>NC_137743.1:48597705-53397705 GCF_963264785.1 Psittacula echo
AACCAGCACCATTTCAGCAGAATTCCATTAATATGTAACACAAATATTGATTTTGAATACATCTTTGATGTTAGTCAGTTCTTCAGAATATCATATTTAGAACTAAGCATGTACGAAAAACTAAGCATGATGTAGTAGTATATGTAGGGATTGGTGCATGGACGGGAAGCTGCTAGGAGGGACAGGAACCAGCTGACCCTGGGGAGGTGCTTAGGCGGCAAATATAAGGAATTCTAACTGCGCAATAAATCGTTGATGACCCACATTCCGTGAATGCTCTATGTCTCAGCCCTAGTTCGGAGGGAACTAGTGCTTCCGTCCCTCACCACACGAGTAGCAAGAAACTACAGTATATACTCAAACTAAAGAAAAACTTGTGCTTAGTCAACTATGAAATCTATTTAATATATATATAAAATATATATATAAAAATATAAATATAATAAAATATAAATAAAAATATAAATATATATAAATAAATATATAATAAATAAACATATATAAATAAAATATAATAAAATATAAATAAAAATATAAATAGAAATATAATAAAATATAAAAAATATATATACAAAAAAATATATATATAGTTATATACTATAACTACTGCTTCCATCCCTCACCACACGAGTAGCGAGAAACTACAGTATATACTCAAACTAAAGAAAAACTTGTGCTTAGTCAACTATGAAATCTATTTTCACTGCTTATGAGGAAAAGAGATGAAGTCATGGAAGAAGCACTATGGATGCTTAGTTTGGTAGGAAGTAATTCATCCCCATGTTCTTCAAGGACTGCCAGCCAAGCTGTCCCCCAAGGATTATAATTTCATGAAGATGCTGTAAACTGCAGTTTAGACCACATTGTCCTTTTCTCCCCTACCACTCCCACCCTGACAATTTTGCCTGTGGAGCTTTGCAAAAATGTGTCCAAAAGCAACAAGTCCTGGCCTTTCCTCTTTGCCAAGTCAATGATGTAAAAACATCACAGATTCTGGTCTCTGCTTTGCCCATAGGATGCAGTATTTAGGCAGCATATATGGGAATGAATAAATCACAGCTGTTCCCTCTACATTCACATTTGCAGCACTCCCTTCCTATTTTGTAGGGATGTCTGTCACCCCAAATTCTACCCTGGTTTGAAGCAAGACTGGGTTTGCAGGAGCACTGATATCTGTAAGAGATGCTATAGGCCCCCTTTTTCTCTGTAGCCACAAATAAATGCAATTAAGGTAAATCATAGTTTTCCTACATCAGTACTAGTTCTTCCTAAACTTGTTATCTCACTTTCTTACAGTCACCTTTTCTTCAGTGTGAAAAGCTTCTCACTCTGTGCGTAGCAGCAAAACAAGATTTCAAAAGAGGGAAAGGTGACTCCCTAGCTAAGTATGTGACAACAGGGAAAAAAATGTCTTCTGAACCACTCTCTGCTTATCATTACATGCACCACACAGATGAAACCAACAGTTCTGGATAATTTTAACTAGAGAAAGTGTGCATGTTGCTTCAGGTCTAGGGTGGGAAAAGTTGGACCTGCATTGCTCCAATCTGCCTTTAAGATGGCAACAAGAAAATCATTATCCCTATCAACACCTGAGAGCAGAGCTCTGAGCTAGGATCTGTAGGTTGACTTTAACTGGGCTGCCCACCCTACAGCCCTCTGGAGGACCCTGCTCACCAGCAGAATCCTTGCAGCTTCCCTTTCTCCATCCATTCGCCATGGGCTCTGGTTGCAGATGCATGCCATGATCCAGAACTTTTCAGTGTCTCCATCATAGACTACCTGGACCCCACCTGGCCAAAGACTGTGCCTCACTTACTAGGCAGGAAAAAGGGAAAAGAAAAAAGAAAAAACAGAGGAGGGCAAAAAGAGGAAAAATACAAAAAGAAGGAAAGGGAAAATGAAAAGAGAAAATAAGAAATAAAAATAGAAAAAGAAAAAAAGAGAAAAGAGAAAAATAAAAAAGGAAAAATAGGAAAAAAAGGAAAAACAAACCTGGGGAGGGGGGAAATAAATGGATAAGGAAAAAAGGAGAAAGCGAAAAAGGGAGAGAGGAAGATAGCAACAAAAAAAGACCAAAATCCTTTTAAACACAGGAAACCAGAGTTTAACTGAGGAGATCAGAAAGCAGGATCATAATGAAAAAGAAATTAAAAAAAAATTAAAATGCAGTTAATTTCTCCCAGCATATGCAAACAAATAGCATCTCCTATACGAAAAACTTCTTTACTGTGAGAGTGACAGAGCACTGGAACAGGTTGCCCAGGGGGGTTGTGGAGTCTCCTTCGTTGGAGATATTCAAGGCCCGGCTGGACAAGTTCCTGTGTGATGTACTCTAGGTTACCCTGCTCTTGCAGGGGGGTTGGACTAGATGATCTTTTGAGGTCCCTTCCAAACCTTGGGATTCTGTGATTCTATATGGTCCCAAAAAGACAGATAAAGCTATCCTCAGTGGTTGCCAGAGTAAAAGAAGGGCAGCTGTACCACAGGGCTACTACAGCCATTGGAATTTATGCCAGTTGATGAGAAAACATTTCATACTGAAACGTGTATGGTCAGCAGAACATAAGCATTAACTTATTGCCTGTCTTATTTTCATCTTTCATTTCAGTGTTCTGAATTGCTCATCCTGGTCACATTTAATTTTATTTTTTTTTTAAATTCTTTATATAATGTTAAGTCTTTATATAATCTAAGAAAGTTCAGGGCTCTGAAGCGGCAATCCTCCAAAGCATATATATCAACATGGGCTCCCTGAAGTGCAGAATAAACTTTTACCAAATGCAGTTACCATTCAGCACCAGCAGAACTGCAGATACATTTGTGCAGGAAGGAATACAGTGTAGGCTCTGTGGTGCCTTCAGGATGAGAGAGTGTTCTGTGGAGGCAGAGGGAAGTGTAACATAAAGAGCAGTGGGTGGATTCAATCTTCTTGCAGACAGCTTAGATGCAGATAGAGGCAGCTGCCTGCTCAGAGGAAACTTCCTGCAAACCTAGGGGTTTGAGCATCAAAGCCAGGCCAAGACTGCTGTGACAGCCCCACCACACAGGGATGTACAGCACCACAGCGTGCACAGCACAGCTCACTTGCATAGACTAGTTTGGCTTGGAAGGGACCTTAAAGATCATTTAGTTCCACCCCCCTGCTATGAGCAGGGACATCTTCCACTAGACCAGGTTGCTCAAAAGCCCCATTCAAACTGGCCTTGAACACTTTCAGGGATGGGATTTCCACAGCCTATCTGGGCAACCTGTTACAGTGTCTCACCACCCTCACAGTAAAGAAATACTTCCTTATCTCTAATCTAAATCTACCCTCTTTCAGTTTAAAGCCATTCCCCCTTGTCCTATCGCTACCCACGCTTGTAAAAAGCCCCTCTCCAGATTTTTTGTAAGTCCTTTTAGGTATTGAAGGCTGATCTAAGGTCTCCCCGGGCCTTCTCCACAGGCCCAACTCTCTCAGCCTTTCTTCATAGGAGAGGTGCTTCTCTGTAGCCCTCCACTGGACTTGCTCAAGCAGGTCCATGTTCTGCTTGTTTTGGGGGCCCCAGAGCTGAACACGGTACTAGAGGTTGGATCTCATGAGAGCAGAATCACCCCCCCTCAGTGTGCTAGTCATGCTCCTTTTGATCCAGCCCAGCATACGATTGGCTTTCTGGACTGTGAGTGCACTGTTGACTCACGTTGAGCTTGTCATCAACCAACATCCCCAAGTCCTTTTCCTCATAGCTGCTCTGAATCCATACTCTGCCCGACCTGTAGCTGTGCCTGAGATTTCCCCAACCTAGGTGCAGAACCTTGCACTGGCCTTGTTGAACTTCATGAGGTTTGCATGTGCCCATCTCTCAAGCGTGTCAAGGTCCCTCTGGATGACATCCCTTCCCTCCAGTGTGTCAACCACACCACACAGCTTAGTGTCATCACTAGACTTGCTGAGGGCACACTCAATCCCACTGTCGAAAAAAGTGTGCTGAAAAAGTGTGCTGAAAAAGTGCCGGTCCCAACATTGACCCCTCAGGAACACCACTCATCTCCAGTCTTCACTCGGACATCAAGTTGTTAACTGCAACCCTGAGTGTGACTATCCAGCCAATTCCTGATCCACAGAGTTGCCCATCCATCAAATCCACCTCTCTTCAGTTTAAAGACAAGGATCTTGTGTGGGACCATGTCGAATGTTTAGCACAAGTCCAATTTGTTCTTCCCTTGTCCACCAACACTAACACTGTCATAAAAGGCCTCCAAATTTGTCTAGCGCAATTTGCCTTTACTGAAGCCCTGCTGGCTGTCACCAGTTACCTCTTTCTTTTCCACGTGTCTTAGCATAGTTTCCAGGAGGATCCATAATTTTGCCAGGCACTGAGATGAGACTGACTGGCCTGTAGTTCCCTGGATCCTCTTTTTTTCCTTTTTTAAAAATGGAGGTTATGTTTCATTTTTTCCAGTTAGTGGGAACTTCACTGGACTGCCACAGCTTAGTGTCCACTTCATCTGCGAGTTTCATTCAGGACCTGTGGTTGCATCTCATTAGGTCTCATGCATTCATGCACCTTCAGGTTTCTTGAATAGTCTCAAACCTGGTCTCCTACAGCAGGTGGTTCTTTGTTCTTCCAGTCCTCGTCTTTGCCTTCTGTGACTTGGGCTGGATAGATTTCAACTGCATCTTCCACTGCAAGATATTAGTTTCATAAAAATCACAGGGATGCTTCTCTCTGATTTTGGAAGTAATCCCCACTGACTTTGTAAATGCCTTTCATAGAACTATTGCAAATTTGACCAAAGGGGCTGGGGAAGTCTGTGCAGGGTCTGAAACTGACAAGGCAGTTTGCAGTCCATGACCTTTATCTGTTAAAGATTGTACTAAGGTCTTTGCTTTAGGTAGCAAAGACACATGGCTGGGAGGAGAGGCAGCTTAAGCTGTATGCCAGAACATTTCAACACTTGGAAAAAAAATTGTTTACCCGCACATTGTTTTAAAGGTTTGAAAGTCTTCAGTGCTGAATGGGATTATCTCTTTACTTATTTATCTATTTTACAGATTTGCACAAGCCAAACTAAATATATAAATTGCATTCCAGAGGAAAAAATATTACATGCTTGGGGGGAAAAAACAAAACGAGTGTGTTTACCTTAACTTTGCAATTTGAAAAGCAATCTTGAGAAGAGAGATTAAAAGCATGTGAAACAGGAAGTGTGCCCTTTAAGTACCAAATTCTAATTGCAGTGTTGTGAATATGTAAATCTAATTACGCACATTTAAGGATTAGGTGTTTTATTAAAACTGCCTTGATGTAAATTACACAATCAGTTCTTTTATTAAGACTGATCACTGATTTCCATTCTCGCATTCATCAATAATAACTGACAAAATATCAGAGACTTAACATTTCTATAAGCACTGCAGTGATGGCTTTGCAGTACAGTGAGATTGGATACCCTAGTGCTCAGCTCCAGCATACCTGTGGTATTACATTAATGCAGTCCATGACAGGACTGAAAAAGAGCTTAATTTCAGCAGCATAGCATAATATCTCTTAAAGTCTTAAATGGCAAGATATAGCTCAATTAGATGAGATATCCAATAATTTTGCTCTTCTTTCTACACTGGTCCACACATCTTTATTGCAGATAAGTACAGCCCATTCTTCAGTTGACCAAGATGAGGGCCTGGGTCTGACAACTGACAAGAACAGTCCTGTTGGTTTTGGCTGAGCACACCTCAGCACACAGGCACACCTACATCCCACTGCCCTCCAAACTCAGTGGACAGCACTTGCGCAGAAGTCGAGTAGCCACCCTGTGCTGAGCTCATCATTTGTGCTTCAGCTTGCAGAAAGACAGCAAAGCTTCAGTGGACAGAGCAACTACCGCTACAATTGCTGGTTTATCTCAGTGCTTAGCCCAGCCCCACTGCTGTAAACATACTGTATCATGTTTGTCTAGTTTCTTCTCTGAATTTGACTTCAGCATCCAGTCACTACTCCTTATTACACCTTTCTCACAAGATCAAATCACTCTTAATGTTACTATTTCCTTCTCTGAAGACATCAATGCACAATATACCTCATGCAGAGCAAAGGAGACACCTTATCATTTAGGCCAATCTGTTACAGGACTATGCACATTATTTGCCTTCCAAAAAAAGCCCAAAGCATCTGAATCAAAATCTGCCCATTAATTCTCTTTTCCAGCTATTAAGTTGTGAGATATCTGTGCCAAGAAACATTTGAAAAATTGTTTCTTTCCCAGCACTTACCACTGCATCTCTCCATTTCCTTCATGTGAAAACCAATACTTTCACTCCATCATTTCCTGTAATTTCTTCTTCTCATTTTCCAGAACAAGACAAACTGCAGCTGTCTAATGAGAATACACTTCTCGCATGTATGTAGACCCAGACAGCCCTGACATTTTGTAGACTATTTGCAACACTGTAAATTTTTGCAACTTTAAAATAATACTAAGAATAATGAAGTCCATGTAAAGCCCCAGTACTAGAATGAAGAGAGTGCATGATCACAGTATCACAGTATGTTAGAGATTGGAAGGGACCTCAAAAGATCATCTAGTCCAATCCCCCTGCCAGAGCAGGAACACCTAGATAAGGTTACACAGGAATGTGTCCAGGCGGGTTTTGAATGTCTCCAGAGAAGGAGACTCCACAACCCCCCTGGGCAGCCTGTTCCAGTGTTCCGTCACCCTCACTGAGAAGAAGTTTCTTCTCAAGTTTAAGTGGAACCTCTTGTGTTCCAGTTTGTACCCATTACCCCTTGTCCTATCATTGTTTGCCACTGAGAAGAGCATGGCTCCATCCTCGTGACACTCCTCCTTTATATATTTATATACATTAATAAGGTCACCCCTCAGTCTCCTCTTCTCCAAACTATAGAGACCCAGCTCCCTCAGCCTTTCCTCATAAGGGAGATGCTCCATTCCCTTAATCATCTTAGTTGCCCTGCACTGGACTCTCTCCAGCAGGTCCCTGTCCTTCTTGAACTGAGGGGCCCAGAACTGGACACAATATTCCAGAGGCGGTCTCACCAGGGCAGAGTAGAGGGGAAGGAGGACCTTTCTTGACCTACTAATCACCCCCCTTCTAATACACCCCAGGATGCCATTGGCCTTCTTGGCCACAAGGGCACAGTGTTGGCTCATGGTCATCCTGCCGTCCACTAGGACCCCCAGGTCCCTCTCCCCTACACTGCTCTCTAACAGGTCGTTCCCCAACCTATATTGGAACCTGGGGTTGTTCCTGCCCAGATGCAGGACTCTACACTTTCCCTTGTTATATTTCATCAAGTTACTCCCTGCCCAACTCTCCAGCCTGTCCAGGTCACGCTGGATGGCAGCACAGCCTTCTGGCGTGTCAGCCACTCCTCCCAGCTTAGTGTCATCAGCAAACTTGCTGACAGTACACTCAATTCCCTCATCTAAATCATTGATGAATATATTAAATAATACTGGTCCCAATACTGACCCTTGAGGCACTCCACTAGATACAGGCCTCCAACTAGACTCCGCCCCATAGACTACAACTCTCTGGCTTCTCTCCTTCAGCCAGTTCGCAGTCCACCTCACTACCTGATCATCCAGACCACACTTCCTCAGTTTAGCTATGAGGATGCTGTGGGAGACTGTGTCAAATGCTTTGCTGAAGTCAAGGTAGACCACATCCACTGCTCTGCCATCATCCATCCATCGTGTTATTTCCTCATAAAAGGCTATGAGGTTGGTCAAGCATGACTTCCCCTTGGTAAAGCCATGCTGACTGGCCCTAATGACCCTCTTATCCTTGACATGCCTTAAGATGGCATCAAGGATAAGGTGCTCCATCACTTTCCCAGCGATGGAGGTGAGGCTGACCGGTCTATAGTTACCCGGGTCCTCCTTCTTGCCCTTTTTGAAGACTGGAGTGACATTTGCTTTCCTCCAGTCCTCAGGCACCTCTCCCGTTTCCCAAGACTTGGTAAAGATGATGGAGAGTGGTCTAGCAATGACTTCTGCCAGTTCCCTCAGCACCCGCGGGTGCATCCCATCTGGACCCATAGATTTATGGATGTCCAGATTGCTCAGCTGGTCTCTAACCCATTCCTCGTCGACTAAGGCAAACTGCTCCAGTGACCTGGCTTCATCTGAGGTCTCAGGAGTACAGGGCTCTTCAGGACTGCCTCCGGCAGAGTAGACTGACACAAAGAAGGCATTCAATAACTCTGTCATCTCTGTATCTTCTGTCACCAGGGCACCCATCCCGTTCACCAGTGGGCCTACCTTCCCTCTGGTGTTAGTTTTATCAGCTATGTATTTGAAAAAGCTCTTTCTGTTGTCCTTGACCCCTCTCGCCAGATTTAATTCTAAGGAGGCCTTAGCCATCCTAGCTGCCTTCCTACATCCTCTAGCAGCAGCCTTATATTCCTCCCAAGTGGCCAGCCCCTCCTTCCATGACCTGTAAACTCTCCTCTTCCACTTGAGCATACCCAGCAGTTCCTTATTTAGCCATGCAGGTCTCCTGGCCCTCTTCCTTGACTTCCTACGTGTCGGGATGCTCTGCTCTTGAGCTTGGAATAAGCAGTTCTTGAATGCTAACCAACTATCTTGGGCCCCTTTACCTTCAAGCAGCCTTGCCCATGGGATTTCCCCTAGCAATTGCTTGAAAAGGCCAAAGTTTGCCCTGCTAAAGTCCAGGGTTGCAATTCTACTTGCTATTGTACTGGCCCTACCACACAAGATCCTGAATTCCACCATCTCGTGGTCGCTGCAACCAAGGCAGCCCTCAACCTTTACTGCTTCGCCAGACCCTCCTTGTTAGTGAGGATGAGATCCAGCAGCGCTCCTCTCCTGGTTGGCTGATCCACCATTTGCATGAGGAAGTTATCATCCATACACTGGAGGAACCTCCTGGACTGTGGCTGGGTTGCTGAGTAGTCCTTCCAGCAAACATCAGGGAAGTTAAAATCCCCCACGACGACCACGGCCTGTGACTCTGAGGCCGCTCTCAGCTGCCTGTAGAAGGCCTCGTCAACTTCCTCACCCTGATCTGGTGGCCTGTAACAGACACCCACAACAGTATCACCCCTGCCAGCCTGCCCCTTAATTCTCACCCACAGACTCTCAACTCGCTCGTCATCTGTCCCTGGACAGAACCCAGTACATTGCAGCTGCTCTCGCACATAAAGAGCAACCCCACCACCCCGCCTGGCTGGCCTGTCTTTCCTGAAAAGGACATAGCCCTCCATGAGTATATTCCAGTCATGTGAGCTGTCCCACCACGTCTCTGTAATTGCCACCAGATCATAATCTCCTGACTTAACACAGGTCTCCAACTCCTCCTGCTTATTTCCCATGCTGCACGCATTGGTGTATAGGCATTTCAAGGAGGGAGCTGAGCTCATCGATTCCACCCTAGGATTATAGGAGGCCTCCCAGTCTTCATCAATCCTAGAGTGCTGCCCCACTGGGGCAAGCCCAGTTACAACCCCATCCCCCTTCGAATCTAGTTTAAATCTCTCCAAATGAGCCCTGCTAATTCATGCTCCAGCATCCTTTTGCCTCTGTGAGTTAAACCTTTCCCACGTGCCATCATCCGGACTGGAGCCTTAAAAAACCAGCTATTATCAAAGAACGCAAAGCCCTGCCTGAAGCACCAGTCTTGTAGCCAATTGTTTATGGACTGAATTTTCCCATTCAGTCCCACATCATCACTGGAAGATGGAAGAAGTGAGGAGAAGATCACTTGAGCCCCAGACTCTTTCACCATCCGCCCCAAGGCCCTGCAGTCTTTCTTCATCCCCCTCAGACTGTGGGAAGCAGCTTCCCCCCCACCTGTCTGGAAGACCAGCAGCGGGTAGTAGTCTGTCGGGTGCACCAGGTTGGGGAGCGCCCTGGTGATATCCCTGATCTGGGCTCCAGGCAGACTACACACTTCCCTATGATGAGGGTCAACTCTGCATATCGGGCCCTCTGTTCCTCTCAGAAGGGAATCGCCTACAACAGTGACCTTCCTTTCTTTCTTTCTTATCAGAGGCAGTCTTGAGGTGTGAAGTTGACCACCTTTTCCTATGTGACCTTGTAGTCTGGCCTTGCACCACATCCTCACCTACCTCTCCATCAAGATCCAGGGCCTCAAACCTATTACGGAGGGGCACCTGGGGAAGCAGGGCAGGAAGGGAGGAAGGTTGCCCACGGTTCCGAACTGGAACTTGTTTCCAGTCCTCATCGTCTTTTTGGTCCCTTACCTCTGTGCGACAGCTACAGGGCAGGGGCTGTCTCGGGCCATCCCCCTCTGTCTGAGAGGGCAGGGGGTCCATCCCCTTTTGGGGGGTATCTCCCTGGAACCGTTCCTGCTGACATGCTAGGGAGTTACTCCACCAGTCGATCTCCCTTTCACACTCCCTGATGGTCCTCAGCGTCTCGACCTCCTCCTTAAGTTCTGCCACCAATCTAAGCAGATCTTCTACCTGCTCACACCTCACACAGGTGGAATGCTGGCCTCCCTCCCTCGGCGGCAGCAGGCTCTGGCACTCCCTGCAGCCAGAGACCTGAACAGCCACGGTTTGGGGCAGGGTCTCTGTCTGAGTTGCTACAGTCTCCTCACTGCAAGCTCTCCTTCTGGAGGCGACCATATTGGTCAGCAGTCTGGGACACCAGCAACAGGGCTCGCAACACGACCTGCTTGTTCCTCCCTGCGCCTGGTCTCGCTGTCCTCTCAGAGGCTCTTTCAAGGCAAGGGGCAGGGGTGCGGTCGCCGTTACCGCGGGAACGCCCCCTGCCACGTCAGCCGCTCTCTCGCAAGGGCTGCTGGGGCTTCGGGGATCGGGAGATGTCGGGAATCGCGATGTCTCTGCGATATCCCCTCTGCTTTTCCTAATCTCTGCTGAACCTCGTGGTCTCTGAAGCGGGCCGGCTCCGGCTCTAGCTGGGCTAGCTCTGATCAGCTGACTGACTGCTAGGATCGAGTTTCAGCCGCTTTTAAATCTCCCGCCGTCACCGTGGGAATTTAAGCTTTTAATAAAATTTACATGTGTAGAACCTGTACTTGCCAGAAGAAACATACTCTAAAATATCACAAGTAAAATAGCAGGGAACACAAACCTACTATTTATTGTTATTAAATTTTCAATTTGTAAGGCCTGTTACAGTTATTCAGGACTGGCTTTTGGATTCTGAACATCTTCTCTCTGGCAATACTGAATAAAGATAAATCAATCAAGCTGAAGAAATATCTTGCATGAGAACAAGATTAAACACACATACTATAATGAGGGGGGGAATATAACATTAAAGAAAAAGATTGTGTTTATTTCATGTTTGGATGGAAAAATCAGGTCCATCTTAATTCAATCTAAACCATTTTGCTTATATCAGAAATAAAAGTTTTAGGGCAACCTTTCTAAAATTAAAAGAAAAAGATTTCACAGACTGTTAAGCTTCATCTTCTGAATATCTTTTCCAGAACACCACACTAGCAAAATCCTCAACTTTCTCTTTCACTTGATTAATTACTGGTCATATTTCAAGCACCCTTGCATAATGCTTTGACTCAAAGGTGCTCAGTACAGTTCTACAATCATTTAAATGAACAATTCATCTTTTGCAGACAAATTTAATTTCATCCAGGGGTACTCATTCCTACACTTACACGTGGACACAATCAGAGCCCACATGAAAAAAGTAGAGGAAAACTGAAACAAATCTTATTGTTGACTCTTTTTAACAGCTGATCTACAGATGCAGATACCATGTATATTTCTAAACAAGAGAAATCATAACAAGATGATGCACCAGCGGTCTTGGTGTGGGTTTTCCTCTTCATAACACAGGAATAGAGGATGATTAAAAGGAATGGGAAAAAGACTAGAATCAAAACTGGAAACATAAAACATGCAAAGTCCTAGTTTCTGCTAAGGAACAAAGTTCCATGCAAAACACAGGGTTTACCTCTCAAACTGCAAGTCATTAACATCCTAATAGGCAACCGTAACTGTAGCACTCATATACCAATGGAACCGCAAAAGAAAAAGACCAGGTAGAACATGCAGGCACAATACTGAGACCTCCCCTGGGAACTTACATACCCTTCCTAGAGTTTCAGAGCCTTTAGCTCAGAACTCGCTGTGGATAAAGGAGCAGTTCTAAGCCAAGAAAGTAAAAGCTGTATATTCATATTTCTGCATTATCTTGAAATCTTCAGTGACTTCCGGGCAAAATGAACATGGGCATTTGCAAGTCCCCCCTCCTGCTGTGGCTTCTGTTCCATTCCTGAACCTGTGCATGTGTGTCCATGGCAGGTGGCCTGCTGCAAAAGGAAGGTGGAGATGTCTTGTCCCCCATCGACAAGAGGGAGCGGGCTCACTGACAGCTACAGGGATAGTGGTTCATGAGAGAAAAACCCAATTCCCTTTAAGATCCTTAACTTTGTAGGAATTTCAAGGCTATGGCAGAACAGGACAGGGTTTTACAAGGAGATCATTATTTGGAGGTTTTAGTACTTTCCCTCTACTCATACCTGACAAGAGGAACAGTTTGGTTCTTTCTGGTCCTTCTTTTATCTCAGCAGATTAGAAATAAAAATAACTGGAAATTACAGATGTCAGATCAGAAGTGAAAGGTCATTCCAACTAGGCCAGAATTTCAGGCCATCAGTACCTCTGAAATAACATGCTAGAGTTTATTAATTAAAATATCTGAGACAAGAAAAATCCAAACTAACAGCTCAGCTTATCTCAAAGTTTATTTTTAAAACAATGTACTGACCAAATTCCTTCCTGAATCACACAGAGGGCAGAAAAATGTCCTATAAATTAGTGCAGCACCAAAGAAGTCAGTTCATATTAATAGGACATACCGTCTTTACACACATCTGAGTTCACTGCTTGGTCCACTAAGCATCCTATGCCTTAAAAAGACACTTGGCTGCTGGAGGTCAGATTTGGCTTATGTTTGCTCCTGTAGCCTTGTGGCAAGACAGTCTATTTGAATCCAGGTGACAGAAGAGAACATTGCTGCTATGTTCTCCCATTCCTACTGGTGATACTTGGGCCCCTCTGAGACAAAATGCCATTAAATATACTTAGTGGATCACTGGCAACCTTTATTGCATCAAAGACGAATCAGGTAAAGAAAAAATCTAGAATACAGCTTTGCTCCATGTAGAGCTGTAAAAGAGATTTCAGTGGAAGGTCTTTTAGGCACCTCACAGCACGTACCTTTAGGCCCTCAGCAACAATGCACCCTATGAAGCGAGAGGCATCTCCATAGCCCAGGGTCAGGGTTTGCTCACAGCAGCTTGTGGCTGAGAGCAGCCAGGGTCAGCAATTTCACACAGCTCCCACTCTCTGACGTTCCCTTTGACTTTCTCCCGACCTTCAGATGAGTGCGCAGCCACCATGTTGACATACCTCTAGTTTAAATTCCTACCCAAAGTGATTATGGTATTCTCACTTCACTGCCCTTGAATGCAGCTGAATTAAGACACCAGGGTAATAAATGGGCTACCATATCAGCAGTGATGTATCTTCCCGTTTCACAGAGCCAATGTAAGACTAATTTTCATGTGGAAGTCATACTGTTACTAGATTTCACTGTTACTAAGAATCAGTTAAACATTAATTAATAGGCATTTAAACTTTTACTACAACATATTTAGTGAAAAATTCTCCATTGCCAGAATAGTAATTGGCTTTCTAATTTTCACAGATCCCTTAAAAATGATCTTTTCTATCTGCATGCCCTATTGCTCCACCATTTTAATATACAGTTCATTTGGTAATCATGTACAGATAGGCAGACAACTAATCTATTTCTTCTGACACTTTGTTTTAAAATCTTATTTAATACAATCACTTCCTAAGAGAACCAAGAATTTTGCAGGAGAAAAAAATGTAAATGGAAGCATTTGTCAGCCTTAAAAGAAATACAAGAAAAGACTGATAATATTCAGAAACTCACTGACATTCCAATAGAAATAGTCATTTCCAAGCATTCTCTCCAGGAGTGAAAACGTAAAGGAAAATTTAAGTCTGCTGTTCCTTGCTTCATGCTGCAAGGAACCTCATTTAAAAAAAAATAATCAATACAGGCTAGTAATCTGTTCACCCCATCTCCAAACACTGTGAATGCCTTACAAGGTGAGCTGTAAAGGTCTGAGAAAAAAAAAAAAACAACACAGAGAAAGTAAAAAGCAAAATTGCAATATAAACACTCCATAATTAGAAGACAGACATTTCAAACTGATATTTAGATTATACACTGTCTCTCATCATCTTGTTACAGTTCTCAACCTCCTCACTCAGTTGAAACAGCCATAAACAAGGACGATTATTTCTCTACCCTTACTGACCAGCCCAGGAGCAAAGAAAAGGAAGATAAGATTTTATTCAACAATGTAGAGCTCTTCTTTATCCTTTTTATCTTAGTTTTTTTAACTTTGCTTTTATATATAGGGAATAAAAATAAATAGAATCATAAAACACTGTATAAAGTCAGCTTCCTTTCGCCTTCTTTCAGACTCCTTTCTCCAGGATCACTCAGTCAAGATACTCATTTTGGCAACTGAGTGCATGTTGGTACATCTCAGCTGGGTGCAGAGCTAAGCAGAAGTGGATGAGCAGCTTCACAAGCTAGAAGGAGAAATGCCATTCTGCATCATGCCAAAGTGCTGCTAATCTGTTTTTGGTGAGTCCATCTGCATCTTACACACAGGCTGTGGCACCAGGCTTATGTTCACAGCAGGTCTGAGTAGATCCTCAGGAAAGGTATATTGTAACAGCTTCACTGATCACAGTATAGTTATACCATTTCAAACCACATTGATATTTTCCTTAAAAGCATCAATAATCAGAGATTTTTAATCCTCCCAGCCATCTGTAAGCGCATAACCAGACAAACACTAGATCTTGTGGCATAAGACAATGTATTTCACCTCTGAATTTTTCACCACCAATTAAGACAAGATCAGGTGACAAATATCACTGCTCAGGGATGATCAAAGACCTCCCTGGTGAATTCTTTACAAGTGTTTTTATGAAAGACCAACATGTGCTCTTAAAATGTTGTATTCTCTGAAACTTCAACCTTCTTAATTTAAGAAACCTTAAAGTAACTGGCTGATGGCCTTTCCTGATTTTCAACACAAAACCTACATAATACCAGAGAAAAAGAAAAGCCCACGCCACTGAAAAGGTGACTTGCATACTTACAGAAACATCATGACCTCATCACAGTATCATCTTTAATTTAATGCTGCCTTTACTTCTCATGTAATGCCAGAAAACTAAAACTTCCACATTTTGAGCAATTACTGATTTGTCTGATTGATGAATAAAAAGAAAGCTAAGTAGTTGAAATGTCATTTGAGCTGACTGAATTTGGGCTTAAGCTGGAAATGCTTTTTTCCAATACAGGCAAAGCCTGCCCTCTAGAGCATTACTGTCCCTTGTTGAGAGAAACCCGTCTGAGTTAACTGACTTAGTATTTGGCAAAGAAAAGTGAACTTGTGGGATTCCTTTAGTACTTTCTCAGATTAATTAAAGTGACAATTTTTTTAAGTTAGAAATATTTGAGCCTTTGAGCTAGAAAAAAGTTTTCAGGTTAAAGGTTAAATCATAATGAATTCCTAGCTGGATGAGAACACTGGCAAAATCTAGCACAGGAATCCAAACATGATGCCTTAGTACCACTGGAGCTGCCTCTGCAAAAGATCAAAGGAACTGCCTTTCTGAGACACACCAAAGCCAATGATGAGCTGCCATCCACTCTCCAGCAGCCAGATGTATGAAAAGGCGGCACAAAATTCTCCACAGATACAAAAATTTTACACATTCCCAGCTGAATACCACTGGCACAAAGTCTCAGTGACAGCACTTGCTGCAACACACGCCTGTATTATGACTCTGGTTATTATATTGACTGTGTATAACAATGGCACTCAGTACCACCTGGCACTGCTGGCTGCACTGGAGAAGCATTTGCCTGGCTTTTTGATGGATTAACCTTGGGTTTCCCATCCTGCACCCAAGCAAATCTGATAGAGCATGCTAGAAGGAGGGAGAAACAGAGGAACAAAAGGATCCTTGCTATGTCCTTCCACCACAGCACGCTTTTTTGTCAAAGTAGCAAATTCAGTTATGTCTACATGTTAGCAGCAACATGCAGAGCATGTTTAGCATCTTTAAACCCTTTCATCACATACGTAGTGATGCATGTTGTACCTGCTTGGATAAAGCACAGTCTGACCTAAGAACAGATCATAGGAAACAGAAGGACACAGATGAAAGTCATCATCACAGCTCATGGTGTCTTCGGGGTGGTTTCAGATACCCTTTGAGGATGCAAGGCAGAGTACTTTACAAAAAAGTATAGGGTACTTTTTAATCCTGAAGTACTTTACAAAAGATGACAGGCCAGATTCTCAGGTCACTTCAGAAAAAGGCCATGGTTCAAGCCACACAGATACTCATACTTCCTGCATGGGTCCACTTCTATGCTTTTCTAGACCTTTCAGGCAGTAGCACTATAAGATATGGCAGGAATGTGCAAAAGAACAGGAGGGGTTTTTTTCAGGGGATTCACTTTAGCCAGTCTTAGAATTTCAACACCCCACCATAAAGGATATGGAAAGATCTTGGGGTATATTTATACAACTGCTTGAAATCTTAAGCTTTGATCTGGGACAGACCAGGCAGTGGGGAGAAGCAGAAACCAGAGTTTTGCCCAAGGTGACTTACTTTCTGTGTTTGGATTCAGTTCTTCACCCTCACCCAGTCGTCTTGCAGAGCAGGGAACATACAGACTGGCATGGAAAGGAGCAATGGTTTGGGATTTCCTTAGAGAAAGAAGCCTGCAGTTTGTAGTGATCTGTCAGAATGTGGCAAGAGCAAGTATTTGGCATAAGGTGGAGGAGAGGTATTTGTGGTAAACGACAGTGAAGGTTCAGGGTTGGGCAGACAGATGGAGGCTCACATCAGTGAGAATAGGCAGAAAATGAGAGCATCTTAGTGGCATATTTAATTTCCATATGCTTGTTCTGATAGGCAACAACCTGAGCAGCTGCATTCATTTCACGCACAGACATCTCTAAGGATCCTCTCATATATGGAAATCACTGAAATCACAAATCAAATACATCTGTCTCCCTGATGCATTGCAGGAGCCTTTTCACTAGGCACATCCACACACTGCAGCAGACTCAGAGAAAAAATAAGCAACAACGCACAGAAAAAATGCTTGATCATGTTCCTCTAAGCCTCCCAGGAAACCTTAAATAATTACTGCTATTTAGAGAGGAAATGTAATTAAACTACTTGGGGTGGACAGAGCCCTGATCTGATGGGGGAGGGTTGTGTGGCTGCAGCAGCCAAGTGTGGTATGAGAAAGTACATGTTTGCTCAAAAGCTGTTAGAGCTGAATTTACCCTGCCCACTCCTCTTTACCAAATGAGTATATTCCTGAAACTTGCCTCAAATGCCACCATCATTCTGTTAATCCTCACAAAGACGCAAGAGGATCCTTCTAATGACCAAAGGAATTAAATATCTCACTTCTACATTGTGTTCAGTGGACAGCACAATTGACACAATACCCCCTTCCTTCCACCAGGAACCAGATCAGCTGAAAGAGCGCATCACCAAGAGCCAGCACCTTCTGCTTGGATGTGTCTTGCACAGCTCAGCTGATAAAAACCAGACAGAATGCTGCAGTTCCAGGCAATATAGATGCAGACTACTTGCCTTTTTACTGTACTTGTACAGATAATAATATTAGCTATTCTAGTTTTATTCCTTGTAGCAATTTTTCTGTCTATTTTGGGAGCTGGAAAATTTCAGCTGCATTAATATGCTTCAGTCCCCAGTCTCGTCGGAAAATATTTGTGTTCCTCTGACAGAATATGAATCACTGTAATGGACTAACTTAGCTTCCACTTCCACATAATAATGTGAGATGTATAAAGTACCAACAATCTGAAACACACAATGTATGTTTGCTCAAAAAGGGAATGGCATATGCAAAGTATTTGCCTTCATTAAAATGCTTTTAGACTTCTGTGAGCTTTGTGGATGTCATCTGATGACATTTCCTTTGCTCCTGAAAAGGCTGCCTTGCAAGCAACAATGATGCTGGACTTTTAAGATCTGAATCAGAAGATGCAGTGATATGGAAACAAAAGACACGCTGTGTTTATCTAATCCTTGCACTTCCCATTCTACTTGGATTTGAGAATGGGACATGTAATAGCAGAGGGGGGCAGTTCTGCCTCAGTAAATGTGCATGTGGTTTTATGGTTTTCGGAGCCAATGCTTAGAATTACTTTTTTTGCCTTCTTAACTAACTTGAATGTCCATGAACACTTCAATGTCAGGCTATAATTCTATGGCATTTCCAGAAATGCTCACAACGTGAACTGGTCAGCCTCACCTCCATCCCTGGGAAAGTGATGGAACACCTTATCCTTGATGCCATCTTAAGGCATGTCAAGGATAAGAGGGTTATGAAGGGCAGTCAACATGGCTTTACCAAGGGGAAGTCATGCTTGACCAACCTCCTAGCCTTTTATGAGGAAATAACATTGTGGATGGATGATGGCAGAGCGGTGGATGTGGTCTACCTTGACTTCAGTAAAGCATTTGACACAGTCTCCCACAGCATCCTCATAGCTAAATTGAGGAAGTGTGGCCTGGATGATCAGGTAGTGAGATGGACTGCGAACTGGCTGAAGGACAGAAGCCAGAGAGTTGTAGTCTATGGGGCGGAGTCCAGTTGGAGGCCTGTATCTAGTGGAGTGCCTCAAGGGTCAGTATTGGGACCAGTATTATTTAATATATTCATCAATGATTTAGATGAGGGAATTGAGTGTACTGTCAGCAAGTTTGCTGATGACACTAAGCTGGGAGGAGTGGCTGACACGCCAGAAGGCTGTGCTGCCATCCAGCGGGACCTGGACAGGCTGGAGAGTTGGGCAGGAAACTTGATGAAATATAACAAGGGAAAGTGTAGAGTCCTGCATCTGGGCAGGAACAACCCCAGGTTCCAGTATAGGTTGGGGAACGACCTGTTAGAGAGTAGTGTAGGGGAGAGGGACCTGGGGGTCCTAGTGGACAGCAGGATGACCATGAGCCAACACTGTGCCCTTGTGGCCAGGAAGGCCAATGGCATCCTGGGGTGTATTAGAAGGGGGGTGGTCAGTAGGTCGAGAGAGGTCCTCCTTCCCCTCTACTCGGCCCTGGTGAGACCGCATCTGGAATATTGTGTCCAGTTCTGGGCCCCTCAGTTCAAGAAGGACAGGGACCTGCTGGAGAGAGTCCAGCGCAGGGCGACTAAGATGATTAAGGGAGTGGAGCATCTCCCTTATGAGGAAAGGCTGAGGGAGCTGGGTCTCTATAGTTTGGAGAAGAGGAGACTGCGGGGGGACCTTATTAGTGTATATAAATATATAAAGGGGGAGTGTCATGAGGATGGAGCCAGGCTCTTCTCAATGGCAAACTATGATAAGACAAGGGGTAATGGGTATAAACTGGAACACAAGAGGTTCCACTTAAACTTGAGAAGAAACTTCTTCTCAGTGAGGGTGACAGAACACTGGAATGGGCTGCCCAGGGAGGTTGTGGAGTCTCCTTCTTTGGAGACATTCAAAACCCGCCTGGACACATTCCTGTGTAACCTTATCTAGGTGTTCCTGCTCTGGCAGGGGGATTGGACTAGATGATCTCTTGAGGTCCCTTCCAATCTCTAACATACTGTGATACTGTGATACTGTGATACTGGTAAACTAGCAGAGTGATTAAAGTTGAGAACATTCTCATGGGATAATTTCAAATGAACTATCACTTCTACTTTAGTTGTTGAATATTTTATATGCTGTTGTGCTACTTAAATGGTTAAATAATTACTAGATCTAGATTAAACTGATACGCAAAATGCAATGGCTGATTTTTTTCCTGAACATTTTAAATAATTTGGCATTTGCATTAGAAAGAAATTTCAGGAATCGGCTTCTGAAACTCCATTTCTAACACAACATCTCAACATTTTTTTGATTTGAAATTTTCCATGGAAGTACAGTATGAGTTGTTTTTGTTATTCTGATTTGCACACAGACAATGGCTTTTTAGAGCAGCAGTTGATGTTATCTAACTGGACTTGTGCAAAGTGTTTGACATTGTCCCGCACAACATCCTTGTCTTTAAACTGAAGAGACATCAATTTGATGGATGGACCACTCAGTGGATAAAGAACTGGCTGGATGGCCGCACGCAAACAGTTGCGGTCAATGGCTCGATGTCCTGCTGGAGACCAGTAACGAGTGGTGTCCCTCAGGGATCAGTGTTGGGACCAGTCTTGTTCAACATCTTTGTCACTGACATGGACAGTGGGATTGAGTGCGCCCTCAGCAAGTTTGCCGATGACACCAAGCTGTGTGGTTCAGTTGATACGCCGGAGGGAAGGAATGCCATTCAGAGGGACCTCGACACGCTTGTGAGGTGGGCTGATGCCAACCTTATGAAGTTTAACCATGCCAAGTGCAAGGTCCTACCCCTGGGTCGGAGCAATCCCAGGCACAGCTACAGGTTGGGCAGAAAAGAGATTCAGAGCAGCCCTGCAGAGAAGGACTTGGGGGTGTTGGCTGATGAGAAAATGAACATGAGACGGCTTCAGTGTGTGCTCGCAGCCCAGAAAGCCAACCATATCCTGGGCTGCATCAAAAGGAGCATGACCAGCAGGTTGAAGGAGGTGATTGTGCCCCTCTACTCTGCTCTCGTGAGACCTCACTTGGAGTATTGTGTGCAGTTGTGGTGTCCTCAACATAAAAAGGACATGGAAGTGTTGGAACAAGTCTAGAGGAGGGCCACGAGGATGATCAGGGGACTGGAGCATCTTCCGTATGAAGATAGGCTGAGAAAGTTGGGGCTGTTCAGGCTGGAGAAGAGAAGGCTGCGTGGAGACCTCATAGCAGCCTTCCAGTATCTGAAGGGGGCCTACAAGGATGCTGGGGAGGGACTTTTCATTAGGGACAGTAGTGATAAGACAAGGGGTAACGGGTTCAAACTTAAACAGGGGAAGTTTAGATTGGATATAAGGAAGAAATTCTTTACTGTTAGGGTGGTGAGGCACTGGAATGGGTTGCCCAGGGAAGTTGTGAATGCTCCATCCCTGACCGTGTTCAAGGCCAGGTTGGACGAAGCCTTGGGTGGCATGGTTTAGTGTGAGGTGTCCCTGCCCATGGCAGGGGGGTTGGAACTAGATGATGTTAAGGTCCTTTTCAACCCTAACTATTCTATCATTCTACAATTCTAATATCTCTTTTACATACAAAATAATTAAGAAACAGTGTCTAGCAGGTCAGGTACAGTGGCAGACTTGGATGTCCAGAAAACTCTCTGTTCTCTTTAACACTACTTCTCTGCTCCCATTTGTCCTCTACTGTGAAAAATAGAACCCAGAGGGATGAAGCAGGAGCAATCACTTTCCATGCACGCTACTTGCAGCTGTTGCCACCAAATCATTAACAGAACTAATAAACTCGCAATAAGCAAACACAAAGCCACAACCTCAAGGAAAATAAATTACAATGGCTCTTCTTTAGTCAGTGGAGACCATATCAGCAGGCAAAACACTCAGGAGAACATTCCAAGTGGAATATATATACCAGCTAGAAAGTTAATTAAGTTCAACTGCTTGTTAAAGTAATGAATATGCTAACTTAAATTTTTTTGGGGAAAAAAAAAAATTCAATGAAATATCATTCCCAGAATTTAAAGTGAGAAACTTAAAAATTCCAGTATGAATATTTCTCAAGTTTGATCTCCTGGTTGAAATAATAATAGGAAAAATAGGGCATGAAGCCCAGTTTAATCAAATTAGGACTTCTAATTATGTTCTTCATATAATGACTCTTATATGCAAGTCTAGAGAAAAGAAACTCAGTAACATTCCAGCTAACATAAAGCTCAAAATCAGTCACTTTATTAAACTGATTTTTCACCTTACTTATACATGGATAAGTTGATTTACAGTGGAAGAATTATGAGCTCTGTTTCTCTGCTTTGGAAGTATGGATCTGTAGAAAACCAATAGCAGTGGAGGTTGACTGGAAGAGTATCTTTGAAAATTAATCTCATTCCACATTTATGGTCAGTCATAACATTCATCCCACTGCTAATGAAGCTGTAGATGCGTTTCCATGAAAAATCTATCGGTTTTGTAATATTTGTATTTCAATCATAAACATTTTCTGTGAGACGCAAGTATATAGACTTGCCAACCACGTTCTACCTCTATTTCACACCTTTGCAGTATAAACATAGGTTTGGCCCCTAAGAAGAAATTGGCTTGGTTAGTAGTTGGAAAACATTAGCAGCATTAAGAAAATATGTTTGGCCATTTTATTTTTTTTTAATTTTTTTTTTTTTTTGAGTAACATAAGCCTGAGAATACTGAAAATTAAGACATTTGAGAGACTTTGTAGTGAATCTTTTGCTCAAAAGCCGAATCTCAGAATACAACAGAGTGAAATTTTGCCACATTTTCACTGGCATCTTAAGTCTCAAATTTTGAATGCGCAAACATTCACCAGCCTTTTCTGTCACCACATCAGGGAAGCCAGAAGGGAAGCTGGCAAATGGGTCAACAACCCCTCCAACTTAGAGCTGTTTCCCAAGAGACTCTCTCTTTAACCACCATTTCTCTGAAACTGCTAAGAGAAGAGCACAAAGGAAGTACCAAATGCTTCAGTGGTGTACAAATCCTCTTGGCTTTTTATCTCATTGCAGCTGGGGTAAATAGAAGAAAATGCTGATTAATATCAGCACATTTAGCAACATTGCCACTACCTGCAC
Organism: Psittacula echo; assembly: GCF_963264785.1. Classification (NCBI taxonomy): domain Eukaryota; kingdom Metazoa; phylum Chordata; class Aves; order Psittaciformes; family Psittacidae; genus Psittacula; species Psittacula echo. The sequence continues at coordinate 48,620,532 of NC_137743.1, forward strand.
ATTCCCTGTACTTCCCTATCTTTTCATGTCTTCCAGCTCCAGTGGAAAAAGATGAAACATGGGATGGAGCTCATGGATAGGATAAAAAGTGGAGGGACTTGTTGCTCCTGTTGTGCTTGCTATTTATCAGTCTCATGAGATATAACAAGAGGAGCACACAATTAGTCATCAATTTAATAGTAGGGGAAGTGAGCTGTTTCAGTAAAGCCAAGTGAAAGGAAGAAAAGCCAGGTTCTGTTTACCTACCTTCTGTCTCATATTCCACATAATATCTGAAAGCTCAGTGAGTACATAACAGTCCAATTATTAACTCTGTATTTCACGTTGAAAGGACTGGATCACATAATCATAGAATCCTAAAATAGTTACGGTTGGAAAGGACCTTAAGATCATCTAGTTCCAACCCCCCTGCCATGGGCAGGGACACCCCACACTAAACCATGTCATCCAAGGCTCTGTCCAACCTGGCCTTGAACACCGCCAGGGATGGAGCATTCACAGCTTCCTTGGGCAACCCATTCCAGTGCCTCACCACCCTAACAGTAAAGAATTTCTTCATTATATCCAATCTAATCGTGTAGAACACTGTCAAATGCTTTGCACAAGTCCAGGTAGATGACGTCAACTGCTCTGCCCCTGTCCATCAGTTCCGTAGCCCCATCATAGAAGGCCACCAAATTGGTCAGGCAGGATTTCCTCTTAGGGAAGCCATGCTGGCTGTCACCAAACACCTCCTTGTTTTTCATGTGCCTTAGCATGCCTTCCAGGAGAATCTGCTCCAAGATTGTGCCAGGCACAGAGGTGAGACTGACTGGTCTGTAATTCCCCGGGTCATCCATTTTCCGCTTCTTGAATATGGGAGTTATATTTCCCTTTTTCCAGTCATCGGGAGCTTCACCTGACTGCCATGATTTTTCAAATATGATGGACAGTGGCTTAGCAACTTCATTTGCCAGCTCCTTCAGGACCCATGGATGGATTTCGTCAGGTCCCATGGACTTGTGTACATTCAGGTTTTTAAGATGGTCTTGAACCAGATCCTCTCCTACAGTGGGCCTAGGGTCTTCATTCTCACAGTCCCTGCGTCCGCCTTCCAAGACTCGGGCGGTGCAGTCAGAGCCTTTGCCAGTGAAGACTGAGGCAAAGAAGTTATTAAGAACCTCAGCCTTCTCCAAATCCAGGGTAGCCAGTTCTCCCGATATCTTCCGAAGGGGGCTCACATTGTCCCTAGTCTGTCTTTTATTTGCTACATATCTATAGAATCCCTTGTTATCCTTAACATCCCTAGCCAAGTTCAATTCTAACTGGGCCTTAGCTTTCCTAACCTGGTCCCTAGCTTCCTGGACAGCATCCCTGTACTCTTCCCAGGCCGCCTGTCCCTGCTTCCACCTTCTGTAAGCCTCTTTTTTTCCTTTGAATTTTCCTGAGCAGCTCCTTATCCATCCAAGGAGGTCTCCTGGCCCTCCTGCTGCACTTCCTTCTAGTTGGGATGCAACACTCCTGAGCTTGTAGCAGGTGATCCTTGAATATCAACCAACAGTCTTGGGTCCCCCTGCCCTCTAGGGCTGTATCCCATGGAACCTTACTAAGCAGGTTCCTGAAGAGGCCAAAGTCTGCTCTCTTGAAGTCCAGGGCAGTGAGCTTGCTGCATGCTCTTCTCACTGTCCTGAGGATCTCAAATTCGACCATCTCGTGGTCGCTGCATCCAAGGCTGCCCTGGAGCATCACATTTCCAACCAGCCCTTCCCTGTTGGTGAGCACGAGGTCAAGCATGGCACCTCTCCTTGTTGGCTTCTTTATTACTTGCAGAAGGAAGTTGTCTTCCACACAATCGAGGAACCTCCTGGATTGCTTGTGCCGGGCCGTACCTTCACTCCAACAGATGTCAGGGTGGTTGAAGTCCCCCATGAGAACAAGCGCCTGCGAGCATGAGGCTGTTCCTATCTGCCTACAGAGCACTTCATCCATAGATTCCTCTTGATCAGGTGGTCTGTAACAGATCCCCACAGTAATGTCTCCCATCGCTGTTCTCCCTTTAACCCTGACCCACAAACTCTCTGTCGACTCCTCACCCGAAATCATTAAGAACCTCAGCCTTCTCCAAATCCAGGGTAGCCAGTTCTACTGATAGCTTCCAGAGAGGGCCCACGTTGTCCCTGGTCTGTCTTTTATTCGCAATGTACCTATAGAATCCCTTCCTGTTATCTTTCACATCCCTAGCCAAGTTTATTTCTAACTGGGCCTTAGCTTTCCTAACCTGGTACCTAGCTTCCCGAACAACATCCCTGTGTTCTTCCCAGGACACCTGTCCTTGCTTCCACCTTTTATAAGCCTCTTTTTTCCCCTCTAAGTTTCCTCAGCAGCCCCCTATCCATCCATTGAGGTCTCCTGGCCCCCCTGCTGCACTTCCTTCTAGTCAAGACACAACACTCCTGAGCTTGTTATGTGGCAGGTACCATTACAAACATGGAAAAAGCTGTGCCTTTTTGCAAGACAGGAATTAAGGGAGGCACTGGCCCAAAATGTAAAAGGAGATTTCTGCCAAAAAGCCCCCCTGCCTTTGAATAAACTCTAATTTCCACAGAACCTCACGTGAGGAGCATGAGAAAGATGATAGAGCTACATATCCCTATTCTAGTCATGTCATCTTGAGAAGAGTTCCAAGACCTCAGCCAACCAAGCAGTGTTTTTCCAAGCCAAAGCCAGCCGTTCATCCTTGTAAGGGAAGGTCTTGACTTGAAAGCCATTGCACAAGAGGTCTAAGAGAGGAAGAGGAGATGAAGGACAATGCTCCTTCCCACTAACCTGAAACTTCCTGGACTCTGTGAGGGGAGAAGTAAGTGGGAAGCATATGTTGAATGAAGCAAAAGAACAATTACAGCTCTTGCAGCCTAGTGGTGAATAAATCTAATCTGCTGGTCTTATAGTCAAAGAATCCATAGTCCCAGGTCTCACAGCTGGCAGGCAGTCAGATGCATGATCTGAGCTTGGCCACCTGATCAGTCGCTACCCAGATCAGTGGTACTTACCCAAGCAAGATACCACTGACAGAACTTTGTTATAACAGATTGGTACCTTTTCAGACAGCAAAACTGATTCAGGTTTTGACACTGAAATGTAGCTTGTCTATTCTGTGACTGTAACAGATAATACAGGTGGCATTTCACCTTGACTGCTGTGATAACAGTAACATGATAGAAATTTATTCTTAACAGAATACTTTCTGCCAAAATATAAAGATATGTTAACAACACAGTGGTAGTGAATTTGGATTATATCTATCCTAAAGTATATTTTTAGGTCTAATTCACATCCTGTTCACATAAAATGAGGAGACAGTCTTTTGAAGGCACTGTAATTACATCAGGTCAAACTGATACAAGAAAATCAAACCATTTTGAGTATGGGTTGGAGTCTGGGTAGATGCTCAGCAGAATAAACCAGAGCAGATTCACTGCCTGCTGTATTTACAAAACAACAGTACAGATTATATTTTTAAATTCAACTGAAGCTGATTCAGAGTAATATAGTTAGGAGGTCAAAAACTATGCTGGTGCCATTGTCTAATGGATAAAACTGTAATTGTAAAATTTAATTTTTCTCATTTCAAATCTTCAAAGTACAGAATGAACATTAATTTATCTTTATGCACCATGTATGACATTTCAAACCTGCTCCTATGCTAACAAACTTTTTTATGCTAAAAAAAATGAAAATAATCCAAGAAAAAAATCCATTTACTGCAGCATAATGAAAAATAAGAGGGTCAGGGATGTTACTGAAAAGTATTAGAGCTTCCTTCCAAGTACAAGTCTTTGAACCTAGAGAATTTTCATGTTTTATAGACTCTATGTCTTATTCTTCTCTTGCTAAAAATGACTTTATGTGACAAGAATTAGGTAACAGCTACTCCTGTCTCACATGAAAGGGAAGTCAGGAATTTGGACACTTGAGTGAATGCTACCAGATCCCCTGATCCTCTCATAAGAGTTCTCCTGAAGTGGCAGGGGAACAAATTGCTTCCATTTCCATACTATCTGCAAGTGTTCATTCTTACTGCTTGAGCTCACCTCTCTATATCTCAGCCTCAAAGTCCCACTTCACAGCCTCCTGGAAGTCTAGTGAACTGCTTTTAAAGCACTCTTAAAACAAAACCTTCACTGATTTTAATGGTTAAAGTTTGAGGGCTTTTAAACAGGAAAAAAACAACGTAAAAAAGAGTGCTTTTTCTGTATGTTTATGTAAAGAAAGAAAAGACCATTTTGTTCTTTTCCCTTCAACTATCTCTCAGAACAAGCTTGATCAGGCCACAGAGATGAAAAATGTGCAATATCTAGAGAGGAGCTTTTTAGGCAAAGACAAAAAAGAACAAGCAAAAACTAAACTGTCACATTCAAGGCTGAGGCTTGTTTAAAACCACAGACTTCTCTTCTGACAATCCAGCTTATAACGCCAAAAGGCACAAATTTCATCACTTAGTAGTAGTATTTAATAAGGGAGAGGGAGAAGTAGGGCTACCTGAGCCCCTATGGATCACTCCTGCTCAAATTCCTATTTGTTTGGAGCCTACTGGTACAGTGGCTGCTCCTGCACAGTATGGAGCCTTCCCACTACAGGGAAGGTGGCACAAGACCAGCTTAAAATGGAAAGGTTTCTATAGGACAAACTTTCTGCATAGAGCCCAGCCCTCCATGGATATTCTGACAAAGGAAGTCTTTAGAACTAAAAAATATCCGCAAGAAGATACAGACAAAATTAAAAGAGAACAAAACTTACTGGCAGTTTTTGCATTCAGTTTTAAAATATGCATTGTTTAAACTGGAAATGATGCTATGTCAGGAAGCCAGCTTTGCAATTCCTTTTATTTCATTTTTGTGACAAAACCCAACAGCACGTCTTTTGCAGTTCTTCCTTACTTATTAATACCATGAATAAAAGACTCTTCTGGTGACTAATTCATGCCAACTTTTTGGCCACCAATCCTGCCCTTTTTATACCTTTAGGGAATGGATTTCCTTCCAAATTTAAATGGTAGGGCTGAAGAACACTTTAATGATGGCATGGTATACCAGTGGTACCCTTTTTCCTACAGGAGCTGATCTACCTGCCTCCAGAAAAAAATCCAGTGCCTCAATTAAGGAATTTAAATTATTCAAAAAGACAAAAAAAAATCTACATAACTTTGTCAAATGTTGTCAGCTATTTCTTTAGATGATGCAAATAGGCACAGTAGAATAATACCAATTTTTACACCAGTTAGCACTGAAGATGAGAAGAATCACTAGTCACAGCAAACTGAGAGCAAGCCCCATGAGCGTGCTTATGGGACTTAGTCAAAAAAGCACTTTCTTAGCTTGAAACAATGGAAATCCACCTTGTATCAACAGGAGGAGCCATCTCTATAGATGTCGGCACTCTAAGCCAAGATTTCTAATTCAAGATCTAATCCAAGATCTCAGCCCCAGTTTATTATTCTAAAATGGATAATCAACATTTCAGCTACTGTTACTCCAGAACAATGCAAAATTTAATTCAAACCCCTGTAGCCAAGAGCAGCCAGTGTCCTTCAGATCAATGCACAACTCTACTATAAACAATCATGGAACAACCTGACAATGGGAAATTTCTTTAAAACCCAGCAGTTTCATCAGCATTAAATAAGCTCTGGAATGAATTATTACCTTTTCTCAAAAGCCACAGGAACTGGTGCCAGAAAACTCAAGCATAAAATGTTTTTCTGTGCAATAAAATTGACATAAGTAAGGAAGGCATTTATCACCTTCATTCTCAACTGAAAGTCAATGGACTCCCTGAACCTTGTTTGAAAACATATTTCGTCAGTGTTGGGTGACAGAAAGGCCACAGAACTCCTGCTTGAGCAAAAGAGAGAACTGTCACTTAAATTCCAGGGGAGGATTTTTAAAAGTGAACCTGTATGCTGCTGACTCCGTAACTGCTCTAAGCAGCATTTCAGTGCAGCTTTTTCCTTCTTTCGTTTTCAAAGAATGGAGTTAGCATTCTAGCCTAGGTGCATATTGGTGGAGAAGAGAGAGAGACCAGAGGACAAAGAGTGTGAGTTCTAAGACTTAAGTTTTCTTCAAATTATTATGCATAATTTGTATATCGATGTTCTACATCTGGGCACTGCATAAAATCAAACAGCGAAAACAAACTAAAACCGCAGTCTGTAAAGTAACCCTTCCCTGAGGTAGATGGTGCAGCCATTAAACAAAGAAGTCAAAGTCTAGTAAGAGGGAAACGCACTGTAATGGAAAACACACAATGGCCATTGGGCTATATTTCAGGGTTGGTAATACTGAAATGGAAACAAGTCGCTTTGTCACACCCATCCCGATGAGACAATGCAAGTGAGCTCACAGCTTGTGATTGTCCCTGTATGGTCAGAAAATGACAGTTTTGTACTTTATTTCTTTCATATTACTGATTCAGAGAGCGCACTGATGCATTTTTAAACATGATTATGTGCAATAACAGTATTAGAGAGATGTTGTGTGTGCATAATGCAGAAGTCAATGCTGAAGACCTTTTAGACTTCATGTCTCATGTTTTGTAATGTAAATGTTTTCCATTTCCACTTTGCATTGCAAAATAATGAATGAGTGTGTTAACAACAATAGAGGCAAAAGATATCATTCCTCATAATCTTTGCTGGTGTATGGTGAAGGCTTAGGAGACACTGGAGTTTTCTGGAGAAACAAGCACTCGTTTTTGACAACAGTAATTCCAGTTTCTATTCAAAAGCACCCATAGATCCTCGGAATGCCACAAACCGTCAGAATACTTTCTCCATTAATGTACCTCTGTCACACCCAGTGTCTTTCAAAGTGCGTGCATGGGAAGAGTACAGATGACTCTAAGAACATGGGACACCAAGAAACATGACCAAGAAAAAACTACATGTTACATTATTTCAGGCTTCTTTTCAGAGACTCATAGAATTATTTAGGTTGGAAAAGACCCTTAAGATCATTGAGTCTAGCCATTAATCTGTCACTGCCAAGTCCACCACCAAACCATGTCCCCAAGCACCACACCTACACATCTTTTAAATACCTTCAGGGATGGTGACTCCTCCACTTCCCTGGGAAGAATAATACAGAACTGAAATTTATAAACAAAGCTCTAGATACCACCAGCATTACGGGAAACAAAATAAAATAACTGTAAAGACTGCACAATCATTTCAGCTAATTATAGCAGAAGAGCAACTTCACTTCAATGCTTCGATTTTAATTTACCTATTGTATAATCTGTAGGTGGAAAAAAATATCATGATTAAATTACACCCTATAAACACTCCCAGAAGATGATGTGGCAGCATAATTTAAAGGATGAGAATTGAAAATTAAAGTTTAGTTTTCTATTATCAGAATTACGAAGTTTTCGGATGAGTAAATGTCAGAGACTGCAACAGCATACACTAGTTACAAGGATGTTCTTATTGGTCTCTATCATAAAGTTTTCCCTGTAGCAAGGATTAAATTCTGGCTCCACTAAAGTCAGCGGCACAAGGGTTTTCCCCTGCATGCTTCTAAAGGTGCAGTTCAGAAGTAGATGAAAGTATGAAGCACCATAGCAACTCATATTACATCAGAGGTAATTTTTTCTTCCAGAGATTCTTAACTAATGGAGTAACAAAATATGAAAAATGAAGTCCTCCAATATAACGTGATTTCAAAAAGCCTCTGATAATCTAGATATGACCTGTAATTAAAAACTATTGAATATTTGCAGTCCTTATTCATCTGCTCTCATCCTACAGTGTTAACCCTGCAGATATATAGCCAGGTAATTTCCAAGTATAAATAACAGCCCCTAGGGCACACTTTAAACAGTAAGTGTGAAAGAGGTAATGTCTAACATGCTAATGGGATTTTCAGAATTGTTTGCAAATAGGAGTTACAGCCAATATGATTTTGAAAATCTCACTTGACCCCTGTCTGGAGTGTTAGGTTATTGAATTTCTAAAAAGACCACATGACCAGATTTTATATGATACCTGTGATGTACTTGGCATATGTTTAAATTCCAGTGGAACATACAAGAATCAGTCTATATATTAATAATTGATAGATTGATTGATGGCTTGGCTTCGTGAACGAAGATTTGGGAAGGGCATTACCCACACCTACTACAAGCACGATGACTAAGGGCAAGTGGAACAGGCAAATCTGGTTGGAGAAAAGCTGCATAGGCAATCAGGAAGATTCCGAACAAGACTGTCATCACCTGGATCAAGCTTAAGCGACCAAAGGCCTGAACTGCCCGCAGGCAAGGTTGGATCTGCAGCTTCCAATGCACCTTGTCACCTGCTGTTTCGACCCTTGCCTGTCGCCACAGGGCTTTGCAAGTGGGAGTAAACCCTTCCAGCCTGCGTAAAGGATTTTTTAGGTGAGGCTCAGTGTGCGCAGAACTGGCCCCACTCTTTACACCTGAGGTTTATCTGTCACGGCCTAGCAAGCTAAGTGAGTAAGAGTGTCCTTCTTTTAGATGGAAGAGCTTACAAGGCTAGACGAGCTCCATCAGCCTGGGAATTAATTACAAAGTATCAGTGAACTTTGAGCATAGGGCCAAGCTGGAAAGGTACCATAAGAAAACACTTGTGTATTTCTTTTCTCAGCCATGGAATTTTAAGCAAAACTAAGAGAAGATGCGGACCCCAGCGATGGAATTACCACCACCACGCTATGGCAAATTGACTTTAGGTGCTTATTTTCCACCTTTAGGGTATTAAAAAAAAAAAAAAAAAAAGAAAAAATATAAAAAGTTTTGCAGATTTACCAGTGATTCCATCACTGAGCTCCAAGTGGCTGTTTGATGACTGCAGATTGTGACCTGAAGCAATGACAAAGCCATCAGCTGTGTGATTTCTGGCATTCAGCACCTTCTCACTCTGAAAGGTCCCATATGTGGTCCATGCCTCTTCGTAAGCATTTATTTTGCTGCTACTGGAAAAGGAAGTATACAACACTGTTATAAGGGAAGATTATCAGTTTATAGTTTTAGCTGCTTATCTTGCCTTTAAAACACACATTAAAGACCAGAAAACCTGTTGGACTAGCAACAACTTCTAACTTTAACATAAAAAAAAAAAAAATTAAAAAAAAAAAGAAGAAGTAGCCTTTAACTTAGCCCAAGGGAGCATCAGCTTCAGGTGAGAACTCAGTGTTCAACATAAACTCTTCCTGCCTCTCAGTCTCCCTGTCATATGTTTTTTATTAGTAACATGAGAAGAGCAATACTTTCAGGCTTTCAGCCTGGATTCCTACAGTCTCTGTGATTCTTACCTTATTTAGCAACTGAAGCTTGCACTTCAGAAGCACTGGACTTGTCTGGATATGGACTAAAATGATGTAAGGAAAAAGGATCAAGGTGGGATAATATAAGAAAAGCATATGGTAAACTAATTCTTAAGTCTTTCCACATCTCTTTTATGCTGCTCTGGCAGCCCCAAAGAGATTCCACCCTCTTTAAAGTTACTCTATGCTATTAGGCCATCATAAAGGCTCTGGGGAGAAAAGGAATCAGTACCAAATATCATTAATTGAGATCTACCACTTTCCTAGTTCCTCAAAATAAGCACAATAACAACCCTACTCATTACAGTACTTCAGCAGGAAATAAAGTAATAACTGTAGCACACCTAAGGGTAATACACTTGTAACTCACTTCCAAAAAAAGGCAAACATACGGATTTATCTATATAGGAAAAGGAGCTTCGTTCTGCAAACTTTCTCAAAAAACACCTGTCTTGTGGTATAGAATGGCCAGTGGCTGGAGAAGACAGCCTTGGGAACTGAGAAATGACAGAAAGTCAAAGCACTTACAAACCACAAGTGGGTTTATAGACCTATGTGGTAGAACCATTTCCAAGATCCACATAGTGAATGAAAGAAAATAAAAATGCAAAAATTAGCAGAGAAGTTCTGGGGCCAGGAAGGCACAGGAAGACTCAAGGAAAGCTCTCAGACATACCACAGACTGTAAGAGTGCACTCCTCAACACTTGGCCTGTGCACTGCAGTCCAGCATTTAAACAGCACCAGTTCCAGTATGGGATCTCTGCATTCATTTCAGCTGTCTTCTCCATGACATGGATTGATAGTGTTCCTGAAAGATGGATAGTACCACCATGTTACCAGGGCTAGAGTGACCCCTGCAACACTCCTTTCAAAGGCAACATTAAGACACTCCTATAAGTTTTGTTCAGATGAGCACCAGCAATATTTTGGCAGCATTCCAGAGCAACAGAAACTACCAAATCTCTTAGTTTTCGCTCCTGAGAAAGCAGTGATAAGCACCAAAGAAAGGTCTCACCAGTTTTCTTGGCCACTTGTAAGGAATAAAGAAATGTTACATTGCCTCTTGTTGCACAAACACCAGTCAGTTTTCGACAGTGTCAGTGCAGCTTCTAGCTCTCTAAGCAAGAAGAAGCTTTATCATCTGCAGCATGAGAGAAGGATGTCAGGATTCTGATCATGACTAATGACTTCACGCTGTAATGCTTCAGGACTACACCTTGAGTTTAATAACTTCAGAAAATGAATGGAAGAGCTACCCAAGCGAGAAGAAGGTGAAAAGCTTCAGGACTGCATCTTGCACTTCTAGATGCACATCAATATTTGCTTCAATGTCTCCCTTCAGCTCATAGCCTCCGGTGTTGTGAGATGTGGACATGGTGGGGGAGAGGACAAAAAAAGAAGAAAAAATAAGAAAAAAGAATCATTTGAAAAGAAAGCTAAGTAACTGCGGAAATTACAAAGCTGGCTTGTGCAGTAAAAAGCCCAGCATACAGACTTGATTGAAGCTTTCAATATAAGGGAACAAGGGCCTCATTTCAGCTGCTGATCAGTTTAGATTCATGGCCACAAAGAAAAGGCTGGGTAAGATGGTTGTACCTCCTGATTATTATGAAAGATTTCTACTTAAGAGTCTTTGTTTCCTTAAGATAGATTTCTCACCTGATGAACACTACTCAAAGTTCACAGAGCACAACAAATTTCACACTTTTATGCCAACAATTCCTGCAGCTCCCAAAATTTAATTCATTGAGGAAAACTTTTTGAAAGCATATGGCCTTGAAAACAAAGCAAACAGAAGGAAACTCTATAAAAGGAAAGTAGAAGTTCAAACAAAGATCAGCAGTTACAGGCACTCACACTTCACAGCACAAAAAGGAATATGTTAAAGTAGAAAGAACACCAGGTACTGATATTATCTGTAGAACTGTAGCTTATCCATAACTATCCCATTCAATGAAAAGCCAAGAGTTGCCCATCTCTGACTTCAGGATACTATCAACAACTGACACTGAAACATGGCATTACGAAAGACTGCTTACATCAGAATAACTATCTCCCATTCATCTTCTCTGCCATCAAGAACTTGTTTGTGCAGATCCCAAAGCAAAATTTGGCAGAGAAATTAAATCAGAATTAAAACAGCCTCAGAAATAAATTTGTCTCCTTCCTATAGAGCATGTTACTTTTGCACAAAAGCAGATACTGAGTAACTACTGAAAACACACTTAGCAAACTCTACTGCATGTACAATCAGGTAGCCAGGAAAGAAGTTTAATTTAGCTAATAAAGCAAACAGTTGCATGTGCAGCCTCCTCCTGCATTCCAAAGCCCAAGGGTCATTTATTTCAGTTGCTCTTAAGCAAGAACACAAGATCTGCAAATGCAGAATATGTGTAGTAAAAATCCATGCTACAAAGTGTCTAAATGGGCAGTATTTTACTCAGACTCCATCTGCCCAGCCTACTGTACCAGATTCTCAGCTGATTTAAACTGCTGTGCTGGTAACATGGCCATTAAGAGTAGCATCAATATGGATGTTCCCATATGCCTCTCCCCTAATCAGTTTGTTAGTTCACACGGAGAATTAGAAAAAACACTGCAGTCTTGTGGCTTTGCCAAAAGTTTATTATTGAAAGAAGGACTTCTGCTCTCTGGAGTGTAGAAATCACAGTTGTTCTTGATGCTGGGACCAAGACAGACAATCTCCCCTGCAGTCATGCAGGAAGCAAAGGTTAAGTCCTCCTGGATGTGACTTCCTCACTGCAGTAAATGAACATCAATATGCTGTTGCCAGTCAGTGAAACTTAAAAGTTGGCCATCACCCCTGACAAAATATTTAATAGTTCAGTGAACATTGCACGTGTACCTCAGTTTCTTCGTTTTGCCTTATGCTGTTCAGAAAGGATGGATAATGGACTAAACACTTAGTTTGAGGTAAAAGTTTAATCCGAGTGTGGTGTGTGGCAGACCATTAGGACATATGGTGGCCTTTCAACTTAGGAAAGATGTTATGGTCTGCACATGATCAACCAACTCATACTCCTTCCCCTTCTCTCCTGGTAAAAGGAAACCACCACACGTGTGAAGCAGATCCTGCTTTTTAAGATGAAAACAAGAGGATGGATTTCAGCAGAAAAAAATACTGCATGGTGATCTCTCAGAGCATTTGCAGAGTCCTGAATACTCCGACCAATGCCACATACACCCTTTTACCACCAGATAGCCAATATGTGCTGACTTGTTTTAGATGAGTCATTTAAATATGACTTGTCTAGCTGCAGTTCCCTGCTATGAACCTTGATTCTCCTTAAGTGTAAGGGAAACTCATTCCGAGTTGATTTATTTCTTTCTGGTAGAGTTCTGAGAGCATACTATAATGATACCATAACACCCAGCAGCACTGTCAAAGGAACCAGGCATGGCAGCAGAAGAGGGTAATTCACCTCTCAGCAAAAGCCACACCAGGCCAGCTCTGTGAGTTGTTACTTAAAGAGGCTTTAAACATACAGCTCTGATCAAGAGCTTGCAGAAAAAGTGAAATACCCCTCTTCATTGCTACACTTGGACTACATCTAGACACTGCAAATTCTTCCTGTGTAACATCTCTAAGATAGCAACTTGCAAGATCACATAGTCAAAATCCTCAACCAAGCCCTCACACAACAGTCATCTGTGCCTTAGAGACATCTTCTTCCTTTTTTGATGCACACAAAGTCTCTTTTCCTCACCTGCCATAGACTCACATCACACTTTTTCTCTACTTGTTCCCACTTCTCTAGCAAAAATGTGTGCTACTTGTTTTCACTTTCAGGGCCTTTGCAAAGCCATCTTTCACCTTGCCATCAACTCTTACATAAACATTCCATGTTATAACCATTCCTTCAAATGCGTTAGCAGCCTGGGGGCCACATATGCACTGCAGGCCCAAGAAGTGAGCACCCTGCTCAGACAGAGCACAGCTGGGATACTTCCAGAGCCAACAGCACTGATTACATCAGCTACTTTCACTCTCCCAAAAGCTCGTGTACTGGGTTATGATCTTGAACATCTAGGGAGAAGGAATCAGCTCTATCTTTGCTCTGACAGCTCCCTAGCAGTACACCACTGAGGCCATTTCTGCCCAAAGCAGGGTTTCTGCAAAGCAGGATTGCTTGTAAAATGTCTTCTGCCTTGTCTATAGCATTCCCGCAAGTTTTTCCTCCATTGCAGTCATAAATCTCTCTGATATTTGTCCCTGGACAACATGTTGATTGCCATGGCATTCTCACAGACCTGACCTTGTTGCTTTGAGTTTGCAGCCATGGACTACACAGTAAATTCAGCTTTAACTTCAATGTAGCATACATACCCACTTACAAATATGCAACTCTTAGCTAACAACTCCAGTGAGACAAATACATTCAGCAATATTGTATTTTACTGCTGGGGAAAAAGGGGTCAAGAGGGATGGCAAGGCACCTCTCAATCACAAACAATAACATTTAAAATAACATTCAGAAGTCAGGTTTAAAATTCTGAAATAAGTCAAAGATAACAGCGAGGTTGAAGTGTTATTCTAGATAGCAAAGCGTTGAATTGCTCTCCATAATGATCTGCAATAATCAGATGATGCAAATCCCAGCACATGGCATCAGACCCAGGCAGCCAGCTCAGGGACTCTGGGCATCATCCTCTTCCTCCTCAGGCTGCATCCCCATCTGCTGTGAGTTGGCTACCAGCAGCAGCCTCTCCCTAGCACAGAACCATCTGAAACAAATGTTCACAAATGGCATATATTTTTCTAGCATGTACATTTTCCTTTCAAAGTTGTTCAGATTCCAGCCAGGGAAGCTGGAGTCAAATACTGACAAATGAGGTCCTGGCAGATCATTAACTCTAGAATACCCCAGATGACTCAATGATGTGCGGGCTGTGTACAACTCCCATGAAGTGTCAAGGAAAACTGCTGATTCCTAATATAACCATTTGCAAGGATCAAAAGAATTTTAAAAAAGGCAAAACAAACCCAAACACCTAAATCTGAGAAATCAGAGTGTGTGTTAGTAGTTGCTGTAACAATGCAAATGGGCAACTACTATAAATGGCTTTTTTCCTAAAGTTTGGGAGCCTGACATTCCTAGACAGGAAGCTGATCATGATCTGAGTCAAAAGAGTTTTTGCTGTAGTCACTGATTTAACAGCAATAAGACACAACTGGCAAAAGACAAAATAAATTAAAAAAAAATTGCCTTAATTTTCAAACTCATCCAAAAATATCAATTTCTGTAAGATTCATCTACAGAACTTTCAAGCATTTGCTTTAACTTAATGAAGCTTTTGGAAAGAGCTTTACCATTCCTCATTCAAAAAGTAATTAAAATAATTTCAATTTTATTCATCCCTTAATTCTGAGGAAGAAGTCTAAAAGGCTCATCATCAACAGAAATAAAAGTAAATGCTAAATAGTCCTTTAGCTAACTTAATCCATGCTGTCTGATCTCAGTGCTATATTTGCCAACATCTCTACAACAGTTTAGTATGAGCAGTAACCACAGACAGGGTCCGAAAACTGTTTTTTTCTGGGAAATTTGTGTTTCAATGCAGAAAATATAGAGGGCTCAAATGAAGAACAACTGCTACACTTGGCATGGATATACTGTTCACGTTTTAATATTTCTGGTTTAGAGTTTTAACAGGTGTTTATATAGCTTTAGTAGGTGCTAAAATAACAGCATAGCTTTCTAGCAGCCTAGACCCTCACATCACCCATAATACTGTCATCTAACATTCATTTCGCTTATTGGGAGTAACAAGAGAAGGATTAGCCACTTTTTTTTTTTGTTTGTTTGTTTGTTTTTTTTTAATTTGGAAAACCAGAACTGCTTAATAACATACATTAAGTTCCTGGTGTGGAAACTGCTGCAGTAAAACTTAACGGTGGGAGAAGAATTCTGCGAGACTTAACAAGAGTGAACTATTTTGTCTGAAGTAGCTGTATAAATTCATCGTTGTATTTCACAGCAAGATAATGAATGAGAAACAAAGCACATTTGTCTCTCTGTTTCTCAACATAGCAAATTCCTCAGTGAGCAGTTGCATTACCAACAGCACTAGAAAATTACAAATTTCAAAATGGAATGTGTCTTACCATCATCATAGAACAGAGTGGATACTACAGCAGTGAAGACATTATCTCAGCTGTATTTAAATTACAGATTTCACTGATACCCTATTCATTCTCAGCAATGAGCTGCACGCATACCAAAATTTCTGACAAACACCAATTCTTTCTCTTGCCTCACTGTTCAGTAACTGCAAGCTAGTAGTTTAGGGGCACAGTAGTGTTTGCATTGCTTTTCCACTGAGCTGAGAAGAGTCTAGAAGGGACTAGAAGGGACCACGTTACGGTGTTTTACAGGATGAGCAGGAATCTCTGATTTGACTTCAAGGAGAGCTGAGAGATGGTAGCTGTGCTGGTGAAAGGAAGTATAGATAAGCATTTCTGCGGCATGATGTTCTCTGGAGCTGTTACTACAGAAAGTGACAGAAAAATGTAAACTTGTTTTGGACATAGAAGTTGTCTGAGAGTAACACAACAGCCTAATTAACTGTATTTAAAATGCAGCTAGTCTAGGGGTTTGAAAAGTCAAGTTAAATCTCACAGGACCCAGAAGGAAGGACTGTGACAAGATTCACTGAAAAACCTTCATGTTTTTCCACCAGGTTAAGAGGCCGCTGCACCAGTGCTGCTAAGGCCTGTCTTCCACAGCTTGCTTCTCTAGCACAAGAACAGATTTTATGCATCTTTACAAGGTAGTCACTGCAGTCTCTGCAGTGTTCTCTCTAAACATGTTTCTCCACCACGCGAACAGTGGCAGGGGCACCCATTTGCCTGGGGACATACAGGAGCAGCTATTGGTATAAGTATTTTTATAAAACTGATAGCGGGCACTGCTTTTATTCTGCTGCATTTTGCTTCCACATCACATGGGGTGCTGCAGGTAGACAGCTGGAATTTCTGTACATGTGTTGCATGCAAAAGCAGTTGCATAAATGTTCCCTTTTAGAAATCTGACTGAATTCAGTGACTCACAGACAAAACAGAGAAGCCTGCAAATTTTCTTTTGTTCAGAGACTATGCCTTCTCTGAGCCACATTACACACAAAATGTATGTGGGGTAACCCAAAGTGAAGAGTGAGCATAAACCAGCTGCCTTTTTGTGAAGCTGTGTAAAAACTTTGCACTGTCACCACAGGCACCACATCTGGCAGGATTTAAGCAGTACAGCAGTTAAGATGAAGGAAAAAAGTAGAAGGATGACAGATTTTCTTGTCAGAGAACTCTGAATTTAGCACTATCCAGGCTCCCTCAGTTTTATTCTGGGATAGAGAGATAGAAGCTTCTTATGCTCATCAAACTCTGCTATTTCTTAGTACTATGCTTGGGCTTGTGCTTGCACGTTGGTTAGACACTCTCGTGCCCTAGAACAACACAGCAGAACATAGGATACTTGCTATGCAGAAATAGCTGCCTGCCACACAATCTCATTTTTTCATCAACATTTTGCAAGAAAACATGCCACACTGGAGTTCCACACTGACATGAGACTGAGATTTACTTTTCTCCAGTTTGTTTTGCCACGTGGTTTCTGTGTACTTTTACAGTTTCAGCAACACCTACAGCAAATAAAGCAACTAGACTGCGCATCACTATACTGGGAAACACACTACCAAGTTTACTCCAGATCACACTAATAAGGTACCTGATTCAGCACTCATGCAGAATTCCCTGAGGTTTTCACTTCTGCCTTATCAGCACCACAAAGCAGCTACCGACTTTGCTCAGCTCTTCATTCCTGTCAAAAAATGCAGGATGACAGTGTGTAGGCTTTTACAAATAGATTATGAACCTGAAGTAAAATGCTACTGCTTACTTGTGCGATTCCAGAAGGTTCCAGCACACAATTAACCTCTCAGCAATTGCTGTACGCTGCCTTAAAAAGCCACAAGGAACATAACATCAGATCTTGAAAGGAAATGGTCAGGATTGACTGCCACAAAAGAGCATATGCAAAAATCAACATACTGGAAAGCTGTACAATAAAACAAAACCACACATCATATAATTTTATGTGACTATTAGTGAGACTTGATATCCACACGGTGATCAAGGAGAAGACTGGCCTTTGTTTCAAGGCTTCTAACATTTTCACATACAACTATTTTATTCATAAATGTCTGCAGGGTCCCACTGTATGCTATGCAATCTGCTGCAGGAAAACGTGGCTTTTGTTCTATCTTGCTTTTTGTATTGCCAAAACCTGTGTTCTATTCTGTACACTTAAAGATCAGAACAAAAGTAACATTTACCAAAATAACAGAGGGATTGGTTTGTTGGCTGGTTTTCAGTAAGTTACAGATTGTTTCCATTGTTTTAATCTCGTACCAAAATATAAAGAAACAGAAATTACAATGAAGAATTCAGTCAGGAAGAAAGAAGAGCAAACAAACAAAGACCCTCACCCTCTAATCCACCCATCTGGCTTTGTAACATGCTTCATTGTGTTATGCAGGACAGTATTCTGAATAAGTTTATTGATTTATTCTTGTCTTCAAATAGAATTACAGTCTTAAAGAAATAAGTGGATAAGCAGGCTTCCCTTTAATTTCTCAAACATTTACAAACAAATCCATCTCTGTGCAGGAGAAACAAGGAGGGCATATAAGAGTTCATCATTTTTAGGTGAAAACCAGACCTTTCAGTATTAGAGGCATTTGCATCTTTCACACTACAACTGCCTGCAGACATTATTCTTTTCTGGCTATCACTGAGTTATTAGAGCTTTCTCTTGCAGTCAGCACAAAGGAATGTCTAAAAGAGGAGGTTAGCACAAATGTTGTCAAATATTGGTGTACAATTACTGCCCAGACAATAAAGAAAGAAGCAAAGGAATGAAACATTTTGGAAACAGTTTTAGAATCTCAATAACTATCCCCACTTTAGGAGCCTTAGTGAAAAAGATTTCTCTCATAACATGTTTAATTGAAACAGTATTCCCATGGTGAAGTAGGATGTATAGAGCATGAATTGGCAATAGCTCAGATTTGAGTCACCTCTCAGAGATGTAATTTCATTGATTTCCACTAAATTACTTATGATTTGTGCTATAGTAAGAAAGAAAAAAGAGGGAAAGGAAGAGCTTTCATCTTGATTTTGTACCAGAGAAGTCAATAGCAGTCATTCTGTTGACTGCAGTGAGTGCCAGATTCAACTCAGAGCCTGAGGAATACAATTTTACAAAATCTAGTAAATTCTATTGCAGCTCCCTGGAGTGAAGACCTAGATGGACAGTCTCTGCTTTCCTCCTATTTTTTTTTTTTTTTTTTTTTTGCTGTGCACAGCAGAGTGAAAGTGCCCATGTGTTTCCTTCAGCAAGCACTCAGGCAGTATCGTGTGGGACTTGATCCTGCAAACATCACATGCTAGTTTCACTTTAATCACCCAGTAGGAGAGTAATTTCATGAGTGAGAGGAACTTGACTAAGTACCAGTAATGAATCCTGGAATCCATGCAGTGAAAAGACTGAGAAGCAGAACCTTCAGGTAACAGTGCCAGAAACAGTCATTATGATTGTTCTTAAGAGTTTGTTCCCTAACTGGAACTTGTGCCTGCTCTTTATTTGGCTGCTTTCTATGAAAATGTTAAATCTTGCACTATTTACATGTATGAATATCAATTTCTTTTCTAAAAAACAGAGGAAAAAGCAGTATTAAATTAATCATAAAACAAATTGATTAACTCAGCCCAGTGTGTTTTCTGGATTCCTAACAATTTGCTACAGCTAATGGTCCTTGCTTTCACCTCACACCATTAATCTCCAAGAAAAAGATTGAGCTTTGATCATTATTGCTGAATTACATGGAAAAATAGACAAATTGTTAATATTAAATCGCTTTACAACAGGCCAACTAAGTTATCTTCAATTCTCAGCGCATTCTATAGCTGTCTTTTCGTGTCAGGTAATAATTAATAAAATTATTAATTTAAACAAAGATTTTTACTTTTACTAGTGGGATAGAAAATCTTTATTTGAGCTTATGAACCCTCATATTTTACTACCCAACTCCTATTGTATTTTGTTTACCATATGTGAGCCCCCAAGGTAAAGCAATTGGAAGCTTTACCTTGACATTCCTATGTAAATTGCTTGAAGTTATGCATGGAAAACTCTTAAGACAGGTTCTGTCTTCCAAAGAAATGGGAGAATGTTCTTTTAAAGACTAGAAGGACAAATTTAAGATCAAAGTCATGAGAATAAAGGTGGACTTAAATATGTAAAGTTAGAGAAGTCTGACTACTCAAAGAAGTAGGGAACTTTTTATTCCTTGCCACATTTATTTGGTTATCTCAGCTACCCCCTTAGACTTCAGCTTTCAACAAGCCTTCAGTGGACAGCTTGGTGAAAATATCCTATTTTTCTAATCAGAAAAAAAATATTTTCCTGACTCTTCACAACTAGTCATTGAAACACTGAGGGGCAAAAAATTTCTGAATGAAGAGAAGAAAAAGGCAGTTTTGGCATATACTTGTCAGCCAAAGCACATCAAATTTCTTTTGGGTGTAGTGCCTGCACAAGGTCTTCTTTTGCTCCTTTATCACTTTGAGAACTGAAGAAGCGAGGCTTAGATAACTCAAAATCTAGCTATATTTAAACAGTTCTCCTATCTAAGTGCATGAAGGGCTAAAGGAAGGTGGAAATAGAACATCTTCATCTGCAACTTTAATTCAGGTGGGTTCCTTCTACAGTGTTAGTGGAAATGCTCCCATTAAAGACAGGCACAGGCTATCATATAACAGAAGGAAAGGAGGAGAGCATTAAAACACAGCTCCCCTCCCCCAAGAGTCTGAATTATTTTTCACAAAATTCATACTGTTCCACCCTTTGTGTTGTACATATAATCTGAATCAGAAATGTGGACTGAAAATGATTTCTGGGTACTCCATCACTGATACAGGATCACATTGACATCAGCAGATGCTCTTCTGACATGCTCCTAAAAACCCCTAAGGGTTCATACAACTTCCACAGATACCTTTCACCCTTTCAAATCTATCATTAAAATTAGGGCATTTTGCCTGTTTTATAACTGAAATAGATTAAATAGCATCATCAGTTCAATGCATTGCTCCTTAGCCTAGCAGTGACAGAAATTATTCCATTTCCAGCAACTGCTTGCATATCATTAAACATAATCCCTGCCCCCTCTGCCAGTCCTCTTTAACAGAGACAAACCCCATTCCTTCTGCCTTCCTTCATAGGCCATGTTTGCTAAATTTCTTATTTCCCAGCTGTTGTTACATTTGCACCATCTTTCAATATGTCAAGATCAATTTGTCAGCCCTAGTGAAGCGGGAATGTCCTACTGAGGCATGAACACGCTGACCAACAGATTGTTTCTTTGGCCATTGATCTTTTAAGAGAAGCAACTGAACAACATTTTCCCCAAAGCCAGGCACTGTTTATATCCAAGTGGCTGACCCAACAATTCTTTTCAACATATAATAATACATTATTAGTTTATTATATGTTCATTCTTGTTTTCAAAATAAGATAGGATGTGGAAGACTATTAATGAAAGCTCTGCAGGGGAAGATGACAGACAAAGTATGATTAGAGATGATTCTCCCTTTAATGAAAACATTCCTCCTTTTTTTTTTTTTTTTTTTTTTTGAGGTTCCTTTCTTGAAATGGAGAGAAAATGCTCTTTCCTGTTGTTACTTTCTGTTGCCATCTCATGCACGCTTTCCTCCCTCTCATTATCCAAAAGCACATTCCCTTATTATTCTGCTTTAATTTCCTTCAGAGGATAAAAGATGACAACAGTTTGTGTCCATCTAGCAAACAGAGAACAAATACTATGTCAATCCAGAACTCAGCCAATTTAATTCATCTCAGGAACATGAGAGATTTGAAGTGAATAATTTTTGTGACACAAAGAGTAATGAAAAGTCAACAACACAAAATGGAATTCTTTTACAACCAAGTCTGACAAGTTTTTGGGTCAAATCCCCTGATCTAGATAACTTTTACAGGCAAAACCCTAAATCCTTCTCACTAAGAAAGAAAGTGTATAGCTGCTCTTCAAACAAGTTCCTTAGCAGAAACAACCAACATGATGGTCAGGAATTCTTTGGCAGTATCTTTAAGCCCAACCCCATCCACTGGTTTTCACTGCATAATTTTTAAGTTGTTAATGTACTGCAATAAAATTCAAGATAGAAATGTTTACACACCATCACATATTACTATATATCATATATGGCAAGGAAACAATTCATTAGGTGATAGTATATAAAGCAAAGGGCCCCAAGGGAAACCCAAAAGCACAGTGAGATCATATTGATATATCAGTATTTCAGGAGGAAGAGTGGGAAATCTCCCCTCTCTCCTTCAAGCTTACTCATTTATCATACCAAAATAGCTGGCACTAAAACCACTTTTATCCCAAGGACAAAAAATTAGATCAGATTCACACATCCGTTTATGAGCAGATTTGTAATTAATAATTCTCCCCCATATCTCCAGTTCTGGATGTTCCTTTCTTCTTTTATCACATTGTCTTGCCCCTCCCAATTCTGTGCGTGACCACAAAATACTGACTCTTTCACAAGCATCTCTTTTATGATGGCAAGTGTGACCCTATGTACCGTATTTCTACTGCTTGAAATGCCTTCCTTGTTTTCTCTCTTTTTTCTCTCTCATGCTCTCCCTCTCTCTTTTAATCTCAGTTGAACAAATCTCTTTTGCCTTTTACTTCTAATAACGAAGAGCCAAAGCAGAAAGGGATTAAATCACCATAGGATGCCTTTAACTCTGTGAAGCACTAAGGGTAGAGCCAGTGCCTGAGAAAGTTGACAGGTATTAAAGCTCTGGTACTGCAAACAGGCATGTGATTATATCTTTGCACAGAATTAAATAGATATTTGAGCACTGACAAGTTCAGCTATCTCAGCTTGGGGAGGAGGGGGAATAACTACAAGTGCAAAGTACAAAAATCCAACATGGCAATATAGCATGACTTAGAAAGATTTTTTTGGCATATCCACATTGCTAACCAAAAAGCATTAAAACAAGGAAAAGTTACAGGACACCTTGAGGCCAAGAATAACTTAGTACCATATTACTCCATCACCCAGTTTGTTCATGCTTTTTCTTTGGGATTTGTTTGTTTAGTTTGTTTGTTTGGGCTTTTTTATGTGTGTGTTTACTCAGATCACCTCCTAGGTGTTCAGGGTGCTTACATCGATGCCATTGATAGTACAGTCTGCATGCCATAGTCCATAAGGATTAGCTGATTTAATTTCCAAAACATACCACTCTTCTAAAGAAGCTCTTTATCAGTTCTTAGAGCTGCTAAATTTAAATGGCAGAATTTGCTCTCAAATCATAGAATCATAGAATCATAGAATAGTTTGGGTTGGAAAGGACCTTAAGATCATCTAGTTCCAACCCCCCTGCCATGGGCAGGGACACCTCACACTAAACACTAAACCATGCCACCCAAGGCTTCGTCCAACCTGGCCTTGAACACGGTCAGGGATGGAGCATTCACAGCCTCCCTGGGCAACCCATTCTAGTGCCTCACCACCCTCTCAGAAAAGAATTTCTTCCTTATATCCAATCTAAACTTCCCCTGTTTCAGTTTGAACCCGCTACCCCTTGTCCTGTCACTACAATTCCTGATGAATAGTCCATCCTCAGCATCCTTGTAGGCCCCCTTCAGATACTGGAAGGCTGCTATGAGGTCTCCACGCAGCCTTCTCTTCTCCAGGCTGAACAGCCCCAACTTTCTCAGCCTATCTTCATACAGGAGGTGCTCCAGTCCCCTGATCATCCTCGTGGCCCTCCTCTAGACTTGTTCCAACACTTCCATGTCCTTTTTATGTTGAGGACACCACAACTGCACACAATACTCCAAGTGAGGTCTCACGAGAGCAGAGTAGAGGGGCAGGATCACCTCTTCTATCTTCTGGTCACAATCCTCTTGATGCAGCCCAGGATACAGTTGGCTTTCTGGGCTGCGAGTGCACGCTGCCGGCTCATATTCATTTTCTCATCCACCAACACTCCCAAGTCCTTCTCCGCAGGGCTGCTCTGAATCTCTTCTCTGCCCAACCTGTAGCTGTGCCTGGGATTGCTCCGACCCAGGGGTAGGACCTTGCACTTGGCATGGTTAAACTTCATAAGGTTGGCATCAGCCCACCTCACAAGCGTGTCGAGGTCCCTCTGGATGGCATCCCTTCCCTCCAGCGTATCAACCAAACCACACAGCTTGGTGTCATCGGCAAACTTGCTGAGGGCACACTCAATCCCACTGTCCATGTCACCAACAAAGATGTTGAACAAGACCTGTCCCAACACCAATCCCTGGGGGACACCACTCATTACTGGTCTCCAGCCAGACATCGAGCCATTGACCGCAACTGTTTGCGTGCGGCCATCCAGCCAGTTCTTTGTCCATCGACTGGTCCACCTATCAAATTGATGTCTCTCCAATTTAGAGACAAGGATGTTGTGTGGGACACTGTCGAATGCTTTGCACAAGTCCAGGTAGATGATGTCAACTGCTCTGCCCCTGTCCATCAGTTTCGTAGCCCCATCATAGAAGGCCACCAAATTGGTCAGGCAGGATTTCCCCTTAGTGAAGCCATGCTGGCTGTCACCAAACACCTCCTTGTTTTTCATGTGCCTTAGCATGCCTTCCAGGAGAATCTGCTCCAAGATTGTGCCAGGCACAGAGCGGAGACTGACTGGTCTGTAATTCCCCGGGTCATCCATTTTCCGCTTCTTGAATATGGGAGTTATATTTCCCTTTTTCCAGTCATCAGGAACTTCACCTGACTGCCATGATTTTTCAAATATGATGAACAGCAGCTTAGCAACTTCATTTGCCAGCTCCTTCAGGACCCATGGATGGATTTTGTCAGGTCCCATGGACTTGTGTACGTTTAGGTTTTTAAGATGGTCTCGAACCAGATCCTCTCCTACAGTGGGCCTAAGGTCTTCATTCTCACAGTCCCTGCGTCCGCCTTCCAAGACTCGGGCGGTGCAGTCAGAGCCTTTGCCAGTGCAAAGAAGTCATTAAGAACCTCAGCCTTCTCCAAATCCAGGGTAGCCAGTTCTCCCGATAGCTTCTGGAGAGGGTCTACATTGTCCCTAGTCTGTCTTTTATTTGCTACTTACCTATAAAATCCCTTCTTGTTATCCTTAACATCCCTAGCCAAGTTCAATTCTAACTGGGTCTTAGCTTTCCTAACCTGGTCCCTAGCTTCCTAGACAACATCCTGTATTCTTCCCAGGCCACCTGTCCTTGCTTCCACCTTTTATAAGCCTCTTTTTTTCCTTTGAATTTTCCTCAGCATGAGGATTCTAAAGGATTCTAAAATAACCAGTTCTTTCTCCCGGTTAAAAACACTCACTTCTAATGACTATGTTTTGACTATTCGCAGTCAGAGACTGTGAATACAGTTTAAAAGACACAGAGGAGAGTCAGATGGAGGTAAGATGACTCAGGTTCAAACTCACCTCTGTTACAAAAACCTTAATGATGCTCATAGGCAGGAACTCCACTGCCAGGGTCTTACAGCCCTTTGCTGAATCTCTGCTACCCATTCCTCCACTCTGCTATTTGCTCGATTAGCCTGCTACCCTCTGTTAGCCCTCAGTCCTCAGCTGACAGATGGAGACACGGTTACCAGTTCAGGTCTCAGCAAAGGTGCATGGCTACAGAACGAGAGCTGGCATGCTGGAAAGGGGGAGGCACATCACAATTTAAACCCCAAAGTATACTCCTGAATTTTACAATCAACTAGTTTCAAGTGTTATATGCACATTATAAAAGTCACAGCAGACTTGTACATTGCTGTCTGCCCAATTTTCCCTGTTCCAAATATATTTCACTGCAGTATTTGTTTCATGCTGCCACTAAGAACATGCGTCAGCTTTCTTGCTGCTTTTCGGTCTCAAGTACAAGGGCAGAGCTAAGCCTCTTCATTAGCTCAACATGGCATGACTGTTCCCAGGTTCCTCAAGCCCCTGTCGCTTCACAAATCTCTAATTGTGCACAATTCCTGGTGTAATTCTCCTTTACTCTATGCTCAGCAATAGTAGTAAATTACTATTATTCTTCAGCAACAGTTGCCTAGAAAAGACTAAATCTCTTTAATTTTTTTTTTTTTTTTTTTTAATCTGGAATAAAGCAGCTATGTGGAAAAAATAACAAGCACAAGCACTCCCGCTTGCTAAAAGAAATCTGAGAAGACCTCAAGTGAAGAAGTTTGCAGAGGCAGTTGCAGGGGACAACAGCCAGAAACCCCCTTGTTTCAGTGATGCCACTCCTCAGCAACTGCTTCACTCCATGAAGACCACTGGAAAAAATGGGGGGGGGGGGGGGCGGAATCCCCAGAGCCCGATTTTTCATCCAGTTTATTCTGTCATTTACTTATAAATTAGTCCCTTTTTCTTGATCCTTTCAGGGTTGCTATGTGAAGTACAAGAGCTTACATTTATTCAGATGATGCACAAGGAACTAAATAGTTACACTTTTGCAGACTTCAAACCCAACAAGCAGTAAAACCACAGTGGCAAAAATCAAGCCTTTTTTTTCCCCTGTTTTCTTCCACTAGAATGGTACTTTATACTACCCTAGACATCCTCAGGAAGATCTTTCTTTTCCTTCTGGATCCTTGCCAGAATGCAGGCAATATAGCAGAAAGTAAGAGCACAAAGCAAAAGCACTTGTGACAGTAGTTAGCAGAAAAAAGTTAGGGTTTTTGACACTATGCTCTAATCTTGCCTGAAGAGCAGCAGGACCTTATAAGCTACCTGTGGCACCAGGGAGATCAGTCTGAACAGACACAACACTATGCTCACAGTATTATCACTGCACAACCCAGATCACCACAGTTGTAAAGTCAGCCCACCCCAGGCACAGGTTAGACACACAACACATTCACCCACCTGGAGTTTCCTTCCTCTATTTACTCGCCCTATTTTGTACATCTTGCACAACTCCTTTAGACAAAGCTAAATGTAGCTGTAAGTAACTGAATTCTTTAGCTCCCACTTCTAGTGAAAAATCTGTGGTAAAAATGGAACTAAGAAAATAACAGCACCTGCAACAAAGCGTTTTGACATTTTGAAGAGAATTCTTTTCATGGGGCTGGCTACAAAGTAGATCAAAAGTATATGCTTAGTTTTTATCCCAACAACATAAAACCCATCATACTAAATCATTCCCCATGGAAAGATTTCAATATATATGAAACTGTCAAAAATGTCCATTATACACATAAAGGATACTATGTTATGTACCAAAAAAAAAAGGAAAAAAGTAATATAAAACCTAACGACAAATGGAAAAGATAAATGAACATCTACCACAGAGGCTGGACAATTCCTAAATGGCATAGGGTCAGAAAAAAATTCTCAGGTTATATTGTAAAGTATTTCTATTATCTTTGTGACTGAGTAGAGCACAAGGAGTGCTATCAATAAATGTTCATGTATGTTTTATTGTTTGGCTCACTACAGCCTATTTCAATTTTCACTGACATGTTGAAGAAAAATCAAACCAACCAAAACCCTCAAAAAGCAGGCCTGCCAACTATACAGAAAGAGACTACTAAACACATTATTCTATACTTTGACTTTAAAAATCCCTCTGAGTTGTATATGCACAGAAGTACCACTACCTTCCTTCACAAGCTAATAAAGAAACCTCAAGGAAACATAAACCATATGCTAAGTGCATGCTGGGATATTAGTCATGACTTTATATTTCTTTTTAGAATTGCTTTAAAATATTCATGTCAGATAATCTTACAACATCCTGAATTTTAAAGAAGTTGAAAGGGAAAAGCAACTGATCCTGGAGAATAAATTCCCCATTTCCAAGTATAAGCCTGGATACACAGGGGTCTGTATTCCTCTGATAGCTTCAGTGGTCGCAGGCTGATACACCTGCATTGGCTAAAACAGAGTTAATGGTGCTAAACAAGCACCAGTATAAGATAGCTTATGGTGTGTTCTGATCTTTTTGCTCCCTTTTCGCCACCTTAATTCATCTTACCTGAAATAACATGCATATTACAGGGGTCAAAACAAGCCTTTGAACTTTAGACTCAAAATGTTTTTCAGCCTATAACATTTCACAAGCCTTCTGAAACCTCTTACATAAAGCAATACAAGAATCACCCGTGCTTATGGGTCTCTTACACTGATAAGAATCAGCATTATAAAACACTGACATCGTAATCTCTGAAGTGGACATAGCACACACAGACAACCACTCTGAAAGCCCTTGCTGCAAGTTCCAAAGTAATTGCTTGGTTCAAACCTTGAAATCTTTTATTGTTTTGTTTCCTAAATACATTTAATAAACTCAATGGCACACTATTAACATAGCTGTTTGTTACTTATGTCAGCAGCTTTTCTTCATGCCCATTTGTTACTAAACAAGACTGAAAGCGGGAGTATCAAACCATCTTGAGTCAGCACTGGACTCTAAATCAGTGAAAATGGTGAATTTACTTCCCTATTCATTCTGAGATACAGTCTCCTCTGAGATGTTTTTCCCCTAGATTTCAGTAGCTACCAACTGGTTAAGACAGTATATTCTCACATCTGCCCAGTCTCCAATTTTTAGATTGCAGTCGTAGCATAGGTATTACTACCACTAATATCCATAAGCAGTTAAGAAATCAAATCTTTATGGAAAAAGCCACAGCGATTAAAAGGAAGTGCTGTGTTCTGCAGATTTTTTGACTATTCCAAAACGCTAGAGGAAGCTACACTCTTTAACAACTTTACCATAGAAATTCTGAACTACTGTGTGGAAAACACTTGCCTTCGGTGCCATTCTGTAAAGCAGGAGTCATTTCTACACCACTTATCAGCTGCAATACTTCCTCATTCTGACTTAGCAGGGCTACATGAAGTAGCAGTTACAGTGCCTCATAAGAGCTGAAGAAGATGCAGACCTGTGCATGCAAGTGATTCCAGTTAATCTTCTTCCAGCTGTGTGACAGAAGCACACAGTCCAACACAGAGCCAAGGCCGTGGCTAAGATGGCAACTTCTGAGGCAAGTCTTCAGTTCTCAGATCTACAACAGACATTATTTGTAGCCTTGGGCTAATTTTTCCACCCCTCATTCTGTGAAATGGGAAGACCAGCCCTTCCTTCCTGCCACTTCCACTCCCTTTTTGCATTGTGACACTGCACAGTTGAAGAAAACCCACTACAGAAAAAAATATCTCACTGAGGTAATGATATGCAGCTAACATGTTACACTCCTTATGATTCCCTTTTGACTTGGTGTATATGTACACCAAGTCAAGAGGGCTCTGAAAGAGCTTGCTTGGTCACCAGAAGCAACATAAGTGTATTAATACAGCATGAGAAGCTAAGATACCTCTTGCTAATACTGTGTTTTGCCATACTGATACATCACTTGGAACACCATCAGTCTGCTGCCCACCATGGTTAGTGCAAATGATAATCCTACCACATTTAGTACAATATGTCTACAATTGCTACATCACCACTACTGAAAGGAAAATATAGTTTGACTGGTGTACACAAAAGTGTCTTGAACCTGCAATGCCAGGCAGTCAGTGAGACACAACTGTACCTACAGTGTTGTCAAAAAGTGCACAGCAGGATTAGACTAAAATGCATTAAAAAGTCAGTAGTTGCAAGCAGGTTTTGGAGTCAGTGTGCACTCTAACAATTCCCCTGGTGCTCCTCTCTGCCTGCAAAGTCAGTGTAACAATACACGTGGGAAAGCATTACTTCTACAAAGGAAAATCACCATCTTTTTTGGTTTTAATCCATGAAACATACACATAAAAATAGAGTCCCATGGGAGACCAGGAAAGTCTACGTTACAATAGCTTAATAATAATTATAATTATAATTTATAATTAATTATAATAATGCTTATTATTATATTATTATTCTTAAAAGGCACAAAAAGGGAGAAAGGTTTGATCCTGTGAAGTTAAAAGTATTCTACCCTTGAATTAACAAAGCATTTCTGTCTTTACTCTGTCTTTCTGTTCATGAATATTCCTCACAGAACTCAGCTTAGAGGCTTATTATTATATTATTATTAAAAGGCACAAAAAGGGAGAAAGGTTTGATCCTGCAAAGTTAAAAGTATTCTACCCTTGAATTAACAAAGCATTGCTGTCTTTACTCTGTCTTTATGTTCATGAATATTCCTCACAGAACTCAGCTTAGAGGTGAGTATATGCTTAAGTGCTGCGCTGGGTAAGAAACAGCAGTTTGAGCTCTGCAGAATCAAGGATTATGTTTAAATCTTCTGCAGCTGATTTTGTGCTAGTGCTTACCTGAATGTCTTCTTATTGTTTCATTCATTTCTGATACATTAGAAATGCGTATCCTTATACTGAAGACTAAATATATGCTCCTATGTATCACAATTGCAGACTTCATGATAAAGGAGAAGGTGGCTTTTACAAGGCTTGGAACCACTCCTTTCTTGACCTTATTTCTAGTATTATAAGCTGAAAACTTTTTGCCACTGACAGAATCAGTGCACATTCTCTGTATATTTCGGTTTTCTAGCAGAAGACTTTTATAAAGGAGGAAAAAATATTCAGTTTCTAAACATTAGAGATAGTCAACTTGCATGCTAATTCCTTTTCCCACTTTCATTTTGGTTTGCACTAAACTGATGCTGAAGCTATAGTGTGCCCACGAACCATCTAATTTCCATAAAAGTTATCCATGCTCTGGATAGACCTGTAAAAAGAAACTGAAATAGATGTTTTCCTCTGCACAATGAGGATGGAATCACATGGTTCTTTGATAGCTACACAGCTGACGCACACTTTCATCTCAGAAGAAAGTATTCAGTAGCAAAAAGAACTACCAATGGTAGTATTCTAGCTACTTACTACTGCACAGAAAAATAATCCAAATATAAGCAGAGAAAAATGCCACAACTGATAAACCAGTCACAGCTGATAAATCACGTGAACAAAGATAAGCAAAGGCAACAATAATGTCATTACTACTCTGACATTGCCCTTGTATTGTCTGTACATACTCACTTTTAATACACAGTTTCTTTCTGAAGCATTAAGTCTTCACTGATGGCTGAGGGAAGAAAAGCGAAAGGAGACTTAGAAATAACTCATGCTATTTTACCTTAATATTAAATAAATATACAGACAACAGGAAAGCTACCTTACAACCATGCTATCAGCCTCCCATACTTGAATTCCTTTATTGTTACAGAACATAGTAGGCTGTGTATTTTTGTTTGGTTGGGGTTTTTCATATATGTGGACTTATAAGAAACCTGCAACTAGTTAACTTATTTTATTAAAAAGGTTCTCAATACCTGTAAGGAAAAGACTTACAAGAATGAAAAGAGTGAGAAAATAAAATGCAAATTGAGTCAGTTTGGGCCTTGAGGTGCTTAATGCATATGAAAAGAATATTTGCGAAGAAAACTAAATTTATATTCTAATTTTTCAGTGTTATGAGGAATGAAACAGGAATGCACGCAAACAGTGCCCGCTTTGTTAAAAATGCAAACTTGTCACACGTTGCAAGTTGAATAAATTACTGAATGTGTGGCTCTGGTGCCACACACTGCTCTTATCCCCAAGATTTGAATAAAAATTCAACCAAAGGCCCAGACCTGTGAAGTTGGCAAAACTGCCATGGAGAATTCCATAAACTACATGCACATACACTTAGAGAAGATGCCAAAGTCAACCTGCATGGATATCTGAAAACACAAAAGGTCTGAAAAAAGTTAGTCTTTTTACTTATATTATTCTACAATGTTTTAATTTCCAAGCAAAGTAGTTGTTCTGATATCCTTGTACCCTATTTTCCATGAACAGTTCCTGTAGAGTCAAGGATGCCTCATTCTTTGATGGGATTACATGTTTTGCTGATAAAGACGAAAGCACAAATACAATATACTCTGAATTCTGTAAGGTTTTTAAAGTTCTAAAGTATATAGTTAACCGATTAAATACTGACTAAATGACATAAGTGTTGAAAACAAAAAAAGAAACGTAAAAAGAAAAAACTGTTAGAGGAAATCATGACTCAACTGAAGTCAATTCCATTGACAACAGAGTATTTACACTCTGGAGGTAAATACCACATCTCTGCAAATACAACTAGCAGCAGACAAAATCAGACTGATAAACAATGAGGAGGAGAGGGTATTCATGGACGCAAATGTTTTTTAAGCTGATTCACACAAAAACCCTGTGAAGTTGTAATGAACCCCAATTTAAAGTTATAAAGCTGTGAATGAAGACTGTAATCCACACCTAGAGAGCAGGGAACCCAGCCTTGCACAACAGCAACTCTAAAATAAGTGCAAAGTTCCAGTATGACCTTTGGTTGAATGAAAGAGAAGTAACAAGAGAAGTCATTCTGCTCATCTCTGTAGCACTGTTGAGATCCATAACAAAATACTGCACATGCACTTCTTATGTTTTAAGGACATTGAAAAATTCAGAAGGACACACAGAAGAGGCTTTAGGAATCAAACTAAGGGATAAAGAATTAAATATTAAAAAGCTGCTTTAAATACACCTAAAAAATATATATATAAAAAAAAAAAGGAGAAAATGCCTGTTATCATGGCTCTTAAATCCTGCAAAATATGTCTAACAAGACCCAATGATAACAACAAAAGTGAGGCATATTGAAATTAGATAAAGCTTCTAATAGTAAGAATAATAAACTACTGAAATAAGAGAAGAAAATGGCGAGCTCCCTGTTCCTAATATCTTCAAATGACTGGATGCCTTTCTATTAATGCTGCTTTTCTCAAACATGATGATCACTGGGTCAAACATGGCCTGTATTCCTAGGAGGTTGGAAAATTGATCTAACTATAGACCCTGACATAAGAGGTGATTTCAGCAGTTCACAGCCAGCAATGTGAGCTTCCTTGTTTATGTAATCTCTACAATTGATCCTGTGGGCAGGTAGAAAAAACTGCCACCTGAAATTGGGTTTGAACTAAGCAAAAATCTTCTCTCTCACCCTTCTCCTTAACTCTACTACCACAGAGTTTCTCTGTGCCCTCTCCAAACCATCTAGATCTACTCCCCACAGCTTTGCTCAGACAGCTCATCTGCTATTCTGAGACAATAAGTGTACATTAAGCTTCTTCAAAATGAGAATCACAGGTGAAGTTTATGAGGTATTTTTAAAAAATATTAATCATACTATTACAACATACTCTGGTTTATATTGCAAATGTGTCTCCCTACCCTCAATTTTCTTTAATTATAAACAAATGTAATTTTGCGTATTTCTACCTGAATATTCCATTTTATGATGGCCAAGACCAAAACTGTCTTAAGACAGTCAATCATCACAGAATTCTTATTGCTCTGCCTTAATTTTTTCCCCACAAATGCACATGAATAAAACAGAACTAATACTGTGTCGTGGTTTAAGCCCAGGCCGTAAATCAGAACCACGCAGTCCACTTCCCCCCCCACCTTTCTTCCCTCCGCTCCTGGAGGGACGGGGAGGAGAATCAAAAGAATGCAACTCCCATGGGTTGAGATAAGAACAGTTTAATAACTAAGGTATAACACAAATCACTACTGCTACCACTAATAGTAATAATGATAAAGGAAATAACAAGGAAGAGAATACAACCGCTCACCAACCGGTACCTCACCCCCACCCTGCCTTGATCCAGCCCTTCCGGGAACTCTCCATTCTACATCCTGGGCATGACGTGCTATGGTATGGAATACCTCTTTGGCTAGTTTGGGTCAGGTGTCCTGTCCCTGCTTCCTCCCAGCTTCTCCTCCTCCCTGGCAGAGCATGAGACTCACAAAGTCCTTGGTCAGGGTAAACATTCTGACCCACAACTGAAAACATCAGCTTTATCAGTATTATTCCCAGGTCGAAAGTCAAAACACAGCACTGCACCAGTAGAAAAAATGACTGCTACTGCTAAACCAGGACAGTATCCACCCCTTATTCCATACCATTCATGTCATGCTCAGATCCCACATTTTCAATATACCATCACTTGTAACAGTCTTTCAGAGCAGGAGAGGCCCATTGCAAAGTCCACCCCTCGATCATGAGTCCATCTCTATGTTGCTTCTCTGCCCTGATGGCCTGAAGTGTCATGGGCCCATCAGGCTCAAAATAATTCACCCTCCCCTGCAGCAGTCTCTGCAACTTGTCGTCGGGGACTCCACACAGCTGCCTTCCATCTCCGACGCTTCCAAAGCACTGGAGGGGCCCAGTGGATTAGATACTCGCCCATACTGTCCCACACACCGTGACACTCATGGCTATCCAACCTTGGGGAAAACCTCTCAGTCCCCCTGTATTGTCTAAACCCAGACAAGACCCAAACCTGACTCTGCTTAACTCTCGGGATCAGACAAAATGGTCGTGGGTAGAACACACTTTGTGTGTGTGCCAACATGGTGATCCCCATCACAATCAGCAGGCAGGTTCCAAGGGTACCCAGAGGCCATTCAAAACCTTCAAAACTCTCAAATGATGCTGCTGTACTTGTCACTGGGGCTGCTGTAGCTGTTGTGCTTGAAGGCTCTCTCACCACCAGCTTCTCTTTTTCTGAGTCCAGATCTTCCTCCTCTGCCTTGCTGGAAAGTGCTGCGGGGTCTCCTGCATCCTCCTGCGGCTCAGGCTCACGGGGCTCGGCAGACGGCTGCTGGGGAATGCTCTCGGCCGCCGCGGGGCTGGGCTCGGCTGTGGGGCTCGGCTCCTCCGCCGCCTCCTCCCGCTGCTCGGCAGCTGCCTCCTTCCCTTCCTCGGCAGCCGCCTCCTTCCCAGCCTCCGGCCCCGCTCCCGCCGCCGCTTGGTCCCCGGGGCCGCTCTCCCGGGCCGCTTCGGCCGCCGCCGGCTCCCGGGGCCGCTCCCCCTCAGCTCCCTGCAGCCTCACAAAGACGGAGGCGAGGACGAGGGCCAGGACGGTGAAGAGCAGCGGGACGGCCACGTACAAGTCCACGGCCACGTCCATCCCGCCCTGCTGCCGGAGCCCCCCCGTATCGCAAGCCATTACCATAAAGTACAATGAAACAAGAACCTTAGCCCAAGGCCCACACTTGATAAACACTAACACAGCAAATACCGGCTCCAAGCAAGCTACGACATACAGAAACTGTGGTATCAAAAAGAACAACTTTGAGAGCCCATAAATCAGCATTGTGCCTCAGTCAGATCTGTTGTTATCTCAACCCTTCCTGCCCCACGTTGGGCGCCAAAAAGAACTGTCGTGGTTTAAGCCCAGGCCGTAAATCAGAACCACGCAGTCCACTTCCCCCCCCACCTTTCTTCCCTCCGCTCCTGGAGGGACGGGGAGGAGAATCAAAAGAATGCAACTCCCATGGGTTGAGATAAGAACAGTTTAATAACTAAGGTATAACACAAATCACTACTGCTACCACTAATAGTAATAATGATAAAGGAAATAACAAGGAAGAGAATACAACCGCTCACCAACCGGTACCTCACCCCCACCCTGCCTTGATCCAGCCCTTCCGGGAACTCTCCATTCTACATCCTGGGCATGACGTGCTATGGTATGGAATACCTCTTTGGCTAGTTTGGGTCAGGTGTCCTGTCCCTGCTTCCTCCCAGCTTCTCCTCCTCCCTGGCAGAGCATGAGACTCACAAAGTCCTTGGTCAGGGTAAACATTCTGACCCACAACTGAAAACATCAGCTTTATCAGTATTATTCCCAGGTCGAAAGTCAAAACACAGCACTGCACCAGTAGAAAAAATGACTGCTACTGCTAAACCAGGACATACTGGTATGAACTTGGATAACAGAACTTGACTTGAGAGCTTATTTTAGTGAAAGAAATGCTTCTTTTCAACACAGCAGTTGTGACAACTACTGTATATAAAAAAAGTTCAATTGTGTGATTGTGGCTATCATGACTTAAAATTTCTTTTCCCTCCTGGAGGCATCACAAGGTTAGGTAAACCCAGACAGAGAAATTATGTAGATGCAGAGAAACAGTAGCTAAGGAGTTTTCTGAAAATCTCACCCAAACTCAGATGAAACTGCCCAGGTATTAGACAAGAGCATGTGTCTCAAAGTAGAGTTTACTTCCTCCCTGTTTTTCATCTCATACTTACTGAGATTCTGCACTCAGTAACTGCATTCCAGACTTCTCCCTGGAAGCTGGAGGAGACAGGTCCCACCCAGAGCAAGTGAAAGTGCACTGCTAGCTGCAAGCACTAAAGTATTCCCCAGGGAGCAGCAGGGTACTATGCTCCCCCATTGCAGTGTGAGTCTTGCTGTCTCTCTCTTGGAAAATGGCAGCAAGGCAGCCCTTGCACTGCAAAAAGCTCTCAGATTTCACTGATGTTTGCAATTCATTGCCAGGCAAGGATAAGAATGTTACATTGTCCGAACAGATTGGTTATTCTTTCATGCTGCTTACAGTAGAATCATAGAATCATAGAATAGTTAGGGTTGGAAAGGACCTTAAGATCATCACGTTCCAACCCCCCTGCCATGGGCAGGGACACCTCACACTAAACACTACACCATGCCACCCAAGGCCTCATCCAACCTGGCCTTGAACACCACCAGGGATGGAGCATTCACAACTTCCCTGGGCAACCCATTCCCGTGCCTCACCACCCTCTCAGTAAAGAATTTCTTCCTTATATCCAATCTAAACTTCCCCTGTTTAAGTTTGAACCTGCTATCCCTTGCCCTGTCACTACAATTCCTGATGAATAGTCCATCCCCAGCATCCTTGTAGGCCCCCTTCAGATACTGGAAGGCTGCTATGAGGTCTCCACGCAGCCTTCTCTTCTCCAGCCTGAACAGCCCCAACTTGCTCAGCCTGTCTTCATACGGGAGGTGCTCCAGTCCCCTGATCATCCTCGTGGCCCTCCTCTGGACTTGTTCCAACACATCCATGTCCTTTTTATGTTGAGGACACCAGAACTGCACACAGTACTTCAAGTGAGGTCTCACGAGAGCAGAGTAGAGGGGCAGGATCACCTCCTTCAACCTGCTAGTCACGCTCCTTTTGATGCTATGTAGTAAGCATAGCTAAAGAACACCTAAGCCAGTGGTGGAAAGCTAGTGTTCTCAGTACCTGTGAAGGAGGACAACCAAGCAGCCAGGCACCCTTATGTTTTGCACCTGTTTGGGAAAAGTCTTCAAGGACATTCCCACATACAATCAAATCCAGACCAGTCACAGGAGGGAGCAATCTTCGAGAACAAAGGCAAACACTATGAGAAATCAATTCTAAATATAGAGAGCCAAACAAAGAAGTGAAGGCATCATGGCTGACATTACACTTGACTTTTTGGTAGTATTCAAGAAGCCACAAGCATGGTGCACCCACATTCACCCCTCCAGAGCACCCTCAGAGAGTTTGACTCTCCTGTGACACTGCTATGCTGAGCACCATTCCTCACCTGACCTTTTCTTCACTGATCTCTTGTCTGGTCATTGTCTCTCTTCTTATACTGCTATCCATTCCCATCTCCTTCTTGATCACCAGTTTCCAGACTTGCAAGGGCCTTCTGGACTTGTGCCTTTTTTCTTCCACTCTTTGCTGTCTTATTTGCTGAAGCCTCATACTTCATTCTCTCTGCTCTCCTCAGAAATTTCTTCCCTCCTTGCGCATTCAAAGGGTTTTCACACTGCCTGATCTGAGTTCTTAAAAAGATCAAAAATAAGGATGAACAGTTATTTACAACTTTCTGTCTGTGTGTGATTGAAATCTAGATTAAACCACAGAGAAATGACACAAGTAACAGCATCTCCATTCAACAAAATGCCTGGTTTTACTCATATACCAAGAAACACAAGATTTATTTGTAAAAAGCAGTACTTCCGAAGCATAGTTCAGTGTTTTTTCTTAAGTTGTGTTTAATTTGATGTCTTTTATTCTAAATTACTTTCCTTTCTTTTTTAGATGTTACCATTATTTTACTATTATGAGGTAGTCCTCACTCCTTTCTCACTTTGGGAATCATCTTGATTCAAGTCTAACTTGTCAAATTAAGCACAAGCCTGTTAGAAACCAATCCCCCACAAAATTTCTTTACAGTAGTTCATTACTTTCCCTTACAGGGAAGGGGAATATGAGAGGGGAAATCTTCTACCTTTTGGGTGCCTAGTTACATCATGCCCTGAAATAAAAGAAATATACATTTTATAGGAAAATACTTTTTCCTGCATTCCTCGGATGCATTATTTCTCTATGCCAGAAAGACTTTACCAGCCGTCTCTCCAACTTCCTTGTCTCCAAACTGCATTCCTGTTCAGCAATTGAGCAAAACTGTGCTTCTCTTTCTACATAGAGAAGACTGTTACCAGTGCAAAGGCAGCCTGGCCAGGAAGTCCTGAGGGAAAAACACTTCTTTATTATCATCCCTTAATTGTATTACTCAGCAAAAAGCATTACTTACCTATGCAGTGTCAGTAGCTCAGATGACTCCTGTCTGCAGCAGAACATGACTGGAACAACACAACATTAGGCTTTTTACAAAGACCAACCTCAAGGTCCAAGCTGAAGAGCTGCCAAACCAGCCCTCCTTCATGAAGCTTCATGCTTTTCCTGGGAGGATACAAGATCAGTCACTCCGGGCTTGCACTTCCCAATGGCCATTCTCCGAGGGCTGCCCTGTGCTTGCATGTACAATGGGTTAGAGAGTAGCACAGAGCAAACCCTTCCTGGCCCACTCATCTCTTGGCTGTCAGTGAGTCCTGCTCTTAGATGTTAGCAGCAATGTTCTCCTCTCAGTAGTCCCGAGTTACAGCCTAGAGGACACACTGTCCCCTGAGAGATTAAAACCAGCATAACAGCCACCTCATGCCCACCATACATAAGGAGCCTCAGACAAATAGTCAGCTGGTTCTAATGGTCATCACGAATGGAGAACCTCAGGCAAATATCTGCCTCAGGTAAAGGGCCACCACATATGGGGCTCTGCAAGCAAATGGCTGCTTCCAGCAAATGGCCATCACATGTGAGGCAACACTGGCAAATGCCCACCTCAGACAAATGGCAGCCACATGAACTCCTACCTTCGCCTATGTACCCTGAAGTACTGACAGCTGCAGGACACACTGAAGTCAGCCAGCCCAAAGAGAGAAGTTTTCCTTCTGTACCTTTCACACCCCCAAACAGGACTTGGAGTCCTGCGCCGGAGCAGCTGTACCCAGGGAGATGCTGGC
Organism: Psittacula echo; assembly: GCF_963264785.1. Classification (NCBI taxonomy): domain Eukaryota; kingdom Metazoa; phylum Chordata; class Aves; order Psittaciformes; family Psittacidae; genus Psittacula; species Psittacula echo. The sequence goes on from NC_137743.1 coordinate 48,659,114, forward strand.
CACCTCTCCCCTGCCATAGGGCCACCACTGTCACCAGGCCAGCTCTGGGCTCACTACACTGCTTCTGCTCTGCAGACATGCTATCCACGAGTGACTAGCATGACCTCTACACAGCTGGTTTGTGGGCTGAGGTTTATTTTGGGCAAAAGAGTGACAGGGCTGCCTTGCATACAGGCTTTCCATCACATTTTCAGCTGCAGAGGCACAGTATGTTTCCTCTCCTTCCTCCTGACTGCCCTGAGGCATCTATCACCAGCGACCAAGCAGCAAGCCACCCTTGTCTGGGAACCGCGCTCAGGAAGTTTGCAGTGTGAAATTAGAAATGAAGAAATAAATTGTGGAGGTATACCCTGCTCCCAGAGGCTAAACCCATTGCCACAGTGATCCCAGAGAAACACAACCCACATCTGAACGGAGGAGGGAGAGCAGTGCTGTAGATTTTTACAGCCACTCAATATAACTCACCATGAGCAGCACATCCACTGGGCTGGAAAACAGGGGGAGGAAAGGGAAATCGCATTCCTTTCTCACGCCATTTTAGTTAATAACTGCTGTGACCATATGTATGCTCGTAAAAACCATCTCTGCATCAAATATTAAAGTATTTCCATGGAAATCTCTAAGTTCTGTACTTACGGTACTAAATCTTTTTTGTTCATTCTATCACTCCTTCTTGAATAATTAATAACAGGTACAAAATATCTTTTACATTAATTCCTACTGCCATTAAAAGAGCAACTCCATCTGATGTCTACCACTTAGTACCAAGTGATGTACAATGTTGATTTACCCTTTATATTCAAGTTTTTACGTAAAGGGCAATACTTTTCCCACAGGTACAACTGCAACTTTCCACCTGAGCATGCTTTCAAGAGACTTGCCACCCGAGGACCAACACCTGGAGAGAGATGGGCATCACAGCTGCTCTCAGCCCTCTGTTCTGTGGCATGGCCTGCTCCTGAGTCTTCAACTATTAGTGCTTTCACACCTTTTGTAGCTCTGCATATTCACCTCCAGGCATCTGCCTCTTCTCAGGCACCACCAGCAAGCCTGCCTCAGCTTTCTGCACACCCCCAGTAGGGCATCAGGTCATGGCCCCAAGGCCAAGTGCTTCTCCGAGACCCTGCACCACCCCTTGGGACAGTTCATCAGCTCCTCCTGCTGCCTCTCCCAAGCATTTTCTGTCCTTTACCTTCCCTTTTTACCTTGGCAACTCTCCGAGGCTGTTGCCATGGAAATCCCCAATTACGAACCCTCCTCGGCCTCTCTGAGCCCCAGGAACCAGCCCCTGGAAGTTTCTTTCTTCTGCTAGCAGCAACCTCTCTTGGGTTGTGTCCCCAGACGGCCCCGGTTCCCGTGAAGGGGGACCTTGCCGTCTCCCCTGCAGAGCAGCTCTCTGGGTTCAAGTTGCACTTTAGTCAGTCCCAGTACTGCTGCAAGACGAACCTCACCCCACATCACAGTCTGTCACTGTACACCATAACAAATAGCTCATATTTTCTGCTTACAGCATAGCTGAAATGTAGTTAAAAGTGTTGGATACACCAGTAAAAAAAAAAAAAATAAAATCAGAAATGCTTTGGTTCTTCAGCTTGACATGGCTCATCTAGTAATATTCAGAGTGCACTGCTTAATACAATAACTATGAATTAACTCAGAATAGGTCATTTTACCACAATAAAGTAGAAGAGATTTCCAAAAGAAAAAGGAAATGCTAACCTACATATGCCACTGAAAATCTTCCCCATAAATCTTTATTTTGGTTTTGTACACATTTGATATTGCTGGTGGTGAATTTTGTAAAAAGTTTTTGTACTTAAATCAGGTTGAAGAATTTAATATGAAGGAAAAAACCTTTATTTTTCAGTAAAATACTAATAATATTTTTTCGTTTGTTGATTAAAATGTCATAGAATTGAATTAAATCTTATTTTCAATACAATGATGCTAATGCTATCTCTAAGTAGAATGATACATAATGCAATAGGAAAGACAATAAGAAGTGATCCATATGTATCCACCACAATTCACTGACAGGTGCTTTTTTTTTTTAACCAATATAGTGTCTAAAGGGCACAATAACCAGAATAACAAAAAGCCATTTTCACTTCCAACACACTTTACAATGATGCTTTTGCAATTTAAGTACTATTCTTAATCCACTTTCACAGGCCTTTACCTTAATGCAACAAAATGAAAGTGACCCTAGGGACATTTTCTCCTCTCCACTAACAGGCAAACTACGCGAACTCAGAACGATGAAGATTGTTGCTCTTAAATGGGACTGCCTCCGTCAGAGCATAGAGACACTTTACAGACACTGAGGCATAACTATGTATTTACTGTCGGTGTAATTTGCTACACTGTGATTCGTGCTGCAACTGTGGTTTATAAAATCATAATACAATTATTTAATGTAGTTCAATTTGTAAAACCCTCTCTGGCAATTGGTTAATAATAACTGACTCAATCTGAGCAAAGCACTCTCAATAATCACTGTATTACCATTTTTTTCAATTACTTCGCAGTTAAGTGCAAATTTCTTACCTCTGAACAGCTCTACTTGAACTTACTTAATAATGATCACCTTTGCCAGTTACAAAAGCAACATGTTAACTTTACTTTCTCTTACAGTGAAACATACCAATTTCCAATGTGACATAATAATAAAGAAACCTAATAGGTATCCAAACGTGAGACACTGTCAAAAGGAAGTGGTTTTAAATTTTCTTCAAACAACTGTCATTGAAAAGCAGTGTTATAGTCAATTATGCAGAGCAACATACAGAAAAAACACATGTACGCTTTCTTTCAATTAAAATTACACGTTTCAGTCATATAAAAAGACACAATTTGTCAAGCTATTTCACTCACCATAGAGAAAAAAAAATGGACGAAAAAGGGAACACAGAAAAAAAAAAGAATAATAATTTCAGAAACAGTAATTTCAGAAGCATACATTTCAAATTTTGTTTTATATAAACTTATCATGTGGTTATGTTTTCATAACTACTAAAAGCTGAAATAAAAACCATTTTATCTAAAAATTATATATTTTTTCCAATCTCATTTTAGTAGAAAAACCAAAAAAGCTATTTTAGAATGAACTCTTTTCAGGGTGCTTGCTACCTGGTATAGAAAAAAAAAATTTATTCCAAAGCTGTGTTTAAAAGATGTGTTTCTCATCTTCAAAGAAAACCTTAACGCTTTTTTTTTTTTTTTTTTGCTTTTCATATGACAGCCCTTTGAAAGGACTGAGGCAGAGCTCAGGAGTTTCACACTCCTATCTACTATCTCAATCTAGAAATAATTAAGTAATTATTGTGACCCAGTAGTTTCCTGGGAAACAGGAATTGGTTTGGGAGCTTCGATTAAGAAAGCATGGAAGACAGACTTGCTGTTTATATCTCTATCTCTTTGAGGACTGGCACATATGTTTAAATAAAACATATATACACATTTTATATGTTTAAATTACCCTTACCCACCCCACCATACTTGCATCACTGCTTTACCCCTTGTCTGAAAAACTGAATTGCAAAGCCCTACATAGGCACCATGGTGTGGCAGAAAGGAGAGAGGTACCAAAATCATGGTATCAGAAGCATGGTCCGAAGTGTACAAGGCCACTCCATTTCTGCTTTCGTGCAAAAACCAGCTCCCAAGTAGCCAATGAAACATTTTCCCCCTGACTTCAGAAGCAGGATCATGTCCTGCTTCTCATGATCAGGTTCTGGTGATTAAAAATGAAGAATCACAGAATCACATAATCCCGAGAGTTGGAAGGGACCTCAAAAGATCATCTAGTCCAACCCCCCTGCAAGAGCAGGGTAACCTAGAGTACATCACACAGGAACTTGTCCAGCCGGGCCTTGAATATCTCCAACGTAGGAGACTCCACAACCCCCCTGGGCAACCTGTTCCAGTGCTCTGTCACTCTCACAGTAAAGAAGTTTCTCCTGATGTTCACATGGAACCGGTACCCATCCCTATAAGCAATCACAGTAGAGGTGCCAATGAATGAATTAACAGGCACAGAGATTAAGCTCCCGTGCTCAGCTTTTAAAAATCAATGCGCTACCAGTAAGCAGTGCCATTTCTACACCTTTGTCTACGTGGTTGTCTGCCATTTGTTACACTAAAGTTGTTAGCAAATTGAGACGAGGGATGGCAGAAAAGTGGGCCCTAAAATATCCCTTAATTTGGTGTTTGGTCAATGTTCTGACAAAGGTTACCAAACAGGTCAAGTGATATTCATGGTCTGCATGTTGATAAGCAGTTTGACAGAAACAGTGACACAGAAAAAAAATCATTCTCTTGTCACCCTGGATAATGTTAGAGACATCCTTGTGCAGTTTTACTGTCGTGGGATAAGTGATAAATTATGCATATGGCACAACATCATGCTGATTTTGGGGAGGGCATCATGAAGGTGAAATGCATGCCTTCTGCTCATGAATGTCAATGTAACTGAAGTCTTGGAAACCAATACTGCTGTCAGACTGCTACAAAACAACGAGGACTGAAGACCGGTTGCCAGGGTGCTTGCCATGAATGAGGACTGAATAGAAACTTCACTGTTGGAAAAAGCAACAATTGGAGATCAAAAAAAATTCATGCACGCATCTTTCCCTCATGTGTGTTTTTTCATTTGATTCTAGTTCCAAGGTTGTTTCTCATATGCCAATAATTGTCATTATATGACTTAGCAGTAAATCAGTCTGTCCCTTCCAATATTTTTAAGCAACTTTACAGATTCTTTGCTGCGAAGTAAAACATTTCATCAGAGAGAAGTTGGTGACAGATCACACAAACGCACATGTTGATACCTGCTTTTGGCACAGACAAGAACATGAGTGTAAATACTACCACATCCATATGCCACCCCAGGTACCTCCTGCCTGTGATTGGTAGCTGGAACAGAATCCCAGAAATCAGCTCTGAATGTGACTTTAGGTCACACACAACAGCCTGAGATTTTACTGACTGTGTAGAACCCACATACAGAGCTTTACAACTTAATATTACTTTGATTTGATTACAACTTAATATTACATTGATTATACAACATGAAAACACACATCCAAGGGATGAAGCTAGAATAAACATTAATGTTACAGGGAAAAGGAATCAAAGACAAAGACAGGATACTACAGAATGACACTTAAAAAGTCTGTAAAATATGCTTGGGAGTTGGGCTTGATTTTATCTTGTGACATTAACAGGAGCTGTTGGCATCATTTGATACTGTATTCTGTGCAATCAAACATACAATTGTAGTATCTGTGATGCCAAATATCCCTTAAAAGCTTAATCTGACATGTGTCACTCGTGAAAGAATTTTATACAGGCATTGTATATTGAGCTGTACAGACCCATGAATACATTATCATTGGCAAAAGGTCAGGTTTTACTTCTTTTTATTCCCTATGCTGTTTCTAAAAGAGCAGAACAACCACTTTACTAATGTCAGGACTTGCTCTACACCTAGGTGTTTCTATCAAAGAAGCATATTTGTTTCTTTACCCCTGGTCACAAGCAAAGATACTTTGCTCTCTCAGGAAATGCTCAGATTACACAGGACACAGTCTTCAGATGGCTGTTCCCTTCAACCACAACAGCATTTCTAAAATCACCTTCACAAAACACCATACCACCTTTGATTCTGTCATGCAATGTACAAAACAAGACATATCCAGTATTAGAAAATCCAACAATGTCTGACTGCTCGCTGAACAACAAAACCATTATAGTTCATGGTAGAAGAAAAGGGGTGGGTTCATGTTACAAACTGATCTGCCCACAAGAAAGCTGTTGTAAGAGACTGAGCAGTAGAACCTGAGCTCTAACTAAACATACTTAAAAAATATGTTCTTAATTGTGATACCAAAGACGGTGAATATGAACCCTGATCAGTGAGAGAAATCTTTCTTTCTCTTCCATATAAGACTATGTTTCTTTCCATTAGAAATTAAAAAAAAAAAAAAAAAAAAAAAGGAAAAAAACCCAGCTTGAAAGCAAATGGCTTCTAATGAACATCCAAGACTTAAATAACTTGTATTGCCTGAGCTTTGTGTGCCTCCATTACAGTCCTTTACAAGATCGAAAGAAATTAAGTTTTTTAGTTCTTTGTTTATTGGGAGTAGAAGTGAAATAAAAGTATTTAGATCCTCAAGCAAAAGTTCGCATCTCTCCTCTACCTTACCTATATAAGATCATGGAAATTAGAGTGAGAAAAGGACAGTGGGCTGCCTATTTGTTTGGAGCATGATGTTTAAGAAAGAAGCAGCATCTGTCATCACTACAAAGAAGGATTAATCGTATCAGCTAACTTCCTATTTCTGTTAGCAGTATTTTTCTTAAACTGAGGTTTTGTAACATTCATTCATTTTTTACTCAAACAATTTACCAAAGTTCAGGATCCTGACAATTATTTTTATTAGGAGGATATCATTGTGTCCCTGCCCATGGCAAGGGGGTTGGAACTAGATGATCTTAAGGTCCTTTCCAACCCTAACATATGATTCTATGATAGAGTCAAATAATTTTCCATTGAAATCATGTTTACTTAGAACGTACAAAGTTCTGTTTCCATGATCACAGGATCAGACACTAGAGCCTGTCCTTACAGCTTGAAGCCTCACCATAGACAAAGCAAACTTTTCTTCAGTGCCACAAACTCAATGACACGTCCCTCTAGTTTTTTGCTCCCTACAACACTCTCGTTCTGTAATGTGTGATGTACCTTGCTCTTCTCAGACATTTTTTAGTACAACCACTCCTTTCCTCTTAAACTTGCTAACATGAAAACAAAAGCTCCTTTGGACTGTGTAACTAAAGCCTTGCATATCCTTACACCTTACACCTTCATCCAAAAAGATGAAGTCTGATGGAGCTTCCTGTCACTCACTCTAAAAAGCATATCCCATGCCTATATTTCACACCAGTTGCTCACTCCAGCTTTTTTTAGGTTTGTCCTACCTCATAAGTTTAAAATTGTAATAGGTATTATATGGGATCAAACAGTTCAAATCTTCTCCCAGAGCACGTTTTCAGTGTTCTAGCTGGAACAGCCATCCCAAGATAAAAGACCTCATGTGAGCAAGATTTCAGACAGAATATAGAAAAAGCTATTAAAGCACGACAAGACTAACAGTTCTGGAAAGGAAGACACCAACATGGAGTTAACAAATCCGGATAGGAATTTCAGTCTGTTAAGCGATTTTATTCAAAAGGTAAAAAACAATAAATGAGAATTAAAAAATACTAATTTCCTTGGGGTTGGGGAGAACAATAGTCATAGAAAAGTAGGTCAAATTGGCACCCTACTTGTCAATAGAGGGGTTGGGTACATCTCAACTCCCATTCCTAACAAACATCTGGTCAGCCTTCACAGCACCTCCAGAAAAGGAGCCCAGAGCTCTTCTGAGGGATCTATTCCTATTTTCCATCACATTTTCCTAAACTCCAATCTGAATTGCTTTCTTCAACATTAAACTAGTATTTTACTGTTCTGTCCCAAGTATAAAAAGAGAACAATTAGGTGCCACCCCCTTTACGAAACTTGTTGCAAATTGGGATACTGTTATCCTATTTTCTTTATATTAAACATGACCACTTCTTTCAAGTTACATTCCACACTTTCTAAACTCTCCCCTGAGGTACCTCCAATTTGTCCACATCTTTATTATGCAATGAAATATGTTTTTTTTGCAAGAACACCATATTGCTGACCTACCTTCAGCTACTGTGTACTCCAAGATCTTTTCCTGTCATTCACACTGCCTGGGCAGTTACTATTCTCTATTTTTCACTCTGGCTTGAGCCTTATTTTTCCTAGATATAGGCCTTTGAAAAGCTGAACCTGGTGTTGTTGATTTAGTACTTTCTTTCAAATTAACAAGGCCCTTTTGAATTCCAGTTTTGTCTTCTTCCATCCTAACAGCATTACAGCTTGATATCCTCTGTGCATTTGACCAATATAACCTCCATTTCACTACCTGAGTCCTTCATGAAAATACTGAATAGAAATGGGCTAGTTTTTATATAATGCCCTCTTTAAATGTCTTCTCACTCTGACAGTGACCTACTAGTTTTGAGTGATTTCCGCTCCACCGTGAGCAGTGTTCTTATACTGGATATACTTCCCTGTGTAATTTATAAAGATATCATGAGAAAAAAGTCAAAAGCTTAAGAGAAGTCAAATTATATATCCCGCTATGTACTGTGTCTATTATCCTGCCCAAGAAAGAAATCAGATTAGTTTGGTGTGATTTATTCTTCGCAAACGCAAAGGGTTCATCATCTTCAGCAGCTGATAAATTGTTTCATAATTTGTCCCAGAACCATTCCTGGGGCAGAAGCTGTGCTAACTGCTCCTGTATTTCTCAAGATTAGCCCATTTTTCCACCTGTTTTCCACCTGAAAACTTCAAGTAAGAACTTTGTGAAACTCAACCTGTTAATAAAACCAATTACACAAAAAAGATAAATATAAGTAATGTTCCAGAAAGAGATCTACATATAAAGAAAAATACTACTTATCTGAACAATCCCAGGAGTATCACAAAGGACCACGGCTCATCCAGTGAAATTGCCAGAAACCAGGAACAACTGGGACTGCTTATTTTAGTAAGAATATGAATCAGAGGGGACATGCTGGAAGGATACAAATGAGTGCACAGCATAAAGAAGTTAAGCCAAATGCTCCAGTTAATCCTCCTGTGATGCAAAACAAACAAGCCACCACGGAAACTGAAAGGCACACTTTCAAATGATAGAAAGCCCCATGTTCTCCTTTTTAAAGGGACAGTGTATAGACTCTTGTAAGTGTTGCAACAGTCAACAGAGGTAAAATGCCTAGCAGAGAGGATTAGACGTTTCTGTAGATAAGAGCCAGAAGCAAATGCCACCGCCTCCACAGAGGATCAGCAAAGCACCAGTTTGCTGTTTTGAATCTAAACCAAGAGCACAGCCATAGGGAATTGCTACAGCAATTAAGTCCAGGGTCTCAGCACTACCCTTGATGCCAAAGTGCTGACTATGCCCACCACAGGCTTGCTCTCCCAGCATGTTCCTGCACTTGCATTTCTGCCAATGATTGCTGGCTACATTCTTCTTCATCTCTCCCCCTGCTTTCCTCTAGTTTCTTTACCATTTTGCAGCCGTATAGCACCTGATCAGCCACAATCACTCTGCAGTAAGTACTTGCTCTAGGACCAGAAATTTAAGCTCACAGAGTGCTGTGGTTAAAACTTGCCAAATTTTCCCTTGCTTATGACTTCTGCATTTGGTGTATTATTCACATTTGCATGCATTCACTTCCACAACTCACTTGGCCTTTTCTCCTCCTTCAAAAATCGCCCGCCTAACTGAAAAACTGAAGTGAAGGACCCATTTAGCCTGGGACCACCACATCAGCTACCGTGCTGCCCACACCCCTCTGCCTCCATAGCAGCCCACTTCTTTGTATGATTAAACCTAAACAACTTAAAAGCCTTGCATTTCAATATCTTTGCAAAGTCCACCTCAGCACAACTTTTATTTGTATTCTCACTTAGCCCCATATGCCTTGCCCACCAAGACATATTTACTTCGCACTGTTTAAAGCTTCCTCCCAAGACAGTTACTAATTTCCTCAGGGCTTTTTATAGCACCTGATAATATTAACATTTCATAAATATTAGAGATATTATGAAATCAATAACATTAGCTTGAAGGGAGGGGAAGGGGGCATGGGGATCTTCCCCTACAGACACTTCTAGACAAAGAACTGACTAAAAACTAATGCCAATACTACACAGGACATCCTTGTGCCCAAATGAGACACCTCATGCCTGACTTTTTGAACCAGCTAACACAACATCGTGGTTATCAGTTCAAAGCACATCTACCACTGACTTGGTCTGCAGCTGCAAGTCAGCACTTCTGCAAATCAGACTCCAGGGTCAGTAATGATGCATCACAGAAAAGATCACACAGGTGATCACAAGAAAAGTGCTTAGTTCACAGAACTTGTTCCATAAGAATATACTGACAAAGGCACTGAGCAAAGCCAGCTTTCCAATGCACTGTTCAGCTGAGCCTTCATCAGGATGGCACTGCCTTATGCCCTGCAATCTCCAGCTATATACAGCATAGACCACTGGTCCACTCAACACACCCTCACTTCATTCTTTTGACTGCCCCCCTATTCCTCATTTTTTTTCTCATTATCTGCCTGAAGAAACAGCTTGCAACTCACATCCATTATTCATTCTTCCCACTTTGATGCTTCCATTCAGTTTGCAGTTTTATATGTAAAGGCCATTTCAGATGGCTGCATCAGGGTTGCACAAGTTACAGTAAGAGCTTGACTTTTCAAATTTAATGTCTTTTGCAAGTCTGTGGTCACATATGCCTATACTACAGCAGAATTAACAACCAACCATGCTTTTCACTTTTCTACTTAGTGCCTTATAAGAACCATGGGAAGAACACCACATATCCAGTACTCCCTCTCTCACCTTTTTCTTTGCATGCATACACCCCTAGGCTATGTGGGTTGCAACCTGAGAAAAAGAAGGCATAGCACAGGACTTTTACAGAGTGGCACGGCTTCTGTGGTTGGGACCAACATTCAGACACTTAGCCCCACACTCTTTCCATGCTCAGCAGCAGTAATTTTTTCCTTCTCCCTCAGCATTAGGGAAAACAAGAAATACATGACAGACTGCAGCCCAAGCCAGTGCATGGGATTTGCACATCAGTTTCAGCCCTGCTTCTAAGGCTCAGTCTGGTGCCAGGATCCCACAACCAACTGGGACAGCTCCGCCAGTCAAGCAGAAGTGGTCCTGGGACCAAAATTCACAGCTACAGCTGAACATGTGAGGATGGCCATGTGCTGAAATGTTCCTGCTTTTGCCTGAGGGATGGTGGCATCAGCCATCTGTGCCCTACTGCAACTGGGCAACAACTTACATCTCCTCAGAGCAGAGAAGCTACAGCATTTTACCCCAAAGTTTCCTCCTGTGCTGAATTTAGTATGCTGTCCATTTCCTCCAGCTTACTGCTGCAGATTCCCAAACCAACTACTGAGTGAAAAGACCAGAAAACATCTAGGTCACGGAGAAAATCAAGTGCCACTTATATAGTGCCATTATGTTCAGCGATACCTATATGGAAAGCAACAATATTTCCTCTTTGCTGCTGCAAAATCCTAAACCAGTAGGGAAAAAAAATAAAGGGGGATTTTTAAAAAGGCAAAGAAAAGTGTAGGGGCAATGAACAAGAATTAAACTTGTGTTTTTACACCCAAGCTCTTAGTGGGAAAAAAAACCTAACAACCCAAAACCAGCAAACAAAAAGACCCCAACAAACAAAAATTTGCATTGCACCAAGGGCAAAGACTCATTACTAGGATTGTATATTGCTGGGATGTTTGCGGGGGAATGCAATAGGCAGTCTGGGCTTTAGTTGCAGTTAAATATGCCCATCAGCAATCAGTGATTCAGATCATTTTATCTGATAAGCAGCCACAGGTAACTGCCGAAGAGAGACACTGCAGTTTGTGTTTGCAGTGCTGTTTTTGGCACATTGACCTAACGTCACTGTACTGCAGACAATCAACATATTTAGAGATTTGCAGAATGATGAGATTTAATTTTTTCAGTGCCCCAATTCTAGCTAGAAAGCCATGTGTGGAAGAAGCTGGCTTTTTTAAAAAATACCATGGATTGTGTTATTAAGTGCAGATCTTAGTAATTTGAAGTGGATTTATTTCGCTAGAGAAAGGTGGATTTCTCTACTTAGCTACCAACAGAGAACATGCCCTTGAAAGATTAATGTTTGCCTGAGGAATTTTTACATTCCCCAACTGGAGGCTTTGCTGTCACACCACTGCTTCTGAAGTTCACACACCGTAGTCATCTGAGGGGCTTGCAGTACATGGCATGTAGTACAGCCAGTACCCCCATGCTCCCAGTGGTTGCACAGGAAGGATCCCAGTCTCCATCAAGATCATGTGCATCCAGCCACCTCTGAGTGATGCAACCTGTCTGGGAGCCTAGGTGTGTGCTACGGCTCTGCAGTCTTCCTCTCTGGTATCTGATGAAACTCAGCAGATGTCAGAATTTCCCTGTTTTCAACAGATCTCACACTGATAAACCCAGTTTCCAAGAAGCTGACCTGGACATAACTATAGTCATGGATAACACTGTTTGTAAAACATTAATTAAAAGCACTGTTTATTTTGGAAAAGTAAATATATATATATATATATACACATACTACAGTGAAACTACTAGTGTTGGATGATAAGCACATATCTTCTATTTAGGCCTTGTGGGAAAAATGGACACATATCTTTTGGAAGCAAGTGAGAGGCATCACCCTACCAAGATGGCAGTAATTAGCAAGTTCCTAAAAATACTCCAATATGAGTAATAATCCTCCAGCCAGTGATCTGATAAATCTTATGAACCACTGGTTTAGAGGAATAAACTGAGGAGCCTGAGCTAGGCAGTCTACACAATGTCACCGGTAACTGCAGCCCAGTGCTGAATACCCAGGTGGCAGATTTACTCTGAAGTTTATTGTGTCTTCTCTATATTTTGTTCTTGAATGTAGCCTTTAGTTAGCAAAAAGGTATTTACTGCTCACTGGAAGGATACATGATTACTCAGCAACTTGCATCACTGCATTTTTTTACTGTTTATTTCAGCTGTGCCACTTACAAAAGCCTTTGCTTTTGGCAAGTCAATAAAAAAGCTCCCGCCATTCAAAGGTTCAGCCCTTGCCTTTGTCACATCTATTAGAAGATAGATTCTGTCATTTACAGCACTTTTCATCTTGTGTAGCCCTAAACACCAGCAGCTAGATTGAGATTGCCTTTCCAGAGTTCACAAGGGACTTTTACTGCTGTCAGATCTAAGCAAGACTTACAAACTATTTCTCAAAGCAAGATTTATTGGAGTGCTAGCATCTGATGACAGATGTTGAAGTAATAACAAAATCCGTTGTATTGTGAGGTTTCTTGACCTGCCTATTTATTAATGTTCATCTTTCCTCATAACTCAAAAGCACTGCTTTGTGCTTCTGATCCAGCCTTATGGAATCAAATAAAAGGCTGCTGCTGCTTCTACTTGTCCACATCAGAAAAATCAGCTCATTAAAATTATAGTATAGAAGTCGCCAGTAACTACATAGCATTGCTTCTCAGAAAAACTGACGTCTTCCAGGAGTTAACAGATTATATACTTCTAATATTTCTTAATTTTCTATTTAGAAGCTCTAACTTCTGTCATGGACAGGGACACTATACAAGAGTTCATACCACTGTTACTACATTTCAACTTTAAAATGTGAGTGAGGGACCTGGCCTGCCATATGTGTCGGAAGTTTACGATTGCTAGCAATGCCAGGTTTTCCCTGAATCTCTTCCAGACCCAGTATGCTGAAAGAAAAACTAAAAAAGAGACTTTCTGGATGTCCTTATTCAGGAAAAATGCCCGAAACTTTTCAGATGAGTTTTCTGCCTGGCTGCCTATCTGGAGTCCAAAAAGGGCTTCAAATCTTCTTCCTTGCTTGTACTTACTAGCTTCTCCTACACACATTCAGACATTTGTGCTTGGTTTCCAGTGTGGAAGAACTTAGTCTAATATGACACCAGCACTGAGGATTCAGGGGGCTATATGCCGGTAGTCCTTTGGGTAGCCTACCCTCTTCCTAACAGGACTTACTTTGTCATCTGGGCCATGGCCTGAGCAGCCATTTCCGTTCTTCCAGACTCCAATGACTGAATTTAGAAGACAAAGCTAAATCAGATCTTCTCAAACCAGCTAATAGGATTGCTGTGCTTCACCAGTCTTGAAGCCCCTCCTGTTCTGTGAATATCTTACTGGGAATAATTCATCAAAATAATACCCTAGATCCAATCGCAATTAATCCATTTGTATAACACAGGCACGTAGTGAAAGCTTTCATTCTGTCTGTGTTCTTATATCATTATCAGCCAAAACTGATCACTGCAGCACTTCAGTTCTCACTAGCACACCTCTAGCTGTGCCTTTTAATTGGCTGTAATATTGCTACTTTCCTGGTTTCCAATTTGTATGGGAATAAAATTTGTATTTCTATCTGCGCGTTAGGCATAATATTCCTGTCTTGGTCTCTTCAGTGATACAGTCACAGACTCCATTCTGTTACAGACGCAAGCATCACAATATTTTAAAAACAAACAAAACAAAAAAACCCACCCAAACATTAATCAAAACTGGTTGAAATTCCCACCTGTTCTACATATATGGCTATCATCTGTACTCACATGTTTCTCTGAGCATCTCCCAGAGTAATCTATTGGCTGGAACCTTCTTAGAAGCAGGTAATTCTAAAGTAAGCCACATATAATACTTAGGGAAATAAAATTTACATTGCAAACAGAACCTGATTCAAGAAAATATTATTCCCCATCAGGACCTGAAAAGAGCAGACACGTACCAGTAGAAATGAACACAGCCTGAATTTCAAAACTTTGTTACAAGCTATTTTCAGGCAACCTGTTCTACAAAGACTTGCAGATATATTTAATTGGTGCCCCAAGATTAATCCTATTCTTTTCAAAACATTATATTGTGACACCAAAGCCCTCTCTCAGACCACTATTCCACATACTGTTTTTGCAGGGGGACTCACTTCAAAGTTAAGCCCTGATACAAGTTTTGCAAAACCAATTCCTCACACTGGGCAGCAGCATTATACACCAGGGTCTTTCGATGCCCTTATTCAAAATATGGTATAAGGAGTCCCCAGTCCTGGTCTTTGTGAAAAATAAGCCAATCTCAACTCAGAAATACGGCTGAGTTCCTATTGCTTAATTGCATAGTGGTATAAGCAAGTCTTCCTCAACATGCTTATGAATCCCTAATAATAAAGGAGTTGACTTATTTGTAATAATTACTAAGCAATTCATTATGAGCTAGCAAGTAAGTTTAAAATCACCACCTCATTGTTCACTACCTGGAAACTCATCAACATAAAGAAATAAATTCATCAAAAATTATCCCATATGAATTATCTGAGTAGCCCTGGTAAGTACATAACCTCTTCCCAATTTTATTAACTGCTGCCCAGCTCTCTCACAGAAATGCCAGTGATGGCATGTGCAATAAATATTAATGGTTTATAAATTGAATAGCATTATTCTTCTTGACATAACACCATTTTGCAATGCCCCACGGAAAAGGTACAGGTGTTTTGTTGAGCAAGCTCTGATAGAAGAAAAATATGCCTTTGTTTTCGCTTTAAAAAACATTTGTCAGGATTTATAGGGTATATCCAGAAGGCAATTAAGGCAACATTTTACAGAAAGCTACCATATGCCCTCAAATAACAAAGAGCAATAAAAAGTAAGTGTGATCTGTGAAAACAATTTGATATATAGAATTAGATTTACAAAATATAGATATTTTCAGGCCAAACAATTTCTTTAGGAGGAATTAATGCATATAGATAACCCAGAATCTTCCTAGGAAGTAAGTTGCATTGTTCATACTATAGCAGTGCATTAAAGGTTTCATTTTTGGGTGATAAAAGCAAGGTTGCTCTGTCCCCTCAAATACCTTCCTAGAAGACATCAGCACTGGGGCATAGACACAAGCCAGAACAGGCAGAGCACTGCCACGTCTGCTGTCACACAGGCATTACTGCTAAGGAGAATTTCAAGGCTAGCCAAGGAGGCACCCAACAGAGCTGCCTTGCTGAGGTTACAAGAAACTTTGCCCACCCTGGCAAGAAACATAAGCAAGAGGGTGAGAAAGACTGGCAACATCTTCAGGGCAGAAACAAGAGTTAACAACTTCATAGCCTCATGGGACAGGGCTGGAAGGGTCTTAAAAAGCAAAGAATGACAGTGTATAGAGGTAAGGAAAGCAAGCCTCTGGAGAGATGCAAGAAGAATGATGAAAAGCTTAAATTAGCAAGGCAAGAAATCAATCTCAGAAGCAGCATTTCATGCAAATATAAATGGAGCGTGAGTATGAAACCCGAGTCAGAATTCTAGTTGTGCAGATACAGAGATAATGCTGCACAGAACAGAACGGAACCGGAAATTACAGGTGACTTGGAATTAGGATGGGAAGATGAGGGAAACAACACTCATTGCAGGCTGGGCCATGACAAAGACACTGCGTAGTCTTGTCTTCAGTGCCTGAAGAAGAAAAAGAAAATGAGAGGGAGCATGACCTTTAACAAGAAAAGGGCAGAAGACTGAATGTTGTTAACTGAAAATGTTGCCCAAAATGCTACAGCCTTTGCTTGCATTTGCTAAGTGTGCATAGATTCTTGAACCTGAGTCCATTTATGAGCTTTCCAGGGATAGAACATTATAGGAAAAAAGGAAAATATAGTTAGACCTCCACTGAAGATTTGTCACTTCTGAAGGCGTTTCAATTTAGAAACAAGGATAAACTGGAAAGTATCTGCAGTAAGACACCAGAAAGCAGTTCATTAAGATTTAGGATGGAAGAAGATGGGATGGAGAGAGGGAAATGGACCAAAGGATGGCTGGTTTATTTTAAGGTATAGGAGATTATGGTGAGATCATACTTTCTGTGGAAGAGCCTGCAAAATTTTACCAGTTAAGAAAAAGGGTATGGAAGGAATTGCTAACTGAGAAGCCTGGGGTACTAATGAGCATATAACGGACACATAAAATGTGCTAAAGGGTTTTTTTCAGTCACTCAGAAAGTAAGCTTAGAGTTGCTAAAATAAACAACTCAGTCAAGGGAAATTCTCTGCAACTCTGTCTGCTGTCAGGAAGGACCAAACCAGGTCCCTGTGGAACTACCAAGTCACCAGCAAATAAGTTTGATGCAGACAGTTTATAAGCTGTTCGTTCCTCATTTGAGATGGGACTTGAACTGGTCAAGAAGACTGAGGATTGAGAGATTAATAAAGAGTAATACAGATATGGAGATATTGGTTCTTTGTCTCCCTTTTTAGCACACACGTAATAAAGGATGGCATTTGCTTTGTATCTCACAAATACTGATTCACTACACACAAGCTGATTTGGGGATCAGCACATTTGGGAATGTTTGAGGAAAACATGTCTCGCCTTGGGGAAATAGAGGGGGATATTAGGTGCAGAAAACACAGTTACAGAGAGCATGGAGATATGGAGCTGGAAGACATATCATATCCAAGCTGAACTCACAAACACTTGCTCAATACTAGCACATACTTATAGAGGACACAACTCATTTTCCCCATTATTTTAAAGACTTCTGGCTGCTCTGGTCAATAAGTAGGAGTTCAAGGCTTTATCCTTTCCTAAGGAGTTAATGAGAGGGCTTCAGCTGAGAAAGTATCTGTGGAGACACTAAGGAGCAGAAAGATCTTGTGCATATAGTAGCGCAAAACTAAAGGATCTTCATACCTTCAGTTTTTATAAAGTTATTTCTTCTGCTTGCTTAATTTATTTACAGCATTTCAGAAGCCTGTGAGACTGAAAAAGATACTGCCAGACATGATGAAGAGAAATATCAAGTAACCCTAAATGCTATTTATTTGGACTTAATTTAGTTTCAGGTACTTGACAGTAAATTACAGAGCTTTCCTGACATCTCTGTTTCTGCAGTTTTACCGTGACACCAAACTGGGCTTCAGTGCTGGTACTTTGGCATTTAATTCTTTTATAAATAGAATATTTCCATTTGAATTTTAACTACCTAGGTTATAAGTTATGTATTCAGCATACAAAGAATCCCATGTGCCACTGTCATATTTTACAATCAGCAGAAAACACAACTACATTGAAAGTAATTAATATAAAAGTGCAGAACACCTGCTTGCTACAACCACAAAAACTGCCTCACTCTGAACTGATGAAACATGGCAATATTCAGTAATCTATTGAGCAACAAAGACAAAACAGTAACAGGTTGCACTTTCATGACCAACAAGCCAATAAAACAAAAGAAGAGGGGGAATGTGATTTGAGGTAGTCAGACCAAAAGTGACACAGATATTTCTGCTTCCTGCAGTAAATAAAATATGCTGTGTCAGCTGGAAAAAAAGCACTCCAGCAATGCTGTCCATCTTAAAAGAAAGGTAGCAGTGAGGGAAGGTCATCTGCCATGGCTGCAGCATGTTTAATGTGGAGTTCGCTCTTCAGAAGGAGCCAGTACTAAGACAGCCAGGGTCCGGCTAGCCACAGGAGCTGTTCCTCACAGCAGCCTTGAGGGCAGCTCAAGGGCAGAGCTTGCACCTGGACATGTGAGAAAAAACCCAAACCGCTATTCCAGAAACTACAAGAAGTTGCTTCCTCATATCACAGCACTGGAAAAGAAAAGAATTAACTTCTTGTAATGCATCCATGTTACCCCGGTGATTCCACTACCTTCGCCTCCACACATGCCCTACAAACAGAAGGAAATTTTTTTCCCCACACCAAGCACTGTCGTTCTTATATCTAGAAATGCTTTCCATCGCACAGCCCAGAGAGAAGTCTATTGATTTTAAGGAGTTTCACCAATATGCAAAAGCTGGACAAGTCATCAATATCAGTTTTGTTTAAGGAAAGGTTTCAACACTAGTGCACACAATTTCGGCATAAAGAAAAAACAAATTAATACATCAAATACCTTATAGTTTCCTCCAGCCAACAGAAAAGAGCTTAAGCCATGTGACCTGTCCCGCCACATCAGCCAGAAATGTATTTATTTCTCACGGCCAAGAAATAACAAATTATAAGAGAGGAATAAGCTGGCACCTTGAACTGCCGAGCCTTTACTGAAGCCAGGACCTCACTGCTCTGCATATGCGATGCATTGTCCAAGTATGGAAGGGTTCCCCAGGCCAGTCTTTATCTAGCCAGAGATTTGCAAGCAGTGGAAAACAAACACGGAAACAAATACTAAGATCACAAATTTCCTGAAGCTATGAGAAAAGTAGGCATTGTTTGCATAGTAATGACCCTGGTTCAATCACAGTAAGAATAGTCTTAGAAGAAAAGTTGGTCTCCTTCCTCTGGGGGCAAAAATGAGTAAGAAACTATAATTATCTTCCCTACTTACTTCCATGAGAGTTGAAGTATTTCCTGGAGAGGATGAAAAAGACAGTACTTAGCAAGAAAATAAGACACTTATTTTCAAGAGATATGGGAAATTCTACACACCACCTCTAACACCCTCTGTTCATTGCCCCTAATGTTCAATAATTTTTATCTAAAAGTAGTACTTCTTCTTAGATAGGCTATCAACTGCTCTCCAGTCACATTATTATATGCCAGGTGTGTTCATAAAAACTTGCAGTCATTCTGCTGAGGTCCATGTTCTAAAAGTGGTCTTGATTACTTTTCTATGCAGTCTTAGTGTAGTTTCACAGATGACACTGATAATCCTCGTTTACACAGTGAGAATAAATCCCTAAGATCATAACAGTACGCATTTTTAAACCTGCAGATGACTTTCCCCAAGAAATTGCACAAATAAATCACCTGAAAGCAATAACAGCGTAGGAAAATTACACAGCTCCAGACAATGTGCAATCAACCAACGCACACTGTATATATTCCTTTGCCTTTATCACGTCTGACAAGCGTACTGTTTGAGACTGACAACAGAGACTCTCTGCTCATCAGGAACAGGGCAGAATTTATAGAAATACCTCTTGAAAGGAAGCACTCCAGATGGAGTGCCAAATCTCCATGTCAGCTCCAGACCAGTAATAATTTGTGCTCTATTTTGCTATAAAGCAACATTTTCTCATAAGAATATTTGAAGAGCTTTTGCAGCTGAGTGAAAATGCTTCAGCTATAGTAATTCTACTAAAATGACATAGCACAACTACAAGGAGAACAAACACAAATGATTCAGGATACAGCAAAATACATATAAGTGCCTTTTGCCTTTTGACGGCTGCTGTCAATGGCACAAACCCACCATTTTTACTATTGCTGCCAGCCATGGGACTAAAAATTCAGCAGCTCAGCTGAGAGGCCAAGGACTACGCTGCACTTTCATATTCACTGCAGTGATACCTCCCAGGTGTTATCTATACACCGCATAATACACATTAGGGCTGTGAGGAGTTCCAGCCTTTGCAGGTAAGAGCTTTCCCAACAGGGGGATGCAAAAGTGCATCTCTGCTGTTTCGGGTATTTTGTTGTTGCATCTTTACAAGGCTATAGGAAGGTCTATCCTGCCTTCAAATGCCAGTACTGCCATGTGTGGGGTCCTTCTGAATTCAGGTCCTTCAGACGGACTCCATAACTACAAAATGGCAAAAGAGTTTTTATCTGGCAATGAATGTACACTCACAGCAGTCAGGCAAGTGGAAGGCTGTGGAAACCCCTCTCTGGAGAGAAGCTGACTTTTGGGAAGTGGGTCAGCGCTCAGGTTATTTCTTTGTGGGGCTCTCCATGGCACAGGTCATAGGTCTTAAACATGGGAGCACAAAGGGAATTTGACCTTTTGCAATGCCATAATCAGGAGCGAGCTGAGAGGTGGCAGAAAGGACACTCCAGTCTGGTAGCTTTGCACCACAAAAGCTTTTCGTTGCAAGTCTTTTCCTGTGCTTCCCTGACCATGAGCACTAAGTTCTGCTTCATCAAATTTGAACATGAGAATCTGAGAGAATAAATATGCATGCTCTGGGTCAAATTCTGAAAAGTCACCATACTAGGAGAGGTACAGGAGAATGCAGTGGCCTGCCAATAAAGGAAATTACATGCTGGGCAAACCGAAGGACCATTTAAAAAGACTTAAACCCAAACTATTTGCAGACATCCTGCAGGCAAGGTCAGATGGCATTTGCAGGCATCAGGGAAGAACAGCCTCTACAGCTGTAACCATTCAAGCAGAGGGAAGGAACCACCTTGGGGGAATGCAAGGGGAATGCTCCTAACAGCTGCCACCATAGCCCCTGTGAATAGCCGCCCCAAAAAATGTGTCTTACAGACACTGACAGATGGCAAAGCAGGAAATTATTTGCCTCAGGACCTGAGCTCAGACTGATGCATGAAAAACACCCACAGAAAATCATCTTAAACAGCTGGAGTTGGAATCAATAACTTATCAACACTACAAAGAAGAATGGGAAAAATCCCAGTTCTCTCTGGCCTGGTGGTTCTGCTTACTAGCTAGGGCTGTTCTGTAGCAGTCAATACTTTTGCAAACCAGATGTAATTCATGCATGAGTACAATATGGACTGAGGGTGGCTGAGGAGAAAGGTAGATAACAGGACAAAAACTGTGCCTGGACAGCATTTGGATTTGGAAAAGTTCTGAAGCACCTCTATCAGGTGAAACTATTTCTTTTTCTGTGGCAGCCCAGGAAGACAATGGTGGGTCACAAAGTCACCATGAACTGTGTTCCCAAAGGCAAAAAAAGTGTTGTCATCATCACTGTCAGGTGAAGAGAGATAAAAAAAACACAAACAAACAAATTTAAGTCCTGCCTTTGCAAGTGCTTTGCTGCAATTGTTATTATCACTTCCCAATACGTTGTTTGATTCCCATAAGCAAGTATTATGCGGTATCTGTTTTGGATGAATTTTCTGGCATGTTTAAAAAGCACAGAATTCAAAGAGAATTGTTTTTTAAAGGAGTTAATAGTGTCTGAAAACTGTTTCATTTACAGTCTATAGGAAAAACATAAATACCTTATCAACCCTCAAATTGCATGCAATTTGATACACCAGTATCAAGTTAAAAATTACTAATTCCATGCCTAAAGGAACCAGCTCTCACTTGCACTTCATGTTGAGGGTCATTTATGTGAGTTGTGTGGATTTATCCAGATAAGATTATAATACACACTTGCATTAAAAAAAAAAAAAAAAATCAATTTTTGTAATTCTATCGAGTTTTTCATATTGTCAGACAGACAAATAGGTTCTGTATCCCTGAGCCATGCTGCATTATGCCAGGGGAGCAAGGTACATCCCTGCTTCACTGAGCTGTGGGGGAGTAAACTCAGTGGGATGGAAAAAAGAAAAAGAATTGATGAAAACCATCCATTCCCAGCTGAGGTTGTGGGTGTGCTCCAGGATATTCTGGTAACTCACTTGCACAATATACTGCTGCAATGTGCAGAAAAGAAATTATGCCAGAGTACTGCAGACACCATGGTTTTAACCTTATGTAAACTGAGTCACACATGTTGGCCGCAGTGTTCACCTGGGTGGTGTGTAGTGAGCAAGTAGGGGTGCCCCATCTTGCTGCCAGCAGCAGGCTGACACTCTGCGGGGTGGCAGGCAGCATGCCCCCAGGCTCCGCCGTGTACAACCCCCATTGCAGCAGCACTGGGAGGTGCCGTCATTCCTCATCAGCACAAAACCAAGGGGGACACTGCTAAGGCCCTGTGCACCCATAGCCTAGCTTAGGTGCCTGTGCTCATCTCTCCAGCACCAAAACCATGCTGGCAGTGTCCCATGGCTGGCCCTAGAAGTCCAGCTCCCAGGACAGGCCCTTGGCTCCCCCTGCCTCTGCCCAGCACCAAAACTGCACTTGGGGAACTTCCTCTTTATGCAAACAGATGCACACACTGAAAATATAAACCCATCTCCTTACCTGCTCTGGATTTACTAAGTTACTCCTAGAGAGGTCCAAAAGCTCACAAAACCCCGCATCCTGCACAGATATTAATACAGATTCTCTTGTACACGCCTTTGATAACTTTCTGCAGTGAACAGTAGGGACATACATTGCAAAATGTGAAGACGGAATTAAAGAAAACAGCATTTCTGTAATGGTGAAAAAGTGGATAGTCAAACACTGCTGTCTCCCATCATTTAATACAGCCTAAAGGAAAGCAGTGTCACAGCATGAGATTACATTTCAATTACAAGATGCGCTTGGTGTGTCAACAGCAGTTGCCTCTGTTCGGTCTCAGTATAGTAGGGGTACTTGGCTGTTCTACACCATATCACAGTAATTTTAACCAATGATAAGTACTGGTATCTGTGAAGTAGAAGTTAGAAGGAATTTATCTGGCTACTAAGTGCAGGTTCAAGGTCCCTTAATATGTTGTTTCTCACCTTGTAATGGGCATTTTTTTCCACATCATGAGTATTCTAAAATAGCTAGGTGAATCCAGCTTAAGATCAAAATCCACCTCTGAGCTCAGAGCCAGACTATCACACTACTAGGATGCCTTTTGGGGATCATTACACACATTGACAAAAAACATAAAAGGAGCTATACAGGAGCAGAATGCTCTCAAACTTCTCATCTCAACGAACTTCAGCTACGAGACGACAGTGGCCCAACATTAACAGAGAGAAGGCAGTACTGTAAAAAAGTGTCCAAACAGAAAACTCTATCCCAAAGTTTCTATGATGGCCTTATTCAGACCTGTGGAAAATATTCATATACCTGGTATTGCTAAGTTTGTGGTATTTTGATATTTAAAACTCATAACAATAGGGCTCAATTTAATACAAGTATTTCTAAGCACATACATGTGCCATTTCTTTCAAAGTAAACTTCTTCTATTATTATCAGGATAACTTGTTACGTGTGTAACAAAGTCTCTGCGTCAGCACAGTCTAAACCTTACAGGAATAGGGTTATACCAGAATTAGGTCTTCCATATCAAATGCATCTTAGAGAGACTCAAGTAAATGAGGTACAAAAGTTTAATACCATCTGAAACTGAGCGCGGTTGTCAGCTGCTGTTTTTCAAATGAGCCATCCAGTACTCTCATCCTTGGAAAAACAGAGATACAGAGCCAGAGAAATTAACTGTATCCTAAGGGCTTGGAATTGAGTGCTTAAGAAAAAAAAAAAAAAAAAAAAAAACCAACCTTTAAAAAGAAATTACCATGGTTCTTCCTATATAAAAATTCAAGAAGGCAGCAGTGAAAATTATTAGAGGCTTGTTCGGAGAAATTTTTGCAACCAAGCAAGTGCATAGAAGATGGCTCAAACCAGTGAAAATTACTAACATAATAAAAATTAAAATGTTTATGTGGGGCACTCAGTTAACAATAGAATTTTAAAATGTACTACCATGGGTGCTTTTAGCAAATATCACCTCTAGTCTCACCAAAAGCTGCTCTTGCTTCCACTGACTTGAACATGATACTGTTCTGGGTTCAGCAGCAGCAGTCAGTTTTTCTCCTTCTTAGTAGCTGCTGCAGCACTGTGTTTTTGACTTTCGGCCTGGGAACAGAGCTGATAACACCGATGTTTAGACTGACCAAGGACTTTGTGAGTCTCATGCTCTGCCAGGGAGGAGGGGAAGCCGGGAGGAAGCAGGGACAGGACACCTGACCCAAACTAGCCAAAGAGGTATTCCATACCACAGCACGTCATGCCCAGGATGTAGAACTGGGGACCCGGAAGGGCTGGATCTGCAGGGTGGGGGTGAGGTACCGGTTGGTGAGCGGTTGTATTCTCTTCCTTGTTATTTCCTTTATCATTATTACTATTAGTGGTAGCAGTGGTGATTTATGTTATACCTTAGTTATTAAACTGTTCTTATCTCAACCCGTGGGAGTTGCATTCTTTCGATTCTCCTCCCCGTCCCTCCAGGAGCGGAGGGAAGAAAGGTGGGGGGGGGGGGGGAAGTAGACTGCGTGGTTCTGATTTGCGGCCTGGGCTTAAACCCCGACAGGCACTCACATCAATTTATCAATCTATCTGTCCTAAGATAATAAGATTATGGAACAACGAACAAACAAACAAACAAAAACCCACGGAAACCCACCCTCCAGCTACAGGATCACAGAGCCACATCAGAGCCACAGGGTGTCCCACACAGCAGTGCATCTCTGCCCCCATGCCAGCTCCACTTCCCAGCTTTACAGTGGTCTGTGGCAGCATGTCAACCTTGAGCAAGCATGGAACAGGACCCGAGTAATCACTGTTTTTCGGTTTCAGCTCATCTTCTTTAAATCATGATATAAAGCAGGATTTTTGCTGTGGAGAGTTTTCAGCTAGATCAGGCCTACAAGGAACTACTGGGAAAAAAAAAAGGCCAAGAAAACAAGGGGAAAACCGAACAAACTAAACAAGCAAGCAACCCCCCCACAAATCAAGCAACTATGTATTCAGCAACAGTACTGCAGGTAACAGTACTGCCATCATTTCTGAGAGGGATGCCGGCAAAGGAGCAGAAAAGATCATCTGTGTTTGGCTGCAGGATTCTCTCTGTTCTGAGCACCTCACCACATGCAACGTGTGCAGAAAAACGCATGGTGTGGAAAGGGAAACCCTGCGTAGCACCGTAGTGGCTTGGTTGGTACAGCTTAGCAGTTGTCCATGAAAACAAACAAACAAATGAGCCAGAACTGTGCTTGAGAAATGCCTGTTTGTCAACTTAGTTCTTATCATACAGTCACATCAGTCAATTGCAAGCACAGTTACAGATATCTGTAATAAAATATTAATAGCTCTTGTATACTGCTTCCACAAGGTAATGTAGTAAAAAATGTATGTTGCTTACACATTTCCACATTTTCTTTTTTGTTGCTGCTCACAGCTTGCAAGTGAGAAAGCCAGTTTACTGCAGCATTATTCCGCCTTTTTTTTCCTGGGCAGTATTTTTCCTTTAAGCCTTACAGAATAATTAAAATTCCTTGCACAGGACAATGGTAAATAAGATTAGGGTATGCATCTCAAATGTAGCATACTAATGGTGTTTTTGGACTTGGTAACAAATCATCTCTATTCTCTGCAAGCAGTAAAGTAAATGGACAAAATCGCATACATATATCCCCATGTAGAAGTCCCATACCTTCACTCTGATCTTATCTTTCCACATCTCTGACTTGCTCAGACATCTTGATACTGTAGATACAATATTAGCTTTTTTTATATATCACACAACAATCCCGTAATCTCATTAACCGCAAATACTGTAGGAATGCAGCAGCCTGCTGATACCCACAAAAGCATTTCAGCCTTTGCCAGGGCAGGCTGTCAGCAATAAGAAGCCTAACATACATTGCTCTATCTGATTCACTTTATCACTTGGTTTTACAGTTTCCAGCACTGAACTGATAGAAGAGGAATGTTTTAGCGTTCAATATGAGTTTCACTTATTTCAATACACTGAAGTTGCTCTGGGTTTGTACCTAACCTTTGGGTGATCTCATCTTTCCTATAGGTTTCTGACATTTATGTTTGTTCTGAGCAGCTGAAGTTTACCCTACTGCAAACAGTAACATCGTGACTGGATATTTCCATTATCTGATAGGTTTTCTCTCAGGTTGCTTTTCTTTTTCCTTCCACATAACATTAGCACAAACCATTACTGTTTTCCATTTCTCCCGTGCTATATCACACTGTATCTAGCAAGACAACTATGTATTTTGCTTCTTGGTGTGGGCAAATCTGGTTCTCCTGATTAAACTTTGAGTTCAGGTAAATCCCAGCCCTCTGTTAAACCCTGAGAGGGTGAAATGGCCAGGCCTATGCTATGCCATGCCTGGTAAGTCCTGTCCTAGTTTACAAGAAATCCTGCTAGTTTTGCATATTAAACATTTCTTAACATTTCTTTCCTCCAGGAAGGGCTTTTGGCTAAACAAGGATAACAAATGAGCTTCATTTTCAGTTTTCTCAACTAGTAGAAATGAAAAAGATAATAAAAGGTTAAGGATATGAAGTGTGAGTGCATTTATTTTAAGAAAAGAGAACTTTTTTCTTCCAACAAACCTTCTCCAAACCCCTTTAATTTTCTGCTGTACTTCCCAGATAAGCATTCAGTACTTCTTGGTTTTAGTTCATGCAATCAATATGTATCAGAAAATTGTTACCCTCTAAACGCTAACTAACACACTCTCTTCAATAACTTCAGGCACAAGCTGCTGTCTGGTAGCTTCACAAGGATGAAATCTTTATTATGGACTTTTGTTACTTTACAATCGTCATTACTGAATTTCATGTTCCTGTGGAGATGAAAAGGCTGTCACTTTGGGGCCATCCTTCAGAAAACTTGAGCTTATTTACAGCAGCATGAACTGAGCGTGCCAGCTGACTTGTGCCCTATTTTTGTGTTTGAGGGAAGGCTCCTTTTCTGCACCAGAAGCATCACCAGCATCACACCAGCCATCATAACCTGAGGACAGGCACAGACCCCAGTGGGGCTGGCATTAGTACTGGCCGAGCTCCCTAAAACTAGTACCAAGTAGGCAGCTGGAAGCTGTGAAGATTAGTCAGAAATTTTGATGGAAGTTGCCAAAAAGATAACTAAAAGCTGCTGAGGCTTTTCTTACACCAGGGACTCAGAAGTTCCACGTAAGAGAAAGTGTAGAAGCAAGATCAGCAATTCAGGGAGCTGGAGAATTTGACAATATGACAGCTGAGTTATTGTAACAGCAACTCTATCTGAAGCTACAACCACTTCCCAGGGTCATCTCAACTGTTCAGAATGTGTCTGTCAGGATGTGTGGAGGGTCTTGTTCAGAAATAGCTGTTAACTATTTTGGGGAAGATTTTACGGCAAGCCAGCAGTTTGCAATTGAATGATTTTAACAGTGTTCTCTCACACAAGAATCCAATTAAACAGATAAATAAAAGCACATTCATTTCCCAAAATACAGCATGCATGAAGTCCTCCCCTAATGGATAAGCACAAAAGTGGGTGCCTGAATCATTTCAATGACTTTCCAGCACAAAGTATCATTGTATACAAGACTTGGTCACAATTTTCAGTTCAGTACTTGGAAAAAGGAGTGACTTGCTTTGAAGGGAAGTCAATCCAATAATTAACAATGGGAGACAAACTAAAATCTTGCAACATTAAAACAACATGAGAAGGAAGGTGTTACTGAGGTCCTGTTCACCTAGACACCGGCAGCTCCCACACAAGCACAGAATTACACACATACAGGCTGGTGTGACAGCCACATGAGCACACTCTGACCACCTGCCCAAAACCCTGCACCTCTAGGGGTGTTACCACACACTGCCCACAACACTCCACCTGCGGGGATGCCCACAAAGCTATTCCAGACACAGCAAACCCCACACACTCCTCCTGAAGCAATTCAAGCACTTCTTTCTGACCCCCAAACAACCTGATGTTACTCTTGAAGCTATCCAGCTAGCACTGGAGAAGCTCTTAAAAAACGGATGCGTCACAAACAAACAAAAAACCCTTCAGATGTCCTAAATCACCCACAATTTCTCCAATTTGTGACCCAGCCTTACTCATCATCTAGATACAGCACATTTTGACAGTTATAATCCATTTAACTACAATATATGAGTCCAAGCCACTTCTATTTTTCCCTCCTCAGAGGAAAGCCTTCTCATTTAACTCACTCCATAGCTTAACCTTCTGACCAGATAGCCACACTACTTATCAGAAGGAGCAGAAAAGACAGGAATGAAGAAAAACAGAGGCAGAAATAACTCTTCTCAAAAACAAATGCCTGCATTTCTTCCAGAAATTTCAAATGTTATCATTCTCCTATGGCTAGGCATCCTGCTCACCCCCTTCTCCATGCAAATGTGAACATCAGCAAGGGTACAGGTCTCAGAGGCACTCCACAGAGTGCTGCTTTATAGCTGCCGTTTCTGATTAAAATCTGCATGTGTATCCATCCCACTCAAGCAAGGCTGGGTCACTCCCCAGGACTGCCATCAGTCTGCATAAGGCCTCCACATAAAAAAAAGAAAGAAATGCTGCAGCTCTTGGTGTTCATCTGGCTCAGCAATGAACATCTAAATATAAAATGTTTATTGTCACTTAAGGTGAGCTCTGTGTCCCAAGCGAACACGTTGGCATCCTGCAAAGCCAGGCATATATTTGCAATTGTTGCCATCCAATAGTCTGCATTGTTATGAACAAGATTTAATGGTTACACTCTGTATCTATTACCTATTTAAATTACTCTTCCAGCATGTGAATATTAAACACTGGAAGAGGCAGATGAATTCTTGTACAAAACTACAGTAAGAAAAGAAAGATTCAAATTAACATTGTTATAACAAAATATTTAATCAAAGTAAGTAGCACTCTGACTCCAGTGGTGTTGAATTCCTCTCTGCCGAGCCCAGAACTGGAGGACATTGTTCCAAACTTGTTATGCTACTAAATAAAACATCTCCATCCTTAATATCGTCCCATTTGAGTCTTGATCTTGGGTCTTAAGGGAGGACTTAACTTTCCCCTCAAGTTTGTTTTGGTTTGGGTTTTTTTAGTATGCGGTACCCAGGACATGGACATCTTTCCATAGACTATTTCTAAAGCTGAGTGTTTGGAAAAGTCCTGTCACCGGGCACTGCAGCAGTTGCCATGTCATTCTGCACTCGAGAGTCCAACATCACCAAAAACTTCCCGAGAAATTTTGAAGAAAAAAAAAAATCCCTATTTTGTTTTTAATAGACAACATTGTTGGGAGCAATTAACATCATCAAATCACTCCTTTTATACCAGGCAAATTAAACCGCCTGTCATAACTACTAAACAGTCTGTAATTATCCCTCATTTTTCTCATTCTCTCTTTTGCTTCTGAGAGGGAGACATCCTGCTGTAGCTCTGTCATTTCCTCCTTAGCATGACATCGCATTTCTTTGTGGCAGCCAGCTCTAGAAAATCATTTGGCATCACAGTTAATGCGCTGTAGAGGACAAGTCGAAGTCTCCCCACCAAGAGACACTGTAAGGACATGCTGCCATGGCCTGTCCCCACCATGCGAGGAATGAAAACAAGCCTAAAACATTTTACTACTTAGTATCCCGCTCAAGACAGGGAAGCAGTTCAAAACTGCAAAGTTAATTGTGCAACAGTCACCATACACAAGTGGATGACAATTCCTTGGTACAAGTCCTGGGCACAAATATCTTTCATAGCACTGGAGTGGGAGAGAACAATCATCTGTGAAGCCCATCCCTTTATGGATCCTTTAAACTGTACCCCTGATCCCTCCTATGTACCTGAACTGTTCATCTGGATTTCTACAGCAGCTGTTTTCACCCTTCGTGGGCCTCCTCCCAGTCAAGCTCCCCAGCTCTTGCAGGGCTGGCTTTACACCACCAAATGATCTCTGCCTCCCTTAGTCAATTCTCCTAAAACTACCCTAAAAACAACACAAAACAAAACCAACCAACCAAAAAGCAATGAACAAAGATCCTCACATTTGGTCTCCGGTGAATAAGGGCATGGTTTGGATTATGGGATGACAGGTCCTCCACAAACGAAGCCTGCCTGCTTTCCGCTCTCATTTTATGGCACAGCATTGCCTGCTGCTCCTGCCTGGCAGGAGCTGCTGCTTTACTGCTACTGCACCTCTTATCTATCACTGGAGAAGGCGGCAGGCTCTTGTAGGGCTTAGAGGGATTTTCTGACACATAATGACAGTAATTCCCTTTCTCAGTTACTAATTGAAGTTTGTATTGCAATTTTCCTCTCTGACCTTTAGATTTGTGCAGCACAAGCATCACTGTAAAAATTTCATAACATTGAAGTATGACCATTACAGGTCCTTATTTTCCACCATGTGCTCCCAGTGTGACTCACTGACAGTCAGCTGATGCGACAAGTGCCAGAAATATCTGTGGTAGCAGATGTCCCCCAGGTTAACAGAGTGGATCAGCCTGGTTTGGTGAAAGACCCTGCTAAATATTGCTAAATGCTTCTCCTCCTTGTACCTCTGCTCATGCCCTCCTGGGTGCTATGGTCCCAGGTAACCTTCAGGCAACAGGGCTCACAAACCCTGGCCCTGGCCGCAGCCCTGTCCTGGGGAGTTGCAGGAACACACCAGATAAATGTGTGCACGCACATGTCATCCTCAGAGACAGGAGCTGCCAAGGTCCCAAAATGGTGTGACGCTCTCCCTCAGGTACTGGGTAAAAGGGTATTTTAAGGTGATTCCAGACAGTCTTGTATGAAGGAAACAGCTTAGAGAATGTCCTAAACATTTATGTAAACACCATCAACCACAGAGAAGGTGTGCATAAGTATATACAGAGACTTCAATCTGCAGCTAAACAAAAAAAAACACAAAGCACACACCACCACCCAGAACATTTAGATGAGGGGTGAGCTTTCAACTCCTCTGATTTGACAATACCACCTAAAAATAACCCACAACCATCATACCCTAATGATCATCAGGAAGAAAAATTGAATTTATTTTAAGGCCTCCCCAGTATTAAGTTCCAATCAGATAGTTCAGGCACTCTTGTTAAAAATAGATAAAACTCCACTTTCTGTTCTGAAACAAGTGCAATCATTTAAGCTACTGTTAATAATATGTTATTGCCAGGTAGTTGCCCTCACAAGCTATCTGACACCTAATCTATTACCATCAGCTTATATTCAACTAAAAATGAGATGCAATATCATTTAACGCCATATAGGGCTCTTTCAGCCGGATAAAAAAGCGTGAATGAAAATCAAATATGCATTATTTTTGCTTATCTCTCAGTCTGGTTCATACCTCAAGGTCTGCACAGGTTGCAGGGGGAAATTTTTAAAATCCTACACTCTTCTTGGAGTTTAAACTTTAAGTTAAGAAGAAAAGATAGATTGGAGCTACCAACACTGCAAGGTACCGCAGTAATACAGCATCAACAGTCACACCATTTTCATCAACGGTATTCCTATTCATGGAAGCACATTTCTGATCTTCAGCCAAATCATGAAAGAGAAAATTGTATTCCTTCTCCCCGGTACTGCTGTCTCGCAGTAATCCATTACTGCATTGAAAGAGATCAAAAACCCTTTCTCAAAGGCATTTTTTCTACCAGATGTTCAGAAGAGGGGCAGAAGGGGCAAAAAGCAGCACATCTCCAGCCCAGTCCTACTGAGGATCTTTTACTTACAACTAGGGACAAACACTGAGCTCCGGACATCAGTGACACAGTACAGCAGTGCAACACCCTCCATGCAGGAAAGCCTTCTTGCATCTCCAGAAAAATTAAGCCAGACCTGCCTAAAGCTGAAAACAAAGCTATGAAAATGTTATTCTCTGCAAACCCCCGAGTGCCATTCCCTGCAGAGGGAAAGCTGCTGTCTAGCTGCCTGCACAGGCGCGTACGTGGGACAGAGAGCAGGAATCACAATTCTGCATCTCAGACAGGGACAAAAGAATCCTCTTCTCTGCCTGATATTCAACATGATGCCAAGTCAGGCAATGTCTGAGAGTCTGAATCATCTCTGATAATCAGAAAGTAGCTTTACCTGCGCCTTCCGACCAACAAGCAGTCACCTCCTTCAGCACCTGGGCATTTTGTTGGCAGTCAAAATCTTCATAATCCTGAGCCTTCAACACCAATTAAAATATTTCACTTACAAACAGCAAATACATATAAGTGCTTAGGTACTGGGAAGGTAAATATCCAGTATCTTTGGAAGAGAGGTAATCCACAATCTGAAGGAAATACAGCGTGGCTTCTTCTGACTTTTTCTGTATTTTATACTTAATACATTATTATCAGCCTACAGTATGTGCACGATTTTGGTTCAGTAGTTAGGCTTCTTCCCACAATTACATCTGGGAAGACAATCTCTTCTGGAAATTGTCTTTTCTGTCAGTGAACAATTAATGGGGTATTTTTAGCAGAACATTTTTCTCTCTTCCATCATCTTGGGTTTTGTTTTGTGTTTTCTATAACTAACCTCTTGTTTCCAGCTTTTGTACCTGCCTGTATTTGCACTGTGCTTGGTCAACAGCCAAAACCCAGACATCACATTATTTGCCGTCTTGGCAAGTTTTATGGGTTCTGACAAATGTGTAGCTGAATTTCTGACTAATCTTTGAACAGGACTATAACTCTCAACACCTCTAAAAGCACTTTTACCCCTAAATTCCTGGGGGCCATGTGCACATCTACTGAAGAGCACTCCATAATGCACTTTTAAACCTTTAAATTTTCAGGAAGTACATACAAATTTTATACCACACTTAAGAAGAGAAAGAGAGCTCAGTAGCAAAGACAAAATGGATAATAATTGGTCAGATGACAGGATTGATTTAGGGTTACAGCAGATCACTGACTGTATCCAAGTCAAAAATCTCAATGAAGACAAAGATAAATCTCTTTTTTTGGACTTATGAGCAAGTGTGTCTTCAAAACAGATTTCTCAAACCAAGATCCTAAACCTCAAAAATGTTTGGGGAATTATATTCCCCCCCTCCCCCCCCCCCCCCCCCCGGAATGTTGCTTCTTGCAGCTGTGTCTTATTTTTAGCTTCCCCCTTTACCACAAGATCAGAAGTCTAAAAGATACCAACACTTTGACACGCTCAGATTTCCCCAGGAGCTGTGGCATTAGCACCAAAAGCCATGGTGCCAGTAAAGCCATGAGAGTTGGCAGAACTGATAATCAATGGAGTTCCCTAATATTGCCTTTTCCCAGCACCCTGAACTTCCCATCCGTGCAGAGAATAAACCAGGGTTATTGCAGAAGCTTTCACATCTCTCTCCTATTAACAGGAGCCATGTTGTACAGGGGAGTGGTGGGGGAGCAACGCTCCCTGGAGGAGACCCTGAATTCTAGGTCTCCCGAATTCACTGTGGTGCTGCAGTGCTGTACTTGCTTTAAATTCAGGCTTCTTAGGTCACACGTGTAAAAGAATCTCAGCTTCATTTAAAACTGCATACATCTCTGCGACCTCTGATCCTTAAAAAGCTTGAAATCACTGCAAATATGTGCTTGCAGGTTCTCGAAGTACACTGGAAAAAAATATGTGTTGCTGTGGTTTTTCTTGTTTGAATTTTTTTTTTCTTTTTTGGTGTGTGTTTTTTTAAAGCACTGCTGTATGTTTGCAAAGGTTTAAGGCCAAAGTACTGTACAGAGCAGCACAATTTCATTCTGAAGCCGTAGACCAGTATAAAGAACAGGAGGGAAAGCCAAGGCCCTGCATTTTCCTGGGTGTTTGGGCAGAGAACTATGTTCCCACTAGAAAATCAATCCTTATGTCCTATCTTTAAAACCACATCCACTATGGTCAGTCCAGGGAATTAAAATCTCAGTTAAGATCTGTTCTTAGGGCATGCTTTCACTTCCAAGATGTCCTAGCTAAGCTCATCCTAGGATCCATGCCATACTTAAGAAGCCATTGGCTGTTACCTGTCATGTCCAATGGACATGTCCTGACTCGTAAGGGACTTGCACACACACACCTGCAGCAAGGAGACTGCCTAAGATCGAGCCACACTCATTTAACTTGACAACTACATCTTCAGCCTTAGGTAAGAGCTCCTCAGGGCTGATATTTCAGACAAGAACAATTTCTCGGCATGTCTTTCCTCTGGGGAAAGCATTTTTGGTTGGGTTTCTGCTTCCTCGTTTTCCAAATGCTAGTGTTCTCTGCTTAAAGCTGGGGTTTTTTACAATTATGTTGTTCGCTGCCTAAATCCCAATCCTCCAGCTCAGCTGCTGGTGGGTGGCCCTGCTCATCCAGGACACACACCCGCAGTTTGCAAGGGCTCATGCCACCCGTAAAAACAATTTGTTCCACTCTGTTGCATCCTTCTCAAAACTGCTGTAAGCTTAAACAGCTGTAAAGATGCTTTTAGCCATCAAATAATAGAGGCTGTGAGCTCCTTGCTAGCAACCGCAGCGAAAGCTATGCCTACTACTTGAAGACAAATTTCTGTCTCTAGCAGGGGTTCCCCAACTTGCTCAGTTGCATCCTTTCCAAATAGCCATAAATTCAGGTTATTGTAAGACACTTAAATCTTTCAAGTAGCAAAGTTGAGTTCTGCTCTTCTCTGATATTCACCCTAAAAGCCATACAGGAACATGTAAGGCAGCTTACAGCAGGTCTTCCCAAACTCACTTTGCCAGGTACAAGAACAAAACCAGGAAGCAGCAGAGCAACTTTTCCTGTTAACTTCCTCATCATACAAAAATGCACATGGTGTTTTTAACCACCAGAAGTTGTAAAGGCAACAGCAGCCTGCCTAACTCACTGCTCTTTGAAATGGAAGGGATGACTGAAGAATAGTGTTTGTCCTTACCTATGCTTTAAACAGAATTGTTATGTGAGCAACCAAAAGAGCAGCAGAGTTCATGAGCACTCAGCTTTATGGTGTAGGGATGGCACAGGGATCTGTTCATCTGTTACGAATGCAATTCACTGATATTCAATCTAGGCCATAAAGAGGAGTTTGTGGTTGGTGGAGATACTTCATCTGTTACTCAAAACCCTTCTGTGATACTAGCACTGAGCATACACATCACTCACAATGTGGGGGAAGAGTAGCCACACACAATATGGGCTTGCTTAGACCTAAGCACACACACCAGATTATCACAGAAATCAAGGAAACACAACAGCCACTTTACCACAAGCCCAAGCTTAGAGTCCAACATAGACATGCATGTGAGAAGAGCATAGCAGGTGATCCTCTCTCCGTGCTATCAAGCTTATATTAGTCCACAGTTTCAGCAAGCCTGATACTGACTGGCTTGCTGGCAAGTTTGGGTAGCTAACCAGGCAACTTGCTTTACCTGCAAAGAGCCTACAAAATCCAAAATATTTTTCCCCAGCAGCTTTCTTTTAGCATTTCCTAGCTGTTTTTGTCATGACTTTGCAATACCAGAATGTGTTTAAATATATTCAAATGCATCATATATAGAGTGCAGCAATCAGACCACTTTACTTTTATTTTCAGTGATCCACAAAAAGAGCAAAAGGACTGAAGTGCTTTTGAAAAAGCATGCATTGGCATTGTTCTATTATGCTACAGAAAATAAAAATTAAAAAATAATCATAAAAAACCCCGCAACACTTATTCCTAATCTCCCCTGAAAATCCTTGTCTGATTGCCTGTTTTCTGCATGATCCCAAAGGGAACATAAAAGCAGAGCAGTAAGGAGGAAGGGAGAGAGAGAGAGATGCAGGTGCGATGAGAGAGGGTTTTCCAGGTCGTCCTTCATTCATCATACCATTTACTGATTTTTCAGCTCTTGCCACTTTCCTATTCAAGATTTTACCCTTTTTTTCTCTTTGGCTGTTTCAAGCAGCCATGGATGTTTCATTGCCTGGGCCCAGCATTGAGCCATCAACAACAGGGCTGCACGGCACCCAGCGGCAAGCTGGAAGGATTTAGTGTTGAACAACAAAACCCTGCAGGAGCTTTCCTATAAGCATCTGTGGTTCTCAAGGTCTCATTCTCCATGCTATAGCCATCAACCAGCTGTGAAGCAGTGCCTGATACTCCCCCACTCTGCCTTCTCAGCTGTTTTAACTAAGTGGATAATGAGGATGTAGTGATGGTTCCTTCCTGGCCCCTATTAAATACCGACAGAGGGGCATTGCAAGGTTTTCACAGCCACATAGCCTCTGCTCTGCCTGCAAGGTTGACTGTCTAGAAGTCCTTTTGCAACTGGGAGCCAGCAGTACAGACAGACGCAGACTGAGAAATGTGGCTGTTTTCTTGCCTTTGATTCATACTGGTCTTTATTTTGCTGCCGGAGACCTCGCAAACTCCATCTCCTGTGTCACAGCTGCCATCTGCAGGTACCCAAGCTCCTTGCTGGGCAACAGCCTCTCCCAGGCATGGAAACAGGTATGTGTCTGGCAGAAAAGCTTTTCTTCGCCTTTCACATTACTCACTATTTTTCTACCTCCCATCTGTTCATCCCTTCCCCTTTCCTGGCCTCTCTGCTTTCTACATATGCTTCCATCACTAACATCTCTATTCCTTCTCACATGTCTGTCTGCTGATGCAATGGAGTTGCAGCCTAAGCTTTCAGCCACACCAAGCATCAGAAAGAAATGTAATCTCTCATCCTTCCTTTAGCTCTCACCCACCCTCAACAGCACCAAGGAAACCAGCCACCAACGCTGCCCTCTTTATACTTCACTGGGACACTACCACTTAGCACAAAACCACCAGGAAAGATCAAAAGCCCCTACAATTAACAAGCAATTCCCTCCTATCCTCTATTTAAAGTCCTGTTTGAGCACCATCATTTAGCTGTTCCCTAGTGTTGGCACACTAGGCAGAGTTAGGAGCAGTCACTGAAAGCCTCAAAAGCCTCTGAGACTGTCCCACACCTGAGGCCAAACAGGAAGGGACACTCAGAAATCCAGCTCAGATCTTGCCTACCCCCTAAACTACTCCTTCATTGAAGATCAGTCCCTTCCTCTGTAACAGCATGTCCTCTCATTGCCTTTCTCAAGCAGAGCACTTTTTAAATTATCTACCTACCTTTGGAAGTAAAGCGCCTATTTAACAAGGCACACACACCACACTACCTTTTATCATCTTGTCAGCAAGCTGAGAGTGAAAACAGCAAAACATGATTCTGTTAGTGGGAAGTGCTCATTGTTGCAGCCCAAAATATATTCAATTACCTTCTCTCCCTAACTGCAAAACCTAATGAAACATGCAGACCTCAAAGGGAAAAGCAGGTCCCTCAGCATATCATAAAAGCAAACAGGAAAAGACTGGCCCAATTCCACTTCTAACCATCCTTCTTCACAACCAGATGCATTTTCTGTGTGTTCATTACACAAGCCTCCCCCTCCCTGAGCAAGTGTTGAAGTGTGAGACAGTTCTACAAACTGCAGTGACAAATACTCTCATTTTCTGCCTCCCCACAGTACCATGCATCTCATAACAAGTCTTCTCATAATAAGTAACTCAGAAACATGGTAGATGGCAATTAAACTCCTTTATTTCAGTTTGCCTTTGCTCATATTCTGGCTTTGAACCCTATTAGAGCAAAGACTTCTGAATAAAGATTTGTCAAAGAATGAAATTTAACATTATGAAGTGCTTGTTTTTGTCAGATATACCCAATATATCATCATGACTTACGTTTTCAGTCCCTTTGTCCACTGCCTAAAACCGCTTTTTTTCTGAGGAGGTAACAGAATTATTTGATATTTGTATCTACACCTATTGTGCAGGTTGGAATTGTTGAGTCTATCAAACCAAATTTTAACACTCAAAAACAAAGTTGTGGGATCTCTGATTACTATGAATATTCAACAGAGGTAATATACAACAATGCTCAGCAGTAGCTCTGCTCCTTAAACTTTACTGTTTGCATAATTCAAGACTTTCTTTTGATAGTGAATCAAGGCACTGTGTGGACACTGAAACAAAGCTGATATAGCTTGTAAGAGCTAGAAAATCATTACCTAATCTAACACAACAGCAGGCAACATTCCTCTTCCTCCTCCATTACCTTAACTATGCAAGGTAAGAGTCATGCTTGAACACCACCAGGAAGCAGGGTATCAGAAGAAATGTGCCCTCCCTATCATGTCCCCTGGAGCATCTCTCAGATGAGCACTCCAGCTCAGCCACATGGGGATTCATCAAGGTATAAAAAATAAACAGGTAAAATGACAAAAGCAGAATATATTCCAAAAATTAGCAGAGGAAAGGGAGACCCACAAGGCTTCAACACCACCCTCATTAAGAGAAGCTCACCAACCATATTAACCGTATGCCTTGCCACTGCACTGGATGCAAGTACCAAGGGGTAGGAGGACTTCTGCTGGAAAAAAAGGGAAAAGAGAGATTAAAGGGGGAGGGGGAATTCTATCTATATATATAGATATACATACATGTTCCCTTAAAACTTCTTTGTAGTGCTCAACTTTTAATTTTCCTCTGGATCTGAACACACTCAGATGGTCAAACAGCTTCATGCCTGCCAGGAGGTACACACTGCCTGCATGCTGTGTTTCCTTCCTCCTGGGGCTCTCCAGGATCACCTGGATTCCTACACAAGCTCATCAAGTCCATCACAATTAAATAGCCTCCTCACTACAAAAGCTCTACTGAGCACACCTTATCAGAGTGCAGTACCTCTGACTTGATAGTCCTCACCATGTAAGTCACTGCAACCACAGCTGGCAGGAGAACACAAGAGGCATGTGTCTTCATACGTCTACAGTAGGCGACCCAAGGAGAGGCTCAGTTAATACTGAGAGCTCTTTAAATAACATTGTACCAAGCTATACTATAGCTATATATATATATATACACACACACACTTCATCTCTCCTTTTGTGAATAGGAGCCAGGTGAAGCTCAGCCCTTGGGTGCAGCTCTCCAGTGATGCTGGGAGCTGCCAGCTGGACCCTGACCACCTGCACCCACTGCACCCCCTCCATTAATGCAACACCCAGGTTCAGCAGTTCACTTGCTGCCTGTCCCCAGCATGGCTGTTGTGACAGGTTTATTCCAGTTTAATATTAAAGCCTAGATGACTATTTGCATAATTGAACATTGACCTCTCTGCACGTGCCTCTCATTCATGTGAAATACATTAATTAGGTATCTGCCTCAGGACACAGGTCTTGCAAGACATGGTGTGGTGCCTCTCCCCTATGGAAAATTCTATCCATCTTTAGAAAAACATGCAAAACTTTTTTAACGTAAAACCAAGGTGACAGGCCAGAAGCATTTTTCTTTCTACTGGGGAACAAAGGAAAGGAAACAAAGGGACATGGGGATTAGCCTCCAGGCTGGCACAGAAAAGGGGATATAATTGCTAGGCTTTGCTCCTGCAATGCCCATAATCTTCAGCTGTGGGTATTTGGACAAATCAGCATACCCAGAATACGCAGCAAAATAAAAATTGCAAGCAAGAGGGGTATTACAGAGCCAGTTTTCAAAATGTATTGTAAGCTACTAACAGTGGGCATCACTGAACCCACTTTTCTGTCAAATGGTATTTCAGAAAATGCTCAGGCAATCTAAACTAATTCTTTATTATTAAGTATTTTTGACAAACCAGAGGAACCTGCTTGACAAAAAAGAAATGAGGCCCTAAGACCTGTAATTACACAGATATTGATTGGGCTACTGCTGGTCAGCATGCTGTCCCCACAGCGCACTGTCCTTCCTCGACTACATCTCATTCAGGGAGTGAGCAGTTCTTTTGTCCCCTAGCAAAGCAAACCAGGCAGTGGTCTAGGAAGATAGCTAATACTGCCACAGAAATACAGTTGGTCACAGATGAGAGTCTGCAAAATCCTGGGGTAAGCTTACATAGCTTTGCATAGCTAGGGGCATGACAGAATTCAACTGTCATTTTATAGAGAACCAGCCTTAGATTTTCCTTTGGGAGAGAAATGACACCAGCAAAATCAGTGACACAGCAGTTCCAGGTGCTCTCAGTTAAAGGGAAGAAGAAATTACAGCCCACAATAGATGGTGTGGGAGAAATATTCTAAATGTAATATTAAAGTTAAAATCTCTATTATAGTTTTGTTGCCTAGGCAAAATTTTTGCTATTGTCACTGTTACTAAAGCAATTCCAATGGTCATGCATACACAGGGTCTGTGCTGAGAGGACTCTGCATTTGATAGTGGGAAATTAATAAAATACCTCTCTCTCTCATACATATGGATGCTCAGAGAAGACAAAACCAAATCTCCATAACCAAATCAGCTGACAAGAAAAACTCAGAGGATCTCTCATGGCAATGGTGCCATCTGGGCAAATTCTTCCAGTCCAAAAGAGAGCTGTCCCAAAGTCACCAAAGTTTGCAAACATCCATCCTCAGAGAGGCATTGCCACTCCACTGTGGCAGCACCTGGCCTCAGCCCCACTGAGAAGCAGCAGCGGTTTTCTTCAGCTGCCGGAATTGCCCAGGTTTCACACTCACCCCCAGGCAAAGCATATTGCCTTTGGAGCACAGCTTGCTGCAAACTGGGACCAAAGGGGCCACAAGCTGCTTTCCTTACGCTTTGCAGAACCATGTTGATGGAAAGAGAATTTTCGCTCATGCCAGGAAGAGGCCAGGGCAGCTGCCAGGCAGGATGGGAACATAGGCTCTCCATGGGCTACTCCAACAGGCAACCCCAGCAATGCCACTTTGGGGAAATTTCTGTAGTGTATGAGATGTACTTTGTAAGTAAGCAATTTCTCTATGCAAATTGCATAAAATCATTCCACAGAATGCACGAAAAGACCTGAGTGTTCAAATGAATTGCTTAGCATGGGAAGCAACCAGTAAATAGCCAACATTAATTGTTTGAGTTCCAATTTCTATCTTGTGCTACTATAAATTATTTTCGCATTTAAATGACAGACTTGTATTTAAGCTAATCAAGGTTTAACAGTTGAGTCACAGTTGAAAAATATCAGGAGAATCCTATTTTTTGCTGCTAGCACTGATTATTCTGTATTTTCAAAAATCGTAATTGGAGGATTGCAACCTTTCCCCCCCTTAGCTATCACAGAAGAAAACTGTGCTGGGTATGTTTCTTTTAAAGTCTTTTTTTCTTTTATCTGAAATTTTTATCAGAATGTCTTTTGTCTGCATCAAGCCTTTTACTTTTTACATATGCTCACTTATATGTGTATGTAGTGAGATTGTGGCAAGTAGTTGAGGGATTTGTAAAACTTGTTTTGCCTTTTGTTTTGGTCCCTTGCTTAAAGGTCAGCAAGCATCATCACACCTGATCTGACTTTCAATTACCCTAATAAACATGACTGAATAGATAAATGCCAACACATTTAAGTATATAAGATTAAACACACCTCTTTCTGTTCCAAGTGTACTAGATAATAAGAAAAGCAGAAATATAGCACTTCCCTAGTGCTGATTTGTAAGCCAGGGTGAAATGGAGTTTGTGAGTCTTTCAACTGGCTAGAAACACCCTTTTTCCTCCACAGAACACTCTGATTACTCCTCCCTACTGTTCTTCAGGAGCTGCGGAAGAACAAAATTAAATAGCTATTATGCCTGAGCAACGAAATAACCTAAGGTGCAACAGGTCAGCTCATAATGTAGCAAATCTCACGTATCAGCTTCAAGGGCCCACATGAATTTTGGCAGTCATCCAGTATATTGATCAGATTACCTAGTGACAGTAAAATCCAAAAGATGCATATTTCAGAAGCTTCATGGATAAAGCAAGCCAATGCAGTAACTATCATCACATCCAGACAGTGTCACATGCCACCAGATAGCATAGCCTTGCCCAAGGACAGGGTCACCTTCTCCTAAGGGAGAACAGCAATAAATTCGTGAATCTACTTTAGTGAGCTAAGATGAATAAATCAATGAGGAACAGAAGAATATGTGTGTAGGGAACACAATAAGGCCATAGGGAGCTTTCCCTAGCACTAGTTGAAGGGCTGGGCAGGAAGAGAGACCCATCACCAAAATGAAGGGAAAGCCATGGAGAGCTCCAGTTTGGAGGCTGCCGGAATCAAAAGTCCCTGCTGGCTTCTGCTTATGGGAAAAGCAGCCCCTAGAGACTATTTTGGATGCTTCCCTCCTCATCCTGCTCAGACATAGCCCTCCTGTTGAGCGAGCTGCAGCAGCATCTTTGCTAGTCTGGCTCCAAAAAATCACATATTGATTTCTCCATGTTCACCCCATTCTCAGCCTGTTTTTTCCATATGATCCCTGTAACACCCATAAGGGCCTGCTGTCCCTGGAGTGTCTTCCCCTGTAACTTCGTACAGGGCAGGACCACTAAAGCCCAGGCCAATAGCAGCTGCAAGGTTGCATTTCTCATTCAAGCTTTTCTGTGCTATTTTGTCTGTAGGAGGACAGTGGAATATAATTTCCATACTTTAAAAAAAAAAAAAAATCAAGCAGATAGCAGATGAACCTAAGTTCTTCTGTAAAGCTTCTTCACTATGTCTGTAATCAAAATATGTTTTTCAGTAGCATTTGTATTTCTCCTATGAGAATGGAACATAAAAGCAATCCAAAGCCCTAACAAAAGGAACCACAGGTTTCTGTGTAAAAACAAATAGCTCTCATCCCACTAAACCCCACAGCTACTGCAAATCACTTGATACAATATCTAATACAAATACCAGACTCCAGTCCCTGACTGAGCCAGGATAAAGAGCCTACTTAAAAAAATAACCACCATATATATCGCCCCACACATCAATATTAAGTGAAATGAAATAACAAAGGAAAATCATAATTTCCCAACCACAACTCTTGTCAGAGCCCAGCCTAAGAGAATTGTCAGCCAGTATTTGACTAATACTCACATTAATTTTATTGAGCCCACTAAAGACTGCTGTGAGAGTGTTAATATACTGCACCACTGCCACATGCCAGGATAGAAATAGCTAAATAAGATCAAGACTGGTACATTGTAAGAAATGAAAATCTCCTGTCAATCTACAAAATAACACAGTACTTTTCCCCATGACTATATCAGACATACAAAGCAGGCACAGTAGGACTACAGGCACATTAATTTCAACATTAAGCATCCATTTTCTGTGCTATGGTTTGCGTTGGCATGGTATCACCATTCTCCTTGCCACAGCCATCATTTGCTCAGTACAGATGCAGAAATGGTGCAGTCCCTGATGGGCTGTAGTACAGGGTGGCCAAACTCCAGTGAAGGCTGCCAGAGTTTGCTGCCAGCCCTCAACATCTGCCAGCAGACCTATACGTGTTATGGAGTCACCGTAAGTTAGGTTCATAACTTCCTACATCACTTGCAAAAAGAAGATTGCAGCTCCTAAGGAAGCCTCTGGAGAGTTCCACCCCAACCTGCTTGGGCTGCATGGGTCTTGCTCACTGCTGCTGAGGCTGGAGGCAGCAGGCAGCAGAGGAACAAACTGTGACCCACTGCATGCCTTACCTACCTCTTATTGATTGCAGCATCAACTGCAGTGGCATTTCACATGGCAATGGCACCTCTCCTGTTTCTCTCTTTTTCCAACTGAGTTGCACAGTTTGGGATACTTCACAAATACAGGTATGCTTTGCATTTAATTTACTTATATGCAAGAATTTTTGCCAAACGGTTGTATTACTCCATTATGTATTGCTCCATTATGACACTGACTGGGATTCTTTACCAAGAGCTTGGTGACAAGGGAAATATACATTAACATGTGCACCAAAACTGGAATTGTGCAATTTCCTATACCATCTCCAAAGCTGATGTATGTTAGTCCCACCTTAAGCATCATGAAAACACATCTACATAGTCTCTATTCAGCTATGTGTGCACTACATCTTACTCAGATTTTGTAGTAAGTATGCATATGCAAAATGTGATTATTTACACATTATTTAAGTTTTTACATATCCCTAAGAGCTGAACAAATTAATACTTTGATTAACTTAGCCATTTGTTCACATGAGATTATTTTCTAAAATTAACACATTATTTAAGTTAATTCAATAAAATTGCTTCTGGGATGTTTCTTCTCTGGGTTGCTTATAAGCTCTGAAGATCAAACATTCATAATTTGAGCTGTGTGGCTTTGATTATAATTGTTAAGGTAAATCACAGGGTGCTCCAGTTCTCCCTGGATTGGACAAGTACAGGCGTATTCCTGCACATAA
The DNA here is from genome assembly GCF_963264785.1 of Psittacula echo. Taxonomy (NCBI): domain Eukaryota; kingdom Metazoa; phylum Chordata; class Aves; order Psittaciformes; family Psittacidae; genus Psittacula; species Psittacula echo. The sequence continues at coordinate 48,703,309 of NC_137743.1, forward strand.
GCCAAATTTGGCACTCAGGGCAGGCAACACAACCTTAACATTTGCATTCACCAGACATTCAGCCAAATAAATTCAGACGGATGTTTGTGATAAGGGAATAGGAAGGGTCCATAAGTGCAGCTTGTGCTAATTATCTTTAAACTGTGTTTGAATATGTGCAAAGAACACCTCTCTCCCTCCTGAGCCCGCTCCTCAACAGCAGCATACTGACAGGAAAGCCTTATAAGCACAGTCTGAGATTTCCCAGAACTGTTATAACAGTCAGGAACCATTATTAAAATGCTTCTTGTTCTTTGTTTAATTTATAATGTGCTTTCTTTTCTACATGCCCTAAATAATTGTTTTTTAAGAGGTTATACAGTTTGACATCATGCTCTGTGCTAGTATGTCCTACTGGGAGGCCAGGACATGGTCTCTAACAGTGTTGGCTCCTGTATGGAGATTCACTGATGTTCCTTCTCTGACCAGGAACAAATACACAGATGTATGTGTACTTATAACGTGATATGTTATAAGATGTATGGCTTATAATCAGCATTTAGTACCAAGGAGAAAGCATAAGGGGGGAAACAATATCAGAGCTTCATGCCAGGGAAGGCTTTCAAAACACATAGGAGTCCTCCACAGTCCAAACTAGCTGTCATCTTTTTCGTGTACATCTGAAAAACTAGCAACAAAAGCAATTAGCTCTAGAGAAGTAGTAAATTCCCAGCAGTACATTTAAGTACTTCACTATTGCTCTTTAGTTGGAAAACATGCTACCAAGAATGTTTACTGCAGATTTTGAACTGACCCTGCCTGTAACAGAATGAGTCCCTCTGGGATGTTCGCTTGCTATGGTACAACTTTGTCAGTAACAACAATTAGTACTTTTAAAACCCTTTCTTCTATAGTCAGCCTCACCTTGGAGGTCAGAAATAGCAGCTTTTTTTAAAAAGTTTTACCAGCCCAATAATCATCCAGTGCACTGTAACTTAAAAATGACACACACCCCCCACCAGCTGATCCCAGCGTACATACAGCACATGGGCACGCATCTGTTTATACAATGAGCTGTATGAACCATGAAAGTCCACCTTTATTTCAGTGTATTGTCTCTCTTAAGTTCCCCGTGGCATGCAATAAGTGCATTATTTATTCCAGCTGAACCAGACAAATAAATGTGTGTATCCTAAATGAGAAAGCACTAGATGACAGATAACTCCTACAACAAAAATACACGGAGCATGGAGGACAACAGTCTGCTTGTTATTTCTTTGCTAATCTTTGAATTAAGGTCTTCTCAATGACTAGAAACCAAACTGAGCTTGATAAAATCTGTGTTTATGTTTATTCAGATCTATTGAAGGTTTTTCTGTGTAACACACCGGACTTCAAAGTCCTATGGTTAAAGTACAGCAATTCACCTTCTTCTTAAATTCAAAAGGACGCAATTTTGCTTGTGGTATATGTTAAGTAATAGACTACTTAAGTTACTTACCCAGTTGGAACAAGGTAAATAAAAGCAGAATTCAATGAGCATTTATAGATCAGTGCCAAAGCTGCAAAACAACAACCAGAATCCCATGCTAGGGGAAGGCACTGCAAGGCATCCCAAAGGGAGCAGAAGTGTCATTACAGTTATTGAAAACATTACACTCAAAAGGAGCTGACAAGTCCTTAAAAATATGGAGGTTTGGCTTTAAATGAAGGCTTCTTGCAGAGATTCAAATTTTTGCCATATGCCAAGCTACTGTGGAGAAAGGAAATTTAATACATTTTTTTTTTCCGTAAAACTTAGCCCCTACTGCCACCTGCAGTTCCCGTAAAACACACTCAGATTAAGAATTTCCACTTCCAAGCAGAAGCTGTTGCATACCGCTGGGTACAAAACTGGGATGCCATCTCAAACCAGGCAACAGTAAAGCTCATCCTTTCCACAATTAATGCTTAATTGCTTTGTACTTGTTGTATGAGAGTGGGCTGCATCCTGTTCTTACACAACCTCCCTCTTCCACAACCTATGAAATCACTCTCAAACTCAGCAGGGATGCAGCCTAGAGGCATGCCAGGTTAAAGCTCTGCCCTTGCAGTGTTTGCTGTCCCTTGTGAAGTGAATTGTGCATATTCAAATATGCAAACCCTGATGACAAGCAGCATCTATGCACTTCTCAATTTCTTTCTTTGGCCTTACCAGTCTGGCATGAATTTTGGCAAGGCCATTGTCTCTCCTGATGCACTCCTGGAAGCTGTACTGTGTTCCTTGCCCCTCTTCCCTGCCACAGCCAACACAATGCTGGATCAAAACCACCTCTTGCAAATAAAATTTAAAAACAACCTAAAATACTTTTCAAAAATCATTAGTATATATGTAAGCAATCCAGGCATTGCTTCAGGGGAGACAATTTAATATATAAGTACGTATATGGGTTCCTGTATGGTACAATTTGCACACCTGGAGAACAGTACCTCAGTGGTACATACCCCATGACCATACACATACTGGAAAGCACAAGAAATCCTAGCAGCAGTCACTACCAGAACCTCTTCTTCTAAACCCCACTGCAGGTATGCTTTAGAAGTCCAGTAAGTACTTTTCTGTATGGCAGGCTGACCACAGCTGGTGGCCACATGCCCACCCACACTCTCACTCCTCCTCCTCAGCAAGGCAGGGGAGAATACACAGTGAAAAATCTCATGGGTCAAGACACAGACAAAGACAGATACAGACAAGGAGATCCCTTACCAATTACTGTCATAGGTGAAACACATTCAACTTGATTCAACTTGAAGAAAATTAATTTTTTACCAATTAAACTATGTTTGGGTGATGAAAATCAAAGATAAATTACTCTTCCTTGTCCCCTTTACCCCATCTCACTCTCCCTCTTTAACTCCCAACTTCTCTGTCTCTCCATGCTCCTGGCAGTGTTTTCTTCTCCTCTTATCTCCATTCCCCCGTGGTGCCATCTGTGGGTCTGAGGGGCTCAGTGGGGCCTATAGCCATGGGGCCACCAGATCTGTTCATGCCAGGCAGAGGGCAGCCCCAGCCTCTCTTCACAACCTCAGCCCTGCAGCTGCCTCAAATGCAGGCACCCCACACATTCCCAAAGGCAAAAATAGGGAGTAAAGCACAGGCATTACAGACTTGAGATTCTCTCCTGGGTGCATGAACTCATCTCGTTATTTTAGGAGTAATTATGAAGCAGTGATGCTTGCATGCATAGGTGGCACATTTCCACCTTGAGACACTGAGAGCAAAACTACCCTCTGGCTGGGTGCAGAAGAGGATGAGGCCGAACTATCACACACCCACTCCTGCTCACCTTCACTCCTTGCTATAGTCAGTGGCCTTTATTTTTTTTTCCAATTCTCCTTTCTCTGCATGGACAAATCTGGCAATAATCACATCTGAATAAGAACTGTCCCAAAGTTTTGTTCATTAACTTGAAGCAGAGAGCAAGGCTTCACAAACCTGCCTGTGCATAAATACCTGTTTATGGTAATTTACTTTGTGTTTTCAAGTCATTTTCTTTCATCTTCCCCCTTTCCTCGGTCATTAAGTGGCTTCACTGCAGCTTCTTCAAGGTTTTCATGTAGTTTATTGTACCTTTTTTTTTTTTTAATTTCCCCCAACTGTTTTACAGGCTTTGGGCAAGCAGAACCTTGTGCTTGCTCCACCTCTTAAGCTGGTCCCAGAAAGCTGAAAGCAAAGATCTTGCCCGGAAGACAGCAGCAAGCACCAGCATCCTCATTTCACCACCAAAGCTTGCCAAAACAAGAAGGCACCTTTCCTGGAAGAGGGGAAGGAAAAGGGATCGCGTGCTGCCAATGAGCAAGATCAAAAACACTAATCCAGCTGTCACACAAAAAGGAACATGCAAATGATCATCACTGCATGTCACTGATCAGGCGAAGCCATAAGCCAGGAACAGGGAGGAAACCAAGGTGATGCAAAAGCAGGGACTTCATTCGGAAAGCAGTGAGACAAAGCTCAAAGATCAAGCCTATATCAACAGAGTCTTTTCAAAAGCCACTTTTTGAGACTTCCCTTTTCTTAACCCCATCCCATCACATAGTCTTTGCATATAATGCAATTATGGTATAGTGGGAAGCGGAGACCAAAACTGCCAGGGAGAGTTACTAATTATAAGCCCAAACAACTGTCGCCTACCTGTGAAGGCAAGCAGGTACGTTCCTTATGGAGCAGAGGTGAGGCAGAGCTATTGGCATAGCCAAGTTGCTGTCCTGATCAGAAAGCACCAGCAGCCCAGGGGAATCAGAAGCCAGTCAAGAAGGTCCCCTCTACCTAGACCAAGTGATTTATTCCAGACCAGATAAACAGTCTCCCTGGATGGATTTTAAAAATTCATGCAGAAAAATGTGGCTGTTTGGGGCAGCGTGTTTGTCTGTGGCATTTGTAGCAGAGAAAAACCCCTCCAAATGAAAACATACACCAATATATGCATATTAACATAAATGGAGAATCTTCATATTGCTGACATCAACAGCTAATAAATTACCTAAATGAAAACATCTCAGCGTGGTAATGTAAAGGTCATGGCTCACATCCAGGCTGATGGCCCACCAGAGATGGAGCCCTCATCCATGTTATTGACAGAGAAGCAGAAACCATTGTGCTCTTTTTCAAAGCTAGCCGAATTTTTACACAGCTGTCCCAAAGCCAAGAGGCCACCCTTCTTCTCCCTGCCTAGGGCTGCTCTGATGTGGTCAGAGGCGGGCTACAGCACCAGGGGTGGTCTGAAGGTCAAAAGGACATTTACATCCCTTTTCATTTTTTGAGAACAAAGTTACAGTTAGGTTAAGTCGTAGGGATTCATTCTGTTTTCGCTTGCAGTTCCATTAAAAGTCTACACATTTTAATGCTCTTCAACAAAGCCTCCGAAGTATACAGACCTATTAATAGGCACAAAGAGAAAATCCACCTTTCTGCCTTTTTGTTGTTGTTTTTCCCCAAACCCAAATTACCTCAAGTTTTTATATAACAAATGCAAGATGAAGAGACTATCACCACTCAGCATTAGCCTCCTGAAGTATAAATACACTAGGTAAAGGGGTGTTCACAAGCTGCAATGGCAATTAAATATACAGAAAACATGATCTGAGGGACAGTACACCATCCTATCTTAATCTCATCAAGGCATAGGCAAACAAGCTTATTAGTTTGCTTTCAGCTCTGCCGTCCTCTTAAAGCCAGAAAAGCCCCAGCCCCTCTGAACTGAAAAGCTAACAATGTTTAGGGCACAAGTGGATTGATTAACTTTCAAGAGCACTTAAGTAAAGACCAGACACTTAATCAATATTTATTTTGCTCATTTAGCCTTCTTGTCTGAGACAAGTAGAGAACTGCCTAAAAGGCACAGTATAAAATTTTATTTTCACCCTCTTTTATTTCATTGTAATTTGTTGTTCATGAAAAGACAAAATTAATAATAACAATAATAAAAGATTAAACTTTTTAATGCCACTTCCAGACCTTCATGGCATAGCAACACATAGGGGGCTACCAGGAGCCCTGATGAACAACGTATTGATTCAGGAGCACATCAGCAGGCACCAGAGAAGTTCCTGTGCTTCGTGCACAGTGCACTCCTATGGGCATCACTACAGATTCTGCAGGTGTCACAGGCAGCTACCCAAACACTAGTCCTGCGTCCAGGCTGACAAAGCCTGCTGGCACTAAGCGGAGCTCATCACAGGGTGGCTTGCCAGCCTGAAGAGACAGACATTTGGGAACAGGCTGCAGGAAAATTTGAGTATATGGCTGTCCCCAGGGCTGGTTTGGTTTTTCCTTTTTGTTTAAGGTTTTTTGCCAACAGTAATACAGAGGTGCAAGGGGAGCACTAACCATCCTCTCCCACTTTTTCCATTTCCTCCCATAACAGTACTGATTCAGGGCTGTCACAGTACCCACCCTGACACCTTGATCTCCCAGCCATTTCCACATACATCATTAGTTTCTTTGCACAACTAAGTGTCCCTGAAATAAGTCATTTAAACAAAAATCATTTTTCAAGCAACTGGAAGAGAAATGGACAGGAGCCTAACAAGGCCTGGGGGCAAGAGCAAAGCTGCTCCACCCAAAGGCCATCTCTATATTACCTGCAACATGGGAGGAAAGGTCTTTTCACCTCAAATGAGAGGCCTTGCCAGGCTGGACACTCACCTGGCACAGCTACACTGGTCCTCAATGCTATGTTTGACAGCCCAGATGATCACCTTGAGCAAGGCAGGAAAATTCAATACAAAATTCCATTTCAATACAGAACATGAAAATTAAAGCAAGTTCATTCCACACACTGCTCTCCTGGTTTAGGAAAACACAATACAGTTATAAATCCATTGCAGTTTTAGTATTTACAGTATATCCTACTGGCACTAGATGTCTGCACAGAGATAAATTCCAATTAGAGAAGGAACTGTTCTTACTTTTTGGTATATACTTTTGCACATAAAAAGAGAGAACAAGACTTGAAATAAAAAAGCGTCCAGTTATTTAGAAGTGTTTATTGACATTCATATGATTTTATTACTAATGATTAGGCTAACTCACTGATGCCTGTGGAGGAAAGGACATGCCTTCTTGAGTAGCTTGATATTCCTGTGGATTTCCAGTTGTTGCCTGCCATCACTGTGGATTTCCAATGCATGGCTGTGAAATTATGCACAAAGTGAAGAAGGATTCAGCATACTCCAGTATATTCATCTGGGTACCAGTGACACATGCAAACCACATGCACTGAAAAGCAAGTACTACACTCCCATGAATGCTCAGTGTTCATGCAATAATGAACTCAAAGTTTACCAAAAACCTCTGTGCTCTGCAAATCTCATACACACAGTGATAAGCAAATTCATTAGGACATAACTGATGGTCAACAGTGTGTACATTATCACTGCAAATAAAGATGTTTAAGCAGGAAATATTTCCTTTCTCCAATACACAAACCACCTGGTCATGCCAAATTAGAAAGCAACCTTGATGCAGCTGTCTCCATAATACTCATCTACAGACTGCGTGAATGTTTTCTATTCTAGAACACAGAAATAAGACCACTGTATTTATTATATAGGTAATGGTATGGGAAATCCTGCAAAATTGACTTCACCTGTCATTAGACTAGGTCCTAAGCAAAGGTGAGCACTGGTGCTTGGGGACAAGATGCCAGCTCACAGCCCAGGTATGCTCACACCAGCCTCCATGGCTCCCCCCTGTCCTAGCGAGCACAGTCATTGGAGTAACCAACGCCCCAGAAAAGGCAAGCACTTCGTATCTCCTATGTTAAGCCATCACAACCCCTTCACGCACTAACACCCATTTTCCTTGGTGCCCCTTTCTCCATAGTTCAACTTAAACAGAGTCTTAATAATAACTAAAGATTAAAATAACTTCTATTACAAGCACAGTGCACAGCTTTCCTAACAAAAGCACTCTTCATAATTAAGTGGGACATGCATCCATCAGGACAGGAATTAAACCTAAAATAAAAGACTACTACAGAGACCTTATACATGACACAGCTATAAGGCACTAATCAAAAGGACAATAATTGACAGCAAAACCAAACCCCAAGCATCAAAGACTTAATCCACGTCGTAACTTTTTAAGTTTGAAGAAGGCACAAGCATCTATACTACCCTGGGACAACAAAGAGCAGAACACCTTAGCAAGGGAGAGCGGTGGGAGGCCACAACCACGACAGAAGGCTTGATTAACCACCCTTATCCTTGCCGCATGTCTCCTCTGAGGCTGCTCTGACCCATGCTCTGCAGCACAATCTTGTGGGCAGGCGGCCATGGGCCACGGCCCCTGCGTCACATACCCCTCTCATCCTCCACCTGCAGGGGCCAGTCGTGGGGAAGCAGGCACAAGCCAGCGGGCTGAGGGGAGGTTCAAGATGTGCTGAAATTCACACACTACAGTTACTGAATTGGGCAGAGTTGGCTTCAAGGACGACACTGGTGCATGCACTGATCCAGGCGAGATGTCAGCAGGATGACAGCTCTCCACATGCCCTGCCCATGAGTCTGGCTGATAACAATCAGTGCTGCGTGCTTCACACACACTTCACAGAGTGGTTTGGGTTGGCAGGGATCTTAAAGTTAACCCAGTTCCAACCCCCTGCCACAGGCAGAGACACCTTCCACTTGACCAGGTTGCTCAAAGCCTCATCCAACCTGGCTTGAAAACTGCCAGGGTTGGGGCAGCCACAGCTTCTCTGGGCAACCTGTGCCAGGGCCTCACCCTCACAGGGAAGAATTACTTCTGGATATCTAACCTAAATGTACCCTCTTACAGTTTAAAGCCATTCTCCCTAGTCCTGTCACTACATGCCCTTATAAAAGGCCCCTCTCCAGATTTATTGTAGGTCCCTTTTGGCACTGGACGGCTGTTCTAAGATCTCCCTGGAGCCTTCTCTTCTCCAGGCTGAACAACCCCAGCTCTCTCAACCTGTCTTCATAGGAGAGGTGCTCCAGCCCTCTGGTCATCTCTGTGGCCTTTCTCTGGACTCACTCTAACAGCTCCATGTCCTTATTACACTGGGGGCCACATCCCATCTCCAGCAAACCCACCACAGGAGCCAGGACCCCCAGGAGAGCCCCAGAAACCCATCTCAGAGACTTTCAGTCTACCAGTAAACACCCCATTCTCTCATCAAATCTCTCTGAAGCAGGTGCTAACCTACAACCTGGAGAACCCAATGAACACTGACCTTACTGTATCAAAAGCCTTTGCTTCTGCTTTAATAGCAGAAAAATTTAAGGAAATACCAGCTTTTATTAATTCATACAAGACTTACACTTTCAGTTGCAAATTCTGAGCAGGCACCCTCCTTTCCACCTCCCACCATTTTTATGGCTCTTAACTGATCTGTTAATTCAGTATCTCACTTTTTTTTCACAGTATATTTCTAGCTTAAAAACACAGCAAACTGTCAATACCTATATATTAACATATAAAGATACAGTAGCGTCTTACAAAAAGCAACTTTTAAAAGTTACATACATCTTGCATGATGCATACCATAAATCCACTAGAAGTGTAATTATGTATAATTAGTTGCATGTCTGTAAACCCAACAGTTTAATCATGTTTAATTAACCACATTGTAATTAGAACATTTGATAGTTAAATGTTGTCTTGCTAAACTGATGAACACCTGGAACACACAATTAGTTCCACCACCAATAAATTAACTAAAATCTGTCATTAGTAATTATTTTCCCTCCTTCCTGGTAGACCACTAGGATTAAAGATAATAAAACAGTCAAATCAGATCCGTAGCGATTTAAGACCGTGAGTGCTGGAGCCCTCCTGCTGCCAGTTTTACTTTTCTGTGATATTCTTCAACAGAGGTGACTAACTGCTGCATAAGTCATAGTTCTTCCTTGGTTTTTTGTTTCAAAAATTCTGGTTTTGGGTTTGTTTGTTTGTTTTTAAGAACTACCAGGCCAAATGTAAAAAGTTCCCTCCAGCTGAGGAGAAGTGATCACCCCCTCAAGCAGCCAACTGTTCAGAGAAAGAAGCTGCTAGTTACAAGATTTTTATTGAACTAGTTCTGCAACTGCTTGTACCCAGAAGGCCCCTGAGGCAGCACAGTACAGTGCACAAGCACACATTGCTCCAGCAAGAGCATTTCCATTTCAACACCCGAAGGATGCTGCAACAGCTGGGACAAACTCTGCAAACCACAGCAGAAGGAACTTTCTCTGGAGCTAAATACCAAGAAATTGTTCTGTAAAAGCTCAATCCCCAGGAAAGCTCAGAAATTTGGCCCAGCAAAGCACACCAGCAATGATAAAAGATGCATGATCAGGCCAGCCTGGCTGACAGCTGACCACAGCCCGCTGCCCTGGGGAGTGAGAGCATAGCAAGGGGGGCAGGAGGTGGAGCTGCTTTCCAGCTCTGACCCCAACCATCAGGGTCACTATACCCACGGGTTAATCGGTCAGAAATCTCAGCATTGAAAATGTCCCTCAAATCCCATCAAAGCAGGTTAGGAATTCACCACTGAAGAGCCCCCCTCTTGTTAAAAGGAAGGTCGGGCAATAATTCTCTCAGACACGCTCCTGCAAGTCAGAGTAGCCACTTCGACTCCCCACAGAGGCCATGCTACTGGTTTATCAGCAGGTCTTAACACAAGTAAAACTGGGCTCATGGTGAGGGAGATTCTTTACACAAACACTTTGAGCCATTTGCTTACTCAATTCAAGGCACACAGATATAAAAATGAGACACTCTGGAATAGCATCCATTCAGAGAAATAATTGGAACATTCTCAAAACAAGAAAAAAAAGACAAAATAAAATACACAGCATTAAACTGCAGGGTATATCTTTAAGTCAAGCATCCCTATTTGCTGTCATTCCTATCACTGGTGTCTCCAGTGGAACAAAAAGGCAGCCAATCTAAAACAATAAAGGGAAATAAACATAATGCAATGACAGACTGCTGAACTGTCATATTATATTCTTGAAATCAAGAGATCAGGAGGCCTTAAAAAAGGATCAGGCATTTGTATTCAAAGCAGATGAAATGCATCCAGAGCTGCAACAGAAACTAGTGGAGGGAGCACAGCGTAACATTGCTGCTGCTAGGCTTTGCTGCAGCAGTGTTCAGAGCCAGCTGTCACTGAACACTGACACCAACATTTATAAAGCTGATCAACCATGAGATATGGGATGGTGAAAAGAAAGAACAATCCTGGACGCATCTGGAGTAACTCCATTTTGTGTAGAGGTTCTAGTTTCCTTAGGTGTGCCAGCAATATACTGCAGCCTCTTTTTTTTTCTTTGCATGCTGGTACACAGAGATGAAGATTCAACCTTCCTCTGCGTCACTGTGGATGGGATAGTAGGGAAAAAAGTACAGTGGAAGGTAGAAAATTATGCAAGTGAGGCTGTGGCAAACAAGGAATTTGCAGATGCATAATCTCTTTGAAAAAGAGTTAACATGCAATGGCCAATTTTTCCCTGGAGCCTTTCATGACACAGACACTTAAATACAGTCAACATAATCTTGGCAGCACTGCTACCTGGCTGACAAAAGCCCAATATAAAAATTTTCATCACAAGTGCTCAAACTATTGAAAAAATTAGAGCTGGTCAGTCTATTCAGCCTTACCTGCCATTAGCATGATTAGGTTGCTATTACCTGGGAAGATGCCACTAAAGCACTGTTTCACACACTCCTTCCTTCAGTGAAAGCCATCAGCCTGCACAGCTTCAGATATCTTTGGACCATGGTAGGAAACCAAGCTGTCAAACCAGTCCAGGCAGAGCCATACTGTGTTTACATAAGCTGTCAAAATTGCTGCACCATGTTTGTTTTCTGGTTTATTCTTCCCAATCCTAGCTTGTTTCCTAAACAAGGAGACTAATCAGAGGAACAGGAGTGTATCTAGTATAGAAAGTACTATAACTAATACCAAGTTAAAATGAGGCTGGCGTAATTCAAGATCGTGTCACAAGTATGCAGGAGTTGGGAACAGTTTGATTCCCAAATCTCTGCTACTCTTCAGCCACATCCCCTTTCCCTCAGAAACATCTCCAGCCACTCTGGTCTACCACTCTGCTCAGGTGAGCACAGACAATGCTCCCACTGCACCTTATGGCCCAAACCTTTCTTCAAAGATTCAGAAGTCTTAGTATAAAGAAATTGTGCTACGATAAAAAAAGACCATCCCAGATTTGCAGACAGTTTGCCTACAGCTGTACATCTGTCCACTATTTTCACAAGTTTAACTCTAATGGAAAGATTGCATCTATCAGAAGCCATCTCCGGGAAATTTTACATCTCCTGTGGCAAGTGACAGGAAAAAGATGACCTTTCCAATGAACTGCTGATAACTCACTGCAAGGAAAAAAATTAGATCTCTTGCATGCTGTAATACACTATATAGTTATTTGCCTGAAGCAAACTAAAAATTAAATGGCAGAACCAGCTGGTTACAGATGGTAGTGTGAAAAGTTCACCTCCTCCTTTCTCAGCTGATTAGCTGCAAGAGTATTAGTCAACACAGCAAATGATTATTTGTACTTCACTCTGCTCAGGTTAAAAAGGATAAAATCTAAAAATGGATCCCTAGACTTCACTTCAAGCAATAACATACAGTGCTCCAGCATTGGAGGAAAAAGCTTTGATGAAGCATCAAATGGGGCAATGAAAAAGATCTGAGGTGAGCTTGACATGAATATTGGGCAAAATTTACTTTACAGGAAAAGGAACTCAAGCCCTGCCTTTATACCTGACCTGCTTTTTAATACAGTGTGTGGGTGTATATTGCTGGCTGATGACAAAATAAAGCAGAGGATATTTGAGAGCCAGGAAAACGTATATTCAGCTGATTTCCCATTGATTCTCGGTGCTGAGCGGGTCACTGGGAGGGCTGTGGAACCACAAAATGTGAAACGAAATACAAAAGATAGCATGAACTGGAGCAACAATGGAAAAATATTTTTGAATATTTAAAATTTATATTCTTCCTCTGATAAGGGAAAAACTTGGACTTAAGCAAAGCCAACCAAGAATTAAAGGAGAAATATTGTATAATGACAGGAATATGGCATTAAAATGTAGGTGGCATAAATGAATGTTCAAGCTTTGCCTCTGCTCAGCACTCTTAGCACCTAAGACAAAAAAACAATCCCAGCACTCCTTCAGGAAGGATACAGTAAGATTAAACATGAAACACAGAAAGGGCTGAAAAAAAACCCTTAAATTAGTTCAAACTTCCCTTCTTGACAACCTGTATCACAGATGTATTTAAGAACAGTGCAAATCAGCCAACTCTTTATCTTCTTTTTTTTTTTTTTCTAAACCTTGAGGTTTGCAGCTGAAACATAAAAGCCAGAAAGCAGCAGGATTATCTCAAATGCTGAAGTAAAAAGTCTTCAAATCAATTTAAAAACAGATAAAGAAAAAGGCAATTTCACAACTATGTGCTTAAGCACTGAAGACATTGTTCTAACACAAACAGATGAACAGTACAGATGTAAAATTATAATCAAGTTTCTACACACAAATAAAGCACAGGGGAAGAGCTAGAAGTGGTACTTAAGGATGGTGATTGTGACCTAATGTGTATAATCAAACCACTTAAATTAACTCAGCTGCCTTGGTTCTTTTTACAGAGAAAAGGAAAGCAATAGGTAATAGTTCCACACTGAGTAAAGAATTTATTAGGACATCCCTCCCCAAAACTGCTTTGTCTTCATTAAAAAAAAAAAATAGGAAAAAGAGTTGCTCTAAGTGAAGAATTTCTAACTCCACAAAGTTAAAAGTTTTAAGATACCTACTCCAAGAAGCAGCTATTTGGCAAAAAAATGCTGTCTTTTCAGATTTGCTGTGACATATAACAGTAATGAATGACACAGCTGGTTTTTTAACTTCAGGACCTTTTTAACTTTAGGACCTAATGCACTGATCACATTAGTCCAACTGAAAAAGATTCTAATATAGCTGCAAATAATTTCCCTTTTTCTAAACATGTAACTGGAAAAAAAAAAAAAAAAAAAACAAACCACCCAAACATTTTTTTTTCTAAATTGCATCTTTTTAGCCAGCAATAGCAAAATGCAGCAAGGGTGCCTTAACTTAAAAGTCAAACAAGGTGTTGAATTGAAAAGAAGCAAAAATAGAAGTCAACGTTTCTATCTGTATCCTTTTTTTGATCTTGGAGACAAAGCACCAAGCCAGCTTCCACACTAGCCTAACACTCAAAAATTGCGGCAGGCACCATGAGTAATGCCAGAGTTGATAAAAAGATCATTAACTTCTTTTCAGGGGCAGTTTTCAGGTTATCAATCCACAAAATTCACACAAGTCACGACAGGCAAAATTCCAGGTCAAATAAAGCAGAAATAAGGATGTTCAAAATGTAAATGATCGTTGTTACCCATTTTTCACATGACATCAAATAAAATGCAGAGGGAAAACGTCATGATACGGTCTGATAACACGTGGCAGAAGGGAGACAGACTCCCACCACATAATGGTACCTTTACAATCCTCCTGTTCCAGTCTTGTCTCTGCTTTGGGAATACAACTCTATAGCATTCTATCTCCTATTAAATTTTATTTCTTGTAATAAAATTGGAAGTCAACAATAACAAAACTTGCTCTTTATCGTATCTCTGCTGACCCAATTATCCTCTGAAGAGGTACAATCAGTTACTATGGTTGTAAATATTCATGCAATGTAAGGCATTAATATTCAGAAAAAGGAAATTCACAGACTTAATTCTAATCCACATGAAAGTGAAAAATTACAAAAATGATGAATAAATAAATGAGCAGAAGATAAAGGTTTGCAGCATATTCTGTAAGTTGTTTGTCATCAGCTTCAGCCCCAGAGGTTAAATAAATGTACATGCAATCCTCCTGTACATCAGCATTATCTAAATATTCTGATTGCCAATTGATTTTCACCTCTTGGGGACCTATCAGGCCGTTTGTACAGCATGCATAGACACAGCACAGATTTCTTTGAGACATCTTGGCAGAGCAACCTGCTTATTTGTGCATACATGTATGCATAAGTGCACATACACTTGCACGGCTGCGTGTTCATTTGCAGAGCTATTATTTGACTACGGAACTTGCTCAAAATACGGAGGACTTTAATTAACCTTTTCCTATCAGATACATTAGATAGGGAGCCAAAATCAAAATAATACAAGTAGTCTTCAAAAAAGTCTGGGTAAACATCCTGGAAAAAGCAGCACTCATAGTACCCATGTTTACTGTGAGGGTGGTGAGGCACTGGAATGGGTTGCCCAGGGAGGTTGGGAGTGCTCCATCCCTGGCGGTGTTCAAGGCCAGGCTGGACAAAGCCTTGGGTGGCATGGTTTAGTGTGAGGTGTCCCTGCCCATGGCAGGGGGGTTGGAACTAGATGATCTTAAGGTCCTTTCCAATCCTGACTATTCTATGATTCTATGTTACATAATTTTCTTTTTTAATAACAAAACTGTGTTGGCTGTCAGAAAATTATAACGTGATGCATCTATTTCAACATAAATGTATTAACTGTTAACCAAACACACCCTCCCCTCTTACAGGAATAATTTCCAACTCATATGTAAAATGTATCGGATTACATATTATTACATATCTTATACAATATATGACTTGTTCAGTAATTTCTAGTTCCACATTTACAACTCAAATTAAATAACTTTTGTCTAAAAAGTTACTCATTCTGTCCTTTAAATGTCCCTCTTAAAGGCCTGACATAATTTTTCCAATATTGTATTATTTTTAACTTTACATATCTTTTCATGTACAACTGTATGAAAAAACTATTTACTCCCACAATAAAATCTGTTTATACTCCTTTCAGATCTCCTATTCAGGTTTCTTATGCTAGATACACTAAGGCAAATAACCTACAGAAATCTTTGGTCTCTTCACATTGTGAGTTATACTGTAATTTAGAGGGAAAAAAAAAATTATCTGTAGAGAAAATTAGTGTATACAGGATGCTGTTACTTGTCACGATTACAGCTTGCCTGTATATATAAGGCCATCTAAATTTTAAATTATACACATAACTTCAATTACAACATTATAGCTTAATCTGAAGCAAGCAATTGCATTTTGTAAAATAAATTAATACTTCATTTTAAGGAGCTGTAAAGAAGTCCAAACATCTACAGCATGCCAAGTCATTAATGCACCAATTTGTCATCTCTTCTCTCACAAGCTTCGATCAACTTCTTCCATCTTCTCAATTTGCCTCCACATAAAACTGTTTAACATGCTACAAGCAGCATTATACAAGTTCTCCAACGTTTCCTGTCAGATACGTAGAGCAAGAATCTGCTCTTCACCCCTTAGAGCATCTTCTCAATGGAAGCTGCATTTTCCATCACAGACAAGCGTTCTGAAATTTAAGTGTTTTCTTCTAACACTGCCTGTCAGACAGAAGAAAAATAATTATTGAAAAACAGTTTGCATGTCTGATTTTTCTTGTCCTATTTTATAGGTTAATATTAATATGAAAATGAGAAATCTTTTAAAAAAACTGAGAAGTTAAAAACTCAATTTTTTTCCCATTCCAACTGAATGCAGATTACTAAGAAGGCAAGCATAATAGTGTGTGTAGTATGACTAAAATGACTAAGTACAATAATTACCAGACAATTAAGCTAGCATATAAAGGAAAAACATAAGAAACGTATCTACACTAAGCCTACTTAGTTCTAAGCAAACAATTCCTTTCTTTCGGGAATTCCTCTCTGCCTCCCCTTCTTTGAAAACTAATTATTCTGGGAAGCCATTCCCAAACTTAAGGGGTGTGCTTCACATTTTCTATTCTATTACCTGCTGAAACAAAGAAAACTTTCATTCCCGCTGCCTAAGTTTTATTTAGTGCATATCAGTAACAGGAAAACACTTTAAATGTGTCTAACCCAGGAGACTAATGAAGAATAAAACACTTCCTCAGGTATATAAGATTATGTTCCACTACAAAACAGGCACAATCTAATATATGAAAAATATGCCTAGTTGTTTTACGGTAAAACCCAGGAATGTTGCCAAATATATTGTTCCTGACTATTTCAGACTGCCTTTCTACAATTTGTTTCCCTTTAAGGAAATAAAATATCATTAATTTACGTATAATTTAATACATAGAGGTGACAGGTGTCAGCCTTTTCATCTTTATGAGCCAAATAAAGAATAAATTTAATCTCCACTGAATGCAAGAGAAACAACTTTACAAAACTTCATGTACACATTCATTCAAGCATAATCTAAGCAGTATGTACTAGATCATCATAGATCATGTATAGATCATAATAGGCTCACATAAGATAGAGGGGCAAACAATGTAAAGCTACAGTTAAGAAAAGAAAAACTACTCTACCTCTTTACTTTTAAGCACTTGGTATTTGGGGCTCTGGAGATCTTCAATGCTTTCAGCAATTGGCTTATTCAGTGTTTCTGGCAGAAGGAGAGTCAGGAATCCCGCTGACAGTCCAGTGATTCCAAACACCACAAATGGTACAGAACAACTAAGAGATTTCTAAAAATAAAAATTCATAGTAAAAAGCCACCATTATTTCCTGCTTTTAAAATATATGATCCATATGAGCTCCAGTCAAAACCAGAAGACTACAACTTTTCACTCCAGCAATCTGTGCAATTATTCATATACTGGTAGAACAAAAATACCCAAGAAATGTAATTTCACAGAAACAGCCCCATACAAAAATTTTGTTTACTAAAAGAACTCAGATACTGAGTGAGCTTTAGCAGTATTGAATGTATTACGACAATCGTTTCACTAACAGATGAAATACTAAACACAGAACATTATCTGATTTCCAAAAAGGACAGAATTCAAGGTATTTCTAAACATCTTGTTCATTAATTCTTGAAATTGAGTGAACGCTATTTAATTTTTCATAAAACAAATCTTTTTCAAGAAAAAAATTCAGCAAAGTGCTTTTGAGACAATAAGTCTGAGCTACATTCTAAGTAGAAAATAATCTTACCATAGATGGCACAAATGGAGCCAAAATGCCTCCAAATCTGCAAGACATGGAACAGATACCCAAGCCAGCATTTCTGTTTCAGACAAAGAATGAAAGACTTGTAGTTTCAGAATAAACAACTGAATCATGTATGAACATGTGGTGGCACTGCCAGAACCAACTTACACTTTATTTTTTAAGTTACCACTAGCCTTTATTAAAAAAAGTTTTTCAAAGGCCTCCACCAGTTACGCTGAAGATTTTCTAAGAGTATCTGCTAGCAAGGTGAATCACACCCTTTCAAACCCTCACAAAGCCACCCTGTTGTGCAATCCTTCACAAAAGTTTGAACAAAGAGAGAGGTTTTCAACCTGCCACATAGGGCAATTTAATTGGACATCCCTGTGCTGGATGGGGCATGATTTCAAAACCTGGCAGGATCTTCAGACAGAAGATCCTGAATGCTACCTCTAGCTCAGGCTGTCAGTAGCAGCCTCTCTTCTGCCATCTCAGGTTGCACAGATGAAACAGCAGTGCTTACCCGCAAACAGAAACTAATTAATTGCCAATGTGAAGCTTGCAAACATCTGGCCAGATGCGTCACTAGAGGGGCTGCTGAATTCTACGCTCCCTTCAGTTTTCAGCCAAGTTTAAAACAATCCCATCTAGACTGTGATAATCAAAGCATAGGTTAGAACAGCACGAGCCTCTTCAAGGATCCTCTTCAAAGAAGTTAAAAAAGAAAAAGAGTTTGCTGATAAATACAAAAATCTCCTATCTCTGTATCACTTCTAAATATGGTATTTAAGAGCTCCTTCAGAGACTGGCATTGGCACCAGACATCACTGAGACAGCAAGAACCAGCTCACAGTGGCTGTTGTTCTCCCTACATGTCTCAGTTGCTTCCTCTCATTCATCATCATCATCATCCTCAGTCACACCACTGAGCTGAGCTGCTTTGGCTCACCCTGTTTCCTTTTCCTCCTCCAAAGACAGGAAGACAGTAACAGGATTAAAGATGACAAGCAGAGAGGTGACATGGGTCACTACTATACCAAAACCACCCACCTGCACATCCCTTCCTAATGGCCCTTTGCACAGGTTAAAGGAAGCAGATGACAATGAGGAACTTTGAGTGACTCTGCTATAAAAATAAACAGACAAAGCAACCTTCTCTCGTATCAGGTCCTCTTGGGAAAAGGGAATTTGCAACCCACACTTCCTCACACTAAGGCAACATTAACCCAAACCCCAAAAGACAAGGTCAAGCATCCTTCCCTGTCAACAAAATCCCTGAACAGATGACACACCAGTCTGCGTGTGAACCATTCGTTTAGAAGCATCCCTCCCGCAGACCCTAAGCCTGTCCATATCCAGAGATGGAGAATTCCACCATTTGGGTTAAGCAGAAGAACATCATGGTATCCAAAGGAAAAAATGCATTATTGCCCAAGAACTACTAGCAAGTGTTCTTAAGATGCTGCACTGCCAACATCTGACCACGCACCACATGTCTTACCTTACTGCCCTGGTTTCACCACTCTCACTAGAGCACCTACTAAACCTGACTGATTGCATGTGCTCCCTGCATGGAGCACCCTGCTGAGCTAATGCCAGCCACAATAGCTCTACAACCAGAGTAATCACAGCTCTGCTCAAGCCAGTTATCCCTGCTGCAGCTACCCGCCAAAGAAAACATGCCATGTGGCACTCCTCCAGGGGCATTTCAGCAGAAAGAAATTGTGGGGTTTTCCTTGTAAAGACAACCAGAGATCAAAAGGGCAAGTATTTTAAAGGAGTACAAACTTTACCTACTACCACTGACATTAAGTGAAAACACAAGAGTTTCCCCACTGTGAAAATAAGCAAATGAGCTTTCCAAAACTACCCTAAAACAGTCCAGTGGCCCCACTCCAGTTTCACTCATGACATACAAGGATGTCATCAATCATTTTCGCATGGGGAAAAAAATACCTCAAAAAACCAAAAACCAACTAACCAACCAAAAACCAACAAAATCTTTTTGTTCCCAAAGACAGTCTTCCCTTCTGTCCAAAATGCAATGGTATTGTTACCTTCTTTCTTTTTAAACCTTTTTGTTCCCCAAAAGGTATTTTAAAGACACATCAAAAAGGAAAAAAGCCCAAAGCACGTACACAGTTTCCAGCTTGCAGCACCTCCCCGTTTCTAACGTGAGGTGTAGTTGTCATTACTCCATGTATCAGTTAACTTAAAAAGATACGCCCAACAGCTCTCACGCTTAAAGCAGTGAGGAGGTTTAAATAAGGAGCAGTAATACTGGAGACGCTTAATTTTCCTGCAAAACATGAAACTGGATTGAAAAAAAAAAAAAAAAAAAAGAAAAAAGTGCATTCCACCTCCTCTCCACTGGCTATGAATGGTCCATGTCTCACCACACGGCGGGCCTAAGCTCCGCTGCCAGAGCCACGCCAGAATCAGGAAAAAGCTTTGCAAAGACCACCAGATGGTGCTCGTGGTTCGCTTTAAATAAAACACTCGCTCATCACTGCTTTGCTTGCATGAACTCTCATACTTGCAATTACAGCACCAGAGAGAGATCAAATATTTTTAAACACGTACGTTGTCACGCGAGGACTTCTCATACGGTTTAAATTAACAGTTTATCACATTATTAAACATGAGTGGCCTAACAACGTGCAACTTCTTGAACTGTCTTTATTCTTGCATTTTCTCCACCGGCAGTCTATGTATTTGTCACACAAAGTTACTTTTTTTGCTAGAATCTTAGTGCGGATTCTCAAGTGAAACGGCCCTTTACTCGATTAATTTTTTAAAAAAAAATCTTCCTAATCACAAACACTTCGTTTCAAACACACAGGCACACTTCTGAAATTCCTGCTAAGTTTGAGCTGCCACACACTTGGCACTGAATATCAGTGAGACTTAGGAAGACAGCATCGTATGGAAACACAGCGAAACAAGCAAAAGTATTAAAAATTATCAAAATATTGAAATATTTTGAGATTTATTTCTCTTGATTCTCAACTCCAGAAAAGCAGAGGGGACAGGAAGAGTCAAAAACTGCCCACCACAAGAAAAGTACAGAAGTTTGGACTGAGAGAATGTAAACAAACCCCCACACCCAAATTCCATCAGTGTATTTGGGAGTTGCATATTAAACCTAAATCCGTGCCAAAAACCACAAGCTCAGTATCTGAAAACAGACAATCCACCTCCACCCTCTCAAGTGTGATTGCAAAACACAAAACCTGCGTTCAGAGTCTAGCTTTTTATGCCTCCAGAACATATGGCAATTTGTGAACCTCACAAGAGAAAAAAAGCCAATCCAAGGAGTCACCCACATTTTTATCTACACACACCCCACCCCCATACTTTTCCCCATCAAGACCTGAGTGTCCTAGAATCAAGTGATTCATGTCACCACTTTAATTGCTTCTGCAGTGCTACAGGACACATCCACCAGCTGGAACGCCTTCCTACTCCACATCAGCTTTCAACTTTCCTGCTGTCTTTAAAGAAGGACTCAATTTCTGCAGTAGTTTTGTAGTTGCTGCTTCTGAGCAACTTGTGTAATATGGCTCAAATTCTGAACACAGAGTACAGTTCAGAGAATTATGCAGAACCGAGATGGGGTGAGAAGAACAACACTGTGGTACTGTATTTTTTTATCTCAGGTTTATCTTGGGACAACAGGAGAGAGCGTAACCTCACAAGAGTCCATAAGAACTATGAAAAATAAGGGTTTAGCCCACTTGTTCAGGAATCACATGGTATAAAGCAAACATAAACTATTAAACTATTAAAATGAGTTATGTTATGAATATTTAATTAAATAACAAATATACAGATTATCACTTGCTTTTTTCAGCAGGGACCTTACTGCATAGTCTATGTTTATGCTTAAATCAGCATATACTTCCATCACATAATTATGTTTGGTTATGCATCCTGTAATTTTATCCCCCAAAATCAATAGTATAAATGAGAAATACAGCACCTAGCATTGCAGTATGAGAAGTTTTTTCCTACTTTTATTCGAGATTCAAAGCTAAAGGCAGTTGCCACAAACAGCCCAAGAAACTGCATTGGTGCAAAACATGTGACTGATACAAATAACCCTTTCAAGCCCTGTCAAGCTGCCTTAATTACAGAAAGAATTCATATCAATACTTCAGGTAAAAGTCATTACAGGTAAAAGTCATTACAGGTAAATATTAAAGCACACCAGCAGTCAGTATCACCATGCATGAAAAGTATTTTCAATTGCCTAGAATCTCTGGTAATTACCTCAGTACTGTTGGGTACAGTTCAGATGTATAAATATACAATATGTTGAAAGCAGCACTGACCATCATTTTTCCACACAAAGCTAACAATGTGGGACTGAAGAGCAGACCTTTCAGGGGAAAAAAAAAATATATATATATAGAACAAGCATAAATAGTCCGGTTTCTCACTTTTTTTAACTATGTTGAAAAGCAGTATTTCAGTTCGTCCCAACCATTGTAAGAGCTAGAATCAGAACAGATATATAAAATTATATTTAGCACCAAGAAAACTGGACCCATTTTGGCGGGGGAAAGTATAAAACTATCACAGCTCTAAATGGAAGGGCTATGACTTCCAGCTCTGCAGTCAGAATACCTTACCAGGTAACAGCATATTTTGACAAGTACAAATAGACATCATTGCCTCCTTAACTAATTTATTAGACTAAAACCATAAAACTTGATTCACCTCAACAGTTTATTGGCTCCCCAAGGACATCCTTTTGGGACTTAAAATGCAACAGCTTTGTTGCTGTTGGAAAGAACAAGTGCTAATGCAGCCCAGTTTACTAATAGACAGAGCCACACTGACTAAACTGAAGTGTGTATCATTTAAAGGCCAAAAGAAATCTGTCTTTCATTATCCTGATTTGATTGTGTTTGCATCATCAATTTTAATAAAAAAAAAGATAATTTATATTTTTTAATCATAAGAAAGAATGAATGCTCTGATTAGCTGCATTTCAGGTTCTCTTCCTCAGCACCAAGTTCAGCATGTTTTGGTTTGGATCAAATTATGTTGATTAAGTAATGGAAAATCTGATTGCTTCTCAATTGACTTTTAATTTTTGCCCTTCAGTTCATCTGATCAAGTCAGATTCTATTTCAACCAAAGCAGAAATTCATTTGTACATACGCTGAAATCCAGAAACTTTATTTAATGTCTTTAAGTGTGACGCATTTCTGCAGTTATTTCTATAATTCAAGCAAAAGAGATACAACATTTTCATCCAAGTTCTCCTTTTGCTCAGTGGAATGTTGCATACAGCCACAAGATGGAGAGGTGTGAACCTGGTCCTCAGAGCCTCACTGGGTGCTGTCAGAAAGCTGGGACATCCCTTTTCTTCCATCAACCAAAAATGAAATGATGAAGAGATCTGTAATTCTAAAAAATGTTTTAAAATTTGCTGTTTCTCTCCCAGGGAGACTTCAATTGAACACTGCATATCTATGTGTTAGAAGTGTAGCACTAGTGCACCTGGGAAGTTTTGGTCTTACTATCAAAATAGAAGAAAGAGTCTGTCTAGACAGAGAAATTAACACTCAAACTCAGGAGCAAATTTAAAATGCAGTCTTCTCCAGATTCCCTCCCTCAGGGGAGGCTGCAGACTGGCTACATTGGGAATTATTGCAGGATTAGAATCAGTGTTAAGCCTCTGCACATCAGCTTCCCTAGGTAAGCCCAGACATTGACATTACATTTCCCTCAGAGCCTTGGAACATTTTTTTTGCAATTCTTGCAGAGAAAATAAATGGTCACAAAGATGCTGATGTTTAAGACCTTATGGAATAAGAGTTATGTCATTACTAGTCTCATTTGCAGTGCCATTATGTAGATTCACCCTCTGGCTGTCGTCTTCATAAGTAGAAGTTCTTTTAAGTAACTTAAGCCATACTTCTAAAACTAAGGAAGTCTTCAAATTTACTTCAGAAAAAATATCCACCAAGAAAGGGTCACACTCAATGCAAAAGGAAATACTTGACATTAACTCAATTTTGCCTCAGCTCTTGTTAAAGAATTCCAAATTTTCTTTCCTTCTTCAGTGAAAAGCGTATCAAAGTCACAAAAAGTTATGTTTTCAGCATAAGAAGATAAATCTAAATGGAAGTTAAAATCTAGTTACCCCTAAGCTAGAAGTCTCCTTTGCTTGCTATAGCATAACGCAGGCACAAAAAGCAATGTCTTCATGCTTTACAGCAACTTTTGAAAAAGAGCATTACAATTCCATTCCCCCTCAATTGCCACTGTCTTCCAATCTGATACACAAATTAACTGATGAGTTCTAAGTGATAAGGTAAGAGGGAGCTGAAGATGTATCAGTTTTACTTAACCACTGAAGAGATTTTTAGTCTCAGCCTCAGTACAGATCTTTAATAACAATGTTCTTGGTTTATTCCACAGGGGAAATTACTTTTATCAGATTCTCAAAACAAGTGAAGGTTACAGACATGAGAGGCAAGTGCCCAATCTCTCATTAAAATCTTAAATCCCTTGTAATAAAATCAAGGACCTTATCTCTCAGAAGAATGCAGACTTAGACAAATTATGTTCTCCTTACTGATAGGAGCATCAGACTAGAGATGCAACAATCCTCACTCGTCATCATCATGCTTGGAGCTGAGTTTCTTTCTACTTAACTGATACAGATCATGCTGAGCCAAGAACCAGCTTTACTCTTACCACAGTGAAAAGTAAGACGTTTTAATGGGGTTAAAGTTAAGTCAACTGGAAAAGACAGATTTCCTTAAATGTAGCAACTCTTCAGGAATGATTACACTATCCTGACCAGTCACTACTGCTTTTATTTTGTTTTAAAATAGGTAAAAAGAAGCCCAAAGAGCAAACTTGTTGGAACAAAGGAAAAAACCTCTCAATAAAAGGAGCAGCAAAACATCTGAGGACTTGAATTAATACAAGCATGACAAACAGGATTATGGCATTTTTTAATCTCTCTCTGTTTTTCTTCCTGAGACTTTTCGAAGATCAGTTTGAACTGGATGCCAGACAGCATTTACAACTGTTAGGGATAAACACAACCTACAGAAGGCTGCCTTGTAATCACATCACTGGTGCTTCTCAGTCAAAATACTTTTAAGGCTAAAGAATTTCTACTTAATTATTAAGTAGTATTAAATACAATTAAAGTATTTATTACTTAATTTAAAGTAATTAAATTAAGCAGTATTAAAAAACATACAAGAAGCCACTTCTGTTAGTGTCATATAGACATGAGTTTTCAGTACCCTAAGTATTAGTAAAGAAAAACTGTACTTGAAATGGAAAGTGAAAATACAAAACTGAACATATGTCACTGACAATGTTAAAAAAACATTGTACTTTGAGATGAGAAATATACTTGATGATACTCCATGTTACCATGACGTGTCCTCACAACTGCATAGCACAGCAATATGCATCATGAGACTGAGAAAGGCAGCAAGCTTCTTGCCATCCCCATGGCTTCCATATCACAAGTCTTCCATTTCTAATTTTCAAGTACCAAATTATATTTTTAAAGCTTTTTTTTGTTTGGGTTTTGTAATGATGAAATAACCTTCTAATGCAGGAAAACCGCCATTCCTATTTCTATAAATATTACAGGCCACCAAAACAAATTTAAAATTAAGCTCAGCATCCCATATCATCAAGATCCAGTCAAACTAACTGCAGTCTGGCTATTAAATCCAGTATTTTAAGATAAGCTGCTTAATAGTGATAAATAAAGGCAGTGACAATATTTGAGACAGAATGTAATAGCTTGGTCAGACCTTCAAAGAGCCAAGAGCTTGCAGTCAGACAAACTTAGTCAACTAACAGGATGAAATTACGCCTGCAACAAGTTAAAAGCAATATAGACAAGACCCTGGATTCCTGACTAGCCCCAGAAGAAGAAAGAGGTATGAATGGATAGGCCTTTAGGCCCCCATATACTTGGTCACAAAATACCCATTAATTTGTTTTGTTAGCTTTTATCTAAATTAACGAACATCTACTTTAGCAGCATTACACACTTACCTGCATTTGTTGGTACAAACATGGTAAATATACAGGCAAATCCTGCAAATATCAGAAAACATGTCATAGTTTTACGTCTTCCAGACCTAGAAGCAAAAGAGCATCCAGATAAAAATGGAAACAAAGTCCTTCAGTATACTTTCAATTTGTCTGCAAGATACCAACTAAACCCATTGTAACTTGGTAAGTGCTTCAAATCTTGCATTATTTTCCTAGTTCTGGTACTGAAGTCGTCCCAGAAGTTTTCTAATTTCTAGCAAAGCTCTGATTTTCAAGCTATTGAATATGTAGCCTTGAGAAGAACCCATCTACATCAGCAAGAAGAGCTCCATCTTTTCTTCTCTATATGGGCAAGGTAATGGACCCTGTCACCAAGAGAGTACTACAGTGCATACACACAAAGATCAAATTTCATGTTGGTCAAGAAAATGCAATTCTAATGCTTCCTAATCCGTGTTTCTCTTTTACAACTTTGCATAAATATATACAGTCATGAAAGGCAGTAAAGCTGTTTTGTATGCATTTCTGTCTCGTATACGCATAGAAATAAGCAAAGGTTATGGCTACTGCCTACTGCTTTAAAAGACAACAATGGGATGGAAAACCACCAGTCCGTCTCCACATCTGCCATATTACAATTTATTTCATCATTATTTGCAAAGGATCACAAATGGAGATATTCACAATAGCAGTTTGCAGGCATGTAGAAATAGTATAAATGCTTGTTACTCTGTGAACTCTCACAGCTATTTCTAACTACTGCCCTACAGTAGCAGAACCACAGCTTATCTATAACAAACAACATTTCTAAATATTTTTGCAACAATAAAGCTATACTTTAAGGAAAAACTGAATGAAAACAGTGCAGCTGGCTTGTCACATTGGTTTGCATTAAGCACCTAAAACTACACACATCCTTATTTCAGGAAACCATAAGCTTTCATTTGACAACTAATCTGACAAACTACAATGTAAATAAAAGACACAGAAAAGGACTTGTGCAGTTTGTGGTTTAAATGCATGTCCTAGACTCAGGCTTCTTGGGCTAGAGGTGAAGGTTAGCTGGTTGTTTTGCTTTTTAGCTTCACAAAGATGATAGACTTTTACTGCCCAAAAAAAATGAAAAGGTGACATCCTCACCTGACTGAAGAAAATTGGATTTTTGCCACTGATCTCAGTGAGACCAATTACAAAGATACTCAAACCGAAGGTTACATAAAACCCCGAATAGCTCTGGGTTGCCAGACTGTTTGGCCTTTGGAAATAACTCCCCACATAAAGGATGGCCTCCAAATAGCACTGAAATGTATGAAAATAACAAGGACATTGATCATTCATACCTTAACAAAAACTGAATGGCTCTCACTTCAAAGTTCTCTTTGAAACGTTTAAGTAAAAATGATCAATGCTGAAAACTGCTTTCAACTGCAGTTGGTAGGCAGTACAAAAACAAGTCATTCTGAATAAAATATGTAAGAGATCTATCTAAGCTATAGATACTGAAATAACTAGGCTACTCACTTTTTTTTCCATAAAGACCAAGCTTTCTTTAAGAACATTAATCATTTTAATTACTCAAGAGATGAGCTTTTCAAAGATGAACAAAACTGAAAAAAGAGGTAGAAAAACCTCTGTATCAACTGCAGAAACCCCTGCAGCAGACTGAATAAAAAAAATAATTAAAAAAAAAAAAAATCAATACTGTTCAGAAAACCAGGGAAGTTTCTTCCTCAGAAAAAGGTGAACATTGTTCTAAGCTGTAAACAAATATATGCAGAAAACGAGGAAGGAAGTTTTTCTTACCAGGATTTCTCAATAAAAAACATGCAGAGAGGAAATGCTGGAACTTCCACAAGACCAGAAAGAGCCACATTTAAATACAGATTTCCTCTTAATCCACCAGCATTTAAAGTTAGTCCATAGTACACAAAGCTGCAGACATACCTAAAAAAACCCCACAGAAGTTACATTACTTGTAGTTTCTCGCTACTCGTGTGGTGAGGGACGGAAGCACTAGTTCCCTCCGAACTAGGGTTAAGACATAGAGCATTCACAGAATGCGGGTCATCAACGATTTATTGCACAGTTACAATTCCTTATATTTGCCGCCTAAGCACCTCCCCAGGGTCAGCTGGTTCCTGTCCCTCCTAGCAGCTTCCCATCCATGCACCAATCCCTACAATTACCAACATAAGTTGTCTTTAGGACTAAGAAAGTATTTAAAAGGGAAATTATGCTGAGTTATGGATTAGCTATGTTGAGTTACCTGCTAGGAAGAGAGCTCTTAGTTCCAACCCCCCCAGGAAAACATGGCAAAGAGAATAGTTGCTATTTATTTAAACAAAGCATCTTCTTGAAAGAAAAAAAAGCATGCATTCATATGCACAGCACAACTTTCAGAATTTTCTATTAGCTTACCTTATTTCCTTAGGTTATTCAGCAAAGCTAATAACTGTAGTCATCTGATGCTTAACTGTTGTACATACAGTTTTCTTCCTAGGATTGCTTTGCAACCATTGATTAAAACCAAGTATCTTCTCCAAACCTTGGAAAGGCTTCCCCAACAAACCTACTGTCATTGTCCTTGGAAAGAACTACACCCACACATCCCCACCCCACAGAAAACAACACTGGCTTTCGAAGACAGCACCTAATATAAATCTATGCAATCTGTATTTTATTTGACTCCAGTCTTCCTCCACTGAACCTGTGTAATGGGCTTTCGGGCTATTAATGCTTATTCTTGCTGCAGATCTCTACTCTTGTCTAACCCACATAGTCCTTTTCTTACTAAGGCTGGTTCAAATCCACATCCTCTCAGTAATTCCTGCTTCAGCTTCTCGTTTCACTCAATGTAAATATTATGTTCTCATCGGATTACTTCTTAATAGGTTTTTAAGCAGTTTCTAACTAACACTGAAAATAAAACACAACAGCTATAATAATGAAACATGAATTTTACAACACATCATTTTAGATTATTATTGTCAGCCACCAACTGACAAATTTCATTCAGTTTTGAGGACAGGATTTTTAAAAGATGAAAACTTCTAATCACTTCCTTGTGCCTGACTCAGTCACAGCCTCTGTACCTTGTTATTACATACCAGATGTACATCAGTATGACAGTTTGCCACCGAAGGACAGGGTGTTTTACTAAGTTTAGGATACCAGGTGCTGATACATCCTTTCTCAAAACTCCTGCATTTGGTTTTAATTTTAGATTTAATCTCTCTTTTCCATTACCAAGGGCAATATATTGCAATACATCTTCAGCTTCTTCCATTTTCCCTTGGGAATACAACCATCGTGGTGATTCTGGGAGCATACTAACAGGAAAGAACAGAAAATCAACAATGACAAGTTCATTCCTATTAACACAGCACTCACTGAAGTCAATCTTTCCACTTTTCAAATCAATGTTTAAAGTATCCACACAAAATTCTGAGAAAGCATTCTACTTACATTGTTTTGCCTCTCAAATTCCACGTACTTGATAATTATACAGTCATCTTAGACAAGGATTGTTGGAGATGCTTCACAAAACACTCAGTCATGCTAGAGGAGTTTAAATGTAAATCTTGACTTCTGCTGAACTGACTTCTTAGGAAATGCTACACTAGCATTATCCAGGAAGCATCTTGCAAACTAACTGTTTGAACAGCCCAGGCAAAGCTTTGTTTTCACAAAGTATATTTCAAGCTTCTTCATTATGGGAAGGCTCCAAGTTGGAGTGAAGAAAGAAATGAATCTCACTGGGAACTTACTTGTCAGGCTCCAGTACCAGCTCATTGGTACCCACATTAAGTTGTAAATCTCTTATTCTCAAGTATAATCAGAATATCCTTACCACAACTTCAGTTCATGATTCCTGATTTGTTTTAGGTTGTTTGGTTTGGTTTTTAGACCAGAGAGTGTGCTGCTACTTTTATGAGCCATAAAATAAATAATGGAATATTTTTAAGTGAACCTACATTTTTCTCTGCTACTCTTAACAAATATACATCCTACAACCAAACTAAGTTTCAATACTTTGGAGGATCCCAATGTTTTTTGTATTTGGGAGAAGTAATTCTACTTCACCAGAAACAGAATACCATAAAGGAAAACACATTATGAAGAACTTCCTCAGCCCAAAGCCTTTGTTTTCCTTGACTACAGGAAGCAGGGGGTTGTAGTTTTTTTGTGTATTCTTTAACATCACTTATTTCAAGATCAGGTCTATCTAAAAAAAAAATTGAAATTTTAAAAAATGAAATAAAAATTAGAACAGTTTTTTTCTGTGCTGTATGCTAGACATTCCCTGTATTAATGTGTAGGAAACCTACTAAACTAATACTTCAATTTCTTCTACAGCTTTCACTAGTGTCAGAAGCATACAAGGTATATTACTTGATATGCTAGAAGAATATTTTGTAACAACACAGCCAAGACAAAGCTAAGCACTTGCAATTCCTTAAATACTGATGCATTTCATAATTGTCTTTATGCTCATGCCTATTTAAGAATTCTGAATAGGGGCACCTAAGCACAACAGTGCTGGGAACACACACAAGGGACCTCAAAGGCAAGCAGATACATAGCGTATCATGCTAAAAAGCCAATTCCAAGTGCTCTCATTTATTTCCCTTTGCATGCATATGTCTCATGAAAAGAAACTCTAAAATCCCTCTAGGATCACTTCCAAAACGTATGTAGCACTGAAACACTTTCTTGGCAGGAGGCAGTGTTCCTGGCTGATGCTCCAGCTCACAGCCTCTGGCAGGCCTTCCCTTCCCCAAGCAGATTTGTAATTGAGTTTTATTGGACAGCTGGCACACAGCTGCTGTTTGCAACACTGACCACCACAACTGTAACAGCATGCAGAAACAAAAGCCTGTCTTCTGGGCAACCCTGACCTGCTTCATTTAAACCCACTTCTTCCTCCACAATATGATTTCGCTCTTGCTTGGTTCATAAAGCCATACAGAAAAAAGTCATCCACCACTCCCTTGAACAATAACAAGAAAAAGTAACTGTTAAATTGCTGCATATTTTTTCTTATCATTATAATTCACATGAACCACTTACAACGAAAGAAGAAGGAAGATGACCCCTGGGGTATTCGATACCAAGGCAAGATAGCGCCATTCTCTCACACAGTAACCCAGCAAAGCATAAACAGCAATGCCAACTGCAAATGTCAAATTAGTTAATGAACCTGAAAATACAAGACCAAAATGGTGACTACAGAAACCATTGACAAAAGAAAACAAAACAAAAAAACCCAACCAAATAAAGAACCCTAGCCCATGTATTATAATTAATACGCAATCCCAATGAAGAATAACTTCCTATAATGCACAGGCGGTTCTCCTTTTCAAAAATATAGGGTGGTACATACGAGAGAGCAAGGGACGAACAGAAACCTACAGACTAAAGAGAAAACCTGAGGAGAGGAAAGGAAGTGTTGAGAGTGAATGATTTATTTTGGCCTATTAAGTTAATCTTCAATAGAGGTAGCAAGCTGGCACAGAAATTGGAAGTTATAAAAGTTCAAGGACAGTTCAGTACAAAACCAGCTGCAAGCCAGAGGTTTATTGCAACAGAATTCTGAAGAACAAGCATAAGTAAATGTGTTAAAAATATGGGATCAGCTTGAACTCCAGAAGCCTAAAAACAAACCCTCTGCAGACTAACAAGAGATCTTGTACTAACCCAGTAACTCTCAGCTATCACCCACAAAGCCTAGCTCACAGCCAACACCTAGGAGAGCTTCTTTAACACTGCTGAGCTCACCCAGCAGTTCCCCCTCCTTCAGCCCCTCATCAGTTGTTCAGCGCCTCTTTCTCAACAGCTGAGCAAAACTAGAATAAAGCACCTAGAGTGATAAGCAGCAGGGCTGTGTTTTTGGTCCATCAGGATGCTGGCCCTGCAGGGGGACAGGCTGGCAAGAGCAGAGAGAAACAACAGAGCAAGGGATAATGAGGGGCAGAGGAGACAGAGGGCATGAGTCAAAAAAGTGAACCCGGAAGAAGAAAATTCAGTACTTTAAGTGGGAAGCTATAAGTGAACCACAACTGTCTCATAACTCCCCAGGAGTCCACAGAAGAAATAAGAAAAATAGTAGCATGAGGCAACTGAAGAAATGAGAGAGAAATAAATATGTCCACAGCCACAGAAAGTCAACATTTGGACCATGTTTTTCCCCATATTGTGCTAGCCAAAAGGGCATTACACTCTGAGGTACTCCGGCTTTACAGCACTCTGATGTGCAAGTGTTAAATTTTTTTAAGTCTTGGCAGTGGCATATGAAAAAGGAGATTTAAAAACACTGGATGGTCAGCACATTCAGCAGTGGAAAAACCACTACCCAGGCACTAAGTCATTTCAGGGTCCAGGGAAGCCTCGAAAAACCCTTTGAATAATACCTTCCCCAAGATAACATACAGCATTGTTCAGAAGGTGGCAGAATCTGCCAAAGGATACATTCTTTTTTTTAATATAATGCACTGTAAAAATTGAGACATTTTAGGCCTCAATGTACCAATTTTTAAACCCCTCCATTTTGCTATTTATCAAACTCAATCCCATCTTCCTTAGTCGGTGTACCTTTCCCACACAAAGAAGAGCTTGGATCAACCTCACCACACTTGCCTGACTTATGCTACAACCTGACAACCTTGGTACAAATATAAAATATAAGGTATTGATAGTCAGAACAATACATCACACAGTAATAAAAAGATTAAATATTCCCAAATCCCACCTGTAAATGATCAAAATGATTTTCCTACATATTCTTGTGTTAGGACAAAAGACACGAGGGCCATTCCACCATTCACAATTCCAACAAAAAAGCGTGAAACTGCAAATACGTCATAACTCGGAGCTAATGCTGTGACATACCCAAAAATGACATCCAAAAATAGACCTGTAGAGAGAGAATAAAATTAGTAATTAATACTTCTGCTGCACAGCTTGAACTCAAAAGAAAAGGAGGGACCACAGTCCGTTACTGACTATAATGAGTAGTTTACAGTACTCTTGTCCCTCATCTCTCACATTTGACTTCCTGAAATCACACCATATGAAAATTACAACCATTTTCAAGTCACACACTTGAGGTCTGCCATGCCAAAGGTGACGTTCTCTTGAGATAATGTTACCATTAAAAAGCCACCCTTCCAGCTGCAAACACAGCTGGGAAACAGACCCCAGGATATGAGTAACACACTCTAAAGATGTTCAGTATTCAGGTATTCATTTTCCTCCACCCTCTCCAAACAAAAGCTAATTATTTTTATTGAGAACAATACGTCTAGGCAGCGTGTGGAATATGGTGCTCCAAAAGTGACAGGCATAGCAAAACCACATTACTTTTCATCTCCCACTGATATTCTAGTGACCACTATGCTGCTTAGCACAGTCATAGAAACCAATTTTAGTGCTGCTCTACTCTAAGTGAAAAGCTTCTACAGATCATTGACTCTGTATCACTGAGAGAGCGGATGACCCATGGGTAGCCTTCCGGTAGAGTGGCCCACGGGCAGCAAAGAAAGAGATTATGTTATCCATACAAAATGCTTAAGAAAAGCCTTTCAACAATCTTACCTGAGATATACACTGGTTTCCTGCCCAGTCTGTCTGACAAAGGGCCAAACGTGACATTTCCAATAAGCAATCCAGCAAAAAATAGGGATGATGCAAGGCTTACTTTGTAGGCTTCTTGCTCGATTAGGTACCACTGTCAAAAAAAAAAAAATAAAAATGTCCTTATTGTTAAAAGTATCAACACCAAGTTGTTGACCTCCTCAAACAAAACAAAAAAATCTATCAAAAACTATTAAAATTCTTCTCTTGCCATTTCCCACTTGCTTTATATCCAATTCAAATTTTATTCAAAGTAAGCCAACAGTAGTCCTGGTTTTTTCCTAATAGACTCTCACATCTCTTTCCACTTTCGCTTCCCCAAGAAATTTCATCACAATATAAACTTTCAACTTAATAAGTGTAATTAGTTGTACCCCAATTCCCAAGCTTTGGCAAGGCAACCTATCTTGAGTTATTAAAACAAGGGAAGCCCGAACTAGTGCTAGCTTAGCCATTTCAACACTGAACAAGCTTACCTATTTCAATAAGCAGGTAATAAAAATTATTCATTAACAAGAAAAACACATGTTCAGTACTTAGAGAGTTAATGCTGTGCAGCTCTGCTTCCTGAACCATGAGTAATCCCTGGTGCCCTTCCTCATCATACACATGCTGAACTATTGAAGAAAGCACGAAGGGATTATGGAAACATGTCCTTGTTTTGTAGCTATTAACTACTTATTGATATGTTAGTATCTCACTGTGCACATGCATTTGCAATCAAACAAAAGTTACAAACAAATGACGAGTTCCTCTATAAAATGTACTTTTACCTCATCCAAAAGCTAAACCTATGCAGCATAACCAAAAACTGTGAGAAGAAAATGAACTGACAGTTGGAATGAAACTTGGAGTGATTCCTGATGGGGCAAGGCACAGAGGCAGCTTGTGCAGCCCCTCCACTGCAAACAAGGAGAATCAACACTCAGAAATGCACTTTTGAGATTACAAACATTCCTGACATCATGAACTTGGGAAAGAATGGCAATCAGAAAATCCTAAGTGATTTTCCAGGAAAAGAATTTAACTATTTCATGCAAAATGTTATCCAAACCAATATTTAATCACTAAGTATTCCAAATAATTCATAACGTATTTACTAGAAAATTTATTTATAGCAACCTCACAAAACATATGCTTTTACTCAATTGGAACTCACATAATTGCAAAGTACAGAGAAGACATGGCCCCATCCACCCAGCAACCCACCAGCTACCTGTGCTCTACCCATCAAGCAACCTGCAAGACATTGGTACCGGGAACAGATTTGACATGTTTACAGGACGCCTTCTTTAGTCTGATGCACCCACTGTTCCAGCACTTCAGAGTTTTGGGGAACTTCTAGATACTCTGTGATGGTAAAACTCCTGTGCAGCAACATTTGCAGCTGGCTTCTACTATACCCCACCCAGTAGTAGATTCTACCCTGCCTCACTGGATAAAGATGTAGCCCCCAAACTTAGTCTCTTAACTTTCTGAGGAGACTTTAGTAATTAAATATTTCTGCGCACAAGTCCCCAGGAAACTCCAAGTATAACAGTATCACAGCATGTGCTCTCCAAGGCACAGTCCAGCCTCTGCTGGCTAAGTCCTCCTTCTCCATGCTAGCACTCCACAGCACGCCAATTTCTTGTCTGTGAAGTGTTTCAGGCTGATTCAAAGAAACAAAACAACCTCACGCTCCTGGATATGGCTGCAAAAATCAACTTCTCATAAGTAACTGACCATTTCTACAGCAAATGTAAGACATTCCTGGACAGGCCTTCCTAAGCACCATCACTTGACAAAGCAAGGGCTGATGCCAGATCAAGAAGTGATTTTTAACAACTGTATTTTCCACGTACCAAGCCCAAGCTGTTATTTGTGAAGTCTTAGTTACTCCAAACTTAATTACAACAATTAGTTCTTGAAGCAGAACGGAAGACCTGCTCTGGAGCACTGTTGAGCTCCAGAGCAGAACAGTTCCCTGCCAAACCAGAACAGAACTGAAAATACTTACAGATCAAGCTCCATCACCAAAATAAGGGACATAAACTTTGCAAAAGCAGCTTCCTCTCTCAACACAGAGCAAGAGAAAAGATTGCTTTTGCAAACCGTTACTTGTGCTGCTTAGCATGTTGCTGGAAGATGCTCGGATTTTAGCAAGTCTGGTACAATAATCTGTGAAGAATAACTTTTAAAAGCATGTGTCTATCTACTTTATTTGCACAAAAGTAACTTGTTAGGTATTTGTCAAAATTAACTGTAGCCTGACAACAAAAATGCCTCTCAGCTCTTTAAATCCACATGGAGTTTGATTTATTTACTAGACCGCTAGCACACAGCAAAATGTTGGCGAGCATCTAAAGACTCCGTGAAAAGACTATTTAGTAATATATTTTTAAAAACTTAAGATAAGTTATGGAAATTAAGGGCAACATAAATTTGTTTTGACAACTCCTGAGAATGACTGCATTTTGGAAACAGGGACACTGACTTTAAAAACATAGTACTAGTTAAAATTTGCTGATTTCTGATTATAAATTAAGCACTACCCTGTATCACACATCTTCCTGACAACCTGAAACTGAGGGGTGTTCTTGGAAAACAGGCTGTTTCTGACAAGGGATATGATCCAATATTGCATCACTCCTTATGTCAGGTCACTACATTTTTCCAAGAAAAACATTATACACTCACATTTGGGATAATGGGAAGGAAGCAAGAATCTTGCACCAGCTACAGCAAGTGCTAACCTGTCTTATCCAAGTTTACTGACAACTGCTCCAAAAATTCAAGCAGCAGGACTCTGACAGTTCACACTACAAGCCAAGCCACCCACACAGTCTTTTTTCTGGCACTGGCAGTGATGCTTAGGTCACTCCTGCTTGCCTGAGTGATTATAGCCCAGGGACTAGCAAAACACAAATGCAGCCTCCTGCGTGGAATTCATAAGGCGTGAGGATAAAGGGTCAAGCTTCTGTCCCACTCAGCGAACTTCAATCTGTTTCATCTCCTGCTTTCACCACACATCAAAATACCCAGACCTGTGGTACATGAGTTTCACTTTCATACAAGCTTTAATCTTTAAGATATATCTTCTGTGGGAAACTAACACAACCTGATAAAGTTACATCCACAGCAGATTGTAGAAACACGCCAAATTGAACCTTTGCCTGGCAGAAAACAGGCACTGGGAGGAACTCATCCTAAATTCCAGAGTTGTAAACTGTAGTTAAATAATCATTCTTCTTTAGTAATGTCTTTGTTCATTAGTAATAAAAGAAAACTGAAAACAAAATAAATAATATACAGAAAGTTTAATATAAATTATTAAGTATTAGATTTATGCTAGGAAAGCTAAACTAATACTTTATTTTTAAATCTCAAAGTACATAAGGAATTAATTGCTTGAAAGAGTCCAGCGCAGAGCCACAAAGATGATTAAGGGAGTGGAACATCTCCCTTATGAGGAGAGGCTGAGGGAGCTGGGTCTCGTTAGCTTGGAGAAGAGGAGACTGAGGGGTGACCTCATCAATGTTTACAAATATGTAAAGGGTGAGTGTCAGGATGATGGAGCTAGGTATTTTTAGTGATGTCCAGTGATAGAACAAGGGGTAATGGGTGTAAACTGGAGCATCAGAGGTTCCATGTGAACATCAGGAAAAACTTCTTTACTGTGAGAGTGACAGAGCACTGGAACAGGTTGCCCAGGGGGGTTGTGGAGTCTCCTACATTGGAGATATTCAAGGCCCGGCTGGACAAGTTCCTGTGTGATGTACTCTAGGTTACCCTGCTCTTGCAGGGGGGTTGGACTAGATGATCTTTTGAGGTCCCTTCCAACCCTTGGGATTCTGTGATTCTGTGAATGATGAAATAAAAGAGCCAGAGGGGTGGGTTCCAATAATTCTTAACGGTGTAAGGAAAACATTACACTAAGCCCTTCTCAGCTTTTACAAGCAGCACGTCCTGCACCCGTGACACAAATCCCAAGAAGAAATGGTTAGATGCATGGAATTACTTGCCTCAGTTACTATAGAAGTGAAGTTGTCCACAAAATGGATATGCTTGGCAAGCTCAGCTCTGTTCGCTGGAATTCCTTCTTGCTCTATATGATACTCAGGCACAGCTCCCACAAGCACGATAAGCATCGACTGACAAGCCACATACACCTTAAAATAAGGCACAATCATTTACCCCAAACAATCCCAAGAGACTTTATGGAATACTGTATGCTTTTCATTAAACTGAAAATTAACAATTTCCCTTTACCCAGCACCACAAAGAAAATGCAGTCAGTCTACTGTGTTTAAATTCCCAGATGCGGTCATTGAGGCTGCTATGAGCAGCGGGTACCACCCCAGAGATACTGGTACACTTTCAATGAAGACTTCATCTTGACATCCTCCTTCCTATGGCAAAGTTGTTCCATTTGTTTTTGCAGTTTTGCAGCCAGGCACAGGAAAGGAAGGTATTAAGAACTTCATCATAGTTTCATAGCTGAGATCTTGAGATCTAACAGTTAGATCAAGATTATTATTATTAAAGAAAAAACACAACAAAGACAAAAAACAAATCTATAAAAGAAACCTAAGGTTATATTTCTAAAAGTCTCTGTTTGTGCTTTCCATTGTAGAGACTGAAAACTTAACCTGGTCATTATAAAAAACAGAATATGCAGGAACGAAAACCATTTTCATAAAGAAACCCTTATGAGAATATTTGTTCATCAATATGGGTGTCAAGGTGGTCTGAATGTCTTCCACATTTTACATCTGATTTTTCACTTTACATCTCGTTTTATTTTTTTGCTTAAGGTAAAATAACACTAACCTCAAGCATATCCACGCACTGGTGACTTTCAGCATGTTACCATTGATAGAAGAGATTTGAATCTTGAATGGCTCACTACATTGAGCCACAAGTCTTTGTGTGGTGCATTTGGTTGGACGTTGGTTTAATTTGCCATTTTATCCTGTGCTTACTTCGGACACTCCTCCAGAAACAACAAAACCCTGCACGCAGCACCATCTCCCTCCCTCAGAACAGCAGTCTAATTCAAAATGCAGGAGGAAGCTGTGAGGAAGAAACTAAGCAAGTGAAAGTGTTTGCACACCGGGTGTGGACACTGTTTAAAGGCAGGGCCTGAACACCACGTGTCACAAGACATGCAAAAGCAAAAAAAAAACAACCCAAACCCACAGTTGCTGCGGTCAGACTCCATTTCCTTCCACTTCGCAGACACTTAAAAGGCTCTCTTAAAGTGAAGAAGCAAAAATGAGGGGCATAGAAGTAAGGAAAGCATTACAAACTCGGCTTAGCTGAGATGTAAGACAGCACTCGGGCGAGAAAGGGGTTTGAAAAGCAACTCGCAAAAGGAACGAACCCCACCAAATCCTTTCTGAAACGCCCACGAGCCTGAGGGGGGTCCACGAGGCTGTTTGCCGCAAAAATGCCAGAGGAGGGTCACTTCGCCACCCTCCCCAGGGCCACCCGCGCCCGCTGCACAGCTCCGGCGGAGCGGCCAGTGCCTCGCACCGCATCCCGCCGTCGGGCGGGTCAGGAAGCTGGTCCAGAACGGACACGGGCATCTTGGCGAACGCGGGAGAGGCGGCCGCGCACGTACGAGCGGGTGCGCCGCAGCACCCCGCGCCTTGACACACACGGCGGCCCCGGCTCTTCCTCTGCCTGTCCCGCGCCGCGCTGCCCGCCCTCCCCAGGATGCTGCTGCTCGGGGAGCGAAAAAGAAACCAAACCAACCCCGAACAAACTTAACAAAACCCAGCAAACACGGAAGACCGAGAACGCCGCTAGGAGAGGCTCGGTTCTCAAGGGGAGCGGCGGGAGCGCCCCGCCCCGGCTGGCTCCGGCCCTCGGCGCCCCCCGCCGCTGCCGCCTCACCTGCAGCAGCACCAGGAAGGCGGTGAGGCGCCGCTGTTCGCCGCCGAACTCGCCCGCCGCTCCGAAGGCCTCCTCCAGCCCCACCGCCATGGCCCCTCCGCCGCCGCGTTGAGCTGGCGCCCCCGCCCCGCCCGCCGGCCCCGCCGCCCGCCCTCACATCACCTGCGGGGTCTGCGCCCCAAAGCGCCCACCGGCTGAGCGGCAACGTCCCGAGCTGAGAGCAGAGACCTGCTTAAGGAAGACACTTCCAAAGCAGCCGCGCTCTAGGCACAAGTATCAAGGCAGCCGCTTCACGGGGTGAAGTATTCGATTAGTTAAAAAGCGATCCGGAAGAATCACTGATCTCTATGTGCTGAGCGCAGCGGAGAGCATCATCAGGTGGGGAACAGTCTCACTGCTACTCCAGGAAGGAAAGGCTACCAAGATACCGGGTTGCTCAAGGTAGGATGCAAAGGGATACGGCCAGATCTCCAGCAAAAAGGCACTCGAAGTGGAGCTCCAGGAGACTCCCCTGTGAAGGGCAGAACAGCTCAGAAGCTGTTCCAGAGCTGTTTTAAAATGGGAGCAATTCTCCCCCTTTCATGACCTCAACTTTAAGAGAAGCAGGATTTTTTCATCAGGATTAATTAGCCTAGATAATTACAGTTTGCTACCAAAGGTCAATTTTGCCCTGTAGCCTTCTCCCCAGCCTGCTGTCTGTGGCCAGGTCTGGTAATTGGGCACCTACAGATCAAGACAGTGCTGCTTGCTGATTCAATAAAACAAATTAAACGGCCATAAATACTCTGCTCACCCTGTGGCTTCCATTCAGTTTGCAGAGCACCACCTCAATGCTCCACATCCTATGGACAACAGGAGAAACTCCAGTGAAGTTGGCAATTCTAGTATTAAGAACAGAGATTAACTATTATTAATTGGACCTGGGGGAAAGGGGTTTGACAAAAGCATGGCAAATGGCCGCCTTTGGTCTAATTCCCTCAAGACTGCAATACATGTGGTTACGTGTTTTTTCTAGCATTACATTTGAAGATGCGACTTCACTATTACACTAGCTTTATACAGGGCTTTTGTTTTGGTTTGGGGTGTAAGTCCTTCTCCCCCATTAACCATACTAAGAAATTCTTTCCTTTGAGGCAGAAAGTTAGGATGACCTCCCCTTAGTAGCATTACCAAAGAGAACGAAAATTACTAGAAAGACTGGATGGGACGGCACAGTTCACTGAGGAAGCAGTGACTGCCATGCAACATACAGGATGTTGCCCAGGAAGAGCTAAGTGAGGGTCAAAGTGCTGCTTACCTTGGAACTGTGACAGTGTGGATGAAAGACTTTCTAAATAATTTCTGAGCTTCCTCATCCATGTAGTCACTATACATTAGCAGGCAGTAGTGAAATCATAGGCTTTATTGAAGTCCTTATAGTTTCTGCTCCAGCTGCTTTCATGACTCCTACCCTAATTCAAACAGAGCCATCTGCTGCTGAACCTTGGCAACCATAAACAGGACAGGCTCCGTTCTGTTCCTGGGCAGATGTATACAAAGGATGAAAATAATTTTTGAAGTATACTGATTTTAGAGACCTATTAGGTTCCCCCTCATGTTCAATCGTCTGTTTTCCCACACTGGTGTGGAAAATACAGAACACTTGAGGTGTCAAAAAGAAAGAAAAAAAGTGCCCCAAGAAACTGTCACCATTGCTGCATCTGCTTAGTCTTGAACATTTTAGCCTAGGACATATGTACCAGCACTATTTTAGAATCACCAGATAATCATTCCCTGAGCAGGTCTCATCAGCATCACGTTAAACAGCAGGAAGACAGTTTTTATCCCACATTCCCAACTGTTCATGCTACCTGCGAAACATTATTTGAGCAAATACAGGAAAAAAAAATCCCACAAAAAACCCGAAACAACATTGTTCTCTGACATCCACAGTTTCTTCAGAGGCAGGGGCTTTGTACTGTATGAACATCTGGACATCCATAAATCCATGGGTCCAGATGGGATGCACCCACGGGTGCTGAGGGAACTGGCAGAAGTCATTGCTAGACCACTCTCCATCATCTTTACCAAGTCTTGGGAAACGGGAGAGGTGCCTGAGGACTGGAGGAAAGCAAATGTCACTCCAGTCTTCAAAAAGGGCAAGAAGGAGGACCCGGGTAACTATAGACCGGTCAGCCTCACCTCCATCCCTGGGAAAGTGATGGAGCACCTTATCCTTGATGCCATCTTAAGGCATGTCAAGGATAAGAGGGTCATTAGGGGCAGTCAACATGGCTTTACCAAGGGGAAGTCATGCTTGACCAACCTCATAGCCTTTTATGAGGAAATAACACGGTGGATGGATGATGGCAGAGCGGTGGATGTGGTCTACCTTGACTTCAGCAAAGCATTTGACACAGTCTCCCACAGCATCCTCATAGCTAAACTGAGGAAGTGTGGTCTGGATGATCAGGTAGTGAGGTGGACTGCGAACTGGCTGAAGGAGAGAAGCCGGAGAGTTGTAGTCTGTGGGGCGGAGTCTAGTTGGAGGCCTGTATCTAGTGGAGTGCCTCAAGGGTCAGTACTGGGACCAGTATTATTTAATATATTCATCAATGATTTAGATGAGGGAATTGAGTGTACTGTCAGCAAGTTTGCTGATGACACTAAGCTGGGAGGAGTGGCTGACACGCCAGAAGGCTGTGCTGCCATCCAGCGGGACCTGGATAGGCTGGAGAGTTGGGCAGGGAGAAACTTGAT
The DNA here is from genome assembly GCF_963264785.1 of Psittacula echo. NCBI lineage: Eukaryota > Metazoa > Chordata > Aves > Psittaciformes > Psittacidae > Psittacula > Psittacula echo. Next base: position 48,745,109 of record NC_137743.1, read on the forward strand.
GAAATATAACAAGGGAAAGTGTAGAGTCCTGCATCTGGGCAGGAACAACCCCAGGTTCCAGTATAGGTTGGGGAACGGCCTGTTAGAGAGCAGTGTAGGGGAGAGGGACCTGGGGGTCCTAGTGGATGGCAGGATGACCATGAGCCAACACTGCACTTGTGGCCAAGAAGGCCAATGGCATCCTGGGGTGTATTAGAAGGGGGGTGGTCAGTAGGTCGAGAGAGGTCCTCCTTCCCCTCTACTCTGCCCTGGTGAGACCGCATCTGGAATATTGTGTCCAGTTCTGGGCCCCTCAGTTCAAGAAGGACAGGGACCTGCTGGAGAGAGTCCAGCTCAGGGCAACTAAGATGATTAAGGGAGTGGAGCATCTCCCTTATGAGGAAAGGCTGAGGGAGCTGGGTCTCTGTAGTTTGGAGAAGAGGAAACTGAGGAGTGACCTTATTAGTGTATATAAATATATAAAGGGGGAGTGTCACGAGGATGGAGCCAGGCTCTTCTCAGTGGCAAACAATGATAGGACAAGGGGTAATGGGTACAAATTGGAACACAAGAGGTTCCACTTAAACTTGAGAAGAAACTTGTTCTCAGTGAGGGTGATGGAACACTGGAACAGGCTGCCCAGGGGGGTTGTGGAGTCTCCTTCTCTGGAGACATTCAAAACCTGCCTGGACACATTCCTGTGTAACTTCATCTAGGTGTTCCTGCTCTGGCAGGGGGATTGGACTAGATGATCTTTTGAGGTCCCTTCCAATCTCTAGCATACTGTGATACTGTGAACTGTTCTGACATTAGAAACTGAACCACTGCAAGGTCCCTTACAGTATTTGCTCCTGGGATGTATTTCCATAATGCTTAGGAGACAATAGCAGTAAATTGTAGTTTTCAAGTCTTCCTCCTTAATTAACCATATCAAGAAATTCTTTCCTTTGAGAAAACAAGGAAGCCTTGCAAAAAAAAAAAAAAAAAAAAAAAAAAGTCCAGAAATGTGGTAACAGAGGTTTTTTTTGCTTGGGTTTTGCTAGAGGTGTTAACAGCTTACTTGAAGGGAGGTTTGAAAAAGGAAAGGCCCAAGTTCACCTAAACATCTCCTCTTTTGGGATACCAGAAGAACTCTTTTTGACAAGGAAATACAAAACAAAATCTGCTTGTTGGCACAAACAACAGTAAAGCTACATCAATAAAAGAGGCTAGCATTAGAAATAGTTTGATTAAAAAAAAAAAAACAAGCAGGAACATAGCAGGAAGCTATGCAGTCTTGGGAGACTAAGCACCTTATTTTAAGTTTACTCTGAATTGAACATCTAATCAAAATAGGCAAGGCTACAGCATTTTCAAGTTGCCTTTAGCACACAAAGTTTCGTTTAAGTCTAAATCAGCATCAGGCTCCACAGCAAAACCTCAATGACAGCTTACTTGTACTTAAAACAATTTCAAAGTCTCTTCAAAGTTCAGAGTGGTTCTTTCAGTACTGGAATAATTGTAATAAGTAATAGAATACAGATTACAGTGATTGCTTTGTTAATTGTATTTCAGGTAATAAAATATCCACTGCATCCTGCTCAAAGCAGAATTTATTGAAGATAGTGTCAAGATAAGTCAATGCATAATGAAGCTTTCCCTCCTACAAATATGTAAACAAGTTGACAGCAAGTTATTATTACAATATAAAAATTAAAGCTTACATTGCATTTTGTAAAGCTACTAACTTTAGTCTTAATGTAGACAGTCTCTCTGGTCTGTAGCATTTAAAAATATGAGTTCTTGAAAAATGTTAAAATATCATCTTCGCACATACACATTTTTTGTAGAAAAATACTTACAAGACCAACTTCCCATTAATAAAAGCCACACCAAAAATAAAGCACATCTTTTGTCATGAACAGCGTGTTAAATGCATCTAGCATTTACTCCACCAGTCTGTTTAACCAAATTATATTCTGTCCATTTTTAAATTAGTTTGCAAAAGAGTGTCTTGGAAAATATTCAGTTATTTTCAGATAACAAAGCAATTAGCATCAAGTAGCTAATACTGGCAATTACCTTGTAATCAGTCTGACCAAAGCTTACTTGCAACTGAGGCCATTGATTTAATCATCATCACAAAATGTGTATTTTACCACGTACAGCAGGCTCTTGCTAAGAAATCTGAGCTAGTTCAGATGTATTTTGGAAAGGCTCGAAACCTTCATATGGTTTAAAAAGCAATACACATTCTCTTTTAAAGCACCTTTGACCTCTAAGTTCTTCTTTCACTATATTAGCAGTCCTGTTAGTGGCAGTCAGTTACTTCTCAGGAAACGCTCTGTTCATAAGATTACATAATTTGACATGAACTACATTTTACACTTGAAAACCAAAAAGAATGTTAAGTTAAATTTTGATTTTTTGTTTAACATTTTTCCAAGAAGTTTACTGACAAGAGCTAGACTTTTGCAGCTAAGGTAAAAAAGTTTGAAAATTCCTTACACACAAAGTTTAAAATACAGTGTAATATTTCAAAGCCAAATTAAATTCAACAAGCAGAGAGAAATAGAGGATCATCAGGATGAAAGCTAATCATGCCATTGTGCCCTGCCACGCATCAGCTGACAATCAACAACAAAGGAAAACACAAACAAAACCAAACCTTAAGATAATATAGTGAACCAGTTTCAGGATGAGTTTAAAGAACAAAATCAAGCCATCAAGAGAATTTTACAGTAGGGTATTAGACCCAAAAAAACCCACCAGGAAAACACTGGAAGTTTTATCACTTAAGATAGTATCTGAAAGAACACATGTACATTTATATGCAAACAGTAATGATATGAGTAATACTGCCAGCTTTCCTAGTTCCATGCATAGTTCAGAAAAAAAAGAGTTTATTTAGCCTTTGTCACTATTTAATTAGCAAGTTAAGTTTGCCAGAAGTTATAGCCTCAAGTAGATAGTGACACACAGAGCAATGTACTGACCATGAGTGTGGTAGAGCCTAAACTACTCAAATGATCTCTAGTCCTGGAAACGTGAGAAGAACATGAGCCCTGAAATAGGATCTACGCAAACCTGTAACAGGAACTGTAGTTCTGAAAGAAGGGCTTACCCTGCTCATTTACGCAGGATTCTGATTTGTAGAAAGATGACAATTTCACTGCCATGCTTGCCAATAAAACAGACACCATGAGTTAAAGCAACATGTGGCAACATGTGCCCAAGGAGGATGCTCAGCTAGATAGTAAGGGTTAAGGGATACCACACAAGGCCCAGGTCAGTCTCATTTTGAGAGCGGGGTGAGATGCAATACAAAAGCCTCAGTTTCCTCTAAGGTCTTACATACCTTAACACACAGATAGCCCTTCCCTGCATTCAGGGAAACAGATGAGAAGCACAAACATTCCTGGGACACAAGTGATAAACCACTTCATCTCATCACTGCCTTCCCCACAGGCAACAGCTCTTTACAAAAGCTTGCAGTTTTGCACAAATTGCAGTTTTGGCTAGAGAATAGGATTTTTGCACTATATTCATTTTGCAGAGAGCAGCCTTCCTGTCTTCTGGTATGAAACTGCGTCTTCGAGTCAAGTAATACAAGCTTTGGCCTTTAATCAGACATGGACCATTGCACCTTCTTGATAAAGCATTTAGTTTCTTTGTAGATGCTAAAAGCACTGCACCATCATTATTGTTATATTTGACCAAGGCTTTGCACTAGGCTTACAGATGCCTACAACAGCAAGTTACACAATGCCGATACAGAGCAGCTGCATTTTTAGCCATATAACTCAAACTCTGGCCCAAAGCTCTCAGAAGACTACTTCAAAAGCCAGTATATATTAATAGGCCATTAAGCATGTACCAACAGTGAACCCGCTTTTTTGTAATACAAACAAGAACAGTGGCAGGCCCAAGCCTTAGGCGTATGTTTAAAAACACTGCAGTAGACTTGCAGATGACTGTCATACCTGGGGAAAGGCTTAAGGACTACAAGATCCAAGGATAAGAAGGGTCACACACCATTTTCTCTTCAAGAACAGTTAACACCATCTCTCCTCATGCCAAGTAATAAAATGCTATCTATGAAAAGTGTTTTCTCCTGAATCCACAGCAGAAATGTAGTCAAACAGAAAACTAAGTCAGCCTAATTCTCAGAACTGCAGAAAATAGAACCAAAGGGGACCTCAGAAAGTCATTTTTACAAGTGTCTGCCTTGAATGACATTCCAAAATTAATCTCTGTGCAAATGCTTATGCCGTGGGCCTGTAGGTTATAAAACAGCTGTCTAAATTAGCTAGTCTTTTAGAAAGGACTATTTGTATGTAAATGTTTTAGTAATAACTTTAGTAATAAAAGTACTACACAGCCAATATAAGACTCCGTATATATATGAAATATACACACATACATGTTCTAATATATACATATATTCATTCTTAAAGCAATGCTAAGTAAAACCAAACCAGGGCCTGAATATCTATCATATATGACTTAATGTCAGCATGACTTCTAATACACAGCTGATGGGCTGATCAGATCCCTGAGGTCTATCATTGGAATTGCTACTAGTTTTACTTACCACAATTTTAACCAAAAACTGACCTAAATCATGTAACATATCTCTAGGTAAAGGAGGAAGAAAGACACAAACAAAACAAAACCCACCCACACAGACAAAAAACCACACAGCCTTGTAATATATAGAAAGGCACCTGATAATATTGTTGTTAGTAGCAATTATCTACAGCATCCTAAGTGTACATAAGCAATCAGGATAAATTAAAGTAAGATCATGAAATACAAGAATTGCTGGCATTCAAAAGATAAGTCTGACCTAAGAAGTCATTAAAATGACATGTGCAGCTGTAAATCTGTAAGTGTGCAAAACTATACAGTTTTGCATAAAGTGCTAAATGTACCCTCAGTTTGCACCTATTAGTGTTATGTAAGTTTGTTAAGCTTGGCAATACAATGCAAAAAGATTATAATCTTAAAGATGTACCATATCCACCTCGTCTTTCCTCTCCCTTCCCTACCATCATTGACTATCCTTTAAACTGAACATTTTAAAATTAGACAAAAGCCTTTTCAGGAATTGTAGCTCAGAAAAATATTTCAAATACGCCTATCTTTCTGCATAAACTTGGGGACACTTTGGGTTCAATTTTTACAAGTTCCAAATACTTACAACTTCTGCTAATTCGTTTGGAGTTGTAATTACTTTTGTCTGTTCATTACCTCTGGAAAAAGACTGTTTCCTGTTACTCCTTTAACTCCTATTTAAGAAGTGCTGAAATCCGTATTACAACTTGTCCAGATTTAAGTCTAAGCAACAAGCAGTTACAGAAAAGCAGAGTAACATTTTATCTGACCATTTAGGTTTGTAAAACCAAGTCCTACCATATCTATTCATATAGTCATTATATGAATCATACACAGATCTTTATCACTTGACACACGGAATTCAAGTTATACAGCAGTTTGTCTTGCAGGCATTGTGCAATACACTTAGAAGTATACAGTAGGTCTCTTCTTTACTCTGTATTTCAGTGATCCATACCGTATCTGAGGGAAAATAGAAATTAAAACAAAGAGTTGAGATCACTTCAGGCAGAAATATTATTTACCTTTCTGCTAATCCAATCTAGTAAACATCTTTAAATGTGCTTTGGACACTTCACAGTTTCAGTAAAAGAATCTGCCTTTGACTGAAGATATAGTTTCAACAGAATTGGGCAAGATAGGTAAGTCTCTACTGTTTTCCTAGAATTACCCTGAAAGTTTTTATAAGATTCCACAGAGATTTATCTTCAAGTATCCTTAAATCGTGTGACACATGTGAATATATAAAGCACTTTAAATCTACATAGAACCTACTACATAGAATCTTCTCTTTGTGGCTTAAAGCCAAAGCAGGCTATATGTCTATGGGAACTAAAAAATTCTGAGTTTTCAATAATCCAATTTACCATCAGATGTTTAAAGCGGGCACAACCAAGACACGCGAATCCAGATGACAATATCACTATCTACATCCCTTTCAAGGTAAGCAGTTCCTGGAGTCTGGGCTTGGTGATGCCAGAATTAGCGTTACAAGCTCAGAGTCCATTTCATCTCCTCACCCTTTTTCCTCTCTTAGCTCTTCTTGTTCATGTTTTTCCTGTAAACACCCCAAAGTACAAAAGCTCCAAGCTCTGATATTGTTACCACATTCTTCCTTCTGCATTTAGCATTCTACAACCTGCTTACCATTGATAAACCCTCTAAGATTTAGGGAAAAAAAAAAAAAAAAAAAAAAGGTACATTGCTAAAACCAGACTCAATACTTAATCAAGATTATACTTGCCTCTTTACGGCCTTTAATACTTTTCACAGATTTCATGCTCTGAGTTCTTCGAAGGCCTCTCTGAGCAAACATTTCATCCTCTGAATGTGTCCCCTCCATCTCTTCATCTGTTTTATCATCTCCAGGATTTTTTTCCAGTGGAGTTTTGTAACCTTTAAAAAACAGTTTTATAACAATGTTTTAGAAGAAGTAACTTAACTTTTAGATTTCTAAGAAAGCCAGGAGTTTCATCTTTAGCACACATCCTTTATTCTTTTAAACAATATGGTCCGTCTGCCAACTGTTTTAAAACAGTGAAACACCTTGTCTGCCAGGAGCTTGTTACTTACAATTCTGCCATTTGTAAGTAATAAGCCACTTTGTGCCACAGGTACGTGATGCAGTAGTTCCCCAATTGTCAAAATTTAAACCATCAGCCTGCTACCATCTTCTGCTTTACACTGAACTGCAAAAACCTCAGTGGCCATCTTGACAAGCACTTAAGGTTTTTGGCCACAATCCCAACAGGAGGAGTGTTTGACAGAATGATCTTTAAAGGTCCCTTCCAATTCAAAGCGTTCTACGATTCATAGAATCTTTCTTCCACTTGCACACCTCTGGTTATTTAATACCAAAGTGCTTTTCAGATACATACAATGTCAAAGTACTTACTAGTAAGGGTTGTTGCCATCCTGCGAAAATAGGACCAAGATTAGTACCAAAGCTTCTCACTAGAGGGCGCAAACTACTTAAAAACACGGCCTGAGAAGATCCGTGGGATCCAAAAGCCCTGAATCCTCATCATAGACATATCATAAAGCCCCCAAATGTAGCCTGTTTCTTTCCCCCTCGCCAAGCCCTCCTTTTGTAAGGCCATGCCAGAACCTTCAGGATGTAACAGTCAGGGACACCTTTTAGACTCCAAACCCAACTTTATTTAGGCACATTTCCTCTTAAGCCAGTTTCCCTTAGGCTTATTTAGATTCTTTTCCTTTGGTCATTCCATTCTTTTCCTGAAATTGGAATGACAATCACCCACTTCACAGCTACTTCACAGAGACTTAAATCTTCTGCCATTGTAGAGACAACATGTCTCTGCCTCCAATACAGTTTCAATCCATCTTTTTCAATATGGAAGATTTAAATTGCATCCTGACTAAGGATGTTAGCAGAGACACCAGTACTGCTTTCTCTCTATCTAACACCTCTTCTGGTGCATCAAAATCATATTTGCCTTCTTCACAGCAAGCACACTGGCAGCTCGGTCATCCTATTTTATCAATGTCCTTCTACAACCAAGTCTTTCCAACTGATTTGCAAAGGACCTCCCAGCTTAGACAAAAACACCCAACATTCTGCTAAGCACAACAAAATACTGCTACACAGTGCTCCTAACTCTGTCCGTGGTTTGTTCTTTTCTTAAATCTCTAATGCTGAAAAAAATTCTAAGAAATCAGAAAAGGCATACACCAGATTCAGGTCCAGAAGCAGAAACAATCAAGTTAAACTAGCTCTAAGCTCACATTTTGACATGTGGGATTGAACCTTACAAGCAGCGGTTATTTACGCCATATATACTACCAGGTTTTGGTTGGTTTTGTTGTTGCTGGTTTTTTTTTTTTAATGGAGTTTTGAGCATTTCCAAGCTATTTCAGATAGATAACTAATGGTTTCTTACTGAGGAATAGCCCCTGCAAAACAGCTGCAGTGACATCATCCCTAATGTACTAGATAAATTCATGGGCTGTACACCATAGCTAATGCCCCCTGCCTTTACACTGACCTGCACAGGATACCTTGGGCTCAATTAACTATGCAGCTTAGGGCCATTCAGGTGGCCGTTTGTTCCTCAGAAACACCATGGGATACCATTCAATTCCTGGAATTCCTTGTACTCTACAAGCATCACTCCTTCCAAAAAAGGAGAAATGAGAAGAAATGATGGGCTTAGATGAAAAGAAACAGAACTATTTCTTTTGTGGGAAATAATTACTTTACAGTGTAGCTTCACCATTTAAAAAAGTACAATTGACAGCCTTCCACTGAAACCTTCCTTCAAAGATCACAGACTCAACAGCAAAGTGATGATAACAAATGTAAAAATAAAATAAAACTAGTAATAAAGCATATCTGCAAAAATATTGCTCACCACACAATGCACCATCAGCTTTTGAGCACTGATGTTCATCAGTCCATTATGACATCTTAATGCCTTCATTATTCCTATCATCACAAGCCATTTCACCTTTTGAACTACCATTAAGACCTACTGAATTAATTTCCATTAATTTTCTCTTCAAAATTTATTGATCTTCCATAAATTTTCATGTTAACTTTTTGTACATTTGTCACAGAAACACCACTTTATCACATATATTTTTACTTCCAATTAAGCTTTGGCAAGGAATTCTCACCACTAATTGGCATAAATTAGGAGTAACGAGTATGGTACGACTACACAATTTAGTGGCTGCAATAGGAAAATAATTCAGGGAAGATTTCCTCAACTGTCACAATATATCTTGCTCAAGTCAACTGTTTAAGTGTACTGCAATTCTTAGAGGCCTTTTCCATTTCTAGAAGGAATAAATGTATTTCTGCTTTCCCACTTCTGCCTTCAGCAAATTGTTCTTTTAGCTAGGAAAAGAAAAGACAGATACTTACCTGAAGATTCACTTGCAGAGGCTCTGGTTTTCTTTCTTGATTCTGGTAATGTCTGATATGGTCTCTGTCCCACTGGCTCATCTCCTTGTATAGTAGTCAAATCATGCATACTGAAACTTCTCAGTTTCTCAGTTATGGCACCTTGACTCTGAAATACAGCAACAGTATCTTTGAAAACAAAGCAGAGGTTTAACTTTGCTATTCAATTTGGGTTAAGATGTTTAAGCCCATGCTTCCTTTTGCACTACAAAAATCATTTAACATAAGCATGCTACAGATTTGCCTTTGCTTTACTGCTTTAACTCAAGCTTAACCGTATATTGCTCCTAGATGAAAAGGTTACAGAAACTAGCAGTTTCATTACAGATGTCTCATTTCACTCCTTTAATCTGAGCAACTAAAGGTTTTTTTGGTGAGGGGAAGTGTTTCAATGGGGATGAGGAGGGGCAGGACACAGCACACATCAAAAACATAGGACTCACTTCAAACATGGTATTTCTCCAGCAGCGCTAGGTATTGTGACAGTGTGTTCAACACTTCCGGTTTTAAGAAGTGTGGTTGAAGGTAACGATATCCTTTATTTCATATTTTACACTCCACAAATCTGAATATGCATGTCTTAAAAATACACTCTGCAACATTAACTCAAGTAACTGAGAAACCGGCAGCACTACAACAGCTTTAGTTGTCAGAAACTGGAAACCACAAACCAAAGAGGTTCTGCCTGGACTACAGGCTAGCAGGTTCTCATACTAATGTAGCTATACTGGCATAATCCCAGCCCAAAATCTAATGCTAGAGGTAAGAATAGATGACCCCATTCGGACATTAGTGTTGTATTCCTTCTCTGATTGGCTTTACACCTTTTCTGCCTGGGACATAAAGAAAGTTCCTCTTTGGAAAGAATGGTCATCAAGCAGCTTTTCGTCTTACATCAGATAATGTTGTTACTAAAGCACTCAAGATTAGTTTATTGTATAAGCAACTAAAAGTGCAAGCACATTACTCAATGTCATGTTAAAATAACATTTAATTCTTTCCTTTCTGGCATATGAGTAAAAAAAAGTAACTGTTTCAGAAGAAGTTTAACATGCCTATGCATTAACTCTCCTTCGAGCAAGGGTTCAAGATTTCATTTCATTCTTACAAATTAAGCTTTTAAGTGAAAATCCTCACTTGAGCAATACGTTAGCTGGCAGCAGCAGCAATCCACACACCTTTCTCTGCAACAGTACAAGCATAAAGCAGTTCTTGCACCACCGGCCACAGCCATTTGTTCCCACCCTCATGTCAACAACTGTTTGCACATGGTAGACCAGCACGCTAAATTATTCCATGTTAAAAATAGCTATGTGAAGTGAAGAGACAGTACTGATACTCCTTAAGCTTGCACGGCTATCAAAGCGGGGACAGGGGGAGGAAAGGAACTTAATATTAGTTTTCTAATGACTAGTAATTAGTACAGCATGTAAAACTAGGTGTGCTACACAGGCCATAAGAACTTTAATTCTTGCAAAACCATTCATATTGCCATTAAGCAATAACAAAAGAAGGTTTTTGTATGAGAGAAGTGGAAGCCTTTACTTTTCTAGTTCTTCCTACATACATGTAGGATGACTGACAGGTCTCAAGAACATAACTACAGCTCACCTTTGAGTTAAAATGCACTATGGGCAACATACAGTCTGTGTATAAACTATTGCAGAAATTCTTAAGTTAAATTTATTCCCTAAAAGGGCTTATTTAGGGCAGGTCTGCCCTGCCTTAAGCCAGTAATCTTGCCCTTCCACTAATCCACCTCTTGCGTTGAAAAGCATTTTCACAGTAAACCAGATCAGGAACTAGCTATGCCTGAGAATTTACAGTCAGCTGCTAGCATACTATAGCAGAGAACTGGAGAGACAGGACTGCTGCTTTTGACAACAAGTAACAGCTTACAGTATCTGCTACAGCACATAAGACAGTTGATCAGTCTATAGCCACTGCGTGAAGATAAACAACTGGACTCAGGTTTCCATCACTGAACACTTATGAAAGCATAAGATGGATTCAGTTGGTTCTCAGCAGAATCCATAGAAATAATAAGGCACAGCCCCACTCTCTAAGTGTGGACATAACCCTGGATTCTTCCAGAAGCAGAAATATAAAAAGACACACCTGCCTAACAGTTGCACAGTGAGTTCATTCATCATGTAATACACTACAAAAAGACGTGGAAATTGTACCAGATAATGTAATTAAAATTATGATAACTAACATGCCAAGAAGTCACATTATGAGCCTGTATTTCCTATTCCATTATAAATATAGTGGCTAGATCCAAGCTAGAAACATTCAGTCTTATTTTTCAGCGCAGCTTTTGGATACAGGATTTTATTCTTTGAAGACCGGGAAAAAAGTCAACTATGCGCCATAAAATAACATTGTTTCCTTAACCACACTGCACTCTTGCTGAGGCTAGAGCTCCTGTGGTGCATTGCCTCATTCAGGGAGGACAAACAGATTGCTACAATGGGCCCTTCATTCTAAAACTGCTTACCAGGATGGAAGGTTTTACTCAAGTTACACACAGCAAATGTTAAGAAGTTTGAAAGGATACATATACAAATAAGAGATGTGCACACACACACCCCAAGAGTCACACTAGGAATGGGGACTGCATAACAACTGCTGTACTGCACAGTCATGGTCATACGTTATACTATTCCTATGCAAGTACTCCCTACAGTCTCCCCCAGTCTCCTGCATGAATGCACTCTCCATCCCAACCCTACAAGATCCAGTCTAGCCAAATCAATACTGATTTCTACTTCACACCACTGCAGATCAACTGGAGGCCACATTTTAAGGTGTTTTGCGTGGTTTAATTATGAAAAGAAAAAAAAAAAAAAGCTGCAACAAAACCCAACACATCACTACGCTCATACAGCACTTAAGATTTACGAAGATTCTTCAATGTTCCATGCCCAGAAGCAGCAGATAACTGCTTTCTGCTGAAACAAAGCATTCCAGATCTGGATTACCATCAGCTCAGAATGAATGGCTGAAAAATATTTAATACCCTCTCCTGCACGAAATGTGAAAGTTAACATTCACATTTAGAATATTAATGCATTAAGAAATTTGGTATCTTGCTTCAAAGCTGAGAGAGTTACTAGTCAGAGCTTGGAAGGAAGATGTTTGCCCACTAAGCAGAAAGTAGAGCAATCCAATTGCAGATGGACCTGAAAGGGGATCTCCCACATCTACACTCATGCCATGGGTATGACAGCAGCAATCACCCCTCCCCTGCCATATACAGAGCCCCAGTATGCCGCTCACGAGAAGATGACAGATCAGTTGCCACACCTGCACTGGTGTCCAATTATTTCAACAGCTCCTACCACTAAGGAAGAAACACAGCAGGCTGCATCCAGCCCAGAGGCTGCCAACTAAATTACACTACAAAAGATTGAGACACACACTTACAATTCCAATGCAGGCAAAAAAAAGCACAGAACAATTTCAGTGCTCAAGTATCTATGTAAGTGAATGCTCAAGATGCACCACAAGATTTGTGTCAGCTTAAACAAAAAGCAGGTCTTACAGAATGAGTTTATTTATTCAACAGTACTTCCTAAAACATACAAAACACTTTTGAGACCACATTCATTAGAAGTGACCAACCTGAAACACTAATTAAAGTTGTAATAGGTTTCTAAATCCAGTTTTTTATAAATATAGCCTACTTAAGAGACTCCTTTTGAGACTACTCAGACTCTAGTAAACTATTAGTATGCAGTCTCATCAGCTGACCCTCATATATGAAATGCCATTCTCTATTTTGTTACTGAGCATGTATTTTTTTATAGTCTATATGCTTAACCCAGGGAAGTTGCTCTAACCAGACACCATAAAGCCTCTGCTGCAGGGACTCTTGTTGTTGTTGCTTAAATTGGACTTGCACCCCCTCAGTGGTCAGGAGCACTGAATAAAGCTGCTTGCCTTCATTGGACAAGTTCTCAATGGACTCTGCATGCACAGAAATGCTTGGAGCTTCGTGGCTACAGAGCTGCAGTGTGCAGCACCCACATTCCCAGTTGTTCTCTCCCTGATCCAATCAGAGTTGACAGGGAATGACTTCTGTTCCTTCTCAACCTGGAGAGGGACTGCTGTCCCGTGAATGACCTCTGCAGCATGCCAAGCAGTTCCAGCAGGGAGAAGGGATGAAAGCAGTATTGCTAGTGAGCTCAGCTGTTTGTACTGATACTGGCTGTGTGCCACAGCTGGCTGCAAGATACCTCCTTCCCTGCCATGCCCTGAGTGGGAAGAAGAGAGGAAGTCTGTACAAGGCCTTTAGACTAATATTCAACCAGCAGATTCAGGATGACTCAAAGACATGCAGAAACACAACCCTCAAAATATATTATCATCACCACCACCAAATACTACTTTACAAATGAACAATAATTGTGTGGCCTCATTAAGACGGACAGTGCATGTCACAGCTTAATCAGCAGCAGTCCCACATGTGGTGATACAGAAACCAGTTTTTGCTAGTAACCTGAGAAGTCAGAATTTATGTGTTGGCAAAAATTGGAATGTACAGGTAACTAGAACCTCAGAATATCTGGAAAGCAGATGCATCAAAATACAAGATAAATCAGCGGAACTTAGTGTTGTACATACAATTTCCACATATCCATATACTATTGAGCTGAAAGAGCTCCAACAACTTTCCTGTCATTAAAGGCATCTTGTTGTTATTTTATATCCCAAAGAAAATTTTTATTAATAAACAGGAAAAGTCAGCCCAGACCATACTTCATCTCAAACTTCTGAAAGTGGGATTTTACAAAGATTAGTTTTCTGTCACTATAAATTAAGTAACACAATTTATTTTGTTAATGCATGCTATTTAGCAGGTTTTGAAACACTAAATTTTACATGAACAGTGGCTAACTAGTGCCAGCTAAAAATGCCAGTATAGGAATGTAAGTTATAAGCCATGACTCCTGCCAATTACATTTCAACTTAACTACAGTGGAGCAGATTTAAACCTATGTCAAATTTCAGTAGACTGACCTGGCTGTCTGCTCCAGCCTCCCCTACAGAGCTAACTAGCCTTTTAATTCCTTCAACAGCCCCTGAAGTAAAACACTCTTTCCCACACTTGATCTTGAAAATATTCCAGAGAATTTCAAGCAATTTTATCACTCTCCAAAGTAGCATAAGCAGACATTGTAGTGTTTTTTCCTTGGACACTTGAGTGAACAGAAGCTTTCTTTGGAGCTCTTGTGTTTAGCCTCCCACATTCTCTACTCCTAATTTAAGATCTGCCAGAATAAGCATGCCTGCTCCTGAAAAGTGATGAAAGTGTGTCTCCTTCCCATCAAAACTGATCCCATTAGTAGGATTCCATTCCTGAAATCCTATAGCATGCTCCACCAGCTCATGCAGAAGGAATAATCTTTTCACCTGCTGGCGGCAGCAGGCAACTCTTGAAAAACAGGGAACAAAATCAGGAACACATGCATTGTCTCCATTTGCTTGCATGGAGCAGTCACGCTCAGATTTTTGGAATGACAAGCTAAAGAGAAGTTTAACATGCCAAAATACAGATTTTGAGAGAGTCTCCTCTTTCAATACTGTTTAAATACGATGTCTATTTTAGGTCTTCGGTATTGTGGTGGTCGTTTTGCCCAAGCATCTCATCTGCACTGAACTAATTCTGTACAAATATTCATGAGCATGTTTAACAAGTTTTGACAAATAGGGCAGGCATCTTGCCAGTCACAGCTGAACAGCAATGAAACCTAAACACACACATTTAGGAAAAAGTTACTCATTATTTCAGTAGAAAGTGGGAGGAGATATTTGTGTTATTTATTTAACAATATTTACGTAACACCATAAGGATTAACAAGAAATAGAAACCTTAGCCAGACAGCCAGACACAAGGAAAACGTAAGTATAATTACAGGTGCACACTGTAATAAATTATGATTTGCATTTTAGCATTTAGCCTAGTTCTTAAACATCTTCCCCAGAGTACTTTAAGATTTTGTTTGTTAGGTTTGCTTGCATTGGCATGGGGAGGGGTGTCCTTTTATTTTTTTTTAATAGCTTATTTTCACTATTAATACTTCTATTCCTTTAGAGGTGTGCTCTATTTCATTCTAAATTATTTCATACCAAGGCAATCCTGAGAGTTCGAATAACAAAGAACTGGTGATCAAATTGAATCATATTCTTAGTATTTTAGGCTCATTATGTCCATGCTTTTAAACTGCCATAAAGTGCCATTTTATGTTGCCACCCACGTATATCTTTAAAAAAGAGAGAATGGGCAAATAAGAAATGCATGACTTTTTCCAAACATTTTTGAGACAGCATTTGAAAATGTAGGTTTTAGAGATGTCT
The DNA here is from genome assembly GCF_963264785.1 of Psittacula echo. NCBI lineage: Eukaryota > Metazoa > Chordata > Aves > Psittaciformes > Psittacidae > Psittacula > Psittacula echo. The sequence continues at coordinate 48,760,473 of NC_137743.1, forward strand.
TCGATTCGTAAAGTAAGAAGTTCACATACAAGCACAGAAATACAAGTTAAATGCTAGCTGTACCTATTTTGACATTCAGCGACCTCTACACAGACCTGCTTTCTGTCATCTACTAACAGTGTTCAGGTTTCCAGCCCTGTTACTATGAACACAGCAGTTTCATTAATCCCCAGGAAGAAATTTATCCTGATCACCTTAAAACTATCTATAGTTTTAAATTAAAACTAATATATATATATATTTTTTTTTAATTAAAACTAATTATACTAATCTTTCTTTCCACACTTATTTTTTGTGTTTTGGTTTAAATGAATATTAGGTAGGATACACATTGCCTGACGTTATACCCCTTTTGTGGGCCACAGGGTGCTTACAATCTTACCTGTAAGCTTGTATTTTGTTTTTCTCTGAGATTCAACTGAAGGCCATGAGTTTTGTAGGAACAATGACAGGTTACTTCATGATTTCATGGAAATTGGACAAAGCAAGAGTATGCTAAAGAGTAATATGCAAGCTTAAACTTAGTGTATTAATTTAATAATTCAGCCAACAAGTTGCAAACCAGTTAATTGTGTCAAGATAATTTATCTGTGCTAGCAAGCTTTCACGCCTTACTTCATATGTGGAGTTACCTCAAGTTGATTGGAGAAAAACAGCAGAAAAGCCAGAAATCCTTTAAATAGTTTGTTTACAAACAAGAAAGCATAACAGAGACAAAAAAGAAACAAGTAATCTTTACAAAAGAGACAAAAAAGAAACAAGTAATCTTTACAAAAAGCCTGCACAGAAATCTCCATGGTATCTTTTGAATTACAGTAAACTGATCCCCATTATCGAAGAACAAACTACAAGCCATCTTAAAAAACAAATATAGGATGAGGAGTAGAGGACTGCAACCCTTAAGTTGTGCTCCAGGTTTTCAATACATTAGCAGAATTAATATTTTTGTTAAGGAATGGCAAATCTTCAATGTAATTACACTGGTTTAGATCAAGGAGCAAAGCAATTAACGCAAGCAGAAAGTTACCTTTACAGCTGCTGTCACTGCAGCAGTTGCTGCCAAATTCAACCCTTGCCTTCCAAAATTCACCATGGTCTCATAGCCTCTTTCTTTGGCTTGTACGATGTACTCGTCAATCTCCTAAAAGCAAAACATACTTAAATTTTAGAGGCCTATGCATAAGAGAGTCACATTACCCCACAGTATTATTTTTCCACAACAAAGAACAGAAGGTATCTTTAAGAAAATACTTAATAGGACAATTACTCTTGCCTTTGTATACTGATGCTTCATTCACTTATGATCTCTCATTTAAAAGAGGATGTGTGGTCAAAGAAGAAGATAAAATGGATCGCTTCTGCCCAGTACAGAAACTTGGCAGTTACATAGCAACTTTCTTACAGAGAGTAAGCTTAACTTGTAAGGTAAAAGGTCTTCAAGAAATGCTTCAGATGAAATCAGAGAGCTCCTTAGAAAGCACAGTTGGCTCACAGAGAACTTCTGAAGCCAGAGTTCTGACATAGTTAAGTACCAAGTGGTCACGACATTTATCCCCAGCTGTGGTAAATGGCTAGAGCTGGAGATAAAGGCTTCAAGGCAGCTCACAACAGCTAGAAGACTACAGGGAAAAATCCATTTAGTTTATGAAGTTGCAAATGGTTTACAGTTCAACCTTCAGAAGGTCAAGATGACCTTACTGTTCATATCAGTGGCAATCATGTAACTACCTGTTTCACCTAATAAAGGCCAAGCCCAGCACTGACATTTATGAATGCTATTTTTTGTCCTGTGAGGTTTTCCAGTGGTAGTCTTACCACTTTTGCTAATCACTCTTTCCACATATGCAAACAGGATATGGAAAAAGAGCTACGCAGACCGGTGGCCCTGTAATACTTTGGCTAAAGCTAAATATCCTTTAGCTATTTTCTGTTCCTGAATGGTCTTCCCTTAAACCTCAGTAGAAAGTCTCTCCTCCTATCCTGTCAGTTCATGCACCAGAGAAGTCAATGTCATTTGTTCTGAGAAATGTTATCACTAGGTTGCGCTGGGAAAAGTGGTAACATGAACAGTTGTTAAAACTGCATTCCTGCTTCACCGAGTACTGCGCATGTTATGCCAGGAGAAAGTCAAACTAAATCCATTCAACTGGGCTAAGTTGAATGTCCATTTTTTCAGTCCATTCAACTGGGCTTCCCAAAGTGTACTAGGGAGGCCAGAGAACCCAAAGCTATGTCAGTAGAAAGTAGGACATTGTCTGCTCATGCAAGTCAAACTGAAGTACGTATATGGACAGACATATGCAGTTGTCTCTGCTAGCCCACGTTTATGCTGCCTGGCAAACTAGTAACATCCTGATCAGCTTTTATCATGTATCTAGCAACAGTTAGTATTTCAGCATCTGGTATTTCCATATTAGGCATTAAAATGTGAGAAGTTATTTCTTACCCTTTCTTTTGAAGAAAGAAGCGGGTGGAGAAATTTTCTGTAGATTAAACTTGCCCCTCTAGTATATGGGGAAAGGAGCCAAATAACAAAAGCTATCTTCAGTTCATAGTACAGTGGAAACCTACAGACAAGTTAAAGGTTGCATGAAATCAACAACTGCATTAAGAAAATGCACGGTAATTAATCACCATTAAGAGGTTTCTTCAAAAAACACTATTACATATTAGCATATAGGGTTCTTCACATACAAGAAGTTACATTAGACAAAAATTAAATATGGATTTAATTGTTTTAATTGACTGCAATGTCATTTAATAAATGGGAACAGTTAATATACTTGCTTCACATTATACATTCCTGCACAGAGAAATTACAGTCCATCCTTATAACAGTTTCATTCTGCTATTCAGTTTCTACAGCAAAGGTGGAAGCTTTATAGTCCCTACTTCCAGTGACACTGTACACCAAGCCTGGAAACAGATGTTACTGTTCACAAACACCAAGATCTTTTCCTGGGGGAAAAAAAAAAAAAAAAGACTACCAACAAGCACAACTTCTTTATAAAAATTAAGCCATTGCAAATTAAAAAACACCAGAAACTAGTAGAGTTTCATCCAGAGTTCATAAAAATCAGGCTCTTACCAAGAGACTGTTAGGTCAGTTATTGTTTCAGTAACTGTATAAAGAGCAAACACAATCCAATACATCATCCAGCGGACCTGAAAATAAAAATATCATCTTCAGTAAGATTTCTGATTTCATCTTCATACAGAATACACTACATACTGTACAGTCAGTTCAGAGCTGCCAGAACAAGACATTCAACAGTATCTCAGCCTGCATCAACTGGATTTGAAGTGAAATCTTATGAAGGTTCTAAGGGTTTTCCGGTCTTAAGTAGAACTGGCAGCAACTGCAACAAACTAAGTGAAATGGCTGGGTCACAACCTCACCTAGGCTGGCTTCACATATTTTATTCTGTCTTTATAAAGTTTCAGTGATAAGAAAAGAAAAACCACTACAAAGAACACTGTATTATCACAAGTACGCAATGCAATTCCCACTATAGCACTAAAGGATATTTCACACTCATCCATGTTCATACTACACACACACAAGTCAGCATTAGTATGTCAGGTAGCCTTGCTTTCATTTCACAATATAGATTATTCAGCTACACTCTGCAGTTGAGGTCTACATGTGTGCTTAGCATTATGGTATTAACATGGGGCAAGGCAGGAAAAAAGCATTTTAATGGAGATTTAATTCTATGCATATGCCAAGAACCACAAAATTTGTGTTAATAGGAGAGCTCACATGTAAGCATCTTAATGCTTCAGGGGGTTACATTTGTATGCTTTTTGGCTTTAAGATTTACTCTATACATCATTGTTTTGAGATCAGACAATGCTCTTAAGATACAGGTTCTAGCTTTGTTTTCTAGCAGTTAACTAAATCATTCATTTTCCTTGAACATTTGTTTAAATCTGATTGTCTAAACTGATAACATCTTCCAGAATAAATATTATAGTAGTAGTTCCATGCATTTGTCTTCTCTATGACATCAGTGGCCAAGTACAATGTATTTCCAAAACAGGTCAGTGCAAACCATCACTAGTTATTCATACTAACTGAACGCCCATGTGTTCTTTAAATTCCAACACTACCTATGCTAGAATAAAACCAAAGCAGATAAAACCAAACAAACAAACAAAAAAAACCCCAACAAACCACCATCCAAAAAACCATCATTTCATTTGTAATATACAGACTACTAACTCTTTGGTATACCCACAAAGCATTAAACTCCATATTTGTTGAATTCATGGTACCCTCTTTTAAAAGAGGGAACATACATACTTTTCTACAGAGGATGCTGTTTAGACAACCTTCATTTTTAAAGCAATCTTTTTTTGAAGTGGACTTAAGTACTCAAAACCTAATGCTACGCTGCTGCCTGTTTCACAGCTGTACATTATGCTTTAAAAATCACTGCCTTTGCCACAACTTGAGACCCATTTATCTTAAATGCTTTTCTGCATTTCAATTTGAAAAGAAGCTCAGTCATGTGATGACATTCTTCACTTCAATCTCTCAAAGGATTTAGATATTTCAGGCTTGAATAAATTAAGACAAGCATACACAACAGCTGAAGTCATCTCTGACATGACATGTGACATTTAGACTGGTGACCTTTCCATGAACCAGAGTCAACACCTGAACAAAGATAAAATTAACATCCACCCTTGCTCCATCAACCTAAGCATGATGCAATGCAACTTTTAGAATGCCATGCAAGACTGATTTCTTCCCCTACCCCAATATACTTTATCCAGGCCATTAATTCTTGAATCAACATCTATTTATCCAATTTGGAATACCAGAAGTGAAGTTTCTCCTGGGCTGCTAGGAACAGTAAGAAATGCTTTGCAGAAGGGCACATGAGATCATGAGTCCTGCTGAGGTCTGGGCAAAGGTTCTCAAAAATACAAGCCAGATCATATTGTAGTTCAACTAATGCATTAGGTACTGAAGTATCCTTGACAACAATCTGAGTGACTTACAGGGTTTTCATATAGAATGATGAAAACGACAAGAAAACCAGAAGGTCCTATTTGACACTGCCCAGACTATCATCTACTTAACTCTTAAAGATGAAGTTACAGAAGCTTTGATGGAGCTCTGCTTTTTATGCCAAAAGAGAGCTTACAATTTGTTTAGTAGAGCTTTTTTTTCCACCATCCAACTGTTAAACTCATCTTTGGTGGCTTTGGTTGAAGCACATCTTTCCAAGTCAGGATTTTGAAGCCAGGATTTGAGAAGACTGGTGGTTCAGACTTCAAAACTACATTTCAGAGGCTTATTACAAGCACTTTGGTGTAATACAGTTAGAAAAGTCCTCAAAAGGTATTAATCAATGCCATTAAACTAGGGCAATTACAAGAACAAATACATCTTTTAAAAGGCACAGATCCTAATTTCTAGAACTAATGTCTGTAAGTCTTCTAGATTACCAAAACCAGAAGTAACTCTTCTCACCCCTTGAATCATAGAATCATAGAATAGTCGGGATTGGAAAGGACCTTAAGATCATCTAGTTCCAACCCCCCTGCCATGGGCAGGGACACCCCACACTAAACCATGTCACCCAAGGCCTCATCCAACCTGGCCTTGAACACCCCCAAGGCTGGAGCATTCACAATTTCCCGGGGCAATCCACTCCAGTGCCTCACTACCCTCTCAGTAAAGAATTTCTTCCTTATATCCAATCTAAACTTCCCCTGGTTAACTTTGAACCCATTACCCCTTGTCCTGTCACTACAGCCCCTGATGAACAGTCCATCCTCAGCATCCTCGTAGGCCCCCTTCAGATACTGGAAGGCTGCTAGGAGATCTCCACGCAGCCTTCTCTTCTCCAGGCTGAACAGCCCCAACGTTCTCAGCCTATCATCATATGGGAGGTGCTCCAGTCCCCTGATCATCCTCGTGGCCCTCATCTAGACTTACTCCAACAGTTCCATGTCCTTTTTATGTTGAGGACACCACAACTGCACACAATACTCCAAGTGAGGTCTCACGAGAGCAGAGTAGAGGGGCAGGATCACCTCCTTCGACCTGCTCCTCTGAGGTCACGCTCCTCTTGATGCAGCCCAGGACACAGTTGGCTTTCTGGGCTGCGAGCGCACACTGCCGGCTCATGTTCATTTTCTCATCCACCAACACCCCCAAGTCCTTCTCTGCAGGGCTGCTCTGAATCTCTTCTCTGCCCAACCTGTAGCTGTGCCTGGGATTGCTTTGACCCAGGTGGAGGACCTTGCACTTTGCATGGTTAAACTTCATAAGGTTGGCATCAGCCCACCTCACAAGCGTGTCAAGGTCTCTCCGGATGGCATTCCTACCCTCCAGCATTATCAACTGAACCACACAGCTTGGTGTCACGGGCAAACTTGCCGAGGGCACACTCAATCCCACTGTCCATGTCAGCGACAAAGATATTGAACAAGACCGGTCTCAACACCGATCCCTGAGGGACACCACTCGTTACCGGTCTCCAGCCGGACATTGAGCCATTGACCACAACTCTTAGTGTGCAGCCATCCAGCCAGTTCTTTATCCTCCGAGTGCTCCACTCATTAAATTGATGTCTCTCCAATTTAGAGACAAGTATGTCGTGTGGGCCAGTGTTGAATGCTTTGCACAAGTCCAGGTAGATGAAGTCAACTGCTCTGCCCCTGTCCATCAGTTCCGTAGCCCCATCATAGAAGGCCACCAAATTGGTCAGGCAGGATTTCCCCTTAGTGAAGCCATGCTGGCTGTCACCAAGCACCTCCTTGTTTTTCATGTGCCTGAAATAATCTTTAAACAATCTGCGGCATCATGACCTACACAACAAGTGAAGATATCTGCACTTCATGTTTGTTTTTTACCTGTGGAAGCAGTGAGTAAGTAAATAATTTCACTGTTACAAAGCTCTTGCAATCCAGCAAACAAAAACAAGTGTCTCCTGAGCCACACATAACCCTGGAAAGGAAGCTGTGCTCGGCCCATTACATGGCTGGCAGCAGAGGTGTGCCATTTGGAAGGTTGCAGTTTAACCTCCCTGACCCAAAATTGACTCAGCTGGGAAGATTAAAGCCAAGGACTGTCCTCAAGATATATTTGGACATTCAACCCAACCAGCAATAGAGTGGCAATTCACTGATGAATCAGTGCCATTCCCTGCCTGTGGAAAAGTCACTGTGATGGGTGTCATTCAACTCAGCCCATGAACATTTTGATGCAACTGCAAGTTCAGGGACTGCTCAAAAACCACATATGACTGAAAAGCAGTGTTTCACACTGAGTGAAAATACAGAGTTGGAAAAATATGTTTCCAGGTCCTACTAAACCTCTTGTGTAAATGACAGGCATATCTAAAAAAGAATGCCCAAGAAAGACAGCTAAGTCACAGCTAACTGGACAAGAGGTAAGAATAAAAAATCTGAGCATTCTACAAACATTATTTTTTTTCCTAGGAAACATATTACAAGAGGTAATGGTAACCTCTTAAAGTGATTTCTTCTATTAAGAGTTTGAAACTGCTATCCCCTACTTAGCCTGTGGATCCCTCTTGAGGGAGTGGGGAGTAAAAGCAGATTATAAATTCTTTGCATTATGTACCTTCCTGACAGGGTAAAGTAAGCATGAGACAAAAAATTATTCTTTTTTTTTTTTTTTTAATCTCCCAGAAGCTTCGGTCTGGCACACACCAACTCTACATGCACAAGTAAGCTCTAATCAGCTTGTACTCAGAAACCAGAAGTATGAATACGATGTACACTTTGGAGCCCTGATGGAGCAATCAGACTACATGCAAGACATACAAGGGGAACAACAACAGCTACTGCATTCTACTATTGCAACCACGTACAAATCAGAGACATCACACATCCAGACAGCAGCACTAGGTCACAGCTAGAGGTGCCAAGTTAAAGTGATGGCACTGACTCCATCCTGAGTCAGGCAGCCAAGTTAAGAACAAGGTTCAGGAGAGAATATAGGTTAGTTGCCAAAAGGCTGCCTCTTAAAATAGGGAAGTAACCCCATGACCAAAAGCTCCTTGTGACTGCAACTGGGTAACATTCTTGTGGTAATCTATCATTGCTTACACTGAAAAGTAAATAATTTAACAGATTAATTCTAAACTGCAGTAACTACAGTAATTGTGTTTTTCTCCACCTTACTTTTCTGTCTGTTCTTCTTTCCTCCACATCACCTTACCCAAATATTTTCCTTCTCTGGTTACATTTTTTCCTCCTCTTTGAAGAACAACAGATTAGCCACAGCCACCCTTTTTTTGGGTGGATTTGAATTCCCTACTGAGCTCTATAAAAATGACAATTATACTCCTATTATTCTTCAAGTGGTCACTGAGAATCAATTTGCCATTGCTTATACTATAGGTGTTAGCAGAATCAGAGAACCTTTATTCCACTCCCGCCCAAAAGTGCATTATTTTGGCCACTTCACTGAAATGTAGTCAATGCTTTAAGGATTATGTTTAAAAATCCTCCTAAGAACATACATATACAGCATAATGTGTTGGACACATTTCAGCAAAGTCTGTGAGAAAGTCTGAGACACCTTACCTTAAATTTAGCCCTCCAGACAAAATCCCAGGATTAACACTAGGCTCACACAAGTGTTGTATCTAATACTAAGTCAAATAAAGATTTCATGTGATTTATTGCATTGTGCAATGAAAATTTCACAGTTGTATGTCAGCAGAGGTGTGTAATTAAGCAATTAAAAGGAGTATGACTTACATATTCTTTCACATTTTTTGTCTTCACAGCTTTGTATGAGTAGTATGCAGGATACAGCATCCCAAACACCAGCCTATTGGAAAACAAAAAGAGCATTCAGAATCTGTTATACTGTATATGACAAAACAGTGACAATACATTATTAGAGCAATGCAGCCAACTTAATAAAAAGGAATCCCATTGTCTAGTTTGGAAAAAAAACCCCAAAACCAAGATAAACCAAAACAAAAAAACCACAGTTACAGGTTGCTTGGAGGAAGTTTAGCAATACACAAAATAGAGCAACATGAACAGAAAGAGGCTGTGTGCCCTGAAAACAACAAATGGTTTCGTAAGACTGCCTCTAGTAGATAATGTAAAATTAGTAGCTCTTCTGGTTCAGCACAAGTAAAACCAGTCCTGCAATCTCCATACCGAAAGACTGTTTACACACTGGCAGTGTTCTCAGACTTAAAGAGCTCTAACAACTATAGGCAGGTAACCAGAATCACCTACTTTTATCAGAAGACTCTTCAAAAGCAATTTTAAGACAAGATTAATTACATTATTTAACCTCCACTTGCTAGAACTCTGCAGCAAAAACACATGGAAATGGAAGCAAGTAGGAATTAAACCAGTTTTGCTCAGATAACAAAGTTTCTGCTAAAATTAATCAAAAGTAAAGTGCAGAGCAGGGTGAGAGGGTGCCAAGCAATCCGTACAAAGGAAGGGAACAGAAAAAAGAGATCTGCTCTAACACAACTTCGTTACAACACAGAATTTTCTAGTTAAAAGTTTTGGATACAGACTTGTGGAACAGTTCTCATGAGAAATTGAACAGCAGTAGCTGGCATATCCCTGACAAATGCAAGATCCCCACCTTTTATTTTACCAGGTTGTTACATTTTGTAAAGTCAAGCAATTGCCTGCCCTTAATTCCAGCAAGCAGCAATTACGCGAAAGTCCGGCTGCATCTTTGCAGCATCACTTACAACTTGCTCAGGAAGAAACTGTGGAATTATGTGGAAGAAATTTATATTTGTACGGATACCCAGAGATCTAAGAGAATTCATAACTCTTAAGTAATTCAACTTCCCACCATTAGGCAAATGAAGGTGCATCACATGGGTTTGGGGTTTTGTTTGTTGTTTGCTTTGTTTTATTTTGATCAGAGTCCACCTGGGACAGACCTGACATGTGAGATTTCAACTCAAATGGTTGAAGTTTACTAAAGTAAATAATCAACTAAATTTAAAGTTTTTATTCTTGTGTCAGGTAGCTTTAAAAGAGTGGTTCTACCTACAGAGCTACTGCAGAAGACCGCATGACTCTACCAAGCTTTACTATTAAATCCAGAGAAGAATTCTAAGAACTTGTAGCCTACTCTACTGTTTAGTTGTTGTTTGCTTTTTATAAGCAACTATTCAAACAGCCTTCATCTTCTATAAGATGTTATTTGCAAAGACTACCACAGAACTTCCCCAGTAAGCAAAACATCAGTGTGATCTGAATTCAACCTGTTTGATATACACCATCTTCCAAGCACCACTGCTATGTAGGCAGAAGTTTTCTGCTTTGTAGGAAACCAATTTACAGTACTGAAGTCATCTCCATGTACTTATATACACAAGTGAGGAAAAAAAATAAATAGGGAATCGTTAACAGCAAAGGCGAGATACTTTCTTCAACATCACAGATACCATGGAAAACATTTCTCCATCTTGAGTGCAAGACAAACACATGGGAGGAAGCCTGTTGCAGGGGCAGGGGAACACTGGCAGAGGTACTAATGTTAAGCTATAAATGCCACAAGTGACGAAGGAGGATGAAATTATGGAAGCATAATTGCAGAGCCCTCTATGTTTGAAAGGGCCTTGTGAAGTCATATAGTCCCATCTCCTGCTCAAGTGAAAGTTGACATCAGATTTGGACCAGGCTACTTAAGGCTTCGGCCACTCAGGTCTTGTAGATTTCCGAAAAAATATTTCACATCCTCTCTGGGCAACCTGTTCCAATGCTTAATGAGCCTCCTAGTGCAAAGTTTCAATTATATCCAGTCAGAACCAGAAGTTTGTTACCATTGTCTCTCTTGACTGAGTAGCACAGCAAGAAAATGTGCCTGGCTCTTGTAAACTCAAAAAATTTATATAAGATTGTTAACAAATCTCCCTTTTCTCTTCTGGCTGAACAAGCTCAGTTCATTCAGACTCCCCTTCAGAAGCCATCTGCTATGACTATCTTGGTGGCCTCCACTGAACTTCCTCAAATAAATTAAAAGCTTTCTTGCACTAAGAAGCTCAAAGCTGGACACAGTCAAATGCATAAAACCTCACATCTATGTCCTCATCCTCTCCTGAATGTGTCGTATGTGTATATTTTCCTCATATTTTCCTCATTATCTTATTATAAAATTCAACTTCAGAAAAATCCCCAAACACCGAAGCATGTATTTTCTTAATTATAAAGAATAAAAAAGATTATAAGAAAAATAATTTGTTTTATTTTAGGACAATAAACAAATTAGTACCTGATTATAAGTAAGAATCAAAGCTAGTTAATCATGCATAGCTCTTTTCTAGGATGCATTCTCTTCTACAACACAAGACTAGATGAGAACATATCTTCTGGGGCACATTTGCAATTTCTGCATACATTGGGCCTTTACCCATACAACAGAGTTTTTATAGCTGATAGCAGCAGAGAAGCTGAAGGGCACTTCAAGCAGTCCTCCACAAGGGAAGATTCCTCTGTAGTGAGAAGGGGCAATGCACTGCAGATTACTTGAAACAATACTGATACGAAAAAGTGTAACTGGTTTACCATACCAGCAGTTTAAACCCTGGATCTCAAAGCTCAGATTTTCACAAATCACAGTAAACTGGAGTTTACAGAAGATGGATCCTGAAGCTCTTATGTATAGGCAAGCTGCTATCCACTGCAGCAGAGTTTACCTACATGTATCAGATGTTGAAATGCCCTCTGAAAGAGTCCAGACGACTTGAATTCCAGTTCAGCTAATCTGTAGAAGCCTATCCAAATACAGCCTTACTACAATCCAAAGACCTCTCCTCCTAAGGCCAAGAAAAACAAGAGTCAGAAAACACCAAATGGATTTATTCCCAACTATGAGGAAAGCCTGACAACACAGGTTAGAAACCTCACTTCACCCAAATAACAGGAGATCTGGAAACAGAAGGAAAATTAGACCAAACAACCTTTATTTGAATAAAATTCTTTAGACAATAGCTCTTCCCTTGTTTGGTTTTTTTTTTTGTTCCTGTGGAATATCCTGTTCAGCAACCCATCAGCTCTAACAGCTCTCACCTTTCCCTGTTCTCCTGGCTGAAATTATAACCATTAAGTATCAGAGATAAGGAAAGCCTTGATAATCCTAATAACATAACAGACTTCATAAAGGGAACAAATTTACCTGTTCAACAAAAAGATATAGAAGAGGTTCCTGAACACCATAACCACTATCAGCTGTCAGTTGGCTACATAATTACATGCCAGCAGTTACTGATCATCTGTACATCCCCAAATTGTCAAAAAACAGTCCAAAATTATTTAAATAGCTACCAGTGGCCTGCACATGTTAGTTTTTCGCTATGAAGCATACAATATAGAAACAGTTTGAATCTTTCACTTAACAGATTTTTTTGTCTGTACTTTTCCAGTCACTTTAACATCTAGTGGCATCACTTCTACTGAGAAAGGGGAAAAAAAAAAATAATCATATTTTTAAATTTAAACTGCAATTTATCCTCTGAATGTGCCACCCTCTCAAAACTCGTAGAAACAAGAAATAGGACAGAACAGAATTTTGAGAACACTGCTTTGGAAACAATTAATTCTCAAGCAGAAAGTGTACTACAGTAACAGTAAAAAAAAAAAAAAATCACAAGACGAAGCTAAGATGACTTCAAGTTAAATGAGAACACTAGCAGAAGATAAACACAATAAAAGGATCTGGTTCTCCACAAGTAGTTTAATTTTTATGTTACTTAATAGTGGTTAAATCAGGAGTCAGTAAGATCCCTATTTTAGCACTTTTTTCTTTTTTAAAATTTATTCTAGAAATCACTTTTTAACCACAAAAGAGGAAAAAAAAAAAAGGAAGAAACTTACCACCACAATATATCATGACTTATTAGTGTTCAACACTGCTGTAACACAGAACTGTTGGGATAAGTGTCATTTCCTCACTAGAAGTGTGTAAACAGTACTAAAATGAAAAACATCAGCACATTTCGCCAGCAATAATAAGAACCAGTATCCAAAAGTTTTACTTCCTAACTGCCAGATCTGACATTTGAAGTGTGACATGATGCTGCTGCCAGCTCTGACATCACTACCTCCTTCACACGGGCAAAATCATCTAGCCTTAGTTAAAGCTACCAGGAAACTTAACAGTGGAAAAGCCCATGAGTGCAGCTGAAGGTCAACAAATTCACTTTTAAACTCAACCTATACAGGACAGATTAGCATACAGGCAAAAGAGACATCACTGCAGCTGCCTGAAGCAGAAACACATACAACAGGAGCAGCCAGCCTGGACACCGTCAGTATCATTGACACAGATAGCTACAAAACAGCAGAGCATTTTCTAGTAGTTTTCTCATTTGCATCAATGCCCCCAAAAATGTCAATGTTGTTAGCAACACCTGCTGCTACGCATTGTAAGTTCATCTCTCCTCTGGTATTTCTACAGTAACCATACAACATGGCCCACTATTCCAAGGGTTGCCAAATTTAAAAGCTTAAAGTGTTCTTTTTAAAAGTGCAGTTTGTACTTCACACTGGGTATCTGCACATCGCACTAACGTAGCAGACAAAACCAAGGCCAGTTTCCACAGACAGAAACAGATTTCAGCTGAGTGTGATGTCACTCACTTTATTTTACTAGTAGATATATGAATAATACTGCTTACCAATGTATTTTTACTGCCAGTTGTAGGCCTAGCTATTTCACTTTTTCAGCTGTACTCAGCAACTAATGTAGCATTCCAGCTTTGGTACAGCCCCTTCCTCTACAGACATCTTGCTCCTTTAAAGAGAAATGTTTCTCAAATACACTAGAAGATTAAAATGAAAATGCAATGAAAGAAAAAAAAATCAAAAAGCCTTGATATTTGAATAAAACAATGTATTTGTGTATCCGTATAGCTGTATTGAAACAAACATAGCCTACTGCCTGTATTATCACATAATCTACAGTCTCACAGTTTAAACAGCTTTAAAGTGCACAACTATTTGAGAAACTCGTTTTTGAAGCAAAGCAACTGAGTTTGGAATTTGACTGGCAACTGGAAAAAACAGTCACCTGTACAAACCCTACTCAGACACTGAGCACATTTAACCTGGACAGTAAAAAACTCTAAAGCTAATGCTAAAAAAAAAAGGGGGGGAAAAAAAAAAAAAAAACAAACCAAAAACACAAAAGGAAAAAAACAAGACAAATGAAAGCCACCAAGTCTTCAAAAGGGCTACTTGCTTCCAGACTCCCAAAACACTAAGCCATTAAAGTAACACTGCATTTAAGATCTCAGTCTGTTCTCATTGCCAGAGTTGCCAAGTAGTAAGAAATAAGGTTTGGCACTTAGTTCTTTTGTTCCTCCGAAATGCAAAAAGACAAGGGCCACAAGTTTTCCCAGCAGTAAAAGCCATTCAGGAAACACTGTTCAGTAAGCGATACTTTGGAAATAAGTATCCCCCTGCTAAGCTCCCTTTCCTTAACAAATTTGGCAGTAGAGATGACACCGATTTGTCCACCCACTGACAGCGAGACCATCGTGGCACAAACCAGTAGAGAGCCAGATGTCTGCTAATGCGTGCATCTACAGTGGAAATATGCACCTACATCCTGAAGTACCACCAGATAGCATTTGGCAGGTTGGAGAACAAAAGAATCTTCCCCAACTACACAAAACAAATATAAATACCAACATCTGATACACTTCCTTACTTCGCTGACCATGCCCAGTTCCTTTTCCCAATACTAGTCTTTACTGCAAGTTATGATAGGAGCATCTTCAATTCTTGCCATATACACACAGAAGCTTTTCTAAAAGCTGGTCAGCCACCATGAAAACACCAGAAGTTACACAAATGACTCACAGCTGTTTGTGGTACTGCAGTATCTATGCAGAAGTTAAGCCTGATGTTGTCAGTATGCCCTGGTTTCCGCTGGGATAGAGTTGGTTTTTTCTTCCTAATAGCTGGTGCAAGCTGTGCTTTGGCTTTAGTCTGAGAACCCTGTTGATAATACACTGATGTTTTAGTTACTGCTAAGCAGCTCTTACCCTGATCAGGGACTTTTCAGTCTCTCATTCTCTGCCAGTGAGGAGGGGCACAAGACGCCAGGATGGAGCAGAGATAGGATAACTGACCCAAACTAGCCAAAGGGGTATTCCATACCACAGCACATCATGCCCAGCTAGGAAGAGTTACCTGGAAGGGACTGATCTCTGCTCAGGTTGGGCTGGGTATCAGTCAACTGGTGGTGAGCAATTGTACTGTGCATCACTTGGGTTTATTGTTGGTTTTTCCCTTTTCCCCTTTTGGTTTTGTATTTTCTTTCCTTGTTATTTCCTTTATCATTACTATCATTATACTGTACTTTAGTTATTCGACTGTTCTTATCTAAACCTGTGGGGTTTACATTCTTTCAATTCTTCTCACCCTGCCATTTTTGTCCTGAATGTTTTTGAAAGGCACTAGACAAAAATAAAGTTTTTCTCTCCAGCACTTGACAGAACTCAGTTCTCTTTTGCTACCATACAACTATACAACACTAACCATAATCTACACTAAAAGATTATGTATTCAAGTACTTACAAATACATTCAGAGCAAAATGCTAATCTGTTACAGGGACAGGACAGCCTGAAGACAAGATCCTGAATCTCACACCAAACTGTATTCTACTTCTTCTTCCAGCCCTCACCTTGAGCAAGAAGCAGGAGAAATCACGTAAATCCCACTAAAAGAATATACCTGCCAAGAGTAGCAAAGCTTAAACTCAGAAATTCCTTTAGCAGATTACAGTTACCAGAAGGCAGGAATGCCATCAGAAACAAGTCTGTTAAAATCGTCATAGCATTCTTACATACAGAATATCCCAAAAAGCCATAGAAAACACCCAGAAGCTCTGACAGATCTGAATAAAGCACATTCTTGAACACAGCAAGAAGGCTATTAACTTTCCAGCTTAGGAAGCTGGAATTCTCCAAAGTAACTGCCAGATTCTTGCAAAGCACAAAATAAACAAAAGTAATTACTCATTGAAATCACCTTAAAGTTTTAAGGGGAAAAGTGACCTTCCTACAAATCCCACTAGAAAGCTGAACTTTCCTCTGTCACAAACATTTAATAAGTCCTAAGTACAGTAACTGCAAGCAGTCTGATTGAAGACAATTAAGCTTTTTTTCCAATGCAGAGCTTCAGGCTCCATTACATGTATCCTATCCACTTGTATGTATGGAACACTACTTTACTCCCAGAATAGGGAACCTGTTGACAGATACTCTTCAAGTTCTGTCAGTACAGAAATAGCCCTGCCTGAACCTAGAAAGAAGTCCATAAAGAGCACACCGAAACAATTAGAAAATATCATCTTCTGTAAGGGATGTTGTGTACTGAAATCCGTGCGGAAGTACCGACATACTTACAGGCAAGATACATCAGTAAGATTGATAGCTTATTCATACAGGGTCACTGGGTTTCTCTCCAAGAAAACAAGATTTAGTTGCCAAGAGAATATTCAAGCCTTTAGCCCTTTCCTCTACAAAGAGATTTCTTTCAGTTTAAAATGAAGATTTTCATTTCCTGCTGTTATCTCAAGCAGGATTCACCTATAAATGCATCCTCCTAAGAATTCACATTTGTTTTCTCCATATGCTAAAAAAAAAAAAAAAAAAAAGCTGAAAGCACTGGAAACTTTCATAGCATTTTCTAGGTTGCATGTTACTCATTCTACCTGCTACTACAAAATCCTGTGTAACACAGTAAAGATCAGAGAGCAGCTTTAACTAACAATTACCTTCACAGCTAAACACACATTAGATAGGCTACCTCTTTAAGTGAGAATTAACTTTCAATTTCCAGCTCACAGCCCACATGCGTCTTGCAGACTATTAGGCCAGTTCAATCAGTAAACAATATACACCAAACTCAAGCCCCCTTGGGTTCCACTCTTCCAGTAACAAACCTCATGCATGCATGTCATAACAGCCCTCTTTCAGCAGCCTGTGGCAGTCTGGAACAAGATACTGCCAAAAAACAACTCCTGAAGAAAAATTCAGGCTACCTATGTCTAGAGATGGTGTACAAACCTCATGTTCAGGACTGACCAACTTGTCTTGTGCTGCTAGATTGGTTACATATTTTAACAGAAGGGTATAAGCCATCACCATGTCATTAAAAAAAAAAAAAATCAAACAAAAAACCACACCAGCTCTTAAACCGTGTCAAAAATGTACAGTCAAAAGGCCCAACAAACCCAGTAGTACAAAAATCCAAAAAGCTAGTACAGGAAAGCAAAACAGAAAACCTAGTAGGAATAAAAATCCTTATAAAACTCTTAGTCACTTCTCTGCATGCCTATCTATTCATTAATTTAGTTTAACATACATGTTTGACAACTACTATAATAGCTCTCTGAGTATCCCAGTACCATTTCCTGTTTACAGACTTACTAAGCTCAATCACATGTGTGGAGCAGTCAGCAGTGAGCTCCTAAGTTCCAGCACCCCCACAGAGGAACTGAAACAGAATTCATCTATAACACTTCCACGTGACATAGAGCAAACATTGAAGGCTTTCAATACAGAGTAACCCTTATTAGAGAACTTAAATATTTTGCCTAGCTCTTAGCTCAAGCTCAATCACAGACATTCATCCCTGCTGGAGAAGTATTTCCAGCCTACTTCTAGAAGTAAACTGCACACACTTTCCTAAACCACAAATAAGTTATCTTCTTTCACATTACCTTAAACAGTCCCTGATTTCACCCATTGCTATGACCATTTACAAGTGGAAGAAAGGTACTTGTGGTCTCACAACAGACACCTGTGGCATCAGGCAGGACCACAACTGAACATTGAGAACTGACATAGCTCTTGAAAGAACCTGGTATGACTCTGTTCAATGAAAATCATATGTGCTTTCCTTTTAACAATCACCAAGGAAACAGCTCGAGTAAAGATGCCAGAAGAGACAAACTGACTAATTTGCTACTTTCCATTTGAGAAAAAAAAAAAAAAAAAAAAAGATAAAAAAAACCCAAACCAACTCTAGGTTTCAGCAGATATTTTCTATTTGTATTTAGTACCTGCATGAATAAGCTTACTCCCTGGAGCAGGTGAAAAAGAACACAATTAGAACCACAAATATTTTTATAAATTAAAATATATGAAATATATGATATTTTATATATGAAAATATATAAAAAATTATTTTTATTTTAAAGACAAAAGCCTAAACCTACCATGGATGTTTAAAGAAACTATCATATAGCATAAACTTCATTTTAGGTGAGTATGCTTTAAAAAAGTTTACATAATAAAGGTAATTGACACAGGATAACATTTATGAGCTTCCGTGGTTTTGAAAAAGTTCTTTATGCTTCCTATTCTTAGAGGCACTACAGCCTCTACACATAGAGTTTCCATGAGCCACATGATCCTCTCAAATTTAGGATACTTCTGATGAGCTCCTAAGACACCAATAATTTAATGCAGATGAAGTGCTGAACAAGAGCAACATGAACGTTACAAATACAAGGTGTTTAATTTTATCATGAGCTTTAAAGTTATATAATGTATTTGATAATTAGTTTCTTGGCTGTGATAAACTGAAGTAAAAAATTACAGCTTTCTTACTTACCTACTTAGTAATCTTAGCTTTGTGTCTAGCACCTTCAAAAACAATTTTTTAGTAAGACTAGAAAATTTTGGTCATCCTCAACCAGTTTTGGAACCTAAAGCCTTCTTCAGCTTTGGAAAATAGCCTTAAACCTAGCCACTGCATTGGAGTTTCCCCATACTGGCCTCAGCCATCACTTAACGGTCTAGACTCATTTCCTCTAATACTTCAGAATACCATATAGCTAACAAAAAAAGATTTCCACTTGTATTTTTACTTTCTCAACTTTTCTTTTTCACTTTACATTGATCTCCTGGAGACTTTGGAGAATCATAGAATCATAGGTTAGGTTTGGAAAGGACCTTAAGATCATCTAGCTCCAACCCCTCTGCCATGGGTAGGGACACCCCACACTAAACCATGTCACCCAAGGCCTCATCCAACCTGGCCTTGAACACCCCCAAGGCTGGAGCATTCACAACCTCCCTGGGCAACGCATTCCAGTGCCTCACCACCCTCTCAGTAAAGAACTTCTTCCTTATAACCAATCTAAACTTCCCCTGGTTAACTTTGAACCCATTACCCCTTGTCCTATCACTACAGTCCCTAATGAAGAGTCCATCCCCAGCATCCTTACAGACCCCCTTCAGATACTGGAAGGCTGCTAGTTGATCTCCACGCAGCCTTCTCTTCTCCAGGCTGAACAGCCCCAACTTTCTCAACCTACCTTCATA
This sequence comes from Psittacula echo, assembly GCF_963264785.1. Lineage (NCBI taxonomy): Eukaryota > Metazoa > Chordata > Aves > Psittaciformes > Psittacidae > Psittacula > Psittacula echo. The sequence continues at coordinate 48,779,800 of NC_137743.1, forward strand.
TGGGAGGTGCTCCAGTCCCCTGATCATCCTCGTGGCCCTCATCTAGACTTGCTCCAACAGTTCTATGTCCTTTTTATGTTGAGGACACCACAACCGCACACAATACTCCAAGTGAGGTCTCACGAGAGCAGAGTAGAGGGGCAGGATCACCTCCTTCGACCTGCTCCTCTGAGGTCACGCTCCTCTTGATGCAGCCCAGGACACAGTTGGCTTTCTGGGCTGTGAGCGCACACTGCCAGCTCATGTTCATTTTCTCATCCACCAACACCCCCAAGTCCTTCTCTGCAGGGCTGCTCTGAATCTCTTCTCTGCCCAACCTGTAGCTGTGCCTGGGATTGCTCTGACCCAGGTGGAGGACCTTGCACTTGTCATGATTAAACTTCATAAGGTTGGCATCAGCCCACCTCACAAGTGTGTCAAGGTTCTCTCCGGATGGCATCCCTTCCCTCCAGCATTATCAACTGAACCACACAGCTTGGTGTCACGGGCAAACTTGCCGAGGGCACACTCAATCCCACTGTCCATGTCAGCGACAAAGATGTTGTCATCAACACCAATCCCTGAGGGACACCACTCGTTACCGGTCTCCAGCCAGACATCAAGCCATTGACCACAACTCTTTGTGTGCAGCCATCCAGCCAGTTCTTTATCCTCCGAGTGCTCCACTCATTAAATTGATGTCTCTCCAATTTAGAGACAAGGATGTCATGTGGGACAGTGTCGAATGCTTTGCACAAGTCCAGGTAGATGACGTCAACTGCTCTGCCCCTGTCCATCAGTTCTGTAGCCCCATCATAGAAGGCCACCAAATTGGTCAGGCAGGATTTCCCCTTAGTGAAGCCATGCTGGCTGTCACCAAGCACCTCCTTGTTTTTCATGTGCCTAGCGTGCCTTCCAAGAGAATCTGCTCCAAGATTTTGCCAGGCACAGAGGTGAGACTGACTGGTCTGTAATTCCCCGGGTCATCCATATTCCCCTTCTTAAAAATGGGAGTTATATTTCCCTTTTTCCAATCACTGGAAATTTTATGTGACTGCCACGATTTTTCAAATATGATGGCCAGTGGCTTAGCAACTTCATTCACCAGCTCCTTCAGGACCCATGGATGGATTTCGTCAGGTCCCATGGACTTGTGTATGTTCAGGTTCTTAAGATGGTCTCAAACCAGATCCTTTCCTACAGTGGGCCTAAGGTCTTCATTCTCACATCTGCCTTCCAAGACTTGGGTGGTGTGGTCAGAGCATTTGCCAGTGAAGACCAAGACAAAGAAGTTATTAAGAACCTCAGCCTTCTCCAAATCCAGGGTAGCCAGTTCTCCTGATAGCTTCTGGAGAGGGCCCACGTTGTCACTAGTCTATCTTTTATTCACAATGAACCTATAGAATCCTGTTATCTTTAACATCCCTAGCCAAGTTTAATTCTAACTGGGCCTTCCTAACCTGGTCCCTAGCTTCCCAGACAACATCCCTGTACTCTTCCCAGGCTGCATGTCCTTGCTTCCACCTTCCATAAGCTGCTTTTTTCCTTCGAAGTTTCCTCAGCAGCTCCTTATCCATTCAAGGAGGTCTCCTGGCCCTCCTGCTGCACTTCCTTCTAGTTGGGATGCAACACTCCTGAGCTTGGAGCAGGTGATCCTTGAATAACAACCAGCAGTCTTGGGTCCCCCTGCCCTCTAGGGCTATATCCCATGGAACCTTACTAAGCAGGTTCCTGAAGAGGCCAAAGTCTGCTCTCTTGAAGTCCAGGGCAGTGAGCTTGCTGCACGCTCTTCTCACTGTCCTGAGGATCTTGAACTCGACCATCTTATGATTGCTGCAATCAAGGCTGCCCTGGAGCATCACATTTCCAACCAACCCTTCCCTGTTGGTGAGCACGAGGGCAAGCATGGCACCTCTCCTTGTTGGCTCCTCTATTACTTGCAGAAGGAAGTTGTCTTCCACACAATCGAGGAACCTCCTGGATTGCTTGTGCCAGGCCATACCATCCCTCCAACAGATGTCAGGGTGATTGAAGTCCCCCATGAGAACAAGTGAGCATGTAGGAATTCCTATCTGTCTATAGAGTGCTTCATCCACAGAGTCTTCTTGATCGGGCAGCCTGTAACAGATCCCCACAGTAATGTCTCCCATCACTGTTGTCCCTTTAACCCTGACCCACAAACTCTCTGTTGACTGATCACCTGTCCCCAGGCAGAGTTCCAGCCTATCCCTAACATAAATAACAACTCCCCCTCCTCGCCTGCTTGGCCTATCTTTTCTAAAGAGTCTGTAACATCCCATTCCAACACTCCAGTTACAGGAGCCATTCCATCATGTTTCTGTGATGCCTATTATATCATACCCCCGTAGATGTGCACACACCTCTAATTCCTCTTGTTTGTTCCCCATTCTATGGGCGTTTGTATAGAGGCATCTGAGCTGAGCTCCAAATGAAACCGGCTCATTGGCTGGAGCGGCTGGAATATCTCTACATTGCTCCAAGCATTTAATTATAGGTGCTGGCAACTGACTGGGAGAGCTGGGATGGAATGATGCCCCCCTCCCCCAACACATCTAGTTTAAAGCTTTCTTGACCAGACTGGCAAGCCTCCTACCAAAACTACTTTTCCCCTTCATTGTCAGACCAGCTCCAGCAGCCTCCAGCAGACCTGGCCTCCCAAATCAAGTCACAAGTTAAAACCCACAATCACGCCATCATTTGCTGGTCTAAGAGAGCATCTTCTCTCAACATTCTTGAAGCACATAAAAATCAAAATAACTAGCTATAGGAAACTAACATTTAAATAGGAGTGGTCCCAACTAAGAATTGCTTCTGCTTGTTCCAAGAAAAACCACATTTTATTTTTGTGCCATTTGTAAGTGAAAGACAAGCTGGGTTTAGAGAAAAAAGCAAAGGTCTTAAGCTGAAGGCCTGGAAAGCTCCTACTTAATGGCTGCAAACCCTAGAAGTTCAGGGTGTTGTTGCAGACCAGCCTCAAAGTCTTGCCACTCCCCAAAAAAGGCTACAGATTTACATGAATTTGAGCAAAGAATAAAAGTACAACCGCACAACACCAACTCTAAGTAAAAATTAGCCTGTATTACCTCTTCCCCAGACAACAGGGTTTTTTTGTTTTGACCATCACAAGTTATTTGCATCTCAGGTTTTGCCTTAAAGATAATGATTTCCAAACAATTCTGTTAACTCTTATGAACCAGAAAGGTATTTCTGAAGCCTCTTTCAAGCATTCAGAAATCAAACTTGTACACAGGAAAACGCTTCTTCTATGAAATTTGTATTTAGCAGATCTCACTGAGATAAGATCTGATACATCATTCTGAAGTATACAAGTTTCCTCAATTATAACCCATACTTAGAGAACTCTGTGAATATGCTGTTAGACACCAAGTCAGGAACTGACAACACACTAAATCTCTACCAAACTTATTCATATAGTTGTACTAGTAACTTAACCTTAATGTCAAAAATATCATGCTAAAAAATACTGCCATTTCTTCCCTTCTGAACCTAAATCATTTACTGGTTTTTATTTAGCACTAGTTTGAGAGGTAGGTTTTGTTCTTAAAACCAGATAATGCACGCTATGCTAATTAACCAAAAGTTCATTTTTGAGATAATTCTGTTAAAACAAATACATTTTATTGGTAATATGTAAGCAGGCCAAGAAACCAGAAAATAAAGAGCAAATGTAAGTGTGCTTTTCCAGAAAGGTGAAAGGTAATTTGCCTGTTTCGCATTACCCTCTTTACACAAACGTAAAATCCATTTTTTCTCAAGGTTAACCTTTATTCAAGAAAAAATAACAAAGTTCTGTATGTAGAACAGTATATATGAACAGCATATATGTAGAACTGCATATATGGCAAACTAATGACTGACAAACACACATTTTAAATGAATATGTATTTTATGTTTCTGTGGGTATATTGTCTTCAAGTAAACTTTCAGCTGTTGGCTGCTGGAAAATATTAATAGGTCAGATTCTTCTGACTTCTGGAAGTCTAATAGTAAATACACTTCAACTAGACATGCTTTGAGACATAAAGGAAACCATGTGTTCTAGAACAAAGTTCTAGTCTGGGGAAAAAGATTAGTAGACAAAAGTGAACAACAGCACAAAGCCAAATAAATAACCTTTTTTTTTTTTTTTTTTTGTTGTTACTATAACTCTTTAAGATAATGTTACCATACCATTAAAACTAATCAAGGTATCTCTAACCCAGTGACCACTTTCCTCACTCTCCTTTCCATGGCTCTGATCAGTGATTTACAAAACTGGGTGGAGGAGGAAATAACATAACCAGAATGTGGTAGGAAGGCACAAGCACAAACTGTTCTCTGATTTTCCCCTTCGATCACTGCAAGTTCCTACAGCCTTATTAGCAGAAAAGAGTAAAGCATCATGCCAGACTTCACACTTCATTTAAATGCTGTATTAAAGGCTTTTCAAAGAAATTGCACTTAGTTTTTAACACCAAATACAAGTTCCAACTGTCTTCAGGATATGTGAGCAATATTTCAAAGATGATAAACACAGGTAAAGCACTCACCTGGTTAAACCCACTTTCATGTCAATGCTTGCAGACTAGCTGTGAGACACAACAGAAACAGAAGTAATGCCCTATTATTTTGTCAGTGAAACATGGAACCAGAAAGTGACAGTGACAGCTGACAAAGGCTCAATACAGCAATAGCCACAACAGAGTGTTTTATTTTCCTGTATCTCCAAAAGCATCTTATCAGATTGGTTCTTCAGTGCCATCAAGACTCGTCATGTTTAAAGTCAGACTGGTTACTAAAAACCCTGCAATAATCTTTCCTATCTAGATTACATACCTCATCTCATTCGTTCAGCAGTAAATTGTAAGACTCTGTTTTGGTGGGTCTTTAAAATTTGAAAGATTCACAACAGAGAGATCGTATTGTTTTCAGCTGTAATATTTTCTTCTCTAAAAACCTAATACATTTATATAATAGTACAGGATTTGAAATTCCAAAATTTCAAAAACAGAATAAAAGGGTTCAAAAAGGTTAGAGAAAACTTCTTTACACATGAAGCACCAGAAGTTTCTGCCAGACGTGTTTTAACATATATTTTTCAATAATTTTTTGGCAAGGATTAAAAGTTATTGAGCCAAAATAACTTTTTTTTTTTGTTTGGTTAATATATCAGAATTAGGCTTCAGATCTTCCTCAGCCTTACATGTTTGTATGCAGGAGTTGGCTCTACATACAAAATAACCAGGGAAGACAAGCCATTCCATTTAAATTGCAGAAAGGCTCAAGAGCCTAAAATACGTTCAGTTGAAGCAGACATTGGTTTGTTGGACTTGCCAGAGTGGAGGTTGTCTGCTTTAATTAGAAACATTCTTTAGTGCCAGACCATGCAGGTTTTGGTATTTCTTTATCTACAATACATAGGACACAGATGTGGATTTCAGCACGTTTTGTAATAGAGTATACGCCAAGATCGTTAAGAAAGAATGTCAGACTCCACAGTATGCCTCTAGTTGTGCTCCATCTGTTTTGAGCGAGCTTTAGTCCACCCACTTGTCATGGGCTGTGAACACTGACCACGCATGCTCTGAATCTACACTATCACAAAACACGAGAGAGAAAAGAGCAGCTAGACTGCATAGCGAACATTAATTTACAAAAACGGCATGCTAGGCAGGCAGTGGAGACACTTACTTCTAACAATTTGTCAGAGCCAGTCATTTTGCACTGCACTAACTTGCAGAATAGGTATTACCAATCAAGTTCAGTGAGCAGACCCTTTTTGCTGTACATATTAGGACTGACTGAGAAGCTGAACTACAGGACAGAAGTGCTCTGATGATTTCACTGCTCAATTATGTAAATGTTTTTAAACTTTCACACAGATGAGACAATACACTTAATCCCTAGATTTACATATGCTTACAGATTTCAGCCTATAAAATTTAAGGCCTTTTAAAAAAATCTGACACCTTGTTTGGTTAGAAGAGCTTACAGCAGCTGCACCCTTATTACTGGAACTAGTTTCACCACAAGAAAAATTAAGCAGCAATGTGCATGTGAAGTATATAGTTTCAGAGCACACGTTAACCAGTCTGGTAATATGCTGATGCCAGAAACAATGCTGGTTATGTCCTGCAATTTTTCATTCTCAACATGCACTTACCTAGCAACTACACAAGCTGACACAGTTCACTGCAACAAGCAAAAGACTGACCTCTTTCAAGCATGCTAATTTTCATTTGGGTTGCCAAAAAAAAAAAAAAAAACAGACACAACTTTTGGAACCTCTGAAAAGTGGAATGAGGACAGGGGTGAAGGGCAGGATAGCCAATCCCAGAAACAGATGAGCCAGATCTGTTTAAGCATTGTATGAAGTGCCATGGCTAACTCATACATGGTGACTGAATCTTTGCAGTTCTGTGGTGAGACAGCCATTTCAGGACATCTATCCATCTCAGTCACACTATGACAGCAACTCCTTTTCCCTCATAGGTGCAGCAGCAATTTATGGGCCTTTAAACTGGAAGGATACCAGCAGGCATTCAGCATCCAACAGATTATGACATCCTTCATACTTCAGCTGGAACCATCCTGCCAGGAGAAGAGCAGGCTACAAACAGTCAAACTTTCCCACAAATGGTCCTTCTGACTTGAAGATGAGGTTGTATCCAGCTCCAGATGAGGCTGCTCCATCCATGCAGCATGTGATGGTATTGTTATTTAATTTCATCTGATAAATTATGTGTGTTTCAAGACAGCATGTTGGTTAGCAAACAAGAGGGTAAGTGGGTTTGTACTTACTTTTTCTAACCAAAATATTTGTATTCCAAGAGCAAGACACACCTCCAGGTTTACAATCAAAGCATAGACACCTACATAAAACATCACCACCACACTAAGCCAGATACTCCTGATGACAATCCAATCAGTACTGAAGCTATGGCTTCAGCCACCTATTCTCAGATTTCTATTAATTCTAGCAGCAGCTGGACATCTGGAAATGGTTGAACAACAACAGTAGAGGCATTAGAAGTAGAGTAAGAGGATGCCTTGGAAACTACCATGAAAGAAACAGCTCCAATCTAAAGTGGCAAAGAGACTAACACTACTACCTACCTTCAGGTCACCTCCTGCGTGCCTCAGTCTTTGACTCGCTTAATGTAGTTACAGTTACAAACTAATATTAGAATCATGCAACACTTGCTAAATCTTTAACTTGCACATCTTTTGCTTCTTGCAAGGCTCTAAAATGAGGGTGGGGAAGGCAGGCATTATAGGTACAAACAGACAGAAAAGTAACTACTAGTACCCAAGACTTCCTGTGGACCATTTACAACTCTCCCACCAGTCATGACCACTGACCAACTTTACTGGAAAAAAAAAACCAAACATATACTTAAACATGGGGGTAGAGAGAGTGTTACAAACCAACACAGATGGTGGAACTTTCATTTTTAAGTGAGGACAGAAAAAAAAAAAAAAGCTAACAGATTACAGCAGACAGTCTGCTTTAACAGATTGCAAGAACAAAATGGCCATCTACTTTGTATTTAGAATGCTTCACATCTTTGCTTGGCACAAGAGGACAGTCTGATCTCATCCATACCAGGCTGTGACTGACAAGTACTCGGCATGTTTACTATTAAATACTGCCTCAGCAACTGACATGTACACAATTGCTCAGACCTCACAAGTGATAAGAACAAGTAATCAAAGCAGACTAAAAGTCAGGCAAGGCTCTATTAGAAGTTACCAAGATGGGCAGCACAAGTTTTTAAAAAGCTATTCCCATCTTTAAAAACGAAGAACTTGAGAAACTGTACCATTTTGAGAAGTTTTCTGAGCCTCTGAGAGAAATTATTATCTGTTGGTTTTGGAAGCGAAGAAATGAAAAACCTTGCAGTAATCATTCTGAAAATTGTTCCAATAGCCAGTGCGTTTTAGAGTTAGTAACAACCTATACCTACTGCAACAGCACCCCATACACACGAAGCTTTAAAATTAAAAGGTGTTTTAATTATGTGCTTCAAGTCTCCTGCTTCTCGACCGAAACAAGACATGCAATTAGTACAAGGTATTTCACATGTTTAGATGCCTAAGTATAATAGCATCTATAATCCAAAGGGGAAAAAAAAAAAAAAATCATTAAGATGAAGTTCTGCCCAAGATTATTATGTGCAACAGTGAATTTGAACAACTGCCTGTTTCCTGTGCATGACTCTGAGACAATTCAATGCAATTAAGAATTGTAATTCTCTACTAGTTCCATTACCTAGCTCCTTAGAGCTTTACCCAAACTGTTCTAGTGGAGTTGATTAACCCAAAATTGCAAGCTCTCAAATTGAATCAGAAGTCAAGTTTGCTTTAGACATGCATGTCAGAACAAATCCCCCAAGTCAAAAGTCAGCAGAGGGCACTGTGACACACCTACAAATTAATATTTTGCTGCTCTTTTCGCCCTGAAAATTAGTAGGTCAGTCAGGAGCAGCCTTAACAACTGCTGCTCCTTCCAATCACTAGTATAGACAATAGGTATTCCTGATGGCTGCCCAATAGGGCTTCCTGGACTTGCTACGGACAATGTAGGATATCCATCACTCTCCTATACAACAGAAAGTCACCACACCAAAACTACAAGACTACATAAGAGACAACCCCAGGTCTCAGCAGCTACATGGTGATTAAAAATATTTTTTATCTTTCTTATGGCTTTTAAGGAAAAGGTAGTATATGCCTTCTGAACTCATGACAAGTCAGAGAAACAAAGCCACTGGAACAGGTATGTCTAGAAAGAGACCAGGAAAAAAAATCAGATCAAATTGAGCAATATTACATAGTGGACACTAAGAAAAAGGTCAAGGAGGACAGCCTCAGAACCACTGAAATTAAAACCTCTTATGTCACACCACAGCTACTGTGCTACTTCCCACCTTCCTTTTCCACGTGAATTTTGCCCTATTAAGCAAAGTTAAACAATAGTCTCAAAGCCGTCCAAGTTCTCACTGAACAGTTTCCCCTTCCTGGGAAGCTGAACACTGGCAAACTAGTTAAGTCCCACAGCTACGAAACAAGGACACAAAAAGGTGGAAAAGATTTATAAATAATATTAAGGACTCCCTTCTTAGCAAAAATAATTAGGGCACACAAATGACTGACCAAGAGCAACCAGAAAACCAAACTACACAGAACTGCACAATACATTGTCCTTTATTGCCTCTTGCAGTGAACCCATGGATAGCAGTAGCTATTCTCTTCATTCCCTGTCTATTGGTTCAGGCCCACAGAGGACTTAATCCTCAAAATTCAAATACAACCCTTGGCAATCCATTTCAGGGGAAAAGCAACTAACTTCTCTGGAATCCAGTCATAACTCGGCATCGCTGGTGTTACCCTTAGAATCAACACAGACTAAGTTGTTAAAATAAAAACCTCTCTGGTTGGTGCTTTTACATAACAAAGCAGAAACAGGTTCAGCAGTTACATTTGATTTACAGAAAGTCAGTGTATGCCTCTTGCCTGTAGTACTTGTGTACTGGCAATGGGAAGGCCACATTGACAAACTGCACCAACAGCAATTCTTCTCACAGCTTCTCTCTTCCAAACCAGCGTCATGCTTTGCCAGTCCTGGAACATGATGCTCTTTTCACAAGTTTCAATTGTCTGACAAATCTCAGGGAGGGCAGGGAGAGTGACTGCTACTTATGTAGGTAGCTAGATTACAGAAGGAAAACGTATGTGGCAGTATGAGAAGGCTTCCTGACAACAAAGTTTTCAGATGAAATTGCACCAGACAGCTTAAGGGGGATGTTTGTCACCAACAGGACAGGGAAACCCTATTAGACCCTGCTTTGGGTTATACAATTCTGCTCCATACTTTGCACTAATTCAGACATTTGTAGGACTGCTTTGTGAGCAGATTCACTTCATTTGCCTAGCAAAAAGTCACACACAGCAAATCTCAGCTCAAGCAACCCAATAAGCACTGGGCCCCCTCAGTCACAGAGCTACTCAGCAAGGAGCACAAGGAAGACTCAGCTGCTCAAATATTACTCAACATTTATTAGGGAATATTATTCAAATGAGCAAAATAACCCATCAGTTTCATGAACAAACAGTACAATGCATAAAAAAAGACTAGAGGCTGCACTGGAGTTTACCTTTTCTCAAGTAAAACTTGGACAACACATAAGATGGTTCTTCTCACCTAAGGAAGTTTGCCCCTTTGGGTGCCAAAAACTCCGCTTTACAAAGACTAGGACACAATAACACTGTCAGTCTACCTCTGCATCAGCTGATGACCTATACTCACCGCAGACACCCATTTCCCGGTCCCCACTGTTCTCCTAGCCCTTTCAGCTCTGGCACAAGTTAAAGAGAAAAACAGTTACCAAACAGATTTTATAGGTTCACCTGAATCAATTTACAAGCAGTGCTCACTATTTATGTGACAGGCACCAGCAGCCTAAGCTTCTTGCCTCTACAGCCCTAGGAAACATGCCCTTACAGTAAGACACAAAGTGTGACCAGGACAACCTGTGCTCTCTGGGAGCTCGGTGCTGGTTTTGTGGGGGCTTCCGGGAGCGAAACGACCCTCTGAGGCACCAGACAGCCCAACCGCTGCCAGACAAGTCCAACTGTCACTCTCGAGCAGAACCACAGCGCCCACTACCTCGCCCATTTTGGGGGGAGGGGAGAGGGAGAGAGGAGAAAGAAGGCAGGGAATAGGTTGCTCCTCATTAAACTCCTAGAAGCGGACTAGTTTATTTAAACACAGCGCTTCTAAAGCCGTCGGCTGACGCAGAACCGCGGCACTTCGGCCCAGGCGCCCGCTCCCCTCACCGCAGCCCAGCTGGCCCCGCACGACGCGGCCCCGCCGCACCGGAGGAAGCCGCCCCACCTGCGCCGGGAGTGGCGAAGCCGGCCGCTCTATCGCCCGCGGTCCAACAGCGGCTCGACAGCCACCCAGAGGGAGCAGGGCGCCCAACTGAGAGGGACAGGGGGAAGGGGAGAACGGGTTAAAAGGGGAAAGGCGGTAGGGGATCCGCCTCCCTCCCACCACCCTCATCCCAGCCCCGCCGGGGGAAGCCCCGGGCCCGCCCACGCCCGGGCGACGAGCCGCTCTGGCCGCCGCTGTCTCCCTCCCCGCAGCCCAGCACTCACACCACGGCCCGGGAGATCATCCAGGAGACCATCGCGACAGCCGCGCGTCCCCTCCGCCGGCCGTGCTCGAATGGCGTGGCCCCGCCCCCGCCAGCCCGCCCCCTTGGCTCGGCGGACTCGCGCATGCGCCCTAGCGGCGGCGCGGGCCCGGGAGCTGTGGGCGGGGGGAGTTAGGTGAGTTTCTGCCAGTGGCGAGTAGGGGTGGTGTGTTCTCCCTCGGGCAGGGCAGGGCACGGCACGGCACGGCACGGCACGGCACGGTTCGGTTCGGTTCTCCCGAGGCGCGCTCCGGTGGGTGGCTGGCCTGCCGGCGCGGTGGGTTTGTCCTGCAGCAGTGCTGCCTGGTTTTAGACTGCCATGGGAACTGAGCTTTGCACAGCACCCACCAGGCCTGTCCACGAAGGAGAAAGGAGTAGATACAATGAATTAAGAGCGCAATAAGGTACCCTTTCTCCCCTCATCGCTTCCCTTCGGAGCACAGCGACCAACTCTAGAAGAAAGGCAGGTTGGGACCCATTACCATTGCCTTTTACTTGCATTCCCCGTGTGCTCGTATCCTATTTGCTGTAGGATGTCTCAGAACATTAATTTCACACATTCAGGTCTCTCTGCTGTGGGACAGAGCATGCCCAGCCCCTTGTGCGTGTGCTGAAGGGGTTAGATAAGGGCACAGCACTTTACCTGGTTGAAGCCCTCACTTTAAGAGCAGAGCTGTGGAGCCGGCTGACTCCCCAGGGCTGCAGCACCAGTATGAGCTGCCACAGGTAGGTGCTTCTCCTCCATACTTGTTTAAAAGCACTCAGTCCCAAAGGCTGTCTAGGACACATCCTTACATAGGCTGTGCAGACTGCTACTTGTAGTTGATCCAAAAGTTCAGGTAACTGTAAGGACAGGAGAGTACATGTGGGAAGGATTAGTGCCAGTGTGCCTTATTACATTTGTTCCTTCCTTAGACACCTCGTTAGCAGCTACTGCCCAAGGCATGACACTGGGCAAGACAGTGTGCAGCATGACCCAGCCTAGATACTCTTGTCAAGCTCATGGTCTGGCAGGCCGAGACACGCAGGGGAAACTGACTACTCCCTGATGCCTTAGCTAATCCATTGCAATCCAACTCTGCATACCAGCTTTACATGTAATGTGTAACTGTTTGTACATGTAAAAGGACAATTATTTTTCCAAACCAGACTGCTTTATCTTTTCTCTGAAGATTGTAGAATGTTCTGCCCATACCATTGCTGGAAACATTCAACTTTACTCTTTTCATGCCAACAAATGTAACAGAGTGGTACCCAAAGCAATAGCTGCCAATGCTACTGAGCATACCAATCAGCAGTTCAGGCAGAGAAAGAAGAGGTTGCTGTTTTCAACCCCATTCCTGCTGACTCCGTCACAGTGAATGATATACCAAGGTCAGCACCACAATCTATAGCAGAAACCAGTTCTTCTACATATATTTAAGTGAGGATAATACGTAGTTTTCCTGCCTGCCATACAGACAGAAGAAATGGTTTAATCTTTGTAATCTATTGTCTTGTTCTGATGAGAGGTGCAAAGTGAGCGCAGGATGGTTTCTGTTCCACAGGCAAGCACAGAATTCCTCACCTCCTCAAATAGGTAAAATCCAAGCACAGGCATTTTAACTCTTCTGCAGCCTTGAAACACAATACATGCAGTCAAAAGGCTAAAAGTGACTTGGGAAAGTAAAAAGAGGGTAAACAAACATGGAACATTTCAACAATGACTGTTTGAAAACTGTCACTATAGTTCTATACTGTGACATTTGAAGCTTGACATGGGAAAGGATACAATAATATAAAAATAAAGTTTATTTTTACCATGCAGGGATTTGGGTCTTGAAAGTAATGATACCAACCATCTTGGGTCTCTTTTTACCTCAACCTCTGTAGGGGGTAACAGATGCAGGAAGAGGTGGAGGAGTTTGTTTGTGGGCAATTTAAAGTACACCACTCATCAATCTTATTTTTTAAACCTAACCTGAATGCATTCCTCAACTGCATTCAATAAAAGGAGAAATCTGAACTACTACTTATATGCCCCTTGAATAACAAACCTCTCCAGTGGTAGACTGTACAAAGCAAACTTGCACACCAAGGCATTTGAAATATAAATTACTTACGAGAGATTACATCTTAGACTCCAGTTCTGTAAACTTGTGCAGAGGCAGGTGCTGCTGCCTGCATAGTACTCCGCTGAAGGCTGTAGCACTCCAGTCCATGTAGAGCAAACTGCAAGATGAGAGCTCTATTTTATAGCATAAGTAAGTACACAATGTGTTTCTTTTGTGCAAGCAGTTGTGCTTTTGATTCTATCTCAGAGAACTATTTCAGAAAAAGACTGATACTTTTTTTACTGTCTGAGGTTGTGCATACATTACTTCCATAGCTGCATACTTTATTTCATATAAAGTGTGTTTTAGAAGGAGAAAAAAAAAACCATTCTATTTTGTATAAAGACATTTATTTTTCTTGCATTTGTTGCCATGGCAATACTGTCTCTGGTGGAAAGCTAAATTTACATTGAAAGAGGCATTTTTTAAAGGGTAAAGCCAGGTGTCTCCTAAGAGTATTTTATCTTGGTATGAAGATTACGCTTTATTTCATAGAATGTTTTGAGACTTAATGCAGCTGAAGAAGCTGTGTGGCGTTTGCTGTGCCCCCAGCAGACAGGCAGAAGGGTGCCACATGGACTTCCTTGTATTCCAGTTCACACAGACTGATAATCCATGCTCCTGCATGGCAGAAACACAGGGAGCGGCATGACAATTAAATCCATGCCATGTACTTATTCAAACCTGGGGTGTCTTACTCATATGTCTGTCTATTTTTATATAAGGAATAGACCTACAGCTCTCTCATTATAGGATATTTTTATGCCCCCCTCTCCAAAGCCACTTCCTATAGTTAATGTTAAGAATATAGTAATAGTAAGAATGTTTGGAAAATCACTTGTAAAGGTCACCTATCATCAATTTTATTTTAACTTTGGTATAATTCAGTGTATGCATACAAGCATTGATGTTTAACTTTCACCTTTAGAGGTAAACAAACATTTTTCCTACTTTGCAGCTGCAAAAACGGCAATTGTGCAACATCTAGGAAAACACTAGCTAGTTTTTGACAGCTTTCAATGGTGACTGTGGGCCCCCTGCACTAGGAGGATGAGTTCCTCAGAGACAGTACCACGTTCATGCTGCTTCTGGAAATTCATGTATCTTAGTCAGTGCTGGGTTTTTCTTAACTTTGCTGGTTTGTATGAGTGTTCTAAATTAGTCTCAAATATAGAACAGTTTGGGAAAAAAAAAAAAAATACAGAATTCTGTCAGTTACTGAATCATACCAGAGACATTTTTGGAGCCAGAATATGGAACATTATTTGTTCCATATTCTCAGTTTATTTGTTGAGACAACAGAATACAGAACAGGTGAAGATAACTGTTTCTTAGAATACTCTAAGCTGGTGTGATTCTCATAACTGAGTATTAATGAATATAGTTGAAATTTATGGTTTATGCTACCTTCCACTACTTAACTCTTCATGGATCTTTCCTGTGCATGAAGTGACAGCAGAGATAGGCTCTGATCATGAGATAAACAGCCTGGTAGTCCTACTGCCTTGATGAGATTTCATCTTAAAGTGATCACTGAGCAATACTGAGGACATTTTATGAAAATCAAGCCGCTAAAGCTTTTGTGCAAAATTCTGGACGCGTCACTTCTTGCTGTTATGTGTGTTCCAGCCTCCCAGTGCAGCATCTCACGGGGGAACATGGCAAAGCCAGTTGGTGTCTAACACAACTGTGTCTCAAGTAATTTTTTTTTTCCCCAAAATCCAGAGACAGACAGTATACCAACAGGCTGTAAATTGTTTTGGTTTTTTTTTCAGAAATATCCTTGTGTGCAATTAGGATATGAATCATCTAAATTAATGAAAAAAAAAGTTTAAAATGGGTGTTTAGGTGTTTCTGCATTTTTTTTTTAATTTGGTAGGTTTAACCACTGTTGTTCTCAAAGTTTTATCACACAGTGTCACGTTCCTTTTTAAGCTCTTGCTTCTTTATACAAATATTATTACTTCTTGCTGTATTAATAGGCAAAATCCTTAGATTTTGAATAATCTCTTCCTCTCATGTTAGCAGATATACCTGCAAAAACTCAAAAAGCAACAGGAAAATAAATTTAATGGTTTGGGGGAGAGTTTATTGAAGCCAGTTTCCTGACTTGTGGGGCCCTGACAATTTCACTTAGTTCTTAATCTTTAGTAGTACATAATTTGGAGATAAAAAAAGGCATCTAGCTGGCACTGTGGGATGACTGAACTACATAGTAGAGGGAAATCTTTGCAAGCAGAGAAAGTAGCAAATGAAAGAGCAGGCCCAGAGGTTTCCCAGCCCCCAGACCACAAAAGACAGGTCTAGCTGTTACTTCAGCAAGTTATAGGTCAGAGAAACTAGGTAACGCCAAGACAGAGCACTGAAAGAAATCCAGAACAGCCCTGTCAATAAAAAGTCAAAGCATTTTCATCACTCCACCACTAGCGTGTTTTGACTGCAGCATAATAGAAGGAGGCATTTCAGAAATTCAGACAGAATCCAATTAATCTGATTAAAAGTACAAATAATAGAACGGTACTTCTCTCTCTCTTTTTTTTTTTTTTTTTAAGAAAATTCACCATGCTATGAAAAGGCTTCTCATGCAACTGTTGATTGGTTTATCAGTTTTTAAAGACTGGTTGCAATGGGTTAAATGCCTCTGGTTTCTTTTTTTCCTCAGCAGACACAGAAGAGCACTCCCCTAGGTTTTTTCTTAAGGAAATGTGATCTAAAGAGGAAGGGGAAAGTTCAGAAAAGCTCCATCCGAGACTTGCTCTCCTGGCAGCAGTCATATGTCCATCCTACCTTATTGCTTCCATTTGGAGTCGAAATCATACAGGATACAGCCCCACAAGGGCAAGCAGAGGTAACAAATAAGCTGATTTCCAGATCGAGAGTACCTGAGAGACTCCCATAAAGCAGCAGTGTTGTTCCTGTTGCTCCCCTACTTCTGTTTTAAGTTTTAAACAGGAAGGTTTTTGACGGGTACTGCACATGAACCTGCAAGCATTACTCTGTAGGCAAGTCTAACCACACACCAGGGTTATACACCAGTGCATCTCATTAAGGCAGTTCACTGAACAGATTTGCATAGTTTAATCTTCCCTTGTTCCCAAGTAGAGTGGTATTAAGGCTGTTAATTTGTTCAAAAGTTGCAGCTGTGTGTTACAGTAAAGATATGCCTCCCTTATGATAGCAAACCCATTTTAAATGATGGGCTACACATACTCTGGTATCTGATGATCCACGCTCTCTCTGAGTTTTGAAATCTGTATACAGAGTCACAGACCAAAGCCATATTATTTCTTCCTGTCTGGGTAAAATCAAGTCAGCTGTATTCTATCACTACTTGTGATGCATCACATTTAATAATTATAAATCTGCTGGAGGGTTGTTTTTTTTTTTTTTTAGATACACTTTCTGCTTTTGATGTCTCTGATCACTATGGAAAGCTTATGCTATTTTATAGTCTGCTGACTAAGCTCATATGCACACCAGCTGCATTTTATCAGGGAACAATGTTTGCCTTTTAAACTGGTTGATAGATATTACTTAGAATCCGGAGGAGATGTACATTCTTTGGCAACACTTAGAACCTTGTTCAGCACAATATCCATTTGCAGAAAGTCATAGCCTCCAGCTAAACAGTGCACACCACCCCATGGCCATCAGCCCAAAAGAAGCAGGAAAAAAAAAAAAAAAAAAAAGAATCTTACAGCCAGGAAGGACCCCAAGTTTAACTGCATCATAACAAAACCAGGGTCACCCCATGTCATTTGGATAGATGTTTTGTCCTACCTGTTCCTGAAGCCTTTCAACAGAGATTACATGCTTTTTCTTAGCTATGTTTACTAGTCCTTCATTACCCTACCGGGAAGCTTTGCCTTGTATCAAGAAGTTAGCAGTTAAGGGATATTAAGGAGCTTTTAATCCTGTCTCCTTCAAGTGTCAAAGGAAAAGTGTTAATTTCCTTTTGCAGCAACTTTAAAAACTGAAACCAGTACTTAAGCTGTTACATATTCCCTTGAAGAAACAAGACAAGTTCCTTATGGCACATTTTCTACACCTTTAGATTCTCTCTATTACATCCACCTCTATCAAAATGCAGAGCCCAAACTCCCATACACTGCTCCAGAGGAGCCTAATCAGTACCAAGAACTGAAGGACTACATCATATATTATCCAGCAAGTCAAAAGGCTGCCAAAGGACACTGAGCTGTCAGGTTCCCCTTTCTTTCTCTCCCTCTCCCACCCTCCCAGGGCATAACTGCATGATTAGCTGGGAGAGCTACTCAGGAGGACCACCCTGTGAGCCAGGATAGCAATTCCTACGTACAACAAAAAGTTAGTCTTCAGCCAGCTGACTTTGCTATGCCTTCCTTGTTCATCCTATGAATGACAGGTGTAGTCAAAACTATTGACCAAAAAATGCATTTAAGGAGGCTGTTTTATAAAACAATACTTTTTTTTTTTTTTCTTGGAGCAATGTTTTCTGTCTCTTCATTGCTTGGGTTTCTTTTCTCCCAAGAATTATCCTCTCTCTGCATTCTCCCCCGAGTTGGGGAAGGGGTCTCATTTTACAGATTTTAAAACTGTAAGGGAGTATCAAATCATTTCATATGACTTAAACCCAAGACACAGAAATCCAGAAATCATTAATGTGTCAGATAACCTTTGTTTTCTAGGAGCAGCGCTGCCATTAATTTGAAGGCATCAGAACTTTAGGGTTTTGTTATTTGGTTTGGGTTTTCTTAATTGTCATTAGTGAATTGCTTTTCCCTATAGGAAAAAGGGCACATACTTTTAAACTTTGTGTTTGTCTTTAGTTTCCAGTCATTGGTTCTTGCTATACTCTTAAGTGATAGATTAAAGAGCTCTTTTGTACTCATTTTCTCTCTACAAGGATTTATGCATGCTTAAATCACCTTTCAATCTCTTGACAAATTAAACTGCAACCTTCTTTAAATGACTTTTTTCAGTCCCCAGATGCTTTATGGTAGATTTCTAGCTCTAACCCACATTTCTTTTTCAGTACTTTCATGTACTGAATGTTGTAACCAAATTTTCGTTAACTCTATATGACTTTGAATGGCATAAGATAGCAAATCTGCCACCTACCTTTTATTGTCATTAATACAGGTAAAAATGTAATCACCTTTTAATCACTCCATCTAGTGGGTGCTCACATTCAGTTGTTTGTCCTTTTTCATCTGGGCATCTTGTGTGCTGCTTCTCAATACCCTGGCCACTGGTCTGAAGGCTTTGTTCTTGGAGGGCTCATCTTTTTTTAGCACATCAAAATTTGCTTTGCTTTAAAGAGTGCAGGTTACTAAGCACTTACACAAGGATGCTGTTCTAACCTCACTGGAATTTAAGAAGGTTATCACAAAGCTTCCCAGGAATCTTCAGCTGCTCAGGGAAGGGGGAGCTGGGGAGGATCCCAAAGGCATGGCTGGATAGGAGCACCCTTGTGTCCTCCCTTCCGCAAGCAGCACAAGGATTCAGCAGCCAGTGCTGCACAGGGTAACTGCCCTCCCTTCCTCCATCCTCTTGCAAAGCCTCCCAGCCTTGTTCTGGGGCCTCAAATCAAAGCTTAAGTTTTCTATGACATTATAGCACATACAGAGTGTGCAGGTAGATTAACAGTGACAGGATCATCAGCCCTTATTTTGTATTGAACTTTCAGTTTACAAAGCTTCTAGAGACAACATTAATTTCCACCCTGAAGGAAACAAGTACTTGCTTTTTACTATACGGAGTGACTAAAGGTCAGCACTGAAGAGAACAAAGGTTATATGGGAAAAAGTTACTTTGCTTGCTTATGTAGCATTGCTAAAACTAGCATATAGGCACAGCAAAATATTTCTGTTGGTCCACAGGTCCCGTACTTTATATGGAAACCATTTGTTTCTACCTCAAAAAGATCTTTCCTGTCTTCTGTGGCAAGGAAGTCACCTTTTAGTCCTTTCCTCTGTTATTTAAACAGGACATTACCAGCTAACAGGGTACATTTCTATGTAGTATTGTGTCCTTAGAACACAAGTGCAAGCTGTTTAAGACATTAGCAATAACTACCAAATGCTTGAAGCCTCTCTGGGGAAGAGGGGGAGGTTTGCCCAGGAATTTTGTGCACTGCTAGAAATCCCTACCAGAGTCTCTTACTCCATGCTCACTTCAGAAGATGCCTAAAGATGTTTCATAGTAGGAACTCTGCCATTTTCTCTTTCCAAATAGCCTTTTAATTCTTAGGAAAGTTGACTCTGAAAAAGGGAGCACAGACAGTCTTCAGCCTGTCTAGACATTCTGTTTGCTGAATGTTTAATGTCCTGGTATAACATAGCTGGACTATAGCAGCGGAAAGTGATGAAGGCAGGAAAAACAACAGGCAGAACTTCTGGTTTAATAGGCATAAATACACTGCTGCTGTAGCTGCTCAGAGCTAGTCTAGAGCTAGTAGAGGTAGTCTGCAGGAGGCTAAGGAGCAATTATCTACATTACATCAAGGAAGCTCTGTCTAGACAAATCAAAACTTCTTCCCACAAAGGTTTACCCTTTTTTGCATACCTTTTGTCTCCCAGAAGTTGCTAGAAAGAGCTGTTAGCCATCAAAAGTGACACTGAAAGGCACCATCCAACATGTCAAAGACAGGAATCAGAAGCTGGTTTTTTATACCTTCGTTTCCCACCATATTCCTGTATGGACACAGTTCTTCCACATGCTCTTTTTTTTTTTTTCTCTCCCACATTTTAGAAAACAATCCACCAAGATGCATGAAACTCAAAGAAACACATAGGGTTAGAAACAAAACAACAACAAAAAAAACCCAAACACACATACACCTCCACCCCAAAAAAAACAAACCACAAACCATCACCAGCAAAAAAAATACCCCACCAGCACCATCCCTAAAGTGCAACCTAAAACTCAGGAACCTCAGCAGGTGATCTCTGAAGTACTTAGGACTACTAACTCCACAAAGATGCATGATCAACAATTAATTGTGTTGATCTGCTGAATTAAAGTCACCTTTGTTGTTTTAAGCAGTTGACCCACTGGGCTCTCAAATATAAATCAAATACACAAGTTCTCTCATCCTTGGCATAGAACAAGTCTTTTAGCTAATGCAAATGCTGGAAGGAAGACATTAATATTTACACTTACTTTATTTTCCTTTCAATGAGTTGCATCACAACTGTAAGCACTACTACTAAAATCTCTTGTATTGATGACTTCAGTCTCAACTGAATTAGCAGTTACCACCAAACATGCACTTTCAGACTTTTTTTATATTAAAAGATTTCACCTAACACAAAACACAAGTGTTAAATTGCTGGGACACAACTTAGAGAGTTCAAAGCAGGGAAAGACATAAGAAAATTGAAGTCAGCATGAGGCTCTGAGGTGGTGCTTATTATAACCATTTCCTTGAACTTCCATTCTGTCTTCTGCTGTCAGTAATTTCAAACAAGAAGGACAGCAGATTTGCATTACATTTGGGTATACAAGAGTCACAAATTATGGGTTTAATAAGAGCCATTTGACTCCTCTTCCTGTAAAGGGAACATGGCTCCCTAGTCTAGGACATCAGTACAGCCACACAGGCTGGCTCACCACCTGTCTCAGACCGTCACCTTTCTGAATCATCTCAAATCTCTGTGCAGTCATCTGAAGTCTGCTCCAGGTAAATAACACCACTGGGATTACAGGGCTAGCAGAAATGACTTGCTGGCCTTTTCTGAAGTCCATGTTACACCTAGTGCTTTTAGATACAGATCAGCTTGTGCTGGGGAATTTTCTGCACACTGTATTCTCTTAATGCAGTTACAGTTGCAACTCAATGTTTTGTAATTTGGGGTCATCTTTCTTTAGATGTGGTCAAATAATGAATATTCCAATATAGTTTACTGCTGCAACTCAGTAATAGCAAAGTTACCTTGAAACAGCATTTTGATTAAAAGGGAAAAGATAACAGGGAGGGGAAAAAATAGAGGACCGAGATGCAGAGACTTATCTTCAATTGCTGTTCTTCCTTTTGCCTCACTTCAGGTACTTCTAATATTAGAGCTAACAAGTATTATGGCCTAGTACTCTTAAAGCATGATCAATATCTAAATGTAGAAAGGGTAGTGCAGTAACTGGCATCCACTGGATTTAGGACTCAACAGTGAGAGCAAGCCCACCTTCAGACCACTCGCTGAAACTGCTGGTCTCCTGGAGACCTGTGCAATTTGCGTTCAGGTCTGTGTCCATGCAACCACCTACACGTACCTTGCTAAAATTACTTCAGGTGTTATAGTAAGAGCATTTTGGAATATTATAAATCTACAGATATTGTTCTTTAGGATTCCTGCATATCATACTACAAAATAGCATGGGACAGAAACAGATAAGTCCCTGTATAGCTAAAAATTTGAAGAGACTAATTTATTCGAATTAATAGAAAATTCAGGTCCAGAAGCCATATGCAAAAGGAAAATAATGATATAAATAAATGTGATTGAGCATTAGTTACACTGGAAATAGCAGTAATGTAGATACCTGCAACTGCTGAGGACTAAGCACATCTGAGCAACTCCCTTCTCATCTCTCTGTTTATGTATGTCTGTGCCTTTTCAGAGAACCCTTTCCAAGACCAATTTTGAGTATAGCCTTAACAAATGCGAGACAAACCCTAGGACACTCCTAATGAGAACAGTAAATTAATCGAAGAAGTTACTGGCTCACTAGAAAATTTGTGAGTTTTAATTGAGATAACAATGCCAGGAAAAAGAAGATCAGCACAGAATCTATAACACAATTTGTTTACATCCTGTGCTATACAACACTATGAAATATAAAGACAATCTGTACCAAAGAGGTAAAAATTGTTAGATAGTAGCTATTGCTGAATTGCAGGACACAATTAACGCTAATTTGTTAACCTGTCCTGACACAGAAACTCATAGTTACCACATGTGATAGTTACTGGTTTAGACAAAGCTGATATTAAACAATTCTGCTTAATGATATCAACATAAAGGGAAAGTACTAAATTTGCATTAAGAAAATGCAAAGGAATTGGGATAGCGGAGTAGTAAGAGTGAGGCTAAGACAGACAGAAAGTGAGGATAAATATTATTATAGAACCTTACAAAAAGAAGAGTTAGCTAAAAGCTTTTTCTTTTTTTTTTTTTTTTTTTTTTTTAAATGATTATGAGCTTTTCTTTCTACTTCAGTTTCAGAAAGACCCAATCACCTGGTTTTGTTTTTTCCGAACAAGGAAGTAGCCATAAGTGACATTGTCAAATCTTTGTCACTTAGCAATGCGTAGTCTAATGATAGCTAAATTCAACTAGGCTTTAGAGCTGTTCTAGACCCTAAAAGTTCCCATTAGCTTTTTATTGTGTGTATTGTGTAGCAGCATGCTAAGCAATTTCTTTACCATAACCACAACCTGTATTAGTTATGTCAGAGTAAGTAACATCAACATCAAAGTGATTTCAGTCTAAAGCTGCTGTTTGCAAGAGCCCCTGCTTCTGAAGGGGGCACAACCCCAACACAATTCGTATAGAAACTAGAGCTTAGTAGGTAAGAAATCACCAGGATGGCAGCTTTTAATAGTGATTTTTTTAAAGATAAGTAAGAAGCTTTGATAGAAACATTGAGAAAGTTACCTACAGAGTACTAATCAGATTATAATGGTTCTGCCTCCTAAATTAGAGTTGGTTGAAGGTTCTTATGGTACCCCACATGTGGTGGATTGAAGCACTTGGAATAGAAGATTGCAGAGTTGCTCATTTTCCCTTTTTTATCTTTACTACACAATACACCAGTGATCTCTAATGAAGATAAGAGTCATGATCCAGCTCCCAGTTAATTCAAAGACGATCTATATATTTATTTCAGTGCTGAATATGTGCTATTTTTTTTTCCATCAGCAACAGTATCTACTCATAAAGTGATCTACTTCAACACCTTTCATCCAAAACAGTAAGTAGCTCTTCTATGAGATTCTAGCAGACTTTAGCATAGAAGTAATAACTGCCTTCACAGTTACTTATATTTTCAGAGTTGTTTTTTTGTCGTTTTTACTGTTGCCCATCTGCTAACCTTATAAACCTACTAGTTGCAAAAACAGAGAGATAACAATAACCAAACATTTAACATTAGGTAAAAATGCACTCACACACTGGATAATCCACAAAAATTTGTGCTCTAGAGACCTCTGTGAGAGAAACAGGCATTTCTGTATACCAAACAGTACTGCTACCTAATACCCTACCAGCAGTACCAAGCACTTACTGGCCTTTATACAGGTGCAAGTGGGAGGAAGCACTACTGGAGGCAAAGGTTCCCAGGAAAGTGATTAATTCATTTTTAAGCATGATGGTTTCAGATTGACAGGAAAAAGGAGCACCAATGCTGGGAGCAATCCATTGGAAGGCAGGCCTTTTCAGGAGGAACATCAGCATTGCTGAGACTGCTCAGGCTCTGAATATGCCCAACCTCTCCTAGAGTTCTGTTCTGTAGCCAGATCCCCTCAGCTAAGTAAGAATTTGTTCTCAGTTCTGACTCTTTGTTCTGGGTGTTGCAGTGTGTGTTGTCCCAGGAAAGCTCTGTTAGGGGCCGACAGACATGCCTAAAGCTCAGTCTGGTTCAGAAGAAGTACCAAAGCCTCAAGCTGGTATCAATAGCTTGCTGAAATGTAAGGAAGAAACTTGAATGGATATCTCACATTACTAGGATGGCCACAAAAAAAGACACAAAAACATTATACTGCTTCGGCCTGTGCATCATCCTTGTTTTCAGTACTTGCACCTCTGCTGAGTGACCATTAGTCAACTAGGAAATGGCATCTTCCATCTGTGGTTGGAAGAAACTAAGAACATTTTTCTCCAAGCAAATTCAAAGAGGTTGTTTTAGAAGGAGACGTTATCTGATAATGCCAAGGTAGGGTCCTTAAGTTTCATGTAACAAGTTAAGCATAGAGATATTCAGGAAAAGGTGGAGATTAACAGCTTTGTTATTGCTATTTCCCCACCCTCTACTTTTCACCTCCATAGAGTATAAACACATCAGTAGTAGGAAAGACGTTTAGTACCAGTAACATTCTGTCTTCAGGCTGCAGTTAAATACTTACTTCCAGAACCAGTGGCAGCTGTTAAATGTGGAGGAAGGTGGTCACCTCCACTGCAGAGGACAAGGGGTGTGTGCCTCTCAGCAGTTCCAGGGTAGAAGTCCTAAGGCTCAGGAAAACCTGCCCTTGCAGCTTCATTGGGCTAAGCTGGCTGACTGCGTATTTAAGACAGATGTGGGATGTTTGTGAGCTCTTTTACCAGCTCAAGTGTGAGGCAATGGTAAGTGATTGGGAATGATACGGGGCTTGGGGGCAAGGGGAGCGTGTGTGAAGGGAGAGGAAATATGGGTAGGTTAATATCTTAAGATGTCAGCAAGCTTCTGAGGAAGGGGATGTATTGAAAACCATATTTATTTAATTTGTTTAGACACCTTTTAGTAATATATCATTAACTGGAACAGACAGTAATGTAGGAATTTGAGTGTGCTGTGAGTGCTTATCTATTCTAGGCTATAAACTCACTGTGAAACATCACATGGAAGCTCAGCAGTGCTCCTTACTATTGTAAGCACTGATGGAGTAGCACCCTCTGAACTGCAGTGTTTTCTAGTGCAGGTATGGCTGGAATGATTTGCAAATGCAATCAACTTAAATTTTTCTCCTTTGTGTGCTTGCAGCAACAGCCAGGATGGTATCAAGGAAGTTCCGAAGGCAATACCAGGCATGGTGGGTGCTCTGTTCACCTGTGGTGTAAATATAGCAGTAAATTTACAGCCTTTTTACAAGTGAGAAAGCCAAAACACAGGAAAAGATCAGTTAGTGGCCAGTTGACACCCCCAGATGGAGTTGTGGCTGTAGGCAGTGATGCAAGTAATAGTAAATCACCATACGGGATGTTAGTGGTAGAGCTGGGGAAATAATCCCATGAACCATGACTCCTACTGTTACTTACCTTTGTACCCCCAGGTGTTTAATGCAAACTTTGCACCTGCATTAAATAGCTGTCTTTAATCATATTTTCCCACTGGCCCTTGTACCCCATTCAGTTCTCAAGGACTGTCTCACCATTGAAGTAATTCTCTTTTCAAGAAAGATGGTTTTGGTAGGATGCATTAAGAAAAGCCCTTGGATTCAATGTAGAAGGTAACTTTTGATTTCCAACTGTCTTACATTATCTTTGCAGTAGAAATAACTGATGTTTGAGGGAAACTGGTTTTCTTTTGGCTATGAATTCTCACGTTAGAAAACTTTTTGAACCAAATTATGCAAATTTCTATTAAATATAAATTCTTAATTTCTGATACTGAGCTCTGGAAAGTATTAAATATGACTTTCCAAATTTCTGAGGAATTATGACTTTAGAGGAAACTGATGTTTGCTATCTCCCAAGGAAAGGTAAAACAGATCTGAAAGTATATAGCATAGAATTTTAAGAAGAGCTGGTTCAATATTCATTCTGCTTAAAGGTTGTGACAGTTTTGCCTTCCTCTGTCAAAGTGGAAATAATTATTTCTAAATGCAGTATTTATCTATATGGATAAGACGCAATTACTGTCAATACAGGCTGTGCTGAATTTTAATCTGAAAGTTAGAAATAGCTCTCAGTAAAGACCTTAATTTTGCAACTGACCAACTGACCAATATGTATGCTTTTGGAGAAGTGGGAATGAAAATATCTGCAAAAAAACCCCAACCCTTTATTTAGCAATCTGTGCAATTTAAGGCTGCTGTCAATACAGTATATGCATGACAGCTTTTTCAGATTATTAAATGCCCAGCTGAGGTGGGGTCATAGAAGCCATTTTTGAAGATATAAACAGCACCATCAATATTTTTTCACTTACATTAAAAAAAAAGAAAAGGAAGATGCAGCGATTCTTGAAATAATGTAAATCTCTTCTTGACACTTGAAAGTATAGAACACAGTCTTGTTTCACCCATCTTCCTATTGCCATGACCTGGTTGCCTCTTTCAGATGGGCTCAGGTGGTTAGCATCAGTTTGATGTGCAGTTCGGGTGAGAGGATGGACCGAGCAGATCATATTTAGTATCTGTTGGTTTTCCATTGTTTGGATGGCTGAACTTTTTTACTTTACCTGTAAATCTTGGTGACTCAGTTGAATATTCATCATATTTACTGCCAGAGCTGCACTGGGGCCACATAGGAATGCAATGGCAGAGTTTCCTCACAGTCCATTTCCAAAGAAGAGCCCTCCTTCCCTGGGGCTCAGCCTTGAGGCATTTTGCATTGGTGTTTTCTGGACTTCTTCAGCCCAAAAATGTCAGCTCTGTTTTGTTGTTGTCCATGGGTGCCTGCCTCTGGGCATTGCCCCTGAGCTCCAAAAGGATGATTCCTCTGGCCTTCTTAGAGTAATCTATGAGAAGAAGCTTCCTTATGCCACTTTCTTAAGAAGATGCATCAATTCATACCATCCCTAATCCTTTAATCCTGTGAATTTTGGTGTTCGGAATTTTCAGTTCAAGTATTGCATAATACTTATCAAGGAAATAGAGGAGGAAGGAAAGGGGAATTAATGTGTTGGTTTGATACCTGCGAAGACTTCTGAGAAAAGAAGAAATCCTACTGAAGTGTGATAGAGCACAGATTATCTAAAAGTTAGTCTCTAGATTCTCTTCAGGCCTTGGGCCACAGTGCCATTACTTTATGTTCTGTTGCAGCTGGGGGTTCTGAGCTGACTTATTCACATCCTCAACTCTTACCACTCTCCCCCTTTCCAGCACTTTGCAGAGAAACAAGCAGAAAAGGGGGAAGCAAAGACCAAATGGTGAACAGAGGCTAAGAAAGTAAGCTGCCGAAGGTGGGAAATGTGTTCAGCAACCTATGGGTCTCTTGTGTGCTGATCCACCTGAACACAGGAATTTTGACCTTCTTAAAGCACATACAGGTAACAAAAGCTCTCCAGAACTTAATAACTGACAGAATAAAGCTGAGTTGCAGGGTGACCAGGAAGTGCAGCTGCCCTGACAGTATGCCGAGGCTCTCCCTTAAGCTCGCTTCTCCTGGTCTACCTGGAAAGCTGAGGAGCCTTGTGCTCAGCATTGCGGCAGGGAGCTGGGCAAAGGTCTCGCCCTTCTCACCAGGCATCTGTGAACTGACAGCCAACCGTGGGAGTTTACACCTTAAGGTTGATGTTACTTGATCTTACTGATAATTTCAGGAAATGTGGTAACAACTACAAAATGATACAATAGCCTTTAGTGAATTCTAATCTGTACTAAAATGATTCTGTAAAACACGATTCTGGTATCATCACTTTGTGACATGAATTTTTGGAACAAATTAAAAATACTGTATTAACATGTTGGTGTTCCGTGACAAATTTACAAGGTCAATCTAGAATTGGGTAACTTTTTCATATTATGGTTTGCACGCTATTTAAGTGTATAATTTGGTAATCTCAAACTATTCTTTGGCTAAACAAGAGGGGATTTAATCTTTCTAGTTTGAAAGAGTTTTATATTTATTTAGTTGTTAACTTCTTTTTATACCCTTTATGAATAACTGCTCTGTACTTAGCTAATATTTGCTTGTTCTGCAAAATGAGGGCCTTGGGTTGATTGTAGCATTACCTTTCACATGTGGATGAAGATCTCATATAGCTCAAATGTGCTGTGGTGTCTTTTACAGCTAAAGAGCATACCTCTGCATCCCTAGTCTACTGCCAATGGGATGACAGGCACATTTAGGTTCTTGTATAAATGTTATGTTTTATAAGCTATTAGAATACTGTGAACAAACCTGTCATGGTGAATGATGATCCTTTTTTGCCTGTTAATTAACTTCTCTTGTACCAGAAGTTGTTTTACTGAAATATATGGGAATGTGCTAAGTTTGCACCCTTGATTTATTGCTTTAGACTCATAACCTATTTTTAAAAAATGCACTATTCAAATTTGCCTTCTAGTGCTAGATGAGAGATCATTAACCTGCTCTCCTCAGAGCAAGGATAGCAGTGATGAAAGCTACTCCTTTAGATAGCATGAAGGAAAAACTCTCAGAAAGCAAATATAGCATTACTACAGCATGACTGCAGAATTCAATACAGAAAACAGTAAGGTGATAGCAACTGCTACAGAACATGGCTTTGTTATGTGTTATAATCCAAGCTCTCTCGGTTGAAGTACATGTGAGTCTCTGAGCTGGCTGCTCTGATGTCCTCTGTTCACTTGCATTCAGTGTTAAATAATGTCTACTGTCTCTGAAGTGTTGTTCATACCTGTAAAGGCTTATTTATGATGGACCAAACAAACACTGTGTTCTCGTAGCATTGCATGGCCTTATTTGCAATAGGAAAAGCTGGATGGTTGTCTTTGTTTAGCTAATAAGAAGCTAAACTGGGGGAAGAAGGCGCTGCAGATAAGGGCAGTGCCTCTCCGAACTCTCCCGACCCGTGGAGGGCCGGAATTATGGGGCTCCTGGTACCTGGCTCCTGCAGTTGTCCCCCCAGCCCGAGCTCTCGGAGCGATGCACCTAGAGCAGGGCGAGGATCAGCCCCGGGCCACCTGGGAGGACGTACCTGGGAGAAGCTGTGCCTGCAGCCCCGCCGCGGGACCGGAGCCGGGCGGTGGTGTGCAGGTGCCGGTAGCCGCAGACGGCGAGACGGGGCGGTGGGAGTGGGCGGTCGCCGCGGTCTGCAGGTGACAGCAGTGCTCCCCCTCCGTGGGGCTGGGCAGGGGGCGACAGCCCGGGGCTCACCTGGCGGGAGGCGACCTCCGCGGGAGACAGTCGCTTTGCAGCGCCAGAACTTCCGCGCACGCCCGGGACCCCCAGCCCGCCCTGCCGGTGGCGGGAGGCGCTGCCGCAGGGTCCCGATGCGGGCCCATTCCGGGTGCCGGTGCCGCCGCGGTCGGACTCTTTGCCGTGCGGCAGCGGCGACCGCTCGCCCCCTCCCCGCGCGCTGCCTGGCGGAGGGAGACGGCGCGTGGTGACGGTCTCCATGGCAGTGGGCTGCGTGGGCGGAGTGGTCGGGGCCGCAGCGCGTCGGTGAACGAGAGCGCGAGCGAGCGCCCCCGGCCCTCTCCCGCCCCTCGGGTGTTTGTGTCAGACTGCAGGCAGCGGCGGAGCGGCCCCGTGGCGCCGGCCCGGCCGAGGGGCGCCCACCCAGTCCGCCTCTGAGGCGAAGAGCCCCTCGCCTGTCCCCGCTCCGCGCCGCTCCCGCCATGGGCGGCCCGTAGAGCAGGGGGCTCGGTGGCTGGTTGCGGTGCCTGCGCGGCGGCGGCCATGGCGGTGGCGGTGGAGACGCGGCCGGAGCTGGTGGGGAAGCGGTTCCTGTGCGTCTGCGGCGGCGGCGGCGAGGAGCCGCCGGAGAGTGGGCGCTGGCGGGCCGGGGTCATCCGTGCCGTGTCGCAGCGAGACTCCCACAGCCCCGACCTGGCGGTAAGAGCTGCGTCCCATCCCATGCCAGGCCGGGGGGCTGCGGTGGGGCCGAGGCGGTGGCGCGGGGCCTGTGGCGAAGGAGGTCGGTGGGACGCCCCGGGCGGGTCCGGCGTGACACAGCCCTTCGCCCGGGGGGCGGTGGTGCGGGGGAAGAATGCGTGTCAGCGCTCTGGTGGCGGGGACGGCTGACGTGGAGCCCGCGCCGCCGCCGGGGGTCGAGGCGAGACGTGTTTATGCATGGCATGTGCGGCCGCGGCGCGGGGGTCGGCGCCGGCCCTGGACCCGTGCCCCTCGTGCGGATGCGGCCCCTGGCCTTGCTGCTGCGTCCGGCTGCGGTGGCACTGAGAGGGAGAATGCCTGGCCGGCGAGGGAAAACCAGCCTGCTCCTGGAGCAGCGGGGCTTGGGCTGAGGGCTCATGCGCCTGTTCTAGGGGAATGCAGAAAGCGTCGTCACGTAGCACTGACCGACGGGGGCTAACGTGCTGGACGCGGTAGTGATAGCTGTTATTGAAAGAATGTCATTGTTTCCCTTCCTTTTATGTCCGCTGTCACTGTTTTACTAAGGGGTGTAGGAATGTGCGTGGAGGCGAGTGAAGGAACCAGGATGTGTTCTGTTGTGCTCAGACACTCTCGCTGGGGGGAAAACACGACCAGGATTTCCTTGGGTTAGTGTTCTGAATGCATAATCTATAAAATGGAGTTTTATTGTGCTCCGTGGACTTCGTCGTTATTTCATTTGCGAGTTTTGTGGTCAAGCGAGTGCTACGCTACTGCTGTGGCTCTCTTCTGCCGTGATTTTTACATTATTTGGTGCTTCTGAACGCACATTTAAAAATATCACGACTATGTAAATGGGCACTCCTTAGGCTGAAAAAAGGAATCACCAAATTGTGCTGGGCAATCCGTATTGCTAATGGTGAGGGGGAGGCGTTCACAGCCGAGCACAGTTCGGAGTGGAATGTTGCCTTTTTTACAAACTCATCAAGCAAGCAATTGCCTGGTTTTGGAGCTTATTGATTGCTTGTGGAAAGTGCGATTCACAAAAATGAAGAATTCTTTGTTTTCATACATCCCAGGCTTTAAGCCTTGTTTTAGAATCAGAATGTATGTGACACTTGAAATGCTACTTTTTCTGCTATATTGTGAGCTGTTTATGTCCCCTTCTCCCCCCAGCTATAATTCAAGTAGCATGCTGTTCGTGCCCTTCTTTATAGAATGGCCTGTGTTTTCAACCTTTGGTTATATGTGAGAATAGTCTAGAATGTTTTATTTTTAGAACCTATTTTGGATGCTGTTCTTGCAGGGTAGTATTCTCTAGAATCTATATACAATTATGGAAACACTGAGTAAGGTTTAAGGAGCTGTTTACTAACATTTACAAGTGAGAGCCATAATTTGTAAACTCTAGGGGCAGAGCTGACAGAGAAAGAGCATTAAAACCAAGGCATTTCAGGGGTTGTATCTGTTATGTTAAATGGATAACGTTCACTGCCTATCGTAAGTACTTGCTCCTCTTCCTAACTTTGTTCAGTGCTTTTATCTTCATATACTCTTTCATTACAGTTCTTAGTAATTTAAGGAAGAGCTGTAGCGTTATAGCTGTTTTCTGAGGCAGGATGACTAAGGGTATGTTTGTATGTTGTAGTAGAGTGCTATTTGGATAGATCCAAACTACCTGAGGAGCAGCATGAATGCTCCAGTCTGCACTTCAGCCTGAGTGCAGTGCGGTGCTATTGTGGCCATATTCCTTCTGGTATTCAAGCTAGCAACACAGTGCTGCATTATGCTGTGTAGATAAATTTCTGGTCACCTAGGAGTGCTGTAAGCCTGGGAAGGTTTTGGAAATACTATCTAGGTCTAATGAGTCACAGATTAGTACTTACCTACTGGAGCGTCATTGCCCCTCTAAGTGCAATATTTGGTTTTTGTGTTACCTGTTTTCTGTCCCTAAGGCATGAACAAGCATAAATCGCAGAGGGAGTGGATAGAGGAGGAAATGATAAGGTTTCTGCTAGCAACAGGTATTTTCTGTGGGTTAGGCTCTCCTTTTGCATTTGTTAGTTGATATTGGTTAACATGAGTATTCTCTTCTCCTTCCCCCAATGGAGAGCAAGATAATTTTTTTCCACTAGCCCTGTCTCCATGTGCACTATCTGAGATAGATGAGTGCTGCTCTTATCCTTTTGTGGCTTTTGTTTTGGAGGTGGCCTTCCCTATGAATAGCTTCAGACCCTTCTGCTGCTCATCAGTGGAGTGAAATGGTAATTCTTTTGACAGTTTCATTGCTGCCATAGGATGCAGCATAAAAATTTTGAAATTGACTTTTTGTCTATTTTGTGTATATCTGGTCCCTCTGAGTGGATGGACATGGCAGAAGTACAGAATATGCCCTCAGCTGCAGAAACGGAGTAGGGCAGCAGTGGGCATTTTCAAGCTGCTTTGCAACCAACCAAAACCAAGTTGTCTCTTAATCCTGGCTTTGGAAGAAAGTATCATTACACTGTCTTTGTGTCTTTCATTCCTTAATAAGTATGAACCCCCCTAGTCAGTTTCAATCAACATAAGAGTGAGGAGAGGTCTGAGAAAGATTATCTTCCCCCAGTCTGTGAAAGCTGACATCTGAGGGGACGTGAGAGCTCTCCTCCCATAAAAACCCCGCAAAGGTGAGGAGGTTATGGCATTTTGTGTGCTCCTCTTGAAGGCAAAGAGGTGGTCTCCAGCTGGCCAACCAGCATGTCCCAAGCTTCAAACCAGCCACAGCATATGCTGCCTCTTGCTTAGCACTGTACAGAGTAGTTGATGGAACTGATGGTATGTGAGGGTGGGTTTAAAGGCATGAGAAAGAGCTGAGTGTTAACAAAAGCATGAGTGCAGGCATGAGTGTGGATATGGGAATATATGGATGAATAGAGAGTTTTATGAGGTGCAGGATCTTACCGAGACATGGGCAAGGTTAGAAGCAACTGACTTAATTAATCTTAAGTGGCCACAGAGCTTGTAAGAGCAAATCTGCAGGAAATGGAGCTTCATTAGTTCTGCTGTAAATAGAACTACTCATTAAATTGGGAACTCCAGACTTGAAGGCTGGACTAGCTGCTTTCTGCTTGTGAGCAGGCAAATGAAGACTCCAGTTTTCATATGCTCCTAAGTATGCTTTGTGATTTTCATAACTAAAGTAATTAATACTTTAATTGTTGAAATTGTTGTTGTGGTAAGAAAATATAGAAAAGAACTCAGTTATCTAGTATCTTCTTCCTGATAGGTCTCTCCTACTCCATGAAATTATGTTGAGTGACTCCTTACTTGTATGTTTTATGATTGCAACATAGCTGATGTATGGTCTCTGTTTCATTGTAAAAAGGATTTATTGATTGATTTTATTTTTTTTTTTTTAAAGAAGAACAGTGTCAAAGTGTCTTCCACTATTTTACTGAAATTTTGCTTTCCTCAGCTTTCCTGTTAATGTACTACTAGTTAGGAATATGGTGAGAACAACTGTCACTGAGTGTGAGTGCTGTTGGTCTTCCTGAAGATGAATGCCCTTGCCATTACAGACAGATACTTCTTGCTAGGATTTGGAACCCATGCCTCGTTCTTAGTCACTGTGTAATGTTTACAGATGTTTTAAAATACCTGCTCTACCTATAGAATATGTACAATGTATAAAATTTAATCCAGGAGTTTTCTTGATGATTTTCATGGTCTGAGTCACAACTTGATAGACCTTTTGCTCTTCCATTCCTGAACATTCCTGTTGCATGAAAAACATTTGTCTATTAATAAAAATACAAGCAAAAAGAAGTTTAACGTATGTACATGTATTTGTGTGTGTATGTGTGTGTGTGTGTGTTTCACTAGTCGTTGTGAGAATTCATAACTGTTTTTTCTGCTTAAGTAACAGTGGGTGTTGCTAGAAGAAGCTGGGAACTCTGTTTTGTCTTGCTGCTGCTAACTGCTTGGAAAAGCCTGTGTGCTCTCTGATTGCAGTGATAACTCTGGTCAAATAAAGAAAGGGACAGGAGGAAAGAGGTGGAGTCAATGTCATATGATCTCCCTGGGTTTGCTGTCCCAAAAAGAATTGCTTTCTGGATCACACATTGCAAAATGTGTATTTAATCACTGCTGATGAGATTTGACATGGTAATAGCAGAGGTGTTACACTGTGTTTAAGAAGTGATTATTTAGAGGAGTAGTTTTTTTTTTTAACATAAACCGAATTATTAAAATGATTTTACTTACCAGAAGTGCTTCAGAGTTGTGTGACTTTTCGTGGTCCTGCAGTTATACATTGAATATAATCATATAGTCAGCTGTATATTTTCTCCACATGAAAAACAAAATGGAAATAAGCTTCTACACACATAATGTGCAACCCTTAATAAAAAGTATAGCTATAAGTTGCAGTGATCTGTAACTGTGTATTTAGTGATGTGGGAACTTTGCTGCCATGATATTCATGAATTGGAAGACAGAATTAAGAAGTGAGTACTTTGGTAGTCTTTAATGTTTTATGATAGGCAGATGTAACATATAGCAATTGTTCATAGGGAAATACATTATAGTAATAAATCATCGTGTTAGATATCCTTCATAAACCACTAAATACTAGTGATAGATTGAAGCAGTTTTTTGGTTTTTATTTGCAGTAAAATTATTAAGATATAATAGAGAAAACAGGACATTAACAGTTTTGGTAAACTGTATTTTTTAAATATCTCATCTTTGCTAATTTGCAGACAAGGAATTGTTAAATATTTAGTATTTCTGTTAAAAACATTTAAAGAGAATGGCTGCAGACTGTGTGCCTATTTTAGCTGAATTTGCCCTCACTTAACAGTAAAATGGAAGTTCACAAAATGTAATGGAAACTTAATCAGTATTCCATTCTACGTAACATGAAAATAATTTGAAATAATTGCTGATAATTTGGAAATAAGATATTTTAGAGGAGTACTGCATGCACTGATAGCTTTTCATTAAATGATGAAGTTAAACTTGCTTTCACTGTGTGTGGATCTGCTCTTGTGCAGTCTTTTTGACTTGTAATTGTTGTAACCTTCCTGCTTCTGCATTCCCAAACTTTATGAATGGCATATGGCTTTGTCATACAGGCACAGAATTGCACTTCTGTGGGTTACATTTGTTTTCTGCCATATATTAATTTCTAGTGCAGCGTGCTTTTTCTTTCCACTTAAAAAGAGAAACAATGTTCTTAATACATTTGAGCTAATCTGATTAAAAATTAAATTGTTTTTTTCATTCCTTATTGTAGAAGTACATGCTGTGCAGCTTTTACTTGTTAACCTTAAAATAAACTGGAAGATGTGGAAAACTCTCCAGTAAAAATACTGTACAAAGTAAATACAGAAACAAGCTTTAAACTAGTTGTGCATAACGTGGTGGTGGGTAATGGAATTTTAAAATGCTCCATGTTTCTGTACCAGCATCTGGGTGAAAGATGAAGGGCAAGTTGTTGATGAGGAGCTTGTCATGTTATTGACTCCAGCAATTGGAGATGATGCTGAAAACATGCCAGAATTTATCACATCAGTATTGCCTCTGGATCCAGAGGAGGGATGTTGTAAGATGCATTTTGTATGTGTTTTGAATTTGGTTTGAAAGGATTGGGAGAAGCTCAAAATGCAACAAGGATTTAGACAATTTTCAGTTGTTTCTACTGTTCTGTACCAGTAGTGAAGCCAACAAGAGTCTTGCAAGTTTTGGTGCATGTCAACTAATCTTCTTTTGGCTCAGGAGTGAAGAAAACTTCCTGTTTCCTTTCTGTGTTTCTAATAAGATTGAGCTTGTCATCCTGTGCCTGTGAATGTCACTTCATCTGTCTTCCAAAGTTGCCAAGTGAAGTTAGTGGTCAGGAAAGAGCATCTTTTTCATAGTAATTGACAATAAGATCAAACAGGCAAGTGTTCTGATGTAATTGGCTGCAAGGATTCAATGGTTTATTCTCTGCCCGCCCTTCTTCTTTTCTTTTATACTAATAGAATCCTGAATATGATGCAGATCAACAAGTAAATACATACTTACACTGGTGGATTTTGAGGAAATTTTATTTGAATGTCAAGATTGCAAACAGAATTTAGGTGTCCTGAGCTAGGCATTTATCAGTTTATTAATTTGCTGCATAGTTGCAAAGTATGCAGAAGGAAATTAAATACGGGAAAAGCAAAGTTTGATCTTGTACTTACGTCTTTCAGGAGGCTCTAAGAAAGGTATATCAAGTATTTTCTTAATCAGAAAAATAATTGCTTTTGCCTTTTAGATGCCTTCCATACAAACAGTGTATTATTCCAGATTTGCATTACATCAAAATTCTCTTGGTCCAGAACTTTGTGTAAATCTTTGGAGGTATTTAAAAAATAATCAACACAAATCAACAAAAAAACAACACACAGCAGGTCATAGGCATTGTAAAGAGTTTTAAAGAATGAGTAGTTATTTTAGAAGAAGCTATTATTTCTGTGCACATACCAACATCTCAAAACCTGCTTGAGAACAGCAGAACTGTTCTTTAATGACAAATTGAATGAATTTTAAATGTGGTCCTTTTAAAACTTGGCTGAAAATAAGCTCAACCTTCTTCTGATCCTACTGTCAGTGATTTGTAGAGATGCGTAGTTCCACTGGTGATCTTGAGTTTCTCTGCTGGAATCAGGCTTGACCTTCCCTTTTCGTAGGACTTGGTAAGCTGCTTCTGCTTTTGATGGAGCAAAGTAAGTATTGATCATATGAGAAGTTTACCTCAAGTTGACACCAAGGTGTTTGTCTCAAAAGACACACTGCTATGATGTGCTGTTATTGGCCACTTTCGTGCTTTGGGCACTGACGTTCAGTGTTGCTGCAAGGACGGTTTTCCTCCTGTCCCTACTAGGTAGTGTCTTAAGCCTGGTCTGCTTGTAACCAGGTTCTTCTTTGACGATAGTGACGAATTCTAAGCTAAGCTAATGCTATATTGCTTCATTATATTGACTCATACAGAAAGCTACTCTTTTTAGTGGTATGTGGGTTTAACATCAACCAACTTTCATGCTATAGGAGTGAGAGCAGGGGAACTAGAAGGACCTTGTGGATTTTGATGTGTTTTGCTTTCTAGTAATTTTCTTTAAAATATCATTATTTTACTTTAAACAGCTGTTACTGACTTTCACAATTGAGTGGAATGGAGCATGTTAATCTGCTCATGAGGAAATTTCCTCCTTTTACATAGAGAAACTGGATTTGACCTAATTCATGTACTCAATTCATAGCTTCATGGGCACAGAAGGTGCAGGGTAAGCATTAAGGCTTTTAGCTTGACCCTCCCATGGCAGCATTTTTAGAGGTTTTGGAGACTGTGGTTCCACAGACATTTCTCTTGGTGGCACTGCTGGCTTAATTTTTTTTTTTAACCCCGAGGAGTTTCCTGGTCCTGCTGTGACACTTCAAGCAGTTGTACTGGAGCTTAGGAGGTGGTATGGGATCAGTCGGAGGCAAATGGCAGAGGGTAGGTGCAGCTTAAGCTGTCACTGTTTCCGGGAGAAATGTCTCTGGACCATGGCCTGCATGAAGTAGTTGAAAACTAACTTAAATATCTTAGGGAGTTTCATTCACTGTAACTAGTAAATCTGTCTTAGCTTGCTCAGCTCTAATGCAGGAATTATGTATTGCAGTTGAACTAATATAAGTATTCATTCAGCATAAATAACTTATTCTTTCACTTGAATAAGGAAATGTATGTTTAAAACCCATAATATAATTTGAAATCTGTTGGTGCTATACTTCTTTGCAAAGGCAAGTTTTGGGAGAATAGATGTGAAATTAAATGCTTTGAGGGAAACAGGCATTTATATGGTGAAATGTATATACCTCTGATGCCTCAGTGAAATATTGCATATAATATTTCTGCAAAAATATGATCTTCTTGATTTTTCTGATCAGCACTGTAATTAATTTAGACGTTGAAATGATTGCAGCTAGGCTTCACTGCACGTAACTTCCTGCTGTATATGACAACTTGGGTAGACACTGCTGACAAAGTAGTTAGGTTGACTCACCATGGGTTAACTTTTTTTGCAAAGAGAACAGGGCTCTTTAGTAAAATGATGATTTAAAATCTGGAGTGTGATTGCTCTGTGAAAGAGAGAGCACTTGCTGAGTGGCCCAAGTAAATCTCTATTGTCTGGAAAGGAGGTACTGGAAAGCTGTATTTTTGAGGAGCTGTAGCAATGACGGTTAATTTTGAAAGTCCACCAGCTTGCTGTTTGTTTGGTTTTTTTTATTTTTTTCCTCAAAACCAAAATGACCAAAAAAGCCAATATCAAACAGGCAAACAAACTTGGGGTAATAGGAAGTAGGTGATTTAAACTGTTCAGTTGTATAGAAAATCTTGGAGAAAGAGTGACAGGAAATTAGTAGTGAAGTCTTAGACTGGAGTTTGTCGTTAATCTGTAGCTTTTTTTGCTTCCTTGTTTTTCCTAAAGCAAAACTCAAAGATTTCATCTCACAGCCTTGGTCTTCATCAAAGACAGAAGCAAGTACATGCAAGCAAGGAATGGTGTGAGCTGCTTTTATAGGAGATGTTAATGACTTTTGGGCTATAGACCTATAGTGATGTTTAAAGAATTAGGAGCTAAGAGTGGTGTAGTGACAATTTCAGTCAAAAGTAGAGAAGCTGATGTAGTTGAAGGCTGAATGTGAAGGAGATACTGTGATCTTAAGAGCTGCCATGACATTTAGCTATCATACCTCTGTAGTTCTGGTACATAGCTGCAGTTTGTTGCCTTAAGGTGATTTGGAGCTCAGGGAATCTGCAGCTGAGGTCTTTGTGTTTTGTAGCCCTTGCTGGGTTTTTCCTAAATGAGTTTGTAGGAAACCTTTTTGAATCCCTGTGACAAAAAAGGGTCAGCCTTTAACTGTGCATTGTACTCGGAAGTGCTTGCTGTTGTCTCAGAAATGCTTTCCTGTGTTGTGAGATAAAAGTTAGCAGTTAACCCTTGTTTGCCATTTGCATGCCACTCGTGATTTTAATAGCTCTGCTGTACTACTTCATACTCCTCTATCGGAGTGTATAAATCTGGCAATTTTCCTTTACTGTTTCTTAACACAAGAGACTCAATATCTGTTCTGTCAGTTTCTACCAAACCTGTCCAAATAAATGTCTGTTTAAACCATATTATTTCAAAAAGCATGCAGTTTGTTTGCATATATTACACATCTCCATGCTTATAGCCATTTATCTTAACATTATTTCCTTTCTGCAGATATTTCTGGATATATTTAATACTGTTGAGGTGGTTTTTGGTTTTCCTTTTTTTATTTTTTTTTCTTTTCCCTCCCTCCCCCTTAAAAAACCCTAAAATTTTAAATGAGTTTTAAATTGTAAAAATTATTTTCTCCACCAGAGTAAATTGGTGATTTTTTTTTTCTCCAGTTATGATAACCAAAAAAGGCAGGGGGTGGTAGTGAAATACTTCTGGCTTGCTAACTGTTAATCCAGGTGGGCTGTCCTAAATATACCTGATCCTTCTATATACTGTCATATTTTAACATTTGTATATAGGCCAGAATGTGATGTGAATATTTTTAGACAATGTCACGAGCACTTCTTAATTTGATGGGTAACTTTTTTAATGAATGGATTACTTATCTCCTTCTGCTTGATATTTAAAAGGAATGATAAATTTTGACTCATTGAAAGAAATGTCTATGTTTGTATAAATAGAAAATATTTCAAGTGCTTTGTTACGTTTTACCATAGAATCATGGAATAGTTAGGGTTGGAAAGGACCTTAAGATCATCAAGTTCCAACCCCCCTGCCATGGGCAGGGACACCTCACACTAAACCCTTTCACCCAAGGCTCTGTCCAACCTGGCCTTGAACACTGCCAGGGCTGGAACATTCACAACTTCCTTGGGCAGCCCATTCCAGTGCCTCACCACCCTCACAGTAAAGAACTTCTTTATATCCAAACTTCCCCTGTTTAAGTTTTAACCCGTTACTCTTCAGTTGGTACCTTCAAAATTGGTGAAGTCAATTGTATCATTTGTATCATTCAATACCTTTTTCTCCCCCACCCGCATGCTTTAAATAGTATGTCTTCAGTTGAGAAGAGGATAAAATAAGGACGTGTAGAATGATCCTTAGGGATCTTAGCACTGAGTTGGCCAGGTTTTGGAGGTGGGAAAGAATGGATTCCCTCCCTCTGAAAACCTTTTGATCAGTTCTTGAGCTTTTTTTGATCAGTGGAAAGACTCAGCAGGCATATATAGGAACTAAAGTGTATGGAGCAATTAGCAGAGGAGGAAGGAAAGAAGAGAGGACCATAATGGTTTAGATGTAGGAACCCATACATCATGTGATATAAATTGACAAAAGGAAGGCTCTTCGTGCAGCATCCCTTCCTGTAAGGCTTCTTGCTCCTGAAGCAGTGGGTCTGTTCTTGAGCACAGGGAAATAGTAAGAAGTTTTTAAAGAAAAGTCTAAATGTTGAAGTGCAATACCTACATTCACAGTTTTACTGAAAGCTAATGGCTCCTGAAACTCATGGGGAAGAAAAAAAAAAAAGCAAACTCAAAAAGCATTGATTATTTCAAGTCAGAGAGCAGACATGAAGCTGGTATCGCTCTTTGATTGTAGCTGGGTCCATGTTTGGTTCTTCTTCCTAAGGCTGTCAGTTTGGCATTTCTCAGGGCAGTCGTTGAACTGAGCTTTTTTGTGACTCTTCCATAGGATTGCAGGTATAGAACAGAAAGCATGAACTCAGACCTTACTTTATAGCAAGGTACTATAGGCTGACTATCTGAGTACCATGTAGAATAATGCAGCAACATAATATGGGAATTGAAAAGTTAGGTCTTACAAACTGCTTTCCTAATACATACTGTGGTGGAGGGAGATGTTGCCTGATACTGTGGTAGGTTTCAACTGCCTGTGGATCACAGTAAAGTGGTTCTGAGGGTGTCTGTGGTAATGTAGTTGAGTTCTCTCTGAGTTTGTGCCACTTGGTTGGCTGCCCCTTTAGCTGATTTTTAACTAGAGGCTGCTTTTGAATTGTGTTAGTCATGAGCGCTTAAACAGGCAGGTATCCTTGATGTGGATTAGTTTATCAGATGTCTACTAAGTCGCAAACTCTGCAGCTTTATCTGCCCCTAGGCTATTCAGACTCTGCTGTGGGATTTTTATTGTCTGAAACAGTGGAGCTACAGAATTAACCTTTTCCTTCAGAGTGGAGCTGTGGAGCATCCAGGACTTTACCTCTGCTCAGCTTTGTTTCTATTGATGTTTAGGAGAAGAGAGTTAGGGTTGTGGGTCCTGTGGTGTATGGCATTTGTAGTGGTAGTGAAGGCTGTTACGGTGAGCACTAATGATGGATTAGGGCAGTATACGTTGTTAGGTTTCTATTTCCCTATTGACTGTTTCTGTATAGACTTTTTAACAGTTTCCCAAGTTTATTAGCATTATTTAAAATGGAAAATACTTGCTTAGTTACTCTAATGGAAGATGTTACTAACAATCTGGAAGAAAATAAAGTCTTCTTTTAGCAGAATCATGCCAAATGGTTTAGGAGTGTGAATGGTGGTCAGCCTGTGACACTGGGTCAAATGTGCAGCAGTTTATAACTTAAAAAGTATGTGTGCATCATGGAAGATGCACATCTGGGGAAGAAGATACAACAAAAAAATTTTACAGGTTGTAATATATAAAAATTAATGACAAAGAAATCTTTATAAACATTTTCACAGAGCAGTTAATATCATGGCAATTCCAATTAAAAGGCATTGTGGAGGTGCTTTGAAATTAATGCTGTAAAATAACATCCCCATGCACCTTGCTGTCTTCTGTGTTTTTTCTTACCTTCTAATGTTAGAAATATCAAATCACCAAGGTACCCAGCATGAGAAAATTTGCAATAATAAGTGTTATGTAGGGAGATGTCATCTTACTGTCATGTGAGTATAAATAGAAGAAGATTAGACTGTTCTTTCTGGATGCATGAGTCAAAGTTATCGACACTGCTTTTAATCTTATCTCATCCTGTGCAAAACACTCAATCTGATGTTGTCTTATCCTATTTAGCATCTCCTGTTCCCTACATACCCCACTGATAAGCTATATTTTAATTTCTCCTTAAACCACATTTCTCTATTGCATCTTTCTATGATCAGAATATTTCAGTCTTCTCACAAACGTCTTGTCCTGTCCTCACAGTTGGAAGACTTCCAGTAAACCTCCCTTCTCTCAGGAAAGCTAACCTAAATTCCATTTTTTATGTGAGGCTCAAACCTACGGAATCTGTTGATTCTTCATCTTAAAAAACATGTCAAGGCTGTCTGTGTTAGCAGTAGATAGTTACACAGTTTTGTTGGCTGTTTGTTTCTGTAGGTGATAAATGGAGCAAAGATTAAGTAGTGGTGTGTTTTTCCTGAAGGTGATCTGAAAGATTGGGGGATTAACTTAAAAAAAATGGATTTGTGTGTATGTGATTTTGTTTGTCTGAAGGTAAGACTGAGGTGTTCTAGGGTAAATAGGCTGCGAATCACACAATAAACTTCTGCCAAGTCTCAGTGCTGGAGTTGCTGAGATTACTGTTTCTGTGTCCATGCAATTCTGTTTACTTTGTAGGACACTCTTTGACCAAGACCTCTCTGTGGTAGGTGCTGTGCAAACACAGAGCTAAAATTGTTTGTGCCTCAGAGTTTCTGAAATCCGGAAGGAGCTGAAATGAGGTTATAATGATGTGCAATCTGTGTACAACAACCTAACCTTTGGGAAATCTTGTGATAGGAGAGGTAAGGTTTTTGAGGCATGTAACAAAGTAGCTCTACTGGTGTTTGGTTATATCTGTCAAACATGAAGGGTGGCCAGGGATAAAACTCAAAGGTGGTGGGCTGAAACTGCTTTGATTTTGTTTGTTTTTTGTAAGCAGCCACTGACAAAGATTTTGATTAAGTATGCATCAGAAGCAGGACTTTGCATTTTGTAGCTGAGTCTGAAGACTTTAAAACCAAACACTCGTAAGTTATGTTGATAGAGAAAGGAGGCAAAATTATATTAAAAAGACAGATGCTGTCATTGTGATGTAGAACAGTTACTGTGTATCAGTATTGTGAGAGGATGTGTGAAACAGAGTTCCCTGAAGTCCAAAGGAAAAAGAAATGATGTAGTAAGTGACGGTAAGAACCTAGGCAAGACATAAATACAGGTCTGAGGGTAAAGACCTTGGAGGAGTTGATACTGGGATGAACACTGAAAACTCCCATCTTAGCCACATTGTCCTTGAGGGTGCAGAGTATGAAAGCTAGTATCAAGGAGTGAGTTTAAATGGTTTTTGTGACCCTAACCATAGAGTTGTGTTAAGTAGTGTGATTCAGCTCCTATTTAAATACATTCTGGATTTTTCCTCTCCCAGTACAGAGAATGTATATTTCATTTTCATCACATATTTCCTGTTTCTGTCATATGAACTCAGGAAATAACTTTTGAAATAGATTACACTAGTGCCTTTTGAACTGTGTGCAAACCATTTGTGGTCTAGGAGACTAAGTGGTAAGTATTTCTAATAAAAGTTTAAATGAATACTCATCTCAAAAAGTTTGAACATGAGCAGTAGCCTTTTAGTCCTAAAGGCTTTGGAATCGCTTTTATTTGAATGTTTCTGATGGTTTAGTAGGCCCACAGTCATTGGCTCTTGATGACAAGGATTGGTGGCAACTTTAATTGCCAGCAGGCTTTTTCATATATCATTGTGGTGTGAGTTGTGTTTTGTTTTAGATGTGGCAAAGACCTTTTGGTTTTCACGTTACTGTAGAGGTTTGAATAATTGGGTGTGACAAGAGAATTTGAGTAATAATCAAATTAACCTGGATTGTCTAAACATGTAATAGTTGAGATCCTTTATCTGTGAAGAACTGACTAATTTGTCAAGATGTCAAATTGGTCACAAGCCAAGCTAATCACTTCTGTGGGTTGCATCGAGAAAGACAGAAGAAATACTCCGTATGTTCGGATTTGTATTCATTCAGTTTTGCCTAACAAAATTTTAGGTGTTAAGTAGGGTTTGCGACACCCTCTTGTTTTAACATCTCCAACCTGTGAAAGTGATGAAACATGATAAAATCTGGACCACGCTGTCATTACATGCACCCACAATTTAGTTCTTAATTCTTTCACTGAAGGAGAACTTTTTGAAGTTGCCAGAAGAGGCAGGAGCATTGCTGTGCTTACCAGCCCTCTAAGGTTTTCTGCCTCTTGAATTGGGTGGGAATAATTACCCTAATTTGATAAATTTGGAGCCTCTATGAATATTTTATATTGACCAAGTTATTGGAACGCTTAACTGTGTGAACATATTGGTTTAGTTTAACGGGGAAGAGGAGGTGGAGGTGTTTGGGGAAAATATGCAGGAACAGAAAGAATTTTGTGTCTTGGCAGAAAATTTCAGTGCTGTTAAGCCAGTGACTCTGGCATCCCTTGTTGGCTTTTTTCTTTGCCTTTTTTTTTTTTTTTTTTTAATCTTCTTTGTGTTTAATTAAGCCTACAGGAATGGTGGTGTTTAGAAGAGCCAAAGTTGAATATGTAAAAGAAGATATTTTTTTTTCCCCTCATTTTCTACTCCCACCCACAAGAGTGGGTTGTAATAATTCAAGGATGCAGACTGAGATGTAGGAGCCCTGAAAATGGGTGTGCCTGAAAAAAATCAAGATAGCCTTAAGTAACATAACAAGATGTTAAAATAGGCATTCTGTAGACTTAGTTCTCAATCTTTCTCCTCTGTGCTTAAATAAAAATAGGGAATATGTTTGTTCGCATCCTGAAAAGATCATCTAAAGTATCAAAGTTGGTAAACAAGGTAGATCCACTAGGTTATGAAGGGTATGAATGGTGGTTATTACAAGGTTTTATCAAAGAGCACAGTTGAAGGAATTGGTTGTGTGGATAGGTTCTGTTGCAGCATCTGTGTCCCTGGAGGTGGGTGTGCTGAACCATGAGTGGGAGTGAAAGCTAGTTCAGTAACTAAACCTAAATTCTACTTTTATTCAATTCACTCCTCTGAAGAATCAGTGGAGTTTTCCTGCCTTACCCTGCTA
The DNA here is from genome assembly GCF_963264785.1 of Psittacula echo. Lineage (NCBI taxonomy): Eukaryota > Metazoa > Chordata > Aves > Psittaciformes > Psittacidae > Psittacula > Psittacula echo. Next base: position 48,824,609 of record NC_137743.1, read on the forward strand.
TAATGGAGGAAATCCACCTTTGTAAGAAAAAGCTTTTATGAACTGGATTGATGGCAGGTTTTGTATCCTCTTTGTGGTGTGTCTATATAAAGTAGGCTGTCAAAAGGTCAACTGAGAAAAGAGGACATCTAGGTTTGGCAAATGTGAAGAAAACATAGGATCCCTTGAAAGATGGACATTACTGCGTGACTATATGAGGATGTACCAAACGAAGCTTTTAAGGTAGAAAAGCTTACTATTAAATGTTTTGCTGTAGGTGGTGGTTTTCAGCTCCCAAATCTTTGAAATGGAAGCAATGGGAAAGAGGGAGTGAAAGAAGTGCTAAAATAAGTGTTTTCTAAGGCAAGAAAAATCATGTAGTTTGTTTGGAACATGAAGAGGTGAATGGGAGTAAAATGAGTAGGTTTATGGCACTTCGCCGAATTAATGTTTTTTGATATTCATTGAAGTTTGTTCCCAGTCTCATTTTTCGCAGTACATTTTGTAGGTTTCCCTTTGGATCAGGGCAGAGAGCACAGTGATTATTTTCTGAGTGATGTCCTCCTGCTCTGGCAGCTGAATATTTCTGTCCTTTATAAATGTCTCTTTAATGAGCTCCACTATTACAGTGGCTGCTTAGCTTCCATTAGGCACATAGTGCGTTGGATGAGGAATGTTACATTCTGAAAAGTGCAGGTGCAAGATCCCAGGGTTTTGATGTCTGTTGCAGAATGTGTTTACTGTGGTGGCATAAGATGTGCTGGCAAGTCATTGTCTGGTGCTAATGTAGCTGCTGAGCACTGGGACAGGAACCAGCTTAGTATTTTGTGCGAAAGAACCCTGTGAAACAAAACCATAAACTGATTTGTGATCTTTTGTGCTAAGTACTAATCTGTTTACTCACCATGAGTCCTGCTCAGAATTTAACCGGTTGTCATGTATTGACTGAGAATTTTGACTAAACGTAGGTTTACTTGTGAGTTTGAATGCTCAGGTGCTGCTCATATTCACGTTCACAGATCACCATCTCCTTTCTAATATTTTCTTAGCTGGTCTTTGCCTACCCTTCCTCCAGGGTTTCTTTTGCTAATGTGGCACTCTAGGCTAATCTGTTGCCAGTTAAGTACCAAAACTCTTGAGTTTACTTGGGCAGATGAACTGCTGCACTGCAGATGCAGGGCAGCTGCAGATCCCATGTCACTGGCACTTGCTGGTATATTCTGTTCTAGTTTATTGATAAAACTAAACGTAAAAAGGAAAATCTGGGTTTCTTATATTAGAAATGTCTGTTTACTTATCAGTGCAGTGTATAGCACAGTGTTCAGCATTGTTGACAATCAGAATAATCCATTTAGATGATCTAGTAATAACAATCTCTTTAATAATTGAGGCTGCAAAGCTTTGTAAATAGTCTTGCTTGGTTTTCAGAATACATTTAATGCAAGCGTGTTTTCCAGAAGAGGCATTCAGGTATGATTTGAAGGTTCTGAGTAGTGAATCCATCTTCATTTGTGATTAATCATTGTTAAAATAGCATTGTACTTACTGTTGACAAGCACAACAGGGTGAATTTAAAGTCCTGTGATTCCCCTCTTGCTGCTCTGCTGCATTCTACCAAGTCTCTGACATGTTATTGTGAGTCTTGCTCTTTTAGTACTTGAGCAAAAGCGTTGTGATTTACAGATTGAGAAGTCCGTGAGGTCTTGGAATCCTCCAGTGCTGTCCATAGGCAGGTTTTCAGTACAGAAGATAATGTAGCTGAAGTTTAAAATGAATAATATTTTGTTAAAGTACAGCGATGTTTGAAAGAAACCAAGTATTAATGACCATTGCTAGTGTTTGGCTTAGTTTTCAGAGTTAACTGTGCTGAGTGCAGCTGAGAACTCGTGGAACAGATTTGCAGCCTGTTAGAAAGAAACTCATTTTCTCTGTTCATCTGGCATATGTCTTCCCCAAACTGAAGCTCAAAATGGGGCAAAACAACTTTATGAAAATTGAATGTACTTGTTTGCTGTGAGACTTCCTGTGGCCCAATGCCTTCATAATTAATTACTTGAGGATATCAATTTATTAGCATTCTGCAAATGAAAAGCTGTCTGATGGGGTATTATTTTGTTATGCAAAGCTGTTTTTTCAAAAGGTCTCAGATCCTGCTGGCTCAGACAGCATTATTGCTTGTCTTCTCAGCAGATGATTTGCTTGAATCATGCAAACACACCTTGCCTTCATGAATAGCAAAGAGAAGGAGAATGACATTCCAGTTTTCTATGAAACTTAAATATCTCTATTTATGTAAGTTCGGGGCTGCTGACTGCAGATTTTTTTTTAATGTTGGTAAGAAATAAAGTATATTTATGGGTTTAGGCAGCTAAAAAAAGAAGAATTTGTAAGGAGCACCAGTCATGACTTTGTCATAGTGACCTGTTACTATCTGGTGTTTTCCTGTCAAGTATTTCCTGGTAATATTTGCAAGTTGTCCTGGAAACTTCTCCAGGCTGAACAGCCCCATCTCTCTTCTTCATATGGGAGTGCTCCAGTCCCCTGATCATCCTCGTGGCCCTCCTCTGGACTTGTTCCAACAGCTCCATGTCCTTCTTATGTTGAGGACACCAGAACTGCACACACTAAGTGAGGTCTCATGAGAGCAGAGTAGAGGGACAGGATCACCTCCTTTGACCTGCTGGTTATGCTCCTTTTGATGCAACCCAGCATATGGTTGGCTTTCTGGGCTGCAGGCGTACACTGGAACCAGCTCATGTTCAGTTTCTCATTAGTCAACACCCACAAATCCTTCTTCTCATGGCTGTCCTCAATCCATTCTCCAGCCAGCCTGTAGCTGTGCTTGGGATTGCCCTGACTCTGTTGCAGGACCTTGCACACTTGACCATGTTGAACTTCATGAGGTTTACACAGGCACACCACTCGATCCCATAAGGGTCCTTCTGGATGGCATCCCTTACCCGCCAGTGTGTCAGCTATACCACAGAGCTTGGTCTAGTTGGCAAACTTGCTGAGGTGTTGTTTATGTTGCTGACAAAAATGTTTAACGGTGCTGGTTCCAGTACTGACTGCTGAGGATTGCCACTTGTCACTGTTTTCCACTTGGCTATTGAGCCATTGACCGCAACTCTTTGAGAGTGACTATATGTTGGGTAAAATTATTTTATTGTTTTCTGTTTCTAATATACGTCAAAGCTTCATTTAATTCGGCCCTGCATTACTGAGAAGAGTGCTGCCCTGCTGCAATCAACTGCTCCGTGATCAGTGTAGTTCATGAACATAAACTCTTTATCCATGCCAAACATTAAATTTTTCTTGTTCATCTTTATCTTGTGTTTGGATGCATGACTGCATTTCTCTGCTGTGGGTATGTTAAAATTTTGACAAGCAGTCTGTGAATGTGAGGGTGAAGCATCAAATTTGATCGTCCTGGAGGGAGCCTGCAAGGTCTGACTTGGCAAATTCAGTGTTTCAGAAAGCACTGGCTTGTGAGCAGTGGGTCATATCTTTTAGTGGAAACAGCTCTCAGGTCCTGATTTGGACTGAACTTCTCTCAAAATGGCTGTGGTCTGCTGTTAGTCAGCCATAAAGGCAGAAGGCTGCCCTGCTGAACTGCAGACCCACATTGCTCAGAGCAAGGAGTAAGTATCCACTGTCTCTTGCTACGATAAGATGCTGTAAATCACTGATGTCTTTTGGTGTCCTGTGTCTGTGAAAGTTGGGCTTTGGCTCCTGGAGAGTTCCAAACTCAGTGGGAATGGGAAGGTGGGAGGAAAACTTACCAGACTGCTTAACTTCAAGTGGAAGGGAAAAAAATAATACTATCCCAAGCACTTTGAGAAGTTGCCAACTTGTGTTCTAGAAAAAGAAATGAAACGGTGAGCTGTGCTGGTTTTTCAGGCCTGAGAAAGAAGGGGGTTGGTGTTTTTTGGTTTTTTTTTTTTTTTTTTTTTTTGGTTTGGTTTGGTTTGGTTTGGTTTTTTTTTTTTGTTAGATTTGGTAATATTCAAAGTTTTTCCAGAGTTTTTACTTTTACTCCCAGAGATAATGACTTGCTACATTCAAATCCCCAAATAAAATTAACCACCAGAAAGAAGCAACTTAACACTTAAACACATGCAGTATTTTTTTTTTTTTAATGTGGTTGTGACTCAAGATTTATTATCTTTCTTGTTCCGCTTCTGTTTTAGTCAGTGAACCACCCTTCTACTATGTGCAGTTTTTGTTGTAGAGCTGTCCCAATTGGCTTTCCACTCTGACATTTCTTGGTGTGGCTCTGGACACTTACAAATAGTTCCCTAGGTGTGTTTTATTTTTGTGTTTCAAACATATTTCTTGTATGGGTTACTTTGAAACCATTTTGTTATTTGCAAACTTAAGAATGCAAGTAAAGATTTTCTGTTAATGTTTTTTTCCCTTGTTATTTCCTGTTTTTATGTAACACCTATTTGTATGGACAGCTTTTTCCCACTCTTTGAGAGGCTTAACAGGCCAGAGCCAGCTGTGATCAAATACGCCCTTTTTACAAAATACATTCCAAATTATGAGACCCACCTGGCTTGAGACAAGACAGCATGTAAGTAGTGAGGCTCAGCGCTAGGGCTGGGTTCTTTAGCTCCTTTTTGCACTGTGGAGCTTGTGTGGTGTGGGATGACAGCAGGGGAACATGACCATACAACCCCAGCTTTGTGAACCAACTGCAACAAGGACGAGCGGGTAACTGCAACACTGAAACAGCTGCAGCTGTCCTCTGTGCTTCAGCACTGGCATTCTCATCCCAATTTGATTTGCTCTTTAGTCACCTCACAGCTCTGAGATGCCTGGCATTGCCCATGGTATATTCCGATAAAAGCACCAGTGTGATCCAGGCCTTCTTGCAGACTTTCTCCTCTGTTGTTCTGTAGCCCTTTGTCCTCCTGTCATTCTGGAAAACAGATAGCAGTTACTCTGTATTTCACCAAGGAAGATTGCACCTGAAAGGGCAGATCAATACTCTGAAATGTTTGTCCAGGGAATGGGAAGAAAGTGGGATCAGCTAAATTGATTTGCTTAGATGTGAATAGAAGGCTCCACCTAGGCCACTAGTGTACTGAACATCAAAACCCCCAAAAAAAACCCAAACCAAACCACCCTCCCTGCATTTGGCACTCAGCAAAATTCTCTGCCATGCCTTGCTTATTATTACAGTATTTACTGCTTACTGATTGCCAGTTTTCTGAAGTGAGGTGGAAAGAAGTTGGAACCACTGTCTTGCTATAAGGAGCTCGCTTTCGCAGGACTCTTTCCAGAGGAAAAAAAAAGAAATGATGAGTAAATCATTTCTTCCTAACAAAGAAGCTTTGTTAGGTATGCATGACTTGCATTTCCTCTCATTCCCTGGTGTTACTGTAGACTGAATAAGATCTGCACTTAGGCTTTATTGAATATTGTGTGCAAATAGTTTGGCATAAACCATCCTATTTCAGAAGGACCTACAAAAATGAATGTTTAACTAGAGGAGTTTCTGTTTTGTTTTTTTCCCCCATTTTGAAATAGCTCTCATCATAATAAGTGCTGTATTGCTGGAAATATGTACTGTGTGGTTTTCATATAAATGTATGAATGTCTCACAGAAACTGAGATTTCAAGGTAAGTATTCTGAACTGTGGAGCTCTTATTGGTATACTGTAGTATAATGGTCTCATATGGAGTTGTGATTTAGTAAGCTGTACCGGATTTCAAGTGCCTGCATTGCAGCCTTTTTGTTATTAATAGTTAATGATATTCTTCTCTGGCTGTAAGCAGATCCTTGCTTTCAACCTTCCCTCTCCCTTTCCCACAATCCTTAGGACCTTATGTTTTATCCTCTTAACTGGGAAGGGGGGAATAGGTGCAATTGCTTTCAGAGTTCTCAGAGGTGTTTTATAAATGGTCTGAACAGATTTTGCTTGAGAACAATGTGAGCTGCCCGCTCTCAGGTCTGTTAGACTTGCCTTGGCTGTGATGCTGGCCTGTAGGCATGCTTATCATCCAAACACTGATCATCTTGCATGGCAGTGCAGTGCGCTAGCTTTAGCCTGCTGATGACCCTGGATTATGTTCTTGTTCATGACATGTCTGCAGCGAGTGCAAGGTTCCAATTATATTTGCCTTCAGGCGGTTCTCAAGAGATGATGGGGGGAGGAGAGGGCAAGGAAGAAGAGAAATCATTTGTGTAGCTTAGAAAAGTCTTTGGAAACACTGTTTTGGGGAAGAAATCTGAATTTCTAGCATAATCCTTATCTCAGACTTGTAAATCACAAATACAAATAAATACAACTTTTGAGACTACCTCTTTTTCTTTTTTTTCTTTCTTTTTGCAAAAGAAGCACTGCAGAAGTGATCTGTTTCTGTTTTGAAGATAATTTAAGGAGAGATGATATCCCTGAAAAAGAGCAATTGTAACATTTTGTACTTCAGAAACATGCAGACAAGATAACAGAACCCTGAACAGGAGCAGTGGAAAATGCTTTAATTTGCCATAAGTTGTTATTTTTTTGCTGATGGAATAGCGTCCCCAAAACTGCTTGGCCAGTACATTTTTTTTTTTTCTTTAGCTCTGTGCTTGCCTGTTATCTCATCAGTTTCAATTTACTTCAGCTTTGCTTCTGCTGGTACTGGTAGGCCATCTCTTTCAAGGACTGGGGGCAGAGTTGGCATGAACTCTTCACATAGCAGTGAATGGGTGATATTGTCATGCCAGATGCGTGACAACATAAACTATAATTGAGCCATCAATAAGACTGGAATTGACTATTCATAGCTTGTCCTATATACAGATATTAAAGAAAAAAATGTACTGTTACAGCAAACAGTTTTATAAGTTTAATTTGCATTTGAAGGTAGAAGATTTTCCTACTAAAAACTTATAAAACAACATGTCAAGAGGAGGGCTTTCCAAAACCTTGTTTGGAACCAGTTGGTCATAACTTTCACATTAGTATTTGGGTGACTTGTGTAGTTCCTTATTTGCATTTTGAAAACTAATTTAAGTGGAAAGATGTTTGATGCTTTGATTTAAAATAAATAAAAACTAATTCTTAGAAGCAATGTAAAATTTACAATTTTCAAAAGTTATTGCCTTTGCTATTACTGGATTAATCATGCAGTTAGTCTAAATCAAGAGTCACTGTTGGCAGATACCCTTTGCATGGGAAGTTTGGCAGGTTTTCACCAACAATACACATTAAAGATTGTATATGAAGTCTGTCATCATGCTGTTCACAAGGGCATAAAGGGCATTTTTAAACTATCAGTATGTTCTACAGTGCTTGGGCAGAGAGTTGCAATCTATTCATTGTGCTTTGTATCAGGAAGGTTTGTTCCTGTAAACTGTGGGAACTGTGACTTTTTTTCATGTAGTTTTATGTGAACAACTAGAAAGAAGTAGCTGCCTAGTCTGTGGCAGTGTGCTGTTTAGTGTACTCTGCTGAGAAGAGAGAGATCTGTGTGTCCCTGGTGGGCCAGCAGCAAGATGTCTGCAAAACTTCATTGCCTCTATATTTGAAAAATAATCTAAATTTGATTAAGGTGCTCAGTGGAAGACATACTGAATGCTGTCAGTGGTCCCAAACATTTGGGAGCCACTTAAAATAGGTAATAAATAATTAGGCATAGCCAGTTCCCTCAGTGAGATTTTATAGACTGATCCTCTTACTGAGGATGACTCCTTTTCTGTGTTGAGACACTTGGAGTTTAGAGGTGGATTTGTATGGGAACAAATGCAGAAGGCAAGGGAGTCTTGTGTAGAAAGGTACCTCCAAGGGGAATAGAAATTAAAGAATTCTAATTCAGGGAGTCATAGAAAGCCTGTTTAACTTGAACCTAAGTATCTATAACCAGCATGTCTATTCCAGCTAAGTGAATCAGGACTTTGAGAAGCTTCAAGATGTTGCGTAGAAAGGGTGCTGTGACTAGTGATTTGGTGGCTTAAATGGATGCTTTTCATGATCATTTTGATCATTGGTAATCAATGCTTTTGTTTGCTTTAAGGAGAGACAGCCTTTAATGTTATGAATTTTGTCCCAAGGAGAAAGGGAGGAAAGGCCTATTAGTTGCAAGTTCCATCTTGCATTGGCTGAGATAAAGAAAACCTGATGAGTGTTTGCATGTGCTTTGATGTAGCAGACATCAGTATTACAGTTGCATTGTATTTGGAACTGCCAGCAAGAGAATGCTTGCTACGGATTTGCAGTGCATTAACTTGTGACATGCCCTGATCTAAGCCAGCTTCATTCACCAACAGGACATGCAGCTTGTCTTTACTTTGAGCAGCTTTAATTGGTATCACAGTTCTCAATACCTCGTATTTCAATGCATGACAAAAAAGTCTGCTTTGACTCTACATTTAGTAGTGCTTTTGTTAGTTTTCAGACACAGCAGAGTGTGAGGCCAGTGGTGTATTTTCTGACTGGGAGTTTGTGTCTTGGGAGAATGTGCAGCAGTAGAAAGTCTGGGAAATTTAGTATTCATGCAGTTAGGATGTGTCGTGGTTTAAGCCCAGGCTGTAAATCAGAACCACGAAGTCTACTTCCCCCCCCACCTTTCTTCCCCCCGCTCCTGGAGGGACGGGGAGGAGAATCAAAAGAATGCAACTCCCATGGGTTGAGATAAGAACAGTTTAATAACTAAGGTATAACACAAATCACTACTGCTACCACTAATAGTAATAATGATAAGAGAAATAACAAGGAAGAGAATACAACCGCTCACCAACCGGTACCTCACCCCCCACCCTGCAGTGATCCAGCCCTTCCGGGAACTCTCCATTCTACATCCTGGGCATGACGTGCTATGGTATGGAATACCTCTTTGGCTAGTTTGGGTCAGGTGTCCTGTCCCTGCTTCCTCCTGGCTTCTCCTCCTCCCTGGCAGAGCATGAGACTCACAAAGTCCTTGCTCAGGGTAAACATTCTGACCAGCAACTGAAAACATCGGCTTTATCAGTATTATTCCCAGGTCGAAAGTCAAAACACAGCACTGCACCAGTAGAAAAAATGACTGCTACTGCTAAACCAGGACAGGATGTAAGAAGGGTGGGATGGAAAAGCAGCTTTGTATCTATGCACTGAAGACAGATTAATGAAAAGGGAAGAAAAAGCTGCTAACTTTTAAGGGTGCAGTCCTGTGCCGTAGTCCAGTACTTGAGTAAGAGCTGTGCAGTGAAGTGACTCAATTTTGAATATACCTCACTTGAGATCTTTCTTTTCCTTGAGCTCTTTCAGGGAGGTGGATCTTTAAATGCCTCTCTTTTTTTATGGGTCTTAAACTACATTTCTGGCTTTAGCTATCAAAGCAGGTTTTTTTTATGGTTCCCTCAAAGTTGACTGGTAAACCAAGACTTTATTCATCTGTTCTTAGCTATGGCCCCAACAAGAGGAGTCATATTGGTGACGTAAAACACATGGCTAATCAGAGTTGTTTCTTAGCCCTGTGCTGTCTGAGATCTGACAGAGTTCTCAATATGCAGATGACCGATGTGCTAGGTAGGTAACTTTAAATAGAGGACTTTCAAGAGCTGTTAAGAAGAGCCAAGAGTCTTTAAATTCTTTTAGAAATGGTGCAGTCCTCACAGCAGTAGACATCAACCCAAATGCCTTATGAGGACCTTTCAATCAGCTGCTTAAAATAGTTTTACCATGAAAGACGATATTTTAAAGCCTGCCAAAGAGCTGTGGGACACATTATCTTATGTTTCCACATCATCACACCATTCAAACCACATCAACTGGATACCATCCAATGGGTTTGAGTATCTTTACAGTACTCTTCAGTTCTTCCTAGCAGTTATGGCCATTAGAAATTAAAACAACAGTGCATAAAAGATGTTTGATCTTTTAGACACATGGATGTCAGTAAGTTGTTGCTTTTTTTTTTTTTTCCTTTGTTGCCCCTGTCCCCCTCACCTCTTCCTGATTTTCCAGGCAGAACAGGTTATTATTAAGCTGTACTATCAAATTTTGCTGGGAAAACAATCACTTATTCCTGTGTCAAACAAACAGGGAGCTTGATAGCAAACTTTGCCAGATTGTTCTGAGTAACGGTTAATTGTCAGAGCAATGCTTCAGTATCTTGGTATAGCAGATGCTGGTATTATTACGAAGCTAGATTCCTGATTATAGCAGTATTTTGGTATTCTCCAGGAGATACTAGCTGATAATGTAATAACTCTACTTTGAACAAATTTTATGTATTGGTTTGGTTGGTTTAAAGATTGAAGCACTTAACTCATTGGAGGTCTTTGTAGTTAAGCAGCTCACAGTTTTATGAGCTATGTATCTGTTGGTAGCAAAGTCTGTAGGTGTAGTTATCCATTGACATGAAGATGCCCGAGTCATCCGTCCTCAGAAGACAGTCATTTGTGATTTGTTTTTCCTGGAGACCTGCAGGGTCAGTGTTAAAAGGTGAAATCTGGCTGTCCTGGTCTGTGTAAATTTTTACAGTGGTCTTGGGGTTTCAAGACTGTGAAAGATTTCCATCAAGATGCATTTCAAATGTAAAGCTATTTGTTGCTAAACTTACAAGCTACCCACGACCAGCAGTAAATAGATGTTATTGCATGCAGTCAGATCCGTACATACGTGATACTACTTTCAAGGGATGCACTGGTGCATCAGCCATTTTTAAAAATGTAAATAAATGTAAGACTTTTTAATGTTGAACAAAGAAAAAAATTATTGGAAATGTATTCACTCTTTGATAGCGTGCCAGTCATTTGATCAGTGATTATTAAATTTCATATGAACTTCTGTGAAAACAACCAACCTGTCATTAACATGAAGATCCTTCCATCTGCTTTTGTGCAGAAAATTGGGATGTTCTGAGGAATGGTCAGTGTTGCATCAATGGAGAGGTAAGCCAGTTGTCTAAAGCTGGTCAGGTGTGGGTATGATTGGCTCTAAATCTGAAACATTTCATGGCTGCGGAGAGATTGACAAATTAGTCAGCCTTCTTTGTGGAAGGACCTCTGATTCATAAAATAGTCTCTAAGACAGTCTGCTCTGAGCCTGGTGCCCCTCAAATCAGTAATCCTTTAAGTAGACCTGCTGCTTCCACAGAGATTCATTTTCTGGCAAGAGAAAAGGTCCAGTGTTGCTTGTGGATCTTGGCTTAACTGGTGTCTTATTTTTTTTTTGGAGGGACTGTTAAAGGCCCAGGTAATCCCACTAGTTCTGGAACAGCCTTACTGTTTCTTTTTAATCAAACCTTATACAGCAAGATATTTAGTTTATAGCATTATTTTTTGACAGAGTAACAATCATGCTTAAGATTTCACAAACTAAGAACCCTTCTTCAGTCCAGAGTGCCTGACTCTTGCTTGTCAGCCTGAAGCAAAATGATAAAGTCTGATTTGAAATGCTGTATTTGTGTAAAATGAGATCTGTTTGCTTAATACCTAGATTGGTTTGTTTCTTTTGAATGTAGGACCAGTAGTTCCTGGCACATGCTACTGAAGTGGATTACAGATTGAGGCATAACAATGAATGGTATTAACAAATGCTCCACTGTGTATTGGAAGTTGTTCAGCTAAGTCTCTGTCTCCATAGTTTATTTCAGTGAGGTCCCTGTGGTGAGGGTTGGAGGAAGGCTATGTGGTCTTCCTGTATGCACTAACTGAACAATGTGCTGATGGAAGCCCTGAGCACAGATGCAGTGAGTTAGCTCTCTGATCTTTCAGCTGAATTTCTAGCTTCCATCTCCTACACAATCAAGCTGCTAAGTGAGAGTCACGTGGATGGATAATTGAACAAAAAGCTGTTACTTAATATAACTATTGTGGCTAGAAATGTTCTGTATTTGTCGATGCAGCAACTTGCCCTCTGCTCATGCAGCTTAGTTTTGTTTGCGCTGGGGCCCGTGTGCCAGTGTGGGTTGCCTTGACCCTTGCGTGCTTCAGCGTGGGAGTGTGAGGGCAGGGAAGGTGCTTGTGGGACCCGCAATGGAGACTGCTGAAGAGAATTTTCTGAACTCGTGTTGAATGTGTACATTCATGAGTAGGATCCATATCTATAAAATAATCTGAATTGCGGTTACTACTTTAACAAAACTTTGAAGTAATTGCACTGTGGTGTGAATGTCTTTGCCAGAGATGAAGCAGATAAAAATGTTTTTTTTCAGTATTTCAGCAGATACACTGAAACTGCAGGATCATTGTATGATTTCATGTACATTCCTAGACTGTGAATTCAGTACAAGTGTATCTGAAGAATCCTCTTGCAATTGATATTCTTTACTCCCATAAAATAATTATCTTGCTTGCTTTAAGTTACGTTATATAAGAAATTTAAACTCACTGACAAGAAAATAGTTAGGTCCCTAGAGGTTACTTAGTAAATGTGGTAGACCATTCTGTTTATAAGTTTGTGTAGCAAACATTCACTAATTTCTATTGGTAGGGAACTAAAAAATCCCCAACAACAAATGAACCTTAAACTATAGTTGCTTTTATTGCTATCTATTTCTAGATGCCCATCTTCTCACCTTGATCTTAGCAAGCATTAAAAAAAAATGTTGCTATATTGAGAGTCCTTTTTTTATGAAGTCTGCATTATCCAGTCCTTTCTAGTTGCACATGGATACACGGAGTTACAGGAATACGTCGTTCAAGTATAATGGATTTAACTTGTTCCGCTGTTTTAAAATGCTTCTTGTTTTTCACATACAAAACTTGTGTGTGTTTGCTGCTTGCTTGCTCTGCCTTCCATCATGTGCCTTCCAAACATGTTTAATTCTTTCCACTTAAAAGAAGAATTCATAGATATTTTCCTAGTCCTGTAGGCCTTTGTTCCTATTGAGTAGGATTGCATGCCTGTGTTTGTTCCTAGCTGCAGAGCAATCAAACTACCAGGAGACTCTTTGTAGACTTCGCTTTCAGCTCTCGGATAGCTTGCAGCCTAATTCAGTGATATCTAAAATGCTAGATTTACCTAATAATGAATTCCATTTCTTCATATTCATATTCAATAAAACTATTGCTATTATGGATATTTTTATTCTGTGGAATAAAGTTGATTGGTAGTTTCTGTCTGACCCATTTAATTGTTGGAAGAAATCTGATGCCTGGCTCTTGCCATTTTGGCAGTCTCACAAAAGGGCTAAATTATTCTGCAAGTTATGACTTGACAAACGTATGAAAATATCTCTGCACAGATAAATTAACAAGCTACTGCAGTATTTTTGGATCTCGTACTGCTCGGTAGGTGCAGTATTCCTAGCTAAACAACCACTACTCTTTTCGGAAGGAAACTTGCCAGGTTGTTTTTCCTTACCTCCTCAGTTTCTGGCTTTTTCAGGCAATCTCCTAACCCATTTCAAAATGTTTTAAGCAGCTGTGTCTGAAGGGGGAAGTGAGTGACTTGTTTTGTGTGCATATGTATATATATGAGGTGACCTGGTAGCAGCTAGCTGCTTGATGTTTTTGACAAGAGGCAATATGTTTTAGATGATACAAGATGTCCTTTTTTTTGTGGGTTCTGGTTTGTTGTTTTTTTTTTTTTTTTTTCCCTAAAAGGCTGTAAGAGACTCTGTAGCTACAGATGGTCAAGTTTTGTTCTACTTTTGGTTGGTGTCCCCCCGTTGTCCGTCCGTCCCCCCCCAAGAAAGTGTTTAAATCATTACTTTCCTTGTGCCCCCTTTTTTTTCTTGATAGTATGTCAGAACTGACTGTGATTGCTTAAAAATGACTGGCTCCCTCTATTACTACATCAGTGATGGTGTAGGACATGGGGGCTGTTGATTCCAGTTGATCCCCAAGTGCTATTGACTCAACATTTCATCCTCACATTAGTGTATCTCTTGCTTTGTGGGATCACTGTTGCTGTTGGTTGAAAAGCCCTTTTGCCTGCTTGAAAGGTCATACCTGAATTTTATTGGTTAGAGGAGCCTGTGAGAGATTGGGGAGGATGCTCTTAAATACTGTTTACATATATGCCTTTGTATAGGTTTTGATGTTTTACAATAGTTTAATTATGTCTTGAAGAAGAGTATTTCAAGTGAGTTTATGTGTCCCCTGCCAAGTACAATCACCCTTCTAGGAGCTTCTGGTTCTATTTTTCCAATGTATTCTAGTGTTACTGCTGCTTAGACATCCCCCTGAAAATGATTAGTTATATGAACCATATCCACACTCTTCAGGAGAAGAAAACGTGGTGGTTTTCTCGTCTCCTCCTTCAGTTGGCACAATCATAATTTTAAAGGTCTGCTCTCCAAAAGTGTTTGGGTGTCTGGCCAAGAGTTTGTCAGGAATGCAGAGAAACACTGCTGTTTCCTGCTCCATAAACGTTAACTTAGGTGGGAGGCAGTTGCTAGGTTGTAGATACGCTGTTATGGAAAATGGTTAAATAGTAAAAGAAAGAATTTAGATGTATTATGCTGAATTTTTTAACTCTACTCATTTTTACAGGCATTTCAACTTGTAGTAGTGTAGTTTAAAGGAGAGACTACATGGTGTAGTAGATACTGAATGTTTAAAAGTGCTTAGTCTGGAGTTGCTGCTTTAAGTGTACTAACTTTAATTAAACAACTGCTTCTACTCTCCATGATAAAACTAGAGAAATGGGAAAGTGTCTAGACTATTCAGAAAGTTTAAAAAAAAACCCAACAAACCCACCGCATGTTCTTGAAGAACCTCATTTACTTTTGTCTTGCTAAGTAAGAATTTCCTCTTTTCTGTACCATATAGGCTCGCTTTCTGTGCCCCTTCTCCTTCAGCTCTACCAGCCTCTCCTACTGGCAGTTTTGGAGGACTGTACTGATGGGCACATCTCCCCATGGCCTTCAGAGGCAAAGGTCTCCAATAGTTTGTCTTACTAGGTTTATTTCAAGTTTGTGGTCTTATTTTCTGCGAGCCTGGTGTTAGGACAGATTCAAAGAAAATTGGGACAGTGGTGGGAAAGCTTAAATATTTCCATATTTTTGTCTTGTATGTCTGTCTCCTCTCATGGATACTTGAATCTCTTGGCCATTTTCAGTGAATATATGGTGCATGAAACTGATAACTAGAGACAGGTTTTTTCATAGAGAATTCAATGAAAACTAATGGTTGGGGTGGTGGACAGGAGTCCAAATTGACACTTTGCATACAAAGGCACAGGGAACTCAGCAGGTGATGATTTGATTTGGTCACATACCAGTTGTGCAGAAGCCATGCATGTGCATAAGCCACAAGCACATGCTGTCATATCCCCAGGAGACCAGGCTGGATAAAGCTGTGGGATAGTCTTGCGGAGGTAAGCTCACAGGGTGAGAGGGGAAGAAACGTCAGGATGTAGTAAGAGATTGGAGCATGTTATGGGAGCGAACTCAATTTTGCAGCTCCATAGGGAATTCAGAGTAATATGATGAGAGTATATTATTTGGGAATGTAGAAAACCACACACTTGTCATCTGCTCCTGGGAAAAAAGTTAGTTCCTTAAAAAAAAAAAAAAAAGAAAAGGAAGACAGTAGTGAGTGATGTGGAAGGTGTCCTATACAAAGCCACTTTTAATTAGTATAAACATTGAAGCAAGGGCTAATCTTTAAAGCAGTTTATGTATGTGATGTGGAGAATGTAATTAAGGTGTGCACGGTATTTTGCTTGTTTTTTTTTTTAATACCTGCGCCCCAGGTAACGTGGCTCAAAATGGCACTGCCACAGATTTTCGGTATATAGGCATGAAAATGTCATAGAAACTCAGTTTTAACTATTGAAAAATCATAGGAGACTTCAGGATATGTAATAACAAATTGGAACTGCAGACTGTGAAATCTGTTCATCCTTCATGAAGTCTCAGCTGTCAGGTTATGAATAAATCACCTTTGAAATGATAGCAGCATAAACAAACAAGAGACTGAACACTTAGTAAGTTACTGCAGTCACCCCTAGTAGGATATTAGTTTTGTTAGATCTCTGATGCTTTCTCTTGCAGGTGGAAGGAAAGTTTAAATGTTGCATTGGATTTCTGTAAGACTTAATGACTTGGAATATGTCCATACTGCTTGTTGGGCTTGAGCTGTGCAGAAATGCAAGCCACAAAAACCTGCCACAGTAGCATTCATCATTGTGTATGGTATACCTTATTTGCATACATGCCCTTATTTCTCTTAGGTGTTGAATGCTAGAATTTGGTGAATGTAGACTTTGAAACATCAGAGTCAAGCTCCCTAGAAAAAGCCTTGAAATACTAATTCTTAGGATTTGTTTCTTCTTTCCTTTTTTTTCCCTCCACACTTTCAGATTTAGCTGACCATATGATGCTGTTTTGTCTCAGCTCATTTCTTCTGTGAAATTGTACTGGCAGGCCAGCTGATAGATGAATTAAGTTGTCAATGATTTGTAAGTTTATGTGATGCTACTCTGAGAAATAATTGCATGCTGCCTGATTACTTAATGAAATATGGAAAGGTGCTGATTTTGGGAGGTAAAAATAAAGCAAGTGTTCTTGTCAGACTGGGTAATTGTGATACTCTTGCCTGTTTATCAAGCATTCCTGAATATGTTTGTCTTTCTAGAATAAGGGAATTGTCACGACATAAAAGCAGTGAGATAGTTTACAAATACGGGATGAACAGCAATGAGTGAATCAAAAACTGCTACATATTAAAAACTTAAAAAAGCGGGCTATCTTGGGACTTTCTGAGTGCTTCCCTTCCATTTTCTGGTGATTAAGTACTTGAGTGGATGAGCCTATGTAACTGTGAAAGTAAGTAGCTGTTGCCATCTGGAAGTTTGCATCTAGAAGTCTGCAAGAATCTGGGTTTGATTACTGCTAAGTCCCTTCAGCCATTGCATTGCAAGGGGTAGATCTCTTAATTCTTAGAGCTGATCACTAGTAGGTTGTGAGTATAATTGGGTATAATGATTATACGAATTACAGTAATTGAAGAAATGTCATGGATGTTAATGCTTAAGTTATACTGACGCCATTGCTAGAGTGTATGTCGACTGTATTTAATCTCTTGGATGTTGGTAGTTTATCATCTGCATGAGTTGTTATAAATTGGCCCTGCAAAGTCTGTGAATTATTGGTTGGGCAATGGTGCCAGAGCAGTAGTGAGATCTGGCATTTGCAAACTTGGGCACAGTAAAACCTTTTCCTTATGTTTTATGGCATTATTGTATTTGTGAATGTGTTGTTAAGAGGATATTCTTTGTACTGTCTGAACCATACAGAGTGATAATTTAATTTCCTGATCTGCATAAGCAGATGATGTTACATTAATCCCATTTAGTCTCTAGTGAAATAATAGGCACTGTGTGTATGATGGCAATTTCAGCTGTACCTGTTGGCATTAACAATGCTAATGAATATTCTGCTTTCTGGATTCTGCCTGGCTGTAGGACATGCAGTGCAGACTTTCTCTTAGTTCCCTTGGTAGTTTGGGGACTTTGGTGCTTTTGGTGTTTGTTTTTTTTTTTTTTTCCTTTTTTCCCATTTTTCTTTTTTATCTTGTGAAGGAGTTTATTTGGTCTTATTGTTATGTTATATGGCATGCTGTTGTGGTTTAAGCCCGGGCCGTAAATCAGACCCATGCAGTCTACTCCCCGCTCCCCCCCCCCCCGCCCCCCGGAGGGATGGGGAGGAGAATCGAAAGAATGTAACTCCCTCGGGTTGAGATAAAAACAGTCCAGTAACTAAGGTATAACACAAATCGCTACTGCCACCACCAATAATAATAATGATAAGGGAAATAACAAGGGGAGAGAATACGATACCACCCGCCGGAAATGAGCCCGACAGAGAAAAGAGATGTGCCCTTCTGGGTAATTCCCAGTTACATCCCTGGGCATGACATGCTGTGGTATGGAATACCTCTTTGGCTAGTTTGGGTCAGGTGTCCTGTCCCTGCTTCCTCCCAGCTTCTCCTCCTCCCTGGCAGAGCATGAGACTCACAAAGTCCTTGGTCAGACTAAACATTCTGACCAGTAACTGAAAGCATCGGTTTTATCAGTATTATTCCCAGGCCAAAAGTCAAAACCACAGTGCTGCACCAGCTACTAAGAAGGAGAAAAAGTGACTGCTGCTGCTGAACCCAGGACACATGCTTAATTAACTTTACACAGTGCTGTCTCCGCCGACAGTTTAAGTAGAGATCAAGCTTATTTGTATGTTCGTGGATTAGAGTGGAACTATGTTTTCTAAATTGATTTATTTTGGATATTTCTATTAAACTTTCTTATAATGGAGTATTTGCATGCTTGCAAGTGGGAAGGAAGGGGAGTGTTGCGAATTCTACATGTGAGAATATTTAATGAAACAAAACCCATTGAATTAGCTGGCTGCCTAGCATGCTTCTCAAAATGTTGAAGAAGGTATGAAACATTTTTTGCACTTCAGTTTCATACTTTTTTCAACATTTTGAGAAGCAACCTGCTGATATCTCTCAGATAAAACCATACTGGCAGCTTTAGTTAAGAGTATCATTTATGTCAGTTCATATTGTTTTGTATTCTTTGTTAATCCAGTGCAAAATGTAATTAAAGGCTTCTAAGTGAAGCACTAAAATGTCAGGAAATGGTAATGCTGTCAATTCAGCAGAATAATCCTACCTGCCACACTTTGTAGTTCTAATACATTGCAACAAAGTCTTAAGGACTGCTAAGTTAAGGTAGAGAATTTGATTGGTAATTTAGGATAGGGGAAGAATGTAACCATCACTGAAACAACTGGAGTAGTAAAACCATAAACTTCAGAATAGCATTTTAAAATAGACAATTGCATAGTAACTTCTAACAGAAAATTTCAAGGGAAGTGGCATTTCCTGTGTCTTGCAAAAGCCTGCGTTTACCTGACTTTGCAGTTAATTATGGTAAGTGTAATTAATAACATATTTTAGACTTTGAAAGATTGTTTTGTCTTTGTGTCTGTTCTCCCTCCCCCTCTTGCCCAGTAATAAAATGCTTCTTTTGATTCTGAATTAGTGACTTGACTCAGCCTATATGTAGTTCTCTTCTGGCAATTTCTTTGGCTTGACCCATCTTTCACACTCCATGTAGGCAATATTCTTACCCAGTTCGTACGAAGAGAATCCCTAAATACTGAATCTGTGTTAAATAAAGTAGACTTCTAACACTTCGGAAGGTCAGAGTGACTGGCATGTGATAGCTGTTTTACACATTCTGGGGCCACAAAGCAACTGGAGAATGCAGAGCTGATTTAGACAGATTTACAGCTGCTTCACCTCACTGATTCAGGGCAACAGGACCCACGGTTTATTTTCATTCTTGATGTTTTGTGAACTCCTGAATTTTCTCATTTCCTTTTTTTCATGCTTCACATACATACCTATTTCCTCCTTCCATGTATCCATTTTGCTAGCTAATTCAGTTGCAGCAGTTTTTAGGATGTTTAGAACTGAGATAAATTTTTAGGGAAAAGATCCTAAAAGCGTGTTTCCCTCCATTGTGCCTGCATCTTCTCATTTTTCAGTTTGATTGAAGCCACAACTGCCTGAACAAAGATGGCCACTACTTGCCTTCTGTTTTCACTACTGGGAATGAAGCCAATTGCCCCCAGGGGAGAAAGTGGCTTCCTATCTGTAGGGATATAGATGATGACTTTGAGAAAGGATGAAAGCGAGGTAACAGTTATTCTTTGCTGAGAGGCAGCCTATGGCGTCCGTCCTTCCGAGAGTGTAAGTAAATGGCAGCTGTTGTGGAAAAAGGGCAATTGTTTTGAGAGGTTCTCTGGAGAACATTACTCTTCATTCTCTGAAGCACCATGGGAGAAAATTGCTGCTAAATCTAGATTTCTTCTTATGGCCGCTCCATTTCACTAAAAAAGCTGTAAGATATTAATCTTAAATATACATACATGGAGATGATTTGGGGAGCCATTCTGGTAACGCATATTTAAAGAACATTTTACATCCTTTGACCTAGTGAACTTTTGAGAGTTTTCTAAAAAAAAAAAAAAAAAAAAAAAATCTGTTCAGTACTGAGTGAGTAAGTGATGTAATTCTGTAGGGCATAACTGTAGTTACGCAGGACGAGAAGCTTTAAATCTTAGGTTGAAGTACTGAACTTCTTACCAACCTCTTGAAGCTGGGATAGTGTATCTAAAGGTGACCTACTTGTGCTTTTTTTGGGTTAGTCATTCACGGTACAGCTCTTCTGGAGGCAGCAATTAGGCTTTTTTTTTTTTTTTTTCCTTTCTTCCCTCTGCTTAATGAGCGAATTTGTGACTTCCATAGTACAGCTCATTCACAGGTAGAAGGAGACATTGCGACTCAGGTGTGTTTCTGGAGGTTGTTATTCAGGACTTCAATAATTTGCTTCTCAGTGGGTTCCCTAAGAGCGGTGTGTGACCCGTGTCACAGGGTAAAGCAGAGCAAGCTGACAAGGCTCTGGATGTGCACTGCAGTGCAGAGCAGATGTTCTTAAGCTGGGTTTAAGCGCATGTACCCATGGTAACGTGGAGTTCAAAGTAAATGCCTTGGCAGTTAGCCTGCACTCATAAAACTGGTCTTTACAGATCTTCTAGTTTACTTCTAACATTTTTCTTCATCATTTGTTGGGTGACATCCAAACTGTACACTAAATGAGTAAAGGTAGTGTGGGTGCACTCTGCATGTGCAGTTTACGTTTATCAGGCACTTGGTATCTTACTGTTGTTTTGTGGGGTTAGTACTATGTAATCAAAAAAACCTCTGGAAACTGGCATTAATGGCTTAAAACCTCTCCAAGGTAGAGGTGGATCTACATGCACTGGAAAGCTGGAAAAATTAACCCTGTTTGGTATCTTTCCCAAAAGTAATTCTGCTGACTGTTTATAATACAGTTCCATTTCAGTACTGAGAGCTAAGCATGCCGTTGTCTTCTGTAAAAGTGTAAGTAATAGGAATGCCAGGCCAATACTTGCCCACACTTGTGTGTGTAGATATATACTAAGGTAAGTCATTTTGATTTGTATATATTCTGTATTCCCATCTGGCCAGGCTACTGCTTGAGTACGATATTTGTTTCAAATAAAACCTCTGCTTAGACACAGTAACGCAGTTGGTAATGTCTGCATAAAATTGCACCCAAATTCTGCAAGCTGTCCTGGGTATAGGATATTGCTGATCTGTGATCTTTGTACTGAATTGCCATTGGAGCATATGTTGTTATGCTTCTTCCCTTATGGGAAATAAGCTGCTTCTAAACATGCTTTGAAGAAACCTTTTTGTAATGGCAAGTTGTACAGACCTGATGAAAGAAACATAGAGTGTGATAGATACTTTCATTGGTCATTGCACTCTTCCCAAAAGAATCTCATACAGATGTTTGTTCTTTTTTTTGGCTTTTTTTGAATGGAGAGATGGTCAAATGACTGAAAGTTGGGAGACAGCTGAATACTTCTGGGCATTTTTGGGGCTGCTTTGTTCTTTATGTATGACAAAACTCTGTACCCCTAAGTGTCCCACAAAACTGGGATCAGCCCAAACACTGACAGCTAGATGTGGCAAGAAACTGTCATGAAAAAACATTGCTTAAAGGAGCCAAAGACATTTTTCAAAGATTAAGTTGAACTAGTATGGAGAAATAACTGTCTCCTTGAAATACCATAGAGTCCTATTGCTATTCAGCTTTAATAAAATAAATTAAAAAATACTGAAGGGTCATTTCTTTGAGAGACAAATTTGAATTTCATTTTGGTAGCTTAATTTCTGTGTCTCAGATAATATGAAGTTTTATTGTGCTGTTAAGACTTTTGGGTAGGTATTTGTAGAAGCAGCTTATGCTTTTGTTGTTTTGCCGTTGCTGTCATGAAACACCACTTTCTATTGAGTCTGGTCTTGCTGAGGAAGTGCTGGTCCCTTCTCCCATGTGTGAGACTGCTGTACAGTCCTCTCCTTTCACACAGGATAATAACTTCCTCTGACCCACGGCTAGTACAGGTTCCTGACGTGGTAGTTTCACTCTGATGTGTTGGGGGAGTGTTCCTTCTACAAGAAGGACTGAGATTCACCTTGCGCACTGGAGTTGAAAGGCCATTTGGTAGCTGTGGTCCAGCCAGGAGAGCTGGGGTTTGGGAGCAAAGCTTCAAGCACTGCAGCATTGTGCAGTGGTGGCTACAGCAAATGACTGTCAACTGTGAGGTGATGTGATTACCTATCAATAACTATGGGGTTTTAATTGGATATTGCCTTATTCAGGACTGCCCTACAACCACACCATTACTGTATTAACTGTTGAGTTAGGAGGATAGCAGAATATTTCTGCTGAACTTACTGGAATGTCTGCTGGCTTCTGCTTCCTTTTTCTTATCCATAGTGGCTCTGAAGTTAAAATGGATTTTCTTTAACATCATCAACAAATTATAAAACATGCATAAAGTTGTAGTTTGCAAATCACTTAGTGACATACACAAAAAAAAAGGTCCCCGAAATTCCACTGGATTGCTTTTTTACTGGCACTTCTCTCCTGTGTGCAGAAGGCTTTTCTTGTAAATCAATGCCAGATTGTGCATATATAAAATAATGTTTTATCTGTAAAAATAGAACAAGCTCAGCTTTTCAGCAGCATCAGAATCGATCATTTATTTCTTCTGTGTAGGCTCTTGCTAAACCATTTGGTTTTATGGTGTGTGATAAGCTGTTGAAATATAGAGCATGTTGTTTTTAGCAGGAGCGAACAATTCCTTAATCTGTTAAGGTATTGGGGTTGTATTTCTGAGAATGCTTAGTAAGGATTTTAGGGCAGAATTTGTGATTTCAGGCTGCTTTTTAACACTAAGATCTTGGTTTTTAGAGCTTGGTAGGGGTGAGATTTTTTTGAAGTTACTGAAGCAAAGGCACCAAATCTGTGAATATTCAGTTTTCTGAAACTTGTGGTGATTAACACATACATATAACCCCCTTTTGTTTAAATAAATATTATATTCATTTTCCTCTCTGTAATGTTTGTCTGTATGTGGTATTGGCTGCATACTGTTTAACAATGCAGAAAAATGGGTTGGCATTAAGAAACTCTTTCTTCTATAAAAAGCAAAACTAGAATAAATCTTAACAGCCATTGCCAGGTAGACGAGTACTGCGTGGAGATAGAGCAAAGACATTGCTGGTAGTGTTTTGAAAGATTTCAGGCTGAATTTCTTTGCTTATGTAAAACAGTGGTCTTTGTTTGGCACTTCCAATGGTGCTGGGAGTGTTGTGTAGCTTCATTGATTGGTTCCATGCAGTGGAAATCTGACCTTTAGCAGATGTTTGAGAAATTGCCAGCATTCAGAATGATCAGCAGACTAGACAGTTTTTTCCTTCTTATGTCGATGAGAACTTCCATTAGATTAGTAACGTGCGTGACAATGTTAAGCTTTTAAATTATTAGTAAACTTGCTGAAAGAAGGCACATTTCCCTGCAGTGCAGAGCTGCATCAAGTAATTTGTTTTCTTACATACACAGTTTTGATAATTGGTGAGCTAATACAAATATTTTGATAAACTAAGTGGTGTGGATTTTTATTTTTATTTTTATTTTTTTTGGTAGCAAAGACATACAGATTTTAACTAAGTTTTGATTTGTATTTTTCTCAAAAGGTCAGTTTTAGCATGCTGCTATAGCATCAATTTGGGATAAATGCTTTCAAACAAAAAAGAACAAACTTAAATGGGCTGGGGAGGGGGAGGCAGCAGTGAAACATATCCCATCTGGAGCGTTTGGCTTGGAACAGGATGTTGCATGACTCCATGTGAAGTCTGCTCTCACGAACAGTATCCTAAGTAATATAGGAGATTCAGCTGCTTAGTGGTGGGAGTTTAGCATGAAACGAGGTCTGTTTTTCTCAAACTCCAACGGTTAGAACTACAGGAAAGAGGTGGGACTTAATAAGAGATTTATGTGATGAGTAACTCAACAACACCAGAAGTTGCCAGATTAAACCCTTTCCTGCAGGTGCTGGCTTTCCTCAGAGCTCTGCAATTGTTTTTCAGTGTGTTGCATGTGGGAATAAAAACTATGTAAAGATTATAGGTTTAATATGAAAAAATACCACGACTAAGTTGCCTATTTCTGGTTTTAAATTTAAAAATCAAATAATTGCAAGAGGGTTGATCTTGTCTTGGCATTAGATATCTTGCATACTTGTATGCTTTTGTTGGGGAGAGATGGTTTTGTTTTTTTTTTTTTAATTGATATCTTGGGTGAAGAAAACATGTTAAGAAATCAGCCTGTACCAAGGGCTTAGCTGAACAACTAGTCCTGCCGGTGAGGACTCCGAGGCAGAATGTATCCTGTGAATACATAGGTTTTTTTAATCAAGGTTAGGAAGGAAGGAAGGGATGTGGTGATAAGAGAAGCCACACACATTAGAAAGCCTGGAAATCTTTGCCCTTTGGTCTCAGTGCTCAAAAACACTTAATTTTTCCAGTGCTGTGGAACTTGTCAGGTATGTTTCTTTATTTTTATGATTCCCATGAATTCGTCCATCCAAAGAGAGAGACTTTAGAATGAGTTTTAGCTGTGGCAATCAGACCTCCCCCTTTTTTTCCATGCAGTGACTGGGGAATAAAACATCTTGGTCTTTCTGGTTTTGTGGGAAGTGAAATGCATGGGAGAAAAATATGACTTTTTTTTTTCCCCCTCCATGCAGTTAGTTTTCATACATACACTGAACAGCAATACTGGTGTATGTATTTGTTTGCAGTGTTGCAGTGTTGTTCAAAGTATATCACAGTTGCATTATTGCAGGCATTGGCCATGCTTAGTACTGTTAATAGATTACAATGTGCAGGATATTTGTATCACAGTGAAATAAATGTACCAAAAGCTGTGAGAAAGCCAGTAATGAACATTACTTTCAAAAGTGTTTGTTGTGTATTCGTATAATTTATTGCAGTATTAATGTTTGTTGGCAGTAGAAGACAGACATCTCCGTCTTACATTTTTGCCTTGGATGCTAAGTGAAGTTTCATATGAATATGAATTGTTCCTTTCTCATTCACAGTAACTTTATTTTAGCACAAGGTATTATACATACAATTTACAAGGAAATGAGACGTTGGCAAAACCATCCTGATCTTAAGTAGTCCATACAGTGAAGCGGAAGGCATTTGGTAAACCAAGGTAAAAACTTTAGTTGTCATTCCCTGGTATGCTTTGAAAACACATTGCCTTCTTTATCAATGAATACTTCCGTTATCTTACACTACTAAGAGTTCTGCAGCTGGTGACGCCTTCAGTCAAAAATACCTTCTTACAGTGTGTTCATTTTTCTGAAGGGAACACTTGTGTCCTTTAACCTAAATAGTAATTTTGTTGCTCATTCCCAAGGGAATTTGGAACAGCAATGATGTGAGTATGCTGTATCTTCTCTTGCACTGATATATCATAGTACAGTAAAATTGTCAAATGCAGTTTCACTCAGGGAAGGCTGTGGTTGCTTGAGTTATCTCTGGATGTCATAAAGGCCCTACTTAGTTACTTGAATTTTTTTCTGAAAGTCTTCCCATAGGTGTACAATCAATTGCAGTTCATGGGGTTTTTTGTTAGTTTTCAAGATGTTTCCTCATTCACAAAACTTGAAGTGGATTTTAATCAGAATCTTTAAAACTTATCAGCATAAGCAAGTGGGTTTCTCTCGCAAATATTAACGCACTTTATCTAAGTTTAAGTGATAATCACAATTACAAAGAGCTCTTTAGAAAATAAACTTGCAAATACAGAATGAGTGCAAAAAAAATTGGGAGAAGTTATTCTGCAGTTTTTTTCTATAGCAGGGATTGAATTGAGGGATCTTAATCAGCAAGATGCTAATGGCGAAATAAAGGGGAGGAAAGGAGGAGATGAAGAGTACCAGTCCTTGCATTTGTGCTTTAGGCTTAGTATTTTATTTGTCCAATTCCATAAAGGATTTAAGTAACTTTTATAAATGTCTGAGTCAACACATTAGCAGCATTTATCATATGTATCATTTCTAGAATTAGAAGCTGCCTAGCATGTACAGCAAACTTTTTTTGTGTCTCAAACTTGCACAGATGGTGAGCAAATTATCTACAGTTCTGAATTAATGCTTTGTTATTGTCTGCAGCATTCAGTTTGAATTGCAGGAGGACTTTTTTTTTTTTTTTTCCCTTAATCCCAGGCACAGTCCTCTATAGTTACAGCCTACAAAATCATGGTGCATAAACGGTCTTTTAATTTACTATAATCTTTAAAATGCCATTCAAAAATATTATTCTTGCTGTTGTGACAGGAAATGTCTGTCTGTGTTTTTCACTAGTAAGTTACCCAGAGATAGCTGATGCAGTAATTAAGGTTATTCACGTGGTTCATTAAGCAGCTTTTGATGTATTCTCATTGGCACTGTTTTGTTCTTCTGTCTTTACTTCTGGGCTTAAGCCTTAAGGGTTTGACTGTGTTATCTGTTGCATCTATTGTTCTCTTGGTGTTATCAATGGATCTATTGTTCTTCCTTAAAAAGAGCTTTTCAGGAAATTACTAAGAGAGCAGAAAATGCATAAAATTATGCTGTCTTCGTTTCTTTGTGTGAGTTGTACATTTGAGACTTGTAGGACGATTTCTAATTAAAAAGAAAAAAAACAACAACAAAAGGGTATGCTGTAAGCTTTTTTTAAAAAATTTTTTTTTACATGCAATCAAGGTACAAATCATAAACATTTCTCTGTTGTTTGGAGAGTTGTGGTACTGAAATATATTAGTTAATACTTAAAATATCAAAAGTTGAATGACCTTTATTACATACTTCAGAAATTTTGCTGCAGGATGAAAAATAACGCTAGATGAGAGATAAAAAGTGTATCTTCTGAAAAACGCTAGTAGACAAACATGTTGAGGGTTTTCATGTATGTATTGTGAATGATTTCTGTTACCTAAAGTACTTTCCGCCCCTGTATTCCTGAAGCTTTTATGCACCAATAGTTCTGTTTATTTGCAGCAGTCCTTTCTGTGCTATATCCTTAGTAGCAGCAGCAGCAACAACAACAAAGTGGGTAGCTGTTCAGAGCGGCAGGTTTGTGTTGCAACATCTCAGTGAAAAACCACTGTCACTAGATCTCCATCACATTTAGTATCATGTAAACATACAGTCTCAGTTCCGATAGAATTTGTGGTCAAAGCAAGCAACACTGGGTTGAAATGATTGTCTTCCTGTTCTAGAGTGTTCTAGAATATGGGTGCTAAAGCACCTAGAGATTGGGACTTGCCTGCTGTCGTGAACAGAGTGCAGAAACTCCCAACTCAGTATCAATGTCTGAAGTTTAGCATGGGGATGTTTTTGTTGTTATGTGTTTGGGTTTTTTTGGTTTTGTTTGTTTTTTGGGGTCTTTTATTTTTTAACACAACCATTAGAAGACTTTTGAAATACACTGACTAAAGATAATTGTTTGGCTAAGTTGGGACCACACTGTACATGTTACTAATGAGTGGCCATTATGGCAAAGAAAAGAGGTTGAGAACCTGGCAGGATGTTTCCTGATACCGTGTTTGCTCATGTGTCTCACCACCCTGATTCTTAATCTCCTCTGACCTTTAGTAATACTTGGAGATACCTCAGTTCAGTGTTAGAATGAACCTTGATCCCAGTTTGTCGACATTTATGCACTGGTGTACTATGAACTGTAATGACCCAGTTTGTCTCTGTAAAGTCTAAGCCTTGCAATTTGGTATCAAGCAGAAAAATAAAGGAAGATCACGTATACCTGAAAGTCTAAATCCTTTGACGCTTCAGCCTGTGAGCACAGATTTTAGTTTTTTTCTCTAACGCTGCAGTTGATCCACAGGAAAGGAATAGACTTCTGTAAGCTTTGTTTATGAATTGTTTATTAGCAGGTGTCTTCAAGCTTCTAGCTACATCAGAGAGATTATATGAGAATCCGTTTTTGAGTAATGACTCTCCACCATGAAGGAGTAGACAAGGATCAACCATGTGAATGAAACAGAGATTTAGTTTCACAGGAGATGGAAACCCAAAAGCTGGAATAGTAGGAAGTGGTCTCTGACTAAAGCAACAAAGGAATAATTCAGCTTGCAAGATAGCACTGAATACAATCACAACACTAAAGGAGAAGGCTTTAAGAATTCAGATTTCCAAAATTAAAACTTGGGCACAACAGCAAATGTAAAATACCTCTATGTCTTAGCTAGGAAGAACTTAAAAACTGTTTGCTTTTGTTATACTGTTCAGAGGTGATTTAGGCAGGACTAGGAGAAATAGTTTGCAAACTGGTTATAAGTAGCATGTTAAGTAAAAAGAACAGCAAATTACTGTTAAGGCAGTGAGATGTTCTTCTCTGAAAAGAGATAAAGCTTTAAAGTAATTGATATAGTAAAATAACTTCCCATCTCAAATATTCTAGTCCTCTTACAAGGAAAAACAACTGGCAAATACTGTCCAGCATGTTAGTGGATAATCCGTGAAGTAGATAAGTATTTCACTAAATTTCTTTTGCCTTTCAGGATTCTTGTTTTAATGCCTTTAAAGGTATTTTTTTATATATATAATTATTACAATTTTCTCATGTTCTTGATGAAATTTATTTGATTGGCTTGTTGCTTAAGGTTGATAATCTTGGTTATAAGTGCAAATGTTGCACTTCTGTCAGAACACAGGAAGTTACCATTTTGTAGTTTATAATTATTTATAAAAATTATGGTGTACTGTCTCTTTCTGGTAGATGAACTTTTCTCTTGGTTTCCTGATTATTCTTTTAATATTTTTCCATAGTTCTCTTGATTCCTATAAGCTGATCAAAAAAGCAGCAATGAATTGTGAAAGGTTATCTGATTGAATTCTTGCTGTTGCTAGTAACTAGGCCTTGAGAAAATGTCTCTGGTACAAACAAAATCTGCTGACCAGCTTCTTCTGGTGTTGTCTGTTGCTATGCTAAAGCTTTTCTGATGCCTTTTTGTTATCCCTGACTTTAGCTGACAAAAAGGAAATTGTTTGTAAGTCCACTCCTGGTTTGTTTGGCCTGCTGTCCAGAGAACAACATGGATACACAGAGCAGCTGAGAGGCACTTGGTGCATAAAAGATCATCTGGTTCCAGTCCTGCTGCTATAGGCAGGGCCACCTTCCCCTAGACCAGGTTGCTCAAGGCTCTGTCCAGCCTGACCTTGAACACTGCCAGGGATGAAGCACTCACAACTTCTTTGGGCAGCCTGTTGCGGTGCCTCATCACCCTTACAGACATACGGAATTTCTTCCATATGTCTAACCTAAATCTCCCCTTTTTAAGTTTGTGAACCTATTGCCCCTTGTCCTATTGCTAGAGTCCCTGTCCGCCATCCGTCTAGACTACCTTCAGACAGTGGGAGGCTGGTTAGTCCTTCGAACCTTAGAAAGATGACTGTTGAAGATAGCAAAGTGGACTGTCTTGGTAGAAATGGAGGAAGTTTTTTTAAAAAAAAAAAAAAAAAAGAAAAAAAAAAAAAAAAGTCCTGTGCTTCTAGCGCTTCTGTTGATTCCCTCAAGCAGTTGTTCGGGTTAGGGCTATTCAGCTGCAGTGAGAAATCAGAAAAACTCAGGTAATCATCACAGCTTCCTGCTTACGTCCTGGTTGTCTCCTTAAGTTCAGACTGTCCCACGAGAACTGAAGTTGCCCTGTTTCCCCATGAATGGCTTTACACCCATACTTTGTCAGATGATTGGGTGAAGTTTCTTGCCCTGGGGATGAGAAACAATAGCAAATCATAAATTCAAACTAGGAAGTAATCTACTCCTTCCAGTATGCGCTTTAATTCAGCTTCCTGTAGTGCTGTCAACCTGTCTGCTTCCTGTCTGCTGACAACCTGCTAGACAAACTTTATCTTCATAAACAAGCCATTGAACTGTAAAAATTGATTGAAAGCCATTAACATTTAACAACTAATAATTAGTATTTTAGATGGTCTTATCTCCATTCAGTTGGTTTAGTCAGATTTTCAAGTATGAAAGAGATACAGATTTGAACCAGCATAATCTTTTCTGAAGTGAGACTTAGCAATAATGACTCCTTATTAAATGACAGATGTCAGTCTTTTCAGTGTGACATTGAAAAAGTGCATTACATGCACATGTGAATTGCTTTTAACTAGCCGTCTGAATAGCTAAATGGTTATTTAAAAAAAAACTTTTTGTTGTTCACTTTGTCTAAAATCACAAATGTCTGATTCAAATACAAAATTCCCTCTTTTTAAAGTGGGTATGTAGGCTTTCTATAGTGCGTATGCTTCTTAACAGTTGTTTTTAGAAATTCAGGTAAAATAAGAAGTTTCCTGTGTTGTGTGATGGCAGAGAGAATTCACAAGATGTTTGTGGTTTTTTTTCCAAGTCTTGAAGGACTGGGAAGTTTTTGAGTGTGTGTATATTTTAACTAGTTGTTGCAATGATTTAATAGTTTGTGCTTTCTTAAAATAGTAAGTAATTTCTATTTCGCATTTTGAATGAGTAATTTAGTATATTTTTGCCATCTAAAACATTTTTCAAATGGGGCTGCTTGACTTCGGTTTCTTTAAGTCCAGTACAGTCCTGATGTAATTTCTGGTTCGCATGTTACTTCCCTTTGCTGACAAGATCTGAGTTTGTGATGAAAAAAAAAAAAAAAAAAAAACAAAGATTTTCAAAGTAGGTGTGTCAAATATTTTATATGAATATGTTATTGAAATAGGTTTTAAAATAAAATTTGGCTCTCCTATGGGTACCTTTTTATCTGAGACAAGTTCTTTACTGTGAGGGTGGTGAGGCGCTGGAACAGGTTGCCTTTAGGCAGTGATAAATGCTCCATCCCTGGCAGTGTTCAAGGCCAGGCTGGACACAGCCTTGGGTGGCCTGGTTTAGTGGGAGGTGTCCCTGCCCATGGCAGGGTGGTTGGAACTAGATGATCTTAAGGTCCTTTCCAACCCTAACTATTCTATGATTTTTTGAGAAGCTCATTTAAAACTCTAAATCACATACAAGAAGGATGTCTTTTTTTTCCCCTTGCATTTCAGTGTCATTCATATTTTCTCCCTTCAGCTTTGTCTTTAGGACACGTGTTTTAAATTGAGGGATGAAACACATGCATGTTTTAAATTTTTGGTTTGGTTTTTTTTTTTTCAGAGATGATAGTGGAGCATGTAAGTAGGAGGCTTTTTTATTTTGTCATCTTCCCTGCAATTTTACTTTGTACTCTACATGATGGGCTGGTTGCTTAGCAATCCAAGCTACAGACTGCAGCAGGCTGTTGTGATAATACTGGTATTTTTCTTTAGTTTTCAACCATTTTTCTCTGCATTTTTTTCTGCAAAAGCTGCTTTAGTGTTAATGTTCAAACATGAATTTCAGGGAATGCAGAATTAGGGTTTGAAAATAAACCACAAACTGTACCTGTTCATAATTTCTATGTTTATTCCCAAGTAATGTATCTTGAGACTACTCTTTGCTTGAAGTAAATGATTATTTAAGGCCTCTCTGTGTTTTTTTTGATTTTTATGTTTTAAAGCTTGATGTAAGGAAGCTACCTTGATGATTCATGTTTGTTGAAGCATGTATTTGCTACATCTGGTCATGTTCCCTCCTGCACCTGGCATATATTTCACATGTCTTCGACCAAGTGTGTGTCTCTGGCTTATTCAGAAGCCTGTTGAGAGAGCATGGTTGTTCCTTATTCTTCCATGTATGAAGTGTATTGAGCAAACTGGCATGTAAAGTACAGGCTCAGCTTCAGTGCGTCTGTCACTGTGTGTCTTTGAGCAAGGATACAGGCTCCTTTATATAGTTTTATAAGTCTAGAACAGGTGATCCTTAGTCTGCAGATTTTTTTTTTCTCAATAATGAGTAATGAGAGTAGTGGTTTTGTAGGGCTTCTGTCTTTGTATTTCAGAAGAGTTATAGCTGGATGCTGTTACGCTGGGTCTGTCAGTGGTTTACAAGACGTAACTGTCGGTCCATTCCTGCTGGACAGATCCAGAACCATTGTGCCAAAAAAATGTTTCCAGACAGTTTTAAAACAACAGGGACTTAATACCCTGCATGTAATGAACTAGCCACTCTTTTTTTTCATACACTTCAACTTCCCAGGTTATAACTGAGGAGTGCTTGTGGGATAATATGCCTATTCCATTTTCCTTTGAATAAAGAGAGAATTTAAGAGTAATGAGTATGATGTTTCATGGTAGTAGAGTGTGTCAAAGGGGTTTTAATCTTTGAGGAGTTGTCCTTTTGACTTCCAGAGCTCATCTGAAAATAGCAGGACTTTCTCTTTCCATTTAAGAGAAAATTAATTTTTTTGCTATTAAATTTTTGTTACTACTTGCAAGCTCCACAAATAATCAAAACAGATGTCCAAAAAACTGCATGTTTTTTCTTGAAGTGTTAAAATAGCATAAAATAATGAACACTACCAATTTGTCCCATCTTCTAAGGAGCTTTCAGTGGTCTTTCATGTAAAACATCTGATTCTACAGCTTTTTTTTACTAGTACTCCAGAGTTAGATGCAGAGCTGGTGGACCTCTGAGGCAGGCTATTATGTTCTTTAAATGGTGGAAGAATTGTAAACGTCTAATTCATAAACTTTTATAAGTTTTGTCAAGAACACTCTCAGGGCTTCTAAAGACTTACTGTGGCACTGTGTCTACTCACCCCTGCTAAAACCTATGCAGTACATTTATGTTTCTTTGTCAAGAGTAAATACTCTTGTCTACAAATCCTAGGTGAAATTTTTGTACTTAGGAATGAATATGTCTGATTGGCAGTAAAAATGCTGGCGATTTTTAAGAATATGTGGAGGCAATAAACCTCATCTTTTAATCCTAAAGAATTTGATAGTTTAAGAACATTATATTGCCATTATTCCAGCTGTTCTGGGTGGTTTTAGGCTGTATGAACTGATGCCAGTGTATTCTCAAATATTCTTTCCTTTTTTTTTTTTTTCTGTACTGTTTTTCTTGAAGAGTTTGTAAAATGCAAATGCATGTAGCATTTCAATACATGAAGGAAAGGGTATGATGATTCTTTTATGAGTTCTTTTCAATGTAGAGTGACTATGAAATGCTGATGTGAAGGGCTGGAGTAATTTTGGTAGCATAGAACAATATTGCAAGCCCTTTATTAAACAGGAAACAATGCTGCTATCTTTGGTTGCTATTTCACCACTTTTCTATGTGGAAATGGGTAGCACTTGTATAACACAGTAATAATTTTACTGTGTGTAGCTGTTTTGCTTTATAATAATTCGTGCTTTGATTGCATTTGATTAGTTAAAGATATATTTAGAAAGACTTGATTGCTGGGTAATGCCTGTTCAATCAAAGAAACAATTTGTAAAAACCTGAGAAGGCAAGGATTTTTGGAACATGATGGAACATTAAGTTTTATAAATTCACTCTTATTGGATCCATTCGCTGTGTACTTACAACTAGCTTTGGTTTATACCAGTTAGATATTTGGCAATAGCATCCATCTCAATAAGTAGATAGAAAAGTTTTTCGGACCCTAGTGTACTTTGTGTTAATTTTCAGCTACATACAACGCTAAAACAGCCCACCAAAGCAAAGCAAGCTGCTGGAGCTGTGTGGTGTTCAGAACTCTGGAAACCTTCCTGGCAGTTTCAAACTGCCATTGCTGCTGGTGGTGGTTTGGTTTGGGATCCCCAGACTTGTCACCTCCATCCACCTCTGTGAGCAGCAGGGGGAGGCACTGACTGCTAGCTCGGCTCCTTGGATTTTCTTTTCTGAAGGTAGATTTTCTCTCAAAACCAGGAAACTCCCAACACCCTTTTTACTGGGCCAAGAATAAACCATTCTTAAGTATCCTGTAAAATGTATATACCCTAGAATTAAAGAGTGCATGTTGCAGTTAACACTGGAGAATATGAGGAGGGAAGAACTAACTTGGACTTTCATTTTAATTTGCTAGTTTGGGAATTTTGTCCTGACATCTTGTAATGTAGTTTCTGTTTCTCTTATTTCTTATAAGTTGGAGGTATCAGATAGGGTTGTTTTTTTTTTTTTTTCCCACTCTCATCATGGTACCATGGGTTTTAAATGCCAAACAAAATACACCCCTTCAACTCCTCTCCCTCTGTGAAAGATTTTATTTATTGCTATTGAAACACACTTTTTTATACTTGTGTATTTTCAAGTAAATTTCTGCTAAATTGCATGCAAGGTTTACATTCTTGTATTTACCTGGCCATCCATTACAAGGTTGGAAAATTTTCTCTGACAACTAGTTTTTGATGCTTGATTGCATGCCAAGAGTTTTAGGTCTGTCTTTAGTTAGACAACTTAAAAGACTTGAATTCCACAGATAATTTTTAGCGCCAGAGTTTTCAGTTCTCAACTCTATTATAAATGGTGTATAAAGTATATATGCATTATAATTGTACATATTGTAATACTCTTTTTTTTTTTCTTTTAATTTAAAAATGTTGTGTATGAAACTCGGTGGGATGTGCTCTGGGAATCACCCTGAAGTCACTAGCCAGATTTGTGTTGATGATATGGTACCAAGGTAGAAGTGTTTTTTCTTTGCCTTATTAAGAACATCTTAAGGCAGATTGCTTGATTTTTTTTTTTTTTTTTTTCTTCCTAGAAATAAGTATTTTGCTAACAATCTTTAGGTGCTAAGGAGGAAACTGTACACCTTTCCCTTAAGAGAGAGAATTTGTGTTCTGTGAAATACAATTTAACAATACAATTTTTTGGACATCTTGGATTAAAAACTTAGTAAATAAATGCTATGCAGCACTGTATTTCCCTGTTACTAGAGATCACTTTGCCTTAAAATGATGCAAGTTTTTTCTTGTAGCTGTATTGCCTGGAGCTCTTGTCAGGGCAAACCTAACTTGAAGTCAAGCCTTTGGGTTGTTAATGCTGCAATTGTCTTCAGCACTAGCCAGCCAATGGGCAACACATTGCCCTACTGTAGTGCTGGGAGAGTTAAGAACAGCGTCCACCCCTTCAGGTGGTTTCAAGAAAGTGGATGGTGCATGGACTGTGCTTTTCAGCACTGAGTCAAATTTGCTGGAAGTCAGCGTTGCTTCTGTGATAGTTTAAAGGGTTTCAAAATTTGTTTGGTCAGGCATATTTATTTGGAGCAGAAGTGACTGGAAAACTCTGGATCACAGTGCTGCATGTAGGGAGTTTCACCATTATTGTTCTGTTTTGGCTTTGAAACAGCAATATTTTGTTGCAATTGTTTGGCAGACTCCATTGGAAATAAATTTGTCTTGCTTTACTTGGAAAAGCATGCTAAAGCTTATACTGCTTCCTGTTGGAAAATAGAGCTACAAAATTAGCACATTAATGCCAATTATAAATATAATATTATCCCAGTGGGAATTTGCCTTTTTATGCAAGTGAATGCATACGTGGTGAGAAGATTCCAGCCACACTGAGAACACAAACTTCTGTATAGCTGACAAGGCAAGGAAGCAGAATTTGGCCGAAAACTCTCAAAATCAACATTCATTCTTAGGGAGGGAGATGTTGTAGAGTTTCTTGCTGTATAGAGTTTCATCAGTGAAGCAAGAAAGATTAAATATTTTCAGCCTTCGCACTCCTTAGGGGGTCTGACTTTGGCTCTATATTTTATTTTGTTGGTGTAGGTTGCTGGATTGCTTCCTTTCCTTCTCCTCTCTCCTATTTACTCGCTTTCATAAGCTGTGCTGCTTGGGATATTGCTCTTCTCTGTGCAGTAGGTCAGTGTGCAGAGAAAGAGGAAGCCTGTGTTCTTCAGAAGTTCTACTATTGCCTTGGAAAAATCCATAGTGGATGTTCCTGGTTTAGATATTTCCTAACAAAAAAAAAAAAAAAGAGAGAGAATGGATGAAGGATTGGGCTCTGTGTTGTTTCTGCCTTTCAAAAATCAACTTTGAAAAGCCAGCAGATAGTTAATAGACTTGGCACTGAAGCCTGAATGTGGTAGAAGCTGGCAGAAGTAATTCCCAAGTAAGGTTGTGTGTGTATCATACTTGAGGAAGAATATGGTGCCCTGAGCAATGGCAGACTGGCTCTGCGCCACACTCTATTCTCTACTTTTCTTGGAACTGCTCCTTTGAAGATCTAATTATACGGTGCCAGGAGACTCTGCAGATAGCTCAGCAATAACTCCCACTGTCATTGCACCGGATTTCAGTTTATTTGGGGTGCAAAACTTGCACACAAACACTAGATTGTATCACAGATAACCACAAGTTTTGGCTAGTGTCCAGAAGATACAGCATGTTTTAGTGTTGCGGTTTCCAAACTGCTAACTCCAGTTTAGGTTTATCTGTGTTTTTCCAAATGTTTATTCACTGATTCCCCTTGCTGCCTCCTTTTCTTTCTTTTTTTTTTTTTTTTTTTTTTTTTTTTTTGTTATTTGCTGCTGTGTGAGGTCTTACACCCTGTTATGGACTACCCAAATAAGCTGTCCTTCCAGATAGTAACATGAAATTATTTGACCAGTCCAGAATAATTGAGTGGAATTTGCAGGAGGAGGGTCCCAGTGTGTAGGACAGTATCAGCTGCTTGATGGTGTAGGTACATGGTGTCTTGTTTCCTTCCAGAGAGAGACTGTATTTTCCTTGTCTTCCTTTTTATCACCAGCAAGCTTTTTTGTTTCCCTTGACATCCCTGGCCGTATTTAATTATATTGGGTTTTCCTAACCTGAT
The DNA here is from genome assembly GCF_963264785.1 of Psittacula echo. Classification (NCBI taxonomy): domain Eukaryota; kingdom Metazoa; phylum Chordata; class Aves; order Psittaciformes; family Psittacidae; genus Psittacula; species Psittacula echo. Next base: position 48,861,135 of record NC_137743.1, read on the forward strand.
CCCTGGCTGCTCAGACAATTTCTTTGTATTCTTCGCAAGCTTCCTGTCCTTGCTTCCACTGTCTGTAGGCTTACTTTTTGTGTTAGAGTTTGTCCAGGAACTCCTTGCCTCCTGGTGTTCTTTTTGTCTGACATCCTCTTTATTGGGATGCATGAGCCTGGAGGACGTGATCCTTTAATATTTTCCAGCTTTCGTGGGTGCCTTTTCCCTCAAGGGCATTATCATATGGTACTCTACCAAGCAGATACATGCAGAGGCCAGAGTTTGCTCTCCTGAAGTCCAGAGCAGTGAGCTTGCTGCACTCCCTCCTTGCTGCCCTAATGATCTCGAACTCCATCATTTCATAGTCACTGCAGTCAAGGCTGCCCTGGAACTTCACATTCCCCACCAGCCTCTCGTTGGTGAGGACAGGATCTAGCATAGCACCTGTCCTCGTTGGCTCCTCTATCACTTTGAGATAGGATGTGCTTTCCTGTAAGTGCTTTAAAGCATTACTATATTTACCATTAACTTTGTTTTCATTGAGAAATTATTATTCTGTAACTTCACTTTGAATTTTAAAATTAATTCACAGAAATTTTTAAAAAGTGCTTTTTAATGAAATGTGTCAGTTTACAATTTTTAGGTTTGAGTTTTGTTTTCTACTTGCTTTGTTGAAATAACAGGCAATAGCTGTAATAATGAACTATTGAGGTGAGAGGATTTTTTTATACAAACTGTTACTATGGGGCAGATTGTAAAACGACAACAAAGGCTAGCAGTAGTTTCTTGATAGTTCCATTGAGTGAAATGGGCAAAGGGAAAAGGTAAAAAAAGTAGCTGCATTGATGAGCAAGGTGATGTAGAGGCGGGGATGACTGGCATCAGCCAGGGTAATTGAAATGTCAGAGGAGTGGCAGCAGGCAAATGACAGAAATTCCAGATGTCAACATGATGAATCCAGAGGAAAAGCTCTGCCCTTGAGAAATAAAGAAGGAACAGTATTTAATGCAGACAACTGCTGCATACTCTACCTTCGCCCAGTGATTAGGACCAGGAAGAAAGAAAATGCATATTAAGATGAGATGTGAGATAAGAGGTAGAAAGGCTGGTTGGCTGTGAATATGATACTGCTGACAGCAGGTGTGCATGATGACAGGTTGGGTGTCAGTAGTTGGTAGATGTATGGCTGAAAAGGAGTTAGGTGTGTGGTGAACGATAGCTGTAGTTAGAGTAGTGAGCAGTGTGTGGAGGTTGGAGGGGGAAATGGTGAAGTAAGTGGATAGACTGAGTGCTTTCTTCCTTTTTATTTGGACGAATTGTGAGTGGAGATGCAATAATGGGTTGTCATAGAAGAAAGTAACTGCACAAAGTTACCTTCTTAATCTGCTGCTTTAAAGAGTGTGGGGAAAAGGAAGGGAGTGTGTAGAACAGGATGGAAATAATATGGGTTAAAAAGAGTATAGGGCAAAAACTGGGATGATAAATTTTGATAAAGGAATGAGAGTCTTGGTCCAGATTTAATTTGTGTACACAGAAGGGAGAAGGACAAGATGAGAAGAAGCACTATGTAGTACACCTTTGGAAATTGTGAGACAAAGTCTAGGTAAAGAAGTATGTTGCAGGCCTAAAATTAATCAAAGTTAGAAGAATATTTCTGTGACAGTGATCAACTGAAATCAGTGTCACAGAAGGAGTCAGAAGTTGCCTTGGGTGTGGCTGGGAGCTGAAATTCAGGAGGGTAGCAAAGCATCTTCCCTTCTTCTCCGGTTTGTGTGACAAGCAGTGACTTTTTTTTTTTTTTTTTTTTTTAATAAAAAATACTAGCTGGTTTTTTTTCTTTGAATTTTCTCATCTTTTGGGAAAAAAAAAAGATTATGTTGACTTCTTTATCGTAAATAATAATTGTGAAATGTGATGGTTTTAGAGTTTTGTGTTCTCTAATGCAAATGGCTTATGGGTTTTGGCTCAGGTTCCCTCTTCCCTTCACATGAGGAGACAAAAGGTTTGGCATATTTAGCTTTGTGAATGCAGCTGAGTGAGGGTATGATTTTTCTCTTAGAATGTGTTGGGTAGAACTGTATAACCTACAAGACAGAGATGGCACAAGATCAAGTAGTTGCAAACTGGCTTCAAATTAATATAGCTGGAAACAAAGTGTGGGTGGTTTGTTTGTTTTTTCAAGGACAGAAATGGCAAAAAACCTGAGCTGCTTCTGTTAGGTGCTTTCTGTTGGGTTTGCTTATAGTAGCAGAATCTGCAGGCTCAGGGTGTCCTTTCTGGTTCTGTTCCAAATGGCTTTTTTCCCTTTTTTTTTTCCTTTTTTTCTTGAAACAGTGTTCATTTGGTTGGTTTGTATTACATGACAAGTATTTCAACTGAGAATGATAAGTATTCTTAAAAGTTATTTACTAATATGTAAATAGCTTTACGTATTACTGGAATGATACTACTGAACTACTTTGTGTTATACTTTTCATTCACGAGATAAGATACCCAATGTTAATGGCAGTGTTTTGGCTAATGTAACCTTCCTCTCTTCAGCACAAATACTTCTGTAGTGCAGGAAATGATTATATAATTTCAGTGCCATGATAGTAAAATGGGTAATACTAAACTCTTGCATCAATTTTAAAACATGTTTTCAAAAATGCATGTAGATGCACACGTGCTGTGTGTACGTAATAATGTATGTCCTTTCCTGTTCTTAAATTTCCCCAGGTATATGTGGAATTTGATGACCTTGAATGGGAAAAGCGAGAATGGGTTAAAGTTTATGAAGATTTTGCAGCCTTCCTGGTGGAGTACCAGCTGGTCTGGGCAAAAAGAAAGGACCCAAGCCAGACTCAGGGATCAAAGATCAAACAAATTCAGTGGCCTGCATTGGTAAGATACTTGAGCAATTGCATTTACTAAACTCTTTTAATCTCTTTCATTCTTCCCTTAGGAAATCATCTAGGTTACTTAAGTAGTGGTGGAAAGTGGTAAGCATGGAGGGGGATGAGGATAAGGAAAGAATAACAAAATACTAATAAAGCATGCTTGTGATGGGAGTGATGGGATAAGTCACTCATCTCTTTTGAATCAACATAGAGCACTGCAAAACTAGTCTCTGAGTGACATAATAGAGCTAATGACACTTTACATAGTCAAAGCATCTTACAAATACAGACTTATCAGCAACACATCCTATTGCTGTGTGGAGGATTGAAACTTAAGGTGAAAAATAAACCCTTAGGCTTGTGATACCTTCTGTGTGGGAGCTGAGCATGTCTACATGTCCTGGGTTCAGCAGTAGCAGTCATTTTTTCTCCTTTTTAGTAGCTGGTGCAGTGCTGTGGTTTTGACTTTCGGCCTGGGAACAGCGCTGATAAAACTGGTATTTTTTAGTTGCTGGTCAGAATGTTTACCCTGACCAAGCACTTTCTGAGCCTCATGCTCTGCCAGAGAGGAGGGGAAGCCAGGAGGAAGCAGAGACAGGACACCTGACCCAAACTAGCCAAAGAGGTATTCCGTACCACAGCATGTCATGCCCAGGGATGTAACTGGGAGTTACGCAGAAGGGCAGACTCACTGCTGGGGTTGGGCTGGTTATCGGTCAAAAGGTCGTGAGGTGTTGTATACTCCTCCCTTGTTATTTCCTTTATCACTATTATTATTGATGGTAGCAGTAGTGATATGTGTTATACCTTAGTTACTAAACTGTTCTTATCTCAACCCATGTGAGTTACATTCTTTTGATTCTCCTTCCCATCTCTCTGGGAGTGGGGGGGGAGTGAGTGAACGAGCTGTGTGGCTGGGTTTAAACCATGACACTACAGTTCAAGTCAGAGTTCAGAAAGATGGGAAAAGTGAGCAAAAAATCAATAAAAGTGATAATTGCTTGCCTGGTGTATGAGACTGTTTATGACTCTTATTCTTTCTGGATTGATGCCCAAACATTAAAGCTGCTGAGAGAACTGCTAGGAGATTATGTCTGGTTTTGTCATGCCTTTTGGTAGACCCGATGAATGCTAAGGAGCTGATGAGATAATCTAATAAGCAATAAGCACATATTCCTTTTTTATCCAAAGAAACTAGTAGTGCTGTCAAAGTCTTCAGAAGAGCCAAATAGATGGTGAAATTTCAGGAACCTACTATATTGGATGTTTGTGCTTTCTAGAGAGTTGGGGAGGATTTCTCACAGAGTGGCAGGTAAAAGGGAGCTCCAACAAATTTGTCAAAATGGTGAAGGAAATTCTTAGTGGAATTGATATTAAGCTTAGTATCTGTAACTTCAGTCTTGGGTTTTTAGAAATTTGCAGTTTTAATAAATTAAAATGATGGTATTTTTTTCCCCTCTGGTCTTTAACTGTATCTGTGTTTCATTTAAATATTCTCTTCCTCTTCTTATCTCTGAGCACTTGACAGACTTTCTGCAATGTTGTCACAAGAAACAGTCATTCTGAAGGTCATAAAGCGGGCTGTCCAAGAAAGCCTGGCAGGGAAAGAGATGCATAGATACTTTAGGTCTTTAGAGAGAGGTGCATAGATGCTGTAGAGGACTTACCTCCTCTTCAATTAATATTCCTACGTGACTAACCTTGTATGTTTGTGCTAATGTGCATGAGTAAAACAAGCTAACTTTCTGGATGTAAAGGCTGTTTCATATATTTACCTGTACAGGCAATTTTTCTGTTTCGTGTTAGTATATCCTTGACCCAAGAATTTTTAGTTGTAGGGAATCATGTAATTAGTTCTTGAAGTTACCCATCTGTCCTTGATTGCGAATCTATTAGCAACTTTGAACTTAGTGTCTTAGTACTCTGCTATTTTACATGCTTCTAATCTCACCGTCTAGGGTAGAAACCCTTCTTGGGTTTAGAAGGGGTGTATTTCTAGAAAGAATTCTAGGCTGGCTGCTTATCCCACGCCCAGGTTAAAAGTATGTCTTTGTTAATGTCTGAAAATGTTTTAGTCAAACCACTCTCTCTGTAGAGACTTTTCCAAACTTGTGCTGGTCCAGCAAAAGGTAGAAACTTTTTTTTTCCATTCCATCTCCACCTTACAAATTATTTGTTATTCTTGTTCTAATGTTTATGTTCTTGAGGTTGCTGATAGGTGTGAGAAGGGAGGGTTGCAAAAGATCTGCCTCCTGCTTTTACAATTGAAATTGAAGTCATATAGTTCAAAGTGGGACTTAAATGGCTTGTCAGGTCACAGTTTCCAGATGTTAAAGATGACAAGTTCTCAGCATTTGTACTTGGCCTGCCTACAAATGTTCTAGCAATTGTTTTCTGAGTCTGACCCTCTAGTCATCCATTCCAGAAAACTCATGTTAGAGGGAAATGCGGATATATACAGGGTATTAACTCCAGTTGGAGCAGATTCCTTCCATAGAGACCTCCCAAACTTCTGCTCTATATCAGTAACTGCGCTGAGCACACCAGGCCTTGGGGAACAGGGAGGGTGCTCAAATTGCCATAATACTTTTGGGTTTTATTTCAAGACTGCCTGAACACTCTGATGTAGTAGATGACCTCTGTGAGAGTATGAAAATTTAAGTGGTGTGTTTCTTTTCTGTTTTTGTTTTTTCTTCCCTAAAGCAAGACTTCCTAAAAACAAGAAAGCAATGGGAAAGGTGGTTAAAAAAAAATCTCATTTGCTAAACAGCAAATAGGAATATCTGCACTTCTTTGTGAAACCCCGAATGTGGATGTGATAATACATACTTCTTGGAAAAGTTGAGTTGTGCTGTGGTTATTAAAGGAAAAGTCTCAATCTTTCCCATGCATGTGAACTATTTTGAAGACAGTTATTCATGTACTTGGCTATCTTGTCTTCATATTAAATACCAAAATAAAAGTTTCTGGTACAGCTTTCTTTTGGATGCTAACATGTACGCAACAAAGCAATATTTAAGTACATTTGATGTCGTAGTTCTGTAGGATCTTTGCCTTTATTGGAGTGAATGGAAAGTGCTTATTTATTTGGATCATTCTCACCTTTTCTTCTCTTCTTAGATTAACATAGTCTGTATTTACTGTATGGTGTTCAAACAAAGACGACTTGTTATTTCCTGTGGGACTTTCTATGGGGAGACATCAGTTTAGTATCTGTGTATTTCACAAGTAATGATGTCTTTTATTACTCAATTGTGCAATACTATGTGATCTCCACTTTATAAATGAAATAGAATGCAAGTTGGTCACAGATGTTTGCTGTTTTTAAATGCCTAAGTATAGCTGTTACTGAAAGCACAGGGACCTTTTGTAGCAGTGCTTTAAGTTTTTAGGCTCTTATGTCAGGTGCTGAGAGGATGAAGAAACGATAAGTACCAACTCTTTCTCCTTGCTTAGAAACTTGGTAACAGAGCAGGAATAGATTATCCCCTGAATCCAGTTTCTGTCATGATGAGATTTTCTTTTAGTAGTGTTCTTGCCTCATTCATGCCAAAGGTGAAAAGTTGACTGTAAGTGAGCCTGGAGGCCTATTGGCAGCAACATGCTTCATCGTATTAGGGTCACTCTGATGAAGTTGTCTAGGTACTTGTTATGGGCCACTATGCAAGTCTATGAAGGAGAGAGGCAGTATAGTGCCTCCCCTTGTCATGCTGTAATCAAATACTTCTTGTGAGATGACTTCTTGGCTGCCCAGCTGACTGGGATAATTGGAAATCACCTTGTATGTGAGATATTTACAAGCATAGAAGAGAAGACTATCTAGAAGCATAAAGAAATGGCAGTGGAGATATGTGGTGCCAGCATAAATGTAGCCTAAGTATTAGGGAAGAGAGTGTTCGGTAAACAGTGCTTGTGGCATAATGGAGATGCTTTACAGATGACAGTGTGGAAGAAAAATTATTGGCCAAAAGGGGTAGGCATAGGAAAAAAAAAATGTATGTATTTTGAAAACTTAAAAAGTGCAGGTAGTGAAAGTGAGTGGTATCTTTCCATGTTAAGGGATTAAGAAAAGTAGCCTAGATAAGGTGTTGAAATTGAAGGTGCCACCTTAGTTTGGTAAACACTGGGTAAGTGTGTGTCAAAAAGATACAAAAAGAGGGGAGTGAATGGCTCAAAGTGAATGCATAGGAGAATTACCAGCACCTCAGAAATGAGGCAGAATTGATTTGTTAACTCTCAGGAAACAACTCCGAAGCAATTGAGATGATGGGGATATTTTAGGGGGGAGTAGATCTCCTTTATGTAGAAATAGTGTGGGTACTAGGATGTTAGAGATCAGTGATAAAATCATGCCTGTGGTACATACAATTCAGTCTGAAGTCTTAGGAGTACAATGGTATCCCCTCAGCAGCCAAGGAGATAAAAATAAGTATGTGGGCAGGGTGACAGACTGGGGCAAGGTTGTAACATGGACAGAATAGAATGCTTCTATGAGCTGTCAACTTGAATTTAATTATTCTCTAGTTGCATGTTAAAGTATCTAGAAGTAAAGTGTAGAGGGAGAAAAAGAGAGGACTAAGGACAGAAGCTGCTAGAGACAATTTAGAGAATAATAGAATAATGTGGAAGAAAATCTAAGGTGATAGACTTAGATTAAGATAAGGTAAGGGCATCATGGTAGAAACATAGCAGTTCACTGTTTTAACAGCCTCAGCTATGTTTAAGACATGGGAAGGTATGGAATGAGTGCATTTTCTTAATAATTCTGTTTGAGGAGGATGATTTTGAAAACTTCAGTAATGTGCTGAAATTAAAATTTATCATTGAAGGTCTACAGATAGAAGTGAAAAGCAGACATTTAAGAGAGGTATTTAGGGGACATGTTCCATCATCTCAGAAAGAAAATAAGGCAAGAAGGGTAACTGAAAATGTAATTAAGATTAAAGGTGCTTAAGATGGATAAATTATGGCAATCTTGTACTTTCAGGAAAAGAATCCATGAGAATATAAGAGACTGGGAAGAAAAGGATTGGGATTGGAGATAAGGAAAAGTGAATGCATTGAATGGGAGTGTGCATGAGAAACTTCTGCACTTGCAACAAGAAAGGAATATTATAGAAGAGGGGAAGGAGAAGTATTACCTTATTGCAGCCTTTTCCTTTTGGAAGAAACTGACAGTCTTATGCAGGGTAGATGTTAAAGGAGGAAACAGTTTGACTTGGTCTAATATGATGAAAACCAGGACTTGGGGAATGGTACATTTAGCTGTCAGGGCAGAGTTGAGTGCCTTGTAAGATTCCATGCAGGCATGGGTCAGGGGTTTCCATGTGTTCTACTGGGAATGGTTTGTTTTGTTATACCTATAAATAAAACAGTGCTGGTTGTGACAATGCTGCTTGTGAATTCAGTATGCATTCATACATAATAAATCAGAAGAAACTATACTAATTCTCTGTTGGTTTGAATATGGAGACAGTACTTGGCTTGACAAGGGTGAGTACTACAAAGCTAGCAAACAGATTTTCCCTAATGTCTCATCTAATATATAAAGTTCTGCAATTACTGTATCATTTCCAGTTTTGGTGCTGTCATACAGCAAGAGCTGGTTCTCCTGCAACTCCATATTTCTAAAGAGTGTATGTATAAAAACTAAAATACATTTCATGAGGAGATCCTGAATATGCTTGTCTCCTAACGTAGGGTAGTTGAAGGAGCCACTCCATCTTCTCCTCTCAGTAAAAAAGTGCCTGTTTGCCCCTCTCTCCTGAGACAAGTGAAGTCATTGCTAAACCAGTGGCTTGAGAATGATCTTTCCTGGGACGCTGTCCAGGGCTCTGCAACAATATAGAGTTTTAACCAGGCTTATAACAAAACCAGGGACAAAGAGTGGATATTTGTTGGCAATGGCTAACTTTTCCACTGCGAATCTGGAGCTGATTTATGGTGGACAGTGCCAGTGGCACCTGTGGGACTGTGGGCCTTCAGTCTGACCATCATGCTAATGAAGAGGTCTTGCAGAAGAATGAGATGAGGTTTGTTCTGGGTGGTAGTGGGTACGTTTGTTCTGGTTCGATGTGAATGAGGCCATATGTTCATGTGCTGACAGCTTGTTTGGGTATTTGGAGGTGAAGTATAAGAGTAGAAGTGTTCATGGACGCTTGAACGATAGGCTTGTTCTCTGACCTTATGTAGCCTCTTCCCCCCTCCCTCCCTGCCCCTCTGTCCCAGCTGTCAATTGCAGAATCATTTTGCTTGACTGGATTGTGGTTCAGCTGGCTTGATTGTGTTGGATTATAAAGCAAATACTTATAAAGTGCCAGTTAATTGGCATTTGTGTCACAGTTAAAGAAGAAAGTGTACAGATTGAATAACAAGCTTCTATAGGGCTTCCAGAGATTCTTGAGACAAATCAAGTTCTTTATTTTTGGCATGATGGCAGAAAGTAGAACAGGTCCCTTTTTCATTCCTGTTAATATCACGACACACTACTACTCTTTCATTCTTGTAAAAGATTTGGTTTTGTCCTGGGTTCCTTGTCTTGCTGTCTAATTCTAGTTATTCTGAGTAAGTTTCTCTTTTGTATGTTGGTCCCATGGCTCAGATTGATCTCCTTCAAAGTCAGGTGTTTCTCTAGATACTGCTAATGTTTTCCCTGTGTATTCAGTTACTTCACTGCAGCCTGATCTCCTCTCTCTGCACAATAAAAACCAGAGGTATACACTGCCAGATACTGTGATTAAATTCTCAGCAGGCACTCAAAATACTCCAACAGTAAAAAGAAGTAAGTTCACAAAGGATTACTGTGTGTATGGAAAGCAATGCAGAGAGAAGACTCAGTCTCCCAAGTCCTAAAAATAAGTAAAAACTTTGAGGATATTTCGAATTTGAGGGGAGGAAGTGCTGTAGCTTCCAGGGAAAACAATCAAAAACTAATAGATTTTTTTTCCCTAGCTTCTCCATTCCCTGCATCAGAATTCTAGTGCTTGTATACCGTGCTAATATGGTATAAAGATGAGATCCATACAACAGGAGAAAACGCTTGGAAACTATCAGCTTCTTGGAAGAGATTTAAGACACTTTAGAGCTTTGGAAGAGAAAACTTAAGTAACTGACTCAGCAGAGCATAAATGACCTGCTTTTTTGCTGCATTGTGAAAGACAGTAACATGCAGAAACAGCGCTTGGAGGTGGTTCAAAGATTACTTTGCTGGGGAATATGTTAATGTAATATTCCCATAGAACATAAACGTCTCAACCATGTCCTCCCTGTGTACTTTGGCACTTGCTTTTTTAAACTACTGCTTACTGGGAGCCACTGCTCTCCACACAGCCTTGTAAGCAGAGGCCATTACCTTCCCAGGACATGCACCAAATGAGGAGCAATAAACTGGAATCTGCCTCCCCAGATGCTCCATTGTGAAATCTGGGTGTTGTCCTGTGGCTTCCCACTCTGGAAACGAGTGACGAAGTGGAAAGCCTCACTGCAGTGCTGACTTGTCTGTGGCCTTGGTACTTTCTGTGCACATTACACTACTGCATTGTTTTTTCCAAAGTTTTTTGTCTCAGGGTGTTGTCTAATGGCAAGTTTGTACTTAATTTTTGTTTTTCACTTTCTTCTTGTTAAACTTGCACCTCAAAGGAATGGAGACCCTTTTTGTTAGAAAGGATTTAGTTTTGTAAACACATGCTACCATATAAAAAACACATTAAATGTTTTTTGTCATTAAGTGCTATGCTAAAAATTGTTTTTAATGTCAAATTCATTTACAGGAGTGCTAGCATTCCAGACAAAACAGAGTATTTTCTAGACTTTAGCCTTAAAGTAACAGTAGCACAAGTAATTTTGATCATACAGGCTTGGGAGTTGCTATTTTGGCAGCTCCTGTAGAGAAGGCTGCTTCATTGTGCCATGGCATCCTGGAGATCTGTGTACTTCAGGCTTTTTCCTGCTGGTAAAGCATTTCTCCTTGTTCTCCAAGGGTTACGCAAACAAGATATTGTTTAGCGTCCACTGGCTACAACACTAAGTATGTCCAGTTGAGTGTGCCTCTGTCACTTGCACCTTGTGCAGAAGACTGATAGCAGTGAAAAGAAATGCTGATAATAATTTCTATGTGTTTCTGTAAAAGATTTAAAGCTTCTGGAAATTCCATATTCAGGCTAGGCACTTGAAGAGCAGCCACAGTTGCAGGAAGCTCTGTGGAGGATAACTGCTTGCATATTGATTTTATAACTAGTGCTTAACCGTATACTGAACCAATATAAGTTTATACGCCTGTTGATACCCTAGTCAGCTAGATTGAAGTTAATGTAGGTGTATCTAAACTGCATTCACACTTCCAGCTTCAACACTGACCTACTCCACGCTTGCATTGGGTATTAAAGCAAAGAGCTATGCTGGATCCTCTGGAATTGCCTGGGAAGTCCTAAGTCTTTGATATTGCATGCCCCCCCCAGCATTCAGAGAATAAATTTTCCATTTGGGCTGATGAAAAATTGCTTTGTAGCTCTTTAAATCATCTGAACTTCTTCAGTAAACTAGAAAGATAACCTGAACTTTGGAGATACAGTGTCGGCAGAATATAGGTATGTGGATGCAGTTGGTTATTTCAGCACAGTAGTTTGGAAATTCAGCTTCCAGAAGGGAAGAATGACTGAGTGCCTGCAGCGTCTTTTGTGTATCTCCATCAGTCTGGTTACTTGCAGTCTATTTTTTTGCTGTTTATGTAAATTATTACTTAAATATACATTCTTTGTGAGGGTACGTATTTATAAGGGGGTGTGTGTGTATAGACATAGACACACAGTGCATCTATTTTGTACAGTATATTTTATATAATATATAAGATATACATTATATGTAATACATTTTTCTCACTCTATTAAAAATATTAACACCCCCCCCCCCAAATCTCTTGACCTATACCTCTGGAGAGTCTGTGCAGTGAGGGAGGGATGTCAGCATGGTACTTGTCCTCCATCTGAATGGTAGCAGTCCAGAATGAGGAAAGCTGTGCCAGAAAATGTCTATCCAGAAGCAACTGCTTGGTACTTTTCTTGTGGTGGGGTGGAGCAGCTGGCCTTAATGCCTGTCAAATCTACTTGGCAGCTAATTTTGAAAGCCACCCACTGTTAAAATCTCCACTGCTGCTTCTGTGCATTAATGACTTGTCAGCTGTGCAATACTGAAGTACTGCTCTCTTCGTGCTCACTTGCATGAGTTATGGAAGGCATAATTAGAGTTTTATCAGTTTCTTGTTCTCCTTTCCCAGAATGCCAGCAGCTTCTTCTGGGTTTCATCGTGAATCGTATGATGTGCCATATGAAGTCTCAGTGTCCACCTTGAACGTGTAGCAGCATGGAGAACCCCCAAAATGTGAAGCATCTTTTCTGAAAAAGTATTCCAGTAGTTCACACATTACTGTTTGGATACATGTCTTCGTGTGAATAGAGTCTGTTCTACAGCTGAGACATAGGAGCTTCAGGTGAAATGAATGTCTGAATGAAGTCAAGATGTTGCAGTCGGGGCCAAACACTGTTTTCCTAGATTAGGGAGTTCTGCATTTTGCAAAGTACTGAGAATCTGAAGAAAGCTTTTTTGGTGGTATCAAAAAAGTGTATACTTCAGCTCCACCTGACTTTTTGTTACTGGCATATAAACAAGGCAGCTGTTGCTTCTTAGGTCTCCTTTTTGGTGGAGTGACTCCACACAGCATTTCTCTCATGTCATGATTGTGTTGTGGTACTTTATCTTCTCCTGGGTCTACCACAAGAACTGGCGCCCATGAAATAATATTCCCTTGACTTCTGGTAATTTCTTGTGGCACTTCACTACTTCTTGCGGCAGTAGCAGCAGGTCTTGTCATTGGGTGTAATGTCTCACAATTTTTAATAAGCAGAATAAGTGATGGTGGGGGATCTTGTGTTGCTAGAGGCAAAAAGAGAATTAACCCCGTGGATTGAGAAGACACAGAGAAAGACTTTTTAGTCCTTTGAGCCCTTGTGGTGTAGAAAAGGGTGTTAATATTTGCGGTAACAAGAACATTGAATTGAAAAACAAAACAAAACCAACTTCTTTATTTTCTGAAAACCAAACTCTTTAGTAAAACCACTATGTCCTCTGTCCTCTATTCCTGGCTTCACTGTCATAACAGCACTCTCCTGAAGTACTTGCCATTTCCTTTCAGGTATGTGTTTGTATGGGAACATGCATTACTTCCTGAACTTCATGTTGCAGCGTTTATGTTGACATGGGTTTCATCAGCATTTCTGAAGCCCTTCTTAGATTTGGTGGCTCTGAGTGTGCCCCAGCTGGACCTAAAGAACAGAAACGTTGGTTGTGCCACTCATGACAAGAATTAAGATGTGATTAGACAGTAACCACAGGCTAATTGGGAGCCTATGTATTTTGGGGGCATTGATGGGAAGTATAGAGGAGGAAGCTGCTTGAAGGAACGGGTTTGTCTATTCTGCTCATTAGTTTTCGTATCCTCTTTTTTTTTTTTTTTTTTTTTTTTAATTAAAAAAAAAAGCATTTCTTTTCTTTTACATGCCACATCCAGTTGTCTGCAGTGGGTTCAAAATCTATTCTGTCTGTGAACATGCAGAGGCCAGGGCTGGGAGTGTATTATTTTACCACTTCCTTTCTCGTACCCTCGGATTAACATCCTTTCCAGCTGCTGGCCAAACCAGGAAATAGAGTCAAGGGCTAGAAATGGCAAATACACTTCCAATGACTTAAAAGAAAAAGCAGAAACTTAAACTGAAGACATTTGTGTTTCTCTTCACAGTGTGTGTCCTGTTAGGATGATGTCATTCTTAACCAAATGATGAACAACACTGATACCATTTAATTTTTTTAAATTCATCAGGTATTGAGAAACAGCCACTTTGTCATATCTGTGGTTTTGCAAGACTTCTGTTTTTGTATCCTCTGCTGCATGGAATATTCACATAAATGGGGAAAGGACATACAGTGAAACTTAGTTTTATGGTTGGGGGTATTACCTGCTTTTCTTTGCAGTAAAGCCTGAGGTTACTTGAACAATAATTATCAAAAATTCTTTAAGATATTTTATTTTGTGTGCATTGCATGTCTGAAGCATTATTACATAGAATATATTTAATACTGGAAAGTGAATTAATGTTAAGAACTGTAAGTTTAGGGCTATATAAAGCCTTCAGAAACAAAAACAATGTCAGAAAAATATTCATTAGTGTGACTTCATAAGCTATCAAAATGGTTTACTATTGATTATGGAATGGGTCCTTGTTTGAAAATAATATACTTTAGCAGTAATTAATATTTTACTAGAGAAACGTGGCTGACCTCACCTAACCCTGCGTACGTCTGACTTCTTATTTACAGATAGGTGAATTATTAACACAATCAATGATACAGTGTTAATTTTTTGTCTACTGACTGTCTAGGGTCTATAGCAGTCATGGGTAAAAAAAAGTATTTTATTAAGCTTTTTGGTCTTTTATTAGCTGCTTTTGTGTTTCATTTTGATGGTTTTATGGAAAATACTTGGTCTGTTAATTAAGTAACTTTTACAAATTTACATGAAACCTCTCAATATTAAATTTTTTAATAGAACTGCTTAAGGAAAAAAAGTCATGTGTAATGCATCATTCTGAAAAACTCTTGACTTTAATTTAAAAGTGGTTTAATTTAAAATTTGTCATCAGTTTGAGTCTTAAGACATTGGGTAAGTACCTAATTTCTTTTAATAAGTGATGCATAAATATGATTCTGTTCATGGCTCTAATTTCAGATGGCTTTGAAAAATTCTTGCATATCTCATTGCAGGACTTTGCTGGGATTTTAAATGCATATACTGAATAGCTACAAACTATATTAGTACCATCACAATAAGAATGAATTCTGATTTGCAGGGCTGACTGAATCACTGCTTTTGGAATCACTGAAACATTTAGCTGAATCCTGAAATGAGCTGAACAGCACTTCATATAGTTCACGGATGAATTTAGCCATTTTGAAAGTATATTAATAAAGCTATATATTATTATGAATACAACCAGAATCGATTTATGTTCTTTATAGATTTATTTTTTTACATTTATTTTGCATTTAAGAGTATAGCTGGCTCTTTAGAGAACGTTCCTAAGTGTTTTGGTGTATTTGTCTGGAATAGGCTATATTCTAACCGGTGTTCTAGTGACACTCTGTTACCAAGCTAAAGCCTTTTGGTGTTTGTTCCAGTATTACTGTATGTCCGGGTAGGGTTTTGCTTACAGTACTTTTACTATTCTAAATTACCGTGCTCTTAGTACTCGTAGTACTTTAGGTACTCTAAGTGATTAATAAAACTTTTTTTATTTATTGCTTTTAAATTTAAAGTCAACTTCTTTTTTCATATCATGATTATCTAAAGTACTACAGAAATGCTGGGGTATGGCTTTGTAGCTTAGGATAGTTTGAAGATTCACTAAAACCACTTTCCCATTCAGGAACCATATTAGTAGTAGATTGTATATGAAGAGGTCTTGATACCTCTGTAAATTACTGCCGTAAGTTTGCCAGGATCATATCCTTACTGAAGTTTGAGGCAAGATGCTGATAGTTCTAAACCTGAAGACTGGGCAGTACATCCAACTTTCAGAGTGTCTCCTGTAGATTACTCAGGACAGATGTAATCAGTGCTGGTTTACTTTCTGGTTAGGAAGCATTTACGAGGTAGCTTGAATTCACTATTGATCCTTTACTGGAAAGTAGAGTGATAGATATATGTATGCAGTCATCTTCTAAGACTCAGGGTGTAATTAATTTATATGAATAAAATCAGAAATATTTGGGACAATTTATTGACGATTGTGGAGGAATTAAATTGCCAAAGATGTCTTTTGGAACTTTGTCATAGTGGAAATAATCTAAAACTAAAATAGAATTACAGAATGCATTTATTTATTAAGTCCTTCGGGCTTTATGGGTGTTTTCTTACTTCATAGTAAGATACTAGCTTCTGTCCTGTTGTATAAAAGCAGTTGAGGGTTTGAGATTGCATCAGAACTTTCGTGGCAAGCTGACTTCTGTCAGACATCACCTAGACAGAATTCTGTGAACCTCCACTAAGTGCCATCAAGCTTGCTGGTGAAGGTAGCTGCAGATAGCAGCAGTATCTGATCAGTCAAAACTGGTGCATTCCTAGCAGAATAATGTGTTTGACTTGATTTGCAGGTGAAAGGATTGCAGATGATTTTTATAAATCTGGCTAGTATGTCTTAGTATATAGAATCACTTGCTGTGACTCTTCACTTCTTTTCTTTCCCCTTTAAAATGTGGTAGGGTAGGAAGGCAGCTCTGCTGTCTGGCTGAATGTGCAGCAATTTGTGTTTCCTTTAGATGTGCATAATCTCAAATGAGCTTTTCTTAAGGAAGAATTTATGCAGTTTTCCTTATGCTCCCTTATTAATAGTTTTGATCTTTTGCCTGAGATATGTATATGTGTGTAACCTATATCTTGCCAGTTAATCTACATATGTAAGCACTGTGGTATTCATACTACTAGAAGGTTATGCTTATGGGGGGCTTGAAGGCATTCTTAATTGATCATAAGGATTTTCTGTGACAAGCTATTTTCCTGTGTTACTATCAAATTACCCAGTGAACTGTTGTTAATCATATTTTGGCACATGGCTCTGAAATTACTGCCACTGCTGTAGAATGTTGATTTCGACATCTTTGGCTGCTGCAATTGCACAATCTATTAATGATAGATGTACTTGGAGTTCCTGCAGTACAAATGACATTATTGGCATGCGTAAGGTAGCGTGTTAGATTATTTATTAGAATAACCACTATATCTTTTATTGGGCTTTACAAATTCTCCTCAAAATATCTAACCTGAACTTACTTTCAAAGTGGCGAAATGACCTATGTTAATTCCTTAAACGTTACAAATGCATGTACAAAGTACAAATGAAAGCAGGAACGGCAACTGTTCGACATGTCCAGACAGGGGAGATTAATGCTACTAGATGTCATTTGACTGGTTTTGTATCTGCCTGCCTTTTGGTAATATAGTGTATGACATCTTACCTACCAAGAGACTTAGAAAACTGCCTGTCCCAGGTCTTTGTTTGTGTTATTTTAAGCAAATTTTGGATAGTAGGGGAGAAAGACTGATTTTTTTCACCCACTTTTCCAGGATTCATAGAATTAAAGAATGTTTAGGGTTGGAAAGAACCTTAAGATCATCTAGTTCCAATCCCCTTGCCACAGGCAGGGATGCCTCACCTTAGACAATGTTGCCCAAGGGCTCTCTCCAACCTGGCCTTGAACACTGCTAGGGATGGAGCATTCACAGCTTCCTTGGGCAGCCTGTTCCAGTGTCTCACCACCCTCACAGTAAAGAACTTCTTCCTTATATCTAACCTGAATCTCCCCTGTTTAAGATATATCTGTTACCTCTTGTTCTAATTCTAAGTACTAATTCTAAATGCTTACTTTTGTATATTAATGGTATTTTAACATATGCTTTAGTATATGTATTTACACTGTGGCACTGATGTTTTAGGTTCTTTAAGTAATTGTATAAAGAAAGTAAGGATCTATTACTTATATATGGATGTTTTTGGCACACCAGGACTATGAAAGATAGTCAATAGCTAGTTACTTTCCATTGGGGAAATGTTTTTCTTTAACATATATGGACCTTTTTCACTAGTTTTAACCAGGTATATTTTAGTGTATACATTGTGAGTTTAAAGCACTAGCTGTAATTTGCTTTCTCAGTACAGTTTCAGTAGAGTTCTTTCAATTAATGTAATCCAAATGAGTGTTAGTTGCCATGAGAATTTATCTTTGAACTGAAAGAGAGATGAAGATGGGCGATAACAGGAAAGTCATTGCAAGATTTATAAAACGCAGTGAATTCTGAATACTGTTATGTTGGCCAGCAATAACATTTTGACTATAAAAAATAAATTGAGAAAACCCAGTAACTGTTTATATCGAATTTCTCATGGAAAATAAGCCATTAGGCCAAAGCAGATTTGCTTCTTTATTTAATTTCTTTTTTCAACCATGATCCAAAACTGTTTGGAGCCAAGGAATATTGGTAATCATGTATGCACATAAAACCAGTCATGTTAATTTATCAAGAACTGGGGCTTGTTTTCTATTTCCAAGGTAGACATGAGAATGTGGATATGAGCTACTCACAAATCAGCTGTAATAAGTAAGGCTAATCAGTTTTCTTTTTTTCCTTCTTCTTTAAAGCAATGTAGTCTTCAAGCAACCTTCCCATTAGAGTAGCGGAAATAAGTTTTAAACAATCCATATATAAAATGATTTTCAATCCTGTATGTTTTCAACTGTTGTAATTCTTGGCCAGTGATTTTTATCATGCTCTTCAAGTAATTTTTTCTGCACAGATTTTTTTTTTAATAGTGTTTTGGGTGTTCTGTGTCAGAGATTGTAGCTTGGATCCACCTTTGCTGAACCTCCCCCCACCCTCCTACTTCTTCAGTGGCTTTGATCGTGCACCAGACCATATTTTTCTCTTCTGTCAGGCAGACAAAACCTGTGTTCTCTTTGTTCCTTACATTTTACTGCTTATTGCACTGTCTTGCCGGTTAGTCACCCTCTGAGGGATGAGTTTGCAAGTGGGAACCATTATAGAGTGGGGGAAATAATGTTGTTCCCAACTGCAACCAAGTCATGAAATTCATTAGCAAAAAATTCATGTTTATGCTGTATGTGGAGAAAGGGCAGAGTTTCCACCACATGGGCATCGACTCAGTGGTGCTCTGCTTTGAAATTAACAGGACAGTTTGCAGATCTGAGTAATTTTTCCGGACTCATGCAAGGAATGACTTGCAGCCTGTTAATATCTCTAGGCTCAGCTTGCAACCGTGGAGGCTGGAAATACTGATTGATTACTGAGAAGGTCATTCTCTTGAGTAGTTTTGTAGCAGGAGGTGAGTTCACTTGTGATTTTCTACTTGTAGGGATCACAAGAACAGTAAAGAGGACTTTTTCCCTCCCTCTTTTTGTCTGATTCCCAATTTTGATACTATTTTAGCAGTCATGCAAGAATTTGACTATACATTATTCTGTAATTCCTCCTCTGTCTACTGGGATGGCTGCTTGGCTGAGAAAGGAGGATTCAGTTGCTTCTTCCTTTGCCTCCAGGATGTGCTGTTTCTTTTTGAGATAGGAGGTTATATCGCTGTTTGAAAGGAGATACCATCAGTAATGGGATAGGTGTGAAAGCAGTAGAGTTGTCTACTTAAACTGCTCATATTGGTTTCCAAGCTGTGACTGGTGCCTAGTTTAATTCTCTGCTGCTGTTTGATAACAGTGCAAGGAATCTTGGTGCTTGTAGAGCTGTCTCAGGGGCTTGTGTTGGGACAGAGGCTGCTGACAGGGTCAAAAAGGGAACTGGGAATTCATGAGCAAAGAAAAAAGACTTCAGTGAGAGGAGAGCTGAGGAAAGTGTAGTTGTGCTGTTTACCATTTCTCCTGGTGATTTTGTTTTTCTGCTGTTTCAGCATCAGCTTTTGTTTGTCTGGATTGAATTTGTTGGCATGTAAGACTCAGTTTCCAGCAGTTGCTGGTTCAGTCTCCTCGTGCCTGTAGCAAGAATGAGGTATACACTAAAACATAGCTTCTGCAGGCAAGTGGCTGCCAGAATGTAAGGTCGTCATCCTCTGAATTAAGAGAACTGTTGCAGGAGCTCACTGGTGTCAAAAGGGGGAGTCTTTGTTCTCCCTGTTCTCTTCTTTGCAAGAAGAGACTGAAGGTGGTTCACATGATTCTGCTCTTTCACCAGAGCGCATAGATCCTAATTGTTGAGATAAACAGAATCATAGAATACCTGGTGGTAGCTGTTGTCTCTGTTTCACCTTTGAAAGGAGGATTACTGGTGCCACAGAAGACTGCAGATCGGAATACGATGGAGTCCAGTGGGTTCTTCCTTTTGTTCCTTTGTGGTAATGTTTTCATGCTGTCATTTTTGCCATTCTTGGATGGCAGAGAAAATGTGAGAGAATCCCTTGTCCTGATTCCAGGTGCGGTGTTGAATAGAAGAGTGGCTGCTGAAAGGAGTATGCATATTTGTAGAGTCCCAGGTTACCAGTGAGGTACAGGTTTCATCAGAGCTCTCGGAAGGAAAACTGAAAGCAGGAAACCCCCTATGCTACTTCTGCATAACAAAAGATGAAGGAACTGTAGTGGTGGTCACCCCAGAGAGAGCTATGTTTTTGTTTCATAAATTCAAAATATAATCTAGGTTTGAGGAATCACATGTTTTTTTCTGTAATGCAAACAAATTCCTCACTTCAGACACATAGGATGACAAAGGCATACACTAGTTAGCTCCATTCTTCTCTTTATCCCCAGTTCTTTTCCTCATTTTGCCAGGTCTTGTGCAAGGATCCATTTCACAAGATTGATGACTGCAGGAAGGTCATCTTGGCCGGATTGGACAAGTTCTCTGTGTAGTACAGAGAAAGCTTTTCAGTACCAGTATTTACTAAACCTTTAGGAACTGAGCAGTGAGCCACACTCTTCTTAAGTGGTGTTAGAAGAGGCTAACTGAATTTCTGAATAAGTTCACAGACGTATGTAACAATCTGTGATGAGTATCTTCCTGTGGGCATAATAGATAAAAGGTCCTCTGGACCACATTTCTGAATCCTGTGTTAGAACAGTGTGGAGAACATGCACTTTGAAGTCAGGTGCAGGGTTTAGAGTGCAGACACTTTATCTTCTGCCACCTCCTGATTGCTAAAGCTTTGTCTTAAAAACAGTGCTGCTTAAAACCTTTTCTTAAAGGTTTCTCACTAGCTTTAAATCTCCCTTCTCAAAATGCTCCCCTCGTGGGAACTCTGGTTCCATGGTCTGCTGAGAATTCAGCTTCAGCAACCTTAATTTTGTAAAGAAACTCAAAGCGATAATAGTTTAAACAAGACAAAAAAAAACCCCAAAAAATTACAAATGTAGACACGACATGTCACTGTGCCATTTGTTCTTTCTTGTTCCCTTTACAATTCCTAAGTATCATTTGGTATTTATTCTGTCCTGCATCCTCAGTCCCCTTTTGTGTTATTCAGCTGTGTTTTTGTGGTGCTGGTACCTGCCTTGTGTAGGGTGCATACCCCTCTATGTGCTTTCTTCATGACTGAGTTCAGAGAGCTTTGCGTTTTCTGTGGAGTATAGGACTGTTAACAACAAATATCTCCTGTAAGTAGTCTTCATTATTAATTTTAAGAGGACAGGATGTTTCAGTTGTTCAATCACTCTTCACAGCTCTTACGTCAAAGTTGAATGTCGTGTTCCAGCGTTGCCTGTATGTGGTCAGTCACAGCAGTTCGCAGGACATGCAGTATGCTGCTGCTTCCAGAACATGCTTCTTTAAAGGGATGAAACTCACACAGGAGACAGCTTGTGTTCAGTCACCTGACAAGGGTGCAGGCTCCATGGCTAAAGTGCAGGCATTTCCCATGTCTGCTGATGTGCTTTTGTTGCAGCTTTGCTGTCTGGCTGGTAACCAAGCTGCTGGAGGGCCTTTAGTGAAAGGAAGTGGGTTGTGGCTGCTTGAACAACCTTCCTATCTGTAGCCCTGTCCCTATGCAGCTGGAGAGACTGTCAGAGGCTCTTGCTTGCTGTGAGTCAGAGGTGACTATTCTGTGATGCTCATGGGTATCTCGGGATGGGAGCTGACTCCTCACAAAATCCCATTTGGGGCTAGTGATGCAATTCCCAACGTGCTGTGCTCTGACACGTCACAGGAATGAGTTACATCTCTGGGAGGAGCATTCACTGGAACTTCTAGGAGCTTGAATCCACAAAGCCCATCATGCTCCTGTGATGCTGAATGTGATGTTTAAGCCTCTTGTTCATCCTAAGTTTGACAGACAGAGAACCATTATTTGTATGGGAGGGGAATAAGTTACTCAATGAGTATAACCCAGTCTCAGAAATACATTATAAAGTTTAATAGTTTTTTGGAAGGGATTTTTCCTACACCTTGACAGTTTCTCTATGTGATTTCAGTGGCAAGACCATTGCAAATTGGTATTTGTTAGAGTGTGTAGGCTGTATTAATTTGTCAAAGTTCTTATTGAAAAACAGGAAGAGGCAGAAAAAGGCTCAGTAAGCTAAATACTGGAACAGCATGATGACTTAAACATCTTGGATTTATGGAGGACAACTTCGAGAAAGAAATTTAAAAAAGAACAAAGAAAAGGCCAAAAAACCCCACCAAAACCCAAAGAGGTCTGCAGGGTTCAAACTTAAACAGGGGAAGTTTGGATTGGATATAAGGAAGAAATTCTTTACTGTTAGGGTGGTGAGGCACTTCAATAGGTTGCCCAGGGAGGTTGTGAATGCTCCATCCTTGGCGGTGTTCAAGGCCAGGTTGGATGAGGCTTTGGGTGGCACGGTTTAGTGTGAGGTGTCCCTGCCCATGGCAGGGGGGTTGGAACTAGATGATCTTAAGGTCCTTTCCAACCCTAACTGTTCTATGATTCTATGATAGCTATGGAACTGAATGGATGTTTCTGTTTATCAGGCCATGGAATGCTAAAGATCTGTATGTATCGATCATGCAGTTGACATCATCTTTTATGATAACTTTCTGGAGTAAAATGATTTCCTATTTTATATTTGTGCTTATGGTACAGATCGCAAGTATCACTGGTGAAAACTTAGTCACGTAAAATGTTCACACAGTTATTTGCTGATCTCCATATTAGTACTAGTCCCAGAATATATTTTCTGTCCCAGTTTACTGCTTTGCCAGAAAAAACACCCCACAACTTACATCACTGCAAACTGAAAGTTAAAATTCTTACTAGTGAAACCTTTACATTCTAGGCAGCAAGGTCGATTCTTCTAGTTTGAAAGTCTGCCGTACCGTAGGAAGGGACTAATTAATCATACATAAAAATATAAGCAGATAAAAAGACTTGGTTTAACTGATGGATTTGTTCTTTCTTTAAGAAAGTAAGTATTAGAGATAAGAAATGCTGCTCTCTCTGGATGACAGTATTGTCTTGAAAAATACTGCCAGTGAGAGGTGAGCATGTAGTAGCTATTTTGAGGGTGGTAATGAGCAGGGAAATTAATACATTTTTCATGACTTGTTTCCAGCACTGTGGGTTAATGGAATCAATAGTGTCTTTCTATTGTAGAATCACATCCTGTCTGGTTAAAAAGGATGGGATTATTAGCCAAATCTGTCTCTCTGACTGTCTTGTCAAGACAGGAACTGCTTCATGCCAGGCTGTCTGACAGCATTTCTCAAAAGCTCTTCCATCACATGTCCTCCTTTCTGCCAAAGGCCCTGGCTCATTTTCTGAGGGGTCGAGACGAGTGTTAGATTCTATGAAATCTGAAGGTGTGTTTTGGAAGTGGTTTTAACTACTTTGATGTCAGTGCGTTCACCACAGTCTGCTAGTAGCAAACAGTTGATGCAAAACACTGGCATCTATTTACTTTAATTGGGTGTCGGGCATCTCTGATGTTTCTTTTGTGTTCTTACATGGTCAAGACGGATGTGTGTTTTCACTGAAGGTGATAAATTTGTAACATCCTTGCTGAGGTTGAAAGGCGAGTTGCTGTATGCAGAATTATACTAGAGATTATTTGCGAGTCATATTCAAAGAGGAGTAGACTTAGACTTTACTGGCTGCTAATGTTGATCTGTTCTTTTGATTTTGGCAAAGTCCTGTGTATGAATCATATTTAATGGCACAGAGAAGGCACTGCGCTCTGTGAGGGAATGAGGCCGTGCGTGTTGCATCTGTTTGAGTCAGCAGCCAGCGTGTTCTGCTGCAGCTCTTGTCAGAACAGTCTGGAGGTTATTTGAGGGTACAGTGAGTCACAGCAGTGCCTTCTTCACTGATCATGAGTCTACAGGGTGGCATATATGTCTCTATCACAAACCTCTATTTGTTTGATCGTAAGAAAATGATTTAAAATAAAAAAGAAAGTGTGGTTACTTTGAAAGAAAAATATTTCTGGTTGGGGGGGGGGAACCCCAATAGTATCAGTATGTCTTATTTCTAGGTAGTGAGAGTCTCATGTACAGGTAGAAAGATTTCTTTAATGTGCCCAAGGTCTAGCCAGGCCATTTCTAAAGGCCTTGCACTTTCTTTATATATGAACAAATCTGGTTGATATCCCTAATACTGTATGTGAGCTTACTGCTTCAGCTGAGTAAATAGTTCTTTAAATATAAGGCCAGAATTTTGTATGAAGCGTAAGTATGAAATTAATTATGCATTAATTCTGGTTGTGGCCGCTTGTCTAGTAAAGGTCTGAGAGTAACAGTGTGAATATCTATTCATCCCAGTTTCATATAACTATTACGGGAAAACTGATAAGGAGCTGAAGTACTGTAATTTCTGTTGCTAAATTGGTAAGAGTGGTGAAAGCAGAAAGAGGCCAACTGGGATTGACCATTAAAAAAGTATGCTTCCTTTCAGAACTGAAAATAAAACCTGTGAATCCTGAGTATCAAAACTTGTCTACTAAGTAATTGTGATGCTCATTTACACAGTCTTTCATCTCCTTTTAGGGACTGAACAGTCTTCTGTTAAAAGCTATTCCAGCTGCTGTGGTTGCCTTGCAGCACAGGTTTTTAGGCTCCTTAGCTCAAAAGGCATCTGACGAGGTAGGCTGGTTTTGAGCAAGGTCTTCTGGGTTTGTGTTCTGGGGCAGCCTGCCAGAGTTTCTGGTTCATCAGTTGCTGGGAGGAACATAGCTGCTTGGCTTCTGAGCAGTGAAACACTCGGTATTCAATTTTGGAAGCTCAAGAAGATTCTCATCTCAGGCTATCATTCTGGTTTAGGAGAGAGAATACTTTAAAGTGAATACACATAGTTCCAGACAGGGGCTCCCATGCCTGCTGCTTTTTTGTGCCCTTCATTTGGTTAGTGAAATAAAAAGTTCAAATTTACACTTGTGATGTCTGCGGGCTGGTATACTTCCCACATGATGTAGTTTCTGTAACATTGGTTTCAGTTTTGAGTTTAGGAGATCACAGATGAAACAACTCATACTTTTAAAGCCATTATTCAGGCTGCAAAGTCATCCATTGAAAAATTGGAAAACATTTTGCTTTCTTACGTGTGGATGAGGCTGGAGGATTAAATTTGAAATCCTCTCCTCCTGAATAAAATTGAAATTAAAGTTGCATATGTAATGAAAATAAGGCAGTATCTATGCCTAATATTTGTTCTTGCTCATCTCTCAAAATCCAGCAGATAGATGATCCACTAGGTTGTTTTTTTTCTGTCAGCAGTGTCAGATGGTCCTTATCTGGAGCCTGGTGATTCACTGTACATTTTCCATCATTCTCACACTCCTGAAGATTTTTAAATAATGCAGGGGATGTATCTTTATTCTGTCTTCTGCCTGTTACCCTGAGCCCAGTGCTGAGAATTGTCCAGAACATACTTATTCCTGAAACTTGAAAAGTTTGCTTAATAGCTAGGATGGGTAAAAGACAGATGAAACCAGAAAATTTCTGTAGAGTTCTACAAACTACCATGGTAGAATATGGCAGAGAACATTATATGAGATCTATTTTAATGACTGTAGCAGAGACCTAGTTGATGGAAATCTATGTTATGTGCAATACTTTGAAGTGTCTTTTAGTTATTCTACATAAAAGTACTTTAAATAAGATACTTCAATAAGATATCCAGAGTATGAATTTTTACTGTATTTTTGTTGCACTCCTCCCTCAGAAAAAAAAACCCTGAGCAGATGGTATCTTGATACATGTTATATTAAATGTTAATCAGGAATTGAGTTCTTCCTTTCCATTGCTGATGCTATAAAAATAGAAATGATAGGTATCTTTTAAATATAAGCATCAGTTTTTTTAAATGTTTACTTTAGGTCAAGAGTTATATAAGGCTTGTTCCTAGTACTCCTAAAACATAATTTCTGCTCTACTTTCTAGCGCCCAAAATAGTTTTCCGGTTAAAAAGCATTAACTATGAAGACAGCTATACCTTGGTTTCCTCCTTTATAAAAATATATGTCAATAATGCTGTGTGCTCAGATGGAATCGAAGTCAGGTCACTGGATTGTTTTATGCCAGTGTAGCACAGAATCCAAGAATGCTTTTGAATTCCCAAAAGAAAAAAATATTTTTATTTATACTAAAAGCCATTGTTGGAGAAGAAACTACAATACCTTTGCCTCCCTTTCTGTCCAAAAGGGGTTTGTTCATAGAGGCTTCATAGGATGTTGTTGCCATTAAGAATGCACTCTTACAATCTAGAACGTTACAAATGCTGTCTTTAAATGTTCAGGAAATGTAAAGGAAATTTTTTTCTTTGCTGAAGTGTATAGGTCTTTTGTATGATCTTGAAAATAATGTCAGTATATCTTTTTCCTGCTCAGTCTGCATTTTAACAAGCTGCTTTGTTGGCAAACATCCTCAGGAAGTATTTTCATGTGAAGTTCACCCGAGGCAATGATTCAGAATTCTGGCTGGTGTTTGTGCAGGACACCAAGGTGAGATTTAACACCTTGTGAGATTCAACACACGAAAGACTTCATGGAAGAACATAATGCAACTGGAGAAAGTATGTATTTTTCTCTGGTAAGGGGTACAGATTTCTGATGGTCTAAAAATACTCTTGCTTGCAGATTTCCTTGTTGTAAGTCAGCAATTGGTCTACTATCTTTCTATAGTTATATCTTTTCATATTCTCCCTATAAGCCTTGCCTTATTAATGCTTTCTTCTAATATTTTGTCTGTAAGACTATGGAGGTTTTACAGTAGATTTAAATAAAGCCTTTTGTACAGCAAAAATTACTTCAGGTTTTATAAAATGCATGAAATAAATGCA
Organism: Psittacula echo; assembly: GCF_963264785.1. Lineage (NCBI taxonomy): Eukaryota > Metazoa > Chordata > Aves > Psittaciformes > Psittacidae > Psittacula > Psittacula echo. The sequence continues at coordinate 48,887,836 of NC_137743.1, forward strand.
TTCCAGGTGTTCATCTAAGCCATCTTTTTAACTCCTGACAGCAACAAAAGAAATAAAACCATTAGTACAGCCTTCTTTCTCAAATAATAGATCTTTACAATGCAAGCTTGCTTCAGGACACTAGAGTAATACTGTCAACTTAAAATGTTTTGTTATTTTGGCTTGCACCTGTCTCCCAAATGAGGTGCACGTTGATTTCATACAAGTGTTGACAGTGTCAAGTACTAATGGATACACAGTGTTGTGGTAGATAAGCTGTTAATCTAAACCAAATACTTCTAATTACAAATTTTTATGAACTTGGAGTCCCATAAAATGAAAAAATTCCCCTGACAAGCTCTCCACTTTGTAAGCCTCTCTGTGAAGCTCTTTCATTCAGAAATGCATTGCTGGCATTTAAATAAAACCCCATATTTTGCTACTGGAGAACTAGCCCTCTAAAATAGTAAGTCTAAATGCACACTTGATTGTTTACCAAGCATTTTAGCATCATTCTAAAGAGCAGGTAGTGATCTTATGCCCTTAACTGACCTTAACTATGGCTTGTTGTTTCTGTCTTGGTTTTAGCTGTAGTGATAAGCTGAGTAGCAGCAAGCAATAGAAAAAAAGTAAGTATAAGGACAAAGCAAAACCAAAAAATTATGAAGGTGTAGAAAGTAACAGCGCATGTCTACCTGGCATAGTAAATGCAGTCTGGTTACCTCAAGGAATGTATAGTAGAACTGTAAAGGTAAAGAAGGTCAAAATAGAATACTGAGTAAGTAGTAACTTCTCAGTCTAAGTGGGCTTGTGTTCTCTAACTTAGAAGAGGGCTGAAGGTGGGGGGCAGACTTTTGTATGGCAACGAATTCTGTTGAGGTGGCATGTCAGAACCAATTACCTTGAAGTACCAATGGATGCCCAATGAAACATCAGAAATGCAGGTTCACAACAAGCAAAAGGAAGTACTTTATTCACAAAGGGAATAATAAAGTTACTGCCACACTACTGTCCTGCCAAATGCTGTGCTATGGTGGTAAAAAATGTGCGTGGATATGGCAAGCAGTTATGCTGACTCAGGGAGAGGAAGATTAAATAGGATGCGGACTCTCACTCAGGAAGTCTGTCCATAAACCGCCATTTGCCAGTAGCTGCTAGATTGTTCTGTGTGCCCCTTGCCATGCTTGAGGAGGGGAAAGTGTGTTTGTGTGTGGGAACTGCTGAAACCAGGTAGTGACTAGTCTGAACTAGTATTGCTGCTCATATTCTTATGAAGAGATGGGAGTAACAGTAGCGAGCAGTACCTTCTGCTATTATACACCACTTAGACAAGGTTTTGTTAGCTACCTTCTTTAGGAAGTACTTCTTTTTTTCCTTTTAGGTTTCTGATTTTTTTTTTTCCCTCTTAACATCCTTTGATGTGGTTTAGGGAGCTATATGTGTGGTCAGAGAGGGAATTATGCTCTTCCATTTTCCGTTCTGCCTCTCTTCAGAGTTTCTCTTTATGTCCTCTTGTGCCCTTAGCTGCATTGAAGTGAACAACTCTCCCCGTCGTGATTTCATCCTCCTCAGTGCATGAGGAGCACAGGATAAATGATGTTAACAGTACAAAGAAATAAAATTTCTGGGTCTTCCCAGTTTTCTTTCCCTTACTAGCATCAGAATTTGATTAGCATTGCTTCAGCAGCTGCCTGGATTGTAAACTCCAATTACTCTCCCCACTCCCCTTGTGACCATCCCAGCTTTAATTCCATAGCATTAGCTGCCATGCATGGCTGTGGGTATTTGTCAGCTTAAAGTACTTCTTGTTAGACTTCAAAGCATGGCATGTATCTAAGAGTGGCTTTCTGACAAAAATTTCATCCAGATCTTCTGTGACCACTTAAAAGTATTCCAGGGCTAAAAAAAAAAAAAAAAGGGCAAACAAAAAACCACACACCAAGACAAAATAATCCGTAGTTTTCAGTTCATGATTTTCATGGTTTCAGCAGGAAATCCATGTAATCCCTGCATTTGGATATGGTTTATTTCAGGCTTTGGAAATGCAAGGTAACATTTCTTGTCTAGCCTGAATGTCAATGCAAGGAATAAACAAAACAGGCAACCAAAAAAAGACAACACCCACCCCCCACCTAAAAATGAAGCCGTTACTGAGGTTTAGCTTCAAAGTCATATCTCAGCCAGTGTTGAGGGCTACCACTTACGTGTCTGTGAGGCACAGAGATAAAACCAGTGTTTTGTCAGCTCCCTGATACCCTTGTACATACAGAGCCTCATCAACCGTATGAAAGAGTCTTCAGTTTTATTATATTATCCAGTGCTGCTCTGTGTGCGTTGAAGAGAAAAATGAAGCTCCTTGAAGATAACTTCCTGCCATCAGTCCCTGGTAATGGATGTATGCCATCGCCTGCTTTGCAACCATCAGAAAAAGCAAAAGAATTAGAATTAGTGGGGATGCCTGCTGAAGAAGGTACCAGCTAACCTGATCGCTGCATTAGCTGCAACAAAGCTGCAACAAAAAGAGGGTTTGAAATCTCAGATACTGAGAGAATTGATATGAGGAAGCAATTTTTACTTTTGTAAAAAATGTAAAGTTCAGGATAGTACACGATACTGCCACAAAGCTTCCTGAGTAGTCTTTTGTATGCTGTTGTATATGTATATGGATTAAGCTTTTATGTTATAGGTCAGTACTTTGAAGTCTTCGCTATAAAATATAAACTGAGATGTGACATGAGCAGCCCTCTGTTAATACATACTTCAAAATCCCCACATAAATTTGAGCATGTGTTGAAGGAACACAGTAGGTGTACTACACAGCACCCGAATCCTGCCTCTACATTTAACCATTCCTCATGTAAATGTTCAAACATACCGTGTTTTCACTGGTTAGGCTTTTACATATTTAATGGTGGAGGGAAACAAATTTTTATTATCTCCAGTGCAAATCCAGAGACATTTAGGTAGAGCTCTTCAGGTGAGCCTCAAGCTGTCTTCTGTGCCAGAAGCCAGGCTGTGCAATTCATGTGAGCACCAGTAGGTTGCTGCAGCGTGTGCACTGAGATCATCAGCACTGGATCAAAAGTGTATCATGCACTTAAGTTTTCACATGTACAATAAGTAAACATCCACCTGGCATGCTTTGTGTTTTCTGATATTAAGCGTGGATGTTTTCATAGCAGCTCTGCATGTTGAGACCTGTGATTAAAAGGTGCTTTTTTCCAGCCACACCCTGGGTAGCTTTTGTCTGTCAGAGTGTTTCTTGTGTCTGAGGTTTCTCAGTCAGGGTGGTTATCTTTGCGGGGCTGGAAGAGGTTTCTCTGAACTGAAAGAATTGTGAAGGGGTGATGCGGTTAGGGCTTTGGTCTGGTACATCACACCTGCAGTTTTGAGGAAGACCAAATCTTATTTTTTCTAAAAAAACCCAAAAAAACCCCAACAAACAAACAAACAAAACCCAAACCCATTCATTTTTGGAAATGAAATCCTGAAATGTGGTGTGAATGTAATAAATAACAGGGACATCTACTTGCTTCCTCAGAGAAGCAGAAGCAGTAGATTGGGAAGTTAAGCGGAACCATATACTGCAGTAAAAGAGTAAATGCCAGAGCACATGACTTCTCAGGGAGCCTTGCCAGCACAAGTCCAACACAAGACTTCTTGTAGGAAAAAGTGTGCAGTTGCTTACCAGCTTAGCCCAGGGCTTCCTGGCCTTTCTGATAAGTTTAAAGGTTTCTGCACGTTTAAAGTGTGCTGGTAAAAAGGATACGAGTTTTTGTTACTTGCAAACAGGGAGAGGCTGCTGATATGTTTAACACGAGGGCCCCTGCTAGGCAGTTTTAGGAACCTAGAGCAGCTTGTGACCCTGCAGTGACAAGCAACAGCATTAGAGCCTGTCTGTAACACAGGCTATGCCTACTGGAGCAAATGATGTGGAGCAGTGTGGCAGATGGGCAGGGTGCAATGCCTCACTCTGCGCACTCTGGTCATTGCTCTGGACTGCTGTTGCCTCATCTCCCAGTGGTGATGGGAGCACTGTGGGAGCTCCTCAAGAGCATGCCTGGCTCAGATCTCCTGTGGGTGTGTGATTTGTGTTCCCAGCGCTGTGCAGGACTGAGCGTGGGGTTCTGTTCCTGATTACGCTCCGGCAGCAAACTATCAGGCCTACATAGGCATGACTGCAGTTCTTCAGTCTGGCTCTAAGGAAATGTAAATATATGGGCTGCAGCAGTCAGCTGCTTCTGCTACCTTTAAGTTATGAGCAACTCTATTGTAAATAGGTAAATTTCATGGACAGACTCTTTCCCTATGTACCACGATTGCCTTAAATAATTTCTGTTAAGAGTAAGAAGGTAGATAACTTAAAGTTAAGAAAAATAATCTGAGGGAAAAGTGGGGTTTTTTTTCCAATTGCTTATCATAAAAATATATTTACATGGTAAATTTACTTATACAGTATGTGCAAAACCAAATAATTAATCTGGTTACTTCTTCCCAGAGCCTTATTAGCTCAGTTCTTATTATAGGAATGGATCTTTTTTCCAAGTGTGCTTTTCTGAGAAGCATCTAACCATACTTAATGCTCTCAACAGCATAACCCATCTTATTTTTTCTTCATCTATTACAGGAGGGGGAGGAAAGAGTCTTTCACATACATGAGTTTTAGCTAGCTAAATTGACACCATGACGCAATATTTTAATAATTGTAAGGATCTTCTGCTTAATTTTGTATTACTTTAACCATTAAAATGTTAACATTTATCTAACCTGGAGGTGCCTAGAAGAAAACATACTATTGTATATTAAAGAATAAACCTAATGCTTAGTTTAGTAAGTTGGTCCCATTTTACCCCTTTCCCATTTTACCCCTTTTCTTTGTAAATATGATAATTTGAACATCTAATTAACAAACACAAATGTTTCTGAAATTGATGGTCATGTAGGGTTTGCTTTTAGTGTGGGAAAAACTACAGTAATTTCATATGTCCCAATGTGGTAACTGTTGTCAAAGCAGACTACCCATGGGAAATCCTTTTGCAAGACTTGTATAAAAATCCTTTTTTCTCTGTATTAAATGCTGTCCTTCACTGAAGACTCTACAGACATCAGAGTTGATGGCTGATACCCTCTAGAAGTCAGTACTTTGTGCTGCGGAGAATAATATTAATTGTTCTAATGAAAGGGGTTCTCCCCCCAGCCAGCTGTAATAATATGGTAGTGGTAGACGTAACTTTCATTTCCAGCTGAGTAGCTCATTTTTAGGAAGCCAAAGTGGATTAGACCATCAGTCATTGTTACATGGTTGAGGTACCCACAAAAATTCAGGTTTTGGGAAAATAAACTCTTCCTAAAACTTAGAGAAATCTCATGGAAACCTTCACAGGGAGGATGTTCGGTCAACTGGTCCTTTTCTCTGCTGATGCATCAGATAGGAGAGAGAGGTTTAGGTTCCTGGTTCAGAGTGAGGAGTAATGAAAACTGCTCTGAAGCAAATGGAAGAGGATCTTGAAACTGGGCTTCTCTTTTCAAATGTTTGCATTCCTCTGCTCCACTGCCTACTTCTGCAACAGGCAGAAAAACTAACAAATGATTCACTAAGTGTTAGAGACCCAAAAGTACAAAACAGTACTGATTTTCAGAGCGAACTTGTTAGTAGGTGTCTTTTGCTAATATATAAAACCTGAAGGAATTCAGGCTGTGTGAATGTTCAAGAATTCCCCTTCACCCCAGTGCCTCCCAGGGGAAATGCGGGGAAGCTCTAGAGTAAATGCTTAAATGGCTGGATTGCACCTAATACAAAATCTGAGTTGAATACTCCTAATAATATCTTAATAATAATCTTGATCTAATTGAACATGTGTTCAAACTGAAATTCAATTCTTGCCCATGCTTTAGTTCCTAAAATGACAGGCAAAATATATTAAAACATGTTTATCTGAGCTGCATACCTTAAGAAGCATTCATGGACATTGAGCTTTGGTATGGAGTGTCCTCTCAAATGAGAGTTCGGTTTCAAAAATGTTGCTGATGAAAAAAGGAAAAAGGAAAAAAGCTAATTCACTGCACTTTCACAGCTGCACTGAATGTGGCCTGGGAGTACTCACACCATGCTAAGTACTGGTGAGGAGCAGTGGTGAAAGTGGTGCCTGTGCACCGCAGTTACTGTGGTCTGGCAGATTCTGCTTTCCAGTCATATTGCTACAAAGCAGTATGTGGAAGAGTGGCTGTGCCTCTGCTCTCTGCTTCCTGCTGCAGTCCAGCTGAAAGTCAGGTTCTGGTCTACCTGGCATGATACCTCCCCAGCAACGTTTGCATGAATATATATATTTTTCTCTTTCCCACCCTCATTAAGCTGCTTTGGTCCTTAAAACATAATTTTTAGCCCAATGTTAGTCCTCTGTTTGGAAAAGCTAGATAATGCAGCAAAATGGCAACTCCAATAAATAATGCATTTTATATTATTAAAACTGTTTATAATCTGGAGTTCAGTGGGATATGTCTGTGAATCACAGAGAAAACAGTTTTGAAAAGCATCTTAGTTTTTTAACATGTAAGAAGCAGAGCTGCAAGACTGGAGACCAAAAAGGCTAGGTTTCACTTTTTCTCTAAAGTTATCATGTCTGAAAGAATTTATACTGAAATTGGAGTTGGCAGGAGGATTTAGGAAGAGGCAGACAAGTATTTCAGTAACTTGCCAATCTTCTGTAAAATGCTTCAATGTCTAGGTAGCCGGTCAGTTCCTCTTCATGGCTATATGGCTGAATGTTAAGATTATGTGCATGTTGAATACTATTGGGAATTACATTCTTCCAGCCTAATTAATTGTTACGTTCCAGTCTTGTGGCTAATACAATATATTTTATATTAATCCTTTTTTCTCCTCCTACTGCATATGTACGAATCAGAGTAGTTTCTAATATGAAGTCCATCACACTTTGCATAGTGCAGCTTTGCTTAGCAAGTTGCATTTTTTTATTATCTGTCCTGGAGGATCTGCTGTCTGGTTAAATTGAAATGAAAATAAATTTGGATATATTTGGAATGGAACATCTGGAGTTGCTGAATGTTTTAGATACTAAATGAGTTAGGTTCACTTTATTTTTAATAAATGCAGACTGGGAACATTTCAGTGACAAAGAAAATGAGACAGAACGAAAGGCAAAAATGAAGTAGGAGTAGTTTTCCCTCACAGAGTCCACTTTACAACACTGTGTTTCACTTACACAGCCTTCTCAGAGGATCAGCCTTCTCCAGTCTGTGTTAGTGACCAAAAGTAAAGGAGTAACTGAAGTATAACGGGGGGGGGATGCAATGGAAGAAAAATCCTCAACGTTTTTTGTGAAATAATAGATAGAGTAAGGTTTGTGGAAGAGCTAATATATTTTATTGGGTTGACAGATACAGAAAGAATTAAACCGCTAAGCTTTAATAATGCAAAATCTTCTTCAGTTCTGAAATAGAAGTGTCAATCTCCATCCTTAAGACCTTAATAACTACAACAGTACTACTGTAACAAATGCCTGGTGTTACTACAATATTTTAATTCATTTGTGTTTGAAAGGTCATAAGTAAAAAGCTGATAACGGAATGACTAGCTTTGTCCTTTTAATTTCTTTAAAGAGCTAGAACTTAACTAGTTAAACTTCACTTTCCAGTTTCACATGCCTCCCATCTTCTACAAGACTAGTTTTAATTTTGATGTTACAATTACATTCAATGCTCATTGTCATTACATAAAGATTTCGTATACTTCATTCTGTTTCGCCACCCATCCTTGGGTTCAGGAGCTGCTGCACCAGCTTCATGAGTTCTTTTGCCCTTCAACTAAAGCACATTACTATCCTCAAAAGAAAGGTATTTCTAAATATAGAAACCTAATTTAGATTCTGCTGTGACAACCAGTGGTCCATTTCTTTTTTATTACAGTGATGAGGTATTTATTTCTGAAGTCCACAGGTACGTTACTTAAGTGATCTTTTAGCCTGAAGGCACAGAAAAAGTTGCTAGTAAGGGGGAAGGCACAATTCTTGTAAACGTACTTGAGTCTGAGAGATCTTCCATAGCTAGAGTATCTCTGTTCCATCTCCCTACACTGGATATGTATTCTCTTCTATCATTAAATCCACTATTAAAGCCACCTAATACAAAGCGTCTTCTACTGAAATAAGCTCAAAATTGTGGATATATTTTTCTTTATCCCCTTTCTTTTCAAGATTAGCCCATTTACAGGGAAAGTCAGGTATAACTCAGATATAGAGGAACTTAACAGAGAACCTGTTTCAGAGACTGAATAGTTACTGGGAGAGAGAAATGAAACATCTCTATACAGGTATACCAGAGTGATTTTTTCAGGAGGACAGGTAGTTCTAAAAGGAGCTATGCTTCTTTCTCAAAAAGTTCTTACCTTTTATATTAATTGGAAAACATCCCTACTTCTTCTTTTTGTACCGTTGAGAACAGACCGGGGGTGGGGAGGTTATGTTTTTTGCTTTTTATAGTCTTTGTGATTCACAGCTGGGATTTTTGACCAGAAATGGGTCATTCATTTTATAGATTCTCCTGGAGTAATTCAACGTATGGTGTTACAGCACTATGAAATGGGGGGGAAGAAGCATCCTAGAGATTTAGTGCTTGCCCTGTTGTCTAGCTCCATTTGTGGGTCTTGGTCTGAAAGAGCTGTCTTTCAGAGAAACATAAAAACCTGTCAGTGAGACTTACTTTTTTTGTTCCCTCAATACATAGCTAATGTAAAGCTTTTTCTTGTTACTTTGGGGGTGGGGAAGGGAGTAAAGTTCTTAAAATTATTTTACAGATATGCGAATATAAAAACCAAAGGGAGGCTTCATTTTTAAACTTCTATTCATTGCTTGCTTTATATCTTGAATGAGCACAGCTTGAGGGTATCTTAAATAGGGGTAAAAAAAACCCCAAACTTCTGAATAGCCTAGATTGGATGCCATTATCTGATTTAGTGATAGTTTTGTATCAGTTCCACCTGGCTTGTTGGGCCAAAAAATAATAATTTAATTTTAAAAGTCAATTAAGTTATGTTACAAAAAATTGAACATGATAAGGAGAATTAAAAGAAAAAAATATTACAAGAGCTGTACTAAGTTGAAAGGCAAAAAACCCCCACCCAAAATCCATGTTCTTCATCCTCACATAAGCATGCGATATCTTGCGAATGGCAAAAATACTTAGTAGTGGTACAGTCCATGAGAGAGAGAACAGTGTCAAACAAAATGGCATATGGGGAGAATGCTAAGGGTGCCTGGGTGATTTCTGCTTTGACACTGTTGAGAACAGGTAGTACTTTTAGAAATAAAGAACTGCTCCTTCCAGTCGTTTTGGGGAGGGAGAGAAGGGTCCCAAAGGAGGGTTGTTTTCAGTGATGGAGAGAAGGTCATCATCATCATGGCTTGACTTCACGAACGAAGATTTGGGAAGGGTTTTACCCACGCTTACTACAAGTGCGCTGATGACTAAAAAGGCCAATGTGGGATAGGCAAATCCGGTTGCAAAAAGCACAGTGAAAGGTCTCCTTGGGTGGTATAGGAGGGGCGCGATTCTTTCTACGTTGTCTTTTCTCCTTGAGACTAATTCTGCATGTGTTCTCAAAGGAGACAACGGCATTATGTACGGTGTGTCTCCAGGTCTCCCGACTGGAGGCCAAGGTGGACCACTGGTGGTAGTCAATATGGCCAAGGCTGAGGTATTGTTTCAGGGAGTCCTTATATCTCTTCTTTGGGGCACTTCTCTTGTGGTAACCGGTGGTGAGTTCACCATAAACACAATCTTAGGGAGGTGGTGATCCTTCATCCTAGAGATGTGTCCTGCCCCGATTTCAGCAATAAGGCCTTGATACTGGTGACCCCTGCCTGTTCAAGGACAGTAACGTTTGACACATAGTCAGTCCAATGGATGTTTAGAATTGTATGGAGGCAGCTCTGATGGAAGCATTCGAGGAGTCGCAGGTGATGGTGGTAGGTAACCCATGATTCAGACCCATATAAAAGAGTAGACAGTACAATGGCCCTATAGACGGTAATCTTTGTACTTCAGGTGTTTATTGCACCAGACTTTTATGGAGTTTTCCAAAGGCTCTATACACCTTTGCTATTCTGTTGTCTATCTCTTTGTCGATAGTGCCATCCGAGGAAATAATGCTTCCCAGATAGCTGAACTGCTGAACTGACTTAAGCTCTGACTCGCCAATGGTAATGTGGGGATGATGATAATCTTCTTGTGGTACGAGTTGGTAGAGAACTTCTGTCTTCTTCAAGCTGACTTCCAGCCCAAAAAGCTCAGCCGCCTCCGCAAAGCAAGATGTTAAGCGCTGCAGAGCTGCTTCTGTGTGGGCGACAAGGGTGGCATCATCAGCAAAAAGCAGTTCACGGACAAGGTGATTTAGGGTCTTAGTGTGGGCCTTCAGTCGCCTTAGAGTGAATAGGCTCCCATCGGTAGGATATCGAATACAAATGCCATTTTGTTCATTGAGGTCTACCGTAGCCCTTTGGAGCATCATGCTGAAGAATATTGTGAATAAAGTTGGTGTGAGAACGCAACCTTGTTTCACACCATTGGTTATTGGGAAGGGCTCAGAGAGCGCATCATCATATCTGACTTGGCCTTGCTGATCCTCATGTAACAGAATAATCATTTTGAGGAACTTGGGGGGACAACCTAATCGTTCCAAGATCAGCTACAGGCCATTTCTGGTCACAGTGTGAAAAGCTTTGGTGAGGTCAACGAAAGTTACATAGAGCCCCTTATTCTGTTCTCTACACTTTTCTTGCAGTTGTCTGAGAACAAATACCGTGTCTGTGGTACTTCTGTTAGCTCTAAAACCACACTGACTTTCAGGTAGAAGTTCTTCTGTGATAGCGGGTACTAATCTGTTCAAAAGTATTCTTGCAAGAATTTTTCCAGCAATGGAGAGCAGAGTTATACCTCGGTAGCTTGAGCAGTCTGACTTTACACCTTTTTTCTTATACAGAGTGATGAAGATTGCGTCACGAAAATTTGATGGTAGTTTACCTTGTTCCCAACAGCGCACAACTAGCTCGTGAAATTTAGCATGAAGTGCTTGGCCTCTATGCTTCCAGATTTCGGGTGGGATTCCGTCGACCCCAGCTGCCTTGCCTGTTTTCACCTGCTGTATAGCCTTAAGAGTCTCTCCCATCGTAGGGGCTATATCCAATTCATTTTTCACTGGATGTTGTAAAACATGTTGGATTCCTTCGCCTTGGACTACACGGTTAGCACTAAAGAGTGTTTGAAAATGTTCAGACCAATGATTCAGGATGGAGATTTTATCTGTAAGAAGCATCTGGCCATCTGCACTAAGTAAGGGGCTTTGAACCTGAAATTTGGGTCCATGCACTGCTTTCAGGGCCTCATAGAATCCTCTGTGGTCACCCAAATCTGCACATAATTGAGTCTTTTCTGCTAGGTTGAGCCACCACTTGTTCTGGATGTCTCGAAGTTTTTGTTGGAGTTTACTACATGCAAGACGAAAGGCTGCTTTTCTTACATGGCAAAATGGCTGAGCGAGGTGTGCTTGATGGGCAGATCTCTTCTTTGTCAGCAATTCCTGGACCTCCTGATTGTTATTGTCAAACCAGTCTTTGTTTTTCTTTAAGGAAAACCCAAAGGATTCTACGGAGGACTGCAGGATGCTATTTTTAATATGTTGCCAAAGCGCTTCAGGAGAAGAACCTGTAAGTCTTCAAGCCTAGTTTGAAGGTTAGCCTGAAAGCTGTCCCTCACTGCAGCTATTTGAAGACTATTAACATTGAGCCTCCTCCTTGGAATGCCACCCTTCTTAGGTTTGGGCTTGAAGTGGAGGTTAAGTTTGCAATGCACAAGGCGGGTGCTCTGTTTGACATTCTGCACTAGGCATCACTCAGGTGGGACAGACAGTGCAAACATCTCTCTGGCGCACTAAGACATAATCAATAAGGTGCCAATGTTTAGATCGAGGATGCATCCAGGTTGTCTTCAGGCTGTCTTTCTGCTGGAAAATAGTGTTGGTGATGGTAAGCTGCTGCTCTGCACAAAACTCTAGCAAGAGACGACCATTATCATTGCAGCTACCAACACTGTGCTTGCCTAGTACTCCTTTCCAGTCTTCAAAGTTCTTACCTACGTAGGCATTGAAGTCACCGAGAATTATGATCTTACCATCTATAGGAACCTTTTGAGTGAGGCAACGCAGGTCGGAGTAGAATTTGTCTTTTTCTGCAGGGTCAGCTTGCAGAGTTGGAGCATATATGCTGAAAAGAACAACATGTTGCTTATTGCGTAGTGGAAGACGTAAGGAAGTAATACGATCGGAATGACCTGTCGGCAGATTTTCAAGTTTAGAGATGATGGAGTTTTTAATCATGAAGCCAGCTCCAGAAAGATGACTTTCCGTTTTGGATTTGCCTGACCAGTAGAGTGTATAGCTGGCACCATGTTCTTGAAGGCTACCTTCCTCATGAAGGCGAACTTCACTGAGAGCAGCAATATCGATGTTGAGTCATGACAGTTCATGGGCAACTAGCGCAGAACGGCGCTCAGGACGCCCACTGTTCACTGTATCAAGCACGGTTCTGATGTTCCAACTACCTTTGTAGGCAGGTGTATGCCTTTGTCTCTTTGTCTTTAATTGACCGCAACAGAAGATGCCCGTTGGCCACGGCTAGCCAACCAGGTGGAGTGGGAGATGAGCTTTGGTTAGGCCCCCTTTTCTAGACCTCTCTCCATATGGAGCAAGCAGTGCTCTCCTTGAAAAAAGGCTGCTTGGTCATTCAGGATGCTGCCGAACAAGCCTGTCATCTCCTGGGTCAGTCTTGAGCAACCAATGTGCTGAACCGCCTGCATGCAGGGCTGGGTCTGCGACTTCCAGTGCACCTTACCACCTGCCGTTACATACCTCGCCTGTCGCTACAGGGCTTTGCAAGTGTGGGTAAACCCTTCAGGCCTGCTTAGTGGATTTTTTAGGTGAGGCGCAGCGTGCACGGAACTGGCCCCACCCTTTACACCTGAGGTTTATCTGCCACGGCCTAGATAGCTAGAACAGTGACAGCAAAGTCCTCAGGTCGTAGGTTTGGTTAGAGTATCCTTCTCTTAGATGGATGGCCTTACAGGGCTAAACGAGCTCCATCTGCCCGGGTTTGACATTAGAGTTGTCCTTCTCCTAGGATGGTTGCCCGAAGGCTAGTGAGCCCATCCTGCCCATGGACACACTTTGTCTGACCCTTTCAGTTGAGACCTGTCTGGCATGGGAGACAATACCGGAGGCATTTGCCACCACCAGCATAGCTCCCAACCTCACAAGGGCACGCAAGCTCTTTCCCACGACAAGGGGGTGTCCATGAAAGAGGAGGTAGTGAGGTGCAAAGAAACCTGACTCCTCAGTTTATCATTTAGTACTCAAGCACTTCACAAGGTAGAGCTGCAGTTTTCACACCAGTTGGGTGGTTGGTTTTCTGGCCCAATTACAAACAAAGCAGTAAGTCGTCTTGGTAGGAAAACAGGAATGTTGCATGTGGTTTCTAGGTGTATTTCCAGCTTCCAAGGGAGACATATGGTGGTAGTACACAGAGCTTTCTATTCTTGTTTATCCATTGCCAGCTGTTGTGCCTGTTGGCTCCTTCCTGTCCTTCTGGTGTTTTTTTTTTTTTCCTGCCTCCTGCGCCTTCTCCTCAGTTTACATCTTCCTTTTCCTTTACTGCAGGGTGCTGGCAATGGGGGACACTTTCTGTTCTTATCAACGAGGCCGTGGCCCTCACTTGTGAAGAGCAGAAAGTAAACAGCCCTTTGCTTGCAAGCACTTTGGAGTTAAACATCTGTGAACTCTTTATCTTTTTTTTTTAATTATTGTTATTTATTTGAGGCTTCTAACTGTGCCAGATTTGGATAGATTTCCATGGGAATAGCCAAAGTAGACATATTTGACACATCAAGTTTGTTATAAAAGCCCTGAACTTTTAGTAGAGGTCAACAAAGCCAGCACAGGACCCTTTCCAGAGGGTTGGGAAGTAAATCTTGTTTCTTGAGGATCAGTAACTAGTGTTTGATTTGAATGTAATTTATGGACAGTATTTGAACTTCATTTTTAGACCAAATTGTGCTTCTAACCACAGCTGAACTTTCAAAAGTCAAGCAGTTGATTAGTTGTTACGTAACTGGTGAGTATATCAAGGGAGTTTAGCGTGCACCCTTTTTGAAGGGAAGGGCTTGAAAGAGATGAGATTTAGTAATCAAGAGAGCAGTGGCAGAAACCTGAAAATGACAGATTTCATAAAGATTACTAAATACAGTATGCATGAAATCACTAATACAGTTCAAAAGTGAAGAAGAAAAAAAAAAGTAGAAAAGGGGGAAGGTTCAAGATGTAACTGGTGATGTGGCTGGAACTTTAATCAGATCAAAGAATTAAGGCTCATGTGGCTTTGGAATTGCAGATTTCTTGGTGGACCTTTTGATGTTCCTGACTGGGAAAATAAGGAAGAATGAGAAAGCTGAGAAAGATCCTGAAGGGATTTGAGTGGGAGTGGGAAGGAAGGACTCAATCATTAGCCTGATTTTCTACTGTGGTGGATTACACATGTGCGTACCATACAGGAATAGACAGTTGTTCTGATGCTCTTCAGTGGCATTACGTTCCCTGGAGGAGAGAGCCCTGAGGAGATCACTCTTACAGCTAAGCTCTGCTCCCCAAGTACCTGTAAAAAATTGCCTGTAGAGAAGAAGGCTTGTTCAATGTCTGGGAACTTGAGTGTAAGGAAAAAACTTTGACCAACCTTTGCAACTTTGATTAAAGCTTTACCTCTGTCACGTAAACCTTTGTTTCTGTCTCAGCATATGAAGCAATGCCAGTGTGTAGAAGACTAGTAATAATTGAGAAGGAAAAGAGCTCCAAGATTAAGGAAAATGATTGTCAAGCATTGCAGCTAGGGAAAAGGTTTCACTGGATAATGGGATGTGGTTACTGAGAAACAACAGAAATGTTGTGTATGCATATTGAGAGCCTGGACAACAAAATGGAGAAATCCAAGCTTCTGATAGAGGTTGGGATATAAAACATTTGAGTATCAGAAGCACAGTAGAATGTTCTTAATAACTTGACTAGATGTAATTAAAGCATTTTATGCTGTTCAGAAATAACCAAACAAAAGCAAAAGTTGTGCAGTAGTAATTATATGGTAGGCTAGAAAAGAATATCTTGGTGTAAAAATGACAGACTGGCTCAAAATCAGTTTGGAGGAAGATGACAGAAGGAGTAAGAATCCTTTGTTAGCCTCAGGGTTAGACTCGAATAGGGATAGGGATCTCTGTAATGTTGTTAGATAAATAGTGCTTGTTATGAGATGGTTTACTTTCCCAGGTAGAGATTAGAAAAGAAATGATAGAGCCAAGGTATTCCTGGATGTGATTGCTGGCAAGTTTCTTCCTTAAACTATTCACTGAACCAACAGGAAATCAGAGTTGCTTCAGACTTCAATTTGAAAAGCAATGAGGATATTCTAGAAAATAATTTTGGATTGAGGATTCAGTTTAACTTTATGCTTAATCAGCTGCTGAAAGAGCTAGCTTCGCTCTTTCTGCCCCTGTCTAGCTGATCCTAGCAGTCGCACAGCCAAGGCATGAGTTACATCAGCAAGGTGACTCTAGAGAACATGAGTCAGTCTGGGTGGGCGGGTGAGCTCTGATGCATTAGGCTGGCAGAGGAGGAAGAGTTGAGTGCTTGGGGCTGGTGAGGCATTCAGGGCCTCCCCATTCAGTGGCAGTTTGCAGTTAATCACGTAAAGTGGAACTTCAAATTGCAGCCTTAGTTACCCTGAGCTGATTGAGTTTGAAATAGTGAGAAAAAGTATAGGAAAGTTGGTTTGGAATTTAGGTTTTGAATCTTAGTGGCAAATTTAAGTAAGCTGATCACAGGTTTAAGGAGCCAGAGGACTCTATTTTTTAAACTCACAGATACGTAAAACTTGTCTGGAAACTGAATCAAAAGTAAGTCAGCTCTGCAGACCAAAATGTATGAATAGCCAGCCTGAAGATAGACAGATAGTAAGATTAATGCAGGAATTCTGTAAGCAGTGTGTGTATGTGCGAGAAGACTTAATTCTGATTTCTTTGTTTCTAAATATTGAATTTGATCTTGCAAATGATGTGAAAACTAATAAAAAGAAGCTTTTGTATGCTGAGAAAGGTAGAGAATAACAATAATACACAACTAAAACGTTAAATATTTTTTACTTTATTTTCAATCAGGATGATAATAAGCTACAAAGGATAAGGGAAGATGTATAGTAAGAGAATGGAAATTGCTACAACCAGAAGGAACTTAAGGATTGTAAAATATTTAGACCAAGAGAAAATTCCATCTCAAAATTAGGAAAGAATTAGTGCTGATTGTAACTATTTTAGCTAATCTTTCCTTAAGGGTGGTACCTATGATTGGAGGAGGTACCTATGATTGGATTGCATTGCCAACATAAAGAGGGGGAAAGGAAGAATTATGCAACCAATTAAAGACTGTCAGTCTGCCCTCAAAATATGTAAAACTTTGGGAGGCATTCAAAAAATAAAATCAAGGACTTGGGAGATGAAAGCCAATGAAGTAAAACACAATATACCTACTTCAAAGAGCAAGTTTTTGTGACCTAATACATGTCTTTGAAAATAAGTATTTTCCTAGACAGCAAAGGCCAGTGTGTGGCCTTCAGGTCAGGCATCTGTCAAAACCTTTCCCAAGGTCTGCAGGCAGCTCTTCCCGTTCAGCTCCATCAGAGGAAACCTGCAGGCTGGGATTAATGTGGGTGGGGGATGCTGGTACCCCAGAGCTCTCAAGAGTGCCGTGATACTGCTGCCAGGGAACAAGGTCTTTAAACTCTTCCTTTTGCATTATTGGTACCTAAAGGACCAATGGCTTGTAGCTGTTGAGAGAAGCCATGAAGTAGGTGCTGTTGGGCAGAGAAGCTGGGCAGAGAGGCAGATGGCATAATAAAAGCAGACTTAAATGTGACATTAATTTGGACATGTGTTTCTCACTGCTGTTTTATTTGGGAGAGGTAAGTGACCCTGCGGATACTCTAGAATCATAAGACTGAAAAAGACCGTGAGATCATCTAATCTAAATTGAGACCGTTAAAATTTGTTGTTGGGTCTGCTATAGAGATGAAGAAATTATTCCTTGCAGCATTCTGTTTTCATAGCTGCAGACACACCCAGCTGTTTTCCCCTCCCAGTCTCTTCAGTGTGTATTCATCCATGGTATTTTCCAAAAGTGCTCATTTTATTGCTCCCTTTTGAGCATGTACCTGTCTTGAGGAACAATTTTCAAAATTCTGCTCACTTTAGACTACTCCAAATGAGGCTTTTGAATACTGAACACAGGTTGTACTAACATTCACACATCCCAGTTGCGTTTTTATAGCATGATACTAGTAACATAGCAGTTTATAAATTGAACCTAGCTTCTGTGTTTTTCTGTGGAATTTCTCCTTGGCCAGTTATTCACCATTCAGTATGTCTGCTGTTGACTTCCGCCTACGTGCAGTGTTTTGCATGTCTTTCTTTTCAGACCACTTACCCAGTTTGTCTTTTTGTCCTCGAATACGATTTGCAGTCTCACCAAGCTGGTTGGTTGTCAATTTAATAAATGTAGTCTCTGTTCTGTCATGCGGGTCACTAATGAAAATAGTGAGTAAGAGCAGACCCAGTGTAGGATGGCTTTGGAACTGCATTCTAGATATGTATTTTGACAGTGATCTGGTGATGATTTCTGAATATTTTGGGGCTTTTTTGTTTTGTGTAGTTCTTTTTTCCTTGATATGCATCCACATTAGTTTCATTTGGGTCTAATCTGTTTAACTTGTGTACATGAGTATCATAAGAGGAAGCGCCAAAAAACTTTTGAGTCAGGATATATAGACCTGCTTCTCAAGTCTGCTCTTCTATGTTATAAAGGAAATTTGCTTTGACATAATGTATTATTTTCAAATTCATTGTGGCTTTTACTCATCACCTTATTTTCTTTTAAGCCTTTACAAATAGACTGGTTATATCTACTGCGTGTTTCCTCCCCTTCCCCTTGATCATGGGCTATTCTAGTCATCCATCAGCACTTCAAAAATCTACATCATGGACCCACTTGAACAAAAAGGCTGGTTGGCTTTGTTCTGAGGCAAGAAAATGCAATTAAAAATTACAATTACTTTTGTAATGCATTCCACAGTATGTCAAGTGACGAACAATCAGAGGAAGATGGGGATTAGTGGTGTGAACAGTAAATTGGGTAGGAACTGTCTTATTTTAGCTATGTGGTGTTGAAATAGGTGGAGCAGTGTAGTGGTGAAATACATCTGTCTATCCATCATTTTGAGAATGACTTGCTTAGTACTTTCACTAAAATGTGTGGACTAATTGTTTAAATTTGATTAAATCTGTAGATGGTACAGAACAGGAGGAGCCCTTAACACAGAAGATGAGGGGGGTTTATGCAACTCAAATGCCCCTGAAAAATTAAGTAATAAAACTGGAACAGATCTCAACTCCATATGAAGTGGTGGATTTAGAAGCAGATGGCAAATGTAGACAAGAGCTTATAGAATCATAGAATCAACTAGGTTGGAAAAGACATTTAAGATCATAAAGTCCCACCTTTACCCCAGGACTGCTTTAGTAAATTGAACGCATGTAAAGGTTAGACACTAAAGCGTCCAGCCAGGTCACTAAACCATGTCACTTAAGGCTTCATCTACATGGTTTTTAAACGCTTCCAGGGACAGTGACTCTGCCACTTCCCTGGGCAGCCTCTTCCAATGCCTGATCACCCTCTCAGTGAATAAATTTTTTGTAATATCCAATCTAAACCTCCCCGGGCACAGTGTGGGGCCATTACTTCTTGTCCTATCACTTGTTACTTGGGAGAAGAGACCAACCACCTCCTTGCTCCATTCCTCATTTCAGGCAGTTGTAGAGGGTGATAAGGTTCCCCCTGAGCCTTCTCTTCTCCAAACTAAACACCCCCAGTTTACAGTGGAAGCACTGGCATGGAGAAGTTTCGGCCCTTCTGGCAAGTCAGAAAGAGGATTGTGCACCTGCTGTTTTACGTCAAGATGATCACAGGTATGACGCTGGGACACGCAAAATGTATCTTCCTGGAATAGAGGAGGCGTTCTAGAGTCCCCCTACAGCTGCCTCCAAGAGTGCTTTTAAACTGACACACATAATTCTGGTCAGCCATCCTGGAGAAAGACAAATTCAAACTGAACAGGATATGGGGGTTGATGATGAGGATAACCACAGTGCGGAAGTACAATCCAACATGAGAGACTAAGTGGGAGTAGGTAATGGAGGCTAGTAACATTGTCTTGTATGCTAGTATGGGAAAAATGAGGAGAAGTGTAATCAGTGCTATAAATAGCTCTTGGAGGTAAATATTGTCTGATATACTACACAAATAGATCCAGAAGATCCTGAATTCACTATACAGGCCTAGGGCACAAATTTGGAAGTGCAGGGGTGCATTTCTTCTTTCTAATATAACAGTAAGTTTGAACTTGGGGAAAGAAACGCATTTCACATCTAGTGGGAAACTTCTAAGTGGGGTATATTTGTGTCACCTTTCAGGGACCCTAGGAAAGAAGATGAACAAGATCTGAATAATTTTGGTTTTTATCTTTAAACTCATAGCTGTCATAGTTTGAAGATGAGTGAATTTATAAAAAGCAGAAAACTTTATGTCGGAGAGAAGTACTTTCAACACCATCTGTCCTGTGTTTTCCAGAAAGGAAAAAAATGTGTTTGTCCACCAAGGTTGCTACTGAACAAGCATGTAGGAAAGCAGATGTGAGAATCTAAAAATAACACTGCAGGGGGAATCCATTACGATATCTAGGTTAGTTTCTAATTCGTTTACTTGATAGACTGATGGTGTTTCAACATCATTTCAGCATTATCCTGATGCTGGGATATATTGACTAAAACCCCGTCTGTTCCATCAGACTTTTTATTATTAAGTGTGAACTTCTAACCTCGACTTCTTAGTGGCTTATGCCTGTGCGGTTTTTGTCTTTGAGAAGTTTTCCCAAACCTTTTGTACTACAGAGTCAGGAATCAAACCAATGTATTAGCAGCTGTATCTCCGTGTGGGATGTCTTGACAGTCACAATATGATTTTGAAACAATCATAGCAGGAAAATAGACTGCTCAAGAAGGTTAGAAGGTATTTCTGTATATAGTCTGAAACTAGATTGTATCTCTCCCTGTTTACAGGACACACAAAGGTGAGGTGAACAGTCTGGTATTTTTATTTGAGAAGTACACACTAGCATGTTGTCTCAGTAAGGTGGAGCTTTTTACAAAGATCATTAAAACGCAATGCAGTGATGATACTTAATATTTAAGTTTTAGTGTTTGGAAACAGGAAAATACTACTTCTAAGGTAAGATACTCTTATGCTTAAAGTGTACATGTTCAGGATATGAACAGGGTATATCACAAAACACAGAGAAATGTCCAAGTATGTCCTCACTCCCAACACGCTGGGACTAGGAGAGCACAGAAGCACTGAATCCAGAATGAGTAATCCTTTCCCTCCCTGAATAGCCTTTCCCTATTAAGGGAATCCAGAGATAGCCAGATAGAAAGCCTGCAGAACTGGCAGATGGGGTTCCTTATCTTTTGGAGACAGTGAACTCAGAGAAGGAGAAAGGAATAGAAGTTGTAGCCTTTGACTGTTCACCAAAAAAAGTCTCCCATTCTGAATATATTGCAAATTGTGCTTATTCCACAGCTCTTATTCCGCCTGACAAACAGTAAAGCACACTGCTATCAGTAAAAGGGAATAAATGTAAAGACTGGAGGAAGGCCTTGAGGAGTCTTTTACTTCTCAAAAATGGAATCCACATTTATGTGTAACAACTTCATTCATATGATAATTGAAGCAGGTATTTCCCTCTTTCAGCTTCCGAAGAAGGTGTTCTAAAATACTGCTCTCTGTTCTTGGGGTTTTTTTCCCAAGATTTTTGTACTTGACCTTTTGTATGGTTTTGAGACTTTTATTATGCTAGGTAGCTTCAAACAGCAGCTCCTATTCTTTTTCTCCTGATCCCAGCGCTGTTTCAAGAGCCAGTTCCACTCCCTGTAGAGACTTTCTACTTAACTGAGTTGTTACAGCCTACTCAAGTGACCATTTCATAGCATGATGTTAAGAATATGTTGCTTTCCCTGAGTGTGGTGTCAGGTATACGCAGAGCATTTGATACTACAAGAGTCGCTTGGATACTGTCGTAGGGCTGTGGGAATGGAAAATATCGGCACGGATGCATTCTCACCACTGCCATAACAGAGGAAGTGATGCCTGGCATGAGACTCCCTCGGAACCGCACCCTGTTTCTCCTCAGATGGAGCCAGTGGCTTGTTTCCAGGAGGCGGCCCTGGACTGCAGGGCCTGCCAGCAGCCTGAGCAATCAAGGAGCCTGAACTGTGGTGGGAAACCAAGCTTTCTGTGGTGAGGAGGCACCCGAGTTGTTCTGGAGGAGAGCAAATAGAAAAGCGCAAAATAAAATGCAATCCATTTAAGAGGAGGGAGGCTGACTAAGGTGGTGAATAAAATGCCTTAGACAAAGGAAAGAGAAGAGGGGAGTGGCAGTGAAGAACTGAGAAATAAACAGAAGAATTGGGGGGAAAAATAGTGTTTTGGAAATTAAAGTTAACAAGGATGTAGGGGGTGAGATGGAAAAAAGTGAGGCAGGTGACAGGTACTTATGCTCTGGGGAATACAACCAGAAAGGGATCTTGCAAAAGCTAGATCCGGGTGACTCTCAGGAAGTGAGACAAGCTTCAGTGAGGTAAATGGGAATGTAGTATGAGAGGGACAGGAAGTAGTGGGAGGTTGAAAGGTGGAGTCCTGTTCTTTAATGGACTTCAGTTAGTTGGAAGTATGTGAGGGAGGCAGTGTCAGGTGCTGAATCAGAAGAGCAGCAATTCAGTGGATGTAAGAAGCCTAAAGCTGATGTTCTCAGTCAGGTTGTTTTTCTGGAGTTGAGGCTGGGTAAATGAATTTTACATCCAGTCAGTTTGGGGAAAAGAATGCAAGAGTATTGTGAATGTTGGCAATAGGGTTGGAAGAAAAGAATAAAGCCAAGAAGCGAGTTGGAGGGAGTTTGGCATTATTGTGATGGAAACTAAGAAGGCTGAAGAAGTGTGAATACTGAAAAACATGGATGGCACCCAAGTTAAAAAGGGTTTGATGAATGTTGCAGAAGGAGTGTGGGTAAGAACATTATGAACTTGAAGCTGTTGTGCTTGCCTTGTGGAAGACAGAATCCAGTCCTAAGGTTAATGACTGTTGTAGCACATTGTTGCGACACTTGGAAACTCATATGAAAGTCCAGAATTCCATTGTGCAGTGAATTGCGGAACTAACACAAAATGAAAAGGGTTCCTTTCTCCACTGAGGTAAAATCTGAAAGTAAGTCAAGGGCAGGTGACACACAAAGACAGGCAGATGGGAAGTAGGAGGCATTGCTCATGAGGCTTCCATAAAGCATTGGCCAAGCCATTGTCAAGGTTTCAGAGGTCAGTACAGCAGAGCAGAGTTTTAAGGAAAAAATGGAAAGATGTCAGTGGATCAGTTTTACCAGTGTTGCCAGTAAGCTGTTCCTGAAATTGATAAATGAGCGACAGCAGGATTGGGAGCTGCTGTTTCTGAAACCGCAGTTTGATGTGACAGGACTGCTGAGGGACAGAGTGCAAAGAGTGGACACTGTAGGCTAGTGATGTTTGTGGCAGCATTTTGAATGGATCTGAACATGTATGCATTTATTAAGGCCAGAGTAAAGTAGCCTTCAGTAATCAGAACGCAGGATGAGTGTAGGGTGGTGCTCTGAACTGTGGGGATAAGTACAAACCCATATGTTTCGTAAGCTTTATAAGAAAGATCTGCAAACAGTTCATGTAACTTGGACCCAGAAGTGAGAGAGAGCAGCTCACACTTAAAGATGACACTGATATTACTGGACTTGAGTAAGTGGCAGGGTCACATCATTTTTGCTCAGCTAACGAAAGGAGAGGGCATAGGAAAATACATCTGTCATAGTGATGTTAGGCTTGAGATGACGGGCATGCACAAAGGGATGCCTGAGAGACTGCTCAATATTTTGTGTTTAAACATAAATCTGGAGTTAGAGCACTGTTCTGTAGGTTCTAAGTACAGGGATTTGTATCTGTAAATGGCATGCTGCAGAGGCTAAATAGAGAGAAAAATGTCAGTGGCAGGCTGCTAACAGAAGCTGAATTAGGGGAAGATGTAGAATGGGCTAGGAAGAAAATAAATTGTAAAATATACTGTTTGTATTACTGCAATTGTAAAATACACTGTTTAGGTAGCTGAAACCTGAAAGAATGACTTGAATTTGTACAAAGGATGGGCTGGTTTTTGGCTTTTGGTGGGTTATATTTTTTTTTGGGGGGGGGGGTGGTGCTGTTTGTTCTGTGTTTTTTTTTTTTTTTTTTTAAACAGAAGGATTGAAAGCAACTTCCTGTGAAATTGTCAGCATTCAAAATTTGTAGTTTCTGAAGTCTGCAGATCATTTAAGCACTAGCAGAAAACTCATGCAAAATAAGAGAACTCATGGAATACTACCGCCTACAGTGATGCATTATTTTTTATTTTTAGTGCCTACTTCTTTCTTTTACCATGATTATTGGTCTCCTGTTGCAGCAGGGACACCAATTCAGCCACGAAAGTAGTTCAAGTTTACTATCAGAGCTTATTCCCAGAGCTGTGAATTACAATACTGGTATGATGAAGTAGATGGGGATGAAGTAATGGAGAAAATTGCACAGTCACATTGATGCACGCAGCATTAAACCCCATGGTGCCTGCCCAGGAAAGGACAAAAGTTATTTTGAAACTTGACTGAAAATATTGCAAAGATAGAAACTATATTTTAAATTGGATTAATTTGAAATATACTTTAAGATCAGTTAGTGCTAATATGCAACTGTATTAATTGTACTGTTGCTCGTGTTCCTCCATATTGAACTCAGCTGCCCAATACTGTTGTCTTCAGCTTCTCAATTTAGAAAAATTACTAAAGATAGCCTGGTGAGGTTTTTACACGTCTGGAAGTGAGATTTATCCACCTCCATAACCAAAACATAGAGTTTAAATGAAGAATTTGCCCAATGAACCTAAAAATGACAGTTTATTTTACATGTTGCAGCCTTAGTAGTAATGGTTGTTTCACACACATTAATTCCTCCTTTGGACTTCGGCTTCTGCACTTAAGTACACCATTTGAACTCAGCTGGTTTGTACAAATATGTAATCAGAAAACTTATTTCTCCACTAATGTGAGACTGGTGTAGCTCTCCTCTTACACTGTATTATTTCTGCAGGAGTATCGCTATGAAACAGTTCTGCTTGCTAAGCAAATGTAGGGTGGCACACACAGGAAGAAGATAAGTAGAAAAATGCTAATTTAAATGATGAAGACCGGTTTAAATAACTTTCATTTGTTTTGAAGTTTAAATATTTACTCATTCGCAATATTTACATGTGCTCTTTCCTTGCCGGCAGTGTCACATAGATGGGTTCCTCGGGCGAGGTGCAGGGAAGTAGCGTGGTTTGCAGTTACACGGGTTTACTGCCGCCAAGAAACAAAAGGAGGGTTAGAGCAGAACTTTCACCACCACCCCCTTCCCAGCCGTGTGTGCTTCAGTTTCCTGATGTCCTTGTGGTGTTTCTGGCAGCAGCGCCGTGCCAGTAGTCTCCCCTACGGGCAGTGACTCAGGGCCTCGGTGCTGGCAGGCAGCCAGCCTGCAGGCACAAGGGCTGCAGCTGGCCCTGGCCCCAGCCAGCCCTGCTGGGCACCAGCAAACGCCTCTGTGTCAGAGCGCTTGGGTGAAAAACCTGCCCAGTGTTCTAAAAGGGAAAAAGAAGAGGAAAAAAGAGCAGCTTTCGCAGAACCATGCCAGCACAACCCGGCGTGCCTTCCGCCACAAAGCAAACAAAACCCCAACCGAATACCTCCAGCAGAGGAAGGCAAAGCCATATGCCACCTGGAATTTTTCATGCGGTTGCTAAAAATACAAAACCCACAGTATTGCCATCCTCGCATGCATGGCCTGAGCCTGGGCTGGGTGTGCTGCTGTGGCACACCAGAGGAATGCTTTGCTGTAGTTGAAGTTACAGTTGCGATTTTAGGAAGGGAATGTTTACATTTTCCCGTTGATATTCATGATTATCTGTAGTTCTCGCGATTATCTGCAAAATAGGGCACACTGTGTAATACATGTATCCTGTGGCAGCGAGCCAAGACAGTAATTGAAGGTCAGGGATTGTTTGCCGAGTGCAATTCAGTGTGCTGCCCGATTCCATAGGGGACTGGCAGTGCCAAAGAACAAAGGCAGCTCTGTTCTGCAAGCTTATAGTATGGCTGGTTTGACAGAGTTCAGGCCTGATTATGAGATGAAGCAAGCAGTAGTTGGATACAGTGCTAAAATAATGCGACTATTAAATAAGCCACTTTAAAGTGTAGTATTTTGCAAATGTCATAACAAGGCTTTGGTAGGAATATTTTACATAGGCTTTGGGACTCTTAAGGCTCTCATTTTTAAAGTTCTAGTTCAAAACTGAGTGTTAGTGCCTTTACATGGCAAATCTGTGTTTTTCTAAGAATGCACACATATATATTGTGGTAAATTTAGCAAGCCATAATGATGTAAACTTCCCTTTATGTTACCGTAGCATACTTACATTAGCAGTTGTACCAATAGCAACTTCATTATTTTTTTTATACTCTCTAAGGCGTTTCCCACTTAGCGGATTTTTACTGAAATTGACTTTAAGTGAAACCCTTGGAAACAGAGTTGCTGGGTTAGTATTCCACACATAGCTGCTGCCACTTGAGAGTTTTCAGCAAAATCCCTCTGTGGTAATGAATAGCTGGTGCTGCAGTGGGTATTAATATTCTTTGTTACTAAGTCGCAGTCTATTAATAAAGCTTTGTCCAAACGGGCAAACTTGCCTGTCCTCCAGACAGTCTTGTGATTTGTATTTTAACAGCGTCTGTCTTGGGTATTATTAAGGCTTGCCTGCTTTGACAGTTGCACTACATTCCACGCAGCTATCACAGCACCATTAGTTTAATAGTATATGCTGTGCTCTGTAATAGGCATAATTTCTCCATTTGCCCTTCCTGAAATAACTATTAGTATTTGGACTCTTACTTGAGAAAAATGGTAAAACAAGAAACAAAACCCCTGAAACCATGTGAGAGGTGTGTGAATTCGGTGGCAGTAGTAGCAAGGATGTCTTTGGGATGTTCAGTACTTCTTGGAGGTAATCTAAAATGTGCTTAAATTTAGATATTGATATATAATGTGTAAAATTTAGGTATTAAGTTAAATAAGAAGATCACACAAGTGCAGAATTAAGTTTGGAAAAGACACTTTATTTCTTGACTACTCAGTAAAGTCTGACTTGAGGGTATTTCCTTGTGTCAGCTCTTACTGGTAGGTCAGGTTTTCTTTCTTAGAGGTGCTGAGGCCGCTGAAGAACCGAGTCTGTGAAGGAGTCCCCCCTCACGCGACAGGCTGCCCTGCTGCTGTTTGGTGGCAGAGAATGGGCAGTACTTCGGCACAGTTTTCGAAGTAAAGGCAGTGCAAACTGTGGCCCAAACATGGGATAAGGATGCATTTTAGTTTCTGCTGCTCCATGACCTGTCTTGGTATTGGTGAAAGTGGACAAGGCATTATTCCCCCCTACCCCAGAGAAGAAGCAATTGGAAAGAAGTCAGGTCAAAGTGGTGTCACTAGGTGTTGAATTCTTTCTCTGGAGATGAGGAAATGCAGCCCAGCCGTGGCCGGGTGGGGGCAGGGGCTGTGTTTTAAAGGGAGCAGCGGGGGTTAGTGAGGCTTGTGCTCTGCTGGCAGGAGAAGGCAGCTTTTCTCTGGGTGGCCTTGAGGGCAAGAGGATTTGGTGAGGGGCTGTGCAGGGGTGTCGGAGACGAAAGTAGCAACTGTCCAGCCTGGCTGGTCAGGAATAGATGGAGACTGCTGAGGGCACCGCCGCCTCCCCGCAGCCTTGCAGCCATATAAGGCTGCTCAGCTGCCTCAGCTCGCCAGGCTTCAAGACCACTTAAAAGGGAAAATCAATACAACAAACAGCCTCTGCCAGTGTCCCTTCAGAACAAGACTCAGTTCTGCAGTTCCGTGGCTTGAGCGTAGGCTGAGAAGCATACGAAACCCATGTACAGCTAGCCTGGTTCCTGACCTGCTGTGTGCATGCAGTGTCACGACCTGTTGTGAAAGAAATCCAGTTGCTGGAGACAAGTCCATGGTGGATAGAGAACCTTGCAGTTCAACTTCAATTTTTAACTGTACTTAAGTATTTTATTATTTCAGGGCTCAGTATTTTATAGCATTCCAGTACACCTTTAAGCTTACATCATTTGGAATAATTCAAGATGAGAACAGAGGGGTAGTCATCTATTGATTCCCCATTATACTCATGCTTTCTTGGCAAACTACAGACTTTGTATTTTTTTTCTTTTCCATGAAGTAAAAAAATGTACAGCTGTTTATGTCTAAGGGTTCGGAGAAAAAAAAGCCTCTATTGCAACCCCCTCTTGAGAACTTTTTATTCGTTTTTTTTTCTTCTTCTGTCAATGTTTGTGTATGTGAGCTAAACTCAGGGAATGCTGTACAGGTGTTCTTCCTATATTTCTGTTTGGAGACCATTTTCTAACTAGATAGTGCACCGTGCACTTCCCTAACCTTAACACCCTCCCCAGCCCCGCCCCTGACAAGTCAGGTGAATTTATGTTTTTATCTAAACTGTAAACAAACAGTTGTTGCCACAATAACTTCTGGTCAACGATGGGAAAACATGTTTTATGTGGTATTTTTTTGATCATCAAGGATAAAATAGATGGTACTCTGAAAACTAGAAAATTGTGCTTGAGAACGTTTTGCATCAGTTGACGGGCTGTAATACTTGCTGATCAGGGCGAGGCGTGCTTTGCTGTTCGTGAAAGGCTTTTGGCTGAGCAGCCGTTGCGGGCTTTTAACCGTGCCTGGCGGCGAAGGGGGAGAGCGAGGCAGCCCTGGGCGCCCGGCTCGGCTCTGAGGTCAGCCCTGACGTTCCCTTTCCGTTTTGGTGTTTTGGTTTTTTTCGGAGGGGTGGGGGTGGAGGTGGCGGTGTGTGTGATACATGAATGCGGACAGATTCCTAGCCCTCGTTTGCTGACTTCAAAACGCTCACCCGAGGGAGGGATGGGGAAAGGCTTTCAAGGGGCAGCCCTGCCACGCTGCGGGCGCTTCGGGCCGTGAACTAGGCTGCAGGCTCCGCGCCCTGGCCGCGCTGCTGGAGGCGGGAGGCTGTCGGCCCCTGGGAGTCCCGGCCCCGCGCCCGGGCCACTGCCACACGTGGCCCGCGGCTCCGCCCCGCAGGACGTGGCTGCCCGCCCGCCCCCCTGCCTGCCGAGCGCCGCCCCTTCCCGCGGCGTGCTCCTCTCTCTCTGCTCCCGGCGGCTCGGCTCGGTGCGTTCCGGCTCCTCCCGCCCCGGCTGAGCGCTGCCATGGCCGGCCCTGCGCACCGCGCGACCGCACTTATGTAAGCGGCGGCAGCGCGCCATGACCCAGCAGCGGGGACGCGTCGGGGCCTCCGCAGCGGGCCCAGCTGCGCGGTAGCCCGCGCCGGCCCTACAAAGGGCGGAGGGCGAGCATTTCTCCTTCTCCTCCCCCGGCCCCGCCGTCCCCGCCCCCGGCGCGGCCGCCCGGTCAGACCCGGAAGCGGCGCGGCGAGAACCATTTTCCTTGTGAGTTCAAAGGCTGAGGCGGGCGCGGAGGTCCCGCGGGCCGTGCAGCCGAGCGAGGTGAGTACCGGGGGGGGCGGGAATAGGCTGGGGTCGGTGAATCCGCCGCCGTAACTTGGAGGCGGCGGGCGCCTCCGCGACTTCCTCCGCGCCTCCCCGCCCCCCGCCCCCGCGGACATATTTAACTTTTTGAGGGGTGCCCGTGGTCTTCATTTCTTCTCCAGGGCTGCTGGGGCGCAGCGGGGTGCGCCCCAGGCTCATGGGGCTGTCGAGTCCTTCCTCCCCCGCTCCCTTCACCGCGATGTGCGGAGGGGTGCACGTGACGGGCGGGCTTCCGCGGGCGCGCACGCGGCAGGCGGCGGCTTTGTGCTCAGCTCGGAGGCGGGTGAACGTGGGCCAGAGGCGCCGTGAGTACCGGACACGTCTCTGTCCCCGCCGGGGAGCTGGGCAGAGGTGGCCCGCGCTCTCGGGGAAAGCCAGCGGGGGGAGCGGAGATGAAGGAATCGATTTCCCGCTCCCATTGCCTGGCGAGGTTACATTTCTGCCGTCGGCAGCAGCTGTTCAACTTCAGGGGCTCGTTGTCCAGCCGTTAAAGGTGAGGCGGAGCGCGGCGCCGGACGGCGCCTCCGCCGGGCGTGTGTGTTGGGGGCCCGGCTTGTCGGGCCGTGCCGCCTTCCTGTGAGGCCGCTCACCCCCACCCCCGTTCCGCCGATTGCTGCGTGCGGGCTCCACCACCCCTTCTGGGGAAGGCCTGGGAGAGTCCCGCCCGGAGTAACGCCTTGGCTGGGAACGAGCTCTTCCGTAGGGAGTGCGAGAAAACTCGACGCTCGATTTTTATGTCAAATCTGCTTTGTCTTCCGCTCTTTTCCACTCGGTAATTCTGTCTTTGAGTACAAACCATGGCAACAAACAGGCCTTGGAAGGGAGCGCCAGATATTTTGAATCATTAAGTGTCATGATGAAAAGGTGCCAGTTTTTGCGCTATTGCAGACTATCCAGCGAGGCTAAAGAACAATATGTGGAAAAGTTTGCTGAATAGGAGGTAAAAAGTATGTTTACAGGATCTTGTCGGTTTATTTTTTGGTTTAAAGAGGAAAACCCATAAAATGTTATGGGGTGTAGCGTAAGACTAGCTTTCTTGAATACGCTTTTATATTTGTAGTTCGTTTTACGGCGTAAATTTCACTAGAGGCTTTTTTTTTTTTTTTTTTTTTCTTTTTTTTAATGGAGCAAAGGGGGCGGCTGTGCATAGGGAAATGCGCGGCTGGGGCGCGGGGTGCGCAGCCGAGCAGGCTGAAGGCTCCCTCCTGGGAGGCAGTGATACGTGCAGGGTGAGCCGGACGGCAGCTGCGGGCTTAGCTGTAACACGAGTACTTGCTGCAGTGAGCCTCGGGGGTGTCACGGCCTGGCAGCGCCAGCCTGCAGCAGCCACGGTGCGGTGGCCCCCGAAGCCCTGGCCGATGCCAAGGAACTGCCTGCTCAGGCTCACACGGCGCGGGCGGCTCACCACATCCCCAGCTGCTTCATCGCATTAGGCAGAGGTAAAAACGCACTGTGAGCTTGTTCAGTGCTGCTTCCTCGAGAAAGTGGGGCCTGTGGTTGCCATGGGGGTTTTGAAACAATAAATAAATAGATGAGTTGTGTTTCTGGGCGTTAGGAAAAGCAGTCCTTGAGTAATCTGCTCTATTTGCGAATATATGGTGAGTGCCATTGGATACCTTTGAGATTGTTTGCTGTGACATGATGGTACTTAATATTTTCTGAAAAATTGTTGAATTATTCAGAAGGTCCAAAACCAACTCTTCTTGGTCTCAGTGCTAGGCGCTTGTCATAGGCAGGTTGTTTCTTGTATGAGCTGTGATGGCAGTATCATGGGGATGTGGATGGCAATGGGGGCAAAGTAAGAAATGGTTTATTCAGTATTAGGGAACTTGGAGGCAAAGCAAAGTGTGTGTGTGTGTGTGTTCACAGAGCTGCCTTTGGCCAAGCAGGCAGATCTGGTGGAAAAAAAGTGGGATTTTTTCCAAGCAGCTGCTTAGAAGAGTGCTTAAGTCAGATGTCACTTAAAATTGGGTCCTTTGCTTAATTGTGGTCTTCAGGGAGTTGAGTTAATGTGGATGGTAAAAGGAAGCTTTATGCGAGTTTGAAAGGGAGATTTTTGTTTGAAGAGGTTCAGTTTTTCCTGGTTTCAGCCAGTAAGCTTTATTCTCCCAGGAGCTGTCTTCCACTTTTGGAATGGAAAGAGGGAGCGTCTTCCTCTGAAAGTCTGTAAGGAGCTTGTTGGACCTTCTTACATCTATTTTCATGTTGTTACATGCCTCATATGCTTGCCTTTAGTAGCTGACTCCTGCCTGTTGTGCTCTTAGTCTGTTTTTCTTTGTGCATATGTGATGTGTGGTGTGAAGTTTGGTCATGTCTTTCATATTAAAATTTTTCAAATCCCTCTCCTGTCCTTGGTGGCCTGCCTATCTCCTAGAGCTGATGGAGTCTGGACTTTGCTTTCCCAGAAAGGCCTGCTTTTATTAAAGGGTGGGGTTTTGTTGTTCTTTGATAGTAGAAATATTTTCTAATAGTGCCTGAAAAATCTGAACTTGTGTGCAGCTGAGCAGATATCCGCAGATGAGGAGGTGTGTGACATGGCAGTTTTGCTTTATTTATTTACATATTTTTCCTCTGTGCTTGTGGGATAGCCCGCATCCTCCACATGCATATTTTGGGGGCGTTGGCCTGTCTAGAGGCTTAGATCTATGAAAGCAAGTGAGAAGGCATTACGTTTCTCTTCTCAGAATAATCACACTCACGGATCTATATTTGGAACTAGTTCTTTTAATACCAGCAGTAAGATAAACCAATGGCTCATGCGTACCTTCATCTGTAGAGCTGTCTATTCAGACTGAATGATAACATGTCCTGTTGTTTGTAGTCAGAAACATGTTTCTTGACCTGAATAATAGCCCAGAAAGTTAGAAAGGGAAAAAGTAGAATGGTGCTTCTGAAGCTGTGGGGCAAGTTCAGAACCGAAAGACGCTACAACATCGACTTCTTTAAAGGAAAGGTTGTCTGCTTTTGGATTCATACACCCAGTGCTTGGCAATTTCATGATGCGAACTCCACCCTCTCAACTCAAACCATTAGCAATACAAGATCCATTGTAGAAAACTGATGCAAGAGCAAAGGCCCTTTCATAACTATTAGAGGTTAAATAATTATTCACTCTTTAGACTCTGTAGTTAGCATACTATCATAATCTCCTCCCCCCTCCAGTGCTTTCATCTAGTTACCCTATTGAGATGGCTGGCTGGCTGGCTGATAGAGTGTGGGGTTATTTTTTCCTTGCTTATGTGAGAAAAGGTAACAGCTGAAGTGAAACCTTGAATGAAATGGAAACAAGAATGCAGCACATTACATCTGAGCATTTGTAAAGTTGGATAGATTTGTTAAAGTATTACGTATCTCCAATGAAGTATTCTCTCATTTGTTTAGTAAGTGCCACAGCTGAAGCTCAAGAGATTTGGGTTAGATTTAGCCTAATTGCAAGGCAACACCTTTGTAAAATAGGTAATGAAGTCTGATAAAACCTTGAGTGCATTTCTGACAAGCTGCCTGCAGGCTGGCTGGGGGCAGGTCACTGCCGCTGCTGCCCTGCTTAGGTGGATTTTGTCAAGTTACGGGATTGCTTTGTGCCTCAGTTTCCCCACCTTTAAACAGGCAGTGTTGATCCTATCCTCTCCTTGTAAGTCCTTGGGGTCTGTTGCTGTGGGGAGTTGCATGTGAGCTAGTGATGTCCTTTTGCCGATAGCATCTTACATGTGTTGGTGTAGCATTTGCACAGTGCTTCATGGTGTTTGACCTGCCCTTTAAAATTCTCCTCTTTGCCTTTTCCTCCTGCATTTTAAATTTAGAATCTATCTCAAAGGGCTTTTTTCCTTTCCCGTTTTCCCTCATTACTGTTTTTTTGTTTCGTCCTGTAGAATAACTTTCCTCTATTTCGTCTGTCCCTCCATGTTTGTTTTCCCCCTTATATCCTGCATGTTCTTTCTGCTAGTCATTTCTTTTGTTCACCCGTGCCTTCCTCTTGCTGTTCTTGTGTGTCTTCAGAGCGGCTTTTTCTCTCCTCTCCATCCTCTGGGATTTCCTTTTCACCTGACTCATCCCCTCGGTAGATCCCCACTCAGTCACGTTCTCCTTGCGCTTCTGTTACAGGAAACCCAACCAGCAGGGGAGGGGCCCGCCTGTTCGTCCCCTGTCGGGGCAGACCCACTGAAGTCATGGCTCCCTTCCCACTCGCCTACCGCATCCCACAGCACTTGGGCGAGGCTGGGCGGGGGGGAGGAGGGTTTGGGCAAAGACTGCCTGCATGGGGGCGTCGAGGAGCCCGTTATTCCCTGCTCCACTTTCTCCATGCCGGGTTTTTGCAGCGGGGCCAGGAGGTTTCCTGCTTCCTCCCACGTGCTGGGGAGGCGGCGAGGGGCCAGTTGTCCAACTGGAACGTTGGCAGGAAACCTCTCGGCCCCGCTGCAAAAGCCCCTGGACCGAGCGCTGTCGCCTCCAGAGCGGTTGCGCCGGAGCAGCCGGTTGCTGCAGGGAGGCGCGGCAGCGGGGGCGGCACAGCAGTCAGAGCAGGGAAATGAGACGGGTGACTCCAGGCAAGGTGAACGATTTTAGAACAGGAAGGGGGGGAGCGTTTCACATCTGCAGTCTGCTTCCACTTCAGTGTCCTTACTGTAATTACCACTGCGCTAGCTAGTCCTGCAGGCAGAGAGAGAGCTAAGCTGCATGTTTAAGATCTAATCATGCTCCTGTACTTGGAGCTTCTGTGGTAAATGCTCTTGCTCAAGCACAATGAGGGAAAGGAAAATATATGGTGTAGTTCCCTTTTCTAGTTGGTTTTCCACCAACGGCACAAAAGAAAAACGACAAAACCCTAAACCTTCCTTTCTTATATAATTAGTAATTGTTATTCTGTTTTAACTTGTTTTGATGGAATAATTACATCAGTATTTATTTAGTCCTTGGGTTTTGATGTGCTGAGTTGTTTTTTTTTAAATCAGTTAATTTTAATTTTTTTTCCCTAATAGACATTCAAGCCTTTGGTTGGAAAAAGTGTATACAATTCAATTACTGCAGTAGAATTCCTTGTGGACAAACAGCTGGATTTTATAACTGATGATAGTGCCTTTCAGCCCTATCAGGTAAGAAATGTATTACTGTATAAGTACTTTACATTTGACTTAGTTAAAATCCATGTATTATTTTTAAGTGCGTTTTACGGTCAAATTCTGTTATGCGAATAATGTCCTATTGATTATTGGCAGAGGTTATTGCTCATTTTGTGGAATATTATATCCCATACTGTATCTGAATCTAGTGAATCTGATCGTGTCAAGGAGAACCGTGCAACTGATGTTATTGAACCACCTTGAAGTAGAATACCTGACTCCTTTAAAGATTAAGCAGTACCATTAGTTGTAGAGCAGATGAAAGATAGTATCCACCCTTCTGAAGCTGGGTTTTCATTTCTAGGTCTTTGCAGTAATAAAGTGGTATCTGACTTACTAGGGGTTTTTTGAGAATGAATAGCAGAAAACGTGAATTTTTACAAAGAAAGAAAAGGACCTTCTTTTCCTGTTGTTTCTAAGCATGCTAAAATTTCCAGTAGCCTTGATTTTTAATGCCTTTTTCATTAATTAGAAACATGCTAATATATTAGTGGGTGCATTTGAAGAGCAAGAGATTATTCCCCCCTCTCCCCCACCTCTTCAGAAGGAGGTCTAAAAATCTTTTTTCTGACATTAGAAAAACATTTGATACATTTGAGCTTGTGCGGAAACCGATTTCAACTTGAATAGCCATAAATTCTTTCTTATGGCTTGGATGGTACGCTGCGGTGGTACAGAAATAGTACTTCGAGACTTGGAATAACAGATGGCCCTGAATAAATGCTATGTAATTTTGTCCTGACACCCCTTCTTCCCTTCTGCTTCATGAAGATGTTGGTTCTTTCCCCAGTACCAAATATAGAGCTAGAAAAAGAGAAGTGACTGAGAGAGAATCCTGGGCAAAGGAGAGGGAGGTTCAGTTTGTGGAAGGGCTGGTGCTCTTGTGTGTCTCTGGTGGGGAAGCCAAATGAATTCAACGCTTTTTGTCAGAGTGAGGTTACATATTGTGGCTCTAGCTGCTCAAACAGCTTGGCTCTGCCGCAAAGGACAGTTCCCACTCTTGGACCCAACACTAGGTGCCTTCAGCCTTTTAAGCCAGCACAACCTTGCTTTTTAAAAACAGGGGTGGGAGAAAGCTTGTGATGTTAGTGAGCTGAGCTGGGGATTAGTCTGGGTGCAGCAAGTGCTGTGGCTTCCTCTAGGGAGGGGGTTAGGATTGATGCAACGCAGAATGGGATATCCTCCTTTAGCAGCAGTGACCTCTTAAATCAGCTGTGCTGTGAAGTGTAAATTCACCCTCAGAGTCCGGCCGCAATCTTCCAGATGCATTTTAAAAAGCGAATACTTGTGCTAGCGTCTGTCCTTTGCCTGAAATTTATCAAGACCATGTATCTTGATAAAATTTGTTCCAGTAACAGTAATCAATCTCTTCTTGGCAATCTCCTTTTGGTTCAATGCAAGATGAGCTGAGTAAAACAAATTGAATATATGAGAAGGTCTGCCTTTTGTAAAACAATCCTGTTGCTAGGCCTGGCTGGCAGTAACATAGGTGTGCTATATGCATTTTAGGCCCTCCACTTCAAGGAGTATTTACTGATGTAGTATGAGACATAGAAGCACCTTAATTTGGGAGGTGCCTACAAACTGAAGGTGTCATTTTTGAAAATGTGTCATGTGAACAACTGGCTTTATAATGTCTTGGTAAATAATACTGTATTTAACAGCATTAGCACTTCAGTTTTAAAGGAGGTGTTGACCAGATTCTGGTACAAAGCAGTAGCTTAAGAAAAATAGTTCCAGGTATAAGCCTGGCTTCCCTAACTCTTGGCCTCCATTTTTGACATGTTGAGAGCAACTTTGTGTGAAATGAGGTTGCATCCCGCTCTCATTGACCAAACAAGTACCTATTAATGCCTAAGATGGAGGCTAGTGTTCCTTATCAAATCAGTTTGGTGACAAGAGAGACCTAAATTGTCTGTTCGTTTTAACATTAGGAGGAGGTTGTTGACAGAGATTCCTTTAAAGTACTAAAGCATCCAAAATTTGCATCTTAACTGGATATTGCACACATATTGAATGTAGAAACAATAAAATTGAGCTCCCTGACGAATAGTGCGAATATTTCTTTATTTGAAGGGTTATAAGCAGTTTTAGAAATACCTCATATAGACATGTTTGCAATGCTAGCAGTGTCTCATTGCAAAGTTCTACAAGTTGATTTTACAGATAAGACCTTTACTGAGTGATAATGTCCTTAAGAGAACAGAAACTTTTTTAAACATGTTAACTGAATTATGTACCAGCAGTGTGTTAAATGGAAATACTAATTTGATCATTATAAGACTGTTTTCTCCTGAAAGATACCTGAAATGGGAGGATCATCTGCATTCATTTGTTTTGCTTGTTATTTTTTTGTTAATGCTGGAAATCATATTCCTAGCCTTCGCTCAATTAATGTAAGGTAGTTTTTGCATGTACCTTTTTTTCTTGAAAACTTTCCTTTTCTTTGCCAACAAAACAGGTCCTGGATAATTTTTTTGTAAACTTCTGTGAAAGTCTGCATTTCTAAAAAGAAAGAAGAATTTCGTTTTGCTCTCTTGTTTGGTCTGGAATACAGCTAACCTGCTTTAGAGCATAAGACAGAACTAAGGAACCATTCTTTGCAGAAATGAATTAACTTTGAGTGTTTCTAAATGTGTTTAGTTTTTGATGTAAGCTCTCATGGCTGCACATTTTCAATATGAAGTGATCTAAACACGTTTTTTTACTGCATTTTGCTGTTAGTGCCTAAAATTCCAGTACCTTTCTGCCAAGACAAACAAAGATGAATATGTGTGGGAAGATTCCATTTCACTTCAGATACAATTCTTAACTACTGAGTAAGTTTTCCATTGTTGCATATCCTTGTAATACTAGTAATGGGCAGCAGACGAGCATTTGGTATGAATTCTGCTCAGATGAGTTCTCGTCAAAAATGCAGTGCTGTTTAACATGACTATTGAGCTGAAGGGCTTCATGAATTAGGTGGTGCTATCATTAAAAGGTGACAGCTGCTCAAGGCAAAGAAAAGAGCACACTTGGCATCCTTCTAGTCTTGGCAGGAAAAACAAAGTTTGAATAGGCAAAGAACTAAATTACTGTCATTACCAGAAGTGGTTCTTCCAGAACAAGAGTAAAGAGACCTTGGCAGGACTCACTGGAGAATCCTGAACCATGGATTCCCATGCCATATCTGCTCTTTGCATAAACAAACATGTTTCAGTTGTTAAGAGATTGAACAACCTTCACAAGAGCTAGATGAATATCATTATTCAAAGTAGGGTATGGAGCTGCACTGTATGAGCCTTTTCCCATTTTTCATCGCAAGGTTTTCTATAGCAAGTATTAAACTTGTCAGTAAGTTTATTCTTTACAGATAAATTTTACCTGATTTTACTTTTCCTTACATGTGTACTGCTTTGAATCCCGCCCTTCTCTGTAAAAATTCCTTGGATCCTGTATGTGTGGTACCTGTAACACCAACCTACAATTTGTTTCCGGTAGCTTTTATCTCTGTTGCTTCATAGAGGATACAAATGGTGTTATTCTCACCCTGGAACTTGTGTATGACTGGAAGTGACTCATTCATGAATCTGGACTGGTCAGACCATTTAGTCATGTAGTTCTTTTTATGGTGGTGACAAGGGGATCTTGAGGGTAAAGGAGACAGGAACATTTGCCATAGTACTTTGCTTTGCAGTGAAATGAAAATTCTGTTCCTTTGCAGGCAATGATAGACAAAATTTACAACATGCTTTTTCTATGTCAGATTAGTATCTGTAGAAGATGTAGTCTTGAAATGGGATGTGTAAGTCAAATCCTTATATTTTTCTACTTTGCATTCACAATATATTATGCATATTTTGCCAGTAAAAATTGACCTGTAGTGGGGTTTGTAGTGGCTCTCGTTACAGACTGAAAATGAACACACTTTCAAATGCATCTGTTAATACAATATTTTAAGCAAAACTACAGGAAGCCTTCACAAATACAGCTGTGACCTAACTCAAATAATTAGAACTGAAATGGTTTCTGTAATAACAAGTTACTTGTACTATTATGACAGCTCTTGTGTTTGTTATGATCCATGTAAGTTAAGCAGCAGCAAAGCTGATCATACTTTAATTTGTTTAAGCATTGTAGTTTACTTGAAGGACTATAGATGGGGATGTAAAGTGTTAAAGATCAGCATATGGTACATGTGACCTCATCAGCGTGATGTTTTTGTCTGGGTGGTGTTTGTCAGTACCAGTCATGAGCACTGTTGGGCTGAAATGTGTGATTCTGCTGTTCCTGGCTGAAGCAGCCGGAGTCAACTGCATTATACTTTGAACAAGCAAATAAAGAATAACAAAGTGTTTTATGTTATGTTTTCCCATTATAAAATACACTTATGGAAAGTGTATTTATTTCCACTTTATGGAAAGACCCAGAGAGACTCTGCTTTCCTCAAGCAGTCAGTGAATTTCAGCTGTGTCTCTGGGTCAGGCAGAGCAGGGTGTGTGATGTGCATATATTTCCAAATATATAACCTAATACATACACACGCATTTATTTCATATTTGTGTGATAATATATTTCTAAAGGATTTGTGACCGTACAGCACTGGAACAAATGTGCACAGCTGAGACAGGGCAAAGAATTCAGATTTTGCTTCACAATCATGAAACTTCCTGCAAAGAGGGCTATTTGACCACTCAAGGAAGAAAGTGGAAGTGTCTCCGCAGTCTTCAAAAAGTCCTCCTGCATACTGGGTTTAAAAAAAAAAAAAAAAACAAAAAAACCCCCTGCTATGAATGAATCAGACCCATGTTTCAGTTCTTCTATATTCACATTCTCCTTTGGAACAACGTTTTTAAGACAAGGCCTATTGCCTTAGCATTTCAAAATGGTGAGGCCTGTCTGCCTACGTCTTTGCTGAAGGTTGCAGATGTAATGATAGGGCACTGAGAAATCCCCTGTGGGAGGTATTAGATGCAGGATATGTACTTTGCTCTCTTTCTAAACATGTATTGCATGTCTGAGATCTGACAGGTCAAATGTCTTAACACACCTTAACGTTGTCAAAGTAGTAATAATAAACTTTCTCACTAATCAGGAAATAGGCACCTCAGATTAACAATCTAATACTGTGCTAATCTTACTTGATCTGTTAGAAATTCAAGTTCTACATGCCATGAAGTAAGGATTGACAAAAGAGCAACTCTGATACTCTCATTTTCTGTTATGGGCAGATATTAGGCATTTCAGGCCTGTATGGTTTTGAGTTTCATGAGTTGTTTGCTCATGAAGAGCAAGTTGATTGTGTAGCAGGGCTTGTGTAGTAGTGACATGTGCCCATAAAAAAATACTCTTAAACATCTTGAAACAGAGAAATAATATTTCTCTGCCTGTACTTTGAGCACCCAATAATCATATCTGCACTTATCTTTTGGACTTCTCTTACTTTAAACTTAAGGCTTAAAAATAGCAACTGCAGCTGAAAATTGCTTTTCCTGTAAACTTGTACCTCCAGTGATCAGGCAGGCAGGAGCTTTTGGGTTGGTCCCACCCTTTGAGGTTGACAGAAGCAGCTCGGGAACTCCTGGTGAGGGCCAGCTGGCAGCCATGGCTGTCTTGTGCTCCTTTCCTGCTTTCATTTCTTCCACAGCTAACAGGGGTGCACACAACTTTCTGTATCTTTAACTCTTCTCAAAATCATATTTAAGAGCAGCCTGTTTTTTCCCATGTCTCTGGTGTCTGGACCACCCATAAGCAGTCCAGCTGGCTTCTCTGGCAGTGTCGTAGAGTGATGGTCTAAACAGCTTGTTACTGACACATCTATGTTTTAAGTGCATGGTTCCAGCATGGGGGGAAGCAAAAGGCTGAGTCCAGCTAGGAGTGGGTCAGGTGACTCATACCAGTTCTCACTCACAGCTACACATGTGGGACAGAAAGAGTTTCATTGGAATGCTCATGGAGAGAGGGAGGAGGGGTTGGCACCCTCCTTTTGTAAAAGTCAGGGGGAGATGTACATCATCTCTCCCAAGCCTGTATTTGTGTCTCCCTTTGAAAAAGAGCTGCTTCCCTGAAGACTTTATCTGTCTTTACTTTCAAAATAAGTGGAATAAAATTGTACCTTGATTTTTTTTTTTTTTTTTAAAGAAATAAAGGTGTTAGTTACTTTTTTTGGATCTCTCAACAAGGTTTGATGCAGGAGTGTAGTTCTTCCAGATCTGACAAGCCTGAGGGAAATCGGCAGCATGGAGGGAAGGCCATCAGTCAGCAGACGGGTGGCATAGCTGCTACAAATAGTATGGCTCTTCCAGGTAGTAGGAACTGCTGAGGGCTGTGGGAAGGTAGATGAGGAGGAAGAGAAATGAGTTGTGAGGTTCACTGGTGGTAAGTCAAATCCATGGGACAACAGGTTTCCTTCCACTCTTGTAGAGGAGCTTGCTTTACTCTTCCTGCAACTTTTTGAAAATCATGGTCATTTAAATGGTTTGACCACAATTCTACTGTAGGGGGTAATGTTAAAATAAATAATATAAAAGAGTTAGGCATTCAAAACAGAACAGACAGAACAAAACTTGTTTCTTCTTTGAAGGTGAAGATTGAATTCTTTTCACTGAAGTATGTTAATACTTCTCAAAAGCAGTCTTGGGATTACTGAACTGACAAACCCATCCAGGGTGAAACCCCACAGTCATTGTATGGGAGTGCTTACCCAGGAAAAGAGTAGGCCTTCCTGCATTTCAGGTAGGGGGCAAACTGAGTTTCATTGAAATGTGTTCTTAACAGAATTAAGCTTTAGCTTCAGGTGATAAACACAATAGCTTGTTTGATGAAGCGCTCATGGGTTTGTTTGCTTTTGTTCCTTCCTGTGATACAATATTCCTTTGTTCAGGGCTGCTACTCTATAAAATATTCGTACAAAATGGATTTTTGAAATGACACATAATAGAAGTACTAATTTGTAGTCTAGTGTATTGTGAGATCTGCTACACAAACTCGAGCAAGCTACAGTTTGTAGAGTAGAGGTTGAGAGCTGTAGCAGTTCCAGGTGTGCATATGGCATTCATTTTCCAGGCCAAACATCTGGGGAGACACTCAAGTAATTTTATCCAAACTTGAATTTTTTAAAATCAAAAGTATGAATCTTACTTTCTTAGACATTGGAATAACATTACTGATGAAAAGTGTAGTATATGTTTTGATACAGAGATCTTGGTGTACAGAGCATTTCCTGATCAATCTTACTTTCTTTTTAGGAGTATACTATGTAATTAAATTATTTAAAAGGTTTTTTGGCTACCATTGTTTGTAAATACTGATCCTTCCCCTTCAATCTAGCAGACATTTCCTGTCTTTTGAATGGAATTAAAATAAACTATTCCTGTTCTTCCCCTGTATCCCCCTCGTTTGTGTGTGTCTGCCAGCATTACAGGGAGTAGTATTTTAGTGTTTTTACTGAGCAAGTG
Source organism: Psittacula echo (assembly GCF_963264785.1). Classification (NCBI taxonomy): domain Eukaryota; kingdom Metazoa; phylum Chordata; class Aves; order Psittaciformes; family Psittacidae; genus Psittacula; species Psittacula echo. The sequence goes on from NC_137743.1 coordinate 48,929,296, forward strand.
AGTTTGGAGCATAGTAATTTCTGTGCATTACAAACTATTCTGTATTTTATTACTTTAACTGTGAATTGTAAGCATAGTTTAGAAATCATGTTTCAGCCATAGAGGCTGGGGTGTTTGCTCAGTGTGAATGTTTTCTTCCTTTTTGCTATCTTCTTTTCACCACTCTATGCCACTTTGGTATACAACAAATAAAGGCAGATTTCAGGATGCATAAGACTTGGTGGCTAATGCATGGTGCTTGACACGCTCAGGCTTCCCCCCTTCCAAGTGGTGTAGTTCAGTCTTGAATTATGTTTTCAATAGGAATTTGTTGGTTCTATGTGCTAGTAGATTTATCGATGGAAAAATATTGCTAAATAAGTGAGCATAGTGTCAATTTTAAACACTGAATGACTTTCCTAAGTTTACCCCAAGGAGCTTATTGCAGCAACAACTGAAATATCCCTGTTTCCTGATTAGCAGTGAATCTTTCCTCTTCACGAGACCATTATTCATCTATTCTATAAATGGCACAGCCACTGTTTTCTCTGGAGTTGTTGAGAACTGTGGTGTTAATCCAAATATGATATACATCCCAGCTGGGAAGACCTCTTGTTATTTATAGGGAAAATTCCTAAAATGGCTCCAGCAGGTCAGAACAGCGCTCTTAGCAGGAAAAAAAAAAAAAAGCACACAATGATGGCTGTGTTGCTTTTGATACTGTCTTGGAGGAGAGGCAGCATTTCCACGTTTGCCCAGTGATGGGCTCACTGTCATATGCGTAGTCAGACAGTTGGAGAGTCTCTTCACTGTATCCCTGAAACAGAGAAGTTGTTCTTCTGAAGAAAATTCTGCAAGAAAAATGTGCCAGTAGTTTTTCCAACCCAGATGTATTGCTTCTGTGCAGTGTTGCCTTAAATCCCATTTAGAAATAAACTTTGAAAAGTTCGTGCAAATACAGTGGTACTCGTTTAAACCATGAGAGAACCATGGTTTATTCTGAACTACTTTCATATTATTTGCATGTGGGCCAACAATCTAAGAAACATGTTTTCAAGCAAACCCTGGAAAACCACTTGAAAATAAAACATTAATGTAGTAGTAATTAAGTGAGCCAGACTCCACTGAAGCTGGCTTTCAAGAATGTTTTGAAGATATCTGATGTATTTTTTGCTCTTGACAAAAGAACTGGTTAAGATACTTTCATTGTTGGGAAGGATTTGTATTCTGCTTGTAATCCTTACGAGTTGTAGGGGCAAAGAAGCTGCACAGTTTTATGTTCCCAGAGCTCCTATTTCGTAAATAGGGTTGAGGATATTTGCAGAAGGGACTGGGTAGCTCCGTGGCTGCTGGTAATCTGAGTTGGTGGTAGTTCAGATTACAGAGCAGAGTCATTCACAAGAGTGAGATGCTGTGATGCACATTTCTAAGAGGTGGTGTTGATTCTAGGAGCTGTTGTCAGTCTGCCACGTATTGGATAGTGGTTTGCAATTTTCTTCTGCAGATTTGAATTGAGAGCTTTGCTCTTTAATACAGTAAGCTCTTAGTTATCAGTAGCCTTGTCAAAGAACACTGTTGCTGAGTAATGCAGCTGATAAAAGATTTGATGGAGGTAACTACCATGAGATAAGAGATGAGCTATCTGGTCTGTCGGGTTTTTTTGCGGTGGCAGTAAACAGCTTTCCAGCTCTGCTAGTTGAAGCTGCTGCAAGTAATTTTTGCTGTCCCTGATGAAAGAAGGATGGGTTCTGTAAAATGGTCAGTCTGAGCAAGAACTGATTTCTTGGCTTGATTTCTTGGGACGTTCGACTGCCCTTCTAGCAGCACAGTAGTTCAGACAACTGGTAATCAACAGAATGTACTTTTTTTGCTTAGATACCTCCATCCATTCAGCATGTCCTTCAGCTGCTGTGGTTTTGGGAGTTGTTGGATACCTTCTGAAAGCTGTTCACAATTCACAGGGTGTCTGGATTTCAGTTTAAAAGATATTTCTCCAATCTACTGAGCTACTCTTCTTGTTGGCATCAACTTCACTCTGCTAATTGCTTGCTTCAGGAAATGTCTGCACTTTGAGGTTTCTTTTTCCCATAGTGGCATTGAGTTGCTTGTTAAGTGACTCAAAGGCTTTTTCTAGTATCACCACGTGACTTGGAAGTTACTGACTGAGTGGGGTAGGGCCTGTACTCCTCCCTGTTTCTCCTAGGACCAGATAAAACAAAATGCAAAATTAGGACAAAGTTGCGTATTTCTGAGAAGATGGTGATAAATGTAAGGAACCTGCAGTGAGGAAGGGGAAGGAAATGTGATTCAGTGGAAAACAGAAAACCAAATGTATGGCTGTGTCATCAAAATGAGGTCACTTGACTTTCATTTGTTTGTATGTGGAGAATGTAAGTAATACAAATGTGCTCTTAAGTAGAAACTGACAGCCCACTAGGTTTGTCCGTAGGAGCTGCTTGTTTGGGAAGTCTTTAGATCAGATGTTAGAAGATATGTTTGGCACTCCAAGAGATTACGCTTTTCTGACCCAGATTGTCCCAGCCGCTTGAAGAGAGGGTGATGTAACCCATGAGCATATGGGTCATCTGTTTTTTTTCTCTTTAATCTCTATTTTCAAATGCAAACGTATTGTAGAAGTCAGCAAAGCAGGTTTTAGGTTGTTTTGTCACAATGTCTGCCTGGCCCAGGTTTGCTTCTTTAAGCCCCAAATCATGACTTGAAGAGGTGTATGCAGGCCTGCTCCCCTAATTCTCAAACATGATAATTAAAACTTTAAAATCAGCATCAACTCCTTAATTGTTGAACAGGGAAATGAGGAAGTAGGAGTGTGAGAGAAATATTAGGTATAGGGAGGAGTGGGGAACAAAATACAAATTGTTGATAGTTTTTCCTGAGAGATGTTAAGCTGAATGACAGCTGGAAAATCACTAAATTTTTAGTCTTCATCTTTTTTACCCTGTCGTTATACCTTTCTACTTACAGAAACAGTTGGAGCTATCATACACTGAAAATAACCTTTAATCTTAAGTGTTTGTGGTCCAAAATATCTATAAACATTTGGCCTTGTCAGAACAATGCATTAAGAGACCCTTGTTGGGAAGGGATTCATTATCCCTGTTGTCTGGCTTGGCCTCTGCGCCTAGGGAGAGCGTCTCTGCCCGCCCCTGCTTTTGCCTGTGTGGCGTGCCTCTGTGCACGTGTGAGCAGGGCTGACCTCAGCTCGACTTTGTTTCTGGTTTAGGGGTCAGGGTTGTGCCTTCAAGCTTGACTTAACTGGTTCAGATGTAGCCCAGCAGCTGCCGGGTTTGAATGAGGTAAATCGTGACTGTGCGCTCAGAACAGCAGAAAATAGGTCAAGTGTGGGTTGGGTTTACATAGAAAGCACTAGCGTTGCCTGGTAAGCCTAAGCCTCTTCTCTCAGCTCAGACAAAGCTGTTCAAGGTAACCTGGGAAGTTACGATCTCCCAAAAAACTTTCTAGCCTTCTGTAACCTCAGTGTTTCTGGCTGGTGTTGCAGGGGCACACTGTGGATCAGGTCACTGTTCGACCTGGAACAGTCCCCTCTGGAAAAGCATTTCTTTATGCACTTCTGTGGAGTTGCACAGCCCCACAGCCTTCAGTGCCTCACTGAACTCCTGCCCTACCAGCTGCAGTGGTGTGGTGGCAGGGGTAGCCTTTCACTTGTCAGAAAGGAATAAGGAATAAGGAATATGCTGTTTATTAGTGGTCTGTGTATGTGTCTGTGAAGCAATAGAAGATCTCTATATTTTAGTCTTGGCTAAATTTGGTGATTTTCCTGGAGGGTTTTGACGTGGTCTGTGTGGCATTGGCAGCACCTGCCCGTTGATACTTTTGAGGATGTCAGTTGCTGTCAATTTTTCTGTGTTTTAGTTAGATTCTCATCTTTTGCCACTGGAAAAAAAAAAAATAAAGGTGTTGTAGCATGGCAGAGATACACTGCCAATTAATGGATCTTGTTAAGATCTTTGGTATTCTGCCTATCCATATCTTATGTCAGTGTTCTGTTTCATGTGTTGTTTTGTTTTTTTTTCTCCTGCTCATTCTGATGTCAGGCAGGACAATATTAAGATTGAAGGTTTGTTGAAAAGGTATAATCAGTGAAAGAGATTATGGGTCAGTGGTACAATCAGATATGTCAGGTAACACAATCAGTGAAAAAGAAAAGAGGAAGAAAAAAGAAATAGATGGTTAGTTATCAAGGAATGAAAATAAGGAGAAAATTATACTGACCTTTTAAATGAGGGGTAAAAATCATTTACATGTTTCAGGCTGGGTGCAGGTAAGGTATTTAATTTTTCTTTTTCTGGCGGGAGTAAGTAGTCTTCTAAATGATGGCATTAGAGGTCTAGCGTGAATTCTGAGCAGTCTAGATTTCAAAACCAGTACTTTCTTCTGCCACTATTCACTGAAGACTGTTGTGACAGTCACTTGGCATGTGTTGATTTACCTTGTTCGTTGTTTTTCAGAGCGTAATTTGAAATTTTATTTCTATGCAACTGAAGTTCCATGCAGTTGTAAAAACGATTTGGTGGGAAAAAAAAGGGAAAAGGGGGTTCTCAGTTTTTTACAGAAACTGATATCAAGATATTAATGAAACAAGAAAACTGAAGGTTTTCTTCTTTTGATACCTTGATGTCTGAATTCTTCATTTGCACTGTTTTGAATTTAAATGTGGTCCCTCTACCGTTAAAGTACTGACAAAATGCCTGTTTCCTTGTGCAGCACATGCTGTGTAAGTACTGTAAACAGGACTGTCAAGTCACTTATGTACTAGTTTTCATGTAATTCATGTCCTAAATTATCAGAAAACCTCTAAGCAGCCAGAGGAAGCTATAGTTAATTAAGCCACACAGATGGTGAGGACTAATGTGGTATTGACCTTTGCGAGGACTGCAAAATCTACTTAGTCTTTCCCTGTAAAACACTAGCTGAAATGAGTTCCTACTGATACTAAAAAGATGTCCGTGATGCATTGAAGCCAAATGCAGAGACACCACGGCCAAGGAAGGCACTTTACCAAATAAATGCTTGCAGGTTCCTAATGTATGGCATGTGGTATGTGGAAGCTTGGTCTTGCAGGCTGTTATTTAAGCCTTGTTAGTGCCAAAAACTGCTCTTTTTCCAGGACCGGTTTTCCTGGAATGCATATTGTCGGTTCTCCACTGAAAATGTAGAGTTCACAGCTGACTGGAGTTTCTACACCCTCCTTTTAGCAGCATGCAGGCTGTGTGATGGGGGTGGGAGTGGCTACTCGAATCCTCTTCGTAGTTTTAGTTCTGTGTTCCACGGTTTCATCTCTTGATTTAATGAACTCACTGCCTCTCAAGTCTATGAAGAATGACTTGGAGAAGTATTTTAAAATACTGAGGAAACAACTTGTTTCATCAGTTCAAGTGTTGTTAGGAAGGTAGAGAGCTGTGGAAATCTGCAGGCCTCCACAGGCATGCCCAGCTGCCCAAAATGAAAAAGGAGCTTGTGGTCATTTCAGCCTTTCAGAAGTCTCTTTGTATGGTCTTTGGGCAACATGCAGGTTTGGCTCATCCAAGAATGCCTCTTAGTATCTTGGACAGTATTTTGTTTGTGGATGGGGCTTAACTAGGAGAATTCTGTGTGTATTTGGATTTTGACTTGTTTTTCTGTGGGCACTGTCTTAAAAATTCCAAGGCATTTTTAAGCATTATAAGTGATCTGCACTCGTTCACCTATGGCTTTGAATGATAAATTATGTTTGTCCTGATAAGCTCTCTGAAAACACTTCTCTGAACAAGGATTTCCACTTCCTTGTTAGAGCAGTTTGTTATCTTAACCTGATGGTATGGTCTGTGCTTTCCAACCTGCTCTGTCATTTTACACCAGTAGAAAGAACAGATATAAAAACTTAATTCTTCAGAAACAATTCTTCGGAAAAAAAAAATTCATTCTTTATCCTTCTTAGGAATTCCTAGGTGTTGAGTAAGTCCCCAGCAGGTGGGAATTACCACCTAGAGAGACATGCAGCTGACTCAAGTATTGTTTTGATAATGAAACTGAAAATCAACTCCAGTTCCTCTTCTGGTCTGTAAAGAAGGAAGAGTACAGCAAGGATCTAAAAAACTTGACATTGATTGGAAAGCTTCTGATAGTCACATTGTTTCATGTGACTGTCTTCCAGAAGGGCAGGAAGGATTATCTTGACCATATCTTTCCAGCCCATATTCCTTTTGTCTGTTTCCCACTGTTGCATATAGTAATTTGTGGAGCAAGGGGCACTGCCGTATGAAGTATGTAAAGAGATGCCTACAGTAAATTTGAAGAAGAAAATTGCAATCCCATTTAGTTGCATTCTGATTTGCATTCTATAAGGATTTCAAACCAGCATTAGCATCTTCCTGGAAGCAGTATTCCAGGACTTGTGGAAAAACTAGTCTAGGAGAGGGTACTGTACTCTACTTTTGTGAGTAGAACTACTTTCAAATGAGGAAAAAGACTAGAGGAAAATCCTACAGGGCATTTAATTCTTCTGTCTGTTAGTCTGCCAATCTTGATACGCTTTCTCCTTCTTCTTGGTTGAAGTAATTGCCAAGGTTCAAATCCGTAGACAGAGTTGTTGTTTCTTGAGCAATATAAACACAGGGTAAGGGAAAGGCCTGGGCATTGCAGTCATCTGTTTGACTTTAGTGCTAAGACAGGGGAGAAACTGCGAGTCATCAGCCTTGCTTCTTACCCCATCTCCCTGTTTTTGCCAAAGTTTGTGGTGTGTGCTAAACCATTGTGCAATTAATTTCCTGGATGTTAGGTGTTCAGATTTAAGATTAATTGTGGAAAAGGGTCAGTCATGGCACACACATTTTTTCATAGATATATGTAATATATACACAAAAAAACAGAGTTTCTCAGAGTTCAGGAACCTTTGGGTGTTTTTGGTATCTTGATGCTGAGCTTCAGTTGTCAGTTATGTTTTGCTTTGCTGTACTGATTTCTATTGAGCTACATATAGCATGTTCATGTCTAGAAGCAGAATACTTTTTATTTATTTATTTTAATTTTTTTTTGTTGTTGTTTGTGATTGATGGTAAATGTTGTATTTCATGTGTTTATTTAGAAAACCCTGGGTTCTCTTTGATACCCTCTACGTAATCATGGTCATACCTGCAGTTTGCGTATTGGATCTTCAACCTCACTTGTGCGTTTTATAGTTCATCTTTGAGTGACAGTAAGAGTAATAGGTCTGACTCCATGGTACCTAATCAATATGTATAGTCTTAAAATTAAAATACAAATTTTCTTCGATGGGACTGAAGGAACTAGTCAAAATGCACAAGATCTGCGTGTTAACTGCATTTCTAAGTCAGCCAGGCTTCCAGTCTGGCAGTGCTTCAGTCTGCTACTTAGATCTAATACATGTGAATCTGAGAGGGGAAATTTTTGGTACAGAAATCTCATATGGCTGCCATGGAAGAGAGTGCAAAAGAAGGACAGAAAAATGAACATCACATAGCTCCAGTTCCTGGATCTTTTGGGTTCCCTTGGCAAATCATTCTCTCTTTCCAGTGGTGGTATTGGTTCTGTATGTAGGATCAATGCAAAAATAGATTTGCACAGGAAAATAGAACCCTTTGTAGATTGCCTCATTGCTAGTCTGCCATCTTGGAGTAAATTTTAGTGTTGACCCTCATGTGCCTCTGATAATGCTAGCAACATACTTACGTGGTTGTTGTTTTTAACTTGGTGGTAGAGGTCTTGTTGATCTTTACTTCTACTTTGTTGTACTTTGCATGTATTAAAAAGATAATGTTGACCGTTTCTTTTGATTCCGATGCCATAACGCCTTCACAAGCATAAGGCGAGAGAGCAATTTTCTCTAATAACTGAAGCATTGATGCATTCTCCATAATGGAGCACAGCAAATCTTCAAGAGTCAGGAAGTGAATTTTGAATTTGAAATAGATGTCCTGTGATCAGTGGGTTAGCAGAAATAATCTCATCCAGATGAATAGAGAGAAATTGCTCATGTCACTTGAGAGCTTGTCAGCAGCGCACCATTCCCTGTGTTGCTTGTATCTTTGTATTCTGTGGCGGGAGCTCTTCATAATAATTGTGAAACATCAAGGAACTTGTTGGAGATCAAGGAAAGAAACTGCTTGATCTCAGCTGCAGTACTGATAAAACATTTTACATTTTGTATGTGGAGAACAAATCTGATTATTTTAGGTGTCTGAAGTTCTCTTGGTACAAATGAATGTTCCTGCAGCTCATGGATTTCCAAGGCCATCTTCTGCATAAGTTGTTGCCAGGCTGTGGTGCAGCTTTATTTCTCTGTTACAGCCTCAAAAGCAGAACTAGCAAGTTTGCTCTGAAATAGAGAAATAGATATTATAAGAGTCTAGAGATGAACAATGATTGAAGCTGTGCTTTCAAGGATATGAACCAGATTTTGTACCTAGTTTTTCCTCTTTACAAGGACAGTGCCATCAAACAGGTCTTAATTTCCCAGATGATGTCCTGCTTGAATAGTCAAAAAGAATCTTTTCCAGGAGAACTGTCAAAAAAGGTGTGTGTCTTATTTGAAATTGCTTAATTTATAAAGGCCTAAATTTTTGAAAATGTAGTAGTAGTGGTGTTTCAGAATATTTGTTTCTCTTAAAATGCAGCTCTCTTATGCGTTATCTTTGTGGGTTTTATATCTATGTTTATGCATAATATGTCCATATTAAGTTTTACAGATATGAAAAACAGGATTTTGTTTGTTTGGGTTTTTGGTTTTGTTTTTAAGATTAATTTAACCATTATTTAAGTAGTTCTTTCTGCATATCTGTAAACATTGAAGTCTTTGGAGGGCAATTTTACCTTCTAGTAAGACAGTATTTATGAAAATGTGATCCTATTAATAGCTTACAAGTCTGGCCACATGCGGGAGCTGACATACCGTGTTCCATGGAATAACTTCTAGCACTATGTTACACTTCAAAGTTTTTTCTAAAAATAACACAGGTATTTGTAGGCAATAAGTAAAATTAGCACCAAACTACTTAATATTGTACTCTAAAATACATCTAGGAAATTAAACAGAAATGTTACAAGTAAACATAACATATGGTTCTTTTTTTAATCTCTACTTTAGGACGACGTAGACAGTCTAAACCCAGTTCTCAGGGATAACCCGCAGTTACATGAGGAGGTAAAAGCCTGGGTAAAGGAGCAAAAGGTTCAGGAGATTTTTATGCAAGGTAATTATGTGGGATATTGTCTTATTTTTATACTGTGTTAGTTAGTTTAAGGCCATTAGTTCTGTGGGATTCGTCCCATAGCATCTGTGCTATAATGGAGAATATATTTCTTACTTGGAAGTTACCTTTTTTGAAGTATTTGTTAATACAAGAAAACAAGATCATGTAAGAAGCTGTGCGTGACTTCTTCACTGTTCCTAACTTGTTTGATATTTCAGTGATTACAATAAAAGCTGAATATCATTAGTCTGAAAGTAGGTATTTTATGAAGTTTGTTGTGAAAATGTATGAATGGCAACCACACGCCTTTTAGCATGTTTAAAACTGCTGTTTTCTGCTAGCATTACTATCATGTGTGATAACTTCTCAGATACCTGCCTGTACTTGTTCTGTCACAGATGAAGAATACTTTCAGATCCCCACCCCACACCCTCACCCCGATTGAAAAATGCCTTTCAAATAAGTTACAATTTTGGAACTTGATTCCAGTGCTGCAGGGTGGCAGCAAATGCAGACGTCATTTTTTACACTGTAGAGACAAGTTACATGAAAAACTAGTATGAATTAGAATAAATTATTTTGATTCAACCTTGCTGACAGTAGAAATACTGTATGCGTTCACAGTATATTCATTTACTTCCTGCAGAGCTGACAGGCAGCTCTACAGAGGCATTCCTAGAAAAGGGAGGCAGAAACTGTCCTCTGTGGGTCTGGGTTAAAATCCCCAGGCAAGCAGTAAAGCAAGTTTTAGGACAAAAAATTCTTGAACAGGCATTCCGTAAATTAAGATTAGGAGGGGAACAGCAAATAATGCAGTATTCTAAGGATGGTGCTAAGGTTTGCTTGCCGTCTGGTTTTTTTTTTGATGAAACTAAGATTAGAAGACCAAAGGAATATGGTAAGTATAATACTGAAGTTACAGTAAAAAACTTGTCTTCTGTGGAGTTTCTAATTTGACTAGATGCAATTATTATGAAGGGCCACAGAGAAAGGATGGTGAAAAAAGCAATGTGTGGAATTGTGTAAGCTGGTATGTTGGTGTTAATAACTTTATATTTTATCTCAGTATCCTCAGATACAACATGAGTTAATAGTCTGTTTATGAAATTTACATCAACTGGACTGAGAGGTGATGTGAAATCAAATTAGGGCTATATGAAAAGGAAACTGAAATTCAGCTTGCTTATTGTATTTTGTTATAATAACAATAATAAGATAATTATAAAAGCCTGTTTGTACACTGGTTGCAGAATCAATACTTGAGCAAAGCCCCAGAGTCATCTAAATGAAACTGCCAGCCATCATCCACAAAACTCATTTACATCCTGTCATTCCAGGAACTGTATTTTTGTCTTTGTATAGATGGTTCTATATCATTTCTCAAACAGATGTTTGAATGCTTAGAAATGCACAAATTAGGAATATTTTAGATGAAGAGATGAATCTAATCCGAACATGCTTTGCAGACTAGCTGTCTTGTCTAAGGAGAAGCTGTAGTTAAATCTGTTTGCTCACCTGTGTGACACAGTGTGGCCTGAGGAGAGATGTGCTTCCTCTGGCAGTGATGCGTCTTTCACTGCAGGGGCCTTTTCAGTGCCACCACCTCAGCCCCACAGGATGGTGGTCAGCCAGCAGAGCCTGCTGTCATGTTCTCCTGGGGCATAATCTGCCCTTCGGCATGGAGACTTTGTGTTTGGCACAAACCGGTCAGTGGCTTGCAGACAGCATTCTAGCAGTGCCAGCTGCTGTAATCTAGTGATGTTATCCTTCTCCCTTCCCTTCTCTGGTTTTCTTCACCTTCTCCGTTTTTATAGTTTTCCAGTTCCCTACAATTAAAGCGACATTTTCAGTTGTACCGTGTCTAGACGCATCTGTTAAGGTTGTCACTATATTCTCCTACTTCATCCTCTACAGTATTTTTAGGATCCAGCCTTTTGCTTGTTGTCTGGGATGCTGCAGACTTCATCTCATATCTTAGTATTTTCTACTTTGTGCAAAAAAGTTAAAAAGCAGTTTATCAAAAGAAAGAGGAGAGTTGGATACAAGCATTAACACTGAGTTCTGAATGTTTGAAAAGAATTAGAGGAGGGGCGTATTTGTCAAAACCAGTCCAATTTAAAAGAATGAGACTAAAGAAAAAACTTGGCCCTTGTAACCTTTTCTTTGGCCAGCAGTCACAGCAGCATGCTTTGCAGTAGAGATTGTAGGTTTGGCAGGGAAGTAGTTTACTCCTTGTTTTAAGAAAACAAACTCCTCCCAAACTTGGCCAAGTTGAATGCTTTTGGGACAAATAAAACCAGTTCAAGGAACATAGTAAGGTGTCTTTGATTTTTAACAATTAAAATCTTTGACTTTTTTCTCTTCTTGTTATATTTATTATCCCTGCCATCTCTGAGGCTGCATGTGCAATAATCCTCTTGGAACACTGAGTGTGCTTCAGCCCTGAATATATTTCCTCATAGTACTGCACAGGCTGTTTCAACAATGTGTAGCTGAGCATGATTCACCCTGGGACTGGGGACAAAGCCAGGCTTTTCCTGTAATGGCTGCTTGTGGCTGGGCTGGGCTGGACCTGAACTGTCCTGTGTTGTATGACCACAGTTTAATTTTTCCCCTTCTTTCTGACATCCCAGCAGCATGTAAGAAAAAAAAAAATCACCACTGCTTTTAAAGGTAGATAAAGTCTCTTATGAAAATAGATAGGATACCAGCTGGGATGAAGGGCAGACACAGATTAGAACAAGGAGTAAGAGGAAAGAAGCTGGCTCTGGGTCAGTGCAGAAGAGTAAGAAAAGCTGGAAGCTGATGAAGAAGGAAGGATGGAACTTATAAGCTGAGAAGACTGGGAAAGGACTTGGAAGCCAGTGGCCTGGAATTGTAAATGCTAAAATGAGACAAGAAGCTGGGGAGAGGCTGGTCCTGGTTATGCAAGAGACTGAAAATCATTGTGTAGTTAACAGTAGGGTACAAGAGAGGAGGAGCTGGGATAGAAAAATAGGAATGGGAAATTTGCACAAAGAGACACAGGCAGAATTTAGTGAGGCTGTCTGAATAAGGTAGAGCTTTGGGACAGCCGTGAAAAGTTCAAGACATGGAGAATGCGGGTGGGTCAGGCAGCCAGAAGTGTGGGAGCTGAGCTGGAGGTGTTTTGTGGGGGGCATGTGGAGTAAGGGTTGGAGAGAAGCCATCAGGAAATGCGTCCCCATGGGAACCCTGTCTGGTCCAAGATTAGGAATGTGAGACATAAGCTTGTAGATTCTTCCTCTTTTTCTGCCTGTACTTATTGGTGATTGGCAGTGCCTGTGCTGGCACATTTCTGACCCTTGTTTGTGCAGCTGGAGACATGCTCTGGGGATGAGTTAATGCCAGTAGCTTACACAGTTCAGCAGATCTCAAGGTTTCAGTTCAGTAGTGAATGATGTGGATGTGGGTGAAAGAAGGGTGCTACTGCATGTTGTTTCTGTGCCCAGCTGTTCCAAAACCTAGATAATCCCATGCAAAAGGTAGTTCAGAAGGCCATGCTGAAGTTCCAGAATTAAACCCTAAGACCAGTTGGAAACAGCTAAATCATTACCGCTTTTACACTTCTCTTGATCTCTCAAATACTGACATTAATAACAGTCATTATGATCACACACCTTTTCATGCAGGCAGTATAATGGACCCAGTCATGTGAATACGAATATTTTACTAGAGAAAGCTGTCACCTGTGAGGTCCCTGGCATGTTTGCTGCAGATGATTGAGCTTGTTCAATGTACTGGGCAGAAGAGGCTTTGGAAAAAATGGTCTTTAGGAAAGACAGGGGAATTCTGTCCTTGTCTGTGCAGTTGAGCAACTAAGCCCTCTTAAATCGTTCAAGTTAGGCTTTTTGTAGGTTGTCACTGACTGGTTTTGCTTCCGTTCCTGCGTGCCTGACCTGGGGTTTGATTGTGGAAGTAGTGAAACCCACGCAGTTGGAACTGATCTTGGTGGCATTGCTGCTTGCTCATACCAAATGCTATACAAATGCTTAAGTGTGATGAAATGTAGGGTTCTCGTGATCAAGTGAGTCACTGAACATGAGTAAAATTGTTGGATCTCAATTTCTGAGTCTTCAGACCAACTATCAAATAACTTGTTAATTATATAGTATATACTTACGTCCCCACTTTCAAGGGCTTTTGGAGGTGAATTAAACTGATCTTTGCAAAGGGACAGTGTATGGGATTTATTTGAAGTTGATGTACCTGAAAAGGGGAGCTGAAGTCTTCATAGTGTGTGTGGGTTTGAGTGTTCTGTGTGGCCATAGCAGGGATAGGATCGTTCCACTGCCTTTCTGACTGCTGTAATGGAGACAAGCTCTGTGGTCACTTATGGGAAAGACTTGGCAGATGCAGAGCCTAACCACCAAGATGTAAATCTTCTCGCCAGCAAAGCAACTGGGCATGTGACTGGCCTGTTAAATAGCCTCTGTATAACCTGCTACTGCCACAGTCTAGCCTTTCAGATTACTTTTCTGTGGTTGCTGTTAGTGGGTAAGACTTTTCCTATCATTTGTCATCATGGTTGCAGAAAGATTTAGCTAGATAAGAAAACTGTATGTTGAAAATGTTAGCAGAATTGTCCTTAAAGCATACATAAATGTACCATTTGCATTTCAAAATGTCTTCCTGAATGCAGGTAAAGTCCCCAGCCAGTCCTGCACCAGAATTACCTGTAGTTTGCTGCCCATGACATGCATGCTGTGTTTGCTATGAACCTAAACTCTGGGAAATCCATTTGTTTTTGTTTTTGTTTTTTTTTTTTTTTAATCTGAATTCCTCAATGGCTTTTTTATTTCTCCCCCTTCTAAAGGTCCGTACTCCTTAAATGGTTATAGGGTGAGAGTGTACAGACAGGATTCTGCCACGCAGTGGTTTACTGGTATCATTACTCATCATGATCTCTTCACCCGCACTATGGTTGTTATGAATGACCAGGTGAGTTTGGTATGTGATAACTTGGAAAACAAGCTTCAAGTAAACTACATGTTGTGAGTTCTCGGTATGGTTTTGTGGTACTCTGAAATCCACTGAGTTGTTCAGTTCCGTCAGGATAAGTCTATTACTGAGCTGAAACTACAGCATGACATTGCATTGGGCTAGCAGTTAAAACCATCCTGAAGTATCATGTTTGTGCAATGATGTGATTAATACCAGTCCTACAGTGTTACTTTTCTCTGTTGTTGCTATTAGGCTAGTGAAGTCTTTGAAGTGAAGCGGTCTAGATTTAAGAACTGGTCTTCCCTGTCAGCTCTGTTGAGAATTTCTTTTTTTAATGCTGAAGTCTTTTAGCGCTGCAATAGCAATTACTTCTTTCAAGCAACTGAAATACCCACTGTCTGCAATTTATTAAACTACGCATTTATGGTAATTTACTGTAGTGGGTTTTAGTTGTGTTTCTAAAGTTGCTGTTACAAAATGAATTAATACTGGTATTTTTAGTGGCAGAAATGAATTCTGTTTCAAAGGACCAGAGTAATTATTCAATGGTAATATAGAAAATGACCCATCTGCCTTAAAGTAACTGCCAAAATCACGTGTGACAATAAAAATTTAAGACTAGTCTAATGCTCGTACATTCTTTCCCATAATTTGCTCTAATTCATTTTCCCCAAATACTATTTTTTTCACTTAGTGACACATTGATCGAAGTTCTGGTTGGCATTTCCATTTTTCTGAAATATCCCTCACTAGTTAGCACTCTGCCAGACCTAGAGTTCTTCTTTATGTTCATTTTGGTTCCTTTCAGCATTTTTGCTTCTGTTGGAAGCATTATTTTCATGTGTTTCTGCAGTATTTTGATATATATATATACACACACAATATTTTATAGTATATTAATTTTATAAAATATTTGCATATTATAATTGCTGCTTAATGATTACTCAAGCTCAGTGTCTTAATTTCAAATCTGCAGGTTAGTGAAGGAGTGGAAGAAGTGGTGGTGGGGTGCTTTTTCGGGGGGGGGTTGGGGAAGAATGAATTTTTGCAGTTATGTTACCTTTGGTTTTACTCTATTCCCAGCCTTTTGTTGAGAGTTGTATGTCAGTTCGGCATGTCAGGATTAAGTGGGCTTTTCTGTGATTAGTCTTTAGCACACAAAATAGACTGGTGAACACTAATACAGAAAATACAGATTGGGCAGTGTCTGAACATCTGCTGATTACTATTCTTTTTTATTTTTTATTAAACCAGGTGTTAGAACCTCAGAATGTTGATCCTTCTATGGTTCAGATGACCTTTCTAGATGATGTTGTTCACTCTTTGTTGAAAGGTGAAAATATTGGCATCACTTCACGCCGACGGTCTCGTTCCAACCAGAACAGCAACACAGTCCACGTAGATACATTTATCTTTTTACCTAAGTATTTTTGTGTATTGCAAATACTAAAAATACATGTTAAAAGTTGCTAATTAAGATTGCATTAAGTCCATTAATCACGGAATTATTTTTAGGGTCATTATACACGTGCACAAGCAAATAGTCCCAGACCAGCAATGAATTCTCAAACTGCAGCACCAAAACAGAATTCTCACCAGCACCAGCAACAGAGGAATGCTCGGCCAAATAAGAGGAAAGGCTCTGATAGCAGCATGCCTGATGAAGAGAAGATGAAAGAAGATAGATATGATTATATAGGTCGAGGAGGTAAAAGCAGTTATTGAAAAGGGAGGGAGAGCTTCTTAAAACCATATTAAACTGAAATGTGATAGACATGTTTTTATCTTTCACAGAAAACCCCAAAACCAAAAATAAACACTTCCTTAGTAAAAGAAGAAAACCTGAAGAGGATGAAAAAAAACTAAATATGAAGAGGCTGAGGACAGACAATATCTCGGATTACTCTGAGAGCAGTGACTCAGAAATTTCAAATAAAAGATTAACAGATTCATCCTCAGAGCAAAATTCAGAAAATGAGTTAAAAAGCAAGAACACTTCAAAGATAAATGGAGAAGAAGGAAAATCCCAAACTATTGAGGGGGTAGAACAGACACTAACGGATAGGCAGTCTCCATGGGATGAAATACAGGAAGATAAAAACCATGAAGAGACAGAAAGACTGAAGTCATCCATCTTAGATCAGCAAGAAAAATCTTCACTCCATGCAGTAGAGCAGCCAACACCTTATGAGCAGAATGCCAAGGATCCACATGTTCAAGAGTGCAATGCTGAAAAACATCACACAGCGGAATTTAAGAATGAGCAGTTCTTACCCAGGCCTCCTACTCCAAAATGTGTTGTTGATGCTACTAATAAAAACAGCTCTGAAAAGGAAAACCAGGATGATGCTGCAAGTACCTTTGGTGTGCAAACTGTTCAGAAAATAGAATCTCACAGCAGCGATTTAAAACAACAGTTTGCAAATGCAAATTTCCTTGAAGCAAGAAAACAGGAAGCTGATCAAAGTTGGGCTAACAGTGTTGTTAAAACAGATTTGGTACAACCTGGAGTTGTAAAAACGCTATCAGTAAACGAACACTTAAATCCTGAAAAAGAAAAAGCTCAATATGGTTCGTTTATGTCTTCATTAAATGTAGCTTCTCTAGCAGAAGAGACTAAACTGCATAAACAAAATCCAATCCCTGATTCTGTGAAGTCAAAACCTAGTGCTACAGTTGATCATCCTAAAACAAAGTCACCTGATGTTAAGCCTAAATTCACCCAGTCTTCTGATACTGTGAAGTCTAAGGTTAGTTCCCAAAACAGCCATGCTACTGGATTAACAAGGTCAGCCAATAAAACTGATCATGATTTGCCTAGGTCTAGCTTTCATCCAGTTCCAGCTAGAGTTAGTGCTCTAGAAGCTACTAAAAGTCCTCTTATCATTGACAAGAATGAACATTTCACAGTGTACAGGGACCCCACTCTGATTGGACAAGAAACAGGAACTAATCACATTTCACCTTATTTGCATCAGCATAATTATCCTTTGCATTCCTCATCCCACCGAACCTGTTTAAATCCAAATGCTCATCATCCTGCATTAACTGGTTCATCCCATCTGCTAGCTGGGTCTTCAGCTCAGGCTCCCTTGTCCGCTATTAACACTCACCCCCTTAGTACTGCATCTCACCATTCTGTTCATCACCCTCATCTACTTCCTGCAGTGTTACCTGGAGTGCCTGCTGCCTCCTTGCTGGGTGGCCATCCACGACTAGAGACTGCTCATGCTAGCAGCTTAAGCCATTTGGCATTAGCACACCAGCAGCAGCAACAGATGTTACAACACCAGTCTCCACATCTTCTTGGACAAGCTCATCCTTCTGCTTCCTATAATCAGCTAGGGCTTTATCCAATTATTTGGCAGTATCCAAATGGAACACATGCTTACTCAGGACTTGGTCTGCCCTCCTCCAAATGGGTCCACCCAGAAACTCCTGTTAATGCAGAGGCTTCCTTGAGAAGGGTAAGTTGAGCTCATTTCTTAATGACATAATTGGCTGGGGCTGATGTCTCCCTACAGTGGTTTTCTAGGTACAGGTTCAGTAGTTTGTGTCACATTGAGTGCACAGTGATGGTGGGTTTTTTAAGTAGGCAGAGAACTAGGGATGGAAATCCACTAGTAACTACTGTCTTGCAGTGGATGTGAGACGTGAATAGGGAGTTCTTCCAGAGATTAATTTCCTAAGTGTTTTAAAGAAAGACAAAATATTTGGTTTTAGTGTATGACCAGGCAAGGTCAGCCAGCTGGTTTGGGACCTCAGGTCCACAGGGTAAATATTTGCTATGTCAAACTATGAAAGTCATTGTGTAAGCTAAATACTAGGAGGGGTAGAACAGTCATCTTCATAGTGAAGTTTTGTGTATGCTCACTAAATAATGGAGAAAGGCTGAAATGGAAAATACTAAATACAGTGGGAAGTTCTGAAGAGAAATACTAGCATTCATAAATATTTCTTGTGCTGTTACACCCATTTCTCTTGTCTTTACACTTACCTGTGTACCTTCTCTTAGCATATTTTTTTCCCCTCTTCTGTTCTTGGTGACACACATCCCTACCTTCCTGTCTGCTTTCTGCTCTTCTGTATTCAAGTCAGGGTGATTCCTCTGTCTGTATGCTGGGTATAACCACTCAAGTCTCAGACGAAATGGTTTGTGTTTTTCAGCCTAGTGCCCAGTGTGGCAGCAGAGTGGTGTTCTGCAGGCAGACATGGCCTTTACAGAAAAACTTTGCTAGCTCCTGGAGGCTTGGCATTGTCATTGCAGGCACTTAGAGAAACAGTGTAAGATGAAGCATCTGTAGTGCAGACAGAAACTTCGGAGGGCTTTACTGCCAGCTCCAACCAAACCTCCACTGAGCATGTGCATACTGATCTTCAGAGGCTTACAACTTGGCCTAATTTGGGCAGATTCTCACAGGACCACAAAAGGCATGTCGTTGACAGTTGTTCTTCTGCCAGATTGTAAGCCTTTGTGTCAAAGCTTGAAGTTCCTGAATGGTTATAAAGATTTTTTCTTTTTCATCATGGCGAAAGCTATTCTTCCCCAGCCTCATTCTTTAGAAAAGCCATACCATTGTGGCTAAGTCTTTCCCAGTCAGTCAGTTTGAGTTGGCCTTGTAATATGAAGTCAGTTTGATCTAAAATGTGATAAAGTCACATGCAGCAGAGAAGAAAAGCCTAAGAGAAAACTATAGGTGGATTTATCTTTTCATCTTGCTGCCTGCTCTACCCCATGCTGAAGTCCATTTTAAAGAAGTTAGGATTGACTGTTTTCACTTTGGCTGCCTGAAGTATGCAGCCCTGCATACCGAAGCACGTAGCTTTTTAATTATGTTGATATGTGGCAGTTGTCTTGTGGTGGCTTGTCTTCTCGCTCTCACACTGAAGGCCTTTTTTAAATATGTCTTAGAAACCCATAATGGGCGTTTCCAAAGTTGGTTTGCATGGATGCCACAACTGCAGAAAGGAATATGTGCTTCAGCTGCAACAGCAGTAGCAGCCATGAGGGGTGAGCCATGTCTGTGTGCTGAAGGAAGCATGCCCCCAAGCCCACCTTTTCCTCCCATCCACAGGTGGCTGTGGCAGCTCCAGTCTTTGGGCTGGGCTATAGATGGTTGCACATGGGGTCACAAGCTGTTTGGGCAATGCTTGGAGCTCAAGCAGCTGTTCCCTAGCTCCTCTACGGAGAAGGTGATGGGCCTCTATTGTATAATACTTTAACACAGCTTACAGGCTATTCGTGGGAACTCGCCACAGCGTGGGAACTCCTGGTCTAGGAAACGTGTGCACTAAAACTGCAAGTGCAAACCCAGGTGGTTGCTTTGAATATTCAGAAGTATAGAAATCAGAATTTCAGAGTTGTAGCACCTGCGTGTCTATTCTGTGGTGTGTGCGCGTGTCATGAGAGCTCTTGGCTCCCCTCCTGCTGCAGCAGCTCTCAACTGGGAGTCGTCAAGACTGGGGAGGAGAGAGATGGACTTGTGGGGAGCAGAGGAGGGGAAGAAGTTCTGGGCAGTGCCAGGTGTTAGGGGTGGAACAGCACTTTGTGGCGCATGAGAGCTCCACTCACTCTTGTCCCAGCTTCTTCTTGGCTTGTCCCTAGCACCTGAGCACCACTCCAACGGGGTAGGTACCCTGCCTCTTCACTCCTCCGTGCATGTTTCTTGTGAGCAGGTCTCAAGAGGGGAGATACAGAAAGCTGCTCTTACCTTTTCTGCAGAGTTGTTACACAAGTTTCTGAGCAGATAGAGAAATAGAAACCTACCCGAGTTGTCAATTACAAAACAGTTTCATAAATTAAAACTATCATATTGTGTGTAAAGGAGAAGGTCAGTATTGCCCACCTTTTGAGTATTTAGGTACACAGCAGAAAATAGTGTACTGTGTGTTTGCAGTGCTGCAAAGTATGGCAGGCATGTACATTTATGGTTTTAATAGTGTGCTGCTACTGAAATTATGCTAAATAAAAATGTGTGGCAAAGTAAAGCAGATTAATTAGGATTATTATACTTAAATCATTTGTTTGGAGGGAGGAGAGGAATTATCCAGGGAAGAGATAGTTCTGTCCCGTATCATTGAGATTTGTTATAAAGCTGGAGATGAAATTGTTTTCCAGAAATACTACTAAACCATGTTTGTCTTTCGAAAGAAGTACTTCTTGAAATTCACTGAAGAGCTAATGGTCTGTTTGCCAGTAACTGAAGTCAAGTGCCATCTGACTACCACTGGTTTTCTAATTTTGATGGGCTTGAGGTGCCATTCAAGAATTAACTATTCGTGCTGAATACTGAAACAGTTCTAAGAATACTTCTGAAATTTGTTAACTATTTTCTGTGTCACAAGTCCAGCAGAAGTGTAGTCAGATGTTCCAGTCGATCAAAAAGTGACTTAAAATGTTAAATTTTATTTATTGTGCATGATTTGATGCTGAAATACATTACTTCCCTGTGGTCATTGATAGGACTTAATACAGTAACTCTTGTGGTCCCATGATCATTTTGAAATCTGATTCTAGTTTTTTTGTTTGGTTGGTGTTAACAGAGTTCTCCCAGCCCATGGTTACACCAGCCCACCCCAGTGACCTCAGCTGACAGCCTTGGTTTACTGAGTCACATTCCTGTGCGACCATCCAGTGCAGATCCTCTTCGGCCTCTCAAACTGACAGCGCATTCTAGCCCACCATTGTCCAAAAGTATCGTAGAGCATCACAAAGAGTAAGTTTGCTATTCAGTTCTGTGTGAGAGGGTACATTTCAGCAGCTGATGTTGTCTTCTAGCTGCCCCTTAGTTTATTTGTGGGTGACTCTTGATAGCTTCTCAGTGTGCTGCAAAATAGACTGCCCTGTTGACTTGAAATGGTACTTGAGTTCATGAGTCATCTGAAGACTTGAAAATTGCACCTAGTATAAGGAGAAGTTTATTTTGTGTTAATAGATAACTTTGTTCAGAGCATGGGAAGAAACGGTCTTTGTTTAGTATGTTGCACTGCATTCAGACTAACCTGTGTCTGCTTAACCTTTTTAAAACAGAGAACTGGAGAGGAAAGCATTTATTGAACCATTACGTTCTGTTACAACTGCACCAGTAAAAACAGAGTTAGAGCAAAGCAGAACACAGACAGCAAAGGAGAGCCATGTGCACAGGCATTTTGCAGATGCAATGTTGAACCAGCTGCCAAGGCCACCACAAGAGACTGGGGAGCGACTGAGCAAATACAAAGAAGAACACAGAAGGATACTACAAGAAAGTATTGAAGTTGCTCCTTTTACAGCTAAAATAAAAGCACTTGAGGGAGAGAGAGAGAACTACTCCAGGGTAACGTCCTCCTTATCTTCAAGTCCCAAAAGCCATTCAGTAAAGTATGACAAAGATGCTGAACGCTCTGTGTCAGAACTGTATAAAATGAAGCATTCGGTTCCACAGAGTTTGCCACAGAGTAACTATTTCACCACCTTGTCTAACAGTGTTGTAAATGAACCGCCAAGATCCTACCCATCAAAGGAAGCTTCAAGTGCATATGTTGATAAGCAAAGTAATTGTCCTTCAACAGCAGCTAGTCCCCAGACCCTCCCCTCTTACATTTCTTCCCTTTCAAAACCCCCACCTTTAATTAAGCACCAACCAGAAAGTGAAGGCTCTGTGAGCAAGATACCCGAGCAGCTTTCACAGTCAATGCAGTCTCACTCTATAAATTCTTTTAGAAGTGACAGCAGGAGCCCTACTCAGTTGTCAGTCTCTTCTTCAAATACACTCCGGAGTATGCCTGCCTTGCATAGAGCCCCTGTGTTTCACCCACCTGTGCATCAGAACCTGGAGAAGAAGGAAAGTAGCTATAGCAGTCTTTCACCTCCAACCCTAACCCCTGTTCAACCCGTTAATGCTGGTGGTAGCAAAATACAGGAGTTGCAGAAACCACCAACTTTAGTACCTGAGCCTAAGGAAGCTCAAACTGTTTACAAGGGTGCTTCTGAACAGAATTTGTCAGAAATATGGAAGTCAAATAATGCCCTGAAGAATGAAAAAGTGGATTGGCATGTTGAAAGAATGAGTGGAAAATCACAGTCCGCTACAGCATCTGTTATTGTGCGTCCTCCTTCTAGCACGAAATACGAGAGTGTACCAGTAATGCAGTCTGCTTCCAAAGATCGAGTTAGTGAGAGATCGTCAGCTGTGACAAATCAAGCAGATTGCCTGAAAACAGCGGAAGCCAGGGAGACTGGAAGAATAATTCTGCCAAATATGAACTCAGACAGTGCTCGCACACAGTATGAAAAGAAATTTCCAGCTGTCTCGCAAGGCAACATTCCTCATGCTGTCACCCCTACCACAACTATGATCTGCAGTACCAAAACGGATGTCACCACATCAGCAGCAACAGCTACCAGCGTGTCAAGCTGGGGTAGTTCAGAAGTGACTTACTCCTTATCGAACACGGTTTTGGCCTGTGCACCGCTGGAGTGTACTGCCTCGAGAGCAGCAAGTCAGGCGGTGGCACAGACCCAGGAATGCAAGGTCAGCACTCCACCTCTGGTTACACCCACTGCTGGCAAGACGGGCAGCACTGCTCAACCCAGCTCAGGATTCTCCACCTCCACCGACTTTGTTCATTTGAAAAAGCATAAGGCAGCGTTGGCTGCAGCTCAGTTTAAAAGTAGTAACACCAGTGAGACTGAGTCCAACTCTGTGAAAAATCAGACATTTTCAACCTCTCTCTCCCTAGACAGTGCTATCGTCTGTAATACAATAAACAAAGCGAACTCTGTAGGCAGTGGGCAGACTTCCCAGACGAGTCAGCCAAACTACCACACTAAACTGAAAAAGGCTTGGCTAACAAGGCATTCTGAGGAAGATAAAAACACTAATAAAAAAGAGAATTCAGGGAACAGTGTTTCAGAAATTATTAAGCCATGTACTGTCAATTTAATAGCCTCTACATCAAATGATTTGCAAAATAACATAGATAGCAAAATCTTGGCAGATAAGTTTGCTAAGGAAGATAAGCACCCTAGGAGAAAAGCAAAACGAGCTTATGAGTCTGGCTCTGAAAGTGGAGACTCTGATGAAAGTGAGAGCAAGTCAGAGCAAAGGACTAAACGGCAGCCCAAGCCAACTTACAAGAAGAAACAAAATGATTTGCAGAAAAAAAAAGGTGATACAGAAGAAGAAGTAAAACCGAATGGTGTTCTTAGCAGGAGCGCCAAAGAAAAAAGCAAGCTGAAGTTACAGAGCGGCGGTAACAGCAGTGAGTATATTAAGCTGATTTGAAAGAGACATGCTAATGTGAAGTCTTAACAGTGTTTGTTATACATTATAGCTGGGAAAAAAGTTAAGAAGCATGCTTGTGTGAATGCGTAAGTCCAGATTTATCTGTCTCGAGGCCATTTGAAATATCCTGGTTTAAGAAATTCAGCGTTTTGTATATATGGGTTAACAAACTGGTTCTTGGCCTACAGTTCAGTAAATTGGTTTATGCTGTCCCTCAGAATTGAACAGACTGGTGCATATGGTTGTGCCACTACCATTGAGATACATATATGTGGTGGTTTGTTGAGGTTTTTTTAAGATCTGATGTGTTTATTTTTGGAGCACTACTGGAGGCAAAGATTCTCTATTGTTGAACTTTAATACATCCTTTGATCAGGAAGCCAGAGGCAGTTCCTTGAGAGCCTGATGCCACTCTGTTATGGTTTGGTTAATTTCATGAAAGATTTGAGGGAGAACCATTGCACGCTTTTAACTAGTATGTGTATTACATTGTGTTAACATCCTTCTTGTTTAAGCAATAAATAAATTTAGGGAAATACGTTCAATTTAAATGTAATACTGTAGCATGTAGCAGATTGTAACTAGATTTGTCTGAAAAGAGAAACTGGTCTGCCAGCATGAGAGATTTTATTTTAAGAACTTAGATTATTTTTTTATCCCGATTTATTCTTCTCCAAGGACTATTCTCTTGTCTTTGTTCTTTTGAGAATGTCTACCATTAAATTACTTTTCACAGGAATTTTGAAGTACAAGTAGTAAGAAAAGGAGTACTGGTTCCTCTAATCGCATTCTCTGGCTTTTCACTGCCTAGTTTATAGTAACTTTTCTGGTATTTGAGAGTACTTTATCCCTAAGTTGTACTGGGTGCTGGAAGTGTTGCAGTCTGTCTGAGATATTCTGGCTTAGGTCCAGTGATAGTACTATTACTTTTCCTCCTCCCAGCTAAAGGGAAGATCAAGGAGAACATGGCTATAAGATCTTTCTCAATTCCAGTTCTAAAACTAAACTAAATACATACATGTAGCATGTTAGGTCTTTGCCCTTTGCATTGTTGCAAAAGATTTTTTTTTTTGTGGGTTTATTGTAGAAGGATTGCGTAACTAAGTTCAGGGAAGGCAATAACTTCTTGTTTTGGCTAGCAGTACCTGACTATAGAAGTGATGTATGATAAAACGTTATGGAACTATTTCATGGAACTTAGGTTGGGAAATGGGTGGGAATGTTGCGAGTCACGCAGCCTGTGTCCTGCACATTAACTGTTTGGGCCGTGGCAGCAGTACGCATATGCTTACCATCCTTTTAAATCTTAACAGACAGGGGGTCTTTCTGTCTATCCTACTTGACCCATTAAATATTTGAACGTAGATACTCCTGTCAGTTTATCTTGGGGGACCTTTGCTGTAATTTCTGAGAGCTGATCAGAGATTTTCTTACTAAAAAGACCTTCCACAAAGATTCATACAAAACATAGTCATCCTCGGGGAGCTTTCAGGAAAGAGTGGGTCCTCACTGGATGGCTGCCTGAGCTCCCTATAGGTGGCTGAAGATAACTGTGCTTCAGGATCTGGAGCTTGATGGCAGTTTCACAGTGTGGGTGGTATCTGGGTACTGCCAGGGTTGAGAACTGCTTTGTCCTGATGCTGTTTCAGAAAGCCCTGGGAGCCTGTGTGTTAGCCAGAGTGCTCAGAGCTCCAGGCTGCAAGGCTCCCTCCTGCAAAGTAAGGCATTTTACAGTCCTGGAAGCCCTGGGGATCTTCCAAGTTCCTGCCCACAGAGCTTGAAGTCTAGCAGCTTCCAGATGACACCCAGAGTCTCTGGTTCCAAGGCAGAAAACTTGGTTTTGGACTAGCAAACCTGCACTTTGGCCTTTTCTATCCTCAAGTTTTAATCCAGTTACAGTGACACTCCTTGGATGAGTTTGGAGTGCATTTTGTAGGCCATGAACTGAGGCATAGGCAGACTGTCATTTTGCAAAGTTTGGACAAGTCATCTCTGGTAAAATACAGATCTGGACCCAGGTACCAAGTCCAAAGTTAACACCCTGACCTCTCTATCATTCTACATCAGATCTCTGTTTACAGGACATGAACTTTCAAGAGCAGTAGTAAATGAAATGACAGATACTTTGTCTATCTGCAGATAAAACTGTACTTTTAAAAGTCATTAAAATGAAAATCTGGTTAAAAACCAACAGGGTTCAGTTTCAAAGTGTGTATGTGAAAACTACACATATTACTCAATAGATTTGCTACTTGTGTTAACTCAGCGTCAGATCTGCTGACTTTCGTATTAAAAATGGAATTGTACTGATTAGCCTTGCAAAGCTAACAAACTTGACAGTAAATGGATTCTGTTCTTCCTAAAGCTGGATACTTTACGTTAAGTTCAGATGGGTACATGTTAATAGAGTGTTCATCTGTAATCATACCTGTAACCCTCAGAAAAAAAAATTTTGAAGAATTGGGATTTTTTTTTAAGCTTCCATCCATTAACTTGTTGCCTTTTTTGCATACATGTTCACTTTAAATAGAATTCAAACCTTTCTTGTCTTGGGGTGTTGTATTTCTTCATTTATTTATTTGTAAGAAGGAAATTCTGAATATGATTTTAGTGGAGTATGTGGTGAACAATACGCTAATATAAGAGAAAATAGAGTGTCCTGGGTATTTCTGGTAGCTCATCAGGTAGTTAAATGTGCTCCTGCCTAATTGGTAGCTATGCTTTTAAACTTTGGCACTGACAAACAGACAAATGGAAGTAATAATGGAATATGTTATGCAGGTAACAAATATACTTTCAAAAATGTTGAATATTGACTGATCTGACTGGGTTCTGTGAATAAGGGCTGCCAGTGTCTCACATGAAACTCTTCTTACTTTTGCAGCTGGTATACCTCGCTCAGTGTTAAAAGATTGGCGCAAAGTAAAGAAGCTGAAGCAGACAGGAGAGTCCTTTTTGCAGGATGATTCTTGCTCTGAAATAGGACCAAATTTGCAAAAGTGCAGAGAATGTAGGTTAATAAGAAGTAAGAAAGGAGAAGAACCATCTCACTCACCAGTATTTTGTAGATTTTACTACTTTCGGCGGTAAGTACTGCTATTTTCCTGATAATGTGGTGTTTTAACTGTTAAAAATAATACTGGCAAAGGACTTGCATGCTTGAAAGCTTGTCTGATTTTTCTGGCTCAGTCTGTCTGATAAAAGACACTGTCTAATTTAAGAATATTTATATCTGTATTTCTTCTTTTGTGGATTGACTTCATTACAGTTTAAAGCTTTATAGCAAAGACATCAGAACATCTGCCCAGTGTACCTTAGGCAAGCAGAAAATACAGCACATCATCATTACACAGGTGTCTGACATTTGAAGTGGGATTTTCAAAAGGCATGCTTCAGTTATTCTGGACAAGTTGTACAACCACTGAGTTGCACTCACCTGTAATTGTTCTGATGCCAGTATATGGTGGGAGTGCTGCTCAGGGTTTTCTGGGAGTTTTCTGAGGACAGAGGAGTTGTGACCTCCTTTTTTCAACATTAATGGCTAATCAAGGGGAACTTGCAAGTCAGGAAGAAAATGTCCCAGGATGCAGCATCACGTGCATGGTGCACGCAGCACAGCTATCAAGACAGAAAAAAACAGCTTTAATTTGCACATGGGCTGTGTTATCACTATATATCCATCTCATTTTGGACAGGCAGTTGTTCCCAAGACTGGGGTTAATATTTTGTAGTGAAGCTTTAGGTACAAGACTTGGTATGGTAGTCCAGGAATCATTTCAAGTTTGGACTTGGAATACCTTCTGTGTAAGAATATTTGCTTCCTAATATGGCAATATTGGAGTTTTGAGGTTTTCAACCCTGTGTAAAGGAGAGAACATGAGTGATGAAAGTTTTGCCAATGTTTTAAAACACAGTTATGGAATTTAAAAATTTGAATGTTTTGAATCTATTGTGGTAAATTTTATAGCAGTTTAATTATTTCCATTGTATTTAGACAACAGGACTTGAATTGTAAACAAAAATTGTATAGCAGTTGGAAATTGTACCAGAAAAATTCTCATTTCTTTTTGTTCATTAAATATATAAGTATCATATTTTGTACTTAGTTCTGAATTCTGGACTATTTTACTGTCATGGCTGTAAAATTCCTTGACTATTATCATAATTGCATATGAATAGTGAAGTATCCTGTATTATGCAAGATGGAATAATTGTCAGTGCTTAAAAATAGGCTAAGTATAGCCAGGGTTAGTGGAATGGTACCAGGTAGGATAAAGAAAAGCCTTCAGTTATTTTAAAGATCAGGAACTAGTGGATGCAAAAAGCATTATCTTGTATTAGTGATTTGTTCTGTTTAGGAAGACTTAAAGTGTTGAACTCCTGTTTTCTGAGCATGAGAGCAGGAGGACAAAAGAACTATTAAGTATGAGTCAGACAGAGTGATTGCTGTCACAGACACTCCAAAAATTAAAGATGGGGAATAGATAGAACCAAAATTTGGCAAAAAAAAAAAAAAAAAAAGAGAAGAGAGAGAGAGAAAAATAAGATAATTTTCCTATCTGCAATTTTAAAGCAGTAGTAAATGTTACAGAGAGAGAGAATTATAAGCAAACTGAATGCAAGATGTGCCTATGAAATTAGTTCTAGTTTTCATGCTGTCTTACTCTTAATTTTAAAACCATTTTTGGCAATAGGATTTATTTTTAAATAAAAAATATGGCAGGATGCTAAAAAGGTAAACTTACTTGTGTTAAGACATAAGCAGTAAGGTAAATTAGCAAGTAAACTGTAAGTCACAGGATGTAATGAAGATGCAGTTGAACTACCTGTTTTCATTTTTAGGTTATCTTTTAGTAAGAATGGAGTGGTTAGGATAGATGGTTTCTCCTCTCCTGATCAATATGATGATGAAGCACTGAGTTTATGGACACATGAAAACTATGAAGATGATGAACTGGACCTAGAAACTTCTAAATACATTCTGGATATCATAGGTGATAAATTTTGTCAGTTAGTAACTTCTGAGAAAACAGCCATGTCCTGGGTGAAAAAAGACGGTAAGTCAGTCTCAAGTGCTCTTAAATGTTCTGCAGTTCTACTCAACTGTTTGCGTTCATTGTGACCTACTCCTTCCTTTTGAGTAGTTCACTTCACTGGACTGTCACATGGGATTTTCCTAGGCTATTTTGTAAGAGAGTATGTTGGTAAGGGGAGGGATCGTCCTCAGTGGGCCAGCCTATTTCCCCCTCCCTGTGGTGACAGCTGTGCTGGTCCAGGACTGGGGCCAGGCTGCTGTTGGGTTTGGAGCAGCCTTGGTTCCCAGCTTGGCCTCCAGCTCTCCAGCCAGAGCAGCGAGCTCCAAGCCAAGGCCCACAGTGAGCCAGGTACTGACTGCTGCCAACAGACAATGTGTTTCTGACGTGTCTCCTTCCCAAAACAAAGGAGAATAATGTGACAGCATGGGTCTCACAGAACATGTGCTAACACTGTCAACCTCCTCCTCACCAAAGCCACAGTTAGTCTATCCTTCTGGTCCATAGCAGATGGGCACAGGTTGGAAACAGGCTGATGGCTCTACTAATTCCAAGCAATAAGAGGAGGAGGTGGGGCAGAAAAGCAGAAGTACTAGCCACGTCTCCAGGACAGACGCTCTCTCTGCTCTTGCAGACCTTTAACTGTCCAGACTCACTAGTTTGGCTGCCCTTGAGTTTAAACATGGCCCATAGGCAGTCAGGTGAAAAACCTAGCTTTCCTCATTGCATGGGGTAAAAGTATATGTTAGAGAACTTTGTCATACTTGCAGCCCACTCATGTTAAGCAGGAATATTCTTTCTATGTTACTTTAGTCTGTGCTTTTTGAATGCTTTAATTTCTTTACAGTGTATCGATAGTAGATTTGATGGAGATGTTGTGTAATGTAACTGAGGGGGTAGATGTTGATGATCTGTTTATGAAGGATCACTTTCCTCCCCTCGCATCCATTTGCATCTGAGGGGAAGATAACGAATGTTTCGTCTATAAAGACTATTCGTACTGTGCTTTGCATTTAAATTTCAGTCATTTTATTCTGCTTATTTTGTATTTCAGCCAAAATTGCATGGAAAAGGGCAGTGAGAGGAGTCCGTGAGATGTGTGATGCATGTGAAGCCACATTATTTAACATTCATTGGGTCTGCCAGAAATGTGGATTTGTGGTCTGCCTAGATTGTTACAAGGCAAAGGAAAGAAAAAGTTCTAGAGGTCAGTTCTTTATGAACTAGAGTATTGTATAGGCTGTTTATTTTCATTTGTTGTAGAGCTGCCGATCCACCAGTGTAACTGACTTTCTGTTAGGTGTTAAATTACTGCTTGTGTGTTTCAGTTCTCTTCGCCTCCTTTTTTGTGGGTCAACGTAGAATCAGTTGTTCAGAAAGCAACTGCTGTGGGGGCTATTTTAGGTCTTTGTCTGCTTTTCAGCCTTTTTGTGTGTATTGTCTTGAATTGCTTGTGCCTTGCCCCTCAAGGTTAAATCATGTTCTTCAGCTGTGAATCTGGCTCTCCATTATACCTCCCTGCTTCATAGTAACTCACTGCTGTTAAGACTTGCCCTGATTTGAGCACTTTTCCGAGTCTGCCCTTCAGAAGTACATAGTTTGTCATATTGGCTTAACAGCCTGCTTTTTATTATAAAAAGAGAAAGAAGAATACTTCACATAGTATTTAAATGAGTATTAGTGGAGGCTTCATGGTCCAGCAGCCTACACACATACTCTGCTTATCCTCTGCTTAAATGGAAATGTCTAGTTTAGACTGTAGTGAAGTATAAGAAGGTTAATTTGCAAACCTATGACTTTTGAGTGACCAAGCCTGTTTGTAATTGAAAGGAGGAATGGCTTGGAATCTTCAGCTGGTCTTTCAGCCCTTGACTATGACATTGGTGCTCAGGCTGCTTGTTGGAAAGGACTGCTTTCCCCTGTGTGGCAGGCATTGTGCCCTGGCATAGTCCTGCGCCAGGAACCAATTCAAGTATAATGCTGTTTTGAAAAGCATTTCCATGTTTGCCATAGCAGCATAATGTCACAGATGTGAAATGTTAGTAAAATAAAGTTTAACATTTAGATGGCAAATCTTTGATAAATAAACTCATCCATTTTGTCCTGGCTGGCAGTGAGAGGCTTCCTACAGTGCAGTTATAGGATGTTCCCAGAGACTTCCATCGAAGCCTGAAGCTTCTAGGGAGCTAATGTCGGTGTTTTCCAAAACCAAGAACAGTTGTTAATGCTTTAAGGCTGAAGACTGTTTCAGCAACTCTTAACTGGCTTAAGTCTGTGAGTGCGTGTATGTGTGCATCCATGTGATGTGGCTTGGGATATATACTGAACATTATTTACTGTGGTGGGAGTATGCAGTCAAGAGGTTTTTTATAGCGTACATGTTAACCAGCCAGGAAAATTTTAGTAAAATGTCTTAAAAGCTTAAAAAAGCGGTATGCAGAAGCAGGCTTCTTTTCGATTTTCTAACAGGGAAGACTTGCTGCTTACTGTTCATCACATTACATGCAAAAGCAGAAGTATGATAGCTTCCCTCTCTGTGGCTTTATTTCTAATGATGCTGTAGGATTCATGTGAACTGTCTCTCTCTTTTGGCAGTCTCTTACAAAGTTCAGAACCACCCACCCATTTCTATATAATAGCACCTTACATTACACCATTTTTCCTGGAACCGATACTTGTTTTTACAGTTGCTAAATGTAACAGAGAATACACTGTTTTTTCCCTGCTTCAGCAGAAATGTTAGAGGTTTGAATATTTCATATTCAGATACTTACCAATGATTTCTCTCATTACTACATGGATGAATATGCATTCATTGTTATCTTCACACAGTTCGTGGCACCATCAAGTGGAATGCCTTGTTATGGCGTTTCAGTGATAATATATGTTAAGTAGGTATATGCTGTTTTGGTTTTTTATTTGATTTATGTTTGTGACCAGTCATATGTTTCAATGTTTTAAGAGTTTCAAAACCTACAGAATAGCTAACAAATCTAATACAAACCAGAAAAGAACGTTTGGTACGTTACGCATCTATTGCAGTGGAAGAAAATAATGCTTTAACTGTGCTAAATGCTTCCTGTAGTGTACTTCTTAGTTTACATTGCTACAGCTGAGCAAATTAATAAAAAGGTTTGAAGAGTCTCTTGAAAAACTAACGATTCAGTGGATAGGGGACTGGGGATTGGGAGAGAAACTGTGTTTCTGTTTCTGCCCCAAAATCACATAGCAGATTGGTGACCAGTGGCTTGGCCAGACACTTTTTTCTGTCATTCTTCCTCTGGTCTTATCTTTACATTCCATATTTTTCTGGTAGAGCCGTCTTCCTGAAACTTCGTAGGAAGTCTCTCTCTCCTACCAGTTAGGCCCTCTCTGCTGCCACAAACACTTTTTAACTTGTGCTTTCCTAGTTGCTTTAATCTGACATGAATCTGTGATGCAAATTCTGTCTCCTTTGTGCCACCATTAACACTGGTGCAGCTGCATGGTAGGCTAAATCAGAGAATTGATTCAGTTTAAAAGTCCATCTTTTTTGCTTGTTTGGCCCTCTGGTTGAAGACATTCACTTTCAGTTGGAGCATGGATTATGTCAAATTAAATGAAGTATACAGTAGCAGCCTAATTGAGTCTCTTTCCTGTATTAGAATTCATCAAGGGAGTCTCACTGCCTCAGCAGCAACTGTAAAGGACTTCAGCTTATGCTAAATTGGCAATGCATTAAGTGTAATGAATGGAATATACTTTGAAGCTGAGGTTATTCACAAGGATCTGTGCTACAGATGCAGCTATTTCAGATTTCAGTATTGCTAAAACTCTGTTTTTGTTGTGAAAAGTAGCTGTTGTATGCAAATCTTTGTTACGCAAGGTATAAGGACAGAAGATTTACAGTATGTATAGAAAACTGTTTCTAACTAAAAACTGAAAAATGTTAGTGCTGTCTTGTGTAACACTAAAGAAAAACAACTGGCAATGCTGTTTTGCAGATAAGGAGTTATATGCTTGGATGAAGTGTGTGAAGGGACAGCCTCATGATCACAAACACCTGATGCCAACACAGATTATTCCAGGCTCTGGTAAGACCACCTGCAAACAAGCAGGATGTGGTTTTTCCCAGGCCTTTTCTGTGAAGAAAGGCCAGAGTTGTTTCTTGAAACTTCCCATTTTCCATTTAAAAATCTGCAAATTCTGTCAAGTCATTGCAGGAAGGCAAGTGACTCTGAGCAGTTACCAGCAAGGGGCACTGATTGTGAAGAGAGAAAGAGTGCGCTGACATATACCTGAAGGGATTTTGGAAATAGGCAGTGAAGAAATGCAGGGTGTTTGTTGGGACTGTTTTGTACCTTTTCAGAGCAGAAGAAAAGACCAAGAATGTACTTAATAAATCGGACCTTGGCTGTTAAATGAAAATCTTAAAATAGTATTGCCAAGGAGCATTATGTGGCAACAGATTTTTGGCAATCTGCTTTTCACTGCTTTTTGTCCCGCTCACCCACCCACCAAAAAGGAAAGATTCATGTGTGGTTTTTGTTGGACATCTAATTGAACATCTTAAAATGCAATGAAGCAGCTTATGATAAATGAGAAACTAAGAAACAAAAGAAACAAAAAAAAGAAACTACATGCAGCTAAATTCAGAATTTTTCTTACAGCCAAGTAAGTTTTATGAAGAACTGAAGGTAGGTGTAGTTGTTTTTAGTGCAGCTTCACTTGTGATCTCTGTCAGCATTGATGCACAGAATAGAAAATTCAAATGTGCTCTTAAACTTGTTAAGTGAATTCCCAAGCTATTTTAAGCTGGAAATACAGACCCAGTCTTTTTTTTTTTTTTAATGGGTTTCTGCGTGTTAGTGCAGGAAGAAATGAAGGTTGGTTAGATTCCATAATAAATTCAAATTGTGACATTCCCCTGAACAGGTTCCAGACTGAAACTGTTTTAAATTGTGAAGTGAACCACTTACCTGGAAACAGCACAGGGAAGACTGCCTACGTAACCTCAGTTTTCTTCTTCTGTGCATACCCATTACCAAACAGCCTTAAATTGCATAATCACATACTAATTTCTTTGTCAAAACATGGCTCACTTCAGTCTGTAGTTTGACAGTTTCATTAAATGAAGCAATGATGCACCCATTGAACAATGAGGAGTAAATAATGAGTGACTGACTTGCTTGGTGTGCACCATGCAATAGGAATGCAGAGTGAAGGTTAGATTATTCAGAAGAGTAGTGTGCAATTATTTAATGAAAGACCTTGTCTCTTTCTGCACAACCTTTAAGGTAAACTGGACAGTACTTTTATGATATTTTTGAGTGTTAAATTCAGCAATTCTACAAGTCTGTATTTTAAAAAGGTTTAGAGATGGCATTTTGGCATCATGGTGTGTACTGTAAAGAGGGTGACAAAATGACTGAGAGCTGCTGATGGTTTTCTTCTTGTCTTCTAGTTTTGACAGATCTTTTGGATGCTATGCACAATATTAGAGAAAAATTTGAAATCAAATCCCATTGTCAGTGTACCAGCAAGCAGAGCACACAAGCTGGCAAGCTTCCTGCGATGAATGGTGTGTCTCAGGTGAGTCTAAAATATGTGTATACATTGCAGTTTATTCAGGTGTTCCTATTCTTGTGGATTTTTGGTTTTGAGTGACAGAAATTGTATTTTAATTTGCATATATGATGGTTAAATACTAGCACCTTGTCTTTGAAATATGTTAAGGGAAAGTTACATATTTAAAAATAAATTTGTTCCTTACAGGTTTTGCAGAATGTCCTAAACCACAGTAATAAAATTTCTCTGTGCATGCCTGAGTCTCAACAGCAGAATACTCCTCAAAAGTCTGAGACAAATGGTAATGCAAGTCCAAGGAGTGATGTAAGCACAGACAGCAAGTTAACACCACCTGAATCGCAGTCACCACTGCATTGGTTAGCTGATCTTGCAGAGCAGAAAGCCAGAGAAGAAAAGAAAGGTATATGTTTGAAACTCTCATGTCATATATCCATGACTTTAGGGGCACCAGTGATAGATAATTGAATTAGGAAAAAAAATCACAGTTTTCTGTTCAACAGAAGAAGAGATGATGTTCTTTTCCCCCTTAATTTTAATCTTGAAACTGCAATGCCTTCTCCTGGTGACGTCAGAGTCATCTTACCAGAAGAACCACTATTGGAATGCTTGTGTGATGTGGCAGTATTTTCCAGCTACAGGATCTCTCATTTGTGACAGATACTCAGCTGCATGTCTGAAATGCTGAGGGTGGCGTTTTCAGGGTCACACTGTTTCACTGTATTTTGAAGGATCTAGTTCATTCTCTGGTATGTTTTCAGGTGAATGAAGTGCTAGTGCTACAGTATATTACCACCACCACTATAATATACAGGATACTGGTGGTGTTACTATGCCTGCATGGTAATACAACAGTGTAAACTTCAAATGATAATTTTTGTTTTAGAGAACAAAGAATGTCCTTCTGGAAAACATTCAAAGGAAGAGAAAGACCAGGATAATTTGGAGTCCCAAAACTGTAAAAGCTCTCCTCCTGCATCCCAGAACAATGAGCAGGGCTCAACGTTACGGGATTTATTAACTACAACAGCAGGCAAACTCCGTCTAGGTTCTACAGATGCTGGTATTGCTTTTGCTCCAGTTTACTCTACAGGAACAACAGTAAGTGTTGACAAGATGCATGATTTTTATATCAGGATTTGCAAGTCTCTGTCATTTATTTTGGTACATTGTAGTTAAAATAATAGCTGTATTGCTTTAAAAGCTCATTTATAATTAAAACATTGTGTGTGTGTGCACACTTGGCATTAATATTTATATTTGTTACATATAGTGATAATGGATTCATACAACATCTGTGAAGTTAGGTAAAGCCTTAACCTGTGAAGTAAAGGAAGATTCCTATATATTGAGCTTTGTAATAACTGTATATTTCTAACTTTTTCTGTGTAAGGATGCATGCAGTTTTCTACAAAGGAAGTAGATAACTGCAGAGTTCTAATTGGTAATGAAATGTTGTTATTCTACTGCCAAAGGAAGTGCATTAACTTTATTTGTTTTTACATTGTTTAATCATACATTTGTTTGCTATGATAGAGTGGCAAGAGTGGAAGGACTATGCCAAACATTCTTGATGACATAATTGCTTCAGTAGTAGAAAACAAGATTCCACCAAATAGAGCACCAAAGATAAATGTAAAATCTGAAATAAAAGATGAGCCAAAGGATGATAAAAAATGTATTCAGGATGACTGCAGTAAACGGTACAGTGACATTCAGTATTCATGGATCTGTGATAAACATGTTTTGTGGCTCAGAGACCATAAAAACAGCAACAACTGGAAGCTCTTCAAAGAGTGCTGGAAACAAGGAAGGGTAGGTATTGAGTCATTTGGTCTATGAAATGACCTCAGTATAAACTCTGGGAGAGCTGTGTTTAAAGGATAAAGTTTGCCTAACTCCATGTCTGAAAATGTATTGTTAGCATTGGGCAAAGGCTTGTCGGGTGTAGCCTGTATATGGACCTTATGTAGTTTAAACTTCAGTTAACTGCTGGTAATGAGAAATTACTGTTATGGAGATTGAAAATGCAAAAATATGTGTGTATAACATCATGGGTATGGTTGTTTTTTGAGGAAGTGTTAACAGATCAGCAGGGTCTTCAGTGTGTGTTTCAGCTGTATTTGTATTCCAGGTTAGTTGAAGGATAAGAATTAATTTTTAAATTCTATTTAATTTTTACAGCCTGTTCTAGTGTCCGGTATGCATAAGAAAATGAACTTCAGCCTGTGGAAAGCTGAGTCCATTAGTCTAGATTTTGGAAACCAGCAAGCTGATATCTTGAATTGCAAAGACAGTATTATTTCAAACACCAACGTCAAGGAGTTCTGGGATGGTTTTGAAGATGTTTCAAGTACGTTACTTTGAATGTATTTTATTCTGTTGATTCTGAACACAGTGTTAGAAATAGTTAAAAACATCCTTTGTGGATCTGGAGGCTTCAAAGAAACTTTAAAAAAAGTTTTAAAGAAGATTTGAAGAGAAAGATCTAGGTAGTCTGTTTCCAGAGAACGTGACGGAAACGTTGATTTTGGTCCTTTGCAGAAGTGAAAGGTGGATTAATATACTAGTTAGGTCCAACTAAAATGTCATTGTGCCTTGAGTAGTTGAGTTTGTTATGTATCATTCTCAAGTCTCAAAATTAATTAGCTCGCATTTCACGGAGAACTGAAACACCTACAAGTGAATTAGTTTCGAGTAATTTCTATGTTACTTGCAGAACGGCAGAAAATAAAAAATGGGGAGACAGCTCTACTAAAACTGAAAGATTGGCCTTCTGGTGAAGATTTCAAGGCTATGATGCCAGCAAGGTATTTGAGTTTAATATTAGATACTCTTAAATCAACCTCCATGTTGGTTTTTTTTTCTCTCTATGTAATGACAGAAATTCAATTACTTTCTTCTTTCTTTTCTCCTCCAGATATGAGGACTTACTAAAAAGTTTACCCTTGCCTGAATATTGTAGTCCAGAAGGAAAACTAAACTTGGCTTCTCATCTGCCAGGATTTTTTGTCCGTCCAGATTTGGGACCCAGACTATGCAGTGCATACGGTGAGTATGCCCTAGAATTGTTGCAGTTTACCTCTTCCCTGAAAAGTGTAGAATGTTACTATGCTTGATAGAAATCTGAGCTTACTTGGAGATAATAATTCACTGACTGTAGGAGAAATACTTGAGTGACTTGCATATTAACCGTACATGCACCTCAGACATGAGAGTTTTATTTGTTTCTAAATTTCTTTCTATCTTTCTTGTGCTGTTACTGTCTTCTGAAGCATATGAATTGTTAGCCTGTCTTTAGTAATGCTGTATGGCAAAATACTTCCTGAAGTGCTACTGTACTCATGATTCTGATCATACGTAAATCTCAGTGTATTTTTCATAATTTGCATTTGTATTGTGTGCCGTACACTCAGGAACCTGTTTCGAAAAGATTGTTTCTCTCAGACCTTTTCCAGCTGCTCCTTCTTTTCCAAACACATTTGTTCAGTTCTGTTTCACAAATTGTTGCAATAGGACAATAAATTAGTTGTAATTTGTGATGTGATGGATTTGATTTAAAAAGTTCTCCAGATGTCCTTTAAATAAACATACTAACAATAGTGATCAAGGCATGGGTCTGAAG
Source organism: Psittacula echo (assembly GCF_963264785.1). Lineage (NCBI taxonomy): Eukaryota > Metazoa > Chordata > Aves > Psittaciformes > Psittacidae > Psittacula > Psittacula echo. Next base: position 48,966,953 of record NC_137743.1, read on the forward strand.
AACTGACTCATTGGTGATACTTCCATGTAATACTGCTGCAAGGCAAGCAGAACAAGGTTCTGAACAAGGTTCTGAAATGTTCTTTTGACTTAAGCGTGTATGTTTTCACCTCTTAGAACTGGAATTTATTTTCCTCTTTGCTTGGGGATTTCTTCGGATTAAGAGCTCTGATTGCAGCCAGGCATAAAAGTGACAAATTTGAATTGATTCAATAACCATGTGTATTCACTGTACTTATATTCTGCCCTGAACAACTTGAAAGGCTGGGAAGGAATGCAGTCATCAGGGAATGTCATTGACTGTTCTGCTGAAATGTGCTTTGTTCGGACACAACTGCTATGTAGGGACAGTTAACCTGGGCTAAAAGATATCTCAAGGTCTCTGCTAAAAGTAGCAAGTGAAACAGAAGCATGTTTGTATATTTCAGTATTTTCACATTAAATCCTGCCTGTACATAAGATGCTTTTCTGTGATGTTTATTGTACTTTTAGAAATCTTTTCTCAGTTGTTGTTGCGTATTTCTATTTGAAGGTGAATATACAATATAACAAATCTTAATTTTACCCTGTTACATAGGTGTGGCTGCTACTAAAGACCATGATATAGGAACCACAAATCTGCATATTGAAGTTTCTGATGTCGTGAACATCCTTGTTTATGTTGGCATAGCAAAAGGAAATGGAGTACTTTCCAAATCAGGTAAACACACACTTTGTAAGAGGTGTAGGTGGACTGAATGATCTGCCACTTTTAAAATTGATGCTGTTCTTCTGAAGTAGATGAAAGATATGTCCATAAGTACTTAAACCTGAAAGTTTCTTTCTTTCAAGAATTTGCACACACATTAATTTTTCATAAAATACACTGCAGTTCATGAATTATGATACGGCATTTCAAACTCCTTTCACTTTTTTTTGCCATTACCTATAATTGATGTACTATTCCTGTACTAGTACTGGCAGAGCTAATGAAAGTGCAAGATGAAGAATTTTCTCTGGAAGCTGTGGTAGTTCTAACAGTTATGTCAGGATGATGTATTTGCCAGAGCTTGTGTTTATTCTGCTGCCTCTGGATGCACTGTGTTTGCTCTATTGGATTTGGACTGTAATGTAATTTTTCAGCACCAGAGAGCTGAAATTGGTATATGTTGCTTGTCTGTATGAGGTTTATTGCTTATGTGAAACAGTCTTTAAATCACTAAAATAGCTTTGTTTCTCTCCCCTTATTCTTTCATCCTCTTATTCCATAATTAGCAAATGTAGATTTTGGGTGTGACTAATACAGCTGCAGTAAGGTTTGCTGTGTTTAATTTGCTTTGTTTTCAATTGTGTGTGCACTGAGTTAATTGCAGCCAAACTTGAGCATACTGGGAGAGCTCTGGCCTCTTGACTAGCTGCTGCAGAGCAGCACGTAAAACACTGCTTTTGCTGACTGTAGGAAGATGCCTTTTTCATCTGTAATTTTTTGGTGCCAGCCTTGCTTGTTTATTTCAGGTGGGGAAAATGTGTTTGTCAAATCAAAAATATGTAAAAAAGTTACCTTAAAAATAATTTTTTTTTTTTTTTTAACTTTTTGGCATTCATATTCTGTACGAACACCAAACCTGGGAGCTTCTGTTGTATTGAGGAAACTTTGATCTGCTCAATCTCACATAAAAAATTTGAAAAGAAGGTGTTTAGTTCAAGTTCTTGCTCTGTCTCACTTAAACAGAACATTTTTGTTGAATCATAGGAGTTTTGAAGAAGTTGGAAGAGGAAGATTTGGATGATCTTTTAAGGAAGCGGTTGAAAGATTCAAGTGAATTACCTGGTGCTTTATGGCACATTTATGCTGGCAAAGATGCTGACAAGATAAGGGAGTTCCTGCAAAAGGTTAGATTCATAATATGTATTTTCTAAGTAACTGGTAAATCAAAGAGGGCTGGCAAAAACTACAAACCCCTGTGCTTAGGGAAAGGAGGAAAGGAAGCAAAATGTTTTCTAGCACTTAAATTATAATTGACCTGCCACATCATCAACAAATAAATGGTATAACATGGTACATATTCACTTCTCAAGAGTTACAGGTAGCCTGCAAACTCTGGAGGCTCAGGAGATCAAAGAACATGCCTTGGCTCTTAGCGAAGATGGAAACGGTGGGGGATAATGCACCCAAGGGCAGCAGACTTGTTCAGCGTTAGCTACAGTGCAGATCTTCCTTTGGCAGCCTTCCTTAGAACCACAGCAGAACCTTTCAGGTCATTACCATGTAGGACGAATATCCATTGATGGCATTAAATTTAGCGATACCATCATAGAAGCTGTTTTCTGTACCCTGTCTTCAGCATGCTTTCATGTTCTAGAAGGCAGTCCTGATGGACGAGAGAAATACTAAAATATCACTGAAGTGGTCCCACAAGGAAAAGAAGTCTTCACTGTCTTCTGCTGTGGGAAAAAAAATCAGATACATTTTAATGGGCTAGACCAAAGGGGTCCATAAACAAGCCAGAGGCCAAAGGTCTCTACTGTGAGCAGGAAGAGCCCGAGAAATTTAGCACTAAAAATTCTCTTGGACAATGAGGCACTGTTTCAGTCCCAGGGCAGCTGTCCTCTGGTAACTCGATCATTTCTCTTTGGCAAGCTGAACTGGGGGGAAAATTGAGCATTAGTAAATAAAATAAAGCTAATTCCAGGAGATGATGAATTACACAGCGAGGCTTTTCTGTTCATTCACAAAGTACATGCTCATAAAGTAGATGGTGGCTCTTCTTTTTTTTTTTTTCTTTTTCCCCTTTGGAAAAGAGAGTTGTGAACCGAATCATAAATGCAATGGAATAGGTGGACAGATGGGGGTACTATTCAGAGTTTCTTTCAGAGCAATTAGGGGATACTGTGGAACTCTTTGAGAGCAGCAGGTTCAAAGCCGAAGCACTTAAGATGCTATATAGTACAAAGTTTGTCATTTGCTGCCACTTGTATTTGTGGTGTGGTGTTTTTGAAATAGTGAATTGGAGATTAGTTGATGACTAGACCTTTGGACCACTTCACCTGCTGATAAGAGAAAATCTCAGTATCTTATTAGTACAGAAGAAAGGTGATAACACAACAGTTTCAAGCTCTGCATCATAATAAGTATATTTAATATAAATATGCATAAAAATATAAGATAATTGGCCCCTGTGTCATGACAGGTGGATTAGTGATGTGGTTTTTATCTTCAGTCACTAGGACTGGCAATTAGCAGTAGATTAAGGGTAATATTTGTTCCTCTGTGGTTAGCTTGATGACAAATGGTTGTTGCAGTTAAGTCTACGGCTGTCAGCAAGTTGTTGTGTTTTTTTTGTTTTTTTTTTTTTTTTTAATGTCCGTTTTTTTTTTTATGGATTCCTTGACGGGATGGTAGGAAAATAGCTTCTTGTCACAGAGTGGTTGAGATTGAAAGGGGACCTCTTGAAGTCCTTTAGTCCAGCCCCTTTCTCAAGCAGAGTTGCCCAGCACCATATGACCCTTAGTTCTGTCCGCTGGGCTTTTTTTCCCTGAGCTGGTGTTGTGTGTCAGTGTCAAAACTGAAGGTTGTGAGCTTGAGGAATTGACAGCATAGGAACTCTTGAGGTCAGATTTTATTTTCTTTATGGAAGAAGTCACACAAAGCATGTTGCTTATTAATAGATTGTTGTGCCGAGTTCTTCAGAGTTTTACACTTTAGAATGGAAGTCCTGTAGATGTCTTCAGCTTAGTGGGACTTCCCAGTCTTTTGAGGTTCCTTTGAATCCCTAACTAAAGTCTCATTTGGGTATTGGGAACACAGTAGTTAAGTGTTGCTTCGTGAAGTTAGGTATGCTTACAACTCATCAGCAAAAAAGTTCAGCTTCTTCTGAAAGCAACTTGGGATCTTTTCTCTACTTACAGATAGCAAAAGAGCAAGGCCTAGACCTTTTACCAGAGCATGATCCAATACGTGATCAGAGTTGGTATGTGAACAAAAAGCTTCGCCAAAGACTGCTTGAAGAATATGGAGTGAAAACGTGTACGGTTATTCAGTTTCTTGGTGATGCTATTATTCTACCAGCAGGAGCACTGCATCAGGTAACGTACATTTGTTTAAAGGCACAGGATTAAATAACCATAAATACAATAAAATAACTTTTTTCAAGGACATAACTACACCTGTACTGAAATTAGATTTTATTTTCTTACTGGTTAGTGTATAGGTATTTATAATAAGGTACATCTGTTTGCATAGATGACCAGCCAGTACTAACCTAGAGCAACTTGAGTACTTGAAATTATATTGTTCCTTTTTTCCTTTAAAATGAAAAATGAGCACACTATTACTCACCACTTTTTTCCACATTTCATTAGCAGATTTCTAAATAAACTGGTATAGTTAGGGCAAAGTCAGGTTAGTATTTTTTTTAATTCTAAACTGAAAGTTAACCTAAACACAGGGGAAGCAGGGAGAGCAACCCAAGCAGATAAAAATATCTGGATATCATGTGTCATTGTTTCTGCCTTCATCCATAGGAGAATTGTAGAAACAGGATGTAACGAGATGTTTCTGTAACAGGATTTGGAGGTTGTTTTCGCACTCCACATTAAGTTACTTTTTACACAAAAGGTACATCAATCACCAGGAGTCATCGCTGACCCTTCAGCTTTCCTCACCTTCAGAAAGTGTGATACCACCTTTGCAGCAGCCGGGAGGGTTTGATTCTTAGTTACGTAAGAAGAAGTACTGCCAGTAGGGCAGTTCTCAAGAAGCAGTATGAATATGTGGCAAGCTTCATCCTCCCCTAGCACATAGGGTTTGTTTACTTCATTTTAGAATCATAGAATCATAGAATAGTTAGGGTTGGAAAGGACCTTAAGATCATCTAGTTCCAACCCCCCTGCCATGGACAGGGGCACCTCCCACTAAACTATGCCACTCAAGGCCTCATCCAACCTGACCTTGAACACCACCAGGGATGGAGCATTCACAACCTCCCTGGGCAACCCATTCCAGTGCCTCACCACCCTAACAGTAAAGAATTTCTTCCTTATATCCAATCTAAACTTCCCCTGGTTAAGTTTCAACCCGTTACCCCTTGTTATGTCACTACAGTCCCTAAGGAAGAGTCCATCCCCAGCATCCTTGTAGGCCCCCTTCAGATACTGGAAGGCTGCTATGAGGTCTCCACGCCTTCTCTTCTCCAGGCTGAGCAGCCCCAACTTTCTCAGCCTATCTTCACTCCCCTGATCATCCTCGTGAACCTCCTCTGGACTTGTTCCAACAGTTCCATGTCCTTTTTATGTTGAGGATGCCAGAACTGTACCGAATACTCCAAGTGAGGTCTCACGAGAGCAGAGTAGAGGGGCAGGATCACCTCCTTCGACCTGCTGGTCATGCTCCTCTTGATCTATTTTTTACTCATAGTCTGCAGACTGCTTGGTGAAAAGAGGAAGAAAATATGATTGTTCAGATATGATTTGGAGGCAGTTCTAGATTTATTTCTTTCTTCACTCCATGAGCCCTTCCCTGTTTCAACAGGAAATAGAGCCTGCTTTCTTGCTGTCTTGCCAGCTTTCAAGCACCACTAATTAGGTAGCTGACTATCAAGGAATGAGGAGCATCCCCACCCTGTAGTAGGAGCTGTAAACCATCTTGCTGTTAAAGATTTATCGTTGATCTCCACCTGGGTTCAAGGAGGGCCAGGCCTTTCTGAAGAAGATGCTGCTTGGTTTCGATCTGCAGATAAGCTTCCATCTGCTGTCTTTTCTGAGCAGAGAGGAAGCGATGGCTTATCATGTCACCATGACCAGAGCAGTAGGGTTTTCTCTGGGAAAAAAAATTACAGGGTTGTAGTAATGACAGGTGTTACGTCCCTCACTGTCTGCTGGCTGTGTCAGTTGTTGGGGCATTGAAAGCAACAGATACCTTAGAAAACTAGACTTCTTTGTCATTGCAGTGAGTCTTTAGATGGTTTCACATGGTCGTATGTTAACCCTGGGTGATCTGTTTGGAGTTGTTTTCTGGCAAAAGAAAGAAAAAAAAAACGAAAATAAAAAAAAAACCCAAAACAACCCAGGTGACCAGGTCTTGGTTTGTTGTAGATTGCCTTTCCCTGTACCATGTCTCCAGGGCATGACATGGCTTCACAAAGAACGTTTGGCATTGATGTTATTCTTGGCTGCTCTTAGGCTAAATCAGTTAGGACACCCAGAGTCATGTGTTTTGTCCTCTAGCAGCCTTACTCTGTTCTCTTGAAACACGGGAGATATCCCAGATACAAGAGTGAAAAAGGAGCCCACAGAAAATAACAAACATACTGGGAAATCCGTTTGTGTAGCATGTGGCATATAAAGGTATAAAGAAGGTAAAACATGAAGTAGGAAGACCGTTCCAGGCTTTCCTGCAGTTCATAGGTTTAAGAACCAAAAATAAGATCACTCCTATCTTTATCTCTTTGGCTTTAAACTCCAGGTTGCTTTTGAAGTGGTAATATTCTAGCTTCTGGCACCAAAGGAATAATAACATGGTGGTTTTAAATGTTAGTGGGTGAAGCTGAGACCCTTTTCATCTTCAGTAAGAAGTTCCTGTGAATCTGCCACGTAGGAGGAAATGAAAGCATCGTGTTCTTTCATGTACTTGTATAGTACTTTCTATATAGAGATGCATAAATACTGACCTTAAGGATCAGCACCAGCACTTCGTATATACAAAGCACATTTAAACACTTAAAAATAAGTCTGCACAAGAATGCATTCCAGGTTAAGTTTACATGTTAAGTGTTTCAGATTTACATGCACGTCATGAATATTTAATAATTAAAATTGGATGAGAGTTGATACTAAATTTGGTGGTAAGTTAACATTTTTATTTTTACTTGCTTGTCGTTAATGTTGTGGAGCAGAGAAAATTAGGCTGAGGGATGGAATTAGGGAGCCCAGCAGCCTGTGGTCACTGCATACTGGAGCTCAGACACTTCCATCCTGGAGCCAGTTAAGATTGTTGTCACACTGCTGCTTCTGACGTGCTGGTCTAGAATTTTATTGCTCTCACATGGAGGAGATTGTGTGCATTTCTTAGATAGATACACTGATTTATTTTTTTTTCTTCAGCTGCTATGGATTCATGCCTTTTAAAGTAACTTGTTCGTAGTATTTTATGGTAGCGTAAAGCATTCCTCTTGCTTCCCAGGTTTCCCCTTCTTCCCTGTGTACTTCCAGACAGCAGTCACATGCCCTGTGTGATCATTTCAACAGGCAAACTGTTGCAGTGGTGGAGTGGGAGGAGAGCCTCTCCTGTGAGCTGTGATAGTCAGAGTAGCCTTGTCAGTACCTCTTGTGGAAAGAAGTGCTCTCTGGGGGGAAACCAGAAATAGATGCAGCATTGGACTGGTTTCCTCTGCAGATGCTTCCCTGAATGTACTCTGCCTGGTGCACTGGAAGATTTTCTCCCCTTTCTAGTTGGCTGTACAAGTAGGGGAGTTCAGCTTTACATCTGGGCCTTGTTCTCTCTCTGGCGCTTGTAACAGCAAACCCTTAGCTCTGCTTGGAAACGTACCCAGCTAAAAAAAGGGGTTTTTTTTACTGTTACTCTGAACTATTTGCTCTTTCTCCTGCTCCACTCTGGGTCATCCCATATCACAGTTGTCCTCTAGGGATGCCTTTTCTGATTTTAATTTGGTGACTCTAAATCTGCAAAGTATTTTAGTGATAAATTAAAAGCTAGAGGTACTTGAGTTGGTGATTGAAATGTGTTGTTCAGGCTACATGTGAAACCTGTTCATAGTAGAACAGGTTATTACAATGTTGTAGTGGTATTATCTTGACTTAACAGCAGGATTATGTATTGTAAAATAACATGCTGGAGGTAACGTGACCTCCTGGTGATGTTGTGATAAGGATGTAGGATAAAGGTCTGGGAGTTGCATATGCAGAGCTGCTGGGCTGAGCATGATCCCAGAGCTAAGCCATGCAGGAAATGGCTGATATCAGTGTGTTAAGGACAGGAGGGAGACAGCTGCAGCTCCTCACCGCACAGCCATGAGGATGATGTCCCTTTCCTCCCTGCCCACTCACCTTTCCCTGTCCTGGCCCAAGTTTGAGGCTGTTCCAGCTCTCCACTGCTGGAACACTTCTGTGTGGGATGGGCTGGGGAGAAGCTGTTACTTCTGTTCAGCTGGAACTGGCACAATCGTGAGAGTGCTGTAATCCTCACCCTACAAACCTCAGGGGAATCATTGCTAAACATACTTATTTGTGTGTGTCATTGTATCAGCTTGTATTATAACTATTATAAATAGAAGTGCCTGTGGGCTGTCAGCTCGGCATTCCCATGTTAAGTACCAGACCGGCTGGGTAAAATCTGTCTTCGCTGCAAAGACTTGCACACTGGTAAGACAGGCCCTGGAAGGGAAGGAGGTTTATAGCACAGCAAAATGAAAGAGGACAGCAAATATTGCACACTCTGCAGTGGGGGGGTGGGAATTGGTAAAACCTTGTCTCAGTCAGGAGAAAGTCAAGAGAGTGGTGTGGGATTTGCTGGGGGTAGAAAGGAAAACTAGGGCGGGTGGAGACTTGAAGCAGGCAAGAAGCCTGAGAGGGAGGAGTGGGCTGGAGCTGGCTGCACAGGGCAGGGGTGTTTCAGCCAAGCTCTAGGAAATCCTCCGAGCGCTGGCGCTTCTGCTGCTGTTCTCCTGCTCCTGGCTTCCTGCCCTTGGGTTGTGTGGCACTAGCAAACCCTCTTCCTCTCAGGAAGCATTTCTGTTGTGATTGATTCACAGGGGGGAATGGCTCTGCTTTGTCCTTGATGACTGCAAGGCCGCAGAAACTCCATATGCAACACTTGTGTAGAGCTAGGGATTACCTCTGGGATATCACCTGTAATGGGGCAGATTACCTTTTAAATGCAGACTCAGTGTTTTTGAAGAGGAAAGTGTGTTTCAAATGAAGTGCTGCATGCTCAGCTGTGTAGACCCCAGTGGTTTTCTGAAGGTGTCCTGGGTTCAACAGTAGCAGTCATTTTTTCTCCTTCTTAGTAGCTGGTGCAGTGCTGTGGTTTTGACTTTCGGCCTGGGGACAGTACTGATAAAACCGATGTTTTCAGCTACTGGTCACAATGTTTGGTCTGACCAAGGACTTTGTGAGTCTCATGCTCTGCCAGGGAGGAGGGAAAGCCAGGAGGAAGCAGGGACAGGACACCTGACCCAAACTAGCCAAAGAGGTATTCCATACCACAGCACGTCATGCCCGGGGATATAACTGGGAGTTACCCGGAAGGGCACTCTCTGTTCGGTTGGGCTCGTTTGGCAGATGGTATCGTATTCTCTTCCCTTGTTATTTCCCTTATCACTGTTATTATTGATGGTAGCAGCAGTGATTTGTGTTATACCTTAGTTACTGGACTGTTCTTATATCAACCCGTGGGAGTTACATTCTTTTGAGTCTCCTCCCCATCCCTCCCGGGGAGGGGTGGGGTTGGGGGGAGTAGAAACTGCATGGCTGACTTGCCGACTGGCTTAAACCACGACAGAAGGTCAGGTATCACAATAGAAATTCTTGAGTATGCACTAAAAAAATCCAGCATTTGCTAGGCTCAAGCTTAAAATAGACAGATCTTCACCAGTGCTGAGCAGGGTGGGACTGTGCGTTTGCTGGGATGGCAAGGTCTCTCCAGCCTCTGTAAGAGGCAGAATTGATGTTGCACAATTTCATGAGCAGTTGTTAGAATTCGGGGAGATAAGGTTTTTGACGTGTAATTTGTAAGTGTTTAGGGATGAAAACCTGATGCTGTACATTTCTGAAGAGGACAAACAGGAGTTGGTAGTGAGGTCACAACCAAGAAGTGGCTTTTTCTTTCCCCTGTCCTCCAGGTATGACCTGTGTGGCTTGAGGTGGTGTCCATTTCTCTCAGTGGTTGCCTCTTACCAGTAAGAAAGTGTGCTTATAGAAAACAAAACCTGCTCCTTCCCCCCTTATGAACCTGCCCTCTGTTCAAATACTTTATTTTTAATTTCCAATGGCAGTTCCTTCTCAGCAGACATGGCAGTTGTGTCTGGCAGAGTGCAGGCTTCCAGCATGCCTCCGTGGCCCGAGGAGCTAGGTCCTGCAGGGCAAGGCTGCTGTGGAGTCAGTCTGTGCAGTGTTTTGGGCATGGCTGTGCAGTAGTACATGGCAGCAGTGCCTGTGCAGCTGGTAAAAGGGTGGAATACAACACATCAGAGTATGTTGAATGAATGTCGGAGCTGACTACAGGAAGAAGTGCCGAAGCACAGGCAGATGTGCATTGTTCAGAGTGTACCTTTTGCCAGAAACTAGCTTATCTCAGATGAATACACTTAATTGCTCTTTACATAAGATGTATAGAGACACCCTTCAGTCTGATAAGCCTGTGGTTTAAGAGATCTCAAGGCCCACTCTTATCCTGGGTATCTCTGCCAAAGAATAACTCCAAAGTTCTAATTATCAGTCTCTTTCTCTTGTTATTTTGGATAGGTGCAAAATTTTCACAGCTGCGTTCAAGTAACTGAAGACTTTGTGTCTCCAGAACATCTTGTACAGTCGTTTCACTTAACGCAGGAGCTGAGGCTGTCAAAGGAAGAAATCAATTACGATGATAAACTGCAGGTAGGAAATGAATTCTGCTCTGGAAGCTGTTGGGAATGCAGGGCATGCTCAGGCTCATTGAAATGCGGAGCAGTGCGTGGAGCTACTTCCTTGCTGCTGTTCACACAGAATAACAATGAGCAGCAGCATGAATGCAGGGGTGTAAATGACTCTCCCTTGAGCTGCTGATTTTATTTATGCTGTGTTATGTTTTGAAATTTGTAAGAAGGTGTTTCCTTTAGCAATGGCTTGATGTAGCCTTCCTGGTTTTTCCATCCACTATGATAAGGGCTCAGTCCTAAATGTAGTCACTTTGCAGAGTTCCTTCATGGAAGGCCGTACTAAAATCTGTCTAATGTTCTTGCAGGTTAAAAATATCTTGTATCATGCAGTTAAGGAAATGGTGAGAGCTTTGAAGATTCACGAAGGTGAACTGGAAGACATGGATGAAAACTGAGCGCATTCTGCTTTTTTGTGGTAACATCAGCTGGAGGTTATTTTCTCTAATAGGTGAACAGTATGCACACTAATTCAAGCTTCACAAACCATCAGTGCCAAGAAAAAATAGTCATCGTATTTACTTGTTACTGACACTGCAATGGTATAGCTTCATATCACAGCCACTGTGATTACATGTTAGACTTGCAAACGATTCAGCAGCGTTCTGCTGTCCTGTATTATAATGTACATGAAGTTTGTGAAATGTTAAAGATTTAAGATGATGTATTTATTTTTGGAAAAAAACCCACAAAATTCTATGCTATATTGTTGATCAGATGTAAATGTGACTTGTACAGTTTGCTAAAATAATTCAGATATTTTTCACTACATTGAGACAGTTACTGTGACAGTAGGACACAAACACCAGCTATTGCCTGCATTTGGGATCTTGCTGAGTCCGCACAGCAGTCATGTCATAATCTGAAAATTACTGCCAAATAATTGTAAACTTTGTAAAATATAAAGTATATAAAGTAGATATTAAATACAAACACTTCAGTATTTTATTGAAGCTATTCAGTGTACAATTAAACGTTTTCAAAAGGTGTAATTTATTTAAAAAATTGTCTCATTTTGGTAAAATTTATGTGAACTTTTAAAGCTAAATATTAAACTTAATATGCTATGTAAATATATACATATATACATTCAATGATGTATTTTTTTAAAACATTGGCTTGCTTTAATTTGTTAAAAGTGCAAGTGTTACACATGCTTTGTACATTGAAGTTGAAAAGGGTTTTACATTTTCCATTAAAATGACTTTATCAAACCTTGTCTCCTGGTACTCCCTATTTACGTTTGTGTCCCGTGTGTGACAGCATGAGTCGCTCGCTCCCAGTGCCGCATGTCCTGTAGGAACGCTCGCAGTGTGCTGCCCTGGTTCTGTGCACCGCGCTGCCCTCTCCGGGTTTGAGGCGAAACTGCGAGGGAAAGTGCTGAGCACTGCTCCGTAAGGATAAGACAAACGTCATTTACGTTCTGCCTTTAATAACCCAGTGTTTACTTTGCGTGAAGGGGGAAAGGAGTTTCTATAGAACAATTTTTTACAGCATCTTGGCTTTTCACAGTTGAAGTAATACCACAAAGTAATGCATGGGGCTTTTTAAATTGCATCTGGTTTAATAATGCTAAATGTGAGAGCATAGTTCCGGCTCTTGGAGTTAGCTTGAAAATTTGAAATATACATGGATTTAAATTATTAGAACTACGCAAATGTTTAGATTTGATACCAAATGTTAGGTGCAGCCATTAGCTTGTGATGTGTCCAAAAGCGTGTAGTCACCTGGTGACTGCTTCCACTCTGACAAGATCTGAGTGGGTTCTGGGTCACAAAAAACCCAAAACAACCCAACAAAACCCCTCCTATCTAAGAAACAGTGAAACACAAAAGTAATTGCTGGTTCCAAATGTGAAGTTCTTTTTAGTTTGTTTGAAAACATGGGATTTATTTGCAGTTGTAAAGAAACACTTTGGGGTTAATGTTGCTGTGCTTGGCAGTTGATTCTCAACTTTGTAACTGGTTCCATGCAGCATCTTCCTTTAGGCTGTGTGTGGCACAGGGTTGGAGCATTGGCTGACAATGCAAAAGCTGCCAATGTATGTTTGCTGAATGACAAGTGGGCTTCAGTTGCCATGTACCTTTTGTTTGTTTTCAGTTCAGGATTTGTAAACGAATGAATTTTTCTCAACTGCTGTCTCTTTCCCGCTGAACTGAGTTTTAGTGAGGTGCTTTTTAACATCTGTGAAATTTCTTGAGGCTGCTGTACTTGCATTCCTGCCACAGATGGTTGTATACCCCCTTGTTCTTTTGCACAAAGAGCAGTTGTGCAGGCCCAGGCCATATCTGTCATCACAGCTGCCTCCTTGTGCTGGAGCATCTTTGTAGCTGAAGGGAATGGGTTGGTTTCCCCTGGGGTACACCGCGGGAGAATCATGTTGCAGTGTCTTGTCCTGGCCAAAACCTGGGGCTCCAAGCTCTGCCTCTTCTCAAAGGCGTGCAGGTACTTCACTGCCAGTGACTGAATAGGAGGCAGCATGCACTGCTTCCAGGGTGGAGCTTTGGCACCATCCTTGTGGCTCCCGTAGGGCACAGGCAGCTACCCATCCCCCATCACCGGTGAGATTGAAGAGGTTCTTCCCTTCTCAGGTGGTAGCTGAAGGAGTCACTGAGCAGAGAATAATTCAGATTTCCAAGTGTGAGTTCTTCCTTTGTGACCTTTTTCCTGCCACCTTTGCTGATGAATCCTTAAGTGTATGTCAGAGTTGTTAATTGCAAAAGCATGTGGGTGAAATGTGAAGCAGCTTGAATCCTCACGAAGAAAAGCCTCAGGGATTGCAGGGATTTTAAGACAAAGTGTCTCATTTTGGAGAAGCAAAACTGATGGGCTCAAGCAGCGTGGCTCAGTGTGTTACACTGTCGCTCAGGTAAGTAGATCTTTCACTGCTTTCGCAGCAAAGATGAATTAATGTATTAGTTCAAAGTGCATGAATAGAAGTTGTCCGTAGTCACTATAGAGTTTTAACTATCCATTTGTCCAGTAGAGTTTATAGTAAATAATACGGTAGTTACATCAGATGAACAGTTTTAAAGTGTTGTGGTTCATGGGTATGTCTGGTGGATTTGCAATGCATGGAAGCAAAACCTGATGGGTTCTGCAGATCGCCTTGGGAATTGCTGCTCTTCTGTATGGGGTGGCTTCATAAGCTGCCTGCCTCCGTGACGGTGTTTCCCAGTAACTGACAGGAGGGGAAGAAGCCAAAAGCGAGTGAACAAGGAAAACGTGGCACAAGCTGAGTGTGATGGGGAGTGCTGTAAAGCGGTTATTGCATCAACTTGGAAAGACTGCGTGCTGCAGACATTAGCAGCCCACAAGGAGTTACAGGGAGCAGCTACTCCAAGTGCTACTAAGAGAGGACAAACATTCTGGGGTTTTTAAGTATGTAGTGTAGCAAACTCCGCTTACTCAGTATCTGGTTCCATCACAATGAAGCAAAGCTCCCCACTCCACTACAGGAAATCAGAGCAGGAAGTGGGGCTGGTGTTGTGCTCACTGCCTGCACGACTGAGATTTTCATTGCTCATGTCTGAGACTAAAGAGGAGTTTGTGGGGAGGTGTTTTGTTTTCAGGTTAGTTTTCCCTTTAACCATTTCAATGCCCTGTGAGGTGTTACTGGACATGTTTTTCCCATTTTTCTTTCTTAAAGACTCTGTAGGAGGTTTCCTGGTCTACAGTCTCAACTGTTTTATTGTAGTCAAGAGGATTTGATGGGATCAGCTGAAGCTGTCTGAAGTGCAGGAACACTGTCAACTGTTAGAACAAGAATATGACATACAGCATCATATTTTGCCACCTCCCTATTGAGACCAAGCTGTCTTCATCTGCTACGCTGTCCGTGAAGCTGGTTTTGTCCATCCTTTGAAAGCTCATTTCTCAAAGGCACCAAAACTGCAAGCCCTGCCCTTCACCACCACTTCCCTTGCCCCTTTCCACCTCATCGTCATCATCTCCATACACTGCACTGCCATTCAGTAAACGACCTAACAGTTTTCTTCCTATTGTAACTGCAGAGATAACTAACAAAGAGTAAGTGAACGGCACAGAATAAAGCGGGGCTGCAAGGACCTGGAGAATTTCAGCATGGATGGGTGGTGGTGTATATGGTTTAGCTGAAACAGATGTTACCGAATTGCTGGAATTGCCGGCAGTGAAACCGTGATCCCCGTTACGCAGGTCAGAGGTGTAGGGGTTTATAACAGTCTGGTTTAAAAATCTATTTACTCTTCCAGCTTCACGGAAGTTGCTCAGATCTGTGTGTGTAAACTGAACCCCATCTGATCAGCTCTACGTTCTCATGCTCTCTGACCTTTTCGGTAGGTGGTAGTTCTGTTGTACTCTCTCCCGTGACATCCTGTCGAGCCCTCTCACAGCTGACAGCCTTCCCTGCCCTAGGCCCATCACTGGGAATTTTCCTTCCTTCCTTCTTCCATAGCCACCATCACCATGTTCTGCTGCTTTCCTGAGCAGGATGTTTGTGGTCTCCCCCCATCTGCAATGGACAAGCAGCCTCTCCCTGTGGAGACTCCCAGACGGAGGCTTTGCTATGCTCTTCCCTCCTAACCCCCAGCTCTGCCTCAACAAAGCTCCTGCTTTCCGCTGCCTGGCTTGCACTTTGTTAGCCCGGGTGCTGCTTTCCCTTCCCCGCCTTTGTGTTCCCATGATACATGTGCCCCAGGAGGGCAGGGGAGCACGCGGTGGCGTGGGGGCTCCTCTGATGGGGCCTCCACCACCATGTCCCTTTCTTTCCATCTCAGCAGGCAGCTGAGGAAACTCTGACCAAGGAGCAAATGATCTGCAGCCTCAGCCATGCACACAGACCAACCTCTGCACGCCTTGCATTTGTTCTCATAGGTTTGAAAAGGAAGTGATGATCTATATATAGCAAGTAGGAAAATCTTGCCTCACAGCAAATTGAAGACATGTTTTACCTGGTGTGTTGCATGCAAACAGTTGCATTTTAAACACGGGCCTTTCTAAAGCTAAGTGGAAGACTGAAGGATTTTTACTCTTACGTTTCAAAGTGAACATTTCTGGTATCTTCCGATCATACCAATATGATGTAGTCTTGACACAGATGCCTGTTTCTTTTTCCAGTTCCTGAGCATGTGGTTTCATCCTAGCTCTGTGCTTCCTTAGTGGAATTGCACGGTTTAGTAGCTCTGAGGCAGGAAATCCTGTATTTTCACAGCTCTAAGGATTTTGTGCTGTTTGATCTCAGTAATACCTGAACTCCTGCAGCAAATGAGCCTGAGGGAGCACTTACGATTACAAGACACAAAGCCTGGGTAAGTTTAGGTTACTTCTGGTAAAACGAACATGGGAGAGAAGGAGGTGGAAGACATGACAGCTGTAGCTCTGAGTCCGGGGGGAGCAATGAACTTCTCTTTGTACAGCTGAACTCCACAGGCCATATACTCATGCAGAAAGGTCTGGCAAATGGTGCCCAGCCTACATTTGATTTGTAGCAGCCATGCTACCACTCTGGTTACTTTTGAACAGTTGGACTGGTTGATTTTGTTTTCTGCTGTATTTTTAGTCTAGTTCAGCGAGGGATTTTGTCAGCTGTTGTTGGCTGTACTTGCTTTTTTCTGTCTGTTTTGCTAGTGAGCCTGCTTTTGTGGGAGCATGGAACAGCCCAGGGTGTGGAAGGGGCCTTGAAAGGTCACCTGGCCCAGTGTCCAGTGGGAAGGGTGGCCTGGGTGTGAGATGTAGCCCCTACCACTGAAAGCAGGTCAACAGGAATTGCAGATGGCTGAAGAGCTGCTGCTGCTGCCAGGACACGAGGAAGTTCAGGGCCAGAGCTCCTGAAAATGGACATGCTCTCAGGGGACAAAGTCACAAGATCCCCTTTTCCCTTTATATGAAACCAAAACGCAAACCCCAACACTTGTGTATTTTGGCTTTAGCTGCCATTGCAAGCAGCAATGGGTGGTGCAGTCTGCAGGTTTTATTCTCAAGAGACTCTGCACATTGCTTCTCTGTTGCCTTTCTTTGGTTTCTCCTTCTGCAGAGATACAGTCAGAGGCTGGGTAATTACAATCTCTTTTTGCCAAGTGTATGTTGGCTATATTTGACAGGGATAGTATTTCTGTGTTCAAGACAAGAGTGGCCTCTGTGGTAAAGTGACCTCTATGAATAGCAGTCAGTGTCTGGGCACATGTTTAAAATTGGCCCTCGGTGAGACACTTTGAACTAACCTCAGATGCTTTTGAGTTCTGTCAGGTACAAACCAGCGCAGCTGAGGCTGCCCGCCCGTGCCGGCTGCGGTTGCCCGGTACCGCGCCGCTGCGTTGCCGCGGTACTCCCCGCAGGACGGTGCACTCTATCGCGGGGCGCTCACTGCTCGGTGGCTCTCGGAGGCCCGAGGACAGGCCGCCGCTGTGGCACTGCGGAGCGGGGCTCTCCAGCTCCGGCAGAAGCCGCGCACTGCTCCTGCGCTCCGCTAGGTGGCGCCTGAGCCCGGCCCAGGCTTCGGCCCGGCCGGCGGGAGGCAGAAGGGTAAGACACGCAGGCGGTGGAGGCAGGGGAGTTAAACCGGAAGTCTCCATCATTTCCCGAGGCCAAAACTCGAACGAGTTGAATGACGATAATAATTTAAAACAGTTCTAAAATGTTAAGGCATAAACTAACCTCTAACAGACACTGGAGAAGCGTTTCCTTGCGTTTGTCGCTATGCATCAATAAAACTTGTCCTCTAGTGGCGAGGATTCTCTATACAACCTTTGATTCTTCAGACTGTGTAAGCGTTTAGCTCTGAATTCAGACTGGAGAATTCCTTACCGTGAAAAACTAAAATATTTCCTCTTATTTCATACACTTAGCTTTTTCCCTGGAATGTGAGGAATTTCATAAGGAAAAGTAACTTTATTCAATGCAGAGATGGATGCTGTATCCCTTGCCCTTTCTTCCCCACCTGCTCTATTTGGCGCAGGTAAGATGGCAGAAGTCACAGGGACACTTGCTGACAATAATTTCAGTCTTGCATTTTTTGTTTCAAACATATCTCAAATGTTGTTTTCTGTAAAAGTAGTTCTGTGACACTCTAAGGATCTTTTCTC
Source organism: Psittacula echo (assembly GCF_963264785.1). Taxonomy (NCBI): domain Eukaryota; kingdom Metazoa; phylum Chordata; class Aves; order Psittaciformes; family Psittacidae; genus Psittacula; species Psittacula echo. The sequence continues at coordinate 48,984,641 of NC_137743.1, forward strand.
TTTATGGATATTTGAAATATGTAATTAACATTATTATTATTATACATGTTCAGGGAAAACACCTGGAGACAGGAAGGAGCAGGAATTTACCCTGGATAATCCATTATTCAATGAATTCTCGGCTATAGGATGTTGCTGCTGAAAGAGGTGACCCTACCTGCTCTCACCCACCTTTCTCTCTGCAGGCCTCATGACTGTGCTGCTGCATAGGAGGGAAGGAGGCAAAAGGCTGGCAATGCTAAGGCTGTCAGCAGCAGCAGCACCTGTGCAGTGCACCAGGTCGCAGTTGGACTCTTCACTGGTATTACCTGCTCCAGCTCTGGGACACTTACACAGAAACGCCCAGCTTTCCACTTCAGCTTCCTGGGGCTCATGTAATGCCAGCAAGGCTCACACTGCATCTCAGTGCTCCTGTCCTATCAAAGGGAATGTTTCAGCCATTCTCCTTTCTGGCTCACTCACGGGACTGGAACTCTCGAGCTAAGCCACACAACCTAGAGGTGGGTTTCAGCAGCAGTTGTGTTGAGTAGGCAGGACTGCAAGAACAAACACACATTTGTGTTGCAGGAGAGAGAAAAGTTGTAACGTTTTTCAAAAGCGGCCCTGTGGAGTTTTGCCCCTGCTTGGCTGTCTTCCTACAGGGAGGCAGCTTCCCTGTGATCTGCTGTTCTGCTTATGCAGCTGTATATGATGAAATAGTTCAGTCTTAAAAACAGGAGGTAGCGCTTACCATTCCCCTACCTGCCCTCCAAAGAATCCTGACCCTTCAGCAGAGGTAGCCAAGCTAAAAATTTGATTCTTCTCCTCTAGTTGCTATTTGCAGACAGCTGAAATGTCTGTCTGTAGCTTACAGCCCTTGCCAGTGACATGAGATAGGTGCTTAAATAATTTTATTTCCTTCTTGTGAGCACATACCGTTTTCTTTGCTTTACTTACACAAATAGGAGCACTATTCACTAACTGCTGTCTTGTTACCTGCAACAGCCAGCCAGGCAGGTGACAGTGGAGAAGTTAACTTACCTTTTTGTGGGAGCAGCGAGAGCTGGGGCTGACCTGGAACAGGTCACCTCATCACAGCTGTTCTGTGGGGCCATGTGCTGAACTATTCCAACTGAAAAATAACTTTCTTTTCCTCAACAAAATGAGTTCCCTCATACAATTCAGCACAAGGGACCTCCTCTAATGAACCTGTCTTACCTTTATTTCCAGAGCTTTTTTCTAGACTCCAGTCCCTACTCTTCTTCAAGCAAGCACAGGAGACATCAGCTGTACAGAGGTAAGAGGAGAATTTGCACAGCACTAGGGAGCAAAAGGAAAATTGCTGCATTTCCAAGTTTCTTCTGGAAGAAAAAGGTACTCTTGGAAAGCAAGCGTACCTTGTAACAGCACAAAAGTAACTTAAAATTATTTAGTTTTCAACACTCAACACTTTTCATTAACTGCTAAAGTTAACTAATGCCTCCACTACACATTGCTCCCCTGTCTCCACTTGGGAAAGCCTGGGTTCAGGTAACACTCCAGCACATGGTTAGGACTGATGAAGCTCAGGGGCAGGCATGACCTGACCCACGCTGAGAGGGGGCTGACTGTGAGGAGGGCTCAGGAACCAAAGCCCCAAGTGGAAGTGCACAGCTCTCGTGGCACCATACATTCAGCTCCAGGGAGCCTGTCCCCAAGCAAAACCAAGTGCTGCTTCCTCCACTTCAGCCCTCTGTAGGTGTTAGAAGCCAGGCATTGGCCAAGTCATGTCACATATAGGCAAGGCCCTCTGAATTCATCCCAGCTTTCCTGAATTTGCTGGATGATGAACACAGTTGTTCAGCAGTAGGTGCGTACTAACACGGTTAGTGTAAAATCTTAATTTGTTACTTATACTTTGCAACACTTTTACAGATTTAACACACAGTGTCAAAACACCTTGGTTTTTATTTTCATATCCTTTTTGAATCAGGTTAAGCTGTAAACAATTTCTTTTTCAATCAAATACTGCCAGCTAGAATTACTCCCATTCATGCATCGCTGAAAACAAAAAGGGTATTTTTCTTTAAGTATGTTTTTCTTTTTTTAAACAATGTCACTGTATACAGAAACCAATACTTAGATTCAATGCACCCTGATTAGTTATGTAAACAGATAACCCCAAAAAAACTCATCAACAGAACTAGTAAGTTGGTTCCTTCATAGAATGGAAATTAACATCTTTCCTGACTTCAGATTAACATGGTCAGGAGTATAGAGCGTGGCACATAAATCCATCTAGGAGGTGTATAAATTGCACGGTACTTGAATTAGCAAAGTTATGCATAATGAAATGCACAGTTTAAATTCATGCTAGAAAGCATTTTTTCAATATGTGGCAGCTGACTGCCAACCATAACAGTTAAGTTCTGCACCATCATTTATGGCATTATAGATAACTATTACATATAGCATACTTTAAAATCCTGAAGGATTTTGTTACTTGAAACATTCTCCAGGCAGTCATTTGGTTTGAAACAATGGGAGAAAGACTAAAGATCTTGCCACCTTATACCGATTATGGTACCTTTGACTTTATGAAGTAGATCAGATATGATGTGTATTTCACAGTAACAAAGTTGCTTTAATGCCTTTTCTCCAACAGCAGGATTGCGTTAGATGTTTCTGCCCTCAGATATCACAACTGTCCTGGTGGTTTTCCCTTTTCTTGAGTAAGTACATTGAGTACTTTTCCTGGCTTTTAACTATTCATCAGCCCTTTCAGTATATCTTCGGAGAGTTCCAGCAGAGGGAGTTCAGGGGATGGGATGTCCAGGGGGGGAAGGTTGGGTATTGGAATGTCCTTTGCTTTCCCAGCAGTTGAGGCAAACTTCTGCCAAGTTGCAGCTGAAGAAGTAGCTTCTGAGTGTTGCTGCAGACCCCACAACTCTGACTTCTCGACAAAGTCAGCATCTACATCCAGCTCCTTGTCTACTGGAGATTTCTGGAGTCTCGCTCTTTCTGCTTTTAACTGCTTATTCTCTCTCCTTAATCTCTCATTTTCAGCTACAAGAAATTCTATGTGCCGCTTCAAATCTGCAATTTTGGTTGCCTGCTCTTCTATTATTGTTTTGTCGTCTTTTGGAGCTTTGCTCCCAATACATGCTTCCACTGGCTCCTTTCTTTTCTGAAGCAGAAACAAGAGTGTATCTGGGTCCCTGTCAAAGACACCCTGAATATCATGTGGATGTTTCTCTGTGGAAGGACTGTATTTCTGAGTAACAGGAACCAGTACGTTTTGATCATCAGAGTCTTCAGCAGATGGTTTATAAGAAGTCTGAAGGTGTGCAGCTATTTCCTTGTCAGCATTCTGCTGGGCTTTCAGCTTTTCCTCCCTCTTTGCCCTTTTCCACCTCTCCTGGAGGAGCAGTAACTGTTTCATGTGACTATCCCTTTGTAATTCCAGTGACAGCTGAGCCTGAGTAAGAACAAGATTAAACAATTTAATTGGTGATCCCTAATCCCACCCAAATATTCACACACTTAAAGTTACACACATATAAATATTTATATAAATAGCATCACAGCATGCCCAAGGGAGGGGAGGAGCTTTTGTTATTCAGATATTAAATCCAATTAGAAGTGCTTGCTGCTTGCACTATGCAACAGATTCAGATGTGTCACCCAAATTTAGCGTAACTACTGGAATCGTGAAGGAGTTAACATATGGTCTTTTGTTTGCTTGGGTTTTGTTAAGTCACTGACCAGGCTACATTACCTCTGAGAGAAGGCACTAGCTGTTTAACTGACCTATGACCAACACCAGGAAAGGAGTCACTTGGCATGCACAGCCACGCTTTAGTTAAATAATACAAAGTATGTGTATGCTTCTGTGATGGTCTCTGTGTAGACATTAATAACACCCAACACTAAGCAGAAAAGTGCTCCAAGGCCAGATATAGTCCCAAATGATTCAGCCATAGTTAATGAAGGGGGTGGCATGGTGGTTAGTAACTCACAGGAACCACCTGGGTAAGAGGCTTCTATTTTTCTATAATAATGACCTTTTGGATGAAAGACAGGTGTCTGATCTTCAAGGGTCATTTGCTTTGATAATACTGGCTAAACTAAAAGCCTACTGCTAAGAGAGTACTAAGCAGACTACACTTCTGAATTTACAGATAGATTTGTGTAATCAATAATGAAAGGTGTAGGGCTTTTGTTCTGGAGGTCCCCAAGTCAGGATGAATAAATCCAAAATTACAGACTGTAGCTGAGATGCTCAGCTTTGTGCCTCAGCAGAACAGCCTAAGTACCTCACAGCAAAAGTTAAATATGAAACTAGTTTTATCACCTACTTGAGGATGCCTTGCAAGCTAGAAACCATTGTTGGAGAACCCGTAGATGGGTTAGTAGTTCTCTTGTCCCTGCTCCACATAAACTTGGAAAAACTCCCAAGGAAGGCTAGCATCACTGCACTTCCAAAACTCTTGGTGCAGCTGACACAAGTTCAGGCAACTATGCAGAGGCTAATGCCCAAGAGGGGTATGATCAGTCATGGCACAGTATGACACACAAGCATACAGCAGAGCTATGGCCAATTCTGGCATCTGCTGCATTTTGGTCTCACCTGCTCTGACTGGGTCAGCTTCATAGCATCTGTAAGGTATGCTGCAGAAGAGAAAATTGATAAACACTTAGGAGAGGGTTACAAAACCTGAATGTTTCTATAAAAGCTAAGAAAAGGCCTCAGACCTTCAGTATTCTGAATCCCCACATAAAAGCAGCAGTCCAGAGGCAAAGTATTTCCCAAGTTACAGTGGCTGGAAACACCTGATGTTTTTCAAAAGTCTGAAAAAATTACTGTAAGATCATGTAACAAGCACCACACCCTTCCCATGGCATCCTGTTAGCTCAGATTGTTTCAATTTGTTTTTCAGGGGAGGACAGCAGCCATTTCCAAAAAGTCCCAGAACAACAACTTTCCCCTGAAGAGAAGAAACACAGCCAAGTACCAGACTTCTAACATACAACCATTTAAAGACAAAATGGGGTAAGTAAAACCCCCTCGCCCATGGCAAGTCAGTATTACGAAGTCATGCCTTTTGACAAAGAGGTATATAGTCTGTAGTTCTCCACTTCTTTCATCAACTTCCTCTCCAAACCAGAAAATGTGCCGGCTTAAAGTCAGAGCAGCACTTACCTTGCTAGTGCTGAAAATGACAGAATAAAGAATTCTTAACCAAATACAGAAGGATGTAAAATAGTGGCACAGAGTCATCAGATAAAGAAAAGCAAGAAACATTCAACACATTTCTGGGTTTTGTCTTGGCGTATGGAGTGAAGGAAACAAGAGAAATCTGCGTGTTACAATGTAAGTGCTATCCCTCATTGCTCTGACTATTCATAAATACTAAAGAAACTATCAGTTTCTCATTTTATGGGGTTTTCTAATATTTATGAATGCAAAGTGAGAACGCCTGGTATCTAGGTTACCATGTTTGGAGCAGCCACTTATTTTGTCTCCACACAAGCTCTGACACTGGAAATGTCCTACTTGTTGCACCAATTAAGACCTCTTCTTTCTTCTTCTGCCAAGCAGTAGTTGCACTGTCACAGAGCTGACAGACTCCAACACAAATAATTAAGCATGACTAGTTCAATGGACAGGTAAATGCACAAAGTCTCACTTAGGAGAGGCTGTCAATCACAGTGCCAAGGCCTGCAATGCAATTTGCTGTTTCGTTCAAGTTCTGGGAAAGCTGAGCTCATCACCTCTTCTCAGCTGTATTGATTCAGACATTAGGAAAGGAAAGTAAGTACTCTGCAAGCAAACATTTGTCTAAGTATTTCCTTTATCAACAGAGAAAGCAGGTGACTTTGGCTATGAAAGCAGTGAAGAAAATATAGAGTGTAAAGTGAAGCTGGCTTACACCAGGTTCCCAACTGCATGTTGGCTTCATCTTTGGTCAAGAACTGCCTTCACAGTTTTTTAACCACACCAATCAAAACAACTTTGGAAACATGTGACTTTAGCCATTCATATTAGGAAAAATGTTTCCAAAACGGTGCTTGATCTGGACTAAAAACCAAATTAACATTTTAAGAATAAAACTTCTGCAAGTAACTAGATCTTTTACTTTCATGAAGCATGCAAATATAGAAACTGATTTTAAGATATGGAATGAAAGAAATTCCTACTCACCAGCAGCTTTTTTGTGACACGAAATTGCTTCTTCATATTTCCCTGCTGCTAACAAACGGTCTGCTTTTCTGCTCTGCTGGTGAGCCTTAAAATAAAAAGAGCATTACACCAATGAGTTACTTGACAAATAGTTATACCTGTTTTAAAAAATAATCAGTACATCTAAAAAACCTGTACTGATTCCATTTCTCAGGCTTTTAGGCTCAGATCTCCCACTCCCTTCTAAGCTTTATTTTTGATTTCTTCTTTAATACTACCTTACAAAACACTGTACTGCACAGGTAACACCTGAAGCTTGTTAATGCAGCAAAGATGGTGTGTACACAACAAAATCCTTTTTAAGCTGTTCCTCAGAAAGCACATGTTCTTCTTTGTAGGCAGGCATTTACTGTAGTCATGTAAAAAGACCAGTAAGCCACAAGAAGTTATGAGCAGCTGCAAGTATTTAAAACCAATTTATCTGTCAGAATGCAATATATTTGACATATGTTATAGCTTACAGCTGGTTTGATATTTTCGGCTGCCCTGTGCCCAAGAGGCTTTACCTGCTGGGTGAAGAAACTGCAAAAGATCTTTGGTTTTTTTGTTTGCAGCTTACACCAATTAACGGAAGCAGCACAGCTATACTTAAAGATATCAAAGTTATGCTGTTGCAAGTATTTGCATATGTTCAGTGAGAAACAGCACTGCTTAACCTGCACTGCAACACTCATAAAAATGAGTGGTTTTGTCATTACTAAAATACATGAATTTTATGGTACTTCCTCCAACACAAGCTGTGTAATACAAAAGGCTACAATCACTAACTGGCAAGACTGTAAGTAACAGAGTATTTATGAGTGTTTTACTACATATTCACTTTGACGTAAAAAGACATCAGGTACTAGGCACTGACTCTGTGAAACAACTCAAGACACTTCTGAATCTGAAGGAAATGCTTGCCTGTTTCTTTAAAATTACTGTTTCCCAAGAAAGCCTTTATCAAATCCGTACTGACGGAACCTGTAGGGGAAACAGAGCTGAAAGCCTGAAACCTGCCTCTGTAATTCCATCTCTGACACATACAAATTCTGTTCCTCCCCTTCACCCCAAAACATATCAGACTTCAGATGTTTGGTGAATATAAATCACCGATTCACATTACACATGTTCTAGGATCAGCGTAAAAATAAGCACATTTGTCTGTATCCAAAGATGCCAGAACAGCTGTTCTTAAGCAATCTCTAGCAGTTATATCATTGCATTTAGACCCTTGGCTTTTCTAAACTCACTTCATATGCTAATATGAAATGTTATTAAAAAAACCCCATGACTTCTTGATTCTTCACAACAAATATTCTGGTTATATTCTTCTTCCTTACCTTCATTTAATCCTCACAGCACTGTCAGCATTCCCTGCTGCTTCTGCTCTGAGTCTTAATAACCTCAGAAGAGGAAGTGTTTTTCTATTGGAAAACCATCTATTTTATTTATTTTTTCTATGGACTCCTACAATTGATATATGCCAGAAAGATAAACTTCTTTCCCACAGGAATGAACTAACAGTATCAGCTCATATAGAGCCATCTCCTTGGTTATTCCTGGCAGCTCATCCAGTTACAAATTAGCTATGTCATAGACATAAAAACACCTGAGCTAGCTCCTTACAAAACAAGTTTTCAGTAAATTAGTACTGATACAGCTACTTCTGCAAACTGCATGGGCAGGTCTAAAAAACAACAGAAGAGGAAACAGGGTAGCTAGAAACAGAAGAGCTAATGAAGCAAGTCAACAAGCCAGGGGCCTGGTTCCATTTATTATGGTTCCATTATTCTATGATTCTATGATTAGTTTCTGCATAGAAGAATTTGGGTCTGATTGTTTTCAAAGGTTATTTTCATATGTTGTAAACTCCTGGAGCATGATCTTACTCAAATAACTTAAGCACATGCAGAACATTTGAGGACAGTCAGTTGCTACTTGATTGAGCAATTAAATTATTTCCATTCTCAGTTAACTCCCAGTGAAGCTGAAGGGAGTTTGAAGTTGGACTAGACTGTGAATAAACTTAGGAAAACAACAGTCCAGAGTTGCTAACAAAACAAAAAGCTAGGATCCTCTGTTTACAGGATCAAAATGCCTTTCTTGCTGTTACATCAAAATATATAGATGTTAGGCCATCTTATTCTGATCCAGAGTGACAGACCTCCTCAGTGGAAACAACAGGAACCACAGCTGAGAAAAATCAGTTTCAGGACAGCCGTTGTGAGAGAGCAGCTTGTGAGTGAGAAAGGTGTTTTGCACTCAGTCATGGGGGAGGAATTCCTCATTTTGTATGTCTTCCTGCCAGCTTGACGAGGAAATATTTGCTCATTTATTCTACCCTGAGAGTGTTTGTTCCAATTAGTTCATTGTGGAGGGACCAAGGAATTTCTGCAATTTTCATGGTAGATTATTCATCACCAGCATTTTGAAGAAATTAGTGGTACTGTTTCCTAGCAGCAAGTGATGAAGCTGCAACAGAAGTACTTGGGTGCTTAATAGCCATGTATCATGAATAAGCTTCTACATCTTGTCTAGTCTGCTGGTTTACTCTTAGTGCTCAGTTACACTTAGCAACACAGCATCCATTGTTAGTAAATCTATTTTGAACTCAGAGTGGCCTGCATCTCATTATAAAATTGGCAATGGAAGAACTGGTCCTATATTATAAAGTGAAGAAAATGGCTGTCAAGTTTATCCCTGGTCTGATGTCATGCTAGAGGAAGGTGTTTACACCAACAATTCTGGAGCTGCTATGCTAGTTCCCAACAGATTCAAGCAGGGCTGCTTTGACTTTGGTCTTGCTGCTGTGATGATGATAGAAACAGCTGCTGCATAACTGCAGTGGGTTTACATATCTGATTTCTCTTTGCTCTTCCAGTTGCAGTGCTGGAAATAAATGTAGGATGTGGTGTAAGAATAATTATAATTGATTAACAAGCTATGGAATTGAAGGGGGGAAGTAGGTTGACAATTACTTCCAGATGTCCCTCCCAGTCCAGATGAGCAGGAATTCCCAGTAGGCAAATGGACAGGTATAACAATTTGACTCTAGTAAGAGGAAGCAGATATGAGGCATGACCAAGCTAAAAAGCTTCCTCAGCTTGCTCCAATGTATTTGGTTCATAAGGAATTACTGCATGCCTTATTCGAACCACTGTGGATCAGCTACAGAAAGCAGGTAAGCTAGAGAACTTTCCTCAAACTTTCCAACTGTAGCTGAGATGTTAAAGGATGACACCTGCATCTTTAAGTTTGTACCTCCATTACAGATAAGTGCTCCTGTTTGATTTTTCCACCTAACTAGTCCAAATCATTGCCTGTGTAATCTCTGAGCCACAGAATCAAGCCATCCTCTAAAACAGCAAAGCAGGTCTCCTCTTTGCCTGGAGCTTCTTTAGCAGCCCAAAAATTAACACTCAACTTCTTCTTTTTCCAATATAAACTAGACAATGATATTGCTGCAAGTCATGAGAAATGAAGCTGTAAGACCCACTTACCAGATCTCTTACCACTCCCTCAAACTCAATAATAAAAAATGATAGGGTTTTTTTCTAGAGATAATGTGCCATTACAACTTAAAGGATTACAACCATATGATCCTATCTTAGGTTGGGGGAATCCAAAAAAAAAAAAAGCAGCTGCTGCTTTTCCCCTATGATTCCAGTTGATAGCTAGCTATTATAGAAAGGGGAGCAACAGAAAAACCACACTCAATCCTACAGTATTTTCAAAAGGTAAATGTAGTTCTACTCATTTTCAAATAGGGTACACCTACTACCCTTTTTTTAAGACCAGTAATTTGCAACAGTCCTCCTGTAGCTGAGCCAGACAATCTTGGGTATGTTCTGTTTTAGTTTGTTCTCCTAATGGGAAGTGCAAATACAAAGCCTTGTACAAGATGTTAAGCTTACAGCCTTCTCGTTCACTGCAAGAGACTCTAGGAAGTGATATATTTTAATATGATTATGAAGCACAGATTACAATGCCTTACTAAAAAAGTTAGAAATGAAGGCAGGAAAACCCAGCTGCTACATGATGGGGCCTGACGAAAGCTAACTGCAGAGAAGTTCTGCCCACTAGAACAGTTTGTAAATGTTTTAAATGAAACTACTGTTTGCTGCTAACATAATCTATTTTATGCTATGGACTGTGTATACCAGTTATCCTTCTCAGAAAGGATCAATATCTATGCTCTGCTAATGCTGAAAGCAAAGATTAAGGTTTTTTTTTTTTTGAATGATGAGGGATCTATCTGGGGATTTATTTCCTTAAGGGTACAGGGCTGTTTTCCTAAGAATGTATTTTGAAGAAAGGAAGAGTCAGAAAGTGCACACTGCATTGGTTCCATATTGTACAAGAGTTTTAAGTATATTCCTCACACATATTTACAGCAGCAGGCCACAAAGGGTAGGATAAGGTGGTGTACCATTGTTCCCCCCACCCCACAACCACTTCTCTCACTGCTATACCTACAGAAAACTTTTCTAAGCCCATTCTTAGTAGGAAATAGTGAACTTAGAAAGGTTTGCATGCATATGTCTACATATGTATTGAAAAATTGGATTAGGAGAGAATACAACTGATCAACTTGGCCATAATTTTTTAAATAAGTGCAATAATGATGAATAAAACTCTGGATGACTATGGAAAACAGTGTCTTTACAGGCAGTTACAGTAAAAGCATAAATAATAAAGAGTTGTACTGTTACTTATGCTAAATAATAGGAATATATTTGCCACTAAGGCTAAAGAAATGGTAATGTATAGTTTTCTCAACAGAAGCAAGCCCCCTTAAAAATACTCTTTGTATTCTGTAGAGGAAGACAGAGTTGACTGAAGGAGAAACAAAAAATGGCAGAACCTGTTGTGGCTGCTCAACCAAGACCACTAGCCACATGTTAGCTCAATTTTTTGTCTTTGAAAGCCAGACAGAATAATGACTCAACTGTAAATTACAGGTTGGTGTGACTATAAAGCAAAACAAATATGTGAAACTCTCACGAGAATGTATTCTCAATATTAACAGATTCCTCACTCACTTTGTATTGAACTGTAGAGATGCTGAAGTTCAGCTCTCTTGTAAGCAATAGTAACATAATTTAAATATATGGGAAGACAACCAACCAGTTGTTTAGCCAGCCAGTATTAATTCACTGACTAGCTCTGACTATGCATGTGTTCCTAACCTACACCAAATTTAAGATAAAATGGTGAGTCTGAGTTCTTTACCATGCAAATGCAATTAACAGATGTGATAGGAAACCAACTTGCATTCATCCTGCTCAGGTTAGGTGGAGTCTTCAAAACCTTATATAGGCATAGCTGCAGCTCTTTCCCTGATCACCTGCAACTTCTTTAAGGTGTGGTATCCTTTTACCTATTGCATAGTCAAATCAATCTCATTCTCTTCCTTTTCATCCATTTAATATGATAAAAACACTAAATACTTCAACTTGCTTGCCAGAGCCATTTTGTATACCTACAGTTCTCAGCTGCTTTTGCAATGCCCTTCTTGTCCCCATATACAGTGCTGCGGCTGGTACTACACAAGTCTTGCTAAATGGAAGTTATAAGCTAAATGAGAACAGTTCCACTGCCTTGATTGTTTTTGTTTACTATTTCAGCTTTCATATGTAGCCCTAAACCCCATGGCTCAAGCTGTTCCAGCAGCTGAGCTCAGTAGAGACAACTGAATCATCACATCAAATGGTCTAGTAAACAACCTATTCCAGAAGCAACAATTTCAAACAAGTGGGGCAGAAAGGCTTCAGTTAAGGCTTCAGTTGGGTCTTTAAATTGTTAGGCACGCTTACTCAGAGCTGAACTGCGTGGTTTGACAATATGCGTGTGATGCCAGTGTGACGCAGCAGAAAGGCACTGCTGGTAGGTACCCAAACAGCACAGATACCAGTGAGGAGATAATGCTTCTGTCAACCACCCAGAGCTTAGCTAATTATGTTACTGACTGGGAGCTATTGCAAGCTGTTATATGTGCAACATGGAACAGTTTTGTGTTGTGCTTCAGTAGTGGTTATATGACTGAACACAACATTGTAAAGCTTTTCCAAAGAAGATATAACTGATCTGGCTGTTCAACTGAGTATCTGACACATCACCTCAGCATCTCCAGTCGCTTTACTCAGCAGGTATGCTGCTGCCTCTGTGGGTTCACAGCGTACATTTCTCTTAGCTGAAATGAATGGTCCCATATAGCTCATGTTGATGGTTGTTACTGGGAAAACCAAGACAAGGCTTCCACTACCGCAGTAAAAACAGACTTTGTGTTAGGCATGTCTATATAACCATACTTCCACTTTCACTACCTGCACTTTTGTTTTCTCTAGTTTGAGTTTAGAATTCAGCGCATCTGCCTCTCTTTTTTTTTCCATTTTATTTTGAAAAAACATGTAGAACCGCTTTCAGGTTAAGCTCTATATTTTTTTTTAAAAAAGAAAAAGAAAAATCGAAGAAAACAAACTGGATTCAGTGGATGTTTCTGTAGATTAACATAATATTCCTGGCTTTGAATACATATTAAATCCTTTGGTGTCTAGTAAACTAACATAGATTCTATTATCTCTTCCTCCTCTCCCATATTACATATTTATTCTGCTTGTTATTTTGTCCTCATGTGGACATAGTATTCACCTAACTTTTAAACTCTTGGCTTGATTGGCTTGCACTGGAATGGTTGCTACCAATGTCTTAGAGTATTAATTTTAAAAGCTTCCGCTATATGAGATTCTTGCAATATACATTTTGTTGTGTTATTCTCACTCCAGCCACTGGGCCGTGCTTTCTGTTTTTCACCAAAACAGCTCTTCAAGCTGGTTCCCTTACAGTTCAAGAAGCTCGTAGGCAATATATATTCACCAGATTTTGGACTGCATTTTATTATAAACCATACAAAGTGCTATTACTTTATAGTAAGAATAAAACATAGAGGTGGTACAGCTCCTTAGCAAACACTCTATAGGAAGATACCGAGGTATTAAAGCAGAATCTGCAGAGTTACAATGTCCTGCATTAAGACTTTGTTCATCAAGCAAGTTTCCTTTCTAGTCTCTTCTTGAGATTGATACCATTTCCCTCATATTTTTACTGTGTTACTTCCAAAATTCTGATGGTCAGCAGTGTACTGTTGTGCTTCTTAACTTACACCTTTCGCTCCTATACCTAAGACTTACGAAATTTACCTCCACGTTTCTGCAGAATAAATTTTAATCTGTTAAAATGTTGCAATATTGCAGTTTATGGCACTGGACTGTGTGAAACAATTGTTCATCTGGACTAGATATCTACTATATGGTTGTTGCAGGTGAAGGGACTGCACTCAGTCCATACCTGTTTTAAGTTTCACAGCACAACCTAAATATTTTTATTTGTAAAGTTGAAGAACTGGTTTCCTTATTAGTAAAAGCATAAGGATCAGGGCCGTAAACCATTCCTTCAAGATTAGATGATGTTTCTCATGTGTAAAGCATATAGTACCCTAAAGGGGGAGAAGGAAAGAAGAAAGAGCAAAGGGAAGAGACAAAATAAATGCTCAGGTATCAGAGCTGCCCCAAAACACTTTCCCATGGCTCTAACAACTCAGCCCATGCCAACAGATTTTGGAAAAGTTGTTTCAATTTATTCCTAAATGAAGTATCACTGGTTCAGTAGAAAAATCAAATCAGCATTTAGTACTGTAGAAAAAGTCCTAGAAAGGTTAAAAGAAGGAAGGATGGGTTTAGACTCAGCATGATTATAATAACTTAAAAGGGGGGGGGGGGGGGGAGAACAAACCCAAAACAAAATGAAACAAACACAAAAAAACCCACAAAACCAAACAAAAAAAAGAAACCAAACAAAAAAAAGAAACCAAACAAAAAAAAGAAACCAAACAAAAAAAAGAAACCAAACAAAAAACCTAATACAAATTTAAGCCCAAATTCTAAAAAGGTAAGTCTGTTCTCATTGAAGTCATTAGACCTGAAGCTTAATGATTTAAACTTCCAGTAAACAAAATCCACTGCAGTTACAGATTATTATTATTTTTAAAGAGATCTGTAAAGCAAATCAGTATTTGTCTAGTGCTATCTACAGAAGTAAATCAGTGGATTAGGGAAAGCAAAATGTAACTAAGCTTAAGAAAAAAAAAAAACATAGTGTAAGGCATTAATTAAGACCCAGATGCATAAAGATAAAATATTATTTTGCTGGAAACATATCTTTCAGAAGGTAGAAAAAGAATGCAATTGAAATCAACAGAATACAACAAGGTACAGCATGCCACCTGTAATTAGGAAGGCTAAGCAAATAGTCAAATATATAAGAAATAACTGAAACTGAAAGCCACCAGTACAAGTCATTAAGTGCAGCTGGTGTGATACATGTTGACAGAGAAGCTGACAGAGAAACAGAGACATTAGGATACTGCAAAACTACTAAGGAATATTTTTTTTTTTGTCTTTTTTTCTGTCATATCAGCTTCCCAGAAATTTAGGACAGTATTTGTGCTTTCCAGTAATTAAGCCTAGATGCCCAAATACACAACTAATGAACAACTTTTACAGGACAAAGCAGCATCAAAGAACTGTAGCAAATTCTACTAAAACACCTTAACTAAAAAAAAAAAAAAAATCATTTTCACAAAAGTTAGCAAGCCATGATATACTAAAAGGAGGAAAATGTGTTGTACTTAAGCCACCGACAGCAGATAAATCAGCCCAATGATTAGTGTACCCAAAACCACTTTGCAGTTTAGGCTTTTGGTTGGTTGGTTTTTTCTCCTCATCAGAATAATGGTTTGGCATTTTTGGAAAAAAGTTGTGCTCTTCCAATCCACAAGAACTACACTTAGGTCAAGAGAAGAGATTTACAGGACAAGTACATGAAATGCAAGACACTGGATAGTATTAAAAACTTATATGAACATTCTTATATTGGAGGTTGGCACCTTCCCTGAATGCTGTTGCAAATCTGAAACTCGGCTGCAGAGAGGGGCTGTGAATAGGAGAGTTTTGCAAAATTCTAATTACTTTTGTTCATGTCCTTGTAAAAATGTAGGCATGTTCTAACTACAGTACTGTACCCATTCAAGCTCTCGTTCATGAAGAATTTTCATGGTTTTCACACAATCTGAAAAGACGGGTCATTTTTCTATAAAAGATGATTCAAGACTATATTGTGCAGCAGTTTTAAGGAAAGTTTTTTGTATTTCAGGGTACTCCTTAAAAGGCAGTAGGAATGTATGCACAGGCAACTCCATAATTTTCTGTACCAATGTATTATAAAGCAACTTTTTTCCTGTATTATCCGTTATGCAGAAGTGTCTTGATCTTATTGTAAGCCTGGTGCTAGACTGGTTTAGTAACTGCACATTCCTACGATGGTCAGAGGATCATCAACTAGGCTTCAGTCATAGTCTTGTCACTCCTATACCCCTTAGTAAGGGGTCTCAGGAGAAAGCACTACTAACTGGTGATAACTATACTGCCACAAAGTTGCTACTTTCAGCCACTAACTACAGAATATTCAGTTACCATCTTCTCCTTAGAAGCTCATGCACTAGATATACTTTTAAAAAGGCTTTTACAATACAGACATACTCAGAGTGGTTCTGCACTATCAGCTCAGATCCAAATAGACAATCTTCCTGCTACACTTTCAGGCCTAATTTCATGGGTTCCGCAATGTCAAATTTACAAGCCTTTTTGAAACTGGAAAGTACAATCCAGAAATACCTGACTCTGTATGGAGCACGTAAAAATTTATCAGGGCTGGCGCAAACAAGCTTTGATTAAAAACTGACACAAGTCTCTGAGATTCGCATGACAATGGCTAAACACTTTCTGGATTGAGCTAATTCCTGGAAGCATGGCAGCTGTATTCCTGTACTCCTGACTAATTGGCCTGCTGGACCAAAGCTAGTTTTTTAAAGGAATGCTCTGTGTGTTACCACATCTGAGGCATAGTCAAGAAACAGCTTTAATAAAACCCCTAAGGCAGCAGAGAATTAACTGTCCTTTATCCTAGATCTTCTTTATTTGACAGGAACCTACTCATTTAAGCTGCTTTAAAATCTGTGAATATGCATTTTTCAGATATTTATGTTTCAGTTGAAGTTCCTTAGAGATTTGGTTTAAGCAGAGTAATTGCAGCTTTAAGGCTTTAAAGCATTTCATCTTCTGAAATTTAGAGGCATCTAGTCAGTAGTGTGCCCTGGGGGTCTCTAAAATTTTTTAAGCTCACATAGACATGGCCTGTGTCACCTAAACGTTTCCTTCCAGAACTTCCCTTGCCCTTTGTGCTTGCAACTTGGCCCAGACTTAACACACACTCCCCACACCCCCTCCGATCCAAACATGCCCCTACACGCACCCTGCGCTGCCTCCTCTCCCGCGCTGCCTATGTTATCCTAGGCACGCAGCTGCCAGGCCCCAGCCGCGCGCCCCACAGGAGCACTGTCCAGCGTTCCGCGGTCTGGCCGTCGCTTCTCCCCGCCTCTCAGCCACTGGACCGGGCTGCGGCGAGCCCAGCACCCCGCCGATCTCCGAAACCGCCTCAAGTCCGGGACAGACGCTCGTCCCCACTCGCCTCCGGGCAGGCCAGGGCCTGGTGCCGCTGTGGCAGGGCCTGGCAAAAGCCCTGAACAGGTGCTCCGGGAACTGGAGGGGGGCAGGGAGGGCCCTATTTACTGCTCAAGTCGCGCTTCTCCGCTCGGTTACTTAGCGGTGGGAGGTCAGGGGTGTAACCCTCTGCCCGTCACGGCCACTGACTGGCCTTCGCCCCAGGGCCGGGACCGGCAGCAGGACCGGCTGACAGGTAGCCCTCCCCCCGCCCCCGCGCGCTCACCAGGTTGAGGGGTCCCTCCATCACTTCCATGGACGGCGGGGGCTGCGGGCACATGGGCGCGGAGGCGGCCTGCTTGCCGCTCCCGGTGCCGCCGGCCCCCACCGCCCGGTCCGGCTGCCGGCGCCGCTGCTCCTGCGTCCCCGCCCCGGCGGGTTGTAAACACGGCGGCCGCTTCCGCCCGGCCCGCACCAGACGGCGACTCGCGAGACGCTTAGAGTCGCGCGAGACTCGGGCAGTGTTGCCAGGGCAACAGGCGCCGCTCCTCGCCCCGCCCCTCCAACGGCCGCCTGTCCGCAGGAAGGTGCGCGCCGCCGGCGGCGCTCCGGGTGCCCTGTGAGGGGAGGTGGTGGCGGGGTCTCGGTGTGAGGCACCGGGTGAGCGGCCTCCTAAAGGTGGAGAGAAAGAGCGCGCGGCCTGGCACGGCCGCAACCCGGACCAGGGTCCCGCGCCCCCAGCACGCATCCGTGATTTTTCCCCCTTTTTTCCTCCCTTTTTATTTATCGCTGCGCGAGGCACAGGTCTTGGGCCTGTAGGTGCGGGGAGTTCTTTGAGGAAAAAAGACTGAAAGGGAAACAAAGGCAATTAAAAAAAGAGAGTAGAGGATGGGAGGGCAGGGGGGAGGGGAAAGATGAGACACCTGGAAAACAAGAAATAAAAAAGGTAACTAGCAACAAGTAAATAAACTCCAGGATTCCTTTTGTACCCTTTGTAGATGTGATCCTCGGACATGAGTGGCATCTGTGGGTCTCTGAAGGAGTCTGTGTGGCCTGACTTGCTGTAGCTCTTGGCTATCCCTGTGCTATGGGGACTAGCTTTGCAGCACAGGAGTGCTGGGGGGAGTTTTCCTTCCAACATATGTGGTTAGACAAGATAATCTATTCAGGCAAGGAAGCTTTCAAAAGATACTCTGCTAGTTCCTGTTTTCATTTGCAAGAGTTTATCTGTCACTTGGTTTAATTATGTATTACTATGTCAGATCCTATATAGTCCGGAGTAGTTTTGATCTAGAGCCTGCCGATTGAATAGTAGATAGATGAAGATGTCCTTTATCAGTCGTTGAAGGTATAGGTTAGCCAGGGTGGAGAAAGGCTACTTGGTGCTTCTCTGCCGGTACTTACACTCAGACATATGATAATATTTAATTGTTTTGCTGAACCAAACCATTGTGTTTTCCTTCCTTTTAGTTAACGGACACACACTCGTGAAGAGAGAACATTTATCTGTCGTCTGTAGTAGTACAGCTCCCATCTTGACTCAGTGACTCAGTCACAGTTCCTCTTCACAAGTCCTTCTCTAACTTTTAGCCCTGTGCTGCCTGGCCTTTTTCTCTCTTTATGGTAATGCTACAATAGCAGAAAGTCTGGCAAAGGTATTTACATCTGAGCACAAAACTTGGTTGTTCAACGGTTAATGAAGTTATACTGAGTTAATGTGTCACTATGTACTGACTCTCTTGCATCTGTACATGAGATCTTACACACTTAGATCATTGATTATCCTTTTTCATACTGCATTAACCAGCGGCAAATTTTGGTGATCTTGCTAAATATTATGCTATCTAGATATTACATTACACTGGCAATTAAATTGCATACTGTCATGCTGTTATTTCTAGCTACTTTACTAACCTTTTTTCACCTTTGGTGACTGAACTGCATAGTCTTCATTTATTTAAACTGTATCGTTGATCTGTTTGCATTGAATTTTTAATTTTGCATTAAATATTTGCCTTTTGACACATAGCTGCATAGCTGACTTTTGCTATGTGCTCATCAGTTCTCCATAAATCATACCAATTTGCTAAAAAAGACCATTAGGTCAAACATTTTTGCAGAAATAAGACAAACTAGTTCTAAGAAATGTTTTCCATTACTCCTGGAAAGAGTATTTAGGCTCAGGAAAGATAATTTAATTTATTGATTTATAAGAGGGACTTTAATATTTATTTCTAGACACATTATGTTTAGCGGAAAAGAGAGTAAGATTCTGGGCCAATTTACCACATGTGGAATGGGATCTAAATGAGTGAGGAATATTGTATCAACAGAACACAGGCTTTAGGATCGGTGTTGCTGAGTCAAGGCAATGTGTTACAGGGTGCCTATTGTTCATGTGACCAGAAGTGATCATTACTGTTCTTCCATCCAGGGGGCTGTAAGTCCCCTGGGACCTGGTGATGCCTCTTCTCATCCAGGGACTGTTAACAGATACTTAAATGGGGCACTTCCCTTGACTTGTGTCAATGCTTTGTTTCTTATATCTAAATCTGTTAAAAAATTGAAGGCAAATAAGAAGAAACATGAGAAGACAAGGGGTAATGGATTTAAACTTAAACAGGAGAAGTTTCAGGTTGGATATAAGGAAGAAGTTCTTTACTGTGAGAGTGATGGGGCACTGAAACAGGTTCCCCAAAGAGGTGGTAAATTCTCCATCCCTGGCAGTGTTCAAGGCCAGGCTGGACGGAATCTTAGATGACATGGTCTAGTGTAAGGCGTCCCTGCCCATGGCAGGGGGGTTGGAACTGGATGATCTTAAGGTCCTTTCCAACCCTGACTAGTCTATGATTATATGACAAAATTACTTTTCAAAACCTCATGTTTTAAAAGCTGCCAGTGATATGCAGGATTTGTTTCAGAACCATCAATGTTGCCATTTGTGACACTGTATTCAAGTTATTCAGTTTCTAATGTGATTCTCCCCCCCTCCCAGTAGTACTTTCTGGCTGTGGTAAAATGAAAAAATCATTGTACGCCGGTCCTTCAGGAAGCACAATGTCGCCAAGTCCTGAAGCAGCTGTGTAAAGTGAGTAAACCCCATAACTGTGTAACTGTGTAACATAAGTTGCAATGTGGTATAGTGATGTTATCACTAGTTCAAACTCTAAATTTGTATAGACATTTTCCTTTACTTGGAGAATAGTATTGGGACACTTTGTAGGTTTTTTCCAAAATTCCAAGATCCTGGAGTGCTGTATGTTACATATTCATTCCAGGTGGTGTGATAACCTCCATTGCACTGAACTGAAAATGGCTGCCATTTTCTACCAGTGTTCACAGAGTTGATCTAAGAAATTTAAATTTGCCCTCCAGAGAAAACAGAACCATAGTAAATAGTATACTACATTATCTGTAAATTCATCAATGAAAACAGGATGATTATGTCTTTTCATTACCACCCTTTCTGTGTTTTGCATGTTTTGCTCCTCCCTGGGGACTGCATGGGAATAACATGTTGACTGTATAAGTATAAATTAAATGTTTGTCTGAAAGAAGAGCTATTAAAATGTAATTCTGGGCAGGATGTGCCTGTCAGCAGGAAGCTTCCTAAAATACCCTGTGTTTTAAGAGTGGAATTTTAGAGTAGGAGGGAAGTGTAGAATTGCTATTTACCTGTCTGATGCTGCTTTTGACACACATGATGAGCCAGCTTCATTTGACTGTCACCTCCTTAGGAGGCAGAATTCCTCAGCCCACACTTTGCTTAGCATTGACTACTTCTTTATTTACTCTTTGTGCCTTTGCATTTTATCTGGACTGTGCATTTTCAGTTAAGCTCCAGTTAAAGACAGGCTTCTCAGTCACGGCATTGTAGGAGGGCCCACAGAGCCTCCCACACAGTGCCTTCCTCAAAGAGAGATGGGGATGTCTGTTTCTTTGAAGAAGCACTTTTGAAACAAAAGGGATTCCCCTATGCCTCTGACAATTTCCCACCACACATGTACAGAGCCATCGGATCGATGGGCTTCCTTCCATTTGTCAGATTTTTCAGAATAACTGGATTTCAGGATCTCCTCATAGATGGGCCATGTCTCTTTGGGTTGCCTCTGAGGAATGCCTGAGAAGGGCTGTAAGCAAGGCAGTGGATGAGGGAGGGCTTTGATAACTGGCACTGGAGGAACCTCATTCAGAGAGCTGGAAGGTTCAGGGCAATGAAATCTTGGAGAAGGTGTAACCTAAATGAAAACCTTTCCATGCTGCCTTTTCCCCTTCTTTTGTGTCTGTCTGGATTTTGACTTCTTAAGGTCTTCTGTGACCTTTTCCTGTATAATTACATATGGTCAGCAAACAGAACGGAAAAACAAAAGAGCAAGTCATTAAAATGAGTGAAAAACTTGCAATTAGAATGCCTTGGCATGAAATTTTTTTTCTGAAAGAACTTCAGCACAGCTTAGAAATCAGCAACCACAGTTTGGCGCTATTCTTAGCTACCAGAGCAACTGATAGAATTAGAAACCAGTCAGATTTGCAGGGAAGAAAAAACTGATGGGTTAAAAACCAAGAACAGATCCAAGACCACATCTGAAAAAATTTCCAGTCATCTGTACGTAGACCATTTATTGAGAAAGATAAGAAAAACTAAATTTTCATAATCCTGATTACATGCAGAGGATTGACCCAGATGCATGATTTTAGCTGTATTTATTATATTTAAACACAATGTATGCCTTCACATGTGTTTACTAAAAAGGGGAACCACAACCATTTACATTAAATGTATTTTAAAATATTACTGTTGAAAAAAAGAAGCTATTTGATTCCTGCATATTAAGAAGTAATGTATATGACTGTGGTGCTCTAGAATTAATTAGGTCTCTTATTTTAGTTTTAGAATCAAGAAGATATTTTCTCATTGCTTGCAGAATAAAATAGCTAAAACCTCTGCTTAGATCTGAAAGTTTTGCCCACAGCAATCAAGCTAATATTTTTATAGCTTGTTCGCTCTGTAAGCTTTCTGCTGATTTCATTAGGCTTTAGATCAGGTTCCAAGTAACTAATTATATTTATAGTGTGATTTCTTTGCTTAGTACAACTAATTAAGGTGAAGGAGTTGGGGAATGGTGAAAGGCCGAGTAGTATTCCTTTGTATTACTTTATCCAGGTGCAAGATACCAAAAAAACGTTTGTCATTGTATTCATATGCTCTCAGTATTAAGCTGAGCAGAAACTTCCCTATTTTTGGTATTTTGAGAAGGCATAATGATGAACTTCTTCATTTGTATTGACTAAGGCTGATGTATTTCTGACAGCAAAAATGAGGGTCAGAAGGAGCTGGCCATTTGAAAGTGGTGGTGAGAAGTCAAATTTGGGATTGTGAGGATGTCCGTGTTTTTCGCTCATGCTCCATTGCCCCAAGCTTCTTCCTAACATTTCTTAATACATGTTCTCTCTTACAGCACTCCTGTAAAGCCACCACCCTCCCTTTCATCACTTTCCCACCCTTGCCACAAATCCCCTCTCACCTATAACCCACAGACCTGCCATTGTTTCCCCAACTCAGATCTGCTGCTCCACTCATGCTCATCTTTGAAAGGGCCAGTGCTGCGTCATTGCTTCTGTTACTGCCTTCCTAAATGCTACCACAGGCAGCTGAACAATGCTTCTCTCAGCTGGTCCTATCCACAAACATAAAAGACCTTTCAGCTTTGGTTTCTGGGAATTTAAGAATCTTGGACAAAAGTAGGTTTGTTTAGCAGCTTTACTTTCCTAAAGGATATGAAGGTACTGTTCTTGCATCACTAGCACAGATTTCTGTCTCTTTTTCTAAACTGGCTCTCAGACCCTAACTCCACAGCAGTGTTTCTCTGTCTGGACAGAACACTACTCCCTTTCTTGCTCATAAAAATCACTTCTTTTTTGAGATCTAATGAACATCACCTATCATGACCTCTCAGGCAAAGAAAATCTGGTTTGTTTTGGATTTCCTCTCTTAGACTGAAATGCAAAGAAATATGGCCACTTCAAGTTGACTTTTATCAAGAGAGAGGCCGGGTATTTGGCGCAACCCTGTAGACTATAAGGCTATGTTGGGTCTTTAAAAGCTGGACCTTGATTTTAACAAAGGATTCTAGTGGAAGCCAGCAGTTTTTTTGAGGCCTGAGCCGTAACATCACAGTCTGTGATCTTAGGTTTACTGAGCACCTTGAGTTAACTTTTTTTTTTCTGGTATGTTTCCATTCCCGAGAAAAGCAAGAGCTGCAAGACTGACTTATAATATACTCATTCAATTAATCAAGTGAGAGTGAATCAAACCTTTCCAGGCAATTTTGTTTGAAGTGCCTGCACTCTTCTCTGCATCGCATGAGGTGCCAACACCAGTGGGAGTTTGCCTGAGGTAAGAGCTGTGGGTTTGGATGCCTTCTTCCATTTTTATTAGGTCTTACACTCACAGGAATTTTGTGCTTTTTAATCTTGTAACTATACAAAACTTATCTCGGTATGGAGGAAGATAACTTAGTGATTTGCTTTAATTATTCTCATAACTGTTGACATTATGAGCAAGTCTCACTAAAAAATTTCAAACCCATTTTTACAGCAAGAAGGTATTTAACTGAAATCCTTGTGCCACAGATCTAACCAATATGAAACAAGTAGCTCAGCAGAACTACCAAAATGCATCAATACTCACAGCTCTTTCCCAGTTCATCCCTGTTGGTCATTAACTTCATTGTATCCATTTTAACATTTTAATTTCCTTTTCTCTACCCCTTTATTATCTGTATGCTTTCCCTTAAAATACTTAATATGGAATGACTTCTAGCAAAAAGCAAGTGGTCAAAAAAAATTCCAGCTAAGCATGTTAAATATTTATTGCTCTTAATATTCAGAGTATAGCTGCAGAATTGAGTAGTATTTATTTGTGAAGTGCACTAGTACTGAGATTTCCCTTGCTGGTAAGCATGACCACGTAATACAAGGCAGTCTTACACCCCTTACAATCTTTCAAGACAAAAAAAGGGACTGAAAGTGAAACCAGGAGGCAAACAGACTGGAAAGGTCTCATGAAAAGTGCTATGCAATGAACTACATTTTTGAATGCCATTAATTAAGCAGTTAAGCAGGACTTGTACACTACTTACCTACTCAAAATAAGATCCAGTGACATTTATTATTTTGGCATCAGAGTCTATCAAAAAGATGGTCATGTGACAAGACTGGTTTAATTTCTGTTTTTAAGGCACAAACAAATGAAAGAAGAAAGTCCTTTAGTCTGTACCATTGGACTGAAATTCTATGCAAGCATAGTCGTGGACTATAATACTGAAAGTTTAGAGTTAACTCCTGAGAATATCTATTTCTAGGAGCTCTAAACTCCTTGGAATAAGGTTTTTTTTCAGTGCCTGTTATTGCTTGAATTATTTTGTTGTAGTCTTTTAGGGGATGCTCCCTCTTATATTCGTATTCAGGGTTCATCTTTTAGCTTCTGAGAGGTCATCTAACTCTTGTAAGATGGAATTTATTTTCTGGGTAAATAACTTGTTGGATATAAACAAAAGAATAGTGCTTCAATTTATAAGTTGAATCTTTCAGTTATGGGGGCAGGGAGAAGGGGAGATGAATGTCCAAGGCAGGCATAGGACAACATAAATACCATCTGACTTCTCAATAGAACAGGAAATGTAAGTAGATAAATACAATTAGCTCTCAGTTTCAAATATAGCGGTAAAAAGCCAGTTCAATGTTTTATTTCCTTGCTGCCAGTTAAAAATGAAATATAGAATTATTGACAGATATGAGTTCCAAATTTTCAGATGAACAGGTTTAAATCTGAAAAAGAAAGCTGCTGCCTGCAGCAGTGGAGGCCCATTATCTTTTTTTTCAGGATGAAGCCATCTTCCATTTGC
This sequence comes from Psittacula echo, assembly GCF_963264785.1. NCBI lineage: Eukaryota > Metazoa > Chordata > Aves > Psittaciformes > Psittacidae > Psittacula > Psittacula echo. The sequence continues at coordinate 49,009,288 of NC_137743.1, forward strand.
AGATCTAGGCTGCAAACTTTAACCCCAATCTGTCTCCCTGTCTACCTTCTGCAAAGTGACAATAGTGTAACTGAGTTAAAAATGACCAGACCAAGTGTACCCCATGTGTGTGACACCCTGCTTCTCAGATCATAACAAGGTTTTAAATAAATTGGGCAAATTTTTCCCAACTGCAGTGAGGGATAATGTGGGTTTTTTCACTACTCAGGCCATCATCTTTTGGCAAAGGCCCTTCTGCAGAGTATATGATACTCCACGCTTTTTAAAAAATTAGACAGCTTGCAGTAGGAGAAAACAAAACATTCATATCAGTTACAGACACTGGAATACTTTTGATGGATCTAATATTCAGCCTTTGGCTGGAAGGCAATTTTAAAAGAACCAACTAGTTAAACTTGAGATACTTCTATTTCCTCATAAGATTTACTTTTCTTCCTTAATCTGTAACTCTCCATAGTGAGTTTCTCTAACCATCAATATGACAGTACAGCAATATTGCCTCATCAGTCATGATTTACTTAATGTTTTCTGAATTTAGTAATATTTGATTAAAATTTAATGTGAACATATCATATCATGCCACATATATTATTGCATCCATTAATCAGGTAGCCATAATAATGAAATGTCGGAAGATTGGATGAAAAAGGAGCTGAAGTCTTTGATATATGTTTGGCATGGTTTTGTGAGTGATTAACGAAAAGATACCCAGTCAATTGTGTAAAGCTTCATTAATATACATTTACAATCATCTATGTACTGTATCATCAGATATTTTTAACCTTAGTTAAACTTGATTTTTTAATTTACTGAACGACACTAAATATTAATAATCCTGAAAAATATATAGTATTCTAGTAACTCTCATGATGCCAGAATGATTCATAATGTGTCTTAACGCTTTTTTAACAAAATATGTACTAAAAATATTGTCAGAGTTAATAGATCAGTTTTGTTATAGGTGGAATAACAAATGCTTTATGCATGGCTTTATAAACCTCAAATTACACAATTGTATTAAAATAAATGTAATGCGTATTTCTATCTATTTTTTTAATATGCAAAATTTTTATATGAGCTAATCCAGCAAAGCATTTACTCCAGTTTGGTAGAGGAGGTATGGAAGACAGTAAGACTTGAGTTCGTATTTGTAAGTAAGTATTTCATGAAACATACAAAGACTTTCCAGAATTGAAGAAACCCCTTTAAATCCTTAGGCTTCAGCTCGTGAAGTAACGTAGGGACATGTTCTCCAGGTAGACTTTGAGAGATGTTTGATTGTTTTCTTGATGTTTGTGGCAAGAAGCAACTAAGGCATAGATGCTACAGCCTGGATCTGTGTAGGAAATTCTTTATTGTGTGATGGATCTGAGTGGAGCTGTTTGTAGTGACAGGAGTCCACATGTGGATCTTCAGCCATGTGTGTACTTGCGCTCAGAGCTGAATGCAAAACAGATCAGAACACATGTGCTTCATTTGTAACAAGCTGAATGTTCCCAATGACTTCTGGTACAGCTCACTCACTGGGCCACTCACTGTGCCATGAAGTGCACTCACAGTGTGTTCTGGAGTCCCATGTTGAGAAGCTGCAGCTGTTGTGTGTTTGTTATTTACTTCATATATTCTCTCACTTTTTGTGAGAATTTAATTTGTTTAGCTTTCATTTTATTGATTACTCTGAACCATGGAGAACACTATAAATTTTTTGCTGCAGCTGCAGGTAGATAAGTACATTTTTGCATTATAACAAATTCAAAAACCAGACCTCTTCAATATGCCATGTGTTTTTTTAACATGGCTTGTGATTCTGAAGTGTATTTGGTTGGAAGCTGTGCGCTGATCTCTAAACTGAAATATTACCACTTTGGAAGGCTGCTTGGAGATCATTGTGTTGTGTTAATCTATATAAGCACTACACAGTGTATCAGCATCCAGTCTACATTTTTATCCCACAATGTCTTGTCTTCAGCTGATTCAAGGGCCATTTCTTCAGTAGTGTCTAGTGGGCAGAAGATGATAGCAGTCATAGTCTACTTGGATAACAGCTTAGTTCTGAGCAAGGTGAATGAGCATACCCATCAATCTACTGAGGCATTAAAAACACTCAGGCCAGGATCTATGAATCTTCTAGACTAAATTCGGCCAAAATAAGCTCATGCAGCTCCATCTGGCACCTATTCTGTTAAGAAAGGTGAAACTATGGATTGAAGGAAAAATGATGAGGCTTGTCAATACTGATTTTGTCCAAATGTATTTGTAAAGAATCTCACTAAACATTAGCCTCTTTTCCCCTCTAACCTGCTTAGTTGGAGACTGGCAGAGAGATAAATAAAATAATGATATTTCCACCTATAAATAAAATGATCCACCTGTGCCAACAGTACTTTTAATACATTGCTTATATTAAAAAAAAAATAGATAGATGTGAGTGCACAAGCACTATATATTGTTGCACCACTTAGTTCACACACTACCTTTAGCACCAATAGTTCTCAGCATGTCTTGAATGTGCAGACTGGTGATGAAATAAAATGCATTGTGTACTTTCTTTACACAGCCATGAGAAAGAATTAAGAAGACACAGAATGCAGAATTCTTTCCTGGGCTTAGGTGGACTTCTGAAAATGAATTTGCTTCTGAGCTTCTGTCAGTTAGACTAACCATAACTCTTTTTCTGTGGCTGTTAATCCTGCCTGTGAGACAGTAGGGATAGTCATTTTCTTTGTAGCTGAAGGCAGGAACAGCATCATAACAAATAATGACTTTAGGATAAGCCTAAATGGATGAACTGCAATTGCAGTTGTCCTTCAAAATTAAGAACGAGAGGACAAAAATGCAGAAAATATGATCTAAACTAATACTACTTTCAGCTTTTGTGAAATGCTCTCTAGCCTAGGACATGTAAAGGCTTGCAAATGCTAAGGCAATGGGTGTTGAAACATTTGCTTTAAACAGTTACTTATTCACATTTTTACAAGTGGTGAAATCAGAATCACTGGATACACATGTCCCTTGTTCAGCTAGCAAGAACAGAACAGTGGGTTGTACCCCAGGGACCTGTGCTTTGACTTTTAGACAGTGCAATTCATCACTATAATAGCACGCTACATCTAACATGCATTTCCAGTCTTTTCTGTAAAGCAAGCTCTTTTCCTTCACATTCACAGATCTGGGATAGGATAAAATCCAAATCAGAGATCTGGTGACTTTAAACAGTGTTTTATTTTTTCATCTTCATTATATCTGGACAAATGGTGTCAAGCATAGGCATGGAAAGCCATGGATGGGAACTCCTAAGAGGCAAGAAAGATTCTATTTTGCTCAATTTTTGATGGAAGGAGTGAGAAGAAGTCATCTTTGGGAATGTGGCAATTGCTGCAGAGCACTTAAAAGTTATTTCCACTTAGTAACATCTGTTTTTCAGGAGAGAAAAATGCTGAGATTATGCTACAGCTTGGAGCTCTAGCATGTTGATGAGGTAGAAGAAGTCCAAATAAATTAACCGTTGTCAGACTGATTCCAGTGATTGGGATTTTAAGCGTTTGGGAAAATGTGGTCTCATTTATCTGGAAAACTGTAGCCTGTTTTGGCAAGAAGAAAAGTGAGCAGATAAGATCCTGTTTCTCATGTCATTCGAGTGTTTGAAATCTTGCCTTCTGCTGAGATGGAAAGGAACTTTCTGCAAAATTGAAAGTGTTTGTTACATCTATCTAAAATGTATGTCCCTTTTTTTGTTGTAAGAATCTTTGCATGGATTCAGTCTGCTCTTCTGGGCTAGGGAGGTCTGCATTTTATGAGTCAAAGGGGATTTCTTTTAGGGTTCCTTTAGGGGTTCTGACAGTTCCTTGTTTTTATGTTGCCAGATTAAGTAAATAATTTGTGTGGGGCTTGAGGAAAAAGAGCAATGTGAATTTACCAGTGCTAATGTTCTTGTCCTTTCTCTCTGTAGCAGTCTCTGATACGAGGAATGAAGTGTTGCAAGTACTTTTAGTTATTCCTTAATTTTGTGGATGCAAAAAAGAGGGGGGGGGATTGTTCATGGCAGACTGCAGCTTGCAAGTTGAGAATGATTTGCTTATGTTCATACTTCATACATTTATGTTCAGATCCAATGTCTCTCTGCTGGGCCTATGAGAAAGATGGGGAAATGGCTCTTACACTAAGCTTTGGATGTGAAGATAAACTTTATTCTGGTTGTAATTTCCATTTTTGTAGACTTGTACATTAAAGTTTTCAGCACCATATTTGAGAACCAAATGATGCTTTAAGCACAGGTGATTTGTTCTCCTCGCCTTTGCAGCTAACTGGGAGAGGAGCTGCATGCAGCATAGGTTCTTCTGTACAGCATAGGCTTTAGATAGGTGCTGTATGGCTCTAGTTTGTTTATTTGGAAATGAGGGTGCTGCTGTGTGTAAATCACGGAAACCAAGGTAATGAGAGGCTACTTAGCAGAGGGCCATTTAGTTGAGATAACTTGTAGATGACCATTTGTGCCGCACATTGAGAACCATCCATTGAGAAATTTCTGGCTTTTCTGTACAAACACACAGCCACTCAGTAGAGGTCCCTTTGTGCAGCAGTGAGCCAAGTTACAGTACCTGCATTTCAAATGACAAAGGAATCTTGCTGTCAGACTCTCTCTGCTGAGCTGCTGATACAAAGGACTGTGGGAGGCGAGTAGGAACACCGAAGCGTCTTCAATTGTTATCAGATAGCTGTTCATGGAAAGGTCTTCCCAGAGTTTGCAGCATAGAAAGCACAACCCACACATCATTGTTATTCATTTGTTCAGTTTAAGAGGCTTGTTTTTCACAGATGTGCTCTTCCTGTTTGGCATTTGTAACTGAGGATTGTTGTTAGTTGAAGAAAAAGTGTCATCCAACTATGACTAGGGATTTTCAGCTGATTCATGAGCACCTTTGTTAACTACAGCATAAAACCGAATATGGCTGTGAAATGTGAGTTAAGCTGTATTTCTATCCCAATATATTATACTACTATAGAAGGGTGAAAAAGAAATCTTAATTAAGAGTTATGCAGAAATTTTCTACCCATTTTTATCTCAAATAAAATTAGTAAAGCAATTAGAAGATGGGGGTAATTGCTATGTATTAGCCTTTCTTATTCATAGAGACATATATATATGGATTTTAAAATAATTAACAAAAATTGCTGTACATGGCAAGTAAAGTAAGCAATCAGTATGCTTGAGTAAAGCTTTCATGTCAGAAAATTGGCCAGACATGCTAAGCAAGGATGGTAAAACTTGGGAGAAGGGGAGGTAATGAATTATCTCAGAATAATGGGACCAGAGCCATTCATGTATGTATAGCTGATAATTTGTGGAGCTCACATTAATGTGAATCTTGAAAGTTAAATCTAAGTTAATGCTATAGCCAAGTAGTATGATCACAGATAAGCAGCTATTTATTTTTGTTCCAGGGAATAATGATCGGATATGAGTTATTTATGTCCAAGTTTTCTTCAGCATATACATGTCATCCCATTTCTAGCTTTAATAAAAGCATCTACATTTTTTAAAAAAAAGTAATAAAAGTGCTATAAAAATGCGTTAAAAAAGTAATTTAAAAATAGTTGTTCATGCCAAAGTGTAACTGTGAAAACAGTTCTGAATTGTCAGGTCTGATCTGACAAAGCTGCTTCCTTTTGGCAGATGAATTAAATGTGCTTTCTGACAGTCTCAGTCACATCTGTATCTGGCTGGGTACTTCATTTCTAGGACTTCACACTTTTCTGATACAATCTTGGGCATGAATCTGGCTAGTTTAGAGAAGGCTACCCTTGCTTAGGCTTCCTTAGATCACAGTGACTTTTTATATGGTAAGGACATTTTTTTAATCCATAAAAATTATCCTAAAAATTGATAACCACAGAGAAAGTGCTCATAATTAAACAAAAAATGCCAAGTGACAGCATTTGCCAATACAGCAAACTCTTGAGTGCAATTTTGCAGTAGGGAACCAAGCATACTTCCTTTGGAAATCATTTTACTAAATTAAGTGTAAAATAATTATTCTGAATTATTTAATTAACTTTTCAATCTTAAGGTTTTACTTTATTTTTGCAAGATTCTTTTTAAACTAATATCAAATACCTAATACCCTGTACCTGGGCATTGTCAACACATTGTAGAGAAACATCCAAATGGGAATCAGCTTTATTCAGTCTGTAAATTACTGCTGTATTTAACATTGAGTGTTCTGGTATTCTTGGAAATCTTGCTTTTCAGTGAAGTTATCACTAAGAAGCCAGCAAATCAGTTTTAGTGGTATTGGTATATGTGTTAAGTTGTAAAGAATGAGTGGAAGAAGGAAAAGACATCTCGACGGTGTTACTTCTGCAAAGAAAATATATACACCTTATCATATTGTAGAATGAAGCACCACAGTGACTTTTCTGGTGCTGTGCAAATTGTGGTTGTTCCTCAGCACATCCAATTTCTGTTCTGAGACATTTTTAAGATTTCACTGTTAAATCCAGACATACTGCACAGGTTGCTCTTCTTCAGGACTCTGAAGATGACTTGGCTAAGGCAGAGATTTACAGGGGCAGAGGTTATAATCTTCCTCACACTGCCCCCAGTTAATGACATCCTGTCTGTCCTGGGACAGAAGAGCACTGGCAGTGTGCCCTTAGTTCCAGTCAGTCCTTCTGTTACACAGTATATGGTATAGTTGCTATGCTTCTTTCCCAAATGTCCACAGCATGTGTCTGAATCTTATCCTGGTGTAGTGTAGGGAAACAGTCTAGGTGTGCTTTCATGCCTTGAGCTCAACAACCCGGGATGGCCATGGGACTCATCACTCTTAGAACAAAATATGAGACCTCTCTCTGCATCAGCTTTTCTGTCGTGGTTTAAGCCAGTCGGCAAGTCAGCCACGCAGTTTCTACTCCCCCCCCGCCTCCCGGAGGGATAGGGAGGAGAATCGAAAGAATGTAACTCCCACGGGTTGAGATAAAAACAGTCCAGTAACTAAGGTATAACACAAATCACTACTGCCACCACCAATAATAATAATGATAAGGGATATAACAAGGGAAGAGAATACGATACCATCTGCTGAAAACGAGTCCAACTGAGCAGCGTGTGCCCTTCCAGGTAACTCCCAGTTCTATATCCTGGGCATGATGTGCTGTGGTATGGAATACCTCTTTGGCTAGTTTGGGTCAGGTGTCCTGTCTCTGCTTCCTCCCGGCTTCCCCTCCTCCCTGGCAGAGCATGAGACTCACAAAGTCCTTGCTCAGACCAAACATCAGTGTTATCAACTCTGTTCCCAGGCCGAAAGTCAAAAACACAGTGCTGCACCAGCTACTAAGAAGGAGAAAAAATGACTGCTACTGCTAAACCAGGACACTTTTCTCACAAGGACTTTCCCAAATGTGCAGAGCAACAAGGAGCCCCAGAGCAGCCTGTCTCCTTATCCTTTTCCAAAGTCATCTCCTTAAAGGATGGTTTTGCAATGGGGACTGATTGTTGTTTGATCTTGGCAAGCCTCAGTTTCACATTAAACCACATGCCTTGGGGCCACCACGGTAGCTCTTGTGACTGGGAGTATTAGTGCATAAATGGATTCCTGCACAGTATCTGTTCTGTAGTTAAACACCTTAAATAACCCTTGGAAATTATTCTGGCTGTATTCAAAACCGGTAGCCTAGCAACTGAGGGTTTTTTTTTTTCTCAAACAGTGAAGGAAGTGAATTCTAATCCTCTTGAGGGTGCTGTTTATTAAAATTTCCACCATGAAAATTACAGACTATCTTCCTCTTTCCCAGAACAATTTGGAACTAGTTGCAACAGAAACATTTCATTTCGTTAAGATGTTAGAAATAGATGTTAGAGATAGAAAACAAAGAAAGCTTTCTTTTTTTTCCAGAAAACTAGAAAATATATAAGCATGAGGTTTATTAGTTGTGTCTATTAAATAATGGCTTTATATAATGAGGTTGGATAGGTGAAGATACAGGCTGTTTGAGTGCTCTATATAATGGGTCAAGAATGAGAATTAGCGTGCCTTGTAAATGTGTTGCAGACACTTTATCAAGATTAAATGGGACTGCCTGAAGAGCAGTGTGGTGGCAAACAGTTGATGCTCTTTAGCCCATTCTGGACTGCTGTTTCCTGTAGTTGGTGAGGCTGCCTTCCATTGGACGTGATCTGCTTATAGCCCATGTTACTGGAGTTGGAGAACTAAATGAAGATCAATTGGCATTTTAAATGTAACCATCTTAGATGCCCACTTAAAAAAGGGCAACTATATAGATTTTCTTTTTTTTGGGGGGGGGTCATGCTGAAGATATGTATTCTTTCTTGCTCTTTGTTAACATAAAATGTCTTGTTAATATAAAGCATCTCTGCACAGTGTAGGCATTTAAGTCTCAATCCTTTAAAGGACTTCATCTTGGTCATAGTATCCTTGACTTCAAAAATGCTTCTGACTTCAGGGGGAGTACAGAGAAAACTGCAATTAAATCACATTCTTTGTGCTTTATTGTGCTGCACCTTGAGAGGCTTCCCGTGCAGACAAATATGTACTTGGCTATGTATCTTGAAATTTGTCATTTTGCACCTAAGTTGATGATATTGAGTCATTTTTAATATATGTGCAAGGTATTGAGAATTGTATTCTGTTAATGACTCCTTTAATGTCTGAGACATGGAAGCCAAGTAGAAGTCCCTTTATATTTTCGCATGTTTTAGACTTTGGTGCTCCTGGAATGTCGTATAATTGGATCAGTTAATCACTGTTTTTAATACCCACCTTCTTTTCTACAGTGTTTTATTGGTGTTCCCTATTGCAGATATTATCCATCAATGCTCATTTTACTCACCATATTGCTTCCTTTCCCTTACATTGTACCTATTGGCAATAGGTTATTCAGAGATTGCTTGAGGAGAGGAGATGCCGGAAAAAAGTGGCGAGACAAAGATGTAGCGACAACAGAAATTCAAATGCTCAGTGGTCCATGTTGACCACTTTTTAAGTGGAGACAATTTCATTAATCATACCTACAGTAAATATGCTAAATATCAGTAATAGGTTAATATTATAAAATTGTACTTACTCTGTTGATAGCTGAGCCATGTGCAAACTATAGTAATAATCTTGTTACTCTGAGAGCTTCTAGGGTGCCCCTTTTTCCTCCACAACACTAACAATATGCATCCAATGTGTCAACCCAGACAAGTTTTAGATAATCGTGTCAGCAAGGGTAAAATAAGAGTAACTATGGCCCTGAAATAAATGTGCAGACACATGCAGGTACACAACTATAACATGGGATATAGTAGCACCCACAGCCTACTAGTCATTGATCTCCAGATGATGGCAGACCCTGTCCAGACCCAAATACTCACACCTGTGTCAGGTCAATGCACAAATTCAGTGGTTCACTGTGAGAGCTTGGCAGTTTCTGGTCTGGGAAGTAAGGAGAGGCACCAGAGGGGTCGTGGAGAGTTTCTCCCAAACCCTGCTGAAATATTTAGTCATGACACCACGCTTCCATGTGTGTGTGCCATAAACATGTAGGGTGTAAAGTATTGGAGGCTCTGGCTCTCCTCTAGCAAAATACCTATGCCAGTCTCATTGTATCTCATGTTCTGAGCCCAAGACCTCACAGTGCATTTCTCAAACTCACCACCTGAAGGTGTGTAGTTCGTACTGGATAAGTTCCTAGAGTGGCCTATCTTGCAGGTCAGGCCATAGAGCAGGACAGAGTTTTATGACATGATGCTGTGGCTGAGGCCAGAGTACTGTTCACCTGTGTGCAGTATCCAAATGAACCATGTGAGGGAATACGCTTCCCAGCTCCAGCTGAGCAGAGTGGTCCCTTTTACTGTGTGACCTGCTGCAGATCAGAGCAGAAGACACATGAAGGATCTGTGTTAGCTGGTGCTTAACTTTAAGTGCTTGTGTAGTTACTAACGTTAGTGTTGAAGCTCCTCAGTGTTTCAAGCCTGCAATGCTTCACCCCTTGCAAGCCTCTACCCAGGGAAAAATTATTCTTAATCCTCCCATGTCCAAATTCCAGATTTAAGTGGAATGAATTGCAAAATAGCATGCAAATGTTTTCCAGGCTTAAAACAGTTTTTTGCAATGGAACCTTAAAATTATTATAAAGTAAGCATTATAAACTAGCAAATTATTTTAAAATAGTTTACAACACAAGAAATCCAGAAGTAGTGCATTGTCTCCTGCTTCAGAATCAGGAAATGAATTGGGGATCATGGTTTCCAAAAGGCTTTGCTCTTTGTGTTCCACTTGGAATGGGAAGAAACTGGTATAAGGCATCATCACTTGAAGAACAAGATGAGAAACACCCACCACTCCAGTCAGCAGGACAAGGGTGCTAGCTGTGTCTCACCAAGACGGAAGAAGTATCTCCTGTCTCCCTTGGCAATATTTTATGCTAGTTACCTGGAACAGGCCTTTTCATTCGAATATCGCCATAGCCATGCTCTAGATGAGGGTGTAAGATTAAAGGAGAAATATTGTTCTGCCATCTCAAGAGTAAATCTGTCATCTGCATGGCTTGTCTTCATAATAAAAGTGTAAGTGAAATTTTCTAAATTCATTTTAGTAATTAGAGGTTTATCTAAGTGAAGGCAGACATTTTAAATAATGATTTTGCTTTTTAAAGCTGGGAAGGGGGAAAAAAGAATATGCTAATGGCCAAATCAATGGAATTTTTGTGTAAAAAAGGTGTGAAGGATTTGATGGTCCAGCCTCATCAATGTTACAAAGTATGGGGCAGGTACCTGTATTAGAAGCAAACAGCATCAACTCAGTATAGGACAAGTCATACTTAAAAGGGAGGTGATGTGGTGTAAATGTGACAGAGAACCACATGCTCTTCTAAAATGTTTGAACTTTAGAAGAATCCATTAAGCTGTATTACACAGTTACAGAGCAAAGTGAACTCCATTACTGAAAAGTATGCTTTGCTGTTTATCCCTGTAATGACACAAGTCAGCTTTGGATTTACCATATAAATACTGCTTAAGAAAGATTTTAAAACCATGTGCAATTTAATAAAAATGTTTTGTGTAAATCCACACACTGAATTAAAAAAGGAAAGGATTGTGTCCTTGAAGAGGCTGTGAAGAACAGAAAACTTCACAAATTCTTGTGTTTAACATTACTTTTTAATATCCTTGCATTAAAAATGAATGATTACTTTTTAATATTACTTATAACCAACTATCCCCTACCGTATAGATACATTTCTTGTATGATTTTATTATATGCTCAATAATAGTACCTATAAGCTCAGATTTCTTTTGAATATAAATGATTAGAAACAATATCTACCCTAAAGCATCTTTAATGTCATTATAGATGGGTAGGAGTAAATTAAGCGGTATTTAGCCACCAAAGTCTTTAATTTCATTGCATTTGTGTAGGAGTTAGACATTATGAGGTCCAATTAAAAAAGTCACTAATGTTTTTACATCTGAGTAGGAGTAAATTAAACAAAATCACTCCTGAGCTGCTAATATCATTTTAATTGAATGTCATTCAGTTTCTAACGGCTGTTATAACACAGTAGATAATGAGTCAAGCTCAACAAATCATCTGAGCTCCAGGTACCATGGCTGCTAGGGTTGAAGGTAGAGTTTAGGGATGGACAGGGAAACTGTTGCAAGTTAGGAAGCTAACAGGAATGATAGCAGACCTGACATCTCTTGGTTGATGAGACCTGTGTTCATCTAAAAATATCACCCTAACAAGAGCTAATCTGGCAAGGCTGCAAGCCAGGTCATTATTTCTAGTGTTCAGACATTAAAGAAAAAAAAAAGGGGGTGGGGGTGGGGAGGGAAGCATTTATCCAGAAGATGCGATTTACAGAGTGAACGCTAGAAAGGCTAATTCCATTTATTCACACCTCATGAATAATTCATTGTTTGATTTAATGTTAATCTTGATGATGAGACAATGGTGAAACAATACTAGACAATATATAGACTTAAATATGTGAAAAATAAAAAATCATATCCTATCACAGGCATTATTATTTTTTGATCTATAACAGATAATATTGCATTTTCCTCATACCTGGAAATCTTTTCAGTTTGGTAAACAGCAAATTTAAGACAAGCTGTTGCATTTCATATAGTGACTGTTAAAGAGCCTAGAGTGAAAAATACCCTTCATTGAAACTTAAATGACTATAAAACAATAGATATTTTCACCTACCAGCAGTGCAACCCATTACAGAATGCTAGGCTTGCATCAGGAAAAACTGCATGGTTTTAAAGCTGTTTTTAATTTGTAAGCATCAGATCTTTTCTGACATTGCTCTATGTGTACATGCTTGACGACTAAGAGCAAATATTCCTTTAAAATATGCATTTAATGTAAGACCTGAGAGACCAGGGGTCTTCTGACTGAAGCTTCACATCTTGTTCCAAACTCAAGTTACGTGTTGGCTTCATTTATAGTCACACACTTTCATTTGCCCTATGCAATCAAATGCTCTTGTGTCTTTGCAGAAAATGGTGAGGGCAAAGAAGTCATTATGGTCTATGTGTGTACATGTATCTGAAGCTGCTTCTGGCTCATATTATGTGTTCAGAAAGTCCCATCAACTATCTCTTGGCTATGTAATCAAAATCATATGGAGGGAAATTTGTAGTTCTGACTTTCTTATATGTGGGGCAACTGGTCAAGGTCCACTTTAGTAAAAACTTTAGACCTGCCTGTCCTTTTACCTCTGCAAGACTCAATGAGTCTCCTTCGAAGGATGTGAGACCTATTGCTTTTTCATCCTTCACGGTTAGGGAGAAAGTCAGTACTGCTGGACAGCGGAAGCAACTGCAGACTACAAAATGTCTTTCCTAGGGCTTGAAGATACCCAGTTATAAAAGGATGGGGTTGCATGTAGCCACAGCAGACCCCTCTTTTTCAGGGCTTCTCCTGCAGCCCCTGTCCCTAGATACCAGGATGTACCAAGGCAGCACAGTGGCTAGTGCAGTCACAGGAGAGATGTCCTGTGGCTTTCCAGGAGGGAGCCCTCCCTGTTCTCCATTGTAAAGGTTTGTTACTTAGTCCAGGTAAATTCCAGCAATGTGCTTTTGTCTATAGATTGTACCCCAGTGTTTGGAGAGAGCTGTCTGTGTTGCTATTCTAGTAATGAAAACGTGCTGGAACTGATCCTGTGCCAATGGATGATTCTGAAAATTGTCCAGGCTCTGAGAGCAGCATGGCTCTGTTGAGGTAACTGCAGAATTTCAGTCGTAGGGTAAGAAAGTTACAATTCTATCTTGCTGGACAAAATTTCCCAGTGCTGAGGCAGTGCCTTTTCCACTGCTTCAAATATGATGCTTTGACAAAAATGACCATTGTCAAATTCCGCTTCTTCGTAAGTATTTATCTTATTTAATTGTGAGATTCTCCATTGAGTCTTTCAATTATAACCTGCAATGTGTCAGTTTGTAATTCTGGTATCTTTTACCTTTCTTGCAATAAATGTCTGACTGGACATTCTGCACAACTTGAAATAAGTGGATAAAGAAAAAAGTAACTGTCAGCAGATATAAAGAAGGAGGCAATCCTCTAGTCTCTAGTGAATCTCTCAAATGGAAGGCTAGAGTTTGGGTCAGTTACAGAAAGAGAATTGGAGGTAGAAATGTTCATTTAGGTAGGTTCTGCTTTTAGAACTAATTTTCAAATGAACAAATATGAGCAGGATTTCCTGCTCAGAATTCAAGTCTGGCTACTTTTCGCATTCAGCTTCCATGATGCAGAACACCAAGGAGCCCCAGTCCTGAATTTTAGTTCAGTATTCCCAGCAGGCAAGAAAGCAAGCTCTGTGAATTAAGACTCAAGGCTTTTATGCAGGGTGTGTGAAGAAAAGTTTGAGATTATGTGTGGGCTAAGCTCTCTGTGTAGATGTATTGTTGCAAACATGCTCTGGGACATTCCAAATTATATTGTTACTTGAGGGAACAGTGATGAAATGTTTTAATGCAGTCTTTTGTTTTTTCTGTGTAAATTACACCTGAATATGTTACAGCTTGTTTTGACTAATATGTTACATAGGTTGGTTGTGTTAGTGTCTCTGAAGTTCCAGTCACAGCACTGCAAAAATAATTACTAAAAAACCCTTACAGCATCTACTCAGGGAACACTGATGACTCCCGAGGAACTTAATGACTTCTATCATGTTAAGATTTACTAAGTAGGTAGGATTTTAGTTACTGAAATGCAAGGATACAGATCTCACTTTGTAATACTGCTTAATGCCATGTCTGTGGCTAAGTGGCAATTTGTGATACAATTTGCATCTGTACACAGCATTCTTCCAGTTACTTTCTGTGTCTGTCAACCATAGAAAAACAAAACTTCTTCAAAGGGTCTAAGAACTACTTACACAGTATTAAAATATTAGACCTGGATCTTACTTTCCTGAGGAAAAAAAAAAAAAAAAATCATTGCAGTCTTCTATTGCCACTCTTCTCATTCTTCCATACTTTCAATATCCCAGAGTCTAAGTGGTTTGTGAATTGCACTTAAGAAGCACTATAGAATCATAGAATAGTTAGGGTTGGAAAAGACTTTAAGATAATCTAGTTCCAACCCCCCTGCCATGGGCAGGGACACCTTCCACTAGACTAGATGGCTCCAGGCCCTGTCCAACCAGGATGAGTTCCCAGGCAAAGAACAAATGTCTCTTACACACACAAGTATTGCATGGCTGATACTTCTGTTTGCAAAGAGAGCAGTTTGGTTCAGTGAAAACAGTTGTCATGGAGTAGTAGAAGCTACAAGTGATAAATGTTTTCAATTAATTTTCAATTAATTTTTTTTCTCATGTCAATCCTGATCTGAGCACTTGCTTCCCTGAATTGCTTTGGTTGGAAAGGTAAAGCTCTTTAGCTGTTCAAGTATCCACTGTCTCTGTTTAGAAGTCCTTTTGGAGGCTTTTATCTTAAGCTTAGAAAGGTTGATCAAAACCATCTTTCCTTTCAAATGGGCCACTTTCAATAGAAATGTATATATTTCTTAAAAATTTCTAGGTGTAGTTATTATTAAGCATGTCTTATGTAAATTTAGTTTACTAATGAATTAGCCTTTTGTCTCACGTTGCTCTTACACTCAAGCACTTAAGTTTCCTATCTCAGAAATGTTTATATCCTTCATACCTGAAAAGTCAGATTTTGCTCACTGCCTGTTAGTTCGGAACTGAGGAACGCTTTTCCCTATGACTGCAACATGTATTCTCAGCCTGTAGCATGCAGATACATCTGAAGTATGTGGGCACAAAATCAGGTAGTAGAGCTCCTGAAAATGCATCTGATTTCAAACAAGGAACTTTAATTTTTTCTGTAATTGTAAGTTATGGAATAGTTTGATGGGAAGAGTTATGTTTACAGTGTGTTCTTGGTTCTTGCTTTGAAGTGTGGCAGTAAATGTAAAAATCAAACTACTCATTGAATTAATCACAGTTGAATCTAGCTTGACCTTTTGCAAATGACAGTACATTCAGTGCTAGCTGAAGGCAGGAATGGTGATCTTGAGAGAGCTGTTTGTTCACAAAGTTAGAAGGAAATCACAGAGCTGGCTCTTTATGCCCTTTGCCCTGGCCTGCAGAAAGCTGAAACAATGAGGTACCGGGGACTCTATGCCTAAGGCACCTCGATGTAAACTGGTGTGCTGGAGTTGGTGAATTACTCATTGCAGGTTTTTTACTATTCCGACAGGTGAAAAAAATCCTTACAGGTTATGATATCCATGCCATCTGCTGCAGGCATTCACTTTGTATATATTTCGGAGTACTTACAGCTGGAGTCATATTAGACCAGCCTGAGTTTCACCTGGGTGTCTGTGCTTGTGAAGTATTTGGATTAGAGAGAAATCTGGACTATTAAAGGTCTTTATATGAAGGACCTAGAGCTAGTACTTTTAAGGTGAAGGAACTGCTAATCCCTTTCCCCCGTGCTCTGTGGTCCTTGTTCCAGTCTGTTTGGGGGTGCTGTCTGTGACCCATTGTCCTGAGTCTCAAAGAAAAAAAATGGTGCGACTTCGTCTATGCAAGTGGGTAGCAGTTGTAAGTAGCACCCTGTCTTTCTTTTGGGGTACTCTGGGGAACACACATGTACCACTTGGATCTTAGATTTGAGCCGAGACAGGCAAATTCTCTGCATATGTAGTTGAAGAAGAATGCCCTTGGAGTATAATTTACTGCATGTAAGTCAGATGCTTAAAATTAAACAGTCTATATGTGTCTTGGTAGCCTTCTTCTCTCTGTATTTTTTATACTAACCTGAAAACCTGGATGATAGGAATCTAATGCTTCCTGAGCCTGTGGGCTCTGTTGGCAAGACTGGCTAGATGATCCACTGCATGGATACTCACATACAAATGTGCTATGTTGCCTTTCATCAGCTCTGCTAGGGAGCAAGAGGATGGAGACTTGTGAAGTCTGCTGCCTCAGCAACTCTGTCTTTCCCAGACACACAGTCATTAGAAGTATGGTTCAGATAGCACTGTTTTGCTTACCATTGTTCAGGACACAACGAAGAAAAGTTTTGCCTATAGTTTGCTACGTGATATTTTCCTTGGCAGTCGGGAGTCTGTGATCAGCCTAGAGAATTTTACATGACTTAGTGGTGACTGTTTATTTGGATCTCTAAATCTATAGAAAAGAAAAACTTTTTGTGCTTTTTCTGTAGTGATCTTCTACAAGTTGCTTATTTGTATCCCTTTAGATAAAAACTATAAAATTATCTTTTAAACTTGAACAAAGCAGAGTACAGTGTGGAGTAGTGCATTCTGCGTACAAGATTAAACTCCAAATTATTTCATCAAAATAAATAGTATATCAGAGATTTAAATAGTGCTTTTTCTAAAGTAGATGACAAGCTAGAGCTTCAGATTAGTTTAACAACTTGCATAGAAAAGTAAGTACCTATACTTGTAGCTATTTCTCTCACAGGATCTCCAAATGCACAGTCTATATACCTATGTGATAAACTTGAATAGATGCTGGCAAAGGGACATCACAGCACAAATACCTTTTTCTTTTTTATGAGCTTTAGATACACTCATTCTTCTGCAAACTGATAAAAGCTGAGTTCAGGCAGCAAACAACTCAAATGTAGTTGTCAGAATGGGTTTCCAAATATAGTTTTCCCATGTACAATACACGAGACTTAAGTGTTCTGGCATCCAGGTGGAATACGTCTGTGGTTCCCTGGTACAAACCCAGTACAATACATTGCTTTTAACATCTTGTTCTGAATATCCTGAATATGTTTAGAAAATGTTGGTGTCAGCTGGCAGATTGCTGGTGAGGATGAATACATGAGGCTGCCGCTCTGTCAATGTCATTACAACCTCACCATTCCTTGATCCATTCTTCTTGTCCCTGTAATTCCAGAGAGAAGCTTTGCCTGCACCTTCTGTTGCCTTGAGTTTCCAAGGCCCACCATTCTTTATCCAATCTCACCTTTGATGATTTTTGTTGTAGCACTTTATAATTTTCTATTTTTTTTAATTAAATTCAGGCAATTGGTTTCATTTTTTCCTCCCTAGCTAATTGCTTTTACGTTAGTCTCACTAATCCATAAGTGCCAGTAGTCTCTGAGATACTGTATCTCATTTAATTTCCAAAGAAGCAGAAGAGAGCTAAAACAAGAAAATGTCACAGCATAAACAGACAACAGAAGGGAAGAAAAAACTAGATAAAACAGTTTCTTATCCTCCTACTTTACATTCATTCACTCAGCGATATCACATGTAACATCAGAGCATTATCATGTCTTAAAACTTACTAATCGCAAGGAGAGTGATAAATAGATCCCCCTTAATTTGCACAATTGCCAAAAAAGGTCTCATTGTTTATTAGTGGAAGCAGTCAATATTATTTCATATTTTTTTCCCCAGAAAATGAGAGTATGATATGAAAGCTGCCTTTTTTTTTTTCCTTAGAAAGGATAATCTTATCACAGTGTTTGTTTAAAAAATACAAAAGAAGCTTGAAGCTCTGGATTTATTTCTTTGGATATTTTTAAAATTAAAAGTTACATTTTTAGTCCAAGTGAGTTTTCACTTAGGAATTTAAATTGATTTTAAAAAATCAAAGTGAAATGTTAAAAAAAATATTGAAGGATTTTGATTGACTTAATCTGTGTTGTATCTGGGTCTCCATTTGTGGAAAGTTTCATCTTTTTATTCTGATTCCATTATTTCCTAAAAATAGAGGGCTTATTGAAGAAACTTAAGTATTATCATTTCAGCCATTGAGAGAAAGAGCTAATACTCAGATTTGAAATTATATTATCCCATTTACTTGAACAGGTATCAAAAACCCCAGGATTTTGCACAAGTTCTAGTTCATAGGAGTGCTTGGTGATAAGAGTAAAAAACCCTTAGGTTATGTATGTGGGGAGTTTCAGGGAGAAGAGAGAAAAGAATAGGAAGATAATTGCGCTTTTCAGAGGCACAAGCTCCTTCCAGCCAGTGCCACATTCAAATTTCTGCTTTTTCCAAAGGTATTTCTATTAGCAGCCCAGATTAGCTCCAAATTTTCAGAGCGGATTTGGATTTGCTTTTGCTTTGGATAAGTGGGATAAGCCTTATTATTTACTACTGGTTAAGTGAAAGACTGATCTGTTTTATCCATCTCATAGTTAGCCCAACCCTGAAGTTATTTGATAGCTTAAAGGAAAAAACATAACAAATGAAAATCAAAATTTTGGAGAGTAACACTTATGGAACTTTGACAAAAAC
Organism: Psittacula echo; assembly: GCF_963264785.1. Lineage (NCBI taxonomy): Eukaryota > Metazoa > Chordata > Aves > Psittaciformes > Psittacidae > Psittacula > Psittacula echo. Next base: position 49,028,040 of record NC_137743.1, read on the forward strand.
ACTAGAGCTTCAGATTTCAATCCTTGCCTTTTGTAAATTAATACTAGTACCAAATATTTTTACAGTTAAAAGTTATTACCAAATTATTGTGCACCTTGAGAAATAACACGATATTTTTTCTATGTCAGAGACTTGCTTAGGAAAATTTCTATTTAAAATAAAACAAACCAGACTCAAGTATATCCTAATGCCTTAGGATACAGTTAAAGAAAGAAACAAAATGACTCGCTGTCAAAATCTATAGCACTATATTGACTTAAGCAGAACTTTGCAATGGGAAATTCTCTTTTCAAGATATCACATGCTGTAATTTAGTAATTTTGAAACATAGGCTTTGGAACTTGTGCATATACTTTTCCAATTTATTCCAAAGATTTATGTTGTATCATGCTATTTAGCTGCAGGTATCTTTGTTGTCCTAGTTTCAGCTGGGACAGAGTTGATTTTCTTCCTAGTAGCTGGTGCAGTGCTGTGTTTTCGACTTTAGTCTGGAAACAGTGCTGATAACACACCAATGTTTTAGGTGTTGCTGAGCAGCACCTACCCTGACCAAGGACTTTTCAGTCTCTCATGCTCTGCCAGTGAGGAGGGGCACGGGAAGCAGGGAGGGAGCAGAGACAGGACACCTGACACAAACTAGTCAAAGGGGTATTCCATACCACAGCACGTCATGCTCAGTATATAAACTGGGGGAATTACCCGAAAGAGAACAATTGCTGCTCAGGTTGGGGTGGGTATTGGTCAGCAGGTGGTAAGCAGTTGTATTGTGCATCACTTTTGTTTACTGGTTTCTTTTCCTTTCTGCTTTTAGTTTTATATTCTCTTCCCTTGTTATTGCCATTATTATTACTAGTAGTATTATATTGTACTTTCGTTATTAAACTGTTTTCATCTCAACCCATGGTGTTTACATTCTTTCTGTTCTTCTTGCCATCTCGCTCAGGGAGAGGCGTAGGGGAGTGAGGGTGAGTGAGTGGTACTTTGTTGCTATCTGGGTTTAAACCACAACATGTGTTAACCTGATATGCGTAGGTTAATATTTAAAATATCATTACTTCAGCTATTATGTATTGTAATTGTCCCTCAGGAGTGATATGAGGGACAATTACATATGCTCATATATGAGCCTATATGAGCAACACTTGCAACACTTTAAATTGTTTAAAAAGATCTTGAGCCTCAGGCCTTAGGAACAAAAATCCAGATTGGTGCAAGCACAGACCCACCATTAGTGAAGGAGTAGTTTGTATATGAACTATTATAGGAGCTTGACCCCTACAGATTGATGGACCTTGACAATATCCACCTGGGGGTGTTAAGAGAGCTGGCTGATACCACTGGGAGGCTAATCTCTGTAATCTTTGAGAAGTTGTGGAGACTGGGGACATCCCAGAAGACTAGAAAGCAGCTAAAGTCACCCCCTTCTACAAGAAGAGCTTAAAGGAGGATCTGGGAATTTACAGGCCCATTGGTCTTCAGTCCCTGGAAAAGTTATGGAATGATTCCTCCTGGGAGTTTTCACAAGTCAAATGAAGCACGGCACTGTGAAAAGCCAGCATGGATTGACCAAGAGCAAACCATACTTGACAAACCTGATCCCGTCAATGTCAATGTCAAAGTAACCTGCTTGGCTGATATGAGGAGCACAGTGGACATTGTCTACCTGGATTTCTACAAGGCTTTCAGTATGGTTTCCCACAGCCTCCTCCTAGGGAAACTACGTTATGGTCTAGATAGAGTGATCTGTGTGGTGTGGGGGGGAACTGGCTGACAGGCTGCACCTGGAGGGTGATGGTAAATAGCTTCTTTTCGAACTGGTGACCTGTCACTAGTGAGGTCCTAGGGATCCATATTGAGCCCAAAGCTGTTTAATATCTTCATAAGTGATCTGGAAGATGGGACCAGCTATACCCTGAATAAGTTTACCAATGACACTAAACTGAGTGGGGAAGCGGATGCTTCCAATAGTAGAGCCATCCTGCAGGAAGAGCTGGATAGACATCGGCCTCATGAAGTTTTACAAGGACGAGTGCAAGGTCTTGCACCTGGGTAAGCACAATCCAGGACTGCAGCACAGGCTGGGATCTACCTGGCTGGGGAGCAGCTCTCTGCAAAAGGACATGGGGGTCCTGATGGACAACAAACTCAGTATGAGTGAGCAGTGTGCTACTGCAGCAAAGAAAGCCAACAAGGTGCTGGGTTACGTCGATAAGGGCATCACCAGCAGAGATAAAGAAGTCATTATCCCACTATTCTTGGTGCTTGCCAGGCCATGCCTGGAATACTGTGTTCAGGTTGGGTCCCCAGTCCACAAAAAAGATGTGGACAGGTTGGAGAGGGTCCTGAGAAGGGCCACAAAGATGATCAAAGGACTGGGAAGCCTGACCTATGAGGAAAAGCTGCAAGAACTGGGTTTGTTTAGACTTGAGAAAAGAAGGCTCAGGGGTGAACTTATCACCATGTTCCTATATTTAAAGGGTGGCAACAGACAAGATGGAGATTCCACTTTTACAAGGAGTCCCATGGAAAAGATGAGGGGTAATGGTTACAAGTAATTCCCAGGGAGATTCTGGTTGGACACAAGTGGAAAATGTTTGAGAACAATGATCCATTGGAATAATCCCCCCAGGGAAGTGGTGGATTCCTCAGCATTGGGCACTTGTAAGATTCAGCTGGGCAGGATGCTGGCTATCTTGTCTAGACTCTGCTTTTGCCAAGAAAGGTTGAACTGGATGATCCTTGAGATCACCTCACAACCTGGTATTCTATGATTCTAAAATTGTGTTTTTTTGTTTAGAGCATGTCTTGCAGTTTAGTGGTTTCTGACAAGCAATATGAAAAAATGCTAAATTGAAAAAGGCAATAATATATGGAAGCTCACAAATATGAGTGTCAGTGGCAGCAATTCATTCATTCTTGTTTGCTACCCAGCCACCTCTCATTATGTTATTCTTCATGTCTTAAAGTCGACCAGTTCCAGGAACAAATCAATACTAGGGAAATCCTTTTGTCTTCTTCTAAGGCATAACATGTAAAGAAAGCTCTGTCAATATGTCTTTTAGTAACATGTAATGGAAATGCCTGAATTTCCCTTCATGTTCTATAATTAATTGAGCTCCTTGCCACCCACAATGTATAGCTGTTCCCCTCTATAATTCTCTTTTGGCTTAATTGTCATTTATTTTTCTGTTCTATTTGTCTTTTTTTTTTTTTTTTTTTTTTTTATGGTGTTGGATGTGCTTTGTACTTAGTTTTATCTTTCTGTGCTTTTGCTTCTAAATGTCAGCATAATTTTTCTGCCTTATAATATTGGAGAAGTTATAACCATCAATCAGCCCAATAGAAGAGCAGAAAAGATTAGATACCATTTATCTGTATTGGTTGCCCATTGTAATGACCCAGTGGACAACATGAACAGATAATCTGTTGCTTTGATGGAAACTAATTATTCTTAAGAGTGACAATGTCGAAATAGCTTTTGTGACATTGTTTTTAAAAATGATGACTACCTAGTCATTTCAAGCGTAAGACTGCAGTTCTAAGCTGTTCCTCAATGATCTCCCTATATAAGCAGCAGGAAACCTAATTTTTTTTTTTTTTTTTTTTTTTTTTAAGGAAAGAACCCTATTGCAGAGACAGAAATATCTGCCATCCCATGTAAAATGCCTATTAAATTTAATACAGAAAATGCACTAGCTGCCAATAAGCAAAAGTGCACTGCCATCTTATTTCTGTTGCGTGTAGTTGATCTTGTTGTTCTGTAAATATGAAGCCTGTTATATTTTGACAGCTAATGGTTCTGCTAGTGTACTGTGCTGGCATTTCACCTCTTGAAAAGAAAGTTTCCTGAAGCTAAAATGTATGTCTAATCAAATGATGGAATTAAAAGCAAGTGATACAGTTAAAAATAGCTGCTTCCATCCTTTCCAGGCACATGTAAATCACACAACTTTCATTCTGTGTCAGTTAAAGGACTGGGGGGGGGGGGAAGGGGGAGGCAAAAAATAACTGTGCGTTGCAAAAACTTTCAAGAATCTTCTTAAAAATTGCCTCTGCGAGGGCTTGGTAAATGGCAGGATTCTTCAGTGTGTCCTGAAATTCAGTACACTCAAGTTATTGTTAACTAGTGAGACAAGAGGGAAGAGTTCAGGGAATGGGGTCTCCTCATTTGTACAGGTAGCCTACCTGTGACCTTAGATCCTTCCGTAGTTACAGTGCTGTGTGTGCTATGTAATGAATAGGAAGTGCTTGCGTGGCAGGTGCCATGCCAGAAGGCAGTAGTTTCTTGTGTGTCTTACAGCTGTTACTAAGCACTAAGTGTGTGAAACTGATGGCTCGTGGGAAAAATTGAATAGGTGGAATGCTCTTCAATAGGTTTGCTTTCAGTGGACACACTGGATACGAGCTGCGACAGCTGAAGGGCTGGTGCTGCTGCTTCTCACAGAGGTGTGTGATGGGCAGCTGAACATGGCAGTGTTTTCATCCCTGCTGTCTGGTGAGTTACTGACACATCTGAGAGGAAACATAGCAATATCTCCATCTTCCTAAACAAATAAAGGGAGATATTAAGTTGAGAAAATTAAGCTGACTCCGTTTAGGTAGATGAGTACCTTTTCAGTGTTGTTATTTGATTTCTCTGGTCAATAGGAGTGAGATGTCTGGAGGCAGTACCTGACATGGCCTGGTTAAAACACCACGCTGGCCATTTTCATGGTCAGCTCTGAGCTCTGACATAAATTAATCTCTCTTGGGCTGTTATAAATCAAGATGTCAGCTCCACCATGCTCTAAACCGAAGTAAATAGGATCATGAGAAGTGGATCTCTGCCCAGCACTAAGTGCCAATCACCACCAGAGGTCTGTGCTTTTCTGTGATCTCAGTGAGCCTAACCACAAATTGAAATGGTTGAAGAAATTTGAAGGCTTTGTGGCAATAACAGGGCTTGATTCCTGTGCCCTTCTCTGCAATGCTTCCTTGAAGGATGGAAAAAGAAAGCTCAGAGGTCAGGAGAACGGGCTTACTAATTTGAACAGTTAAAACTGGCGCATATTGTGAATATACTGTAATAGCCAGCACTGAATTAAAGCTGTTTTCACAGGCACTAATGAAAGTTGGTTATTTATATAGTTATTTGGAGTCAGGAGCAAAGGATAGGTATAAAAGTCTAGACTGTTAACTAACTGATAACCAAAATAACCTAAATGCATAACCTAAGCTCATAAAGAAAACTAAATACCATACAACAGAGCTCCCAGAAATCCTCTTGAAACATCTGAGAATTAAATTGTGGTGGTAATTCAAGATGGAAAGAGGCAATAGTGCAAAAGATTCTAAGTGATTTTGCAGTGAACACAGGACATACATATTTTAAGACACACACATTCTTCAGCATGGTTTCTGCAGCTAGTTCAGAGCAGTCTGCCTCTACCTTTTTTCCTACAAGTGTCTCTTTTTCCCTCTGTAAAAGCAACATAAACCTATGGACTAATGAATTTTTCTGGTTGCCAAGAACTGTTTTTACAGCAGTTTTTCAACAAGGTATGCTTTAAACCTGCATACGTATTTCATTAGAAATACGTTCAGTGAAGACATCTCTATACTCATTTCACATGTGCTTGTGTGTGTATGTATTTTTTAAAAGTCTCATAGAAGTTCCGCCATCTCTATGTTTTTCTCATTCTTAAACTGGTGGTAGAGCTTGCTGTGATCAGCCCTTTTTAAAATACACAAAGCAATCTGTCATCTACACAACATTTCAGATCTTTCTGAAGTGTCTATCTTAGCATCACTAGAAGAAAAAAAACCTGATGTTAAGAACTGCAAGGTTAATGGTTAAGCAACAGTGTCTGGTCCCCATCCATGGGACATCTTGTAGAACAATCAAGCCCTGCTCTGTCATAGTCCTAAGCAGTGATTGCTTCTGCATCCTATGAGGCATGAGGCAGTAGGGATGAAGATGGAACACCTCAGCAGCTAATTAAACAAGGCAACTTACAACTGAAGTACATGCCTGGCTAAATAGGCTGGAGTGCAGAGTCTGTCAAGCTGATCTGTCTTTAAGTGCTTTGCACCCTTCACTGTACCTGGTTGAACATTAACATCCCAAATTTGCTGATTTTTACCAATATCCTGCCACATGCAGAGAACTAGCTGAAAGGAAGCTGGTATTTTTTGTAATGTAGTTCCTTGAAGCATTATCCTAAAAAAGACATCAATCTTCACTGTTGCAAAGAAACAGCACAAGATGTTTTAAACATTTTGAAGGGAAAATGCACTGTCTGTACTTTCCTGTTTCTCTTCTACTTTTTCTTCACTCACTGGGATGTATGTTTTTGTAAGAATTTAGAAAAGAAATATCTAAAGAAAATGAAGGAACAGTAACAAAGCAAATTGTCTCTCTTCCCTGCCTGTTCACAAATTTTCTAACCTTGTCTGTGGCTGACCCTTTTAAATTACCTGTACATTTCAAAGATCACCAAAACTTCTTTCTGAAGAGCCAAGTGAAGAGAGCTATGCAAAATAACAAGTGAGAATAAATACAGAGGGAAAGCTTTTCCTCAAAGGATTTTATCTTCATCTCCTGATCCTGTTTGGATCAAAAGAAGTACATATGTAAAATCTAAAGAAAATAAGCAAAATATTTGTTCAAAACAGACATTGAAAAAGAACTGGGGTGTGTGGGGGGGTGATAAAAAATACAGATGTAGAAGTATGAATGTGAAGAAAAATAGCATTAACAAGCTGCAGCTAGTGAGGTTGTGTATAATGATTGAGAGGGAATGGCAGAGATCATAGACTGGTATTCAAAAAAATCTGTGGAAAAGTCTGTGCTGTAATAGAAAGATGTCAGTGTAGAGAAAATATATTTAGCAAATTTGGCAACAGTTACTAGTGTCTGGGCAGAGCTGAAAATTAAAAATTCCTTTCTGTAGGAAAAGTTGTACCTTTAACATTGCATGACCTCAAATTTATGTGTTGTCCTTGGACAAAGGACTGTGCAAAGCAGTTGGGGTATACAATGTTGGGGTCTAAGACTTCTAGATGATTTCATAAACTCAATTCTTGTTAAGAGTTAAGACTCCTCAGAATTACTGGAGAGTTTAAAAGGTTTGGGGTGAGAATCCAGTTGATGTGGGAGAACTTTCATGAGAATTAGCACTGACTGTATCAGTGAAAGGGAAAGAATGGTTTCAAATGGAGAAGTTTGACCAGCTATTGTGAGTGATGTGAATTTCAACTGATAAAAACAGTTACTGTGAAACATGAAGATGCTTGTGCAGTTAGCTGGTGATAACATGCAGGACAGCTGTCATGAGGAAGCATTTGATATGCTGGAGGAATGGAACAAATATGGCAGCATGAAAATATGAAATTGAAGATATACACGCTTAGATTCAGGAGCTCTTCCAGGGTATGTAGCGGCGTTCTTGGGAAGTGCTGGCAGTCCTGTAACACTGTAATTAAAGGCAGATGAAATTTCTGAAAGTTCATAAGTGAGACTGGGAACCAAACCCTGTCTTTAAAATGGGTTTAGGCCACAGAAGGAGTAGTGTCTGAGCTGGCCCTGGGATGTCATATGCAGAATATACAGCTAGTCCTTGAGCAATGACTATGCTCCAAGACATACTTTAAAAGCTACACTACAGTTCATGCTCTCACTTTTCTCTGCCCCCCTCTTGTAAAGCAGCTTAAACAGGAAAGCTAGAAAATGCCCATAGTACTAAGGAGGTGGGGTGAAGAACGCTTCTCGGTACAGTTTCATGTATTTGGCAACTGCAAGCTTATTGCATAGAAATGCACGTTATTACACGTAATTAATCCACCTGTGGTGCTAAGAAGGAGTATTGTACAGAAGAAAAAGTCTCTGCTTTGCTTGTTACAGAAAGACACTTTGAGCAAGTCCTTTTCTGGGCACTTTGACAAGATCCCAGTTTTGTAATGATAAAAGCTCCTGGATGGTGGTTTCAGCCCCCAGAAAATTACTTTGTGTTTGTATAAATGTCTCTGTCCTTAAATGTCTGGGTTGTTTTTTTTTTTTTTCTTTTTTCAAAGCTAAGATATTTCTAAAGCTGCATCTGATGACAGACATTTTATAGAAAATCATAGGGAAAACTGAATTTTACTAAACCATTGGCCAAGTACACTATAAAAATACTGACATAGGCTAACGTCTGGAAGTGCAGATGCATCGTTGCAGTAGCTCTCATCTTAATTGTCTGTTTTCTGTTAAATCAGTGAGAAAATGCAAATTGCCATCATTGGAATGAGATCGGACTTAATTTATATTCTGAGTAGCTGAAGTGGTTTGTGAATGTTTTCCCCTTCAAAAAAAAAGCCTTTTGAGATATAAAAAATATTCACAGTAGTTTTCAGATACGTGGAGATACTCCTGCTTTAAGTGAAGTAATTCAAAATAGAAAATGCTCTAACTGAACCTGAAGCTAAAATAAAAGCATCTGAGACTTGATCAAACTTGAGATCAAACAAAGCTAATCACAAGATAAGTGGAAGAAGATGTGCTTCTATTGACATTATTTGAATTTTGATACTTGCTTCATGCATTGCAAACCTGGCACAAGATTGACAATCTTTCTTTCTTCAGTGAAAAGCACCTTTCAAATCAGGTGATCTATCAACCATGTTTTCAAAGACAGTAAGGTGCTTAATGGCCATGTATCTCCTGATGGGTGTGAAGATTTACCTGATAATTCTGCATTAGTGTAAGTAACTGCCCAAACCACAATGTATGGTGAATGTATCCCAAAGGCTTAACCTTATATCAGTTGCATTTCAACTTCAGAGAGAGCATTTTGTGCATAAGGAGAGAAAAAGTGATACCCCAGTTGTACACTGGAGCTCAGTTTTGGTCTGAGTACTGAATGTGCAGAGTCTGGCTAACAGCAGTCAAAGTTTTCTCTTTAGATTGATATTTGCTGAAATGCCTAAACTAACCCTGAACTGATGAAGTTAGAAGTGGAATCAGCAGAATGCTGCAAGACAATAATTCATTTCCTGCAAATGTTTTTCCTGCTAATAAATGTCTGCCAGAAAGGACTCTATGGGGGCAAAAACATTGGAAAAAAAATGGAAAATTTAAAGAAGTATTCTTCCATGTTGCTAATGACTTGGTCAACTGAGAGTGTAAAATACGGCTCATTTTTGTTTGTTGTTAAGCAAAATATGCTTGATTCCTAAGTGCAGAAAATATGAGCTTTTGATATCACTACTTAGTCTAATTGACTCATCTGAGTCCTGTTTGAACCCTATGATTCATCATTTTTCAAATTAGTAGGGACATAGGTAGGATAATCTGTGGATATAATCAGGAAAACATTCACAATGCTTTCCACTGTAATGGATTATCCTGTCATTTACAGTATCTCTTACTTCTGTTATTATCGAGGCTTCATATCCCAATTAAAAGACTCATTAGTTTGTTCCTGAGGAAGCTGCCCCTCTGCATTGCTGCTGACAGCTGAAGGAAGTGTGTCAGCTTCTTGTGCAGAGCATTATTTGCTTGAAGTTGGCAGCTCCCTTTAGCATAGCCATCCTCCTGCTACATAGGAGATACTTAAGTGTCAAGCGTTTTCAGGCCATCCATCTTCTTTGGCCATTCCACCCACCCATGCTTGAGCCACATCCACCATTGCTGGTGCCCCTCTCTGCCTTCCCTTTGTCATTATGTCACTGTCAGTTGTTCAGTTTATTCAGTGATTAATCATCATTTGGAAGGTTCTGCTGGGAGTAAACAGAAAAGGGGGCATTCCTGCAGGTGGTTTCTCTCTGATTAGTTAAAGCCACAATGGCTGGCTGCTGAGCCTTTGTTTTGGTTTCTTCTGAAGATTGCACGGGCTTTTTCCTTACCAGAGTTTAACTGAGCTGGTAACTGTGGGCCTGCCATGGGTATCCTACTGGTGTATCCTGAAAATTAGACCTGTTGAGTTCAGTGGATTTGTGCTGGTCTACCAGAGGAATCGGCTCTTTGACAAAAGTTGGTGGAGAGGTTTTGTAAGGAGTTCCTTGTTACGTGCCCACACTAACCCTGTTACAGGTTTAGCAGCAGAACTTTCTACTATTCATTCAAAAACACCTGCCTGGCTGCTTGGAAGGGGGGGAGTTCAGCATCTCATTTCTCCTTTGTATTTGCACCAACAATTCAAGTCAAGCAGTAATGATTTTCAATAACCTCTGAGAAGGGGGAATGATGATATTCAAAACCGTGGAAAACAAGGGAGACACAAGCTTTGCTTGTGTCTTTGCTTGTGTCTTCTGCACAATGGCTTAAAAGCAACTATTTCACTATCTAATACAGCACAGTTAATTTTGCACCTCTTTGGGTCATGTGAAAAATCATATAAATATTCCATGTATTCCTCTACTTCTGTATTCCTTTGACAATCATAACTTACCAAAACTTTGGTTCAGTTAGAAAGCTGGTTGATGACAGTAACAGCTATGCCATCATTCCAGATCTGTTAGTTTGCCTGAGTATTAAATTGCTCTTCGTATTTCTCTTGCAGATTAATATTTCTTTTTATGCTACAGCAGCTTTTAATGTCATCAAAAGGAGAAAAGATGAATAAGATATGTGTGGGAGGATGAAGCAGTGGTCACTCAAAGTATCCTGCTGTTTACTCTGGCTGCAGAGTTTATAGTCCCTCCCACAGGGCAGCTGGCACTGGGTTATGATTTTTAGTACTGGCATTATTTGCAATTCACAGCCTCCAGTCATGAAATTACTGACTCTGAGCATTCAGGTAAACTTGCAGCATCTGTTCTGACAGGCAGACTCACAAATGTGACAGGGTAACTCTGAGTGACATGGTGAAACGATACTTTTTTGAATGCTTACTGTTTGTTTTATTATATGCGTAAGAAAGGGTGGATAGGTGGGTAACTGTGGGTGGAAATGGCTTGAAGAGCAACACAGTTAGGCTTAGTGAAACCTGAAGAAAATGCAGTCAGGGTCTTAGGTGGTTGTATGTTTAATGAAAAGCATTCTTAATTTTTGAGCAAAAAGCCCTTCTTTTGGTGTTTTTTACCCTGATTCGCAAGGGCTCTGCTCCACACCTTCTCCACATGCAGGAAGTGAAATGCAAGAAATCTAAGGCAAGCAAATAACAGTGGTGAATGGGATAGCTTTAAGAAGAGTTTTGTCATGCAGACCTGCTATTCTAGCTCAACTGGGTATGGCCATAGTGAGCATTCCTCTGCCTGGGAATGATTCTCCGGGGGTGTTTCAAAGAGTAAAAAAGCAGCCTGCATGCCCTTTATTGTCCCAGGGCCTGAGCTAGGACATTTCGGGGGAGGAAGGAGAGATAAGACAGGCCAGCAGTCATGTCCATAAGTCTGTATACAGGCCCATGTCCACACCAAGTATGCAGGCACGGGTGGTAGGTGATGTGCTAACAACTGCTCTTCTAAGCTGCACCACCATCTTTTCAATTCTGCTGACATCATGAGTCAAATAATGGGGGGGGGAGGGAGGGAGGGGAGAAAAAGCAAGCTTAAAAATCAGTAAGATTTTGAAAAAGAGTTGTTTGAGGGTTTATTTGCCCATGCTGCACAGAGCTTCTGCAAAGTCTCTTAACATTTCTCACCAAGTCCAAATTTGCTGCCTGCAGCATTTAAAACAGAATGAATGTAGGGATTTTTTCCAGAACAACATACCTCTAACAGGAAGCAGGACCTTGAGGAAAAGCACCAAAACACATGTATGTGGCTTTTAGTAACATCACAAGACCTGGTAATATCACTTGCTATAACTATGAGAGGTCTCACCTACTTGGTTGCATATGCAGAGCTAAATTACAGTTTGTGGCTGTGAAGCACCTCCTATTTTTGTCTCCCAGTGTACCTCCATAGATGGGGGTGTGCATACACAAACAGGAGTCTTTTGCCTTTTGCAAACCTGAGTAATTGTATAGTCCAAAATGCTTGGACTAAAAGCAGGATGAAGCCTTGAGAGCCAGGTCTTGCAACCAGCAAGATTTTTCTTCCAGGAGTTGCCTGGCACACACAAAGAGGGAGCCTTTTCTGGCAGTTCTAGTCTTGGCCCTTCTTTGCACTTATTCTGCATTGTCAGAAAAACCTGGCTGTAAAACACTTGTCACTCACAGTATTCATGTTTTGCCAATTAATATGACTCATGTTATATCCCAGCTGTTTCAGTCTTCTGCAACTACTTGTTTATTGATGTACATAAATTCTGAAAATCAATGAAATCCTAGACAATAACAGAGATTTAGAGACTTATTCAGAACAAAGTACTATAGGAAAGAATTTAATTGCATTTTTAGGGCTTGTGGGTGCTTCAGATAAAATTCACCAGGTTGGCTGCAGGTTTTTTTCTCATGAAACCTAAGAAAATGGCAAAGATAATGGCATGGTATAGCTATCTGAAGATCTATTGCCCTCTTGGTGCTTCCTTTCCCTTGTCATCCCATGGCCAGCATAGTGGAGCAGCAGTTAGCAAAGGACGTGAGCCCAGTGATTCCTGGGGATTCAAGGGACCTGGTGCTGGAGTTTGTCCAGAGAAGGGCAACAAAGCTGGTGAGGGTCTTATGAGGAATGGCTGAGGGAGCTGGGGTTGTTTAGTCTGGAGAAGAGAAGGTTCTGAGAGGGGGACCTTATCTCTCTCTACAACTACCTGAAAGGAGGTTGTAGTGAGGTGGGGGTCAATCTTTTCTCCCAAGTAACAAGTGATAGGACAATAGGAAACAGCCTGAAGCTGTGCCAGGGAGGCTTAGATTGGATATTAGGAAAAATTTCTTCACAGACAGGGTGACCAGGCATTGGAACAGGGTGCCCATGGAAGTGGTGGAATCGCTGTCCCTGGAAGTGTTCAGAAACAGTGTAGATGAGGCCTTCAGTGATATGGGTTAGTGGTGGTCTTGGCAGTCCTGGGGTAAAGGTTGAACTTGATGATCCTAAGGGTCTTTTCCAACCTAGCTGATTCTATGATTGGGATGTCAGCATGGTGTTCATTTACTGCACCCAGTCCTGTATTTGGGGGAGGGGTTGGTGGCTCACCAGGGCTGTGAGTGGTATTCTGGGGCCAGGTGGTCCCTGCAGCCTCAAAAGCTTTGAGAACTGCAATAGTGAAAAATGCTCTTGTGTTGGATGCTTTTTAGCATTAAACTTTTCCCTTCACGATTATTTTTGTTTACTCAAGCTCTATTTAGTGCATCATAAAACTGAGTTAATATGTCATCACTATATTGTTATGGTCATTGTTTTCTAACCAAGCTACAAAATCAGGTGGACTTCGTATGTAGCCATAGGCTTTATATTTTTCAGTGAAAGGTAGGTTAATTTTTAAAGCATGGAAATAATGTTGGTGTGTTGTGCATTAAAGGCACCTAATTTGCCAAGATTTTATTTGAAAAGTAACTTATCCTTTTAATTGAGGATGTTACTGTGAAATTTTTAAAGGTTTGATTTTTTAAGAAGAATACTTAAAAAAACAAAGAAACAAGGTGACACAGAAAGGGAGATCAATGAAACAGTAGATACTGATTTAAGAAGTAGCCAATCATCATTACATTAAATACACAAAATAAAATACACATACTCTGTCTTATGCCAAAGAATCTGTATATACCGGGGGGTTTCAGAAAGCGAATGTTTTTGTTAATTGATTAATGCTGATAGTATGCTTGATACTATACAGTGAGCTCTATACTGTTAATAGCACAGCTCCATTAATGTAAAGAGGACAATAAATTAACATATAGCTGCAGGTGACATGGCATCCTATTTTCACAAAAAATCAAATATGCACTCTGATCCAGCTCCTTCAAAACCCTTAGATACTTTTCCTCAGACCTCCTGTCACAGGAGCCATTTTAGGAATGGGGCATGATGCTGTGATTAATTCTAGTTCAAGCAGCTATTTTTGGCATTTGTGTATTTCCTATAGAGCAGAGCTCAAGACTTCACTCAGATGGAGGAAATCTGAACTGTTTTAGTCACATGTGATCTGTGTCTGAAGGGTGCTGGAATAGTAAAGGAGTGTCATGCTTCACAATGGGAGAAAAGCCACTGATCCTAGTCTCCTCTAATTTTAACATGATTAAGCCAAATATATGTATTTCTGTATAAAATATAGAAGGATATCTTTCTGTGTTCTTGTTGATTTGATGGAGTCTTTTTAGAACTTGGGAGCCAAAATGTAACATCCAAATTATATCCCACCCTTCCTATACTGGTGTGCTTTTTTGAAATTAGATCTTTTTTCAAAACAAGGTTTGATTGGGTTTGTCTACCTGGACCTCATGGTCTGTTGCCTTTATGTGGCAGTGGATCAGCGGTACAGTTACATTATTGAAGAGTTGCAAGTCTTGTAGCTAATGACCCAGTCTTCTCACCACTTACTTTAAACAAAACTGTACGTTAATGGCACTGGATTTTTCACAAATGGGAACATCTGAAAAAAAATAATCTATTATTATTTTACTTCAAGGATTATTTTTTCCCAGTTTTCTTTTTTTTTGTTTCCAAAAATGTTTTTTATGATCATATAATGGTACTGCACAGCTCCTCAAGTGAACTCATTAATGCATATCAAGTTCATCAGTACATAAATAGCTTCCACTGTGTAGCAGACAGATCATGTCTGTGTGCTGGAACAGGCAAGTAATGTCGGTTGTCTTTATAAGTTCTCACACTCCTTACTGCTCTAAAAGTTTCTACTTACATGTTCTCCCCTGTTGATGCAATTTTTACTAAGGTAATGAATAAAAGGACAACTTTTGGTTTCTCAAGTAAAATAATTAAGAAAAACACTAACCACTGTTCACTAACCACTGTTACCTTTATGATACCTGAATTATTAAGGGAAAGATGATATGGATCGAAAGTACAAAGGCTTCTTAATTCAGGGCAGTTAAAGGAGCAGTTTTCTGGGAACAAGAGAACAATGAAACTAAAATCTGTGTACAAAAATATGCCCCAGAAAATATTTGCAAATATGCAATTGTAGGAAAAAAAGAAAATGTATTTAGCTGAAACATGGAAGACTTTGAACTGCAGGAGGACTATTTCTGTATAAGTACTTCTTCCTATAATGAATGATGAAAAGGCAGACGGCCACTGACTGGCCCAGTAAAACTCATGAAAGCTTCTCAGCCAAAACCATATCCAATTGGAAAATAGAATTTTTTCCTTGGGTAAAGGGTGTAGATTTTGATGGAAAATGTTCTTATTGTTAAATGCAAGAATTTCAGTACCTTGGATCTTTTAGTCAGAGCCACTGGTTACATGTTTAAGTTTTAATTTCACTTTGTTTGCTTTCTTCCTCTGTGGTGACTTTTCAAGTCACACATCTTCTCAGACTTCAGAAAAATGACAGGGCAGCAGGAGGGAAAAAATGAAATTATTTCTTATTCTGCAAATCTTGGTAGCTGATGGAGGCAAAAAAGTAGTTTCTTCTGTAGTCTTAAATATCCAGCTGCTAGGCCAGATCCCTCCCCAAACCAGACACAGAGATTGGCCTATGATGGCTAAGAAGCTAAAATAAATAAAAAATAGCAAAATCAAAAGAATTACCTGGTTAACTAAGAATTATTTGTATGACTATATCTTACAGCTTGAGATACTGTCCTTCAGCTGATAAAATGTTTTATAGCAATGATCATAAACCCACATCATTTCCTTTGTTTATATTCATTTTGAGCTTTGAGAATATGCTCGAGAGATCTTGAATTGTGTCTCCTGAAATGACAAACCTACACAATTCAAGTGTTGTCATACGATAGGTGTATGAAAGAGCGGAAATCTTGCAGATCCCACTGCAACATTGATGCCAATAGCGTTGGCTGGAGGTGCAAATGTTCCTGCCGGAGCTGTTGCAGTAGAAATGTGCACCAGATGAACAGCTGCCCTCCTCACTCAGCAGGCAGATACAGCATGCTGAAATAGCTGCTACATAAAGCACAGGGAGAAGAGAGCAGATAAGCACTATTTCAGCTGTAAAACACAGGAAGATGTGTTTCCCATTGTAACTGTAAAAAGTATTTTAATATTTATGTAGCATTCATTCTCATCTCAGGGTGGGGGATTTATATAGATTACTTGATGTACATAAAGATAGCAAAATACCCCAAATATTCCATTATGTTATTTATTTCTCCACAAGCATTCATTACACAGTTTATTTTCCAATTAATTCTTACTATCAAACAAATGTTATCCTCCTCCATCCCCAGTGGTACCTTTCTTCTTGTGGATGTTTTTCAGTGGGTGAATTAATGAAATGATGGTTGGTGATTTTGTTGCTGTTGTCAGAATAATTGTGTAACAGCAACTGGGAAATATGCTATTTAAGAAAGACCATTTAGAGAAAGAGAAAATGCAGTAGTCTTCAGAAAGATTATTTTCATGGCAGGTTGTAACCAAGATACATGTGTCTGAATGAGGGACAGTGGGATATAAAGAAGTGGAAGTGATTTGTTATTTGTCCTTTCTCCTCTTCCCCGGTTTTAGACTTCTTTTAGCGTGACATCTCCCCAAAGCTTCCTAAAGAAGCTGAACTTGAAAGATGGGAGTTCTTCACATGGATAAATGGGTTATTTAAAAGAAGAAAACAAGGAGCAAGAATAAATGGTTGAGTTGCTCAAGGAGGAGACATCACAGGAGAGTTCTTTGGGAGTTAGTGCTGGTCCTGGGGTGTTCTACATCTCCACAGATAATCACTTGTAAAGTTGGTGAGTTGTAGTGAATGTGTTCACAGATGTGATGCTAAAAAGGACAGTAAAATAAAAATACTAAAAAAAAAAAAAAAAAAAAGCAAGCTTTAAAAGATGCGCAGAACATTTTCATGCTATAGTGTCTTGGAATAAAATAGAGCTGAGGGTAGATCATCACCTGCTGTGGTGATCATGGCATGGCTCAGTGCTGGGAGAGGTTCACCTCCTTTCCTGCACAGACAAACTTTTTTTTTTGCATGGAAATAGTGCTGAGCTACCGGGACATAATTCCATGTGTAGAGCTGGAGTATGCAGTTACGCTGACTATGAAACCTTGCTTGAGTGGAGGTTTGCAAAGTTAGATCCACAAACAGCCTGGTGGGCTTTGGTTATACGCCTATCTGCTTAGGTAAAGATAGCTGCATTTAGTTTATTATCTAAATTTGTATTTGCCTTAAGAGGAATGAGAGTTTTGCTTTACTCTCCAGAGAAGAATGCAAATAGATGGGGAGTATGTTTTTTTACATATTGAGTATCCAGTGGCTTAAATGTGGAGCTCAGTTACATAACCTGAGGGCTATGTATCTTCCTGTACTGCACAATTACAATGAAGTCATTGTTTTCTGATACTCTTTTTTTTTAAAAAAAAAAAGAAGGAAAATTCACATTTGAGATCTCTTTTGAGCAATGCTTTGAAGTAGAGTGTAGCTCCCAGAGGTGCGTAATCTTAATGCTAATTTACTATACAACAATGTGAGTTATTAAAGGACATGTGAATGATTCATCCACTGAATGAAGAAAAATTATTCCAAATGATTATTGATGAGTTAATCAAGCTAGCCATGTCAACTTTCTTTTGTCCATTAGTGTGAATAGTATTTCACAATCATAATAATAAGAGCCAAATGTTAATGGCTGAGGTAATCAGACTAATGAAGAGCAGTGAAAAGTGCTCTCTTTAAGTAGTTTACAGTTTTCATAATCACTGGAGTGGTCAGTTGGTCCCATGATTCTTCATGTTTCATAATGTATGTTTACTATAAGCTTTTGTTTTTAATCTCCTTTCTCTTTCTCCAGAAGGTGAGTGAACAGAGAAATTAAGAAGCATAAATCTGTGTAATAGCATAGCAAATAAAACTAATTTTGTAACATGATAAAAGGATTTTACACCTGGAATTATAGGTATCTAGGAACATGCCTTTAATTTCTGCTCTTATTATAATTCTTTTGTTGAAAATAATTGCTATAATTTTTAAAGGCTCACCACAGGCTTAAGCTTTATCCAGCAAATAAAGACCATTGACTGCTTTGGTGTAGGAGCCTTTTGAGGAAGAATATTTTAACTGCTATCTGTCTTTCCCAAGTAGTATGCTTGTGATCTGCAAATATGCAGTTCAGGGACTGGTTTGTGTGACTGATCTTGTGAGTAAATTTACCCAGGCTTCTTAGGATCAGAGCTTTTCTCCTTGCCTCTATACCTCATTTGCCTTTCTCTCCCTGTAGTAATCTGAGACCATACTTTGAAAGTATGTTTTCTCCTTCAGCATAACATTCGAAAAATCCATAAAAATTATATATTTTCGTGTCATTTGTCATTTTAGGCCAACAGACTTGCCGAACACTTGTAGTTCTGACGGGTCCACAAAGCATCCATCCAGCTTCTTCCCTCTTTTCCCAAGTTATGAAACTTTCTAGAATTGTCTAATAAAATTGAGACCATTAATGTAAAAGATCAAAAGCCACAAGATTAGAAAGTGCCACAGGAATGCCCTAGGTCACTGCTGTGGCAGCAGATATAAGTAAAATGAAAAAAAGCAGTTTGGCCTGGGGCAAATGCCTTTCTGACTCCAGTAGTCCTTTCCAGTTCTCTTTGCTGAGCAACCTTTCCATCTACAAGTCCCTTATTTGACGGATTACTCTGAAGACTGGAAGGGGTAACTTGAATAGTTCATCTACTCGGTATGTAAGGTGGGAAGAACCTAATGTTATTTTGCTGCACTAACTATCTGCACCATCTCTGACATAATTTTTGGACAGGAAAATGACATCATCAAATTGTTCCTCAGGCTGCTAGAGACCATGCACCAGATCGAGAAAAACCTTTCATCAATCAGCAGGCCTACGCACAAATCTGCATCCTATGGACTGCTCAAGCCTCATCCACATAACCCAATTGCCCGTCTCAGACCACTGTTATTTGGATGCTTGTATGCTTGTTGCAAGGGGGGAGTGTGGTAAACCTGCCCAATGAGATGCTGCCTTGCATGCAGCTCCCCAGGAAAAGCTGTTCTGCTTCATATGGCAGAACATGTTAATGGGAACTTAGGAACCTTGTGGCCTTGGCTTATTTGGCAAACTCTCAAAACATTGCAGCACATGCTCCAGGGGAATGGCAACTCTGGACCACAGTGCATCATTAGACCCCCCCCAACAGCATTAAAGATGCAAACAGGTATTTCAGCAGCTGCTGAATTCGCAGTGATGCTCACTGGAGAAGGACCCACTGAAGGTTGTGAGAAAGTTTAAAATTAAACTGATCTCTATATGTGCAAGTCTATAAAAAGGAGCAACCTTGACACAGCAAAGGGTTGAGCTAGCTGTGAGACACCTTGGTCAACATCTTCAGTAGATCCAGTGCAGACAGCAGCACTAGGTCCTGGCTGCTCAGGCAGTGTGGTGCACTAAAAATGCACCAGTGTTCTCCCTTAAACAGCTCCAAGATGTTTGCCACATGACTGCTGGATGACTCAACCAGTGTCTGCAGAGTGTCAGATAAAGTGCATGGCACCAGGGGAAGGAATCTACCAGGTGAGATTGAGCCTATTCTTGCAGAAGGCTGAGGTGTCCTCAAAGCTTGGGAGATAGAAACCTTCCTCTCCTACTGTCAGATGCATGTCCAAGCTCTTTGCTCTGGAGGGGAACTGTTGGGCAAGAATAAAACATCTCCTGCAGTTTACAGCCTGCCCAGGCTGCAAGGAGGCAACTGGCATTCTTCTCTGTGGTTTTAAACGTTTTCTTTTTCATATGCAACTCTGGGAATATTCTTGGAAATCCGGGGGATAGCTGTATCTGGGGATGCATAAACATGCTGATAATTACAGGAGCTATTTGCTGTGACTCTTACCAAGTACAATAACTTGAGATGGTAGAGACAGCTATAGTGTTAAATGAGAAGTGAGAAGTAAGATCTGACAACTTTATTATGGTTGTTGCTGTTTGAAAAGCCACTATGCAGCTAGTAAGCATACACTGTATTTAGCACGTCTTGCTGTTTCCTTCTGAAAGAAAGAACATCTTGGAATGTTAGAATTAACAGCACTGTAGTGCAGGTCAGAAACACTATCAAATAGAAATTAGGGGCAAAATATGCCTTAAATTTATTCTAAATTCTCAGAGATGTATGTGCATGTGTAAACACCAGCGTGGTATTAGGAAAGCCAAGGGGTTGATATTTTTCCTGTTAGAAGCTTGCAAATAATAACTTTACATGCTCTGCTAGTTTTCGTTGCTAAGCTGAAATTGTCCTTGTGTGTGTGTGCACACTTGCTTGTGCTGTCTAGGGATGGAGAGAAAATGCGTACACATTTTTTGACAGTGTGGCCTGTTTGAGGTATAAGTATGCATATGACACCCGGCACTGTCCCATGTACATCAGAAAGCCCAACTTGTCCTGGCCTGATAGCAACTTTCGAAGTCAAGCTTGTCTGGCAAGCTATAGGATAGGGGTAGTCATCTAAGTTCAGAGTTCCTCTGACTTCTGGGTACTGAGGGTTTTGGAAAGTGAATTTCATAACTACTTCCCACTTTATGTCTTGAAATTACTTGATCAAAACATAGGATGTGGCCTGTCCCAGAGTCTAGTGGGAATGAAAATCAGATCTGGAGCCAAATTCTATGGTTTAGCACATCTGTACTGGAAATAGAATATTGTAATTTTATGTTATAATCATTTGATACACTTGTACACTGTATACTCTACCCAAGAATAAGCTCTCTTATGATGTTTTATGCAAGAGTAAACTTGGGATGTACTACCTTAATGGGAATTTCCTGAGTCTTGATCTTGACCCTGCCATGTCTGCCATGATCCTTCTCACTTATGTAGTGCTAATGTTTTTAAATACCATTATATTATATAAGCTATTAGTAGGATAGTCGAATTGTTACCTGGGTAAGTTTTTTGTCTCCTGTTTATCTGGTTTTCTTTGCATTATCTGACCTTTAGAAAAATACCATTAAAGTACATTTTCTGCTGTACATGAATGGTTTTAAATTAATTGTTCACTAGATATGACATTTACATGCATCGTGAGTCACTTATGCAAGTGAAAGAAGAGACTAGGATAGCTTTTTTATATCAGATGTACAGTATCACATTTCCGTTAAGTGTCTACCTGTGATCAATAGCCTTGTAAGACCTTTGATGTTTGATTTACAGGTTACAATCAAATTTCTTGCCCATTGCTGTGCTGAGGCTGATTTTACTTTTAAATGCTTGTTATCTTCTTGAGACACTTGCTTGTGAACTTAGCCAGAGACACAACATGATGCTGAATTCTACCGTATCTCTGGGAGTCATTAATTTCAACCTATTCATGTCCCTGTCTGGTTCCCTCTGAGGCTACTGCCTTTGATTGAACCAAAGCTTTGCATTCACACAATATGTAATTTGTGTAAACGTATATATTGTTTAGCTCTCATGCTCCTAGTAATCAATCTGCCTGTAGCAAAGGTGTATCTCCTCCCAGAAAGGCAGGTGGGGCAGCAATGGTGTTCTTAAAAACATCAGACTGGGATTGCTGATGGCTTAGAGTAGCAGCTTGATGTACTCCTGCTGGAAGATCAGCACCCTGAGCTGTAGGAATAAAGGACCCTAGCCTCCGAGACAAAGTGCAGCCTACGAAATGAGGCAAGGCAGCATAGAGTATTTCATGCACCTTCCCTGCAACCTCCTCATGCAGCTTCTTGCCTGGCTCCTCCTGTGTTTGTACCAAAATCCTGTTCTCTTACATATCTAACCAAGCATGAAACATAAACACCTGGCTATAACCCAGCATGAGACTGAGAGTGTATGTGAGACAGATGGAGGTAAAACAAGATAGGTGAAAGCCCTCCCCAAAGTTTTTGTACCACTCCAGTGTCTTACAAAGATACCAAAATTCCCATTTACAAAGTGAGACAGCAATCATCCTCTTCCTGTCTTTGGGGCCTGCATCAGCAAGGTGCTTGTAAAACCCATACAAAATACAATACAGGATTCTTATATTTTTCTGTTTCTTCTATGCTTGGCTTGGCAGATGTGTCTGTATACCCATTCAGTCTGCTTCCTGCATCTTCTGCAGATACCAGTATGCAGTACATAGTCCTTGCATTCATGTTGGCTATCATTTATAGGCTGCTCTCAGTTCTTCTGCTCCCCTATCTCGAATTTATTTTAGCTGTGACAAAATTTTAGCTTGCTTTCTTTAAGAAACAAGATCTGTCAAATGATTCAGTGGGGTTCACTCTTCCCTCTCTTCCCTTCTTTTTTTTTTTCTTTCCCTTTTTGTTTCCTGATTTTTTCCAAAGATTCCCTGTTTATTCCAGAAACAAGAAGGTAACTTACGATATATATAGTCTGCATTTTTCCTGCATCTGACCATTAATTTTGTTAAAAAGAAGAAAAGTACAGAGACTACCACTGAACATAAAAAGGCAGCTTCTGTGCTTCATGGACTTAGCTGGTGGTTGATGTTCATATCTCTTTGCTACCTCAATTCAAGCCAATACTGGGATTCAATTTGGCAAATTAACATGACAAAGTCAATGTCAACACCCATTACAATAAAGAGAGAGAGAGTTCTTATTTACAGGGTAGTGTCATAACAGCCTGGTTGCAGAGGAACAGTTTTTCTTCTTGAGCTGTGTGGGTCATGTAATCTTGAGAAAAGTCAGTCAATAGTGATTAATTTGACTTATTTTACTACTATGGTTTGGGGTTTGGTAGTGCTTTGTTGTTGTTGTTGTTGGTTTTGGGGATTTTTTTAATTTTATTTTACCTTAAGAATTCCTAAGTATGCAGCAGAGATGTAATTTATTCTGCTCTCATCACAAGCTTCTAGCTTAATTTTTCGGAAGCACCTAGGTAAGCTGTTTTTCATTCCTGTAGGTTTTTTTGTCCAATGGCTTCAGCTCAGGAAGACTGGCACCTGGCAAAATTTTCTTTTACTTTTCTTGACAGTGTGATTATGCCATCTGGAAGATCTCCCATCTGGTTCTCTGCAGCTTCCAGCTGGCTCTGTGTCTGTATCCTGCTCCAGTTGTACCTGCATAATGTTTGTTACTGTAATTTCATTGTGCTCACCTGCATGTCAGAGAGTTGGGTCTTAAAGGCCTAATTTAACCATGACATTTAAACGGGTTATTTATCCTGATTGTGAGGACTGACATGTCTATTGACACCTGCAGTCCTTAATCTGGCAAAATCAAAAAAGCAGCACTAGTGCTTAAACTCAGTGACCAAAACAGGGCCCTTATCATCAAGGCAGGTGACTTAGCAGGACTGCTCACTGAAGTTATTCTTCTTCAGACTGTTACAGGAAATACTACATTTTGTACTGACCGTTCTTAGATAAAGAGGTTTCTGGGTGTAACTGTTACTGGAGTAATATCCAAAAGTGTATTCAGGCAAAAGTCCCTAAACTGTGTTCTTGGATCCACCCTGGCAGCACCTTGAGTTTATGGCAGGTGAAAATGTTGAGCATGTTGCAGGACCTGATTAGTTGTTTGCATGAAATTTTAACATAAAGCTGTTACCCTCCCTTCACTTTGCAGAAGGATGTTTTCAATTTTTTTCATTACTCTTAAAACCGACTGTAAACGCTGGTGGTTTACAGTGCTGGGACCCTGCTACACAGGGATGTTGGTGGGGAAGTTTGTCAGTGAATTCTCAGACAGGCTGAGGATGAGCTGTGTTGGGAAACCTGAGCCATCAGCTGTCTCCTTAAAAAGTTTTTTCTGAGTTTGTGGTAATTTCCAGTGCTGAGAATTAGTTAAATATTAAATTAAATGGATTGTGATGGAGCTTTTAGCATCTGAATAAAACCAAATAGGAATGATTCAATTTTTCATATAAAGGACTTCTTCCAGGAATATTTGATTTTTTAACTGCAGTCCTCACTAATTCCTACCATTCTGCTTGGGAAAAATAAACTAAAATAGTAGTTTTAACTCCGCTTCACTATCCCTTCTTTTTAATTTCTGTTTGCTGTTATACTGCCTTTGTTGTGTAGTCCCATCAACACACTGCAGCAACAGCAGGACATTGTCTTCCAAATAAAGCTTTGCTGAGGAATGTCATTTTCTGACAGTTAATATTGGGGTTTGTTGCTCTTTCAGCCCCTCCTTTTGGAGCTGTGTGGCTGTTCTGCCAGCTTTGGGTAAGAGGAGTGTGTGTGTGTTTGTATGTCTGCATGTGTGTGTGAGAAGGGAAGGGGATTGTCCTTTTTGGTACCACTGTGTCAGTATAATGGGCGTTTCGTTGTTGTTTAAATTGATAAAATAAATATCTCCTGTTTGGTAACTAAAAAGGTGGTGTTTTTTAGATTTGATCTTACAGTTTAAGGCAGTATGTTTCAGTCATAAAAAAAAATTGTATTTCTAGTAATGGCATTTTATATTCAAAGTGCTGTGGAGTCAAATTCGGTAGTGTTAGGTTTCAATAAGATGACAGGGCTTTTCTTTTCAATGGCAACTGTTCTGTTTTATTGTTCAGTATTGATTTACATTTTAAACTGAACTGAACACAGCAGTTTTGAACAAGAAAGAAATAGCAAGCTAAACTGAAATATTTTTAATTTTTATTTCTTTTTTTAAGCAAGTGACTTTGTGGAAAGCTATATTTTGCAGTCTTCAAAATGTTTAAGTTGCTGCCATGTGAACTCGTGAGAGAAAGAAAACAGAAAACTCAAGTGCCTTATTCTATAGTGTGAAACGAAGTTTGTGGGTGGACTTTTCACAGGGCTGCATTATGCTTTGTCTCCATATGACATGCTGGTTAAATGGACAGGACGAGCCTTTGTAGTTTTGCAATGTCCCATTGTTATTTAGCACATAAGAACAGCTCAGTATTGGTGCAGCTGTTCATAAAATGGTGATTGGAAAACCTTGTTCAGGGCAAGATGGAAAAAGCTATATCATAATTCTGAGTCTTGAAGAGGCTTCTGGCAATGTGAAACACTCCCTTTACTTAAAAATATTATTACCTCTAATTCTTGTTGTGTGATGCTGCAGATGGAGACAGTACTGAGCGTCTATTAGCAATTCAGATACACAGGGCTGAGGTTGAAGTTTTGATCTTTTATGCTCTCCGAGGATCTCTGAAGAGTATTTTTGGCCTGGGGGTTTTACATAGCCCTATTTTGTGAGAAACGCTGAGCTCCCGTTTCTTTTCTTTCTGCTTTGCTGAGGGTGGGGTTCTGAAAGCCTGCTGAAAACTTCAGTTGTAGCCTGTCTTTTTGAAGTAGTTGCATTTTAAGTACTTTGTGATCTGAAAGTATTCTAATTTCCCCCGGAATAACAAGCACCTTCCTCTAACAGTAGCCAAGAGGAGACTAGCTAACAACACTTTTCACACACACTGCCCAACTCATGTGAAATCTCACACCCCAGGGTACCAGAACTGTTCTGCACTTCTGACTTGGACATTAACCTTTTATTTTAGCAAGGAAGGAAGGGCTTGGGCTGAGCTGTGGATTTGGGATGTTTGCATGAAGGCTGGGGTGTATAAACCAATAACTAGATGTCTTACCCTGTTGCAGCTGCCACTTTGCGTCACGGGCTCCTGGGAGCTTTTGCTTTTTGTAGAGCCCCAGAGAGCTGGTGCCATACAGGGAGAGCAAACTGAAGGGTCAAGAGGATGTCAGATATGCGCTCACCTGAGGTGTTTCAGGTGTCCTGGAAAAGCCATAAAAACCCACTAGGATGCATCTGACACCGTCTCATATGTCTTGCCCAGGCTATGGAGTGGGGGAGCACTGCTTTGTGACATTTGAACACTGATCCTGAGAAGTCCAGATATCTGGCAGGTCAGTTGTTCGTGCTTTGAAAACTGAGTTTTCCTGTATACCAGAAAGCTGGCTTTCTGGATACTCACAGGTTTTGTCACAGTCATTGAAATTCAATATAAGAGGACAGATCTGTCCTTGATATTATTTACTCATAGGTGCTTGTTTAAGGAAGCAGCTATCATGGAACGACGTGAAAATATCAGTAAGCGTGTTGATCACAGTAGAGACAATGCCACACATACTTTTTTCTGCTGAATGCATACAAATGCAGAACTCATAAGATGACATTCTCTGTTGTGTTAGCTGCTGTATGAAAGATTAAAGCTTGGAGCAGTTTGTTTGATTAATTCCAGTGTAGCAGAGTCCATTGCTAGTATGTGACCAAAGGCACTGAAACAAAGGATGATCTTCAGAACATGTTAACTGCAGGAGAGTGGGGGCGACTTTCACAAAGGTCGTGGAAAAGAGTCCGTCCCAGCTCAGTGGGTAAGTGATCTCCCTGCAGGACAGAGCAAATGCTGCTTTTACATACATGAGGCTCTTATTTGCTCATGATGTGACAGTACAAAAGACAATCAAAAAGAGTTAATGTATTCATTCTTTTCTTCTTTCTCTGTCTTGATGAGTCGTAATTACTGAAAACTAATATATTTTCCAACATCAAAATATTTCATTGGATTACCAATATTCTAGTGTACTCTTTACTCTTTCATGTTCAGAATGTGGAAGGGGCTTGCTAGACTATAGCTTCCTGTATTTCATTAAGTAGTTTATATGTACATGGAACTTTTCAGAAAAATGAAATTACTAATCTCAAAAAGGATATTGTCAGGGTGCAGTGTATATGAAATGGTATGTTACACTGTCTTACCTTATCTTTATTTTCCCCTAATGAAAATCTAAAAAAAACCAAAAAACTAAAATCATGACATGATTATTCAATAATTTTACCAACGAATATTCTAACATATTTGGGGTTTGATTTTTTTTTTTTTTCTTACAATCAGAAAATACTGCCTACAAAAAACCCTGTTGTTCCTTTTATCTCTCCACAGGGTCACCTGAAATGATCTCAGTATTTCCATACAAGCAGTAAAAAGCTGCTCTTTCCAGTGTCAGACTTCCTTTCTAGTCCGACAGGTATGGGAGTACATGCTGAGGTTCTATTACTGTGAATTGCACATTTATAATTTTTAAAGCACCTCTTTTCAGAAGCAAATTAAACTCTTTGGACAGATTTTCTGAAATTATCGAGGTTCCTAAAATGGAGATAAACTCTAGCTGGGACTTTAAAAATACAGATTAGGACTCCAAGATACTTTTGAGAACCCAGGTTTAGTACATATTTGCATCTTAGGGACATATGTGGCCCTGAGTCTTTTTTTGAGGATGGGATTTAGGAACCACTATCACTCAGAGATGTGTCCAAAAACATGCAAATACTTTGCTGAACAAGACCAGACTTTAAAAAGTGTGTTTCAATGTTTCATTTAATTTGGCTGACAGACTTACACCATGCTTTGAATTCTGCAGTATGTGTATGGCTGGCTGAATTTCAATACCACGTTCCTGAATATGCAGGCTTTGTGCAGAAAATGATTGACTTTACTGCTGGCATCAATGTGTGAAAGGGAAGTTTTCTTAGAAGCTGCTTGACATGTCACCTAAAGTCCCTTAAGTCAACCACTCTGCTGGTGAGCCTGGCCTTTCCTGAATTCTCATAAGCAAGCAGCTTTAGTCTCTCTGTTGTTATGATGTCCTAAACTGTCTTGAATCTATTTGTCCTTGTGGGTGTCCTTGTTCCTTGCTGAAAAAGAAAAATTTCCATTAACATATTTTGTAGAATAAATACCCCATATTTGCTTTTTTTTCCCACCTAGTTTCTTCTCAGTAATGAGGAAAAAAATCAAGCTTCTGATGACCAAGGTTCACAGGTTGTACGTGTCATGGGTTTGAAGTTCTTGGCATTGCAGGAACAAGAGGTTTAAGATTATGAACAGCTTTAAGGTTCAGCATTGCAGCAACAAGGCTATCTGCAAAGCTGCTGTTGCAGTATCTTTAAGCAAACTGAACTCTTTGAGCCTGACAGCTGGATTAGGAATAAGGACTAAATTTATGTCTCTCCAATTTTTATATGTTTTGGTAATACTTAGGGCTGTATATATTGTAGTAAGAGCTTAGCAGCCACTGTTTCATTGCAAGTATACCTACTCATTGTTAGAAGACAATGTTCAGAAGGATATTATGTCCAGTGAAGTAACAATGTATTTTTTAGAACTAATTTTAATGGCAAATCTTCAGCACAAGCAGATGTGCAACTTGGTAGCTGAGACTTGTTCAGTGCTGCAACACAGCCACGGGCAGCACCCTCTGTTCAGCATCTGCCACATACAGGTGATCAGCCTGCAGCTGCTCTGACTCACAGGTGAAAATGTAGTGTGGGAGAGCATCCTCGCTGCCATTCAGCAGCCAGGAGCATCTATCATCTGGCAGGTCACTCATCTCCTTAATTGAAGGAGCCCTGCCTGAGAGCACTCTTTTTGGCAATACAAAGCTTATATAATACACAAACACATATTCTATTATGAATAGCAATTGGATGAAGATACAATTATTGAAACACTGAACTGGGAGTTCTCATTTACTTGCATGCAGATAATTCGCACTCCAATCCAGCACAACACTTGGATGTATGTGTAACTGTAAGTCTGTGAGCTTCATTGAAGAAGTATCAAATGAAGTACTT
The DNA here is from genome assembly GCF_963264785.1 of Psittacula echo. NCBI lineage: Eukaryota > Metazoa > Chordata > Aves > Psittaciformes > Psittacidae > Psittacula > Psittacula echo. The sequence continues at coordinate 49,056,521 of NC_137743.1, forward strand.
GCAGAAACATGTATAAGATCATGATCATACTGGTGAGAGCTGAGGAAGCATCCTTGTGGCTGGATACAGAGGAGTGGTGCCTTCTTTCTTTGTTTTACAAAACAAGCATACAAAAATTGCCTAGAGTAGAATAAAAATCGTAATGGCAGAAAGATGCAATGGAAAGCCTGACATTCTTCCAGTGTTCAGCATCCTTCATAACAATGTATACTGTTCTAAGGCAGCGTTGTCAGCTACCCAAAGTATTTAGATCATCAGTGAGGAGATTTATGATCCTGCAAAAAAAATTTATAATCATGACAAAAATGTGATGAAATCCAATTTCCCTCCTTTTTGTGTATTTTATCTGAATTGTACCTTATGTGACAGGACTGCAATTAATATCTCTTGTAAAACAGAAGGCTCATTAAATTGGTCTCATTATGGTTGCTGAGGTGGTTTGCTGCTGCTGAAAGGGATTCCCCCATTATCTGTGTTTGACACATACTCCCAATCAACCAGGTCAATTCTGCTTTATCAAAGGTCTGTCACATGAGTGGAGATAGTATTTATTCTGGCTTGTACTATTAGCATAAAAAATGTAGGTTGCTTTGGCAGACATATAACCCTCTGTCACAAATGGCCATGCAGAGCATTTATTGAGGTGTTCCCTTTCCGCAAAAGTAATTCTAAACATAACTCATCTCACCTTTCAGTACAGGGCACCCAGGTCATTTCAGTTTTCTAAAACCTCTACTTTCAAGGAATATTTATGAAATTAAATTTAAATAGACCTTGGGGAAATCTCACAGCACAAAGTGTTAAGAGGCAAGATTAACATCAATTCTGCAATTTCCTCCACAATTTATTGATTAAAAAAAATTAAAAAAAAAAATAATAATCCAGCAGCACTAGCTATCCAGCTTGCTTTGGACGCTTGTTAGCAATAAATATACTCCTTTCTGAGAGATCTTCATACGTATCACAATATTACCTCGTTTGTTGAAAATTTTCTGAACACTTGGTTTTGTCTCATATCAATACTCATTTTATCAGGAATACAGACATTTTCTCTGTTTATAGAACTGCTCATAGAAAATGGATGAGTTTTAATCAAGGGGATACTACTGTACTCTGTTGGGTTTAGCAACATTAATACACCAGCGCAAGGCTTAAGAACATCATCTGAAAAAGCTTATCACAGATATTTTCATACTGTTACAGTGTTATATGTTCAAACAAAACCATTTGTAGCTGTAATGTAGCCTTATATGTTTATATGAGAAACCACCTACCCCAAACTGCACGCCAAATGCTCTTAGCTACATGTTAGAAATTTTGAATAACAGGTAGATCCAAACAAATGCTATATATATGTGCATGTATATATATTATAGCCCATGCAAATCCTACAAACTTTTTTTTTTTTTTTCATCCTTTTCCTTATATATACAGCATCTCTTACTAGGGGAGGACGCTTCCTTATCTCCAGTAATATGAAGCAGTTTCAGATACAAGGGAGAAAATGGGAACTTGAGAGGAAGGTGAATCAGCAATGCTCATGCCAACTGTTAGAGTGATGCTGCAACATCCTGGCCAGGACCACTTGCTGTGAGAATGGCATAGAAATGGGGCTCAAGTGTGTATAGGCTACGGGAGTCCTTCTTTGGTTGTTTAAACTCTTTTTACATCAGTGTAATTTGTTTCTTTGATTACAATGGAACTGAGAGAACACTGACCTGCATTTTGCAACAGAACCCTTGGTACAGCAGTACTGAATATTGGCTGGTACTGCAGGCAAGGTAAATGAAGCCAGGAGAAAACAAGCATTCTTTCTTCCTGAAGAAGGTGTGGGAATGTGCTTGCTGCAGAAGTCACTGTCACATCAAGGAGGAAGATGAGGAGTTGTAAGGGTGATGAGCTTGAATGAAAGCAGGTACTGTTCTCTAAGTGCACGAAAGAGGTTTTGCAGGAGTGTCCTTACAAACACAGCTTAGTGCCAAATCTTTTGGCCTTTCCTTTCCTTTTGCCTTGGGGCTGATGGCTGAAATGCTGGGTGTCCAGGAATAAAAACCTGACGAAAGCTTTATCTGCTAATGACAGCCTTATGCTTATGATTTGCTCCATTATGCAGAAAAGCTTCAACTGGGACTGTAATTCAGAAGACAACATTTGTGTCCTTCTACAAGAGATGATCTGAGACAGTGTGCTGATGCCGAGAGATTGGGCCCTTTATTCTCAATTGAGAAAGGAGCTTTCTTTTTTTTTTCTTTCTTTCTTCCCCTTATAAGGTGAAAAGCTTTGTATTGTTTCTCTGGTTCCAAACATGGAGGAATAGCTGTTATTTTACAAATTAACAGAGACAGAATACTGCACTAGAAAGAATTTAGTCTGATTGTTCTTAGGTACAGTGTGTAGAACATTGAAATCTCATACAAAGATATAATATGCTAAATCAGACAATAACAACTTGGAAATTATTAATACATTTTTAACCAAAGCATCCAACGCAGGTGAAGCTAAAAGTGAAATCAGGTTTCTGATCATGTAGATGACAATTTTTACCTTTCACAAACTCATCTTCCATGAACTCCCAGTACTGTGTGCGCTTCTAACACTGTGTAGATTGGTGGATAATTAACAAGCTTAGTAAAATGCCATATTTGTTTATTCATACCTACTTCAGATTTATTACATGAAATATTCCTTAAGTCAGTGATGAAAGTCAGAAACAGTGGATCTAGTCTTTTGATGAATAATTGGTGTAGAAATTGATGCTTTTGCAGACATAAATCATCAGCTAAATAAGCATTACTATAGACAACAGAATGGTGGGGTAGTCTTTGCCCCCCAAAGCTTGACCAGTCTCACTGTCACGAAGTTCCTGCTGGCCTTGTAGTGCTGCTGCCTTGTACATGCAATGATCTGCTTGTCAGCTGCACAGTGGCAGTCTGGGTTAGCAGGAACTCCCCAGGCATTGCTGTGCTGGGAACAGCCCAAAAGCTGCATCTTACTTTGTGAGGGGCAATGGCTCATAGCATCGGTAGGGTTTGGAGCCAGACCTCTTTTTAATTATTTGGAGTTACTGGAGAAGACATCTTCATGAAGTGCATTTTGCACGGATTATCAGAGCACAGCTCTGCTTGTGCTTTCAAATTTTCATTCATTTTTATTTCACAGTGTAATATCTTAAGCACTTTGCAAGATGTGGCAGAAAGAATGAAGAAACATGAGGCCATGTTTCCTGTAGTAAGTCCATCTTTCCCTCTTTAGTGGACTGAGGTCTCAAAGGGAAGTCTAAGAGCTGATAATGGCAGGGAATAAGTCAGTTAAGTGACCTGAGTGTGCAAATGCTGGGCCCATTGTAAGGGTAGGTATGGCCTGCTGCAAGAATCTGATTTTCTGTAGAAACTTCTAAACATCATTAGCAAAAAAACAGAGGCCAAAATTCATCCCTCTGAGTCTTCCTCATCAGGAAGAAAGAATGGAAAGAAGTGTCTTGCATATGCAGAGCTCAGTTGTGCATTATTCCAAAATGTTGGAGCTGCCCTAGACTTTAAGAGTCTAGGGTGAAGGTGAACCTTTAAAAAGACTTTCATTTAGAAATCTAGAAAACTAGAGAAACAGAGGTGAAGACCTCTGCTTGCACTGAGAGTTGATTTCTGAAGGTCAGTGATACTGGGGTCAGTTTCTGCTGGTTGTAGAGGACTTCTGTGGTTTTTTAATAATTGCACAGAGACATCTCAGTATTTTGCCAAGAGAATGTAATGAAACCAAAGGACAGTGGTTTAGCTGAAAATACTGTGTTGTAAATGTTAGAATGTAGGAGTCAGGCTGGTATTTTGCCAGAAAATGTGATTTTGGGGAATTCTGTGGAAATTTCAAGAGACTGTAAACAAAAGCTGTCTAGCAAAAGGCATGAAATTCAATAGTTTTGTCTCCTGAAATACTTATTTAAGAAATACTATAAATATGTGAACAATTGAACAGTGCAGGGGTGGGAGAGGATCTTTTTTTAATCCTCCTTTAATATCCTTCTAGCCAATCTCATTTAAGTATCAAGATGACAAATTTCTAATTTCACCCCCCCAAAAAAAAAATTGTAAGCTTGGTGTAGATTTTTTACAATGAAAGTTTTTATGGAAATTGGCAATGCCAATGGACTTAACAGTTTTCAAATGAAACTCAACCCAGGCTTCATCAGTTCAGTTACTAATACACACACACACACACACACACACACACACACACACACACACACACGTGTGTGTGTACAGCCCCTGCTGCACTTCTTTTAGAAAGAACTTGAAGTTAGCCTACAGTTCGGCACATTATCTGAATATTCTCCATAGGTAGATATGTACTCAGGTGACTAGCTGCTAAATAGATAGCTGCCCTAGAAACATTGCCCTTACACTTTTAATATCACAAAGGCCTTCTGTTTTAAATCCTTATATATAAGCAAAAATAGAATGGGTTCCAATGCAAATAGGAGAAGAAAATGGGATGAACATGTGTGTGAAGTTAAACGTGTGTGTTTAAAGTACTGCAGCCTGTACTAATAAAAATTACAGGCTTAGTAATTTTTAAATACTTTTTTCACTCAAAATGGCTGATGAATGGCTTTTTATTCTTGTTTGGAAATATATTTTAGTTTTGAGTTTATTTAGTTTTTTCAGACTGCATAAAACAGAGTTCTTACGTGTAGAGCAAATAGAACAAGCCATGATGCTGGTAAACTGCTCTATATCTGCCTGAGTCTTCTCCCAGTTTCTCTTAGTTATTACAGACAGCTTGAAATGCCTTCCTTTTTTTGTGCTCATATACCTATCTTGCCTATATACCTATATGTTCATATACCTATATGCCTATTTTGCATCCATATTTTTTATCCTCTAGATCACACTGTATTAAAACAGTATGAAATTTAAAATTTATTTTGGCAATGCATCAAAATTATTTCAGGGGTAACCTTGCTCTTAATTTTCTATTAATAGGTAGTATTTTTGCAATAATTTTTTTTTTCTGACAGTCATTACTTGTCAAAAAGGATTTTCGTGTTTCTCAAAATGGGTAGCTCAGTGCCTTTTTATTGCCTCTAAGCCTAAACTTCAGCAAGTGTGTGGTCAAGTATACCAGAAAAACCCTTTGTCCATTGCTAAACCTTATGAAACTGTAGATCAAAAGAATTTTCCTATCTTACAAGGACTGTGGTACTATTCATGGGCTAAAAATGACTGTCAAAGTAATAAAACAACTACTGTTGTCAGGGAAAGATTAAAAGCAGCAGCTGGATTGTACACAGTCAACTTTAAAATCTTTCTCTAGGAAGGTAGATGCTTTAGAAAATGATCTGGCTTTTCAGCTGATTTGCCATGATTGGCAGTCCCATAAAATGGCTACTGACACAAGAACTTGCAAAAGAAAGAAGCCTTTTTTTTCCCCTATAAAGAGAATATTCTGATTCTTGCCTTCTCCCAAATTGGACTCTGCACTTGGAAGTGAGATGTAATGCAAGTGTCATGGCAATGATGGGTGCCAGCCTTTTCCTCTGTTTTATCCAACTTACCTATCCTCTTTTTTTCTGAAATCATTCCTGCTGTCAGTTTTCTGCAGCTTGTATTTTAACCTATGTTATTTTTACTATTTTAGTTTTGTTCCGCAAGTTCATCTGTGTATTTTGCAATTCGCCTTAAATTCAGTATAAGGCAATATCGGTTTCCATGTAATTTTTCTGAGGTTGTAATCAGCTGGAACAGTACCAAATACATTTAACCTCCATTAATATTCTACCTTTACCCCCTGTACCAAGGAGTGAAATTTTTCGTTTGTCTCCAAACTTCTAGCCATCCTGCTCCTCAGATTAGCGTATGTGCAGTCTTTGAAACTTTATTTATGCAAGGTCAGTGTAATGATTTCTATAAATCCTTATTTTCCACTTTTATTAGCTTTCTTGTTTCTAGTCTTCCAGACTTTCTTGTTCTACTGAATGAAGTAGACTGTCTTTCTATCTGTATCAAAAGATTTGGCCATCTGTCTTGCACTTGCTGGTGATTTTCCCCAGATTGTCATTGTCTTTGAGGGTTTTTTTTTCCCTATACCTTTTTGATTTATATTTGTTTCTTAAACTCTTCCCTCAAATATTTCTGACTACATAACTTGAGGATAGTTTATTTTATCCCAACAGCACCATTGGAAATCAACTGAATGGTTTGCCAATGCTTTTGTTCTCCCTGGCTTCTGATTCCAGCACTCCTAGTGTATCAGATTGTAATTCTGGGCTCCATGTTCCTCTGTGAACATCACTGTACCTCTCCTCACTTCTGCTTGGCTAGGTTAATAAATGCAAGACCTCTCTCTCTGTCTGTGCTGTTTTCCCTTAAGGTTGCGTGCAATGGAGTTATGGACAGCTTTGTTCCACTACATCCTTTTTTTACATGGACTGGTCTTAAAACCATGTATGTGTTTGGCTTTTGTGGGTCTAAGAATGCATGTGTGTTGCATAATTTGTCATAACTCAAATTCACTAGTGGTGGCTGTGCCAGGCCTGTAATGTGCCCAGTTTGTAAGCACGTACATTTTCTTCATGCCCCTTTGGATGCCTGGCTTGGAACATACTGCCCCACAGTTATCAGGTAACGTCAGCTGTGCTCTTAATTTCTGTGCTGAGGGTAGAAAACTTCATCTGGGCACCAAAAGTTACTGTCCCTTCTTATCTTTTTTCAGTGCCCTTCCTGAAAACACAGGCTCCTACAGTAGGTGATGGTTGAACTGCTTCAGAAGGAATAGCGTGCAGAAGAGCTGCTGAATAGGTGCTGGATGTGGCTGCTGGCACGACAGCAGGCCATGTGGTCCACCCGCTCTGCAGTTACCCTGCTTACAAGCTCCCTTTACCCAAATCTATAAGCACCACCATCTGAGTGCCTTCAGCTTCTTTTTGGGCTCAGGCACCAAATCTCACTCTTGCTGACCGTGGACCTTGAAAAAGAAAAGGACAATGTCTGATTTTTTTTTTTTTCTTTTTTTCAGATCTTTCTGAAGGAGAAATACAGATAAAAGCAAAGCTCTTTGTGACTGATTTTTTTCACTATCTACTTGAAAGGCAGTGGGTCAGAATTAAGGCATTTGTGTTGTGGAGGAAATGTGTGGGATGTTGGCTGCAAGCCAGTAGCCACTAACATCCCTGATGCACTAGGAATACATGAATAAAGTGGGCGTCAACCTCGGGAGAGCGGGCAGCACTACCTACATTAGAGGAAAACCTCTTCATTCAGACTCAAGGAGTAAAAATATTGAATGGAGATAAACTGGTCTGGTACGTTTTTCTGGGAGGAACAGTGAAAATGCAGGAACCATCATCCAGTCTGGAAGAATGTCGTCTCCGGTCCTGTGCTTGTGAGGTTGTATTCATTCTGCAGGAAAAAGAGATCTCTACAGTTCTTGACTTCTCTGATGATTTTAAAGTTTCATCTTCTAGTTCTTTTTTCTCAGCACAAATAATGATGAAATAACATCCAGAAACTTTCAGCCAGTAGCCCTTGTTATAGCCAATCTTCTAGTATGTTTTTGGGGATTTTTGGTTTTTTGGGTTTTTTCCAGAACCAGAAAAAAGGTCTGAAGTGTAGAATATGATTTATCCAGTCATCCTGCTTGTGTCCACCTGAATAATCACTAGGGGAAAATAAGTGATTTCTAGAGTTCTTTAGTACTACTAAACTATCAATCTGATCTGAAAGATCAAACAGAATAGTCCCAGTGTTGTCTTTCTCATTGTTATCTGCCCTAGTTACAGAGTTAAGCCATCATGAGTCAGCCATTGGTTCTATCCAGTCTAAATATGACCACATTTTTCTTGAATCAAGTCCATCATCAAAACATCATGCCTATGAAATAGTGTTTCTTTCCAGCTCCAGTAATGTGATATGTAAGCAACAGATAATCTTTGTCCAAAACTATAGATCTGTTCTCAGTATGCATAAGAGAAAGGTGATTCCCATCTTATTTGTTTCATCATCAAGTTATTAGAAAGTAATACAGTCATTTTTTCAAACAAGGAAAATGGCAATGATGAAAAAAGGGAAGTTAGTATTTTGGGTAAGTGTTGGCACTTGAGTAAAAGAGGCCACATAAAGACAGAATGGCTGGAATACAGCACCACAAATACTTTAAAAACTTCTTCTTGCATGGAAAATAAAGAGATCCTGGGCAAGTGACATAATTACTTCTGTGTAAATCTAGATGTTTACATGGTAGTGATAATTTAGAGTTTGGATACAGTTGTGCATGTTGGCTCAAACATGTCTGGTCTAAAACACTTGAGGTTACACAAAAATTAGGGTTTAGGGGTTCCAAATTGACAGCTGACTGACATGGATGAAAAAAGTGAATCTGAGCAGGATTTGTGAAAACTAGGCCCATGAACTGGAACAGGTCTACCAAAACAGACAAGGTAATCATTGGCTTTGCTTTTATTATGGATCATAGCTTTGTGCTGACAACTGCCTTTCAAATTCTGGTTTGGGAAATGATCTGTAACAGTGTGTTTGTGGACAATCGGTTTGCAGTGTCCTACCTCCTGGGCAGAAAGCCTAGCTTTAGTGCCTCAGGGCTGTGTAGTTCCTGTGGTAAACTCAAAATCACCAGCCAACAGAGCAGGTCTAGGTGGTTTGATGGGCAATGTCTAGTATGAATGAAGCCTATAAGATCAGGGAGAAAAATGTACTTGACAGAGCAAAATTAATTGTTGGACTTCTAATGAGTTGGAAAAGTGAATTAGCGCTGCAGCGTGAAAAAGGGGGTGAGGATGAGGAAATGTGTAGCCAGGAGGACCCATTAACTGATGCATGCGGTGGAAGCTGCAATTGCCAAAGTGAGTGTGGACATCTGTGAGAAGACACAGAACATAGTCAGGAGTCAAAGTCTGGGAAGAAGAGAAGGACCTAGAAGAAAGCTTAATGGCAGCAACATAGGAAGGAAAGAAGGAACAACACAGAGAAGGTTTGGATGTAATACTGGAAGATACTTAGACACTTCAGCAAGAAAAATGGGCTGAGCAGTAATACTCTCAGGAAAGTGGAAGAGAAGAATGTAACTGTAATGTCTTCTGCTGTGAAGAACCTTTCTTTTTCTGAGTTCCCTGGATAGGAAACAGCAAATTAGTAAATCCTCAAAATGAATTTTGAAAGTAACCACACTTTTTGCTCTGAGAGAAAAGTTTAAAATGTCTAACATGGTTTTTGTAAGGAAAGGGAAAATGTGCCAGAGGGCTGAAAGTTCTTAAGACCAAGTTATAAACCTTTGAAAATAGGATTTTATAATGGAAATGCAGAGATCATTAACTATTGTAAGCACCTCTAAGAATGACACCTCTATAGTAAATTACATTCAAATTAATATAAAACTGTAAAGATTCCCTGACAGCTTTGATTATGTAAGTTGATTTTAGTAGTTAAATGTTGACTTTCTATAATGCATTCTCCAAATATTATACTGAATGCTGCATCATATATAACAATTACCATGTCACAGTGCTATTTTGTGTAAATTAAATTATTGACAGCAATATAATTTTGTATTCATTTTATTATTTTGATTCATTTTTCTGTCAAAATATACAATGACTCTTCACTAGATTTAGAAACCAGAAAAACTCTTTAGATTGTGAAGTATTATTCTACATACATTATTTTTCCTTTGCCTGTAATGAGGTTGGGGGACAGAAAGGGAAGCAACATTTCTTTCCTTTTCTGACACTGTGTGTGTTTTTTGACATGCTGTCAACTTTAAATCATATTACAGTAAGCGTGCTTATTAGAAGGCCTGCAAAGTCCATGTCAGCCCTGGTCAGCCTATCCAAGCATGCTGCAGACCTGGTGTTTTTACTGTAATCCAGCACAAGCGCTATGCTGAATCACAGGATGGGGTTTATGATATGGTGATTATTCAGCCTAGATTTAAGAAAGGTCTGTTTTACAACACAGGGTGAATATTTGCTGTTCTTGATAATTTTGTATGAATAAAAGTGAAAAACTTCATCTGTTTGGCGCTGCTGTTTCTTCACACCTTTTCTTCCTCTGTCCTTTGGGGGTTACGGCAACAGGGGTTGTCCCTGCTTTGATGTCTGGGAAGTACTTGCAGGTTGTAGTTGTAACTGCAAATTGATACTTGCAACAGAACACTTTAAAGTTTTCTCATTAACCCTCCTCCAGGTGCGCAGCTTGTCAGCTCCTCACGACCTGCTAGAAGCTAGAGTGTGGAAATAGGGATGCCAGCTGCATCTTCCTACTGGATTTTGGCTCTTCTCCAGGCAGGTACCCTGACCTCTGCTGTGGAGCCAGTCCAGCTGGCTTACTTCATGCAACGTTCAAAGTCTGCATCAGAAAGACATAGGCAGGCCCCAGACTGAGTCTAAAACATGGTTTTGGGCATTGTCCTACAAGGTGGTGGAAGAAATGTGCTCCACTTCATTTAGGCAGTATGAGTCCAGCACATCACACACCGTGTGCAAGGACTCTAACTTGGTATACAAATCCTTCCCTTCTGGGTTGTGATGAAAAAGGCTCACAAAATGCTCAGCTTAACTGGTCCAGACTAAGGAGGTTGGGAAAAGCCTGCTTTTCAAATCTTAGTGGTGTTTAGTTATGGCTTAGATCGAGCTGAGCCTTAGACACATCTGCATCTGCTCAATAATAAAAAGCAAAGGCACATGGGCATTCCTGAGGGCCCAGGAAGCAGCTTGTGGTCCCTGGACAAGTGAGTGCAGACTTGTTTGTGGCCATACAACTGTGGACTAGCTTCCTCTTCAGCAAACTGGCCTGGATCTCTGTCCCATGTATTGCCCTGGGAGCCTTAAATCCAAAGATTATTTTTCAGATGCTTTTTACAGTTGTGTCATTCAGCTCTGCTGAGCATGTGGAATTGAGGAGACTAGGAGGAAAACTCCAATTTGCCAACATGGTGAGTATGGGACAGGGCATAAGAGGTAACAGGGAAGGGCTAAATTCTCTGTGAGTTCATCATGGATTTAGCAGTGTTTCCAAATGCATCCAAGTTCATTTGTCTGTTGACCTGAAGTTGGAAACATATAAATAAAATATATTCACTTTCTATGGCAGCACAGAATTGCAAAACCTCATCTGATACCAGTGAAATATGCTTAGCCATTGAGCTTGCCTTTAATTCATTACGAAATGTTATCATATTCTTATATCCACTGCATACACCAAATTGAGCTCAGTTTTAAAAGACAGAAGCCCAAAGAGACACTTGGCAGTCTCTGTTAGTGGTAGCGCTAACAGTAGATGTCACATCTTAGCCTTGACCATTCTTTTTTCCCTTTGCTTAGCCTCTGTTTGACATAGCACATTCAAGATCTGCAGAGTGGTGGCAGTAGCAGCAGTGTGGACACAGAAAAGAATGTTTGCTTGAAGACTGATCTGTTTTTCTGTTAGATGGTCTGACTGAAAAACATTACAGCTGTGTCAGCCCTGCTCTCCTAAGATATTAGTATCGATATGTATTCTGCTGGCAAACTGAATGTATTAACAGTTATTGCAGAGACAATAGTGGAAGCCCCATGTCATCATGACCATTTGCGTTAGCTGCTTTATAAAATTCCAGGAAGTCATCGATGGATAGAAGAATCATTTCCTTCTGGCCTCTTGTCTAACTTCTAGCAGCCATCCCTCTTTTGATGGTTTAATTTGTAAGGAGAGATCTTGTCCACGCATCTTTCTGTGTGCAGTTTCACGTATCTCCCTGTATGAAGCAGTTTCACACACAAACAAGTGTGCAGCAGTACAGTTTTAATAGAACTGGCTTCACTTGGGAGCAGACAAATAGACTTGGGTCTTCTTCTGGCACAGGCACAAAATACTAAGCTGTGATGCTGAATTTCTCATTTGGCCTCATTTCTTGTTTGGTTTGCCAATGTAGGAGTTAATTGTATAAACACAGAAATATGGGGGATAGGGAGAAATACGCTCTGCGCTCTCCTGTTTGTATAGCTCTGCTTATCACTAGTTTTGTTACTGTATTGCTTACATGGCAAGGGTGATGAGGAACAGGTGGTGAAGAAAAGTTAATATGAGAGGACATGGAGAAATCATGTTCCTTGATAGGAAATTGTTCCTCCCAGCATATTTCTGTTCTATCCCATACAAATGAGACCCTGTAACAGTATCCTGTCACTACACCAGAAGATATAATGGCATTGAGTTCAAGTGTTAAACAAGTATATGTCCTGTTTCAGCTAATTCTGGCATCTGAGATTCTAGGTGGCAGTCATTCTTCTTGACACTTAAGTGCTCAGACATTGTGGTGATGAGCTAGGCCTTGTTAGAAATTCAGGTTACTAACCTGGAGAGAGGAATTTTGCACAAAAGGAAGATTTAAAGATAAAACAGAGGAGACAAGAACTAATAGTTGGTTAAGTTATCCCAGGAGTTGGGAAAGACAAACTTGCTGGGCAGGTATTCCCTAACAGTATAATTTTGAGTTTACTAGCCTGTCTTCTCCTCAATGTATCCTCTATTTGTTCAAAGAAAATCATCTGCTCCTCTCAGTTATTTCAAAGTAAAGTCACAAGAATAGCTTGTTCCCACTCTATTCCAAATATAGCTGTTGACAGCAATTGCTGAGATAAGGGGGAAGGAAAAGGAACTACCAAGGAAGAGGAAAGGCAGGAGGGGGAAGAGAGAAAGGAGAGCTGAAGAAGTTGGACAATAGTAGAGAGACATGAATGAGACGGGAGGTGAAAGAACAAGGACAATACATTCCAGCAAAGAATACAAAACAAAGATAGATAGAAACAAACTCCTGCAAATCAGGTGGAAGCAGACCAAATACAGAATGAAAAGGGCCATGCTCACCCTAAGGAGAAGTTTGAGTTTTAGACTTCAAAAGTAACCAAACTTTAAATAAAATCATGTCCAATTAAGACTTTTACTCAGACTTGTAGGGGTTATAGCATCAGAAAACTTGCACTGATTGCTTGAAGATGTAGCCCTACAAATTTTGAAGCAAAACATGTTGCTTATTTTAATCTCTTGTGGGATTTAAAAAAAGTAATAATTCCACTCCAAGAAAATTTGTTGGCAGTTTGTGACAGAAAGTCATCTATTGGGTAACTTTGCCGAAGAGGAACCTGAACAGCCTTCTCCTCAGGAGTTCACAGTCAGGATGGTCTTCTGGTGAGACTGAAGCACGTAGACATGTCCTCAGGAGCAGAAAATAAATCATGATAAAAACTAAGGAAAAGCCAGAATCACACTCAGACTGACTTCCCAGCACAAAGAGCTGAGGGTTTTCAAGTCTCAAGGCAGATTGGTTTAAGACCAAAGCACAGGGAAACAAGATATAAATTTAAACAGGTTCTGAGAGTGGTGCATAGACAGGGCAAAGGCAAATGAGTCCTTGGCAATCTAGAAATACTGTGAATGCTCCAGCTTCCCTGGAGGGGTGGGAAGCTTCTGAGAAACACCCCACACAGCTCTACTGCTTCTCAAAAGACTGCCTGAAAAATGGTGCCAGAGTTCTGCTTTCTCTTCTGGTGGGCTGAAAAGAGATGCCATACATGACTTCACCGCTCAGCTGAGGGTGAAAAGCCATATCCAGTACCATAAAAGTATGTCCAGAAAACCTTCTGACAAGCTTTCGAAGTACTCAAACAGTAGGTAATGGGACTGACAGGAGAACTGAAATTGTCACACTTTCTGTTTTATTTCAGTCTTTCAAGGAAGAAGGCCACCTGCATTGTTAAGGGATGTGCTCGATTAGTCTCTCTCTGGACTAAAGGCCCAGGGCAGCCATGGGGCAAGGTGGTATTTGCACAAAGCAGAGGAGACACATTAGAGCAGGAACTACAGTGGTAAGTGAAACTAGTTTTGGAAGAAAGGACTGGAAAGTAGAGCCTAGCAGTCAGACTGCTGTTATTTAGAAACAGTCATCATAATTTTGAGAGTCTTGTCTTCTGAATGATACACATATCCAAGTTCTTCTCCCTGTTATGAGAAGCAACCTATTTTTGTTGTTGTTGTTCCTCCAGCAAGCATTATACAAAGCCAATATTTCAACCTTTTAACAGGTATGCTCCTTCTGTGGCTTGCTTCCAGCACCTCTCAGGTGTGTGATCTCTGTCCTGCTGCTTCTGGGACTACAGGAAAAACAGCCAGTGGGCCAGCCGTCAGGCAGCCCTGCTGCCCTTGCTGGGATTCCCGACTCTACAGGACTATGGTTTGATGTCTCTAGGTAGCACGCTTGTGATGTAAAGTTTTCGGGGTGCTGTTACATGGTGAAACACCAGCAGCACTCTCAGCCAGGTCACGGCTTTCTGCTGAGCGTCCGTGTCCTCGCCGGCTCCAGGGAGCGCCTTCCCCCAGGAGAGGGCAGTGGAGCCCGCACACGGTCCCGGCTTCCTCCCGGCAGCCGCGGCAGCGTCCGTTCCCCCGCTACTACGTGAGGAACGAAAGCGGCGAGCAGAAGCAGGGCTACAGATTTAATAAATATGCTAGAAGCCATGTACGGGAAATGTTCTGCGCATTTAATAACGAGAATAGGTTCTGGGCAAACGAGTTTGTTGTTACTTTTGTTTGACTGGAAGTTTTCTCTGTCACGCACACTTGTTCTCAGCCACACAAACTTAAACTAAGTAACCTGCTGATTCCGCACGGGTTTGTTTAATTCCTATGGCCCAAATTAGAAAACGTTATTGACATTTAAATAACTCTTCAGGATGCTGCTAAGGCTCTCCCAAGCCAAATCCTCACAATGAAGTCATTTACTTACTTCAAATTTACAGGCTCTCATCCCAAGACAACAAGTAGCCTTGGCTGAAAACTGCAAAGTGTGGTTAAGGTACTGTAATTAAGGGCAGACTGGGATGCCTTCTCCTCTACTTTTTAACCATCCCCTTCCCCCTAGCACACCAGCAGTTAGGCAGCTGTTTTCTGCAGGCTCATGTTTACAGCATGTTTCCCTGGCTGGGTACCAGGTTTAAGTAACTGGCCCATACAGGCTGAGAGTTTGTATCACGCCTGTGAGGGACAGGCACGGGAGATTTCAGGGAAGTGGCTTTTGCCTGCAGCCTGAGAATCCAACAGGCACCACTGGCAAAACAAAAGGTATTGGGTTTGCATGTCAAGGTTTTGGTAGCAGGGATGCTACAGGGGTGGCTTCTGTGAGAAGCTGCAAGAAGATTCCCCCATGTCCAATAAAGCCAATGACAGCCAGCTCCAAGATGGACCCACTGCTGGCCAAGACCAAGCCCATCAGCAACAGTGGTAACATCTCTGGGATAACAGATTTCAGAAGGGGAAAACAACCCAGGCAAATGCAGCCACAAAAAGGAGAGCGAATATGTGAGAGAAACAGCTCTGCAGATATAAGGGTTCATGTGGAAGGAGGGCAGGAGGTGCTCCAGGCACCAGAGCAGAAATTCCTTGCAGCCTGTGATGCAGATCACGGTGAGGCAGGCTGTGCCCCTGCAGCCCATGGAGGTCCATGGAGGAACACATCCACCTGCAGCCTGGGTGGACCCCACCCTGGATCAGGGGGATGCCCAAAGGAAGCTGTGACCCTGTGGGAAGCGTGCGCTGAAGCCTGTCCTGGCAGGACCTGTGGAGAGGGGAGCACACACTGGAGCACGTTTGCTGGTAGGACTGGTGACCCTCTGGGGGACTCACACTGGAACAGTCTGTTCATGAAGGACTGCATGACATGGAAGGGATCCACGCTGGAGCAGTTCATGGAAGACTGTCTTCCATGGGAGTGACCCCATGCTGGAACAGTGGAAGAGTGTGAAGACTCCTCTGGGGAGCGACAGACACGTGTGATGAACTGACCAAAACCCACCATTCCACATCCCCTGTGCCACTGTGGGGAAGAAACTAGAGAATCTGGGAAGAAAGTTGGACCTGGGAAGAAGGGAGGGGTCGGAAGAATGTGTTAAATTCTGGTTTTATTTCTGATTATCCTACTCTGATTTGATTGGTAATAAGTTAATTACCCCAAGTCGAGTATATTTTGCCTGTGATAGTAACTCGTGAGTGATCTCCTGTCCTTATCTCAACCCATGAGCCTTTTGTCACATTTTTTCTCCCTGCCTGGTTGAGGAGTGGAGCGATAGAGCAGCTTTGGTGGGTACCTGGTGTCCAGCCAGGGTCAACACAGCACAGTAAATCAGCATTTCTTCCTGTGAGAACATGACAAGTCCCTGTACTCCCCAGTGAAAAGGGGCAAATTTGAAAACTCTGAAATTGAGCTTTGGAAAGAAGTTCTCTTTTATGTGAAACACTAAGAAACCCCACCAATTCCAACCTGAATTTAGCCCAGGACAGACATCCCTTGCTGTTGTAAGACAGGGTCACTCATCTCCTATCCAGGAACAAGTCCTACTCTCGAGGGCACCTGCTGAGCTGGGGCCACCCTAACATCCCCAAAGCAGTGGGGTGCACAGTGGCAGTGGCAGGGTGCATTTGCCAAGCAGGCCCACTAGCATTGCTGTGGTTAGCATGTGAGATTGGTTGAGTTTTGCTACAAAAGTACAGTAACCCCTGGAGAGATGTCTCAAATGCAATGTAAGCTGGTTAAATGGTGTTGCCAGCTCCACAGACGATGAGCTGCCTTTTCTTGCCCAGCCACTCTCAAGCTCAGGTATGGAGGCAAGGATAAATTTTATTTCTGCAGCTCCTGTCTCAGGTTCTTGTGGTAGAGAATGACTGCAGGAAAATACACCCAGTGCAATGCCAACTAGTACCTTGTTAAAAGAGTAAATACAATAAATCCAAAGGTGGCTGGTTTCAAAGAAATTGGGAATAACAGAGAAGTTCTGCCCTTCAGCTCTGAAGCCTCCTCAGTCAAGGCTATATCCAGTCAGACATATCATACTCGTATAGAATCACAGAATCATAGAATAGCTAGGGTATGAGGTGCAGCTCCTCTTCTTGGTGCAAGTGGGGCTTGGCCAATTTAAACCAGTAATCTGTCCATCATATGAAACCACGTGGCTTATAGGAACCACAGGAATCAGTAGGCTTTTTTGGTTTTAAGGCTCATTGACGTCAGTGTGAATTGGACAGTCTAACCCTCAGAGTCTGTTATAATTAGCCAAACGGGGATCAAAGGCTCTAAGCACATGCAAACACTACAGCAAGAATATCCGAAAAGGGACCAGAAACATTTGAGTTGCATCTGTCAACATATTCCTGAAGACCAAACATAAACTACGTTTCCAAATTGCTCTGCACCAGATCCTGCTGCCATTAAGACAAAGCTCTCATTGAGAGAAGTCAAGCGATTTGATTGTCCTTATAAAGGCTGGAAATCAGGCACAATTTACCCCATTCTTGAGAAGCCTTTTAAAATTAACTGACAAAGTCAGCCAGTAGTAGAATTCCCTAGGTGAAGTAGCCAGGAGGAATGTTACCATTTTATTCATACCCATCTTTCATTTAATCCTCCTCTGTAGCAGAAGAACATTAAATTTACCATGTTAGTTCAAAGGTGGGATTGAGATGCGGGGAGGTTAAGATGGGATGTGAAACCTTGGTTCTTCTTTCTCCTGTGTGGCATCAGCGGGCACATGGTATTTTCAAATAACACAGGAAGATGTTGTAGGGTATCCCTAAAAACTGTATCTGCGACGTTTTGCAAGAAGGAGAATACTGTACTCAGAATTACCTGTTTCTCAAATTCATGTAAAGTAACTCACCCTAGCACACAACAGATTCCAATATTTTGTTCTTTCATAGTAGCGATTAGCCCAATTATAGCTTGGCTGTAATAGAAAGGTACAATACAATCGCTCCTACTTCTCAGCCAAATTTCCCAGAACCTGTCTCTCTCTCTCTCTGTCACAATTTTACTTTTAAATTGAGATGGGTTTTTTAAACGAAAATATCTAGAATCCTCCTGATATGGAACACGAGCTTCCTTTCAACTGAATCTCATATGCCAAACTGTACTGGCTGTACATTAAGTGCTAGAAGGGACTGGTAACAAAATCTACATTAAAAACCAACAAGTACTATATGTTTACTAATTACTGGGCACACTTCCCCAATCACCTATCAAGGAAAATATGTAGGTTTATGTCCACTATTCCCTAACAATTGTGACAACTGCCCCCAAAACCTTTACTTTTTCAGGTATGCTCCTGTCTAGCCTGGGCTTCAGGGTGACCAGAGGAGTAGTAAACCTGGAGCCTCACTAATGGCAGTGAAAGATAAGGGAGAACTGAAAAAGCCTTTCTCAGCTCTGGTGTGAGGTGTTGCATGGATAGGGAGAGATCTGGGGGACAGGCACCTGGGGACAGAATTTGGGACCTAAGGCGGGGGGTAAGTGCATGAGTCACAAGGACACCCGAGCAAGCTGCACGTATGTGGCACACGCTGTAATGTGCTAACCCCTGTAAATAGTGGTATCTGCAGTTAAAAATTAAAGCGAAGGGTGTTTAGCCTTCCCATGTATCCTCTGGCTTGCTGCTTTGGAGCAGGAGTGTGCTTTTGTAGCATCGCTCATATGTTGCCATGTCTTTCTGCTGCCTGGGTCATCAAGTGGGGTATTTTTACTTTTGCAGACCACTGAAAAGGGACCTTGCACGCTACAAACCATATGTGAGAGCTGCTTTCCAAAAGGCGGGAATAAACAGCCACGAGATGAAATATTCCTAAGTAACGAGATTAGTGACATGAGCATAGCATGGGATACAGCTCTCAGAAATCATTACATCTGACACCCTCATCAGCAAGAAGATGTAGGGGCTGCAAGCTCTGAGCTTGGGAACAGCGTATGAAAGATTGGCTTCTCCTGGGAAGGGAGGCACAAGGGAGATTATTTTTAGTACTTGGGGAGGGGGAAAAAGAAGATAAAGCTAGAATTTATGCACTCTTAAGTTGGATACCCTCGTCGTGGAGGACAGCATAGGGAAAGGAAAGCAAAAGGGAGTGGAAATGGCACCGGTCCCAGCAAAGGGGAGCGGCGGGGACGGGACGAGGCGGTTTGGGGAGGGGCGGCGGGACCGCCGCCCCCCCCCCCCCCCGCCCTCCGCTTCGTCCCGTCCCCGCCGCTCCCGCCGGCAACAATAACAACCCACCGACGGCGGAGCAGGCGGGGCCGTTTTCGCGGGGGTATATATAGATCTGACACTTTCCACAAAAAGCACGACGCGCTCGCTGCGCTCAGCGGCTCTTTCCACCCGTAATTCACAAAAATAATATCTTTGTTGTTGTTGTTAAAAAAGGAGCAGCCGGGTTCCGTGCATGCGGCTGTTTTCTGCCTCGCCGCCGCTCTGCGGTTAAGGGCTGCTTGAGAAAGTGAGCGGGGTCCGGCGGGGCGGCCCCGGGACCTCCTCTGCTTTTCCGAGCTTTTTAACATTTTCCGGAACGAGCCCTAAAAAGGGCAGGCGGGGCGGGGCCGGATCCGAGCCTTTTTAGGACAAGGGCCCCGCCACCGGAATACCCCCCTAGGCGGCGCGGCGGGCGGCGGCGGGGCGCTGCCGGCGCGGCGGGGGCCGAACGCGGCCGGGGCGGGTCGGGGCCGCCCCCGCGGGGCGCGCAGCGCTGAGAGTAGGGGGGAAAAGGGGGGGAGTCGGGGCGGGAGCGGGGCGGTGGGTCCCGCATGCGGGCGCCCACGTGACTGCCGGGCCCCGTTCCTCAGTCCTTATATGGGCAGTGACGTCCCGGGCATTCAGGGGGCCCCCATAAATACTTACCGCCAGACTTGTCCTCCAGCGCGAGCTGCGGCGGGAGCGCGGCTCTCCCGGGGCACCGCGGGCACTGGCACCGCCGCGACGGGGCGGCCGCCCGCCCTCACATGCCCCCCTGCGCGCCGCGCCGCCTGCCCGCCGTCCCCCCGCGCCGGTAGTGAGAGGCAGGGGGAAGCGCCCCCTCTTATCTCTCCCCTCCCCGCCCCGAGCGCGCACCGCCGGCCGGGAGCAGCCGCTCCCCCGGCCGCCCCGCCGCCCCCATGATGACCGCCAAGGCGGTGGACAAGATCCCGGTGACCCTCGGCGGGTTTGTTCACCAGCTCCCCGAGGGCATTTACCCCGCGGATGACATCTCCGCCGCGCTGCCAACTTCGGTCGCGATCTTCCCCAATGCCGACCTGGCAGGGACGTTTGATCAGATGAGCGGTGTGGCAGGAGGTAAGCGCTGCCCGCACAGGTGCGGGCCGGACCTCGGAGGGCGGCGGAGTCCCGGGGCTGCAGGCGGGCGGGAGGGCAGGGGGCGGACTGGAACGGGGATCGCGGCCTCTAGGGCTCGCCCGGCGCCCTGCCGGGGGGTTCCCGCCGCCCCTCGCGGCAGCCGTGCCTCCGCGCCCGTTTCGGGGGGAAAAGTTGAGACCGGCGCGGAACCCCCGCAGCCGGAGCGCAACATGTGCGCGCCGCAACCCCGCGCCGGGCCGGGTGGCGGTAGGGACCGGGGCCGGGCCGCTGGGCGGGTGGCGGCGCGGAGGGCTGACCGGCTCCTTGCACCCCCCAGACGGCATGATCAACGTGGATATGGGCGAAAAGCGGACCCTGGACCTGCCCTACGGCGGCGGCTTCGCGCCCAACACCCCGGCCTCCCGCAACCAGACCTTCACCTACATGGGCAAATTCTCCATTGACCCGCAGTACCCCGGCGCCGGCTGCTACCCCGAGGGCATCATCAACATCGTGAGCGCGGGGATCCTGCAGGGGGTCAGCACGCCCTCCTCCTCCTCCACCGCCTCCTCCGCCGCCGCCTCCTCCGCCGCCTCCTCGGCCACCGCTGCCTCCGCCGCCTCCGCCGCCTCCGCTGCCTCCCCCAACCCGCTGGCCGGGGCCCTCGGCTGCACCATGGCGCAGGGCCAGCCGCCCGACCTGGAGCACCTCTACTCGCCGCCGCCGCCGCCCTACTCGGGCTGCGGCGACCTGTACCCGCAAGACCCCTCCTCAGCCTTCCTGCCCGCCGCCGGTGGCGGGGCGCTGCCTTTCCCCCCGCCGCCCTCCTACCCCTCCCCGAAGGCGGCGGCGGCCGACGGCGGGCTCTTCACCATGATCCCCGAGTACGGCGGCTTCTTTCCGCCGCCCCAGTGCCAACGGGAGCTGCACGCCGGCCCCGACCGCAAGCCCTTCCCCTGCCCCCTCGACTCGCTCCGCGTCCCGCCGCCGCTCACGCCGCTCTCCACCATCCGCAACTTCACGATGGGGGCGCCCCCGGCGGGCGCCGCCCCCGGCAGTGCTCCCGGCAGCGGCGGGGGCGAGGGCGCGGGCGCCCGGCTGCCCGCCGGCGCCTACAGCCCGCACCACCTGCCGCTGCGGCCCATCCTGCGGCCCCGCAAGTACCCCAACCGGCCCAGCAAGACGCCGGTCCACGAGCGGCCCTACCCCTGCCCCGCCGAGGGCTGCGACCGCCGCTTCTCCCGCTCCGACGAGCTCACTCGGCACATCCGCATCCACACGGGCCACAAGCCCTTCCAGTGCCGCATATGCATGCGGAACTTCAGCCGCAGCGACCACCTCACCACCCACATCCGCACGCACACGGGCGAGAAGCCCTTCGCCTGCGACTTCTGCGGCAGGAAGTTCGCCCGCTCCGACGAGAGGAAGCGGCACACCAAGATCCACCTGCGCCAGAAGGAGCGGAAAGGAGCCGCCGCCGGCGGCGGGTGCCCGCAGCCCGGCGGCGGGAGCGGCGCTGCTACCCTGGCCCCCTGCTCGGCGCGGACGCGGACGCCCTGAGGGAGCGGGGTGCGCAGAGCCCAGCGCTGAGCCGCGGAGCCGGGGAGCCACAGCCGGGCGCGGCGGGGCGCGGAGCGGAGCTCTGCGGGGCGCGACCAGCACCCGGCGGCGCCGCGGGCTCCCCCGGACCGGGTCGGGCCGGACCGGACCGGGCGGGGCGGCCGGCCGGCGGGTGTACATAGGGGCTGCGGCGGGAGGATGAATGGATGCATGCAGTGCCGTCGTGGTGAGGTGTCCTTGGTGCCTTGTGTGGTGTAGAGCCCGGTTCCCTGTCTGCATGTGGGGGGTGCCTTACCGATCCGCTCCGACGACAGCGGCGACACCGAGACCGGAAAGTTTGTCCTCCCTGGTTTTAGTATGGCTGTACATTTCTGCCTATTAATATTGGGATTCTTTTTTTTTTTTTTTTTTTTTTTTTTAGAGGCTATATTTTTGTACGCACTGGTTTAGGGTTTTGGTTTTGGTGACTTAAAAGTGTTACGTTTGTAGTAGGACTTGGGACGGGATGTAAATACTCTGGCTGGAACCGACACCCGTTGTTCGCCGGGGCCCGGCGCGCAGCAGGTAACAAGGATAATGCACAACCACTAACGGAGGCTGGAAGGAGAGAGGATTTCTTTCCGGCCGCTCTGTAAATAAACTTTTCGACAATAGGGTAGGTGCTTACAACGTTTATAAAAGACGACAAATAAATCTCTTAATTATGCTAAACTGACACATTTATTTCCGTAGGTCCCCTGACCGCCCCGGAGGGGGGGTGGTTACCCCCCTCCCGGCCGCGGGTGCCTCTGGGCGAACCGCACCGCCCCGGCGCGGAAGACCAGCGGCCGCGGCCCCGGTGTACTGACACCCGCGACTGGGGCGCGGGGATTTCCCTTGGAGACAAGACGGGATGATATTAACCGGGGAGCGGGGTGGGTTTTTTTGACTCACTTTCTTTTGTGTTCCGTGGTTACGATCTGCCCCGGGCAACCTCCCCTAGCGGGCTCCGGAGCACCGAGTGCTGCCGCCCCGACGGCCTCCCCGTGGGGAAAGTGGCTCCCGGCGGCGCCGCCCGCGCCCACCCTCGGGGCTCCAAGGGTCCCGAGCGGTGGCGCCCACCCTGCAGGACAGCCGGGCTTTTCTGCTGCACCCATCTGCCGCAACACCGCGCGGCTTTACTTTTTTTAACCTATTTTGATTACAGTTTTTTAAGATGCCATCCTGGCCGTTCCCTACCAGGGCCCACTCTCGGGCCCTGCTGTTGGTGCATGGCTGTAGGGGCCCCGCGGGCCAGCCCCGCTGCCGCAGAGATCCCTGGTATGGCCCACACCACACAGGTGAGCCATGTGGGATGGACCTTGCCACTAACGCCACAGCCCAACACTGAAGGGAAAGGGGACAAGGACCTTGCCCAGTGGCTCCCAGCCTCTGCTTGCCCTGGTGCTGGTTACCACTGCACAAAGCCCCAGTGGCACCAGGCTTTTCTGTCTGAAACACCCTGCTCACGGTCTACTGGAATTGGCACTGGCTTTTGCTTGGTAAAGGTGGTCAGTAGTAGCTGAAACACTGTCTGGTTTTGAAGCAGACAGAAAGCAGGCTTCCAAAGTGATTTTGATTCTCCAAATCAAAAGCCAGGCACGGACCAGTCTGTGTGGGATGAAGAAGCCACAGAATGATACCAGCTCCAAAGCCTCTGTGCTTACCACCCTGCCATCCACCTCAGCAGAGCAAGTAAGCCTTCACCTCTCCTGCTGCATCTCTTAGCGGGTTGCAGCTTTGCCACCTGATCCATGTGCTCCTGGCCCCACAAAAGAGATCACAGTATGCTGCCGGAGGGATGTTACACAAGAGCACAACCCCACAGGTTGATTGGCACCAGTGGGCTGCGCTAAGGGGAAGTGGACAGGGATTCACTGCTCTCAACCTGCTGGGCTCCCAGAGGTACTGCCACAGCCACGGATAACCACAGCTTGGCCACAGCCAGGGATAACCACAGCTTGGCCACAGCCAGACCGTCGTGAGCAGAACTGGGATCTCAGCTACCCGGGCGCACAGTCCAAGGCTCTGCTCACACTCTTTGAACTCCTGCCTTCAGCCACACTCCCAGATTAAAACCCCAGTCAAAAGCAAAGCAAGACAAACAGCACAGAAATTGAAAATCAGATGAATTGAAGAAACTGCGGTGACTAGCGTGCAGCTACAAGAGAACCTTATATTATGCAGTAGTATCGGTGACCTTACACCCGTGCCTTTGCCTTGCAGTAACAGCCAGCTTCAAAAGCACGTGCCTGGGTTTGTCTGCAAAGTGCCAGTGGAAGACTCGTGCTGAGAAGCCAGTGTCAAGCATCGCCTCTCTGAAAAAGGCCAGTCACACCATTTGGACCGTTTGGCGTGCACTCTATACCATGCTTGGTTCAAGACTGCTGCACTTGTGAAGGAAAGCAAAGACGGTCAGTGTTGAGATATCCTGTATTTATTCTAAAATTCAGCAATAACAGTAATTTTGCTGTTGTGAAAACACAATAATCGGACTGCAGAGACGGAACAACATTATAGACTTAAACCTTCCGCTTACAGATATCCAGAAAATATGAAGTAAGTTTCAATTACTGAGTAAGCAAGAAGTTACACAAAGAGGCTTTTCTTTAATGCATTTCAGGTTTTGTCATTTTCCTCAGCTTTAATACTTTGATGCTAACACCTTCACTAAAAAAGAAAGTTTTTGCCACAGTTGTTAACGGCACTCAACAGCTTCGGGTACCATGCTGTCCTCTATGGGAAGATGCGTTAAAGTCCTGTGCCATTGAACATCTCAACCAGGTTTTATACGCAGAGAGAAAAATTAAAAACCAGGCAGAAAGACCTAATGGGAAGACAGAGCAGAGAAGAAATGCTCCTTTTGCAGTCTGTTTTTCCAGTACAGCTGTTTGTATGAACCACACTATCTTCGTGAACTTCTGAAAAAGGATGATGGTTTTCATTAGCACCGGCAAGGGTTAGACCCAGGCTGTAACACAGGGAGGCACTGCCTTATAGTTAAGGACTACATTCGATGGAGAATTGTTAAATATTAACTAACGCTAAACTGCAGGGGAATTCCAGGAAAAACAGGTAAGCCAGCTGCAGAAATATCAGACACCTTAAAGTGCTGTGAGAATAAATGGAAATCACCCAAAATAATTTCCACCAATTTTTCCTTGCAAAAGAATTAATCTGTGCATGCATAATGCTGACAGTGTTTTACATTCGTTTACAGGCCAAAAAAAAAAACCCAGAAAACAAAGGCAATGCTGTATCAGAATAATTTAAAAATTCACACATACAAGTCACTGTACAGGAAAAACAAGTCTGTTTTATAAATACACAAAAGAAAATTAAAGCCAGTTGTGGAATGATTTCTGGAGCAGGTTGGTATATCACTTAAGAGATTGGCAAGTCGCTGTCTCATTCAAATTCCCACATCATGGCTAAGAGGGCCAAGGCTCCCCCAGCATGTGTTTATGGTGCAAAGTGTGTGTTAGGCTGATGGCAGGAGACCAGTCCATGCAGTACAGAGTACTTCACCTGCAGAAAAAGGTTCTCCCTTGTTAGAAAGACTGCATCCCTTGCCCTGGGCAAACTGCATCTCCGGACTGGTTCCATCATAGCAAGGCAAAATTCATGGTGTCTCTTCTATGCTATGTTTATTTAAAAGCCTTATGAAAAAGTAGTCTTTATAAATAGTATAAAGAGGGAAACCGCAAGGCTTCAAAAGCCCAAAGCCTTCACTTGTCCATATGAAAACACAGGCCATGATTTAAAAATAAGACAGCAGGTCAAACCTTATCTGCGCGTACCTAGTATATGCGCGCCGCTGTATATACAGCGTTCACAAATACGTCGTGTTTCTAGAACAGCTTTCTTGACACAACAGTGGAGAATTGTTTTTTCACTCAAGATGCCCAGTTTCCGCTACCCTCCGCCACTGCTGCGTGAGAAGTTCTGAGTGAGGGTAGTTAGCAGCTGGCTAGTCTCCTCCTAGCTGAAGGAAATATGCATAGACGTACTCTGTAGTTCTCAGTTGCAATAGCGAGCTCTTGTATGCAACGCTTGAAAGAACTGTTAGAAAGTAACTCTGGACCTGACAGTGTCCCTTCTGAGCGGGAATTCCCCTAGCTCCAGCCGTGGGGATTATGGGTGGAGCACGTCCTGGCTCGGGAGTCGTTCGGGGTTTGTTTTCTGCTGGCAGGTACAGCTCTTGTTGAGAACTGCTCTGGTGACGGTGTCCCCAAAGGCTGCAGCCCGGCCAGCCCCTACCCAGGCTGGGTCGGTGCATTTCGCAGGCTGGTTGCCCCACACCGGTGCTAGGTTGCTGTGGCAGCGGTGACGCCTCCTGGGAAGTCAGGGCGCCCCGCCACAATGCTTACTGCATTTACTTTACCTGCCAGCGCCCGAACCCCCCTCACTGATGCGCAACCCCAACTATGTACACGGCATGCTGGATTATGTTTCCCCAGCCATGCAGC
The DNA here is from genome assembly GCF_963264785.1 of Psittacula echo. Taxonomy (NCBI): domain Eukaryota; kingdom Metazoa; phylum Chordata; class Aves; order Psittaciformes; family Psittacidae; genus Psittacula; species Psittacula echo. The sequence goes on from NC_137743.1 coordinate 49,082,687, forward strand.
TGAGCACAAGTTTAACAGTGCCGCTACTTCTCCGCACGAGCCCCAAGGACATAAACACGCGCTTTATTTCCCCGACTCGCCAGGCCCGTGGAAAGAATTCTTTGCCTCGTAGCGCTCTCGAGAAGCCTCAGCGCGGTCCCGCGACACACGGCGAAGCGCGACCGCGGCTCCGGGACACTCCGGCAGGCCGGTCCTTGAGATGGGCGCGGGGCGAGCGCCAAAGGTCCCAGCGGCCGCCGCCGGGACCAGGCCGCCGCCTCAGAGGCAGACGCGGGGCCCAGGGTAGGGCTCTCCCCCGCACCAGAAGTCAGCGGCCTGCGGGGTCTCCATCAGCCACACCTCCCGCGGCAGCCCAGGCGGCTCGGCGCTCGCCTGCGGCAACGGCCCTTCCAGCAAGCGGTAGTAGTGGCAGTCCCGGCCGTGCTGGGGGTCGTAGGGCGGCGCCAGGATGTCAAGGAAGGCGGCGGGCCCGTCGACGGCGTCGATCTGGTGGAGGTTGTCGGTGTGCGGCGAGAGCAGGCAGGGCGGGGAGGCCGGCGTGTAGTGCTGGCGGGAGCGGTACAGGGCTCGGTGGCAGGGCCCCGCGGCGGCTGCGGGGGGCGGCGGGACGGCGGCGGCGGGGGGCAGCGTGTCCAAGCAGGCGATGCGCAGCGTGCCGTAGAGCACCTTTAGCATGCCGTTCATGCCCGGGTGGTCGTGCAGCGGGATGCAGGCGCCGCTCCGCAGCAGGAACACGCCCATGCTGAAGCTCTCCGTCTCGCAGATGTGCATGTAGCTAACGGGCGGCACCACGCCGGACCACGGCAGCCCCCCACCCGGTGCCGCCGCTGCTGCCGAAGGCCCCCGCGGCGCCAAGTGCAAGTCCTCGGCGCGCACCTCATCCAGCAGCTGCTGCAACCGATGCAGGTTCTCCCCGAAGGTCGGCCCCGCCGGGCTGCGGAAGGTAATCCGCGCCTGCCGCGCCACCCGCTGGATCAGGGAGGCCATGTTGTCCCGGGGCATGGCTGCGCACGACCCGGCCCGGCCCCGCCGCGCCCGGCAGCCGCAGGCGGTCCCCTTGCAGCTTCCGACTCCTCCCCTGTCACCGCCGCGCAGGCGCACCAGCGCCGCCGTGCACCTCGGGGCTCGTAGTCTTGCCTGTGGCCGCGGCCCCGCAGCCCTGGCTGCTCCCCAGGGTCTTGCAGAACCGGGAGCAGTGGAGGGCCGAGAACTATGGCTCCCAGCGGAGTCGGCGGAGGTGAGTGGCTGATGAGGGCCGTGCCCCGCGAGGTGGTGTGCGGGGCATGGTAGGGCCAGCTGGCTCCCAGCGGGATGCGGCGGCGCTGCCTGCGGCCGCCATCTTAATGCCGCGGGGAGCGAGCTCGGGCGAGAAGTGCCGGAAGTGCCCTCGGCAGCCCTGCTCCGTGGTGGTGCCGGGGAGAACGGCGGCGGCCGCTGGTTGTGGGGTCACGGGCACAAGGCATAGCGCGGCGCCGCTCCGCTCCTGGCAGCCAGAGTGTCTGCGCGGAGCCCTGCCTGCCGGGACCGGGAAGCCACAGTAATGAACAAGTTCTCGTGCTGCATGTTTTGTCATGTTTAGTTCTGGGGTTGTGAGAAGGAGTACAAGGTGCTTTTTACTTGGCTTGTAGTTCAGCCACGTAAAACTGAGCACAGTAGCGCCAAGTACGGTGTCATGGACATAGAATGAACTATGTAACCAGTTTGTTTGTTGTCATTAATTGCTTGCTACAGCTAAGACATTTTTGCAAATTGATCAGATTTCAACTTAGTTTGTGACATCGCCTTTGCCACTGGAGTGTTACACTGAGGTCTTTTTGTACGGCATGCACTGTCCTTGGTATGTCTCCTTATCATCGCTTTTGAGTGTGATTGCATCTGAATTTATTTTAACCACAGATGAACAGAACAAGCACATGGAGTTCCAGATGTTGACCCTCGGAGAATCCACGTGTGACAGAAAGGATGGATAATCTTGGCTCAGTTCCAACCTGGTGGAGCCAGCATGTGGTTGTTTCAGGCTGATGTACAAAAAGGGTACAGCGTTTATTCTGCAGGGCATTACATGCAATGTTTTATTCCACTTTTATCTGTGGCAATGATCTTATTACCTTATTTCTTACACACATGACTGTGCAAGTGGATCATGCCTATAAAATACTTGTGTTTGATGTCAGAAATTAACTTGTTAGTGCTGGGATTTGTTAAAGAATATTAGGCTGTGATCACAAAAAAAGCATCTGGAGTTCTATTAATTTAAGCAGATGTTGAGCACCTGAGTACCCTGGTAGGCCCAGCTGGTTAGGATTCTGAAAAACAGCTGAATTATAATAATCAAATAGGACTCCTGTGGCTGCAGCCTACCAAGTTTAAAAAATTAAATTTAAAACCAAGGTAAACCAATGTATTTTCTTGATTAAAGGGAAACTCCAGTCTTAAATTATGCATTAAACTTAAATAAGAGATATATGGCCTTCTGTGATATTATCATAGAACCATTACAGAATCATAGAATGGTTTGGGTTGGAACCCAACCTGCCTGCCATGGGCAGGGACACATTGTGCTTGACCAGGTTTCTCAAACTCCCGTCCAACCTAGCCTTGAACACTGCCAGGAATGGAGCATCCACAACTTCCCTGGGCAACCTGTGCCAGCGCCTCACCACCCTCACATGAATCAGAAATTGTGTACAGCAGTCAGAAATATAGATGTTGTGGGCATGTGATGGCCCAGTAGAGGATTAAATATTGATATTGTAAACAAAGATTGGTGACTTGAATCTCTCTTCCTAAACCTGTTTCTCTCCCCATATAAATAAGTGGTGCACAGAATGCAAATCTAGGTCATGGTGTTACTGCTTCCTCTTCATGGAGAAGGTTGTTCATTTGAGTTCTGCTTTTGAGTTCCACCTGAAGCTACAAGGCATTGCAGTCTTCAGCTCTTTCACATTCACACTCCAGTGTTTTAAGTAATTTCTCTCTCCAGTGCCTGTGTTGGGAGCACAGGGTGAAGATCAGGTGAGTGCTTCTATACCTTGCAGGAAGAGGTCTGCCTGGCAGGATGCTTAGGATGAGGGGGCAGACATCTTGAGGTCATAGGTACAGTCTTTAGTGGCCTGCGAGCCTTTTTGTTCTGGATTGAACTCCTGAGGACACCGACAGCCTCACTGTGGCTGCATTGATTGGCAGGTGGCATTTTGTCAGAAGCCAAGGGCTTTGGAATGCTCCATTTTCAGTGTGTTCTTCTATTCAAGCTGCTTCTACACGGACAGTCAGTTTAATTGTGGAGGTATGGACTGGAAATTTTGGCAGTTTCCACTCATAATGGTAAATTATCTCTTGATTGGCTCAAGCTCTCCATTTGTGTCCTGGCTCAGCAGTGACGTTTTATGTGTGCAAGTGAATGCTAGAATTCTCACTTTGAACACAGTGGTTCTTTTTCTGTTCAGCACAAAAATAAGCCTTTTTGTGGAAACAGAGATGCTTGATATTGGTAGGACATTATGCGCCTGGAATAGCATGCAGTTGTAAGAAAGATCAGCATGGAAAACCAGGATCCTAGGTCTCATTTCAGCCTGATCCTGACTTTCTGAGTGATAATTAGGTGAGTTACTTGACCATTTAGTGCTTATCACCCTGTAAACCATGAATCATGCGTCCTTCGCACAAGGATGTTTATTAAGATTTTAAGAACATCTTTCCTGGTGATCAGTTTTATATTTAGCATAATTGATCACCTTATGATCCTTAGTGTTTTCAGCTACTGTATTGATTTCAGTTTCTGACAGATATAGACAAAAATATGTCTTAGGCACTTAATGTTCCAATTAAATGCCATATGACACCCACATTTTTCAGTGCAGTAATATTACCTCCCCTCCAAACAGCTAACATTAACAGAAAAACAAGCTGTCCAGCCAACTGACAATTAAATTGATGGGTTTTTTTATTTCTGAAAGGCCATACTCTTAGCTGGCCTCTATAACCTTGAGTTTATGTGAAGAAAAAAAGAACCCCTGGTGTAGTTGCTTGGCTGGGCTTTGAGACTGCTTTGTGTCACTGATGCAATGGCCAGGGTTCAGCCCAGTGGTTTTTTCCCCTCAACACAGAAAGAAAATGTGTTGAGAAGTGTTACAGCTATTTTCTCCTGCCCACCACCCTACACTTCAGGGCTTCTCTCCTTTCGACCTGAACTATGCTGTGAGTTGACAGTTTTTCAGCTTCTTATGTCTTTGTTGCTGTTATGTCTTTGTTGCCCCCAAGTTTATGAAATATCCCTTGCTCATTTTCATTTTCTTCTGGGAGTTGCTTCCCAGATTGGGTTGGTTTAAGAAGTCAGAATTACCTGTAAGCATAAAGTAAACAGCAGTCTTGAATGGACAGACATGAGAGGTGTCTGCTTAGAGGGTCATTTGTTAGCTATAATTAAAAGTTGTGTTAGAATGCTAGAATATTTTACAGGATCTAGAACTTGGACAGGGGGTACAGAAACCATTCTCTGTTATAATGTTGCCAAAAACTGCAGATGTGTGTTTAGATAGAACAAAAACCAAGACACTCTGGCAAAGAACATCTCTTGCACTGTTCCTGCCACTGATTCTGCAAGGGTGTGTATATCTATATATTTATAGCGACCACCAGTCAAGGAGATAGATATGAATGCTAGCTAAACATGATTCAGATGAGAACAAGGCTAAAAAGAGAAGACAAATAACATGTCTATAATATTTGCTGTCTCTCCAGTAATGGTTTACGTAAAAGAAAGTTGGTTATCAGTTATTCATCAGAGAATTTATATATCAGTAGAAACAGAGGAGTGCTAGATCTAACTGTACTGAAATCAAAAGGGGAATTAGGTTCATATATATACCAAACTTCTAGCAGATCTATGTAACATTAAGACACCCACCCACCTTTACCACTTCTTTACTGACACACATCCTGTGTTCCATTAACAATGTAATTCACCCCTCGCTGCACTCTTCATTTGTTGTAGCCTCTCAGTTAAATGCACAATTTCTATATAAAGCACATCATTAATGAGTTTTATTGACAGTTTGCTTCTGAACAGCCTAGAGCAGGAGCTGGAGTGACTCAGAGTGGGAAAGGCTGTGCAGCATGCAATTCCCTCTGCATGAATTTGCAGAGATAATGAGCTTCATTCTGATCTTCTGAGTTTAGCTCCACTGATTTCATGTTTTCCCCTGGTGCAAATCATATCCATGCTGATGTCTGTGATGCCACCCAGGTTAGACTGTGGCAATGGGTGCTGTGAGTTCATCATAGCCTTACTCCTGAACTGTCTAGGACTGATCCTGGATGTGAGGAAGATGTTTTCCAGCATGGTTACAAACTGCCCTCCCTTCACACAATTCCTTCTCAGTATGTGGTTTGCAAGAAGGCATCTCTGGCCGGAACCACTTGTGTGGTATCTGTATTAGCTATTGCAGCTGTGGAGCTTCAAAACACTTTCACCAGTTACATGCAGTGGTGACAGAAGATAGAGAAGGAGAAATCCCCTAATGGTTGTGGAAAGAATTACTACTTGACTTCTAAGTTTATCATGTATTTTTTATGCTTTCTAAAGATAATATGAGTATATAATTTGGGAAAAATATGACATTTATGTCTAAAACTTAAAAATATATTCAGGGATATTGTGGAAGTGTCCACAGTCCTGAGTGCTCAGATACAGGCAGGAAGGTAAAAAAAAAAAAAAAAAAATTTGGTAATGATTGAGATGAAAGAAACCTACAGTTCAATTTACAGATGTAATTCTGAGCCCACAAAAAGCTGTATTACCACTCTGCCTTGGTACGGGCACAGTTTTCAAAATAAAGTATCAGCAGGAATGCATATGGATTCTTTGTTATGAAGAATGTAATTAGAAATGGAACCATTGATCCACTGATAAAAGGAAGTCTTACAGTGTATGGGACACTATAATTTGGACCATCCCTTTCAGTTTTTCAGCTGACAGCAGAAAAGACACAGTTAAAGGTGTGGTATGTTTACTTGTGATTTCTTCCCTGCATATCTTTCTCTGGTTTTATTAAAATAATTTGGTAATTGATATTCTATGTAAGTGCATTCAAAAGCAGCAAAACGCATAGAAGTCATCATGTTATTGATATACATTAACTTTAATTTTAATTTAAATGCTGACAGTACCTGTGAGGAAAGTTGAAATCTGTTTCCTGGGATAGTTGGTACAGAATTAAAGTTGTACTTGGCTGTAATCCCAATGCTTTATTAGCGTGAGGGGTTTGTCTCCTCCCTGGCAGGTCCTGGTTAGTGGTGAAGTGGAGCATCTGGAGCCTGTCCTGCTGTGGCTGCAGTCCTGGGTAGTAGTGCTGGGTCGCACCCCGATGTGGCTCCAGGCATGCTGGGGAGGAGATGCCTGCTGTGTGCTGCCACTGGCACCAGGCAGCATCCTGGAATCGAATCATGGCCCTCTCCATTGTTTTGAAACCACTTCCCTGTAGGTCCTTTGGGTTCTGTTACTGGCTGCCAGACACGTAAGGCCTCGCTGGCCTCTGTTACATCAGTGCCAAACTGCTCTTGTTTGGTTTTTTAATTTCTCTGTTACTTTTTCAGAGAATCCCGAGGGTCCCATTTGGTTGCTCAGTGAAAGAACAGAGGGTGGGAGAAAGCTTGCAAGGTCACCTCTTTTTGGAAGCAGCTCCCTTTTACTATTCAGCCTTCCTCTTAGCAGCTGGCTTTCAAATGGCAAGGGAAGGTTTTGTTGGTATGACGCAGGGGAAAGACCTGGCTAGTGTATGAAGACTCTACAGATTCCCCATTGGGCAGTGGTAAGGTCTGTGTGCTTCTGTTTGCCTGTTACTACTGACTTCAGTGCCATATTTACTTTCATCTGCTCTATGATAGGTGCAGTATACAAGTACTTTTGTACCGGGTAGTGTGCGTTTCTGCTCATTTGGACTCAGATTTGGAAGTAGATAGTTAACTAATTAATGGGGTCCCAGAGAACGTGAAGTGTGGGATCTACCACTGCTTGTGTCATGCTAAGTAGTGATCACACCCCAATTTTTAGGCAACCTTACGAGCGAGGCCTAAAGTAATTCTGTTTCTGTGGCTCAAAGAGTTACTACTGTGCAGCTGAGTCACTGTAACCTGCTTGGTGCTCACTCATAGCCTTCTCTCACTGCCAAAAATGCTTTAGCGCAGACTATCTTTAAGCTAAGCCTTTCTTTTTCACAGTCACGAGTGAGGACTGGGTATGGTAGTCATACAGGTGGTAAGCAGTAACGCATGAAGCTATAGTAACTTGATTGCCTTTGGTTATACATGTAACATTATTTTAGGAATCTCTGTTCAGCAAGAAAGAGAACTACTTCATGTTTAATGATTTGGGATCAAATTTGTCCCAGTGAGAATCTGTACAGAGTTGATCGATAGTGCTAAATTTAAGCAGGAAGGAATAGTCAAGGAACATTTTTCTATTTTAAATTAAGAATAGATACATTTTTTTCATGTGAAAGACTTGGCGTTCAGCAGAAAAAGATGAACAGTAAAATTTAGTGGGTAGGGTATTTAGTGGGACAGGAAAATGTCAGTGTGTTCGGGTGTCTGTCAGTTAATCAGTAAATCTAGTCAAATCCTTTGTCCCTTAGGTGGAGGGTCTGTATTAAACTCCAGACCTCCAGGAGAAGGAAGGAAGTTTTAGGCAAGTGTTTGAACAAGGGAGGTGGACTGGGAGAAGCAGAAGAGAAAGGCCAGGACCTGCAGAAGTGTTACAGCAACCCACACACAGCATTATTGATTTCTCTTTGATTTGCGGCTATCAACTGGGATTTGACTACTTTTGAGACAAACATACTAAAATACAAGTACATCAATTAGAAAATGTTGGCAATTAGTCAGTAGAGAAAAATGACGAGGTAAAAAAGGAAGGAAGAGATGCCAATATGGGTGAAATGTTGGTGAATGAGGTCATTCTGGGACGTTCCAGAGAAGCAGCACAGAGAGGTGAATTGGTGTTTGTGCAGGGAATGAAACAAGGAAGAACAGGGCAGCTTGATTCCACAACATACAGTTGTGGATGAACAACTGCTAAAGGAAACATATGAATGCATTTGGAAAATCAGTGCTATGTGTAAGCTGGGTTCTGAAGTGTGGATTGAAATGGTGATATAAAAATTTTTGCTTCTTTAAAAATTTTAATGGTGTGTTTGAAGGCAAAATGAAGTCACAAGTTTGGACATGGCAAATGCTTGCCAGAGCTATAAACATGACCTTCGCTGGTTGTGCTCTAGTACTCGCACTATTTACATGACCACATGCTCTTTTTCAGTCAATAATACAGTTGTCAGTAGCACTGCTTCTGCACTGTGCTAGTGTGCATAGGTGTATCCTCAGATGAGCGAGGAAAAACCCCCCAAATTACCAAGGTATAAAGGGTTATAGTTCATATTTTATGAATATTTATATATTTTATATAAAGGGTATAGTTCAGATATTTAGTATCTAGACTTCTGCATTTTGCAGCATGATGGCAAGTGTGACACAGATTTTTCTTGGAAAATTAGAATGTGTTCCAGCAGAAACTGATGCAGAGACTCAGCTTTTTCCTGAAAAAATAGCTTTCTTCCCTGTACCTAAGCATTTAGAGCTTGCAGGAGCAGGGCCTAACAAGCCACACATCTTTCTTACTGTTTCTTTTTGTTGCTTGGTTTTGGTTGTTTTGGGGTTTGTTTTTGGGTTTTTGTGGGGTTTTCTTGTTTGGTTTGGTTTTGGTGGTGGGTTTCTTTTGGTTTTGTTTTTTTTTTTTCCCCAGGAAAACAAAACTCTCCATGTTAAAATGATTGCAAATTGAATTTTAGGGGGATCTAGCATGTGATTACTTTTTTTAGACAGGATTTTCTTCATAGCTGAATTGGACTGAGTTTTTTTTTCTTTCCTTCCAAACCAGATGGTGAGTGATTCAGTACTTTTAGCAGTAGAAAAATGATTTGTTTTCTTTCCTCAGTAGTTGGTGTGAATGTACTTTTCTTTATCTATTTACATATTATGTAAACACACTCTACCAGCATATATGTACACAGTGTACAGTCCTAATCCTGCAGAGAGCCCTGTATAGGCAAGGCCTTGCACATAGAAGGAACTGACATTGCTTTCAGAGAGCTGTTCGCATGGAACTCCTGGCAGGATTGTAACTGTATTTGGGTTTTTATGTGTTCACTTAAATATATGACACTGTATGAGGATGCCAGCAGAACTGTAAGTCCACAAAACATTTGAGTAACCTTGCGCACTTTACTTTTTTCACCTAACAGAGTCTTTGGGGATGCCCTTGATCTCTTCTGTTGTCTTCCTGTGGTAAGCTGTCATCCTGGTGACTGTTGAATTAAAGGCAAAAGCTTAACCTTATTATGGAGTGTTGGGGCAAGTTCTTCCTGGTGTGCAGGAGGAGCGAGAGCCTCATTCATCTGGTCTTTTGGACTTGTACTGATGCTACTAGGGGGACTTTGGAAGGGATTCCTGTAATGGTGAGAAATGCTTGTGAGAGTATTAAAAAACCTCCTTTCATGTGTGTGCTTGATTTCTCAAAGCTATCTGCATCTGTGTTTGTATATATACAGTGTTAAAACTGAATGCTAAATGCAGTGCTGTTCCTTGTTTTGTGCTAAATAAAACATACATGTAAACCATATATATGCCGTGTCGGCATATGGGCATTTGAGGCAGAATGGAAGGATCTGAAGCTGACAGTAGACTGCATTATAGGGAAATAGTATGTTACAGTGTCCAGCCACTGATTTTTTATACAAGCACAGTTGCCCAGGCAGCCTTGGAGTTGTCCTTTCCCATCAGTTAAGAGCTATTTTTGTAAGTTTCATGTGCTTCTACCCTAGCTTTGTCTGAGAATTAAAACACTGAATGCATAGTCATACTGCTGCTTTACTGAGATGATGATGTTCCACTTCAAAAATAGTGACCAGTTTGTCTGTACACAGTTGGAATGGGATTATCCAGTTCTCTCCTTGGTTCTCACCTCATCTATGCACACTTCAGTTGAGTCACTGGGGGTTTGCACACAGAGAAGCTGGCCCCTTGCCTTGTTTTCCAGGTTTGCCAGAGAGTTGCAACCCAGTTCTTTGCATCTCCCACTTAAAAAAATGTGACAATCTTCTGCTTCCTTGAATTTTAGTAGGGGAAGAAAAAGACACATGAATTAGCATCAGAAATACTGTGCTGTGACATGTCAAGTTTTTTCCCTCAAATTATTCAGTGGAAGGGTGGCAGAAGAGGGCCCTTGAAACTAGCACTGTTTTTTTGACATGGATCAGTAGTCACACTGGGGTGATTCACTGTGCCTTGTATTTGTGTAATCAATTACTTTTCCCTTTATGCAGGGGGAATTGTTTGGGGGAGTTTGCCTCTCAGGTTCTGTGGCTATTGATGTGGTCTTTCAAGGTGGCAGAAAAATGCATCTCCAGAAAGACACATAATCCTGCGGGATGCTGTTGCATGGGGTGGCATGTGAATCTCATCTGAGGTCAGACTGCCTGCTGGGAGCAACGAGAGCTTGTTTGGCCAGTGCTGTCTGTTGCGTACTGAGGCCTGTACCTTCTGACATACCTCATCACAGTCACAAACAGTCACATTTTTCACAACTGGGAATTGCTTTATTATATTACCAGAAAGAAATAAAAGCACAAAGCAATGGCTGCAAACTTCCAATGGCTGTAGCTGTAGAAGAGCAGAACAGTAACTCCTAACCCAGCTGTTGGGGGCATGCAGGGACGGTGGGATTAAATTTTTTCTCAGACTGTTGCTTGTGCAAGCTCATGCGCCTCTTGTAGTTGCCTCCTGACTGGCAGCAGAATGCTTGTTTCCCAGTGCCACAGTTCCTGGTGTCACCTGGCACCTAGCCATCTGTCCCTTGCTGGCTGGAAATGGTACCGTGCCTGGGGGTCTGACAGTGGCGCCTATAGCAAATAAAGGGAGTCTAGGGAGAAGTTAAACCAGATGATCTGTCAGTCAGGGAGAATGCGTAAAATCTGCCCTCAGTGTGGAGGGCTCTGAAGAAATAGTTGGAGACCAGTTATATGTTACCTTCTGTGGGCCCCAGGGAGCAAACACTGTGAAAAAACTTGGCTTAAATCTTTGAGGACTAAGTAATTGCTGGAAGCTCTAGGTTACTTAGAACATAAGCATGCATTTATAAGCACTGGAAGTACTGAAGAGAGTTTCTTCTGGTTTCATTTAATAATAGGGCATGTTGTGTACAGTTTGTTTGCTTGATTGGTTCATTTTATTGTGTGTACATACACTGTAGAAACAATTTTGTCTTTTGTTCAGTGTTGCTCAGCTGGTGTGTTTCTTGTCAATCCAATGAATTACAGGGTGTAAGTAGCTTGCTCCAGTCTGTCTGTGAAAAAAGGTTTAAAATAAAGGCCCGCAAGGAATACGGTGGAACTGCAGAAGAGTTAGAAGGAGGGTAGGCAGAGGAGGAGGCAGCATGTACAGCAGAATGGGAACCTTCAAGCCATGTGTGCCACAGGCACAGCAACTCAGTGGTGATGTGAGTTGCCTCGGTAAAAAAGGAGTTCTGCTCTCCCATGTGTGGTATGAAACTCAGGTTCCGCTGATCTGAGTGGAAGTGACATGGGTTTGCAGTGGGGCAAATGAGAGCAGAATCTGGCCGACTGTTAATAGCTTTTTTGTATTTAGGGCTGAAATAAAGTGGCTGTGTATGCAAATAATTGTGCAAGCATGACTCCTAAGTGACTTATAAGAGGAGAATTCAGTATTTAATTGTTGGAAATACAGAGTGTTTGGCACAAATCTCCCAGTTTGGCTGAGCTGTGCTTGACCTGTGACAGAGAGAGCAAAGGTGATTTTAAGTCCTGGGATCGAAGAGGCCAGTGTGTAATGTAACTCAAGGCAAAGTCAGCACATTGGCTGCTTTGTAATTACAGATGCTTATTTTGTGTACAAACCCAGTTGGTTCATTATCTTTTATTTCCATTATCTCCTCACAATCTTCATGTGTGAATCTGAGCTATTTTACTTCAAAGGGATGGCATATAACTAGAATTAAAAAAAAAAAAAAGGGTTTGGTAAGAAGAATTGGTTGTTTTGATATAAAGATGTTCTGATGTAACAAAAATGGTAAAATTGTTTAAATCTATGTGCAGCATCTGAAAACTCTGTGGGAAGCCTAACAAGTTGAAAATAACCTGTCTTCTGTGCCCTGCATTTCTTGCAGCATTTTGATCCAAGTGTCGGAACAAGGATAGTTTAGCTCTGAGAATATAAAAGAGACAATCCGAAGCAATCATGTTGCTGTAGCTTAACACACTGTTGCTCCAGCTGAACTCAGCAATCCTACTTTTGTGCCCTGTGGTGAAACGATACCTGCCGGCTTAAGCCATCTTCATGTTGTTACATTATTAAACTGTGGTAATTTCACCACAAGTTATTGGCTATCCTTATGTCTAGAAGTGTGGCCGTCCCATTCTAACTCCTCAGCTCGGAGAATGTTATTCCTGAGGCCAAGATTTAAAAATGCTTTCACCTTTCAGAGGTCCTCCAGAATAATTTGATAAAGTAAATTTTACTGATATGATCTCCTCTTTTTATTTATTTATATTTATTTCCCCCTTTCTATCATGTAGAAGTGTGGATGGTGGGGAGAGACATCCGATTTGACTGGGACACAAGTGTGAGCCCAGAGCCAGTGGGGTGTGTCTGAAAATACTTCCTGGTAAAAGTTGTGCTGGCTGAGAATCAGAAGCTTGCATCCAGTTGACATCACTGGAAGATGCACGCACAGAGTGAAAGTACTGTGTGGCCTTTAAGCTTCTGTTCCTGTGGTACATGAGGTTTTATACTACATGGAAGAACCATTCACTTTTCTGGGTAGTTGATACAAAATGGGTATCTGTGATCTGTTCCAGTCTGTTCTGCCTGGGTGTGTCTCCATGACTTCAAGAGAGTGCCATGTGTGCACAACAAGGAGGCTCTTTGGATGGAAACAGTGCAACGCAAGGCTCACTAACTGATGATAATTGATAATCTTTAAAGAGATGAGTACAACAGGTCCTACTCATCTAGATTGTAGAAGTGACTTGAGGGAGTATGTTCACCAAAGTGAAATGTTCTCTAAAATAATTGCTAACAGGTTTCTTACGCTTGTTTTCTTCAAAAGCTGTATGTTTTCCTAAGCCAAATGGAAAATTAGATTTTCTTCTCATTTAAATATAGGAGGAGTAACTGTGAAAATTGTTTGGCTTACATAGATGTTAAGTAAGTGTCACCAGTAGATAATCAGGCCCAGGACTTCCTTTGTGTGTTTGGCCAAGGGAAGGGGCATTTCCATTTTCTGTTGCTAATTGAATTCCCCTATGATCTTGTCTAATACGCAGAAACACTGAAACTGTATCAAGAATATGGTCTGTCTTCTGCCCTACCTCACATATAAACCACACCATCAAGTTCTCCATTGGTGAGTGTCTCCTCCCTTTGACTTCGTCCTCTTAGATGTAGGCTCTCTGGGGCAGGAGCTGTTGGTCTGTGTGCCAGAGCCTGCGGGCATTGCTGGAATAGAGAACAGTCCTTCTGCACGGCTGTTTGGGTGTGACAGAGGACTGAGCTGGGTGGACGGCTTTTTTTTCTAGGTGAACCCAATGAAGCAAATGGATTGTATGAGGAATCTTGTGCTGCTCTGGTTGGCACCAAGTGTGGCTGGATACATCAGAAATCACAGCTGCTCTCTAAGCCCTGTCTATGCATCTACAGCACCAGACTCCAGGAAACTGATTAATAGAAAGAAAATCCTCTTAATCTGGACGATGTTGGTTTGTCATCTTCAGGTCAGTACTTACATAGCTGCAAGCCTACTGCTGCCTGCTTTGCAAGAGGCAGGACATTAATTACAGGGCATGGCATAATGCATCGTGCTTAGGCATTTGAGGTGCTGACAGGATGACACTGCCCAGAGCAACTGCAGAGAGCATGGTCATGTCCAACACAAGGTATGATTTTAAGATCTCAAAACCCCCTGTTACCCAGTGTGTCACTTCTCAAGATAACATGTGGTATACATGCTGAAACCTAAAACTCCCTTGCTTTCTGCCTCTCCAGCAGCTTCATACGTGCATTCAGCTTCTCTTTAGTGTGAGCCACAAGGTGAGAACCTGGGTAGTACAGGGATCGGAAGAGCTTTGGTGTTCCCTAGGCCAGCTGGATGTGCAGCGGTCCTGTGCTTTTTGGCCTGAAAAGCACCAGAGCCTCTGAATAATGGTGCTGGGCAAGGTAAAGGAATGGAGCAGACAAACTGCTAAGGTGCATAGATCCCTGCAAGACCAAGAGCCCATTCTGGGGTGTGGAGGCGATATTGTGCGTCAGCGAGTGTGGGACTGAGTTAAGTAAGAGAATGTGAGAGCACGCTCAGTATAGGGCTGCTAAGCAGGGAGCAAGAAAGGATTTTACTGTTTGTGGTTTGAGAGATGGAGTGAGGAGTGATGGAACAGGTAGAGAAGAATTTGGTCGGACTGTGAGGGGATTATACAATGTACCCAGGGCTTGCAATTTATCCCTGTCCAGGTTGGAAATGGTCTGGTATTCTTCAGTAATGTTACAAGCATCTGATAGGTGCTGGGCATCTAACTCACTACCCAGAGCATTGACAGTTTGCCCCCATCTCGTTAGATAGATAGATGCAGATTTAATACTTTTCTTTGGGAGAATACATCACTTTCCTGTCCTGTGAAACAATGCTTCTCTTCTGCTATTCTCATGGAGATGTGGTGCAATGAAATCACTTCGTAGTAAGGGGCTGGTGAATCACTTTGTTGATATTCATAAATCTTTGCTGCCAGTTTCTGCACTGGTCTTAATATAATTTCCAAAGGCAAAAATAATAATTTTAGAGACTTTTTATTTTTGTTACAGAGATAATACTGGAATTATGTCATTGCATGCCATACTGAGCCCAAGCTCCCAGCTACCCAGACCTATTTGGGTAGCTGAAGACATTGACACCTATACAATCACTCCCTCCCTGGCAGCAGAGAGCTTGCTTGCAGCAAGGCAGAGAGGGCGAGCACATGCATTAGTCTCACAAGCTCTGGTGGGTAGTCCAATAACTTAGCTTAAAGTTTAAAGCTCTGCTGTGGGTCTAACAACCTCTTGCATGGGAACAGGAGCACTCTGAGCTGTCCTGGCTGGATGTGCAAAGGCTCTTCTGCTAGTTGAGAGTCTCCAATATTTTATTGCCTGCCTAGGAAGTGTCACTGGTTGGTCATGTCCAGCAGTTCTGCATCTTAAATGATGTAAGGAAGGCAGAAAGCTGTGGGGAATGCTGCCACAGAAAGCGGAAATAGGTAGGTCCCTCAGAATTTGCTTGTCCGAGGGGAGATCAGACAGCAGTCTGTGTGGTTGTTTTGGGCCAGTGTCAAAGGTCTTCATATGCATCTTCTTATGCATTGGCACAGGGCTTTTTCCTGGGGAAAAGGATTGCACATGGTGTGGATATGATCTTATGAAGGTAAAGGCACTTGTGGTTTATTCTTGGCAAAGCCTGAGGCTGCTTTAAAGTCATCTTTATGACAGCACTAATCTTCTGGCAACTGCAGGCTCAGGGAGTTGCACAAGAAGTGCAGAGGTGCCTTTGCACACTGCCTTGTTTGACGGGGCAAGCGTTCCTCTGTCACGAAGATCCAGCTGTTTCTCCAACCAAGCACAAGCACATGTTCCGGCAAGCCCACTGCTGCCCTGGCAGGTTATTTCCCTGTTGGTTTGTCCTGACGGCTATGCCTTTCCCTTTCTCTGTGATACATTGCACATTGCCAGCTGGTACTTGTAACATGTTCAGTAGAATGTTAAAATGAAACGTCTTAGGAGGAGGTCAGCTAGCTGTGCGGGACATGGCCTGCGTGTGGGCAGCATCTGACAGATTCCTGTCACTGTTACCCAACAGGCTTGTCAGAAATGATAGCACCTGCCTGTGGACTGTACTAACACGACGATACCAGCCAAAATGGGAAGTGTTAATAGTATTGTTTGCCCCGTATTCATCGTCCCTCCCCACTGTGAGAGGCGCAGTGTGAAGATCTGGATGGATAGTTACGAGTATTAGGGTAATGACACCAGATACCATTCAGTTCTGAGCAGCCAATGTGTAATTATTGTAATAGAAAAGCAGCACAGAAAATTGCTGAAGAGTTTTTCAGTTATCAGTGACTTTTCCACACATAGGCAGGTAAGAAGGTAACCTGTCTAAAAGATTTCTTGTTCCAGAATTAGTGCCAAGGATCAGATCTTCCTGATCTATTGCTGGGAAGCTCTGTTCTCCCATTTTCAGTGTGCCTACATGCTGAAGATTTTTCTGTTTAATTTCTCTTCTGTGATGGATGAAATCACTTGACATCTGTTTTTTATATTGAAATGTTACTTGACTTTTTCTGCCTATGCCGCAGCCGTTAGTGCATTTAGTGTATGTTATTAGCACTCCATAGCAGAATGCAGTTTTGTGCCCAATAGGGATTCTCAAAATAGCCATTGCTTCACTCTAAGCTTCTCTGTAGTCCAAGCTGCTTATTTTTCATGTGGTCCACTGTGAACCTCCCATTGTAAACTATCTGCCCTTGTAACCCACAGCCTAATTTTTCTTATTCTGTTCAGTGGAACTACTGACCATTGAGTTTAGCAAATCAGGTTAGTGTTAAGAGGATACCTGTGAGAATTTCCTAGTTGCATGATTTGTACTTACTGTGTAAGTTTTGTAAGGCTGTTTGGTTCCCTGCAGCCCCCATCTCAGATGTGGGACCTTGGAAGTCAGTTGATATGAACATCACTTTTTTTCTTCATTTTCAGTCCCCAGAGGACTGTCATTGCAGCATTGCCTTGTGACTCTGCTGAATTAAGAGTCAGAGCCCTGCTGAAATTCCCAGGCCAGAGGATGTGATGGCTGCTAGAAACATTGGTGTCGTTCTATGTTGGGGTGTTTTTTCTTCTTTTGGTTTTTCACCTGTTTGTTGTTTTTGCCCCCTAAACAAAATCTTTTTGCATTGTACATGGTCAGTGGTTTTGAGGAAAAACAGTTATTTCTTAGGTAGCTATTAAAATTTAAGAAAATAGTGGTTCTTCTTCCCCCTTATGTGCACACCTTCTCCTTCCACATGCTTTAGTGTTTTAAAGAAGGTCACCGCTTTCTGTTGTTACAGGAAAACATTTAAATGGCACACCATTTTATAGAAAAAGGAAGGAAAAATCCAGTACCTTTGTACTCCACCTGTAGGAGTGCTCAGTCTCGGAATGGCAAAATTAGCAAATTTTAGATGTAGGCCAACAGGTAAGGAGAAGAAGGGAGTGGAGTTGCAGATGCTAGATAAGGACAGGATGAGACTGATCAGAGAGACAGCAGGAGTGACGGAGGATACTTGGCAAGAGAGACCCAATGATACAGGTCAGCTTTACTCCCACTGAATCCAAGTGTTATCCCAGATTTATGGAGGCATGACATCCAGAGCCCTCCCAAAAGCTTCCATCCAAAGCAGAGGGAGTGAGAGAGTGAGTAGAGAGGAAGAAAAGCAGAGAGGTTGGAAGCAGCCTGGAATAGGCCTGTGTGAATGTGAGCTGGGGTCTTGCACAGTCCAAGGGAGTTTTCCTAAAAATAATGGTGGTCTCAAGACTTGAATTTGACCCAAAAGCAGAGAGAGTTACAGCAGTCCTGCCACGTGTTAGGTCTGCATTTGGAATTTCAAGCTTTGTTTTGCCTCTGGAGTCCTCAGTGTTGCACAGTCCCATTACAGCAGTGGTAGCAATGCAGGGTTTAGTGAGCGTGAGTTCCTATCCTTGGGCAGCTGCACCGGTCCATGTGCATTTCTAGTGAAGGCTGTCCCTAGAGTGAAGGTTATCTGGTGGAACTAACAACAGCAGCTTTTCAGAAAGCAACACTACTCTTGCCATAGTCACGACTGGGTAGCATTTTCCCCAGCCAAGCACTGGGACTGTGTGTGGAAAGGTCTGTTTGATGAAATCTGGGGCAGCTGAAGGGCAGACAGGCCATTCTGGTGTTTGCATGTGTGCTGGAGAAGGTGGAGGCATGCCTGTGCAACGTGGGGAACCTGAAACTCCAAGAGCTCTGACTAGGAGATGCAAATGTAATGCTTTAAAAAAGGTAATTTACTGACAGAACAAAAACTAGTAATGAGATGAACAATTAGCTCATCTTTCAACTTTCTGGATACATTAACAGCTGAAGAGTTAAAATTAATCTTGCAATTAATCTAAAAACATGTTGGAGCATTAATTTGAGGCTGTTAAAGTCTTCCTGATCATTTTATGGTACTCTTCTGGAGGAAGAGTGTCTTAACTTCAAGTTAGCTTAACCCTCACTTTATTATTGTTACTGATCAAATTAATTGCTGTCTTTAGCAGAGCTCACAAACCCTCCACAAGTCTTACTGTATTTACTTTTGTGTTTTCATTTCTTGAAAGGTGAAGATGTATAAAAACATGAAGGAACATTGTTAGCAGCTTGTTGCAGCTAGGAGTCACACCTGCATTTTTCAGCACATCTTAGTAATGTATGTGAATCCATAGAACATATCTGAAATTTTATATGTATTTTAAGGTTTGCTCGTGCTCCACTTGCGTCTTTTCCCAATCATCATTTCAAAAATGTCAGAGGAACAACAACTGAGCATTTCTCCTGTTCCCACCTGTGCTTTGGGATGTGAAAGAATAACGTTGGCACAGAGAGACCTGGACTTCCTCTTGGACGCATCTGGATGAATTTATGGGGCAGTCCTCTGTGCCTGTGATCAGTTTGAGAGCAGCTGATGGTGAGCATCGCCAAGATACGGTACTGGACTGCTTATCAAGAAAAACTAGATTCATGAAACATCACTGTCCTAAACTGCAGCCTCAACATGAGGACATTAGGGCAGCCACAACTGTGCAAAGTATCTTCACCAGCAATCTTTCACCCTCTGACAAATCCTTTCTTCTTGAAGGTGACTGTGGGTGGTCTTTGTCTAATTTCTGTAAATTCGGTACATCACTTTCTAGTTATGCAGCTGATACTCGTGTTTATATGAATGGCTATTTAAAAAAAGAAAGATCAGATGTTTGTTGTTTCATTTCAACATAAATCAAACTTTGTATTCAAATAGCAATTCTAGTTTAGCCCCAGGAATAGCTTTAGTATTGCTAAGTGTCTGGAGAGTATTGACTACAGAGACATGATTTTAAGCAGGCTATAATAGTTTCTACAGCTGTTAACAGTTTGCAGAAGAAAGGCGGCATTATTCCACGGTGTTTAAAATGTGCATGACTTGCATTGCACAGAAGTCAGATTGGGAGAATGTCAGATTTTTTTTAATTCTGAAATTCTGCCAGGAAAGTCTTCAATAACTGGAGAAATTCTTTTCACTGGTGAAATCAACATGCAGCACATTGTGTTATTGTAATTCCTTATAGCTCACCATGAAAGTTGTCTTTGTATGTGTGGATGTACGGCTTGTACTGTTTTGTTTTTATTTATTCTGCATTCTTTATTATAATGTTCTTTCCTTTTCTTCAGACCAGAAAGATTGTTATTGAGCCTTCCACAAAGCTGAAATAATGCTGTGTGTTAAAAAAATGTTAGCAATTTGAAGAAGTTATAAAAATTTATAAGTTGACTGAATACTTTGGAAATTTCTGCATATTTTAATATAAATAGGTAATGCTAATGTTTGTTCTTTGCATGTAGAGGTGGGTCTCTGTTTTCTAAAGGTCTTGTATATAAATTTAGTTCTTAAAATTACATTAGAACAAACCCAGTATTTTCTCAGATTGTATAATAGGAAAAATGTATTCGCAAAAGACACAGAATGTACATGGTTATCTCTGAATGTCATATAGTCATGAAATTTAGCATAAACAGTATCAGTTGTTTGAATGACTTCATTAATGCATGTAGGGGACTGCCTGTTTCCAGTTAGCTGAGGTCCTTCCATTCAGTTCAGCAAGTCCTGGATTGGCCCACAAATAAAAAGACTATGCTGCAGCTAACTGAGAAATAAGAGAAGGTGATTCTCTATAGATAACATGAAGTTCCAGTTTGCACTGGTAGAACTTCAGAACTTCTTCAGGTAGAAATTCGGTCACATGAAATCAAAGAAATCACAGAAGACAAAGGAATTATTTCAGATTAATTGAGTGTTAGCGATGAGTTCAAGCTTTATTTGTAACTAAAATAATAGAACAAGAAAGTCCAAAAGAAAGAAAGGAAGAGTAGAAGTAGGTAAAAAAGGAAGAAGTGGGTGACAAAATACTGGCAGGTGAGCAAGGGCCTAAATGATGACAGACAGTTTTAACGAAGACTAGTCTGAAATGGTAACACTTTGAATATGATCCACTGGAGGTGCTGGTTGGGTAAATATCTGAAAAGACAAGCATCAAGCTTTTTGGGGAGGGTGGAGAGGAGCAATGTGAGTTTTGGGTGGTTGTACAGAGTAGAAAGGGTTTGTTCAGATTTCCTGAAGGAGAATGAGCTTCTGATACTCCAAGGCAGTTTCTCCACAAGCAAGTACAGTAGCAGCTAGGAGTGAGCCTGGAGAGCTGCAGATCTAGTGAGGTCCCCTGGACTGCATGCTGTGTGCTTTGCCTGTGCTGCTGGGGTACCTCTGCCAGCTCAGGTGCACCTGTAAGGAATCTGTTCTGCATGCTCGAGGACTTCTCCATGATGCAAAGCAAAGCATGGTAAGCAGGGCGTTGGAGGGGCTGTCTTCAAAAGCACACTGCTGCTCCAAACTTGGACATTAATGTAAGTGCAACCTGCCAGATTTTAGGGTGGGAGTAGTGACATGGGACAGGGCAGAGGGAATACTCAGAGTGCACTTGTTCATGGCAGTGTGTGGAGCTGAGGGCAGTGAAAGCCCAAAGGGTACAGCATCTGCTGAGGTCACCAGGAGCTGTAGCACAGGGTAAGCCCTCCAGGAAAGGGAGAATGGCTGATGGAAGGCTGTGTAGGTGTGTTTAAAAAAAATAAAGAAGACGCAGTTCTCTTGACACACATCTTAAAAGGAGGATTGTTGGACGGCTTTGTCCAGTGAAATAACATTACCGGTGAGTGAGTTCCCTCCAGAGGGGACAAAAATGCCTTTTAGACATATGCAAGGTGACAGTGAAGTTAGCTAAAGCTTGCAATATCTGTTTTCTCCTCAGGATAAAGAACTCCTCAGAAAAGTTGTGCCTATTTAAAGGTTATTGTGATTTAGTATTTCAGGATGGATTCCCTCCTGACGTATTGCCTGTGAAATTTTGATAAGGCTTTGTAACACCAGCTTGTCAAGAAATAGGCAAAAGTAATGCACAAGAGTCCCAAGTTTTCATGTGTGGTTTTTATAGATCTTTTTCTTATGACATCCTGGAACATGCTTTGCTGTGTTGAAAGGCTTCCTTGGTCGTTGCGACTGGTGCTATGAAATAGCATTGCTGCTAGCTGGTGGTTTGTGCTGTAGAAAGCTGCTTATAATTTTCAAAGACTGCTTTCCAAATGGAATCACTTTGGTAAATGAACCCTTTAAAACTTACACTCACAAAACTGAATTCAATTCAGGAAGCCGTGTTGATTCTTCAGTCTTTTGTGAGTCACTTCCACTGTAACATTCTCTGGAATCATTCATTTCTGAGTGTTAAATATGACTGGTTGGTAATGAGGAGTTAACATAGATTCAGAGGTATTTCCATGTTCCCTGTCAGTGTGCCACTTCATACTGTATTTATTCTCACAGAGCCTGTTATATAAAAGTACCATTTTACAGAGCGGAGGCACAGGGAGAATAAATGATGTAGATAAGTCTGTGGAAGGAAATATGTTGCAGAACTATGTTGGGTTTCCTCAGCTTAAGATGTTTACCCACTGGACTAGCTCTCCTCTTGTTCTGCAGCACAGCTTATTCTTTTCTTGCTGGGGGTCTTGGTCATCCCATCCAGCACAGCCAAAACAAACACTGCAGAAAGAGCAATCTGATGAGGCTGAACGTTACCAGAAAGCTAATAAGAGCCTTAGCTTTAGTGGTAGGATTATGCCAAATAATGTGATTAACCGAGACATATGTGTTAGTACCTAAGTACAGCATGTTTATATATGCCAGTACTTTGAAAACAAAGAAAGTAAAAAATGCATGGCCAGTGGGTTATTGTCCAGAATTGTTACTCTTGCTACAAGCAATGGGCATACACAACAGTTTGGCTTTTCAACTTTGCTAAAATGATTTGCTAATAAGATTTTGTCTTATGAAAGATGATGAAATGCATGAGCAGAACACAAACATTTTTACTAGATATTGTTAGCAGTTATGAGGATAAATTTTAACAATGTTAGGATTTTCCAGGCCTCTTTCAAACCGACTGTGTTACCTCTCTAAATTTTCTGGTTGTTGTGTGTCTTTCTCTAATAACAGTTGGCCTTAATTGCTTCTGAGCAATATTTCCTTGGAAGCCCTCAGATAACAAAAGGCAAGGCAGAGCAGTCTGAATGAATCTCTACTGAGAAACGGGCCATGTTCAATCTGTAAAGTATGTAGACTTTTCTTCCTTTTCCTGGGGAAAGGCAGAAGAGGGCAATAGGTGCAGGATGTGGAAGGAAGAAGCAGTGGCATGACCCTGCGGCATTTCTACATGTTGAATCAGAGGGTGACATTTAAACAAGTCTCACTACACCCAATATGAAAAGCTGTGGTGCAGATCAAATCGCTGGCTGTGCTTGAAGGCAGATGAGGAGGAAAAAGGTCAAGGCACCTATCTGTAGGTAGCCTTGCCTGTGTTTTGAATGCTGAGGGGGCTTGCCAGCAAGCAAAAGGGGTCTTTAATGCTTTAATGCTTTTTTTTTTTTCTTTTCTTTTTAGTTTCTTTGAGGGAATGAATGGCTCCGGACTTTCCATCTCTGGAGCTGGTGGTTTCCATACCACAGTGATTCAGCCAGCATGAACTCTTGACCAAATCCCAGTTTATTTCCTGGTTTTGTTTTTCTAAAATACTTCACATTTAGCAGGGCACAGAGGCCTCCCTACTGTGTGACACTGTGAGATGGAGAGCTGTGCTCCTTTTACTGGTTAGCTCTCAAAGGACAGTTCTCTATGCTTCTGAAAACTTTGAAACTGAAATAATTGACAAGAACACACTGAATTTTGACTAAAATTGCCCAAATTCTTACACGCTCCTGGCTTTTTGATGCTATGTGTTTATGTGGAGTTTTCTTTGAGGTTTAATAAGGTCTTATTTTTGTTTGAGAAATACGCCTTGAAGAAAATGTTCCAAGGTTTAATCAGTGTGTTATTGCATAGGAAATCATATACATTTGTTTAGTTGCTACATAAACAGATTAGTATTGGCAATGATTTCAAGGAATAGTAGGTTGTTAAATTAATATGAAGGACCTTGTTCCTTTGCCTTGCTGGGTGTTTTCGATGGCTGAATTCTCTGGGATGTTCTTTTTAGGGAATATGCTGGTGGTTATCCCTGTTATTGTGTAAGTGAAAGGCTCAGTAAGGACTTAGAGAAGCTTGGCTCTGGTGTTTAAACACCATGAGACAGATGTTAGACAGGAAATCTATAGCCTGTGGAAGCTACAAACAAAAGAAATTATACCTTGAAAATTAAAACCATAAAATGTTCTTTCAAAAGTTCATACGTTTATAGACACATTATCCCAAATGATACATTGTATGAGTAAGCAAAATATAGCTCTAATAGGTTTGAGACCTAAGGAAACCCATTACAGTTTACCTCTATGAAAACACAGCATTACTCCCTTCACACCCTGTCTTCTTGTTGTTCATCAGAGAGAAATACTGGCGTGTACAGGTTTGTTTCAGAGCCCCCTTCATGCAGTGACCCCCATTGTCTGCTTTCTTTTTTACACTGTCCTCCTGTGTCTTCATAATTTTCTCCCTGTACTCCACTAATTTGCTGTCTGTCTCAGATTCTGCGTGAGTTGCCTGAGGCTGTGGGCTGACATAAGCTAGTTGTGTGGGGCCATCCTTCTTTTCAAACACCAGTACTTTTAAAAAGGTACAGGGCATCCAAAATGCAGGACTCAGAGTATAGGTATGCTAATAACATTAGAGCTGATTAACATATATTCAGGTCACCAAGTGTTCAGAAACTGGAGTGTCTGAACTTAGGTTGTCTTCGCAGCGAAGTTCAGCCTTGTTTTGCATATGTGCAATGAAACAACATTTCATAACTTGATCACGTAGGGTGGTTTTTTTACTTTCTAGCACAGCCTTTGAATGGGCAATCGGGGGGACCCGGTGCAGCCGTTGCTATGTGCATTGTGACTGGAAAGATGGCTGTCTGTCCTCCTCCACATGGCACTAATACTGTGTCATCTTGGCTGTGCCTGAGATTGAGTCTAGTTGTAGTGGACTTATGACATGTGGAGCCAGCCTATAGGGGAGCAGGCAAGCATCCTTGCTACTGTGGCTTTGGAATCATTGATGATAGTTTACATTGATGAAGTCAGTGGTATAAGACCAACATAACATCCATAATCATCTCTGACACCTCAGATTTTCCCATTTCAGAATGTAAAACACAGCCATCTTTTTGTACTCCATTTTCTAATGTGACTGGCCCAGTCTGAAGGTTCTGGAGTGTTCTGGAGTGAGTGTTCTGGAGTGAGAAGCAGGTGCTGAACTGTATGTGGAGAATACTATATGGTATCCCATATTCAAATATGCAGTTTTCTTCCTGAACAGGGCAAGATGAGAAGGAAAGAGAAATTATTTCAGCTTGATGAATAATTTGCACAGAAGAATTTTTCCAGAGTATCCACCTTCTCTTCTACTTGCGTCACATCGATGATGCATTTGCTGTTCTCTGGTATTTATGTACCTTCACAATTTCTATTCATCTGTCTCCTGCTGAAGGCCTTTGGCCTCCCATTTGGATGCATGTAAAAGCATCTTTCAGCCAAGAAAGTGTGAGCAATTTTGCTTGCTTCTTGGCATTTGTTGGCATAGAGTTAAACTTATGTTTCTGAAGGAAGTTTCAGAGGGCATCCATTAACCCAAGGATCCAGTGCTTTAGGGAATGGATGAGGCATGAATGGACAGGACATGGTTAGGTTGGTTCAGAGGCAAGAAACTGGTAGGAGGAGACTGCTTTGCACCAGGACAGCGTTACTGCTGCCCCAGAGCATCCGGGGAAAGTGGGTAAGGAGAACATGGACCTCCAAATGTGGAACTGGAACGGTGAAAGGAGGAAATAGGGGCCTAGGTATGGAAATCTGGCACGAAGCTGGGACAGGGCCAGGGTTTCAAAGGTGTTTCTTGAGGTGGAAGGATGTTGAGAGATGTTTGGAAAGGGCTTTGGGAATCAATAGAAGAAAGAAGGGCACCAAGCACTTGCAGGACAACAAAACAATATTACTACCCAATACCCGCTTGGCCCTGCAAGCAATAGAGGGATTCTTATGTGGGTCTGCAGTTTTGAAAACATCTATTTATTTTGTCTGCCTCCATGATTAGGAGGCAAATTTAGGGCTCATCTACTTGGGGAAATCCCTGCAAAATCGGCTAGGGTATGAATTTACAGCCTACTTAAAGACCCAGCAGTAAATGCAGTGTAAATTCACACTTCAGCTTATTTCACAGGAACTCCCCCGCAGAAACAAGCCCTCAGAGTCACCTCTGTACCTCAGTCTGGTGCTAAAAGTGAGTGGAAGCTTCTCAAAATGCGGGCCCCTAATTCCATTTTTATATCTGGGTTTTTCTGTCTCCTGGGGCTTTTTGCAGCTGCTATAAATCGCTGTTGCTTAGCTGAGGTTGGGGAAGCTGGGCCACTTCATGCTGCTCAGGATCTGGCCCTTTGCCTCAAGTAAGCTTTTATTATCAATTGGCCAGAGGGTATTTTCCTTTTTATGAGCTTTGTTATTAAGCTTGTTCATTCACTCCCACCACTGCTGATGTCTTTTTTTTCTTTCTTCTTCATTTTTTTTTTTTCCCTGTGTATTTTGTGTTGTGTCTTTCCTCCCATGTAATTTCCTAGTAGTGAACTAGTGACAGAGTGGGCTGCTGGTATTTCATCTTGTGGCTGGAGAGGTCAGGCTGTTTCTGATACAGACAAACACTCCATTACAGTAAACTCACAAAAAGTTTCCTTTTCAACCTGAAAGGAGAAGGAAACAGATTCTCCACCAATGGGCTTTCAAGAATTATTTCTGTGAGCTGAACTTAAACTAGATGCCAGTTTGGTAACATTCTGCGTTGTTCTGTGCAGAGGAAGGCAGAAAAAAAAGAGGAAGATGTATTATTTCTTCTTTCTTTTTGCTGAGATTTGGCTTCAGTCCTGGTTCCTTATCAGATTAGGGTCCTGCAGTGAAAACACCAAGCCTTTTCACTGTGCGTTATTGAAGAAATAGTCGTTGCTGATGTCCAGCTAAAAGAGCATAAGGATTAAGGATTTAAAGCTTCAGAGTTCTCTGTCTGCTTCTGGTATTTAGGAAAACTTGCTTCTTGACAGGAAGAAAGCAGTAATAAGGCAAATACATAGAGCAGTATGTTTCTTGCTGTACTATAGCTCAGAACTATAAACACTGTCCCTGTCTACTTGATGTCAGTTTGGTTTAAATTTATTAGACTGCTCAGGGTATACACGAGTCGAATCCTGTAATCCGTGGTGAATTCATATGTATCCAGTATTGCAGTATTCTCTGAGCATGGAATAATTTGACATAAAATGTGCTCTCTGCTTCTCAGGGGAGAGGCAAATGTAACAGAGTGTTTATTGTCTTACTGTTTGCTACTTGGACTTAGCTGAGTTGCCCTTTATTAGAAAAACATGAATAAAATTAATCTAAGTGTTGAAGGAATAGCAACTGCAGGATAACAAATACTTAGGCCCCAAACTTGACATAGTATCATAAATCAATATTTTTTTAAGAGATTTAATTCTTCTTTCTGCTTAATTCCTTGATTTGTGGCACCAGTTTGCTTAAATTTTCTTCTGTGGTAACTTGAGTAATTTTATGCTTCTCCCTTCTACAGAAAATTTAGTATTGATTTGCTGACTTCCTCTTTAAATGCAGACAAAAATCCCCTGTTTGCTAAATTAAGAAACCAATAACATGGAATGAAAACATGCATTACATTGCATTGCCCGAGCTTTGTGATTTGTTGACTTTGACATGTGCTGTCAACTGTTAAAATACATGTTTATGCCAAATATAATATTTTCTTTTCCCTACCATTCTTGTATTATACCAGAATGAAAAATTAAAGGGTAGTTAGAAGTTTGGTTAATTTAAGTGTGGGAGCATATTATCAATTGAAAAATATTATTTGAATTATCATTTTGTAGCTGTTCTATTATTTGAATGGACTTTGCAAGGTCAAATGTGGACCAAGTGAAAACAAAGTCAGCTTATGTGTTTGCACACATTTGTGTTAGGTGTGAGTCACGAATGTCATGCACACTTGATAGTATTATCCCATCTTTCAGACACTGATTTTTGTTAGTTAGGAAATACTTGCAGGAAAGAGACAGTGTCCTCCTGCTTCTCTTGGTTTGTGGTGTATCTATCTGAAGCACATACAGAACTTGGTCTAGACAGCCTGGCTAATTTATAAGCCGTGGGAACAAGACCCTATAAGGAGTTATACAGGACACACTACTGTAAGTATTGCTCTCTAAGTGTTCCCTTCATGTTTGCATAATAAGCATACTTCAGTGGGTGGCATATGCTTGAATTTGACTGATCTTCTAAAAGCTAGTTGATGAGGGATGCTCTCCTAAGCCTGGGGAGCCCGAGTGAAGCAGTCAGTGCCTGGCTGCCTGACTCTATCTGCTTACTCAGATAGAAAACCTTTTTCTTTCCAGCTGTATCTGACATAGGCATTTGCTGTTCTGCCTCAGCCACAGGGTAGGTACAAGCCCAGCCAGATTGGAATCTCACTGCCATTGCAGTCTCTATGCCAAATCTATGTTTAAAGGCATCTCGATTACTGTGGTCAAAATTCTCATTTAAAAAGAATAGTTAGAATTTTTCAGAGGGAGAACAATCCACAAGTCAATGATCAATGAAGTGTTAAATGAAGAATGATGTATGTCTCTGGCAGTCTTCACACCTGTAAGAAGCCTTTTCAGAGCCTGACTGTGCCATGTTTCATCTAGCTACCTGCTTTATGTGTTTGGAATGAAAATGCACAAAATCGCATTCCCCTGCAGGAGATAAAGGGCTATGTCACATCAGACAGCTGGGTGTTCAGATCCTGTCTTTGGGCGTATTTCACTGGGGCTCGAACTGCCCTTTTACATGGGCATGGCAGAAACCCCCCTGCAAAATGGGCAGCTGCTTCAAGGCCACTTGTGCTTGCAAATCTTATACCTCTGTACAATGTTGTGGATCCCTTGGGTCATGTCTGCTTCCTGACATGACAGCATGCCCTGCCTGGTGTGCCCCTACAAGAGCTTTGAAACCAGCAGAAGAGTCTAGCTGCTTTCACACTGACGGAGCCTTGTTCTTCCCTGCAACTTCCCCAGCTATGCAGCTTCGGCCCAAGCAGATTCTCTCAGAGGGTAAAAAATTCTGCACAATCCAAGCCAAGGAAATAAATCAAAGCTACGTTAAAAGGGCAGAGTTACAGGTTTTTGTGTTAACATCAACACAAAGTTTCATGCAAGATACCAAAATCATGCAGAAGGAATCTCTCTTCCAAACCCTTGGGCCAATGGCTTCTTTTCTTCTCTGTCTGAAACCATGCACAGCATGCGAGCAGGCAGCGGCCTTCATACTGACATGTGATACACATCTACACACAGGAAAGTTGTGGCACACTTGAGTTTCATGTGCAACAAACAGCGGTTGACTTCTACAGAAGTTACTTTTTATGTTATTATCATTAATATTAATGGGTTTTGATTACTGCTTTCATGATAGTTTTATATGGTTATTGTGTTAAGAAGCCACAGTTTGAGTTCCTTTTTCATTTGTCTTGTCCATTGGACACAGTCAAAAGAAAAGGCCATACAGGTAGGAATCTCCTACTTGAGCAGACTGAAGGCTGGGTATCTAGTCTAAGCAAAGTGTATGGGTGCTCTGTTTCTCCCTCATCACTGAAGGTAGACAGAGTGATTCATCAGGCACATAAAACTGAATCATCTAGCAGTACTGTCTGTCTCTGCTGGTGATGGAGAGAGCTGGGACGATTAGTGTAGACTAGGCATTAACTTTAGGCCAAAGAGGCATGCTTTTCTTGCTCAGAGACAGGGAAGTGTGAGTTTAATTTCCAATTAGCAGTATTTAAATGCAAATTAGCATAAAAAGAGCCTGGAGTGCTGCATGTCTGCAAAGGCAGCTGTTGCCCACAGACAGATCAATGTGCTGCAGATGCTTGAGCATACTGTATATGCCCAAAGCTTCTCTTTGCCACATCTTCAGTGAGCATCTCTTGCATGATGAGACGTAGACAGAGGTTCTGTTTTGCTGACTTTGTAAAGGCAGCTGTAGCTTCTGGAAGGATGTACATAGACAGCTACGGTGGAAATATCTAGTCTATGAAAGGTGGGCTGAGTTCAAACTAAGTTCATCTATCAGAAACCTCACTCCTGGTTTTCTCATGCCAGCAGTGTATCTAGGTCAGTTAGAGGCTGGAGTTTTCTTTACTGAAGGGCTTCTTCTATTGGGAAGATAAAAGTGTACTGGTGTGAAGATGCTCTGCACTGAAAGTTTGTTCCCCTTCCTGTGGAACACAACAGCACTTCTTAGGTCAGTGTTGCTTTATTATATCAGGCAAAGCAGGGGCCGCCTCAGGGTTAGAGACCTTTTATGTTGCTGGCATGGTGCAAACAGACATTTGTTATAAATGAGCACTGGAACATAGTTAAAAATGTATCTTTAGAGTTTATGGAAGATCTCTTTCTCTGGGAAGAAGAAGGCTGCTGTGAATTTTATTCCACTGTGGTCGAGTTATTTCTAGTGCATAGTGTGAAAGACAAATCAGGAAGTTTTAGATATCATCTTTTGAAGAGAATGAAACTGGATTCAGTACAGCTGTCTGTAGAAAGGTAAAGTCTAACAACAACTGCAGTACACAACTACTATTCCAGTTGTCACAGAATCACAGAATCCCAAGGGTTGGAAGGGACCTCAAAAGATCATCTAGTCCAACCCCCCTGCAAGAGCAGGGTAACCTAGAGTACATCACACAGGAACTTGTCCAGCCGGGCCTTGAATATCTCCAACGTAGGAGACTTCCACAACCTCCCTGGGCAACCTGTTCCAGTGCTCTGTCATTCTCACAGTAAAGAAGTTTTTCCTGATGTTCACATGGAACCTCCTATGCTCCAGTTTACACCCATTACCCCTTGTTCTATCACTGGACATCACTGAGAAAAACCTAGCTCCATCATCCTGACACTCACCCTTTACATATTTGTAAACATTGATGAGGTCACCCCTCAGTCTCCTCTTCTCCAAGCTAAAGAGACCCAGCTCCCTCAGCCTTTCCTCATAAGGGAGATGCTCCATTCCCTTAATCATTTTAGTTGCCCTGCGCTGGACTCTCTCCAGCAGGTCCCTGTCCTTCTTGAACTGAGGGGCCCAGAACTGGACACAATATTCCAGATGCGGTCTCACCAGGGCGGAGTAGAGGGGGAGGAGAACCTCTCTTGACCTACTGACCACCCCCCTTCTAATACACCCCAGGATGCCATTGGCCTTCTTGGCCACAAGGGCACAGTGTTGGCTCATGGTCATCCTGCCGTCCACTAGGACCCCCAGGTCCCTTTCCCCTTCACTACTTTCCAGCAGGTCAACCCCCAACCTGTACTGGTACATGGGGCTGTTCTTTCCCAGGTGCAAGACTCTACACTTGCCCTTGTTGAATTTCATCAAGTTTCTCCCCGCCCAACTCTCCAGCCTGTCCAGGTCTCGCTGAATGGTGACACAGCCTTCTGGCGTGTCAGCCACTCCTCCCAGTTTAGTGTCATCAGTGACCTTGCTGAGGGTACATTCAGTTCCCTCATCCAGGTCGTTGATGAAAATATTAATCCTCTCCATCTTTTTATACATATATAAATATGGGTTTCGAGTATCTCATTTGTCTATCTCAGGCATGCTTTAGTTCTAGTGCTGGTGTTCAAATCTAAGATTACTTCTGGAGATAATTTGAAGTATTTTATAATTATGAGAAATCCTGGAGAGGTATCTCAGTGTTTACAGAGGAGAACCCTGCTGTACCACACTCCAGATTTATCAACACAGCCAGATCTTCTTTTAGTATATTATAGTTTAATTAGCTTAACATCTTGAGTCATAATTTGTTTCTCTCTGGCTGAAGCATACACGCACAAAAAAAAAGACAAAATGCAAAATGTAAGTAGTTGTGATCTCTGCCACTTGGATTTGGTACCATCTGTTAACATGACTTCTTCTTATAGTCATTTTCAAATTTGTTTGTTGAACTGAAGTTCCGTGCTGTGGGTAACATTGCTCTTCACTGTGAATCTGTCAGATGTGGTTCCCCTGAGAGAACCTTCCCACCACTCTGAGATCTGGAACATAATTGTCTCCTGCTCAAAATGACTGTGCTTCTAGAAAGTAGCAGCATTGTTTATGCTAGCTGAGGATCTACCCCATAACTTCCTTCAATTGGGCAGTGAATCAAAATGTCACCCCAGAGGAGCAATTGCCATGAAAACCTTGACAGTTTCGCAAAATATGTCAGAGGTGTCTGGGCTTCTCAAGCCACAGATATTTCCTTGGCTTCTCTAGAATATTACTTCACCATTAATTTGTTCTGTTTACACCTCTCTCAAAAGGGTTGACGTTTCTGATTTTTCATCCTCTTTTTCATCACGTGTCTTCCAGTGACAGCTGGAAAGTGTTGGAGAGAATTAAAGAGATGGTCAGCCTGTGCCTTGGAGATGTATGTAGCTGTTAAGTGTTTCAAGGGTACCTCTCATTTTGGGTCAACATGATATACAAAGGTCTTTGTGCTCACCAGGCATGCTAGGTAGTCTGGTCTCATGGCTGTGAGTGGAAGCAAGCTAGATTGCTACACCAGCATCTCTGAAATGCCCAAACCATCCCGCTGTAGAAACATAGGTTCTGGTCAGTTTCTCCTGCCTATCCGTTACTCCTGGACTTTCCCTGCCTCTCCGTTTACTGAGGTAAGTGTTATGTATCTCATTGATCTCAGCAGTCTGAAGACTTTGACAGTGTGAAGGCTTTGTTTGTGATTTGTTAGATCGGCAGTCTGTCTCTCTGTTCAAGTATTATTTTGGATCTGTTCTTAACGTCCTCCACTTTGAACCCTCTGCAGTTAACCTCTCCTGATGCTTCACTATCAACTTTTTGGGGAGATTTTCCTTGTGTGTGCACTTTTCCACCCACTGATTACCACTTCTGTCTCCTCTGTCACTGTCATTGCTAACCAGCAGTCATATCATGATCACCTTACAAGCTGCAGAGGCTAATGGCATCAGGCTGTATATAATCTTACTGTGTAGCATTTTCTGGTTCCATTTCCTTTCATGGTCACATGCTGATCAGGCAAGGACAGGAGGAGAATGAAACAGTTAAATGAGATTAAAGTCTCTCTTTTGACAGAGAGTAACCACCGTTCCTCTAGAATAGGAGCAGAAAATAGCAGCTTGTGTCACTTTGTGTGATGATGATTGCAATAAGCATGGGAAATAGTATACTTCTCTTGTGTCTTTGCAGCTTCTGGAGCAGATGAATGATAATTTGAGTTCCTTCTCCTCAGATTGAGGAATGGATGACTAATGGCATTGTGACTGGTACCATCTAATTGGCTCAAAAGAATTTTCTGGTTGTTCTCATGATTAGCATCGCTTCCCATCATGTGCAAGCCATTGGAGAGCAAAGACTTCCTTTTGAACTGTCATGGTATAAAGAAGATGCAAAAGTACTGGGTTTCTGAAGTAATTCAATGTATATGAAGTATGTATGAATCAGTATTCTGATGTTCCCATGCAGCAAGTCATGATGACTGATCTATTTCCACAGTTGCTAATTATATTATGTTAAAAAATACTTGGTGTTGAAGTGACTTCTATGCAAAGTTTCTGTGAAGTTGAGATACAAAGACTCATCAGGAAGGTAAAACTGAAATATTTTGCTTTTAGTCAGTCTGATCCATTTCAAACCAGTTTGTTGACCTGGATTGCTGTGTGTTACTTAATATTAAGTCTGAGCCATCTGCCTGAACTGCAGATGGTATTTTGGGGACAGGTAACATTGCATCTGGATTATTTCTTTCAGCCATACCCACCTCTATATTATCTAACCAAGGGTGTGTTGCAGTCTCCCTTCTTACCTACTGCAGTAGTGCTAGATCATGGGAAAGAGCTTGGTCAGAGAGCCTTGCTTTAGAAAGATGAGACAGACTGATGTCAACCCAAAATATTTTGCTTTGGTTCAACTCATTGAAATGAAATGTTTCAATTCAGGAATATAAAACCACTCAATTTTTTTCATCCAAAGTGCAGAAATAAAATATTTAGCACTTTCTAATGTCAGATTTTGAAGGTAAGGGTAAGAATTTCTCAGATGTGGTTGACAGGACATCCTCCCTTCCACATGAGTGGATGTACTTACACAGGCCTGCTGGGAAGAGTTGGCATTTAGGTGATGAAGAAATAGGAGTCCATCACATTGCACCATACACCAGCCTGGTGCGAAGAGGGCTTCATGTGCAGTTTGAAAGAGGCCAGTGCAAAAGTTACCTAGGCAAGTAAAAATTAAGAAACATTGAAGAAAAAAATTGGAAAGTTTAAAGGGCAAATATTACAGAAACACCTTTGGGAGGTAAAGAGGGCAAATGTCAATACAAACATGGGAAAAATGGAAAGAATCTGATGTTGTAGCGTAGAATTAAATTATATACTTACAGGCACATTAGAAATTTGCTGGGATAAGTCACTGTAAAGGACTGTGGTATTTGTACAGCTCACTATGGAAGGACAGGCTTGGAGAAATGGAGAAGCATTATCCATGCTTGTTCTGAAGTTGTGGAAAAAAGGAGGGACAGACTTGTCTGAGTCAAGTTACAAGAAGAACAGAACCTCTTTGACAGGTGGGTGTAGTTTAAGCCACCACTCTGGGAGGACTGGAAAGATGTTTTGAGCGATTCTTGGAAGCACTTAGTAAGCACATTGCCTAAGTGGCAATGGCCACTTTATCTGGATGTTGCATGGAAAGGCAATAGGGCAAAACCCCTCAATAATATCATCATCTTGGGATGTACTGAGGCAACTCTGTTTCACAAGGTAGAAGTTGTTATGAAGTTATTTTAGCTGAGTCTTACTAAGAAGGATTTACCTGTACGTACTATCATAGAATAGTTTGAGTTGGAAGGGACATTTAAAGCTCATCCAGTCCAACTCCCCTGCAATGAGCAGGGACACCTTCAACTAGATCTGAGTGCCCAGAGCCCCATCTGGCCCCACCTTGAACGTTTCCAGGGATGGGACATCTACCTTTTAAACTAATGTAATTTTCCAGTTTATAGAGCAGTTTGCTAAGAAAAAAAAAGAAAGAGTATGCAGCAGAGATCATATTCTTTTGATCTTGATCGCAGCCCAGAAAGCCAGCTATATCGTGGGCTGCATCAAAAGGAGCGTGACCAGCAGGTCAAAGGAGGTGATCCTGCCTCTCTACTCTGCTCTCGTGAGACCTCACTTGGAGTATTGTGTGCAGTTGTGGTGTCCTCAACATAAAAAGGACATGGAAGTGTTGGAACAAGTCCAGAGGAGGGCCACGAGGATGATCAGGGGACTGGAGCACCTCCCGTATGAAGATAGGCTGAGAAAGTTGGGGCTGTTCAGCCTGGAGAAGAGAAGGCTGCGTGGAGACCTCATAGCAGCCTTCCAGTATCTGAAGGGGGCCTACAAGGATGCTGGGGATGGACTCTTCATTAGCGACTGTAGTGACAGGACAAGGGGTAATGGATTAAAACTTAACCAGGGGAAGTTTAGATTGGATATAAGGAAGAAATTCTTTACTGAGAGGGTGGTGAGGCACTGGAATGGGTTGCCCAGGGAGGTCATGAATGCTTCATCCCTGGCGGTGTTCAAGGCCAGGTTGGATGAGGCCTTGGGTGACATGGTTTAGTGTGGGGTGTCCCTGCCCATGGCAGGGGGATTGGAACTAGGTGATCTTAAGGTCCTTTCCAACCCGAACTATTCTATGATTCTATGATTCTATCTCTGGATCTTGGCTTTCAGCATCATCTTTCATTATATTCCCTGACTAGGTTACCAGTCAAAATGTGGGTGATAAGACTGGGTAATTTGACCCAGTCAAGTTGCCTGGCTGGATAAATAACCTAATGAGGTGATAAGGTAAAGAGACAAAGCTCAAGCATTAGGAAAAGTGTTCTAATTGCACAAGTAAAATCACAGTACAGATTATTTAAGGGAGAAAGCAGAATTTTCTTGACTGAATCTTGCAAGAACAGGGGTGACAAATATTTTTCGAAGGTAATCCAAGTTATTTATTCTGCCTTAGAGCAAGGGAAGAGATTAAATAATCCCTCCAGATCACCTCTAGGCATGGATTTTTAAGACACTTTGGGGATTTTTAAGATCCCTGCTTCTCAGGTGGGAGTCAGGACAAGGATGAACACTGTAATATAGAAATGTTCCTCAAGGCAGGTGTATGACTTCTGTGTTGTACTGAAAAGAATTATTCTTTATCTGCTCTGCAGAACTTTAGACAAGGATGCCTAGCTTCTCAGGTTGAAAGGCTGCACATCAGACCAGCATAAGCATTTCTGGAGGCTACAGCAGATTATCTGAAAATGTTTTTGAATGAACCTAATTTTATGAAAGTTATGTTTCAATGATGAGGAACAAAGGAAGGGCATGGGATGGAAATGTGGAGTGTAAACAGCTCATACTGCTCCTAGCAATTGCATGGTTTTAATTGGGTAACAGATCATGAACTATATTTGTAAAGATTATTCAGCAGTTTAAAAAAAAAACCAAAATATTTAAGAAAACTATGCCCTTCTGGAGACATCTGGCGAACAGATAAGGAGCCAAAGTTCATTTCATAGATGAGTCATTGCTTCTGTGTCCTGCCCTGAGATACCCACACTAAACTCTTGCTGGCTTCAGCAGGTGGTGTGGTCAGCCTGAAGGAGAGCATGGTCCCTTGGCATGGTTCTGGCCTGACTTTGATCTCACACTGATTTGTTGGCAATTTTAGGCAAGCAGGGAGGAAAGATTGCCTTAATGAAGAAGGTGCTTTAGCACTCCTCTTTCACACTTTCCCCTTCTTGTCCCATCCCTCTCATTGCTTCTGCTCCCTGCATGGCCAGGGACTTGCTGTCCATTTTTCTGGGTGATGAACACATGGCCTATATTTCTGCCAAGCCCTGGAGTGTGTGTGATAGCTGTAAAACTTCTTGCCTTTAATCATAGAATCATAGAACCATAGAATAGCTTCAATTGGAAGGGACTTTCAAAGGTCATTTATTCCAGTTCCCCTGCACTGAGCAGGGATAACTTCAACTAGATCAGGTTGCCCAGAACCACATCCAGCCTTGAATGTCTCCAGGGACAGTGCATCTACCACCTCTCTGGGCAGTAATATTGCAATAAAATACTACTCCAGTATTTTACCACCCTCATTGTAAAGAATTTTTTCCTCACATCCAGCCTGAATCTCCCCTCTTTTAGTTAAAAGCATTACTGCTTGTCCTATCACAGCAGGACCTGCTGAAAAGTCTTTCCCCATCTTTCTTATAGGCCCCTTTTAAGAACTGAAAGGCCACAATAAGGTCTGCTGGGGTCTTCTCCAGGCTGAACAACCCCAACTCTCTCAGACTTTCCTCATAGGAGCGGTGCTCTGATCATTTTTGTGGTCTTTCTCTAGACCCTCTCCAACAGGTCCATATCTTTCCTGTACTGAGGACTCCAGAGCTGGACCACAGTACTGCAGGTGAAGTCTCACCAGAGCAGAGGGGCAGAATCATGCTTCTTTGAATGCAGCCCAAGATATGATTTGCCTTCTGGGCCACAAATGCACATTGCCAGTTCACATCCAATCTTTCATCCACCAGTACCCCCAAGTCCTTCTCCTCTGGGGCACTCTCAATCCCTTCATCTCCCAGTCTGTGTTGATACTGGGGATTGCCCTGATCCAGGTGCAGGACCCTGCACTTGGCCCCACTCAACCTCTTGAGCCTGTTCAAGTCCCTCTGGGTAGCTTCCCATCCCTCAGGTGTGTCAGCTGCACCACTCAGCTTCATGTTATCTGCAGACTTGCTGATGGCACACTCAATCCCACTGTCTATGTCATTGATGAAGATATTAAACAGTACTGGTCCCAGTATGGACTTCTGAGGGACGCCACTTTCCACTGGTGTCCATCCCGACATTGAACCATTGATCACTACCCTCTGGATGTGACCATCCAGCTAATTCCTCATCCACCGAACAGTCCACCCATCAAATCCATATTTCTCCAGTTTAGAGAGAAGGATGTATGGGAGACTCTGTCAAAGGCTTTACAGAAGTTCAGATAAACAAAGGCCACCACTGCTGTCTTCCAGCGTGCCTTGCCCTTGCTACAGGGATGGCTGCTGCTTGCAAAACATGGGGTGATTTGCTAATTATAAAATTGCAAGAATTCTATGTATTTTTATATCGATTTACTGAAGTACCAATTTAATTGATTGCATGGAATTGCAACCCGCAATTCAGCAGCTGCTTCATGAGCCATCCTTGCAGGAGGGAAACCTCAGAGAGATTAGTGAGTTGGATGCTGAGAGATGGGAATTGATCTAGTCATCCTGAGAGAAACCATCCCCATTTGTGAGTCAAAGCCTGCAGTCTCTTGCCTGAGATGAAGGGAATCTCCCAAGGGCAGCTAATCTTGCACGATCTCATCTCTTGAGATCAAACATCAAGATATCGGGTCAATAGATATCTCTAAAAGTATATGAAAACCTCATTCAAATTCACATTTAGCTCTAGCCAAAACACAACCCGAATCACGATCCAAATAACCTCCTCCTCAGCCCACCTTCATTGCCATTCTGTTTCAGTGGCAGATGCAGCACAGAAGAGATGCCTGAATGCTTAATTCAGAAATTTACTGTTTAAGGCATTGCTTGTATGAACACCAGCGTAACACATAGAATACCAATGCCCTAAATTTAGTAGTTTTGTCTGAGTCATTTTCACTATGTGGGAGGGCTGTGAAGACACTCTGCAGAGTGGAGAAACTTGCTGGTGGTGTCTGTCCAATGAGATTATTTTTCTAAAAAGTCAGAACACAACAGAACTACAGAAATGTTTGTGAGTAAAATGCAATTTTGCTGCAGACTTCAGCACAGGAAAGGGGTGGTGTTGCTCTCCACCCACTTCAAAAGCTGAAGTCAAGTTTGACTGATACATATCTCTGATACCAAAATAGACACCGAACTTCTCATGATAGCGACACACAGACACAGGTAAACACTCTGGCTGCATGATTTGGAGGGGCACAATGTGCTGTAATCCCCAGGTTTGTTTTTTTTTAATCCCCATCTTATTTTCAGAACTTCTAGCAATAGCAGCTGAGTTGTTGCAATCCTACACGTTACCAACGAGCAGTCAAATGCTGTTCCTGGGCTTATTCACTGAGGGATGAAATATTGTCCTACTGAAGAGCAGGTGACTTTTGCCACAGAAGTCATTCAGTAGGGCTAGGAATGGATGCACAGTTTTGTAAATAGATGTGGGCATGGATAATTAGGTGTGGATGTGACGGAGGCATTTAGACTCAGTGTTCTAAACTGGTAACACCTTCCTGCCAGTCTGGATTTTATTCTTGCTCCATTAGCCTTTCTGCTTAAATGCAGCTGATTTCAAATTGATATGAATGAATTTAGCAATTCTATTTGGGAGATTTTTCCTGGGACCCTGTTGAATAAAACTGCCCCTTTCCTCAAATGAAAACCTAACTTCACTGCCTGAGTTTAGTCAGAATTTATCATGGTTTTACTCTGAATAAAAGTTAGTTCTATCTTAGCCCTGCACTCTGGGTTTGGAGTGAACTCTTCATCAGGCAGAGATGTAACATGTTTTTGTGTACTGTATACTGTCTAGTATCAGTTACGGAATATATGTAAGCATGGTGGGATTTGATTCTGTGTCCCTGATTTCATGAGTAGTGCCACTGAGTTCAGGGCTCTGCTCACACAAACTGGAGGATCAGTTGTAATGTGTTAATGCCAATAAGAGGAACTCCAGTAAAACCAAAACCTTGTTAATAGAAATAGTTAGCTGTTATCATAAACGGAGCAAATGGCAAACAAAATCCCACTTTGCTTTTTGTTCCCATGCAGGCATTTAGCTGCCAGGAAAGACCAGTCTTATAAACATGAAATTATATCCATGGTAACAGGAAAGCCATGTTTAACTTTGCAGCATGTTAAAAAATACATTCAAAAAAGAAGAAAAAAGGATTGTACTGCTGAGAATAGCAATTATGACTTTCAAGGCAGCTATTTTAACTTAGTCAGCCTGGGAGCTGTTGACTGGTGAGGGTAAGGGCCAGAGGCACATCTCCTTCCTCAGAACACTTGTTGCTAGACATTCCCAGAAGGTATTATTACTTAAATACAGCTTGTGTTTTCTTTACCCAGATTCCTTTAACTAGAAAGATACGACAGGTTGTGATACTGGACTGCAGCAAAGCACCACCTGTGCTATTCTACCCTTCAGGAGTGCGCAGTGCTGGGACTGTGCAACTGTCATGCGCTTGTCCCTTTTGGGTAAGTACTGGATTCTAGGATCCTGCTTTGTAATATGGCATCCTGGGATTATAAGCACTCTCTCAGGTGCTGTTTAGTGACTCCTGCATCATGTTAGAAAGCAGACGTTGCTTGCAGAGCAGGAGAGCAGCTGGAGCAGGGAGAAAACTGAATTAGTGTCTGGCCTGGAAAATGTATTGGGAAAAGTAACTGAAAGATCCCAACTTGGAGCAAAAGCTGAAGCTCAAAACTGCAGATGGTTTTCTTGTATGTATGATAATGTCAAACCCAAAAATGGGAGTTTTCGCACTCTGTTGTCTGTTTAGCACAAAGTGAAAAATATGTACTGGAAAATGAAGCCCCGTGTCTGGAGAAAATAGCTATGACTGTGCCTATACAATACCATATAGGGCTGCGTGGAAGTTGGGCTTGACTGCTTTTGCGGAGGTCTCTGAAGCCTTGAGCTGTGTTTGCTGTGGAGTAGAGGGAAAGAAAGAAAAAGAGCGATGGGATACGGTCTCAAGTGGTTTTTATCTATTAGCACCTGCATGATAATGCCACTCTGAATGAGTATCCGAGAGAAATGCCAGAGGTCACAATGGATATAGCTGGATCCCACAAATTGTGGTAGAAAAGAAGAACAGGATGTTCTGGTAGCTACTGCCATGTGTGTATCTTGAAGGGCTTGGGTGTCTGGCTCTGAGAAGGCAGCAGCGTCTTTGAAGTATATACATATTTTTGCTGTCTTCCCTTAGCTGTTCTTCGGGAGTCTGTTGGGTTTTTTTATTTTTGTTAGCTACACAGAAAAGAGACAAAGACAAAAGACACAAGGTGCGCTTTGTGTAGAAATTTAAGAACGTATGTATTAGCATGTACCTCTCTCAACAGGAAAGTGCAGATAGATAGTTCATCAGATCAACCTGTTCCCTCACTTGGGTAAATCAATTTTTTGCCAACAGTCAACACTGTTGTATAGAAGACACTCAGACCTCTCTCTCTAGCTGAACAAGGAGGGTTGGGTTGTGCTGTGCCTTATCCATTTTTGTGAAGTGTTCTGGCAGGGTGTATGATGTGACACTACAAGACCCAACAGTGCCTCAGTTACTGGAGGTAATGTGTTCAGGCTGGGGAGGATGAAAAGTGTCTGAGATGCCCTGCCACTAAGTTGTTACACTTAGTGGTACACTGGTGTGAGGGAAGAGAGATGAGGCACCAGGCAGTATCAGAATAGAGTTCTAGGGGCCTAAATCCACAGTAACTTTTTACACGCCACTTCAGTGAGAGTTGTCTCTTCCATCCTCTTTGATCTTCTTCAGATGCCTAAAACAAGAGCCTAGGACTCTGAAGTACCTAATTTTGAGAAGAAAATGTCCTTTGCTTGTGTAAGGTTTGCTGAAAGGTCTTCAGTGGTCATTTTGTAATGTACTTTGGATTCTGTCTTGGGTGGTGGTCCCCCTCATGGAATACACATAGCTCAGTCTGTAGAGGGGTCAATGCAAGGCATATTTGCTGTATCATCCCTGTGAGTGCTTTGGCCTTTGCTCTGGATCTTAGATCTAGTCATGCAACTCTTCGCCTTTTGCAGGATGATAGTATCTTTGAACCTTTCTGTCTTCCTGCTTTCATGCTGAAGATGTTTGTGGGAGAAGGTGGCCCGGCACGTCCGTGGTATAATGACCTTTTACTTACAGAAGCACGCTAATGGTGTGTACTGGCAACACATTCCAGCAATGGATGCATCTATTTTGGCAACGCTGTGCTTCCTACTAATTAATCTTGTGGGAGCAGAAGGAAAGAAACAATACTTGCAGAAGTCTAGGTTGAGCGATGGTGTTCTGTGTGTAACAGCTATGCTGGTGGATACCCAAAGTGGGGGTCCAATATCAGCCACAGGTCTTACCCCTTCACATTCCAGTTTACATAGTCATGCCTGCAAAAGTCAGTTGTGTACATGTAGCTGGAATGTCTTCTGCCACTTTCATTTCTGCTATGGGAAATCTCATTTAAAAGGTCCTTGAGCACTGGCTAGGAGAACTGTGGCACCCATGTGGACACAGTTCTTAGTACTTAGATCCTCATGTCAGATGAAATACCTCTGTCAGGTGTCTGTGAGGGGAATTTCATAGGATTTTCTTCATTCCACCATTAAGTGCCCACTGAGGTTGTTCTGTTGAAGAGATGACAGGACCCACTGAAAGGCCTTTCCATGAGGTTAACTTCAGCTTACTGGTTACAGCTATGGTGGGTGGCTATTGAACCACTGGTGTCAAAGCCAACATCTAAAACGACCTTTAGGTTGTTTACTCAAAGCAGTAACAGACTCACCCCCGACTTCCTGATAGGGGCCATCACTTATCAAGAAATAAGAAGAGCAAGTAGCTAGATATGGAAATCACTGTGGGAGTGAGCCTAATTGAAAACATAGAGCATTGTACAGAAGTAATATTAATACATCAGTAACCTTTACCTCTTCTGTGGAATATGTATGTGGAAACTAAGTGAGGAGAATTACCAGGAACTGGGAAAAAATAAATATATATTAAAAGCCCATAAAAAAAACCCCAACAAAACAACCTTTTCTTGGGCAGGCAGATGTATCTCCCTAAGGCTGTGCCGCATGTCCTGTGATTCTTCTTCTTAGCTATGCAACGGTGTCAGAAATCAGTGATTTTCATCTCACTCAAGTAAAACCTTTTAGGAGTCCAAAGTAAGCTAAGGGACTAAGTAGACATTAAAAATGAAGTAAGATCTTAGCATAGTAGATATATATACAGAAAACTAAGTACCAAGGAGAAGCCAGTGGACTGGTTTCCACCCCAATTTAGAAAGCTAAATTAGGTTCTTACAGAAAAAAAGTTTCTACATGATCACAAGACAAATATACACTTTAATGCATGATTTAAACATGCTTTTAAAAGTGCTTGGAATTTTAATGGATTTACCTCAATAATCTGTATTGTAGCATTTCAGCATCTCAGACTAAGCTTGGTTTTAGCTAATGTTTACCTGGTTTTGCTCAAGAGGTTGTTTTTCTTTTAATTATTGTCCTGTTCATTTGAGTCAGAATAGCAGCACCATCTAATCCCACTTTTGTATTTGCTAGAAAATGTCTAGACTGGCTAGCATGAAGGTTTTCATCCTGGAAGGTTTTAGTAAGATCCTCCTCCACTGGGTATATACGTCACACAAATAAGTACTGAACCTGGAAGTTTCAGATGCGATACAACACCTAGCAATAAAGTGTTTCAACTTCTTTTTTAAAGGAAAAGAAACACCATCTTTTGGCAGTGTTTCCTCTAAAATCTGAGACTTGCTGATCTGCCATGTAGATCTGTACTTTGTTGCAAAATATCAAAACAGAACCAAGGATTTTTATATCTACTCTTCCCACCCAGCACTCACAGTTCCTTCCCCTTCTCTGTCTGTCGGGTAGTTTCTGAAGGCATTGAGGAGACAGGAAGGGAAGGGATGCAGAACTGATCTTTGCGCAGACAAATGGACACATGGTGCCAACAACTAAGCCTCATTTCTTTAGGAATGTAGCCTGAAAATATCTTGGTAACACTAGAATGGATTGGGAATATTTTATTTCTTGGGGGATTTTGAAGTGGGGTGGGGAGGAAACAAGGTAAAAGCAACTGTTTTCTATGTCAGATTAAGGAACTTTGAAGTCTTCAAGGCAAATGACCCATCATCTTCCTTAAACTTACGGCTCTTTTAAATGTGCATGATGGTTTTCCGTTGTCCTGTGCTGTTGTGATACATAATGGAAACATCTGGCAATGATGGATGTTGGACATGGAATCCAGTGGCAACAAATTGTCCATGAAGCAAAATGACATCCAAGCCATAACTCCAGTAAATTGCTGGGATGAACAATTTCTTATCAAATTTGGGAAATTTCTTTGCTATTTTCTATGCAAAGCAGGCATTTGGAGTAAAAAGGTCATTTTGATAAAAATCCAACTTTTCACTAAAATCAGTTCTCTTCAGCACCCTGTCCCAAAATCTGTTATGTTCACAGTATTCCAGAACAGCCTTGCCATCTGTCAGAAGCATTTTTAGGTAACAAATTATTCAACCTAACTGTGCCCTGTCTTCACCACACCAGTTGTACGTGCCTTTAAAGTGCCTTGGGACAGATAAGCCTGAGGCTCCCCTATTCCTGCAGGAATACCTAGATGCCGAAGGGGAAAACCCTAGACCCAGGAAACAGAAATATGCTGAGGATATGGGTGTTTCTGAAGCACCAACCGTCTTCTGAGTAGAGATGTTTTTACCTATTACTGTGGAAAGCAAGTGTGTTCCAGCATGGAGGTAGCACTGTTTTAGAGAGGAGTGTGTGTCTTGTTCTCCCTTTAAAATGGATCCTCTTTTGCATATTTTGTGTTCTGGTAGGAGGTGGGAGGTCACATTCAGACTCTTACTGACAAGATCCAAATTCATATTATCCTCCTCCAGTTACTGCCTAAAACATATGAAAAGTCATCAGATAAAGGATTCATCTCTTTCAGCCTTGTGTCCTAATCACTGGGCTGAATATTCAGCCCTTTTAGGTTGTAAGCCTGAATTTTTGTTGCATAATTTCAGTAGGATAAGAGGGGAGTCCCCTATCCAAAGCCCTGTGGTTAAGGCACTTTCTGAGGAGGTGAGAGACATGGGTTTGAACTGATGAATACGTATCTTCTGCTTCCTTTCAAGAGCATGCTGATTACTAGACTGTGATATGAGAAGCAGACAGTGTTGCCACTATCAAATTAGTTACTCATGCTGAGTTTTAAAAGAAAGTGGCCACAGCCAAGTTTGAGAGCCCAGCCAGTGCTGGGTCACTGTGCTCATACAGCCGTACTGCCTCTAGTGTGAGAAGTAGCCAGGCTTCCTGGATCTGGGTTTCAGTCTGGATGTGAGTTTGGTCAAATGCCTGAGGCTGGGGGATAGCCTGGGCAGGCAGGGGGGATGCAAACTCAAATGGGAGGTGGTTAGAGGGCATGGGCATCACAGACTCTAGTGGGAAGGCAGAGGAGGAGCCTTTTCTAGCCATATTTCTGGACTTAATTCTCCCTAAATGCTGAGATTTAAATGCAACATGTCACTATGAGAACTG
This sequence comes from Psittacula echo, assembly GCF_963264785.1. Taxonomy (NCBI): domain Eukaryota; kingdom Metazoa; phylum Chordata; class Aves; order Psittaciformes; family Psittacidae; genus Psittacula; species Psittacula echo. Next base: position 49,127,525 of record NC_137743.1, read on the forward strand.
TTGAATATTTTGTCATGAGACCACTATCGAATTTGATAGCCACCATATTCATCAGCTAGTGGAACAGATTTACCCATCATTTCTGAATTTGAGTTTAGGTGAATGGGACTTCACTTGTGGTTAAAGGTTTGGGTTTGGTTTTTTTTAAATGCTATTTGCTGGGCTGGGCTGGGACTTTCAACAGTGTTATTTTGTCTCCACAAGTCTCCTTCAAGATAAGATTTTCTTGTATTCTGAAATGATGTGGCAGAAGGCAAAAAATAATCTTGTGACTCATTAGGAAATAAACAGAGACATAATTGCCATCTGTGTTTCAGTCCATTTAATCTTTTCTTTCTCCAGTCATGGAAAAAAGTTCATAAAAAAAGTTGAGGTCTGTTTTTCTGGTATTTTTGAGAGAAGCTGGCTTAAAAAAAATTAGAGAAAAGAAAGGGAAAAAAAAAACCCCAAACCCAATACTGGCTCTATACATTATCTTAGACAAAATGGATTAAATTTCTGACACCTTACTCATCAAAATCTGACCTTGATTTGACCCCATTGGCTTTTTACTGTTTGATGTTCTCAAACGATTTCGTGCCACTTTTCCTTAGTAGTGCAGTTAATTTTGAGTGCTAGATAGAGATCAATAGTCATAGCTTGAAATTGGCACCTTTGGAGGAAAAATATGTTGTGTGGCAGTAACATAGATTTGATAGTACTTCAGTTAAGAAAATGGTGTACTCTTTCATTATTGTTTTCAATGACAGTATCCAGAGTGTTACTTCATTCTCCTACCAAGCTTCTGACAGTCTCTTGTAATATCTTATCTATCAAAGAGTTTTCATTCCTCTCCTTTCATGCTTGGCTTCTGGAGTGGAACTTTATTTAAAGGGTCCCTGAAATTAGAAAGAATGACCGTGGCACTTCTGCTATCAAGCTGGTCAGTAAGAAATAAACTCCCTTACTTCCAGACTTGTGTCTGGCCTCCTGCTTGCCCACATCAAAATCCCATTTACTGTGCTGGCTGTACAATGGAAGTTTAGCTGTCAGGAGGAGGTAAGTGGCCTGTTGGATGAGGTCTAATCTTTTCATAACTAGCTGGGTTTTGCATATTGGTATTAAAAGGAAAGATGGGAATGCCAACCCTACCTTTGTCCATGTGAAAGTGCCCTGTGCTTTGCTTTCAGCCCATTGCTGCAGTAAGAAGTGAGCCTCTGTTTGCATGGGATGTTTGTTCTCACACTACTGCTTGGAGTAGCTGCCCTGGAGTATGTAGCTGCTCTGGATGGGAGTAAGCCAGTCTCCAGGGCACAGGATTTGCCATGACTGTGCTCCTTACTGTGGGGTCCTCACTGTGGAGTTGTGATGAAGCTCTTCTTCAGGCTTACAAGTGCAGGTGCTAAACAGTTACAGGAGTTTTCATCATGCTGCTAAAATCTGGCCTCCAAAGCAAGTGGGCCCTTCCTGCTGTGACGCTTTGGGTATCCTGACTAGTTTTAGCCAAATTTGACATGTGGTTGGAAATACCTTTTTGACCAAATTCCATGCATACTTGGCAGTACGGAAGAAAATGCAGATAAGCCCACAAGAGGAGAGGCTGTGGAGAAAGACACTTGGAAGAGAGATGTTGTGAGAGTCTCAGGTACAGGGAAATATCAGCCATGGCTTGTGCCTTCTTCATACCAAGGAATCCAGCCTTTGGACAAAGATGACTGCAGCAGTCTGCTGCTCCTGGAGCTATTTGGTTAATTTTCACATATTTTCTAGGAAAATCCTGAACACGTCTGTTCTATCAACTACTTGAATAACATTTTCTGACTCCCCCCAAGAAGAAGTTTTCTTCAAAGATGAAGTAATTTGTTTGTCAGGTGTCTTCTGAAGAGTTTTTTAAATACCAAATGCCAACAATTTCAGATGAGTGAAGCCTTTAGTTTCTGTTAGGCTGTTTACTTGAGAACAAGTGTCCAAGCTACAAATCATTTTTACACATTGGAAGCAAAGATTCCCATTTTAAAACCATATCAATTCTTACTCACTCTGTTCTCTAAGTCATGATACCTAATCTTGTTGAGGAAGAGAGTGCATAATACATAAAGCAGTGGCTCGGATGTTATGCAGGATCTTTGGGTGGTGTAAGTAACTGGCAATCCAAGAAGTTCAGCGGAGCACTGTCCGTTTACAGGCACTGCAGATCTGTTCCATGCTACTAGCAGTGATGTTTCTTTTGTTAAGAAACCTGTGGCATGGCATTGTCAGCTCTTCCTAGCCAGCAAACAGAAGAATGCGAATACAGACTGCAGGGAAAATGAGAGGGCAACCAGGCCCTTTTCCCAAAGGATTCCTGCATCTTTGAGTAGGCACCTCAGTAGAGATGTCTCTGAACGGAAACAGTTGTGACATGATGCTATTCATGAAGAAATGAGAACTTCTGTCACAGGGACAGGCCTTTGAAAGTGGTTATATTTTCCTTGCTGCTTTCTTTACTATTTAATCTCTGGACAGCGTGTGCAGATAAAATGGGAAAGAAATATTTCTCCATGACTTTCTGGCTGTTTAGCAGAGGAGCAACAGCAGAGTGATAGGATAAATGTTGCTGAGAAGGGACATTATAGATACCCATGCTCTTTACCTGACAGCACCTCTGAGGCCTGCAGATATGAAAGGGCGTTAGACCTCGTACTAAGGAACTTCATGCTTTCAATCTCTGATTCTGGTCTGGAAATACTTTGTGTACGGCTTTCCTGATGTTTGGTGCCTCCTGAAGGTAATTGCATTTAGCATGCTTTTCAACAAGCCTATGTTCTTCTAGCCAGAAATCCCAACCTGCTGTTGGGAAGGCCTGGACTTATCAAAGCAATGTTCTCCTGATGTGTGACCTGGGTTTAATCTGCAGCTGTCTGGAGAGGTTTTCCCTGATGGGAATGCTGAGGGTGTACCGAGATACCAACTTCTCAGATGTATGGCTGGTGTTCATACATCATCTTATATAGGGAAGCCCTTAGGTATATGTGTACTCCAAGGGGAGGACTGAGAACTTAGGTTCCTTTCAGAAGTGCGTCTTCTCCCCACAGTTTGTGGCAGACTCCTGCTGTAATCAATGAGCTTCTGATAAATCGTAAATTTCTCTCCTAGAGAAAGCCTCAGTGGTGCTGAGTACCAGCAATTCCCATTAACTTCAATGGCAGCTGCAGGTGTTGACTGTCCTGGTGGTTATATCTGCGAAAGTCTGGCCCCAAGACTCACCTCCTGCAAGGGAGGACCATACTGTCATTCCTTACTCTGCAGCCAGATGTTCCTACCTACTAGGTAGGTAGATCCAACTGCATTCAGATGCATGCTGTTCTCCTGGGCTGGGATTTGTTATTAGTGGAATAAAGTTACCACACTGCTTTAAATCCAGTTTAACAGCAGGAAGAAAGATCTAGTAAAAGCAAGCCTTTAATAAAACTTTTTTCATCTTAACTACAATTTTACTATCTCCTGAAAGTCGTTTAAGGTAGGACAGCTTCTTCACGTACCCTCTGTGACTCAGCTGGGTCCCTGAGCAGCTGCCTTTCTTCCCAAGTTCAGTTTTAAACCTAAACCAAAGCTCAAGTCTTGCCTCCCAACAGCCATTCAGTGTGTTCTGAAAAGCAGTGTCCCTCTAGCTGTTATTGCTCCTCTTCTTTATGCTTTCTCTGACTGACAAGTTTCAGTGCCAATGTACATTACTGGTGAGTTATTCTAGAGTAGCTCCAAAGCTGTGCCAGGGAGTTTTCCCAGTTTATGGCACCAGCTGTACAGGAAGGTGTTTTAACAACCTGCTTGACTGCACATTTAGGTGATTTCATTGATTACTGAAGCAACACGTACACTTACATGCTTAAAAATTTCTTGCTCAGTCAGGACTGGTGCCCTTAATCTGCTCTGCATGCTGTAGCTCACCAGGAAGGCTGAATTTGGTTCAGTGGGAGCAAGACCAAACTCCAGACTGCTGAAGAAGTGAATGAAAGAGTAACCACTGGAAGACTTTGCAGATGAGATTTGATTGCCTTGATGAATCTGGGGATTCTTCAGGGATGGGACCTATGAGAAATCCCTGGCATGCTGCTACTTACATAAAATTGATATTAATAGCGAATTATTTTTAGAAATGAAGCTGAGATATTATAAAAGTGTCAAATGAGAATGATATGGCAGCTGGTATATGTCGCATCCCAGATTGTTAGGCACTTCTAGGTTTGCTAGAAATTTCAGGTACACCCTTACTGCAACTTTCAGTGTAGGCAAAATACCCAGCACTATTTAAGTAAAAATTTAAGCAACAAGAATTGTAAATTCAAAAGAAATGTCTGATTTGCTTTATTACTAGGGACTACACGAGTGCTGAAAGAACCAGGTCTGGTTTGTTAAAGCCGGATGTAAAAATGCTGCCTCCAGCTAACACCATCCAGACGGCAACTGCCTTCTGCGAGTGCCTTTCCTCCCTGCTGCCCATCTCCTACGAGCTCTCTGATCTCTGCCCAGCTGGTGAGTGATCATCCTCTCACTTTTACCTCAAAGTGCCCACCCCCTCTGTACCTGAGATCAAAGCCTCCAAGTCTATCCAAATCTGTAGTATTATTTGCCTGTGCTTACCCACATTGGTGTGGCATGGTTGCATTCCTGGCATGACTGTACAGCAAAGACTGTCTGAGTATTTGTGGATCTGGAAAGGATCATTTTTGTGAATGCACAACCGGTATGTGGGGCATGAGTAAGTACAGCTACGCAGTTTTATAGAGAGCAGTATGCTGGGAGGCTAAAAGGTACCTATGATATTGTGGCTGCGCTGTTGTGGTCTAGGACAGTGTTTGTCTCAATTGTGGTGATAGCTGTTTTGAACAATGTCTTGCTATAACATCTTGGAGCTGATTGTAGCAATGGAATAAAAGAATGGATTGTGAGAAGCAGAGGAAATACTGGACTTTAGTGCTCCTAGGAATAAAAAAATATCTGTTCTGCAATATGTTCAGCTATGCACACAGAAATAAATAATCTGTAGGGTTGCTTAGTGTTTTTCCAAGCTTTTATTAGGATGTTAGAAGTAAAATCTTGGCCATCTTGAAGAAGGAAACTGCCTTTGCCTTTTTTGGGTCAGGATTTCTCCCTTATGTCTGTGCCTGCTGTACTTGGCAATTCACCAGAAACCCCATCACAGCTAACCTAAGGATGCAGAGAGGAGCAAGCAGCTAAACCGTACTTTCTAGACAAAATGAAGTGTCCCCAGGCAGTGTTCAGGGGTGGATGTTGTATCTGGCCATCCTTAGTCCGTCTCCGTGCTGAGGGTCTCCTGAGCAAAGGGGTGGGAAGAGCCAACAGGAAACATAGCTGCTTGAAAACAGGGCTCAGAGAAGGCAAGGAACTCATGGTAGGCCAGGGGCAGAGCTGGGAGGAGACCCTGTTGGCCTGACCACCTCTGATTGTGTAGCAGTCTACATGTGCAAAGAATTTAGATAGTATTATAAGTAAGTTACATTGCTTTAGATGCATCCCAGAAGAAAGCAGCTTCTACTCCAAAATCCTGATAAACAAACAAACCATAAAAAAGCCCTCTCAGTTTCCCAGAAATCTTGTTTATAATATGTATTAGTGCATAGAAATTCTCCAAATTTAAGTGACAAATATTTGGCCGTGGAGTGTGTGAAATGATGCCATTCCTCATTTTTGAGTGATGCACACCTGGACCAATTTGACCATGGGCACCTCTCCTCTGGTGTCTTAATTCTGAGTAGATACATTATAATAACTATTCCTACTTAAATAATGCTTTTCTTCTTTTGACCTGAGAACAGTTTAAAGAGGTGATACTGCTTCAGCTCCGTCATGGGCTGGGAATTTCTGTGCCAAGTTTTAGCCTAAGAGCAGTTACAACAACTTACAAATCTCTCAAGGATCTTAGAACAATGCTACTGATCTCCAAATAATAGCCCCTTAGATATTATTGCTGAAACTTTCTGGAAGTAGTGAGAACCAAAAGGGAGCAATTAATTCTTGGAGTAACCCCATTTACTCTAGCAGCTTGGCCCTGAGGGAGTAGGAGCACTTGACGTCTGACAGCAGCCCCAAATGTCAGTATTTCTCCCCTTGTTAATTTGCCTGCTTGCTGTGGTAGATTTCATGCCGTTATAAGCTGTTTATTTACAGCCTGATCAAAGTACTTAATGACAGGGTTAATTTCTACATATAATGAGGAAGTCAAGACAGGAGACAGGTACTGTGTAATCAAATTTTTCATTTTGGAATTTGTTTCTCTTCATGTAGGGCTTAGCTTTGATTTTTATTACCATTAATGTCTGCATTTACTATTTTTTAGTCTCTTAGATAAGCTAAACCTACTGGGGAAATAGTGGGGCACTGAATTGTTCCAACAGCTTCCATGAAAGTATGATGATAAAGTAAAAAGAGTCTGCAACTTCTCTGCAGCAAGACCTTAAAAATGTAGTTTGATTTGGAGGACAGCTCTTAATAAAATTACACTGCTTAAATAGTCTACTGAGACATCTAATTCTCTTTTTATGACCCCATAGGTATGTGCACAGGCATGGATGCTTAAGTATGTGTGTACATAGCCAGAGAAAGAGTCAAAGATTGTGTTAAAATACAGAAATCTTATAGTTTATTAAGTGTGTGTCTTCAGCAAGACTTTGCAGACATAAATGAATCTCCACAGCATCCCTTTCAAAGAACTGATCGTGAAAAATTGGTTAATGGAACTCATTTCTTGAAAGGTGGAAATGAGACATGATGCGTTAGATCTGCATTTGCCCTGCATAATTTGGTTTTCCTTTTTAGACGCACTGAGAACTGTGAATATTCCTGGACATTCAAAAACCTATGGGTAAAGAAGTGATGGAGGCCTTAGAAAATATGGTTCTTGCTGAGGTAGCCAGCTTAAGGAATCAAGCTGGATGTGGAGATGACATTAAACCTGGGCATAGCTAGCTCACCCTGCATCCACCAAGTTTCTCTTTTTCTAGTACTCTGTAAATTTTAGGAAAACAGGGACTTAAAAGCTCATGTGATGCTAAATTTTGTGAACCACTGTTAGCCAAGTTTCCTTATGGCTGAGGTAGAAATCTTTGTGAGGAAAGCCTGCACCTCTGTTAGCACCATTGTGCAAACTGTAGTTTGCAAATGTGGTGGGAGGCTTTGCTCATGCTAATTTGGGCTCAATCATGCACCTTCTTTTCCTCTTTTACATGCAAATAGCAGCTGTGTCAGTCTCTGAGATGCCTGCTTGTTCCTTTAAGGGAGAGATTCCAGTTCATACCTTCAACCAGTGCATTTGTGCGTGGGCAGAGGTATAGCGCAGTGGTACAGCTGCTGACAAGGGAAGAGCTGTGATGAAGGTTGGAACAAGTCAGTGGAATAGAGGAGTTCTGAAAGAAGATGCTGAGCTCTTCTGGTGTGTTTTCATTTATTAAAAAAAGAGTTTGGGGGGGAGAGCAGCTGAGAACTACACAAAATGATAATCCGTGATCCTGCCCCCATGAAAGGGATTGCCGGAAGGATCCGTTTCTTTCTTCTGAACCCAAGGGTCCAGGCAGCTGCCCTGGGGCTGGAGTGGGTCAGTCAGGACAGTGGTGTGCTACGTGCCACTTGGATTCCCTGCCGTGGTGGCCAGGTGATGAAGGAGCTGAGGTGCTGAGCTGTCCTGCTGTGAGCTGTGGCAGTGCCATGCTCACCCAGCTTCTGCAGGCCCTGTGCTCCGGAGGGTCCTTGGCCTCACCGAGCTGCTGACTGCTCTGCTCTCCCAGCATTTTCCATGGTGGAGTGCAGCATGCCTGCCCTGCTGCAGAGACAAGGAGGTTCACAGTACCTGCTTGAGGCCAGTGGGCAAATTGGGTAGAAGTAATTGAAAATAAAGCATATTGCCATGATGTTATTTTCTCCTCTGTCTTCAGTTTTTACCTCCACTTTATGACTGTGCCTACCTGAACCCAGCCACTATGATACTCTTCCTTTTCTGAAAGGCCATCCCTGCTCTTCCATCACAGAAATCAATGCAAAATGAAATCAGATAAAATCATTTCCATGGTATCACTTGGATGCCACTGAATTTACTGGCCGCCCAGCACAACAAGGACCTGTTTAAAAAGGTGCTTAGTTTAAGGTGCAAGGATTTCCTGGAATTTGTAGTGCAGAGTTTTCTGGAAGGTCAGCTCAAAGAAATATGATGTCCCTGTGAAGTTCTCAGTTGAGCCCATAGGCAGCTTGACACAAGGATTTTCAAAAGGTGACAACTTGCCTTTCAGAAAGCCTTGGCTCCTGTTTGTCTGTTCTCCCCTGAAAAGACTGTCTTGATGTGATGTCAGTACCACAGCAGGCTAGGACTCAATGTACATCTGTGGCTTTGTGTTCCCACGAACATCCTTGGAAGCTGTAACATAATAATATCTGTGAAACCTTCAGCTCCTCTGTGACCTGCTTTATAATCTTGAATATAATCCCTCTGTGTGTGTGCAAATGGCACAGAGAATAGGATAAGGGAAAGAAACATGCGTACATGTTTTAATCATAATGATGGAGTCAAAGTGATGCCATCTCCATACAGGGAAGGCCCTTTAATACCTCTCTAGCCTCTGCACTGATCCATGGGCAAACAAGGCTGTGACCTGTAGGGTTTTAATTGACTTCAAATTTGGCAACACTAAATTAAGTGGGTAGTATGCTGTGACACAATAGGATTAAATGCTGGCCCTATTAATGGCAGTGGATTTTGGTATTGATTTTGAAGGTACTTTAGGATTTCGGCTAAGGAAGGTAGTGGCAATGTCATGAGGAAATAATCTAGTTATTTCCTGTCAAACAGAGGATCCTCAGCAACATGGATGTTACAGAAAATGCTTTTCAAATAGAAATCTACCCTGTTGCAAAGGAACATCTTGAGCTATTGACCCTGCAAAGTAATACATGCATATAGTCATTTCCTTACTATTTAAAACTTCCTTGTAACCAGGTGGGTGGATCTGGTTATGCTGTACTCCGCCATAACAAAAATTTACCCAAAGCAATTCTTTGCCTGGCCTAAATTTTGCAGAATTATCTGGTCTTTAATACCTTTGAGAAAGGGAGATATTTGCACCTGACATGTCTACACGTTACTTAGAGCAGGTTATTGATCAGTCCTGTATATGTTGCTTTCCAGTGGGAGGATGAGATAGAGACACCAATCCATTACTGCAGCTATCTAACACTGGGAAGCAATAGCACTAATGATACAGGTTTTCAATAGCTGATTTATATTATCCTGCAGTCAATAAAGCTCATGATTTTGCCACTGTATTGTTGAAAGCAATGCTCGCAAATGCTGGCAGGCCCCAAATCTGATCCTCTGTAACAGCACAGCTCCTGTGCTACAAGCAGGTGAAAACAAAACCCCACTAGTCTCCCAGAGTATGGTCTGGACAAGCTCTTTACTCACTGAGCAGTGGGTTCTGTGAACCCCAAGCTGATATGAGGCTCATTCTGGTGAGTGATTCCTGTTAAAGAGTAGCTATGGACTATATCAGCTGCTCTCCTGCACTATGCCGCATGGAGGAAAAGATGAAAGAGTTCTTTCTCTGGGCAAATACTGCACTTAAAATCTCAGTTACTGCTAATTTGGTGGTGATTAATGAGAAATGCACGTTGGTGGCTGTAAGTGAAAGGCAGTAACTGGCTCCCCTCTTGTTCCTTCTAGTAATGCAAGTGCTTTGGGCACCACAGAGGAACTGCCCACAGAACCCAGCATGGTGCAGAGCTGAGGGAGAGAGTGGTAGCAGCAAGGAGCTACATTTGCTGGAGAAAGCACTTGACAAGCCAAGTAAAAGACAGCCTGAGTAGCCAGTGGGCACGGTCCCATCCTCTCTTTCAGTTGTGTTTGAACATGAGCATGGTCACATCAGAATATGCTATCATATCAGGTCAGCTCAGATAGGCTGGGGGCTTGACTCAGGATGTGCTGGTGGTTTCCAACATGTGCACGAGGGAAAGGCTGATGTGCAGACCAGCCGTGCACTTAGAGAGGAGAGTAGAGATGTAGCATGGAGGTTTGCATGTTCAGATGGGCTGACCTGTAGGGACAATGAATGTCGTTTGGGGCTTGTACACACCCTGTTTTCACACAAACATTTCATGCAGATTTGTAACATGCGATAGCTGCCAAGCATCTTATACACAGTCACAGTCTAGTGACTGAAGGATCCACTAATTAAGAAGCCCCTAATTAGGCTTTTAAATGATAAACTGTAATGGCTGTAGTGCAGCTGTTGTAAACTATAGAGTAAATTATACCCCGTTGAAAGAGGCTTTAATTATGTATTTATATAACAGACTTTAAGGTCTTTGAAAGACAAAGGAATTTTTAGTATCAGCAATTAGAAAAGCAATAGAGTAACAATAAACCTCTTAAATCAATGAAAGCAAGAAAATCCAAAGTTAATCTGAAAAGCTGCAATGGTACTTTCTTTAATGCTCATTGTGTTTTAGTTGGTTGGGGGTTGGTTTTGTTCTTTTTTGTTTTCATAATGGATGAGATAAAGAGGTATTGTCAGCCAGGAGTTTATGTCCCCTGCTTTCGATTTACTAGCTTTTATAGGCCCATGTACAGCATTAACGATATTTTGGCAAACTTTCCATGGTTACATTTTTGCAGAAATCTTAGCAAGAGTACCCTTATCAGCTAGGTTTTCTCTTTGTATCCTGATTTACAGAATGGTTAGTAGTACACATGCCTTTGTGAAGTCAACAGGGGCTTGAAAATTGGTCATATTTGGCCCTTGGAGACTATGTTCAGCCCAAATCTAGCCTGCATATTGTTGGTGCAGTTTTTGCAGCCATTCACCACGCTGTGCTTGCGAAGTGGAGAAAAGGTCTGGCTGTCTCCAGGACTATTCAGCTACTTGGAGGTTGCACTCTGGGCTTCTTTTTTACAGGGCTTGGTCCTGCTCCACTGAAATTGAGGAGAGTTTAGCACTTGCCAACATCTGGGGCTAGACCGTACTCCAGTCTGCCTATGCTTTAGTCATGAGCACTGCTCCTCTCCTGCCAGCTCTGCCTAACAGTGTCTCTTCTGGTAACCTCACAAGTTCTGTCTCCAAACTCACATCTACCCTCACCCTTCCTCGGTTACCCAGCCCTGTTTGCTGCCCTTTCTTGCCATCTCTGATCACAACTGATGCTGATGCACTGTAGTGAAGAAATGCCTCTTTGCAGAGAAAAGGAAAGGCGTCTTTGATGTGCCATCCACTGCCTGATGGCTTTGCTCATCTGTTGTCAATACTTTCAATTTCTCAGATTGCTGCTTCTCAGGACAAGGGTTGTGCTTTTTGTGCCTGCGTGCTGCCATCACATAGAAGGTACAGATATTAGGCTGTGATGTGCAGAGAGTTCAGTTCCTTTAGCTGCTTTTTGGGACTGGCCTTCACAGCTGTAGGACTGGGCAGTCCGTGACAGCAAACAAGGTAGTGCTTTTTGTTTATTCCAGCCACATCCAAGTATTTTTATCTGGAAATGTCACAGCAAGGAAAATAGGAAATACAGTTCTCATAGTTAATTTTTATGGTTGATTAATTAGCCCAAAGAGTATTAAATTGTGCTAATGTAGTTTGCCTCTTCGATGCTGTCTTTTGACTTCAGTGAAACTAAATACGTGCTTAAAGTTAACTACGTGCTTAAGTGCTGTGGTGAATCGGGGCCTAGGGCATTAATTAGAACTTGGCTCAGATTTACTTTCAAGGCTTTCCCCTCTCTTTTTTTTTTAACTCTTCAGCCTCAGCAGTTTAATTGGTATGCAGATGTTCCCCTTTATTGCTGGCAGAGGCCTCTGTCACTGTTCTGAAGGTACTCAGACATCAAGGCTGGTACAGTGGGCAGGAAGAAACCCCCCCTGAAGGCTTTCAAGCTTTGTGGGAAATAATGATGTATGAGACAGGGATTCCTTTGGAACGTGAAGGGAACATGACAGACAGAATAATATGGGAGGAAAACATTGTCTTCACAATTGAGACTGATGGTCTCATCTTGTCTCCTTGTTATTGTTACCAATCAAGACCGAGATGAGCTTTCTTATGAAGAACTTAATTTCATGGCAGGTTCTATATGTTGGACACACTGCGCTCAGTGGTAGCTTTCCATCCAAGGTACAGATATTGACAGGCTCTGAGGAACCCTTTAGGGTGGTGTTTTAGCTTAAAACCTAAAATTCCTTCCAGCATTGAGATGCATTTTGTCAGGAATGACAGTTGCAATTTGATAATCTTTTACCACTTTGCCTGCCTATCTCAAACAGCTAGCTGGAGGGGAGAAACCCAGAGTTGTTGGGCAGAGGAGTGTCAGCTTTATTAATCAGCTTTTTTCACAGTTTATTAATTTCAGTTTCCAGTGGTTAGTGCATGTTTGTGAGAGACAATTGATTTGTACAGATCTGTGTAGAATGGAGCAAAGCTGGAACTAAAGAAGGAGTGCAAGTTGACAGCAATGCAATAGCTCTAATCGACAGATAGACCAAAGGCACTACCTAAAGCAACTTTTGTTCTGCTGTTTAGGTTAGAAATGACCCTCAATTTGTCCTCCAACTGCCATGTTCAAAAATAAGTGTTTTCATGTATATTCATTTCAAATGGATTAGCTGAAATATCAAGTGCTCATTTTCTATACTTGTATTATCAAGTTAGATTATTCAAAATGCTGTTGTGCAAGGTAGAGGAAGATGGATTTTTCTTAACTCCTCCAGAGTAAAAGCTGTCTTTCAGGGTACACTTTGCACATGTTAGTATTTTTTGGCACCCACAGTTTCATCAGAAATGCATTTCAGCTAATGGGAGGCAGAAGGACTAATGTACATGCTGCATGTTGTGGGTGCAAAAATGCAAATGGAAATTACACCCACCATGGAAAAGGCGAGGAAAATGTACCTTCCTGGATGTGAGCAAGGGTAGGTTAGGAAACATCATCTTCCTTTTACAATTGGCTGTTACTCTTTACATTTCTGGAGAACTGGGATCTTGCTGTTAATCTTACAAAAATAGATGCTGTGGTGAAGCCTGAGGCATGAATAAAATTGGATGTTAATCTTAAAGCAGATTTTTTACAGCTATGCACTCAGAGCCAGTGAATCCAAATGATTTGGGAAACTCTGTGTTTGTTACTTATTTGATCAATATGCTATGGGGAAAGAGGTCAGTGGCACAGGTACATATTGTAACATCTGTGGCTCCTGAAAGTTGAGCAGAGAAGCACAGCAAACATTAAACATCTCTGGCTCGACACGAATAATAGGCAACACTGAAAAAAGCCTGCTGACAAGAGGAGTGGGTGTTGGTGGGTGACTTGCTGCAGTTTTAGAGCTGTTAAGTGTAGGTTTTTTAGCATTTTCATTATTTAAAAGTGGAGTGGTATTTTCTTCACTCCCTCTGAAAAGTTACTAATTTACTCTGAAATACAGGGTAAGCTACAATGATTTAACAGATCTATAATGTGCTTTAGAGTGATTTCAAGAAACAGACACACTCTCCAAGGTTTCCACTGTCTCCGCTCTGCCCTCACTCCTTTCTTTGTGTACATCTCTACCAAAATGCAAAGCAGGGGCTGCCACACATGTGGCTTTCATCTGTCTAGCTCCACTGTCAACAGGTTGGGTGGTTTTGGCTACTGGTGCTCATACAGATTTGCTTTATTCCCAGTGTTGAGAAACAGAGGCTGTTAGCTTTGTTCAGATGTGGGGAAGGGCATCCTTGAGCATGGAGTGGTTCAAAAGCTGCTGCTCTTCAAGTACTGCTGGAAGTGGATGGGCCTTCCTTAGAGTAGCCCTAGCATGCAGAGGCTGCCTTTTGCCCAGTGTGTGGAAAGTGCCTAGCAGAGCATGGCCAAGGGCCATGATCATAGAATCGTAGAATAATAGAGTCATAGAATCATCTAGGTTGGAAAAGACTTTATGATCATCAAGTCTAATCATTACCCCAGAACTGCCAAGTCCACCACTAAACCGTATCACTGAGGGCCTCATCTATACAGTTTTTGAACACTTTCAGGGATGGTGATTCCACCACTCTCCTAAGAAGCCTCTTCCAATACCTGATTAGCACTTTCCTGGAAAGCCTCTTCCAATACCTGATTAGCATGATTATGGTCTTGAGGATGCTCCTGGAATACAGTCGATATTAAGCAATCTGCAGTCCTCTGTGTCTGATTCAGAGAAGGCAGCTGAGTTGTGTTCCTGACAGGCTGTTCAACAACATCAGCCTGAGCTGATGGGAGGTGGTCAGGGGATTTTCTCTGGTTGTCAAACTGAATGGGTCTCGATCTCAGCTATGTCACACTCCAGCTGATTCGTGCCTGCATATTGCTGTGTTGAACAACCATGCCTATGGGAGGATGCTTAAGCTGGAAGCTTTTTACATGGATTGTATTTAAGTTTGATGGAGCCTTGCTGAGAAGGAGCTGGCCTTGCATTTACTCAGAGAGATCTCTGGTGGTTTGTGGTAAGGAATTGGGAGCTGGGGTTGAAGCCACAATCTCCAGGACCAAACCACAGAATTCAGACAACTGCCAGTCCTTCCCGGCTGATGGTCTGCAGCACCACACATCTGCTGCTTTTCTTTCTGCTCTTGTCATTGCTGCTTGAGGGAAGAATATACTTTGTTCTGTATAGCAATGTTGTCTAGCTTACTTTAATTTTATTAGCTGCTGCTGCTTTGTTACTATTCAGTGCATCCATGGCTTTATTTAGTATCAATAACCAAGGGTAGAAATACTTGAATGAAAAGCTAGATGGAAATGCTGAGATTCTCCAGAAACTTTGGAGGACTCCAGGGCTTCTTTTGCTCTTCTTTGTTTCCCTGTTCTAGGAGGCCTGGAGAATATTTATCCATTCACAAGAGAAACTATTCAAGATTCATGGGCCTGAAATGTCACTGTTAAGTTTCTATTGCTCTTCTGGTGTGACTGGTATAGATCATGTCTGCCAGCAAACTTTTAAGTAAGAAAGCTTTTTTTACAAGGAGAGATGGTTTGTCCACCCAACCTCTATTTATAACAGTATATTGTTGTGAAACCATTTTTCTTCTGGAGGCTTGAGGCAACTGTTTTGATCTGGGAGCTTGCAGTGTGGGTAAGTGCAGCCATGTTAGGCTGGATAGAATGTCACTCTCAGGGATTCGCACATGTAACTCTCCTTTACTTGAACTGAAGAAGGACCAGAGTTTGTTTGCTTTCACTTTCTGTCACTTTCTGTCACTTTCACTGCTGTTCTACAGAAGCTATAATTTCTTCCTTTCTTCCCAAGTAGATGATGTCTAAAGAAGGCCTGAACTGAGTGCAGATATTCTTATATTTACTTGAAATGAATGTAGCTCATAACTCTTATTTTAGCACCAATCTGGAATATACTGTGAACAGATTTACAATGTCTGCGTTTTCCTTACCTTGGCATTCTGGCATTTATGCTTATTCTTGCATTGCTACTTGGGAGTTTAGTGAAGCCAAATGTCTGAAAGGTGAGTAGGTAAAAGGCAGGTACTTTCACATTCAAACGTATTCCTTTTGTGTGCTCCACAATCTTCTTTTAATTCTTTAATATGGTTTTATTCTTCTCCTACTGAGTGTCTCATCACTGATTTTTGTTCCAGCATGTGTGTCATCATCAGAGTCATTAGCTGTGTTCCAGTTGCATGGTCCTTTGTTGCTGGATTGAAAAGATCTACTAACTTCAACCATGTGTTTTTAGACTAGACACTTACAGAAAGCCTTTACTGTGTTTATAGAAGAGCAGATTTAGTCTGGAAGTCATTGACTGAAACCAATAAAGAACTTCCTTGGTGTGATTTCTGGAGTTATTCTGTGGAGCTAAATTGCATGTTTTCAGGTATAGAACATAAGGGCACTTGAAAGCATAAAGAAGGTTAAATGTAGATGATAATGAAAATGTAATCGGTATTTATAGGTTGGTCGATAATGTCAGTTTATTAAAGTGATATGAAATATCCCTTTGATTTCATTGACAGTGTCTTACTATATATAGTTTACTGTAATAATATGATCCTCGGTATTCATTGATAATAAGTTTAACTTTTTTATAAAAAGTTTGTTAGTAATCCAATTTTCCTGAAATGTCTTATGAGAAGTATTTTTATTACAGAAGACATATAGTTGCTATCTGCCTAGTGTTATCTCCGTCATAGTGACCTAAGCTAAGAAAACACATTTGGAAAAAACATGTGCCAAGCAGAGATGGTTGGGGGCTTTTTTTCATTAGATTTGCTGGAAATATTCACCAATGGTTGGATGTGTGGTCTTTCAACCAGATTTCTTTCACCCCGATTATATGCAAACTGCAAGATCCTTCAAGCATAAAGTCATATGCCAGGAGAATGGTATTAGCATTTCTTTTAATAATAATAACTTTGGAATAAGTATCTTTTTTTGGTGAATTGTCTTTCTTGCCATTCATCACTGTGTAACATCTTTGCAGAACTACAGTAACTGAAAGGAAGGGAAATAATAGAAATTGTTTCAGTAATTGGAGCTGGGTTTGGCAGAGTTCTGTCTTTCTGGAAAAGAAATGTTGGTTTTGGTTCTCTGCTTTACCATCCTCTTTTTGTACTGTTGTGTACTGGGATAAAAGAATAAAGGTGAGCACTAGATGAGCTATGAATTCCCCTTGAACCAAACTTCATGAGTCTCTGACACACATTTTGGTGTCAATGCTTCCTGGGGGATTTTATTCACAAAATCTCGGAACATATTCTTCCAGTAAGATTTCACATAATTTGATAAATGTTTGGATAGATTTCATGCCATTTTATCAAAGTAGGCACAGTAGTTTTTTCTTCAGGAACTGAGCTTAAATGAAATTCTTATTTATGTTGGTGGGATAATAATTAAGTCTGCAGATCCAAATCAGCAGTTTGTTATTCTCTTGCAGGAGTAGGCTGAATCAAAGCCTCTGTCAAAAATTAGAGCTGAAATACTGAATTAACATACCAAATAGTAGCTAGTCTTCTACCTGGGACAGCGTTGACATGTACCCTTCCCATAAAATCTCTGGAAATGTTGTAAGACTTGGACAAACATAGTGCATTCTCAGACTGCAGGGATGTTGCTGCTGAGCACTGCACACTCTGAGTGTGTTCTTGGCTGATGGAAATCTGCGCAGTTACTGGAGGAGCTTAGTGTAATGGGAGACAGTCACAGCTGCTCTATTAGGATGGCTTATCACTTTCTTGTGGGGCAAGATACAGCCTCTGTTCTCTTTCACACCTGTGGAACTGGTATAATATTCATTAGATTATCATCAGGTTTCATTAGTGAAGCCCCATAAACCATAAAAGGAATGGCTCTACAGTTCCACTAAAATTTGGTATGTCATTTATATTAAGTGGGTGAGCAGAGATCAGTAGCCATGAAGATGCTGCTTTTCCAGAAATATTAAATATTTAGGTAAAATATCTAGGTAAAATCTGAACAGAAATATCATTACTGCCTGCTAAAATGGTGACCTTTTCCCTTTTAAATAGGTTCAGTTCTCTTTTTGATGAGACTGCTGCACCTTCACCTTGAGTCCTCCCTGGGCAGCTGCAGTGGATCTGATCACCAAGGGAATCTGGCTCACTGAATTCCTTTTCATTCTGTGCAGTTGAATGAAAAGTGTGTGTCTTTTGAAGAACAGTGACTGAAAGAAATATTGATGACTGCCAGGGCATCTACAGAAAAGGATAAGAAAATTACTACAACAGGGAAGACAAAGGGGCTTTGTTACTCTTTCTTGTAGGTTGTACATATTAATAGTAACAAGTAAAGTTTTGTATTTTTTCAGAGAAACATACAAGGCTTCTAGTTGTATTGTTTTATTTGCAGCTAACTGAACGAATTAAGTGGAAAATCGCACACAGTACTTTGATTGTCTAACTCTGTATGTGAGGCTTTGGGAACAGTTTGTTATTCTAAAAGAACAGCACTAACAAGAAATCAGGCAACATATAATTCCTAGGCTGAGGGGCAGTTTGGGAAAGTACATATTTATTTATAAATTATTAAATAAAAGCACATAATATGTGGATCATCTCTCACTGCCTCCACACTTTGTACATTACTCATCTTCCTAAATTTCACATTCTCCAGGACATTGCTTCTTATAACTAGCGCAGGCATCAAAACCACCCACATCCAGGAAAGGAGATTCCTGTGCATTTGTTACAATGGGAGTTTCAGTTATGGGACTCATCTAAGAATATGAGCTTTCAGTTCAAGGAAAGGACTCTTGACCGGGCTTTTGAAGGTTGGTTTATGTGCCTAAAATACACATGAGCACCTGGGACTCTGTTCACGTAGCTTAAACTCTGGCTAGTGTTTCCTACTGACTAGGTACCTTTGGAGATTTACAGCCAGCCAGCACCTTAAATAGAGGACTTCAGAAAAATTTAGTCATTAAATTTAGCAGGGTTCTCAAAAAACTTTGGTATATAATTCCCATCAGTTTTGGTAAGAATGAGGTAACTTCTGGTTGTCCCATACGTTTTTCTCTGCATGCTTAATACCTTACTACCTTAGGAAACACTGCCACTTTGCAAGACACAGAGAGGAGATAGATGGTAGTTGGATTTGCCAAGAAGGTGGAATGATGCTTAATCCTCAGTGGTTTTGGCTACCAAATAGCTGTTCAGGCTCTCCTGGGGCAATGGTGCTGCCATTCTTTCCTTCAGCATAGACTTGTGGGCTTTTTTCTAGGAGAGCAGAGGTAACTATTATTGTTGGCTCAGCTCTTCACAGCTGTACACTGTTTACTTTCAACCAAAAAAAAAAAAAAAAAATCAAAGCAGCTTTGAAAATATTTAAATACTTGAGGAAATAAATCTTCATTTTTAACCCTGTTCTATTTTTCATATAAAGCCCAAATACAGACTTTAACCAGCTCAACAGGGAATAGTGTATGCCTTCCACCCCACTCTCCCCTGCACTGGTGGGGCTAAATCTCAGCTGTGCTCTTGTGCAGCCTTTGTCTGGATTTTGTTGGACAGCCTCTATTCAACACTTGTGTGCACCGCAAAAGCTGTCCACACTGTGAGAAATAACTCACCTTTTTTTCCAGCAGGATGTGGGAAAGTTGCTGGATTAAATGCTCCTCAATCACAAAACTCGCTGTATCGGAGGCACTCAAAATATACGGCCTCTCAAACCCTTGTGAGTTCACAGCATTTAAAGATAAGTATTGCCAAGAAATGTGACTTGTTGAGGCCCACAATTAACTTTCTTAAAAGCAAGAATCTTATTTTTGCCTGCTGCGGATAGAGGGTGCATCTCAAAGCAGCCTTAAGTTAAAGATAGATATAGCGTCTGGTTCAGATCACGATACGAAAAAGATTCAGGTTAATTAGTATTTATTCTTAGTTTACAGTTATTCCTTTTGGTTTCAGCTAACAGGCAGGAGCTGAAGCCCCACAATGTTGTTTCTCTTGGGATGAGAGATGAAAGAGAGAGGCGGCCTCCATGGTGAAAACTTATTTAGGGATGGGAATGTCACTGAAGAAGACTGGCCATTGCCTCTGGCCCCGTCAACCTGCAGAGAGGATGCTCTGAGCAGTGACCCAGTGCTAGCAGGGAGGATAGGGTGTAGCCATGGACTGAGGTGTCCCAGGGGGTTATGGAGCAGGGGAGATGTCCTGGTTCCCTCCTCGGCCCGGTGACCTCACACCTCCATGCCCACTTGACCCCCGTCTGCTGCCTGTTGTCCTTTCTGGGTGCTTTCGGCCCCAGAGAGTGATTGTGCAAGGGTGAGTGAGCACCTGTCCGGCTGCCAGCCTGTGGAGAAGGTGGCTTTCCAGAGCCTCTCCAAGGCTTTCAATTCCCCTTTCTTGCCACTGTTCTCTGCAATACCACACAGGATGTACCAGCAACACCATCACAGCTTGAGTGCTGCTGCTTATCTTAAATGGACTTGTTTTTTCCCCAAGGTCTCCCCATGGTTCAAGCAGCCAGGAGGGGAAGGGGCCCCACACATGGGAGACCAGACCTTCATGTTTTGCAAGTCCCATACATTTCCCCCCATCAGTGTTCAGTTGGGGTTGCGATGTTCCTAGCAGGCCCTCCTGTCCATTTGGGCAGAGCGCCCCTTCCCCAATAACCACGGGGACTATTTTATTCCCTCAGGCACATGCAGACAAGTCAGCTTCTCTTCTGGGGGAAAATGCTCTGCCTTTTCCCATGCCCACTTCCGGTGCCCAGGGGAAGGTCAGCCCCAGAGTGGGCGGGCTCTGGGTCTCCTGCCCTGCAGCCATAGGGCACCACCTCTCCTGCTCTGTGACAGGATTGGCTGGGTCCTCCCAGCAGGCAGAGCTGTCGGTATAAAAGGGCTGTGGGCAGGGCATTCCTTCCCTGAGGGGCTGAGGAAGCAGCAGCTGGGCTGTGGCTTTCCTGGGCTGCTGTCGTGGCTTAGAGCATGGTGCTGATATAGTCAGGCAGCCTTTGCCTTGTGGGCATGGCTGCACTGGCATGGCTGAAGGCCAGGCAGTGTATGTAGATGTGACTCTCCCCTGCTGTCCTTTCTTTAAATGTTTGCTTTAAAGTCTACATAAGATCTAAATTCAGTTCTCCTAATGTGCTTTTGGCTGTCCTCCTTCCCTGTCTGCCCTGCGGAGGAGCTGAGCAAGTGTTGATCCCCACCCAGCCGCTTCAAGCAGGCCATTGGGATGAGGCTGAGCTTGTGGTGTTCACCAATGCTTCTGTTAGCAGGGACCTTGATGTAAAGCTGCTGGGTTGAATATAGATAAAAATAGTATAGACTGTGTTTTTGAATGTAAGGTCACTTGCAGAAGGGTGGGAAAAGGACTTCCAAACTTGCACATAAGCAAAATAGGTGTCAATTTCTGCACTGGAAACCCCATGGTAGTCTCTGGAGAGACTACGGGGCAGTAAGTTCCAGCCTTGGAGCATGGTGCTGTGCCTTGCAAAACTCTGCTATCACTAGCTCCTCAGTGGTCTGCAGCAGCCTCAGTGGACAAGACTCATCACTTTTAGCACAGGAAAATCCTAAGCTTAAAACAAACCATGTCTAATAAATGCTAAGAACACCCATTTCAGGGCTTCTCATGCCAGCATAAAAAAGCTACTTAAAAAAAAAACAACAAACAAAAACAAAGACTGGAATATGTTTCATTGCTCACTTAATTGTGTGAGTTTTCTTATGTCTTGCTGGGCTGGTGTTAAAGGCCTATTACCAAGGCCAAATCCAAATTAAATCAGCCTATTATCAAGGCTAAATCCAAATTAAATCAGAGTATTTTCATGTCATTGTAGTCTTGAGTATCAGCTGTTTTAGCAGTGCAACAAGATATTTGGGTCAAGCAGCCCAGTTCCTTGAGAATTTGCCTATGTAGATCTGTAGACTTTCTATTGATTTGGCCACCATTTACAGTTAGTATGGCATCTTTATACTGCTCTTATGTATGCAAAGCTGTGGACACATGGCCTTAGAGATTATTAAGTGATTTAAGTCTGGCTTTGTTTCCCCTTGTTCTACTCCCTTCCCCTGTTCTTTAATTAAAAGACTGAAAGGTGTGTTCAATAAAGTACTCCAATGGCCTCTGTCTTTTGTTGCTCCCAGAAAGAAGAGAACAGAACCCCTGTGATGGAAATGTGTGGACAGCTATGAATCTTTAGTGAACTCCAAACTGTATGGCAGCTACAGGTAAGCTCATAAATTAAGCTGTTACTATGGAAAGCACAAAGCTTGGAAGCCTTTTGTTCTTGCTCCTTGTGTTGACTCCTTGAGCATAAATGCAGTTTTATTTTGTGCTCAGATATAGTCTTTTGCATAGGCTGTGTTCTGCAGGTTCAGTGGACAAACCTGACTTTGTGTTTGGAGATGTGATGAGGCTGAATGGGCAGTTGTGGTAGATGGGGTTAGGTGGATCTGCCAGCCTGGAAAGCACTAGAACTGGATTACAGTTGTAAAATGCTAGATCTGAAAGACATTTTTACTGTGTCTTCCCTTTCCTTTTCCCTTGTGCTGTTGGTCAGGTTGTAGTTGATGTCTAAGACCTCAGTCTGGGGACTTGTGTTGTTAATTCCTGCTTTTTGTTGTTCCAAAGTGATGGTGGTCCTCCTCCAGCCTTTGCACCACATCTGAAAGCTCTGAGCAAGCACAAACCTGTTCCAGGGCTGAACATGGACATAGTTGTCTGTATTAATGTCTAATTATGATAATTGGTTTTCAGAGTAAGCCTTTTTTTTAATATGAAATGTATAATTACACACTTCTCTGTGCTGTTGTCTTAGGTTTGCTACAGATTCAGGAAGTCTATACTAAATGTAGGTAACTACATACTAAAGAGCATGTTGTTGAGTTCACATTTTAAAATAGCTTTTTCATCACAAGGAAAAGCTACTCCTTCCTTTTAACTAATGGCTTCTATCATGTTGTATAAATTTGTGGCAGTGTCTCTGGAATATATTTGGAAACATATCTGCTGTAATATATTTAACAAAATTAATTGAATAATTCCTCTGTTTCCAGCATGTCTGAAATGACCACATACAGAATGTAATTAAAAATGAACATGCTGTGGCATTGTCTCTTTAACACCTTATTAGGAAAACCTTTTTCCTGTTTTATAACAACTTCAATTCAAATTAGCGTCATTGACATGAGGGAAATAACCATATGTACTGATGGGGACTGGCTAAAACTATTGTGTTAGAATGTTGTGAAGCATTTTCACAATAGAGGTCATTTCAAAAAACAAGCAATCCAATAGCATGGGAAGCCCATGGTTTTCAAATATTTGGGGTATGTGAAGGGAAAAGGCTATAGGAGAGGCTTGTGGGAAATAAATGAGGGGGAAAAGGAGGGTGACTTTTTTACATGGCTTACTGACTGGTTGACAGGTCAGACCATATAAATTTTTCTGTCTTCCCATGACTGGCCAGGATCAAACAAAGCATGTCTTGGAAATTAGGGGAGATTCCTTGGGTTCCCAAACATGATGAGTTTCCACTTGGTGATTATCACGCTCGGATTTGTAGAGTGCTAAGCCTTTGGTTTAGTTTCCCACACAGAGAAATGGAATGTGACTGAAGCAGAGATTTACCCTATGACAGATTTCAGAAAGCCTGTGAGCTTCCAGCAAGGGTTTATGCAAACACAGCACAAGTGCCAAAGTATATATATATATATATGTACCTCTTGAGGTAACACCTCACAATGTTATGTTAATTTTGGAACTTGTATAATTACTAAGAGAGTAAAAAGTATTTGGAAAGAACATATTTTTTGAAAGGCTGTCTGCTGCTGGTTTTGGTTGAATCTACCTTACTGTACAGGCGTGTTTTTTCATGTACTCTGCGTAAGGACAGCACTCCTTGATAATAAAAAATTAGTAGGACACAACAAGGGCATAACATACCGTCTTGGTGCTCCTGTTGCCAGCTGCCCACCAGAGAGTCTCTCCAAAGTGGATGTCTTTATCCAAGAGTGAGAAATTTATCTGCGGACCTGGCAAATTCCTGTCATGGGGGAGTATGTTTGAAACTACATGTTCTTGGAAGAGCTCATAAGAAGTGTGTGCCTGAATATCCATGACTATCCTTTCCCTCTTCTTTTAATTTGAGCTTTCTGCCATCTTGGTACGAGTTCTCCTTTTTATGTGTATTTCCTAATACTTATAACTTTTATCTGTTTATGGGTTCAGAAGATGACCCTTTCCCACTGCACTGCTTTCCCATTTTGCATGAATGATGCACAGAGTGTTGCACTATATACATACTGTTTTTCACTAGGACTAAGTTTTATTTCATGGAAGTGGCCAATTGCAGAGAAAATTTGCAGATTAATGCAATTTGGGCAGATATGTGTCAGACCTGTAAAATCATAGAATCATAGAATAGTTAGGGTTGGAAAGGACCTTAAGATCATCTAGTTCCAACCCCCCTGCCATGGGCAGGGACACCCCACACTAAACCATGCCACCCAAGGCCTCATCCAACCTGGCCTTGAACACTGCCAAGGATGGAGCATTCACAACCTCCCTGGGCAACCCATTCCAGTGCCTCACCACCCTCACAGTAAAGAACTTCTTCCCTATATCTAATCTAAACTTCCCCTGTTTAAGTTTGAACCCATTACCCCTTGTACAGTCCCTAATGAATAGCCCATCCCCAGCATCCTTGTAGGCCCCCTTCAGATACTGGAAGGCTGCTATGAGGTCTCCATGCAGCCTTCTCTTCTCCAGGCTGAACAGCCCCAACTTTCTCAGCCGGTCTCCATACGGGAGGTGCTTCAGTCCCCTGATCATCCTTGTGGGCCTCCTCTGGACTTGTTCCAACAGTTCCATGTCCTTTTTATGTTTAGGACGCCAGAACTGTACACAATACTCCAAGTGAGGTCTCACGAGAGCAGAGTAGAGGGGCAGGATCACCTCTTTCGACCTGCTGGTCATGCTCCTCTTGATGCAGCCCAGGATATGGTTGGCTTTCTGGGCTGCGAGTGCACACTGTTGGCTCATGTTCATTTTCTCATCGACCAACACCCCCAAGTCCTTCTCTGCAGGGCTGCTCTGAATCTCTTCTCTGCCCAACCTGTAGCCGTGCCTGGGATTGCTCTGACCCAGGTGTAGGACCTTGCACTTGGCATGGTTAAACTTCATAAGGTTGGCATCAGCCCACCTCACAAGCGTGTCAAGGTCCCTCTGGATGGCATCCCTTCCCTCCGGCGTATCAACTGAACCACACAGCTTGGTGTCATCAGCCAACTTGCCACTGTCTGTGTCACTGACAAAGATGTTGAAGAAGACCGGTCCCAACACCGATCCCTGAGGGACAGCACTTGTTACCGGTCTCCAGCTGGACATAGAGCCATTGACCACAACTCTTTGCGTGTGACCGTCCAGCCAGTTCTTTATCCACCGAGTGGTCCACCTATCAAATTGATGTCTCTCCAATTTAGAGATAAGGATGTCATGCAGGACAGTGTTGAACACTTTGCAGAAGACCAGGTAGATGATGTCAACTGCTCTATTTCTGTCCACCAGTTCCGTAGCCCCATCATAGAAAGCCACCAAATTGGTCAGGCAGGATTTCCCCTTAGTGAAGCCATGCTGGCTGTCACCAAACACCTTGTTGTTTTTCATGTGCCTTAGCATGCCTTCCCGGAGAATCTGCTCCAAGATTTTGCCAGGCACAGAGGTGAGACTGACTGGTCTGTAATTCCCCGGGTCATCCATTTTCCCCTTCTTGAAAATGGGGGTTATATTTCCCTTATTCCAGTCATCGGGAAATTCACCTGACTGCCATGATTTTTCAAATATGATGGACAGTGGCTTAGCAACTTCATTCACCAGCTCCTTCAGGACCCATGGATGGATTTCGTCAGGTCCCATGGACTTGTGTACGTTTAGGTTTTTAAGATGGTCTTGAACCAGATCCTCTTCGACAGTGGGCCTAAGGTCTTCATTCTTACAGTCCCTGCATCTGCCTTCCAAGACTTGGGTGGTGTGGTCAGAGCATTTGCCAGTGAAGACTGACACAAAGAAGTCATTAAGAACCTCAGCCTTCTCCAAATCCTGGGTAGCCAGTTCTCCTGATAGCTTCCGGAGGGGGCCTGCGTTGTCCCTAGTCTGTCTTTTATTCGCTACGTACCTATAAAATCCCTTCCTGTTATCCTTAAGATCCCTAGCCAAGTTTAATTCTAACTGGGCCTTAGCTTTTCTAACCTGGTCCCTAGCTTCCCAGACAACATCCCTGTGTTCTTCTCAGGCCACCTGTCCTTGCTTCCACCTTTTATAAGCCTTTTTTCCTTTGAATTTTCCTCAGCAGCTCCTTATCCATCCAAGGAGGTCTCCTGGCCCTCCTGCTGCACTTCCTTCTAGTTGGGATGCAACACTCCTGAGCTTGTAGTAGGTGATCCTTGAATATCAACCAACAGTCTTGGGCCCCCCTGCCCTCTCAGGCTATATCCCATGGAACCTTACTAAGCAGGTTCCTGAAGAGGCCAAAGTCTGCTCTCTTGAAGTCCAGGGCAGTGAGCTTTCTGCACGCTCTTCTCACTGTCCTGAGGATCTCGAATTCAACCATCTTGTGCTCACTGCAACCAAGGCTGCCCTGGAGCATCACATTTCCAACCAGCCCTTCCCTGTTGGTGAGCACAAGGTCAAGCATGGCACCTCTCCTTGTCGGCTCCTCTATTACTTGCAGAAGGAAGTTGTTTTCCACCCAATCAAGGAACCTCCTGGATTGCTTGTGCCGGGCCGTACCATCCCTCCAGCAGATATCGGGGTGGTTGAAGTCCCCCATGAGAACAAGGGCCTGTGAGAGTGAGGCTTTTCCTGTCTGTCTGTAGAGTGCTTCATCCACAGATTCCTCTTGATCAGGCGGTCTGTAACAGATCCCCACAATAATGTCCCCCATAGCTGTTCTCCCTTTAACCCTGACCCACAAACTCTCTGTTGACTGCTCACCTGTCCCAAAATAAGTATGTATTTTGAAGTGTTTCACTTTCTCTCTATAACCTTCCTTTTATCTTTGACTGCTAAAATGCAGGCTGTCAGAATTGATACCCCGTTTTCTTGCTGGCCCTTCAGATTCCAAGTGTGTTTGGTTAACTGCTGAGCTGAGTGCATTTAGAAGGGTGGACATTGTGCTGGCATTGTTGCAGTTTGAGAAGGAATGAAAATCACTTTTGGACCAGTATGCTTGGTGTTTCTAGTGCCCTTGTAGTATAAGTAGTGGGCAGATGCTGTGGTGGGCGTGTAGCCTAAGCAATGCTCTATGGGTCTTCGGATAGATGAGGCTATCATAGCGAGTGGGTTATTGCTACAAGCAGCAGTCCCCTTCAGTGCTGTAGGCCCTGCTTTGTTTGGAGGGAGGTGAAAGAGAGAAGATGGAGCATCTGCTATACACAGCCAGGCTTTCCTGTCTACAGGGGACCAGCAGAGCAGTCTGTTGCACTCTGGCGTTGTCAGTATATCATCCTAGGGCAGAAGGTGGGTGTCTCAGTTGAAACACACTGCTTTCTCTTTTCAAAGAACTCTCTCCAAGCCTCCTGGGCCGCATGCTTCTGTCCTCACTGAGGAACCGCAGTAATACCCAACCATGCAATCTCCCTTTCCCTCTCCATATTCTTGGGAGAATAATGGACAATTCCAAGAAAGTTGCCGACATGCTTAGGTAATTGGGCTCTATCTGTCCTGACATCTCTGTAAGACCAAATGCAGACTCCAGCACTCCTGGGGCTCCTGTGTTTCTCCCTATGGACATTTCATCCTCTTAAACTCATCCTTGGAAGAGCCCTGCTTTTCCACTTGGAAGTTGCAGTGTGCAGAATGGAAAACTTCATTGAAGTGTTGGAACAATCATTCCATAGACTTTCACAAAGCTGTGAATCCCTCTCCACAAGTTAAGTCACTTTTCTCAATTCTTCCTTTCTTCTCTCAAGGCAGAACCATTTGCTTCAGTAGATCCTCGACTGCATTGTCTGTTGCATGGCCCCTCTTACAATACTATCCAAAGCGTTCAAGATCTTTCATGAATTTTCTTTATGCTACTCACAATGGTTAGAGAAGTGATACTTACAGAGAAAATATTAAAGCAACCAAACAGCAACTGGGGCTATAGAACACACTGAAGGAGCAATGCCACTGCTATCCTGAGTCCCCAGATGTGGTGTCCTAAAAGCTACAGCTACTTTCCCATGTTACCTTAACTGTGTGAACAAGGGTGGAGAGGAAACAAGAAGAGAAAGACATTTCCTCAGCGATTGCAACATGCTGTGATATGTAGATCCCCTCTCCCTGCCCTGTGACAAGCATGGTGTAGGCCACAAAGTGCTGCAATCCTTATTGGGACTTTTTGGCCATTTTGTAAAAGAATTCTATCTTTGCTGTCATGTCTTCCTCCCGTGCTGAAGGGGGGACTGACTAAGTAGCAGTGCTTCAGTGGCAGATGCTATTGTGAAAATGGTTTGATGGTGATCTAGCTGGGAATAAAATCCTCTTAGAGGTCTGGGCAAACATTTTCTTACCTCTCTATGATATGGCTTCTGTTGGCTGGTGCATGAAACCAGCCCACACGGTACTAAAAGTATGAACCCTGTTGCTTGTAAATGGCTGCTCTTCTTCCAAACTGATACATGTGGGCCTTATAGTTGTGTCCTGCACTAGTACTCACTGGTGTATTAGAAACAATAATGGCATTAACTGTTTGATACACCTAGTAACATTTTCTAATAGGAGAATAAAATGCCAGGATTGATGGTAGTTACCTGTTTTGCTCCTCTGAATGCAGTTAGCATGCAATCAACACTAGCTGTTTTCTTCTCAGCCTGAAATCACATTAACATTAGTCATGTAAAAAGCTATACTGTTTTGAAATAAATATTTATTAACGTATCCTATTGTGGTTTATTTTTAGTCTGCTGATGTGTTTGACTAGTATCTCATATGACCATGACATTTGTAAACAGAGGGAGGGTGTGTCAGTGCCCTTTAGGTTGGTATTTTCTTGGTAATTGTTATCAGATTGTGATATTCACATGTCAGACCCTAAACTCGAGTTTTAACAGTGCAGACAGGAGAGAACTTGAGAGAACTTGAGTTCTTGCGGTTACCAGCTTTCCTAGTTGCTTTTAGCTATGTTTGTGGAGGAATGACTCAGGTGCATAAATGCAGAGGACTAGTGTCATTTGAAATGCCCACACAGGTGGTGCCTGAGCTTCAGCTATTGCTGCAAAGGAGCAGTATCTGCCCAGGTGTCCTGTGCCATGGTCTCAGCCTTATGCAGGCATTGCAGATGCCCAGAAGTGGCTAAATTGTGTTGTACAAGTTGTGCAGGCAACTGACTCTTGTCCTAGGTTTCTGCCAGCTGTTTTCCATGGGTGTCACACAGAAATACCTTCAGCACACAGCCATCTGCTGACACCTTGAGAGGAGATCCTCGTGCCTCCAACTGAGCAGGCACAGGCTCAATTCTTTTAGCTACTCCCTAGCTACTGCATCACTCCCTGCAAGCTTGGCAATTCAGGCAGCCTACAGAGAGAGATGCACATACTTTTTCCCTCTGATACTATTTAGGAAAATTTCCTCACTTGTATGAGAAAATACAGTGGTCTTGACAGCAAAAGATGGGGAAAAGCCTGAAAACTTTAACACTGCCATGCTTTAAGGTGTAATGAATTTGGTTTCTTATACATAATTGAAATTTATATATGTATATCAACCATATCCATTGGTTTGAGGCTTATAGAGCTATTGTGCAGAAGATCAGCAAGTAGTTCAGAGGTGTGTGGGCTGCAGCTTGGCTAGCAGTGGTGGGCTGTGGAGGTCGTTGTGAGACCCAAGAAAGCCACCTGCTTTCTTACATCTCTGTTTCTGATGATGAATTGTAGAGAGAGAAAGTGTCTTTCACATTGTGGTACTTTCTCAGTACTGAACTGGTTTTCTCTATAGTAATTTCGGCAGCTGTCACAAGAGTGGAATGAGCTTTGAGATTGTCGAGATGTGTCCTTTGTCTGAGGTGATGTTCGGGAGTTAGCTGGCAGATTTCATGCTGATATGAGGCTGAGGACACCAGTGGGGACAACATTTGTGCAGACATCACACAGCATTGGACATGGTTTGGAACAAGTCCAGAGGAGGGCCACGAGGATGATCAGGGGACTGGAGCACCTCCCGTATGGAGACAGGCTGAGAAAGTTGGGGCTGTTCACCCTGGAGAAGAGAAGGCTGCGTGGAGACCTCATAGCAGCCTTCCAGTGTCTGAAGGGGGCCTACAAGGATGCTGGGGATGGACTCTTCATCAGGGACTGTAGTGACAGGACAAGGGGTAATGGATTAAAACTTAAACAGGGGAAGTTTAGATTGGATATAAGGAAGAAATTCTTTGCTGTTAGGGTGGTGAGGCACTGGAATGGGTTGCCCAGGGAGGTTGTGAATGCTCCATCCTTGGCAGTGTTCAAGGCCAGGTTGGATGAGGCCTTGGGTGGCATGGTTTAGTGTGGGGTGTCCCTGCCCATGGCAGGGGGTTTGGAACTAGATGATCTTAAGGTCCTTTCCAACCCTAACTATTCTATGATTCTATGGTGTGAAATTCTGCCTTCAGACAGGCAGGCAGGTCTCCTGATGCAGCAGGGTCAGCTCTTGGGTGCTTCTCACTAGCTGTGCTTTCTGAGGAGAGGGACAAAGGCTGCCTCAGTGAGGCATGTCCTACGTAAGGGACTGCTGCCTCCCACTTGTGCTGCTGCTGACAGATGCTATTGCTGACATATCGTTTCAGGCTGAGGAGGGGTATAGAACTGAGGGCCTGCTCCCATGTGTGGAGGAAACAAGTTTAACTGACTGTAAATGGTATTTTCAAAATAAAGTAAGGGATCTGTCTCCGCTCATTGCTATTTCCATCCTGCCACAGATTGCCACACACCTTCTCATCTTGTGTGAGCACTCACGGGCATCATTCAGGCTGTGGTGGGTCAAAGCAAGTGCTTTCTGTGCCTCTCCGAGCCTGGCTGGGTTTGGCAAAAGCCTGCTCAACCACTGCTGCAGGGAGGTTTAAGTTCCTAAATCTCTTTGGCTTAAAAAAATGTTGATCTGCAGAGATAGAAAACATGGTGGATGGAATTACCAGTTATGCAGTGAAGAATGAATGAAAAAACCAAAGAAATGTAGAAAATGGAGAGTCAGCTTGTTGCCTAGGAGAGGGGGATTTATGGGAATGCCAGAGTCCTTGCTGCCTTGAGGAAATGCTGTAATGACAGGCCAGTAAGGCAAGAAAGAGCCAGAGGGCCTTGTCACTGTGTCACATTGATGGCATGGTTCAGTCCTCAGCTGAGGTGGGTAAGTGAGTGGCGTCCGCTGCCTTTGCTTCAAACTCCTGGTCAACAAATAATGAGGTGATTGTTAAAATCCTTCAAAAATTTTTACAGGCCATGCCTTTTCCCATCTTCATTGTATTTTTTTAAAGCAGTGGTGCTCAAGCAGGGTCTCTTATCTCAGGAAAGAGTTCTTCCCAGCCCATGTGGGATTGGGGAGCTGTGCAGAGGCATATGTACCAGCAGAGAGATTGGTGCTCAACAGATAGCCCGATTTCTCTTGGTTTGTAGGGCATCCTGACTGACCTGCTGCAGTCCCAGCTGAGCTGAGAGCAGAGTGTGGCAGGAGGAGCTCCACTCCCCACTTCTGGTTTTATCCTGAGGAATGGAGACCCATAATAAAGTCAATGGCTTCTATCAGACCTGCAAAACTAAAGATAAATGCTAATTGCCAAAGCCTTTCTCAATATGAATGGGATACCTCAGGTCCTAAAAACTGCATTTGCTACTTTAGTTAAAAATAAACAAATAAATTCTTGGGCTTTTGCACATTTAAGCTTCCCTAAGTAAGCAATAGATTTTTTTAGAAGAAAAAATTTACTAGGAGGCAATCCAGCGAATGACATTAAGAATAAGCAGGAGCACTAGGAGACCCATATTAAAATCTTAGTTTTGCCACCATTTCCCAATATATTCCTAGAAAAATGAGCTAAATCATTTATAAGACAAGAATTATCTTTCAGTGGTATACTTTTCTGATAAACCCAGAACAATGACAGGTTTGTTATATGAGGAATAAAATTCACCTTGTTGATGGGGTAATGTGATAACTAATTAGATAAGATGTTTTTGTAGTGGTTTTGACCTAGTGGAAAGGTAGCTGCTATCAGTTTGCTGGTTGTGTGAAATCACTGAGGGGAATAGCATGTCTTGAAAGAAGCAATTGCTGAAATGACCCTCATTTGAATCGACTGAGTCAAAGGAGTGTGCTATTCTCATATTCTTAATATTTTGTTATCTGTCCTTAGTGAACTGGGAGAGCTGATGGAAGCACTGACTGACAAGCACTCCTGCTGTACAGTGAGAGTTTGGTTACTATGCGGGGCTTCCTCCCTGCCAGGATAAACTTGTTGCTGGAAGAATAGGGAAGGCCCCAAAAAGAGGCACTTCTTTTAAAGCAAACAAAAATATGTACTAAAGCTGTTTTTTTTTTTTTTCACTTTGTGACAGTGAGGCAGTCTTAGCGTTTGTTTCACGGAAACCTCTGCAGTTGATCAAGATTGATCAAGACAGGTGATGAGTAAGATCATGTTCTGCTCATGAAAGCACCTTCTTCCAGAGACCACTGCTTGCTCCTAATCTGAAGCTAATTAGTCTCCGCCCTGTGATAGTGACTCATTATATTCTTTGCCCTTTTCCATGGCTGCTTTTGGTGTGGAAACTGAAACAAATATTGCTCCCCTGCTGGAAATCATCATCCTGTCATCAAATTCATCAGCACCTGTAAGCCCAGACAAGAAGGGAATAGAGTTGCTTCTTTTGGTCAGCAAACTTTGACAGAAATGTTCTGAAGTTCAACCATGCTAAGTTATGGTGATACACTGCATATAGCATCTGGCTAGTTTCTGTAATGTCACAAATTATTTTATTTGTTTAAACAGCAAAGCTATTAAGCAGCCGTTAAAGCTACTGTCTGGAAGAGGTGGAGGGATTCCACACTTGAGGTTCTTCAGTGCTTCTGTCAACTGTAGGTGCCTGTGTTTATGCTTACCCGTA
Source organism: Psittacula echo (assembly GCF_963264785.1). Lineage (NCBI taxonomy): Eukaryota > Metazoa > Chordata > Aves > Psittaciformes > Psittacidae > Psittacula > Psittacula echo. The sequence continues at coordinate 49,160,073 of NC_137743.1, forward strand.
GCTTGCCATAAGATGCACTGCCTCCAGCCATGGCTTCCCAGTTTATTTACAGGACTGTGCAGGATGTTGCCCTACATCTTACCTGTATCCCCTTGTTCCATGTATCACTGGATTAAATGCCTCCTGCCAGATGTATCAAGTTCTGTTTTGCTTTGTTTTCTTGGTGGAGGAAGAAGGGAACAGGTTGCCAGGGTCACCAGTGTCTTTCCCTGGTATGACTAACTGGCTTGATTTGAGAGACATTAAAAGCAGTGGGCTGTTCTTGAGAACGTGTCCTTCTGCTGAACTGTACTCGACCAAGGTTGGCCCAGGCTTGGTGCTGTGACTCAGATGAGCTGGCCTGAGACCCTCAGGACTTATGGAAGCAATTAGTTTAAGATGACCAACTTGGGAAGTTGCTTAGTAGTGGAGTGTATAGTGGGTTACAGAGCAGATGCACACAATCATCCCATTATGCGTTAACCCATGCAGTGGGATAAAAGCCTCCTATCTGTATCCACTGTGAGGGATGGCTGTAAAGCTTTATTGTGTATGCCTAGGTAACAGGAGTAAAACTGGAATGTGTCATTAAAAACTTTAATTAACAAATAGTAGCACACAGTCAACAGCTCCCCATGAATCCATGTCTGATGATGTATTGCTTCTTCCCCCATTGCCTCTGAATCCCCAGTGTCTGCTGTTTCCCTTTCTTTAGCAATTTAGGGCTAGGTGGCATCTTAGCTTTCCAAACAGGCTAGTGAATTGCAAAATGTAATTCACGTGGATGGCCAGCATGTGTGTCTGCCCTGGCAGCTGGGAATCCTGGTCAGCTTTTGGTGGGGAATAAGAATACCAAAAACATGGCTGAGCCTTTCTGTCTGGGTTGCTGGGTCTTGGCACAGTAGGGAGTGTAAGGGTGCGCTCCCAGGGCGCTGGCAGGAGGCTGCTGAGCCCTGCCCACAACAGTGAATTACTGCTTTTTTTGTTTGCTGTGGTCCTCTGAGAATTAGGAGGACTGTGTTAATCCTGATGGAAGTAATTCCGTCCATTGCACCTGTATTGTGCTGACAAGAGGGTAGTGATTGTGTCTGAAAAGGCTGCGTAGATGGTGACAATGATCAGTGACTAATTGGATGGAAGGATAAGAAGATTGTAATAAAATGAATTTTCTGTGGCACAGCAATTATAAGAGTTGGAATAGCCCAAGCATCCAGTAGCACCTCAATGACTGGTAGCTGTTTCTACTCTTTCTCCATGTCCTTCTCTTAATAAGCATCTGTTGCAATAAAAGCAAAGATGCAGAAAGCGAGGGAGGGAATCATCTGCACTCATGTGAGATGTTAAAATAAAGACAGCTTTTTGTGAACACCCTTGATGAAATGGTTCTACAGTAACACCAGAAGTTATGAAAGAAACAAATCCTCACCACTGAATATTTGTTCCTATTGCAGCAAGCCTTGGTAAAACTCAAGTAGTCCCTGACCTTACAGTAGTAGTTTACAGTATCAGTAGTTTCCTGTCATGACTCAGTGGCTGGAACAGTAATATTTTACAGTCGTTTTTTCCCTCTGTCTTTCCAGATCTCTTTTGATGCTTCTCAGAGTGGGCGGGGAGAGACGAAGTGACAGATACAGTCCTGGTTCTTGCCCTTCCTCTTGCCCCCTTCCTTTAAAGCAAAAAATAAATAAATCAACCTGCTTCTGCTTTTTCTGCTTTTTCTATTACTCTTAGTCCTCTTATCCCTCAAGCTTCCTTTTCACACATGTCCTTGACCAAATCTTACTTTCCTTTTTGTTCCTACTGGTGGTGTCTAGGCTTGCTGATAATGTCTGGGAAATACTGAGTGCGTTCGCTCCCTGGCTTCTTCCTCTCACTGGTACTTTTCTACTCTCCAGATCAAACCTCTTTACATCCTCCCTTCCTCTGCAGTTATCTTGCTGAGCCTGCACTGCTCTAATAAATTTGGTTACTAGTAGAGATAGATTGAGTTTTGTATAGTCTGGGCTGGATATGGTCTATAGTTAAGTTTGGAGTAAAAGTTTGCTGAAAGACTGGGGCAATGTGGCCTTGAAGGCGCTAGTTCATCTTTGGGTCCTCCATACCTGGAATAAGACAGTGGCAAACCCAATTGTGTGAAAATGGTCTTAATTCTGCCCTCTGGCCTTGCAGTCAAGGCTCAGCCCCAGCAATTGATGTTTATTCCTGTCAATTGTCAGCAAGCCCTGAGATCTTCCCACGAGCCCAGAATGAAACCCTCCTGATTCTGCAGCCTCTGGCCTAGAGATGGCAGACCCAGCATAAAGCACTGGCACAGGGTTAGGGCAACTTGGAACAGGGAGGCTGTTTCATTACATCCAGAGGGGCAGCCCTCCACCCTCCCTACAGAAAGTGTAAAAACCTACTTGTGGTTGTCAGTATGTCTTCTGACCCTACTTAGCCTTTTGGTCTGGACAATACAGCAAAACGACCTTGTCAAAGAAAAAGACTTGAGTCTTTGTGTACCAATATCAATTTAACTCTCCCAGGTTTTCAAATGCTGTAGTGATCCTGATTCTGCAGCTTCTTTTCTGGACCTGAGGCCAAAATGAAGCACAGGATGTTTGACTCCACTGATGACTGTCACGCTGATCATGCTCTTACAGCCTGTTTCTGGGATCCCTCATGTTAATGTAGGCAATGAAGTAGGAATGTGTTTCAGGCTGAAAATTTGAGGGAAAGTCTACTGACACCAGTCCTCCATTTTTCTATCAGGACATAAAATTTGGCAATGGTACTGGTTCTCCTCAACAAATGCACTATGCCTAATCCAGAATCAGCCTAGAAATATGTCTTGGGCTGGAGAGTCACAAGATGAGTGAGATTGCAGTCACTCAGGCTCACATTGGGGATATTCAACATTATCCAATGATTTTGGTCCTACAGCTTCTCTTCTGGGGACAGGAGTCTTAATTAATCTTGATTATTAAAACTGTGTGTAAACCTGACCCTGCTCTGGACACCTCATCAGCAGTGTATTTCAGGCCAAAGTTACTTGGAAGCCACTACAGTGTTTTGTTTAGGCTGTGATCTAAAGGTATTTGTTGGAAAAATTTGGAAAGAACTATTAGAAAATACTGAATTTGGTCCTTCAGTTCCCCTATGCAGCATTTGCTAATATGAGAGATAGTGTTGTCTTTGTGACCTACATTCAGGATAACCTCTAATTGCAAAACAGACAACAGAGCAGAATAACCAAGGCTTTTCATGTGAAATATTAAGAAGAAATAATGTTATTTTATGGGGACCAGACGTCTTTCTAGCTTGCAGGACTTTTTTATGAAAATCAGTGTTTTAGCTATACTCAAGGAAACTCTAGGGTAATTGGGTGAGATAGGAGGAATGCTTTTCAGGACTATGTGAAATCGAAACTAGTTGAATTTGCTTTATGTGAAACTGAAGAGAACAGCCCAATAAAAAAGGCAAATCTTTCATAAATTCTGCAATGAGGCTTTGTAAATCTCTACTTCTGTGGAGTCTTCCTCACCTCTGCGTTGATGTCCATGTCAACAGGAGTGCGGTTTGGGACTCGATGTCCCTGAGGCGTGGTGGCAGAAGGTGGGATGTGCTGCTAGTGTAACTGCTTTCTTTATATCCTCTTGGCTGAAGGGAGAGGCTTTGGGTAGGCAGAGCTGGCTGACAACTTTCCTATCGCAGGAGAGCACATTAGGCAAAATAAGATTTTTTTTCAGTTGCTTTTGGTATCTTCAGACTAAATGTAAACACATGGTGAACTACTGCGCTTTGAAAATTGCTTTTTGTCTTTTCCTATACATCTTTGATGTTTACTTATTTTTTTCCCCAATATATGCAATTTCCTATGAGAATTTAGCACTTCAAAGCCCTTGAAGATGCTTGTGTATATAACTATTCCTTCAAAAAGCAAAGCCGCTTCTCCGACTTCCACTTTCCCATCACTAGCCATTTCCACCAGAATCTTGCTTTCCACCTGAGTCCCGTGACCTGTGAGCACACCTGACCTCAGGCACCTTTCAGACCGGGAGCAGACAAGATGCTCCCACCGTGAGGCGCCTTGCAGCCCCCGCCAGTTGCGGCGGGTGTCCCCGGCGGCTGAGTGGCGGGCAGCGCAGGGCCTGGTCCGGGCACAGCTGGCCCGTCGGCCGCCGGCCCGGGGTCCCGCACTCCGCCGGTGGCCGAGGCGCCAGCGCCCTCTCTCGGCTCCGCAGCGCCGGGCCCACCGCCCCGGGCCGTGGCGCGCGTTGCCGGGCCAGGCCGCAGCCGGGGGAGGCGGCGGCGGCGGCAGCTCCGAACTTAGCTGGGCAGCCTCCTGAACCTGGCGGCGGTGCACTCCTGCGGAGTGACGCTAACCCTTCCCGGCGTACGGCGTGAGCCTGCTCCCCGTACCTGCGTGCACAGGATGTGCTCGATTCAGCTGGAGAAGGGTCAGGGCAAACACAAAATTCAAAGCAATGCCCAAAGGACAACGCTTGTCTCCTGCTTGTATGTATAGTAGCTCTGCTGAGAAGACTCCTTATTTTTGGTTCCGTAAATGTTGAGGGATCTGGTATGCTAGAAGGAATAGAAACCTGAAATTTTATGTCTCAGTTAAGTTGCACTGGACAACAGAGAGAGGCTGCTGCTGAGAAGTAAGTAGCGGTATTTTCCTTGCAAACCTGTGCTTGATGGCTGCTTTCCCCCAGTTACTTCCTTGAAACCAAGTCCTGTCAGTGAAGGCGTTTTCTTCTAATAAGGAAACAATTCATCAACATTCTGAAGCCTCTCAAATTCATGTAAGGATAGAGTCATGGGCTCTCTACCGCTGCCGGTTCAGGAGGCTGCCCTGATTAAGTCAGGAGCTCTCCGGAGACATCAGATACTGAAAGTGAGAAGATGAGGTCTGACTGAATAACAATAATAACCAATGATCTCAATTCTACACTGCAAATCACTTTTCTACCTAGCCTGAAATTTTGGGTTTGCCAATTTTTTAAGTAGCATGTGGTTGGGAGTATTATTTGTGCTAATTTCAGGAGATCTTTTCCTCATGTTACTGTCTCCAAATTTAATTTTGTGTGGAATACCAGAATTTGCATGTGAAATCTTTTCTGTTCCTGAAGACTGTGAGAAAATGAAACTGAGCCCTGTCATCTCAAAGCGGTATTTTGTGATAACAAAAGTAACAGGCTTTTGCTTTCTTGAACACTATGTTGAGCATATTAGGCCCAACTGCTGGGGAATTATAAAGCAGAAGTCAGACATCTTCAGATCTTATGATAAAAGCATCTATGTGTTTCTGTAGCTCTGCACTGCAGTTACCATCTATCCGACATCTTGCCCTGCCTTCTGGTCGTCTTGAGTCAGCTCCTTAAGCTGTTCTGAGGGTGATTTTCATGATGTGTTCGGTGCTTGCACTTGACATTACCTGCTGTACTACAAAAACCTCAACCCTGTAAACAGACCATTAGTGGCAGCACGCAGAGGTAGCTTGCAGGCACAAAACAAGTCCTGTAAGTGAGACCACATCGACCATGGTGTGAAGGCCTCCTTTTCCATCAGAGAAAATTACTGTGGTAATGTGCCCTGCTACAGCATTTCTGGGTGTGACACTGCTGGGTCAGCAGGGGCGAGGGAAGAAAAGAGATCCCCAGTGGCAGGTGATACAGCTAGAAGCCCTGAGCGGTGTACAGTCCTTTCTTGTTTGCAGGTACTGTGATATATTTCAGTATCTGTGCAAGCTTTCAGTCAACACACAGCATTTAAAGACAAGGTGTGGAGAGTTTTGTTCTGAGTAGGATAGCTATCTGCCTGCCTTTGCCAGGGGCATGATGCAGGTCTGGGGATATACCCTGGAGCATAGTGGTAAGCTCTTGCCTTGCTCTTTGAGGAAAAGCTCAACAAACATCAGGGGTTTGGTTTGTCAGCATGCTTTCAGGTTAAAATGTGAAGTACTGCAATAATTAACGATATTTTGTACTTTATACGGTGAGTTTTTTATCATAGCTAAGATGGAGGGGAGCAGTAAGCTCAAATCTTCCCCTCTGCTCATTTCTTTAGTACAGTATGTATTTCTGCTATAGTTTTTCTTGTTGCAACAGATCCTGCGTTCGTTTTGCTATTCCTATGTCATTAAGGGCCTGTGAAGCTGGTTTAATAAGTCACCTGAGAATTTCTGTAGTGTGGCCCAAGTTGGCAGATACCTGGACTGCACTTGCTCCCTGGTAAGGCTGGACAGTATTGCAATGAACCTTTGATATTGTAGCGGTCCTCTGAGCATTACTGAATCCAGACCAAGCCCAGCAGCATTCTGGTGGCCGCAAGGTCTGAGATCTCGTGCTGATATTCTTCCTTTTACCTGGAGGTATTAAGGCTGACGAGAAAGACACTGTGTCCTCAGGACCAAGTGAGTTTTTGGTTTTACACTGCTTAAAAAGCAAGCAAAATGTGTTTTCTTTTGACTAAGAGCTAGAGTGCTTAGGCAAAGGATTGTCTTGCATGGAGGGTGGAGATGCTTATTCTCTCTGTGTTTCACTGCTCCAGAAAGATATATGAAATGCTATGGACTATCTTTTTACTAAGACAGATTAATTTCCCAAATGATTCAATGGCTTTGGGGGAATTTTTGAGCTTTGTTTTCACTGCACATCCTTCAGTCTCTTGTCCTGTTTGCTATCAGGTGGAAATAATTTTGGAGAAAGCATCTTTATCAATGATTTGGGTGAGGGGATCAAGTGCACTGTCAGTAAGTTTGTAGATGACACCAAGTTGAGTGGGAGTGTTGATCTGCTTGAGGATAGGAAGGCTTTTCAGAAGGATCTGGACAGACTGGAAAATGGCTGAGGCTGGTTGTGTAAGGTTCAACAAGGCTCAGTGGCAGGTCCTGTACCTGGGTCACAACAGCCCCATGCAGTGCTACAGCCTTGGGGAAGAGTGGCTGGAAAGCTGCCCAATGCAAAAGGACCTGATAGTGTTGGTTGACAGCCAAAATGAAAATGAGCCATCTTCTGCCCAGGCAGCCAAGAAGGACAGTGGCATCCCAGCTTGTATTAGAAATAGTGTGACCAGCAGGACCAAGGAAATGATCATCCCCGTGCACGCAGCACTGGTGAGACTGTGCCTCAAATCCTGTGTTCAGTTCTGGGCCCCTTGCTGCAAGAAGGACATTGAGGTGCTGGAGCAGGTCTAAAGAGGAGTCTAGAATACAAGGCTCATGAGGAATGACTGAGGGAACTGGAGTAGTTTAGTCTGGAGAAAAGGAGGCTGAGGAGAGACCTTTCTACTTTCTACAACTATCTGAAAGGAGGTTGTAGTGAGATGGGTATTGATCTCTTCTCCCAAGTAACAAGGACAAGAAGAAATGGCCTCAAGTTGTGCCAGGGGGGAGTTTAAATTGGATACAGAAAGGGTTGTCAAGCATTGGAACAGACTGCCCAGGGAACTGGTGGGGCCACTGTCCCTGGAGGTAAAGATGTGTAGATATGGTGCTTAGGGGCATGGTTTAGTGGTGGACTTAGCAGTGCTAAGTTAAGGGTTGGAATTGATGACCTTAAGAGTCTTTTCCAACCTAAATGATTCTATGAGTCTATGTTAGCAATTTTACGGGTTTTTTCCTTCATTTCCTATGAAAAAGACTGAGAGGGCCAGGATGTTTTGAGTCCTTAACCTGTTGATCTCCAGAAGATTTCTCTCAGCATATGGAGCGTATGGCTCTGGAGGCCCTGTTTCTCAGCCATCCAAGGAAGCGGAGGGTGGAGATGGTGGAAGGTGGATTTCTGATGCAGAGTTTGCTGCATAGACCAATGTATCAAAATACTACCCAGTACAGTTTTTCAGGACTTAGCGTGTCACCTAGTAACAGACTTCGCAATTAGATCTCTCTCTCTCCTGCATGTTAAGAAATCCTACTGACCTTGGGAGGGCTCTGCTGCTGTTGTCTCCCTCAGAGCTGCCTGGCTGATTGGCGCAGAGTGTTTTGTTTTGCATTGACCTCAGTAATACCAGTGTTTCAAAGTTGTAGAAATGTGGGACACATCTTTCCCAAATGACCACATTTGTTATATTTTCCTCCAGCATTTGTCAGGCAGCTCCACATGCTTTCCTCTGAATGCCTCTGGCATGTCACCGTGCAGTGGGATATCCCATCCCAGTAGCTTTCTGGTACCTGTTTCTGGTGACACACCCTTCAGTGGGAGCTCTTGCAAGCTGTGAAGCACAAGAAATTTTACTTCAGAAACGGTCATCACTTCATGTTGTGGGTGGCTTAACATCTGGAGCAGCAACCTAAATATTATATATGTGTCTCCACACAGTGTGTTGCCTTGGTAGTGGTAAATCATCCCAGTTAATGAATTTTCAACGTGGCATTAGGTAGCTGTCATTTTCATAAGCAAATGGTTTTGCTGTGCATGTTTCTCCATAAGGGATGGTTTGAGCAAAGTACTGCTGACAGTCGTGAGCACATAGTGGTGCCGTGTCAGATGTTTCATGTGCCTTTGATGTCACACGCTTTGTGGTAAGGCAGCATAGTGGTTGTTAATGAGAAAGTGGGGTGCGCCGTCTCCTGTCATTCCCACACAAGAGCTGCTGGTGCTTGCACGTGTCTTTAATTCTGTGCATGAGCACCCTGCTGAATCAGTGGGCAGCTTCAGTGAGACTCTTTTGAGTGATTTGTTTTATATGGCAGTGAACAAACAGCCTGGCTCAGCACAGCTTCAAAGAATGACATTTTTAGTATTTTGATTGACTCAATACAAAAAGGGATGATACTCCAGCAGCTTGGAAAGACGCAGTTATTGTGGTAGGTGTTACCCAGTGATTAACGTCTCTTACTTTAAATCCAAACCTCTCAGCTCTTTTCATACATTTTTGCTAGCAACAGCAGATCCTGTGCCAGTCTCTTGGCTCTGAATTTCTTTAGGTGCAGACACCATTGCCAAATTTGGTTTCTTGGCAATTTTGGGTTTAGGAGTTCAGATCTGACTACTCATTCAGATCCCTGAGTATTCTGCCTGGAAGTTGTTGTTCTGTTGAGCTGATTTATAGAATATGTTATTTTGCTTTCCTGTGGCATTTTTACTGTATGGAAAACATTTTGTGCTTATTATCACTTGCCACATGCATTTGATCTATTTTTGGTAATTCTTCAGGGCCCATCACCATGGTATCCTAGCACCAGTGAACATAATGCCCATACCCATTCAATATGAACCACTGATGCACAACTCCTTCTAATATTAACACAGCTTCGTTATGTTACTTATTTCTGATTTTTCAAATACAAGGAATTTGTGCTTGTTAGAAAAGAAAAGGCATAAAGCTAAGACTATACATACTGCAGATGGAACCATTTCTAAATGGCCAAATGGAATTAATGAACCCAGTGGACTAGGCCTGCCTGTTACTGCTGGCTACACATTGCTGTGTTGGTGATACACTTGAGATGACTTATTTTAAAAATAAAAATCTGTGTTACTCTAGTGACACAAAGTGGCCAAAGTGCCATGGGTAGCCCTGTCTTATGGCACTATCTAAGCATGTTTTTCGTACACGCTGGATATTCTAGTCTGTAGAGTGTTTAATAGGTTGCCAATGTGATGAGGTATTGGTATAACATATAGGGTAGATGGTCCCTGAACTTGATGCACAGCAGTGGATTCAGCTGTGTTGACTGCTGTCAATTGCCAGTGACCTACCTCCAGCCCAGTTGGCAGTAATAATAAATAGTAATTCAGTCATTTCTGACTTTCTCTGAGCTCATACTGAAGGCAAATGAAGTGCCTAGGTGGGGCATAAGTGATAAGTGTGTAGAAGATAACACTGTAAGAGGTTGTGATTCAGCTTTTTTTCTTTCAATATAATGTAGGTTTTTACTAAGGTAAATAGCTCTGTACAAGACAATAATATGCACCTTTAGCATGTTCAGTGTTTTTCTTACTACCTGCATTTACCTCTTGCTAAATTATTATGCAAATGATTCTGAACTAAATGCTTCACAACTAAAATATGAATGAGAACAAGGCTGTATTTATTCTTTGGGGACGTACAAGCTCAGGGTATATTTAAAAGACATCAAAGTGAACTGTGTGGGAAAAATATAAACGCCTTTGGATCAAAACCAAACCAATAACCTTGCACTCCTGCAAAAGTCTCGTGGGAATGCCTGAGGCTATCTTGCACATGCTAGGCAGGTGCATAGAGAAAAGGCAGTTCTGAGAGCCAAGTGGTATCTCCTGGGGCTAGTGCTGGTGTTAAGTCTCAGTTGTGTTCTGCTCCTTGTGTATGTACCCTACCAAAAGTGGAAGGATGGATTGATATTTCAAGACCAAGATTCACAAAGGTCCCAAATGACTTACATGTCAGTGAAAAATAATCCTAAAACTGAGCCTCTTGTTCCTTCTCTAACAGCAGCAGATGACCCCTCTCACTTTTTGTGGGTTCCTGGGTACTTTTGCACTATGTTGGAACTAGATGATCTTAAGGTCCTTTCCAGCCCTAACTATTCTATGATTCTATGATTCTATGTCCCTGTGTCAGTGTAAGGCAAGTGGCATTTTATTTACATGTCTAGCTGAGGTCTGGCAACTTTTAAAAAGTCATACTTGTGTATTTTCATTATGCCTAGAAAATATTAGTAGAAGGATGGTTAATCTCTTGGCAGAAGATACCTTTAAAAGTTTCTCTCTAGCCATAGGTGTTCGGTCTCTGTTAATTGTCCATGTTCATGGGGAGGGGGTGGGTATCTATGGGACAGACATAGGCCATCTGCCTCAGGGCTGGACAAGTCAAGCTCTGTGTTTCCAGCTACTGTGTGTGACTCCATGATTACTAGGTTCTTGCATGAGATAGGCTGTTGTAATTGAAAATCAAACCAAAGTAAGAAACTCCAGCATATGGTATCTAGAGTAGATTTAGACGACTATTCACTGTGAAGAGTAGTATGCTGATCATGCAGGTGAGTGCCACCTTTGCAAGTAAAGGCACTATTTCCTTTCTTTAGTTTTAAATTATGTCCTTGTTCTATAATAATCTCCTAGTAAGGCTAAAATAAAATCTAGTCTTTCCAGCACGTGCTGGAACTGTTGTTTGCAGTGTTCCAATTTACTACCTAATTTCTGTGAGTATTAAAGTTCAGAGTGGTGTGGCTCACAACTGGTCTGGAAAGACCATTTCTATGTAGTTGTGGAGCTAGGTGGACCTCAAAAAGCTCTCAGCCAAAGGCGGGATCAGTACTACCTCTCATTTCTGAAGGGTGCTTGCCCAAAGTGTTTCTGGATGCTGGAAATTTTACAACTTTATGATGCTAGCAGTAACTGTTCTTCTCTCCTTTCACCATTGAGAAGCTTTATCTCATATCTGAACTGCATCTTCCCAGCTGTGCAGTAAACTCATAATTTTCTACACTCTTTTGCACATTATGGACATTAGAAGGTAGATTCTTTCCTCCAAGTGACAGACTTTACATGTCCAAAAAATGCTTTCATGAGTTGTCCTGTTTAATTTCTCTAGATGAAATAATCCCCTCTTCTTCCCTCTGTTCCCTTTCAGTACTACTTTCTGGCCTTCTTTTTTTTCATTCTTCTGTTCCCTTTTTCAGTCATTCTAATATTTCGTCAGGTGCAGTGCCTGGCCCTTGAAACAGATGTGGAGAAGATGGGACCTGGGAGCAGGGCTTGTGGGCACTGGATGGTTGGCGTCATAAGCAGTGTAGGCTTCTAGCTCAGTCTGTTTGTATCATTGTTGCACTGGTTTTCTGCAATACCATGGTGCAACTAACTCCTGGTTTTGCTTGTGATCAGTCCACCTCCAGGTCCTTCTCTACAGAGCTGCTGCCTGGGCAAGTTATTTTCCTCCTGTAGTTGTAAAGCTGATTCTTCCTGCCTGGCAGAAGCATCTTTCTGTTTTCCCCACTGATTTCCAAACACCACCACCACCACCACCCCCCCCCCGAGCATTTCTGCAAGGAGACAAAAAAGTTTTTAAATCCAAACCTGTCCTCCAAGATACTGCCCATCCCATCTGTTTTGCCTCCTGGATTGTGGTGCCTTGAAAGGCCATGGTCTCTTTTCTTCTGTCTGTTTGTATTTTTCTATCTAAACACAATGCTGAAACAGCAAACTACAGCCCAAACATAGTTTGCTTATGACAGCATCAAGCCAAGTAATATTGATCCGGCGACCATTTATTTTGGTGAGTAATGACTGGAAATGATCAGGACCAAGCAGTCTTCCACTTAATGCGTCCAAACGCTCAAACCTTCTGAGCAGCAGGACCTGAACAGTTGAGCACTGGCATGTAAAATCCCACTATTAGTAGTAAAACATCCGAATAATCTACTGAGTGACAAATCAATTGTCCTTTTCACTAATACTGAAACTAGATATGTGTTTTGATTCAAATAGGAAGCCTAGTTTGAATCTAAAACCACCTTTCACTTTGCAGACATCTTTTCAATCTGTTGCATGAAATAATACGATTTCTCTTAAAAATGAATCACAGGCTAGCTTTTTCTTCTATTCCCTGCTTCTGCCAGGCTCAGGGAAAGCCTGCAACGTAATGCATGTGAGGAATTCACACTGAACACACAAACTGGGCTGGAAGGATCCAGTCCAGCATTGCACCCCTGCGACACACCATGCATTGCTTACCCTCTGCTGTGGGCTTCACACCATTTTCACTGGAGTTTGGTGGTGAATAATTTGCTGGGAGTAGCTGCAGCTCCATTAAGCACTAGGGGCAACTCAGACTCCCAAGCGCTCATGATAGTCTTTTTCCCCAGTTTAAATGAGTGCTTTTGCTGGCTTTTGTGTTTTGCATTTTGCTGTTTTAGTACCACAATGAACTGCTTTGCTGGGGCACTTACTCCTTGTTGTCCCAGTGACACTTTGGTAAGATGTTTGTTTGCTGTTTTCAGAGGAGATTTGTATTTCTGGATAATATCAAGCAGTGGTCCAGGTGCTTACAAAGACTCAGGGGGACAGTTCAGAACACCTATGGCTAAAGGGTGACTCCAGCAGGTGTGACATGTGTGTTACATAGCTCTCTTGCTCACGGCTGTTTCACGAACTGTGCGTCACTGCAGTTAACTTCATGGTGTCCTCAAAGGAGAGTAACAATTTACAATGAGCTTCCATCAGGTGGCAGAGGGCAATGAGCTGTAATCTTGGTCTCTTCTGTCATTTGCAAGTTGGCATCTTTACCTGAACAATGCCTGTATTTTATCCTCATGTTTGAATGCTCTACATTCTTCAATCTTTTGTCTTCTCCATTGAGAGTCCACAAATAAAATAACGTCTTAATCATTTCTTCTGAAACTATATAACTGGAAATGTAAGTGTAAAGGGAAATGTGAAGTCTCTTGCTGTTGCTTATTAGTCAATGTAATACATTTTCTAGTCTCAGAGAGATCATAGTAATATTTTATGCCACTTTTTTCTAATCTGCTTTTTCAATTATCAGATTCCTTGGAGGAAAACTTTTCAATTCATTCATCAGAATAGCCAGAGTTGCTTTGTATGCTGTTTCAATTTTCATAACTCAAGCCCATATCAGGAAGGGCAAATAGGAACACTTGTATGAATGTCTACTCTCAGCCCATCAAGGAACACTGCAAAATGTAAGCTGCCTGATTGCTGGCTCAGCCGAAGTCCAGGGCTGTTGTGCTGTTCCACTCAATGTATTTTTATCAGCTTGTGTGTCAGGCTTTCTCTGTGTGCTTAAGAAGTCTGTAAGCAAGAGAAGGAGGATCCTAAAACAAGGCCAAAGAGACTATAGCATGGCTTCACTCTTATGGTCCAGGCATTCTTTCCATTAGTCTCAAGGAGTATAAATTGGTGACACCATTATTTATTCTTTTTCTCTCACTGAAGCATTTGGTTAAGCTTATAAACAGTGTAAGTCTGTAAATATGAAAAGACTTGGCATTTGATGCCTTCTGTCATGCCAGCGGGGTTGCTGGTTTCTGTTTTCCTCTTAATGTTTCTGTTCTTAAAACACCTTGCTACACACTCCCTATGCCAGGATTATTTTGAGGCGCTAGCAATCCTTTCCATGTCAGCCCAGCATCCACTCATGCTGAGGGAATTCATGGTAATTCTTTCTTTCCTTGCTTTGCACAGCTAGAGTAGTACAGGAGAAAGAAAGAGTTCACTGGTGGATGCCAAGCCTGGCTCTTAGGTTTTACTCCAGAAGTGTCTAAATCACACAATGTATAGCAGCAGCAGGCTTCTTCAAAGTAGCAGGGTTGTGAGAAGCTATTGCTGCTGCCTGCAGCCCTGCTTGTGGGCAGTGGCAAGGTGTTAACTTCCTGGCCCACAGGTCACGAGCAAGGCTGGGCAGTTGACTGGTCAGGCTGTGCTGTGAACGAGTGAGGGGTCCCAGGTTGGTAACACAGGGGTAGGTTTTGTGAGAGCAGAGTCAGTGTGGGAATAAGGAAGGAAGAAGAGATTCCGGTGTAGGGGTATGACTTGAGGTTGGAGTTATGGTTTGGGCAGTTGCTGTAGTGAGAGTGGACACAGGCTTAGGGGCCACTCTTGTGAGGATAATAGTAGTGGGGAAAAGAGCATGGAGATGGGTGTGAGTCCTCAGTGATAGTACTCACAGCTGTGGGCAGTAACAGAGCACACTATGATTTTGAACCCTTGTTTTACTCTGTTTTGACACTTTCTGGGATATATATAACGTGGAAACAGAAAACCTTTACATTCAACTCACTGGAAAGACGACAGATGTTTCCTCCTGATAAGGGAAGCTTTCAGATGACAGATATTGCAAAGCACACCTTTTAAAAGAATTCAGTTGGGTACCAATTAGCCATAATGAAATAAGTTTAGCGTGGATGTCTTCATGCAGAAGTAAGCATTAGCTGTGGTGATGTGCAGTGTGAATGGAAGTATCCTGCATTACAGGGCTTTGCTGTGAGAGGGTCAGAGGCATAATTGCTTGCAGCTGTTCCAGGCTTGTTTCCACTGTCAGTGTAAATACTTGGGATGAGTGCACTGGCCGGCTAGACTTTGGGCTGACCTAGACAGCTCCTGGAAACTCAGGATATGCCATTCCTAAAAGGCTCTTAATTTTTCCCATCCCACTCTGATTGAAAACATTCATCATCCAGCCAAAATGTGAAGGAGAGAGCAAAGGGTCTAGTTCAGCTCCCACTGAGAGCAGTGACCAACCTTAGCCAGGAGAGGAGCTGGTTGGCAGCAGCCTGCTGCATCAAATCAGTGCGATTCTGGCATTTAGAAACCCAGGGTAGTGTTCCTGTCCCCCTCAATTTTCTTTAAAGCTCTGGAGTCAGATTCTGTTCAGGTGGTGGTATAGGGGCCTGCCAAATTGGCAACAATTTCCTTTATCCTGTCTGAAGAGCTCCGAGGTCTGCAACAAAAACAACAACCAAACAACAACAAAAACCTCAACCAACCAAAACCAACAACCACAAAACACAAAAAAACCCCACCAAAAGAAAACAAAATAAAGAAACAAAGAACAACCGAAACAAAACAGAAAAAAACCAAAACCAGCAGAAAGGCTTTTAGGTGAAGCACTCTATCCACACTGTGGTGAGCACACATAGGTTTTAGGAGCAATATCATTTGATTCATTCAAAAAGTATTGTAGATTATTTCCTGTTTAAAGAAATTAACAAGGAATGAAAAGGGGGTTTATTGTAAGGAAAACAGTTTGAAATGAGCCTGACCACAGCAGCATCTATCAGGTTGGTGTTTGCTACTCAAACTAGTCCCGTTAGCCACAAATTGGTGACAGAGGAAAAGCCACAATCAGTGTAGTTGATTATGTCTGGGGCTGATAACTGAACTTGTTAATTTCTTGTTATTTTTATAAATTGGTAAATTCTAGACTTATGTGTATAAACATGACAGAGTTGTGTTTGATGGGCTGTCTGAAAAGTGATTCATTCAGAAAGAAAACAAATGGGTCAGTCCTTGAGACAGTTACCAAGAGCAGCAAGATCACCACGGTCATCTCCATTGATTGCAGTAGATCCTCCTAGATTTTTGGGAGCCTTTGAATGCTAGGGTTTTAAAAGCCTGCAAGCATGGAAGTGTCTCCTTAGAAACTGGTTCTCACTTTATTGCTGTTGTTGGGACACAAGGATCTGGCAACACACACCCATACTTTCAGATGTTAGTGTGTTAGGAAGCCCTGAGGGTGTGAGCCAGACCTGCTGCCTGCATGTACTGCCTGCTACTGCATATAGTGGACTTGATGCTTCAAGTTGTGGTGACTTTGCCAGCCCTGCCCCTTATTCTAGGGACTGACCTTGACATCTAGAAATCATATTGTGCCTCTCCAAGGGTTAAAATCCATGAGAAAATGCTTTACAGAGCTATTAAACAACATGTATTATCTGGATTAATACATTATGGCCATAGGACCAAACTCAGTGAAAAGCGACCTGGTGCATGATTGCTTTTAAACCTGATTTCTGTTCTTTCTGCTGCACTGTAAAACAGGCGCAAGCGATTATCTACAAACACACCTGCCAGTTAACACCTCTGATACTATTGTCCCACTGTGCTAATGAGGAAAAGAATGTAAGATTTTTGTACCTTATTTTCACCATGTGCAAGCTTTTATTTTTGCAATAGGAACTCCATTTGCACAATGTGCTTCCGCACATGCTGCTGCCCCAATGCTAGCAGCTATCAACTGCTTTGATTTGAGCACAGGCAAATTAGCACTTCTTTTTCTCTGAGAGTTCCTCCTCTCCATTTATCACCAGTTTATGTGGAAATACATTCAGTTGGCTATACTCAAAGTAGGGTTTCCAATGAAAAGGTAAATTTGTTTCCCATAGCTAAATTATGCCTTTGAGGTATGAAAGATCTTGATGTTTGCTGTGAGGTATTGAATAGGCTTCTTGGTAGTGTTTGGTGATGGAGGGAACCAGGAAATGTTTGTGAGTCTTCTTGCAAGTCAGAGGAACTTGGCAGCACACTTCTATATGGGGAAGGAATTATTCCCTGCTTGCTGCTGGGGTAGCCCTTAAACAAATAAATAAGAAGACCAGTCAGACTGAAAACTTGCTCTCCACCCTGATGTGGAATCTGTTGGGTTTTGAAACTCCTGGTAGGATGATTTGCTGTTAGCATTTCTTCCATTTTTGGTCACCAGTGGAAGATCTGTGTTGGATGGAAACCTCTTATCCTGATGTTGGGGTGCAGCTGTAATCCTGAAGAAAGAGAATTATATCTGCTCCTCCAAGGGCAGCAAACATGAGCTTCCAAGTCAGGTAGCAGAGGAAGAGGGGGACAGGCAGGGAACCTCTGTGTTGCATCAGCCTGGGCTGTCTCCTGGCTTGTAACATTAGGTGATCTGAACCCTGCAAAGTCACAGTGGCTCTCACTAACTCCATGTGGGTCATCACAAGGCTTTTGAAGATTAGTAAGGTGTGCTCTGGCTGTGCCATTCATCTTGCATCAGAAAGGTTTTAGAGAGGCTTCTAGGGCAGCTCTGTGCCAGTGGAGCATCTCTCCTTGGTAGTGCCATCCTCCTCACACCAGTAACACCAGTTTGAGGGCCACAATATGCCTATTGATTAGCAGTTTCCAAGGGGCATCTTGAAAGGGGATGTAAAATGCAACAAAAAGGCAATTTAGGTAGCGATTGTTTAGGTCCTCTGTAGCAGAGTAGAGGAGTTGTCCTGTGGCCCAGGATGCTGCACAGAGGGCAGTGTGCACAGTGTCTCTGGTGAGCAGAAGCTCTAGGACCCTGCATGTGGGTCGATAACATGCTCCCCTTGCCAAAGCATGGAGCAACAGTGAACTGGGCAAGACTGAGGAGCCAAACACCACAGGAGAAAACTCCAGAAAATCTTGAGAAATGCTGATGTCATGCAGCATGCTCTTGGATATTCCTCCAGCTTTTGCTTGTGTTTGGGCTCCCAGCAGCTGGCAGCAATCTGATGATTCTCTGCCTTTTTGTTAGGTGGGCACGAGTTTCTGTCACTCAGGACAGGTTCACTTATCTCTTAGGGGATGTGTATGGCACAGACAAGACCTTTCATTTGTTTTCCACACCATATTTGGGTGTGATTTCAGGGATGTTTGCAAGCACAGGAGGAGTTTGAAACAAGGTGAATTGCTTGTTCCATTACCAGAATCACAACATAGACCTCCCTTTCTAATGTAATGTAAAACCTCCCTTTCTAATCTAATTTACACTAAAAAAAAATTGATATATGGTTCTCTAAACTACAGGATGTTCCTAGAATATGAATAGAACACTAGAAAATAAACATACACATATATACATGCATGCATTAAAGAAACCCAACCTTTTTGCCTCAAAATTCTGAGCCAAAAAGAAAATTGATTTAGCATCTAAAAGTTTTGCTACCTCTTGGGTAGAGATGATGGGGTTTTTTGATTCATTTGTTTGTTTGGGTTTTTTTTCCAAAATTCTGTGTCATTGGATAATCGCATTTCATTTTTACACCATATTGCAGCTTTTTAAAGTTGTAAAATAGAAATGCTTGAAATACACTGGCTTTTTCAAACAAGTGCTGTCTGTCAAGAGTAAAAATAAGGCTAAAAAGAAGGTATCTTAGTCTGCTTCTTAAAGCAGTCTCTGCCACAACTGACTTCCAAGCATTTTAGCAATGTTCACTGTAAAATGTTTTAGTGATTCAACTTCACTCCAAAAATTTAGACTTTTTTTTTTTTTTTTTTTTTTTAAACCAGTTTTGGTGAAAGACTATCTTGACAAATTCGGAAGAAGGAAGAGGTTACACAGTCAAGTAAGAATTCATTCCTTGGTTATACATTTCTTTGTTCATATTTTTCATAGAAACAGATGAAACTTAAAATTCCGGAGCATGATGCTAATGAAAGCGATAGTCTAGTCACAAAAGTTTGTTGGGGTTTTTTTTTTCCTCAACTGTGTCTCTTTTTCCGATCGATGTTTATTTGTATTGCTGTCTGAATTGGTTTTGGATGCTGACCTTACCATGTTTCCCTAACTTGGGACCTTATGAAGTGAAATAGTTTCCTTAGGCCCATGAAGGAAACAAATTAGATGGGACCAGTTATTTAGATCACATTGTGCAGCAAAACTGAAAAGTCTTTGGCCTAGCTCCAGGCCAGCTGTGGCTCGTCGGATGTAGCTGACTCAGAGTGTATCAGACAGTCCGTGCTGGAAGACACTGTGCTGGTGACGGGGTGGTTTGGAAAAGGCTCCCAGCTTGTTTGTGAGGGGACAGGGAGAGGAAAAAAATGCAAAGCCAAGGCACTTCTTGCAAAGTTCAAAATAACCTGTGTGATGGGGGGCCCACAGGTTGTAATACACAATTGCAATACTGCATGGTAATAGTCTGTGCCTGAGTTGCACTGGCCAAAGCTTTGAGGGGACCCTGTCAGGATCTGGGCTGTAAAAGTGGCGGTAATTGCTGGAGGCCACAGTCTGTTGCGCTTCCATCTGGAGCTGGATGAAGCCATGCCTAAAAATAGATGCCTGTCTGTGAGTCACAAATTACCAGTCTGAAATGAAATTAGATTAGTAGCCCTCAGCCCTGAGTATGCTGGGAACCTTCCCCCACATGTATTTTGGGGAGAGGATCCCCATCCCAGCCGCGCATGGGTACCTGTGGGCTCGGAAACACTGTGGGCTGGATGCTGGCATCAGCAGTGGCCAGCAGGTTGCTGAGTGCTCTGTTTTCTCACAGGTAGGTTCTTTTGTGTGATTGATGCCTTGAATATGAGCTTAATGCCAAAATAGTAAAGACTGGAGGCTATCTGTGAGGAACAGGCATTCTGGCTTGCAGTTCCACCTGTGTACCATCACACTCAGCATCGCTTCATCCCTGTGCAATGAATACAGTAATAGGGATTTGGAGGAAAAATCCTTACAGATTACTATTGGCATATACTGTCTCCATTCTGCCTTCGCTCTTAAGGGTGCTGCCTGAAACCCTATTTTTGCTGGGAGTTAGTGTTCCTTTGCTTAGAAGCTTCTAAAGAAGTTCACTTCTGTTAGTTCATGTCATACCATGTCTTTTTGGCAGAGGATCTGAGAGTAAGACTCCTTTTATTTGGGACACTGGGTTGATTGAACTGTTAGGTACAAGTAGGATTTGCTTCTAATTTGTTCCACCTCATTAAAAAAGGACAGTGGAAGAGTTGAGCAGCCTGCCTCCCTCCTGAGCGTATGATCTGTTCCACCAGAGACCCTCTGTTGGCGCTGGCAGGATGGGCAACTGGAAAGGGGAGGTTTAGCTGCTTGTGTAGTAACTACACCATTTGCTGGAAAAAAGTTAGTGTGAAAAATATTTAGCCTGAGCCTCGGAGTCATAGAAAAAAGCCTGGCTGTTTCTTTAGGAAAACGAGTGCTTTCTAAGAACAAACAGAAAACTTCCAACCCCATTTGCTTCTGATAAACAAAAACAACAGTGGCAACAGTGTTTTTAAGACTCCTTGCTTGTGTAGTTACTCTGATGACAGTGGAGGGAGTGGGCAGACACACTGAGGGTCACCAGTGTTCTACCTTCCTGGCGCAGCAGCAGCTGGGCACCCTTTGCAGAGCATTCCGCTGGCTCACACCTTGGCGGAGCTGAGATTTCTGCTTGGGGCTTTCCAGGGCATCCCAAAGGAGACCTGCACTTATGATTCAGATCTGGGGTGTGACAGGCTTTGGGTCATTGAATTCCAGGCATCATTTAAAATAGCTCATGGCTTAGCAGCTCAGATTGATTTTTCTTTTTTTTTGGTTTGTAAAACATTCATATTCAGGTCCTTCCTTTCAAAGCTATTGGTGCATTTCTGAAATCCATGTATTCAGAAACCGTTTGTTTATTTTGAGTAGCATAATACATTTGTTTTCCCATCAGTGTATTAAAGGACTAGATAAATACATGACTGATTTTTAAGAATGCAATTCTGCTTCCTGAAGTTGTCATAAGGATCTTCTCTTCGCCTTTATATGCAAAGCAACATTGTAGCTGGAATTCATATTAAAGGAAATATCCAGCGGCACAATCCATTTCACCTCCACAGCCGTATTTACCATTCTTAATTATAGTGGGTACATATCTGTAGTTTAGTTTTGCAGTTCTCCACATATGTTAAGCATACAATTTCCTGTTATATTTTAGTTGGCAAAAATAGAACTGACATTTCTCACACAACTTAAGTTTTATTTGCTAATATCCGTATAAAACACTAGATTTACTGACAGGAAGTTTCAGAAGGACACCCTTTTCCCCCAAACCTGAAGGCTATAGAAATGTAAAGTGCTGAGGTAAGAGACTGACATTCTTTTGAGCTGTGACACCTTTGGCACTGTCAATAAAGTTCTACTGATTGCCGGGCACTCATTTCCAGCTTCGGCAGATAGCAAGAAGCCAGGCACACCCTTGCTTCACCAAGTTAATGTTAGGCAGCACCTCAGAAATGATCACGAATACTTTTATCTGAGTAGGTCCCCTCCAGCTGTCCCACCTTGCAGAAACAAGTTTGCGTCAGGACTTTCAAGGTCAGAGTTGCAGATTTTGAAAGAGGACATGGGAAGCACGGCAATGTTTTTGTCTACTAGACCCTGAGAAAGGGTGGATTTGGACTTCCAGATGTCCAGATGCTGTTTCTGATTGCTGTGAGAGGAGGAAATAAAGTAAGGGACAGACAGCAGTCTATGTAGGAGTCCCTTGCAAGGAAAAGTGGGACAGGACGGAGAATGGAGAGAAGAGGTACAGCTGAAGCCACTTCCCATCCTATTCACAGCATGGCCCTTCTGCCTGCACTTGGTCTGAGGTTTGGTGTTGCAAGGAAAAATTCCAGACGCATTACTCATTTATGTTAGAGTCTGTTGACCTGATACTGTAAGCTGGGAAAACAGACTTGAAACAAAGAGGCCAGACATGAGTGAACAGAATGGTAATGACTTTACAGTAAATCGTGTAGTTTTGAAGAGGTTAATAATACGCTCATATTTTACTGAATATATTAAAACTCTGAGTTAAATATTGTATGTTACTGGAAGGGAAATAAAATTTTATTTAAGTGGGAGCATTTTAATTTTATCACATTTCCTTTGATTTCCTTGAAGTCTCTGAAATTGATTTTACAGGATTTTCAAAGTGGATAGTGTATTTATAGTTTTGCTAGGTTTGCTGCTGAAAACAAAGCAAGCAAGGCTTCAAGATTAACATGGTTAAGTACCAAGCCCTGCCAAGACTTACACATGTGCAATTGAAAGCCTGCAAGTATTCTCCATGCACTAATTCAAACTACTCACATGAGTAAAGTTAAGAGTTTAATTGCATTCAGGTATTGTTTCCTCAAAATTAAGTAATTTGGTTTCTGAGGCTGTGAAGACCTGGTGTTATGTAGCTCCCATGACCCCTGAAATAAGAAAGCGTTGTAAAGACTGCATAAAATGACTTCTTTTGTTAAAATATTACTGAAATGAATGCTCCCCTACCCACTCCATTCGATATAATCTGAACGTTACCTCATTTCATCTAAAAGAGCTGCAGGTTTATATACTTTTTCTGTGCAGAGCCATATGAAATGAAAAGTAATGAGGTTCAAAAGGTTTCTGAACATTCAAAAAAGTTTCATTTCAGTTTCCCATCTGGAAACTGCCAGAATTGGGGGGGGGGAAGGGCTCCTTTTTTTTTTTTTTTTTTTTTTTGACCTTCCACAAGATTTTCTTGAGATCTTTTGTTACTGTGAATTCAGTCTCAAGAACCCATGGAGGGTCTATTCCCAGATGTTTTCCCACCCATCTTTTATGACAGACCCTGAGACTTTTTCCACCCACCTTCACCATGGTTCCTGCCATTGGGTGTGAATCCCATCTCATGGATGGGGCTGAGTTGAAGCAATCGCTTTTTCAGCACCAGCCAACTGGCAGCCATGGGCAGGGCTGCACAGAGGTTCGCTTCATGCATGGAGTCCCTGGCTTCATGCTTGACTGTCGCAGCCTGCCAGCACTGGTCACCTTCCTTCTTCAGGCCCCAAGGATCATTGCTGTAGACATGCCCTTGACATCCTGTTTTTTATTTGGGTTCATATCCTTTGTAAGTCCTCAGTGTTGGACCCCTTGCAGTTGCTTCAACTGAGACTAAATTTCTTTCCAGTGAAGTGCTTTTCGCCTGTAAACAGTTGTGAGTCCTGTTGAAGATGACCTTCTTTCCTGAGTGATATTCTCACCTGTTCTTTAATTCTCATGCATCCTCTCCTGATGAAAAGCATTTTCTTGGACACCTCATCAGGCTGATGCCCATCTCCTACTTGTGGGACAGGAGTTCTCCGATGACAGGACTTTCCCATTTCAGGCTAAATTAATTACTCTACCTAACATCTGCTAGCTCCCTGGAGTGGTTAACTTTTAATATCTCTCCCACTTTCTGTAAGATGGCTGGTTTTGTGCCGCAGCTCTGGCTCCTGGGAGCCTTTCTTCTTTCAGTTGTGACACCCAGGAATCTCAAAGCATTTAAACAGAGGTTGCTTGTGATCTGCTTGTGACAGCTCCCCCCAACTTTGGCCAAGATCCTTTTAGGTGTTTATTTTAAATGATGGTTATCGATTTTTGGGGTAGCCAGTTTTGGCCCCCAAACTTGAGCTATCTTAAAGCTGTTCTGAATTTTGGAATTCGATGGCGGGAGTTCATCCTTCAGGGATCCTGGCATTATCCCAGATCAGAAAAAGCTGTTTCAAGTCTTGAAGCAAACAAAATGCTTTCTCTTCCCTTTGCAGCCCTTCCTGCTGCATATGGACTTACACCCAGATAAAGCATGCAGAGGCTGGAGGAGGCAAGAGGACGTGGGGAGACAAGTGAGAGGCAGTGGAACCACCAGGGAGATGCAGGATATTTCCTAGCCCACCCATGGTGGAGGGAAGCATTCTACCTGCTGCCTTTCTCTGTGCCAAATAGGTGAAAAAAAAAGGCCATTGTTGAAAAATACATCTCCTCACTGATACTACTTAACTCATTTAAATGTTGCTTAGCAGATACGTAGACACAACCTTGCTGTTTAAAACACTCTTATCTGTTCATAATCACTGCAGGGGGAGTAAAGGCAGCTGTAATGAGCCTCTGGGATCAATAATTACTCTTCAGAGTCTGTTTCTGCCTTGTTTTAAACACTGGCAAATACAGAGAAAGAGCTATAGCTTAGCTGCCCACTTTGCCAGTGCTAGCACTGTGGAGAGTTAGTAAGAGAAGATACAGACCATCCCAGAATACAAGCCCCCTCCTCCCTGGGAGCAGCAGCAGTACCTGTCAGGCCACATGGCTCTGGGCTTGGCAACTTCTTCCCTGAAGCTGCAAAATCTAGTTTTCCTTGACTTTGCATACCTGCCAGCTCCAGTCAAGAATCATCCTCTTGATGCTGGTTTATCTGTGAGAACATTGATGGCTGTGACAGCACTCACAGGTAGTCTACCTTCTCTTTTCACTCCTGCTCCATAGAAGTGAGTCTGGCTTATCCACCCTTGCAAATGTCTGCCCCAGGTATAGTCTGACATGTTTCCACCTCTCTCCCCCCACTTAAAACTCACATCTCGTCTTCCTGACAGATCTCCAAGTTTTTTAAATCATCTACATTTATGATGTATGGCTTCTGCATTTGATATACCTGTTAGCTCCTTGTCATTGCCAGATCACTGTCAAATTCACATATTCCACCAAAAAATAACACAGAATAAATAATATCCCTGATAAACAGGGTGAATGACATTCAGCCCAGCACCAGTACCAGGAGAGCTGAACCAATACCACTCACTGGCTTGCTGCAGTGCCTGCTTAATGACTCACTGCTTCCTGGATGTCAGCTGGGTTGATATTCACCTTTATTGTGTTAATAACTAGACAATAGTTCCTTGCTTTCTGTGAGCCACCTCCCTGTCAGAGATTTTGTTAAAGCCTAACAAATGACTGCTTTTCCAGCACAGAAATCTTCCATTTTACTATCTGTGCTCAGCAACTGCTAAGCTAAAAAAGAGCAATCATTGAAGTAATAGGTCCTAAACACAGAGTTCGTATTTGCTACATAAGTAAAAACTGCAAACAAGAGCAATAGGTGACTCACTAAAACACTTTGGTGCGATGTGTTTCTAGAGGTTCAGCAGCCACCAGAGCACTGTAGATGGCTCAGTACATGACTGCAAAGGAAAATAAATTAAGTAGCAGGAAAGCCAAGGAAAAGCTTGAAGCAAGATGCTGATACAATTACAGCAGAAATGAAACCCAAGCAGTCTCTGAAGAGCTGAGTAACATGGATGGTAGAACTGTTAATGTACCTGACACAATAATTTTAAAAGCAAAATCCTGTTCATTTCCTCTGGTAGGTTTGTTTCATACCAAACAGGACATGTAGTCAGAACACAGTATTTAAGGCAATGCAAGATGTGCTGGCAAGCGGTCAGCAGCCACCTTTCCTCCTGGTAGGCCCTGGCACTTGGGGCGAGGAGCCAGTGGCTGGCAGGGTGCTGTCTCTGACATAACCCCCTGCGGGCAGAGCTGCCAGGTAGGGCTCCTTGCAGGACAGTGGGGTCCTGAGGAGGCCTGTCAGCCTCCATCCTGCTTGAAAGCAGCCAAGCCCACTGGACTGGCTGAAGGACCAGTGAGCTGGGCGCTACGCCTTAGCACTGGGGCAACTGCAAGTTGGCACCATGTGGCAGATCTGAGTAGAGATTTGGCAAGCAGCCATGCTGGCTTCTCCCTTTGTCAGGCAAAAGTGTTCTGCAGCTCCTGAGAGAAAAGCTTGCTTTCCTTTTTCTCACTTGGTTTCCTTCCGGATTACCATTCCCTTCCTTTTCTTGCCTGTGGCTCCCCTTTGGTCTGGATTGCATTTGGCCCCATATGCTGGCTGCCTCCCTGCCCTTTGCAGCAGATCCAGTTTGGGTGCTGTGCTACTCTGGGCAGATTTGGGGAGCAGCAGAGCAGAGGTTTAGCATGGATGCTCAGTCACTGCTTTCCTCAAGTGTCATGCATAACAAATCTGGTTTTGCTAGCCACAGTTATCACCAGAAGAGCCCTGTCTGTCATTTGGCCATGAATTCACATGCTGGAGTTTTATAGTGCAGTCATGTTTGAGCATATAATTGCTTTATCTTGTAGTAACAAATCATGTTGGAAAATGGAGCCTAAATGATAAAGTACCTAATAAAAAAAGAAAAGAGAAATCAGATTCCAATACATATTTGGCTTTATTAACTTAAGGAACAGCAGTATTAAGGCATCTATTTTCACTGCTGATATTTGTCTTTTATTTCTGGTGAAAGCTGAAAAGTCAGACCACTGGTACTGTCAGAAACACGTAGTACAGTCACTGCGAAGAGATAAGGCAAAAAAATCCCAAGCTGAGTTGTGGACTGTTCTCAGCTGCGGGTTGCTTGTATATGTCTGGAGTAGTAGTGGTTACAGACAGCAGTGATGCAGAAGGAGGTAGCCCTGCCTTCACATGAGGCTGTCATGCATGGCTGATGTACATCATCAATAGAGAGAGAAGTGGGTAACAGTACTTTTTTCCAATGAGGTTGTTTCAGAGAAGTACAGATGGTTGTACTGACAAAATACTTCAAGTTACTTCATTTTTGATGCAGACTATGTTCTCTAGGAGTCATCACTCTGAAATTTCACTCTCCAGAATTAATCCTCAAGTACTCCAGAACAAGCCAGAGTAATGCATGACAGTGTCTTCCAGAGACCTTCGCTTGCTGGTGTTGCAGGCAAAAGCAGAGGCTCTCAGCCACAGGGCAGCACTGCTGCTCTCAGTGTCTGAGCCCCAGTGCTCAGCCAAGGGCACACCATGAATGCTCCCCATGGGGTTGTGCAAAATATTTAAATGTAGAAGGGGTTAGATCCACATGAAGAGCCATGAGCACCAGGGAGGTTTTTTACTCTAAATAGCATCATTGTGAGGAGGTGTCCACTGCTCCTCTAGGAAATCACATCTTTAGGCATGGAGGTGGGGTTTTTTTTGTTTTTTTTAAGGGTAGGTAAATACCATGAACATTCATTTTAAGTCATCTGGTTTTACTTTTAGGCATAGGGCATTAATGCAACAAAAATGTCTTTCTGATGTATGAAAGCGTGCTTCCTCTTCAATGAGATGCAATGTACTGATATGAAATAATACAATGAAGGAAAACAACAGCAAATAGCATTTCTAGTTGATCCTACAGACATTTGAATATGAGTGGGAATTAAGTGTTCTGGAATATTTTTAAAGGATGATACTGCTGCTTTCTGATGGTACTTTTATATTTGTCCATAATGACTTGTTTGTCTGTCTGACAAAGCTATGTCTAATGGGCCTATGAGTCAGGCCCTTTGGTAGACCCCAATGTTCCTCTTGAAAGTGTGCACATGAGGAGACTCCCAGGGACTCCCTGTCTCCATGTTTTCAGAAAACAGGCTCCCACAGCATAACTTTTTGAAGGAGAAAAAACCCTCAGGTTAAAATAAAAGGCTCTTTTTGTGTGCTTGGAAGGCATGTCCTTCCTCTAGTCTTGTATCTGAGCCCAGTGCCTTCATGTTACAGCCTCCAGCCTATTCCTCTGTGTCCCCAGACAAGCCACCACCTCTCCATTGCCACTGAGGCTGGCTCCAGGTTGCTCCGCACTCCTCCCAGGACACATGCCAAACTCCCCAGGCATTGCAGTCATCTCTGTTCCCTCTCACACTCACCCTCCACATTAAGGGTGCCCTGAGCTTTCTGAGGAGCGACAATTCCCCTCTCCTCCTGGGAGGCTCCATCAGACTCAAAATGCAACAATGAGAGCAAAGCAAAATGGGCAGCTCACCTCCCTGCCTCTGTGGCAGGCTGGAACACACTGTATGTGTGCAGGTAATGGGGAGCAAACACATAAATCAAACTCAGGTCACCAAGCTGGTTATGTGAATTATTCCTTCTTTTCCAGAATTGCTGTTTGATGCATTTTTAGAGCTGAATTTTTGAGCCTCCCTAAAGAAAGGGCATGGAGAAATGGCGGGAGAGAAGATGACACCGTGGTGTTGCCATGGGCAGTTGTGTTGGCTTTACGGTATGTTGCCCATCTGTAGTAAGAGGTCATGGTGTTTGTATTGGGGGTTAACTACAAATTGGTGTCAATCTAGTGCAGAAACTTGAAACTGCTTAGTAATATCCGGCTGCACAAGGTTGTTTCTTTCTTTGCAGGTTTATTTACATTTCTTTTATAGTCAGAAATGTGAGGAAGTGCACTGTGGAAGGCAACAAGAGCAGCTCTCGATCTGCTGCTACCAGATGAAGTGCCTAGACAGTAAAATCTCATCTCTATTTTTTCTCTAAATAATTGAAAGGGGAAAAAACCCTAACATCTTTGTCTGTGAAGACTTTGTTTATACTAAGGAAAGTTTACACAGCTTGTAGAGAATTAATTTGTAGGAAATGAAACCTCTATATCTTCTCCATCTTATATACATGGTTACCACCTTATTCCAAATCACACCACCACTTGTGTTAGGACTTCAGGGTTATCAGCAAGACTTCAGGCTTCAGAAAGAAATGCTTTTAATCTTAGACTGAAATAAAGAGCAGAAATAAGAAATGTAAAATCTTGCTTTACAGCCTTTTCAGAGGAGCTAGGCTCAGTTAATATCCTGACCTAAATCTGAGACATCCTGTGAAGATGCAACAGGTCCAGTCTGTCCTACTCTTTATGTCATGGGATACAGTTTATGTTGGTGTCGCCAGGTGCAGCTGGGAGTCTCTTAGAGGACAAGGTACCAGCAAGAGGTGGGTTAGGGCTGTCATGATTCTCAGCTGGCAGTGGCCCTGCTGATGAGCTTGGTACACAGGTGCTGTAGGGATGCTCAGTTTCACTGAGCAGGAATGGGGAGTCATGGGCAATTCATGGGCGAGGGAGCCAGGAGATCTGTCAGAGTTGCAGGAAAGCAGCATCAAAGTGATGGCTCAAGACCTAACTCCTGCTTCCCACTGGCCAGAGGAGGGTCAGAAGAAAGCCGAACTTTCTGGTCAAAACTGAGCGGGAAGCTCAAAGTGTTTGGGGTCACTTTAAGAATGTAGAAAACACAGACTACTGAATGAACTTTTTATATCCTCTGATCCTCTGCCTCTGCACATCCTGCTCCCGTGGGCAGTGGGAACGACAAAAGCCTGAACTGTGTTTGTAATATTTTTAGCCCAGGCTGCAGCAAGAGATGCTGGACATCTTGTGGGAGAGCACGTTCCAACTGACCTTCAAAGACAATTGTTCTTATCTGTAAAGCTTGGGTAGAAGCCAGCTGCCATCTAAGTCTCTGGCATTGGTGTTTGTTAATCAGTTAGCTGAAACAGGTATGCTTGTGCTCGTAAAAGGTACTTGACATAAATGAAAACAGTACCTAAACAAAAACTGCATTCAAGGGCACTTGAAATCTGTGGACAGTGAAGATGTTTCAGTGAACGTGAAAGCCTTCTCCAGGTACAGAGAAGGAGTGAATGAACCCAAGGGTTCAGGTTTCAGCAGCAGCCTTGAGTGGTCAGTTGGAAGTGGTTCTGCGTGGCTTTGGGAAACTGCTGGGCTGCCCCATGCTGCAGGCATTTGGGACTCAGAGGGTGACCATCTCATCAGTAACCTTTGACTCTTCCTCTGTGGAGCCATGTGAAACCATCTGTTGGTAGAAACCTTCTTCACACCTGGATGTAAACCCCCAGTTGGATTCACCTGATAAACAGGAAGGAAGCAAAAGTGTCATTTCCCTTATCTTCCTCGGGAACTTCAGGTGCTCCCTTGGACTCAGCTGGCCTCTGCATCTCTTGTGGCCTTGCTTGTTTAGCCTGGCACAGCTTGAAGTTTTCCATTGAACTGTCATTCATGGTAGCATCCACTCTCCACCCACCACATCCCCAGGTTGTGGATGTCTTTTAAAACAACATAAGAGCAACAATAAATAAATAGTGCAATCCAGGACTCCTATGAGAGAGAAGGATGCAGCTTTAGTAATAACTAAGGGTCAAAACACGAAGGAAAGATCAAACAGGAAATAATGCAGGGGGGAAGGAGGGGAAGTGAGAGAGAGAAGGGGAAGAATGGACACAGCAAGGGTTAGATGTGCCCAGGACCATTGAACTGGCAACCACGTGGCCTCTGATCCAGGTTGTAATGGGTCATGGTACTCTTGTCGCGTGGCCTCTGAGTGGTGGAGCCTTTATGCCAAAGAGAAGTCCATGCTGTGCTAGCCAAATAGGACACCTCAAAAGCATGGCCAAGCAGCATAGGCAGGCCCACATGCAGATTTGCTCTCCTGCAGACCGTGCTGGAAGTCTGCCATAGACTTGGTCCAGGACATCTGATGAGTACTAAATTCACTGCACTTTTTGAAGTGGTAAAAAAAATCAGCTTTATTTTCAAGTTGGGTCATGATGCCTTTAACTTACTTTTCTGGGGTTTTTTCTTTTGTTTGTTGTTGTTGGTTGCTTGGTCAGTTGGTTGGATTTTGGTTTGGTTTCCATTTTGGTTTTTTTTTTTAATAAAGACCAGTGTGTGGAGGGGGGAACCGCTACTACACAAAATCAATATCAATTACTACCCTGTAAAAGACTAAGCCATGCCTACTCACTGTGGCAATGACCAAACCTAATCCCCTTTGTGCAGGGAGTACTTAGCTCTTTCATAGCATTTGTGGCTGTAGTGGTAGTTGAGCTATTATAAGAACAATTGATGAGGGTAGCTGACGTCAACACTTGAAAGGAACTTCACCTGTTTTAGAAGCAAAAATAAAAATGGGTATCTGTTAAAAAATATAATTTAAGGTAATCAGAATGCCGTATAATAAGAGCTCTGTTGCACATAATTGGTGCTCCTCTCTCCTTTAGCGTAGTGGTTTGTCTATATTCAGTTTCCTCACATGATTTGGTTATTGCCTTTGGTTATTACTATGTCTAATGACAAGTAAACTTCTGTTCTTTTTTCCAAATTCCTTTCGAACTGGCCTCATGTCATTTTGCATTTACAGGGGAAAACCACATGCATCTGGCTGGGCATTGTCCTAGATAAGTTTTGCAATCACAGATTGCTACTTTATTCAGAATTCAGGCAGTTTGGCTGGTTGGCTTTGGTGAGCAGCTGTGTATGAGCAGAAGCAGAAGGAAACATGCCGAATTTCACCTGGGAGGTACAGCTCTTGTATTGTCAGTTCTCTTGAAGCTCTTGGCAGCTCGGCGCTTCAGGGTTAGTTGTTTTCTGTCAAGGTCAGGTTGCAATTCAGCATTTTAGGGTGAGAGCTAGAGGCCCCATCCTGGTTTCCTAATGTAACCTACATCACTCAGTATTTCTTTGGATCTCCTGAACTACTCCACTAAACTCAGTACAATATGCGGGACCTAATAGTTACCATTTAACATTTCAGTGAAGGATCTAAATGATATAAAAATTTGCAGACACATGAGTTGAAGTAAAGCTTTTTAAAGTTTCCAATTAATGGATAAAGAGCCTTCCAAGCCCTAAAGAAAAGTAAGTTTTGCCCTCGTCCCTGTTCATGGCAGAGCTTCTCTTGCTGCCTGCCATCCTGAGGTGGTGTTAGACCTCGCACAGTTGCTGCCTGCCCATGTGATACCTGTCCCTCTTCAGGGCACCCTCCTTACCATGAGAGCTGTGGTTTGTCCATGAGGAGGAATAGCTGTTGCTCCAGGAAGCTTAAGAAATGCCCAGCTTAAAGCAAAAGAGTGATGACCCCTGAAAGCACACCTCTACGGCCAGCTCACACTTGCCCAGGGCTCAGGTGGGAGTTTAGGAGGCACCCTGACTCGTCTTGCCTCTGGGACTGGCTGCGACCTCTCCTACTTCTCTGGCAAGGCAGGCTGATTTCTTGGTTGCTCTGCGCTGTTTAGCAGGAGAGGCTTTCTTTTGCATCTCTTTGCCAGAGTGCTCTGCCTCCCAGCCCCCTCACCCCAGCATTAGCTGCTTATGTTATCAGTTCACCCCCCAGTTGATCTGTTACTTAGGTCTCTGTCCAGGGTATATTAATTTGAAAAAGAGGCGCATCAAGTTTAGGGGCTTTCCTTTCCTGTGCCAGCTGCTGTAATTTCTCCTGTCAGCTCTGGGGATTTTCACTCAATATTGAGACAAAACTGTGCAGAAAAGGCAAGAAAGTCCCTCATTTTAAATGGGCTTTGTTCAAGGAATGATCCCCCTCCCCACGCAATGATTAAATACTCTCCTCAGAGGTATAGAAAGGGCCAGCTGAAATGTGGATATCAGAGTACCATATTTTGCTGAATGTTTACTCTTACAAGATTTCTGATGAGATTACTAGATGACCTCTTAAAGCCCTTTCCCACCCAAGTACTTATGATTCTGGGTTGCTGTAAGTTCTCATAATGGCTCCTTTATGACTCCTTACATAGTTTACTTGCTATTGAAGTTAAATGAATTGGTTAGTAAATTCCTGGATGCCCCTTTTTATAATTCAGTTGAGTGCTGTATTTTGTGGCTCTGAAATCCTCTGGCACCTCATCTGTTCTCCATGAACTTTCAAAAATCATTGCTCAAGGTATCGCACTTCTCTCTATTAGCTCTGGTAGCAATCTTGGATGCTTGTCGTTCAGTCCTTCGGGTTTATAAATACTTTCCCAGGAATTCTTTTCATCTTCCCCTTTGATTTATTCATGGTTCAATCAAATCATCATGGAATCCAAGCCTCAAAGTTCTCCCCCCCGGCTTTGATTACGAAAAGGCAGCAGTAACTGGCAAAGAGACCTGTTTCCCAACACAGGGGAAGCGCTCTTGGTTAAGGTGGTCAGCTGAGACCCAGGAAGACTAATTCCTGCTATACATTGAACAGCTTTTCTGTTCATGATTACAAACAGCACATTAGCCAGATAGTGTACAAATTATCCTTTTTATAAAGGAAATTTGTTGGTGAACAAATATTTGATCTGAATATCAAGGCTATCATTGCTCAAAGAGTTGACCACTCTGACCACATCTCATGTAATCATTTTGCTTCCAAATTCAAGTTCCAGCAGCTCAGCAGCAGATTGGACAGGGTATAACAAAATGTGATTATACAAGTTAATATCACAATCAGAAGAATACTAATAAAAAGCCCATAATACATGTAATGAACAGCTGAGCTTAAATGTCCTGAATCCCCTTAACAAGACTGCTGATAATGACATAAATCTGATCAAATCTTGAGTGAGCTAGCCTTGGTAAGGAATATGCAGGCAAAAGCTCAAAAGCTCCCTTAAAAGTGTGAACAATCTTAAGTAATTTGGACAAAACTTCAATAAAATAAATAATTATTCAGATTAGTTTTATGTGGCTCCCATATGTCACAAACTGACCTGTAGTTAAATCTAGATGAACCATTAAATAAAGGTACATTTAAGCAGATGAGAAACAAGTTTAGCAGCAATCAAAAAATTAGATTAAAAACCAAAACCAATAGTTCCTGGTTATCAGGGGCATTTCTGTTGAGGAATCTCATTGCAATAAGCCATATGGACCAGTCATATTTCTGACTATGTGCTGGTCTCAAAACACTCTGACCTGCAGCAGAAGCTGTTCAGTTAACTCTGTTCAAAACCCTTCCTGCACGTTTACAGTCAAGAAAACTTCCATGTGATCTAGAGAAGAAAGGCGCTGAGGTCCTGATTCTACTCACACGCATATGTTTACACCCGTGAATTAGAGTGGGAACATTCATGTGCAGAAAGCTTAGCATATGTGTTAATCTTTGCAGGACTGACATGCCCAGTCCTGATACAGATCCTTGATGGAGCTTGTTTTCCTGCCAAGTGTTTATCCTGAGCTCCAAATGGGCCAGTCCTCCCTCATGGCAGGGTGTGAGCTTCCCCCTCAGCAAGATCTGCCTGTAGAGAGATTTCCCGCAGCAGCTCCAAAAATATGTCCTTTGGAGAATACTTTTCCCCACCTTCTGCAAGTCTCAATCCATGTGACATTCAAACTTTTCTTATGTTGCATCACTCCTTTAGAGGAGAGAACAACTCTGGCTGCTTTTTCTCTTTCAGGCTTCTCCAGAGACTTGCTCTTTCTATTTCAGTAGCTTTTCAGGATAGTTGATCTCTGCTTATGGATAGAAGCCACAGCGGAGTTTAGTGTCATCCGTCTGTACTTGCAGACCTTGAGTTTTGCTCTCAAAGTGACAAGAGTGGAGAATGACCTTTATAGAAATAAATAGCACTTATTTAACCAAATGTTATTTCAGCTCCTGAACTTCAATAGTTACGAGTGACAAGAACTAGATTATTAGATTTCACCAAATGCAGGCAGTATTTAGATGTGTAGGTGTCTGTTGAAAAATAGACCATGATCCTTATAGAAGTCTATTGTGTGATATTTCTGAATAGTCCAAATCCACAACATCTTTGAGCTCCACTCCTGTAGACTATAGCTTTGTCTGCGTCCTCCCTGATGTGTCCCTTCTGTTTGAATCATTTTGTTGAGAGAAATCCTGTCTAGTAACA
The DNA here is from genome assembly GCF_963264785.1 of Psittacula echo. Lineage (NCBI taxonomy): Eukaryota > Metazoa > Chordata > Aves > Psittaciformes > Psittacidae > Psittacula > Psittacula echo. The sequence goes on from NC_137743.1 coordinate 49,194,457, forward strand.
ATATTTTGTTGAGATCTTCAGTAAAGCACTCATCATCCTCCCTACTTCTTCCTCCCCCACAGTTTCATTTGCTTTCACACTTGCAAATGTCCCTTCTACAGCTGATTGCCTACTTCCTGTTAAATAAATGGAAATCTAAATGGTAGATTTGCCTGAGAGATTGCAGGTACTTAAACATAACTATTGCACCCAAAGACCATACTGAATGAGTGATGCACAATTTCAGCAACTGGTGTTTACAGCTGAAATACTTTCTGTGTATGTGAACCACAACAAACTTTCAGTTCCCTATGTAAACAAAATCCTGTAAAACAGAAACCAGGGACTATTCATATTCATGAGCATAGTTGAAGATTTTTTTCAGTTAGCCATTTAAATGGTAGTTAACATAGAAACTGAGTTGAAATCCAGGCACAAGGAAATTAAGCAGGGTGGTAACAGGAATTTTTCAATGTACCTAAACCTATGTCATTTGGATTCCTGGAAGTATCGCAACTTTCTAAGCTTCCTGAAAGTGTGAAGTGTATCTTTGTTTCCCACATACATTACCCCACAGACATAAATCATCTGTTAAAATAAGTTCTGTAATAATCTGAGAAATGCCTCTGTATCTAGCATGTTTGCTTTGGCATTTGAGCTCCAGGCAGATGCACAAGAGAAGGGCCCAAGGCAGCCGGTGGGTGACAGTTGTCCAAGGGGCCTGTGACACTTGGGGACAAGTAAGAAAGATCAAGACATTAGTGAGAAGAAAGCCCACTCTTATCTCTTAGAAAGACAAGCAGATCTGGGTGATGGGAATAGAAAAATTTGTGTATGTGCATCCACAGGTCTTCAACCTTAGGACCTTTGCTTTGGCATCTCCACAAGATTCTTTGCCCTCTTGTTAAGCAGCTGAGCAGAATGATTACTTTCACAGTGACCAGAAGCAGGCCCAGAACACACAGAATTGCAGCCCTGGCCCCTGGAGGCCATTTGTTCAAATCAAAGAGACATCCCAGTGCTGGGTTGAGGATGTGCAGAGGCACATCTCTGAGTGCTTTTCTGACAGCTAAAGCCAAACTCCGCCATGGTGCATGGCAGCAAGGAGGAGATGTGATGGGTTGCCTGGGAAGCACACAGCCCAAACCCAGGTATAAGACTCCTGCTTAGCCTGGGATCCCTCCCTTAAGCATGTGGGCAATGGTACAGGTAACAGGTGAATGTCACATGGGGCTCAAAGAGGAGGAATTCTCAGAATACTGTTTTTTTAATTCAGTAATCATGTGAGTTTTCCATTGAGTAAAACAGCATGTGTCAGATACTCAGTCCATTGTGACTTGGAGGAACTTCCTAGGGCACTGTAAACTTCAAAAGATCTTGTCTCCAGATTGGAGCCTGGTACTGTTGCAGTGTTTATAGGTGGACTTAGATTTTCAACAAATAGATGAATTGTAAACTGGAGTCAGGGAGGCATCAATGATGGCTGCCAGGAATGACTTGCTGTAGCTATGCCAGAGGGGTGAGTATCTGGTGCTGTTACTTCCCAATGCATTGTGCTATCAGTGAGGCAGATTGTAACCAGCTCTGAGCTTTCTCTGTCTGTCAATTCAGAAAATTCTATAAAATATCAAGTCTGGTTTGATTCTCTACCTGCACAGACCTAATAAATCCAAGTATGGAAAGGGCAGTGTTCCTATGTAATTCAGTGGAAAGAAAGAAACATGTTAAATAACAGGATGCACTTTACATGTGTGTTTTCAAAAATCCTCTCTTAGCAATGGCAGTATGGACTGTGAAAGAAGATAATAGCAGTGTCTTTCTGTTCCCAGATGGCCTTTAGCTGATTGGCACTTGAGTGTGCATAGACAGCAAGGTACACTCTTTTACCTTTTTGTTTACATTTCATCCAACTGTGCTTTGTAGAAAGATAGTTACCAGCATCAGTAGGAGATGGAAACAGCAGGGAATAGCATAGTTCAGCATGCTTCTGCTTCAAGAGGGTGCTGTTGAATTACTGCCTAGGAATCCAGAGGCCCACTTGCATCACCAATATTTAATGCATCCAATTACTGCAATCTTTGTATTTTATTATAGGATATTATTCATCGGTAATGTACCTGAAATCAGATGGACAACAAAGAAAACAGTGAAGAGCTCTGTAGCTCTTATCTTTCCTAATGAAAGGGATTTTCTGTGCGTGACAGATAGAAATTGTCACAAACAAAACCCAGATCCATTGCTTGCAGTAAATCTTTGACAATAGCACATGTACACCAAGGCACAAATCTCCATGAGAAGTCCTGTGTTAAGAAGCAATTCCTGCAACAGTGTTTATTTTTGCCTTATGATGGTCCCACATACTGACTTATGTAGACATTCCAGACATGAAATTATCTGAAATTGGACAAATGTCTATGCAAAGGAAACATTCAGAACATACAGAAATAGAAAAAATTGAGGAAGTATGCTCCAGTCTGCAGCAGTCAGCCCTGAAAATAACATAGCAGCGGTTGGAAAACATACCTCAAGTTAATAGCTTCTCAACTGTAGGCTTCATAGTGGCACAGGCTTTTCTCGTTGAAGGGGCTAAAGAGGAGTCTATTCTCCTGGTGTACCATCCAGTTGTGCCATTGCGTAAGTGCTGCGATGTGCTGCACTTGTTCAGCTGTGCCACAAGTGGGCCATATTTGCAGAGCATATTCATAAGATGGTGGTGGTGAGACGAGTTTCATTCGGATGTTCCTCCTAACACGGCCATGTGCCCTGCTTTCACTGCACCATCCAGCCCTTTTTCAGTGAATGATGAGATCAAAATTCATCAGGGAAGTGGGCTTTTTATTTTTTTTTTCCTATTTGTTTTGGTTACTTTCCTTTTCGTTCTTTATCAGCTCTTTAATTTTTCCTTCTCCTTGTCTTCCCCCTTGGCCTCCTCATACCTGCAGGTGAAAAAGTGCTGGAGGGAGACCCTCGTGTGCTCTCCACTGCAGGTTGGAGCCAGCCCCTCTAGGCATCAGAACCTCCCACATGGCTGCAGCAGGCACCTCACAGTCTTTCCTGTGTCCCTGCATGCTGCCTCTTTCCATGCCTCTCCCTGTGGGGTGGTGCATACAACCTCAGACACCCATCCTGCCACTCCAGTGACTACCAGAGCTGGAGCCAGGAGAGTGAGAATGGCTTGCTCCTTTTCCAGCCCCTGTGCCCAGGACACGGGTGTGCAAGGAAATGGCAGGTGAGATATTGCAACTCAGGACTGAGCGGGTGAACCCCACATGCTGGCTGCCGTGCTGGGCTGAAGGGGCTGCTTAAATGGGTATCTGCAAAAACAGGCTCTCGCTTTTTACCTTTCCTATGAATTCATCTATTTCTTTATTCTTGTAGTTTTAGTTAATAGTGATGTGTTTGAGTATGACGCAGTTATATCAAATGCAAGTGTGTAATTGAGATGGCCATGGGTCTTGCCTGTGAGAAGGTTCTCACTGCCTTCAGAGCATATGTGCAGGGAGGAAATTGCTGCAGTAGCTTCTGTAATGTACTCAGCTTTCCCAGTCTATCAGCTGACCCACAATGCACAAAAGCAATCTTGAAAGTGCTCACATATGAAGAAACAAACTCAGTTTGGCAGCTCTTGGGATTTGAAATTCACCTGGCCAAGTTTATTCAAGTTTCTTGGTGATTCACGCTGTGCTAGTAGAGAAACAGCAAAGAGGAGTGGGGCTACGTCAGCATGAGGCAGGTAGAAAGCAGGTGTCTTAGCTGTCAGATAGCCTCTGCACAGAGCAGTAGTGTTGTGACACCCGAGGCATTGCTTCTCCAGGCAGAGTTGGCCCTTAGTTTGGTGTTAAATCTTTAGCAACAATTAAGCAAAGAGATGATAAAATGAAACGCCTTGCAGAGGGGATCACGTGGAAAGTTTGACCAGTGTTTTTGAGACAAGGATTCGTGTGAGTGGGAAGCATTTGTAAACAGTTGGAGATTTTTTTACACTGCCTAGCTTGTGGTCTCAGTGTCCCCAGTACGTGTTACTGTGAGTGCTGTGCCAGAGTAGCATGTGAGCACTATTAGAGAAGGAGATGCATCATACATCATGTTCAAAACTGACTTCTTGCCTTCTACGAGCTTGGCATGAATACAACAGACCAGTTAATTTTACTGTAAATACTGAGATACACCAAAACAATGAACCAAGCCAGCCATGAACTAGTTTAAAGAGCTTTGCTATGAAGTGATTTATGGCAACAGCTTGAAACGCTCACACCTAGTTGTCCATCAGCCTGGCTAGAGGGTAACTGAGATGTTCCATATGAAGAGTACACAATGTGATGGCATAAACAAAGGCAGTCAAATAATACCTGGATGGCCAAGGAGAGAAAGCCTCTTAAGACTACTTGGGAGCTTTTTTAGTATGCTAACCTGTATCTGTGATCCCCAGGGACGTTATATGCTTGCCAAATGTAATCACAGAAATTCAATACTTCATGTGCAGCTACAAAGCAGAAGTGCCATCTGGTCAAAAAAGAAATACATGCAATACCTAACAGATCTGGGAGCCAAAGAGAAATATCCCATTTCACTGTTAACCATGCAAAACGTGTTTCAGGCAGGATTTATGCCAAATCATCCAGCGTCAGGAGGGATGAAAACCAGCAAATTCAGGCAGGCAGGCTCATTTTAGAAGTAGGCATGATCTCCAGCACATCATAGTTTGAAAGAAAGTGTACTGTTTTAGCATAAGACAAGAAAACACTTGCATTTGGGGATGGTATTAAGAGTTGAGCTGCTTTACTGGTGATCTGAGCATGGCCATGTAGCTGCTGTCTGAAGGGAGCTGCTGGCATACGTGGCCGCTCCTGCAAGCAGATGGTAGGGCATGTGTGACATGGAGGGAAAATCAAAGCCGCCTTTTAGTCATCCTTCCTTTAGCCTTTCTTCTAAGAATTAGGTGTATTATCAATGCAGTATTGATGCATGCAAAGCTTGTGCTGTGTTGATAGTTTGGAAGTTACCCATGAAGTTATTTCTGTACACACCAGGGCATTGACTCAGCCCATTCACAGAAAACTGCTCAAAGATGAAAGTAAATTTATTAAATCTGGGAAGCAAAAGCACCTCACACACACCACCCTGCCACCCCCTGGCTTTCATTTATCTCTATTTTTAAACCATATAAATGAGTTGTAATGCCAGTCGTTTCAGCAACACAGATGTTTGCAATAAGCATGCAGTTGGGAAGTGTAAAGTGAAAATGAATATATCATTATTATGAGTAAGTAAACTTTTGTGGCCCATTTGTCAGATCAAGCTGAATTGTCCTGTCTTTCCAGATTACAAATGGCTGGCATTAAAGCAACAGGTTTTTAAGAAGGCGGGGAAAATGCCTTGCTCCGATTGCTCGATGTAAATACTTAGTGTGGAAAATTTGCCCAGTCTCTTCTCTCTCAGCTTTGGAAATGAAAGCTTGGGTAAAAGCGCTATTATTTCCAGTCTGAGATCCTGTCCTGTGAGAGGCTGCCAGATCCTTTTCTATCAAGGAGAGGTCATAGAAGCTATCAACTACTGCATCTATGACAAGATGCACTAGTGATATATAGATGCTTTCTTCCATTTGTTTTTAAGTTGCTCTTAAACACATTTTCTTTGGAGCAATGTTTCAGCCAAACAAGACAGGAAGGTAGATTATTTTTTTTTTTTGCCTTTAAACTAGTGAGCATTTTTAAAACTGAGCTATGCTTCAGTGTTTTTTGGCACACAGAATCCATCTTAATGTGAAGTACATGACAAAAAGTGCCCTGCTTTCTATAGAGATCTTAAGGAGAATGACTGAGCCCCAGTACCACACTGTAAATTAACTATTGTCCTTTGTCAGCATTGAGTTTGCCCCGTCATGTCAAATAACCACAGTTGGCATCCTGTCTATGAGCATGACCCCATTCATTCCATCCACTCAGCAGTGAATAATTCATATAGCAAGTTTTACCCTGGGCAAAATACACTGACATCAAGAGTTACTAAACTATAGTAATTCACGGAACAAAATAGTTATTCATGCTTTCAATGTGAACCACCAAATCTTGCCAGTTAAATTTAAGAATGAATTGAATTAATTCAATTAATGTCTTCTGAGCTCACAATAATGTTGCACACTTGCTGTGCTTTGCTTTACTTTCCCCCCTTTTTTCCAAACTGTTTGTACCTGGAAACTGAAGTGCTGTGCCAAGCAGGTAAAGGGAAACCTCGGGAAAGAAGATAATTCCTAAGTCATGAAACTGCGCCCTGAGATTACAGAGTTTCTTGTGTTACCCATCATCAGTTATTAAATGGTAACGTGGTTCTCAGTATCATTTAATGCAGTTAAGTGAGCAAAGGTTGCTCCTAAACACCTGGACCTGCCTTCCAGTGTCCACCAGTGCAGGGTGCCTGGGTCTCCCTCACTCCTCCTGCTTTGCCTTGAGCAGTACCTTGCCTTTCCCCTCTGCAGCGGCTGATGTGCCTCTTGTGGCTGGGAGAAGAGGTGGGCCTGCCCTGGAAACGGGAGGGAGCAAGCAGGCCCTCCTGCATTCTGTGGGACCCTGCCTATCACATTGCTCCGTGTAATAAATAGATGACAGTACTGGTCAGATGGTAGAGAAGCACATGCAAGTGATGGGGAGAAGATGAGATAGGAGGGTATTACACGAAGAGTCCTGTTACCATCAACTCAGACTTATTACCTGTTGTTTCCTTACAAGAAAAGAAAATGGCTCTTGCTTGCTGGTGGTGGCTCTTTATGCAGGTCACCACACAACCGCAAGTGTAAGAGATGGCATGAGCCCTTGCAGATGCCTCCTGTGCTGGCAGGCATTGGCAGGGGTGTCTCAGGCCTGTCACAAAAGCCTGGGCAAGGATTTATGAGTGTTTTCTCAAAATCCTGTTACTTGCAGGAAAAAAATGTTCCCGTTGGAGGTTTATCACAAGATGGTAAACAGGGGAAGTGAGTTTTCATCTGCCATGGCCAAAACAGCTGGTGGATGGGTGGTGTTGGTACAGACCTGCTTAGTCATATGGAGAGGAGATTGCATTGTTAAACCTCCACACATGGTGGCTCCATCCTTTCAAATCCTGGTAACACCTAGAGGTGGGATGGGAGTGGCACCTAATTAGGAGGAGTTAATAATTTACTCTTTTGTGAGCGGATGATGTGCTAACAATATTTGCACTTCAGACTCTCTCTCCTTTCAGCATAACTGCTTTAACCTGTTGCATGCTGGTGATTTTAGGGGTGATGGATGTCCATGACCTCACAAAAGGAACATCTTTTGATTGTGAAGGAATTGTCACATGGTCTTTGGCTCTGTGGCTGACAACCTTTTCTCCCCAGCCTGCAGTACTGTCTATGCCCACATGCATCCCCTGGCTATTTCAGCCAGTCTTCAACAGCTATTTCTTCTATATGCACAAGGTCCCTGACGTTTTCTGTTTAATTGCTTAGTTTTCTTTCCAGAATGTGTTTAAGTTGCTTTGTTTGGAAAACAGCCATGGAAAGATGCAAAAAAAAAAAAAAAAGAAAGAAAAAAAAAGTGTGGTTTACTGCACATTGGCTACAAGTGAAGCTGTATCCCTGGAGCAGGGATTCATCTGAGGCAGGCTGGATTCCTTGCTGCCACAACCTAACCTGCCCTATGATCACTGTCAAGCCTAAAATTTGGTATAAAGTCCTGAGCATCTTCCAAGCTGACAAGTCCTGTTTGAAGATGATTTCTTTATGGTTTGGCACAAAATAATTAACTGAAAAATATTTATCACATCCTCCTGGAAAAATAGATCATATTCCAAAACACCTGCTTCCCTCATAGAAATCACAGTCTCTGATCTGTGTAACGTAACACCAACAAATCCAGGTCACTGCTTTTATTATGATTAGGGATGTACATGCTGCATTGTTTCAGCCTCTGCTCAAGGCCCACTCCTGGTGCCTAAGCAAGCAGGGTGGAGAGAGGCAGTGGAGGGAGTCAGGCTTGGTGCTGGACAACACGTGGCAGGGTCATGTAGAGCTGTGACACTACTGTCAAAGGCTGCAGTGGCTTCATTGCTTTAGCATGGTACAGCAAAATTGTGCAAAATTAGCTTGTATCAGAGCCTGATCCTCTGGACGGATTGTCTTGCCTTAGTAGATGTGCGCTTTCAGCTATATGGGCCCTTGTGCCTTGATGTGAACCGCAGCCTCATTTACTGCGAGAATTCAGTTCTGCAGGTCTAGGTTATCTAATGGGCATGACTAATCCATCACGGTTTACTTTGGATTGCAGTTCACCCAGAAAAGCTCCCTCAAGGGTTGCAGGGAGCAAGGGGCCATGCACGCCTGGTCTGAGCTTCCACATGTCTCTTCCCACCCTTTGTGACCTATTGCTAGTGCCCATCTGTGGGAGGTGATGGTCCTTTGGTGACACCTCTCCAGTGCAATTCAGGCAAAGAAGCTCTCTTGATCCTTCCCCAGCTGTAGTGGAGACAGCAGCTTTTCACTGCGCACTTCCCAAAGTTTAATAGGCACAGCCCAGCAGCTGCCCATAAAACAGAACAGAAAATTACTCCCTCTCCTCCAGTTATCCAGTTGCAAGGGAGGTTATATGCCTGTATAGGAAATTCTGGGGGAAGCACAGTTTTGTGGGGGTTATCTGAGGGCACAGCCTGTGCGTAGTCTTCTTTTCAGGCGAGGTCTATATAAGGTGTGGATTATTCTCATTTTTTTAAAAAGGGAAACTTCTGATTTGCATTTTAGTAAACTGGCTTTCTGACCCTGTTTCCTTGAAATTGCTATAGACATGCTGGCAGAAGGAAGAGCCCTTACCCTCTCCCATGGCAGGCAGAAGCTGCTCCCTTCACTGAGAGGCAGAGGCTGAGAGAGTGCTGGACTGGCAAAGAAAGGGCCACTTGTGGCCACACAGACGAACCTCTTTGGTTTGCTTTCACTTTGGTTATACCTTAATCCTGTGCCATTTTTCAGGACCAAATACTTTCTGACTGTTGGTGATTTTATTTTTGTTTTAAGCTGTCAGAAGAAGGCATGAGCAGAGTTAGCGAATAAGCATTAAAACTAGACAAACTCAGGCTCAGAAAAAGGTGCACATTTTTCACAGTGGGCATAGTGAACCATCAGATCAATTTGTGTAGGGATTCAGCGGATCTTCCGTCACTTGAAGACTTTAAACTGAGCCTGCATGTACTATATAATAACCTCGTAGCAGAGCTTGCAGACTTGATTTGGAGTTGCTTGAGTGAGATTGTTTTTGTCTGTTTTGTGCAGCTGGACAGAGCAGATGGCCAGAAAAGCAATGAAAATAACTCCCCCTAAGAGTTCTGTGTTTAAGTAAGCAAACAAACAAACCCCTTGAAAATTATATTCATGCATACAAATGGATGAAAATTACAAATCATTTAGCAATAGTAGAAAAGGAAATGTTTATGTGTGCTGCAACTGACAGATTTTGGTACTCCAGACACAGGGTAATTTGCAGGAAAGCATGGTAAACTGCTCGTGCTGAGAAGGACAGGGTTAAGATGTGGTGATTTTCGGGGGATGACCCCCACATCCTGCAGTCCCATGGTGTTGGCAGGAGCAGAACTCAGTGATGTATCCCTGCTCTCTGATTTTTGGCATCCCACCCACACCTAAGTGAGGTGTGTCAGGTCTCTGAGACCCAGCAGCTGGAGGGGTGTGGAGCGAGGCTGCCCCAACTAGGCAGCATGTGGGGAGGCTGAGCTCCTCTTTAAACCCAGCTGCCCAATGTGGGTCAGTCTATATAGCCTTCTGAGTGCTTGGATCAGGCCTCTCTCTAACAGTAGCCAACCTGGAATGGCACCAGCCCTCCTGAAGAATGTCAATGAACAGTTGGAGCTCTTCATTAGAGAGAACCTAATTAGACATTTATTATTTATGTGATTTTACATTAATGGCCTGGCAACAAGATTTATTTCTCAACTTATTTGTTTCACAATGTGGTTTTTTCAGCAATCAATTGATATTCGGTTAGCTTAATAACTATCTTGTTAGAATTAAAATAATTGCTACTCTGATTTAACTGTATTAAAATAAATGTTGTCATTGTTAATTAAATGCAAATAACTATTTAAATTGTGGCAGTGCTTCATTGAGTTGCCACTGTTGGATGGAAGGCTGTTGAAGAATGTGAGGCAGGGGAGGGCAGGAGGTGCTAAGAGCTGGGACCCCCAGCCAGCACTGGCACGGCAAGTGAAAACTTCCCTCTGCCTCCATCAGGTCCTGGTTGATAACCACAATACTGTATGAAAGCAAAGTTTCTCTGATTAAATAGGAAAGATATTTTGTAACTTTCACTCTCTGACATGTCCACTAAGCTAGAAAAAAATTAGTCTGGCTATGAGCATCTAAGAGCAGAGGCTGGTCCCTGGTATCTGAGTAAAGGTTTTACAGACAATGAATTAAACCAAGGGATCCTCAAGCTTTCCTGCAGCATAGGACAAAGCTTGACAGAAAGGTGGTCCCCATGCTTATTCATTTCCCGGCACTGTGGGGTCCCACATGCAGAGGCCTGAGTCCCCCACCTCGGCAGACATGGATGGAAGTAGGGATAGCAAGAGAACTCCTCTGTAGGTTCCTGCTATGTAAATGCCTGTCCTTTCAGCCTCCCCATCATGCCTCATTTCTCTGGCAGGTAGTAAGCACAGACATGGAAAACGTTTTCAGTGAGATTGGACTGGAAATAAGGATTAGTGAACAGATAAGCAACCCATTTGCCATAAACTTCTGCTCCTCCTTAGGTCTGAGAAGGAATCTCTGGGTGCAGGCAGCAGGTTACCAAACGCAAGCGTGTCTTCTTCCGTGAATCAGACAGGGATAAGGGAAGGCTGTGGATCTTTGCAGATCTTTCCATCTCTGCAGATGAAATCAGTGATGTCCATAGAAAAGTCAAAATGCATTTCCAAAGCTTTCCATGGATATGGATGCCTACATGAAATCGTAGAAACAGCAGCTGGAGTCATTGGAAGAAAGTCCTGATGTGTTCCCAAAGCTTTATACTAAGTTTACGCAAGCTAAAATGCATGACGTGCAGGGTTGATCTAGCTTCCTTTGCAGTCAGCGCTGATACCGCTTGTGACTGCAGCAAGAGCCAGGGCAGGGCTGCCCTTGTGAGACAGAGAGAAGGCGAATGAAAAGCCTTCTCTTGTAAGTAGGGTCAGGCGTATGTCCCTGCATTCAGAGGGGTCTGAGCATTTCCCAAAACAAAAGAGAAAGTGGGGACTTGGTGCTGCACAAGCAACTGGTTTTGTCTATTTTAAATGTGCAAATAAGTTGTCCATTTGTATCCTTAGTGGCCAAATTTGTATGCACAAGCCCTTGTTAATGAGTTGCGAGTACTGCAAGAACACTTGCATGAACAAAGTTGGAGCAATGCCCACAGAGTAACACTTGAAATAAGTAGCTGCAAAAACAGTCAGTCACAGGGTGAGTTCCCAATCCTTCTCTCTAAAAGCATGAGCACATCCAGGCATTTAATATTCACACAAACTGTTAACCACCAGTGGTTCAGCAATGAACAAACTCATAACAGAAACCATGCTGCAGTTTGTAACACTTGCATTTTTGCCCACATGTATTGCCAGTTACTGACAAAAGTGCAAGGAGCACACATGCATGCTATAGGGATAAGTTATTCAAGATGAAGTACAGTACTGGATCTGCCTTCCATCCACAGTCCAAACACAGGCATTTCATCACATAAATGTGATTTCTTTTTTTTCTTTTTAGTTTGCATTTCTGGATATAATGATGCAACAGATCTAAGCCTGAGCGATACAACAGACAGGATGAGGAATCCGGAAAAAAAAACGAGGGAGTGAACTTCAGCTCAGAATGAAATGTCCAAAGATTTAAACTTGTTGGGGTTTTTAATAAAGTTAGATGAACAACATATGATGCCTTGTGCTATATCAATCTTCCAGCGCTTGATGCTTCATGTGATTTTCCAGCAGCTTTCATTTATTGAATTTCCTGCTTAGATTTTTAGTGAAAAGCAAGGAAGATTATGAAACATCCCCTTTTTAATTCTAATTTAATTGCATTCAATTAGCTAAATACATCATTTGCTACAACTTCAGTTAATACATTGTTAAATATTCTTTTTACAATAGTGTGCCAAATGACATATTAATAATATTTGGTGTCATTAGCACTAGATTACAAAAATATTTGCATACTGCTTATTAGGATGTGATATGGTGCGTTTCCGCATTGGCTGACTATGTAGGTGACTAAGGATTGTGAAATAGTTCTCAACCCATACCCTGGATTTTAAAGCTTCCAGATTTGTTTGTTCATTTTTAAAAATAAAAATTAAATTCAAGTTCCTGACACAGTTTTCGTGACATGGATTTCTAAAATAAGTGCATTCAGCCTTATTCCTGTTCAGACTACACTTTCATAATTATGCTTAGCCTGCCCCAATTCCCTGAAATTTGGTTTCCTTACTCTTCTTTAGTTTTTAGTCTGCCAAGAATGATGAGGGGAAAACTGATCCTGCCTTGGGGATGAGGGACTGGAGTAAATGACTTCCATGAAGCCTTTCCAAACCTGTTTTTCTTTGATCCTGCATGGCTTGGAGCTGTCATGCATCCAGCCAGCTCGTGATGGATTCAGAACAAACCGGTGTCCACAAATGGCTGAAGCTTCTGTACTGAGAAAGTAGCAGTGCAGATCCAGACATCACTGAGTGTTTTTATAACTGTTCTGCTGGTGAGACAGGGAGATGCAGGGCTTCCTCCTGGGTCACTTGTCCTCTTGTTACTGCTGCTGCCCTAAGGAATTTAGTACTGGGTTGGTTCCCTGGCCTCCAGGCTTCTTGTTGAGCCCTATGATTCTTGATGCCTCCTGGCTGGAGGGGGCTACCGGGGTGCCTGACTGCGCCAAACGCTCTTTGCTGGTGGGTCTGGGTCATACAACATTTGACGGTAATGCACTATGCTGCAATTGCAGAAAATTTGAAGATGTTGCCTGATGTTGCACAGCAGAGAAAACCAGTGGCGGCTTGCGCTGAGGCATGTCAGCCAGTGGCATACTGGAAACATCAGGATAATGCAAGAGGGACTTAAGGTGCCAGATTTCATCCTAGGTTCAAACTTTGTCTCTCTCAACCCAAGGGACGGCTCACTCCAGGGCTTTGGTCTGGCTCAAACGTGATGACAGGAAGCATTTGCAAACTTGAAATGACATTTGGCTTTCCAGGGCCACCCAGTATTCAGGCTTGCCTTTCCGGGTCTACAAGTACTTCCAGGTGTTTGGGGCAGAGCCATATGTAAAACACCCTTTTCAAGAGCAATAGCACTCTGCCTCTTGTGCTGTCTGTATCATGGAAGTAACAACTAACAGGAAACCTTAGGGATGAGGTTCAGACAGAAATGTAAGTTCTAGTGACTAACTGGAAACACCCAAGATTAATGATTAATTTAGAAAAATCAAAGTGAGGTGTTACTTTAATTGTGGTGCCAAGTTCTGAGTTGATTGAACTGGAGGCTGGAGCTTCTAGGTGTGCTGAGTAGATACCGCAGCTGCAGCAAAGCAGTAGCACTTGGTATTTATGCAATATCCTGACATTTGTAATTTGCTTTGCAGTAGCTGCAACTCAGGAAACACACAAGCTCTGCTCCATAGCTGCCTTTATTCTTCTTATGGATCATCCCCAACAAGAGGGGAGTTTAATCTACATTTTACGTCAGTCCTTGAGCTGAATACCTGTATCTGCACTGGCGGTAACCCCAGGCAGGTAGTGAGGCTGTGAAGGCTGTTTGACAGCTGTGGGGTGTAAGGATGAGCTCACGGAGAAAGAACAACTGTTTTGGCTTTTATTGTGTCCTTCTGGGATTTTGTTTGAAAGTAAAACTCCAGGATGCTGGCAGAAGGTTTCTTTATTTCTTTCTTTTTTTTCTTTCTCTCTCTTAGCATCTTGAGACAAAAGTGTTTAACAACACATCTTAATAGAGTGAAAAGCAAGTAACAACAGAGAGCAAGCAGAGAGAGGTGAGGTGAACATGAGCTAGTTTCCGCAGCCTTTGACAGCTCATCTGGTGGGAATAATGAGTAATTTATGTAGCATTCCCCACTTCAGATTATCGAGTGGCTAGACTGAAGCTGGGAAACACTCCAGGTCTAAATCAGATACAACAAAGGGGATATTTATAGTCCATTGTGTATTCCTTTATTGTATTCATTTTTATTAATTTCCTGACACTGAAAATATTTGGAGTGGGGAAGGCAAGGCTTCACATCCCACACTCTATACTACTCTGTGGTAGTCACTCAGGGTGTTGGGGTCAGCACATCCATGGCAGGCCTGTGAGGCTGCATTGTTGGCTTTGGATAAGATCCTGGCACTGAGTACTCTGTCTGGATCTTCTCCATGATCCATCACATTCTTGAGCCCAATGCTGATCAGTGAGAATAAACTGAAGAAATAATTTACATTTAGTTTACCAGCAGGGAAGGGTCACTGTGAAGTACCATCAACTCATTTGCTAGTCTACAAGGAAGTCAGCCTGCCTCTTTGTGTCCAAACTGACGCTCAGCTGGTTCTGATTTCACTCAAAATCTGGGCTCCCAGAGGAGAGCCACTTTCTCAGCAGAAAGCACGATGAGGGCAAAACTACAGCCTCTTTCTCTGCAGTCTCGGCCCATACGTAGCTATGTGTCTGGCGGACAGCCTGAATTTGTAACCTGGTGGCAGGTTACAGTCCCAGTTTCACACATAGAGTCAGCATTGCTATGGCCTTGTCCTGCCCTAGTAGGGAAGGACAAAAAAACAGAGAAGGGCTTGGCCCAGGGGTATGGCTTCTCCCAGCTGACCAGGGCATGCTGAAGACAAGTTCTTGCTTTGGAACAGCTCAAGGAAATACAATTAGGTCTCAGCAAATTCAGGAAGCAGTGTTTTCCTTAAAAAGCTCCAGAAAGATGCTGAGGAAAAGGGTGATCCAGATGACTGGAGATGCTGGCCCAATCAACTGCTACCTCTGAGCTGGTCAGCTCGGTGCCATCCCTGCTCCCAGCACAGCTCCTCTATCTAACAGAGATGCTTAGGAAGGGTGAGACCATATTCTATGGTCTGAATGTGCCAGGGAAGCCAGGATAACCTGCTCAGACACCTGAGAATCCTGTG
The DNA here is from genome assembly GCF_963264785.1 of Psittacula echo. Lineage (NCBI taxonomy): Eukaryota > Metazoa > Chordata > Aves > Psittaciformes > Psittacidae > Psittacula > Psittacula echo. The sequence goes on from NC_137743.1 coordinate 49,209,591, forward strand.
CCTGCCTGTGTCCTACCTGCCTTCCTCACTTAGGGGAGGATTCATGTGCCAGAGTTTCAGTGGGGAAAAGCTGCAGGATGGTTGGCTTCCTCACACCTTTGACTTCTTCAGAAAGTGTGTGAAGAAAGGCTCTGCCAATGGAGAGCAAACGGGCTCAGGGGGACTCTAGGCAGTGCTTACAGCTACTGCAGGCCTTTTGGTTGTATATTTTGTTAGCATTTGTAGTTACTCCACTAATTGTGAATGTCCTTTTGTGCTTTTGCCTAAAGAGAAATGATACACAGTAGACTGGGAAATGTCTCCTGTTCTGTAAAAAAAACAGACAAAAAGAACCAACAAAATTCAAATAAACTGCATAGAGGCCTTTTTCTACCACAACTGTTCTGGTATAAAGGGTTAGGAGAGCTTTTTTAGAGAGGAGGAAGAAAGAATTTCAGCTTGCAATATATTTTGCCTGTTTTCCTTCTAACAAAATCATGTTACCATTAACACTGAGGGACATAGTTTGCAGATTGCAAACAACCTTTTTTGGTACCTGTTAAACAAATTTGAATGTGTCCTAATTACATTTATTCACAGCAGTTAAGATTATTGGAAGTAATGTTACTTTTCCATTGGAAATCTTTATAGCAAATTTTGCATTTCCGTTAGTTTCTGAACAGGTATGTCCTAGAAAAGAATACACCAACAATTCCTCTGAGCCTTACTCTCTCCAACTGCAATCCTTTTGCACCATTGCATCCATCTTTTGTAAACAATGTTACTCACTCCTGGTTTATACCAGTGCAGCTAGAAATAGAATTAGGTCTTTTACCTCCAGTCAACATTATTCATCATTAATCCTCTTTGGCAGAGGCAGCAGCCAGCTCGCTGCCAGCTGTTGGCAGGTTGCTGTGAAGCACTGGAGTTGGTGTCAGTTTTAGGAGTTTCAAATGCACAGTGTTTAACAGAGAAGTATTATAAATTTCTTTGAAATGAGTGAGTGCACTTAAAATTTAGGGCAGCTGTTAGGATGGGCCCTCTGTACTCTCATGAGTATTTGGTAGCTGTTAAGGGAGGAAACTGAAAATTAATCATCTATTTTATCCATTCTCATGCCAATTTACTGTATTAGCATCTCAGTATCTCAGTTTGTCTGTAAAATGGACAAGTTACTCACCTGGACACTCCACCACAGAGTAGTGAGGCTTATCTAATATCCTGCAACGGTGGTGTTGTGACTGTGATGATACCAACCTCCATCAAAACAGCTGGAAGTGGTTAAAGGAGTATTTGTTATCCTAATTTTATAAATGGGGAAAGTGAAACAGAACTGTGGTGACCTGTCAGAGGGGGTAAGCAGCAGAAACCAGGCTTCTCCATGCCTCTTCTGTGGGGCATTAGGTACAAAGTCTGGGCAAGAAGTAGCGACGCTGCCTAAGGCAAGAGTCTTCATGTACATTCTGAAATACCATGGGTCTGTACACAGCACACAGCTTTGGCCCGCTGTGTGCAGGGGTGGCTCCTGCAAAACCTTCTCGGAGGGATTGCAGGTGAGATCAACCATATTCTCCTTATGGGATTGGGGCTGGTTCTCTCTGTTGTTGTAAGAAGAGAAATATCCGTAGTTCTCCTCTCTAGTATTTGATATTAAGATTTTCATAATGCAATTATGCTTATATACTCTTCCTCGCCTTGTTCTCCTCTCAATATGAATCTACATTTTCCCTCCTTTTAAGCAACAGGATAGTATTTCTTTATTTCCCACACAAACTAAACCTAGAATACCTGCAGTTAGCTTAAACACCACTAACAAAACCTCTGTATTTTGGAAAGAGTTGGAGGCAAGATGATGTAAAGTGACTCATGGTTTATATACAAGTATATGAAAGCCAAACTAGCCTTTGGATAGCTAGGGATAATTTTTTCCATCCCATAAAGCATACTGGTTTTCATATTTTAGTTTCTGGGCTTTCATACCTATTATGGTATTTATTTAAAATAACAAGCTATGTGAGTCTGTCCAATTCCCAAGAACCCCATTGCCACTGTTCAATACAAGCTATGATTAGTGACAGGATTACATTGTTAATGTCTGCAGGTATTCTGAATATTAGACCTGTCTCTTGTATGCAGTTCTCCCTTCTGGTTACCTGGGAGTTGTCTCTTGTATTCCCTCACCTCAGTCTTTACCAACCAGAAATTATACACTTGTAAAACAGGCATGCTGTTCTGTTACAGTGAATCAATGGCTTTGCTCTCAGTCCTCTTTTTGTGTGCTATTAAAACCAGAAGTTTTTCTACATACAGCATGACTGCTGTTGCTGATTGAAAGTTTGTGTAGATTTTATATTGAATCCTCAGCACAAAGGCTGAAGGTTAAGTTTGCTGATGGCTTGTAGTTCTGCGGTATGTGTCTTTGAAGCTGGAAGTGGGAGAGGAGGACACAGCACTGTGTCTTGGTATCCATCTAGAAAAGGACTGGGTGATGGACTAGAGTCTGGTTTCCATGTGGTCTCCTGAAGACTGAGTTTTATATGCTAGTGCAAGCTGGTGTTGACTTGGACCATATTTCAGGTGCTCAGCTGAATTTTTTGCCAACTTGTGATGTAGATCTAGTGTTCCAACTCATCTGTAACATCACTAGAATATAACTTAATTTTCCCATTATCCTGTGCTTTCATTTGAAAACCTCATATATTTAAAACTTATGGCTCCAGTTTCAAATTCTACAAAGAGAAGCAACCTGGCAATAGCCAGGTTTGCTGGGGCTCCTTGAAAATGTAGGACAGCCCATACAACCCTGCAACTGCCACAAAGGCTTGTTAAACAGCAAGGACTTGTGGTCCCAGAGACTGGATAGATTGAATCAGATTAGAAATGCTTTGAAGCTTTTGCTATAAGATGTGTATAGCCTAGCATGGAGTGGTTACCTTTCTTCTTAATGCAGTCTTCAGAAATTTGTGCACTGCCTCATGAGTACCTGCACAATGTGACAAGTAAATGGTCTCGTGGTGGAGCCCTGTAATGCAGTTTTTGGAGTATGGTGGCAAGGAGAAACATTTGCCACACTCATAGTACAGTACTCAAAGGACAGGTTCAAGCTTGTCTGTCACTAAAATTTACTTCCTGGCAAACTGAGCTGCAGATAATATAAACAGGATGCAGAAGATTTTAATCCCTATATCACTGCAAGACGAACAAGACAGACTGAGTTACAGTGGAAAGAAGCCCTCATGCTGAGCCCATATTAACATGATTTTCATTTCTTTCTTTCCAAGTTGACCAAAGTGAAACCAATCTGCCTCAAATTTCATAGTCAAGATTTTGTGCCAAGATTATATATAAAGTGGGTCAGCTATTCAGAGCTGGTAATTTATGTGAATATGGGATTTGTACTGATTTGTTGTTATCTAAAATTACTAATGTTTCATAAAAACACATTTCTGCTTGTGGATTGCTCCAAGAGTGGCAAACACTGCATTTTTACTAGCTTGTCACTCTCTGGCACTGCCTGTGGGTGACTGGACAGGCAGGCCTATCTCCATCCTTGGATGCTGGTGGTTGAGGCATGGACAGGTAGGGTGGCCCTTGAAACACTCCAGGAGAGAGTGGAAGTAATTCCTGGAGTGAAGGAGGAGCTATGCCATCTAGTTTAAAACATTTTTAGGTCATCTAATGTTGTTTGGAAAAAACCCCTAACCTTTTAAACACATATTTGCAACCATTAAGCCCCTTGAAACTTTCTTAGGGTAGGAAACAGCTGATTGTCAAGCTTATATGCATGTTGAACTCATCAGTGTAGTAAAGATGGGCATAATGAGTACATGGAATTTGTTAATACCTCACCATAGCTTGGGTCATTTTGCATCCCTGACATTGCCTGTGGCTTGAGCAGGAGCCTGCCACGCACAGGACTGCAGGGAACATTCCCCTGCCATGGCTCCCAGCCATTCATGGTCCATTCTCTCCCTCTCCCTCCTTTCTCCCATGCCTTACTGCCCTGCAAAAGGCAGCAAACCCTTTGCTCCAGGGCAGGCTGTGGAGCTTAGGTATCTCCTTGTGGAAGAGATGTGTCCTCTGTAACCCCTGTTTTAGAGGTACCATTACTGGCTTGCATGGTCTTCAATAGACTCCAACCCACAAGCCATGGTGGAGCATCAAGAAGCAGATACATGCCCACTAAAAGCAAAAGGCCATTTGGCATGTAGTCATTAGCCGTTGCTGAGTGCATTAGTCCTCTTATGTCTTTCAGAAAGTCATCATTTTATAACAGAAAATTGCTATTTTGTTCCAAGTAGACTTAATTTCTATAATAAGAAAAAAACCCCTTAATTATGACTATGAAGAAGCAGAATATTATGTGCTTAATAGGAAGGGCAGTAGCTATAAAGCTCACAGAAGGGGATGGAATGGGGAAGAGGCAATGGGACTGGCTGTGGCATGGTGCAGGGTATGGCTCTGCACTAGGATGGCTGCATGGGTGCCTCGCAGCCCAAGGGGTTTGTGGCCAGAGAGCTGCTGCCCAGTGCTGCTGAGGGCACAGAAAAGTATGCTTGGCATCTTCTGGCACCAGTGCTTTTATCTCCACGTGCCAAAATCCCTGTGCCTTACCAGCCTGCCCTGTGCCCCAGGTTTCGGCCACTGTTCAGGAAACTCTATGGCCAGTGGACTGTGGTGGATGTTGTGCAGATTTGGCTCTGTCAGAAAAAGAAATTTTAATCATTTATGTTCAGTTTGTGTGATTTCTGGATTGGCTTAGCTACTGATACTACCTTTGTTGCTAGCACTGCCTTGCAAGTGACCACCAGTAGCATCTTATTTGTTGGTCTCCTCTTCATTCACCATCTCTAGTTAATTAAATGACACTTCCATGTATTTGGTAAAGTCCTCTAATTAATGTATAACTCAAGCTGAGGTCAGATGAAGTGGGCTGTCCCCGATAACAGCAGAGCATGTGTCAGTGGCACACACGCAAAAGGGATGTGAACGGTGAGGAGGGTGTGAACTTCTGTGCAGCGAGGCAGCGACGGATAACACGCTGCCCCAATTCGTTGTCAGCCATCACCACCTAGTGGCAAAAAAGCCCCGTCTGGATTAATCTGCCAGTTTAGTCTCTTTAAAGGCTTTTTTTTTTTTTCTTTTTTTTCTTTTTTTTTTTTCTCCCCTGAAAAGCGAATTTTCAGATAGAGTACACATTTACTGGGCTGATTTTGGACCCACAGTGGCTTTTATGGCAATGTGAAATTTCCTTCTGCACAGGGAACCGCTTCTGCTTTGTGCAAACTGACATCTGAATTGACTTGTGTGTGTTGCCTCCTAGACACCTTGACTGTGTGCATGAATAAAATGGGAGTGTTTCAGCTTTTGCCCAGGAGGTGAACAGACCTTTAACACCACCCAGAGTCGCACCTAATATAACCCAAATACCAAAATCCAAGGAGATGGCGATCTGTGATACCGGTTTTCAACAAAAGGAATAGAAGCCCTTGTCCCTAAAGTAAAAAATCATCTGATTCACAAGTCCTTTAACGGTGTACTCTAGAAAACAAGGGTGGAAATACTATACAGTATTGAGGTAGCATGGGTACCTCCATTTCCTTGTTAGCAAATGGTAAACAAAACTCAGAGGTTAGTTACTGAAGCCCACATAAAGAACAGATGAGAACAGAAACTATACCGCTGTCCTGGTCCCTTCTTTAGTACGTGTGGCGTTAATCTGTTTCAACTGCTTCAGTTGCATCTTCCTTTTCATTCTTCCCAACCATGCTCCTGGAAGCTCAAACTTCTGCGTGTCCCCTGGCAAATGTTCTTCCTCGTTCACTGAGACACAGGTTTTTGTGTTACGCCTGTTGCTCTCAGCTGCCCCCATTGGAGAGGAGTGTGCAGGTGAAATCCAGATAATGTCTGGTAACCACATTTTCTCCAGATAGAGAAAAACTCTACAATAAAACTTATTCCCGACAAGCTGAGTGTGCTCACCATGGCAATCAAGTTAACCGAGAAAGAAGTTACAGCTCCTTCATTATAGTTATGATTATCCTTTTAATTTTGTGATTTGCATATGGATAAAATGTTTGACGCCCTTATACAAATGGATAAAATGACACGCCCCTAAGAGTACATCAACACGGTGTTTGCTGGGATAGCAGGATCCCTCTGCCCTTTCTCCTGACTAGTCAGCGTAGCTGAGATACTCCTCTGGGGGACCAGGGAAGGGCAGGATGAGCTTGCATGTGCCCTTTGAGATAGTCCCTGCATGCCTTTAAACCCTGTTTTCAAAGCTTCTGTGTGCAACAGTTTTTCAACATATCCCCCATTCCTCCCATTACCCCAAATCTTCTGTAGGGTTGGTGCAAACCCTAGGTGGGCTTGGGAAGTAGCAGCCATGCCAGCTTGCTACACAGCTACACAGGCTTGCCAAGGAGCCGGAGAGTCATGGCTCGTGGCATGGAAATGGTTTCAGTACCTGTAAATCTGAATTGCTTTGGCTGCTGTTGCCAGGCTTTTGAGTGATGCCTGATCCATCCCTTGCCTCCTCAGGCTAATCCCATGAAGGGCCTCTGTCTGGAGGTGGCCCTGGCATAGCTTGGCACAAACACTACGGCATACCCTGGCGGCATGCAAACCTAGTGACTTTCACGTGCTCCTCTTAACAGGTGCCTGCACAAAGCTTCAGCGGGTGGGATAATTAAACCTCTGTACCCTGGGCCTTGGGATGGTTGGTAGGCCAAGCAGGCTGACACAGGAGGAATTAAAAGCTCACTGGTGGGTGAGTTTCTCAGCACAAGCCTCATGGATTTGTGGTGATGCTGGTCCATGATAAACTATTCCAGTTTTTCTGGCTCTTTTTTCTTTCCCATGAGAAAAATTTAAAAAATATCTTCTCAGCCTATCATTTTCTGCAAGGGGGGAAATTGCTGAAAATTTGCTTCAGATGAGTATGATCTGTGATGATAAAAGTGATTTTCAGTGGAAGGTGTATATACAATTCATGAACTAGCTTGTTGGTAGTTTTATTTTGAAAAGTTTCTTTTGTGGTATCTAATAGTGATACAATCTTAATGAAGAGTAAAATAAGAACAAAACCAACCCTCTTTAAGTTGGTTTCTTGACTCTCTTGTAGTGCACGTAACTGAGCTGTAGTTCGCATGTATGTGTGTATGTGCATGTATACTGTGTGGCTCAAATGATCAATGTTCAGCCTCCCATCTCTTATAAAAGTACCCCGAACAGTGCTGTCTGGTGGGAGATCAGAAATCCTTTCAGGAGCAGAGGTCTGTGAAGCCTGCCTGAGCTGTACTTCAGTGAAGGGCAATTACCATATGTATATACCTCTGAAGCATAGGATGGTCAGCCAAGGTTACCCTCATTCTCCAGCTAAGGGGCAGTGGGCTGCATGTGTCTTCTCATAAACACACACTTTTGACCTTTCTGTGTTGGTCTACTGTATATTTGCAAAGAGGCATGAGATGCACAAATGGCAACAGGCGGTCTTACCACCTGGGTGGCTTAAAAGCTGGCAGAGCAAGTGGGATGCTATGTCAGGGACAAAAGCCCAAGCAACCATCTGGTCCAGAGATGTGGCTGCAGCAGAGAGTACCAGAGCATCAACTCTGCACACTGCTGAAAGGCAGGGCCTCTTTTATCCCAGCACATCCAGCGTGCATACAAGGCTTTGAGTTATCATTCGGGTAGTTGAAGCTGACCACATAGTTGCATGCTGTAAGATCAAGATCTCTTGCACTGCACACAGCTGTATATTCACACAATGCCTTTTGTGTGTACGGCCCACAAGTGCATTTAATCTAAACACAAGGCTGTTGCCTGGCCTTCTGCTCTCTGGATTGGCTTAAAAGTACATGAAAGTGTAATCATGGCTGGAGTAGACAGGTTGAGCTTTTCTGGGGTGTGAGTAAATGCCAGTGTCTTGCATGTGCGGTATAGTATTTAATGCTCCGTCTCCCCTGCTCACCTGGTGAGGTGAAGCAAAGCAGCCATGCTGTGCACAGCTGGATAATCTGCCATTTTAGTGTAGCAGTTGCCACTGCCTGCCAAAGAAAGCATTTTGCAGGTGTCTCTGGTGCAATGCAGTGACTTACTAGCAGGCTGAGGCCCAGGAAAGGTGCTTGTCGCATGACAGAAGCTGTTGAAGGTACTGAGTTGGCAGAAAGAAGAGGGAGGGATTTTGGGAAGCAAATAGAAAGATCAGCAAAGTAAAAGAAAGCATTGCTGTGGAACCAGCTGTTATGCCAGGGTAGCGCCTGGGCATAGCTGCTGCTGCTGCTGCTGGTCACTGAGCAGAGACATGAGAGAGGAAAGCAGCCAAAGCGCACAGAAATCCCCGCTGCTGGCAAGCCCCTCTTTAGCAGTTACCCACCATAAGCCAACACACTGTGGTCTGAACAAACACCATGGACAAAGCTTGGAGGAATTTCTTGGAAGCTTGGTCCTAAAGTCTGTTACTTTGAAATTAGTTATTAGGCTTTAGACATATGTCTAATGTGTGATTTAAGGACTGAATGTGTCAGGCCATGTATATTCTGATGTCTGTAGGTCAAAGCCTCTAAGACAGCAGGCAGTAGAGTCCCCCATTCTTTCACTATTTTTCCTTCATCTCACACCAGCACACAGTAAATTCCTCCGACCTACCACATTTATCTTTGAAAGTGACTTCTCAGGCAAGCGAAGGATCTCTCCTCCTCTCTCTCTCTCCCAGCTGAGAAGAGCCTCTTCCTCTTTCATAACATTATAATGAACCCCAAATCTGTTGCATATATGTTTTCCCTTGATTTTATTGAAAATTCAAGCCAACTTTTACCTGCCTGTAGGGTGCAATGCTAGGACAATGACAGCGAGGGGGGAAAGGCTTGTCAATCCAATGATTGCATTTAACTTATGTTGCTTGTTTCTCCCTCTCCTTGGAGAGATGTACAAATGAAAATTCAAGAGACCAGGATTAAAAGATGTGGCTAGATAGAGGGTGGCATTAGCAACAAAATGGGAAAGGACATTTTGTTCGTGTCACAACAGGATCTATTTTTAAGAGCTTGTTGTATGTTTCATGTCATAAAATCACTTGTGGGATTATTTTTTCTAAAAAAGAAAGATAAAAATTAAAAAAATAATGCCCATGCCCACTGCAGAGAGCATTAAAACAGTCCACTCCAGCCACTTCAGACAGGACACATGGAAACAATCAGCATTAGTCTGATGTAAGAACAAATAGAGGCAACTATCTGGTGATGCAGAATGAAGAGAGAGTGGGATTTTGCTCAAGTAGATTGAAAGAGCCAGTGGCACTGAAAGGATTATTAGGGATGATAGAAGTGGTAACTTGTTTGACCTTGTAACTGCTCTAATTGGTGGTCATCCCTTTGAATATGAATATCCTGTTGAATATTTCCAGTAACTCTCCTGGAAACAAACCAAATGTGTTCACATCTCTGGGCAGGGGAGACTTTTTACTACTGAGGCAGAGGGGGGTCAGATGCCATCAAGTGCTTTAAAAACATGCTCTCTCTTCAACTGGCAGGAGCATCTCAAAATGATTGCTTTCTCTATATACATATACATACATAAGTGTCTAGGTTTCAATCAGTTTCTTGTTTTCCTGGCTTAAAATCTTATATGTTGGTCAGAACATTTTGTTTTAAGCAGAAAGCTCACCTGTAAGGAACCAGGCAGTATACAGACTGCTCTGAGATATTTTTAATTATAGATGAGCTGTGATCTAAAAAATATATGTGGTAATGAGGCATCCAGGTCCTACTGATTTTCACTTTGATACAAGCATGCAACCCACCTAGATGTCTTCAAAGTGCGTCAAAGGGCAATATGTAGTTACTCCGATTCAAATTTTTTTTCAAATACAAGTGGTCAACTTTGTCACAAATTTCAGAGTTAAAGAATCTTTTAAGAATTGACCTTTTCTGATTCCAGTCCTCATAAAGCACCCCCAGGGTTATATCATTTACATTTAGCCTAGCGTGTGCACTGCTCTTTCCCAAGTGTTCCACTTTTGTTAATGGGACATGTAGTGTAGACACGATACACACATCCAGCAGTCAAGTTCTGCTGATGACCAGACATTAACTTTAAAAACGAGCTAGTAAATAGTGTAAACATGACTGGGAAGGAGAACTGTGCGGTGAGGTCTCACGAGAGCAGAGTAGAGGGGCAGGATCACCTCCTTCGGCCTGCTGGTCATGCTCCTCTTGATGCAGCCCAGGATACAGTTGGCTTTCTGGGATGCGAGTGTACCCTGAAGCCAGCTCATGTTCTCAACAGGAATCTGGCTCCCCAGTGGGAAAACCTTTCTTTCCAAGTCTAACCAGGGAGATACCTGATGAAATGATGACTCAGCAACTAGCAATGTGTGAGGGACACTTTACCACTTATATTCTCAGGATCCCTTTTGCCCTTAATTCCCTTAGCCTCACCCTTCCCTCCACTGTACCATCTCTGCTTTTGGCAGGTTATCTGACCATGTGGGTTACCTGAAGAACAATTTTCATGCATCATTACAGTACGAGAGGGGCAGGTGACATGTGCAAGCTATGTGGGCAAGGTGCTGTAGCTGTCTTTCAAGTTAATTTGTAATGTTTTGATGTATCTGTCCATCATATTTGAAAAATCATGGCAGTCAGGTGAAGTTCCCAGTGACTGGAAAAAGGGAAATATAACCCCCATTTTCAAGAAAGGGAAAATGGATGACCCGGGGAATTACAGACCAGTCAGTCTCACCTCCGTGCCTGGCACAATCTTGGAGCAGATTCTCCTGGAAGGCATGCTAAGGCACATGAAAAACAAGGAGGTGGTTGGTGACAGCCAGCATGGCTTCACTAAGGGGAAATCCTGCCTGACCAATTTGGTGGCCTTCTATGATGGGGCTACAGAACTGATGGACAGAGGTAGAGCAGTTGATGTCATCTACCTGGACTTGTGCAAAGTGTTCAACACTGTCCTGCATGACATCCTTATCTCTAAATTGGAGAGACATCAATTTGATGGGTGGACCACTCGGTGGATAAAGAACTGGCTGGATGGCCGCACGCAAAGAGTTGTAGTCAATGGCTCGATTGTCTGGCTGGAGACAGGTAACAAGTGGTGTCCTTCAGGGATCGGTGTTGGGACCGGTCTTCTTCAACATCTTTGTCGGTGACATGGACAGTGGGATTGAGTGCGCCTTCAGCAAGTTTCCCAATGACACCAAGCTGTGTGGTTCGGTTGATACGCTGGAGGGAAGGGATGCCATCCAGAGGGACCTCGACACACTTGTGAGGTGGGCTGATGCCAACCTTATGAAGTTTAACCATGCCAAGTGCAAGGTTCTATACCTGGGTCAGAGCAATTCCAGGCACAGCTACAGGTTGGGCAGAGAAGAGATTCAGAGCAGCCCTGTAGAGAAGGACTTGGGGGTGTTGGTCGATGAGAAAATGAACATGAGCTGGCAGTGTGCATTCGCAGCTCAGAAAGCCAACCATATACCTGGGCTGCATCAAGAGGAGCATGACCAGCAGGTTGAAGGAGGTGATCCTGCCTCTCTACTCTGCTCTTGTGAGACCTCACTTGGAGTACTGTGTGCAGTTCTGGCATCCTAAACATAAAAAGGACATGGAACTGTTGGAACAAGTCCAGAGGAGGCCCACGAGATTGATCAGGGGACTGAAGCACCTCCCATATGAAGATAGGCTGAGGAAGTTGGGGCTGTTCAGCCTGGAGAAGAGAAGGCTGCGTGGAGACCTCATAGCAGCCTTCCAGTATCTGAAGGGGGCCCATAAGGATGCTGGGGAGGGACTCTTCGTTAGGGACTGTACTGACAGGACAAGGGGTAACGGGTTAAAACTTAAACAGGGGAAGTTTAGATTGGATGTAAGGAAGAAATTCTTTACTGTGAGGGTGGTGAGGCACTGGAATGGGTTTCCCAGGGAGGTTGTGAATGCTCCATCCCTGGCGGTGTTCAAGCCTAGGCTGGACGAAGCCTTGGGTGGCATGGTTTAGTGGGAGGTGTCCCTGCCCATGGCAGCGGGGTTGGATGATCTTAAAGTCCTTTCCAACCCTAACTATTCTATGATTCTATGATCACAGCCCAGCTTCACTGACGTGGTGTTTTATCTGAGGAATAAACAGAAGCCCAAGCAGGGCAGCTGTTTCTTGTCTTTTTCTCTGCTGTTGATGGACTTTTGCAAGAAACATTGTATTTCACAGAGTCAAATGGCACAGTAACTGAGAAATATATCTTTATTATTAGAATGTTTATATTCTAAAAACTTTTATCTGGGGTTACAGTACAATTCAATTTCTCTCCAATTAATTAACCTGGCATTTGTTCAGCAAACAACTGTGATTTAGACTTTGAAAAGTTTAAGAACATGCAACTGCTTTTACTCTCTTTTTCTCTTCCTTCCCCAAAAGGACAACTTGCAGTCAAGATTTTGGCGTGATAGATAATAAAATAAACATCTCATTTGTGAACTTGTAGTTGCACTTAACTTTGGTGACTAACAGCGTAGATAGGCATTTAAAAGTAAAAATATTCTTTCGGTGTCAAGTGGATAAAGGAACATGAATATTTTACTTTATCTTTTTAAAGTTCACCTTCATTATCCTCAAAAGGGGTGAATCTTTTCAGGTTTGTAAAAGGATGGGTGAAATAACAGAAAAAATCAAGGATGTTTCTAGTTTGTGGCTTGCCTAAGAAAGTTGTTGTAACACGTGATCTGAGCCAAGCCCATGCAACACAATTAACAACTCCTTTGCACCACACACAATACCTAGCATAAGGCCAAGCGCAGCCTTGTGACATAGTTAAATAAATATGAAAATGTCATTACAACCTAAAAACCTGAATTGGTTTTACACTGTGACTTCCTACTGAAACAGTGTTGAGAAACTTTAAACATCTGACTGTTCCATATACAATATTTAAAATAAAAGTGAGGAATACTACTCTCTTCACTCTGCTACTTTCTGGGAGTCCTGTACACTGACAAATGTATGACACCTGTAGTTACCTGATCCTAGCTGACTGATTGGTCATCTTCTGCTTTAAAAATATTGCAACTCAAGTGCTTATTGCAGCAGTAATCCTAGTGATACACTGTCTTCTAATAACCAGTTCTGCTTACAGTCATAGTTATAAAAAATGAAAAACATTTTTCACAAATCTTTGTACACATATTGTAAAAATCACCTTCCACATAAACAATTTACATCTGTTATGAGCATTTAAAAAATAAATTACACAGACTTGTCTCACCTATCGTTTCTTTTACTTGAGAAAACAAATCTCATCAGTAACATCGACAGGATGTTCATATCTGTAAACATAGCATGAGGATTCATGTTACCAAAAAACTCTACACACAAAAAAAATCTTGATAAATACTCTGATAAATAAGGATCCTTTTAATTGGCACAAAGCAATGTAAACATGTGCATTCGTATCCTGCAGTCATCTCTAATTCCTGTGTTCTTGGGTTTTAGTTGAAATTCAGGGATCTCTTGGCCCTGTAAAATTCTTTAGATAAAAACGTGAAGGGTTTCAGTTATGATCATAGCCATTTTAGGCCTTTCATGCCTAAAACCAAGCACAGGAATTGAACCATGCAACATAATACATTGCTTTAGCTGTTCACTTGCTGCACCACAGCTGATAACCTGCTGATGGTGCTTGGTACTGAAACTTCTCCTCTGTCTCAATGCAGTCCGTGCTTGTCAGGGCCATGGTACCAGCTTCTGATTTCTTCGCTAAGTGACACCAGAGGTTGGTACGTATGACAAAGCCATAAAGCTTCTGGAATTTGCAAGCTATTCTTGAGACTCCGGAGCAGCCCAAACCTGTACCAACAGACAATGTAGCTGCTGGCAGGACCGAGCTGTTTTATGTATGTAATAAAATATGTAAATGCACCTAACTGTGCCTATGGCAGAAAATCAAGGGTAGCAATCTACCTGCTATAAACAGCCTTCAAGCAACTCAAGTAGATGCTCTGCATCTAAGTGTATCTGTGCAGGTAACAGTTAATCTCTGATCTTATACCTACCTAAACCAAAAGATTGAATATTTAGGTGCCGGTTAGATGGATTCTTCTGAACTTCAGCAACAGCACAGATGGAAATAAAATACCAAGCCACATGCTGCCACTAAAATGATTAAAATGTACAGCCACAGTATTGCCCAGCAAGGTAACTGCAGTCATTTAAAACAAGCTCTATAAATAAATAAATGAATAAATAAATAGAAAAACCTCCATGTAAAGTGAATAAAATGTCCCTTCTCTTATAGTGCCCAAAGAGGGAATGGCATAACTAAATAATATAAATCTTTCATTCTATATATATTTCTATATATTATATCTGATATGTTTTGGCATGGCCAGATAGGAAAAAGTAGGATGACTATTAATTCATTCAGTATTTGTTCAGTTGAAGCCAAGCTCCTGTGTTACTATATATTGCTAACCATTCCTATAGCGGTTTGGCCTTTTTACCCATCTTCGATTTTGTGCTCACTTTCCTGGCAGAGCAGACTTGTTCACCTTTCTTTTGTGCTCTCCATATTTCTCTTGAGCAATCAATAGGTTCATAGAAGCACTTCACTGGCTGCAAGCTGTTTTTTTCATCTTTTGTCTTTTTCAACAAGATTCTTCCTTTTTGAAAGGAATGAGGCTTTGCATCAGGGATGTTATATGAAGCGTGTTGACTTCCTCGGCTCCTGAAATTAATAACAGTTATTATTAGTAACTACTATTCAGTCTTGCAAAGTGGTAGGTCCCTAAAATGTTCCAAACCCATACATATTTAAAGACAGAAATAGCCTTGGTTTACAGGACCAGGCTGAAAGTAAAAAACAGAGTTGCAAGAACTCCTACATGTGTTGCTGGTGGACTCTTTATGCATTGTCATCTACACTTTTATTCAGATAGAATTCTGCTGATCTTGGAGTGCTGACACATTACTGAGGTCTATAGTCTCATAATTTGGTGATCTACAGGGATTTTAAAGATGCCCATGTTCACAGCAACCTTCTGCAAAGAATGAACATCCCATTGTCTTTGGAAGACCACACAGCACCAATAATAGTACAAAGCGCAGGTACGCTAGGAACTTCTTGGTGAGATCTCAGAACTTCCCTGGACTGTGACCAGGGCCCAAGGAACTGCTGCTACTAATGGCTAACAGCTCAGGAAATGCCACACTCTACCAGTGTGCTAGCCCCCCATCTAGGGAAACTTTAGCTTTGCTTTCAGGATATGATTTAAAACAGGAGAGTGCAGTACAGAAAATGGTTGGAAGAGGGGTATGAAAGCTTAAAGGCCAAAGTAAGCTGAATTCTTTGTTCCTGTGATGGTTCAAGCCCAGCAGGATTTCCTGAAATTGGTGAGCTCAGGTAGAGAGACAGCACAGTGCCTGGTGCTGCAAAGGCTGAACCATGCCCTCTTACTCTGAAATATTATTTCAGAGTAAGTTCCACCGTTCAGCTAAGTAAGATCATTACAGTCCCTTTTAACGTAATCTTGAAATGTTTTACTGCTGATACATGTAGTGTCACAGCAGCATGACAAATGTAAGGCACCGGCTCATGTCTGCCCAGCTACTGTGACTGAAGCGAAGAACAGATGTGCTGATGTACAAGTTGATTACTTAAGGGTTCCCGTAGGGCTATTTTCCATAGCTCATTATTTCTGGAAACCATGTATCTGTTATATTACTTCACGTGGAAGTTAAACAATATTGATCACTTGACAGAGCCAGTTTTGGAAAAAGCACTTTTGTTCTAGTGTGTACAGTGCAAATGCACTCCTGCTCTTTAAAAAGACCAGAGGGGTGTCATGAAAATGTCTGTTGGTGGGAAGCAGTGAGTGCCAGTTAACAGCACAGGAGCCTTACCCATGGAAAAGTTTTACCTGCCTGGCAGCTTTGACAACCAGACTTCACTATGGGGAAGTCTGGGGAGCGGTGCAGAAATGTCACACAGGTCCAAGCTGGAGTTTGCAGGCACGGTGCCATGCTGGCCTGGTGCAGGCCTGTGCTCTGACCACTTGCTGGGGGTTAGAAATGACTTGTGTAAATGCACAAGGGTTGGCCATTATGGTTTATTATCACTTCTTGGGCACTGTTTGTTACAGTTGGTAGTAGTGTTACAGTTGCTAGTAGTTGTTAGTTAAAAGTTAGTTAGTAGTTGTTAAAAGATTTACTGCTCTGTTTTTCTCAGATGTTACAGTGAAAAAGTTACATCCCAAAGCACACACAGGCATTATTACAGGTGACTGCAGATGATGTTAGTCTCTCCTCTGCTGCACTGAGTAATGCTATTAAAACCAAAAGAAGGTCAAGGTTAGTATGATCAGAGGGGATTGTCTAAACGAGCTAAACTGTATTTAAATGGAATGAGTTTATGGTAGGGAAGATGGATGTCTGTCTCTAATTTACAATCAGGGTAAGAAAGTACCTAAGGTGGATGAAGATGCAAGTAATGCACAGGATGCACAATGCTGCCAGCTCCAGATACAAGAAATGTTTCTTTCTTGAAAGCAGCAGCTCCTCAATACAAGTAACTGAGAGTCTGAACTTCTACTCAAACGTATACCTAATCTGTCACATTATGGAAAAAGACTGAAATGATGTGACTAAATGCACCCCATTGCCCCAGGCACTTAAGAACAATCCTGTTCTTGCTGCATTTCGCAAACATTAAGTATTTTTCAAGAAAAGCCTCATGATTCTAAGAGACCCATTTCTTAGCTTCTTCACAATGGGAGCTGGTGCTTTAAAGTTGATTTAGGCACAGATGTGCTGCCAGTCTCAGTGCCTTTAAGAAACAGCTAGTGAACATCAGCAAAGGACTGCCATGCCCCCAGTGGGGCATTTCCTGAAAACAGCCAAGAGAGACTGCAGAAAAGGAATTGAGAAGCAAAGTGGAGGCACTGGAGCAAGAGGGACTGCAAGTTCAGCCACTGATCCCAAATAACATAAGCTGTCAGTGGCCTCAAACCCCCTGAGATTACACTGAATTTTCTGGATGGGTAATAACACTTCCCAGTTTTTTTAACTGGTAAATATCATTAAAGCCTCATCTGATGTGGTGAATGCGAATGCTGGATTCATCCACAGAACAGGGAGAGCAAAATAAAGCTGAGCATCCTCTTCTCTACCCTCCTTGCTTCACTGGACAAGTAGGGATATTTTTAATCTGGTAACTCCAAATAAAGGCTACTACTGAATTCTAGTTTTGAAAGTGTCTTTTCAAAGGAAAAGTGTATCATTAGTTAAACAGAAACCTCTAAACAATTTCATTTATGTCTTTGAACTATTTGTCAGCAATGATTGGGTTTTACCAAATGGCATTATATTTTGACCAAAGACTTGTCAGTATCTCACCAGGTCACTAGTTATATTTTAATTCTATTTTCCTTGATTCCAATCATATTAAGACATCTAGAAGAGTGTATATACAGTCAACTCAAAGTCTACTTTGCCCAGTCAGGTTTTTCAGAATCTCAAATCAGTAGGTTAAAAAAAAAAAAAAAAAAAGCAATAAAAGCAGTAACAAGTAGAAAAACTAAAGCTAAAGCCCCACACTGCTAATGCAAACGCTGCTTATCAGCAAAAGGTACTTGGCCAGTTGCCTGCTAGGACTAAGATATATGGGAAAAAAAAACCCAACCAAAGAGCAAAAAGCCCCCTCCCAGTAGGCTATACATTGTATTTTCGGTTTATTTTCCAGCTCATCCATCTGTTCATGTGTGTCTCAGTCTTCCACTAATTGTTGGTCAGACACAAACAAATCTGTCAGAGGGACAGAAGTCCCAGACCTGTGGTGATGCAACAAGTTAAGTTTCATGGAAATGGGAAAAAGACCCAAACTCATGTCCCCACCAAGAAAGTTGCCATCAGCATGCATTATGCTCCAAGCCAGTCACTGGGACTCATGACCAAGTCACAAAGACATGGGAAACCAACCCCAATTAGTTCTGCTGCTTCCAGGACAGCTGTCTGAGTAACTTGAGTTGTTGTTAGTGCTCGTACTTTATTGGGGCGCTTGTTTGCTTACATGTGATTTTTAAGACAACAGTGTTACTATCAGTTAGGAAATGACAACTCTCTCCTACCTACAGAATGATATTTTCATCTGAAACCTGGCTTGCGTTTGCTGAAAAGGTTCAACTACTGCAGCTTTGCAAGAGGCTATTACAGTCAGCAGAATAGAGTCATTCATGTAACAGAATTTTTTTTTCTTTTTTTTTTCAAATAATACCTGATTTATCTTTGATTTAGCAGAAGTCTGGTTTTATTCTATTACGTGATGTAATATAGATCATATTCGGGTATAGAACCTGATCCAAACCCAACCTGACTCAGGCTTTTGGATAATGTGAAATGCAAAAGCAGGAATGTAAGTATGTCAAATTAGTGTATTTAAGTAAGAGACAAATAAAAAGATATACATACAGGCATCTGGGTTTCTTATTTAACGAAATGTCTGTAAGCTGCAAAGAAAACAGAAACAGGTTATTAATATTAATATTCCATTATCAAATAATTAAAGCGCAGGGACGAAATAGGTGCAGTCTTCAAAATCATATTTCCATTCTCACCTGCTGTTAAAACTAGAAGAATATTCATGAAAGAAACTGAAAAAAACCCACAAACTTGTACAGATTATTACTCCTCCATCTTATTACATCTGTTTTAAAAATTTGTAATGTATGAGTTGTTAGTGGTTGGACTTTTTTCCCCATTATTTTTATCATAACTATAATCAAAGTAAATTGCTAAAGAAGTGTGGGCTGAACAGCGATCTTTCACATGAGATTAAACAGTACGGATACAATGAGAAGTAATTATTGTGTTCAAGAGAATTAATAAGGGGCACTGCTTGAATAAGCTGTACTAAATTAACTTTCTCTCAGAATGTTTAATTTTGCAGTGATACATTTCCTTTACACAAGCAGCTAGGAAACTCAAGCTATGAACCCTTGGCTCTGCTTACAGCAGCACTGAAGGATGGAGGGTAAGAACACAAGTGTTTCTTCCCCTTTCCACTCCTAATCCTGAGACCAACTAAGGACAGCGTAGCCTCAGTGCCAGCAAAACTTCGCATGACTTCATTTTTCTCAACAGTTTGGTTCATAGTGTTGAAACACTTTGTCTAGTCCGTCTTTTAGTGGGGGTCATGAAAGGAGGCGTTTAATGCCAGCTCAGCTCTAACAGGTCTGGATACTAAATTAGTTCTTTGTACTGATCTTCCATCAGTGCAACTAGACTGAGCCTTTGAATATCATTTAATGAAGTCACTGAGCCAAGCAAGTCAGATCTGGCATCTGAAAATGATTTTGTTCTTGTAAATGTTCCCTCTGTCCCTGCTATTGTCCACATTTTGCAGATGGATTTTTGCCCAGCCTAACTTTGCTTGTCATCTGTCTTGGATAGATTCTGGAGCCACCTCATAGTGTGCTTTTCTGTAATTACCTCCTGAAGGTCAGGCTGGTCAATATTTGGATGCATGACCTTAGAGGAATGCTGAAGTCACTCAGAAAGCAGGGCAGTTGCCTCAAAAATTAGTCTCCACAAATCTTGTCCAAAGGACACTGCTGAGACAGGGATCCCAGTAAACATATCAAGAGCAGAGGAGATGATTTAATACTGAGGCTCATCCCTATGGTCCCCCTCAGTGTTCTCACAGACACTGTTTGAGCTGTCCCTTGCTAGATTTTAGCACACTTACATTTATTCAGGTCTTTATCTAAAGCTCTTTTGGAACTTTTCTTTCCAACACTGAATACCTATTCAGTGCTGTGCATGATCAAATGCCTTCCCTCTCACATCGTAGGATGAGCAATTATTTAGCATAGGCAGCATGGGGTATTCATTTAACTGAAATGTTCTTCGGAAGTCATGTGGCTAAAACTTGCCATATAAATGTAATACATTGTAGGGAAAATACTTAGGTTAAGTATTAATAATGAGGGCATTTAAAGAAATAATGTAGTTTAAAAACCAATGTTCAGAAATTTTTGGTTACTAATCGGTGAGGTACAGGCTTGTAAGAATCCATTCTCCATTTCTAAATGCCCCATGATAGGTAATTACAGAAAGCAAGATGATCTGCCAGCAGGCAGACATGTCCCCTGTAGGGATCCACATCTTTCCTGAAAACCTTTAGACATCTCCAAAAAACTGCCAAGTCACTCAGTGACATGAAGGAAAGTGTTTATTGCAAAGGTAACAGCAGCAAGAGCCAAAGCTGGGAGGGAAAAAAAAATCTGACAAATATTTCATGATTCTCTGCTCTACCTTTGACATCCTTGGCTACTGTTGCTCTTGCAGTCCCTGCTCCTTTCACTCATGTAAAGTGGCAGTATAAAACATCAGTAAAACACATCTGAAGAAACATTTCACAAATCCAGATCTGTTTTGAGTGGCAATCAACCTAAGCCACTGATTCCACCTGTATTCAAACTCAAGTACTTTCCTTCTGGTAGAGGGTGACAATGAAGGGAAGGGCTTTGCTGGCTTACCACGTGCTCGCTGACATCGGTGTGGTTGCACACCATCTGCTGATTTTGGTAATATTCTAGCTGCCTTTCTGCCAGATCCACACGCTGCAACAGATTCTCGATGAAGTGCTGGAGCCTGGCCTTTCCCCGCACTTCTTTTTCTGCTGCTTCTTCCAGGAAGTGGTTGAAAGTAACAACTTCTCTGCAGGACAGAAACATTGCAATGTGGCCACATTAAAATAATGGGAAAGGCCCTTTTCTCACTGCTGTCAAAAATTTACTGATGTTTCTCCATTTTTTCATGGCAACAGCTCATGGTGGCTAATTACTGTCATTCATTCACCTCTATTAAAAGATTTCAACCTTATTGTGGACACACTGAATATCTAGAAACCTGAATATGAAATGTGAGCTTATGGGCAATGGGTTTGGGGGTTTTTGTTGCATTATTATATCTCTTACAAATAGTCCTTAGTGGTCCACAGGGTAGAAATGTCATTAAGCATCACCTCTTGAGGTACCTGGAGACAACTACAGCCACTTTCTTTTCTTTTTTTTTTTGACTTACCCATGTGAGTATCGGCCTTGAAACATGAAGAGAAATGGATGAACCCCCAAAGTCATCTTCCCGGTTTATCACAATGTTACAATGGTAGTTTAATGTTGCTACTGAGGTGGTTCCTAACTTAAAGGAGCTACTGTGGCCATTAAACTTATTTTTGGCTGCAATCCTGCAAGTACATCAAAGTGCAGTGTTATGATCTGGAGCTAGTGGGAACACAGGAGATTAACAGATAATCTACAGATTACAGACCAAGGAGTATGTGCGTGGGAAGAACAAGTTTTAGGTCAGAAGTTTAGAAATATTCCTTATCTGGTAAAAACTGGAGGAAACAGCACCACTGACTGTCAAAGGTCCCAGCTCTGTACTGAGACAGTTCACTGTGAAGTGCTCTGCATACTGTCAGTTTTCTATCGGTAATCGGGCCACCATTTGGCCCTCTGATATCAGAGGACTAGGTGGGAGAAGTTTGGTTACCGGGTAAAGCATGTATTATGAAAACTGGCAAACCTGAGCATGTAGACTTTCCAGTTAATGAATGCCTGGATAAACAGTTCTTGCTCTGCCAATGGAACCATGTTAATTTTTGCTTTGTACAAAACTGAGGGGGTGGGAATTGGGAGAACCAATGCCTGCCAAATGAGGAAGGGTATGACTGCTTCGCAGAAATAGCTATACCACAGCACAGTGCAGGAAGAGGCTGTCTGCATCGCTGATCTAATGGTAGGAATGAGGTAAAAGCAAACATGTATTGTTTGGATGAAGTACATCGATGAATCTTATATTAACTCACCCACAAAATCTGTCTTAAGAAACAGACAAGTACATTGCTGTTAAGCTTAGCTAATCAATTCCATTTCAAGGCTCTGTACAGTTTCTATGATTATTAGCTTGCCAGAGCAACCTGCTAATAAAAAGTCACTGAAGAATGCTTAGGAAGAAGCCAATCTAAACTCATTAAGGTCAATTTTAGGGCTTTATTCTCACCACACTTAAATCATTGTAACTTTGATTTCATGATACCAGTATGGGTTTGTGTTAGCATAGGAGCAACCTGAAGCCTCTGGCACTCTGTCAGGCTCCTCTTTTACAGCTGACGGGAAGCTCCAAAGGACAGAAACTCAGCAGGTTGGCTCCAAATCCCTTACCCCTTAGGTAAGAAAGGAGAATTGCATATGGCCCTCCAGGCTGCTTGCTCTCCATGTGAGAAGGCTGGGCAAAGTGGGAACTGCTACCCTGGGACACCACAAGGATATCCCTCCTGGGGCCACAGTCAGCTTGTGTGTTTCACTACAGCCTGAGGCCGCTTACATTGAGTACCTGGCATTTGTTTTTTAAAGGGTGATGGTTTCAAGAATGCTAACATCTGTAATTGTCTCAGCAAAGGTAGTTAAAAAGCATTCATCAATTGCCTGCTCCACAGCATGAATCACAGATTTTCCTTTCCTTCAAGTATCTCCTTAGTCAGCTGTGCCATAAGGAGGACAGGGGGAAGCAGTGGGGTTTTTTTTGAAGATTTAGCTGACTATTAGGAGGAGAACAGACACTAATGTCAATAAATTCCCTACTATTTTCCTTGCTTTCTAGACTACTCAAGATAACTTGGCATCCTACGCGTCATTATTTGTAGGAACTGTTTTTAGCAGCAACAGCAGCATTTGCATAATTTTTCTTTGTTTAGCTGCTCTGTACAGCCTATAAAACATTTTTAATAACTTTCATCTAAAAATTTTCCTTTGGACTGGAATGGTACCTGCACTCTGTAAATTCCCTTCAGAAAGACAGGAGCCAAAATATACCCACCCACTAGGTCTCAGTCACATCTTTGTCCTGATAAGCACCACTTCTGTCAGTTCAGCTACTTCCTTTGTTTCCACTTCATTCTCATCTCTCAGAACAACAACATCAAGCCCTGAGGAGTGACTGCTAATAAATCTCTCTACTTGCTCCAACATCTCTTCCGCAGAGAGCTTGCTCTGTGCACAGCTATGCCTTGGTTACCTGAAGGGAGTTCTGAGAATTTTACCCTCTTCCCACCATGAACAAAAGGAAGATGTTTCAGAGAAGTTGTGCAGTTTCCTGCAGCTGCTCTTTATCTGTTTAATTGCCTTTCTTGTCTATTGTAGTTTCCCAGACTTTTTCTTAGCCATATTGATGACCTTCTCTCTTCAATTCTGTTTCTAGATATCTGTGATATTTTGTTTATGTTCTTTATTTTACTTGCAATTTATTTCTCCATGCCTCTGCCAAGTTTTTTGGGATTACGTGATACAATTTCTATTTTTTACTATCAGCCCTTCTGCTTGTGGAAAGATGGATGTTCACAGAAGTCAGATGCTGCTCCTCATGAAGTCAGGAGGAAGCTGAGCTCGTGAATACTGTGGGGCCCACTTGGTAGAGGCATAAACCAGACACAGCAGCATGGGCCCACTAGGCTCTGCATCTTGACAGAATAGGCCTGTCAGCAGCACTCATCTGAAACAGGAATCATTTGTTAAAGCCCAGCTCAGCCCTGAAGCACTGCCCTTTCTAATGAGAGGTCTCTGCTACCCTGTACTGACTATTCTACATCTGGAGCACTGCTGCTCTATTGAGAAAAGGTTATGTGGCATTATTAACTCCCCTTGTGACCTACTCCACTCTCAGCATCATCTCTTTCCCACTCTGCTCTGCTCTTCCTTTTGTTCTATATCCATCAACCTGCAGCCTCCTGCTCCTTTTCACTCAGCTGCACCCTGGCACTTGCTTTAGCACTGTAAGCTCTGGATCCTGACACTAAATTTTTTGAGGAGTAGATGATGCTCAGCACAGCTTGGATCTCTGTAAATCTCTGTAATGAATAGTGATTTCATCTGCTTGGTCATGGTTTACTATACTAATATTAAGGTATGTAGTATAGCAAAATGTTTTGTTAAAGGGCTGTGACTGAGCAGCAGGGAAAAAGGTGGGGTTCTTTTTTCATCATGGGTGCTCTCACAGACAAAACCTTTTAGGAAGAGGGATCACTGCTGCTGCTCAGAAAGCAGAGGGTACATCAAACTGCCAGGAGCTTGTGGAGACAGGGTGAAGCAAGCAAGTGGGAAAGACAAGGGGGATACACCCTGGGAGGTGTTCAAGAGGAGCAGGAGGTGCCTGTACTGCCAAACTGCTAAACAGATCTTCCCAGAGCCAGAGGATTCTGGGGGAAACACTGCAGTGCAGCAGCAACTCAGAGATGCTCAGCAATAAAACCAAGTGCAGAGAGAAGGAATCACTTTAGGCAAGAAAGACTTGCTACCAAAGCATTATTTTAATCTGACTGTGCCAGGGAGTTAATGTGTTGTAATTAACCAGACTTAAGTAATTTGGTGTTTTGCATTCCAACTGCAGCCTAGCTGCCCTCACAGAAAAACTGCAGATAGCCTGCCTTCAAACTTACCCTGAAACCTTCTTTATGGAGGCTGTGTCATAAACCAGAACGAGATGTGATAAATAAAGTTATAAATCACAGGACTGACTAGGTGACATTTATTCTTCTGCCTTTACCACATACAGTGCTCCTTATAGGACTAGTTAAGCTGCAATGCTTTCTTACTGGAGCAGTTGCTGGCATGTGGACCCTGAAAATACCCTTCATATTTGTATGGCTTTCAGCAGTTAGGCATGTGATACACAGAGTAGATTCAGAGGTTGGGACAGATCCAGCTCCTTAACAACTGACAGAAGGGCTAATGATTTCTCATATTGCAACCAAGCCCTCCTACAGATGCATAACACTGGTCTCAGGACTATTTACAGCACCTTCAACACCTGCAACTATTCTGTAGGTGGAGACAAGCATGAGGCTGTATGCAGATTCTGCACCCAAGTATCAAATCACTTTAGAGAATTGTATTTGGAATAAGTCTGCCTGAAATTAACAGAAAACCAAACACTCCTATGATTTTACTTGAAGATGGGGAAATTCCTACTACAGTAAGCACTAAAGTGATTTACTAATGAAAATATTTAGTATGTACATTCATTAAGTATTAATACCACTGACCTCATCCATCATCCTATTGGTGTTATTGCCTGAAGGCTGCTATCTGCTGTTCATTAGATTTCACATTCCTACACCACTATCAGCACATTCAATTTAAGCGGTTCACACCTCCTCCCCTCAGAAAGTTATTGTCCTACCAGTCACACTCATTCAGTGAGCTGTACACTAGATCTGAACCCTGAACTTACTCGGGTGACACTGTGAAGATTAAAATGCTTTATTTCACAGAGCCATTCTGTGGGATAGTCATGCTAACACTTGAACCAATGCTGCTGGGGGGAAGTGACCTCTCAAGTGGGAAGATAAAAGGAAACAGGGTGAAGGGACTGGGATCACCTGAAACCGAGGGTGGAAGAACAATGCATAGTTGTGGTTGCATTCTACTTAGAGCAAAATCAAAACTGTTTTGTTATGCAACTAAAATTTGTACCTTAAGGAAAGCTGTTGTTTTACAGCATAAACTGCAGTGATCTTTAAAAGCCAACTTTTTACCCAATTGTTGAGGTGTTACTTGCACAGATAATTCCATTAATTGCAAATTTAAGGTGAAGTCAGTGGCAGGAATAACTACTTCCCACCACAGCTATTCTGAAATAGCCTCTGCATTCCAGGCTATGCCATAACCAGATGCATGACCATTCTCAATACAAATGCATTACACTGGTTAAAGAAATTAGTGTCAGGGATATGGCAATGTACTACATTAATGCTCTGACCCCATAATAAGGAGACAAAGTGAAATTGTTTAAGTCACCATGTCAACTGTAGCTTCCAGTTGAGGACCATAACATAAAATGCTTACCCTGGTCAGACTTGCTGAAAATCAAACTCTACTGGTTTCATTTTCTTATATAACTTCCAGAAACAAGCCTTTTGGTGTCCTCTAGAAGTTCAGTTCATAGCTGGTTGTAGTTTCAATAGTTTTCTCGATATCTTATTCAACACAGTCTTCTTCCCTTTAGGCAGGCTTCTGCGTTATCTTTAACATCACAGTACCCGCTCATGTTGCATTCTCCTTCATCAAACGTTGAATAATCTCTTTTGGGGCACACTTTCTAATTAAATCATTCCTTTGCTCAGCAGGTTTCCTAAAAGCTTGACCCTGTAACCATCATTTGTCAAAACTGTCAAGGGCCCAACTGATGCAGGTTGGGGAACTGGGACCTGTCCTTGGTAGCTGTACCTGCTTCTCTAGAACATACAGTTTTCTTTTCTTCCCTCCACACCCCCCAAAAAAAAAAAAAAATAGCTTTGGCTTTTGGACTTTTAAATATAAGAATAAGTGACACAAGAGTGGCTGCTGTAAAACTTTTCTATGCTTAGAGTAATACTACTTCAACTAGGTATTTATTGGTATAGTTAGTGTTGTACCTCCACTTGTCCTACCCCTCAACACAGTTAATCTCCATGAGGGCATCACACTAATATAACAGCACGTACCTTCACGCATATTGGCACAACCATTTTTGTCAGGGAACAAAAATAAAATCTAGCTAAAAAGATATGTTCACTTAGCACTGCCTTTGCTGGACTGCTATGGGCTTCATTTAAACAAAAAAAAATCAACTGACAAGTCTAAAGAAGTAACCTTATTGACCCTACAAATGCCTCAGATGGGCAGCCCCAAACCTGCTTGGTGGCCTAAGCCAACACTCCTCCAGCTCATGGAATGAGAGGTCAACAGTAAAATCTCATAGTGCTGTCATTTGAAGCTAGTGCTTTGATTAGCAGCAACAATGTAACTCTGAGAATTTACTCTCTGTAGAGTAAGTTTAAAGACTGGCTACTTACTTTGAAGAACATACCAGAGAAACCAGCTTCCGACAATGTGGCCACTTGGATCACAGTTTTTATGTGTCTATCTCAGTGCTTGGTCCAGGCAAAGGCTCAGGACATGGGCTTTTACAGGTAGAACAGAGAGGTCAAAATTAAATTCTATCACATCAAAGTGACCTCTAATCTACCACCTCTGCTGAGGACTGCCAGAGTCACAGGAGTGCCAAGTCTGCCTTTACTAGTTGGGCACAAAGGAAACACAGAGGCCTACAAGAGCATCATCTCCATATTCAGGAAACCCAGATGTTTAAACAAAGAACTTAGATCTATCCTCCCTAAGCCTTCTGAGGGTTTCCTAACCAAATTATTCTTGCTAATGCACATTTTTTCCTTTCCCTTAGCTTCCTCATTTGACTTCATAATCAGATCCAAAATCAGAGCCATTATCCAAAGTGCAATTGTACCACTATTTTCTGTCATCATCTTATCGTATGGTATTCCTCTAAAGAGGAAATTTCTTAAATCCCAACTTCCTCCCCCTCTCCTCCTTCCCTCACCTCCCACCAACTTATAGGTCAGGAGTGATGGTTCAACCTGCAAATACATCCTCTTCTACCTCCCAGATACGGTTAATTCTTTTGTTCTTACATGTTAGAAGCAGGCCTAGCTTAACAGCCCAGAGAGGCCCCTGGGCACATTTTATAAAGCTGAAAATATACTGAATTGTTAAATTATTATGTATTATGTATTATTTAATTATTAGTATTATGGATAATTTGATCACTTACGGGGATTGTCCATTCATGTAAGATACTGACAGAGTAGGTGGACATGGAGGAATACTCTAATATGAGCACAGCACAAACATTTGTAACTCTTTTTATCAGAACATTGTTATTATTTAAGTTATTTGAAGGGATTCCCCTAAGAGTTTTCAGCTTCTTCACTAGAAAAGCATCCAAAGAAGAGGTTTTGTGACCTTATCTAAGGTTTGGACTATAAGTTTTTTCCTTTTTTGGATAGTTTGCAGGGGTGTTATTTTTTTTCTTGTTTGGCCTTTTCCCCCCCTCAGATTATGAACCCTTTCTTGCCTTCACATGCACTATATGCCATAATTTCTGGTATTAGGGACAACCATTGAGAGACCAAGAGAAGACTTTTTTTTTATTTCCTTAAAAATTGGATAAGAAGGTATTTCTGAGAAAGCGGCATTTTCTATTTCCAAAGAACAAAGACGAACAATTTTCAGCTACAGTGGCTCAATACCAATACTAGCTTTGGTAAAACTTACCCATATTCACAAGACTGCTTATGAAAAAAAAAAAAACCCAAAAAATTAAACACCAAAAAGAACCAAAGAAACTGATGAAAGCATTTATTTCTGAAGGTCAGCAAGTATCAGAGCAGTCCCTAAGGGCTGCCTTTGACTTTCCACAATCTGCAGTGAGAAATCCTGCTTCTGTAATTTACATTAAGCAGTCTTGTTTGGCTTTCTAATCATCTGGACTTCTTCTAGAAATCAAAGCCAAATTTGGGTTTCTCCTTTTTTGAAGGAGAAAGTTTTTCCAGCGCACCAAACAAGTTTTTGAACACACAATGGACTGAATATATAAACAGATCTCAGAACGTACCATCAGTCCATGAGAAAACCAAACAAGTGCACCACTGTTACCAAAGTCATGATCATTCTTTCTTCTGCCCTTTACTAGAGCATACCATCCAGTGCTTCTCTGCTGCTGGCACAAATCACCTTTTTAGAAGAGGTAATACTATGGGACTAGACACAGGCACATGCAAAACACTATGACTCCTCTTTTCCCCCCCTTGGTACTCTGGGCTGATGTTCTTTTGCCCTATGCACTAGAATGCATTAGGCCCATTTCCCTTTAGAAATTAACATATTACTGTGTATGTATTGATGCTTTTGCTGCCAAGTTTTTTAATCTTCTTTACTGAAAGCTGAAGCAAGCTAGCACTAATCCTGGGTACTCAGGTGAAGTCTCTTGTGCAGCTGCCTCTTCTGGTTAGCATTTCTCACCAGTCAACTTTCAGTCTTCCCTGTAACACCAACTTCAGAGCTACCTCCTCATCTGCTCATGCATTCACACTCCTCCTTAAGAGATGGCTAGAATTCTAACAGCAATCATCTGATCTCCTGCCCCTTTCCCAAGTTTAGCAATGTCCTAATGGAAACGACAGTGTTTCCCCCTTCTCCTTTCATTTTGTGTTCAGTCTTTTCTGCTAGAAAGCAGCCTACCAAGGGGGTAAGCAACCTCTTCCTTGTGCTTTTACTCAATACAGTTAAAAAAAAAATAAAATAAATAAAAACCACAACTTTTGCTGTCTTGTTCTTTTCTCAGCTTTCTTTGTCAACCTCCCCATACCATACCAGTTCTTTCTACACAGAAAACTCTATTCCCCCCTTCTTCTTTTTCCATGAGCTCTTTTCCTCTGCAGCACTGCAGAACTCTGTTTTTTCCTCTATTGAATGGTTTCTGCTTTCCTACTGATACTGGAGCCATCATAGTCTTTTCTTTCTAGTCCTTAGACTACAGGAAGGAATTATGAAAGCCCTGCAAACTTCCTACACTGAATTCCTACACCACCTTCCTTATTTCTTCCAAGATCATCGTCATGGCAACTACCACTTCTCATCTTCCCTTGGTAAACTGATGAATTGATTTAGAGGCACTCCATTACCAAGGCTCTTTTTTGCATTCCTGTAAAATAAGTTGTGTTGCTCTGAAGAGCCCAAACGGTTTCAGCAAGTGCTGAATAAACTAAGTAGTTCATGTATAAATAATATATCAGCTATCACTACATTTTTAATGGATGCATCACAAACATATTTTTAGATGGCCTAGGTTAGTCAGAATGACTCTGACATCTGCTTCCCATTTGCATAGAAGTGATTCCAGTTTCACAGTTCTGTGTCCATCTGAAACACCTACTTGGACATGGCCTTTTCAGCACTGACTCCAGTACAGCTTTGCTGTTGCATGGAAGACCACCCCACGCCACAGGCCGCTTGCTGACCATGGAGGGATGACTTCAGGGAGAAGGTTCTATTCGGCATTCTCACATACTTCTTCCAGGACTTATCCGCTCATCTCTTATTAAAAAGAAGATGAATTAGAGGTATCTGTGTAAATCAGATTACATGCTGATGATAGCTTCTACCTATCCTTATGCCCATGAAACCTGGGACACAACAGAGGAACTAGAGAGGCTAAAAGTCACTGGGGAGTCAGGCATGAAAGCCACCTGCTCAGGAAGCTGTCCCCTGCCTTGCAAGGGCATCTGGTAGTTGCTGTCTGTGGGGCTTTGAGCGCATCCTGCCTTGCAGGAGACACGGTCACATGGGCTACAGCTCTAGAAATACAGCAATCAGAAGCTTGAGAGCATCAGGCCCTTTCATAATCAGCAAGCGACCAAACTATTCCCTCTGTTCTCCTCCGAAGGCTTTCACTCGCACAGGTGCTGGCCAGCCCTCACTTCCCCACTTACTCCTCTTTCCGGTGCAGCTCCTCCTCGGACTCGGTGAGGCGTTGCTTCAAGGCTGCGATCATCTCCACTGCCACATCCACCTGCCTGCTCAGAGCCCGCTCCCGCCGCTGCACCTCCTGCTTCTTCTGGGACAGCTGCACAAAAGCTGCCCGCACCTCCAGCAGCTCCGCCGTCTTCTGCGCCAGCTCTTTGGTAAGCTTGTCAATTCGCTTCTCAATTGTTTTGTCCACGGCCTCTACCATCCTGTTAAACTTTTCTCTGACATGTGCCTCGAAGGAGGCTTTGGAGTCAGTGGCCGAGAGACCCGGTTTAGAAATCTGCTCGCTGGGAGAGTCGGCCGACACATAGCTTGCAACGTAGGATACGGGCCGTTCAGCTTCCACCTCCAGAGGCTGCCCGCGCTTCGTGCTCTCGCAGGACGCATCGCCTAGAAAACTCAGGTAGGGCCCTTTTTGCTGTATGGCGCTGCCGGGGCTCCCCAGGCTGCCCTGGGGCGCAGGGTCCGGCGGGGAGATCAGCTCCGCGTCTTTCAGGGGTAAAAAGAGGCTGCTCTTGGCCAGGGGGCTTCTCTCCTCGTAGCTGTGGCTGTACTCCAGGTGCACCCGCAGAGAGGAGAGGCTCCTGAACCTGGTGTGGTCGCCGCATCGCGGGCAGCGGAAGGGGAGGCTGACGCTGCCGAGCGGCTCCTGCCAGGGGTGCCTGCCTTCATCCCGGGTCGTCTGTTGCATTCCTCGCCGGGCCCTGGCCGGGAGAAGCAGCCCGCGTCCACGCCCGCCCGGGGTCGGGGCAGCCCGGCAGGCCCGCGGGAAACTTGGGAAACTTTCCCGGTGATTTTCAGCGGGATCGCGCCATCGCCGCCGGGGGAGGCGCCTGCCCGGGGAGGCACGGCCAGCCGCAAGGCCCCGGCGACGCGACGCGGCTCCGCTCGCCTCAGCCGCCGACCGGGCCTTGCCGCGGCGGAGCGGGACCGGCACAGGGCCCTAGCTGGCGTGGGCCTCAGCCGGCCCCAAGATCGCCGCCCCGCTCCGTGGCACTCACGAGACTTGTTGCCGTGGCGGTGCGGCGGCGGCGAGCCGTTTTCAGCAAAGCCGTAAACCAGGCCGAGCGCCGCGCCGCCGACACACGCTGCCGCCGCCGCGGGGCGGGGCCGGTTCGGGGCGGGGCCGGGGGCGGCTGAGAGCGGGTGGCTGGGGCTGATGTGTCAGCTGCGCCGGGCCGGAGGCAGCGCGTCAGGAGCCGATGAGGCCAAGTGGGCCTGCGAGCCGGGCTGTTCCCTTCCCGGGGAGCCGTCTTGACGTGGTCACTTGGTATTGGGGTCTGTGGGGCTTTGAGGGCGTCTTGTTGGCCATGGAAAAGCAGTGAGCTGTGAGGGGTATGTTGGGGAGATGCTGAAGGATAAGACAATTGAAAGTGCTTACACAGCAAGACAAGGCTGACATGAAAATAGGTATAACCTGGCCTTGGCTTTCTGGCAATATAATTGTGTATGGTTCTTTAAAACTATATTTAGTAGCCAGGAAGACTTTATTTATTTTTTTATTTATTTACTATGACCCTAATTTAGCCTCAGGATTTAGGGAAGGGGAGTCAGTAGTAACAAGATTTGCATTTTGAGTATGGGGAACGAATGTCATAGAACCATAGAATAGTTTGGGTTGGAAGGAACCTTCAAAAGTCATCTAGTCCAACTCCCCTGCAATGAGCAGGAACACCTTCAACTAGATAGGTTCCTCAGAGCTCTTTCCAGCCTAACCCTGAATGTCTCCAGGGATGGGGAATCTACCACCTCTCTGGGCAATCTGCTCCAATGTTTCACCACCCTCATTGTAAAAAATTTCTTCCTTATATCCACCTTAGATCTACATCAATGTAACTGACTTTAGAGCTTGCTGCCAATGGGTCCTCTCAATAGGGGAATATGCTTTTAAATTTTTGTTTTATTCCACAGATGTGTGTCTATTTTTACAAGTTTCCAGAAATATGAGCAAGGCTGATTGCAGAGTAGCAGCTTTTTTGATGTTCTAGTAGAAATACTGCTCTTCTGAAAACCAGTGCTGGAGGCCATAGTAGTAATACACTGCATACTTTTTTATTACTATGGGAGAAAGCACTGTGGTAAAGCTTAATTCTGTACTAATATATCTGTGCCTTGAGTGCAATATACAGGCAGAGCCCTGAACACTGACAAAATCCACAGCACTGATGGATGCGTTTGATGTGATTAAGACATTCCCAGTAAATGATTCACCAGATGGCACATCAAAAGAAGTTACTCAAATTGCAGTTCAGAGCTTCAGCTAATCTCTGAAGCCAACATCCAGGATGCAACTGTTTTGCATGAGTTAGTTGTCCTGTATTACCTTGTCTGAATGTGGTGATTTTCCCTTATTTTGTTATCAAGCAATACCAAAAAACCAGAAGGGAGGTCAGGAGGGAACAGTTTTGACCCCTGCTTGCCCCCAAATCTGGGGCCTTTGAAGGAGGCCAGCATTGGCAGGACTGGATGTATGGATATGACTCTTTTTTTGGTCCCTGTTTTCTTGGCTGTTGTCCTATTTTCCATTAGCTCTCTTTTGTGCCTGCTGCCTTTCTACCTTCCCCTCCACTTTAAGGGAAGGTACTTGGTGCTGATGATCGAAGGTGCAGATGAATGCTATACAAGTGAGGTGAACTTAGTCTGGTGGAATGCTACCTGAAGCTCCATCCACATCTAGTGGAGCTGACACCCACCCACCCCTTCCAGCTGATGGTAACAAGAGCCCTCATGGTCTTGGGAGCAGAATATGTTGATGGCTTTGAAGAAGCCCATTGATCTGCAGCCTGAGCTTGTGGTTTTGGTCAGTTAGATCTGAAATCCAACAACCATCTAGCCCCAGCAATTCTTTCAAAGTTTCTCAATGTTTATTTGCACTCTGTTTTGCTGGATTGGGATCCAACTCCTTATCTCTTCAGTTATCTACTACCGATGCTTCCATTTGGATATTCAGTTGTTCTCCCAGCATTCAGAGAGGAACATTCTCCATTTGATATATCAGTAAGCGTGCATTTACAGTGGAGGATGTATATCAACCATTACATGTCTGAGCTTTATCCCCTGTGATTTAAATCTGGAGTGGGTAGAATCTAACACTATCACTTACACAAAGCCCAAATTTACAGAGCCATAATGTATGACTCAACTCTGAAATTCTGCCAAGTGCTGGGGAGACATTATCCAGTTTATTTCTTTCAAGTTCGCTTTAAACACTTTGCAGTGAGATTTCCAGAAGGAAAAAAGTTATTTAAATTAAACCAGCATGTACTAACCTGCCTGGTGCTGCAAGCAAGGTGGAATATTTAGAATATTCAGCTCTTTTTCAGGTAGTGATCTGTATCTGCCGTACTGGGTCTCCTACTTGCTGATTTTGGGTGGCCTCTTCCTATTTTGAAGGTTCTTACAAGCTTAAAAATCATACTTCAGAAGTAAGGTAAATTTTGTTTGGCTGATAATTCCACTTAATGTGGCTAGGAAAGGGAGGTTTATAAAATCAGTTTGCTTTTCAAGAATTACCATAGCTGTTTATCTTCCGATAGTTTTTTCTCATCCTAGACAAGGAAAATAGTTGAGTCAGTTTTGTTTTTACTTGCAGCCAGTTTCCCCTTCAGGCTGACAGTGCTGACACGTTTGTGGGGGCCTTTTTTGTGTGGCATATAACTGGATTCACTACAATCACTTTGGCTGCATTTGGCAGCCGCTGTTTTCCCTTGTTTGTTTACTTTGAAAGGGGACGTCAGAAATTTTTGCTTCTCCCATTCACACTAATGCTCCCCACCCAGGTTTTCAGTGTGTGATCTACCCAGTTATAAACTATAACTCCTATAAGGAGGTGTGAATCTGCACAGGTTCTGTTGGTGAAATTATACTAAATTATGTATGGGTATATAAAGATAGATGCACACAACTGCACATCTGCTACCACTGCATGCAGATGAGGTTGTGAGTTTGGCTCTGGCAAGTAGCACAGTCCACCCATTCCACTGTAAAAGCTGTGCCCGTAATAGGTACACCTATTCAGCTCAGTTAATTTGTATTCTGGGAAGTGCCGTGTTTTTCTTAGCGTCTGAGTGTGAACCACAAATGCACATGATAGCTTGAGTTGCTGAAACTTACCTGCATTTAATATTTACCATCTGCTCTCTGTTTATTGAGAGGATGTAACAACCAACAAGTGAGTAGTAAAATCTAAGGAAAGGCCTTAGAAACTTGAAAGAAGTATTTTAGTGACTCTTACAGTAATGGTGCCTTAGACTGGGATTCATATGAGCTTTGCGTGCAGATATATTCAGGATACATCAAATGTACAACAAAGTTTATTTTGTTGCCACAGGCACTAAGACCCACCCAATAAGAAAGAGCCTTTCTGTGGTGTATTTCTGGTATACTGATTAACTAGCACTCTGCTTGCGAAGAGAGCGAAGGGGAAGGAGGAGAACAAGAATGTACAGATTGGGTTTGTATGACTGGTTCTGGTTAGTTGTTGACTTGTATTGGTTAGTTGTTGCCTTCTTCTCCTTTGGGGGGGGCTTCAGTCTTATCACTGGAAGTCAATTCTGAAATAAAAAACAAAGTCCAGTCTTTGCTTTCAAATGAGTTTTGTTGTCACAGCAACAAGAGAGGCAGCATGCTGTGAGAGTGTTCTTGGTCCTGCAGCAGCTTATTCTGCCCAGTTTGCAACTGGCTTGCTGCCTTTCTGTGGACTCTCCAAACTCATTAGTGTTCCCACAGGTAACCCCTGGTGGGAGCTGACTCCAGAAAACTGTTTAGCTTTCTTCTTCTCTACCCTTACTTTTGCATGCTCTTCTGAGTGAAAAAGAAAACAAAGTATTCTCTTCTGGGTTGATTTTCACCATTTAGCCCATACCTGGTTAGAGCTGTCAGGTGTGAGATGGCTGCAGGCATATTTTCCGAAAGACAGGAGAAGAATTGCTGGGGAGCAGTGTCAGCAGTGAGTCTGGCCTGCTCTTCAACCGTATTGATTTTTCCTCAAGAAAGAGTTACTTCAGTTAGGAGGATAACCAAAATGTAACTAACACCTCTCAAAAGAGGAGATACCGGGGGGACTTGCCTTCCAACCGAGTTACTCTTTACTGTGCTGATTTTGAAGGAGAAGAGGAACATACGAAGTTTCCAAAGCCGCCTCCTCAGAGGATGAGAGTCTAAGCTCCAAGTTGTAATGTGCCCGAGAATAACCTGGAGCCTTTTAACAAAGCCGTCTCGCTCCTGCTCTTCACACTGGTGATCTTTTGAAATCTTCCACAGTGCAGCAGCACCTCTGGCAACAGCACTGGGACCTGGAGGTCTGGTTCTCAGGGACAAGTGACAGCAGCTGCACAGGGTCAGGGCATCACTGGTGGTGGGTGGCAGTGAGGGACAAACCTAGCACAGCTTTCCAACTGGGAAAGGATGTTTTACATGGCTGCAACAGACTGAGCTGTCTTAAGCCAGTTCTGTGCAGCATGTGACTTCCTGTTCAGATTTGTGCACTGAAAGAAGACAGAACAGAGCAGAGTTGTACAGCAGTTGCTCTTCCTAAGCCTCTTCCAAATGAGACTCAATCTGTGGCAGAGAAGGGGTGTTTGTTTTTTTGGAAGAAGCTGTCCCAATCGAAAAAAGAGACTGAAAGACAGCAAAAAACCAAGTCAGAATGTCTTTAGAGAAAGTTTCTCCCTCCAGTACAGTCTTTTCCTCAGTGGGACTTATTAAAATATAGGCACTTTCTCCAAAGGAAAGAAAAGTACAAAGCACACCATGAAAGCAAAATTTCAAGCTATTTCATTATGCCACCATTCTGCGATGGACATCGGATGGTAAGGAACATTGCCTTTAAAAGTTCAAACTTCATGCCTTCCATATTTGAGGAATTACGTGTGAAAACGATCACACTGATTTCCCAACTGAAAAAAGTGCCCAAAAAGGTTATAAAAGAGCTGAGAATTTCCATCTTAATTAGCTGCTTTGGTGTCTAAGCCTATGCACTGGGATTTTGAAAGTTTTCAATTTACATAAGCAAAGACATAAAAAGAACAGTGTTAAGCTGGGGTGGCAATTCAGTTCTGTGTCATATTCAACCATGTGAGAGAGCAGTCCCAAGCCCTGTGGGAAGCAGTGTGGCTGTGCTTCCCCTTTGCTTGCTGTGCCGCGTCCCTAATATCCAAGCCAGGGGACTGTTTTTTATGGCAATATCTTTTGTCAAGGATGTGAGAGACAGTTGCCTTTAAAGCAAAGGTATTCCCTTCTCCTGGAGTTTGCACTTGGCTTTGAATAGACATATCAGTGTCACAGGGAAAGCACAGCAAGTGTCCATGTTGAGGAGTGGATCATTTTTCACATCCCATGTGTGGTGCAAAACAATATCAGGAATGCAAAACAATTATCTGCCTGCAAATACCAAGTAGGGAATTCTCCTGCTGGGCAGGAATGTTATGCTGGTGTATCTATATCAAAGATGTACCCTTGCTATAAGGAAATTCTGAGGAAGAGAGAATTGCATTTCTGCAGAGGGGAGAAAGTATGGCAGAACTATGTTTCACATCTTTTATGGACAAAAGGTCCCCTAAAGGCCATGTGATAGTAGCTCACATCAGAGTTGTCCAGAATCTGCCTTTAAAGTATTGCCTAACTCAACACAACGTGAAAACAAAGCAGAACAAGCCAACAAACAACGCTGAACCAAACAGGCAAAGCCTCTACCTGGTCCTACTGGAACAGACACCAGATATCACATAGGAACACAGAAGAGTATATTGATTTTATCGGATATTTAGAGACAATTTGCTTCTGTTCCTTTATGCTCTCTCCCCTTTTCTGATATTCACACAAGCAGTACGTTTACTAGTTTGCCTTATGTGTAGGTGTCTGGGGGATCAGTTATTGCTCTCCTGGGAGAATGACTGGTAGGCTGGAGGTTCCTGCAACTGGGCAGGAACTGAATGGGAAGAACTAGTGGGGATTTCAAAGTAACTGGAAAAGGGCTCACTTAAACCAACAGGATTCCTGTATGATGAAGAGAAGGAGGGTACGATCTACAATTAAGGGACTGACTTATAAGTACAGAGCACTTATTAGTTCCTAAGGGTAGTGAGATGAAACAGTGTGGTTCTTGCCAGTGTTTTGCTTTGTTGGCAAATGTTCAATATTCATGTCACAGTCAAGCAACAGCTCAAAGTGGGCAACAAAAGCAGCATGGCTGCTCAGCCATTCTGAAGTCCTTTGCCTCTTCTGCAACAGATTGTATGTGTCAAGGACAGAAATCTGTTAGACATAGAGGATAAAATTCACCTGAGCACATGGGGCCAGCATGAAAGCAAGGCTTTGTTTGTCCCTTGTTGCAGCCCTGCTCTTGTCTAAATGGTACTCATCACAGGAGTGTTAGGTGCTAGCTTGCTGCAAAAATAGGCCTCTATTTATATCTTGTATTTTGTGCCAAATGGCCTATGTTGAAACAATGTCTTGTGTAGTGCAAAATGAGTCACAAGTTCATTGTCCCTCAAAGGACAATTTTATTTTTGTTGTTATAATGAATACTATCCTTTGCAATTGTTAAATCTGCAGTGCTCAGAGCAAGGTGATGGATCGTCTTTAATATTTAACACTTTGAAGGCACTATGAGCATGTGAGCAGGTTTAGCTACCAGTTTTATGCTGAAGCTAATGGTGTTCTCATTCAGATATGTATCCTTGGGAAAAATAAATAAGTAAAAGTCACAGTCCTTAGGAAATACTGTGCTCCTGCCACTGCCACATCTGCAATGAAAACCTAGGAACACTTATAACTTGAAGGTAAGTAACAGCTGCTATGTAAAAAGATTCTTGAGAACAGGTGTGTTAGATGTGACTAGACACTTCTAGCTCCATATGAAGCTGGAAACTGGAACCATGTCTTCACCAAAGGAAAAAAAAGTATTGTGGGGTGGTGCTTTCTCTTTTCTTCAGATTTCTTGCACCCACATGGCTGTTAACTTTATTGACTTTGCAGCCAAGGAGCCTCCCACAGGGAGCAGGAACAGAGCCCAGATTGCTCCCATTCAAATGGGGCTTGTTCCCATCTCCAGATTGACTAATTCTTATGTTAGACTCAAGTGAGCCTTCCCAGCCTGTGAAATTTTACCTGCAGTTTCTCTTGAAAGCTTACATGAAAGCTACTGTGCTACAAAGGATTCAAGTTATGACACACTGCCAGCTTCCCATTTTTTGTTGAAACATTTTATCCTAAAGTCGGGTTATTTGGTTAGATCAGTAAATTTAGTTTAGAAATGCCCAGAGGTAAAACCATTAACAAGAGAATGATTTGTCTCTTACAAAAATCTGAGCCCTTGGAGACATTGCTTGTAGAAGCCTTTATGCCATGGTTGACTTTCTAGACAACTATTGAGATGACCACCAGTAAAATTCGGCTGGCAGCACGTGAACCAATATGGTGCCAATTATGCATGAAAGTTATTACTCCTAAAATATCAAAGTATAGTTTGTTCTCCACCAACTTAGCGATGCCATGTAGCAAGATAATTTAGAAGGAATCCCTAAAAATTTGTGTGACTGGGGTGGTGATGAGAAAAACCTGTTCAGATTATTAATGTGTGCAATGCCTGCATGAAAGCTACCAACAAAGTTCTGGGTGTTTCAGTGCCTGTTAGTGCCAATCGCCTGTTTAAATCAATTCAGCAAGAGCGTGTACTTGTCTGTGTAGCAGACAGATGTAGCAACACACGTGTGTGAAAGAACATGCTTGGAAGTATGGAGAGAGATGTACGTTTAGGGAGAGACTTTGAGTGACACAAAGGGCAGCTGAGGACCAGCAACCCACTCGTGCTTTTTCAAGCTCCCTCCTGGCTTGGTGTTTTTAAAGATGGAAGTTGAAACAGCTCTTGAAAAGACTGTATGATACAAAAGTGGTATTTTTAAAACATTAAGGCTGCAGTCTGAAATAAATGAAGTAAAAATGGTCTTCATGTTAGGTAGTAGCTTGCTTTTGTGTTTTCTTCACAAAATCTAATGCCTGTGTATGTAAGTGGGATGACTCAGTTTTGCAGAGATTGTTGATGGATGGGGTCAAGGAAGACATTCCCCAACAGGCAAAGAATAAGAGAAGGCAGAGATTTTATTTTGTTGGTTAAAACTGCCAGTTGCAGGCCTTAGTGCACAAAAGCTGTTTGCACATGTTTAGGAATTCTGTAAAAAGGTGATCCTCTGTGTCCCAGATAACTTCCCTTTTAGGTCTGTGTCAGCTCCTTAAAGAACCTGTTGTGAAAATTTCCCTGCTGTTCGCTGGGTTTTCTTTAAACAGTCTGGTTATAATTTGATGACACGATACAAACACACGGTTAGAATCAAGTGCTAGGAATAGCTTCCTAGCATTCAAATTGTTTTTTAAAATAAGCAAGTAAATATGTGCATGTAAGTCATGCACACATCCAGGCAGAACTAGTTATTTTTATTCATCCAAATGAAATTGACTGTAAAAACATGAGGTGCTATTTATCGTTACCATTATTTATAATTTAAAATGCTAACAGTGACATGAAGTGTTGTCTCAGCTCATTTAACAGGCCATGAAATGGTTAGAAGGATAACAGAAATCTTTGACAAACCAACCTCAGTTAAATGTAGTTATTCATGTTTGCTACTCAACCCTGCTTTTTCATAATGGTGAGTAAAAATGGGTCATCTTATTAGCCCCAAAATACTATCATTAGCAGGATGTGTTTCCATTTCAAATTGAGGAGAGCACAGATGTAGCCCAATGTCATCCTCTCCCTGTGGTTCAACTTCAAGGGGAACTGGAGTAATAGGAAAAAACAGCTGGACTGGCTTGCTGCAGTGAAATTGTGGTGAGCTTGAAGAAGTTATGCTGCCTGTCATCTCAACTGTGGGGCGTTCACAGGGCATAGTGTCCTTTGCAGCAAGTTTATCTTCTTAGATCTTTCTGCCTTAGGAAAAAGAGATACTTTAGTCACTATTACACATGAACTGTCGATTTTGATCCAACACTGGAGTGATTCAGCAAAAATCATCACCTGTGTAAAGATGTAGTCTCTGACACTGGGCTTATTCCCAGGAGCAGCATTATGTCCCTGAGCAGGGTCCCAGAATCAGCTGTGCTGTAGCAAAAGC
Source organism: Psittacula echo (assembly GCF_963264785.1). Classification (NCBI taxonomy): domain Eukaryota; kingdom Metazoa; phylum Chordata; class Aves; order Psittaciformes; family Psittacidae; genus Psittacula; species Psittacula echo. Next base: position 49,250,092 of record NC_137743.1, read on the forward strand.
GTTTTGTCGCCTTATGGCTTTTTGAGGCTTCATGGAGGCAAGTTATTTCACAGTGCTATTGCACTCCGGGAGGAGAGGGAAGGGCACTGCCTTGCCTCTAGTCACTGCTGGCAGGAGGAAAGCACAGCCAAGTTTGGATGTAGGGGGAAGCTTGGTGGAAACACAGGGACTAGGGATGCTCAGAATGGAAAATTAACTGGAAGTTTCAAAAATTTAAATCCTTTTATCCCCATGGATGTATTTCTTTAAGCGCCTGAGTGGATGAACTGCTCAATAGTTTTTCAGTATCTATTTTTGTGAGAAACCAGGCATAATTGCAAGCCAGCTTTTCTTTAAGGACCACAGGCTTAAAACCTCTTGATAGAAATTTCCAACCACAAATGGTTATTATACTGCTTTAGAAAAGTACATTAATAGTAATGAGATACTATTTGGTTTTTACTGTGTTATTTTCATGAAGTAACATTTGCCTTAATCCTGCTTGTTTTGGCTTTCTCTCTCTCTCGGCCTGATCCATACGACAAATGCTTGTTTATGCAGCAGGTACCCGACTCAGGACTTTAAAAAATGCAGAAAAAACCCACTTTTTTGTGACCAGACAGGAAGAACTACAGAGCTATAGACAGTTACAGCCCTAACTGTAACTGGGAAAGCTGCTGAGACAAACCAGTTGCTTACCAATGAAAAATATTTCTTCAGGCAAAGTGAGAGTTTGAGTAACCTATATATTCCTACCCATGCCCCATTGAATATCCTCCTTGAGACGGGATCAAAATAGTCCAAAAACTGTGTCAAATGCAAAGAAATCATATTTGAATCACTTGTTCTACCAGACATGGGATATCATGCCTCAGTTATTTACGACAACAGCTGTCATCTCAAAACGTGCCTCAGTAAGGGACGGTCACCATTTACTTCCTTAGCAATGCTGCAGTGCAGGGGGACCTTTAATGCCTGTGGCTGCCCAGAGGGCAGCTGGTGCTGCTTGGCCTCAAGACCATGTGTGCCATTTTTCTCTCCCTAGATGTCTACACTCCAGTACTTGGAAAATCAGACCAGACTACACTCACTTCAGGCAGAGACCATTTGCCATGTATTGTATTCTGCAGAGATAGTCTAAATTGGGGGGGGGGGGAGGGGAGAAGAAAAATAAAGAGACCATCTGCAAATACACAGCTTGTATCTACCTTCAGATGAAAAAAATCTGATGCCAATCCTGAGAGCTAACTGGATAATCTCTCCTTCCTGGGAGATTGCTATCAGAAGCAGGATTACATCTACTCTGCCAGCAATAGATGGTAATCCTCTGGCAATCAAAAAGAAGGTGGTTTTCTGTCATTACTTTCTCATATAGGAGTTCACATTTGTGATATTCTGAGTGTGCTTACTCCATGTTTCAAATGCAAAATGACAACCCATTAGATGATCCAGTGACATTTCACTTGTCTGTGCAAAATCAGTTAGAAAAATTCATAACAGACCTGGCTCTAAAACCAGAACTTACGGTTCTCAGTTAGATTCTCCCATGGTACACAATGGTGACCTCCCAAGCAGACTGCCCAGCAAACATTTGGATGCAACCATCTCGATGTATATTTTACACACCAAATGCCACCTGCAGTAAATGCACAAGAAGTCAAAGCAGGACTGTATACCCAACAGAGAAATCCTGGTATAAGGGTATGATATGGGAGTGATAGTGTAGAACTTCTAAGAAATCCTTTTCATACTGAACATCCCTTTAATATTGATCTGAAAGAACCTCTCTGGGTTTACCTAATAACATCATTTTTATATGACCATAATTACTCTGTGTGTGCAAATGTCCCCTATTAGCAATGGATCTAAGTAGCCAATTTCAAACAACTTTGATGTTGAGAGGAATTGTAGGTAATTTTGTTCCTTCAACTGCTGTGGAGATAGGAAGTCAGGTAAAAAAGAGAGACCATATAAATTTCTGAACTTAGGGAAAGGCTGCGAAACTTATGCTTTGTTAGACACTGCGTGTCCACAAGAAGTGTCTTCTCAGCTGGAGGAAGGCTTCTAGTGAAGTTGTCAATCACCTGTGAGGATCCTTGTCCTCAGGATAATTCTGATGGCGTTGATTCTGTACTTATGTGAGAACCACATGTGAATTGGCTTCAAAACCAATGCCCCTGGGCTCCCAAGCAGAAAAAGAGGAATATATGTGACTGGTCTACGTCAGTAAACCACACTTTATAACTCGTCTTGTATGTGAGCAACTTTAAGATATAGAGGATCATCAAACTGCAGTTTAAAGTCATGTAGTATTTAATTTGACTTTTAAGGTTTTAGGTTTGATCTCAGAAATTGTTTTCCAGATTCATATGGGGATAAATTTTTTGTAACTTACTATTTCTGTTATGAAATAGATTTTGAGTGCATTTATCTTATATACAGTGATTTAGAGAGGTTACAGTAATTTAGTATGGAGGTATTTCAAGAAGAGAGATACCAGGAATACTGGGAGGAGCTCTTTTCTGGACATTTTTCTGAAAAAAGGAAAAACAATTCCTTGTGCTTTTTCAGCCTTTTACAGTTTCTTTTAGAAATCCTACAGGAATGTACAATGATCAACAAAATAGTTCCTTGAAGCACCTGGTATCAATGTTCTATTGATGGCATCACGCAGAGACATGGCCCCAGTGCAACCTGGAGCACCAGAAAAGTTGAAGGAGGACTGCAGAATATTAAAAACCCTTGAGCAGAAGATGAGCAAGCTCTCAGGGTAAAATTAATCTGAAAACACCTGAAATAATGAGAGTTTACTCTAAGCTATTCTGGCTTCTGTGTCTAATTATCAGAGAAAGATAAGGATGATGCATCCTAGCTAATTTAGGCATCCAAATGTTTTAAGCTGTCATCTTCAATGACTGACTCTATGACTACCTTAGAGAAGATAGCTACTTAACACTGCTCAGTTAAGTAAAATGAAGCCTACAAACTTTTCTCTTGTCATTGCTTTTGCCTTGATAGGGTTAGGTTTTAGCTCATTGTCATTGAACAGATGATTAATTTTCACCTTATCCAAACTGAATCAGAAGCACATGGTAGTAAGGTAGTTACCCATATTTAATGTTTTGTAGGATTACACCTTGACCTTCTGCCGCAGCTAAGTGAATGGAAAGACTTCAACCAACCTCAGCAGACTGAAATGAAGAAATAAGTTACCAAGGTTAATCATTTTGCCTTTTAACTTACCCCTAGCTAAAGCTAAGGTACTCCTAAGCATTCAGGTAAACAGCCTAAATTCTAGAGTCTCTGCCCATTTAACCAATCTATAATGGTCATACATCATGGTAATCAAAATCAGTGGCAATCAATGGCAACAATTTGGTTTTCAGTTTAAAATTAAAGAAGTAGAAGTCAGTTATAAAAAGCCTTTCAAATTCTTTTCCATGTGTCCAGTACAAACCTTCATATATTTCCACTTAGGATAAATCTGAATAGGAACTGAATAGATTTCTACTGGCACACTCTGATGATATTCAAGGAGTAGGTGTAGCAAGCTGTGGGAACTAAAAAATTAAGAAAAATACTGCAGTGCTGTCAAGAGTAGGTGTAGACATTTTGTACCTGCTAAACCAAAATGATGGGCCTAACATTTAAAATAATATGCTGATGTAACACTCAAGCAGAATAGTGATTTAGATAGACAATGATCTTTCCTTTGCTATCCAATTTCCCTCATACTAGAAGGAAGCCAAATGGTTTGCAATGCAAATAAAAGAATGGTATGAAGGTGTGATTCATCTGAAAAAAAAATTTTCATTTGAGAAACCCCAGGATGCAGGATACAGATCCCCTGTTTAATTCACCCTACCTGCTTCTGGCTTCTCTGCACTACTGAAGCAGTGACTGCACAGGATTTTCCTTGTTTTGTAGGCTGTTTCTTTGCCATATGGTTTCTGTGCCTTGTGTTTCTTTGCCCCATGGTGAAGGCTTGGCTGGAGAAGAATACACAGTTACAATGCTTCCTTTTTTATTATTGCTATCTGGTGGGACTACTCTTAAATTAGAGAGCAGAATAGTTGCTAGCTTAATCCCAAATCTCTGAATAATGTAGATGGCATAAATTCGTCTCCATTTCTAGTGTGGATGTGTGCTCCAACAGCAGGACAGCATAGCTGGAGTTAGACTTTATGTGCGTAGAGAACTTCTCGTGTGGTATAACACCTGCCAAAACGCCGCTCATGTTCCCTTAGGAGAAAGGACTAGAAGTTCAGTGAAATGTTTAATTTTTTAATTAAGCATTTGACAGATCAAGTGAATTATGAAGCTTGATTTTAAAGAGAAAAAAATGAACGTCTTTAGGAAGTGAATGCAAAGAAGGACCAAAGCAGAAGCAGGTGCAAGAGTGTGAAAAGCAGATTTTGCAGTAACATATTTCTAACGTAGTGGAAAACTGGGCATTTGAACTAGCTAAAGAGCAGATATGCACTGAGCTTGAGAAGATACTATTCAAGTTAATTAAGACTGAGTCCTACACATTTAACTCCCACTGATTTCTTAAGGGTTCCAATTCAAGTCAATGTCAGTAGAAATGTGTAAGGACTGCAGGCATGGGCTCTTTATGCTGTTAGTAGTTACATTGTGGGACTTATTAAGACTAGGATTTTCTGAACAGACTGTACTGCAAAACCATGCTAATTAGTATCTAAAATTCTTGGAAAGCTGCCACAGATTCCTGGGAGCTGTCTACACCACCAGCAAAGATGGCTTTAGAGATGCTGATTGCCTGAAATAGGTTGGGGCATAACTTGTCCCTTTGCAGTGATACTTTACTGCATCCGTGGTAGCCACCCTGGCTTTTAACAAAGCCCTTTTGGTGCACACCTGAGACAGCTGTTCTCACAGGGAGGAGTGCTTCTGGAAAACTTGCACCAGTGGTTTGTTCTAGTCTAACCTGGAGTGATGAACCACTTGGGTGGAAAGTGTTTCAGTATTTTATTCACATATTGTATTAGTTTTCTGTGGCAGCGCACTATCTTGTGAATTGACGAATGGATTTTGTATTGCAGAATTAAGGGATTCTTTCCTTTTTTGTTTATTTCTACAGTAAGGCTATAATTTCCAGCTACTCCCCATAGTTTACATAAAGCTCAGTCATTGATACTTGTTGAGACTGGAGCTCCTCCTCGCTTACTTTTGTCAAGCATTGATTCAGCAATAATGCAGTTCAGTTAACCTGAAACATTCACGTGTTTGGTTTCAATTCCAGGAATGGTCTCTCCATGACATGTTCCTGTTTCTAGTTTTCCTCTGTAGACCAGAAAATTATTTGGAAGTTTTTGGGGCTCAAATCCCATGCCTGACTGATTCAGGAGAGGTCAGATCTCACCTTAAGATGTATGCCTTACTGTGCGGCAAAAGTGTACTCTGCTTTGGGGTCTCCTGTTCTCCCCTCTTTTGATGGGTCTCTTGATGTGCCTGAAATCTTGAACTCTAGCAGAGATGAGAACATGAGGCTTCTGCTAGGATGTATGAAGCACCAAGATTACATTCAATCTGCCTCAAACCCACTCTTTGATATCTTGGCTGTCCACACACAGCTTGTAAGGATCATACCTTGAATAAGCAAAAGCCTTTTGGCTTCCTAACAGGATTTCTCCACTGGATGTAGTGCAGAAAGACTTCTTTTGGGAAAGCTGCAGTAGCTAGAGAACGGAGGGGAGTATCTAAAAATGAGAAAAACTGTAGTGTCTCTAAATATATAACCTAGGGTAGGGCTTCCCAGCTGTAGCATGCGTCCTGCCAGTGGTATGCAGAAGACTTCAGCATGGTATGAAGGTATTTTACAAATATCAGAATGCCTCCTTACCCTCAGGAACATGGCCCAAGATGGAAACAGGAACTGCTGAACAGCTGCTGTTGCTGTCTCTGCCCTGAGGTGAGACTCAAATGCTGTGAAGGGAAGCATAGCTCCCTGTCCTCTGCATTCCACCAAGGAATACATACGTTTGGTCCAGAAGTTCATGATTTTCCTTGAAGGCTAGCCCCCTGCATTTGTGCCCTGGTTGTGAATGTCAGGGGGCAAGCAGAGCTGCCGGGATGTGAAATCCTGATTAAGACAAGAGGCTTTTCAAATCTTCCCTTCTAACTGCATTTTCTTATATTTTAAATAAGCATATGTTAGCCAGGAGACTTCTGTCTTCTGTGGAAAGCTGTTAGCAACACTGTGTATCTCACTTGTTCCAGCACATTCACTTCTCGCAAATGTTGACAACCATGTGCGAAGTGACAAGGATCCGTATTTGTGACCATCACCCACCGAGGAGGAATTCAGCGAGGAAAGCCACAAAATCAGGGATGAGGCATGGATGGAAGACGTAATTCTGGCTCATTTGCTGTATGTGCTGAAGACAACCAGAGCTGCAGAACTGGCAGCAGACAAGAGAGATGGCTCCTATTCCTCTCCAGTCAATCCAGTGAATAATTAGCACACTTTTATTTTAATCTATAATAGTGTAATATACCTTCCACAATGCGTGCTATTAGCTCACCTCTATTGAAGTACCGTCATATTAAAGCTGCATAATTAAGTGAACTGCAGAAACCCCAGAACATGGTTAAAAATTCATGGCTAGTTTCAGAGCAGGGGTGGCTGCGTACGGCGCTGCCGATGGGGAAGCGGATCTGAGGCTCTCCTTCCCGCTCGTTTAAAGAACATTCATCAGAGAGAAGTGGCATCGGCCTATTTCAGAAAAGTAAATCAGCGGAGAACAAAGCAGCAGGGAGCCGAGAAAGGTATTGCCATGATATGGCAATATATATATATGGTATGACTCACTACTCCAGCTAAATAACTGGGAGTTAGTACCACCACCACTATCAGTTATAGCCAATACGGCATCTCCGCAGCTCCCCGCAGTACCAGGGTGCTGCCCGATCGCTGCCGGCGCGGAGAGGAAGGGAGTGGATCGGGACCCCCGCCCCGCGCCCGTTCCCACGGGCGGGTCTTTCGCGCTGCTATCGCGCGTGGTCTGCCGAGACTCGGGGGCGCCGCCAAACGCGGCTGTCCCCGGGCTGCCGGAGGGGAGTGGGCGGGCGGTGGGCGGGACCGCAGCGGCCGTTGCGGGGGGCGGGAGTTTTGAACGGCGGCAGCGCCAGGGGAGCAGGATGCGGCGGCGTGTGCTGGGCGCCGGTAGCGAGGAGCCGGTGAGCGCGGGTGTCCCGCCCACCCACATCCCGTGGGCGGGCGGCGGCGGGAGAGTGGGACGGGAGTGGCGGCGCCGGGGGGACAAGGCGGTCGCCAGCGGCCCGGCGCAGGTGCCGTCCGTTAACGGCTCGGGCCGACGAGCGCTTCCTCCTGCTACAAGCGGACTGTGGCCCATAGCAGTTCTGGGGGTGGTGTACCGGCAGCTGCTCGGCTCTGGGCGGTCCTCGGTGAGTAGGAGCCTGTGCTGCCTCCGAGCTCGCCGTGTCCCTTCCAGCAGCGGCCTGCGCGTGGGGCTGGAGCATGGCCCCTGTGGCAGCCGGCCCCCGCGGGGCCGGGCTGGAGCGGTACATCGGTCCTCCAGCGGAGGTGTGCTGGTCGGTGAGGGCACGGCCTATGCTGGGAAAGCTGCCGGATGGCTGTCCGGACAGAGGTGATGCTGCTTTGGGAGTGAGCTCCCTGCGCACCCTGCTCAGGGGCTTGGAATGTGAAGCTGATCCCTTCTAACTCCTTAATCTTTTAGCCATTGATTTTCCTATTCACAAGGGTTTTATTAAACGTCGAATCACTTAAAAACCTGAATTAGTTGCACTCGACTGTATCTGTAAGGCTGTTGCTGTCAATTGTGACAAATACTCGTTCCTGTGTCTAGCTAGAAAAGTCCCCGAGCTAGTATCTTGCTTTCATACTCTGTTTTAGAAGAATACTTGCTGCCTGACCACTTGCTTATTTTAAATGTTTAGATGTAAGTGACAGTGTTAATAAATCAGAAATGTACTTTGGAATAAGGTTCTGAAAGCTTGTTTTTAAGATATCAATTAAATAAAGTAAGATTTCAATCTGTCATGCCTTCGGTAGTATCCATATAGTTTTCTTAGTTGTTGGATTTTTTTGTTGTTGTTGTTTTGTGACTCCACCACTGTGTAAAATTGACAATCCTTGACATTTTCTTATATCCTAGGTACACTTAGGTGAGGAATACCTAGACTCTTCCTGAAGGTATTGCTTAGGCAGTTCCTGAGTGTGGGGCTGCAAATATCAACAGCTGTTAGTAATTTTGTCTGGGTTATGCTGCCACTGGTGGGGAAAGCATGGAGACCACAAGGGAAATGGTGCCTTACTAGACAGCATATGGCAAAACAGTGCTGCGTCATTCCTCGAGTCCAGATGGTATGCTTGTATTTTTAGAAGGAACTCAAAACAAAACAAATCAAAAAAGCCAACCAATTTTTTTCTTTTTCTTTTTTTTTTTTTTTTTTTTTTTTTTGTGGACATGAAGAACTTCATACACTCCAAATCAGGCTGCTAAGTCATTCCTTCAGATGAGATTTGTATTGTGCAATTACTTAAGCTATGGTCCAACAACCCTTTAATGCTAGTCCAGGTATGTGGAGATGCTCTGAACTATGAGAGTTTATCTCCTCACCATAGTTATGTACCAGGTGATAAACCTGGAGAGGAGCCACAGCTTGTACTGGGTCAGTTCAGAGGCCTATTGCCCTGGGAAATCTTAGGGGAAGTACTGTTTTACTCTTCTGAAATGAAATTCAGGTTTGTAACAGCTGATGTATTAGTAGTTTAGGCTGAAAGAATGAGTAATTATTTCTTAGGGACAGGTGTGAGCCTTGCTTAGCTTTCTATAGCTATGTAAGATTTGACCTGGAATAAAAGAAGACTGATGAAAGCTATTTGGTTCGCTTCACGAACAAGTGCTGAGAAAAAGTATGGATAGAGAAGCAGATGCTGGGGATGTGGAGGTGTTGGTGCATTGTTTTATCCTGCACTGGTTTGAACATGGAAAAAGCACTTTATCCTGCACAAGGATGCTGGGGAGAGACTCTTCACTAGGGAATGTAGTGATAGAACAAGAGGTCATGACTTCAAACTTAAACAGGGGAAGTTGAGATTGGATATAAGGAAGAAGTTCTTTACTGTGAGGGTGGTGAGGCACTGGAACAGGTTGCCCAAAAAAGTGGTAAATGCTCTGTCCCTGGCAGTGTTCAAGCCCAGGTTGGAGAGAGCCTTGAGTGACATGGTTTAGTGGGAGGTGTCCCTGCCCATGGCAAGGGCTTGGAACTAGATGATCCTAAAGTCCTTTCCAACCCAAACCTTTCAATGATTCTATGACTGTCAACAAGTAGGGTGAGATGCTTGTGTGGTGTTGAAGCTGCCACAGCTGTCTGACTTTCAGTTCACAGCCTGAAACAGTCAAGTATTGAGATATTATTATTTTTTTTTCTTTTGCTTCCCATGTTACCTGAATTTTATATCAACCAGAAGTGAAAAAAACCCACTTTTTTTTTTTTTAACCCTTTTTGAGATGGTCAGAGAAGTAATGAGATTGAATTTCTGATATTTTAAATCAGAAATTAAATCAGAAATGTTTCTGATATTTTTCCAGAGTTTAGGGTTTATTCTAGTAGGGATTACTATAAAAAGTGGGTTATTAAATGATAAGCTTTGCTCAGTGACCATCTGAGGAACCATATGTTATGATCCTGTAAATGACACCTTGAGGCATGTAAATTTTTAGTAACTTTTAGATGCTATGGTTAGCTACCATGGAATTTACATGCATAATGGATATAATCAATCTGCTACATCCTGTGTTTTACTCTTTCCTGAAAAGAGAAACATCATTTTATGTTTAATAACTGTTGTAATGGCTGTGTATAATTAAAACATAGGGTTTTCTATTCCAACTGTGAAATAAGTAGAGCTTATTTAAAAATTCAGGATACTGGTTTTTTTTTAGTCCGTTGTTTTTTTGCGTATCTAGGAGTACAACATTCAAGAGAAGATTAACTTTGAAATCCGCATGCGAGAAGGTATCTGTAAACTACTTGCAGCGAGCACACAAAAAGACCAACTCTTGCAAGCGGTTAAAAACCTGATGGTTTGCAATGCTCGTATACTTGCATACAGGACAGAGCTACAGAACCAGAAAGAAGAGCTGATCTCATGCAGAACCAAAGAACAGTGAGTAACAGCTCAAATTCAAATGAAGCATTATGAAGGAGGCTTTTGCTTACATGAATTCTTAGCAGCCTGTCTAGGAAAGTGGATTTAAACCCTTCTTTCTGTCTTCCCCCATACACGCATACATTACTGTTGCCTTAAAACGTTACTTTATAAGACCATTCCAGTATCTTCTTTTTACTTTAGAAAATGAAATACAAGTAATGTTTTTCTGTATAGATTTTATTGAAATTAAACTGCAAATCAGCATCTGAATATCAGGTAACATAATAGTCAGATTTGCTTGATTACCTTTAGGATATGAAAAGAAGCCTAACTAAATCTGAAGGAACAAAATTGTCCAAGAATACACCTATTTTTGAATCTTTCTATTGTCATTAAGGTCACTTTAATGATGGAAGCATCATGGTTAATTGGTACCCTCTGGTGGCCACTTCTGTTAACTACAGCAAAGTAATAATAAATATGAAGAAAAATCAGTTTAGTTAAAAAGATTCTTACATTATAATTCTTGATTGAAGAGTGTTTCTTTGAATAGTGTCATAATTTTTGCCTAATGAAATGTATTTTGAGGACAGTGTTGAGAATCATGGTGCAGAGACACTACTGCGCTTACGTTATTGCTTCAATGAAATATTACATTGCACTTCAGCATAGAAACTCCTTGAGTATGTGCTTAGCTCCAGTTAATTGTATCTATAGGAACAGTCCTGCTACTTCTGCTATTGCAAATGTGGCCTTATAGGAGATTATTGAAGGAAAGAACTGCATTTTCTGACTACATCAACCATTATGATGAAAGCCGATTCTGAAAACTAGCACTTATAATGCGTGGTGTTCTGTAATTATCACAACTGTATTGCTTTTTTCTACTAAGGTGAAGACCTTTATAGCAATTCATCTTTGTTTTTAAGGATGAAATAGCATCAGGTATTTACTCAACACTCTTTGATGTTGTTGACCACAGAATGGTGATGGCTAGAACACGTCTAGAATAGGGCTGAAGTACTTGAAGATATATCTGAACAGCTGTATTGCTTTCTTACAGTAATATTGAGCTGTATTTTCTACTTGACTTGTATCTGTCATTCTTTGCTTAGAGTCTGTCTTAAGGGATACTTTGAATTGTCAGTGGAAGTCATAAGAAGAGGTGCATGCTATAGAGTTATTTCTCTACCATTTAGATCGTATCTTTGACAGCTGATAATGCATTTGCACTTCTTTCAACATTTGCCTAAGAATGGAATTTGGTTAAAGCTTAATCCAGATAAAATGATGATGTCTTAGGAAATTCTAGGGTTTTCAAATGAATTTTGCCTGTTTCTTGTTATGTTCATCTGTAATCTGTGAGTTCAGAAGATATTAGAACTGTCTCTTGAAGTCAGGATATTGGTAGCAGCTAAAAATTTTCATTTCACCTTATTTGGTTAGGAGTTAGGAGCAGTAGCAGATATAAGAAAAGTGCTCTATTGTTACTTATTATCTATAGATTGTTTTGATTCAATTTAAGGTTAACTTTGAGATGTACACTCTGGCTGCTTAGCAGACTGTCTGCCTCCATGTAAAATCACAATAGTAACAATGCAACATTTTATAATTACTCTTTTAATAGAGGAGGTAGCAATTCTCTAACCAATAATAGAACTGATAAATTAAGTTGCTTATTCATTGATGTGTGCAGCAGGAGAAAAGTTGATAATGTATTTAATTCTGTTGGAGCTAGAAAAGACAAGAAAGACAAATCTACTTGTCTTTAAATACCTGGGTTAAATAAGCTCTGGAGTAAAATCTTCTAGGGAATTAAGGAAATTGATGATGTACCTTCCTTCCAGATTATCCTCAAGAATCTTAATGACTCATATCTTAAACCAAAGATACCAAATTTAACTTTAAAGAAAAGTATTTGAAATGAGCTATAATACGAAAACCCTGACACTTTTTGATGTTTAAAGGGTTGACTTTTTGAAGTCTAAATGCACAGATCTCAAGCCTCGTTTTTCTTTTCTTCTTTTTGGCAGGCTTTCAGAAAATGGGAGAAAAGACCGGATGGCATGCAGAGCAAAGGTTGCTATATCAGGTAGGTGGCTGGGTATTTACTTAATTATGGGAGCTAATTTGCTGGACAGTAACTTGTAATACAAACTGTACAAACAAGACTGTATTTTTAAAGTGTGTGTGTGTGGGGCATAAGTCCTCTTGTGCTTCAAGGGGACTTGTGCTTTTAAGTCACACACCTGCTTTTAAAGATCCTATCTACTATTTCTGTTTTATGTTCAGGGTCTTTCACAGTGGAAAATACTTTTTTTCTATTTGTCATGAGAAACTGAATACATTTCAAAGCTAAGTAAGTGTGAATGTGCTGATAATTTATTTTTTTTCTCCCAACAAAGACAAACTTTGAAGGGATCACACAGGGTGTGGCTAACCAGTTGAGGGCAGAATTGAATTATAACTAGTATGCAAATGTTATCTAATTACTGCAGATTACATTACTACAACAAAGGTATAGTGGTATGGCTTCCATGCAAACTAGCAAGGAGAATATTTAGCAGTCATTTCCAGTAGGCCGGTATATTGTTTCTTAGCCAGTTCTCAAACTTCAGCACTATGAATTTACCATTTTGTTTGCCTGTGCCAATAGTGGATGTTGCTACATTCAGCATTCCTGTAGTTTTCATTGTGGCTGTTATGGTAGCTCTGCAAAGAGATCTGTTTGTGCTTCCTGACCTGCTTAGTTAAAAATAAAATAGTGTTGGAGGGCTCACTACTTAAACTGTTTAGGTTAATTACACATATTTTGATATATCTTTAAGCAAGGTAACCTCTAGTAGAAGAGTGATGAGCACCTGATTCAATAATGTTTTCTGCCAGCACAGCTGTTTGCAGAATGCAAAAATCCTCCTTATGGTGGTTGGATGAAAACATTTGTTTGTCTGTCTGTGCTGTGGTTGCACCTTTCTTTGGATTTCTAGAGTTATCTGCAGTGAAGTCTTTAGGATCATATAGTATACTTCTGTTATCTCTAGAAAATCAGAATTGTGTAAGGACTGTATTTTTAGTATGAGAAATTTGTTTAAGATGTGAAACACTTAGCCAGTTTTTTGACGAGACAAGAAAGCAGAAGGCTGAAATACACCACTTCATATTATATGCCATCTGGTAATGATTCTGTCCAGTTACTAGCATAGTGGTTCTCAAGCTGGAGGTTATGATCCTCAGAAGTATGGCACAGATTGAGGTGAAGAGCAGAGAGAGACATCAACTACCTTGTGAACTCAAATCTGTGAGTGCTGGGATGCTGCCATGCCTCATCCCCTTCAGATACTTGTGCCAGGAAGCCTAGCCAGCTCTGTTTTACAGCAGGAAAACCTAAATTATGTTCTTGACCTTTGCTGAGAGATTCATGCTGTCTATAGATCTGCTGTAATTAACTCATTTTCCCCTTCTTTTCTGCCTAAAACCAGAAAAATCGGGTACATGATAAGTAATTGTGGGGACAGGCTTGTTTGTGCTTAGCAAGGGAGGAGCCTCTGGGCAAGATAGATGAATGCCTCCTTGGTTTCTCCTTTTGTTGCCCTCTGACCCATTACCCTGTGTCAATTTAGCATGCCAAACTAGGTCCTGTCTGCTTCCACAGCTGCAGTATGTTCACATACTGTAATGTTCCATTATTATTCTTTCCCTGTTTTTCCCAAGCCTTGTATAGCAAACCAGCATGTTACATTTCTCCTCTCTTGTATGCCAAGCTTAAGTGTTTTTGAAACTGAAGTTGCCCTGTGTGTTTGGAAGGCACACATGTGTGTGCATGTGCCTGCCTTGTTGAGAATGCAGTTGCGAATACAAGCAGCGTGAATCAGGAGGTGTCGTGACTGAATTGTCTGGGAGAGGCTGGAAATAAATGAGTGAGTGGTAGTCCATGTAATATGACAGGACATGTAATTTAAGAACTGAAGATACAGGGGTTTTTTTGGGGGGAAAGTAATCCATCTACTTATAAATATATTAGCATATCATATGGTTAGTACATGCCAGAAGCTTAAACTATTACCAAAAAAAAGTGTGATCATGTGGTCAACACTAAAAGTTCAGGAACAGCTATGCAGGAGTACTGAGGAATGTACTCCCACAGAAAGCAACTGTATGTCAGATACTGTGTGGGGAGTGCATTCCTTAATCTGCAGATTTTCACACTTGTATTATTTTTACTTACTTATCCCCCACGTGTGAATAAATTATATATTTGTGTTATCAATTATTTTAATAATACATTGTCAAAAATGTATCAGAAGATAATACATTAAATGTTGATCGAAAAGCATAATCATAATTTAAAGTAAGTTTAAAAAGAAATCATTGGCTTTAAATCTGATAAATTGTAGCGTTCGAATGTGTTCAATTTGAATCCACATGGATTTACAGCTAATGGTAACTGAAATTAAGGTGTGTGAAAATTGATCTTTGTTTTTGATAAATGGCAGCACTTTCAATCCAAGAATGAATTGAAAACTGATTTACAAGTAACATGTTGGAAACTTGTTCAAGCAATTGACTATCTGTAGCCTGATGATTTTCTAAGGTACAGATTTTTCATCTTGCATGATATTGAAAGTGGCATACAGAAATAATCTTTAACCTAGTAATCTAATTGTTGACAAGACCTATTGAGCACATTAAAATTGCCATTCAGAGTTTGCTGTGATTAAAGGTGAAAAAAAGCTTTTGTTGTAACTATTTTCACTTTTTTATGTAAATTTAAGACCTTTGTCTTTTCAGAAAGAAACATTCTGTGCTTTGCCTCTGACAGAGATAAATACATCTATGTTTTTCAACTTTGAGAGAGACTTCTGTAACTGTTTTAATGAAACATGAAAATATAGCGAAAGGGGCTATGGGTTTAAATTTAAACAGGAGAGATGCAGGTTCTTTACTGAGAGGGTGGTGAGGCACCAGAAGGGGCTGCCCAAAGAAGTGGTAAATGCTCCATCTCTGGCAGTGTTCAAGGCCAGGTTATACAGAGCCTTGTGTGACATGATATAGTGCTAGGCATCCCTGCCCATAGCAGTGTGGTTTGAACTAGGTGATCTTAAGGTCCTTTCCAGTCCTAACCATACTATGATTCTATGGAACTACTTGTTTACTTATTCCAAAAAAACTATTTTTAGAAATTCTTACTATGCAAATGTGTCTTTGAATAGCAGTTTCAGAATGTGGTGATGTATTGATTTTCAGGAAGTTGTGGCAGTCTAAAGCTGTATACTGGCAGTTTTCTGTTGAAAATTCGTTAGTTTTCATGAACACTTAAAAATAGACGAATTTGCAAGTTTCAGAATTAAAATAGTGTGTATAATAAGATGTCCCATAATATAATCAAAATTAGCCTAAGTTTTATTTTTTTATTTAATATAACTTCTGAAACACTCTGACTATATGCACTTTCGCTTAAATCAACAGTAAGTTCTGTGCGTAAAGCCCCGTCAGAATACATGACAACCATGCCAAAATACCACTACTGTTTTGCATCTTAGCATACTATATGTGGATTTTTCCATCAGTCTCATATGGAGATCAACACTGGAGACGGCAATGCTTCCTTATAACATTATTAAAGATTTTTACTAAAATACAGTTGAGCTAGTGCTGTTCACTGCTGCCCTCATGTGTCACTTAATATATTGCATATACTTTTAAACAACACTCTGTTGTACTTAAAAAAAGAACTTTGGATTTATAAAGGCCCCGCTGCATTTGTCTTTCAACAAGGGACTAATAAGAAACATTATGACTAAACCTGGGTCCTTGAAGCTGGAGGAAAATGTCATTCTACTCTGCTGGAGTGAGTAGATAAATTGGAAAATCTGTTCAAGAAAATACTTTGCTGGTGTTAAAATGGCGAGAGTGTGACTTAAAATAATGGTCTCTAATTGCCTCTCTAGTATGGTTCTGAAGTAGAAGGATATTTGAATTTAAAAAAAAAAAGTTCTAAACTTTTTGTGCCAACTTAGACAATTCTAACTGGGAATGTGATTATAAGTGATATTTTCTCTGAGGTTAGCAAAACAAGACTTAAGTCTTCGCAGTATAAGTATCCCAGTCTTTCCATTAAACCAGGAAGTTTTTCCTCTTGCAGTTGGCTGAGTGGTTTTCAGCACAAGGCAAACAGAGTTTCAGTTTACATCCGTGCATAATAATGGGCTCAGAACTTCTGTGTTCTCTCAGAACTGTTACACAGCCACTGTGAAATGTTGTTTCAGGTACTTTCAAATGAGATTTAAAAAATTGTTTATTCTAGTTTTTCTAAAAGAAAATGACATTTCAAGATGAACTAATTGATGAATTTTCTTTTGAAATGGATAATAAAGTTGAAATACTTATGCTATTCTTTGGGTAGAAGGTTCTGTTACCTCCAGAACATCAGGAAAGGAAACAAGACACTTTTTGTAATTTGTTTTGATCACAGATCTACAGTATTGAGTATAACTTAATTTCCCTACCTTTGTTTTTTCTTTAGATATTCGAATACCATTAATGTGGAAAGGCTCTGATCACTTCAGTAATAAAGAAAGTATGTAAGATGTAATAACTACTGTGAAAAACAATTGCTTATGCTTGTAAATTTAAACTGGACGGGGAAGTCTATACTCATTTTAACCCCTTCTTTAACCTTTCAGTAGGTCCTTGTTTTACTCTTTAGTGCCTCTTGAAGTTGTTGGTTGTGGCAAGCTGAGTTAGTTCAAAGTCCTGTGGTTTTGAATGTTTAGACCGTAGTCTCTAAAAAGTCCTCGTAAGGAGAAATTCCAGAGGAAGCAACAGACAAGTGTTGCTATTAAGTGGATAGCTGAGAAACTTCTGATTAAACATGTTGTTCTATGTCTTGTTTACATTTGAGAGAGTATATTGGAGCCTGTTTCCAGTAAGAAATTTAAATGAAAGTTGTCTGTTAGTGTTAAATATACTATTGGATAGTCTTCAAGTGCACGCGTTTTGCTGTGTCATGGAGATTAACCCTAAATTTGTTCCAGCTGTCACCTGGCATTGATTTTACTTTGATTTTCAATATGGTCAGAGGGGCGAAGCGTGGCGAAATATTCTAATCCTATGTAGTATATTCATAAAATGATATAGGCTTTGGATCGAATGTTGGAGGTTTTTTGCTTAATATCAGCTTTATTTAAAAAAATTATATTTTTTGCTTACATTTCTGAAGTTGCTACCACAAACTATAAGTGATTATCAGAAAAAGTTGAGCAGAGGTAGGCATTTTTTTCCTCTGTGAATATTGCTTTACCTTTACAGCAGCTTTGATAGCTCAATTATCATAAAATCCAGTGATGAAAATTTATGGTGGGAAGAATTGGAGGGCAATTCCTTAGAGGTCAGAACTACCGTTTCTTCTGCTTTTGTTTACTGGAAGTATTTAGTATTGCTATATGTAATGTGGCTAATAAAACATTTCTTTGGCTTTCTCCAGAATCACAGCGCTATGCAGTTTTTTGTTTGTTCAGAATGGGAGCTGAGGTTTTTGATACAGAGGTGGCTATTGTGGATAAAGCCATAACAGATCTCTGTTTTGAAAATGTAACCATATTGTGAGTATAATTTACTTCTGTTGAATGAAGTATGAATATTGCTGTTTCTTTTGAAAGTGGGTATGACTATGAGTAAGATTGACTGAGGTCCACTAAGTTTTTCTGTGGACAAAGGAATCAGTAGAGGTCCTGTGGATGGTGGAACCCCTTCTCTGGAAGGTTGGTTTTCATGTACCTAATGATGCTGATTGTGCCACTTGAACTGTACTTCTTTTCATTTTTTGCTATGCTGAAGCATTTTTCTTTTATGAAGAGATAAACAAACTTGTACCTCAAGGACAGAATTAGTTTACTACTAGAACCTGAAAGAATTATGAAAGTATAGGCATGGATGTTGCACCCAGCGTTTTAAGTATTGTTCTGTACAGAAAGCTATGATCTCTTTCTACACTTTATGTTCTGTTACACCTATATGAACATGTGCTATGGCCACAGTCCTTATAGTTGAAGAATATGAAGAATACTAGACAGGAAATTATTCACTTTTCTTGAAAAGTAACCTGGAAAACAGTAGAAAGGTATTCTCATAATTCTTTGTGCCTTTAGAATTTTTAATAGAGTCCTGAGAGGTACTTAACTGCCCTCTCCTCCACCCTTTATTTTTTTTATTAGCAATTTAGATTTGGTCTCTTGAGGAAGATTGACTGGAAAGCTGAAACTAGTGAAAATTTTAAATAAAGATCCTGAAAACTGAGTGATTGAGAGAAAGTAGATCTTTAAATCAGATTTTCTTCAAAGATATGAAACTTGACCATTAGAATTTTCTGTGAAATACTGCAACAAAAGCAGAAGAGGCAGTCCAACTTGCCTTGTATCCCCCGAGATAGACAGACCTTCTTTTATAAAAGCATTATGGGCATGTGTGTAATTAAATGATTTGTCCCTGAAAGATGAGGTCAGGCTTCCAGTCTGATGACTGAGCTTGAGAACAAGACAATAGAAATGAAAAGAGAAAGCATAAGCTGCGGACAGAAGTTAAGTTATGAATGACAATTTTTGTTGGTTATAAGTGAGATAGGATTTTTTTTTTTTTTTCCCTGTAAATGTGAAGTAATGCGAAGGGAATGGGGTGCAACTAAGATATCTTTAAAACAGCTCAATCTGATTTAGGGTCATAGGCATGGATAGGTTTTCGATCGTGATTTTTGCATAACAGTAGAGGGCAGATTTAAGTATGTTTGAATGTCTTGCCTGTGTTTTTCCATAACATGGAGGGTTTTTTCAGTTTTTAGCCTAAACGTTGAATTTCCTGTTTGCATTTGTTTATGGTTTAATTATAAACTCCATCTCATGGCTTCAGTGCTATGTTACTCCTGTGTACTCTAGTCTTTAATTCCGTATTAATGTATGTCTTTGCCTGAATCTTATGGCATTCCTTCCCTTCATTAGAAATACATGTTATTTATTATATAAAGTAGCAGTAGCATTCCTTGCCTGCATACTCTGTTTATTAACAGATGCTCTGGCATTTTCTCCTCCAACCCTTCAGTGATGAAGCAAGACCGGATTTCCAGCTGAAGGTTGAAGTGTATAGTTGCTGTACAGAGGAGTCTTTATGTGTAACAAATACACCTAAGAAACTAGCAAAGAAGCTTAAAACATCCCTCAGCAAAGCTACAGGGAAGAAACTCAAAGCTTCACTGGAAGAAGACAGCACTGAATTCCTTTTGCCTCCTGACCCTGTCATCCAGTAAGGCATACATATTGATATTCTGGTTTTATTGTTTTTAAAATAGAAATAAACCAAATTTATTGTAATCTTTTGGCAAATTGCCAATGAAGTGTTTATTTCTGTACTTAGCAAGTGAAAAAAAAATTACATTTTAAATAGGAAATGAGAAAGTAAGTGTGAATTCCAGTTATGTTGCTCAGTCCTGGGACCTGGTTCTGATCCTGAAACACAAAAGTAGGCTTTATTTTTCTGCTATACAGCTAAATAGCTGGCAAATCCATTGTTACTTGCAAACCCTATGGTGTTTTTAGTTTGACCTCCGGAGGAAATCAAGCTTGTACAATCTGTCTGTCTGGGTCCCTCTGTGCATCTTCTTCTCCTTTTCCCTTTACCATTTACCCCCTCCCCAGTATTATTTTTGCACCTAGCCAATTTTACTTGTACTTGACAGAGAGGTAAACATGTCTAAAATCTACAGGTTGTGTCAAATAAAGAAGTGTGGTTTGTAGGCAGGAGAACACTTTCTTATACCCTCTCCTGTAATGAAGCTGACCAAGTTCTTTTGTTGTGCCTGGGGTATATGCTGTGCACATGGGGACAATTCCACTTGCTGGCTTTTCAGTAAAACTGGAAAGCTGCTTAACAGGAGTTTTCTTAATTGACTTTAGCACAGAACATTTTAAAATGTCTTGCTGGTTTTCAGTGTTTGTAGAAATAAGTGCTGTTCCCAGTAATTTACCTGTTTCCTTTTAAAAACAATCTGAAGTCTTTCATGCATTTTTTAAAGAAGCTAACTGCCCACTAATATTTCCTGGCTACTTTAATTTTGTTAAGGTTTAAGCAGGCCAAATACTTAAATTGTAAATACTAATGGTATTTATTTTTAAATTATTATTTTTTTAAAGAAAGCAATGTTTTCAAGGTATTACTTTAAAGTCTTTTGAAGATTTATGAGGCATTTCTGTCTTGAAGGGTTGGATGAATAATTCTGAGTATCTTTGAAACCCTTTCTTTATTAGTACTTTATGCTCCTTCTTCAGATTCCTTTTTCTGTCATTAATTTACATAACTTAGTCTGGTGAGAAATTGGATACCTGGAAATTTTGATTCATCAAACAAAGATTCATCAACATTGATACTACTCTGTCTTTGGCCATGTTTTAGAAATGCTTGTAATAAATCAAAATCTAAAAAGGCAGCTGAACAATAAAGAATCAATGCCTAATTCTAATTATTGAATGTAGTCTTAGTCTACCTTCATGTATCTATTTGCCTGGATTTTAAAAAGAAACATTCAAGCATATTCTATCTTTGTCAAACTGATATTACTGTATACTGATACTACTGTTTCAATCAAAAATACACATCCAAGATATCTGCTTCACAGAGCAAAGCAAATTTCATTGCTAACTTTCCACTGTGTTCCGCCTAATGACAATGTATCTTTCAGTCTAGATCATCTTAGGTCACTGTGCTTTCTACAAGCTCCAGTTGGGCGATGACACACTATCATTACAGTTTGCTTCAGATATAACGACTAGCTTATTTCCTGGCCAGACTTTCTAGAATATAGATTGCCTGTCTTTCAAGGAAGAAGCATCAGTGGATAATCTAAATAGTTGCCTCTTCCCTTTTGTTTAGCTTTTGGTTTCTTGATTGTAATTGCATTTTCCTTTCCTCCATCTTGAAGTTTATTGTTTCTACTGTAAATAATCATCTCACAGTGACTGTTCCTTGTTTAACAAAGTTAAATGAACAGTGATGTGTCTAATGATTGCTTTGCTAGGTGATTAAAAAAGATTCTTGAAAAGAAGGAAGTTATAGGCAGAAAGGAAGTTGACAATTTTTTTTTTAATTTTTTTTTTTTAATAGACTTTCCTTAAGATACATATTTGTAAGATCTTGGTATGTAGCTCTTATACAAGGGAAGAGATTGCAAGGTTACAGGAGATCTTTCAAGTATTCCCAGAGCGCAGGTGAAATTCAACTGCAACAAAGAAGAATTTTCTGTCTTATATTAACATCTTTTTCTCAGTAGATTTAATTTATACAGGCATTTTTCTTTTCAGAGCACCCATGGATGAAGTTCTCCATTTTCCAGAAACTTTATGATCCCTCTGTGTGAAACTTCTTAGCTTAGAAATCTCCTTGGTTAGTGAAGAAAGTGTCAGCTTTCTAACTTCTTGTAAAAGCTTAGTGACAAAGTATTTAGAATGCTTGCTTAGGTTGGTTAGCTTTAATTATACTAACTAATATTTTCTCTACTCTTAATTATCTGTCAAAAAATTTTTATACAGTCTGTTGCCTGTTTATTTTTTCTATTCTAGCCTTTTTTTTTTTTAAAAAAAATATATATATATATATTTGTCATAGTGAAGTTATACTATTGAATTCCAGAGTGAGTAGGTTGCTCTTTGGATAAATCATTAGAGAAACTCCATGAAGTGCATGTTTATTCACCTGCAGAATGGGCCTCTGCATAGAGTTGTTGCCTTTTATGTATTGTCCTCCAGTGAGCTGGAGGCATGGTTGTGGTGTCTGTTTGAATTGGCAAATTCATAGTGATATTTTGCTAGAAGTACATAGTCTATTCTGATGGCCTCACTTTTACAACTGGGTTCTTTCTAGTACCTGAAGGTTATCTTTATTTTTGCCTTCTGTTATTTAAGGTCTGATTGAAAGGTGAGCATATTAGACTTTTTTCAGATTTTTTTTTTTTGTTCGTTTAACTCACAAATCCTCCACTCTGAATATCTGGATGAGTGAACTAACATTGGGATTTCTAATATTGGGGCTAATATTCTGGAATCTGAGGTGTATTAATATGCATTGATAGAAAGGGTGATACAGTTACACCTTCCCATGCCAGTGTTTGTGAGGCAACTTTGGTGCCTCTGTCTCTTGGTCAGTAAACAGATTTAACAACGCACCTTTGCCACAGGCATGTTGTGGAGGTGAACTGGTTTTTGTTTTGTTTTGTTTTGTTTTTTTTAATAAAGTTATTACATGGAAGAATGCTATAGATTTGCGAAGCACTGAATGAGATACAGCAAGCAGATTATTCTTTGTTAAACAGAGATATCGACATTTAAGGCAGTTGGCTAATTCTGTGAAATGTAGAAGCAAAATATAGTCGACAATCCTGAGTAGCCTGTTAAATTTAAAAAATGCTTGCAGATGAAACTTTTCTAAATCATATTGCGGCTGGCTGAAAGGAACAACTTGTATTTTAGACTGAAAATGTTAGTGTGAAGCATATTTTAAAAGTGAAGTAGCTATTTTTTTTTTTTGCAAGGTTGTTGTGGTAATTAGTCATGGTTTAGGAAAAAAGTTTAAAATCAGCAAAGAAGTTTTTATCTGTGAAGAGAAACTGAACTTTTTGATATAGTTTAAATAGAATAGCAATGTATTGCTCAACTGCATAGCATAATATAATCAGTGGAGAATCTTCTGTTAGTGAACAGTCTAGCAGGGAATATATACAAATGCCGATGAGATTTCATTCGAATTGCCTTCTTGTAATGTTTCACAGTACTGTTTCTTCACTCGGACTGGTATATCATGTTTAATTTTCTCTTTCTTCCATTGAGATACATGTGTAACAGATCTGCCTGCTAACAAACTTGCTACTTTCCTTCTCCTCTTTCGTTAGGGTTAGGTAGGCATCTGCTCTGTTTCTCTGAAGAGCTAAAGATTGTAAAAACGTATGTTCCCAATGTGATATTAGGAAAAATAACATTTGAAAAATGTTGTGATAGAAAACTATTATTTTAGTGATGTTGGTTCAGTGGTGTCTTCTTATCTTTTATATCACTAAGCTGTCTTATGCTCTCCTGAGTTCTTATGCTAGATCCTGTTAGGGAGAGTAGTTAGTGACTTTGAGGGGTTTGTTTTCTTGTGAATTTTGTTTAAACAGCCATTAGCCAGGTGGAATTCTTACTGTATCACTGAACTGTAAATCTATTACTTGGTCTGAAGAGTATTTGGGGGAAGAGGTTAAACATGTACCAAATTTATACTAGTTTATTCCAAGAATTGCATTCCACATGCACTGCTGAATTGTAAATGCGTTTTTTTTCCCCTAGGCAAAATCCAAACCAAAGATATAGCATTCTGAAACCTCTAAGCACAAGTGAAAGAGTCCTTTATGCAACAAAACTCACTGTAGGACTTCTGCACAGATTTCTGCATGCAAAGAATCAAGCTATTAGATAATATTAAAAAATACATATATAAACAACTGTTCTATAAAGTGTAGTCTACACAGGCAAAATAGAAGAGCATCGTGGAGGAGCAGTATAAAGCCTTTTAATTTTTAACCTGTATTTTCAGGTGAAGTTTACGTCATCCATTGTTCTATGAACTATAGCAGTTTTTGAACCTATTACCAAATCTAGTTGCTTTAGGCCTAGAAATAAAAGCTATAAAGCTGTTTAAAGTTACTTGGTGTCTGACTAGAGGAGAGAGATGCTTTTAGCGTCCTCAGGGTGCAGAGAGTTTGGATAGCACAACCTTTACAGATAGGTTTGGCAGCCCTGGTCAGAAGTCTCCTGGCAAACAGGTCCAGGAGAAGGCCATGGAAAAAGCCCCCTGATGGAGCCTTGTGTCATTGGGCTAGAAGTTGTGGGGTGGGAGGGAGCTAGAGGTATGCACTGAGTGGAAGCAGGAGAGAAGCTTATAGGAGGCAGATGAACAGACTGTGGGGCAGTGTTGGTTTACGAGGGAAAATAGAGATATGGGAGTTCTGTGGGAAGAGGTTTTGGGGGTGGCAATCTGTGGTCACTGACAGGTGCTGCCTTGCACCTTGGCATTCCCTAGTACCGAAATGTGTTACCTCAGGCATGTCAAGACTCCCTTTAATTACTGCCTGAGCAATGTGAAGCAGAAATATCTTACATGTGCCTTTTCTTTCACATTTAGTGGAGCAAAATATAGTATGCTAGCATATACCACTTTGGGGCTGGAGAGTGCTGAGGACAATTTTAGGACTCACAACCTTACTATTACAGGAAATGGTAAGTACATGTGGTACTAATTTAAGGAAATAAAAAACCCAGTAACATTTTGCATTTCTCTCTCTTGTAAACTAAAGGCTTAAAGATATTATTTTTCTTGATACTTAATATAGAACAACTTTAATAAAATATTTAACGGCTCTAAACCAGGCATTTGTACACAGCTGAATAAACAATAAGTTGAATGAAATTTCAAGTCCAGATGAAAATTTAATTCTTTTGGGAGTTTCTTCTGTCATTTGCATCTTGGTCTTAAGTGAGTTATAGCTATATACCAATTATTTCCCCTTCCTCACAACCAAGGAAGGGTATCAGAATGAAAAAAAGCTTTTTTCCTCTGTAGTCAGGAAGAAAGTAGAAAAATAGCTTCAGTTCAGCTAGGTTGTTTCAGGCCCAAATTTAGCAGAGGACGTAAGCATGTGTGCTTGCATTTTGTGTTTTTCATTGTAGTTAACCTCTGGGGCAGCACAAGTTGGCAGCAGTCAAGCTAGCTGCTAACATAGGGACTATGTTTATGCTGCAACTGAAGTTAATGATTTAAGTAGCAAGAGTACCATTTTTGATGCTTTGTCCATTATTTTCTGAAAGGATGGCCCCTCCCATAAGCCACTCTCTGTTAACTTCAGACATGGGACTTTCACTATATTTCACTGTAGCATCTGAGAACTTTATCTTTTAATTGGGTAAACTTGACCTCAAAGAGAATTTAATTCTTTACACTGCACTAATTATAAATAAGTACAGATTTGAAGATTTATGAGGCATTTCTCTCTTGAAGGGTTGGATGAATAATTCTGAGTATCTTTGAAACCCTTTCTTTATTAGTACTTTATACTCCTTCTTCAGATTCCTTTTTCTGTCATTAATTTACGTAACTTAGTCTGGTGAGAAATTGCATACCTGGAAATTTTGATTCATTACAAGCATTTCTAAAACATGGCCAAAGACAGAGTAGTATCAATGGAACTTTGTATTACCTGCTTCTAATTACAGAAGAGAGAGCCTATTGCACAGCTGAGTGAGGAGGGATATTGTAATTCATTAGAAAGTCCTTTGAATCCTAAATGCTCTTCTGGTGCTGAAGACAGAAGTAGACACAAATTCTAAGCCTTAATTAAACAATCTGCAGCAAAGTGCTCATATTTAGATGTAACTGTGCACTGCAATGGGATGGGCTCAGGGATCCTGCTTAGATGAGGTGACCAGTGTATTTGTCTTTCAAAATGTCTCTAGCTGTGAAATGAGATTTAGAGCTATACTTTATGTAAGAACAACTTGTTCTTGTAGAATAATATCTCATTTTTACTTGATTTCTTTTTAATAAAAAGAATTTTATTAGACTAAACCTGATTTTTAGTTTTCAGTTACATGATGAAAACTTTAAAAATGTTTTTTTACATTCTTGAACTTAATGTAAAACTGGATAAAGAAAGTCAAATTATGTATGTATGGCAGATGTTTGGAGCTAAGCGTTGTCTTTCTTTTGCTGGGTCTTTCTCTAGAGGAATCCTCTTTTTGGCTACCCCTGTATGGAAACATGTGTTGCCGTTTAGTGGCTCAGCCTTCCTGCATGGCTAGGGATATGATGTCAGGTTTTCTCAATCAACAGGTAAGAAGACTTTGCTTGTGTTTACATCTTCTTCTGTTAATAGCTGTCATTAAGAGTCAATTGTTAAAATGTTTGCTTTTACCTGAAGTGGTTTCTTGAGAACTGTTATTTTTCATGTGTTCTTTCTAGAGCAAGGGGAAAACTATCTCAAAACACTGTTCACTAACAGTATCTTTTGTGGCTAAATGTGAAGAAATAGATGTTTCCTTGGCATGCTTATCAATAAAATTATTTATGCTGTTACCTAAAGATCAAGTATAGTAGTTGTTTCAGAATTGGTTTAGGCTGGTACTTGATGGCAATAGTCCTTATAAACCTGTGGCTCTCATCCTTGTATCTGCCTCTCATTGTGCTAGCACAAGGGTTCATATCACAGCATGGGATAATCTGGCTGGTGAACCAAGCTGTATTTAAACTCATTCCTTCAAAAATGATTCATGTGAACTCAGTTTACTTCTCTATTTTGGTTCATTGCACAACTAGGCAAATGGGAAGGTGTTAGTGGAGGGCCAGAGGGGCTGGGTTATTTGTCAGGAGTGCTGAATTACAGGCTTTAAACTTGTTGTGAAACTATAATACATTTATGAAAGCTGTTCATAAAATTCATTTGAGAAAGTGGAAATGCTAGACAAATGTCTTTGACATTTGTTGAATGTACTGTGTATTTCCAAAGTGAGATACTCCTTTTATTTCTCTTACTGTGTAATTACTATAGCTAATAAAAGGTGGTTTCTTTCTTACGGTGGACACCAGTTCTAGATTTCATTCTGTGTGAACCAGCAAATTCTGTATTGTTAGTGTAACCTGGCAATAATTCTGCAAAAACTGTAAAACACCAAAAGATATTCAAAGCATTGCTAACATTTCAAAAATCAGTGACTCAGAAGTGTTCTGCAGCAGAAAGTTGGTTGGTTTTTTTTTTAGGAAAGAATTAGGTGTGGCTAAGTTTTATTCACATAGGGCTGATCTGAACCTTATAATACACTTTTAATTTGTAGTTTATGTTTGGCAATTTATGACTATTTCTTCCTCTTAGCAAATGACAGGAAGTCTAACTAGCTGGAGGAGGCTGTATTGCATACTAAGGGGTGGCAAACTCTTTTGTTACAACTCACCAGAAGAAATTGAAGCTAAACTGGAGCCAGCATTGACAGTTCCCATCAACAAGGTAAAATTTGTTGTATGGGTTTTTTTATTTTGTTTGGGTTTTGTTTATTTCAGGGGAGGTTGTTTTTTTGTTTGGTTGGTTGATGTTTTTTAAGACATACTGTCATTTGGGCTCTAAGCTGCTGGTATGCAGAATGCTCTATAGTTAGTATGTGGGTGGGATATGCTTCAGTGAAATTTGCAGTCACTGAACCTTTTAGCAAGGATATTACATTTCTTATCTGAGAAGGTAAGTTCCTTCTATTGTGTTAGACTGGTTAACATAAAGGTAAAAAAAAGGATATTTTTCTTTGGGAAAAGTGTTAATTTCTTATATGACAGTTCCATAGGACAGCCCTTGGAAATGTATTGCTTACAGTCCCTTAGCAAAGCTCTGGTAGAATTTTGTCCTCAGCAAGGTGGAATTTAGCAAAAGCTGCTTTTGTGTTATTTGGCCACAGTCTTAATTAGAAGGAGAGCTAGAAAATTGTTCAAAATATTTCAGTGCCTTAAAATAAGCTGCTTTTCTTAATAGTGTTTTTTTATAAGGCACAATAACTTTGGAAGTTCTGCTCCCTAGAATGACGTTATTGCTGTTTTTCATGCCCTGGTTAGAAAGGCTAAGTTTAAAACGTAAAGTTAAAATGTTACTTACTATTTGGCTAAAGAAGCATTAAGTATTTAATTAGAAGTAATGTTTAAGTGTTCAATGTAGGAATATTATTGGAAGGACTTTTTAGAATGGTGATCATTAAAGTGAACAGATGCTTTCAAAACCTGGTTTTGGTGCAGTTATCAAGAGTTACTAGCACACAAGGGCGAGCTAAGGGATTTAATGTTATTTGCAATTGACACAGGGGGATTCATCTTACGTAAGTAGACAGACACATATGAAAACTGTGTTAAGCACAGGTCGATCTGGATTCTGATGCTGTACTACTGTGGATGCTTGATGCCAACACTAATTCTGAAAGAAATATTCCTCTTGTCCAGTCACTTGTTAATGCTACTGCGCTGTTTTATACCCAGGGCAGGCATTAGGGCAGCTGGCTGATGAATTGGACAAGAGAACCAGTGTGGGTTAAAATTAGCTCATTTTGGGTGCAGGAGGAGGGTTGGCTTCAACTGTGATTCCTTTTAATAAAGTCTCTTAGCCAGTTCACTACATGGCTACACAAATGCTTGTGTGGTATGAGAAAGGGGCTAGGCTACGACTGGGAATGAGTAGGGACATGGATTAATAAAGAACTGCTTCTTACAACAGCAATATCAGCTTTTGGTGGCGTTAAAGTTTCTGGAAAATATGGCTGTATTCTTACCTATAGTGAGACTTGTATGTAAACCAAACATTTAAACTAGTATAACAGTGTTACCTGTTTGTGTTAGTACTTTGTATTTAATTTGCTAAGATTCAAATTGATTCCTTAAAACCACCATTCTGCTAGTGCTGTATCTATTAACAAAGTCATTTTTAATTCCAGTTGATCATGCATTTACATTAAATGCCTGAATGTCATTATAGTGAAACTATTTAAGCAAGTTTACTTGCATACATCTTCAATCACTTTTAATTGTACTACTCAGCCTTTGCCATAATACTGTTTTCCAGCTGCTCACAATATGAGTTGAGAAATGTTAAACTTTAGTAAATTATAGAATTATTAAATCCATCTTCTAAAATGTGGCAGTAATTATTTTTTAAAAGTATCTCTCAGGCTGCCTCGTATCTATCTTTGTCTCATCTCTGTTTTTATCAATATCCTAGTTTTGCTTTTCCTTTCAAAATATCCATATTCTACTAAGGTATTTTGCTCCCTCCAAGTTACCAATATGCTCAGAACTTAAAATCCAGCTTAATAAACCTTTGCCTAGAAACTGTCCATGTGTTTGCAGAATTATCCTTAAAGCTAACATGTAGAAGGTACAAAAATAATGTATCTTATATCATTTTACAGAAATGTCAGACTGCTGGAGAATATGACTGTGAATCTTCAATTTAAATTAAAACCAGAAAAAAAATCAATTTAAATGTATTTGGATACTTTACTACTTAAACAGCTTCTCTTGAAAATAACTTAACGCCTGCAGATATTTTTTGAGTTCTTTGTTATGAAATTTCTCTTACAGATTAAATGCAGACTAATCATATGGGCTTGTCTGTTATGTGTTGTTATAGAAACAGCAATTTCAAAATGAAAGTTGAGCTTGAGCATCCACTCTAGACATTCTAACTAAAATCTCTTCTGGTTGCATATGTGGCATTTTCATTTATAATGTGGAGCTGATCCTTTACATGTAATTGAAAGGTACTTTTTGAAAAGTAATGAAATCATCTGGATTTGTGAGAAACTCTCTGGAAAATATTCACACTGGTAGCCTTATTTCCCATTCCTTTTGAATTGAGACTCAAAGAAGCCATTAAGACTAGCGAAGTCATTACTTCGACTTCAGATGACTTCACTGCTACTGCTGTTGAGCAAGAATGGTTCTGCAGCTCCTATTATGCAAGTGTTACTATTATTGTTCCAGCTAAATGTGATTATAACATATTATATTGCACAACTAAGTAGGAAAAGAGAAATGATCTTTTCTGTAGCAAAGAAAATTTGCTGGAATCCAATTTGAACAAGAAATATTCCTTGTGGGCCAGTTCCAGTTTTCTTTAGTTTGAAATGAATAATAAAGGCCTTGCCCACACCTGATAGCTTAGCAAATAGGGGTGTGTGCCAGCATTTGGTGGCTCAGTATTTGGAATACATATTCTGTTGTATCTCTGTTATTGATTATAAAACCTTTTTTGTGTGCTATGTATGCCTGAAGCTTGAGGAATTCTGGGATGTCGTTTCAAATTATCATAGGCTTGTGATTTCCTTCCTGGCATATTTTGCCACTGCAGTCTTTGCTGTGGCCCCATGCAGTGCAGCAGGCCTAGAGCTATATCTGTTCATGCTAATTGTTGAGGTCAACAGGATGAGAAACAGCAAATGTTTGCAGCCTTGGGCTCAGGGTTCACAGACTGATTGCTAAACAGTGTAGCAGGAGTGAAAGGGCAAAATCAAGATGGTATTTCAGTCTGGAGAATATAAAGCTTGAGAGATACCTTAATGTAGCCTTCTGATACCTTAAGGGGGCCTACGAGGAATCGGGAGAGAGACTTGTTTACAGGGGCATGTAGTGATTGGACATGGGGAAATGGCTTTAAGGTGAAAGAGAATAGATTGAGATTAGATATTAAGAAGTAATTCTTTACTGTGAGGGTGGTAAGACAGTGGCACAGATTACCCAAAGAAGTTGTGGCTGCCCCATCCCTGGCAGTGTTTAAGCCCAGGTTGGATGGGGCTTTGAGCAACCGGGTCTAGTGGAAGGTGTCCCTCCGCATGCCAGAGGGTTAGAACTAGATGGTCTTTAAGGTCCCTTCCAACCCAAACCATTCTATGATTGTGTGATTTTTGCAAACTGTTACCTTGAATGACAGTTCTTGTTGGAACACCTGTTCTGGGCTAGGTCAGGTAGTGTTTGTTTGAAAAGGTAACGATGGCTGCAGCAATGTAACTTCTAGGCAACCAGGGAGTTCAATCTTGGTCTGGAGCGGAAGTATATTGATTTGAGTTCTTGACCATGTGAACATTTAGGGAGCCAGCAATGTGAGCAATATTCTCTGTGTGCGTCAGGGAGCTTCAGCAGTGGTGAAATGAGAGGAGCCCTGAGAATATCTATGTTCTCTGTAGTAAGGGCTTTGTCCCACTGGTTGGCTTCAACAAGCCTTCATACATGTGAAAACAATTTGGAAAAGCACAGACTAGTTAAGTGCCTCCGAATGTCTGGTATCTCACATCATATTGCTCAATTTAGTCTTGCAGTTGCTTGAAAGAGGTTGTGAATGTGGGCAGGGGAAGCAGATATAATAACTAGATCCCACACGGTGGACCTTATAACACACATGCTCAAATTGAGTGGTTTGGAAACTATGTATTAAGGCTCCCTGGTGCTCCACAGAATGCTGGTTGGTCATACAATGCCATCTCCTCCTGGTTTTTAGCTGCTGCATTGTACCTAAGATAGCTAAAATAACATAGAAATCCTAATATTGCTTTTCCATATTATACTTACACATAATACTTACCACCCAGTGGCCACAAAGATGTTATGTTAACAGAAGTTCACGAAACAATGAAGATGAAAGGAGGAAGTATTCATAGCTGATAGGGTGAATCCACTCTTGTGCATTAATGTGTTTGAAATCCAATTTTAAATTTAACTGAATTTCTCTGCTTGCCTGAAAGAGACCCCATGGAAATTATTAACATTACAGCAACCAACACATGAAGAGATTATATTTTGTTTCCAGTGTCATGTTATTTCTTGGCTTCTTTTTTGGTACTGAAAACATGAAGGAAGTTTGTTATATGTGATTTGATTTTTTTAATCTTAAAATAAATACACAGGTCTGGATCTTAGGTTATTCAATATTTTTCTCAAGAACTGTGGCTTGTTTTGATGTCTTAAAGTGACCTTTATAACCATTGCTCCCCAGTGTGTTGGGATTGGCCTAGCAGGAAAGTGTTGCATTTTAGCAATACAAAAACTTCCTCTCTCTCTCTGGTTTTGTTTTGGGTGTGGTGTTTTTTTTTTTTTTTTTTTTTGTTTTTTTTTTTTGTTTTGTTTTTTTTTTTTTTTTTTTGGTGTGGTTTTTTTTTTGTTTTTGTTTTGTTTTGTGGTTAAGTGGGACTGGACATGTAGTGTAATTCGTCCAAGCTTGGTAAAATCATCAAGCTCATTACTGTAAGAGCATCTTGTATCACTCCTTAAATATTCAAGCATCAGATATAGATTGTTGCTTGAGGATTTATCTCCTTTGAATAATACCATAGTTGTGGGATAAAACCTGCAGCAAACATCATTAAGTAAACTTGTGTGTATGGCATACTTGAAGTTCTTACCTGTCAAATGTTAATCTATTTGATTTAATTTTTTTGCTGGTATCTATGGTTACCTGAGTTAATGGGATATAGAGCACTTATGGATGAATTACTTCATCTCCTATTTTTAGACAGAAGAATTTAAATGAGCATATCCATCAGATATGCTACAAGCAGCTGTTGGTATTTCAAATGGTTACTTCAGTAATGCATTTAAAATCTGTAGAATAATTTTTTGGTTTTCTGAGTGTCAGAACTAGGCTTATCCCCATGGGATCCCATGTGTAAACTTAATTTCTGTAGGTGTATGTTTAACATCTTTAGCAGATGTTTGACATTTGGTGGAATTGTGTACAAATGAACATGGTTGAGCTGTCCCCACTGTATTTTGAGGAATGCCCAAGGCCACCTTTGTGGTCAGATACACTGTCCTGTGAGACAGGAGACGTTTGAACACAGCTGTGGCTATGGTTGTTAGCTTCCTTCAAAACCTGGGGCGCTCCCCATGCCAGGGGGCACCCTTGTGTGTCACGAGGGTGCTGTGTGGTCTTAGCATGTGTTAGGCAGCCTCATGTCCTGCCAAGCTCTAGTGCTGGCCAAATGTAGGGTGCTAGTTGACTCCTTGGCGCCGACACTCATCATCCCAACAGGATCTGGGATTATGCTGTTCTCCTGGGTATGCCAAAAATTCTTTTAAGGGCTGTGTTGTAATAGGCCATTGCTTGTTCAGTCAGGTTGAATTGTATATGCAAAGATATTCCCAGGGTTTCTGCATTTACTTTTGTAAATAAAGTAACATTCATTATTTTTAATTGTTCATCAGGTTGTGATGAGCAGCAATGTTGACCAGTTGTGTTCTGGAAAGTTTTTCAGTTGTGTTTTACCCGACTTTTACCAAAATGTTTTGGTATTTTACGTATGAATTATCTTTTTTTTCTTTTCCCCACTTAAGGAACTACATCCCCAAACAGAAGGGGAAACCTTAGTTGTAACAGTGTAATCTGTAAAGTGTAAAGCTGCTGTGTAATCTGAAAGTCTTTCTAACATAGCTGAAGAAATTTGATAGACCTGTGATATACTTCTCACATACATTTTTTAATTGTTTCTGTGTAGCTCTGCCTAGTAAGGCATAACAAAAATGTCTATTTTGAAATGACAAATAGGATTTTTTTTATATTATAGCAAAGTGGTTTTTTCATCCTGGAAATTGATTCTATCAGAACTGCATGGGTAACTGCTACAAATGCTTCTTTAAATGTGGGCTAAATAAGTTAATTTTTGCCTTTCCCATCACTATAGTACGAGCCCTGAATGTCCTGATTCACCAAGATGAACATAAAATAATACAATACTGCATAATCAGCAGCCCACAGAAGTACAGTAGGAGACCTAAACAGTGGCTGTAACAATGTGGTTGTCCAGCTGAAGAGTTTGGAGAAAAGGAGCTACTTGCCTTTATTTTAGGTTCACTAAACTACTGTGAAGAATGAGCAGTGTGAGATGAGCTGGTTAAGGCAGGGGGAAGGAAAACGTAAAATGTACATTCTAAACAAAACAGCAATAATTGTTCATTCCCTTATTTTTCATATTTTATGTCATTTTAATAGTTTTATGTTTAATAGTTTTATATTTTCATAAGTGATTCCTGACATTAGTTTTGGGGTTTTTGTTTGGGTTTTTATTTTTTTTTTTTCCAGTTGGTTGTTTTGGAAATAATATGGATTAGATAAAAAGACAAATTATACATCCCTTATAGTGTCATTGGCCATAAGGTGATACCAGTGTGGAGCTGAAGCAATAACTCATTAATCACAGTTTGTCGTTCCTAGGAAACCAGAATTCGAGCTGTGGATAAGGATTCCAAAAGAGGGACTAAAAACTTCTCTGTTATCAACCGTGTGTCTGGAGAGGCTGTGACGCAACTTTTTGCTACTGACAGTAGGGATGAATTTCATGAGTGGATGGAGGCTTTCTGGCAGCACTTTTATGACCTAAGTAAGTAAGCAGGCAGTGCTGGCAGTGCGCCCTCCAAGTGGGCTGTTATGTAACATCAAAGGGATCCTTGAACAATTTGAATTGGAACTGCCTCTTAAGCCTTTGTTTGCAAGAAAAGAGAAGGAAAAATGTTCTCTGGGATAATATTTGGTGGTGGTCTAAGGCATTGGAAGGCAATATTTGACTAACCAAATTCAATGTGTTTGGTGTGGGGTTTTGCAAGAAATCAGAGGCGGAATATGCCCATCAATCTCAACTGAACTTGGTGTCTTTTAGCAGTATTCTAGTTAATCTGTTTTACGGACTGCCACATTCTCTCCATCTCTTCCTCCACTGTAGCAGGAAGAGTTCACCTCTGCCTGGACATCCTACCAGTGTTGTGTTGGTTTTGTGAGACTCTGCAAGTATGAAACCTTTGGGTGTGGAAGCCTTAGTGGGAAGTGATAAAGATGCTGGATTCATTTCGGGCTTTGGCTAGGGTATAGATTCAGCCAGCCCTTGCAAGGAGGCACATCTATCGGGGAATTCTTTGCTCAGCAGTATGAATAGCTGAATTAAATCACTATTTTTGTAATAGGGATTACTTGATTCTGTTGGTAATTCTAAGGTTTTGGTACCCCTTGTCACACAGGAGTATGCTTACCCAGCCACACTCCAGTCCAGTCGTGCAAATACATACTTCTTGAACCTGGTAAAATCTGTACCTGAGGCTTTGTAATAGGTGATATGAATGAAATGAGAAATTGACACCCTGATTGTTTGGCTAACCCTCTGGAGCAACACTCTTCTTTCATGAGAGAAGAAACTCATTTATTGGTGTAAAACAGCGAAATGGTATTGAAGTAGTATACTGTGTTGCTGTTTTAACATCAAATATTTATTATAAGAACAATATTGATTAATTCCTCTCCATCTTTTTCTTCTGCTTTAGTAGTTTGACTCACAGGTTTATTGAGAGTAAAGAACAAGTGTCAGTTACTGTGCCAACATTGACAGGTTTAGTTGGTTCCCAGTAGTCATTTTTATCATTTCAAAAAAACAGAACCAGGTCAGTGAATGAAATATTAGTCTTTAGTCAGAGGCCACACCAATAAAATCAGTGAATTGAGCCTGTGAAAACTCGGTATTGTACTTGTATTTCTAGTCCTTTCTAGCTCTGATTTACAATGAGAAAAGGCTCCATCAATTAAAGAAACACACCAAGAAAAAACTAGGGCATCATCTTTAAATTAACTGTAGAGTAGGGTAAAAGAACTACTTCTTATTCATTATAGATAGAATACCCATGGATTTTTTGAGACATTTTCCTTAGGTTCAGAAAAAATGGGTCACTCGGCATTTAAATGCCTTTTTTCTTCTTTGCTTCTAAAATTCCCTTAAAATTAATGTGCTCTGAAAACTTGGAATGATTGGTATGAACAAAGTAATTTTACCATGTCTTGTTTTCCTTAAGGTCAAAATCTATTAATAGAAAAAGAGGTTTCCTTGTCTGCTAACAGATAAAAGGCAAGTTATCCTCTATTAAAGACATAATGTTCCTTTACTAGAACATTGTAACATAGTTGTATAACATCCGTCTTGCAGTATATTGGAGTTTGTCCCCAATAACTTCATGAAGCTTTTTTTAATTGGTGAGTTTATACTGTGTGCGGGGATTTGAAGGCAAATTATGATATTTAACCTGCATAGTATAACAATACTGCTAGAATGCTTAAATTGGAGATAGACCTGTGTGCTAAGAGAGTACAGAATTGAAAATAAAAATGCATGCTGAGCGTTTCTGCTAAACAAAAGTAAATGCGTATTGATTAGCATTGCATTGGAGACAGTTTCCTAACACAGCTGAATAACATCAACTTTTTTCAAGCTGAAGTGTTTAAGTTCCAGTCATTGTTCTTTTTTTCTCTCTCAGGCCAGTGGAAACATTGTTGTGAAGAACTTATGAAAATTGAGATTATGTCACCACGGAAACCACCTTTGTTCTTGACAAAAGAAGCAACCTTCGTCTACCATGATATGAGTAAGTGGGATTTGTGTTTTCAAGTTGCAGGGTAACAGAAACAACATTGTCTGTATTCAGATGGCTTCTGGCGTTGATGTCGAAACACTGAGTTTCTTAAGGACGGTTCAGACAATGAGAGAGCAACAAAATTGCATACCAAGGAGTACATAATAAATCTGAATTTGTAATAGCACAAATAATGAATACATTTTTATACCTTGACACAAAGAAATCTGTAATCTGAGTTATAACTAGGGAGTCCTGAGCATATTCAAAAAGGTGTCGTTAGAAGTAAACATTCGTCGTAAGAGTAATATGAAGCTCAAGAAATGTAAAGGTTAAATAGTCCAGTCTGCAAACTGATAATGTCTTTAACTAGTTGCATGAAATTAACCTGCTGTTCTTAAAGCTATTTAAAGGCTTACTAAGCAGAACTTATCAAATTTTTTGGTCTTTGGTAATGATGTTGGAAAATATGCTTGGAAAATCTAGCTAGCATGTATTTGAGACTTGTATTTTTACAGAGGAAAGTGGTATGCAGCAGGATTATTTTAATAGTTTCATTACAGAAGTAATATTTACAGACTAGAAAAAGTAGGTCACTTTGTTTTAATGGATCTGATACACTATTGGCTGAGAAATACTGTTTAACTATAAATGCTTGACTGCTTGCTGCTTAAGATTGGAACTGTGAAGATGCTCAAAATGCCGTGTGGGTCATTGAGTTACTGTGCATCAGAGCACTGAACAATCAAGAGAGTCCTATCTAAGCTAAGAATGCAGAGCAGAAAGGCAGTAAATCACCTATATGGAAGTTTTACAAAGGTAACATGGTAGCATAATTCTGCTGACACTCAAGAACATTAGTGAGGAGCAGCACGCATACTCTGTTTCACTCTTAATATACAAATTTTCCTGCTTATTTATAGTACTCAAAGTCCCCCTATACTTGGCATCAGTGAGGCTGTGCCTTGAATAATGGGTTTGGTTTTGGGCCCCTCACTACAAGAAAGATATTGAGGTGCTGGAGCAGGCTCAAAGAAGGGCAACAAAGCTGAAAGAGGGTCTGAAGCTCAAATCTTATGAGGAGTGACTACAGAAACTGAGGTTGTTTGGTCTGGAGGAAAGGAAGCAGAATAGAGACATTATTGCTCTCTACAACTACCTGGAAGGAGGTTGTGGCGAGATGAGGGTCAGTCTTTTCTCCCAAGTAAGAAGTGATAGGACAAGAGGAAATGGCCTTAAGTTGTGCCAGATGAGGTTTAGATTTGGTATGAGGAAAAATTTCTTCACTGAAAAGGCTGTCAAGCATTGGAACAGGCAGCCCAGTGAAGTGGTGAAGTCACCATCCCTGGAAATGTTCAAAACCCATGTAGATATGGGACTTAGCGATATGGTTTAGTGGTGGATTGGGCAGTGGCAGATGAACGGTTAGACTTGATTATTTTAAAGGTCTTTTCCCATCTAAATGATTCTATGCTTCTATAGGTAAAACCCTGTGTTTAAAAATGTGCTGAAAACTGTTAACATGTGGCCTGCAATAGAAAAGATACTGCTGCTGTTTGAGGCTAGTATTACTGCAGTATACCCAGAAAACTCAATATGATGGACAAGAAATGGGAAAAGACAATCTTAAAGCACATAAAGAAAAATGATATATGTGAAGATAGCCCATTTTCTGCAGGCTGGAAGTACAAAAACGTTTAGTCATAGACTTTTTCATAGGCCTTCTGTGAAATGAAAATTTCAAAGCACTATACAACAAAAGATGTTTAATATTTAATACATACAGGTTTTCTAATAGCACATCATCTTTTCTACTTTTACTTGGGAAGAAATATCAGTGCCCTACACTGTTACCTGAATGCCAGCTGTCATGAAAACAGTTCCCTCCTGTCGCCTCAGAGCAATCTTTGAAAACATATGTAATTTTTTCCGTTTCATCCATTAACACTCTTAATAGTAGTTAGGACTTCACAAGACACAGCTAATACAGTTTTGTATTCTGAATAGTAATAACAAAATAGGTAGCAGTAAAATCATTGGTAGCATTTTAATCTGAGTTAATTGCTGTCCCTTAAAATTATAGGCATTGATTCTCCAGTGAAACATGAGGGCTTAGCTGCTATCATACAAAGAAAAATTGAAGAGACTGATGGTGATTTCCTGCTTGGCCAGCAAAAAGAGTCTGCATCTTCCCTGTGGGCTTCACTCTTTGATGGATCTCATGAGATGGTGGTTCAGAAAAACATGCATCTGAGCCCAAAAAGAAATACTACAAGTCCTAATGATAGCAGAGGAAAGAAAAGAAGAGCTCCACCTCCACCCTCCGATAAGTCACCCTATAGTGCAAAAGCACAGGTGAACACAGAGCAAGTGGGCAAGGCAAACTGGGAGAAGCCTGACTGCACATCTGCTAATAGTTCTTCTTTTGATTCGAAGTTATCTGCAAAACTGCAGCAGTTGCAGACACCCACTGCTGCTCCTTGCAAAATTGGTCCTTGTAATAAAAGCACTTTAGCTGGCCATGGGAATCCCATTTCATTGGTTAACAAGACTGAGTCTGAAACCAAACCTGTACCAGCCCCTAGACAGAAATGCATCAGAGAAATGCTAGACCCTAGATCCTGGTTACAGCCATAGACATAATAATTAGTTTAGAGAAGTGTCTGGAATTTTAAGTTGCTCAGCCTTCTACATCTCTTGAATGAAAATAGATTTTAGCATAAAGCTCATAACTATTGAAGCTGAAGTGGATTTGGTTTTGGGTTTGTTTGGTTGGCTGTTTTTTTCCTTTTAGGTAGGGCATTACTCCTAGCTGCAGTCTCAGCTGTACTCAGTATCACTAACATCTAAATAGTTGCACTAATAACTGGGAGGGTTGTCTCTATCTGAAATAACAGTGCTACTTCTGAGGAGTGGTTCAGTGCCTTCCCCTTGAAAAAACTGCAACGTTCAGGGTAACTCAGTATCCCTGCAGCAGGGTTGTTACCATTACCTTCTACCAGACCATTAGCTTAGCCCATCTGCATCTTCTCAGGTTAGTTCAAGTGGGAATTTCACACAGACTCAGCACAGATCTCGCAAAATCGATTTTCTTGGGCTCCGTGCTTGGCATCACCTAAAATATTTTTCTCTCTCCCTTACTGTTTGGGAACCGCTCCTTATAATGTGATATTCTATGAAAAGTTATAGTACTCTTCTGAACAGCTCTATAACTCCGTATGAATTTCTGAAACAGTTCTATCAATTTAGCATGGGATAGCCTACGTTCTTGCTGGTGCATGTGCTGTCCAAGTAGACCAGGATTATCTGTGTATGAGCAAGAACATGATCCATGACTGCTACTTGTTTCAGACTAACATGAACATTTAAAAGCTGTACTGCATATGAACACCTATTCAAGATTTCATTTTTATGG
Organism: Psittacula echo; assembly: GCF_963264785.1. Lineage (NCBI taxonomy): Eukaryota > Metazoa > Chordata > Aves > Psittaciformes > Psittacidae > Psittacula > Psittacula echo. The sequence goes on from NC_137743.1 coordinate 49,289,613, forward strand.
TTGGGTTTGTGGTTTTTTTTGACAAACAGGGCTCTGTAGCATAGGTTCTCCTTTGTGGAGTCTCTCAGCTGTTCCTGGTTTGTAAACACAGCAGTGTTACTGGTAAGCAGTCAGGTCTTTCACCACTTGTTTTTTTCTGAAATAGCAGAGAGTAAGTACTTCAGGTCAAAATACTGAACTTTGATATCCTTCCATCTTATTCGTCCATCTTATTCGTCCATCTAGACTTACCATTTTTGTAAGAAGCATGAGTTATTAGGATTCCTGTGGCACCTGTAAAATGTCTATTGCAAATGGATTCTGTTTTCCTGGATCCACAACTTAAATATCCAACCCTTTCCTTAGCTGATGCATTTATGTCAGATGCTGAAACTTATCCAGGAGCAACAGTAGACATACAGTTCATTAATTTTCTTTTTTTTTTTTTTTTTTTTTGTAAAATGCAGATGGCTTTGAGAGCTTTGCTCTTTCTCCAGAAGATATTGTGTGCATGGTTGGTTTGTTTTGTCTAATTTTTGTCTTTTGCTAAGCTCTTGGCTGCACAGCTGTAAAGGTGTCTGCTGAATTCCCTCAGTAGTTCATTGCCTATTTGGGATGGGGCTTGAGAGGCAGGTTTCATTTACAAATCCTTTTGCAGGATTAGAGCCCTTTGTTTCTAGAATGTCCTTGTTCGTTCTTCATTTAATCACGTTCCATTTTCCCTCTGAAATAACCATAATAATTCTTACAATAAATCATGCTGTTATTTAAGCGTATGGTTTGTGAATGGTTTATAAATAGGAACAGAAAAACTGAGGAATAACTACATGATTATGTAAATCAGACACAGTGGACTGTGCAACTCTGAACAAGAAATAGGAAAAAATAAAGAGAGGAAGAAAAGCCATATTTTCCAAAATGCAGCTGCCGTTTACTTAGCTTTAAGTCTAGCCTTAAATGTTACTGTGCCCTGGAAAGAATGAATACTTTTTTCCTAGTAACCCCCTTCCATTTAGTTGTTATATTTAAAAATAAATCTCATAAATATATAAGGCAGGAAGGCACTGTAATGAGGATTTATTTTTAAATTCAACAGGCCATTGAATTTCAACGAGCAGTTTCTCTTAAATTCAGTGGCTTTGTTTTGAACTGAACATACATATTTTAGGAAGGCATTTAATATTAATTTAAAGCCTTCAAGTGATGAGGATTCACTCATACCTCCTGTTGCAATAGTTAATTATCCCAGGTACATTTTACACTTGATTTTCTATTTGCATTTCTAGCTCCACCTTAAGTTATTTTGGTCTTTTTATGCATTTGATTGCTTATATTGATCTCTGTAGTATCAGCTTTTCTAATTGCTTGTGTGCAGTTATAAATCATGATTCTGTCCCTTTTAACCTTTTCTCTGATGAGATGCACTGAATTCCTTAACTTTCTTATGGCAATGAATGTTATACAAGGCTAATTAATCTTCACATTCTTCTCTGTGCTTCTCATGTATTGAAATATTTTTAAGTGTGACATCTGAATTAGATGCCACATGTCAATAATGATCCATCAGGACTATACAAAAACAAAACGTGATCCTCTTACTCTGATTAATATCTCATTCCCTTCTTCTCTCAAAAATGGTATTATCCTTTTTTTGTGGAAGCATTGTCTTGGATACTGACTTTTATGGCTCAAGTCCTCTTCAGAGCCTTTTTCAAGAATGCGGTACATCATCCTCTTATTATCCTACCTTATTTTTTCTTAGAAATCCACACTGTATTTTACCAGCATTAAAATACTGCTCATGAAGCGATCCAGATTGCTCTGTGTAAGTGACCTGTCCTCATTCTTTACTACTCCAGCAGTCTGCATGTCCTTTGCAAATTTATTGCATGTGATTTTTACAGTTTGTTCCAGATCATTGATTTTTAAAATTGAATGCAAGGCAAGGTTTGTAGAGAGAGGTGATAAGTTTTTATTACATCAGTGACATGGGTTAGGAGGTGGGGAAAAGCAAACAGGCCATTGAGTTTGTGTCCCTTTTTTCCTCAGAACCTTTAAAAAATTGAACAAGATGGAAACCAGCTGTAGTTCTTATGGATTCCCTGTTAATGCCGTATTTTGAAATTAGTTTTCTGTCTCCAGCATAACATTCTATATTGATTTGTTCTGGTACTGATATTTTTAAGGAAAATGACACGTTCATCTGGTTGTCAGTACGTGACTTAGGGTTCTTGTGGGTAACACCTCAAGGGCAGGTGTCTTTGCAAGCCAAGCTTACTATATCAAAGAGTAAAATTCAAGCTGTTGTTCAAGATCTATTCTCCAGGAAGCTGTGTTGATTGACATTTTATATCTATCCTTAAATTAGACTCATATGAGCCAGTTCACTATATTACCCTGATCCCTACTAAGCAAACTAGACCATTAATTACCCGGATCATCCTGCTTCAGAACAACAGTACTGTTCTTACAGTCCTGTGAAATGTCATGGCAATGTTGAGACTTGTTTAATTAATTGCACATTTAAGCTCCTATAGCTGGAAAGGCTTCTGCTACTGAAAGTTTGTTATTTTAAAAAAACACTATATAATCCCTATTATGAAGCATCAATTGACTTCAGGGTTTAGTATTTACTGTTACTGACTCAGTCATTTTGGTTTTTTTCTCTTTTGTATTGCCATTTATTGTTGCCTTTGAATCTTCTGTTAAGCAAGTTGGTTTAACTGATAAAAACTACAGGCTACCAGCAAATCTTAACTATACAATAAAGTCAGTTATAGGAAATACATTTGTACTCAGCTTTTGTCTATGCAAGAGAACATAAATATTAGTAATAAAAACAGAACAATTTCAAGAGTGCAATTAGAAGATATATCTGTGAGGCAAATGGTCATTTTTTTTGGCTTTTCCACATAGTGGCAAATTATAATACGTTATTACTGATACTGGTCCCTTATCATGGCATAAGCTTGCTCAGAAATTAGAATGTTTCCTTTGGTTTGTTTGGAGATTTTTTGGTTTTTTTTTGTTTATTTTCCCCAAGTTTTCCTGGCTATAATGAGGATGAATATTCAAAACAGGAATTAAAATGAATACATTGCTTGTATCCAAGCACTATATGAGGAATATATGAACTAATATGAGGAAGGCAGCTATGTTGCAGTGTGGTACAGTGACATTTTAGACTTTGCACTGATTCACTTCCCAGGCTGTGCTGTCTTAAGATCGTGGCCCAAGACAGCAACAGAAGCCCATCTGTTGGTAGCACGTGGGGCTGGGGAGCTGTTAGCTTCCATCCTTCAGAGTAAAGGTGAAGGGGTGTTAAGAAGCAAAGAGGTAGAAGCAGCCTGTTTCTTATGGGACATGGTGGAAACTGTTTAACTGCTGCTTCTCGGCACTGAAGGAGAATGTACCCATTAAGTCGTCTTGTCAGTTTCATTCAATCATGAGGGTGCTTTAATTGCATGAGTCAAAATATCAGTGAAGTTACTTGATTAGTATTTATAAAGAGTGCCAAAATAGGAAATGTTTTACACAGGCACAGGTGATATTAGCCAGCCTCCTGCTGGGACAAGGCTTGGAAGACAGCAGGAAGCCTGTGGCTTCTTGTAGACCTTAGGTCCCATTGCCCCATGTTCCCATGTGTGAAGGTAAGTTGGTGTGCTGCTGCTTGGCAGTGGAGTCTATGGAAACACAGCGTTTGTTCAGAGTCACTGCACTCAGAATGAACAGCTCAAACTACCCAATGTGGCACAGTAAAGACATTGGTAGCATCTGCTATGGCTGAACTACACGTGTGATTAGGTACTTTTATGAGGAATATGTCAGGCCTGCTCTGAAAACTGTATCTGCTTGTTCGCTGCTGGAATGAATTAACTGCTACTTAAAAAGTAGTGAGATTGCCGTCTTGAAGTTGGTCAGAGACAATAGTCAACCTCAACTCTTCTTTTAGAAAGTACAACTTGAAAGCAGTTGCTATCCCAAACTTGAATATAAATTTCACAGAACAGGAACAACTTTTGAAATATTAACTGAATGAAGACTTAATTTAGTAACTTTTTATGTTATATCTAACGTCTTCAGCTGTTCACTTGGTCTTGGAATGGTAGATGGTACCTTTTGCAATTTTAATTACATTAGCTTAAAGTGTTTACATTTTTATTAGTATTGTGATTTTATGTTTTTCTATGGTAATTATATTAATAGTTATTTTACAGTGGTGTGTACATATTTGGAAATACTGTCAGAGCTGATGTACAGTTAATGTAGATTGCCTTGGTAGAAAAATGCAGATTTGGACACTAATGTATTGTGAAATGTTAGAATAGAAATCTTTTGCTGCTAACATAATGTATTTCTGTTAAAATATGCAAGTGAAATTAAAGTTCCTAGAGTAAAAGACTTTTGGTGTAATTTTCTTCAATCTAAAACTGCATTAAGCTTTACTCCAGTTTATAAACCACGGGTGATGGCTGCTGTAAAATAAGAACTTACGGGTAGATACTTTTCTGCTGGGCCTGCAGAATGTATCCCTCTAGGCTGACAGTAGCAAACAGTGTTTGCCTCAGTTTTCTAAGCTGGAGGAAGGGAGAAAAAACCCCAAACATCTGGCAGCTAGCGTGATTGCTCAATGAATTGTCCAATGTGTCCAAGAGATCTCTGTGTGAATGTGTAACGTTAGAAATGTTACATGAGCTGTGCCTTGTTTCCACAAATGTGCCTAAATAGTTCAGGTGCTTTTTTTACTTCTCGCATAGTCTTGCAAGAAAATGTGTCATGAAGCAGATTTACATAATTCCATCTGCTGTGTAAGGTGACTTCATAAATGAGTCACTGACACTACTAATACCAGCCATTAATTTTTTTTCTTTCATAGGCAGCCTTGTGCTGAAGGGGAACTCCTGTTTACCTCACCGGCTAGAGCTTGGTGTAGCGTTGCTAATTTAAAACCAACTGTGCCATTCAAGTAAAGTGTTCTTTCGGCCCAATTATCGTAAAAGAATGGTAATAAAAGTAGAAGGAATTGTTAGACATTTCAATTTTAGAATATGTGACTGATTTAAGAGTCCATGAAAAAAACAGTGTGATTGATAATTGCAAGGCAAGCCAATGCAGATGAGTGATTTAATGAAAATTATGCTGCAGTTTGCTTTAAGGGATCATAGTAAAGTAATATATGATGATCTCTTTGTATAACCATTAGCAAGTGGTTAAGCTGTAATCCTTCCATATATGTATTGTATATCCACAGAAAAAATCTGTGAGACATCAAAATAAATTGTTTTTCATGGGGGAAAAAACAATCTTTCAAGGTTCTTATCTCAAGATAGCTTTCTAAATGTTCTTCATGTACTTCCCCAAAGGGAGAAAAATTATAGTAACTAGTGAAGCCTCTTTTATTCTATTAAGGCTTTTCTTCACATTTCTACAAACTTCTTCCAAAATAGTTTTGAAAGAACATAATTTGTAACCTACATTATCTCACCTGAGGGTTTTTTTGATATTGTCCAGTGTCACCTGTGTCAGAAGGTGATACAGGAATACCTGCAAAAGGAAGTCGAGGAATCCTGTTTCATACACAAATGGTTTCTTCCTAGCCCGTTAGTAATTACAGGCTCTTTTATATGCAGACATGGGAAGCCTTTTATCCTGTCAAAGTTTCACTGCATGTCTGTGTCTGGACATGAATTCATAGTGGCAGTTAAAAGTAAAAAATTGTATTTTTTTAATATAATTACATTTTGGCATCACTGCTGCCTCATGGAACTTGCAGTTTGATGGTATGCCACAGGAGTTTTCTTTCCAAACTTTAAAATTTGTGTATTTTCCTTTGCTAACATGGAAAAAGTCAGTCCATCATCTTCCTTTTTTTGTCACTGGCTATGAAGGTGATACCAAAATATGAATATATTTGCCTAAGTTTTTTCACCCTGAAGGCAAACAGTCCCAGTCTTTTCCATCTTTCTTTGGGTTATATTTTCCATTTTCTAATTACTGTCTATTTCAAAATCTCTCCTGTATTCTGACGATATCTTTCTTGAGCTCGGTGTCCAGAGCTGAACATGCACTTCAGCTCAGGGGTGCCTTTGGTTTACAAGAACGTAATATGTTCATTAGTGTTATATCCATTTTAGTTGCTCGTTCTTCATTAGCCATCACTCTATGGCCAGAATGGTCTGTGCTTAAATTAAGGTGCACCTTAAGAAAGATCCTAGCGCTGTTACGGTGAGCTTAACATCTGGCAACTTTCTCAACAGTAGGAAAAATCTTAGGGAGGTGTAGCTGGCACAAGAAAGTCACTTTGTCCACACAGCATTTGTTTTTCAGATGGCAGCAGCTGCTTTACTTCATTTGGTTTTGAATGATTGTTACTCTGTAGTCCCGCATGTCTGTATGCAAGGGTTGAGAGCTTTTAAAATAAACTGAGCACATTTTAATTGACTGTTCTTATGATGTGGATGTATGAGCCAGAGTTGCAATTGTCAGAGTACTGAGTTGCCTGGTGCTTAGCGCATGTATTTGGCTTGTACAAAAACTGAGGGCCTGAATCCAGATTTACTGACTGAACGCAGAGGACAGGGCTGCTCTGCGCACCAGCACAGCTTTATCTCACTGCATGGGCCATTTGAAGTGGTGTGGGGCAGTCTAGCTTTTCAAACATGGAAGAAACTTTGCTCAAAGTTAGGAGAGTCTCACTTAACAAGCTTTCCATTTGCTTAATAAAATTTATTAAGAACAAATCCTAATAATGGTATTCCACACATAGCTGCAGGTCAAATTGGATTTATTATACCATGCCTTTAATATATCAATTTTTATTATTTTAATAAGAGTTCATTTGTGTGTCTAATAATACATCACATTCTACTCCTGGCCTGATTAGAAAGTTTCTTAAATATTTGCTTGATCATTATACTTCAGTAAAGGTCTGCTGTCTTGGGACTAACTCAGATCTATCCTGGTGCATGCAATAGCCAGTAAAGCCTACAGACTGAGGCACATTTTTCCAGCCATCCATTTAAAGTAATTGTATAATTCCTTGGCAAATAAAGTTTGTGATTTCCAAGCATTAATGTGTAACCTGCTATTTACATTTTTCATCTGGATAACCAGAATGTATCAGTTGTCTTCTACCCTACACCTTGCTGGAGTGATTAATACAAACTTTAGCAACAATTTGTTTACTTTTCTACATTTCCTTCAGCAGGGCAAGTTCTGTCAACCATACCTGCAAAAACAAAAAAAGCAAAAGACAGAGGCAATTATTTAGTTAGGCTCCATCTGTCTCTTACTGAAGCATGAAAGAGAGCCAAGGGGTTACGGCAGAAACAGTTATTTGAATCAGGATACATAATTGCAAATGTATAATCCTGTTGTATAAATTTTGTTCAATGTAGGCTTTCACCTATATTGAACAAGAGCCAATACAAGGGCCACGGCTGCACAGCTCCTCACTTATTAATAGGGACAGTCATGACAGTATTTTCCATCACTCCTTTTGAGGCATTAGTCCTCCTTGGTGCTGAATTTGGCAAAACAGTAAAGACGTTTCATGGCCATGACCTAAATACTACCCTCCTCACAGACTCTTCTAAACTGAGGGCATGCAGGAAAGAGAAAAGAATTCAAGCTCTCCCCGTTTCTAGAGAGATGACACTAACAAAGATATTTTTAATGTGAGAACAGGGCAGTTTTGAAAAGCTGACTGTTGGGATTTTCATATGACCCACAGCTCAATTAGGATGTTTTCTAATAAATAGATGGCATTATAACTGTTCTTCAGCTTACTGGGCAAGTTTTTCTGGTTTGAATAGTGACATAATATTCAGAAATTATATTGTTTAGTCCTTGTACTTCACTTTTTAAGCCCCTTACAATAGAGGGTTTTGAACCTTTAAGCTCTCCTTCCCTTTCAGTGTTACTATAGGAATTAGTTTTATCTGGCAGGAACATATTTCATCTCAGCTGACATGCAAAGCACATGAGGTACAGCAGCTGAAAGAAGGCCTTGTGCTTGGCCAGTGTTGCAGGCTGTGTCTTGTCTGTGGAGCAGAGTTTGGGACTGTCTCCTGTGAGACACTGTGATCCTCCTTGTGCTGTTGAAAGAGCAGCAATTACTCCAATGAATGCCCAGCAGACAAGGGAGCTGAAGAGATATCAGAAACTCCTTTCCAAGCGATGCTCATTCAGCAATGGTCCTCCTGTTTTCCACAATGCCCTAGTCGTAGCGAAGCACCAGTATGCACACTCGACACGCAAACTCTCCTGACACCTCCCTGGACACATGGCAGAGAGCAGACGGCACCAGCACTGCTGTTTTTCCCAGTGCATGACACCGAGCACTGCTGTGCATGGAGACACTTTTGCCCAGCCAGGTCCAGAGCCAAGAGGGCCTCATGCCTTGCTCTGCTTTTTATCCCATGCCAGTGCAATCACAGCAGCTCCCTTCCAGAGAAAGTCTTGAAGTGCTTTATAATCATTAAGCCTCACATTACTCTTTGGGTTAATTATTTGTATGGCAAGAGAAGTCAGCCACAGAGGTTACATGTATGAAATATCCATGTGTCAGCCTTTATAGACCTGAGCGTGCTCGGGTTTGTTTGCCCTTTTAGCACCATCTTGATCCTGTAATCAAAATATATGTATGAGTTCCAGTTTTGATAAACTAAATCATAAAAGAACAAACAAGCAAATGAGCTTTTCCATTGCCTCCTCCTCCGTTGCAGTCTGGCTTTTCAAGGTGCGATCCTTGAGAGCAGGGCTGTACTTTCCCTAACCAGAGTCCCTTCTGGCACTCTCATTCATGCATTCTGTCAAACAACGTCTTCTTTGATTTTTATCAAGATCTTGACTGAAATCTTCAAAGCAATTAATTCAGTGCTCCATGATTGCAGCTGCTGAATAATTGTTTGTTAGAGTGTTTTCTTTCCCAGGCAAGAGATGTAAAGTAGTTGCTCCCCTCAATAAACAAGTTGTCAAATGTGATTAGTTAATGGACCTGTAATCATGCAATAGCATAAAGGTAAGGAATTGGTAAGTGTGATGTGAAAATGCAACTTTAAATTAAAGCTATAGGGGAAGATTTTCCCATAGGAAATCTTGCTACCAATGCTGAAATAGACTATTTACCATTCATAATGATTAACTGTAGATCGTTAATTAAAGAAAATAAGAGATTAGTCATCAAGCATTTCAAATTAAAGATGCACTGATTGTTTGAGTTACTGTTGGTCTGACTGGGAGACCAGGTTGGTGGCCAGGTCCCCATGCCCGAGCCAGCCTTCCCACAGAAACTGATATGCAGAAGTAAAAGCCTATTAAAATTAAGGTAAAAGATCTACTAGCCAATATCAAGCTCCAAGAGCCTGAAATGTGATCCTGTGTTCCTAGGACCAGCCTTGTAATTCTCTGCACTGTTCTTGGTCAGATGCATGTTGTCAGGCTCGTCAGTTTGTAGAGGAAGGAGGAATATCTTGTATTTTGGCAAGTGAATGCAAAATTCCAAGCTAAATGGAGTTACCGTGAACGTGTATTACAGCTCAAAAGCCAAGTAAGTAACTTGCTTTCTTCTCTAAGTAATAAATCTACCTTTCTGCCAGCCCTTTAGAAGAAATCTCAGACAATCCTGTAGCGGCATCTGCAGAAGGCCAAAGCCCCGTGCAGAGGAATCTTGCAAAGTTGGGTATTTTCTCCCCTCACTTCTTACTTTGGAAAGATGCATTCAATGGTATCATTTCCTAAAAGAATTTTCCTTGCCAGAAAAAGAGAAGTTTTGGTTGGTTGGTTGGTTGGTTTTTTGTTTGGTTGTTTGTGTTTGGTTTGGTTTTTTTTTGTTAAAAAACTGTATCTATTATAGAAATTTAATTTTCCATTTGGGAATTACAAGCAGTAATGCAATAATAATAGTTGTTGGTTTCCACATGCTAATTTCAAACTATTCCAGGCAGCTGCCTTCTGCTTTCTGTGCAATCTCTTAGTGTTAGGCTCCAATATAAAATGAAATTACTCTAAACTGTTTGCCAAATTTGACTCTTCTTTTAAAATCATGTAGCTGTTACTTACATTATGTAACAGCAACTGGGGTAATTTAATTACTAGGTCACGTATGAAAAACAAGACTTCACTTGCAACTTTCAGGTAATTAACCACCTAACTACTGTTAAAAATACAATAATCAGGGCAAGGGACATGTCAAAGCCACTTCACTGGTGATACGCTGCATGGTCAGAGGCTGTGGGGTTGTTGCTGCTGATAGCCCCAACCGGCTCTTTCTTTCTTTGCTCTTCGGAGGACGGGGAGGCAGCTGTGATCTGTGGGCTCTCTCGCACCCTTGCTCCCACCTCTGGGGGTGCTCTGCCAGCACAAGGGGCAATGGCGCTGCTGGGTTTCTGCAGGACTCAAGTCTGACGCTCCTTTCGCAGTGTCTTTCTCCAGATGAGTGTCTGACCAGGACTAGAGGCTACATGGCATGGGCTTGTAAAGCAGGTTTGTAAGTACAACTGTTTGCTAAGAATAATGAGGTCTTGGCCAACCTCAGATCCTAATGCTGAGGCAGCTGTCTTTAAAAAAGTAACAGAGGAATACCCGTATTGACATTTTGGCTATTCAGTCCAGCAGGTCATGCTTCAGGGACTTTTCTCCTCCAAGACTATTTTGTAATGAAAGGTGAGACTCATAAATATGGTGGTTTTAGACAAAACCCCACAAGTTGCCTGTTTGAAGCAAAACTCTCCATGCACCAGTGCTGGCACACTTCCAGTTTCACCCCATGGTTTGCTCCAGCATCCCTCTATCCCCATCTCCTCTGTAGATTACTTCAGGGCTTGTCCCACTCATCTTCTCCCTCCTGGCTGGCTCCCACTGGGATACTCTGGTTCCACCTTATTTGTGCCCCATTCTCTGCTTTTCCTGGTGTGGTATCTAAGGACAATGGTTATCTAGGAGAGTGTTTCAAGGTACTGAACCTTTTAAAATTGAGCAGGTTAGCCAAAGAGTAGATCATACACATAAAAACATAGTTAACTGCAGAACTACAGAAGATGGAGCATGATGTAGATGGCCAAATGTCATGATGCTTGCAGTGGCATCCCCCAAAATGGTGAGACTGAGGTTAGGATCAGGTTACTCCAGATTGCTTACGAAGAGCATCCAGGTTTCCATTGAAGACTGCATGCTGGATTGAGTGGCTGCATCCCTTCTTTGCCCACACATTGCTCGAGAGCCATCCTCATCCTCGTTAGTATGCAGCTGGTGTGGTTCACCAGCTCTGCCAAGCAGAGCTTTTTAATTCTCCCTCACTGGAGAGAGGAAACTTCTAAACAAGAGAATGATTAATGGGGGGAGGAAAACAGAGCAAACAAAATTAAAAAAGGAATAATAAAACCCCCCAGTGAAAGTGAAGCGATCAAGATTTATGAGAATTCTATGAATTCCTCACACTCGTTTGAAGCAGGATTGCATAAGCTGCAGCACACGGTGCTCAGCACATCTATTACTGAGAATAGCCGTGTTTATGCTTCCATGCCCAGAGGCTCCAAGCACAAGGCCTGTTCACACACGTAAGCGCAACACAGAAAGCCAGGCCCGAGTAGCACAAGAGCAGCTGGGAGGATTTTGGCTGTGAAGGGTGGGTCTTGCCTGCAGCACAGCTTGGAGGGGCCACACAGGACAGCAGCTCCTGGCGCGGGGACAGCCAGGGAGGGGGGACACGTATCTGGGCACCACAGTGAGATCTGGTTTGTCACAGCTCCACAAAGTGTGCTATTTGGGTAAATCCAAGCTTCCCTGGGAAGGATACCCAGCTCGCGATCAGCAGCCTTCACTGAAGCCCTGGAGAGGTTTGCCAGGCGCTTGTTTCCCTCCTACTTCCTTCACAGTTTAATGGAAGTCAGTGAAATGTTGCTGCTCAGGTTTTCCACTATGGCTGTGGATGCGCAGTCTTCCCATGCTCCTGCAGCAGTCAGCACTACCCAAACTGCATTATGGGTGCCTCCAAGCTGCTTGAAATTAGGAATCGGTGGAGCACATGGTACACTATCGGGTCTTTCTTCCTGGAGGGAGTCCAGCCTGGCTCACATGAGAGACATTTGCAATGAATTGTCTTCATACAAAATACTGAACTTGAATAATATCCCTCCGCTCCCCATGGCAGTAGTAGTAAGTGCTTGAGCATTTTTCTTCTAATAGCTCGACTTTGCTCTGCACCTCTCATGTGTCCCTTTACCACCAAACTCTCTCTATCACTGTGAGTGGGTAAGAGGGTTAACACCAGCTAAACTTGGATGGTACAAGCTGGGAGAAGTCGGGTCCTTACAAAGCACAGCTCGTACGTGGTTATCTTTATGGGCAGAACAAGCTCACATTTGTTCAGGGTGGATCACAGAAGCTCTCTCACCTGATAAGTTGCAGGATAACTGACAGAAGAGTTGGTTATAATTGGTACAGATGATACCTGAGCACAGAATTACCTCAGCTTTTGCAGAGGTCACACCTGAAACTCCCCAGAAGAGCAGAGGTCTGCAGCATGATCACCTTCCTCAGCACAGAATCACAGAGTGGTTTGGGTTGGAAGGGACCTTAAAGATCACCCAGTTCCACCCCCTTGCCACAGGCAGGAACACCTCCCATCAGACCAGGTTGCTCCAATTCCCATCCAACCTGGCCCTTGATGGGGCAGCCACAGCTTCTCTGGGGAACCCTCACAGGGGAGAAGTTTTTCCTAATATCTGATCTAAATCTGTCCTTCTAGAATTACAAGTATCCAAAAACTGCAAACCTTTCTGAACACATTTAGCAGCCAGACCTAAATGTTACATGTTACTACAACCTAAACCAGAGTGTTTAAGAATCTGCCTCTTCAGCACAGAGTGTAATTCAGGGGCTGTGAGCAGGAGGAGTGGAGGAACAGATTGCATCCATACTTACTCCAGATAATAATCATACCATTACCTTGAGGTTAAAATTTTAAAGTCTTTGTGCTGTCTATTGTGTGCATACACGTATGTGTACATTTCAACACTGTCTGCAGCCTGTTAAGACACATACAATGGGAACCTGGGCAGCTGGGGTTCGTGGGGCTCAGGCTGCCCTGCATCACAGTCCTAGCGCTTGTAAAATGCAACAGCCAACCTCTGCACCTGCCTGTTGCTTCTCAGCTAGATGAATCTAAGCAGTAGCATCAGACCTTTCCTCTCCTACTCTTTCAATTGAGTAAGGAAAACAAAATAAAAAGGCAGAAGCAGAATTTTTGCAATTCTTACAACCATCTATTTTGGTTATACCGATGTCAAAACTGCGGGCTGCTCACCTGGGTGAAGGAAGTATCACAGTATCACAGTATGTTAGAGATTGGAAGGGACCTCAAAAGATCATCTAGTCCAATCCCCCTGCCAGAGCATGTCAATGAAGCAATTCTCACTTGGCCATGGGGCACTGTTGCTAATTTGCCGGCTGCCTTTTCTGCGCTGGTGGAGGGGAGTCAAGGTCCTCATGCTGCAGCAGGGTGCTGAGGAGCAGTGCCCGGTTCAGCTCCAGATGATCTGGCACACAACAGTAGCTATGGCCATGAGGAGCAGCCAGCCTGGGCAGGAGCAGCAGCGTAGCTATCATGACATCACATGCTGTGCTCTTCTATCAAGTGCAGTTTGTGTTCAGGAGGCCAGATCAGCCCAAGCAGGAGCTCCACTGCCTGGTTAATGCCATTAATCCAGAGTTATGCCACGCAGCTTGGTTACCAGGGGGATCAGACAGGGAGGGCTCAGTGACAGGCAGCGCAGGGGCCCAGGTGTGGGTGCACCCCTGACCAGCAGAGCAAGCGGCAAGCAGCCCTTGGCCACGCTGCTCCCATTGGGCAAAGCTGCTCCCTGCACTCTCAGTGCAAGAGGTACTGGGCTGCCTGCTCCGAGGAGAGACATTCATCCACAGAAAAGGACAAACCTCCCTTTGACAGTGAATAAGAGTGAGATTAAACCAAAAAGTGATGTGGCAAACAAGAAAAACAAATAGAGAAAAAGGAAGTCCTTGGAAGGGGGAAAACTGGGAGTACGCATTTTTTGGTGGGCAGAAAGATCAGCCAGGACAGAAGACCAGGGGAAGAGCAGCTTCAGCTATGAAACCACCAGGCAGTGCCCATTTCTACTGCCAATTAAACCTGTGTGTGTGTCTGCCTGGGGAAGGCATGGGAGTAAAAGGAAACCATCAGTGCCCCACGGTTCTTGGCCAAGTTATTTTCCATTGCTGAAGTATTCCACCACAGTTTATTGCTTTGACCTTGCTGCCTGTGCTCTTGTTCCTTCTCTTCTTTCTCAGCATGTAGAGGCTACTGGTGGTTTGTTGTGCCTGCTTAGAACATGGATATCTCTGGGGAAGCTTTTGGTATCCTAACGTGCCTCTAGAGTGATGCACAGCTATACCACCCTGCGTAACCCAGAGTCACTGTGTAGAGAGAAAGCACAGCAACTGTGCATACAGCAATACTCAATAATCAAAGAAAGTCGGTTTTGGAAAGTCCAGTAAGAATAAGGATTAATAATGTATCCAAACCCTGCTGTGCCAGAGAAGGGAGCAGTGCTGAGGAGCAGGGATGGCACCAAGGAGGACGCAGCAGGATGCAAAGCCCCAGCCAGCCCACTGGAGATGGAGGGGCCACTGTAACCTGCTGGCCATGTAACCTTGTTGCTTTGTTTGAAGGATGCAGTGTGCGGCTATAATTCCTTTGCATCTGATATGGAGATGTAGCCTAATTCTAATAGCATACAGCTCCTTCTGCCCTCTCTGGGATTTTCGTTACATAGCCTTATAAGGGCCAGTCTGAAAAGCTGAATCTGGACAGAGCTGGGAACCGCTGTTCCCTGCCATACTCATTTCAGTTCTTTGGTTCATACAATTCCTCTGAGCAAAGGAGGACCGATAACCAATAAGTGCTATGGGCAAGCTATTTAGTGGGACTTCCTCTGAATTTGGATGAATCATTTGACTTCCTCCTGCCTCCATCAATCCTGTTGCAAAAGTAGCTTAATGCTGGCTCTAAATGAAGAACAGGCGCTCCTTCTGAGCACAGCTATCACACACCAGTGGAGGGAGAAGGGGATAAACAAACAAACACACACCCCAACTGCAGCCAGTGCAAAATGCAACCAGTGGCTCCACTCCTGGAGTTGTTCCTCAGTCTCCGTTAGCAGCTGAAAGCAGAAGGTGCAGAGGATGATGTGGGGACTGTTGGGGTAATGGCTGCTTTCTCAGAGCTCCTCTGCAGCCCTGGAGAGCCAGCAGCTCAGGGCATGGTGATGGAGACAAATGGAGGCCAGGGTCTGCCTCTATGAGAGGAACCTTAACAAACGCCTTTCATCCGCATTTTAAGTTACTGAGAGAAAAATTGCCTTCCCATTGGCATACTTACCACTTTAATGATTGACACCCCTGTCTTCCCATTCCTGCTTCAGAGGCCAGTCCCTTTGCTGCAGTGCAGACTCTTCTTTTCTACCCTTAGATGTTTTGTACTAGTTTAGAGAAGAGTAGCATCAGCAGCAGCTTTACAGGAGACCTTGTTCAGATTGGAAACCTGCCCACACTGAAATGGTTTTGCCTGATCTCACTGAGGTGAACTCATAAAATAGTGGTTGTTCTCAGGCTTTATTTTATGTATTTCAAGTTTATTTTATATCAGTTATTGGATAATGTTTGCCTGGGCTGAAATATAACTCCAGGTGGGAAAATAAAATCCATTTTCCTCCATCCCTTGCTGCCAAAGACGAAGCACCAGAGCAAGATACCGGCTTCAAGCATATCCCTGATGGAACAAAGGTGCTAGGTTTGCAGTGACAGAGCAGGGCTGACACAGCTCACAGATGGTCTGCGACCCCCCCCCCCCCGGTGTCTGTGTTTGATCGCACAGGCCTGCCACAGACAGAGATGGGCTCTGCCAATGGCTGCCCAGTATGGGAATCACCTCTCCCACCCCTCCTCCTCCTCACTGGCTTTTCCCCATCCCTATCCCTGCTCCAACTGTACCGAAAGGTCAGGAAAAACCAGAGCTGAATGATTGGTTTCTGGGCAATGTCGCCGCAAGAAACAGCCACCAGCTCCTTGCAGGAAGCCGCTCAGGTGCAAACCCACAGTGATCCTGTTAACCCCATTGCTCTGGTGGAGAATGCTGGTCCTTGGAACTTTAGGGGTTAACAGAAATAAACCATCTTTTCTGCATTATTTTGTATTGGTCTCACTTCCTTGCTCAAGAGACATCTAGAAAAAGACTTTTCCCTCACATTCAGCAGGCGAGAGGCAAGGGCGGCAGCCCCTGCCACCCTGACAGGGACACAGTCTTGCAGGCGTGCAGTAGCAGCACTGAGCACACACACTCTGTATGTTAGTGTTGCATCGAAAAATCAACGTTTTCTGCTCCTTACAGGCAGTTTTCTCCACCAGAAAGTCAGCTCCCATCTATCCACAGGTCCTCAAATGTGACGGGTGGCTTGGGGGGACCTGGACAGAGCGGTAGCAGCAGCCCTACAGCCAAGCCCATTGGCTGCAGGAAAAAGCAAATACACTGGGCAGCCTCATTTTGTGAGCTCAATCACCTACAGACACGCTGCTTATGCAGCTGTGGTGTGTTTCCGTGTGTGCCTGTGCATTTCAATTTGTTCCTTGGTTTCCTCCAAATATATTTTGAAACTAACAGCAACCACATAACCTGCTAAACAATCCCACCCAGCAGGAATGGAGGAGCAGCAGTCTTGGAGGTAGTTAAGTATTTCGTTATGTATTTATATATAATGACATACTATATGCCTTTATCTATATAAAAATATATTTAATGTATTTTATTATATACTTTTATAGTTACACATTTCCTGATGCCCACAGGCTTTATGAAACCCTGCAGGTGGCTGGTGGGGAGGCAGCTGGTACCCCCCACCTCAGGGACAGCTGAAGCACAGAACCAACCCTCACAGGCCCTGGGGAACCCCCAAGGGAAGAACCGACAGAGGGTACATGCAGGATGAGCCCTCTGCGAGGAGCTACCCATCAGAAGGCAGCCTCCCCAGCCCCGCAACCAGCCCAGCCCACTGCTGCCCTTGCTTCTGTGGTCAAACCCCTGGTGCCCACCAAGCAGAGTGAATTTATCTCTGTTAAATCCCATCCTCACGCTGCTTCAGGTGAGCTCTGAGGAAAACATCCTCTCTCTGCCCTCTGAGCAAGTTCCCCAGCACAAACAGAGAACATCAGCAGTTCCGTATCTGCAGTCCTGGCTGAAAGCAAATCTCTGCTCTCCTTCATTTATTGTTGGGGAAGAGGATGGAGAGCGGAGGCCGACAGGATGGTGACAGAGGGACTGGGTGGCAGCTGGGCTCCAGCCATTTCACATTCACTTTCTCCCGCATCACAAGAAATCGGAAGTGGCACAGATTATTTTTGTCCCTCTTTTGTAGGTCACCTTTAATAGAAATGTTGGTAACGCTTGCTATCTGTGTATCTGAAATCTTACGTGGTAGCTCTGTAACTGCCTTTATCAGCCTTCTTTCATGTATAATTTAATGCTTGTATAACTATTTTGTTTGGGTGTGACTCTCAGAATTATGACTAAAAAAAAGCTAGTTAACTGCTTTTTATGGAAAGTATTTCTTTCATGTTATTTTAAAACCATGGAGCCAGGGGAAGCATTTTATAGACCACAGAACCTCACAGAGCAGTTAATTTCTGTTTGAGCTATTTTCTCCGCTGTTTTAAAGGGTGCCATCAAGATCACTGCTATTTCTCTTGGTTGGGAGCCAGACAACTCTTCTGCAGTTGCGACACATCCTTGCGTGGTTATTAAAGACGGAGAAAATAGTAAGCACTGGAGCTGGACGCTGTGTCACCCCGTGTCGATGGGCGGAAGGGAGGAGGCTCTGCCTCGCTGTCACCGGCACTCCAGGGCAGCCACAACTTGAAATTAGGCGCGAAGGATGCTGCATCCTTCTTCTGATGGGCAGAAACTATTTCAGCTTGGGAATGTGGGATAAACCCCCCAAACCCGATGACAACTCACATACCCCCTGTCCCAGGCCCCGCTGTCCTGCCAGCCCAGCAAGCTGAGCCATCCCATGGAAAATGCTTTTTTTTCCATGGGCAGCAAATGGGTTTCGGTCACATCTGTGCCATGGGCCCAATGGAGCATGTGGGCCTCTGCCGCATGAGCCTTAGCTCAGAATAAGAGCCCTCTGCTTTTTAAAGCAGACAGTTGGGTGTTTAAAGCAGTAATTGGGTGTTTAGCTGAGCCCTGGGCAGGCATGAGCTATGCACTAAATATTCTGCCTTTTGTTTCATACTGGATTATTTTGTGTATCTGAGTGGAGGGGTTTTTCTTTCTGGTCTCTTCTGTGCAGTTTGTTCCTCGCCTACTTGTGGGCGTTTGTTGAAATCTTTGCTTTTCGCTTATGAGGTCAAGTGCTTTAATCAGGAGCAAAAAAATTTGCGTGCTTTAGTCCTAAATTCTCTGAGTGGCTGCCAAATATAATTAGAAACAAATGGCTTTATCCCTCATTTGAGAGCTCCACATGCACTGGGGGGGCAGGAGGGGGAGAATTTGCTTTGCCTAGCTTTTTTTGGGGAGCTTGCAGACTAAAGCACCACCAGAAGAAAACAGTGGTACTTACACATTCAGCCCCACTTGCGGCTTCCTCACACAAGGGACAGTGTCCAGCCCTAGGGACACAGCATTGCCCATTGGTACTGCAGGTCCTGCACTCGGGTGTGGGGGCCCCTAAACAGGAGCCATTGCTCATCCTTCTGGTGTCTCCCAGCATGAGGGGGCATTTGCTGAGAGAACAGGTGCTTGGAGGTTACAAACTGGCTATTTCAACAAACAAATGGTTTTGGCACCAAAATGGCTAAAGAGCATCTCTCATGGCTTGTACAAGATGTGGAGTTTTGCAGCATTGAGTCACAGCCTGGCATGGCCCTATGGCATGACACTGCCTCACAGCGCCACCTCACAGCACGGCATCACCTCACGGCATGGCATCACCTAGTGGCATGGCACCACCTCCTAGCATCACCTTATGGCGTGGCATCACCTGATGGTATCACCGCAAAGCACAGTGTTGCCCCATGGCATGGTCTGCAGCAGAGGAGGGAGCCCACCACCACTGCCCCGTGGCCACACATGTGCTTTGGGGGATGGGACTGCCTCAGGCATTGGGGGGATTTTTTTCTTTCCTGAGTACATTTCAGAGCAAACTGAATAAAATCTGCAAGTTCTGGGTTTTTTCCCCCTTTTTGACTTTCTTAAGGGACCTGGCTTGGGCTGGATGCCACGGTGATGGCCGTGAGATGCAAACTGGCTAATCAGCAATTTTTTAAATGCTTTTATGCTCCTCATACCCCCAAGCCCCAAAAAAGCCGGGTGCAGCACCCAAGGACAAGGTACACATCCTGCCCCATGGCCACCCCTCCCAGCACCTCCTACCCATTGGTGAGCACAGGGAGATCTTCACAGCTGAGCAGCTCAGGCGTTCTGATTCCCTGTAATGCAGCACTTGAACTTGAGCCATTGGTTTTCAGCAGCCACAAAAGTCTTCATGCGTTTGCCTTATTCAGTTTGAACACGTTTGTCCCCAGCGCCCCAGCCTGCCGGCCTTCACCTCACCGCACCTCACCTCACTGCTGCAGAGAAGGAGGGTCCAGTCCGTGATGTACCGAGCACCAGACAGGGGGTGGATGTCCCATCCCAGGCTCTGCAGTGGCACTGAGGGCTCATTTCCCAGGTGAGACACTAGATGGAGCATCTAACATCGCGAATACTTGGGTATTTTAATCCCATGAAAGATAAATTGAAAAGCTAAATGAAAACACAGATTAAGTTGTATCCAGCAGCCCTTGCATCCCTGTTTGCTCACTGGACATGCGCCGCCTCAATAGCAGCAGGCAGGAGCGGCAATGCCTGCACCAGGGCTCAGCCATGGTTTCTCCTGCAGAAACGCAGACCTCCAGCAGTCGCAGGCCCGGACGCACACGAAGGGGACAGGGGATGCTCCGGTGGCCCTCCTTTTGCTTTCCCAGAGGCCACTCCCAGGTATTCCCTTCAGCTGGGGAGGCAGCACCCTCTGATAACACCTCAGCTGTGAGCCGGCTCCACCTGGGGAAGGCAAAGATATAGGCTCGGGTTTTCTTGCTGCAGGAGGAGTCAAAGGTGTCTGATATTCCTGGAAAGCCTGTAGGTAAGCACTGCGTTTCCCAGGGCAATTCCAGGGCCAGCAAGGATCACCGGTGGTGTCTGTGCCTGATCTGCTCCTGGCAGCACCAGAAACTTGGCTAAAATTGTTCCTCAAAACTTCTGGGGCAGAGACATGGCTGGTGCAGTGCAGGGGGAGAGGAAGAGCCCTGCTCCCAATGGCTCAGCATCACCATGGGACTAGGGATGGCCCCAAGAGACTGCTGGGAGATGCAGCTGCTGGTTGAGCATCTGCAACCAGCCACACACCCTGAGATCCATCCAGGGCAGGGGGATCCTGCCCCAGGACCCGTCTGCCTCCAGCCTTCCGTGCCCTGTCTGCCGGTGAAAGGCTTATGAAGGTCCTGTGTGGCATCAGGCATGCAGGCTGCTGTGGCTCAGAAACCAGGGAAAACCAGAGGAACTGCTCCAGATCGTTCTTGCACATTGGTTGTGACTGCAAGGAGCACGGCATGGGGCATTGCTGTGCAATCACAGGATGGCAGCCAGCAGGACACAGACCCAGAGCTCAGCTCGGAGAACTAAACTGCAATCAGCATCGCTTGCTTTTGCATCTCTACTTTGCTTAAGACTCCCAAAACTGTTCACTTCCCACTGCTGGCAGCTGAACTAAAACCGGGTGTGACAAGGTGACAAGCCAGTGGCACAGCATTCCTTGTCCTCACCCAGACTGCGGGACATTTCACTTTGAAAACCAGAAGTGGTTGCGAGTCGCTAATAAGGTAACAAACTCTTCCAAAGTGTGGCTCTGACCTGCAGGCCTCACCAGCACATGGTGGGGTCCACTGAGCCCCAAGGGGGTGCCTGTGTTCCCCTGCAAGCCCTTTGAGGCATGTTAGCACAGGCTCCTTGGATCCATCACTTCCACATGCGTGTGGGTTTCCCGACACCCAAGTGACCCCAGCAAACTTACCAGGGCAGGATGCTGCAACCCCTCAGTGCCATCACAGGCCAGGCTCATTTGGGTGCGAAAACCTCCAGCATGCTGCTCCCAGGGGTGTTCCTCCAGCTATGCTGCGCAGTGTGGGCAGAGCAGCACAGCAGGAACATGCAGCGCTGGCTCACATTAATCCACAGGCTAGGAAGGGCTAAAAAAAAAGCGCAAGGAAGAGAACATGGTGCTGGAAACCAAGTTGTGTTGGCCACCTCTGCAGCTACGGCTAGGGCCAGCATCCATATGTGTCTGCATTCACCCTCACCTCCTTCAGATGCTCACCAGTAGGCAGTATTTCAATATGGGAAGAATAAAATGCCTCAGCTTGGCAAAGACAGAAGTGGATGGAGGAGATTATTTGCTAGAGGGTCCCATCTTCTCCCATAGCTTCACTGCTGGTGTGGGGACAACACATATGATGTGATTATTTACCATTTCTCACGATACAAGCATCAAAGGAAGTTATCAGGCAGCAGGTTAAACCAGAGGAAGGTTTATTCTGTCTGCTCATACACAGCATACACTGAAACCATGGCAGTCCTGGCACAGCTCACCCTAAACAGCAAATGATTGAACAAGGACTCAGACATCAGAAGACAAGAGAACTTATCAAGGGCAATTAAGCACAGTGACGACCCTCGCACTGTCTCAGGGAGTGCCTTGCTGGGAGCTGTGCTGGTGGGAGCTGTGCTGCTGGGAGCTCTGGACACCACACCCTGGTGCCTGTCCTGCTCCTGGACCATCTCCCCTAGAGCAGCAGTGGGGGCAGGCATCGCCCTGCCTCCCCCTGGGCACACCCAGTGGGGGCATCCACACCGCCCCACGTGTGCAGTGGCACCGTGCTGCTTTGCGCCCGCCCAGCGGCTGCTCTTCCCCAAGCTGGTACTTCCCCTCACTTCCCGGCACACACAAGAAATGCGGGTTTTCTTGAGACTTTCCCTTAACCACAGCACGTATCTGGAAGCCCCATCTAACGGTGACGTCAAACTGGTCTCTGCTCGCCCGGCTGCAGCAGCGCTGGGGGGAAACTTCCCTGTGGTTCACGGTGCCTCCGTGCTTCCCCACAGGCTGGGGTGGGTCCCTGACAGTGCTGTGCACCGGGACCGCTCCCTGGGCTTGGGCTGCCCTCGCAGCCACTGAGTGCGAAGGAGCTACTTGTGTGCCAGCCAAGGCTGGTGCAGCGAACAGCCTCAGACACGCACCCGCTGCCACTCACCTGGGACCCCCAGACATGGGGAAGGGCTCTCTGTACACGCTCCCCTAGGACCGCAGAGCTAAGCCACGATGTGGGATTACCAGGTGGCCCTGCCCCTGTGGCCAGGATGTGCCGGGCGAGGGCACTGCCAGTTCTGACCTACACAAAACCAGATGATTTTCTCATCTATGAAGACCAGGAGAGTAAGAGCACTTGGACAGTGCTTGCTGTGGTAAAGAGCTCCTCAAAGGCCACCAGGGTTTGGGGGGCTTCTTGGACCCATCAAGGCACAGAGTACACATTAAGTTTACTTGGCGATTGCAAAATTACCAGCTAGTATCTGACTCCAAAATCTTACTCATGGTTGTGCTGGGAAGAATGGGGCCATTTTCACATCCCGGCTCCAGCCTGCAGCACTGGTGGGAAAAAATGCTGCTCCGAGATGCAAATGGAGCAAATTTGCTGCAGAAGCCACTGGCTAAGCATGGATGTTATCCCCCCCAAAGCCATTCCTTCAGTCAGCCTCACCACAGCCACACTTTAATGTGAGCACATTGCAAAAATAGAGGGGCACTGACTGAAGATCTTGTCTCTTCCTCCTTTAGGAAATTGCAGACTTCCATTTCTTTAATCTAACCATTTGCAGGAGGAGATACTTTCTCCAGAAAAGCCAATATAAGAGGGCTGAAAGGTCGGATGGGATAATATGTAATCCATTGCGATAACGGCTGTTTACAGAATTATTAATCAAACGTAAAAGGGAACAGATAGTAACATTTTTTATTAAATATTACAGTGGATCAAAAAGTACAAAATATCTTTTGCCTGCTATGTGATTGGGAAACTATTGGCACATAATACAGTATCAAAAGCATTAATAAGTACAATTTGGAAAACATACAAAAATTGAGTGTTTATAGTTGGCTCAGCTTTATTTCTGGTAGTGTTTAACGCAAAGGTTACTCAATAACCTTTTACATGGGAAACTATATAATATTACTGGGCCATTTTTATATATACAAATCATCACCTTACAGAGCATATAGGCTACATAACTTGAATCACAAAAAGTATACAATATTTACAACAAAAGAAAGTTAAAAAAGTATAAACAGCTAGTAGATTATGCTGCCATTATTAGAACATATTTAAAACTGCAGGGCTGGAGGGAGAGGGGAGGAGGAGGAGGAGAACGAGTGAAATATCCACCACGCGTACAGCAAACACCCAGGGTGCGCTCACGGCTGCACTGCCCATGCTGCCCCTTCACACCAGTGCATGAAGTCCCCTTCAGCATTAAAACCACGACACCCGCACAGTTGGGCCAGGTGTGACCTCCTTCACTGGCCACTGCAAAGGAAGGGACCGGGGGGGACCCCAGAGGTGCCCTAGGAGGCAGCAGCCCTGCTGCCCCGCACAGGCCACAGGTGCCGGGGGGGCAGACACAGCACTTGCCCCTGCACCAGCTCCAGGCGCTTGTCAAGATGACCTCTGCAGCCTGGACTAACTGCTTCCTAAGCGCGGATGCAGCGGGGGGGACATCTCCCGCCAGACTGGCAGGACAGACCTGCAGCAAAACGCAGCTTGTTCCTGCCCAGCCCAGCGAGGGGGTTGGATTTTACCGGGAGCGGGACCTTACTTCCCACGTGCTCCGCAAAGTCCGGCTCAGCGTGCGGCCAGAAGCTACATGCGAGCTGTTTGCTGCCGGGCCTTTTCCTTTGAATCTCACAACCTTCAGCATCCCTAATGAATCCTGGACATAGTGCGTTTGAATTGCACCATTTCTTGGAACTGGCTCCTGGTAAATAGATTTTATGACGCTATTACCAATTAGATTCCACAGTTTCCTTTACAAACTTACCAATAACAATGGTTTGATTGCACAAAGAAAAGCTTGTGCAATTTCTTTCAATAATAAGGCCCCTTGAACTCAAACAATGCAAACAAAGCCCCATTTAAGACATTAAAAAAAAAGGACCTTTCAGCCAATAGGGAATTCAATAGTCTTTTGAAAGATTTCCAAGATTTCTGTTAGAAGTTTTTAAACAAATAATGCTTCTGTTGGGGTTTACGCTATCATTTCTTTTCCATTGCCCTTACTATTTGCACAGTGTATGATGAGCTTCCCCAGCCAGCGGTGGGCAGCCTCCTCATGGGGCAAGCGAGGATCCTTCCTTTCCTCTCAACGTCCGCCAGCCCTGCGCTGCCCCAGCACAGCTCCGAAAAGCCTGCCATGGAACTCCAACAGGATGCGACCAAAAGGGAAATCAGACAATTTGCATAAACAAATGCACGATTCCAGGACACACAACCAAAAGACAGAAGAGAAGTGTCTGCTTTGCCAAACACACAACAAGCTTCCGTTTGCATTTGCTGTAGATTTTGATATTCTCTCCCCTTCCCCCGCCCTCCTCCTCCCTACCCCTAAACCCCTGATTCTCACATGATTAAGATCTAGTGCAACTTTACAACAGATGTCCTCCACACTGTGGTCTCTGCCTGGATGAGCCTGTGGTTCTGTTTCCTGTACGATTTGTGGAGCAGCAGGATGCTCTGCACTGGTATGTCCATGTTCTAAGTTCTACTAGTCTGTTTATCGATCATTTAAATATAGCTTTACCACAGGAATATAAAGTATTTAATTGAAGAAGCTGGATCTTTAACAGTAGATGAGTATATTATTCTGGTTTCCACCTTTGGATACTAAATATGATACATTATATATTGTATTTGGCTTCATATCACGGGAAAATTTAATGACATGCCTAGCATGCAAAGTGTTTCTTAGCAGTTTCCATTTTTCTTTTCGTATTGATTATGCTGTCGTTGAACAGTAACTGAGATGGTTTGAATCACAACCAATTTTCACATTCTAAAAAGCCTCCAGGTCACGCTTTGCTTTATCGATGTCTATGCTCGGCTGCGTGGTGGTGATGTCCTGCAAAGTGAATATACAGCCATAGAGAAGCTCTTTCTTTAGGAAAACTCAGCCCTTCCACACCCAGGCTTTCCCCCTATGAAAGGATGCCCAGGGAAAGGCTGAGATACCCTTGGGGGTGTGAAAGGTCCATCCCAACCACTGCATGCAATTCCCTACCCATCCTACTGAGCTTGGCCTGCTCGTGAGGCACAGGACCTGTAAGCTTCTGACCCAAATCAACACTGGCCCCTGTCCTGATTTCTGAAATTCCCGACATTCTCACAAACCACAAATCCATTTTCTGGGCTCTTTTGTCATCCAGCAGCTCGTGCCAGGGAGGTTTTGTTTTCTAGACTGTTTCTCTGGTAGGCAGGAAGGTTTCGCAGCCTAGGTAAGGTTAAGTACAACGCTCGACAAATTCATGGACCACGACATGGGAAAGCAAAGCTCGGTGGGAGGGGAGAAGCGGCGTGGGAGCCATCACAACTATGGGAGGAGGGCAAGAGGTGCTCTGCACCTCACAGGGGCAGATTGTGGGGAAAGGAACCTTGTTGGCACCCTTGCACCATAACATTACCTACAGTATGTTTATAACCATTAAGATTAATCTGAACCAGTTGTTTCAGTTTGTAAACGTTGCCACAAAAATGAAACAAAAATGCTGCTCAAAAGTGTAAAGAAACTGGAAAAATTACAGACACATAAAAGAAAAAAAATAGGACAGCCACAGCCTTTAAAAAAGTTGCAGATAAAATGATACTGTTTAATTTAAAAAAAAAAAAAGAAAAAAAGAAAAGAAACCCAAAACAGAAAACCAAACATAAAGAGCACAGAATATACTGGACAAACAAAACTATATAAATTATTGTGACCAAATGTGACACTGGTAGTTTACGAAGTGGATATGTACAGTCAAATTAAACAGTGTTTACCCTTCTGTTCTAATAGTGTTAAAATGAAGAATCTATTGCCGTTTTACTATACATTGCATTGATTGAATCTTTAAAAGTCAGGAAAAGTTACCCAAAAAAGCACATCCACTGATTGTATGGATTCTCGGCCCACTTCTCCTTTCCAGGTTCATCTCAAGTCCTCGAGTCATTGGCAACAACGCATGGCCTCTGGTCCTTGGCTCAGTGAAAGGCAAACACAGCCCTCGCATGGGACTTCAGTGAGCTCAGGACTGGGCCTGCATTTCCACGGCTCCCGTTGAACATCTGCTCTTACCATATACAAGTCCTTTCAGAAAACACATACGCAAGATCCAATGGGGTTTTTTCTTCCTCTTTTTTTTTCTTTTTTTTGGTTGGTTTTCTTTCTCTGGGGCAGGGATAAAGGGTGAGGGGACTGATGTGGGAGTCAGATTTAAAGAAGCAGTCCTGTCTCCATCAAACGCTGAAGCGCTCCTCTAGGCAAGACACGACTGCATCCTGGCTGACAAAAATACAGATTGCTAAATCTGTGAGGCATCGTCACAGGGGGAGGAATGTCGCTAACTTAACTTTTCTCCTCAGATCTTCTTTTGTGAGCAAGGGGGTTTACAGTTTTGTGCTGGGATGTACAGAGGATAGCTGTGAAGGTGGGAACGCAGCTTGAGGGTTTATAGCAGCTAAAGGATAAATGCTGTTATGCAAAAGGTCACCGTAGGAACTTCCTACAGGTGTTGCTGCAGCTAAGTGTCTGTACAGTTGCTGAGAGTTTGCAGGGGATGTGAGGAATTGTCTTTGCACCATGAAGGAGTGAAGAGCCAAAGGCTGCATTAGTGGGGAGAGCACGGTTTGATTTTTCAAGTACTGCAGGGGATGAGAATACCCAGGCGGGAGGCGATTGTTCAGCCCCGTGCACAGGCTTCCCGGATACAAGCCTGGGAAGATGGGGGCT
The DNA here is from genome assembly GCF_963264785.1 of Psittacula echo. Classification (NCBI taxonomy): domain Eukaryota; kingdom Metazoa; phylum Chordata; class Aves; order Psittaciformes; family Psittacidae; genus Psittacula; species Psittacula echo. Next base: position 49,316,731 of record NC_137743.1, read on the forward strand.
GAAAGGGGATATTTGTGGCTTTCCAGCATGCTGCCAGAATGGAGGCCATGCACCGGCTTGCTGCCTTCCCCCTCTGGGTCGGGAACCTTGTCTTTCGCCGTGGTCTCCTTTGGTAAGTGCAGAGGAGAGACAGCTCGGATTTTTTTTTCAGAAATGACTTTGTCCAAATCCTCCAGGCTCCGTTTCAAAGGCCGGGCAGCCCCCACGTTTTGAGGGCTCATTCTGCGGCTGATGATAGGATGCACCATCCCCTCTATCTTCCTCAGATTCTCCAGCCTCTGGGCCTGCTGCTTCCCAGACCTGTGGAGCAACTCACTGTGTTTTTTCGGGGCTGTCATGGCCATGGGGGACACACGGCAAGCTTTGGGGTTACAGTCTAGGCTCACCGCCTGGCTGCTCGCAGCCTGGAACGGGGAGATACCTTTGCCTTCTTGCTGGGCCATGGATGAATGAGGGAGGCTGGAGCCCAGAGCCTTTGCAGTCTGTTTGTGTATGCTCTTTGGAAGACTCAAATCTGTTGGCTGATCATCTGAAGAGGCTTCCACTGCTGCCTTTTTTTCTTGCTGATGCAAAGATGGGTGATAATTTAAATTTAGTTTTTCTGGGTGTTTGTGTTGAGTAAAAGTAGAAATATTTTCAGACTCTCTGAACATGTCCCGGGGGAGGTACTTTGATGTCTGTTCATTATTAAGGTGGTGTTCTGTGTGCCTATAAAGGCTGTGCAGATGAGGTGATGAATAAAAATCTGCCAAGAAAGTGGGCACATGGGAGTGCTGCAGTCCCCTTTTCTCACTCATTTTACCTTTGCAGTCCTGGACGTCTGTCTTCGGTACGTATGACTCACCAAGCGAACTGAGGTGATGTTTTGAAAAATCACAGCGCTGAGGATCTGGTTTACTTAGCATGTCATGTTTAAAAACATCATTAATTGATTTCCTTTCTTCCTTGGTTTTAAAACTCTGTACATGCTGTATGACTGAGGGCCTATTGATTGCTACAGGATCAGAATTAGGGGCATGGGGACCTTGTGACATGCTTGAGGACAGTTCATCTCTGCTGTTCAGTTTCTTTTTGCTGATTAAAGGTGGAGGAGAACCATAAGGATAGCTGCATGACAGGGCTGCCCCACTGACCTGAGACAGCAGCTTCTTCTTTGCCAGGGGTGACATGATGCCTGGATTACCCTTTGAGTAAAGCAGCGGTGTGTAACCGAAAGTGGAGTCATCGTTCATTGATCGGGGCAGCTCTTTTTCCTTGAACATGTCAAAGTTCTGCACCACCAGTACTTTGGGTGTTTGCTTTAGTGCGTTGTGGATATCTTCATTTCCCAGCTGGTCCACTTTCACTGTGCAGTTTGCGATGTAATCGGCCATCTCTGGCAATTTGTCATCTTCCATGTCGCTCTGAGTGGGCAGCTGGACTGGGAAAGCTGTGAAGGGCATTTCTGCAGGTTCGTTTTCTAAGCTGTCAGTAAAAGCTTTGTGTAGTCTTTGTTCAGGCTTTTTGTCTTCCTGGGCATCTGCTGGGGGGTGTAATTGCTTTGTGATGGTGGCATCCAGAACAGTGTCTTCTTCCGGGGGCATGGATGTACTTGAGAAAGAGGATGAGTGCTGAACCTCCTCCTTAGTTTTCTCATTGCTTATGCTGTTTTCTGTCAGGTCTGTCTTTTCCAGGGGCAGTGGCCGAGCTGTCTCTGGTAAAAGAGACGGAGGGCCTTGCACAGGTTGTTTCATCTCTCCCACTGTAGGGTGTTCAGGGAAATTTTTCTGGTCTGCTGATTCTTGATCCTTCTCTTGTTCTGATGAAACCTAATAAAATGATTCAACAGACAGTAATTAAGAATGTGGTGCATTTTGGCAGACTGTTCATAAGATTATACACAGTACACCACTGGCTACTTTTAGAGGAGTACTTGTCAATCACCCTGCTGCAATGTGAAGGCTCTAATGCCAGGTATTGGATTCAAACAAAGAGATGTACCTCCTGGAAATATACAGAAATACACCACCCCTGCCAGGGCCACAATAAGGCATTTCAGAACAGCAGATGTTTGTAACCTGATGAGCTTGAGCAGACAGCTAAACACTGAGGTTATATTCTTTTAAAATTAATTAGGGAAATGCAGGAGAGCAGATTTCAGAACAGAAATGACAAAGCTGTAGAAATTTATCCCACTAGCCAACTTCACCTATGAAAATAACATGATTCCCATGTTTTTTCTTGCATAAAGTCTCTTCAGCATAGCTATCTTAAAATTCAGTAATCACAGAGGAGATCACTCACACCCAGTTCTGCATTAAAGTGTGAAAATGATAGAAATGGCATACTAGGAATCCCTATTGTAGGCAGCAAATCACTGCCACAGCTTAACTAGGACACACATTTTTTTATTAACGGATTAAAATGAAGTTGTCAACATTCAGTAAGTGTGTGTGCCTGCTATTACAAACATGGCTTTTATACGTTATCATCAATGGGACTGCAGCTTTTTCTGCTCCCCCATTAATAAAGCTTGTGTGCACAATTCACACTATTCATCCCATTATGTAGCTGGCTGAACTGTGACCCGCAGAGGTCACCAGAGCGTCCCATCTGTGATCCAGCTGACTGACAGACCTTTTCAAAACTGCTGTCACTCTCCTCTGACAGGTTGTGGCAGAAGACAGTCATAAAACAGCAGCATTGTGTGAGCCCTTTATTATTATTGTTTTCTTTCTTTCTTTCTTCCTTGTAAAGATAAGATGCATCGAGAAAGTTATTATCTAAATGCTGCTTTATGGTCTGTCATAGGAGCAGGGGATTGTAGAAGGTCCTAACAAATCTAACCCTCTCAGAGATTTACTTCTTCACAGCTGCTTTTAAATATTCCTGTCTGGTTGGTTGGCCTATTAGTTACAATGTCTGTTAGTCATCCTAACTTCTTTTTAAACTCATAGCTGCCTTTTGCAGCCAAACACCATCATTAGGTCCTTTACAAAGTACCATCACTAGTCTCTTGAGCTTACAAAATTACAGGAAAATACCAGACAGATGAGCAAAGCAAGGAGAAGAAAAAAAAGAGGAATCATATTTAATAACTGTACATTCTGCTCTTTCTCTCTGTTAAGCAACATTTTGATTGAAGTTTCAGCTATTGTGAAGAAATGTGCAGTCTAAGGCTAATAGCATTTTGGCTGGTATCTCATTACATTGACAATGTCATTGTGATGGCAGGAAAACAGTGAAGAGCACAAAAGCAAATGCAACCCTAATAAATTAAAGTTCTATTTTCTATCTGCAGACTTCTTAACAGTGTATAAATTGAGCACGCAATTGAGAGGAAAACACATTTTTGTAACTTGATTACTCTTTTATAGCTCATGGCTATGGCCAGCTTCTAGGCCACATGCAAAAATGGCCTAAGTGGTGGCTTGGTTGGAGCCATATATGTAGAGGCTCCCTGTGAGCAACACACCACCACTGTTGTGCCTGGATGAGGACTGCACCCACATGTGGAGCCTGGCAATGTGGCTCCACTGCTGGGGGTCAGCTGGGGTGAGAGCAACATATAACCTTCTGCCTGGCTCTAGCAGACTTGGATTTTGCTCCACCCAAAGAAGCTGAATGTCTCCTTTCTGCTGGCCCCATGAGGGCCATGTTCTGGGCAGGGAGCCCTCCCTATGGCACAGCACACGAGCTCTGCAGCCCTGCACTCATCCTGGGTGGAAGCAGCCACCTCTGCAGGCCCCTTCACTGCTTGGACATTATGTGACCAACTACCTATATGGTGACCTGTGTGAAGGCTGAGGTCCTTAATAGCCCACCCTCATTAAAACGGTGCAGGACATGTCTTACATCCCAGTTAGGGAAGAGATGTGAATTCTGCTATAAAAGGTACCATTTTTACAATAGGAAACTGCTGTAATTGTACATTTTTATTGTCTCGTCTAGGCTCCCCACATTTCCGATAAGCACAGCTTAAGAGCGCTTCCTGCAAACCACACAAAAATAACTGCAGTTTAAGCAGCAGGAAGTTTGAGATAGGGAACAACAAAAGCAAGGAAATTCAAAGTTAAGGCTGATGCTCTGTTGCTGATTTGTTACGTTGTGCTTCGCAATGGCAGTACAGACAGTGTGCAATGTATCGTGCTGATCCAAGACCCCTCAATAAGTAACTGGGCATGAAGAAATGACAGGGAAAGGGAGGACAAGTCTTCAGTGTATATCTCCTTGCTTTGGGCAATTTGTGTTGCAACCTTCCAGTCACTGAAGCAGGTTTGTGCACGCTTTCTATGTATTTTTCTTCAGAATTTGATAGGTTTTCCCCCAACAGGATTCCTGCTTCAAAATCACGGTGCGAGAGAAAACAAAAATACCTCCCCTCTCTGTGGAATGTTCTCACACTAGATATTAAAGGCACTGTTGATCAAGGCAATTTAAAACACAAATTCTGGTTTGGACAGGAGTTGAAATTGTAAGCACAACTTAACGAGGTAGTGGAACTCAAAACCAGAAATCTCCTGTTCTCAAAACTGGGTACACAAAGTCTCTGAGGCATCCATGTTTACTGGTCCTGCACTGTTGTTTTTTTTTTTTAAACAATGAGAGGGAGGATTGCTGGTAGCTGACCCAATACTAAACTGGTTTAGGTACAGGACTTACGTACCTGCCAGACAGCAATGAAGTCAAAGGAGCAGCCATAGTCTGCTAGGCATGTCATGTGTTTTGACATTCTTTAAGTACTTGCTTTCATTGCAACGCCTTGAAGGCAGCTGTGATCTGGCAGACTGAGACAGGAAAAGCAATGTCTTGTGTAGGGGTTGTGTGTGAGGAACTTCACTGCCTTGTTCGTGTAGGGCGCAAGCAGGGCACAGGGGAGAGTGGGCAGGATGTGCAAAAGAAAGTGCTTAAGTAATACTGTAGCAAAACCTCCATTGATTTATACCACTTAACAACATATGAAATTTGCCCTTATTTGCAGATAAATATGAATTCTACTGATCTCTCTTACCCCAGGCTGTGAATATAAAATCTGTTCTATTAAGGGCTGTCCTATGTCTGTAGGTAACATGGCTTTATGTAAAAACCTAGGCCTGACCAGGTGAAGCTGGTGACAGACTAGGAACCTATCTCAGCTGAAAACCATCTGTGGCATGTGACAGGGAAGTTGGTCTCAGGTAGGGCTTGGAAGGTGGTTCCCTCAAACTCTGACCTTTTAGACTAAAGAGAAATTTAGCATAACATGATAAAAATCCTGGGAAGTCATATGTGTTTTGACAGACATGCATACATCTGTGAGCACAGAAGGGCTGATCCAGAGGTTACCATTATAAAAATCAGCTGGTTCCAACAGTTACCACATTATTATCAACAGTATTAGAGGTTCCCGCGCCCTATACTTAGATTAGGAAATAACTGTGGTAGTTGTGTGGTTTCCTTTTGGCAGCTGCTGATCTTTTAATGGTGACCACTGCATAATACAATGAGCAGAAATGGTACTTGTTACATCCAGTGCTTGGTATTCTGCCATCACTGCTGTGCAGTATGGAGCTAACCGGTTGCCGTCTGTAGGCCAGCAAAATCCCAACACAGACAATACCACAACAATTGAATTTCCGAGCAAACTCAAAGGCCAACTGGCTGGAATTCTCCAGTTTAAATTATGTATTTTGTCACTGGATTTCACGTGATTAAAGCTGCACGTTCTTAATTGAAAAGTTGAAAAGCAGGAAAGCAACCAACCTCAGATGCATCTTGGGGTTTCTGCGCATTATCTTTTTCCTTCTTGCTCTTTTGGTTTTCATTTTTCATGCGTTTTGTTCCAGACACTTTTGTTTTCACTTCACTCTCCTGGGAACTGTTATCCTGTTTTCGAGGTTTCACTGGAGGCAGTGGCTTATCTTCCTCTCCTTTAATAAATCTTTCATATGGCAGGATTAATCTAGGGGATTAAGGAACAAATAATTGATCAGGGTTTGTCATTCTAGCAAAGAACAAAATGTATCTACTACCAGCAGTTTACTTAATAAATCCATTTTCTTCTGTACCCTAAAAGCAACGGTGTAAACTGTACATCTATAAATTCAAGTATGATAAATCAATTTATTTGGCAAGATTATCATGTGGCATAAATTCAGTGGAGCTGGTGTGGACTGGCTGTCAGTAATGCTGCAGTGGTTTGTGTGGCTACACCAATTTGTACGCGATGAGAATAGGAACCACTATGTTTTAGACTGATTTAAAAAAAATTCCACCATTTATTTTTATTTTCCCTCCTTACCCTTAAAAGCATGCAACAAATGCCAGGAAAACACCTACAAAGCCACAGCCAAGCTGATAACAGCTACACAATTTCCAGGCTGGTGGTTCCCCTGAGCGCAAGGCCAAGTGTGAGGAACTTGGCAGAAGATGAGAGTAGGGCTGCTGGAAATCTACAGTAGTGAGCACAGCACCCAGCAAGTTGCAGTCAGCACCAGCCCACCGCCACCACTGCAATGTACCCATATGGTGGCAGGCACCATGGTCCCTGCCTTCGCCAGTGAGTCATTTTTAAAGAAGGGGAGAGGAAAAGAGTTAAAAGAGAAGGATTTTTTCACTGTGTAACTGCCCACCACAAAATGCACAAAATTGCTTTTAAAAAGCAAGTAAGAAACAAACAAAAAAATATCCAAACACACTGAGTTTTAATCTATCTGTTTTCTCTTTGCAATCTTGATCTGAAAGGGGAAAAAAAAGGATATAATTAAAAGGGATGGATTGCATTACAATCTCAGTTTCAACTTCAGTGATTAAAGTTTTTATAATGTGTTTGGTATGATTAATGACTCACTGTGGGATTAATACAAGACTCAGACTTTTAAAATACAAACTTTAATACAGCAAACATAATTTGTTAAAAAAAGCCCCAGTTGACTGTATGAAGAAAATGTACTTTGCTTATAAACAACATAAATCTGTTCAAATACCAGGAATTCTTAATTATCTTTAATCTAAGACTCCAAGGCAAAAACCTCTTTGGTTCAGATATTCGTTTGTTATCCTAGAATCAGTTTCTAAGCATGCAATTTTGATTTACATACTTAGATGTTCAAACACAGTTTGGGCTTAGGAGAGCAGAAATTAGATTGCTCGTGATCATAATATTTTACATTTTAATAAAATACAACATAAATTATGTTAAAATATAAACCTAATTTATGCTATATTAGAAACAAAATTCATTAACTGAGCATGCTCTGACATGGTATGTGCAAAGAGGCGTGAATAATACTTTCTAGCCCTGAATTTGGCAGGGCTCCAGTAATGAAGCTAAGCAGAGCCCACAGGGAATATTCATCTTCAGATCCCATTACAAACTGAGTTTAAACATGTTACAGCTGCTAAAACTGGAAACTGCTCCCTCTATGCAAACTTAGCAAAATAATACGTAGTTGCCAAATACCTGCTTCCCACTGTAATATTACAGTTAATGTTTATATAATAAAAAGCATAACTAAGCAGAATAAGGAAAAAAAAAAATCTTGCTCATACTTGAGGCTGCTGCATTTCATTTGCAGTATTGGTGAAAACACTGAATTCCTCCCTGCACTGCACAAAGCGCTTTGGACTTCACTAGAGACAGGGTTGGGTTTCACATAGGGCAATGTCGAGGCCGCTCTGCCATGTGTTAAATATTTAAAATTGCTTTTAATAAAAACACATTTTATTACAATAATTGTTAGCACTGCAAGGGGAGTGTTTGACTTTGTTTTGTTTCCATGGGAACGCGTTGCCCATTAAAAATCTACATATTCCATCCGTAAAGGTTTCAGACACTGTCCCGTGTCCCCTGGGAGATGGAGATGCTCCCGGCCCACGAGTGGGCCTTTCCGTCAATGATGCCATATGATTAACCCCATGGCTATGGCCAGGACAGGAGTGAGGCCCAGGCCGACACAATTAATCACTGCTCATGTGCTCTTCGCCGAGCCTTGTAGGGTAACGTGGGACGCAAACTCCTCCTCCTCCTGCTGCACCTCACCAGAACTCATTAGCGTTGGTGCTAATTAGTAACTGTGGCTTAAATTTCCTTTTCTGATATTAAGGATTCATGTGGGAGTACAAGGTTTTCATTTTAGTTATTTTTCACTGAGCTCAGCAGTTGGCAGGCCCACAGCAGTAAAAATACATTTCACAGAGCCGGTCAAAGGCCCGGAGCCAGCGGCAGGAAATCTGGAATGAAATGTTTCATGTATCGGGGAGGCGGCATGACTAAGGTAAAACTGAATCAAAACACAAGCATGGCTTGTTCTAGGATTTTCTCCTCCTCATCTGAAACGACAGCCAGCAGGCTGCCGTTCCCTGCTGCTGCCGAGGTGGCCTTTGGGGGCAGCTGGAGAGGAGCTGGGCAGGAACATGGGTTGTGAGATCTCGGGGAGCAGCACTGAGTCAAGCAACGTCAACAATTGCTGCTACACATAGAGATTTCCGTCGGTTGTAATTTTCACTGAATGTTTTTTCAGTTATCCTGTCACGGTACAACACAATTACCCACAGGATATGATCTTATCATTTGATTATTAGAAGTTTTTATAGTGCAAGAGTAATAAAGCTAATACAGCTCTCGGAACATGTAAGCAGCCGGCTCACATGCCATGAAAGCAGCTGGCTTAGCCAATTTAAGGTCAATATTGCCCAACACCCGAAGAATGTGATCTGCTGTTAGCCAAATAGTTTAGCAGAATGCGACATGTCTGAAACCAGCACGCAATATTTTTTTTTTGAGAAATATTTGCAGCGCAGGTAAGATTTAATCAATCTTTGCGCAAGGAGAGGTAAAGTCGACGTCCAAAAAACCAGAGCTAGATACCTTGACTGTATCACACGTTGGAAACAACATTCACGTTTTGAGTCGCTTTGAACTGTGGCTGTGTTTCACGGCAGGGGGGAAGTATCAAAGTATTAATAAAAAAGAAAGAGAGGGAGAATATTCTGTGGTCTAAAGAATATTTACTTGTAAAGCCTGCGAAGAGACCAAATAAAAGGGTCTTTCTCATGATCAAGATTCCAATATTAAGATTAATAAAATGTATTATTTATAAGTCAATTAACATAAATAGAATATGTAAGCACTAGTGTATTAAAAAATCTTTCCACAGGCACCAGATTTTTAGCAGCATGAAGGTTTGTTTTTTTTTTTCCTGGAATAATACAAGAATAACATTTTCCAGCCAAGAGCAGAAACAGTAGGGGAGTCTTTGCTATCACAGGGCTTCTTATTAAATTCAGTCACTGTGAAAAGCCAGTCTTTTTTTTCTTTTTTTTTTAAATAAAGACAACTTAAAATCAATACAAGTTAGATTAACAAATCAGTACTATACTAATCCTGATTTATTACAATCGGCAATATGAAGTTTAATCACGTATAAACTGCTACTCAAAAAAAGATTTAGCTTTACTAAGTCTTGAATTAAATAATGGTGCAGAGTGTACCGAGTTTTTAGATCTGCATCATCTGATATTATGAAAAATTCAATGTACTTCTCTGCAGCAGATGTCAGAGGTCAGCAAATCTATTACAGTAATGTAAGTAATCTGGCTTTCTGCCAATCTTTTTTTAAAAAACACTGAAGCAGATAATTTTATATTTACAAATTCGAAAATCCTCCAGGGATTGCATCTCTCTCCCAACAAAAAGCAGAAACTTCACATTAGAGAAATGCATTTCACACTATATCAAACATGGCTTCAGCAGCAGCATTTCATAAAAAGAAAAAAAAAAGAAAGCACCCTTAATCTTTATTAGTCAACATTTTTTCCCAGCTACAGAACTAACAATACAAGATCTCATCTGCGCCAGTAACCATTACATTTTCATGTATTGATTATGCAGAATGAATGACTCTTTTGGCCAGACTCTGCTTCACGGGACACATGAGAGCATATCTATTCATAGACATGATAAAAAAAGTAGTTACAATAATGCAAAGGATCTGACCAGCCCAGAAACAGGAAGGAAATTAAATGTTAAGGCTGCCAGTTTCCTCTTTAATTCTCCCCACTGTGTATGGATATGACGGGGCTTTCAGGCTGGGGAGGAACCATATGCCCAGGACACAGAGGGTAAAGGAGGGAAGGAGGCAATTCAGCACAATCTCTACAATAATCTTTATATCGCTTGTTTCTGTGTTTATTTTTGTTTTCTTTCTGGCAAAATAAAATATTCCAGTATGTCTCCCATAGACATCATCTTGATTTCTTAAGGGCTCCAAGCCCAACACAAAACAGTGTGCAATGGAGCCTGTCAGCCACAGAATAATCTTGGAAGAACTTAAAATACCGAAGCTCCTTCCTTGGGAGATGCTGACCCATTCCTGTGCTTGGCCAGAAGGTTAAGAAGGTTGATTGCAACAAGAATGGAAAAAAAGATTTAAATCTGCTTCACCAAATGAATACAGCAACCAGTTAACCCGTGGAACTCACTGCCAATGGATATCTTGGGGCCAAGGGATTAGTGAGATTATGCAAGGATTAGATGCTAATGTAAATCATGAGAACATTAAGCTCTTAGAGTTTCAAAAACACTGAAAAGGGACAGGCAATAAATCTCTTTACTGGTAGGAGTTTGGAAAACATTTCCCTCCTGGGCACATTATGCCACAGTGGCTCTTGCTCCTTCCTCTGAAGGCACTGCTGGAGTTGGGGAGGGGACAGCTTGTCTGCCTGGTTCAATAGGGCAACCATCTGTTTCAATAGGTCCTCTCCTCACAGTAGCCGGGCAGAAATGCCTGCACCCCCTGCAGCCAGAGGGTCTGAGTGCAGGGCTGGGATGAGTGGCATCCGAGCTAGGGCAGCTCCAGCAACAGCCCCCACAGTGCAAAGGGGCCCGTATCGATAACCTTAGTGACAGAAACCTGATTCTTGTTCCCTGGAAACTCAGTGGGTAAGCATTCAGTAGTTTTAAGGGAACAGCAGGAATGCCTGAGCTCTCATGATGCCAAGAGAAGTTTTGTCTTTTTTACCCTGATGCTCTTCAAAGGGCATAAATCTTGGAAGCAGTGCTCTCAGTGTGAGCAAGGCAAACAAGCCACCTTCAACAGCAATCAGATGGTAGGGATGGCCTGGACTAGGAAGCAGTTTTTCACAGCCATGGACAAATTCTCATCAGAGAAGAGGGGAGAGGAATAACCCAAACTCTAAGGTCTCAGTCTTATAAATTATAAAATATATTCAGGAAATCAAGCAGTTTGTTCCTCAAGCCTGATCACTCTGGACCTCATTGTACAATCCAAGGGTTATGAAAGCAAGCCTCGTGCTTTTGTGCACAACACAATAGCAATGGGTTTATTTCCATTTGTCTGAAGTACAAAACTGGCATGTATTTTATCAGCAAAGGCAAAAAATGTTTGAGTTAAATTTTCTTCCCAAAGAACTTTCCTTCCTTAAAGAAATGGCTCATCCTTTCGCCAGCAACTTTCCTCACAGCTCACTGGGAGTGCTGGTGGGTAATGAGAATGGCTCACTGCCGAAAGGTGGGAACTGCACTGCTGTAAAAGAATTCAAAGACACTTTGTTTTAAGTAAACTGGAAATTAGTGACATTACAAACACAGCTGTTGATTTAGCTGCAGAGCCAGGCAAGGGAAGCTCAGGTACTCTCTCAATCCTACAGTTCAGCAGGGGGAAATGAACAACCCTAGTCTTTTGCCTTTGGTGCAGATTTACTGCATGGGAAAGATTCAAAGGAAAGGTGACAAAAGCAGAACGGCTTCCCCAGGTCACTCTACTAGAATTGCTACAAGCCCCTGTTTTGTCCACAGTCACCATTTCTGCATCTAAACACAGATACATTTTGTTTGGTAAGTCCACACAGTCCCTGAAATGCTTGGTCTCTATGCTCAGGAAAAGCTTATAGATGCTGTTTTGCATAGCCTATGGGATGCAGGTCTCCTGCAAGGACTCCAAAATCCTGTTGACCCTCCCAGAAGAGCTCTAGGCCACATTTCCGTTGCATAAAGCTGAACAAATGAGGGGCAACCCCTGCCATGTTACCAAAGTTCTGCTAATAGAACAGTGTAAGTACAGTATAAGGTGGAGATTCCCAGCAGACCTGGGGAATCTGTAAGGAATCAGGGGGATCTTGCTCTCCATCTCTGGTGCTGCTCCTGCAAAGAAGAATGGCTTATCTCCCATCACACAGCATGCTCTTGGGGCAACTCAACTCCCAGCAAGGAAAAGGGCCTTGTCCCTACCTCTGGATGTCAAGAAATGAGGTTAGCATGTGAGACACACTTTACCTCATGCTGACCAACCACAAGCACTCAGCTCAGCTTATAGGAGTGCTGGGACCTCAAGAGCATTGGGCACACTGCAGAGCCTCAGCACCCAGACCGTGTTGACGTGCATATGTATGGCAGGCATGTTTGGGAAGTTTCCCTCTGCTTGGGTGACAACCCATCCAGGAGCACTGGGTAGCACAAAGCATCACCCAATTCTGATAGGACAAGATCCTGAGTGGAAAGGAAGATGTGACTGGGAAAACAATTCCCTGTGAGGAGAGAGATCCAAGGCAGTGCCCAACTGTCTAGCACTCCTGCAGCCAAGGACTCCCTCTGACTCCAGTGCTGGCCAGTAAGTCTCTTGAGACTAAAACACCAGAAATTTTGAAAAAAACCGTGTGTTTTCATATGTTTTGAATGGACAGCTAAGGATCTGTTTTAATGGTAAACAATTACATTCCTCTGTCATCTGATACTTTTTAAATTTTGGGGAGGGGGGAAGCTTTCTGAATTTTCAATAGTTCCTTTGTTAAAGCATCTGTTACTAACATAATTGAAAAGATGTTTGTTCAGTGGTATGCTTGAGAGTACAGTTATTTAATCTTAATGATAAAGCCCTGAGGGCAGAAAATCATAAGTAGAAACCTCTTGTTATTTATCAAAAAGGAAAAAGAAAAAAAAAACCCCAACCAAAAACCCAGGAAAAGAAAGAGAGAACTGAGACACCTCATCTATCTTCAGGCTTAAATTCGTGCTTGATGGAAAACTATTGAGACAATTTGCAACTTGCGAAGTTTTCTGGGAGTCTGGGACTAGCTGAAGTGGGAGGAGGGCAGGAAAGTGGGGTGAAGACAAAAATAAAACAACCCAGTTAGTATGACAAGAAAAAACTGCTGCTTGGCAAGTTTTTCTTTGGGTCAAACAAAGAACGAGCTGTAGTTTACAGCATGACATAATGTTTGATTAATTTTTGCCTGAGGATGTTTTCACACTTAACAGTGTAAATCAAAACCTTATATTAATTATGATGTGTATTAAAAGATAACCATAAGCATTTTCATGTAGATGCTATACTAGACTCCTAATTTTTTTTCCCTCTAAAAGATTGGCTGCTACAAAACTCCACTGAAATGCTTGCATGTTACCAAAGTTATCCAAATGCTTTAACAAAACCAAACAGCATTTGCATGGAACACAGGGCTTTCTTGCATACTGAATTGCTGCACAATATCCTTAGGGTAGAGAGACTTAACGGCTGTTAAAGGGAAACCATATAAGAGACTTATTTTTGACCTGCCTTGTGTTTCTGATAATATATAACATTTGTGTGAGTGATTTAGACAGAAAAATGGTAGAACTGGCTCTGAACTGTACAAGACACTGTATCTCCTGGCATTTAGTCCCCTGGCAACAGAGAGATGTGCAGGGTGCTCTGCAAGTGCCCAGGGGCCACATTCACAGCCAGAGTAAAACCTTCTGCAGGTCTGCGTCCAAAACCCAGGGCACAGCCAACCTGCCGGATTGTGAAGAACCATGGCCCGCTCTGGGCACCCATCTCACCTATCTGATCCTCATCAAGTCCCATGTGGTCATAGCCCACTTGGCTGCCAGAATTTGATGAGAGTATAAAGCCTAGCAAACACCTCTCCAGATGAGTCTGACCAGGACTGTCTGGTTTTCAAGGCATTAATGATTCTTGAGGGCCAGGATATGAGATACACTGCTGAAGAGCAGGACAGCCTGTGGGATGCTCTGGGTCTATCCCTGCTGGAGACCTTAAGTGACCCAGGTTCCCTGCAGCACCTGTAGAAGCCAGGAGGGCTACTGCTCTATGGGACTGTCCAGCTGCCTGCCATGATGTTTTGAACATTGACATGTCTGTTCACCAAAGAAGCTGAGGAGTTACTGTGTGCCACTGCACATCACAGTTCCCTGTCCCTTGCATGGCTGTGCATAGCTTGTGCTCAAGGCTTGCTTTGGAGGAAACCAAAATGAATCACAGCCAGACTTGGAGGCAGAAAAAGGCAACTGCTTGTAATATTTGTTCAATGCATTTTATTGGGACCTTTATATACCTTGCAAAATAGGACACTGGTTTTTTTTTGTTTGGTTTTTTTTTTTTTTTTTTTTGTGAGGTGGTGGTGGTGCAATATTTATGAAAAATCCCTAACAACGTCATGAGCACTGAAGAAATACAGTCTATCTTTCATGCCGGAAAATTAAAGCTGTGATCAAGTGTTTTGTGTAAAAGCAAAAGAAACCTCAAACCCTGTATGTGAAAACCACATCTGCATTATTAGGGGAAGGCAGCATGGAGAAGAGTGCTTCGCAGAAAAGTAGCCGTTTCTGAGGGTTTCTTGATAAGAGAGAGAGAGAGATGTAGGGTACTGACAAGGGCTGTAAGAGCTTCACAGGAAAGGTTCAGGCTGAATCAGTCAATACCAACCACACATGCCTCTACTTTTCTGTGATCATACAAGGTAAGTGCCTTAAAGGAACACAAATGAAGAAAGTAAAGACTAAACAGCAACTCATAAGCTCTGTACAGTCTGAGTTGTGTACAGAGCAACAGCCCCACGATGGGAAAACATTAATGCTTTTTATACTGGTAATCATCTGTAACATGAGCAATTAAGTACAGTACTAATGGACTATAGCCAAGAGCCTGGTACTAATATTAAAAACTGACAGAGATGAATAGCTTTGGAAGGAAAACTAGGCTGACAAAGACATTTTTATGAAGTGCTTGGGCCTATTTGGAATAACCCAATCAGAGGCAGGTTCAGACCAGCCATGCCTACAGTGACAATAACGCATTCATTGGCATTATACGACGCCTGCTATGCTTTAAATAAAAACACCCATTGCTTCTACTCAGCAACCTGCACTTTCATTATTATACTCATTAATGAAACAAAAGTTGTCTAACTAATATACAAATAACACTTACTGAAACACTGGCAGGCTCGCCTTGTTTTAAAATGAAACCAGTTACTGGAAACACAAACTGTACTACATGAAAAATGAATCAGTTGATAATGCACACAAACCCTTTTTTACTCTTTTACCAGGGAAACAAAGCAAACACTACACTGACTGAAGGACTCTGCCTACCTATAGCACAGCAGTAGTGACCACTACAACCCCTGCCAGACAGTGGCACAGAGAGGGGAGCAAAGCATTCTCCACAGCCTTTAAATCTGGCATTGTTTCAGCTTTTGCCATCCTTGGTATCATGGATCTGCAGCAACATGCTGGTTTTTTAGGGGTTATAAGCACCTTTTGAGAAAAGCAACATTTCTTCATGGGATTTGCCAGACAGAGAGCCAATTCTGTCCTCTTGATTTCTTCTTCTTTTTTTCCTTTCTCTGGTTTTTTTTTTTTCTCCCTTTTTTTTTTTTTTTTCAGGTTTTTTTTTTCCACTCCTTTTTGCCCTTAGAAGTTGTATGTTAAACTTCACCTTGGAGAGGGGAACCTGGAGAGGGCAGGAAGGTGGGATGCAGTACCTGAATGGGACATATGTGCCTCAGCATCCTAAGTATCTCACTGAAAGGCCTCTGCCACCTAAGCAGCCTTGATATGTTAACGCTGGTGCAAACAGCTAGAAGCTTCTCTGTCATCTTGGAAGACAGCTAGTTAACACAACATGGATGCCCTTGAGATCCAGTTGTAGAGATGAATGGCACAGCTAAGTTAAACACCAAGAGGATCAGTGAAGTCAGGGTACTGCCTGTTCTGCCTCCAGTAAGCAAGGAAAGGCCAGTGGGATTCAGAAAGGAAAAATCATGAGGTTTATTCAACATTTACTTCCCAGCTTAATTCAACTTCCAGTTTAGCTTTACAGCTCACCTTCAAGTTAGAAAATGCATGTGCTGAATCATGAACGTGTATTCCTGCACTGCAGTTCTAGTTTTAGATTAAATGTCATCTGAGCACTTTGGCTATAAATGAGCTTTACATTTACAGGTGCTGTAGCTAGAATTACCAGCTGAAACAAACCATGACAATTTCATTTACTTTTTTCCAAGTCTGAGGCTTAATACAGCTTTCCTATGGTGGAAAAAAGGAAGTGTCTAACACTAGAAATCTAGAGATGGGACCAGTCACTGAGGTTTATTTTGTATAATTGGTTTTCAGACCAGATTTGGTAAAGCATATTTTAGGTAAACTCAGGGCTAACCCAAAAATCCTTCAAGACTTTTTCTCCAAATGCCATCTTTCCACAGCCTGCCAGAGAAATGGAAAACAGGTGCTGCCTCATATCAGACCTAACCTAGAACTACACAATAGACTGGCATCCAAGAACTCAGATTTGAGCTCTTTGGTGTGCTAAGACCCATTCAATCATAAACTAAAAGACTCTTTCCTCAGACTGGCTCAAGGCAAGCAGAATTGCTTCTGGGTAGCCTGGAAAGGCTTTTCCATTTTGAAGGCATCATGAATCTGCTCCGGTTTTCTAGTGAGCACAATGGGCTTTGTGGTACTTCATAGCACGTAGCATACCCCTGAATAACTGCTGAGTAAGTCACATGGACAAGTCTCTATGCATCAAAGAGGAGTGCAATTGAAGGGGTTTGCATGTAAAAAAATAAACCACTATCATGAAAGCAGAAGAAGGAGACAGGGGTTCATGGAGTATTTGTGAATGGCTCATTTATTTTTCCAAAACTACAAGAGATGTGCTCTCTCAGTGACTCTAGGATTTCAACACAGAGCCCAGCAATGTTTGCTCCCTCTCTGACCTAGGCCTGCAGAGACCTAACTCTCATGCATGCCTGAGTCTCCTCTGTCAAATAAACAGCATCCTACAAAGCACATCTGGTGAGGGAAGACCCAGACTGCCAGTTGGAAACCCATCAGCTGGCTTGGGTGCAAGAGGAAGCCCTGAGACTCTCAGGGCTGTACTGATGGAGGGGAAGAGCCGAATACGCACAATCTGATGAGTCAATTAAAACAATCTATAACATTTTTCTGCAACACAAAGGCAGGGAAAAGCCCTGTCTGACATGCACAGCAACCCACTCAATTTGCTCTGCTGCTTGGCTTGATCTCCAGAAAGCTTCTAACTCTAACTTGTATAGTGGCATTACATGCAACTTATTTGTGCACCCAAGCTCTTATGTTGGAGATATCTCCTGTAAGTGAGGATGATCAACCTTCCCCTCCATTAGCTGGGCAGAAGGCATTAAAAGAAGATGAACAACTGCCCACTGGGTTCAGCTCTGCTGTGCCACCTTGTGCACAGGCAAATGAAATCTCTTCCTGACCCCAGCAAAGTAACTTGTTTATGACCAACAAACAAAAGACTGAACTTTCTATCTGAGCCTGAAATTGAAGAGCTTTTACTACAATTTGCTTGACTAAATTAAATTAAAAAAAAAAAAAAAAAGGAAAAAAAGGGAGGAGGAGAGCTGTTTCTAAAACCCGTATCAAACCAGAATAACATTCCAGCTCCAGTATTTTATTCAATGTGTGCTGGCTTCACAAGCCCTGGAAGTTATTATCTACATGGGAAGAATAAGAAATCAACAGTTCTGACCAGCAACAACGGCTGCAGAGAAAGAGCGTTTGGCAGCAGCTTGCAGGCAGGGAGGAGCGAAGGAATGCAATGAAGAAGAGGAATGCAACGCTCTGCATGACCTACAACATTAACAGCACCCTGCATTGTGGGCCACCCCATCATTTTGATCACAACCACAATTTGCTTAATTGGCATTCCTCAAAAATGACAGAAGACAAGTGTTCGCATCAATTAGCTGTCGTTTCTTATTATTCCTTGACTATGTTTTGCTCAGTTTTTCAGCTTAACTGGAAAGCTGCTGTAAAAATTAAGATACGTACCAAAGAAAAATCAGATGCTCGTTTTATTTATTTAGTTGCTAGAGACATACACTGGTTTAAATTACAATAGATTATCTGACTAAACTGTTAGGGGAATATTAACTATATCTTCAAGAAGCCTCACTCTCTCTCTCTCTCTTTCTCTAATTCTTTATAAAAAGCTTTGAAGGCTCTCCAAATTAATTTTTTCATTATTAAACAAGCATTTCAGATTTGTTATCTTACCTTTCATAATGTCTGCGAGTACATGTAGCAGCACTTGTGCTTCCAGGGTTACCACCTAATTCATCATAAATATGTTTCCATTGTCGACGGGCTGTTATCTGTAAAAATGGCAATGGAAAATTTAATCTTGCATCTTTACAGATTCTACAGCGTTTGAGTTCACAACAACAAATGCATGTGTGACACTTTCAGAACAGCATGTACTACAAGCACTATAAAAGTCCCTACAGAATATATAGAGTACACAGAGCTTTGGGTGTCCTTTTTTTTTTTTTTTTTGGTAAGTTAGCAGTATTTCTATTTTCTTTCTCTCTAAAATGGAGTGTTCTGACTGATTCATTATCAAGTCACAAGCAATACAGCCTCACAAAAGGGAATCTCAATCAATACAGGGTCATTAAGCATCAGAAGTTATGCAGACAAATCCCATGGTGAATTATGAAAATGAACCTCAAACCATACTCAGCACAAATAATGATTACATAGTTATTTTAACTGAATTAGAGAAAATAAATCTGCTGCAAAATCCAAATCCACCACAGAATTCTGTAAATCCACAAAAGCATAGTCTGTAACTCTATATGTTACAAGCTGTTTATTTTTATCCATTTATGTCAGTAAAATATATAGATCAAATAATAAAGAAAACATACTCCAATGTTAATATTTGAGCTATGTACTCTATTGGACCATGCTGATGAAAATAAACATCTCGTAACATATTGAGTTGCATACCATGGTTCTGGTTTTTTCTGTACAGAAATTAGGATTATACAGAATAACAGATGGAAGACCTGGCAAAAGAATTGTTTCTGAATACCACTTCATTATTTTATATATTCTACTATATTTAAAACAGGAAGAAAAACAGGAATAAGACAAGCACAACAGATCACTCTCTTTTGCCTGCATCTCATAAAGAAGGCCAGTGGAAAATTGTGGGGGCAATCTGGGGAGAATTTTGTCATTTTCTGTGGAATGCTGTGGATTTTAATATATTCAGCCCCGGAGGCTTCTTCTGAGTTACCCACAGAGCAGTCAATGGCGTTTACTGAGGAGCTAAAGGCAGCAATCAGGAGAAAACAAATATTACAACTTGCAATCTGAGGCCTGTAATTTTAATCTAAACAAGAGGAGATAGCTACCGTCATTATAGGGTAAGAGGCATTTCTTTCTTGCTCAATATAAAAGGAAAACCCTTCCTTTGCAGAAATTATTCTCCAAAGCCAAAAGCATGGCTGGAGACTTATAATTTGATAATGTTATGATTTCTTCAAGTTTATTGTTTATACAGTTCTCCTTAGTAAGCATCACCATCTCCAACTCACTATTAGCACCTTTATGTATTTTGCACCTATAGATAAAAAAAAGTGTTTTATCTTAAACCTTATTTAAAGCAAAATGGACTGCATTACTGAATAACTAATTTTATTTTCTGTCTTCTGTAACCAACCCAAAGACAACAGGCACAACAGAGGGACTGCAATTCAAGGATAAATCCTGCACAAAGTAATTATTCACACACAAATCAAACACTCATCTGAGGATCAGGTTAATTTTAATTCTATTTTGTTTACGTTCTTATGCAGTCTCTTCCCTAGACTATCCACACTTCTACCTATTATTACTGCTAAAAGTCTTGAAGAACTGGAGTCCTAATGAATGAAACATAAAGAACATCACCTTCCGATAATACAAACAGACACATCTTCTGCAACCTGAAAGGTCAAAAAAAGCTGGACCAAGCACCCTGCTGCGGAGGAATGCCTGGATGTGAAGCTACTCCTGGTCCTGCCTCCCACACATATCAGGACAGGCAAAGGGCGGAGGCATGGCCAGATAGCCCTTGCCTTCATGTAGCTCACAGATACCCTGA
Source organism: Psittacula echo (assembly GCF_963264785.1). Classification (NCBI taxonomy): domain Eukaryota; kingdom Metazoa; phylum Chordata; class Aves; order Psittaciformes; family Psittacidae; genus Psittacula; species Psittacula echo. The sequence continues at coordinate 49,336,908 of NC_137743.1, forward strand.
GGACTGCTGCAAGTGGTTTTATATTAAATCAAGTCTCTGGCAGCTTTGCAGACTAGGGGAAGAAAGATGCACAAAGCCAATTTGGGGTCTATGCTCTGGCCCTCTGGCAAGCACAGCCTGGCTGGCTTGCAAGGCTGTGGGCCAGAACCTGCTGCTTTGGCTAAGTACAGTGACGCTGTGCAGAAGCTATACATGAAAGCAAAGGATTAGTCAGCAAGAGGACTACTGCAAGTCCCCTTTTTAAACATCCCAATGTGACTAAGAAGCATGGTCTCTATTTTCAACAGTAAAATGTAAACCTCAGAGCCCAAGTCACATTAACTATGAGCTGACTCAAGAGGCAATCCTCAAGCTGGAACATCAGTAAACACAATCAACTTTAATGGGAAAAATGAATCCCTTTGAGACCCTTGCACCATTTTTGGTGTTTCTTTCCTCTGTGTTGCTTAGAATAATAGCATTTTCACAAACATTTGCCCAGTTTCATCCAATTCTGCCTCTACAATGGACCAGAACTCCTTGGTAATAAGCAGAGTTGTGCCATCCCACATACAGACCTGACTTTAAATTTGATGCGCCCTGCAATGATTGTTATTCTTAAAAAAGCCTGGGCTTGAGTTTTCCTCTGCTCTGGAATGTTTTATTTTTTATGCTTAATAAACTTCAAAGGACTAAAGTAACTGGTAAATTACATCCTTAAACAATCTGAGCAAAATACTGCACTGTGGAAACTCCTCAGCTGTCATGCACGGCAGTACTGATCAAGCTGGATGCTCATGCTGGCCACATCCAAATTGAGGACTGCTTTCTTCTTTCATACAGGTCTGTCCCAGCCACCACAGTGATGAAGAGCTTTCTGAAGACCCAGGAAAGGGCAGTGTTTGGCAATGCTCTGCTTATGGTTGCTGTTCCTACCAAAAATGCCAGTCTTGCCTCTCTTACACAGTGGTTGTAACTGAAACGGCTCATATGTGCTCCTCGTTAGCACTATATTTATGACCAGGCCACATGAGGAACAGAAAGGCAGGTAACAAAAGGTATGAAAATGGTAATATATTTTAGCTGTCTGGGCAGTGATTTTTCCATGAATATTCAGAAGCAAAGTGTTGGTTTTTTAAGGGCATGGAGCTGTAGTGGTGTAAGACAACTAAGATCTTGCAAAAGCTTTAACAAATGTCCTCACCACTTTCATTTCACGCTTTAAATTAATTCAGTTTTCTGATGTAAGCTGACCTGCTCCAGCAGAAAACATACAGAAGACAAAGAACCTCTGCTGCTTCAGTTCTCCAATTTGTTTTCCTCACTCCTACCAGTATACACATCCCTTCAGTGCCTGCCACATTTCTGAAAGCGCAGGCTCACACATTAATCAGGGCAATTGCACAGGTCAGTCTCATCTCTGACAGCTTCCAATTCCAATGATGGCTTTAGTTTTAAAGTAGTCTTCTGTTTTCCAGACCCCTCCCAAAATATGCTCCAACCTATAGCTTCACTGTTCTAGAGCTGAGCCCGTTGGAAGCCAGGAACTTCGAAAACCTCCATGACATCTTTCCCAATCAACAGAATTTGGAGTTAACCAAGAGAACGCTCTGTCCACGGATCTGACAGCAGATCTGATCTGGTTTCTACAGGCACAGTATTAGGCAGTGACTGGTACTCAAGAACAACCAAATTAAAGCAATGATCTTATCTATTAAAGGACTGTTTACACATATGCTTTTAATGATGTCTTCTGCTTTGAGAAATCTTAAGGTCTTCTGTACTGCAATCCCAGCTCCCAGCGTCATGAAAAATCTTCTTGCTTATTTCCTGCTGCAAATATAATGGCGGATTTTCTGGTCATGGTATCTGATGTTCACAACACTTCAAAACACAGCTCTGGGTGTTAGCTCTGTATGAAACAAACCCAGGTAGCTTTGCATTCCACTGATATATCAGTTTCTTTGGGCCTGCCCAGATGCAGGACTGCTGTATACGTCAATCATTAATGTTTAAAAACTAAAGCCCTTTATTGTTGCTTCCAGAAGCAGTAGCTAAACGGGATCCTACTGACCTTCCACAAAAATTAAGCTGCTACACACAAAGGTTAAGTTCCACCTAATTTTATTTTTAAGATTTATCTTTCTAAGATACCCCCAGGTAGAGTCCACTCAGCACGACAGCCTTTTGCAAACATGCCAAGGCACTCCTTTTGTGTTGGCTCTAAAGAAAAAAACACCACTTCATGACTTGCCAAGGACAACTCTAGGTAAATCCTGGAAGTTTCCCATCTATGAACCTTATACTAACTTGACTTAGGCCAACTGAGAAAATTCCAGGTAATGGTTGTTAAATTCCACTGCAGCCCCCTAAAATGTGACATTGTTTTGTATTTCATCCAGGGATTTGGGGACATTTTAAATCATTCATACTGTGAAGGTCTGCTATACAGTACTTACCAATGCACTCTATTATTAGTAACAAAGATGCTCATTTCATGTATCTTTTGTTTAAGAGAAACATGATCCCACCAATTCCAAAGAGGCAAATTCATCTGTTAAGGACTTAAACCAATTTCTACAGATTGCTATTTTTATTAAGCCTGTATTATGTTCAACAAGAAGTGCATAGGAGTGTGGTATTACGCAGTTACAGATGACAGCTAACTAAGAATTAGTAATCAAACAGATAATGGACACATGAGAAATGACCCTTGCAAGTACTCCAAAAGGAGAGCCTTTAAATATGACACACAATCATGACTTGACACTACTAGATATCCTGTATGTATGTCCCATATGTATAGGTAATACTCTCTGTCAAGCCTCACTGGATGCATTCCAGCCCCTGATACATGATAATAAGGGAAAGTCAGGGAGACGGCTAAGAAAGTTGTTCTCCACATTTCAAATCAGACCACTGGCTGTTTTATTCACTCCCAGATCCTTAACCAACAGGACTGAACTCAGAGGTCTTTCACCGTTCTATAATCTGGGCAGAAGCTGAAAAACACCATACATAATGTCTGCTCATTTCTCAAAGATGTTTTTAAAACTCCATTGAAGCATCTATACATGGACAAGGTGGACAGGGCCAAGATGAAATTGAAAATGGGCTGACTATCATTGTTCTACCAAACACAAGGCTGTAAAGTTTGCAACTACTTTAATTGGGAAGGTTTCTACACTTACTAGTAAAGAACTAGTCATCTGACCACTCTAAGATCCCATATGTGATTTTAACCAGTCTTTTGTTTCCTGTTCATAAAACAGCTGTCACACGCTGAAGCCAAATATCTAATTTCAAATATTATTTTCTTTATAATACTTCCAAGAGAAAAGACTCATTTCTATCTCAATGCCCAAATCAGAAACTTTTGAAGTTTTTAAACAAGTTAAAGATGATAAAGCTCTTATAATGGACAAATCACTTGTTCAAGTTAGATGGAAGGGTCCATAGATAAACATATATTACTCAGAACAAGTTCAAGAAAGCCTTTGATCTGCATCATTAACAGATACTGGCACAGTGTGTCTGAGTGGTGGATTCTGGTCATTACTGAATTACAGCACTCATTCAAAATTTCTGTATCTAAGCAGACCTGCCTAAGGTTCTGGAAATGATACTGAGGTCCTTGTCACCCCAGTCATCCACTGTGTTGCTGAAAAATGGATCACGAATCAAACACAAAAGCCTCTTAGCAATGCTTGCCATGATAAAACATATACAAACAAACACAGCTTGGCAAACTCAGTGAGTATCAACTGGTCATAAAATAATAAAATCCAGGGTGTGCACAGGTCAAAGTATTACAACAGTTATTGGTTTAACATTCAAGGAATGTAAAGCAAAGGCAGATAAATATTGAGGATGAGATTGTTAACAGAAGACAATGAGGTCAGGAAACCTCATGCTTCACATACAACTTAAGTTACATCACAATGGTCCTCCCAGCTTCAGCTCTTCTGCAGAGAGCACAGATGCCATTCACATCATAAAAACAGTACCAGGCCCACCACTTCAGCCAGTCTCAAACCAAAGCTGGGCTCTCAGATGTGTCAGAGGGTGTCAGATAAGCTTGCCTTGCCATTTACTGGCCAGCAAGCAATTGCTTAGTTTCTTCTCTATGAAGAAATAAGCAGCCCTGGTACATTTCATCAGAGGTGACAAATGCCCCTAAACAATAGAGAACGTCTGCCACTGAGAAAAGGACAGGAGCTTTGAGGCAAGGGTGGATTGATGCTACTCTGGATGACATTCTCACATTTGTGATCCTTCCCCTCTAATCCTCTCATGTTTCTGCTACCGGACCTGGCTCTCTGGCCTCGTATTCACAAATGCACCATCCTGTTCCTGCTCTGCTCCAGGCACAGAGGTTCACCTTCTCCAGCATTTCTAAATACATCCTTCTCCCTCTCATTCCGGCACTAAAATTCAGCTCTCTCCAGCAAGTCACCACTTTGGCATCCCTGCTTTTCTACTTGGTCCCTTCAAGCAGACCTGAAACATAGCTGTGAAAATCTCCCACCTCTCTATGCACTCTGAACACACCACTCTCAATCTCCCTCCCAGGCTTCCCTTGTGCTCTGAATCAAATTCAAGATGTTAGCCCTCATTTTCACTGCACTTTACAACACACAGCAATTACTGTTGGCTCATAACTGCTGTAACAATCTACCTACGGTAGCTATTCATTCATATATACCCATGAGCACACCTACACACACCCCTGTACATAAGCATGGTATGTGCTGATTAATGAAAGATAAAGGAACAATAAAAGCCAAATCAAGCATAGATTTTTGTTGAGAATGTTAGATTTTATGTGTCTTGAAATCCCAGCCACGCCCATGCTAATCAACCTGGGCTGCTGATTTATAGAACAATGTGTTTTATTGTAAGGAAGGAAAACAGTAAATTCTGCATTTTGGTTCAAACGACTTTCAGTTTCTTGATAGTGCATTTCTTCTTGTTATTTCTCTACAGACAGATATGTCCTAGATTACTTCGTAAACAAAGCAAAAATAATTTCTTTCATCCAACTGCGGCAGGAACTGAACAACTTAATCTGATCATTGTGTGCAAAGAAAATATTTCCAATGACGACATCTTCCTATGTCAATTGTTTTTTATTACAGATGTCATCTTGATGTGCCATATTAATGCAGCTCTTTCTTCCCATTTCAAGATTTTAATCTAAGTTTGTTGCTCTAATATTTTATTGGTTAAAAATACATGCTGTAAAATCCATGGCCATCAAATTTTCTTGTGAACTAAAAATAAACTGCTCTTGTCAGATATGGTTAGCTGATAAAAAGTGTCAGAGACTTTTCTGAATTACTCTGATAACTTCCTGTTTATGTGGTACTGACCCTTGTCTAATAAAGATCTTTTACACTTGGAATAAGAGAAGATACTGCAGCATACTATTCCTTAATGGACAATGCTGATTACTTTTGAAAGCCTTTAATACATTTCCCATATTAGACATGAACAGATGTCAGGGATGTTGCCAAGTGAAATTTCTTTTATGCAATCTTGGCTTGTTGTACAATAATAGCCTTTTCTCAACATGGGAAAAAATTACAGACCCAACTAATTTCCTTGACAGGGAAGAGTTACATATGTTTTCCACTTGTAGTTTTTACGACAAGTTTACAATTTTGCCAAACCTGGAACTAATTGGGACTGCTTCCAAAAATGGTCCAATAAACCCACAATGTGTACAGCTAGCCTAAAATGCATCAAATGACTGTTTGCTTTCACATTTTTTTTCTAAGAGGGAAAAGTTAAGATTGCACAATTATTTCATTTAAGTTACTTAAACACTTACTGTTTCATATCCTCCCAGTTTTTGAGCAGCTTGAAACATAGTCCAAAGGTTAACTGTTAGAGGGACAATAAGTATTTAGATAAGCATTGCATTAACCAACATATTTCAAAGAAATGAAAATTAAACATTAAAAAAAAAAAATAGACAAAAAAAGCTCACAGCCCTTGAAAAACCTTCTGTGAAACATTTTCCAAAGAGGTATTTACATAATCTGAAGAGTAAATATTAGCCCATACTATATATAATTTTAATTACATATAAGAGAACACACTTAAGATTTCTTAACAGGATTGGAAAAATACACTGAGACAAAAGTAATGGGCTCATTTGACTTTGCTGATAAGAGGCACAGTGTAATGACTGTAGCACATTTCCATAACTTTGATAATAAAAATTACTTATTGGGAAGAATGTTGCTTTTAATTATTTGTTTAATACTGATTTCATCAGCAAGCAAGCATGGATATCCACACACTGGATATCCATCCACACACTGAATAACAGAGAAAGACTACTGATTAAACAACAATATCCAGTATTTACCGGAGCTCAGATAATGGCCTCCATAATCAATAAACAATAAGCTGTATTTTAACAGGTCCGGCATGAATGAACCCAGAGGGAGCACAAATGAAAATTACCATAATAATTATGGCATGAATGGTTGTGCCTTGCCCATGGCTGTGGGGTCGCAGGAGCAAAGGCAACTCAATTCAAAAGATGTGCTAACTCTTCTTACTTCCTGGAAGAATGTCTCCTCTCCGATGTGCTTTTCATCCTGGCCCACTATTGCATGGTGTCTTTATTTTATTTTATTTTGTTTTATTTTATTTTGTTTTATTTTATTTTATATTTTTATCTTATTTTAATTGCTAGGAGAAAGATTAATATCTTGTGCTCTATGAAATGCGTATGCACAACTTCACTAACAGTGATTCCCCATAGATGCACTACAAATACTTCAGGCTAGGCTCAGCAATAACGCTGCAGACCACAGAGGACAGGATCTCTTGCTTCACAGGGGGACTCTCTCATGTGTACATACTGCCTCTTCCCACTAACCTATTTATACTGGCAATGTTTGCACAAGCCTTGCTGGATAAATACAAAGCCCTGTCCTGCAAACATTTCTACTCCTCTCAGAATACTTTCTCTTGGCATTTAAGTATTTGCTGGATCAGGCCCCTCATTTATAATGAATGTCAGGCAACTTCCAGTGTTTTTCAGTGAAATATTAGCAGAGAGCCCTACCTCTGGTGGAGCATTTTAGAAATAATATTTCAGCTTGTCTTTCAAGCCTACCCTGTCCCCATTCTTGCAGAAGTGCAGAATAAAATGGGGCGGAAGGGGGGAAATCCTCTCTTCAACACAAAATATTCTGAAAGCCTCATTGAACCTTGTACTGTTTCAAAGCTATCAAGAGCTTTGCTTAGGCCTTGATTTAATCCGAATCAATGCATAATGCAACGACACTGTTCATAGTACATTAATTTTACTTCCATTTCAAGCAGCCAGTTTTCAGACAAACACTGTAATCATTCGGAGTTATTTAAGTTTATAATGGCTGCTGGAGGCCTGTTGCAATCAGTGCCAATTGCTATTAGGTATGCAAATTGTTATGTAAAACATACAGGTTTGATATTCTTCATCAAAATAACGCATGGTTTTAATCTGGGAGATAAATTAGAGTAAACAATATTCCAATCCATGAAGTCTTCCCTTTAAGGAAATAAAAGAAATATAGATCATTCGATCTATAGATAAAGAGCAAAAATACCCCCATTTACAGCTTTTATTGGAAACTCTGAAAGATCTGCACTGCACTGCAATATTTATGTAAAATTTAGTTGCAACTGTATCTTCTCCACCCGCAATTGCTTTACAGATTGTGTCACTACAAACTGTACATGCCAAAGCAATTCTAAACACTGCATTCTGTATTAAACAGATACAGTCTGGTTTTATATTCTCCGAAGTCAATAATTTATTAACTATAAACACATTTTGGGGCTTAAAAATATGATCCCTTTTGTGCCTTTCTTGACCACCTTTAAATGTCTTCCTTTAATATTTGTCCCTTCATAAAGAACATCTGGGCACAATAAAGATACGTCATATTATTAACTCAGAAGAAAGGCATTACAGACGCTGCAGATTTACAAAACAGAAAACTAGAGAGTTTTCGACATGCCTATTTCTAGTCATAATCAGCGGATTTAAACCTATAAATATCTGGCAGCAACTACCCCAAGAAGGAAGAGATGAAAATCTAGGCATAAGAGCGAAATGCCTGGACTGGAAAATGTGTAGATATAAACATGGTCCCCCCATCCATAAGGCTTTAAATTAGGCTTTGTGTGCAAATGCTTTCTCCGGAGAGACCAAACTGTTCTAAAATGTCAACAAGAAAGTGAGAAAAAAGATACTTACTCTGCTTAAAACCTAAATAGGGTATTCGTTCAATTGGTGTTTTTCTTTCTTTCATATATTTATAAAGAGCCACAAGGAAAGCCTGCTCATCAGCTCTGCATTCTTCACCTATGGCAATCTTTGATTTATCCTCACTTGAGCCTTTTTTACAGTTGCTGTTGTTACTCTTGGGTTTGGGCAAAGCTGACTTAGCCTCATATTTTACCTGGGAAAAGAAAAGATGTCATATCAGATCTGGGTAACCTTTAATTTTCACTTAAGGAATAAATATCCTCTCCTAGCAGAACGGTTTGTTGAAAAAAAATGAAGGCCAAACCATGCAACTGTGTTTGAGGGGAAACAAAGGAAGCTATTTATAGAGCTAAATGTCTTGTTCTGAATCTTAGTCACAACATTTTTAAATAGCCACATCTTTAAATCATTATAACCCATTGGTAATGCTCTCCAGATCTGCATTTTTATGACTATACATCGCTATGTCACAGACAGCTCCCATCTCTCACATACACTTGCCATTAGCAAGTCTAATAATAACCTTCGTTCCAGGACTGACACTGAGCATTGTCAACTCCCATAGACAACCCTCGGAGCTGAGGGTGCTCAGCCCCTTCCAGGAACGCTCAGCATCCAGCTCTGAAATGACACATTTTTCCCTCCTTCGGCCCATCAAAATGGAAGCAAACCTTGGCAGGCCTTACCCAGGCAAAGCTCTCAGCACACACAAGTGGAGGTTCTGCTGTAGCACAGACTTAAGTCAAGTGGGTTTGAGCACCTGCTTAAACTGCTTAAACTTAAGCACAGCCCTAAGTATTCAGCAGATGGAAGAGGCTGGTAGCTGAAGCCTCTATTGGTAGACACCAGCAGTCCCAGTGCACACAAGTCCCTGAGCTTCAGGTCTCCCACTGGCCTCCCCAGCAGATGAATGCCAGTCAGGAAGTCAACCAATTGGAACCACTTTACCTCATCAGTATTCAAACATGGGGAAAACTATCCAGCAAGACTGGCTTAATCCTGCAGTCCTCCTGAAGATAATCCTCTCATTGAATCAAGCAAATTACAACTCAAGCATTCCCGTAATTTACGCATACAACAACAACAAAAAAGAGAAGAATTTTGCAAACTGATATTTAAAGCTGTCCATGACCGAGACCAGATGCATTTCTAGTGAAATATTGGAATTCCTCTAACACAAGGTAGTGGAGATGGTTACCCACATTTTCATTTGCACTGTTCCTTCAATGCTTTTTAGTGTTGCAAAGAGCCTTCTGGCAGCTCCATACCCCATCCAAGACATGTCCTTTGTGCTCTCAGACAGAGCAGGGAGACCGTACGAGCCAGTATTTGGTATTTTAGGAGGACAGCATTGGAAAGCAGGGTATCTTGCTGAACAAGACAGGAGCTTTTGGTCAAGTAAGCCATTGACTCTCCTTCAATCTTGTCCCTTCTAAAACAAGTGCTTCCTGGAAACCTGCTGGCATTTTGGAAGTAAGTGCTATGAAGAGCATTACATGGGTGCTTGTAAGCAAACAACAAACATGTAATTTCAAAGACCGTGATGTGCTTATTTTTTTCTCAATAAAGCTACTGTGTGTTTCAGGCTCAGTGAAAGCAAAATCTTTTCTACTCCTCCACAGTATTAACTTTGCAGAAAGCACTGACTTAAGGTTAGCTGCCTCCATAGTTTTCCACAAATGCTAGACAAAGCAACACCAACCAAAGGAGACAAGTGGCCAAAATCTTCCAAGGTAGTCAATGCTGCTGAAAAATCTCGCTGTTAGACACTGCAGGTTACAGGCTCACACCTCCCAGGAAATGCAGCAGGGACTGGGAAATGGTCTTCCTGCAGGATTTTTCTTCATCACTTGCTGCTGAAGTATGTCTGCTCTACTGCTCGATATTCTCTGGTTGTATGGTTCAAAGAGATATTGTCTTCCTACAGCATAAGACACCATGCTCTGCCTTTTAGTAAAAGATATCTTTATTGATTAAACTTCTATAAAGATCCTGGGTTTCATCTGAAACTCAATGGAGCTAATGGAATTTTTTTCCTATTAAATTAACTTTGGATTTCCTCATCCACTTTCAGTTCAGAAAATCCCTTGACTTTTTTACTTTGGCTCCTCACAAAATTATTTAACAGCTTCCCCTTATAAAGTTTAGATTACACTGTCATAGTTTTCAGTGCTATACCGAAGACAGGTTTAGCACTCCCAATATGAACCCATGATTTAAATAAATTTAAGGGTTTTAATTTGAGCTGCAAATTTGTTCAAACTAAAACTTGGAACAAATTCACTGGAAACAATTTGTCAGTTTTGTCACCCACTTGCTAGGTAAAGCCAATCAATCAATCAATCTTTTAAATGGGTTTTCTTTTCCAAACCGGACAATTCAGAACTACGTTTGCAAGACATGCTAGGCACTAATGCTAAATGAAATCAGAGCTCATTGCTGTGCAAGTAAACTAATGGTAAGGGATGTTGCTTCCAAGGAGAGAAAAGGAAACAAAGAAGTAAGATTAAAAAAGTCACCAGAAGAGAGAATACGCCGCGTTACACACAACCTCCTTCACTCAAGTGTACAGAGAAGTGAGGTCAAAGAGCCTGTGGAATTCAAAGGGTGCCAAAATGCAATGGATTGACTCCAAGCAGTGTCAGGTTCAACAAAGCTTTGATGAAGGCTGCAATGCTCCACCTGCTTGGCGCTCAAGGCCCAAGCCTCACTCTGGAACTTCCCCACTGTCTGACAGGAGATATGGATGAATGCAATGATCAATGATTAACGAGAACCAAAAGGGCTAAATGATATTCTGGGAAATACTGGTGTAAATCCAGCGTAAAAGTATCAAAGCCGGTAACAAGCAATGCCAGATCCTGTTCAACATCTTTGTTGGTGACATGGACAAGTGGGGATTGAGTGCGCTCTCAGCAAGTTTGCCGACAACACTAAGATGTGTTTCAGTTGATACACTGGAGGGAAGGAATGCCATCCAGAGGGACCTTGACACGCTTGTGAAGTGGGCCCATGTAAACCTCATGAAGTTCAACCAGGCCAAGCGCAATGTCCAACACCTGGGTTGGGGCAATCCCAGGCATAGCTACAAGTTGGGCAGAGAAGAGATTCAGAGCAGCCCTGCGGAGAAGGACTGGAGGGTGTTGGTCAATGAGAAACTGAACATGAGCTGCCTTCAGTGTGCACTCACAGCCCAGAAAGCCAACTGCATCCTGGGCTGCATCAAAAGGAGCGTGACCAGCAGGTGGAAGGAGGTGATCCTGCCCCTCTACTCTGCTCTCGGGAGACCCCACTTGGAGTATTGTGTACAGTTCTGGTGTCCTCAACATAAAAAGGACATGGAAGTGTTGGAACAAGTCCAGAGGAGGGCCACGAGGATGATCAGGGGACTGGAGCACCTCCCGTATGAAGATAGGCTGAGAAAGTTGGGGCTGTTCAGCCTGGAGAAGAGAAGGCTGCGTGGAGACCTCATAGCAGCCTTCCAGTATCTGAAGGGGGCCTACAAGGATGCCAGAGAGGGATTCTTCATCATGGACTGCAGCAATAGGACAAGGGGTAACGGGTTTAAACTTAAACAGGGGAAGTTCAGGTTAGATATAAGGAGGAAGTTCTTTACTGTGGGGCTGGTGAGGCACTGGAATGAGTTGCTCAAAGAAGTGGTAAATGCTCCATCCCTGGCGGTGTTCAAGGCCAGGTTGGACAGAGCCTTGGGCAATATGGTCTAGTGTGAAGCATTCCTGCCCATGCAGGGGGGTTGGAACTGGATGATCTTAAGGTGCTTTCCAACCCAAACCATTCTATGATTCTGTGATTCCATGATTTGCACCAGGCATCACAAAATGCCCTTCTCTTTCAGAACACAATTTTGAATTTTCTTAGAGGGCAAAAATCTGGAAGAAGGTCCTCAATGCAGAGTTTTGCTTGGCTGTGCTCTGTTTTCTTTTCTGCTCAGAAAGTCTGAACGACTCCATTATAAAGGCAGAGTTCAATTTCCACAGGAGGAGTTAAAGCTCTTTTACTGTAGCCTCCATGTAACACCTCCAACATGAAACTGAGGACTAAGGCCCTGACAGGCAACCTAGTGCCACAGTGTGGATATGCCAGGGTGCACTGATACAGGTACTGGGAACATGTGACCACCTCCTGCTGTGTGTTCCATCAGGGTTATGATCCATGACCAAATGGCCTGTGAATACTCATGGGTGCACCCATGTGTTTGTCTTCTGGCAGAGGTCACACACAAGACAGACCACCACAGACTTGCATTTTAAAGTTTCAATCAGATAATGGCTGAGCTGCTCAGAATACATCTCCAGGTCTGAGAGCATGTCAGGCCACCTGTGGCCACAGGAAAAGCATATCCTGGCAACTTTCAAACAGATTTCCCAGATCTGGCTGTAAAAATGAAGCGAAAGATTTACTTCAGCATTTGCACCAGGATATGTAATAAGTAGATTAATTTGGGGACAATTTCCATGTTTAAGGTGTTAATCCTTTCAGCTCTTCAAAATGGTCAGATCACCGAGTTTTAAAAGGTCTTTCAGTGCAAGCACTGTTTGGGAGCATGAAGTAGGTATGACAAGGGTCATGCTGGATCCTGAAAGTCCCCAAAGCCTATCCAGCACTGATGACACGTGAAGCACGAAAGCCTTCAGAGTCCTGGGAGTGTTTGGAGAGTAGAGCTTGATAAATGCCTCTCCAGGAGAGCTGATCCTGTCTCAGTAGATGGCTGCATATTCTTGTGACTTTTACACTCCCAGTCTGGAAGGGATCTCCCCTGGGATCTTCCCTAGGAGGCATCAAAATGGATGCAGTGACCAGGAAGGACATAAAAAGCAGTAAGTGGTACAAGACAGATCCACTTTCCCTGGCAGCACCTGCATATCCAGAACCACATTGTCTGTTCCGCTATCACTCTATTTTTAACAAGCCACCTACACTGGAATTTACTCATAGCTGTTCCTACTCAACCAAACACTCTTCTGTGTCAGGTAATGGTAAAAGCCTACAAAATGATCTGCTAATGGTTCAACGCAAACATGCCTAATGAGAATGAAGTTGTAAAAAGATGTACAGCTTTCTAGTCACTGGCAGCTGAGAACATGAAATCCAGCGAGTCATTATGGTCATGTCACTTGTGTTAGTCTTCACAGGCTCAAACCCACTGTCTTCAGAGTGCCTTTTTTGCCATGTTCTGACTCAAACTGTACAGACACTGCATTTCCATCAGAGAAGTTGCCCTGCCACATGAGAAATGAAGCTGCTGTCAGACACTGGATGTCAATATCTAGGGATGAAAGCAGCACAAATTCTTATCAAAAGGGATTTTAGCTGGAACAGGAATACGGCCAAGACCATTGCCAAAATGCTTCAGCATCTGACACAAGTGGGTTTGTCCCGTTTACACTAGCAGTGTTCAAACATGCTCTCCATAGACCTATTGTCAGCACAAGTCAGAGGAGGAAAACTGGTGGTGAAGCCCAACATGATGACTTAACATCCCAACAGCTCCCAACAGTGAGAAGACAGTAGGTGAGTCTCCATTCCTTTCCCTTTCTCAAATACACTTCTCCTTCCACAGAAACCAACAGGCAGGTTTTGTATGAAGTGCAGTGCATCTGTTGTAGAGGGCTTATGATTCACTGTCCTCCTCTTATTAAAATATTTCCAAAGCCCTGAGAAACAGATTGATGTGAAGAACCACAGTGAAGTCAGTGTGACTACATGCAAGGACATTATATCATGAACATGTCTATTATTTATAATGAAATTAAGCTGGCCAAGATAATTAATGCTATTAATATCTGCACAATGATGAGCACAGTATGACTAGATAAATAGGTGGAATTACTTCTTATCTGAAACATCCTCCCATTTGACTTGCAGTGCGAACCCAAATATAAACAGAAAGGATAAACAATTTGGTATGAAGTGTTACTGTTGTTTTTAATTATCTAATACCTATATATCAGGTGCAGAATAGGCAGAACTACTTGTGCTACAGTCTAGGGTGCTTTGACAACACAGTCCAGGCTGCAGCTTGCTGGTAATATTTTAACATGAAAAACTGCTTAGGGAGAAGACAAATTGAGGCAAATTGAGACATTTTCACACCACAGATTTTGCATGTTCTTCCACAGAGCAAAAACATTCAGGCAAACTCTATAGTATCTGGCAGAACCCTGCAACTCAACATACCAGGCTCCACTGCCTTTTGCCATGCCTGTTTAATATGATAGTAAAACTCCAACTGAGCACAATAGGGCACAAAAAGAAGAGAAAGTGACTTAAGGGCAGAGCTTCATGATGAACTTCAGCCTCTTTTATCGTCATCAACAGAAGGCACAATTTTAACTGAACTCCTAGAGAGGAGGAGGAGGTGGAATTTAATTTGCCTTCCTATGAGAAATGGAGAGCAGAACACTTCCACTTGACCTCTTTAAACTACTAATCTCCCAGGACGTTCACTGCATACAACAATACCAAGGCAAATGGATGTATAGATCCACTGTATTTCCTAAAGAGATAGTTACAACAATGGAGGCATTTTTCAGATACACATCTATCTAATTTATTGAAACAATGGATTTGGGAGGAGTTTACCTAAAAATTCAGTCTATGCAAACCTATTCAGCTGTTTAGCTCAAAAGGATCACACTGACAAAGTTCTGCCTCAGATAAAAATCTACAAGTATTGCTCTAAGTAATTTTCCATCTTTGCATCTTAGAGTTTCAAATTAAATCATCTTGAAAGGAGCCATTTGTGCTGCTGATTTTTTTTAAAGAGGAAACCAAATTCCTATTTAAAGCCATTTAGACAACATAGAAAATAAGATGTAAATTACACTACAGAAATTCCATTTTTAAATATTTTAAGGAAAAGATACAAACCCATAAATATCTGAATGATTAAGCCTATAAATACAAATCAATGATCCAATTTTTACTTTCAACATGGGCTAAGCACTGCAGCACATACAGAAGACTCTGTAAAAGCATGCACTATTCAACAAACCCTGGAACACACAGCTCACTAAGTATTAAAGAAATGGCCCCAATTTTTTTTTAAGTTTTTGTACTGAACTTCTTTATCTTTTTTTTTTCTAATCTAATTTAAAAAGGTTGAGATTGTAACATCAGGGTAATGTCGTTTGTGCGTGCTTCTTAGAAACCATTACTGAAGTGTCTCTTGTTTCACAGCCTGTTTATCGTCAAACTTATATTTAGAAGTACATTGTAAGAGCGTGAGCTGCTCCCAGGTTTATTTTTAATTCAAAGATACTGTCACAAACTATGCTTGTGTGTCACAGAATGTGAAAACTAACACTAGATGCCAAGAAAGCTTAAAGCACTACCAGTTACCAACAAGCTGATAGTAGTAGGTTGTTAGGTGATTATAGTTGCTGGTAACTTTGAACACAGACATGATTTAAAGTAAAGAATAAAACTATTGAAAAAAAATTACATTTACCCCCCGAAGAAAATAAGTTACATTCTAAATTTGAAACAGCATGCTGGGAAACAAAGGCAGGGCTGTACCTAAAAAAGAAGAGTGTGCTGAAAAGAGTATTATTAAGTGATTTACCTTGGCAACAGCTTTGCTTTCAGAATTATTGTTGGAATCCTTAATGCCATTTAATGAATCTCTTCTCTGTGGGCAAGGCTTCTTTTTGCGTGGTCTGCCTTTAAGATTTGGTGCTGAAAATTAATGGAGAACAATTTGAGCACATTGTCTTATACTAGATTTTAAACAGCTGAAAGCATAATAAATAATTCCACTACAATCATCACAGAAATGTACACATCTGTCTACAGTAAATGCTTATTACAAGATTCCCATCCTCCATGAGTTACATCTTGACACACTGTATGTTTCTATAGAATATACCTCAAGGCTAATCTATTCTACTCTCACACAGCTAATTAATATAAAGTCAAACACTGGTCTCCGAAGGAATCAGAGGAAAAGCACAAATGTTTCTCCATGGTACAAAAAAGAATAACCCAGAATATTAATAGGTAACTTTGCATTAATCAGCCTGCTGCTTTTATTATTCCTAATCTTCAAATAATAGTACTAACTAAAATTTCCAACTTCAGGAAACATCTGGTTTTGGAAATATTCTGAAATGTTGAAATTCCTTACAGCTCCAAGAAATGTTTATATATCCTGTCATTCTTGTCAAAGTTCTAAAAAAAAAATAAAAAAAAAATTTAAAAATTACCCTTGAGTCCTGAAATGGATCAAAAAAAGCCCCTTAACAACAGTTCTGGAAGTTGACAAGTACTGAAATAAGTGATTGATTGTTTCATAAGGGTTACATACCACACATATAAATTAACATGAATCACTTTCAGCTTTCTCCAATTCTTAAGATAAAACAGTTCTGAAATAACACAGTGACTAAATCCTAACAGCTCTGAGCCATACATAGAATGGGATATGGATCATCATCAAAAATATCAGACTCATCCTTCAATAGTGATATTACAATATAAATTATGTTCACATGCAGAAATAATAGATGAAGCAGATGTTTGCTCATTATTACGTGTCCTGCCTGCTTTCAGATTTAAAAATCAGCCTCAGCCTACTATAGCAACATTTAAAATGATAAACAATCATTAACTAATGACTGTACCGAAGAACATAATTTCCGTTAAACCTTTAATTTCTAGGTAACCATTGTTTTCATTACTTAACGGGATGATTAGAACAATGTCAGAAATCTAAACACCACAAACCTCTTGAGTGCCTTCTAATTGTTTCTAATCTTACATTTGTCACACGGTAAGTCAGTGGTTTCACGACATTTTACATTTTAATTAGTTTACAAACACAATAAAGGGTGCTAATTTGATCTTATAGTTTGAGTAACAGTGTCATATTCGGTCTGTTCAGAGGAAAAGCCATGGGTTTAAAACCAGAAGAGATGTCCTTTTTCTTCCCCCAGCACTGGCACACGGTAAAAAAATTAAATATATATATATATGCATGTGCATATGTGTGTAAGTCCATAATTGTGTCTATATAAAAATATGTTTATCTCCCTACAGAAATATCTCCATCTATCCCCAGTGAAGCACATTCTGCTTATTGAAAAGTACGGCAGAAAGCAATTCTGAAATTGTCATCTGAGGCTAACATGCAAAATCAAACAAAGAGAGAAAGAAATTATTACCCATTCCAGTCGACAAACATCTGCCTGATTTATATCTGTACTCATGAATGCTATAGCATGTGACTGCATACCACGTTGCTGGAAGTCTTGACTTGGTGTGGATGTCAGCCTTACACAAAATGAACACTAAGAGTATTTGCTCTGTGCTTACAAATCCCCTCCCCCAGCCGTTCCATTACTCATATAAACAGAGATGAGCGACTCGGCGGGAGCGTGGGATGAACTCCGAGGACTCCAGTGCCGGCTGCCAGACTGCCAGCCCCAGCCACGCCGCCCTCCTGTATTTATAAACCCGGCTCATCCCTCTGTCTTTGATGTCTTTCTGATGCCTACTTTGTTTTGCACATGACCTGGAAGGGATGGACAGATCCCAAACCATGGTTAGCCCCAGCAGTCACACCTTCTTTAAAAATAAGAAAACAGCAATGTTCCCTCATTTTACTACACTCTGGCACACACGTTAAAACGTTAACCTTCAAATGAACGGATCCCCCAGCCCAGTCCAATCAGCGGCTGGAGGGGGATGTGGTCCAGCTAGGATCGAGTATACTTGCATGTGAATTACTTTTTCTTTCTTCTTAATAAATAAACTAGTTCAAGGCTTAATGTTTTCCAAACATACTTGCTATCCTGAGTTTTGGCACTGTACTCTGTACTTTGTATCATACTATAAAGCACTTCTAGTATTTTGCTAAAAGCTTTAAAAGCAAGAAGGCATTTGTTTCTAAATTCCAGGTATACTGAGCTTGCATATAAACACTGTTTGAATTGGAGGGTTCCATGGCAGAACTGGCACAAACCCACTATGAAATAGGGTATTTGTATTCTCCCCATGGCTCAGGAGCTGCAGCAGGAAGGTCTGCCTGCAGCACACATGAAGACCATCCTACACATCCAATGGTAAATCACTTTAAGCCATTCCAGATCAGACACATAATTAACAAGAAAGTAGCAGCAGGAATTAATACCAGAAGAGAAGGTCCTTCTCTCTAGTATCTATTCCGTAAAACATCTGAAGAAAACAAAACATTTGAAATAGTTCCAGTCACACTTGAAACAAAGCCATTAATATCTGCTTCCTAAATCATTATGAATAAATGCATTATTCGAAGATTATTTGTATTTCAGCTATATCCATTTCGTTCTCTTGAGCTAGGAAATATGACTAGGACAGAAGAAATAATTTACAAGTCACATACTTGTTTTAATTTTTTTCAGGTTTTGTTTCATTTATGACATACTCATGAGCGCACTGTAGATTTCTTGAATTCGTTATTCATAAGTATTTTAAAGCAATTTAAACATGTTGTGGCTTAGTCCCAGACTGTTTTCCTGATGATACCAGATGTTCAGTATGTACTGGACAGCTAAGCGAATACCACATGTTTTCTTCTGCTTTCTGGTAGAGAAGAACTTCTGGCATGACTACCTGAGAATATGTGAAACAATTTAATTTCTTCACATGTTTGTGCATATGGCTTTCAAATTCATTTTCTGAAAGCATTTGTGGCAGTGAGACCTGATAACTTGTACATTCCCAGAAGGTGTGAACATAAGCAAAGCAAATTAAATTCAAAATGGAACAAATACATACAGGAAAAAGTTCACATTCATTTGCCACCTCTTTAGTCTAAATGTCTGAAACAGGAGTATTAGAGATACCAGTTTATTAGAGTACCAGTTTAAATACTTTCTTTCCTGTGCATTTGACAAGATGTTTGCTTTTGCCAATTTGTGTGGCTTTTTCCCCTTCCTTTCTTTCTATTTGCTTCCTGACGTATCTGAAAGAGGAGGAAAATCAGCTACTAAAATGACCACTGGGACATTTGGTTGCTTGACTGGTTGCTGGGAACTTTTTTTGCCCCTACTTTGGTGTGGTTCAAAGGACTGGTATTAGCACAGCATAGGTGCTCTGCATGCTTGAGGTTTGGAATGCAAACCAGAACACCCCCCCTGCCTGCAATCAGCAGGTGACAATGCCTTGGGAGAGCAGAGCTGCTGCTGCTCAAGGCAGGCAGGCAAGGAAGGGCTGTTAACAGAGACATACACCTGGTACAATACAAATGGCCTAAATCTCCAAGTTCAGACTTCCAGAAGCAAAAAAATGCTCATCCACTTGAAGTCCACAGAAGCCTATGCCTTGCTGACTCAAGGAGCCTCTTCTTGAGACTACAGCTCATCCCAAGTTTGCTAGTCATCACAAAGGGCAAGTTCATTTGGAAAATGGCAACAACACACAAAAAATTATCTTCTCTGCAAAATCTGTAGGTGCAATAGCTATAGAGCCCAGCAGGGAAAGCTACTTTACCTGCTAATCTGGCAAACATTTCACGTATGACCAAGTAAAACACAGCCTGCTGCAAAATGTTCACAGCACAAGCTAAAACTCCTGTTTGGAAAGCTGGAGGAGCACAAGGGCATGCTTTCCATCTTGGGCTGGTTATCTTTCTCATATACATCACTGTTGTGCCTGCTACCTTTAAGTTCAAAGGGACAATTTCAGCACTCCTTGGATGTCAGTTCTACATCAGTGTTGATTCTTTGTTTCCCTGAGCAGCAGATGCAGCTGGCATCATTTAAATCAACCTGTCCCTCAGAGCCCACCAGCCTGGCTGTCTCTGCCATGCAACCACCACTGCTTGCAATGCTGCCCAGCATGGCAGAGGATGCTGAGGCTGTTTCCTCAGGATGCGTGGGGTTTCACAAGGAATCAAGCAAGAATCCAAGATGAACAAAGACCTAATTCAAGCACAAGCATTTGTAACCATAAAGATCAAAAGGTGTGATTATTAACTAATATGCATGTGGTGTGGACTTCGTTGTTCAGCTGACTACTACTTGGTGGTAAAAGTGTTGTGCCTCCTATTAGGGAAAGCATGTTAAATGAGTATGTCATGAATATCAACAGTTACACAAGCCGTGACGACAACTGTATCTTAACAACTCTTCCCATTGTGGAATATATCTTATTGCCATCTTAGTCGTAAATTCTCAAGGAAAAGAAAATTATTTATAGGAATCTGCCCAGAGACAAGAATGTTTTCTTCCCCTCCATGTCTGAAAGAGGCCCTACGTGTTGTCTGGAAATGGGTACTCATTGAAAATCACACAGAGATTGATGCTTGTCATTCAACATGAGGGATCAGTATTTCTCGGAAGACCATGAAATATTAATTCATGACCGAGTGGGACA
Source organism: Psittacula echo (assembly GCF_963264785.1). Lineage (NCBI taxonomy): Eukaryota > Metazoa > Chordata > Aves > Psittaciformes > Psittacidae > Psittacula > Psittacula echo. The sequence continues at coordinate 49,357,537 of NC_137743.1, forward strand.
CAAGTAAACTGGGGAGCTAAAAAACGGGAACAGCTTGTGCCCATGCCAGTGAAGTGAGAGAAGATGGGAAGCCAGAGAGGGGAGAGGTGGGAGATGTGCCCCCAGTCCGCTCCTCCTGTGCCACATAGTGGGAGAGGCCACAGCCAGCCACCCATGCTCTGCCAGTCTCCAGTGTGTGATGTCAGTAGGGTGCAGGAGAAGGCAGCCATAATCCTTCTGCCCAGCTGTTCCCTCCCCTGCATGTGTCCCTGGGGTGAAAGGGAGAGGAGTACTGCCCTCAACTTTTTCTGTTTAGGTAGGGGAAGCAACTTTTGCTGGCCTGCAGGACAGCAAAAGGAGGAGCACTCAGCCATTGTCTTCATGAGTAGGGAGTGAAAGGGAAGGTGAAGTGCAGAAGCTGCCACTGACACCTCTTCTGTGCAAATCCTCACGTGCACACCTGCCTTTAACAAAACCAAAAGCATTTAGTCACTGATGTAACGTAACTAACCTCAAAAATCTGAAATTCAGGTTTAATCGCTCTTCTTCCTAAATGGAAACTTGTATCTTGCACCCTCCTCTCCCAATTGTGGCTAAGCTCTCAAGTGCCAAAACACCAGCAATATCCTACATGTGACTACAAACCGTCACACCTGAGAGGTTAAATGCAAACCCTGTGTTACGTGCAGCCTAGAGCCTCTAGATTTAGACTGGCAAATTTCTGCTGACTAAAATGTGCCCTATGAAGAAGGGTGATCCCGAAGCCCAAAGCCTGTTCTTGTAAGTTGCCTACAGACCACCACAATTGAACAAGGAGAATCCAAAGGCACTTGCAGCAGATAATTACAGACCAGGTCTTGGAGATAAGCTGAGTATCAGGTTCTGACCCACAAAGCAAGAGAGCCACACAGAAAAGAGAGGAGCTCAAAGTTAATACTGCTCAGACCAGCTAGATGTTTTCTTGAAGCTAGAGGTCTTCGCTGTTCATGAAACCATGAAACAGTACCATTGCTCAAAAATTACATCTTCCCCTCCAGCACTCTCATCAGCCTGTGCAAGCATCAGAATATTGCAGTGATCGGGAAAGGGACAGAAGGTGAGGAAGGAGACAGCTATTCAGAAAATTCTAAAGGCCACTGCTCTAATGCTGCTCAACTTTCACCACCCTCAGCTGCTCTGCTTTCAGGGAAGTTGTCTGCTCATCAGGACATGGGAAACAGGAGCATTTCCAAGCCTCACCGCCCAGTACAACTCCCAGCTCTGAGTTAAACCCAATGATGTAAGTTCTATGCAGGGGAAAGAGATGTACCAAAGAATGGGAGTTGCCGAGGTCAGCCATGATTGAACACTACATATGACTGAAAAGTGTAGGCTGCCACAAGAAGACAGCACCTCAACCAGCCACCTTCTTTAACTGTATTCCCAGGAAGGGGAAGTGATTGCTGGACTTACTATCTCCCTGTGATCAAGTCAGACTCACTTGAGCTATGTCCATGCCAAGAATTCAATGTACTGCCACCACTAGGTGCACAAATAAGTTAAGAGACAATGGCTGTGGTTTTGGGGTACCTCACTTTGGCAGGTTAGTTACAGTAGAATTATTTTTTTTTAGGACTCTGATTATCACCGGAAGTCCAGTGAGTTCAACCGACCCCGTAACACTGTTCTCTAGATGCACATATTTAGGCTGATGTAAAAGATGTGTTGTTATAGGGAGGGTGTTAAAAAAATAGTGGCCTTCACACAGCTGAGGTCAAGCTATGTTGGCACTTTGTCAAAATTAGTGCTGTAGCCAAGCGATTTTAATGAGCCTGGAATGCATTACTTCATTTGTCGTACCTGGATCACTTACTCATGCTGAGTCCAAAATAACCTTGGACCTTGGTGGCTGCTCAACAAACCATGTAAGAAAACAGTACTGTACTCATGACTCAAATATGTACCTTTTTCTTGTTCACTCCATATTACTTACTCTAGACAACATCTAAGCAACTGCTATGCCCATGATCAAATTTCTTGCCTTTTCCAGGCCTCTCTGATCTGTGTAACTATTTCCTGATATGACTTCTGGTCCTGGCTTGCTGGTGCTCCAGTTTCTCAGAAACATGTAGAAAGTGAGACGAAAAAGGTAAAGAGGAAAAGAAAATGACAGCTATTGTCATATTTCACTGAGGAATGTACCCAGATAGCTGCTCAGCATTGCTAATGCACTTACAACTTACACAGTCAATCAGATTTTGGCTTCCTGTTGTTTTTGTGACCATGTTTCTGCCCTGTGGAGAGATGAAGGAAAAAGGAAGGAACAACAGCATTTTTGCCAACTGCAAGAGTATGAGAACACAAAAAATCCCAACCAAGCTTGTGAAAATGTCCAGGGCCATCAGCAAAGAAGGGCCAGTGGAAGATGTGGGTCTACATTTAGGGTGGGCTTACACAGTCAGGTGCAAGTGCACCAGAGGGAGGTAACCACAAAGGTGGAGCACTGGCAAGCTGCAGGAAGTTAATAAACAGGGATGTACTGTGGTGATGGATTCAGAAGAGAAGTGTGCTCGCGAGAGGGAAACTGCAGCACACCTGCTAAATACATCAACACTGTCTCCTCCCTGTAGGACACCTCGCAGAACATCTCCTCATAGAATCCTTTTGCACTGTGCCAGTCCTTCATATGCCTTCCGGTTTTTACACACATGCACAAAAGCTGTGACAGCAGAATGCTTGGCCCTAAGCTCCAAAACCAGTATCTGTAGCTACTCAGCAAACTAGGATACTTTCCCTCTTAGGCAGGTGGAAATGGCAGGATGTGTCAGATCACAGAGTTATTAATGATTCAGGTACCAAACAGAAGCTGGAGGTGGCATATGGAGGTGCCTGACAATCAGTGTCAAGGTGAGAAGAATGGTCCCTGATCTCCAGAAAATCCATGAAGTGACCATGCCTGCTAGCAGGTGGCAAATACCTGGTTGCTGAGGACACCCTTAAAGCAGCCTAGCAAAAGTCAGCTCTTGGCTGAAAAACATGCTTACATGTTGCACCTTTTAAAATGTAATGAATAGAACGTTAACAGTTTTAATGGTTTTAACACTTACCCCTCTAGGGGGCTTCTGGCATTCTGTAATATCTGAAAGTTAAGCAAAGCATATTGCTATGTTTAAGCACCGTCTCAAAAAACGTTCAAAGGTTAGTTAATCTCGCATACTGCTCTGGAGTCCCAGCTGCTTCCTTGATTTTCTCATCGCTTCCATCTCTTTGTTTTCTCTCCTACACCATTATCTTTTCTGCATCCTGAGTTCAGGATCTTACATTTCATTTATTTCCCTTGCACCCCTCAAAGTTTATTTAAAAGCTTCTGCCTCCTGGAAACAGGGTCCGAGAAAGAGGGCCTGGAGCATTTATCACGCAGGCACACTTAGCAGAGCTGGTGGAGAGAAGCAAGCTGCAACCAACCTAGTATTATATCAAAGGATCAGAAATTGAAGTAACAGGAAAATAAAGCAAAAGATCAGACTACACTAAAACCCCCCCCCAGACCTTTGTTTAGGAACAACAGTGTCAGCTGATTTTGGGAAACTCTCTACAGGATCCTAAGTACACCTGTGGAAGACAGCGATGAGCACCTATCAAGAACTGAAGCTCTCATTGAGCTCTGGAGGTCCCACAGGCTATCTACAAACACACATCTCTTGCTTACTCAAACTGCACATAATTTGAGTATTAATATTATTTTCACTAGATTTTTTTTAAAAGTGCAAACTGTTGTTTATTCCTTTCTTTAGAACTGAACATGCCAGACCTGACCTGGAAACACTGCAGCGATCAGCCTTGCAGGGAACACTAAGGACCTACACTGCTTTCTAACCCACGCTGAGAAAGAGCGGAGTTGTGAAGCCATTTCTTAAAGTTTTGTTTTGGAAATGAGATATCCCATGCTCCATGTGGGGAAAATCAATTTGCTACCTCTCTAAAGAAAACATTCCTCATTTGGAAATAAGTGAAACAGACACTTCCTTGTGTGGATTAATGTGGAGACACATGACTTGCTGCAGACTGTTGTTTTGACCCCCCTCCTGACTAGACAATCTCTGGAAAAAAACAAAAAGGTAGTATTTTTCATGGATTACAGTTCAGACTAGCATTGCTTTTAACAGAAAAGTTTGAGGCATTACAAATATCAGTTTGGCCAATTATGCCAAAATTGAATGTTTTTAATTTCCAGGGAAGATGGGGACAAGATTCAGGATGAGGCTTGGAGTCTTGTTTTCTTCATTTCAGCATGGTTGCAAGTTTTTTGCTTGATCTTTGGCTTCTTTATGTCCTGCTGACTAATTTTGGTTTAAAAAAAAATTGAAAAAGTTTGTTTTTTTTTTTTCCCCCAAAATCTATACATGTGTTAGAAATTATGAAGTGTGGCAAATTGAAAAGGGAAGCTGAAGACTTCAGAGAAAAATGTATGGCTGACAAATAAATGACATTCAAGCAGACCTTACAGCAAATTAAAACAATAATAATAGTAATAAAAATCCAGTGTAGGCCTATTTCTGGCTGCAGATGACAGGATTATTATTAATGATTCAAGAAGAGGCAGAGGTGTTTGGTAAATATTTGTTCCACATTTGCAAAAAAGCCAGATGATACGCTTGCAAAAGAATATAATTAAAGCCAGTCAATTGACTTAGTTTTACAGAAACCAGATCTTAAAACAACAGAAAAGAAAACCAAAGCACCTTATTTTATACTTTGGAACTATAAGCTTGGTTAGAGAAGCTAATCGCATGCATGGAACTTACCTGCATTTCAGTAAGCCAGCTGATTTAATACTAGATAACACCTTGATTAAAAAAGAGCACTACATAATTTTATTCAAGCATATATTAAATGGATTAAGAACTGGCTAAATGACAGAGCTAAAAGCAGGCATCAGTGAGGAATTTCTATCAAATGAAAATATTTCTGGTGGGATTCTACAGGGGCTGCTCTTAGTCTTGCTAGTATTCAGTGTTTTTGTCAGTGAAATAAATATAAGGTCCCTGACAGTAACAGTCACAATGACAAAAGGACTGGCACAATGCTAACACTGAGTCATACAAATGAGTAATCGGAAGGAAAAATGGACCACGCAAACACAATGCTCTTCAGTACAGCTCCAGCATGAAATCTGTGAGCAAGGACTACAGGTCCCACTCACCAAGCCAAGGGTGACACTTTACAGGCCACCCCACACTGGAAATTCAACTTACACCTCATAGGAAGATGCTGTGGCCAAAGGGAGTTCTGCCTTCAAGGAGGAAGTCTGAATAACTCAAGCTGTGCCCAGTGTAAGCAAAAATGACTGAGAAGTGATTTCACCAGGTAATCTGAGTGCCTCAAAGGTAAGAAAAAGCTGGTACTCAGAAGCGAGGAGGCATAACCAGGCATGCCTAGACACTGCAGTGTATGCCAATATACGCAGGCATGCATATGACCAGCTTTCAGGAAAAGCCTGAGCCAGACACAAGCTGGTGTGCACAGTGCAGGAAGAAATGCATGCCAGAAATGCATTTGAGGGTCTTTGTCAAGGTATCACACTGAAGCTGGACATCCCGCCTCAGTCACAGTGAGAGCCAGGTCCAGGCTGCTGCTGGACAGCCTTGTCACTGCGGGCGGCTGCAGCAGCCTGGCTGGCTGCACAGAGGAGGCGTCCAGCTGTCTGGCTGTGGTCCTTGCTCAAACAGCTGTTTCCCTTCTTCTGCAGAAAAAAGGTGGTGAACTGGATGAAAGCATTTGCCGGTAATTTTGGCCGATGAGCCACTACTTGGGGTTCATACCAGATTAAATGACTCAGTGGTTCTTCTGGTGCAAAACTGCATGAGTATAGGATCAAACACCGTAAAGTACTGTGCTATGCAGGACAAGGAACATGAAGAGCTGTAGCCTTGATTCAGCAAAGCGCACGCCTAACTTGTAAAGACCTGGAGCATGCAAAGACCTCTGATGACCTCACTGGAGCTATTTACATCTTTGAGGCTGAGCCTGTGTTAAGCATTGGAAACAACCAAGCCGGCATGACTGGCTCTGTCACTAGTGGGAAAGAAGCATTCAAGCACTGAACAAAGAAATCGTCGTATTTCATCATGAAACACCACATGCTTGGGCAGCATCAGAGAATCAGACATGGGTTCATCAAGTTTCCCCTGCCCTCAGAAATCTGCAGTCAATCTCCAGTCTTGAAGCCCCCTGCCCCCAAAGGTCACCTCATGGGAAGCTGCACCCAGTGGACAGGGGCTCCAGTTTCTTTAGGAGAGTCACAGCAATACTCAAAAAGTGCACATCTGACTTCTCAGAGTAGCTTGGGCTAAACAAAAAAAAAAAAAAAAAAAAAGAAAAAAGGAAGAAAAGAAAAAAACAGAGGAAAGACTGAGCAGGCATAAACAGATTATGTAATAGCCAAGAGAAAAGCAGCGCAAACACGGCAGTGAGAAGTGAAAATGCTCAGCAAACCCATGCAAGTCAGCCTATCTCATCAACACTCAGCAGAACACCCAAGGTAGACTTCCCATTAGAGGGCTTTAGAAACTAAAAGACAAATCTTAAGGCAGCTTTCCTAGCAATGTTTCTTTTTCTCTCCAGTAAAAGCCAGTATTTGTGAAATTGCTATCTAGCAGAGTCAGCAGTACCCAATGGAGACGTGACCTACATACCTCAGAAATACAATAGATACATAGCCAGTTGTACACATGTAGACATACAGATAAGAGGGGCTAATTGACTGGTAAAGACTGGACGCTGTGCATGAATCTAAACAGGCAGAAACTAATGCAAGAAGCATAAAATGCATGGTTTCCTGAGACCCTGATTTCAGGAATGACAACAGCAGGTACGAAGCAATGATCATCCACTTGTACACAACGTGAAAACGGCAAATACATTATTTACATCTCTTGCATTTCTGATTTGTAACTGATTATATAAGAAAGATTTTTTTTAGTGTAAGAATATTATAATTTTGTTTTTTTTTTCTTTGTACTTGATCATTGCACTACGAAGTAATCAAAATTTGTTAGGCATAATCAACCTGCATGAAGATATTAATGAAGTGACACAGAAACTAAAGAGCTTCCCCCTTGATGCGTACATTCAGCTGCCACCACAATGTGGACTACTCAATGCATTAGGTGGAGACAGGAGCAGCTGCTGGTGTAGCCTAAGCCCTGCTCCCATTCACATCTCTGGGTCATCACCAACTTCATAGCAGCAGCTGGCTGGACAGGCATCCCATCGCAGTGCACATAGCTGTAAAGAGGTTCAGGAATAACTCTGCTTTGGCACAGAGTTTGGGACAAAGCCTTCCCACCCCTGGGACCTGCATACATCTGACACAGCTCTTTAATGCTGGGGTGCGGAGGTGATGCTGCTTGGTATTGCTAAGCAGGGGAGGGATCTGCACTTTTTCACTGGTAAAACACAGTAGTGGAATTCCAGTAACTTTGTCAGGTTGTGTACTAAAAGAAAAGGAATCTGTATAACTGCCAAAACACGTGAAAAATGATGGTTTTGAAGTCCTGATGGTAAGATCACGTGTCCAGTTTAAATAAGCGCAAGCCTGTGAACTTGGTGTAATCGTCCTAAACACCACCATAAACCAAACTGAGCCCATCTCTGCATTACTGCCTCAGTAAATCTCTAGCACTCAGAAAAATCCAAATAAATCTGATTTGTATCTATTATTTTATCTGAGCAGGTCAGGGTTTAAACTAAGTATGAAGTTGGTTGTGCAACATTCTTCCGTAGTCAATACTGGTTCTTAGGAAATTATCTGAGTGAATTAAATGGAAAGACTATTAAACAATTTACACACTTCCTTGTGTTTCAGATGTCTAATTATAGCTGTGTTTGTCTCTCCCCACAGAACTGCTGTATACCACATGGTATGCATATTTCAGCATCCAGCATTATTAACTCATGACCGACTGTCAGTTGATCATTATCTAACACATGGGGTCTGCAAAAAAAGCCTTATTTGGGCAAAAGCAGGCTTCGGACCCGCTCCCACTGTATTTTCCCCCAGAAGAAGTTCACTTGGATTATTACTTGCTGTCAATGGAAACTCAGAGGTTACTTATGTGAAATCTGCGGACAGGAAAATAAATCCTTACCAAGTTTAAACACTTAGTTGATATTAAAACCATCTCCAGCTTGGCTGGTTTAAAGAAAACTCTCAGTTGCCCTCTAGTGTCACCCGGCTGCCATGCCAGGCAGCCTGCCCGTCGCTTGCTGAAGCCAAGGTCACAAAATTTAACCTGATTTCACGTGATGAGTTTTACTAGATGAGTAATGTTTTGTATAAAAGAGCGAGAGGGGATGCTTTTCCCCTCCTGGAAATTTCAGGGCTTGGGCCCCTGTAAGCCCAGACCTTGCATAATGTTTACCACTGTGACTGCGGCACATGACACATGGGTTTTATGAGCTAGAATCTCTGAAATCATTCTGTGCGCTGCACTCCATAAAGTTCATTCATAACTAAAAATAGACTAATGTACAAACTGATTTAGCATTATACTGAAGCTAAGGAACATAGGGAGTCTGCAAAATTCCCTAATATGGAAGAGAAGCTGAGTTTTCAAAAGCAGCAGTTTATTTGTTTCTGAAAATGGCCAACATATGTAAAAGATTTAATATACAAAACCAGGTGTATATATAGCCTAGATCTTCGCATGTGCCCATTTTCATTCTATATAAAGACTTTATACAGCCTGAAACTATAAATTTAATAATAGATTACTAAATTAAGTCTGCACAATCACTTCATAAAAAAAAAAAAAAAAATTCATTTCAATTTAAAATACAGCTGTAGGGGTTTGGACAATTTCCTGCATAATAGAGGCCCATCCCTGAAATGTAAATAACACTGGTATTAAAACAAGTCAATCAGGCACATCAGGAAAAAAAAAAAGGTACATGAAAACATAAATGCATTTCCCAGCCTATCCTAAGTAAGGATGCCAAACCTTTCTTTTATTTGAATGCTGCTTTGACAAATCACTACTGCTTCAGATGGCTTTCTTTTTTACTTTTTTTTTTTTTTCCCCAAAATGTCCTGCTTTTCTTAAGAGAAATCCAGGGCTGATTAAGTCTTACTATTTTGAATACATCAAACCATGAGGATTTTGCAATAAGAAGTATTCACCTCTTTCCTATGTACCGTCAGCGTTCTTAAAATCCTGTTTCTATAAAATTAAACAGTGTGTTCTTCAGAAACGCGTGAGGTTGCCTGCTCTGATTTTTTCTACTGTAATCGTGCAATTTTAAAATTACCTTCTTTCTCAAAGCTCTTTCCCCAAACAAATAACTTTGATAGTTGTAAGATTACAAAAACAAGTTAGACTTTTTTTTTCCTTTTTTTGAAACTTGCAGGCCATCTGTAATATTATTGACTGATTACACAGTAAAAATGACAAACATTACTTTATTTGGTATATATCCTAAGCTAATTATAAGGCTTTCTCTTCTTAATTTGACAAGACTGAAATATCACAGGAAATGCATATGGCAATTCAGAAAATATCATCAGGGAAAAGGTGAAATGAACATTTTAAAAAGACAAATTATTTGATCTGCATAAGCAGATATCTGTCAGGCACCGCCTTTCTCCACAGTCTGAATAGCACTTTCCAGTTGTTCTCACACCCACAGTGTAGCTCACAAGACAGGAATTGTGCTTTCCACGCCAAAGCGTTGCCCCTGTTGGTGACAGAAGGCTTTTGCTGGCAGCACCCAGCAATGCTGTAGGACACTGTAAAGAGGAGATGCAGAGCAACCAAGCAAGTAAGCTGCCCCAGCATCTCCACTTTCTAGGAGAAAGCTGTCTCTCAGCTTCACCTAAGCCAGGGCCCCAAAATACTGAAATTGCTACAGAAATAATAAGGGGGGTATTAGCATTCTATTTGACAGGGCATACATGGTCAGGGCTACTCTATTTGCTCTATGCCCTTAGTGACTGAATCCTGGCTCTCAAAGTCACAGGAAGCTTTTGCAGGGTTTCCAAGCCCAGCTCTCAAGCCAGGGGGACATAACAAGCCCAGTAGTGGGGAGCAGCGGCTGGGGAGTAACTTTAATACTGACCTGTAAAAGGCCATTTCAAATAGGGAAGTAACTGGTCACTGAGCCAGCTGTGTTGGGGCTCACCTGTGCACACCTGTATCTCAAGAAAGGATGGGACCCCTGGTAACCCACTGTCCCCTTTGCCTGCAGATCGGTCTCCTGGGCTGTGCCTTTCCTTAGTACTACACAATACCTGATTAGGGTAATGTGGGATTAGGCTGCTGGAAGACTGTGGGAGGTTCAAAAAGCTCAAAACCATTTTCTTTCTGCCTCATGAAATACACAGCAAGAATTTCACTGACTAATCCCAGTCAGTCCCTTTCTCCTGATAGCATCTGGAAGGGCTTTGATATTGTATGGCAATCCTCACCCTCACTTCCAATAAAGGGATTGCTCCACTTCACTCTGCCTGCTGCCAGATCTAGGTTTTTCCTAGAAGGCTCCTCACTAGCCATGACCCTGACACTGCTTGGTCAGGAAATCTGACAAAGTGACGTGAGTGGCCAAACATTCTGTATATCTAATATTAAACAGATAAAAGGCAAATCAGCACCACTCCTGGATTTCCAAGTACACTGTTAAGTGGACTTCAACTAAGGTGAATATGAAGATTCATTGTCCCAAGAGATAAATATTGACGGAGGAAAAAGCAAAGGTCAAATTGGTCAGTATTTACTCAAGAATATCTAGATCTTGATGTAGTGCAGCATACACTCTGAATGTCTTCATCAGCTGCTTCTGGAAATCTTTTCGTTATGACTAAGGACTTCAAAAGTATAATTTTCTGCCCTCTAGAATTAATATTTAAAACCCCCAGAAACTTACACACACCTACTGCAAACAGGAAGGCTTCTGTGTCTATGGCCTCAGCAAAAGGAGACGTGTTGATTTGCAAATGCTACCTGCCCAGTCTGCATGCCAAAACTCATTAGCCCTGACCTCTGAAGATGTGAACAACAAAAACTTTCTGACTCATCACATGACAGTATTTCAGACTACCATGAACAGGAATTTCCTCTTTGGTAAGGATTAACGCACTCCCTCCTCTCTCCACCTCAAGTATCTGTAAATTAAGGCTGAAATTTTATCTGAGGCTTCTATTTCACATAAGGAGTTACTCTGAGAAAATGTCAATCAAGAATTCTGGGGGAGTTAATAGTCCAATTATTTACTGTGGCAAGTATGTTAGTCCTATTATTTATCTAAGGTTTCAGGCTTACTGCCTGGTTTCTGACTATCTTCTCCCATGTTATTTTTGTCTGAAGCCACAGTGCTACAGACTCTTCTTTACACAAAACAGCACCACTGAAAACAAAAATTCCAGGAAATTTATAAAGGCTGATTTTTCTGAAGATGCATGAGGAAGAAAGACACTCAAATCCTCTGGAGTTTCAACGAGGTTATTTCCTGAATTCTCCTCGGCACCTTCACACAGCCACTCAATGATCAGGAAAGTACCAACTCTTCTCCTCTGCTCATTCAAATGGTCTAGCATGGTGCATGAACTCCTATTTCTAACCTTTGTCTTCACTGAACAGTCAAACATAGCACAGATTTGTTGCAATCACCATGGAGATCAGCTGGTTTCAAATTAGGCACAAACTGTTTGTTTCCTTTGCTATTTTTATTGTGCTTTAAGCCTATTATGCTTCTCCCACCCTGCCCTTTCTTTATCTTTATTGGCAAATGAGAAAAATCTTACTCTGCTGGGAAGTCAAATCCTAGCCACAGCTGCTCCTGAACTCAGTGGGGGACGGTGGTGGTCCCCCTGTTCTAAATTGCCTTCCTTTGCTGACTGGCAACCAAGTAAGTCTGCATAAGGTCAGACTTCACAGATGAGATGACACAGAACATGCCAATGAAGTCTCTGTTAGCTGGAAGAAAAGTGTGAGCTTGCTCTATGCAATCTCATAGTTTTAGCCTACTAGGGATGGAAGAATGAGTTTATTCTCCACAAGAGGAAGTAACAAGTAGGTTTTGGTCCCACAACTGCAATGGCATGAATGAACCACCAAGGGCTGCCATAAGAGAAATGGCATTATTCTGGCATAACAAAGAGGGACCAGGGTGGGAAAAAGGACAGGGATGGGACCATGCAATGAAGCGGGGCAACACGTGAATGCCAGGCACAAGGAAGTGATGAACACGAGGTCTGAAGCAATGGGGAACAGGGGAACCCGGACTCCTGGGCTGTTCGAATTACACACAGAAAACAAGTAAAACCCTGAAGGCAGGTGCAAGTGTCACTCTTCCACTGGGCAACACCTGGGCTACTGCAGCCAGAAGCTATCGAGCACCCTCTCCCTGTGGAAAGGCTGTCCTGCACCACCGAAAGCGTGGAAGAGTTATTTGACTCCCAAAGACATGAAGTCTCTAACAAAAGTTCCTTTGGAGAAAAAAGACACAAGGACTGATAGTGCTGAATGTAGGTTTCCCACAGCCCAAGTCAATGGACTCCCTGTGCCAAAAATGCAGCAGGCTGGGATCTGACAGTACCAAAGCTGCATATGCCAAATGCAAGCCTTTCCCACAGTTCTGTGACAGGTACATCATTGCATTTAAAACTGCATTAAGTCTCCAATTAAACATCCCCCTGCTTCTGGAATCATATGCAATCTATAATGTGGAACTTAAATTTAAATTCAAAGACCAACTAAAAAAAATAAAATCAATGAAATGCTTTGATGAAACGGGAGATTGATCTGCAGCTTAAAACTCCCAGTAATATAATATTTTAGAACTTTAATAAATAATGCTTTTACCTTGATTGCAAAATAATACCCTGCCATGAAAACACAGAGCAGAGGTAGGAAACTGCTCAACAAGAATAAAAATGTCAGACTTTGCACAGAACAAAGCTTTACAATTATTGGTGAAACACATTTTTCAAACTTGTTAACACAAAATTAACAATTACATACATCACTTAATTCTATAAGTGCATATCTCTTGAAGTACCCATTAGCTAACCATGCCTAGTTCAGTTTTAATATACATGCAGGCTTCGCAGCACAGAGGGGATGTAACTATGCGAGCGCTGGCACAGTAAACCCTGAAATGGCAAGTGCTATTAAATTGAGATGCAATCACGTTGAAAGGGAAACATTAACAAACAGCAGACAATTGAGAAGAAAATACAGGGCGCTTGTGTTCTAATACATGTGCTTCAAAACCTTATATAACTATTCATTGTCTAGTTCCTCTGGCCAAGGGCCCAGTTTGCTCTATGCTATGCTATACTAATTTTATAATAATAAACTGTTATACAAGCTTTATGCAGTCATGCATATGAAAAGGTTGTGGAAGACATTACATCTGATTATCTTTCTAGCAAAGACACCATCTTGAAATTAAACATAGCCTAGTAGAACTATATATGAGTTTAAAAAAAAAAAAAACAAACAAATAAACCCCCCCCCAAATGCGAGTATATAATTAAAAAAAAAAAAATCCTTTCAGAAAAGCTCTTTTCCTCCTCTGAATATCACCTTCACATTATGCATGACAGATGAATACCACTAATCCCATAATACAATGCAAGAATCTGCATGTTCCAGGACTATGCTCGTTTGAATCACTGATTTTTGGAAACACATGCTATAATTTTTTTTTTTATTTTTTTTTACAATACACCTTTTTGTAAAAACAAAGCAGCATGGTTTACAAAGCCAAAAGGAATGTGTGAAATAACTGGGATTTTAAAATCCTTTATGTTATTTGTTGCTTTAGCATGAACCAACATGAACCATTGAGATGCTTTGGTTAAGATTTATCTGTACCACAAAACATTTGTAGGATAGATGTTGGAAAACATGGGGATGAGAGAGACAGGGCACAAAAACAGATACAGTATGAACAAGATGCAATCCAGAAAAGTAATTTCATATTCCACATTTGTCTATGGAATTGTCTGAGAATTTTCTGCTGAATGTTATTTCCAGGTTTATCACAGCGGTTCAAAACTGGCTATATTTAGTCACTGCCCAGTGCCAGAAAGCACTACCAGACTATAGGATCATGGCGTATTTTAAGTTTGATATCTCATGAACCATCAAGGCCAGAAATAAATGCCTTTTATAATCAGAAAAAGTCTCTGACTTCCAAGATACATAAAGGATTTTTTTCAGCTCTAAGTCATGAGTTAGCAACCTAAAAAATTACATTATTCCAATTGCTATTGTGCATCTGCTACTTCCCAACCACCCCCTACATATTTTGATTTCAACATTTTAACATCTAATCTAAAAACTCCACTAAAGTTAGTGAACCAATGTTTTATGTGGGGCCCCTGAGGCGCTTCCACATGCAAATACCACTACCACATACCAAAAGCAAAGAGTCGGCAGTCAAGTGGCACTGAAGTCAATGGGTATAGGAGCAAACCCCCAAAAGCTTTAATGCCAGATTCTGATTTAAATCACATCACTGTCAATCCAAAGTAATTGACTCCTGTGGATTTACATGAGTGGAAAGGAGATCATAATCTTGCTCTTAACCTTTACCTTTGAAGTAGAGATGGTCACAAATCTGATTTTTTTATCCAACAGGAAAATGTCAGAATTTCATAATTTTCTTCAAATTGGGCAGGCAGTCAAAAACGTTCTGAGCAACACTAATGGGCAACTATCAGGCCCTTTAATTTTAATGTGTCTAATGAAAAGAAACCAACTGAAAATACTTCTACAGATCAAAACTCTTTTGTCTCACTAAACCATGGGTCCCAGGGTCCTGTGCTCCCATGCTCCACTATGTTGAGCACTGAGCGCCCTGAGCTGCTGTGATGGAGCAACCACTAGGGAGTCTGGAGCAGCACCAAATCTCATCTGGTACAGGGACAGGCACCAGACGTGGCCATACTAACATTGCTGTGGCAGAGCTGTCCCCAGCAGTATGTCAATCCAGCATGATAAAGTTCAGTCCTTCCAACCCTAGACCAAGCATTTAATTTCAACCTCTCTGATATAAAAAAAAAGGCACAAAGGACTTGACTCAGAAGAGTGAGAAAACCTTCTGTGATGTAAAAGTTATGCCAGAACTAAAATGCAAAATGAGAATGTGGGAACCAGGTGGCAATGCAAGAGAATGGCTGGAGCCAAGCCCCATGCAAGGAGTTTGCCTGATACTTAGATCCATGTCCAAAAGCCTCTACCAAAGGAAGTGGGAACTTCACCCATTCTCTAGCCGCAGGTGGAATACAACACAAGCTAGCAAAGCTTTTCCTAGCTATTAAGGAGCGTTTGTTGACTTGCTATAATTTATTTCAACCATTGTTACATTGTTTTGGTTTAGGCTCTAAAACTAAGAAAGCCCAACTGACGGCAACCTCCTGCAACTGCTTGTGGCTGTGCGACTTGTCTCATCTCTGAATCTGACGGACATGCAAGTTGGAGATTGTATTTGCTACTTTGGGCCTGTCCAGTTTTAACGGATATTCATGCATAGACCTAAACATTCAGCGCTGCCCTGACGCCTTCTCCAGCTCACCTGAAATGGGAGCTGATGTTTCTGCTCATTCATCTTGGATTCCTTTGCTCTCCCGAATATTTCTGATGGTTGCTAGGCAACTATTGTTGAATACATGCATGAGGCATTAATTGTCTGAGCACTTTAAAAAAGGAAAATTCTTTAAAACTGAGGACATTGCCATACCAAAAATAGGATATTTCCCTTATGCAGGGCAACACTCGCGGCTGGGAATGTTGATGGCTGCAGTATGTCAGAGGCTAGATGACTCACCAAGATTACTCACACACAGCGCAGCACAAAAGAAGCGTCTTAGGAGACTTGACTTTATTATAAAGTTTTATTTTAAATGAAGAGCTTCAGATCTAGTTTTATCTTTTGACTGCTGTCATTGGGATATTACAATCCACATTTTCATGAAATTAATGGTGTTGGGTCAGCTGGTGTTACAGCTAGTGTTAGAACTTACCAAGTGTATCAATTCCCTACCTTCTAAGCCCAAAATGGCACCAGCAAGTACTCCTCCTTGTTACGCTTCAAAGAGATACTGTAGCCTCACTGCTGATCCTAAGTGCTCTGCGCTCCTTACCCGTAAATGTGGATTTCATTTTATGGGGTCTTTTTTTCCAAAATACATTCCAATGTCATGATCAAGCTCTAAAGATAGTAAACACAGACTTCCATAACTTGACTTAAACATCTAAATGAAACAACTGCAATAATTTGCAATTAGGAAATTTTGGGGGTGTTTGTTGTTGCAGTTCTTGTTGTTGAATTATAACAAACCCATCTCTACCATAATTAAACACTCACAATGTACACATACTCATCTTAATTACAGGCTGCCTTTTAAAACAAGCAACACACACACAAAAAAAAAGCCCTGAAGAACCGTCATTTTTTTGGCAAATCCAATTATTATGGTTCGCTGCAAAATCAGGACGCTATAAAAGAATGATGGCAGCAATACTGCTAATTTTGACCATGGTATTCTGAGCTAAGAGCTGCTAAAGACCCTGGGAATAATCTTTCCATTTTTCAAACCTGTGCTTTGCTTCTGTTAAAGTAAGTAATGGGACACAGGCTCATCTCAGGGAAGTTCAGCTGAGGTTTGTAAGACTTTAAGATGAAGATGAAGCGACTTATTTAGTCAATGAAGTGAGAAGTAGAATCATCAACACCTACTTAAAGTAAACATGCCACCCCACAGCAAAGAGCTGTTTTCACTGGGAGTTTAACTTCTACTACAACAGTTGCAAATCCAGAGTGAAACACTGCAGGGTGATGACAGAGCTGGAAGTCTGCGCAGTACCTCTCTGTTGAAGCAGCAGCAGCATCTGCAAGTGTTACCCATGTTAACAGGATGATCACCATTAGCCTTTTCGCATATTCTCTTACCCTTTCTGTGGGCTGAAACTGCTTACTTCAAATAAATTCCACCTTCTCTATTACCTACTTGTTGTTAACACCTGCTTTTTAATTAACATGTTTTTCAAAGCTATTATGCAAAACAGTAAGGTGACTGGAGATGTCTGTGAAGGATCCATCAATGAAGACTCATGAAGTTGGTACAGTAAGTCTGTTGATGATCTAGCAGTGTGTGGCTGCCCATTTAAATAAGATGCTACTGAGTGAGATACATTTTCTATACTTCAACGGAGAAGACTGCCCTTTGTAGAAGCTACTGAAGTGGCCTAAAATGGACCAGATCCAATTCTGTCTGAGATGATCTCCCCAAAAGAGAACAGGCAAGGGACTGATGAGTCCCCAGAAACCAGAGCAGAGGAGCATACTCCCAACTGGTGCTGAGAGAGGCAACTGCTTATGGTGGATGGAGACAGGTAAGGAGAACAAAGAGGACATGGAGTATCAGCAGCCAGCAAGGTGGACTAGTGAAGACACTGGTGTTTAGCTCCTAACCTACCAGTTTCCTCTGTAACCCTGTTCCTCAGCCTCTGGTCCACAAGGAAGATGAAAAGTTCTGCCTTGTCTTTTTAACAGCGTGAGCAAATTTTAGGAAGGTTTGTTTTATTGTGTAATAGACACAAGATCCTTTGCTGGCCAGATATTACAAATCACATATATTAATACAGTAACATTTTTAAAGGCCAGAAGGAATTGGTAGGATTTTGTGCTTTGTTTACTTTCTGCAAATACTGCTAATGTCAGAGTAACTGCTGGATGAAGACAGTATCTCTTCCTTGCGAAAGGATCATGTCTTTTCAAAATCAGTCTTGATTTAAAAGATTCAAGTAATAAAGAATCTATGTTACTCCTAGCTAAGTTGTTCACATGGCTAATTACCCCTTGTTGCTAGATAATTGTGCCTTAGTTTCAGCATTAATTTATCTGCCTGCACTTTGAAGCATGGGGTCCTGCTATGTGTCCGTTTGGCAAATTAGAGAGGCCTCTACCGTCATAGTTTTTCTCCTCATGGACATACTAACAGACTATGATCAGGTTGCTTCTTAAGCCTCCTCCTCCTTGCACTAAGTGGATTGACAGTCTTTCACTTGAAGGAAAGTTTTATGTGCTATGAACTGTTTCTTGGGTCCCTCCTTAACCCTGTCCAGTATTTTAATACAATGTGCAAAGCATGGATGTCAGACTTGGGCACAAAGCTGAAAGTGGGAAAAAATCCCTCTAATAAACTCTTCCTGTTCTTCCATGCTCTTCCATCTCTGCAGCTCATAGTTCAGAATAATACATTTGAGTATTAGTAGTGCAGTTATCCCATGAAATTTTATCATCCTTTTCGCAGAAAGCCGTCATCATTTGACTGACTTACCAAAATGTTAGCTCTTAGGGGTGTTGATAATGATTTCCTCTAGCATTATATGCAGCAGTAGTAATACCTCTCTATTTCTTCTCACTATTCCCATGCTTATTCATCTAAGAACCAGGTTTGCTCTCTTACTCCAGTCAATTGGTTATCTGTCATTACCCTCAAGTAATTTACGGCATTAAGACCAACACGGCAGCCCTGAGGCACAAGGAAATGCTTGTCTGCTCACTAGAAGACTTAAGACAGCTATATATAATACTAAGGCCCAAACTTCAACTGAAATGCAAACTCTCACTGCTTCACTGACCTTTAGCCCATGATGGAAAATAAATCAATTAAAAAACATTACAAAGTCCTAATTGCCAATGACAAACCTACAAAAAAAGCAACTTTATTTTTGTTAATTTGCATTCATATGCATGATATACTTATGCATAAAAACAAGGTCCTATGAAGAAACTACCAGCATCCGCTGGCCATCATTGGGAAGATGGATGCTCATACCATAACATACTGGTACCTTTTTCACTGGACACAAGCAAAAAGGGATTGCTCAGGCCTCTTTAGCTGTCTGAGCGAATGATAAACTAATTCACGTATTATTTGTGATCTGTCTGGTTTACGAAGAATCTAGCAGATAATGAGAACTTACTCAAACAGCACTAATGTCAATAAAGGGGAAAAAACCCCTCCTCCGGATCACTCTTAATGCCCTCACTTGATTTCAGAGAGAGAAAACCATAGCAAGAATTTTAATGTGCTATTTTGCCTCTTTTGCAATTTGATGTAAAAACAACTTCACAAAACCCCAGCCACGTGGAATTTAAATTCTGCTGAAGTCTCATCCATCAGTAATTACTACTGCAGTGTTTAAAATTTTAAAAGAAAACAAACCCAAATCTGAACAAAACACTATTTTTCAATTATTTTCTTCCTCCGATTTCTCCCCACATTGCATCATCTCCCAATTACTGTGATTTTGCTGAGTGTGCCAGTTTCTTAAAGACACAGCTATAAAATGTATGGACTAATTGTTGAGCAGAACTGAAGAGCTATTAAAACTGCAATAGTACAGCACAGTCTATTATTTCTACATGATTGGTTTTGTACAGTCCAACTCAAGCAGCAAAACTCTTAGATAAATTAACTCCTTCGTTTTGACATAAACATCAAAGGGAGAATTAAAGGAAAATGAACATTATTTTCTGCTGCTATTTTACACATACTGTTCATAACACCCATGCATGTTCCTGGAAAGTTACAAATTATTTAAATTGAGAAAGCCATTTGCTGTTTTATCAAGTCTGTAATACATAAAATTTGGCTCCAGAATTATCTCATTTTCCCATTTCATGTTTCCCTGTCATCTACATGGTACAGCATGTTTACAGAACTTTATAACTATAATATACAATTCAGTCATTTCTAAACAGCTCTATAAGAGTAAGGCTGAAATGTACACATTTTAAAGATTACTTAGTGAACACCAAACCCTTTCCCAGCTGTTTTAAATTTTGGATTTCCCAATAAATGAATAACATACTAAAAAAGCAAACACAATCTGACATTATTTAGTCTAAGTTTCTAAAATGGCATAACATCTGTAGCTAAAAACAATTTTGAATAACTATATTTAACTAGAGCAGTATTCTATTATTCATAGCTGATTTTCTTTACAGACTAGGAGACTTAATGTGGTGTTCAAGTATTTCAAATATTTCTTTTAATTGTTTAGCCCTTCCAATAGCCAAACTGCAGCAAAAAGCCGGGGGGGGGGGGAATCTTCACTCATATCTTTTATATATATTCATGTGACCAACCCATGATCTCAGTTAAGTGCCACAACTGTTCATTAACACACATCACAGCCCCCAGTCAGCACTGTGAGCTTTGAAACCATGCCAGAAGCAGGGGCTCAACAAATGGCACTTTGACCTTTTCACTACTAACTTCAATCTCTATTAAAATATCTAAGACTTCAGCTCTGTCTTCCTCTTTTATCTGCTCCTGAAATACCTAATATTCATTCAGTAAATGGAAAAGTTTGCTACATTCTTACGTAATGATAGATTCCCCTTTGATTTGCAATTGGCTTGTGAAATGCCTTTGATTAAAAAAGAGAACGAAACATCCCCTCCCCCTGCCAAACAACTCTAAATTCAGATTGCTCGCTCATTTCCAGGGAAATCAAGCATGCCGCCTAATATTAAAAAATCTCACAGCATCCAGGCAAGTTTAGCTCCATTTTATGTTCCTCTTATTAAATTCCACCTTAGCAACACATGAAATGCTCACCCTGCTCTTTGCTTGCTTTTTTAATTTCATGTTTGCAACTTCACATCTCCAGCATGAGCATTTGGGGGGGGACAGAGACTGATTTTTTGCCCAGCAGGGTTTCCTTTCCCTACTATAGTTACCAAAATGAGTAGTTCCATGGAGGAAAATGTAACTAGAGACAAATAGGGGCTTTGATCATTGTTATGTGCTCAAACATAGCTTGGAGGGGGTGGAAGAAATCATGCTTTTTTTTTTTTTTTTCTTTGCCTAGCAGTAAGTAATTAATTTCATTTTAAGAAAAAAATCAGAAAAAGTTCATGAGTCATTTATGTGTTTTCATTCTTTGTGAACGTTCTGGCACACCCTATATGCTTCATTTCTTGCTTTAAATAAGAAAGTACTGGAAAATATGCATAGTATTTGGAACCAAGGGGAATGACATATTAATTTGAAGTTTGCTTTGTGCAAGTTTGCGTTTTCCAGATTTGAAACGAAACTTTAAGGGAACCTAAAACTCGTCTGCAAGCTTTAATTTATACCCCCTTCATCCAGATTATCTAGAAGATACAAACTGTTAATTTAAATAGCGCAGTGAAGTATCGTCATTAGGTGGCTTAGTTGCCTGGGATACTACTATCAGCCCGACCAGTAGGGAACCTGGGAACCACAAGCTCAGGAGGGGGGAAAAGTAAACAAAGTAATTAGTAACAGTTACAGCTCCTTAAAATGTGTACATTAACCTCAGTATTGGGCAACTATTTGCTTTTTAGAGGCAGCACCATCTGATTGAAATAATGATAAATATTTCGGAAATTCCATCCGAAGTGAGAATGAAATTACTCAAGTGCACTCTGGGAGAACAAAGCTTTTTAGTATACCTTCAAATGAACTCAGGTAAGTTTACAAATGGCCTATACCTAAAAGACCATTAACTAAAATTACATTTGTTTTTATTGAAAGACAGCCTCAAGTGCTGACATGTAATATATGACATGTGATACATAATAATACTCTTAAACCAGTTCTGACATAATATCTCCCAAGGCATAATAACCACAAATGACTGCTTTAGTAAAGAACTAGCCAGAAGCAAAATAGATCCATGTAAAAGTAGCTTTAACCATAAATACCTCAACAATATTTTATGTCACTTTGTAAAAAACTTAAAGTAGTCCCATAATAATTAACAACAAAAACTTCACGTTCTTTACTATTGTATGGTGGTTGTGAAAGGTTATTTCATAGTCCCGCAGCTGCCAATGCTGTAAATTATGCAGGCACCAAGAAGCATTAAGGAGAAATAATAGCAATTTAAAGAAGGCTGACGTAATTCATGATAAACAGTCATTGGAAAATATTACAATGTTGTCTTTTTTGAGTGGGTTTAATCAGAAGAATGTGACCATATTCTGACATAAACCACTTCTCTTTTCCATTGTATAGGCACAGGAACAGGGGCCCTTCCCTGCGTGCAAAGGTCTCCCCTGCTCCCAGCCACTCTGAGCCATGGCACCTCAGGGATGCTGCTCATGAGGCTTGGGATGCCAGTGGACCGAAAGCTCTCAAAAAACAAAGCTCAAGTGTCTGGGCAGGCCTGGTGGTCCAAGGGAGGCACTGAAACCAGGAGGGACAGTCAAATAGGGATGCTCTAATGAAGGGATATTGGGGGGTGCAGGGAAAAGATGGCTTCAGAAATGAGAACATGTATGATGGACATGGCTTACACTCATGATAAACACAGCTGGGCTTACTTTTCACTATAATGACAGAATGTCATTTTGATAGCTGCACCATAAAACTAGCCATTGAGGAGGACTCTTATATAGGAGGAATTAGTAATTTATATCTACAATAATTTAGGGAATGGACACCAATAAAACTGACGCCTGTGTAATAGACGACAAAACGCCATGTGATAAGTTACATTTATCAGGCACAGAAAACTAGCTCACTTATTAACCCTTCATTTGCTGGAACAACCCATTAATTCTCTGCCAAACTCCAGCCAATAAAACATGTGAACCCCAAAATACCATCACACAGTCACTACTCAATTAAAAATTAAAAAGGAGAAGCTGCTAAAAGCGCAGCTGTCAGCTCTGCCATGGAGTCTTCAAAGGAGTGAGGATACCTTACCTCCCCTCCTGTCCCTGCAGGGAGGCCCTACCGGCCACCCCACACTTCACAGCCCTGGTGCTTCCTCAAGCAGCTGGGCACATGGCACCGCATGCTCACAGCATCAGCCCCTCTCTCTCCCGTACTGCTACCCAAGGGCACCTCAAGAAGTAAGGAGCCATACCGATTTCCCAAGTGCCCTCGCCCTGGGAGATGTGCTCTCACAGTGGTGTCAACAGCCGCTGCAGGCTTCTTGGGCAGCTACTCTTGTGCAGGACAGCCAGTCACCACCAGCCCCGTCTGAGAAGTGATGCCAGGGGGCCAGAGGAAATGGGCAGAAGCACCTTTTCAGGCAGCTCCTGTCCCTCCACTCAGCATCTGCTGTCTTCCTGAGGGCAGTGGGAATATGCAACCTGAATAAAATCAGTGTTCTTCATAAAGGAGTTTTGATTATAAAGTGAAAAAACATCTATCTTAATATTTATCCAGGTTACAGCTATGGTTGCTCCTGAAAATGTACTAAAAAAAAGAAAAAAACCCCAAAAACCCCACAACCAAAACAAATTAACAGCATTTGTTTCTATTGAAGTTCTTGCAGACAGAAAGGTATTTTATCTTACTTTGCCACACATTACTTACGTTCGCTTAACAGCTTGCTGTTAACATCGGGTGACATTCTGCCCTTGGTTAACTGGTGAAAAACTTGAGTAACAGCCACTGAAGTGGATCAAGTTATTTGGATTTACGCCACTAAGTGAGACAGAATGTGACCCCTTATCGGTGCTTTTTGCTTTGAGTATACAAATATTTTATGCATTTCAATGAGTGACAGAATGCAAAACTCGCAAATATTTATTTTTAGATGTATGGGGAAAAAGCAATTAAGAGCTAAAAATGTTAAGAATGAAGAAATCACTTAACAGAAGCAATTATGTTGGGCACATAAACAGCTCTGCCTTCAGACATTTTATTCAAATGCTGCAGAGCACACTATGAAATATCAATTGTTTAAAAAAACTGCAAGTATTTTTTCACAACTGAAAAATCAATCATTATAAACAACATCTGGGGATCATTAATATCTTACTCCACAGTTGAATTAACAAAATAAGAAAGAAGTCTGACCAGAATGCAGAACATTTCCAGATTTGCTTTTTCATGCTAAAAGCTTATGTTTGCAGAGGTGGGGAGGGAGGCAAGAGGAAATGTACGTTTATCTATATTGTATATAGCACTATCATACATTAATCATTACTTCCCCTCCAGCTATGTCCTGTTTTTGTTTTGAGAGAGCTAAAATTTGAAATATTTAGCTAAGCCACTCTGTCCAGGACCTTGGAAAAGATTTACATATTTTTCAGACTGTTGGATATGCCACCATAAAACTCCATCTAAGGAAGTCCCAGTATCCACACTAATAAAAAGCCTCTATACTCTTCCTATTGAAGTTCTAAATCCTTGAACATTCTAGCCGTAGAAGAGCACTAACACCTATCCCACTCTAAAATCACATTTGTGTTAAAACAAAGAAGCCTAAAGTATCTATCTGGAAACTTCAGGTGGTTCTGAATTTCTCTGATACTAATTACCCTGCAGGTAGCCAAAACAGTCAACAGCAATAATGCTGATACTTTATGACAGTTGAGAAACATTAAAAAAAAACCCTCACCCTTTCAGGCCAAAGTAAAATTTTTGTACTAGAGCTGGTTTAAAAGAAAAGCCAACTTTGACTCACGTTCACACAAATAAAGCAAGCCACCAACAGGAAAGCTGTACTTCATTTAGACTGGAAACATTCTTTTTTCTTCCCCCCCCTTTTTTTTTTTCTTGTTAAGTCTCATTCCTTGCCAAAGTTTTGGTTTGTTATGTTCTTCCCCTAAACAACTGATTTTATCTGTGAGTCACAAACTTGTGTAAACTGAGATGTGTAACAAAAGCAAAGACCAAATTTCAGCTATTGCAGGAGTAATGGTACCACTCCATATCCTCAAATCATCAGCTTTCACCCTACACAATTTTTCTGGCACATGACCTACCCCTAAAACGTCCCTTCTTCTTCATAGCACTGTCCTGCAATGGCTTCCCTGATCAATGACAAGATGGAAGTCCTTCTGAAATTCTTGGCTCAGAAACTCAGTGGCTAGGAGGGATGGGTAAGTTATCCTGCACTCCTAACCACTCCCTCCCAGCCCTGGAAGTGAGAGAACCTGCCTTCTGCATTGTTTTACAGGGAGATCCAAATTGTTGAAGGTTTGTTCTTTTGTTTTGAATGTAGAAGATTTTTCCAATGCAAGTGATACCGCATTAAGGGTTCTTTTTTTTTTGGGGGGGGAAGAGGAGAGGAGAGAAGTGGAGACTGCAATGCCCTTTATACATAATTTTCTTCAATGAGCAGTTTTTCCCTCTGCATTGCTCACGTTATGGTAAAATGAAGAAGTTTCATTTTTCAGAGAAAAAATTATATTAATACCACAGCAGGATATAGTTCTCTTACTTTTGGGTATGAAATGTTGTATAAAAAATTGGTCTTTACATACAAAAATAAAACTTTTAATCTTCTTCTGGGGGTGAACATGTGTTTGCAGTACACTCGGGACCTAACAGCTTGTTTAATGGCATATTGGACCCAGCATGCTGTACAAATAATCCAGAATGGTTAAAATATTACCAAATAGATTTTAAAAATCAAGAAGAAATAAGGTATCCAGTTTTCTCTCCCACTGCTGTTCATAGAAAAAGCAACCCCATGCTCACGAATGAAAGTGAGCCTTCTGGTTTATCTTTAGCAGGAAGGATTGATAATGTTTATCTAGCTAAGCACCATGACAAAATCTTTCTGTATGAGATTTTCACCTGTCAAAGCTGATGCAGCTGTAGAAATCCACCATCACCCAAGCACAAGACCCTTCTACTTCTAATCTGCTCTAAGTCCCCAGGCCTGTAGAAGGTGGAGGTCATGTTGATGATATCTGTGCAGACAGTTCTCCCTTGTTGTAGGGGCCTACATGCATTTGGCAACATAGCCCACAGCTGGGTCGCAAAAGCATCCATGCTCATTGATGTGCCCAGGAACTCAATGCAGTGGAGCAGGCATGAGTCTGGTAGAAGGCCAAGTCACCTTCAGACAACCAAATGCAGAAGATGCGAGCTGCTCCAGCAACAAGTGCACACTGGTTTCTGCCCAGTGACCCTCAGATACATCTTCTGGACACACAGGCAGCTTTGCCTCCAGCTAGATCTCTTTGGTCTATAACGAAAAGTATTAGGATCCCTATTTTTTCATTCCTTCTCTCTTGCATCATGTATGACCACACAGCAAATGTCAGTAAATTATAAGCATTTACAAAAGTTATTCAGTAACAGTAACTCAAACAGCTGATAAATGAAAAAGATTTTGAAAAATGTCTTGAATTGAAATAAATTGTTCAGCTGGCACACACTATTTTCATTTTAAGGGAGGGGGGGAACGAGGAAATAGGGTTTTGGTTTTTTCCACATGCTAATAAACAGGAGCAGTTAGATAAAAAAATGCATAGGTGAACTCTAGTCTGTGCAGAGAACTAAAATGAGGCCATCAAGAAAACTGATCCCATTTGCCTGCCCTGCTCTGCCACTGGTCCTGCTGCTGCTGCCACTGCTGATGGAGTCCAGCCTGAGGTCTCCCTGTGGCCCTTGCTCAGTGCGACGTGTAAGCCTGCAAGCCTGGCGGCACCATAAGGTAGGCATCAAGCTTTTCTGCTTCAAGTTCAGCCATGGACAACTCTAGCCTCCTGTGCAGGTTCAAAATCTCAGATTTCTTGTTCCCAGACAGCAACACCAGCATTTCATTATCCACCTGGACAGCTTCATGCTGGTGAAGACCTCTAATTGCTCTTTTTTCAGGAAGGGAATAAGTATACAGTCTGACTGTGGTCATATCAATGAACTTTTGCTATCAAGACATCAAGCATGGCTTATATCCTCTGTGTTCTGAAGAGAAGCAAGCTTTTGGGCCTATCTGCATTCTGGAGGGAAACCTCCAAGGGAGATAGATTAACTAATCAGTAGTTACATCAACAAGAATGGGAGAAGGAGGCTTCCCACTTCGAGCAGTCTTTCCTCTGTAAATGGAGAGAAAGTTCTTCCTTGTCAGGCTCCAAAGAAACAGATGTAAATCTTTGAGCCTTCCAGATGCTGAGCCAAT
Organism: Psittacula echo; assembly: GCF_963264785.1. Classification (NCBI taxonomy): domain Eukaryota; kingdom Metazoa; phylum Chordata; class Aves; order Psittaciformes; family Psittacidae; genus Psittacula; species Psittacula echo. The sequence goes on from NC_137743.1 coordinate 49,384,413, forward strand.
TCCTCAGCAGCCTACTTCTCCAGCAGCCTCCTTGATGGGATGTTGTGGCACACTGAACCAAGCTAGAGAAGAATCAGAAAAGGACTCCGCAAGAAAAACAGCCCTGAGTATTCCTGCATATATATGGCACTTGGGCATGCGCCATAGAGCAGCACACAGGCGGGACATAGGCAAATACAGGCAGCTGCAGTGCACTGGCTGTGGTAGCCCACACTGAAGCTGGTGGGGAAGCTTAAGGCAGCCAAACCCCTAACAAAGCTCTATGGAAACACAGAAGCCATCCACACTGGACTGCCTGAGCTATTAAAGCATATCTTCCAGCCATCCCTGGAGGAGCTCACAAACAGCATCTACATCCCCTTTCTACTTAAAAAAGTCCCACACCAAACCCCACATTATTTACTGTCAACAAAACTTACTTTTTCTTCCTCGTTTCCTTCTTTATTTATTTTTGTTAAACCTTACAGAATGGGGAAAAAAGGAGGGAGTATGAGAAGGAGTCAAAACTGAAAAAAAGCTGGTTTTGTTCTAAACTTGTAATAAAAGTAGAGAGACTACTTTTTGCAAAAAACATTTCGATTAAAACTGCCTTACAAGGACGACAGCTTATATGCTGCAGTGAGCGGGGCTTTTTGTAAAGGTGTTTCGGGTGTCTCACTTGTTAATGCTGTATCTGTCACACAGTATTCCAACATGCAGAGAACATGTAACACCTTTCCCAACAGCAGTGTTTCCGTAGAAGATCTGGCATCTGTATGGGAAGCCAGTGCTTCCCATATAAAGACATTAGTAGACTATTTCCCAACTTTTGTACTCACTTTAGAATTTGGAGAATTTCAGGTGATAGGGAAATATACATGTTCCTATCTTGCTCCTTTGGCACACTTCTTTCATTTGCAATGTAAGAAATACCCAAGCTCTTCAAATTAAATGTGTCTGGATCTCCTTATAGACACCTTTTAAGAATTTTAGTCATATTTTTGAAATCTGGTCCTCCCCCAGATTTGACTGATAAATACCAGTGCCTCAGAGTAATCCATTTATCTACTGTACCACCCTGCCTCTGTTTAGTTTTAGCAGTCATCACTTTCCACATGTGACATCAATCTACATGATATCAATGTAACCTGCTTGTGTAACAAAGTGGTGTACGTTTTATTGTCCTGCCGGCAAAGAAAAGAATAAAATAGCACTTTGCCTGTTGCCTTAACAAAGGTAGTATAATTGACACCATACACTTTGCAATACAGAAATGGAACCATACACTGGCCATTTTTTTTCTTCCTAATATAGCAGGGCTTGCAAGTTTTACTGCATCATTATTTTCATAAGAAATACTTTTAAAGACTATGGGTTTTTTTTTGGTTTTATAGGCATTTTAAAAAGCCGCTTCTTAAAGCAAACTAAATTTTAAATACACATTATTACTTTCTATGGCTAAGATTTCTGTGGCTCTGGTTTGATAATGAGATAATCGCCTTGCAAAGGTCAAGAGAATGGCATAGTTAGCTTTCAGAGACTGAACAAAGCACTTGCTATGGTTCACTAAGCGTAGTTTCTGCATCACTCCACATGCCTTTGGTTCATCTATTACTAATATTCCATGATACGCTTACATTATGGATCCAACTATTTCAACAAACCTGTAATCAAGGAATGACCCTGAATAAAATACTCCACAGAAAGCAGATGGTACACTCATCAAACGCCTTCAAGCCTAAAATAACCTTTTCCATATAAAAAGGATAGTCAATTAAAACTGAACTTTATATTCTGAGCTGGAGCTCAGAGTAAATAAAAATCAACATGATACTTTTGTGTTATTGGACCAAACTTCCAGGGTATTTCATTTATTTTTTCACCACCCCCACCCTAAGAGCAACCAACAGTTTTATTCATAGTTCATTCAAGGCCTGTAAATGTTTTGTGTGAGAGTGAGCAGACATGACAGTTTAGGCCTGATCCTGCAAAAGCTTGACATGACAAAATTATAATTATTTACAGCAGTAATGTGCTTCAGTGACGACATCATGTGAGTAAGGATCTCTCCTGCCTGTTGGGAGCTGACTGGTGCAGCAACAGAGGAGCAGTCTGCGCTACCCACAAAATGCACCAATGCCATCAGCTGGGTCAGTGTTTCTTTGTCAACATAAGGAGGCCTGGACTAGGCGTCAAGTTCAAAGCCAGCATGCTAGAGTTTCAAGAAAGGGGGAGATTATTCTCTCATCACAGACATCACTGAATCCCTTACCTCTCACTCCCACTATTACATCTTGACTGCATAATGAGAAATTCTCTCTCTAAGAGATCACAAGAGCTCCATTGCGGAGATGCAGGGGTCTTGCACAGCAAACGTGCACCATCGCTTTGCAAACAGACCTTGCTGGCATAAGCTGCAGTGCTCATCCATCAGGTGATATGGGTAATAAACTTTATTCTCACAGCACGGGTTCACGGCTAAAGAAATTACACTGGACCCATCGCTAGAATAACCCTGTGTGTGTACATAACGTGCATTCTGTCACACATTTAGCAGCAATCTGCTGCCCTTGGGTTGATCTGACACACACAAAAAAAAAGTGTGAAATCACCTGACAGAGATCAGGAGTCAAATCTTGCAGCACTCTCTCCCAGCTGTAAGAAGTTGCAGAGTATTCTCTAAAACCTTTGAATTAAGAAGTCTCCTCCCAGAAGTGTATCTGCACTTGTAAAATCAAGCTCCTTGCACTGGTAAAGCTGCTGCTGAAAAAGCTCACGTTCCAGGAAGGCCAGATAAAACCAGCTATAGCTGACATTTGTTTTGGGCCCTGGGAGCATACATGCAGTTGAGTGCTCTGCAACAGCAATGGGATGTGCAGGGACCCTCTCATATTTTGCATTTGCTAGCACACTGCACCAACAATGACTTCAAAAATACCCCACGTGCTTTGTAAAGCTTCTGGAAAGACAAGCTATAGGTGAAAAGATAAGGTAGATAAATTTCGAATCCAGACAAGGGACCCTTTCACTCATACCGAATAACTGTGCTACATGCTCTACCCATGTAACAATATCTTTAAATGTGATAAACTTAAGTTGCAATATGAAGATCACCAGTGACTAGAATCCTTCAGTCTCACAGAGGAAAGAGCACATTTGATAAATAACATTTCAAACATAAATAGTATTGTTTCATTTCACAGGAATCACATCTTCCCTTTGGAAATCAATGGAAACTTAAAAAGAAGAAAATGTCTTTACTTTTGAGAAAAATAGCTGTAATGTAACTTACCAAACTCATCACATATACTTTCATTTTCTATTAGAGTAGGGTGATCAAATGTATCCCGACAGTAGAAGATTTGGGGATTCTTGCTGGTTATTGCAATGCCCCCCAGGGCTAAAACAAACTGGTCTGTTAGTATTGACGAAGGCTTGTCCTGAATGCGCTTCAACATGGAACGATATCGACAGTACTGTGGGTAGCTCAGAATTAGCAGGTTTGAATCTTCATCATCCTGACCTGGAAGAAGAAAATTAAAAAGCCACCCTCTTAGTATATCAGAAAAACACAAAACATGAGCTGTAACTCAAACATGTCAGAAAACCCATGGCCCACTGGTTCAATCTTTTCTCAAGACCTATCTTCTATAGCACAGTGGTTTTCGAAAGAAAGGTTAAAAATAGAAATTTAAAAAAACCCAAATATTATTGAAACAGCTTCTTTTCTGGCTTTCTGTTCAATTCTCCCATGCTTATCCACAAGGATTCTACCTGTATGAGTAAGAAAACACCACTCTGCAGAAGTTGGCCAGCAGTCTGAATCAAAGTGCTCTACTTTGCCAACTTGGCTGCTTTGATAGGAACACTATCTGTCATTTTCACTCAGCTTCCTATACAGCCTTACTGAACTCATGTTTACACCAGCTAGCCTCTTTTAAAAATAATAATATACAAGCCCAGGAGCATACAACTATCAATTCTCCTTTGAAGTGTCTGATACTGGCAACTACTAAAGGGTCCTGGGCCAGCGAGGTGGGCTGATCTGACCTGGTCATTGATGCTAAGCTAACCCAACAGGTGGAAATAACTTTCCTCACATTAACTGCAAATGCAGCAGGACTCAATAAAACACCTGCAGAGCATAATGAGCAAATTAATTTTCAAACAGCTTGTACTGTCGAAGTGTGGGATCAAGATACAAAGCAATCTACAGCTCGGACTTTTCCATTCCCCAGGTTTTAGTCAATATTAGAAATAAAGGTGGCAGATTTTGAAATATCACAATCAAGTTTCATCATATGATAACCAGCAGGAAACCTAACAGCAAAAAACCCAACCAGAGATGCAAACATGAGAAATTATTCATTTGCAGGTATGCAGCTGATAGTTAACAGTGCTTCTTTTTATGCTCATTTATCTCCTCAGGTGGGGTAACTGAACATGACTTTCCATGCATACCAATGAAGGCAAAGCAAGAGCATTCACTTTATGTTTTCTGCTGTACTATGATTACTGAATAACTCAGATATTTCTTCTGCCAGAGACAAAAAGTCTTCTATTTAATCCCATTACCAATACTGAAATCACCTTTCTTACCCTTAAAGTAAAAATCACTTGAGATATCGAAAGAAATTGTCATATCAGTTCACCCCAACTAAACACAGTGTCACAACTCATCTTGATTTGGTGAGGCAATGGAAATGTTGACACATAAAAGGCTAAACTTTAAGAGGTCCTTGGAAGCAGATATATCACCTAGAATGTCATCACTGCAGATGAATGCAATGCTGCAAAAAAAAAAATCAACATGGCAGACAGACTTGGGAAGTACTGTTTTTACAAGCACAGCTCCTGAAAGCCATCACTTTTAAAAACTCAGAACTTTCACCACTACCCTGATGTAGGTGGGGAGATCAAAAAAACTGTGTAAAAAAGTAACTTTAATACATTTTGGGAAACTGACATTACTTTTCTAAGAAAATAAAATGCATGTCCTATAACCGCTTTGGTCAATAAGGATGCTTTGGTCAATAAAATCAAGCTTTTCTTTGTTTTCAACAAGTAAGTATCCCAGAAGCCTACAACAGCACGATTGAGCCAATTGCTCTTGGGAATAATACGCTCTTTTCTTTATTAAGAAACTCTAAAATCAGATCAGGACAATTGTTCTAGGAATTAACAAGCACATGATCCATCCTTTAGCTCTTTCGAGAGCTTCATATATGCCTGCCTGACAATAATTACTACTTTATACCTTTGCATACATAGTAGAGAGCTGAATCTGTTGATCTGACAGCACTTTTCTTATGCCAGGTTGTGGTCAGCTTTGTAAACAGGGTGTATATAAATGTATGTTCCATGTGCCTTTGTAATAAACCATTAGTTTCTAGACAAATGTGCTGTAAATCCCTGTGCAGAATTACACAAACTTTCTACCTCTGACAACTGATGACTTGACTCAAACCCCTGGCATAAATTAAAATCAAGTCATTTTATACAGGATCACTTTTATACAAGCTTGTGCAATTCCAACGAGTACTTCATGATGCATTTGTTTCCTTTCCTTATTCATTCCAGGTTCAATAGATAAATCTAAGAACGAACAAAGGCTGAATAAACTGAAGATTTGTTTAGTGAAAGACAAACAGAGTGTTCCTGGAACAAAGACTTTTTTTTCTCAACCATGCCCACGTGAGAAAAGAGAAATCAAAGTAGATCAATCCCTAATAAAATGCAAGTGCAAAGAAGAACTATTTTTTTCTTCTAGCAAAATCTAACATGTGCTGTTTAACAGTGGAATGTATATTGCTGAATATTTTTCATAAATACTATATTAGAGTTAACTCTTAGGAGAAGCAGTGATCAAAATGTGGATCGCATTCCATTAAAACCAAGAAAAATGAAGTAATTTCTAAAAACATTTAACTGAGATCTGAGAAAACCAAGATGCTTTATTTCTGAATCTCATTTTAGCTTCAGCTGAGAGAACATGGTACTTACAGTACACTGCTTGTAAGGCTCCACTGAAATTACTCTAATCCCATGTTTATATCATAATTATGTATTTTAATAACCCACTCCAATGTCAATTTTTCATTTATTTATGTGTTTCAGGGCTGAAAACAGAGAAACTGTAATTAGGAGTCAAGGTTCCACCTCTGCCTTCTGAGCACTGCCTATATATGCATAGAAGTAATCCAACAGTTCCTTTTGTGAGGGGTAAAGAGAGCTGGGATTTGGCACAGCCTGGCATTTATGTTGGATTACATGTTCTTCAAGTTGTCTTTGTAAGTAAGAGATGCATGAAATGCCAAACACAATGAATCTATGCAAGAACTGACTTTCAAATCAGCACAACTATTTTTAATATGTAACGCAAGACAATTAAAAGCCCCCGAAGAAAAAAATAAAGCCTGCTAAAAGCATGAATTCTTAACAAATCCATCCAGAGCCAGAACTATTTACAGAGGGAGCAGAGAAATAAAAAAACTATAACTCGCCTTTTGTTTGCTTTTTTCGGAAACATCAGCCTATAATGTTATTGCTAACCGCCATAATCTACTCTCAACATCAGTAAGCATTTTTTTCTTTAAAGACCTTCACACCAGGATTTTATAGAGCTTGATGGAAAAACTATGCATGTTCCTTCCTGTACCTAATTACCTCAACTGCAAAAGCTGCCAAGTATTTTGCCCTTTAGTTCTTTTAATCGTATTAGTGCAAATGCATCTGGATGCCAACAGAAACAAACATTTAAAGATTTTTGTTTAAAAGATTCCAAATATGTACGAGGCTGGTGCTAGGAAAGCACACTCCACTTCTTCCCAGAAAGCACAGTTATTTCTGCAGAAGAAATATGAATTTGTGCCTCTTGTAAGACTAAATGTCTAGTTTCAACCCAGTTTAAGTAAAATAATGTCAATATGAACTGCCCTCACAATGATTTATGCTACCTTCTGTTACTTTATTACATTAGACATTCCTTTCTCTAAGCTTTATACTTTTCGCCGTGCTCCTAGCAACCACATAAAGGCTGAGCACCAACTTTACGCGCCTGGCACACTTCCAGGCTCAACTGTTATTGATAATTATATTGAAGTTTCAATTTAATTGCTACTCTGTTGTGACACAGAATATTTTTTGTAATTAGGCACTTCCCATTTTCTGTCCATTCATTTTCTGCATTACTGAAAATGACTTTTTTTTTCACCCAGAAAAACATAAGCAGAACAATGATACAGATAAGGGTATGTACATCTGTTACTATCATTACCAACACACTAACGTGAAGGGAAGAAAAAAAAAAAAGATTTAAGGGAAAAAAAAAATTGTGAATATAATTTCTCAGAAGGTAATTTTCTTTTCAGTTTAAGTGCTCTTATTCTTCTTACAGTTACTCAATGATTTCCTGTTCTAATTACAAGACATTATACAGAAAGTAATTTTTAAAAAGGAAATGTACTAGAGCAGGAGGCTAAATAGCGTCAGTTTCTTGGTATGGTTTGAAATTCTGAACTTTTGCATCTCTTTTATCAATTCCCTGCTCAAGCTTTGTGCAATATATTCTATCACAAATCTACCATCTCTTCTGAGGCAGTTAACACAAATATATACATCAAAGAGGAAAACAGACTTGCAGTTAAACTGCAGGCAAAAGGACAAAAAAAAAAAAAAAAAAAAGATCTTTTTCCTCCTCACTGTAGCTGGTAAATTGGAGGCAAGCCAAGCCCAGGAATGGAAAATATTAAAGAGTAAAAAAAAAAAAAAAGAAAGAAGAAAGCTTGATTAAAAAGCGAGAGAAGAGATATTCGGTTCTAAATCTAAATGAATAAGCCACAAACTATTTCATAAAAACATACTGTGACGTAAATTACACATCAGTATTGCACTGTTGTGGTTATTTTGAGAAACGGCTTGTACTGTAAGTCAGCTGGTAAAACCCCACCCTTAATGATTTTGTAATTCTCCATACAGCAATCAACTGGAGCAGTCATGAAATTGCCAAGAAGGAAAACAGACAGAGCTGTAGAGAGTTTGTAATAAAAAGATAATGTACTTTTAACATAACAGAAGTAGAAGATTGGTTTTATTAACTAAAAAACCTACTTAAAAGGTCCCAGGCCTGTCATTTGTTTTGATAAATGTTGACACAGATCTTCATAAGACAAGCAACGGAAGTATCAGGGGAACCAGATAAAATGGGACAATGCTTTGGTGTGTGGGTAGCAAATTGAGCAAGGGAGTTGTTTGGAATACAGAGTGAAAATGAGGGAAGTTGCAGGGCTCTGCCCATCAGGCTCCTCTTCTGCATGATGCCCTTGCTACTCTGCCTTCTTTCATTACCTTCAGTTACTAAGGGGGTCGCACTCTCCCAAGGGATGCACATATCATAGTTTATCATTGCTTGTATGCATGGCTTTGACCATGCCATCAATATGTAGCAGACACAGAGGTAACAGAGGATGTCTAGAGGGACTGGGAACGGCACGGCTTAACTGTGCTGAATGAATGTGGCTGTAACTCTGAAGATGGGATGTCTCTTCACTATTGCAGGCCAGTGTTCAAGTGTCACTGCCCTCCCAAGACTGTCAGCAACCCACAGGAGCACATATGATGGGACTCATTACATCTAATACTGCAGTTTTAGTCTATGACAGTTGTGCAGATTGCTCTGTAATCAGAGAGATTGCCTTCCAACATGCTGTTTTGTAAGACATGGATCAACTCACTCTTTGGAGCTACTACTCCCTCATCAACGACAACTAGCTTAGTCTGGAGTCTTCACTTGTAGATCGAATTAAGTGAGTGAAATTAACTCTACCTAAGCGACAACGCACTCTCCTTTATGTCAAAGTGATGGTCCAAATGCATGGCAAAACATCCCCTCCCAGCTGATACCCTTGCCATCAAGATAAAAAGGTCAGTCTCATCTATGGCAATGGACTTTGGCTCTTCCAGCTCTTAAAATAGGATCCAGTTCTTCCCCTGTGCTACTCCTTTGGCAAAGTCTTTCTGCAGTATGGGATGAGAACACAGATGTAGACAAGACAAAGACATGCATAGCTGACCCCTCAAAACCAACAACTGCAGGTCATTCAGGCTCTGTACATCTCAAATGGATTGTTGTTCTAACAACAACCCAAAGGGAGATAGCACAGCTTTCCAGCAGACAGAAATGAACTTACTACACAATTACTAGACCCCCTGAACTTCTCAAAAAGTATAAAAGCAACAGAAACAGCAGAACAATGAAAGAGTAATCAGAAAGTCAAAGAAATTGGATCTTCATGACCTAAAAACCTGTAAGGTGAATAGTTCAATAAGAACACATTCCCATATCACAGTACAGTCATAATCTGCCAAATACCCCCAAATCATCACCCAGGTAACTATGGCTGGCCAAGAAGCAATGACAACCATTATCTGCATCTCTGGGTACTCCTGTGAGAGAAAGGATGGGTCTTCCAATGAAATAACCATCATAAAATCATAAAACATAGAACCATAGAATAGTTATGGCTGGAAAGGACCTTAAGATCACCTAGTTCCAACCCCCTGCCATGGGCAGGGACACATCACACTAAACCATGTCACCCAAGGCTCTGTCCAACCTGGCCTTGAACACCACCAGGGGTGCAGCATTCACAACTTCTTTGGGCAACTCATTCCAGTGCCTCACCACGCTCACAGTAAAGAACTTCTTCCTTGTATCTAACCTAAACTTCCCCTGTTTAAGTTTGAACCCATTACCCCTTGTCTTTGTTACCCAAGGCACTACAGTCCCTAATGAAGAGTCTCTCCCCAGCATCCCTATAGGCCCCCTTCAGATACTGGTATGGAGTCTCCACACAGCCTTCTCTTCTGCAGGGTGAACAGCCCCAGCTTTCTCAGCCTGTCTTCATATGGAGAATAACAATTATTGACAGGAGAATAATGCCTGGATTCTTGCTTGACCACTTCTCACATTGAAGCCTCTGAGCAAACACAAGGCTAAGAACCCTAGCAAGAATCCATGCCCCTTTGCACCAGGCTGCTGTGATCTAGGAGCAACAGCTGAGGAGTTCAGATAGCTGCATCATTGTCACAAAACTACTTCTGTATGCTCTAGCACACTAATCTACTTTCCCTCCAGTGATTAGGGAAGACTTATCAAACACAGCTCTTCCAATCCACCCTGCCTTTTCATTCCCACAGCCTTTGTTCACTCTGGTAACACCACTTGGTGTGCCTTAGCTGGCCAATTAATCACAAGACCTAAAAATATTAATCTAAGAATCATATTTTTCTTTCAGATAAATGCAAATACAGTGATGATATAGCCCCATGAGATGGGACATTAAATCTGTGGTTTTGGGTTTAAATAAATTTGGATAAATTATTGACACAACAGGAATACTGCTTTGTTGGAAGGACGCACACTACTCATCCTTGTGTTGAGAACCCCCCTCTATTTGAATGCTAATGTAATCAAGAACAAAGGCAACATGTTGCAGGATAGGGAACACAGTGATTACATTTATGTTCACCTGATAATGATGATGCTGTTAACAAGTTGCCTGTAATTCTTAGGTGGATATTTGCCTGCCTGATTTTGCTTTTAAATTGATTAAAAGGCAAAAGCCATTTCTGCCAACATACAGAATAAATGCACAGACTTTCTGCATGTATCAGATATTTCTTTCCTTTTAAGGAGGACGCAGAGCTAATTCTCAGAATTTCATGCCACTTCCCCAGCCCTCTGTTTTCTGTCACAGTGCCAGCAGAGCATCAGCCATTCAAAGAATTCCTGAGATTAGTTTAACATTTGAAAGAAAGAGAATACTTACAAATCTATTGGAGACTGAAACTACTGTTCAAACCAACAGCAATACAGTCATTAAAAAAAGAAAAAAAGACAGCACATGGTTGAACATTTTACAGTCGGTGATCTGGATCTCAGTTCTTCTACTACTTGACAGAGACAAAACCGAGTATGTTGATCGATAACTGACAGGACGTTCATATCATCAATTCTTCCATAATATTTACTTCATTAAATCACTTAGAATTCAAATAATAAATCCAATTTTTGAAGAAGCTGAAATACTGAAAAAGTTTCCAACCAGGCATTCAACATCCTTTTTCAGACCCTAATCCAGTATTCAGCTCCTCCTAACTGCAGCTCCTACCCTGCACTCCCAGGATCTTCCTGTACCTTAGGAAGCAGGTTTATGAGGTGTTTCTAGAATCAAAAGAAGAATGACTGACAATCGTCATTTCCAACTGTTATATATCCCTTCCACAGGCCTCAAACTGCTTTATGGAGATGAGTAAAAATTATTATCCCCATTATACAGAGAGAGAAACTGAGACAGACAGAGCTTAAAGGATTTATTCTGCAGCATCAAGCAACTTAGAAAGCAAGGGAGAGAGCAAACAAGCCAGGCAAAAATCCTTTTGGGGGGATTTCTGGGTGAGAGAGAGTTTCCTAAATTTCCTCAAAAGGGAATTGTCTGTCTCTGGCCACCTCTGCCAGCCTACCTACCTTCAGAAGAGACAGGGGATTAACCAGGCAGAGGCTTGTCTCCTAACACAGCTATTTTCAGTTTCGCACAGTCCCAGTCACTCCTTCATTTTATTTAGCTGTTGCCCAGCTGGGATTATATTCCCCCTTCATGGAGTGTTTGCAAAGCAGTAGTTTGCCCTCCCACAGAATGGTAGGTGACGGCTGCAATGATAACTGGAGGAGCACAAGAAAAGTGACCCCATGCTGGGGATGCAGCCAAGTTCAGAGCCGGGCTGTGGAATCGCCTCTCTACCTCCCAAAATTTCCTTCTGTTCTTAACTGCTCAGGTCACAGGCACAGGCCAGCCCATGTCCAAACAGCCACGGCTGGCTACGGAAAACCAAGGTTTTTAAACTGCCCTATTAGCTTTCTAAAGCAGATGGAGATGGGGAGAAGGCGGGGGGGGGGGGGGGATTGACTGTAGAAGGGAGCACATGCTGCCTTGTCCTCTTGAATGTTCTGGGTCATGTGGACCATTCAGGTTGAATGTGCATCAGCTTTAAAACAAGTATTTATTCTGGTTGTCGTGGTTACTGATAATGCTTCAATTCTGCTGATAACAAAAAAGAAGAAAGAATTAAAAAGAGGAGGGGGGCTGAAAACATAATTTGGTAATATGATGAAGCCAAGAAGAGAAATTAAATCACATTAAACAAGCCAATTGTACTGTAAATGGCTCTGCCTCTGTATTTGCTTTTAAATCATCTATGGCTCTGACATGGCAGCTGCTTTAGTTTTAACAAACGAACAGTAAAAATCCCTTTTAATAACGAAAGGAAATAATGATATACTTTGCTTTAGCTGAATTCAAACATAATTTAATTTTTCCTGAGGTGAGATTTGCACAGGGAACAATCAGATAATAAGTGTTATCATTCTCATAGACAAAACTGAACCAGCACTTTGCAATTCAAAGTGCTATTTAATGCACCGTTTTCAGCAATCTCTGAACACCATCCAACATACCACTGAACTACACTTCAGTACTTACACATAAAGCCTGATCCTTAAAATACTTGAGTAAGGGAGTTATGCTACAAACACAAGTACTTCCACTGCTGCTGTTACTGAAGTTACACATTCCCTAAAGTGCCTTCACAGAGAGGGTCACATCCAGTAACTTCTCTTACAACACCTTCTCATCATCTTTATTATTATTACTATGATTATGTGTGTTGGTCTCCCTCCTTCTGATGTGTAACACTGCACAGAGAAAATACTGGAGAATGAAAAACTGGTGCTGCAGAGAAGCGTGCAACCGGAGCCACTGGCAAGAGAGGGACACACACATTTTTACAGCAATGACAACTGATCGCTGGAACGAGCACAAGCATATAACAGGTTCCCCTATCCAGTGCTCAAGACTGAATCTTCTTTACCTGAAGATATTATCCAGCCTGATGAGTTTATTTGTCCGTTATTTGCCCTCTCTGCTAGAGTTTCACGACAAATCCATGTTTGAGTGAGAAAATTTTAAGGCATGAAAAACCTGGGCTTAACATCAGAGTAACCAGGTCTCCTGTTGTCTCCTCTCTTTTTCACCTCCACACACCATCCAAGCACAAATGAGAGAGAAGCATACGCAGCCTTATTTATAAGGGACTGTTAACACCACCTCTTCCACCCAGCAAAATCAACTGCCTTCATCTTCCATTACCCACAAAAGTATGAGTCAAAGTCTTATCTTGGTGTTTCACATGAGGCCCTTTCACTATCATTCTGAAAATTCGGAGGAACTGCACCCTCCTCAAAATAGCAACGGCAGACGCTGCCGGCCTCAAAGCTGTGACATGCGGGGTGGAGGGTGGGAATGGTCCAGTGATTTAAACAGTCGAGCTCCATTTTTGACGTTTATGCCCTCTCTGAAACTTTTAATGAAGTAACAACCTCGTTAATTCTTGCAGGGTATTTAGGACACGTAAAAACTGCATTATCTACTATTTCCAATATACTACACACAAGCAGTATCTGGCTCCATACGAAAATAACAAGCTCACTGTAACCCTCCGCTCCCTAACCATACTGCTGATTTCTCTGACACATGGAGAAGTGAGAATAATTACATTTTACTGAGTGCGTCTCATTACACTGATTTAAGTAAGATTTCCAAAGCTGCAAAAATATGCTTTTCAATTTCATTTGTTTCTAGCAATTCCCTCTGAAGACAGTTAGTAATCATCAAACCTTCAGAAATCATCATCAATATGGACAAAAATTTTACCCTTCTCATGTGGACATTTGACAGAGGGATAATAGGGTCTAGAAACACCACAGTCAGACATTGCTTTTCTATTTAATGTTTCCTTCTGTGCCAAACATAATATAACAGACAAGTGTTAGAGAGACATGCGGGGGGGGGGGGGGGGGGGGAGCCTGAATAGAAAGCTTTAAAAGAGGTCCTTAATAGAGAAGCTGTATGCTTAGTCTTCAACAACATTCAATGGCAATTTATTTGCAGCCATTTTCTCATGTAACCTTTCACACGGGAGCAGATAAGATAGAGCACAAGACAATTTGTCAACTGCCAGATATGAACAAAAGAAACCATTTTTAATAAGTTTCGGTGGCCCCTTGTATTTGTTTTGCAATATGTTAATAACTTTTCTGGAAGCCAATCAAAGACAAGAAAAGAAAAAGAAGTCAAGCTGGGAAACAAAAACCACAGTTAAAGAATTTTACAGATAAACTTGTGTTATCATCTGCAGTGTAATAACGCTTAAATCCAGGAATGGCACAGAATTAGAATTAGCATGATGCCATTTCTTTTTTTTTTTTTTTTAAAAAAAAAGGCAATTACAAAAATGCTAGCACCATGTACTTTTTTCCAAGAGTTTGCTATCCTTTATCTCATCCCAATGTAGTACATACCTGTTCCCCAATACAATCTTACTCTGGTTCCTCTCCTTCCTGGTGACAACATGAAACTCAGCATGAGGACTATCACAAGCAAAGACCAGCTGGGAGTTGCCCAACTCCAAGCGACTGACCCAACTCCCCCACACCACACTCTCCCAGCTACCTGGGGATTCACACCTCCTAACTAAACCTTTCAAGTTGCACTCCGAATTACTGCTCTGAAAAACCACATGTAGGTTCAATAGCTGTTAAAGGTATATGAGTAAATCTATGGTTGCTCACTTGATCCAATTCTGCATCACAACAAAGTAGACTCAAGCTGAAGCAGAGTAACAGAAAAACGTGAAAAGGAAAAGGGAGCCAATGAACTCTCCCCCCCGGACATGAGGATGAAGAACTGAGTGACATGTAGGACAAAATGAACAAACCAATTGTGCTGAAGTTCAGCAATGCCATGGCCTTCCAGTGTAACGAAGGTTGTATCATTAGGTCTTTCCATGGCACAGCCTCACTTCTGTGGAAAAGGAATTAGCTGCAGGCATGTGAGAACTTGTGGGTCAGTTGCTCCTGATCCCTTCCCCCTCCTGCAGGCACAAGAGGAGGTGCAGAGAGCCTCCTCCAAATGGTATCTACCTATATCTATGCAAAAAAAGGTTTCTGCTGGGCTAAGGGCCAATCATTGGACAAAATGCTCACACAAACCCTCAGTCTGTTTGTAACGGAAGAGTACTTTGGTACTGAAGAAAAGTCAGAGTGCCTGAAGAAAAGTCAAAGCAATATACACTGAAAAATCTGATGAAGTGTTAAGCAATTTCATTAACATTATTAAAACACAGAAAATTCCCTTGGAAAATTTCACACAGGCTTTGCCGTCTTGTTGCACATTACTCATGGCCTGAGAGACGCATGAGGAGCAAATGGAGAGAAATAAAGCTTCTCTGCAGTCAATTTGGACTGAGTCCTAGTCTCATTGGTAGAAAGACAGGCTTGTGGGCTTCAGTGAGAACAGGGCTGGGTCCTTTGAACTAGATTATTATGGCATCCGTATGAGGTACAAAAGTATATGGTGAGAGAAGATGCACCAGAGAATGAAAGGAGCTGCTGGTCAGGTGACAACCCTTGTTACAATGACAAAAATACTCCCAGACTTCAGCTGACACACACCTGCAGAATTTAGTATCCTATCCCCAAAATTAGATTTTACCTTCTAAGCACTTCACAGAGGACTCTGTTACCCAGTGAAGGGTAAGAATACAAGCATTTGCTCTTCAAGAAAGAGGAATAGCCTTTTGAATATGAAAGGGCTCCCTGCGATGGGAACCTACCAGCCCAGACCCACATTCCTTCTGGGAACTCATACATGATTTCTCTTCCTCTTCTGCAGGACCAGGAAACCATTCCTGGAGAAGATGAGAAGCTGTGCTACCTGAATTATCTGAAAAGGCCTCAGGTGGAGGCAGGGTGAGAAAGGATTTCAGCACAAGTTATGCCTATGAGCTGAAAAGAATAAGCAAGTATCCTCCCACTCCTTTCTCTAGGCAAACTCTCTTTCCAGCTTTTCAACAAGAGTCAATCTCCAGTGAATCTACCCAGGAAGGGCCCAGCAGAGTGCTGCCCATCTACCAGAAAACACCAGACAGCTTGCGCTTGGCTTAGGATGGGACACACAGCAGAGAGGAAGGCTCCCAAGTAGAAAACAATCCTGATGTACTATCTACTAGTATGGAACCTGCTCGAATAATAGATAGCGCTGTCTATTTCAAAGCACTTAATGGACGTTAATTAGTCCTCAGGGCATTCCTATGAAGCAGGTAGATAGATAAGTATTATTTCCCTTGATTTACATATGAAATAACCTCATCAGAGATGTTCTGACTTGTTTAAGGCCACCGAATGAGTCACAGCTCAGCTCTCAGCAGGTCCTGGCTTCCAGACCTGTGCTCAGACCTCTCACACACACACACACAGAGAATATTAGGAATTGGAAGGGACCTCAAAAGATCAGCCATACCTCTTTCACAAGCGCAAAATCTTCATTTCAAATGTGGAGGGAGAGAGGAAAGAAGATCAAGGAGGGGTGATAACAATGGGAAAAAATACTCTCTGGGAAAGAAGCTTCCAGAACAGCAACAAAACAGAGCCTTGTATCTACTGAATGCCAGATACCAAACAAGGAGAGAGATGAAAAGCACACTCTGATACAAAATTGTAAGTTTCTGTTACATATCTTCTTCAAGCAGTCACAGCCATTTATTGTGATTTGAAACCACCACCAATGTCAGTTAAATAGCTTTAGACTCTTAATTTCTCCAATGGCGAACATGCAAGGGCAGCAGGCAGCACTCCTTGGATACACAGAACAAATACGCTTCCTATGTACATTCCTAAGTTATGCGCCCAAACCCACAAAGTCACACTGAGGTGTTGTTTCATGCTAGAAACCTTTGTGACTTTAGATACCACAGTGTCCTGGTAGGCAGGAATACAAAAATCGGTGGATTTTGTATCTCTTTGGGAAGAGCAGCAAAGGGCTTCACCCACCATTTGCAAACAGCCAGAGCTCGCAAGACACCAGGTATTAAATGGCACACACTTCCTTGAACCATCTGCATGCTGTAGCTCCCACTACTTACTCCTCTTGACCAGCACAGAGCGAGCTGGGCAGATTATACCCTAAACCATTAGGACTCCAAATCTAATATATATGTTTTTCATACGCCTGAACGTGCCTCTCAGTGACACCTTCCCTTTCAGCCCACAGCCCCCCATCCCACTGACTCCTTATGCTCCCCATAACCACACTGTGTTCCCATGCCTCCAAGCTGCTCATCTCCAGCCATGGCTGCTGGGGATCACCAGCACCAGGCAGCTACAACCCAGTGCTTGGGCATGCCTGCCTCCCAGAAACCCACACTGACTACTGCTGGTCACAGGCTGCAGAGCCTGGGATTACCTTTCTCCCATTTCTGCCAGAGGAATGCTATGCTGGCATATGCCCACTGCTCATATGGGCAGGCAAGCAATGTTTCCTCCATGGTAAGAGCTCAGCACTGTCCAGGACTGAGCAAGCCGCAATGCAGGGTGCTAAGTGGACCGCTCCTATTCCAGAGAGGTGCTGAGAATACCAGCATACATGGGATCCACGGAGAGACAAGAGCACTGACCATACAAGTTCCACATTTCTTATTCCAGACACCCTTGGCAGCGCATTTCTGACACTCAACTAGACAATTAAGCAAACCAGGGTCCTTGAAAAAGTGAATGCAGTGTGCCAGTCCCCCAGAACATTGACTAATTGTGCTAAAAATAATCTTCATTTTCGCTTCTATGAGATTCAAGGACCAATCTCTAGCAACCACAGGTTATGCAAAAGGTTACTTACTTTTCAGGGGAAAAAAAAATTATTTGTACAATGCATTATCAATCTCAAATGGTGATGCTGAAGCACAAGTCTGATGAACTGTATGCAGCATAATACAGCTGCTTTGCATTTTGATTCCTTTATTTATAGTCCACAGCAAATCAATAACTCAAAAATGTTGTTTCAGGCAAAGTAATGGACACACAATAAAACTATTCATTTCCTCAAAGGTCACTCTAGGAGAAGCATACATTGTTTAGAAGCCTACCAACAATGCCATTGTTCCAAAGAAAAGTGAAAATATATAATGAGCAGTTAGTGCCTATATCTGCATCGGAGATCCTAGGCTAATTTAAAATGCAATCTTAAGGGAATCAATCATACTCTAAAATTACTTCATTTTCCAAACTGTTTACACTTTTTAAGTTACAAATCTACTTTCTGCTATTTCAACTCACGACTTACAGCTACAGATTTAGCCTGGCTTGGCTTGCTGCCAAACTCTAGTCATGAGGGAGCTAATGATCTGAACAGATCAGTGTTTTATAATGGAGAAAAGCACATGTAAATTTCCAGCATGTCTGCAAGTAATCAAGGCATGCTGACTATAAATGAGGCGGCCTCACATTTATTTTAGGAGAAATATCTTAAAGCCCCACTTTTTATGCAGGCCAAAAAAAAAAACCAAAAAAAAAACCAAAAAAAAAACCCCACAAAAAAAGGAAAAAATCCTTTTAGAAAAGTACTCTGAGATTATTCCAAATGATTCTAAATGAAACTGCTAGGCAAACAATATGTTAAAGAATAGTACAATAGCTAATTTCCTTTACCATTTCTATCTCAATCAGATCATATCCTTATCATGGCAAGCTGGAACATTAAACTCTGTAGTTCATGGAATCAAAACACAGGAGTGCTTCATATTACATTATAGAAAAATGAGCTATTCCCTACAAACAAGGTCAGATTTCTGGAATGCCAAAGGTCTGCATTTAAACAGAGCTGGGAGGAGGGGAGGCTTTGCTCACTCCACTCTCTAAAAAGCAGTGGGAAACTAGACCAGCAATTTAAATTTGTTTTAATAGTCAAAATGGTAGAAGGAGAGCAAGAAGTCTTTTGGGAGATGATACTTAAATTAAGCATGATCTTTATTGTTTCATTACAGTGACACAGTCAAATAATGACTCTGTGTAACTGTAAAAATAATGCCAAATCCTCATTTTCTAGCGGAAATAATTATTCTATTCTATCATTTTTTGCTTGCCATCAACCTACACTCCCCTCTCCGTGTAGGCAATGGGCTGCGGTAGGCTGGGGTAGGGGCCATACACAAAAAAGTTTTAGATTTTATCCTGGTTTTAAAGGCCATACCAAAGAGGCATATTCTGACCCAAAAATTGCTTTAAGAATGGAGCTATAAATATTCTTGTGTCGTACTTCATGAAATTCAATACATCATGATGGATATTTCTGTTATAACATTATTACATGCCTACACTCAATTGTATAATTGGATAGGGCCAGAAACAATAAGCTGGCATTGCTTTGTTTCAGTATACTGCAGCTTTAAAATACCTGTAATCATAAATCAACATAATTATTTGAAGTTCTGTCACGAAGCAGAGCAGAAAAAGAAAAATTAAAATAAACTAGCTGGTAAAGAATCTCATTTCACTTTCTAGAGACTGGAAGTCTTTCCCAGCTTTGAGTCTCACCACCACTATTACAACTGCATCAGCTTTTCTCCTTCCTAGGTTGCCTTGAAAGATTTTGCCTCCTTACAGCTTTCCAACACAACTGGCACGGCTGCACTGAGAAATTCCACAACTCCGTAGTATGACGGTTGTGTCTGCATTGCAGCCATTGAGTCTAAGATAATGAGGAGCCACGGCTGGAAGAAACAAAGTTATCCGAGCTCTCCGCAGCCATCTAAATGCCTGGTGGGCCACAGGTTCAGGGGCTGAGTATTGCCATTGCTGTTGCGCCAGCTGGTCATGCTAGAAACCCTGGAGGGAGATAGCTAAAGGCTCTCCTTGCTGTGGAAGCAGAGTCAACTGAGCATTCTTTGCCCCAGCATGTGAATTATTTTGCTGCTTACCTTCACAAAATAATGTACTAACTCCTCCCTCACCTCTCTGCACTTCTTACCTCACCACAGTCAGGATCAAAACTAACTGACCCTTTCTTGCTCTTTTTCTACCCCTAGGACACAGAGGTGAGAGCCAGGGGAAAGCTTTGATGGAGAGCCCCTGGATTTGAAGAGAGTTTGCTGCCTGTTCGTTGATTTTTAATTACTACTAAGTGACTGCCATCTAGAGCTAGCCCTCTGGAGACCACTGCTCAGCTGAGGCAGAGGACCAGAGATGAGCGCAAGTGCCCTCCAGTGCTTCCCCCAGCATATGAAGACCCCACCAAGTGCTCTGGCACGGACTGCATTGTGTTAGTTACTGTAAGAGGGGAAAGCACTGATGCTGGCTGAGGCATTTCTTCCCTCCCCTCAACTACAAACCGCAACAGTTCTTCAAATCTCATCTCCACCTACCTTCCAGCCATGCAGAGCTTCATGCTCACTGGAGGCACTGGGCTACAGTATGACTGAAGTTAATATCAAAACATGGATTCCTCCTACAGCTTCACTGAAAAAAAACACTGCATTCACAGGGATGGAGATCTCCAAGAACCTTCTTGTTCTGTTTTTCTTGCTGCTATTGTAGTTTTTTTAAATATCTTTTTCTCCCTTCTTTCTCTTTTGATCTTTGTAGGTCTCAAACGATGTATTTTATTACTTTTGATACTTATGTGAAGAATGTGGAGAATTTCATTAAGATACACTTTGGGCCAAGTGCTTTATGGGTATCAGAGCTCAGAAATGTACACAGTTGTGTGTATACACACATATCCATAGACGACTATATGTACATACATACAGAATAAATAATATAATCACTGTAGCATGGTTAAAACCCTTACTTTCTGAAATTCTCAACTTTTACTCTCACACTGTGACATCATGAAGTAGCTGAAAATAGGTAAGACCTGAATTTTCTCAGACAAAGAATAATAGTAAGAAAACCCCCTTCTCTTTCAATATATGTAAAAGAACCAAAAAAGCATGAACAAACAGATTTGGGGTGAAGAAGCAAGTCAACTCAAGCTCAGCAAAAATTTCTAAAAGATAAAAGCAAGTATAAATAAAAAGAGGATATATAAATAGGTGATGTGAACAATTCTCAAGAACAAAAAAGCATTTGATACCATCTAAGTTGGTGTCATGGGGTTGCTATTAACTGGTATAAACATTCATTTTCAGTCTCACTGAGTCACCTAGAAAAGCTGGCTCTCAAATAATGAGGCTGATGGAGCCTGACATCTAGTTCCACTTTTCTTTACTCCAACTTGGAACTGCTGCACAATTACGATACAGAACGTCAGGATACGATAAACAGAACTGAAAAAGGGAAAGAAAACAATTTTTTCCCCTACAAGTCAGGTTCAGTGCTTTTGCCTATTAAAGTAACCAAGTATGTTTCTCTCTGAAATCAAAGCCAAAAGGCAGCATGCCAGGCACAGTTAACAGATAAATCAATGTTCCCGAATGGCGGGCTTTTTTGTTTTGGGGGGTTTCTGCCTGACAACAATCTTGTGGTGAGCAAACAGAACACCCACCACACATCTTGTCAATCTACTCACGTGAAACAAGGAAGGAAACATGAATACTTTTGAAGATGTAGGCACTGTTTGGAAAAGCTTCATGTTCTAACCTCCCTGTCAAAGATCATGGTTTTTGTAACTACAAAGTCTGCAGCTATTGTAGAGCCCACAACATATAACATGTAATTGCAGTTAATTTATCACTAAGGTCATTGTATATAGCTGGGAGTTTGTAAACAAAAATGAATCACAGGTTTCATTTTTGTGTCCCTTTCAAACTGGAAGACCTAACAGTTTCCTGTTCCAACATGCAAAATAGTATTGCTTCTATAAAACTACTCGGGTCTCCTTGCCAGCAGTTTCCATTTAATTAAACTGACAGCAAAACAGGGCCCTTGCTAATATGATCCAGACCAGTTTGCCTTCAATGTAAATTCTCAGGCATGAAATTACATCTGAAACAGACACAATAATCCCTCTATATCTTAGTCATAAGTTTAATCTATCCTAAAATAACATTTTCTTTGTCTGTATTGAAGACTGTTTTAGAATTCAGTGATCTCTTTCTCTCTTCCCAGTTGAAGTTCAGGGAATTTCAACTTCCACTCACCTTACAGTAAGTTCAGAATTTTCTTCATGACTGTAATTTATACATTCATTGTTGATTTCTAGGTCATGGGTAGCAAAATGATCTTGCAGGTGAGAAACCAGATTTGGGACCTACTTCAAACTTTCACTTTCTGGAAACCAAATAGGCTGGTAGCCCTATAAAACTAGTTCGTAGCTGCTTAAAGCCATCTAACTTGCCTAAGCTAACAGCCCAATCTTTCACACAGACCCTCAGGTCCACTAGCTGTAAAGAAGAAAACTGATGAGATTTATAGGTAACGTCAATAAAATGAAGGTGGGGTTGTTTGTTTGTTTAATGACCTGTAACATTTCACTCTCATTTAGTCATTCTTGCCCTTACTCAACTGAGGCACTAATTCTTACAATGTCTAGGAATAAAAGAACATGCAAAAAAATAGTTACTTATTGCATGGTAACCATGGTGCCCATGATGAGCAACTCAATAAACTGCATTTATGCCAGATGCAAATGAGATGGGAATTTCTGAGAGATGCAAAGCGTTTTGTTCCTGGCTCATGGGCTGCTTCCTCATGCACCAGCACAAGGCTGGGAACACTAGAGCCCCCCTGTAATTCAAGACTGTGATTATCAGGGGGCTTTGAAAAACAGGCAGTGACAGTGTCTAGAAAGTAAAATCTGGAAAAGTCACAATTACTAGAGGAAGGGGAAATACCGACCTTTTCTTACTCTAGCCAATGTGTGCCACAGTGAGGTCTTCACTATGACTGCCAAGCCACATGTCCTGGGTTCAGCACACTATTTCACTTGATACTACAAGGAAGCTTTAACTCTGCCAGCTAAACAGAGTTAGTGATTGAAAAAATGCTCTCCCAAACTCCCAACCTCGCAAACAAGTCCCAGAATGGCACTGTAGAAGCTTTCTTCTTTGCCGCTCTTTGGACTCCTATACTGGAACAGTACATCAGTAAGGCGTTTGATACTGTCTCCCACAGCATCCTCATAGATAAACTAAGGAAGTGTGGGCTTGATGATCAGGTAGTGAGGTGGATCAAGAACTGGTTGAAAGGAAGAAGGCAGAGAGTTGTGGTCAATGGGGCAGAATCTAGCTGGAGGTCTGTGACTAGCGGAGTCCCTCAGGGGTCGGTGCTGGGACCAGTGCTGTTTAATATTTTCATCAACGACCTGGATGAGGGAACTGAATGTACCCTCAGCAAGGTCACTGATGACACTAAACTGGGAGGAGTGGCTGACACGCCAGAAGGCTGTACAGCTGGACAGGCTGGAGAGTTGGGCGGGGAGAAACTTGATGAAATTCAACAAGGGCAAGTGTAGAGTCTTGCATCTGGGAAAGAACAGCCCCATGTACCAGTACAGGTTGGGGGTTGACCTGCTGGAAAGTAGTGAAGGGGAAAGGGACCTGGGGGTCCTAGTGGACGGCAGGATGACCATGAGCCAACACTGTGCCCTTGTGGCCAAGAAGGCCAATGGCATCCTAGGGTGCATTGGAAAGGGTGTGGTCAGTAGGTCAAGAGAGGTTCTCCTCCCCCTCTACTCCGCCCTGGTGAGACCGCATCTGGAATATTGTGTCCAGTTCTGGGCCCCTCAGTTCAAGAAGGACAGGGACCTGCTGGAGAGAGTCCAGCGCAGAGCCACAACGATGATTAAGGGAATGGAGCATCTCCCTTATGAGGGGAGGCTGAGGGAGCTGGGTCTCTTTAGCTTGGAGAAGAGGAGACTGAGGGGTGACCTCATCAGTGTTTACAAATATGTAAAGGGTGAGTGTCAGGATGATGGAGCTAGATTTTTCTCAGTGATGTCCAGTGATAGAACAAGGGGTAATGGGTGTAAACTGGAGCATAGGAGGTTCCATGTGAACATCAGGAAAAACTTCTTTACTGTGAGAATGACAGAGCACTGGAACAGGTTGCCCAGGGGGGTTGTGGAGTCTCCTACATTGGAGATATTCAAGGCCCGGCTGGACAAGTTCCTGTGTGATGTACTCTAGGTTACCCTGCTCTTGCAGGGGGGTTGGACTAGATGATCTTTTGAGGTCCCTTCCAACCCTTGGGATTCTGTGATTCTGTGATCACCCAAGGTCTCCAAGTTCAATGGGAATTACCCAACACTTAGGCAGCAACATGTAATGATACCTCAAGACTGTGGCAGGACAGTCTGAGCTTCAGAGTGCCTAGCAGTGACTGTCACTGCAACGTGGTGTTGTGCTCAACACATGGATTTTCTGACCAAGGAGGGAGCCGTCAACGGCTGTGAGGATGGCAAACATAAGGTACTTGTTATCCCTACAAGTTTACAAATGGAGAATGCAATGGCAGGGACTTACCATAGCTCTGTTGCTAATACCATGATGCCTCTGCATCTTAGGCAGAGATATCAAAATGGTTCCTGCACCAAATGAAACTGAGGATTCACTCTGGTATAAATTTGATCTCTGTGTTCAGGCTGTCAGACACAAGAGGGCTTCTTGGCTTCAGAGTTAGCAATCATTGGCATGGAACTGGTATCACTTCCTCTGGTGAATGCACACGACAAAGAAAATTGTTGCTGTAGCTACTCCTCCAAGGAGCCTTCTGTCCTATTTTAGTACGGGTGATCTGGCTAGTGAACTGACTAGGAAATGAAGATGGCAGGAAATTCTTACGAATTGCTAGGGCAAAGATCTCAAGGAGGCACAGAGAAAACGCAGTCCTACATGCAATCCACACAGACATGCTCCAAAGGAAAAGGAGCAACAAAATGGAAACTGTAGTCCCATTTTCTTTATGAACGCCATCCCATTCTGTCATGTCTTGATAAACTCCAGTGAGGCAGAGTAAGTGTCCTGTCAGCCTCAATGAGATCAGAGCATTACTTACACCACCTGTGCCACTCAGTACTTAACGGGACTGGGCCCAAAGACTTCTGTTTCCTGAGAGCTTGTGCTGCAGCTGGAGATGCTGTGACAGTAAGAAGCACAAGTGACAAAACCACTGTAAAAACAAGAGAAAACTGAACCATAGCGTATTTTCCAAGTTTCCACTCACCCAACCAAACATATGCAAAACCTCAGTTACATGGCCAACTAAAAATACCTGCTGCCCAAGAAATGTTACATTACTTTATATAAGAAATTTGCATATGTAAAAATGCCCAGCAAGGTGTAAATGACGCTTTCAGACAAATGAACTCAAGATGTTGTCAGAGTCAGGACAGTAAAATTTCCAAGCACTATTGTTACAATCTTCCTCTTCAAATAAGACTATTAATTGCATTGTTTTCCTAAAATGTAGAAAGCAAAGTGCTTATTTGAGCAAACCAGCCATATACTATGCTTCAGTGTTCTTGAAAGTCTCTTGTTTCAGGAACAACACTTAACAAGTTTTCCTGGTAAAAAGTATGTAAACTTTTTCTCTACTGTTATTCTGACTTTGTCTACAAGGTGATGAGGGATAAAGTGTTTAATACAGAATAGCAGCTTTACTTGTGAAGAATCAGGTCCCTGTGCTGCCCCAAGCCAACAGAGATGGCAAACAGGTACTGCTTTGTGCAAACAGCATACACAAATGGCCAGAGATGAGGGAATGACTTTTCATATTAACATATACGGATTTGCTGGTATATCTGACCAGTTAAAAGTCTCTCAAAAAGGCAGAGAAACTACCGATAGAGTTTCTGCAGCAGAGGGTGAAAAATGCTCCTATTCCATTTGTGCAAATACGGTGGGCTCACATTATCAAACACACGAACTCTTGTCCACACGCTCTCCTGAGCACCCTGCCGTCAAAATAGCAGGGACAAAATTGGCCTCATTTCCTGGGTATTTCATATAGACCTCTGCATTCTTAAGTACGTTGTCAGGGAATATATTTTAAGGCTGCTATGCTCACATCTGATCTCCTACTCTATGTTTTTAAGATATTAAATTGGCTTTACCCAATAAATCATGATTTGTGCCTTGGAATCACATGGTACCTAAAATGACCAAAGGCTAAATCCTGTACCATTCACATTCATTTTATGCAAGTCAGAGGGCCCAGGTCTAAAAATTAAAGCAAAAACTGAGCACCAGCCTTCCCTGCAGGGAAGGCTAACAAAAAGCATCAAGCCAAACACACCAAAAAACCTAGTGACAATGTAGAGAAGCAGCCCTTATTGCTATCTGCAGCAAACCTCATCCCTGCTCCTATTCCAGCTTTGTGCTGCCTCTTTCTTGCTCCATCATGGGAGGATCAAAGCTGACAGCTGTGGCGGAGTACAGCCTTGGCACTGACGTTCTTATGCATCCCAGGCTAGTCTGAAGCCTACAGAAAATGGCCCTGATCACCCAAAACCCAAGTGAGATGATTATCCCAGGGGCTCCTTCCTGTTGAGGGATATAATAGCTGGATAGAAAAAAACAGACCAACAAACCCTCCCTCAAAGTTTTTCACAAAGGCAGACAGAACTTGATTTTCCTGACACACTGCTGCAAAGTTTGCTACCAAGCATCACAGCAGCAAGCCTAAGCCCATGGTACAACACTGAATAGTTACCACAATTAAAAAGAAATACTCCTTCAAGCTCCCCTTACCTGAGCAGGAAGTGTCCCCTAAGGGAGGAGAAGAGCGGGCAGATGATGGAGCTGAACACCTCTCAAGGGAGTAAGCCCCTTGCCCTCATGCAAGTTGACCAGTCCACTGAAATACCGGGAGCCTCCCACACACAAAACTAAGGGATCCAAACTTTGATGTTTTACAATAGCACAAAGACAACATATAAAACAGAATCAAGAAACATTGTGGCAAAAGTGCCAGCATTTTAAGGAACATTCCCTTTGGACACGAAGCCTTTTTTAGCCAAACCACTATGATTTGGTTTCAATGACCCATAGGAATGGATTCTGGATTAAGGTTTAAAAATGGGATATTTTCTCTTCTGCTCCTAGGTTCACCTCAAGACATGTGAATGAAAAAATAGCAGTAAGACTATTAGGCTGGACTACTAAATTTGTGAAGCTCAGCTGAAGTTGCAAATATATAATTCTGAAAATGCAATTCCCTCCTGAAGTCGGGCTGGGCAAGGATCATAAAACTATAAAAAGATACTTTGTCCCTAAAGACTGCAAGAAGCTAATCATTAACCATCCATTTATACTGTTTACCTTTTTATTACATTATTCTGATATTTTTCCTTCACAGGGACCTACTCCTTATTTATACCATATGTGTAACAAAAAAGATCCACTACCTCTAGGCAAAGTGTTTTTAAAGACAAAGATGTTTGCCAGATTAAAAAAAAACACACAAATAAAGTGTACATAAATTTGTGTTTGACTACTGTTGGGCATCTGGAATGGCACACATTTTCTTTGGAAAATTTTTCTTCCATTTTTTTTATACAAATGACAGTAAAATATGTACCCAGCAGCAAACCGAGAGAACTAAATTTAAAATGCACTTTCAGACCACTCTTTCATTTTTTTCTTTTTAACTTCTCTTTTTCCAAGGCAAGAGGGGAAGAGGGAACTTATACCAATGTTTTGAAGTACTGTAAGTTCTTTTGCCTTTTAACAGAAATATGTAAACAAGGTGTATGACTGTAGGGTAATGTTCTAGTCAAAAAGCATTCAAGAGCCAGAGCGAAGCTATTTAAAGAATGGAGTATTCAATTCCTGAGGCCAGATGCTAGTATAAATATGAAACTATGTTCACACTGCAGATTAAATTATTTTTAGTTTCTGCATTTGAACTGCCAAAATTATTTGGGTTGGCTTTTTTTTTTTTTTTTTTTTACTGTACCACAGAATTTACGGGGCCGCATTTTTAAGTACCTGAACAGAGGAATAAAATCACAAGTGTGAAAGGACTTTTTCAGCTATTTTCCCTGTGCAACAAAACTAGAAGTGTATAATGACAAACACTGTCACAAATAAGGGTCATTCAGGGAGTAAGGAAACTAAAAATAAAGATGGAGCTGAAACATTCAAGATTCTTGAAATAGATTTTCATAGTACCTTATCATTTGATTTCCAGCCCACAAAGCTTTTAATCTGGAAATACTCAGTGTGAAAGAAAAGTGGAGACTGTGGTTTTAAAATAATTAAAGAGAAAAAGCATGCATTAAGATTGCATTACACCCTGTCTACTGGGTTTGCTATGAAAGTTCACACAGATATTGCTGAAAATATCAAGTTAAAGCCACTAGCAGTTAATTAAAACAAATAATCAATAATCTCATGACCTTGCCATAGCAAAACCATGCACGAATTCAAGACAGAAAGAGAATGAAATAAACTGGCAGTGATTGAACAAAACTCAGGCTCAGTGACTAGTGGAATGAGGACCTATCACTGACACACGGTAAAGCTTACAAGTCACCTACAAGGCTGCCAAGGACCCCCTCTTCCTGACGACCACTTCACTGTTGGTTTTTTGGTCCTGTATTATCTTCCATTCGCTTCATCAGCTGACAAGAACAGAAGATCCAGGATGTACCTCAAGGACATCATTCATCTGCTGATATCAGGGGGTTAGTCTACCAAGACACAAAAAGTAAAACAGGGATCGTGTGGAGGGATGTCAACCAAGCCATACACCCTTCCCACTGTAAATGCCACAAATGCCCTGGAAGGCCTAGGTGTACAGCCAGGAGCACAAACCTGCAAGAAAGATGAGTAGAAAGACTGCAGCTTGGTCATTCAAGAGAACTCCTGCAACACTAAGGAATGTGGAATTACTGAGCAGACTTGCTCTGCACCACGCTGAACATGCATATTTTGCTGATGATTTACAAGAAGGATGGGGCCAGCAACACTGTACAGCTGGCTGGGGGTGAGAGGTGGGGGTCCGGCAGCAGGGGCTGTAACCCAGCTAATATTGAGATGTGTGAACCGACACTAAGTACCTGTGGAGACTCTGTCACTGCCTCAATTCAGAAAGGCACAGGACATCAGGCTTAATTACAAACAGGTGATGTGGGACATGCTGAAAGCTGAACATGCTCTTGAATATCACATCAGGTTGAGCCCCAGTTCCCAATTAACTGTTCTTATCAGGCATGGATCTGGTATCACAACAGCAAAGCCTCCTTTTGGTGGACCGGCTGACAATCCCACCCTTCCCTGGGTATTTACAACATGCTTTTAAAATGCACTAGCCTGCACTTTAAAGAAACCTGGGACCAGAACATCTGGGCTTTGGTTGTTTTGTTTCTCAGTAATAAAGTGTGGAAAAAAAAAATTAATTATGCAGCTGTGGATAAAACAATCAGGAACACAGCAGCTACCTTCTGATCCTTTACCTCTTTTCCCTTCACTAGCCTCATTCACAGGAGCAGCACAGGACATGGAGGAACTTGGAGGAAGATGAGAGGGAACATTTCCCAGTTTTTTCTTAAATAAGATTTTCAATTTGTTGTAAGATCCTTGAATTATACAACACGTGTGGATCTATTCCACTCATGACACACATGCATAACTCCCCTTGGCACTAATGGGAATGACGAACGTATTGTGAAAGGAGAATTGCCCCCTAAAACTGCAGGAGTGTGAACAAGGTTGTAAATATATCTCCAGGTTCTGGTAACATGAGAAACCAGCCTAGCGAATTTCTCATGGTTTATTATGATATCACCAAATCCCCTCTATGTATTTATAGCCTTGTAATTCACAATTATTCTGGGTCCATAAATGTTTCTGGCATCTGAATGTAGAACTGATACTATTATTTCACATATTATGGTACTGTCCATGAATGCTAAATTTATTCCAGCAGAGACTCCTGGAGTTCATTCATCAGATATTTTATGCTACTGTTCTTTTAATGATTCATTTATCCTTAGTAGTATTTGTATTCTGAAGTGTGGCATCTCCAGCCGACAGCACAATGCTCTGCTGAATTATCTTTTTATTTCACAGCATAACAAAACAGAGCACAGTCAAACTGAAGATGGCCTTTAGTACACTGTCAGAACAATACTGCTTACCAAGCATATCCAGACACATTTCTCAAACCGCATGTAATGCTCTGGCTGCCAACATGTTCATAAAGTCATTAACCAGCATCTTAAAATGAGGGTGTGATACATATATTTAAATGTTTAGGAAAATCAAATGTGTGCTTTTCCAGAAGCTTATTTTGAATTTCAGCTTCTACGTACATTAACTATGCAGCAGTGCACAGATGTAAAAATCCACCTCGATTTTTCACAAGCTGCTAAAATATACTCCTGCTAAAATAATACACACTATCTATCACTAAAAAAAGCTTCTTTATGGTGTTAATCATTTGTTCTTCACAATGTAATAGAGCAAGAGAGACCTAAGCTGAAGGTTAACAGTGTTGAGGATTCATGTTTACATGCAAATTACTATTAGCAGTAAAATTAAGAAGAAACTTATTTTACATGGTACAGATTTTACTAAATGAAGTAAATAAAGGCTATGCCACAATGCTCTCCAATACAAAACCTACCCAGTAAGTTACAATTCATGCTACTACATTTTTCAAATACATGCTTTCTCTATCACCCACTCCCACAAACTGCACTCAAATTTACAGATAGTGGGTTTAACCCTTCCCTTCCCACATATCCTCATCAGTGTTCTCATCATACAAGGATCACCAAACCAGCAAAGATAAGCATGAACCAATTAAGATTAAGCAGTCGGAATACTGACACTGAGTCTTAAAACTCAGTTAACAAGGACAAGGACGCCAGAACCACACTCTTCTCCAGTGTACCCATACAGCCACCTTAGGTGCTCACAAACGTGACACAAAATGCTGTGGGAGAACCCCAAGGCTGCCCATGTTGAGAAGGCAGGTTTGCTACTGCCCACTCAGCTGCTGGAGCCAAGACTCTTCTCACACTGTTGCCCAACACCTTCTTTCTCTTTCTAGCCTACCCATCTCCCACCTTCCCTTGCCTGCCCAAGCAAAACTCCACATCCTCCTGCTGAAGACTTCATAAATGCTGACATACCCATTCACTGGCATTACAGCCCCACACAGCTTGGGGGCAGCCCAGCTTTTGCTCCTGTTTGCCTGTCATAGAAAATGATTTTGCAAACAGAAGGAGAAGGGGGAGAAAAAGCAAGTCTCCTCCTTCAATTTCAGATGCACAAAGGATGCTCTGACAAACTCCCATAGCACAAGATGGGTCATCGATAAGAAGATGAATACTGTATCTCAGAGAACAAGCACTAGCTTTTCTGCAACACAGCAGTCAGAACCAGAATAAGATATTTAGGAAGACAGACGATGACAGGCCAGGCATGCTGCAGTGCACGTGTAAACAAATGGCAAGTCGTCTTCCAGGGCATGGGAGTAATGAAGAGCAACTCAGAAGAGCTACTTGGAAAGGAGGTGGTGAGTAAGTCTGGTCTGGCTTTTCTCCTCCCCACTGGAAAGGAACTGACACCCAGGTCTGGCCATGGTGTCAACAGCACCCACAGAGAAGTCTGAGCATCTCAGCACTGCAGCACAGGTCACAAGCCAGAATGATTCATGAGCTGGTATGAAGACAGCTTCAACTTGATTAACGGAGCACTCAGAGTCAGTTAACTATAGGACTTCAAGACCTGGGTTCCAGCAGAGCAGAATTACAACCCAGGAAAGCAGCCAGGCAGGAGAAGGAGAATGTCCTCGAGGCCCACCCAACCATACCATGTTATATAGGTGTTCAGTTTACAGATCTTGGTACTCAGCCAATTTTTGGCTGGCTGCATGGAAAGGACACAATGCAGGAAAAAAGGCACTGATGATCTCTGAGGGACTGATGGCTCTAACTACCAACTGTGGCACACAGAGGAGACTGCTGATCACCACCCTCCATGGTGCTGGGTAAGGGAAGTACAGTACAAAACAACAGACATCCCAAACTGGGTCCCCCTGGGACCCAGAAACAATATGGGCAGGGACGGAAACTAGAGGGAAGGCTGGGGAGGAAAACGGCACCCTCTAAACCTGAAAGTTAAATTAAGAATAAAAAAAGGAAAAAAAAAATAGGCAGATATTGAGATAAAGTCAGATTCAGAGCTCAGCAGCGCTGCACCAGGAGGCACACAATTCCAGTTACTGGAACAAAACCTCATGGTCAGTAAGAATTAAATGCAAGATCCAACAGTGACTAGAAGGGAAAAAATCCTGGAGAGCAGACACATGTGGGTTATTACACAGCCTGGCAAGGTCAATCTCGGTGCTAAAACCAGACAAAAATAAAAAAAGCTGTCAAACATTTTTAAAGGGACACTGTCCCACACTGGCTGCTTTGACACTGTTTGTGAATGGCCCTTATTTTTTATCTACTAATTTTGCAATTATAGAGGCTACTCCTTTCCCAACCAGAGGCTGCAACAAAACTTTTGTTGATGGTCCAAACTTCTGCAACTTCAGCTTCAGGAGAATGTGCGGCAGTTCCCTCTAGCTTCACAAGGCAGTAAAATTTAACTCTTCCTCTTCTCATTTTGCAGCAGTGGTTCCTTCTCTGATGTTTCTGAATATACCAGAACTGAAATTGCAAATGGCTGTGCTCTACACCAGTGACAAAGTGCCCTGTCATACCAATTCATAATTGAAAACGCTGACACAGTGACAACTGCTATCAGCACAATTCTGATAATCATGTTAGCTTGCTCCTACTGCAGGAATCAGTGGGGGTGGGGAACAGGCACTGTGATTTAGGGGCTATCTAGAGAGAAGGTACGTGGGATTTTGTTTACATTTCTTGGCAGATCTTCTGCATTTCAAAGAACAAAATACCCACCTCCTCAATTCCCAGGGGCAACACTACCACCCCCTTTTATAAGAGCTCAAAGGCAGGTCAAAGTTTGAGAAGAAATCCAAAATTCACCTCTTTGATAAGGCACGCTTGAAGTTTGAGATGTGTGGTGTTAAAACTCCTTTCAAGAGCCACAAACAGATGAGGCTCAACACAGTCCAGTGGTGAATGAAAGGCTTCCATAGCCAGTACTGCATATTAAAATGTTTTTGTCACCTCCATACACTTCCACTGTAACAAAGTAATCTATCCCCAGAGAAAGGCAGAAATTAACAGCACTTAAATCACCACAGCATTGCTCAGGCAAACACGTGGCCTCAGAAAGGACCAGGTGGCTATGGACAATCTCCTGAGGATCCCACCAACCTCCTCCAAAGGAAGCTGGGGAAGCTGCAGAGGAGAGAAGCAGTGGCTAAAGAGAAGGAAGGGACCCCAGAAATGCTATTGGAGATAGCAGCATTTTTGCTACTGGAGATACTGGAGATAGTATCTATTTTTGCTACCACCTCCAGAAAAAAATTATGTTATTACCACAAGAGTATTAGGGATACACTGTACCTAACAACAGCATCACCTTTTAGCATTTAAAAAGCAGTCAGCCACTGAAGCCAGCAAGTACCAGTGATCTTAAACCAAACGGTTGAAAAAAATAAACATTTTTCTTGCCCTCTTCATGCAAGGCCAGACAAAATTCTCTGTCTAGTCAGCACCTCATGTTATCTCTGGTCCCAAAAATGCTAACATTAAAGGCAAGTGTTAATTAAAGCAAAAGATGTACAACTAAAGGAAGCCTTCCTGCTCCACAGCCCCTCTCAGTGCTGCTTCGCAGCCTGCTGGTGCTCTTGTTCTCCTGGAGCAGTGCTGGCATGTGCCAGCAGCTGCACAAACACAGAAGAAAATGCCAGGCCACACTCCTTTTTCTCCAAGGAAGCCATCCTCCTCCATTCAGGCTCCGTGGAGCACAACAGACAAGCCATGTAATAGCCTCATCTATGGCAAAAGAGTTGTATCAATTGGGCTAGTTAAAATGAGTTAGAGAGGTCACTCTGATCCACAAGACAAAAACCAACATCCAGGTCACA
Organism: Psittacula echo; assembly: GCF_963264785.1. Taxonomy (NCBI): domain Eukaryota; kingdom Metazoa; phylum Chordata; class Aves; order Psittaciformes; family Psittacidae; genus Psittacula; species Psittacula echo. The sequence goes on from NC_137743.1 coordinate 49,418,236, forward strand.
AGGGCAGAGAGGGGAAAATGGGATAACGGGACACTTATATGAGCTTTATCAAGACCAAAATAGCATTCAGCTAGGGCAATGAGGACAGGAAGGCACAAGGAAGAGACAAAGAGTCAGACAGAGAAGAAGGCGAGAGGAAGAGAGTGAGAAGCATGACTTAGGCACAAAGTATCCAAAGTAGCTGTACTCTGACAAACAATTAGGTGGTCAGAAAATTATTGCGTCAAGTTAAGCCAGGCAAGCCTGAACTCAACAGCACACGACAAACAATGAAAAAGGAGAGTCAGTACCAGTTCAGAAGTCACCACAAGTGTCTCTTGCACACTACAGCTGCAGATTATCAGTTTTGATAATATTATGACTTGACTACATTACAACTTGATAATCTTCATCTGGAGAAGTCATCCTTGTTGCAAGGCCACTGGCAAGTGAAATCAGAAGGTCTGTGCAACAGCTCAGTGCCTGCTGGGGCTAGGTACCATGGCTGGCCAGGCACTGGGGAGTGGGCCCCTTCCTGCAAGACAGCTCATCCCTGCTCTGCTTTTCCTACCAAACTCTCTGCAATCCGTTGCAGATTGGCCAATTTATACAGCAACACAAGATCCGAAGAGGAGCTGCGATCTCCTGGGTGAAGCTATGCAAATTACGAGACTGGTAAAGAAGAGAAGGAAATGAGAGGGTGAGCCAGTCCTGCGGCATTCATCCCCAGCTCAGCAAGCTCTGCTGGAAGGTTCAAGAGAGTGAAGTAGGAAACAACTGATGGAACACCACCTATAGACTAGAAAAGGGTGACTGCTAAAATATAAACCTCAGCTAGAAGCGTACTTGATTTTCTTGGATTTCAGATAACAAAGATACAGACTGTACACCCCCAAATGTGGGGGGTGGACGGGTGGAGAATGAAAGACAGCACAGGGCTGACTGCTGAATTTTCTTTGGCTTCCCCCTCAATGGACCCAAACAAACAAACAATAACTGCAGCAAGACCCTCTTCAGTAAGCACCAGAACTTGCTCATCCCTATTACTAATGCTGCCACTGCAGGAATTTGAGTATCTAGTGCGCAACAACCTCAGCCATCCGTTCTGGCATGATAAAGACTCATAAAGGACGGACAGAAAGAGCGGCAATGACAGTCTGGGGACCAAACCTAGACCTCTGTCATGACAGACTCATGTGTCAGAGGGATGCAGACTGCCCAGCCCAGGGCAGCAGGAGTTCCCACCTCCTCCGCCCAGTGCAGGCACAGGGGCCATTTGTTGCTCAGCTAAACCCAGGCAGCACCGCATCACAGCCCAGCCTAACCCAAACCAACAGAGCCAGCGAGCACTAAATTCAGTCATTTTCCCCTCAGCCTCTTCTCTCAATTTCAGCTCTGACTCCTCTATATTTTATTTCTTTTTCTAAAGACACATTTAGAGATGAAACCATTCATAAATGCCTATCCACAGACAGTTTGTGGCAGCATAATTGACAATGAGTCTGCTGCAAAAATGAAAATGCTGTTTTAATAACCTTGGCCTAAAATACATTCTGTTGTATGCCTCAAAGGGTTTCAATAAAAAGTCAACCTGTAGAGACATATTTTCTTGGCTTAAACAACAATCCAAAGCATATAAATGTAGTCCAACTATAATGACATATTTATAGGCCAATAAAGCTTACACTGCAGCTTTCATACTTCACTTAAAGGAAGTCTGTAAGAAGCAGTGTTATATAAAATAATTTGATTTTTTTTCGAACTATAGCCCAAGGAATACAAATATGCAACTTTGCCATATTTAACTGACAGTGTTTACATTGCTTAGTTGCTAAAAATTTTGTAAAATGAAATAATTCCTCATTTGGTGACTTCTCACTGGTTTACCAAATATGGGTATACAAGTCCATTTGTTACAAAGAAAAATCCCCTAAATAATTCTAAAGACAAAAATAAATAACTAGTGGCCCTAGTAGTGAATGATTTTATCAGACCAATTCTTCTGGAAAAACAGGTTCTCATGTTCATTATGAATAATACATTCCTGAGCAACTCTATTTTTATATGCTGCATTGTTGTTATTCTTTATTTTTCTCAATATTTGAAAGAAATATTCAGAAAACTATAAATAGTCTTAAGACATAAACTGCTAGCACTCAATATTGACGTATTTGTAGAAAGGGACAGAATGTGTAACATAAATATCTCAACATGCAGAAAGAAATAGTTCTTTAGAATCATTTTTCAGGCTGAAAACTTGAAGCTCACCCAAAAAATATGCCATTGCTAGAACTTTTATTTAATACAGTCCTAAGGAAAAGTTCTGCATAATTCACTGGTGATAAAAACAACGGCATTTTACAGAAAAAAATATCTGTTACTGAAGAAAAGAAAGGCAAAGAGAAAAGAAAGAAAAGAAGAAGGGAGAAAAAAGACAAGAGGGGGAAAAAAGAGAAGAAAAGGAGAAAAAAAGAATAAAAAAGGAGACAGAACTACTGATTCTGAATTAGGGTCAACTTTCAATTATGGGTGCATTGGTTTCTCCAAGTTGTGGATTAACCAGGTGTCACCTTTGTTTTGGCTAAGCCAAGTGCCACAGAACGTATGGCACAGAGTATACGCTGCTCAGACTTTGCCTGGTTATTGTTTAAAGCTACCCTGCTTCCAGGAACAATGTGTTTAATTAAATATGTTTGTGCAGTGCCACTTCTGTGGTTCTGTATCAATCATGTTTTCATTTCATCCGGGTTATTCCACCCTGCACCACTCCTGAATAGTGTATGAAAACTGATTTCATTTCTTTTATAAAGTTTTTTTAAGCTCTTTGATATGGAAATAATTTCCTAGTACCTTCTACAGCTCAGTTCAAAAACATCTAGTAGGAAGAATGCCAGAATCTACTCACCTTCATGGGATTTCTCTGTAATGGGAACATGCTGTTTCATAGGAAAAAAGGGGTCCAGGAAATCACTTTGCTTATCTAGACCTTTTCAACACCTGGTTCAGAAACTTCCTCATCTACATTCAGGGTTAAACGTGGTCATCACTACAGATCCCTGCATTGCCTGCCAAACTAGCACAAGAAGGGAATTTTTCCCTTCAGATCCAAGTTCTGTACAGAGTGGTCTGCCTTGTCACAGCCACCCCACTCTGCTCAATGAGGAAGCCCTTCCTAAAATATCCCCATTCATGCTCCACTGAGTAACTAACAGACTGGGAGGGGAATCGTGCTATGGTGGTGAGAAGTGGTGTATGTGCAAATCACTTCTCCATTTGGGCTGATCAGCCTTGCTAATATAGCTGTGCTGATGCTCTCACCAGAGGGACCTTTGCATGACAGTGCACTGCACTCTCTCACAGTTTAGAACCCCATTTTAAGAGAAAAAATACCCCATCCCGTTGTGTTGGAGACCTACTGCAGAAGTTATTGCTAATAAATCTTTGATCACTGCAGCTGAGCGTTGCTCTGTTGGCAAGATGCAAGAGTACTGAAAAAGGTCTGCGGGCACACATCGTAACAGGCAGTAAACCCATCATTTTGACAGAAGAGAAGATACAACTCCAGCAGCTCACATCTCTATGCCTTGGACACTTGCACATTATGCTACTGCCCTTCCCTACAGGTAGGAAGATGACAGTTCCCAGAGCACAATGCCAGCCTTGACTCTGAATGAGAGAAGTAAATCTTCTTCACCTGGTGGGTGATAAACCTCCATCCCATAGTTAAGCCAAACACTAAAGCTCATGGGTTGCCTACAGGACACAACCAAGTCGGGCTGTTTCACAAGCAATGAAGATCACCATTCTGAGTTTTTTCTCAGATCTGGGAAGCAAAATATGCTTAAATTCTTGTGTCTCTCAAATAGTAAAAAAATCCTCTCAGTACCAGATTTAAGAAATTTCTTTGATTGCCTCTAATAGGCTAGATCAGTTATCTGTATCAACGTGCCTAATCAGCTAGAGGTCTTCTTGAACTTTTGGTTCCACTCCTGTCAACCAGTCATGATGAAGAAAAAAGCAATCATAATCCAACATCAGTCAAAATACCCTTCTCTACTGAAAAAAAAACCCAACAAAACAACCCAAAAACCCAAACAACAACAAAAAAGACCCAACAGTAAAGCCAGACTCACCAACTGAAAATGAGTAACATCAGAATGTGGGTTATCAAAATTATACCATATAGTTTGCATTCCATACATGTTTTCAGTATAACCCCTACTTTCAAAGCTTAACATGTAACTATAAGCTTTAGGCTTAAAGATAATTTTCTTTGGCTCCTAGGGTACATAACAGCAATTTCACAACTTACCATGAGAATTTTTTGTTTGTTACAAACAAAACCAAGAAAACAGTAACACACAAAAGTTCTGTCTGAAAAACATTAAGATTCTTCTGACGCAACAAACAAATGCAAATACATGTAACACATAAAGAAGATGCCAGGGCAATAGCAGAGAAAATTACTGCATGTAATTATGATCCAGAAGAAACCACACAGAAAAGCAAAGGAAAAGAGAAAGAATTGCATTTTTTTTTTTTTTTCCCTTGGAGTTGTAATGAAAAATCAGATCAACTTACAATTGTACTTTAAACTTCCAACCTACATATCTAATGGTGAAATGTGAGATCGACAGAATCACTTCATCATTTGATAAGATCAGAAAAATAAGATGCAGAAGATAAATCCTCCAAGACATATCTTTAGCTTAGTGTAACTTGGCTTCAATGCCAACACAGTCATGCCATTATAAAACTGAACTTGGCCCTCCATCTCCTGTTCACGTAGGTACAAAAGCATTTCCTCACAGGCATCAGCCTTAGCTTTTAATTTCTTACCTTTCCACTCATTAAGGCCTAAACTTGATGCTCTTCAAACTTGGAACATTTGTTAGAAGCTTGGTACAACAGAGAAACATCCCTGGGATTCACTTCAAAGTGCCATCTCTGACAGTTATTACACATCTAAGGTCCTAATATCACAAACAGGCACATTTACCAACAGGAGACCCATCTTCCCCAGACCTTGGGCCCCGGAATTTTAGAGATGTGAGAGTCTGTACACCAAAACAGCCCCCGAGCTGCAAGCCTGTCTGCAAACATCCAAAGTAGCAGTGCTACCATTTTCCTCCCTAAAAATGGACAGGGACAGAAAGCACAGGTCTATCTGAAGAGAACAGTGAAGTGCTTGCCCAGGCCTATGCTGTATAGTAACATAAAGCTCACACGGACATGCTATAGAAAGCTATGGAAGGGACATCTCCCTACTGAACGAGACACAAAGCCAACCATATGGAGGCAGGAGAAGCACCAGAAGCAGTTTACAATGCTGTGTTTCCAGAAAGTGGGACATGAGAAGTGAAAGGCCTTTGCTCTCTCCTGCCTGTCAGAGGAGGCCTCAGGAAGAAGTCTCCAGGTTCCTCTCCCCACAATATACAGCTCTGACCTGATCCCTCTGCCTACAGAGCCCCAGGGAGAGCCCTTGACAATTATTTGTGTGCTCATCTTCAAGGTTTGAGCCTTAGTGCTCAGGGACATGTCTATAGAGCAGGCAGGTATCACAGAGATAGCCCACACTAATCTCAAGGGAGCCTGCGATGAGCTCACCACCACTCATACTGCTCGGGTATCTCACCACCACACCTCCACCCAGAGAACAGTTATATCCTGGGAATTGGCAATGGCTTGGTAGGATTGGGCTCATCTGTCTTTGAAAGATGTCCACCCACAGGCCCCTCCCCATGGGAGAAAGTATGGGATACTCACAAAGGTCAGCCTTTTCCTTCAGGATGTCTTTGAAGTTCAAGCCACTGTTGAGCGTGGATTGTCTGTATCTCATCAAAGCCTCCTGCCCATTCTTCCCCACATCCATCAGCTTGACCGGCTCAGCCCGGAAACCACACTTCCACTTGGAGAAATCGGACTGTGCCCATTTTGCCAAGTCCTCAAGCTTTACAGTAACTTTCTCTGAAACAGCAATAACTTCATCCTGCAAGAAGTGGTCAAATGAAAATACAACATGTCACGCAGGGCTCCATGATGACTGATAAACCCGTAACGCCACCCCGCCATAGGCTATTGGAAAAGCCTATCTTGCTATTGGCAGGTTAATTTTTCTGTAATACAGAATAGCTAGTACTTGATTTATTCCTCCTGCCACATAAGTGGAAATATTAGTTGTTTACTCGTAGCAAATACACATGATCTAAAGACAATTTCTGGGACCAGCGCACTGATCCTAAAAGGCATTTGAAATGCCGGTTGCCAAATCACATTCTGTATAACGCAAGGCCTGGAGGGAAAGTTTGTTTTTTAGGTGCAATTAGCTGCAAATGTAAAAATTCATGGCTGGATGACTAATGGTTATAGCTAGTCCTGAAATAAATGGACTAAGTAAATCTCAGATTCTTGGAACTCTGACTCACCAGAAAATTCCTGTGTTTATGGTACATTTTCCCTTGGCTTATACACAAATATTGAATTTAACTTTTGTCCTAAAAATTAAATAAAACTGTGACGTAATCCCAAAAGAAATACTACATAAATGTTATGTGCTTCCCACCAAAAGAAACTTGCACATTCTCATGTTTCTTAAAACCTTTTTCAAGATCTGAACTGTATTTTTTTTTCCCCTTCTTAAACATACATTCTAAGAAAAGCACTTAAACTTAGTTTAGCCTCCAGAACATATACTTAAATTAAACAGCTCTAATTGCTGGATTTTAACCTTCCAGGAAACAATCAACTCCTCTCAGTCACGATGAATAAGCACAATGTTTTATAGCTGACTCCAGCATGCAAGAACTCAAGAAAGCCTCAAAAATAAACAAACATACACACATATCCAGAAAGATATACTCCTGACTTTTTAGTTAAAGCAGCAGAAATAATTTACGTTGTAATGAGAGCTCAGTGCACACCACACCTTGCACACTGCACATTTCTAGCACTAAATAAGGTTACAGCTTCTTGAAATAAATAAACCAGAATCCAATTTTTCTCTCAAATAAACATAAGTATTTGCAAAGGGGAGAGAAATTCTTTGAGTTATTAAACAAAGGGAAAAGCATGATTGATTCTCTCTGGGTGTTTGTTTTTTTTTTTTCCCACTGAACACATTCCTCAGGAAATAAAATACTGCTCAATAGGGAAAAAAAAAAAAAAAAGCTTTATTGTGACAAGTTACACACAATACAAAACCTGAAGTATCTCCACTAAAAAAAGCAGATCTGATATTGCACTCTCCCTTATATAACACAAAATCGTTTTATAAGCAGGCACCTTCATTACATTTAGTGCAATAACAAATATTTGGTCAGAAATGAATGGCATGCTTATATGCTAAGCAAGCTTGTAATAAAATCTTTTCCTTTATCACTGCACAGCATAAGAGCTTCCACAGAACAACAAACAATAACAGTCATGTTTTAAATCTCTGTTTATGACAAACGTCAATACTTTGTAAACAAGCGTTGGGTACTACAATTTCAATGGATGGTTTCACCCAATTTCATTACAACATCCACTTGAAATAAAAAAGCTGTAGCTGCTATGCATTTTATAGCTATTACATGGTGATTATTAAATGTCAGGATGGAAAAAAAATAATACATATATATAAATATCAGCCTGCCTGCAGACAGTCTCAGCAATTTCTGGATGAACTGCTCTGTTAGGATGTTGAATACAGTCACCAGCTACTACACAATTTCTAATCTTCAACACAAGAGAAATCTGTTTAGCAGTGGTATAAAAAAACCCAACAAACCCAAACTAAATCTAAACCAACCTGACTTGGAAATCAGATGTGTTTTTGGTTAAAATATTATTTTCCAAATAGCTTTCACGATCAAATGATTATGATTTCAATTACCAGTTTCTTCATATCCTTTCCAAGAACTGGTATGACTAATTTTGGCTGGCATACAAAGTAAGCTGAGCAGACAATTTATTAACCAAAAGAAAAGTACAATCATTATTACATCATCAATGAATAAACTTGTTTTCGAGAATACAACCTTCACACACACGCACATGATGTGTACACAGGGAAAAAAAAAAAAGGAAGGGGCATAAAAAAGAAACCCTACTGCAACAAGGGCGAAGGGTGAAGCGGTGCTGGTGCACTTGCTGGCTCTGTCCAGGCTGCCACGGAGGGGGAACAGGAGGGGCAGGGGGAAAAGCAGCCTTCAAAGGCAGGGGCAAACATACCCCGGCCATATGCTTTCTGTGGCAGCGGCATGGCCATGAAAACCTGTGGTGTTTAGCATCCCCACACCAATGTGAGGGGCCGGGAAAAGATCCTGGGAAAAGACCATTGTGCACTAGCCTCAGCCTTTCACAAAATGGCACTGGGACTCTTAAACACAGCCACTGTGGTGCAAAGGGGCACTCAGAATGGCACCACAGAGCAGCTAAGCATACAAGTGGAGTGCACGAATATAAAATACAGAAGTTCGGGCTGTTACTGCACCATGACACAGGTCGTGGGCTGAACCCCCTCCATGCAGGCTGTGCTAGGCAATGGCCCCTTGCTGGCGCTGCCTCTGCAGCAGCTGTGTCCCCAGGAGACCAATCCCCATCACTCCTGTGACAGCCATGTCCCTAGGGGCACCAGGCTGGCCCCCAAAATCATCTGGGATCACCTTAGGAGGACAGCTGACCACAAGCCTGGCACACATGGCTGCTAGGTTGGGCCTTGTGCCACTACCAAGCAATGGCAGCACCTGCTTTACGGCTTTTGGGACAAGAAAGCCCATCTTGCACCTGCAGTAACTGCAACTCCACTGCCATCAACTCCGCCAAAAGCAAGAGCTGTTCCTAACATTAAAGACACTGCTGTGGAATCCTGGGGTTGTGTCAAAGGAAGTAGGGCCAAGGCCAGGCCTAGAGTGCAGAGAACATGGCTGCAGGATAAGCCCCTCGTGAGGAAGGCCAGGTGGCGGTGGCTCCCCGGGGCCTGGGAGTGCCCAGCCATCCTCCACACCAGCATCGGCCTCGTGTCCTCCCTTGTACCGCTAGTGATCATGACAGCTGCACAAGGAAAATACGTACGAGCATACTTTCAGCCCAAAAAAAAACCCAAACCGAACAAAAATATACCCTATATATTTCAGGGCCTGTCTTAGGTTGCCTTACCCTGTACACAGTGGGACTGAGTAGACCTGCTCTCTCTCACCACTCATCTTTTAAGCTCTTGCTCTACCCAATTCAGAGACAACCATCCATGTTCTCCCCAACTGCCCACACACCACAGCAGTTACAGGTCAGACCATGGTCCTCCTGAAAGCACCACTGACAACGCTGATCTTGCCAGCGAACAGACCATATCTCCAGAGATGTTTTCACCCCAGCACCTCATCGTACAAGCACTGTGACCCAGCAAAACACAGTGGGTAGCTTCAGCCCCTTCTGAGGAGCCCAACCCCAGCCAGCTTCCAGAGAGGTTGTCTTCCCCTTCCAAGAGGTTGTCTTGGCTGTTTGCTAACACAAGAGGTCATCTGCCCCAATGCCACTCAAACAGAGGTCACCCAACAATTTCATCAGCTCTGGGATTTTAATGCACCTTGCCAACCTTTCACATATTCTTAAGCAACCTTTCCAAGTGCTCAGACCCAAACTATAAGTTGTGGGCGGTTTGGGGTTTTTTTTTGGAGCAGCAGGTGAAAAAAGGGCCCCTCTCCTTTTTTGTTAACAAAAAAGTCTTGTAGCCCTCTGTCACAACAAAACTTGCTTTTGAATCTTCAGGTCTCTACCAGCTGGAGGAGCCCTTATAACCATTTGGTATCAACTGCTGCGCACCTACTGCTGCAGCCCTTCTAGAGAAACACTATCAACAAGATGACAAAGGAATACAGATGTTGAATAAATAAAAACCAGGTACACAGTGACACATGACTAACAAACCTTTAGAAGATTAAAGAAATCTGCTGTATAACCTTCATGTCATTCATAATTATAACTGCGTAAACATAGAAAACCACCCTCATCGCATACATTGAATATATATTTATGCAAAAATCAACTGGTGGTGTATTAGCTACGCTCTGAAGTGATATTTTATGAGGACTCCATTGCATGGTTAAGTCTTCAATTGTAGTGTTTTCCTGTTACAGTAAGATGAGGTTTGCAGGAGGAAACAGCCAGCACTGATTTCAGTTCTGCTCAGGAAGGAGATTTATCTTGGATGGGCCTTTTTGGACACTGACCAACCAATGGCAACACTTTTCCCAGCCACAAAGTTGTCTAAATCTCTAAAGAAGCACTGACGATAAAAAGAGGCACTTTTTCTTCTGTTTCTATAAAAGCAGGTATCTAGTCAGCCTGCAATTTTAGCACATCTTACAAGACTCCTGAGCAATGTATGATACTTTCCCCTATCAAGTGGGAAATGGGGAGATGGTTAAGAAAGATGGTGATATAAACCCTTCTCATCCCTCTCTTGTTTTTCTAAGAGCGTATCAGATTTGCATTTTCAGAGAAGTCATCCAGGGAGAAGAGGACAGCATCTTCTTGAGAGCCGTTATGCTTAAATATTATGTCACTGTTGTCTAAGCAACCATCACAGCCTCCCGAAAGCACAGAATGCTATATTGCCTGACTCAGCAGATGGTTGAAATACTTACATTCAGGGAAGGGGGTCAGGTAAATATAATAGTTTAAAGCAGATAATTATTTTTTAGAAGAAATATTAACTCTTACAAGGCAGGGAGTCACAGGGCAGCACATGGAGGTCGTACATCTTGATTGCACACCCGCATACGGTACGTCACATTGCCAATAACTAGGAAAGATTTATGTTTTAGAGACGCCGAGGCAGCCTTTAAAAGAATTACAGCAACTGAGATATCTCAAAATTTTGACGTGCTGAGGCTGTTTTCACTCCAGTGCTTCCAGAGGTCATTTAAGGAATTCTGGAGGGCACGAGCGAGTTGAACACCTGCTTGGCTGTCTCCTAACATCAAATACGTGGCCTAGACAGAAACAGGAGAAATACTGTAAAAGCTCTTGCTGATAATTACAGGAGACACTGTGTGTCATTTATCTGATCAGTACAATTTGCACTAGAAAACTTCTTCAAGCCTTTTTACTGAAACCTTTAGCACACCAGATAGCTGGGGATGCATATTTTCCAACCCAGTACACTGCTACTGAAAATACATTCATCCATGGAAGCAAAAAATATAGCGCAACTCTTTACGGACTGCATTCACCAAGGATAACAGAACTGCGTATTTCATTTGAGCATAAAGGCCTCTGTTATTATGGGCTTTTTTTACATTCCATGTATGTTTTATTTTTTTGGGATTTAGGTGAAAAGGACTTTCTTCACACCTTGCGCAACAATGCAGTTCTTGCCCTGAGAATCCAGTTTCCGGCTCTAGATCCCTTTGAAGAGTGGAAAGTCATGTTGTGGAGTTGGAGAAAGGGAAGAGGGGGCTTACTTCCAATAAGCACCTCTTCTGTAGCACTGTATTTACCCAAGTGTTTGAGGAAAGCACCACTGCCCTTACTTGACAGCATAATCAACAAAAGGCCCTGTTAGCAGAGTCTATAGTCCAGAACTCTTCTCTGCCATAGAGATGCTACAAGGGCTTTGGGACACTGGTGCAAACCAGGTCATCTCAATTCATCCCTAACCCACTTGCCAAAAGTCATTCAGGAACCTGAACCCAGGTCTCCAGAGTCACCTCCTACATGCAGCACTTCTCCCAAGCTTTCCTCCAGCGACTATACTCAGCCCAAAAGGTGCAGAGAATGTTTGTACAGGACTGCTTTGCTCTCAGAGCCTTTCTCCAGAGTAAGAAGGCCCCATTACCCTGCTGCCTGCTGTGGACATGGTGTATATATGGGGTCTTTGAAGACCGCAGGATCACAGACTAGCTGAAAAACTGTGGTTGATTCATAGAAAAGGGCTGGCTCTGGGAAGTGCCCCATTCAGCCACCCTACAAGGAAAACTAATACTGCTATATACTCCCTTATTACATGTTGCTCTTCCAGCACACCTTTCTAAGCAGGCTGCAGACCTGGGTGGCTGGGGCACAGCTCTGCCAGGTGGGAACCACTGCTCCCATTCTTCAGGTGGGATCACCAAGTGACAGGGAAGCCTCACAAGAGGCTCCAACACATGGCATGAGCAAGGGCAGCCTTCTTTTCCCCATTACCTGTTCTGCGTGCCTCATTTGGTGGTGTCTCCTCATGCATCTCACAGCCCAGGGTGAACAGAGATGTCCCAAAGGATATGTGAAGCAGAACTGACCACTGGGGTCTGAGCCTGCAATGCTCCCCAGAGCCGCCAGCATGTAGGAACCTACAGAGACCACCACTCTCTACCCGTCGACCTACAGGAGAGCCTTCAGAATGGAAACACGCACAGCCCAAGAATTTACCTGGCACACAGGAAAATTTTAAAGAGGCCGAAGCAAAACCTTTCATCTGCTAATCCTTCACTAATTACTTTAAAGGGCTATAATGATCTTATTAAACTCAGGTGACAGGTATTTCCCCAGCCTACTGCACTGTTTCCCCAGCCTAAGCACAGCTGCACATAGCTGCCTGAAACCCATGCTGACAGAGAACCTTACACTCTGACATGTTCATCCCTTCCGCTGGGGTCCAAAACCCCAAAGAAGAGACCAAGACAAATGACGCAGGTGAAGCACATTAAGTCCTATGGTATTCACTTTCCCTTGTAATCAGCAACCAGCTTTTTGTGCACAACTCAGTATTTCCAGAGCAAAGCACACAAAATGTCCTGAGGCAGGGCAGCACTATGCTCTTGCAGGATGCTTAGTGGGATAGTGGTACATTTGAGCCAGAAGTGAGGTGGAGGTAGAGCACACAAGGGGACAGCTAGCTGTGAGCAGCTAGACTTGACATTTCTACTGTAAGCCTCCTCCTTCATTTCTGGGGTGTTTTTATTCCCTCCTCCCACTCCTGAGGAGAGGTTCAAATTGAATTTATATCAGTCATTGCAGATAGAAGTTCTGACCACAGAGAAAATAGGCTTCAGTCAAAATGTTTTCCCATCAGATAGTTCACAGATCTCAAAGAGCTGTTTTAGTTTAGGCAAGTTGACAAGCAATTCACTCCTAATTTTGCCTACTACAGTTACAGTATGAAAAGCTTTCCTCATAGATTACATAATTATATTTTTCTTAACAAGGAGTACATTGCATTAGCAGGTTTAAATTATGCAAGCTTATTTTTTTGTCTTTTGTTATATTGTGTTCTATTGTGCTGGTAAAACAATATGTGCTTTAATTAGCAAATATCTGTAAATAATTTACTTGCTTTTCATACAGCAGAACAATGGAGCCAATTTTCACATACATCCACTGAGCATGTCTAGGGGGTTTCTTGCCAGAACCTTCCATTGTTCAGTATCTGTATCAATCTGCCCATCATTAGCAGCTAGCATTCAACAATCCGGGAAGACATTAAAGTTGTGGACCCCAGGAGCAGCCCCAAGCCCCGCAAACCTGAGACGATGCTTTGCAAAGGAAGATTAAAATGTCCAGAAATGAAAACAAACTCTTTTATTATCTATAACCCTGGCACCTTCGCATAGAAACAGGGACGCCTGCCAAGCACTAAGGTCATTGGATTGATGCCATAAAATGCCGATGTTCATCTGACCTTCTGACTGCATGTTAGCTACAAAATAAAAAGCTCAACTTGATACGACACTATGAATCCCGCAAGCGTCTAGGCTCTGCAGGGTTAACACTGGGTGTGAACCCACACTGCACACGCACAAACACACAAAGAAAAAAGCTCTTAAATCAAGAGTGGATGACTGTTCAGAGACTTAAGGCATTGTTATTTTGAATGCGAATGAAAGGGCCAGAACAAGCATTGCAAGAATATTTCAATTATGTATTTCCCAGAACTACATCTCTGAGCAACTAATGCAAATATTGCTCCCATAACAGTAGAACTTCATCCCGAATAAAAGCATACAAGAGCCTGAATCAGAACATACTTTCTGTATCATTCGCATATTGTTTGAATATTATTAAAAATGCAAAATCTATGTATGCGTTACTCTCCTGAGCAATACAGTAATTATGATTAAGGGACAAGCAGCACAAAAAAGAGCCAATTTATCTTACTTGTGCTTAGGAATACTATTGTGTAACTAAGCAACTAAAGACAAAATATAGTCTAATTAATTCACTCCTATGCTTATTTAAAAGACACAATTAGAACATTTTTATTTTCCAGCCTGCACAGTATCTCAACATGCTTGAGGGTGTACCATGTGAGGCCTATTATTCTCCAAAGACAAGAGTTTAATGTTTAGTGCCACTGATCAGACTGGGAACAGCAACTCTGGAGAGCAGTGGGTGTATTTTACAGTCTGAATGCACAGGGAAGGGGGGGGGATAAGGGAAAAAAAAAAAAAAAAAAAACAAACCAAAACAACAAAAACAACAAAAAGAGAGAATCTGCCTTAAGTGACCAGATATGCCAGATTGCTGGCTAATGGCTAGCAACATGTGGCTTCTCTGAGTAATATCATTGCCCTCTTCTTGCTTTGCCAGCATATGCTACTGGTTGCAAAGAGAGATAAAAATACACAGAGTGGATATGCAATTACCAAAACCATGATATTTTATGACAAATGCCATTTTTCTAACACTGCTATTACAGTGCGCCTGATTTCCAAAGCTGAATTAATTTGAGCAAGTGTACATTGGAGATTGATGCTATTAGCATGATTTTTAAAGCACCCTTTAATAATCATAATCTGCATGTTTGAAACATGTTGTCATTACCACTGTTGACAGATACAAGCATAAGGCACACACCGTGGAGACTAAAACGGGGCCGTTCTCATTTCAAATAAGAGCATACATATTCCTACGTCTCTCAAAAAAATCTATTACTGTGCAAAACGAGTATCACATTTTTCAATGGGGGTGGCAATACGCTCTAGTAGCGTAAGACACCACACTTGGGCCAGCCTGTGCTACCCTTATGCACTGAGGTAGGACCTCCCACACACAGAGAGTGCCTCCAAAATGAATCGGGCTTTCAAGGGATGCTGTTGAGCAGCTGTCCCAAAATGAAGAGAGACCAAACCTGCTGCCTCCGTAACTTTCTGGAAGAATCTCTTCTACAATTATAAATGACATACATTTATGGAGTGACTTTTTTTCTTCCTCCCAATTAGTCTGAAAATGCAAAACACTGCTAGGGAAATAATTACAGGAAACTAGCTCTCTCCTCTCCTCTGTATGAGCAATGCTTACTCATGTAAATTACTTGCATGAGTAAGGATTATTTGCAAGGCGAAAAGCATTGCATCAGATACCCAGTTTGGGAGAAGAGATGAAATCAACATGAGTTCGTAGTAAACTCAGCTGCTGATGAATGAACCAAAGGCAGATCCCTACTGACAGTCCAGCCTCAGCGCAAGCAGCATTCACAACTGGGGGCAATGCAGGGAACGTCATACCGTCCAAAATGTTTGTTTGGGGGGTTTTAGAAATTGTACACATCACATCAAATACCACCCCTGGATTTAACCAGCATGAGCTCCAATATATATGTTTAAGCCCAGTCTAATTAATGCCAACACCTTTAAAACCACGAAAATACAAGGCACTAACAAGCATTTTGCTCTAGAATTGCTTCTGCAAAGGTTAGTCGTTCCATAGCCTCATGCTACCCCTTGGAGCAGAGAGGAGTAAATGAGCCGGAGGAGGCTTTGGCCAGGACCCTGTGGGTTGCAGGGCCTGGGGCTGAGGCCACCTCATGATCCTCAAGTGCCACAGGTCCAGGGTGCTGTGTGAGGGGACTGGGCAAGGGCTTTCTGGCAGCGGACAGCCAGCATCTACTTCTCATAGGTGGGCACTAGAAAAGCTGATGGTCTGCTTTCCCCACAAACCCTGTGAAACTGTTTCAGGAGCAATCATATGTTCTTACAGCCACTCCCTCCCGACCTTCATGGCAATCCCAGCATACTCCTCCAAGCCCTGCACCAGGCGCCTGCTGTCACAGAGGTCTTCCCATCCCATGAGAGAGGGGACATGGAGGACCATCCCGGCCCAGGAGCAGAGGAGAATACCAGGGCAAGGCAGCATCTTCCTCCAGCAAAACAGACACTTTCTCCATTTCAGCGGTGGCCCTCTCAGGAACCAAGGACAGCCACTTTCTCCCTGCTGGAGGGAAGGGGGAGAGAGCTGATCCTGCCCTCTGACCAGTGCTGTACCTGCTGCAGTGTTTGGGCTTGGCAGCCAGGTCAGAAGCAGCACACCCAGGCCCCTGTGTTACAAAAGCAGCAACAAAGTTTTCACTGAAGAAGACCAAAAAACTTTTCTACCTCATCTAACAGTGTCCCCTACTGCACCACTGCTCTCACAAAAATGTCTCCACTGCTCCTGTGCAGCAATACTCCTGGTCTCATCATGATGCCAGAGCTGGTCCCAGCCTGTTGCTCTGGAATGTGACAAGCATCAATTGGGGCCAGGAACACTTGTACCGACAGTGTGTGACCAGCCCCACCCCAAGTTTGCCACCCACTGAGACACCCCAGGAAGCAATCTCCTGGGGCTGAAGAAGAGCTTCTCTGCCATGCTTACTGGGATGCTGAGACTGAGGCGGAAGGACGGGTGCCTTGGCAGAAGCACCCCTGGGCTTAAACCTTTCGCAGGGTCTGGGCCACAGCATATGAAAACACCCAGTTTTAGCAGCAGTTGGGGATATATTTAAATCTGGATGATGAATTCAGGTAGCTATAAAAAGACTTATATTTACACTCATCGCTGATTAGCTCAAACATTTGGCAATCAGATAAAACACGCCATCAGAAGTCTCTGAGTAACAGAAGCATTACATATCTCGTCACTTCTCCTTTCTCCTCACAGCCACTAGCCGAATATTGTCATAGTGTCAATGCTGCTATTACAGAAAAAAGGCAGCGAGCTGCTTCTATTAATCATGCTGCTAGTGCAAGTAGCTGCTAGCAACTATGCCTAAATCTCCAATGGGCTCGATCACAAGCCTGTGATTCAACCACTTGCTCCCCTCACTAACAATTTTATTGACAGGGAGCACCTCTGTCACCCTTTGCCTTGGACACCACAGGTTTGAAATACATGTTTAAGCACTCTGGCTCACTCCATCCCTGCTCCCTGAATGCAAGACAAGGAGTTCTACCCTCTCAGCAGTCCCACACCACAAATAAGGTCTACCCTGATGGCTATAAGCTGCCTCTGACTCAAGAGCTGCGTCTCCTTCTGCAGAAGGAGACCTTGCGACCCCAGAGGCAACCCTGCCACTGCTCTGGCGACAGAAATAGATGTCATTTATGTAAGGAACCGTGCCCACGGTGTGGTTAGGTGAACTGGGTGCCCTGTGCGCTGATGAAGCCAGTTACCCCCCACCCAGACAGCACTTTGCAAAGCGTCAGACAGCACCCAGCCTTTTGTCTCTCGTCTGCCTGCCTGCAAGTCCCTGAGTGCAACTCAGATCGTTCCAAACTATTAAAAATCAATAATAAAAAAATCATTCCGATGTCTATAAACAAGTTAATGGAGTAAGTGAAAACAAAATACATTTCTTAATGGGAGTGTTATGTTGCCCTCTCTAGGCCCTGGCTCTCAGTGCCGGTTTCTGTAGGCTCCCTGCCAGAGAAGTATCACTCAGAGCTGTTGCTGTTGCTGCTGCTGCTGCTACTCTGCTAATGAATGACTAACTTAGGCCAGAGGGGAAATGACATCACCGGGGTGTAAAATACAACTGCATTAGGAAACTTTTTACCTGCTTTACATTTGTCATAATTATTCTGCACAATACGACCGCATTTGCATAATTTCAAGGCGTGCCATTATCTTAATTGAAAATTGTTTTCATATGGTTGAATAATGCAGAATGACATCAGTTAAAGCCCCAATGAAATGCACAAGTATAATCACACGGCTAAGTACTAGCGGTGTTTGCATGTAAAAATAAATAAAATTGTGCACATTATTAGGAAGGTACATGCAGCTGAGAACTCTTGTACCGGAGCAGCGTTTTACTCGTAATGGTAGGATTAATTTTCTCTGATGTTCCTACCACAGTAACATGAGCTGATCATTAAGGCGTATTAAAATGATTTCTGTCCCTTTCCCCACCCCCCTCCCTTCCAAATATCTTTCATTTTACACACACACACATACGAGACACAGAGAGGCACAGTTTTAAATAGTCACCACGGGCAATTTCAGAGCATCCATTGCTCACTGTCATCTCCCTGATTCTTAGGAAAACGGTGCCTTATCTCAGTGGCACGCACAGAAAATTAAAGTGAAGAGGTGGCAGCGAGCGAAGGTGGCTCTGAAATGCTTTTCGACTGCGTACGCATGTGTACGGGTACACAGCTACGTCGGCACCTATAGCCACGCGTGACTCCGAAACAGCCCCTGTGGACAACGGCCACTCGTTGGACCTACACCCCACGCCTCTCACATCTCCAACATAAGTTCTTCCAAAACATCTCGTGTTCCCCCCCGTCTGGTTTCCATCCCCTCCCGGGGACCCTCTCTCTCCACCCCCGCAGCCCTTTCAGGGTACGCCAGTCTCCCCCCTCCCCAGACCACGGCCCGTGCTGGAGCAATAAATCTGAAAAGCAAATAACGGGAGGGAGCGGGAACAGGGCGGAGGGAGCGGCCCGGGGCGGGGACGGGAGGCGCAACCTGCGCGGCTCCGCGGCCCCATCCCGGGTGGCACGGGGCGGGCGCGGGGCTGCGCGGGCGCCGGCGGTAGGTGCCGGCGCGCAGCGTGTTTGCGCCGGCCGCACGGCGGCTCCGAAATACGCCCAGGCATATCTGCAAGTTATTTGAATGTATTATTCCCGTACCTGTCATTTATCACTTTATTCAACACGTCCCTGCCAGCTCAATAGCTTTTGATCTCCCTCAGCCTCCATTTCGTAATTTCCGCCCTCTTAAACATATCTAATACTAAAAAAAAAGCCCTGAACAATATCGAAATCCCCCCAACCATTTCGGTTTGGTTTTTTCCTTTTTATTCTTTTCTCTTTTCTGTGTGTTTTAGGGGTTTTTTGTTAACGAAGCCGGACACGGTCAGAGCGAGCTCCGTACGCACTCCGCTGTCCGCCGGGCTGGGGGCGCCCCGGACCCCGTCTCCCTCCCGCTCCCCCCTCCCCGCCAGTACAAGTTCCCGGTGCGCCCCGACGGCGCGGCCCCTCCGCGCTGCCCCGCCACGCACAGCGGGGAGGGGGACAAGGGTGGGAGCAGCGGGGGGGACCCGAGCCTGGGCATGCAGGTGGGGACGGGCACGGGAGACAGAGGGGGGAAGCCGGCGCTGCGTTTACCACCTCGCCATGGTCACTGGTCCTGCCCTGGGGGGTGTCCTCGGGGAGAAAATAAAGTTTGGCGCTGGAGAGAAGTTGCCGGCTGGTGCGCTCCTCCCAGAGCAGCTGCAGCTCCGCGATGCAGGCGGGCTCCTCCGCGCGGCACCGCACGAAGAAGAAGTCGCCGAGGGAGAGGACCCGCGCCCGGCCGCCGCCGCGGCGCTGGAAGCGGAACGCTCTGTAGAAGACGTAGGGGCCGTGCGAGCCGCACGGGGCGCCGACCCACTGCGGGGAACAACAACACGGCAGCGGCATCAGCGCCGGCTCCGCGCCGCGCCGCGCAGCGCCGCGCAGGAGGAGGGAGGGCGGGCGGGCGGGCGGAGGGAGGGAGGCGGGTGCGCGGGAGGGCGGTGGGGAAGGGGAGGGGGCGCGCAGCGGCGCGGAGGCTCCGCGCGACGGGCGCGGGGCGGGGCGCGGGGCGGCGCGGTACCTGCAGTGCGCTGCGCTCCATCGCGGCTCCGGCGTGATTGAACTCAACATTCTCCCAAACTTGTTGGCGTGAATGGAGCCCGGCAGGTCCTGGCAGGGCAAAGCCGGCCCCGCCGCCCGCCGCCCCCCGCCGCCGCCGCCCCCGTGCCGCACCGCCGCCACCGCCGCCCCACGCCCCGCGGCGCACGGCGACGCCCCCCCCCGCCGCCCGCCCCTCGCCCCGCCGCCCCGCCGCCTCCCCGCGGCGCCCCGCCGCCGCCGCCTCCTGACGCCGGCCGGACCCCCGGCGCCCGCCCGGGCCCGGCAAAAATGCCACGGGGCGGCGGCGGGCCCCGGGGGGGCGGCGCGGGGCCGACGGGGCGGTGGCGGGGGCCCTAGCGGCGCCCGGCGATTTTTGGGGTCCCGAAAGGGCGGGCGGGCGCGCTGCGGATCTGACAGGACCTGCCTGTATATGTCTAATATAAAGACCATTTCCTGCGGCGCGAGGGGCGCTGCTCGTCCCCGCGCGCGCCTGGCGGGGCCGCCGCGCTCCCAGCGCCTGGGTCTGCGGAGCGGCGCGGAGCAGCGCGGAGAGCGAGGGCTGCCCGGCCGCCAGGTCCCCTACGCCCGTCTCTCAGAGCGGGCCAGCCCGGCCGCCCCAGCGGCCCTGGGAGAGCGGGCGGCTTGTCAGTAATTTATTTATCGTTTCTCCCCGGGAAAGGAGAAAAGTGGGTTATCGATTATATAAACACATCAATATTCATGCGCCGCCGCGCCGCGCGGAGGGACGCGGCTCGGCCAGAAAAACGAACAAAACGGGGAGGGGGCGCGGGGAGGCGCGTCCCGCCGCGGCGGGGATGGGCGCGCTCCCTCCGCACCCGCGAAACGCGCAGCGGGACGTGCCGGCACTGCTGATCCGCCGAGCGCTGACGGCGCCGCCACCGCGGGGACGAGAAGGGTCCGTGGGGTGGCGGGTGGGGCGGCTACATGTCCCGCGGAGGGGGCATGGCCTCTCACCTGAGCCCCGCCCGACCCCCCGTGCAGCGCCGCACGTCGGGGAGAGCCGCAGGCTCCGAGCATCCTGCGTAGCATCCGCGGCCTCGCGCTAACTCGGGCAGCTTGGGGCACCGCCGCGGAGCCGCAGCCGCATACAGCCTCGGCGAGTTAGGGGGGGCGCCTCCTGCTCCACTGTGGGCAAGCATCCGCGCCGGCGGATCCCGGCACCGCACCTGCGCAAGTCCCTCCCGCAGCACAGGGCACGGAAAGTTTCCATAGGGGCCCCATGAGCTGCCGCCCCGCGAGTAGACGCCAGTGAGTCCGGCGGCGATGCGCGGACTTCCGCGCCCGCGCAGCCCCCACCCACCCCTGGGCACTGACGGGAGGGTAGCTTTGGGGGCTTCAGTCTTTTCCTCGGGTGTTGCCAACCGCGGATCCGCGGGGAGGGAGGGTGAGGGGGGAAGGCGGTACGAAGCGGCTACTTGGCCCGTTCCCCAATATGGCACTTTCTCCCCCTTTTTTTGGCTCATTCCCCCCAAGCCCCCCCCGCGGAAGCTGCTCCCAGGTCGGGGGTGGGAACGACAGGCACCCTCTCGTAGCTGCCGCAGCGGGCCGGGTCCGGCCTTACCGCCGCGAAACAGCGGGAACGGGAATAAATAAATACAGACGCAAATAAATAAATAAATGAATACAAATCCTCAATAATGACGGCAGCGGTGACGTCAGCGCTGCGTGCATCACGACACAGCGCGGCGCGGGGGGCAGCAACAAGTGCGGGCGGCGGCGCCGCTGCCGGGGCGACCCCTGGCGCACGCCCGCAGTACCACGAGGCCGCCGCCGCCCCGGCTATAGCGCGGGTAGCCCTGCTCCGTGTGCCCTGTCCTGTGAGCCCCGTTGCCCGGCGGTTTTGCTTGCATTTAGCAAAGAAGGGCGCTTTCCGTGTCACGAAACCGAATTCATGTGTTGTGTATATGGGCAAAATGGTTTTGATGAAGTGGAGCATAAAGTTCCAGCAGGCGGGGCTGCCTTGGCACTCTGGACATCTCGCTGGGCGTGTGGGGCCACCCCACTGTGAGCCGCGGGGTGTGGTTTTTGGTGAGGGGAAATAAGGAGCAACCCCTGTGCGAGGTGTAGGTGAAGGTTCTGTTTGCCCCAGGCAGACCGCACGGTGAAGGCATGGGAATTTGGGCAGTGCTTGTCATGGCACCATGAGTGCAAGGGACTTCACTCCAACACCTTTGGTGCTCATGTCTGGTTGGGCACCTGCTCTGGGCTCCCATCGGATGCTGAGTGCTTCTCCAGGGGGAGTCTGCTTTTCTTATAGTTCCTCTGGAGGAAATGCCAAATTCTTCCTTCTAGTTTGTAAGAAGTGTCATGTTTCCTGCCCTACGCCCTTCTAAGATGCCCTGGGCATCTGTCCAGTCTGTGGCCCCACAGCCTCTGAGCTCATACTGTGTCGAGGTGGAAGATTGGCATCTTCAGTGCCAGGGAAGGGGAATTTGCCCTTAGTGTCTGGCAAGCCAGAGATGAAGATGCTGGAGCTCAGTTTGTGGAAAAGCTGATGTGCTGTCCCAGGGCTTCAGAAACCAGGAGCAGGCAGGACAAGCGCTAGAGCAGCTGGCTGTGAGCACTGGGGGTATGCTGGGATGCTGGATGGAGCAGATTGGAAGCTAGCAGAGGTACCAGTGCTTGGGCTTTCACCGGCCATCGGTAGCTTGTGTGTGTCCTGGATGGGCAAAACCAGCAGAACAACTCGGGAGAGTCGTGTGTAGGCAGCTCTTCTGACCACTAAAGTCTGACACTTTGTGCTTGGGAGCTCAGTCTCCTCAGGGGAGGATGCTTTGCAGGTTGGGTAGGTATGGGAGGTGATGCAAGTGAGACCCACACCTCGACACATCCCTGTAGAATGAGGAGTGCTGCTCCATTTCACCCCCAGTGAACTCCCAGCACGAATAACTTGCATTTCTTCAGAAATTCACCTTTGTTTTCACAGACCTTGGCATGTTTAATCAGGGTTATATTCTCACACAGATAAAACCATCCTCAAAGGATTGTTGCAATATATTGGGCACAAACAGGTTTTTATTTGTTTATTCATTTTCTTTATCTCAGGCAGGTAAGGCTGCTCCTTTCCCACAATATATAACCAAGTAGCAAAGCGAACTTCTCATCTCCATTTGTGCCTAAATCCCTCTGCTTCTGCCCCCGCATTTGGGGCCCAGGCACCACTGGCAGCTTCAGTGCTGGCTCTGAGCTCCCGTCCACTGCACGGAGCATCGCTTGTGGCTCTAAGGGTTGCAGAGCCCCATCCTTCCCTCCAACCACAATCTCACTCTACAGGAGGCGAGCATCCCTCTAAGCCATGGTGTTGTAACTATTATCAAGAAGGTGGTGAGGCTGGATAACCGTGCAACGGCACATTTTGGTCCTTTGAACAGGGTTTGCTTATCTGTGCAACATGGTGGGAAGCAGGGCTTATGCATGATGACCCAAGCCACCACTCCATGAACCCAGCTTCAGCAGGGCTCCATCTCACCTCCAGATTCCAGGGAGCTCAACTCCAAAGTTGAGCTTATGTCTATGAAGTTTACATCTAAAGCCAGAAATCAGACGGTGGGACAATCTGATGCTCACTTGGAGACCCAGATATAAAAGGATCCCTGAGTAGGTAGGTTTCTTCTCACTGAACTTCAATTGTCTGAAGTTTTGGTGTCCAGAGTGAGCTAGCGGCCCAAATTCATGCTTTAGACAGCAGCAAAAGGCAATTCCTGAGGGCCAGTCCACTTACAGAGGACATCTAGTCTCCTGCAGGTATAGATTTGCTTCACTCAAAGAGGATGAGTTGCGCATGTCCATCTATCCATCATCCTGCAGGTCCCTTCCCTGCCACCCCAACTCAGTGTCTGTAGGGCAGGGGAAGGGGCTCAGTATGGGCAAAAGAAGGGGTTCACCCTCCATCCCCACAGCTCCAGCCCCCTGCCCATGGTGCCTCTTTGGCCAGCGCTGCTGGCTGGTAGGACTTCCGGCATCCTGCTTCAGTTTCTAATGTTGGTAGCATTTTGAATGGGATAGCAGCAGAGGCTGGAGCAGTGCTGAGGAGTACATAATCCTGGCAGCAAGGGTATGTGTATTCATCATTGCTCTTACATCAATTGTATAGGAGCCTTCTCCTCCCCACAACCTCTTTATATTTCAAAATGATATATAAAAAAAATACACAGCCTGTTTATAGCAGAAATTGAAATTCCACATATAATCAAATGCTGGATTTTGTCCTGCAGGCACTGGGTAAGTTTCTTCATATGAATATTTTGTAACTTTCTCTGGCCAAAAGAAATGTGCAAAATGTTGTAGTTTCTGTGCTTTCCTTTGGACATTCCAGGCTTTTGCTTAAGCTTCTCATAAAAGGCTATTTTCAGTGGAGGGAGAAAAAAAAGCAGCCTACAGTATGCCGAGTCAATAAAGTGATGCAAAACCATAAAGCACAGCAATGATAACAACAGAAGATCAGTAGATTACGAAGGGAATAAAATGGGGATCAGACTGAGCAGTAGCTGGAATTGAGTACATAGAAGCTGAATAAGGCTGATCCTAACAAACAGCCAGACTAAAACACATTCAAAGCATTAATTTGTTAAATAACTTTATTTTCATGCCTTACAATTAAAAATAGTTGTGGTCAGGCATGTTGGGAGGCAGGAAGCAATTGGAGTCTTCAAGCCTGGTTTTATGCTCCGGAGGAAATCCAGCCTGACCCACTCTGCAAGCAGGGCTGTGCTGGCATGGGGCTGGCAAGCCAGCATTGCTGTGAGGTGCTTTAGGTCTCTTGGTGATTTTCTATTTGGAGCTTTTCTCTTCCAGGCCTTGAAGACATGGAGGAGTTCTGTCGTGAGTGCTCAGGGTGGGAGCTAGATCCGTGGTGGAGCTGTGAGGATGACGCCAGCCTCTGCTCCTGCTCCTGCATGGGGTGGGAGGCAAAGCCTTTTGACGGTGCCTGGAGGCTCAGTGTTCATTCAGCAGGTTTTAGGATTGGTCTCTCGCTTCGGGAGCCCTTCAGCTCAGACATTCGAATCGCCGGCTTGAAGCATTAAAAATACCAGGAGTCAGAGCATTTATCTTGCCTCCAAAAAGTCCACCAGCTCCAATGAGTCACCTAACCGACCATAAAACCCAACGTGAGATCAGCTTTCAAATCCTAGCCTTTAATTCACATGTGCATTTGGAGTTATTTTTATTTACCTTGCGTCTCTTTTTGTTGTCCTGGCACCATATTTTAAGCTCCCCTGTAGGACTATTAGCAGCACCCCGCTGCCCCAGGGCTCCCAGACCAGGCTGGTTAAGAAAAATAATCATCACTGCATATCAAGAGCTTTAATGGTAAAAAAGTGACTGTAGGGGGATGAATCACCTGCAAATGCAGAAACTAGGAGAGTGCCCAGATGGTTGCAGAGCATTAGGAGCCCCATAAGAAGGGCTGCAGTCATGGGATTCAGCAGTCCCCAAAATATTTGCATAAGTCTCCTGGTAACAGTGAGCTGAGGTGGCTGCTACCTGCTGCCTGGGAAGCTGGTTTCGTGTAGTGGCAGAGGGTGATGGGTCAGCTAAAACAGAGCCCACACAGTTTCTTCCTGATCGGTTGCTAACCAAGATACACTTTTCAGATGCTGTTAATTGAGTCTGATGAATTTTGCTCCAGTGGGACCTATTAAGGGCAAAAATTCAAGTGACATCAGAGCCATAACTCATAAAAATCAAGTCCCTGAATTACATCTGAGAGCAATATGAAAATGCAAGTGGGATTTCAAATGGTATCAAATAACTTTCTGTCATACCTTATTAATACCACAGAGCTAATAGAAACACCTATATTATCATCCTAATGTCATTATACATATATAATACACATGCGTGCATACACACAAACAGTGTGTGTAATTATAACAACATTATTTTGTTCACACAACCTGAAAAATGTGATTAGGTGCCAGCTCTGAAATGGCAATATTCAATCAGGTATGACTTGTATATTGGCTTAGAGCACAGTCTTCTACTTATGTAAAATTATGTCTTGTTATGTGCGGTGGCAGCGTGGATGGCTGTGAAAGAAAGAGGGGAGCTGAGGCCACAGGGATCATTTAATCTTGAGTCGGAAGGGCTGAATTGTCATTTCAAAGCTGGAACACCATCACTGTCCAGCCAGCTCTACCTGGCTGTCCTTCCCTGCTTGTATCACTTCAGAAAACATGCTAATTTGTCTGCTAAAAATAGCTGCCTTCTCACAAAATACTAAATAAAATCTCTCCACTGGACCAAAACTATTTCTATCTTAACCATAAAGCTCAGAAGGGGATGTCACCTGGTAAGGCTTTAGATGGGCTTCAGTTTCCAAACGACATGCAGGAAATGCACGCCAGCCATTTCACATCCAGCTCCTGTCAAATAATTTACCTTAACTGTTTTTACTGAAAACACATATATGTATATATACCCCTGCATGATGCAGATAGCTGGAGCTGGAAATATCGCTCTAAGAATGCCAGGCCGTATTTACCCAAGTCAGTGGTCAAAGCAAGTTGCTGTTCTCGGTATGCCAGATTTAAACCAGTTTAAGTAAACAAGCTGACCTCTTTCCCTTTAGCAGATCTCAGCCATCATGGCCTTTTTGTTTCATACATTTGGCAGGCTCCAGAGGGTGGTAAGCAGCTATCCCAGAGAGAGCAGCCAGTGCTACCAGACAGCAAGCCAGGGAGGGCAAAGCAGGTTTCCCTGGCAGGGGATGCACCAGCCAAACTGAAAATTGGCGTTTTTTCAGCCCTGCCCTCATTCGAAAGCAGAGGACTTTACATCTTCATTGACTTTGACTGCCTTGCCTCTGTCTAACTGCTTCTGCCAACTCTTGCTTTCCTGTTTAAGGATTGAGTTTTTCTGGTTTTAACTAGTTTGGTTTGTGCAAGAACATTTGATCTCTCGGTTACTGAGATCTTTTTTAACATCACTAGGATGAGATACAGTGACACAGAGGAAGGGCTCCTGACACCAAGGACCCGCAGGGCATCTGGCCAGTCCTGTGCTCACTGCTGGAGGATGCAGGGCTGGTGTGTTCGTGTGTCCCCCACCACAACCTTGGGGTTTTTTTCCCCTGCAAACTGTAGCAGTCACTTCTACACATTTATTCCCATGTCTTCATCCTTTATCTGAGTTACAGATGCAACAAAACTGGTGAGTCAATCATCCAGCACAGTTTAGCAACATTTAACCTTTGGCTAAGCTGTCTTCAAGCCATTCCCACCTAAGTACATACTTGAGGCAGCTCAGCAAACAATCTGCGGGGGACTGCCCAGCAACACCCCTTCTCCCGAATTTTGCCTGGAAAAGGCTATTGGCATCTGGTCCCAAGTGGCAGCAGGAGAGAAACAAAGCAAAATAGCTCCTGGTACCTCAGCTCTGCGTCCTGAAGGCTGCTTCTTGCCCTGCAGGACAACTGTCCCCATTAGAGAGTGCTCCGCTGTCCTAGGTCACTGTGGTCCCTGGTGGTGGTGTCAGGGGGGAACAGTGGTTTCTGTGGCGCTGAACCGGCCCTGCAGTCAGGCTGAAATAACCATGATTATAAACACAGGACTTGTCTGGTAAACACCGAAGAGGATGCGGAAATCATTCCTCCTCCCCCCAGTTCAGGTACACACGTCAAACTAAAATACTAGAAGGGAAAAGGAATTGATCTGCAAGTCCAGCTCTGCCAAACACATGGGGTTATCCAGCTGCTGTTTCCAGGGAGCATGGATATCTTCCATACCAGAAAGTCTTTCTTCTATTTCCAGCTCCAACTTTTCTTACCCAAGCGAGTGCTGGACACGTTTCCGAAGTACAAGGCTCTCTGAGGTCTAACCACCATGGGTCCAAGCCTCTGGGGATGATAGAGTTGGTTGGAGTTAAAAAATCCTCTTGAGAAACAGATGCTTTGGTTCATCTTCATTATACCTAGCCTGATTTATTTTAATTGCTTTGGGTATCCGGAATACTACGATTGCATAATCTCATGCACATGCCTTTAAAAGGAAGCCTTGGCTGCCACACTGGGAAGGCAGTGTTAAATACGGAAAAAGTACTATGCAAAGTCTCATTTATTTTGGAAATCACTGGAGACAGTTCTACTGAAAATTCACAGCAAAACATATGCCACATTTGAATAATGATCCTGAGAGGTGCTTTACCTAGCTTTGCAATAAAAAGGGTTCCGAAAATTGCAGTTCTTCAAAAAGATCTTATTCCCAACCCCAGAATTTCGGTGAAATCAGAGGGCAGTTAGGTCCATGGTGGCAGCCCCAGGGTCATCTGCTGAAGGCAAGGTGAGACCTGGCTGCCTGACACTGCGCACCTGGGGGGATCACTTCCACCCTGTACAAAAAACAGTCAGAAAACACTAGCTTAAGTGAAAACCTGTTTTGAGCAGAGTCAATGGGAACCACGGGCTCAGGACAGCAAGAAAGGAGGCGGCTTGCTGAGATCTGCCCTTCCTGGGTTTAGAAATACAGGGCTTCATCTCAATAAAACAAAGCAGGAATAACAGGATCGCAGAGAAATACCTGAATATCATCCACTTGTCTTATCTGATGCAGTGCACAAGATGCTAAATATTGTCTACTTGGGAAAAAAGGGTTGCACAAACCTCATTCCAGTTAAGAAAAGATATTATTTAAGGCACTTAAATAATAAGGTACCTATTAAGGTACTTATTCTGGACCTAGAACAAGGATTCATTTTGAAGTCATGCCAACATTATCTGTTATTACGACGATTTCTGGAGTGAGATCCATATCTTACCGAAAGCTTTTCTTTGTCTGTACTTATTTTTAATTTATCTCATTGAACAAACCAATACCTTCCATAAACACTGCTCCTGCAGCCAGTGGGGTACTCTGTGAAAGAAGTTGACAAAGAACTCAAAACAGCCCCAAACCTTGCCCTTACCTTTGGCTTATTGATACGCTTTCTTGTCCTCTAAAGAAAAGAAAAGCCGTGAAATTTTATACATTACCTACACTGTATTAATTATTTTAAAACATGCAGATTTGTTTTGCAGGAAACAAATTTGATTTATCCTCATCAGCCTTAGTGCCCACACAGAGAAATGTGTGTGTGTACCCTGCGCCCCTGGATGCACAACAGATATCGTGGGGGATGACTGACCAAACACGGGCTCTGCACAGTGCTGGGGTAAGGAAGACCAATAAACTTTACAGGTGAAGGAGGAGACCCATAATCATATCTTTGGATCTTGAAGAGGAACTGTGAGCACTATTCACTTGATTTCACGCGGTATCGTTTATCTGGGACCAGACTGGATTTGCATAGATTTGGTGATACCTATTTGCTGTGCCAGACCAGGGAGTGCAGTCAGTGCTACCATACCTGGCTGGCAGGTGCTTTGAAAATGGGTTATATGATGGGCTGTGAACAGGCAGCAATGCCACAATTTACAGGCTACACCTTTAAACACCCACAATGTACTTCGCTTTTGCAGATGATAATGAAATTCACATTAGGTAGACGTCCACAGAGACTATCAGCAGTATTAATGTTATCGCAGCAGTTTATTAGCACCTGCACGTTCAGAAGTGGGTAAGGAAACCCTCTGGGTTTTGTTGTGCTATCAGCAATTATCATGCAAGATTTCTGTTCCTGGTCCTCCCTCTGATAGGGTTTGGAAAAAAACGACTCCAAGGTTGATCTTTGGGAAATGCTTGGGCTTTTAAGCAGTGCGACATTTCCCTCATTGCCTTCTGCAAACCTCCATTTCTCAAACAAGAGCTGAGGGCTTTCCCTGTCCATACCTCTGGGAAGCATTGCCATTTCTAGCTCAACAACCCTGTATGCCTCAGGCTTGTAACATTCGTACGTGCACCTGCCATCACGCAGAATTAAAATAACCTTCAGATGTGGGTCTGCACGTCTGTTTTGTTTCCATCTTTCAAGCCAAGCAACAGCCCTTTGCTTTGCTCCCCTCTTTCTCCTTGAGCTCCCATCTCTGCTGGTAGACAGGTATCACCAGTATTGGATTTACGCTGGAAGCGATGTGGTGCTGTTGTGTACTCAGACACCAGTAAGCCATCAGTGATTGGCTTCATGAGGAACAAGCCCTCATGGGTTCTGGAAACCTGTCCCTGACACACCAGAAACCCCCCCCTGTCCCTTCTCTTTCTCTTTTAATGGGGTAAAGGCTATAAAACCTTGTGCCTGTTATCTAGGCTGGGATCTAGTGCTGTGATAGGTCTTTCTGAAAGGTTTGCATTCTGTAAAGATCTTTGTATATTAAGGAAAAAAACAAAAAGGCAAGGAAGAAGCCCGCAGTCGGGCTGACCAATTGGAGAGGAGTCTCTCAGCACAACTCAGGGCTGCTGCCCGAGGAGGCAGCAGCACTGTAGAAATCAATGAGCTGGTGGCAGGAGCACTCGGGAAGAGGTATGTGCTTGGGAGGAGATCAGTTTCTCCTCAAAGCTTCGTTGAGGCTCCTCTGCCCAGGAGGGACACCTAAAGATGAACCAGACCCCGGCACGAGCCTGCCCTCGCTGGGCTCCAGAGGAGTCACAGCACACGTGCGGAATGTCAGCCATAGTTGCATTTTGAAACCAAATACAGAATGGCGCTTGCTCCAGAAGCTGCCTGCACTGGGATGAGGCCCCGCAGCCACCAGCCGCAGGCTGGGCTGGCGCCTTTGTGGAGGCACAGCCAAAAAGTGCTGGCTTGTTTTTCCCAGGCAGCACAAGCCAGGTACTGCCAGCCCCTTGCCAAGTTTGCCTAGACCCTGCCAAAGCATCCTCAGCCAAACAGCCCCTTTACTGATGGACGTGGTACCCCGTTACACAGATACACCACAAACCTTCCAAAATACAGACAAGGTCTTAAATCAGCCTTGGTTAAACTCGTGCCTCTCGGTCTGCTTTGAGAAGTGGAGCGTTTGCTGGTGGAGTAGCTCCAGGCTGTTACATTTAATTAAGGATTCTGGTGAAAGTTCTGCTTAAAATCACAAACCTTGCTGCTTGGAAAAGCAGAGGTGATTCCCCCAGAGGCCTGGCCAGCATTCCTGCTGCTATTGCACAACATTATTGATTAATCAAAACTAATGCTCACAGCTGCTGCCTGATGGATAATGTCTTTGGTGTTTGCCTGCATATAATTATTTACTACTTTATTGATGTTATTTATTTCTTCATTAAGTATTGTTGGCTGTTTAATTATGTGAAACACAACTGCAAGTGTCGCTGCTCAAAGCCATGGGAAGGGCTGCCCGGAGCTGAAATCTTTCAACCATAAACTCTAAAAATAAATCTAAAGATAAAAATATTTTAGCCGGCGTTCTGAGTGAAGACCATCAAACCACAAACGCATTACATGGCATCTGGAGGCTGATGCTGGAGTGCCATGTTCAGATAGATTTGTAGTGGTGGTTTGACTGCACACGGCAAAGGACTTTTGCAGACTTGTATGTTTTATTAGATCTCCAAAACACATAAGAAAGGTTCCTATCTTATTCTTGGTAGCTGAATGTTTGAACTAAATCAAAGGGGGACTCTGATCTCCCAAAGCTTACCAAGAGGAGTGCACAAACACCAGTTCCTGAGATCTAGAGAACCTCCCAAGTCAGATGCCAGCAGTGCCCAGTGGCCCCCAGTGGCCCAGTGCAAACTGGGGAGTCTCTCCAAAGCTCCCTCCAGGCTCTCGCCTCTGCCCGCCGTCTCTCTGCGAGTGATACAGACCCACAGGTCCCTGCACCCTCCCTGACCCAGCACCCCACTGCCCTTGCCCTCCTCAGAGGGCACAGCTGCTGCAGCAAATCTGCGCCCAACCTGGCTGAATTAGGGAGCTGACACCTAATCCTTGGATCCACGTGGGACAAGAAGTGATGTGCTGAGGCTTACCGAGCTTGTAATAGTATGACCAATCTTAACAGAACCACTTTTCCTTGCCAAGGCCAAGCCCTAGGAGTTTGGGAGCGAAATCAGCATCTTAAATTCCATCTGGAAATCAAGAGGCAGTAAGGAGAAACGAGATTTAAGACATGATGTGGCTCTCGGCAATCTTTAGGTACTTAGTATTTAAAAAAACCCAGCCAGGTACATGACTACAAATATGGTATTAGAGAACTTGGAAAGACCTTCTCAATCTGACACACACACCCCAAAACCAAAGGACACACAAACCTTGCTGTAGCTCACAAATCATTAATGCACCAATAACAGATCAGAAATAGCCACTGTCTCTCCTTACTCATAAAATAAAGATTCCTTCTCTGACATCCCTTCCAAACAGCCCTCATCAGGCCCTTTCCTCAGGGCAGGAGAACAATAGCTCTGGCAGCCCTTTCTTGGCCATCAATGCATTTGTTATTCAGTAGCTACTAGCCTGGATGTTCCTATGCAGCTCCCCATAGATGTCTTCCTTACTCCTGAGGTAGCGCATAAAAATTGGCACGGTCTTAACTGCTACTTTATGAAAAGCACGTAAGATTATCGGATGCCAAACCTCTGTGGCTTCTGTCCTAGCGCAGCAGCCTCTGCTTTTCCTTTAGGAGGCCAAAGGAGGATCAGACCTGGCGTCATCAGGTCACCTGCATCTGTTTCAACACACCTCAAGCCCAGAGCATGAGCAGGTGTCGTGGGATCTGAGTTCTGCCCATGCTCTCTATACACAGTGTATGCTCCCCTCTCTTGTAACAACAACAACAACAACATGTCGAGGAAAACCAACAGAAGAAAAGGTAAACAAAAAGGAAGGATAAAGAAAGGAAAAGAAAGATGATGGGTCTAGGGAGTATAGTCTCCATTTCCCTCTTTGCTTCCTCCCAACCTCCACATTTTCATGCATTTCCTCTGTCTAGAGCCAGTTCTTCCTCCGCCTGTTTTTTGAAATGTCACAATCTTTCCTGTATCCCCTGTGCCCACATTGTGAGGGTACCATAGGCACCTTTCCAGCAGGGATGCGCAGAGCAATGTGGAACACAGCTAGGATTTTCAAAGGGAGCTAAGGAAATCTGTATGGAGAACTTGGTGAGAATTTGGCACTTGGCGCTCTTCTGCTCTTTCGAAAAGTCCCACCCTACAGGAACAATCTAAACAAATGTATGCCCCAATGCTGATAAATCCGTTTGGAAAGATATCAAAGAGAAGCTTTCTGTGTTTAGAGACCTTTGAAGAAAGAGAAATATCCTGCCAACCTGGCTCTGAGATCTATCTTATTCCACCATGTGGTCCAAATCATCAGAGTCCTCCACAGCTCCCCTTCCTCCTCAGGGTGTGGAGGGCAGTGCTGCCTCGCTGAAGAAAGGAATTTGGGGGCCAAGAGGACAGCATAATTTGAGGAAAATTCAAACAAAAAATTACCTAACAACGGAGGCTGTTACCGCGTCTAAATATACCTCAGTGAGTCAGATTACTGAAAACGGCAAAGCTACGGAGCAAAACCATAGCCTCTTCTCAGCAGTCAGCTGGCTTCATTCACTAGCCTGGCATCCCTTTCCCCTTGTGTTTTTAATATGATAAGAGTGGTTGGGTTTTTTTTAAGTCTACAATAAGTTAATGTTTAATGGATTGCCCTGTGCAGTTCTTGGTGTTTACATGTTCTCCAACTAACCAAATTTGTAGAGCAAATTAAAACTCTATAAGACCGGCGCAAGTGAATTACAGATATTTGTTGCTCAGAAACTATCGCCTCATCCAGTCCCACATGCCCCCATATAAATGGTTTCAATTATGTTTTCACCTTCCCCAGCAATATTAACATCTCTTGCCGTTGCTGGCCAGGGCTATCGCTCCTCTAGTCTGCTGCTGTTACGGCTCCGTGCACATATGTTTCCTGTGAATGTGCAACCTTGCACAGCACCACAGTTCCCGCGTTTGCAGGGTAACCTATTAAACTGGGCTGGCTCAGGACCAGGCGCGATAGAGGAGCATGGGAGAAGGAAAGGTGGAGACTGACAGAGCTGTTGATGCTTTTTTTACACTAATGAAATGGGGGTGTGGCCTCTTTCTTCCACTGAACAAAATATAAATAGCCAGCGAGAGTTTTCCACTCCCCGTGGGACAACCGCTGCCAAGGGAACCTTTCCGACACCCTGCCGTAAGGGGGCTCGCTTGGTGCCTCCAGCTTCATGATGGAGTGCATGGTGACTTTGCCCAGTCAGTCTGAAAGTCCTGAAACACCTCACCTCCCTCCTTCAAACCCGGTCGAGGCGTGACCCTGGGCTCTGCCCCTGTGCTCACCCAGGGACCTTTCTGCATGCACTTGCGAGGGAAGCCATCAAATTCCTCACAATCCAATGACATCAATGGCGGAGCATGGCAGCCCAAGACCCTGCCTGCGGCACGCTCACACTGTAAATATGAATATTGCCAGCTCTGATGAGTAATATGATGATGGCTTGGGTTGGTTTTCCACGTTGCTGAGGTCTCTCTGGCGATGCAACACAAGGCAGTCGATGCCCGGAAGAGGGGCTGGAGCCCACAGTGGTGCTGAGTTCAACTATACCTCCATGGGAAGGGGTGAGTGAATCCCCACAATCCCATCCTGTGCAGGGCAGCCAGAAAGCCAGTGGCCATAGTTACTTGGCACAGCGGGACCTGGGGAAACAAAATCAATTGTTTAGGATTGAAATCAACAGGAAAAAGAAATGTGGCTCACATTGTCAATGGTAAAATTCCCACTGCTGCTGCGGGACCAGGATCAGGCCCAGGCTGCACCCCTGCACTTTCCCAAACTAATAAGCGTTTAAAAATCTGGATTTCAAATGGTGGTTTATTTCTGGCTGACCTGTTTGGCTTGAACTGGTATGTGTTTTTGACTGTTGGGCTTATTTTTAATCTACTGTATTAGTACTCAGACTTAACCAAGAACAAAACATTACCAACGTGGATTGTGGTTCCTACCCCTTGATCAGCTGAACCAGTCTGAAGTCCCGCAAACCTGCTGCGATCCCTCCACAACATCTGGCTTTCAGACCAAAGGGCTCCCTTACAAGCAATGCCCTTGTGCAGAACTAACAATGACCAGTCCCCTGACGTGGGGCAGCTAGGGATGAATGGTGGATGGTGTGGGGTGTTTGGGTCAAAGAAACTTCCCACACACATATTTGGGTCAGGTTTTGTCATTCGATGTCAATAGTGGCCTGTGACATTCCTCTGTGCTACTTCCCCCCCTCCCTCCCTTCTGTTTAAAGAAGTAGATTTTATCTTCCTGTCCCACCCCCTTGCCTTCACCCTGTGCCTATTTTACTAAAACCTGCCTTCCGGGTCAGTGTGCTGGTAAGAGATTAATTTTGCACTGCGAGAAACACCAAGCAGAGTATTTCAGCTTTGACGTACGAGACGTCTGTTACAATACTGCAGTTTTTCTAAATTAAATATTAGGAAAAATTAAACCCAATTGTGGTTCGTATCCCTATGGAAAATATTTCTTTTCAAAACAGTCCCTCCACGCTAAATGACTTTAAGTGAAAACACAATAAATATGCAGCAAGTTAAAAACCCAGATTATTCAGGTTTTAAGGCTTGTAACTAAAAGTGGTTTAATGTTTCATGCCTAATAATAGATTACTCCTATCACATTTCTAACCTTTATTTCTACCAGCTTTGAAGTCCAGCCATATAAAGGCTGTTTGTAGAACCACACGAAAGTTAAAGCAAATATTACTCAGAGTGATTCATATGAACAAGAATTTGCAATGAAGGCAGAGGGTTTTTTGTGTCTGTATCAAAGGAAATGAAATGTTTGCAATATTTTCCAGTTGATAAATGCATTAAAACATTTTAGTTGTGTAGTATGAACATTGCTGACATAAACAGACTTTGACCTGAAACAGATTGTATTAAGCTCTGTGGGGGAGGCAGCATTAAAAGAAATAAAAATAAAATAAATAAATAAAAAAAAGAAATTCCTAGATTTCCAAATCTGCCACAAGGTCACTGCAGCCCTTAATTAGCTGAATACATTAAGGGAAGGCTAGAACACAGACTCTGAAAAGATAGCAAATGTGTGTTTAATCCTCTGTTCTTTGCTTACAGATTACTCTTTCAGAACGAGTAACCTTATTTTCTCTTTAAATATCTATTTACCTTTTTGAGCTTTGCATAGCAAAGCAGGGTTTTCTTCTCCCCTTCGTCCGTCCGTCCCCCTCCCCCCCACTGTTGCAAAAGAAATTAATTTGTTGCTAGTTGCTATGCATTGGCAAGATTTCTGCATAAAGAATGTAAGCCATCTATCTTTGTATTCAAGATATAGTTAATCTGGCAGTTAAAATACTTTGGAAACATTTTGATGACTTATCTGGAAAAGTAGCTTTGCATTTTCAAAGAAAACTCAGAACTGTATTGCGAGGGGAAGATAAAAGATATATGAAGTGTTTGTTCCAAGCGATACTATTCATTTAAAGATCAGAATGTAACCCCACCCAAGCAATTATTTTGAAAAAACAAGACAAAAATCCTCATAGAGCTTTCTGACACAGTCTTTATTTGGGAAACAAAATAACTATATTACAGTTATAGTCTAATGGATTGTAAGCTGTTTTATTAGAGTCAGCTGAATCCTGTTTAGCATAAAAAAGGACTCTGTTTGCTATCAAGAACACATTTACATTAATATGACTTTGACAAAGTAAAATAAAATCACATTAAGATGATGTAAGTAGATAAGACAATGAAATCTCTGTGAGATAGTTTTGGCACACCGATTAGAGTCAAGTCCCTACAGGAAAGAAGCATATTTTTACACCAAGTATCCATGTGTTTTTAAGTCAGAGAGTGGCCAAAATTAATTCCGTGCTTATAATATTTCCAGCAAGAGAAAAGAGAAAGTTTATCATTATTTATTTATTATTGTTTTTATTTTTCCCTTGAAAGGTAAAATTTCTGATAAACCACATTTTTATTTTCAATAATACAAACAAGTTTTGTTCTCTGCACTAGCCTGTAATCATCCTGATTATTGCAGGGGACTTTCCAATATAGAGCAGCTGAAAACAAGGTTTTAGATTACATGGTAATTTAGGAATGCATGAAAAGCCAAGCAGTCACCATAATAGAGCACTGCATAAACTTCATGGCTTTTACAGCAAAACATAACATATGTTTTGTGATTCATTCAAATGATTTCTCTTTTTTTTTTTTGGGGGGGGGGGGTGGGGGTGGGTGAAAAGTATGTCGAGCTCTAATATTCATCCTGTATTTAGGGAAACTTACTCTCAAAAAATGACGACACCACCACCCCCCCAACTTTGATGTCTCTCTTTTTAGTGTGGTCATTAAAAGAACGGCAGTGATGGATGGTGATAATGCTGTGGATTTTATGAGTAATCAGGCCTTGGCAGCCATTCTATTTCTTTTGTAGTGAAACTTTAATATTCCTTTGGCCGTGTGTAAACTGTTTCTGCTTTTGGAACGACGTTGCACAAGTTACTCACCAGGCATTACAAAACAGTGATTACCTAAAAGTTAGCGCTTAAATTTAACACCTGATAGGCTGAAGTCCCCTCCAGCACACAGTTCTCATGTAACAGCCCTTCTGTGTCCGGGCGCTGCTGCCTCGGCAGGAGGAGAGTGGAGGAAGGCAGCGTGCTGCTGGCAGGCCCTGGCAGCAGGGATGAGATGGATTCTCCAGCTGCACGGCCAAGCCCTGTGCACAGGACAGAACACTCCGGGCACCCCTGCTCTCCTCGCCCCCTTTCACTTGCTTTTCAGTGAACTTGCTGCAGCAAACACCAGGTGTCTCCACTTAGCTGGGTTACAGCTCCAGAAAGGGGGCTGCGACCAAAGAAAAACCCAACAAAAGGGGGGAAATATATTCGGGTTTTTATTTCCATTGCCTCTAATCTGTCTGCTGCAAGACTGTGTGCGCGGGGAAGAGGACGCATGTACGCGCAGATATCTCACACCGGGGTTGTATTTTATTTTGTCACTTGATATGCCTCTGTAAGGCGAGGCAAGACTTTCCAGAGTTTGAAATAATCCAAATTCAATCACTTTAAAGCTGCTACAATATGCAAGTCCTGGCAGCCGTTTTAAATTAATGGGACATCAGATGTGCTCTGATCCTCTCAATTTCCTTGGGCAGAAGAAATTCTGCTGCAGTGGTAGTGGGAGGGGAAATACAGAGCTATCAGTAAAATAAATGTCAGCTTTTGTCTGCTGATAGAAAAATGCATGGAGCAAAAAAAAATAATAAAAAAAATCCCACATTATTTATTCCTTTGTAATTAAAATGTATTTCTATATGCAGCAAGGATTATCTCAGTGGTTTGGACAAGTGAACACTGTGCAGTCTGATCCACATGAACAGCCATTAAACCAAAATACAAAATTGCTTTTCATTCAGTGTTGTACAAATACAGCTAAATATTTTGTTTGAGTCTAGATGTTTATTTTCTGTGCCTGCTGCCCTGTTTATCAATAAAAATGCTAGAATTCCCACCTTGAAAGCCCAGTTCCATGGCATAGATAGGATTTTGGCAGGAACTGGGGGAAAAAAACCCAAACCGAAAAGCTCCACAGCAAGGTGCCAGAGCCCATGCAGATGCACTTGGTTTGGGGTTTACTTAGAAAACATAAACATTCATTGGGTTTGTCAAAAGGTTTTCAGACTTGAGAACCTTTTCATCAAACTTGGGCTGTGTTTTGAGGAAATGTACACCGGAACATGGTTTTCAAGATGCAATTCAGTAGCTTTGCTTTTGAAACACAAACAAGCCCAACAATTCAAATGAAGGCTCCGAACCTTGCATAAAAGCACAAGCTTTTATGGTGCATGGATTTTGGTGATCTGCAGGGTTTACCACCTGGGGCTATGTCCTGGCAACAAGGGTCCACGTTTCATGAAGTATTTTTCCTGAAATAAAAGTACAATGCAAGCTGTTAGAGTTAAATTGAGGACAAGGCATTTCTTTAATTCTGATTTTTCAGTTATTTGCTTTGTATGAGGAGAGCCTGGCTGCTTCTGCGCTAACTGGGACTCACATTGCCAGACAGTATGTTTTAAGTTATTTTTAAAAATGCTGGGTTTTGAAGGCTCTTAAATCCTTTGATGTAAATGAAAATAAAATCATGGTCTGGAACCTAACGGAGACTTTTAATCTTGATCTTAAAAGCATGAATCATACTACAGGATAGAGTAAAACTATTTTCTGTCCTCTGCATTCACCTTTATATGCACTGATATTTGATATTTATAGGTGGCAGTTAGAGATCTCAGGTAGTCTCAGTGCCTCATGTCAAGCTCTGTACACAGTTACTGCCTTGCCGTCTATGGCTGAGATTTCCACAGCTTGGCATCTGTCTCATTTAAACATGACATTTCAAGCAAGCCTGATTAAAACAAAGCAAAGCAGAAGCAAAAGGTCTCATATTCCAGGTGTGTAACGTTACGGCAACAAACCAGACCAATTACTGCCCTAGAGCAGGAACACCAGTGGTGAGGTTGGGCTGCTGCAATAAAATTACAGAAAAACTTCTCCCATAGCCACCCTGGAAAACCCAAACATCATTTTCTGCCAGAGCTGGGGCAGAGCCAGAGCCCGAGCCCAGCACAGAGAGAAAGCCCAAATGACTGGCTGCTCCCCTGGGTCTCAGAAGTGCAGCCAGTGCACGGATGCCAGGTTTCAAATAATTCATGAAGAACAACCAGCTGAAATACATTGATCAGATTTTCATACTGTAAAATTCTGACTTGATGCTAGAAGGAGAGCATCCCCACGCAGATCTGCCATCACAGGCATCCCTTCCCCTTGCCTGCCTGGAAGCTCGGGTTAGGAGCTGCCAGGATGCTCCCTCTGGATGAGCACTCTGTAGGGACAGCAGGTAGCAAAACCCATTGCCTCTTTCAGTCGTCCCCAAACAAAGGTAACAGTGAATTCCACTGAGGATGCTCTCCTCAGACCAAAGTGCTCCTCTGAGATCCTCTGCCAAGCCAACTGCCTGGCAGCTGCAAGGGCACAGCAGGGCTGATGGCACCAGATATATCTGACATTTCCCTTTGTCCCAGTGGTCATCCCAAGAAGTGTTGAGAAGCTGTACACAGTCTGTGAGTGTCCAGTTTACGAACAGACATGTGTGGTGGGAAGGGGTACCAGGCCCTTGAGGTGCGCCATGGATGTTGTCAGATGGCTTTTATTCTCCAGGATCCTGGAGGTTTTGTCCCAGAACAGGAGACTCTGATCAGCAAGAAATGAATTCCGATATTTGTTTACATGTCACACAGTCTCCTCCCAGCAAGTATGAAGACTACTCAGGATGCTTTCCTTCCACCAAGCCACGACAGAAGAAACAATCAAGATAGAAGTTCATCTCACCTATATGAACTGGACATTGAATCCCCATGTCTGAATCCTTCTAGATTAAAAACTCTCCATTACCTCCACTGGAGTTTTATGAAGAATTTCAAGATTTGCTCCTAAATAAAAAGTACCAAATTAATATAATACATGGTGAAGTTTCTATTTACTGCACACAACAGTCAAGATATTCAGACTTATAGCTCCCACTGCAACTGCAATTCAGTTTCCTTGTTCGTACATAATGTGTTTATCTACTATGAATGGGGTTATCTTTAGTCCCTTAAGAAGCCCATATAATTTGGCTGTCACAGTTTCCATAAGAACACCACCTTGGAATCTCCTGCCTTTAATTTCGATTAAATCCTGTCTATAGCATAACATTAATGATGTTTCCAACATGTGTGGTGACTATGAAATCAACCATTACATACATGTTGCATGTACATTTGTAATGTTCAAGTACCATTTGTAGAGACAACATCTCAAAATAATATAAGGATCTGATCTTGATAAATCTAATAGCCCCAACCGGACTGCCTCCTCTCTGTTTCAGGCTTTGCAGCCGGGCTTTTCACTTTGAAGTAAATTCTCCTGGCCAAGCAGGTGGAGACAGCAGGTATGAACCTGCCTCAAGTCCTTTCCCTACCTTTTCTGCCACGATGACTTTTCCTGTTGCCTGGCCACAGGAAGATGGTGGTCCTCAGGACAGAAATGCCTCCTGGCATGTGCTGCAGCATCCAACCTGCTGCAGCAGTGCATTAAGGGAGCTCACCCAGACGCCCCTTTGCACTGAACTGTGCCCAGTCCCCAAGGAGAGATTGCTGATGCTGTCTCTGTTTTGTAAGGAAATGAGGCAGGACATTTAGCAGTTGAGAACCGAGGCTTCCTAATTAGCCATCCAGTAGTGCACTGACAGATGGCTGTTTCTATTTTTGCCTCCCTTACTCCAGGCCCATTCATTCAGCATGCTCCTTTTAATTACGCAGGATCATGTGCCCAAAAACCTTGTCCGCTTTTTTCCTGAGTGCATCAGTTGGTCTAACAGGAGATGTTATCTTTCCCTAAAACATCATTTCAGTTTCCCCATTTGTTTTGCGGCATTGAAGACAGCCTCCAGTTTGTGTCTGCTTGTACTTGGCAGCTTCAGGAGAGCTTCCCTTGAGCTTCAGGAGACCAAAGCTTTTCACAGAAGAGCAAATATTACCTCTCCCATGCCCCAGAGTCCCCCCACCTCCCACATACCTGCAAGCCAAGCTAGCAAGGAGAAGCATCAGGACACAGCAAAAGGCAAGAAAGAGTCAGCACAAGGCAATCTGTATCAGCAAAAATTCGAGCAAGGCAGCAACCCATAAAGACCTAATAAATCTCCCTTTCTTCCTCAAAAGCACAGGTCTTCAATTCAAGTAGGGCCAAAATATATGCATAGTCTTAGCAGCCCAAGACTGACATGTTGTTTCATTCCTCTTCCCCAGACTCTGTATCTTGTTCTCATCTCAAAAGGTTTCCTAAAATCTTGACTGTATTTTCAAACTAAGAATGTAATGTGCAAAATAAAGAGAACTGGGGATGAAAAACAAGACTGACAAAAGCCTGGGGTGGGTGACGTCCAACTCCCCACAGCTCTGTGGGGACCAAACTGCAAGCTGCCATCCATGGAAAAGCAAAAACTGACAGGAGCCCAGCTGAAGGGTTCAGGGCTACCTGAGCAGACCCAACACCACATTTCTGGAAGGATCTCAACCTGGAACTCACTGTTGTTGTGCAACTTACAGGGAATGGCTGTCACCCATTTATGTCCTGTGATCAATGGCCCTGTGGAAAACCCAGCATCAATAATGAGTAAGTAGCAAATAATGTGCTCTATCTTTCCAGCCCTGGCTATAATGAAGACCATCAAGTGGTACAAATTACCTTAGTGATGTTGATTCCTACGACCTGGGAATCTAGCTCAGGTTTTACATGGTTCACAAGAGAAGTAAAACCATCCAGTATCATGGCATAGTTGACAAGTAGGTAGACCACAATTTCCACACAATTTGGCTGGAGGGAGGGTAAGCCTATTTGCATTGACGGGATGACGCAAGCACAGCTTACCAAGTGTAGGAAAAAATCCAGCCACAGAGAGGCTTGGTAGGGGCTCTGGCACCAAATCTCTGCAGGATCCCAAGCTTTCTAAATAGCCTGTGGGAAGCTGGGAAAGCTCGTCCAAGCCATGTTTCTAAGAATACTGAGGGGCAGCTTGACACTCTGTTGAGCGCTGGAGGTTGCACTGCACATGCACACTCAGCCACAATACCATTAGTGTTTTGCTCCTTTGGCACCTCTTCCTAATCTACTTAATTTCTATTTATACCGTCATGTTTCTGGTTTGAGCCTTTATCAGATGCTGACATGTGTCACACAGAGCCAAACTCTGGACGGAGGCTTTGGAAAGAAGTCATTTAAGGAGGCATTAAAAAATGCCAGAGCACTTGGAAGGGTGGTTCCCAAGCGAGGGATGGCCGCTGTAACTGTAAAAAGGCAACTGGGTTGGTTTTCTGCAGGCCTAGGCCAGTGCTCTCCTGCCCGGCAAGGCCTAGCAGGTCGCTGAGGGTCTGTGGACCACACTGGAAAGTCTATGAAGGCTAATGGGGAGAAGACTAACCTTGCTGACAGCAGCTTTCCACACCTGGCTCTGAACCTCTATTGGAAAATGGAGGTAGAGGTCTGCAAATCAAGAGAGGTTGAAGACCACAGCATAAGCATGTCCCAGCTCTGTCTCTGCGGTAGCCAGTAATTGTGTCTGATGACTACTTCTGAAATAAATTGCTCAGTTACTGTGATCATATTGCAAAACATAGGCAGAGGGTGGAGGTTAGCACTTTCTGTCCTTTGCCTTCATCTGTTACCGAGTGACACGTTTGTCATGGCTTGGCTGGAAGACATACGGAGCTCCTGAGAAACAGCTTCCAGGAAAAATCTGTAC
Organism: Psittacula echo; assembly: GCF_963264785.1. Lineage (NCBI taxonomy): Eukaryota > Metazoa > Chordata > Aves > Psittaciformes > Psittacidae > Psittacula > Psittacula echo. Next base: position 49,461,266 of record NC_137743.1, read on the forward strand.
ACTGCATCTGAACAGTACCAATCAACAGTTTCAGTGGTTAAAACTAAGAGCTCAAATACAAGTAGCAGATGAGAAGAACACAGCTGTTGATGCTGAGATGTTGCTGGCCTTGTGGAATGATGATAAACAGCTGAAAATGCATGTGACACACTGGGGAATAGGGATGGAGTGAAGAATTTCAGTCTCGCTGGAACATTACAAATGAAAAGGCAATCAACTGAGGATTCTGAATTCTTCCTTTCAAAATCATCTGTAGATCTTTCACTGCTTCATACTAGAATGGGCTTCAGTCCCGTGGCTTTGAGAAGACACACATGAGAGGGCTGCAGGCTTTCAGGTTGGCCAAGCCCACTCAGGCATCCTGAAAAGCTCCCAGTACAGGAGAAAACATTTAAGGTGGATGAATATCTTCAGGGAGAAGAAAAGAGAAACCCTGTTTCGTTTGTGGCTGAGTGAAGATCTAGGCTGGGTTCACAGCAGAAAATCTCCCTTCCTGGAGGAGGCTGGTTTTTTTCCCTTTTAATAATGACACAACTAGTGAGTTCTTTGTGCAGAGCGTGCTGCTCCCTGCACATTTCCAAGGCCAGGCGTGGCTCTGCCAGCTGCAGAACTTCTCTTCAAGCCACTCCCCAGGGGAACCAGTTACTAAAACATTGGAAGCCCTATCTCGAGCTACCTTAAAACTAAAGGAAGCTTGTCTGTGTATTTCAATGGCATCTGTATTGTACTCTGCCATAAGCTGTAATTGTTTCTGTTCTGGAGAAAGCCTTTGTTCAATACAACTGCCTACTTCATGATGACATCATCCAAGACTGTGCAAAAAAAGCACAGCCTGGAGTAGTCAGGCATGTGATGATGTATAAATAGCACTGACAGAACAATATTATAAACTCTATTGGTACAGCTGAGATAAAACTAGCAAGTTGCTGATTCATCTAAGATATCAGCTAAAGGGATGGCATGAGGTTCAGCTACAATAAACCTCAGCTAAAAGCACATTACTTCACCATGAATCAGCTGCTCAGCTCTTTCATTCTTTTCAGAAAAGCACCTGTCTCTTCCTGCTTTGATCCTCCATTACTAAACGCATGAAATATAGGGCCTGGGTTTTATTTCTTCTTCCCTTACACTGAAATACATTGCAGTCAGAGAGTTCTCTAAGGCTTTATATACACACAGGAAAAGCAGAAGCATTCCTAAAACTGCTTGCCAAGTGCTTGGTAGTAGTGAGGTTTATGTTATTGTTCTTTGCTATGTTTCTACTTTGCCTGCCTCTAGAAAAACAAACAAGGGACCATTATTTCAATAAACCTGGAATATTGAACCATACTTCCAACATCTCTGAATCTGTAATGACTAGGTCATTTTATGGCTTTCAGTAAGATACATGCAAATTCAAGTACACAGACACATACAATATGCTTTTCAGAGAGACAAAATGAAACTTTAAACACCAAACCTAGAAATAAAAGAATTAAAGGAAAAAAGAAGCCAAGAGACAGGTGACTTGCTCCGTGGAACACACCAGCAGTGACTACTTGTGTTGTGTCTTGCATGGCCCACAATTTATGCTCTTGTTTGGTTTAACTTTTAAACTATCTGGACTGTAACATCAGCCACATTGATGCAAAGCCCCCTCTTCACAGGAAAACGCTGGGGGAGAGTACATGGACTACAGTACCAAGATCAAGTGCTAGAGCTGCAAATACAGGGGCAGCTGCTCTTGGGAAGCAGTCTCAGACTGCTGCCTGTCTGCTTCCAGAACATGCATCACAGCAACAACAAGCTGCCCAGTGCAGGATGCTAACTGGCTGCAGCCACAGATAAACAGGCAGTTCCAGGAATCCCTCTATTGTGGCAAATTCTCACCCTCAACACAACCATAGTATTTTTAGACACAATTAAAAGAGTTAAATGTTTAACTTTCAGTTTTTAACACTAAATCTATATGGCAAAGAGAAGCATAGATAATAAATGGCAACTTATAAACAGGCAAATTATGAGGTTTCTCTCCCTTCACGTTGGACAAGCTCTTCTGTAATCAGCACAATACTTCTCAGTGCAATGACTTGGGCTAATGAGTAGAGCCAGGACACTCACAGCCTGCTCCATCACCTCTTGCATGACTGTCTGTCCTCCACAAAGCTTTCTATTGCTTGTGCATCACCTTGTGATCAATGCATAATGATGACAAATATCTCTAGCAGTGCAGAAGACAACAGGTCATCCTCTCCTGCTGGATCTCAATGTACAGTGGGTGACAGAAATAAGCTCTAACAATGCCATTGCCTTGCAATTTAATACCTGTGATTCCACTTACTGGTAACCTACCAAGTTTCTGTGTGCCAGCAACTTAAGTCCACATTCTGTTCCTCAACAGCATGATCCTACCCTGTGATCATCATTCACATGAGCGTTAACTAAACGGACATACCAGACCCATTAGAACAGTCTGCTTTGTACAAGTAAAGACCTTTATCTACTGACTGCATCTTGGTTTGCATCAAAGCTAAGTTGCTTGTTTAGGACCATTAAAAAAGGCCTACACAATTATGGAACTTTATATTAATTTTTAAAACTTGCAGATGTTGCAATCTGTACATATGGGAGTAGCACCAAATGTTGAGATGACAGAAAAAGGTTATATTGGCTGGATTTTAAAATTAAGGAAGCAGGAAAAAGAAAGATCTCACCCTGCCACTATCAAGGCATTACACATATCTAGTTTTGTACACACCTTTTAGTTAGCAGCTTTGCATTTCTGATAGTGAGTTAATCAGCTAATTTTTTTATGAGCACAAAACCAATAAAATACTGGGGGGGGAAGGGGGAGTGGGAGAAGGGGCAGTGTCAACAAAAAGACCTTATTTGCTTATGATGTATTCACTATGATATATTGCTTATGATATATTCACTAAATCCTTCTTGCTATGCCTGGAGAAGACCTTTGCTGCATCATAAGTTTCAGAGAGCAGTGCCAGGAGTAATCCTACACATCTGCCACTTGTGTCAACATCCTTCTCTGGTGTGAGCAGTGGTGGGAAGAGCATCCTTTGGGATGCCACTTTGCCACCTCTCAAAGAATTTGCAGATCTAGCATTATTTTGGCTGGGGTTGCTAGTCAATCAACATGCTGAGGTGCTTTGCAGAGAACATTTAAGTGACTGTCAATGATCTACATAAACAAGATGTTTTATATTATCAACATCTTCTTTGTATTCTAATTGCATGTCAGTACTGGTAGAACCTACTAATGCTAAGACCAGCTTCAGCTTTGAAGCTTGGGACAATAACAAAATAACCTGCTATTTGTTTATGTTGGTAATAAAATCTGCTGGCAATGACAATTTGATCACGGCCTTAACAAGAAGCCTAGCCAAAGGAAACCTTCTCAATAAACAGGAGATGAAGGAAGTGGATGGGTTGGCTGTGGATTTTCTAAATCTAATCCAAGAAGCTGGTAGTTATGCTTAAAGTCTTTAAGTATTTTGGACCCCATCTTTCCAAAAGATTGCTTGTGGGACAAAGAGAAATTGTAGCATTTGCCACTTCCTAGGATAAAGGTTTTGAGAAATGGAGCAGAGCCAAACTCTGTAATTCCTGTTTTCCTGAATCCATCAGAAGCAGTCAAGGAGCAAGGATGGACGCACTGCCCCAGCATGGCAGGCTCTCCTAATTGCCATCTTCCTTGGGCATCCCTATCTCTTTCTCCTCCTGCCCTGCCTCTATTCCTTCTGCCACATGGTCAGCCATAGGGATTATCCTGGGCCTTGGGGCTGGGGGGAATGGGTGCCCTTGTATTGCACTTTAATCCATCTGTGGGACTGCAGCTGCATGTACATAATAACCAGATAGTTTGTTGAGTTTATATATATACATATATATATGTTATGTTCTTGCTCTCTACTTTTTTCTATATATATAACATAGCAATGCCACTACAACTATAGGCATGCTATATGGGAACATACATTTCATATGTAATCAGCCCTTATGCATCAGCCCTTAGGCATCAGTGTTGCATAAGTGAGGGAGAAAAAAGCTGGTTTATAGTGCACTCCTAAGCAGACAATTTCAACTTTTGGCATCTCTTCCCCAATATTGCCATCACTGGTGAACATGTGAATGTAATGTTGGCTCACCACAGTCTGGCGTGATGGATTTTACAACAGAGCATTTTGATAACACCATAGACTTGCATGTGAGTAAGACTTCCAATATAGCAGCACAATTTGTTCCCATTTCCAGTGTAATGGAGCCTTTCTGATTATTTTCACAGCACTGTACAAGATTTTTTGTGTTTTTTTTTTTTTTTCCCTGTTGCACAAAAGGAAAAAAGCTCCTAATGTGTTCCTGAAATGCCTTGTGAAGCTAATGTGACTTACTCTATCAGCAAGAGAATGATAGTGGAATGAACAAAAGTCAATATTTTCTCTCAAAGTTTCTTAATATTCAGTCCTCATATGGTGTAGGGGAGTAAACTCTCAATTACACAAAGGCAAATACACTGAAATCCGTCAAAGTCAATAGAGTTATTCTCAACACCTGAGTAATTTGTCCCTTGGTATGATTCATTCTCCACAATCCACTCTGAATGTCCATAATGACTGCTTCTACTCGCTTACATTTTTAGCTCTGTAATAATTCTATTTTTTTCCATGTTTCACAAATAGCTGGAGTCAGTTTCTTTCAGATGATGCTGTTTCCCCAACTTGGCTTCCCTATGAATAACCTCCATCATCACTATGCTACTTTTGCTTGAATGTTTCATTTTTAACAATAAACATCTATCCCAGATGCCTTATTTTCAACTTCATTAAATGTTTTACTAGTTCATCTTGAGTCATGTCAATATTTACCTTGGACACGATTCCATATCCTTTAGTTTCTAATACCAGAATTCTCCAGACAAGCTTATTGTTCCTGGCTTGACTTCTCCAAGTCACAGCTGAAAAAAAATTTTTGACATACTAAGTAAGATGCAAATTCATCCAACTATTTGCTTTGCTGAGTGCTGCCAGCTATGTCTACTCCAAACATCTTTGAACTGATTTACTTCTTCTGTGTGCACATGGCCCCAAACCTGTAACCAGTTACTCTGAGATAATTTCAAAGCTGTTTAATAACAGCAATTAGCAGAAGAGAAAGCAGAAATCAGATACCAACTTTCTGGGTGTAGTACCACAACAGACCATTTCTACTGACCTTTTACATCGTAGAGAAAGGGTGTCAGGAAACCAGGAGGGATTTCCAGTCCATGCACCTTCACGCTGGTCCTCACTGCACAGCCCCAGGTACTTTTCTGAGAGATGAGACTGCGTTTCTTCACTCCAGCTCTCAACCCTGCTCCTGACCAGAAGGACTGATTTGTCCCAAGCCATGCACAGCATAGAAGTCATTATGCTGCTTCTTGTACTAAGCTGTGTACTGAGGAGGTCTGAGGAAACCTTGTAAAATAGTAAGCACCAGCAGGATGCCATGTTTACTGGACAGGAGGACAGCAGCAGCATGGAAGTAAGTTCCCCAGTAATATCAATAACACAGGTAATGGTAGTAACTAAGAGAGGAGAGGTGGTGCTGAGGGTCATACTGGAGAAATACAGAGCCTAAGAGAATGTAAAGTTGAGTGGAACAGATTCTGCCCCTTCGGTAGCCGCATAAGAGCAACCTCTGTCTTTGACAAGAAGTTGGCAACAACTAGAGTACAGTAATGACAAGATGTGTAAACAAAAAAAGCCATGGGCATGGAGAGGAGCAGCACGGATGTCAGGGGATGGTGTTCTGGGGGAGGTAGTGGACAGCCAGTCTGTCTGTGGGACCCCAGTGTAAGGAATATCTGAAATAGCTCAGTGTGCTCATTCCCAAGTAGTCCTGAGCTGTTAACCACAGAGCCATCTGCATCCAGGCTGCTCCTCACTGCTGTAAGCATGCTTGCTTGAGCAAAGTTGCTTTAAAAACATACAAGACAATGGGAAACAAAAGTTTGAGAAGTGGAATTTTCTCAATGATTTTCTCAATCTTTACACTGAGTTTACTTCAGGTCCTTTTTCAAAGCAGTAGCACAAAAAATGTAGTGTGAGGTTTGATATATTTTTATTTTATATTCATGTACTGCACTGGAATAAAACATTTTGAATTTTATATTGGATATAAAAAAGCAAAGGTGTCAAGCTGTGAAAGTGCTTTGAAAATAATAAAGGACTTTATGTGGGATTGTTTGAGGTCATTTTATCTGTTATTCCTGACAGTATTTAAATACCTCCTTTCAGTTTGAAATGCCTTTGGTTGTCATTCACTGAAATCAGTGGTGGAGACTAGCAAGGCAGCTGAGCGCACACCACAAGCGGTTACATGGGGAAAGAAGCACATAGATTTTGAGATCTCCAAAGCAAGTATTATACCTGTGTTGTCCACCTATGTTTGACAAGAGGTATCAATTTGGCCCAGAGAAGCAGTAAGCCACCTTCTTTTGAGAGGGGAGACGATTTCATATCATGCTGACTTCCCCAGGCAAACTAGTTTTAAAGGCAGGTCAAAGAGGTGGCTTTAGCTCTCAACCCAGGTCTGCAACAGTTCTCAGATGAAATCCAGGGTATTAAGCTGAGTTCACACTGCAACAATTTCATTGATGGCCACACGTGCAGATACATGGGGCTAGTTCTGAAATACCTTGCTTAGGTGCTTTAGCAATAGCAGCACAAGTAAATAATTCGTGTATTTAGTCCACATGCTATTGCTAACATCCCAGAAAGAGTCCATCGACACAGTGTAATGAAGCTAATATTTCTGTGCACCCTAGACTGCATTATAGCTTATAGACAGTTCCCCTGTGCTTTGACCCAAAAGGGCTGTACTGCCAAGAGGACAACAGAGGCTTTATTTGTTGCTGAAAGAACTTGCTCACCTCTAAAGCAGAGGTGGTTGCTCTCCTCTTTTGTCTAAGCCAGAAGCAGAAAGAGTTTGAAACTGGGATATTCAAATTCCCTTCTCTGCCTTATGTCCCTCTGCACATATACTCCAGTGAAAAAAAGCAGCTTGGTAAGGGAAAGGAGATGAGACAGGATGCGGGACCACTGTCTCCCACAAACATATGCGGACAAAAGATAAAAGGGAATGGCTGAATACTAGATTAAATGCAAGCTTCATGTAAATGATCACTTACAGAGACCTAATAAATGATTCTGTGCAATGCATTGTCAGAGATTTTTCTCTTCCATTTTTGTTTTGCATGTGTCTTTAGGAGCTTTTTCCCCTTGGAGGATAATGTTCAGGTTTTAAAATTTATACTAATCTGTCATTACATTCATCTGTCACTCTGTGAAAGGGCTTCTTTTTTAATAAAGTGTCCTTTTTTCTTTTTAATGTGTTTCGTATCAGAATGGAGTATTTAGAATAAGCCCTTTCAACAGCAGTACTGCATAGGGTGGGATAACATGCAGGAAGGTTGCTTTTTGTATAGTATGATCTTTTTTGACCCAAACAACTAATCAAAGTTTTACAGGTTTTGAATTTACCCTGGTGGGGAACTGGCAAGAGTCTTCACTGCAAATCTCTGCTTCCAGTGCAAAGGACTCAACTAGAGACAGAGGCTTTGCTGACAGATGCCCAACAGTTCTTTCAGGCAGGATTATACTTTACCCACTCTCACCTCCTGGTCTGGTGCAGTTTTGAAAATCCCTTTGTGAGGTACAGCCTGTGCAGAGGGTGCCCATGAAACCCTCATGTTTCTTGTTGCTGTCATATAGTTATATGGGCTAACTGCTTGCCAAGGGTATCACTCGAGTCTACATCTGAGCCCCTGTGACCACAGAGGACACCTTTCTCTCCCTCTGTGCTGTCTCAATGCTTCTTATTCTGAGCTTGCTCTACCTTATGACCTAACTAAAAATGGCATCTGATTACTGTGCCATGATCAGCGTGTTCACTTCCTCCCATTCACTCTCTGCTGGTATACTTTCAATTATTCTTTCCCTAAATTGTTTTTGTTTGTTTTTGGTTTTTTTTTCTTCCCATCAAAATACCTGGAAAAATTCCAGTAACTTTTTCCTGCTGCTAAATATGAGCATTTTATTTGCTAATGTCCACTTGAATTTGATCTAGAACAGCATAATATTACACATAATATTTCACATAGGGCCCATGATTTTAGTGCCAACTGCAAACAAAGATATGATAGTCCCACCTGCTTGAGTTCTGATTTCTCCTCAGCTCTGGGAATTTCCATTTCACTTGTCTTTATTCCCACCAGCCATCCTGCACTTGGCCATATGATCGCTTTCCTTCCTGGAATACGAAACAGAGAGGACAGTCATTCAGCCTGCAGGTCGTATACCTAGATTATCTTTCATCACTAGGCAGCTTTGCTGATAGCAATCTGATTTCTTCTTTTAGAATAAGGGGAAAACCCTCCATGAAAAGACAGAGGGTGCAAGGATGCTTCTAGCTACTCAGTAAAAAAAGGTCCAAGGCTCAATTCTTATTATCAGCATCCATAGTGGAAATAGAGAGTGACTCCAGTATAAGCAGAAGAAGCACAATGGTGTAGCTGAGATCCAGATCAAGATAAAGGTTTTGGAATATGCTGCTCTGAGTTGCCTTTTTTCTTATATTTTTATATATATATTATTACACAGATCTCATCTCCTGCTTTATGAGTTATTTTGAAGGTTTACTGTATCCAAGAAAGTAGAGCAGAAGTTCAGATTATGAACTTTGATTGCTCATGGTTTATTCAATATTTTTAATAAAGTTTGAAAAGATTCCCTTCCATCAAAGAATGTCCCCTTTGATTAATCAATTGAATTTGATATTTTCTCCATGAAGAATACAAAGCAGCATACCCCTTTGCCAGTTGTTTACAGGCAGCTTCACAGCACACAACAGAACAATTATTTTCTAAGTAAAAAAGCTGTGATCAGAAATGTTAATAAACCACTTAATAATATAGCATCTTTTTCTTCCATTAAAAAAACACACAATAAGGACATATGAAGCCATTTTTCATATAATCTGCATACTTTCCAAATAGCATATTCAGGGAAACAAGAGTTGTCTCAAATGGCCTTCTTCACATTTACATCTGTAACAGCTGCAGTAGCAGTTCTGTCAGGCTTGATTTTATTCAATGTTGCAGGATCAACATAAAATCTAGGCTGAAAATTAAAGGGAGTAAATGTCCCCCTGACAGTCAAGAGAATGATTTTGGTCCAAGAGTATTTCTGGCCACAACTCACTTTCAAAAGCAGCTTTGTCATTTGTGCCTGGCCTAGTCCCAGTAAGTGCTATTATGATTTGTTACATTTTCTATAGAACCAGGAAACCATTTATTAGCCCCATGGTATTGTATTGAGCTTCAATTATGTAACAGTCATTATTCTGCTGAATATCCAAAGCTTTGTAAGAAAGTTTTAGTTCTGGAAAGAAATGTACAAGGTTCTCAAATGATTTTGAGAAAGATCAAACTCCCCTTTTTTGCTAGTTGAAAGAGGAAAGGTCCCTTCTTGATATAAATCATGAATAATGTGAATAGACTTTTTTCTAAAGAAAAACTCCTTTTTCTTTGAAAGCCATTGATAGCTTGGGATCCAAGCAGAAAAGAATAAAAGAAGAAATAATAGTTTCTTCCTAGAAGAGAACATGATAGGTATGCGTCCAAATTAGCGAGATTTTAATTTAATTATAACCCAGGAGTGTGCGTGCATGTGTGATTTGCCTGCTTATAAGTGAGGAATGATGGTCTCTCCCACATGTAGTGTGGAAGAGGAGGGGGCAGGTGCTCAACTGGTGTAAGCCTTGCTAAGGGCCCCTTCATGCTGTTCTTGCAGCTCATGCAAGTCAAAGATGCAGTCCTGTGTGCTTGTTTAGCTGATCTTTACGGTTCAACAACACAAACTGTTGATACCTAATCAAATCCCAGTGGCCTCCCATTTCCAACTGGTCTGAGCCATCTGTATCTCCCAGACTTGACAATAAATTAACTACCATAAAGCAACTAGGTAACTAGTTACCTGACATCATCCTCTTTTATCATCCTTTAGTGTTTGAAAAAAATCTGCACAACCCCAAAACACAGATATTAAAAAGCACTGACATAAAAATAAAAATTGATCAGCTCCAAGCAATTCTGCCCTTCCCAACCCATTTTACATGATTGAAGGCTTCAGCTTCCAGTTCTCAGAGGCTTTTCCAGTTCTCAGTCAGGTGTGAATTTTCCTCTGCCCTCTCAACGGGCAGACAGGGTAGTTCCTGTAACCACCACACACCAGGTAAAAGTCAGTCCAGCTGCTGGCTCTGGGTTTTGTTTTTAATTTAAACTAATAAAAAATACACCACACACACAATGGACATACAACACATACATGCAACAGCTGCTCTGCGTTAAGAGTAGCAAGACTCCTTGGTATTCTTAGGAAATGGAAAAGCAATGTTCCCAAGGCTGTCAGGTATCCAAAATTATCTTTCTTTAATGTATGCTCTGTTCAACTGGCATTTTAGTAAAATGACTCTAGCTTTATGCCAGCTGAAGAGAAAGTAGAAAGTAAATCAATAACCTTGGTTTTTTTTCAGATAGACTTCAGTATTTCAAAAATGCACAGCCAATGCAAATCTGCTGCTAAGGTTGCACCCCTATTACAAACCCAAACAATTCAAACACCGCTGCTACAACTCGGTGTAACTACAGCTGTTGCAGAGCAAGCATGTGTATGCTTGAGTGTATGGAGGGCAAGCAAGAAGAAAGCAGGTGATACTACATTTTGACTACAACCATGTCATACCCTGGTTATTTTTATAGTATAAACCAGTTATATATGGATGAAATGCATTTGCGTTTCATTCACTAATTCTACTCAGAGCAGCATTCAAGCTGCCTTATTTTTTGCAATAACAGGAAAGAATTTGGATACCCAGTATATCTTAAAAAAAAAGTGAACTGAAGTAGAATGCATTTGCAAGTTGCACATTTATTGCATCAAGTGAAACAAGGCATCAAGCCAGAATCTGATCTTGTTTGCCACTATGCAAACAATGAGTAAGTCTGCTAGGGTCAACAGAGCAGCAGTGGAGTCACATGAGTCACAGCACACTGCTCTTTGGAAAGATTGCTCTGTGGCTAAATATACTATTACAGTTGCTTCAAGAAAACTTCTGCATCAAGTTCTAATAAATGCTGGCAGTGATAAAGCCTAAAGGATGAACAGGAATTAACAAGTGGCCTTAAAAGCTTATTGAAGAGAATGGAAGTTTTGTCTGCACAAGAAGTGAAGAAACAGAACTTTGGTAATGACCTAATTTTTCCACCACCCACATTTAGCCACCTTTAAATGGGGGGTGGGCAGAAAAGGAAACAGATTTTTTTTTTTCAGGATCCAAGTGCAGAAAACACTAAACTCAATAGATTAAGTTTGCACAAGTTACCCCTCAACTATGTGATAACTGAGTTTGTTTCATTGTAATTTTAATCAGGCTTGTCCCAGTAAACAACGCCTTGCTCCTCTCAGGGAATGCATTAAACGAACCCACTGTTATCAGTGAATGGGAACAGCCACACCAACACCAATCCAGCACTCCATCCCAGTGATCCAGCAAAACGATAATTACAATAAATACCCTTCATATCTCCATGTGATACACACAGTGCTGAATTTGGAAAAATGGGAAACCATAAAAGAGAAGGAAGCCCTTTGGTCTTTTGTTTTTTTCAGCGGGGTCATAATTTAGGGCTGTTACAACAATAGTTTTAGGTAACTAAGACTGCCTGTCAAATGTAGGTTTGCATTTTTTATCAGAGTACTGAATTAAAAGAGATTTCATAATTCCTTGTGAATTGCTCTCTTATCTAGTCTTTCCACTGGAAACCTGACTAAATGAGTATTATTTCTTCTTAAGTGGTTTTACAGGTCGTTTATCTTAGATTTATGAGTATCAACCTACTTTAGAATGTATTAGATAGCTTTAACGTTTGACACGTATTCTCTAAATCATTTACAGTGCTCTCCATTTGCACTAGACGATCAGTAATCTTCTCAATATTAGGTTTTATTGACAATGCACCATATAGAGTACTTATTATATGGTAATGATTTAAGATAGGTGCAAGATTGGGAACTAATAAATCCAAAAGCTCATTTTTGATTGTTGCCACAGAGCTGAGGAATAATGTGCATCTGTCTAAATCACACTGTTTCTCAATAATGTAACACACACACATGCTTAACCTGTTAGGACCACAGTGCAGAGATGTGCAAACAGATCCTAACTCTTGCTTTGAGCTTGATGCTTAAAGCTCTGCATTTACTCAGAGAAAACCACCAGTGGGTGTGAGATTCCCCATCTCATGGAAGGCCCTACACCTGCCTTATACCATGTGGTGGGTGCAGGGGACTCAGCCCCAGTCTTCTGGTTCCTCAGCACCGGTTCATGCCCAACTCTACCTGGCTCATTGCAGGTTACTGCTTCTGCTGTCCAAGCTGACAGCCCCAAGCAACTCAAACATGACTCTCTTACACTTGAGTCACGTCAAGGTAAACAGGCCTACTGAGATCAAGAAGCATTTTGCCTGAGTAGGCAGGTAGTAAAACTGAGATTAAGGGCTTAAAAATTAGCCCCATAATTTATATTTGGGAGACGATATCAAAAGCTGTCGTATATAACAAAGACAAACCTTCATGTAGCCCTACACAATAATAATTTCACAGAAATATTGGCATTGATAGTAATTGAATTCAGCTGAATAATTGATTTGACTTCTTTAATAGAAGATCAGCCCCCATATCTATATTGCTCACAGAAAACTGTAGTAAAATTAAAAAAAAATTAAAGCAAGAATCTTTGGTAGCAAATGAACATCTCTCCACTGAGTTCTATAGAATTAAACTCTCATCTGCAACCCATAATCCAAAGGTGTGTCTTTGAAATGCAGTCAGAGAGATCTGTATCAGCCCTGCTTTTATAGTATGTCATTGGAAATGCTTTCTGGGGCATCGGAGCTGCATGAACCGGCAATTTGTTAAGTTGAAATGTGACATTTCAGAAGAAGGCTGGAGAGATCTCAGGCCAAAACAAACACAAAATCTGAACCCTGCTTTTATCCCAGCAGCCACCTGGCAAGAAAACTCCAGTGAAAAATTGATGTTAGTGGTAAAATTGTCCTGTGACAATTACACAAGACTCTAATAGCAGGGAAGCACGGTAAAGGGGTGGCTTTCTCTCACCTTGCTCATTCAGAAAAACAATCCCAAACCCCTTACTCAGGCTAGAGGTGTGACAGGCTTACTCAGCTGCCTACAAATAATTTAGTAGCAGAGGAATCGACGCTACTGAACATTCAGAACTTCAAGCTCCAATCAAAATAAAACACCTTTCAAAGCAGCAGAGTGAACATCGCTGTTACCTTGTCTTACTTGGGTAAGACCAGGCACAGATTTGCTGGAGTAAGGCAATGGAAGAGCTAAAAAAAAAAAAAAAAAAATCATCCCAAATTAGGGCTCCCTGGCGCCATATGCACACCTCTGGCCTTGACATGAGGGAACGCCTGCAGACCCCCAACCTAACAGGGGGCACTTTACTAACCTGCTATGAAATAGCAGAAATATCACAAGCTCCATTTTTCCTATTAGTGGAGCTATCTGCCTTCTGCAGTGTGGTATCTACATTTTTGTAAACTTGTTTCATTCACTCAGTTCCTAAATCAGCAAAATTTAGCCATCTTCAACATCTCTCTGTGGTAAGTGAAGTTTCTTTTACTACTGTGAAGAAGGGAGGAGGTCAAGAAAGCTTGGGAAAAATTGTTAGTATGATCTGTAATATGAATTTGGCAGAAAAGGAATTGAGAACATTTCTTTGGAAAACAATCAAAGGGCAAAGTTTTCCTCTTGAAGCTGCATGGTGATTTATGACTTAACACTCCAAAGAAACTTGCTACTCTGATGATTACAATAGCAAAATATTCACTGTCTGCCTGACAGACCAAAGACGGTCATTTTTCCTCCCTTTGTCAGTATCTCTCTATTCAGGCAGGGCCACATCTGTGTCCCTCGACACGTAGATAAAGGTTGAATGATGCATCTCTGCTCAGGAGCATTATAATGTAACTTAGATATGGCACAAAATGACATGATGAAAAGTAACAGGTCAGGTGGCACAAATGTAGGCTCGATGTTGCAGAGTATGACACATGCTTTCTCTTACCTGGATCTCAGCTCCTCCTGGCGTACATGAAAGGCAGCGTCTTTGTGGTTAACCACTTATACCACCTCAACACGCACAGGCTACCAATAAAACTGAGGATCCTGTGAGCCTTGGAGATGAGGAATCTTCAGCCTCCTGTATGCATTCCAGCTGGGGTCCATCAATAACACAGTATTAAAGTGTGGAACTTTCTGCCATCGAACAGTATGGTGGCCAGGAGTACAACTGAGTTCAAAATAGGACAAATTCATGGAGAAGGTGCCCTTTGATTTCAAGCTACTGTTGGGTCTGGGTGCACAGTCTGGCTCCACAAGTTTCTAAAGCACTGATCAATGGAAGTGTATGCCTTCATGCGGTGAATCACCCTTAGGGTTCTCTGTTCCTATACTCTTCCCTAAGCATCTCCCTTAGCCAATGCTAAAGGAAAGATCCTGGGACACTGGCTCTGTCCAGTCATATTTCTTATGCTATAACCAATATAACTGTAAGAATAGACATAAGAATAGACAAGAAAAATTGTCTTGTCTGGAGCTTAAAAGACCTAAGATTCAAATTTTAAGAACATGTTGTGTAAGACATCTTCAGAAAGGGTTAAAAAGAGCTAAATGAAAAATATTCACATAGACCAACTCAGGGGAGGGAGGCAAAACCCTGAGGCCTTCTTTGCAGTCACTGGAGCAACTGTCTTATCTAGATGGTGCTTCAGAGCACACTGCAGAGGCTTCCACCATGAGTCACCATCCATATCAGCATCCCAAACTGATACAGCTCCGGTAGCTTTTTCCAGCAAAGAAGAGTACCATACCCATTTTAGGTGAATAGCTTTTATGGATCATTCTTTCTTGTAGCCTCTAAATAATTTCTTCCCACTAGGCCATAGGACTTCCCTCTAACTCCCCTTGGCCAGGGTGCTTGCAGCAACTCACCTTTTCCTTTTTTGTTCTTTGAAGCATCTGCATAAAAATTCAAAATACATACAACTGCTAGCAAGCCTAGGCAACATTGTGAGTGCAGAGCTCTGAATGAACAAAATCTCACATTTAATGCAGACTTTGTTGCATCAGTGACAGCACAGGCTTTATATAAGTGCTACTATGTAAAAAGTCAGGTTGTTTCTGCCCTGGAAATATTTCACATTCTGTTCTTTTGCTGTATTACTAATTTTGAGTTCTGTTTAATGCTCAGCATCTGAATGGGACTCTCAATTACATGAGTCACTGCAACTATCCTTTGATTTTCTTTTTCTTTTTTTTTTTTTTTTGTCACGTACATGTAATCTGAACCCGTAATTGCTGGAGCCCAATGCCTGCTCTGCACACCCAAAATGCCACAACAGAATGGCCTCAAATGTTACATTCAGTTTTGAGTTGCTCGTGGCATGCAACGCTGACTTGCGTGCTTTGTCATTACTGTTACTTCCTGGTGAACCACGGCAGAGAAGTGGAGGTGATTTCACCTTGAATACACCCCCTCCCTAGACTGCAGCCTACAGAAGAACTATGTAGTTCCATGTTGTGGCAGGGGCAGGTGTAACACCAGCCTAAAATGAGGGAGGGTGGAGAAGAAAGAGAGGGGGTTAATTGTCTGGTTACCTGCAGTGTATCTCACTGCTGCATGCCATGCCATACTGGCCGGTGCAAACATCCCTTTCACACAAGTAAATCTGTAAATGTTAGCTATGAATAGTTTACCAGCCTTGCTATCTCACCTGTCACATCCACAGTCCACCACCAATATGTGCAAGGAGCAGATGAGAGGATAAAGCCCATGTTGGCACACTTTCTTCTGAGCAGATCTCTTCCATGCACTTGTAGGTTAGCTCAGGATCAAACCTATGCTCTGGAGGACTTTCAGGGAGATTTAGATACTAAAAAAGAAAATTTCACAGAGAGGGTGGTGAGGCACTGGCACAGATTGCCCAGAGAAACTGTGGCTGCCCCATCCTTAGAAGTGTTCTAGGCCAGATTGGACGGGGCTTTGAACAACCTGATCTAGTGGAAGGTGTCCCTGCCTGTGACAGGGGGCTTGGAACTAGATGATCTTTAAAGGTCCCTTCCAACCCAAACCTTTCTATGATTCTATGATATGTATATCTGGATGAATGTGTTTTGGTGGTCAGCTGTAGCATGCACTTAAAAATCTGATTTAAAGGGCGCAATGCTGACTTTGCACACATTTTGTGGTCAGGTTGGCAGTGTAGGTTATGGAAGAAAATGTATTTTTCTCACTTGTGAAAAGCTGAATTTGAAGCCTACGCAGAGTGGCTTTTCTGGGAAAGCAAATTTTCTAGGAATGCCAGTTACAATTTTAGGAAGGAAACAATGTGGTAATTTTCAAATTCAAATCAAGTTTTGGCACAGAAGAGGAAAAGCAAGGCTTGAGAAGAAAAGGTCATGGCAAAACACTATGAAACAGGTAAAAAACTGTTTTCTCTTTTTGTCTCCCATATTTTTTAAAGCCAGCTTCTTACTAGAAAAAATGCTTTCTATCTCTTCTAAACTTCTACCATGCTGTCAGTATAATGCAGGAAAGCACTGCCTGAAAATAGAGCTTTTCTTTTGCTAGAGGATAATTACAAGTTGTTCACTGTCTCATTATAAAATCCCGGCGAAAACTAGGATTTTACCATGAAGATGCCAAAAAGCATCAATATTATAATATTATACCTTACACAGGAAAAAAATAAGTCCTCTGTCCCTTGGATAAACTACCACTTCTGTGGCAGACAAGGTAGATCATAACACCTCTTTCCTTCCTTTCCACAAGATCTGATTTGAATTGAAAGCTCTGTAGGGTGGGAACACGTTAGGAACTACATTAAATATGTGTATTGTAAAAAAAATGTTACAGCAACAGTGTTGGGGTAAAAAAAAAAGGAGGAAAGAAAAAAATAGAAATCAAAGATTGGCATACCAAAGCCTCGACTACAGGTCCCAGGAATGACAGCATAATTATTTTTAGAGATGACTATAGCAGTAACTCAACATGACGCGAGAGACCTGAGAAACAGCAAGCCTGATTTAAACCAATGGAAAAGCCAGGAATGCAGAATGGAGACTGTTCTTAATGCACCATATTGCATCTGAACATTTTGTTCCTATCCATCTATCCAAAGCATGACGTTTTGCATTTCATATTAACATTCTGAAGACATTAAAAGATTCTTCAATTTGATGTTCATATGCTGTGTCAGAACATGCACTCTGACTTCTTAGAGAGATATTATGTCTACCTTTTACTCATCTTCCCTCCTTCAGCTTCCTGACTATCCTTCCCTCTCACTCCCAAAAAATCCCTAGGGCTATTTTTTATTGGTAGCATTATTTAGTTCAGCAGGAAGATAGTTACAAATACAGTTTGTGGGATTTGAACTTCACTTTGGATTTCTGCAATACCTCAGCTGTTATGCATATGTACTAAGACTGAATGCTAACAAATCATTGCAGCAATACTTGATGTTAATATACAATTTCTCATCTTCAAAGCACTTTAAAATTTCCCAGAGGTTCTACAAAATCTGGGAGAGGGAGGAAAAGATATGGGCAAAGCCTTTGTTTAGCATTGGTCTTATCATAAATCACAGTTAGTCCCTTTCTGCTTCATGCTACAGCAGGAATGTAGTCTTCAGATTAAAGTCTGAAGTGCTAAACAATGCTGAGTTGCCAGTAACACATTTTCCCTAAAAAGTATTTTAAATACCTTTTTTTCTTTTTTCCATACGGACAGCTCTCTTCAGAAGCTCTGTTCTCACCTTTGAGTTCAAAACCAGGGAAACTTGTGACATTAGCATAATGCGCTGTGAGCTGATTTTATATATCAAAAAGGACATTTTGATTTGAGAAAGTTTTGATAGCAAAAAAAACCAACCCCATATTTCAAAGCAATGAAACAACAAAGAATATAACCAGCAATCTTAACAAATTTAAAAATTTAATATTAAAAAAAAAATTTAAAGGTAAAACCTTTAATTCTGCATTAAACCTGTAATTATGCATTAATTCCTTCAGTGTTCAAAGCAGAACAGTTAGCTTTTACTAGCTGAAGGGAAGCTGTCACTAATTTGCTAGCCAGTGCTGGAAAGAGCAATCAAGAAAACTTGGAAGTGAATCGTTACAGAGCTTTACTTCTCCCAATCACGTACTAGGGGAAGAAGTTTTCTCAACACATGAGACCAAGTAAAATACTCTGCCCACTTAAAATGTCAAACCATTGCTTTAGAACAGCTCTGTGCCCAGTGTGACCTGCGGTCTAACGAGCACACCCAGGCTACTGACACCCAGAAGCAGCTACTGGAATTTGCCTTCAGCTGTGGACTGCTCCCCACTGATGAGCATGGAGGCAGTGCCCCTTCCCTGCACCAGCCAGCAGCAGCTCCTGAAAGTCAGGCAATGCCAAAAAAGACCTTTTAGGAAAATTTTTTCAAGGTATTTTCTGTTTTGACAGGGCTGAGTAAGGCCTGTAAACTTTTTCATTATCACCATAAAAAATGGGGATGAAACGAAACAAAAAACTAACTTGTTTTGCTTAGGGAGAAACAAATATAAAATAGTAATGAATAAAACACTCTATTTCTCAAATATTCCACTAAACATGTAATCCAATCCAGCCTTTATGCTTGAAAACATGACTTGTATTTAACATGCTTTCTAGGGCACAGAGATCTGTGACACAACAGTTAATACAGACTACAATTTTGAAACATAAACGTTAAAACAGTTCTTCTGAGGAAATTTATTTGATTGGATTCCTTTTGAGTTTGAAACATTTCTATAATGTCTGGCAAAACATAGAAGCATTCTCAGATGAAAGGTTATATGCATTCCAGAAAATTTTCCACTGAAATCTAAAGGAACTCTGCTTGGGAATGCTGTACAAGTGCAAACTCTTCATTTATGCAATTTTAATATAGTGGAAATACAAGAAGTGTAAGATATTAGATTAGTTTTAAAGCTTAGAAAGCAATTCAAAATGAAATAACATACATATTATTAATGAATAACTACAGTGAGAAGTGTAATTACTTGTTAACTAAATTAACTCCTAGCTGCAGTGCCTCAAAATGAGATTTTCTCTCTATGTATTCTTCTTCTAGCAAGATTTCATGAAAAACATAGGTGTAAAGCAGAAACTGTTAGTTATATTTCACAACTGGAAAAAGGAAAGAACGAAACTACAGTAATTTTTTTTTCCTTTTAAATTAGGATTTCTTTTCAGAAATAAACTGAACTTCAACATGTTTTAATTACGCATCCTTCTGTTTATAATCTTGTACTTAAGTCTAAACTAAACAACACCACTGGCAGAACACAGTAAATCTGAGGAACTGGGATGAACTATTTCTAGGTAAATGTTAACAGAGCCATTTTCCTTTCTACAAAAATAATTACGTTCCGGCAGGGGGCCAGTCTCCTGTGCGTGCCATCCCCTACTGTCCAATTCAGTGAAATTCAAGATCACCTTTCTTATCTGGCTATTCAGGACTTTTTAATTTTTCTGTACTCGAAGTATAAGCTGCTTCTTGCATTTGCAGCTTTTCATTTATGTCTGCCTGTAAAGAAAATCAGAAGAAAAAAACAGGTTATGATGGAGCTATCTTAGGCTGCACATTGTCTTTGTGGTTTTGACACACTGTAGTGCAGTAAGACAGACATTATCCTACACACCTTCCTGTTTTTCAGACATAACGGTGTTTCAGCCTGTACTTACGTGATAACACTTTATCATATTACTGTGCACAACTCTGATGCATGGCATGACTGCCATGAACAGGAAGTGATCTGGAACAGCCATTTCTCATGTAATCTTGTTTTGGGAGATAGGCTAATTTGCCTGTATTTTCAAACAGCCTTTACCAATAAACACCAAATCAGAAAAATTGTTTTGGGATTTGGTTGTTGCCACTGTTTTCCTTTGTTGCAGATGTTTGTTCTCTAGTGTAATACATTTTATTGAAACATTGCTGGAATTAGAAAACATTACTGAAAATGAACAATAAGAAAACATATTTCTGTGATGTTGCTTGTCTGTCTTAATTACAAACACAATTATGAATGTGCATCTGATTCTAGAACTCCAGACTGTTGTAGACATTGAGTGCTTAATTTACAGTGTAACATTTGTGGGGAAGGTAAGAGGGTTGTGACATTTTTTAGTGAAATCTTTGGCAGTGATAATCCATAGCAATCTTTAATTCTACAGCATTTGGAAATGTAGGATCACTGGGAAAAAGGCCACAAATACTGGGGCTTTATGGGGAATTTATGTACATTTATCAATATCAGAATTCATCACTGCAAAAATATGCAATAAATGGAAGGACTACTATGACAATCTTTCGAAGAGTCACAAAGTTTTGTTTAAACAACTGAAACAGGCTCATAGGTCCTTTATAGGCTCTGCATAAACTGTTCCAAAATTCAGAGTTACATTCTTAGTGGGCTTCATGTAATTTTGATAAAGTGAACTGATTTGGCCCAGAAAAGCTTGCAGTAACTTGCCATTTTAGGAACTTTTTGGCTTGCCAGTCCTAGAAATCCCTATTAGTGCTATACTGCAACCCATCAACACACAACGACAGCTAAAATGTTTTCAAAGTTCTCAGTAGCTCAGATTAGCATCAAAAAGCTGGAATTTCTGCCTCAACTTTTTATCTTTGAGGACGGCCTTCGCCATATTCAATCCATCCTCAAGTATCAATAAATATGTCCCTATCCCTTCACATTACATGCATATTTCATTGCTTTGCTGTGGAACACTAACCCTCCATGCCAATTCTCTCCCAGCCAATCCAGCTGCCTTTCTTCTCCAGTTTTTACATCCCTCTCTCTCAGATTCTACCTTCAGTGAAAATCAGCTGCCATCATGCTTCACTATGGTTGCTGTTGTGATTACTGTCAGCACTGTGGCATTAGACTAAAAGTTATTTTCTATACTCAACTAGAGCAACAGCTGCCTTGTGCTCCCTGGAGAAATAATGCAGATTGTGAAATCAACAGTTCACTCATAACAACAAAACGGTGAGTCTGACCATGTATTAGGTAAAAATCTACTTATAAGGTTACCTCAAAGGTCAAGAAATCAGGTGAAAAAGATACATTGGTGGAAGACTTAACAAAAACTAAAATTAAAAAAAAGCATTTTTCTCTGTGCAGGTTTTGTAAAGGAAAAAAGCTCACAGCACTGAAGCTAATGAAATCAAGGTCAAGTGAAAACCAGGTACTTAATTTTTTCTGTAGGTAGGGATAGGAACAAGACAACATAGACAAGGTTCCCTCCTGTTTCTAAAGACATGTTGAAATGGAATACGAAATCAAATAAGTATCATTATTCTAATTTATATTCCCCAATTATGCACAACCCATGGAAAACAATTTATTAATATCACACTATTTTCAGGTAATATTAGATATTTAGAATCATAGAATGGTTTGGGTTGGAAAGGACCTTAAGATTATCTAGTTCCAACCCCCCTGCCATGGGCAGGGACACCTCACACTAAACCATGTCACCCAAGGCCTCATCCAACCTGGCCTTGAACACTGCCAAGGATGGAGCATTCACAGCTTCCTTGGGCAACCCATTCCAGTGCCTCACCACCCTCTCAGTGAAGAATTTCTTCCTAATATCCAATCTAAACTTCTCCTGTTTAAGTTTGAACCCATTGCACCCTGTCCTATCACTACAGTTCCCAATGAAGAGTCCCTCCCCAGCATCCTTGTAGGCCCCCTTCAGATACTGGAAGGCTGCTATGAGGTCTCCATGCAGCCTTCTCTTCTACAGGCTGAACAGCCCCAACTTTCTCAGCCTGTCTTCATACGGGAGGTGCTCCAGTCCCCTGATCATCCTCGTGGCCCTCCTCTGGACTTGTTCCAACAGTTCCATGTTCTTTTTATGTTGAGGACACCAGAACTGCACACAATACTCCAAGTGAGGTCTCACGAGAACAAAGTAGAGGGGCAGGATCACCTCCTTCGACCTCCTGGTCATGCTCCTTTTGATGCAGCCCAGGATACGGTTGGCTTTCTTGGCTGCGAGCACACACTGAAGCCGCCTCATGTTCATTTTCTCATCGACCAACACCCCCAAGTCCTTCTCTGCAGGGCTGCTCTGAATCTCTTCTCTGCCCAACCTGTAGCTGTGCCTGGGATTGCTCTGACCCAGGTGCAGGACCTTGCACTTGGCATGGTTAAACTTCATAAGGTTGGCATCAGCCCACCTCACAAGTGTGTCAAGGTCCCTCTGGATGGCATCCCTTCCCTCCAGCGTATCAAGCGAACCACACAGCTTGGTGTCATTGGGAAACTTGCTGAGGGCACACTCAATCCCCACTGTTCATGTCACCGTTAAAGATGTTGAACAAGATCAGTCCCAACACCGATCCCTGAGGGACACCACTCGTTACTGGTCTCCAGCCGGACATCGAGCCATTGACCACAACTCTTTGCATGTGACCATCCAGCCAGTTCTTTATCCACCGAGTGGTCCACCCATCAAATTGACATCTCTCCAATTTAGAGACAAGGATGTCGTGTGGGACAGTGTCGAACGCTTTGCACAAGTCCAGGTAGATGACATCAACTGCTTTACCCCTGTCCGTCAGTTCCGCAGCCCCATCATAGGTGGCCACCAAATTGGTCAGGAAGGATTTCCCCTGCCCATTGTGCCCCCTCCCCTCACAAGACCAGTGCAGGCACTCTCTACACCCCGAGCTCTGCGCTGCCGCCTCCCCTCTCATCAGCTCTGTCTAATTCCTACGCTGTCACAGCCAGGGCAGCCAGAGCAGAGCTCCCAGAGCAGGCCCTGGCCCTGAGGCAAGCGCTTCCTATCCCGCTCGCGCTGCCGGCACCAACTGCAGTGCCACGCCCTGCTCCAGCGCTCCCCGGGGCGCGTTCTACCCGCTCAGGGCGGGGCCGTCCCTCTTGGCACCGCCCCCTGTGAGTCCCTGCCGCGTCAGCGGAGCTGCCCGCCCCTGGGCAAGGCCGGGCAAAGGCTTGCGCTCCTTGGGTGGCTCTCGCTGCTCAGAGCTGAGGCTCCGGGACGGGGGGGTTTCCCCTCGCTCCGGAGTTGAAGGCCCCTCTCTGGAGATACCCACCTCGGGAATTCCTAATTTAATAATTTTTATATTAATGATAATTATATTATTTCATAATTTAATAAACTGCTTCTTCAACAGTGTCCAATGCACTGTATCTAAAGTTTAAAGTGCTAATGCCACCTGTTTGTTGCAAGTAAGACCAAATTCCACCAGTTCCTTGGTGGAACTGAGTTCTAGCTGGTTTGCTTTCAATAATTTCATACACTTGAGGGAGCAGTTTACAAAATAACAATGATTTACTCTGCTGGGTTTCCACGTTTCAATTTACAGACCTCCCCGTAGAGAAGCAGGTCACTCTACGACAAATTTAAGTCCGTTCACTGACAGTAGTTTCCTTCCATTTCTTGAATCCTGCAGAAAGAACTTACAGACTCCTCAGGGTTTTGCAGGCCAGGGCCACCTGATGTGTTCCATTAAGGCAGCTCTTGTATAGTTACACACCTACCAAATCAAGTCTAGAACTGGCATAATTGTGTTATTTCTTACGCATATTGAAGGATGTGTAACACAGATGCATCTAACAATTTATATTAAGCACACATTGCTCCATCGCATTGCATATGCTCCATCACAGCAGCTGATCCTGAACCACTGAAGAGGAATTTTATCACTGACATCACTGAGTGCAGGATTTGGCCCATGTTTCTTAACACATAGTAATGCTGAAGATATATGTTGTTATATTACTGAATATTTTTTATCTTATCACATGTAAGCTGACTAAACTAGGAGTTATTTATAGAGGTTAATTCACATTTTTACAGCATATGGATGGGCTTTTTGCCAGCTTTAGCATGAATACAGTTTATATTTATTAAGGCTGAGCTATCTAATTAACCATAGACAAAATCGGTGAATAGCTTTCTAATATTAGTACCTCAAGGTTGCCAATAATTTCATTTAGGATTTCGTACTCTTCGGTCTTCTGATCTTCGGCAGTGATAGCAGCCACAGCATCTACCTCAAAGGAATCTGCCTCTGGACAGGGCTCTTCCCCTTGATCAGATTTCTCTTGGTCAGACCCCTAGCAGCAACCAACCACAAGAAATGTGTGAGTTACAACATTATCCTGCTGTCTACAAGACCAAACAGTGTCAAACCTGAAGACATGCAACAACACGTGATGCCTGCTTTTGAGAACTCCTGCTCTGATAGAGACCATCAGTGTGTCTCTCTCACTGCCCAGGCCAGGTTGGCCTGAGGTTATTGATACAGGGGGCTTGATATAAGAAACGCTAGTGCCTGGAAAATATAAAGTACTTTTTAGCTTAACTTAAGCTGTAGAAAGAAAACTATGTTATAAATCTGTGGAATTCAGGGGCCCCACTAAACATGAGTTAATTGTTTCACACTAGCCTTCTAAAGTATAACATTTCACACCATCCTTCTACTTATCAGTTAGTTCAAAGACAGAGCCTCCCAAACATCTGCTGGCTTGAGATACACCTTGCCTGCCCATCCTGCTGAATAAAAGCATACCTACTTTACAACTTCAGCGAGTTGTGGAGTCAAACCGCGTATCATTATGAAGTTGCATGGTTTGAGAGCTCAGAGGTGCTGACTCAAATAAATGTCCTCTGCTAACTGATTAATGCATTAAAAGTAATATCATTCAATCTTAGGAGAGAATGCATGCTATGTTCTTGAGAGTAAATGTCATTAGTGTCTGGGCTCCAATGAGAAATAAATGAGGTAGGAGACCCATTGAAAACTATCTTTAAAAAAACCCAACAAAACAAAGAACAAAACCCTCTACCTTAGATTCTGTCTCTGCAGCTGTTAGTGATGTTATGAATGACGAATAGATGTCCGAAGGTATGCCTTCTTCCAGCAGAGCAGGGAAGGGAGGATCTGCAGGTTCAGCAAGTTCAATCACAGACTGGCAATATAAAAAAAAAAAAAAAAAAAAAGAGAAAAAATGTAAGAAAAAGAAAAAGTAATTCAAATTAAATTTTTGCTCAGAGGTTTATTGCAGATTTTTCTAAGTGGTAACAAAATGGCTGGCAAACAACAAAAAACAATACCTTTTTTGTTACTATCCAGGTGCTCAGAACTGGAAAGCATACTGAAAATGATAATAGATCAGCTTTAATTTCTAGCTGCATCTCAAGGGTCCCTCTTTATAATACTTGGCAAGAACAGATGATTTTCATAATTTCATAACACTACAGCGTCTTACTCGTGTGGATAATTAAGTTTAGAAAACACAGTGCCTAGATAACACGCAGTCTTCCCAATACAAATATATCACTTCTGAACAGGGATCTGGTTGCATTTTGGAAGTAAAGGGCCCAGGTGACCACTAGGGTACTCTATCAAAGGAATCAGCTGGAGTAAAGTTATAATCACTCTGCATCAAATAAGGCCCTAAGAAATATGTAGCTATAATTTAAGAGTTGCCAATGGGACAAGTTTTGCAGCTTCATCATGCCTGCTCCCACTTCACTTTCCTGTGAACACGGGAACCTCACTGGTATTCTGCTGGCGCGTGAACTGTGGCTCCAGGAATGCTCTGACAGGGGAATGGCTTTTCCCCTCTGAAGTAGCTGGATGCAGTACTTATTCTGTGCTTGGGCTCTTGTGAGTGATGCAGAAGGTGGCCCTGCATCCTCTGAAGGGACAAGAGTTTGTGTCTTTTTTTGCATGTGTGGTTTTTGTGGGTTGTATTTTGGTTTGTTTTTTTTTAATTGATGAGATTGAACAGGGGGACAAGTTTTTTGAACAAGCAAGGAACAGCATATAATACTAAAATGGTATATCTAGGGCCTCTGCAGTGGGAAGTGCCCACTGAGAATACCAGGCAGATGTTCCAGTTCTGAGTCAGCTATTACAAACATGTAACTACATTAATTCACATCAGGGTAATTGCAGCTCCCATGAATTAATTTCCTCATACCTTTGAAATCGCAGCTAGGTTGATATTTGGTTTGTTTAGTTACTTGCTACAGTTAAACATGCTGAAAATGTTCAAGGGTCTATACATTTGCAAAAGTCATAACAAAAACTGAAAATAAAAAGTGAGACCTAGCCATTATAATTTATCACATTAAAAATCTCTTTTGTAGTTCTGGAAATTGTTCAGAAGTTATGTTTTGACTTTGTCTTTATCTTCAAGATTCCCTGTCATGTGTGAGCTCACTAAAAAAAGTAGACAGTATTAACTCATGTTTATAAGAACCCAAGAGCCTGACAGGAAGATTTCCTGAATTTAAGTAAGAAGAAAATCAGATTTTATAGAAACATTTTTTCTGTATCACTAATGACTCAAATTTTACAGCACTGTGCTAGTGCCTACAGACTCACAAAAGGAATAGGTAGAAAGTGTAGTTTGCGCATCAAAATGCAAAAACCTTGAGTTGAGCTAAATGTTATTTCTAAAATAAAAAGAAACTTTAATTTCAAATTCCTAAAAAAAAAAAAAGTAAAAATGAAAAAACCCAAATCCAAAAACCTAGAGCTCTTTTGATTTAGCAAATATTTCAATTTTCTCTGATTTCTTACCTTATATTTTCTTATTAAAAATATTCACTGAATTGGATGAGAATTCACAATTACTTTCTATTCCCTTAAAATAACGTATTTTTTGTTAGTTAACTATTTACTCAAAATAATTTCTTAATTTAGATTAAATCATTGTTCCATTTATTCCCTCCATTTCAAATTTAAAAAAAAAAATAATGTAAAAAAACTAGACTGGGCTTTTAAATCAATTTCTAGCTGATGAAATACAGTTTTGTAGCACGGATAAGATTTTCAGATGTCCTCTTTTAGAATAATATTTTTACTTCACTGCATCCTTTTAAAAAGAGCCATTCTTTACTCATCTGTTCCATGTCTAATAATAACCCTTGGATCTTGAAGAAATAACTAAATTACAGCAGAACTAGTCTCTTTAATGAGCCATAATAGTCTCAGCATTCAGCCAAAAGTTTTTTTAAAAGACTGTGAAGTTTCAGTGTTAAATATGAAGTATTTTGTTTAGTAATAATAAATTTATTAGCAGTACTACAGTTTACAGCCAAAATATAGTGACCTAAAAATGCCATTCTGCATTGCTCCTTCATATACATTGTGTCCTTAACTAGTCCAGTGGAAAATTAGAACGAATGAATTGTGGTGAGAGCCCAAAGCCAACAAACGTATTTAAATGAATCCTTCTGATGCAATACTTTCCTTAAAAAAAACAAACAAAAAACCCCCCCAAAAAAACCCCAACAAACCCAAACCCCAAACAATTAAGTCTTTGTATTTCCTTTGAACAAAACCTCATGTTTAATAGCGCCAATGGCTCTGTAGTAAAATCTATTTAAAAACAGAGAAGGAGACACAGTAAGTTTTATACAGTCACAGTGGCTTTAAAAACACATTGTTAGTTTCTTAAGTCTGAGTATATTTATGGTGAATTAATTCCGCTGACCCACATTAAAAAATTCATCCTCCTTTTTTTTAATTCCTGAAGATTTGTCATTATGTGAGCATTATTCACTATGACAAAGATGTATTACTCAAAGTGTCCTCTTGAATCAATGTAACTATCGAAATGTGAGAAACAGTTTGGCAAGATGATAATGCCTTAAAATTACCGGGAATATTTTCCTGCACACTGCGGCCCAATGGATGCATGAGAATTCAAACATAAAGAAATCATAAGGCAGTTGCATAAATGTAGATGGCATATTAGTGTCAGCTGCAGATAAAAGGATGCTCTTAAAGAGACTGGAGGAAGCAGAAGTTAATAGTCTTATATAGTCTAAAACAATAGTCTTACTAATTCCTAGGTGTGGTGGGGTTCCAAAAGGCCTCTTGAATCTGGACAAGTTAGAGCAGGCTAGAGGCTGCTCTAACATCCAGGAGAACTTAATGTGGGAAATATTGTTCAGTGTCACCTTTACTTTCCCACCCCAGTCTTGGTGGAGTCACAGGTGAGTAGCTGGTATTCAAACATCGCTCTCAATGTATAGCCCCATGCCACTATTTTTCTCTGGAATTCTTTCTAGTAAAAGTGTGCATAAAGAGAGGTCAGTATCAAAAGTGTCATGTTGTTCTGTATGTAAACCCACATAGTTTTCTTGTTGTTAAGAACTAGCAAATTACCTTTTTACAAATGTAGGCAAAGACAATAAAATAGTATACATGAAAATTTTTAAAACAGAATAATGGCAGGAAAGAAGACTGGTAAAGCATTCTAATAAATGAGTTCCACAGATGTGGCTGTTACTATAAAATTAGCTTTGCATAACTTACCAGTATGCCATTACATTTTCCCCCAGATGTTTATCTGTTACTTAAATTAATTTTGCTTAAGTTACTATTATTGCAGATTTTATCTATGCTGTATTTTATTATTTAAGTTTCTGTGGCATAAAACAAGCCCTGGCTGATAGTATTACTTTTAATACTATATATAAGAGATTTTAGTATTATACAAATGGCTGCTGGGTATATCTTAATAGTCATAGCACAGAACGTCTGTTCACAAAATATTATGTAGATTAAAACCAGCTATTTACTTACACTCTAATTCAAGTCATCGGAAAGGTTTGCAGTATTTATGTATGTGGTATGAAGGGAAACAATCCACTCTGGGAATAAATATCAGAGCTCGGAAATTAGCAAAGCTAAGGTCAAGGTCAGTTTGGATTTACTAACATACTTGCTGAAAATTAGAATTTATAGTTTATGTTTACTTTTTCAGAAATGAGAAAAGAGACTGAGGGGGTGGTGTGTTTGCCTCCTTGATACAAGACTTTTGTAACACAGAAACATTTTAAAACCACCATTTCAGTTTAATATTATCTGAAATTCTGTACTCCATTCCACAGAGTCTTAACATAAATTCTCTGTAGCTAATCTTACCAAACATAGGAAAACAATGATTTTAAGGATTGGAAAAAATATCCCAAGTTCAGCACAGACCATTTTTAAAGCCTTGTAACATCTTTCAAAGCCTTTCAATGGCTTTCCAACTGATATGGATTTGGTTTTATATGAATGGCAGGAGCATTTTAAAAAAGGTGTTCTTTGTGTGTCATTCTTTATATTTGTATCATCTGTGTATTTCTAACAGTATGCCACAGGACTTTGTGCTACCAGAGACCTGCACAGACCTCTCTCATATACATACATATATATATACATGAATGTGAGATCTGCTATGAAACAAAATATTTAATACAGGGTTTACATTAGTTTGCCATTCATGCTAAGCATGCCCAGCTACACACCTATAAATGTGCTGAATTTCAGTAGCTGGAATAAAAGGCATTTACAAGATATTGTTTGTTAGCTGCCTGTATTTTATGTGGTCGAATTTGAATGAATAACTAATGGACAGAGATGCACTGCCACACTGACTCAAACCTGCCTTCCTCCCCACCTTTAACCTGCCAGCATATGCAAACACAATGAATCCACCCTACTTGCCTTCTCAGGCATTGCCCTGCAGCGTTCTCACAGGGGGTTTTTCTGGGAGGCTGTTGATCGCTCTACAAATATATTTGCCATCCTATTCTGCAGCAATGCTATACCCAGGGTCCAAAGGACTGAAGGATATTTTGAAGCATTTAAAAACTTAATCCAGACATATGATCTATGTCGTGTGATTAAGATGGCAGAGCTTTCTTCTGAATGCCTTTACTGTACACATTTGTATTAATATTTAAAGTAGAATTAAGATCAATGAGAGATTAAACTTGGACTCTGAATCATGTTCCCCAGTTGCTAATGAAACACATGGAAATTCTGTGTGCATGTTCCTGGGCAGGATCTTTCAAACCACTATTTCTCAAATGAGACAAAAGTTCAGTAAGTCAAACACATACTTTATGCCCTTTTCCCTGCATTTCAAAATTCAAGTTAATACTTTTAAAAGAGAATTTTCCATGCTTCTGAGCCGAGATGTGAATCAACGTTGTTGACAATACATCAGTAATTAATCTAGTCCAAAATAGCTATCTGAAGCAATTTGGTGCCTACATTGACAAAACAGGATCTGCTCCTCCTCCCAGGAAGCTGTAAATCAGTCAGTGACATCTGGCCTCAAGGACATCAGAGTCATCTGAAATGTGGTAATTTATATTAATGAATATCAATATTAATTTTTAAATAAAAAAGAATTTGCTACTGCCATTATGTTTACATATGGAATATTATTTATAGCTTGTGTTCCTCCTTTCCTACATTTTGCCCATAAATTATTGTAAGGAAACACACTGTCAGAGTTACAAATATTTTTCCTTCGAGTTAAAGCTTTTACATATCCTCTTACTGTTTTCAGTAACTAGATGAGGGCAACAACCAGGATTTTCTTGCTACTCGAGGAACTGCTGCCAATTTTAATGCTTGACTGAGTAGAAAAGAGTGCTTCTACAATAACAACCAAAGCCTTCCTCTCTAGAGATATCTTAAGAATATCCTAACATACCAGAAAAAAATAATACTGATTTAACTGGGCTGCGGTCATCTACTTCTGCTTTTACCCAGCTTCCAATTATTACTGACCATTCAGAGATTATTTAGAAAGACAGAATAAGAGATAAAAAAAAAAAAAAATCCCCAGTTGGCTTTCATGCTGAGGACACATCACTAAATGATTCACCTTGGAATGGTCACTCTAGATTCACATTGTGTTTAGCATTGCCAAATCTCCTAGAGTTATGGGATTACAAGAGCATCTCAGTTTTCATTTTAAAATAAAGTTAGTGTCTAGCTCTTACAGTTGCAGAGAAAAGATTGAAAACATAAATCGTGAAAGCTCAAAAACCAGACTGCAAGCAGAAGGAACCAAACTAAAAAATACTTTATTTTTAATATTTTTTAATATTTTTAAGAAACATTCATGATTTTTTGAAGGTCTGTCTCACCATTTTAAACTCCTTTTTAAACGTTTTAAAAACAATGCATACAGATTTTGAGGAAGGGTGAAACGTATTTTTTTAGTACCTGAAAGTGCAACTCTTGCATATTAGGACTCTTCAAAGTGACAAGTCCGCCTCTTCCAGTTCAAGAGCACCCATCAGACAAGCAAAGAACAGGCAACTCCTAGTGTGGCTGTACAGTTATATTTAACAGGGATCCAAAGCCATTTCAAAAAAACCAACAAAACAAGCACCTTTCCCACAGTAACAAACTTTCTGGATTTACAAATATTCTTTTAAAAAAGTAAGGACTTTTAAAATTAGTCATATGATCACATTAGAAACCATAAAAGTAGGTTCTGTTGAACCCAATGCATAGCAGATGGTCTAATATTTTGATTGCACACACCTTATGAGGTCAGGGCTGTACATTTCCTTGCTGTACATCTCTTCTTTTCCAAATCAATCAGGGAAGATCTGAGATGAATGCTGAAAACACTATGACAAAAATTTGAAAGCATACTTGGCCAGGTGCATTTTGGTACCTCTTTCTGGAAGGAGGCTTCATACCTTTTCTAAAGACTTGCTGCCATCTCATACTGTCAGAAAATCAATTTGCATGAGAGCATATGCATTTGGCAACAAAACGGCCTATAAGACGTAAATTGCTTAGGGGGGTGGCATTCATCACACCTGCTTTAGGGGCTTTGTCAATCCCCTAAACCCCTGCTTGTAAGTAAGCGCAAAGATGACTGCATCTCCTGAGAAACAGTCAGAGCAGCTAAGATAAATTAAGAACCTAACAATTGCTTAATATACCTCCCCTGGACTACAGCAAGCACAGCCTTTTACCTTTCCCATTGGAACTGAGGAAAGCTGGATTACTCAGTTTGCCTGGTGCTGGGAAATATGAAATATTCCCTTATTTATTCAAAGAGCAACTATAAAAACTTAGCGGGGATTAACAGCACCATACATTCCTCCTGCAGCCCTGAGTGCATACTGTAAAAGTCAGATGGCTGCTGGCACTATCCTGGGCTGTTTTTTCCCAGGTGTTACATGTGTGATGCAGCAATGTCTCACCAACTATTACTGTTCTACAGGGTCAGCCCTAGGACTGCCAAAACCAAGCGAATGTAGACATGCCTATCTCCAGCATTTACGTCTGTTCCTGGCACGTCTAATGCTGTGTACACATCAGTTACAGCAGGCATGTGTCTAGAGAGCTGTGTGTATGCCCACCGGGTTTCTCTTAGTTCAGTAAGTGAGTCTTCAGGCTTCATCTACATGAGTACAATGTACATGAAAGAAGATTCCCCCAAAACTAGGAAAACTTTAAAAGAAACTTTTAAAATCAAAAGGATTCAAGGTTCAAGACTGGGAGCTCCTGCCGAGAAAGTCTGGCAGCAGAACAATTATCTTTTGGTGTTGATACAGTAACGTGCAATCACTGCCTCAAGCTGGACAGAGGTCCCACCTCCAGCCTTTGTCTGCCGCCATTCTTGAAGAGCCTTCCTTTCCTACCCATTTCCTCTGAAACCAGCATTTCCTCCATGCAAGGCTGGTCCTGGATAAGCCCCTCACACAACTGTCTCATACTCTCTACATTCCCGCACCAATGACAAAGGAACAAGCTCTTTCTATACTCCTCTCAGTTATCAGGTGCATTAGGTATGTATATGCTTGTCTATATTGATTCACCCCTAGCTGATGCTGCAGAAAAAAGCTGCCCTAACATTTAAAAGGTTTCATTAAAAAAAAAAACAACCAACCAACCAACCAAACCAAACAACCTAAAGAATATTGATTCTAAGCTAAAAAGAAAAAAAATTGATCTCATAATTTAAAAACTACAATACAGATTTTTCAAAAATATGCTACATTACAAAACTTTTCAGGATATATGATCACATAAAAATGGGGAGCTTCTGTTCTTTGTTATTAGACCTAAAACATAAAGTCTTTGCCTGAGTGTGTAAGTTTCTGTTAAAACAACAATTTGTCCTGTGGACTGTAATTCAATTACTGTTTTTATTGGAATCACATTTTGCTTTGGAAACAATCATGCAGAAAAACAACCAGTAACTTAGACATCTTAAAAACATCTCAAAACAGGCATGGCTCTGAGAACAAATCAGTTATGGTAATTCTTCCCCTGTGAACTGCAATGCTTTTTAAACCCATTTCCATATTTTTAATTAACACCTGGTTAAAAAAAATCTTACGGTAGGTCATTTTAATAACAAATGGGAAAATAATTTTATTTTATCAGAAAATTGACTCAAGACTATTTTAGGGAGTTATTTTTTCATGTTTTTATCATAAAAATGAAGTTATTAACATACATTTACCAATTTGGGAATTCAGAAGTAAGCCAGTTTTTCTCACAAATTTCATAGATACAGTTTTTATTCACCTTTCTATGTGAAATGTCTATTTTAACACCAGAATATTTGACCAGTACACACAAAACTCCACCTAAGTTTAAGACATCAGTACTTCTTTACAACTGCATTTCCACATAACTGGAATCTGCAGTATTCTAACCATAGCCTGTCAGTCAAAAGAAACCATCGCTTCCTTATATGACACTTGAATTTCATACTCCATTGTAAACAGTATATGTTCATAAATCTGTTTATACTGGTTCTCATCTTGAATGCTGGGGTTAGTTTTAACTCTATCTTATAATACTGTCGTTCATATTAAATAAAAATGCAGTTGTGTATAAGGGCAGGGCTAGTCTGGTAAATGCGAGTTAAACAAGGCTTTGTTTCAGCACAGCTTGGATTGGTGGGTGATTTGAAATCTACTAAATTTCCTCTTGGTAAATTGCCAAAGCCAGCCACACCTTGGATGATGTGAGGTTGTTTTTGAGAAGGTAACATCTCTTTACAGATTATCTCCTCCCACTTCAACTTGGAAGGTTTCTGAGAAGAGTCATTTCCATTTCTGTTGGGGCATGAAATGGTTTCTGGTGGAAAAAAGTCCATAAATCTCACTCTGCTTTGGCTTGTTGGGAAGCTCATGACAAATCATATAATCCAATGTGGAGATTTCAAAATTTGTTTAAAGAAAGCATGAGAAGAAACAAACATTTCTACCAAATAATGCCTCCCCAAACTAAAAAAGAAAAAAACCAAAAACACCCCAAAGCCCCAACAAACCAACACTCATTTACCTCCTTATCTCTTATAAACTTTATGTTAACTTCATCTTCTAGAAAATTTCCACATAGGTATCAAAACCAACAAAAATATGCAATATGCTCAAAAAAGGTTTCCACAATCACACAGAATTTTAACACAAGTCAGAATTGAGAGCAAATGTTTCAAACTTTGAACTGAAAATCTTAGGTTGGCTATAGAACAAGTGAATGTGAAAGGTACTGGGTTGAACTGTACACTTTCCTCTTACCCCACCTTGTGTTTTGTCCTTTTGAGAAACTCTGTTCTACAAAAATAGGCAAAGATAATGTGATCATAAAGTTTGCACAGAGTTTGCATGATGAGATAAAGAGAATGTGTCAGCTTTTGACAGAAAAGAAAAAAAAAAAGAAGCGATTATGTCAAAGGGATTTATCCATTCATTTTAGCAACACCTTTCCCCTGGCAGCTTTCCTAAATAGCAGCATCACAAGTACCAAAAAGCAGCACCTTCTTATAAGAATGCACAGCTATACCTGGAAGCATGACATTGCCTACTCTGAAGCTGCTGTCTTTCCATCTAACCCTCAGAAGGAAACACTCATCAGGAACACGAAATGTGTCTGGATTGCCAAGCAGAGAAGTTGAGGAAATCGTAGAAAACCCACTAATGGCTGGAAAGCTCAGCAGGCAATAGAGAAAGGCAGAGTGGATGGAGACACAAGAACATAATTAGTCCTGTGGAAGGAAAGACTTAGCAGCTCTGGCAAAAGCATGGGTCAACATGCAGAAGAGGTGAACGCGAGCGATGGGAAGTAGCCAGCAACAGAGTTGAACGTCTCACACATGGAGGAGAGACAGTGAGGCTGAACAGATGCATCTTCACCACTCTGGTACCAGAGTACAATGCTAAACAGTACACTTACTATTCTAGTCTCGCACTCCCCTTTGGCCTCAGCTGCCAAGCATGCCAGGCTGCATGAAGCAGATGAATGTCTAGTGTGGCTACCACAGTATCTCTTCTCACCAAACCAAGATTTTAACTTTCTTTCTCAATAGACTCATAACCCAAATATCATATCAAAGATGGCACTGTAAAGACTTCTGGACGTGGGCCCTATTCACTTCCTTAACTACTTCAGGTTATTTCCACCCGATAATCCCTTGCTCCATCTAGACAAAATGTCACATAACTTAGGTCCTCCTGTCATGATTCTTTAATTTGATTTCAACATCTGGCAGAAACTGAACCAACTCTCACAACTGCCACTGGGTTTGTGTTTTTATGTTGGCCAGAAATATTCACTTATGCACCAAAACACAGTCTTTCTCCAGCCAACACAATCCATATATGTGCACATATATATGTCTGTAACTGCTAATTGTTGTTTAAGCCTAGCACGGCTAAAAAAAAAAACAAACAAAAACCAGACAAACCCCCCCCCCCAAAAAACCTAAACCAAAAAATGGCTTTTAAAGAAGGAATCAATACCAAAAGCTGAAAAGAGAAAATGCCCCACTAGAGACCTTAAAGAGACAAGACCTTACCAAATTTAATAGTCAAATTTTCAATGTAGTCTCTCTGCACACAGTATCTTCACATTTACAGGGCTGACTAGTTTAAGCGTTCTTTGCAGGTGTTCATTATATCATGTATACATCCTAATAAATCATACTGGATGCACAGCTCCATGTGGAAGAAACAGAGCTGATAGGATACCTTTGAAAAACTTGGCCCCAAACCTAGAGACAATTTATTTCTCTGTGACAAGTAACTTAACAGATATATTTGTCTCTTAATGGTAAATTAGTCTTCAAGCAACACCCTCCAACAGAGGAAGATCTTAAGGTGCTCTTATAATATAAGGGATAGACAGTTTGAGCACTCTTAACTGTTTGGTTTGTTGGGTTTTTTTAAAGCTCTAAAATTATTAAAATTATGAACTTTAAATAATTATATTTCAACCAGTGTTTTACTAGTTTTCTCCCTACTTTCTCTGATTTTAATTTTCTCACTTGTCAGCACGTCTTGGCAGTGAGAACAAGAAAGACCTCAAACCTTTGCTGATTGCTTTCCACGCAATCTGATTTCTATAAATTAGAAGTTGCTGATGGGGAAGCAGACAGCAGTACCCTTTGATCAAGATACACGTCTTGATCTCTTTTATCATTTTTTTAAAAAAACAATAATATTACAACAAAAAAAAATCATCATACAAGCTTTTCGATCAAAGTGTGTCACTGTCTGCTTTCCAGTCAACATACTGCCAGTAAGTTGGCAAGGTGCCTGAAAAGAGCAGGCGGCAGCTGGTGGGTTTGATTACCATCTGTATATCCACTAATGTATAAAATCTTGTGTCTCCATCTAGTGGGCAACAGCATTTCCCAGGAAACTTTAAAATGGGTTGGAGCCTACTTCCGTGGATGGCAGAAGCAGTTTTGCTAGACTCCCTATCAGCAGAATTGGGCTCTAAAGCTGTATCGCATCAGAAAGCAATCTAAACCAAGGAAGGCTCTGGAGCCCCACCAGGGGTTCCGTCCTGTGCTGGCATGTGCCCTTGAAATCATGCTTTCTCCAGAAGCATTTGCAGAATATCTGTTTCTCTGCTCTCACAACAAGCCAGCTCTTTCTAACGTTTTGCAGCACTCTGGAAGTCTTAATGACCAAAATTTGAAAATGTAAAACAGATAACAGAAAAGAGAAGGTGAGGGAAAAGATGACATTAATGTCCTGAAATAAACAATAATGAATGAGACAAATATGCCAAGACAATGTCTTCCCTTAAGAATTAAACTAAAACATATTAAAGCATTACCCCCACTGACTGCTTGATGAGAGGACATGCAAACTACTGCATTAACTTTCTCATGTGGTTTCAGATAACATCCTTGACTGAATAGCAACCAGGATGAGATACATAGTTTTGGTTTTCAGGAAAAGTGTCACGTAAACAGTCGTTGGGACACAGAACGTAGAATCCATGTGACCACCCAAATGAGAAAATGAGGAACAAACTAGTGCTGTAACAGGTTTCTCATAACAGACACAGGACTAGAACAAATAGTTAATAGAAGATGAGTTCTACAATGTCCATTTATATCACCCTCCCTTTCATCAATTACTATCTTTTTTGACAACAATTCTGCTAGCCATGTACTGACTGGACATATTTCATGCACAGCCATCTAGTGTGAAAACTGCATCCTAATGAAGAACTATCAGTACAGCAAAATGACATAAAAAAAACCAACAACAAGATCATACTATCGATTTTTTTTCCATCCACATATGGACTAGGCCTAAATTCCCTCAGCTTGAGAAATCTGTTGAGATAACTCTCCAACACAGCATGATTACATTTCATTTAATGACTTCTCTGGATGCATGATAGGTTCTAAAATAGCTCTTCTTTTTCAGAATATCTTTTTATAAAGTTGTTTAAAATGCATTTTGATTTGATGCACCTAAATTGGTTACAGTAAAGCATTTTCTACTTTTATCTTATACTCCATTGCATTAGAGGTAAGTTTATTGTTCTATAAATCATTAATTCAAAGGAATTTCAGTTTAACAGCACCTAATAGACACAATCATTTAAAGTAACATGCTGCCAATATTCAGCTTTTAATCAGAAGCTGATCTGTCTTCATATAGTAAAAAAAAAAAAAAAAAAAAAATTATCAGAAGAAAGCATCATTTTTAAGAAACTCAGGAATGAGCACTTAAAAATTAAGTCAATACATGCCAAAAACTTTTGTGCTAATTTATTATATTGCTTGCTTGTGCAGGAAGGGCATGAGATTTGTTTCAATCTAATCTAATTGCCTTTATTTCAACAGAAAGTACAAGAATTAGAAATGAATGTTGTTCCCTCAATAATTTGCTGTGATAGAAGCTTTGTTTTCCAGGTCAGCACTTCCCATTTCTGATTGCTTAATGGGAGCGCCACACTGGCTAAAAAAAGAAGGCTCTGAAACTTTAGGAAATAGAAACTGCTGATGACCTGGTGAAGGAATAATGATTTATAATATATGAATAGGGGCAATAATTGGATAGCAGGCTGTACTCAAAAAAGCCTTAATTCACAGATCTGACATCAGAAAGTCATAATCCATCGATCTAGCATCAGAATGATGGATTATGACTTTTTTTAAGAACATGTAGACATGTCAGCTTCACGAGCATTCCGGGAATCACAGTCTAAATTGTTTTACTGAGGTCACTCAAACAATTTCATCTTTTTCCAATAAAGCTGATGCACTAATATTTTGAAATGTAAAAGTTCTCTTGGATCCATTTTTTTTGTTTCAAACCCTAAAAATCCTTCAACCAAATACTGCAGGTTGCCATAGCCTGTGATTAAAGAATTTTTTAATAATTACTTCAAATCTGTGTCATTTTCTTAAACAGATGACAATAATTTTAGATCCTAATTCATTTTTATGTCAAAAAGGTTTTGCATTTGAATTCAGAGGTGAAAAAAACAGGTTGCAAAGTGAGGGATTAATTACTATCTTTTCTTTCAGGAAGCGCAGTGCCATATGCTATAAAGGTTTTCCCCTGGACTATTGCAAAAATATCTGATTTTTAACCTCTGGCTCCTTCCTTTTTTTGACCCTGATGAGGTTTTAAATTGTCACTGCCAAAAAACAAAGTTATGATGTGAATATTTACTTACAGGTAAACCATAATTTCATTCATAAAATTCTATTACAAAATCTTCCGCATTACAATGAAGTGAAACCACCTATAAATTAATAACTGCTGTGTTAGACTAATTCAATGGCTCAGACAGGTAAAAGCTCTTAAAAAAAAAAAGCTTTATGCTCCAGGCAAGTATTGAGAATAAAAATAAAATCCAACATTACATATAAAATATGACTAAATATTTTCAATGTATACACATATTAAAACCACAAAAAAACTGTGACTAAAACCTCTTCCAAAGGTCTAAAAACTTTAAGTATACAAGTAACAAGGGCTAAAGAGCAAAAGAAATGAAGCAGACTAAGCCGGGTTGCATATCTCTATTTCTCCCCATAAACTCCTTTTTCTCTTCCCTTGTCTAGAAGGCTCTTTCTGCTTCTCTGGTCTTTCTCATCTTTCTCACCTTATTTCCCTTTTTACTCGTAAAAAGTTTTTCATGAGAGCTTATTAATAAAGTAACTACTTACATGAAGCTTGCTGGGGTTATTTTATACTTTTCTATATGTTCATAACTAAAGCCACTCTGGAAAGGAGACGTCATAGGGCTCTTTTACAACGGCTGAAATAATTTATTTCACTAAACCCCAAGTACATTGAGCAAAGGCGTCCTGGGTCCAGTCTCAGCCCAGATTTCAAAACAAACAATGACAACAATAAGACCAAAGGAAAAGACAGCTGCAGAACAGTAACCTTTAAAATCTCAGTGGTTCATAGAACAAAAGGGGAAAATAATGCACTTTTTACAACAGTAGACATAAAGAATTTACTTCTTTTTGACAACTAGATATGAAATGGATTATAAAAATCACTGCCATGTTATACACACTCCTTCCTCTAAACACACCTAATCTTCTTAGAGGTCCCACATAAAGGGATCACAGCACTGAAAAGCAACTACTTCTTTAAAAAAAGACTTAAACAACAACACTGCACGACTGATCAAAAGAGAGAGTACCTTGTTCAATTAACTTTACAGGGGAATTATCATTGGCAGGCTGTAATTAATTCACTTGGAAGGCAGTCATGAGGACACCACAGCCAGCAGTTTTCTGGTTGTGATTCATATGCTTGAGGTAATGACAAGTGGTCAGGTTATCAGTTTTGCAGATTCCTTCAAAGAGCCTGTTGTGAAGCGCCCTAGCAGCATCAAACCAGGGTCACTATTACTTCATCATCAAACTATCTTCTACCTGAATTTTTCTTTTTGACACACTATTTACCCAGCTCAATTCAATTAAACTTATGACATCAAATGAGACCCAGAAGGGTAGCTACAACCTTTTTAAGCTGAAGAACAAAACCAGCCCTTAGGACTGCATGCAGGAGAAGACAGAGGCCTCCTGGTAAATTGAGTATCTCCTGACTGCTTCTCTTTTTTTGGACTTACGCATTAGTCCTACCTCTTACTATTAAACTGGTTGTATTCTTTCCTTGTCTCCACTGACACCACTAACTCATTTCATGTATATTACGAAGCAGCAGTCAGATGTTAACTTTCTGTCTTCAATGACGCGTGCTTGAACCAATGACCTTGAAGTGAAAGACTCTGTAGATCTTTAGCATTCCCTCGACACTCCAGGCCCCTTTACTCATCTAGTTTATAAGCAAAACCTGTGTGCAAAAGGAACACTTACTCACAATTACTATTACCACCATTCTGCTGTGGCAGTACATTGCACTGAAAGAATATGAATTATAAAGTGCATGGGTTAGTAAAATTTAAATCAAGCAAATGTTTAATATTAAGCCATTTCATCTTTTTCCAAAGTTCGGCAAATTTATTACAAAGCATTGAAACTGCACTTCAAGCCCTAAGGCTTGCAGTGTTGGAGCCTGCCTGATTAATGTAATTAAAAGAATAGCATAACTCAAAATTTATTAAAAATTAAATATATGTGGCCTTATTGTTTACTTCCAACTGACAGCATGATTTCCAGCTAAAAATTTGCACCGCTTAATACCTGACAAGTTGTTAAAGCACATCCCCTTTCTCCTGCTGTGCATGCAATTAAAAGAGCAGAGGTTAAACATGGCAATAAAAAAATAGGGGAATTCTGGTTTTTGGTCACAGTGGTGCTTGGTTCTCCCTTCTCATTTTTACAAAGAGCAGGTGCTGCTGAAGAGGTGGAAAGTCTCATGCTGGGAGGGCATCAAGCTGGAGAAGGATAGGAAAACGCTTCCTTGGACAGAATCTTCCTCCTTTCCACAGTCACTAACTGTTTTGCATTGCATTCTTCTACCTTAGCCAAGACCCAGTTTGAAGAGGAGCTAAACTATATGAATTAGATTTCTAGACACACATAGCTTGTGAGGCCTGATCCAGAGTCGTTTTCAATGGGTGCAAAGCTGGCGAATTTATGTGGCACAAAAACACTCTCTTACACAGTGCTTATGAGACACTTGCAAATGCTTGGCCAGCAAATGCTGGCTAGCATACTGAGGGATCCCAGAAGTCTCAGAAGCAGGTCTTATGGGACAGAAACCTAGTCCTCTTTTGAAACTACAGTAAAAAAGCATACTTCTTCTGCAAATACTGCCTGCATACCTACATTTTCTCCTACAACAATTCTGCATTTGCCTTCAGTCAGTGTACTGATCAGCAGCCCCTCCCAGTACCTGAGGTGGAAAGCAAATACAAAAATTAGAACAAGTTGGCAAATGTACCTGTATATACATATTTCATGTTAGCACAGTTATGCTTTAGAAATTATGGCAACAGCAATAGAATTCCACTGCTGTGATCATGGATAATCAAAGCGAGTGAAAAAAAAGCCAGTGCTGAAATATTTTCAAAGGTATGAAAGTCTTTACTGCTGTGTGATTTAAATTTACTTGCCATTATTTGAAATTTCCTTTAGTCTGTGTGATTAGAATTTAAATGCCTCCAAAGTATATTAACCATAATTCCTGTTATATTGCAGAAATACTGCAGCAACCTTCCCTTAATGTTGAAAACCAACAAGGCTCCTTAATTTACTAGAGAAAATACAAAGCGAAATTAGTTAAAATGTTTTGAATATGAAGTAGTATTTGGGAATGATCCACAAGACCATCTAATACAGCATTTTCTACTTTACGTATACATACACACACATCACAAAGCTATAGCA
Organism: Psittacula echo; assembly: GCF_963264785.1. Classification (NCBI taxonomy): domain Eukaryota; kingdom Metazoa; phylum Chordata; class Aves; order Psittaciformes; family Psittacidae; genus Psittacula; species Psittacula echo. The sequence goes on from NC_137743.1 coordinate 49,503,367, forward strand.
GCATTTTATACAACTGTAAATACAGGCTTTTTAATTTTTGCAAGAATATTTTTTAATAGTTTTCAGTTTGAGGCCTAATTTTGCTACCATTACATACCATGGTAATATGTCTATTTTAAATGCAATCCTAGTAGATCCCCTGAAATTACTTGGGATACACTGGATTGAGGATACCTGAGTTGGATTGTAAATTCTAGCTGCACACTCAAAATTTATACCTGACAGCAGTAAAAGAAGCACAGACATTAAAAGCCTTCCCGTGGGTTATCCCATGATGATTTTGTCCAAAAGTCTCCATCTCAACAATTTCTTTAATTTTCAAATTCAAGATGTGACTGATGAGTAGAAATTACTGTTCCCTGAAGATAGAGCTCAATAGAATTTTAGCACCACACTGAAGTTTTAATGCAGTCCAAGTAAACTGGGTCTTAAACGGGAACTAGTTAGTCAATCTGGCCACAAAGTAAAAATAAAGCTAAAATACCCTGCTGCACAACTACTGCTTATTGAGGCACTGGGCAAGTTTAGCATAATCTTAATAAGAACCTTTACTCTTTCCCTCACTATACTAATCTTACCAAACCTGACATACAGAATCTTGTAAGTGGCACAAACCTATAAAAATGGCCTTTTACACAACTGAATTCCACAGAGCAGAGTTTAGTTTGTTAACAGTCATGCTACCTTTTCTTTACTTTTCATCCATTCTTCCCCAGTTGATTTGACAGAAAGAGAAAAGGGGAAATAAAAATGAAAAAATACAAATTTATATTGCTCTGTAGGTTGGGGTTATTGACACCTATCTGATTAAGCAATTAATTTCCTTCTAAAATTGGTAGTACACCAACAGATAAGTGCTAAGGAAGAAAGCTGGTTGTCTTTTTAATTGTATTTGTTCGCTATGAAGTGGAACAAGAAAAATTCATGTTATAATCTGCAAAGTGGTAAATGTATTAAAATGGCAATCGAGCACCGTGAAACTTTAGTGCCTAATTCCCAATTCCCAGATCAACCCATAGCCCTCTGTTTAATATACCATGTCCTGTTGGCCATTTAATGTACAGTCTTTAAATTTCCTGTTTCCTAAATAAGCTCCCTTACCGCAGACTTCTACATTTTATTCTAATGCATACAGTTTGCTGCTTATTAGTTTGCGTAATGTTCCTTTTACTATGAAAGAAAAAAAAAATCCACAAGACAAGTTTTCATTTTATCTTGCACTTGTCAAATAATAAGATTCTCCTAGTCTGTCAGACTTCTAAGCTTGTCTAATGTCTGTCATTTGCATCCAAAATTAATAAAGTCTATCCATGCTGTATGATTTTTCAGTTGCTCTGATTCTGATTATACACAATAATTTGTAATTTAAATTCACAAAAAAATATGCCAGTGTAGCAATGTGTTTGCATTGTCAGTTTTAAAGGCTTGGCCTTTATGACTGATACCAAAGCCCTGTTCTTTCCGCTCATTACAAAGTTCCAGTAATGCTTTGGCTGACCAATTACTTCTGGTAATTTGATTATGTACCCTCTTTCTTTTATGATTTACCCATTTAATTGAGGATTGATCAGAACAAAGAGAGACAATTAAATTTACTGCAATAAAAACAGTATGAATAACAAGAGTAGGAACTGAAGTCAAACCAGCAGTAGTTAGGAGTATGGAGATAAGACTGAAATCCTGTCTTTAACTTCTTCTATTGTGTTTTGCTGTGCCAGGGTTGCAAAGAAAAGGATATTAATTTTGCATTCAGTAATTCAGAGAGCTATATTTGCAAGCACAGCAAGGAGGGAGGGACAAGAGATAAAATCTCTGTCACGGCAAAATGAGTAATATTTGGCTCTGTACTTCCATCTTGACAATTTCTTGATTTCTCAAACAAAATGTCATTAGTAAACAGAAATGAATGCTTCAGTACTGAGTTACATGCCAACATGCATGTACCTATCAAGTAATGACTCAAGGGGTCATTCTCAAAACGCACAGAAATGTAACGACATTTTTAGAAATCCCACCGGAGGGCACCACAATGCGCCACTAATAGGGCTTGGCGCGGGGGAGACTGGGGGGGATGGGGAGGAGGAAGAGAAAAAAAAAAACAAAGTCGGCAACCTAGCTTCTAGCCCTCGCTTTCTTTTAATCTGGGAAAGCATGGACAACAGTAATGCTAAAAATTGAAAATAGTCTCCCACAACAAACCTAAGTGAGGATAAAACCTTTGAATACTTCATTTGAAATACCATCATTACAGATAATTTAACATTTCTCCAAATGTAAACCTTCAGCTACATCCTAACTCCTGAAGAATACAAAACACTGGTAAAGTATCTTCCTTAAAATAAAAGAAAATCATTAAGAGTCCTAAAGGTATAACAGACAAAGATGAAAATGATAAATAGGTGTAATGAATACAAAATGAATGGTAAGAGAAACTCTGAGAGAATGTTGGGCAGATATTCAAAGTAGAATACTCTGTAAAGAACATTCCTACCACTCCTCCATTTTATTAAACAAGAGCATTCCACGCATTGCCAATGGTTGCAATTTATTCACAACACACAATATTCAGTGAATCTAGATAGAGACCTGATTTCCAGCCTGTTCACGCCTGAAACTTGCTCACAGCCTTGATCAATCCAAAATTCAAAACTTCTCAAGCATGGGATGTTTTCACAACTCTGAGACCATATTTGGATGGTCTGCTATAAATGGAGCACACAACATTCATCTTTATCACTTGGAATCTATAACATTTCCTTAGACTGTATTCACAAGCCAAATTTGATATGCACAGTCAAACTACAGAGCAACTGCACAGAAGATATTGTTCCTTGTGTAGCATTATTTGAATAGAATAGAGACAACAAAACTTTTACCAAGCATGAATTCTAACAGTAAGAAAACAGAGTGATACACGTATTAGTGTGTAATTCATGCAAAATTTTCTGTGCTGAGGACAATAACAATATTTTCTGCAGTATGTTTTTTACAGTTTACGATACTGTTGGATTTTGTAGAACCAACCAAAAAGATAAAAAGGGCTACCCATCATAAAAAGTGTAGAACACAATGCGGATGCATTTCAGCTGAAAACAGCCATGTTTGTTTGTGCTCTACCCTGGTCACAGCACCATTTGCAAAGGAACTCTGCAGAACCTATGTGGTCTCTGGCCTAGGCTTTGCAATCTGAGACAAAGAGAAAATTTGAGGATGAAATCAGTCTGAAAAAAAAATGCAAAAAAAGTTCATACAAATACCACCTAAAAAGCTAAAGATTCTACCCACTCTTATAAATAAGAAAAAGCAAACATTAGGTATAAACAATCAAATATTCCTCCTCAGCTGTTTAAAGTTGGTCAAGAGGAGACTAAGGATGACTTCGTTATCAGATTTTCAACAGTGTAATGGGAAGCCAAATCATAAAATACATCAAATAATAGTCTTACTCATGAAACACTCTAGGAGACTCCAGTCGCTGTCTTTTCAAGCCCACCCTGAGGAGATGCAGTATAGTCTGCCTATTCAGTGTAGTTTTTCTGAGTGCAACTGCTGGAAATACATAATGAAGTCTTAGCTGCCATAAGCAATGAAGTGGATCTAAGGGAGACTCACAAAGCGCGAGGTTAGCTTAGGCTGATTAAAGTTACAGATGGACTTTTTTCCTAAAACAGAAGAATAAAAGATAGCGAAGATCAGTGGGCTAGAGCTGGTGGAAGCTGCCATCAGCCCACACTGAAGAAGAGGACTGGAAGGACAAAATTTCCTCCACTGCTGTATTGCTAGCAACCTGTAAATGACTTCAGGAAGAAATGATGAAAGAAAAGGTATAGGAACTTGGTAATGGCTTCTCTCTCCTATTTGCCTAGCTGCATATGGGCTACCTCAGCTTGTTTGCTTTCGGTGCTCACTAGATATGGGGAAAAGAGAACATGAAGAGCATACTAAGCTCAAGTATATGGCTCTCCTCCTAGTACCATTTGACAGCTTCTTTCCACTTTTTTGGTGCTTCATAATATTGTTGCAGTGTATTCAGGCTCCCATGAAAGAACCAAGCATTATGCTTTGGATAAAGTCCACCCCTTTACCAGATGTTTTCTCCATTTAAGCCCTAATAAAAACACTTCAAATGATTATGCTGAACCTAAATGGTGTTGAAGTCTTCCAAAAGTCTAGCAAGCTAAAATAATAAATAATACAAATGTTGAAGAAAACAGTTATTTTGTTAATATTCTATTTACACAGCTGGGATCTTAGGAATTTTATCCAGCTGTATATTTAGTAAGCAAGGAAAATTAATGTGAAGAATTGCCTTTTCCTAAGTGAAAAAAAAAAAAAAAACCACAACAAAAAACCCAAGTCAAATTAAAAGAAGGCTCCCCCCCAAATCTGCCTTTCTCTGCTCCATTCCAGATAGACACGCACACCTCCCCCGTACCCATGAACCACAAAATAACTGGAGAGGATTCTTCACAGACAGATGTAATTTATAACAAAGACAGGAAAAGGCAACTGTAACTCAGAGCTTGCTGCCCTTCCTATAAAGTTCACCTCCTTACCAAGAAAAAGCAGAGAATAATTTGTTTGGTTTCTGTACTCAACTCCTTCTCCTTTTATTGTGAAAAGTTTCCATTGTCCTTTTATGTTTTGATTATTGAGTAAGTTAAGAGACTTGCCAAATAGTCCTAGATTGTTAACAGACCACCACTATTTAACTTTGAATGCTTTAACAAAATAAAGGCACAGCTCACATTAATATTCTATGCCCTCATTTTATTTATTATCTTTTCTTTGAAATTTAAACAATTTTCCTAGCAAAGGTTTATTAAATGTGAGCCTAAGTAGCAGTATAAGTTACCTCACATACCAACCAGACATCCTATAAAACTCGGCTTCCTAATTAGTAACACTACGTTTTGCTGAACATAGCATATTCATAGGAAATCAAAATAATGTTTTATGAATTAAATATTCAAATACATCAGATTCAATGTTCAGTAAAAATACTTTATGTTGCAACTTATGACAAGTCGTAAAATTCAAGGTGAAATTACAAAACATACAAATTTTCTGATGCATTTTAAAAAGGGACTTTAAAGGACTGCAAAACTTGTCTATTTAGACTTTGAATACATTTGTCCTCATAAAACCAACTAAAGGGATAAAAATTAATAAAAATGTATACTGATTATAAATCTTCACAGTAAAGAAATGCCATGCTGTTTATTTAGATGAATAAGGTCAATATGGTATTCATAACGTAAGGTCACAAGATGTATGAGTTTGATACATAAATATTCACTCATGGGGATACATTCCCATGAAACATCACATGACTTGTCCATTCCACAGATTCTTTTATGAATACAGTTTAATCTTCAAGATGATGAAAAGCTGCAGATAAAGGTAGGGGGTATAAAAATAGTTGTCCACTGCAGAATAATTTCATGGATGTCTGTCTGCCAATTAATAAAAATAATGCTGGAAATTTTGGAAATAGGGCAATTGTTCTGGCAAAGCAATATCCACTAAGTCTAACAAACAGCTAAATTTGATCCAGCAAATTATAAGGGAAACACAGTACCTTCCTGAATAACTCCTTGGTCCATGCATGGAAGAGTTTAATACTGAAAATAGTATTGTTTTGCTGCAGACATAATGCATTGGCTTAATTCAAGTAAAATGTGTCTTTTTTTTTTTTTTTTTTTTTGGCAGATTCCTTACAAATTATGTTCTTTGAACTACCTAAAACTTGGGATGGAGCTTACGCATATTATTTTTTACCAGTGTGCCAGCAGCAGCCTACCTAGTTCTCCACAGCTTATTTACAACACAAAGCTCTTTTGAGAGTTTGCCACGATGGCTGACCTAGCAACCTGTTTTCTAGATTCCTGGTTCCCCAACAACATGCCTTATGGACAACTGAGGGCATGTTACAGACCCCAGAATCATGTGGACCTTGCTCCGGCAGAGCCAACTACGCTGTATGGTGCCAGGACGGAGCTTGAAATGGTCTTCAGGAGCACTGCATTGGTGTGAGGAAGCTTAAACATAGACATGTAAGAATAGCAATTCTGTTAAAGGGGAGTTTTTTGTTGGTGGTTTTTTGTTTGGGTTTTTTGTTTGTTTGTTTTGTTTAAACTGGAATTAAATCAAGCTGCAAAAATCTCAAAATCTTCTATGGAACAAAATTACTGATCTTCGCTCAGCTCCAATTATTTTGTTTTATGCTGGCCAAGTAAAACAAGAACAGCTCCCAAAGGGCATCAACAGAGTAAGCTATTCAGGAATATTAGAAAAGTGAAACAAAATTCATAGCCTAATATTCTGCCTTCAGCTACTTGAAAATTTCTTCAAGTCAATACATGTCTGCCAATCTCATTGTCTATATTTATATATTGATTAATATTTTTAAACATGTACAATAGCCTTCTGATAAAGCACATAGTCATTTGGATCTTACAACATTCTGATGAATAGCAGAAGGATGCTGCCATTCATGTACTGTCTGTTCTTGTAGTCAAAGCCTTACAATTCCTAGTTGATCTGCATTCCAGCAAACAAATAAGCCATTACTGCTGTTACCAGAACTATGTTTAAACACATACACATACAGAAATCAAGCCACTTTCTAACTAAATAACTCAAAGAGCACATCTGTGTATATTAATTCCTGTACAGTTCTAGAAATGTTTTACTGCCAACAATTCAAGTTTTTTTCCTCTCTCTCTAACATTAAAATATGTCAAAAAATGTGATGCTTTGTCAACTGTACAACTGAAATAAGAAGTTATGATGAGCTTCAAAATGTTCTTTTGTTTTGTTTTTGTTTTTTTTTTTTTTTCCTGTAGTGTCTTTAGCTTTTCATCCTCCATGGTGCTAAGCAATGTGACCTCAGTCACTTCTCAGTTTAACTTCCGTATGTGAATAGGTCCATTGAAATACAAGTTCCCATGTGCTTAAAAAGAGGCGCTTGTTTAAATGCTGCGTCAGAACCATAGTGCTAAGCATACTGAAGGCATAGCCTATGTCAGATATTTGGTATTTTTCCTGCCTGAACTTTTACTTTCATGACTTCATGCATGTTACTGAATTAAAAAGCAGGTTTGTTTCATATTTGATGTTTCCTTAGAAAATAATTTTAAAAACATTTTGTCAATCATTCTCTAAAGCTACTGTAAAGTACTCAGCACTGGCTTATGAATTCCACTAGCTCTCTGGAGCCCCCACTGGCTGTCAGGGCAGCACAGCTCAACTACCAAAACTCAGTAATGTTAAAATTGCCATAGAAGACTATTAACATGTGACCTATGTGGAAACGTAACTGTTAAAGATCAGTGTATGTCCACTACTGGCAAATGAATATACCAAAGACTATCTTTGATATAGATATGCTTCAAAAATTGCAAGAAATACTGCATACAATTCCAACAGGCTCCACTTTTCATTCAGAATAATCACAAGTTCTTCAAGGTCTCTCTAGTTATGGCCATAGTAAGCTTCTAAGATCAAAGGACTGAATATCAGTGATTTTTGTCACAAAACCGACTGGCTCTCCAGCTGGTTACTTCAGTAATCTGGTCTTGGGTACTACATACTTCTGTAAAGGACATCAAAAATTTCCCCACAGACATCAAAAGACCAAGTACCAGTTTGCTAGTTTTAAACATTCATAATCGTAAAATAATGAACCTACTCCTGAAGCTGTAGTTTTGATCTTCTTAGCAGTAAAGGCCTGAGGAACACATTTTGAAGAAAAAAATAAATAAGGACACAGAAATTAAAGAAAAATGGAATATAACACAACATCTATTTATCAAAGATGCATGATGCCAGACTAATTTCATAGTTTATTTAATAACTGATTTTCTAGACAAAAGACATGTGAGAGACATGAACAATTCATGTGAGGACAAGAATATAATACAGATGGGACTAAATGACCTTGGAGACTATTCACTTCTGTATTCAATGACAAATTGTAAGGTGACGTTGTAGGAACATAATTTTTTTCAAAAAGCTGCTGTGCACTGGCAGTACCTCAGCTGGAAAACACAGTAATAAAGGAGAACCAGAATAACAGACCTACAACAAGAGCGCCATATGATGCAGGTATAAAATGTGATTCTAGGACTTGTAGGCTATTCCAAGCTGAGAAAAAGAAAGCACTACTGATACTGTACAAGGCCTTGCTTTTATCTCAGGAACAATATTATGTCAGTTTGTTCACTTGTGTTCAAACAAAAGTGATTTAAAGTGGAACAATTAGAGAAAAAGGCCAACAGCATGACTAAAGGCTGGTATGAATGTAAGAATGAATGCATCAAAAGCCTACCTTAAGAATGTAAGAATACATGCGTCAAAAGCCTACCTTAAGAGCAAAGATTAGAGAAGGCTGGCTTTTCTAGTTTAGCTAAATGAAGGCTCACAATAAGATGGCTGTCTCTTTATGTACTAGTAAAATAAACACTGGGGATGGAACAAGAACTAAAAGTCAGTGCTGGCACAAATTGTTACAAGGAGAAACGCACATAAGCTTGTCATGAATACACTTAGACTGGAAACTAGAAGTTTTATAACCATTACAGAAACCAGGCACTAGGGCACCTTTCTGACTGGAAGAGCAAAGACAAAAAAATTAAGTTTTTAAGCCAGAGTTTGACAAGTTTCTGAAGAGGATTTTGCGTGTTTTCCTATGAGAAAATAGCACTAGAGCTGACAACTGACGAGGTCCCTTCCAGTCCTGTGCTCTTATTTCCTTTAAGTCTTGATGTTTTTGCCATGGTGATATTTACAAAACAAAGCTACAGAAAATCAACTCAGTGGTTTTTAAGCATTACAAATATCTGAAACCTCCAAGCTTTGAAGAACATGCACTCCATTAGCTGGGGAATGAGTCTCTCTAGTGTGAACTGATATGCTTATGGAAATATTCTGGTTTCATACATCTTTAAAATGCAGTTCTTGAGAAATCATTGAGCAAATTTGTTTAAACATGATTGATTAACCAATCTAAATATGCAACACCTAATGAGGATTACATATCAAACTCAAGTTCCAGACTTCAGGGCTTTTGCCATCAGAAAAAAAAAAGCTTTATTAGTCCTCAAATAATATATTCCTCCTAACAACCCTCTTAAATTCAAACACAGAAGGGATTTTGTTCAAACTTTCAAAAAAAAGAAAACAACCAGAAACCAAACCAACCCACAATTGGATGAAGACCAGACATAGTCTGAAAGCTTAATGTTTCAGAAAGTAAGGAGTACATGGAAAGAAGGCATTAATGGAAACAGTTTTGGAACTCTAAGTACAGAGGATGATATCTAGTAACTGCTATAATACTGATTCTGCACTGCCATTAAACTTAATCTTTGATATTTTTATTGCAACCTGACCCACTATGAGATCTCTAAAGAAAATTACATTGTACACTACTATTTCAAGAAGTCAAACTTAGCTAGTCATCTGGGCCATAAAATAGCAGATTACTTCGTCAGGCTGGCTAAAGCAACTAGGAATAAAAGTAGATTTACCAACCACATTATTTTTATTAGGAAATGTTTCAAAGCAGACATAATCCCAAAAGACCTTAGTCTCATTCCATCCAAAAATACACAACAGAGAGCAGCAAAAACATGAACTGCGGTATAAAGTACAATTTGTAAATGTGAGAAAAAAATACAAGATGTGCTGTAATTTATCATCCTATCAAAGCAAAAATGAATTAACATAGAAACAGAAAAAGAAAGTCTTCTATGTAATACACATATTAACAATTTAAACCCTTGTTATAAGTTGTGATATGTTAATAGGAATTGCTTCATTGAATCTCTGCACATGAAGATTTAGTCTGTACTCCTTTTGCTCTTTAAAACTGCAAGCTAATATAAGTGTACTAAATCACAGCTAGAGAGTAAAACCTCCAGAATGGGCAAAAGTTAAAAACAGTATCTTTAACAACAATATTCCTGAAGAACTCTGGTACATTAGCGCTACATGCATTTTATTTTGGATCACAGCCACAGAACAGCTAAAGCACTGCTTCTTCTGTAATCATTCTAAATGTGGGGAACTGCTCATAACAGTAACAAAAAAACCCCAACAAAACCAAGCAAAAAAAAAAACAACAAAAAACCAAACCCAACAATGAATTTACTTGGCAATCTTAACACTTCTCAGCAATTCCTTGTACCATCTTGTTTTCTAACAGGTATTCATGCATATATAATATATAGGTCTTTGTAGATCTGAAATGAAGGAGAAGTAAGTAGTTTGATAGCTAGAAAGGCAAGTTTTAAATTTTAAATACTGCCAAAGTAGGTTAGATGTGCAATATGTGTTTTATCATCTAACCAAGCATTCATGTCTTTCAATTTTAACCTTTTTTTTCATAGGCAATGTGATCACCTCAGGCAGTCTGGTTTAAAGGCTTTAGCCAATGTAAAAATATATTTAAATTAGACAGGTATTTCTTACTTTTTTTTTAAAGACTTAAATACTGTCTGTGTTTTACAAAGGTGGTTCTATTATGCTAGCTGCATCAAACACAGAATATTAATCAGACTGTGAAGCTCCACTAATTACCTGCCACATTTCAGTAACTTAAATTTTGTTAAGTGGCATGGCCACAGATATCGCATGCATAATTCGAGTTTTGAGTCATTTCCCTTTTCTTGTCTGATTTTATTTTACACAGGAAATGACAGGGTCATTTGGAAATTACTGCAGTGAAAGATCAAAAAGGAAACCTGATTGAGAACACTGTTATAATTGCCTGTGTTAGAGAAAAAGTAAAATTCAATGAGTTTACAATCCATCACAGTAAGATTTCTCTGGAAAATACATACCGTGTTTTCTCTAAAAGGGTATCCATTACAACATAAAGTATTGCTATTATTTGTTGAAGCTGCATCTCTTTTAAAGAAGCAGGTCTTCTCATTAGCCTATTCGACTTTTTTCTGTAGGTACTACTTTTGGCACACACAGCACAAATTTACTCACTGAGCTAAAGCAAGCCATTTCAGTTGAAGCAAATAATTTCAGTTAAAGCAAGTCATTCCACTGACTTGTCTCAAAGCCTTTATTTGCAAAAGGATGTAATACTGTAATTAAAGTCTTGGAAAACCATGGTTCTTTGTTATTTTGACAAATCTGACCATTACAATTTACAGTCCCCTATTCCAAAATGACAGACTTTTATTGCTGGAGCTAAAAGAAAACTTTTAGACATTAGCAGCACTCAGCTTAGAGTAAGGATCACATCCAGCTGAGGACCATGGTGTGCCTGCATGGGCTTTTTACCTTTTTTTTTTTTTTTAGCAAGATATTGATCTACATAGCAAGACAGCAGTCAGCCTTTCAGCACAGATTTATCACCTACTTTCACCCTGCAGATTTCCCAGCTGATCTCCTGCCTACTTCTGTTCCCTGAGCAGACGCTGCAGAGCATGCAATTCCAGGCACGCTCCTGCCATGGCCAACCCCACCAAACCACAGCAGCCCCACTAACTCATCAGGGTTTCAGCTGATAGTCTAAGGGACTGCGAACATAGAAGGGAATGCTTTCCTTTATGGATAAGAATTTCTAAATATTATAAAGTTGTAGCAAGAGAACTTGAAGTCTATGTTGGGTTCACCTCCCATCACATTTTAACACATAAAGCAAATGCAAATAATACCATAAATTTGTATGTGTAGCTTCAATGCCTTAAACTGTTACTTACTGGAGAACAATGCATCACCCTATCAGAATAAACTCTACTGGAATATGATTATTGATTTTCTTGGGACTGCAGTGTGGCTGGACAAATTAAAGACTTTCTGCCATGTAACTCAGAATACAAAACAGATGGATAAAACTGAACTGTCACATAGGTAAGAAAAGGCCATAAAAGTCTAAAAATTGTCATGAGGATTTTCATGACAGTTATAACTGTAGATTGCACTTGTTATTTTGATGGATCGTCACCAAAATAATTCAAAGAAACAGATTTCTGCCATTCTTAGTAGAGGTCGTAGCTTCAGCAGAGGTGGTTCTCCCCAGCAGACAGACTGTGCAGAGCAAACATTCTTCTGTGGCTGGGACAGTGTACACTGATCTCAGCCACCCAGAAATGGGTTTTAAGAAAACACAAAGACATTTAATTTAAGCTAGTCTACAACTGATAAGATGCATTACTCAAATTTACACAAGAAATTACTTAAACAAAACTTTATTAAAAATAATTTTGCCAGTTAGAAAGTGCTACCCAGCCATTGATCTGATTAGCTAATCTAAAAAAATAACCCTAAGGGAGTAATGCTGAAGTCCTGCTCTACTTATGTAATGACAGCTTTGTCACTGATTTCATCACAGTTGGAATCGTAACCCATCTTACAAATGATGAGAATAATTTCCAAATATTTGCATCCATATCAACAAAAATCCTTTTGTATAATACAGTTATTTAAAATAACACAGACAGAAATTATCATTTGATGATGAAATGAAACATCATTTACATCACATGCTTGACAGTGTGAAGAAAATTTTCCAGTGGATTAATTTTAACTTCACTGTGTACTGATAAACTAAAATATAAGTGCCATCAAAAAATTCCACTACCATGCATCTCTGAGCAACCAGTTGTCTCCTAATATAAATTATAAATGTAAATCCTTTTCAATGTATTTTAAGATATAGCCTCAAAATGCAGAGTCAGGCTAAAGAAAGGTTTATTTGATGAATTGAATCTGTCCATTTGATTGAAGACCACATCCTGCATCAATGCATTTTCCTATGTATTTTCTCACATGTAAGTTGGAATACATGACAAAGTTTGCAGTCAACCATTTCACTATTATTAATTGAATACTTTCAATATGCTGAGTTTCTAGCTAGCTTGTTTCCTTGCAGTCAGTATAATTAACTGTTGGAGAAATGAAACTCTTTACATACACATGCGTACATAAACATTAGGACTGTGGTCAGACTAGGCTTGGAACACAACCTTTTCTGGTTCTGATTGCTGATTTTGAAAGTCAGACTCATGCATTGCTAATTGAAATTACATTCATCAACTTATAAATACATACACAAAAGTATTCCTGATTTAACACAACTAACATCTTAACCAAGCAATGCATTTACACTTTTTTGAAATCCAAAATTAATTCTGACTATCAGGATCAAAACATCTAACTTGTATTCTTTAATCAGCCATTTTACGCTAGCAATACAGTAACGTTGACATGAAGTTGCTGTGAGCAATATAAAACATATGCTACAGTGCATTCATTAAATAACTCTGCATAATGAGTTCCATCTATATAAATGACTTACCTCATTACTTGTCACAAGTTCTTCTCTTGAACTATGGAAGAGGTATTCATATAGTTTATAGTGTTTAAATAAGCTGGAAAACAAGAGAATATAGTACTATTACAGCTGTAAATCTTTGGAAAGATAATAATATTAAAAATCCTGTTAAACTAAAAGTTACTCTCCAGCATGGTAATACTCCAAATTTAAAAAAAAAAAAATTGGTTGTTTAACCTCAAGTACAAAAACCAGAATATTTAATTTACAGCATTTACTATCATATGGCCATAAAAAATACAGGAAGATACTTCAAAATACATCCCCTTTGTCCTTATGAAATTGAACTCTGCAAAGACAGTTCTACTCTGAAAAAAGTAATTAACAAAGCCAAATCGGCTTTCAGATTCTGGGATGGACTGCCAATCTAGGCATCAAGTTGATCTTGGAACACCAAAACAGTAAAGAATGGAAGCATTTATTCTCTCAAGGTTATGTTGCAAAATCACCATAATATTTCCTCAAATTAAAACTAAACTAGACTGACACACTGGAGTTTTGTGCATTACAACAAAAGTAACTTTAAGTAGAATTTGTCAATGCCCTAAAATATTTATCTGCCTTTAAAAGATATACACCTTTCCTTTTCACATGTTTTAAATAGTTTTTCCTGTTCCCTTTCCTAATGATCAATGATATTGCATTTGTTTAATCAAAGGTTTGGTGTTTCACAGCCCATCTGTTACAATTACTTGTTCTCTTAAAATCACGATACAGAACTTCTGGCTTCTGCCATGTCATTTTGACATATGATTTAAACCACAGCTCTGTGATTTCATAGCAAGTCCAGGTTGAAGAATGATTACAAGAATTTCTTGCTCTCTGCCTGATGTACCCATGAAAGATACAGCAATATTTGAAGGGAATAGCTGTAACTGATTCCTGTGCTTTCCAACTAAGGACAGGACACAGGTTTGTTACTTAAAAGAGCCATCAACTGGGACAGCAGTGCCTCTTTGCTTGGCATTGGCAAGGTCGCAGCTGGAATACTGAAGCCTGCTGTGAGGATGGCTTTGAACTAGATGGTCTCCAGAACTAGATGGCCCTTCCAATCTCAATTTTTCTATGGGTCTATGAAAGTAACTAGTATACCCAACAGATAAAATTATCTAGCTAATGCTAAAGACACTGCTACTAGCAGCAGAATATCATGATAATGCAGTGGAAGCATGGTTACAATACCAGCGCCTGGCCACACAAACCAGCATGGGCTGCTCCTTGACATATGGTGCTCCCTAAGCCTCACAGGGAGCCAGCCACTGCAGGTGCCACCCTGGCTGGCTGCCCTACAGCTCTGAAGCTTTTCGCTCACCCAGCCTCACATCCCCATATGGCTGGCAGAAGGGCTCAATCAGCCAGCTGCATGCAAAGTGAGAGGCTGCTGTTGTGAGGCACAGGTATCTGAAACACAATCCTGGCTCTGGCAAGTAACAGAGAAGCCAGCTGTGGGAGTCAGTGCTCAGTACACACTATTTTAACTGATTGTCCTTCCCTCGGTCATCATCAGTGTTTACATGATGCCACATGCCACAGTACGAGAGGTTCCATGAAATACTGCAAATCAGAGATGACTTGCTTTAATTTCAGTGCTGAAAGTGCCTTCTGACGTACATCAGTGGTCCTTCTAAGCCATGAAAGCAGCTTGGAATTAGGAGAATAAAATGGTGGCATGGTCTGCCTCTCTTAAAAGACAACAGTACATCTTCCAGTAGTTAGTCAAATGTATCTGTGAAACTTTCAAATGCATTTTTACCCAAATGGGCACTGACATTTTTGCCCATATGTACATTTCCTAATTTGTTGAGAAGTATTACTGCAGCCTCATTGAACATTTGGTTCTATGTGCTATATAAAAGTTTTATTCTACAGGTACACTTAATGCGGTCATTCAATTACCATTAGTTAAAAACCAAATTTTTTTACCAACTTGCAAAAGAGATTTGGCTACTATAAACTACAAGCTCTCTTACTCCAAACAACACAGCTATGAATTAAGTTGTTACAATATTTGCCATTTCATTTGCAGTACATTTTTATTGCACTACTTCACCAAAAAATTCCTGCCATGATTCAGTGGAGATTGAAGAATTATGTTTAAGCAGACTTCAGGACTTAACCTGGAAATGACTCACACCAGTTTATGAAAATACACATGCCTCCTCACATACACACCTATTATTTGGTAAAATTCTAACAGTGATTATTTGAAATAAGAAAAAAATATTTTAATGAAGACAGACATACAAGAAATAAGATATATATCTTTCAAACTGCATTGGCAGAACTTCACATTTCAAAGTGCCTTGGAAATAAGCCAGATTTACAGCACCTAAAAATCAGTTCTTCCCATCTAAATGTGTTACGATATTTCTTATGGACTATGTTGAAGGTACAGATAATTCATAATATTCCCCAAAATACAAGTTAGCACTTTTAGCAATTCTGAATTTCATTAATTTATTTTTAAACAGAACTTTGTTCAGTCTGGCACCCTTAATCCTGCATCAAGGAAAGAATTCCTCCATTTAACACTCTTTAAATCAAGTCACGTAAATTATACATCAGAATTTATTTTGAAACAACAGTGCAGTTTTCTTTCTTCTATCAGACATTATACAAATGCTTTTGTTTGTTGTGAGCAATTAAAAAAAATCTATACCAATGTCTTTAGCAATTACTCAATTAAAATTTTACCCATGCAAGTAAGATTAAGAATAGACCCCTCTTATGATGTCATAGGAGAATCTGAAGGTGATTAACAATGACATATTTCCCTAGCTCCACTGTTTTCTGAAAGAAAATGTCAAGATCTATGTTGATGTGTGTTTGCCCAAGGAGACAAGATAAAAAGATGATAACTGTCACCTTTCACCAAACCTGAAGGTGTCATTACAGTTGCTGCACAGTTTGTGCCAATGTATTTGTCCTCACTTCCATTATTATCCCCTGGGTTTATATCTCATCTGTAAAAACGTGATCTGAACTAAAATATGTCATACTACCTTGAGTAGGAAAGAAGCTATAGGCCTATCATTTAAAATAAAGGAAAAAAAAAAAAAGTGAAGAACAAGAAAAAATGTCAAAGTAATACATTAATTTGAATTGTAATAAAACTAAGTCAATCTATTTCTGAGTTCATAAAGGTCAAAGTACACCCCACATAAGTGTGCTGATTCAGTTCTTATTTAGAAGAAAAATATTCAAATTAGTGAAATTACTGACTGTATGAACTGGACACATATAACAGATTTCAGAGTATGTGTATAAATCCATGACTTTGCAACAGCACATACTTGTAATAAATTGAGCAGTTTGAGCTTACGTCTACATATTTAGTGGAAAAAATACCATTCTGCTGCAAAAGTCTTGTGACTTGATTGTATTCCTACCCAATTAATACTTTGGTGATAGTAGGATGGAGCACCTAATCTCTTGAATTAAAATATTGTGACTGTGTAGGAATTCATTCATGGACAAGATATCTCTGAATGGATAATTTACACAAGACCTATAGACACAGTATTTGGAAAGAAAATTTGTTCCAAATAAATACACAAAAGGCTCAGGCAGAAAGGGAGAAGTAAAAGAAGTTGAGTGAGACAACTTAAATGCCAAGTTTCCTTTTAGTTTAGGGCTAGTGCTTGGCAGGACATTGGTTTGCTGTGACCACAGAAATTTGAGATTTAAAGAGATGTTCTCATTTCATACAGGAAGAACCTGAAGTTTTTTATATTTTCCATGGGAAAAAAAAGAAAAAAAGAAAAAAAATCAGAGAGCAGGAGAGAGACATAGCTCAACTGTAAGAGAAATTGCCTGTGATGGGTTTAAATCTCCATCTGGGTTTAAATGGGTTTAAATCTCATGGGTTTAAATCTGAATCTGAGTACCCTAAACAGAAAGGCTATCAGCCATCCTACCATTTTTGTCCATCTTCAAGAGGAAATACTTTCCTGCATCCAGGAAAACACTCTAAAAAAACCTTTTTGACATGTTAAAGTTTTCCTGGCAGTCATGACCTCACTTTTTATGCCCATATGCCACAAAATCTTGCTCTAACCACTCCTCAGGTCAGAAAATAGGCTGAAGGGCTACAGGTGTAGTACAGCGCATGAGCATAAATTACAATAGTACCTTTCCAATTTGCCATCTCCGTACCCCCAGCATTCATGGATGATACAACAGCTTGAGAAGCATTCCATCTATCATGTAGTGGAATCAGAGATAGATGAGTATAGCCACTGTCTTAGCTATATTATTTCAGTGAAGAAAGGTCTGTATACATTACTTTATAGTTAAGACTTTACATGGAGAGGTATGATTGGCTGCTATCAGATCCTTTTTTTTTTTTTTTCCTCAGATACAGAATTGAATTACTGCTGTTTGTATCTCTTTCTGTGACTGTTTAAAAGCTGAGACCAGTCACAAAATCTTTTCATGTAGATAGTGAACTTTTGCTAATTTTGAAATGCAACATTTCTATGACTCTTATATGACCATAGACTTAATTCTGTAAAGTACATAACTTTAAAACATTTAAGAAGTCCACTACAGCTGTCAAGGCCAGAAAAATACTTAAAGTTATAGACAAGACCTAGGATTTTATTCAGCTGGAATGTAAAAGTAGAATGCTTTAAAAGAAAATCAAGAATATTCTCTATACACCACTCTCCCACTTTTATCACCTGAAACAAAGCCCAGAAGGAAGCTTTTCAGCATAATCTCACATTTGATAAGCTTCCAGTCCAAATGTATTTAGTGGGCTTTGACATCTGAAGCTAGATCTATACTTCTACTTGCATATTCTCTCTTCTTTTTAATGTTTTGAAGCGTGGTGTGTGCACTTATGTTGGCATGTGCAGTATTAACATATCCAATTAAATAATGTTAACTTACTTTATCAGCTATTTCCACACCCCGTTAAATTATTCAAATAAGACCATATCCTGTAGAAATAAATACCTGATATTCAGATAATCAATGACTGCTTTGGCTTGCTCGATCCTGAAGAAATTCAAGTCACCACTGCTTTCTGTATCAGTTTCTCCTGTTCCAGCCATTGCTCTTCCAAGTTCTTTTAAGTTGTCTCCTAAGCTCATATGTTTGTCTGCAAAGTAGACCCAAATAACAAAAACTACATATAAATATGACAGGGTGGGGTTTTGGTTTTTTGTTTTGTGCTTTTTTTTTTTTTTCATTTTAATTACAAAACTTCTTGAAATTTAAGTAGTTATGAGCCACATAGAAACTTAAAAAGCAACAGCAGTCATACATTTTTGTCTGTTGCCATTATTCTTGTCAATAAAATGTGCATTAAAATTCCATCACAAACCCACCAATCCACCCTCATAATGTAAGGATCGCAATAATGGATGTTTAAGATACTACAGCTTGGTCTCTTTACTTATGCAGAGATAACCACAGGCAGAATAATATGTAAATTTAAGATGCTTAGTATGTTTATCTTTAAAATAAATTTATTATACTTTATGTATTGTAAAATATTGCTCTTCTGACCTTGTCCATATTAATGGCTTATCTTACATAAATCATTAATACAGGAACAGATATTAAAATGGGTAATCAATTTGTTTTAAGTGCTTACAGTCATAATTAAACATTAATATACATAATACTCTGCATGTATCCTCAAGGTTGGAGACATTTTTGCACACCCCTCAAAATAGATAATGACTTTACATTTTTACCCTGGAAGTCAAAACCAAATGCCAAACCAACTTTGAATTAAAATTTAAATTCTGTTTGTTAACTGTCTTTATAAAGAGGAAAATCTGAAATATATCAGTTTGCTGAACCTTTAAAAAGAAAGGATTAATCTTTCTGATTTGTGTACAGTGTGTACCATCACTAGAACCATGGTGGAGTTTAAAGAAAATAAAGTTTTGAATACAATTTACCTGGGGTTTATTAAGTCTAAAAATATCTACAGTAGAAAATGGGGAAATATCCACCAGTGGTGAAATAGATTTATTTCCCTTATTGTTTTAAGTCTCTTCTGATCTGCTTCTTGATTCTTTGTACAGAAAACAAATTAAAATACTTACAAGATTCTGGTCTAGTTTTGCCCTTTAACGCACAGCAAGCAACCCCCTGAAAATTTAACCAATAGAAGCCATGGGAAATGAGAAAGAGTAACAGAACTGGAAATATCAGTTGGTAGGGAAATGAAGCCATATAACAAGATTCTGAGAAGTCACAACATCCAGGCCCAGGTCTGTCACCAGCTTGTCCAAATTTTCTCTTTCCTTTGTGCACCTGAGTTTCAGCTCAAACTATCTGTCTCAGGAAGGCTCTCACAGTCCTTCTGAGGTAGGTAGCACTTTACCCTCAATGTATAGAAGATGAAACAAATCACAGAAGTAAAGTAACTCCAGCTCCCAGTCAACCAAAGCCTCCAGCTTCCAAAACTCAGTTTTTCCCTCTTTTTTACCAGCCTCAAATGAGTTTCCACTAGCCTCCTTCTCTAAATCCATTCTTCCTGCTCCATTCTATTCTTGCTATTACGGTCAAATCAGCTTGACATTTCAGACCACTTGGGTCCGGTGTAGGGAGAGGAAAGCAACTAGATGATCTTAAGGTCCTTCCCAACCCTAACTATTCTAGGATTCTATGATTCAGGGAACTTAGCTGTGAAGAAAATGTAAGAAATCTCCTGTAAACATTTACAAACTTCATTTTCTTTCCCTAAAAGCCATGTATCTTAGTCAAATCTGAATGGGTTTTCACAAAACAGCAAAAAGTAAATTCACAACACTTGCTTGATAAACCTTATGTCTTTATTTCAAAGCATAAAGGCATTGGAGCTGTTAGGGGAAAAAAAAAAAAGGACAAAATAATACTTTTCTTTTTTTTTTTCCCCTCACAGCCTCTGTCTGCAAGCCCATTGAACTGTTTTAGTTGTAATTTTATATATAAAAATTAATCAGAGGCAGACATTGCTATGGAAAATTTCTGTTTAAAGAGTTAAAGTCTGTCAAAGTTTTATGCAACTAAGATCACATTCCTGAAAAATGTCAGTCAGCTTTAATAATCAGTTATGCTACCAGCTTGTCTGGTACACATGTATTACATACAGTCTCATAAAACTAATTTCTGACACGTTTCCATTCTTCTCCATTGCTATATTAATCTAGTTAGCATATGTTAAGATACTTTCTCACTGGAGACAGGAAGGACAACTGGAATTCCAATGATCATAAAGCACGTACATATTCTGTCAAAATTCCAAGTCAGAAAGGCTCTTGAATTAAATTACAATAAAAGAGTATAATAACTATTACGAGTTTGATTTTAAATACTCATCTCTTTGAATGGAACTGCTGAGTCCTTTCACTCTTCCTCTGGGATGGACTTTTCTCAACATAATCACTTTCAAAATGAATGTTAAGTAAGCATTGTGATCTCCGGAAAATGGGTTTTAGAAGATGCTGCTATGAATTTTTCTGGCTATTTTTTCCCACTAGATGCAAGCTACATGCTTTGTTGGAAATTTCTTCATAGTCACAGGAGCTACAGTCCTTTCATTGTCATTTTTCATCCTCAGCAGTGATGCCAGTTTACCTCCCTCACCAGTTTTCAGTTAACCAATATATTTTGTGCCAGAAGTGCAGTATTTGCTGGTTTTTAGTTAACCAATATATTTTGTGCCAGAAGTGCAGCATTTGCCATACAGCAATCTGCCTGAGAGTTGACCTCCAAGGATAAAATAAATGTAATTCACCTGCTGTAATGCTACAGGATGTACTGAATGTCTCAAACAGCAGAGAAATGTGCCCAAGGCTACAGTGAGTCAGTCACCAAGACAGCTGGAATTGGAATTTAGGAGCTCCTTGCTCTTACTCTACTGTAATTATTATTTATTTTACCATAGCAAAGATGAGGTCTTTTTAGGACGTGGTGGTTTTGTTCTACTTACTGTACAAGCAAATAATTAGTGATATTCGGCTAAAAAGACTACATTTATCTTTAAGAAAAGTTTAATAACTGCCAATAAGAGTTATTTTCAGGTACCAGTATAACATGCCAACATTCAAGGGGAAAATAAATAATTTTACGATTACTTGTAATAAATATTGCTTCCTTAAAATGACTGGAAAACAATCTTGTCTTCCACTTCAGATATTTATTTTACAGTTTTTAATTATACTTACCACTGAGGTTCTCCAACAGGAAATTTAATAGATCCATGAATCCTGAGAGCTGTATCAGACTGAAGTTCATTTCTTTAGCCCACCAAAAACCCGCAGTATAGTAATCTAGCAAAATAGCTTCTTTTAAAGATGTATTTAAATGTTTAAAATTCAGAAATCCTTCCAGGCTTCTAGAAGAAATTGCAGATTAAAATAATGAAATTTTAAAATAAATTACAAATTCCAAAGTTTAACTTGGTCTGCTTGTAATTATATCTATAATATATATTGTTATTGTATATATGTGTGTATCTTCCTGGGACTTAGCCACATCAATTTCTAGATATGAACATTAATGATCAGAGGACATATCAACTGAAAAAACAAACACCTATAGGCTTCAACAGACACTAAATGTTAAGATATGATTAATGAAATAGCAAAAATAAGAACATTACAAAACCCAAAAAGAAATATACTGAAAACTCCAGAGAAAAATCAGTTTGTTCAGGAAGGTGTTTGTAAGGTGAAATGGAAGTCTCCACTTTTGGCTATCACTATTTCCCTCAGATTGAGATACTTTTACAGTACACTAAAAGGATCTTGCTTCCCTTTCAAGATTATTTTTTATGTCACCTCCAAAGAAAAATTACATTTGAAAATGAATGTAAATAATATAATATATAATTATTGAACGTATGTAAAATATTTTGGATTTTAAATTCCACTTTCATAATAGTCAAGACATTTAAGAGCCTCATCCTATTTTACTGGCACACTGCGGAAATTTTTCCACTTGCTTTAACTTAAAAAATTCATGAAAAAATACACTCTCTCGTAGGAGACCATGCTGTTGCTGATACATTTATGTTTACTCCATCCAAACATAGAATTAGTTATGTCTTTCGTAATAACTGTGCACATTTTTCCAGGTGAAGAAAAGGGATCAGGGCTAGAACTTCAGTTTGCAGTTCTGCCAGTATAAATTCAGCCATGTCTCAGGTAGTTAAGTTTTATATTAAAGCAGTCCTTGGCTTCTTAACTATACCAGACAATGCAAATGCTAGATGTCATCATAGTTTTCCCCTGTAAGAAAGCAAAGTCCTTCTGTGTGTGTGCGTGTCCCCATTCCTTCCTAAGAAGGGCATTAATCTCGGACCTTCTAATAGGCAGAAATTTTTCAGGGTTTACACCAAGCCAGTAGAGATACAGTGTTAAGTAAGATGAGCTGTTGGTTTTTGTTGTTGGTTTTTTTTTTTTTAATTAAAGCCTCAATAGCTAACAAAGGAATACATAATCCAATCAGTTTTAAAACATGTATTCCTTTGTTCTTGCATGACAAATTTGCATGGCTGCACAAATGCAAGTCGGTTAAAAACACTTAACTGTGTACTGAAATAGAAGTGGAACATGGCCAGCTGAACTTTCCAAGGTTTGAAACAGTCCATATCCTCTCTGAAGCTCCTGCCAACTCTGTGTTTTCATAATCAGAGCTTCTCAGGGATTTAGATTTTTCTCTGATGCCGCTAACAATGCCAGTACTCATTTTTTCAGTATTCTGTAAGGCATGTTACTGACAACAGTATCTATAAATGATCAGGAAACGATGGATCATTTAGATTCCCTAGTTACTCTGCTATCTTTTCCTTCATGGAAGGTGCTCAAGTACTACAGAGATGGACAGCAGTATAAAACTCCATGATAGATACGAATGCAGGATATCAAAAATCTTATACTGAATCAGATCCATTCTAATATTCTAACCTTAGCTGTGGCCTTCAAACTGCTTTATGTATAGACATGATGCTTTAGTAAACTAACAAAATTTCAGTGTTACTTCTAAACTGCTTAGAGTCCATAAAGTGCCCTGTAACTATCCTCTTTTCAGTCAGATGCAGTATATACTTCACGTTCCACTTATTCCAGTGTGTATATATACACATGTGATTAGTTGAGACTAAGAAGAAATGTACAAACTTTCAATACTTTTCTTTTTAATCTTTTTATCATTAAGCACACTGTAGTCTCAAGTTGCACGTTTCAGTCTCTTCTAAAATCAGAGGCCTATCATGCAAGAGAAAACAGTAAATGAGAGATTTTTAAACAATTATTACTGTTTGTTGGGAACAAATTTTCTTTCCAGTTTTATTTAAAAAAGTATCTCAGAAAGAACTTTTTCTCAGAACAGTGAAAAATAGGAGAAACAGAATATATATTATGAATAATATTATAATCTCTAATAAATAGTTTACCTACTCAGAAGGACAAGGTTCAATTTTTTACAACCTAGTCCAGTGGACTAGCCCATTGACTTTCAATTCACTAAGAATTTCCTAGAGGACACAAGTCCTTCTAAATAATTCGAGCACTTCTGAAAAGTCCCGTCCTTAAAATATAAGCCTACAGTCTCAGGTTGAACTCCTGGTCTCCTAAATTTAGCTGCTATTAAGCACTAATAACAAAGGAGAATGTTGCTACAGAAAGGATAAGATGGGCTTACATCAAAAGTCTTTGTCTGCCTTCTATTTCCCCAGTGCACCGTAAAGGCTACCCACTAATACCTTCTTCAGCTTCCCATTCCTTCCTGAACTTTTCAGACCTTTCTGATTTTTCAGTAACTCTAACTTAGAGTACAAAATCTTACATGCTTTAGCAAAAAAGTTACCAAGTGAGACTCATAAAAAAGCTCAGTATTTGCCTGTTCTTATTTACATCTTAGTATTTCATTTACAGCATATTTAATACTATTGTAAACTCAGAAACCATATAAATATGAAATACAAGGGGAGGGGTGGGAGAAAAGGAAATACAGTAAAAAAACCCCTAAAGACGAATGATGGAACTATCACAAAAGAAATCTAACAAATAGTCTATAATTTCTGTTTCATTATTACATTGGATCTAGAATTATTATCATTGCCTCTTACTTTTGAATTTCTTCCTCATTTTGTTCTGACAAAGCAGTAATTTGGGAAAGAGAAAGAAATGTCCCACTAATAACCTTCTTTCCACCTGTGGCATCCTGATCTTGGTCTTCTTCCTACACAAACATATATATATACAGAAATATAATTTTAAAAGCTTTATTTTATAATGTCAGTAACTTATCTAAATAACATTTTTATTTTGAGAAAGTATGTAAGGGATTAATTCAACAAATGCCAAAAAGGTAATACAGCTAAAATTATATGGCAGCAACACAATACCCTAACTATTTTTCACTAGAGAAGAGCTAGGCAGATATATGGAAAATAGTATTTTTATCTTAAATTCATGTGGGAACAGAGTGACATATTATGTGTTGCACAAGATTAAATTAAGTTGCAACTAAAAACAACAGAAATATAAAGGTGAAAAAAAATAATCTATGAATCTAGATTTGACCAACATGATACTAGACTGCACAGTAATTAAATTTTAAAATCATTTTCTGGTTAGGATATTAAGAGTATACATACACATTACCATACTGTTTGCTCTACACCCTGAACTTGATTGCATTTTCAAATCCACTATCTACACCAACTCTTTCCCTAAGCAAAAAAAAAGAAGTCCAAGATAGCTGCTGCAACACAATGAAACACATGCAAGGATCTGACACTACTGTTTCAGGAAAGGTCAATATATTTGTAATACAGAAGGAAGTTCCTTATAAGAAATATAAGGATGTACATGTTACGGGGATACCAAAGTAAGCATTAATCAATAATGCCTTATGAATAATGTCTCATGAAAAATAGAGTAATTTGATAATTAATTTCTTAGGCTGTGTCACTGACCAAAAACATTCAACCAGAGACTTCAGTAAGAAATCTATGAAATAAATAAAGCAGTAGGAAAAAAACCCTGGTTTACAATCGAATATGCAGGCAACAAAGTGAAGTGTCAAAGCACATTATAAAATGCAAGGAGGCAGACTCTTTACAGAGATGCATGGCAGTGGAACAAGGGATATTAGTCATAGAATAAAATACTCCAGTTGAAAGGGATCTACAATGCATTAGCATGTGACAGCACAAGGAAAAATATTCCATTATGAAGATAATTAAGCATTAGAATAGGTTACTCAGAAAGGTGCAAGAATCTCCATTTTCTCAGGTTTCAAGACTGAACTGGACAAAGCCCTGGTCTGCATTCACTACCAGCCCAGCTCTGAGAAGCCAGCTGAACCAGCTCATGTCCAAAGGATCCCTCCAGCCACATGACTGTGGGTCTAATTGGCCTGATCTGCTTCTGCATGAGGACATAAAAACCTGACCATAATTTACTCGTAGAAGGTACACTTCTGCATCTGTGGGACTTGGGCTTTACAGATGTGCAGCAAGGCAAAACTTGCAGAATAATGTTTCTAGCCCATCTAGAGAAAGTGGAAGATTTCCTACCACGAGCTGATTTTTGAGCCTTAGCAGCATTGTTCGGGGCTAATAATCAACTAACTTTAGCATTGGGCAAAGAGAGCCCCCAAACAAAGCTACACTACTCCCCCTGCTGCAGCCAAACTGCAAGACACACTTAAAATTCGGACTAGCTGAGTGGCAACATGCGTGACTGATGAAACAAGACTGAGAGAACAAAGAACATTTAGTAGACAGGTAAGGTTGTTTTCCTCTAAGTACTAGAATACTTTCACATGTACTATAATATGAAAAATTATTGTTCCCAACTATAAAGAAGTTAATCTCAGACACAATGTCTCATCAGAACAACAGGAATGAAGTAAACTAAGACTTCCTTCACATAGTTAGCATAGTTAGAGTTTGCTTTTGTTTTATCAGCAATAATTCTTGCAGTATAAGAGGAAGTACTTGTACAGACAGTAATGCTGATGTAATTGAAGTTGCATGCCCTAGCTAGGGGGAAGAAAAAAAAAAAAAAAAGGAATAGCTCAACATGCTAATATTATATGATTAATGAGAGATATTTTTCAATAATCAGGAAAAACATGAACACTTTCCTGAAGTGACCAGTGTGTTAGAAACTTGTTGAAGAAGAGTAGAAGTAGTGAAGTTAAAAGAACTGAGTTAAAGGAACAACTGATACTGATGTTTTGGAAACTGAATTAATACCTGTTCATCTCTCTCAGGCTGTTCAATGCATAGGATACTCTACTATGTATTTTTGCATCATTACATAAATGATATCACCAATCAGTCATTCAACATTTTACTGACCACGCTTCTTCTAAGACATAATGTTAACATTTTACAGGTATCACCCCAGATGGACTTTATCAGTATAGCGCAGGGAATTTAGCGCTGTATTGTAAGAAAAGCATAAGAAAGTTGAAGGTATCATGGTTTTGTGCTCATCAAGCTATTTTTCAGCTTCTCCTCTGCTGTTACAGGCCTGGTGTTAGTAAGAACAAAGTCCCTCCCACAAGACTATCAGTTACCTGTATGACACTCCCCCATCGTTCAAGATCATAGCAGTAGCCCTGTAAATAGAGGTGCATCAAAAGTCTTCCTTTTTTCCTTCCCCCTCCTTACACCTCATGCTGTAAGGAACAGGTTAGTAGGCAAAAAGTTGAACATTCTGGAAACCAACTTTTTATCTGAACTCCCAAGAATCTTACCCAAACTCATTTCTCACTGCATTTGAAAAGTATCAGGCAACATCCATCATGTCAGAAACAGCTTGTCCAAATATGAATTTTCTTCTGCCTCCAGTACGTACCTGGCTTACTTCCATATGAAGCTTTCTAACCTGTATCGTACTGACAGGCTCAGCACACTTAACATGCTGATGCTAAGGCTCATCTTGTTCTCTGAATTACAAATAGCAAGGACCTCTGGGAAAATTTGCTGAAGTCTTAGTATGTATGTATCTTGTATGTATTGTTGTATGTAGTATTGTATTACATCAATATATAAGCTGTATAAGATTACAAAAGTTAATCTAAAAATAACTCCAGGTGCCTTGCACTCAGTCACACACTTAAAGGTGCTCTAGCATTAAAAACATATTCTTTGACCAACTAAAGTTTGCAGTTTAAGCTCAAGATATTCAAGCCGCTGTAACTCAGTACTGCAGATAAGGCTCTGTAATATGCACATCAAAATCCAAGACTTCACGTGGCAAGGTGAATGCTTCCTATTTCATCACCTGCACACATCATATCTGCAATGATATACCCAGCAGCAACACCCCCCAATAATGCATCTTTGTTACTGCTCATAAGGACGGATTTGTGGCACCACTGTCCACTACAAGCACAGGTATCCGGTAAGATTTTCTGTTCCAAATAACTAATGAGGAACTACAGTACATAATTAAAAAAATTAATTTTTAAAATATCAGTGTTTCTGTAATTTAAAAAAGTAGTGAAAGTCCATGATTCATTTAAACAATCCTGTATTTGTGGAAAGTTTCTGTCTGGGAAGAACCCACACACACGCATGGCTAAAAGCTTAAAATTATTTTGATTGAATACTCTTTTGTCTTTTGATTGCTATCTTTAACTATCACTGAAAATTCAAAGAGAAGGTATTTTATATACATGTTCACTGATGTCAAAGAATTTATCGTTCATTTCACTGTTAACTGTAATGACTGACTGAGGTAATCCAAGGTGAGTTAATGCTGGTAATGCTAATCTTCCTGTGTTGAGGAAAAACCCCAAGCCAAACCAATCCTACCAATACACACTCCCAGCAGTAGACTTAAGCTATTTAAATACAGAGAACTAGAGAATTATTTGTTACTGTTTTATTTTCCTTCAAAGAATTATCAGCGGTTTTGAATGTATAATATGTTTCTGGACATTCAAAATGTTATTCCAAATGCTTTGGGCAACCCCTTGTCAACAGCATCAAATCAAAATACCAGATCAGATATTCTAAAACAGAAGAATAAGATCTTCCTCGAATCTCTCAGCATTATTCACTGAAGCAGTAAATATCAGCAGAAGAGTGGTATAGTTATATAGCAAATTGTAAAAAGTCTCTGTGTTTGGGGTGGGGAGGGGAAGAACTCTCTCTCAAAACCCCAAGCGCAAAGTGAGTCATCCCTGCAGTTTGGGTGACAGCCTTTCCAGGATGCCAAAACCTTGAAACACAGCAATAGAAACTAGCATCAGTGTCCCTGAGGGAAAATAAGCTTGTCCTTTGGGATGAGCCCTCTGCAGTCACTGGAGATGGTATTATTTGCATTCATTTGACAATACACCACCACACTTTGTAAAATCATCCTATCAAAAATATTCACAAAGGAATAGCTTACTAGATCTCTTAAATTATAGCAAATACCCAGAGAGTAAGGAACCCAAGATCCTCTTTTCTTCACTCGATCAGTGAAATTAGACTGAACTAAACTCTGCCTGCTATACCTAGACAGTTTCCAGTATCTGAGCTAGTTCATTTAAAGCTAGTTCAGTTACCTCTATCTAAGCAATACTGCTGATAGCAGTACAGATGTACACTGAAAGAGTGTTGCATATCAGATACAACTTTAATGAAAATGAGAACGGGTAAAAAAACCCAACCACACAAAAATCCAACCAAACAACAAAAAAACCCACACCAGCAACACAGGCTGTTATTTGCATTATTATACACATTTTGTTATCAAGCTGTCAAATACTTCAGCAGAAGCAGTAAATCTTGAAGCTGTCTACACAAATAGTTATGGCAGAAACAAAAATGCATTAAATGTTGTCGTGGTTTAAGCCAGTCGGCAAGTCAGCCACGCAGTTTCTACTCCCCGCCCACAGCCCCGGAGGGATGGGGAGGAGAATCGAAAGAATGTAACTCCCACGGGTTGAGATAAGAACAGTCCAGTAACTAAGGTATAACACAAATCACTACTGCTACCACCAATAAGAATAATGATAAGAGAAATAACAAGGGAAGAGAATATGATACCACCAGCCAAAAACGAGCCCGACAGAGCAGAGAGCCTGCCCTTCCAGGTAACTCCCAGTTACATCCCAGGGCATGACGTGCTGTGGTATGGCTAGTTTGGGTCAGGTGTCCTGTCTCTGCTTCCTCCCGGCTTCCCCTCCTCCCTGGCAGAGCATGAGACTCACAAAGTCCTTGGTCAGGGTAAACATTCTGACCAGCAACTGAAAACATCGGCTTTATCAGTATTATTCCCAGGCCGAATGTCAAAACCACAGCGCTGCACCAGCTACTAAGAAGGAGAAAAACTGACTGCTGCTGCTGAACCCAGGACAGTATCCACCCCTTATTCCATATCATTCACGTCATGCTCAGATCCCCCATTTTTGATATACCATTGCTATTATATATATACATCCACATACACACAGACAGAGAGAAAGAGATCATTTCTTAGTGCATGGACCAATTCCTATAAAGCTGCTGAGTCCATTTGGTCCATGATTTCAGGTTCCATCTCTTGTAACAGTCTCTTGGGGCAAGAGAGGCTGTGTGCAGTGTTGGATCATTGCCTGCTGATGCTGATCGTTCCTTTGCTGCAGAACTCGTCTGGTTCTATCAAAGTTCATTCTGTGTTGGTATGACGGTCGGAGGGAAGTCAGGGCCAGTCGCTGGTGCCCTGAAGACATCTAGTTGATGGGCTATAAAAGTATTTACAAAGCAGGCAACAGCATACAATTGAGTTCATTGGCTGTTTTCCCCTAAAATCAAATCCCCTGGATGTATACATCGGACTTCCCCATCTTGTTCAACATCTTTGTCGGTGACATGGGATTGAGTGCACCCTCAGCAAGTTTGCCGATGACACCAAGCTGTGTGGTTCAGTTGATAAGCTGGAGGGAAGGGATGCCATCCAGAGGGACCTTGACACACTTGTGAGGTGGGCTGATACCAACCTGATGAAGTTTAACCATGCCAAGTGCAAAGTCCTACACCTGGGTCGGAGCAATCCGAGGCACAGCTATAGGTTGGGCAGAGAAGAGATTCAGAGCAGCCCTGCAGAGAAGGACTTGGGGGTGTTGGTCGATGAGAAAATGAACATGAGCCAGCTTCAGTGTGCGCTCGCAGCCCAGAAAGCCAACTGTATCCTGGGCTGCATCAAAAGGAGCATGACCAGCAGGTTGAAGGAGGTGATCCTGCCCCTCTACTCTGCTCTCGGGAGACCTCACTTGGAGTACTGTGTGCAGTTCTGGTGTCCTCAACATAAAAAGGACATGGAAGTGTTGGAACAAGTCCAGAGGAGGGCCACGAGGATGATCAGGGGACTGGAGCACCTCCCGTACGAAGATAGGCTGAGAAAGTTGGGGCTGTTCAGCCTGTAGAAGAGAAGGCTGCGTGGAGACCTCATAGCAGCCTTCCAGTATTTGAAGGGGGCCTACAAGGATGCTGGGGAGGGACTATGTAGTGACAGGACAAGGGGTAATGGGTTCAAAGTTAACCAGGGGAAGTTTAGATTGGATATAAGGAAGACATTCTTTACTGTGAGGGTGGTGAGGCACTGGAATGGGTTGCCCAGGGAGGTTGTGAATGCTCCATCCTTGGCGGTGTTCAAGGCCAGGTTGGATGGGGCCTTGGGTGACATGGTTTAGTGTGAGGTGTCCCTGCCCATGGCAGGGGGTTGGAACTAGATGATCTCAAGGTCCTTTCCAGCCCTAACTATTCTATGATTCTATGATTCTATGATCTTCCCGCATTACCCACCAAGTATGTCCGGGTCCCTGAGCAAAAGCAATCCCACGAGTGGGTTTGCCTTTACCTGAAGCAGGAATAACCCAGACTGTCTTCCCCAGCAGATTCTTCATGTGCACCACAGGAACTTTGTCCCCCTCTACAATATGTAAAAGTTCTGACTGGGCTGGGCCAGCCCTGTTGGCAGATCCTCTGGTGTTGACCAACCAGGTGGTCTTTTGTAAGTGTGTATCCCAATGTTTGAAAGTCACACCACCCATTGCTCTCAGTGTAGTTTTTAACAGCCCATTGTACCGTTCGATTTTCCCAGAGGCTGGTGCATGGTTGGGGATGTGATATACCCACTCAATGCCATGCTCTTTGGCCCAAGTGTCTATAAGGTTATTCCGGAAATGAGTCCCATTGTCTGACTCAATTCTCTCTGGGGTGCCCTGTCGCCACAAAATCTGTTTCTCAAGGCCCAGGACAGTGTGAGGCACAGCGTATCTTTCCAGCCATCTGGTGGTTGCTTCCACCATGGTAAGCACATGGCATTTGCCGTGGGGGGTTGGTGGGAGTGTGATATAATCAATCTGCCAGGCCTCCCCATATTTATACTTCAGCCATCATCCTCCATACCAAAGAGGCTTTAAACATTTAGCTTGTTTAATTGCAGCACATGTTTCACGCTCATGAATAACCTGGGCAATAGTGTCCATTGTCAAGTCCACCCCTCGATCACGGGCCCATCTGTATGTTGCATCTCTGCCCTGATTGCCTGAAGTGTCATGGGCCCACCGGGCCAAAAACAATTCACCCTTATGTTGCCAATCTAAGTCCATCTGAGCCACTTCAATCTGAGCAGCTTTATCCACTTGTTGGTTGTTCTGGTGTTCCTCAGTGGCCCGACTCTTGGGTACATGGGCATCTACATGGTGTACCTTCACCACCAGGTTCTGCACCCGGGCAGCAATATCTTGCCACAGTGCAGCAGCCCAGATGGGTTTACCTCTGCGTTGCCAGTTGCTCTGCTTCCATTGCTGCAACCACCCCCACAGGGCATTTGCCACCATCCATGAGTCAGTATAGAGATAAAGTACTGGCCACTTTTCTTGTTCAGCAATGTCCAGGGCCAGCTGGATGGCTTTCACCTCAGCAAACTGACTCAATTCACCCTCTCCTTCAGCAGTTTCTGCAACGTGTGGTTGAGGACTCCATATGGCTGCCTTCCATCTCCCATGCTTTCCCACAATACAGCAGGACCCATCAGTAAACAAGGCATACTGCTTTTCACTTTCTGACAGTTTATTATATGGTGGGGCCTCTTCAGCACGCATCACCTCCTCCTCTGGTGACATTCCAAAATCTTTGCCCTCTGGCCAGTCCATGATGACTTCTAGAATGCCTGGATGACCGGGATTTCCTATTCGAGCTCGTTGTGTAATTAGTGCAGCCCACTTACTCCATTTAGCATCGGTTGCACGATGTGTAGAGGAGAGCCTGCCTTTGAACATCCAGCCCAGCACGGGCAACCGGGGTGCCAGGAGGAGCTGTGCTTCAGTGCCAATCATCTCCGAAGCAGCTCGAACTCCTTCATAGGCTGCCAGTATCTCTTTCTCAGTTGGGGTATAGCTGGCCTCAGATCCTTTGTATCCCCGACTCCAAAAGCCAAGGGGTCAACCTTGACTCTCCCCTGGAGCTTTCTGCCAGAGGCTCCAGGTAGGACCATTCTCCCCAGCTGCAGTGTACAGTACATTTTTTACATCTGGCCCGGTCTAGCCTAGTCCAAGGCCTACTGCATGAACTATCTCATGTTTAATTTGCTCAAAGGCTTGTTGTTGCTCAGGGCCCCATTTAAAATCATTCTTCTTCTAGGTCACATGATAGAGAGGGCTTACAATCGAACTGTAATTTGGGATGTGCATCCTCCAGAACCCCACAGCACCCAAGAAAGCTTGTGTTTCTTTCTTATTAGTTGGTGGAGACATTGCTGAAAAGTACAATGAGACAATAACCTTAGCCAAAGCCCCACACTTGAAAAACACTAACACAGCAAATACCAGCTCTAAGTAAGCTACAACATATTGAAACTGTGAGATCAAAACCAACAACTTTGAGAGCCAATAAATCAGCATTGTGATGAGTGACTATTAATCCAAAACACTGAATGCTTATCACCAATACGATTAGACACACTCCGGTCAGATCTGTCATTATCTCAACCCTTCGAGGCCCATGTTGCGTGCCAAAAAAATAACCGTCGTGATTTAAGCCAGTCGGCAAGTCAGCCACGCAGTTTCTACTCACCCCCACCACCACCACCCCCCCCGGAGGGATGGGGAGGAGAATCGAAAGAATGTAACTCCCATGGGTTGAGATAAGAACAGTCCAGTAACTAAGATATAACACAAACCACTACTGCTACCACCAATAATAATAATGATAAGGGAAATAACAAGGAAGAGAATATGATACCACCCGCCGAAAACGAGCCTGACAGAGCAGAGAGCCTGCCCTTCCGGGTAACTCCCAGTCACATCCCAGGGCATGACGTGCTGTGGTATGGAATACCTCTTTGGCTAGTTTGGGTCAGGTGTCCTGTCTCTGCTTCCTCCCGGCTTCCCCTCCTCCCTGGCAGAGCATGAGACTCACAAAGTCCTTGGTCAGAGTAAACATCCTGACCAGCAACTGAAAGCATCGGTTTTATCAGTATTATTCCCAAGCCAAAAGTCAAAACCACAGCGCTGCACCAGCTACTAAGAAGGAGAAAAAGTGACTGCTGCTGCTGAACCCAGGACAAATGTGTTCACTGTTCCTGTTTGTTTTAAAAAGGCCCCACTTGTCCGCTCCCACAAAGGGAAGTTGAAATCAATAGTTGCTATTTTTAGTGCTAATATTTCTTTTGTTGTCAAACAAACGAGGAAATAAAAACAGTAACACTAATTTCAACTACACTGAAAAAAGAAATATGCAGATATGTCAAATGCAAAAAATAAAACTTATATGGAAGGAAAGCTTGCAGAGGACCATTATAAACAAGAGACACCAATAGTGTCCTCATAATAACAAAATATATTTCAAAAATTTCACACAGTCCAAACATCAAGACTTATGGATGACCAAATGCATTATGACATTAAACTTTACTGATGTTTTCGCAGCTGCAGACTACATACTGGAAAAAATGTTGTTAAAAATGAAGCAGCCGCAAAACTTGCTAAGATTAGAAGTCGGATTTTCCAACATACTTTCTACTGAAAGTATTTCAAGTCGGAACAATTACAAAAATATTCAATTTAAATCAAAAGGAATTATCTCAAGATCTGAGAAACAATATAACAAAAATAGTGGTATAATATGGCGTTACCTACAGCTTTAGAAATAGACCTTGCAAAGCTTGCCTCAGCCAAAGCTGGAGACTATATAATTTAATTTATAAAAATTGCACAAATCCACAGAGCTTACCACAAAAATAAATCATAAAGGACAGCAGGAAATATCACAAAGGTTACCTAGTGTGCAAAACCAACTCAAATACATAAGGAACACAACATATGTGAGAAGAAAAAATAACAAAACAAAACAAAAAAACCCACACCAAAGAAACCTCCCGGAAAACGTTCACTGGATTCCTCTAAAGATTCTTTTTATAAAGCCACAAAGTAAAACTGACAATAATTTCAGTGGTATATTTCAAAAGGATGTACAATGTACTTTTGATAGCTTGTTGTTTCACATACAGTACACCTTGTATCCTTTTGCTATGATCTAACTGACTGCATTACCCCAGTGTTACACTGTTCCAACTGACAAAATACGTACTGAGAACACTAACAGAGAATATGGTGAGAGATGCATATATTTTTCATTAAGCATTTAAAATACGTAATAGTACATTTTACATGAAAGAGAATTTATTTCTCTAAGGAAACCTAAACATCAAGCTTTTCTTCCAACAACCATTAGAGTAGCTTTGTGCCAACAGATGCAACTATTACACTGGCTGGAAGCAGTTACTTCCACAACAGTCACAGTAGCTTCTCAGCCATCTAAAACAAAGCAATTTAACTAGAAGCAAATTATCTTCTAGTAGCTACAACTATACAGACAGACTTGAGGGAGAAATCCTGAGCTGATGCAACACTTTATACATTCCTGGGAGGAATAACTTCTATTCTTACGTTTCTCTTGACATGCAGCACGAGAGGAGTTGCTTGTCAGAAATAACACCTTTGACATCCGAGTTAAAAGCTGCAATGCAAATAAAAACACCCCAAGACAAGAAATAAAATAATCCATGCCCCTCCCCCTCCCCCCCCAAAAAAAAAAAAAAAAGAAAATGTTAATGAGAATGACATGGATTTATGAAACTTTCTAGAGCACTGTGACTACCTAAGGCAATGTAATGTGAGAAATACAACTGTGATGTTACTAGAAGCAAGGTGTGAGCTTGCTTCTGCTCCCTCACTTCTCTTTGAAGGGAAACCGTACACCTTCCCCTCAACAAACAAAAATTATGAGATTCCTATCACTACAAATAAGCAAAGTGTTGTGGCTGGCCCATGCTGGACACCAGATGCCCAAAGCTGCTATGTCACTCCCCCTTCTCAGCTGGACAGGGGAAAGAAAATACAATGAAAGGCTTATGGGTTGAGACAGGGGCAGGGAGAGATCACACAGCAATTACTATCACAGGCAAAACAGACTTGACTTGGGGAAATAAATGTAATTTATCAAATCAGAGTAGGGTAATGCGAAATAAAAACTAAATCTTGAAACATGTTCCCCCCCTTCCTTTCTTCCTAGGCTCAACTTTCCTCCCAGATTCTCTGTCTTCTCCTCCCACCATGGCAGAGGGGAATTAGAGACAGGGATGCTGGTCAGTTGATCACACGTTGTTTCTGCCACTCGTTCCTCCTCAGAGCAGGACCCCTCCTCCAGCATGGGGTCCCTCCCATGGGAGACAGTCTTGCCTAAGCTGCTCCAGTGTGGGTCCTGTATTTGTGTGGGTATTTTTCCCCTTCCAAAACCTGTTATACTACTGTTGCTGATGGGCCTGGCCTAGGCCAGCAGCAGGCCTGCATTGGAGCTTGCTGGCATTGACACAGCTGGACATGGGGGATCCTTCTAGCAGCTTCTCACAGAAGCCACCCCTGTAGTCTCCCTACAACCAAAACCTTGCCACACAAACCCAATAAACCAAGAAATAGCCATATAGTTGAAATTCAGAGTCCACAACTGTCTGAAAACCAGTGAGCACGGCAGGAGAAGTGGAAGGTGGGTGAGGAGCTCATCAGTCGCTTTTGAGAGCCGAGGCATGGGATGGACCCGGCCAGGCCCGTGACAGCCGAAGTCCCTGGGCGTTTCTGGGGGGGAATAGCCCCGCTGTGGCGGGCGGGTGCCTCCCCTTAAATTCTCTTGGGGATTAAGGTTACGAGGTATGTATACCCACGCTGCATTTTTAAACAGCCCACCTCTTTTACCTTCTCTGAAGCTCAGTGAAGACTTTTAAAATGCACTATAAAAATAAGAGGGTGCAAAGACGGCAGGCGTCGGGGCACTGCGGGGAGAGGGAGCAGGCACCGCTGCCTCGGCTCTGCCCCGCAGCACGCCGCCTCGGCGGCGCCAGCGCCGCGGCCCCTTGCACAGCCCCCGGTCCCGCGGGGTGAACCGACGCCGTCGGACAGCCCGTGGGATGCGCGCCAGCCCGAGAAGTACCTGCCCCGGCTCCTCCATGCTGCCCGCGGGTCGGCGTCCCCATCGCCTAGGGAACGGGGGCGGAGCCCTGGCGGACGGCGCGACGCTGAGCTCCTCCCCCGGGAGTGCTCACCCTGGCCCAGCGGCGTCTTTGCTTTCCTGTGT
This sequence comes from Psittacula echo, assembly GCF_963264785.1. Classification (NCBI taxonomy): domain Eukaryota; kingdom Metazoa; phylum Chordata; class Aves; order Psittaciformes; family Psittacidae; genus Psittacula; species Psittacula echo. The sequence continues at coordinate 49,540,296 of NC_137743.1, forward strand.
GCTTACGGCAGAGTTCCCTCAGGGTCTCATGGGGAGTGGCGGGCGGCCTTTCCCCTTCGGAGGCTGCTCGAGTGCAGCACTGGCACAGCAGCGGTGGTCTGGGAGCAGGGGTTCGGCGGACCTGTGTGTCAAGTGACTGGAGAGTAGCCCTGCATTGTTCATGGGGCTTGGGGCAGACAGGGCCATGGTGAGCTGCCTTCACAGCCCCTACCCTGGATGCAGCTTCCCGGTACCGGTGGCAAGGCACCCAGGAAGGGGCCTGCTTGAGGAGGGGTCCATCAGCCTGACGGCTCCACCTGATCCTCTCAGGTTTTGCAGCATGTCCAGCCAGTCACTAGCATCAGTGAAGTGCAGAGTTGACAAAGCAGACATGCCAGGTGGCGTTTGGAAGGAGGGCGTAGGAGTGTGAGTACGTGGTGGACTGAAAAACAGTGCCATACAATCTGTGAGAAGACCAGTCTGGGCGAGAAAGTGGCAGAGGATGTCTGAGGCACTGCTGGGCCATGATGGCTGTGCCATCTCGGGGCCTGTGCCCATGTCTGCCTTCGGATTCAGTGGCCACTACTGCAGTGTGTGTGAGGAGAGGAGATGTCTTAGGAACATCGCACACTGTGAAGCAATGTTTCCATGCCCATTTTAATTTAGATTAGCTTTCTCTAATCCAAATAGTGCCAGTAATTACTGTAAGCATTGTTTGAATAGCAGTTACAAGGATAGCATCATGCAGTTCTCCCTGTAGTTATTCTGAAAAATCCCAAAATTTTCAGCTGTTTGAAAACAATACTCAAACTAAAAACCTAAACCTAAATACAGTCCAAGAATGTCAACAGCAATTACTATAGCTCAGATGTCAGCAGGCATAAATCAGCATGTCTGTTGGGACCGATGGAGGGAAGCAGAGTTACTCCAGCTAAGGATCTGGACTTAAATGTTCGTATTTCATGTACAATTTAGGAAAAATTTACGCGCTATAGTTAGTGGAAGCAGACTTAGAGACTGAACTGCATTTTCATTATGACATGCATCAGTATTGTTTTTCCTCTTTGTCCTATTTTTTCTAACTTGGAATACTAGTAGACTAACATATGCTGAAACATCGTCAGCTTTGTGTTGCACGCAGACTCGCAGCATCAGCAACAATTCAGAGTAATAGCACATGCAAGCTCAAAATGCAAGCATTTGGTGGTGAATAGTAATGAAAACAAAGAAAAAACTAACTTATTTTGCAAAGTTTATTGGTGTGCCCAGGGAGCTGGTAAGACAAAACTATTTCTTTGCAGTACCCCACATAAAGCAAGGACCTCCCTGGGATTTCTGCAGCTGTTTCAATGTCTACTACTATTTCTGAGCAGTTTGCCCTGATGATTGCCATCATCAGTTTCTTAAAATGTGCAAACCACTAAATACAGTGCCTGTGTCTTAGCTGGGTCACAAGGGACAAGAATCTGCCCATTACCCAAGAAGATTCTGATACATAGTGTGAGATTCAACATGTACATAACTCTTCTTCCTGCTCAGACACCCGGATCCTCACTGACACATGTACACTAGTTGTGCTCCCGAAAGGAGTCAGAAATCTGTTTGAATGAGGTTCAGAGAGCTGGATCCTGCAGTGTTTTGTAGAATTATTCATAGTATTTGAAAGAATGGGGAGGGACTATTCATCAGGGACTGTAGTGACAGGACAAGGGGTAATGGGTTCAAACTTAAACAGGGGGGGTTTAGATTGGATATAAGGAAGAAATTCTTCACTGAGAGGGTGGTGAGGCACTGGAATGGGTTGCCCAGGGAGGTTGTGAATGCTCCATCCTTGGTGGCGTTCAAGGCCAGGTTGGATGAGGCCTTGGATGACATGGTTTAGTGTGAGGTGTCCCTGCCCATGGCAGGGGGTTGGAACTAGATGATCTTAAGGTCCTTTCCAACCCTAACTATTCTGTGATTCTAAGAAATAGAGCCCACACTGTGAATTCCTACAGTTTGTGCCGTGCTCTGTAGCTGACAGCAGTACAGCTGCAGTTACTTCCCCTTTTACTGTGTATATAAATCTAACCAAATAAGAACATTATTCAGAGCTGCAAGCACTGCACACAGTAAAGTGTAAAAACTGAGGAGTTAAATGTGATATTTGGTGCAATATAACATTGTGTACGTTCACTCTGATGTTATCTAGTCAGTAATAGGTAGATTTTGGACTTAACTCTGCATTCCTCTGGTACTGAAAATGTCCACTGACTTCCGTGAACATTTTTAGTGTAAAACTCATCAGGCTCAAAGCCCTTAGAAGGAGCTAATTTCAGTTCTCTTACTCTAATATTAAAGGAATATATTCTTTCTTACACAAAACCCGCACTGAGCAGGTTGACTGAAGCTGAGCAGTGGCAGAAGCTCACTCCACATTTGCAGTAGTGAGCTCCTAAACTTCCTACTTTTCAATTTAAATTTATCGATGTCACAAAGGTTAGATACAAAAAGAGACACCACCAACAAAGATTCGACAGTGGCACTAAACCATTCCTTCTAATTTCATGTGGCCCCTTCATGTTTTAAACCTACATTTGTATGCACAAATGAGTATTTAAGGTGACTTTTTAATTTTCTTCAAATGCAGGACTTGCAAGTGCAACACAAAAGTAGTAATCTTAATGCTCTGATCTAGTCCTTTCCTACTACAGGTAACCACAGTAGATTTTCTGATTGCTAATGGTTGCAGACACTCCAGAGAAGAATAGCAGCAGAGCTCCTTCTTCTCGCCTGGGTAGCTGGGTTAGCTGCAAAGGTTCCCTGAAAGTGTCTTTTCCAGTATGTGTAATTTGAATAGACCATATTTGAAAATCTGGCGTTACACAGTAAGTGCTGCAATTCTTACCTGAGAAGCTACCAGAATTCAGTTTTCTGGGCACAAAGCTGGTTGCTCTCAATTTTCATCGAGTTCTCAGATTTTCATTTTGCTAATGATGCAGTGAAGCATCAAGAATATAAGCAATTCCAAGCTGCTCCCTACACAATGAACTTCACTGGAAATACTTTCCTCTTACTTACAACATCACATCTTCTGAGGAGGGAGCAGGCTCACCTGCATAACACAAGTCCATGTCAGAAGAGAAAAAAAGATCAGAGCTGCACATGAAGCATTACTGGGCTTTGATGGTGCAGGCCACCTGCAACTGGAACAAAACCAGCAGCTGCAAGAGGGCTCCAAAATATTCCACTGAGTCCTCCAGAGTTTTAGTAACAAAGGCGACTTAGTCTGATTTTGTTACTTGTTTGCAGAAGTCCTTGCATTTCAGCAGTAGATGAAGTTAATGAATTCAAGAAAATAAAAGAATTTTCAGAAGCCACATTTTTAAAAGCAGTTTTTCTAAACTCCAAGGCTATTCACACCTCCTCCTACTGATGTGGATCCTATGAAAACATTCAGTTGGAAACATGTTTCTGTACACCTTTAGTTAAGCATCACCAAGCGCAGTAATTATATATAGGAAAATTCAGGATGAAAAGCAGATGAATATTCCTAGTGGAGTCTTGTGGATTAAACCAACATCAGATGGTGTCCTGGGTTCAGCAGTAGCAGTCATTTTTTCTCCTTCTTAGTAGCTGGTGCAGTGCTGTGGTTTTGACTTTCAGCCTGGGAACAGCGCTGATAACACCGATGTTTTTAGTTACTGCTCAAATGTTTAGTCTGACCAAGGACTTCCTGAGTCTCATGCTCTGCCAGGGAGAAGGGAAGCCGGGAGGAAGCAGAGACAGGATACCTGACCCAAACTAGCCAAAGAGGTATTCCATACCACAGCACGTCATGCCCAGGAGGTAATTGGGAGTTACTCGGAAGGGGTGACTCACTGCTCAGTTGGGCTGGATATTATCGGTTGGTGGGTGGTGAGCTGTTGTATTCTCTTCCTTTGTTATTTCCCTTATCATTATTATTATTGGTGGTAGCAGTAGTGGTTTGTGTTATACCTTAGTTATTGGACTGTTTTTATGTCAACCCGTGGGAGTTACATTCTTGTGATTCTCCTCCCCATCCTTCCAGGAGCGGGAGGGGAGGGAAGAAGAGGGGGGAGTGAGCGAGCGAGACTGCGTGGCTGACAGAGTTTAAACCACGGCAGATGGACATATAGCTCCCCTGGTAGCCAGTCCTCCAATCAACAAATTGCTTATATTCTTGAACAGTGGGACAAGGATGAAGAAAACATGGGCATGTATGGAGATCTTGTATTTGGGTTTGACCCTCTTAGTAACAAATGGGCAATTTGTGAAAGCAACAGTACATTAGTGCTACATGGCTCTTAATAAGGAGACATGCGTTATTATATGTAGGTGCATTAACATAGTAATTAATCATACTCTCCTGGCTCCTTTTTAACATTCATCACAGATACCCTACCCAGGGAACAGTATTCCCTCTAGGTAATGTTCTGCTGGTTTACATATCATATATCTTCAGAAAAAAATTCAGGGCATGATTATGCACTAGAAAAAGTAACACATAAATTCCAGGTTGTCAGAGAAACTTGCTTTTAAAGCAAAAAGATAATCCTCCAATTTCTCAGGCAATATCCAATTAAAATAAGATACAAACACAAGAGGATAGCTGCTTCAGTGTATCAGCAGCAGGGTGGACAGTCCTGAGTTATTTACAGAGATGCTACTTCTTTGAGTTCACTATTCTTCAATATGATCTAGCTCAGAATCTCTCACTATGTCATTAATAGGCAGGCAAAATTTCTATGTGATTTGATAGTGATTTTGAGTGACTTGTAACATTAGTACTTGCCCCAGCTATAAGAAAGTACAAGTTAAATTTAGCAAATCATAAGTTTTCAATTATTCAAAATAATATGCATACAGAGAAATGAAAGTAAAGCATGTACTCTACCCATGATTCCATTATCCTCTCCCCAAAAAGAGAAGTGGCTCAATGGAGGATAAAAGCAAATATTAGATTGATTCTATTCTTGATCTTAGCCAAAAGACTGCTATATCTAGTGCCAAGAAATTGAATTGAGGTTCACAGAAATCCTAAAAATCAGATAGACAGGCTTAAAAGGACATGTAGCTCATCTCCAGGGGACCTGTACTTTTTCTTGCCAACAAAACTTCAGGAAGAAATATGAATTTATTTAACCCAGTAGTTCAAGACAGTCCCTTACTATGCATTACATTGTAGAAGTAATGTAAATGTGCATGTAACATGCAGTATGCTATCATTATGGATGAAGAAAGTGTAGAATTTTCTCTGCTCTAAGTATCTTTTAGTTCAAGAATCTAAATTATGAGACCTGATACGTAAGATAAAGCAGGTAATTAAGAGCACAGCTATTTCAGAATGCCTACATCCAAGGTCACCAATCTCTATAACAAAACCAAAATCTCTGTAGGTCTAAACAGCTCCTCACAGTCAGCATTCAGACCAGAATAATCCACTAAGGATTACCAAATTCAAGACAAGAGACAAAAAGAACAGTGCTAACCATTGAGTGAATCTAAGCCCCTGGGGACAGGAATTGACTTTCTATCCGGTACAGTCATGAGTACACTGGTGACAATGAGCAAACAAATAATTTAACATAAGCTTAATGGAGGTCTTTGGGTTTATTGTGAGTGCATAGGACAGCATAATTTCACTGAATGAGAACTATATTCTTCAGGGGGACATGCTGTTTAGTATGGAAAATGTCAATTAATGTAGTAAGGAAAATTACCAGAAGAAATAACCAAAATAACCAAAATATATTATAATGGCAACCAGATATGAAAGTTGTTAAATATAATTTTACATATATTGACATATAAAATATATATTGAACAGATGTATGTATCATTTTTACATAATAAAAATGTACATATTCTTTTTTCAGACTACCTTTTGTGTTCAGATTCCCATCTCTATGTCTGTCCTAAAGATATGAACTACCATTAACCTTGACAAGCTTGCATGAACTAGAATATTGAACTCCATGCAAAAGACATTGTCTTTTGGGCAAACCATCTTTAAATTTCATTTTGATAGTCAAAAATTGACTTTTCAATTTGAAGTATTGTTTCATTCTGTTGGCAGACTAAGGCAGATAGACAGGCACAACTGCGTAAAGTAAAAGCCTGAAGCTGTTGTTGCAGCCTAATAACATAGCAAAGCCTGGGGAAAAAAAAAAAAAAAAAAAAAAGAATTCACTGATTCTATTGTCCTTGCCCTTTTGCCCTCAAATGGGAACATCATTTATTCCAGAGACTTCATGTGTTCTGTCATGTCTCTGTTGTGAAGCTCTATTGATTTTTTTGCCACCTTCTCTATATGATGTTAACCAGCTTTTAGAATATCATGTAACAATTTAGGGCAATAAGTGAAAAAATACATCCAGCTGAAATTACAGGGATGGGGAGGATGTTCAATAGGGAGAATATAATTACCCAAGACACAAGCTGGCTTGTGTGCTGGAGCTTACCAAACCATCCTTAAGAAAAACAAAAAAAACAAAAAACCAAACCAAACCAAACAAACAAACAAAAACAAACCCTAAACTAAACTAAAGTAAAAGCACTGTGACTTTTATGCCTCGATACATGTGTAACTTTAAGCTTGTCACTATTTCCAGTTTACATTGACTGTATTTTTTTCTTCGTGTATTTGTGAAGTTTGCTGTTGGACTACACAAACAGCTTCCAAGGTGTCTCAATATTGTTTTACTTCAGTAAAAAATAATAATTCAGGCAAGCCTGAATTACTGGGACTTCAGTAAAAAATAATAATTCAGGCAAGCCTGAATTACTGGGACATAACAATGTTTAAATGATGTCCTGGAGCAGGATCACAGCAATACCTGGAGAGTCAGTATGGCAAGCCTATCTCCACTTTACAGAGTGAGGTCTATTCAAGAGAGTGAAATTTGTCACCGTGCAGCCTAGCAAAATATCCTAAGCGTCCCTGCCACCAGAACCAAGTAATATAATTGGAGTAGACAGCACATGCATCTTCTGCTTGTGTACTTGGAATCACAGAGTACAAATCCCAATGAGTGGATGAGCATGCTCAGGAAGAATGTGTCCATATAGTCTCCTTAAATATCTAAGCATAAAGGTTATCCTGTGATCACTAGGCAATATGGTTAAAGTTACAATGAAGCTGTTTGTTATTGCCCTTCCCCTTTTCTTCCCTGACTCATTTGAGATTATGGACTCATCTTGGCAGAGTACATTAAAATAAAAGGGTATATAACTCAGTAATCAGTCCTGGGAGCACTTTCCTTCCTGGATTCTGAATTTGAACTATCTGCTATGCAAGCAGATGTTTATAGAGAGCTGCGACAAGGAGTTAATGTCCATATGCACTCCAAAAAAATTATGTAGTTGCATGTAAAAAATGAATTTGCAGAGCTCTAGAGAGCTTAAGTATATTACCCCTAGTAAAAATAAAACTCATTGAGCAGAGGACCTGAGGCCAGCACATATATTTGTGCTAAGAATATCACTTTAACTGCACACCAGCTTTCCCTGTGATGTCATAAGGAACATTCACAGAGTTCTTCTAGAACTGGGGTCAAACGCTTCCATAAGGTATTTATTAAAGTAATTTATTGATTTAGTTAAGGCAGAATCTAAAATTAGCCTCTTGGAGAGTGAAAGTCTTAATTATCCTAACCCAATCTAACCCATTCCTGAGTTCTTCAGAATCCTGGAACTCAAAATTCAAAGGAAGACAAAGATGGGGCACTTTCAGCTTGAGCACCAGACATACTCTGTTGACTGTTGAGTTATAAAGAATAATAGCATATTTTGCTGTTGAGTTACAAAGACTAATAGTATATTTTGGTCCACAGGGAGCAGATGCTTGTCCTAGGAAATTTAGAAGCAGAATGAAATCTCTGTGCACTGTTTGACAGGGTTCCTTGAACATGAGCTTATTCATTTCTCATTTACTTGAAGAGAAATTTGCAGGAAGATGATAGAAGTTAATGGAGTTTCATTATGGCAAAGCAATGTAAATGAATCCTCCTTGTTTTAACATCTGTGAACAGAGTCTTCCTCTTCCTTGCAAACAAAATGGATGAGATTCTGCTCAAATTTTAATGCTGTTTGGCATCTGTGCATATACTGCCAGGGACATTGAGAACCATTTACATTAACAGCAAATATTATTTTTGCTTTGAAGAAGGGAACATATTGATATTCAGCAGTGGTGCATTGTTGCAACCAAGATATAATTTAATCACTTGTCTGACTGGATTACATTACTCCATGCATTTTGTAGTTTCATCTGTGAAAAATCGAACTTTGGTTCTACTGTTGTCATTTCCCATAATTCTTTAAAAGCAATCTGTGGCAAAAGGAGAAAAAATGGTTCCAATAGAAACTGCTTCTGGGGATGGCATTTGAAAGGACATTATTTAGAGTTAATGAATTACACTAAGAAGTTTGTCATGTTCTTTACACTAGCTGCAAGTCAGACTTTATATACAAGTATTTGTGTACTTTGTAAAGGCCACAACTTCCTTTGTTCCCTGGGAATTCTGTGTAGAAAGCATTTGTCTTCAAGAGGGATGTGGCTTTGTTAAGCTGCATGACCAGGATTTCCAGTTGTTTTCAACCTTTCAGTTTTCTCACAACCAGCAATTCACCCACCCATTGTCATCCCTAGTCAGGGCTCTTTCAACTCGGCATTGCAGCCACCGGAGCAGGACAGCAGCTCATCAATTTACAGCAAAATCCAGAGCTCACCCTTCCATAGGGATGGTAGGACTGAGCCATTACTTATTTATAAAATTAGCAATTAGAACTTGAATGCAGTAAAAATGGAAAGTCCCAAAAATGTAAGGATCAGGTATGCTCTTTCAAGTGTGATTTCTTCCTCTTCACTTCCTCTGATGTAAATTTTGAAAATGTCTTTGATGAAAAGAAGATGAAGCTCCAAAACCAGATTTAGCTTCAAAAGATGATTATAGGCTTTCTCACACAAAATTGAGTTAAAGGTTTTTTTCCTGGGTCTATCAAGCACAATCTGATTTTCCTTCCACCTCTTGCTTTTACACTATCACATGGATCATGCGATACCTTTTGCTAACAACATTTTCTACGTTACGCAAGCCAACGAAGACATTACAATTGATAAATGACTATTTAAATTTAAACGAGGCCTCTGCCTCATTTTAAAGTATAAACTATAACTGGATGTTTTATGTACATATAAGAGAAATATTTTCTCTCATAGCCACAGTAAAAAGTTATTTCTTGAAAATATAGAGAAATTGAATGCAATCCAAATAAAGCAGTTTTAAAGTTGAACTCAGCCATGTAAATTTTTGATGCCAAATAAGAACTAAAAATCAGAGGCTGCAAGTAGGGGATTAGAATGGAAACCATTTTTCCAGTCTTTCCTACACCTTTTGCTGCTATTCATGAATCCCATTATCACTCATATAATAATGGTAATCATAATTGGTTCTATATCCATTTGAAAAAATTCCCTGTATGATTTCATCTGACAATAGTAACATGTAAATCATTACACTAAGTTGATAATATTTATGCAGTTATGGAAAAATGGACTCAATCTTCTTTCTCCCCACCCTATATAATTAAAAAAAGAAAAATCAGAAACCAATTTATCCAAGCATTCATCAGAGTATGTATTGTTAACAGGTGTTGTGCATTTCATTTCCCATGCACACTGTGTTGGAATGTAAAACTGCTCCTAAGAACAAGTAGCATAATTAAAATTCTTTGCGAGTTTGATTTACTGGGCATTTTCTTCCTTTAAAATAACTACATTGTAAACAAGAGCCAATTTCATAGATTTGATCTATGGGTTGTACAGCTTATACTTCAGGTTCAAAATGGTGATTTAGACAATAATGCATAACAGCTGAATAGTTATTTATAATAGTGCAGCACCTGCGGCAGACTGTCAGCTGAAAAAGCAAATCTAAATGCTTTCAAATTCTCTTGTGTATTATAATAGGAGTAGTAGTGGCCACTATAGACACAATAGTTAGCCGTGTAATGTAGCTTTTGTTTCTGATTGCTTGCCATTTTCTCAATTTTATTCCTTTAAGACTGAAAATGTTCATACTTAGTCTGAGTCCATATGCATTTTGAAAAGTTCAGGCACAGTTTAGCTTTCTGTTTATTAGGAGGAGTGTCAAGGAAATTAAATATTTAATAGAACATTGTACTCTTTTCTCATAACGTCAAGATTTCCCACATTTCCCAGACTTTAGTACATGCATAATTAACGCAACTTTGGTTTTTTTCCCATCTTGATTAATGCTGCTGAGCTCTCCAGAAAAATTTGATCTGAGTGTTTTAATCTGTAAAGGTATTTTTCTCACCTCAGTATATGTAGCAGGATTTTCCTATAAGCCTGTTAGCAGCAGCTCCCATTTAATCTGAAATTGCACATATGCAGTTTCCTTCTACATGTAGTTCCCTCCTGGATTCAAACGAGCATTGATCATTTGTATAATGATGTGATAATTCTCAGTGATCTGAAACACATGATAGAAAGAAACCTAACAGATTGTTGCAGCACATCCAGGACCATACACAAACTGTCAGTGTGCTGATGTAACCTTCACCCACAACATGAAGCCTGTTTAGATGCACAGTCCACCAAGCAATGTTCAGTTTAGATGCACAGCCCACCAAAGTTCAGTTTTCCACCAGAAAGAATGACTGGCATGTGAACGTACAAGGACGATTCCCAACATGCAAGCACTCTAAACCTGTTAGAATTCTCAAAGCAAGACAGACTTTTAACTTTGGTTGTATATTAAGTATCTATAAAAGTACCTATTTATACCTCCTGAGTGTTACAGAGAATAAGATTGGTAACGTGCCAAAGCAGACCTTCAGTTGCAAGGTGACCTGCAGTCTAAGCACAGTGGTACACTTCTGTCAGAACAAGCAAAGGCATATTAGCTCCTACTAACACTAAAAACGTAAGAAGAAGTAGGATCTGTCCCCAGCTGAAAGGAAAAATAGTTTTCAAAGAGCTAATTGCTTTAGAATACAAACAATAGAAAAAGAAAAGAAAGAAATGTCTAGCCTTTAACAGAGAAAGCTGTAATGGAGGCTAGAAACAATCCCCTGGCTCTGGGATGATACCATTGCCAATTAGCATGAGTGCTTTGATTTATAACATCCATCTATCCAATGTATGACCTATTTTGGTGTACAGCTACAAAGTCATCTTTGGAACGCTTCCACTGGAGCCAAGGGAGTTACTCCAGGAATTAGCTTGGCCAGTGAAGTAGTTCATACGCAACAGAAATGCTTACAGAAACTCAGTCAGAAAAGAATAATAGAAAAAGATTCATTCTTGCCATAAATCTTCTTGGCGTTGTGCTAATGTTACTTATCCACTCGAGATAGGGAGGTCATTATATAATGTATGCATATTGTGTAATACGGGGTAGTAGCTTTGTAATGTAAACTGTCCATTAGTAACATAAAGCAACTTATTTTCATCTGCTAGGTCATTACTGCAAATTTTTCTCCTGGGTTTTGACATATTATAAATCTTGATGAAGTCAACATTTGTTCTCCTTTTCCTTTACTTCCATTTGATTCACTCTACTTGAAATGCATATAAACACACTGTAAGACCACTGAGCTTTATGTAATTTCAGTAGGGCATTTCCTCTCATAGGAAGCAGCTGATATGCCACCTTTCAGCTCACCAGTCTAACTGGGAGAGACTCAGATGTTCCCCTGAGCATCCCTCATGCCACAGTGCTGGTAACACCGTAAGACACAAAGGTTTCAAATCAGTTGAAGTACAGCTGGAGAAAGCGAAGCATAGCTGTGGCACAGAGGCCTTACAGCCACCCACTAGCAGGGTGACAGGGAATAAGATATAACAGCTCCTTCAGCATCCCCCTCTGAGGAGCAACCAGTGTCCCTCTAGAGCTGTATATCTATGCTTCTCAAGTGCACTGGCAGTAAAACATGATAAAGCAGCTTTTGGCTGTTTGGAGGATAGATGACTCAGGGTCTGATTCACATCCAATTCAGCCTCCCATCCTTCAGTTGCATGAGCACTTCTTGGCATTGCTTTTATAAGCTAAGAGTAAACGAGCTAGCAGTGCTAGCAGTGTATTTGGCCCTTTGCCAGCTGATGACACCAAACCAATGGTGACCACTTCTCCCAGCTCGCAGAATAAGTTGCTATATGGGAAGTTTGTAGATACAGGTTCACCTGGATGTATGTTACATGGTCACAATATTGATTTCACATACTCTGTATTTGCCAATAAAGAGAAGGTGGGATGAAAGAAGTGGTAGGCCGCTATGCACTCTGGAGCAACTTTTGGTTGAGAATACTTGGGTTTATTATTAACCCTTTACCACTAATGCCTATGTAATACAGAGAGATGTACTTATCTGAGCTCCTGCCTTGGCCAGTTGCTTCTCATCAGTAAACCTGTCTCACCTTAGTACAGCAGCATCTACATTGTCGCACTCATCTCCTTCCCTAGAAAAGAAATTCTATGTCAGTGGAGTAGCCTTGCATTCCAATGCCAGAATTATTTGCATGCTCTGTATTATTCCAACTACCTTGTAAGATTGCAGGATTGGAGGAAATAAATGGATTTACAGGGCACCTGTCCTATTCCACTTCCCACTGAAGATCTGCAAACAACCACTGAAAACTCCTCCATGCTCTTATGCTTTCTCTGTAGTCTAAATTTTTCTTTACCCAGCTGTTATTGCAGCATCTATGACCGAATGTTCAAAGCAGGTGCATGACAGCACAAGCTTGCTGCTGCAGTTGGCTCTTCAGCTAAATTGGTTGCATATAATCACAAGGCCCAGTGATGTCTATGCCTGCTGTCTCATTGTCATCTGCAGATATTGTGGCATAATTTCACTGAATATTCAAAGTCGAACCCACTGGCACCTCAAGACAGTCAGCACTTATATGACTTGGAAGTCAAGAAAACTGGGAAAAAAAACCCCTTAGTCCAATACACACAGGTTGGTTATGGCAGAATGATCTTAAAAATTAAAATAAGGACTTTCATTTCCAGCTCTTAACTTCACTCCTCACTCATTTTTGTGTTTTTTGTCAAGCCACTAAGAGTTTTAAAGAGAGATTTCAATATAAAAATAGGCACTGGAGATTTTCAAAAGCATCAAGGCACTAATGTAACTTAGACCTCAAGCGTGTTTTTAAAAAAAACACTGAAGGTGATATCTGAACCTTTCATGGAAACTTAAATTGTTTCAAGATTTGTCTCCACTTTCCAGACTCTTGATTTCATTATGTAATAATTGAATACACTTTCTAGATAACTTCTAAGTTCACAAGGTTCTACTAAAAATTATTTCATTAATATTTATAAACCACAAGTAAAGCTTTAAAGGTTTTTTCCTACAAAAATAATTACCCTTTTAGCATTGCATATATATATATGTAGGAGGTATTTATTGGATTTAATAATCGCTACTCTGTGGGAGGCCCACAAAACTTAAGATTTACCTGACATTCGTTTATGCAGGAAATCCTGATTAATGGAATCTTACGTAAGATATATAAAAAAGTTACGGAGTTTTCTACTGTCTTTTGGAATAGGCTCTGGGGGTCTGCATTTTCCCTCTTTGGACAAGCACCTCCAGGGTATTTCCACTGAGGAATTAGAAACTTTTGCTTCTTTCTTTCATGTCCATAAGCCATATTTACTTTTCAAAGACTACAAAATAGCTGGCAAGGGGATGTCCTGTATTTTTAAATAGTACTTAGCTCTTTATACAGTTTGCTGACTAACAGTTACAGGTTAATAAAAGAAAAGCATTAAGCACACTTTCTGCATGCTTTTCACCTCAGATGAATTCCCAGACACTTCATACCACACGTGAATACTCCAATTTGCCAAATAAACAAATTTAGTAATTGGTAATTTAGCTGACTTTCCTTCATTGCAGTTAGCAGGGATTACAAAAGCTTGTGCATGTATTCCACCAATGTTTGCACGTTGTGACACATCTTAAAACTAATGTCAGGGTTCAGTCTGTGGTCCAGTTTTGTTCACGCTATATTCCAGACAGGCACAGAAGAGCTGCCTTGTGTGCATGAGTACCAGTGCCTTAAAGACTTTCCTTTCCTGCAGCAAGGATGCTGCCTTGCTCCTTATTGCAAACACATGGACATGGAGCAGTCACTATTTTGCGTTCTTCTAGTTATCAGCACCACTCGTTTTTGGCAGGAACAAGTGATAAACCACAGTAGAACAGCCAGCAGCCATGACAAGTTGCCAAGCCTTCCATGTAGCTAACAAGAATGTAATTTCTGGCTTCAGGCTACAGATGTTAACCCCACCCCTTCGCATCTTCCTCACTCCCGTAGGCAGGAAATGCCTTTCCTCAGCCACATCTATTAGGGAAGGTTTGATGAATGATGACCCTGTACTATCTTGTATTTACGTCAAAGTGACAGAATCATATGGACTTGTTATCCTATACCATTTGATGGTAGTCACTGCACCACTGAATCCCTTATCTTATGCAACCATTTTGAGGTTGACAAGCTGCCTGTCTGAAAGCCTTATTAATTTTATATAGATTAAAGTAATATAAAAGCATAGGTTATATTTGACTATTGGAGATAAATAGTTTGTTAGCATAATCCATCATATTTCAAACTATTTGACAACAGGCAGAGAAACTCTTAAAAGATGCTATAAGGCTGAGTAATTTCTTTATATTTATTTTAATAGTATGCATTTTAAAGTGCCTTCTGGGAGCAAAAAGATGTTTGTAGAGATAAAGTTGTAGGGAGAAATACATTCATGCCAACATGTGTAGCTGAACCACCAGTTTTGTTTTATTAATTTAGTTGCTGGATTTGTTCCTGATATCTACAGCTCTATTATCCCCTCATAGAGGTGGATGAGTGGGCGGAATGAGGTTGATTACAATTGATTTGGTAACCAAAGAATAATTTTTTCCATTGTTTGTTCAGCACATTACCAAAAATGTGGCTTAATTAGAGTTGCCTTGTGTTCTTTTCAGTCTGGTATTGCTTATTTTACTGAGACACTGATTTATGCAAAATATTAATTGAAATAGAAAACAGACTTACTATGACAGCTGACATCCATGAAAATATTAGTTACTCATATTTTGCTCCATGCATATTGGACTTCTCAGGGGAATCAGCATTTACAATTTAATTTGGAACAACAACGGGGTCCCTCCTTCCAGAAACAGTGGTAGTGCATATACGGCATCCTGGAGAACGGGTCAGAACTTTACTCCTTCCAGGAGCTGCAATGGGAAATCCTCACAGCTCTTCAGTCAGAGTCTCAAAAATGTGCTGAGATAGCTGTTCCATTTCAGCATGATTGCAATAAGTGTATGCAAATGTCTCATTAAAAGTAATTCAACTTTATATAGCTATAAATAAGCTACTATACTGTTGTAATGTGTTTCCAGGCCATTAAATAGTATAATAAAGATTCATGGATTCTCTTACTAGGTTAGGTAATCAAAAAACCCACCAACACCACCCCCATCAAGCAACCATACGTTGGGAGATTTTGGTTTGTTTTCAGAGTAATCTTTGTAATTAATCTGTTTGGAATAAATAATTCACTAAATATAAATAGAAAATAATGTTCAGCCACAGAACTCATAAGTCAATATATCCAGGAGGAATGTTTTTATATCTCATTTCCTATTCAGGATTTTAATTCAATCCATTGAATTTCACTGTCTCTTTCTCATAAACCAAATCTAATACACAAACAACTTTATAACCAGAGCATCAGAATGCAGAAATTAAATGGTTTTGCAGAAAGACACATAAAATCCTTCAAAATATTTTTAGGAGAGAGTGTGAGAATCCCACTAATAGGATTCAGATATCCACTGTGAAATGATCCAAGTATTTCCTGGGTAACAGCCTTTGCAGTTTAATATCAATGTTTTTAAACAAATACATAGCTAATGCACATATCTTTACACTGCAGTATAGAGACAGTCACAGAAACCAAGACTAGACAGTGAGAGGAAAGCAGAAGCAAGCCACAATATCAAAGTCAGCAGAAATGGTGGAGGGAAGGATTCAGACACCAACGCCAAAATCATGTGCAAGACCCTGGCAAGAATAAGAAACCTAAGAGCAAATTCAAAAGTGAATTTAAAGTTTGGCCTATGAGGAGGTGGGGTCTAAATACACAATTTCTCAGGGGCGTAATTAGGCAACTAAAATGCGTGTGAATGGCAGTACGCCCAGCAGGCCTGTTTTCAACTCCAGCATTCCCCTCTGCCTGGCCTAGGCTTTAGTGCGAAGATCTTCTTTTGTGTGGTACTTAAAACTTGGATACAAAAATGAACAGATTTTCTAATAAGAATGAGAATAGTACACATTGTGGGGCCATAAAGTGGTTTTGAAAAAGGATACATGGTGCTTTTTTGCCTTAGTTTAACCTTGAAAGTTTTTGAAAGATTCAGAACAAGAGGAAATACATCTAGACTCAAAAGAGAAACTGAAGAAGATGGACGAGAGAAGAGTTGACGTTTCAGTGATTTTTTAACCTTAGTAACAAAGGAGAAGATGATATTACTATGTTGTGGGGGCATCAGGAGGAAAAAGGTAAGAGAGGCAGGGGAGGCATAGAAGATAGGGTTATCCTCCTTGCTGAAGTTAGCTAGAACAGGAAGTGGCTGCTGAGTGCAAGGTACTATCAGATAAGTAGTTACTCTTAAATGGCAACCACTATGCATGTTGTCTGGTTTGCTTCTGCCTCCTTTCACTCTCAAGCTGTCGTGGAAACAAACCAGAGACAATGGTTTCAAATCCCAAATGCTTTAAGCTCGACTTCAGGAGGCATAATGTACTTGATCCCTGTACTAGTGTCTGTAGATGGGCACAGTGCAGGCTGTAAAGTGAAGCAGTATCCTGGTAGCAGCAAAGGCAGCCGCCACAGCCCCTAACTCACCCGTTTCCACTTCAGGTCACCCCTACAGATGCCCAAGCTCTTTCCTTCCATGTTCAGCAAATAGTAGAACTATATTTTCCCCACACTTCTGAGAAATCTTGAAGCCTGGATTGAAGCATATAAGTGCTTTCCCTCTCTGTGAAGTGCCGACTGCACCTGCAGTGTTTACACAGCTGATAGCTCAGTGTTGTCCCCTAGGAAGGGAGGAAAAAGGACATAATGTTGCAGAACTACGCAACTGTAGGCAGCTCAGAACAGATGCCAGGCACAGGGGGACAAGCCACCAGGTCTCCAAACAAGGCATCTTCTCCTCCCTGAGTAAGTTCTAAACCAAGGAGCTAAAGCTGACCAGTTCCCAATCCAGGCTGTCCTAATAAAGTTCCCAGGCAATGGGCAGCACCAACAAGCAGGGTCTGGTTTTGTAAAGCTTTAAATACTGTTTTCAAAAACTCGTCAGCTATTGGAGGCTTTCCCCTGTTAGAGTCTTGCGTCCTCCAAAGGTTTGTAGCAGACTATTAAACATAGGCTTAGTATGATAAACCCCTAAACTTGTCCTCCTCTTGGAATGGAATCACAACATGAGGCAAAATGTGATTCAGTGATACAACATGCAGTTCTGACAATTCTCCAGAATGCAATTATAGGAGGAAAAAAAATCCAAACCCACTCCAGTCACCCTCGCAACCTGAACCAACAAAAGCAAAATACAACAACAGAGAAAGAAAAATAAATAAATAACACCAGAATTAATTGTTAAATCAAAGTTGCAATATCATCTGTGTAAAATATTTAGGTTGTTTTTCTATTTATTCCTGAACATATAGTGATTAAAATGCAGCCATAATACACTGTGTTGCTCTTTTTTTAATCACAAATGCAATTTTAAGCAAGTAGACAAACTCTAGGAAATTAAAGTGAATATTTATGTTCATATAAACTTCTTAATGGCAACATTCTTGCTGTAAGCACAGCAGCTGAAGAGGGTGGATTAAATTATTTTGGCCAGAGCCTGTTACTATTGTTTTCATTGGCAAAATTCCCATTGACTTAATAGGAGCTGGATTAGATCCTGACTTGAACAAAGTACAATTCTCAGATGCATATATAACATAATCACTGATATTTCATGCATACATTCTAGTTTTCATGTCTGTTTGCCCTCTGTGACTTTGCTAATGCTCTGAAAACACTAATCAGGTGAACTATATACCAGTGATTAAAGGAGTGCAGTCTTGTGTTTCCAGGATTTGGGAAAATTTGCATTTTACTCATATCTGGACTCAGAAACCACAGCCTGAATCATATTCAGTCTCTTGAGTACAGAGCTTCAAATCTTGGTATGTTTAGTTCCTCCTCTTGAAGGCTTTGCAATGCATATGAATAGCATTTATTTAAATGGGAATAGGGAATTACAAGACATTTGGCAGTCAGCAGGTGCTGTTGATGTATTTTCTCTCTTTCTCTCTTTACCATTTCCATAACTCAGGAATATTCAGGGTGTGCTGGATAAGCTAGGAAGCTCTGGGGCTTCAGTCTTGTCTTGAATGAAGATCTCGTATAGAAGAGGACGGGAGGACAAGGCTATTCTCGGAGCCTCCAGAAATTTTGAGATGACATGGTAATGCAGAAAGGACACTGCTTCAAAACTCTTACATTAGAAGAAGTAATTCCATCTCCCTAGACAATTTGCTTCAGTGACTGCAGTTCTCCAGACAGATACCACTCATCTCCCTGTCAAGTTCGGGACAGCCATGGGCTGTCACACTTCAGAGGGACCTTATCCTGGCACGTACATCTGATTTTGCTGTTCTCAGCAAACCATTTTGAAATATCACTCAGTATGTGTGCTCTGTAACAGTTTGTATTTACCAGGCATGAAGTCTGATGCTTAACTACCTGATTTCAGATGTACATATAGCTCCAGGACAGAGAGAGCAGCCCCGGAAGGAGGCTCAGTGAGAACACCAAGGTTCAAGCTGTCCTTCAAGATACCTCATTCCTAGAAAAAACATAAGCCTGAGAGGTTCCCGGGACCACCATACCTAATGGGAATGAGTAACTGGGTACTCTGTATGCTCTGAATCAGGCTCTGGTTTTGCATACACAGAGGGGAGTGGGTTTTCTAAACAAGTACTCCATCTCTGTGGAGATTTATCTGTGATTACTAGTGGCCCATCTTTGTTTCAGTTTGGGAAAGCAATGTTGCTCTGAAATAACAGTGTAATTTCCTATGCAGAGGCTGTTTCTCTGTATGACTCATCTATTTATTGTGTTCCAAGACATAAATACAAATCACAGATAACTGATAGAGAAATCCAAATGAATCCATTGGGTTTTTTAAATAGAGCAACCTTTTTTTTTTTTTTTTTAATTCCCCTACAGCTGAAGCTTTATGGCAAATTCCATTATCAGCAACACAGCTTCTTTCTGCCTTTTAAATGTAATAGAAGGGAGAAAAAAAAAAAATCTGTTGATGGTTATTGCTCGGTGTCAGAGTAATGGGCTATACATGAGAGTCTAAATACAGTAATTCCAGGGTTAATACCTGGCATCTAGTGAATGAGTGAACATTTGAGAAATTCACTGCAGACCCATGTTAAAGGGAATAGGGTTGTAACCTGCTGTAGCAGGTCAACCCTATTAGCACAAGGAAACAATTTATTCGTAAGAATGGAGAAGTCACTTACGGCAGAGAACCTTTAAGAGGAATAGACTGAGCTACAACAACACTGAGCAAGTTCTCAGGCACCAAACACAAGAACAAGCCAGCTGAGAATTGGGTATTAGCTGCGTGACACTGTTACTGATAGCACCTGGAGTCCTACAGGGAGAGAAGCCGGGGGACCCACAGCCTTGCAACAGGTCTTGGGACCATCTCTTCAATCTCCAGGGATGCCTGCCAGGAAGAGGATGGTCATAGCTAAAGGAGGACGTGTGGCACGGATGGAATGATTGAGCTAACCCATTGATTACCCTTCCTGGACAGTGCCACCTCTTTCATAGAGCAAGTAAAATGTTTAATTCCAAAACCTCCATATATCTATGGTTGAAGTATTTTGGTATCTGAATCTACTTAGTCTCTGCATGGTCATTTGTTCTTAAATTATGACACCGGTATGAACTATTCAATTAGGACCACTTTGAACTTAAGGAGTGCAGAACCAAACCTGTGTGTCTAATGAAAGCTGGAGATTAACAATACTTGATACAGAAACAAAGACCTCCTAAGTTCCAGTGCTGGAATTTTACCATAGTTTTATCTTGTCTCAGAGATTTTGTCCATTACAGAGAATATAAATTGAAGTGTATGGGGGTTTTACTATATTATTTTCTGTATGCTGCTGCTTTTCCTATTATAAGACTGTAACACTGATTCAGAAAAGAGACTATTATGCCTGGCATAATGACCAAAACTCAAAATACCTTTTCCTGGAATCCCTGGGGCAACAGGACATTTATTCCTTTGATGAAATTAAACTGACAATGTCAGCTTAATATTCTTCCATAAAGAGATTAGGATAGCTTGTATTTAACTGTATTTTGGGATTCAGCAAATATCTACCTGTCCAAACCTCTGCTTTCTGGAAGAGCTATTGCTGGATCTGACTCCGTACAGTTAGAGGTATTTTATAAGGTAACTGCCAAAGTACGAAAACATAAAAATGCAATGCTAGCTCACATATTTACTTTATGCTTTCTGAGACATTATGTCCTGAAGTGAAAAATAAAATGTAAACTCCATAAATCTCAAAATCTATAATTAAGAGCAACACCTGACAAGATTATTTTTTTCCAGCTGACAAAAAAATGTCACTTTTAAAGGTAACTTCCATGGAGTGATAAAAACAAACAAAGGGCAAAAATTGTTCTGTCTTCACTGGTAGAAAATACGGAGGGGTTTTTGATAAGTACTTACAATGACTGCACTGTTGGCTTGGCACACACATCAAAAGACTGACAGACTTGATTCATGTTTCTGTGCAATACAAACAATGACATAGAGGCCGGATCTAAGCAGCTCTCAGCAAGTAATTGAAGGTAGTGTGAACAGATTCTAAAGGACAAGCAGCACACAGTTCTGCTGTTAATAGATAGAATTGCAAGCGAGACACACACATTACTATTTCATGGTTTTCTTCAGTTATCTATTTAATTTTAAAAAGTCCTTTTTGCCTCAGGTCAGGGACTTTCAGAGTCTAACTGGTGCAGTTACTCTGTAAAAACCGCTGAATTCTTGTAGCTGGTGGGGCATTTTTGCACTACCTGGTATCAGTTTACACAGGTGATCTTTCTCCTGTTTCTACAGGAGTGATGATGCCTTTGCAGATGAATACATGTGGACCCTGTACACTTAAAGACAACAGAGTTGGAATGTGTCTTGCTTGATAAGATACAGCTGTGGTTGTTCTCTTTAGTCATTTCTGGTTTTGGAGTACTGTTCTAAAAAATATAGTACAAGCAGTTCTGTTTTTAAATACAATATACTTTTCACTACCAAGGCAAATGAATAGGGAATTACTAGCATCATAGCAAGTTACACTAGGTCAATACATAATGTTTTCATTTTCCAGATGTCTGAATTCAAGTAATTTCCTCTAAAGAATGTTAATATATATTCCAAACTAATGATGCATTTTCTTGTTACATCTTACAGAAAACTATGCTGGTATATCATTCATACCAAATTCAGAGGCAATACACATTTAAAACCAAGAAACTCAGGAGTGTGTATACTGGGAGGGGCGGGGGGAGATGGCTTTACAGAAGGATAAAAGCTAGTAGTTTCTTAAATTCAAAATCCTTTGCTTGGGTTACTAAAGCATGATTAGTTCTGGGTTCATCTCCAACATGCCTGATCTTAACTTGTTTAGGTCAACTATTGTCTGCAGATATTTGGGGAAGGTGGGTGGAAAAGGGAGTCTTACTTGAAACAGAGGATATTTTTAAGGTTAGGTGCTCTGAATGCAGCACTGATTAGGAATATAAAATTCTAACTTCAAGGAAGTTCAACGTATCTTAAAAGAGCGTTAAAGTAATTTTTAAAGTGAAAGAAGAAAGAAATCAAAGGCTCATACAAATGTTCTAAGCTCTCTTTTCACCACAGAGGGGTGAGTTTTTACTGAATGTACTCAGTATCATAGAAAAGTTTCCCTTGACTAGAAAAAACATCCCAGGGGTGCATTTAAAAAGATGAGGTTACGTATTTTGAATCTCTACTAGCTTACATCATCATTTAAAGCCAAGATAATTTAGTTTCTAATATTTTATTGAAATAAAAATTTTGTCCAGGTGTTTTCTGTTCCTTTAGGAATTTTTATGCTCATTTTCACTGGAAATTAGTTTAAGCAAGTCCTTGATTTGAAAGCTCCAGTATTTTAACCTGTAAAGAATTCATTCAGATAGCCCATGCAGGAAAGAAAAGCAATAATCACATCTGGAGGCAAACAAAGCATGAATCGCTGTGCCGGCAAGCAGCCAAGACAGTAGGGGAAAAGTGTAAAAATATTACTGAAATAGCAGTACCAGATTCTAACCACATGCTGTTAGCAAGACAAAACAAGGTTGAACATTATTTCTATTATCACAGATCATTGCATTTCAGAAGGAAAGAAACGAGGGGACTTGCAAACTAGGGGTCAAATTCAGTTGTGGAATAACAGGGAGCAAATTGTTTGAAAGACAGTGGGAAAGTAGCACTTGTTTACATCAAACCCACACTTAAACACCAGGGATTCCAGCTGGGAAGGGTTAAGTATTCAGAACCTGGTATTTCCAGTAAATTCTGTAATATTGTATTCCTGGTTTAAAATACAGTCACACAAATTTGAAGCAAATAAGGCTGGAATCATAGAGGGCACTTGGAATGCTACATACAGGTGACAGTTTAGTTAGTCATCAACAAGCAAATACAGCTGCATGAGATGAATGCCAAAGAGCTTCATTATATAAAGATTTACATGATGCATAAATTATCAACTAATGTTTGGATATAAGCAAGATGCTCCAGTCCAGCTCAAGGATCCATTATATATCCATCAATTTTTAGATGTTGCTTAGGAATAGAAGGGGTAACTCACCACAAAAAGTCAGTTTTAAGAAATGGGTTTTTTTAAATAATAATTAGGTCATCATTCAGGTAAATTCCCCAATGATAACCTTGCAATCTGCAATATCAAATGCAGTCTGACACAATATCCATCACTACCCTTCATATGAAAAGAAAAAAGTCCCTGTGATTGCAGGCAGACAGGAAAATGCTGACATTCTGAAAGGGATGAGATGTCAAGTACATGACACAAAAGACAAGCACGAAGTGATAAACTACTTCCAAACATGGGGTGACAATGTACAATAGATACTGCGAGTATCATCTCCATGTTTCAAGCCTGAATGAAGCTGAATTTTTGCTTAGAACCTATTTACAAGGTTCTAAACTATTTTAAATGCAAACACTGAACAAACTGAACGGAAATCGGTAATTTGATGAGCTTTCCACTTAGTGATGGAATTCTGAGAGAATTTATGACTGACACCAGCTGTAATAAACTGGAATTGCAACTAAGTACTGAAATGATGCTTCAAGAGAGCCACAGATTCCTATGAATGCCAAGTGAGCCATGAATTCAGATTCATCAGAAATGGGTACCTTTGACATGTTGTTAAAGAAAAAAGGAATTTTCTGTAAGTGCCAAAAAAAATGATTAGGCAACATGTAATGTCAGAAAGAACATGGAGACTTGAAATATAGTTGTATGAATAATAATCACTATCAAAATGGGCTATTTCTATCACAGAACAAATGTAAGACCATGTAAAGGTAGATCTATGGAAACAGTAAGTTCTGGTTGCACTTCAAGTTAGCTGGATGCAAGCCAATTCCAGTTAGTTGTGCCAGTGTGATATCAAGGCCATTGAAGAGGAAGCCCACCTCTGATTTCCAGATTGGCATTTACTTAAGCATCAGCTTGGGTGGTGGGAAGAACACACACTGGACAGCCTACACTTAACCATTTTGATACATTGAGGTGGCCAGCAGACAGACTCCCATATGAGTACCACACCCTGCAAAAACCCCAATTACAGCACATTTATGTGAAGGTGATAAACCATCGCACTGAAGATGGGAACCTCCAAGCTCAGAGAAGCAGAAAGGGCAGACTTACAGACTGCATTATACAACCAACTGACTCAAGTGCCAGGCCTACAGATATGATTGATGCCTCCTGGTATCACAAAACAGATTTAAAAATCGATTAGCACAAATGGATCCAAATTGGGAGGAGATTAATTTTGTGCCATTGCTTTACCATGTAAATTACTTGGATAATATTAGTTTCCTGGAAAGAAATTTTTATTAAGAATTTGTGCACACTTTCGCTCTTTCTTGCCAGGGCCAATAATCTGTTTGGAAATTATTCTGTCTGTAAAGCAAGAAAGCACTTCTGTGTGATAGCTTTCAGCTTGGTGACCCCCTTGATCTTGATACCACACTTTGAACAGTAGCACACAATACAAAGTGAATAGATTTTCTTTTTCCTTAGCATATAAAGCAGATGTTGATACCCAAGGGCTAATGGTCACTGTAAAGCAGATCTCCTTATGCTATAAATTTCATAAATCTAGTTTCTGTAGAAGGAAACCAGAGTATAACACATTCTTTGGAAGAGGTCTAAGAGGAGAGACAGAAGATTCAGAAACAAATCAGAAAGCCAGGGATAAAAAAGCTTAAGAAGTTTGATGAAACAGGATGAAAGCCCAATTGATGAGACATTATTTCTATTCCTGCCAGCTTAAAGAAATTTGCTGAAGCACAAAGTACATATAGTTGGCAAAGGAAGCATGCAGTTAACTGCCTGATGAGAAAGTGAGGCAGAGCATTCATCATTTCTTCTGTTAGCCAACAGTTAGCATTGGTGAGACTTATTTAATCTTGTGTTTTCTCTGAGAGCACATAAAGTTGAACAACCCTGCATTTGTGGGGCAATGCTAATAGTGTACTGTCACTGCTTGGGCAGCTAACTTTCTGCACTCATGCTGGAGGGCTCATCACTCTAGGGTCCTTATGGTTTTCCAGCAAGTGGGAGAGAAGACACAATAAATTGCTGTGAACTGGCATATGTGTGTGTTCCTGATCTCAGATTTTGCAACACAAGACATCTGTGTAAAGCACACCATGCAAATTCTCCTCTAAATATCAACTTTTCCCAACCATTTTCATTCCTGCCCTCTTTCTCTGAACTGCATCAGTGTTATGATTTTTTTTTAATTCTTTTTTTGCATCACACAGAGCCAAAACACCATTTAAAAACATTTAAATTACCAACAGCCAAAGATTACCAAAACCAAGATTAGTTTGGAAAGCCATTCTGATTTTCCTGTACTTTTTCCCTTCCTAATTCTTTCATACCACTCTTTCCCTACCACAGCATTGTAAGTCTACTCACACTCACTTCTAATTCTTTACCTTGAAGCCAGTGTTTGTCCATGATGTAGAGGATAAGGAATCATTCACCAGAACACAGTGGCCCCCACTCATACACTTTAGAGCAAGTTAAGTCCCCCCTGAGCAGACTGTCACAGTTTAGAGTGAAAAATACAAACTGCCTATAAAATGGAAGAATTGTTTATAAGAATAATATGGAAGCCTGGCTGGAAAGCACATTTTCTTGTTTGCAGGCTTTATTTATTTGTTTATTTTTAACTCAGCTGGGGATGAATCTTATACACATGAGGAGCTCCTTATACTGGGGGGCAGATCAGCAAAGCAGATGTTAGCATCAGTTCTAAAGCTGCTGAGAGTATCAGGAAGCTGATTTGGCTGTTTTCTAGTTCAAGCAGCACACCCAGAACCTGACTGGTGGCTCTGCCATGAGCCTGTGCACCTCCAGCCTGGAGGCATGTTGGGCTGCAGAGCCTGGAGAGCACTCCAGAGCTAGGGGTCTGGGTTTGTCTCAAAGCCAGGCAATCCTGGTTTGGGGAACACACACCATCCATCAGCAGAAACTATTGCTGAGGAGCTTTCAACAAGACAAGGCACACAGCAGATTCGAGTCATCTTCCTTCTGCCCCCATTTTCCCCTCAAATATCCCCAAGAATATCTAAGCACCAATTTTCTCTCACCAAGATACTCTACAACAGGAGGAATCTGTGTCTAGCCTTTTCTCTGCTTTGTATGCTAGAATTTTCTCTGGATATTTCATCTGGTAGAATAGCTGACCATGCTGCCAATATTTGAGTATTACAATCAATCACAAAAAGTAAACCTGGTTAGAAACTCAGTGATAATAATGCCAAACTAATTAGATTCTTGATAGAAATTTGCCATATTCTATCACTCTGCTCTGCTTTGAATACCTGATTCTGATCTTATGCCAGTTTTGCACTGGCACTACTAGTTTGACTTTAGTGGAGCTAATGCTGATTTGTAGCAGCAGGCAATCAGAATAAGGCTCTTATTTTTCCTTGGCAATGTGTCCCCAGGGAAAACTTGTCCCTCTCCAGCAGCTGTTGCTTTGCTACATCTGTCTAACTTTCCTTTTTAATGTCCATTTTTTTAAGTTTTTTTATGTCAATCAGTGTGAGATAACATCATTCAGTTTTCCCTCTTGCAATCAAGTTTTAGCAATCACAGCCAGATGTTGTTTTCATTACAACCCCAACCCCTTTTCAATAAAGTTTCGATGTTTAACTATCAAAAGCACTTTCCTTTCAGTTGCCAGATCTTAACGCTTTCATAATCTATTTCACCCTGACATCCTGAGCACAAATGCGGCATGTTTGATCACCCCTGAATGTTTGCCTTTGTGTTCTTTTAATTTTCTTTCCCTGTTTCTTCTGCAGAGTATACTTTATCCTCAAATCAGGTCAGTCCAAAATACTACAATGTATTTCTCTATCTAAAGATATTTAGAGATCATTAGAGAGCAGGTGGCGGAGGGCAGATGGAGGCAGATGAAAATTTATCGATTTAAAGATCTGAACTTTGAAGAACTGCTTGATCCTTTTCTTTCAAAATTCTGCACATACTGAGGAGAGATACAGTTGATATATTCAGTATTGTACTCTATAGGGATAAGTTCCTCCACAACCCAACCTGCATTTGATTTTTGTTATAAAATACAGAGAGTTCAGCATCTAAAGAAATGTTTCTATAAGGGATGAAAATATAAAATACTTTAAACAAAATCACCGCCCCCACATTGTATATTGCTCAGGGGCTCTTATGTGGCTACACAGATGTGCTAACAAGAGGATATAATCTTACTCATGGAGGAAAGAAAGAACAGAAAGTTAAATTCCCCTGAAGAATGAGGGGTTTCACACATACAGCCAAGTTGTGAGGGATTCAAGTAAGCCTAGAGCAGGCATCATGAACAAGTAAGCAGAATAAAATTTATCTGAAGGATTCCATGTGCTATGTAATCATTTCTGCCTTGAGTGCAGGCCAGATTTGTTCTCACCAGTTCTGAAGCAAGGAAAGAAGGAGCCAGGGCCAACCCTTTGCCATTGTATGTTTGCCAACTCATAGCAACTGAACAATGACTACACTTCACTGAAGGAGCTGCCTAGCTTTTAGAAATGTAAGTTAATGTAATGTGTGTCAGATATAAGAAAGGTGTTTAAGAGCTCATCCTGTATTCAGTTTGATTGCAAGATTAATTCCCAAATGATACAGATCATGAGCAGATCTTCATCCTATACTATTTCCTCTCTGCAGAATACAGTGGTTCTTATTTAGGCTCCAATCTTGCAATCCAATCAGTGGCAGCTCTTATGTCCAAGAAGATAGGCACCTAGTTCCAATGAGTTAATGATACAGGCTACATCCATAGAAATAAAATTGAACGACTGGACTTTTTCTGAAGGAAATTTATATTCCTTAAAAGTAAACTCGAAAAGGATTGAGAATTAGATTCTAATCAGCACTGAGTTTATTCTGTTATGTGTTGAAGAATCTGACCTCTGAAATCAGTACGAAAAGAGAACGTTAAGGTATTTGCCATCATGAGCCTCATCATTACCTGCATTGTACCAACTGCTGAAAGTATTAGAGGGTGGGGTAAAAGCTGCTAAACAAGGAGAAGGCAAGTGTCGGATTACCTGGTTTATATCAAAGATTTCTCCTAACCTTTTATGGCAGAAATAAAAGACAACTTGTTAAATTAAAACTCACTCATGAGTACATCAGTGAACATGACTGAACAATGAAGTAAATTACACAACTTTCCTTTTCAAAATTCCATTTCAACTTCTGCAGTTTCTTTCTAAGAGCAATGACATTTAACAGAATTCTTTAGATCACTTCTGTAATGCAGTGTCTTAATTAGAGTAAATGTTCTCTCTACTTCACCAGTAGCTTGATAAAATTGATTTGATTTTTCTTTTCATTAGCAAAGGAAACAAAAAATTAAAGCCATGGTTACAGACAGGTTGGAAAACAGAGGGTTTTTATGCACAGGAACTGCTATGAAGAGAAAAGAAAAGTTGAAGAGAGAGGCCTAAAGAAATCGAGTATTTGTTGTTAGCATAATGGAAACAAATGCATAACCCACTTGTAATACATTTTGGATATATATTAGTATATATTAGAACTTTTGGGAAAAAATAGAGAAGTGCTTAATTACAGCTATTTGGCACTGAGTAGTCACATTTTTATACATAAAATACATAATTATGTATGCATGATAATACTTAAGTGGCTGTACACGTAAATACTGTTAGTCCACTGTCCACAAGGAGAAACTCTAGAAAATGATCCACCTCTCATGGTGGTGTGTTTAACATGCTAACATGTAAACACAGAATAGTTAGGGTTGGAAAGGACCTTAAGATCATCCAGTTCCAACCCCCCTGCCATGGGCAGGGACGCCTCACTCTAGACCATGTTGCCTGAGGCTTTGCCCAACCTGACCTTGAACACTGCCAGGGATGGAGCATTTACCTTTTATTTGGGCAACCCATTCCAGTGCCTCACCACCCTCACAGTAAAGAACTTCCTCCTTATATCCAACCTCATCTTCCCCTGTTTTAGTTTAAACCCATTACCCATTATGTCCTATCACTACAATCCCTTATGAAACACGAAGGCTGTTGGCCAGGTTCTTTGCTTTGAAAGATAAAAGGAGCTCAGTAACAATTTCAATAGCATGCAGAACACATTCCACTTGGGCTGTTTCATTTCTGTGGATGTCTCCTTGGGTGCAGCACCTACACTACCATTTTGGTTAAGAGTGTCTAGGACATGCACCTGGGCTCTGTGCGCTTTGACGTGACCAGGACAGAATTCCTCACTCGTGCTTATGATGGTGGTTGCTAAACGACCAGGTAAGGTTTCTGATGTAGAGTCTAACTAAGGTATGTTTGTAATATAATGGGTAGATTAAAAAAAATATTAGAAGAAAAATACTGGCCAGCAAATGCTGCTGAGAGGGAAGAAAGAGCATAAGCTACATTTCTTTTGCCTTAGCTACTGTTTAATACTTGATTATAATGCTAAACCTGTTTAAACTGGAACGTTCCCAGTTTCAACCTGAGCCTCAAAAGCCAGGTATTTTACAGCCCATACTGTCACCAGGCTTAGCATTCACTTTTCAAAGTAATCATGATGAGCTGATGGCTGTGTTCCATGTCCCAGATGGCCTGTCATAGCTTATCCCACTATATTAGAAAGGAAAGGAAAGGAAAGACCTTCCCGGCATTTATGAAAAATCACAGCCCTTTATGGACAAGGGAAGGAAAAACTGGCTTCTCAGCAACAGGTAACGGAGAAAAATAAGCAAGGCACTTCATCTCACCCTCTTCCCCACCTATTTAGGGTTGAAAACTTTCTCAGCTCAGGCTGCTGCTATTGTGAGAATATAGTCCATTTATGCTTATGAAGCATTCAGTCACTGCAGTGATGATGTCCACGTTAGATAAGTTCTTTCTATGAGAAAGTAACTTTTAAAGTATTTTTTAAATTGCGAAGCCCAAACAACTACTAAGCTAGGAATAAAGAAACAGGCTAAGATTTCTCCACTATCATATTTTCAAGCGTTATAGTAAGGAGAAAAAAAAGTCACTCAACTCAACTATACCTGACAAATACGTATTAGTCAATTATCTCTAGAAACATTTTTCCATTCCAGTATTTGCTTTCCCTTTTAAGGTCCAAACTTTGAAACTCTTCTCTAACATATGCTTGCTATACAGGACAGCTGTGTTTTGCTGGGGAAAAGATTCCAGATCCTGAGCACTATGGTCATATGAATGAGAAATAAAGTGCAGTATATGCATGAGTTCAAGATAAGAAATAGAGCAAGTCTTACATTCCATTCCAGTGTATGACTTGTTGTTCACTTAAGCAGGACCAGATTAAGACAGGTATTTAATGATGATATGAATTTCTAATGCAGGAATATAATCTTGAGGTTTAAGAAAATAAATGACAACTGGCTGTTTTGGGGTTTTTTTCTTTCTATTTCTGTATTAGTGCATTAGATTGATTAGTGAAAACTAACATCAGTTTCATTCGTGCATCCAAAGATGTCCAGAATTGTCTGAAGTTTACCTGATGTCTATGTCCCTGAGTGATATATCATGTACTTCTATTTCTGATGGCATTGAAGATGCAGCCAGAAAAGACCTATTGGCCAAACATCTGAGAAGTCAGGAGGGTAAGTTATCCCAGCTATGTGCAGAAATAATTTATGAAGTCTAGGGGTTTTTTTAGTTGTGTCTTTTTGTTGGAATGTGACAAATGAGCTGGATGCTAAAAGCTCCCTAAAGTCAAAAACGAATCTCAGTGTTGGGGCAATCCAAGTAGAGATGTGGGGCACAGAACTTGACCAAGGCAACACCAGTGCCACTCCGGTAAGTAAACCTGTGTAAGAGAAGCAATGTATGGCATTGTGCAAGGCACTGACATACTGTCTGTGCTCATCCACCACAGTAGAACTCTTTTCTCAGCTCACCCTACTGAATCTAGTGCCTGGACTACAGCACCAGGATCCAGGGTGATCCTCCACTGATAAAATTGAGGGAGAGGAGTGAGCTCTTATTCCTCAACAAGAACACTCCTGAAGCAGTATTGCTGGGGTAAGGGAAAGTGGGAAAAGCAAGTAAGCCTACAAGCAGAAAGGGCATCACAAAGGATTTTTACCCTCTCCATCCTATGCAGAAGCATAAATGTAAGGCAAGGCAACAACAGAGATCCAGCTTTCTAAGATGAAACCTCTGCAGACTGCTGCTGTACTTTCTGTGGAGCTCTGTTCCTCTCACTATAGAAGCAAAATAAATATGAGCTCATTTCCTACTGAAGCACACAAAAAATTCAAAATAAATATTGCCATATATGCAGAGGATTTCATTTCCTGTAACAGCATCCTAACGCCCTTACCAATGTTTACCGCACTACACCAACTCAATTTTATTCTTGGGTAATGGAGTCAGGTCATAAGTTTTACCAGATATTCTCTCAATGAGCTGTCAGATACATGCCAGGATATTTCAGGTGGTGTTACTGAGCTATTTGCTGGCCTGCCTAAGCTGCAGTGCATGAAACACAGCTTAGACTAACTAGTTCAGCATGGCGCTCCCTACCCAAATATAGACTGTACTGAAGCAAAAGTATTGGGGTATTTGATTAAATATCCCATTTCCATGAGCCGTTTTTTCTGCTACTGATGGTCCTTAGACAAAGATCACTCCAGTAACTCTAGCTACTACACTCTCATCCTGCATGCACACAATTTTACTCTATGCATTTGGCAGGACTTGGTAACTCTTGGCCTGCTTCACTGTCCAGAGTGCTCTGCCTGGCCTTCCACTGCAGTCCACTGCATCCCTCCTCACCCTCGGTCCAAAGGACTGAAATACCCCACAGAGTTTGGAGGGAACAGGATCTGCTGCTTGTGCAACCAAAGGCTGCAAGAGAAACTGGCTACTTAGTATCCTTACCCCTGGCCCTGCTCCCTAGTTCCTGTTAAAGTATCAAAGGTGAGGGAGTGAGAAGAGGCTTTTGCTGGACCTCGAGATGAAATGGCAGGCCACAGACCTGAACTACTGCTGCTCTTATCTTCTGCAATCATACAGCTACTTTGCACCTGCCCTGCCTCTCTCTAAAAATCAAGGAATGTAAAGGATTGCATTTGTCCCTAAGCTATTACTTTGCTTTAATTCCCTTCCCAAAGAAAATTTGCTTCAACAGTTTGAGATGAATATTTTCTTTTAAAGAATAGATGATATTAGCTGCCTCCTGCAGATAAGACTTCTGAGTTTTAAAGCTCCCTGTTTTCATTCTAATACTTTGATTAAAGGTTTCAAGAGATTCATTTTGGTCATTTTAACTTCTTTTCTCTGGAAAGTAGTAAAGGCTACAGAGAAAAAAAAAAAAAAGGCAGCAAAAAAAGTCATGAAGCAGGAATTCCATCCCACTTTTCTGTGCTATATATAGTAAAATTTCAGACTCCAGAAAAAATTAGGATGGTAGCACACATTTATCCTGTTTCAGTCTTGAGAAGCAGCCTGAGCATGGAAAGATGTAGGTCAGTTGAAATGACTGAAACTGCACTGATTCGAATCAGGAATGGCCTGATAGGTGGACCTGTATGGAAGCTGTTGTCAGAATCGAACTGTTGGTAAGACAACAACGACAAAACCCAAACTAAAAACAAACAAAACAAACAAAAGAAAGTGGGGATCAATTCAGCACCTTGTCAGGGTAGGGAGAGGAAACATCAGATCACCGGGTCAGACGCTGGAATGTGCAAAGACAGCACAGCATGTCCAGTCCCACGTTACCTGCATAGAATCAAAGATATCTCAAAGCATGCAAAAAGTTGGCCATTCTTGCCATAAACCTACAGAGTCCGACTAACACTGTTTCACGTATGTGTCACTTCTTTGATTCTGGGTTGTGTGGCACCTCCCAGTTTCATCTGTATAGCTGCCCTGGTTTCTGTTGTATTGTTTATTTCTGTTAACAATTGTTTAGATTTTGCATGTGTGTAAGTACATGTATGGAAGTTTATCTTTAGCAATGCTGTTTCAGCAAAGTCTTCTTTCCCACCCCAACATAAAAACATCCAATCAAAAATTGCTGTACAGAAAAAAGCAGTACATTGGAATGAAATTCTGTTTTAGTTTCTGTCAAAAACATTTTCCTTAAAGCAACATGAATTGATCCATAACTTATTTTACAGCTTGCCAATAATAGCGAATATAACATGCTCCCCTACTAGTGTTGCAGAAGTCCATAAAACTATACTCTAAATACATGGCACAGAGCTTTGAGAAACAGGTTATTCTTTTTTGAACCCTATATCATAACAAATAAAAAGCTCACAGTCCCCAAACTTAGTCATATACCTCAAATTTTACCTGTGGGCAAGGGGATTACAAGACCTTAGTTATCTTCCTTGCCCTTACGTTCAAGCAAATTTGTCTTACGTTTTTCCTTGCTTGTTTTTTCCCAAGCTGTCTCTGAAGGTAGCTGACTGTCCACAGCATGCTTGAGCTGGCCATGATGACCAGGGGCAACAGAAGCTTGCAGGGAGAGCAGATGAGGTGCTGAAGGCATGTTCTCAGGACGCCTCCCTCACACAGCAGCCTAACACTCACACAGGCAGGCAGCGGCAGCCTAGAGCTCAAGAGACAGCCAGACAAACACAGCAGGGCACAGCTGGAGAATGAAAGCAGCAGTCAGGCTTGGAGTCATCTTTCGCTAAGGAGGCAACTACTAGAATTACTGCCCAGGTGCACTGTAGGCTGATGCTGGAATTGCTGTGTAGAAGTATGCTCTCCCTCACTGCTCCCTTCTCAGTAACATACTGTTGGGACAGACCCCACTGCCTTGACTTGTAGATCTCACACATACCTAACCCTGCGGATATGCTTTTCTATAGTTCAAATCCCTATTCCTAGGCAAGACCTCAAAAACCGCTACCACTGCAGACCTGGCAGAGTAGTTGCATCTGCACACAGATGCCCCCTCTGCACTGCTCTCTTTTCCACTACTTTTCTACAAGCATAGTTTGTTTCTCAGATTAGTTTGGCTAGAGGTCTGCCAAAGGATATTCATCCACTGATGTTCTCTGAGAGAACTGACAACATTTTTGTTCCCATCAGAACTGGTCACTTAGTTGATTATGCTACATAATGAGTGATAGACCAAGCCACACGTTACAACTTGCATTCCCCTGTGACTCAACATGAAGTCTTCCAGTGTCTTCAAAGCTTATAGAAAAAAACAACCCTAAAAGCTCCACTCCATCAAGGATCCCTTTAGGACAAGATGAAAAGCAGATTCACATTTATCAATCCTTGAACAAGAAAACTATCAATCACTGAAAACACTTAATGCAAAACAGCAAAGACTGTTCGCTAAAGGTAAACAGTACTGAGCATTGGAGTTACTCAGGAACACAGGGTAAAGGCAAATATTGAATATCCCTGCAGATATGCACAACCTATACATGACAAAGACACACTGCCCTTTGCCTAAACAAATCAAGATCTATACATCATGCTGACATTCACCACAGTTTAACTCTCTCACCTGAGAAACTACAGCATTCTATTTTATGACTTGCAAGGGTACAGTGCGATAGTTTGCCCTTGCAAAACTTAACCATTTCTAGGATATTTTCAGAGGTCTGATAATATCAGCGAGTCTTACCATGTTGCTGTAAGTAAGAAGTAATAATACATTGTGGCACGCTATTCAGTGTACCTGCTATTGCTGGAACCGAGTACTTTCAACTTTTGCCTTGCCAAGCAAAGGAACACCTAAGACTGCCTGTTTACACTCAGCAACATATTTCTCTAGAAGAGTTTGCCAGGTTAACTCTCACTAGCCAATTTTAATGAGACCAATTTGTACTAAAAAATGGATTAATGATGCAAGGCAATCACTTAGCACTGCATGTGTGCAAGTAAAAACTTTTTCAGGAAAGGAATAGAGTCAGTCACCTCTAACAAGGCCTGTGCACATAACCTAATCTTGTTTGTTCTGTGCGGCTCCTAAGATATCTATTATAATGATATCCAATTTTGGATTTTAGTTATTTATAGCATTCAAAGAAACCAGCCTTTTATTTACTACACCGATCTCAGAACAGGAAATGCAATATATTGCAAAAACTAAGGTCCACAGACAATTAGCATCAGCTACATTTACTCAGTAGGTCAGGTACTTCACTCTGCAGTGCCACTGAAGTCTTTGAAACATGTCCTAGGTAACTACAACATTATTTCAAAGATCCCCTCAAAGTCCCACAAATTTAGACTTAGTAATATCAAGCAATTGACAGTCTCCAAGAGACATCCTGTAAAAAACAACTTTTCAACAATGAAATTATCACAGAAAAAAGATCAGAAAGGGTAGCATTGCAAAACCAATTTATTCAGCCCCAAGAAACACTAGCAGGGTAACAAACTGATTTCTCTAAAATTGGTGTGTTGCAATTGATTGACTTCAGTATCTGGGAAGGTACATTCAAACTTTGGTGGTAGTTGTGTGTACTTTTCTGTGACTTTCCCTGGTATTTAACAAATTAATTTCTCCTGGTTGGTAAAACATATAAAAGCTTAATGATCTCCAATTTCCATCATTCGATTACATTTGGTCAAAATGGGCTGTTATTTGGTACAGAACAGTAACAGGCTTGTCTGTGTCAGTCTAAAAGTGATCCAAATATCACTGCAATTTTTGAAAGAAGTCTAAAGGTTATATTCGCAAAATGTAAACATATATATGAATGGTGGCATATACATGACTGCAAACTATCAGGAGAATTGTCCATGAACCACTGAAGTACAACACATTTTCCTTCACACTCTCATGCTCACTGACCAGGCAGAAGAGTTTGCTCTCAGCCCTTGACGATTTGGATCAATCCATCTCAGCAGATTGGGTTGGAGCAGTCTAGCATACAGACGGGGCTGTTCCAATGTACGCCAAGTAGCTCTAATCTGAATGTACAGCCAGCAAGCTGAGGACCATAACTACCTCTGATTCTTATCATAACTTGAAATGGAGGTGCTGATGTGGCTTTGAAAGAGGTGAGGCCTTTATATGCTGGAAGATACAAGAACTCTCTTATTGCTTGCTGCAAGATCAGAAGAAACAGAACTGAAGAAAAGCACTGGCACATAAAGTTGGTTCTTGGATATGTGCCCACCAACATTTATGTTGATTTTTCCCCTGCATATGAATCACACACACACACACAAAAAGTGCATAGCTCTCATTCTAGTACGGCATTTTGGGGCCAGTTCTCAAATACAATTTATTCATTCCAAATGAACTATGAGGAGAACTCAAATGCAGACACATGGCAGCATAGTTTTAAAAGAGAAACCTACAGTAGTCAAAATGTGTGGAATTAACTTAGTAAAGTGAGGACAGCTGCATTCTTTGGTCTAAAAACTAAAGCAAAGCAAATATGCATTACAATTGTTGCAGAAATATCTGTTAGGATACCTATTTGTTTTCTCTCTGATTCTGGCAAAGTGTTTAGTGGCAGTATTACAAGAATAGCTTTTGTAGCAGAACTTTCAACCAAGTCCAAGTGGGGAAATGCTGAAACTTTCATGAGAAATACCTACTTCCTGCCTTATGTTTAGAAGAGGAGGGACTGAACATGTATTTAGAATGCCTAAAAGTAAATATTTGATGATTTTTTTTGTAAATACAGAGAAGCAGAGAGAAAAGTGCTACAGAGTGGCCACTTGAATTACTTTATTTTTCCTCATTATTTGCTCCTAACTAGGCCAACCAAACTGCCAAAGGGAATGTCTAGCAGAAGTATTTGAAATGTCAGCTCTCTGGTGACCTATATATCCTCATGTAGTTATATACTCAGCTCATGTCAATCACTGCAGCTTCTTTAAAATCAGTGCTGCTATGTTCAGCTTTCATCCCAAGGTTTTCAGAGGTTTTTTTAGCAGAGTCAGTAGCACCCATTTCTTTCATTATGGTGTGGTAGCAGCTTCAGGTGAGTAAGAGTCAGAGTGACAGTCACCTGTTATGACCAAAGCTATTTATTACTTGCAGCATTGCACAAATATGAGCAGGATCCAGGATATATCAAAGTAACCAAGCAGATTCCTCTTAGGCTTCAGCACAGTATCATCTGTAAACCAGCTTTATTTGCTAAAGCTGTGCAGTGAAAAAGTAAGGTTAATACAGGGAGAGAAAGGCAGTGAAAAACTAGTTTACAGACCCCAAGGCTACTGAACAGGAGGGCAGGCAGACAACCATCTCGTACCAATGGCTCATTTAAAAATACAAATTCTGTTTGTCTTACATTTGATAACATGTAAACCAATAATATTTTAATCTGTCAAAAATACCCAGCATTTAAACTGAGAAATGAGGAAACTTCAGCAAGAGAAACAGCAGAAATCTTCATATTTTTGAGCAGGATCATCATTAGGTGCTCTGGAATTTTCATTGCTGTTTGCTGAAATGATGTTTTTGGCTAGTTTATCAGTCACAGAATAAATAATCAAGGGGAATCTCTGATATATATGGAATTTCATGATGCCAGCATTTAGTCCTCATTGCATCTCCTGATGATGTTGCTAGTGACCCTCTCACTAAACTTATGCATTATGTGCCTACCTCTGTTCTGATGATTGTCAGGCTTTTCCCCTGCAGGGCTCCAGTGTGCATCTCCATGGTTCTCATGCCTCCAGTCCAAGCTCTTAGTAAAATATTTGATTTTAGATTAATTTCTATAACTGTGTTATGAAACACTCTAAACATTTGCACATATATTATCAAAACATGATCAGCACTGTGTTTGCCATCAAA
Organism: Psittacula echo; assembly: GCF_963264785.1. Taxonomy (NCBI): domain Eukaryota; kingdom Metazoa; phylum Chordata; class Aves; order Psittaciformes; family Psittacidae; genus Psittacula; species Psittacula echo. The sequence goes on from NC_137743.1 coordinate 49,578,028, forward strand.
TTGTCACTTTATGCAATGTAGGAATTAATCACAAAGGAGAGTTCATTACAGCAGACCTGCTCTGCCAGGTACTCTTGTACAACAGATCTTGAAGACATACGGATGCTCGTACAGAACAACATTAAAGAGGAACATTGCTTTGGATGACATGGGTGCTTAAGGCTGACTTCAGTTGTTGCCTTGATAATAACTGCACAGAAATGCTTCATTGCTCTTCATTTGCTCTTCAATCTAGGTTAAGGTCTAAAAAACACTGGGAGAAGTAATCCAGAACCTAATGTTTTTACCCCTAGAAAGGCTCTGCAGATGTAACTTCCCCTGTCTGTTCTCCTGCCATCCTTGTCTACAGTAGCAGAGTCTCTAGGTGGGCTTCTGCTTGGAAATTCAGTGCTTCAAATGAGGGGGTGCTTCATGGAGAGGCACTGAGCTTGTCTCACCAAGAGCTCTCAGTAGGAATATCCGCTGCACCATATCAAGACTCTTGATTGCAACATTTGGGGCAAGAGCTATTATTATCTCATTTATTATGTTCATAAAACTTCGAGAACATTTCAGGTGCTAGGTCAGTTTTAAATGATAGCTACATGTTTTCTGCTTCTCCTGTGGTCTCCATTTCACTATAAGGGACTAAGCGATCTCAGCAATATTTACTAGCACTAACCATTTGTTGGCAACATAATAAAAACTGCAGGCTTAATTTACAAGTATGTTTTTCTCTAGGAAGCTAAATGGTTATCAGAAAGTAGCTCTTCCTTACAGCTCTGATGGAGTGGGAATGGGGAGACTTTCTCCATTTACACCTGAGGTGTGCCAAAAGTACCTAGGGGTTTTATTTTTTCTTCCCTTGCTGGCTGGTTTGCAACTTTTTTTTCTCCCCAGTTTTGTGAAATCTTAATTTCTGGCAGCTTTCACAAGCTGCACTTCAGAGTTATTCCATCCATGTAGTGACTTCATCTCAGAACAGCCAAGATAAACAATTCTAACCATTCCATAGTATTTCATGCATCTCTTGATAACTTCCAGATTTCCCTATGTTTCTTATGAATCCACTAACACAGTATTATGCCTTTTAGCAATCCATTGTTGTTTTGCTCAACAGCTGTAATGATGTGCTCTCCAATTTAGACATTTCCAATTTATATGAATGCTGCAATGTCTCTGATGACACAGGACTAAAAGCACTCCTGAATTGGCAGAATTTAAGATCTGCTCCAACCCCCAATTCATGTAAAGAAAAAGGCTACAACTAGGAACTTACTGAACCATTAATTGGTATTCGACTTTCATTGGCTTTTTCAGAATGTCTAAGACCCATGGAAGTAGAGGTTTTTTGAAAAACGAAAGACTGGAACACCCACTTTAGTTACACACCAGTGGCATAATACTCTCTCATATCCATGTATGTGTTAAAAGAAGCAGGACAATTCAGTTCCACAAAGCTGGGACAAACAGATTATGTTATCAACACTAGGTATTTTTTTTTTTTAGTATCAACTGTTCGTGTTTTCAGATGATGGGCATTAATGTATACCAAATATTTGCAAGAATTAATAAAGCTATTAATTTAGCTGCCTAGAATTAGGATTTAGCGTCTGAGTTTAGGTCCCATTTTGGAAAAAAAATAAGAGGAAAAAAACAGAAAACAAGGTAAAAAATAATGTTCTGTTACATAGTTCATGCTCTGAAAGTCTGAGACGTATCTCAGTTTGAGAACAGATGCTACCAGCTAAGTAGGACAAAGAAAATCCAACTGATACTGAGCACATTAGCATAATTTATGCATTCATACAACTGATAGACACATTTCTGAAAAATCTTTTAAGTAGAATAGAGGAGCTAGTCAGCAGTTTACCACTAGCAATTAATCATTCTCACAATATTCACAACATTCAGTTTTGTTCTTGCTATTTGAGAAAGTAATGATTAATTGATAAAAACTTAGCAAATGCACTAATAGCAGGTGCTTCTAATTGCAAATTCTCAGGGATAATCTGGTCTGAGCTGCTTTATGCTAATTTGGACAACATTAGTCATAACAGTCTGTAATTTCATTTTAGAACAACTTTTTCTTGTAGTCACTATAATCTAATTAAGAATTTTAAATAGTTATTTGTATGAAGAACATTTCTGAATTATTAGAGCCACACAGCCTCATTTTGTGTCCAGATGGCTCTTGAATATCTCCAGGGATGGAGACTCCACAACCTCCCTGGGTAACCTATTCCAATGCTCAGTCACCCTCACAGTAAAGTTCTTTCTCATACTCAGGCAGAACTTCCTGTGTTTTAGAATAAAGGATTAAAGAAGAGGTCCTTAAAAACATGCCTCCACCAATTTAAAGCCCTTGCTCATCTCGTATAGTTTAAAACCCAATCCCATTGTTTGTATTCCCCATGATTTCTGAAGATTCCTTTTAATGGCAAGTACTTCCATCCGAGGCTGAACAAAATAAGTGGAAAAAGCTGCATACAGCTACCAGTTATCCGTTTCTGCACTTGCTGTGCACCCAGAAGGCTCATTAAGGTAAACGAACTCAAGCTACTGGGCAAATAATTAGGCAAACAAGTACTTACAACAGCTAAAGGATTGAATAATGAAATTTTTTATTCAGTTGGGCAGATCAGCTGTATCAGCTCTTGTTCTTTAAAAATAAAGATGCCAGGAACTGCTACATTTTCATGCGTACCATCTGAAATATATGTAAGCATGCAACAGTAGCACTGGAGTTTATATCTATGTACAGCAAATACCATGGGAATTCACCCCAGCTCCTCCCCTTTCTCTCTGAATCATCCCTACTCATCTCCCTGCCTTGGATTCCTCCTTGTTCCCGGTGTTAGGCAGACAAAGATCTGGTTAGGCACACAGTACTTGAACAAAGGAGTTAGGTTATACCAAATGCAATCTTTGCGCAGGAAAATACAGCAACACCAGCAAATTGCAGAAGGATTATCATTAACTGCTGACAGTGTCAGTCAGCACAGTAAAAGCTTCACATGGCCATGAGTCACAAACTATGCAGATAGACCTCAGAACCATGTGAAGCAAAATGGAGTAAAGATGAAGCACGGTCCTCTAAAAACCTGTAGTTCCACCACAGGAAGGAGCTGAGCTTGACTTGGGGCCAAGGTCCACTGACACTGGCTTCAGCATCCTGCACAGCCCGCACCCCCCGGGCTGGCACAACCCCGGTGGCAGTGGTGGGAGAGGCTCTTGCCTGGACTGCCTACAAGCCCATATAAGCCGGGAAATCCCTTACTGACACAGTAAGCCCTTGTGGATGTGGTAATAAGTCAAAAAATGAAAACACCCCCTGCAACAAGTCCTTTTTTCAATGGCATTTTACAGACATTGCTCTTCTTACAAAAAGCAAATAGCAACAAACACTCTATCAGTCTACATGGGGAAGTAGATTTTTCACAAGACATTTAAAGACCTGCTTCAAAGTTTATTGGACTAGAGAAATGCTCATGTCTCTTCCATGATACTGGATAAGGTCTTATCTTCTCAAAACACAAAATGAATGGTCAGTTCAAACACAGTTGGAAATATTTTCTGCGTATACTCAATTTTCTTATAGAATTTCACACAGTGGATTATCTGACAGCTAAAAAGCCAAGCTAGTGAATACTCTTTGCATTACTGTTTGTCCCATTAGTGTGTAAGCTGATCACACAACAGAACTGGAAGCAAGCCACAGCTAACTCCTCTCATTTGCAGTTCTTAGTAACAGTGGGGCGGTAGGATGTCATATTTGATTTGAAACCAGAAGCAGCTGCCAAACAGATGTTCTTGCCGAGGCATGTAAAACTTTGCACTATATGTCTTTGACCAAAATGACAGTCCAAATCTGCAAGCTAGTAGCTAAGCCATTTTCTTTTGTAAGGCTTTGGGAAAGAGATGTAGTACAGACTAGGTTGCATATAAGAATTGCTGAACCTTGTGACTAGGATGGGACCTTCCCTTCAGGAAGCATTTACCCAGTCTACAATAAAACTAAAATCTAGGCATTGTCTGATGACTAAGCTAGGTGAAAATTGCAGGCTCTGAGCCCCTCTCTGACAATGGTCACACCACTATGCAGTATCTAGAATTTAATATCTGAAGTCAGTGTTTAAAGTAGGAGTCTGGATTTGGCTTTTGTAGAACAGTTCAATAAATACCCTGGAGAAGAAGCACTTCAAGTTAATGTGTTTGGTTTTCCCCCTACATTATAGTTATTGTCCTGGGTTCAGCAGCAGCAGCCACTTTTTCTCCTTCTTAGTAGCTGGTGCAGTGCTGTGGTTTTGACTTTCGGCCTGGGAATAATACTGATAAAGCCGATGTTTTCAGTTGCTGGTCAGAATGTTTACCCTGACCAAGGACTTTGTGAGTCTCATGCTCTGCCAGGGAGGAGGGGAAGCCGGGAGGAAGCAGAGACAGGACACCTGACCCAAACTAGCCAAAGAGGTATTCCATACCACAGCATGCCATGCCCTGGGATGTAACTGGGAGTTACCCAGAAGGGCACGTTCCCTACTCTGTCGGGCTCGTTTTCGGCGGGTGGTATCATATTCTCTTCCCTTGTTATTTCCCTTATCATTATTATTATTGGTGATAGCAGCAGTGATTTGTGTTATACCTTAGTTACTGGACTATTCTTATCTCAACCTGTGGGAGTTACATTCCTTCGATTCTCCTCCCCATCCCTCCGGGCAGTGGAGTAGAAACTGCGTGGCTGACTTGCTGACTGGTTTAAACCACGACAGTTATTTTTTTGGCTCCCAACGTGGGGCACAAAGGGTTGAGATAATGACAGATCTGACCGGAGTGTGTCTAATCGTATTTGTGATAAGCATTCAGTGTTTTGGATTAATAGTCACTCATCACAATGCTGATTTATTGGCTCTCAAAGTTGTTGGTTTTGATCTCACAGTTTCAATATGTCATAGCTTACTTAGAGCCGGTATTTGCTATGTTAGTGTTTTTCAAGTGTGGGGCTTGGGCTAAGGTTATTGTCTCGTTGTACTTTATGGTAATGACTTGTAATACAATAGAAAAATTGATCATGAAACTGATCTGGCTTATGTTCCCAGTGTGGTCACCACCTTTATACTTTGGGAAGTATATAATAGAAGTGCTTAGCAATTACACATCTTTTTTCTCCTTGGGTGGTCAACCTGTGAGGGAGACATTCTTTTACCCTCCCAGTGCCCCTCCCAGACCGTTTACAGCATCGTTTGAGAGTTTTGAAGTTTTTGACTGGCTTTTTAATACTGTTGAGACCTGTTTGCTGATTGTGATGGGGATCACCATGTTGGCACACATACAGAGTGTGTTTTGTCCACGACCATTTCGTCTGATTTCAAGAGTCAAGCAGAGTCAGGTTTGGGTCTTGTCTGGGGTTAGACGATGATATAGGGGGATTGAGAGATTTTCCCCGAGGCTGGACAGCCATGAGTGGCAGGGTGTGTGGGATAGTATGGGCAAGTATCTAGGCCAGTGGGCCCCTCCAGTGCTTTGGAATTTCACCACCGAACAACTGCAAAATCCAGAAGAATTAGTAAAACACTTAAATGAGGTGTGTTGTCATTCTGGCCGCACCAGAGACGGACAAATCATGTCAACGTGCTGGGGCTTGGCCTGTGCTTACAGGGCCTTGTTCAACACTATGCAGCACCTTCAAAAGGGAAAAAATGTCCCTGGATCTGAGGGCAAAGCAGCAGACAGCGCAGCTACTCCAGCTCCAAGCACAGCAGCTACACCACCCCCAGTGACAAGTACAGTCGCTACTCAAAGCACAGTGATAATGACTGCAGCTAAACCAGAGGACCAATTCGTACCAATATCGATTGCCCCTGTACGCAAGAGAAAAAGCAAAAAAGAGGCAAGAAGGGTGAAGCAAGATGAAGAAACAATGTATTCACCACCCGGGCCACCATCTGATCAGGAGTCATCATCACATGATGAAGAAGAAGAAGAGGTGACTTCTCGACCTCGGACCTCAACCGAGCTACGGAATATGCGAAAAGATTTTACCCGTCAACCAGGGGAGCACATCATCACCTGGTTGCTCCGATGCTGGGACAATGGGGCCGATGGTCACGAACTAGGAGGTACGGAAGCCAAGCAGCTGGGATCACTTGCTAGAGAAGGGGGAATTGACAAAGCAATTGCAAGAGAGAAAAAGTCCCTCAGTCTTTGGAGGCGGCTCTTGGCAGCTGTGAAAGAAAGGTTTCCATACAAGGACGATGTTACGAGTCGTTCGGCCAAGTGGACTACTTTAGACAAAGGCATCCAGTCTCTGAGGGAATCAGCCATCGTAGAGATGATCTATCACATCAAACCGAATAACGGAGATATACCCATAGACCCAGATGAAGTCAAATGTACACGACCCATGTGGTGAAAACTTACACGGAATGCACCCTCATCATATGCCCATTCACTGGCAACAGTAACTGGAATGACATAGTACCACTAACAGTGGATGAAATGATTCATAAACTCCGAGAGTTCGAAGACAATCTCACCCCTTCCATCATCTCAGCTGTGGAAAAACTGTCCCAGGATCTCCAACAATTGAGGGACGATCTATCTGATTTATCCAGCTCCTCACGTGTACCAACACACATCTCAGCTATTAACAAAAGGTGTCCTATTGTTCGAGAGAGAAGATATAGAAGGTATACACCATGGGCCACCCTATGGTCTTACCTGCGGGATCACGGAGAAGACATGACGAAGTGGGATGGAAAACCTACTTCAGCTTTGGAGGAACGGGTGCATGAATTGAAGAGGAGAACAAGGGTCAAGGCTGATCATCCCATGAGAGCTGTGGCTTCAGTCTCTGATGAGCAGGTTCCCAGATGGAGCGGAAGAGCTGATTTTACTCCAGCTCCTGTGGTAATGAAGAATAATCCCTTTCAACACAACTTAAGTGTCCAACATTGTGATGACTGTTAGAGGGGCCCTGCCTCCAGCCAGGTGGAGGTAGGTGACAGTTGGATTTACTGGACTGCGTGGGTCAGATGGCCTGGCACATCAGTCCCACAGGAGTATAAGGCTCTAGTAGATACCGGCGCACAGTGTACCCTGATGCCGTCAAGCTGTCAAGGGGTGGAACCCATCTATATCTCTGGAGTGACAGGAGGATCCCAAGAGTTGACTGTACTGGAGACTGAAATCAGCCTGACTGGAAGGAAATGGCAAAAGCACCCCATTGTGACTGGTCCAGAGGCTCCATGCATCCTTGGCATAGACTACCTCAGGAGAGGGTACTTCAAAGACCCAAAAGGGTACCGATGGGCTTTTGGTATTGCTGCTTTGGAGATTGAGGAAATTGAGCAGCTGTCCACCTTGCCTGGTCTCTCAGAGGATCCTTCTGTTGTGGGGTTGCTGAAGGTCGAAGAACAACAAGTGCCAATCGCAACCACAACAGTGCACTGGCGGCAATATCGTACCAACCGAGACTCCCTGATTCCCATCCATAGGCTGATCCGTAGTCTGGAGAGTCAGGGAGTGATCAGCAGGACCTGCTCACCCTTTAATAGCCCCATATGGCCAGTGCAAAAGTCTAATGGAGAGTGGAGACTAACAGTAGACTATCGTGGCCTGAATGAAGTCACACCACCATTGAGCGCTGCCGTACCGGACATGCTAGAACTCCAGTATGAACTGGAGTCAAAGGCAGCCAAGTGGTATGCCACGATTGATATTGCCAGTGCATTTTTCTCAATTCCTTTGGCAGCAGAGTGCAGGCCACAGTTTGCTTTTACTTTGAGGGGTGTCCAGTTCACTTGGAATAGATACAAGCACAATAGAAGCCCATCAGCATCTTTATCAACACTGCAAGAGGGCTAGGGAAGAGCAGTAGAGACTAGTTTCCCTCAGTAGCTCTTTGATTTTCTCTCCCCCTTCACACATGCACGTCTCATACCTCACCATTAAAGACTGGATTTAAAATTCTCTTGAACGTAAATTATCTATTACTTATGCATGGAACTTGAGCAGAAAAATAACTTATTTTCCTGCCAGAGATCTGCCCTTCATGGCTTGAAAATAATTGTTAGCTCAGAAGCTAAAAACGGAAAGCCAGTAATTAACTTTAAATACAAATATAAACTCCATTTGCATTAGTCTAAGACTTCTTACGCCATAAACATCTCTGTAGCACCCAAGTGTCTTTCAGTAGTGTACAAAGCAACCATGACTAACATGTGTCATTGTCATTGTGTCATGTGTCATCTGTCATGTGTCATTAATACTCTCATCCCTTAAGGGGAAAAGCATTTGCAGTGAAGTGTTTTGTTGGTAGGAAAATAAAAGAAAAAGCTGCACACAGCTACATGTTTATCTTGGAGGAACCAAGACCAGAGATGTATTTTGCACTTGGAGCACGATATGGTATCTGTGAGGGCCCCTAACTTGCAGGTAAGTTTATAACATGGTCTTACAGTGCCCCCTTTGGAAAGTCTTTCTGGTACAGGCCTGTCTCATAAGAACGTCCCATTAGGTCTGAGGAGTAAGTCGTCAACCACAGATCTGCCAGCTGCCCTTTAGCAGGCCTGAGCCTAAGCCATTGGTTCCCAAATAGGAGGGCTGAGGAGCTGAAAGCCAAACAGTAAGTCAGCACAGTGAAGACGCACAGGGGCTTATGTGCTCAGGGAGCTCATGGTGGTAGGTAGACTCCTGTGCCCTTTGAGGCTTCCAGGACCCAGGCGGCTTTATAATGAGGTACCACTGAACTCCCCTACAAAGATCTGTCATCACAAGGGCACCTACAAATATTCTCGCCAGCTAACTGGGGTAATTGCCACATTGCTTGACCTTACCTTCTCCCATCTATTCTTCAACTATAAGCTAACTATGCCATGTTGGAGTGGCATGGCATGGTAGTGGGAAAGCAAGTTTGGTCATATGTAGGAAAAGGAACTTTCATATTATATAATATATCACTTTCATATTATGTTCCTGTCCAGTCCTCTTCAGGGCACAGTTGGACAAGGGTGAGAATGGAGTTTGCTGTAGTTGGAGATGCAGCCTCTCACCAGAACTCACGAAGGTGGCCTCAGACTAGCTGGCTTGGTTAAGCTTGGGGAATGTTTATCAAAGACCAGAGTGAGTCCCTCACTGATAAGACCATCCCCACTTTTACTAAAGCACATTCAGTTTCACCTCTTGGCCTAAATCCAGATTGTTCTAGGACTGTAATATGAAGCTTCCATTATATTATCTCAAACTTGGACAGCAGGATTTTATTTCTAAGGAAATATTCAAAAACTGGTTTCTGGTGTAGCTATGCAGACTCAACCTGCAATTTCACAGAAACTGATCACTTTGTTACATGCAATGTTGGCTTTCAGGTCCATCCTTGAAAACCCAGGATGATACAGCATCTTCTGTGACAAATGGAAAACCCACATACAGATGCTTTTTTTTCTTTTGCCCCAGACAGTTCCATAAAATCAAAGACTGCAGGGATTTCCTGGTCTACTTCTCAAGAGCCAGAAGGCAGCTTTGATTCATCTATTTATTTTTAGCTTGATTTTTAGCTTCCTTCCTCAGTGGCTTCAAACTACCACACAACAATGCATTAAACCATTTTCAGTCCAATAGACACCAGAATGACATAGCAATAGCTTACCTACCAAAGCTTTACAGCACATCTGCCTTTCCTATGCTGGTAGCTTTGCTCATGCAGGCATGTCCAGAACAGGTCTCTGAACAATACCCTCTGACCAGCTCTGTGTACACTGCTGCAAGGGCTCAAAGCTGCTTACATGCAAATACAAGAGAGATGAAAACGTCATCAAAAGCTTGCCCTTGGTGGCTAATGCAAGAAATGGAATGAACCCACTCAGCCGCCAATTTGAGGACCTGCAAGTCTGCCAAGGACAGACCCTCTATTTTATTTAAAGGATGTTTCTTTTTGATATAAAAATACCTGGCAAAATAAAGACACATAAAGTTTTTGTGTTATTAGATATTTCGTATCTAGCTCTTTTCTCACACGTGAACATTTTACAGCTGCACCCATGAATGCTGTGTAGTTACTGTAGTGACAGAAGTATTAAAACACCTTTAAATACCTCCATAGAGATAGCTTTAACCTCTCTGATGCAGCTGTATTTATAGCTGTAGCAGATGCCATTTTTTCAAGGCCTATTATTTTCACTTTTGATGATATTTTCCATGATCCATGAAGTGTCCCTTAGATAATATGCTTTACTGTAACATTTCTCCTCTTATCAGCTTTATTAGTGTACAATACATGGGTAACACTAACTAATTATCTTGTTCTTAAGACAAAGAAAATACTCCTTTTGGAATGTGATATTCATGCAAATTAAGAGGTAAATGGCATCAAGAGTAAATGTGGGTATAGTCTTCTCCCCTCCCTCACTAACTTCTGGTAGTGACAGATTGAAGAGTTCAGATGTGCTACTGAAAGAAATATATTTAAAAGCTGGTACTAAAACGCTGTTCATATTACTGAGAAGGAATATGGGAAAGGATGAGTTTGAGACCTGGTTGCAAAAAACAAACAAAAGCCCCAGGAAACATCCCACCCCAACTCCAGCTGAGTCTGTAAAACATCTCTGCTACCACTGAGTCAGTAATCATGACTTCTCTGTTCTCTTTGGGTAGCTGCCTCAAAACACAAAAGGAAGAGCCATGGACCTCAGACTAGGAGAAAACAGCTCTGCATACTCTATTTCTTTTCTTTATTTTACTTGACTCTTTGATTATAAGCATATTTAACTATAGCATAATGCAGCTCTGTTTTCAGTTCCCAAATGCCTCATTCTTTAAGCGTTCAGTTTTATAACCTTGGTATGTAGGATTTCCAAACTGTGGAGCTTGGCAAAGGTGAGCGGACAGTTCATCTACATCCTCCAGAGTCTGCAGTATGTCCCTTTAGGATGCTGCACAATGTACTGCATTTATTACTAGATATATTAACTCATGCTTCACTACTGACATCATACTAAACAATGGTGCCCTCTTTCACCCCCACTAACATTTGTAAATCTACCCTTCATCTCCAATACACTTTCAATTCTGCCTTATCTGAAATATCAGCCACTTCTTGCCTTTCTGATTCCTTGTCAGGCTCATGAAATGACTGCTACTACCAGTTCAAGAATGCATATCCAACCACCACACTGCAAGATTCTTAAACTTGTAGCAACAGCCAGCATACGAATCATTTCAGAGCCTAGCTCTCATTGTCCAGGCTCAATTCTTCCTTTACAGATGCCTCTTTCTGTATATCTCAAGTTGTCCCTGGTTTTGGTGCTCCTCATTTAGCACCACTTAATTTCTACACCTGGTACAACAACTTTCTCCCGTGACAGAGTCTGTAACAATAGCCAGGAAATTTACTCAACTTTGCATCTTATTTTAAATCACAGTCCCACTTAAATCCTTTGAATACGTGGTCTGCAGTAAAACAGTTTGCGATAGTTGCATTAGACATACTGTGCAGAATAAAATGGTGTCACAGAAAGCTATAAATATACAATGACAAACCATAAAAATCATAAATGAGAAGTAACAGTATAGTCCTCATACTGCCCTATCAATGTAATAAAGTTCATAAACAATAAAAATGAGTAATAAACTCACAACTTTTTAGTGGAACCTTCTCTCTTCTGGGAATGTATGTAAGTGGAAAGCATTCAATTCATTTTTGTGTGACAATTCAGACTTGTTGCTAATTATTGCCATCAAACATGCATAAGACAGTTAAGAGAACAAGAACACCAGTCAAGCCATAAAGATGAGTTACTCAGTTAAATATGTATAGAAAGTTTATGCAGAAACTGGAGCAGTCCAAAACTACTGTACCATCCATCTATATTGCAACATCAGTATCTCAGAATGCGGACATGTATTATGTTTCCTCAAAGTACACCAAATTACAATTTATAAATCATATGCTCATGTGCCATTCACTGTCATACTAGCACTTCATGTTTTTGCATACTGATTTAATTTTCCAGTTCTGTAGCACCAGTGGTTCACTTTGTTCAGTACTCCTGTGTATCTACCACAACTGAGTAAGTGTTACCTATCGGACTTCTACAGCAGTCATGGTAATTCAGGGTCACAGTATGCTACAAAGATCAGGAGCCTAGGTCCTCCCCAGACACTCTGTGAATTTAAAGAACAAAGGTTTTTCTGAATTTCAGGAGTTGCAAAGTTCTCTCCTGTCAGATTTAGACATACTTTAAGAAAAGGCCAAGATTTCACAATTCTCAAGAAAAGTACTAAATATTTCCCGACTTACCACAGGAATGAAACAATTAGCAAAGTGTCTTCAGCTCAGACTACTGTAAATCAGGATACTGAGCTTCTGGGCATTGTGGGCTACATTTCAAACTAACATACCTTACCATACGATTTATATGCCTCTGTGCAATTAAAGTTATGGACAGATTAATCAGGCCTCCATCATCCTTGCTTACCTTTCTCTGGTTCCAACCCCCACCAAGCAAACAAACACACCCCCCAAAAAACCCTCCCACATATTCATAACAAACACAAAACTCAAAACACAAACTAGCTGTAATCAGTAAGCAATTTTTTTCTGATGTGACACTTATTACGGCCCATTATTTGTAGAACTGCTGAATATGGCAGTTATCTCTTTAGGCTGAGACTAAGCTTTACATTTTGATGAGCTTATGCTAAAAGATTTTGGTTTTACTTGGCAGTCAAAATAATAAAAGCTTCCTCTGTGAACAAGTTACCTCTCTCAAATGCTTCAACAAGCATGTCAAAACTGTGTTGTCTATCTTTAAGACACTGAAAGAGACTTTCAAGTAGTGAAGTGACAGACTCTTATGTCTCCTGTTCTTAGAAAAGCCCCTGTTTTCTGATTCAATTACTGACAGAATTAATTAGTAGGATTTCTAAAAATATAGCAATTTGGATAAACTTTAATTTCTACAAAGTTAACATTAAAACACTAAATTAATAGATCCCAATCAAACTCTCAGAAGAGGGACTCCACAACTCCTAAACAATAGAGGTACTGGAGAGTATTAATCAACCAAGACGTTTTCAAGAGCAATAGGACTATCTTCCCCCATTGAAACTGTTAACAGAAGTTGGCGTAACTGAAATACTCCAGTGAAAACTCTTGGATGAAATAGGTTTTGCTCTTAAAGATAAGAAAATAAAGCCTGATGAAACTTTCCTCTAACTGTCATTTATTACAGTAAATGCTCTGATATACTTCTAAACTGTTCTTTGAGGGAATTTGAGGGTAAAGCTGTCCTTAACACACACCAGAACTATTGCAGTGGTACTGTTGCCACTATATATTAAGCATGGAAAAGTCAGCAGATAATTACAAAACTCAGTCTAAGACCTTTCCTTGTTATTTCTTGTCAGATACTAAGATCCTCCTGTCAAGTAAAATTTTGCTATTTCAAACATAGTTTTATCGAACTCTGCAAATTTATGAGAACTAGTAGCCATTCATGGAGATCATTAGTTGTGTTGTGGATTTTTTGTTTGGTTTGGATTTTTTGTTTGCTTGGGCTATTTTTGTTTGTTTGTTTATCTTGAATTTGTTCTTTTTTATTTAAACTGGATTTTCTATGTGTGACTTTTCTCCTTCAGCAGTACTCAGATTTGACATTTGACTTCAAGGCAGTTTAAAAAACATTAGGAACACACTGTGACATTGCTGAGTCTAAACTCCTGAAGACATTCGTACATGCCTATTACACCATATAAGCTCTTTTCATTCAGGTCTTCCAAGTCATTATGTGTACCAGGACCAGCATACACAGATGTCTCAAATAAAGGACAAGGGAAGTACAGTCAATGGGATAAAGCACTCAAGAGGAGGCAACAGATGACATTACTTATAAACAAGCTGGCATTGTTAGGCATCGGTGGGGGTGATCAGAAACAATGCTCGTTTTTTATGTTGTCAGACAACTCAGCAATATTGTTCTACTCAATAAAAGAAAAACATTGAAGATCTCTGTGGATGTCTGACAGGTACTAATAACTTATGGATAAACATCATAGAAAAATATTCTGGCACTCAGCCTCTCTTTTTGCCAGGAAAGAAAACGATTGAGCAGATGGTTTATTCAGAAACTGAAGCCTTTGGGAAGAAACTTGTATGTAAAATTGAATATATTTTGCAACCAACAAAGACTTGAAAATTTTTGTCCTCGGGAAGCTTTCCCTGATAACAAGAGGACAGGAAAGTCGGTATCATATTCCAGTTCAAACAGACTATTGCTAATCATACTTTTTTTTTTTTTACTTCACAGGCAGTCAAATATAACAGAAGAACACAATTAAGCATCTTGACAGCTTTATGGATGCCTTGCTCTCAGATAAAGACCCATGTCATTATATTTCTACTGCCATGATGATGAATATGATTAGCAGATTGTGACTTAGGTTTTTGGGGAAGGAGTTTTTTTCCTTTACACACTTCCCTTCCCTTTGTCTGCATCCATGTAATAATTTCCCAATCTGTTAACCTATATTTTATGGTACAGTCCAGTCTTTCAGTCCTTTCCAACAGACTAAAAAGCCAGCTTAACAAATTGGCTTATAGAAATATTAAAGAATTTTGCACACAGCTTCAGAATTATTTTCTTAATTAAATCCTGAACACATGTCCGGGGACAAAATATATACATACAAATATAGGTACACATATATGCAGATCACTGTTCCCAGGGAGGAAAGTGGCTTATTAGAACCATAGCCAAGTACCATTATTTAACTGTTAAGAGTGATGATGGCAAAAGCCTACACACAACCTTTATATCAGGGAAAATAAATGCAAAATATAAAAAAACGGAAGACAGTATTTATCAGACACAGATGTGTAGAGAAGCCAGCATCCTTCCACGACTTCCCTGAGAGTATCAGCTTTACTTTTTGAGACCTGACTTCTCATTTACTAACATACTAACATTACAGGGAGGTTTTTGGTGTTTTGTTTGGGTTTTTTTAAAATGTATTCTACATTTTGCCAACCGAGCAAACTCTCTTAATTACACTTTGAGTTCGTCAGAGGCATATGATTGTAATTAGCAAGACATCTTGCTCAAAGAAGTTAAGCTATAGTGAGACACTGGCTATATTAGCTTGGCCTTATATGCATTAGCTTAACTTGGTGTCATAATAATTACTTTCATAGAAGTTCCAGTGAGTTCAGATCATGTAGGATGAACTTAAGTTTAACATACTATGCAGAGGTACTCATAGCGTGAATGAAAGCAGCACCATTAGCTTTCAGCTTATAATCCTGTCTTGACAACTGCCTTATAAAACCTAAAATATTTTGCCTGTATGCCTAGTGTTCTATCTGTGGAAGAACCTGAACATTTCACTAGCAATAGCTACACCAAGAACTTTTGCCCAGCCATCATTTCATTGTGCCCCAAACCTGAATAACATTTTCCTGTGGGGTCATCACATGATTCTTACAATAGAGAATGGGAAAGAGAATAACTAGAAAGACTATCCAAAGGATTCTTAGCCAAAAATGGAAAGTTTTCCTTTTGGCTGAGGATGAATACTATAGTTTTTCAGTGTTTGTAACTTCAGCTATTCCACTTTGACCATGGTTGAAATAGTGCCTGCAGAACAAGGTTGCTGCTATTCTTTGAAATATGCAGTGATGCAGAACTCCTGCATATTATCAGAAATAGAGCCCAAACTGGAGGAAGAATTACATATCTTAAAATACATGAGACTTTATTATTCTCCCTAGTTCCTTAAGGAAAAAAATGATCCTTCCAGAATGCCTTTTTTTCTTCTAAACTATAAAACCAAGAAAAAAGTTGTATAACTGTTGAGAGCTATAAACTGCCCACATGCTTCCCCCAGCTTTAAACAGAGGTGAAAACATACCTCTCTGTGCCATATTTTGGGGCTGCAGAAGCTTTGATGTCAGTGGAGCTCTGCCAGCTCACACCAACTGACACTGTGGTCAGGAGCCTAGTGCTCACTGCACCCATGCCCACTAATAACTGACAATGCCATGTAGCAAGTGTTTTCACCTTCCTTTCTAAAAGGCTGTACTCACAATGCATTAAAATATGAACTGAAGTTTAAGATAAGCTCACTCTCCTGGGTAAGATCTATGTTTTGGAAGGCAGTGGCCCACAATAGATGATAGTTATCCAAAATAGCCAACGATGTGATGGGCCCCATCCTTCAAGAAAGAGATACAGAGAAGGTGAGAAATGACATCAAGCACAAAAAGGAAGCATGGAGTGAAAATTATGTCCAGATTATAGAGGGCAAAGAGAAAGTGAGAACAGGCTGGTACTGGAAGCCTTTTGCTCTCTTCCTTTGTATGGTACAGTTTTGCACCTATAGATAATAAGCTTCTACAAGTATTTTCTTTTTGAGACTGGGTTCTGCAGCTGGTGGTGTAGGCACAGGGTAGGACTTAAACCAAGCTTTGTGGCCCTATGTCCCGGGTTCAGCAGTAGCAGTCATTTTTTCTCCTTCTTAGTAGCTGGTGCAGTGCTGTGGTTTTGAATTTCAGCCTGGGAACAGCGCTGATAACACCGATGTTTTTAGTTACTGCTCAGTAATGTTTACTCTGATCAAGGACTTTGTGAGTCTTATGCTGTGCCAGGGAGGAGGGGAAGCCGGGAGGAAGCAGAGACAGGACACCTGACCCAGACTAGCCAAAGAGGTATTCCATACCACAGCACGGCATGCCCAGTATTTAACCTGGGGGGAGTTACCTGGAAGGGTTAGATCACTGCTTGGGTCGGGCTGGGTATCGGTTGGCAGGTGGTGAGCGGTTGTATTCTCTTCCCTTGTTATTTCCCTTATCATTATTACTATTGGTGGTAGCAGTAGTGTTTTGTGTTATACCTTAGTTACTGGACTGTTCTTATCTCAACCTGTGGGAGTTACATTCTTTTGATTCTCCTCCCCATCCCTCCGGGAACAGGGGGAGGAAAGGGGAGGAGTGAGCGAGCAGTTGGGTAGTTCTGGGTTGCTGGCTGGGCTCAAACCACAACACCCTAATAAATTGAGTTGCAAATAGAAAGATGCCCAAAAATACTGGGGCTTGCTTTGAGATAGGAGTGTTCTTTTACATGCCTGCTTTTCTCTCAACAGAGGCAAGATGGCTTGCTAAATTGTAGACTGAGAAAAGCATTAAAAAAATGATAATAAAGAAAGGGGAGAGGGGCAGAAGCAGGCTCATAAGAAAGAAGAGATGGGAATTGTAATGTTCGTGAAGCCAAAAGCTAGAAAATTAGACTAAAGAATTCTCATGATTACTGAAACTGAGACTGCGAAGTTCTTTTTAAGTGAATTATGATTTACGGGATAACAGATAAAGAAAGATTTCACCACCACCACCTGTAAAATTGCATTGGTTTTTATCAAGTAGCTCCTGTTGAGCCCATCTAGTTGATGAACATTCTTATCAAGTAGCAAATATAAATGACTTACGGGGATAATATTTCAATATGTAATGACATTGCTATATCTCTGATTCTTTTAAGATCTGGGTTATTAAATATTAAATATCAAAGCTGTAAATTATTGTAGCAGCTTTATACAACTAAATTAAATTCAAACAAAACCTAATTTCCTTAATCATTGACTATAATCCTCCAGGAACATATGCTATTAACTCAGCTACAAATGGCACAGAAATCATATGAATTCAGTTAAGTTATTTTATATCAAATTCTAATCCAGGGCAGAGTCCTCAGTAAATCTCCTGCAGGGATTTTAATGCTTCTGCAATCATATTGGTACTTTACTGGAGAGCTAATCTTTTTATATTCTGTTTTTTCACTCCTTTATCCATTTCCTTCACACCCTTACCGAGCTATAGCTAGTACCCTCTGTCACAGATCATGTTTTGAAAGATCTGGCTTTCCCCTCTTGCATTTGATTGGTGAGAGTCAGGCTTTCACTTATGACAGAATCAGATAGTTCTGCGTTTTTTTTTGTTTCACATATAAAACTCAATCATTCCCATTAATTTCAACATGTATGTTAATTGCCACTTGTAAACTCTCTATAAGGCTGTCCTAATTATTCACAGTTTGCAGTCAAGCATTCAGAAAACAGAACAGTGTCCTCCTCTTTAAGAACCCTAATGGAAGTAAAATTAAGCCATTTTAATTTAAGCAAGAAACTTCCTCAGAGACTCAACACAATGATCAGATAATAAAGAAAGAAACCTTAGAGCCCTAGGAGGTAAGACTTGGACAAACCTCCAGAGATCTTCTAGTCAGCCCTCTGCCCCACAGCATGATCAACTAAACTGCTGTCATTCCTGACAGATGTTTCCCTAATCTGTGTTTAAAAGCATGCAACAATGGAGATTTGACATCTCTCTGTGTAATCTATTACAGTACTTCACCATCCTTCCTAGCAAGATAGGTAACATCCAGACATCTAATTGCAATCTTTCTTGCTGTTTAAGCCTTTTACTTCCTTCCCTATGCTTTAGGACTGGGAAACAGGCTATTAATGGCCTCCCTGCGACAGCTTCATGAACACTTGGCCACTTCCATCTCTCCTCAGTTTTCTCTAGACTAACAGCACCCCCTTTTTCCTTCCTCAGCAATCTTGTTTTCTAGACACTCTCCCATGAGTTCTGTCTTGGAAATGCACCACCTGAAATAAGGTAGTTTAGTCTCTCCCAGCATCAAGGATGGAGGAACTAATAGCTCAAATCTGGCATATTACAGGTCTGTTAATACATCCCAGTGTGCATCTTCATAGCAGAACAATATTGCTGACTGGCACTGAATTTATGACCCATTCTCAGCTACTTGCTTAATACCTTATAATTATTTCTTTATGAATATTGTAAATCAAATCTTCAAAGTCTCTTGAAGATGGCAAATAGCCACTACCCCAAATTTCACTACCAAAACATTCCAGTTCGCAAGTAAGCAATAAAAATAAATTCTGAGACAGCCTCCTTTGTTCATAGCTCCTACCACCACCACGCAAAACAAAGTGAAAAACCTATAAACAAAAAAACCAACCAAACCACCCCCACCAGTGCACATAACCAGCAAAACTCCCAGAACTTCTGTACTGGAATTCCTCCTCACAGGATTTCCAACCCTTGTGCTCCTGTCGAAACTGAAGTCTTCTAGGTGTTTGAGCAAGGCTCTTGATTCTGTAAGCACTGCAACGTAATAAGGATGTCACTTTCACTATTTAAAAATGAACCATTTGTTTATGCAATTTATTCATTTCCTACTATAGAAGCACTCTTGCACTTCTCCACTGGATTCTCCCTCATTGACCAAAAGTCACTTACACTTCAGGTAAGGCCTTCCCAAGTGGAAGACAGCTGACACCTTGCAGGTTTCAGTTCTGTATTTATGTGCTAGTATGACCACACATTTAGCAACAGCATGGTACCATTAACTTGCATTCAAATTGTGATCCATCTCCAGCCCTAGTTTCTTCTTGGGAACTGGTGTAATTTTTAACATTTTGGGGTCTGTTTAGCAAAATCAGCATAGTGACTCAGCTCAGAAGCAGAAATTAGACAAATACATGTGCAGACACTCTGTGGCACAGCTTTTTGGAGTGCCAGATTTTACATTCCCATAACAGGTCACTGGTAGTGAGGGCACAGTAAGGTTTAACATTTTCCAAATGCATAAGACATGCTGCAATTAACTATTACATGGAAGAGACGTGCTAGATCCTGACAAGTTATCTTGGATGAAAATTCCACACCATCATGTCCAGGATTTGCCAGAATATGGCAGCTCATCTGGAAGCATCTCTCAAATGTTTCCAGATGCAGGCAATTCTCAGAACACACTCGACAAAGTTTCCAGACAGAAAAAAGGAGGAGTGGGTATATCATTAGCAGAACACTCCATAGAGACATGAGTCTTGCTTTGAGCTTGCATCAAAGCTACACTACCAACCTACCAATTCATAAACTACTGCTCTCACTCCAAGTCAATTTCTTTAGAGACTAAAAAGTCTCTATTACTGTAGCCATTTTGGGTCAAGCAAAGGTCCATTTATTTCACTGTCCGCCTTCAACAGCAGACCTAACTCCACGCTCAGCAAAAGAGTAAAAGAATAAGGTAAACACAAAGTTTTTCCACCAAGTACTCCCTAGCCCATGATCAATTAGCCTGAAAATTGTAAATTGCAAATTAGTGAAACTATGAAAAGAACAGAATTACTGGAACACAAGTACATGTAATGTCATAGGGGGAAAAAAAACCCACTTGACCATCCACTGACCCAACAATTCCCTGGCAGACTTCCTTTTCACTACGTATTTGAACAGATTTCAGACATTCTAGTTACTATGGTGTTAGTCAATTTCCCTCCACACTCCTTCAGCCAGCCTTATAGTGTTTGTATATTTAACTTTCCAGAGTTTATAATCCTTTTGGTTTTCTTCATCTGGACACCACTTCTGCTTTTTGAAGGATGCCTTCTTGCTCCTGCAATCTCACTCTGCCAATGCTGGCTTATTTTCACTCTCTCTCAAGTTTTTCTTGGTACAGTTATTTTGTCTCCACTTCCCATGTGATTTGCAGAAGCAATAGCCATACGCCCTGCAAAGGTTAGGTCTTCCATCTGTTTCAGTTTCAAAAAACCTTCCTGATCTGCATCTAGTTTTCCATTTTGAAGCTAAGCACAGCAAAGCTGGAGAACTCTGGCTTGTCTTACTCCTGAAAGAATATTGAGTCTAAGCACATTAAGATCCTTATTTCAGCTGAGCTTTTCAGCTATTACTCTCTATATCAGATCCTGTAAACCACTCAGAATTAAAGTCAAGCATTGCTCTCATAGGCTTCCGGACCTGCTGCTCCACAAACCAGCCACCAACACATCTAAAAATGTACTCATCAAGTCTGGATGCCATTTCTGCCTCTTCTAGACTGCATCACTGAAGTGATCCATACCTACCTACTTCTTTCCTCTACTCAGCCTGTTGTGTCACCGTAATGGTCCACTGGTCAGCTAAGCAGAAGCAATATTCTATATTCTTCCTACTTAAGTTTGGGACTTCCACTGATGTGAAGTCTGGATTGTTCCTTGGAGAAATTACCTTGCTAAGCCATTCAGCTCCAAATTGTCTTTAATATACAGAACTACTATCTATCTGCAAAGCTCACCACATCCTTCTTGAATATACAATATCATGGGAATGTCTCACTAATCATCACCTTTCCAAGTTTATGACATCTGCGCTGTTAGGATCTCCATAAACAATTAGACATACCAGTTCCCCCATGTCATTTCTTAGACATCAAGCATTCCCACAGAAGAGTATCTTGTTTAAACAGTCTATCAGTTCTGTCTGTTCCCTGTTTCCCCTTCAACTGGGTTTGACCTTAACACCAGCATAAGGACTGTGAACCAACAGCACTCAAGGCACGATACGGCAGGGTGGCTGTTGGCAGAGGATTATCAGTAGTAGGCCCTTGACTTGAATTAATTTTCCTTTGAGTGTGAGGAGCTTGATTTTGTTGCTTCCGAAAGGCATGCTGCACAGTCCATTTATTTACTCAGGCATTTCCTGAGTGATCTATACTGCAGAACAGCCTTTTGTTTATTTTTTTTTTTCTGGACAGGGCTCTTTTTAAGTAGTCACCACCTCCATGCTCCCAACCCCTAAGGACATCAGCTGGCCAGCACCAGCTTCAGCACTTCATAGAAAAGGAGCCTTGGTTTTGCAGTGAGAAAAACTTGGATCTTAGCAATCGAGGAAAAATATCTTCTTAGAAAGGTCACAACTCTTAGAAGAATATCTCCTTGTGTTTAAAGTAGAACGGGATATTTAAAACCAAAACAGCTAGGAAATCAGGATCTTTGGAGTGCCATAGTACGTTACACAGACTTGATATTCCATCTGTATTTTAGAATGGTATATCTCAATTTAAGTGCTTTGGCAGTAAATTAACACAAAACTGGAGCAACAGTGACAATTCTGATCAAGAAGAATTTTCTACTTGGTTACCCAAGTGTAATTCAAATAAAAAAGTATAAGTGTTATAAGAAACAACATAATTTTTAAAGCTATTCTGTAGTTTATAAACTGTTTCTACAGAAAATAAAGGTCAGTCTAGATGTAGGTGACCTAACAGTCAAAGTTCTCTGCATTTTTTAGATAAATTCCAACTGGCCTATTCGGTAACATTAGCATTAGATCTCAAACTGATTTCTGGAGTTCCTTATTGCGGCTGCTTCTCAGTCCTGAAGCAAAGTGTAGACTATACAATATAGTAGTTTGTCTAGGTTTCAGTTCTAGTTAGCTTTTGTATCTTCTGCTGCACACAGAGATTCCAGTATTGAACTAAGTACACAGTTTCTGCTTTCTCTAATGCCATTTTAAACGGATAATTTTCAAAGCTCCTGGATGAGAATTACATCTTTTAGGGTGAAGGGAGAGGTAAGAGGGTTTTGTAGTCTCAGCAGTGCAGTGCAGCATCTGCAAGATGCTAAAAATGCTAAAAAGCAAGGAAGATGCAAATTCCATTTTTGTCTCTTATCTAAAAATCTATGACATGAAAGCAGCAAGCAGGGTTAGCAGAGAAATGGTGCTGTGTGAAACAAACCCCCCTGCCGTTTAGTCCTTGAGCAGATGACAGAGAGGGGCAGAAAGGAGCCCCTCACGCCCCTGGCTCAGCGTGCTCGGAGCTGTGCTGAGCGCTGCACGGCACTGCAGCCTGGAAGCCTCAGCTGCTTTTTTTTTTTTTTTTTTTTTTTTTTTTTTTTTTTTTTTTTATTCCCTCTAAAAAGTTTTCAGGAAGTCTGGGGGAGGGGCAATGCCGTTTCTTTTTTGTTATAATGGGCCCCTTTGTGGAGATGGAAGAGATCCGTGTGCCTGTGGTGCGCACGCTTCCCAGTGATTCCCAGAGTAACTTCCCAGGGCTCCTAAAAAGCGCAGGGCCTCTGCGGTGCGGGGAGAAGGGGAGGGGGCTGCTCCAGGATGGAGCTGATGGTACTGCTCAATGCTCTGGCTACTCGCTTGCTCTTTATGTTACACTCCGTCATCGGGGTCTGGAGAGTGACTGCAGTGAAGAAAGAACCCAAGTACTGGCTGCTGGCACTGCTCAATCTTCTTCTGTGTCTGGAGACAGGGCTTACCCTCAAGTTTAAGCAAGGCAGAGGCTACAAATGGTGAGCATATCCCGCCGGCTCCGACGAGCCCCTCTTGCTTCTTTGCATGTACTATGCTGCAGACGCGAGGCTGACTTTGAGCTTTGCTTTGTTTCTGCCAGGCTTTCAGGGGGTTGCCTTTTCTCCCCTGCTGCACCTGGCATGTGTGTTGCGGCGGGGAGGAAGCTGGTTAAGTCCCGGCTAGTCCATTGCCAAAGCCAAAGGGCTTTCAGGTGGGGAAGTTTTGCAGCAAACTACTTGGGAGCCACTCTCTGTACAGTTCTGTGCGTGTATCCATACTAACAGCTGAAAAATGCGGGAAACGTAGCTACAGGAGAGGTACATCTCCTTCGCTGGGGCTGCATTCCCTATACCTGCTACTTCTGACAGTGCTAACACCACACAAATGCATGAATTAAAACTCAGAGACAAATAAAAGATGAGCAGCAACCACTCTTGCAATACAGCAAAAGTGGCCTGATTATTTGGATTTGAGAGGCTATTCCAGAGGGGAAGTTTCACGCATGAAAGGCTGCCTGAGAAATGAACAAAAAAAGTTAGTCATAGCAGAGTTTGCCTAAGCACATGGGCTTTTACATGCATTTAAATAACTGCTGCAGTCATCTACAGCTCATAAGCACTCAGCCAAAACAAACACTGTAGAAAGGAAGTGGTCATGTAACTAATTGTCAAGATTTCACTAGGACCTATATTTAAAAACTGAAACTGCAGACAGGCCCTGAGACAAATCCAGGACCCCCCCCCCCCCCCAAAAAAAAAAAAGAATTATTAATAAAGCCCCAGAGTATTCCAATGATCTTAAATTTCTGCCTATTGCAACCTGTCAAACTCATTTTAACAAGCAGTGTTGTGTGACACTTTACACAAGTGTTCCATGCTCTAAATCTGAATGTAATAAAATCTGTGATAAAGTCTGGGACACAGGAAAATTTAACAATGGCAGAGCTCCAAATGCACAGTTACGAGACAGAGGCAGATTGAGCAAATCCGATTCACTAGAGAGGAGACAGCAGTAGAGTTTTCATGAAGGAACTCTTGCTATGGCAGCTTCTGGAAATTCCAAAGCAAAATAGCTATGGAAAGCAAGATCCATTTTAGATGATGAATAGGTGTGCTGTAAAGGCTAAATTTAGCTAGAAGGAAATTTTGAAAGTAGATGTGTTCCAACACTTTAAGCCGCATGGTAAAATATGTTTATAGGTAAGAACTATAGACAAACGGCCAGCATCTATTTGCATTAGGGTAACTCTGCTCCAGTGGAAAACACATTCAGAACAGGCAGTAACACCTGCATTTTTAGAAAACACCTCCGTAGACAGTCACTGATCCAAGCAATGGGCAGACTGTGCCACAGGACTCTCCTGTTTCCAGGAGCCTCATATTCTCTCCATTCATTATTGACAAAACACTACACCAGCACAAGAATTTAAATGGTACATGTGGAGAAAACAGTATTACCGTGGGCCTGGCCACTTAATATTTCCTCTAGATTGCTCCTTCTGAAATAAAGGCAGGGTTAAAGCCCCTGTAGTCTTTTGGCCTGATGTGTTATCATTAGCTCAGCATTGCTATCCTGCCGGCTGGATAGATTTTTCATGTGTTATATGAAAATATTAAAAATATAAAAAAAAATTCTACAGGAAATACTATAAGGTATGTTATTTCTCCCATTTGAATGAAGTGTGTTCTCTCAAAAACAAACAAACAAACAACCCCCCCAAAAAAACCAAAAGCCCAACAAAAACAAACCCACCAAAAAATGCAACAACCCCCCCCAAAAAAAACCCCAAGAAACCCAACCCCATCCTAGACCAAAACCCCACAAAATCACTTTTTTAAAACAGAAAGCAAAAAACCCCACTGCCAAAACAGCACACCCTCACCCTCAAAAAGAATCAGAATCCCCCACCAAAAAAGCCCCAAACACACACACACACACAAACCCAATCCCCCAAAACCCCAAAAATCCAATCCACAACTATTTTAGAGGGAATTGTTTGAAATATTTCAGAGCCACTCAACAACCCAGTAATTTTCCCAAGCAGCAGTTTTGTTTTGTTTCTTTTTCTTTTCCTTGATACTTAATCTCCACTGGAAAAGTCAGGGTTACAAGAATAAAGGTACATTCAGGGTAGGAACAAACAATAAATGCAACAACATTTGACCAAACCATTCACTGCAGGGTGTGCCAATGACAGGATAGAAGCAAGCAAGCAAATATCCCGAGTTTTGACTCCACTGCTCTGTCCTGGGCCATTACATATATGTGATGCAAAGGCTGCTGTGCACCTCAACAGCCTTGCAGCTATGTTCACACTATAGCAGAAGTAGATGGAACATGAGTGGCATTAGACCTTATTCCCACTCTGAAAGGATGGGAATAATAATAATAATAATAATAAATAATCAACAACCGCAAAAACCCTATTCTGTGTTTAGTGAGAAAACATCAGTAACCCTCACAAAAGTCAGTGCTTGCAGAAGGAGTAGTGGAACCTCTCTACCACTTCCAAGTAAACTCACCTGAAGAAGCTGAATAAAGCTTCAACCATTATAGGTTGTATAGAAGACTTGTCAAGGAGAAAAGAACTAGAGACAGAAATCCTAAATTATGCAATTGCCAGCAAAAACGGGGAAACAAGGGCAAGACCCATTTTCATAAACCATTTTAGCCTGCACTGAAAAACCTACTAAAGAAATTATTGGTTTAGGCAAACTGATGCTATTTCTACCTTTACTGTGTTAATGCACAGGGTTCTGATCAACAGCCTTTATCCCCACATCACTCAGTGAAGGGACTCAATGTATTAATTCACCTTTCATGAAGTCAGAAAAAGCTAGAGAGTTGTCCTGGGTTCAGCAGCAGCAGTCAGTTTTTCTCCTTCTTAGTAGCTGGTGCAGTGCTGTGGTTTTGACTTTCAGCCTGGGAATAATACTGATAAGGAGTTTTAATTTTAAGTACAGAGAATGCTGTGATGGAAATACAAGCAACAAAGTGTCTTTGGTTATTCTTAACAAGAGACCTTAAACTTCCATATGTGATCTTAGATGGATGTATAATAAACCTATGTTTCATAATACTGATAGCATGAAGAATTTGAAGATATGAAGAATATCAACTCTTATTTGCAGTTATCCTATTTCTTTATAAACCATATGGTTGGAGGCACAAGATACTTCTCAATACAGATAATGATAGGTATATGGTATTTACAATGTGATATAATACCAAGCTATCTTCTCTTTCCTTCCACAGGTTTTCACCAGCAATATTTTTATATCTGATTTGCACAGTACCATCACTATGGCTACTAGAAATTCATCATGGGACTCAGGTATTTGTTATGAGACAAGATGGACTAATTTGAAATTGGTGCATTATTTGATGGGTTGGATTTGGGCATACAGACAGAAATCTGCCAGGTCTTCTATTTTATACTGGTGGGTCTCCCAACCCAGCTACAGCTAGACTATGACTATTGTGCATTCCTTAAATATGAAGTCATTATTAGCCTTATTCCTAGCTAAAATTGAGAACATTTATTTGCATTTGTCTGGGAAACAGAGGACTAGAAGTTTGAAAAACAGCCTTTCACCCCCAATTTACCAGGCTGAATCTTCATGAGGATGGTGAAAGAATTTAATTGCTTTAGAGGCCTTTGTAAAATAAAGTATGAGTTTCACAGCCCTTACAGGCAGATATTACAACTCCAAGCAAGCCAAAATTGAGACAGGTATCACTGAAAGAGGTCTTAAACTCAAATTACCTCATGTTTCCTTGAACCTAGGAGAATACTCACAGATTACTACCACAGATAGCTGGCATGGTAATTTGTCTGTCAGTGTTTACATCCTTTCTTTGTGCTGTAATCTAGGATGGGGTGTCTGGGTTCGAATTCAGGACTAAAACACATGGTAAAATTATTAAGGCAATTGTTCTTTTGACAGATGGAGCCAGTTAGGGCCAGAACAGAGCCAGTTTAGCTCAGCAGCTCATGTTGTGTGAAGCACCTCCTCATAGGCTGCTTCCAAGCCCCTGTAGCACTTCCATGTAGTGAGAAGGGAATTCTGTCTCTCCCAGAATTTGCACATATGCAGTACCTTACATCCATAACGAAAAGGGCCTGATAGAAACAAGAGCAAAAATAACAGAAAAAAATACATAAATTAGACTAAGAAGACCTAGTGCCTCATTTTCTCCTTTGAAGCATTGTTACAACCTACAGAAGCATAATCAAATATTCAAAATTGTGTTTACACTGAAAATGCCTGAGGCTTTTTCTAAGTACAGCAGCAGGAATTTATTGTCTTCTTGTTTTGCCAGATCTCCTTAAACAGTCACAGACAGGTAATGTGGATATTGAGAACATTTGTCATAGTTAAATCTCATCCAAGAAACAGGCTAATTCTGTAGTCAAAGGCAGCAGTTTATTTCCCAAAATGATGTTAGAACATGGCATACTTTGTTCTTATTGATATACTGCTATTGTGAATTAAAGAGGGAGTATATCAAGTTAACAGCTTAGTTTACACCTGGAGAGACAGGATAGAGAGTTCTGGAAATATACAATATAACAGATTCAAAAACAGTACTTCCAGAAGGGCAGCAGCCTTCCTAATAATCTCAAACACAGCACTCAGGCTAGTACTATTCCTGATACTAAGGTATTGCTGGGAATTTCCTTATTAAAATACTAACAGAACCGGTGATTATGCAGTTGCTAAATTCACACATCAATATATGTACTACAAAACCAGTTTGTGGTATTTAAGGCAGTAGAACTTTGATCTCACGTTGGATCTTTAACAGAAAAGATCAGCTGCTTAGGTTAGTGCTGTTACTTGAGGTGTGTGCTAATATGCAGCCTCTCTTCTTGAAGACAGAGGCAATTCTGCCCGAGTACTGCAGAACTGGACATAAGTAATACCATTCATATATCAACAGTGAAATACTGTCTACATAGGAACTATTGGTTTGCAGTGAAGTATTTGGGGATGAAATACATGTTTGGGAGAGACCATAAAGTAAACTGAACTCTGCTGAGTGAAACAGTTGCTGTCTGCAGAACAGTGGCAAGAAAATTAAAACCATTTGATCCATTAAAAAAGCCCCAAACATTCTTTATTAAGAAAGTATGAGATCTCAGATAAATTCCTGTTACCTTTTCAACTCTGTCACATCGCTGTGACAGAAAGTTATAACTGGCCACCTTTTGCAGGGCTTACCTGACTACCCATGCTGTAGTGAGCATAGGCTTCCCAGTCAATAAGAAGATAGATACTTGGCAGATATTATATTTTTAAGTACCTTAACTTGAATATTCATTACTTCCTTAAAATGTCAGTGCCCATTCCCTTAGCCTCATTCTGAGGTGGGATTCTCTTATCAGCTAGAATTCTAGTATATCACTCTCCTAGGAGAGATCTTACATCTTTCACCTTTCCTCTTCCCTCCCATACCCATTATCTTCCTCAATTTAGAAATCGGCTTAAGCAATCTTTTCTCCCTGTTTTACTTTTCAGCTGTCCTATACCACCAAAATGAAGCAGTCACGGTTGCTCTGAATTTCTGACATCGCACATGTTGCCATAGTGATGGCCACTCTGTTTCCAGCCAATCACAGAGAACAAGAGGGGTACCTGTTGCTTGGCAGGAGGACTGCTTCAGGGAAGGGCCAGCCTCTCCCATGCCATACTCAGGCTGCCAGCCATACATTAACACAATTGAGTGTACTCTGCCTTTGTATTCAAGTACCAGTTTCACTATTTCAATGCTGGACCCATTGTGAAAAGTTTTAGCTAACCATGGTTATGTTTGGGAATAAGGGATTGTGAATAACATGCAAACAGAAATTTGCTGGATTAGCTCAGTTTCAGGTGAACCCCATGCACTGACAGCAAGCTCTTTTCAGGCCATATATCAGGACACTATGTCACGCAAGAGAATTTCTGGTTTGATTAGATAGTTTACAAATCAGACAAATGTAAGCTACATGTCAGAAGAAAAAATGAAGTAAACCAAGCTAGAGTTTATGCAAAATGTGTACAATTTCTTCCTGTTTTATTTTTCCATGGTTAAAAGACTTAGGCATTTTTGTTTAGCTATGCACACAGTCTTGATATCCAGGAGTAACCTAGGTAAACCACATTTATCAGCTGCCTGTGAAATTTAGTATTTTTCCTTGCCACATTCCCATTAAGTCACTGCACATACATAATTGGCTAGGCAAATATGCCTGGCACCAGCAGTCCTATTTATATGCATATACACGATGAAAATAAAGGCTGTTCTCCAAACTTCCAAGTGAATCACCACCACGATCACCACTTAATAAATATTCAGACAGAAACAAACCAAAACAAGATACGAACATACTTAAATTAAAAATCAGGAGCCTACTTAAATGACTGGCTTTGCAGATGCAGTTTTCCACTTCCTGTCTACGTGCAGTTGAGAAGAGATATGGACCCGGCCCTGAGGAGTGCTATTCAGTCAGAGTTCATGGAGCCTTTCACTGAAATAGTAACCCTGCCCCCCTCCCTGCTCAGCTTGAGTAGTTGCAAAAGTTACATGTAAGGAACCTGCAAAACACACTGATGAAGTGAATTAATTTTCTTAAAGAAATATTCTCTGCACCTTTGTGCCACTAGGATGGAAGGGGGGGGGGGGGGCGGGAAGAAAAAGGGAAAACTAAACAACTGAAAGAGCCCCCTGCCCCCTTGGAAGCCTCATGTACACTGTGGCATGCTTTCCTCCACCTCTGTCCAGTGCTGCGAGTTGGTGATTCCGGCAGGCCCTCTGCCCTTTGCAGAGGTTATACAGACCAACTGTGAGAGCTGTCTGCTCTCTGTTGTTGTCACAGGAGAGCCATGGCATCTGCTAAGCAGCAAACATGCACCTGGGAACCCATACAGTAAAACTGCTGCAGGCTCCTATTTCACTCCTGTCCTTCAGACTCCCAATTTACTCGTTGGGAATTCTCACAGTGTCTGAGAAGGGATGTTCACCATCATACACATACACATACAGCAAACAGCTTGCCCTATATGGGTCCTGCCTCAAATTTGGCAGATTCATCCCTGAGAAATGGAGCTTTAAAAAACGAACAAGAAATCTCCAAACTCTGATGTGATGTTTAATGCAAGTTCATGGCTCACTTCCTCTTCCACCAGACCAGGCAGGTGAGCAGAGGAGTGAGCTCAAATGCAGACCAAAGGCTGTCAAAGTGAATTAGCCTTCCTCCTCCAGCACAAGTTAGTAACCCGTTTGCTCTACCCAGACAATTTGTTTCAAGGTAGATATTAACTTCTTAGAATTCTGGGGTGGTTATGCCAGTTACACAGTTTATGGTTTTCTCAGCCAACTGTGTGACAGTGCCTGTGGGGGTTACTCAGAAAGGCTGACTTTGACCTCAGCAGCTGGCCTCCATAGGCTTTAGAATTTTCCACAGGCAAGAGATAAAGATATTCCTCCAGAGCACCAGCTAAATTTTGTTTCTGGAACATCCTCTGAACAAGCTGTTCTGTCTCTCTCCTTTAGTTAAGGGGCTAACCAAGTGAGATAAGCCCTACAAGGCTCTAGCCAGGCAGAGTAGCATCCCCTCCATCTCACTCTTTCCATGTCCAGAACTTTCGACTTTCCTCTTCCACATGGAAATATCATCATCCTTACATCCTTATGAGGATCTTTCAAAGCTTTCACACCCACAATCCAAAGGTGGCAAGCATTCCATTTAAGAGCCTTTACCTCCAACTACAAAAGCAAAACAGTCTGACTTTTTTTTTTTCCACCAGATTTTTCAGACCATGGGAATTTGCTCCGTTTATTTATGACAAGAGGCAGCATTTACCCAGATACTGAGCAACATCATCAGGGACCAAATAAAGGACCAAAGTAGAATCTGAAATTTGCTAGAATGTGACATTTGCTGGAAAATGTTGCCTTTATACTGGCAGGCATTATGCTGAACAGAGCTACTCAGTATGCACTAGAACACATTCCGATTGTTGCATAAAATCACTCTCCGTGCAATAAAATGGTGGGGGGCCCAGTGGAGAAATGCAAATCATGTGTTCTCTGGCACAAATAGGACAGGATCAAAGTCTTTAATAACAGCATGGTTTGATTTTCTAATTATCCCTTTTTATTACAATGCAAAGAGATGTTAAGGGATTGCTATGAAGATAGAATTTTAGAACCATACTCCAGTTGCTCCAGGGCCAGCCTTGCGTGTGAACTAAGAAGGGCAGCGCAGTGCTACAGACCTACTGGTTTACTGCAGTTGATGTAACAGTATGTTTTAGCCAACATTCTATTTCCCAGAGCACTGGCCACCTGGAGAAAGCAAAAATACCTGTTTTTTCTCTACTTTACAGGGGTAGGCAGCAATACAGGTCCAT
The DNA here is from genome assembly GCF_963264785.1 of Psittacula echo. Taxonomy (NCBI): domain Eukaryota; kingdom Metazoa; phylum Chordata; class Aves; order Psittaciformes; family Psittacidae; genus Psittacula; species Psittacula echo. The sequence goes on from NC_137743.1 coordinate 49,609,564, forward strand.
TTTTCTTAATTATTCCTGTATCTCACCTCTCACATCATGAACCTCCTTGCAGAATAAGGCACAGCTTATTCTGAGGGGGGAGAGGGGTGTGGAGGAGGGGAGGTGGGTTTGGGGGGGAATTGGTGGTGCGTGGGTGTGTGTGTAGGAGGGCAGAGAATACAACCCAAATACCCCACCCCTACTCTATTCATTGCAGCCTAGATATATATTAGATATATTCAAGATGTATACTAGTTATATACTAGATAGATTCAAGCCTGAATATAGAGACTGGCTGGGACCATAAACCAGCAGACTGATCATGACCAATTCTTACGCTATTTCAGTTTTTCATCTAGACAGAGACTATGTAGAAACTCAGTAGCCTGCTCAGGAGAGCTGCAAGCAGATCACATTCAAAGAATGCCATCTTAACAGCACAGAAATGTCACCCACTCCATCAGTCCTTGAATTTACATCCTCTTCTACAGTAAAATCCTATACTTTCTCAGGGACCTACCAAAACATCTCTCCTGTCCTCGTGAGAAGAATCCCTCCCTTCTGAACAAGAGGGGAATTATATTCAGGGTGAGCATCTACCTTTGCAAACACTGGCTGTATTTCACAAATGAACCTTCTACAGTTCAGCAAAACAGGACTCTCTCAGCCACAGAGTGCATTGGCTCCCTGTATGGGATGTTTATGCATGTGTGATGTTTTTATTCACAACAGTACTGTGGTAATGAGCCTGGAGCAGTTCAGGTGAATATCAGCAACCAAGACTTCAATCAATCCAGAGACAGCAGTCATGGAAGTGAGGGAACAGATCACCACATCATTCAAACGGTGGGACACCTTTTTCTATTCCTAGTTAAGATCTTATGATAATTAGAGCAATTAGAGACGACTTGTGTTTATTTGAGCAGTCTCCTCATGCAGTGAAGAACACTAAAAAACAAAAAAAAGAAAGAATAGTTTCAGAAAACCATATTGTGAAATTGGTGTACAGTGTGCTTCATGCTAACTACTGTTTGTAGAGCTAGTCTCTGTGTGAAGTGGCGACTCTCCTATCATTATGTTCCAAATCTCAGTAACTTTAAAATTTAGAAAGTGTCTGGATCACGGTTCTGCAAACGATAATGCTCAGCTGGCTGAAAAATGAGAACAGAAAGAGCAGTACTCAAAGAAAGACTTGCTATTCATTACCCAAAGTTTGTATTAATATGTCTTTTTCAAATTATGCCTGCCATATAAAAATGATTTACTCTAATACAATGTGAAGGAGAACAAAAGCAGGCTTAAGGATGAATACAGTCTCTGAACGTATCTATAATGTCAGTCTCCTGAAGATACAGCATCTTCTTATTGTCTTTTAAACAGGCTAAAGTCTTTGTGAATCAGCTCTCCACAATCTGTGAGACTGTATGGACACTGGCCCTACACCAGACTTTTCTACTGCTGCTAGTAGTTGGGAGATGGCTTCTCCCTATTGGAGTTGAAATCACTCGGGATCAATTGTCTCAGCTACTTCTCATGTTTGTGGGAACAGCAGCAGATATACTTGAATTTGCTAGTGAAACTTTGGACATCGAAGACGTTCGGTAAGAATTATTTGCTGACATTAATAATTTGTATATTGCAAGATATTTGTTTTGTATAAACATCTGTTTGTGCACTCTTCAGTGTTCAGACTGGGGTTGAGCTGTATTTCCCACGGATAACAGAAGGCTACATTCAAGGCTGTGTTTTCCTGCTCTCACCTTTCTCTGTGTAAAGAACTTAACAGTCCTAAGAGCTTTGTTAGGGATTATTCTTCTGTTGCCAGCAGAGAAGCATATTATCCATCACAATAAAAGGGTACAAAGAGCCAAACAACTAGCATAACTCCCATGCAGCGTCAGTTCTTAAAGCTACAGGAGCTGAAACACTGGATACACAGTAAGCCTCTTACAGGTTAATGAATTGTTTTAGACTAGCAAGGAAGCAACTAGGCTTTGCTTTAGTGATTCATTATCCAAGTTGCTTCTTTGATTATCTCATTTGTACTTTCCTCATGACAGAATGACAAAGTGTTCAAAGATAAAGAAGAAAGGGAATGGCATAGTCTGGTGTGAATTTTCAACACTGTGATCTCCCCCAGAGGAAGTAAGCTCATCTCTCTCTCGCAACACTGAGAAATGAGCTATGAACATTTATCATAAAGAAAAGAATCACAGAAGAATTTCATCCTCTCTTACATATGTACTATTATATGTATTTTTTTAAAAATCAAATAAAAGGTTTTAAAGCAGGAAAAAAGGTCCTTCCCACTTGGCAGAGAAGCTTCAGCCTTGCAAGGAATGTGTAATCACTACAAGGGAAGAGATACCACCTCTTTGAGCCAGAGTCTATTTCCATATGCTTATCATTATAATCTTAGCATCAGCTATTTAATGTAATCACACAACTGGAACATGTAGCCTGAACAGCAAAAATTCCATGCCAAAAAGTGCCTCTGTTTTCCTTAGTCTTACCAGTAATCAATTGCTGTTTTGCTCAACTACCCTTTGAATGATATTCCAAATACTACAGGAAACATTTTTGTTATCGCATAAGGAAACTTCATCTTCACTGTTATCACTTCTTTCCTCTCCCATAGGAAGAATTATGCTCTCATAAATGCAATTCTTGCTGTATGGACGTGGAGTATGTTACAGTTTCCACTTGATCTTGCAGGTTAGTTCTTGCACATAGACAAGAAAAGAGAACAAATGCTTTAGGTTTTTGCTGGCACGTCTTGCGGCTGTACACATGCTACAGCCTATACCAAGGACTTCTGGTGGAGAGCAATTTTTATGACAATGATGTCTTTTGAAGTATGTCCATTGTGGTTTCGTTGCAGGAAACACTTGTTTCTGGCTAACCTCTGATCTCCCCGATAAAACTCTCTACTTCCAGAAAAGAATGGATTGCAATATTCTATTAAGCATCTGCTTCAGTTGCCTGTTACTGCCTTAAATTTCTTCATGCAAGCTCTTGAGTTAGATCTGGCCTATTATAGCTCAAATCTGGGTAGGTTACTAGACCCTATGGAGATACAGGCAACTGTTAACTACAGGGAACAGCACAGCCAAGAAAACAGATGTTATCACAGGAGAAACTACTTATTCACAGGGAACATAAAGAACTGTACCCTCTTATCTTAAAAGGCCCAACATTCAGCCAGTGTGAGTTTGTATTTGTTCCTAGGCAGAAAAGGCTTCCCTATATCCAAGAAGAATCATGAAAGTTGCCTCAATCATCATCTCTTCCAACCAGTTTAGCCTCCAATCACTATAAGTTTGCAACTCAACTATACCAGTTCAAAGATACATTATCCTCACTAGTATCATATATAAAATTGCACACTAGGCTGACACACTAAAATAATAAATGAATAAAATAATAATGAAATAATTATTCTGGGAATTTTTCATTTGCCTTTTCTTCATGGACAGCACTAGGCTTTGTTTTCAACACTGGAGTTACAAAAATCTTTTAGCATTTCAGATCAGCTGCTCATCTCCCAGAAAAAAAATAATGATGCAACCACATTTCAGATATATCACAGCTAAAATTCCTGTTACTAGAAAATATGTTCTGTTAAAGACATGTAATACTTAGGTTTAGAAAACTTCATATATACCACCACTACACAAATAAATTCAAACAGTGTTTAAGCATTAATTTAAGTGAAGTAACCTCTTGTACTGTGCAATTCCTTTTTCCTCTGGCTATTGCTTTTGTGCTTGATATACCAGTTAAAAATCAAATTATTGGACACATATTGCCCTGATATTTACTATGGTTTCAATTTATCTTGGGTAGCTTACACAGTTGTACAGATAGTATTTTTTATTCCAGTGTCAGAATGTTTACTCACAACATGATGTAAAATAAACGTTTTTAGGCACTGACTGATTAGGCAGTGCAGTTAGGACTATTAAACAGCAGTGGTGCAAAAACATATTAAAAAATTAGCTGCTGCTGAAGCTTTGCCTAATGGATTCAGAAAATTTCTACATTCTACAGCTAATTTTCCACTCAAGGCTCATCTTATCCCCCCCTTCCCCCCAGTGTTCACTCAAACAATAGAATTATTTTGTTGAGCTGAAATGTGTGGCAGTTGTTACTGCATCACAAGGAGCTATGATTTTTAAACAAATGAAAACCCACTGCCTGAGACACATTAGTTAAGATACATGCATTTTCATAAGAGGCAGCCATACTCACCACACACACACACACTTCTGATGATCATTCTCTAGACACCATGTCACAAAGAGCATTCTAGCCCGCCACCACTTTCATAGTCAAGGGGAACACATTCATGCAAGTTCCAAATGTTGCATGCAATTTCATACCCAGAAGGCTAAGAATGAGTAACTGTGGCTCAATTCTGCTATGGCAAGCAGTGGCTACAGTTTCTTCATATCCATAATACTTGATATTACTCTGCACTGACATGACTTATTCTTACTATGACACATGAAAAAGGCAATGGCTATCTAGTGACTTTTAAAACCAAGGTCTTAAACAGCCTGGAACAAATTGAAGTTCTGTAGCTCAGGCTATTACAATTCAGCATGGTACTTTGTTGGGTTTTTTTTCTTAAAGATATATATATTAGCCTAATATGTTGATTTAACAGAAAAATGCCTGGGAAAGTTGTTACAGAATGATTAGGTGATCTACTTTTGTTTAATGTTTTAAAGTGTATAAATGCTGATAGCTTAGTGGGATAGAAAAGGAGAAGCGGGTTTGGTCCTGTTTGGCAGACCACGTAAGTATCTGCTTAAGATGAGCTTAGTGTGTTTTGCTGAAACAGATTCCAGAAATTGAATATGCTTTATGTTGAATTGTTCATAGTTGGATGCATTTACTTCCCTTTAGGCCAACCCTGGCTCAATTTTAAAGAGTTGTTTTAACATAACTGTGTTTTATTTCCAGTACAGCATATTGGCTGCAAACCAACTGCATCAACTAGGCGGATCCCCAGCCTGCTGCTGTGCAGGTATAGTGCAGAACTGTGGAACATTGGGGTCAGCCTTTTCATACAGGATGGTCCCTTCTTCATTGTACGTTCAATACTGATGGGCTACTTCAGAATATTCAATCAGATGCTGGTGTTTTTTACAGCTAAGAATATCTTAGTTGTGACTCTACAGTTGTATCGTTTGGCAGTGATAACATTAGACTTCCGTGCTACCATTCTGCAGAAGAGCAGGAAAGGAGAAGTCAGCTGTTGCCCATGTGAGCCTTATAAAACTAGTACTCATGCTACCGCTGACCAAGATACCGAAATGAAAGAGTTTGTTGCTTTTCCTCCAAAACAGGAAACCCAAGCTCCATCAGAAGATAAGTAGCACAGTTATTGACTTGAAAGAAGTTGCATTTCCCACAGCTTCTTCAGAAGGGCTTAGCCTATTTCTATGATCAAATATGCCTTCAGTGCATAGGTTATCTCTTCCACAAAGAGATCAATAATTTCTTCTAAATTGTAGGGGAAAATTCTGAAGCAAACTCATAGAAATGGGCCTTTCTTTTTTTTTAATCCATTTGCATGGTGGGTTTTGACTAGTTCCCTATTATATTATCCAGAGGTATTTTGTAGCCATAGTTTGTAGTAGCAAGAAAGGTCTGGCACACTAACAAAATCTGTTATTTTTGGTGGCACTTTGCTAACATATGTACTTGCATGTATTTGTGTAGAGGGACAAGTGTATCCATTATGGGAAGTACAGAATCACTTAGCTCTACTTGAACGGTCTGGCTATAACTAGAGTGTGATGAACAATATGTTCACCAAGTATGGGAGCAACTTCAGCAGCGACACCTGTGCAGACATGCAAGTGAAGGGAGATGACAGATTTCTACTGTTACTGTGACATCTAAACATTGCTCATTCAAGAAATTTAAGCAAATCTTCATCAAATGTTACCTCATCCTTGGCTGGATTCCATTAAGAACTATGCAGCACCATTACACTGCATACACAAGACTCTTAGGACCTACATGGTCTGAGTAACCCAAACCTTACAACTACAGAACACAAAAAAAAGCAGCCCTACAGACCATTAGAAGACTACAGCATTTTTCTCAGGCATTTTCTAAAGAGGTACTTGCTTTCTGTTCCCACCAGTTAGAACACCCCCCACCTCCCCAAAAAAAAAAAATATATATAAAAAGATCAACACCCAAAATATTTGTAAAGACTTTTACACTTTTTCTCCAGTTCACTGTGCCTGCAGTTGAAACAAGTTTTTAAAATGTCTCAGTTTCACATGATTTTTAAACATGGCCTGACTCAGGCATACAATTTAACTAGAAAGAAAATGGCGGTGCTTCAGTTTGAAAAGACAAGCCAGACAAAAGGATTCAGGCTTGTGCTTCACATTCCTTGAAGCACCGCAAGGTCCCACAGTAAAACTTGAGAAACTGTCTGGTCTGTTGAATGTCAAGATCCATTTTTAAGAAATTGCTGATAATTACTGATTTACTACTTTCACATTTGCAGTGAACAACATAGGGCCAAATTAATTTCTCCCAAGAACACACTTTAGAGCAGTGTAAGACCATTAACTTTGTTGAGCTTATCTTATAGAAGCTAAAAGTATGATAAGTGAGTTTTGAAAGTTTGCCTAAAAATACAGATTTCTGCATCCCTTCTAAGAGCCACAAAAATATGACAAACATGAAGTGACCTAATTGAGATAACTTCCCTTATTAAAAAATCACAATTAAACCTTAGTTTCTAAAGCCTCGGATATCTAAAAAGAGAATCTACTTTCAGGAATTAATAAAAGTGTTTCTTCCATCACTGCAGCAGTCATATGCTTATTTATCCATAGCCTGATAAGCAATCATATGTTTATTCTTTAAAAGATTAACATATTTAAAAATCCTATCCCCCAAACACATGAACTGTGTTTATACTTGTGAGCTGTTACTGTTCTATGCAGGATCTGGCACTTCCATTAAAGAAGAAAATGCACAGACTAAACGAAGGAAGTCTTATATAAATTATAGCCCTTTCTACCATTTATAATTTAGTTATAATGTGCAACACCTCCTGCTTTCCTTATTTTGGGCCTTTTTCCAGCAGAAATTTACTAGATGATCTTAAGGTCCTTTCCAACCCTCACCATTCTATGATTCTGTGATCATTTGCCATGGCATTGTGAGGTAAATATACGGGGAGTGGAATGCGACTTTATTTGGGATTTTAATTGAAGTATAGAGGTAAAAAAGCTAGAGTGTTGCTGCTGCTGAGCTGCGCTGCCTAAAACCTTTCACACTAGGGTGAATTTAGAATCAGTTGATAGAACTGCAACACATTTTTTCCTTGTTGATGCAAGCCAGGACTACTCGCGTTCATTTTGAGTTTACCACTTGCTGATATAGTAATTATCCTGTTAAAAGGATCCTTTCTAATTAATCTGGAGTGTACTGAGCTTGCTAGAACATCATTTTAAATTCATCAGCACAAAAATTGCAGGATGTACTTTTTTAAACAACTGCCTACCAGGTTCAGCCTGCAGCAAATGCAGGATCCCCTGGGGTCAGCAATACAGACACTACAGCAGGAATATTTTACAGAGAACTATACTTCCTGATGTTCAGGCTGTTCCATTTTAAACAGCAGTAAAGCTTCTAATCAGATTCAGTGTGAGAAGAACTCAGTTCAGTGCTAGGTTGTTACTACTAGATCCCATTCCTATTCACTCACAGACAAAATAAGCAGTGATTTGGATTTGGACTAGATTTGGACTTCACTTTTCCTCCCCACTATCAGGGGTGATAAACAGATCGCTTAAAAACAAAAGAAAACCCAAACAGCCAAACAAAACACTTAAATGGTGGGTAGTCTACCTCCCCATCTGTGTACAGAGGGAATCACACATGCCAGGTAGCAGCAGGAATGACATACAGTTCCCTCTAGTTAATTGAGAAGCCTGCAAACAGCAGTTAAAGAAGTCTGGTAGCTTGTACGTTTGGTCACAGTGGCAAACCCCTGTTGCAAGCCCTCCTCACCTTCCTCTTGCAATTTTTTTGAGAGCGAGGACTACAGCACTGTTGTGTTCCAGCAGGCTGAGTCAGCTGAATAAGCAGCTGGGTGTGAGGAGCCGTTGTCTCTTCCTGCAACCTTCCAGAGCTTTGCACTAGGCAAGAGGTAGAGTAGATTTTCTTGAAGATTTGCCAGCACCTGTGGTGTATCTAAAGAGCAACTGATGTTACACTTGCTATTGAGGAAAAGCTGCAGTAAACTTTTAGACAGAGAAAATTCAAGCCTTCAAAACAGAAGGATTTCAGAACATTATTTAACCATTATTTACTTGAGTCAGGAGAATTACATTACTAAATCTGTTCTGCAAGTAGATATCTAGCCATTTACTGTTGTTTATTCTATTTTTTCCTGCCTTGTCCCTTTAGATTATTCCATATTAAGTCTCATTAAATGTTTTACTACTTGTCTTTTCCTGTGCTAAAATGCATTCCTCCTTTTCTTTGGATGTCGGCTCAAATAAGATCATAGCCCTGAGCCTGAAAAAAAGAAAAACAAACAACCCAAAACAAACCAGCAACTGCCATTATTTTATTGCATTCCTCTTGGTATTTGTACTGTACTATATTCTCTGGGACCATGTGGAAATGGAAGAAAACGTGCAATTACTTTTAAAAAATTCCAACTGTATTTCGCAAATAAAAGGCAGTTACCTCAGGCATAGCTGCCAATTTATTATGTGAGAGCTGACTGTTATATGTTCCCATTAATTACATCTTCCACATGCTGCTTGTCCTTTCCATCCTTGTAAGTTAATTACTTAGGCCAGATTCTGATGGCAGCCATTGCTTTGAAAACCCACAGCAACTGCAGTGAATTCTACTTCATTCTAGATAGGTTCATTTTTACTCACAACCTTTGTCTCCAAGTATGCCAATCACTGTGTTAATCCCAGAGAGGATGTGTTTAATATCTTCACACAGGATACATTTAGATACCTATATACCCCTGGCAGTGCCTAATACATACAGCTTTTATTTCTGTTAACAGCATTTTAGATTGCTGATGGAAACAGTCTGCAGATGTCTATAAAACACTTACAGAAATACCTGAACATTACAAATACCTTAAAGATGAGAGCTCTAAATACTAAGCATACAATATTCTGAACAATACACTGACTGAAAAAAATAAAATTTATGAGTTCCATGGGATGTATTCTTTCCATGGACATTTCCTCAGTTGCACGAGACCTATCCTCTCAAAACCAGAGTTTTTGAAAAGAGCATTAGAACAGAACACTAGCGTCTAAAACTGCACAAGTCTGCTTCTCCGGTTCTGTGTCAATGGAGAATAGGCAAGCCTTGAAAACAGCTCATTGAATAGTCCTTGTCCCTCTTCGCTTTGGGTCTAGTTCTCCATCTTTTTCCCTGCTGTTCTTTTACCTTTCCTGTGAAAAGAAGGAAAACAGAGTATTCCTAATCTGTAATGGTGAGATAGTGAAAGGGGTCATGATGGCAGAAGTAGTAGAGATGTTTGCCCAAGACTGGTCATTGCACCGGCAGGGAAATACAATGATTCAGACCCCTAATGAAATAGATACTAATGACTGAAGAAAATCACATGTGAGCTGTGTTCTGAAAACCTTTCCTGGCCCTTCAGAGGCAGCATGAGAAGAGTTCTCATCAGCCAGCATTCCACTCCAGCAAGCTGCTAATACAGGAATTACAGTGATTCTGAGTCTGTCTTTTGTAAAAAGCTCTATGCAAACTTAATTTGGGCTCACTTGGGTCCCATGCTTTCCTTTCAGACTGTGTGGGTGGGAAAGTGACAGAATAGTAAAAAAAAAAAAAAAAAAAAAAATCAATCAAAATTAAAAAAACAAAACAAAAAAAAAAAAACAAAAAAAAAAAAAAAACAAACAAAAACACCACAAAACCCCAACAAACCAAACCAGAACTTAATGCATCAACGTAAGCTCTTACCTCATCTGCTACATGCTGCTGTTCTTTCCTTGTTTACATTTCCAGATGCTTTCTGGGCCCACCTCCCACATTTCAGTACATGGACAAGAGATGCTAAACACTGAACTTCCCACTGCTGCTGTGAGTCTTCACAAAAGCACAAAACCATTCAGGCCAACCAAAGATTAAGAGCCAGACCTATTTCTTCCTGTTAAAGACGGAAGGTATCTACAACTGCCAGAGTTTCCTCCATTTGTTTGTAGATTACTACAGAGAGAAGATTGTTTTCCTGAGTAGTCTTTCTGTGAAGGGCTGGGTTATTGAAACAGCAGCATCATTTCCTGTAGCCCTATGGATTAGTATCTGCTTCAGACAATCTTAAGGTCATACAAAGTTTGAAATGAGGCTGTCAAGCTGCAAGAAAAAGATATAGTTGTTGACGAGTGGCATAATGTAAAAGCGATGCCTTAACCCAGCATTTTTAATTCTGGGAGGTGGGAAAAGCCTTCAAGCTGAGTAAAGAAGGCCTGCATGGATGTAATTTGTAATAGCAGCTTGGAAGATGTGAACTAAAAAAACCCAACACTTCAAAATCTTCAGCCTCCTATACATCTAACCAACAGTATTCTGAAACAATCATGCAGGATAGATGTAATCACAGCTAACACGCAAGCCTCACCAAAGACTCAAGAATAGGTTTATAGTGCAAGAAAAATAGTTGAGAGTTATTATTGAGAATGATCTAAAATTTAAGAAACCAATGCTTCACATTTGAAGAATGTGTTAGGCAGGATGTCAGGTAAAATTAAGTCCAAATGCTTCACAATTTTAGACTCCTGATAGAATTCACAAAAGCTTGTCTTTTACAACCAACTTGGTAGAAGCTTTGTTGGGGCATCTTTTAGGATTACAGGAGACACTAATATGCTCAGCAACTGCAGTACATGAACCAAGACAGCTGTCAGAAACTATAACCCACTGCAGGCCTAATCCTGCTTTCAGTAAGCATTCACAATGCCACTGCTGAAGATCACTGCTATGTCTTTAGTATTACTAGAGAAACATAAAATCAGGATTCATTTTCTCAGGCAACCAATCCAAATATTTTAAGAAGCACCTTCCGAAGAGATTTATCACAACTCCCAAACTAGAATTCTCTCTTCTACTCATTAGAGGTCAGCTTTTAAGTGGTAAGCCTTCTCCCTGAGGAAGAGTTTTTCCCCTTGCACTTTCTTCTTTCCTTCACCTTTTTCCTTCCAGATTTCACACTGAGGTGAAGTCTAGCTGTCCTGATCCTGTAACAAACCAACACAAGTTAATATTTGGCCTTATGAGCTGCATCTCAAGTTTAACTTAAAATTTAAGCTCCACTGGGGCAGGGGAGAGGCGGGGGGAAAAAAAAAAATCTACTTTGTGGTCTAATCCAGGGAATACTAATTCATTAAAACCAAAAAACCTCCTACATGCAGAAAAGGGAGAGAATGCATAAGGAACAGTTGCTACAGGGGTAGCCTGAAGCCATACGCCAGCAAGTTACTCTGCTTGTATATTATGAGAATTTTTATCCATCTAATCAATAAGGAATGAGTAGTTACTATGGCAATTTCTACACTACAAGGTACTTGTTCTGCAGTAGAGTATGTTCTAGAAGGACAAATACACTTACCACTCTGTTATGTAAATTTTTGCACCTTTTACAGTATTGCAGTGCCATGTGTAGGCTTGAGAAAGATGAGAAGAATAAGGTGAGAAGAATAAACCGAGTCATAAGATAGTGGTATTTATAAAGGATGGCCTGGGAATTTATCAGTGACTAATTGGTGGCAGATTGAAGCAATCCACAAACATTCAAGCAAATCAAACAATGCTTTTGCAGATCTTTATCTTGATATCACATATAACAAAACTAAGATTGCTCTGCTGTATTTCCCTTTGATTATCTTCCTTAGAGTTTGAACTGATGGGGCTAGAGTTTATTCTTTCTTATACAGGAAATTCGTACTAATATTGATTTCAAAGGATAGCAATATATTCTTCAGTACCTAGGGCTGATTACAATGGATATATTCTCTTATGGCACAATACTCCATAGCACTATAGGGACTGCTGACTCTTACACAGAAAACAAGGAAAAACTTCACTCTCAAGATACATAATACTACAATAGAAGTGCAAGGTTCTTTAAAAAGTTTTGAAAATAATTGATCATAATAATCTCTATTAAATGCATAGAGAAAGTACATATGCCTCCTACAAAATGTTTATACCAATTCCATCATATATTTTGCAGTACTTATCCTCCCCTCCTCTGCCCCCCTCTCCCTTATCTCTTTTCAAAGTATCATTTTTCAGGTATTAGAACAAATGGGACGGGACCAATGCCAAGGAGAAACTTTAAACACTACAGAGGCAGGCAGTTCCCTTGGAGAGGTCTGACAAGACAGACATCATGGCTGCACAGAGAAACAAGTTAAAACTCTTCACAACTGCTGAAGATGGATCAATACTTGTAGCACAAACCTATTAAAAAGATAGTGAGAAGCCTAGGTAAATTAGCACTTGGACAGCTTTAGATGAGAGAAACAGGCACGGACAAATGCAGGGCCCTAAGGGCACTTTAAAACCTCTGTTAACATCCCCTAGAATCCATATACGAGTAACACATGGCAAATTTACATGTGTGTTCACTTCTAACAAACATACACACCTGACTGAGGTTCAGATTTTGATGCCTTTTTTCAAATGATCAGTGCTGAGAACTGGAAGCTCAATGTACTGGGCTGTTTTCCAAAGCACTCAGATACAATCATGTTTTTAATCATAAAATACTGACTCTAAGGTTATATTATAAAAAAACCCACCGATTCCTACATACGAAGTCTCTGGGACTCATTGTAGTAGCAAAGAAATGTCCCCAGAAACCTCACAGGTGGAAAATAATTAAAAGAATAAGTACAACCCTTAATAATTATGCAGATTGAAAAGATATATTTGAAGTGGGACAATCCCTTTGAAACCTAAGAATGAAAGGAAGACCTTCTATCAAAAGACAATAAACTTAGGCAAATCTTTTAAAGGCTGGAAAGATAAGGAATAGTTGTATAACAGTCTAAGCTAATGCTGTGATAATGGGTAAACATGCAAACACAAATCCAAAGCTCTAACAATGCACAAAAAACACCTCTTAAAATAGAAAGGGTCTCTAACAAGCTTACCCTACATACACCACTATCAAGGAGCATGCTAAGAGGCTGAGCTGCTCCTATAGAAGAGACTCAACCTTCACACTCTGTCTGCAGCCTATGTACCACAGTAGTCAACCTTTAGCTGCACGAAATTAAGACTGAGTCTGTCTGGATACACTTATCTTAGGACTCTTGAAAGGACTCACAGTTGGACAAGAAAGGAGTTTAAACAGACAGTTTATTTTCTTCCAACTGTGTTACCTCAACAGTACTCTCATTAGATGATTTCAAGACCATTTCCTTATTAAGACCAGCTACATCAGGATTTCCACTGCAGAAAAAGGGAACGAAACACAAGTAGACTGGCACAGAGACAGTCAACATCATAAAACTAGACTTGGAAAAGGCTTTACTCTCACCTCGTAGAGGTTTACAGGGGTCCTTAAAAGCCACAGAGCAATTCCTCAGAAAATACCATGTAATGCAGTTACAATAACGTTGTTCAGAAGTTAGTCTGTCCCTTCACTTCATCAGCTGGGTATAAGAAATAATATCCTTTTAAAATGAGCAAGGACAGAGAAGAAAAGATTTTAATGGCATTGTTTTAACAGAACTGTTTCTTCCAGAAAAGCTTTAATGCAGTAACTTGCGTTTTAAAGGTCTATTTCTGTAGATGGGATACTTTACATCAAGCCTCTTCGTTTGAATCAAGCGAACTGAGCAAGTCTGATACCACCCTGAAGAAATCTTCAGCTGAGCACATTTTAATTTGCACCAGATGTTTCAGTGTCTACCTCCATAAACTCATCCTGGACAGAACTTTCCTACATCAAGTTGTCCTTTTAGCTAGCTCTGCAGACAAGGTTCTCTTTAAAGCACTGAAAATGGAAGAAAATGTGGCCTGCAAGGAAACACAACAGGAACTGACTACTCATCTAAGCTAGTTCTCAAAGTGGCTTTTCTGTGGAAGTGTTTCCAATGAACTTCAGCCAATTTCCATTTTACTATTTAAAGAGCCTTTCACTGTGGTCTCAACAGATGTGCAATAACACCAACTATTCACTTCACAAAACCCAAACCATTTTAGAAGGACAACATATTTAATTGTGCTGCACTGAGAGAACTGGTGTCTACTAGGAAGTAGAAATTACCCCCCAAAATAGAGAAAACACTATTTCTCCCATAGAATGGTTAGGTCTTAAAAGAAAAGGTCTGAAGCATATCAGCCACTCTTGGATAGCATATCCAAGATAGAGCACAAAACATGTCCTGTGAGTTACGAGCTCTTCACTTTCAGTATTTTACACTCCGCAGGCTCCTATTATCCAATCTATTGTGTAATGTCCTATTTGTAGACTTCAGGCTGCTTGCTGGTTATTTTTTATCATCAGTAACAATTGTTTGTTGCTTGCACTACCTTCCTTACCTCAGATCTATGCTGCCCTTGCATTCCCAAGAGAAAAAAAAGGCAATACAAAACCCAAACACAACAACCCAGCCCCACAACACATAACCCACACTTTCAGTGTGGTGGAGGATTTAAGAAAACAACTATCACAAGCACCTGGCAAGATCTCAGGTCTAAGTTGCAGCAAAGACAATACTAAATATTACTCAAACTAGAGCGTGAAAGGATTTATTCTACAATGAGTCACTGTTAGCAGTTTAATGGAAAGTAGGATCTTAACCACCTACAAGTGTTTAAAAAAGAAAACAGGAAAAAAAAAGGAGCCTTTTACTGAGTCATAGTGGCAGCAAAAGTTAATCCTCTTCACTCTACTGTCCTTCTGGATCCTGAAAGGTTACTCTCATCCCCAACTCCTACACAGCTTTTTTCCAAGGAGCCTCATAGACGAGGATCCCCAATTACTTACAGTCATTTCTGAAAGATCGACTCCAAGCTACACAAAAATTGAAAATAAAAGCAAATAAAGCCTAAACATCACTGCTTTCCCACCATATCTCGCAAGAGCTGGGAACACTGGTGAAGGAGAACAACAGAAAATGCTGCACAGGCATCTTTGGCCCTGTAGACAGGGAGACAGAGAGACAGTGTGTTGTTGCATTAACTCAGCTGTGTTGCTTAACTGCCTGATGAATTGTAAGTCACACAACCTGACTGGCAAAAGCCAGATCAGGAACCATTCAAGCCTAACTGTTGAACAATTAGGCTTGCATTTAGTGGATTATTACTGACTTCAAGCTCTCTTTTCTCTGTTGCTGACTCTCACAATATGACAGGATTATCCAAGGATATCTGTGTCCAGTGCAGAACATATAGAATGAAACAGCAGAAAGCTCTTCAGATTTGCCTGAGCTTGGAAAGTTTCTCAGGAAGGACAATTTGCAGTGGCAAGACCCCTTTCTGTTGTAAGTGGAATTAGTCTATCCAAAATAGTTGTTTGCAACTGGATGAAGAGATTACAAGACGCTGATGAGAAACCAGAGTGGAGGACCGACCAAAGGGAGATGGACCCTTTCCCCAAGTAGAAAACAGAAGAGGGCAGTTCTGACAGTTTTCCATGGCTTTCCACCTTCTCTATTCCCTTAACAAAGAGGGTTGGGATCCCAGATGGTAATGATGGTCTAGACCTTTTTGGCCTCATCCACTTCGGGCTTTGACTGCATTCAGCCACAGCTGCAAAAAGGATGATTAAGTAGCGCTGTCAGACTGGCTTGTGAGAAGAAAAAGTGACTTAAGGCTCCCATTTTCCTCTGGCAATATTTACAAGATATGAAATTCTTTAATGCTCGATAGCTTGCTTGAATACCAAGTGATTCAGCAAGTTTTCCATTCATCTATATTCATATTTTAAGCCACAGTGAAAGAAAGACAATAGAGGCCAGATATGAAGAATACAAACAGAGCTGTGTAGTCAGGCTTTTCCAGAATCACCCCAGTCTGTCAGGCCATTGTTCCAGAGTAGTCAATAGTGGCCAGTTTCCTATTCATGTTGCCCTACAGTTACAACAGTATGTCAAGCAGCCCCTTATATTGAGGTAAACATGAGTCTTCCAGGAGATTGATGGTCTTTTCTGACAGTAATTAATTATATTAAGGACAGCGTGTTATACCTTCAAGCCTCCAAATTCTGTTTTTGACAGAGTTTGATCTTATATTTCTATTTAGCATGACTCTGCTGTGCTTTACACTGAATCTTCCAGACTCCTTTTAACAATGAACCAGGGGGTCCATGAGACCCACGTGTGTAGCTTCCAGGCTTGTCCCTCAGGCTCCTTCCCTTTTGTCACATGAGTCTGAAAAGGAAGTTCTATTCTCCAGTATGGAGAAGATGCTGTTATCACTGTGTACAGCACTTTGGCAAGCATTTATGCTGACATGCTTGCAACAGACTGGTAGGTTGCTAACATAATGCTCAGGAGAAGGAACAACAGCTCCTTTCTTTTTTTTTTTTTTTCTCTTGTAGTTCATTTAACACTGGGGGCCTAGCCCCAGACTTGGGCTTCTGTGATAATAGCACCAGCTGTCACACTGTAGACCTGGGATGTTAGACCCCCAGTATATTGGTATGGTTCAGTATACTGCAAGATACAGAGATTTTGTTAGATTAAGTTCAGTAAGTGACAGATACATTTTTTGAAAGTCACATGCATGAAGAAATTGAGCAAAGAATGTGAAGCCTCTGCATGAGGACTGGCCTGTTTGCAGGGATGAAACAACTTCAGAGGTTTCTGGAATTCTGGTACTGGGGGATGACAAACCTGTTATAGCTCACACACAGTCACACTGGTCACATCTTCCTCAAATTCTTCACAGCAAGAAAATGGCGACCCCTCAGTGTAGCTGACAGCCATGAGGAACTTCATCTATTATTCCATATATCATTCCTTGTTTGTTAAAGCTGACTATCTAAGATTATGCAATATCTAAGATGACCCATTAATTGTTTTTTATAGGTTTCCAACATTATTTGTCTGAGAAAAAGAAGCTATGAACAGTCTCTACCTAAGTGAACTGAATAATACAGCTATTAGTAAAAGGAGCAAAGCATCATGATAAGACACTTCATTTAGAACATGAGATTATGTTAACAACCATACCATTTGCGCCTAAAAACCATGCAAAGTAATGCAGCTCAATTCAGCACACACATAAATCTCAATGTGGCTAATCACACTAGTCTGTCCACACAAAATGAAACAAACTGTAATATTAACACAGATCAAACCGAGGAGAATTATTTGCAGTGCAATATAAGTATCTGTTTGGGCTTCACTCAGTTCTAGCTGGTTAGGAAGTGAGGAGAACAAGGAAAATAGGACCCTTTCTTCTGCTCATCAAGGCTGAAAGCTCAGCAAGCTTTGCACACACAGTAAGACAAATCATTCTCTATTTTGCAAATACTGTTTTGCTCCTGAAGAACAGTTATTTGGTTTGATGCATTTCCATGATTTTCAGGGACCTACATGGAAACAAAGGTGTGTATGAAGACAGATAGAACAATAACGAAGTCAGATGTCCTGGCATACTGATAATGTGCTTTCAGGTCACAAAGTAACTACATCTAATGGCACTTTACTTAGTAGAGAATTGGAGAAATCTGTGCAAAGACCAAAAAAGCTATTATATTTCATACCATCTGAGGGTGTGGTCCAATATACAATCATGTCCTCATCAAGGACTTGAGGTAAAGGCTACCAGGTGCATTTCCTAGAGGTAGACAGTTCAGCTAGAGGAACAGACACCAATGGTTGTAAAGGCCTAGTGCTTCCTAAATACACATCAGCATTAATGTGGGACATTGCCGTATATGGAATCAATATCCCTAGCTAATCATACACTTTCATACTGGGGATATTAGTGACTATCTTAGGCTCTCTGATTAAACAATTATGCTTTTTCTACTTGTACAGATTAAGCAAGAAAGAAGGTTCCCAGTCTCCTCATGATAACACACAGAAAGTATAATTTGATGCCACATATATTAATCAAATGAATTAGCCTTAGGAAACAACCACAGATCCCACAACAAATCCTTGTTACACCAGAGACAAGGCCCAGTTCAGCAGGCTTTTCGTAGTCTGAGCTACATTGAAAAAACGGACCTTGCCAGAGTGTATGGAAAATAGTGACCTCTGTAAGTGCAGATGCAAAGAAAGGTGACAAAAATGGGTTGAGTTTTGCACCAACATTAAAATTTGTTCAAGCAGGAACTAGCAATCAGGACGGATGACTGCAGCTATGCAAGACCTCTTCTTTCTAAGGCCAGGAACAGAAAGAAATGTCCTAGAGCATCTGAGCTTGATAAGTCATTTTCAAGTGCTCTTCTGAATAAAACACACTGAAACGAACTGGCTCTCTAGAGAAACTGAGCATGTAGATTGAGTACCAGCCAATAGTATATGTTAATAAGCAATAGCCTGATTCTGCCAACTAATTCTTTTTTGGATATTTTTGTTGTTTAATTGAGGAAGAGAGAAGCTACTGGCAGCCTGCCATTGTAATGTGATATCTTGGCAGGAAAACACATTGTTATATCACAACCATATGGTGGTGGAAAAGGTTTTTTTTTCTATAAAGTTTCTGTAATAGTCCATTCCCATTTCTAATGAAGCCTTTCTGCATTAGAAGAATATGTTTGTTTCTCAGTTTTATCACAAGAATTGTTAGTACACAACTGCACTTTTATACCTAATAATAGCAAACATTAAAAACATTACAGTTTCAGAGGTATGGTTACCTTTTCTATTGTGAAAAGGTAAATGAGCACACTGATGTAATACAACTTCTTTGCAGAGTTAACCCTGGTTACCTATAGCAAGGCATTCCTTCCCCCCACCCCCTTTCCAATGGATGAGAATATTGTCCAAATCAGCTATGATCAAATGAGGTCTGTCATTCCCTGGGAACAGTGAGAACAGGAAGATATGTGAAAAGTTGTTGCTTACATTTCTGTCTTCACCAACTCATCTCAGTTCTAGGAATGACAACACTAAATAGATTTCCGCAATATCTTCCTACTGCTAGTAGAATTCCAAGGCAAGTCAATGCTATAAGAAACTGAATTTTTAACACATTCTTAGGACAGGCTCCTACTCTAGTCCAGTCAACTTTCACTCTGTACATGTCTAGGAATAAGCAGATACCAACATCAGTAAATTCAAATATTTTAGATACAGAAGTCTGCAGGCTTTGACTTTCCTGTTGGAATAAATCTGTTATCAGTATGAGGCTAGAAATGAGATTTTGGCACATGCATACTCATCAGAAGCCTGTACCAAGCGTGTGTTACTACACCGCTCATGTTTCTAACTTTTGCAGTCTTCTATCTTTGCAACACAAAAATGAATAAAAGTACACAAGAATTTCTTTTCCATTAACAGCAATCCAAACACCACCACAATCATCTCTGCACTCTCCTTTTTTTCTGCTAAAGAAACTGAAATACAAGATAACACACAGAGGCACTTATCTAACAAAGATTTCTCTAGCACAGCAAATAGATTTCCATTAAGGGTTCCTGAGGCTGATCTGTGCAGGATCCTAGTTCAGAACACATGATACTCCTACAGCTTACTCTTGCTCAGCCAACTCTGTTTCTACTGTCAGGACTGCATAAAGCAGTGGATGGGTAGCTGGAATCTTCTATCTCACTGGATTCTTCTACTTCACTGAAGTTCTTTGGCCCACTATGGCTATACACTGAAATGCAATTATAGATTAAGTAATACCCCTGACTACTTCCAGACACTTAAATGTGAACATCTATGCAGTCAGGCAGATAGGATAGCTCCTGGCATGTTTCTGACCCATGCAAAACAGTGTTCACCCCTAGAACTCCAAGGTGTGAGTTAAGAGTCATGCTGTTCTAGGAGCTGTCCCCAGCCAGCAGTACCTATACATGTGGAGGTGTGGATAGTTTCTAAGCATAATCACATGCTGTTCTGTGCCAGACAACCTTAAAGCCTTGATACTTGTGTAATTTCCAATGGGTTTAATTTAGTAGAAATATATAAGCTAAGCAATTCCCATTGATTTCAGCCATGGACTGATGTCAAGGACTAGTTGTACTCCATGAATGAAAGTAACATTCTGGCCTTCATTTGAATTCTCTTCGAGTCCTTCATGATATTGTTACAATCTGTATCATATATGTATGCCCACAGGAACCAAATAACAACAGGAGTACTGAACTCTGGAATTAAAACTCATAGGGACGAGTTTGTGAAAAAACGCTAGGAAATTCAACTGATCCAACTTGTGTGGTGGCAGCACTGAAGTCTCTGCATTCACTCCCTGAGCAGAAACATTACCAGAACAGGTACAAATATGAGACTATTTCAACAAATAGTCCATAACTTGCCTATGTTAGAATTCAATTTTCTCTGCTTTCATATACCTTTATCGCACTTCTTGGAACATAACAACTAAGAGGTTTCTCTTTATGGCATGGAACATAAGAATGTTATAAAAGAATATTTACAGCAAAACATCCTCCAGGGTAATTTGCATTACTATTGGCTCTTTTAAGACATTTAAACTAACCCTGTCTTTCGGGATTTTCCTTTTTAAAAATGCCTGTGTCCCTTAACAAAGGCCTTCACACTTCAGCCAGAGAAAGCACATCTTGCTCACATGATATATTTCTGACTGACAGCATAGTTTGCAGTCTTTAAAAATATCCATATGCAGTAGTCAAAACATAGCATGCTTGCAGTCCCTTGGAATCTTAATTCCAAGTCTGTCTTACTTCCTGTCGAAACTTACAGAATAAGCAGCAATCAGAAAGATCTACCATGAGAAAGAGTGAGTTTTGCAGGATCCAATGAGACAAAAGAAAATGGTTTCATCTTCTAATTTTCCATAGCAGAATTTTAAAACAAGCAATGCAGCTTCAAAGCAACGAATCTGAATGGTACAGCTCAATGGAGAATAAATACACTCTGAAAAGAAAACAAAAGATGAAAGAAAGACTTGACTGTAATTTGCATTTGTTAATATGAAATAATGAAAATAAGTAAATGCCTATGAGAAAACATTAATAGAATTCACCCAGATTTACAGTTTGAATTTGATTCTGTCATTCCTTCTTATATATAAGCCATCAGAGCTCAGGCTGCCTAAAAAGCACCATTATTACAGTAATACAGAAGTCTCCTATGGCTAGTCATGAACCTTAACTCTGCCAGTGAATGGTATACCAACAGTAAATTGGCCAAGAACACAGAATTTCTCTACCTTAACTATCAACCATACTCTCAAGCAAGTACCCCTTGAGTAAAGCTTTGTATTCTGCAGGCATTATTACCAGCTCTTTCCAAACCTTGCTTACAAGTCAGCTATAAATAACACTGAGAGTATGCAACTGTTCCCCTCCAGATCAGTGGTGAAATTTACTTAAACTTTGCTGTGTCTAGGAGTGTAATGGTATGTGGAGCACTCCAAAATGGCTATGATAGTATAGCTCATGACTCCTACTGTATAACTCTGGAGAAGTAAACTGAAGTCTCTGGTCAGGTCCCAGATATAAAGTGAAATCCAAACCTACCTCATTACAGAGATCCCTGAATCAAGACATGGACATTTAAAATGTTCATGTGCATACAGGCATAGGGAAGTGAGCAGCCATGGAGACAGCGAAGTCACAAGTCAGCATGCCTGACAGATCTGTTCAAAACCAACTTGTATTATGCCTAAGAGCAACTAATTCTTTCCTTGTGTTCACTATATTCTCTCTCTTTGTTATGTGAAAATGATCATCCCAACCTGCAGAAAAGTGTTTAATTATTACTCAGTTTCATGGTCACAGCATTAAGGTTTTTTTCAAAAATGCCTTACAAACTGAGAAAAAAAAAAAAAAGGAAAAAAAAGAAAAGCCCTGTTGCCCTGTTCCCTAAGAGCCTACTGAAATTCTTTAAGTCTCTGGGCATGCATTATGTATTCACCAAGTTTGCTGCTAGTGATATAAGTTAGAAATTCTCCTGCTAGTTTTGATTACAGCTGCAGAGTCACAGATTTGAACACCAGTAGACAATCATTCTTGTTAGCCTGCACATAAACATAAAACATTTCCTGTTTCCTTATCACATAAACCTTCCCGTATGATTACTTCAAAATGAATTCCTGTTTTCTTCAGGTTTTCTCCATTTACCGTTTTACAATTAACAGAACATATTTCATCCAACAAAGCTCTGTTATTTGCATATTCAAAGGTCACCATACAGGTTACAGTTATTTAACTATGAAAGAGATGATAATTTCACAATCTTTTTACATGCAGATAAAACACAAAATTACCTCTGGCTTTTTAATTTGCACATTTACAGACACATGATAAAGAGTTTTACGATAATGGCATAAGCAGCATAACTAACTTCCAATTAGGCCGTGACAGCTTTTCCCTCTAGTCTTTGCATTGTCATTTTATTATTTAAAACACTGTCATATCTTTAAGTGAGCAACAAAGAATTTTACTTATTACACCCATACTTGGAATCAAAATGGCAGCTTCTCCCAAGAGTACTGATGCACATCTGCATGCAAGTGCTCCTTGCCAAGCAGGGTGGGAAAGAGATGGGATCAGATAGAATTAGATAAACAGACCACCAGGTTTTATGGTGGCTATCACTGAACAGTCCAGATCATCAGATTAAAGCAGTGATGAATGGCAAAGAAAAGTTCTATACATTGCTATAGCACCCTTGTGTTTTCACTTTGTTTCATATTGCTGCTGTACAAACACAGTAGAAATTCTGCTGGGCGTGAAACCTAAATTACTACTGAAAAAAAGCAATGCTCACTGAATTTCCTATGAAACTCTAACAAAGTGAAGATCTGCCTCCATCTAAGTAGTTCTTGGCATCCTATACAGATGATTAGATTCCTTGGCATGACACTTCATCCATTTCAAGTAAACCAGTGCAGCTGAGCTAATTTTGAGTCCAATCCATTCCAAAGTTACCATTTCCTTAGTTAACACCATGGCCACCAACCCAACCTCTTAGAATAAACAAGCAGAAGACAAACCTTTCTTAATATTATGAACTACTCCAATGTCAGTTGCTGTGACTACCTTTTATTTGTATTGAAAGCCAATCATGTCAAAGTCATATTTAATTTTTTTGTACCCAACTGTCTGCACTTTTAAGCCAGAGGGATTGCAACAAAGCAATTTTTGTATTTTTAGGTGTCTAATCAAGATCTGCTGCTGCAACTTGAAGAGCCCTAGAGACACAAGGACTAAAAAATGTAAAAATTATGTGAATTTAATGAACAATAAGATCCCAGAAACCTCCAGAAATTTACATTACTTATGAAAATCACAGGTAATTTTACATCTCAGCTAACTGCAATAGAATACAGCCATTTCTGGTCATATCTGATGTAACAATATTGCATACCAATGGTAAATCTTTTACAAATGGAACAATTTTGAAGGGTGTAATCAATACTTTGCACAAAATAACAGCCAATTTACTTCTGTCTCAAGCACTCTGAACAGAAAAGAAAGGTCAGAGACACATGTAGGCAAAGGAACCCTTCTATGAAAGTCATAATAACATATGACTACAGTAGCTCTATAATAGCTGTTGAGCTATTCTACTGCCAGAGGTTTTACCTCCCTTGACATGTGTCTTCCACTACCCCATCCTGAGATACCATAGAAGATCTCTGCATCTTCTCAGATTAATCTCATTTCATTTTTGTCTCAGCTGTAGGTTGGTTTATAGGGGGAGGGGAGGAGGAGGCAAATGCGAGTCACAATGAATAGTATTCTAACTGTACAGATTACAGTTACCCCCACAGTAACTGCCCCCTCCAAAAATGAAGATTCAAAATAATAATACAAAATACACAATCTTGGAGTTAGAATGCAATTTTTCAAGACTTCTACTACAGGAAATACAACCACATTCCTTCATGGCTGGACATGAGAACCCCAATTACAATATTACAAGAGCAAACCAAATGCCATGCATTCAAAAGACTATTCAGAAACACATGAAGAATTTAGAAGTCTGGCACACCCAACACTGCATAAGAAAAAGTGACTGAAGACAGCGAAGTGAAAGTCTGAAGATGAACTGAAAGTTTTTAGAAGTTAATAAAAATGAGAAGCCTGGTAATGAGTGTTTCTCTTCCTGATTTCATCTGAAAGTGGTTGTGTGAGAAGCACTTCAAAAGACTTCCATTTTTATTTCACGTCATGCTATTGAGAACTGGAAGTCTTGGGGCACGATAAAATTGCCACCGTAATCCAAAAGAGGACTCTATATGTTTTACAGGTAAGAAGATTACTTGGACTGACCCCTTACAGAGCTTGACACAACACCGAAGCTGAAGATAACAATGTTAAAATGTCTGAATTGAAAAGAAAACCAGAAAACAAAAAGCATCACAAAACCCCAACATGTAGGACAGAATTCACAGTCTAACTAAATTCTTGTGCATGCAATATACAGGAAATATACAACTACCAAGTTGCTTTCATCCAGAAATCCTGTCTTTAGTGCTTTACTGCAGAAAGGTCCTTGAAGCCAAACTCTTGCCATTGATGTAGTGGAAAAAAAGAGTAGTGAGGTTTGCTATCAATGTACATTTTGAAGCATGACATTTCACCTAACTTTAGGAGTTAGAAGTATTATTGGTCATAAAACTATTCAGCCCTTTTAAACTATCCAGCTACAGTATTAATCTTGGTAACCTTCCTTCACAATGAATTAAACAGACTTACAAGATGCTGAATAAAAGTAGCATTTCCTTTTATTGGATCCACATTTATTCTATTTAATATCATCAAGTCCACCTATTATAAGAAAGAACAAAGGAGGATCTCGTTTTCACTATATGTTTGCAATCTTGATGTAGATTTTTTTTTTTAAGTCAACAAACCCATGGTCCTGTTTCTCTTCAGATTAAATAAAATAATAATAATAAAAAATAAAATTGGAGAGGACAAAGAAGTTAACATTTAATCTTCTCCTAGAATACCTACTATCTTGAATACTGTCTAGAATATCTACTGCCTCTATTCTGAGATATGAAAGGCTCTTTGAATTACACTATAACATGAGCTGTATGCCTTAGCGGTGGAATAAAAAAGAGCCACTCTTCACTAAACTGTTTACCAGCCTATG
The DNA here is from genome assembly GCF_963264785.1 of Psittacula echo. Lineage (NCBI taxonomy): Eukaryota > Metazoa > Chordata > Aves > Psittaciformes > Psittacidae > Psittacula > Psittacula echo. Next base: position 49,634,814 of record NC_137743.1, read on the forward strand.
CTGAGGAGTAACCAAGGCTACTGGATGGAACTAGAGGAAAATTTTTTAATAGTTGATTTGACACAGAAATTGACATTTCAGGCCAGCTTTCCAGAAATTCATGCCAAGTTCAGAAATATTTTTGCTTTAGAAAGAGGAAATAGAACATACAAGAAAACAAGACTTGCAAATGTTTGTGTGCCTGTCCATTGTTGCCACCAATTTCTCCCCTTAATAACTTGGACACCCAATGGACAATGTTAATTAAACCTGGAACAGCAACAGCAATTGGACAGAAAAATCACTATGTTTGTCAAGAAAACCAACAGGAAGCTAAAGGAAGGAGATCCTATTAGTGCACACACTGAAGGGAAACCTTTGACATGAGCTCCTCTAGTAAGTACCAGTACCGCATTATCGAGAGCATATGCTGCTATTGCAACTCACAGCATGTTCGACGCACAAGCACGGAAACCCAGGGCAGTGAGTCCTGTCAGTTCTGCCACTTTCAGGATGGAAATCAACACACAGAAAGAAGCCAGTTCTTCCAACAGTTCTGACACCCAATGGCTAAGCTCCATGTGGAGGAGGATGAAAGGAGTCCTAGCTCTGCACTGTCTGAAGTAGCTAGGTAGCCTGCACGTCTAGTAGATGATGAAGTAAAGGCGTTCTAGTCATTGCTCTAAATTAAGTCAGAAGGAAAATTCTTATCCCACCCTGATTCGGGATCAGCCAAAGAGAAGTGACTCAGAGGTGTCTTCTTGTCACGGAATCTCCATGGAACTCTAGCTCATGTGTTACACTTTGCTCAGGTCTCTGCTTCAAGCCACTGCATCACTCAACAGCTGGTCCATATCAGGTACTATCTCAACACCAAACCACAGCACATTTTCCGGCAAAGAAAATGGACATTTTATTCTTTTAATATATAAAAGTACTTTTCTCTCTGTGTCTTATAAGTAGCTCTGAATTGCAGCTATTTTCCCATTTATTTTAATACTCTGCCTTCAGACCATTTGATGAGTCTTGGGGAGATTTTGGAACAACTTTACAAACTTATTTTTTCCTTTTAATAAAGCCACTCTCCTTTTCTATCATACCTTCACTCGAACATTTTTATGAACACAATAAAAAAGACAAAAAGAAACTCATATTTAAATGCTCTGCTCATGTCACAGAACTATACTCTTACCTTTCTTAACCTGACTGCCACAGAACTGGATGCAGGAGAGCACAAGGTGTTAGCTTAGCACAGACACAGACCCTGAGGTCTGAGGGCCTGGCTGTACACAGAGGCTCACCCCTTGGAAAGGAACCTAAAGGCAAAAAAATGCTGCCAGTTGCACTCAAAGGCAAGTTTCCCAGGGAAAAAAAAAAAAAAAAAAAGAAAAAAGAAAAAAGAAAAAAATCCAGATTTGGAAAGAAAGTAAAAATATATTGGTCAGGGGTAGAGTTCCTTCAATCTAACGTGGATATTGTGGTTGCAATCCTCCCATCTCTGCCCCCTTAGAAAAGTGAAAGATTTTCCAGCAGAAAGGACTGAAGTGATGGAAATATGGATCCACTAAAATCTCCAGAGATTAGCTATGGAAGAAGAAGGAAAACAGGATTTTGTTTACAACCTTTATCTGCATTATACCAGCATTATTTCCTAGAAGTAGGGAAAAGTCTTTCTTTTTTGGAATGTGGGTATAAGAGTAAACAGAAGGCATTGTGAGTCAGATCAGACCAAGATACTGCCAAGCTTTCCAGTAAGCTTTCTGAAGCCATGACATTGCAAGTGACAGTCCTCTTGGACCTCAGTTTCCCAGCTGCAAGAAGGCAACTTGTTTCAACTTAAGGATGGGTGTCAAGAGGATGGGGACAGACTCTTTTCAGTGCTGCCCAGCAACAGGGTAAGGGGCAATGAGCACAAACTGGAACATGGGAAATTCCATCCTAATATGAGGAAGATCTTTACTTTGAGGGTGACAGAGCATTGGAAAAGGCTACCCAGAGAGGTCCTTCTCTGGAGATATTCAAAACCCATCTGGATGTGATTCTGTGCAATAAACTGCAGGTGAACCTGCTCCGGGGGGGGGCCGGGGGGGGGGGGGACGACGACGACGACGACTGTACTAGATGATCTCCAGAGGTCCCTTCTACCCTTTACTATTCTGTGATTCTGTGATTCATGGAAGCTGAAAGATGGCTATTATTTAGTGTGGCCCCTATGAATAAGCACCAAGGAGTGGGAGGTTCCAGATAAGACAACAGTCTGTGAAAAGCAAAGATTATTTCTCAGTGCTGAGAATGTGCTATTTCTCAAGAGCCATACCCTTTAGAGCTTAAAACTCTCCCAAGTCTCAATTCCAGATGAGTATGAAAGTTTGACATTTCAAAGATTCCTGTGGACACAAAACATTTGTGTAACTAACTTTTTAATGTGGAAAAGCATTCATTCTGAATTTATTTCTTTAATGTGGGGGGAAAGAGGATTTGTTTGCCCATCTTCAGGGGTTCCCTATGCTACACTATATCAGGAGCAACTCAGAATATTTGGACATAAGGAACTTTTTAGCTGCTTTCCCATGCTGTAGTAAGAATAGCCTAGAAGTACTCAGAGTTGTCACTGAGCTGAGGCTTTCAGAGTATTCAGTACAAAGATAAGATCATGATCCCTGGTTGTGAGGTCTTTGGAGCAAGGATCCCAGACCACCAGAAGCTTTCCAGTAGTACAAGGAAGCCAGCTGGCATACAGCATTTTGTTCAGAAAGCTGGCATTTTGGTCCAGATTTCCTGAAACCCAAAAAGTTTCCATGAAACATTCACCTGTGAGTAAATTTATACTATCTGATGAAATCCATTCAACTGAAAAGGGCTTGCTATTGATCCCCATTCATCCCTCTGGGGAGCACAGAATGAACCATAAATATGTCTGTGATAACATTACAGCAGGAGGCTCAGGTGAAAAGAGTAGGGATGCAGGGAGGTACTGGAATAACAGTCTTTATTGGGGGGGTGGGTGGGGTGGGGATGGGGTTAGAAGAAGCCCCATGGTCTCCAAGTAGAAATATTTCTAGGTTTACTTTACATAAATCCATCTGATTTGTCTCTCCTGCATCTCCTGTTGTATCTGCAAAAGAAGACACCCTGGCCAAGGGAGCCAAATGACATTTCAGACAACCAACAGTGTTACCACAGTCTTTGAAGGGAAATTGTTTCATGAAAGTTGCCATAAACTTAACTCCCTACTCAGCTAAAATGTTGTTCACAAGCAAAAACCTAAAATGAATGGAACAAATAAGCGGAATGTAGAACTGAAAGAAGTTAGTTTACTAATCATGCACAAAACATTGGCGTTCCAGAAACCAAGCACACAAAATTAAGCAACAGACCTCCTGAATAATGCTGACTGAAAGTTTCGTTGCCTATGCACAGTTATAGGCTCTAAGATGTGTATCAAGTTTCAGACTCTGGCAGTATTTTCCAAGGCTCTTAGGAAACACACTTACCATGTTCTAAACCACATCCTGTTGATAGTTACTGTTGATTTATATGGTACAGATTAAACAAACTGACAACAGATCAACCTTAACAGGAAAGGCTGGATTTGAAACTGCAGCAAGTCATCTTCTAAATGTAAAATCATTATGCCTAACATTAATCAATTAGTATCCTTAGCACATTAAACAAGAACTGTAGAAACTGTTCTAATTTTTATTATTTTTCTTTCTTTTTTCAAACTAACAGCACAAATTTCAGAAGACATGAACTCTTAGAAAGTGTAAATCGAGAGTAATTTAAACAAAAAATTGGCAGTATTACGTCACATGTCATTTGCATTGACATCACCAGTTGACAGAATCTTCCTCTCAGCTTCTAGACAATCCATTGTTATGAAAATATTTGTAATTTTTACTGCATATAAACCAACTTTCAGATATAATCCCTGAAAAAGCCTTAGTCATCCATACAGTTTTCAGAGATAACATAAATCAGAAAGTTCTACCTCTTTTTTGAATTCTTGTTTATTTTCCACCATGCCATACACTTGCATGTAGATATTTGAATTCTTCTTCAAGCAAAGGTATCTCTTTAAGGCATGGTGCATGATCAAGCTGTCAGAAAAGCATATTGATGACTAGCAATCATTGTGTGCTATCGTTTTTCCCACATAAATAAGGAGCAAAAGTTGTTTCTCGTATTTGAAGCTGATAATATCTAACGAGCATCCTCAGCAACAGGCAGTGGCAATCACAACCTTTGCTACAGAATAAAATTCTACATCAAGAGAGTCCAGGGAAAGCACATCATTTCTTTCTTCATGAACCAGTACGTGCTAGATAAAAATAATTATAAAAGGCATTTTAAAACTTTGTTTCAGATGCTGCATTTTGCCTTGACAATGATGCCTTCTGAAGGGAATTTTCTGGAAGGAATATAGCTTAAATTAGACCACTGAAATTACTAAATTAGACCACTGATTACTTGAAACCTACTTGTCACTTAGGGATTCAGATCCCATCAGTACCTGCTGTAGTCACTCTGGGATGACCTCATCATTAAAGACTACACTCACTATGACAGCCGGTCATTTCCTAGATTCAGCTTGATTATTCCTTTGCAGCTGATATGCCCTTTTTTTTAGGCTGTATTAATACTCCTATGTGGAGCAATGTTGTTTGGTAATGGTGTTCAAGAACAATCTTTATGTACTGGGTTTTAGCCCTAGGCTAACTCTGTTAGAGCTGGAGCTCTGGGGGTGCATCAGGACCGCAGCAGCAATCTTTTCAGAAACTGCCTCTGTGGTTCCCCTGGATGATCCTTTAGTTTTCAGATCTACTTCATCTTTCACCATTCATGATGACATCTAAATTGATTTTCTTAGGGGCGATACATAGCATTCATGGATATCCATTCCTTGAGTTCTCTCGATGGCAACCACTGTTTGGCAATGTTATACTGGTTTTAGCTGGGATACCATTAATTTTCTTCATAGAAGCCAATATGGTGCTATGTTTTGGATCTGTGACCAAAACAGTGGTGATAACATACTGAAGTTGCCCCATATGACCAAAGGGGTATATGGTGTGTTCAGCAAAAAAAGCTGGGAAAAGAAGCGAGGTCATTCATTCATCTTTCCAAGAAACCATTTCATGTGGTGATGCCCTGCTTTCCTGGAAATGGCTAAACATCTGCCTGTAGATAGGGAATTTTGAATTAATTCCTTATTTTGCTTTGCTTGTACAAGTAGCATTCATTTATTAATTTGCCTTTATCTCAATCCACAAGTTTTACCACTTTTAGCCTTCTGAATCTCTCCATCAATCTGGGGCAGAGTGAGCATTTTGCCTTCCTTTCAGCATGCAAGAAACAAACCTTGTTTGGTGATTTTGGTTAGTTTTGTTTGTGGTTTTGGTTAGGGTTTTTGTTGTGGTTGGTTTGGTTTTTTCTAATTTTCCTTTTTTTTTTTTTTTTTAATATCATTGGTGTAAGGGCCATAAATAAAGGCTTCCTTGGTAAAGAAAGCATTTTCCTTAAGTACTATCTGTACTTTCTCATCACCTAAACAGTAAGTAAATAGGGGAAAAGATTTCTTGAACTTTTATGCTACCACACCAGTTGCCTGAGCTTGGCATTGCTGCACATTCTGCACTCAGTACTTTATCATAAAAGAAAAAGCTCAAAGGAAAGAGGAAGGAAAAGAGCGCGGTTTTTTTCCCTAATGAAACAGATCTTTCTAAAGGAGATACAAATACTTGTAGTTGATTCATTTTGAAGAATAAAGATGAGACTCATCTGTCTAGTACTGTTAAATCAGCAACAAGTTTAGATATCTGCTATACTGAAAGAAAACAGGAATGCATCCAAAGTAAGGGCTTAGTGCACTTCCACAAAAAAAAGAAGGCAATATATTCCTCCAAAGGAAAGACTGCAGTTCACAGACTAAGGCTACGACTGCCCAATTCTAAGCTGAAATGACATTGCTGCCCACCAAGAAATTGTTCCTCTTCCCTTTGTGTAAATGAAAACTTTAAAGAAAACCCTAAAAATTAAAACCTAGACTAAACTCTATTGGCTCTATGTCATGAACAGTGGCAATATCATTATAAAAAGAACTGGCTCTAGTAGTACAAAATACAAAGAAACTTTAATCCAATGGAAACTAATGTAATAAGTATTTGTCTTACAATATATTCCCAAGGATGTTTCAACAAGCTACTACAACGATCACCTCCCACAGCTTAAAAAAGCTTTATAACAGCCAAAAGGGGGGAAAAATTAAAAATCTCCAAGCTGGCTTTCAGAGTAAGGAGTGTCTTTATTACCAAAAGTGCTGGTTGCCCTTCTAGATTCCCAAATGGCTCATGTATCTTTTTACATACCTTAGTCTGTTCTAGAATAATGTTTAAATATTTACTCACTGGTGGAAAATCACATGTAATACATCTGTAAGCATTAATGCACCAACCACTTGGCTCCTGCCTTTCTCTCAGCATTATCAGGATAAGTACCATAGAGTCTCCTGTACTGTACAGCTTCTCATGAGAACAATCTGGTCAGCTAAGGAGAAAGTAACCAAAATGGGGGTATGGACTAGGGATGTTTTGCTGAACAGTGAGGGAATTCATAATCCAACAGAAGTGTTTCTGGAGAAAATGAATTCTTTTATTCTCATTACACCTACAGGAATTTGTCACTGCATATTTTTTTCCTACTGAAGAAGTAGTTTTGTGCCATCTTGGCCATGAAACAGTGAGGGGAGACTTAGAAGAGAGGCTGAAATCTCATTGTCAGTAAGATCTGTAAGTCACTGTATTATGGCAGAAAGATTTTATGTAGGCAAAATTCTAAACTTTACTGCAGGATAGGACTTCTAATTTGGTCATATGAGATTAGATGATTCCAGTATCATCTGGAGACAGATTTTGTGGTATTTGATGGCTTGGAAAACTATAGCAGTCTACAGCAGAGTAATATGCTCCCATTTTGCTTATGGCAAACATGGCTATGTTGACACACAGTTTCAGTGTTTGTTTTCTTAACATTCTGATTATATTTTGCCAATATTCTATTTTGAAAGTAAAAATATCACTTTTATGGATCCCACAGTTTTCATTGCTTATTGCTCTAAAAAGAGACTCATCAGATGGTTTGTGTTAAAGGATTTCCATAGCCCGTTCTTGGCCTAAAATGAAAATTCACTCCAGGAAATCAGAGTAGGGAGATATTCCTGCCAGAGCAAGAGCTGATGAGGTTTCTAGCTCTAACAGATTTGAGGAAAGCCCAGGTGCAGTGAACAGTATGATTAAGAATGGACAGGTGTTACCACAAGAATAAAGGCCACAGCACATCCAGCAATGATTGAGAGCAGTTTATGTTTTGATTCAATAAGTTATTAATATGAGTCATCCGTATGTTACCAAATATCACACCCAGCAAGTGAAAATTGAAACATATGCCTGTGAGATATAAAAGGGAGATTTTAAGAGAGGCCTTGGCAGAATGGGTGGGAGGGAGAGATAAAAGCAGGAGGAAAACCATAGGGCTTTTCTTGCCTTTGGCTTCATCAGGTAAAATGAAGCAATAACATTTCCTGGTGAAGGAAAATGGCAAACCCCAGCCTTTTTTTTTTTCCAGCTAGCCTAGTAGCCCCTAACAAAGAAACGAAGAAGATGGAAAGCCAGTGTATGGTGACACCATAGCAGTGTGCAGAAAATAAGCATCTCCTGAGGCACTCTGAGATGTTTCTGATCCCTCTAATTTCCCATTCCTTCAGCCTTTCCCTAATCCCAGTGCTACCTCAGGGCCCATGCAAGGGCAGAGGAGTGTGCATGGGTATAAAAAGGGAGGCTTTTTGAGTCTGCCCCTGAGCTTAGTCCAATACTTACTACAGTTTCTTAACCATTTCACATAGGAAGAATTCACCAAGCTAGAGGGAAATTATATGAGGAAATTAAATTCCTTTAAATGTCTTTAGTTATTTTCAGGAAGAACACCACTAGATGGCACTGGGAACTGTAACCATCCTGTATGTAGCCCTTTTCCTGTAGCCGCTTACCTGTAAGGGCAAGGCACCGGGAATGCTGCAAGGACTGCTGATTCACTTGCTACCCTAGTTTGATCGCAGCAGCAGAGAAGGCAGCGCAGGGTAAAGAGCACAACATGTTAGTCCTACCAACATGATAGTAGTAGCTCTTTATATCGGACTAAAAGTGAATGATCAGTGTTTTACTGCTCTTGAAACCACACTCAAAATTGTATCATCTCTCTGGCGTAATGGCTCCACACACTGTTAAAACTAAGGATAAAATAATCAGGGATTAATATTACTATTTATGTTATTAACAACATTGTTTTCAATTTTTTCAGATTCTGGGAGTGGGGAAGAACACTAAGTTAGTAGTTTATTCTTTATCCTAGCCTCACTAACAAGGCTGTCAAAAAACACAGAGCAATTACTTTTTGCAGAAGGTTATAGTTCCTAGAGAACAAACAAGCCTTCGGTGAAATTACATGCAAATACATTTGATCGAGGGGCTTCCATGATTATATATACACTTCATATATATGTAACTAATATAATTGAGAGATTATCGGCATATATGATCCTAATTGTCAGTATAGAGTATTTTTACATCTAATCATGTAATACTTGAGATACCACATGCCACATGTCTAAAATAAAATCCTGCTAACACCCGCTAAAGAATGCATTCATCATCCTAAATCCAATATAAAAACCATATGCTACTTGTAAAGCATTCACATATGTTAAGTATCTTCCCCTCCCCTTCTCTTTACATGAGAAACTGGCCAATTGTTGTCTCTAAGCAGAGGATCTTCATGTGAACATACAGTCCTGTAGCCAGTTCTACATTGAAGACCCACTGATTTTAGCTGGATTCATTCACCCCCTGAATCAGGGCATCACACTGGGAGGGTTGCTTTAATGCTGCTTAGTACCTTGAGTTAGTCAGGCTGGGATTCAGGAGGACCTCTCTCAGCCTATCCTTTCAGTTCCTGGAATGTACTTAGAGCTCTGAGCAGAACCTAGAAGCAAAGAAATCAAGCAGTGGGCTTGTCAGAGATCAGCAGAAACATTCATGCTCAATGAGAGAATAAATACTTGACAGTTATGGCTCTACTTACTCATTAAAGAGTCAGTCTCTGCATGAAAGGAATACTGATTTACACATTAAAATGTGCTTAGATACTTCTGCCACCTCAGTGTTTGCTGCCTGTTCAACATTCAGATGACTTCCTAGGTGTCATGGGCCAATGACCTCCAGCACTTAACACATATTTCTATTCCTTATTCTCATATGAGCCTTCTAGAGATATTTTTACTAAGAACATATGATACATTGGTCATCTTTCACTGGCTCAGAGCCAAAAGGACAATTGCTCCTCTCTATAATCATGAAGATTACTTAAAGGAAAACTGGGAGTCATGAACAAAAGATGCTCGCAAGCTCCTCCAGCCCAGTTTCAATTCCATTAATACAAACTGCACTCAATTTCCTTCCTCCAGCTGTTTCTTGATAAAAGATAAAGAACTGGCAACTCATATATTGTCACCTCCCCATTTCAAATCAGCTCAGCAGGATGGTCACTGAAAAACTTAACATGTAGGTCACATGAAGGAGATTGCAGGTTTTGGGGGGTTAGAGAAAATCTGATGAGGAAACTGCATCCTCTATAAACACAATTTTCTAAGCAGAAATATTTCTTGGGTATGAGGCCCAATTATTCAGTTCAGTCTCATCACACACACTGGCAATCCCAGGAGGTAAGTTTTTAATCATTCCATGATATTCAGAAGCAAAATCAGATACCCAAAAGTTAAGCAACCAGATGTATTTTAAGAGACTGTGTAAAGTCCTTTGGAATTTAATCACAGACTCAGGGTAATGAAAAGAAGTAATTTTCCATACGCTGTTGTTCAGAATTCTCTTAAGCATCAGCCAAGGCGTTACCCCATGTCGCAGGTCTAACCATTTGCAACAGCAAGCAATTCCTGAGCTAGCAATAATGTAGTTGGGAAACATGGACAATGCCTCTGAGAAGAGACTGATGCAAGCCTAGGTTCATTGTTCTGAAGGTTACCAAAGATCTACAAAGCAATATATAAGAAGCCATTCCACAGAGACATAAAGTTAAGGTCCAGCCTGATAGGCCGGCAGACACAGATTGTTGAGAAGACACACAGAAAAATTAAGAACTTTTGGAAACAAAATTTATTTCTCCTGACTGCTAAAATATTTTGTTTCAACACCTGACTTTTTCCTCCTGCTTTGACAGGAAAAAACTGAACCATTCCCTGAGCATTATGAGTATTCCCAATATTTAATGATCACAAAATTTAACTTTTACAGAGTAAAAAAATTTAACATTTTTACAGAGAAGGCAAAAAGTAATCCAGCTCCATATCTCCACTGAAGCAACCTAACAGCAGTATTCAGAATAATTTACCAACTCTGATCAGAGTAAAAATTCTGTTGCACTCTTGAAACATAACACCCTCTACTGACTTGAATCAATTTTTGTTCATCTTCTATTTTTAATTATTAGGAATAATAAACTTCAAATGTTAAAATACACATTAGCGGCTTTCTGAATGCAATCAATATAGACATAAATCTACTACTGGTATACAGTGTACCAGTTCTTTGCTACTTCAAAGATCCATCAGAAACCAAAACAAAATCAACAATACACTATAGCTGGTGTCTGTAAATCTGTAGAAGTGTTTGGACAGCTCTTCCATAGGTCCTGAATGACTTCCTGCAAAAGTCTCAGTTAAGCCAGTCCTCATTCGGAATTCCCCAAACCCAGGAAGCAGGAAACCAGAAACTAGGTAATGTCTATCCCCAAAGGTGTTTGGCTAGCTTTCTAGAATCTCAGTAGGCAATAAGATGTAAGTTCTCCAACTGTGGATTGCAGCAAAGACAAAGCTAGCTTAACAGAATGGCTGAATTCATAGTTTGTGCTTTGCAGGACTGTATAAATTAGGAACCCTTTCAGCCTGATTGACAGTTGCTTCAGATTATGAACATTTTTATATAGGTCCCTTTTAAAAAAGTAGACTTTCCTCTGTTTTACTATTTGCTTCAATCTCATGCATATTTGTAGCATTATGGTGGAAAGGTGTACACAACCTTCCTTTCTTTCTTTCTTTCTTTCTTTCTTTCTTTCTTTCTTTCTTTCTTTCTTTCTTTCTTTCTTTCTCTCTTTCTCTCTCTCTTTCTTTCTTTCTTTCTTTCTTTCTTTCTTTTTTTCTTTCTTTCTTTCTTTCTTTCTTTCTTTCTTTCTTTCTTTCTTTCTTTCTTTCTTTCTCTTTTCTTTCTTTCTTTCTTTCTCTTTTCTTTCTTTCTTTCTTTCCTTCTTTCTTTCTTTCTTTCTTTCTTTCCTTCCTTCCTTCCTTCCTTCCTTCCTTCCTTCCTTCCTTCCTTCCTTCCTTCCTTCCTTCCTTCCTTCCTTCCTTTCCTTCCTTTCCTTCCTTCCTTCCTTCCTTCCTTCCTTCCTTCCTTCCTTCCTTCCTTCCTTCCTTCCTTCCTTCCTTCCTTCCTTCCTTCCTTCCTTCCTTCCTTCCTTCCTTCCTTCCTTTCTTTCTCTCTTTCTTTCTTTCTTTCTTTCTTTCTTTCTTTCTTTCTTTCTTTCTTTCTTTCTTTCTCTCTTTCTTTCTTTCTTTCTCTTTTCTTTCTTTCTTTCTCTTTCTTTCTTTCTTTCTTTCTTTCTTTCTTTCTTTCTCTCTCTCTCTTTCTTTCTTTCTTTCTTTCTTTCTTTCTCTCTCTCTCTCTTTCTTTCTTTCTTTCTTTCTTTCTTTCTTTCTTTCTTTCTTTCTTTCTTTCATGCAGACAGCTGATCCACAAGGTATAGCAGATAAATGGCTGTCTCCTTTCTCAGTTGTTCTGAGGTTGTTTCTCATCATTTACAAGGATTACAACCTGAAAAAATAACTTTCTTTTATCTTTAGAGACTGCTCCTGGCCCAAAGACACACAAAATGATGCTGCAAAGGCAAGAGCTTGTTGACTTTTTGCTTTGTCAAATGGCAGCATCTGTTCCCATTCTCATTTACTAGAACACAATACATTCACAAAATCTTATTCCAACTGAAGTCCAAAGTTCCCCAGTACTAAAGGAAACAAAAAGTCCATCCATATCCAGCTTGCTACACACTGAATTCTTATGAGCAGCAAGAGATAATTCTTGCACAACAGCAACATTATTAGAAGACTAAGAGTATGAAGAAATAAACACCTTGTCTATGCAGACCAGTCTCAAGGCGGACTGACAATTACTGAGTTGCTGAAAATAAACGCAACTGATCTCAGCCTCAAAGGTTTCCCCATATGTTACCGGTTTTCTAACCTCTTGCTTCTGTACCTTTAAGAACTGATTTCCCTGAAAGACATACACATGCTACAAATGGATTCCTCCCTTTTAATCCTGAAAAACTTAAGAGTTTATAAAGACCAGGAATTTCATGAAAGTCTTTCCCTTTTCCAAGAAGGATACTTGACAATTTAAACATGTTTATGTTATAGAAATCAGGCAGCCTCTGACTTCCTGCTACCAGAAGGGACAGCTAAAGTGAAAAAACTATGAGACTGAGAGTTCAGTTTCAGTATTCAGCCAATCCACTTGCTTCAATTAACATTAGTACCATTCATGGATACATAGAAGAGAGCAAAAAATTTATAGCTCTCTTAACAGATGGAAAACACTGCACAAATATTGATTTCTCTCTTCCTCCCTATGCCTTAGATCGTTAAATATTAACACTGCCAATACATTAATGGTCTACACGTTCACATCAAGCACCAACTTAAATAATTAATTTGAGAGAATAGAAGATAACACTTCAGAAGGGATAGGCAAGGAAGGAGAGGTGGTGGAGTAGCCCTGTATGTTAGGGAGTGTTTGGATTGTCTAGCTCTTGATGGTGATGGTGGAATTGAGCCGTTTTCGGTAAGCATGAGGCGGAAGGCCAACAGAATCACAGAATTATTACGGTTGGAAGGCACCTCTGGAGATCATCTAGTCCAACCCCCCCTGCCGAGTTAGGGCCACCTAGACAGGTTATCATGGTGGGAGTCTGTTATAGACCACCCAACCAGGATGAAAAGGCAGGAAAAAATATTCTATAAGAAGCTGGGAGAAGTCTCACAATTGCTAGCCCTTGTTCTCATAGGGACTTCAACTTACCAGATGTCTGCTGGAAATAAAATACAGCAGACAAGAAATAGTCTAGAAGGTTCCTGGAATATGTGAAGATAACTTCCTGATACAGCTGGTGAGTGAGCCAACTAAGGAAGGTGTCATGCTGGACCTACTGTTTGTGAATAGAGATGAACTTGTGGGGGACGTGATGGTTGGAGGCCGTCGTGGGCATATAGATCAGAATAAGTTCTTGATTCTCAAAGAAGAAAGGAGGGGGGTCAGCAGAACTGCTACTTTGGACTTCTGGAGGGCAGACTTTGGCCTGTTTAGGAGACTGGTTGACGGAGTCCCTTGGGAAGCAGTCCTGAAGGGCAAAGATGTCCAGGAAGGCTGGACATTCTTCAGGAAGGAAATTTTAAAGGCATGGGAGCAAGCTGTCCCCATGTGAAGAAAGACAAGCTGGTGGGGAAGAAGAGAGAGCTTTGCCTGGAACTCAGGAAAAGGGAGAGTTTATAGTCTTTGGAAGAAGGGGCAGGCAACTGAGGAGATCTACGAGGATGTCATGAGGTTATGCAGGGAGAAAATTAGAGGGGCCAAAGACCAACTAGAGCTTAATCTCGCTATTGCCATAAAAATAACTAAAAATGTTTCATAAGTACGATAGCACCAAAATGAGGGCTAAAGAGAAATCTCCATCCTTTGCTGGATGTGGGGAGAAACACAGTGACAAAGAATATGGAACGGGTTGAGGTACTTAATGCCTTGTTTGTCTCAGTCTCTAATAGTAAAACCAGTTGCTGTCCAGGTACCCAGCCCCCTGAGCTGGAAGTGAGAGGTGGGGACCAGAGTGAAGCCCCCATAATCCAAGGGAAAATGGTCAGCTATACCACCTAAACATACATAAGCCTTTGGGGCCAGATGCAATTCACCCAAGGGGACTGAGGGTGCTGGCAGAAGTGCTCATCAAGCCACTTTCAATCATTTATCGGCAGCCCTGGATAACCAGGAAGGTCTGTTTGCTCTTTGCTCCTCTTTCCAGTTGGATTCCCCAGCCCAGGTTTCTCCTCATTGTAAACAGGCAGCAGGATAAATGGGATGGGAGAATATGTTTGAGGCCAGAACATTTGCCATCAAGAGGAGGAAGAAACAACTAGATTCCCAAGAAACCCTCTGGCTTGAGAGAAGGCCAGGCAACTAAGTATCAGAAAATATAACTACTTGAAGAACTTTCAGTGGAGATTTAGGAAAACCACATTGACTTCCTGTGATGGGTTACAAACTACTGTGAAACCACATCTTGACAAACCTTTGATTGAATAAGCAGGTTTACATTTTTTTATTAGGGAGAGAGTGCACGGAGCTTTAAACATCTTGGTAGACTGCAGCCAAGATGTTACCCTAATGCTTTTTTCGCATACTTTAGGTACAGATGTTTTTAATATGTGAACATTAACACTCTGTCTTTCTAATTATGCAGGCCTAGACTCTTGTCTAAACATCATGTTTAAGAGGTCATAAATTTAATGTAATAAATCTCAGCTAAAACATTTAATGCAAAGTGTGTTCAGCACTACTTAGAAATTACCTTTAAATTCCATATTTGCAAGGCTAATACATTTCCACAAGATTTTGAGAACATAAAATTCTTTCTTCTATGAAAAGGCCATGTTATGGGTTTTTCATGTCCAGAGAGTACTCTCAAGGAGGTTTGAACATTCAAGGGGGAATGCTCAAAACGGTATTGGAAAATTATGTGAGATTAATTAACATCTCTCTTCTGCCATGAAATTAATTCTGCCTGTGTCCAAGCTGTTGGAGAAACCTCAGTTGCAAGCCTTAAACTGAACATTACCAGTGATCTCCGCAAGGTAAGGCAGATAAATATCCACATTTCCATACGGCTTTGGCTTTCTTGGCCTATATGTCCAAGCTAACTGAAACAGAGAAGAGCATCAGCTGCTGCAGTGTTTCCAAAAAAAGGAGACGAGCCTAGGGTTTCAATCCAAAAGATATGCACCTAACTTATGAAAGCAAATTATTTAGCAGAAAACTGAAAAGGGCATTGGCTTGAAATGCTCTGGAGAAAGTCTGGAGGGTGAAAAGACTTGTTGATCATATCTCAGCTGCCAAAGCATCTCCAAGCTGATAAAGAGGGAGGGGAAACAACTTTAGAAGATGCTTCATTACTGTAAATCACCTTTCTTTTATGAGGTTTAAGAGACTCCTGAACAATATTTAAGTCTGTCTGACTATCCATATCTTTGCTTGGTTTGTTTTGAATGAGACACAAAATGAATTAGGGTCTTCAAGTGATTAATTATTCAAGTCCATATGATTTTTTTTTCGTTACTTCCTCATAACAATACTCCATATTGCATTTGTGCAGACATGTTGTATCCTTACATTTGATGTTTGACATGAATTATTTTCTCATTAAAATAACATCTCAACAATCCCTAAGATACCAGTAGCTTATCTTCTGACCCTACAGCTAGATTGATGGATGAAACAATATTATTTAGTGATTAATCCTTTTGTATTTACAGGATAGTTCATAGATGCTTCTACAGCAGTATTGGAAATTTATATTGACACTGATTGAGTAGCAAATACAAAGACATCAAACAAGCCAGTCTCTGAATGAATTACATCCATGAGCTTGTAGAAACAAGCACAGGTTTTGTAGCATAAGATGAAATAAAATTGTGGATTGGTTGGTGTGCCGGATATTTACTGCATCTTGTTCATTAGCTGTCTCTATAGTATGTCTGGAACCTGCTCCAGGAAGACCTAGGATGGACGTTCTCCTCCAAGTACTGCAGGAACATTCCCTGCATTAGCAAGATAAATAGACAGAAGGAATTATTTTTTAAGCCTTTCCTCAATTCTGGTTGATTACACATACATAGAAGAAGCCAAAGGAGACAAGTGACTCACTGGAGCTTGCAGGAGCACTCCAGCTTGGCATTAAAATGTTCAGCTAAGGAGAACACCTCTCCCAGTCATCTGCTTTTTGGCCATCCAGCCAAGAGTATCTCAAGCCAGAACTGAAGAGAATTAAAAACCAGTGCTGAGAACTTGATGACCACATACTATGTATTATGGCAAAGTTATTTTAGACAAGCTCTAGTCTGATTCTGTGGCATAAGGGCTGCTAGCACTTCTGTCAACATTATCTTATCCCTAATTCCTTGCCGTGGAATGAAGCTTTCAGCTTCCTTCCACACCCTTTTTATTTTCAGTGTCCTGAGTTTGACTTCATAATTACTTCGTGAGACTGAACTTATTCCATGGCAACATGATACAGTTTTCTTTCAGTTTCCCGAAGGAAAACTTGAGGGTGTGTTTGCCTAAGGTTATATAAATAGCCTGACCTATTTCAAATACCATTTCTCAGCTCTTCCAGGCATAAGTGCTCACACCTTCACTTGGGGAGTTTCATCACATCACTGTGCTCTCAAGATTTGTTTTTAAAAGGCCAGCAACAGCTTGCATAATAAGGCAATGCTTCTTCCATCAATGCAAATCTTCCATGCTGGCAATGGCAAAACCCAACAAAATGTCACTGGTTTGGGATACAACAGGGTGTTCTGGAGAAGTTATCCCATCCTTCCTATTCTACCTTCTGAAAAAGACTTATCCATAGACAATCTTCTGAAATTAAGTCAAAATGGACTGTGGAAACAATTTTTAATGCTGGAGCCTCCTCAGGCACACAGGAACTCAGATCTGTAAAGTTTTACACACCTTTCAGCAAAATCAGAGCTGTAAATGTAGATTCTAGCATTTAAGAATATTGCTTGTGTTTGTGTCATTCCTCAAAAGATTTCTTGACTCTTACATCAATTAAAAAGTGAAATAAGAATGTCCTTTCCTGATCTACATTTTCCTTGCTGTTAAATGAAGTTACACTTAAGGTCTGCCCAAAGTAATTAAATCTCCTCAAGACTCAATTATAACAGCACTGGCTATAATTCTTTATTACTTTTCCCAGTGCCAGCAACACTCTCCCCTGCACAGTAACAATAAACAGCTTGGAAAATGAATATTCTTCAAGAGCATTTGAACGATGGCTGCATTTATTTCAAAGCACACGTGAATGGTTTCGGACACTTCAGAAACCTCTCGCCCAATGAAGTTTACTTCAGTAGCTTGAACAGTAATGACCAGAAGTCTTGACTAGAATTAGATCTCAGTCTTGTGTCTTCTTTTAGATGCCTGATTGAAATAATTATTCTAAGGCTCTAAATTATCACATCAGCTTTTCAAGAGTAATAATTTTTTTATATAGAGAAATGTTGACATTGTTTAAAGGAAGACATAACCCATAAATTAAGAATGTGCTTTTAAACAAAACCGTTTCCATGTAAAAACTATTCCAAAATAAGCACTGAATACCCTCAAAAGAACAGAAAGAAGCAAGAAAATATTCTACCTTTATGAAGGATGTGGCATCACATTTTGGACTAAATCTACAAGGGATGGTAAATCGCAAGCAGTAAAGTCACAGCCACTAAACAAGTTACCACGTGTCTGCAGAACTGCTGTAACTGGCCCGATACATCCTAGTCTGGAATAATTGTCCAGGTAAACACTTAAGTTTAGCTTAAACTGTCCTTAAGGTAGCACAGTGTTCCAACTAGTCTAATTTACTCTGTAGAAAAGGATGAATCAATCTAAACAGAGTTTTGTGCTATTTTTTACTCAGTTATTTCTGACATCTAAATAAGAATGAGAATGCTCTATTTAAGTTGACAATACAGTGAACTGAAATACGACCAGCTCCTAACCACCCTGATAGCCGACATGTTTCACATGAGCCAGTGATTTATTCCTGTAAGTAAACAAGTCACATTAAAGCAGGACACTGTAACAATGAGCACCTGAAAACACAAGACCTTTTGATCTAGCCCAAGGGCCAGGAGTCATTTTCATTTAGCAGTGCTAACACGTAGCAAAGTTAAGAATACACACCTGAACTAATCACAAAAGCCTTGACTACTGGAGGAAAATATCCATTTTCGGATGGGTACCACCTTCCATACTGAAGTTTTTCTAAAATACTGTGAACAACGAGAGCAAGAGCACCCTCCAATTGTGAAAAAGCACAAAAGCTGCTGGTGAGAGGGAAGAAGGTCGTAACTGATTTCTGACTAGAGGTGTGCGGTGCAAAACACATCTTTGCAATAATAATTTCTCATGTCCGGTCTTTTTCAGCCTGTTAAATCTCTTTCCCCTGCTAGCACAGTTCTAACCTCTCTGTAGAGATATTCGTTCCCCTGGAAAAGAATATTTTTTCCTGGAAGGGTAAAGGGAATAGAAAACATTTATTTGAACAGAAGTGCTAATTTCTTATAGTCAGAAATAAGAACAAATATTTCAGTGGGTTTTGGTTTGGCTTTGTTTTCTTTTGGGGGGGGAAATAAGCTAAGAATCTATAGTATTTTTCTGAAATCAGAAACAGTCAGGAAGGAGGGAGTGGATTTCAAGATGAAAATTTTATGCTATGCTCTTTACTGATTAGTGTGTGTATATCTGCCATTTCTCTGTATTTGTTTCAAAAGGCACAGATCTTCATCAGGGCCCCTACGCATGTGCTAAAAACAATATTACATGACAGCTAGAAGAATGGAATCCTAGCTCTGCTGCATGTACAACACTGCATGCAATACTAATGTATGCAGGCAGCTCGGGTTACCCCACCCATGTAGATTTAGTGCAGATTTGCAGAATTTTGCTTTTTGCATTCAAAGCACCGTTCTTTCCACAAACACGTTTCTTCCACAGACAATAGGGAAGCTTCTTTCCTAGGAACAACAGGATTTTTTAGGAAGAATGCTTGTTACCTTGGAAAATAACTTTCTTCTAATTACTTTAGATAATTAAATACAGCTACCAGGCAACAACATTCTTCAAAAGATCAGTGTTTTCATTATCTTAGACATGCAGTTACCCCTGTATTACAATCTGTTCTTCATTAGCATTGGAGTAGAAAGGATTCTTAGAATTTGATATTTAAAGTGGAATCTCACACTATGATTAAATTATTATTCCTTCTCCAATAAGGACAGCAAAAAAACCAAACAAAGCTTCTTTTAACTTGGGCGGCAGGAGGGAAATTAAAGTGTCACTGACCAAAGTCTGAAGAGCTCTCCAGCCAACCATCCTATTTAGGGATGTTTGCTCAATACCTCAGACACACATGCTGCATTCCCTGGTGTCATGTGCCCGATTCCAAAACCCATTAGAAAGTCACAAGGTAAAAGGCACGTGAGTGTGACTGCATAAACCACCCACAAGCTACCAGGACGCATTCATGTCTCTGCAACCCTGTCTTCATAACATCACCAGTGGAGTCTCTTCTGCTCTTGTTTAAACCTGGGAATAAGAGCATCTTGACCAGCTACAAGTTTTACCAAAGCATTCAAGAGCAGGGCTCAGGGAATTAATATCTGGCTACTAGCACTGAGCCAGTCTTCCTTGCAGCCATCTGGGATACAAGAGCTTTGTTAAGCTCAGCCAGACTTTTCAAATAATGTGTGAACAGAAGATGCATTTCTAGTGTGTCCCTAAAGTGGCCACTATAATAGGCAAATTAACAGAAAGCTCTGTTAGACAGGAATGGGAGTTGAGGTCCAAGAATCTTTTCAGGACAGCTAATTTCAAACATTCTGGCTGACAAAGGCTTAGTTTTTCAATCCTTCTTGCTGCAGCAGAAACAAGGTAAACAGTGCTGCATAGCTTCCCTAATACCCTGCAGCATATTTCATCCAGCAACATTTTGGCACCCATTTTAAAGCACAAAGAGTCATATGGCCTACAGAAAACAAGAAAAAAAGTGTTATCTATGGTGAAACTGAGGGTTTTGAATGGTATTACAATGTTTCCTTTCTTCATATGACTAAATGTTCTCAGAAAAGCAGCGCCTCGTCTTTTCTCAAAGTCATCATGAAGATATACTCTGTCCAAGTATATCTCTTACTAGTTAAGCTTGCATTCCATGATCAGGAAGTTCTCTATCAGGTGAAATTTTATAACTAAAAAGTACATGAAAAAATGTGTAAAACAATCTCGGTGTTCAAGCAGTGAGTGTTCCTGCCTTTCAGATAAATTATACTTTAAAATCTTGAAGATTTTGTTCTCTTGACATTTTTGTCATGTTTAACTACTTAAACCCAAGGCTGGTGCTCTCAGGAGCATAATGAAAAAACCAGAGAAGTGAAAAAGGTTAATCCATTAAGGTTTTATCATTGCTTGTTGTGATTTGTACTGCAAATGCTTCTGAAATTTTTCCAATGCTAGAGCAAAACAAACTAATACGTAAAGTGAGACTTTATAGCTAATTTCTCCGTTTATTATAATGTGATGGCACCCACTAAATCAATATTTTGCTTGCCTGCAAAATCTACATTTCTGCTGTACATGCCTCAAGGAATCTTCAGAAATTTGTGTAATTTTCTTCCATATTTCTAATAAGCAGTGGACAGAAATGGAAGGGAGAAGTCTGGTGTTTACAGACCCCTTTGCATTAGAAACTGAAAGCTTGGTGATTAATAAACAGCTCTAATAAAGTCCCCATAATTCAAGATCTATCTACATTAAAAAAGACTACTTGTTTGACTCTCTCTGAATTACCGCTCTTAGAACAAGGCCACCTGGGGATAATGAACAGCTGATTTAATTTTTAATCAGCATTTAAAAGCCTTTTAAGTGGAGCTCATTTTCATTAGTTTAAATAAAGAACACCTCAAAAAGTGAAAGGTCATTAAACCTCTGGAAGTACATTCATGCCAAGACTTCAGCTAAACATAGGTCCTTTTAACAGGGTGTTGAGGGATTTATTAAATGTAATGTGAACAATTGCTCATTTCTGTAGTCAAATCGAGCCTCACAGAGGGATCTGTTGTCTCATCAATGCCTTACACAGGGAATTGCTATAGGAAGTGTATTTTGAACCTGCCTGTGCAGTCTGAAAGGATTTTTGCAAAGACCCCACTGCACAAGGTATTCAGAGCTTAGTTTCAGTGAGATCTAGGATGATTATGCATATCACAGGATTAGGTGTGATGAGTAGTATGGCTGTAATAAGGACCCAGCAGCTTGGTAAGGAGGAATATTTTGCCTCTCAGTACTTTGATACGAGACTTGACCATTTTCTAATCTGCAGTCAGGTTCAGCACTTGTCAAAGAGTCATACACATTTGGTTATTACCCTGCCTGCTTAACTAAAGCTTCAGGGCTGGCTTTCCGAAGTACACCTATTTTCCTTTCCTACAGAACAGATGTATAAGACTAACTTGCATACCCTTCAAGTTTTTAATAAAATATTTTCAAGCAGAAATAAATAAATATGGATATAATCAAGAATTGGAAAGTCCATTCAGTAAATAGGGGACTACCCTGAAAATAAGCCTCAATTCCATCATTTCCTTCTCATTTTTGTTCTTGGAGCAGTCTGGGTTTTATTGTATTTCTTATGAGCCTGTAAACATATAATAGAACATTACTTATAATTTGAGCTGAGAGCTTCAGCTCCCATGATGCTCATTTTTCACAAGAAATCAGCAAAATAAATGAGATTCAAGACACATTTAGAATTGTTTAGGATGTTTAACATCACCACCAGAAAAAGCTATCCAGATTCATGCTAGCTGCATAATGCTGCTTCTTTTCAGGGAATTCATACTGAGCATAAAGGGATACACACAATAAAAAGTCACACTACTCCATCTCTTACCAGCCATAAGGTCTATGTTAGAAATACCAAAAATAGCCACAGCACCTGGAAAAAAAAAATAACAAACAAAAACAAAAAGGGGGAGTGGGGAGGAGGGAGTGAGGGGATGTTACGGTCTTTCCAGTGTCCTCAAAACTGTGTAGCAAGTAAATATCAATATAAAAGTTCTTAGTTCCCTCACTAATGGGAAGAAAAATTGGTTTCAAACTTGAAAGCATTCACTTCAGGAACGATTTAAAATGGCTCCTCCACTAACCTGAAGAGGTCAGGTTGGGATTCATCTGAATGTGCTGGGTTTTCGTGTCCCTGGCAACTACTCAGCTAAAGTGTTGGCTCTTACCACGACAATTCTTTAGGCTGATATGTAATATGGACTATGAATCCAACAAGGAGATAGTGAGCATCCTAGAGTAAGCTCACTTCAGAGTAAGCTCAGGGCACTGAGTATCCTTCAGTGTTAGGCTGCACTTCTCCGTTATACACACGACTCCTACCGAGTTCAACAGTCTTATGGTTTGTATCAAAAAGCTGAATTTGACCCCTCCATTAAAAAATTCTAAGCAAATCAGTTAGAATTTCAGGTTTGAGACAGTGCTCTGTACACTGCATGTATGTGTAAAATAGTCTTAAGACTGACTAAATTATTGTATGACATGAATGGAACAATCTCTGTTTCAAAGTTTTCTTGTGAGAAACTTTATTTCGCACACCAGGCCTGTTAGATGGCTTAACTGCCTTTTTATACAGAAGACAGGTTTGCTGAAAATAATTCTCTCTAACCACTAAGGGATTAAGATTTCAAATTGCAGATTTGCAATATGAAATAACACATAATTATTCATTCTTTCCCCTGTAATGCAGCTTTATAGTGTTTCGTTCTTAAGAACAGGTAAGCCGAGTGAGGCCAGCATATGTTTTTAAGCATAGGGAAAAAGTCAGAGCTATACATGCCTACATGTGTTCTTCAAGCACACTGGTAAACTGATGCTTTGATAGATGTTAGAAAAGCTACTATGTGTCCTAAAAGGATCAAGCCACCTTTAATTACTATTATCAATAAGAAAGTACTTTTTTTTATAATGCAGAAATAGTAAAAAATCCATATTTACATTTTCTTAGGCAGCAGTGTCTTTCTCATCTATCAGCATCCAGGGTGAAACATGAAGAACAGAGAAGTGGCAGATTCACTGTTTAATACTAGCAGTGCTATTTTGAAGGTTAAGAGACGGTAATGCTCTGGTTCCTTATGTGATAGCTTTTACCTGGTTTTGGAAGAATGTATCACATATTTCCCTCCAACAAATCACAATAGACCAATTAAGGATATCAGACCTAGTAATTAACACAGGACTTTGATCTATTCCAGGATCTACTCAGGAACTGCCGTGGCAGAAAGATAATATATAGTCGACTGTTTTCCAAATGGGGGTGGGGGAGGAACCCTCCCAGAATTAAAAAACTTCTGTTTTAAATTAAAACAATGACTAGGTTTCCAAGGGCACGTGATCATTAATTTATAAAGGCCAGGGCTTGCTTATCAGGTGACATTAATGGAAGCACTGACCTGTATCAAAAGTTGTGGAAAGAACAAATAGAAATAAATAGATCAGTGCCATTTCTTGGCCACAGAGACTACTCTAGCTTGTCCTCACCTGTGAAGTGTCCATACACAACATGGTGACACAAAATCTTTGGTGATATTCCGAGGAATCTCTGACTTCAAATGATGTTTCAATTACTGCAATTTTGGATGGGGGGAAAAACAAAAGCTGATAAAATGAATAACCATTCCTGAATAGTAACATTACACATAAACGACTTCTACCTTTGAAAAGATAATCACTTAAAACTCAGGAATGATCCACACTTCTAATACCAGCCACTGCTTTTGTATAGAAGCTGAGACCATATTTCTCCAGAGAAAAGCCGGGAAAATACATCTAGTTATGCCTGATGGGTCCTATTGCATTACTGTTAAAGAAGACTCTTTAAGACTCTTAAAGTTATCTACAAACAGGCAGAAATGCAAGGTCTACTCAGAAAAAGCAGAAAGTATTTTTTTCTAGATCAAATATGGGGGATACTCTGTGGATGGAAGGTTAAGAATTACAAGTCCTATTTTCAAGATGTGGTGTCCTTCCAACCAGTACCCAGTGCTGTGGTCACTACAAATTACTGCAAATCCAGTCTTGTGCTTTGACCTCGGATTATCAGGAAGTGTACAAAAAACTCCATTCATGCCTAGGAAAAAATACAGTTTGTAAGATCTGAGATGAGTTCAGTGCTGCAAGCACTTCCATTCAAAAATTGCCCATGTGCTAATAACTAGATTCTGATTACATGAATAACAGCTATCATGCCAGCAAGGAACTAACGCAATGATTTTTACAGGAGAAATTGTTTTACTAGTTAGATTAATTTTAAATGCATTGTAACTAGCATAACAGAGAAATCTGTTAGGAAATGCCAACATGGAGTTTATGAAGTAAAATAAAAACCAAAACCATCCAACATTGTTGGCTGTATGTCTGAATTATTCTCTTTTAAATAATACCTTTGCTTTGTCCAGACTAGTCAATTGTGAAGCCAAGTAAATGCTATTTGAAATTTTGTAGGCCTCATGTTAAAACTGACTGAAGTGACTTTTGACATGCTTATAATTTATGTTTCTACACATTGAGAACAGTTTCAGAAACTGGAACCACGAGGCTCACTCTATTTTATAAATTTTACATAATTCCAAATGTATTCATTCAAGGATATGCAAGATTTCAAAAGCCATTTATAAACTTTTGGATAAAGAGTCCAATCAAATGCCTGCTTTTTAATTTGTTCATCCCTGTAAAGAGTCAAATGAAAGTATTATAGGAAAAATCAGTTATTTTCACAGTAAAATCAAAGGTATACTTGTTTTATGCCTTTAAGGTGCATTTATTTCATAGGACTTCAAGTAAAACCAAACCCTTACCAGCTCTTGTACTTCCAATTTTCATTTTTTTCCCTACCTCTTTGGATGCAAGATGGAGGTGACACAGAGAAATGTCATCAAAAATAATTCCCAACTAGGTAATTTCTAACATTAATATATAAATATTAGTGAGATACTTCACAATATCCTCAGTGCTTTTAATCTATTGGTTGACTTTATGTTGACATTAGTATATTATTGTAGTTACAGAGTTGTTAAAGATTAACATCGAAAATGTCTTGGAAAACAAGTCTGACTTCATAAATGTCATGTAAGGATAGCTAATCCTAAAACACCTCCATTAGATAGCTTGCAAACCTTTTGAACTAAAACCTAAATGCGACCCAAGTTAATTGCTCCTATTTACTCCATGAGCAAGAACCAGACGCCCTTTTGTAAATTAAATATTCATATATTTATTTCAGTGTCTGTTCAAGGTCTAATACTCTCTTGTCAGTTGTAAGAACTATCAAAATCTGCTTCTCAAGTATAAATGACATACATGTTTATACACAGCTTTACAAAATGCCTTAGCATAAACAAAAAATATCTCAACATAATCATCATACTAAACAGGCATGGTCTTCTTATGGTGTGAGTTTAAAGGGCAAAATGATTTTTTTCTGGGATCAGAAGAAAAATTTTATAACATTTCATCAGTTTTATTAAAATGTAATGGATAGAGGAATTTCCTTTGAGTTTAGCAATGCAACCTTTTCATACAGGGAACTTCCAACATGTCTGAACCTGAAACAAGAGCATATGTTAATTACTGGAAAAGAGGAAAGAGGCAGGTGAGAGATACAAACAAGTAAGAGTGGTAATGATATGTGAATAAATATTCCATGGCTTTGCTGGCTCTATGACTACTATTCAGTGTGCTTAAAAGGCAACACTTTGATGCTTGTCAAATAAATTTGGAGGCTAGTTCTTAAACACAGTTAGTGTTATAGCTGGCAAGCAACATTATATGATATTTTTATTAGCTATTACCATTATGAGTTATCATCCCTGACATTGAAGCATGAATACAAATGGCGTGCCACATCAATCTGATGTAGTTTTAAAGTCTGTCCCACTCCATTTTGGTAGCAGACACAAAAGCAGGTGACAATGAAGCCAGGGATAAGCTGGGGATGTGTCTTTCCTGGGTTGTACATAGCAGCACTAGGGTTTATGTTTCTAAGCAAATTCCTGTAGCCAAAAAACCATGAATCCTCAGCATTGAAGCAATTTCACACTCCTCTTTCCATTTCTAAGAAAACAGAGTCATCATGGAAATGCAGATAAAGAGTTAATGATTATGGACTTCCGTTGAACAATTTCAGTGGAGCAGATAAGTGCTGCAGGAAAACAGGATGTGGAAATTAGATTAGAAACTGGCTAAAATGTAAAAACAGTTTTAGAAGCTATACAGAACTGGCTGCTGCAAGGAGTTCTACAAATTATTAGCCGTTCTTTCAAAAACCAGCAATATAATAAAGTTTAAGCAGTTTAAAGCTGAGAAATAAGAATAGTAATAAAAAAAAAATAATTCAAAGCTTCTTTCGTGGCTCCTACAGAAACCTGCAGGTTTGGAACCAAAAATAGACAATGCTACTTTCCTTCTCTGCCAACAAAGCCTGACTGAAAATGCCTCATGGCTGAAGGGATACATGAGGTTTTTAAAGGCCCAAGGCTCTATGTCTAGCAGTAAGACTGTAAAAAGAGGCGAGTTCAGGTTATTCAGCAAATGATGTAGCTTGTCAAAACTCTCTGTCTCTGATTCACATCTATATAGTCTTTGTTACAAAATCCAAAGATTTATTCCAGCCTCCTTTAAATAAGGGGATCTCCTGGGAACAGTAAAACAAACAAACAAACAAACAAAAAAACCTGGAAAATATCCCTGAAAATACCCATTAATTCTTTTAGAGAAATAATGTTAAGGAGTTAAAACATGGGGAGGTGCAGAACCAGTGTAAGTGGCAATGCTGCGCAATCACAACCTAATCTGACAGAAAGCAATCTAGACACAGCTGACATAGCCATGGGTCACCTGTGGGTGGAAACAGGAAAGTAGAGGTGCTGACATTTCTCAGTCCTCCTAATGAATTTGCTAGATATATTAGAAATTATTAAAAAAAAAAAAAAATCAGGAAAATGGACTCATCAAAGTGATATTAACAGGGCACGCATAGTATTTCTTTCTAAACATCCATTATTTCCAATAAATCAAATTCAGGGTTCCTACAAATTCTCCTCAGGACCACAACAGTCTGCTAGGGACACCAAAGCTTTCTGGTGTGTGCTCCAGGACAGCTGCAGAGGTCAGGCTTACAAGTTCATTGTCACAAAGCTGGCAGTTGTGTGGGCTGAGCTTCCTGACCACATAAGGAACTTACACACTTCCACACTCCTTGCTCCTAATTACTGTCAAAAATTAAGGTAAACATGGTCTGCAAGATAAAATTGAAAAGAATCATCCAGAGTCTGGCCTAAATAGAAAAGAAATACTTTTCCACTATTTACCTGTTCACATACTCACTGAGCTGCAATGAACACTCAAAAAGTCAGACTCTTTTTCCCAACTTAATCCCAGTCATTCATAATACCCAGGTTTATTCCATTTAAGATATTAAATGAAACTATGAATTAAAAACTACTAAAAGAAAGTCTTTTATGGAAAAAGAAAGAAACTTGTTTCTGCCATTGGTTTATTCATTATGCTTTTAAAGTTTTTAAAAAATAATATATTTACACTTGTAAATATAAAGCAGATTATATGACCATGTAAGACACTAACAACTGTATAAAAGTGTTAATTAGCTTCTGAATTTTCCTTATGATTAATAAACTCCAAAGTGAATGTAATCCAGAATATAAGAGCACGTATTATGTAATGTGTCCAGAAGGAGACACGCTTATCTTTTCCTCTACTGAGCCAGGCACAGACAATGAAACTGTGATAGGGGTGTCATTGTGGTTCAGCTGAAGGGCCTCTGTGTTCTTACAGGTTAAGTGGCTATTTTTACCAGAACAGAGTTGTGAAAATGGGTGACATAATTGGTTTTTTCTGTATTTTCCTGCAGGGATAACACACCTGTTGCTATGAATCCAGACAACCAGAATCGAAAACAGTTTCTAACTATATCAGTTCAGCATTTCTGTATTAGGAAAGACCTACTCTTTGTAAGCAGTAGGCAAGATATATTTTTAAGGGAAATACTAAGTTTCTCACACATAACCTACTGTGCAGTCCCCTTGCCTACTTCCTAAAATGCTCTTTTTAAGGAAACCTATGGGGTATCTTGAGTGTTGGTGGTCAGGTGCACAATAGTTCTTTGGTTGAACATATTATATAACAATCAATAGTCATGGCGATGAAGTGCAGTTGCTTCACACTGTTCTCATTGCATTAAATTCAAGACCAGCCCTTACTGAAGCTTTAGAAAAGTCTATGATATATGGCCTAGATGCCTGCCTATGCCATTCCCTATATCAGTGTAACTCCATGATTCATTTTGCATGATGATCCTGTACAAAACAGAATAACAGTTTCAATACCAAGAGATCCTAATTCTAGACCTGTTTGTATCACTATAAAATGGATGCGACTCTACTGAAATAAAAGGAATTAAAATCAAATGACAGCTGAGCAGAGTTTAGCAGAATTTGCCTTCTTCTCCACAACTGAGCTAACAGAACTCTTCTCCTAGGTCTTGTGATTGCTTAAAGACAAAGGCATAACTTCTCTTTCTAGTGACAAATGATATAATTTCCTGACAAATGAGGTGTTTCTATGAGTAAAGCTGATTCAGAAAGTTGAATGACACCAACTTGACTTATCAAGCCAGCAGTGAGTTGCTACTTTTATTGTGGGATGCTGGATACCCACCACAAAAAAAGTAAATGTGAGTTCCTTTCTCCTTTCCTGGAAATGGCCTGGAGACCAAGAGGTATGCAAAGAATCTCTGCTCTCATCAGTAATTTGCGTAAAGGTCATTTGTAGTAAAAGTTTCAATATCTTGACACTGCAATTAATTATCGACTAAGGGACTTTTCATCAGGAACTGTAGTGATATGCCAAGGGGTAATGGGTTAAAACTTAAAC
Organism: Psittacula echo; assembly: GCF_963264785.1. Classification (NCBI taxonomy): domain Eukaryota; kingdom Metazoa; phylum Chordata; class Aves; order Psittaciformes; family Psittacidae; genus Psittacula; species Psittacula echo. The sequence continues at coordinate 49,663,742 of NC_137743.1, forward strand.
AGGGGAGATTCAGGTTAGATATAAGGAGGAAGTTCTTTACTATGAGCGTGATGAGGCACTGGAACAGGTTGCCCAAGGAAGCTGTGAATGCTCCATCCCTGGGAGTGTTCAAGGCCAGGTTGGAGAGAGCCTTGGGTGACATGGTCTAGTGTGAGGTGTCCCTGCTCATGGCAGGGGGGTTGAAAGTGTATGATCTTAAGGTCCTTTCCAACCTTAACCATTCTATGATTTTATAAGTTTTCCCTTGACATAAAGACTTTAAAAAGATGCAAAATATTTCAGTGATATTGACTTGAATACAATATGTGAGAGGATCAGAGACAGCAAAACCAGCTTAAAAGCAATTTCTTCATTGAAGGATGATTTAATCTCAGATTTCTAAAGTTTTCCTTCTTTCTACTTAAAAAGAAAACAACAGCAAAATACATATTTTTACATTCCTCTACTGCCTTTGACCAGCCACAATGCCATTGACAGCTCCTATGTCTAAGCCAATACTGTATGTGAACCACTGCTTGTTTTTGTCTCCAACTTCATCTTCAAAACAGAGTCCTGGGCAAAGCTGGACTCAAGTCTAAGGGTGGCATTTTTGAGACAAGATGCTGTACCATACCCTATTATTATCATAGAATCATATGATACTATGATACTATAATGAACAGGGTTCATTATACTATCATGTTACATACAGACTCATTTTTCTCCCGGTTAAATATAGTGTTACTCTACTGTGCAAATTCTCTTAAAACACCTTATGTCCTTGTTAAGGTAAGACAGTTGTGATATCCCTACATTTTCAGCCTTGGAATACAAATTCTCTTCTGTCTTTAACCATTGTTCTTTGAGCTGAATTCTAACATATATTGCAGTTGTTTTTTTGTCAAATTACTGGATTGTGTGACAAAGTTGTGATTTGGCACTTCAGGATTTGAGTAACCATAAAAGAAAACCTTAATTAAACTAGAAGAGGAAGTGCTAAGTAAATATGGCCAGTGGCTGAGACTTTAATTTGACATTAAAACCCCAGCCCCACATCTTCCATCTACCTAAGCAGGAAGCAACTCTTTATGCCTGAAGTGCAATTTCATCAGCATAAATAAATCCACAAGCTGGACCTTCACTTGGGCCACTTTTAGATACTAATTAATTCTAAGTAAAACACGTCAGGAGGATGAGAACTGATGAAAGAAGCCGACCACGGTCAGAAGGAAGAAATAAAAGGCCAATAGTCCATTTAGAGGAAAAGTGGAGGTCCATTTAAACCTGAAGAGGTGCAGTTATTTATCCTGTGTATTCTTTTCACAAATAATCTTACTTACAGAGTCTGCTGAAAAAAAAAAAAGAAAAATTAAAACAAAACTTTTTTTGCAGTCCAGTCCTTAGACCTGGATCAGACTAACAGAAAACACGAAATCAGAGAAGAAACAGAAAACAGCAAGCTGTGAGGACTTAAGCTAACAGAAATCCTAGGGATAAACTACATTTTAAAGTGTCCCCTCTCTAAGCTCTATCTGCTAGGTTGCTCTGTCCAAATTAAACCTGATTGAGAATAGCCAGCCCTATATCAACTGTGTACTATCGGTCTAATACTCAGGGATGCTCTCAAATGGTCACAGTGTACGAAACCCTACATTTTTCAGCCCAAGCATTTGAGGAATCCCTCAAGTTTTTATGTCTTCATATATATCAAAAGAGTTGTACTGGATGTTATCCACACTTCATATACTTAAAGTTGTCTCAGAACATTTTTGCTTACTCAGGCCTCAGGTACCTTTTCCAGGTCCTTGCTTTGAAAATGAGAGGAAATTGACTGTTGTCAGTCTACTTTGATATACTTAGAGTGTCTATTCTACAATGAAAACCTGACTCAAGAATAACCCTTATAGGAAGGACTACTTTGACTACAGCATCTGACCTGAAAGTCCTGAACAGTAGGATCCAAAAGTGCAATTTCTGTTCTTGTCCTATGTTATTTCCTCTATGAATGAATATTTATAAATTTGCAATTACTCAATATAATCCCTAAATCAAGTACATTTACTTGCAGCTGTGACACTAATCCTATTTATACTTTCAGAGCATTTATTTTTAGTGAACAAAAAATGTGGTTGAAATGTTTCAAGACAATAAAAATGTGCTATAAATAATAAATTGGGCTAACGACATACTCTTCAGTGTTATCACTTGAGCGTATCACTTAATATAAGAATATCAAAGACACAGGCAATCCTCCAAGTTATCTACTGAGTCTTGTCCAAGTGAGAAAAAAGTAGACCATTGTGTCATGAATTTTCCATTGTCTCCAATTTATTCACTACTCTCTTTTCATTTCTAACTAATTGTTCAACTATGTTCATTCAATTATTGAAATCCAGCTGGTTGAAATGTATCCAGTTGGGCTTGATCATCTTTTGAACTTGTTTTTTAAAGAGGTCTTTAATGACTTTAACTGTTGTTCTTGCAAGCCTCTTTCACTCACACTAGATAATGCAAGGTTATCTTTGTGAAACCTATCTATAAACTTGACTGAAGTTCAATTACATGCAAACTTCCAGGCAGGAAAAATGCATTGCTTACACAATGAGAACACTCAGCATTCACTTAGTACCTCCTAATAGCATTTTGTATTAAATGCCTTAAAAACTTCTTAAACAGAACCAGATGTTTACAGAAATTCTGATTGCTGTCCAAGTGAAACTATCTTCCTCCCTTTCTCCAAATTCCTTTTATCATTAAATAATGCATGGAAATGGAAATAGAGAGCATACAATTATCACCAGAACTAAACGAGGGGGCAGATCAAAAGAAAACTGAATTAGTTGGGGGTTTATGGCTTTTTTTTTTTTTTTTTAATCCCATCTCTCTTAAACACATTCTGTAGCACATATTTTGATCCTGAAAGTGCATGTTTACCCACTATAGTTTCTTAAGGATCATCTAACACAGGTTCTTTACTTTTGTTTATACTTTGCAGTGACCAGTTGCCTTTTTTTGCTTGTGGGGCTGATATGGACAGGCACAGGAGAGGAGGAGAAAGAAACCACTCTTACAGTCTCATGATGCCCATTTCTGTGGAAAGCAATGGCTCCACTAGGACAAGTCTCCTGATTCCAGAGAACCAGTGCTGTTGTGGAGATGTGCATTATGGGAGATGATCCTGGGAAAAAAAATAGTTCAGGTGTCTATATCTAAAATGCATACACTGTTGGAGCACCATTTGTTTCTTTCTCCAAGTAACAGAACACTTTGTTTCATCATCAGTGAAATTATTAAGACCATGGTAAATCAGAGAGACCCAGCTCATGATTCACAATCATGTGTATTACTATAGCCAGCAATTGAATCAAAGGGAAAGCAGCACTGTCTCTTTAGCAGTGTAATCAAACAAGGTTCCTCATGCCATTAGACAACACTGGAGCAGGCTATGACATCAGCAAAATTATCAAATATGCACCAATTTGAATTAAAAAAATAAAAAGGAAAAGAAAGGAGTTAATTTTCTTGGAATGTATTTAAAACTTCTCCTTTTCTTCTCCCTTCTGAGTGAAATCTCAATTGGATTCAATCTAAACTGCATAAAGAGGGTTAACTCCTGACTTCCTGTTGAAATAATGTGATTTACTTATGTAGATGTCTATGACCTCTAGTTTTCTAACATTTAATTATAAATATTCTGTAGAAAAGCCTTAGTGTGGACCTGATTCATCCCAATAAATTCTGCCAATGTTTGCCTCAAGTGTTCAGATGTTCTGGCTGCCCTGAAAGTTCCAGCAAAGAGCAGTAAGAGGCAAGTGAGCATAAATACCATTTCATCCAAAGCTTAATGTGACTTCAAAGCCTAATAGTAATGCAGAGTTTTTGAAAAAAGACATCTATTGCATGTGTTCCATCACCTATATATATGTGTGTGTATATATGTATATAGATGTATGTGTAGGTGCACAAAGAGTATATACATTCTTAGTTCAGCTGGTTTGATCATGATATATTAACATGAGCACAGACTATAACCCACAGGTCTTTATGATTCTCTGGCACACTTCACTATTTAAGACAGAATGTGGATAGGAAACCACTTAGATTACCTAGTATTACTCTGCCGACAGTGCTACAGTGTAACAAACACATGGACTAGGCATTAATCTGTGCAGTGCTTGAATTCATCACAACGGCAGCAATATGGTCCAGCAAAATCTGTAGCTCAGCAGTAGCAATGACAGGCTGATAAAAACAACCACAAAAACCATGGAGAGACCAAACCCCATGTTTCTCTGCTTCCCAGTTCCTCTGAGCGGACCCATGACTCATCTTGGCCACTGTTTTTCTTCATAGTTCACATGATTGGCAGGATCAGTTCAGACCAGCGGCCTGACACAGTTTGGAAGCAGATAGCAGAAGAGAGGGACAAAATTAGAAACACAGGAATAGGATTTTTTCAAAATCTGTTCCTTTTTTTTTTTTTTTGTTGGTTCTTGTTTCTGCTTTGATTGATAAGGGACCATTTCAGTTCCCAGTGGAGGAATCACTGAACTGTTAGTGGGCCAGTGCCCTGTATGGTCAAGACCACTGAGCACTTCTGGTACACACTTGGCAGTAATCATGTACCTCTACTTAGTACAGGGGCAAATAGAGATAAAATCTGCTGGACCAGTGCTCTTAGGACCTCAGGTTCCAAGTTTGAGCAGTACTTTATTTAGTACCTCTTCCCTGACCTGCTCTCACCAAATAAAACAGAAATTCAACCTTTAATCTCACTATACACAAGATCAGTCTCTCCATGTAACTGTGAGTGTTTTTCAAAAAACTCTCTACCTGCAGCCCTGTAAACCTCAGTGGGGATCATACAGAAAATACTTGCAATATAGCGCCTGTTACCAACAATCAGTGCTGGCTATCATGGAGCAATTACCCTCATCAAGACTGCAGCTCACAAAAGGAAAGTAAAACCCTAAACTCAAGAAACTGAGATATCACAGTGGTGAGCACAGAATAAGAGAAGAAATCTCTTTGACCAGAGCCCTGCTGCTGCAGATTCCCATCTGACAGGAATATTATTTCATTAAGCAGGAAATACATCAAGGCTATTATCCTCTGAGTTCAACATCGTAATTGAAATAGTTACAGAGGTATTTCTTTTGCTATCTGATGTATCTGCTTTTATATCTGCTGACAGGAATTCAGCTGGAATTAATAGCTGTAAATGTAGAACGTATAAAAGAAGCATAGCTCCACACTGCGCTAACTTCTTCATTACTCTGAGCACCTTAAGGATAAATTACATTGAGCACTCGGATTCTGAAATGTGTTAAACATCCCTGTAACTCTCACAGGCATCACTGATTTCACTAATAACAAATTCTGTTAATTGCACTTCGTGGAATAAGGACCAGATGTCTCAGTACTGAAGGTTACAAACATTAAATGGTACTAAGGCCCCTTACTCACTTTGGTCATACAGCTTCTCAAAACTGGTTTTAGCCCATGGAATCCTCTTCTCCAGGATGACAAAGCCAAATATTTTTATAAAGTCTGGATTCCATTTTGGCTTTATGTCAAAATTAGAATCAGCACTTATGTATATTTATATAATTGGAAAAGGTTAGTTTTATCACATGCAGCCAAAAAAATCACTGCAAATTACATAAAAACAACTTCTGCTTCCTCAGGCAGATAATTTCTTTCTTCTCTTGATATGTTAGCTGCTCACATAATAAATCTTTCTCCTTGTTTTCTTCTTTCCTTCTCCCCTTCCTCCTTCTCCCCTCCCTCCTTCTCCCCTCCCACAAATGTAATTTTGTTGATCTTAAACATTTTTCTCTGCTGTCCTGCATCTCTCATATAAACTTCTTAACTACCTAACATTTGTTCCAATCCACCAAAAGATTATCTAGTACCTCAAGCTGGTCAAAAAACACTGGTGGAAAAAAAAAAAAAAATATATATGTATATAAAATACATTCCATGAAATATATTATCCAAACTATCACACAGTTGACTCTGAAATACTTGGAAGTATGAATGTTTTCTAGGAATATAGCTGACTCTGAGAATGTAAAAACAACTCAGAGATTTTTCAGCACCAACAAAAGACTGGTGTACAGTATTTCTCCCTAATACAAAACATAGTATTTAATATGTCCTCTGTCAGCCTTCTATTCTATAAAAGCGACGAGCTGCGCTCACTGTTTGTGGAACCTACTACTCTCGTAAGACCTGTAACCAGAATAAGATAACTATATGGAAAAATCAGTAGTTTCAGTGAACTAGAAGTTGTCAGTGTTCATGATGGCTTTGGTATAAACAAGGGTCTGCTGGATAGAAACAAAGTCACTAATGAGTTTCCCTGAAGATCAGCTCTTCTGAGGAGAACATTTTTGAGGAGAATATTTATGCTCAAATGTGGGAGTCCTGTGTTTTATTTAAGAACTTGCATACATCAAACTATGGTTTCTCAGATAATTTCTAACAGGTGATAAATATTTAGAAAGGGAAATGTAAGCACTCTGGGAAACAATACTGCAAACGAATAGCAGGACTTGAATGAATTGGGTTCTCATGTGTACAGTTCTCTGGGCTGAGTTTTAATACCCTTACACAAAATTTTAACCTCAATTGAACCATTTAGTGATGTTAAGGGTTGTCTTTCTTTGTGATGCCCAGAAAATTCTGATTTCTAAAGCATCTGTTTAGCTTAATTCTTACTAGGCCTCATTTAGTTGTATGTATTGGATAAATTCCAATTAGTGATGCAAAAGGAGAGACAAACCCTTTTTCAAAGGCCTTTTTCCCCTCTATTGACAAAAGACTGGATCTTCAGTCTAAGTTCTAGTGAGAACAATGAGAGACTTGTCGTTCAACTTCTTTCTGGATATATGACTATTAAAATGAGACTTTTCCCTTTAATTTCTCCCTTCTCCATTTCAGGAACTGCAAGTTCCATGAAGCCTACATTTAGGAATAAAGTAATTGTCTGTCAGCCCACCATAACTTTTGAAGAATTACTTTGTCCTATTCTTCTAAAAAGACTCATTTTTAATGACTAGAACATCTGGAACAATTTGTCTAAAACAGTAATGTAATCCCTAATATGATCAACAATGCTCATTTCTGTAACAGTCTGATAAAGAACATTGTAATATTCTCACTAAGCTCAAATCAGCTCTCACTTAGGATTGTAATAAGCAGTGGATACTGGAATGAAATGGCATTGTGACATAGGTCACAGAATGTTTTTTTTCTGAGGGAAGTTTATGAATACTGTCAATATTATTCAAGTACAGATATTTCCCAGATGAGTCAAGCAGCCGCTTGGTCTAGTGAACAGTAGAGTAGACTTGGCTAACTTCCACAATACTCCACAAGTTTTTGTTGGGTTTGTTGGGTTTTTGTTTTGTTGTTTTTTGGGTTGTTTGGGTTTTTTTTTCCAAAACTGTTACCGAAGTTTAGTTTCTTCTTCTTCTTTCATTCCTTTTTCACTTCCACCTTGGAACAGCTGCATGTAACAAATTAGTCCTTGAAAGCCAGTAACACTGAAAATATGATGTAAAATAATTTCCCCTGGGAGTGTAAAGCATTTGTGCTAAATGAAATGCAAAATCAACTTAAACCTTCATATGAATGCCCAAGGAGAAATATTTAGCCACTGTGATTTTTTCCACCTTTTCCCTCCACACTAAAGAATAGAATAAGAGATTTCCATTAAAATAATGTTATGTATGAATTATACTTTGCCCTTGGGGAATATGGGAAATTACAGTTTTTATACACTGTAATATACAGAGACTTGACATTTGTTTTGGGATGCACTAGGCTTACTACAACAGTTCTAAGTGTTTTCAGAGTATAAAATATGCCATTTTAGAGAGAGAGAACTGCACTGAACTCAGAGGCACCATTCCAGCCATTTCAAGGATTCCATTCCTCAGCAGTACACAGAAAACGCTGAGGCATCTGTTCAAAGTACAAGCACGAGTTCACAGAAGGACTGGAGTCATTCCCACACCCTAAGATCTTTCTGAGCACCTGATAATATTTGGCTTCGGGCAGGTCTGCCTAATGGTTCTTATCCAACAGTCAGAAATCTAGTTAAAACCGATTCACATGGATGCCACCTCGCCTAAAGGACTGACCATTATGGATGATGAAATAAAGCCTTCATAACTTGCACGTCATCAAAAGGTACAGTCCTCAATTCCAGACGCAACAGCAGCTTCACATGGGCACGGTTTTAGTTGTATTTAAGTATTCCAAGATACGGTCCCAAATAGCCTTAATCAACCTGTGTTTCTTGTGCTGTTAGCAAGCGAGACATTTCTGGACACTTTGTGGCTCCACAAAACCAGCTGCAACAAGACTGAGAGCAATCTACTTTGGATGTAGCACCAAAGGGAAAATTCACATTTCAGCAAATTTAATTTTCTGGGTATTGTAATATTCACTGTACTTACTCAAAGTTATTACAAAAGCCAGGGTTATGATGGCACTGAGGTATCTAAAGCACAGAGAGACTAAGAAGTGAGGTGTTACCAGATATGTTCCAGAGGCATACTCTAAACTTATCGGATCATATTTTGCCTGAAAGAGATGTTTTCCAGCACAGAACTGTACAGAGCTAGATTAATGTTTAAAAAGATGAGATGTGAGGTTTGATCAACTTTTATCAATACACTAACAAAACAATTACATTGTTTGTAATTGTATTTGTAATTTGTAAGTTGTATTACAATTTGTAAATGTAATATCTTGAGGTATTTTTGACAAAGGATTTTTACACTTCCTTGTAATTAGAGAGTCCAGCAATTGCTGTAGGAGGTAAACCTTTTCTTTTTATTATTTACACAAGGTCCTTTTACATGAAAAGAGACATTTAGGGCATTAATCTGAGCCTTTTCAAGGACTGGCAGCGTATTGAATGCAAACTTTATTCTATCCAAGTGGGACATAATATGGAAGCCTTTGGATAATATGCACATGAAACACTTTCTGACATTTTACATGTAACTTTTGTCCATCTTTGCAGTCCCACCTATCCCAGGAAGGGCAGAGAATGTTTAGTCAAGACTGCTGAAGAAGCTGATAAAAGCTTTAAATTCAAAAACACAGCACTGCACCAGCTACTAAGAAGGAGAAAAATGACTGCTACTGCTGAACCCAGGACACCTTTAAACCAAATCAATGTGCATAATGCATTCAAAATGCATTGGTAAGTTCATCCAGTGTTTGCACAGACTTTCAGGCAGTACAAAGTATAAGCAGTAATGTTCATGCTTGGTAATTTTTAATGATGACTCTGTGATTTGACATACAACTTTGTATGAAAGCACTGCAAAACGCTGCCTCAGTTTCCCCGTCCCAAATGATAACGACCTCACCTGTTAATGTGCTGTGAAGGCTGCTTCTGGAAAGAGTTACTGAAGGGCTATACATCTATCATTAAATGAGATGAGATTCACTTTTTGCTATAACACATTTTTCCACATAACTTTTGTCTCACTGCATACACAAACTAAGGTGCCCTCTCAATAAATCAGGGCTGTATAGTGCAGAGGGGTGTTCTGGAGGGAGGCAGGTTAGAGAGGAAAGACAGCTTCTCAACCCCAGAAACTCATGTTAGAAGGCCAGAGACTGAGAAAATTGCAAATTTCCTCTATCACAAGCCTTCTGATGGGCACAGTAAAGCTATCTTGAAAGTTCATCTTGGCTGGAATTCACAAGGATGATGAGAGATAATGGAAATATTTCCCATATTTTGTCTGTATTGGTTCATAGCTGGTGTTTTTCTGCTTCCTATCTAAGATTTCTTTTTTCTCTTGAAAGTGCCTGTGGCCCACTTCTTAGCCTTCCCAGGGCAAGTGAGGTCTGTCCAGGTACTTTTCCATTAGTAAATAGAAACATTTGCTGTCTCCACAGCGCTTAGCTTTGACAGCAAGAGGGGAAGGTAGAGCAGATGTGTACTTCTTCAATTCTATTAATAGCAATGTAGCCTGATTGTCATTCAATGGGAAAATCACCTTTCAGCAAAAGACTGCTGGGTTGATGCAAAGAAGTTAGAAATACAGATAAGCACAATGTCTTTTACACATCTCCAGCTGTGTCCAATGTTAAATCAATTGTGGTGGTGCTTGTTCAAGGTTGGAAAACATATCATGCGCAGTTTGGGTTGTGTAAATCTCATTTTCAGAGCTGCCCTCTGAATACAGTTTTTCTTCTTTCAGTCATGGTCCTCCAAATAGAGTTTACCCAGTGATGCACAGGACTGCATATCTTCTATTGGATATATGTCTTTTACAGTTCTCTATACTCAACAGGGCTGTGAGTGATGCATCCTTGACAATCACACAAGGTCAGGCTTTAGAATTGTCAGTGCTAGCATCTGGGGAACTTTAGGGGCAAAATGGGATGATGAGGTTGCTAACACTATTTCAGGTGTGAGACATTTCACCTCTAACACAGACATGAGTCACTATTTAAAGAATGGATAAACTAGGTAATTATACTGGTTTACTTTATCAGCTGAGGATTATTTTGGTTTTAGTCTTCTTTTGTGTTCAAGCTATTTTTATGTGAGGGGTTTGCTGGGTTTTGCAACCCTAAAGTCTGAATGTGCTCCAGAGCTGTTTTTTACTGCTCATAGATACTTATTTTCTACACAATTTTGCCAGCTGACTTGGTGTTATTGAAATGAAAAGCACATAAATGCTTCCTAAGAAGCATTTGTTTACTTCTTGATTTGTTTACTTCTCTTTAAAATTCTAATCCAAAAAGTTAACACTTAACGTTATGCAAAATGCCACATTTACATTAAACAACAACATGCTGAATAAATATTTAGAAAGAAGTGTAGTTTTTTAATTAAACCTGTTGTGAACGAAAGAGCAGATAAATAATGCATACAATAATATACTTTCCTTAGTCAATCTACCCTTTTGGCAGCATAGTTAGTATGTGATTTAATAAATATTTTTAAATAGGTAACATCTGAGCATGTTCCTTTCTATTTTTCTGATTATTTGTTGACTGTGTGTATATACACACAGTGTTCATCAGATCAGTTGATTCCCCCATCTGTTCATTTCTTCCTGGAAAGGAAGACTTAATATTTTATTAATCATGAGCAAACCATAACAGATACGGCACAAACCTGGATCCAGAGATACCTAGCCTAGCAACAGAACAGCATTCTAAGTTCAGAGGACCTAGCAAAAGGACTCTGACATTCTGATTCAGTGATCAAAATTTAATACTCAAGATGGGTTACATTCTTGATTTGACAACCTAAAAGAAAAATACCTAAACTCTTCTCTGTAACAACTCTAGTACAAACAATTCTTCTGTCTCACTTGCCAAATGAACTAAAACATTCATGTTACTTTTTACATGGAAGATGTAGTTTGATCTGGTCTTGGAGGCTCATTTTTATTTTTCTTCACTTGCTGACTGAAAGGCTATGCTCTCATATCATCTGACCCAGACCTGGCTACAGGTAAAGGGTGTTTCTGCCCACAGAGCTTCCACTCAAGTTCCTCATTCTACCTAGGAATAAGACAACCTGTCCTGGGGCTACAGTGTGAACTAGTACAGAAGACAACAGTTTCCTTCTTAAGCCATAGAGTGTACTGCTACTTCGTCACTGATCTGATTTTCAGACTTGTGCCTCATGGATTAGAGAGCCATATTAGTGAAATCTGTCCACGTACTTAAAAGTCCTCTGTGGCCTTGGCTTGCCATTCAGCACACCAGTACAATGTCCAGCATCAGCAGTGTCCTGCCTGAACAAATAAATGGATAAGAAAAGAGCAGGATCCAGAAAGCAAGAAGAAAGAGGTCCTCAGCATTCCCCTAAGGGGCAGCAAATATGTCAAGGTCACACTGTCTGTGGCCTCCATTGATCGGTACAGCTGCAGTGAAGGCTGAGCTGCAAGAGTAGCAACAGTACGGAGCTCAAAGCTAGAAGGTATCCTGGACACTGCAGTGACTCTCTAGCTCCAGGAACAATAACAACACAAAACACAGAACAACACTCACTCCAGAACCAGAGATACAAACGTGCAGTACTTGCATCGTGATTGCAACATAGCACAAAGCCAAACTCTCAGACCCACTTTTTCCTGCTTAATTTTCTACAGATTGCATAAACAACAAGAAATGATAGGCAATGTTTCAACTTGGGTAAAAATTATGCAGGCCCATGGTGAAATACCTTACATGATGAAGAAGTATATTTCCAGCAGAGCAAGAGGTCGCAGTTTATAGACACACATACACAACTTCCCCTGCCCAGGGACAGACAAAAGAAAATCCCACTGAATGGGTTAACATTAATGAAATAGTCATATTCTTTCACTGTCAGTTGTCACTTTATCGCACAATGAATAATTATGTGGCCCATAAGGAAATTATTTATACTATAAAATTCCTAGTACATAAGACTGGGACCATGTTACCATTAAGCAGCCTTAAGAAACAAAGATCCAGTCACAAGATTTCAGAACATTCTATTTCCTGACTATTAATTTTCCTCCAGCAATTGTTTTGAGCTTGCTTTATCAAATCTCCACAAGAAAGTGCATATTTTTTTTTGTAAAAGATGCTCACTTGCCTTTTTCCCACAACCTAAAACTGGCTTTGGTACTTGTAACCTATAAACATACTGGGAAAAATTCTCCTTCTAGGTGGTCAGGGAATAGCCCTGGTTCTGCCTGTTGTGTGTCACCATACTCTGAACCCTGACTGCACCAACTCTAGAGCTGTACAGATCAGTCTTGTCATTTTAGATCAACCTCTATGCATTGGAGTTGTCTGAAACTGTGTTTTTCCACAGGTTATATTCCTGTAGAAACATTATTTCTTCTTTTTAGTAATTATGGCATCTTTCTGTAATTTTAAGATAATCTAAATTTGTTTTCATGCTTTTTCTCTCTTCATTCTTTTTTCTCCGTTCTTCATTGCTTTTTCTACTGAAGGCAGAGGAAGTTGTAGGGCAGAGGAGAAAAGTGTTAAGCGTAGGTACGAGAAGTGAAGAAGAAAATAAAAATTAAAATCTATTTGATATGTGGTTCCTCCCCTCCTGTCCCCCTTTTTCTTTTTTTTTTGGTAAAAATAAGATGCCAACAGTCTTAGCCAGGATTTATATTCCTGTGCTTGCCTTCAGCCTGATTCCAGTTCAGGAAGCGTTATACTAACTTCTCATATTCTTTCAATTGTTTAGAGCTGGCACTGAGTTCTAAGAGCTTAATGCAGTGATAGCTTGGTCCTGAGGGAGACATCCTAGATGCTACTCCCTTTTTACAAGGAGTCACATATAAAAGGCAAGGGATAATGGACATGAATTGCTTCTGGGGAGATTCTGACTGGATACAAGAGGAAAATTTTTCACAACAGGAACAATCAGCCATTGTAATAATCTCCTCAGGGAAGTGGTGGGTTCCCGAACACTGGGCACTTTAAAGATTTGGCTGGCTAGGGTGGTGGGACATCTAGTCTAGGTCAATCTTGCATAGAAAGGATGGACTGGATGATCCTTGAGGTCCCTTCCAACCTGTTTTTTTATGATTGTATGATAAATAAGAAATTATAACTGCTGAGAGTTTGTCTCAACACAAAGAACCTTATTAAGAGAATTTTCACGGCTTTTTTTTTTTATGGTGGGATTTTTGTTGGTGCTGTGTTAGTGTTTTGTTTGTAGTTTGGGGATTTTTAAATTAAAATACCTAAGGAATTGAGGTGGGGTATTAAGAAAAAAAATAATAAAAAAATTCTTCACAGTGAGAGTGCAGTTCTCTATAATTAAAGTCTTTAATGATGTATTTTCAGTGATAGAGGCACAAGCTCAAAGAAACTCTCCCAAAGCTTCATTCTCACATATTTAAATCATGATACGGCTGAAATCAGCCGTAAAACTTCCATTTACTTCAATAAGAATAAAAGTTCCCTCTGAGTATCTAATCAGTTTTCTTTATGCTGCCATTTTTCCTGCTGCTATTATGAATACTGCAGCAATTTATCTGCACAGCCTTCTCCATAGCTTTTCAGCTCTAAGAGCATTTCCTGATTCAATTTGGCTCATAAATAACAACCTTATTTTTTGGTTTTCAAATATATTTCAAAAATGGTACAATTTTCACAAGTGGGCCTCATCTCAGTTAAATTTGTTCTAACATTAGTAAAAGCACACAGATTTTCCTCAGGATACAGTGTATAATACTTTTGTTTCCATAGTTGATTATAGCTAGTGTTTTTCTGAATATCATTACAAAGATTGAAGGAGCATCTTCAATACACCTCATAAAACAAATTCAGATTCTGACCTGACTCTTTTTTCTCCTAAAAATACTAATGCTCTTTCAGAAGTGTGGAGCTTTTTCACACTTTCAACATTTACTTAATGTTGAAATTCACGCATTAATTTTGTCAAGTATAAGAAAGTGTTAATAATGATAATAGTGAAATTGTGGTAAATCTCAGATGCTCTGTTTATTGTATGCTACAATGGGTTTAGCATACAGTATTTACACATTATGCTGCAGAATGCTACATACAATCTCATCTAAAGAACTGAACTTGCCTTTTGTGGTAACTTGTTTTGCAATATCTAGAATGACAGTACACCATGGACTTATTTGCTCATCAAGTCACTGGAGGGAGCTAAGTAAACACATCAGTTATGGTGAAACAGAATTAGTAGCAAGAGCACGTAATAGCAGGTTCCAAACTACAGTCTAGAAAGACTATAGAGCCTTGAAATGTTTCATGAGTAGGAAATACTATGTTATTAGTGTAAATATTTAGAAAGAAGAATACAGACAGTGCTGCTCACTAGGGAGGCATTCCTTAGGTGAATCAACAGTTTGAAACAATTTCAATATGGTACATGGTTAGTTGAGGAAAATCTACACAAGTTCACACAATGGCATTGTAAAAATGTTGTATCAGCTATTTTCTCTGATATGTATGTGTATCTGGTGTCTGCAGCATAGTCCCTGAAACTGCTGCATGTTCATTTGAGTTGCTCTGTATTTATAACACTGACATTTTCTTTTTTTATTAAACCAAACAAAATAATAGGAACATCCATTAGGAACCAGAGCACTGATTCAATAGCATGTGAAAGGTTACTCCCAAGGGATTACAATACCATGGAAGAGAGGAAGCTAATGATGCTTCCTGTAGTTAGGGGGTTCATATTGACAAAAATTCAGATTATCACTCTGCCCAACACAGGTTAATGCAATACAGTAAAGTGACAGAATGCTGGACTGCAAGGAGGTGAGTAGAAACAATGAAATCTGAACTAGAAAATACAGAAGAAGAAAAAAATTAACAGTTTGATATAACATAGCTGGGTATGATCACACTTTATACCCTGGACACATAGTATACCACACTGGTTTATATGTACTGTGAGAAACTGAGATTGTCCTGTGTGGTCTTACTGCATGTGAAAAGACAGCATTAATTACAAACGTCCATATCTTTTCTCCCAAGAACAACATATAACTTTGCTTTTCCAGAAAAACTCCGAGATTTGGCTTGAAGCCCCCATATCACAGTATTAGAGATATATGCAATCAGATGAACTGCTGGTATAGGAAAGTATAATATCACTCCAATTTACACTAATGATAAACCTGGCCCACTGCTGCACGGATAAAACTGTTACTGTTGAAAACACAGAAGGTAAAACATCTTAGCAGAAGAGGCACTGTGCTGTACAAATTCAAAGCATCCAGGGCCAGTATGAACATAAATTTGCCATCAAATGGCAAAAACATCCTATCACTGCTGATTTAACCTAAGCAAAAGCCTCTTCTAATCATTATTAATTTCCTGAGTTAGCAAGTTCCCTTAACGTCTGTCACATAGATTTACAACTCAATACAATATCTGGGAACCAAGGGAAATCCCTCTGAGATTTAAAGGTTCTGTCCCTTAAGAACCCAGGACAGGTTCTTAAACTCTATTATCCAAAAAAGGGGGGGGGGGGAGAAAAAAAAAAGAATAAAACGACAACCGTATAAAGAAAATGGTAAGCAATGGCAGGATTTTGACTTACGACATTATTACAAGATAAGAAGCATCTAATCTAAGGGAGGAAAACAATTACTTAGCGTGAGCTACGTGTAGGGCAACATGTCTGCTACCTTTCTGCTAAATATCAAAGCTCCTGCAGTCCTTCCTCACTATCTTCGTTAAGTTGGAAATCAGCTTTGCCATTTATAACACAAAGCATTTCACTGAGGCACCTAATTGGGAGATATTTTTAGACTACAGAGGAGAGATTTGCTGGTTAATAACCTTGCAGCATTCCTGCATTATGTTAGTGGAAGAGTCACTGACAAAGTAACAGTTTGAACACTTGCTCTTTGTTGAACTCATCACCTTCAACCAATAGCTTCTAAACAACTGAAAGTTCAGAGTCTGTAAAGGTAAAATGCCTGTGTGCACTGTTTTGCATAAAATTCAGTCAAAGATCACAAGGTTAGGAACAAACCTAGGAAGCAAAAATTTCTACTGTGGGAACAGACAATACCTAATTAGACCTACAGACTTGACCTGTTATGTGTGTACATATTTAGAACCATTCTATTGTATGCTGGTACCCACTTTAATGTTGCTTCATCAACATTTTTATAGGAATAGGTTACTTCCTATAATCAATGGACATTTTGCTTTAATAACATATACAAAGCATTGGCTCACATTACACTGTCACATGAGAACTATTCTCATAACTGAACTCTTGAGGATAGGCTGTCAGGAGAGGGCCCATAGATTCTGTAACATAAATTTGCTTTGTTTTGTTCATCCATGCTCCTGACCTAGAGAACAGAAGAGATAATTATTAGGTGTTTCCAACACCATTTCCCACTAACATTAGCTTGCCATATCAGGAACAGAAAACAAAAGCTGCAAAACAAGTACAGTCCCCATATCTTCCCACTGAAGCAGAGTGAGAATTACAGATTCAGCACATTTCTGATACTGGTTATATTGTTCATGCAATTTAGATTTCACATTGTGCAGATAGCTCATGCCTCTTTTATTAGCTGAAACAATTAAGGTACAGTCAGACATAAGATTTATATTTTTATATTCCCCCTTTGTGAGATTCATTTTGAGATAATTAAAATAATTTTTCAGTGAAGCCGTCACAACATAATGAAAAACGTTATGGGAATACAAACAAGACTTGTAAACATTTCATGAGATTTTTTTTAAAGGAGAAGGGATCCACAACAGCTTTAAAAGATCAAAAAGGATTCCCAAGGTGAAAAAAGAACTATAACAGGATGTTTAAGAGTCAGCTTACAATTACTTGAAAATAATTACTGTCCCAGAAATGAGGTATATGAGAAAAACAGCAGCTGATTAAACTAATTCAGCATTTTCCCCTCTTACTTTATCTCTACAGTTATTACAGTACCTGTTTGGATAAAAGCAGAACAGACAATATGAAACAGTACACATCATTTCCTGTATATTAGATGCTTTAATCTGCTGTGATTGAGAATGTATTTCTGGACACAGTCCATACAGGCTTCTGGCAATCAGAACAGTGAAGAGACCTGATGTACCTTGTTAATTCTCTTAAGGCTAAATCCCACAGTCCTTGCCCATGCAAAAGTCTCATTGAGAGTTTTATTTGGGTTAGATTTTGACCTATTAACCTTAACATCTTGAATTCATGGTTCTTTCATCCATATTTTTCCCTCTTTAAATGAAGTATCAGGTTTACTTAATATACTGATACAAAAAGATATTACTAGGTACATTTAATATGTGTTGTCATGCCACTGGGGAACAGGACTGGAGAAAACCTTTCTGTGAGTTATGGTGTAGTTAAACTGATGTGAATACACTGAAATAGAAGATGGGCATTAGATCATTCACAACCCCATTTTGCAAGCTGATATGTACAGGAAAACCACTGAATCAAATACAGTACCAATTGCATGACTACAGGACTGAATGAGTTCACTTCAGCACAAACTTTCTGAGTTTTGTCCCACCTCATTTACTGCCTATTCCTCTGAAGACTGGTTTATATTTTAGTGATTTTCCTTACATCACCCTTGTGTTCTTTAGCAGTTTGGACTTTTTGAACTCTGTGAGTACTCACAAGCCAGTTTGAGCACTTTGGGGGTAACATTCATTTAAATATACCTCAACAAAGATCTCTCTCATTCCTTCAAATACAGGTTTTGGAACTCCTGCCCAGGTACTGAGCAGAGATCTTGCTATATCAATCTGCTTTCTGAACATCCCTAATAATTTTATTTTCCTTTTTAATTTAAAAGAGTTTAAAAAAGGCCCTACCTAAACCAATTCTACAGCAAAAGCTAGGTAGTTTTCCTCCTCTGGTGTCATTAACATTAAATCCATTATTCAAAATAATTTAAAGCTTATTTTCTCCTTAGTATATTTTGTTCCTTGACATTTGCAAAGTGTCTCCGTCTCTCTGCACATTCTTACATGACTGAATGACTACAATCATCATATTCCTTATCATTTACAGCTAGTATTAATAACCTCAGTTTATTTGCTGGACTTTTTGCCACAGCCCTGCTTCTGTCTTCACTATGTACTTTGCTAAGCTGCAGACTTTAGAAGTATTCTACAGGATAATGCAACAGATATCTAAATGCCACCAGTTGGCTGCAGAAGAGTCTTGATTTATTTCAAGGTTCACCATGTCCCTTCTCTATCTTCTTTGTTTTTCTAGTTCCACTTACATGCCTTTATTTCTATTACTGCAGAGAAATATACTTTCTGCTTGGAAATACCTGCCATCAAAGACACAATGTAGATAAAGTTATCTGCTTTAGCTTTGAGCTAGATGGTCCAAAGAATGGTATTAGCGACAGAGTAGCAGAATTTTCTACACATTCATAGCAAATCCATCAAACCCTACAGACATACTGTGAACAGTCACTTTTCATGACAGACATTCCTGGATCCCAAGCTCTCTTTCCTTACAGATGACACCTGAACAGTCCAAGAGATCACTAGCAAGCTAATGATTCACTTCAGAGCTAAAATCAGTTATTCTTAATTGTATGATATTTCTTTTACTTTCTTCATCACCTGCTGTCCTGGGTTCAGCAGTAGCAGTCATTTTTTCTCCTTTTTAGTAGCTGGTGCAGTGCTGTGGTTTTGACTTTCGGCCTGGGAACAGCGCTGATAACAGCGATGTTTTTAGTTATTGCTCAAACATTTAGTCTGACTAGGACTTTCTGAGTCTCATGCTGTGCCAGGGAGGAGGGGAAGCCGGGAGGAAGCAGAGACAGGACACCTGACCCAAACTAGCCAAAGAGGTATTCCATACCACAGCACGTCATGCCCAGTATGTAAACTGGGGGCAGTTATCAGGAAGGGTTAGATCACTGCTTGGTCGGGCTGGATATCGGTCAGCAGGTGGTGAGCGGTTGTATTCTCTTCCCTTGTTATTTCCCTTATCATTATTATTATTGGTGGTAGCAGTAGTGATTTGTGTTATACCTGAGTTACTGGGCTGTTCTTATCTCAACCTGTGGGAGTTACCTTCTTTCGATTCTCCTCCCCATCCCTCCAGGAGCCAGGGGGAGGAAGAGGGGGGAGTGAGAGAGAGACTGCATGGCTGACTAAGTTTAAACCTCAACACCTGTAACCAATACAAATTCCCCTGTTGTATATTGCTTACCTGGAACTAGGTACCAAGAGCACTTTGATAACTATTCTAACACAGAATTCAATGCTATGAAAATTTCTCTTTAAAAAAACATTTAAAATAATCTACAGCTTTTCTTATTCAATACTAATACCAAAGTTACCTGTGCAAGCAACTGTGTAAGTTAAAATTTGAAGGAAAACCCCTACACTTTCTATGTCTAACAGTTTTGCAGTAGACAAGCACTTAAAAGGAACCAGACCACCCAGTTCACAGCACTGTTCTATTTGAAGTCCTTCTGATGTTGAAACTAATTATGCATCTAGCTAGGCAGGCTAGCATCAGAGCTAGAGAAACAGCTTGGGAAAAAAAAAAAATCCACAATTTAGGGCTTAAAGGATTAGATTAACACCCTAAAGAGAAGCCACAAATAATCATGAACTCTCACTTTGTTTTATGAACATTCATTGCTGTTCTCTTGGGTAAGATGTGGGCTATTTTTAGATAATATTTCATAAAAAAAAGTCCTGTGTAGTAAATAATTCAAGATGTTTCATCTTGAGAGTAGAAGTAAAGTTCCAAGTTACCGCCACTGGGATTGCTGTATGAATAATCAAAAGCCTGACCTTCCTTTCCAAACCAACAAAGATCTTAAAGGCAGAAATGAAGCTGAGGGTGGAAGTGTTCAGATGGGTAAATTGGTAGAGACACACCTTCGTCTAGAAAGAGTGTTTTGACCAGCATACTTTCCATCTGTTCCCTAAACAAAGTGAAAAACTTTATCACTAAAAGGAGGTTTCTACTGGTACAATCACATTCAGAGCTGGTATCTGCTAGCAGGAAAAATGCATTTTGAAAAATAAAAGCCATTAGGGGGATAAGAAAGCCAGGGGGGAAAAAAAGAAGAGCCAAAGAACAGCAAAGAACAAGGAAGTGAAAACATGGGACAAGCAATTTTATCTCCTGCTTTTTACTTTTCTCACAGGAAGAGCACTCTGACCTTACTTGTAGATTCTCACTCATACAGAACCTCACTTTGAACCTCTTCCTTTCACACAAACATCCTTGTTGCTCTCATAGTTACACATCTCACTGTCAAATGAGGAACAAGGTTATGCAGAGTATCTACAGCCTCCAAGTGCCCACAGAGGAAATACTCTTCTCCTAACCCTTGGCAACCCAGGCAAGCTACTGTTTGAAAGACATGCATTAGGAGTTAGGGTGTCATCTACCCTACCCCAAACTCATCCTTTAATTATCCACCACTGCACAGACACATATGCCCTAACAAATTCATTTCTCTCATTTCTCTCTTCTCATTAGAACTCTCTAAGAGCCTCATTTCTGTCAGGCATCTGCAAGGGCAAGCTAACCAAGGGCAAGCCCTCAGCAGAGCCGCAGAACTTTAACAAGAGATGCAACAGAACTGAGGAACTAATGATGTAAGTGCTAGCAAGGACGCTGAATTACATCAGGATACACTAGCGTAATTAGAACTGCAGAAGCAACATAAATACAAAATTCAATTAAGAAACCAAAGTTCTTTGGCAAGATAATTCACATTTGTAGCACATTTTTTCTGTAAAAGGAAGTTAAAGTTGTCCTTTGAAATTTCCTTAGAAGTGTGGAAAGAAACTAAGTATGGAAAACCTGATTTTTTAAAAATGCCCTCCTTATTTCTCCTAAAAACGCCATCTTTTATTTTAGGACACAATATTTAGCAGTAAAAGATGCTTAAAATTTCTATTCCTATCAGCTTTCTCTTAAGTGTCTGCTGTCCCAAACAACACTTCAGATATGATATTGAACCTGGGAAAGCTAAAGGCCACATTTATATTTCCAAGCAAATATAAAATATAATTTAAATTAAAATAATCCAGCACCAGTTCTCACTTTCCTTTTTCTACCCACAGTTTAGACATGTGGGTATTTTTTGTATTTCTTCTTCTCCTGAGCCTAATCTGACATTTTCTTCCAACACACCCAATTTAAGTCCTAAAGAAGGCTGGAAGCAAAATTTCTGGCTGGTAGAACTTCACTGAAGTCAAGGGGAATTTATCCCATATGTATAAAGATCTGGGAGTATAGCAGCTGTAGCTTAGAAAGAAAGCAGAGAAGTTGAAGTACTCTAGACGCAAAAATGAGGTGTAGAAGTCTTCTTATATGGGTCAATTCATGAACTTCAGTAAGTAATCCTGACTTACTGCTCTGGAACTGTCACCTTCCATATAGAATACTCTTACAGCCCTCCTCCTTTTATAGTTAACAAAAGGAGCTAGGTCTACCACAGCAGGATTTTAACAAAAGATAAGCGAATTTACAAAAAGCAAATAAATTTATTTGAAAAATAAAAGCATAGTGGATTGAAACTCAACTACTGAGACATTTTCTTCACCTAGAACTAGTTGCATGACTAATAAAATGGTTGTTGCATAACTAATGAAATGGTTTTCTTATAGATTTGTCCCCTACTGTCATGACCCAGTTCTTGCAGCAATATTTCCAGCTGTATCCTATGAAAGATAGCCACAAAAAGCAGAGTTAGAGCTAATCTGGCAGTGCTCAAACGCTAATTGGATGGTCATGTACATTTTGACTGATTAGCTACAACCAAATGTTACAGATAATGTGTGAGTAGTCCTACCTATTCCTCTTTCATGTTTCACTGAAATTAACCCCTGGGCTCAAACATAAATGGAAGTAGGGGCAGAACTGAGAGAGACAACCACTACACTATGGAAGTATTTTCCTTGGTCACCAGACTTATAAATAAAAAAATTAACATCTGGAGATACCTCAGAATCCCTGTCACTATAACAAAACACTTCATTTAAACATCACTGAATTTCTTTCCTTAATCATAGTTATACATAATGAGAGACAGCAAACATATAACTTAAAAGGAGATGCTTGTGCTGTTATTGCCACTGTATGCCTAAAGATAAACTGAGGTAACAGGCCAGCCTTGTCAGGTCAGCAGTCAATCAGTTCTAAGGTTTGAAGGTGTTCATAGGTTTGAAAATGGGGACTGCAGTGGGCTTAACTACTTTTCAGAGCAGAGTTTATGGGGAATATGATTTTTTTTTTTTTTTTTTTTTTTTTTTTTTTTTTTTTTAAGGAAAAGCCTTAAAAAGATGAAGGATTGGAGAATAAATAACAGCTGGGTCTTGTTAGTCTATCAGAGCATTTTCTAACATTGAAGGCCAAAACCAGATATCAGCAAGGCAACCACATGGAGAGAAATGCCAGGAGTTCTAACTGACATTTCTCTGAGCAGACAGAACTTGGAGATCTATATTTCTTCCTTGCCAGTGGCAAGGATTTAATAAAAGGCTGTGGATGGCTGCACCTGAAGTGCAGGACAGTTTCCTTACCACTTCCACCTTGGGAAGCATGAGGGTCTCAGAAGAATTTTTAAAATACAGGTCATCCCACAGTTCCCAGGAAGGGAGTAAACACTTTTTTTTTTTTTTTTTTTTTTTTTTACCCTGGAGTGCTTTGTCTGTGGAAAGTTTTAGTTCCTCTTAAGTCCTGAGCTACATGTTTTCCTCATACATTAGATTCAGACAACCACAGTTCGGAAGGAGTAGGGAGTGCAGCGTAAGGAAATGGAGTTTGTCTTGGATTTGAGACAGTACAGTGGTGCTTGCCTTCCAATTAGTCCCTATTTCATCTGGGTAGGCAAGGTGATCAGAACTCCAGGCTGCACTTGCCAGCACAAACTAATACAGCAAACTAATTTAACATATTCAAATATTGAGTGATATCTTTGAAAAAGGCAATGTAGGAGTTGTGCCACCCAGTGGAAAAACTAAGTAGAAAATACTGTAAACAGAAAGTTTTACAGTGCTCAAGCTGCAGAGTACTTTCCATGGTATCATTCAGACCATGGCAGTCTTACTGAATTATTAAGGCAGTATTAAGTGTTTCTGACTAAGTGTCTAAGACCTCAGCAGTTAGTTTGGCTTTCTGTGAGCTGCTAGTCTCTTCCTTCAGTATCTACCACTCACACTCCTCTTTATCTGAGCCCTTGAAGAGATGGCTGAATTTAGCATCTTACAAGTGTGCTTATGCACTGGAATATGCTTGTGTGAATCTGACGTGGAAGAGTGCAGCTTGTTTAGCAATCACAACAAAATAACGTTTCAAGCCAGTCATGGTGTTTCTCTAGGCTCTTATTTACAGATGATCCCAACTAAAACATCTGCAACATAAACCAACGCAAATGTGCATTGCTGAGAAGAGAAGCAAAGCCCACTTAATGTTGGTCAGTACATTCACCACCTCATGAAAGAGCTGGGGCTTTCACTGCTTGAAGGCATGTACACTTTTGCCTACCAAATAGCTAGTCCAGTTAGATATTCTACCTTGTGCTGTGATCTTGATTTTCTTAATCTTTCTTGAAGCATGTAGGAGAAGGAAGGGGTAGAACAACCACTTTTAAAATCAAAGTTTGAAGTGAAACCTCATTAAAAATTATTTATTTTTCAGATCTGCCAGGTACAAGAATTAGCAGACTGTTACTCCTGTTAAAACTGCATAGCATCCCATCATTAACCATCAACATAGATAATTAAGGAAGTGCTTCTCCAACCACATAAATTGGGCTGGAATCATGCCCTTAGCTCATTTAACTACATTGCTACACGAAACTAAGGACATCTTTTAGTTTGTTCAGGGCTCGGACTGAAATGCCAACCTTAGATTTTTCATTTGCTTTTTCTCCTGTTATCAATGGATAAGCCAGAAGGAACACAGAGATCTGGCAATATTGGCATAATTCTTCTTGAAAGCTGACTAGCTTTTACACTACTTTACTCAGATTTCTGTAAGGTAGGAAATTATCTCTGTACCAAGGCTCCTTATACAGAAAAGGAAAAATAACTCCTTTATTCCAGCCAATGATTTACACAATAAACACGGATTCTTCTTTTTTACACATTCTAGAGAATTATTCTTCTTTCATACTATACAGAGGTTTAACTTACTCCGTGCTTTGAAGTACTTTGAGGACCCTCTTGAAAAGACAGCTGCTATTCATTGTTAAATATTGATGTATAGAATTAGAGGGGTGGGTAAGAGCTGGTCATAACTTAAAAGTTCATTTTACTGTGGAACAACATGGTTCCTCAGCTGGGAGAGAACATTTCTTTCTATTTTAGTCCAGGCATACTTCCTGCATATGTGCTCTCAGCCCTCCAAGGTATATAGTGCTGCTTTAAGCAGGAGGCTGGTCTAGATGACCACCATGTCTGTGATTCCGCCTCTCATTTCTATCATATTATTCCTTGTCTTTTCCACTCCACCTAAGGTTTTATGGCAGATATTTAATTCTTAAGTTGTCCTAGAGCGATTTCCTTTTTCTGCTTGTAACTATTGTCAGCTGGCTGACATGTGCAGCTGTACCAGTATGCCATAAACCGGCCATCCAGCAAGAGCAGAAGCAGCAATCTGCAGTAAAGTTTTGTTCATGAGAGCAGACCAGGAGGCACATATGGAAAAAAAAAACCAAAACAAAACACACACACACAGAAAAAAAGATCTCTACCACAAGGTCAAAAAGAGAGCTCCCCTCTAATTCATGAAGGGCCTTGCTCAGTCCACTTGCCCTTCCTAGCAAAAGCTTAAGGAATGATATGACAACAGCCAGCCAACATTAAAACATTGTGAAATAACTAAGGTCAAAAGGCCTCTATGGTCACACCTGTTATCACGATAAACTGTCTAACTAGAATAATCTCATTTAGATAAGTGTGTCCAGGCCGTGAAAACTGATCTGACAGCAATCCCAGTGGCTGTCAAGAACCTCACCATTAGCCTGTGCAATAAGAAATGTAACTTAGCAGTCACTGTCCTCCCTGCTCCAGAAGTGACCAGTGTAAATTAAGAGCTTGCTATATCAGAGATGAGATGAGTGACTTTAATGAGAAATCTTATCCTTATGGATTACAGTTCCCTTGCCACATCTTGTCAGCAATTCTTCAGAAAATTATTCTACCATTCCCAATTGCAAGGGAACAGATGGCACATGGAGGGAACCTCTCTGATTTGTCCTCTCTTGGTAAAACAAGAATAAATAAATTAGAGACCAAAGGCCAACACTATTATTGCCTTCTACCAGAATGTTGTTTAACTAAGTGTATTGGGTTTGTGTGGCAAGGCTTTGGTAGTGGGCAGCGCTAGAAGGGTGACTTCTGTGAGAAGCTGCAAGAAGCTTCCCCCATGTCTGATAGAGCCAATGCCAGCCAGCTCCATGATGTATACACGGCTGGCCAAGACCCCTGCCCATCTGAGGAGGGGCGTGATAAAGTGGCTTTGTTGGCACCTGGCATCCAGCCAGGGCCAACCCACCAGATTAGGCTACATTTATTTTCTATTTAGCAGTTAGTTTGGACAGTCTGATCTGCATTTAGTTGATTCCTGCAGCAGCTGCCTATGCAATATACAGTTTTCACAATGTGGAACACGAACAATATAACAATCTATTGTAAGGCATAGAAATAGATGAAGTAATATTACTAGGAATATACAATTTTCCTTGGATTTTCAAGTATCTGAAATATCAGGGCATCTATACTTTAGTCACAATTTATATATAGGCATACTGCATATGCATCATGCATATGAAATACATACAAAAGATAATAAATACTCAGTAAAGAACATTTATAACAACTCTTGCTAGTGCAATGAATCCCAACCCTTAAGAATTAATGTGGCATGTTACAAAAATGAATATCTGAGTAGCAGTGAATGGATACAAAATGTAATTCTTCATTTGTTTCCACTGTTCTCAGCTATGTAACAGAAAAAAGAGAGGAAATTTTTCCTGAAGGCAACAGTTATACACAGACTTACAAATAACATCTTTAGCAATGTACAGCTGGAGAATAAACAGAGAAATATAATTTTTTCTTATTGAGATATTATAGGAAAGGTTGGTTCAATTCTTGCATATAAATACAGAGATGGCTCCCTTAGAGGAAGTAATTCATTCAAACATACTTGGCATAGCATTCAGCAATCTCTAATTCTGCTAGCTGCAGCCAAGTAAAGCCACTGAGTAAAGCAACTATATAGATATGTAATTTGTACACATACTACTAAAGCCATAAAAAATTTGCCACTTCTAGCAAGCACCTGGAACTGTTTCTATACTAATATTACATTTCTTTGGTCAAAAGCATGGTGCTGTGGAAGGATACTGGGTACTGTTTATAGGACAAGGAACAATTGAGAGGAGGCCCTAAGAACCAGCACCATTGACTATTATGTGGCTGGTCTTTGGCTGTTCTTCTGAAAAACTCTACACTCACATAGAAAATGAAATCAAACCAAATACTGGTTCTGTCCTGCAGACTTTCACTCCCTCTCCAATGACTCTCTGCTGGAGAGCATAAAGTTAGGATAAATATCTGATTTTCCTGTTAGCAGAAATTCCCTTTAAAGTACTGAGGAGAATTTCACACAATGTTGAGTCCCCAGCCCCGCGCTGAAAGCATCTCAGGCAGGTGTAGCCAACAACCTCCAGCTAACATAGCTGTCACTGGAAGAGTTCAGGTTTCCCAGCCAGTGGCAAGAAAACCAAAATAGAGAATACATTAAAATTTAAGAAACAAAAGCCAAAAATAGGATACAAAGAGCTATCTCAATTCTGCCTGAAGAGTGTTTATATCATGGGCAATGCCATTAAGGCAAACAGCTACTAAACCATCATTCCACTGTCCTGGGTTCAGCTGTAGCGGTTATTTTTCTCCTTCTTAGTAGCTGGTGCAGTGCTGTGTTTTCAACTTTAGTCTGAGAACAGTGCTGATAACACACCAATGTTTTTAGTTGTTGCTACGTAATGCTTGCTCCAATCAAGCACTTTTCAGTCTCATGGTCTGCCAGTGAGGAGGGGCACAAGAAGCCGGGAGGGAGCAGAGACAGGACACTTGACCCAAACTGGCCAAAGGGGTATTCCATACCATAGCACGTCACACCCAGTGTATAAACTAGGGGGAGTAACCTGGAAGGCCCAGATTGCTGCTCAGGTCAGGCTGGGTATCAGTCGGTGGGTGGTGGCAATTGTATTGTGCATCACTTGTGTTTATTGGGTTTTTTTTCCCTTCCCTTTTTAGTTCTATATTCTTTCCCCTGGTTATTCGCCTTATCATTATTACTATTGGTGGTAGCAGTAGTGGTTTGTGTTATACCTTAGTTATTAAACTGTTCTTACCTCAACCCCTGGGAGTTACATTCTTTCGATACTCCTCCCCATCCCTCTGGGAGCTGGGTGGAAGAAGGAAGGTGTGAGTAAGCGGCTGCGTGGTTCTGAGTTACCAGGTATGCTTAAACCATGAAGGCCACTATGAAAAAGAGTTTCTCTGGAAAAACTCCTGGATCTGCACAAATCATACACAAAAGAACAAGACATAGCTTTTGCTAGAACCAGCCCAGTAGCCTAACAGTTGGCATTAAGCAGATGAGAATTTTGATGAAGGCAGACTTGAGAATATGTTTGCTGTTTGTAGAAAACGAACAGCTTTGACACTGTCTTTCATATTTCATAAGTTTTAAATAAAAGTAATTACATTCAGTCTTGCCTTCCATGTCACAGCCTATTACTTTTCACTTAAACACAGTTCTGCTGGCACCTTCAGCACATAAAAAACCCACGTTACTCTGGTGGCTGTTAAGATGACCAATTAGTACCTTCTAGTACCTTCTGGCTACACAGTTGCTGCTATGATGCAACCAACCACTTATCTTGCAAGTGCTAAATGCAGAGGATATGACTCACATGCTCTGATACAGGTTGTTTATTATTCATGACCACAAGACCATGGTTTTGTGCTGTGATAAGCTCTGACTCCTGCTATTCCTATGATACCCATGAGTTTTTGATGATGATACACGGGAACATTCAGTTATGAATGAGAACAAGTTGCCCTGTACTGCGATATTATCTGCTGTACTACTGTGCATTTTTACAGATACTGATGGATTTCCAGGAGCAACTGAGCAAACAAACCCAGAGCTGTGATCAAATTTGCTGGTGCGTATGCAGCTGCCCCAGTTCTAAGCTGTACAAAATTGTCTGAATGTGTATTTCAATGCCTTTTGTAAAGCAAAAAGAATAGCTGCGTCTTTTACAACCTTTTCGTCCTACTTTCACCAATAATTCTCCATCCATGGCTCTTAAGGCTATCGTTGCTACAGTTCATGCCATTTTCAAGCAAGGAGATGGACTTCATGACTTACCATCTTTTATTTTTTATAGTCTGCAAAAGAAACTAGAGACAGCAAGCAATTACACAGTTTTCATGAACCTGGCATGGGATGGCTGCCCACTGGACTACAAAGAGATAGACACGTAATTATTTAAGATAGCATATAATAAACACAAATGACTACTCTGAAAATGCAAGACCTGACAATGGCTTGTAAATCCTGAGCTGTAAGATTTTATCACTGAGAGTTCACCACTCCAGGTTCTCCAGAACCTACAAAATCATGCATAAGGCAGATCTACACCATACTTGGGGCATGAGTTCCAACTCACACCAATCCCTGAGCTTAAGCTCTTCTCCCACCCGTGTTATTTCAGTGAGTTCCAAGGCATGCTGTGTCCTGTTCTACTCTGGAGGTGAGCCTAGATGCACACTTTTATGCAGCATGACTGAACAGGTACACTGTGCCCAGTCCCATTTCTCCTATCTACCCTTGCTGAGTTGTGACGTAGTCACTGGCAGGCACCTGAGTGTGCCACAGAACTCTTCACTGAAGATAGGGTGGGGTTTTGGAGGCTTTTGGAATTTTTACAGTTTTATTGTCTTGAATCACCAAGTCACAAACATTTCATATGTAGCAATATGGATAAAAATAGCTAGATTAATTTTAATCTATTATTTGACCTGACTCCATGAGTCAAAGATTTTTTAATATGGTCCCTGAAATAAATATCATATAGTTTGCTATCTATATTGCTGACAAAACTGGTGTTCATCCAAATATTTTCCAGAAGGCATCCAGACTTGATTAAATATACCAAGAGTTAGAGAATCCATAATTTTAACCTACTATTTTACTAAAACTGGCTCACTTTCATTTTTAAAGTTTGTTTCCAGCTCACCAAGTCATTGATTCTTACATCTTTCCTCCTAAGACTTGGATGAAGATGGTGGATAACCATAGCTTCAGTGTTACTGTTGAGTGATCTTTTACTGCCATAGATCAGAGAAATACATTTGTTCTCATTGGAACTAGATGATCTTAAGGTCCTTTCCAACCCTAACTATTCTATGATTCTATGAATAGAACCTCATTGAAGACTCCTAGTTTTTAACTGATACATTTGTTACCAAGAAATTGCAATGAGATAAAAATCTTATTTGTGCCAACAGCTATTTATGACATTAAAAGTATTAGTAGACATTACATCAGTTATCATACATTTCAAGCATTCTAAAATGAAAAATAACTTACATATGTGTGTATATGTATATGAATGTAAATATATATGTATATGAAAAACATATTAGTTGCATGATAAATGCAATTGATTCAAATCTGCCTGATTCTGTAGAAATTCAAACTTTCTGCTTGGCTTTACCCTTTGTAAACAGGACCATGGATTAGAAGGAAGTCCATTAGATCAAGTGCCACATAGCTCTTCAGGAGCGACAAGCAGATTATGTGTTAGGATCATTTGGCCGTTGGTCCAATTTATTAACTTTTCCCAAAGACAGCAAATGAACATTACCTAAGCAATACACAACCCACGTCAATACTTTTGCAGATTTCACTGTATTGTCTGACTGAGGTCATAAGGTGAACATTAAAAACAAAAACTGACAAAAGTTTATAGATATGCAATGAAAATCTGTTATTCCAGTTGTTTTTAACTTGTTTGAACTACTAGGTTAACACATTCAGATACAAGTAGCAAATTTTCCATGGTTATGCAATATATATATTTTGCCTTATAATGCAAATAGTCATGCTATCCTTGGATCAAAACTTACTGATTTTTAGAAGATAAACTGTATGAATACAGTCACTACTCCGTGGTTAAATCTCCACTTTCCACAGCAAATCTGCACTATACATGTTTCCCATGTATGCTACAAAGAGACTTTTCCGAAGTGTCCTTTTAGACTGGCTGTATATAAATTCTCATGCCCTGATGTAGTTTTTCTTGACATTTTGAAGCACTACCGCTACATGCTGAAGGACACACTTCACCACAAAGGCGTCATTATTAGAAAAATGAATGAGATCAGATGTCCCAGCTTAAGAAAGCAAGGAAGAAATAACAGGACCAGAAAACTTACATCATTATTTTATCATTCAATAAGCTAGACATTATTGCACGTAAAACATTTTTCCCTTTACTGTTTTTAATTTGACAAAAGAAGTTCTTCAAATGATAATAAACTGGAAGAACTAGAATATGAAGGTGGAGAATGAGATAATACAACATTTGGTTCTGTCCTAACCCAAGATTCCTCAAGTATGAGAGCACATTCTACTGAATCTCTCAGGATATAATGAATCTAATTTTTTGTGAAGTGACAATTTTCTAAAACATAAAGGTTTCTTTAAGGGACTAGCTGAATCAGGCTAAGACAATGTTATTCACTAAAATTAAAAATAAAAGTCAGGTGTTCTGCAGTCACTGTCTCTCACACACCAGCTGCTATGGCCCAGCTCTGAAGTGAGTTCCAGGGGATGCTGCAGATCTTTCATTCTTACTTGCAATCGGAGATCTCTTCTCTAGCTTCATCATTATTACCTCAACAGAAGAATACAGCATAAAATCCTCAAAGAAGTCCTCCGATGAGACATTTCCAGCAGACTGCATCCTATCTCATCTGTTAATTATCTTACACACTTTGACACTTTTATAAATAAATCCTAGTATTAGTTGACCACGATATTTCAACAGGAAAATACGTCATAAATTAATTTCAACAAGACAAATTATGTTTTCCAGCCTTTCCACAGCACATAGATGACTGTGTTCATGATTCAAAATGTTCTTCACCAAGTGGTCCAGAGATCACCAGCAGACCATAAACCATAACCCATCATAAAGTAGTCTAAGAAAAGAGTACATAAGAAATCCAACAAAGAAACCATGCATACATATTCCCACACATGCAAGGAAGCAAGCAAAGAAGCACAGGGAAGAAACAAATGTAGTTCAAAAGTTGTGACCACTGTACACAAGATTTCCCAGTATAAAGGGAGTAACATCATCATTGCATATGTTTAAAATACCAAAGTCAAAACATGAAAGTCAAAATACCAATGTCAAAACAACCCAGGGATAGGAAATCATTTTAGGTACCAAACCCAATAGAACACTATTAAGTCACTTGCATGTTGATTAAACCTCACTGTAACATCTAATATCCTATAGATGGTTTTGTACAGGCTTTTTTCACTGCTGTAGGATGGATCACACTAGGTAACGCCTTCAGTCGCTTCACTATCAAATTCTTTATTAGAGGATCTGACCCAAAAGCCTATAAAACTTATTAAAAAAGGGTCCTTAAACTTTTAAAATCAAAACCAAGAAATATATTTGCTTCCACTTGCATTTTGTTTCAAAATGCCACAATCCCCTAAAACTACTATGAGAGATTCTGTATCAGTAATGATACATGAATATTTAAAAGGGCAAACAAAGAGTATATTTAATATTATGCAAGCTGTTGTATTTGTGTAATTGGGAAATATTCTGGTTTGGACTTTATTGTGCTTTGCATTCCACAGGCCTCCAGCTGCACTGCAAGACAGTGTAGGGACTGTTCTGTGGTACGGGATGTGTGTTACCCTGCCTCCTATATGAATCCTATATGATGTATGACAATGTCTTTGTGCTAAATAACTTGGCCAAACCTCAGAATTGCCCTGTTGGTATTCAAATGGCACTGGAAAGTTTATCACATAAAACTGTACTATGTTTCCTGTGCTGCTTTAGAATATCAAAGGAATCTTTTTATCATTTTGAGTCTAACTGAAGCGAGACAGCTCTAAAGGTTATATCCTGACCTCCTTTCCTCATTTCCACTATTAATAGATGTGCATTCCTTAAGACAGAAATAAATGAGGCTAGTCTTGTAAAGGGAGTAGTATCTTTTAACAGCTGCACTAAAATAATAGAAGAAAACAGAGAAGCTTGCCGACCCGAATGGAGTGGGTTGTGTGCTGAATGCTCCTCTGTTTTCTCCTGTTAGAGTAGCAGGTCTAATAAAAGATAATATAGCATTACCTCTCAGAAATCACACTTCATTTGTATCCCCAGACCATCACAACTTTAGACAGGTGTCAGTTAACAAGCCAGTTTAAAACTGGAAGGAATGGCTCAATATGAAAAGATAGGTATGCCTCCCAATAACACTGTGGAGTACAGTTCCCCTGGCTGATTAAACAAATAAAAGCTTTCCTGTATTTCTTTAAAAATCAATTCTACATATACCGATACTAATTCTGGGAAAAACATTATAATTTAGGTTTTAAGTTGCACCTTTAATTCACAGGAGTTTTAGCTAGTTTCATCCTCAGGACTTCCCACTGTTCATCTGTAAGCAATAAATCTCAAACACACTACTAAATCAAACTCTCTAAAAGCCCATCTTTTCCACATCTTTTATTCACAAAAGACATGATTTACTGTAACTAACTTCTGCCATCCACAACTTACCCTGTCACCTGGGCTCCCTGGTAGAAGAAGAGCCAAATATTTTGACGGGATGACTGACTTGTCTAGATACTTAAAACAGCACATACAACCATTTTTCTGAAAAAGCCATCATCTCTTCTCTGACCACACTAGGAGCCAAGATAATATTTTTAGGCTATGGATTAAATGCAAGGGTCTAGTACCATGTGAGAGGCCCTAGCATAACCAGTGCTGCTCCAGAAGTACAAAGATTTGCTTTAAGTCCTGTGTCATACCTGCCAGACCTATGTCAGTACCTTAGAAAAAGTAGGGCACCTCAAATGATGCTATAGGGTTTCTGAAATGGCACTGCATGTCTTTGTTTAGGCAACTGATTCCTGCTATAGATGTCTAACTAGAAGCAGGTGAAATTAAATGAGAGAAATTTCAGCCACAGGAAAAATAGTGCACTACGTAACATTAAAAGATATTCAGGTTAATGCTATAAAGATGGCACAGAGAAAAGGACAGAAAGCAATGAAGGCAAAAGGACGCCTTTTTCCATACTGCTTCTATGTCAAACCTGCTTTTCTCCCCAGCATTCCCTACTCTGGATGCTAAGGAAAGGGCTTGCCTTGTTTCAATCTACTTTAACCAGAATCAAAACAATCTTAGGTTAAAAATGAGGAATGCGTTTATTTTCACAGGGGTAGAACATACTGTGTTTGTGTCCTGCAGAAGTCTTGCTGTCACTAAAGTGGTTTCAAACACTTTGCATTTGCAAATCCACAAAGCCACACAAAGCATTCATGAGGCCTGGCTCTCCACTATAATCAGAATCATGTTTATAATTACTCATAATCAGCTGACTTGACGAGAATGGATAGCACATGAGACAGCATGATTGCCTCTGCACTTCTAATTGCTTTCAATGTTTACTTTTAAAGTAGTATTTTACAAAATCACAGCATTTGCATTGTTAGAATATTAAATATCTCATATTTTTTTTCTGCTCACTAAGAGGAAGAAACCTGGTTTGTACATTGTTTTCTTTGAGGACTTCATGGATGTGCAGCTCCTGAACGCGAGAAGTTTGGTTCAGGGTAGATTTTATTCCATATTTTGGAAATACATCTTGATTAGATTATTCTGCATCTACCTAATTTTAAAAGAGGTGTTAAAAACCACTATTAGATTTCCAAATCTGGTTCACACCCTTTGGTATGCTAAGAATTTTAATATGTCTCACACTCTACACTTTACTGTAAGAGTTATGAATTTTGCATTCACAATACATACTTGTTACTAAGTATGTGATTTAATAGGTATGAGCCATGTTACAACCATTTCTGCCCTGCAAAATTAATCAGACAAGTCTGCTTTTGTTCATTGCAACATGATTGTTTGAAGACCCTGGAATTATAATCCCATTTTAAACCCATGTTTGTCTCAAGACATGTTTCTTTTCTAATGTATTATAAGAATGCAGTAAATCTAATAGACAGTAAATAAAGCAGATGTGAACTTGCTTAGAAAATGTGGGATGAGGTGGGATGAGATGACGCTATCTTTCAAACTTCATGGACACTTGCCCCAGGTCAAGAATAGATCTTTTAAAATGCAAGTATTTAATATAAATTGATCCTCCTTGACCCCCAGACACATTCAGCTGCAGTACAAGCCTTTCATATGCCTCCATATGCTCTGTTTAAGTCATCTTTGCATCTGATGAATGGCACAAACCAACTCCATTTGCACTGAAGGAGCTCCTTAAATGTGAAGATCCACATTTGTAAGTAACAGGACATGCAATCTATCCATTAAAGAATATGTCAAGGCCAGGTTAGACAGAGACTTGGGTGACATGGTTTAGTGTGACGTGTTCCTGCCCATGGCAGGAGGGTTGGAACTAGATGATCTTTCTAACCCTAACTATTCTATGATTCTATGATTCTATGTCCTTTTCGTCAAGAGCAAGAGCAGTCTTATTTGAAATAACTCATGTGATGAGAGGGTCACAGGAAGGCACACCACACCAGTTTAGCCAGGCTGCATTTTCCTTGCAGAATCACATCTCCCAAGGTGAAATCGCAACAGATTAGACCACAACTGCACTCTAGAAGCAATAACAAGTACAGACCAAACTGACATTGGCAATACACATACGGGTTGTTATCTTGTCAGCAAATAGATTCAAAGCTAGCACCAATCCATCAAATACCCTCAGGCTCCATTACCCTTTTCTTTCACTGAATTGCTGTTTACAAACAAAAGGAATCCATTCTGTTTTTCTGAACAGATCAAAGTATAACAGGCTATATATGGCCTGCAGCAGAGTAAACCAGCACCACACGCTACAGCATTACTGACGTAAGGTAATTACAAGCATCAGCAGTGACACATTGACTTTTGCACCTACTGCAGTATTTTAAGCCTCTTTCCACTGTGTCATCAAGTACAGAGTTCAGCCACCAGTAGCCCTAGGCTAAATGTGCCAGTGCCAGATAAAAGCACAGGGGAACAGCTCTAGACATGGACTTGCAAGCTAAGGCCTGACTCAGCACTGCCTAAGCCTCCTGGGCAAGTGACTGACAGGTAAGGGTGTGCTGGCAAAGAAGACTCAATACCAAGCAGGAGACAGAAAGGAGAAACAGCACATTTCAACCATAGTTAACTGTTGGCAGAAAACTTGTGGAACATGCTCCCTTTGCTAACAGATTCTTAAAGTATATTTATTGCACAAGAACTTTTAATTACTCTCTAAAATCCTTGATTTCTGAATTTAGCTTGTTTGGGTATTGCCAGTGCCTGACTCTGCCAGGCTATGTAAGCAGAGAGGAGGAAGTGGTTTATCCCACTTCCCATATCCTCATCCTGAAAGCAGAGACAAGAATTCCAAGCTCTCTACCAGGCTTTGCAAAACACAGGAGCAGGCATGTGGTTCTTGATGAATAATCTACAACTCCACTAGCTATTGCCGGTTTCCTTCGGAGAAATACAGCTAGAAAGACTTTGTCCATGGACTACTTCAAACTAGTTCCTGTAGTCCTGTGGATAAACAGCACAGCTTAGGAAGACCTGCTGTGGAAAATAAGTGGCATTTTAGAAAACTCACGGTAGCAAAAGAATTTTGATCTGCAACCTGTCATCAAAGCATCACGAAGCACCTGGACTGGCGAACTTGGCCCCTACACAGTATAAACTCCATAGAGGTTGATTCACATCTTTGCCTATTTTGTAACTCAAAGCTGGCACAGTACTCACAAATATAGAACCACTACATTGCAAAATGGAACTCTCCTTTTCCTTTCTAAAAATGTTATGGCAATCACTGAGACATGTGACTCTTATTCCCTTCAGTATAATTTTCTGCATGAATTATGGAAACAGTTTGGTCATAGTCATGAGTATCATTTTTAAAAAATGTAACTGTTTTGCCTTTCATTTCATTTTTGTAGGCATGCCCTTATACCTGGGATCTACAGATTTAACAAAACGTTATTTTCTTCATCCAGCCTTTTTTTTTTTCCTCCACAATTGACATGTCTCCTTGTCTCATGAGGCTGTAACAGAATATACAATACAAAGCTCCCTTTAACAGTCGGACCTATTAATCCTCCATTCAGCCCACTGTACAGGTTTAGCAAGATGCACAATAAAACCCTTGATCCTTATCTGACAATGGCAGAAGAATGCACAGCCACTGTGCATAAAGAGTGTGCAATGTACTATTCTTTTGCAATTTTGCAATGTGGTCTATGCCTGACCAGCATGAAGAAAAGAACTGTTGCCTTTGGAGAAGCCCAAGCATGTATAGAGGGGTAGCACTTATATCAAGGAGGGTGAACCAGAATATACAGATCTGCCTAGAAATGCCTGAAAGATTTTAAACCACTTCAAAATTATCTGATTTTTTTTTTTTTTTTTTTTTTTTTTTTTGCATGAGCACCGACTCTAAGAGGAAGAAAAGATTTTTGGTCACATTATCAGTAAAAATAGAAGCAATTACTATCTAACGAGGTTAGGTTCACAGATGCACATACAGGTTGTTACGAACTGATCCAGATCACTCCCCTGTATTTCTCATGATTCCCTACATTGTAAGATACTGTACTATCATACTGTTGAACGCATAGTAGTTTGTAACAGTACACAGTTTGTTCATTTCCCTTCCATAAACATGGTATAACAACTACCTACAGTAGGACAAGAATGTCAAAAGAGAAAAAAAGATGTAATAAAATAAAAGCTGTGATGGAATGAACACATCTCTTTGGAATTAAAAAATTCATTACTTGAAGAGAGAGAACCTAATCTAGACTAGAATCAGTCAGAAATTGCAAGCTAGTTAGCACACCCCACGCCAAGAAACATAGTATTGTTTTATAGACTGGGTTATGAATAATAACAATATGAGAATGGTACGTTACATCTGACATGCGCAACTTCAGCTTAGAAGATTACCTATGTCATTATTACAGTAAGAGTTTGTGTTAATTAAGGTAACAAAAAAGAAAGAGGATTTAAGGGAAAAAATATCTCTCACAATGAATGCTCGGCAACATTTCAGCTTTCTGGTTTTGATCTACATGACTGGCTTTTAAAACTGACATAGCAAACAAACCTTGTCAGAAAATACTGTAACACACCACCAAGCTGCAGCAAATGATTTCCTTTAGGGTTAGGTTTGGCCATGTGTCCAGAAAAGACAAAATAAAAGCATGTCCTTGCTAAAATAAACCGGTTTTTCAAAATTCAGTGTCCTTCCCATACACAAAACTTTTATTTTTGAAGCAAGGTTTTGCTCTCTGCTTGGTTTATGTGCAGAGTATGGCTTTCAACAAACATCAGTAAGAACAGAGCAATTTCACCAGACTCCTCAGACAACGTTTCATTTGGCTGTGTAACAGCTGTATATGCAATTTAAAACTGAGTAGCCCTAGGTTTATGATTAACAATTTAATGTAAGTCACATCATGGAAGAAGCATCTTGAGCAATCTTCTTTTGTAATTTCCTGTACATGGTGTTCATTTCAATGCAAGTTTGTGCTGGTTTTGGCTGGGATAGAGTTAATTTTCTTCACAGTAACTGGTATGGGGCTGTTTTGGATTTGTGCTGGAAACAGTGTTGATAATTCAGGGATGTTTTTGCTATTACTGAGCAGCGCCTACACAAAGTCAAGGCCTTTTCTGCTCCTTACCCCACCAGTGAAGAGGCTGGGGGTGCACAAGAAGCTGGGAGGGGACACAGCCAGGACAGCTGACCCCAACTGACCAAAGGGACATTCCATCCCGTATGACCTCATGTGCAGTACATAGAGCTGGGGGAAGCAGAAGGAAGGGGGGATGGAAGGGGCAGTCGGAGTTACAGTGTTTGTCTTCCTAAGTAACCATTACGTGTGATGGAATCCTGCTTTCCTGGAGATGGCTGAACACCTGCCTGTTGATTGGCAGTAATGAATTAATTCCTGTTTTGCTTTTCTTGTGTGCACAGCTTTTGCTTTACCTATTAAACTGTCTTGATCTCAACCCATGAATTTCCTCACTTTTACTCTTTCAATTCTCTCCCCCACCACACTAGGAGGAGTGAGAGAGTGGCTAAGTGGTGCTTAGTTGCCAGCTTGGGTTAAACCACGACATAGTTGTAAGTCATCTATGGGTAAGTCCTGATGAATTAGAGGAAGCTGTAAGCAATACACATGGAAGCCTGACAACAATGAGCGTTTGTGATTAGTTAATAACTTGGTATTAACCTTGAGTTTCCAACTGCTAAATGTAATCATTAGAAACCTCCAGACTGATGTAATCTCTTACATTCCCAAGAAACAGAATGGGCCTTTCAACCAATTTTCCAAACTGCTGTATTTTTCTGTTAGTGCTTCCTGCAGAAAATTACTACAGATGCATTCATAGCTTTTGATGGCAGAACAACGAACTTCTGACAAAGCTGGGGTTGTTCATGGTCATGATCATGATCACGTTCACTTTATCTGTGTCAATGACCTCACTAGATTCTTACCTTTTATGACTTCTTATTTTCACTCAACTGGGACTACTTTTACCTTATATACATAAGGTCAATAATGCATTTGAACTATTGAGGATTTCATTGAAATTGGTAGTTTGCCGTAACATTCTTAATACTGTAGCTACTCCCTAAGCATACCCACAACAGTCTACCCCGGTGGAATTGAATGCTAGGGAACAGCACAAACAGAGGTAAAAAGAAAGAAAAACAAGATTTCCTAGGAGCTGCAGTTGTGTCGGAGGCTTTCGAAGGGCCTTGATGAACTGAGGGAGAATAAACTATGCTTGGGGCTACAATAACAAGACACAAATATTTGCCATCAGAAACAAACCCAGTAAATGTACCGTTCAGTAAATATGGGCATCACTAATACAAGTGCAAACCTTTACATTTACCTCATTTGCACAAACAAAAAAAAAAAGAAAAATTCTCAAATCCCATTGGAAGTGTGGAGGACACAGTCCTGCAGCTTCTTTCTACTTATAGGCTTGCAAATTTTTTTTTGCTGTTAGTTTTTGGACACTCTTTGAATTACAAGTCTGACAGGAGTAGGAACTTCCCTTAGCTCTGCATACAAAAGGTGATTTACACATAACAGTATCAGCAATGCATTGTACACCTACTATATATTATGTATGAAACTTTAATCTACGGCAGATAAAACAGATTTTCTACTTAAAACCTGCAGGCACACTCCAAATATTACTGCAGTTTCTTAGTAGAAGTAGGAATAGCTAAAGTTGATTTGAGCTGTTGTGTCCTCTCCATCCACAAAGTGCTTAATTCAAACATCTCTTTTCACACCAAATCTATCAGACCTCAGGGATTCCCTTGGCATTAGGAATTCTGGCTCAGTAAAGCAATCAAATGGAATGGAAGAACTGGGTCACCAATCAAGTTGTTCTCTTGGAAGCTCAAAGCATCCTTAAGTTTGCTAAATTTGACTATGTGAGTGATCTGTGTTGTACAGAGGAAATTCTCAGAGGGCATGGAGCTGCCAGAGTAGCTTCTTTCACTACCTCCTCGAATTGGCCTCTTTTATTGAAAGAGGCACAGACAGGAGAAGGCAATGTGCACTCTGTTGGTTCAGATCCCAAGGGCCAAGGCTATTACCATGTGTGCTAGTGACCAGCCTGACATGGGAATGGCTGCAGCTCTGCAGCCAGAGTGGAGCTTTCTACCAGCCCCAACCACATTGTAGATTACCCTGCTGCAACATTTGGCAAATTGCCAAATAGCCAGTTCTCCTTTATACTCAGTTGATATTAATCATAGTAGGCGGGATTGTCAGGAATGATTTATGGCTCACCTGCACAGCCAGAGTACAGTGACAGAAATCTGCAGATGAAAAGTGTGGCATTGCTGCTGGTTTTTTTCCAGGAAGCAACTGATTTTCTCTGTGTGGATCTATTTTTCCATTACATAATTACCTGCAATGTATGTTTTATGGCTGAAGTTGCCATCTGCAGCTACACACAGTATTTCACAAAACCCAAATTCTGATCTGACAATTTAGCCTGTTCACTGACCTATGTCTTTCCATACCATTTCCCTTAAAGGCTTTATGTGGTTGAGATCTTATGGTATGTCTATTTCTACGTAACAGTGTATGTAGTGGACCCACAAGCAAATACAGCAGGATATTCCACACAGGCAAATACAGAACATGTAAGCACATATACAAAGACTGATAGAGCCAGGCATATAGGATAAACCCTAAGAATCACAGCCAGGAATTAATGATTGTATCAGTATCAAGGGATCATGCAGTCAGGCTTTGTGGTGGAGGAAAACTATATGACCTCATTCAGTGTTCTTCTTTCAAATTGCCTGTTCACTATGGAAGGAACGGAAGATGGTCATCCTAAGTCCTTACAGAATTAGATTAAAAACTTGCATATCAGGGAAAGTATAAACTATCTTCTTGTCAGTCTGACATTCTCGTTCCCTGTGGATACCAAATACCATAGTTTATAGGAGTAGGCCTCTATCTGACTATTCTGCTCCTTTGCTCAAAGTAATTCCCTCTTTTGCATAAAAATGGTCTTTGTGAGTTTGAAGGATTATACTTTCGTATCAATAATTAAGCAAATGAGGAGCCAGGTAAAGCTACTAAAGCTACAAGACATATGTGTGTTCTATATATCTCCAGTGCAAAAGATATTTAATTAACTTTATCCAGATTAATACCACTGAGGAAAATAAGGCTGATAAGAGTTCCCCACACAGTCACATGTGTTTTCTGACCTATTACTGCAAAAGTTCCTTTCCTCCTTATTCTGAAGTAGCTTCTTTCCAGGTAACATTTCTGCCTGGAATCACAAAGTACAAAATGTGTAAGGAACTTACATGCTGTTCCATGAGAAACATTTGGGAAAATCTGGATACGGAATGTAATTTCAAATTTATAGAGTCAACTTGCTGTGTTCATTCTGGGTTTGTGAGCACTGCCTTAGGTTTGGCTAATGTGGTTTTGTATTTTAATATGGAACAGAATAATAATAACAGCTCTGCCTGAGAGAGAGTTAAGACTTAACCAAAAATTCATAAAGAAATTCCCCATGGTGTAATGTGGGATCACCTAGGCTTAGTACAGACAAAAGCCTAAATTCTGAAAAATTTCTGAAAACTACCTTCATTTTGCAATGCAATTTGAGACATCTTGAAAAGACTGGGTTTTCAAAAGACAGATGTTCCATAGTTTTCATGGCATGAGTGCTGCTAAAAACAATGAGCCAGTAAATCCTTGAAAATGGTGCTTCATTCTAAATTAAATTCTACATAAGATACCATTATTAGTGGCTGGAAGCTTCTATATCTAGAGGAAACTCTCTTCCTTGTGTCCACTGGAGTAGGAAGAACTTTTCATAAGGCTGCCTTAGAATCATGATATAGCAACACCTACAGCAGATGTCACTAAACCTATGCAAAGAAGGATAATGTTATTCCCCCAGTTAATTTATATCTGCTTTCTACCGTACTGCACCCAGTTACTCTGTGATCGCACCTAGTGCTAAAAAGGTAAGTGGTTTATTGGAGGGTGGGGAAAGGCAGGGCAGGTTGAGGGGTGCAAGAGACCATTAATGTCTTTCTGAGATAAACTGTATTTACATTTCCCCAGTGTCTGGTGTGCAATGACCTTGGATCCTGACTGTTCTCTCAGTAACTGTCTGTCAGGTCTGGCAGCAAAAAACCTCAGGTAACTGCACCATCTGATGCAGCATGCTAGAAAGCAAAGGAGAGAAGAGGCTGCCCTCTTTTAGGATGATAATATACCAGATTATGCGTTCCTTTGCCTCTGTGCATTTTGTTTCGTATCTCTTACTCCTTGCACAGAACTGCAGAACTGCTTAGGAACGCATTGCCATCCACAGTTCCCTCATTGCCCATGTGTCGCACCTCTCTTCGACTCTAAAGGCTTATGGAGACATGAAGTTTCACATCCCATGCCCCTTCTACTGACACCCTGCACTACCTCCTCTCCCTCAGAAAGATTTTTTTTTTTTTCCAATGAGGTATACATTTATAAACAGCAGTTGTACAAAACTACTTGATCCGCTCCTTTCTACCATGCTAGTTTTTATGGGCAATAGCCAGGTTGCACGAACATCGTATACCCTACATGTCCTAAAGAAAGAATTTACACCTAGGTATCTTGGATATAATGACACAACATGTAATTCCTGCCCCTTAATAACAGATATTATCGTAGGAAATAGCCTTGATATTCAAGACTTTGAATATCTCCAACTAATACCAGTAACTCCAAGATAACAGATATTGGCATTCACCTATACACCTTGGATATACAAAAGGGATAGTGGTACCCAATTATACATGAAGGGCAGCCAGAAAGAGCAGAAATTGGGTGAAGCCCAGTCATTTCAGGAAAACCAATGTTCTAGCACTTCAAGTGCATACCTCAATAGTGACGCAGCAAGATGTGGTT
This sequence comes from Psittacula echo, assembly GCF_963264785.1. Taxonomy (NCBI): domain Eukaryota; kingdom Metazoa; phylum Chordata; class Aves; order Psittaciformes; family Psittacidae; genus Psittacula; species Psittacula echo. Next base: position 49,707,015 of record NC_137743.1, read on the forward strand.
TGTGGATAAACCTGTAATTAGAAGTGCACTTGACTGAGTGCTTCTCAGGAACATCATACACAAAATAAACAAAAAGTAGTTTCAGTAATCATAATGGCAAGAATATGAACTTTGTGCAAACTATTAAGTGGATACCAATAACCTGAGAGCACTCCATTGAAACAGGAACTGGAAAAGAATGCAGAGATTCTCTGCCTCTCGGCTTAAGGTTTAAACTATTTTCATTTAGCAACCGTACAATGATATCTGTGTGGATAATGTTGTTAAAAGTAGCCCATTAAACCCTGAGCTTCATGCCAAAAAGAATCTCTGAATCACCGTTATCATCATCTTTGAACTCTCTAAATTTTGGCTATCTTGTGTATTTATGAACATCAAAATCTTCAACACATTTCAGCATCTTACTGCAGAAAAAGGTCTAAATTTTCTTTCATGCTAATGTATAAAGCAAATATATCTGGCCCTTCTATGACCATGCAGGGAAACAGTCACTATTTTATAGGATACGACCAATGTCCCAGCTTGCCCCGTCTGCCTATCACCTCAGGTAGAATGTGAAGAGGGATTCTGGGTTCCAGCCCTTTTCTTTGCATTTCTGAACACTTGGGCAAGCATTAAGCATGTCCTCATATACCTGCTGGGGATCCAGCAGCAGCCAAGTATCAAAGCTCAGGTCCTTTTTTCCTAATGCAACATTGGAAAACATGTTCAAGAGTCTTCCCTTCACCTTTTTCCATCCCTTTCTTCTCCCCATGATTGTCCACTCTTTTGACTGTACCACTGAAACTGATTGCACAAGCGTCACGTGAATGCCAGTCAAAATGTTTAACCTTCCATTCACCCGCACACTCTGAGACACAGGATCTTCTTCAAACAGTCACTCTATGATTTGCAGGTAAGGAAAAACAAACAGGCTTAAAATGAACTGAACCGAACCGAACTGCTGCATTTATACAGGCACTGCTAAACAGCAAAGTCCTTGTTTATGCTACACCTTATTTTACCTTCAACCCACAGTGACTTCATCACATCTAATTTCTAAAGTCTGGGTATGAATTCTTACAAACCAAATGTATTTCATTTATTCAAATTGGTATATCTTTTCTTAAGTAAGCTGCCTTGCTGAATCTGCTAGGGCTAAGACAATGCCTGTAATTGTGCATCAAGATAAATGCCCTAAGAATGGGCCAGTTATTCCCACAGAACATGGACAGGAGATCACCACACATACCCAGGAAGCCTACACTGCCCCAGAACCTAAAGCAATATAACCGCATCAGCCCAAGAGAGCATTTGAGCTAAAGGCAAGTTGAGCCTATGGCAATACCCTTATTGATAGCTAAACTGTATTGTATCAGGGGACAAAAAAAAAAAAAAAAAAAAAGCCCAACCCATCACACAGCAGAGAAGAAGTGAAGAAGTAGGACATGGCATATTTTACAGAAAACCAGGCTAGTAAGAAAAGAACGACTTAAAAAATAATCACTCTTACGGCATGACACTTTCCTTATATGCACACATCCAGTCCAATTCTAGTATATGCCCAATTTCAGTCAATGAATATCCCAACTGTGGGGAAAATTTTGGTCATGGAGCAGACACTATTAGATCCTCAGAAGATGCAAACATGAAACTGGATCTTTCTCAGTTCTACTACTCGCAGAACTATTTGTAATTCAACAGACATAAACTAGACAAGGTGTCCTGGCAGATCCACCAAAGTGCTCACTTACTTCCTTTCCTGACAGCCTTCTGGTTGGAAAAATTACAGCTCTGTTCTCCAGGTGTGTGATAAAGCAACTACTGAAGACATTGAGTTTATCAAACATACCAATACCAGACAAAAAATCCCCATGCTGCAGAATTTCTCAGAGTTCCACCAATTTGTGCCACAGGCTTTTTCACATTCATTACTTCATGCTCCAACCAAAAAGTAGGTATGAATCCATATTATTCTCACTATCCAGTTAGCAGTGCTCTTTGCTTTTAATTCCCAGCAGGATCAATTATCAATGAATAATTAACAAGAGTGCTTGAAAGCTCAGAAATACAGCCTAAGAACCAGAATGTTTTCGGATGAATGCATATGCTTTATTAATCAATTTTACAGTGGCCAACCCCAAACTACTTCTTCATTCTCTTTCTAATGGCCCAGATTAATAACAAAATACAAATGCCCTTGCCAAACAATTCAGAAAGCCAATCATGCCACTGAGGCTACAGGCTTTTTACGTCAGAGATCAACTTCTGCTTAAGAAACGAAAAAGTCATTTATTTTCCACAAAACAAACCCAAAATTTAAAAATAACCTGGCTTTTAACTATGGATTTTGTCATGTTTTTCTACTCTATTCTCTGTTCTTGGGAGCCACAATACATAACAGTACAAGTGATACAACAGACGATAGGACAGATTGCCATGTCATCTTTCAAAGAGCCAAAATAGACTCAGAGGTGGAAATGAAGGATACTTCCTCTAGTCAGAAGTACTGACACTGTTTTCCTATATATGAGTTACTTCCTAGGGTAGGTCCTTGCGACTGATTTGCTACCAGTAGCATGGTCCATGATGTAATGATGAGTAGTCTCAAAATAAGACCCTGCAGAACTGCTTGTTTTCTGTACTAGGTAGGAAAAGTGCATGTCAGTGCACTGCTGCAAGTTCAAATCCCTTCTGATAGAAATGAATCTTGATGCTCTGTAGGCTCTGCTGGTAATTGTAGTATCAGGGTTCTGCATGCCTTCATCCCTGAAGCTGGAAGTCTGACTGTGCGTTGAAGATTCACTGACAGCTTCAAAACCCCTCTGGCCTTGTGTCTCATAAGTCATATTTAAGGAAATTGGGACTAACTTAAATTTATGTCAATAACTTGTAACAATTTCTCTTTGCAACTATAGCTGCTGCCATCTAAACTGGCAGGACTCTTCTTTCAGATTTCTCAACACAGGAAAGACATGGACCTGTTGGTATGGGTCCAGAGGAGAGTCACAAAAATGATCAGAGGGATGAAATACCCCTCCTATGAGGAAAGGCTGAGACAGTCGGGGTTTTCAGCCTGCAGAAGATAAGGTTTTGGGGAAACCTGACTGTGGCCTTTCAGTACTTGAAGGGGGTTTATAAGAAAGATGGGGACAGGCTTTTAAGTAGAGCCTGTTGTGATGAGAGGTAATGGTTTTACACTAAAAGAGCGGAGATTTAGACTAGATGTAAGGAAAATATTTTTTTGCAATGAGGGTGGTGAAATACTAGAACAGGTTGCTCAGAGAGGCAGTAGATGCCCCATCGCTAGAAATACTTAAAGTAAGGTTGGAAAGGGCTCTAAGCAAACTCATCTAGCTTATTGCACGGGAGGAGGTTGGACTAGACAACCATCAAGGGTCCCTATCAATCCAAACCGTTCTACGATTCTGTGATTATTTTGCTGTTTCAGTATTCGTGGCCAGATTTAATTCTTTAGTTTCCCCTGTATCTTCCATGTGCTGGCTAGTGGCTACGTACAGTCACAACTAACTAAAGAGACACAAGTATCCATTGATCCGTTTTAGTGCTATCATAAACATTGTTCTGCACTTTCAGAATATGGAAATACTGTCAAGAATTATTTCCAGAATTTGTCAAGAAGTTTTCAAAACTCAAGTTGTTGAGACATTAGGAAATATTTCTAAACTGTATTTGTCAGTCAAATGGTAACACTTGTGGTTGGAAGTCTACTGGATGAGGAACAGAGAAATTAAAGGTGCTGTTCTTCATAATAGATCATAATTGAAGGGGCAAAAAAAATTCATAAATTTATTACTACATTTATAGAAACCTTAAAAGAAATCCAGAATAGCTCATAGCTTCTAAAGTATATAGAAATACAAATATAATATTCAAAAGTTCATTGAATGATTAATATACCTTTAAAACATATCATAGACAAAAAAGTAATACCAAGAGTTACAATTTTAATGGCTCAAACAAAACATTACATACTTATGAATACGTATATTAACTCTTTATGAACTGTTGAAAGTTTATTTTAGTGCACTTGCTTCAGAGCTGGTAGCCAAATAACAACACTGACTACACCAGCTGGCCTGTACCTTCCTCAGATTTCAAAGCACCTGAATTTTCCTGGAATATTTCAAACTACAATTCTTCAAAAACTCTCGTGTTTCTTGAAAGTTCTAGCAGAGTAACAATCAATACCTAGAAAAAATGATGAAGCTTTGACAGTGATTGATTTCATTAAGGACTTTTTTAAAAACGTTTTATTTTAGCTGATAAATAGGAGAAAGAACAAAGCAATTAAAAGAGACTAGAAGATTAAACAGCATGAAGAAATACTATATATAGTTAATTTTCCTTTTATGGATGGTAGCCTATTACCAGGTCTGGAAAAGGATGTTTACATGAGGTTCAAACATTCAACAACTACATGTAATTACAGTAACATATTAGAACACAGATTCAAAACTCAAAAAATTGCCATTGTTGATATTTCAAACATATATGTATCCATCTTTGCATGCACATCATAATCTGAGATATCAGAAGGCGCTGTTTTTTCTGTAATTATACAGACTGGCTTATTATAGCCAAAGCCGTTTGGTACTGTGAGCAGTATCTGTGAAGAGACAGAAACAAAATCATAGTTCATATCCTTACCTATTTGTTCTAACCTATCAAGATAAATGGGAGGTGGGAAGGAGCAAGCATGGCAGCTCCAGTTTGCTCTCCAGAGTTCTTTTACATTTGAACTGATGTATTCAGGAAGCAGGAGCTGTATGAAGGCCATTATGAGTGATGCTGGATAAACAGAAACTGTCCATCAGAGCAGAGTTAACAGAAGTGTTTTTTGTTAGAACCACTACACGTCCGGAATTCTGCTGTCGTTTAACTCCTACTATTTCTGAGTCCCAAAGCAATGGTAGATTCAGGTAGGCTTGCTAAAATTAATAATGGATTCCCTCTGCATGACTGTTATATACTATGATTTGGCATTTCCACAATCTAACCAGTATTTCTGCTTAGGCTAAAATATTTCACTGTTACAACAATCTGCAAGCGAAATCCCTTCTCTCTCATGTAGTTTCCAAGCCAGTATCTACCCAAACAAAACTCAGCCAGTCTTACGTAGATTTGTGTAGAATGAACACAATGTGATTCACATTGGTGATTACTTTAGTGTTTAGAATAATATTTTTATAACAGCCTATAAAGATGATATAAACCTTCAGCAAAAGGTTATAGCATGCCCTCTGACATTTTATTCAGCTGTTGCTCTGTTCACAACTTCCACTGAACTATGGACAGTGGTTTAGATGTGGGCTTGCCAAAACCTCGTAGTAAAGAACTAAAACCTCCCACTACTCTGTAATCATAGAATCATAGAATCATAGAATAGTTAGGGTTGGAAAGGACCTTAAGATCATTTAGTTCCAACCTTCCTGCCATGAGCAGGGACACCTCACACTAAACCATGTCACCCAAGGCCTCATCCAACCTGGCCTTGAACACCGCCAAGGATGGAGCATTCACAACCTCTCTAGGCAACCCATTCCAGTGCCTCACCACCCTCTCAGTGAAGAATTTCTTCCTTATATCCAATCTAAACTTCCCCTGGTTAAGTTTTAACCCGTTACCCCTTGTCCTGTCACTACAGTCCCTAATGCAGAGTCCATCCCTAGCATCCCTGTAGGCCCCCTTCAGATACTGGAAGGCTGCTATGAGGTCTCCATGCAGCCTTCTCTTCTCCAGGCTGAACAGCCCCAACTTTCTCAGCCTATCTTCGTACGGGAGGTGCTCCAGTCCCCTGATCATCCTCGTGGCCCTCCTCTGGACTTGTTCCAACAGTTCCATGTCCTTTTTATGTTGAGGACACCAGAACTGCACACAATACTCCAAGTAAGTTCTCACGAGAGCAGAGTAGAGGGGCAGGATCACCTCCTTCGACCTGCTGGTCACGCTCCTTTTGATGCGGCCTGGGATACGGTTGGCTTTCTGGGCTGCAAGCGCACACTGAAGCCGGCTCATGTTCATTTTCTCATTGACCAACACCCCCAAGTCCTTTTCCGCAGGGCTGCTCTGAATCTCTTCTTTGCCCAACCTGTAGCTGTGGTAATGTTTTGTTGTATTACAGCTAAAAGCCATAGTAAAGCCTTCTAAGAAAGGCTCTTAAAACCCCCAGTATCTAAATCACTGTGGTTCTGATGTCTCTTGGGACAAAGAAGCAGCCACAAGGCCAGTATAATGTTTGCCACACAGAGATGTGGAAAACAGGAGCTCCACCTGCCTTAACACCAAATGACAGGGAATAGGAATGTAAGCTGGAGCTGGCCACAGCCTGCTGGAGGCTGCAAGCAGAGGCAGAGAATACTCAGAGATGGAATGCCACTATCTGAAGCCTGTTCTTCTCCTACATGGCCATAAAGGGCTGCAGTAACCAGCCATAACCCTAAGATAATGGAGAGTAAAATATAAAAGCATCTCTTTGTGACAATAGAGGGTAAAATATTAAACCATCTCAAAAAACTGTACCATAAGGAGCCATTGTCTTCCAGGCCTATCTGGAAAGACCAGAGACCTGCTCATTGCCATCTCCCATATGACCTCCCTTGTCACTGCAGTTCAGTTAGCAGAACTGAGTGCACAAACATTCCTTATCCACCACAGCACAAACACCTACACTCTGTTTACTGTGACACTTAATGCTTTGAGGCATGCTATGAAAACAGGTGTTAGGACTTTGGGAAAATTCAGGCAGTCTAGCTCCATCCTACATGTTTAGTGGGTACTGAAGGGGACAAATGAACCATCATCACAGAACAGATTTTGCATCACTTTTCTGCAGAACAAAAACCTCTCACAGTCTTATTAAGAACCCAGACATATAGTGGAAGACATGAGTCATCTGAAGCTGCTATAGTCAGAATAATATAACTGCAGCTCATATACAATGGTGCAGCAATGAAAAGACTCACGACCGTAAATATTTTTGTGACCACAGTGTCTTCTGTGAATGAGGAGCAATGCAATCACAGTCTTGACATTATGACTGGTATCAGTCTGTCTTATGACTAGGTCAAGAGATATTGTCATAAAAGTTACACAACTGTCAGCCAACAATTATTCTTAGCAGCAAATTTAATAAAACACTTTGGCATCCGTTCCTGGAAGCCTAGAACTTATACAGCTCCTCCTCATCTATTCCATGTGCACTTTGAATGGCAATATCATACCTTCCATCTCTGCTTATAGCTTCAACACCTGCAATTTTACACAAGAAAAAGAAGCTGCATCCTAAAAGCATAAATTCGTTTGCAAAAATCAGTAAAGACAATAAAACAAAGCTGGTGAAAACAGAGCTAGTGTGCTGTAGACCATTAGCTTTCCAAACTACTGTCTAACTAATTTAAGGCTGAGACAGAACAATCGTACTTTAAAAAGCAGATGACTTACTAAATACTAGCTTTTTCTGAATTATGAATTATGATTCAATTCTGTGATTCTATGATTATATGAAACATGCTGATTTAGTATCTAAGGCATAGTTTTAATGTAACAAAAATATCCTAGACCCAGTAACTACAGGGCAGTGAAGAAACAGGAAATCCTTCATTTGCTGGACTGCGAAAGTAAGTGAACAGGACTATCTTCAGCCTAGCAAAAAGTTTCCTCCCTAGTAGCATTGAGAATTTTCCTTTTGCTGTGCCCAGTCTGGGATTAAACACAGGAGTTCAGTTTCCAAAACTGTCAGTCAAGACCTTCTCACACAATCTAAATTCATTTTGAAATGCTAAGTGAAATACATGAAATAGAAGCAAGTCATTCAGTGTTCACAAAATGCAGTTGATCTAAAGCAAACTATATAACCTATTGTATGGGTTGACTTTTATCTCATGTGGGCTTAGCTAGCAGAGCTAAAAATGTTAGCCAATACAAGATTTGAGGCTGTCTTCTGAACAGATACAGATGATAACCTTGTGAGCTCAGCTATCTGCTTCAATCGCCTTGGTGTAGCATGTTTCCAGTAAAAGTTACAGGAATTTAGACAGTTTGTACCAATTGAAATTGCCCAACTACACACTTTGCACGCAAATGCTGTGGAAGCACTGTGGAAGGTTCCTCATTGGGGCTCTAAGTATGAGTTACCAGAACTCTGAATAAACTCTTTCCAAACAAAGTAAGTCTTCCATTCCTAGGGAATAACTAGCAATCTTCCATTGCCATTGGTACCACACCTGCAAAGGTAATTCTTTTTCAGGACTTATTCCGAATCTTAAAATTTACCCAAATTGTTAACGCTTTTTCTTTTTGCTTCCTTAATAAGGGGCTTACAATACCAACAATACCAACAGGAATCCTGAGATTATCATCCCACATTTCTTTTACAAAGTTAAAGCAGAGGGTATGCTGGTGTTTGACAGACCTCAAAATGGATGATTTATGTGCTGAAGACATTGTATCCATGGCATCATGGAGTTACACACAGGCTAATTCACTCTGCTGCACAATTCAGCATATTAATACAGCATGTACTGGTACAATATGCATGTATAGAGCAGCACTGATACACGTAAATTTCAGGCCTTCATGACTCCACAGGAGAGCACACGAAATAGAAATCAGCAAAAGAAGAAAGCAAGTTCAGCGAACACCACTTTTGTTCTGGCTTTCATGATCTGGGGGCTAGATTCATTAGTTCTAAACAGGATGCTTGACTCTGCCTTTCAAACAGGAGAGCATTTTGACAGCAAGGCCAGCCTGCCTCTAGCTGCAATACTGCCAGCTCCAGCTGTCAGTATTGACTGCGTATCACTTCTTCTTTAGCCTAGAGGAGCTATGTTGTCAGAAACTCTCCACAACTAACTTTAAATATCACTGCTGAGTGACATGAAGCATTGGCAACTGCACAGTGCCTGGTCTCCAGTCTCCAAAACTCCTCCTGAATCCACAAACAGGAAGATCCAGGATGGAAAATCAAGTCCAAGACACTGAGTAACCAGAGAATTCCTGTAATACCAGCCTACTGGGCCATTCCCCAAATTTTAGCTAAGCATTTCGGCAATATGCTCTACAACCCTTTTAAATACCAAATGGTGCTGGATTACTTATGACTTCCCACTATTCTTCTCTTTCAAGAGTTCTGTTACTGTATTATTGCTAGAGAGGTCAGATGCCCTGAGGACAGTGTAAGTGGGAAGCATCCTGGTTGGAATACAGGCTGAATGTTGCTTTTTAGCTGTGATTCAGCATGAAAACTCTTTGCGGGGAAACTGAGGTGAACAGCACGGCGTAATTTACTCAGCAGACAGAAACGTTAAACACAAAAGTATATACACTCCATAGAAACACACAGACCCTTATCCTGCAAAGAGATCCAACACTTCATTATACATGTGCTTACACAGGTCGTGGGCGTCCCTGCCAGTCATATCGAAGGGGGACACGGCACCTCCCCCCCAGCGCAGCCGCTCCCCTCTTTGGGCCCCGCAGGATTTCCTGCCTCAGCAGCCCCTCAATTCCTGGAAACGGTTTCTCCCGAGGGCAGGAAGTGTGGCGCGCCGCCGCCCGAGGGGGCGAGAAGCCCCGCGCAGGGGGGGCACGGCTCCACCCTTGCAGGCAAGAGTCGTTGCACCTCACCTGAGCAGCGGCACCGCCTCCTTCCCCCACCCTTTTCCCGCCGCCGCCAACGCGCGCGGCTGTAACGGCTCTAAGGGCACCGCGTGCTCGAGAGCGCTCACGTGACAGCCCGGCACAGCCCGCCCCGGGGGGCTGGTTGGCTGCTTGGGGTGCGTCGGCCTCTCCGCTCCCCGCCGGCCGGGCGGGGCGGGGCGGGGCGGGGCAGGGCAGGGCAGGACAGCACAGCACAGCACAAGACAGGAGAGGGCGGGCTGGGCCGGTCGGCTGGCTGTACGGTGCAGTGCCGTACAGTATAGCACTGCACTGCTGAGGAGGTGAGCTGCGCCGGGCAGAGCACAGCACAGCGCTGCGCGCGGCGGCTGGCACTTCTGCCCTTGTCCTCAGCAGGTCCCGCCCCGCGCTCAGGTAAGACGCGCGGTCCCGGTGGCGCTCACGCGGGCAAGGAGGAAGAGAGGCAAGCGCCACTGCTGCCAGGCGCTGCCTGAGTCTCCTGGGACGCTTGCCGTGCCGAACGCGTAGGGGCGCGGATGACCCAGCGGGTTCGGGGAGGGGCCGGACGGGGTGGCAAGCTCCGCTGCATCCGAGCAACGCGGGAAGCTGCCGGCCCGGGAGTCGCCGACAGCCGCCGCGGAGAAAGGAGCTCGGCGGGAGGCCGAGCCACTGCGGGGCTCGGGACGGCGCTGCCCAGAGGACTGGGGTGCGCCGACTGCCGCCACTCCTCTGAGGGGGCAGGTCCTGACAGGAGCCCCGGCTGCTCTGGAGCGCTGAGCGGAGCTGCGTCCTGCCTCTGGGGAGGACCGGCACCTGGCTGGCCTGACCTGGTGTCCCGTATGCTTCCCCGGTAAGGCTAAGAATGCTAACCGTTCCCTTGGGTGTGCAGGCGATCCTGCTGCAACGCTATTGAGTCATTAAATACCGTTAGATGTATTTATTCTGTCGTTGAAGACGTTGTAAATAGTGTGCTGCCGTGTTTATCTCTACGGTAATATGACTTTTACTTGTTTGTGCAGAGGGCTTCTTTATACTATTTATTCTGTCTTCCCCCTCTTTCTGAAAACACAATGAGCAAAACTAAACTCTGTTTGTATTTTACTTTCTAGATATTGATCTGACACACTTGCCCTAAAAATTAAAGTTACCTCACGTATAGATTCTCCAGGCTCTTTCTAAATGTACTTTGTTTGAAAAGCAATTTACCGAATTAATGTAGCATGCCCAAAGGTAACTTGAGTTGACGTACGAGCAAAGTAACATCTATCGCATGAGCAAAAATGGAATATTGCTGCCCTTGGGTTCCATTTTAATCTTAAATTATTAATGGGTCTCTGCATTACATGAATGAAATTTGCAATCAGCACAGAGTGCAAATGCACGCAGAGAACCAGATACAAGAGGACCTGGTTATGAAGAAGCATGTATCTCCGAAAAGACTAGCAGGAGGAAGTTAGAGAGCCCCTTCTGTTCCTTACAGCTGTTGACAACCTCTAGGGGGGAAAGCAGTGGGCCATATCCAGCCCAGCAATTTAGCAGATCTCAGGAATCACAGAAGAGTAAAACTTTTTCCTTCAGAGAAGGGAGCACAGAAAGTTAGAGCTTTAGTACATATGCTTTTGTTTAGCATTTTTTACAACTGAGTCATTGTGGGTGCTCCTAAGGTAAGGTTTAATGGTAATCATGGTATCCAGTCTTCTTTTAGAACCTGATTGACAACTTCTTACCAAATGCCATCATTTGTACTTAGTTAAATAAAAGTATTTGCATCATATGTCATTAGTTAATTTTTGTCTGTGTAATCAGTACAGGAAAAAAATCATTTATCGCTAAAGGACACCCCAGAAAAAGCACACTTGCCTAAACTGAAGTAGGAAAGCCAAAACACATGCATTTACTATAAATTCTGGCATATTAAAGGTTTGAAAATATGTTAAGAGGAAGTGTTGGGTTTAGGTATCAATGGGAAGCAAAATTTCTACTATCTGTTCAACCATGTAATATACAGCAAGTGAGGTGTGTCATAGTAAAGATTACAACAGTGGACTAAGATTCTGCTCTTTTACTTGAAATTCTTTCAGTATTTGAACTTTTAAAAGCAAAATCTTGAAGTAAGGCCATATTAAGCAAAGCAGAAACATTATGCTTATAAGCAGTTACTTTTCTTCCACCTAATCCCCCTAAGTTTGTTGAAGAGATTTGGGCAGATGTACTGTAAATGTATGATGTTACAGAAACATGAAACACAGACATGATAGACAAGTAAAAGGAAGCTCTTACGTGAGTTGAGAGGATTAAATTCTTCAATATTGTTAGTTTGGTAATAATCTTAAAACTGGGTGAGAAAAAAAGACTGGATCAACTTCGGCTACTGAACAAGCCAGAGGTGAAGCTGGAGTGGATTTGAGGAGCAAATTGGGCTGAATTTTCCTTGAGTTTTCTCTAGTGTGCTTGTGTTAGCAGAATTACTTGTCCATAGCAGAAGCTTCTAGTCCAGATCATACATGACTGGTTGTGCATTGGCACAAAGGAACCATCCAGGGAGCCCAGTGTTCTACATGGTCTTGTCTTCTTGGGAGACTTGGGCCAGGCTTGCGCTGCAGTTTTATCACCTGTCAACCTGCGGGAACAGCCACTTGCTCCTCTTCTTCCTGCCTGTTTAAAGGAAGTTCTTCACCTTGGAGAGTAAGACCATATCAATACACCCCTCACTGAATTACTCTTTGTTTCTGACTTTATTTTCCCTCAGCTTATGGTGACCTTACTGCAGGTCCTGCAGACAGCACCATAGTGAGCATTAGTTCATGTAATGCCTGCCTGAGTGAGGAGCAGATGGGAGTGAGAGGGAATTGCAGTGCCACCACTAGAACTGATGCTCTCTGGTGCAGGCATGCAGGGTAAGAGTCACATAAAGCCAGCTCTCTTTTAAGCTGTGAACCTGACTCAGAAAAGGAAGTTACAACAGCTAAACCTTATATGCATTCTTCTGAGTGCAGATCTTCATCACAGAAATAAAAGATCTTCCACTACCATGGTAGAGAAGATATTTATAATTTGGAGTTGTAATCAGGCAGCACAATGCTAATTAATATTAGAACCTTTCTTTTGTGGTCCCAATTATCTTCAAACCCAGAAAGCAGAAGATTGAGAGTCACGGGGTTGGAAGCCAGAAACTTTTTTTTTTTTCCTGTGAAGTGGGTCTTTTAAGCTTATGCTTTAGTAAAGGTGAAAATCAGGTTTAACTACATTTCTGTCTGTTTACATTCTTCCAATAACTGGTCTGACTTTACAGCATAACAATTAAAAAAGTCTCAGCAAGCGGGAGAGTCTCAATGTGGCCTTTAAGAGAACAATAATGTACAAAATTAATGGCTTCTGAATAAGAATTATGAATGAGCTGGTAGAAGGGCTTTGCATGTCTATTTCAGAGTGAGAAGAACCTCAATGTATCTGCAGAGGCCATGTCTGTAGATTTTAATGAGGGCAAAGCACAGAAAGGCTGATTGAAATGTGAAATGTCTCAATGTAATAAAAACAGAGAAATCTCTGAGGTTTATGATCAGATAAACCAGATCTCCTTTTTGTTTGATTTTGGTTTTTGGTTGGGTTTTTTTGTTGGTGGTTTTTTTGTTGTGGTTTTTTTTTTTTTTTTGTTGGTTTTTTTTTGGTTGTTTTTTTTGTTTGTTTGTTTGTTGTTTTTTTGTTTTGGTTTTGTTTTGTTTTTGTTTTTGTTTTTTTTGAAAGAAGTTGCAAATAACTTATGATCTGCCATCAGTACTGAGGGAACAAATGAGCAGTCATGAATGGTAAACTATCACATAAACAGGTATTAAATAGTTTGAGAGCCCTGTGTGTGCTAATGCCACTATTTAATTCATTATTTGGGGTTTTGTTTCACTGTGGGATAGGGCTGTTATTTGTAGGGCTCACAAAGGGAGCTATGTGTGGAGCCTTTAAGGGCCTGCCTTCAGAAAGTCAGGGTGAACACAACAGAAAAAATGGTGAGAAGATTCTCAACAGTCATAGCTGCGTGAAACATAGCAGTTGAGGAAGACAAATATGGTCTTGGCCACTAAAATGCTTATGGATAAGTAGCAACACTACTTCCAGGAAGGGAAGCACATCTAAATGGCTGTAAAGATCATGCCTCTAGCTCTAGTGTCAATTCCGGTGGCTTGCCTATTCCACAAAGATGGAATGAGGTGTTACTTCATTTTCCTGTTTGCCCTCAGTATTGTCTAGTGAAGAGTATCTACAGAAGATGGGAATTTCTGTGAGAAACTAACTTGAATCATAAATTCAACTCCTAAATGTTGCTGTTAAGGAGGGAGAAATGCCTAGAAAAGCTAAGCAGGTCTCCAGCCTCTTCAGCGGAGAATCTGCCTTTCGCGTCTGTTTTTCGAGATAGCATGAAACCTCTGAAGGCTACTTGTATCATTGAGTGCTGCATTTAGAGCAGCATCTGAGGTGAAATCAACGTTGCTCTCACCTTAGGTTCTTGGAAAACCTCAGCCTTGCTCCTGCATGGAAACCAAGCCACAATAATGCAAACATTTACCAAACCAAATGATTCACTTGTATGATTAATTTCATTTGTGACTAAAGGTGAAAGCAACACAGAAATCCCAGTTCATGTGTCATCAGGCTGGCAGCTTATCTTTTAAAGTCTTGTGGGCAAAAAAATAGCCCTCTTTAGGGTCTTTAAGCTAATCTATGAAGACCTGGTTAACTGTGATAAGCAGTGTTTGGTTCTGACATGAAAGGTGTTTGTTTTTTTTGGTTTTTTTTCTTTTTTCCCTAAATCCAGAGGAAAATTATTAAAGAAAAAATTCTAAAAGAGCTGTGTCCATCTCCAGTTATGCTCAAAAGCTCATCTATCTACCCATGATTTCTTCATGGCATTGGGGTGAAGATTCAGATATTCAATTAACCTGTTTGAAACTTTGAAAGGCTGTTTTGTTGAGAGGCCTGTTTTCCAATATAAAATGGTCATAAGGAATGTCTTTGCTATTGCATGTATTGCAATTTTAGGTTGGAAACAGTAAGGCTTATTCTTTCTATTTTTTTTTTTTTTTTTTCCTCTCCTTTCCCTTTCAGGAGTGCCGCAGTAAGAGAAAGACATGAAATATCTTTAATGGACTTCTGCTTTTGATCAAGCTGTTAAAAATGGATATGAACATTATTTTCTTCTGTGAGGTAAGTATTCTTAGGGAAAAGTTTTAAAAAAAGAATAAAAGAAAAACTGACTAATTTCACTTAGCATTGTCTGTCACTGCTGCTGTTCTGTCCAGCAGCTTTTCGTCAGGTGTTTTAAAATTATAGCATCTGTGACTTGAAGAAATTTGTACTGAAAGTCTTAACTGAAAAGTCCTAGAATTAATCCTTTCTCTTACAGGATTAGTCACACTTGGTCTGATATTCCAGTTGATAAAAACATATGTGTAAAGGATTTGCATTGTTGCAGAGCTAGTGTAATGGGTAAATTCTGCACATAGTAGCTTTTGACCCAGTGTCAAGCTTTTCTTCAAGGCATCGAAGAAATATAAGCAGTCTGATTTTCAAGAGTGAATACTTATGCAAGCTGACTGAAGGTGCAGGAAATGAGTGAGATCCTGGGCTAAAGAAAGAGTTTGTACCAAAAATACGCAGGTACTCCTCCGTGCTACCAGGCAGCTTTCTCTGTTCCTGCTCTGTACAGCCTAGGAAAAAGGTGGGGCTGTTGGCAGGCTGAATTACAGATGCATATTAATAATGCTTTTGCCACGTCCCACAGTCAGATCTTCACAGGTTCATACAGTAAGCAAGTTAGTAAAATGAAATAAATATTCTTAATTTAGGATCACAGGAAAATTCAGGTTGTCTATGATCTCTATATGAAGCTACCTGCTCAAATTTTGGAGTAGTCAACAAAATTAGGTTGTTTTTTCCCAGTTTGTTATATGTTCAGAAGCATTAACAAAAGTTAGATTTATATCTTTCCATGTGTACTAAATGTACATTATAATAATGCAGATAAGAACATAACATGCTACTAAACTTTATCAGAAAGGAAAATATTTTAATTAAGACAGGATTGTATAATAACTGTCTGCCTCTCTGAACAAAGGAAACAATAAATCTCTAAAGTGTTCAGTTCTTGCAGTTACAAATGAAACCTCTACCGGTCATCTAATGCAGTGACATGCTGCCAACATTTTCAAGACTGCTTTGCTGCAAGAATAACCCTTCCCAGGCATCTCTAGGAAATTATTTACTTCCTCATGTAAGCAAAATTGCTTTCACATAATAAAGGGGAGTGAACGCATTGCTTATCCGGACTCATACATGTTACTGAAACATTTCCTCTGAAGTATAAATATTTGTTCATGGGAAAACACAGTGACAATGTGTATAAAAATAAGCATCTCGTCAGGAAGCTTAGGGAGCAATCTCTCCCCTGGGTTCCCAAAGTAAACACAAACCAGGCATTCCCCCCCATCATTACGTACTACCAAACAGAATGTTTTGTGAGCCCTACAAATAATTACTTCAGTGTTTTGGCCAGGGAAGGTCATACAAAGAAGGGGTTAATGCTGTCAGGAAAAAGACATTTTGGAATTCAGAGCTTCATAGGAAGATCATTGAAGTGGACAGGCACTTGGTTTACTTTGGATTTATGCTTAT
The DNA here is from genome assembly GCF_963264785.1 of Psittacula echo. Taxonomy (NCBI): domain Eukaryota; kingdom Metazoa; phylum Chordata; class Aves; order Psittaciformes; family Psittacidae; genus Psittacula; species Psittacula echo. Next base: position 49,723,296 of record NC_137743.1, read on the forward strand.
TTCAATGTGCTTTGAATTGATCCCTCAAAATTTGTAATTTAATAGCTTTAATAGTTACATTAGTAATTTAATGAGCCTCATCCAGCACATCATCAAAGACAAGTATATACTTTGTGAACAGAAATAGAAGTCATTTTATAGGTAATGCAGTTCCTGAAAGCCAGTATATAATATTACATGTATGCAAGTTCTCATGGTCACAGTTTAACCTTAACTGGCAACTAAGTGCCATGCAGCTGATTGTTCACCCGTTCCCCTCCCAGTGAGATGGGAAGGAGAAGTGGAGGAAAGGTAAAACCTGTTTAAATTGTGAAAACAGTTTAATAATTGAAATAAAAGTTAAGAATATTATAATAGTAATGAAAAGAGAGACAACAAAAAGAGAGTGATTAATAAAACCCAAGTTAAAAAGAAGTAAAGCACAACACAATTGCTCACCATCTATTAACCAATACCCAGCCAGTCCCCAGGCAACAATCAGCAGCTCCTGGCCAGCTCCCCCCAGTCTATACACTGGGCATGATGTGCTGCAGTATGTAATACCCCTTTGGCTAGTTTGTGTCAGGTGTCCTGTCTCTGCTCCCTCCCGGCTTCCTGTGTCCCTCTTCACTGGCAAAGCATGAGAGACTGAGAAATCCTTTATCAGAGTAAGCACTACTTAGCAACAACTAAAACATCAGTGTGTTATGAACATTCTCATACTAAATCCAAAAATGCAGCACTGTACTAGCTACTAGGAAGAAAACTAACTGTATCCCAGCCAAAATGAAGACAATGATGCTATTAATTATTTAATATGTACTGAGAGTGATCTCAGCATCACAAAGTACTTACTAAGGCAAATAGCACACCTAAGAACCCAAATATCTCTCTTTGCCTTTGATTCTAATGTCAAGTCTCACTTCCCAGCCTGATTTTCTGTATTTTAATGAATTTCTGAGTAACATGCATAGCTTAAATAGTTAAGTCACAGAATGATGTTCTTGGAAACTCACTGTTTCCACACTAGTTTCTCTTGCTTCTATGATTGGGTCTCACTTCTTGAAGAGAATAAATCTGCAGGTTGGGGCAAAAGTTAATTTACATTTTGTCACATCCTTCAGTCAGAAAATGCTACATCTGTGGAAGGCCTTTTTAGAGGTGTTATTTGCTCTTTAATATCCCAGTCACAGCTTACTTGCTTATGGGCTTTTATGTCACTTGAGGCGTTATGAGATGAGTAATAGTTACTTTAGCTCTTGGTTAAAAAAGTTACTGCTCTCTCAGAAATCACTTTCTCCACACTCAGTGGAATAAAATAGGTGCATGTATGTTAGCAGCTAAAGTGTGGAGCTGACAATTTAGATAGGTAAAAACAAAGCTCTGAACTGTGCAAAACCAACAGAGAGATGTGTGTGTGTAACAGTAACCTTCAGTAGAATTAATTGTAGCAGAGCACATTTTAAAATTTAAAACTGCCTGAGCTAGTTCTTCATAAGTTTATGATTGCTTGTGACTAGAGATTAAAAAGTTTGGGGACTGCAGTATGTCTGTGGTTGGTGTGGGAGGAAGGGGCAGTGGTGTTGTTTGTTGCTTTTAATCTTTGTAATTAAATTTATGATCTCTAGCACTGTCTCTCAAAGACTGTTGAAATTCTGTACTAAGCACATTTCAAACTTCATTATAGGATTTCCTGTGCTTTTGATGAAGGAGAATAAATTATTCTAACAGTACCTATGCAGAATCAGGAAACTATTCTGTTGTTGTTAGGTGGTAAATGAAGAAAGAAATGGTGCAGTTCTGAAATGTCCATTAATTCAGGGACCTAAAGCAAGAAGGTACCTACGACAAGAAATCCAAGCTGTGACATAAAAGCAGTGCTGTCACCCAACAGCATCCTCTTGCCAGCTGGCATTACCTGTTTCACGCTTCTGGAAGCAAGGGCCTAGCATTCTCAAGATGAGGACTTGCAACAATAAAACATATTTAGTATAGTAACAGTACCTGAACTTCAGATACTTACTTGTTTTCACCACTTCGTCAATGATGAAATGTACTTCTACACAGGCTCCTACTGGTCAGATATTCCAATAACTGTCTTGCGCAACAGGTACCATTTACACCTGGCACACATATATATGTTGTGGCCCTTATGACTATCCATGTTTCAGTTCTTGATTTATGGCTATTGCTAAACACTTGAACTCCTTAAATTTGGCTCTTCTATTTCAGATACATGTTTTCAACTGTCATATGTGCTTAGGTGTACATGTAGATTATTGGTCATTAAATAAAGACGAACATTGCAAAAAATACTCACCGGTCTTCTAAGGAAGTATGTGTGGGTCAGTCTTTTCTTGACACAACGCAACTGTCTCTGTTGGAATTTCTCTAGGGGTGAATTTCATTCTTTCAGTCCTCCCTTCTTTGTGTGTTTGCAACAGTGGTTCCCCCTGGCAGCACTATAATTAAGGAACTCTCAACATTTCTCTTACAATATTAATACAGTAGTATTTTAGCTATCGTTTTGAATTTCAGCTAGAAGCCTGATGTAAAAATAAGTGCTGTTTGCCTATTTTAAATTGGAGTGGTGAAGAAGTGTTGCTCTTTGGTAGCATATAGTTGACACAATTTTATAGGCAGTTGCTTCTGGAAATAAGTCATACTTTTTTGTGAAAAAGTATTTCAGAGATGAGTTGGGGGAGGCATTCAGTTCACTTGAGGCTTCTATTATGCTACAAAATGCACCCTGCTCTAGCACTGTTACCAAGATGTATGGGAGCAAATAGGATAAATACTTATGTAGTTCTTCTCTTCTACCCTTACCCATGAAAAGGACTCTTGCTTGAGTCAGAAAAGACTGTGAAAAGTTTTTTAAAAATAAAAAGCTACATACCTTGCTAGTTTACTGAAAAAGAAAAAAAAACTGTTAGTAGAGTTCGTGATGCTTTGGCAATATGAATTCCAGGCAATGAGTGCATGAGAAATTTCAAAGCACTGGGATACTTTCAATTTTTGTTAAAGCTCCTTGAATGCCTGATTAAATTCAGAACCATTCCTGGTGGTTCTAGTTTGGTTTTAGTTTTGGTAAGTCTGCTCCCAAAATATTTAAATGCTGCAGTTATCTGTTTGTGTATGTGTAATTGGGAAGTGAAGTCTTTTTTCTCCATACTTTCCAAGTAACACAGTATACATAGTAGACTCAATTCTTTAAGCTCCCATGTCTTTTGCCTAATGTGTGTTTCAAACCTGTAACAGTGATACTTCAACAGGTCCTGGAGGTAGTGTGTCCTACGCCATCTACAAAAACTGTAAATATGTGCAAGAAATATGTGCTTTCATGGTTTTTGAATAGTGGCAGAATAATTTTTGGTAACTATTTCTAATAAACATAATTTAGGAAAGTCTTATCAAACTGTCTGCAGTGAAACATGCAAACTGTCTTCATTCCACACTTCTTAGACTTGGAATCACTTGTGTGCATTTTCTAGTATGGATCCCTTGTGCACATTCATTTGCAATTTCTGCAATTACTGTTATCTTCCAGCTACGCTGTTTTGCTAGAATTTATAGAATGTGTTTCAGTGGCAGAAAGATATCCATCAGAACCAACCCTGGTAATACTCTTTCTACGTATGATCTAAGGCCCTGGCTCTATGGGGAAACAAAATGGTACTAGATTTGCCAGGACGTGCTGAAGTAAACCACTAGTAGAGCTCTTTTGGTGATATAATCCAGTCTAACCCACAGAATTTAAGTTTGTGCTGCAAAGTACACTCTTTGGAAGCTTATCTGTTCTAGTGTAACTAAATTATGTCATTAAACTGGTGTAAATGGTTGTAAGAGGCACAAGACCTTACCTTCCTGGAAAAGCTTTCTCTTTCAAAAAATGTACAGTTCAAAATTAGAGAATGTGCAGAATATAACAATTTTCAGACTTTTAATTTAGATTTTTAATAGTTAAAGCCACAGTGTTGCTACAGTGCAGAATCACACTATTCAAAATAAATGAAGAATTGTACTGCAACCTTAGGCAGGGGAGGATTGTAATCCAAACCAGTACATTCTTTAAACAGCCTAGTGGAAAAAGTATTAAAGTGATAGGTGTTTCATTCAGTGCTGCTTTGTTTCAGCGCTTTATTTCAGCTACTTTAAGTTATATGTCTTTATCTTTCTAAGAAAGACAAGCATGTTGCAGGTAATTCTATGGACTTTTTCTTCTCCTGAATTAAAGCTCAGAGGAGTCAATGGAAGCTTTTCCCCAGCAGTTTCAGTAGGATTTATATCAAGCTCTTAAACCATAATTGGGGTCTTTTACTTTCCTGTCTAGCTAACTATGGGACAGAGGTGTAGAAGAGTAAGTTGTAGTTAATAAGGCTGTTTCACAAAGATTAATGATGGTGAGATTAAGCCGCCCTTGATTCTACTATTTAATCCTGCTCTGTTGGTTTGACACCCTATAAAGATCAGAATTATGTCTGTTGACTGCTGTTCCTGTGTATAAGCATTGAGTCAGAGACCAATAATAACAGTCTTTGGTGACTGTGAAAAAGGATAGAAAATACACTTTGCTTCTCTTCCCCTCACTACCCCTACCATATGTCTTCCAGTTCTTGTAATTAGAGATCTATGTTCAAGACTTGTCCTTGCGATCTTTTTACAGCACCAGTATAAGTAAGTGACTCAGAGCAGTAATGGTATGTCTCTATTTATGTTATTGCTGCTGTAGAATTTATGCAATCTTTGACCAATATTTCAGCTTCTAAAATTTGGTCTACATTTTTTATCCTTCTGCATATAAAGCTACTAGGCTTTTAATACATTGGGTGATTTTTATAAGCCTCTAAAGGCAGGGAGAGCATTTATAATGCTTTAAAGAATCAGAGCTGATCCATTTATATATGGCTTTTAAAACTCCGTAGCTCAGATCAAGAGTGAGAAGCAAAGACTGTGATCGCCATTAAAAAACTCCTCTTGTAGTATAAAGGGGTTCCAAGGTATCACTGCCTCTTTGAAACTCAGTACTCAGACAGAAGTTCTTTTTGACTGATCTACATAGAAAAGGGATGGAGACTGACAGCTAGCCAGAAGGTCAAACAGACAGAAAATCTTCCTGAGCTGACTTTGCTATGATTCTCATTTTATTCCACAATGAAGTTCTTTCCATTCCATTAACGTCTGATTAGATAGCAGAAATGTTTTAAGAAATTATTAACAGTTATGAGGATGACAGCACTACAGGTGAGATAATTGGGTAACATGGTACAGACATGAAATGAATTCTTCAGTGTGAGGATTTGCTCCTGGGATTAGCATTTCACATGTATGTGTGAATGCTGATCTGTGATATAGCAATAGAGAGTTATTCTGGGTTCAAAATGTATTTCTGGTGTGTCCCAGTCTGAGATCAGGGGCAGTATTTAGTAACAGAATTGTCAAGAAATTAGAATAATTCTTCGTGTATTAGTCAAACTTTCACTGCTGGATTAAGCATAACATTACCCTTAATTTTGGTTAATGATCTTTATAAAATATAGCACTTCAATAGATTGCCCTAGAGAGCAAACCATTGATTTTGAAGATGAATCTCCTGTCCCTTAGGAAAAAATCTTTAATACTGGAAATAGTTGATAAAGCAGGCATCCTTTGGATAGTTGGGAAGAAGTCTTATGACACTTTGATGCAATCAATTCCAGTTGCATTTCGCTGCCAATGATACACACTCTAGAAGAAATCCTCTTACTAGTCACTTCCTCCCATTTAGTTTCTGTTTAGAATTATTTTTAAAAGCTGATTAAATGTTTCTTACTTATTTTGTAGTTCTGAGGATTTAGAAGAGAATAGAGCAAATACAAGCTGTTGCAAACTTGTTACCATTTTAAAGAATTACATGTTTAATACAAAACTGTGCTGCATAACAAATTCTTAATACAGCCTTATCCTCTCTAGGTTGTGAATGCAGCGAGCCATAACTCTGCCACTTGTTCCCTTGGGAGACTCTTATATAACCTCTCAGCTGTTTCTCTTGCCGTTCTTCATATTAAGCCAAAATTTTACTCTGCTTATTTCTATTCTGGTACACCTAACTTTGCAGCCTGGACTATTCAAAATGAATCCACTCTCTTTTAAGACCAGATTATACAGCTTGTAGAAAGAGAAGTGCAGTAGCAAAGGCAATAATAGAGTTTGTAAGGTTTCATAAGAGAGACTCAGCAGAAGTGAACAGGCTGAGACATACTAACTCAGTAGAGCACCCTTCCAGCAGCGAAGACTAACCATGTACTGGGCTACCTTAGGAAAACTGTAGTGAGGAGGTCAATGGCAGTCATTGTTACCCTCTATTCAGTACTTGAGAGTCTGTATCTGAAGTACTGTGCCAAATTTAAGCCTTCCCAGTACTGAAGAGATTGACCACCTGCAGAGAGTTCAATGAAGGGCCATTAGTACGGTTAGGGGACTGAGACACAAGATGTACACAGAGCGAATGAGGGAGCTGTTTATCTGGCCTGGAGAAGAGAAGACTAAGAGGGCATCTAATTACTATCTCAGGTATCTAATAAGGGTTATAGGGGAAACTAGACTCTTCTCACAGTTCCACAACAAAAGGACAAAAGGCAACAGTCACAAGTAGCAGCAAGGTAAATTCTCACTGGGTGTAAAGAAAAACTTTGTCGTAGTGAGTGGCTAAGCAATGGAACAAGCAGGTTGGAGACTGGGCTTAGCATCCTTGACCTGATCAAGCTTTGAAGCTAGCTCTGCATTGAGGAGAGAAGGAGGTTGGACTAGATGACCTCCAGAGGCCACTTCCCATCTAAATTGTGATTCTGTTGGGGGGGGTGAGGTGAGAAGAGCATTATCTTATAATTAACAGTTTAAATATGAAAGCGAGAGAAGGCAAAAGCCAACATCTTACATATGACTAGACTAAAAACTAAAGCATTGCAGAAATATAGCCCTCTGAACAATATATATATATTATATATATGTATATATATACACCTATATATAGTATATACCTATATATAGTAGGTATATACCTTTTATGCCAAATTATAATTACTAGCATTTTCCTTCTCTAGATATTCCCTTTCTAGTTTACCCAGTTTAAAATGTATGCATATACTAAGCATTTTATAACCCTCTGCTAGTGAAAAAGAATGTGGAAATACAGTTCGTAAGGCAAACAACTGGTGCTATATATCATTCATGGAATGCTTTAATAAAATCTGGGGCACTGCAGCTTCTTAGGTGATGATGTTCTTGCACTATATTTACCATTCAATGAATAACTGAAAAAAAAACCTTAAGAAATAAATGCATAGTAGTTAGTGGCTAGTGCACACACACAGTGAAGATATTGTATACATTACATGTCTCCATCTCTGAGAACTGAGACAATTGTGTGTGATGGTATGAAAAAGGATGCAAGTGACCTAATCATTTTGCACAGTTGGCTGATAATATATGTTGACATCACTAAATAGAAGCACCTTACGTCAAACATTGACACTCTGTCCTTATTACACCAAAGAGAAAGAAGGACTGTGTACAATATGTAATAGTTTTGAAAAGAAAGCTAGTTGTGGATGCATAAGCATTTAGCATGAGAACATTAGAGTTCTGAATGCAAACCCACTAATACAAAAATCATATTGACAGGAAATTACAAAAATCATATTGACAGGAAATTACTTGAATTTTTCTTCAATGTGTATAGAATATTCATTTACGTAGTTGTTTCAAGGCATTTATTCTCTTTATGATTTTTTAATGGATAAAATTTAATTAAATATATCTTAATCCATTACAGAAGTAGTTAGAAATTATTTTTATCTACCCACATAATTAAAGCCTGTAAGCCTAATTGTGGGGAGGCTTCTGTGACAGGAGCTGGGTAATTCTGATGTTTTTGATTCACATGCTGCCAGTTGGCTGAGACTACATATATCACATACAATGGGTAGAGGGTGAAGCCCAGAACTGAAGGACCACGTTTCCTGATTTTGATTGTACATCATTTATTCATGTTCTTTTGTATTGTTGAAAGTGGGTTTCATGGTCTGTAGAGAGCCCTTTCTGTTCCTATGAGATCGCCATATGCAGCATGGAGCCCATACAGGATAATTTAACTTATGTTGTTTTGCTTAATTTCTGGTGCATTTAAACTTTTTTCCACTAAGTCTTTTAATCTTAGCATGCTCTTAAATCTTATAAAATGGAGGTCTCCTGCATTCAGGGATAAGGGAGACAGAGAAATTCTAGTTTGTCCTGTGCTATTGAGTTCATTTTTCAACTGTGCAGGATGGTCTCTGCAACATCAGATCCACCCTCTCTCAGTGCACACTGAATCCCAGTCCTGTAACTGTCATGATGACTGTTGTGAGTGTATGTAACTTGTTAGGAAACTGTGTTCAGCCTTGGGTGTTGCTACTTAAAACAGAGGGGAAATAAGATCAGTTGCCCTGAATTAAAGCTTCAGTGAGTCCTCTAAGAGCGAGCAAGGGGCCACATGACTGGATTTTTGTTATTTTTCTTTTTAAGCAGGCATCTGTAATAGATGCTACCTAAACCTCCAATACAGAGAAGAACCCCTTGCTTCCACATGGCAACAAATCTGAAGGGTTCTGGGATGGGTTCTTCTCCGAAGACTGGTATACACTAATACAAAAACTAAACCCCAGACTTAACCATGCTTAGACTATTATTCTTATGCAATTACAGCATGCTTTGATTATGATGAGGTTGTAAGAAGCACAGGCTAGTCCATTTCTTCTTCTTCCAGAAGAGTTTTGACAAAGATGTGGAGTAAGTACTTGTAGTCCACTCTTCCTGCACCTCCTCTTATCCCGGGGTGGTATTTTTTCAACCTGTCTACTCCTGAGTGTTTCTCTGGTGTCAAAGGAGTGCAGAGGATGGAAGGGCCTGAGGGCACTGAGCTCCTGCATTTCTGAGCTGGTAGAAAGCTCCCTAAGGACTTTTGCTAAACACTGCATGTTGGATCAGCCTCTGAAGTTTAACTCTCCAGATCCAGGAGTAGAAAGGTTATTTGTAAATTCAGTTATGGTTTATGCACAATTTATGTTCTCTCCTGATGTTTTTTAATTGTCTGAGAAATATATTCTCAAAACCAAAAGGTTAATTTAGCCCCAGAGTAACAAGTAAGATGATGTAGCATACAGGAATATACATTTACATTTGCACTTCCAAATGCAATTTGATTTAGCAATATTAAAATAATTCTAAGTAAGTAGAACTCTCAATGGATGTGAATGCATTTTTAATTTAGTATTTTATTATTTTTAATCCAGTTACTCTTAAGTTTTGCGATAGTGTTAAAAGCACATAATGGAGGTGCAATGATGGAGCACACTTGGCAGCCCACAGTCGTGCTTTAGAAGTCTGTATGGACTTGGCAAAAGCAGACCATAGTTAAATGCTAGCTGTGGTCCAATGGCATGTCCTACTGGACTGATTGCAAAGATGAAACTTCTTTCCTTCTCCCTTTCCCTCTAGCTGTATTTTTCCCCTGAAAGCAAAGAAAAAAGTAAAATCCAAGTTGGCTACCTGGAATACTTAAATATCTAATTGGGTAAAGCTTTACCACTCACATATTTTTAATGCTTATGCAAAGTCAGTGGGAATACTTGTGAATTATTACTGTGCTTTCTTGTACCGAAGCCTAGAAACTGTCAGTTGCTCTACACCCTATTAGGGATGCATTCCAGCCGCTTCTTACTTGTGTCACTCAATTTTATGATCAAAACTCAACTGTTTGTTTAAAAGTTTTGGAAAAGGTAAATATGATTCAATAGAGCTATGTCCTAGAGAACAGAACTTCTAGCTGTTCTGGGGTTTACTTTATACCTTGCTGAAAAAGATGCAGCCTAAATTATCTGAGTGATACATTCGTGGTGGGAAAGCGCTGAATGGTAAAAGTTGCTGTAGAGGGTAATTAAAATGGAAACTACATAGTAGCATGTAGCTGTTTCCACAGCTGCAGAAGACTTCAGGCTCTGGGTACCCTTTGATGAAACAGAAAACAAAACAAAACAAAAAAATATATACAGAAATTTGAGACCTTTATCCTCATCAAAAGCAAAGTCCTGTTTCTTTTTTTCCATTTTAACCACCTGTTTATTCTTTGTTATTGCTGTATTCTGCTAAATTTACTGTTGTGCTGTGTATTTTTAGTACTGTGTACTAAAAATAACACTTTCTCCTTTCCTCCTGCCCTCTTCTTTTATTGCTGTACACAAGCTCTGCAACAAGCTTGCAAGCGATCTAAAAGGTTGAGTGTTTGTTTTGGTTTGGTCTGGGTTATTTATTGCAATTCAATGCTTCTTGAGTCAGTATCAGAGCAAGTTTGGTTGCTTTGTCTCGGTTTTCTCCCACAGGATGCTAACTAACTTACCTGTTCTGACAATAACATTCACTCTGCAGCAGTGATAGTCTAGGTGTGTTTAGTGTTAAGAAGTATTATTAAGTATTTAGAGTTAAGATTTGCCCTACTAAAGCAGTCTAGTAACAGGAGTACCCTTTCTTTCACTCTGTTTTGCTCAGCCCCCTGAATTAGGTGGGATGAACCTGGGCCTTATTGTTTTCCTAAAAGTTGCATGTCCTAAAAACAATTGAATACGCAGGCATGGCTGTTCTTGCATAGAATGAAAAATGTTAGCCTTCACTTCTGGAGAAAAAATAGTTCATGTAGAGCTTAAAACTTAAAAAAAATGAAGGTTATGATGCTATAAATTTTAAATTTGTTGACCTTTTTTTATGTTTTGTAATTATCAATTTGAAATTTCTTTGATTGCAGGCAGTTGCCTGAGTGAGCATTGTTTCAATTTCTGATGCATTGAACTCAATTGAACATTGTTGCAGTGTGACCTGGTTAATGTAAGTTTGGCTTCTGGGTATTTGAAAAACTGTATGTAATTGACTATAACCAAATGCAGTTGGATGCTGTTAATCTGTTATTGGTAGTGTTAACTGTGATTGGAAGTGGTGTTTTTAAAATTTTTTTGCAACGTAGGTTTTTTTAAAAAAAATTACTCTGTTATTGCTACAAGACTCTGCAATCTATGAGTCCAGGCTGCTGTAAGAGGGTGTTTTCTTTCCAACAGTCACAACGAAGTCAAAAAAGTTCCCTCAGCTGCAGGAGTTGTGCCCATGCCCTTTATTGGTTATTACATTTTTGTTGATGTCAAGCAGTAAATAAAAGGGCTGCAAAGCAGTGTTACAGCAGGGAGCCTGGTCTGAATTGTGTGTGCTTTTCCCACTTACATACAGGGCCTTGAGCCATTTTCACAGTTTGGAAAACTCCAAGTCCAGATTGTCAGTTTAAGAGAAGGGGGTGTGGTTCGGTTGTTCATGTTTGTTTAACATGAAGGCTTCAAATATTAGTGAAAATTGAGAGAAGTAATTTTGAAACACAGTACTTGCACTGTAGTGCAGTACCTGCACTAAAAAACTATGTACCCAACATAGGGGATTATCCAGGGAGGCCTTCAGGACCTTTGCACTGCTTATGCAAACACATCATTTATAGACTGTAGATATATGCGAGTGGGGAGGTACTCATTTATTCTTCATGCTGTTCGTGTCCGACCTTTTCCCGTGCGAGGCCGTGGCAGAAAGCCCCCCCCCCAGTCGCTATTGCCGGGATAGAGAAGGCGGGTGCGCCTCTGAGCTGCCCCCCCTCTCGCTTCCTCCCCGCTGCCGGCAGACGGGTCGGGCGGAGGCGGAGGGCGCGGCTCTAGCTGCCGTCCCTTTACGCGCGGCCCCGGTTTCATGAATGAAATCCAATCGGCGCGCTAAAAATAGAACGTGGGGCTGCAGACGTCACAATGCGCGCGGCTCCCGCCGGCCCTGCTGCCGCCCGGCTGCCCCATCAGCGCCGCGGGGTGGGCCGGGGCGGGCTGGGAGCCCGCCGCACGCCGCGGGGCCGGCCGGGGAGAGTAGCGCCGGCGGCATGCAGCCTCCCTGCCAAGTTAGGCTGGCTCCTGGCGCTGCCCCGCCGCCGTAAGGAGCAGCGGGAAAGGGGCGCGGCAGCGGCTGCCACCCCGCTCCCGTCCCACCGGGGCCGGAGGCCAGCCTCGCTGCGTGCACCCCGGCGGCCGCCTGCCGGGCATCCCGCCCTCCCGGGTAGGTCCCGCGTCGCCCTGGCGCGATCGTGCTCCGACTTGGGGGCGCACCCTCCGCGGCTGCGTGTGCGAGGCCGTGTCGGGCTGGCAGCCAGTGGCTCCGCAGGGCTTGGGTGGCGGCGTCCTGCGGGTGCTGTCTCCCCGCAGGTGCGCTACCGCCTCGTCGGGAGAAAGGAGGCATTCTCCCTCCCCGAGGACAGAGAAGGCTGAGTCCTTGATGAAGCTCATCCGTCTGGCTTCCTTTTCCAGTGAAGCCACAAGATGCAAGGCAAAAATAGAGAGGTACGATGCGTACGAGGAGCAGAAACCCCCTGGCGCTTGGTACTTAACGAGTGTAATTTACTAAAAAGCTGACGGATTTCTCTTTCTCCTTATTTTTTTTTTTTTTTTTTTTTTTTTTCCCCCTCCCTCGTTCTCCCTGCTGTGTCTGTGGAGTCTGTTGTGGGTTGCTGTGACAACAGCAGGAGGCTGCTGGGGGGTCTTGCAGCACACAGATTACCAGGTGTCTCTGTCGGGACCTGTTTGGGGCAATAGAAAAGGGCTGTAGAGGCAAACAGTAGGGCTTTAATTTGTTAAGTCAACCTTTAGTGTGTGGTGTGGCATCCCACATCTAAAGCAAAGGTAAATCAGTCGCTGGACAGACTGAGGCAGTCTAGTTGGGAGCACCAGGTTGCTTCTATCAATCGAGGCACTACTCAGGCTCGGAAGGCAGCAACATATTTAAGAAATGGTAATAATAAAAGAAAGCCCTTGAAGCTCTGCATATGGTCACAGCAAGAGCAAGGAAGTGATGCCAGAATATTCTCAATGACTTTGTTCATCCTCAGTTTGTGTACTATTTCAGGACACACAGCTGACTCAAAGCCAAATGTTCAGCTTGAGCTGTAATAGAAGCTGAGGTGGAAATTACTTTGTTCAGTGTGCTTAAGGGGAGTTCTTAAGATGCTGGGCTTTCTAGGCAAAAATAAAGCGTGTGTGGAGAAAAACAGTATTCTAAGGGCTACATTTAAGAGTTGCCATACTTACTCAAGTAGCAGTTGAGTGGCACATCTCTCTGTAGAAGCTGTATTTCAAGACTGGAAGTCACAGTACATGGAAACAGAATAGCTTAATTTCTTTATGTATTTTTCCTCTCCCATTGGGTTATAATTTTCTTTTATATGCACATTGGATTTGTATGCCAAATTCTCTGTCTTAGGTGTACGTTGTAACTATACACTGTTAAAGGGGAGAGGGTCGGGGGGAGGAAAAGGCACAACACTTGGTAACTTCAATATATATTGAAGTTATTGAAGTACTAGGGTTCTTTAAGTGACTTAAGGAGCATAAGATCTGGAGCAGGCTCAGATGTGTAGAAGTATTTTTATCCAAGAAGAAATAAACACCAATTTTAGCTCTCAGGAGCTTTCTAAAACTCCTGCCCTTTTAAAACTCCAAGCTTCACAAGTACTGTACAGCATTAGGCTGAGAGGAAGAGCTGATCACTTGACCAGTAAATCCCAACATTTGATTCTTTCCTAATACATTTTATTCACTGGAAAAATGTTTTAAGTCCTGCATCCAGATGTTGCCCTGTGCTAAAGGAGGTGAAAGGACAGAGAAGCCTAGAAACAGGAGAAGCAAAGGAGCAACAGGTGTTTGACAAGCTTCTCCCTTGCTCCCATCTATCCTGCTAAAAGAGCATGTTGTAGGACAAAGTATGTGCTTGGAAGGAAAGGAAAGGCTGAGTGGTCTGCTGCATAAAGCAAACTTGAAGCTCATAGCAAGGCTAGTCTGGCTGGTGAGAATGCACCCTTGGATCACTGACTGGGTTCCCATAAAGGAGATCAAAACCTTGTGGTGAAGGAGTGAATGGTGGCACACTGTGTGAATTGCTACAGCTTGCAGAATGGGAGGTTATAGTTGGGCCCTTTATTACCACGGATAGGTTCGTGAAGTATAGATTCCCTTTGATTCCCATCCAACATGATTCTCCTTTTCTGTTTTCCACTCCTTTGTGTCTGACATGAAAGACACAAGATGGCAATTTCCCTCTTATTCTTTTTTTTTTTTTAGTATTTTTTAGTTTTTCTTCAGGAATGCATGTCTGTGTGGCACTAGATACAAGTAAATTCCACATGTACTCACCTCCTGCACAATTCAATTCGTATTGCTGGATTTGCATTTGAGACACGAATACAGAACTTGACCCAAGATCTGAAAGTAGCGTTTATCTTAAGTCTGCCATCCTGAAGTATTTACTTTTCTAGTCAGTGTTGAGGTCTTTGGGGGATTTTTGCCTGCTGTCACTATGAGGCCTCACTCTCCTTATGTAGTTTCCTTGTAGCAATAACATGTGGGAGTCAATAAAATCACACGTAACATCTTTGTAACATTTCTGATTAACAAAAAGGAGAATGCAAGAGAAATGTCACATAAAGTTCAATGAAACAAGAGCCTGATTCTCTCCTTTGGAAGGAAAACAAGCACAGAAAGTGAATTCAACAGTGTTCTGTGCTAGAAGGTCAACAGTGTCTCTGGAATATTTTTCTTTGTTTGTAGCTCTAGCAAACTCGATAAATATTTTCCCCACAGAAATGCACAAAAGTTGGGAGAATGCCTTGTTTGCTAGTTATTGTTGATTTATTTATTTTCCTTCTGTACTGCTGGGGAAACTGCTCAAAGTAATGTTGTTACCAAACAGCATATGTGCCAACACCTGTTTTAGGAATGGCTAAAATCGGTAACAACCTATGCTGGAATATCTGTAATTTAATGCTGTACAGGTTTCTGATGCTCTTAATTACATAAGAGTAAAATCAGAGATTTCATGTAGTTTATTACCATGAAACCCAGTAGTGTTGAATCAGGCCTTTCCAGTGATCGTTCTCCTTTTAATCTCAAGTTTTATGTTATCCCAGGTACTCCTGAGCATTGCGGTCACTAAGGATTGAGCTGCAGCTTTGCCCCAGTTATGTTGGTCCAGATAGCAAACTAAGAGCCAGATCATCTGATACTCTATGTACACTAGTGGGTCATGTGTTGCAGTAGCAGGGGACCTAGGGATTAAAAAGTTGGTGCTGAGGACCAGGTGTGCAGTCTCCATACTACACACATTTCAGGGGCAAAGGATGTTACTTCAGATAAGCTTTAATCTGGTCCTATGGATTGAAGTGCTTGCTCATTAGTGGTGGGTGACACATCTTCCACTTCAGATTCATCTGAAAGGAAGTCAGTTTGTACACTCTGTGGCTGCACCTGATGTGAACCAAAGCATGGAGTATTTTCTTCAAAAATGTACTCTTGATCTGAACTAAAATGCTAGTAGGGGTGCACCCTTATCTGCTCCTGCAGTGTAATCTTTCATTGCAGAAGGAGGACCAATCTAAGGACTTCAGTGCACAGTGGCATTTATGGGTGGCTGCTTTATAAAGTACTAGCTGTTTGGTGATGGTTATCGCCATCAATGGGTATTGTCCATTCTTCAGTTGCTCTGTTCTCAGCCACTTTTATTAATGTCAGCCACAGTTAATTTCAGTTTGTGATGATATGACAGATTATGACCCACAACAATGCCAGCTCTTGGTTACTGCCTAGTCTGCTCTAGTCTTCTCTGGGAAATTGAAAGAATAGTCAGTTGTAGCCGATTGTATCTGTAATCCTAACAAAACTAAAGTTTCAGCCTTAAATGAGTAAAAAACGTACCAGCTATGGATTGTTTCCCTTTTTCCAGGGATGGGTCCAGTGTGGCCACCCTTCCTCATATCTCTGCACAACAAGAAAGAAGAAATAAAAGGAGGCATAAGGGACTGCCCTGCTTTGTGGCCTGTTCTTGAGGCAAACTCTGGAAAATCGGTGGAGGGTAAGGGTGGCAGTGTTGCAGGCTTTCCCACCATACACTCACCCAGGATTCTCACACTCGAGGTTCTGAAACAGTTAAATGTCCTTCACCTGCTATATGGATTAATTTCTAGAGAGATCAAAAAAGGTCACAAAAGGTATTGCAAGGTGTGTTGCAGGTCAAAATAATATGTAAGCTGCTCAGTGTAGTCAGCTTCTTGATTTTTGCCCTCCAGGTCTTCCAGAACTTGTCAGAAAATTGACATAGTTCAAGTCTAATGCTGAGCTTCACATTTGGATCTCTATTTGGTCTGATAGACTGTAAGTGTGTATAGCAGGTACTTGTGGACTGCAGTTTTTCAGGAGGCTCAAGAGAACCACTTATTGTACTTAAAATTAGTTATTTTCTTGCTCAGCTGTTGAGCTTCAGGGCAGTCTGTTTTATACCGTAGAAGATTATGTATTTTGCTACTGTATCTGATTTTTGGTCATCTGAGGTAGTACTCGCTTTTACTGATCAAAAGGTGTTGTGTCATCGCAGATATAGGTCGGGCTTGACAGAGTCGTAATAACTAGCATTCAGAAACAAATCTGGAGTCAAGCATGCTGAGAAAGAGCAGACTGACAGGCTTCTGATACTACAAGCCATGAGTTATTACACCTCTACAGTTTCTACAAGGGTTGTGGTGATGGTCTGACTGGGAAATTTTCTGGGTAAATATAGAGACACGTGTTTTGTCTTCAACTTTGCTTCTTCCTTAGAGGCTGCTTCTTTCATTTCTGTGTGTGGCCATGGTCAGATTTTTGCTCCCTTTCAAATTTGAGGGATAGAGCAGGGATCAAGGCAGCTGAATGAACGACTTCTCAGCACTTCTTTCTTCCAGGAAAGCATACAAAGTGAAGGGTAGCATCCAGGATTAAATCTGATGCCTGTTGGCCAAAAGCTGCCATGAAAGAAGCTGGTTCAGGCAAGCCAAGTGGAGTCTGTCTTGATAGCAGCCTCAGTACTTACCTTCTTCAACTGTATCAAATTTTAGTAGTGTTCTGTGAGATTTATTTCTTTGTTGATACTGACCATAAATTGAAACACCCAACTATCCTAGAATAGCTGAAAAAGGGAAGAATCCTTGTGAGAGATAAAGGTGTTCCTGCTTACCTACACTCTCCTTTTGTAGGCAACAACAGCCAGGGTTATCTCATAATCTCATACAATGAAGCAACATTTCAGTCAGCTACCTTTCTCTTTCTACCCATGGCAGATCCAAGGTTCTCACATTTGAGATCAGGTTAACTTTAGAATGTAAGAGCTTTTCTCCATTTTTTCACTTCCCAATCACTGTTACTGTCTTCTGTCAATGGGCCAGGTAGTGCAAGTAATTTATAAATTCCAGAGTTAATCTTGAATTTCTTCCTCCTAAGTCATCTTCCTTTACAGTCTTTCCATGTAAACTGCAAGAACTTTAAATAATGGCAAGAGGGCAATGCCTCTTTATCCTGAATGAGAATCCAGCCTGATATGTATCGTGCCCACCTTTGTCCCCTGGTGACCTAGTGATCTGATCCCACCTTGATTCTTATTACCCTTTGTCATCAGCTAGTGTTTTAGCTAGCCCTTAACCTTTTCCCATATCAGAGCTGTCTGTGAATTCTATGCTTTTGCACAAATGAACAGTAAATCCTTCTGTTTTCTCCCCTGGCATATATATGTTAATCCATTAAGATTCTGAAACATGGCAGGTTATATACTGAGAATGAACATTTCACACACTTGTTCTGGCTTGTGTGTATTTTGGTCCTTGCCAGCATGCTGGTGCCTTAGGATTCTGTAGTGTAAAGTAGTGACTTCAGTGCCTGAAGAACTGGCATTCTGCATCTCCTTTTTGTTTCCATGGTTGCAAGCAGTAATTTTGCAACTTGGGGATGGATGTAAGAGCATTGCGTCTTGTAAATTTTTGTTGTACTCCTTTTGATATGTAATTGTGTAATGGCTCTCTGAAGGAGTCACTCCAAAACTATACTCAAAAATACATCTCAGAATAGATTGAAAGATGGGAGTATCTACAAATGCTCTTCCATATAGTTTCAAAAGATTGTGGTTTTCAGGGATAAATGTTGATGGTCTTGCTACCTTACTGATGAACTCAGTTTTTCAAATCATTTCCACTCACACCATTCTTATGAAATAGTGGTAGATTCTTGTGTCTGTTTCCATTAGATTCCTCCAATAAAATTGTGACTTTGTAATTGTCAGGTCGGCAGGTTGTTTGAATGACTTCTGATTTGAATGTTTGGCCATATTACTTGAGACAGTTGCAATTATTAAAAACTACTGATCTGGCAAGTTTCTTACATGCTGTCACTGAACCTTCAGCTGAAAGGTTTGCTCTTAACAGAAGAACTAAGTAACATGCTTACTTGTTTTTATGCTAAGAGGTGCTATCTCAGTCTTACATGTTTAAGTACTGAGCTAAGAAGTAAATTCCTGCAGAATCACTCCATAATCACTGATTAATGTAGATACTTACTGTTTTGTGGTGTTTTGCTGAAGAGAAAAGGATTGATAATTAGCTACCTGCCTTTGGAAAAAAATCTTGGTATTGTTTTGTATATGATTTAAAATATTTGGAAATTTCAGGATGGGCCGTTAGCTGTGTAGACAGCGAGATCCATGAGTGGATTCCTGATCCTGCACAGGGAAGTCACTGTTGGGTTTGGATCTTCATCTACTTTCTTTCCAGCAAAGTGCAATTATAGCTTTAAATATATTAAAATAAATTCTCAAAAGAAGACAAGCTCATGGTTAGGTTCCGGTTATTTTTTGTATATGAATATGCCTATATTAATACAGAGAGAAAGACATTGTATGTGTCTGTTGTGTTCAATTGGTGTACCAGTGGACTAGATGATCAAGTGATATGCTTCATCTACAGATTATCTGGAAAGGTGGTGTTTCATTACTGAGGCTGACTAGCCAGAATACTGCATGCTATGGCAACCACAACTGTTTTTAAGTGATAATAATAACAACTCATTCAGCAATGAGGTAAAACTACAGAGAAAAAGAAAAAAAAATAAAAGGGCAAGCACCCTACAGCAATTTGAGGTGAAGCAACAGAGAAAGAAATCAGTGTCTTTAACCATCTGCAAGCCATGGTTCAGAACAGTAACCTTATACTTCTTTGGAAATAAATCTGCTTTATTTAGAATAGTTCTTTTGTGCTAATCAATTTAATTAATTAAATGGCTTTATCTTACATCTTGAGTCTACTCACATCTCCTGATTTCTGTTGCCTCTGTCTCCTCTTCATCTGCAAACAATCACAGGTGACAATGTAAAAATAGAAACATCCTAAGAGATTTTTGAGATCCTGTGTTATTCTTGAGGGTATTTTTTTTCATTTCCATCCATCTGCTCATCTTTCTTTAGTACTGGATTAAGCAGCTGAATCTTTAATTGCTTTCTTTTGGGAGCTGCCATATTTGATCAGATCTTTCCCTAGTAGATTTCTTGATGCTCATCATTTGATGGCCTTTCTGTCTTTCTGTGGCTTTTTTCACAGTATCCTTTCTGAGACTGGTCACACTTCCAGTAACATTCCTCTTACTTTAACCTATTTTGTTTTCTTGGTAAGCTAAACTAATGCAGGTTGTAGGTTGGTTTTAGCAAGTTTTTCACTGGTCTTGGAATCTTCTGCTGTTTTTTTAATTAAGCTCCGTATAAGCTCATTTGCTCTTGTCTAACCAGTTTTGTTTCAGTTCCAGTTGGTCTTCCCAGCTGTTACCAGTCTTTCAGAGCTCAAATCTAGATTTTTTTTTTTTTTTCATTTAAGTTTTGTAAATACATGTTTAGCATTTTTAATCAGTCTGATTATATAATAGGTTTAGCACAAGCTTAACCTAGAGGCTACCTTAAAAAAAAAACAACAACCAACTGTGGCTGTATTTTTAAGGTCTTGGACATATTCCTGGCTTTAATCATTGCAGTAGTCAGAAAGCTTCTGGCTACATCTGTAAGCATTTAGTCCGCATGTTTTGCTAATTGTTTATACTGTAATTTGTTGTTAGCATCTGTTTTTATTTGAGGTGTCTAAATAGCTGTCCAGGCTTCTGTCTGTCAGCCTCTTCAGGAGCTATTGCTGTTTTAATCACTTCCTGAAAACTAGTGAAAAATATTAAAATTATTGCATTTTTCATAAATAGATACTCTATATATACTAGTGTGGATTTAGGAGTTCCCTTAACATTGTCTCAGATCTCTACTTTTGTTTTTATTCCCAGTTTATTTTAATCTCTGTCCTGTGCAGTATTGAGTCATGCTAAAAATATCTTCATTAGACTGCCATTGATCTACAACAGGGCATTCAAGCATGCTGTGTCTGAGTTCTATGATAACTTTGCTTTAATTTAGTAAGTGTATAGGAAATTTAAAACGAAAATAAAATTAAATTCTATTTTGACGTGTTCCTTTCCAGGATTCTCAAATAATTACACTGATTTTGCTTGTTACTTTTATTTGGATTTGCCTATTAATTTTTAACTCACTTTGTTATCCTCTTGGAAATGATTTTAAAATTCCAGACTCTTTACTTAATACGTATTTTGTGACTGACTGAATTGCATTTTTGCAGAACTACCATTTAAGAACTTTTGAAGAATTTTTAAATCAGATTGTTATATAAAACCTCAGCTAATCTTTGTAACAGCATTTTAATGAAATATTGGGTTGGAGGAAAAATTGGTTTGCCATCTCTCTGCTTGATAGTTTAAAACCAACCAGACACACTGACTAGCCACACTCCTTCATTTTGTTTTCCAGCCTTGTAAATATTTCCACATTCCATCTGTGATGTCTAGTCCATGCATGAATAAAATATGGAGTAATTTAATAACACATTATGTGAGGGGGTGCTGTTTATTCTCAGACTTGAAATGAGGCATTTTTTAATCACACACTGAAACCTCTTGGGTTTTTCTTACTTATTCAGGGGCCTGTCTTTGAGGATGTGTTGTACAAATATGCTTCATTCTCTTGTGGAAAAAATGTATTGTTTTTGTACTTTTATTTATATCTTTATTGTATTCTTGGAAAGAATGTGGAGGAGAAAAGAGGAGTTAGCTCTGACTTTTTTTCTTGTATTTGGACTAATGGAGACGATGATACAAAACCCATGGGCCATTCCAAGAGGTATTAGCCTCATAGGAGCTTGCATCCAACAAGTAGCTGAGGTTGGATTGCAGAAAGGTAACTGAAAGTCTCTGTAGTCCTTTACTTCAAGACTAGTAACCTTTCAGGGTGCAGGTTACAACTCAGATGAAGGGATAACGGCAATATCTTAATAGCTTTGTTTCCTTATCAGCTAAAACCTCTGTGCCAACATAACAGGTTGACATCACAAGACCATGAGGGTTTACATGGCAGTACATATTCACATGTACGTTTGAAGCTATGTTATTTGCTCTACATTCGACAAATTGCAGAACTCCAGTTGTGCAACCATGTACTTGTGCCAGGATGAAGTTCTGGGCCTGTGTTTCAGTTTAGTGTAGGACAACTCTCTAAATACATTCTTACATGCTAGTCTGTGCTGTAGCATTTCCATAAGCATCCGATGTCTGTGAAAACATCAGTGTAACACAGTAGTGGAATAAACTCACCCATGCACCTTGCTGTCTATGTGGTCTCCAATTCCTCCCATTCACAAGTAAATAAAGATTTTAGCTATACCTTAGCCATGATAGCTATTAGCATGCAATCTGTGTTCAAAATTTTAAATAATAATTTTTTAATTCTAACAATTAATTAGCATTTAATTCTAACACTGACTTTCGTTTCACTTTAAATAATGACAGAATACAGTTAAAATTAGTGTTTGGCTAGTCATTACTAAGCATGCTTTTTCTTGAATCATAACATAGTGCCTCTGACAGTGAAAAATGGACATGAGAACAGTTTGTATCTATTATTTTAAGCAGCCTGACAGTTAACATATATTCTATATTTATGTGCTAATGAGACATGAATATTAAAGAAGGTATTAAAACAAATAATTTGGCTTCCTTATTTGTAGTGCTTTACTCTCAGGAAAAAGGACACCATCATTCCAAATGATGACCTGTGTTTTGTTGATTAGAGTGCTGTAGGTTTCCTTGCTGAAATAATTATTAGGCAAGCCTTCTTGGGCATGTTTGTACCTTGCATTTTTCCCTTTTCTCCCTCCTTGATTATAATTTTCTGTCAGAGACCAGATTGCTCAGCAGACTACTAGACATTTGAAAATCAAAATCAGATATATCAAACTATGATCCTGCATTACTTTATATGAAAATACCACATTCCTTTATATGAAAATGACATGCTGCAGTAAACTTAACAGGACCTGCTTTTAATTTTTCAAATATCAATTTTTTCCAGCTTATATTCGTATCCAGGCATTTGTTCAATATGTTGCTGTAGAATATTTAAGTAAATATTTTCAATAATAACTTTCCATGAAGGTAGTGTCTTCAAAAATCTCTTCATTTTCCATTGTCAAGTGAAAAATAATTTGTAGGTATAAATAAGTATATTTGCAAGTTCCTGCTGGGCTGTTAGGTTTTGTTTTAGTACATGATTTGTACACACTTTTCCGTGGAATATTTAGAGTGTGTGATATATGAAGGATATAATGGAAGTTGTGGTTTATGGAAAACAGAGTCTCTGGAATCATCTTACAATTCAGTTTTATTGTATGCATATAACTAAAACCATCTGTGTGACTTGCTGTTAGTAATATTGTTTGGACAGCCCTAAATCAAATCCTGAATGAGCAAGATACTGAAGGCAGGTTTATACTGGTATCCTTCAGGTTAAACCCACTGATGTCCAGTCTTTTTTCTGTCTTGGTATAACAAGTATTAGCAAGAGGTAAGTTTGTGCTAGCTGTGCTTGTTTCACCAAGATCTATCTTCTGCAAACAGGCCTGTGTTTACAGAAACCAAAGTGAAAATAGCATGTGAACAGCATAAACAGACCACGGTCAAAATAGTTGTACATTTGCATAACTGTGTGGTATTTAAAGCAAGCACTAGCTTGCTTTGGTACAGTTTACTACTAGCTTTTCCTTAAGAGTTTGTCCTCTTCAGGCATCTCTCAAGAAGTGGAAGTAGAAGGGTCTGATTGTAAATAGCAGCAGTTTTACACAGCAGCAGAAAACAAGTTTAACTGTCTTGTTACAGTTTTTGGTAAATGGACATTGACATGGACTACGAAAGACCCAACGTTGAAACTATCAAGTGTGTGGTGGTTGGAGATAATGCAGTGGGAAAGACTCGTCTAATTTGCGCAAGAGCATGCAATACAACCTTGACTCAGTATCAGCTGCTG
Source organism: Psittacula echo (assembly GCF_963264785.1). Classification (NCBI taxonomy): domain Eukaryota; kingdom Metazoa; phylum Chordata; class Aves; order Psittaciformes; family Psittacidae; genus Psittacula; species Psittacula echo. The sequence goes on from NC_137743.1 coordinate 49,746,597, forward strand.
GCAACTCACGTACCAACTGTCTGGGCCATTGATCAGTATCGTGTCTGCCAAGAGGTAAGGACTGCAGGTGTACAAAATATGGAGCGCATGCTGTGAGGTTGTACTATTATTTATTGGCCAGACTGCCTCTGTCAGGATGCAGCAATGAACTCAAGTATTTTATGCGCAGTCTCTACTGCAGCCATGGTCTGATATGCATCTCCCCATGTCTCTCATTCCAAAGTAACTTTTTCTATCAAACCTATTTTTAGGAAGATGCATATTCTGCCTGTTTTATAAAATAAAAAACCATATGTGGTAGACATATATGTGATAGACTCTTGGTCTAATATGCTTTGAATTTTCTTACAGGACAAATTAGAAATTTGTTTCATGGAGTGAAAGAGAATGTCATATGTGTTCTGTTCTAGGTCCTAGAACGCTCAAGAGATGTTGTGGATGAAGTGAGTGTTTCTCTCAGGCTATGGGATACATTTGGGGACCACCACAAAGACAGGCGCTTTGCTTATGGAAGGTAAATTGATCTAAGCAAAATTTTAAGTAATACTTATAGTAAAATTTTAGGGCTGAAAAAAATTACAAATCTTAATTTTGAAAAGCAAGGACTTAAAACCAATCAAGAGTATTCATATTCCTGCCTGCTGCAAAGAGGATTATCTGCTGCAAGGATTAAAAAGATATAAATATTTAAAAAGCAGCGTAGTTTTACTACACTACATTTCCTTGAACAGCCTGCTAAGCTCTGCCAGCAACAGTTGTCCTATTTCAAATTTTAAAGAACATTCCCCAAAATAAGACTGTAGTTTTACAAAATTAAACATCAGCATTCCCTGCCTATGTAAGCAGTGTATGATACAGCTGCTCAACAAGCAGCTACAAGGAGAGATGTCGGGAAACACCACTCTTACTCAATTAAATATTTATTTTATTAAAACCTGTAATGTTGAATGGGCAGCTAACTCCTTGAGAGCAGAGCCAGTTTCATGAAAAGTGATGCTTTTCTGTATTTTCTTAATTAAAGCTGAGAAAAGAAGTTTTTTCTTCCATAAATATGAAGTGTCTGCCAGTGAATAGATTAACCCTGGAAATTAAAAAAAAAAAAAAAAGTAACCTAGATCTTTCCAGCATGTATAACTTCTGCATTGTTTCAACAAGAACTGAACCCAGTGATAGTCTTCCTGTTTTGTTTAATGGTAATTAGATCTAGCCTTGTGGAATTACAGACAGCAGAACAGCTTTGTAACGGGCATTTGAATACATATATTATGTGAGCGGATTAGCTGTATTGGGCAAATACTGAGCTGAGAATGGATTTTAGTCAGTATTTTCTTAACTGACATTTGAGCGAGGTCTTGATCCTCACACTTTTTTTTTACTTTCTTGAACTTTTTTATATCCCCTTATCTGCTTCAGTCTCTGCAGCTAATCAAACTTCCGTAGACCTTTATGTCCAGCTGGATAAAAATTTGGATTTTTTTTTTTTTTCCATCTGGGAAGGCCCATTGTAGGGTGTCTGTCCGAGCTTTGCATTCCATGCTGCCAAAAAGTACCATCTCACTCTTTTCCTTCGCTCTGCACTACCTGATGAAACACGTGGCTTGGAGTGACACCAGTCTTTTCAATTCTCTACCCCTTAGAACCACTGGAGAGGGTTCTGTTGGTTGAACCTAGTGATTAAATTTTCACATTGCACAACTCTGTATGGCAAATCCTCCTTTGTAGCACAGCTCTGTGCTAGTTTGTTTTCACAGCATCATGAATTACTTCGACTTTTGCATCAGAAGCTGTAGCAAGACATGGTTGTACAACCTGTACCGTTTGTAAATCAGCTTTGAGAGTGAGAAAAGTTACTGACTTTAAGATAATATCTGCTTTAATATTTAGGGCTACTTTAGTATGTGAATAGGTTCTCTTTTACCTTTAGGCAGAATATGAACCCTACTTCGATAAAAACAGATGTACCTTAATGTTTTCACTAGCTGTTCCTCTATGATATGGCTTCCTGATAATTCTGCAACAGATACTGTGTCACTGAGAAGATTACTAGAGATTAGGCGGACAAAATCAGGCATGTTTTGAACTCTGATCCCACGTTTACTGGTAGGACAGTAGAGGTGGGAAACAACATACTTAGATTCTAATCCTGCAAATGCCAAGGAGAATGTGTATAACTTGAGATCTCGTGGGATTAAGCATATGAACACAGTGATTCACCTGTGATATTAGCAGAACTGAGCGTGTGTAACATAAGGTTTGCTATACCTTGATTAACTTAAAAACGCTGTTCTGGATACCCGCTGTTGTGTTTTTCTGTAAGTCTCTTAATGAAGAAAGTAACTGGAAATTCTGAAGGAACTAGTTTATAAATAGAAATTTAGTTGTAAAATTTACTAACTGTAAAGCACTGATTAGGTACTTTATTGTTTTGAAAGGTATTAGTGTTTCATTTAAAAGTAACTGTTTAGTATTTTACCTGTTTTAGCATTTTAAAAAGAGATTTCCAATTTTGAATGTTCACATTTATAAGAATTGATTTTAAATCACTTCTGTACATTGAACTACAGTCTACTCGTAGCTGAGTCAGATCTTGCAGTACAGTGGAAGACACATTTTATACCAAACTGCTCAAGGCTACACCTACACATGCCCCACATTTCCGATTGTCTGAAGGATCATATAATAATATAACCCTTTGGTTCTCTTCAAAAATTTTTTGCACATATGCGCTTGTGTGCAGGGGAAGGTTTATTTCAGCCAAACATTCAGCCAGGACTTCTAATTGTCCCAAACTTGATGTAACAAGAACCAGCAGGTCATTAATTCACTTGCTGCTCATTGGAAAAGATGTTCCATGCAGTTTTAGAAAATGTTTCATAAATAGATTATACTATAGATGACAGGGTGAACAGTTAATAGGACTTGCAGCAACGATAAATCCTTCTTAATTCTTTATTTTTCACAGAAACATGAAAGGATGACAAACGAAATGTGCTTTCCACTATTTTTGTGACAGAAAGAGAGAAACGTATTTGAATGCCACTGAGGATGGAATAGTTAATGTTTCTGCTGCCATCCTTTAAAATGGGACTATGGAAAGTGAAATCCATCCTGCTTTCTACAGTGTGGTGTTTAGTTTAATAATAACAATCCTCTGAGAGCTTTGGGAAATGGCTTCTGACAGCTTAAGGGAGAGGGATGTGGCTGGAGGAAATTGTGGGAATACTTGTTGCAGTTTTGTAGCATATGTTTTGGTTGGGTTTTTTTTCCCCTTAAACTAAAACGTGTGCTTTAGTTTTGGAAGTTTCTTGTTGAGTTCCGCTTAGGCACTATGTGATGCCAAACAGTCATTTGTTGATACTGTCTCACAAGGTTTCATCTGAGGCAAAATCACTCCAAAACACTGTAAAATGACAATGTCTTTGTTGTAATTGGCATACTGATTTCCATCTCCTAGTCACCTCTTTGTTTAATAACAATCTAGTCTCAGTGCTATTGCATTCCTTGAGCCTGCAAATCAAGTGAAAGCTTCATATAAAGCTCAAGTTGTTATTACATACTAGTTTCTCTGGGAGGCACTAAATTGCATGTGTAAAGACATGAAAAGATCTTAATTTATGTTTCGACTTGTTAGGGTTTACTATGCTCTATCCTCCTGTCCGATCTGGTTTTGAATGAGAGTGTCAGCATACTGTATTCAAACTAATTCTAAAAGCAAAATGGAAAAAAGACTGGCTTTCACTTTTTTTCTTTTGCATCCTTTTTTAGTTTTTTCAGGTGAACATGTTTGACTACAATTTGACTCATATCCTGTGTATCCTGATTTTTTATACATGCAGCTCTAGTATGTGTAAACATGAGTACAAATCTGCAAAGAGTTAATTCAGTCCCAATCAAATATTTATTCTCAATAGCAAGGATGTGGTTTGTCAGCTAATTCAGTCAGGATGATTTATTTACTTGCAACTTAAATATGAGCTGTAGACCAAACAAAATCTGTTCGTACAGCATGGACAGAAAACAGCTTTTTTCCTCGTGACTTACAAATCTGAATGAGTCTTGATGTGAGACTGCTGACAGAGTCTTTTAAAATATGTTTAGAGTAATTCCTCTACTGTGAATGGGTTTCGTCAGCCTTGTGGGTATTGTATGTACACAGAGGAGCACATGCATTCATCTTTTTCTGTGTGATTACAATTCCTTTAACCAGTTACTTCAATGTAATTGAATCCATAGAAATAGACCTTCTGAATGCTACTAAAAAAGGTCAATGAGAATAGGAGTTTATCACTGATGTTTGAAGACTTCCACCATTCTCTTTATGGCTGTTTTATTTTCTGTTTCTTTTTACTAAAGAACAATGATAATATTTCTATTAAACAAACAAAACAAGCATGTAGCTTTGATGTAAAATTGTATTTGCATTCAGCAAATCCAGTGAGATTTGGGTGAGCTGAGTGTCTTCGCAGATTCACTTGGTTTGCCTTTAGTTAAATGAGTGCCTTCTGTCGCTCCCCGCATGTGCCTAGACTGGGAATCATCCAGCAGCTCCTTTTTTCAGAAGAAGTCCAAGGTTTCAGAAGTGCTTTGAATAAAAGCCCATATTTTTCCCCACAGTCTTGCTATCCCTGTTTTATGTTACAATAATTATCCGTCTTTCACATGCCTTACGAGCCATTTAGTGGCATGGGTTGGAGGGAATCATCAGAGCCATGTCTTCACAGCAGTAGCATTTAACAGACACAAGACAGTCCTTTCCTTTGTTAGCAAAGAGTCAGCTGACGAGGAATCCAGTTGTTTCCGGATGTCTCTACCTTGGCTGCTTCCTTTTGATATGTTTTGCTGCAACGGAAAGCGATATGCAGTATCGTTGAATCATCTTCAAATGCAAAATCTGTGAGCCTCCCCATCTACTTTACAGTGGTTTATAAGCTACTCAGGTTCTTCATGAAGAAATCCTGAAGAACTCCTATAAAAACTTTTTTTTTATTATTTGTTATGATTTTTTCTCTTTTGAATTTGACTCAGATCAGCCCCAAGAAAGACTACAATAAGCAAAGAGCATCACAGAGAGATAGCTTTCTTCGTAATTTTATTCTGATGTGGTGTGTGTATGCACTGGGGTTTTTTTTTTTTGTTCTTTCATTAGCTACATTAATATTTGAGGCTTTTTCAGTCAATTTATGGAAAGTATACGGTTTATATACTTAAACCGCTGAAATCTTATCTGCATCCCACCATGGTTTCAGATTGTGAGTAGAAAGAGATTGCTATGGAATTGCTGCTTGGAATTCTTCCTTCTTTTAAAAGGTATGTGCCAAACAATTGTTGGTGCAGTCTGAGCTTCGACTTGATGCATATCTATCTGTACTAGAGAGACCTGTAATGCTTTGAGCCATAAGTGACTGGATTGAAAAAGAACATATCAAATGTTATTTGTGGTATTACATCATTTTCCATTTTTCCTTGCTCTTCTAAGTTAGTGGCAAAGTGGCTGGGTAGAAAGAGGATGTTTGGGTTCTATACTAAAAGGCTAAAAGGCAACATCAAAATCTTTTGGAAACGCTAAACCTGGGAAGTGACTTTCCATCAAAGTCTCGATCTTAGTAAATTATTTCCTTGTGAATAGGTGCTAGCTAGATTTCTTGAGTCATTTTCTACTCCAAGAATCTCAGTATTTCAGTCTGGATTTCCTCATATGTATGTCAGAATATGGAAACCACTCTGCACAGCCAGATATAGCTGTTAAAAACTGTTACCAATAGCTTTGTGACATCAACTTGCCAGTTAAAATTTCTTGATGGTTTTTGTTGTTGTTTGTTGTTTGGAATGGGGTTTTTTGGTTGGGTTTGTTTGGTGTGTTGTTTTTGGGTTTTTTTTTTTTAACAAAAAGAGGAGGAGGCGGCTGGTTTTGGTGCTAGCCTAAAGAAAGCAAAAAAATACGAAAATCCATATTTTCTGCCCAGAGAAAGAGATGCATTTAGCATCTGTTAATATTTTCATGTGTTCTGTGGCTTCAGAAGTCAGTCTTATACTGGATGCAAACCAAACCCTATAATTTTTCCTTCTCTGGATTTTTACCTCACTTTTTGTCTTGTCTCTGGCTTCCTAGCTCTGTGTTCTTCATCAAAACTTACAAATAATCATGCTTTTACTGAATTCTGGGACCTAACTTTGGATCTTGCTTTTTCTTTCTTTTTTTTTTTTTTTTTTTTTCATCCTTACATCCCTCTCTACCTTGAAATAGTTTTGTTTGGGTTTTTTTTTATTTCCAAACATGGTGCTTGAAATGATGTTTTAACTAAAGCTGTTCTTACTTCTTTTAACTCAGTATGATTTTCTGATTTATCATTGATCATAGAGGCTGGGGCTGGGAGTAGAGGACGGGTTCATTTCTTCCTGTGCTTGTTTTTCTGCAGTATCTTTGAACGTTAGTTGGTTCTCTGTAGTGAGATAACATGTAGTTCTCATCTGTAAGCTGCCTTCTTACAGTAACAGAAAATAAGCTCAAAAAGCCCACCTTTCCATTTTTCTGGTTTCTCCATTGTTTTATGAATTTATTTCACATTATTTTATTTTTCTGACTGCTGACTGGAATCAGCAGTCAGCTGATATGTCTTACAAAAGCATTTTTAGCTATAATCTTATCAGTCCCTTTGTAAGATATGAATTTTGGTATTCTCCCCGGGTTGGTGTGTTCCAGCTAGCCCTGTACCTTCTCTTTCTCTGTCATTTTCTTTTTTCCTTCTTCATTGATTTGGTGTTCAGGCTTTCTGTGTTACTTTTATAAAGCCCTGCTTTACATGTCGTATGCAGAATATTTCAGTATTTCATCCTCACTTAACTATCTCTAGAATTCTATTTATCATAGCATTTTTGTTCCTGCGTTAGAAATGCAGTAATTGAGATCTCTGCTCCAGGGGAGGGACAAAAGCATGTATTGGTATGTTATGGTGGATATGTATACTGCAAACATACCTGATTCCAAAGAGAGTTTTATTGAGTCTACTGGCAAAATTTGGCCCAGAATTGTGCATGGGTACCTTGTAGGCAGCCTGTTTCAATTGCAGAGTTCTAATTGGCACTAAGATGGAATTTTTGCATATGTAAATGCTGAACCGGAATTATGGTGAATTCACTTCTTAGAGCCAGCAATAAAATGAACCAAATTCCAAGAATGTGTTAGCAGTCCTTTAAATTATTAAAAAAATAAAAAAAAATTTCCTCTTGTTATGTTTTTCCACAGGACCTCACCATTCTTTTTAGCACTATTTCTGGTCAGGTATTTGTACAATAAGAGTAGCTCTTACAAGTTTCTGCAATGGAAAATAAGGTATTTTAATCATTCTTTGTGATATCAAAACATTTTTTGTCATTGTCTGTAAATCCACCACTGGTTTCCCATGAGTACCTCAAAGGAAACAGAAGAGATTTAAAAATGCTTAACATTTAAGAATGATGTATAGTTTGTAAAGGATGCTTAGGAAAACTCCACTTTTGAAGCACAATCTTGAAATATGAAATTTTCTAAACGTATCCCTATCTTCTTTCTGTTGCTGTTGTTTCCTACTAAAAATGATGTTACAGAAATTATAGAAATGGATCTGCATGCTACTCACTACAAAATCTGAATATATTTCAGGGCATTTTGACAGCTTCGCACATTACACCAGTGCTTAAGAAGCTTCACAGCTGTTGGTAAAGTATAGAACTAATTGATTCTCCTGCTCACAGCCAGGGCACTGCATGGTCTTGCCCTGCCTTACCTGGGTATCTTCAGTTCTTCACATGCCAAGCACTCCTGCATTTTACTTTACTTAGCCTCTCATCTGTTTTGAGTGTGTGCGCATAAGTCTTGTGTCTTCAGGTCACTTTGTTATGCTCACCCATCACTTAATGAATTTCTTCTCATTTCATGTGATGGCTGCAACTGCATTTACTAAAAACTGAGCCTCTAAAAACATTGTCAGCCTTGCTTATCTGCACACTTTTTTTTTTTTTTGGCTCAGTGAGATACATGCATGATAAATTTCATATAAGTGAGTGCATCTCTCTCTTCAAAATGTATCTGGATTGGCATGGAGATGTAGCAGGATTTGGGTCAGCCATAAGTAAAAATCTCAATTTAATTCTTTGATGTCCTTGTGCTGCCTGAACCTACTGTGTTTGGGAACTTGGGGGATGGTGTTTGCATTCAGGCTGCTGCCCTACACAATCTTTCCTTTCAGGTGTTGAAGCACTATGCGAAGTGAACACTATAGAGCTCTTCTCAAATTCTGGTCTCAAATGGGCGAAGTTCAGCTGTGATGCAGGTCTCTGAGGAATCTTGGGAAAATTATGGGAAGTGTGTAGGGGAAAAAATGAAGGCAGGAATAAAAGCTAAACAACTTTTTATTGAGAAATGTCTAAGGATTAGCTGTTCTGGTAAAATGAAGAGTCTAACAATTAGGATGCACCTCTACCAAATCGTTTGGTTTGTAGAATTCATATAGAGTCCCTTACTTTAACCTTGCTTCTCAGAGAAAGCTGATATCTAGAAATAGGGAAAAATAACGACTGTAATAGGAGAAATCCAGTGCTTGTTTGTTTGTTGTGTCCCACATCCCCCCCCAAGTCTATTCTTAAAGTTTGATTTTATTCAATATGTGCAACAGATTTGATGTCAGCAGAAATATAATTTGTTTATCCTTAAACTGATTCTGTCAGGTTTAACTCTTGGGTGTCGTTTAAGCTCTCCAAAACAAAATACTTGCTTTTTACTTGCTGTCTAGAAAGATGAGAAGATAGCATGGCAATACAGTTCAGTCTTCCTCCTTTTCCTCTTCCCCACTTCCTGCATTGAATTCCAGGTCAGCGATATCTTGTCTTCACATACTGCGTTCTTCTTTATTTCTTCCCATTTCCAAACCCAACAGTATTATTCCGTGACAGTATGGCAGATGATAGATACTCTTTACACATGACCAGCAATTCTTGCGTGCAGCAGTGTTTCTCAGTAACTTGTAAATAGGGAACAACTTCTTCCTAGACAATACAGTGTATACGTTTCAGAAGGCCTGTTTCTTTAATGAGACATAAACCCATGTTACCATGTGCTGATTCCTGCCAGAGATTTGGTTGTCTGAGGGGTTTCTGTTCATTCCGTGAAGTCTAATGTGATGTTCAGATATTTCAAATAATAAGAGCAGATGAATCACAATTTCTTCTGATAAACCTATGAAAAGCAGAATGTAAGAAAAAATCAGTTGCGCATAAACCAAGATGTACCACTAAATCTACAAGACAGTATGTTTAATATCCAAGCTACCACTTCTCTTTGCTGAGTTATTTATAATACTTATCTTTGTTTCCTGTGACGCTTCAGTATCAAACATCAGTATTTGCAGTAAATGTAATCATACGCTTTTTCTTGCATTAAGTAAAGGTGGATGCATATACTGCCTAATCTATGGCCCAGCTCAAGTGGATGGTGCTCTAGGAGGAATGTGATAGACACATTCTAAAGCACTTTTTGTTACTCAAATCTATAGAAATGTTTCTTGAATCATTCCTGAATTTTACTGGGAAATGGTTATGAAATTTCTTTTTAGAAAAAAGCAGCTTATATTTGTGAATATATTGCTGCAGAGGGAAAGAGGAAAGGAGAAGTAAACCTGATTCATCTTTTCTCATTCTCCAAGTAACCAAACCACACAGAAATGGCAATAAATTAGGGTTTGCTTTTTGGTTTGGTTTTTTTTTTTTTTAAATCCTATCCTTTATGTTGCCTGAGCATATTAAAATAACACTGGTAAAATTTTAATTTTGGGAAATATTAATGCATTATTTTAACCTGACAAGTTCTGGCTTTTATGAACAAATGTTAAACCAGACTTTATATTGAGGCTTTGGCAAGTTGTAAATGTGCTTTTGACATTAAAAGTAATTGTAGGTGTTTTAATTAAATTTTCCAAAGGACAGTTTTCACCAAATGTTCACATTCATATGTAGACAGTTAATCTTCCTTATATATTGGTGTCTGCAGTTTGTACTAATATTTCAGATCGTGCTTATGACTTCAATGAAAACTTTATTATGTTAGGGTGGATGTATTTTGTGATCTGGCAGACCCACCTGTGATGCTGGTTCAGCATGTGAACTCTGTCACTACCCACTGATTTCCCTCCTGTCCTGTTTATGGCACAGGGCCAGTTATTTCTCTCTGTTCATATAGAACTCTTAAGAATATTAATTTTATGAGGAAGTCCAGGTTTTAACACAGGATAAATAATATGCAAGTCACATTTTTTTACCTGTTTATTCTGTTTTCACTTCATTCAGAAGTGCAATGCTATGTGTGTTGTGAGTTACGGGTAAAGAAACCACCTTTCCCCAGCTCGGTTTTTTACTCAAGTCAGAGGTAATGAATTGCTCAAGAACCACATGCAGCTCTGGCAAAACCGTGAGACTCCCTTGGCAAAGTCTGTAACACATGCAGAGCTGTGCTGGGGCTAGTCTGCTGGATAGTCTGGGCATGTCCTGTCCAAGGAAACGTCATCACTGGCTCTTCTCAGGAGCTCAGATCTGTGGTCAGCATGGATCAGCAGCAGCACTGTGGGGAAGCAGTTGTCATCAGCCGGTAAAGTCCTGCTGGAGCTCTATTTCCTTTTGGTCCTCTGACAGATGTGATGTGTGTCTTGTGGTTTATGGAGTCAGGAGGGTTGGATACTCGTGACTGCAATTACTTGGCTTAGGTATTAATTTCTGAAGGACACAAGACAGTCTGTCTCTCTAAGATGCTTAGTTATAGTTAGGACATGCCAGACGGCCAATGATTGCTGCTCCAGCAGTCCTGATGATCTTGAATAAACATCAATTGACCAGATTATATGTGTAACACAATTTTTTTTAATCTTAGCTGTGCACTGATTTCTCCTCTCAGGGCGCTAAGCAAATGTCTGCTGGGACCTAGGTTTTACTCTTATGTGACCTTGAACAGAGCAAGTTTGAGCTTAAAGGGTGTTTGCCTCAGTAATGCAAAGACCAGTGTATTAGCTGCTTACCACTTTGCTATTTAGTAGATTGACTTTCCAGCTTGTAGAGGCCTTGTTTCTAGATATGACAGATACGTTGCAGTTTATCTAAGATGCAGACTTGGAGCAGGAGCATTTCTCTTGCATTAAGTTTATGCTCACAGCAGTACGCATATTGTAGGCAGCTATCTTTAGAAACAAGCTTGCTGGATATATCTGTGCCCTTAGTGAAATGTAGAAAGTAGCAGTATTGAGGAATATTTCATTATTTAAAAGGTGAACGTTAAGATTCATTGCAGCTGCTCTATACGTTACACAAACTGCAGACACAACACATTTGTGCTAAATTAAAGAATAATAGAAGTGAGATAGACATGGTATTGTCAAGCTTATCCTGCTGACAATTCTGTAGCAATAAGTTGCCCTCTCAAAACGTTCCTTCCCCTCAAATTTTTTTTTAAGAGTTCAGCTCTTCTCTTCTTTCCCTTTTTTCCCATGAGAGACCCAAGACCTTGAGAACTGCTTTGTGACATCCCATCCCAGTTTATAATGAAATTGCCCCAAGTTAGGACTTCCCTGAGACAAGTATTGGAGCATTTCTCTGCCTTAGGGTGCTAGCTCTGACAAGGTGGTGGGTCAGTGGATGAACTGCCAACCTTAATCCTCATACTTCTAATTTTTAAAGCAGATTTATTTAGCGGAATTTTTTTTAAAAAAAACCCCCAACTTTAAAAGCCTGCAAATATTGTCATGCTTACTGTGATTTAAGGCAATGTCCTATTCTACATCTAACTGACCTTATTTTCATCATCATGTTAATTTTTTGTTTATACTGTAGAAGTGGTCATTCTGCTGTAATTTGCCCTTCTAGCAGGTTATTTAGTAAAGATGCCAGAGAATTGCTGCACAATTATTTCTTGAGCACTGGCAGCCTGTGAATAACTTTGGTGTAAAAGTAAAGAATGGAAAGCGCTGCCTCTCAGCGCTCTGTTCATATGTGCAGGAATCATCTCTCAGCATAGAGGGACAGTGCTTCCTAGGTGTGGGGCTTTGTGCTCCTATGCTTTTGTAGTGAAATGTGTAGCTTCTGTCAGACTTCTTCATGGTCAACATGTATTCTGACATCTGGGTTTCAGTGCATTTTTCAAAGTGTGGAGTGGAGTAGCTTTAAGCTGAAGTAATGAAAATAGGTGAAGCTGCAGCAGAAAGCGTGTTTGTTGGGGTTTAATTTGATATTTTCTTGTTGCCTTTCTAGGTCTGATGTAGTTGTTCTGTGCTTTTCAATTGCTAATCCTAATTCCCTGAATCATGTGAAAACAATGTGGTATCAAGAAATCAAGCACTTCTGTCCTCGCACACCCGTCATTCTGGTGGGCTGCCAACTAGATCTCCGCTATGCAGATCTTGAGGCTGTTAACAGAGCCAGACGGCCTCTGGCAAGGTAAACTTTTAACAAAAACATGAATGAAAATAATCTCCTTGATAATCAGGTACAGTACTTTCAAAAGAGAAATGATAGAGCCTGATTTCTGTTTTTTTTTGTAAAATGAAAATATATATGCTTTCCTATTTTTAATTCTGTTGTCCGAGTTGGTTAATTCTTTAACAGACAGTTCTTGTAAGTTTCCCACAATGTTTTTGCACACTGGACATCTAAACTTGTTTTGGTGCCTGAACACCATGATAATATAGAGATAATAGTGATTACTGGAGGTTTTCTTGTGTGTCTTTCTCCATCTGAACATGTGTATCATGTCCTACCCTGTTACTACTGTCAGGTACTGTTTTAAACTTACAGATTCTACTCAGTTTTTCTTAATACTCAGTATTTTTGGTTTTGTAAATGTAGTCCTAGATCATAGCAGAAAATAAAGTGGGTGCAAAGTCACTTTTTAGAGTTCGGAAATTTAAAGAGTTTGGGGTTATTCTGGAGAAGTCTTGTTTTTCCCAGATTCAAAAGACAAGCATTCAGATGTCTGGGCAAAACAGTCCCACAATTACCTGCTCCCTTCTGATTTCCTCATTAAAAGTGAACTTGAATGAGACCAGATTAAGGGAAATAATATTCATGATCATGTAATTAAAGACTGTATTGCAACAAATTTCCATAAAGGGATTGAATTAATATTTCATGGGCTCTTAGAAAACTTTGCATTGAATTGGATTGAAATTCTTGACTCGGCAATATGATTTTCATAGGTTTGTGGCTTTTTTAAACATTTCTTCATTGTGTGGGTGGCTGGGCTTTTCGGTTGACTCTTTAAAAGGAAATGTTTTTCAAAACTCTTCTTTTGCCCTAATCTTCCTTTCTGATTTCACCATTAATAAAGTTTGAATTGGTAGTCTGCATGTCTAGCACAGACTTCTGACACCTGAGCTGATTATTAGCTGGTGACTAAAGCAAGCTGTTGTCTGGAGCGTGTTAAGTCTGTGCTAGCTTCTGTCCACCCAATATGGTATGCTCAGAGAACACACTGTTGGGTCATGTCTTCTGCTGAGATGATTTTTTTTGTTGGGAAAATGAATCCTAGCCCAGACTTTTTTCTGGTTTATTTACCCCATGTCATGTGCTAGAGCTGCTCTGGAAATTCTTGTGTTCCCACATACTGCTTCTACAGCTAAAACAGGCCTATCTCTTGAAGTATGTGTTAGTGATTTGTTTAAAAAGTGTGATTTGTTTAAAAAGCATGAGCTTGGGGGATATTTCTCATTTCATATTTAGCTGTATTTGTGGCATTTCTATGTCACGAGAATTTCCATTTGAGTTTAAATGATGGATACAAAGAAAGATGCTGACAGAATATCTGAGTAGAAAGGGATGGTAGGAGGTTTTTTAAATAATGAAAGTTCTCAAGTATCTTACAAGCTTCTTTTACTGTAGATTTCACTTTAACAGAGAGAAGGCTTGCTCCATTTTGTGCGAATGATTTCTACGTATATTAAGTAGCATTGTAAAGACACCACCAAACTTCTTAAACAAATTACAAGTATATGCTAATCTTTGGTAAGGGATCTGTGGGCTTAATTTTATATTTTGTTTTATTTGAATGATGGCTATCTCAGAATTTGTGCTGAGACATTTTATAAAATTCCATCCTTTCTGTAGTAACTTTGTGATGATCTTTGTGTGTAAGAAGGTTTACTGTTTTTTTAACCATAGACCAATAAAAAGAGGAGACATTTTGCCACCGGAAAGAGGCAGAGAGGTTGCCAAGGAGCTTGGTATACCCTACTATGAAACCAGTGTATTTGACCAGTTTGGGATTAAAGATGTGTTTGACAATGCAATTAGAGCTGCCCTGATCTCCAGAAGACACCTGCAGTTCTGGAAATCTCACTTGAAGAAGGTCCAAAAACCTTTGCTTCAGGCTCCATTCCTACCTCCAAAAGCCCCTCCTCCGGTTATCAAAATTCCTGAGTGTCCTGTACCAAGCATGAATGAAGCTGGATATTTATTGGACAGCCCACTGTGTGCAGATGTTATGTTCATTCTTCAAGAGCAGAACTACATTTTTGCTCATAAGATTTACCTAGCTACCTCTTCTTCAAAGTTTTATGACCTTTTCTTAATGGAATGTGAAGAAAGTTCTGACTTAGATGAAATACAGTGTAATAAAGAAAATACAAATAAGGATGTTCTGACAAGTCATCTTGAGACAAATCATGACAGTGATGAGACGTGCTTAAAATCTGCTGATATTAAAACTCTCTCACCAGAACGTACTGACTCTTTAAACATGCTAGAACAACAACCTGGTGAAGCAAATTCTGCAGCAAGATCTCTGTCATCCTGGGGTAAAGGGTTTGTTAGTATGCATAAGGAAATGCAAGTAAATCCTGTCTCAAACAGGACATGTCCTGTAACAGTGGTAAAAATGGATTCATCTGTGCAGGCCGGACCCTTCAAAACTGTTTTGCAGTTTTTATATACAGGGCAACTGGATGAAAATGAAAAAGACCTCACAAGACTGGCTCAGATTGCTGAAATCTTAGAAGTATTTGACTTGCGAATGATGGTGGAGAATATTATGAATAAAGAAGCCTTCATGAATCAAGAGATTACTAAAGCATTTCATCTCAGAAAAGCTAACCGGATAAAAGAGTGCCTTTGCAAAGGGACGTTTTCTGGTAAGTAAATACATGCTTTAACAGGAAAAACACTAATTCTTTTCTCATTTGAGTTACTGTCACTTCACAGACTTCAAAAACTGTGACAGCTTACGTTGTTCTGAGAGGAGGGATGAGCCTATAATTATAGTGTTACTCAGGGCCAACTGTTCCAACTTGTGATTTTGCAGTTTAATTTCTTAAAATTTACACAAAACCATTTAAATAAGTGACCCAATTTTCCAAAGTGTTGAACATCCAATATCCCTCTTTTAAGTGAGGCTTTTTGTTTAACTATATAAAACACTAGAGTAATCTTTGGGGTGAGGGTCATGGGAAGTGAAAGAAGTCCTTGGTTAACAATGAGCAAGTGAAACATATATTCTTGA
The DNA here is from genome assembly GCF_963264785.1 of Psittacula echo. Taxonomy (NCBI): domain Eukaryota; kingdom Metazoa; phylum Chordata; class Aves; order Psittaciformes; family Psittacidae; genus Psittacula; species Psittacula echo. Next base: position 49,762,102 of record NC_137743.1, read on the forward strand.
GGCACAGTTTCACCTTAAGCACAGACTTGCAGCATGCCTGTTTCTTTGTTCCCATGACAGATGTAACATTTAAATTGGATGACGGAACCATAAATGCCCACAAGCCACTGCTGATCTGTAGCTGTGAATGGATGTCTGCTATGTTTGGAGGATCGTTTATTGAAAGCTCCAATAGTGAGGTATTTGTCTATTTTTGTCCATCTTGCTTATAATGTCTGATGGAGTTAGGGTGATGGAAACATCATTCTGTATCTATTTGAAAGGTTGCAATAATCCCTGGAATGAATCTTTATTCTTCCCTTGCAGACCTGTGATGATTTTCTTCTTAAGAAGGCTAATGCCTTAAGGCTAATTTAATAATTAAGATGCCTAGGAAGATAACAGATATTCTGCAAGGCATGAGACTTTCTCCAATGTAGAGCATGTGTTTAAACCTGAAATCATTTAAAATACTAAATATGGTGAAAGAGGGAGAAACTAATTATGATTTTTTTAAAAACTATATGTTATAAAGTTTTGTGAATATGTATTTATACAATCAGAAGCATTACAAAAAATTCTTGAGGCAGGGGCATTGATGAAAGAATTAAAGGGGGGAAAGGCTTAAATAACACGGAGTGTTAAACTTAACGAAGGAGCTGCCTTCACAGTACTTCAGTAGAAGCTAAGCTTAGATTCTCTAGTACATCAGCTTGTCCCCTTGAGTAAAGCAGGTGTGAAGTACGCTATAAAATAACTCAAAGCTTTGCATTAATACTTTGCAGCAGAAGCCTTGTATTTTCAGGTGCCTTCATGGTCTGTTTTTAAATTCTAAGCACTCTGCTTGTATTTTTTTGCTTGTGTCTTACCATACCAAGGTTTTGATTTTTATTTTGATTTTCTTGTTCCTCTCCATACTCATGGATCTTGCTCATATGAAGAGGCTTTTTTGTGTTTAATATTCTGGAAGATTTTGTTCTACTTAGATTTTTCTTGCTTCTTCTAATGCAGCTGAAACATAATTCCTTTCCCAGAGGCATGCTTAACAAGTGGTTAATTAAAATTACATAGCTTGATTCTAGTAAGCAAAATTTGGCAATAAAGAATACTCATTTATTTTCCACCAGCCTATTTTTAATGATTAACTGAACAGTCTTAGCTCATCTTTCCAATTTAAAATATTTAGCTTCCATTTTGTAGAGTTTAAAGTATTCAGTAATGCTTTTGGAAGTTTTAAAATATAGGCAGATACAAATTGAATGGTTTCCTTTGACTGGTTTACAAAAAAATAAAAGAGTCTACTTTTTACTTACTACTTTTCCTGCATTTGGGGCAGGTATATAAACTTACTCACTGAAATTTTCTGCACTAACCGAAATATAGTAATAATGAATAAGTTGCAGAACTAGCTTGTCTTGGAGAACTGAGCCGCTTCCTGGAGTGTCTGATATGCATAAGAAGTTCATGCTTCAGCACTAACAGATCAGGGTCTGAATTTCACCCATCCAGACAGAGCTGAAAGAAAAAATCACAAGCCCCTGCATGTTAACAAAGAGCTATGTGACAATGATTAATCCCCTTCTAACATGAAATATGACCAGTCAGTCTCACCTCTGTGCCGGGCAAACTCTTGGAGCAGATTCTCCTGGAAGGCATGCTAAGGCACATGAAAAACAAGGAGGTGGTTGGTGACAGCCAGCATGGCTTCACTAAGGGAAAATCCTGCCTGACCAATTTGGTGGCCTTCTATGATGGGGATACGAAACTTGGACACGGGCAAAGCAGTTGACATCATCTACCTGGACTTGTGCAAAGCCTTTGACACTGTCCCACATGACATCCTTGTCTCTAAATTGGAGAGACATCAATTTGATAGATGGACCACTCGGTGGATAAAGAACTGGCTGGATGGCCGCACGCAAAGAGTTGTGGTCAATGGCTTGATGTCCAGCTGGAGACCAGTAACGAGTGGTGTCCCTCAGGGATCGGTGTTGGGACCGATCTTGTTCAACATCTTTGCTGATGACATGGACAGTGGGATTGAGTGCGCCCTCAGCAAGTTTGCCGATGACACCAAGCTGTGTGGTTCGGTTGATACGCTGGAGGGAAGGGATGCCATCCAGAGGGACCTGGACACACTTGTGAAGTGGGCTGATGCCAACCTTATGAATTTTAACCATGCCAAGTGCAAGGTCCTACACCTGGGTCGGAGCAATCCCAGGCACAGCTACAGGTTGGGCAGAGAAGAGATTCAGAGCAGCCCTGCAGAGAAGGACTTGGGGGTGTTGGTCAATGAGAAAATGAACATGAGCCAGCTTCAGTGTGTGCTTTTTCAGTTGGCCCAGAAAGCCAACCGTATCCCAGGCCACATCAAAAGGAGCGTGACCAGCAGGTCAAAGGAGGTGATCCTGCCCCTCTACTCTGCTCTCGTGAGGCCTCACTTGGAGTACTGTGTGCAGTTCTGGTGTCCCCAACATAAAAAGGACATGGAAGTGTTGGAACAAGTCCAGAGGAGGGCCACGAGGATGATCAGGGGACTGGAGCACCTCCTGTATGGAGACAGGCTGAGAAAGTTGGGGCTGTTCAGCCTGGAGAAGAGAAGGCTGCGTGGAGACCTCATAGCAGCTTTCCGGTATCTGAAGAGGGCCTATAGGGATGCAGGGGATGGACTCTTCATTAGGGACTGTAGTGACAGGACAAGGGGTAACGGGTTAAAACTTAAACAGGGGAAGTTTAGATTGGATATAAGGAAGAAATTCTTTACTGTGAGGGTGGTGAGGCACTGGAATGGGTTGCCCAGGGAAGTTGTGAATGCTCCATCCCTGGCGGTGTTCAAGGCTGGGTTGAACAGAGCCTTGGGTGGCATGGTTTAGTGTGAGGTGTTCCTGCCCATGGCAGGGGGGTTGGAACTAAATGATCTTAAAGTCCTTTCCAACCCTAACTGTTCTATGATTCTATGTGCTGACTGCCTTCAAGCACTCAGAGTTGCATGTACATTTGATTCCTCATCATAATTTTATCATTGTTTATCTTTGTTATTTTTTTTACTGCAAGTTCTTCATAGTACCACTGTGCATTCTTCAGTTTCAGCATCTCTTTCTTGAGTTATGAACACTGGTGATTAATGGGATTGATTAGGTTGGGTATTGGAAGCAGACTTAACCTGCTGCAGCCTTGAGCCTCACAAGAATCAGTTTTATCCTGTTGTTTCGAGGAGTATTCGTATGTACAAACTGTAGTTGAGATGCTGCAGTGACAGGTTACAGCAAGGCTTCCTAACTGTCCTTTTTCTTTTAAGTTTCACTGTAGCAAAATGAAGTTACTGTTGTGCTGGTGAAAAATTAGAAAGCTTTTGTCCTAATCTTGGTAGTTTCATTACATGGTGGTTACATTACTTACGCTTGTGTGGCAGAAATGGTTTGCATTTTCTTTGCCTCATTTATTCATTTCTCAGTCTTTTCCCCTACCATCATTAACTTAATTTAGTTATTTTTAAACAGACTGAGATGGCTGGGGTTTTTTTGTTATCCTTTAGTTTCTGTTATTCTCAAAATCCCCAGAATATCCCTTGCCAAGAGCAGATAGATTACATTCCTCAAGAAGTCTACCAAGGGAGGTCTGGCACTGGAAGTGCTCAGTGGCTTTTGCATATCCCACATAGCTGGCCATTTGTGAGCTAGAAAGCATTGAACAGATTCACCATTTGATGTGGATTCAGTTCCAGCAGCTTGACACCAAGTTGCTTGTACGTAAACTGCCAAAGGATCTGACTCTGGAGGTATGTCTACCTGTCAGCAGCTTGTTGAACTTTAATGGGAAATTTCTTTTTCGGAAAAAAATGTTTTCCCTGCATTTCTAAAATGACTCAAAGAAAAAAAAAACAGTCCAGCAAAGTGACAGAAGTGAAATATGGCCTCTATATGAAAGTACCTTAATTATTAGAGACTCTTTTCTTAAATATATTTTCCAGGTAGTTCTTCCCAACATAAACAAGACTTCCATGCAAGCGGTTTTAGATTACTTGTATACCAAGCAACTGTCCTCCAGTCAGGAACTGGACACACTGGAGTTAATTGCATTAGCAAATAGGTTTTGCCTTCCTCACCTCATTGCGCTAGCAGGTAAGAATTTGTGACCTTGTCAAAAGAACTTTCTTCTGCAATGGCTGAAATATGTTTAATGGGTTGGGAGCACACAGGATTATCTCAAGTGTCAGGGAATTTTTTTTTTATTATTATTATTTTTTATTTTTTATGAAAGGAATATTGTAATACAGATTGATATTTCACTTAGAAAAATGTATTTGCCATATTCTCGCCTTTTTTAGTTTTATGCCACCAACTCAGGACACTAAAGTATCCTGTGCTTTAAAAATGAAAAGAGTAAACCTTCTCTTTAGCATTGATAATAATGTCTGTGGTTTGTAATAACCATTCTGTTGTGATTATCTGAAACCAGGATGGACCCCAGGCTTTCCATTATGTAATGAATGAAGTGCTCCGTTATATGTTTCTATCTAAAGAGAGTAACTGAGCCAATTCAAAACATATCTACATGATGCCTGGATCTCTTTCTACTGCCTAGATGAGAAGTTAATATTTTGATATATACATGGGAATTTAAACCTAATTTCAGGAATAAAAAAATTTCAATCACATCTTTAGAGAAAAATTACAGGATAGGATACTACTTAGTTTTAAAATAAAGTCCATACACCCCCCAGACCTCTGCAGTTGATTTGGTTTTTTGTTTGTTTGTTTGTTTCTCTTTATGTATGTAACTTGGCATTGTTCTGCATGGCCAAGGCAAACACTCAGAAACAGAGGAAGCAAAGCTACACATATTTACAGGTCAACATATAGGCAAAATTTAATCACATACTAAATCCTAGTTCTCCTTCAGCTGTGCACCAGGACCATGTACTTTCTCTTCACTGGTTCTGACAGACCAAATCTTTATTGCCTGATTTTATACACACGTCTCTAACTGAAGTCTTGGTTACTTTTTTAAGTAGTTGTGGCATAAGCATACATGTAGTATTAAGAATATTTCATTCCATTTAATTCTTAATAAAATAATTTTGAGTACGAAGGCTACTGCTAACAACTGAACTCAGAATCAAATCAGTGGACAACATTTCTCAAAAAAATACTCGAATCTTTAAGGTTCTAGGAAATGGTTCTAGGAAAGGATTAAGGAGACTGTTGCACTGAAGTAACTTTTTGAGAAGCTGTTCAGCATTCATCTGGATCCCTAGGAGTAACTAATCTGAGAATCTGAAAAGGGCCTGAAGTAAACTTTCTATATCAGTGCTGTGGTTATACTCATTAATAAATACAGTGCAATGGCATGTGCATTGTTGCCTAAAAAATTGGCTATTGCTTTTTTATTACCCAAAAGAGACAGCTGGTCCATATTTCTAATTTATACTGAATATTGCACCTATCCATTCTGCCAGAAAGAGACTAGTGGATGCTAAACTTTGTTCTTCTTTAAGTGGTTATTAACTGCAGGTTTGCTTTCTGTAAGAAAGAGATAAGAATTGTGTGAGAAACCAAAAATTAATAGTTTGAGTTGAGGCAAAGGGGTAAATCCTCATATGGACTGTGCTCCATTGGGGCAAGCAGTTTATACCTGTGATGCAGAACCTCCAGTCACAACTCTAAAAGAACAGAATTTAGTTTCATCATTTGGCCATTCATTTGGCTCAGGATATCTGAGAGAAAGTGCCACTTGCATAATGCTGTAGTTAACACTAGAAGGAGGGAGAACACTCCTTCCTGGTTCTTATGGATGACCTGACCTTGATATGTGACCATTTCGCGTGTAAGTGATAAGTTTTCTCCTCTAACAGAGCAACATGCAGTACAGGAGCTGACAAAAACCTCCATGAGCGGCATTGCAATTGATGGGGAAGTACTGTCCTATTTGGAATTGGCACAGGTCAGTGTGCGTTGTTTTTTTAAAGATATTGTGGTGAACTGCAGGACTTGCTTTTAGCATCTTACTGGTTCTGATCATTGCTTCTCAGTGTCTCAAAGTCTGCAATTCTGTGAGTGTCTGACAATAAAATTTAGTTTTATTTTCCATTTTAAAGAAGATTTTTCCATTAGTTCAAAGATGAAACATCTATGTAAGCAATCTCAGAGGAGTTCTCTTTCAAATACATATTTCAATTTTTCTTGATTGTGGAGCTTCCAAGCTCTACGTTCTCATGGCCATGCTTCAGTAACGTGAAATGCAATATAATGAAGCTGCTCAGCTTGGTAATAGTGAGTGGTTCCATTCAATTCAGGTCTTGTAGATAATATAGACCTGCATTATAAAGGCAACATTTTTTGGTTACTTAGTCTTGACACTTAGACAGGCTACGTGGAGCCAGTCATCTGATAGTTCAGAATGCAAATCCTGCTGCTTTATGTTCAAACATGTTTCAATGTTTCTTGAGTCCTGGAAACTATGAAGAGAACAAACGTCCAGCTCACAGTTAAACTGCGCACCTTTGTTTTCCAAAAGGAGCGATACAGCAGTCTCCCAGATACAATAGTACAAGCTGAAATACTTTTGTTTTAGTTTTAGTTTTCTTGATTTCACATGGATGGTGAATGTGGCTGTAGCTTGGCATGAAGCCTTGGGTTTAAGTAGCACTGAAATACAGCACAAGCTAGCCACCATGCAAGAGCACCAGACTGCTTTCAAGTACCTCTTTTGCAATACCTATAATGCTGTTCCAAAATCAGGACTGAACACCTACCAAGAAAGGGCAGCTCACTTAAGTTTGATTTTATGAAGGGTGTTTTTTGGGGGTTTTCTTTTGGTTTTTTTTTTTTTTTTTCTTTTTGACTTTGTCTCCTGTTTGAAAACAGGAGTAATATAACTACTGGTAGGATAGCCTCTGTGCCACCTGCATCAGTATGATGTGTTTATAGCCTGAGAAGATCATAGTAGACAGTCAGAATGCCAAAATAAATACATATGCTATACAATTAAACTTGCATTACAGCTGTGCTTCCTCACGACCAGAGGAAGCTTGTACAAGATTTTGTGTTGAGCTTTCAAGTAATATTTTATTTCTGTCGACGATCATAGTTTCCCAGGCAATAAATTCAGAGCAGGGCCTGCAGTAATTGATAGGGATATATGACTGGTACAATCATAGGTCCAGCATGCCTTCATAAGGGTTCAGGTCCTCTGTGGGACTGGATGCAGTTTGCCATATGCTGTAAATGCTAAACGCCTATTCATGAGCCCTTTGGGCCAGTGGTTGTTCCAGCAGAATTGCATGGCAAGGTCTAGGGAATCTAGAAGCCACTTCAGCCTCAAATAGCTCCCCTGTATGCTTGGGAGACTGCTGCCGTTCTAGCTTTAGTTGTTAATTGAAGCTGCAAAATGAATGATAACCTCAGGAAATGGAATAAGCTTTTTGGTTTTCTTTACAGTTTCACAATGCTAACCAGCTGGCAGCTTGGTGTTTGCACTACATCTGCACCAATTACAACAGCGTTTGCTCCAAATTCCGCAAGGAAATCAAAGCTAAATCTTCAGGTATGGGCAACTTCCCGCCACAGTTTTCATGAGGTTTCCCTTTTTCTTCACAGCCAGTTGTTTAAACATGAAGACAAAGATGAACATGATTCAGCTCATCATCAGCATCATCTCATGATTCAGAGGCTGAAACTGTGTGTTACCCTGAGTATCATTCATAAATTCTTATCTGTAAAGAAAGGTCAGAATCATTAATCTTATTCCTGGGCAAGCATTACATTCTTTACCTATTATAGTGATGCTAAAAGGAACAGAGGTAGTTTCAGTCTCCACAATGAAAAATACACTCTGTAAAGGGCTTGCTTTTTCACACTTTAGTGAACTAAAGCCTCTTGTGCATAACCACTTTCAAAGTCTCTTCACACAGTAAGTAAAGCATATGGAGAATCTGGGGGAATCCCCAAAAAGCCAGCTAATGTAGAGACTAGATGAATGATTAGCTGCATAGCTTCTTGCAGGCACTCAAGATATTTCTGAGATTTGTGTATCTTATTAGCTTGTTTGGCGGCTTTTTGATTGTTTCTTTTTACTCAGATAATCAGGAATATTTCGAGAGGCATCGGTGGCCGCCTGTGTGGTATTTAAAGGAAGAAGATCACTACCAGCGAGTTAAAAAAGAAAGAGAAAAGGAAGATGTTGCCCTGAACAAACACCATTCAAAGCGGAAGTGGTGCTTCTGGAATTCCTCTGCTGTAGTTGCCTGAACAAAGCAAATAAGGGAAAATCCATAACCATTGTCAAAAATTAGTCTTATTGTTAGAAATAAGATATACTTCAGGTTGTCAGGAAATTTTGTTCCACGTGTGCATTTATTATGCTAGGGTCAAAAGCACAAGCTCATTGAAAGTGAGCCTGGAACAGCTCCTTGAAGTCATATGTATATTTTTGGCTAGTAAGCAGATAAACGCCTACCATTATTACATTTCTTTTTATAAAAAAAAAAAAAGGGGTGGGAAAAAAATCCAGCATTAATATTTCAGTCTCCAGTTGGGAAATATTTTTATACTGTCTGGTACATCTTGTTCAGATGAAATTCTGGATTCTGTTTTATTTTACAGACCACAAAATAACCATGTAGCAGCTTTGTAATTAGATTTTAACTATTTTTACTATGCGAGTACGGTGAAATAGACAATCTTAAGTCGTAAGAAACCACTTTTAGAATATCTCATAAAAAGTCATCTTAGGAAAAAATCTAGTTGCCTAGTATATGTTGTCTTTTTAAACTAAGTACTGTGCACAGGTAATCTAATTAGATGGTTATTTCCCCTTTCTAAAGCAAAGGGTTGGAATAAGATCCAATAACTGCAAGATATAGAGTGATTGATCTTTGCTCAGCTGAATAATAGGCAGTATAATTACCTGTTCAACCGCAGGCAAATGTATTTCTAATATTTGCCATGTAAGTGCAAATAATTATGACTATGTGGGCCATGTGAAATCTAGTGATGCTGAGTATTCAGAGGTTTTATATGTCTAGATCAAGGAGGATATTTCTAAAATCATTTAGAAGGGCTTATTAATTTATATCCTCATACAAGTATGGATCTGAGCTCAAAAAGCAGTTACACTGCTTGCATTTGAATTACTGCATGGCAGTTACTTTGTTCTGTTAACCGTGCAGCCATTCCTTATGCTGAATTCCTTTTTGCTTCAGTGCAAGCAAATGAAAGGGCTGCGAAAACAAGTAGGAGTTATCTAATGTTACAGCATTTTGTAAAGGAAGAAGGGTCTTCACACACAAGATCAGTTTGATCCAAAATCTTTTTATAGCTTTTCCCAGGTAGAACTCAAACTGTTAGATTATTTTAATGAAGTAGATTATATATTTCCTCTGGAAGTAAGTATTCCCAGAAAGCTGATGGCAAAATGATGGCAGAAGGAGGAATTCTGCACAAGTGGTGCAAGAAAAGAAAAAGCCTCCAGTGTTTTTAAATAGCCTGTGTGTTCATGACCTTTTATCAGGCATTACTCTAAAGCTGCAGTGTTACACTAGATTATGTAAGGATGAGAGCATTTTTTAAAAGACCAAAACTGAAATACATTGACTGTTGAACATACACACGCAATCCTGTACAGTGTCTTAGGCACAATTCTGTAACCAAGGTAGTATTGTGTATTAGATTTGTTAATACTGTTTTGTGCTGGTAGCTCAGCATACCAATGTGAAAAGCTGTTTGTTTGTGTTTTTTTTCTGTATTCAAAGGCAAGGCAGTACAGTCAAACCCCAGTACTGTAGGTCAGGAAAGGCTTTGGACTGAAAGCCATATACACCTCTATGTATTTGCATTCGAAATGGACTAATTCATGGTGAATGCTACCACAGGATGGTAGAAGCTACCCAGCATGGAGGAGTTGCTGCTCCTCAAATTTTTACAAGGAGAGCAGGTGACAGATTCCTACCCCTATAAGATTCATCACCATACGGTGATAAAGAAGGGCTATAAATGATGGTTGCAAATATGTCTCCTTAATTCTTGATCAGTGATAACATATAGTGTGGAGAAGAATTAATGAGAGAAGATATGTCAAGACTAAAATGAGAAATATTTGTTGTCATAAAGTGTTAACTAGTCACGTTTTGAATAAGTATTGCTACTAGGTTTTACACAACCAAAGCTACTGTATGATTGTAATCTTGCCAAACTGTAATGGATATATAAATGAACTTGAGGTATATGCAATAATATCCAGTTGTTCTAGATATCAGCTACTATAACCAAGTGGCTGGTTCATTTGGTTAATGCTGTCTATGGCCTTTAATCTTGGTGTTTATTTTGTGGTTTTTATTTTGGAAAAAAAAAAGTTAATAAAATCATTTAGTTACACATTGTCTCCCAGCTCTTTGAAGAAGCTTCCTGAATTTTGTATTAGGTGCTGCGCTTCTTAGTGCTGTTTGTAATCATACAGTTGTGGTATCATTCGTTTAATTTTCCTGAACTGATATTTGCATGGCAGATTAGGATTTATGGTTGGGAGTGTCATGAGGAGATCCTACAGTGTTGGTATATGATAATGGAAGGTTGGTGTTTGTCACCATTCAACTACATAGCAAAAAAAATCTCTTGCCACTTTTCCCCATGGTTTCTGATGTTTAATTAGACTTATATTACCCAAGGACATGAAACTAATTAGTTATGACAGACATGGGGAAGAAAAATGCAGGTAAACAACAGGAGGTCTGTATGGTTTTCAGTACACTCTAACCTTTGTACAAACATTCTTTTCCCTGCTTTCTCACTTCCTTAGTTGTCAGCCATTCTACAGAATCCCTCATTGCCTGTTAGTAGACTCTTAGCAACTACCTCTATGCATATAGGCTTTTTAACTGATAGAGGTAGAAAGGTAACGCTTTTCTAGAGGATTCTGCAAGATGTCATGCAAAGAATGCCATATTTGCAATTTTTTTTCAGCTCTTAAACCATGCCAAGGATATTGAAAGTAAGCATGTTCAGCACACACTGTGCATGTTTTTTTAAGTGGTAATTTATGAGAATGTTACATATCTGTGTGATTTATTTCTGGAAGGAAAATTTTATGTCTTTGAACTTACTATTAGAAAAGTTAATAGACTCAACCAAAAAAGTGGTAACATTAGAGGCAAAAATGTTTCTCTTATTTATTTAAAACCAGTACCATGGAAGGAAGGAGCAAATCAGAAGCGTTGCTCTTCAGGGTATTATTTTTAAAATATTATGACTCTTTAGAAGAAGCTGTGTGTCCTTTGTTCCTGGGGAGTCTCATTCAGCTTCTTAGAAACAGTGTTTTTCTGTTTTTCTTTAGGACAGAATTTGTGCGAGCAATTTCCTCTGCATCACAACACAAACCAGTTTCTGTGGCTTCCCACCCACAAATAGCAACCAAAGCCAGAAATGGAAGTGTTTTATGAGTAAGATGGGATTGGCCAGACTTCAGCCACAACTCAATTTCATTCGCAGAAGTCCTACTCATCGTCTTTTAGTCAGAAGAGGCCTCAAAGCATGGACAGGTACACTAGATAGTATGGCATATGTGGGTATGTTAAGAAGGGCTGCTGCCTAGTAGAAGGGACTAATCTAGACATCCTTTCTGAACACTAAGAGCAGTATTGTACCAGAGAAAGGCAAAAGCAGCACAGGGCTTTATTGCCCTGTCTCTCAGAATAATATCTCTCAGATGTCTCTCAGAATAATTTATGCCTAGAAGTGTTTGATTTGTAAAATCAGGGTTGTTTCTTTTATTTTCCATGTTCCAGTAACAAGCGCTGGGAGACCAGGTGAAGGCATCTTGGAAATGCTTCTCTGAGGGCCAAGTGTCCCATCATCTGTACAGACAGGTTTAGGTAAAGGTCTAATGTACTAAATAGGATTAATTTTGGTACCTATACTCCAGGATAGTGAAATATTTCACTTCCTCCAGACTTTTTAAGATTACAGTCTGGTGAAGAGATTTGCTTTGTCAGATGAAACAACAGTTTTGTCCCTATTGTGTCACTTTTTTTTCTAGATCACAGTCTCTATACTCTTATCAATGGATAGGCCAGCATTTATTTACTCTGGGTTGGAATCCAAGGTATGTGCTATTCAGTGAGGTGTCTTTAAGGTGACTGCTTGCCACTCCTGAGTCCCCTTAGATTTTTGGTCTATTAAAATCTAACAGCATTTACATGAGTCTACTTCTCCTGCAGGCAAAATTCCTATTGAAATGGTTGAGAGAACACACGCACTTTGAGGTGCCACCTAATGAATTTACACATTATCACTTGCTTGTGTTCCAAATCTTGTAACAGAAGTTTACTTTCTGTACTGCATGCAGGCTAAGACATTGTGTTAGCAGCAATAATCCCCATCCTGCAGGCTCTACAATAGGATAGTTCATTGTCAGTTAACTTATGTTTTTGCCTTTAGTTAAGAGAATGTAACACTTGTCATGGAATCACTTTGCGCTAGCAGCCGGAGTAGTGAGAGTATTGTATATTTATACATGCAAACTAAATCCCTCACTGATGCTTACATAAAAATCTTGATTTCTGGTAGAAATATGAAAACCTTTTGAATCAAGGCTGCAGGAGGTTAAGAAGAATATTTGAACATCAGAAGAGACAAAAATTATTATGCTAATGTATCCCAGCTCTAGAGAAAACCAAACTAGGAAGATAATGATGTGATTCAGAGGGAGAAGCTAGCATGGGACAACACGATTGTGATGGCTCCTTTATAATTGTTCAGCTTTACTATTTAATTTGTAACAAGGCCATATAGCTACAACATCCCACTGGGCTGTTCTACAGCAACAATTGTTCTCAGATGCAGAACAACTGTTCCCTGCATCCCACCCCCACCGCATGGGGGGGCACACGTTACAATGAAAACATTATTTGATGGACCTCAAGTCCTTTCCTGTGCAGCACTGGTACCTCACAATCTGTCCTTTGGCCTGCAGAGGAGCCCAGTACCAGCTCCTGGATTGGTACATCTGTTTTTGTTTCATGTTGAAGGATATTCCAGAACAACAAGGACCTTACCCCAATGTAAGAAGGATCTCCAGACAGCCTCCTTCACTAGGACAGCAGACAATGGAAGAATAAAGGTCTGTGGCTGCCAGACATCAGCCTGTCTAGGGATTTCAAGATAAAAAAATTGAAGTTAATGACTTTCAAAAAACACTCAGCTAGAGACCAAGTCACAGAATACACAGGGAAAAGCTGCATGGCAGCCTGGTCAGCACTATTTCAGGTACCATTATAAAGATGCTAAACTGGGAGGGGCAGATTCCTTGTGGAAAGCTCTGGCTTTCAGCTTTAAAGAAAAGCAGGCTTCACCATTAGATACAATTAGCAAGCTGGGTACCATGCCTCTGTATTGCACAGGTCTGAACAGCCACATTGGAGGGTTGCCTGTTTCCCCCACCCCATTCTGGCTGCTCTGAAGTTTCAGATAAGCAGCCGGGTGATGACACCTCACAGGGAAGATTTTTCTCAAGAAATTTTCTTTCCTTTAACATTTTTTAAAAAGGTTTCTTTATTCCCCATGGGGATTAATACTTTTTTCTATTATGGCTGTATAATAAGGATTACACGACATCTCTGGTTATTAGTGCTGAGTAGTCAAGTTATCCTCATAGGTTAAAAGCAAAACATACAATTAGCAGCAGATTAAAAGTATATGATTAAATATGCATTTTAGTCATTAAATATAAGCTGTTCATTCTGACTGGACGATCAGATGTGATTACCCCCGCCTCCTGGCTATTATAAATGCTAGTTGTGCACTACATATTACAAAGAAATTTCTTTAGATTTCTCTCCTGGGTCCTTAATTAGACTTAGAGCCTGCTTGCAAATTTCTGTGGATCTCTATGCCGATCATATCACATCAACATTTTCAATCGTAGCGTTTCTGGGGTTAGTTTTAAAATATTTAACAGATCTCATCCTGTAATCAAACTCTGTTAGACGATGATACCTTTTCCCACAAGCAATATAGGGAAAGAGGGTTTCTAAGGAGCCCCTGGGGACTCTCTGGGGCCAGGGAAGCTCTGTGAATCCTCCCTGTTTCCTGCACAGCAGAGTCTGCAGGAAGAGCTGCATTGGCTTGCAGGGGATGTGATCAAGTGTCACTAGTCCTGCAGTCTGTAAGATATCCAACAGCACTCCGTAAAACAACCTCAACCAAGTGCAAGTATTCACACACTTATTGCTCAAGATTTACCTCTGCTTTCTAGCTCTCCAGAGGGTATGCAGAGCTTTTCCTGCCTCACTCAGGCTGGTCTGCTGAGGCAGGTTCTCCCAGCTTTGTCCCCCCTTCATTTTAGCTGGCCAAGAGCAGTAAAGTTCGAATACACAGAACTAATTCCTGGCCTGCTGCATTTCTGTGGCAGGTGCTGTGGCCAATGAAGGACTGCAGTTCCCACAGCTGCACAGCCTTTCCTTTCTGAGGTTTCCAAGGCTAGAAAAGGTAATGAGCTGTAGAGACTGGTCTGCTCTTAATTGGTTTTATCATCTGCTCAGGGGGGTCTGTTTGTTTGTTTGCTGTAATCACAGCAAGGTTTGTTTTGTGGAAACTAATTTGTTAGGAAGGTAGGAGGAATAAGAAATAAAAATGGCTGCATCAAAAGATAATTGGGTGATTATCTAAAGGCAATTGGGTAATTAGGCTAAAGACTTGTTTTTCTTTCTTCTTAGGCCTCTCCAGTATGTCTGAAGGTGAGGAGAGACTGAAGGTCAGTGCAGGGGTTGCTGGGCAGAATTTTCCTCACAGTTAATAGAACTGATTGCTCCTCCATAGCTGAGCAGATTGGCAAGAAGGCTGGTGCCTCAGAGTTTGTTAGAAGCCATAAAATGATTTACCTTCAATCTTTTCTGCTACCCGTTGGCTAGACACTACAATAGGTGGTGTCGGTCTGAGCTTGCTGTGGGGCTCCACAAATGGTTCTGTGCCCTGCACAGTGTAGTGAGTGCTACATGGAGCACATGTGCCATGCGCCTTTTAGACAGGCACTTGATGCATAACCTACAACTGTAAGGGCAGCATTTGAGAACTTTGCTATTCTCTTCTAGCTCCATGGCTTTTATTTTGACATTGCTGACTCTCCCAGTGCATTAACACAGAGTGAGACTTGGGCCAGGAGGTAACTTCTTAGAAGTACATTCTACCCTCAGGCTTCAAAATCTTGTTTTCTTGAATCTGGGTACACAGACACCAAACAGAAATCAAGCAGCTCTGCCCATTGCACCCCTGATCCTTCTAAGCTGTTTTTCAGCCCTTGTCAGAGAGGCTGCCCATGCAGAGCAATCAAGCTGCAGAACTTGCCACATGACATTGGGCATATGAATAGCCTGCACAAATTCCCAGGTAATTTGGAAAAGTCCATGATAAGAAGTTAACTGGGAGTCAATAAATACATAGAAAAATATGCCTCGCTGAGTAATTTCGAACGGCAAACAAATAGCTGGTAGTTTTCAGAAAAGGTATCTCTAACTGGCCATGCTGTTCTTCGTTTCTCTGGGCATCAGATTTTGGCCACTGTCAAGGACAGATGAATTCTTGGTCTGACCCAGCAATGCTGATCTCTATGCTCTAAAACTACTGGGATGAAGAATTCAGTGTAGTGGGCGAGCTTTTCCCACCTATCCACGTGCTCCTTTGCAATGAGCTATCTAATAGGGTTCTGTCTTCCTGATCACCTTCCATTACTGGAAGTCCTCATGATGCTTTTAAGCTGTTTGTTATAAATGCTAAGAATAAATTTAGGTGGCATTGATGGTAGCATGCATAGAAAAAAAGAAAACCAGTTGTCTGATTTTTATAAGTTAATATGCAGCTTTTCAATGGGCCTTTACTGCACCAGCTGCACTTAATGGGATTATTGCCCATTCACTAAGCCACATCTTAGCAGGCTGTACACCATCCACAAGAATCCATAACCACCCTAGCACACTTTACATCTCCTGGATGTTTATCCAAAAGCTGTGCCATATTGGTTCTGGATTGTTATCTATTTTGCAGCAGAGTTGAAACAGAAGTGGTTTTGCCAGGTTCATTCAAGATCTGCCCCTGATCTCTCTCCTTTAGGTGCACAGCTAATCATAATCAATTCTTGAACAGACTGTCAGGTATAAGCTACAGTTCAACTAATCTGCTCTCTCTCACTGCTTCATTTACTGCTATTTTCTTTCAGAGAACCATCAGTATAGATTGAAGGAGAGAAGCCAGAGAGTTGTAGTCTATGGGGCGGAGTCTAGTTGGAGGCCTGTATCTAGTGGAGTGCCTCAAGGGTCAGTATTGGGACCAGTATTATTTAATATATTCATCAATGATTTAGATGAGGGAATTGAGTGTACTGTCAGCAAGTTTGCTGATGACACTAAGCTGGGAGGAGTGGCTGACATGCCAGAAGGCTGTGCTGCCATCCAGTGGGACCTGGACAGGCTGGAGAGTTGGGCAGGGAGTAACTTGATGAAATATAACAAGGGAAAGTGTAGAGTCCTGCATCTGGGCAGGAACAACCCCAGGTTCCAATATAGGTTGGGGAACGACCTGTTAGAGAGTAGTGTAGGGGAGAGGGACCTGGGGGTCCTAGTGGATGGCAGGATGACCATGAGCCAACACTGTGCCCTTGTGGCCAAGAAGGCCAATGGCATCCTGGGGTGTATTAGAAGGGGGGTGGTCAGTAGGTCGAGAGAGGTCCTCCTTCCCCTCTACTCTGCCCTGGTGAGACCGCATCTGGAACATTGTGTCCAGTTCTGGGCCCCTCAGTTCAAGAAGGACAGGGACCTGCTGGAGAGAGTCCAGCGCAGGGCAACTAAGATAATTAAGGGAGTGGAGCATCTCCCTTATGAGGAAAGGCTGAGGGAGCTGGGTCTCTATAGTTTGGAGAAGAGGAGACTGAGGGGGGACCTCATTAGTGTATATAAATATATAAAGGGGGAGTGTCACGAGGATGGAGCCAGGCTCTTCTCAGTGGCAAACAATGATAGGACAAGGGGTACTGGGTACAAACTGGAACACAAGAGGTTCCACTTAAACTTGAGAAGAAACTTCTTCTCAGTGAGGGTGACGGAACACTGGAACAGGCTGCCCAGGGAGGTTGTGGAGTCTCCTTCTCTGGAGACATTCAAAACCCGCCTGGACACATTCCTATGTAACCTCATCTAGGTGTTCCTGCTCTGGCAGGGGGATTGGACTAGATGATCTTTTGAGGTCCCTTCCAATCTCTAGCATACTGTGATACTGTGTGATACTGTGATCTTCTTTTTGAATTCCCTTTTGGTCTTAATTGCAACACCTAGGGAGTAAAAGGCAGCCGGAGTAAAAGGCAGCCGGAGTAAAATGCAGCCACAACATTTTCCCCTTGTCCCTTTAGCAGTCCGCTACAGTCATCTTCCAATTTGGCAGCATTTGAGTGAAGCACTAATCAAGGCAAAACCCTTTGATATGGGTACTTGACATTTCATGAGCAGCCTCATTCTTTGATATAGGCTATAACTGGGCATAGGGAGGGAAGACTGACACAATCACTGTGTCTGCACTGAGTTGTCATTTGTACAGAGTGGCATACTCTAGGAAACCAGAAGGGTCTTCAGGAAGACTTAGTACTTCCAGCCTGCTAAGAAAGCAGGCATGTGTATTACGTTAAAGAGCTGTGTTTAGCCTGGGGCAGGAGGGCAACTGGAGATACTCAGACTCCAGGCAGAAAGGCTATCAGGAAGTAGCTAAGCAATCCCATAGTATGAGGGTTGAATGGCATCAAATGAAACTAGCACGTGGAAGGTTCACTACTAAGACCATTTCTCCACATCAGTGTTAGTTGAGCAGCAAAATTTTGTGCCAGAGAACACTGAAAGCTCACACAGCTCCCAGAATAAATATCTGGGGAGAAAAGCTGTCAAAAACAGATCAGCACCTCTGCTTTGGGGACTTAAGTCCAAGGCATTGAAAGTTGGCAGTATGCTACCAAGTACCATTTCATGCTTACCTTTGATTTATCTTTCCAAAGTGTCTGCTGCTGGCCATTTTCAGAGGCACGATCTGGGGCTGAGCAGACCTTTGGTGATCTGCCCATGGCTGTCCCTGTGACCCTGGGTAAGGACACTCTTACTTCACTACAGAAATAACCAAGTCTGCTCTTCCCCTCTGTGTGCTGCAGGCAGGCCCTTGTTGGTCTCCTATCTGATGTCAGTTAGAGAGCTCATCACTTGCTTGTTGGCAAGTATAAGCTCAACCCATGAAGGGAGAGGAGAGAAAGCAGAGGGATTCATCCTTCCTCTATTCCTGGAAGACTGTAGTGTTCCTGCAACGTTCTGAGCAACAGATGAGCCTTTTAGAAGAGGTCAGATGCATGAAGCGGTTGTGTCTACAGACAAAAAGACTGCAGAACAGGTACCTCCTTTGACAGGAGTCAAACCCAGGCACCAACTCCTGTGAGTGAGACATAATCCTGACCAATATACTTAAAAATGAAATCAGGCCTCACAGTCTACAGCAAATGCTGGTGTTTGTTCTGGATGATGCTAAATCACACGAGGATACATAGTATGAATACAGTGTCTGCCAGGCATTTTAAAGCATCTTGGTTCATTTCACCTAACCAAGCATCTAAATAACATGTTAGATTCAGCTGTTTGTGTTGTGATCCCCAGAGTCACCTACGCTTACCTGCTCTTTAGGAGGCCATTTTGGCTGTTGGGAATGAATCAGTTTCCAGTTCTGGAGCTGCACAGTACTATGTTAAAAAAAAAATAAATGGAATGATGTGAACAGTGGTAGTAGAGAAATATGAAGATATGTCTTACCTTAAGCATAGCCATCAGCCTGCTGCTGAATATAGAGTACCAAGGTAAATATTGTGTTCAGCCACCGCTTCTGCCTACCCTCTTTGTCTTGCTTCTTACTCACTTTGCTCATTTTCACACACAAGGCTGACAAAGTACCATCACTTACTGTGATACACATTTCTCCTATTGCTCTGGGAACAATCTTTCATTACTATAAGCTTTTTCAGTTTTCTTAAGGCCTTTTACCACTTTGCCAGTGTAGCATAATTTATTTTGTTGAGTGGTTTACACATTAAAGTGTGTGAAGTTGTATTTATATGTCTCCGATGAGTTCTTTGCTAGCTAGTGGAACAGTGTTGTGAAAGGTTTTTTTTCTTGGAGCTTTCTGTTTCCACAGTGCAATTTTTCACCAAAAATAAGACTTCAAAACTGCTGACTTTTGCCACCTCAAGCCACTTTAATCACCATTTCAATTCTCAGCTCCAGATAGACAGTGTAGAGCCTGGCATCCTCCCTGAAACGGGAGCTTCTCATTTTAGGCCAGAGCAGCTGAGGACCCTTCAAACAGCAAGCTGCAACTGTCCTTCTCAGATGCTGTCCTTCAGTTTTCTGGCTTCATGCCCTTAGTTTAAGTTACATATTTTATCCATATATTTCATAGATATAGTTTAAAAAGTTTAGGCTCTGCCTGCTGTTACCTTTAAAATTGAAATGTTTATTTCCTTCCCATACATCCTTCTCCCTTTTGTAGCTTAAGCTTTTCTTAAGCTATGTAGCAAAGTGTGGGCATTAAGTGTGATTAAAGATAATTGTGGATGTACTCACATCAGAGCACAGGGAAAACTTAACTCAGTTTTGTACAAGTGCCTTTAGTGATGGAGAGCTCATGCAGCACTTCAGGTAGGACAGAAGAAGGCACAGTCAGAGCCATCATAGAAAGATTTGGGCTGGAAGGAACCTTAAAGATCATCTAGTTCCAATCCCCCTGTATGGGCAGAGACACCTTCCACTGTATCAGGTTGCTCAAAGCCCCATCCAGTTCTTACCATTTCTTTTGAAAGAAACAAGAGGCAACACATTTTTCCTAGATATGCTGATACTAGACTGCAGTCACAGCACACTGCTTGATCTATCAAATATGCTTTTTGAGAAACGCTCAGGTTCATCTAAGAACTATGTTTATGTGAGGCTTAAGGATAGGGGTTTTTTTACTAGATATCCAAACCTTAGGCAGAACACTTATATTGGTCAAAAGAGTAAACACTGAGTCTATTGGTACTAAGCTGGTTTATAAAAATGACAGCTTTTCCTAAAAATAGGTCCAGAGGATTTAAAGGGCAGGGAGAATAGCATCTTTTGTTCTTGCCCTGCATCTGTAGCATCCTGTTTTCCAGATTAGGCCCTTGGAAATACTGTGTGTACTCCACTGCTTTTTGAACTGGGGAGGGGAAAAATAAATACAGAGAGGAGGCTGAAGAGTAGGTAGGCAATGCCAGAAGAAAGTAAGTCTTGTTATTAAATGCACAATCCTCACTATGAGTGGATTCAACTGCGTTCACCTTAGCTAAGACTAGTGTTTGCAAGCCCCATGTATGCATTCAGCTCCCAGTTCTTCCTCTTGTACCATCACTCTCTGACTCCCAGCTGCTGGAACATACTGGAACAGCTCATTATGCAGTACCACAGGTGAGCCCTTAGGACAACCTTTATACCATTCCCTGTGGTAATGTGCCAGCTGCACAGATGGCTTCTTTCTGACTCTGCTTTTCGCTGAGTTGCACATATTGGAGCCTGCCTCGAATCAAACCTGCCCTTGCATAGCTAGCTAGAATATAGCTGTGCGGCCAGTTGTGAAAGAGCATCACATTCCCTCATAAATATGAGGCTCACTTCTCCTGTTTTGGGATATTTGACCCACCTGCTGATGGTTTTGAAGGTTGCCAGGAGCAGAGGAAAATGTGTCAAACAAAAAATGAATTACAACATCTAAAAAGGGGAAATTAAAAGCTGAGTGGGCTGCTGAAAGCCTAATTCAAACAAGAGGAGTGGCTGATCGTTAACTTTTCTGTAGCAGATGAGGCATTGCTATAAAAGCATATAAGATTAATTAATTTAGTACCATAACACCTCTTTTAAATAGGTAGATGTCGTGGTTTAAGCCCCGGCTGTAAATTAGAACCACGCAGTCTACTTCCCCCCCCAACTCCCCAGAGGGATGGGGAGGAGAATCGAAAGAATGTAACTCCCACGGGTTGAGATAAGAACAGTCCAGTAACTCAGGTATAACACAAATCACTACTGCTGCCACCAATAATAATAATGATAAGAGAAATAACAAGGGAAGAAAATATGATACCGCTCGCCGGAAAAGAGCCCGACCGAAAAGAGGACGTGCCCTTCCGGGTAGCTCCCAGTTACATCCCCGGGCATGACGTGCTGTGGTATGGAATACCTCTTTGGCTAGTTTGGGTCAGGCGTCCTGTCCCTGCTTCCTCCCGGCCCCTCCTCCTCCCTGGCAGAGCATGAGACTCACAAAGTCTTTGGTCAGTCTAAACATCGGTGTTATCAGCTCTGTTCCGAGGCTGAAAGTCAAAAACACAGTGCTGCAACAGCTACTAAAAAGGAGAAAAACTGACTGCTACTGCTGAAGCCAGGACAGTATCCACCCCTTATTCCATACCATTCACGTCATGCTCAGATCCCACATTTTCCATATACCCTCACTCTCATTTCAGTGCACTGTTATCTTAGTGCACAGACCAATTCCTATAAAGCTACTGAGTCCGTTCGGTTCATGATGTTGGGCTCCATCTCTTGTAACAGTCTTTCAGGGCAGGAGAGGCTGTGTGCAGTGTTGGATCGTTGTCTGCTGATGCTGATCGTTCCTTCACTGTAGAACTCATCCGGTTCTATCAAAGTTCATTCTCTGTTGGGATGATGGTCGGAGGGAAGTCAGGGCCAGTCGCTGGTGCCCTGCAGACTTCTAGTTGATGGCTATAGCAGGCAACAGCGTACAATTGAGTTCATTGTCTGTTTTCCCCTAAAATCAAATCCCCTTGAGGTACGCATCGGACTTCCCCATCTTCCCGCATTACCCACCAAGTATATCCAGGTCCCTGAGCAAAAGCAATCCCACGAGTGGGTTTGCCTTTACCTGAAGCAGGAATAACCCAGACTGTCTTCCCCAGCAAATTCTTCATGTGCACCACAGGAACTTTGTCCCCCTCTACAATATGTAAAAGTTCTGACTGGGCTGGGCCAGCCCTGTTGGCAGATCCTCTGGTGTTGACCAACCAGGTGGCCTTTGGTAAGTGTGTATCCCAATGTTTGAAAGTTCCCCCACCCATTGCTCTCAGTGTAGTTTTTAACAGCCCATTGTACCGTTCGATTTTCCCAGAGGCTGGTGCATGGTAGGGGATGTGATATACCCACTCAATGCCATGCTCTTTGGCCCAAGTGTCTATAAGGTTATTCCGGAAATGAGTCCCATTGTCTGATTCAATTCTTTCTGGGGTGCCATGTCGCCACAAAATCTGGTTCTCAAGGCCCAGGATAGTGTTCCGGGCAGTGGCGTGGGGCACAGCGTATGTTTCCAGCCATCCGGTGGTTGCTTCCACCATGGTAAGCACATGGCGCTTGCCTTGGCGGGTTGGTGGGAGTGTGATATAATCAATCTGCCAGGCCTCCCCATATTTGTACTTCAGCCATCGTCCTCCATACCAAAGAGGCTTTAACCGTTTGGCTTGTTTAATTGCAGCACATGTTTCACACTCATGAATAACCTGGGCAATAGTGTCCATTGTCAAGTCCACCCCTCGATCACGGGCCCATCTGTATGTTGCATCTCTGCCCTGATGGCCTGAAGTGTCATGGGCCCACCGAGCCAAAAATAATTCACCTTTATGTTGCCAATCTAAGTCCATCTGAGCCACTTCAATCTTAGCAGCTTTATCCACTTGTTGGTTGTTCTGGTGTTCCTCAGTGGCCCGACTCTTGGGTACATGGGCGTCTACATGGCGTACCTTCACCACCAGGTTCTGCACCCGGGCAGCGATATCTTGCCACAGTGCAGCAGCCCAGATGGGTTTACCTCTGCGTTGCCAGTTGCTCTGCTTCCATTGCTGCAACCACCCCCACAGGGCATTTGCCACCATCCATGAGTCAGTATAGAGATAAAGTACTGGCCACTTTTCTCGTTCAGCAATGTCCAAGGCCAGCTGGATGGCTTTCACCACGGCAAACTGACTCGATTCACCCTCCCCTTCAGCAGTTTCTGCAACTTGTCTTTGAGGACTCCATACAGCTGCCTTCCATCTCCGATGCTTTCCCACAATACGGCAGGACCCATCAGTAAACAAGGCATACTGCTTTTCACTTTCTGACAGTTTATTATATGGTGGGGCCTCTTCAGCACGCATCACCTCCTCTTCTGGTGACATTCCAAAATCTTTGCCCTCTGGCCAGTCCATGATGACTTCTAGAATGCCTGGACGACTGGGATTTCCTATTCGAGCTCGTTGTGTAATTAGTGCAGCCCATTTACTCCATGTCGCATCGGTTGCATGATGTGTAGCGGAGACCCTGCCTTTGAACATCCAGCCCAGAACGGGCAACCGGGGTGCCAGGAGGAGCTGTGCTTCAGTGCCAATCACCTCCGAAGCAGCTCGAACCCCTTCATAGGCTGCCAGTATCTCTTTCTCAGTTGGGGTATAGCTGGCCTCAGATCCTTTGTATCCCCGACTCCAAAAGCTGAGGGGTCGACCTCGAGTCTCCCCTGGAGCTTTCTGCCAGAGGCTCCAGGTAGGACCATTCTCCCCGGCTGCGGTGTACAGTACATTTTTTACATCTGGCCCGTTCCGGACTGGTCCAAGAGCTACTGCATGAACTATCTCACGTTTAATTTGCTCAAAGGCTTGTTGTTGCTCAGGGCCCCATTTAAAATCGTTCTTCTTCCGGGTCACATGATAGAGAGGGCTTACAATCGAACTGTAATTTGGGATGTGCATCCTCCAGAACCCCACAGCACCCAAGAAAGCTTGTGTTTCTTTCTTATTAGTTGGTGGAGACATTGCTGTTATTTTGTTGATCACATCTGTAGGGATCTGGCGACGTCCATCTTGCCATTTTATTCCCAAAAACTGAATCTCCTGTGCAGGTCCCTTGACCTTACTCCGTTTTATGGCAAAACTAGCTTTCAGCAGGATTTGGATTATTTCCCTCCCTTTCTCAAAGACTTCTTCCGCTGTATCACCCCACACAATAATGTCATCAATGTACTGCAGGTGTTCTGGAGCTTGCCCCTGTTCCAGTGCATTCTGGATCAGTCCATGGCAGATGGTAGGGCTGTGTTTCCACCCCTGGGGCAGTCGGTTCCAAGTGTACTGGACGCCCCTCCAAGTAAAAGCAAACTGTGGCCTGCACTCTGCTGCCAAAGGAATTGAGAAGAATGCATTGGCAATATCAATCGTGGCATACCACTTGGCTGCCTTTGACTCCAGTTCATACTGAAGGTCTAGCATGTCCGGTACAGCAGCACTCAATGGTGGTGTGACTTCATTCAGGCCACGATAGTCTACTGTTAGTCTCCACTCTCCGTTAGACTTTCGCACTGGCCATATGGGGCTATTAAAGGGTGAGCGGGTCCTGCTGATCACTCCCTGACTCTCCAGACTACGGATCAGCTTATGGATGGGAATCAGGGAGTCTCGATTGGTGCGATATTGCCGCCGGTGCACTGTTGTGGTTGTGATTGGCACTTGTTGTTCTTCGACCTTCAGCAACCCCACAACAGAAGGATCCTCTGAGAGACCAGGCAAGGTGGACAGCTGCTCATTTTCCTCAGTCTCCAAAGCAGCAATACCAAAAGCCCATCGGTACCCTTTTGGGTCTTTGAAGTACCCTCTCCTGAGGTAATCTATGCCGAGGATGCATGGAGCCTCTGGACCAGTCACAATGGGGTGCTTTTGCCATTTCCTTCCAGTCAGGCTGATCTCAGCCTCCAGTACAGTCAACTCTTGGGAACCTCCTGTCACTCCAGAGATATAGATGGGTTCCACCCCTTGACAGCTTGACGGCATCAGGGTACACTGTGCACCGGTATCTACGAGAGCTTTATACTTCTGCGGGACTGATGTGCCAGGCCATCTGACCCACACAGTCCAGTAAATCCGATTATCCCCTACCTCCACCTGGCTGGAGGCAGGGTCCCTCTAACAGTCATCACAACGTTGGACACCTAAGTCGTATTGAAAGGGATTATTCTTCGTTATCATAGGAGCTGGAGTAAAATCAGCTCTTCCACTCCATCTGGGAACCTGCTCACCAGAGACTGAAGCCGCAGCTCTCATGGGATGATTAGTCTTGACCCTTGTTCCTATTTTCAATTCATGCACCCATTCCTCCAAAGCTGAAGTAGGTTTTCCATCCCACTTCGTCATGTCTTCTCCATGATCCCGCAGGTAAAACCATAGGGTGGCCCGTGGTGTTTGCCTTCTATATCTTCTGTCTCGAACAATAGGACGTCTTTTGTTAACAGCTGAGACCTGTGTTGGTACACGTGAGGAGCTGGATAAATCAGATAGATCGTCCCTCAATTGTTTGACATCCTGGGACAGTTTTTCCACAGCTGAGATGATGGAAGGGGTGAGATTGTCTTCGAACTCTCGGAGTTTATGAATCATTTCATCCACTGTTGGTGTTACTATGTCACCCCAGGTTACTGTTGCCAATGAATGGGCATATGATGACGGTGCATTCTGTGTAAGTTTTCGCCACATGGGTCGTGTACATTCGACTTCATCTGGGTCTATGGGTGTATCTCCGTTATTCGGTTTGATGTGATAAATCATCTCTACGATGGCTGATTCCCTCAGAGACTGGATGCCTTTGTCTAAAGTAGTCCACTTGGCCGAACGACTCGTAACATCATCCTTGTATGGAAATCTTTCTTTCACAGCTGCCAAGAGCCGCCTCCAAAGACTGAGGGACTTTTTCTCTCTTGCAATTGCTTTGTCAATTCCCCCTTCTCTAGCAAGTGATCCCAGCTGCTTGGCTTCCGTACCTCCTAGTTCGTGACCATCGGCCCCATTGTCCCAGCATCGCAGCAACCAGGTGATGATGTGCTCCCCTGGTTGACGGGTAAAATCTTTTCGCATATTCCGTAGCTCGGTTGAGGTCCGAGGTCGAGAAGTCACCTCTTCTTCTTCTTCGTCATGTGATGATGACTCCTGACCAGATGCTGTCCTGAGTGGTGAATACATTGTTTCTTCATCTCGCTTCACCCTTCTTGCCTCTTTTTTGCTTTTTCTCTTGCGTAGAGGGGCAATCGATATTGGTACGAATTGGTCCTCTGGTTTAGCTGCAGTCATCACTGTGGTTTGAGTAGCAACAGTACTTGTTGCTGGGGGTGGTGTAGCTGCTGTGGTTGGAGCTGGGGTAGCTTCGCTGTCTGTTGCAGTTGAAGTTTGAGTAGCGGCTGTACTTGTCGCTGGCGGTGGTGTAGCTGCTGTGTTTGGAGCTGGGGTAGCTGCACTGTCTGTTGCAGTCGAAGTTTGAGTAGTGGCTGTACATGTCGCTGGGGGTGGTGTAGCTGCTGTGCTCGGAGCTGGAGAAGCTGCGCTGTCTGTTGCTTCGCTCTCAGATCCAGGGACATTTTTTCCCTTTTGAAGGTGCTGGATAGCATTGAACAAGGCCCGGTAGGCATAGGCCAAGCCCCAGCACGTTGACATGATTTGTCCCTCTCTGGTATGACCAGGATGACAGCACACCTCATTTAAGTGTTTTACTAATTCTTCTGGATTTTGCAGTTGTTCGGTGGTGAAATTCCAAAACACTGGAGGGGCCCACTGACCTAGATACTTGCCCATACTATCCCACACACCTTGCCACTCATGGCTGTCCAGCCTCGGGGAAAATCTCTCGGTCCCCCTATTTTGTCATCTAACCCCAGACAAGACCCAAACCCGACTCTGCTTAACTCTTGAGATCAGACGTAATGGTTGTGGACAAAACACACTCTGTATGTGTGCCAACATGGTGATCCCCATCACAATCAGCAAACAGGTCTCAACAATATTAAAAGGCCACTCAAAAATTTCAAAACTCTCAAACGATGCTGTAAACGGTCTGGGAGGGGCACTGGGAGGGTAAAAGAATGTCTCCTTCATAGGTTGACCACCCAGGAAGGAGAAAAAAGATGTATAGTTGCTAAGCATTTGTATTATATACCTCCCAAAGTATAAAGGTGGTGACCACACTGGGAACACAAGCCAGATCAGTTTCATGATCAATCCTTCTATTGTATTACAAGTCATTGCTACAAAATACAACGAGACAACAACCTTAGCCCAAGCCCCACACTTGAAAAACACCAACACAGCAAATACCGGCTCTAAGTAACCTACGGCATATTGAGACTGTGAGATCAAAAACAACAACTTTGAGAGCCAATAAATCAGCATTGTGACGAGTGACTATTAATCTAAAACACTGAATGCTTATCACAAATACGATTAGACACACTCCGGTCAGATCTGTCGTTATCTCAACCCTTCGGGCCCCACGTTGGGCGCCAAAAAAGAACTGTCGTGGTTTAAGCCCCGGCTGTAAATTAGAACCACGCAGTCTACTTCCCCCCCCCACTCCCCAGAGGGATGGGGAGGAGAATCGAAAGAATGTAACTCCCACGGGTTGAGATAAGAACAGTCCAGTAACTCAGGTATAACACAAATCACTGCTGCTGCCACCAATAATAATAATGATAAGAGAAATAACAAGGGAAGAAAATATGATACCGCTCGCCGGAAAAGAGCCCGACCGAAAAGAGGACGTGCCCTTCCGGGTAGCTCCCAGTTACATCCCCGGGCATGACGTGCTGTGGTATGGAATACCTCTTTGGCTAGTTTGGGTCAGGCGTCCTGTCCCTGCTTCCTCCCGGCCCCTCCTCCTCCCTGGCAGAGCATGAGACTCACAAAGTCTTTGGTCAGTCTAAACATCGGTGTTATCAGCTCTGTTCCGAGGCTGAAAGTCAAAAACACAGTGCTGCAACAGCTACTAAAAAGGAGAAAAACTGACTGCTACTGCTGAACCCAGGACAGTAGATTATCCCACTGAATAGGGAAAAAATAGGAGATTAAAATACTCTGTGGGAGCTAATTGAAAGTACATCAGCTGCACAGAGCCCCACACCTATTTGTCCTTGCTCATTGTTTGAAGCTACAGCAACAATATCCTCTAACTTTGAGCAACGCATTTTCCCTGCTATTAGTGACCAGCTAGGATCTGTGGTCAAGATATCCCACATGGCAACTCATCCCTACAATTATTAGATGTTTTACTACTTGCTCCTTAATTAAACACCTCTTTCTTTAGCACAATAGTGTAGCATAGCAGCAGGGAGCAGAGACTGAAGTCTAAAGATGACAGGCTTATAACTATTTCCTTACAAGAGGCATCCTGCAGTGTTATTAACTAGTACAAGCCAACCCCAATGAAACCACAAGAAGAAGGTTTCTAGCTGACCAAAGTCTTGAATGCTGAAACAGGACAGGGGAAGCTGTAAAGGAGCATTTAGTTCAGTCCATGAGCAAACAAAGGATTAAACAAATACGCACCTAAACTGCTAACAGCATGTAACAACTGGTGTGCCATGGGATGGAAGTTTCATGCAAAGGAAGGAAGATTCCTATAGACCTTAGAAAACGGAGAGCGCTTTTTCCAGTTTACACTTTTTAAACAACAGAAGAAAAATATCAGTTTAAGCCAGGTAAGTGTGAAGCATGTAAAGCAGCTTTCCTTTTGCTCCGTTTAGCTCTCAGTACTACCCTTACTCTCCATCAAGTTCTGAAGTAACAGCTCTGCTGCTGCTTAGCTTCCATAGCCTTCCCATCTCCCAGACGCCTTTGCAGCCTTCTCCCTTCTTCCTCACTCCATGGGCTTTATTTCAGTGGGCTTTAACCTACTAGGAAAGTAGATTTATTTTAGGTCTAGCTTGGTTTTAGATTATTGTTTCTATCCATCTTATTCTGCTCAAATATTGTTCTACTGAGCACAGGAATATCTTCCTGCTTTCATTCTGCAAGGTGAAAGAGTTTGAATGAAAAAAATGTTTTTAAGCTGATTTCTTAGTGGAGACCTACTTATAAGCTTTGATGTGTTCTTCTGCAAGGAGTCATCTACCACAGCACTACGTAAAGGTTGGAGCTTGGATCTCAAAGACGGCCTCAAACAGGATCTTAAAGAAAAAAAGGTCAGGGAATTTTGGTGACCAGAAAAGAAAGAGATAGTGATGTTTAATCTTGTTCTGTGTGCTGCTGCTTCTCCTTCAGTCTCCAGCTGAAGCTTTCCTGAAGTTGTTCAAGTACAACCTTTTTCCCCTGGTTTTATCAGGCACCAAAATCTGAGGAAAAAGTGTGTTTCAGTGTTGCTGTCCTTTGCACTATAAAAGAAAAATAATCCTTCATGGTGTTCTCTGACCTACTGCACAGGTGATGGGTTCACCATTTCCTCGCCAAAGCATTTCCTTTGATGTTTTATCTACCCGTATCTTACATGCTGCATTTGTTATCAGTCTATGGTTTTGCAGGGGATATACGCATGGGACTAAATACATTAAGAAAATACTAGGGATATTCACATGCTTTAAGTGTGTTCATCTGAGACTCTCTTGGTGTTATATGCTTTCTTTAGCACAATGAAGCTCTCAGGGATGCTTTGTCAATCTGATATGTGGTCTAGGTAAATGTTCCTCATGCTGTAATTTTACTTGCTGTAGGGAATATGCATCCTACCGTGAAAGTGATGGTTTGGTAGTTTATGAAACAGATATGTGTGGGTTTGTCTGGATGTCTTCCCTTTACCTGCTCCTGCCAGCATTTCTTACTGCAAGTGGGGTTTGCCAATGGGACAGTGGCCTACAGAGCACAATGCTGCTGCAAACATGAGATAGTCATAGGTGGCATCTGGGAGCAAACTGCTCATGAACCTCAGAGCAAGAGTGCTGGGGAAGCCAGCACAAGCACAGCTGGGCCAAGCCTTATGCTGTCCTCTTCAGGCCCTTGCAGAGGGCTGGCATGGGTCTGTGGGCTTGCTCGTCAGTGTGGTACCTGAGGCACTTTTCATGAGGCAGCAGCTGTGTCCTGCCAGCAGATCCAGGTTGATAAGCCAGAATCCGGTACAATTAGTTACTGGAATGGTGGGGCTTCTCACCTTCCAGTCTCCCTGTGAGGCCTAGAGACTTTAAAATGAAACCAGAAGCCTTTTAAATGACAGCAGAGATGCTGATAATTCCATGTAGCCACAGGACATTAGGTCTACAGTATTGATGTCTCAGTTTCGATCTTGTTACTGATCAGAAAGACTTACAGGGCCAATAGAGATCACAAAGCTCATATTTCTATAGCCAGGAATTATTAAAATAATTTTAATAAAATAATAATAATAAACCTTAACTTATTTTAGTGTCAAATCTTTCTGACACTGATTCTTCCAGCTTGCATATAACTCCCATAGCCTGAAACCCTTCTGAATTAGTACCACACTCATTACACAATCCCCCAGGTAACATCTAAAAAGCTGACTTCCACTCCTCAATAGGTGAAAGGCTATTTGGGTCCTTATAAGAGATGCCACTGAATGGGAAAAGCTTTCCTTTGGAAGCCAAATTAATAAAACAGCAAGGTCAAGCACTGTCAAAATCATGGCAAATGCTGTGAGCCTGTCACTTGGAGATTGTAGGGGCAGATGGGGAGAAACTTTCCTGCTGACCAGGGACCTTTCTTGAAGGCTCAGTTGTTGTGACCCGAATGATTTTTCTAAGATTCTAAATTCTTTTTTATAAGAACTAAACTTGCATTTTCTCCCATTTCTCAAAGGCTAAAGCATGTATCACCTAGTACAGGCCAGCCACTTTGTGGGAATGTCATGTCCCAGAATAACCCTTTCATTTGGTCATGCCTTGGGTAAATTAAGGAAGCCTGAGAGCATATTCCGTGTTCTGTGTTCCTCCTCAATCTTAGCAAGCCAGAATTGAAATGCAGTGGCATATTGGTTTCATTTTGGGTTTTTTTCCCCCCCAAGATACTTGAAGTAACAAGACTTTCAGGGCAGGGCTTAAGAGCTAGGCAGCAAGACAGTCCCTATTCAAACACAAAGAATGACTGGAAGAATGACTATTGCTGAATGGGGCTAACTACCAAACTGACAGCTGCCTTGAATATGTCAATAACACACTTTGAAGCTCTTTAGAATTTTGGGGCTTTGGTTTGGTTTTGTTTATCTGGTTGCTGCTGAAGAAGCTTTCCTTTCCCTGGTATTTTAAAGGCATGTGTTATGATCTGTCACATTCGTTTGATGTGAAGTTTGAGGCTGGCCATTGAAAAGCACACTGCAGGAATGTATTTGTTTTGCTGTCTGCTGGAGGTAACACTGAACAGCTTAGTTTCCAGTTTTGTTGAGGTTTCGGCTCCAATTTGTGTTGTGAATGTAATAATCACATTTGGAGGAGGAAAATTGGCATATGTGGTCTATAGATGGAAGGCACAGAGCCTGCAGTTTTCTTTTAGCTTCCCCCAGGCTCTGGCTTTCCCCTGGCAAACAGTCATGTTCACATGAAACTCATTGCAGAAATGGTGCTAGAAACACCAAAGCCACAGCTAATGTAAATCTTGCCTAGACTTTAAGGGCTTCTCTAAACCACATCTACAGAGACTATTGGCTTTGACAGCTCAAAGATATTCTCCAGGCTTCTAAATACCAAACAGATTTTAAGTCCACTTACTCCTATCCTAAGAACTAAGGAAATCAAATCGAACAAGCAATGGAGCCAAAGCAAAAACCTTTTTTGTGTTCCTTGGTTGTCGAGCGATTGAAAAATATAATCTTTTCCTTTGCAAACACTCTATTTTAAAATAACTGATACATATATACAGAGAATGCACACTATTTCAGTTCAAAAGACAATACAGAAGTGTTGAAAGTTAATTAAAGCAGTTGGTGTTTGTTCAAAATTTGAAAAAGGGAAAACCTGGACAAGCACTACTTATTGTCCATTAACTTGCCTTTTTCTAAGCCAGGACTACTCTGTGACATGCATTACATGAGAAAATTATACAAAGCAATTTACTCACCTCTATGAAATGGTTTTTAATTGCAGAAGACCATGTTAGACCCAGATTTTTATTTTTTTTTACTGACATGAAGGCAAATTAAACTCCACCTTATTTCTCTAAAGTTTTTTGCTTTGAAGAGACCAGCCTAGTTTGTACAGTACATGTCACAAGCAGTCAGAGGACTCTAGTTGTGATTCATTTCATTTCCCTAGGGGAAAAAAAAAAAAAAAGCATTTTCCATAGATACTTTTTTCCCTGTAGCCTTTCAGTGTGAAGTTTCATTGTGAACTCAAGGTCCCCAAACACAGGGTCATTCCCACCTCCAGTGCTTGCCAGTGCCTCACCTGCATCTGTGTGTGTTTGATGTTCATCACGCTGCAACCTATTGTGAATGAGAGCACGTCTCTCCACCTGAACACCTGAAGCTGCAAGGTTTAAGCATTCCTGTTGGAAAGGAGCACTATCTGGCTTATGGCCTGGGTTTTTGAAGATGTGCAGTAAGAGTTAAATCACGGAGCCCATCTTTGGCAGGGTTTCCAAGAGTTGCAGAAAGATGTATGGCAACTCTCTGAGTTAAGTCAATGATAGCTTTTACTATGGACTCTCATCTAGTTTGTACTCACTCTCTGTCCTTAGAACTGATGTTACTTGTGGAGATAGGTATGTTATATGATTTTACCTGTCTTTGAAAATCACCCCATTATATAAAGCATCAGCATTGGTATTTTTCCCCATTTACCAGAATAAGTACTTCGACCGAGCCTCAAGTTGTAGGAGAGGACACCAGCTATGTATTTACATTTATTTATGCTCTTTAACTATGTGTTAAATGCACTTATACCTAGACCATATTATAAGCACTTGAATGAGAATTGGGAAATGATTAGTGTATTTTTCCATTTCCAAGGATAACTATCAAAGTACATCTCCTACACATTAGCACCTGCATTTCTGTCTCAAGCAGCTCAGTGAACAGAACTATTAGCATAAACTTGTTATGTACCTGTACATCACTCTGTACATTGAGAGGGGAGAGTTACAAACAACCCTAATGCTTCATGTACCAGCACTGGGGTGAGTTTTATCAGGCTTGTGACCATATAATCCCATGCCTTTGAGAACATATTGAGTCATCTGGGAAGTATTTTACATAGTTCTGCTTTAGCCAAAAGCTTTTGCACTTAGAACACCATATCAACAAGTAAAAACAAGTAAATCGGTGTTGAGAACCACACTCTCAAATGCTATGAACTTGACTGTTTGGATGGTTTTTCTCTTTTGGTTTGTCTTGGGGTTGTGTTGGGGGTTTTTTTGTTTGTTTTAGTTTTCTGTTTGTCTGGTTGGGTTTTTTGGTTTGGTGGTTTTTTTTGGTTTTGTTTTTGGTTTTGGGGGAGTTTTTTGTTTGCTTGTTTTTGGTTTTGTTTTGGTTTTTGTTTTGCGGTTTTTTGGTTTTCGTTTTTTTTACCAGCAGAGAATCTAATGACACTTTTGAAAGGTATTTAGAGAGTGACAGGCAGCAAAACAAAGAGAGACACAATTTTACACACACCCATCAAATACCAAATGGGAAATCTAGAGATTAAGCATGCAGACTTGAAGAAATCTGCTGCAAAACTGGCCACTGTGGAAAGTTGATAGGGATTTGTGATACTCATTATGAGCCTGTTGTAGTTTAACTATTGGCTAGCACTTCTGTGATATTTGCTATATTAAGTATAGTCATTCTGATCATTAATTTCAGCATGAAATAGTTTTACAGAGGCTTTTGTGTGTTAGCCCAAGTGATTCCTCACTAAAGAGAGAAATCAGTATGTCAGTACGGACATCTCTGAAGTTAGCAAAATTTAACTGCCCAGATGTTTCATGAAAGGCTTTCAATCCAGACAGTATTTTCAGCCTGGCTGCCTACCAGAAAATAAATACCCTTCAATTTTTCATGGAGCCAGGAGAGTCACAGTTTTTCTCCTCTTCCCTGCCCCCCCTGCAGTGGTTGTCAGTGCTGAGGTACCAGAGTGACACCTCGTGGTTGAGAGGGAAGCAAAACAAAGAAACTTTAGGAATGCTGAGAATATAATTCTCATGCTGAATACACATCAGGACTTAACTGCT
The DNA here is from genome assembly GCF_963264785.1 of Psittacula echo. Taxonomy (NCBI): domain Eukaryota; kingdom Metazoa; phylum Chordata; class Aves; order Psittaciformes; family Psittacidae; genus Psittacula; species Psittacula echo. Next base: position 49,796,095 of record NC_137743.1, read on the forward strand.
GCCATGGTTTAAGCCCAGCCGGTAACTCAGAATTGCGCAGCCATTGGCTCACTTCCCCCTTCCGGGCAGGATGGGGAGGAGAATCGAAAGGATGTAAACCCCACAGGCTGAGGTAAGAACAGTCAAGTAACTAAAGTAGAATATAAAACGACAACAGGAAATATCAAGGAGAGAGAATATAAAACTAAAAAGGGAAAAGGAAAAGAACCAACAATAAACACAAGCGATGCACAATATAATTGCTCACCACCTGCTGGACTGATACCTGAACAGCGATCTGGGCCTTCTGGAAGACTCCCCCCAGTTTATATATTGGGCATGACATGCTGTGGTATGGAATGCCCCTTTGGCTGGTTTGGGTCAAGTGTCCTGTCCCTGCTTCCTCCCAGCTTCCCGTGCCCCTCCTCACTGGCAGAGCATGGGACTGAGAAGTTCGTGATTGGAGTAAGCATTACTTAGTAACAACTAAAAACATCGGTGTGTTATCAGTGTTGTTCTCAGACTAAAGCCAAAACACAGCACTGCACCAGCTACTAAGAATGAGAAAATAACTGTTACAGACGAATCCAGGACAGTATTAATCCCTTATTGCACGAGATTTATGTTATGCTCAGGTCCTAAATTTTTCAATATACCATCACTTTTTGTCTTTTTTTATGTGTATATATATATATATGTATGTGTATATATATATCTACACACACACAGATATCATTCCTTAGTCTATGCACCATCCCTATAAAGTTCACTGAGTTCAGTCAGTCCATGATATTGGCCTTCATCTGTTATAATATCTTTCTTATAATAAATTTCTTTTAATTTATTATCTTTCAGGGCAGGAGAGACTGTGTATAGTGTTGGATTGTTGCCTGCTGATGACACTGCGGAGCTTGCCTGGTTCCAAAGTTCATTCTTTGTTGAGATGATGATCAGAGGGAAGTCAGATTCAGTCAATGATGACCTGAGGACAGTTCTGGGAGAGTCCTGCTGCTGCTGCCAGCTTTTCCCATGATTTTATTCTCTTCTGATGATCATGACAACACATATCTTCTTTTCAAAGCCTAGAGTGGCAAAGATGGACATCTAGCTGATGGGCTGTAGAAGTGTTATATAGCAGGCAACAGCATATAACTGAGTTCATTGGCTATTTTCACCCAAAAATTAAATCCCCTTGAGGTACACACCGGACTGTGCGATCTTCCCAGCTATAGCTGGCCTCAGATCATCTATATGCCCAACTCCAAAAACCAAGGGGTCGACCTTGACTCTCCCCTGGAGCTTTCTGCCAGAGGCTCCAGGTAGGACCATTCTCCCCAGCTGCAGTGTACAGTACATTTTTTACATCTGGCCCGGTCTAGCCTGGTCCAAGGCCTACTGCATGAACTATCTCATGTTTAATTTGCTCAAAGGCTTGTTGTTGCTCAGGGCCCCATTTAAAATCATTCTTCTTCTGGGTCACATGATAGAGAGGGCTTACAATCGAACTGTAATTTGGGATGTGCATTCTCCAGAACCCCACAGCACCCAAGAAAGCTTGTGTTTCTTTCTTATTAGTTGGTGGAGACATTGCTGTTATTTTGTTGATCACATCTGTAGGGATCTGGTGACGTCCATCTTGCCATTTTATTCCCAAAAATTGAATCTCCTGTGCAGGTCCCTTGACCTTACTCCGTTTTATGGCAAAACCAGCTTTCAGCAGGATTTGGATTATTTCCCTCCCTTTCTCAAAGACTTCTTCCGCTGTATCACCCCACACAATAATGTCATCAATGTACTGCAGGTGTTCTGGAGCTTGCCCCTGTTCCAGTGCATTCTGGATCAGTCCATGGCAGATGGTAGGGCTGTGTTTCCACCCCTGGGGCAGTCGGTTCCAAGTGTACTGGACGCCCCTCCAAGTAAAAGCAAACTGTGGCCTGCACTCTGCTGCCAAAGGAATTGAGAAGAATGCATTGGCATTATCAATCGTGGCATACCACTTGGCTGCCTTTGACTCCAGTTCATACTGGAGTTCTAGCATGTCCGGTACGGCAGCACTCAATGGTGGTGTGACTTCATTCAGGCCACGATAGTCTACTGTTAGTCTCCACTCTCCATTAGACTTTCGCACTGGCCATATGGGGCTATTAAAGGGTGAGCGGGTCCTGCTGATCACTCCCTGACTCTCCAGACTACGGATCAGCTTATGGATGGGAATCAGGGAGTCTCGATTGGTACGATATTGCCGCCGGTGCACTGTTGTGGTTGTGATTGGCACTTCTTGTTCTTCGACCTTCAGCAACCCCACAACAGAGGGATCCTCTGAGAGACCAGGCAAGGTGGACAGCTGCTCATTTTCCTCAGTCTCCAAAGCAGCAATACCAAAAGCCCATCGGTACCCTTTTGGGTCTTTGAAGTACCCTCTCCTGAGGTAGTCTATGCCGAGGATGCATGGAGCCTCTGGACCAGTCACAATGGGGTGCTTTTGCCACTTCCTCCCAGTCAGGCTGATCTCAGCCTCCAGTACAGTCAACTCTTGGGATCCTCCTGTCACTCCAGAGATATAGATGGGTTCCACCCCTTGACAGCTTGATGGCATCAGGGTACACTGTGCACTGGTATCTACTAGAGCCTTATACTCCTGTGGGACTGATGGTACCAGGCCATCTGATCCACACAGTTCAGTAAACCCGATTGTTTACTGGAGCAGCACTGTATCAGCCACTAGGAAGGAGAAAAAAAAACTGTTGCAGCTGAACAGGACAACTATGTCATATTTCATCCAAAATAGTATTTCTTACAGCTCCATTGCTTTTATTTACACTCATTTCTGTATTAAGCCCCAAATACTGAAAAAGAAAATAAAATGTATTAATTACTGATGAAATGAAAAGTACCAGATTTCTGCAATGCGATTAGAAAAGAAAAAATCCAACAAACTTCCCCGTATTTTTTTCAATTTTTACTATTAAAATCATAATTATTTCTCAGAAAACTTTTAAGAAAGGCTTCCCCAGAAGTCTTTTTCTCTTTGGGAACATGAAATAGTTGAAGCTTTCTCATCCATCTGCCTATTTTAAATATTCTACACTGTTTCACTTCTTTTATCCTTCTGCCTGTCACCAGAGGATGCCAAGCAACTCCTAACTTCCCAGCAAGTCCATAGTCCCAGTATATCTCAGGATGAGATTCTGAGCTGGGTGAGGTAATTCTTAGGAGCTGTTATTCTTCATCCTCAGATTATAGTTTTAAAATAAAATCAAGACAAATATAATAGAACTCCTCCTCCATTTTTGCAGCCAGTGAGTTAAAAGATATTTCAGAAACACGTATATGCACTGGGGCGGGGGTGGGTGGTGAGAACTGACAGGTGTCAGGCACATTTGTAATACAATATATGTTCAGAGTCCAGAGCAAACATGGTTCAGCAAACAGCTTTGAAATATTTACACTACTGTCCACAGTTTACAGAGTAAGGGGTTGAAATGGAGCATAGAGGCTCAAGGACTTGCTAACACTACGTGATGAGTGACTGTTCTCCAATAACACAAAAAAGGTCAAGATCCTGTGGGGAGCAAAAATGACCCATGAAGGATAATAGGAGACTTAGGCTATTCCCTGCCTTCCTTCAACTAGTCAAATCCTTTCTGATCCCTCCAGGTCTCAAGACCTACTAGGTCACAGCAGTAAGCTCCTCACAGTATGATCCATTAAGAAAGCATACAGAGTGAAAAGGACTGACCTTTCCTTTTATCCCCCCATGCCACCAATTGGGAGCATTTTAGAACGTGATCTCTCCTGTCAAAATGTGACAACCTCAGGTATTAGATAACCCTCCTCATTGCCTTTAGTCCCCATTGGAAGCAAGACGGGCACAGCCAGGCCTTGGTCTGATTATGACGTTCTGCTTCTAATCAGTCAGAAGTGAAAAATGTCTATCTCTGATGCCTGTTAAGTCAATAGATTCAGATAACCGAAGGGAACAGTAGCACTGAAGGGGAGATGGAGGAAATAGCAGGGAGGGTTTCTAATGACATAAAAAATTTTTTTGTTTGTTTGTTTTAGGCAAAAATGACTCTCCTGAAAGATCAACAATTGGCAGGAAAAGTGACAGCTAATGGGTCTTGTATAAAGACAAGCCGTAGGTGCAGAGAAAATAGACAAGGAAGCTCCTTTAGCCCCACTGGGATTAGAAGGAGCCCATGGGGCATTGCTTGTTAAGCAAGTCAAAGCATGTGCACCCAGGACTAATGATCCTTGCTGGAAATCACCAAGATCACAGATCTTGACTCTGCCACAAACATGTTACTTTGCACATACTGCTTATTCTGTGGACTTTAGGCAGGACTTTTTACAAATTAATTCAATAGGTTACCATTTAAAATAGTTTGGGAACATATTTCCTAAACAACCCCCTCCAGCAGTCTAGTCTAAATCCTACAGAGGTCAGCAGAAAGGCTTTTACTAAATTCAAAGAACTGAATATAACTAATCCTGTAAAGCCACTAATTGTGCTCAAAGGCAGAATGCCTGTTACTTTAGCAACTAGAAGAGACCAGCTACCTGTTCCAATTCTTCTGTTAAAGACAGCAAGCCACTTATAGGCTGGCTATATATGTTTGAAATTAGTCAGTTTATCAGCAGCAGCAATAAACACTGCTATTGATTCAAACACAATGAAAATATATTGAAATAATCAGCAGATCATGCTCAAGTAAAATATGCCCAACAAAAGAGGTGAACACCTGCTGACATCTACATGTGAGGAGACAATACAGGAACACACAGTGGGAACCAAACCAAGAGTCATTACCTGAAATCAGTCATTGACACAGCAGATGCAAACTAGAGCAGCTGGTGGTAAAATCAATAGGAAGTGTTTACATTACCCCATAAATTGATGCAGCTCGTCAGAAAATAATGCAAGGAGCTTGGTTGAGAATGGGTAATCAGGCTTAATGAAGTATGGCCTTTGTATCAGCTTTCACTTACTGTCTTTACAAAGCTGATGCAAAATAAAACCAAAGAGCCAATAGCTGTGCTCCGTTGTCATGCAGGTCTGTAGACACCAAGCAGGAAATACTGCTGCTCAAAATTGGCTTTTCAGAAGTAACCCCAGATACTGATACAGGAACACTAGTAAGTTCTCAATCGTTTGCTGCAGAAGTTTAATTTGCTGCTTAAAAGTAATTTTAAGTGTAGCAAATATACAACTGCAATCTGGCTGAATAGACATCTTTATGACTCCAGCAGTTACATTTCCCATTCTGTCTAAGCCAATGTAAGTCTTAGACCTACCCCATGCCTTAACAGAGGAAATAGCAAAGAAGCACTTGTGGTGCATGTTCCAGGACAAGCAGGAGGTTCCTTAGGTAGTTAATAGAAGGGGAGGTTATTTACATGATCCTTTTTAGCAGTGTCACAATAGCTTGACATCCTCTCCCTCCTGGAGGAAACAGATTATATAGATGCTGAAAAGAGATCTACACGCAGCAGTGAAAAGCTAGTCAATCCTTTTTTAGCACAGTAGGAATTAGATCAAACATGCATTTACCAGCTGTTGCAGGACCATCCCAGGTCAGTGCCTCATCAGCCCTGAAAAGCCTGGTGCCTCCCTGAGCTGCTCTAGTGATTTAGTTAATAGCAGTTTTAGTCGTCAGTCAGAAGACAACTTATGCATAAGGGACATTTTCCAACTTTAATTGTTCAGAGGTGTGTAGCATTCTCCTCCATTTAATAAGATCTTTTTTTTTTTAATCATTAGCCACCTTCCTTTTGTCGCACACATCATAATCTTATTCCTTCTGTCACTAACTGCAGGCAGTGTAAAGCTGCAGGTAATGTCATTTCCTGGAAAACTGTCGTGTTCCAATTGACTGTTTTGATGCTTGCAGTAAATATACTCTTCTGGTTGTAGTAACTGCAGTTGCATTAAACACTGAAATGCAACAGTTTTATTTGAGCTTTAGCAGCTCAAATTGATAATACCCCTTCCCTAGTACTGACAGTCTTTTTCCAGTACTGACAAATTAGCCCTAGTTGTAACTTGTGTTACGACAGACAGCATCTGAGGCTAATATTATCGAAGCCTCTAGGTACAACTATAATCCACGTAGTGAGGGATGTGGATATGGATTATGAGTTACCATGCTCAGCCTTACTCTTTCAGAGCTGGGTAGGTAGATAGGTAAATTGTGGGTGGGGGTTGTTTTGTTTCTCTCCTTTAAACCAATTACCAGATGGCTTAATAGAGCCAACAGAGCAGCTGGAACTTGCTGACCAGGCTGAAAACAGTCATGTCAGACCAAGTTTTAAACAGACACTGCTTTGGGAACAAGAAATCTGGTTGGAGCAAAAGTCAACCACCTGCAGTGCAGGTGCACAAAGGCAATGCTAAAAGTACTGGTCCAGGAAGGACCACCTCTGACCCCGCCACCTGCATGACCAGATGAAGAGGTACAGGTTTCTTTTTACACAAGATTTTACAGTATTTATCCCATTCAAGGGCTTAAGAAGTCAAGTTCGTTCTTTTCTTTGTTCCCTGTGAAAAATCTCTATTTTTAAGAACCACCTACTTTAAAAGCAGTAGATGGTAATACCTGTTAAAAGTAAAATTAACTAATGAGTAAAATAAAAGCAGCTGAGCTCAGTCTACAAGTATCTACTAGGTGACTGGCTATTTTGGAAAGAACAAAGCTTGCTAGCACTTGGAAACTTAAAGAAACACTGAAACCCTGATTTGATCCTTTGTAAAAATGTTATTTTTGTATACACCAAACTTTCATCTGCACTACTTTTTAATGGGATAGAGGACAAGCAAGTTAAGTAAAACAGTAAGTTTATCATTCCCTGCTAGGGTGTGCCTGTGCTGCAGTAGAATACACATTACTGAGCAACAGATACAACACTGGAGATAATACTGATACAACATTATGGAACTTTAACCAAGAGCAGACTGTTTTATATAAAGTAATTCCAACCCCAGTTCTTCCAGCATTCAGGAGAAAGCTACTGCAAACTTGTGGAGCTTTTAGAGATGTTCACTACTGCTATAGAAGCCCATAAAGGTTACCTATTTACTAGTAATAACAGTTAAGGGAGCACTTCCTAATCAAGTTATCAAGTAACTTAGTATTAAATCTCTTGTACACACAGTGGGAGGGAAAACACTTAATACATTGACTTCTAGTCACTTCAGCAAAGTTACAATGTTTTCTATTTACAGCTAATCATTCTCCATCTGCAGCTATGAAAAATATGCTGGCTATCACCTAGTGGGCCCATATCCAGCTGTTGGTCTGGTACAATTCAATTGTCTAAACATCCTAATAAAAAATTAGGAACCAGCAAAGCCAAGCACTACGGTATCCTCAACTAAAGACAAGTGTGCTACAGCAATTCAACTCTCCATACACAATCAAAACACTATCAATAAATAGAGCTGCCAATTGACTGCTACTGCTGAACCCAGGACAATTACACAATGAGGTAAACCCCAGAAGTGCAAGGCACCTCATGTTTCTACCAGTATAAACAGGAGTTTCAGATGGCCAAAACTTGAGCATCACAATGATGCTCAGCTTGAGCTTCCACATACTAGATCTAGACAGCAGGGCAGTTACAAAGTATAGAGGATATATCTTTTGTTAAGGTAAGTTATCTGTATCATTAATAATCTGGTACCATACTTCAGTATAATAGCTCATTCAGAGCTACAACGTTAGCTGTTACACCACCAGCCATAAGAGTGCCCGGATAAACAAACAAGACAGATTACAGACTTGCAGTAAATCATTGTTTAGGCAACTTTCCTTAGAAATTTCAGTACTAAAGTATTTTAGTTAAGACAGGCTGCATTCACTGTATCACATCAAACAGACACCAGTACTTCTGTAACAAATATAGGGCTTTGCCAGTATTGCAAACTGCAAAAATCTGATTTTGCCTAGCTGAAGTTGTCTTTCCCACACAAAGAACTTAAGTTTGTCCACTATGAAGAGACAAATCAAATAAGCCTCCAGTATTTGCCTGAGTGGATTAACATCAGATACTTAAAGTGGTTGTGAGCAGGTTCTCCTCTGTTTTTCTACACCAAGGTAACCAAGCTAACACCAGCAATACTATCCTTTGAGCTGTAAGGTTCAGGTCAAGTTATTATATTCATAAGCAGATAAATTAGATTCCTAGTTTAATTTGTCTTGAAATTGCATCCTATCGATTGTTTAATCTCTATCCCAAAACAAGTGCCCACTTAACTGCTAGTACTAGTAAATAACTTAATTGCAAATATTAGTAATAGAAAAGAGTCAGCCACAGCAAACTTCTTTCCCTCTGCCTTCAATTAAGTAGTAACTTTCTGTATAAGCAACTTCAAAAAAACCTCCCCTACTTGGCTCAGCTGCTGATTACATTAAACTGACAGTATCCAGATACTTCTGGAGATTAAGAACCACTCTACAGAGAACAATGATAACAACACAAGTGGTATTTACATCTAAAAATGCTACTCATTTACAAAAACTAGGTCTGACACTACTACTTTCAGCTACTCATCAATAAGCAGCTGAAGAACAAGATGTCATCTCCATTGCTTTTGTTTCAAAGTCTCACTCTTCAGCAGCTATAGGACAGGGCTTTTATAAACCTCACCATTTATGAAAAGTTCATTTTCTGTCATGTGCTTGATTCCAAAACTTAAAATATTTCCATAACTATTCCATGCTTTGCTGCAGGATTTGACCTCTAACCAGGAAGTAATGGAGCATCATAGTGCTTAGATCCAGTAACACAAGAGAGTTTGAACCCTTCTGCTACTGACATATTTAAAAGCCAAGAATAGAGGTAACAACTGGAAATCCAATAAGCAATCAATTATTAGTACATGCTTTTGAATTTTGTTTCAACTTTTTACAGTACTCTTACCCATGAAGAAAAATGCTGGGGAACTTTAAAAAGCTCCTGCTTTAATCATAAGGGTCTAGACATCTGGCATCTCAGTCTATAATTACAATTCCTAGCAGTCAATTTAAGTCAACATTTTCTTGAGTACTGCTGTATGAAGCATAATCCAGGGTGTTCTACCTTTACCAAGAATCAGAGATCTGCATTACTATCAGCAACTGGGAGGGGGTCTGTTAAGCAGTTACACACTGGTATATAGGCTGCCCACGTAAAATTTAAGATATATGTTGACTGGTCCAAAAGGTAGAACTACACCAATTCACAAGTTAACATGCAAGGGGTAACGGATTAAAACTTAAGCAGGGGAAGTTTAGATTGGATATAAGGAAGAAGTTCTTTACTGTAAGGGTGGTGAGGCACTGGAATGGGTTGCCCAAGGAAGTTGTGAATGCTCCATCCCTGGTGGTGTTCAAGGCCAGGTTGGACAGAGCCTTGGGTAGCATGGTTTAGTGTGAGGTGTCCCTACCCATGGCAGGGGTGTTGGAACTAGACGATCTTAAGGTCCTTTCCAATCCTAACTATTCTATGATTCTATGCCAACATCTAGTTAAATTCTATAACAAAAAAGCATACAGAGCAAGGATTTTTCCAAATGCTTATTTGCAAATACCTTCAAGAACTCAAAGCTCAAAACTGGGACACCTACTTGGCTTCAGTAAGCTGCAGTTTTTAAGTTCAAAATACCTTGATTTACATGTCCTTTGTAAAATTGATTACCATGCTCAAGTAAAATCTTAACTGACATTATACTGAAGCAACTCAAACTTGAGGGAAGTTTTCTATTGTATATTCCTATCATATCAAGACCAGCAATTTCGTAGTTTAGGTCAGCCATAGTCTGGAAATGAGTTCAGTCCTTCACTGTATTTAAAGCTTTATTTATAGGAAGTTCACTGCATTAATGGCAGCAATATTTGCATTGTATTTGAACTCAGCACTAATAGGTTAATATTTACATGTAGATAACATTTAAACCAAAACAAACTAAACACACAGCCACAGTTTTAGACAAACATAAAAGTTACAGACAGACTTAAAGTAAATCACAATTATTTCACTGTGGTGGTTGATTTAGTCCAAAGGCCTATTATTTCTTAATCAGATTAGCAGGAAGAGTGGATTTGTCCAAGTCATCAAAATATGGATGGTTCAAGGCCATTTTGCCAGAAATTCTTTTTGCAGGATCATAAATTAACATTTTCTGGAAGAGAAAAGAAACACATTTACTCCCTCATGAAGTGGTAATTAAAATCATGTTAAACAGGTAGCTATTTCACCATAGTAATAATCAAGTAACCATAAAGACTAAGTTTTCTTCTACATTCCAAGATTTCTCATAGATGGAGAGGTTATTACTACCTATCAGTAGAAGGTCAGTAGTAGCGCATATCAACTCAGAAAGTAAAGAAACATTTCTCCTCCTGTTCAATAACCAAGTTCATGACAGTTCATGCATGTGTCAGTGGCAGTAATTAGTCTCAGCTTCTCAATTAAGGGAAATAAATAAGCTTCAGGCTGTTAAAGCCCCAAATGCTTACAAAGGCAAGTGGTCATATGCTCATTTTGTTAAATTGAGACTGAAGAAACCAATGTCAAATTGCTTTTACTCAGCTTGGTGCAGCAGTTCGTAGTTAAAATATGAGTTATCACTGTTTCAGAATCAAAAGAGGAAAGTATTACAAGCAGGCAGAACTGAAGAAACACAGCATTTTAAAACCTTCAGTTTCTTTTCATAAATTACTTTAGCTGAAGACTTCAATAATAAAGTTTAGATTCAGATTATTAGAGCAAATAAAGGGGATGCTGTAGCTACTAAAGTAACACACTGGAACTTTATAAGAAAAGGCTAGAGATTTTTCCTAGCAGTTAAATAATAATAATTAAAAAAAAAAAAAATCTACAGTTTATATCATGCAACAAGGGGCCAAAAGAACATAGGAATGAAGTGTTTAGCAGTTTTGTACTACAGCAAAAACTGTCTCTGCAAAGCATTTTTGCTTTTATTTCTCCTTACTAAAGGAAAAATACACTTCAAATTCACATAATCAAGGTTCTACCATCTGCTTCTTTCCCATGCCAACAACAAACATCTTACAGAAAAAAAAAATAAATCTTAACCTGTATTACGCTGCCCAGTAGGGTATTACCCTACCAGTCCTGACAGTTAACTATCTTTAGACTTCATCCTACAGGGAGTCTTCCAAGTTGATTGAAATCACTGAATTTGCATTTATATTCTCTGAACTCCTGCCAAATGCAACACTGTCTCTAGATTTCCCGTTGCATGTCCAATTTAATCTTAAGACAGGTTCCCATTAGCTATATACCCCAGAACAACTGTAGCGTACTGATATCCAAAGTTCTCTTAAAATTGAATCAGACAAGAAGGGGCAAATTTCTCTGAAAAGGGATGCTGCACATTGAGACATTCAGCTGACAGATTAAGTGACCATTTCTTCTCTGAGCAGTCTGGAACAATTTTTCCTGGAACTTAAGTGTCTGACAGACCAAAGCTTTTGATGACAAACCATTAAGTGCTTTAAAATGCTGTGTTTGTGTTACAGAAAAAAATATTTAGTTTTGTTGCCTTTAAAAGTTCTATTCTTCAAACTTAAAAGTGCCATAGGAAGCTTAAATGGATTCCAGATGCCTAAGAATTCAACCATACCACTGCCACCAGGCATTAACAGGAAGCTAAAATTTCAACATTTATTAAGGTAAAACTATAAAACTTTACAGAATATGCTTTGAGATCAGTATTGTGTTAAAATCATTTACAGAACTACTATTCTTCCTTTAGTAGCAGCATCCCAAAACATTGGTATTACACAATGAAGCCACATCTAAGCTCAGATGAATACTTAACCATTTACATGACTGTCAACAAGATTCACTTGCCTATTCAATTGATTTGTTTGTAAATACAATCAGTTACAATTCTACTTCAAAGTGATTTAGTAATAATGCTGTCAATGGACACAGAAGAAGTATTCCCATATTAAATCAGTTAACTCTGTAAGATGATACTGCTACAAGGTTCAGAGAGCTATCCAGGACAACCATGCTTAACAAATGTTCAGGTTTCAGTCTGGACTGTGGTACAGTTCTCACAAAGAAAACTTGTGAGATACTGTAGTCATTTGAGCTTCTTGGGTACCACCACTTCACTCAAAGCATTTTGCCACAGACATGCCAATAAACAACTTTGACTGCTTAAAAACAAGAGCCACCTACACAGGTTACTGCTGTACAAGATTCTCCGTGTACCAAGATGCTTCTGAAGTTTCAGCCTACCTAAAGACTTGTAGAGCACCCACTCCACACCCTCATATGCAAGTCTGCATAAATGCAGTTTGAGGAGAGCCAAAGGATAAGTATAAGAATGTACCTTCGTGATTTAAGTGCATCTAAGATCACACCTAAGATGTGATCTAATTTAGGCCACAGCAGCAGCACATGAGCTGCGAGAGCACTAAATTGAAGAGCCTGCCAAATGAAAGCTTGGTGGCACAGTTCAACTGCATGACCACAGAACTAAAGAAAACTCACACTAGACACAAAATATACCAATTAAAAGATAGTTTACACAGCCAAAAATCTTTAACTCAATTTAAAGGCAAGATTAATTCCCATGCCATATGGTAATTAGTGCTGGCACCAGGAAGGTCATAGCTACAGTTTGTGGGCAGGAGCCTTCACTTAGGCCTGTTTGTAAAAGCTCATCCTCTTCACTTTAAAGTTGTACCTGGCTTACTAGTGTAAAAAAATAAAAATGTAAAAAAATCTGAGGCATAATTGCTTAGTGAGAATGGAAGTCTAATCATTTATTATTTATGAAAGTAGTGAGTGAATATCAAACTGTCAGTTCTACAAGAATGACATCCCATACCACTGAAGATGGTTAGATCTCTGTACCTTCATTCTAGAAAAGACTGATTAGTAAACTCTTATGTATTTCAGACCCATTCAGTTTCTTAATGAGCAGTTTAAGACAGACTACTTACAGACAGCAGATCAAGTCCATCTTCATCTAAGTTTTTGACATGTGTTCCAAGGCTGCCAGGTTTCCATTTTGGAAATGTGTTTTTATAGTCTTGCAGGGATTCCACTTCAGGCCATACCTCATTATTGGGGGTCCCTAAAGCTCTATGTAAGCATAAGCAACATGTTAAACAATTTAGTCTGAAATTTGTATGCACTGCTATGGTTTTAATATGAACTGAGCACCATTGTGCAATGCTATTATTATTAAGTCAGAAGGAAAGGTTCAGCCTAACATACCTGAAGATTCTGAAGAGTTGGTCGATCTCTGAGTCCCCATGGAAAAGAGGCTTTTTAGTTGCCAGCTCAGCAAATATGGTACCTATGCTCCATATATCGACAGGAGTAGAGTAACGAGCAGATCCTAGCAACACTTCTGGAGACCTGTACCACAGTGTCACTACCTATTGAACAAGGAAGTTTTTTATAAGTTTATAAGAATCAGGCCATCTAATTGCACACACAATGGCTCATTCATTATTAAGCAGCATTCAAAGTTTTTTGGTTAAAGTAATAACTGGCCCTAGAAGTTTTAGTGAAAACACTAGTTTCAAACTTCCATTTATAGACAAATATTTTAAACTCCATCACAGTAGTTTCTGCTGAAGGTGAAGCAGTTGAATACACTACCTTCCCAAAGAACGGGAAGGCTTTTGCACCTAGCCACTAAAACTCTCAGAGTTGAGTACTTAATGATGATTCTATGATTCTATGAAGTAAAAATGCCCTTATGAGACAGTAAGCAACAAGTTCTGGGCCATCGGATTCACTGTCGGGGTAACAGTGGAATTCATGATCTTTGGAACCTTAGCGTAGAACGAACCACAGTCAGGGAGATGGAAAGCCATGGAATAAAGCAAAACTGAGATACAACTCTTTTTATACTGTTAGTTCACAACTTCAAGAACTCTGATTCTTTTTTAGTTGTTTCATATTCAGTTATTATCAGGAAGCTAGTAAGCATAGTCCAAATCACTACAAGGATGTTCCAACTCACTTCATGAGTGTATACCCGCACTGGAATTCCAAAGGCCCGAGCCAATCCAAAGTCTGCCAGTTTAATCACTCCTTTGTCATCTATTAAGAGATTCTGAGGTTTTAAGTCTCTGTGCAGAACTCTTCTTGAATGGCAGAAGACAATACCTTGCAAGATTTGATACAAGTAACTCTAGAAAGGATGAAAGAGAAAACAGAGTAACCTTAGTACAAGGTAATGTTCCACAACATAAAGCTGTTCCCTTACATTGTCCCTCTGCATAGTAGTAGAGAATGGAGATTCAAAGCATTGCAGATAAGCCACACAAATTAATTCTTTACTTAAGCTTAGTTCAAGGCAGTTTAATTGCAGTAATTATAAGAATTTGAAGCAACATTTGAAATCAAAACTCACATTCATCTTACTACCCACAAATGCTTCTTTAACCTTTCATTTCACCTCAAAGACTTGATTATACTGAAACTAAGAGCTGCTTAAAGCTTTGTAGGTTATAGTTATATTAATTTCTCTTATATTAAGAAATTGTCCTCATTACCTTAACACGTGACCGATCCAAATATTGGCCTGATGGAATAGTATCCAAGTATTTCTTGAGATCCATGGAAAGAAATTCAAAGACAAGGTACAGTCTTGAATCCTGCATAAGAACATCCTGAAGACTAAAAATTGAGTATATGATCAACTCCATTGCAAAATGCATGGACTCACATTTGCATTTCCCCTCTCAACAGGGATACAAGCTGACAATTCCAGGTTCCTATTATAAAAGTCTTTAGCTTTCAGTCTTAAAAGACTAACAGACTTGGTGAGCTATACTGGTATCTGGAAAACCACGTTTTATCTGAAATAGTATCAGACAAATAAAAACCTAAATGCTCTCTTAAACTTCTGTTCCCTCATGCCAGAAATTCTGTGCCCTCATAAGGCACAGAAAGTCTGAGGAAAAAAAACATTGTTGCCTTAAAAAAATGACCCAGTGTTGGTGTTTACCCCTATATGGAGCTGGCCTATTACAGCAAAGCCTGAATTACTAGGAGGGGTTAAGGAAATATTATAATAGGAACCTAGCAGACACAGAAGGATTTACACAGGTTTAAGTATTTCCTTCATCCTTAATAGATTATAATGGATCCTAAACACAAGCATACATACATTGAGACACTACATGGCTGGAACTTATCCAGTTTTGGGGCACATTAGACAAAGTAATTTGCAGCACCAAAGGAATAAGTAAATATTTTGCAGGGAAGACAATAGCTGCAATGAATTCTACATGTCAAGTAGTCACTGATAGAAGTTTCACCAATAGCTCAGATGTCAGCTATGACAGCATCCTAATGCAACATGTAAACCTCTGCAACAAAACAGAAGAGGTGATTTATGACAGAGGCTCAAGTAATAACACTAAAGTCAAATGGTCTATTCCAAGGTGGCAAATAAAACAGAGACCAAAGTAACAGCTTCAGCCAGTTTTCATGAGGGATGCTGTTTCCTCTCTGATAATAACCCTCAAGATAATCCACATAAACTACAAAAATCAACAAAAACTTTTAGATTCCTAGAATAGGGAATGGCAGCATAGGAAATCTGAAGTAGAAAACTGCCATGAACATGGGATTTGGGACTATAGCAATTTGCTGCAAAGCAGTGTATTAAACAGAGTAGCTATCACCTCACTGAATTGCAGAAAAATAATTTCTTGCATAAAGGGACCTAGTGCTCTTCAAAGAGTTTAGCTAAGAACCAGTATATGCATACCAGACTATATTGGGATGATGCAGCTCTTTTAACAAAGAAATTTCTCGGATAGCAGTACTTGGAACACCTTCCTCCTCACTTTCTAGACGTATCTTCTTCATTGCAACCACTTGGCCTGTGGTTTTGTGCCGACCTTTATACACAACACCATAGGTACCTGAACAAAACAAACAGTGAAACACATATAGGACATACCTGCTCCAGGTACAGATAACTCATTGCAAATAAGAGTTGCTAACATAGGCAAGAGTCCTTACAATTTAAGTCTCTGGCTTGATTAAGAACTACCATTTAGTTCTGGCAGTTAAACCATGCAATAGTATGATTTAGGCATGCCATCTATGAACAGTGTCATTGTTAGGACAGGGTACTTTGTAGCCTGATTGTGAAACTTGAATATTTGGAATATGCAGTTAAAAAAAAAAAAATCACATACTGTTTGAGTTTCAAGTTGATTAACTTTCAGGCAAGATCACTATACCTCTTCATCCCCAAGGAGTTATGATTTTCCCATTGATACATCATATGAAAATGGTAAAGGCTTCGCTACAAAAAACTTAGTGCTCCCTCTGCAATCCAAAAAATGGATCTAGCTATCCATTAGTCAAATCCATAGAAATACCTCTAGCACAACCTTCACTGCAGGAGAGAGGATAGTGCTGTAGATCTCAGAAGAAGCTAAAACTGGAACCAGTAGTAAATTCCAAATCAACAATCTACTTTAATGATCAGTGTTATCATTAGGAATGATAACAGGAATAGAACTCTTAACAAACCAAAACAGCTTAAACATTCTCTTTTGACCCTTCTTGAAGCATTTATCCCCGAGATTAAACTCAATCAATCTAGTTTCTTAGAAGAAATATCCTTGCACAAGGCTTTAGTTACAAAGCTTTGTTAATAGATCCAAGCCCATACATTTTGCTATTACCATTGAGGGTACCTTATCAGAGTAGCATACTACAAATTCTCCTAAAGCATTTTAAAACACAGACTTCAACATTTAACAAAGGCTGAATTTCCAGTGAACGGGGAAGTGTGACTAACTCCTGCACTGAAGGAGTGAATGGCACTTCTTAATGCCATTTAGTAAATTAATTGTTACAATTCACTTCTCCAGAGGTTTACAATCTGCTATTTTCCTTGACAAGCGCAGTGACCAGATGTAATCAGAGCAGCCTATCCTCACACCACTACTCCCCACCAGCAGCTCCAGGCAAAATAAGCAAGGTTATATACAAAGGAATGGAGAAGCTTCCTAAGTTGAAAAGCTAGTTTCAGGCCTCAGAACATATTTTCTCTCCTTCTTGGGGGAAAATTACACCATTAGCCATCAATATGAAGGCAGACACCTCTCAACAAATGATTGGTTGTTTCAAGTAGACCATGTCATCCTCAGAAGAAAGGGAGTCTGAAAGTTTTTACAGAGAGATAATTACTGTGGTAAATCACAAGCTTATTTTTCCAGTTAGTTGAATATCAGTAGTTCCTCTAATAGGCAGTGCAGAGAGCTTCTATGGCACTTGGTAACTCAAACATTGGAGCATTACGAGGTTCCATTCCATATACTTACCTTCCCCAATCTTCTCTATTTTTGTGTAATCATCCATTGTTGTGGTTATGCCTAAAGTGAACAGGAAAACGAGGAGAACACGTAAGCATGAACAGTTGCTGTCCTGAACACAGCCAAGTCACTGAAATTATGCCAAGTCTTTAGAAGCTACTTTTGTCTTACATAATTAGAACCTAACACAGAAGACCTATTGCTCTCTTCAACAAACACAAGTTTTTATTCAGGGTTCCAACTAGAAAAACTACATCACAAAGTATGAGCGGACACCAAGTTAAAGAAGACGCTTTTGTGCAAAAAGGTCCTTCAAGCAGCTGAAAAAAACCCCGATTTATAAGTTTTATGTAGTTGCTCGTTAGCGGGAGTCTAATATCTAAAAATCACACGGTTTGATGTTAGCAACATAAAGGAACACCAGCTCCATGTTATTTGACAACTGCATAGGACAGAGTTACAAACTTAAAGAGGCATTAGCACCTCGTGGGACTGGCACTTCACACCTTCAATACCGCTCTTGACCACTTCCATTCAGCACAGCTGAGCGTTATTACCAGGCTCTGAAGCGTTACGAGGTAACGAGCGAACTTGTAGTTAGTTACCTACAGCTCCACAGGAGGTTTCCCAGTCAGGCAGTCGCTAAGCGAGGAAGAGGGAAGCGAGCGCTCACCCCTAGCCCATTACCGTGAAAGCGAGGTCAGGAACACGTTCCCGTAGTGGTCCAGCTCCTGTACCATTGCCACAGGTCCTATCATCTCAAAACCGCGCCCGGTGCCGAGCCCAACAAAAGCAGAAGCCCCAAGTACCCTTTCGAAGAGCAGACACCCTGCATATCTTCCTCCCTTCCCACGTCTCAAGGGCGATCTTACCCCACTCGGGAAGGGATGGGGGCCGCAGTGTGCCCCAGCACACGGTCCCACTCCGAAGCGGAGGCCCCGCCGCCGCACAGCCTCCGGAACAAGGGCTAAGCGCGGCAGAAGCGCTGTAAGGGCCGACCCCGCACCAGGCTGCCAGCCCCTCGCCCCGCTGCAGGGCCAGGGGAAAGGTAGAGCACCAGGCCCAGCCCGCGACCCAACCTGAAAGCACGAAAACAGCACCACCTCAGCCGTTACGCGGCCGCGTACACCAACGGCCGCAGAGAAGCGACTGCTCAGCCCCTTACGGGACCAGGTGCCCGCCTGAAGCCCCCTTACCTTCTCCTCAAGTGAGAAGAAGCTCCGCTCCGCTCCCTCTCACCTCAGGAGCTGCTGCTGTATCCTCTCCCCGCCGCAAGGACGTCCTGGACTCGCTTAGGGGCGGGCACGGCGCATTCGAACTAGCCGCCGCAGGGCTCCGCCAATGACGCCGAGCCGAGATGATTCAAAGCGACCAATCAGCGCGCACCGCTTTTGCGGCGCCAAAGCGAGGCCGAGAGGCGGTTTCTGCAATGATGGTGCGGGCGGGCGCGGCAAGCTGACGATGCGCTGAGCATCCGCTTGGTTCGCGGTCGGTGCGGGCGGGTGGCTCCGTGTAGCCTAAAGCCTTTTTGCCCTAGTGACGAAAAACGAGGGCGCTGGAGCAGCGGGTTGCGCTTGGGACAGCGACAGCGCGTGAACTGGTCGCTGCTCGAATAATACATTAGACTGTTTGCATGGTATGGGGAATATAACCATATTTGGATCAAGCTAGGCTTGTGACTACAGCTGCTCCTTCTAATCAAGCAAGTCTTTTGGATGCTATGGTGGACCAAAGCATAAAGTCATTATTTCTGGCTGTAAGGACGCTGACCTGTGATGTATCGCTGTGACTTCTGAAGCTGGTTTTAAAGTACACACATTAATAAAAGGTCATTGGGTGACTTGATTCCCCCAAACCCAAGACATATGTCTGTAGGCAAACTAAAGTTTAGTATCACTGCTCCCGGATTAAGAACCCTTAATTAATCCCTATGCTATCATGGCTTCCAAAAGAAGGGTTGGGACATGACTAACATGTGGGCCTTGCCCAGGGAATCCTCTAGCAGTTGGAACCTTGCTCCATCAGTACCTGGGGAAGTAGTAATGTAACACACATATTAAAAAAAAAAAAAAAAAAAAAATAGAAAAGAAAAAGTAGCCTGGGAAAATGCTATTCCAAACATTGAAAAAAAAAAAAAAAAAAGAAAAGTCCTACTTTGAAACCTCAGTACTAAAGAGATTTGCAAAGCAGATGTGTTTCTAGTTTTATAGGTCTTTCCCCTACAGGATAGTTTCACTGTGGATTCTGTGATCCTGCCGACACATTTTGGCACCCATTCTCATTGGCACCAATAGTCCAGGGCCAACACACTCCAGTGGAAATCTGCAATCCCTGCAGGAGTGAGGTACAAACACCACTCCACATCAGTGAAGTAACTACATTTTTTAATTACTTCATTGCACTAGTTTACAACATCTTTGAAGGACAGCATTGCTGCTTCCCTTAAATGTAAGCAGGGCAGGCTGCTGTATACAGAAATGTGCGGCTTCTTCCCTAAAAGCATTTATCTGGGAGAGCGATTCCAGCAGGCAGGACTGTTTCTGGTGCACTTCCTTCTCTACCCTAGCCAATGGTAAAAGCAAGAGGCAGCTTGTCAAACTCCTCCCCCCTAACACGTATACATTTCAGGGGTAAAACTCCTCCACTTTTCCCTCCCTCCTGGGGAATTTTTGCAGCATATGGTGCACATGCTTGCAGGTTTCTGTTTACCTTGAATCGTGTATTCCCAGCACTTGCGGGGGATTTACCTGCACATAACAAGTCTTTTGTATCTCTGGGAAATCCCAGAGGGAAATACAGCTTCACATCTTGTGCAATTCAAAGGAAAAAAGTCTGATGTGCTCCACCTTGCACAGCCATAGGGAAACTCTGACCCATGTACGTATCAAGTCCAACATAGCCAAAACATCCCAGGCTCAGTAATGCATGTGAATTGACTCAGCAAGGTGTATGTGTTGTCCCTCAGGCCTGATCAGCAGCATCTTCAGGCTGTGCACACTTTACGGCTTTGAGGGGATTGATTTCTATAGCCAGCACAGGAGCAGAGCTTCTGCTGCTGACTCTGCTGGACTAATCGTTGTCCAGAGACCTTAGGAAGGTGGCCAAAGTCTACCTTTTCCTCCATATAAAAAGAAAACATGTCTGGGAAAACCCAGATGTACAGTAATGGGGGGGAGGGGAGGGAGGGCAGGGGAGGACAGAGGTGAGCAGGAATTGGAGTATCATGAACTTTTAGTACTATAAACTAAGTTATGTTAAAATATATACATATTATATTTATATATAAAATATATTATGTCTGAAAATACTGAATACAGTGATCTGAATTTTCTTGAAAGTGACATTTTCTTTTTTTCCAGGTTTTAACTAGTTTATGTTTAAATATACACAAATATTTCTTAGTTGTACTCATACAATTATTTCTGTTGGACACTAACTGTTCATTCTCAGAGTGCTCACTGAATTTTCAAATTCTTTGAGTATACGTCTTTTTCCATATCTCCCTTTACCTCATGAGTTTTGAGTGGTGAAGGCCAGGAGGCACCAGAAGGAAAGCTGGCTGAAAGGGAACAACTCTCCTACACAGGAGTCCAGCAGCCTTACTTCTTTTTAAGACATGAGGAGACAGCATACAATGCTGTGATCTCTGCGAGGCAGTGATCTCCTTGGCCGGTGCCTGAGATGAGCTGTTTAGCCTTTTCTGACACCTTAAGGTGGATAACTTTGATATCTGTCTGATTGCCATTGCACCCAAAGCCCACCATGACTGCCCATGCCTTCGCGTCTGTTCTTGTGACTCTTCCTCCGTGCACGAACTGTGATGGCTTAATCACAGGTAAGCAGCAGAGGGAAATTATTTTGCTATGGTCCCCATGTTGGGTGGACTAGCAGCTGTGTACCAATGCCTTATAGCAATGGAAAATGCCATTGTGTGCAGTGGTTTCCTTTAAGTACAGCAGTACTTTGCCACTAGTGCGTGCTAAGAGTGCTCAGTGGCCATGACGGTGCATATTGACCCAAGGCAGCTTACACCAATTTCAGCTTGTCCTATCCCTCCATAGCACAACTGTGCACAGCAGAACTCTGTGAACACTGACAGAGTGCTATGTATTCCATAACCACACTCTCCACCCTCACTTTCTCTGTCCCGCTTCATATAACTGTAAGCTCTAGATAGCTTACTTATAAGGGAGAATACACATAAGAATAGACCTATCATGGCATTAATTTGTCAAATATCAGTCTGACAGTTCTGCTTGCCTAGCATTTTCCTCCCTCTTGCTGTTGTTTGCCTATCCTTAGGATATAAATCATGTGTTCCTTCTGACTAGATAGTGCTTATCTTAGGTTGACCATTGCTTTAGACATGGCAGTAGCTAACGATACTGCTTGAGATGGGTGATAAAACTACATTTGCATTGACTTTTGTGTTTGAAGGGACTTGCTTAAAGGAATAGTAGCAGTAAGCCTGCTGACAACTGAGTAACAGATGAACAGAGATATATGGATTTGAGAATCCCTAAAACTGCTGCCCCCTTTACAGCAAAGCATAGATCCAAGTGCAAAACCACGGGAGAACTCAAAGGCAAACAGCAAAGGAATCTAGATGACATTGACAAATTCCTTTAATGATCAAATGACATCACTAATTATCATTTTATTTATGTAAACAGGCAAACGGCACATATATTAAAACCTCTTCGACATCCAAAACTTCCGCTTGCTTGAACTGCAGTGCTAATTGGGTAAGGCATAAAGGATTAGATATACAATGCTGAGCTTGGATGATAGTATTACAACTGTTATTCATGGCTAAGAACCCAGTGTAAAACTGAACAACTGCTTCTCTGCTGAATAAAGGGCAGCTGCAACAGTCTTGTCTTTTGTATATTAATCATGTTCTCCTCAGCAACAACATCACTGTAGGGAAGAGAAAAAGTGTATTTTGTTTTTTACATAATGATGTGATTAATAAAGGTCAGCTGGCTTGTGAATACCAATGAGGGTATCTAAGATAGGTTGTGTTCATTGTACTCAGAAGCAGACAAATACAAACATTGATTGGCTTCTTTTACCATTTATTAAAACCAAAATATTAATTTGCTAATATGACAATGCAGAAGTACAGTAGGAGAGATTTAGTAGCATTTAGGAAAGCAAGATAATATTAAAGGGATGATACCTCTTTAATGCATAGCTCAGATGATGCATTTAACCTGTTAAAGGCGTCTTATTATGCAGGATAGTTCCCTATATCAAGAAACATGGAGAACCCTTCTGCTGTTCCTATTCTGAGTTAGCATTTTGACAGGGTGCAAGAAAGCAAAAAGCTCCTGAGAACTATTTGAAATTAAAGCAAAAGTATGGAAGCTGCTGAGAAAAAAAAAAAAAAAAAGAACTGTCACTGTTTCCTGAATTCATGAATAGAAATATTTTAAATGCATTTAAAGTACTTGAATTTAGGTTTCAATTATTTTAAAGTATCATTTTTTGTTGCATGTTGAGTGGCATGAACTAAACCGCTTTATTAAAAAAAACCCAAACATTGATATAATTACAATAATGAAAATATCATAAACCATCCCTTTGTTGCAAATAATGAGGTTGTAGATAGAAGGAAATGTCAGTGTGATGGTCATTCATGGGTTATTCTGGTTATTGTCATGGAGGAAACCTTGGCTGAATTTAAAATCAGGAGAAGTTTTACTGTGAACTTTGCAGCAGCACATGAAGAGGAGCGACATGAAAGCACTGTGTGCGGGGAGCTTGTTGCAGGGATCAGAAGGATGTGCAGGGACCCCAGTGAGTGCATTGGGGTTGGTATCCAGAGGCCAAAACGTACAATCACTGTATGTAATGTCTGAAACCTTCCCTCAGCTCTGGCTTTGCAGAACTCCTGCCCCACAGTAGGGAATGCATCACCCAGTCACTGCAGACCTGCCTTTACCGTGGTGGGGACAGCTGGTTGCATACAAACCTCTGGAGAAATACCTACAAACACACAACCTGGATTTTAATAATTGTAATTAAATGGGAAAGGTGAACAGGGCATGTGTATCAAGCCGGGGGGGGAAAGGGAGGAAGTGTCTTTTGTTTCTCTAGAGCATCTGGGCAAAAAGCCAGGCTTCACCAAAGTCATTGGCAAAACTCCCATTAAGTTGAGCTGGGCAGAGCTTTCATTCTTGATCCCTGTAAAACCAACCTTAGGAAAAGGTGTCTGCTTCCTGATTTTAGTTTTCACATTTCACATGGCTTACAAGCCAAGAAGAAAAATGGCAGAAGCCAATAAACTGCTTTTTAATTGTTGTTTGGACACATGAGAGCAGGAAAGGTGTGCTCAGAGTTCTTTTTGGAGTTCAGCTCTCAGCCTTCACACAGGCAAGCAGTCTCACACTGGACTGATCAGGCTGGAAGAGACTTCTGAGTTAAACACAGAGGTCTGGTTAGCAAAGCCCTCCAGCAGAACAAGCAATTTCAAGGCCCATTCACTTAGGCTCTGTCCAAATTTAAGGCCAGTACAGCTGCAGCAATATAACTATCAGCAGCCTTCCTCAGGGGTAGACAATTATGCTAGCTAAAAATCTGATTGCTGGTATAGCTGTTTAACTTCAACAATAATACTCTTTTTTTCTAATTACCTCAGGTTTTCTCTGTGCTCCTGATCTGTTTATCCTTTCCTGTCTTATGACAACCACCTGCTACTGTGCTTTATCAGATCAAGAGCACTACAATAACACATTTAAATTCCAAGCCTTCAGTAGGGAAGTCTGACTTGAAAACTCTCCTGGAGTAAGGGAAGTTAACTTTTTCTTCCCTCTGGGTATCATCCTAGCTGCCAAAAATAAAGGTATACTTTCCAGGTGAGAAAGGAGATGAGACAAGTGAGACATGTAAGCCTGTGGAAATGGACTCTGGATTTACATGTCAACCTTGAATTTATTTAACAATTCCTCCTGCTATCAGTTGTGAGAGTAGAATTACAAAACACTTTTCATTTCAAGTAAAAATGATTTTCTTTCTTAAGGTGTTACTTTATAATCTGCAAACTCTTTTTCAATCTTTATAATTTTCCTTCCTAAAGAGCAGTGGAAAGTGGTACACAGTGATGGTGTGGTATGTAAGCCGCATAAAAATAGTGCATGGCCTAGCCACAGAGATGTTAATTGCCACTACCGGTGATAGTACTGCTTGCCAATAAACATGACCAGCCCTGCTTCATGCATTCTTTTAGCCCGTGTGGGGGTTGTGATCCATTTTTTCCCCCATCTCCTCTGGCTCCTGGTTCCCTGAGTGGGCTGAGAAAATGAGTCACTTCCAAAATAAGAGGGATAAAGACATTCTGGGGAATTAACTTTTCCGTATAAGACACAGCCAAGTTCTGTGGTTAAATATTTTTATTTGGCTGTATATACAAAGGAGAAAAACATACACCTTATAGAGAAAGTGACAAGCAATTAGTTACATAGTATCAAGAAGATGTATAAAAGCATATAGTCAGTTTATACAGCTGGGTATTCACTCTGCAAATTGCACCTACAGCACCAAGACCTCTGGTAGTAAAAAGTATCTGGACTAAGCCATTATGAGCAATATTTGTAGGTAAATTAGTGCTTAATAGTATTTGTTGTGTTTAGCCACTGCTAACAGATAAATTAAGTTCTAATGAAAACCAAAAAATAGGTTGGTGCACCAGAACAGGCTTTTGGGAGCGGAGGAGAAGTAAGATGACTGGATAATTTAAGTTAAAACTAAAATCATTACTTTTGCAATACTTTAACGATTTCAAGTCCTGATAAAGCATACTTTAATAAGAATGATTCAAAGATTTCTCAGTGCTAAGAAAAAAGTACAAGTAGAACTACTGGTTTGGTCAATGCAGCAGCTCATATGTGGGGTTTGCATAGCCATCAGCTTTGACTGGTATAGGGGGACCACCACCCAGACTGCCTCAGTGAGGCTGAAGAGCGTTGTATGAATTTATTATCCTTAGGAGCAGCTTCCCATTGCACTCAGGGAGTGAGGAATTCTCCCGTTGCTTTTCACATGTAAGCAACTTTGGATTTGCATTACTGTAAATATACTACACCTGTAGCACTCATTCTGGAAACCCAACGGCTTTAACCATGGTAAAGAATGCATTAGTGCCAAACTAAAGGGTTTGGTTAGCTTTTAGACTTTGCTTAACAAACTTCAGCTGGGCTCCCCAAACCGCATCCTCTAGAACGATCTGCGGGCAGGAAGGAACAGCAGCTACTAGACTTGCCTTCGGGACTGGCGCTCGCAGCTGCAGACCGCCGTTCCCAGGTGAGCCGCGGCGCAGGTGCGGGCGGCGCTGCCGCACTTGGGGGGGCTCGGCGCGGCGCGGGTGCTCCCTGGCCCTTCCGAGCCCTCTGGTAGCTGTCTCCCTCTGGCTTTCTTGCAGGGGAGACCTCGCAGCGCTCTCCCCACGGCAGGGCACCTCGGTGCGGGAGCTCATGAGCGCCGGCAGCGCCCGGCTGCCCCTGCCGTCGAGGGCCGCAGTCTCCAGGCCGCGCCCCGCTGCCTAGAGACGGGGCGGGACAACGGCAGCCCCCGGAGCTAGTGGCCAGGCTCGGGATTCGAGCAAGCCCGCCCCTGCCTTGCCTGCCGCAGGAGGAGAGGCACCGGAGGGGCTCGGCTCCACCTGAGGGGGCGGTGGCAGCGAAGGGCAGGCCCGCCCGCCGGTGGGGGTGAGCCCGGGACGGTTCTGCCCCCGCGCTGGGCGAGGTGAGGAGAGGTGCCTGGGAGCGCTGCAACATGGCCTCCGCCTCCTCCTCCCGTCCCGCGGGACGGGGCGGCAGAGACCAGGTGAGCGCACCGTTCTCGATCCCGCACCGCTGCCGTCGAGCGGGCTGAGGGCAGGGACGCCGGTACCGGCGGCTCCTTCTGCTTTTCCTCCTTTTCTTGTCCTCCCTTCTCCTCTTTCCCTTCGCCGCTCCCGGCAGAGAGGGGCCAGCGCCCGCCGGGCTGCGAGCGGCGACACCGACGGTGGCTCCGGGTTGCGGCGCGGGGCGCGCGCGCAGCGGAAGATGGGTGGCTCGCGCTGCCGCGGTTGTTAACGGACACCTCCTGGCAGCGTCTTTCCCGGGGCAACCGGGCGTGAGGGGAGCGGTGCTGCGCGGCCTCCGCCTCGGCCAGGTGTGAAGGCTGCGAACGGGCACCTCAGCTCTCTGTCCAGGCCAGGCCTGCCGCCCTGCCCGTGCGGGAGGGTCGCGTTGCTGTGTGTCTCCTGGGCTAAAAGCTGTCGAAAACTTCTTATAAAGCAGGGGCATGACCACACGTTAACGCTCGCGCTGTTAGGAATAAAGCTCTTCAACTCGCTGGTAACGAGTTAGTGTATGGCATGTGCTTGGCTTGTCTGGCTTGCTTGTTTTTTCACACCTCAGTCATGAATTGGCGATGCGCTTGTGGGATGGAGGCTGAGAACTCTTTTGGATGAGGGTGGAGTCTCCTCCATCCTCACCTGGTGTTTGGACACCAATCCTGCGGGTCTCTGGTGGGGAATGTGGTGGCCGGCTTACACCCTGTCACCTGGGGGACAACAGAGGGGTGTCTGTGTCAAACCAGTATTGCTTTTGCCAGCAGCAGGGCAGGTGAGGAGCAGGTGCTGTGGAAGGCTTCGCTGCAGTGTGGTGTGGGTGGCCATGGGGGTTGTTTTTCTCCCTGTCCTCCCTCCTCCACAGTGGTTAGTCCCAGGGTCAGGTGAAGGAGCTTTGCCACTGTGTTGTGTGTCCCTTAGGTATTTGATGTGTTCACTTTCTGATTGTCATGCTGACAAATGCTGCCTTGTGTCAGGAGTGAGTGGACTGGTCTGACAGTTTTCCAGCTGAACACAAATAGCATGATCAGTTTTAACTGTGAAGAACTGTGTTCTCAGGGCAAAGAAAGAGCATATTTTGGCCTGTTATACAATGTCTGACCAGGAAAATGACACTTCTCCCAGTAAAAGTAAGTTTTAAAGGATTGCAAAAGTATGATAAATGTGAGGGGGGGTTGTTTTGGGGGTTTTTGTTGGCTTAGGTTTTCTTTTTTTTTTTTTTTTTTTTTGTCCTTTGGGCTATATGCCCAGAACTACTGAAACTAAAACTGAAAACTAAGATTAAAGCTATAATTAATCAGGGCTGCATCAGCTTTATCCTTGTTTTTCTTTTTTTTTTTTCTTTTTTTCTTTTTTTTTTTTTTTTTTTTTTTTTTTTTGGGGTGTGTGTGTGAAGTTGGTATCTTTTGAATTATTAAACCTCCCTGCTTTTAATGCCACTTTTGCTATTACTTGAAACATTTAATATCCCATCTTCTTTGTCCAGTTATCTCCTTTGTTGTAGAGCACTGTGATTTCTTATGTTTCTCCCTCGAATCTGCCTAGTGTTCATGCTTTAAAATGGAGTGTAAATTAGCGCCACAAGAGGACTGATCATCTAGAAGCAAAGCACTGTTCTGGCAGCTAGGTCTTCTGAAGTTCTGGCTCAGATAGCTGCTGTTCCCCCTTACTCATAACTTCTTCATTCTTTGAGATCTGTGTTTGAAGGAGAGCTCCTAGGATGTGAAGACAGACCTTCTTGCTGTGGTGCCGGCACTACAGGCATTTTTCCCTTCATCTTTTTCAACAGTTGGCTCAAGGATAAATGGAGAAAATGTGACCTCTTGTGTGTTCACAAAGTGAGCAGCTTCCAGGCTTAGTCTGAGAGGTTTGTGATCTAGGCCATTGTTGTGGTTTAAGTGCAGTCAGTAACTCAGACCTTGAAAGCCTTGAAGCGTTGAGTCCCTAAAGAAGTTGACTGTTCTGTCTCCAAACTGTGGATGTTACATCTTGGATTTGGAGTAGCTTCAGGACTGCTGGGGAGACTCAGCTTTGTCCTCTGGGCTCTGGTCTTTCAGACCATCAAGGGCAACAGATTTCCCATTGTTTTCAGCAGACTGTTAGGTCAGGCTTTCAATTTTTAGGGTGTTGCTTTGTGTGGTGGGTTTTTTTTCAGCCCTTCCCCCCCCCCCCCCCCCAGTTGGGGTGTGTAAAATCCTCAGATCTTCAGACACTGTTCATGTCCAGTGCTGGAAGTGGGGACATGTTTTGAAACAGTGTTTTTAGTGAGTTCACAAGAGGCTTTTCTGCTGTCACAGATCTCTTGCTGATGTCCTAGACACTTCCTGTGGGAAAATTGCTAATGCGCATTGCTTGACTTCTGTTACAAAATGATACTGTACTATCATGGGCCGCTGCTATGTTGATATTTGCCAGAGGTTAAGGTTGGGGAATTTTGTTACTGAAAGAAGTATCACCTCTCCCATCTTCTCCAGATAGTAATTTATTGGCCCTATGCCTTTTTCATTTTTTTTTCGCTCCAGCATTATCCTTGTAGGTCACTGGCAGTGATGCTTTTTCTGAAGTGTTTATGTGTGGTCGATTTACAGTACTGAAAGGGGTTGTCTCTGTGGCTTGTAGGGGATCTGACTTTGAATTTCAGAAATGAGAAACTTACACTTTTTTACATTTTGGCACTTAAAACTTAACTTAGTTCTAAGGAGGACATTAGTGGGAAAAGACAGGAAATTGGTTGGTCATATGGTTGTGCAGGGGAAGAAGAAACCTAAACTATGTTCAGATATTGAAGTCATGTTATTCTCATGTAAAAATCTACCGTTCAAGTAAAAGTTATTTCACAGAATAAGCTTTCGAGTGTGATCTGTGGGGCCACAAATCCAACCATGGGTGCTTGAAAAATGATAATAAACCTGAAATTTCTTCAGTCATTGAAAAATGTGGGAAGAGGTACTTCTGTAGTTAAAAAAAAAACAACCCCAAAAACCCAAACCAAAACAAACAAAAAATCCTAAAAAAACAAAACCAAACAAAAAATACCCCCACCAAACCTCAAAACCAAACCCAAAAGTAATGAACCCCCCAAGTCCCTAAATTGTCTGTATAGTACACTACCTGAGTCTCAATGAGTGGTAAGTTCTTGCCACTGCTCTCTATTCTGGTTTTATCCTACTTTCTTACCAGTTTAACTTTGACTTTTTTTTTTTTTATTTCCTCTACTCCAAACTTTCTAGATTTCTGTTTCTCAAAATTCAGTGATCTTGACACCATGTGAAAACTGTTGACATAATAATGCAGTGGCTGATTACCTACTAAGGGTAATTTTTGCCACTCTTCTGTTGTCTGAAGTGTGAATATTTCCCATGTATTAGGTTTTGTTGACAATGGTACTCTTACTCCCATTGGCATGGCTCTCAGTATGACAAAATAGGATGTGGCATGTTGCATTAATCTGGGAAAAGCATGGATTTCCAGTCTTTAATCAGGCAAAGTTTTATTAACTCTTTGAGGGAGTTTGACAGTGACTTGGCCCAAGGAAGTGCTTTTTTCTCTTTCTTTTTTTATTAAAAAAAAAAAAAAAAAAAAAAAAAAAAAAAAAAAAAGCAGCTCATGGCACTTGTTAGCTTTTTCTAGAGAGGCAGAGAGTGGCATAGAACCTGGGCCATGAGGGTAATAGAAAAGACTTCTATGGGTTTTATGCTTGAATTCTGAACTGCATAATGTTAAATAGGTATTTATAATGGTGACATGTCTGAGAAGGAAAATAAGAGTTTTGAAGTTTGAATTTTATGAAACAAATACTTCCAAATGGCTTCAAATGTATTTTTTCTTTAACGTCATAAAACTAACTTGGATTCTATTCCTTTCTTCCCTGAAAAAAAATTAGGCAAAATAGGAAATAACCTTGCTGCTTCTTTTTTAATCTCGGGAAGAGGGGAAGAAGAAGGAACTCCAAACTGTTACTCTCATCTTCAGTAGTTAAGAAACGCCACAACTTTGCTACTGTTTTGGTAACTTGCAGGTACTGTCCAATGGCTGGTGCTAGTTAGCTTTTTCTCTCAACTGATGAATTACATTAGCATTCACATAAAATACATATGAAATAATAGTTGTTTGCACTGTCTGCTTCTGTTGTACTTGCCATTTGGGATGCAGTATGTCTCTGTAGAGAGGGTATGTTGCAGGCTGAGAATAATGGGTGAGGAGGATGATGGCAGCAAAGAAAATTGCTTTATTAAAATATTGACTAGTGTGATGGTGAAATTCTGAGGAATCTTGCTTTGCTCGTGTTAGTCATTGCCTTGTTGTTCACTTAAAGATTTTTTTACTCTTACAGTCTTTGCTCAGGTTTGAGCAAAACTCACCGTGTTTACTCTTGCAGTAGTGGATGATCCTTCTACACTGTCCTGTGATATCCCACAAAAATGAGGCTAGTATTAGCTACTTAATGATACTGTAATTTCTTCTGTTAAATCCATGTAAAACTTCAGTTCCTACTGACTTATTGAAGAGAAAAAGGTACTATATTTCCCTTCAATTGCTTTAAAATCCAGAGAGTTATTTTCCAAGGGCATAGCTAGGTCGGTGCTCTTCAAAGGAGAAATTGTTCAAAGTTTCCATATTATATCTGATGTATGCATCGTGACTTTATTAGTGGGGATTATTGAGTCTATCTGATAATAATAACTTAGAAACATTATAAGCTAATGAAAGGAGTTCTGTGTAGTATCTCTGTAGTCAGGTGCATTCATGGGCTGAAACCTTCCCATCTGCCCTGTGTGCTAGTGCTAAAGCAACAGCTGGCTGAGCTTCTGCACTAATCTTCTGTATTATTTTAAACAGGTTGTGATGACAGCTCCTTTTAGTAGGAGAAACTAAAGTAACATTCTGCAATGGCAGAGTAGTTGGTGACATGTGCGTGTAATATGAGTACTTGTTTCTTATTGAGAGTCTTTATAGAGTCTTAATTTCAGGCTTTAAAGCCTCTGTGATAAATCATATTTGGAAAGTGTTTTTACAGCAGTCCTACTAGACGTTATTTTCAGGTAACTTGTGTAGAACCAAAGTAAGTTGGTTTTATGATATTTGCTTGCTATTGTTATTAGTACTATTTTTAAGTGTGTGGGTTTTTTATTTTAAATAAAGAAATATGGATTCTCTAGCTTTCATGACAATTAGCTTGCTCTATGAAAAAGCAGAGATTGGAAAGGTTATGAATGACCCCATGCTGACCTAATAATCAGCAGACATAGTTCTGATTTTATTTTTTTTGTCGTCTCAGAATTCCTGCCTGTTGCTGTGTTGAAGGTGCCGATTATGCAGTTGGTGAGGATTTATCTAGCATTAGAAAGATGTTTGGGCAGCTGCATCTATTTTTCTTCTGAATTTGAAAGTTAGAAGTCTGAAGTGCTCTGTGGTGGAAAGTGTCCATTTTCTTGCAAACATTATATGTAAATGACTTGTTTGATTTTGCTTCAATTTGTTGTTCTGTAGATTTTTGTTGCATGCCTCTCGCTCCTAAAACCATCTGCTTTTCTGTTTCTTGCCCTCATTTTTGAAGGGGAGGGACATTTTACTTAATTTGTCTTTTCCATGCTGTAACCTCAGACTCGTTTCTGTCAATGTAATATTTTAGTGCAGCCTTTGGCAGCAGACCGATTTCTGTGCAGGTTCAGTTTCCTCAAAGCACCTGTTTAGCTTTAGGACTGAGTCAAAAGAAAATTCATCCTCAAACTGTTTGGATTTAATGTGCAAAGAAGTCTGAGTCATGCCATAGAATAGGTTTGACAAAGCTGAAAAACTTATCATTAGTTTTAGTCTTCCCTTTTCTTGCTGAGATGAGTCTGGTCTATATATGAACATATGATATATTTTGAAAGCAGAAAAGTCCGTCTCTTTCAATGGGAAAGCAAGGCTCATGGGGGGCGGGGTAAGCAGCAGAACTGCAGTTGCTGCTTACTGAGTGCAGTTAACTTGAGTCATTAAACCTTTTCCTTGTTTCTCTACTACTTTCCTTTTATTTTGGAGCCTTCTGTTTGCTTGTGCTGTGGAGGAATCCCAAGAAGCAGGCTGCTTTGCTTCTGTACTGCAGGACTGGCCCTTTTACGAAGCTGCTTGGGGATTGATGTGTAAAGTTTATTGAGGCAGCTGGGTGAGGAGGTAAAGAATGAGTCTTGTAAATGGGGAGGGAGAATTTTACAAGGCCGAGTGACCTTAATGTGCTCTTTAAATTATATCTTTGGGGCATAATAAAACACTAAAATCTTAACATAAAAGGTGGGTCAGCCAGCCTTCTGTACTAATATCTGTATTGTATTCAGGGAAAGAAAAAAAGACTTCTAAAAAGAAAGAGTCTTCTAATGATAGGTAGAAGTATTCCACAATATTAAAAAAAACCAATTAATATATGGTAATTATATCATGTGATGGGCATTAAGGGAGACATTAATTAACTTGGCAAAACCAGAAAGAGTACCAATGACTTTACAATAATCTTTGAAGGAAAAACTGTAGAAAACAATAAAAAAAAAGGGGGGGGGGGGGAGAACACAACTCAGTATGAGTGTTAAAATTTATTTAAAAAGAGAAACTACAAGGTGTGCATGGTGTGTTTTGTTTTGGTGGTGGTTTTGATTTTCTTTTGTTTTTATAGATATCCTAGGCCATTTCTGTAAGTGACTATCTCACCAGAGATTAGATTTAAGGCACAGTAATTATGTTATTGCCCCATATCTCAACTCATATGACTCCATTGTGTAATATCTGAGGTACGTGAACTGGTACATATATCACCCAGAACCTTAAAGGCAAGTTGCCTTTAAGGTGTGGTAAGTGGTGAGGCAAAGGAAGTCAAAGATGGAAGATATTCTTAACAGCCTCTTAAAACACTTCATTATACACACCTAGCCTTGCTCTTGAAGTTTTTGGAGATTTTAGGTGTAATATCTACTAAGATATTGTGTTAAAGTATCACTGGGCTTTAAATTAGGAAAAGTTGAATATTCATGTGGCTTCTAAGTATCTTGCCTGAAACCTTTTGTTATGTGTTTTTTAATCTGTACCATGTCTAAAGTTGTTGCTTTCCGTGTCCTTTTTAGTATAATGTGGATCAGCTGCTCTGTGCTCTGGCTGAGGTAGTATAGGCATCTTGGTTTTTATTTAACCTCAGCATTTGTAATGGCATATTTTGCCTCATTGCATTCATATTGTTGTGTAAGAATCTGCTTCTTTTTCTGCACAGCTTCATAAGCCTATATTACTTTATTTGAGGAATTCATGTCAAATTCTTAGGGTGTAGGCTACTGTACCTGCAACCTGACAAAGACTGGGCACAAGTCCAGTATGTTTCAGGATATGGACTTGCTCTGTGGCATTCATTTTTACAAGGAATGACTTGTTGTGCCACAGACGTGACCCCACTTTGTAGGTGAAAGTTCTATTGGTGTGATTCAATGTTTTGTGTATCTGGTAGGATGGCAGAGCCCATTTCCTTTCTTACTTTCCTCTACGCCTTGATTCTGCTTGCTCCTGTTCAAAGAATGCTTCAGGAAGAGCACATAAGCATGTGTCTGAGAAGGCAAATTTCACAGGTCATGACTTTGCAAATGTGTGAGTCAGACTTACTCTGGGATAGGAGCCTCTGGTGGGAACAAGCTACAGTGAATAAGGAAAAGGCAAGAACCTCTAAATTGCATTTGCCTCTTACAAATTTTCTGTGTAGAACAGCATCAACCAGTGCAGGGATTTTATATTCAGGAGCATATATGGCTCACAAGGCTTAATCTGAGACTTGCTTAGTCTGAGACTTTGTGCTTGTATCCTTGGTTGGGAACTCAACCTATAGTTTCAACATCTGGTTCCAGTGCCTTAATACCTGAAAACAGTAGAGTACTTTTTTTGTTGTGCTGTCCTCCGCTTTCCTCCTCCTTTGCTGCATCAAGTCTATTGTGCTCTGGTTATCCTTGCAATCCTTTGTGGGGAGAAAACCTCATTTGTTTACTGGCTTCCTTCCTGCTGATATCGCTCTGTGAAATCACTTTAATTCAGTAGGGTACTCTTGGTTTTGAAGTTATTGCTTTTCTCTATATTGATACAGATTTTTTCAGCCTTTAGTAGTTTTGGTGATGTAGTTTACAGCACAGTTTTGAAAAGTGTTTTGTTTCTGTAGTTGGGGAGAAATGCACTGTAGTAAAGTTGTGGCAGGGAGCAGGGCTGGTGCTTTGCTACTTGTTTTCATTGCTACAGAAGATGTTATGTAAATACATTGAGACTTGCCTCTGATTTCAGTGATGTTTCGTAAGTAAGCATTGTGCTGTTTAAAACTCAGATGTCAGAGGTAGCAAGCTAAATAAGTTCAGAAAAAATGTGGCATGTCTGAAGAGTAATAAACTTTTCCAATGATCCGTGTGTACAAGCTAATATGGCATTCTAGGGAAACCCACTGGAAAACAGGATCTTTCTGAAAGGGTTTGAAAAATAGTGATGTGTTTACCCTTTTTTGGTGTACTGGTTAGAAATGTCTGAGACTAGCAGTAAGAGATTCGATGAGTCCTGAATGAAGTTGCTTTATCAAGTCTCATGAAAAACAGCAATAGTTTCAATATAAAGATAATGTATACAGTCTGTTGTTCTAATTGAGTCATAAATCAAACAAGCTCCCCCCCCCCCAAAAAAAAAAAAAAAAGATGGGGAGGAGGGAAGAATGCACATGTATCAGTCTGTCAGTTCAGCATACTTTTCTGTGTGAGGCCTGCATTTCTTTTCATGGACTCCATTCCAGCAAAACTGCTTTGTGATCTTAGTCTTGATGTGGGTCAAAAGGGGAAGATTGTTAACATTCCTCCAGCCCCTCTCCATCACCATCAGCAGCTCTCTGTGGACATCAGCCCTTTGGGCTTATGTGGGAGAGGACAGTGGAATCTTGTGCTGCTTATAATCACTCTGCCAAATATTTAGCTCAATCTGCGTCTCATCTGGACAATAACTCAGCTGCCTATTTTTAATTATGATTATGAGTTGTGATTGATTTATTAATTGGAATGCCAACATTGCTGGCATACTAGTATTTTCAAATTTTATCAACACTCATGCTCATTATGAAGTCTGACACAGCTAAAGAAACAGTTTTTCTTCAAGAGAGTCATAGTTCTAGGCAGGGTTCTCTGTAATTGTCCTTCAAAGATTGTCTTGCCCTGGATGGCAGCTTTAAAATTGTTGCTTATCTGTGTGGCTCTTTCTCGCCACTTGTTTTGATACTAGTATAGTTCCACTGTGACAGCTTCGGTTTTACAAGATAGAAACAACTACATTTTTTGGCTAAATTTGAACAGCTTTGAAATGGAAATGTCCTTTGTTCTGCAAATGAGTCATACTGGATTGTTGGAAGCAGTTTAGAATTTCTTGTTACAGTGATACAAGTAGGTAACAACATGCCTCTGAAGAGATTAAGAACCTTTCCTTTTATATTGCATTTTTTCCAATCATCATAACTCTAATGAAATAAATGCCTGTCTCTTCCCTGCAGTCTCTTTCCCTTGTCTTTAATGTGTCCATCTTCCTAAAGAACTTGTTAAAGAACGTGGCGTTGTTGAACAATATTTCCTTGATCAAAATGTAACAAAAAGAAAATATAATATTCAGTAGTGATCTTTAGCTTGAAAAGCAAATGTGCGAAGATCATTAACCTCATACTGAGCTCAAATATGTTCCTTGATGGGGGGGAGGGGAGAATATACCAAATATGGTTATTGCAAAGGTTACGTGCTGGGGAGAAAAAAGCTTAGAAACAGAACTTTTTATAGATAATATATAGGTAAGATTAAGAGGATATGTGAATGTGTAATGGGTAAAAAGATACTAATAAGTAACAGCAAATTCCACAAACCTTGTGCATTTTATGATTATTGCTTTTACCAGTTTTTAACAAAACCAGTGTATTGTAATGGAAGAGTCTGAAGTAATTTTATTTAGTGAGCTGCATGGTATGTCTAACTTGACTGTGACATTCAAGCAACAAAAAGAAATACCATTCAGATTGCTCCATGAAAGGATAATTAATTGTCTTGGGCACTTGTAACTTCATCATCTGCTTATTTTTGTGCCAGTTCCACATACTGCAGATGATTTTGACTGTTTAGCATGATAAGCACGTTATTCTTTCTGCATGAAGGACACAAGTATCTGAAAAAAACCTTCAATACTAGTGGAAATAAACCACTGGAATGTTTTGGTTTATTATGTAAAACCCATTTGTTTTTGTGACAGTTGTTGCTGATGTGAGTATAGGAAATCCAGCAATACTAGTCAGTCATTGTTAAGGGTTTGGGTTTTTTTAAGCTAAAACAATATACAGTACTCTGCAGAATTCCAAACTTTAAGAACCTTGGAAAGCACTGATATAAGTTGTGTATTAAGTATAATGTATGAACAATTTTGACCTTCACACATATATAGTGAGTTTCATATAGTAAATTCTGTTAAAGTAATAATAGTGCAACAGTTAAGAAATAGCAATCAATTCTACTGCAACTGTCTCTAACTAGAGGATGAAAGTGCTGTGTGATTGCTGCTATATGTGATCACTTCTACTGGCTGAAACAAAAACTACATTGCTGTTATTTCTTAGCAATATTTCTATTAAAAAGTTGCATATTTGTATTGGATGGAATCACAGCCTTTAGTTCTTGTCATTCATACTCACCACTGTCACTCAATAGTTTATGCCTTCCTCTACTCTTTGTACTGTGGGAGAGTCTGTATGGTTAAAGAAGTGTAATTGGCTCTATCCCTTGCGTGTGTAGAGCTGCTGACTGCCTTGACTTCTAGGGGCTGAATAGCACTAGCTGTCACTGGGGTTGGAAAAATGCAGTTCCTCTTAATAACAGACCTTAAGACTATACAATCCTATTGTGGAATACTAATTTAAGTGATATAATGGCCAGGGAAAAGAGTGGTAGCAGTATGGAGAATTGACATATTTTATTTTTATTTATTTATTTATTTATTAATTCATGTCTGTTTTGAGAGCTGATTGGAAGAAAGATTGGGATGAAATGTAGAGCAGCTTGTCAGAGCTGAAATTCTAGAGTTGAAATATTTACAGGAATGAGTTATTGATGGATATATACACTCACACTTCTTTATATGCAAAATCTGATTTAAAGTGTGTATATATATATATATATATTTGAGTTTTGCTTAATAACAACTGGGAAAGAAGTGTCACAGAGATATGAAACAAAGGGAGCTTTTATGGCCAGATATGGCCAGATGCTAGGGTAGTAATATCAGTGAGAGGTCTCAGCAGCCAAATTATTTCTACTATAATGATGTTGGTGCCTGAAACTCTGACTCCAGGTGCTGGTATCTGTCCTGCTGGCTTGCATGTTTGGCAGCCACTCTGCAGGAGCTTCAACCTAGAATACTGGTGTCTGTTAATGAAGGAAGGAGGGGGCCTATGTAGCATGACCTCTTGAAGAGGAGAGATTCAGCCGAAGAAGGGGCAGAAGAGCAATTAATCTGAGTCTTTCCTGTCTGTCAGCGGTACCTTCAGCAGTTCTGAGTGTGTCCTTTGCTAGCATTTCTGTCAGGTCCTGGGTGTTCAGTTGTTGGTTTTGGCAAGGCATCCCATACAGATGCTGTCTTCCATAGTTGCATGGAAGCTTTATTGATCATTTTTGCTGCATGTGATGCAGGTGTTATTGTTATACCTAAATGTGTTTGGCTGTGATTACAATTAGTCTGGAACAGAAAGCTGGTCATTAAGAAATAGCCTTATATTTAACTAACTATGCCATAGATTGGGCTCAAAAACCTGCTGACGTTGATAGAAATTTTGAAGCTGATTTTGGTGCTAGAGTGTCTCTCTTTATCTGACATTACAATAACCTTTTCTACTTCAATTTTTTGTTCACGTTCATAATGATTAGGTAGACAATGATAAAACTTGCAGTGCTTGGTGGTGGTCTCTTTGAGAAAGGCAATATTGAATTTATTTTACTAGGAATCCCCTAACTTCTAGTGAAATGCAAGACTTATGCCCAGTGGAGTAAGATACAGTCTTACCTTCCTAAGCCCACTGAATCTTCTTCCATTAAAAAAAAAAAAAAGCCACACACACACATGAAAGCAAATGAACAAAACAAAAGCCACTAAACAAACAACACTTCCCCTGTCCACCCCACAAGCAGCCAATGAAAACTAGTATTTCCTTTCTCTTCTGAGATCTTGATGCTTCCCGTCAGTGTTATAGGGAACTCCTGAATACTGCAGTGTGTGAATTTTGTGATTTCTGAGACTGCTGCATGCTCTGAAGTCTTGTTGTCAGTGCCAAACCAGAGAGGACTGGGTTTTCTAAAATCCTAAACTTTTTCAGAAAGATCTGTGCTGAAAAAGCATTTTCTGCCCTTTGACATTTGCAGTAATGCTGTCAGTCAGTCATCTGAAATTAGAATCATAGAATCATAAAATAGGGCTGGAAAGGACCTTAAGATCATCAAGTTCCAACCCCCCTGCCATGGGCAGGGACACCTCACACTAAACCATGCCACCCAAGGCTCTCTCCAACCTGGCCTTGAACACTGCCAGGGATGGAGCATTCACAACTTCCCTGGTTAACCCATTCCAGTGCCTCACCATGCTAACAGTAAAGAACTTCCTCTTTATATCCAATCTAAACTTCCCCTGGTTAAGTTTGAACCCGTTACCCCTTGTCCTGTCACTACAGTCCCTGATGCAGAGTCCATCCCCAGCATCCTTGTAGGCCCCCTTCAGATCCTGGAAGGCTGCTATGAGGTCTCCATGCAGCCTTCTCTTCCCCAGGCTGAACAGCCCCAACCTTCTCAGCCTATCTTCATACGGGAGGTGCTCTAGTGCCCTGATCATCCTCGTGGCCCTCCTCTGGACTTGTTCCAACAGTTCCATGTCCTTTTTATGTTGAGGACACCAGAACTGTAAACAATAAGTGAGGTCTCCCGAGAGCAGAGTTGAGGGGCAGGATCACCTCCTTTGACCTGCTGGTCATGCTCCTTTTGATGCAGCCCAGGAGACTGCTGGCTCATATTCATTTTCTCATCGACCAACACCCCCAAGTCCTTCTCTGCAGGGCTGCTCTGAATCTCTTCTCTGCCCAACCTGTAGCTGTGCCTGGGATTGCTCCGACCCAGGCGTAGGACCTTGCACTTTGCATGGTTAAACTTCATAAGGTTGGCATCCGCCCACCTCACAAGTGTGTCAAGGGCCCTCTGGATGGCATCCCTTCCCTCCGGTGTATCAACCGAACCACACAGCTTGGTGTTGTTGGGAAACTTGCTGAGGGCGCACTCAATCCCACTGTCCATGGCACCAACAAAGATGTTGAACAAGACCGGTTCCAACACCAATCCCTGAGGGACACCACTCGTTACTGGTCTCCAGCTGAACACTGAGCCATTGACCACAACTCTTTGCATGCGGCCATCCAGCCAGTTCTTTATCCACCGAGTGGTCCACCCATCAAATTGATGTCTCTCCAATTTAGAGACAAGGATGTCGTGTGGGACAGTGTCGAACGCTTTGCACAAGTCCAGGTAGATGACGTCAAGTGCTCTACCCCTGTCCATCAGTTTCGTAGCCCCATCCATAGAAGGCCACCAAATTGGTCAGGCAGGATTTTCCCTTAGTGAAGCCATGCTGGCTGTCACCAACCACCTCCTTGTTTTTCATGTGCCTTAGCATGCCTTCCAGGAGAATCTGCTCCAAGAGTTTGCCCGGCACAGAGGTGAGACTGACTGGTCTGTAATTTTCTGGGTATGTATGTATTGTCTGTTTTTAACTGTGCCTGTTCAACTCTTGGCACTTGTCAATAAAAATATCTATCTCTGCATTTTATTTATTTATTTATTTTTTATTTAGCATTGTGCCCTGTGTAACCAAGTCTCCCAACATGAAACAGCTCAACACAGAGAACCCCACATTTCTCAGTGGGGTTAATGTATGGGGCCAGCTGAGCAAAAGCGGAGGTTGAATTTTCATTGCCAACCACTTAACTGCGAACAATGCTTTTAGGACTACAGTTCCTCCAAAATCCTCTGCCAGTATCTTAGTGTTTTGCAATTTCCCCGAGAGAAGGAATGTCCTTGCTGTTTAACTTAGATTTATCATATAGCTGCCCCCAGCAGCTTGCCAGCTGTTTTGTTTGTGATCTCTCTTGCTTGTAAGAGTGGGTAGATGTTTGCCACTCTTGTCATAATGTTTCTTC
The DNA here is from genome assembly GCF_963264785.1 of Psittacula echo. Classification (NCBI taxonomy): domain Eukaryota; kingdom Metazoa; phylum Chordata; class Aves; order Psittaciformes; family Psittacidae; genus Psittacula; species Psittacula echo. Next base: position 49,836,461 of record NC_137743.1, read on the forward strand.
TCTGCTTTCCTGGCAGATCCTTGTGCCTACCACGTGCCTGATTATTCTTTGGGTCAGAAAGCTTGTTGAATGCTGGTAATGCTTTTGTCCATAAGAACCAGTGATTCCCTCAAAGCACTGCCTGGAGCTTTGTGATATTCTCATCATGCTAAATATAAAACCTCTTCCATTTTGCAGAATGTGTTCTTTCCTATATTTAGTAACTCTTCCAGTTAATGATTACTTTGCTTTATAACAAGTATCAATGTCTGTATTGTTTCAGTCATGCTGATAAACAGATCTTTGTATGCTTGTACATGGTAGTTTGAGAGGACAAACTCACTGGAATATCTAATAATGAGCAAAAAAGCTTTTATTGAAGCCACCATGCTGCACACCTGCTAGTTGTAAAAAATTAGTTTTATTTGAAAATGGATCCAGAGATGTTTCACTTCACTACCAGTTAAACCTTTTACAAGCAAAGAAATTAGGTAGCAATACATTGCTTATTCTTTTTTAATGTATATCTTAATGTGGTATAGGCATTTTTTTAATCTGTATTCAAACTCAGAGGTAGTTATTCCTTATGAAAATTGTGATTTATATTTAAATAACAATTACTATAAATAAAAAACTTAAATAACAATTACTAAAGAAAAGAATGTGTTGCACTAATTTTTCTCCTTTACCCATGCCCTGTCACACCTTGGGTGGGGATGGACCTGTATGAAAACTGATGTTGTTTTGATGTTAGTCAGCAGTAAAACTCTTTTTATCTGCTTTCAGTTCTTTGGCATGGCTAACTTCTAATAAATGAACTCAGTGCTCTTCAATTGAGGCTCAGTGATGTGTGCATTGTTGTTTAAATGATTAGCCAAGTAGAAAATTGCATGCTCAGTAGAAAAATAAATTGAAGATGGTAACATAGTAATATTAATCTTCACTAAATTGTAATAAAATGCTTTGAAATGGAAGAAACATGTATTTTGTGACATGGTTTACTACTAGCAGAAAGCTCTTAAATTTGCATTTGTATGCAAACAGTTCTTGTCCTGTGTTTAATTAGGTGAACAAGTGAAGATAAGTCTTGCATTTCAGAACTTATGGAATGTTTGGAGACTTGCACCCAGTTTCTGGTTTGAAAATATTTTAAATGTATGAACTTCAAATATTCTAGGTATTCTCTCCCTTCTTATTGCTTACCCCCTCCCACCCCAACACTTACTAGAGAGTATCACATTCTATCAAATGCTTTTGGCATGTTACGTGTTTTCCCAGTCTCTTCATGATTCTTCAGGATCTTTATAGTTTTGTTAGGAGTTATAAACTATGCAGGACTGCACTAATTTTGGCATATTTTCCATAGCTTCTAGGACTTGCTGAACATCAGTTCTAAACAAATAACTGCAGGATGTCTTGGGGCATAAATTACAACAGCCTAAACACAGCCATGTTTATGGTCACAAACAGCTTGGGTATATCCTCTAATGCTCACTCTGTCATGATTGCAGGGCAATCTGAACTTCTCGTGTCAGAACACTGGATGTTTAGGTTAAGTATTCTTGTTTTTATTCCTCAGGATTTTGAAGATTACTGTTATTGCAGGCCTTAATCTCAGTGCTAAATTTATCACACTGCATGGCCTGATAGCTGAGAATGATCTTGGATGGGATCTCTGCACTGTAAATTCCTGTGATCAGAGATTGTCTTAAATCAAAATTACTACTTTTAAGTGCAAAATGTTTAGTGATCAATTTTAATCTGTCTTAACAATAGATATCCCACCCTGTCATAGAGATACTAATACTTCTCAAAGTCTAAGGGTTCCTAGGGATAAAGTGTGCATCTCTGCATTCAACTGATTTCTATAACTGAGGGCCTTTCATCTGCAGCAGTGCTTCTTTAGGTGCCTACAGGGATTTCTGACTGGTGTGTGGATGCTCAAACTGAACAGATTAGAGCAAACTGATTAGAGGCAGGCTTAGGAAAGAGTCAGCCACAGGCATGGGACTTAGAGTGTACGCATGGAACTGGAGTGCGTGAAGGAATTGCACCTGTTATGTGCCAGGCAAGAGCAAGACTAGAAACAAAGCTAAAGACTAGTAAATGGCAAAGCTGGTATCATAAAATAGGGTGCAGGGGGGAAGCAAGCAGGGCGTGACTGGTGTGAAGGAGTGCAAGAGCTATAACAGGGAGGAGAAAGATTAGACTTGTGAGCACAACTATAGGTGGTGCACCTCCACCTACACTGTCCTTCAGTGTTAGATCTTGCTCATGTGCTGGGTCTTGGTCTCCTGGCACCTGTGTTTGCCAATGGCCAAATCATCCAGATAGCATCTGGCAAGCCTGACACTTATCTGGACCTTTACAGACATGGGTAAGACAAGGTCAAGGTCTTTTGAACCCTTTAAAGACGTGGTTCTATCTTTATGTGACTTGGTCTCTAACATCATTGACATGGGATTTTCTTCTATTTTATATAAGTTTAAAATAGTGGCCAACATATATATGAAATAAGATTTAATTTAATGGTCTTCTATTGTAGAGCTATTGATTGTGGTATGTTCCTGTTGAAACGTTTTAATTACATTCTGGTTTTGGATCATGTGCAATACTGAGGTTTGCAACTCCCCTCACCCTAGCTAGCATCTTGCAGTGTAAGTCAGATCTAAATACCAGTGTCTGTGAAAATATGATGTAGAGTGTTTTTTGTTTGTGTGTTTTGCTTTGTTTGTTTTTGTGTGGGTTTTTTGTTGGTTTGTTTTTTTTTTTTTAGGCACTTTTTATCTTGTCTGACAAAAAATAAACTAATATAGCTGATAGAGTGTTAGGATGTGCTGTCAGCCAAGTGGAACACTTCAGGATTAGCAGATGGACTTTATTCTTTGAGAAACCAGGAGGTTCTACACATTCCTTTCTGTGATGGAACCCTAGAGCTTCCACATCAAAAAATGGGGTGCTGTTTTGAGAGAAGCTGCAACATTGTTTGCTTGCATTTTTGCTGACACTTGGATTTGAAAGGCAGAACACAATGAGTTTCTTCTGTGGTAAGGTGATTGTGGGAAGTGTAAGATTTTGCCTGCAAATTGTGTCAGAGAGATTTCACAGTTTACAGCTACCCCAATGCCCCGGATGTATTGTGGTGAGAAGAATCCAGGCAGAATGTTCTGAGGGATGCCTTAAAAGAAACCGAAAGAACAGCTGGTATCAGACACAGCCCCAGTTTGTGTTTTCTTGTTGGTAAGCTTATTCCTAACCTTGAACTTTAAATTTCTGTGGCAAGAATAGACTTGCTATGCTCATTGATGTTTAACTAGTGTCTGAAGCAAATGCAAATGGGTCTGACAATTTTTGGATGCTTTCACTTCCTTAGAAGTGACAAACACAATGGATGTGATGTTAATGAGGAACTTTCCAGGTACCTGCAACCCAAAAGAAGGAAAATCCCAGATCTGGGGGATAGGACTGGGGCTTTCTTTTTTCTGTCTCCCTCTGTCTCAACGGTCTGTTTACATTCAGGCAGCCGTTAAGTGAACAGGCAGAGAAAAAAACCTGTCTGCTGTGTATGAACAGCCAGCCTGATACAGGCCATGGAGCAGGGCTAAAGCAAGAACCAGCAATTTTAGGTAAATCAGGTCATGGTGGATTTCAGCCTTAAAATTTAGAAAATAAGCAACATTAAATGATGTCTTGTGGTAAACGTTGCAACTGTATCACAGACAGATGCCTAAGAGACTGCTGGCTTGAAAGGTTTATCAGGCCTTAAGAAAGTTGTTTACTGATCTTAACCCTATCTAATAGGTCAATGGAAAGAAAGACTAGAGTCCTGTTTTGCAAATAGACCTTCCTCTTCAAAGTAAATGTGGTCAAAGAAACACTTAAAATTGTGGTGGGCAGAAAGGAGACTTTCATGAATTGTACTTGTGAACCTGATTCCAGATTTCTGGAGTCACTTTCTGAAAATTGTATTTGGTATGAAACTAAAGCTTTGCCTAGACTGTTATTTAGTAAGTTTGTTTTGTTTAAAGTCACAATACAAATTTGCTAGAGGAGAGGGGATGGTAGGATCTTTCCTCCCACTGTTAACTTCATGTAGTGTAGTGCATAGGCTCAGGTCCTGTGACACGAATTCCCTCCTTTTCTTCTTTGTCCTATGGTTCTAGACATCGCTGGATATGGCTAAGTGAATGTGTGCATTTAAGTGTGTAAACAGACACTACTCCTAATTGTTCCTAAAGTATAAATGACCATTAGGCTTGACTTTTAAGAATCCAAAGTTGTGCTACATGATCAGGTATTAATGACTTGCTGCAGGTGTGCTTGGATCTAGGAAGAAGGCAGAAGTTTTCACAAACTGACTTTTTCCTGTATGCGCACCTAGACAATCAAGTCTTTTCCAAGACTTCTTGCCCATCACACCCTTTTTATAGAGTAGTGAGAAATTCTTTTACTTAATCTTCTCTGTGTGTGTGTGTAGGTTCTTCTGTAGTTTGGATCTTTGTACAATAGCAGAAATACAAATTGTTAGTCTATTTTCAGTGTCTAGTAATCTTGCACATGATTTCTTTCCAGGGTGTTTCCAAAACTGTTTCCTTTGCTCAAAATAAGTGGTTTTGTTCTATGTCATCAGGATGGGAGAAACAAAGTAAAAGGTTTCCTTATCTTCTTAATATTTCTGTAGTATTACCAAACAAAAGAACACCAGTGATGTTAGCACTGGCAAATCTTGAGTACTTTCTTGGTGAATAATCAGATAAGGAAGAGCTCTAGAAGGAGAACCTTAAAAAATACTTGGATGTTTCTGCAGTGTATGGATTGTTTGAATTAGAGATAGAAACTCAGCATGATCGCTGATGAATGCCAGCTTAAATAAAGGAGTGGGTGGGGAAAGACTAAAAATTTAGCCATCTAACCTACCAAAGAGGAAGTCGTAATCCCTAAGTTTTTTATGTAAACAGTTATACTCAATTCTGTAGTGTTCATCTTGAAGTGAGAGGACAAATATAAAGCCTTGTTTCTTTTGGACTGCTGTAGGATATTTTTATTCTATTTAATTTTCTATGAAGGGGCTTGCCTGTGCCCTGAGAATAAAATGAAACCAGAAATTGGCTTGCTTGTTCCAGAGGCCACGGAAGCTGAAAAATGGGAAATGCTCCTCATGTATCAGTGAGAGAAGGTTCTGTAAATCAGAAATGGGAGGTATTTTTGGCATAAAACTGCAAAAACGGCAACAGCTATTTTATGCTAAACTTAAGACTTTGGCCTTAACCTGTTTTGTTGTGTGGATCTTGCCAAATTAGGTCTGATCTATTTTTCCTCTAATTTAATCTAATTCCAAATAGGGCTGAAGGTTCTTTCCAACAGCTTCATGAAATGGCATATCACCAGAAGTGATACAAATGAATGCTATGTGTGCTTTTCTCAAGTCAGGCTTCCAAGAATCAGCTTTTATGAAAGAAAAAGATAATATATATGCATTTTTATACTTGCCAAGTATTCTCACCTCCCTATTAATTAATTTGGGCTAATCTGATTCTGTTTAGTCACAGGATTTTGAAGCTCACTCTTCTGAGAAAGTGAGCAAACAGGAATACAATATAGAGAGGGATTTGAGAAGCAAATTCTTTGGGAATCTGTTGATAACGCTTATAAAATGTAAGCCAAAACAATATCTTGCATTTGGTTTACAGACCTCAATGTCTGTGAGGTCCTCAAGTGTGGGAGATAGAATGAGTTCTTTCAGGACCTGTGTGGACAGTTCTGTATGCTGAAGGTCTTATAAGAAAATTCTGTAGACTGTATTTTTCTTTACAGTTTTATTTGCAGGCTAATTTCATCTGAACAGTTTAGCTATATTTTTATGTGTAAATTTAATGACCATGATCTCTTGCCTAGAAGCCATCAAGTGTGGGCCATCAACTACAGAGCCACTAGCATTCTTGCAGGGTTAAGTTTTTAGGTGAAAACATCAACTGCAGGATAAATGCTGCCTCAGCTGCTGCATTTTTTTAACCTTATTTTTCTCATTCAAGTTTATTGTATTGTTTCCTGAATAACTATTCAGAGCCTGGAGTGGATGCTTAATTTTACACTGAAATTAATGGCTTCTGGATTACTTTCTACTCTTCTCTGCAGCATCCTTCAGTACAAATAGCTGTTTACTTCCTGACAAGAATAGCAGAGTAAAAGAATTGCTACCCAATTAATACTAATATCATGCTGTTTTCTTGCTTTTGCCTGTCTTTCAGGAAAGTTCCAGAGAATATTTGCTTTCTATTGTAGTGTAGCACCTTATGAATTGCTCTCCAGAACAGGGATATATTCCTGAACTGGACACAGAAGTTAGTAGCAGCGTTGCAAATGTTAATTGTTGTCTTCCTGAAAGATTCAGTGTAAGATGTATAAAACTGAACAGAAGTCTTAAAGCTGAAGCCAAAACACAAACATTGTGCAGAGTTCGCTTACTGAATAATAGGGCTGTTAATCAGTTACCATAAGGAAGTTTGGTTCAACTAAGTATTGTAGGCATGAAAAAGTCTCTACTGTATTTTTGCTATTAAATCTCTCCAGCAGAGAATGAAAGGAAAGAATTTACCCTTTATTCTCAAAGCATAAATGATTCCAGAGGTAGCAGGTTGAACAGCTCCAGGACTAGGAAATTACAAGTTCCTTTTATTGTTGTTTGTTGCTATGAGTTTTGTTGGTCATTAAGTATGTATAGGAATTACTTCATGTGAGTACTTTGTAGGTTGTTGAATCACAGTGCTAACATACAGCCATTCAGCTAAATCACTGTTTAGCCTTGCAATTGTTTCTTTTAGGGAGGAATTGCAGGTGGGAGGCTGAAAGTTCAGAGTAATTATTTATTTACTGTGTTGAAAACAAGCTCTATACCTATTGTATGCACTTGCCTCTGAAGTGTAAACAGCTTATACTGTTGAAATGTTTTGGGAAAGCAGTGGAGGTATTGGAGGAAGGGTGTGGTTTGTAGCTATTTAAGCTTTTGTATTTAGTCGAAGGAGGACCATTCATTTCCTTGTACACTTTATTGATTCAGCTCTAAAACTGATGCTAAACTAATGCATAGATTGATCTAACGTACAGGATCTGAGATGCAAAGTATCTTTTTTTGCTAAGTGCCCCACAGAGGCTGAAGGCATAAAGAGCCAAGTATAAAGAGCTTTTGTGGTAACCTAGCTCTTCTGTGAGTAGGTCGAGGGGAAAAGCTGTGAACCTGGCTGGTAGCTGCTTCTGTTCCTGTTGTCCGTGTCCAGCTGATCTGCTGTTTCCTGCAGCCTCCTCCAGTTCACCAGGCTGTTGTCATCAGCTTGGCTGGTAAGGCAGCAGGCTCAGCCATAGGAGCTTGTGAAAGCTGGGGGGGAGAGGGGAGTGTGCAGTACTGAGTTACTATGACTTGCGCTCCTATTTCTTGTTTTCACAGCCTCTGCTGGCTGGTAAGCACTCTGGTAGGAGCTGCCAGGTGCAAAAGTGAGATGGAAATTGTGAGCAGAGCCAAGTATGGGAAAAACCTGTCCATTCTGCAAACAGAATGTAATCATATGGGGATAGCTAGTTGAGAAGATGAATATACTAGTCAAACCATGTATATATTTTCATCAGCTGAGTGTGTTACTGTATGACCTATTAAATGCATAGCTCTGCAATGAATTGACAGAATGTTTTTGTGAGAGAATGTACTTTTCAGTTTGTTTTTCCTGCACAGTAATCCTTTCTGTCAGCCTCTCCCTACTGACACTCAAGACATTTTGAACTTCTCTGTTGCTTTTGATTAACTTTGACAGAGCAGAAACAGTTCAAAATTAGTTTTCCACAAGCTTCATGAAAATAGGTTAGCAGACAAATTCACATTCCTGGTTTATCCACTGTAGTACGAGTTTGGCCATATTGCCACACAGCAAAGAATCTAACTGGGGGTGGGGAGGAGCAGACAGGGTAAGTTCCAGTGTTCACAAAAATGGCTTGCTTAATTGTGTCACATGCTTATAAAACAGTTGTAGCACCAGCCTTTGTTAAAGTTTACCAAAAAGAAAATTGAGAACCAGCTCAGAGGCTCTGTTCAAAGATATGAAGCATATTTAAGAACCAAAGAGGTTTTTGTGCCTTTTATGTTATATAGTTACTAGGGCCATGTGCTCAATGGGATTACATTTTGTATCTCTACTAAATTAGGGTTATGCCATAGCCAAGGGCCCCTGAAAAGTTAAACAGAAATAATGGGATCTTCATGGTCCTGCCTGTGGACTTCTGTTCTGTAGCTTTGCCATTGTAGAACTTAAGCCAGTACTGCCCACAGATTCCAGACCTCCCCCTATAGCGAGCTAATGGTGCTTTGCAACAGGCATGTGGAGATCAACATTTTGTTTCGGTGTGTGTGTGTTTCTACCACACTCCCCTGCCAATGGTTGCGTTTCCTTGCTTGTTACTTCCTGCTCCCTCTTGTCTGTGCTTTTGTGCTACTTTTGTCAATGAAAGCACAATTTACTTTTGTTAGTTGGTGTTTCAAGAATATTGCCTTTATGTTTTTTCCTCTTGGCTTGGTAGTTCAGTTACCATCCATACAGTGGGGCAGGTGATTTTTATACCGTGGGCAGAGGGAAAAGTGAAGCTGTGATTAGTAACAGTTGTTATAAGTGTAGGGTCTTAAATAGGGTGGCCTTTGGTTGCTTCAGAAATTGAACTAGGTCCTTTGGATGCACAGCAGGAACATGCAAGTGGAGTAGCTGGCACAGTGCTTTAGCAATTGAGAATACCAAGTCTCTGAGGTTATCAACCTTGGAATGAAACAAGTATGCAGTGTGCCAGGAGGAGGGACAGGAATTCTTAGTTTATCTCTGGGTGAAAGGCCAATTATCAGTCTACTACCTGTCAAAGAGTAGAAATGGATTTTCATATAGAGAGAAATTGGTCTGGCATGAGGCTTTGCATATTTATTACAAAGAGATATTTTGTTAAACAGTTGTCCTGGGTTCAGCAGCAGCAGTCAGTTTTTCTCCTTCTTAGTAGCTGTTGCAGCACTGTGTTTTTGACTTTCAGCCTGGGAACAGAGCTGATAACACCGATGTTTAGACTGACCAAGGACTTTGTGAGTCTCATGCTCTGCCAGGGAGGAGGGAGGAGGAGAAGCCGGGAGGAAGCGGGGACAGGACACCTGACCCAAACTAGCCAAAGAGGTATTCCATACCACAGCACGTCATGCCGGGGGATGTAACTGGGAGTTACCCGGAAGGGCACGTCCTCTTTCTGTCGGGCTCTCTTTTCCAGCGGGCGGTATCATATTCTCTTCCCTTGTTATTTCCCTTATCATTATTATTATTGATGGTAGCAGCAGTGATTTGTGTTATACCTTAGTTACTGGACTGTTTTTATCTCAACCCGTGGAAGTTACATTCTTTCGATTCTCCTCCCCATCCCTCTGGGGGGGTGGGGGGGGAGAAGTAGACTGCGTGGTTCTAATTTACAGCCGGGGCTTAAACCACGACAACAGTGGTTGTTTATTAGAGAGCTGGGAAGTCTGTCCAGTGTGAGCTTTCATTTAAGCCTATTGTAGGCTGCTGTGAAAACCTGCATTTTTTTTTTTTTTTCACATAACTTTTGGTTTTATCCGTAACAGGCTTTGTGTCTTGAGTCACATTATGAATGTTATCCTAGAATATGGATGGGATATTTAAAATACGTAAAGGCAATGTATATGTGGAACTTATGAGAACAGTAGTAAAAATCAATGCATTTTATGTTAAACGAATAGGCTTGGAAACATCTTGCTATACTCTGCAGATGTGCTTACAACTGAGCTTTTAGAAAATGAATAGTGTGTATTTACACTGTTCCTAGTACAACCATGCATATCAGAGATAAAGCTTAAAACTATACTTAAATGCAAGAGCAGAACTGAAAAAAAAAAAAGTGTTGTTTACTACTTTTTTAGGCAAATGGCCATTAAATAAAACTATCAACTGTGTGGTTGCAGTCTGTTTTTGTGGTCAGCTGCTATAATAGCAATTAAGTATGGCACTTTGAATTCCAAAGATGTTGGAAACATCAAAAAGTGTAGATCTCACATTTGATATTCAATACACTGGTGTGATCATTTTGATCAGTGTGTTTATATGTGCTCGTTTGCCAAGGAGAAAGATAAAAATTAACTATAAGAATGTTCAGTAACCAAAGATGTTTACATAAAATACAGGCATTTTTTGTACACAGTTTTAGAAAGAATAAGAGATTCATCTTGCCTTTTAGGTTTACTTTTTTGTTGTAGCTACTTCTACAGATTCTTGGTCAAAATTCTTGAATATGGTTTCCTTAAGTTTGGATTCAGAAGCCTAATTTAAATGCTGTACTACAAATGATAATAAGGCAGTAGGGTTTTATAGAGCATATTAATGTCAATATTGCTAAACATGCTTTTTTTTTTTTTGTATTATTTCTCTATTACTGCCCTGGAAGCCCTCTATAAGCCTAACTTTAAATATTTTTCTAGTTCTTTAACTTTATCCATAAACTGAGTTTCAGTACTACATAGCCTTACAAACTTGCTAGGTGCTATTTTCATTAGAATTACCTCTGCCATCTTTGCAACCACTGCAAAAAAACTATGCCACATGAAGAAAGTGATGTATACTTTTGATTTTAACTTTTATTTGCACTTTCTACCAGTTCAGTCTTGAAATTGAATAATACAGTAGTGCAGTGTACATGGTAAAATGCTCACTTGCATATTTTTTGGTGGTTTTCCCTCTGATGCTATGATAAAAAATAAAATCTAACAATGGGAATGGTTTGGGTTGAAAGGGCCCTTAAAAATCAGGTAGGTCCAGCACCTGCTGCCATGGGCAGGGACACTTTCCACTAGATCAGGTGGCTCAAAGCACCATTCAGCCTGGCCTTGAACACTGCCAGGGATGGGGCAGCCACAGCTTCTCTAAGCAACTTGTTCCAGTGCTTCACTAGCCTCACAGTAAAGAACTTCTTACTAATGTCTAATCTATGCAAGCCCACCTCTCAAGCTTGTTCCCTCAACAGGTCCCTTTGGATGGCATCCCTTCCCTCTAGCGTGTTGACCACACAACACAGTTTGGTGCCATCAGCAAACTTGCTGAGAGCACACTCAATCCCGCTGTCCGTGTTGCTGACAAAGATGTTGAACAGTGCTGGTCCCAACACTGACTCCTGAGGAGTGTCACTTGTTATTGGTCTCCATTTGGACATTGAGCTGTTTACCCCAACTCTGAGTGTGACCATCCAGCCAATTCCTTATCCACCAAGGGGTCCATCTGTCAAATCCATGTCTCTCCAGTTTAGCTACGAGGATGTCATGCAAGACAGCGTCAAATACTTTGCACAGTGTGAGGCAGATGAATGTATGTGTCTTCCAGAGCAAAATGTGCAGAGATTGGGTTAGGTTTTGCTGTGTCTCAGTGGTGATGTCGGAGCTACATCCTCCACTACAGCCTGACATTAAACTGATCGAGTGAAAAAAAAAAAAAAAAAAGTAAAAAAAATAGGGCACTGTGCAGCTGAAAGCTTCTCAAGGGGGAGTTGACCACCCAGAGGTCACTGCTAGAGGGAGGATTTTGTGAGTCTGGCCTAATGCCCTTATGTCATCTCAGCGTTTGCTAGCTGGCATAGCTCAGAAAAATGACAGAAAGCAAATCTAGCAGAAAGTTGTGGAGGGTTTTCTTGTGGGATTTCTGGGTTTTTTCTTCCCTTTTTTTTTTTTTTTTTTGGGGGGGGGGTGTGTGTGTGGAGAATGGGGGGTGGCTCTGCTGCTTTAATGGGTTGAAAAGGCTTGCAGAGGGTCTGCTGAGTGCTAGGGGAAGGTAGTAACACTGCAGGAAGGCAAAGGGGGACCTCTCCTTCCTGACTGCAGTTCCTCCCAGAACTGCTTCTCTCTTCCTTTTCCCAGGAATCCGAGAGACAGTGATCCTTCCCTTCCTGTGTGTAAAGAATAGGTCTCTTTGCAAAGTGTCTAGTGTCTTGACTACTAGCCTGGGAGTTAACAGTTGTTGTTCTGCAATGGTGTTGCAAAACAAACAGAACATTTGGCTAGTTTAGTATAAGGGAGCCTTCAGAGTTGTGAAATAAATGACCAAAGATCCCTTTTCATACTGGCTATGGTTCAATTTAGTCCTGCTATGTGAAGTATACATCAGTGGATATATCCAAAAGCATATTCACATTTTGTAAGGGCAGTGATGTCACTATTCAGTGATGTCACTGTTACAGCAGTGATGTCACTATTCAGAAAACTTCATTTTGCTAAGAGTGGTATTTAACTCCCTAATTTTGAAATTATTTTTTAAATAGTCATAAGCATACGCTTGAACATCATCCCAACAGAGTATATTGCAGTTCTCCTCTGCAGGAAATTTGTTATTTTGTGAATTTTTTATTAGAGAGAGGGACATAAGTAAATACACAGGAACTTCATAGAAAGGCTTTTCTAGTACAGCAGGTTTCTCATTAGATACTCTAGGATTCTGCCCATTGAGAAAATATTAAGAAAATGTGCAACTCAATAACATAAATCTACAACTCAATATATACTAACAAAATATAGAATTCAATGAAAAAATCTGGATTTCTAATAATTGTTATTAGCAGCAATAGATGCTAGTAGTAGTAAATGGTAGTAGGTGGCTGTCCTGCTAAGCTTGTATTTGCATGCATTCTAAGTATGATTGCACAAAACCAGTAATCAATACGCTGTTCTCTGTGTAAAGTGCTGTAACATGATGTTTTAGTGAACCCTAAGGCATTAAGGCAGAAGCTGTTGTTTGTAGACTTAAGATGGATATGTTGGTACATTAAAGGTCATCTACACCATCATGTGGTGTTCTGCACTGAATGGGCTTTGTAGTTTAAAAACATATTTGAGATACTAATTATGTTGCAGAGCTTTGTCATATACCATGTGACTTCAGGAAATGAGAAGGGTCTTGGAGAATGGTAGTCAGCAGAAATACCTTAATTCCAAATTCTTACTGCTATAAATATTTTGGCATTAGTCAGCTGTTCTTGTGCTTTTAGATGCTCAGGTCTTTTACACTGTCTAGTACATGACTGCATGGTCACAGCAACAAAGCTTTACTGCATCATGACCTGAAGTGTTATATTTTTAACCTTCACTGAAATGGTCAGTTAGTCATCCTTAGCTGACCTGACTAAATTAGTCTTTTAATGGTATACTTAAAACCTGTGGACTTCTGTTTTTTGTGTTATTTTTCAGTTGGAAGACATGTCTTCTCAAAACTGTGGAAAAGTCTGTAAGAAGCTTATGAAGCTTCTGATGACCAGGAGCTTTAAGTTGCTTGGAGTCTGACCATCCAGCCTGCTATGTCAAAACCAGTGAACTGTCTTGTTGGATATGATGGTTCTTGTGCATTATGTATGTCTTTCCTCTCCAGCAGGAGTATATGTAGAGCACTGTTTTCTATAAAGAAATACAAATACGTGTATTTATAGATTTGTGTGGTAAGTTCAGTGCTTCTAGAAAGCAGCAGACTTGCAGTGCATGTTGTGTCACCTTTCTGCAAATGTGTGATAAAGTTTAATGCAAACCAAAATTACTGGATTTGCTGTACGCGTGGAAAACTTTCTTAGTATGCACTGTAGGCCTAATGTTTTCTGAAAAGCACAAACCCATTGTATGTGCAAAGACCAGTGAGGGAAAATGCATGAAGCAGGGCTTCTCTTAAAGCTTTGTACTTATTGTGCATGGCTAAAAAGCATACTGGCCTGCATTGTCCCAGTGTGGGACAACAGAATATGCTTACTGCAATTGTGTTTAGGATTTATTTGATCTATTGTAGAACAAAGCTTGGATAAAGGTAATATTTCCATTTTTTTTTTTTTTTTTTTTTTTTTTTTTTTTTTTTTTTTTCCCTACAGTGCTTTTTCTGTAGAGATCCAAATTTCCTTTTATGAATTACATGGGTAGCTTGCCTTACTCGCCAGAGACCAAGTTCATTCCTGGTTTTATTCCTTCCTAACACTTCCACCTCCGTATATTTTCTGCTGTCTGTCAGCCTCAAAGCATCCATTTACAATCTTTGATGTTTAAGTGCTTCCTCTAAGTTATGCTCTATGTACTCAGGCCATTTTTGGGAGTGGAGAAAGGGAGCTACTTTTATTTCCTGCATATTTGCTAGGAGCAATCGCCAATTATATCACTTTTCCAGCAATCACTGTATGGTATTGTTTTGCCGCGTTTCACTGATTCTGGTCAAGCAGAATGACTACAAAGATGTATACCCATTTCCATTCAGGAATCTATCCTGAGTGTCGTGTCACAATTATTGGTTGTACTTATTGCTTTATTTCAAGCATTCTAGTATTTTTTGTTTTCCCTGTAAGAGATTTAGCTTTCTGTGATCAGCTTACTGCTTTTGAAAGATCAAAGAAAAAAGGTGCATGACTACCGTGACCCTTGGTCGGTATTTGGTGGATCTTAAGAAAAAAAAAACTAGTAGAAAGATACATTTGAATTTGGTGACTCGTGTTTACAAGTCCTCACGTCACTTTTTTTGGCCTCTGCCTAACATTATTTTACAGCTTGTTCGTCAAGTATGTACTGTGTGCTACTGATTCATTCCATTTTTGCTTTCTTAAAAAAAAAAAAAAAAATCCACCTCTATGCCTCTCTGCAAGGCTCTGAATCATATTTGCCAGTGCATGCTACCAACACCCCCTCCCCAGTGGCTGTAACAGTGTTATAAATTGCATCATCCTTTTATAGTGTCACAGGACAGTTTTAATTTTGCTAAATATCACTGATGTGATGTTGCACAGCTGCACACAAAGGACAATTGAGGTAAAATGGAGCTAAATATGATTGATAGAGAGACCAAAGGCACAAAAGGTAAGGGAGTTTCCCTGCTGTGGTCCAGGAGAACTCAAAGGGTCTGACTTAGGACCACTGTTTATAGGGTTGCAAGATGATTTGCTTTAGCCATTAGCAAATTTCCTTTCTGGCCACAACCTAAGTTGTTAATTACAGGAATTTCTGAGATGGTAGAGTAGCCCGGAGAAGGAGGGATGGGGGGTGTGGGGAACTGGGATCACAACCACAGCAACTGGCACTTCTCTGTATGATGGCAAGGCCAGCCACTCAAATATCTTGGATCTGGGAGACATATACTAAGAAAAAGCAAAGGAAACTTGAGTCCTGATGCTCCTGGTGAGTGGATGGTGGTAGTAATTCCAGTGATAGTGTTTTAGCAGTAGTAGTTTCAAGATATAAAAAGAAAAGGTCACATAAACTTGTATAACCTTTGGCTTTTATAATATAATCAGGAGATATAGATATATATATAATATATTATATATATATATATATAATATATTATGATATATATATTTTATAATATATCAGGAACAGAGGAAACTCTACAGGGTTTTTATGGAATGAAATGTCTCTCTCATTTTCTCCTCTCCCACCTATATGTTAGTTTAATAAAAGATAATACCTCTTTGGTTTATTGTTGAAGCTTATAATTTCATAATGGGCCTGAAGTTGGTATCATTAGGAAATTAATGAAAAGTGTTGGGGAAAGAATAATTCATTGAATGAGTGAAAACAGTAGGAACAGAACTGAACAATAAACCATTGTCATTTCTACATTTACATAGAATTTTTGTACTACCACAATTCTGAGCAGGCATACAGAGATTTATTTTACATACATCCCTATCTGTGAAAAGGAATGACGTTTAACACTAGTGTGTTTTCAGTCGCGCTATACTTAATTATAAGATACTTGCCCACGTTCAGACATTTTGAGAGCGTATCTTCCTGTGACAGCCTAGCACCTACTAGCTTGTTAAAAAGATGATAGTAGAAAGTACAAATGGCCAGTAGATGGCATTGAAGCCCCACAGTTTCAGAAACCTTAGCCTGTCAAAATCCCCTGTGTGCTGTTAAGAGTTGTAGGATCAGGTAGCCTGACTGTATTTTTGCACCTTCGACACTTACATACTTAGATGCATGTCTTGGTTAAAGGAGTACATTGTAAGTGTCATACCAAGTAGTTCAAAGAGGACACAATTTTATTCCTAAAAGCTGTTGAATCACATCAGGCCATTATACAGAATCAGGAAATTCCATTTGAATAGTGACAGATTTTGTGTTTTGTTTTTTTTTTTTTTTTCCTTCTGTCAGTTTGTGGGGTGTTTTTTTCTTTTTGTTTGTTTGGTGTGTTGTTGGGTTTTGTGTGTGTTATTTTTTGTGCGGGTTTTTTGGTTTTTTTTGTGCTCCATCTTAAAAATGGTATGCTTTTTACACTGGCTAAGTTTTTTTACCGAACACCGCGTCTAAAAAGTAAGGAAATTGTTGCTCTGCTTTAGATCATATGCTAGGCTAATAAAGGGCTATTCCTGTATTGTCGTGGTTTAAACCTAGCCAGTAACTAAGTACCATCCAGCTGCTCGCTCAACATCCCCCTTCTGAATTGAAAGAATGTAAACCCCGTGGGTTGAGATAAGAACAGTTTAGTAACTAAAATATAGTGATAATAGAAATAACACCAACAATAACAATACTGAACATAAAAATAGAGAACAATGGAGGAAAAAAAAAGATAAATGAAAACGCAGAAAAAGTAAGTGACAGGAAACACAATTGCTCACCCCCCTCTAACTGATACTCAGCCTGTCATAAGTAGCAATTGATTCCTTCTGGGTAAATCTCCCTCACTTATATACTAGGCATGATGCTCTGTGTTACGGAAGATCCCTTTGGCTAGTTTGGGTCAGGTGTCCTGGCTGTGCTCCCTCCTGTCTTCTTGTGCCTGTTCTCACTGGCAGAGCATAAGGGACTGAAAAGTCCTTGATTAGGGTAAGAACTACTTAGCGACAACTAAAACATTGGTGTGTTATCAGCATTGTTCTCAGACTAAAGCCAAAACACAGCACTGCACCAGCCACTATGAAGAAAATAACTCTATCCCAGCTAAACCCAGAATATGTGTATAATTTTCAAGTACTTTGCTGAAATAGGTAACTCTACACTCAGAAAGGTTGTATTTTTGTATGGTCTCCTATGCTTTCCTTTGCATACATTTAAACAAGGACATCTGAAATTGAATGTCTTTTATCTGAAATGCATCACTAATAGGCTTTTAATGTCCTAATGAATAGACAGGTAGACAGGTGTTTAATGAAACATTGGAAAGACCAAAGCTCATCTGCTTCTGCCCAAACCTGCTGGTTCTTTCTCTCCCTCTTTCTTCTGAGAAATTTATTTTGTAAGTAGGTATTGCTCTAAGATGAATACCTTCAGCCGCAATGAAGAAAGCATTTGTAAATAATACTTCTTCACTTTTTTTGTGATACAGCACGTGTCTAAGCAGGGGCAGTACTAGTTCTTTTTTCTAGCTGCAGTGTGTTATGTATGGTCCCTTAGCTTGCTTTTCTCTGATAATTAATTCTTACTTTCAGCATTTAATCAGTTTAACAGGTTCAAGTAGCATTGTTCACATTTATGGCTGTCCTTGAAGTGAGACAGCTATTCAATACCTGTAAGGTGGGGAGTGGGGAGGAGTGAAGTAAGAGGTCATCGTAAACTAAGTGTATGATCTGAGAAGAGGGAGTTAAAAAAAATGCAGAAAGGTGTCAATTTTTTCAGAAGGAAATGTTAATGTTCTTAAATTGCCTCGCTTTCCTGATGACCATCTTTGGCAGTCCTGCCAGTCTTGTATAATTCAAGTACTTGTATTTTACAGAGTAATATAGAGAAGTATACAGACTACTAGTCACATCATGCACGTGCATTCCACAGATGTAAGACTTCTCTTCTGTGTGCACCAGTCTCCATGTACCTGACCCAAGGGGCTTTTCAAAAGCACTCCTAATGTTCATCACATGCAAGAACTGAAATGAACAGTACGTGGTGGTGTGTGCTCAGTGGCACACAATGGGAGAGGATCAAAAGGTTCCTGATAAAAGTGGTGCTGTGTAGCAGGGTGTGGGTGGAAAAGCATTCTGGATCAGAGACCATGTGCAAGACACTCTAGTTCTGATGGAAACACAGAAGTAATACTGTTCTTTGCCTCTCATCTGGGAAGTGGAGAGGCTTTTCACACTCTTAGATGCAATGAGAGTTGTCTAAGTTTGGTTTATAAACTGTTTTGATTTGTAAAACAGCATAAATACTTTTCTTCACAGTAATAGGTGACAAATAAATGGAAAGTCCAGATATATGGAAGAAATTCTTTACTGTGAGGGTGGTGAGGCACTGGAACAGGTTGCCCAGAGAAGTTTTGAATGCTCCATCCCTGGAACTGTTGAAGGACAAGTTGGATGGAGCCTTGAGCAACCTGGTCTAGTGCGAGGTGTCCGTGCCCACGGCAGGGGGTTGGAACTGGGTGATCTTAAGGTCCTTTCCAATCCAAACCATTCTGTGATACGGAACTAGGCCTCCAGCCTCAGACATGCAAAAGTTACTGGCTTTTCTTAGGACAGCTGTATCCATTGATACAATGTTCTGAGTTCTTCACTTAGTGCCTGGGTTCAGCTGTAGTGGTTATTTTTCTCCTTCTTAGTAGCTGGTGCAGTGCTGTGTTTTCGACTTTAGTCTGGAAACGGTGCTGATAACACACCAATATTTTAGTTGTTGCTAAGTAATGCCTACCCTGATCAAGGACTTTTCAGTCTCTCATGCCCTGCCAGTGAGGAGGGCCATGGGAAGCTGTGAGGAAGCAGGCAGAGGACACCTGACCCTAACTAGCCAAAGAGGTATTCCATACCACAGCACTTCATGCCCAGTATATAAACTGGGGGGAGTTATCTGGAAGGCCTGGATCCCTGCTCAGGTCAGGCTGGGTATCGGTCAGCAGGTGGTAGCAATTGTATTCTCTCCCCTTGTAATTTCCCTTATCATTATTATTATTGGTGGTAGCAGTAGTGATTTGTGTTATACCTTAGTTACTGGGCTGTTCTTATCTCAACCTGTGGGAGTTATGTTCTTTTGATTCTCTCCCCCATCCCTCTAGAAGCAGCAGGAGGAAGAAAGAGGGGGAGTGAGTGAGTAGCTGCGTGGTTCTGAGTTACTGGCTGGGCTTAAACCATGACACTCTCCTAGTATGCTAGGCCATTAGTGTGAATGAAGACTTTGTGCTTCAGATTAGGGAACCAGAAAAAGATGAGGAAATCTGCTGTACTGAGCACTGGTTGAATAAAGCTTGTTCTTGCTTGTTGATTTTGCAGCTTTGTGTGCAGATCTGTCTATCCTGCTAAATCTTCTTAGGTTAAGGAGTGCTTTCAAGACTAATGGTCTTCCTAGGTTAAGTGAAAAAAGTTTATGTTGTGTATTTCCCTAGGGTTTCTCTTTTCTTGCTGCTGGAGGGGAGCTGTCACGTTTTGTGGCCACATGGCAGAGTCTGTTAAACAACCAGCAACACCTCTCCCCCAACATTTCTTCCTTTAATTCACTAGAAAATGACATAAGGTGTACTAGTGAACATCTCTCATCCCCCCTCCCAATTAATAATTGACAATGCTGACCCCAGATCAATTAAATATCGTATTTTTCTTTGTAGAAGATAATTTGAAGGACCCATCATGTCCCCTCATGTAATATGAAGTGGTCTCAAAGAAAGAGGCATGCAAGAGAGTAATAGTGACAAATACCAGTTTTGGGAGAGGAGCAACTCAAAATTTTCATGGAAAAACAGGGATTGGAATAAAAAATAAGTCTTTGCCACGTATATGTAGGTGTGCTGTTGTATAATATTGAAATTTAATGCAAATGCTTTTTTCTGATCCCGATAGTTCCTGTTAAAAGTAGATCTCTTAAGTGCTGACAGAAGAAAGGCTAGGTTGTATATTAGGCACTGCAGTATTTAGTGATATTAAAGTAGTTAAAAATTAATAACTGGATTCAGTCTTGTGCGACCAGGTTAAATAGAAGAGCACAAATTTTGCACTGAGTAATGCTGTGTGTTATCACAAAAATAATGCAAGCTCTGTTCCTCTGTGGAAAGCTTTATTGGCTGAAGGCCTACCATGGATTATATTTGTTGCAACTTGTTAATTTGTAGTGTATTAAACTACTTAAAAAAAAAACCCAAACAGTTTGCCTTTTCTCGTTAATCTGTATTAATTGAAGCTTATGAAACAAAAATGTTCATTTGAACTTGTTAATTACTTGTTGTCCTGTGATATTATTTCAAGGAAACAGATGCTGAATTCAGTACCAGTGCCATGGCCTGCATTTTGTATTGCTATTTCATCCCACACCTTTTCTTCAGGTCTCTCCAAATGTGCCAAGGAACATGTTTCTGCAATTCACTGAAACCTCTTAATCTAATCATACCCAGTGCTTGCACTAATATGATAATTCTGAATGTGATTGCACTGATCTAATATTAGGTCTTTGTATGCATGTATTTAGTCCATTGTGGCCACAGCCAGCAATATTTGGAAGCAGAAGAGGAATATAGCAGAGATTAGTCCAGGTTAGTCTCATGGGTTACGCTGCTGCTGAGATACATCTACTCTGTAATGCTTTGGCCTCAGATGACGAAAGTCTTTCTAGCTTACCTGGTTTTGACATTCCTGCAGCAAACTGGGGAATGACTTGTGCTAGGGTTGCAGCTGTGAGATAATTCTCTGTCAGTGAATGCAGACCTCTTTTTGTATCCTGTCTTGTGAAGTTCAGACCTCTTTTTTGTATCCTGTCTTGTGAAGTTCCTAGATGTGTGTACTTGTGGTTCCTTCTGACCTCTGCAAGCTGCAAGTAGAATAGAAGATGGGCGAGTATAACTGATGTATCTGTCCTAGGTCAGAAAGATAACTTCTGTAATGTGGTACTGTCTCTTTTAGGCTTGAGAAGATTTGCTCAAAGGACAGTGGTTTGGGGTTTTTACCACTGGGATAGCATCAGTTGTTGCAGTCAGTCAAAAGCAGTGAGAATCTGGCACCTAGGAAGCTCTGCAATCATGAGGTTATTGTGAAATATCTGACAGGAAGCACATGTCTTTATCCCTTATTGCTGATCTCAGTGCTCTGTCATTTAGGAAATGCAGCGACTGATCTATTTATGCCTAGAGGATGGCTAATAAATGTTAGACATGTTAGATAACATTTTGGATGCTCTTGCATGGATATTGAGAGAGAGAAGAAAATAAATCTTATATCTAATGCTTACCTGATTTTTACATTTTTTTGAGGAGGAGCTCATGCAAGAAAGTCCAGGTTATAAAAGCAAATAATAAGACACGAGGAAAAACCTTAGGGAGATCTTTGGTTTCCTCATTGCTGGTGTGAGGTGAATCCTGGCTCTTGTAATCTCTGGGAGGTCTTCCGTGACCTAAATTTTCTGTCCCTTGATGTGACTTATCACATACAGTGCTTCTAGGACAAGAAGCACCGGCTTTCCTGCTGCTGCCACCTCTTTTTTTTTTTTTCTAAAATGATAGGTGGTTGCTGGCAGGGTATCTGAAAATGTCTTCAATAATTTTGTAAAATATCTAGAAAGTGTTCTGAAATTAATGTTTAGAGTATTAAAACCAAAACAAACACCACCACCACCCCTCCCCCCAAAGCGAAAACCTGCACCAGATGTCACTTCACTGATAATTTTATCACTCTTAATAACAATGTTTTATTCCATGTAACTTGCAATAGTGGATTCTTTTTCTATAAAAAAATGAAAAACAGTTCTCACACATTGAGTTGCTGGAACATTCCCATGAAGTTACAGGGATCTCTTGTCGTGAGCCTTTTCTGAAATACCAAAGCAATGCTTTCTGTCCTTGTGACATGAATTGCAGTAGTTGCCATATGGAGCATAGATAGATGCTCAGTACTATATTATGCACTGGGTAAGAGCAGCACTTTTTTGGTATACGTTGAATACACTAAGCATTGTGTGCAGATAATTCTGTTACATCATGGGTTGACAATAGTGTTTATGTGCAAGATGATGCAAACTTTGGGTGTGTTGACTACAGATATTTTCTTGTTCTTTGTGGAATTGAACTTCAAGGTTAGCATTGCCTTGAAATAGGATTTTCCTTTTATGCCACAGCCATATAATTTTTACACTTTGCAATATTGCTGCATCTGTGACGTTTTTCAGGGTTCCAAAAAACATCGAATCTCACACAGGAAATGCACAAATATATTTATAGTTTTTGTTATAAATGATACATGAAATATTTGGTCTCCAAACATCTTGTCTTTAGCTTTGTGTTGCCATGGGCACTCATTAGTATTCCAGGGAGGCCTGGTTGTCATGGTGAAGTGTGTAGTGGTACCGTGTTCCCATGGCAACCTCCACCATTATGTACCTTCAGCAGATCTGCTAGCAAATCTGTTTGGGTAAATCTAAGATGATCTTATGGTAGCATTAATGTTTTAAATAACATTACCATCCTTTCCCTAGGTGATTAGCATTGCAAACATATTTTAACATGGAGCATTGCGTCCATATAACATGGTGCGATTTGGACTTGTGGAAAATCGTTTTCAAAAAAGCAGCAGCAGGGGATAGCTCGACCTTGAAAGAGGTTAAGACAAAATTATGGTGTTGAAGCTGTTTACATTTTTTGCATATTTTTGTGTGTGTCTGGTTTTGAAACTAAAACATTTCAGAGCTTGCAGCTCCTGCCTTGAATGACCTTCAGCAGTAACAACCCTCCTGTGTACACCTGAGGTCTTTGAAGCTGTTTGGAAGGTTTTTGTTTGTCTCTTTTAGGAAGAGAAAGCAAATTACGTTTTGGCTCACAGCAGCAAGGTATTATTGCTGGTGTGTAACAGCACTGTAGATGGTTATCTTTGGATCACTAAAATTTTCTGTCTGTTGCTGGAGAATTTGTTTTGATGTTGGAGATGTTTAGAAATGTGAAAGACAAATAACATCTGTCAGCTCCTTGCTAATGACAGGCTGTTTACTTGTTCTTAAATTTTGTTCTCTCTTTGTATGTCTTTTAGGTTATGTAATGTACCCAGTCAAGGAGCTAATGAAATTTTTATTTACATGTGGAGCGCTGTGCATTCAGAAGTGGAATATGCTTATGTAGCCTGTTTAGACAGGACAGCTTAATTGGTCTCTGCACAGGTGCCCTTCCAGGGTCTGTTGTTTAGTCATAGAAATGAAGCAGAAAAATATACAATTGGATGGAATGTAGAAATCTGTTCAGTTTTAAAAATAAAATAACAAAACATGATAATGATAAAGCAGTATTCCTGAGAAGTGATGACTTGATACATCTTGGAGAATTCCGTTCTGCTCAGCCATAAAGCATAAGGCTTTCTACAACCCCAGAGTATGTTAATTCTGTCATGGTGCTGATTGTTTCTTTGTTATGGTTAGCAGATAAAAACAGTGACTTAAACCCTTTAATTTTAATGAAATTATTTAAAGATTTAAACATTAGAAATCACTTTATCAGCTCATGCTTATTCTTTTGCTTTAAGTTGATAAAGTGGTTTTGCACAGATCGCGTGGCCTCTTTCCCAACTGCATTTAGAATTACACATTTTCTTGGGGTCCTTTTTCTGTAAGCTGATTCACTTTTCAAATGTCTGTGCTGAAAAAGCCTTTTTTGATACCCTTGCCTAGAGAACACCATAAACTTAAATGTGGATTGATAATCAAACAACTGAGTTATGTGTTTTCAAGCAACACTGGCTTTCCACATACTGAAAGCTGGCAGCCAGGAAAGCTAATGCTTTTTGTCTTATCTACATTTCTTCAAATTCACTTTGATTTCAAATTGTGTCAGACTACATGGCCTGAATCACACCAGTAGTTATGAAAATGCTATCTCACAGTACTCTTAAACTTAAATAAAAGTAGCATGCTTTTAAGCACTTAGTGGGAAAAAAAAAATGCACTGTGTAAGGGGAAAAAGAATGTACTTTTTATAAATTTCTTAATGCATTTTAAAAGTATCTTAAGCATTGGTGCAGTTTTGTTTTGCAGTGGCTTAAGAATCTCTTTCAGTAAGCACTTGCTAGCTTTTATAACTGTAATTTGTATGTAGGTGTAGCAGCAGTTTGGCTCCTTTAAATCAGTGAGTGTGAAGATGGGCGTCTGCAATGACCAGGATGGGCTTTCCCTTTGTCCTGATTACCACTAATGCTTCACGGAGTCCTTCTTCTTCTAGGTAGAATTTTTGTAATCAAAGGAAAAGGATTTTTTAAAAAAAATACTGATTTATAAAAAAGTAAAGGCAGGAAGTGCAGTATGATTTGCACAGTGAAGAACTGTGCTAATAAGAGCGGACATTTAAGCAGCTCTTTTATATAAAACTAGAACTGAGCAGTAAAAAGTGATAGGAAGCTCATTTTTATATATTTTCTTTTCTGTCTATCACTTTTTTCCCCAGTGGCTGGCAAAAAGTCATGTTACTGTTACAGAGAGGGAAATGACAACCATGATTAGAGCTTGGAAGCCTCTTTAGGCAAGTCATGGATGTAGCTGAAAGTTTTATGTGATCAAGACACTATCCAGATTTTTGACAGAAGTGCTCAATGTTCAATTGTGGCTTATTTGCTTGCCAAGCCATTTTCTGGGTTTATCTCAGCTTTTCTTGATGTATTTTTTTCCTTTTCCCTACAGCAATGAATGAACCATGGGCTTTATTCCTCTCATTTCTAAATGCAAAAATTCCAGTTGCTGAGAGAGAGTACAGGGTTAATTGCATGAAGTTAGACATAGTCTGTTTATGTGCTATGTAAGCTCTTTGTTTTAAATAAATGTTTGGATTTTATACATGGGCGGCAGAGAAGGAGTTTTGTAAAATAAATCTTATGCAATGATACCAATGGAATTTTGTGCTTTGCTGTCCTAATATTGATGATACTCTCATACAAGTAGAAGCTAATTCTTCTTTTCTGCAAAAAATGTGTGGCATGAGATGACTTTGATTTATTTTCACCATTCTATGTGCTGTAATTCATTAGCTTTTAAAAAAATTGACTGTGAATCTAAGTAGTGTCTGGTATACTTATTAGGAGCTTTCTGATGAGCCGGTAATTAATATGCCAATTGATTGCAATGAAATGTTAAACTGGATTCTGAACCTGCTTACAGGTCTTTAACTTAGCAAATATGTAGACTGCTTAATACACACAGCACTTCTGTACGAATTATTACTGTAAAGAAAGGTACAGCTTGAATCTTGAAGGTTTTCTTTTTTAGTTGAGCTACTAAATCCAAGCTAGTACTGTGTTCTGTTGTTGTTGATATATTGGAGCTGTAGTGAATTAAAATGAGGAAAAAGAAAAAGGTACAGAGCTTAAAACAAGCCAACCTAGGCAACTTAAACCATAAAACATGCTAGAAATGTAATTTTGTGATATGTTAAATGAGAAGTATTACATGCGTGTATTGTTGTTATGATACTGGGAGAGAAGTTGCTATTTGTCTTCATAAGAGAAAATCCTTTCTGTTAGCAAAGTGGTAATTAAGACAATAATGCCATTTCACCAACAGTCTTACAATACTAATCGTGTTTAAAAAAGTCTTGCTACAATGCAAGTTAGAAGATAGATATCAACACCTGTAAGTACTGGCTAGTATACAGGGGTCTCTAGTGGCTTTTTCAAATGGTTTGTGTGGTCTCCTGGATTACCAGTCTTGAAACAGAATTTTTATTTTCCCCGGAATGTGTGACCTGAACAAGCCAAGATCTCGTTAAGTTGTTGCTGGGATGAGATTAAAAGTGTGGTTTGCACTGGGGATTGCAAAAAAAATTAAGTAATTTCTAAGAATTTAGATTCTTTAGATTTAAATTCTACTCTGTATTTTCAAAGGAACACAAGGGGCATAGCAGAAAGTGTTGAGGGTATCTGTCATTGATTAGCATGTGATTATGTAGAGAGAATTCAGAAAATGGGTGACTCATCTTCATAACTTTGATATGTATCTCCATTAATACTGATGTGCTCAGCAGTGGTGGTTGAGTGAAAATACTCTGCATTCTGCTGTTGTGGCAGTAGTTGCAGACTTGCATACATGTGGCAGAGGAGCAATGCTTTGAAGTTAGTCTTAATAGGATCGCCGTTTCTGATTCCAGTCAGTGGTGGCTTAGGTATATACCATTCCAACACTGCTTTTTACCCTTTCTTAAGGTGAAGTGTGGATATAGAAATATAGTGGGAGTGATTATAATCTTTCAGGAGTTCTGGTTTAAAGCAGTGCTAAGCTGCATTGTGGAGGCGTCTCTGCATCTGTGAAAGAGTATAATCATCTGAGGTTTTTTTTTTTCTGTTGTTGTTATGGAGAGAACTCAGAAAACTGAGCAAGGATATGGACTTCTGTCTAGTAGCCAACTACAGCATATGCTTGCTCAGTTCTGGAGCTAATATTGCTCCTTTGAACTACATACAGAAGATGGGGGGCTTTACTGCTTTTGCAGGTATCTGAGTCCAAACCAGCATTGTTCTGTTTGTGTGCTGCAGCCCTCTGTCAAAAGCAATGGGAGTGCAGCAGCGTGCGGCATAGGTCACCAAGGTGGACACAAACTGTATGAGCATGCTAGCAAGGCTGGGAGGTAGTTGCCCATTTTGAATGGGACAGTTCAAAAAAGGTAACATCTGCTGGTTTTATGTAGTCTTCAAGTGTATTTTTTTTATAGAAGAATGTTTGAATAAAAAGTAGTTTTAAAATGGGAACAGGAAGGGACTGTATCTTGAAATGTGTCCAGCTATAGAACTTGAAGTATTAGATGTGACCTGCATAAATTAAATTGTGCAATGCCTTTATCCTCTTAATAGGTGGAAACCTAGAAATAGAAATATGAATGTTGCCCCTACTTACCCCTTGTGGAGAATTCTCCTTTAGTCTGAGCATTGGACAGTAATGAAAGGAGGTTTTTCCCTTTGGGAATTGAGTGCTTTATTCAAAATGTAGTGCAGCAATTGAGCTAAAGAAGCATATCTGTTAGCTACCAGTAATAGCACTTGTATCCCTTTTGCTGGATTCAAGCTACTAAATGGCAAGTCATTAAAATGCTGCTAAAGTCTGTGTTGAAATGGGACTAGGTACATCATTTCAATGTTTAAAATGTGCCAGTTCTGAGTGATAAAGAGCTCCTCAGAATTCATAGATCAGCTGAAGGTGCTGCTACCCATTTATCAGGAAAATAGTAATCTGTAGAACATGCAAATTTTTCAGGAAGAATTGCTAATATCTGTGCCCATTTTCTGTGTTTTGGTTAACTGTTAGCATGTGGTAGGAGTAATCTGAGGTCCTGAGACTCCCATGTGATTTCAGCACAAAGAATGTGGTGTGTGATGGAGTATGAGGCTGGAAGGTGTGACCCTGAGAAAAGGCACTTGGGAATATTGAAACATCTCCCAGCAGTGTTATGCTGTTGGATTTTATTATTTCTGAAATGCAGAAACAGTAACTCAGTGATTCTGTAAAACTTTAACATAAAAGTTCAGGAGTTCTACCAGCAATACAGATTTTTTTGTTTTGTTTTGTTTTAAATTTGAATCACTATTGAAAGTGATGAATGTTTTCTTGTCTGTGTCTTAAACGTGAAGCTTCAGAAACTTCTTATCTACCAAATTGGTCTTCTCTTGGATTGGCAAAGCTTTTATGTATGGCTATGTATACTGTTGTTTTGTTTGAGTTATGAAATAACCCTTAATGTTATATTCCTTTTCTTCTTCTCTCTCATGAGAACTATTGAGTGGAGTCCATATAGTTCAACCTAGTGTTTTGGAGAATGCAGAAAATAAATTTCTGCCTCAGTGTGAGAGACTGAGTGGACTCCTACTGTTGCTGAAAGTATTTATATCTGTTTGCATATCATTAGTTAGTACTTACTAGTCACCACATTTCTGACTGCCCTGTAGTAATGCACTTCTGCTGCTGTTGGTATCTTGTGATTCTCTTTGGGAACTCTTAAAATGAGTAATTCTGTTGCATAACAGATCTTTTGTACTGCCTGCCTAATGCATTACCAAGGCACGTTTTGTTGAAGTATGCATGGTAGTTTGGTAGGACCCAAATTTTTGTACCTGAGAACTTCTGTTAATTTTTTTCATTGGTACTCCAGTTTAACTGGTAGTGGCTGGCACATATGGAAGCTGTAGCAACAGTTCCAGGTAACGGGAAACACCTGATACTTCTAATCCCCTCTGATCATGGAGTAAATGACAGGGTAGACCTTGTTCATGATGCCTATCCTGGAGCCAAATTCTCTAAAGCTGGAAAAGAATGATTTTTTTTTCCTCAAAAATGTTCCTTATGCTACCTGATGACATAGCCTAACATCTTCACTGATGTCTGTTATTCTAGACTTACAGATGGACTTTCATAAGTATCAACCTTAAAATCAGCATTGTGCAAAACAATGCATACAACTATGTGCAGATCTATATATGCACATAGAAGCTTTTCTTTAGACACGTGCACACTTGTATTAGGTCACCAGTCAATAGAATAATCATGGGCATAAACTTGTACTGTGATGTTTTCCTTTAACCATCTGCTGCCAAGTATTTTCATGGCAGCCGAGATGCTGTACATCTGTGTTCTGTCAAACTCTGCTTGTATATTAGACAAGACACACAAGAAGCTGCGGAAAGAATTGAGTGTTGTAGTAATATCATTTATAGAAATGTCAATGTAGCCTAAAGGTAAATGGATGAGAAAATGAATCAAGAGCAAGAAGAGTCTAGCCTATTAAAAATGTCATTGTTCAGAGGACGCTTTGTACCTTACAGATACTTTTGTGCTTCTGTGTTTATGGAAAATACAGACATATTCCACTTCTTCCCTCACCACAAATCTATAACGCAAATCCCTCAACTTGTAACTAATCAGAAAAGGTTTTGTAAATGCCTGAATGTGATAATGCTGGAAATCTTGATTATAAATTCAAGAGTTCTTGTCATAGTTTTTTCTTAATTCGTAGTCTGGGGAATGTGGAGACTAATACTACTGCAGAGTGTAAGAAGTACAGTGAAAAACTAAGATGCAAGGTATTCTTGTCCTTCTGGCCACTACAGACACACAGTGACAATTTGTTGCTCTGATACCAATGTTTCAAGGATTGACTTGCTTGGTTTTGTTGAGACAAAATTCTTCAGTAACCACAGTCTTGTTTAGGCATACAAATCTACTATAAGCACTTAATTACTTCTTCATGTAGTTTACCATGCAGCCTCTTAGCATCTTCTTTTATTAGGCCACTGTGACAATTCTTTAATTACTTTAAATAATTTTCCTATATGCTAAGTATGGAGAAAAGCTCCAGTGCTTACGTCAATGAGATGTTTGTACTAACTAGCTAGTTAAATTAGTGTTATGTATTCCCTAAGTGCTGTGGGTGAATGTTTCTCCTCCTTCTGCACATTCCCTTTATAATATGATAAGCATTACAGTATCACATACAGCTTACGGAAAACTGCACAAATTGCACGGACTACAAAAACCCATGGATTACTGGACTCTTGTCTAGCTGTCTTGATTTTTTTTAATTTTTTTTAATGCATTCCATCATGCGGATTGCAAAGGTACAGCAATTACCCTTCATATCTTTCCAGTCTTTTGTACTGTCTCTCCCTGTTCCATGGAAATTGGTCAAGAATTGGGTGGTTTTAGCTCATTTGTATTTTGTTCTCAAATCTAATGTACTGCTTAGTTTACAAAAAACTGTGATGACTGCCAAAGCAACATATGTGAGTGACATGAACAGTATTGTAGTAAGCAGCCAGCTATACTAACATCTTAATTCATCACTCGGTATGGGAGAGTGGCAGTTTAGCATATGGCCAATCTCTTCAGATGCTGGTTTGTTATTTCACATACGGTTAGGACAATTTAGTTCTTGCATTTGGGAAGTAGATTAGGCTTGTGAAGTGATTTCTTCTAGAGCTTTTTGCTAATTCTTTGGTGGTGCTCAAATCTCAAAGCTAGAGTCATACATGAATTAAAGTTTCTCCTTCTGTGCTGTCAGAGAATGGGAAAATGGAAACATGAATTATTCACTAGGGATTGTAAAGACCCAGGTACATTAAGGATGGATTGTTGAGTGATCTGTGTAATATTCTGCATAACTTACGAATTAGAACAGGAGCAGTATTTACAGAGGCAGAACCTATTGTTTGTTTAGAATTATAGCCCAAGAGCTACTGAACTGGAATGTGTTTTGACTGTATGGTGAGAAAACTTAAGACATAGTTCAACGATGCTATTTTCTTTTCTTTCTTTCTTTTTTTTTTTTTGGGGGCGGATGTTTCTGATTATTAGAAAAGTGTTTTGTGTTGAAGTATCTTGGAATAAGAACTTGAGACTTATGCTGTGAAAAAATTTTATTCTTCATTATTGGGCTTGTTGGACAAAATACATTTATTTGGAAAAGGAAATGGAAAATTTGGGAAAGGAAAAGGAAATTTGTATTTTCATATGATGTACAAAGAATTAGTGGAGCTTTACATGGATACTGTTTAAAAAAAAAAAAAAAAATTTACATTCCCACTGTGAAAAAAACCTGAAAAGAAAGTGTATGCCTCTTGAGCTTAATTTCTTACAGAGATTTTAAGTAACCTGTGTAAGAACAGTAGAAAATGAGCAGTTCTACATGGTGCTCTTTCAGTGGGACTGTTTCTGTAACAAAGGTTATAAAAAAAATTTTGCTTTGTTGATATTCAGTCTGGGCAGTCAGGGACAGTACAAGTATATGGATATTCCAAGTAAATTTTATGATGTTACATGCTTTATTCATGCAGAAAGCAGATGTGGCTGCCATTTAAAGTTTAGCTTAAGTATTCTGTAATGGTTATGGAAATTAGACACCCCAAGGTGAGCAACTCTTCTGTGGGAAGACATCAATTCTATTTGAAAAATAAATCTAAAAAACAAAATAAAACCCCCAAACCAACAACAACAACAAAAAAAAACCCAAACCAACCCCCAAACAACTTCTTAAATCAAAAAACTTTGCTTTTTCACTTTAACAGAGGGGCTGATCAGCTACATATACATATATACTACATATACACATACATAACTACATATACATATATATTCAAATACACAAGAAATAGATACTATGTTTTTCAGTATTTAAAAATTTCAAATAGATTTAAGAGAACAAGTAGACTAATGTTCTTTACTGGGTCATGTTGGCATTAATTCTTTCTTTTTTAATTCTCAAGTTGGATAGGCCTAACTTTGTAGAGATCTAAGGAAGACTGTAGGGATTTGTATCATAACTCCATGAAAACTGCTTGGTGTCTTTCCTAACCCCTGCCAAGAAGTCATTGTTTACGTAGTCATGTTTTTGACTACTTTCCTTGCTGGAAAGCATTTGATCGAGCACTGTGGGCATCACCTCAAATGCTAAGCCACCAAGATGTTTAAAACAAAAGTGTGCTGAAGAACACTGTCTCTATTCTTGTTATTTTCCAAGTAGACGAAGAGGATACCTCTACTGTTTTGCTTGATGTTTCTATGTGTGTGGTTTTTTTCCCCTCCTCTCCCCATAGGATTCATCTTGTTATTTCTGTGCCCATCTGTAGGTTTCAGCAGAACTGGAGGGATATCATGCTCTTTGTGACGCTTTGCAGGCTTTCAGTTTGCGATTTCCTTCTGCCTAGCATCTCAATATTTCACAGCCTTTTTTTTTTTCCCTTTTTTGAGGGAGTTAATCTTTTGTCATATGACAACATGGATTTGTTTAGAAAAACTGTATGAACAGATTCCTAGAACACAGAGAATATTTAATGTAAGACCCTGGGTTGAAAGCAACTGGTATGTGTAATATCCCCTTGAGGTAGCGAGACATCATCATTCTGTGGGATATGGAACACATCTTGTGACATCAGTCAGCTGTAGCCTGTATTGTGACTTCATACTTCTGATGCTGATGCTGTACGATGTATTTTCTGTACAATGTAGTGTGTGTATTCCTGGTATCTTTGCTACAAAGTGATGATGGTCTTTGGATTGCTCCACAAATTGCTCACTAATAATGTTATCTTTTCATGTAAGCATTATGTTTATTTTTGTACTACTATTGGGATTATTTTACCTACCAGTTTTAATTATTTTCAATTTAATTTCTTTATTTTTAGGTATACCATAAATGCTACCCTCCAGGAAGCCCTAGAAAGGTAAAACCTTAAAAATTCTGCTTTTGTTCATTCTTTGGGCTTACATGCCAGTGTTTGTTGTGTTCTTGTTCTGAATGTATTGATATAATACTGAGCTCGCCACTGGAAAAAACAGAGACTGCTATACTGTAAAATCTTTGGGACTGTGATCTTTTTGAGCATTTGTAGAGAATGTGTTTATCTGCAGTCTTACAGTTTTGTTTCCACTGCTTTGAAGCCTCTTCCAATTCATGTGTTTCTGTAAGCATCTGTACTGCTGTTGTGCACTTCAGTGTTCGTTATCATAGATGTTGCTTTGTTTAGGTGAGCAAATAAACAGTAAGTCTTCACGTGAAATCACACGAAAGGCATTACCATTTAGCTTAGCTAGTTTACACATTTTTGATGTGACAAGAGCTTCCTGATTACCTGGTGGTCTTTAGACCACTTGCTACAAAATTTGCTTATTCTTAGCAAACAAAAATCTGTCAGTTTATTCAAGTTTTGCTTACTTGTGGTCAAAACAATTTTGTTCTATGACCTTGGTTAGAAAATACCAGGTATGCAGGCTTTAGGATTTAGCTATGTCCTCATGAGCAGATTCTTCGACTATGCATCACTTCAATGAGAAATTAAGATATGTTGTACTCTTGTGCCTCTACTAGCACCGTATAGTGCTGGCATATGAATCATTATTTCTTTTCCCTCTAAAATACCACCCAAAACCTGCATGAGGAATTTATAGCCATCAGATGTTACCAACTGTGTACAGCTTCCTTCTAATTGCCTTGGTTTCAGTCCAGTAATGCTGGTGTATGCCTTTTTATCTTACATCAGGTTAGAATAAGGTAAACAACCATATTCCAGGAAGTTTTGGACAGGAATGTGTTTGCTGCCGCTTTCATTTTCTTTTCCTTCATCTGTTTGGTTTTGGTTTTTTTTCCTCCTATCTGGGTAACATTTATCTTAGATGTAGTCATTGAAAAATTACAAGGCAAGGCATTGCGCAGAGAATAATTCACTTTGTGTTAAGTTTTTCTGATTTTGTACTGCAACTGGACAAAAGTTGTTCCTTCTGGTTGTTACTGTCATCTGTGGAAGCAACAGTGAGCACTCGGGATACTGGAGTCAGATGTTTGAAGACCTGAATAGATGACTGTTCAGAACATTACACTGACTGCATATCTCAGCATTGTTTTTATTCCCCTACAGTGTAGAAATTCAACTTTCTGGATGTATAAAAAGTTGTTTAATAAAACAAATGCTTTTTATTGCTCACTTCTGTATTTTTCTTTTCCAATAAAAGCATTTGGCAGAACTACATCCCTCTTAAGTGTCAGATTTGCTGGACCTTGTGACATGTTTGAAGTAGCTAATAGTGCATAAAGGTTCAATGGACAAGTCACCCATTTTTCCATACTATGTTTTTGTGTTTTGAATTACAAGGTTTATAAATGCTTTGAATTTTGGTATTACAAGCATTGTAATTTGTTGTCATCAAAACTACTGTGATTCAATGGAGAACAACAGTCCTGAAACTATCATCATCTTGGCAGAAAGAAATTTTTTTGATTATACTCACTTCCAAATCTTTCACATGGCTGAGCTAAGGTCTCACATTGACATTGTGACCAGTGACTGAGGACATGAACTGATACAGAAGTCTCTTGGCGACACCATTAGAACTTTAAAAGTGTAATAAACTAAAATAAAGCAGAAAATCTACCCTGAAATTATAAGAGGGTAGAGAAGTAAATGGCTGAAGCTGGCACATTCTGCCTTTAATCCCTTTTCCTACTGGGACATCCTCAGATGGCCTCTGCTGAACTTAAGATATTTAATGGAAGAAGTGTGGCTTTTGGTTTTTAATCTTCTTGGGACTGGAAGACTCTTTGAGTGCTTTGGTAATCCACTGCCCATGAGAAAGGATGGAAGAAAGGGGAAAACCTTATTCTTTCTGTCAAGGACAGTTGTCCAATTGTTTGATTCTATGGAACAAAGATTTTGAATTAAGAAACCTGAATTTAGCTGTTAGCTTTGGACCTGCTGAACTGCTATGTATTCAAGTTGTGCTGCTGTTTCCCTCTTGGGTTGCACTCATACCCAACCTGAAATTGAACTCTGCCTTTCTTGTGGTGGTGGTGGGGAAAGGAAGGAACAGTGGGATTTTCCAGAAAACAGCAGGAAATATTCCTGTTCAGCTGAAAATTCTCTTCTTGCCTTTCTTGCTTATCCGCTCTTATCACTGAACAGTGGTGACAGCTGGCTAGTAGCACACATAAAGGGAATCACCAAGCTGTAGTGGCCAATGATGACCATGTTCCTTAAGTCTTGTATCCACACTGTCACCATGTGTGAGGCCTCTGTGTTTTGTGCCTCCTGAGCTCTATTGTAATATTTAGTTCCTATTTTTGTTCCTTTAAAGGCTGAAAGTGTAGTGCCTATTTAAAGCACGCACTTAGATGAAATTGCACAAGTGTGTGAGTTATGTTGTGTCTTAATAACTGAGGCAAATA
Source organism: Psittacula echo (assembly GCF_963264785.1). Classification (NCBI taxonomy): domain Eukaryota; kingdom Metazoa; phylum Chordata; class Aves; order Psittaciformes; family Psittacidae; genus Psittacula; species Psittacula echo. The sequence goes on from NC_137743.1 coordinate 49,871,035, forward strand.
CACTTTCCTTTAGATTTTGTCAACAATAGTTTACATTAACAAATTAACAAATACTTACACAGTATCACAGTATCACAGTATGTTAGAGATTGGAAGGGACCTCAAAAGATCATCTAGTCCAATCCCCCTGCCGGAGCAGGAACACCTAGATACTAAGGTTACACAGGAATGTGTCCAGGCGGGTTTTGAATGTCTCCAGAGAAGGAGACTCCACAACCCCCCTGGGCAGCCTGTTCCAGTGTTCCGTCACCCTCACTGAGAAGAAGTTTCTTCTCAAGTTTAAGTGGAACCTCTTGTGTTCCAGTTTGTACCCATTACCCCTTGTCCTATCATTGTTTGCCACTGAGAAGAGCCTGGCTCCATCCTCGTGACACTCCCCCTTTATATATTTATATACACTAATGAGGTCCCCCCGCAGTCTCCTCTTTTCCAAACTATAGAGACCCAGCTCCCTCAGCCTTTCCTCATAAGGGAGATGCTCCACTCCCTTAATCAAGTTGGTTTGTTTGTGGTTTTTTTTTGTGTGATGAAAGAAAAATGGAATATAAAGACACAGTAAATAAGGTGAAGTTTAAAAATATGTGAAGAATCCAAGAAATTGTGGAGAGCTAAACTCACTTTATTTCTTTACATTGTATATTTTTAAACTGACAGTCCTGGTCTGAAAATGTAATTGCTTTCTCTTCTGCTCGACATTAAGGATGTTCTTTTTATTGTTGTTCAGAAGGTTATTTCTTACTGTTATAGCTTTAACTTGTCATGACTCAATCCAAATTCTAACATTTTGCTTATTTCAAGAGCTTTGAACAAACTGATGTTTGAAACGAAAGCTTTTTTCATTACTTAAATTACATATTTGTGTGGGATGGGAATCAGATGGCAGCATTTTAGAAATCTAGTTCACTGCTTCAGTCTTATGTGCCAGTTATCTGTCCGGATGGGACTTTGATATAAAGGCTTGGAAATTAAAGTCGGCATCTGTAGGCCTCTTTGTTTAAAGCTAAATTGAGTTAATAGAAATAGCCAGAGGTAAGGACTGGAAAAGAACCCAAACCAAACTCTGAGGCTGAGATTCTCTCAGTTGGAAGACAATGGCGGAACACTAGGTCAGTAGTGCACAACATGGTAGGTACACAGTTGCAGGAGTTTTACAGAATTCATGTAGAATGATTAAACACTCTTAACTGCATCATAGAATCATAGAATAGTTAGGGTTGGAAAGGACCTTAAGAACATCTAGTTCCAACCCCACTGCCATGGGCAGGGACACCTCACACTAAACCATGTCTCCCAAGGCTCTGTCCAACCTGGCCTTGAACACTGCCAGGGATGGAACATTCACAGCTTTCTTGGACAACCCATTCCAGTGCCTCACTACCCTTACAGTAAAAACTTCTTCCTTATATCCAATCTAAACTTCCTCTGGTTAAGTTTGAACCCGTTACCCCTTGTCCTGTCACTGCGGTCCCTAATGAACAGTCGCTCCCAACATCTTTATAGGCCCCCTTCAGATACTGAAAGGCTGAGGTCTCCGCGCAGCCTTCTCTTCTCCAGGCTGAACAGCCCCAACTTTCTCAGCCTTTCGTCATATGGGAGGTACTTCAGCCTCCTGATCATCCTCGTGGCCCTCCCTGGACTTGTTCCAACAGTTCCATGTCCTTTTTATGTTGAGGACACGAGAACTAACCATCCATTACATGGTGTTTACTGATCCATGTATATGCAGTCCCAGATCCTTGAATTTTGGATGTGCAAAACTTTTTTTTAATCTTGCACCTAGCAGATGATGTTGGAGTAACTGAGGATCCTGTTGATCTCTTTGTGCAGGATCTTGTGGCACACATGCATACTCTCCATCCCTACCCCTCCAAATAATTTTCAGGAAAATATGTTGACTTAAATGTAAACATAGCATTTGGCTCTTATATTTTTCACTTAATGTCTTACAGCTACAATCTGTGCCTGGGAAATAGTTGGTCCTTCCTCCAAAATTTGATCTTCAGATAAGAATGACTTTTGCTGTCAACTAGTTGGGAGGAAATAAAATAAAAATCAGTGTGTCAGCTGTGGTTCTTCAGCTGATATGTAAAACTGCTTATAGTAGTGTGCATTGACCTTTTAGCTGTGTTCATGTTTACCCTTGGTGCACATGAAGATATGCATCGGAAGTCTTCTGAGCTTCTCTATGAAGATGAAAATATGTTGACTACACAGCAAATGAGTGAGGGTCAAATGAACTCTGTCTTGTTTTCTACCCTTCTTTTGCTTATGCTTATTAGAAATTCCATATTATTTTAGCACAGAGGGTGTTCACATGTTTCTATACAGAAAAAACTACACCTAAGTTTCTCAGTTGTAAAAATAAACCTTTATTTTCTAAACCGTAAAGTTCTAAGCAGAGCACTGCTGTCGAAAGACAAAGGTGTACTGACTGGTAGGTAGTAGAGGCAAGGTTAAGGATTTAGGTTTAAAAATCTGAGCCTCACTTGATGTAAAAAGGACAATTTACATAAACATTTTACAAAATTGTATATAAATCAAATGTGTGAGAATTGGGACAGGTGAAGTGTAATTTGGATGCAATATGCTAGGTGGTAGAGCATGAGAATGTTCCACAACTGTGTATTTTTAAACAGCATATCATAATAGGGATTTCCAATTTTAGTTTTGTCTGCTGTATAAATGTGAAAACTCATAACCATGTGTGGAGTAAGCTTTTCTTTCCCTTCTTCTGGAATACAAACCAGTACGTTAGTACAGTTATTTTTGGCAGTTGAATATTGCCTTAGCTAGGAACCTATTATACATGCTTCCTTTTAAAACATTTGTCATAAATACTTAAATTATAATAATGGTTCTCAGCAAGACAGATTGTTCTTTCAAGTTTTAGTTAGATCAGTTTTGTCTTACTCCATGCAAACAGACAATAAGATAGTAAATATAAATTACTAAAGTCCCTTGATAATCAAGTACCACAGAAATGGTAGCAGAAGTTATCAATAACATCAGCAATCAGTAAAATCATACCTACTTAATTTCTCCTAGTATCAGAGAACTGTGTGTTTTGGGGTTTTTTATTTATTCAGCTTTTTTTAAGTTAACTGGTTTCTATTGGTTGTTACTTTATGTATTCTCATTACTTTTTTTTATTCTCAGTAGAAGAGTGGTGGGTTTAGTTGATAATACTTTTTGCCTTTCAAACAAATTGCATTTTTGATGTTTTCTCCTCTAATTACACCAAAAAAAAAAAAAAAAAGTTTTTTCCCAATGCAGCAATTTTATATGCAAAGTGCTGGGAAGAAGGTTTGGTTCCAACATTATGTTTTCCTGGCTTCCAAAGTAACAAGCCAAAATGATGCCTTTGCAGAAGATGGCAAGCCTTCTGGGCATATCTCCAAACTTCCATTATGTGATTGCTGTGTTAAATCTAGACACAACCTTTTGGAGGCAATAAATGAAACGTCACTTCAAGTAATGGCTACTAACAGAAACAATCATCTAAGGACAAGGAAAACTCCTGCACTCAAGCAACCATTATCTTTCGTAGAATCATAGAATAGTTAGGGTTGGAAAGGACCTTAAGAGCATCAAGTTCCAACCCCCCTGCCGTGGGCAGGGACACCTCACACTAAACCATGCCACCCAAGGTCTCATCCAACCTGGCCTTGAACACCGCCAAGGATGGAGCATTCACAACCTCCCTGGGCAACCTCACCACCCTTACAGTAAAGAACTTCCTTATATTTAACCTGAACTTCCCCTGTTTAAGTTTGAACCCGTTACCCCTTGTCCTGTCACTGCAGTCCCTAACGAAGAGTCCATCCCCTGCATCCTTGTAGGCCCCCTTCAGGTACTGGAAGGCTGCTATGAGGTCTCCACTCAGCCTTCTCTTCTCCAGGCTGAACAGCCCCAACTTTCTCAGCCCCTCTCCATACAGGAGGTGCTCCAGTCCCCTGATCATCCTTGTGGTCCTCCTCTGGACTTGTTTCAACAGTTCCATATCCTTTCTATGTTGAGGACACCAGAACTGTACACAATACTCCAAGTGAGGTCTCATGAGAGCAGAGTAGAGGGGCAGGATCACCTCCTTCGACCTGCTGGTCACGCTCCTTTTGATGCAGCCCAGGATATGGTTGGTTTTCTGGGCTGCGAGCGCACACTGAAGCCGGCTCATGTTCATTTTCTCATTGACCAACACCCCCAAGTCCTTCTCTGCAGGGCTGCTCTGAATCTCTTCTCTGCCCAACCTGTAGCTGTGCCTGGGATTGCTCCAACCCAGGTGTAGGACCTTGCACTTGGCATGGTTAAACTTCATAAGGTTGGCATCAGCCCACCTCACAAGCGTGTCGAGGTCCCTCTGGATGGCATTCTTTCCCTCCAGCGTATCAAGCGAACCACACAGCTTGGTGTCATTGGCAAACTTGCTGAGGGCGCACTCAATCCCACTGTCCATGTCACTGACAAAGATGTTGAACAAGACCGGTCCCAACATAGATCACTGGTGAACACCACTCGTTACTGGTCTCCAGCTGGACATTGAGCCATTGACCGCAACTTTATCAACATCAAGAGTTTCAACAAAAAATGAAGTAAACTAGTGAATTATGCGTGAAGTTTCTGGGGTGCCAGTCGCTTTTTTGAAGCTGTCTGCTTTGGAAATGCTGATGACTTTGTCCTTCTTGTATATAGAAATCGCCCTGTTTTCTAACATCCTGCCAGTAGCAGAACTGCCTGACTTCTTTGGAGCAGGAAATGGGGAAGTTTTCTGCTGAAGCATAGAGAAGAAGCTGTTGGGATAGGAGGTGTAACTTTTATTTGAAATCTTTTCTGGTCAGGTCAGAATTGTGAAAAGATTTCATCCCTTCCTGCTGTTCCTCGAAGACAAAGGTGAGCAGTAAGACTGCTAGTAATCCAGAGTTTGAGAAACTGAAGGAGCATGGCCCAGAGGGATTTAGCAGAGGATGAACCAAAAGTATTGGAAGCCATGAAGGGGGAATTCAAATTGTAACTGCTTGGCAGTGGTAGTGTGACCACAGAATGATCTGTAATGGAGGGCAAGAAGGTCCTCGTGCAAAAGGAGTTGAACTAGGTGGAAGCTAGAATGCTAAACAGAGCAATTCCCCGTACAGAAGTGAAATCTCCTTTGCTGATGAGAGAAGAATCATCTACAACATTGTCTTGTAATGATCATGTAATGCCAGTACTTGGCAAGTGGTATTAAGGAATGAACCCAGCACTAGACTGAGATGTCCCATGGCAATGCTCACGGGATTGGTGCTGACGCAAATATATATAAGGAATTGGCTTTTCATACATTTTTTCAGGTTCCTTGTGGAAGTGCTTATGGTGGTAAAACTGTTCAATGCATTGTTTGTCACTTTTTTTTTTTTTAATTTTTATTTTTATTTAAGCACAGACCTGTGTTCAAGTCACTTCCAGGCGTGCCATAAAAATTGCCCAAGACCTGGGAGATATGGTGTATGGGATAAAAGGAACTGGGTATGCTGTTTGGAAACTAAACTTAGAAAAAGTAATCATGCTGGATTAAATGGGTGTGGATGGTAAGAAAGACTTTGGAAGCAGAAGACATATGGGAAGAAAGAAGTTGAGGGTAACACTAGACTAGAAAGTGAAAAAGCAAGTATAAAAAGATAGTGGAAGATACTATCTGAATTAGGGCAGGTGCTAGCAGTGTGAGAATGAATTAGCTGTTATGTTTCAAAGAATGAGATTGAGACCAAAAATATAAGTTGGAAGTGAGCAGGTACTCATCTGTCCCTAGAATGAAATTAAATGGTAGTTCTGAAAGGGAAGTCTTGGAGCTGTCAAAACTGCAAGGAAGAGAGAAGGAAGAAGCCGAAAAGTGGGTAGGTGGAGAAACTGAGACAAAATCATAAGTGTTTCATGGTAGGATGGATAATCCCAGAGACTGGTATGCATGCAAAAGGCAGATATGTGACCAAGGTGGCAGGTGGAAGAAGCTGATGTGTACATATAGAAGGCATATATGGAAGAGTTGGGTGGAAATGGGAGGGGTTCATGTCAAAATTCACAGGCCACTATAAGGTTTCAATGGTTGTGCTGAGAGATGGAGCATTACACACACAAATCCGGGAGAGGCAGATGAAGTGGTGGAAGAGAGAGTGGCAAGTAACAGTAGTTCAAAGTGAAAATGAAGGAGAAGGAGAGTGATGTGGAGGAAGAGCAAAAGGAAAAAGTGACAAAGTTACTTTTAAGCTGCTTTTGCAAAGAATAGAATGTTCATTATGCAGCAATAAAAAACTGAGATGCCAAATATAACTCCTTATGCATATAATGTAATTGGATAAGCATAACAAAGTGAAAGATAGGATTGTACATTGAGAGTAATTCATACAATCATGGAATAGTTTAGGTTGGAATGGACCAAGGAAGATCATCTAGTTCCACCCCCCACCATGGACAGGGACACCTTCCACTAGACCAGGTTGCTGAAAGCCACATCCAACCTGGCCTTGAACACTTCCAGAGGTGGGACAGCCACAGCTTCTTTGGGCACCCTGTTCCAGTGCAAGTGTGGAGCTGTGCAACTGGCACTTCGATTTCATGAGGTTCGCGTGGGCCCACCTCAAGCCTGTTAAGGTCCCTCTGAATGGTGTCCCTTCCTTCCAGTGTGTCAACCATGCCACACAGCTTGGTGCCATCAACAGACTTGCTGAGTGTTCAATCCCGCTGTTGATGTCATCAACAAAGATGTTGAACAGCTCTGGTCTCAATACTGACCCCTGAGTAACATCACTTGTCACTGGTCTCCACTTGGACATTGGGCTGTTGAACACAACTCTTTGAGCATGACCATCCTGCCAGTTCCTTATGTACTGAATGGTCCATCTGTCAAATCTATGTCCCTCTAATTTAGAGGAATGGATGCTGTGTGAGACAATGTCAAATGCTTTGCACAAATCCAGGTAGATGATGTCAGTTGCTCTTCCCTTATCCACCAATTGTGTAATCCCATCATAGAAGGCCACCAGATTTGTCAGGCATGATTTGCCTTTCATGAAGCCATGTTGGCTGTCACTAATCAACCCCTCGCTGTCCATGTGTCTTAGCATAGTTTCCAGGAGGATCTCCTCCATGCTCTTGCCAGGCACTGATCAGTTATTCTGTCTGTGTTTGGCATGACAGAATTATTCCATCATCTGGTAAGCTGTTACAGAAAGTGAACAGTGCTTTCCTTAATTTTTAAGTTACAAAAAATATTGACAGCTTGTAACAGTGATAGCTAATTCTTGCAGCTTGAAACTGAATTGTTATGTAAATTGGAGTTATTTCTGTGCTTAAAAAGTGTTACATACACTTCATGTGCTTCAGACTTTTCTTTAAACATTTGCTAATAATAATAATGTCTTCATGAAGCATTTATGGTGTGCCTGGAGTTTGATAATCAGATGAGGCAAATCAGCTCACTTGGTCAGCCATTAAGACTTTGAAAATGGACTTCTTAAGTATAACAATTCTAGGTATTGGTCATTCATATTTGTATGCTATAGTAATGAAAGTTAAACTGCTTTTCTGGCTATCAGAATTGTATAAATAGAAGCTGGAATTTGTTCTGATGGACAAGGTCACGTGCAGATACTGAAATATGAACCTTATTAACGCAGCATATGGGAAGCTGCTCCTGCTAATGTTTCCTGTTTTCAGAACAAGTATTGACATTGTTGTTGAAGACTCCTGTGGTCCTCCTTGCAGTGAGAAGATGCTGCAAGTGTTGCTATATAAATAATATGGAAATGACATGTAAGGATTTGTCCTGAGAAAAAGCCAGAGGGCATGTTTACTGAGCTGGAAAAATTCTTTGAGCAGGAATGCTAGTTAATGTGCCACAGCATAATACCAAGGAAGTAGGATTATTTTTTTTTTTTTTCTCATAATGACCCGCCTCAATCATTAGTGCTTAACTAGTGACTGAAGTGAAAATTAATACTAAACCAAATTGTGTTAAGATCAAAGTCAGGGCTTTCAGTCTTTTCTTGCTGTTGTTTCTCCTGATTAGACTAAGAACATAAACTAAACCTTTTACTGAGATTTTCGCTTGATATCTCTACTTTTTTAGTGAGACTAAACATCTTAAACAGTAAAGTAAAATACGCTTTCAAGTGCTAGGGCAAAGAATGTGTTCCATTGTATATGATTGTAAGTGTGGATTGGTGTTTGAGAAAATGAACAGTGTTTTTGTGTGGAAACTCCTGACCAGAAGGGGTTTCCTTTAATATCTGTTTGTGCCTTGGTGTTAGTTTTTCTTATCTACTGTGTTGTTACCTAGCATTTGCAGCAGAGATATCCAAGTTTTCTTTAACTCTGAACATATTTTGAAACTGGAGGTAACTATCCCTTAATAGGACAGTGAGTTGACAGTGAGTTGGCAATGGGATTGTAAGAACTGGTTCTGTGACCTTTTTCTGCCTCAGATTTTGGCTATGCTACTGTATACTTTCAGGTATTCTCTAAAAGGAATGCTGGATTCTTTTCAGAGTCTGCAGAGTCTGGAATCCCAGCAGTGAGGTTTCTGGATGTGTAAACCAATAATGCATCGATATTACTTAGTGTCAGTTTTGATCACTGACACTTAAATAATACAATATCATGAAGGGTACTTTGAACCTTATTCTCCTCATCCTACTCTCTTGGAGAGATCTGAATTGTAACTACTGTACAGGGATTATGCTTTTTATTTATTTATAATTCTTTGGCATAATTTACAAGGCTCTTTGAATCCTGTGGTGCTCACTTGTATTTTTGAATTCTTCCTGTATGTTAATTACTGTATTTTGCATGTTTGTAACCTTACAGATTAATAATCGAAAATGAAAAGTAGCCCAAACAATTAAAAAGAGCTGTTCAGCAGCAACAGGGTTTATTTCTTGTGTGTGGATAATGTGAGAGGAGATATTGCCCAGGGACTTTCTTGTGCAGCCTCATGCTCTATGGTTTCTGTTTCTGAATAGCTTTTCGGCTGTATTCAGCAAATTTTTGGAGTACTTGAATATAAGCATTTCTGGAAGAGGGCAGGCTGTACATTAAAAGCACAGCACAGGTAAGCTTCTTTCCAATAGCCTGGCAAAGTTATCATATTCAGTGTCCCTTTAAGTTGTATAACTTGTGTCATAGCCATAATATTTGCTAGATGTGAATCATTACAAGTTGTTCATTTGTGTTCTGTCCAAGCTGGTTCATGGTTTCAGGAAAACAAGGTTATTTTCTTTTTCTGCTGTTTGCGTTCACTTACACTAAGCATTTCTGCAGTATTGCTGTAGAAGTTGCAGATGTGGAACTCTAGGCCTTAAGTGCACATTAAGCATCACTTTGCATATGTAAGCTTTATATGTCATAATGACAAAGTACATTTTACGTTTTAGCTATTTAAATGGTGACTTCTTTCTCCCACTCATTTTTCAGCTGAGGAGAGGAATAGGAAAATATACTTGGGATAAAGAGAACATTTTAGTGATAATCATCTTTTACTGACTGTTTTCTTTTCAGTTTTTGGATCCTTCCAAATATTAAGGGTCTTTTTTTTGGTTTGTTTCCTTAGTATTTCCTAATTTACAGAATCTGAAATTTTCATCATAAGGATTAAATGAACGCTAGTTTTTCTTCCTATTGTGCATCTCTAAAAAGCATACTATTGCAGCTTAGGTAACTGGTTGGTTTTTTTTTTTCTTTTTTACCATGAGGTCTGTGCAGTGGTTCCAGACAGCAGTGACTGTTGTAGGTTGGTGTTCTCTGGTGTGGTGGCTTGACCTTTCTGTGCTAGTAGCCAGATGCTCACCCAGCCACTTTCTCCTCCTCCTCAATAGGATAGGAGATGAATCTAAGGTGAGAAAGTTTGTGGAACAAGATATAGATATGGAGATGACTTGCCACCTACCATCATAGGTAAAACAGTCATGAGCTGGGGAAAATTAGTTTCTTGCCAACTAATGAAATACAGTTGGGTGCTGAGAATGAAAGAGACTCTCTCCAAAATGGTTTGTTTCAATCTGATATAATAGTAGCATGAAACTACTCACAAATTTCAGGGTCTTGAATATATAATATGAGAAAAAGCTACGTTATATTGAAGGAAAATATTCTGTATTTGTGAGTTCAGCTTCTATAGGTAAAGATTATGTGGATTTCTAGAATTTAGTTCAGTTGGAGACTTTTTTTTTCTTTGTTTGGTTTTCTTTTTCTCACTGATTTAAAAAAAAAAAAGCATTATCTTGAATTATGTTGAATAGAAGAGAGTAGTTTTGGAGCCTGGAACTTGCAAGAAGCTGGAAGTTTGATACTTTTAATACCTTCCACTATATTTGGTTGTGTTTTATATTTAATGCCAAGTGCCATTTGCAGTTGCCGTAGCATCAATTATAAGACTTCATGAATTAATTACTTAATTATGAAGCTTTTTCTGTTCATTTTGAGAGAAGTTAAAAGTCTCCCTTTCTTTTAAAGCTATTATAATTTGCTAACAACCTAGAAGTGTAAATTGGTTGTTGGCTAAAATTGAAAATCCACATTCTGCATAACAGATTAGATTTCTGATTACAGAAAATGGACAATAATGCAGTCATGTGTGCCATCTCAGTACTTCACTGATCTTTTTGTGGGCTTTTTTTTCTTAGCCTTAGCTTTAAAGAAAGACAGCTTTAACTGGTGCTCATCCTGTGGGGTGTTTTTTATTTGTATTTTTTAACATACAATCTTTCATGTAGTTCCAGGTTTGAAAAGATTCTTGGAAGTTCTATAGACATAGGAAACCTGTACAAAAGTACAAGTGGTCTTTGTTTTAAATCTTTAAATGTATTTTAAGTATAAAGCTCTACATTATTATGGGGCTGTAGATCAACAAATTGTAGAAAGAAACTCTTCATTTTGATTCAGTTCTGTTGAAGCAAACATTTGACAGATCTTTATACATTAAAGTTGTTCCTTTGGAGCTGTATGTAAATTGCTTCATAATTGCAAGTAGAAGTGAACATTTTTAATTGGTAGGTGCTGACCTGTGGCAGCATGTTTGCTCTCAAAGTGCTGATTTTTGTGAAGAAAAATCTTTTTAGTAAATACAGTACATATTGTCACTTTAGGAAGAGGTGAAACTCCAAACTGCTTCTACTGCTTACATGAGATTAAAAAAAAAAAAAAGTAAAAAATTACACCAAAGCAAAAAAAAATCTGTTGCTATTAAATGCTGAAGGTCTCTGGGACACTTCAATTATTATGTTATGGGCACAGTAGCAGAGAGAAAATAAACATAACCATTACCCAGTGATCAGATTTAATGAATTTTCCTGTTTGACCCTCTTGCACTGTCTGTCAGATCTTGTCTCTCTTGTCTCTCCTGTACCTGTGAATTTATTCTCAGCCACGTATCTTCTAATGAGAGAAATCTAATCATCGCCAGCATGCAACTTTGAATGTAAATATGATTCTATGATATAGTTTGCATTTGGTGCTCAGAAATAATTATGACCATCATTTCACCTATTTTTTCATGTGGTATAGCTGGGCAAAGAAATCACTGCTTTTGTTGTTGGAGATTTAAAAAAACCCAACAACTCCAACCCAATCCTCCCAAACAAACCGGTGATTTGTTTACCGTGAAAACAGCTTTATTTTTCAACATTTTCTCCTTCGTAAAACATGGAGCAGAAGGAGAAAGATGTGGTATGAGAGAGAATAGCGGGAAAGCCCCCTCCGTTTCCCCAGTCTTGCCCCCAAATATTTTTTTCTGGGTGATATTTTTGTCAGAATTGCAAAAGAACTGGAAATTTCCCCTCTGGAGGGGAAAAATTCTATTTGATAGCTTATATAAACTGATTAACCTCAAGAATATATTGCAGTATAGCTGTCTATACAAATATAAACAGATTTATACAGATGATCTTACAATAACTGTTACAGTATATTTTAGATCTTGTCAAATTTGGAGGTTTTCTTCTTTAGAAGACATTTGGGCAGCTGATTGTTAAAAGTCAGCTCCTGTACAACTTAAGGCACTGTTGGGCATGGTAGTCATTAGTCATGAGACTAGAAATAATTTTTGGTTATATATTCCTCAGTGGAAAATGTAAGTTTGCATGTTACCAGTTTTCAGTTAGGGCTATGACATCATGCTTTTCTTGCTGTTTTAAATCGGTATTTACAGTGGGTACATATGATATCGTGGTTTAAAATAAAAGGTGAGAGATGAAGAAATTGTCACCTAACCAAAATGTCATGAAGCACATTTTTCCCCAAATAGGGAGAAAAGTTGATAGATACTCTTACTGTATTGTTACGCTCCAAAGGTTTTCCCAAAGCTCGAACATAAGAGTTGTTCCAACATAACTTTTTTTCCCCCATGTTTAAAAGAACAGCTTTTCTTACCTCTGCTGCTGTGATATCAGCCGTAAAACTCAGAAGAGTGTCTGGCTTAAAAAAACTTGCAGCCTGGGGCCTTAGAATCAAAACTAAATTTGGCTTGTTCAGCACTTACTACTTCAGTGAATTTGTAAGGTTGTGAATAATCTGTCATGAAGGCTTATACCATTTTCTTGGCTTGTGAAGCTACTGTCCTTTTTTCTGTGATTGTCAAAACAAACATTATTCTGGGGAATAAAGAGGCTGCACATCCACCTACGTATAGATCTGCTTCTTCTGTCTCTTGCCTTCCATTGTTCCACATACTTGTCCTAATGGGGTTGATGTTAGGCCAGATGTAATGTGCACCAACCACAGAGATGTGCTGTTCTGGGGCACTGTTGACTGATAACCAAACTAGTGAACCCCTGTAATGACACAAGACCTGGCCTGATGGCTCACTGTGAAGGAAGCACTGCAGAAGAGTGACACACACTTGCCCCTGGCCATGGTGCTGCTACGGTAGCCTGGTGAAATCCAGCCGTGGGAGAGGCAGCCCCTTGGCTGGTTTGTGTCCTCTTGTATTCTGAATGTAAACATGGGAGGACACTGCATGCTAGGAAGCACATTTGCTGGCAGGTAAAATTCCAAATCCTGCCCTGGTTTCTGTTGTAAAAGGACCTTGAAATACATTGTCTGAACTATTGCTTTGTAAGGCCGGGTTTCTTTGACCGTGGGGTTTCTTTGACCACAGGGTGCTCTGGTCCTGTGGAAGTTTGTCCAAAATGGGCTGCCCTTACTCCTATCCTTCCTCTGCAAAGTTTTACTGATAACAATATGCAACAATATGTGTGCTTAGTATAAAACCTGCCATCTTATTTTAATAAAACAGTCTGTTTTTCTAGGTTTAAACTTATCCTCTATGAAAGAATGGGGAGGGGGCAAGTGAGGAAGTCTTGCAAAACATAAAAGGAGTGAATTCAAAACCAGATTCTATCTTGGCAGGTTAATAAGAATTTATAGAGTTTGGATACAAAGTGTGTTCTCTTTGTGTAACTATTTTGAAACACATTGGCAGAGAGTTGACTTTGCACTAACAAGTTTTGTAGGATTTTTATGGTATGACTTTGTTCCTCACCTTATTTTTTGTTTTGTATACCTTGTTAATGAACTGGAATTCTTACAAACTTCAGTTGCTGAGGCATATTGGAAGGTAAGCTAATTTACCTTTTTAAGGGAGTGAAGGAAGGAATTTAACTTTTAGCTTTCTCCCTCCCTCAGACTACGCTCTCAACCACTCTGAGCTTCACTCCCAGACTCCCTTCAGTTCCATCCTCAAGGGATACGTTTGTCCTTGAGGCTCCTAAATTCAGTTAGCTAACATATGTTAAAGTAATTGTGAGGACAACACAGACTGGTTTTGATTTGTGTTTGTATCTCATGTTCAGATGTGGACTTCAATAATTAATTTTAATATGTTAACCTTAGTTAAAACCTGGGTTGCCTTGTCTTTGCTTCTGTTTTATTGTCAGTTAGCCTAAGATTGTAATTGATCTTTTTTTTTTTCAGTGCAGATATTTGTCCTACTGAAGGACTTGTAATAAGTTCTTTTTTGACAGCACAGGAAATTTTGCAGCTCTCTTTGTTGAGGGTTTCATCAGAAGGCTTTCCTTTCTTATGGCATTAGTTGACTTCTGCTTCTACCCTAGACTGTTGTTCCAGGTCTGCATTGATGATACACCTCCATATCAAAAGAGGAGGGAGATCAAGCAGGACAATACTGGCCTATGGCACATGTTTTAGGCCAGAAAATCTTCAGGTTGATAGTTGAGTCGATAATGAACCATGCCAGTAACCAGGCATGATTACTAAGTGGTAACTACTACTCTATTCTTAGCCTAAACATAAGTCAGTTTTGGATTGTTTTTATTTTCGGAGGGGATAATGCACCTCTGCACAAATGCACCTTTGCAAACAGGAGCAGGATGGTAAATAGGCTGTGCTAGAAGCCTATTATAAGTTGATGAAGTCAGTAATGGTAGCATTTGAATTCCTAAACTGACATTTTTTGCTCTAATTATGGAATTTGAAAGGGAATCAAGACTGACCTCAAAACTTTTTTTCCCCCAAGCTTTTAATGTCTCCACAGAATGCTTCCTTTCATATTTGAAAGGAAAATATACCTTGTACATAAAAGGAGGATGACATTTGTTTTTAATATTGTTAGGGAAAGAGGAGTTAATTTGCCTTCCATCCTCTCAGGACAAATTCCATTCTTGTCTAGGTAATACTTGATTTAACCTTGAATTTTGGCTTATCATAGCATAGAATATTGCTTGAGGTGCGAGAGGAAGTACTAAGTGGTCCATCGGCAAAGTGGTCTTACAGTAAACATTGAATGCAACAAGCTTTTGCTAAATTAAGCTTGTGAATTTCTACACGTATAAAGAGCAAGCTGGCTTTTTGTCTGCCATGCTTTCTCCACACTTTTGATCCTTTGCTTAGTCTTTGAAGTTGTTTGCTATTTGGATTTGGATGTTTTTTAAGTAAAGAAGTAGCTGTCAGAGCTGTTCTTTTTAAAACCCATTGCACAGTTGCAAAACAGGTTACCAATAACAAGTTGCATACCCCTTGCTTCTTGCATGCAAGTCACTCTAATTTATAAATAGAACTGTACTGATAGACAGAACTTGGCCTATCCTCTTGTCCTCTTATGCGAGTTATTTTGTTTTAAAAATAGAACTGTCCTAGAACTGATATGTAACAACGAGGTTGTGAAAGTTCACTTCTAGACACTACCGTAATTAAGCAGCAAGTTGCAAGGAGCAGTGTGCATATTCTCATCAATAATCTAAAGATTTTAAAGTACAGTGGTATTAATTTGGGTTTTTCAAAGAGCTGTGCAATTGGAAAGTGTTGCACTTCTGTGTGTTGTTCCTTTGTTCTAGCTTATCAAAACATACCCATAATACACATGTGCATGTCCATAAAGTAATAACTGTTGTGAGTGTTACAAGAAAGAAAATGTTTCTGTAAGGACTCTTCAGGTAGTAGATAGTAACTGTAATGTGTAATTTATTGAACTCCTGCCTTGCTCGTAGCAATGTTGTAGTACGTTTAAGCGTGGATCCCAAATGCCAATGCTTCCTTAGCATGTTTTAAGGTAATTGTGCTCTGCAGTAATTTTGGTCTTCATTTTGTTCACTTTTTTTTTTTTCTTAGAGTTTGCTTCTAAAAGTTTTGAAATCTGCCTTGATATCTATTGTTGGGGGTTTTTTTTGTGTATTTATTTGTTTTGGCTTTGGTTGCTTAGTGGTTTTTTTTTGATAATTGTTTTTTAATTCAGGTTTTGTGCTCATAGCAGCACTTTAATATGCATAAGAGACTTTACTTGGATGTTTAAAAATCTTAATTTTTTTTCAGGCAGTTTTGTTTGGCTTTTTTCCTTCCACCTCAGTTACCACAGGCATTTAAATATACAGGGTTGCATGATTATGCTGAAAGTCTGGGGATGGATGAAGGTTAATCTGATTAATTTCTGTAGTATGATTTAGAGATGGACTGATGTCAGCAGTTAGATAGACTTGATAGAAGTTTTACTTCTATCAAAGATAATTTGTAGGCTCTGCAGAGGAATAAAATTGAAAGACATGATTTGAAGAATTATTTTTTTTCTTTTTTTCTAATAGCCTTTCCAAAGAAATCTCTTGTGTTTCTGTTAAGTACTTTTATATCTAATACTTAGCTTCTGCTGTCATAGTGGCTTCACTTGAAGTAAAATAGCCTGGTAATTTTTTTGAGGTAAGGAGGGAATTAAGAAGACCTCATAAAAAGGTCTAAATTTTGACATCTGAATGATTACTTCAAATGGTAGAAGATAGACTCACTACATTTCTTTTCAGCAGGGTTGCTATGGTTAGCTGAGCAATATGGGGGGAGAGGAGTGTGAGAGCTTTTCCTACCTCTCAGAGCATCTTGTGACTATAAAATTCTTCTATTACTTATCTGGATGTTTCCTTCATGTTCTAAATATACCAGTGCTTGGGAGATTACTCATTTTTGTGAAAATGAGAGAGAAAACAGGAAAAATTAAAGGGGTTCTGAAATAGGTAGCCATGGAAGGTATTGATGGCTCAGAAATAACTTAAGTGTTCTGTGAGTTGGGAATGGGACATGAGTCCTAAAACCAAATAAACAGTTTCCATCTTGTGGACAGGACTCAGAGGTACACAGCTAAATAGTCAAAGTTCAGTGGGAGCCTGTGATGGTCATCTATCTGTATGCCTAAGCTCAGTGAATGGTTTGAATGTATCGGCTTCCTGACAGCTAACAGGTTGGAAAGAGGCATCTTTTGTACTTTTATTCCTTAAGAAGCAAGACTGTTCTTTATTACTTTTTAATTTAAAAAGCGATACAAAATGACTTTATATTCACACAATCAGCTAAGCATGGCACGAACTACAGAGGCTTTATTTTAGCTACCAAGTTTAAGGTATCCAAACTTTAACTTGAATCATACTTGAACTCTAGCTATTCAGATTTATTTAAGAAAGCAACGTGTTGTCCAAGGGGATGCACATGTAGTAAAAAATCATCTTGAAGGAAGAGGTTTGCTTTGCATGTGTGTTACGATAGGATGGTATTTTGAGTGTTTAAGAATTGTTTTACCCACTGTTAACCAGCAGAGAGCACTTTAGTTTATAACATATCTATTAAAAATATGAAATTGAGAAAAGCTGGGGTTCTTTTTCTTTCTGAGACAGCCATTACAAATAAACTGCCTGTAAAAATTAAATGCCTGGGTTTGTGCATTATCAACAGTGTATTTAAAAAAAAAAATAAATTGCTTTATAAGTATAAATTTTATTGTATGCCAGTGACTTAAGTGAAGGTTGAAGGTATGTGTTATCAGTAGTCTCTTGGTAGTGTCAACTCTGCACCTTATGAGATACAGTTCCTCAAAATATCAACCTTACCAGACTGACATAGAGAATTATCTCCCTAGCTTGGAGCCCCAGGTTCAGGTGGCACTGGTTTGTTGACAGTACATGAAGACACCAAGGGGAAGGACTTGTTGCCAGCGTATAGAAAAAGAGCTTCCATGTGATGGTGCTGTTGTGGTTGCTCACTGAAATTCATTCGTAGAGAATAATACAAGGAAAAAGGTTTGAGGCAAATAGCATTATGAATCAGTACATTGCATCTTCTTTTCTTAGTCTGTGATATGTGTATGTGTTGATTGTCATGAGTGAAATGCTACTGAAATGAAGGTGAAGGGTGGGAAGATGTGAAGAGATGGGAAGCAGGAGCATCCTGATATGGACCTCCAACCCTCCTTCTCCCTTCTCCCCTCCCATCCCAAACAAACTATGTTATTAATTGGAGGTTGCCTGTTTAATAATAATAATAACACTAATAATAATACTAAACCACACAAACAAAACCCCACAAGAAAAGAAACCCCCTCGATGTCACCTCTGATGTGACTGGTGTCCTCGGAAATGGGCAAATCAGTGTTTTGCTTTCTCAGGTCTGCAGTATGAGTGCAGTAGTGGGGCTATTGCATGATGTTTGATACCTGTTCCACCCTGTCACCTACCCTCCCCCAGCTAGCTTGGTGGGAGGGAGTATTGCTCCTAAGGGGCAAGGTCAGTATAGCAATCTGTGGATGTACCTAAGGAGAGGTGCACAGTCTTTAATGTGGCAATGATATAATTTAAACACATCTTGCATGACTGCTGTCATGGCTGCTGGTAACGTGTGGGTTGCATGTAATGTATTCTAGTGGGCACAGGGGGGAGAGAATTATTGCAATGAGGTATCTGACCTCTCCTGATTTTTTTTTTTTTTTCCATGAGACTTGTAGGGAAGTAGCCAAAGCATTCTGCGGAGTAGGTCATAGCATGTGGAAACATGATCTGTAGCCTGCTAGCTGTGCACATACATGAGGCACGTAACACTTCTGGGGGAGACTGTAGAAATCCTGTCATAGGAACCGGCGTACAAGGGAGGAGCAAGCTCTCACAGGCAGGGATAGTTGTAAATATGTGTTTTGCTGAAATATTGTTGCTGCTTTTATGAGATGAATAATTAATGTTATAAACCATATTATTCAGAGTGGCAATTTGCAGGTCCTTTGGATGGGGATGTAGAGCTGTTGGAAACATAAACATCTCATCTAGCAATTTCTTCAGCAGCATGTTGTGCCTTTTATTGTTCGAATCTGCCTGGGAGTGGCTTTAAGATCCAGTAACCTGATCTTTTATCACTCTTGGAGGCTTCCTTTTCTGGTATGCCCTGATGCATTCAACACATGTCAGTATTGTACGCGACCGGCAATCAGAGCAATTCAGGCTCGCTTTTTCTGTCTGCTAGAAACAGCAAATCATCCGTTGGTGAACGCTTCTCAGACTTGTCAGCTGTCTGCAGCTAATTTCTGTGTGGCTCATCAACCCCATTTAAGACACTGGGAGCGCCGTGGATGACCAAGCTAGAAATCATTGACAAGATCTTATCTCGGGAGTTAAGACTGATTAAAAATGAGAGAGGAAAATGGTTTTTCTTTTCCTTAGAGGAATCAGACTGATGTGAGAACACTGTTTCTCATGGAGGAAAAAGGAGCAAGGCTTTGAGCAATTCAAGGCTGTGCAGGAGGAGCAGAGACTGCCTTTAAAACAGCACTTATTCTGTTACTTATCTGAGAAACGACAGCAGATGGACTTCGGTTTCAGTGCTGTGAATATTTGCCGTGGCATTGCATGTTGGAATACAAGCAGTGATCTCTTTTATTCCCCTTCCCCTGTATATTTACCTGCTGAAAAATGAGTGAGGAAGCAAAGGAGAAGAATACTAAACCAGCTCACAGGAAAAAGAAAGGAAAAAAGGTAACTCCCTATATAGACAGTCTGCTGCAATGCCTTTTAATTTTTAGTCATTTTGTTTTCTAGCAGTTTGTTTCTGGCTGTAGAGTGGCTTTGGTTTGATAATTTATTTAGAATAAGGATAATGGTAGAATCAGGATGGTTTTGTTTATGCTAGATGCTGATGGGTGTGTTCTTTGCTAGAATCAGTAATACCATCAGAACTCGGTTGTTTTGCATTATTTGAATATACCAGTGTTTAAATATATGTTAGTTCCAGAATTTCAATGTGGTTATAGTTTTCATAGTGTATTCCAAACACAGGATTAACAAGTAAACAGGTATCTAAATGAAGCCTTTTTTAAAGGAGAGACTGGTAATCAACATGTGCTCTTGTAAGTGAATATTATGGACATTGCTAAGAAAAGCAAGTTTTACAATAAGCTTTTGTTTTTAAACAGCTATTTTTTTTTACTGTATGCCACTTTGATCAGTTTTATATATTTTGGGAATTGGAAATACTGTGGTTAAACTAAACTCTGGAATAAAATTCCAGTTTCAGTGGAACTTGTGTATGCTACAGTGTAAGTCTTTTGCCTGAGGCTGTACTTAAAAAGATGAATTTGATTATTACCTTTTATGTGGCAGTTTTTTGCTTTCCTGATACCCATGTAATTTCCCCCTCCCATTTTGATATGGATTATTTTAATATGTTTATGCTCAAGAATCAGATTGTTAAATCTAGGAAATTGACTTCTTCAGGTTTTTCTAATTCTTATTTTAAATATTAACTTAGTATGTTAAGTTATAATGTCAATTTCCTTGAGCACTATAGAAGATGACATCTGAAAGGTTTATTGTTATTGTAGAGAATACATTTAGACTCCCACCCTTTATTTTCTGAGAGTATGTTTGTCTTCCTACCATATGAAAGTGTATGACAGACTCATATTTAATCCATTTTCTTGGTGAAGGATTCAGTAAAGATTTTTGAAAAGGCAAATTAAATCAGATCTGTTCCTCTATTCTCCCAGAATTGCAATGAGAAGCTTTGGAAGGGAGCAGAAAAAAATGTAATTAAAATCACTTTTAATGGTAAATTAGGATACCTTCCTGCAATACAGAATGCTTCCATCAGGCATGATAGATTGCTTCAGGACTAGAAGATGCTTCTATAACTAAATTCTGGCGTGGGTTTTAAATTTTGAAAATGTTAATATTTTTAATATGTTATACAAACACTTTTTATGGCATTCAGTGGTCTAGCTGTGGTTCTACAGCACACTCCAAGTTTTATGGCATAAGCTCATATAGATCCATGTCTTCTAGAGGACGAACCCAATAGCCAACAAGACAGAGCAGCCCAGGTGATTTAGAATTAAGCAACGTTTGGAGTCTCATCTATTATTCCAGGAATGGCTGCTGACCATCTACCTGTATATTCACCTTCTAAAGATGGTATTCTACGTGGGCAGGAGGCTACAGCTGCCCAGTCCAAATCCAGTCTCATTGACTTACACAGTGTGCTGTTGGTCTCAGGGGAGGTGGCTGGAGGAAACTCTTGGATGTGTTTATGCTTGTGAGCTGTTGCTGTGAACATAGAAGGCCAGTGGCACAACACTCAGTTGATGTCTTGCAAGGTAATGGTAAAGTCTACCCTTATGTGCCTTGAGCCTTCGCTACATGAGCTGTAGCCAGCACCAGGGCGTGACTGTAAATGATTGCATTTCAACATGGAGTGGCTAGAGCTTTTTAAGCCTGCAGAAAGTGTTGTTTCACTGTTTTGTCTGATTTTTCTTCATGCTTTTGGAATCATTGAGGCTGCTGGGATATGCTGCATCACGCTGAGGTGTGTCCCTTGTGACTAGTGCACATTAATGCTGCTTACATGTCAGTGTTAAACACAGGCTTTGGCCAGAATATGCCCAGTGGAAAGGGAACTACTCCTTTAAACAAGAAGCAACCATTTCTTCTGGTCCTAGTAGAAATTTCCCACACTTTTCACAGTTCATTGGGGGAAGGTTTTAAATTTATTGTTTTGATACAGAAGATAAATCTCTGAAGGGGCAATGAAGAAACAGTTAACTCAGGAATGCTTTCCAAGAAAAGTTTGATAAACAAATGGTGTTTGGCTGTAAACTTCTGAGCCAGGTGAAAGCTTAACTGGGTCTGGGATTCCAGTGAGATACACCACCTGCCCATCCTAAAAGTAGGTATCCTGAAATGGGTATTTCCATGGCTGCCTTCCTGTTCTCTTTAGATAGTTCCTTTCTTGGCAGCTGTGCTTTCTCCATATTTAGCCTTTCCCTCGCCTTCTGTCTCATTTATCTTCAGAGCTGAGTGGTGGCAAGTCTTCCTTCTGCTCTTTGACTGCTGAGTTACTCATTCATATCCTGTTACTTCTTCATCAACTCTTGGTTTTCCTGTGCTTACACAATTTCTGAAATAAGGATACAGAAAGAGTAGGAGGACAGTGATGGAAAGGTCACACAGTTTGCTATAGGGAAACCACAGTCAGTAGCATGTGCTCAGTTTTCCAGAGTTGTATGTTTAGGATGTACCACAAAAAAAAAGCCCTAACCTGCTCAACAGTGTGTTGCTTTTGAGCACAAAGGTATGCAATGACTATATTTAGAACAGATTGGCCAAAGGAGAAGATTTTCCACAAGTATGCTGAAAATATCCATCTTGATGGAGAGGATGGAGATAAGAAGCAAACTGGGAGGTGTTGCTGAGATTTATTTTGAAGGATGGCAATTTAGATGAAAGCGGAACAATACTGTGTTTAGCACTGTGATAGTAAGCATAGATACAGCTTTCAAAGGATGATAAAGGTACTGTGTCAATATTTATTGCTAAGGCTACACTGAACAGGGTTTTAGCTCCTATGGAATAGAAAGCCTAATTAGTTTTCCTGTTCCATCCTTAAGGGTTCCTCTTTACCAGCAGCCTATGCCTCTTGCTTTTGAGCTTCAGTTGTCCTGCAACTTCCAGCCATGCTTTTACAGAATCAGTGTTTTGAAACTGTCAGGTTTAATCCCTAGGCATTATGGAGTGGCTTTCTTGTATGTTTGTGTCATCACTTTTCAGTAAATTTTGGAATCTCAGTTACAGAAGAGCATTGAACTGAGCTGTCACTAGAGATGTTTTGATTTTGAACAAAAGAGAGGCATTCTTTCCTCTTCTCCTTCAAACTACTATAATGAAATCAGCTACGAAAATACTTATGGCCCTCTGAAGCTTTAAAAGGTGATCAGAAGTGTATGAAGAAGAAATAAATTAAACCAGCTCAAAACTTCTGTAGTGAAAGATTTTTTTTTTATCCTGCCCCCCCCCCCCCCCCCCCCCCCAATTATTTAATTTTACAGTTACTTGCTGGGCACCAGTCACTTGTGGATAGTAGGAAATGACACATTAAACTCTTCTAACAGAAGCTTTGCTGAAAATGCTTTTTGGTTTGGGGAGTCTTTCATTTCTGTCTTTCCCTGCCTTTTCCAAGATCTCCAGACAACCTGCACAAACAATGTTGCTGATGTGTCTCTCAGAATATGTATAGCATAAATCGGTAACAGAAACTCCTAACAGGAATGTGAAAGAAGAGTTTGTCCTTCAATATACGCAGAAGAGAGCTCACACTGAACTCTTGGTGATTCTAGAGCAATCTGGTTATTAATCCACTTCACTGCCTTACTTAGTTGATCACTGTAGTATAATTTCAACGTTGCGTTGTGTTCGTTCCATTGCTTTGTGTAAAATATGAATATGCTATGCAAGGAGCAAGCTGCTTGTGCAGCAGATTGAAAATCAGTGCTTGGGGTCAGAATGTTTAGGGTAGCCAAAATTATGATTTTTTGAGTAATAGGAAGTTTAGTTCAATCCACTTTTGTTGAGGCAGTAGCCTGGGCTCAATACATTGAGAACACACTTCCTAATTTCTGCCAGTGAGTATTTGCTCTGTCTTAAGTCCAAGGTTCAACTCGGCAGCATTAGTGACTGTCTCCAGAGGGGACTTGTCTGTTGTTGCATGCGGCTGAAAATCTGGTCAGAAGTGTGTCTTTTACTGGGCTGAGAAACTTCAAGGGGCTTTTGTATGGGGGTAGATGCTGAGAGGTCAGAACTGAACCATCCTGTGCTGTTGTAACAATGCAATATCAATAGTGGTCTGGGAGAAGGGTTGTCACTGTTTCTGATGTTGCCGGCTCAGGTCCTTTATAGGCAAAACCTGCCTCTACTGAAATAGCATCACCGATTTCAGTGGGAAAAATTTAAGGGGTCTGAGGTCTTGGCATTTTGTCTTTATATTGTCACAAGATTCATTTGTGTCTGTATAATTACAGCAAGACTTCTGGTGATCATACCTTAGCACCTGTGAAGACCAACTTTTGTCATGACAGGATAAGAAATACCGTTTTGTTTAAGATTCATGATGATATCTACTTCTTCCAAAGCTGTCTTTTACCATCTAGATTTACTGATTTGGTTGCTTTAATGAACCATGTTTTATTCAGTTCTCATACACATTATAGTTGCTGGGGGAGAATGTTCACTGCTGTTTGCTCCTAGCAAAGAATATAGTCATTGATAATGGTAGATAAAATGTTCATGGCAGACTTTTCTCAATTTTTTGTAGCTTTTAATTTGTTCATGAAATTAACTTATTACTTGGAGTGTAAATTGATTTCTAAATCTGGTTTGCTCCTAACAAGCTGAGAAAATTTCTTAGATTTGTGAAATAAAATGTGAAGGACTCCGCAAGGAAAGTGCCTCTCTTCTTGTCTTGGTAAATAAGGTTTATGCTAGGTTGTTTCTACGGATGAGAAGTGGTTCTTATAGATTTAAATTTAACTGTATGGTAACGGTCTTAAACCTTCATAGGTCAATGTATCCTATGCTGAAAATTTAATTTAGTGTTATGATACAGATTTGTTTTGGCCTCGTTTGCCAATTTCTACTCGTTCAGCTTTAACGTCCATTTTGTTGTTAAGAAAGATTCTTCACCTCACACTTTGAGCAAATATATTAAAGAGAAAGCAAATTGCGAAAAGACCCCGGAACTTCTGAAAGATACTTCTTGTTTGCATGTCCAAATACTAAAAGCCAAGGAACAGTAGAATAAAGAAGTTTTCAAATCATTATGACTATTCTTTGTTCTATTCTAAAGCTTCAGGCTTTAACATAGTGTTCAATGGAAAAAAACACATTTACATTTTCTTGCTATAGACAGTTTTCTGAATTACACAAGAAAATGAAAATGTTTTCCTTTTTTAAACTGGAATGAAATGAAGCATATGTAATGACAGATTAAGCATCTTGTTGTTTTGAAATGAGCCATTTCAAATGTTCATTTTCACTTGAAAAAAAATTCTGATGGTATTACCTAGCTTCAGTAGTATTAGTCCTAGTAATAGCTCCTATCTCCTAAAGATGCATGATTAAAAAATTTCAAGTAGATGTTATTGTCATAGTGTCTTAAATGGAACAGCAAGGTAGGTTATTGTACTGAATTTTGCACATAATTCACTCTAGATAAGTGACAGAACTTGCAACGTGAGTGACAATCCATTTGCTGTGAAATTACCGCTCTTGCTGAAAGAACAATGATTTTTTTTTTTTTTAATTATTTTTAACCATGATTTTTAACAGAGGAATCCTGCAGTTTGTGAAAAAATGAAACCTGGGGGAGATTCTTGGATCCCGTGACATAAGTTCATCCTACAGTTTTGAGCTTTTTCTAGAAAATTCAGGTGTGGATAGTTATTATCTTTTTGAAGGATGACTCTAGGAAGTAGAAGTACAATTGTGGATAAGGGCTTAAACTGATTTTTTTTCCTCTTTGTTTACCAAATTCTGCTTTTCTTGTTGTGGGTTTTTCCCCCTTGCTTCAATGAGCCATGTTCCCAGCTGTTATATGACCAGTCATTTCCCAGTGTTGCCTTCTTTCTAAGGCCTGTGTAGACTTTTCCTTCCATTTCTTTTTCAGCATTTCCTCACTGTTTTTGAGCTGTTTCTTCCCTTGAATCCCTTAAATGGCAACAGAATACTGTTGCCATGTATTCTCTGCCATGAAGTTGATGGCCTTGAGTCAGTTTTTGGATTGAATCTTCTGTTTTTTTCAAT
Organism: Psittacula echo; assembly: GCF_963264785.1. Classification (NCBI taxonomy): domain Eukaryota; kingdom Metazoa; phylum Chordata; class Aves; order Psittaciformes; family Psittacidae; genus Psittacula; species Psittacula echo. The sequence continues at coordinate 49,896,378 of NC_137743.1, forward strand.
ACTTCAGTCATGTTTAACTGTACACTTTGTAGCAGGTTTCCATCTCTACGTTTCTGTATGTTTTCACCCATTACCCAAAGGACTGGGAGCGCACACAGGGTCTGGGTCCTTGGTGGCCTCTTCTGGGTGCAAGTGTGCCAGAACAGGAGTGCAAAGGGCAGTGTTCCAGGATGGCTTGCATGTGAGTCGTTGCTGGTGTCTGGTGCCTCAGCTGGAGGACTTTCAGTGCCTCCTGTTCCATAAGCTGGACACTTACAGTCCAGGTCAGGTTGTCTCTTTTGCAGTAAATTGGTTTATGTACAATTAGATTACAGTTAGATTGGATTACAGAAAGTGGGTTCAAGCTACAAGAGACATAGTGGATCAGCTTCAGTTACATATTGCTGTTTTGCAGTTGTCAGAGGCACAGGAAGTTATATGTTTCCCTAATAGTGCTTTTATTAAACCACTGTAAACTTCAGTTGGCTCCAACTTCGACTGATTTTGAGTCATAAGGAAGCCTTTTTCAATTCCTTAGAACCCAGAAGGTCTGTGTTTAGCATCAGGGATTTCCTTTTTCCAAACCCTGTGACTGATGCTATTATAGAATTCAGTAGGTCTTAGCACCTAGGTAGGTTGGGTAGGTGTTAAAATGCTTATCACATTTATGCAATGGTTATGTCTTAAAAATACTTTGATCAATCTATCAATTAGATCGAGGAAACCAAATGCTTCTGGACATACCCCTTTCACTTCCAAACAAGAGCCTGTATATTTGCATAACCCTTTCGAGGCATGGGCTTGTTCCTCAATCTGTTTACCTCAGTTTCACTTTGTGAAGGTGGTGGTAGAACCTGCAGCTTTTCTTCACCTCTGGATGACTCCAGGCAGGAGTAGGAGATGCTGCTCTGCAGTTTCAGGGCCTAGAGCAAACCAATACCCTGCTAGGAGGGAACTAGCTCAATCACATTTTTTGTTGAAAATACCAAGGTATCTTAGCAGGGAAGAGAAGATTACCAAAGTAGGCAATTTAGGGTTTTAAGCTGAAAAAATAGAAATTGTTTTTCTTACCATGTTGAAGCTCTATATTTATTAAAAACGCTGGAGCCAGGGTACCATGACTAGCTGTTGGATCTTTCACTTGCCAAGCAGGTTCATCTTCAGGTTATAAATCTTAATGCTATATAAAACCAGTTTATTAAATTACTAGGTATTAGATCCTTATTTCAAGTGAGGGATCTTTTAGTATCTATTTCAAGTGAGGGATCTTTTAGTATCTGATCAAACTAATAATATAATGAATTCTCATTGATCACTCTTCTAAACATCTCAGATTTCAAGTTTGGAACATGGACAATACTTTACAGAAGTAATAGTAATCTCCATGTTGTCTTCCAGTTATTTTCTAGCTTGCTAATGGAGGTGCAGGTTGTTGCATTCCACTGACTGCCAGGTACTGGGTCAGACAGCTGAAAGTATTTGCTGGATAAACTGAAACAGGCATGAATTTTGCAATCCTTTCCTTCCCAAAGCAGCAGTGGGCAAAGCTAGCCTGTTTCTCTTAGTGTTGAAGAATTGCAATGAACTGTCTGGATGGGGAAAAACTACAGATGGTATATTTTCTTTAGCATTTCTTTGATACGTAATACACACCATATCTTACCTAATTTGAATGCATAGCTAAGTATATTTAAGACAATTTAAAGTTTTACCATAACAGACTTGTTTCAGGTATGTGCTGTAGAAAGAATTCGGTTGTTGAGAATTCTTGATAGGGCATTAGCAATTTGTGAATGTGAACAAGGACTGATTTATCTGAATAATTTTTTTTAAGGTGTCATTATATTATGAAAGGGAATAATATAAAGCAGTGTAGTGCTTCATGATGTTCACCATTAAGTCTGTTTTATAGTTTTGTTTAAAACTGCAGTTTAGAGGGAATAGTCTTTTTCGGGGGGGAGTAATAATGGTTATATAAACATTATGTATTACTGTTGTGTGTGTGGCCTTTTCTTCTAGTTTGGTGTAAGCTTATATCAAAGTCAAAATGAACTGATCACTGCAGGCTGTGTTCTTCCTCCTCTTTTTGGATGTGCCATTCGTGGAGCAATCTGTAGTGAACAATTTGATAGGCTTGTTTTGTTGTTTTTTTGTTTTTTTTTTTTTTTTTTTTTCATTGTGAAATATTACGAAAAACAAAAGTTAAAAAGAAGACCAACAGTTTTGCTGTACTACCTGGTATTTATCTGATTTCTTCTAATCATATTTTTATGGAGACCCTCTTAGTAAAGGGGTGGTTGATGTTTCTAATCAAGGTCACATAACTTATTTCTTTTAGTAAGTTTCTAAACTAGAATACAAGAACCTTTCTGAGAAAATCCTGAACATATGTAAGACCCTATGAATCTGACTGATTTTTTTCTTTCCTCTTTTTTTTTTCCCCTAGTATGCTGGAAATTTGTAATTATCTTGGAATTTGTATCAGGGGAATGAATGGGAGAATCTGGGAAAGTAGAAGGTGGTGAAAGAAGTGAGATTTTTCAGATCTGTCCAGGGCTGTGTTTATTTGGGCAGAAGCAGGGGCAGGGCATTCCCTCTCTTCTGCTGGTTTCCAGCTTTTTGTTGCTGGCTATCTCTGGGGCTGTGCCTGGGCTTGTTGGCGTATTAAAAGCATATGGATGTACTGATCTTGCAGGTTCTGAGAACAGTGTTTGCAAAAACACGCTAAAACAGGAGGTGCTCTATGTGGTGAGGATGAAATTTATCCTGATGGAGACAACCATCTTCAGGCAAAATCTCAGTTGTGTGTGAAGGATGTAAATACAAAATATACAAGCCTCAGGCAGAGTGGTGTAGGATTCACATGTACCCTGGTCATATGGGGCGAATGCGATGCAAGTGATGCAAAGGACTCTCCCTTTTCCCTGCTCCCCTAAATGGACCTGTAATTTCTTTTACTTAATTACTATTATGCGTGGTTGGGAGAAAGTATCATTCTAATTAGTAATTGATATTTGCAATAGAATGCCAGTGCGGAGTTACCGAAGGGGAAAGCCTTAGCAAATAGAGCAATGTCACTTTGAATGGTTTTCCATCTGAAAATTATTAAAGATGGTCTGTGTAATTCTGGCTGCTGGTTCCACTCATACTCTATTGAGTGTGAAGGACACATCACAGAGAGGTTTTATTTAAGTGTCCTTTTCTTATATAAAAATCAAAAAAAGGGAATGCAAGTCCACCCTAAACCGTGGTGGCATTCAGTTTTTTCAGTCATCCCAAGGCCACAAATATAAGCTGCTTGGGTACAGGGTGGTTTCTTGACATAATTACTTCCCCCCCCCCCCTTTCAGTTTTCAAACCAGTTTAGTTCGGAGCATTTCATGTGCTTCATATGTGTTCATTACATAATTCTTGTACAGCTGCTTCAAAAGAATGAATGAAGTGGTGCGTGCAAGTGACAATGGAAACAATTATCCTCTTTCCGTTAATTTCTACCTATGTTACACTGTGTCTTTAACTGTTAGAGCTCCTTCTACAAAAGTCACATACAAGTTCTTGGCATTTTCTTGCCACCTGGTAATAAACAATGTTTTGTCATTAGGAACATCAGCTGAAATAGTTTTGGAAGGTAAAAATAGAAAGAAGTATTTCCTAGGCAGGTGAAATCAGTGAATAGCTTTGCTTTTATAGCCAGAAGAGTTGTTCTAGCAATTTTCCGAATTGTGCCTCATATATGGAAAGGGACATATAGATGACTGGATTTCCAGTCCCAGCTGGAAATAAAGTTTTATATTATTTTAGAATGTGTCCATGAAGCATTTAAGAATATTATTGACCTTTTTCAAAGAAAAGCTGGAAGTCCTGTATGAAGGTAAGCATTGTGATAGTTTGAAGTAATCAAAACCAGATAGATAATGTATATAACAAGGAAGATCTGTATCTGAATCAAAATATAGCTTATTTTACTGATACTTTAACAGGAAGTTGAAAGATAGTGCAAGGGTGGTGTTTACTGTGGTAATAGTGTAATTGCCTACAAGCAAAGTATGTGAGAGAAAAGGTTTCAGAGCAGCTTGTGTTGAATAGGGTTTTCACAGTCTTGTTCTTCAAGCAGATTTCAGCAACCAGGTTGTGTGGTGGTTTTGGTTTTTTGTGGGGTGTGGGTGTTTTTGGTTGGGTTTTTTGTTTTGTTTTGGTTTGGGTTTTTTTATACAGTGTAAGAGAAATACTCTAAAACCTGAAAATTCTGAAGAGCTCTTAAAAATGTATAAACATTTTGTTATGGAACCTCGTACCCACTAATGCAATAAGCTTAGCAACACAATAAATGTTGAAGATCAACTGATGGCAACTAAAAAAACCCCAAACAAACAGGATGTCTGTTCATCCACAGGTATCAATGAAACTGAATAGAGTAATGAAATATCATATTTGTAGTAAAGTCTGTATGTGATTTGTCTGAAAGCTGAACTTTAGAAAGTGAAACATCCTAATTATGATGTTATTCAACAGAAATTGAAGAGCAAATCCAAGGCTGACTGTTCAGGGTAACTCTTAAACAAGAGCATAATTATTTAGTTTACGAGTATAGTTAAACTCAAGAACTACAGCCTTTGTTTTAACCCTGCTTTCAAATGTACCGCTCAGTATGACTAGCCATGTAAGTATTATCCTAACCAGATTTGTGCTGAGCCTGTTAGCGTTACTGGCAATTTACTATTTAAAAAAAAATAAAAATCATATGATCGTCTGGAAACGGTAAAAATATCTTTCAGGTGAGAGTTTTGAAACTTTCTGTAAAAAGTTCCCAAGCCCTAGAAATACCAGTCCACGTGTGCTGCTTGAACACGACTGCGAAACAAACACAGCTTGGGCAGGATACAGTTTCCTTCTGCATTGCCGCCTAGCGTTCATTTAAAAACAAACCAAACCAACAAGAAACCCCAAGACAAAAAAACTAAACCAAACTGAAACCAACCCAAATGCAACAAAGCTGAAAAGTTATTTGCTTCTACCGTATTTTTTTTTTCTCAGTGTGCCAAGCCTTTGTATTTATTCCCAATCCTAGGTCTATGCCACTTAATGAATTTAACTGCATGCTTCTGTTCCCTCTTTTTCCTATTAAGTTAGATATAAAGTTGGAGCCCATAACTACAAATATTCTATTTACCTAATCCTTTCCAGGCATCTTAGTTATATCCATGGCTTGACTTACTAATGAAGTTATTTTCTGTCACTCCATGTCTTTTCCTTTCTTTGTATTACACAAACATGTATTTAACAGGAATGGTGTCCTTCCTATTCCTCCTCAAGTTTCAGACTTTTAAATCCCATGAAAACCTGCAGTTCTGTTAAATGAAAAGATGTCTTTATGATGAAATATTTCAATCGGAGACATCCTTTTTTCCTTCTATACTCACAATTCTGCTTTTAGGTGTTGCCTACAATATCTTGAAAATAAAATTAAGATATGGCTCATCATATTTTTCATTTCTAAACACATACATATGTATTTGTAAGGAAGATCCAGTGTGGCAGAACCGACCCTAATGTCAAATTAAATGCAAAGTTGGCAGGGCCAGTTTAGAGGGGAAGTCAGCAGCCTTTGTGATGACCTCGATGGGAAGAACTTCTGTGGTTGCAGCATCAAACTGTTCCCTGTAAGGGAAGCTCTAAGAGTGAAAGGAAGGTAGTGCAGATTCTGCCTAATCTCTCGAGTGGGTGTTTTTATCAGCAGATTGCAAAGCATGGTATTTACAACACTTAATTGTAAACTAGGGCTAAACATGGCTCGTCTTCTGGAAATCATGTTTAATAAAGGGGATCTATCTACTTGATACTGGTAGATTACTTCCAGTGCATATCAACAAATGTCAGTGGCAGAATAAAAGGAGGCTAGTGATCTAGATAAGTTTGAGTATAAAGCAGGCAAGCTGGCTGTCTTTAAAAAGAGAGCCAGCCTAGGCTGAATCTTTAAAACACTGGAGGAGATATTTTACTGCATGTTTTGGCAGGCCATGCAGTACAGGAAGAGCAGTGCTTTTCTGACCTGCAGTGCTGCTGGCTCTGGCTCCAGTCAAGGGCACTGTGGAAAAGGAGGAATAGACATTAGACAACTACCCTCATCCTTGTGCTTTTTAAAGACTCCATCTCTTATTAAAATTACCGAGCAGTTTTTGGTAATAGGATTGCGTAGATGGACAAGAGCCCTCTGTTCTCATGGTGCTCAACTCACTGCTTTTGTTATTGCTTTTCCTTCTTGCGTATTGCATATACTTTAATACTACAAAATCATTTACTTTGTAGTATACACCAAAACAGAAGGGTAAATCTGCTTGCAAAGGATGTAGGTATAGAACGGTCAACTTATCTCTTACAGTCCTTTTTTTTCCTCTATTGGTCTCAGACACCAAAAGATCTTCTAGATCAGTTTGGAATGTTATTGTATTCTCTGAGGTTTAAAGTATATATATATGTATAAAAAAATATTCAAAGTAATAATAAGATGGCTTACAGCAAGTTCAGGAATAAATTTGTGTATTGCCTCTTAGGTCTTTTTCTCACCTTTTGAATTTACTGTGATTACACTGAGAAATCAAAATTACAAGGTTGTAATTGTTTCCGTTCTTTGTGGTCCTGAAATAATGTCATTTTCTTATTGTGTCCAAGTCTCTCAACGACAACCTGAAAGGACAGCAAATTTAAGAAAACAGCATGACTACTTTGAATTATTAATGTCACCATTTCTTTGTACTCATTCAAGCTTTATGTAGGGTTGTTTTTTTTTTTTCCCCATCCCTTTAGAGGACTTGATTTTATAAAATTACTCCAGAAGAATGGCATTATTTTATTAGTTTTATGTTTATCTTGACAATACTGCTTTTTATTGACCAAAGGTTCATAAAAACGGGGGTTTGTGCTCTTAACTGAAACAGGAACTAAGCAGGTACATGTAATCTTTTCTGTTTGTCCATTTTTCGGAAGTCCTCCTGAGTTGGGAAATAAGAAAGGGAATTTAGGTTCATAAAATATTTTGTACAGTCAATCTAATTAGGAGTTCTGGAGCAGTGTTTTCCTGTTATCCAGAATATCATCTCTTTAATTGAAACTTAAAATCTAGACAATAAATAACACAATAGCACTTTGCCTGTGAGATTAAAAAATACAGTTTGAGGGCTGTGTCAAATGCAGTTACTGTTTTGTCTTCTGATGTTTGCTACTTCTGCTTGAAGCTGTTTCACAGCAGGGAGGGAGAGGACTCACTCTAAAATAGGAAACAAAATGTTAATCCATGAGGGGCTGGAATTGTGGTGCAAAATGTCAAAAAAGTCTTTAAACTACTGTTTAAGATCAGGAACTTAAAAGGATGTAGTCAGGAGGTCTAGCAAAACAGGAGTATACAATGGTTTTTCCAAAGGTTACCTTAATATGATGTAGGGGAACACAGGCAAAATCCAGGTCTGTCCTCTGGGTTACTGAAAGTGACACACAAATCTTTGCCCCTTGCGTCTGCTATCACATTTCCAGTCAAAGCTCCATAACTAGCACAAAGTCCATACTCCTACCAAAAGCTGTGTTTGTTTATTTTACTCTCATGGAAGGGATTAGTAGTCAATAGACTTTTGTTTAAAGCCAAAATTTTCTGAAGGCAGACTAGGAGCAGAGATTACAGTGCTCTAATTCTCAAGTGTTGAGCACTCCAGCAGCTTCCCTGCAGAGTGGGAGTTGCTTGTCTGTTCAGCAGTTTTAAAATCAGGCTACTTGTTTAGCCTGACTTAGCCTGTGTGTTTTTTTAAATGCATTACAGCACACTTCTGTGAATGACTATTAACAATGCCATCATGCAATTATTTGCCATTCATAATGATGGGCATACTGCAGGGTGCATGTAGAGATAAATCCAACAAAACTAGGAATGGATTTATAATTAGTGCATGGGAAAAGGGAGTAGAGAAAGCAGCTCTTTGGAACTTATTTTCACTGTATGTCTTTATTTCTGAAAACCTGTGATATGTCCATCTGGAGCTAAGCAGTATCTGTGCTCAGTCTGTTGGGTAGAGCATGATGGAATGTTCTGACAAGCCTCTTCTCACAGCGGCTTCCATCCCTGGAGTAACTCTCCCCTTACTCTGTTGTACCAGTCTTCTGTCTCATAAACTGAATCAGGATCTTGACTGCAGTTAAGAGATAGTCATCTGTGAAGAACAGAAGAGGCTGAAGGAATCAGTCATAGTGTTGGCTTGATCTTTTCAGGAATTTTAGCAACATATTTTTTTTAAGTATTCCACCACTATCACATGTGGTCTTGTAAGTAAACATTACTTTTTATCTTGTACTGGGGTGTGTATTTCAGCAGAAAAGAGAGTGTCTTAAAGACCTGGATATTTAAACATATATATAAAGTGTATTAAAAAAACCAAGCTATGCTAAGGACTGCGTATCTGAACTGTTCCCATTTTATAAGCATGATGCTGAATGTATAATGAAATGAAACTGCAAAATATTAATTCATTCTGCAGGTTAATTAGGGACTAAGGATATAAGTAGCCAATTCACAACTGTACAGAAGGGAGTAGTCTCTTGCATTATTTTCTCATATTTCCTAAGTAAATAACTTCCTGGTACTTTATTAATGACAATAGTAAATGAGCCTGTAGTTCATATGGTGATTGGTTGGGGCTGTTCATGCTAAGCAGAGTGCAAGTTCAACTTTGGTTGCACTGTGGTCTTTTCCCTAGTGTTGGTATTTAAAATGATACCACCTTGTGCTGAATTGCTTACAACTGTTAAACTGTAAAGATGTAAAATGTTTTAGGAGTATTTCTGTTGCTTTTGAGGAGCCTAGGGTAGTGGTAAGCTACTGATAGTGTAGGAGGATTGAGCAAGGGGAACCCAGGCCTCATGAAGATGAGTGTGGGTCACATGCTGGCTGTTGACTGAACATGGGAGCCAGTATCACTCCATGTGTACAAGGATCCAAACAAGCCAAGCTGTGCTACTGATCTGGATCAAACCTTCAGGGATTTGGATAGAGAAATCCTGACTTTTTTCCTGGTAAGAATTACTGCCTCCTTGTAAAAAATGGGCACAATAGACAGGTGAAATGTTAGTAGGCACTCAACTCTTGTGTCTCAACCGAAGTAATGATGAGCTGAAACCAATTGTGTTGCAGGATTGAGACTGTCTTGAAATTTTATGTAGTTTGATTAATTTTATCCTTGGAACGTGTACACTATGGTGAGATTTTTAAGCAACCTTTAGATTTTTTCATTAAGTTAATGCATATTAATTCGTGGCAGGATGAATCATATCTTGATTCATATTCTACACTGCTTGGATTTAGTCACTAATGCAGAAATTAAAGTGGTCCAAAAAATAAGCAAATGTCATCTTATTCATTCAATATTATTACACATTTTCCCTAAGGTCAAGTTTTCATAAAATGATAGTGTGATGCAAATCATAGAATCATAGAATAGTTAGGGTTGGAAAGGACCTTAAGATCATCTAGTTCCAACCTCCCTGCCATGGGCAGGGACACCTCACACTAAACCATGCCACCCAAGGCTCTCTCCAACCTGGCCTTGAACACCACCAAGGATGGAGCATTCACAACCTCCCTGGGCAACCCATTCCAGTGCCTCACCACCCTCACAGTAAAGAATTTCTTCCTTATATCCAATCTAAACTTCCCCTGTTTAAGTTTGAACCCGTTACCCCTTGTCCTGTCACTACAGTCCCTGATGAAGAGTCCATCCCCAGCATCCTTGTAGGCCCCCTTCAGATACTGGAAGGCTGCTATGAGGTCTCTTCTCCAGGCTGAACAGCCCCAACTTTCTCAGCCTATCTTCATATGGGAGGTGCTCCAGTCCCCTGATCATCCTCGTGGCCCTCCTCTGGACTTGTTCCAACAGTTCCATGTCCTTTTTATGTTGAGGACACCAGAACTGCACACAATACTCCAAGTGAGGTCTCATGAGAGCAGAGTAGAGGGGCAGGATCACCTCCTTCTATCTTCTGGTCACGCTGCTCTTGATGCAGCCCAGGATACGGTTGGCTTTCTGGGCTGTGAGCGCACACTGAAGCCAGCTCATGTTCATTTTCTCATCAACCACGCCCCCAAGTCCTTCTCCGCAGGGCTGCTCTGAATCTCTTCTCTGCCCATCCTGTAGCTGTGCCTGGGATTGCTCCAACCCAGGTGTAGGACCTTGCACTTGGCATGGTTAAACTTCATAAGGTTGGCATCAGCCCACCTCACAAGCGTGTCGAGGTCCCTCTGGATGGCATCCCTTCCCTCTGGCGTATCAAGCGAACCACACAGCTTGGTGTTGTTGGGAAACTTGCTGAGGGCGCACTCAATCCCACTGTCCATGTCACCAACAAAGATGTTGAACAAGATAAGTTCCTTTAACACATAATTTAAAGGAAAAATGAGTTTTTATCCTTAAACAAGAACCATGTTTAGAATATGTGGATATTATTACCATCAACAACAAAATAAATAGAGCTATTATTCTAACTGTGATTCAACAGGAGAGATGGGCAATCTGTCCTTGTTTGCTTCCTACAGAAAACAAACAAAAACTCAACAAAAACCAACATGAATGGAATAGAGTAGACGCTTGGATTTCAAACGTTCCTTCAGTCTTTGCTCAGAAGCATATTGTTTGTGAAAATCAATGGATAGGGGGAAAAGTATGAAAGAACTGTTTCCTTATCTGCATCAGACTGTAGTGTTCCCTGTAGTAAAGCATTACTAAATCCAAACTTTGGGCAACTGTCATGCTTCCATTGCCAGAAGAGAAATGTGGCTACCATTGCAGGAAGAAACTGATTGCAATACCCACTGGTTACGGAATGAGTTTAAACGGTCCTTGTCTGCAACATTTTTATATTTGTGCTACTGAGGCACAAAATACCCCACTTTTGGTAGTATATCTGGTGTATTATCTAAGGTGCGACAAACTTGTCGAGAGCTTCCGTTCAATTCAGGTGAACTGTGATGATCTCACAAAACCTCAAAACCCTACAAACTACCAAAGCTTTGGAGCTTTTCCTTCTTATAGTGTTGTTCATTTGAAATTAATAGGGTCAGTGAAACACTCTACAACCTTTATGCTGCAGTATTTGTGTGCCTTTATATCTGAACCATCCATAAAAATGAGAATTCAATGACTGCTATGAATATAGAACAACCACTCGCTGTATGCTGAGGAATCTGTGGGTTTTCTCTTGCAGTTTTTTTTATTCTATAAGCACCCAGGAAATAGTAGCTTGCTTGCAGCCAGACCTCCTATGACCTGTAAACATGATATGAGGGTGTATAACAAGAGTGAGTTTAAACTCAGCTGATAGTTCATCCGGTGAGGATTTACATTTTTGACTGATTTCCAACACTTCTGTTGCTTCACAGGGGCAAGGGTGTGTATCTAGGCAATGCAGGCTGTAGTGAAAGGTGGTAACTGTAGTGCAAAACTTAGTCACTCTTTCCAGGTATTATATTTTTAGTACATACCAATGGTTGTTGAAAATCTAAGTAGTGCTATGTGAACTATAGTAGTTTGGGGGAATTGTATGAGTTATGTACTTGCACACCTTTGTTTACAGTTGCTACATATTCATTCTTGTAAGAGCTTTTCATAATCACTGTTTTAAAACCACATCCCTTAGAACTTTTCTTAAATAACTAGTTAGCTAAGGCCCAAGTGGCTTTTAATTTTAAATGCTTTGTAACCATAACAGGAATTAAAAGACAAGAATCCATTTTGGTTGACTATGACAACTTTGCTTTGATATTTTGCTAGGAAACGTATGCATCTCTGATCTGAACAAGTGATTGGCACTTCCCTAATTTTAAGTAATTCAAATAATTAAAGCAAGCAAGTTTATTCAGTAGCAAGATCCATTGCCAGGATAAGCATTAGCACTAATGGCTATCTCAGCAAAATCTTCTGTGGCAGTACAAAGTGGCAATACTGGCAGTATCTTTTATGATGAATTATGTTGTGAAAAATGGTAAGTTCTCTATGCTTATAGAGAAGCAAGAAAAGTACATTCCATTTCAGTTGAAATTTAGGAACCAAACTCCCAGTATATAAAACCACTTCTAACTGCAAAATATCTTAACTGGACTGCAGTAATCTTTTATGCAAATGTGCTATGTTTCGAGTTGGATACCTATGTAGGGCCACAGTGTTAGCTTCATTCAGGCAAGAAGTGGGTAGGATGGCCTGGCATTGGTTTCAGCCCTCAGCATGGGATTTCTGATGTACAGCATCTACTGTAACATCCAGGAAGTCTGATGATGATGCCTGGGATCTTTCTCCCCCCTCTGACATGAAGAGGGTGATCCTTTTTATGCTTTGCTGCACAGGGTTGTTGTACAGCTATTAGTGTGCATCCTTACATTTGCTAGCTTTAGTATCACCAAAGAACTGTGAATCAAAAATAGAGCATTATTTTTTAGGAGTTCAAAGTAATATGCACAAGGTGCCAGAAACATGCAAGCTGGAGGATGCGACTGAAGCCCAGTCTTCCAGAGTGAGCTTAAAGGAGTGTGTTCAACTTAGAGTTACAAACACAGCAGGTATCGTATTATCTGCTCAACTTGGTCTATAATGAAAACTTACCACAAAGCTTGAAAAGAAGGAAAAAAACAAATCAGATCTATATTCTCTGGTGTATTCTTTTAACTTGTTTATTTTGGCTACTGACTGTTGATTATTTATGTACATTTCAAGTACAAGAACTTTGAGGAAATAGTGCTTCTGTATAATATCTAAATATAGACTAGTGTTTTTGCTAGTATAAATTATCTACCAAAATAAATGATCTCATTACACACAGATACAGAAATAGCTGTGATCTGTGATAGAATGCAAGATTTATATTGTTCTAATTTATTAAGTTACTTCTGTAGCAAGAAGGTCTTAATGTGTGAAGAAACCAGGTTACAGCACTCAATTTTTTTTTTCCTCTCTCCTTCACTCTGTATAAAAAAAGATATTTTCTTTAGGCTTTGATTACTATTTTTCTGCTGTTAGAAGTCCTTCACCCAATTGCAAAATGATGTGTTACAGAAATGGAGGAAAATGTTTTGAATATAAATGCTATACCTAACAGATGCAGACATTTTGGCTGTTCTGGTTACTATGGTGAGATTTGTGGAGGATGTCTGTAGCACGTTGTCTCTTTATGTTCTTCAAGAAGACAGTTTCTTGAGATCATTTACAAGCTGTAATGATATTAATCTATTTGTATCCTCTTTCAGCACTTCTTTTGCTTTGCAGTGTATGCCCCTTAATATAGATTGACTGGAGAACAGCAAATTTGTCCTTCTTGCTGTCTGTCTGAAGTGCCCTGTGTGACTAAAGAGCAGGGCTTTCAGGGGAAGGATGACCTAATATACTGCAGACAGAAAGCAGAGCTGATTAGTCTGCCTCAGAGAGATGCCATTACAGGGTGTGACTGGGGTAATAAAAATCTGCAAAAGAAGGGTTGTGTGGATTTTTTCCTGTATAAATTACCTTAGGAGCCTCGTGAATAGGACTTGGAGCTATAAGGTCAAAGAGAGACAACACAAGAAAAGCATGTCTGTATACCATTATGACTATTTTTCCAGCTGAGTTACTTGACAAATTTAAGATGCATCCGTAATCAACCTGAAACAGTGTTTTCAAGTGAAGTTTCTGCATACTGGCTAAATAGTTGCATAAATTATTTCTGATTACATGACAGGTATTATTGCCTTTGTGGACTTAAGCATATTTAATATTACTGAGTTAATATTACCAAAGTCTTACCTTCTCTGAGTGCTTCCTTGGCAATACTTACTTCATTCCATAGAAAATTTAGAAAAACCTTAAAATTTTGTCTTAGTTGCCAAATGCATTAGTGACAGCGAAGTCAACAAAAAACAAAGTGAAAATAAAGTATGACTTGTTTAGTTGTGGAACAACAATTGTCTGAGCTTAAATGTCACAGTTTTGAACTAGTTAGCTTGCTGTCTTCAGTCTACTAGCACTAACTTGTGTTTGAAAGATTGGACTTTATGAAAAATTGGACTTTCAGATAGAGGTGATAGGGCACAGAGAAATGAAAATACAACAGATCTCTTTCCAGGAGAATAGAAAAAGGAAAAATGGCAGCAGAACACAGAAAGCCTAAAGTAACAGGGAATAGGCAGTAGATTAAGGATCTGAGAATCAGGGGAATACAGGAGTGACAAGAAGACTGACCAGTAAGAGGAACCTTAGAGCTGATGTGGTAGAAATAAAAATAATCAAATTCACAATCAAACAGAGACAAAGTAGTGGGCAACACCAGAAAAAAGTTAGAATTTTGAAGAAACTTGCATCCTATCTACATTAATATAAAGTGTACGGTGCTGCTTGCTATCAAAGAACTGAGCAGTACACATCATGCATAAGCTTAGTAATTTTCTACCAAGTGTTGTAAAGTTGCCATTGATAAGTGTCTCTATACTGCTGTAACAAAATGCACATTTCAGTGTGCTTGACTTCAACTTACACAGCTTGACTGAGGCTTATATGGTAACCAGTAGCCAGGATACCTAAATGCTGGTTTTGCTATAATTCACAATTTGGGTACCTTGCTCGGTCTCTGTACTCTAGGTGTTGGGTAAAGTAGAGTTGCTTTAGTACTACTACTTGTTTCACTGTAAATCACAAACAAAGCTGAGAATAAACCCAAGAATGATGAATTTGTAGTGTCATACTGTAACTTCTGAACAACTCTTGTATATAATATAACCAACCATCAGAGATGTTCCATGATTGTCAGCTTCAGAGGTGGTGCAGAATATCGTAGGTGATGTATTTCAGAGCTTGTAGTGAAGTTGTTTCCTTTATCTGAGATCTGCAGAAAAAGCAGTTTGCTGGCCTTAAAGTAAGATGATAAAATATAGATAATATAAAGCATACTTATATTTCCAAAACATTTAGTCTTTAATAGGATTGTAAGAGTATACTTTGAAAGCAGTTGATTATTTTTGTGGTCTAGCAAGAATACAATTTTAACAGCAGCAAGCCCCTTATAATTTAAATGTCACCATGTAGACAGGTACGTTTGATCCTGTCTGTTAAACAGGCTGAGTTGGGCAAGTGAAAGGGTAACAGAAGTGAAAGAAAACTGGCAAGGGGGATTTCTGACTGTTGTCTAGCCTAGCTGCAGCAAAATAGAATGAGGCCAGACACAAAAAACCTTTCAAGCACTGATGTGTTTCGTAACATGAGCTACCAAAACCTGACAGCATCTCATAATTAGCATCCAAAATGACCTGCTGCATGTGCTAAGGGTGTGTTTGTTTAATTACCCTGCTGTATCCCTGTTGTGGCAGGTTAATAACTGAACTCGTACTGCCTGGTTTTGCCCCCATTGTTTTCTCTTGCGGGTTCCAGCATTTGTTAGACAATTGCATTCATGTGATAAAGTTGGGTATTAGTTGTTTCCCTCATTGATATCTCAAAGATTAATCTAGAAATGCTGGAGGATGATGGTCTTTTCAAAGGGGAGAAAAATTTGAATGAAAAATGTGGAACTCAATTGAATGTCTGTGTACTACTTACCTCTGTATTTTGTCTGTCACTTTCAGTGGACTTTTCAAAGGAAAAAATAATGTATTTAAACAAACTTTAGGATAATTATACCTTTTTTTCAGAATATGTAAGTTAATCAGCACATCTTCCTCAGGACTATGATGAGATAGATGAGGATAACAGTGTTTACTTTGCCTGATTATTGAGGGAGTTGGTCTTAGAACTGCTATATTCATAAGTGAACTTATGTAAATGGGGGCCTAGAACTGGAAGCTTTGCATGAAATCATAGATGACAAGTCATCAGTGCTTGTTCTGTCCTTTTTAAGACTCTTTGTTGTGTATTTGTGGTTGAGCTTCATATTGGAAATATAAAAGAAGCATAGCTGGTGGTAAACGTGTTTATCTGATGAGCTAAATCAATAGCATCCACTTAAACTGGCACAGATATGCTAATAAGCATGGGTTGCTATAGATTTTGCAGATTTTATGTGTAGTTTTAAAGCTTTATATGTGACTAATACATATGTATTTTCTTATTTAAATGAATCGGGTACATTAATGCTGGGAACATTTTGAAAATGACTGTCTTTGGGGACGTGTAAGTATGGAAATATGGGAGAGGATGGAAAGAGTAATTTTGTTCTTTCCGACTGATACGTTGTCAGATGTAAATGCTTCATAAAAGGCCGTGCTCATTGGAGACAAAATCTGCCACTCTCTCTTCGCAATGAGGAGCACCTAGTGTGAAAACTTTCACGCTATATTGTACTGTATGCCATGAACTTGATACAGGGAGAAACACACTTATTAACACTTTGCAGTGTTTATGTATTCAGTAACAATTTGCTCATCTTCTCACTTCCCTGATCTGCTTCCTCCATTTGCTTTTTTACTATTGCATACAATTTCAGTGTAGTCTTAATGTCATGTAACACCTCTCTTTCTTCCATGTAAAGGTAATGCTTTTCAGTACAGTTCATAGAAGAGATTTCAGCACTTAAATAGCAACTTGGCCTCTTTCTTCATTTACATGTCTTAAAGCGTGCCATTTATCTCAAAGGCAGGCATTTTAGGTTCAGGAAGCTAATCTTAGCTTTCCTGTTGAGGGAAAGTGGCTCCTCTCTAGATCCACATGTGACTTGTGAACAGTCCCTAAGTGGCTGACGTGCCAGAACTTATATGATGCTGTAGGCCTGATGGCTGCTGAGAAACTGGAATTACCAACTCTGAATTGCAGACCTCACTGGGTCTCTCTGACACACTGCTTCCTAACAGTGGAGTGGAAATCTTGAGAAGTGTGTTCTTTGCCTACCCAGAAACCTCCTCTGCTGTTATTTGTCTCAGATGTATTAACTCAGCACTTTTTTGTGAGGTGGAGAGGGCTGGTGTGGAGACTAGTGCTGTTGTGCTGTCAGCACAGAGGAGTGACTGCCTGTCCTGGCTCTGTGGACAAATGTGGTTCCTGATTTTATGTGCATTGGCTTTGGAGGTGCCCTGCTTGCTTGCAGCCACTTATTCCATCAATTGAGCTAGGCAGCACAGGCCGAATTTCAGAAAAATTCTGTGTTCAGGGCATGTTTTCCCTCCTGTTCAATCCCACTGTAGTGCTGAATGGTCTTGCTGGATTTGGGGCTCCAGAGTGAGAAAATGATAGGAGAACCTCTAGAATTCAGTCAGGTATATGGTTTTCTGCGGTATTTCTGATATGGCTTTGAAAAATCTCAACTCAGTTTTCAGAAATGTAAGTAATTTTGTCCATGACAGAATAAACAATAGGGATCACTATAATACACAAGCAGTGGGTTGCTGCTCAGGTCCTCTCCTCCTGTCAGTTCCACAAGGCAGTAGGATTTGGGAGTAGGTTTCTAGATCTTTGCTATGCAGTAAAGGGAGATGAGGGACTGATGCCACCTCATAGGAGAAGGGCTGTGTTCCTGTCTGAGATAAAAGCATTTTTGTCAGTATGTGGGGATAACAGGCAGAGAAGTAATGCA
Organism: Psittacula echo; assembly: GCF_963264785.1. Taxonomy (NCBI): domain Eukaryota; kingdom Metazoa; phylum Chordata; class Aves; order Psittaciformes; family Psittacidae; genus Psittacula; species Psittacula echo. The sequence continues at coordinate 49,913,910 of NC_137743.1, forward strand.
AACTTCCAGCTAAGACAGACAAATGCTCCTAATAAAGTGGAAGAACAGCTCCATTTTGTGATCCAGTTAATTTTCAGTCATGTCCAGGCAAAATGAAGGAAGACCACAAAGGACCCAATAGCGAAAAAGCAACTGATGACAATCTAAGAAATTGAAAAATCCAATTTATTTTTTGTCACCAGTTAAAGCTGAAACTGTTTAATTTGAAAAAGAAATAAAACATAGCTCTGTCTTATCACTCAAATTACTTTTGCATTATTTCAGCTGATTTTAAAACCATGTGAAAGGGGCACTGTCTCTGTTTACTGTACAGAAACTCTTAGTTCTCTTAATGTGTTTAAATAAGCAATTACACTGTAGGGAAAGAGTATAATGGGAGTATAATGGTTTAATGCAAGATGTCTTAGAGCTCCTTCAGTCTTTTCCTTTGTCTCTTGTAAGGAGATGAATTGCTGTTTTCTTCACAGGTGGCATTCAGCCAGCTGAAAACTGCTAATTATTTGTTGTCATGGTTATCTTGAGCATACATGCCATTCACTGGACAGCCATCATGAAATATTAAATGTGAATGCAGCAATAGTTCAAGGATGTTTTTGAGAGAAAAGGGTTGTGTGTTTGTAGTGAGAAAACAGTCAAGACAGGGAAGACAGTCTGAAAAATAACAGCCTTCATTTTGGGTTGCTGTTCTGGGATGTGGAAGAATCAAAGATGAGAAATTCCTGTTCAGGAAAGTATAATCATGAGTTGTTTCTCAGTAGTAGCACAGAAGCCACAATTATCATCAGAGCCCTTTTATGCTGCAGACTGCATGAGGTAAGGATCTGGTCCTTGTCTTCAACCTTTTCACCATCTAAACAGTAAGAAATCGAGGAGCAAAATATGTGATCAAGGGGAGTAGAATGACTATGATGGGTTCCATGCGTCTCTATATTTTTTCATATAATTATTTATCTTTTGTGTAGAAGACATAAATTTAGAAGGCCTATTAAGATGGAGGCAGTAATAGTAACAAAAGTGAAGTATGGAGAACAAGTAGGGAGAAAACCTGTTGGTGGAACGGTTATGGGTCAGGAGGAGCAAACTGTCGACCAGCAGCTGGGAAGGGCTGAGTTCCGGGTAAAGTGACCCCTATGGCACTGTTGCTATCCTGGCATTTTGACAGGCTGAGGGCAGCTCTGTTTCCTCCAGAATGCTGAGGGTTATGTTAGGCTTTTTGAAGGGAGTCTGTTGGATGGAGGAACTCTCTAGATATTTTTATTTTTTCTCTCCATCCATGGAGCTTCTAGGCAAACGTCTGCTCCTATTTACCTGGCAGACCTTGACCTGATCTCCAGAGCCCTTGAGGAAGCTCTATCTATCCTCTTTGTCACCAGTGAGGATGGAAATGGGGGACAGAAATTTTCCCTGTGTTGTCGTTGCTGTAGCTTTTCATATGAAATCTAACATTACCCCTACTTGAATTACATTCTGGCTATAAACTGAAAAGCAAGCTGTTTCACCAGCTGTGATCAGTGAAACGGTAGCTATTAGGAGAATGAAAGTTAGTTCTTAAAGCCATGACACTTTCTTCTTTACTATAAATAAATTGGAATTGACTACTGCAGTGGTATCCTTGTGTTTGTATTTCCGTGAAAGCCTTTTGCCAGGTCTCTCTAGAAGCAATACAGGCTGGGTTTGGTATATATAAGTCTTGAACATGATGTGGAGTTTCCCAAATAGCCTTTGCAACTTTCAGAATAAGAGTGTGACATAGAAAGCTGATCTGTGCAGCCTCATGGTTTTTCTTACCCTTCACTGTCTTCCCATTTTTCTTCTTCCCAAATAATTCATTTTTAGAACTCCATGTGTATGTGTTCACAGAGTAGGGCAGACAGCTCTATGTTCAGTCAGAGCTGGCTGATGGAAAATCAGTTCTAGTGTGGAACTTCTGCAGCCATGTCAGTGCAGTCTGGTGTAACTTTTAAGTTATCTTTTTACTTCAGTATAATTTCTACCAATGGCTTCAAACCATACTTTTGGCAACTTCTTTTTGTGAAGGCGTCTGGCAGGCCAGGGAGGTGTGTTCTTTCTCCAGGTGGAGATCACTTGAGCTGTGCAAGGCTCTTAGTTGACTCCCTCGAAAACTATTTGCCAGTGACACACTGCACAGTGAATAATGTGGCACCTTTTACTTACAGTGCTAATAGTTTGAACGTCATTTGGAGAACGCTTTTATTGCTGAATTTGTGTTGGTTGCTCCTATTGTGCAAAAGTAAGCATGAGTAACAGCCTAAATAACTTAAACTAGATAGCAGCCTAGATAAGAATTGAGAGATGGAATTGTGTAACTACTTATTAATCTACACAGAATAAGTAACATTAAACTGATACATGTAGTACAGGAAATAATAAAAATTCCACAGTGGTTTTCACACATGTGGGAATATATATCATGATTGAAAATACAAGGTCTGGTTAAGCTGGTTTTTGTAGCAATAGCAAGAACTGGTTTATTTTTAAATGACTTTTCCAGCACAGTTATGTTAAAGGTACCCCAAAATTCCTAGTAAATTGCACAGCTCTTCCAGGTTTGTTTTTGTGGCTTTTTTTGTACTGGGCTTCCCAAAGCAGCTTCCAGTGTCCTCATATAACACTCTTACTTAATCTAGTTCATCTGTTTCTCCTAAGTTTCCTACAGTGTCAAAATAAATACTTCCTTTCCCATAGTTTATGAATCCAGGTAACCATGGGCAAAATATGGTCAATACTTTATAAACCCCACTATTAGTATGCTGCACAATGGCCTTTGTGTATTTCACAATAACACGAAACCACATGTACTGTATACTTCATAACATCTCGACAGGATTTTTGATGCTGATAAATGTTTTACTGCAATCTTTTGGGGGATGCTTAGGAAGATTGTTGTAAACTCAGGTATAGAGATGCCAAAATCCAATTTTGCAGGATCCTTACACTGGCGCCCACCTAAAGTCAGCCCACTCTTTCTATCTGGTGCCTTCGTGATTGCAGCTTATGAGATGGGTACAGCAACTGCCAGAGCTCCCAGTGGCTCCTGGTATTAGGGCTAATACCTGCAAGCACTTCGGTCTCTTCTAGGATCTGCAAAGTGTGCTTATCTGAAATTCATAAATTCATAGCACATGGAGCTAGGAAGAATCATGGTGATTAAACTCTTTCACAGCATGAGGCAGAGAATTTCCCTCTGATTTCTTTAACCAGCTCTGTAACTTCAACAGAAATATGTTTTTTTAGACAGGTGTCTGGTTTTCCTTTGAAAATTCTCTAAGTATGTATTGTGCTTTTTAATCATTCTTTTCCACTAAATAATTCCCTTTAGTGTCAGTTGGGTGTGGTTTTTTGTATTCTGGCAGTAGTGTAATTTATTATGATGTGCTTGTGCATGCTGTTTAATGAGGTTGACTTGATATTTATTGAAATAATTGTGGGATATAGAACACTTGTGAATGCCAGTTCACCTGAGGTAAATTTTGGTACTTCTGGATAAAGTGCCAAGTGTTGTCCTGATGCCAAATAAGGCATAGTACTTTATGGAAAACAATGCCAGTGTTGTGACTGAAAGGGTAAGTATTTCTTTTCATTAAATAAGAAGTGGATCAAAAGCAAACTCTTTGTTATTTTTTTTTTTCAGCTCTGGAATTAGCTGGCATTGTACCAAAAGCAATAGAAATTCAATGAAAAAAGCATTAAAACTACTATAAGGCCACTGTTTTTCTGAAAAATTGCTAAGAGAGAGTGTAGGAGGGAAAACTTTAACAAATGTGCAAAATTTATTCTTTTCATCAAATTTTGAACTATGTTTTGTATCAGCTTTTTCAGGTAAGGGCTGCTGTCAGAATGCGCAACATGTGAGTTTTGGAGAAACCTTTCTGAATCCCACACTACATTTTCAGTCTTTACCTTTCCAAACTGTCCTTAAGAGACACCTAGTAAAATGCATCAGGTTTGCTCAGAAACCTTTTGGGATTAAGGCCATATATGCAGTGATCATGTGGAAAAACTGATCTCAGCAGCAGTTTTATCTTCAGTCTTTCAATTTCAGTCCAACCTTAACAAGTGTCTCCATCTTTCCTGGCCTAAAGATAATTAGCCAAGAGTGAAGAGAAGAGATAGACTGTGGGTGGGGCATATCTGTGACAGGGTCAGATGATAATTTCTGTTAAAATGGAAATTAATGCATAGCGCTTCAGGGACCTTATTGTGAAATAAATTTTCTTGTGTCCCAGTTTCTCATAGTTCCAGCTTGTTAAAACCTTGCATAAACTAAAGTTGGAGCCATCTGCAATCACTAAAAAAATTAAACTCAGGGAGATAACCACTACATTCTGGTTTAGTTTGTACATTGTTACTGCAGTCTGCCTTCACAGAACTTTTGGGCAGAGAAAGTATTTCACTTTTGCCAGACAGTAAGGACAGCGATTTTTCTATCTGTGTTGTTCACTGTGAATTGGAATGAAAGCATTTTCCTCCAGAAAAGCATTTGCTGATGTTTTCTTTGGTTTTTTGGTTTTGTTGGTTTTTTTTTTTTTTCCCTACCATAGTAGTTATATATAGAATTATAGAATGGTTTGGATTGGAAAGGACCTTAAGATCATCCAATTCCAACCCCCCTGCCATGGGCAGGGACACTTTGCACTAGACCATGTCACCCAAGGTTCTGTCCAACCTGGCCTTGAGCACTGCCAGGGATGGAGCATTCATCACTTCCATGGGCAACCCATTCCAGTGCTTACAGTAAAGAATTTCTTCCTTATATCTAATCTAAACTTCCCCTGTTTAAGTTTAAACCCATCATCCCTTGTCCTATTGCTGCAGTCCCTGATGAAAAGTCCCTCCCCAGTATCCTTGTAGGCCCCCTTCAAATATTATAGAGTGAATTTCTGTTTTCAGGAATTATTCTAGGTTTTCTTCGGTTGTGGTGGTGTGGGGTTTTGTGTAGTGTGTGTGGGGGAGGAGGGTTGTTTTTGTTTGTTTGGGTTTTTTTAGTTTGAATTAGGTTAGTTTGTTTTATTTTTATTTTTTTTTTTTTTTTTGGGAGGGGGGGACTTTTTGTCTTTAGAATGACTGTAGCGCTCATGAACTACCAACCTATATGCTCGGAGGATAAAATGTTATGTCAGGTATTCTTTATAGAGCCTTTGTGTTTTTCCTTGGCTTTGTGTGAACATGTTCATGTGTGATTAAGAAGGCTGATTAGGGTGGAAATGTGTTTTAACTGCAGCCTATCTAAGCTGTTCAGTGGCCTGAGACCAGTTAACTACGGATGACATGCTTTTTAAAACAGCTGCCTCAGTCATTTTCCGTTTAGTTGTTTGTTTTCATCTGATTGCAACACAACTATTTAGAGGTATTTGTATTTTTTTTCTTCCAACAGCTGTGGTCAGGCAGGAATGACTTATGTGACCTCCAAGTTTCTTTCCTGAGGTGAATAGTATTCGTATTTTATAGATAAACGTGCTCCTAAAAGTAAAATAGACTTTTATTGTCAAAAGAATGCAAGTCTTCCACTACTGATGAAAATTGCTGTTTCAAAATAGACGTGTCATTTTTAATGTTGAAAGTTTTTCTTTTTTGTGTCTTCCAGTCTTCTAGACATCCCTTATTTCTCAACAGTCTTTGTTTCTTAACAGTGAATTTCAGGGCATGGAAAACAATGCCTGAAAGGTGTAGCAGATCTTTTTTAAAACTTTGAAATAGAAATGGAGCCAAGGGGCATTTCACAGTATTAGTATTCACTTCTGCACAGAAAAATACTTCCCAGATTTACGTTATTTCACAGACTGTAGACAGAAAAAAATGGAACCATATTGTTTGTTGATGTCATAATATCAGAAAGAGTGAACAAAGGAAATGTAACTTATTTGGTGGAAATCAGGTCCAAAATCTAATTAGTGAATCAGCAGTTTTATTCCATTTCATTAAAGCATGTGACAAATTTTGTGTGAGAGTCAATGCTTCAAGGTCTAGTAGTCGGCTTCTTACAGGTTGCCCTGCCAGAGTAAACCCCAGGCCTCTTTTCAGCTTAACTATAGGACAACAGGAGCTGATGCATAGCAATGTGAATTCACTGATCCTTGGTATTTGCAAAGTTTTATGTTCTGGGACAGAGGTTAATCTTGTTCAGATGAAGGATCTAAACTGCCTTCAGGGACTTCAAGTAAGCCTCTATTCATTTGTCTCCTTAACCCAGCCTACTAGTGGAATGAAGGGATTTTTTGTGAATTTGTGATCAGCTCCTGTAGGTGATGGTGACTATCAGCAGTGTCACCAGTTGTGAAACAAGAACCATTGCTCCTTGAAGATAACTTGAATGGAAAGCAGATTGTGACTCTTCTGAGGTGTCTGGAGTCTCAGCTGAAGTGCTGATGCAAGCCTGCATTGACACCTGCTTCCTGGCAGACCAGACAACCTCATATTCTTTTATACACTGTTTGGTTTAGACATAATGTGTGGAATTACTGGTTTGCTGGTGAGAGTATCTTGCTGCATTTAGCATAATGATTTTTTTTTTTTTAGTTTCCTTTTCATTGTATACAAGAGAAAAATCAGTCTTTTGGTTTTAGTGAATTTTTTAACAGTGGAAGGTGACAGTATTTGAAGAACAGCACTTCACAGGTTTATAACTAAAGAGCTGCATAGAGCTAATGCAAAGTTTGACTGGACATATATGGAGTGGGAACTGATAAAGTGTTTCCCTAAATTAAATTCCTTCAAATTCTAACCTGTCGATTCAGGTTTTTTCTGTGTAATTTTTCTTTCTTCAGGGATCTGAAAGGATCTGTCTATGCTAGCAACAGTTTATCTTGCCGAAAGTTCTAATTTTCAGAATCCTACACATTTTCAGAGAAGGTACCATGCCATTGGCATCATTTTGACTTTTGAATGAGGCACCTAAATGGAGCTCAAAGTCCTTCACTGAATGTTGATAGGACTCTTTGTCACTTGACCAGACTTTTTTATGCTGCCTTTACATGATATTCAAACCCTTGTTTTATTCTGTCCTTCCCACCCTGTATCCTACCGTATTCTAGAAAAATTGCTTACCCTAGTTTCAAATCCTATAAAGTACTTGGTTCTTTTTCATACTTGTTCACCTAGATTTCCTTCTATTCTCATGTTTTCTTCCTTACTTCTATTCGGACTAGTGTTTCTCTTATTTCAGTTCCTTAAAAAACTGTGCTTTGCCTATGCAGGTGCAGTTTTTCTTGCCTTTTTAATACTACCATGTTATAAAATAGTGATTCAACTCTTAATGGGAGATGGGGGAAGAGTAATGTGTTCCTTTTTCATACCGATCCTCTGCTAGCCTTGACTGTGCTATGAAAAGTCTTTTCATTTCTTTCTCCTATCATCTCTTGGCTTGGCTTTTCATACTGCAGAGTTCTAAAATCTGTCACTTTTTTGTTCACTTCTACTGATGTAAAGTTGGCTTATGCCATGGTTTTCTCTTGGCTAGATTTGCTGTAAGCTCATCCCTCTTTCGTCAGCTTTGACTACCTTTTTTCCTCCCAGAATTGCCTGGTCTTTGGCATGTGCTGCTATCATGCTGCTGTCTTCATCTCTGCCTTTCTGCATGAAGTTAATATTCTGTATCCTGATTTCTAAGACTTTTGACCAGCTCAGTCACTGCTTCCATCCCATTCTCTGTCACTTTAGCTGATGAAATATCTTTTATTCTGTTTTTCATGCCTTCAGGGATCTTAGCAGAAGTCTCCTGCATAAGCCTTAACTGAATAGGTTTTGCCTTTTTTTTTCCCCCTCCCCTCTTAATCTTGCTGGCTATGTTTCAGAATAGGCGTCAGCTCTTCTGATTTCTCTCCTCATCTCCTTTACAGAACATATTCAGGCAGGTGAACTCATATGACAAACTTCGTGTAATTTTTCACTGTCATCCTTCTGTGGAAAACTGGGCATTGGAAAGCAAAGAAAAATTCCTGATTTGTCTTTTGTGGGAAGTGTGTTTGTTTATCCTGTGGTAACTTGCTTGCAGCTGAAGAAATAAACCTGAGACCCTCAGTTTTTATAATTTCTGACCAAAATTGCAATATAGTTTGTTCCCTGAAATGCAGAAGTTGCAAATAACTTCATTACTGGTGCCTTTGGAAATGTAAAAGTCTCTTACAATGTAAAATGTAAGGTCTCTTAATAAATTTCTGCTTATATTAATTAGTATATTTTCTTCTGTCCTTTAGAACATCTTTTGATAGTAGTCCTTTTGTATGTGGTGGTTGATTTTTGTAGGATTTTTTTTGGTGTTTGTGGTTTTGTTTTGGGGTTTTTTTTAATAATACTTCTGTTTTCCTCAGCAGAACTTTGGTATCAAACAACAACTTACCATTCATAACTCTTCGTAGGAATGGCACAGGGACTTGGTCTTAAATACTGAAGAAATGCTGTGTTGTAATTTGCCCAGGTAGCTGTTCTCTCCAGTCTTAACAACATACTGCAAAAATTATCCATGAAAGGAAGAATCCTAATGCAGGAGGTCTTGCTTCACATTTATTCTTCATCTTACACTCTGGTTAAAATCAATACTGAAGAAGGCCATTTGCCCCCATCTTCTAATAGCCTTATGTCCTTCAAAACAGCTGCTACTCTTGTGTTATTTTTTTTCGCACTTCAGCCTTCCTTGCTGTTATTGCCTCTCAGAAAGGGTGTAGGGAATATCTGTGCACTTTGTCCTTTACTTATCTATTGCTGTTGCTTGTAAGGTCTTGGATCAGGTCTGTTATTGTCACAGTTTAATGATGGTAACACAGCACTGCAGAGCCGTTTGCTCACCCCATCCCTTTCCTGCCTCCTCTGGGCACAATGGGGAGGAAAATTGAAAGAATGTAAACCCCACAGGTTGAGATAAGAATGATCCAATAATTAAAGTATAATATAAAACTAATAATGATAAGGGAAGCAACAAGGGAAGAGAATATGAAAATGAAAGGGGAAAGGAGAAAAGCCCAATAAACACAAATGATGCACAATACAATTGCTCACCACCTGCTGACTGATACCCATCCTGACCCGAGCAGCAACTTGAGCCTTCCAGGTAACACCCCCCAGCTTATACACTGGGCATGATGTGCTGTGGTATGGAGCACCCTTTTGGCTAGTTTAAATCAAGTGTCCTGTCTCTGCTTCCCCCCAGCTTACCGTGCCCCTCCCCACTGGCAGAGCATGAGACTGAAAAGTCCTTGATCAGTGTTAGCACTACTTAACACACCAATATTTTTAGTTGTTGCTATCAGCATTATCCTCAGACTAAAGCCAAAACACAGCACTGCACCAGCTACCAAGAAGGAGAAAAATAACTGTTACAGCTGAACCAGGACATACTGTTTTGCAGAAATACCTGCAAAATTGCTACCAGCCGTCTTGTGCACCTGAGGCCAAGCTTGCAAAACGCTTAGCCATTGCTTTTGTCCAGCTGACACCTTTTGTAGGATCTTTTCAAAGGCCCAGTGAGTAATGGCTGTCCCCATTCTTAACCTACCCAGATCCTTCATGTGATCAGCAGCTGCAAGAGCATTTGGATGAGCTGTTAAACAGAGATTAATTGTGCATTGCCACTAGGACTCCTAACAAAATTCAGTTTTCAAGAGAATGGAGAAAATGACCTTATGAGATGCTGGTTGCCCCATCAGCTGAAGAGATAGACGCCTTGTTCACTAACAGACTGTTAACTAATTTGCTTGGATAAGGATCGGACTCCTAATGCTCAACACTTCCAACAGAAGAACAGTTGAAGACAGATTGTATCTACTTAGAATTGGATTCCTGGCTTTTATCTCAGAAGCAACAAAGCTGAAAAGTAGATTGTACTAAACTTGGGGTTTGTGTGATGTACCTAGGCTGTTTCTGATACTTGGGGTAGCTTACGTACATCTTAATTTCTTGTTTTCATCATGCAGTATGAACTGTATATAATGGGTCCCTTTTCAACCGGACATCTTTGTATGTAAATAATACATTCCACGTGACAGTAAAATTCTGAACTTAGCCTAAACAAGACATTGTAAGACACTTTTTATATAGTGAAACCTTTAACACAACTGCAAAGCTGTTTGAAGTTTTAGAATTTATTCAAATAAAACCAATAAAATAGTGTACCCTTGTGACTGTTTATATAGGTTTTATATATTAGTAATATAATGTGTTTACTTATGTATTTCCTGGATATTTTCTCTATTAAGAGATTGTAGGAGGCTTTAAAATTAATTTTGACCTTATCAGTGAGACGTTGATAAGACATTAGTTAGGAGCATGAGATATTGTTATGTTTTGGTTGTGTTTACTTTGTTGTTGAATCTAGACCTGCTTTTATCTAACATCTGCACTCTGTGTTTGACTAACTCAGGGAATACCTTTTTCTGAAAACATCCACCTTTTCTATTGAAATGTATTTTAAAACTAGAATTCATTCAGTTTGTCAAGAGAACTTCAATTCTTTTCACAGTCTTCTCCAGAGAATGGCTAATTTTCTCTCTAATATATTATGATTTTATATAAATACAGATTTTATATAAATACAGAGGAAACTATGATATAAATAAGCCTGCTGTGTAGATACTCTAATAATTTTTTAATTATTCTAATACTTCTTTAGAAAAGAAAATGCTCACTGTTTTTACAAATGAGTTGCAAGGCATATTTCTGGAGAAATTAAAACTTCTATTTAATAAGCAAGCATGAATGATGAATTGTTATTCTTTGAGAGATGTAATTAAATAATATATGAACTAGTTATTCAGAACAGCTGACAGCAAATTACTCTTTCTAGGTTTTCACTTGCTATTTATTGTCTTACTAAATAAAATGCATGAGTGACCTAAATCTAATAAATTTATGCTTGTATTGTAGGCTAAAGAAAAGTAAGTAACCAAATAAAGTTATTATAATAAGGCTTTAAAATAAACAAGAATAAATTTTCATTTTCTCTGATGCCTGAAAAGCCCAAATAAGTACCACATATTGCTAAGTCGTCTGTGTGAGCACTGCACTGTTGTTAATTGAGACTTTATTTTTTTTTTTTGGTAAAATATCAAATTGGAAACATTTTTCTATAAGCTACTCAGTTATTTTCTCATAACTAACAAGCAAACCTGACTCTTGTTCCCAGAATCTGTGGCTGTAGTAAGTTAAGACAGGGAATGCATGCTTTTCTGATCACCCATATCTTTCTAGAATGTACATTTTCTTGCACTGTGAATGTTACAAGTTCAAACTGCTTTGTGACTGAAATCAGGAGCGGGGTTTACTGCTTCTATTTGTGGCTCCTGTGAGCAGGCAGTTGCCTAGGAGATCACTGGCAAAACCCCAGCAACTACTTGCACCATGTTAGCCTATAAAGTAAGCGCTGCAATAGATCTAGTGACAATCATTAGACACTTCCTGAGAAAATACCCTGGAGGTTTTGGAAGGTTTTATGTTTCCACCACCTGTTTCTTTGTCACATCTGCTCTTCAGCAAACAGAAAGGGGAATGTTTATAATCTCTGGATAAATTATAATATTTTGTTTCTTTCCCCAATATAACCAATCAATGTCTATTAAAACCCGTTTCTTTTCCTGCTTCATATAATCCTTCTTTGTGTCAGGTAATTAGCATCCATCTAATAAGATTAGCTGACTTCCATGATTAGTGAGCTCAAACCCTGTCCTTTTCCTTTTGCAGGTAAGTGAATGTGGCACTGAGCATCTATATCTACATTATTGTCACTTTCTTTGGCTCTTTCTGATGCCAATTAATGGGATGAAAACAATAAAGGCAATAGGAGAATACTGACATGCAGGTACTGTGGATGCTATCGGAGTATATATTCTGAGGAAGATGGTAAGTGGGGTGTTTTCCATCTTCGCATACATCATGACAGCATTTTTACTAATTTGTTACTGACATCTAGAAGCAGCCTGTTGTGCTCTTGGAAACCAGCTCTACGTGGCATTGCTGAAAGGAGGATAAAATGGGAGCTGCTTTGTTGGATTGGTGGATACTAGTTTTCTGCATTTTTTTTTTTTTTCCTGGGTTGGAAGGGGTTTGAATGTGCTTCTCTCTGAAAGGCTGTTAGCATTTTTCCTTTGGATTTGGATGTTTCAGCTTGGAAAGCAGATACCATTTGAGGAGATGTTCCAGGAATGGTGCAATTAACCATAGATTATCAAGCTAGAAGAGATACACAACCAGAAATGGATATTGTGTACCCTGTTGAAAATGATGGAAGTTTTTAGCCAAGCATGTATCAAGAAAATATTTTTAGACCACTCAGAGGCTTTTTAATTAAATTTAATTTGAACAAGATAATTGCATTACTTTTTATAATTTGGAAATTAGTCAGGTTTTACAGGTACTTAATTGTGCTCAAGGAGATGCACAATGCAGGGGAAATTTTCAGTGGAATGGAAATATGCCACTGTCAACTGATGTTTAAAGGAAAAATGAAAGAATGACCTTGTTCATCTCAGCGTTAAGGCAGATGGAGTTCCGAGTGAGCTCAGTGTTATGTTGCATTTTCAGAGAAGGCAAAATGTATTTTGCTTTCTAGAGGAGCATCTATTCATAGTCCGAATGCCTTTGAGCAGGTCTACTTAAAGTCTTGTGAACATATTTTACATTAAGTATCTCTACAAGCATTAATATTGAGTGGATACCTTTAAAAGGTAATGTCCCCTTTATTTCCTGCTTTCTCATGGGTATTCTAGGTGCTTCAAAATGCTTTCAAAGGGATACAAACTCCTAGATCCTCACTGCCTTTCACGTTTGCAGAGGACCCAAAAGCCAGTCTACCCACTACTGTGGTACTTTCTCCAATCTAATGGCAATGGCAAATACGAGTTTCCTGCTATATTCAGAAGGTTAAAAGAAACTCCTGTAATATGGATACACTAGTTTCTGTCACAATATTGATTAGCCTTAAGTCACAACTGCACATTTATATATTTCTATGAATTAAGGGAGAAGAGATTTATCCCCTAAATGAGAATTTTGATGATGGGAAGAATCAGTGAGCTGTGCTGCATAGAACTACTAGTTAATTCAGTGCAACATGTTTTCTGATTAAATAGTTCATTCTGGGCGAGAGCCAAAATTATTTCCTACCCTTAGAGCATAAAACCCCATGAATTCTTGGGCTTTCTCTTTGTGAATGAATTTCATTGCTTGTTGTAACATCTTCTGCCATCTTTAACATATGGCAAAATAGCTGAAAACCTGTTTACAATGTTAGTTAAGACTACTTGCGTAACTATTTTCCAGAAGCTTTATGAGAGTTAAAATACCAGAGTATCAAATATAATATACAATTGTCCTGAGTTCAAGATTATAAAGAAAAAATATAAAGGCACTAAATACCTGGGTTCATTGCCCCTGAATGCCTTATAGCAATTCTTTTGGGATAGTTATTTGTTCATAAACCTTTTGTTTTATAAAATGATTTTTGCTGTAACATACATATATATGTATGTATGAATATATTCACATAATCTAGTTTTTCTGTACAAATGTGGTCTTTAAACCATCCTCTGGGATATACATGAAATAATATTCACAGTTCCAGAATATTTAAATATCATTTGCCTCTGTTGAATAGGTAGTTTACATTATGTGGTAGGTTGTGGTATTCACTACTATGATCTGTCCTTGTTCAAAACTGATTCACAAAATGATTCACAAAATGCTATAAATTATCTGGGATTTTGGTTTTAGTATTGTTTACATAAGTAATTTCTGTGACAGAATTATGAGAACAGCAAAGATTTGGAGAGTGACTGTGGCTGTGAAAATCCTTTTTATCACTTTTGTAAAGTTACAGTGATTTTTTTTTTTTTTTTTTTGTGAACCTTGGATTATGCTCATTTCTTTAATATTTTAATGGAGAGTGAGTGGAGGAGAGAAGAAAAGTAATCATAGCTAGGGACAATTATTCCCCGGCCTCCTCCTGTGAGATGTCAAAGCAAGCTGTTTTTTTGTTATTTGGCATGTACTTCAGGCCAACGGGAGGGTTTACAATGAAACGTAAGCTATGTTTCACCATCAGGTGTGTTGGGACCATCCTGCTAAGTACCAAGACAATTTGAGAGTGACTTTGGGATGAAAACTAGCTGGCTTGAGCATCCAAAGGAAGATCGAGTTAGTTCTGTAAGGGAGAAAAGCAACTGGAAAAAATGGTGGAACCTGTAGTGAGGTCCAGCCTGACAGAGCATCTTTGTTACTCAGGTACTGTCATCTGTGTCTGCTCAAGCTGACACAACTGTTTTACAGACTTCAGGGAGTTGTGCCTCAGGCTTATTTTGATAGCTTACATTGGCAAGCATCACTGGTTTACCTGTCAAGCTGTCACATTTGAAGTCCAAGTTGTCACAATGTCTTACGTGTACTCTGCCTTTCTTATTAGGATATTGCAAAGTGATAGATCACTTGAACAAAACTTTATAGTGGTCTGTCTGAATCTCCAGGGATGGGTGAACTACTGGTTTTGTTCTGTTCAAGGAAACTTCTAGCTCCCTCAGGAATCACTTCCCTTTCTCCCCCCAGCAGTAAGCACAGTTAATTGTGCTCATCAGAAACAACTAAAACAAGAACTTAGGGAAATATGAAGATGGGAAAATTGTGTGAATGCCCTGGCTCTTCTAGGTTGCATTTCCTTTAGGCTGAATGGCTAAATTATGTACTCTCCTGCAGCTTTTAAAAATAAAGGTTGATATGATGTTGTGGGGACTGAATTTCTGTGTTAATTTTGCAAAGGTCCTGTAAACACTGTAGCTGAATTATTATAAATATTACCAGGTTAAAGATTAATTGTCATTCTTGTCAGATAACCTCCACAACATGCAGGTATATCTAAAACTGCAAGGAGATCCTCCTACAGAAGGACTAAAATGGTTTTATATCTCTTCACTATTGCAGTTTTCCCTTGTCATGTCTCCCATTCTGTAGTCAGAGGTCTTTGGGGAATCTGTAATTGTCAGTAGTGGCTTACATACAGGTTACTAAACCCCCAGTTTCCTAAAGTAGCTGCATTATTAATATGTATAAATTAAAGCCTCTTGAACTGCAGTATGACTGGTACACTGTAACAAGTTAGAGTAGATAAATATATTGAGTATCTTATTGACCTATTTATTAGTTACCTCTAGAACAGTGCTTAGCGGTTCTTGAAAATAAGCTTTCTGATAATCTGCTCTGTTCATAGTAACTCGGCATATAGCTTTGGCCTTATGACATTATATAGATATATAAAAATGCACTTGAAATCTACTTAGTGCTAAATATATAATCAAACATACTACTTAGATTGGAAATGAGTCTGCATTCATCCTCTTTGACTTATTTTATGCTTAGCTTTATTTTTAGCTTATTTATTAGCCTAGCTTTAATTTTTACTAATTAACTTGTGCTTAGTAGAAGCTACTATTTACATTAAGAATTGTAAATAAGAATTTATTTTTGAAGCTCCGCCTGCTGTCTACTTATGTCCATATTCTGTTCTTATGGGTGCAAAGTACCATTTGTGTATGACTTATAACTGTATATTAGATACCTGTTAGGTACTTTGCTTCTGAATTTACCAATTTATTCATAAATCTATTCTTTAAGTATACTTGTAAGGTAATATGCACAAACACACAACACTGTCTCAGGAGTGGAAAATTCACTGAGGTCAGTGTATTTCCTACCTGAGACTTTTGGTGTAGCTGGTGAATTACTGTGGATGTATGGTCATGCATGTCCCTTAAGGCTAGGTTTTGTGTGATTCATTATTTTACTCTTTTATTATTTTCAATTTGGAGTTCCAGAAAAAGTTTGCAGACTGAGAACCAGACCGCGGCCCAGAGTCTGATCTTTCAAAGATAAGCAAATAAGTCAGTAGTTAAATTTCATTTTAATGAAAAATAACACACAACCCTCTCCAGGTGGAAATGGCTGGTTAGGTATTGTGAAAATGTTCCATTTAGCTGAATTTAATTGTAATCTTATGTTTTAAAGTGTGTCTGTAGTTAGTTACTTCATGATTATTTTCCACTATATTCATGTTTTTTCCCTATACAAAATTATCATGATTTATGATCAGATCTACTATGTACCCTGACTATTTCAGTAGGGGAATGCCCATACTAAAAATTCAATCCTGCTGTTTTCTGTAGGATAAAAGCAGAAAGTAGGCAATTCAGCATGTTTTCCAGTAAACTTCTAGCACCTGATAAAAATACTGGCAAATCCTTGTTTGTGGATCACGTGGGTGTTTGCTGAAGTTTTTGAAGTGAGAAAATCTTGGCTATAAACTTACCATAATGATGGTATGACTTGCATATTCTCAGAAACTTGTGTGTGTATATTCTGCTTATTTGGATGATAATTATAGAAAAGTAGATGTAAAAGCTTTTCTTCATTGTGTTTCTTTGGTGGCAATTAGGACAGGACCAAAGTTACAAACTCTTCCAGTCTCTCCCTTAACCTTATGAGACTAGGGAGCAGATAAGGTGAGTGTTGTGCTGTGTAGGTTGGGGATCCAAGTGAAATTCAGGGCAAGGCTTAGAAAGCGCACAACCTGATGTTTGGCCACTGGGGCTCCATGTTCTGTTTTACCCTCATTCCTGAGGCACAGTGCTAATGGCTTCCTTGTTGTAATGGCAAATGGGACTGAAAATGCATTTAATGGAAGAAGAAGTAATGCTCAATCTTTCCTTTTAGCAGGGAAGGCAGTGTATTATCTGCATTTCTGCTTCTTCATGCTGACTTGTTCTTGGCTAAAGTTCTGTTCCAGGGTGCACGCTTGGGAGGTTCCCTGGGTGGATCCCCTGCAGAGAAGAGCCACCACTACAGTGGAACAGTAGGCACTCCCTTGCAGAGGTTTAAAAAAATCCTGTCAATTAATATCAAATGTGTGAAGAGCATTCAGTTCCAGTACTGGGGACAGCTATGACTCTAATTCTCAGTTTTTGTGGAATTTTGCCTCACCATTAACTATTTAATTAAAGCAGTTCTTGTCTTGCTACCGTATCACACCATCTTAATTTGTGATTTTTAAATTGATTTTAATTAGCACAACTACAGGCTGCAAGTGGTTTTGTTTGTCTTTTTGATGCAGGTTCTCAGTTATATATTCCATTGTTTCTGACTGTGAGAAGAATTTAGTTTTGTAATGATGGCATAGCATTTTCTATTGTGTTAAAATAAAAGCATACAGATTTTAAAATGAAACGTGTACTTGCATTTAGCTACATTTTGGTAGAAAATGGTCTGTACAGCTAACACAATTTTATATTGATTATACACTGTGCTAATCTTGTTTGCAACTAAGTGGAGGAGGCATATCTACACAGATGTCTTATTTTTAGTATTACAGTGCTTTGTATGTGGTATTGTTATCCCAGTAAGATGCTTTAGTTAGCTTAGCTGGAAAAATGTAAGTTCAAGGAACTGTTCTTATAAGGTATTGTTTTCATGACAGCAGCATCTCTTCATTGTTGCTAGAAAGCAAGTATAATAAAACAGGGGAATCAATAGTCATGAAAAGCTTTGCAAAACATCCTCTATTGACTTCATACCAAAAATAAGTCCTTTACAAGAAGGTGCTGGAAACATGCTTATTTATGGCTATTCTTTTGGGCTAGTAGAATGAAGCTCCTGATCAAACATGAGGGAAAACTCTAGAGTAAGTAGCCTTAGGGTATTTATACTAATGTGATTATATTGTTCTTACTACTAAACTTGTAATGGGCAAGATGTACAGTGAGATTTGGAGGGATGTCATCCAGAACAGAAGGTTTATGCAAAACTAGAAGGAATATTGTGTTTTCTGAATCATCCTCCTTAGCTGTGGGAAGAATTAGAATACTGTAAAAGGTTCATTTTCAATAAGGTGCAAATGTAATGAATATGAAAATAACCTTTACTGTAGCAGAGAAGGTAAAACGCAGCGGATCTTCACTTGAGAGATCTATTTTTATGAATGCTGAGGCTTAAACCACCCAAAAAGAGCATTGTTGGGATTTCCAGGGTGGTGAGAAGTTGGATTTGTGGTTTTTATTATAAATTGCACAGCTTCCCTCTCATGGAGGGAAGGCCATTGTAGTTTTAAAACTGACATGGAATAATATCTAAGCTTACAAACCAAGTGGGCAACAATTCACAGCAGAAAGTGAGAAGGAAGGCAACAGTAAAAAGACTGTCTGTTAACATTACAAAATCCAAAGTTTGTCAGCAGATGCTGGAAAATGGATGCAGTATTTCTTCAGAAGATTGAATGCTTTTCTTATGGTAGGTAGGGATCATGGTATTCAGCCTGTCTTGATTTTTCTGCATAGCAGAACATAACAGCTGTAGACAACGCTATTTTTTATGAAGACTGGTAACATTCATTTGAAGTTTTACGTGATGGAGTGTTCACTACATGTTTTGGTAAATTATTTTGTTAATGGAATACCCTCAGTGTTACAATTTTGTCAGGCGCATGTGCTCTGAATTGACATGTTTAACAAGGGGTATCATTAATCAAAATTACACAAAGGCTTTTTGACTATCTTCTATGTCTTACTACTCTGGAAACAAAAGTAGTATGTGTGCGGGCAAGGTTTTTCTTGACAGAAAAAAAGAACAAGGGAAATTCAAATGTTTGCCACCTCAAAGGTATTATTTTACTCAAATATCTGCTTTTGCTTTAAATGCTCAGCTAATTGCTTCCTGATTTTTACATGCTGAATAAGGTATTTTTAATGTTGGGGTTGGCTTTATTTGTTTAGGAAACTAGTTTTCAGGTCCCCTATGTAAGTATGAATCCACAAGGAGCTTTTCTCACCTCTTAAAAATAGGCCTCTATTCCAGAAAGAAAAATTCCACCCTCAGCAATTCCTGTGTACTCCATTTGGTGTTCAGAAACGTATTTGAAAATGTAAAATAGAAATGGCATATGCCACTAGCCTTTGAAAAAGCCTGGATTCAAAATGAATAGAGACAGAATTTCTTGTTATCTGTCTGTAATGACTCTCCTGATGGTACCTGAAGTGGCAGGGGTGGACAGACAACACTTGTGGATCCCACTTTTCCCCATCTCAGTTTCTCTCTTTTGCTCCCAGCAGCTCTGCCTCTCCCCTGCTCCTGGTGGCATCTTCCCTCTCGTCTCTGCTCCCTTGAGGTGCTACTGGAACCTTTCAGAACAGACCATGCCCTGCCTGGACCAGCCCCAGCCGCTCCTCACAGAGACCCCCTCAGCCCCGCAGGCACCCTGTGCATCTGGGAAAGGAGTCAGATCTCCTTTTCTTTTTATGTGATCCCCCACAACTCTGATTTGAGCAAAGTTCATTAAATTCTTGATTCTGCTTGTCTGAGTGGTGCAGCATGGACAAGGGTGGCACTGTGAGCGGGGCTGCACAGGCACAGCATGCCCATTCTGCAGCACTGCTTGCAGCATCAGAGCATGCAGTAGGTAGAAGCAAGACTGAAATCTGGTTTTTGCCATAAAACAGCAACGTCATGATACTTACATAGCATCATCTTGGTTCTGATCAGCATATCTGAGCATCACATATTTATGTGTTCTTGGCTACTGTACTTCTGAGTTATATGTGAGCGGTTACCTGACTTGTGGCACTGGTTGTGTGTGGTTCCTTCAGTGGTGTTTTCCACAGGTGTTACCAAACTGCTCTTTGCCTGAGAGCAACAGGAGGAGAATCAGGAGTTAATCAAGCTTAAAATCAGTGCAAGATTGGTGAAGTCAAAGATAATTTTATAGCAGTTAAGAATCTCTCCTAGGATTTTGTTCTTCCCTTTGATATTGCATGAAAATACATTTTAAGCCCATTCAACTGCACTAGTTATGACTCTTGACTCTCACAGTTTGGGCTGAAACATCTGCAGGAGAAAACAGTCCATGTAAACCAAACTTCAGCAATGTACAGCAGATCTCTCTTGCATATGCACACACAGAATAAGAAACCCTGAGGGTTGCTTTCATACCGGTGAATACTAATGTTCCTGTATATATTTTTCAGATAGACTTCAGGATGTCATGTTGAACACAATAAGCTGTTTATCTGCCTCCCTTTCTCACATCTATCATTGTGTAACAGAATCATGCTGTGTGTATGATTAACCTGCTTGTGGTTGGCAGAAGGGAGGATGGACAAACATATTTGCTGTGGAGCTGCAAAACTAAATACAGCCTTGGTGTCGCCTATTATAATTTCTACCATTCAGGTGGCTGAGTGGGACATTCCCTTCATGACCCTAAGAGACATGTAAAATACACAGAGCTTTCTGCATTTCTTCTTAATCCTTACTGCTAAGGGTGCCAGCACGTGTTGCTTTGTGCAGCTTGGCTTTAAGCTATTCTTGTCTGCATCTCTCAGCAAAAACAATCAGTCTTACAGGACAAGTTAATTGGGTCAGGATGATCCACTCTTAAAATTTGCTACCAGATCAGTGGCAATGTCCTTTATTTAGCCTATAGACCATAACTCCATGTAATTCCTGGGCCTACTGACTTAGAGAAAGCACCTTAATTATTGCAGACAAACTGGAAAAGGATTGACAGAGATATTTGTTAGAACATGTGAATGTGGTCAGTCTGGCATATGTAATCAAGAGGGTGAAGCAACATTTCAAAGCTTACTTTCCTTTGAAAGTAGAAATTGTTTGGATATAACTTTAATGTAGCCAATTATGTGGAAACATTTTAGTGTATACATTAAAATCTAGTCCAGCTACTGTTCTTTTTTCCCACAGTGTCTCCTCTAGTAGGCAGTCTCTAGTGTCCTGGAGTTGTAAGATGGGATGTGAATCACATTCTTAGTGTAAGTCAAGGCATTTTAATAGAGATCTTGCGCCTCATCTGTGGATAAAGCTGATGTTTCAGTATATATGTTTGATTTGTGTTTTGCTGTGATTTGCTTTAGAGCTTTTTGCCTTCAGTGTACATTTCCCATTACTCTCAATCATTTTTTTGCAATTTAAAAATGCAGAATGTCTTTGTGCAAATGGGAATTGTATGACTCAAGTTCTTAGCCAAAAAGGCTTGGCCTGAGCGGCTTTGAGGTGTTGCTCTTGATCTATAAAACCTTTGCCAACCTTTCAAGTTTTTCTTTTGTCTTGTAGCCCTGTGTATTTCTGAGCCCTGAAGTGTTTAGTACCTTCTGATGCTCTCTGGTTCTTAGGAAAAAAAAAAGACACTTTTATGTTTCTAGCTGCTTCCTGCAAGCTTTTTTTTGGTGACAAGTTCTGTATGTAATTGTTATTTCTAAGTGCTGTATGCTGTATTTCTAAAACTAATTACTTTTCCGCAAACTGCCTTATAGTTGGTTACTTGTGCATGATGTTGAGAAGGTGGTTTCTGAACATCTTAGTTGTATGTATCCAGTTTAAAAAGAAAAAAATCTAGAAAAACATCAGCAGAGATTTATAAAACTGAATAATGTAATTATAGAATGATTCTTCTGTGATGAATAGAGGCAAGAAGAAAACTGCTAAATCATTATCATGCTGGTTTTCCATGGTACTTTGAAAATGGAATCATTGTAACACCTCTTATGTGTATCATCCTTTGACTAGATGCTGCACATCCTGATTGCAAGCTATGTATAGTAGTGACTTAACCACAAAAATGTAACATCTGTTGTTACTTTGTGTGGCACTAAACATGTTAATCTCAAACAAGAAGGGAAGAAGAATATTACACCATAATTAAACTGCAGTACGTATAAAACTCAGTTGAAATTTCCTAAACTGGAATTTGTGTTAATGAAACTATCATAGGACCTGTAATGATCACAAATGGTCAGGACCTTATCTTGCGTTTAATTTACCACTGCAGCAGGATAGTTATGCTGACAACATGCTGGATAATTGGTTGATTCAGCACTAACTTGCAGTTTTCTTGAGTGTCCAGGCATTCCTCCAAGCCATGTTATAGTACCAACCCAGCATATCCCTGTTAAGGGAGACAGAGTCATAACACATATTAGTATGGTTTTAAGCATATTTGATTCATCATTATTTTTGTCTTTCAGATACTGCTGTGTCTGTAAACCTTCAGATACTTTATTCCCAATTCAGTCATTTTGGATGAGGATGATTTTGCTTTCCTGAACAATCAGATCATCCGGAAATAACTTTTCAGGATAAAAACCAGTCACCATATGACCTGTTGTAGGGCAGAAAAACTGAGGTCATTCTCTCTGACATTATCATGACTCATTCCTGCATAACATTTTGATTCTACTGTGGCTATTGTATTTGCAGATTCTGACAAATAAAGCTTGACAAGCAGTAAACCCTGATGTATAGCAGTGAGTCACATTTGAAGTGCCTGGTGCTATCAATGCATGCCTGAAACACCTTCAGGTAACTGCAATCTTAGAAACACCAATTTGAAGAAACTTCCGTGATTGTATTTTTGATGGCCAGATTAACATTATTATTGAATGTGTTGTGATAAAGGCTCCTCAAGTTGTTTTCAGAGCTGTAATGTTGGCTAACATGCTTTGTAGCAGGAACAGAATCTACTGGGCATGCTAAGTAAAATATCTACTGATATGAGTATCTGTGCAGTGCTTAAATGGATTAGAGACCTGCTAAGTACCCAGAGAGAATGCAGTGTTTGTGCGAAAAGATATATGCAAAAGTTGTCCACTAGCGGAAAAGAGTAGCTAATTGTCAGTGATGACCTTTACTTTGGACAAGTCCATGTTTCTAAGAACATTGTAGGAATAAACACCCATTAATAAGGAAGTGAAAAAAAAAAAAAAAAAAGAAACGTGAAAATACTGAGGCGGCACAAAAACATGAGGTTGAAAGCCTAAGTTGATTGGAGGTTCAGATAAACTGATGTTAATTATCAAGTAAAAGAGAAAAACAAATAATTTTATTGTACTGTGTTCCTGTTGGTCTTTAAAGGATGTGTTAAGTTGCATCATCAAACTATTTTAGGATCTACTAGAGCTATTATACTAACAGTTTATACAGGACAATAAATGAAGTATTTTCTTTCTCTCCACCTCCAGCCAGTAGGATTTGATTCTGGAGCTGGCAGCTCTGCTGGTATTTTTGCTGCTTTCTAGTTGCTGCAAACTAGTGCCTTATACAAGTTGCTTGTTCCGCTCACATAATGTATTTTGGGGGATGATCATGTTCTAATATACACATATTGTTGCAGTTTAAAAAAGTTTATTCTCTAGTGTATTGTGCCAAAGCCCATGACAGCTGATTAAATCCACCACTGTTGTGTGCCTGCCTGCACACGGTTGAGGCACAGGCAGCAGATTCTAATGGGAGCCACTAAAGAGCCTTTTGTTCACTGAAAACATCAGACTAGCTAATCATTTGACTCATCCCTGAAAGAGCTATGCCTGAAAGAAAAGTAGTATTTGTTCCATCATTGTTTCACTTTAGATATCCTTTGTCAGATTTCAGTAGCGTAATGCCATCATTACAGTAATAAATACCATTAGTCAGGTTTCAAGAAGCAAAAATGTGTTTTGTTATCCCTCTGGGATTTTACAGAGAGGTGCTTAGGCTGCTAAGAGCTCTGGTCTACCAAAACCTCAATAAGCTGTGTTTTTCTGTCTCCTACGTAATTTCCAGTACAGACCTATTATAGCACTGTACAGATCAGCACAATGATAATAATAAAAGTAATTTTCTTAAGTAACTGAAGAGTTAACCTGTACAGATAATATTTTAGGGGGAAATAAAAGGTCTATAATTGGAGAAAAAAAAATCTCACAAGGTAATTTGGATTATAAATATCTGACATCCTTAGGTATATAGGAGATCTCTGCAGACATCTAAAATAGGCATTGCCTAAAATGGAGTATGAATGAAGAAAGACTAAGGCAGTTGGTAGTGTGTGTGAGGAATTATTGTGAACACCGTGTTCCACATTCTGACAATATCATGCTATTTGATGTAGAGATTACAATGTAAATGGTTTCCTATGCTGAAGATTTCTTTTGTGCAGAAAATACAGGAATAGCACAACTGAAGTACATATGATAACAGCCATATTTATCCATCCTGTGTTTGTCTGCATCTTTATTATTGCCAGATACGAATGCAGCTAGGCCTGAGTTTAAACTTAGACCTATGAATATCTTGAAATCCTACAGGTTGTGTGAGCCTGACTTTCAAAATTGTTGAGAGCGGCAATGAATGTTGTGGAGGAATGTATTTCTCTTTCAGCAATGATTCCTCAAAATTTAAAACATAAGTAGGCAGCCCTGAAACACTTTTTTCTTTTTTTTTTTTTTTCCCCCCAGCATGTCAAAAACATGGAAATTATTATTTTTTTAATATTCTTTGTTTTGACTTCCTAAAAAATTATTTTTCTTCAGTAGGCCTAATAAAACCATATGTACTTGAATGCAGTGTAGGAAGAACTCAGAGTCTTTTACAAACAGAAGGCCACACAAAAGGATGTAGAAAATAATATTTTGTGAAAATATAACCACATCTAGGGGAGCAGCTTTATACTATAATCATCATTACTTTCCTGAAGGTAAAATTCTGAGGTGAAATTCTACTTATATGTATTGTCAAGTCAGCATTTCAGTTTTTGGCTTCCAAAACATCCAGAGCTTACATCTTCACCCCTGCACAAGTAAGAACAACATCTCTTTCTCTGCTGGAAAGCATAACAGAAGGATCTCCTTAGAGGCCCTCTTGCATGCTAGGTTCCCAGAGCTGTCTGAGTCATCTCACTGATATATTTTTGCAGCACATAAGGCTCCATCTTGGCGCAACTGGGCTGGCTCCCTTTTTCTCTGGTAAATGATACTGACTGTAGACTTTCTCTATTAATTGGACACTGCCATCCTTGTCCAAGTCACATGCTAGTTTATGTCTGTGTATCTCACTGAGACAGCTTAGTTTTGTTTGTGTTTTTTTCTTTAATTCCCATCCGTACTTACAATTATTCAGTCAAGCTTAGATAACGCATAAAATTTGGTTTTTTTTTCTTACTCCTAATAATTCTTTATTCAGGCAGTGGCTTTCTTTGGTTCTCTGCTGCTATTCGCAGATATAGGCATGGAATAATGTGTGTATGATAAGGATCCCTTTGAAGCTGGATTGTTTGGATTTAAATTACCATGTCTTTCAAATAGCTTTAAATCCTTTAGCTGCATCGTTCTACACTGCTAAATATATTCTGTTCATTGTAACAGGTATCCTAAAACACTTGCAGAGGAGCCCATGCTCACTTGTGTAGCACATGGAAGTACAAAAGCCATCCAAAAAGTGGGAGCAGGGGAGAGATACTTCCTGCAACTGACAAAGTAGTCTATTCTGTGTGTTGTATCCATCACCATGGGCAGCTGTATATGTGTCCTTGTGATGTTGATGCACATGGAGATAGGAATGCAAGTATCTTTCAGCAAAACCTGAGAATCCTGTTTCCGTGAGAGATTCTTAGAAACACTGGGAGTTAAATTTCAAGGTGATCGTCCCAGTTATTCAGCTGGGGATCTGTTTGGGGTGAGCTGCTAGCAGATCTCCTTGGCAGGTAATATTTAAAATGTTTTTTCAGTAGACAGTCTCTAACCTGTCTCTAGAGTGGTCACTGCAGTTTGCTCATTTCTGCAAGATGCCTTCACTTTTGGTGAAATAGATTTTTATTTTTGAGGGGAAGAGCCCTACAGAGCAAATGCAGCATTTCTGTGAATAGCGTACGACCTTGTGTTCCACGTTTGCAGACAGCACTCACAACTAAGGCAGTGCTGCACTTGACTTGATGCTCACACTTTGTGTCTGTAAAATTTAGCTGCAGACTAATCTCGTTTTAATCTCTCACAAATGCTTTGTTTCCATTTTACCTGTATGAAGAGTTTGGCCATGAAGCAGCGTGTTTCACTAAGTTTCACTAAATAATTTGAATATGAAATGCAACAAGATTTTCAGGTGGAAGAAAAGGGTTAATGGATTCTTTTAGCATTTTTTGTTTGTTTGTTTCACTGTTTTATTTTTTAATTTATTATAATGTGAAGACGTGAGAAAGCTGTTTTGTACCAGTTGGTACACTGACAATGTAGCTTTTGCACTAAAAAAGTGTCAAATGTTAAATGCAGCCATCTTATTATGAGCATGGCAATTGTTTTAAAAGCTTTTCTGTAGATTTAGATTCAGATTTTCAGAACAGATTTGCAGTTAATTTGTGCTTTATTGATAACTGAAAACTGCTTTTTAGATTAAGATGAGTAAGAAAGAGCTATTCCTTGAAATATCTAGAATCCTAATATGTCAAAGGATATACACAGGCAGCAGAAAATAAATGTGCAGATGGGGAGGCCTGAAAAAAACATCAAGTGCAGATCCTGAATTTATGCACATTTCTGACATTGTTGGATGAAAAATGCTGCTCTTATCTTCTATGGGTAACCATGGCTACTGTGTGATGATTTTTTTTTCAGCACAAAATTATACACAAGTGCGGGAGAGTGGTCTTATCTCTGTTTGCACCATATGTATTTGGGTGATAAGGATTATAGTCAATGAATATGGTTATCAGTGTGGCACATTTGCTCCTTTAAAAATAGGTTCAGATTTGTGTCTTCATGTCTCCATTAGTCTGTGGAGGGGAAATGGTACTGGACTCCCCTAAGTACCGTTACAAGAGGTTTAGGCCATCCACTTCTGTGTTAAAATGTCTATGTTGCCTACTTCAGGACCAAATATAATTTGGGGAGGGAGAGGATTCTAAAGGCAAAACAATGTAAACACAAAGCATTTTAGCTTAAATTTAATGATGGTTCAGTGCCATATTCTTAATTATCAAATACTTATTCCCCAAAGATTTATGTACATTTTAGATT
Organism: Psittacula echo; assembly: GCF_963264785.1. NCBI lineage: Eukaryota > Metazoa > Chordata > Aves > Psittaciformes > Psittacidae > Psittacula > Psittacula echo. The sequence goes on from NC_137743.1 coordinate 49,940,720, forward strand.
AATATGCTTCCCTGGTTGATCTGGTTCTGTTTTCATTCAGATTTTCAGTTTCCTCATGACCTTTGATGGAAGTAGTGATGAGCCCTGAATTCCTAAAACCACTGAAATCTCTGTAACACTGGGAGGGTTTGTACAGAAGCTGATAACTTATGCATGGAGCTAAGAATACATTTATGTTTATTTCGACAAGTGCATGAGTTGTACTCCAAGAATGGTGACTATGAATCAAAATTGCTTGCCTCACATGGACGGTGAAGTAGCCTGCTGGATCCTTAACACTGTCCTCCTGGCTGCAAATCACTATTTTGAGCAATGTTTGTTAGCATAGTCAGTAATATTGTACCTACTGAAAGTAGGTACAGTTGTCTTATGGAGAAACTAGCTAAACTTGCAATTTGTAATGCTTAAACCTTTATAAGTAATTGGCTTATCAGTGGGAATTATGTTTGCTTAGAAACATAATAATTGGGATTATTGGCACAAGTACAAACTTTTGGTAATGTTGCTTTTGCTGTGATTTGGAAACATTTAATTTATACTTATTCTCTTGCATTTGTTGCCGCTTTAGGGGATTTTGTAACAACCAGTAGAAGAAAAGTTTTAACTAATATGTTAAGGAATGTTTTACCTTTGCTGTAATGAACTCTTTATGCAGCAGCACAGCAAATGCTCTTTTCAGGTGTTGTTTAGCTCTGAAAAAAAAGGTTTGTGAAATTAAAAAGGATAATTTTGAAAAACACATGAATGAAATTAATTCAGGCAGCATGTTGTTGGTCAGTCCGTGATAACTGAGTGAGCAATACAAACTGCAAGGAAAACTAGGAAGTTCTGGTGGATTGGGAGGAGGAGAAGGAATAAGAATAGTTAGTTGAGATAGATGAAAATTGGTTCATGATTCACAAGCAGTAGGCAGGGAAAAGCTTTACAAAGTTCAAGAAGCTTTCAGCAAATGTCTTAATATTAGAAAGAGGAGATTGTGTTCAAAGAATCTTGTAGAAAAATCATGACAAAATGTACGCTTCTATATAACTGTAAACATGACAAGTATCTTTTGAAATGTTGTAATCTATAACTGAGAAATAGATCACTATATTGCCTGGTTTGGACAGGGTAGTGTTTCAGGCAATTATATCTTGATGAAATTGAGGTAATTAGTGGAAAATTGTAACAAGGATGAAACATTCAGGAATATGACTGAGAAAGTAAATGAAAATTATGCTGAAGCTCCTGAGAAAGACCAGAGTAAAGCTATAGACTTAATTTATAGCCAGATACAATGGGTACAAAAATGTGTACAAACAAACACAAAGTATGTATGGCAGACAGGAATTTCACAAGATACTGCAGGATGAGGATGAAAGTGCTACTGCATGACTTTTTTTCTTTGTGAAAGTACAAGTACAGAGCAAAACAGATGAAGAATGTGAAAATGTTGGAACCTGGGTCCAGCAGAGAAAAACATAGTAATTTTATAGTAGAAGATAGCCCTCAGAGTAGAAAAGTAAAGTGATTGTGGCAGAAGAAATCATTAAACTGAGGACTGCCTTATTTTCAGGAGGCAAGCAGTGACTCACAAGGATGAGATGGCATATATGTGACATGAAAGCAGTTCAAAACAGCAAAAGTAAATGACTTGTCAAGCTCAGATTAGCATCAGATTCAATGACAAGTCAGTGACATGCAAGCAAACAGGAAACTGAATGCCAGAGACACAGTAGGGCATCCATGACTATGCTACGCTACAAAGCCTTCCACAGCAGTAGGCAAGAAAAGTAAGCAGAATTGTGAGTGAAACCAGACCAATTAGAAATGTGTGATCACTTCCTTCTGCTGAAGCAGTGGCTAGGAGCAGTGCTAGTGGTCCTAGCAGAGCAGTTGAACAGAGACACCTCTGAACTGAAGATAGTGTCTGTGGCTGAAAATCAAGGGCAGAATTTCTGCCAAATAAGAGGAGCAAATAGCTGGTGTCGGAAGCTAATACTCATATCCCTGAATGCCGAGGTAGCCAAACACTTGCCTGTGAATCCTTCTGGGCTGTCCCTATAGAGGGGCTATGACTCACAGGGACTTCTGGGAAACATATTCAGACAGTGACACTATGAGCACCACAAATTGGGCATACAAGCAAATTGACAGGCAAACTGTTTCAGATAATCAACTCTAATTTTCTTTCAGGGAGCTTGGCTGTGAATTGAAATTTGGGCATATTGCAAGACCAGCTTGCCATGAAGACTCAGACAGTTAAGGAACTATTAATATTGTTAACGGTCCTCCTCAAGGAAGCTTCAAAGAGCTGAGAAACTACATTACAATCAGTTCATCAAATACTCCCTTGGAAGTTCTTGTGAGTGACACTATAGGGAAAGCTCTGTGTGAAAAAGAAAGATAAAATTCTGCCTCTGGCAACTGAAGGTGATCACCAAACAGAAGAAAGTATCTGAAGCTGGGTATCCTCAGAAAACTATTATCTTTACAAATGACATCTGGAGGTCACTGTTTGGATCACCTTATTACTTCTAAAAGTGGTATAGAATGAAGGCTTATAGGTTGAACAGGTACATCTGGGTTAACTTTAGATAACTTTAGATAGTTGAACTTAGTAAATTTACCTGCTACAGATAGAAGTGTCACGGGGAAAATGTATGAAAATGTGTTGAAATATTCAAGTTTGGTGAAAATCTTACTCTGCTGAAAACCACAGGATATCTGGTGGTGAGAAACTTACAGGAAGCAGTGAATGATTAAAAAAAATCCCAACCAACCAACCAACCAAAAAAAAAAATAACAAAACCCCAAACAAAAAAACCCACAAGAAAAACATCCCAACTTTGCATACTCAGAAACACTAGCATGTAGACGTGTTCTTTTCATAAGAAAACATTTGATTTTAAAGTAAACAAAAATGCATACATGTTATTTTTTACAAAATAATAGAAGGGCAGGACAAAGCAGATCTCTTCGACTCAGAGGAAAAGATCCAGGTTCTCATTCATTTTAAGATTTGTAACTTTTATTTTTATAAGTAAAGTGATGATTGATACTTAAAGATCATGTAATAGAATATTAAAGAAGATTATGGTTTTTGTGATTAATTTGGCAAACTCAAATATGACTGAAGAGACAATATAATAGATAGTTCCATAATGAAGGACACAGCAGGATATATATGGGGGGATTAGTATCTGGAATCTTGGAAGATGTGAAGGGTTCAATGAGAAAAAATTATATCCCCAAAGGAAGAAGTATTACCTGGATTCCTAACTGCCTGCTTCTTGTCTAATGCTTAAACGCTGACCATTTGCCTTTGCCTGTTTTCCTTTGATCCCAATTTATCTTCAATTTCAGAAAATCCTCCCGTATCACTTGCTCATGGTCCTGCTTCTTCCTGTGCCCTATAAAATCCAGGTCTGTTTTGGAAGGCCTGGTGGCTTTTTTTTTTTTTTTTTTCTTTCTGCTTAAATTGAATTATCTTCTCTTTCTCACTGTGGCCTAGCTAAGCTCCACCTTGCTTTGTCTCTGTGTTTTGCAGTAGCCTGAGGCTTCTCTCTTATACTCTCTTCTAGATGCAAATCCTTTAGCTCTTCTTTTTTCTTCTTTGCAGCATTTATTTTTCCTCTTGTTCTTTTTCTTCATCAGGGTTTATTTCCCATATGCCCACTGTTCTACATCAGAGTTGTTTTCAGAAATGCATGTCACATGTTTTATGCCTTCTGTTTGCTCTTTTCTAGTTCATTTTATCTAGGGCTTTTGAGCTCCTGCTTATAATATATCAAATTTCTTTTCTGCAGTGACTGAGCTGGAAAGGATAATTTTCAGGGACTGGTAAATCTTTTTTTCCTCTTTGAATATTACTCAGGGGTTGGGAAACTTTGTGGACATGCATTCTGTTAAGAGCCTGTGCAGATAAAATAAAGGAGTTTCCATCCTTTAACTAGTACTAGAATGAGGTGGGAATTTGTTAAAATTTGCTGGGGAGGGGAAGAAGTCAAAGATTTAAATAATATGAAGATAGGTCATCATATTGAAACATTTTTTGTGTTCATTAACTCCAGCTAGCTCACCTTCGCCTTCCCCATGATGATTCTGAGAGCTCATGAAGTCACATATTCCCTTTCTCTGGCCCAGTCCAGTAGCTCTAAAGAAACAATTTGCATTATAGTGATTACGTATTTGGAGAACTAAGCCTATGCTAACAAGCAGTTAGGACATCCTGAGTGATCAATAATACTTGATTCTATGTCAGGGAAGAGTTCCCTTGTGTTTTATCTAATACTTGGCTATGGCGAAGGTCATAGAATAAAGTTGCACAGGTAATGATTTAACAATTCCTGGGTGTTTTGTCTGTTGAAGCTTACTTTAAAATAGGCTTAAAAATGTAGAGGAGCTGATATATGTAGGATATTGTGGGAGGTACTGTTTGACATCTGCCAAGGGAGTATTATGCTTCTCCTCTAGGTTTTGTGAATGACATTCTGCTGATGGAGGCGGGACTGAGAGATATACTCTTAACAGTTGCTACTGATAAACCTGAAGACCTAGTGAGAGGGGAAAAGTTCATAACTCAGGTTGTCACATCCCTACAGAAGATGATTTTCTCTTGCAGCTCAATATGATTGTGCATTGCTTCCTTGCAGATATCCCAGATGTAGAACCTTCAGTCTTTCTGCTCCTTCAAACATGTTCACGTTGGAGTTTCGCAATCATTTTAACTAGTTTTGGCTACTGTTGAAAAAGGCAGTTTTACCCTTACTTTTCTTCCGCCTCCCAACCACTCATTCCTGCCTTTCTTATGCCTTTACTGCTCTTTGTGCACTCACTGCATTAGGTGAAGGAACTGATCAGGCTGAAAGTTCATTTTTTGTTCCAATTTTAAAAAGATAAAATCATATTTTTTTCTGCTTAATTTTCGATTAATCAGTCTATTGCTCCAGCTCAGTGCATGCCTCAGGCTGCAACAGAGGGCAGGAAGGAGGACAAAGCTCCTTGTTGTGTATTTGTTTGTTTGTTTGTTTGTTTGTTTGGAGGGGATGGGGATAGTGTGGAGGGGAACTAATTTTCAGGCAAATTTAGAATAATCGTGACATTTCGCCATCTTTTTTTCTCATGGTGAAAGTGACAGCTTACTACCGCAGACCTCTGCAGACAGTTGTATTTGACACAGCTGTGATGTGTGCACTGCACTACACCCAGAATTTCTGATTGCTTCAGACAGCTTGTTAGAAGTCATTGCTGTTAGGATTTCTGGGCCTACCCCAATCAAAGTCAAAGGAAGAGCACCAAAATGATTCTGCTGGAAAATGATACGCTTGTCATGCGTAACTGTTATCAGTATCTCAAGTAATCAAGTAATATAGTAGCACCAAAACCAAAAGAAAATAACATTAATAATGAAAATTTCTGAAGCTTAGATAATTTTTTCCTATTCTTAGCATTTATATACGTATATATATATATACGTATGGAGACAGGCTGAGAAAGTTGGGGCTGTTCAGCCTGGAGAAGAGAAGGCTGCATGGAGACCTCATAGCAGCCTTCCAGTATCTGAAGGGGGCCTACAAGGATGCTGGGGAGGGATTCTTCATCAGGGACTGTAGTGACAGGACAAGGGGTAACGGGTTCAAACTTAAACAGGGGAAGTTTAGATTGGATATAAGGAAGAAATTCTTTACTGTGAGGGTGGTGAGGCACTGGAATGGGTTGCCCAGAGAGGTTGTGAATGCTCCATCCTTGGCGGTGTTCAAGGCCAGGTTGGATGAGGCCTTGGGTGGCATGGTTTAGTGTGGGGTGTCCCTGCCCATGGCAGGGAGGTTGGAACTAGATGATCTCAAGGTCCTTTCCAACCCTAACTATTCTATGATTCTATGATTCTGAATACAGAGTTAAGCCACAATATTATTGAATAACTACTGCAGGTCCATAACTACTGAAGAGACTTCAGTTATGATTCAGTATATAGTATTATCTGTGAGTTAAGGTTAATGAATTTACTTTCATATGCTATATGTTGCTTCCCTTACGTATCTGTTTAGTAAATGCCACCTGTCTCCAAAAGCTGCTAGTATATGAAAAAAATGTAGTGACACACAATAACTATTAAATAAGCTCAAGTTGGGTTTTTTTGGGGGGGTTCTATTTTTTTTAATATGGATACATGTGAATGTAGCAAGATGAGTATATAGAATGTATAGTATTTAATGTGAATCATGTTTATATTCATATGTCCCTTCTCCTTGCAGCTTTTGAGTGGAACATCCTTCCCTTTGAGTGGAACAATTTCAAAACATCCTTCTGTTATTGACCTTAGTTTCTACATTCCCACTCCTTATAGTGGCTCCTCTGAATTAATAAAATTGGGTTTGGAGAGCTAACTCTTCCTAAAGAAAGGACCCTGTGAAACAGATCCTGCAAGTTACTGTTGATCCTGATCCTGTGAAATGCTGACACACGTGAAGTCTTCTTTTGTTGCTCCTGGTGTTGTCTTCTTTTAGTGAGGTTGCTGAAAATGGATTTTCTTCGGTTCTGATACAGGGTAGTCCGTTAATTATTTTTTTTTTGCATAGAACTTCACTTGAGTTGCACAGAAGTAGTGTTTGTTAACATTCTTAGCCTAGGTCTGCTTAACCATATTTGCATCTTTTGCCTCAAAACATGTAATGTAGAATTTGCTTTCTAATTGTCCCTGAACTGTGTTTAGGTAAAAAAAAGTCTAAGCAAAAAGTAAGTTAAATGATCATACTTCTACCATTTTGTGATTACAAAATATGAATTTGAAGCAGCTGATTTATTTGTGAACAGTTTTTGAGGATCACTGTTCAGCAATGTTTTTTTAATAATGTTCACTTTCTGCCAACCTGTTGTATTCACAGCAAGGTTTCACCACTGTGATGGGCATGCAGTAGAAATCATTTAACCAAGTCATAGTTAAGTAAGCAGCTTAGAGAAATGAAGAAATGTAGACTTCTGGAAATCTCCTCATTACCAGTGGTGCCCTCTATAGCCTATTCAGCTGTTTGGGCTGAGCAGCAGTGCTATACCTGTCATGCTGTTGAGACAAATTCTGTGGACCACTTCTTCTGTTTCTGGTATGTGGCACTGAAAGCTTATTCACATGGGAAAGCCAAGTCCAGCCTCCTTTACCACTGCAAATGTAGGTGTTTTACGCTGTTCCTATTAATTTCTTCTGTGGACACTCCAGTGCCAAATGCGACTTGGAAAATGGTAGTGACTGCTGGGAGAAGATGGATTGGAATTTGATCCTGCCCAGTTTGCATGTCTGGTATTTTCCATGGCACATCCCATACGGCCTTTAAACAAAGGTATCAGTGGGCACCAAGTTGGGTAGGAAAATTATTTGTCATATCTGGATATTTGGATATCTGCAGAGTTTACAGGTGTGTAGACACTATTTCTGTAACTTATTGTCTTAATCCACTGTGTCCAAGTGATAAAATGTTCCTCAGTTTGATATATTTCAGCAGTTGCACAGAGACTGAACAAACAAACCCAATGTACTGTAGTGGGCTCAAGCATGATTTTTCTTTTGTGCCAGTGGCTTCTGATTAAAAAAAGAAATGTCGAGTGTTGGGTGAAAGACAATGTCTTCTTTAGGAAAATACTGATAGACTTTATGGAAGGAAACCCCAAAATTATGCTGTCCATAATAAGCTGAACAGAGTGCAGTCTTGCAACTTGTATTTCTAAGTCTCACCTTCCCGGTGAGCCTTTGCCACTTCTGCCTTATTGGTAGAATGTGCCCTTATTGGTACTGCACAGGGCACAAGCTAAGCAGCTTCAGGGCTGCATTTGGCTTCTGCTCCGTGGAAGCCTATTGTCTTTTCTGATTTACTTTGCTTTTCAAGATAAGGGATGTTTAGACAGGGGAAGAGACTGGCAGCTCAGTTTATTCTGAAACAGATATTTGATTTGCAAAGGGATAACTTTAACTATGGATGTTGGGCATGATGCTTCTGTCTTCTGCTTCTCCTGGTACCTTTTTAAGGGGCAACCTATCCCACTCAAGATGGCTGACTGGGAACAATTCTAGTCCTTGGACTGCTTTGTTAACTGCTCTTAGTATGTAGAGCCTGTGCTGGAGAAGGATATCCATTTTTTACAGGTACTAAATTAATGGGAGAGGCCAGAAATACCGGTAAAATTTCAGCTGAGTGAGTTGCAACTCAGGAATTGTTACAACTCAGATATGTTTTATTGATATCGAAGATAGATGAGAGAGCACCATTTGGAGAACAGGATTTGTTCAAACACTTTAATTAATATTATTTAGCTTCTTTATTAGTATCACAGTTTAGTTTGACTGTAGGATTCAGCTAATTATCTAATGCTGTGGTGCAAAATATTAATTAATAGCTTATTTGCTAGATATAAAATAGAGTTAGAGAACAAGAGAAATTGCTTAACTCTTACAAAATGGGACAAAATATCTCAACCCTCATATCCTAAGGAGCAGAAATCGACAAAGGCAACTTGTCAAAGATAAGCCACTGAAGTGCAGTCTGGTACTGGTGTACAGTAATGCCTTAGCTCACTTTAGCAGAACCATGTCTAAAATGTTCCCTTTGTGTTTTACAACTGAACTGTTTTTCTGCTAGTGCTAAATCTTGCTGCTACTAAGCATTGCAATAGAGAGTCAAAATGCTGTAGGATACATTTCAGATAACTGCACTTTCTTTTGTATTTGAAGAAATGTGCTGAAAATTGATATTGAACAATCCAGTAAAATTAGTGGCTACACATCATCTAAGAATTATCTAGATGTAACTTGATCAGAGAAATCACTAAGAAGATGAAGCTTTCTTTCCTTCAAGCAAATTCAGAGAAAAGATACTGTGAACAAGTATAGCTGTTAGATAGTGCTAGGTCTTCAGGGAAAATGGCCACGTGCTTGTTATAACCAGCATTTCTGTGAGTGTGCTTTTTTGCCTGAAGACTACTTGCTAACCAGAAATGTCAGTGAAAATGATGTAAATTGACAAGATGCAGCAGTGTACCCTGTAGTTTACTGAGATGATGATTAGGATAATACATCTTCATGTTTCATTGTGAGCCACAATACAATGAAATATTGCTGTCTGGATTAATGGTGACTGCAGATGCGTTTAAAACTCAGTCTTACAAAATGCCTCAACTCTGTTTGGCTTTTTACTACCATCAAAGAATACTGTGCTAATAGCTGTCCTGATTTGGAGATCTGGTTAACGGGGATTCTTGGGCTTGACTGTGGCTAGTTTTGTCTTAAAGCCCTTGCTGCTGAATTCCTGATAGTTCCACAAATATTCCAGGGAATATAGATGTGGTCAACCCATAAGGATTTGCTTGTCCAAAGAGTGGCCAAGGTTAGTCAGAGGAAGAGGCTTTGAGTTGTGAACAGTCACTGATGAAACAGGTTGGCTCTGTATGTGGACAAGGGCTCATGGCAGAATGGTAAATTAACTATTTCTATGAATTTGAATTTTGGTCTTTATGCTCCAGCTACAAAGCAGTGTGCCTAATTCTAGGTCTGTTGCTCAACTTTTGGGCTTGGATACCAGTTTAGGACCTGGTGAAGTGGTCAGGTAGTTGGTGCAGTTTTTTTACAATTAATAAGGGTTTTGAACACTAGGGTCACTGTCTTGTGGGAAGGAATATTCTCTTTTCTTTCTTCTTTGAGAATTACTTCTGTTTAATTCTCAAATCAGTCATGAATAATGCAACCTTAGTCTTGTATTCTGATAAATAGGCTGGCAAGCAGGTTCACCTCTGGCTATCTCATCTTCCTTTCCTGAAATGAGAAGTACCTTCCTGCAGGAAAAGATTGGAATTCTTCTCCTCTTCATCAGAGGTTGACTGTTTTCTTTTCAGCTAGTGGCTTTCAGTGCATTGTGACTTTCGTCTGTAAATAGGCAAACCTTTATTTGTCTAATCAGGATTTCATGGTCTTCATTCAACTTTGCAATACATTTTATGCTTTGAGATCTTTGGACAGCATCCTTTGTTAAATCCCACAACATTGTGAACTGTTAAAGTATTATACCTAGAATTGTGTAATACAGTGCCAGTTTCGGTTATCAATGTGCAGTGAAAAACATGAATGGCTTAAAATTCAGCCTATTTTTAATTTGGTTCTTTATTTTAGCATCAGCAACAATTTTTTACAATTATTTTAAGGATGGCTTGTAAATATGTTCTTGAGAAGCTTCGTTCATTTCCATAAGAGTGGACAGAAACCCCAGTAGATCAGTTCTAACTCTAATAGCTAGGTTACTAGCCATTTTATTTTTTGTGTAGCTATAGATGTGTGATTAAAGCTGGGCAGACTAATCTTTTTTGAAATAAAAAGAATTTAAAAAATACCAATGCCTGCTGGAAGCAGACATTTGAGGAGAAGTGTTCCTTGCAGTCTTTAAACTCTATAAGGTGAAATTTATTGAACTGGATCACAGGATATACAGCAGTGTAAATCCAGTAATTTTTCAGGCTCTATCAAAAACACTGTATATGTTTATGTTGTTTTGCGCCCTTGCTGGGTTATTGAAGCCTTTAATAAACAGATCTTGTTGCTAAAGCACTTTGAAGACAACTTCAGGAAACCCTTTTTGCTCTTTGTCCATGAACTATTAGTTCACAGGAGTTATAGAAAGACGAAAGAGGAAGAAGTAGCATTGTGAGGAGTAAAGAAAAAGAACGCTTGAATTAGTTGTAGTAGCTTGATGAGAATATTATCATACTGTTATAAGAAATATAAAAGAGCCAAGGGTGCTTTTGAAAATTGGATAATATATTCTCCTGATTAGAAATAAGGACATAAAAGATTGGGAGAAAAGCTCCATACAATTACCGACTTGTTCAGAAATGTAAGGATTTTTTTCTATGGAGCGACTCATTTTTGCCCCCTTGTGGACAGAAAATGTATGGCACGATCATGTTTTTTCTTCAAAACCAGTGGGAGAGGCTGAAATCAATGAAAATAAGTGATTTACACAAATCCATAGACTTTGTAGCATTTTAAACAGTTAAAATTTGCATTGGCAAAAAAAAATAATCTGTTTTTTTGTTCTCAGTTTTGTTGTTCTCAGTAACCACTTCAGTGAAGCTCTCTTGTCAGTCCGGTACTGAGGGCAATCCCCTGCCATATTTTTTGCAAGCAAGTGGTAGAACTGTCCTTGGAGGTACAGGTTAAATGCTGATAAACACCATCTTTTCTTGTTCCTTCTTTTCCTACCTCCCTTTTAAAAACCCCCACAACCAAGTAACACCACCCCACTTCTCTCCCAAGAAAACCTCCACACCAACCCCTTCTCCTCCAACCCTCCCAACCTATAAAATGGAGTAGGAATGATTCGTTGAGTAGGGGATTTTTTTTGCCAGGCCTAGCTTAGTGTGCTGACAGGGGACCAAATGTGAGCAACCTGTATCTTACTGTGCTATGTATTAACTGAGCAACCTGTATCTTACTGTGCTATGTATTAACTGAGCAACCTGTATCTTACTGTGCTATGTATTAACTGAGCAACCTGTATCTTACTGTGCTATGTATTAACTAGAGGTTTCACTGAGTAGAGGAAACAGGCTGCCTGTTTGAAAAAGTAACTCTTTGTTTAGTCTTTATTGAAAAGCAGCCCAATGATGAATTAACTGTGGACAGCACTGTACAAGTGAGGGTGTTATTCCCAGGAGCCAGAACTGATCACAAATGTGTGTAACAGCTTCTGCTGTGCACCTACTGCCTGCAGTGTATTGCTGGGAAGGCCAGAGCTTGGATCTGTGGCTGCTAAGGCACATGGCTTTTGCATGGCTGGGTTACTGTCCCAGCCTTGCGCACGTGTGTTTTTCTGAGTTTGCTTCTGTTGAATGGGTGCAGATTTCCCTCTAGCCATCCATAATGCTCCTGTACTGCAGTTCATTTGTTTTATAACAATAGTATTTTTCATCTTCCCCGGTTATCTGCAGGACATTCAAGTCGATGTTCGCACATGAAAAACAGACTTACTCTGAGGCAGTCTCATTTGCCTGTCCAGCTTTGTGAGCATGATAAAAAATATGAAGGGGGTGATTGGGCTTGAGGTTGACAAATCTTAAAGCATTATGTATTGTAAGCACATTTCTGTCTTGGCACTTGTGACCTCATTGCTCATACCTCCTGCCCAGACCCTGGCCAAAGAAGCAACAAAATTTTCTGTACTCATAACACTCTCCATTCTGTTCCAGCTGTTGGATTGCTGTCCTTCACAGAGTTGATTCTCAAACTGACAGGGGAGTGTTGGTTGCAAATCCTGTCCTGACAGATGTCTCTGTTGGTTTTTTTCTTCTTACGAATCATCAGCAGACAGGATCCCAGTTTTGCATCTTGCCTGAAAGCAAAGGGACCTTGGATAACAAAGGGAAGGCAAATCCTGTTTTTCCTCAGTTTTTTTGAAACGTGGAGGAAATACTAGAAAAATCAGGGAGAACAGAGTAGTCATTCTGAAGGAAATTTTATGTTTCTTATTCTGATATAATTTCCATTTATTCATTTATAAGCGTTTTGGGAATACCAACATTTGGGTGGATGCCATTTGAGGCACATTTTTTTAGCCCAACCTGAATGATGAGAAAACAGTGCTTTCTATGATTGTTTTGGTTTTAGACCATTTGTCTGTATTGATCCACTTAAACTATTTAACTCCATCAGCATGCTTGAAGGAAAGAGCACTTCTCAATTGACTTTAGGGTATCTCCAGTTAAAGCTGTATCCAACTTGTCTCAATCTGTTAAATTTAATGTTTGCATGTGTTAATGATTATACCCATTATTTGATACTTCACCATACTTATTAAGTACATTGTTACAATAAACCAAAGATTAATAAAGTTCTTTGCGTATACCGTTTAAATTTTGACCTCTGCTATTACTGTATCACAGCAACTGTGTCAGTATCTCTTGAAATGTAATGCTGCTGGCTATTAGTTTGGGGTTTGCTTTCCACTTCCTTCTTGTGGATGATTCATTCCCATGAAAACAGTATGGCAGAGCACTGAAACGTGCTTTGTAATGAATGCAATGTCTTGGGATGATGACGTATTGGTTAATAAGGAGAGAAAGAAAAACTGTAGTTCTGGACCAAACTAAGTGTGAAAAGTGAAAAATGTGTTGTGCCAAATGGCACCTACACTTCAACTCTTTTGCACATATTTTCAATTCTTACAATACAAAGAGGGATGGTGGTGAGAATAATACTTTTATCAATCTGTCGCAGCAAGAACTGTAGCAATTAAGTCATAGTTACAAAATGCAGCTTTGATTGTAGTCCTAACTAGAACAAAAAATGTTGCAAGACACATGCCCATTTTTCATAGGTTATTTAGATAACCAGCAGCACAGCATTTCTCTGCCACAAGCAATTTGGCAACTGGGAGGCTGAGGTGGAATTGCTTTTAGGAATTACTGTTGCATTTCTTATCCTACAAAAGCCGAGCTCAAAGGGAAATGTCTTCCTCAGTCCTCTGGGACCCTGGAGCTTAAGCCCTAGGCATTCAGCCATAACTGGTAGAGCTGGCTTGCAAGCAGCTTGAGGAGGGTTAGCAAACTTCCTGGGTAAAAAAACAAACCAAACCAAACACGCTTCAAAATGTGACTGTCAAAGTATTCCAGTGGGATCAAGGAGCCCCTTCCTTGTAGACAACCAGAAAAAAAGAAAACAGATGCACCGGTGGATGTGCACCTGAAACACTTGTAACTGTTTAATTACACAGAACTCAAAGTATTGAATAATATTCTCATGCAGTGTCTCACACAAAAACATGCATTAAACCAGTGTTCTTAAAAGTTCAGAAGCAGAATGGTACGATAATATATACACTACAGAATGATATGAATGGTATTATGTATTACATCAAAGTAGACTTTATTGTGCAAATGCGACTATTTGGTTTTGGTGGCATTTTGGTATCTAAAACCAAGTGGCTGTTATCTAGCCTACTGGAAGGCTGGCTATTAGAGTGCACACTCGTAGGGTCTCATCATCCTTTGGGTTAAAACAGCCACCTAATAAGCATGGGTGCTGTCACATCATCCCAGAATGACTGTCAGATTTATTTCATTTGTCAAACTATTGTTCAGGCAGTCTCTTATTTGTATTATGCTTTGTTCCTGTCCAGTCATTTCAGATCCTGCAGCTACTCCTCTCTGGTAAAAGTATATCAACCGAGATTTTTGCAGCAGGCAATCTGATGTCTGTGCTCTGCGTAGCAAACAGTCATATTTATCAAAAAAGATTATTTTCTAATATTAGTAATGTTCTGTGTGACTTATTACAGAAAAAAAAGAAAAAAAGAAGAATATCAGCATGCAGAAACCTGTCAGCAGTTGCAATATCTGACACTGGCTAGAGGTGATGAGTGATAGCATCACTTTAAGAAAATCTGTGCACAACAGTTTTGTTCCCGGGAGCAATCTGTAACAATGAGATGCCTTTAGCTGTTATGTCTGGTTACCTGTAGCTGGAGTTAGTAAATAGTTCACAGAAACAAGAAAACATAATGGTGTAGAAATGCTGACGTTCTAAACTATGACAATCCAGCTTTTTAGCTGATCTTTTGGTCTGTATAGTTTATTTTGTAATTGATTGCCCTGTTATAAATGTCAGTGCTTTTTCTTTTTTCCTGAGGAAAGGCATATGGCTGAAGGATTAAATCTACTGATTTTGCAAGGATTTTTATTTTTCAAACATACCGACCCTTGTTGTCCAAAATAATTTTTTTTTTCATGTTTGACATTACGTATGATGATCTGTTAACTCAGTCCATAAGATAATTGTACAATGCTTTAGTTATCCAACATGTTCTTAAAAGTTTTGTTTATTTTTTCAATGGTTGAGTCTCATGAATCCCAAGTAGAGCAAAGCAATAGGTTTAAAATACACTGATTTTTGTCCTGAGCTACTTTCAGAGAAAGTGAGTCTCTAGAAGTGGACACAAATTCTTTATTCATCTGTTTTGTCTTGCATTATTTCCACAGTTTCTACCCATTTTAATGCAATGAGCTGTGACACAGCCTGCTTTGCAAAAGGAGAAGGGGAATAGAAATCTAAATCTTAAATTTTAAGTCCTAGAAGGAAAGTCAAAGCCCATGATTGCATTCAATCATCCATTTTGTAGCTTTTTTCCTTTTCTCAGCTTACCCTGTGACCTTTCTGTTTGGAAAGGGATGAACAAATTCAGCTGCATTTCTCTGTTTTTTATGAGTCACCCGTATGTGCCATGCACACTTCCCCCTTCCCCTTTCTTTTTAAAAAGTTCAGAATAGGTTTCTTTGTAAACTCTGGGGATAGGGTTTCAGATGCTTATTCTATTAAAAATCTCTGAAACATCTTCTGGTTGCTATTGTAAGCTTGTAATGACTTTCTTGAGAGTCAGGGGTGTGAAACGATGGTTTTGTTTTAATCCTGCTCAATATAAAGTTGAACATATTTATGGTTATAAATATCAAGTGCCGACATTTGTGAAAATTCCCCCAAATGAATGTGAAGATGTGTTATCAGCCTCTTTCTGTCATTTTTAGATAAAGATTCTAAAAATGTGGTGCATCTATTGTAATTGTAGAAGTGATTCCACTTCCCCATGACTTTTCTGTGTAATTTCTCATGTTCTACAAGCTGTCTTGCAATTAATGTTGGGGCTGATTTATCTGTGTTTTCTTTTAGTTTTTCTAGGGGTTTCTACTTTCAGTGTTTGATTGTGCTTGCAGTGGCTTACTTTAGGAACAGCAGATCAAATACTGCAGGTTTTTATTTTGTTTTAATCAAATGCTTTGTTTTATATGAGGAGGAAACTTTAATTATAAATATATAACCTTAAGGAGTTTAAATATTTTGCCTTCCAGTTATGCTTGTGGTTTAGATCCTTGTTCATCAAGAGTGCTGCTTGGAAGGCAGACAAATAGACTTTGCTCTTGAATGAATCTAGTGTTAATTCCTCTTGCCACCTGCCCCCTCAAACATTTGGCTCCAACACTACAGCAAAGCCCAGGAGGCCACAGACCAGCCCTTATGGCTGTCTTCTGAAAGCAGAAACCATGTCATTAACATCTTGTGAACCTGATGATTGAGCTCAGCTTTCGTCACTGACACTTCAATAAAAAAAGAAAGCTTTCATTGCAGTGTAGCCAACCTTTCAAAAGAAACTAAAGCAGCTGAAACTGACTTTCTGCATTTCTTTTTAGATGAGCATGAATCATTTCTGTCTTGCTTCTTAACAACTGTTGACAATATTTGTATGTAACAATGTTTTCCATATTTCAGTCTGAATTTCTTGTTTTCTCACCATTTCTTTTAGCTGTGCTCATTCAAATGCTGATTATTCCTTATTGGTTGTTTATCTGCAATATTGATCAGCTGCTTTCATCTC
Source organism: Psittacula echo (assembly GCF_963264785.1). Lineage (NCBI taxonomy): Eukaryota > Metazoa > Chordata > Aves > Psittaciformes > Psittacidae > Psittacula > Psittacula echo. The sequence continues at coordinate 49,957,099 of NC_137743.1, forward strand.
TACTGCTTTGTAGGAAGAAGTATTAAATGAATATACATGATAAAAATAGTTGTTTTCATCTATGTCATTTTCTAAAACTAGCTTCCAGATTTTTCTCAGTTCACTTCTCTTTCCTGATGTGTATTCAAAAAGGTGTTTTATAGCTTTTAAAAGGAGAAATTTCTGATAGGATAGGCTTTCCATACATTATAAACACGAACAGCAGGTTTTATACTGCCCCTTTAACAATTAAAAAAAATTTCAGGAACAATTTGCAAGCTTAGATTACTACATGGATATAACATTCAAACACCTATTCGTATTGAGGAGAAGTTAAAAAAAACAAACTAGATAAAACCTGTTAATTAGGCTCTCGTTTTGCATTGCCAGTTGCTTTTCTCAATAGCTGTTTCATCAAAAGCCAATGACATTTCTGTGAAAAAACACCCACACCTGATGGATATGCCTTAATAACCAGGTGTTTACAGGTTAGTGAGGCTTGTCATATAATCTCAGTGGATTGCTAGTTTCCTCAGTTATTAACAACCTCTTGTCTGAAGAATTTTATAGACTGCATTAACTATTAAATTCTGCTGAAAAAAGGCAGTTTGCTAAAATTGATAACTGTAATAATTCTAGGTGTGAATAATTTTCACAGAACTTTAAAACTGTTCCCACTTGACATATTGTCATTAATTGTTCTTTATGTATGCTGGTTTTAAAAACAGAACATGGAGTTTAGTTTTTCTTCTCTCCTTTTTTCCTCTCAGAGTGTTAGTTGTTTTTTTAGCTTATTCTATGTAGAAGTTAACAGTGAAAGTTTATCCTTTTTTATGTAGTTCAAACCAAACACACTGAATATTGCTGTTTATTGTGTCTACCTGATAAATTCTCTTAATGGGCTCTCATGCCTTCAGATAGGGCTTTATACATTATAAGTGTATCTCCAAACATTTAATTGTATAAATGGTGGAAAGTAATATGATTGAGTACAGCAGTCTGGCAGACTCACATGGTGAATTATTAAAGCAAATGTTAACTAGATTAAGAACCAAACAAATAAAAAAATACTTGCATTTTACCCGCCATCATAACAATGGATTAGGTCTTCTATCAGAAAGAACCCCACAGGCAATACTCAGCTTTCAGTTTTGGGAAATCTACTATTAATTGAAATGATTCTTGTTCAACATCTTTGTTGGTGACATGGACAGTGGGATTGAGTGCGCCCTCAGCAAGTTTGCCAATGGCACCAAGCTGTGTGGTTCGCTTGATACGCTGGAGGGAAGGGATGCCATCCAGAGGGACCTTGACACGCTTGTGACTTGGGCTGATGCCAACTTTATGAAGTTTAACCATGCCAAGTGCAAGGTCCTACACCTGGGTCGGAGCAATCCCAGACACAGCTACAGGTTGGGCAGAGAAGAGATTCAGAGCAGCCCTGTAGAGAAGGACTTGGGGGTGTTGGTCTATGAGAAAATGAACATGAGCTGGCAGTGTGCGCTCACAGCCCAGAAAGCCAACCATAGCCTGGGCTGCATCAAGAGGAGCTTGACCAGCAGGTCGAAGGAAGTGATCCTGCCCCTCTACTCTGCCCTTGTGAGACCTCATTTGGAGTATTGTGTGCAGTTCTGGTGTCCTCAACATAAAAAGGACATGGAACTGTTGGAACAAGTCCAGAAGAGGGCCATGAAGATGATCAGGGGACTGGAGCACCTCCCGTATGAAGATAGGCTGAGAAAGTTGGGGCTGTTCAGCCTGGAGAAGAGAAGGCTGCGTGGAGACCTCATAGCAGCCTTCTAGTATCTGAAGGGGGCCTACAAGGATGCTGGGGATGGACTCTTCATCAGGGACTGTAGTGACAGGACAAGGGGTAACGGGTTAAAACTTAAACAGGGGAAGTTTAGATTGGATATAAGGAAGAAATTCTTTACTCTGAGGGTGGCGAGGCACTGGAATGGGTTGCCCAAGGAAGTTGTGAATGCTCCATCCTTGGCGGTGTTCAAGGCCAGGTTGGAGAGAGCCTTGGGTGGCATGGTTTAGTGTGAGGTGTCCCTGCCCGTGGCAGGGGGCTGGAACTAGGTGATCTTAAGGTCCTTTCCAACCCTAACTATTCTATGATTCTATGATAGTTTAGTCTGTTTCTTCTTCCCTTTTCCTTACCCAAAATTAATTAAGCATCTTTCGTCTTCCTCATTCATCCCTGCTCCCTAGGGCTCTGTTGTACCCTTTGGGTACTGCATTTGTACAGATTGTGATCTTAGGAGCTCTCTTATTGTTTTGGAAGTATGTTAGAGTCACAGAATAGTTTGAGTTGGAAGGGACCTTTAAAGGTCATTTAGTTCAACTCCTGTTGCAATGAGCAGGGACATCTTCAACTTGATGAGGTTGCACGAAGCCCCATCCAACCTGGCCTTGAATGTTTTCAGGGACAGGGAATCTGCCACCTCTCTGGGCAACCTGCTCCAGTGTTTCAGCACCCTCATCATCAAAAATTTCTTCCTTATGTCCATCTAAATCTGCTTTTTTTTAGTTTAAGAGAATTGCGCCTTGTCCTATTTCAACAAGCCCTACTAAAATTCTGTCCACATCTTCCTTATAAGCCCTCTTTAAGGGGGGGGGGACGGGACGGGACTTTAAGGGGGCCTTTAAGGGGGGCCTTCTTTAATGCCACAGTAAGGTCTTGTGGTTGGTTTTGTTTAAGTGTTGCTCCTGTATTAATTCTGCCAGTGTAGCTCCACTGAAAGACTGATGAAAACAGTTCGTGCATATGACCACTTTAACCTGTTAATTTACCTTCAGTTGGGATCTGTCTCTTTCTACTTTCTGTGTGTCATGGTGCCTGTCCTTGCCCTGGGACTGCTCTTCTAGACAGATGTTCATCTGATTAAGATGTTAGCAGAAGTTTCCCACCCCCTTTTCCTTTTGGGGAAGGATGTTGAGGCTCCTGCCTTCTCCTCTAAGTACACAGGTTTGGGAGTGCCGTTTACAAGCCCTGGAGCAAAGCTGCTGGGCAGTCAATGACCTCCTGCTGCCCAGGTAGCAACCTTCGCTTTCTGCATTCTTGCAGCCCTGGGGTGTTAAGCCTGCTCTCAGCACACAGCTGCTGCCACTACCCCAAACTAGTCAGTGGTTTGGTTCTCAAATAATTTGAAATTCCATCCTGGTAAAGAGCGGACTCTCTGAACTCACCTGTTTGGTTTTCCAGACAGAGAAATGGAAAGATTAGCTGCTTAGATATCTGTCTTTTAACGCTATGCAGTTGTCAGTGTTTACTAGCTGCTCTGATGTTCGCTTCAGTGGAAGCAGTTTTCAGATCTGGGGCCAAAGCCAGTCTATTGATTAAAACATCAATTTTTTTAGAGGAGAAAACGGTGAAAATAGTAGAAAAAAGGTCACATAACTGCTGTAAAAACGAACATGTAAACAGCAATGAGTACTGATTGAGCCTGGCTAAATCACATAGTGAGACTTCTGCCTTTGCAGTTGTTTAGTTGTCACTGTATAAAATCAAGATCATTAAAATCAGCTTGAATCTAAACCAAGATCCCTTACTATAGAGGATGTATGTTGTCTCCCAGTTTAGTTATTTGGAGATCTTGAATGAAAATAATTTCTCTGAATGTAAATGAAAAATGCAGTACATATGTGGCTCAACAAAATAATTGAAAGAGCTTAGTCATATAGTAGCATTTCATTATTTGTAATAATTTAGGTTTAAAAACCGGAACAACTGCACCCTCTAGTGACGGACTGTACGTGTACCTAAGGAGCAAGAGGTAGCTTTTGAACTGTGATATGGCATGAGAAAACCAGAGATTTCATGTTAGAGAACAGGTAAGCTTTGATGGAAATACAACATTAGTTATTTTGTAAATGTATTGATGAGATTCTTAGAGCATTGACTTTGCTGTTAAGGACTTCTTAGCCTGTCACCAAATGTCATATGTAGTGAATTTCTATTTATATTGAGCACCTTTGATTAGAAAGGAGCTGTCACCTTACTTGTCAGCGTGTCATGTCATGCTTTTGGTTACTACTAAAAGGAACTTACTTCTTGTTAGGAATATCATTAATAAAACCCTGCATGCTCGAATGCTGTAATGTGATGGTGTGTTAGGTGTGCTATAAGGAACACTGATTTTTCTGCAGGAAAACAAGCCATGTTTGATTTATTTGCATGCATTAGAAATGCACAGTTTCATCTCTGGACTTATGCTATCTGTGAGCTTGCTGCCACAGTGCTCCTGTAATGATAATTTCACCAAAATACTTACAAGACGACAGTAAGGAATTAAATGTAATTACTATTAGACCTTACAGGTGAAGACTAAAATGCATCTGTTGATATCCAAAAGTAATGTTAAAAGACACAACTAAGCCAAATAAAATGTCGATAACTCCATCCAAAGCAGCTTTGATTCAGCCAGTATTCTGGCTTCAGGTGCTTAGCTGTATGCTAGGTTTTAGACAGCCTCTTCTCTCTCACAGCTCCTTAAATTATCTTGGAGTTTTTTGTTTGGTGTTTTTTTTTTTTTTTTTTTTTTTTGAAAGACTGCCTGTTTTGCAGTGTGCTGACAGTGTGGTCATATTGCTTTGCTTGTCACCTGCTGATTCATCAGTATTGCTTCCTGCCATCCTTACTCATCTTTGCTGGTTTCCCTCTGGCGACCATTCTTCTCCCTTAGTGTCTGAGAGCTGATACTCCTTCAAATGGAGAGATAGTTTCATCAGTAAGCGAGCCTGTGTGTTCTGTTGGCTGGAATAGTTGTCAGATGTCAGGATGTGCTTGCCATATGTACTTCCTGTGGAGATTTTCCTAATTATTAATTGCGTGAGGTTTAAAGTAGACATTAATCAGCAATGGAACATTTTGTGTTTTCCAACAGTGAGATAATATTTCATAAAAATAGTTTTAAAAGGCATTGGAATTTTCATATGAAAGTTATTTCCTTTATTGTTTTTCATTATCTACTATCAAGCACATTTCTCTTTTTTTGGTATTATATTACTGTTGCTTGAGCTAGGCAAAAATTCGTTTTTCCTCTAAAGACAGATATTACATGAAAAATATAACAATTATTATTATAGGATTTTTGTAATCAAATGACATTATGATATATTAATGATTAAAACCCTTAGTGGTCTAAGTATTAAAACCCTCAAAAGTATATTTTTAAAATATTTCTAAAAGGAAACCATTACTAATACATCAGTGCTTTAAATATAAACTTCAACCATTTTGTTTGAATGTCAGAGCACCACAGGAGCTGAGCATTTTTGAAAACTCTTAAATCTTCATATCTGTATTTGCCTGGAGTTCATGGTGAAAGATTTCTGTCTTCTGGAGCTGGTACCTTATTTTGAATATAGATGCACAAATGATGCCATTTGTGAATTTTTGTATTGGAAAATTTTCATTGCTGTAAGATAATACTTAATGTAAACCCTACTCCCAGTTCATTATGTATTTGTTTAAAATATAGTGAATTAAAAAAATTTTTAAAAAATAATTAAAGATCAGACTTAATGCCTGAATTACAACATTTTGCAAAAAGCAGAAAGTTGCAGATGGCAAAGTTCAACAGAGAAAGTAATTTTCACTTTAAGCCCCAAACCAACAAATCTTTTTTTTCATAAATCAAAGTTTTTAATAAAAAGTCTTCTTTTTTTCTTCTCCGAAATATCTAATAGTTAAGAAAATCCCAAGGCTGTCTGCACTATGTACCATGTTACAGTAGCTATGTTAATACAGAAAGGGACAAGAGTAACTACTGAGACAAACCTACTCTACTTCAGTTATTTCTATTGTTCAAGGACATTTCCATTAACAAAGCTCAGCAGAACAGTGTGAAAATCTGAAATCAAATCAAGAGCCTGGTACAAATTCCAAACTAAAATTTATATGTAATTTTCTCATTAGATCTAAATTTAAATTCCAGTGGTGTTTCCCAACATCTCTACAGCTAAATCAAATTTAGTGACTGTGTGTACTTGTGTCTACAGTCTTCTGAAATGAAAAAGGGCTTCTCATACATATTTGGTCTCTCTCATGTTTGGTGCTTGTGGTGACATGGTTTCTTACAGGACAAGATATCACATTCATTGCCATAACTCTCACTTAATGGGTAGTTCATGGTGCCCCTAAACTGCCTTCTTTTTTATGAATTCAGAAACTGGTTCAGGAAAGCAGATGTTGTTAACTCTGCATTAATCACTGAGCTGTGAAAAATTACTTTTATATCCTTTGGATGCCTACATATGTGATAGAAACACACCCCCATAAAACTGTGGTTTTATGACATGTCATGAAGTATTCTCAGTTGATAGTGCTGTAAAACATGGGCAGGAGCAAGCCAGTGCTTTGAAGTCAGCTTGTCTTGCTTCATTGATTCACAAAACAGGTCCAAGACATCCAAGAAGAGTAAAAACTTCTATGGGCCACCCAGCATTTCTCTTCCACTGCAAACACCCAGCTCCATCTTCCACTTTGGATCAGGTATAAATCTGCCAGCAAAAACAGTAACTTCATCTCAAATTGGATGACTCGATTAGACAGGCTGTTTTCATTGTCTGCATGGCCGCAATTTTCAGTCTGGAGAGCAGGTTTTCTTTTCTGTCTTTATCTGTAAGTGCTGTAGGCACTTGCTTATTAATAGGTGGATTTGAATGTCTTTTTTTTTTTCTTCCCCTCTCTCTCCCCTAATTCAGTCTTGTTTAGTCAGCTGTGAATGTTTTTTCTGCCTTGGGTAAGATTTAGGAGTTATGCTGTATTTTTTCCTTTATCAGTATCAATATATCAAGTTTTCTTAAAGTCTTCCTCTTCGAAAAAATAATTGAATAATAGAAGCATTTTCTAACTTGAATCAGAATTGATCTGATGATGATGGTTGTATTTTGGGCTATTTCTCTACTTTCCTGCAAATACACTGAAAAATCAGTAAGGTGGTGCTGAGTTTTGATCTGTGGTATCAGTCTGATCATTAACACTTATTACTGTTCAGCACATCACGAGAAGTAGAAAGCCACATTTGTATGTTAACATTTGTAACAGTACCTTAATAATAAATGGTGATTCCTATAAATATCGTATATAGGAGCAACTTAGTGACAGGTGATGACCCCTAAAAATATTTTATCAGTTATAGGACTTGTCAGAGTGCTTGTTACACATGATAATCCTAGAAAAATATTTGCGTACTGTGGAAGGGTTGTCAGATATGTCTTTATTTTCTGGCCTTGAGAAACATTTCTGCAATGTGATCTAAATGTCATTTTGGGAAAAACTTCATTTTACTCTAAAATAAAATTTCTGTTGTGTTATTTTTGGTAGTAAGTAGAAGCTAACCACATTATGTTGATGCAATATCATGTTCCTTTATGCATGTTTTAACCTTTTCTTCCTCAACTCTGTGTAAGTAATGCTTATTTCTTTCTTACTAAAACTGTGCTATGTTTTGTTTTCTTTTTTACAAAGTCTGAAGGGATGCAAATCTGGAAAGCTATGTGGATTTATATTAACTATAGAGGATGGTATTGCAGTCCCCCTCACTCCTTTCTGATCAGAGACTCTTAATCATAATTTCATAGAACCATAGAATGGTTTGAGTTGGAAGGGATATTAAAGATCATCCAGTTCCATCTCCTTCTATGGGCAGGGACACCTTTCGCTAGAGCAGGTTGCTCAAAGCCCCATCCAGCCTGGCCTTGAGCGCTGCCAGGGATGGGGCAGCCACAACTTCTCCGGGCAACCTGTTCCAGTGCCTCACCACCCTCACAGTAAAGAACTTGTTCCTTACATCTAACTCTGCCAGTTTAAAGCCTTTCCCCCTTGTCCTATCCCTACATGCCCTTGCAAAAACTCCCTCTTCAGCTTTCTTGTAAGCCCTGTTTAGGTATTGGAAGGCTGGTCTAAGGTCTCCTTGGAGCCTTCTTCAGGCTGAACAAACCAGGCTCTCTCAGCCTCTCTTCCTAGAAGAGGTGCTTCTCTGATCATCTTTCTTTCCCTCCTTCATCCTTACTTCAACAGGTCCATGTCCTTCTTATGTCTGGGACACCAGAGCTGAACAGTGTTCCGCTTAAAGTAATTCCTTGTGTCTTAAGGTGTCTGTCTTATAGCTACTGGAAACTGGTACTACTGCAGTGGGTGATGTGATTTTGAACAAGAACATTTTGAGGGGGTTTTGTGAATCTACTGTGTGTTCAGCAGTTCTAGAGCTGTAGTTTAAGATATCATGGTGACTAACTTTATAAAATTTGCGACAAAAGGTCTGTTGTACTGTATTGATTAATATAAGTAGACAGTCTGGAGATTTTGCTTGTTCTCAAGGTCAGTATCTCCCCTTTCCCTGAAATGGGGCTTAGGGAAGGGGAGGGGTGGTAGGGAGTTTCAAGGATATAATGTGATCGTGGCAAGTAGGATAAGAGAGGTTTAGCAATGGACTTTGTACAAATGAAGTGAGAGGGAAACCAGAGAGTATTTCTCAAAATTGATGAGGAACTGAACAGTGATACTTGGAACAATAAGAAAGGTTTGGATCTGGGAATCATTATGGAAGGATAAAGGATTAGGTTATCACCTTGACACTGGGAGAAGAACCAGCTGCCTCTGTTATATCCCTGAATGTGATACTGGTTGTTAAGGCTGCTGAGTGGGGAGCAGGTTGTTGGTAGTGACTGTGATCCATTTATGTGGAACACCAAGCCCTGTCAAAGGAGAGAGTGAGGCAGGTGTGCATGTGTGTGGTCTGCCTTCACAGGTGGTGGGGCTCTGATCTCGGATTTAGTCTTGGTCAGAAGGGCCAACTGGTGCCATTTACCAAAATTCATCAATAACTTGTTTGCATCTTTATGTGAGAGATCAAAAGTGAGCCTAAATAGTGGCCTTGTGAGGGCTGCTGGATGGTTAGAGATGCACCACAAGGAAGCATAATTTAACCTTCAGCAGAAAGGGATGTAGCCAGTTTTAAAGAAGGTAATGTAAATGTGTTTGGCTTTCTTTTTTTTTTTTTTTTTTTTTGTTTTGTTTAAATCAGTATTGATTAATCTGCCTCAGCCTTTGCTTTGTTAAGAGCCAGACTCAGTGAAATCAATCAAAGGTAAGCTGTGCTTTCCTGTAACAATGAGATCCTTGCAGCCTTGACCCAGAGAGAAGGTCAAGGGCTCTACTGAGGACTGGTCAGGAAAGCCCAAAGAGGAGCTATGCTGAATCACTGCATACCTAAAGAGCTTTGGAAATTGCCCTCTTAGTTGGCACTGATGTTGTGAAATCTTTGGATTTTGTTCGTGATCAATCTTTCACAGCTTAAAAGTGAAATCTTAATTCTGCATTCTTTCAAGGTACTTTTCAAGTACTACCACATAATTGTACATAGCAGTTGAATTAAATTAGTACAAATAATTGTGTTCTTTACTTTGCTGTGTTTTTAACACTACTGATGTTATAGAAATACAACCAGACTTTGGCATTATACTACGTTTTTAAATATGCCATCTTATGCAGATTGTATTAATGTTTAGGTACTTTATGTTCTTAGCACTTTTAAAAAACGTGTCATTTGATTCCCTGTTAACAGGAAAACTCAAATATCACCAGGAGTGAACTAAGTCTGATACGGGTTTGTTCTTCATATACCTGTTTCATTACACTGAGTTAAATGCAAAGATCATGTCATTCTCCACAGTTTAAAATTTGTTAGCATATTTTTCGATACTCACAAGAAATATCTTATGGGAAAGAGAGATGCAGAAGAATGATTCATCGTGAATGTTCAGCCACACTGCAGAGAGGCACTGGTAGTACCTGCAATAATGGGTTGCAGGCATGATTGAGAAAGTTTATCATATTAGAAATGTATACAGTGTATATATATGTACACATATATATACAGTGTTTATATACTCACAATATGTAAACAAAGTCTTAATGCATTTTCACAAATATTACATTTATACGTTCACATGTATATACATGAAAATATGTTGTAAAACATTGCTAACTTAACCAACCTAAGCAAATCCTCACTATTGACATTGAGTGCTGGGCTATAGTTTTATCCTTCAGGCCACAAGCGAAAACTCCCTCACAAGCACAGGGGAAAGCCTAGAATTGTGCAGCAGGGAAGCTGTATCCAGCACAGTGCTTCACAGATCTTCTGCAGTTGCCCTGTATAATCTTGCAGTTTTGGTGAGAGCTTTCTCCCAGGAAAGGGTGGTGATAGCACCTGGTGGTACTAAGCTGTCAAAAAGAGATGTGATGCCATCTGCCAAACCATATGAAACCAGTGAACCTTTCCTAGTTCTATGTAATAATTACCCAATGCAGTTTTAGAGCTCTCTGCACAGATTAGTGTATACAGTGAGGGTGAATTGGTTGCATGTATGAAACTCCATTTACTGTTTTTCCTAGATAGTCCACAAGATGGTAGTGCATCAAAATTATCTCTCTGTCTGTATATTATGCTGTGTAATAATTTTTCTTTATTTAAATCTCATTTCATTTTGCTGGCAAATCAGCAACAACAACAACAACAAAAAAAAACAACCGCCCTCCCCCCCAAAAAAAAAAAATTAAAAAAAAAATACAAAGTTTGTGGGTTTAGCTCCCTAGTTTTGAAAGTAGATATGCTGGAATTTATCAAGGTATTTTCTATTAATGCTTGTCATGCAGTTAAATACATCATTTCAAAAGGCTGTATGCATCTGTGAGATGTGTTTCCATTTTTTTGCCTTTGGAAGGAAAGCTTACTATTGAGAATTACACTCCAGGTACCTGATGGGACTTTGGAGAGTTACTCTCTAGTTTCACTTTTTCCCCTATTACACACTCTCTGTGTCAGAACTCTACTGATGAAATATTTACGTTAACAATCTAATTTTTTACTTGATTTGTTTTATTGTGCATCAAAAATATTAACTTTTAAAATATTCATAGAATTCCCTGAAAGCTTTTGTAGAGAATGACTGGTAGTTTCTGCTGACTGCAGCATCCACTTGTCAGGGAGACACTATTGCTCATTCCATGTGCTGGCTTGTCTGGCTGGATGTAAACCCCTGTTTTCTCCTATTCTTCTAAACTTAAATTTTTGTGCCTTCCTCGGCTAATTTTGGCTTTCTCATGGTTTTCTCATGGTTTTTCTCATGGTTCCTGACTCCAGTGAAGTCAATCAGCATCTTATCATTGGTGTTATGGTTGCACCCCATTCATGGTTTTAGCTGCTGTGAGTAGCTGGGATAAACTAGCTAACTGATATTTGGTGCAGCTCTCCTGACAGGTCCATTCAGGTGTCACTGGCTGACGATTATGCTTCAGGTCATCATAAGAAGGAATGAATCAAATAATTTTCTTCATAGTCTGCACCTCTTTCATCTTCAAGATTACAATGATGGATCCTTGTACCTGTTTGCAGGTGGAAGAGGAGTCCTGCAATACCAAGAATGGCCACATGGAGAAGAATTCCTTAATAATTAGAGGTGCAAGTACTTCCAGACTTGTATGCACCTCTGTCCTTTTCTGGGCCTCCACTGAGTCTAAGTGGCATTGATTTCTATCTAACCTGGAGATGAAGAAAAGGAATGCCATCTTATTGCTGAATTGGAGTTGCCTTCTCCAGCTGTCTTTGCTGGAGAAGCATGGGAGTGGGCACTGTTTCTATGAGTGGTCACTGTTCTCACACATTGCTGAGCTGTCAAATTAAGTTGTCGTAAAGCAGTGTGTCCTATTGAGTCTTGTTCAGACAAGGATATGAGAGTGTTCCCCTCAGCTGAGAGCGGCATTGCCTTCTGCTCAGCAACTTGCCATTTATTTGAATTTCTCCAAGCAGCTGAGGTTGCTGCTCCAGAATAGAATTTATATGGATGTCATGGTTTAACCCCAGCCAGCAACTAAGTATCATGTAGCTGCTGAGTCACTCCCTACCTCTCTTTCCAATTCTCCCACTCCAGTGGAATGGGGAGGAGAACCAGAAAAAGGTAAAACCCATGGGTTGAGATAAGAGCACTTTAATAATTTAAATAAAGTAAAATATTTTAATAATAATAGTTCTAGTGAAAAGGGAGACAACACAAAGAGAGGGAGGAGTAAAACTCAAGAAAAAAAATGAGTGATGCACAATACACGTGCTCACAGCTGCTGACCAATACCCAGCCCAATCCAAGAAGTCCCTTCCAGGTAACTTCCTCCCCATTTATGTACTGAGCATGATGTGCCGTGGTATGGAATACCCCTTTGGCCAGTTTGGGTCAGGTGTCCTGTCTGCTTCCTCCCACCTTCTTGTGTCCCTCCTCACTGGCAGACCATGAGGCTGAAAAGTTCTTGACTTAGAGTAAGAGCTACTTAGCAATAACTAAAACATTGGTGTGTTATGACCGATGTTATCACCGAGAATGTTGATTTCAGACTAAAGACAAAACACAGCACTGCACCAGCTACTAGGAAGGAAATTAACTCTATCTCAGCTGAAACTAGGACAATGGGTTGGACAGGGTCATACATGCTGTAGGGAAAGCTTTTACATATGCTTTCTTACAACTACCTGAAAGCAGCTGGAAGGCTGTCTCTGCAGGTGATTCAAAGGCCACAGGTTGGCACAAGCTTTTAGGTCTTCAAAGTGCTTGGGTTTGGGGAGCTGAAGTGTCCTAGTGATCCCAAAGCCTGTGGACATGGCGTTTAAAGAATGTGATGTTTACCTGTACTTTTACATGAACAAGAATGCTATTTTTTAACAATTTTTATACCTGCCTGGATATTTATAGTTTTAAAGAAAAAGCAACGGATTGCTTGGTGAATTGGATAATGTACAAGTGAGACAATAAAGCTGGTTAATAAATACCATTTTGTATCTCCCTAAATAGGTCATAGATGGGTTAAATGTAAACTTTGTGGATAGGTTTAGTATCAAATGTTGTTGTGAGCTTTTTCCATTTTCCTTTTTTCTTTTTTATTCATTTGTTAGATGTTTTTCACTCTGACAAATCTATTAACCCACGTTGGGCTGCAGCATTGGCCTGCCAAGTCTAGATTTAAAGTAAATTTTTTTTTAGAGCAATTGAGGCATAAGATAGTCTGTATTGAAAATAGTAACAGACACTTAACTCTACTCATTCCAGCCAGATGTCATCATAGTGACCATCACCATCAAAGTGAAAAGTCACTTTTGATCACAGATATCTTGAAATCTATATTGATAGAGGGTAATTGGTACAATATGTATTTCTACTGCATTCTTAATGTCTTTTTGAGTATTCTGTGGTAAAACCAGGTTTGGTTGTTTGGGGGGTTTTTTGTATCAGAGTCACTCATAAATTACACTGAATTTCTTAATTTTTGGTTAATCTGCAATACCAACTGGAAATATTTTGTTGTTGTAGTTCTTTAGTGAGTATGCCCATAGGGCACATTCTGACATGCTTGACTCCCTTCACTGCCTTCTCTCCCTTCTTACATGGCCCTGACTGTTTGGCTATGGCTTTATCTGTGCCAGGTATGACACAACTTCTTTGCAGCTGCCAATGGGAACAGCATGTCCTAAAAACAGTGTGATCCAAAAGGGGAAGAAATATTCTGCTTAGGGCCAGGATTTGAGTGGCTATGTTGAAACTTAATCTCTGCTCATACAATGGCTTTGCACCTTTAAAATTGAGGACTTGTCTTTTGGGGGAACTTCATCTCACTCTAATATTTTTTTATATATATATACACATATATATATAAATTTTATATATAAAAATAATTTTATATAATATTAATTATATAATTAAAATTAATTATATAATATATAATTTTTATATTTTTATATATTTATAATTTTTTTTTTTTTTAGACCCCCAGTGTTCAATTCTTGATCGTAGGAGCACCATGACTAACAAGTGACCTGAAAAGTCAAATAGTCCAGAGGATAGGGTCAAGTCAGCTTTTTCCATTATCAGATGTGCATGATAGTGGTAGTCACTAGGCTGTCTGAATTTATTAGTGTTTCTACTGCTGGACTTGCACTTCTGCTATAACTTTATTCCTTGCCAAAGAAAAGATAAGAAATGAGGCATTAGGTTATTCAAAACTTCCTTGAGAAATATTAAAAATAGCAGAAAAGCATAAGACCATTGTTCTTGCTGGTCCAGGTTGGGTGAGTTTGTTTTAACAATAATAAAAGAAACAATGAATCCAGCCCAAAATATTGCCTTTAAATTTGAGCAAAAGAGAGTTGTTTTTATGTACTCCTTATTACAGTGCCTTCTTTTATGAAGGGAGTTTGAAATCCCAATCATGACAATAACTTTATTTCTTGCTTTGATGAAGTGAATAAATTGTGAGTTGGATTAATTCATTCTGAATATGGAGTTGAAGTTTGCTGTGTCTTGTGATCTGTGACGGCTAGAGTTAGGCTTGTGAAAAGTGTGCATACTGGAGAAGGCAGAAGGGAGGTGCCTGGGTTCGGACTGTTTTGAGTGTAGTTGCAAGGAATGACTTCTCTTTTGTACTTGAGAGAGGACCTAAAGGGTAAACTCAGCAGTCATCGGGCTGATACGTAAGTACAGTCAAATAAGAAGTAACTGCACAGAACTTTAGCAACAAAAACCTGGTTATTGTTGTAAAGGCTAAAAGACAGTCAAAACAGTAGTTCAGGTTTGTCTCTTACATTGATGAAGATTTAGATTAATTTAAGCAAGGCAGGTCCTACCCAGTTATAGCTGTGTTTTTCTAATAATTAGTGTCAGCTCTCTTCAGTTTTCACCCCTTTTTTTCCTTTCTTTTTTTTTTTTTTTTTCTCTCCCGATGGTATTGGCATCAGTTAGCTTTGTTTTTTGCAGTTAAGAAAAGGCAGATCTCAACCCTTAAGAAAATACCTGGTCAAGAATGCAGAAAGTCATTAACATAAAACTGCAGCAACTTACCATAAGTCTCTGAAAGCAACTCAGAATGATTTTATGCTCAGTCATCCAGAAGTCAGATTATTGCAAAGCTAGGGGATTGTCTGTAGAATAGAGGCCAAAGTTTATCACTTTACCTTTTGAAATGCTTAACCCTTCCTCTTTAGACATGTTGTGCCCTGTCACCTCTTTCAGATGATCACTGGGGAAAGCCTTTTAAACTTTAAGGTGACTTTCCAACTGATTTGTATTTAACTGATGGTTTTAACAATACAAGCAAGTCCCAGCGCTGTATTGGGATGCTGCCCAACCCCTGGATCAGAGAATATCTTGTTGCTCATGCCTCTGCCAAGATTTTACTGGCTTCTTTTATTTCATTTCCAGAAACTCCAACTCAGACTTGTCCTGAAATGAACGAGCACTCATATGTCTGTTTCTCAGCCTTTCTTCTGTAATACGACTTCTGCAGGTGATTTCTTTCTTGACTTCATGGCATTTTTCAGGACATCCTTCTAGGCTTGCTTTACTTTATATCAGTCACTTAGATATCACTTCATTGGCCTCATTAGGATGACTCCTGATTTGTACACCCTTGTAGTGAAGTCAGAATTGTATACTTTGTGCATAGAAGTATATACAAATTTCCAGCAATTTCATATCCTTTGTAGAGTCTGAGTGCTACTGGAAATTGCATTGCAATTTGGGGGTAAAAATGAGTTTCAGTCATTTAAATCACACTTGTATAAAGCAGGTGAAATATAAACATATAATTCTTCCTGAATTTGGGATCTATTAATGGATATCTTCCTTGTACATTTCAGTAATTGAACAGGGCCTTGGTGTTTTGGATTTCTTTACTTTTTTGTTTAGCATCAGCAATTTAGAACATGCAGGTACCTTCTTAATGTGTCTGCTCACAGTCCAGTAGTATGATTGTCATGGTTTAACCACAGCTGGTAACTCAGCACCACACAGCTGTTTGCTCTCTCATCCCCTTTCCCCACTCTGGGCAGGATGAGGAGGAGAATCAGAAAAATATAAACCCCAAAGGTTGAGATAAGAACAATTTAATAACTAAAATAAAGTAAAATACAGTGATAATAAAAAGAATACCAATAATAATAATAATAATAATAATAATAATAATAATAGGGAACAACAAGAGAAGAAAATGAAAGCTCAGAAAACCCAAGCAACGCACAGTACTATTGCTCACCACCTGCCGACCAATACCCAGCCTGACTTGAGCAGCGATCTGGGCCTTCCAGGTAACTCCTCCCAGTTTATATACCGGGCATGACATGCTGCGGTATGGAATACCCCTTTGGCTAGTTTGGGTCAGGCGTCCTCTCTCTGCTTCCTCCTGGCTTCTCATGCCCTGCTCACTTGCAAAGCATGAGAGACTGAAAAGTCCTTGATTGGGGTAAGCACTATTTAGCTACAGCTAAAACATTGATGTGTTATCAGCATTGTTCTTAGACTAAAGACAAAACACAGCACTGCACCAGCTACTAGGAGAAGAAAAATAGCTGTTACAGCTGAAAACAGGACAAGGATCAGAAAGGTAAATTACATTGGGAATAATTTAGAACAGAAGACAGAACAAACCAAAATTATATTCCTTTATTATTTTGCTTTGCTCTTGCATTAAGAAGAGCTTCTGTTGCTCCATCACCCATATCTCCTCACCAAAAGAATGTAAAATGAGAACAGATTAAAAAAAATAGCAAAAGAATCACTTCTTTTATGAGGGGAATTTAAATAGAGTAGGTCTCTACATCTCAGAGAGGAACGAATAAAGGGGAATATGATAAAGGTGAATAAAATCATACCTGACATGAAGAACATGAGCAGTAGAAATCACTAGTGTTTTCTACAATTTAAAGGAAATACCGTTTCCATGTGCAAGGTACAGTTAAATTGTGTATTTTGCTGCTGCACAGTTCTGAATTCAGAAAGTATCTGTGGTTCCAAAAGCAATTTTTGCTTCCAGACTTACTTGCCTACTTAATTTCTTTATATGTGTGTTTGTCACTTTGGATCCAATAGATGTCAATTCATGCAAATCTTCATAGGCCTTAAAAATGCTTGTCAGACACCCAAGCAAAAGCATCAACATTAGACTTCCTTTCTGTGGAAATGACCAAAGGTTGCCAGCCCTTCTAGATAAATCATAAAATCATGCTTGGCCAGGCCTTTCTAAAGAGAAAGACATACTAGGTGCAGTCATGTAGATAGAATTTAAGCTATTTGAACATGGCACCTACTTCTTTTCTTGTAAAAGAAATTTAGACAAAAATGCCAGCTAGCTCTTTCTTCCTCTCCCTTGATTTAAAGATCTTGATTTTGCACAAAGGAATAGCACAAGCCTCAGTATTTGCTGCTCATAAAACTATCTGTTGTGAGTGAGCATATAATTTAGCCAAATCTTTTTTTTCTCCATGATGTTGATGTTGGTAATTGTCCAAAGTTCTCAATAGTTTTCCAAACTGTAGTTCTTTTACTCACCAGATTTTTGCATAGGATTATCAAAAACTGTCTAGAGAAGCATGGCTTTATGATTTTTTTTTTTCCTAGTAAGTTATTTTAAATGCTAACAAATATGAAAGAATCAAAAGGATTTTGCAACTTTGGAAATGAAAATTCCACAGAATTCTAGGTTTATGTTCCTGGATTGGATTACTGGGATAATAAGCTGTGTCCTTATCAATATATTTGGGTGGCTGCTCACCACATCTGTGTCTATCAGTTGGATGTTTTCCTTAGTAGATGTGATAACACTTCATAACAAGGGTGAAGAACATCTTTGATTTGTTCTGGGAGTTTACCCTGCCCCCCCCCCCCATTTATTAAATACCTGACTGTGCAGTTTTAAAAATTCTTTCAATATTCTATGGGACCCCTTTGTACATTGGGGTCTCTTGTATACGTGTGGTTTTGTGGTTTTCTTAAATACTAATTATAATTGGAAGTTCTTAAAATGGTTTTGACATGCCGAAACATCACTTAGAAAAGCATCACAAGAAGCAATGTAGAAGACTATCGTTATTTTCTTCTACTGGGTCAGGGAGAGATGTCTTGCTGGCTCTGTTTGATAAAATCTTCCTTCATTTGACTTAAGTGCACTTTTTAATGATGTTTTGAAAGGCAGTGGTCATCTGTGTTTCCACACTTCTATTTGGAGATCAGCAGAACATGGGAAGAGTGCCTTTTTGTAGGTAGGGGATTTTATCCGCTTCTTCATATGACCTGGCAATATTTACTGTATTGATAAATTGTTTTTTTTTCCTATAGAAGAGAGATTGTGTTATTCTAAATCTCCATAAGTTTTGGCCTCAGAATCCCCTTTGGACCTTTCCAGTTCTGACATCACGTAAGTTACTTCTCATACTTGGAGCTGGGAAAATAGGAGTTGCCCCACTGAGAGAATGAAGATCTGTCCAATAATCTGCTAACTGGAGAATGCTGAGGGCTGCAGCCTGACTCACTGTGATCTTTTCTAGTTGTCCTGAAGGTTATCCAAGCAAGACATTGAAAATTCATCTTCCTGTTTACATATTACTGGGCTAATTAATTTAAAAATAAATAAATAAAACGCAGAGAGCAATTATTCCACAGACTGTCCCCAGTGTTGCTATAAGTGTGCTGTAGTGGTGAAGTATGGAAGTACAGAGAAAGACTTGTTCTTTCTACTTTTTTAATAAAAGATCTAGGTTTTCCATGATGCCTCTGCTTTTCAGTTTGTGCATATGTGTGTTTAGTTTAACTCTAGTTTCCCAAGGAAGTGAAGGTTAAACAATCGTAAAAGGCACCTTGAGAGCCTTAGGGAATGTGGAAGAGGACTGCAGTCTATGGTGGTTTAGTGATGTGGGAAAGAAACTGGAGGCCTGGTGAGGGTAGACAACCTGGTAACTGGGAAAGGGCTGGAAGGAACCAGCAGGGGAGTAGTGGCAGTAGTCTAAAAGAAATGGCAGGAACCTGAAGTTGTGCAAGGAGTAATGAGGAGACAGGTAATCGAAAGGTGTTATGGAAAACAAACCTAATCAGCTCCGCTTTTCAGGGAACAACTTGTTTAAATTTGAATTGTTTAAATTTGAAAAATTATGTGTGGTTTTGGACGGTGTACCTTGTAATACACATGGAATGAATTAACATGCACATCCAACTGAAAGTGTAATACATATAGCAATAACTTTAGGGTCTTTTTAGTGACAAAAGTGTATCCTTCAGAGTGGCTTCTATTTATATCTTTCATGTACTGGCAGGCCTGTCCATACTTCAGACAGCACTGCAACAAACTGCCAGAGAGCTTTTCTTTTTTTCTGTAGACAGTCAGCAGTAGCCAGCCTTTGTTGTGGAGGTCGGGCTGACCCAGAGTTGGCTCCAGCAGCCTTCCAGGAACTGGCACATGCTGGTACTGTGGCAGATGTTCCCTTCTGCAATAAGACTCTGCCTTCTGAGATTTCATGTGCCATAAAAACTAAACAGAATAGATACACTTTTGTAAAGTTTTGGATGGTGATGCTGAGTATGCAGTGCTTAAAGCATGTGGGAGTGAGGTTGAAGGAGGCTGTAGGATAGAAATCCAGCTGGCAGTAGTTCACAGCCTTCTTTGTCACCAGTTCATACTCATGAAAAATCTTGTCCAGTGCTTTTAAGTTGTTGGAAGTTAAAGTGCTTCTCTCTCCCTTGGCTTATCATTGTGAGTGAACTCAGTTACTGTGCCACTAAGTACTAAGGCAAAAAGAGATGCTTCAGTGTTTATCATGGAACAGTAGTTTCCACCCTTTTTTAGAAGAGACAAAGGCAGATCATTTGTCAGTACATAGTAGGAATACACTGTAGCATGGGTGCTCTTCCTGCCTCTATCCATCAGGAATGGAGAACTGTCATCTGATTTTCTTTTTCATACCTAGGATTTTGCCTTGGATATTGTTGATGGAATACTGGTGAATGGTTGTTTTCTTTTTGTCTGGGTTTGCATGCTTAACCAGACATATGGCTGGTGTTGATTTTCACTGCTTTGTTAAAGCAGGAAAAAAAATATACATACAAATAGATGTCTCCAGAAAGATAGGATGGAGAAGGGAACTGGTGATGACAAAAGGCATGTTTTATCCCCTGGTCCAAGTGCAGAATGCACTGTAGCCTGCTGAAGCTGAAAGTAGGTGGAAAAAATGAGCTACAGAAAATAAAATTGTATCTCAGTGTTTATTTTCTTTGAGGTGCACACCACTAGTTTTTATTACTACTGCGAACACTGCTATTTGTTTTGAATTTGTGGGGTAATGGGAGGTGATTTCATAACAATAGAAATTCCAGTCTGTGCTTTTCTGTCTAGTAAAAAAAATTTACAGGTTCTGTGTTTTAAAAGCAAAAGCATGAAATATAACGAGATTACACCCTGCCTGCTTTAACCTCCAAGGGTAGGATATTCTTCAAATTCAGAAAACTGAGTGTGCCTTGTTGTGGGTGTAAGAGTACCAGCAGCATTTTGGATCTTTGAGTGCAATGGTGAGATCATGGTTATCACAAAGGCTATTACCATTATGAGACAATTATTCAGCCTACACACTGAAGCCTATGCGAACAAGCTGATTCTGATGAGTGCTGCTTTTTTTTTTCACCAAATAGTATGTAAATTGTTCATTTACTGTTCACAAACACACAGTTCTTGTAATGCAGTCCAAAACTTGTTTTTCATTATCACTGTATCTGTGTCATCTGCCAAACTTCACAGCTACTCAAACTGCATTTGTACTGGATTGTGGCCTCTGTAACTTGCACACTGGTTAGCCTGTTTTTGTGAAGCCAGTGAATACCCTTCACAATATATATTTTAACTCTAGAAAGCAGCTGTAAGGGTACAAACTTTAACATTTTTCCTGCTTTTATAAGTTATGTAATATATATTTAGAAGAAATACATTATTAACTATTCTGATATCTCTAAACAGCTGAAATTTTCTGTAGTGCTTTTGCAATTTAATACCAAAAAATATTCTAGTCTCTATAAAAAGTCTGTATAAAATTGCAATTTTGTGTGTGTGGTAAAACAGAACAACTTGTTGTCCCACTTATAATGTCATCTGTCTCTGCCCTCCTTTTAATCCTGACCCGTAAATTCTTTGTTGGCTCCTCACCCGTCCTTGGGTGGAGCTCCATATACTCCAGCTGGTCACTGACATAGAGGACAGCACTCCTTCCTCACCTTTCCTATCTGTCCTTCCTGAAGAACCTCTATCCTTTCATTCCAACACTCTAGCCACATCTACATGATGCCAATAAGGTCATAGCCCTGCAGGCATGCACACATCTCTAACTCCTCTTGTTTATTCCCTATGCAATGTGTGTTTGCATATAGACATTTAAATTGGACTCCTGATGAAGCTGACTTAAGGGCTGGAGTGGCTGGAATTCCTTTGTGCTGCTCTTCAGGTGCTCTCCTGCTGACCTGTGATCCTTCTGCAGGCTCTGGGTATCTCTTTTCGGCATTGGCATCAAACTGGTAGGAGTGGGATGGATTGAGGTTCTCCTCCCCAGGTAACTTTAGTTTAAAGCCTTCTTGGCAAGCCTGTGACCAAAGATGTTCTTTCCCTTCTCTGACAGATGGACCCCATAGATGACTTCACACCGAAGTAATCAAAATGTATCATAGTCACAGTATGTTAGAGATTGGAAGGGACCTCAAAAGATCATCTAGTCCAATCCCCCTGCCAGAGCAGGAACACCTAGATACTAAGGTTACACAGGAATGTGTCCAGGCGGGTTTTGAATGTCTCCAGAGAAGGAAACTCCACAACCTCCCTGGGCAGCCTGTTCCAGTGTTCTGTCACCCTCACTGAGAAGAAGTTTCTTCTCAAGTTTAAGTGGAACCTCTTGTGTTCCAGTTTGTACCCATTACCCCTTGTCCTATCATTGTTTGCCACTGAGAAGAGCCTGGCTCCATCCTCGTGACACTCCCCCTTTATATATTTATATACACTAATAAGGTCACCCCTCAGTCTCCTCTTCTCCAAACTATAGAGACCCAGCTCCCTCAGCCTTTCCTCATAAGGGAGATGCTCCATTCCCTTAATCATCTTAGTTGCCCTGCGCTGGACTCTCTCCAGCAGGTCCCTGTCCTTCTTGAACTGAGGGGCCCAGAACTGGACACAATATTCCAGATGCGGTCTCACCAGGGCAGAGTAGAGAGGAAGGAGAACCTCTCTCGACCTACTGACCACCCCCCTTCTAATACACCCCAGGATGCCATTGGCCTTCTTGGCCACAAGGGCACAGTGTTGGCTCATGGTCATCCTGCCATCCACTAGGACCCCCAGGTCCCTCTCCCCTACACTGCTCTCTAACAGGTCGTTCCCCAACCTATATTGGAACCTGGGCTTGTTCCTGCCCAGACGCAGGACTCTACACTTTCCCTTGTTATAGTTCATCAAGTTACTCCCTGCCCAACTCTCCAGCCTGTCCAGGTCCCACTGGATGGCAGCACAGCCTTCTGGCATGTCAGCCACTCCTCCCAGCTTAGTGTCATCAGCAAACTTGCTGACAGTACACTCAATTCCCTCATCTAAATCATTGATGAATATATTAAATAATACTGGTCCCAATACTGACCCTTGAGGCACTCCACTAGATACAGGCCTCCAACTAGACTCCGCCCCATAGACTACAACTCTCTGGCTTCTGTCCTTCAGCCAGTTCGCAGTCCACCTCGCTACCTGATCATCCAGACCACACTTCCTCAATTTAGCTATGAGGATGCTGTGGGAGACTGTGTCAAATGCTTTGCTGAAGTCAAGGTAGACCACATCCACCGCTCTGCCATCATCCATCCATCGTGTTATTTCCTCATAAAAGGCTATGAGGTTGGTCAAGCATGACTTCCCCTTGGTAAAGCCATGTTGACTGCCCCTCACAACCCTCTTATCCTTGACATGCCTTAAGATGGCATCAAGGATAAGGTGTTCCATCACTTTCCCAGGGATGGAGGTGAGGCTGACCGGTCTATAGTTACCCGGGTCCTCCTTCTTGCCCTTTTTGAAGACTGGAATGACATTTGCTTTCCTCCAGTCCTCAGGCACCTCTCCCGTTTCCCAAGACTTGGTAAAGATGATGGAGAGTGGTCTAGCAATGACTTCCGCCAGTTCCCTCAGCACCCGCGGGTGCATCCCATCTGGACCCATGGATTTATGGATGTCCAGATTGCTCAACTGGTCTCTAACCCATTCCTCATCGACTAAGGCAAACTGCTCCATTGACCTGACTTCATCTGAGGTCTCAGGAGTACAGGGCTCTTCAGGACTGCCTCTGGCAGAGTAGACAGAGACAAAGAAGGCATTCAATAACTCTGCCATCTCTGTATCTTCTGTCACCAGGGCACCCACCCCATTCACCAGTGGGCCTACCTTGCCTCTGGTGTTAGTTTTATCAGCTATGTATTTGAAAAAGCTCTTTCTGCTGTCCTTGACCCCTCTTGCCAGATTTAATTCTAAGGAGGCCTTAGCCATCTTAGCTGCCTTCCTACATCCTCTAGCAGCAGCCTTATATTCCTCCCAAGTGGCCAGCCCCTCCTTCCATGACCTGTAAACTCTGCTCTTCCACTTGAGCATACCCAGCAGTTCCCTATTTAGCCACGCAGGTCTCCTGGCCCTCTTCCTTGACTTCCTACATGTCGGGATGCTCTGCTCTTGAGCTCGGAATAAGCAATTCTTGAATGCCAACCAACTATCTTGGGCCCCTTTACCTTCAAGTAGCCTTGCCCATGGGATTTCCCCTAGCAATTGCTTGAAAAGGCCAAAGTTTGCCCTGCTAAAGTCCAGGGTTGCAATTCTACTTGCTATTGTACTGGTCCTACCACACAAGATCCTGAATTCCACCATCTCGTGGTCGCTGCAACCAAGGCAGCCCTCAACCTTTACTGCTTCTACCAGCCCCTCCTTGTTAGTGAGGATGAGATCCAGCAGCGCTCCTCTCCTGGTTGGCTCATCCACCATTTGCATGAGGAAGTTATCATCCATACACTGAAGGAACCAAATGTGATGATAAGGGATGGAAAAAGCCTATTAGATCTTCTTAGCCATTATCCTGGCAATGCAGAATTGCTCTTTACAATTCCTTTCTTTATTTTTCTGGCTCAGTTTTAAATAGACAAGTGATGGCCTCCCATCGTTTTCTTGAAAGTAGAATTCTGTTATGTGTCTGTAATTTAGAGCAGACTTCTTAGTATATTGTGTATCTCTACGTAGTTTGTTGTGTTTAATTCCTCTTCATTTTTAAACCTATGAACTAATTGTAGATTTTATCTTTTTATTCTATTTTAGATACACTGAAAATACATTGTTAAGACTTTCAAACTCACCAGAATAATTCAGATACATCACTGTTCTCTTCTAATTTGGATCTTCATTTGGAGCTCTGCAGCAAATGCTTCTGATAATATCAGGCATGCTAATGGTCATAGATTTTTATATTAGGAACTGAAAATACATTTCTAACTGTCCAAACTTATTAAAGCATACAACACTGAAATCAATAAAATAGTTTTGTGCTGTCACAGTAAGGTTGAATTAAGAACAGACTTTTGGAGGCTGGAATATCTGTGGTCCTCTTGATATGGTAGTCATAGGATGAGTGTCACCAACCTAAATATTACTAAATGGCTCCAAATATGTATTTTAGAAAGGAAAGCTTTAAAGTTTCCATTCTGGTCATAGTTAGAATTTTATGTTGCAGAGATTTTGCCTGTCAATAGCTAGATAATTAGCCTCATAAATATGCAGTATGTAGTTCTTTCAGATTTCTAGTCTGGCAGGTAGGCAGGGAGATTTTTTTTATAAACATTTATACATTTGATAATTTTTTTATTATTTTAATGTTTTAGACAATTACTTACATGTTAGTCTTCCAATGCTCACTTATGTATTAAGCTGCATTAGGTAGACGCCATGTTTATCTAGGGCACAGGGATGTCTTGATTCAGAGTGCTATTTAGCAGGCTATCTGACCCACAGGACACAGACTCAGGGCTAGTTTTGTGGTTTGGTTTTGTTTTGGTTTTTTTGGTGTGTGTGGGTTTGGGGTTTTTTTTTGGTGTGTTTTTGTCTATTTTTGCGGGGTTTTCTTCCTCTTTTTTTTTTTTTTATTTATTTTGTAAGTACAGATCATATTACTTATTTCCCAACTCTGGACTTACTGCATGAACCATTTTGATAGGGTTCAGCACTTGCCTTCATCAGAGAAGCTATGCACACATGTATTATTGCTTTTGGTATTGTCCTCATGACTTTCATGAGCTTCTGTAGTAGTATGGATCCTGTACACCTTTCCTAAAGGGTAATGATGAAGTTGTCAAGTTTCTTACATGCAGAACTTCATTATTCATATTGCTAAAAATGTTCATAGTATCTTACCCAAATCTGTGTTGCTGCAAATTATACTTTTTACTCCTATTACTATCCATAGTAATACTGGAGAACAGACTATTTCTTTCTGCATTTTGGCAGGCTTTGATGGACTTGAGAACTGTTGCCATGTTCTATTAGTCATCTTTTCTTTAGGCTAAATGAGGTTGTGTTTTACAGACTTCTAACTGTTCTTGTTGTTTTCTAAACATTCATATCTTTCTGGAAACAGAATAGCAGAAGTCAGTCATAGTACACCTGCAGCTTTGCAAATGCTAAATGGAAGATTGTTTTATTGTGCAGGCTATACTTCTACACTCTACTGTGCTGTTTATCTTTTGTCCTGTATTGAACTTGCAATGTTTTATACCCTCCAGACAGCTGAAGAGCAGTCTTTACTTGTTGCCTAGCCTGTTGCACGTGCGGGGTTTTTCTCTTCTTATCATTCTCACTGAAATTCTGTTTTCCTTTTGTTGTTTCCCCCTTCTCACCCCTAAACCATTACTCTGGTCCCACTTATCATTTTGATCTGTCTTTAGCATGCATACACTTCTTCTAGTTTCCTGTTGTCTGCATTGGTAACAACCCTTTGTATTCCTCAAGTCATTAATGAAAACACTGGAGATAAGCAAAGTCAGGACAGACGCTTGCAGAATATCTGTTTTGACAATGAATGTTAATATCTCATTCTGGAGTTCAGTTATCAGATCTTGGATTAATCTAGCGATCTTTTCATCAACGTATGTCACCTTACTTATGAGAATGTCTAGTACAAGTATTGCTTTTCTTCTGTCTAAATGCTTGTCACCCTTTCATTAAACAAAATTAAATTAATTTTATACAGTTTCCTCTTGACAAGGCCAGTGATTGCAGTTCATCCCATTACCTTCCAGGTAACGACAAATTCCTTGCTACAGAAGTTTTCTTGGACTGGAAGTTAACTGGACCAGTGTACAATTTTGTTACCTCCTCTTCTTTCAAGTTTTCTTTCCCCTCCCTGTTCTTTCAAGTTTAGAACCAAGTTTGCCCTTCAACAATCTTGATATCTTGCCTGTTTCCTAAGTCTCAAAAAGACTCCTCCAAACCCCAAAACAACCCAAAAAGCTATACTGACTGGAATCTTATCTTAAGCTGGTGTAATTCAAGTGTCCCACCATAAACTGCATGGAGTTCACCTCATTGTTATGTACCTATCTATTTTAGTACACTTTAAGCTGTTCCGTGTCTATTCTAGGATCACAATTCTTGTATTTTCCTATCTTCTGCTCTGTGTAATATTGAGTATTTCAATTTTAGGTTCATCAAATATTTCAGGTAGAATTTATACTATCTTTAGAAAAGAAACAAGGTATTTATTTCCAAATAGAACTTCCCTGTAACCTTTCTTCTTCACAGCCCCTCCACAATCTGTTGTAAAATTAAACAAAACACAAGAACTGAAAGATAAAGGGGAAAAAAAACTAAGTAAAAAGCACCCTTACTTGTTTGTAGGTTTGCATCCAGTCATACGGGTTTGCCTGGTTTGGGGGCAAAAAAGTGGGAGCTGGGGTAAGCAGACAAATGAGCAAGATTGCAGTGCTGACTGATATTTGTCTTTGCTAAGTGTGTGTGAATATGCATGTCCAAAGCTATTTATTACTAACCACAAATTCAGCATTGTTTTGTGAAGAAGAGCAATTTCAGAGTTAAAGCAATAAATTCTTCACATCTCCAGCTGACAAATTTTTCCTAGAAATTTAGTGTCTGAAATAGGACACAGTGTTCCAGCTGGGACCCAGGCAAAATCATGTAAGAGAGAGACTTCTTTGCTATGTCTTTAAGGCTGCTGCTTCTGGTTTTACATCCCCAGTATGATATTTGTCTTCTGTTAACTTATGTTCCGTTTGCCATACAATATAAACAAAACAACCCCCCTCCAACATCATCATCTCCAGTTCACAGTTACCCCTTTCTGAAGCAGGAGTAATACTTCCCTCCTCATGCCGTGTACACTGTGTATTTAGCTTACTAGCAGATTAGGGCAGGAATTGCCTCTTACTGTGTTCTTCTGAATTGGGCACTAATATTACTTGGGATTTCAGGAATCACATCCATGTACCTATTCTGTGATAATTATAACTATTATGTAGGTGAGTGGTTTTTTTGGCTCTTGCCAGGCCAAGAAAGAGCTTAGCCTCCTGTGGACAATAATAGCTTTATGGGAAATTTATGCATTAAGAACATTTCTGAATCTTTGTTGTGGCAGTGAATTTTTTTTGCTTTTGACCAGCCTCTGCTACTGATCATTCTTGCTCCAAGAGTATGTTCCAGCAGAATTTTAACACTGAAATTCTGATAGCTGGACTTCCTTCCCCAGCCAAATAAAATATAAAATGAGTGATTTATAATATTGGTTGTTATTTTCAGAAAACTGAAAATTTTCACATGCCATTTTTTTAAGTATAAACTTGTAGATTTTATGACTGGTACATGAATTTACTTATGGGAAAGTGAGAAAAGCATCATCTGAAAGCTATGCATTTGATAACCTTCTGCCTCTTGTTATTGATTGCTAATGATCCTGCTTTTTGCATTTTTTTTTCTATAAAAGTCAATTCATTGCTGCATAGATTATGCAGAACACATTGCTGAAATCTTACTCGGGCAGCATGTTGAGATTTTAATGATTCCCTGACTTAATTATGGAGAGTATCCTCTGGGAATGAGACAAAGATGGTCATTTGAACATAGGAAAAGGAATAATGAATAATTAAGGAGTCTAATTAAATGAGTTTCTTATGCTGGAGTGGATTGGGGAATTTTTTTATTTTTTTATTTTAAACATTTCCTTAAAACTTAATAAATTGTACGTGTATTGGTAGGAACTGAGGTCTTCACTGAAAATTCTGCACTTCGATTTGCTAAATGGAAAGTCTGCAGTTGAAGTCAGTTAGTAAATGTGTCCTCTGTGCTTGTCAAGTGAGCCTAGGTCCAGCATCCGAGTGTGGCGCTGAACAGGGAAGGAACCAAAACTGCAGCTCTCTTTGGCTCACCACACATACCTGTTTTCCTTGTCTTAGGAATATTGCAAGTTAGTAGTGGATTTTTGTGTATGAATGTAGTTCAGAGAAATTAAAAATTAGCTGCCATACAAAACAAGCCAAGGAACCATTTTTCTTCCTTGTACTTTCTGTGTTTTTGTACCACAGAAATTCAGCAAAAAATTATACAGTTGAAAGTCTCAGGGCATCTGTGAAGTGCTGGAAACTTCAAAGAAAGCCTTTTCTGTGACCTTTGCAGATGGGTCCTTTGTTATTCAGCAACTTTTTATTTCAAAACAAAACAACAAGTAAGCTGCACTTGATGTGCAGAGCTTGGCAACAGGAAAATATATGGGCACCAGGTCACTTAGGGCAGCTCCTTACTGTTGAAGGCGGGTGAAGGAAATAACCCATTTCATATGCCAGTCAAGTGCTGCCTTTGCCCAAAGTTACACATATTTTTCTTTTTGTGGCTGTCATGATAGGGGAAATAAAATAATATTTTCATGGTCACAGTATCTTCCTAAGGCAAAGGGGCTTACTAGCCCTGGATATACATTGTGCAATGATTTATGTAGAGGCTTACTTAGTCAAACTGTTTTGACCTAAAGTATATATTTTTGACTGAAACCTTTTTAACGAAAACCAAAGGACTCTAATTAAAGGGTATTGGAAAATTATCTATTAATTATGGGCAAAGGTGTTACATCTATTTGTGACTGTTATTCCCACCCCACTCTTTGTTCAGCAGCTTCATTTCCTTAAGCAGATTCACTTACTGGCACCTTTGCAGGTATTGCAGTTCTGCAGTGGTATGGCTATGTAAAGCTTTTACTATTGTGAGATTGCTAGTGCTCCAAAAAAGGGACAGCAGGCAGAGACTTGATGCCGAGTAACTTGAAATACCACAAAGACATTTCCCGCTGCTGGTTTGGGTTATTTTTAAGCCACTCTGAGACGGGGAGTTTTCCATCTGAGATGAGCAGGGAATAATAACTTCTCTTATATTTCTTTGGGGACTGGATGACCTGACAGAGACACTTCTGAAAGCCACACTGGGCCCCCTTGATATCTGCTTTCATTATGTTGAAGGAAATCCCTCCACAGGCTCATTGTTCGCTGGATGTATTAGCAAATTGGCTACTGCTTTCATGTGTTGAAGCAGAAGTTAACAGATGCAGCAGCAAATAATTGTCCACTCAGGATGAAGTTTGTAGCTGAACCATAAAATCCTGATGAATGGGTTTTTGCATTTCTGTTTTGGAGCTCATCAGGCAGGGATAGGTCCTCCCATCATATCACAGGCAGTGTTCAAATTATGTGTGTGGAGCTGCAAAACTGATACAAAGCCTACTTTTGCACTTAATCCTGTATGCTGGGATAGACTTTCCTGGTTGTGTTGGTGTAATTTGTAGAGGCATCTAACAATTCCCAATCAAAACTCTCAGTTTGGTGCCACGTAGCACCATGCTACTTCCTAGTGCTCCTGATACCCTGGGGTGTGCAGTAGCAAAACTAGGAGAACATGGTGGGATACGTAGAGAGTAACTATGAAACTAGGAATCTGAGGAATGTTCATCTACTGAATTTATGGTTTCAGAACATTACTACGTAGTTCCAAACCAGGTTTGGGAAATATGTCACTAACTATGACCTAGTATCAGTTCTGACTATAACTTCCACCCCTTAGCATAATTGAAACCAATATATTGCCATCTCATAGAGTGGTCTTTGTCAGCATTCCTGAGACACCAATACTGTATATGTGAATTTCAGTCCTGGTTGTAGCCTGTTATTTGAGTTGCAGAGAAAAATGTAGAAAAACTTTTTCTAAAAGTGCATGCTTGTATAATTTCAGTCATTCCCATTAAATATAGGTTTTTAGCAATATTATTCTTGGTGGAGGAAGAATAAAAAGAAAGTTTTTTGAGTGTTTGCTCAGCAACAATTTAAAGATTGTGTATCTTACTCTTACCATGTTCCTTGCATCAGACTCCTCAGCAATTCCATCTGCAAACCCACTCAAAATCTATCTTCCAATTAGTGTCCCTCTATAAATAATATACACCAGTATCCTTTTCTTAGTTTGTTATGAGTCATAGATGAAACTCTTTACACCATCTTTGCAGAACAGTTAATTTGTCACTCTTAGCTCCCTTTCTTTCTGTATAGGCCTCAAACAAAATTATCCTGTTTTGAAAGTCAGAGATAATAATTTCCAGGTCCTTGGTCCTGTGCAGTCTTCTATAGTCACACTTTCTCATCTGCTGGTGCTTAAGCACATTGCTTCCCTCTCCCAGTTTGCGGGCAGATTTACCATGCCTCTGTGGCCTGGGGCAGCTGAAGATTTATTGTCCCACTTTTTTCTGCCTCTGGGGCCACAGGTTAAGTGAGCCTTGAGTCAGCTTTTGAACTGTCCCTATTTACAACTTAAGTCTTAAAAGCAAACTGAAAGCGGTGGCTTTCTTTAAATGTCATGCCTCAAATTGGACGTTAGTGATGAATTCACAGACACATTAGCCATCCTTGTTTTGGAAGTGTGCTGGACTGCAGAAGTTTTAACTTCATCAGTTAAGACAAAATTTGTCATCCCTACATAGAGGAATAGTAATCTTGCACTTAATTCTGAGAGCTTGAATGTGACTGCTGCTTTGAGCTCAGAAGGCAGGTGAGTCGTCTGGAGAGCACGTAGTGAAAACCAAATTCCATGACTGTTTTCTGTATGGATGTTTGAGTGGGAGTGTGTGTGAGGTTTTTTTGGGGTGGGTTGTTTCACTGAGGTTGTGGTTTGGTTTTTGTTTTGGTTTGGTTTTTTTGTTTGTTTCCGCAATTACAATTGTTACCATTTTTGCTTAAATTCCCAGTGAGGACAGCAAGATCATTTAAAAAGTAGTAAGCCTCTTCATGGGACAGTACAAATGCACTCAGCTTCAAATATCTGGCTATGAATCTGTGTCCTTTCCAAAGCTTTTTTTAAGCTGTTGTGACCTAAAGAAGTCAAATCAGAAATGAAACATAACAAAATTCCAAAGGTTACCCAGGAAGTTCAAATACTGGATAAGCACTGTGGAAATGGTCTATAAAACGCAATGTAGGTACTTCCCCTCTCTCTGTGTAGTGCATGCATCCGTTTCCGACTCATCTTTCCTCAGAGTTTGTCTGGGATTGTTACTGCCAAAGCAGAATTCTGCTAGAAGAGCAGGTGAGGGAAGGAGTGGAGGAACGGGGGAGGGAAGAGAGAGGGTGCTAACAGTCCAACAAAACAGAAAGGCAAAACAAGCATTACATTTCTTGTTTTCCATTCATTTGCTACTTAGGGACCTCTATTTCCTGCATGTCTGGAGATGGGTCCATCCTGCCTTGACGTCAGATGTGTGAAAATGAGACAAAGTAAAACTAGATGCTAAGTAAGCTTTTAATGTTGTTTACTGTATTTTGGTTTTTGTTGGTTATTTGAGACACAAGGCCTGCTACTCCAACACGTGAGCAGACAGCTCTTAGGAGATTCCTTTGAAGGGTTCTTTTGTGGGTTCACCGACTTTCACATAGCTTTTTTTTTTTGTTTGTTTGTTTAACCAAAGTCTCAAAGTGTTATTTTCATAAATTGGTAAATCAATATTGCCCTTATCTCTAGTATGTTATGTTCTTCTTTCTTCTCTTTTCACTTCCACCACTTTTCTCAGCAAAATAATCCACATCAGGGCTATATTGGCAGATTATTCCCTTTAATCATTTGTTCTGCATCAGATAAATCAGAAATTAAGTATAACCTAACAAGAATTAGCTCTATTTTCTTCATGTGTTTTTCTTTCCTTTGTTCTCTGCTACTTCTGTTCTACCTATAATGCTTCTTTTTACCTTTGGGAAAATGTAAAGATACTTTGTTTACCGGTAAGAGTTGTCATAGTGACCTTCTAGCATGGTGTGTGATTATAGGCCTTTTCTGATCCATAGTGATCTGATGTAAATATTGAACATTTCTATGGTGTCCCATCTTCCCTAAAAGAGCATAGATTTTCATAGATCCATTTTTTTGTCATATTCTTAGAAAACCAATATATTCATGATTGTCTCAACCTTTTTTTTTTTTGCACTGTATAATTATTAAAAAAAAAGAAAAAAGTAAAAGTGATGGTACTATCTGTGATCCATAAACTGCTGACTAACTGATAAATTAACTCCAATAATTAAATCACTTTTTTACCCCCCTGTAACTTGTGGTTTTTCAAGATCTGTCTCAATGTTTGTGCTAATGCCATTTTGCTGTCTCTCAAGAATTTAGGTTTAAGTGGGACTAGCAACTTACACTAAACCAAATGACACACTTCACTTTCAGGTTTATAAAATCTCTTCCCAGACATTACTGCAACTTCATGAGTAGATGAAGCTAAGTAGGCATTATCTTTGCACTAACAGAACGTGTAAATTTGCCATTGTTCAAGTAAGATGCAGTTTATATTTCTTTATCAGGACCCTATGGATTGTGCTGAAACACTCATTGGCATTTCATTAGCTTTGTAATTAAGGGTGAAATCAAATAGCTTAATTATTTTACTGAAGTCTGAAAAGTAGCCCTTAATGAAGTTTTCCAGTACCTAATTCCCTCGATTCTATGATTCTATGAAGTGAGTTATGACACCTCTGGCATGAAAACCTTCACACTTCATCCAGCTTTCATCTGGCAGTGCCCTATCACCTTCCAGTGAATGATGCCAGTTCACCATTTCCCCAAAAGCAGAGGTTGTACATACGCAGTCTCTTTGCCACAGGCATCTGAATCTTTTAATCACACCCTTTTTGTAACCTCTTTTCTGTTTGAGGCTGTTGCAGCCTGCAAGCTACACAGACTATCCTTAGTTAGTATTGCTCCAACTGTAAAGGCCTTTTTTTTTTTTGACCGTTGCTTTACTAAGACAGATTTTCTCAAAATCCTAGCTTGAAAAGGCGTTTTTTTTTAATTCCTGAAATATAGTTCACAAGGAATTTGGACTCTGCAGTTCAAGCGGGGATTGTAGTCCACATAATAAAAACATCTAAATGTTAGGTCCAGTTAGTTACTTGGGATGGAGCAGCCTTGGCTGATAGATAAAATCCTTGCACTTATGTACATCTCAAGGGATTGGGCAAGTTCACTTATCATTTGTTAGAATTATTCTCATTAATAAAAGCTTGGTCTGCTTTATACTTGCATAGAATATGGCCTATGCATAAGGTGATATTAGGGCTTTTAAGACGCATAAGTGAATATTGCTTTCTGTACTAACGTTTTAAAAAGTATGCTTCAAGTGTTTTAAACATATACCAGTTTATAATTCATTATTTGTGTTTCCATCTAATGAGGTTATTTAGGCATAAATTACAGGCTAATATGGCTAAAAGGTTTAGATAGCAAGCAGTGAATGATAGCAGCATTCACTTCACTTGTGGCTCGATTAAGAAGTTGGTTTCCTAAGGCAAGGGCTCATGGGTCTTCCAAATGCAGATGGAGATGTGCTGGGGATCCTCTTTCAAAAGAAAACTCTATTGAATTTTTTTTAAACCCATTTTCAGTTCTGGTCCTGCTGTATTTTCTAAGCACTTACCTCCTAATAACTGGGTTCTGTCAGACAGGGGAACCAATGTCAGCTTTATTTTACAGAGAAAGAACTAAGCTTCAGACAGAATAACTTCCAAGGTCATGCAGGCAAGCTTGTGAGCTAGAAAGTGAAAAGTGAAGCCCTGGGTGCTTTTTTCTTTCCTTTTTTTTTTTTTTTTTTTTTTTTTTTTCAGATGGGCACAAGGCAGTCTCCTATTTCCTGCTGAAATGGGATAGTTTCTCCACCAGCCTCCTTGAGATACCTTCCCCAGCCCTCTTAAGTCAGCAGCTTTGCCCAGTTTCCCTCTCCAGGAGTGCTTCTGTAGTACAATAGTCTCCTCACTGCTGCCCTGTGCTTCACTGAAGAGCTGGGCCAAATTCCAGATACCTGCCTGAATGTGGCCTTTCACTGCTTGCAGTTGCGTCCTATAGTTGAAAGCGTGCTCTGGGCATCATTCAGGTGTATTCTTTGCATCTTTAAAAGCAGAAATATGTTTATATGAGCTTCTGTAGCACATAGGGAAGTGGGAATTTGCTGACGGTTTGTTAAAAACTAGGCATTGGCCAAGTACAACATTATTCTGTCCACAACTTTACAAAGGCGGCATTATGCGAGTCTTCTGAAATCTTTCAGATGTGGAAGAAGAGTAGTGAGAGGTATATGGTGGTGTGTAGGTACAGGGCATTTTGGATACAGACAAGAACCTGTGATTTTACTGCATCAGAAAGAAAGGTCCCTAAGATAACATAACTGTGGTCTCCATCCTTGCGCGTTTCTTAAAAGTCATTCCCGAATAAGCAACTTTTTAAACCTAGTTTGTTAGCCCATGAACAGTGGACAAACAGTGCATTGTGTTCTGCCTTTTGGATAACATACAGAGTGTTCAAAGTAATTTCTGTTTTGGAGATTTAAAATGTCATTTTACTTTTAGCCATGTTATATGAAAACTAAAGCGATGGATGCATGTCACTTACTGGACCTCAGCAACCTGGTTTTTATGCTACACTGTAAAGATTCAATATGATTTGGCTAATTGCATTTCAAATTTGAATTTTATTTTTACAGCAAAATGTCTTTTGTTTTGGGGTGTATTTTTTTCCGTCTGTAAAGAAACACTAGTGTCCTATAAAATACACTGGTTTCATTTGTGGAGACTTTTGGTTCTTATCTGAAAGAAATCAGACTGCTAATCTTCATTACTGCAAAGTGTACTACTAGGAATACTGGGAAAGTTTAAAAACAGCAGTCTAGAGGCAAGCTGGTGCTTGTTCATACTTGTGCAGAAAAAATATGGTTCCTTATTTACTAGATACTTGCTCTGTGTTCATCCTAGTAAGAGATCCTCCTGCAGGCCTTAATACTGCTGCTATTTTACCTCCCATAATGAATATTCAAAAGCTGCAGTCATTGAGGACTCAGGTATCAAAAATAGTAAGATGATTGAAGCAAGCCTTGACATAAAAGCCTTAAAGTACATTTCCAACTACATGGAAATAGTGCTGATTTCCCTTTCTGACCACATAAAAGAATGGTGCCAGGAAATCTCAAATCTCCCATGAATTAAATGCCTGTTTCTCACACTAGGGTGATTGCATCTTTCTTTCTGTATGATGTGTTGTAATAAGTATGTTTAAAACAAGGGGGGGGCTGGAAAGACAACAGGGCTTTCTGTAATCCTCTCTCACAAAATGTATTGGAATTGAAAAATGAGTATAAAGGGCACACTGTTAAGATATGGCAATGCATGCATTGTTTTCTACATAATGCAGTCAGGGTCTCCATGGTAAGAAGAAATTTTTATTTTATTTTTTGTCACCATCAGCAGTTAACCTAAAGTAGGAGCTGCTCCATTTCATTATAGGTTAAATGGCTTACTATACAAAACCAGCTGAGAAATGTGCATCATTAACACTGCATTTTTCAATAGGTTTTAAAAACATGCTTTAGGATTAGTGAAGAAAATACAATACAGCATATGTTATTGTTCTGGATTTTTTTTAATAGAAAGCGCTCCTTTTCAGCATTCCCCCTTCAGTGGAGTCACTTAGACACTTCCAGCTGGTGGCAGGGGATACAGCCATAATACAGCTTTCTCTGTCCCAGCTGTCTTTTTCATTACAGTAAATGCATTACGATGGCTGCACTGTTTCGTAAAGGTTCAGGTACAAAAAGGTATAGGAAGAAATCTGCAACTATGTATTTTTGTAGTGACTGCAAGCTTCTGTGAGATCTCTGAATCCTGAATGTGTTCCTGGCTCTGGTCACAGACTTCCTTCCATTTGCTGTAAGGGCTGGCTAAAGGTGCTCAAGGAAATCACCTTTTACGAGGGAGCATTGTTGTAAAGGATTTTTAATGCATTATGGCTCATGCAGCATCACAGTTAAAGAAAAACAAGGAATTAGAAATTAATGCTGCTGAGGAAGAGAATGAGAAAAAAAGAAAACACAGGAAAAGATCCCGGGATCGGAAGAAAAAGGTATCTAGATCTGTGCCAAATTCTGACAGGGGTTCTTTTGTTTTAATTTTCTTACCTTGCTATTGAAGTATCGAGGCTTGTTCTTGCAGGTAACTTGGTAGTTGTTGCACTAATTTGTTAATGTTGTAAAATAGCATTTATAACCATGGCTGTGGGGTTTGCAGAGCAATTGAATGTTTAATTGGATATTAGTTGATTGCAGTGATGATGCAGAAGGTGTACATTCGGTTCCCAGATAAATCACTTGTGTTACTGTGACATGCAAACTGTCTGTGAGTTGAAAATAGTTTGTAACCGGGATGTGAGGTTAAATGCTGAGCTTTTTCCTAGGTTTAAGAGCATAATAGTTTAGCCTTACATACATGCACTTAAAAAGGGATGTGTGTGGAAGCAGATTTTTTTTTTTTTCTTTGTGTTGGGACTGTGTAGCATGTTTGGCTTCTGAAACATCCGTTTTCGGGATAATGTCACAGAAATAAGGTGTTTTGATATTTCTCTTTTTTTCTAAACTTGAGCTGTTTTACAGAATGGGCTGTAACAATCTGTTATTAGCAACTTTCTTTTGTTAGGGAGGTATGTGACTGAGATCACAGAGCCTGGTTTTCTCTGCTGTAGATTTGTCTTAGCTGTAGAAAATCCTCCAGCTAACTAAGATCTGAAAAATTCAGCAGGCACTGCATTGCTCATTGTTCAGGTCAGAGAGCCTCTGTGTGATTCCAGTCTTACAGTTTCTGTCTCTAAGGTATGAACAAAATAGTTATGGTTTGTGGCATAATGACAGATAAAGAGGTCAGCCACTTTGCCAGCTCTGTGGATATGTCCTTAAAAATGACACCTTGTACTCTGCTCCATAGAAATAAGGCACTGCCATGGTTTCTTGTCTTTGGCTGTATTTTATTCTGATTTTGCAAGAACACATCAAGAAGCTGACTATCTTAGTGGAAACCTGGGTATGTAGTATTTCTGTGTGCCTTTGTGAAATCGCCCTAAGGGGACACTGGATAATCTTCACGTGCTCAGAGAAGTGGTGCATGTGCTTCTTAAATGACATGTAGATTTCCTCTAACATATGTGCATCTTTTGTTTGGGTAGGAGTCAGCATTTCTCTGCCCTTTTCTCTTTTTTCTCTGCCATGGCAGTACTATACGTAATGAAAAGCACTAAGAAACCCGCTGCCTTCTGTTCTAGTGAGCACATTAGGAGACTGTTTAGATGGCTGCAGTGAATGTACTGCAGCATGTTAACTGTAGGTATTTTTTCCATGTAAATGTATACATACAGATCTTCTGAATCATCTGCCAATATAAAGGAAAGTGTGAAAATAAGATTCTGTCTTTGGGTCCAATTTTGAGGTGTTGCTGTTTAAAACTGGCCTGAATTAGTAACATTTTTTCTTGTTCACTGTTACGGGTAAGTGCAGGTCTGTAATGCAGCTATCAGGGTGGGATTTTTCCCCCCAGCAGTTAAGAATTTTAGGAGCTGGCTTGTTAACCCATATTTACTTATGACTTGTGAGCTAAAATGTATAGTCTCTCAGTTAACTCTATTCATGATGCAGGAAGACCACGTTGTACTTAATGTGCTCAAATTTAACAATAGCATGCCTAGCCATATCTATGTACTGTCTTTGTGTGAGGGTGCTTTCTCACAGTTTATAATTAAACCAATATAGAAGGGATGTGGCAGTGAGAGGCTCTTGATTCAGTGAGGTGAGACAATTGCTTTGTGGACAAAAATGCTTTATTGTTTATATGACACTGTGCTGTAGAATTGAATCTCTTAGGAGCCGGAGTGGCACATGGAGAGATATCAGCCTATTAATCTCAAATGTGTAGATTTTTTCCAGTGTTTTATTTCTGCATCTTAAGAATGAGATAAAATAAAGAGCTTTATGCTCCACCAGGGGCTTTTGGGGGGGCTCCAATAGCTTATTGCAGTTTCTTTCTGGGTTTCCCTAGGACTTTGCAGACTCAGGGCATGTAGTGGCTCTCTCTGCTAGGAGAATTGTGGATAAAGCAGCAATTTGTCCAGTAATTTATACATTTAGGCATCAGTCTTATAGCAAAGACATGGTTTTGCCCCCCAGTACATAAGACATAGGAAGTCCGATAATTTTGGTTTGACATTTTGTACTTTCCTGACTATTTAAAACATTTTCCCCCCAATTTTTCCACTATGAGTTGTGAGTCACTTCTTGTTCCTCTGCACCACCCACAAGCAAGCAGTACTCAGGGTTTTTTTTGTTGATCACATGATACTGCACAAAGCTAACCTTCGCTTAAGCAGTATACAGAAATATCCTTTAGGGTCTTCCAATCACTTTGGAACAACAGAGTGCTAATGTTTCTGGATAATTTATTCAGCAAGGAGACCAAGGCAGCCAATGGTTAGAAAGTAAGGCTGGTGGGAGCACCTGGTGTCCTAGACTTCATGATACCAGCAGCAGTCATGCTGATTTATGTTCCTATTTAGTTTGAAGATTGCAGTCTGAAGGTAATATTTCACTGGTTTTGACTGATTAAGCAATTCACAGTGTAATAATGTTTCTGTTAAGGCTTGCTTCAATACTTGTATGGGAGAAATGACCTTTTTTTTAAGATACACACAAAACAAAGCTATTATATTTAATTCCATTTAATTTCAAGGTGAGATATTATCAAACAGCTCTGTAGAGACGCTGTGCTTCTGTGCCCTCTGGGCCCACTACACTCTTTCTCTTTGCCTGAATTCAAGACATTTCTGAAGGTTCAGAGCTTACCTAGTTTAACTCATGCAAGATAAAGGGATGGGGCCAGCAAGTGAACAGAGTACAGTGAAGGGTCTGCACTATACAAGTTTCCCATTAATTTTGTTCAAGTTTATATTACAGCTTCAAGCATTTCTGCCTCTGGATGGTTCTGCAGTGTCCTACACTGCAAATGGTTTGAGTACACCCAAGGGCAGACCTAAGCCTTAAATGGTACCATAGAAAAATCCAAGCCACCCTTAATAATAAGTGACTGATAGGATGGCTTACTTGATTCTTCAAAGTGCAGCTCTGTCATGCATAGTTCAGTTTGTGAAAACTAGAAATTGTTTGTCCTATAACAATGTCTGGGAAAAAAATTAGTTGCTTAGTCAGTGCCGATCCTAAAATAAAGGTGAAATCTCAGAACTTTTTTTTTCTGTGTTCTCTGTTCAGTACATAGTAGAAGAGAAGGGCAGGTCTTGGCACTTACTCAATGATTTATGTTGCATAAATATTCAGTAGGACTGAAGTAGTTTCCTTGCATGTAGTGCTTAGGAGCTAGCATGTTCTTTGGGAACACAGAATAGCTTGAACATAATGCAAAGCCTGGCTGCTGCCATCTCTGAGATGTTGAAGGCTGTTGCTGTCACATTTTCTGCTGCTACAAACTTGTGAGCAGCAGGTAAAGTGATGGATACCAGTGTTGCAAATCCTGGTAATTTCATCATAAGCCTCACATAATGTTTTACTTAACTTTCAGGTATGCTGAAAAAAATGCCCTGCAATAGGTATAAATTGAAATGCTGTGTCAGGGGTGATCAAGCTGTAGGTGTGTGGCTGTTCAGATGGCTTTGAGGAGTTTGTGCATCATCTGGGCTGGGCTCTGCGCCCAGCTGCAAGGGCCTGTGGGAGATGGCTTGCACTGCCCAAGGTAGCAGAGCTGGAAACACCTCCCAGGGGCAGCAGGACCCCAGGGGAGCATCATCATATCCTAGTTGGAAGGCTCCCACTGTTTTCTTTCCCCTCAGCTCTCTTGGGGCTGTCAGATGTTTTATGGATCTCAGTCAGCTGTGTCAAGGTTTCAGTACAAGTCTCATAAGGTTGAAAAAATTCACCATTTGCACCAACACAATTAACTTGAGAAAAGGGTTGTGTTCAGACCAGCCTCAGTGCGAGTGGTTTCTTCACTTGGCTTACAGTGATAAACAGGTTGAAGAAAAATAGGGATAATTATTTTTCTGACAGGCGCATGTTCCGACAGTTAATTGTCCTTTGGTTTTACAAAGCAGTTCAGGTTGGAATTGGTGAAGTTTTCACATGCAAACTATACCAGTTAT
The DNA here is from genome assembly GCF_963264785.1 of Psittacula echo. Taxonomy (NCBI): domain Eukaryota; kingdom Metazoa; phylum Chordata; class Aves; order Psittaciformes; family Psittacidae; genus Psittacula; species Psittacula echo. Next base: position 49,997,483 of record NC_137743.1, read on the forward strand.
CAAATTAAAACTTGAAATGTGAGCTTCAAAGCCTTTAACTCAGATAACAAGTACAAATCCCCATCTATTTAAAAAAAAAAAATTATTTTATTATCTTTAAACATGTCTCAAGATTTGAGAGATCTGTTTCATGGATTCCAAACAGTTGAATTTCACAGTAGTAGGCAGTAGATAAGTTGGGCACAAATGAGTATTCCTTAACTTGTTAGCATTAAGGCACAGCCAGGCAGATGTTGCTCTAACATTGACCTTTGATAAATGAAAACATTGGGTAGATTTAGGGCCTGAAGGAAAACTTGTTAAATCAGTAATTTTTTCCTAGGTGCAAGTAAAATTTCAGTCGTGTCCTTGATCTTGGACATGATGCGCTGTCAGAGGCAAATCTAACTAAATAAATGTAAGATGGTTTTGATAGATGTTTATGAGCACTCATAGATGGGATATCTACTAGCAGTGCTGAATTCTGAACAGCATGGGGTTTGGTGATGAAAGGGTTTTTCTATTCAGCTGGAAAAACAATTCCTTCCTTGAAGATGACCCCCAAAGGAATGAAAAGATTGCTTTGTATTGTGTGGGTAGCACTACAGCATCATTTGAAGTGGGCACTGCTCAGTTTTAATTTGTTGTTTATAAGGCCAGGAAAAATTTCACACTGTTATGCGTTTACGTTTTTATTTAGGCAAGTTTAGAATCCACCTTTTTCTCTTCCCCTTCTTGATGTCTCAGGATTATGCCATCACTACAGTTGGCCATTATTATTATGCAAATGTCAGTTTGAGTTATAAACCATGTTATGCTTAATGTTACCAGCTCATAGTGGGAGGAGGTGGGGAACAGGGAGGACTAACAATGGCCAAGCTCGCCATTGTAAGACTGCTCACTAACTAGACCTAGACCTGGACTCTCGAAGAGTGTAAGTCAGTACTGTTTCAGCTATTTGGCTGGCATTAATGGAGTCTTTTATCCTTCTGTTTTTTTCAGTGAGGCTGGGTTTTATTTGGGTTTTTTTCGGGGGACAGCTGAAGGAGAGGGGGAAGTGTATCTTCTATAGGAAAATGGATTTTTTTGAAGCAAACCCAAAGTTTAAAGATGATGTTTGGTGAACAGTGATTTTTAAATAAATAAATAAATAAATATCTTTATGAGGATATAAATGTTCAGCCCTGTACCAAAAGTCAAAGCACTGTTAATTTCAAGCTCTTAACTTGCTTAAATTGATGGCTTCAGGAGAAGTTGTGCATAGTTTGATACAATTCCCCTTGGCCATTCGCTAAAGGTTTGTTACTGTGAGCCAAAGTATTTGTGGACTAGTAGAACTGACTGAACACGTGTTAAAATGGAGTGTTAGACTCAAATCAGACTTAGTTTGGCCAAAACAGGGTGTAAGAACTAGGCTCTTGGTGACCGTGATGTGGGTAAAGGAAAGGAATAGATAAAAAAGTTCTGAATTATAAATTGTATTTAAAAGAAAAAAATTACTTAACCCACATGCAAAGCCTGGTGTATTCCCATGTTGATTTGAATGGAAGTTTGGACAATAAAGGGCTGGACTTGTTGCTATTCAGTACTTTGTACAGGTGTTTAGGTCACTGGTAGAGTGCGAACAGGGATTTTCTGACTCAGGCAAGTATTGAGTTGGACTGTGTTGTAAAGGCATAGAGAACTGGGCCTTAAGGGTTTGATCAGGCCTAGAGTACCTGTTGAGATGGAAACATCTTAGGCCTTTTAGCAACTTTACAAAATAATGCCTCCCTGTTAGGTTGGGATGTGTGGGGGTCTCAACGGACATAATACCTCTGCCCCACATTGTTCCTGACTTCAGGAGTCAGGCTATAGCCCTATATATTAAATGGAAAAGGATAGGTGCCTTCAGAGGATAATGTACAGTGTATGTGAGATAAGTTAAAGCAGTGTCCTCATTTTCAAAGGTATCGAGTATCCTCCAGCCCTGCAGCTTCAGCTGAGAGCTTTGGGCATTCTGCAGATCAATCCCTGGCATCTCTGGTGGATGTTTGGGATTGTGTAACGCTTTCAAAACTGTTTCCTGTATGCCTGTTGCCTGAATGTGGTGTTTATGTGGAGCTCGGGTTTGTTGGCCAGTCCTCAGCAAGGTGACTACTTACTGATCTCCATGGAAGAGGTCAGCTTTGTTTTTATTTTTTACAATGATTGAAATCACCATATGATGACTTGGAAGGGAAATCCAACAGAATGTTCCTTTAATATTTACGTAAGTAAGACTAATGTGAACAGGAGAACTAGATTGAAATAAGAAGATTGTTTTACTAGTGGAAAAGAAAATTCACTCTGGGATATATTTATATTAAAAAAAAAAAAAGTTTTGCCAATAAGCTGGAATTCTCCATTATTTAGAAAGCCATGACTATTTAACATAACTTTCTCCATATAAAATTGTTAGTTCCCTGATGTACACAAGCATTTTAATGCCTTTGTATTCTGTACAAGAACTAAAACTCTATTTTGCCTTTGTAGTTGCAGAAAGACACAAGACGCATTGCACTGCCTAGTCACGTTCAGTTGGACGTTATTTCAGAAAAGTTTTTATGGTTGGTTTTAACAACCTGAATGATGTACTTTACCTTTTTGGTTGTTCAGCTGTGTTTTATTCACAGTTTTGGATTTTAGCCTGTTGGGCAGCTGAAGTGTCTAATGTATTATATGTTGTGTCATCATGGTTTATGTATCAATTTTAAATCTCAGTTTGAGTTTCATTTCAGTATCTTCCTATTTTTTCGTGGAAAATAATACATAATTAAAGAGAAATGTACAAGGGTAGAAGGGGTTCACTTATGTTTCTGGTATCCTAGGTTATGCAGAATATATCTTACTCCACATTTATCCAACTGGAATTAACAGGACTTTACAGAAGTAGTTACTTGATAGAAGTAGTAGTATCCAAGGCCTCTGTTAACATACCGATTGCTCATTAGCAAAAGCAGGAAATGAAGGTCTATACCTTAACAGGTATTCACTACCCTATCACAGCAAGTTATACAGACACAAATGTCTGCATTTATTTCTTGGGTATAATATAGAATCATAGAATCATAGAATAGTTAGGGTTGGAAAGGACCTTGAGATCATCTAGTTCCAACCCCCCTGCCATGGGCAGGGACACCCCACACTAAACCATGCCACACAAGGCTCTGTCCAACCTGGCCTTGAACACCGCCAAGGATGGAGCATTCACAACCTCCCTGGGCAACCCATTCCAGTGCCTCACCACCCTCTCAGTAAAGAATTTCTTCCTTATATCCAATCTAAACTTCCCTCGTTTAAGTTTGAACCCGTTAACCCTTGTCCTGTCACTACAGTCCCTGATGAAGAATCCCTCCCCAGCATCCTTGTAGGCCCCCTTCAGATACTGGAAGGCTGCTATGAGGTCTCCACACAGCCTTCTCTTCTCCAGGCTGAACAGCCCCAACTTTCTCAGCCTGTCTCCATACGGGAGGTGCTCCAGTCCCCTGATCATCCTCGTGGCCCTCCTCTGGACCTGTTCCAACAGTTCCATGTCCTTTTTATGTTGAGGACACCAGAACTGCACACAATACTCCAAGTGAGGTCTCACAAGGGCAGAGTAGAGGGGCAGGATCAGCTCCTTTGACCTGCTGGTCACGCTCCTCTTGATGCGGCTCAGGATACAGTTGGCTTTCTGGGCTGGGAGCGCACACTGAAGCCGGCTCATGTTCATTTTCTCATCAACCAACACCCCTAAGTCCTTCTCTGCAGGGCTGCTCTGAATCTCTTCTCTGCCCAACCTGTAGCTGTGCCTGGGATTGCTCTGACCCAGGTGTAGGACCTTGCACTTGGCATGGTTAAACTTCATAAGGTTGGCATCAGTCCACCTCACAAGCGTGTCGAGGTCCCTCTGGATGGCATCCCTTCCCTCTGGCGTATCAACCGAACCACACAGCTTGGTGTCGTCGGGAAACTTGCTGAGGGCGCACTCAATCCCACTGTCCATGTCACCGACAAAGATGTTGAACAAGACCAGTCCCAACACCGATCCCTGAGGGACACCACTCGTTACCGGTCTCCAGCTGGACATCGAGCCATTGACCACAACTCTTTGCGTGCAGCCATCCAGCCAGTTCTTTATCCACCGAGTGGTCCACCCATCAAATTGATGTCTCTCCAATTTAGAGACAAGGATGTCATGTGGGACAGTGTCAAAGGCTTTGCATGTATTTTTTATGACATGTATCATAGTGCCTAGTGAAGGCTACCTCAGCAAAATCTCTGTTAGTACCAGGAGCCAGGCAGGCTCACAGATGTGCTAGGTGCTCCACCCATGGAATTAATAATTAGTAAATACAAAACCCATCTGTGATCATGTCACTTGCATCCCTTGTGAAGGAAGGGATGCAAGTATGACTTTGATACCTGATCCAATGTCAGTGGAAATCACTGCCTGCTTTCTGCAAAGAAGTCCATGATGGCTTATAGAAGATTGTGGTTAGTCAATTCTGAGTGGATTTCCAAAGAGCTCTCAGTTTTGGTGCATATTGAAGGAAAATCACTGGTGACTAAACAAGCTTGAATTGCATTCATGTAATACCCACTCATTCGTAATACCCCCCTAAGTACATATGCACAGATGGGATGAGGGTATGTCAATTGTTTTTATTTTTGTAGAATATGTATGGTATTTTTGAAAGCAGAAAAGTGTATCTTCTTTTTATGAAATCTTGTCAGTTTAGCCCTGAGCTACATCCCCATTCTTAACCCTGTGGCCTCTGCCTTTTGAAATAAGCTGCTACTAAGTAGCCAGGCTCTGCTGGAGTAAGGGAGTTGAAAGTCAGGAGACAGGTAGTTGCTGAATTCTGAGTGCCATGAAAGGATTTCCTGGAGTTGCTGAAGTGGCTGTTTATGCATAATCACATTTCAAAAATAAGCACCATGATTATGCAAATCCTTGAACTCTTACACACTACAAACAACTAGTAACCAATCTGAATTCAAATACTGCCACAGTTCACTAGTACTGAGGAGCAACCATGGGGTGTAACATAAATACTCTTTTCTTTTAATGATGATGTGATCTGCCAAGCTGGGGATGATGCTGTTGTAAACAGCTGTTTGCATGGCATCTTTGTGCTCTCATTGCTCAAGAATTTGGCCTGAGTAGAAAAATGCATACCCCCTGCAAGTGAAAGATTTATAAACAGCAAAACATATATGTAACGCATGTACTATGTGAATGAGTTGATATGTATGCAGGGCAAGAGCAGCAGGGGAGATGCTGGTCAGGGATGTGGTTGTGACTCCATACAGGATGTGGGGAGCACAGGCTGGACTCCCTGTGCCTAACATCAGTCCCCTTGCTTCATAGCCCTGAGTCAGGCACCTCCAAAGTGTCCCTGATTCCCACAGCAATTCTCCATCTGTGTTAGGAGATGAAGAATTTACTTACATTGGGAGAGGCTGCATGGTGCTACAAGGGTTTTAGTTTCAGAGGAAGCATGTTCTTTTTGCTTCCATGCAGAGGCTCTTGGAAAGCCATGCTCAGCCTACTGCCAGTGCTGTTGGGTCCTTAGGGAGAAGCTGTCCGCAAAGTTGTCAGTGGTGTTTTCAGAAGTGTATACCATGTGGGTGAATATAAATAAGTTTTTTCATTGTGCAGTCTACAATGTGATTCTGTTCCATTGCTGCCATTGATTCCTAAAGGCATTATAAATCCTTTTTTTAATGAAAAGGCAGTTTGAAAGAAAAAGTCATTAGAGATAATAAATCAAAAAGTTAAATTGTCTCTTTCAAACTTCTATCACTTTTCTTTTGCAATTCTTCAGATGACAGCATCACCGTCCAGTTCCGTATCACATTCTGAATTCACAAAGCTCAGAACAATTCACAAGTCAGTGCAGTTACTGATATCTACCTTTCAGTTAGCTCCCACAGACTTGCATATTCTAAAGAGCTTTCCTTAAAGGCTGTACTAAAATGAGACACCACAGTGATGCTATCCTGTCTGTACCCTCTAATAAAGCATACTTTTACCTGCCTTATTTGGTTTTGATAGAAGATAGAGTTGTGGAATTCACTTTCTGTTCAGCACATTGTTTCATTTGCTGGGGGACTACTTTCAAATGTCAGGATATAGAATAACTCTATTGTTGACTTCCTTCAGTTAATCAAGATTGTTACAGCTAGCCTGGCTAGCTGTCCTTCCCAGTGGCATGTCTTGTATGTTGTCCCCAAGCTTACTCATCTGAAGGGGTCTCCGTGTTCTCTGGGAACCTGTAGAAAAGCAGAGCTGTATAATATCCACTGAATAGATACTCCTCCCACTTCCCAACAGGAGTTTACAGGGCATTTTACTAACAGAAGGCTAAGATGGAACCGAGCCACTGGCTGTAGCTACCCATGTGTTACTTTCAAGTAATTTTTCCAGGGTTCTAATGAGAGTATCTTATAGACATTTGTAGCTTTAAGTGAGCTTCCTTCATAAATTGAATAATTTTATTTTCTCATACACAGCTTTTCTCTTCTTTCTCCCATAACTGTATCACCACTTCTTCCGGACCCTACGATCGTATCTCTGAAATTGCAATCATTTCCCATTCAGTAATCACTGCTTAACATTTAGCATTTGCAGCCATCTCATCAGCTGAATTTACCTTTGGCCTGTGAGGAAATATCAGTGTCTGTGTGATCTGGGTCTAAAACCTGTTCTCCTGCCCCCTTCAGATTTGTATGACTCTAGCAGTCATCTCTGGTGCTGAGGCTAATGTTTTCATGCACAGACCTTAGGAAAGCAGATATTATTCAGAAATACACTGCTGACTGGACGCTGAAGCACAGGCAAGTAAGTCTGGAGGGCTGTCCATGCCTGAGGAGAAAGATCCTCCAAGAGGGGAGATACGTGTACCAAACACTTCATGGTGCAGCAAGTTAAAAAAGAACCTCAATCTATGTGTGAGTAAATGCATCATTCTCCTGTAGTACTGTGGAAGCTTCTCTCAAAAGAGGCGGGTTTTGGCCAGCAGACAGGATGTTCTGGAGGGTGGCTGTATACAGTTTCCTTTTTCTTATATAAGACTCTGAAAAGTTAAAACATCCCTAGTGAAACATTGCTGAGGAGTGGGTGGGAAAGGCTTTTTTAAATACATTTTTACCATCTAAGCAAATATAACATCTTCAAGGAGAATCACTGGGTGCACTGGATACCTGCAGTCCTACTTTTTCCTACCACTTGATTTAATTTGAAACCACCAGCACTTTGAAGCTGTTAAACATCAAAATTCTGATAACTAAAGACTGCTGGTTTTCTACCAGTCTGAAAAGATTAAAAAGATGTTGACAGGAAAACATTTCTCATGACAGTGGGTGCACAATCAAAGTTTCTAAGTAGGGCAGCCTGAGAAACAGCCAACGCTTTTTAACAGTTATGGGAAAGTGTATGTTGTTTGATGTTCCTATCTGATATTTTCCTGTCTACCTTTTTTATAATATCAGAATGTCTGATTATGCTTAAAGAAGGCTTAAGAAATGTTTTGCACACTCAGCACACACTACCCACACAAAAGATAAAAGTATGCAAACTTCCAAGTCATCCAAGCAACAAAGGGTAGGGAGTTTTCTCACTGACTCTTTCAGTTTGATCTTCAGCAGTTTATTTAATCCCTGGTTTTCCTCTCTGTAAAATATCTCTGTATTTCTCTTGCATTTTAAGGATTTCTCTTCAAATGACAAGCACTGACTGTTTTTCTGTTTTTAATGAAGAATATATTTTGTATATCTTTTGTAAGGACCATTGTTACAAAATAAAGCCTGTGAAGGGTTCATAGATTTTTAAGGACTTCAGAGCTGCTCAGTGCTGCCCTAGTGTGTGACCTATTGGCTGTGTCCACAGCTCCCAGGAACATTTTTACTGGTGTCTTGACATAATTCTGGAGGAGAATGTGGTTTTTAAAGAAGTATATGATTTTTAGAAAGCTCTTGGTGGGGAGAAAGCGTGCATGGTAACTATTCTCATTATGGACCTTGGTATTCAGTATAAATATCCAATTTGTTATTTATATTAAATTTCTTTTATATTTTCCACCAAGCTATTTGCTAAAGGCTGTTTTAGAATGACTGATCATACTAGTTAAGTGTTAAATAGAAATGTGTGCTATTGCCAAAGATTTATTTAAAGCTCTTTCAGAATTGTTTCTGTTTATCCCACCCAATATACAGTAAAATTGTCCAAACCCTCTTTTTAGAACTGTATGAATTCAATCTAAAATGGCTAAATGTAGTGTATTTCATAATGTCATATTTATCATCTTGTTGACCTACGGGCCTGTTATCCTTGAAGCTAAACTCACTGAATTGTGTTCAAGTCATAGGTCCAATTAGAAGGACCACTGAACATATGCAATAAATTCAGCTTGAAAGACCACATGCACAATCTGCCTTTGGTTGGAAAGCCAAGAGATGCTTTGGTCACAAGAGATGTGACCAAACAAGAACCGCAGGGAAGCTGTTCAAAACCGTAGCCCTTTGTTCCCAGCAGCAAAGCTGCTCCTTTCTCCTTGTTTACCACTAAATGCAAATGAGCAAACAAAGCTGGTGCATTTTTAAAACAAGTCAATCTGAAAGAAGATGAGAAAAATTAATGGGAGTGTTAGAAAGGGCCTTGATATAGAAATGGGAGCAGCGATTAAATGGGAGATACAAGAGGAGTGACTGGGGCAGCTGACCCAGAAGTTTCATTTTATTTTGGCTGTAGCTATCTGCTGGGACATGAACTGAGGAGCTCCTTATTAACCCACAGTGTTTTGCCCAGGCTGAATCAGTAAATGAAACCCAGGAGGGGAGGAAGCAGAATAGGACAAAGCTAGCAAACATTCAGTCCCTACTGGGGACTGGGCTCCAAATCCTGCTGAGTCCAGTCAGGCCTGCAATTCCTTTCAGGACAGTGCAGATATTCTCTATGATCAGTAATGGTGATGTACGGCTGATAAGATGGATAAGGGGTGGCTTGCTTCTCTGAGAGCGTTAGCTGTACTGCAAGCAAGCAAATACAGGGCTGCATGCAGGTCTGCTGCTTTCTGATTGCATTGCTGCTTTGGGGCTGCAGTTGTCCTTGAGAACCCCTTCTCCCCAGACAGAGATGCTGGCTTGTTAGGGGGAGAAATTCAGGCATGGAAGTAGGCAAAAAGATAAAAATCCTCTAGCTTTATATGGCAGGGTGAGAAATTTAATTGATTGGAAAACATCCAAGAAATTGCATCTGATTAAGTCCTTGAAAAGATAAGATCTCGTATCCATTACCTGGTTGCGTGAATTTACACTGTGGGTATGTAGCCTAGTGCCTTGTCAAGGTCCACATACAAAGAGGTAACCACAAATTAATCGGGGCTTGTCAGTTTTAAGGGTTTTTTTTTTTTTTAATACAAAATGAGCAATACATTTACTCCTAAAAAACAGCAATTGTTTGCAAAACCAGCAGTCTTCTAACCAAAATACCTATATATTTTAATTCTTAAGGTTTAAGAGTGAAAACAAAATTCAGTTTCCTGTGTTTCTATGTGCATGTCTTTGTGTTTAGTTTTCTTTTGCAGTAAAATTTTCTCACATTTTCTTGACAAGTCAGAATCTCTGTCCTAGTTTTTGCAAGACATGCTCTCTACAACTACATTGCTGTTTCCTAGACAATAATTGTCTGAAAGAGTTGCGTGAAAGACGAGCAAAGGTAATATCCCTCAAGGAAAGATAAAGTCACAGATTACATTCATGTTCACACGTTAACAGTATCTTAAGGAAAGATTGAGGAAATTACAAAGACAAAAAACAAAACTGGAGGAAGAGTGGAGGGAGATCTCACAAAATCCCTTCCAGAGCTTTTGAAGGCTTGTGTCTGGGACTTTGCAATACATTGGGTGTTCCTGTGGGTTCAGTTTTGTCTGTTTTAGCTGTTCAAAACAGTTACTTTTTTTTTTTCTTTTTTTTAAGATGCATATTTTTAGAAGCTAGCGACAGTTGATTTTGTTAATATCAGCTATTTTATGCATTTATTGTTCAGATGAATATTCAGTCCTTTGCAGGTTGGATAGTTTTGTTCATGCAAACATAAATTGAATGAATATATGAAGTCTTATTAGCATGAGGGCTGCCTGGAATCAGTTTGATTTTATGAGTAGCCAGTTATTGTGATTCAATAAATGTGATTGTCTATAGTTCTTATATTTGGTGGTTACAGATTAGGGCTGCATAGCTTTAGGGAGGTTTTTCTAACAGTACAATTTAGGTTTAATATATAGCAGCCTTATTTTGGATACATACTGCTGTTTGAAGAAGACACATTAATGGCTGCTTAGGGGAGGAGCAGTGGCAAGAGAGAACAAGGTTAGAGGTAGCTCAGAAGGAGTGTATTAACCAGCCTCAGAATGACAACATGCACTTTTTGTAAATAGCAAAACCAGAATGTTTAGTAGCAGAGTGGTGATAATAATGCTGGATTTCAGACTTGCATCTGTAATGAGAAGAAGACATATTTTGTGGGAGACTGTTGATGGCTGTGCTGGCACTGCATACTAACAATCAAACGAAGTTATCAGAGGAAGGCCGGTCCTTCAGCCTTGCATTGTTAGGGTACCGCTGGTATTTGAAAGAACATTTTTCTTCTATTCTGATGTATTAAAAGCATTAAGATTGCACTTTAAAAGGTGCTGCATGACTTAAATCTTGTTCCATTGTACTTAGAATGACTTTTAAAAATGTTTGACCCAGGGCCATAGCATTGCTGCCTTTCCTGAATGATGCTGCCAAATGCAATGGGAGTGAATGTGAGAAGGAATCAAACCACTTGTAGCTTAGCCTGCAAAATGAGAGGAACTCACCTATCTCGTCAGAAAGAGGAAATTAAGTAAATCTTTCCCTCCAGAGAATTAAGTTTCATTGCTTTGATTTTAAAAAACTCTAGCTTCAAAAGATGTATTTGCTGTTGTAATTGAAATGCACAGGGAAAAATGATGTCATGTGCTGGCAGATTTCAGTTTTCAGAAAGCAGAATATTTTCAACTAGGTAGGCTGATCAGCTTTACGTGTTGGGCTGATGGGAAAGGAAAACTTTGGGCAGCTTCTGGTTTTGAGATTTTTATTTAATTTTTGTCTCTGCTTTCAGTAAGAAAAATCAGACAATAAAAAGGTGCTGACAAATGACTAAGCAAACTTCACAATATCTTTGCTTCTGTTGTCATGGGTCTGATTAGTCGAAAGTGCTAAATATTCTGGCACTAATCCAACAATGTACTTAAGCATGCACTTAAGTTTAAGTCTATTTGTAAATCAGTTGAGTAGAGGGAGCACTGTGTGCTTAAAACCTAGTCCAGTCTTAAGTGATGTGTTCAATGAGGCCCATGATGCCTACCCATCAGTAGAGTTTTTGCAAGGAAAGATCCATCCTGAAAAGCTGTTATCCCAGCTCTGCAAACAAGGTTGAGTGTGAACACCTGTGAGTTGGAGATAACATCATTTACCTTGAAGAGCACATTGAAATATTGGGGACTCTGATCAACTCCAAAATTTGACATTTCTAAGACATTGCTGTCTTTATAGGTGCTTTTTAAAAAACTCGTGTCATCAGAATTTATGCATCAGTGAACAATGGCCAAACACTGACAGCGAGAAAACCTTGAAAATGAAAACAATAAATCCATTAAATAAGGCAAAGAAGGCTACCTAGCATTAAATCACAGCTGATCATTGCACTCATTGTATTGATTTAATCATGGTTATTAAGCAGCTAATTAAGTCATCATATGGCTGGTGTCACAGCAGTATTAATCCAGTATATAAAGTGTAAGTATATACATTCTCCTTTGGGCAGTTATTTGTATGCCACAAACTAATGTAAATTTGGAACATACTGTTAAAAGCCTAGCAACTAATTCAGGCCATTTTTTTTCAGCTAAGAGTTTCTTTATTTGAAAAATACAGAGTTTAATACACTTACTATCACAAACTTGATCTAAGCTCAGCAAAATATTTAAGTCAATAGCAAGATTAACACATTCTGAAAAGAAGAAAACCAAAACGAAACCAAACAAACCAATAATTTTGAAAATGAAAAAACCCACAGTCACTTGAAAGCTTTGTTTTGGCATGTTGAACCAAAGGATTTTATTTTAAATATTTTCTTTGTTTTGAAATTTATTTGCAAGTGTTTTGGAAAGCTGAAAATCCTGATTGCAATATTTCATTTATATTCAGCAAGGGATTCCTAAAATAATTTCTGTATAATCTGGTGAATTTCCCCAACCCCCCCCTTTTATTCCCATGAACAAAGGGCGCCATTTCAATCCCTAACACTGCTCTCTTTGCTACAGCCCTCCAAATACATCATGACCCTATGGCAAATTCAGTCTCATGAAAACTATTAAGGATCAGCTTACCCTAAGACTGCAAGTGAAATGAAATACGAGCCCCTGGTGATGGCAGTTAAGCATGTACTGTCATTCTTGTCATATACGTGATTCTGGAGACTCAAATAAGCAATAAAATACTTCATTGGTATTATTCAGATGATCATGTTCTTTGTGACATTGCACGAATATGTCTCATTTTGTAAAGTGGAGTACGTTAATTTACTTTAGTGTCTTCCTAAACCCAGGAGTGAAACATGAGCATCTCTATTATCATTAATACAGGTATTTCATGCTGTGTGCTCTTTTAGTGACTGCTCCATTCCGTGTTTGTGATGGTATTAATACTAATTACAAGTAACTAAAATCTGGGCTGCCTGCTGAACTGGGGGTGAATTATGCACCTGGAAGTTTGAAGCCCTCCATCTTCCTCTCCCCTTCAGGAGAAGGTTTTTTACTGAGGTGGCTGTCAGGGTGAGGCCCAGTACTAGAGAGGAACTCGTAATTCTATAGACATGTTGATTTACACATCTGTTTCCTCTTTCAAGAGAATAGACTTTTTTTTGATGTTTTGCAACCTTTTTAAAAACTAGTTAGGCCGATGGATTCAAACCTAAGACTGCTAAGACAACTATTTAAAATCACAGCTATTATGTATTTTAATTTCCTCTGCTGGAGAGTACCCCAAAACACTCATTATGTGGAGGGTATAATCTCTGAACAAATGACATGGTGGAATTAATGAACAATTAACTGTGATCAGATGTTATAAACAGAGCTGATTAGAATCCACACATGCCTGGGTTTTAGAAAGACTTTCTTTTGACTCAGCTTTAGGTTGCTGAGGTAGGACCATGCAGTTCTCATTTCTTATTCGTGGTGTGAGCATAACATCATTTCCTCTGAGGTAAGGCTGCATCTCCTTGTTTTCATGGCAACCAGACGAAGAATTAATCTGTTCTTTAACTTCTATGTGTGGAGAGGGTAGGGATGAGGAAAACAAGGTTTTTTTTCCTGCTGATTTTCCTCTTATCCGTTTAGTTAATATGTTGAAGTTACAGACTTCCTCTCATATCCTAGAGACTATTCTCCAATATCCCATGTGGTGATTAAGTCAGAGAGAATATTGTAAAGCTGGAAGGGAGTATCTGTCCCCAGTAGCAACGGCTGCATGGTGGTGTATGCAGTGTGCAATGCAGTTACTGTGCTGTGCAATTTACTGTCATCATTAAATGAAACAAGAGTCAGGTGAACCGTAGAAATTCCATCTGCATTCACAGTGGGCTCCATGCATACTATTTACACTTTTTTTCCTGTCACTTTATTTAACTTCCACATGTTTATGTTTAGTAAATTAATACCATTATAAATTTTATGATGATTCTTTCAAAACAATAACATCAGATACTGTGATCAAGAAAATTTTGAACCTCAAAGGGAAAGTGCTTCTGTCATTTTAAAATAAAAGCAGGCCCTGAGTTCTCCTACTGTCATTGGGGACAGGCGAGGATTTGTTTCAGGAGCTGCACTGCAGCACCAGGCAATGACTGGACATACAGCTTGATGATTTTGCATCACATAAAAAGCACTAGCTTCCCTCTTATCGCCTCAGTGCTTTGATCATCCTGAAAAGTGAGACAAAATAAATAGCCCACTGTATACTGATCTTCATTGTAACAGCAGAAACCTTTAATGATTTTATCACATTACTTGATACCCTCAAGGGCAATGCATTTGAAACTGTGAAATTTCTTTTGCAAAAAGAAAGCATGCAAAATTTCTATTATATAAGAAGAGGTGGAGATTTACATGTGTACTATGCGTGTGCATTCATATTTCTCAAAATATGCATATTTGAGAGATGCTTAGCGTAACTTACAGAACAGATCTTTAAACAGAGACCATTATGTCTGAATAATTTGTTCTGAAATGATAAAAAGTTGTTCCTGAACTAGAAAAAACTCAATCAAATACAACACTAGAAGTGGTAAAATAGTTTGTTTGAATTACACAAGGATTTGTTCATATGGTACTTCGGATATCCCCTAGTACGCTTATCAAGTGTTCTCTGCCACTAGCACTCCATGCTGGTAGGTGCTGTGCACCCTAACTGTTAAACAATAAGCTGTTGATCTAGAGGGGTTTTAGCAAAGTGCTCAGAATTCCAAAGTTATTCATGTTCATGACATTAAATATAATAGTTTTGTTTGTAGGATCATTATGATCATTATCGAATTCTTATCTGTTCTTTACTTTCATTACTAACTACTTTGAGTAGTGCCCAGGTACAGATGGAAAGAAATACAAGTTAGGCAGATAAATCCATGGATTTTGTGGTGAGACTTGTTCAATTACCAAGTGTCTTTTGCTTTTAGTATGTTCTATTTTAAATCATGACTTATCCCGTTATCTGTGCCTTAATATGATAACCTGAGATACATATTATGAAACTGTGTTTGTCTTTAGGTAAAAATGCTTTTAACTAAGAATCAGAAAGTGTTTTATAAATAATTAGGTACTAAAGGCTTTGGCCTCTCTCCACTTTGCAAGGTAAATGTGGTGTGTGTGAAATCTGTCTGCTATTTGTATAGGCGTTCGACAGTTATAGGAGTGTAGATGAAGTGGCTTTGACCAAAGGGTAGCGATGAGTATAAAGGGGCCAAAGCAACTCTGGGGGATCATGTTCCTGTTTGAAGGTCACAGAGCACAGGCCCTGGGTGGATGTCATCACCTCAGAAGCCTGGTTGCACGTCGTGATGCTCTGGCTGCAGACAGCTAGTGGTGTTCGAGTGGGTGGGAGAAAATGTAGCAGGCTTTAGGTGAAGTTGCAGGGGCGTGCAAGAATATATGTTCGCTAGATAGCAGGCTTTGTCCTTCTCTGTGCTTTCAGCTTTCCACAGACTGAGCCCTGAGGAGGAAAGCAGTTCCCTGGGTCTGGAATGTCTCCTCCTACCTGTTTAGTTTTAGAGGCACTTGGCTCTGTTGGCTGCTTTGCCTTGAGCAGTTTCTGACAGTGGTTGTAGATGTAACAACTTGCTATTAGAAAGGATTTGTCACCTTCGGTATGAAAGAGAGAGTAAGGTTTTCTTTCTTCCATCTCACAATATCAGAGAGCTTGAAAGAAGTAAGATTTGAGAGTTCATTGTTCAAAAACGGAAGGTTTGTTGGTTTCTGGAGTCTGCTTAAGCAAAGGCAAGGGTCCTACTCTGAAGGGAATTGGGAGCTGCTGTTTCAATGAACTTAAAATGGAAATCTTCATAAAGGACGATTTCTTTTCCTTTACAGATATCTGTTACACAGTGGTCACTAGTCAAGAGAACCTTCTCCTACCTTTTCATATGGCTGTTCCAGAAACCATATAGCTTTATCAGACCGTTGCTCCTTAAAATCTAGTTATAGCAGCTTTCCCACAGGCTTGTATTGCTGTAATTAGGACATTGCTGTCCTAACGCACATGTTCTGCTTCCAGGATCTCTACAGCTCTCTCTTCAGGGCTTTTCATTGTTCACTGTGGACACACTAGCAACAAAGCTGATGTGATTGTCCTTGATCCAGTTCCGCATGAAGTCTGGAATGTGCTCTTTGACTTCTACTGGCCAAAGTAACATGCAAGGTATTTCAACTGAACTAAATCTCCTGAATCAGCTGGAGGAATATCTTCCAGATGCAAGTTTTTAATTCTAAGTGATGAACACCATAGTTAGTAGTTGAAGTAAAATTATTGCAGATGACATGTAATATTCTTTTCTGTAATAAAATTAATAAAAATCATGGCATGATGTGTTTTGCTTTTTGTAAGAAGCCTTTCTAGATAAAATATGGATGTCTGGAGACCAAACCAAGAAAGGGTTGATCAATACAGCTGAAGGAAACTGGCAACATTAGTTCCTCAGCCAGTAATAACTAGTGTCATTGATTATTGAGGAACTGAATACTGTGTGCTGAAAAACAAGAATATAGATTAATTTTCAACAAAGCAGCTCATCTGTCTTCTGGCTGTCAGAGAATGTCTGTAACCATGCTGTGAGCTACAACATGTTGATGATCCTGGAGAAGCAACAGGGCATTAAGATGGATGAAAAGAAGTCAGAGGCCTGCTTGTAGTCTCAGTGTGATCTTGGAGTGTGGCCTGATGTTTCTTGGACTACAGACTACTTAGACTCATTTTGCCACTTGTCACTGAAAGCTGCAGGGCTTAACTTATCTTTTGTTTTCCATCTCACCACCCCCAGCATTTGTGTGCTAGTATTGCAGGTGTTCAACTCACCTTTGGAGAGACACCAGGGACTTGGGGGTGCAGCAGTGCTGGCCTCATGCACTCATTCCATGTGCCTGGGAATGAGAGGCACATGGAAGAGGCAGAGTAGAGTGCATGGGCACCCTTTCTTAGCTTGCAGCTTAACTTTAAGATTAAAATGCACCCTCAGAATTCTTATGACTTGATTGTTTCTGTTGAATGGAAGCAAAAGCATCATCCAACGTCTAACACTTAACTGGATCATAGATTGTGCTGTACCTCTAGGTCGTTCCAGTTGTAAAAGTATAAGGTAAAACGAATACATTTTCAAAACACATAGTCAGTGTCTTTGTTTAGCCTACAGGTTTTGCAGGGTTTTTTGTCACTAAGTTGTCATCTCTACATCTCTAGTTTCTCAATAACCTCATGACTAACAGGACAACGTTTCCCGATTAAAAAATGGTGCCTGGCATACACCCAGTTGTTTTACTGATGGTAACAGATAAAAACTTCACAGAAAGAAACGTCTTTTTTGTCTATTGTAACTGTGTATGTGAGTGATCAATGTGGCTTCAGTTTGATTAGAAGTATGAGTGAAACTTCTATGGGCTCAATTCAGGCTCTGCTTTCTCCCCATTGTCGTCAGAAACTCAAATTACTACCTGTGCTAGTAGGAAACATCCAACTGGAAAAGCTCCTTTTGTTCCCACCCTATCACCTGGCTTATCTTTTCCCGCAGTTATAAGGAAACAGAGAAAACATTGCTGAACCCAATTCCCAGAACTTCACGGCTTGCCAGTGATTTGCTTTTAGCTTTAGGGTTCACTGCTGTTCTTTTGTTTCTGTGCTGCGGTGGGTTATGCAGGTGTCAGAACTTTAAAGCCCAGTTATCTTTGTTTACACAAACTTGATTGCATTTTTGGTACCAGAAGTAACTGTGAAAAAGCAGTATGTGTTTCGAAAATCTGACCCTAAAAAGTATATTACTGTTAAATCTCTGAGCTTTAACATTAAAATATTTTAATTTTCTCTTAAGAAGAAACTGATAAGGCTTTCACCATGGTATGCTTTTGCTACACATGCTACATGGTCATAGTACCAGTAACATCAAAGCCTTTGCTAAGGTACAAACAATGTGCTGGGAGGAGCCAAAAGAGGGTGTGATGCACATATTGGCTGGCTGTACAATGAATGCTTACTAATCAGGAGGTTTAAGCTCAAGAAAAAGCTACAGACTCTGTAGATGTAAGTGTTCTCCCTGCATTACAGACAAATGCAATAGAGCTGAAGACAGAGACAGAATCTTGAGACTTGATCCTTTGTGGAAAATTATGTGAATGCTACCAGAGACTTTTACCAATGCTTTCTGCTTTGCTTCTCTTTTCCTCCATGATGCTGAACATGTGATGGTTTATTTTCTGTGTAACATTTGGCCATATGTTGAACAAGTCCTCTAGGAATGACTTGCTGAATGACTTGCTAAATGGCAGCAAATGCTCTGCTGGGGCAAATTGACAGATAGACTAATGCTATTCTCTTTAATGATATTTTAACATAAGCAAAGATTTGAATGTGTCTGAAAATATATTCAGAAGGAAGGCTGAGGTTTCTTAACTGTGATAAAAGAGAAGAAACAACCATGAGCAGTGGTTTAAAAATCCCGCTTACCTTGGGTTATTTTTATTAAAGGTGAGGAAAGTTTAGACTTAATTTATTTTACATTGTACTTTATGTGGTTATTTATATGTTTATTTGAAAGATTCAGCTCTGTTGATGGTTAGTCTCTCACCAATTTTGATTCAGATGTAAGTGGCACCACTGTGTATAAAACCTCCAGGAAACAGACCCTGAAAAGCAGGTATATCCCATTTAATGTTTCAAAGAGAAAGATTTAAGAGTTTTCCATTTAGATCTACAAGCAAGCATATACATGACAAGGAAGAACCAGATTAGCCAAACACAAAGATTTCTTGTCATTATTTAGAATCAGTTGGAATGCGTGATTTCTTTGCAACCATATAACTTTATTTTGCTTATATAGAATATACTAGTTGCTTGCAGAGACTGCTCTCTGTATGAAGAAGAATCAATACATTTCATTCCAGTTGCATCTTTTTTTGATACTGAACATTAACATTTTTTCAAAGGAGCAACTTATTCCTTGGTTCCTCAAAGAAGAAAATTGTGTAGGCTAGGGTTTGGGGTTTTTTTCAGTATCATAAGGAAGCAAGTTTCAAATGTACACTTGAGTGTATATACAGTGAAGCAGTAAAATCAGACATGTTTTTGTGGGTAAGCAAATATAAACTCTAAAGACTACAGAAACTGAAAATGAAAGTCACAGAAATTAATCTTGAAACCTTTCTTGCATTGACCCTGATGTAGGGTCTTCTCGGTAATTATACAAGAAAATGATATCTGGGTTTGCTTTGGTTTGTTTGTTAATTTATTCATTTTAGAATGAAAGTGGAAGGTTTGAAATTATGTTGTACTGAAGTTCTTGTATGGCTAATGTGTTATTTATTGCCTGTGGCTCCTCAGGAGACTGAGCAGAAGGTAGGAGTAAGTATCAGATCTTGGGAGACCATTTTGGCTTCAGAACTGTTATCGAATTCAGCACATCACCAGTACAGTGGCTTTTTCTTGTTTTGTTTTGTTTGGTTGGTTTGGTGTTTTGTTTGTTTGGGATTTTTTGTTTGGTTTTCTTTTAAACTTGGTTATAACTTTCTTTACAGGGTTGCTTCATCTTTCTCTTCAATGTTATTTTAATGTATGGGATATACCTGCAATATTCAGTTCTCAATGTTTCAGTAAGCAAAGGAAATCTGAGGCAAACAATGATATTTATACTCCTTTTGAAGGTTAGCATTAGCCAGTTTTTTAAAAGTGGTTTTTTTAATGTATAAATACAAATTACATTTTGTATAAGTTTACACAAACATATGTGTACACACAACCAGTGAAAAGACACAGTAACAATGGCATAGGAATAGTATGAAGTATTTATCATCATTTGATTACATTTTCCAGGATTTCTTTTGCAGTGCTTTATGCCCTTATAAAATTAATAGCTCATCAACACCTTAGTAAACATCAACTGCAGCCTGCAGCTTTATTTTTCTGCCACTGAACAATTGACAATGTCTTTAGTATTTCAGCCCAGCTGATCATGAGATAAATTGTGACTAAAAGTAGATCATCTGGTGGATGCTCCAGTGTTTGGTACGACATAAAGGGTTCCTTTCTCCTCTCCAGCAAGCCCGTGCAGCTCCTACCGCAATCAGTGTGTGCCGCGCGTGCCTGTTTGAGACATGTTGCTGTATCTGAAGCATTTCATCACTGAAATTAGAACAGCAATAGAGACATCCAAGCACAGCCACTTCTTGACTGTTTGTATATTCAGTTGGTTACAGTGTTTAGTGTTTGAGCTTCTCTTACGCTTTTGCGGACCACACATAGTCCTTGGCATGCAGCATTCATGCTTTTTGTGGTGGAAAATGACTGAGGGTGGTATTAAACATATCCCTTATCTACCTTCAGTATTTCTCAAGGAAGGATTTTCTTGCTTTCCTTTTTTCATGTTATGACCTTTTTTATTAAAAACCTGCATGTCTTGTACTGATCCTGCAAGTGTAAGGCTCACAACTGTTGAAGGTGCCACCTGGGATACTCACACCAAGCCTGTCTTGGAGGGCCATTCCTGGGGAGACAGCAAGTACTACAGCTGCCATGTCCAGGTGGTGCTGAAGCCACTAGATGTGATACACAAACAAGGAACATCATTCTATTTCTGAATGCATGTGAGCATTTGAGAAAGGAACTGAGCCCACCAGATCTCTTCCATGCTTCTTCCAGGTACAAAATTGCAGAACTGAGAGGAATTTGCACTAATGTCAGAGATCTTAGAAGCTTCCTTTAGAAGGCTCCCACTGCCAAATGTTTCATTGCTTTTTCATGGCTGGAGTCACTTCACAACATTAACTATTCAAGCCCTGTGTGGCTTTTGCCTGTGTCGTGCCACAGGCTGTGGAGATGGAAGTGATGCATTACTGTGCCGTGCTAAGGCAGGGCTGACCCCTATTGGCCTCTCAGTTTAAATGTTTTTCTGTATCTTATTGCCTGAAAACTTAAGAACTTTGCTTTTTTTCTAGTACCTGGGAAGGGACCAGAAACTTGTGGGTCACAGGCCAGATACATCTGGAAACTCTTACGTATGTTATGTTGTGGGTGTCTGGGCTGCCAAAGACATTTGGAGATACTCAGTCCTCTGCAAAGAGTTGGCTTCTCACGTGTGCGGGAATTTGTTGCAGCTCCTTTCCTAGCCATCCCTCTAGTGAAAAAAATGTTACCAGGGACTGCATTTGTACAGTGTTTGTTCTGATGTCCTAGGATTGCCTGTATGCCCAGAACTTAAACATATCCATGTAAAGTCTTTACTCAAGCTTTCTGGCTGCGCTGTAGACTATATCTGTGTGACTTTTTGTCTCGGCAGAGTTGTGATTCTATGACCAATGGTGGTGTTCATGTGGAGAGCCATGCTAGGAGCACAGCAGCATCTAAAGAGATGGCCTTCACAGCAGAGTTTATTCATGTCCAACCAGTTCAAATCAAAGGTGAAGATAGCCCAGGTTTATTTGCAGAAGATTGCCCACGCTGCAATTGGCCAGCTTTTGCAAGTATAGATATGAACACAGTTTGGAAGTAGAAACTGGGGACAGAGTACTCAGTTATGAAGCAGTTAGACCTTTTTCTCTTAGTTGTCATTCTTTTTTCTTATGTACCTTCAGTACATTTCCACCCCTCCTCTGGTCTGATATTTTAATATTTTTCCACATTACCTTTTGAATACTTATAGAAGGTCATAACTGGGAAAATTTCTTTCTTTTTTAAATGTGGGAGCATACAAGCAGCTGTACCTTCACTGTACCTGTGCATTCCTGGATCAGTTCAGGTATGATCCAGTCCCAGAGGAAATCAGTGGGGTTTTTTGCACTAACCTCAGTAGGTGATTCTCAACATCAGGTCGTTCTGGGCTACCGGAGCCTTAGCCTTCTGTCTGGAGCCTTAAAAAGCAGCATGTGGTATTTGGCATGTACAAACTGGAAGCTGCTCCTTTGTTATACAGCACAAGGATGTAAAAACTCACTGACAAAATGGGTTTAGAGTTTTCATAAGCTAAAGGACTAAAGTGTACCCACACAGGTACACCTACATAGGGATGCTGATGTCTGGAGGACCAGTGGCAGTGTGTTTGGCTCAGAAAGCTTCAATTGCCAGTCAGACAGTTAATGCAAAATCTGTAAATGGTCCTTTTCCACAAGAGTTAACCTTTGGCACACACACACGCATGAATTCTCAATCAAACTGATTGATCTACCTCATAAGCGTGATTCTGGTATATTCTCTTTTCTTATAAAACAGCCTCTGATAGCACTGAAGTGAAAAATTCTATATTTGGCAATTATTTATGAACTGCAGATCTCATAAACACAGCAGATGCATTTCCTGGATGGCAGCCATTAGTGCATCTGGGGACTTATTTACTAGTTATTGAAAATACTGGACTGGGAGGGAAAAAGAAAAGATGCTGCCACCTCTTTTTAATTTTCACCTAATTTCTGAGGTATTCCACAGTATGCCTTCCATGACATTTGTCACATTAGAAATCAGCCTTTGACATCTCTTGAATATTTTAGTTGTCTTCCAAAATAATAGTCTTCTAAGATATATTGCAGGTCCTCCTTCTTGGAGATTTGCATCCAAAGACATTTATGACAACAACCTCTTAATTTCTTTAAACAAAAACAAGAAATCCTTGCAAAAGGTTCTTAAAAGGATTCTCTTACTGTGCCATTCATGAGTAAACATTGGAATTAATTTTTAGAGTAGTTGCAAAGTGAAATTGAAGTCAAATGCTCTTAGAAAAACACTACTAATAGGCTTATGAGAACATACCTATTTGAATGGTAGGCTTTCACACTTGATGTGTCACTGGCATTTCGATATTGAGGTCCAAAAGAAACAATGCAGCAAGGTACTGAAAACTCAGAAGCACGATTTGATAAAAATACTCCACTTGTGTGCTGGTTGCTTCTTATCATAATGGTTGGGAGCTTTAGTGTCATCAGTACTTGTATAATTTTGAAGGCACTTTCGGCTTCATTTTGTTTTTAAGCCAGTATTATTTCTTTAAAGTTCTGTAATTGCCCTGTGAACAGCTTAATTACAAATATTTATTCTACTAATTATAATAGAGTTTGTAATTTTGAATATGAATTCATTTCCAATCTTCAACAATATCTTGGGGCATACTAATCTACGGCATGGATGTGAGTGTCATATTTTATAATTTTCTGCTGCAGTATCTTTCCAAGAAATATCTTAACATTTCTAAAGGGCCAGTAGGGTTTGATGCAAGATAGCAGACATAGCAATATCATGTGGCTCTTGGGTACATGGTTCTCTCTTATCTTCTGTGCAAGAAAACAGCATTGAGACGTAACCTTTCAAAGTGAACCATATTCCTAAAAATAGGTTAATTGTTCTCCCAAAAAATGGGTGGAAGTGGGGTAAGATGAAAGACCCATTTTCTTTATGCATTTCTGGTAACGCTGTTTATGTGTGGGATTCCACGTGAGCCCTTAAGCTTGAGGAAGGAAGTCAGAAAGGATACTGCAGAATACATTGCTAGACATTTTAAATAGCATACTGTATAGAGTGTGTGCACCTTAGGGCATTTTGTAAGGTAGCAGTTTGCTGTTAAGACATATCCTTGTGTGCTGGCTGTGCGTCTGTCAAAACCAGGCTTTTTTCTTGTCATATGAACTCCGGCTTTTTATTTCATCACAGTCTCAGAAGTTGAAGTCTCAAGCCCAGATCTGCAAATGCTCTGTAGTGGAAACTTCTACTGATGTCTTCCTGTCATTACCCAGAGTTCATACTGAGTCTGTGGATTAATGGCTCTCACTCACTCATCAGTGAACCATTAGAGGTCCACAGAGTGTTTGATGCTGAGGTGATCTTTCCCTCTCATTGCTGCTTTCAATGGAAATAAGTAGAAGATACCTGATTTCTGTAATTTCTAGATAGTGTGCTGAGCCATCCATAGAGCACTAAGCAGTATCTGTACAATAAAAAGGAGAAGAGTCAACAAGATAATTTCAAATGGGGGATTGCCATCACATGACCATGAGCTTGAAAGGAACAGATTGTACAATTTGTTTTAACCTACTGTGCAATCCCTGTTGCATGCATTGTCCCCTGTCTGAGAACACAGACTTCAGTGAAAACTACCTTCAGACCCAGCGGCTTCCATGGTCACGATCATATTGAAATGCAAGGGCTCTGGAACTGCAGACATGGCAGTACAAGTGGTTCCCTTGCAGAGACTGGGGAAGCCGGGCTCCCAACCTACTGCAGGTGCTTAGTGCAGGAGACAGTATTGATCTTTTGCACTTGTGCTAGGGAGAGGGAGAGCTCCAGGAGCACATGTCGGTCAGCACTTTTACCAAAATCTCTTGCTCCATAATGGCTCTTCTGAAGTCAGTTGACCCAGCTGATGCTGGGCTTGAGCAACCTCCTTCAGGTCAGTAGGTCCTGCCTCCAAATGTGGGTCAGTTGGCAGCTATTCCTTACTGCCAGTGTCACTAGGGATAATGCCATCACATCAGTAAAATGGCTGCCATCAGCAGGACGCCTGCACTGTTGGTTGTAATTAAAATCTCTAGCTCAAATAATCACTTCTGGATTCAGGCAGCAAAGGGACTTTCCACATTTCCCATGTCCGTGCTCAAGAGAATGTCAGCCCCCAGAAATACTCAGCTTTATCCCCCTGATTTGGCAAATGATTCTGGCTTGCAGCCCACATGAACAGGGAGTAGCCTTGAATCTGGAGAGAATCAGTTTAGACAAAATAAGGCCTGTCTGTCCCTGGTGGGATAATCCCTGGACCCAGCAATTTTCATTATTGAATCAGTGAATTTACAGGAACTTCGGAATGGGTCACCTTCCATCTGAAGAAGTTGTTAACCAGGTGGACACTGGCTACTCACCCAGTGAAGCTGGTGGTGGTTTCCACATGATGCTTGTTTGCACTGGGGAAAATGTCAGGGGTAATGAGAGAAATATGCATTGGTGCTCATGCACACAACCTAATATCTGTCCATTTCTGGTGACAAGAAGATGGAAACTTTCTTAAAAAAAAAAAAAAAAGAAATTAGCACCTCTCACATTTCTGTGGGCAAATGATCAGAGAATGGTTTGAGTTGGAAGGGACATCATTACAGATCATCTAGGTCCAAACCTCTGCCATGGGCAGGGACACCTTCCACTAGACCAAGTTGCTCAAAGCCTCATCCAACTTGGCCTTGATACTTCTTCCAGAGATGGAGCATCCACATGTCACCAACTTCATAGTGAAGTATTTCTTGCCACTACCTAATGTAAATCTACCCTCTTTCAGTTTGAAGGCATTACCCCTTGTCCTATCACTATATGGCCCTTGCAGAAAGTACCTCTCCAGATTTCTTCAGATTCAGATTGTCTTGTCTTCCAGATTTCTTCAGGCCTCCTTTAGGTACTGGAAGGCTGCTCTGCCCTAGAGCCTTCTCTAGGGTGAACAAGCCCACCTCTTTCAATCTGTCTTTCTAGGAGAGGTGCTCCAGCCCTCTGACCATCTTTGTGGCCCTCCTCTGGAGGTCCAGATCATTCTTGTGTTGGGGGCCTCCAGAGCTGGATGCAGTAGTCCAGGTGGTCTCAGCAAAGTGGAGCAGAGGAGGAGAATCACCTCCCTTGACCTGCTGGTCACACTTCTTTTGATGCAGCCCAGGATACGGTTGGCTTTCTGAGCTGCAAGTGTGCACTTATGGGTCATGTTGAGCTTCTCATCAACCAACACCTCCAAGCCCTTCTCCTCAGGGCTGTTCTCAATACAATCTCTGCCCAAGCTGCAAGTGGTTTTGGGATTGTCCTGACCCAGTTGCAGGACCTTGCACTTCACAAGATCCTCTTGGTTTGTGCTCTATTCAGGCAGGCTGTATCTCACCTGAATCTCTGATTCTAGTGTTTGCTGCTGTCTGGCTGCCTTCGCTATGGCTGTATCCAGGCTGACACATGAGGCCTAGGGACTTGATGCCTCTTCTGCCTTTTCTGTAGTCACCAAGAGGCAATTGTCTCAGTCCAAAATCATGGTTTTTTTATTGCTTACACTGCACAAAATGTAGCATAGGAAAAAAGGGCATTTTCTTCTGCTCATACCCAATTGCTCACCAGTGAAAAAGGACCTCTTCAACCAGTTGGAGCTAAAAGTGCCCTTTCCTGAAGGCAAGTATCTTGAGGAGTTCCATTGCAGAAACACAGGGCTTGTGTTCTGGCAGCTGCCTGGTTCCTGTAGGTGGTTGTGCTGGCAGCTGCTCTGCAGGTCTCTGGAGAAGGCTTTCTAAATCTCTATCTCCAGAGATATTTTGTGTCAAAACCTAATTTACTATGTTAGCTTAATTTTGAATAGCACACTCCTTTTACCAAAGCTGTGAGGAGAAGATAAGCACTTGCTGAAGAAATGTTTTATAATGGCATGGGAGTTTATGTCTATTGATTGTGTGTTACATGGTTTACTGGAAGATCTCCATCGATGTGTTCCTATAAAAGTAAAGAAGCTAATATCTTACTGAAAAAAATGCCAAGTAAAGATAATCTAATTAAGCTGCTGCACATAGCCGAGTTTCTAAATTATTGATGTTGTCTTCAAATTGGCTGCTGTTATAATGCAGTAAAAGCTGCAATGTGGAAGATATATTTAGCTGTAGTCACGTTGTGTTATTACTGTGCAGTATTTTTCTAAAAAAGCTATGTGGAACAGATTTTTAAAGAGCCTTGTTTTGTTCTACAGAGCACAAATACAGAATATGTTTATAAATTAAACATCCAGGAAGTAAATAGTAGGACTTGGCTGAAGTGTGTCTGCACCTGTCTGCTGTTAAGCTTCAGGGAGATGTCTTTAAAAGCTAAGCATGTGCATAGTGTTATTTGCAAAACTCAGGGCAAATTCTAAATCTTTGGTATTACAGTTGCCCAAAGGAGAGTCCAGTTGCTGCTCTTGCTGAAAGTAAGTGTTTTTCCACTGTGGCTCTTAAAAGAAACAGATAAATAAAACAAAACCCCACTAAAACTCCAGAGGGATTGGGCAAATCAAGTAGCAGCAGTTCAAGTACACAAGCTCCATAGATGACGGCTGCAGCTCTAGTCGCTCACTGTACTGCTGTGGGATAGCTGCAGAAGTCTTTGGGATCCAAAACACTTTAGAGCTTTAGCTTTTTAAACCAGCACTTCCAAATTCAGCAAATAGGCAGCATCTGTATTACAGTGATGCTATGTATTAAGAGAAGATAAGGAGTAGCTAAAGAAGAGTGCTCTGCACTAATCCAATCTAGAGGCAATATTACAGCCATGGATCACAGTGACAGAACCTATATACAGAAGTAAAGGAACAAAATGTCCTCCACAGACTAAAGCAAAGGTATTGATTACTGTTCCTGTTATCAAGCATTTGGGACACTAATCAGCTTCTTGGTTGTGCATTTTGGTAA
The DNA here is from genome assembly GCF_963264785.1 of Psittacula echo. Taxonomy (NCBI): domain Eukaryota; kingdom Metazoa; phylum Chordata; class Aves; order Psittaciformes; family Psittacidae; genus Psittacula; species Psittacula echo. The sequence goes on from NC_137743.1 coordinate 50,024,674, forward strand.
CAAAGGAGAATAATGATTCAGTGGTGGGAAAAGCAGCAGTATTAAGTGGGAAGAAAAGAGAATAATTATTATATTTATTCTGCTGCTGTCCAAAACAGAACATTAAAACCTGTCATGATTGATTTTTGTTTTCTAAGGGGACTATCTAAAATAATACTCCAATAGAACATCCTTTTATTAAGCATAACCTGGAATAGTTTACTATTTCCCATATGTTTTCGTTAGAAACAGCTTGCAAAGTCTCACATACTCTCTGAGTAAAGGCTTTGTGCCAAAGAGGGAATTAACCCATTGGTCATTTAACAGTTAAAAGTGACTGTTAAATAAAATCTGTAAATCTCTGAGATACTTCAGTTCAGCACTTGTTATTTGCTGCTGTTATGATGCCAGTAAAATGTAAATGGAGAGAAAGCTGGGTACTTTTTCAGTTCATCTAATGCGCACAAAAAAGGAGGAAAGGGACTGGTTTGAACATCTTTGATGTTGAAATTGAGGAGATTATCCTAGCTTTCAGCTTTCACTTGGGCAGATTCATGGCACCTGAATTAGGACCCTCAGTAATCTGTGGGAAGAGAGCGACACCTCCATAAGCTGACTTGGGCTTGTCCAAGATAAACTTGGTCTGTCTTCCTGTGCCAGACCTTGCTCTTCTGTGTGTGTTGGTATTCAGCTTCCCCATGTCCAAGTTGTGACAGCGCATAGCCATGCAGTCAGATCCTATCCTCTCGGCAGGTATTTTATGGCCATGCCAGTTTGAGGGGGATCTTATCAGAATATTATGATTTATGTCTGTCATTTTGTTGTCCTGTTTAATGGAAGTAAATGCCTGTGCAGAAAGACTCTAAGTTCTGGTGGGCAAGGATGCTATTTAAACCACTGTCAGCTGACTATATTGGAGGTGGGAGAAGCTGAAAATTCCATTTTGCACTTTCTGCAAAGGAAACTGAATCTCTCTTATTAAGTTGCATTTCATTCTGCAGTTCTTGAGACCATATTAATAAAACTGTACCAAAAGGAGAGGGAACTCTATTTTTGCATTTCATCTTCACAGGTTTTCCATATTCTCCCTAGACTCCTATATATTATGTAGCTTTAAAGATGTCTTTCAAAAAATACCAAGCACATCCTTCCCTAGTGCTAAAAAAATCTAAGCCATTTAGGTTTAGTATTTAATTTCTTGGCTAATTATTTTAACTGAAATTACACAGCCATAATTTCTGATTGTACTGGATGTATTCAAAGTAGGCTGAGTGTTTTGCAAGTTGAAGAAGAATAGAAAATATGAGTCAAACGTGAGGCTATTGCATGAATTTTGCAGGCAGACCTGAGATTACAAATGTACAGTAGCGTTTACCTGTTGCCTTTATTTACAACTTTCCTTGCTGATTTCTACCATTATCCATTATTTCACTATATTTTTAATGAAAAATGTGTGTAATTTCATTTGAAGTATCCTGAAGGACTTTGCTAACTGAATGATTCATTATATGTTGTTTATATCTGATATTATTCTATGCATGAAAAGTAAAAGAAAAAAAAAGAATGGAAAGAAACCTCTAATGTTTAGCAGCAAATGTAGCACTAGCTAAGCTGAGGTCAGCAGATAGTGACTATAGGTAATTGCCACTGCCTCGGGAACTGGTTAAGGAGAACATAATTCCCTGAGCTGGAATTTGGTCATGCATGCATTTACCTCTAAGTTTGCAAAAGGCAAGCTGGGATCTTTGAAGACTACGAGGTGCTAAGGGGCATTTGGATTCATCCAAGCTCTTACAGATGTGATAGCAATGGAACAGACTGCCCAGGGAAGTGATTGAGTCACCATCCCTGGAGGTATTTAAAAAATATGGAGATGTGGTGCTTGATTTAGTGGTGATTTGGCGGTGCTAGATTAATGGTTGGACTAAATGATATTAAAAGTTTCCTCTTAAATGATTCTATGATAGAGTGAAAGGTATGTACTGAATTAATGTCCAGTGCATTTTTAAATGGTCATTGAACTTGAACAATCTTTTTGCAAATAAATAACAATTTAACACCCAAATTTTGCTGATATTTGAAGGCTGTATGTATCATCCTAGTAGTCCCACCCTCTTTGCATTTTAATAATGCCTTTCCAGTGATTTTCCTGATATCCTGATTTTAATACTCTCATACAGTATGGATTTACGTGATGGGTTAAATTAAGCAGAAGGACACCACCAGGAGCAGCACATCCACCAGCACTATTGTCACAAGAGGCAAAGCTGCTACCTTCCCTTTTTCTTTTGTAAGCTTTTGAGAAGTGATTTTTCATCCTTATATGCATATGGTAAGATCAAAGTGCTAAAGCAGTTAATAGCAAAAATACAGAATGCTAGTTAGTTCTATTCCACTTGTATTTCTACTAAAAATCCTAATAATAAGGATGAGAGTAATGAATTTTCATTTTGTCAGACATACTGATGTGATATTAGACATGTAGATGGTGCTTATTCAAAAGAGCACTCTCTTGCCACTAATTTTATGTAATATGATTCTTGTCAGTAATGACATGGTTTTTCATTCTGGAGCAGTCTGTCAGAGCTCCCAGGAGGGTTCATTTTAGTTTAATATTCATAGATGAACTAGCCCTTGTTTAAGAGCTTTTCTGCTTTTTCTATTTCCATTTCGAATAATTCCATGGAATTGTGTGGGAGCAAGAGAATTGTCTGCTGAGTGCTGATGGATACAATAATATTACTAATAATATCATTAGCAGTTCTAAGGAAATAAATAGATCATAGAAGTTTGAATGTGCCTTACTCTATAAAATCCTGTAGCTTGTATTTTTCCTTCATTTACAATACGTATATTGCTATTTTAATCTGAGAGAACAATGCCTTTCCATCCAGTCTGTGGAATGGCATCTTCCATAACCTAAACACCACATGTTCCCTGATGAAAGTTAGCTTTATGCATCCAAAGTGCGGGTTCATTTTACCGGACTAATATTTTGCCAAGTGCATGAGCTGAGCTTTTGTGATAAGTACTCTCTTCTAAGGAGAAAGATATTTTCTCTGTAAATCAGAAACGACAGTTTATAATAGTACTATGAGACAGGGAAGAGGAAAATGGAGCAGAATGCTATGTTATGGAGGGACTGTAATTTCCCATTATAGCCCCAGGAATCCTGATCTACAATTCTTTGCCAGTAAATGGATCAGCGCTGTCCATAGGGCTTTGTATGCAGGTAGATAGGTACAAGATTGCCTTAATGCTTTGGGTAGAAGAGCTTCTTTTCATTTTTGTTGTGGGTCTGGAGGAGGAGAGAGAATTAGTTATATTCTTTTTTGTTCTTTGTTTTATGTCCTGGTAGCAATCCCTGTTATTTATGAGTGGAGTTTGTAAACCCATCTTTCTTTTAATCTCCAGGCTTTGTAGTTCTACAAGATGGTGCTTACAACTCAAATCAAAATGGAAGTATTTCCCCTCCTCTTAAATTCTCAGCTGTTTATTCTCAAATAACATCCATTGTTACTGTGGAGAGTACTTGCATGCTGCAAACTACGTGATATTTGTTAGCATGAAAAAAACATATTGAATTTAAATCACAGGTACTAGAGTACATTAGTAAAGTACAGGGTTTGGTGCATTTATTTTCCATTTGGATTGTGTTTGTAGCTTTAATTTATTCAGTCAAATAATTTATAATGCCTGGCAATTAAAAGTGAGATTCCTTAATAAATTATGTGGGAGTTGGGTCAAATTTTGTATTCAGATTCATAAGTGCCTTGTTCTAACTTTGAGCAGGAGCAGTACATGTGCAATTCTAAGCAGTCTTTATATATTAATGGGAAAAAAGGCATCTTTTACTTAGTGATTATACTGCTCTGTGCCTCAGAAGCATGTTACTCATATTCCTTTTTGCTAAAGCCAATAAAATTCCACTCAATACCATAGTTTCCTTTTGTTTTAAATTCAAGATCAACTCTATTCTCTGCAGTTTTCAGCAGCTGTCTGTCTGCATGTATTAGAAATATTTTTATAGGCATCTAACAAACATGAACTCTGTGTGTGTGTGTGTATACATGCAGAGATTTTTTTTTTTTCTAAGCAGACAAATGAATCTTTGAAAAGATCTGTTACACTTTCTACAAAAAGCATAGGTAAGTTACTGGAGAGACAACTTTCCGCAAAATGAAAACTGGATTGGTCATATATTGTATTATAAATGTCTTCTAAAAAAACGTAGAGATGGCCTCAGCATGATTAGAGGTAGTTAGCCTTGGAGAACAGGATTTGGAAATGTAGACTAGAAAAAATAAAAAAACCAAACCAAACCAAACAAACAAAAAAAAAGCCAAAACAAAAATAAAATAAGAAAGGAAGAACTGTTGGACTCTGGGATTATTCACAGAAGGTGAATAATACAGCATTGATGGTTTGTCCTAGCAGTTCACAGGAGATAGTTACCTTTTCAATTAGTAAAATCCAGCATGCTGTTTGGATGCAATAATAATTTTGGATAAAGCTCTGGGTTGCAATATAAAATACTGGATGCTAAACTTATGTTAAATACCAATGCCTGCTGAGGGAGAGGGATTAGAAAGTGCCATCTTTGTGTTATTCATGAAGGTTAATTGTTCATGTCTTTCTCAGAAAAGGAAAGATTTTCATGGAAAAATAGGAAGCTCTTGTCTGTGGAACTGTAAGGTACTTGCCAAAGGAAAATTTAATTGGGGCGCTGGGACAACATCTTAAATACTCAGTTTTATATTCTTGTAGCATGATAATTAAAACAAACAAATAAACAAAAAAACCCAACCCCCCCCCCCACAACCTAGTGTGTTTTTTTGTTGTTTTTTTTTGTTTTGTTTTGGGTTTTGTTTTCTTTTAATTCCAAGGAAAAAGACCAAAGTATTCAGTCTGATGTGATTTTAGCTATGTGTTGTCAGCAAAACTTGAATTCCCCAAACCAGAGTGTACGCTCCTGCTCCTACTGATGAATGCAGCCAGGTTGCGTACCCTACAGGATTCCTGCCCCAGTGTTGTTGGCCAGTGCTTGGGAGGATCCCCTTCTCCACAGGCCTTGCAGGCAGTATGCAGGGTGCTACCCTTCCCTGTGATGGCTCCTCGTGAGTCCCCAGCACAGTGAGCCAGTGATGCTGCTGCAGTGGGGGTCCAGCTCCTTTGGGTGATTTTTTTTTTTTTTTTTTATTACTAAGGTGAAATTGCAATTTTTTAATGCTTGGGTTGTCAATTAAACAGGATTTTCATCAATCTGAAAAGGCACAACTGTACCAGTGTTTTGAGATCTGTAAAACAAATAGATTTATAAAAGGAGAAGATATTCAGTACGCTAAATATAGCACCTGCTGCCTCCTCCATAATGCAGTGTGAACAATAGCTAGTTTGTCCTGACAAGGGACTGCTTTTTCGTTAAGCATCTTGTAGGTGATACAGATATAAGAAATACTACTGCTGTAGTATTACTGCTATACAGTAATTTTAGAAGTCCTGTGAAAGCTATTCAACACCAGGTAAAAAATAACAGTTCACAGAGAGAAAGGCAATGTGAGAACTAGCTTCAACAACAGTTCTCCCAAGAAAAAGAGATGCAAGGCTAAATAAGGGTAGAGGAGGAGAAAAAATAAAAAAACCCTGAAACTATGGCCATGTGTGCTGTTGCAGTTGACTGCATTATTCATGCAGCCATTCCAAGGTGTATTCGTGCATCTGCTCAATATGCTTGGTGTGAAATCAGATGTCAGAAGTTTCATAAACCTATTTCACTGATGCAGCACAGATTACAGCCATGTAAGCCAGGGTGAAACCTAGTAATATTTTAACCTAGTATAGTTTGAAATACATTTTGGTAAGTATAGCATGACTGTCAGAAACAAAGTGTCATGCATATAAGATAAGGCAGTGCAAAGAGAGGTACATAGGTCCTTCATAAAGATCATTAATAGTTGTGGCTTGTATTTTGCATGAGAAAAAGAAAAAGGCACCCTATATTTTTGAACAAGCTTTAGGAGAACTGTTTTACTGTATAATAAAATTTCTCATGTAGCTTAAAACACCTACAGTGTAGCTGGAAAGTGTTGAACTATAACCCAATATGATCTGCTATCAAATTGCTATACATCTGGAAAACTCAGCTCTGTCTTTAGGAATTATGCGTCCTACAGTTTCCTCTTGCTCTCGCATCTGTAATTCCTAGGGAGCCATATGAGCATTGATGCAGTCTCTGAAGCTGCCCTTTCCTCTTCCTTTGTAGTTCTAATGCAACTTCAGAAAGCATCTGTCTTAAATGTGGCCAGCATCTCGTGTGTCATACACATAAAGGGACGCAAAAGCAGTAGCAGTGCTTCCAGGACAGCACTAATATCTAGCCAAGCTGCCAGCACTACAGTGAGAACTGAGAGACATTTTTATACCTCTGTGTTGACAAATGTAAGGCCTGTTTGGAACGCAGTTTGCGCAGCTGTCCTCATCTCCCAGCAGCATGTCAGAAATTATCCTGATGAGACCACTTTTTTTTTTTTTTTTTTTTCATTTTATTAATTTTCTCTCTGTTTTGGGAAATTTCTGCATAATTCCAATGCAGAATAATGTTTACCCCTTCCCAATGTAATACATCTTGAGGTTATTACATCTTACATCTGAATGCTTTCAATGTTCTTGGAAAGCACTATTCACAGCCTCAGCACTGTTGCAATAACAAAGTTGAGGCAATGTAAATCTAGTGTTACTGCCCTGCCTAAAATTCAAGGAGGAAAAGTTTGTGGTAGTTTCTTGTATATTTTCCTAGACATTTCATTGTGGAGTTAAATCTGGGAGACAGTCTTGTGCCTGATCAGAGTAGTCACCTCTAATAAGCTGGATATTCAGTAAATTTATAGATATTATTTTATAATTTGTCCACATCTTGATTTTATGCCATTGAATGGGTCAGAATGAAGGGTGATTAGGAAAAATCATTTGAGATCTTGCTGAGACTATGCTGAAAACGGACAGTGCACTTAAGGTTGTGTAGCTCATGGTGCTTTCTCCTTCATGCACATTTCCTTTGAAAATTATAGCGCCTTATGAGATGAATTTAATAGGGAGAAGCCTACTGAACAGAACACTTACTGGGGGTTAAAACTAGATTTTGGTAATTTTCCACAACAAATAAAGGTTAATATTTTAAGTGGGAACAGTGTCCTATAACTGTGAATGATTACTCAGAATGGGGGTAACTTTTGAGTGATGCTGAAATCTGCCAGTTGCTCTCATTTTTCTTGGTGTTTATTGCATCATAAGTCTTTTACATTGTTCTAATGATTAGGGATTTTAAACTTGCATTTTTCCTTGAAAGTCCTTCCAAAGTGTAATTTAAAGAAATTTTAGAGTACTTTGAAATGCTAACTTTTAAAGGATGAAAGGTACAGCAGTCCTGATGGTGCCTAGAAGACCAGCAGGCTGTGGCCCTGTGTGAGTAGCATGTTCTCTCATATAGTGTCTGTAGGCAAGGCTCAGCGTGATTTTACGTGGCCAGGGGCTTGTGATCAGTTGCATCTTGTTTTAACCTCTCACTGACTTGGATGCTAAGTAGAGGAGCTCTAATACTCCTATATGTCACAGAATCATTCGAAAATAGGGTTGGGTACGATTTCCAGAATTCCCTTTGTCTACCTTCATCCATAAGTCTTTGCTAATCTCTTCCTGACAATTTCCTATTTTTAGTCTATTTTTTGTCCAGTGTTCATAAACCCTGCACATGTTAGAAATCCCATTGCTTCATAGGAAGCTATTCTCATGTTAGTTTTCTCATGAAAGTTTTACCTTTTTTCTGCACACATTTTTACAGTGTAGTGATTTGATCATAGCCTGTATGCTGGAGTGAGTAACAGGCTAACCTTTGTTTAGAAGCCATGGTCATAATATTGTTCCATCAAATTGTCTCCACTGCATTTGGGAACAGATTCAGAGGATTATTTATAGTTAGCTCAGTGGTTCCATTTTTCTTTTATTGAATAATGCCCTGCACTATGAAGATTAGTAAACCACTGTACACTAAATGATAGCTGTGCTAGATTGTGCTTATTTCACAGAGCATTGGACACCCTCAAATGCCTGTGATAAATGGATATATTTGCATACTGTTCTTGGTACTTCTCTTTTAGTTAAGCATATTTGAGTTTTCATTTGAATTGTTCCTTTATATGGTTCTTGAGGAATGAATAAAGTCAAGATCTTTAGTCAAGTATTTTGTTAATAGTGGGTTGGGGTTTTTTTGGCTAAGGTCTTGAAGAGATGGTCAGTTTTCAGGTATCCTGTAGGTTATTCCTTTTGCAATATTGTTCTTGGAATGTATTACATGATAGAAATTTCTTTTTCTGTGCAGAAACCGTGTCAGAGTATTCTGAAACCATCTGGCAGTTCTGTGACTTCATATCTCAGTTATGTTCAGAATAAGCCTAAAAGATAGACAACAGAGAGAGCGAGTGTTTGGAAGGGCTTATTTGCCAGCAGTCACATTTCTGGTGCTTAACTCAGCTTCAGGATGAAATACTTTGCTATTGTCATGATGAATCTTAATGATTAATTCTTCGTTCCTGGCAATCCTGGAATATTGAAAATTGTTAGAAATAAGATCCAGACTGAGAGCCAACTTTTTGTCACATGGATGCCATATACAAATGGATAGTATACTTTATGTAACATTCCTCTGATACTTTCAACTAGTTTTTTTGTATATTCTTTAAAAAATGAAAAATTTATTTTTGAACTGTTCATTATTTTCCTGTGGTGTGGAGCAATAATAAGGTTAGCATGTGATCTTTTACTTCCTCATGTATGTGTTTACATACCTACACACCTATGGAGACTATCAACAGTCAGTGATTTTGCTAGCCTGCTAGTGTTATTTTCTGTTAACAAATAGATGTTCCGTATTCAGTGAAATGCTGAGCTCTGCTGTTCGTATCCAAAGAATCTCTACTTTCTGGTATCCTATGCTCCAGTGGGATATGTCAAAGGAGGAGTAAGGCAGTTGCTGTCTTCAGTTTGTACGATATCCCAATTTTCAGCATGACTTGGAACAAGATGCATGGCATGCAGCAAGCCATCTGATTAATCAGCAGAGAATTTACAAACATCAGCAATGCTTCAACATGATACGGGAAGATCTTCTATTGCATCTCCTTGTGCTTTCCAGATATAGTTCTTTGCCCTTGCTCTTCCCTTTTTTTCCATGAGAGTTCATGTGAGGTCTGTAGTTTGACTAAACATTGGTCTTCCTGGAGTATCTGACTTTTCGGCTTTGCCTTCCTAATTGGCCTTTACTAGTTATTTTTCAAGCATGATAGAGTCAATTTGCTCAGAAGTCGATCATGTGAATTTCATCACAATGCTTATGTAAATGCCTGTTCCACCTTGCAGCTTTTTAACCTCAGTATTTTCCAAAGGTGCAGCCAGTAGGAAACCAATGGAATGAATGTCTTCTAGGTGGTCAGTGGGAGAGAAGGAAATCTTAATAAAGCCAAGGGCTTTTAGTTGGCTTAAGTGAAGTTGCTTTTTTTGTGATGATTTTTTTTTCTTTATGATCTGGAGTGTAGAGTGGTCTTAACAGCAAGAAGTTGCCTTGATAGATATTATCTTAACCTCCATTTTCACACAGCAGCTTATTATATGATTTCTGTGTTATTATGTCAGTGGCTTTGCAAAATTACCTTTCTTTAGGATACAGCTGGAAGATGCACTTTTTCCATGTACAGCAGATGTATTGAAAGAGAAAGAGAAATTGCTGAAGTCTCAGTGGTGGAAGCCTTGAATGATATATGGTCTGCTTTGGACAGGATGTTTAGGTTTATCTAGCAGTCTGTATTCCACTTGGTCACATTGTTTCCATTCCCAGAGGATGTGAACTGAAAACCACAGCTAATAGATGAAAATGAAACAAAAAGTACTTTTTCAGAAAGCTCGAGGTGATTAGCAGAGCAGACTGGAAATCCATATTCTACTGTGATAGCTTACGGGAACAATGCAAAGTTAAGAAATTAAATTTGAAGTGGTTTTGTAGATAGCAGTTCAGATGCTTTGGGCATACCACTCATACCATGCATGTATCATTTATTTTAGTTGGTAATCCCAAAAGCCACTTGCCCTACTATTGAAAGCAGCATATAGTGGGCAAACTAGGTGCTGTTATGGATCTTAGCAGAATAAACACTGCAGCACTTCAGTGTGTATCTTTCATGGACACCTTGAATATCTGTAACATGCTAAATTTCCTAGGTCACAGCAGGGCTGGCTTTGAGGCATGCTGTGTGGAAGTGTTTGGAGACTTGTGAAAAATTACTGCAGGCTATCCTTTAAAAGTGATTGCATTTCAGCCTTTGAGGCTTGATCCTAGCTGCTACTGAAGGATGCTACTGAAGGATGCGACCACAAGCTTCTTGTTCACTCATTTGGAAAAGCCTTTAAAGAGAAATTTTAAGTAGCAGAAGTTACTTTTTTTTTTTTTTTTAGTTCTGCAGAGCTTTAGACTTACTTGGCATGATGGGAGATGAATATTCCTTTACAAAGTTACCAAGAAAAAAAGCCTAAAGGATTTACAGATTTTGGAGATACCTTCTGTTCAAGAGCAATAGATTACACTGGAGCATAAAGCAGATTTTTTTTGGAAAAAAGTATGTGTACTGTCATCTTGCTGTATGACCTCAACTTAATTAATATTTGGGAGTATTGTTTTCCAATCCTTATTTTATATTTAATCTTTTTTGTATTATTGAAAGAGAAGGTATGCTTCTGACTATAGATTTCTAATTCTGTGGATGTTTTAGCAGATGATCTCAGCTGGCAGCGTTTGAATATAGTATAGCAAACATAATAGTTTCATGATGGATGGTGGTTGAACAGGCAGATTAAAAAAAAAAAGTCATACACAAATTAAGCTGATTGTTTCAGCATTTTATAGCAAGGAAATTTTTTCCTGTGGCTCAATAGCCACAATTTTAACAATTAAAGTAAAAAAGAGTAAATGTGTGTTTTTCTGCTGATAGGAGCTTCGTAAAAGCCTAGTAGCTATCCATAGAGGTTAAGTGTAATGGGGTCTCCTGAACAGAAAGAAAAGGGAGTCTCTTGTCTGATGAGCTTCATTATGCCTCTCTTGCTGTACGCAGTATACATCCTTCCTGGCTTTACATGTGAACCTATGACCTGTGGGTCTCAGATAAGAGTTTTGTGCACATCTTGTTGATGCATGTAGCCTTTGCAGTGTCTGCACTTGAACTGCTGTTTCAAAGTCTCAGTTGGAGCATGTTAGCCATTATTTTAATGACAGAATAATGTTTTAGATAATTATATTAAATATCTCAGATACTAGCACTGGTTTCTGTGATATAGGAAGTTTCTAAAACTGAGGACCCCTCATTACATGTAAGTTAAGCACATATCTGTACTGGTGCTATTTGTCAACCATTTGCTCTCTGAAAAGGGTGTCTGAAACACACAGAGCCATAAATCCCCTGCTCTGGTGGGCTTCAGCTGACTCTTCAGCTTTTTGAACTGTATGAAAGGTCATCCACTGCAGTTTCAAGGAAAAATAAAAGAAAAAGAAATAAAATCTATTTCTTTCTGCAAAATCTGGATCAGTAACTCCAGATTATGGTTTAAATTATTTCAGTTTGTCTTTCTTATTCTTGGGAAGATATTTATATTGTTTGTATCTCATGTCAAACCATGTTTTTCTTTCTGCTGAATTCTGCCATGTGTTGCTTTATTGCGAGTCGCTTCCAAGCCAGTAATCATGAGCACTCCATCTGGTTGGGGAGCAGTGTAGTGATAATGTAAAATGACGTTTACACTATTCTGTTTAAAAGAATCTTCCATCTGTACCAAATCTGCCATTTTAATGGGATTGTAAAGGTTGGGGGTTTTTTCCCATTTGTTTTTATTTTTGGGGTTTCCCCCCCCCCCCCCCCGATTGTGGAGGAGATTGATTGTTGAGATTTATTTTTTTCTCCCTTGCATACTCACTCATTACGTGATTGTATCCAAGGCCCTTTCTCTTTCCCAAGCTAAGGAATTTGCCTATTCTGATTCAGGATACAAAATAACAAAATATTCTGCAAATATTACACAAAGTCTACAGCAAATTGGTTTTGCCATTAGTATTGAGTCTTTCCTTTATTACCCTTTGCTAATAGCATGCGAGAAATCATCATGAAACTGATCCACAAGGTTAAAAGAAATACAGTGTCACTATGATTTATGATGTGAGCTTTCAGTAATCAGAGCTGAATGTGAATGTGCTAAGATGACTTTCTGGTGCTGGTAGATTTTAAGTTTTCTCAGTGCTTTTCTTTTGTAATTCTGTTCGTTGCTCTTTTTAAAGTTAACGGAGAGAGAATTGGATAACTTCTCTTGTAAGAATGTCACAACCCAAACCAAGACAATTTTGTGGAGGTTAATAGGCAGTGGTCTGGGTCGATCATCCATTGGTCTCATCATGCTAAAGTGAACTCAAAAAGCCAAGAGCCAGTAACTGGAAAAACAAAGAAGCTCTAGCAGAATAAATGAGCAGGCAGCGGACAGGGGAGAGCAGTCTCAGAGGAGCTCCTGGAGAGAAAGCAGGCTGTCATCCAGACCATGTTGGCATTGTCCACAGAACCTGGGCTACCTTGGGAACAAGGGGCACAGCCTGCCAGTGAGAGAGACACACGCAGAGAGTATTGAATCCTTGTGTTGAATCCTTGTTTCTAAACATGTTGTTCCTGCTTTTCAAACAAGTAGTAATTCAGTGTTAGGATTGCTGTTAAATTGCCAGTTCTGTGTCACCAGTCACTACCCCCTGATAGGAGGTTGCAGTTAAGGGCACCCAGCAGCGTGGGGACACCACCACACAATGGGCTTTGTCTTCTGCATGGACTCTTGTGAGTTTCCATAAAACTCACAATTAATCCTTTTATCTACAATTCAATCCTTTTATCTACAAAAAGAACTATTCAGCAAGTTTTAAATTTAATGTAATTCCTTTGAATCCCATCAGAGAAATCATTGTATTTCCTTTCTTTTGTTCTCAAGCACCTTTTCAAAAGCAGAAGAAAGGTATTGAGGCACCTGGTTCTTATTCGGAGCTAACCCCTCTTCAGTCATGGGATAGTAACCTTGTGATCTTGGCTTTCTAGAACTGGGAATTTTCCTTTTCTTGTTTTGAACTTATAGTTCTCGGTCCTCAAAACAAATAGTAATGTTAAATCAAAATCCAGCTTTAGAAATTTAATATTTTAGGGTACTATTTGTTGTTATAGCAGCGTACAATAACAACATGGCCAAGGTAGCTGTGGTGCAGATGATTGAAATCTCTGCTACAGGAAGCTCTGTAGAGATATGTCAATGAGGTAAATTCATTTACACTGACTTGGTCATCATCTTGTCTTTAAATCAAGGTGGGAGGCTCTTCCACCCCTGCAGACAGCTGTTAAGCTTCTCTGTATTTAGTCAGTGGCAGAAGTAGCTCTTAGTCATCGATACTATAATGCCATAAGCAAAAATGTGCAGAAGCAGTTAATAAAGTATATCATCAGCGGCATGTATGAAGACATTTCAAGCGAGATCACCTGAGTACACAGCTTGCATTATTTGTTTAGTAATACATTGGGACCTCAAATTTTGCAACTTCTGAAAGATTTTACATAGATAATTAGTAACAAGTTTTGCGTTAGAACCCAAAAGCACGGAGCTACTACCTGGTGGCTGAGCTCCAGTAGATGCAAGTATGGAGAAATGTTTCGTGAAAAATTCAAATTATACTTATAATATTTTAAATACAGATTATGTCCTTTCATAGGCAAATGAGATATTTGGCTTATCTTGTCTGACAAAAATATTAGACCTGGATTTTATTTCACCCCTCCCCATGTTACCCTTTGCTGTTCTCTACCAGTGAATATCCATGAATAGCTCATGTTTGTGAGGTGAGATGTGTAACAAACAGGCAAGAGCAGTGCATGCTGTTCACGTGCTTGTGGTGCATTGAAGAAATTTCGATATTCCCTTTCTCAGAAGGTGGACATTCTTTACAGCCACTCCTAATGTAAGTAACTATAGGGAATCATGAAGAAAATTCTTGCTGCTGGAGATAGCTTTCATTGAAAAGGAAGAGATCTGCTTTACTGAAATCATGAATATCTCTCTGGGCTTCCCTCTGAAGCAAGATGATTTTGCTCTTGATACTGCTTTCAGTCTTTCAAGTTTAGGAACTTGAAGTATTTAGAAAGCATCCTGTCGGTTCTGGAAAATAGCCTCTAGAACCAACGACACAAATCTATCATAATTAGTCATCAGAAAGTCTGAATAAATATAAAATTACCATGGAGTAGGAGGCAGGCATATGTGGTATTCAAAACACACAGAGTGTAAAATGATGTTATTGTTGCCTGCCTTTAGAAATAGTTCAAAGTAGTCTGCGTTAGAAAGAGCTGATAAGCAGAATTACAAAAGCTTGTTTCATGAGTGATTCCAAGCAGCAGTGGTTTTCTGATCAGCTGATGCTGCAGCTATTTTGGGTATTCCACAGATCATGATTTCATACACGGGGAATGATTGGAGGCAGCAAATATGGTAAGTGAGCCAGGAATCCTGGGACACACTCTGTTACTAACTTAATAGTCTTACAATCATTTGTCCTTTGCTATTTAAATAGCCAAGGGAAGTCTAACAAGTGACTGTGCTTAGTTTTGTTTTGTTTTGTTTTTTTTTCTTGGCAAAAAAAAAAGACAACCACTTCCTGGGGCTGTTATTTTTAGCAATGTTGCAGTGTCCAAAGTGTTAACTAATTGAGTCATCAGGTTTTGTATCTGGCCACAGAAAATGGCAGTGGAAGAGGGAGAATACTTTCCGGAACAAGTAAGCATTTGTGGATACTGAAATAAGAGTGAAATCTGCAAATCAACTTTCTTGTATTAGTATTTTAAGTGTTTGAATGTATGAGACAAAGCTGGATGTAGGAAGAGGTATGTTTCGGCTTGTTTGGTGTATTTTGTGATGGTTGATTATGGTATAGGCTGAGGTGACAGTCAAATGATAACATGGATAAATGGAATTATTTATTCTCTGTCCTTACCAATAGCAGAATTCTGTTCAGGATACCCTATAGAAGACACTGATTAAAATTACAGAAACATTTTGTAATGTTTTTTTCTGGGCTCAGGACCATAACTACCTAGATATGCATAAGAATTTTGTTCATTGAAATGTTTTAGTGAATCTTGCATACTTTGGAAAAAGTTAGTTGAAATCTATGCTTTTGAGGAGTATTTATCAAATAACATACCTCTTCTGCTGACAATCCATAGGTCAATTAAACTTTAAAAGGAACCTGCTGTAGCATAGTATACTAGTAGTGACCTGAAAGGAGGGGCCCATATCACTCTTACTCTCAGGGATAGTCCCAGTGACCTTCATGGTGCTTCCTGTGTGATTTAAAAATTCCTCAAGTGAGTAAGCTGCTGTGAAATTACATCCTTGTACTCTGTGAACTAGGCTCTAAGGTTCTTCAGTAGCTTGATTTATTCATAGCAGTTAAAACCTACAAATTTAAACCAATTGTTCTCCAGGCTGCTTTACTACAGAATTAAAATATCAGGTTCCCAGGAAAGTGTGGTATCATATTCTTAATATTGCTGAGTGCCAAGCTTTGTGGAAGCATCAGTTAATGGCAGTATTTTTTTTTAGTTACAGATATTACAGATGCTAGGACCCAGCAGTTTCATAGCTAATTTCCATGTCAGCAATAGCTTTGTGCTCTGAAAAAATACTGCAGTGAGTTCTTTTAAACATGCATGTTGTTGTTTACTCACTGTCAATACAGGACTGGGTTGTTGTTCCCTGTTAAAAACCATTTTGAAACTCTGGTTATTTTCTGGTGTTGCTGTGTTCATGAATTCATTTCCAGCAGTTGTTTCAGAAGTATAAAAGCATTTATTTGGGGGTGTTTCTTTGTGAGACAGTTTCTTGTAGAAGGTTTTGTTAGATTCAGACGTTTTGTGGCACTTGATTAAAATCTTATTTTTTCAGTCCTAAGAATATTATTTACCCTCTCCTGGGTTCTTTTAGCACAACAGGATCAACCTTCAGGGTGATAAACATCTTTGCTGACGCTTTATGTGAGCCCCAGTAACACAGAACTTGATGCAGCCCTGCTAGTCTGCGTGCAACAGTTTGGAGAGTAGAGCAAACTGAAAATCTCACTGCCCTGGAGTTGTGGCATTGGCAATGTGCTGGTCTGTGGTATGCTCTGCCCCGCTGTGTTGCAATAGAATGGTATTTACTCTTGCTTTACAGGGGTTTGTTAGAAGTTGCGTAGAAACTGATCTTTCTGTTAGTATATATACTGTTTATTGAAGGTGTAGTGCTGTGAAATGGAGTGGAGCGATGGAGAAGGGGTAGAGTATGTATTTGTTTTGTAAGATTTTCTTGCTAATGCTGTTTATGGTAAATTCTGGTTTTGTTCTATGCATATTTGAATCTCCTGTAGATTGCCATGCATTCTTTAGATGTAAGGGAGAAACAAGCTTTACTACGCTGTGTGGTGAAGTAAACCTGTAAATTTGCTATTCAGAGGTGATACTTTAACTAATGATGTATAGTAATGGTTTATTGGACCATCAAAAGCTAGGGGAATTTATTGTGGGGCTGGTAGGAAGTACTGTTGGCCATAGTGTATTTCACTAAGTGTGTGATAAACTGATCTTTGATTTAATGGTTATTCTAAAAACTAATACTGAATCTGTGTTTATTAGAATTAAAAGGTAAAGTTTTTTAGCGCAGTTTAGAAAGTCTTAATTCATTAGTGAAATATCATTTTATTTTTTTTTATTAAACAATGATTTGTTTTCCAAACATGCTCCATTCTGATGTTAAGAAACAGTGGTAATTTTCAGATGAAAATAAACTATGAAGTCTGGTTAAGGTGAAGTACTGAAGTAAAATATTTAAATAGTTCTGCTGGTTTTATTTTTGGCAAAAAATTAGAAGTCCTCCCTGAGATGTTCACATCTGTTACAGAATTCCATCTCTGTAGTGCACAGTGGCTTTGAAACCCAGAAAAATAGTAGTTCAGTTCTGTAACTGAAAAGTGAACGTGGGAAAATGGGACCATCAGATTTGCAGTTATTTATCTATATGCTTGGTAATGTTTTTTTTCTCACTTTAAGAATAAAACTGAGCTATGTTGTGTTTTCTTTACCCTCTCTGTTAATCTTAAAGAACCTCTACAGCTAAGATTGTTCTCACTGTTACTGTTGTCATCCTGTTTGTACCTGCAAGTCCTGGTCCTAGTCTTACCACAGTGGTGGTTTAGACCCCTTTTGTTTCAAAACAGAATCTTGTATTTAGAGTCAGAACTTGATTCTAATTTAAAATTATTGATAGCAATAGCAGGGCTCTGATTTGTAGTTTTTGCTCACAGATTTTGGTGCATGGGCAGGGAAAAGCAATTCTTCCTTTGGAATCTGAACTAATCTAACCTGGAGCATGTGGAGTGAGCAAACCACTTGTAAACAAATTTACATTAGCTGTGTACATCATTGAGTACATTTCATCCAGACAGCCCCAACAAATGCTATTACAGAACTTTCTATGCCATTGTACAAATTTGCAACAATGAATGTCACTGTATAATAAGGATGGAGGAGGAGAAAGGGAGCGCTGGGAAATGGGGAAGCTGGTGGCTCTCCTGTGTCCAGCTCCACTGCTCTGTGCTGGCTGCACAGTGCTGTTGCCCACATAAGATGACATCGTGTCTAGGAGAAAGAAGACAAGCTTTCCTCAATGTTTCTAATATTAACAAAGAGCCATGTGTGTGTAACACCTGCTCTGATTAGCTCTGACTTGCCTTTGTGGTTTATAGAGTCATAGGATCATAGAATAGTTAGGGTTGGAAAGGACCTTAAGATCATCTAGTTCCAACCCCCCTGCCATGGACAGGGACACCTCATACTAAACCATGCCACCCAAGGCTCTGTCCAACCTGGCCTTGAACATTGGCAGGGACGGAGTATTCACGACTTCTTTGGGCAACCCATTCCAGTGCCTCACCACCCTCTCAGTAAAGAATTTCTTCCTTATATCCAATCTAAACTTCCCCTGTTTAAGTTTGAACTCGTTAGCCCTTATCCTGTCACTACAGTCCCTGATGAAGAGTCCATCCCCAGCATCCTTGTAGCCCCCCTTCAGATACTGGAAGGCTGCTATGAGGTCTCCACACAGCCTTCTCTTCTCCAGGCTGAACAGCCCCAACTTTCTCAGCCTGTCTCCATACAGGAGGTGCTCCAGTCCCCTGATCATCCTTGTGGCCCTCCTCTGGACTTGTTCCAACAGTTCCATGTCCTTTTTATGTTGAGGACACCAGAACTGCACACAATACTCCAAGTGAGGTCTCACGAGAGCAGAGTAGAGGGGCAGGATCAGCTCCTTTGACCTGCTGGTCACGCTCCTCTTGATGCAGCCCAGGATGCAATTGGCTTTCTGGGCTGTGAGCGCACACTGAAGCTGGCTCATGTTCATTTTCTCATCGACCAACACCCCTAAGTCCTTCTCTGCAGGGCTGCTCTGAATCTCTTCTCTGCCCAATCTGTAGCTGTGCCTGGGATTGCTCTGACCTAGGTGTAGGACCTTGCACTTGGCATGGTTAAACTTCATAAGGTTGGCATCAGCCCACCTCATGATCGTGTCGAGGCCCCTCTGGATGGCATCCCTTCCCTCCAGCTTATCAAGCGAACCGCACAGCTTGGTGTCATGGGCAAACTTGCTGAGGGCGCACTCAATCCCACTGTCCATGTCACTGACAAAGATGTTGAACAAGACCGGTCCCAACACCGATCCCTGAGGGACACCACTTGTTACTGGTCTCCAGCTGGATATTGAGCCATTGACCACAACTCTTTGTGTGCGGCCATCCAGCCAGTTCTTTATCCACCGAGTGGTCCACCTATCAAATTGATGTCTCTCCAATTTAGAGATACGGATGTCATGTGGGACACTGTCGAACGCTTTGCACAAGTCCAGGTAGATGACATCAACTGCTCTGCCCCTGTCCATCAGTTCCGTAGCCCCATCATAGAAGGCCACCAAATTGGTCAGGCAGGATTTCCCTTTAGTGAAGCCATGCTGGCTGTCACCAACCACCTCCTTGTTTTTCATGTGCCTTAGCATGCCTTCCAGGAGAAACTGCTCCAAGATTTTGCCAGGCACAGAGGTGAGACTGACTGGTCTGTAGTTTCCTGGGTCATCCATTTTCCCCTTCTTGAAAATGGGAGTTATATTTCCCTTTTTCCAGTTGTCAGGAACTTCACCTGACTGCCATGATTTTTCAAATATGATGGCCAGTGGCTTAGCAACTTCATTCGCCAGCTCCTTCAGGACCCATGGATGGATTTCATAAGGTCCCATGGACTTGTACACGTTCAGGTTCTTAAGATGGTCTCGAACCAAATCCTCTCCTACAGTGGGCCTAAGGTCTTCATTCTTACAGTCCCTGCATCTGCCTTCCAAGACGTGGGTGGTGTGGTCAGGGCATTTGCCAGTGAAGACAAAGGCAAAGAAGTCATTAAGAACCTCAGCCTTCTCCAAATCCAGGTTAGCCAGTTCTCCCGATAGCTTCCAGAGGGGGCTCACATTGTCCCTAGTCTGGTTTTTATTTGCAATGTACCTATAGAATCCCTTGCTGTTATCTTTAACATCCCTAGCCAAGTTTAATTCTAAGTGGGCATTAGCTTTCCTAACCTGGTCCCTAGCTTCCCAGACAACATCCCTGTATTCTTCCCAGGCCGCCTGTCCTTGCTTCCACCTTTTATAAGCCTCTTTTTTCCTTTGAATTTTCCTCAGCAGCTCCTTATCCATCCAAGGAGGTCTCCTGGCCCTCCTGCTGCACTTCCTTCTAGTTGGGATGCAACACTCCTGAGCTTGTAGCAGGTGATCCTTGAATATCAACCAACAGTCTTAGGCCCCCCTGCCCTCTAGGGCTGTATCCCATGGAACCTTACTAAGCAGGTTCCTGAAGAGGCCAAAGTCTGCTCTCTTGAAGTCCAGGGCAGTGAGCTTGCTGCACGCTCTTCTCACTGTCCTGAGGATCTCAAATTCGACCATCTCATGATCGCTTCATCCAAGGCTGCCCTGGAGCGTCACATTTCCAACCAGCCCTTCCCTATTGGTGAGCACAAGGTCAAGCATGGCACCTCTCCTTGTCGGCTCCTCTATTACTTGCAGAAGGAAGTTGTCTTCCACACAATCGAGTAACATCCTGAATTGCTTGTGCTGGGCCGTACTGTGGCTCCAACAGATGTCAGGGTGGTTGAAGTCCCTCATGAGAACAAGGGCCTGCGAGCGTGAGGCTTTTCCTATCTGTCTGTAGAGTGCTTCATCCACGAAGTCCTCTTGATCAGGTGGTCTGTAACAGATCCCCACAGTAATGTCTCCCATCACTGTTCTCCCTTTAACCCTGACCCACAAGCTCTTTGTTGACTGCTCACCTGTCCCCAGACAGAGTTCCATACTCTCCAGCCTATCCCTAACATAAATAGCAACTCCCCCTCCCCGCCTGCCAGGCCTATCTTTTCTATAGAGCCTGTAACCTTCCATTCCAACACTCCAGTTACAGGAGCCATCCCACCATGTTTCTGTGATGCCTACTATATCATACCCCTGTAGACGTGCACATATCTCTAATTCCTCTTGTTTGTTCTCCATGCTATGGGCGTTTGTATAGAAGCATCTGAGCCGAGCTCCAGATGAAGCCGGCTCATTGGCTGGAGCGGCTGGAATATCTCTACATTGCTCTGAGCATTTATTATAGGTGCTGGCAACTGATTGGGTGTGTTGGGATGGAATGATGCCCCCCTCCCCCAACACATCTAGTTTTAAGAACATTTTTAGTTTATAGAAATGTGGAGGATTACAGAATGGATCTGGAGTTACTGGGTCATATCCATGACAGCAGAATCAAACGGAAAACAATACACAGCAGGTTATGGTCAGCAGGGAAATTCAGCTCCTGTAGAAAAACATGGTCAAGACAACACAATCCAGAGTATTCACTGATGTTATTCTCCAAGAGGTCTTGTGCACCTCCAGTCCAAGATTAAAATTGTCTCCTAGCAGATTGCTCAGCTCCTGCATTTGAGAACTGTTTGCTCTGTTGTGTGAAATTGCCCTCGTGAGTTTGGGAAGTGCTTCTTGGGTTGTCTTTTTCTTCTCCTGAACAACCAAAACTACCTCAGACAGTCTTTGGTTCTAGGTTGGTGTTTGAATCCTTTGGTTTATTGGTTCTGTCAATTCTTTCTTTTTGCACCAGGGCATATATATTTCACAGCAGATAAACAAAGAGGTGTCAGGACAGATTGTTCTGTTAATGTTACAAGCTGTCCTAAGGTAAACTGCTATGACAAAGCTTGTGTGATGCCTCTAACCAGCCCTGCACAATTGGCTGTTCACAGGTTTATGCCTGTGTTGCAAATCTTGCTTAGGAGTTCTCTTAAAACCTCTTTAGATAATTTCCACTGACCCTTCAGGTTCTGTTATTTGTCACATGAGCCACATAGGCTTTTGCAGACAAAGACTGTACTCAATACTCATTGAGTACTCCATACTGTACTGAATACTCAACAGAGTATTCAGGTGTGTGTAAATTGGAAGAGGAACCTTCCTCTTCCTTTGCTTCTGACAGAGGTCATAATCCCTGCTATGGAAACCTATGGCACTTATAAATTGATAAAGGTTTGCAATTCCTGTAAGAATCCTGAATAGTGTGTCAATAAAAATTAAAACTCTAGTAGGTAACCTTAAAACTGGCTATTCAAGTGCCTCTTAAGCCTACAGAAGTGTAAACTTTAATTGTGTGTGGGATTTGCAATACTTGCAGTGTAAACAGGTGTGTTTCTGCATGTATTTTTGCTGCCTCAGAAATGGCTTGACTGGTTATAGTCAATCTTTCAATTTAATGATGTTTAAGCTTCTAAGGCAGAATTATTTTGGTTTTGAATGGGGGTTGCATTAAAAAATAGGAATGAATTGGAAAGGCAGAAAAAGACATTAGGAAACTTCTGAAATCACTGTAGTGAAAGCTCTCAATATGTTGTCTAGCTACAGAAGAGGTTATGTAGTTTGTCTATAGTTTGTATAGCTTGTTTACTATAGTAATTTTAGGGAATATTTGTTTATTACTCTTGACTTACGTGCAGTTTGCTCCATGTTATTATCAGTAACTTCCACTTCATCACATCTGATTCAGCTCATTTGAGTGAAAAAGATTTCTTTCCGTAAGATCAACAACATTATCTGATTTAGGTTTATACTATTTTTCCCCATCTTCAATTATAGACAGATAAATACACTTTAAAAACTGCTTTGAAGAGGGCTGCTAATTTTTTTTCCTCTCCTTTCTGGACCCTGATTCTAAAATCAGATGCACGCAGAGAACAGAAGGTGGACCGACTGATATAATTTATACAGTTATCTGAAGAATGTGACTTTAGCATGGAAATGGCTTTAAATGTGAGTCTGAGATACTCTGAAATTATTTCCATACTTACTGGGTAGTCAGTTTCTGAGGGAAAAATAGCAGGGAAGAGATCAATGGCATCTCATCTAGCTTGACATATAAAAGTTAGTATCTTCAGGTGAAAGTAAACAGAAGAAGAAACCCTCGAAGCACATCCAGCCCTTCTCTAGCTATTTGTGACTGTGGTAGCAGTTGTGAAAGCCAGTGATTTATTTTTCACTTGTAAGTGTATGATAAGAAAACTTTAGAGTGGGAGATGAGTCATTAGAGGCTCTAAAGTTTCTTCTCAGAGTTTGAAATAAACTTCTAGTTGAGTCTGTCAGCCTGAAGAATGATTTTTGAATTTTAGATGCTCAAATCTTTTGCCTTCAACTGTGTTGGATCCTTCTCATTGGTTATCATAGAATCATAGAATAGTTTGGGTTGGAAGGGACCTTCAGAAGTCATCCAGTCCAACTCTCCTGCAATGAGCAGGGATATCTTGAACTAGATCGGTTTGCCTAGAACCGCATGCAGCCTGGCCTTGAATGTGTCCAGGGACGGTGCGTCCACCACCTCTCTGGGCAACCTCCTCCAGTATTTTACCACCCTCACTGTAAAAAAATTTTTCTTCACATCCAGCCTTAATCTCCCCTCCTTTAGTTTGAAACCGTTACTCCTCATACTATTTCAACACGCCTTGGGTCTCTCCCCATTTTCCTTATGGGTCCCTTTTTATGTGAGTTGGTCATAAAGGGCTTGGTTCTTTGTATGATTGTGGTCTTCTAGTTAAGTACAGTATTTCAGTGGTGAAACAAGTGATTTTATTGGATTTGGGATCTTGAACAGTATGTCCCAATTTACCTTGTCATTCAAGTTTGTCTTTTCATACAGGGCAGTCTGATAGCTGAGAAGTTAAAATTAAAGGAATCTTATTTTCCTATTAAAAGAAAGTAGGTTTTGGGTTCATCTTAAAGGTCTTTTCCAATCTCATTGGTTCTATGATTCTATGGTTGTTCACATATACTTAGAAACACTGTGTGTGTTGTGCAGATGTACATTGATTTTTTAGTCCTGGAAAATTAGAATCTTGGTTTTGGTGTTATTAATTTAACACATTCATACTAGTAATTGTTTTCATAAATTCTTCAGGTGAAGCTGACACATCAAACTTGTGTTTCAAAATCTCAAAACTTCATCTGTGCGAACAGGCAAAGAGTATTGAAAGTAGTGTGTAGTGTAGACCCGCACCTCCTGTCTGAACATAGTTCCTATGGGATGGGTGTGCCCTCACTTCTGGTGTATTCTGTTGGGTTGTCAGATGTTAATTTTGTTAGAATTGAAGTTAAATCGTTCTGTATTTATGGGATATCTGTGGTGATAAGTAAATAACATGGAAATAACAGCTTTAGGGGCATTTTCTACGCGGATATTATGTTCAATATGTTATACATGTTACATGTGGCTGTTAAGCAAGGGTTTCCCATCTAACTCTGTGTCTTTTTTATGCTTTGGAAAGCACAACCTCCTTTGCTCTTTGTAGAAAATCAAAAGAATAACAGCTATTTTTTATTTATATGTCATGCTTGAGCTTTCTTAGGGAACAGTTATTCAGGCATTTAAAAACACTAAAGGCCAGATTAGTTGTATTGTAAGTCACAGGGTTTAGATTTATAATCTGCTAAAGAAGACTGAATGTGTAAAATCTAAGCAACTAATACAGTAAGAAAGCTGCATCAGAGCTTCTCAGCAGATGTTTACTATTGCAAGCAAACAGCTCACTCTAGACCTCTTGGTGCTGTTAAAGGCAGTGATAAACACCTCTTGTACTGGAAGCTGTGAAATGTTCTTGGATGTACCAGCCTTAACATCTCAGGCTCTGGGTCCTTTTCAACCATCTTCCACTGCAACCAGCTTTCACTTCCACTCCAGAGGTGGCTCATTTTCAGTGGTAACTGAGAGTGCAGATTCAGCATTTTGCCAAGGCAGACTGTAACAGAGAGTGATGTGGGTGATCTCAAAAATGGTATATACTAAAGCTGCAAATGAGAGGCTTACATTGTCTTGTGGTCTAGCAAGGAAAGAGTCTTATTTGCTTGGGTGTTTTCCTAGTTTGATCAAGGATCTCCAGAAAGAAGGAGCTGAATCTAAAATGTGTTTTCTGCTCTGTTTTGAATTGCCTAAATGTGTGATTTTCAGGAAACATTCTATTTTCTCTACAAGCACGTTAAGATTGACTGCTGTAGAGGGATAGAGCCTCAGTTGTTGCAAATACAGTTGATTATAGATTCACATGCAATTTTTTCAGAAATACATGTTGATTTAGTCCCCACTGGTGTAACAAAGAAGAGGGGTTTCACACAGCCTTAAACCAGTGTATTTTTTAACTTTTGGAAAATATATCATAGTTACATAGTTGGAATATGGCCAGTTATGAGGACATTACAAACAATATAATATTTTTTGGCTACTTTATCATGCACACTACAATACCATGATCAAAGAAAGTTGATAATTAAGTTGCATGATAGGGCAAACAATTAGAGGGATTTTTTTTGTATGTTTTCGATGAATGATTAAATAATTTCTCCTTCTGCAATTATATTCAAAATAGCTGGCCTTTTCTAGCTGAAGGATGTTTCCTTTGAATTGTCAGGCAGTTGGAATGAAGCTTTTCCTGTTGCCCTGTGGTTGTGTTTAGGGCTGTGATCCCAAAAGCATCTCTCTGAAGAATAATTAACAGCAGAACTGCAGACGCAGTTGGCCCCAGGCTGTCACATTCTTACCAGAAGAAAACACGAATGGTAATATGGTATGTAAAGTGTGAGTACAGCTGTAGTTGTTTGCACAAAGATCACCTTCTCATCCAGTGCAACCAATCTCCTTTCTAATAAGGAAGATACAAGTGTATTTTTTTTAATACAGGTTTAGTTATGAGGTAGTGAGGAGATACAAATGATACAGCCACTTAGAGTCTCAGATAAAGAGTGTCTCTGAGAAAATTATATAGCTGGTTTATTTCACATGATTCAAACACTGCTGTTGAGTGGCCAGTATAGTTTATTTGAAATAAAATTTCATCCCTTACCAAGTGAGCATGAGTTGGAGGACAATTCTAAATTAACATAGGAGCAAAATCTAAGTAATGCCAAGGACCTCCAATTTGCCATGTAGTGCTTAGTGCCCATCTGAGTTGAGACTGACTGCAAAAAAAAAAAAAAAAAAAGCCATAAATTTCAGTAAGCTCACCCTTATGAAAACAAACAAAAATGTTATCATCTGGTTCCTCAGATCATCTCATGCTGCCTCAAGACTAGTTTTGTTGAGCACATTTCCAAATGGAAGTAACATAAGTTCATCCTTAAAATGAGGTCATTGCTTCCCCCCACAACAAATGTTAGGCATGATTAGCATCTTTTTGTTGGGACTCAAGCCAGAATGCATCCTGCTCTGGCACAATGGGAATCTGCTGGGGGTTTCCCTTCACAACAGCTACTGTTAAAGATGGAGTGAAAAACAAAACCCTGCTCCCAATGTCAAAAAAGACTGGATTTTTAATCTGAAAAAGAGGCAACTGTAAGCAAAACACAAAAGAGAGAGAGATGAACATAATAAAAATACCATCAGTATGGGAGGGAGCTTGTGCACATTGGAAATAATAGCTTTGCACATTTAGGGGTTCACTAAATTATACATATTCTCTGTTTTCTGAAAGGAGCCTCTCTAGTCACATGCAAAAGCCAGGCCAGACACTGGGTTGACAGTCAGTGCAAATTTCCTAGTAGTTTTTGCCTTTTTTTCTGCTTAATAGTCTCTTACTTCTCTGGGAGCACTTGGAGAAAATGGGGGTGAATCCATATTTGCTAGCATAAATTGGCATCAGCATTTTCTGTCTTAAAATGGAGGCTTAAGATAATATCCAAGTGACTTAGGAGTTAATCTTTTCTGTAATAGGAATATTTTTAACTCATGTAGCTTTTCCTCAAAATAGGGAAATGGTTCTTGGGTCTTACCCCTGCATGTCACAGGCTCTGCCATCCATCATCTGTCAGACTAAAAGACCTTAGGGTAAAGAAGAGTTAGGAAACAAAATACTGCTACCAACATGGCTTAGTCAGCCTCAGCTCTTTCCAGAGACGTCTCTAGGATGAAGGCTGTTGAAATGAGCTCCAGACTGGAAAACCTGTTGTGGGCTGAAGGCAGCCCACAGTCTACAAGCTCATCAGCCTGCTGTACATTAACTCTATTTTTATAGTGTGGTACATTAAAGGGAAACATATAAATTAAAAGGAATACACATTGCATAAAAACTGCATTCATTAGTCAATCATCTTTATTTACACATTTCTTAAAACTAGAAATAGTACTAGTACTCTCATACGTCTATTGTTTGTTAAATATTGTCTGAATAGCCATTCCAGAACTAAATGCTATGCACAGGATCTGAGGTCTGTCTCTCCAAGAGTTAAGATACTTGCAAGAATCTTGATTTTTAATTTGCATCTAGACATAGAGATTGAAAAGGTAGCATCCCCAGGAAACCCACGAAGGAGCAGGGGAAGGCTTCAGGCATACAGCCTGACAACAGGGACTCTGTGCAAATGCACAGGAAGGGCTGCAGTCCTTGTGACTGACTTCAAGAACATCTGAGATTCAGGGTGCTTTGATGTATGTCCCCTGCCTCTGCTGTTCTCTTGATATTTGTCAAGACAGTGAAGAATCAAAAGCCAGTTTTCATCTTAATTTCATGTTGAGATTGATTACCTCCAGAAAAAGAAACAAAGGGATCTGAATACATGGATAACATACATAATGTCTCTATCAGGAATATTGAGATTTAAGGAATTACCAATAGTAATTTCTCCAATAGAGAAAATTTTTATTAGGTCTGTTAAGGAAATGGCCTGTAGACATGCTGTCTGTGGGGGGGGGTTTCAGACACAAGCTAGTGTGGAAGGTAGAAGTGGGTATATCTGGAGAACAGTTACCCACTGAGGGAGCACTTACCTGTGTGGGTGTCCTGAGTGATAGCTGGAAGCCTAAAATCCCTTTTTACTCTACTGTGTTTTTAATGCTTTTACTATAGCAGGTCCTTGATTGGTCTTTGACATGGGCTCCCAGGCATGATGGCAATCCAGATTAATTATTAGCATTATTGGTACGCTTGTTTGATCTTTCAAATCCTTCAGTGATTTCAACCTAGGCTCTGATGCTGCTCCTGTCTGTGCAATACAGGGGCAATTGCAGGCTCTGTCAGGGACTTCAAGAGGCTTTCTTTTCAACAAAACAGTGCCAACTGGAAATGTCATTTTTTTCTACTCTAATGTGGTCTTAAAAAAAAAAAAAGGCCAAAAATATAAATAGAAATGTAAAATACAGAAAATTTTAGGTTCATAAATGTGGAATTTTTGCTGACCCCTACAGTTAGCTTTTATAAAAGTCGGGTAACATTTGTTGTTTTTTCTGGTTTTGGAAGTGGAATGTCTTAAAAATTAGCGAATTCAAGGCATTTTGCAAGGTAGAGAAAGCTTGAAAGTCTATTCTCTATTTGAGCAGGCCTAAAGTAATGCTTTAGTTATAGGTGAAGTGGAAGCTGGTAATGATGGAATTGCTTCTGGTTTGCAAAGATGTTGGCTCTCTTTTCTTTCTAATGTATGGCTTGTTTCTGCTTATGTCAGAGACAGTAAGGGAGGGGGAGAATCCCAGAAGGCCCACTGAACTTTTTTGCACAATTGTACAACCTCAGTCTGTTATCATTCTGTGCAAATCTCAAAATGGTTGTGCACGGTGGCATATAAGGGGTGAGTTAACCAGCCTGAGGTAAGATAACTCTGTGTGAGGGCTTGGGAGCTTTAGGCAAGGTGAGAAAAAAAAGCTTCCCCTTTCTCAGTGCACAGGGATGTGTTACTCACTGGCTAATAAGGCAACTCCTGCAGTTTCATACACTAGCTCACATCATGTTCAAGTAGTTGGAAACCAGTAACGTGGAAACTGGAAGTGCCAGCTCAGATCAGCTGAAGTGTGGGAGATTTTGTGTTATTCCTGATGTGCCGTTAAATGGCAGCTTCTCTGGGTGCTTCCTAGTTATTATTGTAGTGCCTGCACATGCTGGCACTGCTTTTTCAGTACAGGGCCCCTCATGCTGGAGGCCTGTCCCTGTCTAAGCGGTTAGAGACCAGGCTGATGGGTGAGTAGGGCACTGTGCCCAGTACCCCACCAACCCCACCACTTAGGAGACAACCTGGCTGCTGCTATTACTGAAGTTTTTGGACAGTTTGAGCAGCAGGAGTGAGTTTTGAGTGGTGGCTGGCAAAGGAGGGCATGCCGGTTGCTTGAAGGATTTCAGGAATAGATTTGTGCATCACTTAGCAGCACCAGAGCTAGCTTGATATGAAACAGTTTTGTACATACCCAGGCTGGAAGCATGACCTGACCTTTGTCCTTCATCCCATTAGCAAGGTAGTGCTTCCAAGAGAAGCCCTGAAAAGACACAGGCATTGCTCCCCCCCACAGTGACACAGCAGTTAGCTATTAATGTGAATATCAGCTATTTATCACCCAGTCTGCCTTCCCTCTCCCTGCCCCCTCCGCATTTTTTTTGATTAAATAGGTTTAAGCGTTTCTGAGTATGGGCAATGTTTCTTGTGTGGTGTGCACTAATGTGACCGGCAGGAACTGATTTTCCATAGCAAGCTTCTCTGGTGCATCCCTTCCCCACCTAGATGCAGCTGTAAACAGCTGATGTTATTTATCGTCCACCTGCTGACTGTGCCGAACAGACATGCCATTACACTGTGACAAAAAAGGCTCCCGGTCTATTAAGTCCTCCCTCATACCTTTAGTAATGCTGATAAAATGCTGACCTGGTTTTTACCCCAGTGGCTGCTGTTGCTAAGCACTGACAATATGACCTGTCTGCTGTAATGATCTGCAATGCACAGTTCAGATGATCTTCCACATGAAAGTGTTTTGCTGCACCTCTCAAGGCAGCTGTTCTTCTCTATAGTCTATACGGTTCTGATCATGTAGTTTGTAGCAGCACCTTGTTTCTGATAAAGCCTAATAAAACATTGGTATCTGGGGGCTGTTTTGCTGGAAGCATATTGCAGAAGTTGATTTGTAATGATCAGTGTAGCGTGCTTGGAAAATAATCATTAAGAACAGGGAAGGTCGGAAGCCAGTAATTTATCACTGCAAGGTGGAATGCCATGTGTGCAAAACTCAAGAGAAAATGAAGAGTCCATAAGTAATGGTTCTCTCCTTCGAAGAGACCGCTTATTGTAGTGAAAACACTAGTAAAATAGCCTTGTAGCTTGTACTGGTGCAAAGAAGAAAGCAGACTTCGCACCTACTTACCATTTTGCTGTCATTATGCTCCCAGATTGCTTCATCCTGCACATGAAAGTGACTTCAGATGGTCTTGAAGTAGTGCTTGAAAAGAACATGCACTGAAGTGGCTGCATTGACAGAAGAGAAGTCTATAGAATATCCAGAAAATGAGAAATGGAAAAATAAATAGTATTTACGCACTCAGTTACTTATCCAGTAACAAAAGTTACTGGATAACCTCTTGGTGCCAGGGTGTTTTGATTTTCTCTCAGCAGTTACTGCCTTTAATTTTTTCTCTGAAAGTAATCTGTTGCACTCTTTTAGAACCTTAAAAGATCATAAAGCACTTAAGGTTGTGGTGATGTAAGCCTGTGATGAAATGATGCTGTGAGGGGAGAAAAAAAAAAAAAAAAGACAATTCCTGTTATACCAGAGGAGAAGAGGTCACAAAAATTAAAAAGTGTTGACTGCCCAAGATGCCAAGGAAAGCCATGGCACAGATAAAATCAAAGATTACACCATTTGTCCCTCTTGAAAGCTAATCCAGTTCATTCTACTTGCTCCAAGGCAGGATCAGCACTATCTAAACTGTCCTTGGTGGATATTTGTGTAACTTCTTGTTAAAACCCTCTGGGGACAGGAATTACTTTCAGTGATTCTTTCATGACTTGACCATCTTTTCTGCCATCCTCATGTTCAAGCTGAAGTCATCATAGAGGAAATTCGCACAGCTATCTTTAAAGGAAGATCTGAGGAAAAAAATGCAGTTTGGATAATGGGGAAGTTTTGGCTACTTCACCAAATGTGGACAGTATTGTAAATAAGACAAGCCATAAAATAAGGGAGGATGGAGACAAATCAAAATGTAATCAGACATTAGATTGTAAAATGCCTTAAGTTGTAAAACCATGGGTTTGGGTTGTTTTTTTTTTTTTATTCAGACAGTCCAGTCCTTCAGTGTTGAGTATTTTGGATTTTTTAAAATCTGTCATGTGAGATCTCACGGTACTGGTCCAGTCTGTTCAGGTTGGACATTAAAGGTGGTGTGGCACTTTTGGAAAAAGCAGAGTAGTTTCCATGGAGCTGTATCCCAAGCTTCACCATGTTTGTCTTCCATGCTGGGTACCAGATGTATCCATCTGCTAGCCTTGCATGTTTGACAGTGCATGTTCATGTTTATGTATGAAGTCAAATCTTGTGCTTCCTAGTCAGGCGGACAGCCTATTTACACATGAGGGAGGGCAAAATTTGACTCGTATTTGATAACACAGTTTGGGATCCTTTCATGCTTGGTTAAATGTACGTACAATATGTCGTATCATTAGTAACTTTGCCAAGGGATTATATTTTTATACTGTGCTGTAATTTCTAATGGGACTTTTTCTTTTTTTGTTTCAGTCTGATGCAAATGCAAGTTACCTGAGAGCTGCTCGAGCTGGCAACTTGGAAAAGGCGCTCGACTACTTAAAAAATGGGGTGGACATCAACATTTCAAATCAGGTTAAAGAATATTTTGATCAGATTTGCTTTTGCTGAATAAATACCTTTCTCACTACTTCTCTAATCTCTCTTTATATTTGCATCTCATATCAATGATGATAACTTTTGTGGTTTTTGATGAGTCATATTTATCTAGTAGAAATGCTTATTTATTTTTTTTTTTACCCTTTACCAAGACACAATTTCACGATATTGTGCTATTTAATGTTAGCTTTAATTCCATTTGTATTACATCAGATCGTGGGACTACACACCGAACTTGAGACCCCAGAGCTAGTGGGTGTCTGGCTTATATCCTGTCTTAATTCATACTCTTTACCTATAATACAGTTCTTGTAAAGTTTATATAAGAGTAATTTTTAGAAGCAGTCCTCTCACTGAGATATAATAAATTGTCTTTTGATATGTTTGCTATGCTGGAAAAACCTTTGGCAATCTTTCCCATTGCTTTCCTTTTTTCCATCTTTTTAAATCAGAATGGATTGAATGCTCTCCATCTCGCTTCCAAAGAAGGACACGTAGAAGTTGTCTCTGAACTGATACAGCGAGGTGCCAGTGTTGATGCAGCAACAAAGGTCAGTCAGGCCTATCTAATTGTTCTCTTGTTCACAGTGATGGCATGGGCACAAGGTGTCGGACAACTGATTGCAGCAGACAGTGCTGCAGCAGTAATTGCCTATTTTCCACTGGTGGAGTAGTCTTCTATTATCTAATAGAGACTTTTTAGATTATAGTAAATGTCACACATTACAAGGGATGAGATTTACTTAACAAATTGAAAATTCCTCTTTGTTTCTGTCCATGTCTTCTAGAGCAACTTACTCATTAGAAGTATCCAGTAAGAGTATTTTTTATTGCTAGAAATCTTATGTTTTAAAGTGGAATGTGTTCTTGATAGTATTGTCATGTATTCAGGCTCAGGTTTTGTACTCTTTTCAAATATCACTGTCTCTCATTTCAGAAAGGAAACACAGCATTGCACATAGCATCCCTCGCAGGACAAGCAGAAGTAGTCAAAGTCTTGGTTACAAATCGGGCCAACGTCAATGCACAGTCTCAGGTAGAGCAATATTTCTCTGTTTGGTACTATCAGAAACTTTGCTGACATTAAAAACATTCTTCCCTTATAAACTATAATGTTAGTAAGTATATTTTGTAGATCTCATTATGTTAATGCTGGCTTTTGAAAACAGGGTTTGATGGAGTCAGTAAAATGAATGTAATCCCTTGAACATATTAAGAAACATTCTTTCTTGGTTGTTCCACACACATAGGTAGCTGACAACAGGTGCAAAGACGAAGTTTAAACACACAGCTGCCATTTTACTACTGAAGCCAGCATTTTAGCGAATGTAATGTTAATTCTCACCTTGTAACTCAACATGTGATTAAAACTTTAAATGCTTCCAGCTGTCCCACTTCTGCCCTACTGTTTGCCTTGAGGTCAGAGGGTACCAAGAGGCATCGTGGACATATCAAGTCTTGTCTTTCCTCATAGGCATGACAGTGCAGTAAAATCCCAGGTTGTGTTTGGATCTTTTCCCAAATACAACGTTAACCATCAGCTGAGATTAACTGAGTTGCCCACTTCATTCATCAACAGAGTAAATATGTTTTAAGTTGGCCAGAAGCCACAGAGAGGCACAATTTAGGCGATGAAGAATGTGGAGGCACATCCAGAAGTGATTGCAAGATACTGGATGTGGTTGTGTAACAGACAGCACAGCTAAGCATGTAACCTTGAGCCTTAGATCTACCCCCAGTGTCCTAGGAGCTGCTAATTGTTACAGAATCAGAAGAGACAACTGATAGAACAGGAGAGTGGGAAAGAACTTTTTCAAATGAAGGGGATACTGTTTCACATAATTCAGCGTCTCAGGCTTAATGAAGCTCATCCTCTTTCCTTCTACAAGGAGGTACTGTGCTACAAGTATATGCAGAGCTATTAAATTTGGTCAAGTCCTTTGAATGAGTATTTAGGTCAATTACAGAGAATTTGAAATAAGGGAATACATCTGGATTTAAGAGCAAAGCAGTAAAATGAAACAGGGAAAAACTCTGATTAATTAAATGCATACACCACAGAATGCTGAAAGCCAGGTAGGTGGCTGTGCCATGGGAGATGTCCTTCATACCTACCCCATTCCTGTTCTCCCTGCTCAGGGGCTGGCTGGCAGGCAGTGTCACAGAAAGGATCAGATTATGAGATGGTCTTCTCATCTGGCCCAGTATTGCCATTCTTCTGTATTATACAGATATGGGCATGATAGAAAATGTTTGTTAAAAAAGGGAAATTTAAAAATTTACATTTTAAAGAAATAGGTTTTTTTAATTGCTCTCAAATAGTATGAACAAAATGTTTAATACACTCTATTTCAAGGATGTGAGTTGCTTGTAATGTGAATTTCATGTTTTCTTCACCTGTGGCTCAGTTCTCCTTTCTTACTTTTTTATACTAGTTAGATAGAATAACATTTGGTTCCAGAAAACAACAAAAAACAGTTTTCAGTAAAATTTTCTGTGACTGTTGAGAAGTAAAACAAAGCAGAAATAATTTCAATGGTTTTCTGTTCAAGAAATGAAGATGGCTTTGAAAGGATCTTTTCTGCTTGTGTTTGAGAACTTGTGTTTTGAGCCCTGAAACTGAAAATAATCAGAGACTGTAAACATCTTATAAAACTGCAGTGTCCATACACCCCAAGGTTTTGACATGTTACCATTATTTTGCTAATATATGAGATTTAAAGATTGTAATTTTATTCCTCCTTTAAGGAAGCCTTTGACATCTTTGCTTGAGAGACATGTATATTCGCCATTCCATACCAGTACCTGGCAGTGAGATACCCAAGTAGGGACTAGTCTTTCTGGGAGGTCCCTGGAACTCCCTGTTGTCAAACTGGCCCTTGATCAGCTTTGTCTGTGGTACTGAACATCACTTGAGCCTTCCTAAAGCTTAGCGTAAAGTTCAGATGAATTTTATGTGCCCACAAAGAGACTAGCCAAAGTTATTTTAGTTTTGTTCTTATTTTTTATGTTTGCACTGTTTTCTACGAGTTTGATTTTATCTCCTCTTCCATTGAAGGTAACAGCTCTACACTGCTGATGGTGCCAGTTTTAGGGATGTGAGGCCTTCTTTACCCAAAATTCCTGTCTTTTTAAAAAAAAAAAAAAAGTTAATTTTTGTTAAGTCTGAATTTTGTACCTCCTCTAAGGGCTATTTATTAATATGAGAGACATGCTTTCCTTAGGCTTGTGTCTCTCTGTTAGTTTTAGCCCCTTTTTAAAGAGCAAAGAAAAAAGTATGGGGAGAAAAGATGTTGAAAACCATATGGTAATTTAACATAGGAGAAAAAGTTCTCTTCTGTCTCCAAATGCTAATAATGCTTGCTCTGAGAATTTTTGCCTATTAATTTTTTCCTGAAACTAATTATTAGATAGAATTTCTTGCTTCATTTCTAAATGCAAATGTTTGAAACCAAAAGAAAAATAATCTTTGTTTCCAGCTGAGTTAGTAAATAGATAACTGAGTGTGCTATGAAATGTTAGATAAAAATGCTGGACTGCTGTTCACTAAAATAGCAACCTGTAACGTGACATATTAGGTAACTTATCAGGTGTTTTCTGGATTCTTTTTGTTTTTCATTAAGCAGACTTTTGACTGTACAGTAACTAAACAGTTAGATCTTGGTTGCGGAGAGTGCATTAACACATTGCTAACTTTAGGCTTTGGTTCCAGTAGAACTTCAAAGCCTGCTTTATGCTTGTAGGGATGCTTTCCTGAATAGAGACCAAATCATCAAAATACTGGAACACCAACAGACCTTGCAGCCTGTGCAGGCCTTGTAAACATGTGGCTTCAACAGCTGCTCAGTGTCTTGTTGATGGTAAAGTTCTTCTTGGATCAGACAAACAGTTCACACCATTTTCTCTCCAACTGTCTGTTTTTCTGACCTCCTGTTTGTCTTTGCTGCCAGTGAAGCCTGCACACTCGGCCTCAGTGAACGTGTGCCCTGCAACTCTGCCACATGACTGTGACAGTGAGATGTCTCTCAGCTGTTTTCACTGCAGCTACTATAACTCAGCCAAAATTAACTGCTACAGGTCTTAGGCTATGGTTTTCCTTCATCTCTCCAGAGCCCAGAACGTTGATGTTTTTTCTTTGATGCAAATACATGGCCAAACTCTTCTCAGCTCATTTCTGGCTCTATTGGTTTCCTGCAAAATCTAGGTCAGTGTCCTTTTAACTGCTGTAGCTGAATTGCTGAGCTGCTCCCCCTGTGACTTCCACCCTGCCGAAATCTGAGCACTGGCCACGTTGCAGACATAACAGTGCTGATATTCTTAGCAAAACCCAGTTATATGGAAGTGTTTCATGAACTTACCTGTTATTTAGGCCAGATGAAATCTTTCTCCTGTTTTCCCCATTAATTTTAACTACCCCTTACCTCCTATTTTATTGTGTATTTCCTTTCAACCTCGTCCTCCATTGCAACTGACTTTAAGTGAAGTTTACTTTAAAGAAGTCTGAAGTTCACAGAAATGCTAATGGCATGAGATCTAGAAGATACTAAGAAAGACAGGGCCCACTGAAACCTCAGTGGCCTCCTGGTCAAATGTATAATGGCTTCATCGTTCATGTGGTACCACAAGGAAAGGGATCAGGCAAAATCCAGAAGTGGGATATCTGACAGTGATGCTGGAGTATGAAGGGTAAAACATATATCATGGTAGATCAGAGGAGAAAGGGATTGTTGCTTTTATTGCTGATGCTGCTTTGGTTTCTTCAACAGTACCAAACTGCTTAGTCAATAGTACATGGATGTTTTAAGTTCTTACTGTAAAATGTATTTATCACTAGTTCACAATTCTGTTGGACTGAGGTACATGCAGTGCTATATGAAAGCCAAGCAATCTCAAGTGCAAATCAGCAACTTCTGTAAATTCCTTTAGAGGTATCTTGATCCCAGGACAGGTTTCATTACTTCATTTTTCTATTTTGGGCTTGTGAGTGACATTAAAGCTGTGAATTTCAGAAATGCTTAGAACAATATGGAAAAATACATTGCTTTAATGTTAGCCCCCAACAGTTCAATTCCTGAAAGGCTGTGACCTGTATACAGTTAAGGCAAAGACAAAAGCATTGACTGTAAGAGGAAAGCACTTGCCAAAGAATGAGTTAAGCTCTGCAGACTCTAATACTTGTATTGCATTGATTGAAATCACTCACTTAAGCATAATCTGAGAAGTGCTCTAATGTGGTCAGAAACACTGATAAGCCTCCATCTCAGACTACTGAGTTCTGCTGGTGCCTGAAATATGAAGTAGTTCAGTGACCACAAGCAGGATATGCTCAGAAGGCAGCTCTTTGGGGAGACAAAAGGCATAAGTATTGGCACAAGTGAAAGAGAAGTCAAAGCTAACAGAAAGAAAAGGAAAAAAGATGGAAAGTATTTTGAAGAGCCATTGCCCTTGCTTTTGCTACAGACTTGTATTTTCCTGTCCGATTTTGCATTTCCATTGCTGTGGCTGCATTTATTGGGAATCATAACTCATCTCTACCAAATAGTCTGTCCAAATGGGTTTTTAACAGATATAAATGGAAATATTCTTGCTTAGCTGTGGGAATTGTGTCTGGTCAGTTGAAAAATTCCACTGTGTCCTTTTAAATAACATTACCCTTCTCCTATCT
This sequence comes from Psittacula echo, assembly GCF_963264785.1. Taxonomy (NCBI): domain Eukaryota; kingdom Metazoa; phylum Chordata; class Aves; order Psittaciformes; family Psittacidae; genus Psittacula; species Psittacula echo. The sequence goes on from NC_137743.1 coordinate 50,061,681, forward strand.
TCACTTAAATCAGGAGAGATCACACCCTTATCTAGCATGTGAGCGCACAGTTTATTTGGTTTCCTCCTAATCTATCTGGGGTTAGCAGGTCTATGAAATGTTTGTGGAGTGTTTACACTCTTGTTTTCTTATTTCAGAATGGTTTCACTCCACTGTATATGGCAGCCCAAGAAAACCACCTGGAGGTTGTTAAGTTTCTTCTTGACAATGGTGCCAGTCAAAGCCTTGCCACAGAGGTAAAAGTTTGAATTTCACACTTTATGACTAAAGTAAAATGTGCTTCAGCATTGATTCTTTCCACCTTATATCAAACTAGTCTTTTAAATACAAAATTAAAGAACAATAAAAAGTTCTCTCTATGAAGTGTTCTAATTAGTATTAAGTTACTGTCTTTTCAGCAATGTAAACCACCTCTTTCAATTTCTAAAATAAAAAATAACTTAAACTAGAAACAGTTCTAAAAATAGATGTGTTCTTAGTCATAACTAGTAATCTTTCAGATTAAAGTGCTCTCACAGGGAAGCTGTGCGCATAATATAAATATTCTCTGAGCTTTCATTAAAAACAGTGAATAATGTGGAGGGCAACGATAAAGCAAGAACAATTGCGTACCTACACTTTGAATCCAGCTGTGGGATACCAGGGAAAACCCAGGGCTACTTACTTCTTGAAGCATTTTCTGAACTGCTTTTACTGGCGTGTTGATATCTTCTCTGTCGCACTTTTTTATTCCATCTGGTCCTGCACTGATAATTTCAAGCTGACAGAAAGATGAAAGTTCCCTGAACTTTCTAGAAGAGCACTTTTTATTTCTTGTTTTTAAAGTAATTCTAACTCAAAAAAGGCAACCTGGAAGGAAAAAAAAATAGCAAAAATATTAATAGTTGTAAATGTACTCCATTGAGATAGGTTTTCAGTCTGATGAATTTTCAGTTGCCTCAATTGCAAGATCTTGCTACCAAAAAAAAGATATTTCATTATGTGCTCTCTCTAATACCTATTAAATTGTATTGTTCTGTTTGAACTGTTGCCAAGAAGGAAATGATGCTTATTTGAAAAAATTCTACCTTTTGCAAAAAAAAAAAAAAAAAAAAAAAAGCAGCAAAATTTGTTTATTGCATCACTGTACCTCATGGCATCCCTGTATAATGGTGTATGTGTGTAATCTTTTTCTTCTGAAGTCAGCACTGTAAAAAATTAATCACTGATCAAAATTATGTTTTCAGAAATCACTAAAACTTAGTTATAACTGGAAGTGTGCATCAGAAATTACTTTCTGGAAATGCTTAAAAATGTGAAAGCCAAGAAATATAAAAATTAAATATTTTAAATACGGAAAATGAATTCAAAGTTGTAGCTTTCCCAACACTTCCATTTCTTTGTAAAAAACTGGAAACAGTAAAGTCATGGGCCCCCCACATATGTGTGATAGATTCACACTTCTGAAAATATATGTGCCACTGTATGATTTTTCTGAGAAAAAAAGAAAAAATGAAAAATACCCAAAGGAAAAATAAAAAAAAAATGCATGGGTACTTGCTTCTTTTGTTTGTTTGTTTTGGGTTTTTTTATTCTTTTTTTCCCTGAGCCTTGGATGTCACTGTAGATTGAGCTTTTCTCCAACTCAGCTTGATGATAAGGTTTAATCTAATTTTATCCATGGAGAATTCCTTTGAAGATACCAGACTACAAAACAATGTTGCCTTTATTGCCTTACTAGTTTGTGATAGTTGGTTATGGGTGCTTTTTTATTTTTTCTTGGTCCAAGTTTTCATATAGATCTGATTTATCTTTATAAGTGCAAAAACCTTTGTTATTAAAAAAGTGCCACTTAGCTAAACATTCATTATAAATTAAACTCTAATGAAGGTGTTCAATCTAAATAAAATAGAATCAGCTATTTTCTTTACACTGTTTTTAGTTTGTGGAGGGTTTGTTTTGTTGTGGTTTTGTTTGTTTTGTTTTGTTTTTTTTTTCCTGGCGTAGGCTTTGCCTTATGTTTTGAAGTGCAGTTGCTAATTCTAGTACTGACATCAAGGTACTTGCTTGCAATTGCTTTTTGTGACTTGGCATCTCCAGAGAGCATGTGGTGAAAATGCATTCTTGTTGGTGTTAATATCCTTTGTTGCAGTTTGCTTGGCCTTGGTACAGTAATCTCTGCACACACTGAAATGATGGGCAGCTCTCATCAGAGTCAGGAAACTGGAGGTATAGTGGATGGCAGCTGTCTGGAACTGAAATGAAGTGCTCGTTTCACCATTTGTCCACTCCCTTTTCCATAAAGAAAAGGAAAAAATGCATTCCTAGGATTTTTTTTTTTATATATATATGTACATTATTTTTAGCAGCATTTTTAGCAGATGAGAAAGACCAATGAGAACAGGCATTGCAGATAGCTAAATCACTTTTCTTTGTGATCTCTTTTTGTGAACTAAATGAATCTTTCCTTGTGACAGCTACTGCTGTCTGCTGTATAAATAGACCCGGAAGCTAACATCTCGGGTCACTGCGGTGCAAGCTGTTGCACTCTGCGTTTTTCCGGGGAGAAGCCTCCGTTTCTGCAGGTACAGCGTAGCTATATTACCAGAGCCCTATTGTGGGGGTGCTCATGGATTATATTGGCCTTTAGAGCCATACAGCATTTTTCACACTTCATGTCACTCTCTGCCTGCAGTCTGAGGCTACGTGGTTGTTTCACCCCAGGGAACACTCACCCCTTGGGGACCTCATAGCCCAGAGCCCTGTCCTGCTACTGAATGGTGGGGAGCCTGAATCAAAGGAGAAGGTTGTGGTTAAATGAGTTTTAAAAAAATCAGGGGGAAAAAATAAATAAATAAAAAAGCTTTTTAGGATCCAAGAAATTTCAGTGATTTTATTATTTTTTTTTATTTTTTCCCCTCCAAAGGTTTGGAAAAAACCCTCAGAACTCCTGTTTCTCCTCCTAAATTGAGTGCTCTTTCTTTTCACAGAGAGAGATTCCTTATTGAAAATATCCTGTTAAGTTATTTTCAGGTATTTTCAGGCTGAGAAAGTTGGGGCTGTTCAGCCTGGAGAAGAGAAGGCTGCGTGGAGACCTCATAGCAGCCTTCCAGTATCTGAAGGGGGGCTATAGGAATGCTGGGGATGGACTCTTCGTTAGGGACTGTAGTGATAGGACAAGGGGTAACGGGTTCAAACTTAAACAGGGGAAGTTTAGATTGGATCTAAGGAAGAAATTCTTTACTGAGAGGGTGGTGAGGCACTGGAATGGGTTGCCCAAGGAAGTTGAGAATGCTCCATCCCTGGCGGTGTTCAAGGCCAGGCTGGACAGAGGATTGGGTGACATAGCTTAGTGTGAGGTGTCCCTGTTCATGGCAGGGGGTTGAAACTAGATGATCTTAAGGTCCTTTCCAACCCTAACTATTCTGTGATTCTATGAAGTTCTGAAAGTCAAAAAGTTAACACTTGAACTCTGCAATTTTGACATAGGGTGAGGACCTGCATTCTTCTGTGTCATTGCTGCACTTTTATTTCACACTGATACAGTTTCACCGTGACAGCAGTAGTTGAAAACTCAAAAAAGGTGTTTACCACTGAACTGCAATGAAGTTTAGTAATATAAGCTTTGGATGTGTTGATCAAGAGTCGAATATAGTAAATAAATATCCCAATTAGAGCAATTTGCATTTGTGACTTTCTGAATGATTGATTCATGGGTATTTTCTTGGGCAAAGCTAAATGTCGTCCTGAATTGGAATGCCACTTAAATGTTTGGGAAGGAGCAGAATCTAAATGACAACTCTTTCACTCTTTGGTTTTCTAAAAATCCATAAAAATAAAATTATAAAAAAATCTCAGATTGTACTTTTCATGTATTTGAGGAATCCACTCAAAAATATGCTGAACAAAAATCTATTTTTCAGGTTTTTTCTTCTGCACTACTTTGGCTATCTGCTAGTCTGAAAGGAAATAATTTCTACTTTTAAGAGGATTTTCTGTCACATATATATAAATTTTCATAAAAGGGAGTTATAGTAAAATAATTGATATATTGGGGGAATATGGTATTCATATTCAACTATTATTAGATTTTAAAGCCACATATAAAATATATCAGCGGACAGAGCTGAAGTGTTGGTTTGGTTTTTTTTTCCTTAAAACCCATAGATTATAACCTGTAGCTGTGGGGAAAATGGATAATAATTTATTATGGAGATATCATTAACAATTGTAATTTAAATATTTCAGCTTTTATCCATTTTTGTATAATTATACACCTTACTGTACACATGCTTATTTAGGTAACAGTTCATGAGTAATTTCACACTTTTTCTCAAGTCCCAGTCATTTTCATTTGGTTTTGTTTTATAATTTTATGTTTAAATCTGGAGTGACAAAAGGGTGTTTTGAGCATTTGGGATCAAAACCAGAATATTCACCAACACTTTACCTCAATTTCAGTGTCATTGCAGGGTACTTTTAATTTGTGCAATTTTCACTTCACAGTTGAATTTGAGCGAGTACTTTTACAAATGCTGAGATCTTTACCCTTCCCCTTTCTACTCCCTGGAAAGCTTGGAACATGTGTTGAGAGTCTCCATTGTTTGTTGCAGGATGGTTTCACGCCTTTGGCAGTAGCTTTGCAGCAAGGTCATGACCAGGTGGTTTCACTGCTGCTTGAAAATGATACAAAGGGAAAAGTTCGTCTTCCTGCCCTTCACATCGCTGCTCGCAAGGACGATACGAAGGCAGCAGCTCTGCTCCTGCAGAACGACCACAATGCTGATGTGGAGTCAAAGGTCAGTTGTAAAAACAAAAAAGGTTTGATGTTATTAAGTGCTGACCACATGTATTGCATTCAGTGAAGATCTCCCTTAGTATGAAGTATTTTGCTGCAGAGTTACTTGTGACTTTCTCTTCTAATGTGTGATTGAGAATAACATTTCATTTGCTTCCTTTGCCCTTCCTTCCCTTTTGTTTAAATTGGGGTTAATTTCTCCTGTAGAAACTTTGCAGGTGGAAAATAGTAAGCGAAATATTATCATAATTATTATCTTGAGAATGATAACTACTGAAATGAAGACACTAGCATGTGGTGTGCTATACGTATTGTACAGTTATTTGATTAGTTATTTGTGCAGTTGCTACTTTAAGAACTTCGGTAAACATGTAACAATTAACATTCAAAATACTCAATCATTGAGCTTCCATTCAGTCAAGCTTCCTTTGTGTGCAGATTGTGCTGTCATCTGAGCTGCCATGCCACATAGCAATCATGAAGCTTTTTGCATCCATATCACCAGTGGTGAACTAACCGTTCATTTTTTCCCCCTCTTTGCTTCCAAATGTGTTAACCTAGATGATGGTGAATAGAACAACAGAGGTATATATAAATATATATATGCATCATCACTCCTCCATGACTTAGTGCTGCTGCATCATTTCTTCCTCCTCCTTTTTGCATCGCCTTCTATAGGATAGATACCTGCTTTAGATGAAATGAATTAGCATGTGCTAGAGAAGACTGTAGTTTAGACACCAGGGCTTTCTGCAGCTGAAACTAGGGTTTAAAAGTAAGAGTAAGCACTCTTGAGAACTAACTGCCATTGTAAAAAAGCGGTATTGTGTAAGATGGAGTTTTCAGGGTTTCTTATGAAGCATATATTTATCAGATGTGTTAAGAGCTGCAGACAACCCTGTCCTGTTGTGCATCCAGGTCTGATTATAGGCTTGTGCATGACACTTACCTTGATGGTGTCAGCAAATAGAATGATCTGAGAGTGATTTTATACCTGCAAAACTCCCAAAGCAAGGCAGTGGCAGCTAGCATGGCTTGCTAACAATTTAGAAATGCATCTAGTTCCCATAAGGTTTCATATTTTGCAGGACTGATGGAATTGCTGCATGTTTTAGCATTTTTTTAAACGGAAGTGAAACTACTTATATATGAAAATAAGTTGCTGAAGTAATTTTATCAGTAAGGCATCTTCTAATTAGGGTGGTAACTTGTGGCATCTGAGCATAACCCAGTGTGATTGCCCACAGTGGGAGACTGATCTTCATGGTACTAACCCTTGGAAAAAAAAGTCCATATTAATAATTAAAGTTGTCTTTGATGTTGTTTTCCGTTGCATCTACTTTGAATTTATTAAAAAACTGTTAGCAAGTGTCATTAAATGATTTGTATCTGAACTTCTGCAAAGAATCTCTAAGAGATTTAACTTGCAAGACTGACATAATACCAGTAACAGCTAGATATTTCTAGTTAGAAATTAATTTCTTATAGAAGACAGATCATTGCTTTAATACTCAAATGTTTTGTTGTTGTTTTTCTGGAATAACTGAAAGTTTTATCCTATTTCTGGTCTTCTAGAATAATTATGTTAATTTTTTTCCCTCCTGCATAGCAATATGATTTTATTTAGACTCTTTATAAATAAATGTCAGTGAGTGAAAACTAGTACATAATTGGAATGGTGACTTGCAGCATACTCCTATTACTAGCTTTTGTCAGTGATGTGGTACAAATTTTGGAGTAGAAATGAGATATAAAAAACACAGTATCTATTGGTTTTCTTTTGTTTTTCCAGAGTGGGTTCACTCCTCTCCACATAGCCGCTCACTATGGAAACATCAACGTAGCTACATTGCTGTTGAATCGGGGTGCTGCTGTGGACTTTACTGCAAGGGTAAGTGTGAAATCTTAGTTATGTTTAGCTTGCTTAATTATCACTCTGAAACACTTTTTTCCACGAAGGTGTGGAAAGGTACGTTGCTCTTGCCGGCCAAGGAGCCTGGCCTGACTGATCTTGTTCCGCTATCATATGGTGCAGAGGGAGTTTCCCTGGGCTGCTGAACTGAACCTGAGCTCTAGTCCTCACCTTGGAAAACTTCTGTTCCTTTCATAGTTCCAGTGTTGCAAAAGCTAGGCTGGGATTCAGTGATATAAAGGCTTCCACCTGTAGCTTTAACATATGGCAGGAGTGCTGTCCCTGACAAATTGTCCTCGATATGTGGTCGTTTCCAATGAACATAAAGTGCAGGTGTACTGGTGAATAAAGCAGCTATACCTTCTGTGTATATATGAGAGTCAGATAATATGTATTAATATGCATTAATTCCATGTATCATTGAAAGGAGCTCTGAGAAACTGGAGGGGTAAAAAAGGAAATGAGGTATAGAAATAGAGAGGAGCTGATAATGGGAGCTGTATGGCAGAAGCCATGCAAGAGTGGGAGAACTAACACTTCTGACCCTATAAGCGGTGCACAGAAGTCACGACACAGGCCACAGAGGGACAGGGTAGTTCCTCAGATGTATGAAGAAGTATTGGGAGCCAGGAGGGAAATGTTATGGTCTTTCCTGGTGCCTCCTTGGTTCACTCTGGCCTGGGTGGGGAGCAGCTGATGGGTGGCTTTAGCTGCATTGTTCTGTTTGGGAAGTGGGTCCATCCTTCCACAGGCAGGAAGGATAAGGCTGGTGCCAGCACGGCTTCATCTCAAAGCCTGAGACAGTTTGACTGTATCTGCTGTCACGGGTCGGGTCTGTTGGAAGACGATGGAGAGTATGGGAGTGAAGGAGTGTGGTCAGGGTTGGAAGGATGTGGAACAACAAAATGTAAGCAGAAGTGTAAAGGACAGAAAATGACAGAGGGAAGTTATATACTGTTGAAAGAGCAAGAAAATAAAGAAATGTATATGAACGAGGATACAGTAATATGAAGGGCAGGGAAAGAGATTGTGCCAGACATAAAACCAGAGACAAAAGAAAAGCAAATTCAGAGGTAACACAAAATTTAATGAACTGGGATGGAGAGCTAGAGAGTGGTAGGATAGAGACGATATGGGCAGAAAGCTGAGTAAGTGCTATGGAAGTATGCAGAAATTTAAGAGGGGAAAAGCAGAGAGAATAATTAGGTGCATACAGATAAATAGAAAAGGGGCTAACATTTAAAATAGATTAGTACTGGAAAATGGTGGAGATAGAACTTAATAAGGAAGTTTAAAAAAAAATTGTTTCTTCTTAGCTTCTTCAGTAATGGCTTGGGCTGTATGAATAGGAAAATGCCTATGGAATTTCTGCTGACATGCAGCCAGGAATGGTTGTCAGTACAGAAAGTATGCAACAGAATGTGAAAATGTGTTGAAACTTGTACTAGAAAACAGGTCAAACTTGGCTAAAGATATTTCTCCTGTTGGTTTCTGCAGTAATCTACCAACCAAGAAAAGGGAGGACGTCTCTAGTAGTTGTTCACCGGGTTATGTGTGTGATAAGGTTAAAAAAAAAAACAAAACAAAAAAGCCCAAAAAAGCAAATGTGATTTCAGGTTATTCCATAGTACCAAACAAAACCCACCCAAAAAACCACACCAAACAAAACAGAAAACCACACCAAACCAACCTGAGTCTGTGCAATAATTTGACTCACCAAATCTTACCAAAACAAAGCCAGGGAGGAGATGTGGTAATGGTCCCTAGGACAATAAAGAGAAAAATTTAAAGGGGCAAGAGGCATCCAAACTGAAATCAAATATTAATGGAAAAGTAAATAGGTATAAAGTGATGATAAATAATAATAAATGTTGTTTAGAATTTTATATATTGACTATTAAGTATTAATAATTAATATTATTTAATAAGTGTTTAATAATTGCTATTAAATATTGGCAATGAGATTCTGAAGCAACCTTCCAATTAAAGTAGAAAAGGCAAAAAAATCCCAATGTGTATTCAAGATAGCGTTTAATTATTATGGGAATTATGTGGCATGGATAATTCAACAGCTCCTTTTTATTTATTTTCTTATAGGACTTGTCACGTTCAGCACTCCCTCCCCCCAAAAAAAACCCAACCAAAATACAAAACCCCAAAACAACTGAATATTTCCTTTTTAGAGATTGTCTGTAATTGTTAAGGTGAGTTGGTGCAGGGTGTGATAGAGCGGGTATAGACACTTTGAACAAAGACAGACCCAGAATGTTTTCTTTAAACTGTAAGTGGAAGTGCAAATCAAAGGTGTTGGTACTGGCCACTATTCATTCAACATAATATCAGTCAGTGATTTATTAATGGATAAATTCCCAAAGCTAAAAGACACTGTTATGATCCAGTACCTACTAATGCTGGTGAGGATAGTAGTAGCAGATACTGGTTCAAGCTGATAGCTCAGTATCAAAGGTAAGCATCAACTCTCATGTATCCCCAAGAAATTATGTTTTCCAAATCACATTCATCACTAAATTTATTTCATGTTATTGGCAAGAGAGGGATCCTAGGTTAGATTCATATGAAATTCACAAGCTTAGAATAGATTTAGGGGTTAAAGTTTTCTGGGAAGCTTTACATATGCACGCTTTGCTTTCACTAATAACATTGACCTCTTATTCTCAAGTCCTTAAACTGACCAGATTAGAAAATTAAGGCATTTCAAATGGTCACAAGCTTTGGTATTTGTATTCGATAGACTCTAATCACAGGAGCAAGGAAGATGAGTGCAGTTTTGGGTCATCACTCTTTTCCACTCAGAACCAAGATTAGGAATTAGCCGTGCTATTACATCAGCAATTAGCAGCATTTAGTACCAGTACCACTAAGCATCATCTGCTTATTTTAATCAAATAATAAATCTTAGTTTTCAGCAGCCACCTCTGTTCTGGACTGGGGGCAGTGATGGAGACCACACCCAAAGTAATAAGGCCATCCTTCCCTTTTCCTCAAGATCTGGAAATTCCAGGTTTCCCTCCCTGAGAGAAAAGGCAGCCTGCTCAGATAGCCAGGGTAGGGCACATGCAATGGCATCAGCCCGAAAGAGCAGTGGGACGATGCTGTGACTCGGAGCGCTGCGCAGCTTGTTTGTGCTTGTGATAGCTGGGTGGGGGCATCCAAGGAGCACATCTCTTATAGAGCAGTACATCTCTATTGTATGGTGGTTGCAAATATAGAAAAAGTAGCAATGACAGAAGGAACTGTAGCATACATAACAGTAATATGGGGTTGAATTTTGTTCTTTAGTGCTTATCAGATAGCAGGTAATGAAAGTGATTCCCAGGAAGATGAATTAGATTCTGGTAGAGCAGTGAATTTGTAGGCAAACAGAGCACCAGTATAAGTTGCGTGTAAAGTACAATTATCAACACCAAGTAAGAGAGCTCTTGCTTGATTCTTGATTCCCCAAAATGCAAAACAGGTAGAGATACTACCCATACTACTAGAACAGGTCCTAAAGATGACCAACAGATACAGCTTCTTGGACCACTGCCACCTCCTTTCCTCTTGTTTTAATTTCTGCAAACGATATTCAGGATGTGCTGTCTCCCTTCTGGAAAAACGGTCCTTGCTTGAGTTGTTGACAATCTACGACAAGCAGCAGAGAAAAGATATGGAAGGGCTGTAACCCAACTAAAACATACTACATGTATGTACTGTAGCTTTCAGAAGTACAAAGAGCAAACTGCAGGATGGGGGTGTCAAATGCACTTTGTGCTTTTGCAAATCACCAACCATTTTTCCTTTGTTCCTGTTAAATGAATATGAATCAGCACTATTTGTTTATGTCTCAATTTATGTTTAAACTATTTAGGCAAATATCAGTTCTGTGGAGAGATTTCAACAAGAGCAGAAGATTATGGTAACAGAAGATGCTTGTGTGGAAGGGGCAACATGCAGACCTGTGAGATGCCAGGATAAATCGCCAGCTCCCACTGTCAGTGCAGTGAACATGGGGAAAGGTGGACAAAATGTGAATGCATGTATAGAATGAAGACAAAACTTTGGGCTTTAAGGACAAGGGCAAGTGTGGTGAAAAGAGGAGCTGGGGAAAAGACCTAAGAAAAAGGAGGGCAGACGAGGCGAAGGAGATCTCTTCAGCTGCTGTGTTTTCAGGGCATTTCTGAGAGGCCTGAGGGAAGAAGGAGCTTCCAACAAGGAAGGCAGGGAAAGACATAAGCTTGATAGTGGCTTTTGGTGTGTGGGGAGGAGGTGAGGAGTGGTGCTGTACTGCAAGTAAATGATGTCCCCAGAGAGATGCAGTAGCAGCTGCTACCCTTACCCCCACTGGTATACACCTGCCTGCCTCTCTGCTGTCGTATATTCACTTGTTCCCTTCTTTCACTGCATCTAAGAAAAATAGGCATAGGTCCAGGAGCTCTTACAGGTGTTACAGTGCCTGCCAGCCTGTGTACTTGCCGATCTTGGAGGCTGGTAGGGTTGGAAATATACCTACTTTTGGTTTGTGCTCTTCTAGCCCAGTGACTGATTTCATGTCAGCTCTTCTACTGAATCTCATTAGTGCTTACGTGTCTGTACTTTCTTCTCTAGCCTTGCTGCAAGTGCAGGGAAGATGACATAACATAGAAAGTGCCATGTGGGATGAATGGAGATCATTTCAGTAAATCGGCTTGTGGTGCCCCTGATTCTACCTCTTTTCAGGGAGGCAGATCCAAAACCTTCATAACTTGCGTCCAAGTGAAACAAGATCTCCTATTGGGCTGGATGCGTGCCATTTTCTAATGAAGGAAAAATACTCATTCCAAATTGTTTGATTTCTTCGGCTCAAACTTGGCAACAAACCTGCCACAGTTACTGGCAGGATATGCACTGTAGAAGTAACAGGCATTTTATTCTATTCATCATCTTTGTTTTCTGTAGTACATTTTCATATGTGTGCCTGTGCTTTTCTGAAACCCCTCAAAGCTAAAGAAATCCCTTCATTGCATCACCATATTTCCCTTTTACTTAACTGGGAGACAATCACATATAGACTAGAGAAGTGGAGGAAGAGAATAAAGGGTAACTGAGGGTGAAGTAAGTCTCCTTTCTTAGACAAACTGTGACATGTGCATGCAGCCACTATCTGGTTTTGAAGGATCCCAGCAATTCCAGGTACCATTCTCTTAGCTGGCAGTGGCATCTGACATTGGAAAGGAGTGGATAAATCCTAGTAACAAACTGACAGAAGGCCAAAGACCTTTAAGTCAATCTATTTAATCAATTTTTTCAACACATAAAAATAATTGTTATTTTAATAAAAATATTGTTCATTAGCCCTTGAATCAAACCGTACCTGGTCCATTACCTACAGTTTCAATAAATTTGCTGTCTACTTCCCATCTTCTGTAACTGTTAACCTAGTGATTAGTATGGAGAAGTGAAATCTACCAAGTGGGCTCTCCTGTTCCAGATTTTTTGTTCAAGAGATGTGTTGCTGGCATACAGTGACCATATAGTGAAAACTGCTGTGCTCCCATCTTCGCTGCTGCTTCTGGAGTTGGATGCTGTTGCAGAGGCTTCATGCCATGGGCTTGACTTTCTTTACCAGAATCAGGTCATCTTCAGTCTAAGGGTGGGTGGGATGCTGGAGAAAAAGGACAGGTCACAGAAGAATTTCTTCTTTATCTCTACTGGTCCCTTCAAATACGGTCTAGACTGCCTTGCACTTTAATATCTAGGACTTGGAAAGGTGTATCCACATACATGCTAAAGCAAGTAACAGTCACTGCAAGGAATGAGAAAAGTTTCCTTAGCAGTCTGATTATGCCTATGGTATCCTGTGCAAGAAAGCTTTTTTTGCTATAAATCAGGCTCCCACAGATTGCCTGTCCTTTCCCATTCAGGCCTTGCTTGGGGATCCCTGAGCAGTGCATGGGGAGGGCAGGCAGTTTTATCTGCTGCAGTTCCCAGCCAGCTGCAATGGAGCTGTGTGTCCAAACCGCCCTGTGTTAATTCAGCAACAAGAATGTGCAAAGCACTGATTCTCCGAGGCTGCTATGAAGACCAGGAAGATGAGAAAGGTGCTTTGAATAAACTGTATTTTCTGTGAATTATGGTTAGGAAAAAGCTATTTCGGGGGCTTCACAGAGTCTTCAGATACCATTCTTCTGTCTGAGATTATCTACCAGTGGAAAGATCTGTCTAGCCCAGGGGAGGAAATGCCTCTGAAGCTCTGTCTGTCTCTGAGGAGAAAGGTGATTAGAAAGGAAGAAGCAAATTGTTCTCTGCAGGTTCCAGAGCAACAGCTGAAAGAAACCTCTGTAACCCCCACACCCACTTTGTATTTGAGCAGGTCGGAAGTTTCAGGTAGCAAGGGAATCCTCTACATGAAGTTGACCTCTGCCCATATCTTTCTTGCCAAAGCAAGAAGTAGTTACCCACTGTGCCATAAAACCCCATCCAACCCTGTGAACAGCCTTCCTGATACACAGCGCTCCCTATTCTAGAGGAGATCTCGGTTCCACTGAGAGTGGGCTTTGCCTGCAGAAAGTTTGCTTACTGGAAGGTTGAAAAAGGATTTGGTAATTTTGAGAGGGTGGTGTGAGGACAACATGCATTAATAATGGCCCTGAGGTGGAGAAACAGAACACCATTAGCCCATCAAAACCAGCAGGCAATATGTAAGTGACAGTAACATAAAAGAAAAAGCTCTTTTTATTTCCCTAGTGGCAGTTTGCCATAACAGCTCCTTGCTATCCTCTTTCTTCTTTTCTTAAAGGATTCATTTTATACATCTCAGGACTAAAGAAAGATAAGTATATAAGCCCACAAGAACCAAATTAGCACAATATAAGACTTACTAACATTAAGTAGAGGAGAAAAAAGATGAAAAACTATGCACTGTTGTAAGGCTTCCTGGAAAGCACCTGATCGTGTGTTTGTACCTATAATTTTTTTAAGTTCTGAAAGTCTTATCCAAGTCTCGGTGATCCGAGTAACTGCTATATAAGACTTTGCAGGGGCTCTGCTGTGTTGTAGCTCCAATTCTGAACTGCAGAAAAATACAGGAGAGAATACTGAGTGTTTTTATATATAACATGTTGATGTAGCTGCATTGTTGCATATGACAGTCTTAATGTGCAAAGCATAATCTTCCCACACCTCCAGGAACTGGTAATAGTGGTAATATACATGCAGTGTTGTTGGTGACAATTCCAGTGTATGACAACCAGCAACCAACATTATGCTCTTTCCTTAAAAACCCCTAATGATAGAGGGATTTTCCAGACTGTATAGGAAATTTATTCTTTAGCAGTCTGGCTATTTTCAGCTTCTGTTTTATTCACACATACCTTGTCAATATTGAGCTCTTCCCAGAATCTGCTTTCACTTGAGAACTGAGAAGGGCAGTATTACTAAATTCTAAGTGAATCTGAAAATTTAGTATCTGTAAAAAAAATGTTGGGTTTGGTTTTTGGTTTGGTTTGGTTTTCAGTCAAATGAAGTGATTTATTTCTGATTAAAACTACGATCCATCAGGTGCCTGGGAGGAGATCTCAGAGGTGGAAATAAGTTCTCTCACTGGTAGCAAGGAGAAATATGAAGTCCTCATAATGCTGACAATGAGTCTTCTCATTGCCGAATCTAAATATCTGCCAGTCATAGAATCATAGAATGGTTTGGGTTGGAAGGGACCTGAAAGATCATCTAGTTCCAACCCCCTGCCACGGGCAGGGACACCTTCAACTGGACCAGGTTGCTCAAGGCCTCATCCAACCTGGCCTTTAACATTTCCAGGGATGTGGCATCCAGAGTTTCTCTCAGCAGCCTGTAGCAGTGCCTCACCACCTCATAGTAGAGAATTTCTTCCTAATGTTTAATTTAAATCTGTCTGCTTTCAGCTTAAAACTGTTCACCCACGTCCTAGTACTACATGCCCTTGTACAAAGTCCTTCACCAACTTTCTTGTAGTCCCTCTTTAGGTACTGGAAGCTGCTCTAAGGTCTCCCCAGAGCCTTCTCTTCTCCAGGCTGAATAACCCCAACTTTCTCAGCCTGTCTTCATAGGAGAGGTGCTCAAGCCCTCTGATCATCTTCCTTGCCCTTGTCTGGACTTGCTCCAACAAGTCTGTGTCCTTCTTATGTTGAGGATACCAGAACTGCACACAGTACTCCAGGTGGGGTCTCATGAGAACCCAGTAGAATGGGAGAATTATCTCCTTCGGCCTGCTGGTCACGCTCCTTTTGATGCAGCCCAGCATACAGTTGATTTTTTGGGCTGCGAGTGCACACTGCCGGCTCATGTTGAGCTTCTCATGAACCAACATCTCCAATCCCTTCTCCTCAGGGCTGCTCTCAATCCATTCTCCACTCAACCTGTATTTGTGCTTGGGTCCTGACCCAGGTGCAGGACCTTGCACTTCACCTTGTTGAACTTTGAGGTTTGCACAGGCCCACCTCTTCAGTCTGCATTTAAACCAATGTCAGTCAGCATTTAAAACAATGCAGCACATGACTAGTAAAGTTTTACCCCTTTTTTTTGTTTGCTATTTTTTAAAGCTACTCTTCAGAACCCATTCACTGTAAGTGCAAACATTTACTTTTCTTCTTACTAGCATCGTTATGCTTGTAAACTCACACTGTCCGATGGGAGAGAGATGCAATCCCCTTGGGCAGCACAGCATACCAGAAACCAGGGGGAATTCTTATAAATGTGTTAAGATAAAACTTAAAAGATGTACTGTGTTTGACTTTCTAAGCATTTGTCATGCTAACTTGTAATAGTAAGGAGTAATTCTGACTACTGTTGTGAACTGTGATTGATAATGTCTCGTGTCAAAGGGGAGCTGATCTTATTTCAGATGGGAAAAGTAGGTGGCGTATTGCTTAGGACAGGATAACTCAAAGTTTTTTCAATTTCCTTGAGAAGCTGTAGATAGAGAGCTGCAGCTGAAGGAGCTTAGTGTTTCCTCTGATCAAGCAATAGCAAAGCCACTGAATGTAAAAGCAGGGCACTCTTCACCCATCGTATTTTTGGATGGTGTGAGACTCCAAAGGAAGGCATGGGCCCTGTGTGAGAGAGTGGTGGCTGCAGCAGACAATGAATAGAGATAAAGGGAAAACAGCCATCCACAATGTTGTGAGGAATAGAAAAAAACAAACCTGCATGCATCTAATTTGTCACACTTTGAGCTATATAAAGCTTCAGAGTACTTAAAGTCATATACCCCAGGAAATCTGCCAAGAGAAAGAGGAAAGGCTACATGCTGGTTCATAATCCTATGAGCATTTATTGCATAGTTTTAGGTTGCTAGTCTCACAAGTTAGGTCTCATATTCCCTGTAGAATTTGTTAATTCTCAAGTTGAATGGCAAGTCAGATCTCATTGTTGAGGGATCTACCTGAGACATTATCCAGCGTTTGTTATTTCAACAGTGAAGGCAAGAAGCATTCCAACAGACATTCTACATCTGAACCTCATCTTTTAATGGCAACTTTTTGAAGGCATTTCAGCTTTATTACTGCAGGGAAACATCTTCAAAAATTTCCTGATTTACCATTCTATCTTAAGAACAAAGGGAGAAATTTATAGAAGATCAAACAGATAAAAATAGGCTGAAAAGACAGCAGATGCTGTTGATTTACTGAAGAATTCAGAACCATACATTTGGCAGCTATATTGTTTGCTGATACCACAGTTTCAGTGTTAATAACCTACATGCAAGCTGCACATATTATGAAGGATATTTTTTTATATTTTTTAATTTCTTTTTTTTTTTATTTCTAGTGTCTTTTTTATTTCTAGTTTATCTATTTTATTTTTATTTCTAGTGTCTTTTATTTTCTATTTTTTTATTTCTAGTGTCTTGTGACATGTACAAACAACTTGATTTTGAATTGCTTGCTTTACATTTTGTCATCAGAAACACTAATGATGATGTCTGAGATTTATTCACTTCTCCGTTCACATTCTTATTTGTCAGATGAGAAATGGGAAGGGGCCATATGCGTAATATATTTAGGTATAATTCTTTAAGCTTTGGCACAACACAGTATTAACCAAGGACCAGTTACTTGCCCTAAACTTCAGTGTACAATTATTCAAGTATTCACATAATGCATCTCTTCATCTGCATGGAGTCAGAATTCTCAGTCTGCAGAATTATTACTTCATATCGTTTACTACCAGTAAAAGCTCAAATAGCTAAATGGCAAAATTCAGTTTCTGCTTTTCTGTTCATTTCCCAACAGTGTTTTCCTGAGCTGTTAGGGCTTTAAAAGGCTAAAACACACTTTTTCTTTGTTCTTAATTCTTTTTATCAACTCTCTGAATAGGTTAGTAGAGTACAGTGAAAAATGCATCCTTTTTCCCAGAGGGTTGCAGTGCTCTTTTCCCAGAAAGGGGAGCTGAGTGTGATCACCCAGAAGGACAGGTATTTCACTGAGCATATAGGGTGTCATTTGCTTGATTTCTCTTGTTCAATTTATTATTTCAGGGCAGTTGTGTGTGGTTGTTTTTTCCTAACAAACTCTGTCAAATGAATGATCACATCCTTCATCTGTCTATCTCTTCCTTTTATAAACTTGCTACCTATTTTCAACCAAATGTAACGCAAGGCTTCAAGATCCTAAAAACATTAAATTTATGTGTTTTTCATAGACGGATTTCCTGGGTTCAGCAATAGCAGTCATATTTTCTCCTTTTTAGTAGCTGGTGCAGTGCTGTGGTTTTGACTTTCAGCCTGGGAATAGTGCTGATAAAACCGATGTTTTTAGTTACTGCTCAAATGTTTAGTCTGACCAAGGACTTTGTGAGTCTCATGCTCTGCCAGGGAGGAGGGGAAGCGGGAAGGAAGCAGAGACAGGACACCTCACCCAAACTAGCCAAAGAGGTATTCCATACCACAGCACGTCATGCCCAGGATGTAACTGGGAGTTACCTGGAAGGATTGGTTCACTGCTCGGTCGGGCTGGGTATCGACGGGTGGTATTGTATTCTCTTCCCTTGTTATTTCCCTTATCGTTATTATTACTGGTGGTAGCAGTAGTGATTTGTGTTATACCTCAGTTACTGGACTGTTCTTATCTCAACCCGTGGGAGTTACACTCTTTTGATTCTCCTCCCCATCCCTCCGGGAGCTGGGGGAGGGATGAAGGGGGGGAGTGAGAGAGAAACTGTGTGGCTGACTGGGTTTAAACCATGACAACGGGTGATCAAATAGAGGAAAGATGGATTGCTAGCTCTCCATCTTGCAGAAGTGAGCTCAGTCCTCATTTGGTGCTGGAGAATTTCCCTACATTGCCAGCCAAGGTTATTGCCCCTCTCAGAAGCTGAGAGAGAGCGACACTGTCCTGATAGTTTCGGTACTAACCAGAAATATGAAGGCCATTTGAACAGGACTTCTTTTTAAACATGAAAGTGATGTTTTAATTTTCAAACACACACCCCACCATTGCAAGCAGTGTGACTTAAACTTTACTGTTAAGTGGAAGTCATCTCTCTTGGAGTTGAGGTGTCTGTCTGCCAGCACTCATCCATCTACTCTAAAATTAAGCCTCCTTCATTTAAGGCAACAGAAGCTTTGAACAATTGGGCTGGCAAACAATTAGATCCAAAGTGCACGTTCTTACACACTTATACCCTCCCCTGTGCTGCACTGGATTGATTTTGCTTAGTGTCAAGATGAATGTGTACGATATAGTAATTTATTAGTTCTAAATGATTTTGATGTATTAAGGGGGCCCTAAAGTCTATTAGACTGAGTTAACCTCTTTGGTGGAATAAGGTGATCCTCCAGACTGAATTACCTGCAGTACCTTTTACTTGAAGATGTGAAAGTTATTTCCTTTATTGTATTTTCTCAGGAAAGCAGAATTAATCTCTCTCTTCCTCTGACCTCAGTTACACCTTTTCTCCTGAGACTAGAAGAAAGGCAGAAAGTATCTCCTCATAATTGTTTTTCTCCTCTCTTTTTCTGTCCTATTTGTGGCTGATACAGTAATATACTGACCCCATACTATATCCAGTATCAACTCCTAGTCAAATTGAATTAACTCTTTATTTCAAAATCAACTCACAAATTATAAGTTAAGCGTTCATATAGTTTTACATCCCTGGAAGGACGAGGCTTAGCATACTTTCTGTTTAAGGTACTAAGCATCTTTTTGTTTTACTTCATTTTTTGAGGAAATGAGGAGCTATCCTGGAATAGTAGTTGCTTTGGTGCTCTAATGATCATTAATAGTGGAGAAAGAAGCCCTGTCATTTCATCTTGGTAAAATGTATTTTACCTCTGTGATAATATTAATTAGTACTTTCTAGTAGCTGAGAGTTTCATAGTGAAATTTTGTGTAAATGAAAATGTAGCATACTGGATTAGGTGCTCAGCATTATTATTAAGCTGTAAGTCAGCTTGTCCCATCTGAGGGGGATCTTTTTTCACTGCTGGTTTTCTGTCACTCCACTCACCTGCAGTTTTGAGGAAGCATTGTTAACAGTCTGTTGGCCAGGTAAGATGTTTGCACTGCTCTCCAGCTATTCAAGGGTATGGATGCCTTTCTGATTCAGTCAGCCATAGGACACATGCTCACTAAAATTTACCGCTTTCTGCTCAGCCATGGGGAAGCTGGTTTTATGCAGACAGCTGTACTCCTGTTCCTGAATACACAGAAATGTGTTCTTTAAAATTATATTTGTCTACGTACAGTAGCCGCATGCTCTATTTATATCCTTTTTATTTTTACTTGGCTAAGTATGATCAAATATATACAGGATGTGGCCTTCATACATCATAAGATAAAAGATTCATCAGAGCATGAAGAAACATCCTAGCTACATCTTGTTAAAACAGTGTGTTTGAGTGTGCACATGCTGGTTATGTAACTGTCCTTGATGTGTGGCGTTGCTACATGCTGCCGGCTGCTGCCGGCCTGCCAGGCACTGCATATACACCTTTGCAATCTCACTTCAAGTACAGTATTACGTCAATTAGAGGAACAAGTTCATTAGACAAAATTAGTGATGTGACTGAACTGAAGGTGATTGAAAGGGTTTCAGAGTTTGCTGATGATGTTCAGAAATAAATAGCATTGGCATCATGTCACTTTTGAATTAAACCTACAGATATAATGGTTTTATTTCTTTTCCATGGCTCCTACAAGGCAAATGAAATTGTGAGGTATGAATCCTTGTTGTAACATGCTCATAAATAACCATATCTGAATTAAACTGCTAGGGTTTAGTCAGTAAAATTGCATAAATTTAACCCTTATACGAAAGCTGAGAACTGAGGCACAGTCATGTCTTCTTATAATTCCAACCACAACTTGATTGTTTGTCTTCATAATATGTATGTCAAGGTATCAGGCCAGGAATTCACATGTCTGGATTAACACCACTTCCCTTTGCTTTCATACTCCCAGGGAAACAAAATTGTGTTATGCTTTAGCAAATTGGGCATAATTTATTCTGTGAGCAAACTGATCATGGAGTTCATGAAAGAAAGATAAATGGATATTTACTTACATGTTTTTTTTCTTCCACAGAATGATATCACACCTTTGCATGTTGCATCAAAGAGGGGAAATGCAAATATGGTCAAACTCCTACTTGATCGAGGAGCTAAAATTGATGCCAAAACAAGGGTAAGCTTAAGTGTGAATGCTGTGAGTGACTGTGGAATTCTTGCCTCTGACTTGTTAGTTGCTGTACGGCTTAAATCATTCATCTTCCTGGCAGGCTACCGTGGCTGCACTGCATTTCTTTTTTATAAAATGGTTGCAGTAGGATGCTAAGAATTTACATCTCTCAAAGCAGTGTGTGAAACACCATGTATGGCAAAGCTCAGAACCAACAATTTTACATGTTCTCTGTAGAACATTTCATTAGGAGCTACTTCAAGCTACTTGGGGATAGAGGTACAGGAAAATACTAGAAGACAAGAATTCGATTCAGATATTTCAGAATTTGAATGTTAAAAACATAACTTTGAACTGCAATGTGTGTTTACCTTTTGTTATCCACAGGGCAGCGTCACAGAGCACAGTGTTGCTGATGAGTTTCATGCAGCTCAACCTTTCTCTAACTGGGTGCTCAGGTGCTGGCTCAGATTTGTCAGCAAATGTGCCAGGTGTAGTGATGGTTTCTGCCAGGTTGACACCTGATTCTATCCACTGAGTGACTTAGAATCTTTATGTATGTGGTTATATCTAATTGCAGTAGTTAAAACCCAGTAAAACCAGTTCATGGGTATTTTATTTGCTTACACAGTGGCAAAAAGAGAAGGAAAAAGTTCAAATATTTGGAAGTAAAGCTAGAACTGGTGTTGTGGGCTGTCATGGCAGTCTTTGCAACAGGCTCTTGTGCACATGAGATAACCTTCAGGAGCTGTACCTGTAGCTTTTTGACAATTATAGTTTTCATGAATTAGCTTATCATCTAACCATCTTCCATTTTTTAGACTTTCACCAGAATCATTCTAAGCAACTCAAAGGAATAACCTGAGAACATTTTGTCCTACAGCTATTACTGTATCCACAGGTTTCTGTTTGCTTTTCCACTGTTTCAGCAGTCTCTCAGATTTCCTGCAGTGCTTGTTAGGCATAGTCGTGTTTTTTTTATTTCTGTGGCAAATTCAGAAACTGGGTCAATTTATTTTGTCATCTCTTAATTCTTTTCACATGTTTTTCTTTAGTTGTCCTTCTGTTTTACCTTTAGAAGTCACTCATGATTTCTTTGTAAAATGTTTCTCATTTTTCTAATTGCGGGATATGGGAGAGATGACTTCTCATGGGTAACGGGAACATTGGGGATAATTTCTGAGCTAAAATACCAGTCTTCTATGGGCTACATGGGGTATGCTAGCCTGAGGGTCATGGGCCTACCATGTAGTGGGGAGGGACACATTTTGGTAGCACGACAAATGTGCATTTCTCCAGAGCAGGGAGAAAGGGACATGGGAAGGGATTCTGCAAGTATTCATATGGCCCACTGCAGCCAAAACATTGGGGACCACTACTTTTAAATAGTTGGACTCCAGTTTGTTGTTTTCTTTTAGTTATGAAAATCTGTGATCTGCTTCATTTTCTGTACCACAATGCTCGTGGGTCAGACATTAAGATAATTTATATAACTGAAAATATAGGCTGGGGCAGAAGCAGGATCCAGGAGGAGGTCAGAAGCATTAACAGCTCCTAAGTCTGGCAGAGCTTCACAGTGAGGTGAAAGGCAATGAATGAGTCGTTCACAAAGTGGTGGTTTGTTTTTCTGGCTTCCCCCAGAGACTGCCTGTTTCTCTAAACACCCATCCTGTCTATAAATAAGAAGGGATTTGCATAACTTTTCCTGCTTGTGTTGTACATGTGTCACTCATCATTTCACTTCTCTGGCATTACCAGAGGCATCATTTTCTGGCAGTTAGTGACTAAGTGGAAGTTTTGCTCCTGGCATCACTGACTCATCCTGGCAAGGGTTTACCAGCCTGTGGTCTGGGCAGTGTATGCCTCTGCTGAGGAGACTCACTGAACTGAGCAGACAGCTGCATGGCTGAGAAAAGGGAAGAGCATCACTGCAGCAGATCAGGGAGGATTTACAAATCAATAGGAGAGGCAGTAGAAGGCTGAAAATGTGGTGCTGGATGAAGAAAGGACATTGTTTCAGGAGTGTCTGCTTAGTTCTAATGTTCAATAGCAAAGGTTAATTGTTGTGAGCTGTTATAACACATGTTCCTGCTAAATCTCTCTTGTTATTCCTACCCTACCCAATGTTGTTTTCCAAGGCAGAACAATTGAGGAATGTCAACATTGTCATTACATTTTTTTAGGCACCATTCTTATTTTAATGTCCCTGACATAGAGTGCCCTTACATGAATACAGGGTGACAAAAGCTTCAGTCGTATCCTTTCGCAACATCACCACCAGTACTGAATGTATTGACAGACAAAGGGCAGTAAAGGCTACCTTTTCTGATACACATATCAAGTCATGCTTATCAGTTGAATGCCCAGTCAGAGCCCAGCCTCATGGTGTTCTGTGGGGCGCAGGTGTGGGTGCTAAATGCACACACAACTTGACAAACAGGTGGGATTTGCGCATGAAAATATGTGAGGCTCCTATTACCAGATTTATAAATGTGAGAATGCTCTCTTTTTCTTTTTAAAGAGGTTTTTAAAGAGATGAGCAGATTTGTTTTGTTTTGTTTGGTTAAAATAGTATTTGTCTCGGACACCATGGTATTATTTATCTCAAATGTTGGTTATGGAATACAAAATACCTCCATAAAGGTGAATGGCAAAGGTTCTGTACTCATATGAAAGCACAAAAATTCTTGAAAATTGCTTCTTTCTTTTTCTCAGGGACAGAAATTACTAGGCCTTTATTTTTCCTGTATGAGGTCTGTATTTCACCTTTAAATGATTATGCAGAAGATACTGGTTTATGTTGTTGACCAGACAATAACAAGGCGAGGATTTGATGGTCTGGCTCCTAGATGTGACATTTTTAGCTATTTAGCTGCCATTTTGTGCCCTGTTCTTGCAATCCATTCTCTATATGGGGTATTGGAAATACACTCCATGTATATGTTATTTTTATTTTTCACAGACATTCTCATTTTATAGATAAATTCACATAAAGCTTCGTGAGTATTAAATAAGTTAAACTAATTATTTCTTTTCCTTAGTAATTTCCAAGAGCATTTGCGTTTGCTGCTGGCAGATGGTCCTGAAAACTGCAGTGCTGAACTGCGCAAGGGGCTAAATTCTTATCCTGTTTAAATTATTGTAAAAGTCATCCATGGGCTCCCAGTTTCTCTCTGTTCATTAAGACTAAGATTTGATGAGCACCACAGATATTGTTGCACATCTGCAAACTGTAGCTTGGAGTTGAGATAGTGTTTAAGTATATGAGGTTATTTTTCAGAAATGAACTTACAAATATTTGAGACCCAGCCATATCCTTTTTGGGTTGATTTTTGGGTTGTTTGGTTTGTTTGTTTTTTTTTTTTTTCTTTTAGTTCATGCTTATGTTGCTTTGTTTATTTTAACCAGCTGTTTATCTGTCCTTTTTGTGGGTGAGATGTCTAGTAGCTGGTACCTGGGGCTTTGTACCGAATTCTTAACACACCTCAAAAACTTATGTGCTGCTTTTGTCCATACAGGGCAGCTTTTATTGTTCATGCTTTTAACTAACATTCTCACCAAAGACCTATTAATACCTCATGTAACATGTTACTGAATGCTGCCCTGATTATGTTTCCTCTATCTTCCAGAAAAGGCTTTTAAAAAGAAGAGAGTTTAGAGAGGTTGATTAAATTAGCTTGATTTGCTTTGGCTGTCTAATACTGTATATGCCAAAGTGAATTTGTATCTGAAGCAGGCAGCAAGCAAATTTTAGCCTGGATTTACAATGTTTATAATCTGCATTCTTTCAATTTTGCAGCTAATTTACAGACCAACACTCATATCTACATGAAAACATGTGTGATATGCTTTTTTAGGTGCACTAGATCATACATAAGCTGCTCTAGAAAAGCCACATATATTAAGATAAAAAATCACTACAAGAATGATGGTGACTTGGCACTCTTCCTACACACGCAAAAAGCACTTAGAGCAAACCTCATTTGTCACCCTATTGTATGGAAGGGGCAGTTTGCAATAGTGCCAGTGAAATTAAGAATTCAGTAGACTTAAAGCATGGAGGAACCATGAGATACAGAGCCCTGCTAGGCTGAAGCACATGCACAGAGACTCACTAAGCAGTGACGGGGATGCTGAACCCTAGATGCAGCAGTAATTGGTCCCTTGGGGAAGCATGCCTTCTACCTCTGGCTTAGGGCAGTGGAGTGCCTGTTGCACTCCTGCTAAGGCAATGGACAGACTCTGAGATTTGTTTCAAAGTCTGACATGCCCTTGCTGAATATTTCCATCACAGTAAAGTTTTTACTGGGTGTTGTTCTTAATTTCATTGCTTATAGACTAGGTTAGAAGCTGATGCTTGCTGATGTGAGAGTTGTGATACTAAGGATACCGTGGATTTGGGGTACAGCCTAGATGATCCCATTAGGTGAGGGAAATCCTAGGTGAGCACTGAAAGGGAAGGGGTAGCTAGGGAGCATGGGGAGGCTGATCTGTGCTTGCACATGCTGCTCAGGGGGCCCTTAGAGCCAGATATGGTGACAGGGAAACACTGCAGCAGGGAAGTTCAGCTGTTTGCACCATTATCACTAACCTCATGCCAATTGTGACCCCAGGAACAAGATCAGGGAGCTACACAGGTATCCAAGTCTCAACAGGAGCCAGTAACAGTGCTTAGATCTCATTGATTGGAGGGGTGTGGTATGTGTTTGAAATAAAAGCTAAGGAAAGAGTAGCAGTCCCCACGATGGGTATGCAATACTTACAGGAGGCTTGTGCCTAAGCAGAACTCCTCCTGTTGTCCTCCTGGCTTTGCTGGAGCTGCTTTCAGGCTCTCTGGGGGTGTAGACAATTACAGATGTGATTTATCATGTCAGTGCACACTTATGGAGTCCTTAATATGCAGATTATTGTCATAATTGTTTGTAATGTTTTTTCTGAGCCATTGAAGACTATCATATCAAAGCAAGTTTGCTGCCTAATACACATACCACATTTTATGCTTCACATAGTATAGTCTACATGAACAGTAAATAAGCAACTAGAAAATCTACTGACAAAATCAGTGAAGCCTTGCTGAGTTCAGAGCCGTCTCTTTTAATCTCGGATTCTCTTTTTCAAAACAAAATCTTGCTGTGATCTGTTCTTCAGGTTGCCTCTGCACATTTCTTTACATGCTTTAACTGTCATATAGCAATTAACCAAGCCAGGTGAATAGACAGTGTCTTTTCAGAATACAAAAAAGGAAGGTCTCTGCAGCTAAATGAGCTGTGTTCAAGTGTTTTTTCTCTTTACAGTGGAAGTCCTGACATCATCTTAACAATAGCTATAGATCCACTGTCCCAATAAGCACCTACATTGCATTGTAATGTGTCATGCCATGTGACGCATCTGGTGGTAGTGACTACTTTGTGGACCAGAATGAGCTTTAGCTGGCCAAGCATGACTGCCTGATGCCTCCTGTGCCACGGTAACCTTGTCAGATATAGGCACAAGCTGGGGGTTGCAGGATAGGCACCATGAGACTTTTGGGGCACTGTGCTCTGGGGAGCATTAAAGTAATTTTTAAGGAGCTAGTCTAGTGCTTGAAGATGATCAAATGTGTCTCATCCTCTGTGAGCTTGGTATGTACTGCCCTTGGTATGTTGGTGAAATGAGTTGGAAGGGCATAAAATCAGGAAAATGTTCCTCAACTTATAGTTTTGTGTATGATAATCTTGAGTATATTTCTTTGATGTTTCTGGAGAATGTGATAATTATAGGAACTAAAAAGAATTAACAGCTTAATCTACATGATCTTCATCCCCTGCCTACAGTTCTCTAGTTACCTAGCTTTGCTGGTTTTTATTTTCTTTCCCATACATGGTTTTGTGTGTGTGTGTAGGCAATATTTTTATGTTAGTTGTTTGTGCTCTGCTCAGTACTTGCTATGCCCTTGCCTGTGGGAACTACTGGTATAAGGAAGAAATTCTTTACTGAGAGGGTGGTGAGGCACTGGAATGGGTTGCCCAGGGAAGTTGTGAATGCTCCATCCCTGGCAGTGTTCAAGGCCAGGTTGGATGAGGCCTTGGGTGGCATGGTTTAGTGTGGGGTGTCCCTGTCCATGGCAGGGGGGTTGGAACTAGATGATCTTAAGGTCCTTTCCAACCCTGACTATTCTATGATTCTATGGGAAATATGCATTACCTTTTTCAAACACTTGTGGAGCTAAGGCAGCACATTTGCAGTTCAGCTGATAGACATACCATTCATGGGTTTTGAAATTTTTTTCTCTGTCTTTACTTACGTTTTTTGAGCAATACATCTTTACTTTGTTTAGTATCATTTTAACAAGATGCTCTTCGCTGTACTTCATGGGCTGAAAGAAAGAAACAGAAATGACAATAGCATCAACTCCAGAGATGCCTGTAAGGACATAGTGAGCTAAACTGTGTTCATCTTGCATGAACAAATGACTCCCTGAGTCCTGATCAAGTTAAGTCTGAACCAAAGTCTTTTCTTCATCTGTGTCAAAAACATTCGCCTTACTTTAAGTGGAAGAACATGCACAAGAACCATACTAGTTTTAAATGACACTAGCAGAAAAAGTTAATCACAGCAATTTCTGTCTGCTATCTTTCATAGGCTTATTGAGGCAGGGCAAGAAAGTAGCAGCAGAAGAGCGTCTCTCTCCTCCTCCCTGGCTGCCCTCTACACTTTGCAGGCCTTAAGCTGATGTTCTAGTAAATTGTAATAGTTTAACAATTATCAAGAAAGAATAGTGTAATTGTGCATGGAAAATATGTCTAAGAAGGTATCTTAATAGTATTTGCTATCATACAGACAGAGTGCATGTGCATGAATTGGCAAGGACAGGATATGTGAGAAGGAATTTTAGATAATCCTTGCAATAAAAATGATGTGACGCATGTATTTTAGACAATACAACATATGTGTTTTACACAATGTATGTGTTTGTAAGAGTGCCGAGAGGCACTGGGAAAAGGCCCCTTCCTGTATGACTTGTATTTGGAAAATTAAGAAGTATTTATCTTTCTTTTTTATTAGTTTCAACCTTTCTTACAAAAGCTCCTCTTTTGACATACTTAGTGAAAATGTAGTATTTTTTCTGTGTGACACTATATTCTGCATTTGTTTTGCTTATACTACATAAAATGTTTGCTGTTACTAATTCTGAAAACATTAATTTTTCTCCCTTATTTTTCTTGAAACTATTATATCACTGTTGGTAACAATCACTATGTTATGCGGCATTGAAAAACTCCATGTGAATTTACCCACAGTTACTCAAGGCATATGTGCTATCTTTCATCATTGCATTCATGTAGAACAGGTTACTTGAGCACTGTAAACGGGGTACAAGTCAAAAAATAATCAAATCCAATCAGTTTGGAATAACTCCGTTAATCATAAAAAGAATTTTCCTCTTATTTAAGGAATGTATTTCTAATACAATGATAACTGTTACTAAGCAAACTCTTATGAAAGAAGTATTGACAATATGCCTTGACTCTAGACCAGTCGTTCAGCTGGAAGTCACACAAATACAGCCTACAAGACAAGAGACAGAGTTAATCCAACACACTTTTATCACCTGGGGTTATGTTTTTCTCATCTAATATATACCTGTCAAAATTAGTGTAATAAGAAAAAGCCTAAGTAGGAAACTTTTTTTTTTTCTCTCAGACTGAAGGATTTTCCATTGACTTTGATGCATACTGACAAACGAAAGACCCAGTTTTCTCAAAATCATGCAGGCTATGAAGTGCAATCTCATATTTTTCTTATATGTGCACTTACCACTTTACTGAATGTACAGGGAGGCCAGAAAGTAGCCCTCTGCATGAGCACCAATTTGATATGACTATTTAGATGTTTAGAAAATCAGACTAAAAATGTACTCTGTCCATTTGAATAAACAGGTTCAGCTGTTCAGTTGCATAAGGGCAGCATCCTGTAGGAATTAATTAGTTCCTTAGGATATCATAGGACTTAAAAGAAAAAGTGCAGAAGATTTTACTGCTGTCTCTGAAACTAACTGGTTATAATGCTTGTGTCCCACAGGATGGTTTGACCCCCCTCCACTGTGGAGCAAGAAGTGGTCATGAACAGGTTGTAGAAATGCTGTTGGATCGTGGTGCCCCTATTCTTTCCAAAACCAAGGTAACTGGTACTGTTTTTTCTGCTGGGATAATCCTTGTACTTTTTTTGTGTTTGGTTTTTTTTTTTTTTGTAATGTAATTCTGTATGTCTCATATATTTAAGGATTTGACAATAACTTTCCTATTTTATAGCTATTTAAAGTAACTGTGTGGGAGATCTCTGAAGTGAATGCCGTATGTAGTGCAAGTCTGCATATGTAAAATCTATTAAATCGAGATACACAAGAAAAGGTTTCTGTGCCAACCAAAAAGGCGTGTACGGTAACCTACTCCTCAGAATTTCAGTAGTTAGAAATCTCTGTATCTGTCCTGAAATAAATACATGGTGATTACAATTTATCTTCAGCTTGCACCAAATTACCCTAAGGCTAGAGTAGAGACAAGAGATAAAAATAGAGCGATATCTCTTTCGCAGAAACAGCTCATATTTCCTTAGGACTTAGCCTGATTACCAGTTTCTCCAATTTCTATCTCCCTACAGTTTATCACGCAAAATTCTTCACAGGAATTTCAAATCACCTGTCAGGGTGTGCAGTTTGCTTTAGACCTAAGGGTTGGCATTAAAGCATGTACTTGCCAGAGCTCTTCTGGTTCTGGTCTCTGCTGTGCTGTTATTGCTGATTTTAAATCTCAGTGCAGCAGCCTGCTATGTAGCACCATGACAATCCATGACTCTCCCATTCAGGGCTGACATTTGGGTTGTGCAGTTTGTTGAGGTTCTTTCCCAAGATGACCTTTCACTACATGTTTTCTCTCAGCCTGTAAGCAACATATTTCCAACAACTTTTTTTGTTTCCTTATATTATTTCTTTTCTCTCTTCTGTCATTCTGTTCTATTCTGTCTCAGCACCTTTCTATATTCTGCTGTTCTCCTCCCTCTTCTTTGGATTTTTTTTTTCCCCCTCTTGCTGGAATATATTTAGCATTTGTTTGGGAAGGTTGGCACCAGCTTCTGCTCAGTGAGTCACTGGCAAGTGCTGTCATGGGTAATCTGACAGACAGGATTCACCCATCATCTGCATGTGGAGTATCCATGGACTCCCACAGCCCTGACTTGCAAACTTCACGAGCAGGGGGGGACAGCAAGGGGCTGTCTAGGAGCCCCTCAGACACATCTACACACCACTGCCACTCTTGGAGCCCAGAGCTCATACTCCAGGGACTAAGGCTCTTCCATACTCTCTGGTAGCTCAATTAATTACTTAAAGAAAAAACAAACAAACCATAAATCCTATTGGTTTGGTTTCCACCATCATAAATGAGAACCTCTCCTAAGGAGCTACGTTTCTTTTTAATATGGATTTTGTATTGTCAGGTATAATCCCTAAATGTAGCCTGCTTTTCAAGGCCTGTATGTTTTTAATTTGTTCATCTTCCTGAGAAGATTCACACAGCCTGGCTCAGAGTTCACTAGCCAAAATCAGGCAAATGAAACATGGGATAGTGGGTTTGAAATAGGCCAGGGCTGAAAGATGCACTTTGGATATTCACCTGCAGAGGTTTATATAAGCACCTTCAGCAAAATGAGAGCCTCTCTGAAAGAAGGAAAATAATGATATGAGTTAAAAAGTGAACAGAAGAAAGTTGAAAGCTTCCTGAGTTTCCTTCTGCTGTGTGAATTCTACTGTTTTCAGAAAGTAAGCTAAGAAGTAGCAATACCTCTGAATGATATAAATGAATCCATTCATTCGGCACTAAACTATGGTACTGTCCTCTGCAAAAATAAGTGGCTCCATTCTCTTCAACTTAAATCATATAGTATTGGAAATAGGGCACATCTTTGAAAGAATTTAAACTCTAGTCCTGAGTATGCCAGTGATTTCCTGTATGAGAAATGGCATCTCTGTGTATCAGTGTCCATCTTTTTTTAATGACTGCTTTTTGCAGCTTGTTTGGTGCTTTTCCTTTTTTTTTTTTTTT
Source organism: Psittacula echo (assembly GCF_963264785.1). Classification (NCBI taxonomy): domain Eukaryota; kingdom Metazoa; phylum Chordata; class Aves; order Psittaciformes; family Psittacidae; genus Psittacula; species Psittacula echo. Next base: position 50,092,083 of record NC_137743.1, read on the forward strand.
TTTTTAACTTCCTTCCCAGAGTTAATGGCACTTGCCCTGATTAAAGTCCTTTGACACAGCTACAAAATAGGTTGTGTATCACTGACAGTGTTGTTTATACCCAGTCAGGCATTCAATACTCTATATTTCGTCTCCATGGTCGTCTTCTGGGGTTTTTGTTTGTTGAGTGGTTTTGTGTGGTTTGTTTTGGCTGGGTTTTTTAAAGGTATCATGTGACTGTCAACATCTTTGGTTGATCTTGAACTTCTTCAACTTTTAATATTTTCTTGAGAATCTTCATAAAAGCAGTAAGATAACAGTGTTTATATAGTACCTCCATCTTGAAGTACCGAATCACTTCTTACAGTCAGTCATTGGTAAATTGTGTCTTGCAACAAGGATATGGGACAGGAGAATATTGTTATATGTAATATTTTTATGTTAAAAATGGGAAGACACATTGAAATATTAACTGACTTGTGTAAGATTGCAGAATATCTTCTACTGCAACAGAATTAAGAGCAAGCCTGGTTTAGGTCATAGCAAAAGTCAGTATCCCAATGATATTTTACCTTCATGAACTTTTCTAGCATCCAGTCTCATCTCTTGCTCTTTTGTGTAAAGTCTGGCTAGCTGCTGCACTTTTCTCATCCATGACAGGTTTTTGTCAAGTATCTTGCTGATTTTCCCAAATTGACATGTGGCTGCTCTGCTTCTTCCCTTCTTTCCCATCAATGTCAGCCTCTTTTGTACCAGTTTGTCCTAGAAGGGACTCCCGTATCACCTTCACAATTTCTGACTCCATCAGTTAGTGTGGTTTATTGGCTGTTATTGTGAAGAATGACACTTTTCACCTGAAGGATCTTTCTTATAAAAATCAAACAGAACAGCGTATGTTTAGTATCAACTAAAAACCATCATCAGTTATAAACTGTTATCAGGGGAACCTGGTGACTGAGGGAAATTAATCTTTTTTTATTCCACTGTTTAACTACACTAGGAGACAATGAAAATATTTAAAATGCATTGCTAGTAGCAAGCTTCCAGGCAGATAATTGCTGTAGTAGCTTTTGGGAATGGGAGAGAGGCTTATCCGAGCCAACATAAATTACAAGTGAGATGCCCAAGAGATGATCTTGAAAGATGTAACTGTGTCCAAGAATGTCTGCTTCTCAGTACTGAATGTAAACTGTTATCAAATTCTGACAGTATTAGGCTGCTTGCTTTCAACATCCTTCTTCCTTGTCTCTTTAAAAAATTATTTCACAGTGTATTTCCACCTTTATTTTGAATGTTTGTCATTACTGTTATGATATGGGTATGGGAAAGGAGAAGAAAGAAATCATCTGTTTCAGAAAGCCTGAGACCTCAGCTGGTTTTATCTTGCTACTTCTTTGCTAACTGCCGTCACACGAGGGCACTACATCTGTGAGCAAAAGTTTCACTTTCTTCATGATGGCAAGCACAGTGTACTGTCAGTCATTTACAGATGATATATTAATATCTCCTATTTTTACTCTGGAAATATATGTTGGCAGCTTGTTGATTAACTATTGTAAGCACTGCAGACACAATTCTTTGTACAGGTTTTATTCCTAAATACGAATCTCTCAGGTGTTTCCCTGATGAAGCAGAACTGTACCACTGCCGCTGATAGGTCACATCACCATGGTCTCATTCAGATATTTCTATCCCAGTTGCACTTGAAACTTTTGCTGTTGTACTGATGTTGGCTGCTGGGAAGAATAGTCTACAGGTGTGTAATGCAGTATACATTATACATATATACATTGGGCATGCATACAACCCAAATTCTGGAAAAGACAGTGGAGGGATGAGGGAAGGTTGGAGTGATTACTGAGTGATGCTCTGACCTACTCTCTCATGCCAGGAATATGCAGTCTACGTTAGAGTGATGAGTTTAATGCAGCTTTTAAAAACAGGAAATTTCCTGGCTAGGTTATTTAAAGTCCTAATATACTGTTCTTTACATAATTCATCTCAGTTGAGCAATTTATCTGAGCTATGCTGGCTGAAATAAGCTACGTTGCTGATACGGTATGACTGGTTTTTTAACCTTGAACTGCCTACAAACTCTAACCAAATAAGTTCCAAATTCCACATAGCTTTTGCCAAAGTAAGAACCCTCATTGTTACACTGAACATGTTAAGTTTATTTTGGGTGCTCTCTGGGCTTATAAATTTCTTCATACAACAAATACGCTAAAAACAAAGCAGAGGAGTTTCATTTCTCTGAGCATTCTATAACCCATCAATGTTGGGTCTTCTTATTTGCAGAATGGTTTGTCTCCGTTGCACATGGCAACACAAGGAGATCATCTAAACTGTGTTCAGCTTCTGATTCAGCACAACGTGCCTGTAGATGATGTTACTAATGACTATCTGACTGCGCTGCATGTTGCCGCCCACTGTGGCCACTATAAAGTTGCCAAGGTTCTCTTGGACAAGAAAGCTAATCCTAATGCCAAAGCACTGGTGAGTACACGGTGGGTTACTATTCACAGCTAAACATTCTTCCAAAGTTGCAGTGAGACTTATTTGAGAGTTATTTTCTGCCTGCTGATGGTTAACATGAGGATATGTTGTATTGCTACAGAACCAAGAGAGGATGCTCGAGGTTCAAAGTGTTAATAATGTATCATGCAATCAGAGTAGACCTTTGCTTATGGATGATCAACAGTGATTTATGAATTTCTAGTGTACCTACAGCTCTCTTTCCTCTTGGTAGCTTGTTATGATTCTGACTAGATGAAGCTGCTGCAGGCATAACTGCTGTAGTTTTTGGTATGGAGAAAATTCTCATTTTCTAAATGTTTGTAAAGAGAAAATAAGCAGTAACTTTTAAAACTGAGAGAATTTTTATTAGCTCTCAAAGATGTGAAGCAGTCAAAAGTAGGAATGAGTTACATAACCAGTATTTGTGGTATTTTGTGTCATTGAAGTAATTTGCCTTTCTACTTTAAAAACAACTTCAGCAACAAAATCTGTTACTGCTAAGGAGAGAGTTGAGAGCTGCTCACACTTAACTGGAACATGACCTCACATTACAAAAGCATACAACATTCTTTATTATATGGTAGGTAGAAAAGCTAATTTTGATCAGATCTGAGGGATTGGTTCTATCAGCTCTTTTCAGAATTATTCTGCAAGTGCTTTTTTGGTGAATATACAGAACAGCATCAGCATTAGTGCACTAATGTTATTGTACCAGTTGTGCGTGCTCTGGACAGCTTATTTTCCTGTTTTATTTGTTTCCTGCTCACACTAAATTAGATGGAATATATTCTTTTATAAAGAAGGGGCAAAATAATTTTAATTATTGTAAACTGCCAGGTAATGAATAAAAAAATGTAGTAAGATTAGTTTAGAAAAAGATCCTAATACCAGAGCTTCTAAAGTAAAGTGCTTTTTTTTACCAACATTCTGAAAGGTCAAGAGAAACCCAACCAAAAAGAACCAACAACTCCCCCAAAAAACTCCAACAAAATAACCTCAACCAGTTAACTGTGAATATGTTAAGCAAAACCAAAGGCTCTGCTAGTTTTAGGTGAACTGAGTTTTTTTTTAAAAAAATCATTATACATTGGAGTAGGAAATATTATAAAATAATATAAAATAATATACTAATAAATAAATAAAATAAAATAATGTATTTCATCACTAAAACTGGCTATATGTGAAGACCTTAGAACAGCCTTCCAGTACCTAAAGAAGAACTACAAGAAAGTTGGTGAAGGACTAGGGTAAGATGCTTTAAATTAGAAGAGGGTAGATTTAGATTAGAAATGAGGAAGAAATATTTTACTCTGAGGGTGGTGAGACACAGGTTATCCCAGGAAGTTGTGGCTGCCCCATCCCTGGCAGCATTCAAAGACAGGCTGGATGAAGCCTTGAAGGACCTGGTCTAGTGCAAGGTGTCCCTGCCAGTGGAACAGGGGTTGGAACCAGATGAGCTTTAAAGTTCCTTTCAACCGAAAGCATTCTATGAATCTTTGAAATATGTCTTTTTCTTTTCAGACTTTTTTTTCTCTTTTACATTAAAAATTTAGTGAAGTCAAAACAAATCTGTGAGTTGCTTTGTTAAAACAGAGGAATGTTTCATGGTGTATACTATACTCAATTCTACTTTTTAAGACATATGCAGTGTCAAAAAGTATGTTCTTTCTCATTTACAGAATGGTTTCACACCTCTTCACATAGCCTGCAAGAAGAACAGAATGAAAGTAATGGAACTTCTTCTGAAGCATGGTGCATCGATTCAAGCTGTGACTGAGGTAAGAAGTGGTCTTTTCACATTTGTCTTTGTTTTTCCTGCAAAATTGTTTGTGACTATATTGATTCATATTTAAATATTTCTAAAAGAACATGTACCAAGCAAGTCAACAATTATTTTCAACCAGGTATTACAAAATAATAAAACTGAATAATAAAGTCAGTTATTCTAATGGATCATAGCACCCAATTTATATGCTTTGGAGAAAAAAAAGTGAAATATAACAGATTAAAATATTTAAAATATCTATAATTTCTCAAATTTTTGCCTGTAATTTGATACACTGAAGATGAAATTCACTCTGTTATGGACATCGAGGTGAAGACTGTGCTTCACTCAAGACCTGTTTTGAAAGGTGGTTTAATTCAGACCTTGTTTTGGCTTTCCACACGGAAGTTGAATTCACCCACCATCAGGGGTTATCACAGATCAGCTAGAAAGAAATCAATATGCTATTATGTCAATCAACATGAGATAGTCTACACCCAGTTATTGGCACTATTTAAAGATTAATTATGCACCTATGGAAAATTTGGTTCATCTGTGTGTATGTATATTCTACTAAGTTAGGAGGAAGGGTCACATGTATGAATGTCTGAGCACTGTGGAAGAAGCCAGGTTAGAAAATAAAAAAACAATTCTGTTGATCAGACAAGGTACAACTGGGAACAGTTCATCTCCCAAAAATGGAGTTTCATTTGATGCATGGGGTTTTTTTTGTTCTAATCATTCAGTAGCAAACCAGAGCAAACAGTTTCTTCAGAAAGAACAGAGACGGCACTTGCTATATGTCACATATATCCAGACTAGTTTTTAAAATCTAGTTGTAGATGCACTTTTCAGAGTCTAATGTGAAGTCATATTAGCAAAGGAGTGAGAAGTACAAAAAGAACATTAAGAACATTAGCAGAAGAGATGCAATGCCTGTCCTCTGTATTAACAGTGTGGAAGTAGAAAAATCATGTACTCAATTTTATCCCTTTAAATGCAAAGCATTAGTTAGTATTAGTTAGTGTTTATGATCAAAGATGATACACATGTATTTCCTGCAATCTGTTATTTTAAAAGCATTTACTAAATTATGTGAAACAGGTAAAAGAAATAACATACTCAACCAGTTATTCTGCCTTACTGCTTATGTCTGCTGTTTTGTGTGAGGAAGTAACAAAAGTGTGTTTTCCTCACCCTTACTCTCCTTGTACCTGTGTACATCTATGAGGACACTCCTTAAATCAGGGGATTTCCAGAGATCCACTGAGTGTTCTCCTTATCTTGGTAGCAAAACCCCCTTCTGCAGCCTCTGGCGGACTGTTGGTACAGATGCGCAGAAGCAGCTGTGAAGAGGCTTTAGGGTAATTCTATGTGGAGAAATATTAATTATTGATTGTATTTCTAGAGCTAAATCCTTTAGGTCATGCCCTGTTAATGACTGCTCTGGTTTTTCCGCTCTCCTTCTCCCTCCCTCTCTCTCCAGTTGGTCTTTTGTATAAGGGCACTGGTGCAGATTTGTGGTGATGATGATGGTGCCACAAGGTCCTGAGGGAAGGGGGAATTCTCTTTAGTCCATGTGATTCGTGTCTATGCCTCCCTGGCTGGATTCCATAGTTCTGAATTCTCTTTCTCCTGGAGAAACAGTGGGGATGGAGTTCACCACTAAGTTCAATAGACCTTTTTGTTCATCTAAAAGCAACTGGATTTGATGGGGACAATGGACACCGCATCTTTTTTGCATTCACATACCACTCATAGGTGTTTCCAATTCAGTGTGCCCTTTAAGCATAGATTACGTTTTTGAGAAGACAGGATCCTCTCAGAAGAGCAAGCACTTGGGTTTACTTACTTTAGAATAGCTTATTTTTTCACTATGGCATTCTAGTAAAAAAATGTGGAAGTAGGTATTTAAGTTTGATTTTGGTTTGGTTTGGTTTTCAGTCGGGCCTAACTCCAATCCATGTTGCTGCCTTCATGGGACATGTAAATATTGTATCGCAGCTAATGCATCACGGAGCATCACCCAACACTACCAACGTGGTGAGTAACAGGTTTCCTTTTGGCATGGCAGAACTGTGAGTTGATTATAATATTTTGGAGCAGCACTGTTGTGAAGAAGCACCTAAATCTGGTGTTTACCATTCACCTCCATAGCAGTCATGGCTCCTACTGGAGTCATGGGAAAGTTCAGCCTCCTGACTCCTATTTTGGGGATGCTTAACATGTTGAGAAAACCTCAAAAGAGGCTGATGTTAAGCTGACTCTATTCTTTCTATTTTCTGAAGAATGTGAACATACTGTAGCTCCTCATATGTGATTTTTGAGATGTGCTTTTGACTGTTGAGCACTGTTTCCCCAGGACCCCGGAGGTCTACCATTTAAGGAAAGTTCTGCTGCTATCAACAGATTGCAGCAGATTGTCAGGACATATTGCCTGTGTCCATACAGCCATACAAGTGTGCTTTTCTACTGGATGTGCACTGCGTGCCCTAAGGCTCCTAGGGCATGTGTAAAAACTGAAGTCATTGTTAGATGAATATTTGACAGTTGGGAAATAGGAGGAAAGTAGAAACTTCTTGATTCTTTTTAACAGTTTGGCCTCTAAAATCTCCCTTTCAACTTCCATATACAGAAGCATTTTGAAGGCAATCTTTTATTAAGATTTTCGTCTACTAATACTTTTAGGTTGTATAAAAACGCAACACCATTTTTAAGTTAGCAGGTGTTTGCTGAAGACATATCAATGTCCAAAAATATAAGAAGCAGTTTCCATCCTGAATTTATTCTGGTCTCCTTGGATTTGTCATTCATAAAATCCATGAAACCTTAGACTGATGTACACAGTAATGAATTTTTCTCCTCTTGTTCACTCATCTCAGTGCTTGTTAGATAACAAATCATAGTAGGGGCACAGGCATCACCGGAGGAAAGCCAGATATATGTGTTTCTGTATATACAAAATCTGAAATAATTTTTTTGTTTGACTAAACTAGGCACTACTTAAATGGAGGTCCGTTTTAACACTGTGAGTAATGCTAGTAAACACAAAAATTGTACTGTCTCTTCTCAGCAAAAGACTAGTGAGGCACTATTGTCTTGTGGAACTGACCCTGAAATAAACTGCTTTGTAGTATACAGCTAAGAGGTCAAATAGTGACTTAATCTCCCATCTTGCTCACAGAAAACTACTACAAAATATTTTAGTGGAGATTATTCTGAACTGGGTCACCAGTATTTTTGTATTTATGAAACATGCTGGGGTTTGTTTTCCTGCAGTGTGTTTTTAATGGTATTTTGTTTTTGCTGCTGCATGCTAGAGAGGAGAAACAGCACTGCATATGGCTGCCAGAGCTGGCCAAACAGAGGTCGTTCGATACCTGGTACAAAATGGAGCCCAAGTGGAGGCTAAAGCTAAGGTAAGATGATGGTCCAGATCTTATAACCCTAGATTATCTATATATAGCAAAGAAAGGAATCTCATTCATCTTGCATGTGTCTTACGGCAAGAGAAAATGAGATGAAGCCATGGGCATTTGAGTAATGACCACTGATACTATGTTATGTATTCTCTTGCTGTAGTCATGAGTGATCTGTATGTAAGAGAGAAGACAGGAGATGCAAAATTGATACCATGCCCTTTTTTTTTTTTTTTTTTTGGGGGGGGTAGGGGTGTGCGGTCAGCTTTTAACATAAACTGTCACGTGTTTGAAGAGTTTTGGGTTTGGGTGGGAAGCAAGGAGGGGGAGGAAAGCCTCAAATCTGCTTTTATTTCTGCAAAACCGTAAATCCTAGGCTGCTGGTGTCTCCCATCATGATCCTAAAACATCTGCCTGTGTGCATTCAGAGATAGTTATACTGTTAAAGGACACCTGCTAAAGTAAGAAGGCACAGTAAGGGGATGTCACATAGGGCTGGAAAGAAGAAACAGAGCCCATAGAAACAATTGCAATTGAGGATTATAAGGGGGAGGAAAAAGAAATGGTCAAGAGCCACTAAAGAAACATGCAAAGTTATGGAAATAAAAGAGCTCCAGGAAACAGACAAGGGAAGGAGATAAATGGGTGCAATAAATAGCAATCTCATTAGGTAGAATCAAGATTTGGTTTTGGGTTTTTTTTTCAAATAGTGATTAAATTAATACAGTTTCAAAGAAATCTGGTTTTTGTTTTGAATCTTGTCTGTGCATTGGCTCACAAATAAAGTTACTGGTAAGATTATCTACTTATAAGGAACTCTGACTAATTATTTGTAGCAGATACACTTCATATCTGCAAGCAGTCTGACAACAGAAGTGAATCATGTGGTCTGTAAATCTCCAAAACCAGCCTTGAAAGTGAACAGCTTGTGCTCAGAAACACAATCATGCAAATCTTTTCTGTTTAATTAATTTGTGCAAAGTACCATTGCCTTTGATCAGTTCGTTATCATGAATAACAGCTAAATGCAAGTAATAGATTATAGACCAGTGCTAACATCAGCCATGAAGAATTTGTGGGAAACAGGCATAAACTGGAAACATTTAAGAACCGTAAAGTGTTTCTACCAGTCAGAGGAGAATTTCCCTGTAGAGGAGCAGCATTCACGTCCTGACACTCTCTCATCCTAAATCCCAAAGGTGTAAAATCACTGTTGTAGGATGGGCATGGGCAGAAGTCTCTCTAACTGAGAACACCCCAGAACTACTCTGCTGCAAGACATGATGTAGCAGTGCTTAAAAGGTAGGAAGTTTAGCAGGGAAAAATGCGGTCAGAAAGGTTTTTGAATAGATTTATGAGGAACAGGAAAAAATACTTAGAACAAGGTCACAAACAACAACGTTTTCACTGAAGGAAAATAAATAAACAATGAGACTCATGACAAGGCAACCCCTGTACTTAAAACTACTAGGGTTTTTGTGTTCTGAATGGCCAGTAAGAAAACAACAGTGAATTTCAGCACCATGCTTTATCTTCAGGTACAGCCACTGTAAAGTTATCTGCAAAACACTAAACAAGTTGTTCACCAGTAAAAAAGCACAAAATACAATACTCAATGCAAGTTACTAGGCAATAATATGCTAAGCATCTGAGGCCATCCGAACTAACAACAAGTTGTTAGATGTTGCTGGGAATCATAAATGAGATCTAGATGTAAACAATAGAGCTATGCATTAGCTACATTTTAAGAAAGGTCTCAGATTCAACTGGAAACTCTATGCACCTTAGTGGCAAGGCAAAATGAGGCAAATCCAGATTAGAAAAAAAATTGATTACTTTTTTTTTTATTATTGTTTACTGTTATGTACCTGTCTGGAATATTTTCTGGTGCATCAACAAAGCACAAGGTATCTTTATTATATGACAAAGAGAAAGACAGTGTGCAACATTCACTATTGACCTCAGTAGAATTAATGCTCATCTGCAATTTTGGAAAGTGGTAGAATCAGAGCAAGTATATTCTGTCAAAATATGAGCCTCAGTTTTCGCATGTAGGACTCTGTTGTTTCTTTTGTGTTTAGGATGACCAAACACCACTTCACATTTCTGCTCGACTGGGAAAGGCAGATATAGTACAGCAGCTGCTACAACAAGGAGCATCTCCAAATGCAGCTACAACGTCTGGCTATACACCCCTGCATCTTTCTGCTCGAGAAGGCCATGAAGATGTAGCTTCTGTTCTTTTGGATCATGGTGCATCTTTATCTATCATTACCAAGGTAAGGGAGTTACTAAAGTGATAGCTTCAATAGTAAAATATGCCTGTAGCAAGCGCTACTTGTGAATTAAATGCTGCAAGAATTGAATACACATGAAAATGGTGTAAGAATGAGCTACATTTTATTAAAAGGGTACATATCTTCATGATTTTACCTTATGTAGCCTGATGTATAACATATCCCAGTGATCAGACATGCATTCTCTTGGAATGAAAGAAATGGAGGGCAGAAATTCCTAACGGGAATTGATAAGCTGTTACCCAGCCTTGTCCTTGGGTCTTTGGTGGTGTGAAAAAAGGAACTGACTCTTCCCTTTTTATGGCTGTTTTAACATAGATAAGGCTTTGCCTTGCAAGGAAAGGCCTCCAGACCTGCTAGGCAGATGGTAATCTGCAGACTTGCTGCCGGTACTCAGGGCTATGTAAGGGAATGGATGGAAACAGCAGTACCCTTGTAGATCAGAGACAAACCTTACCCTGAAAAAGAGTGCACAAGGCTGCTATATAACTGTTTTCTCTTACAGAAAGGATTTACTCCTCTACATGTGGCTGCAAAATATGGGAAAATTGAGGTAGCCAATCTCCTGCTTCAGAAGAATGCATCTCCTGATGCTTCTGGAAAGGTAGGACAGAAGAAGCCACTGCCACTTGCACAGCAAGTACTTAAATGCACATAATACTCTAATAATATCCTTCTATCTACTTACCATGACACTAATATACACAGCTTGGGAATGGGTTTCATGTAATATTTCAGTCCCTGTTGGGGCTGTCAGGAGCCAGCAAACTCTTGACAAAAGTGACTTTTATTGTCATTAATTGACAACAAAATGATGTCCTCTTTGTACCCATCCAGGAGAATGGAGACAAACCATTCCCCTACCTTCCTGCCCAGACTATTTACAGTCTTTATCAGAATATTTAGGCAGCTGGCTCTTCTCCCCCATGTCTCATGACACAGGGCAAAGCCCAGTAGGACCTCCAGCTTTTTAAACTAGCCCAGCTTGGATTTTTACAGATCCAAGGGACAGTTTACTTATCCACTGCAGTAAAAGAAAAACATTACCGAAGGTATGACCTCAGGGTCAAAATTCCTTACCTGCTCTGTCCTGAGGGCAGCAGAGGTATGTGCTTCTCTGTTCGTCTTCCCTAGGAAATGTCAAAAAGGCTTTCACAGCTCAGTAAGATTTCCAAATCTGTTTGGTTTTTTATTCTAAAGTTGTCAAAGACCCTGGGTATATGAATGAATAACAAACGTGTTTTTTCACCTTATCTCCTCTGATTCTTCAAACTCTTAAGTTTTCCCTGGAGAGGACCTGTAACAGCACTTGTTTGTTCTGCATGTGTTTTTAGAGCGGTTTAACACCACTGCATGTAGCTGCACACTATGATAATCAAAAAGTGGCACTCCTACTGTTGGACCAAGGAGCTTCACCTCATGCATCTGCTAAGGTACAAGTACTGGCCTCTCTGGGGGAACAATGTTACTGGCCACTCTGAGGGAACCTGGGCTTTTTGTGTCATTTTATTCCCTGTCTACTTCTGTTCTTTTTAGGCTGTATATGCTTGCAATTACAGGGAGCTCAGTGACCTTGTTTATTAATGCCTCCCAGTCACATAAAACTGCTAGAATAATTCTACAGGTGAATAAAACAGCAGGTAAAAAGCAAGCATAGATGTAGTAATATTTAAAATCTTTAAGTAAAGTTCAGTCTAGGCGAATAATGTGTCTTGCTTTCACTTGTCTGGTCTCTTTTGTACCCTCTCCCAGCCACCCAACTGTATATTGTTGTATCTTAACATCTGTGCAGGGCAAGCTTGTAGCTAACACCTTGCTACAGAGTTGTAGTTCTCTTGTATTATGCCACAGGATGACTTCTGAGGCGTGATATGTTTTTCAGTACAATGTGTTCAGTGCATAACTATTAATGTGCTTCACAAGACTTCTACCACAGTGTAAATGTACTTGTGAGGAAAATAAGGCAGGTAGCCTCAGCACTGCTTTAATTGCAAATTACTGTAGGCAAGACAACACATAGTGTAAGATTTCAGGGGATGTGAAAGAGTAAATCAATAGTTGAACAGCAACAACACTAAAACAGGATGGAAGTGCATGTAGGTTCATATGAGGTAAATACCTCATCTGAAACAACCCAGACACATTCCTAAAATCACTACAACAACAAAAACAAAAAACAAAAAAAAACCCCACTAGAAAAGTGAGAGCTAGTGGAAAAGCCAGTATCATAGATAGACAGCTCCCCTTGATTGCCTTCCTCTCACACATGACTGAATACAGCCATAACACTAGAGGCCTTCTGCATGGCTAAAAAAAAGAGGATGGAGTCTTTTATACATGGTAGGCCTAGAGTTTATAGTGCAAAGGAAAGGAAAGTTAAATAAACATAGATCGCCAGCAGCAACGGCACAGTTTAAAATCAATAATGTCAATAGTGACAATCTGGAGAGCAGTGCCCCAGGAGGTGAACTGGAGTGATCTCTGATCTTTTACTACTGCAACACAGCACTCTTAAATGTCACTGTGGGGAAGAAAGGGCCTTCTGAAGGCCTGACTGACCTAGTTTTCACAGAAAGAAACTGTCAGTGGAAGCTGTGCATCCTATATGGGCAGGGATTGCAGCAGCCACTTTTCAAGGGCTATCCAAACCAAGGTGGAAGCACTACAGACTGGAATAATATTGCACAAACTCATGTGTCACCTTAGCTTCCCTATCTGTAACAGAACAGTTTTGCAGCTGCCACTTCAGGCCTTCATGTGCCAGCTGTAAGTTTTCCTAAAATGAAGCATTTGTTAGTATTCTGCAGCAAGTGAGCCACAGCACACTGTGTAGAGTGTCAATATGAAATAAAATTAACAGTAGTATGTTTGTTGCTTTCGGCACCCACTGTGCAGTCATCTGAAAAATGATGTTGGTAACAGCAGATGAGTTCCCATTTCTTTTGTAAATGTGGTCTAATAAATTTGTTATGTTGTATCTCATCAGTGGCTCCACAGTTAGTTTCATCAGCAGTTGCTTTTTCTGTGACACTCCTGTCTTTAACACTGATCTTAAGAGTGGCTCATTAGCCTGGCCCAGCAGCATTTGCCTTGAAGAATGATCAGTGAAAGGGTATGGGAAGTGGTCATGTCATAGTACAGTGATGTGGTACAAACAGTTATTCTGGTGAACCATGCTTCTTTTTAGAAGACAAAATTAGGCTTCTGCCTAATTTTAGTTTGGCATCCACTTTACAAGGCTTCTCTTCCTTTCTCCTCCATCCCGGAAGCCTCAGTTTTTCTCTATCCCTTTAACTGTTTTCTCTTTTCTCCTTATTCCCTGGCAGCCAGAATAACCCAATACCCTTCCTTCCAAACTTCTCTGTTCTTCTGCATCTATGCATAGTGTGAGCCCTTATAAGGAGAAAATGCAGTCTGAGACTGAGCTGAACTTCAACTTTTATTTTTCAGCTCTTTTTTTGCCTTCTCTTGGCAGCCTGCTTCTTTCCATTCCACTGAAAGCAATGTATGCCCATTTCTCAGGAAAAAGCTTCAAATCTGCATTTGTCATTTTACAAAATGTACATAAGCTCCATTTAAAATACGCACAGTTTAGCATATATGCAGGATTTAGCAAGTAGTTTCTAGGATTTAGTACGTGTCCATGTGGCAATGGCTGTTTTTCATGTCAGTCTTGTTCGAGACGTCTAAGGGAGAGGATTGTGTTTGTTTTTCCTGAAGCATTTTATCTTCAAAGTGAAAATTCAGTGGCCGTATACTTCCCTTATTGATTGTGGCATTGTGTTCCCTGGGTATCATTTTGAAGTATCCTAGTATGTAAGGTCTGAACTGAATCTGAATTTGATTTTGAAGATTACACAAACTATTCCACATGGAGTTAGTGCTGTGCATTTCTCACTTCAAGACTGCTATTAAAGCTCTCTTGTAATTATTTATTGCTCCTATGTATTTATTCTTTGCTCCTACCTGCATTGCCCTGCATCTGTTGTGACCTGTCTTCTCATATAGTCCAGTCCTGCTGCCTCATGGGGCACAGGGAGGAGCCATTCCAGGTGAATGCTTTGTGCCTTTAGATAGATTTTATTGGGCTGTGTAGTCTGAGATGCATATGGTACTTATGATACCATGCAAAATGGCTTATGCTTATGGTCTCATTCCCTCCCTCCCAGACCTTCTTCCTTAGTCACATGCATACATTTGCCATTTGCTTAAAAATGAAGGATAACGCATTTCAGAAAGACAGAAAGTTCTTGGTTAAATGGGCATCCCAATCTGCACCAAAAGCTGGGCATACCTTAGTGTTTTGGTATCTTGCGTTAATCTATTATTTACATTTATGTTTATATCCATTTATCTATTTTCTGCCAAATCTATCCTTTTTTAGAACTATAAAACTTACGCAGTTTTATTTTTAGTAGTGGGCTCACTGAGTACACATATTAGAAGGAATAAAAAATTAAGAATGCAAGACTCCAGAGTTGTATGCTTTAATTTTCACTTGATCTGAATGAAAACAGCATGTCAGTAAGGTTAAGGTAGATGCTGCAAGAAAGGCCGTATTTCAGGTACATAATGCTTTCATTCACACTGGGAAATGGGAAAAAAACCAAACAATAACAGCTGTTCTGAGTTACGAACACACATCCTGCTCTTCTATTTGCCAAAGATTTCATGTACATTTAAGGAAAAGCAGCAAATGTCTGTGAAATGAAATCAAATTCCTGTTCCTAATAGCTTGTGCTCTTCTGAACAGATATTTTTTTCCCAAATTTGAAAGATTCTTTCAAAATGCTCCTATCTGTAACAATACTTTCAAAACCAGATTGCTTAAAGCTCTGATACATTAATTTGTACAAATAGTTAATATTGTATTTGACTATGTTTGGCAGGATTTTTAAAACTAATGACTTACTTTTATAGAGTTGGGTAGGTGCAGGAAAGTGATTTATCACATTGCTCAATGAGTAGCTTACAATGAAGTGCTTTCTGTTGACAGAATGGCTATACGCCGCTGCACATAGCTGCCAAGAAAAACCAGATGGACATTGCAACTACACTGCTGGAATATGGTGCTGATGCCAATGCTGTAACCAGACAGGGTATCGCCCCTGTACATCTTGCCTCTCAAGACGGCCACGTGGACATGGTGTCATTGCTTCTTACTAGAAATGCTAATGTAAATCTTGGCAACAAGGTAAGTGTTCCCCCAGCTTTGTGCTAAGGCAATAAACAGACATGGTGATGAGAAGCCTGCAATTAAATTTTGTCTACTGTGATTCTAGACAGTTTGAAAGCCACTGCAGGTGTCTGAATACGCATCATAATTTCTTCTAGCAAAGAGAGTATCATGCAGCATGCCACATCACATTGAATGAACCATCTTTCATAGTACCTGGGTTTTAATGATAGCACATGCTTCCTTCCATGTTATGCTCTCCTACCAAAACATGACCAGAGAGAAAAGGTCTTCCTCTCCCCAGCAGTTACTGGGGTTAGCGTGTGTAATTTCTGAGCCTCTAGGTATATGCCTGCCCATTAAACAGTGGTAACAGCTAACTTTTCAAGGGAAGCTGATTTTTTAAATGGAATAATAATAGCAACTTTGTCTGAGATTTTGGTCATTAATATAAGTGATTCTTCCCACACACACCCCGGGGGGTGTTAGTTAGAGCACCCCTTTTCTCCTGGGGGCAGAAGAGGGAAGTTGATAGATTTTAGTTTCTGTATGTATGAATTTATAGGCTATTAAATCCGCTCTGTAGTAATGTTTCTAGCAAATGTGCAGCCTTCATTCTCTAAATGCTCCACTAGACATCAGAGATGTTGTAAAGTATGGTTACAGCATGGATTTATGTGGCTAAAGTAGAAAGGCAAGAGACAAATTTTTCATGGAAAATATTTTTTATTCTCAGCAGGTAGAAAAACTCTGTGTCCTCAGAGGCCATGGATGATGCTGCACAGGGCTGCTGTGTTTTCCTGTTTCTAACTTTATAGTTTGGTTATTTTTGGGGCCTCCTTCAGGAAGCTTCTCCTGCAGATGTTGATCTTTCTGTCTAGTCTCAGTCAAGTGTGTGGGCTTATGCAGTGCAGGATGGACTGTATCCCCACAGAGCAATTTGCCATGTACACATTCTGCGTCACATTGGCTATCACAGTTTTGCTGCTGAGGCTGATATAGACCATGATTGCAGCTGCTTGGCATTTTGATTCAGTTCCTCCAGAGATCAATTACCTGCACCATCCTTCAATCTGTTACCTTTCAGTTGTAATCTCTAGTTTCTCATTATGCTGATAACGCCACTTTTTGAAAATAGTTTCCCCTGTACTCACTGAGGGATGCTCATTTCCTCCAAGCTCAGCGCCTACATTTGAAGCCAAATATTTAAAGCACACTAACTCTGAATTTTGCAACAGGAATAAAAAGAGCATTTATTTTCTTCAGGACCCACAGAATGGCTGGGAGCTGTATGCTCACAGCTCAAGGGTGGGCACTGAGCACCTATTAAAACCTTTTTAGAAGGCATGGCCCGTAATATCCAAGCTTCACCTGCTTTTCTGTCACTGGTGCTAGAGGCAGTAGGAACAGGAGAGCAAAAGTGCTGTGATTTGCAAGTAAAGGATATTCTTTCCCATTCCTAACAACATCCTCTCAGCAGATTCTCTCTTCCTCTCTTTTACCTGAAGTCTTTTATGTGACAGAAAGTTGCATAGCTTTCTGAGGTTTTTAAGGTTTTCAGATCTGAAGTTTCAGATGAGAAAAATAATAAGCTATACAAAAAGTAAGTGTGTCAGTACACATCATCTAGCAAGTCCTTATACTTTCTGGGCAGAGAGAAATGGACCTTATCTTACAAAAATGTAGTTTTACCTTTTCTGTCTGTGTTTGAAAACAATCAAGTATAGAGGACTAAAAGGTAATGATAAATCTGAGTGAATGTTACTTCTAGAAAACTTGTAGAGGTGTAAACAATAATTCAATATTTATTTTAAAATATTACTCATTCTAAGGAAGTGAGTTAGTCAGGAGGTAAAAACATACTAAATTACTTTTTTCTGAAAGTGTTATAACTTGCTATCTCACATTTAATGCTGCATGAAGAAACACTCCTTGTGTAAAGGAAACATTATCTTACTGGCTTTCAAATTGTATTTTCTTGCAAATCAACACATTATTAGGAAGTACATTACACAGTGAAAGAGAAATTTATAATTTCTTTGAATTCAGTAGGATGTTTTGAGTGTTACTTATACCTGAATTTGATACTAGTATTCATGTACCTCCTCTGAAGATTGTTACTTGTTGCTTCTAATTTACAGAGTGGACTGACGCCACTCCACCTGGCTGCCCAAGAGGATAGGGTCAACGTAGCAGAGGTTCTTGTTAACCAAGGAGCTGCTGTTGATGCACAGACCAAGGTAAGAACACCCCTGCAACATGTATTATTTCCTTTCAGGGATGCATGAGCCTGTAGACTGGAATAATAATCAATTTCAGGGTGATACTGAAATAACAGCAGAGAAGCATTCCTTATACAAAATATCATAGAATATATTCTGAAAACTGGAGATATGTGAACTTGAGTGTTTAGGTTATGCTCAGTCTTGGAGGAGTAAGCTTATTTCTTGCCAAATACTTAAATCAATGTAGATTTAGATTGTATCCTACTGTTGTGTTTCACGGAGGGTAAATGGGATTGAACTGTTTTTTTATGTAAGGAAACATTCAGAAAAGCTTCATTTCCCTCTACAGAGAGTCATATAATCTTCTACCATATGCATGTTCTCATCTGCTTTTGTTATTTTTTACATGTTGCATGTACTTTCCATTCAGCTGACAGTAGAAACAAAACACAGGAGAACTGTTACTTAAAACATCTTTATTTACAGCAAGAGAAGCAATGTAAACGTAATGTAGGCATTCCTGGCTAGAAAGTGGCTAATACTTTTTCCCCTGATATAAGAGACTTCATGAAATGAAGTAATCTCCTTTCTGTGAGCTGATATTAAATAGCCATCTGTAGACATGATTCTGCAAGTAAAGCCATTGTTCATTTGTAAAGATTACCCCCTACTCCTACAGCTTGGCTCAGCCTTTATGGCTGGATGCCTCTGAATTTCTAAGCCTCTTTGTTTTGCAAAGCATAGTGAAGCGACCTATTTCATCATATGGGTGCATTCTAGGGAACTGACATTTTCTGTTGTCCCAAGTTCAGACTAGACCATTGTTCTCCTGATGGTAAACATTAACTTACTAGGTTGTCAGTAAATATTGCTCTACTGTACCTTCAAAAATAATATTAGAGGTGAAACATTTAACTCTTGAGGACAAATCTGCAATTCTTTATCACCGTTATCTAATATGAAATACATATATGTGATGGTAGTCTGTTTCAAATTTACTTGTCTGAAAATAGCTCTGGCTGAAGTAAATATTTCAACTCTAAGTAAGAGATCTGGCTTTCCAAGGTGCTTCAGGGTGGCTTTTGAGACCCCAAGCAATGACACCTTCCACTTTGCAGTATTGGTTTTAAGAGCAATGTCATGAGTAAATTCCCAAATCCTGTGTACAAATGGGTTTGTGCACACTAATGTTGTATACGGTGCTCCAAATTTAATGATGATGATCTCAGTGTTGAGACCATCAATACATTTTTCATGCATTATCTAAATGTCAGATTCATTCCTTTAGCTGGGTAAGAAATCAGTTATGATCAAATACTTGGAATGTAGATCATCAAATCAGCTAAATTAATGAAGTCTCACAATCGAACTTCCACACTTTTTGCTGAGTAGCAGCTTTCACAACTCTGTTAAGTGTGTGCCACAAGTCGTCTGCTGTGCTTGCATCCCATAAATGTGCAGGTGTGTCAGACTGTCCAGCAACATTATCATTCTATCATCACACTGACATCTCAGAAACGGCTTAATCCATCATCATCTCTGGCTGCAGCTCAGCTGATTAAGATCTGTGGCGGAGGGAAAAGTCACTGTTGTGTGATTTTTCTACTGTGTAATTCCAACTGTACCAGCTGCTGATTTCAGTGCCTTTATTCTGACATGAAACTGAAATAGTTCTGCTGAAATCCCAGGAGCTTCTCCGGGTTTACACTTTTGTGACATATTCTCTGCCTGTATTTTACAGATGAATCAGTCTGAGTTCTTATCATTTGTTAAATCATCCAGCAGTAGGCGAGGTCTGCCCTGGTGCATTCTTGCATGATTTCCTCAGATACATGTGGTTGCTTTTCTGGAGATAGTTCCTACCTGGTTTTGGTTTCTGTAGCAAGACATTGCAGAACCTGCTTTTAACTTGGTCAGAGCTGAATCGTCTTCTATCCTGTACAACTTGCCTGTGAGTGTTTGCCTTTCTTCCACTCTTCTCTGTCCCATATATAGTAAGTAGTCTAAGGAGACATTTACATTGACAGGTGCAGGCAGTAACACATTCCCTTTGCCTGCTCTCCAGCATCCAAATAGGATCCACTGATGGCCTCTTAGTCATATTAGCATGGCGGAAACATCTGAGATACTTTCACAGCTAAGAGGCAGGGCATGTTTACTGGGTCTCAGGGCCAGCCTGGCACAGTTGCACAAGTTCTGTACTGATCTTTAAGCTCGTCAGGGTGGCAATGTTGTGGAGCAGGCACATGACCGTAGAGACACACAGAAAAGGAGCTTCAGTTTGTAATTCACAGATCTCCTTTACTGGGAGCTAAATTTCTTAATTGCATCTCTGACAACTGAACTAGTCAGTAGATAAAACCATGCACAGGGAAGAAAGCAGCCGTGTTTGACTGTCTGCATCATGAATACTGTCATCAGTAATAGTCATGTAATTTTAAAGAAGCCAACAGTAAGTACCTTGTTGTTCACCCTCATTCCTCAGTTAAATATGGAACTAGTGAAAGTAAAGAATATTTTGCCGATACATATTTGCTTCCGTGGGACTGCCCCATAGTTGTCAGGAAGTGGGGCAGGGGCTCTTAGGTCAGGCAAAGTCAGGATGTATTTAAGCATAACTACTTTATAGTGTGACAAACCACCTGTCTGGGAAAATGTGCATTATTAAACCTGTAGGTAGGCCTTGTGGTGAAGAACACCCACAACAGCTTGTTCTCCTGCCTACCATGCTAATTTGCCCTCTGCTGTAGAGGACTGTCTGCTCCTTAGGAAAAAAGGGCCCACATGCCTTGCAAGATTCTGTTAGATAGGAGTGAGCTTGATGCTTA
This sequence comes from Psittacula echo, assembly GCF_963264785.1. Lineage (NCBI taxonomy): Eukaryota > Metazoa > Chordata > Aves > Psittaciformes > Psittacidae > Psittacula > Psittacula echo. The sequence continues at coordinate 50,112,289 of NC_137743.1, forward strand.
TTCTCTGACTTCTGGAGAGTCCCATCTGCTGGGTTCGTACAGCAGTGAACCCTCCAGGCTCCATGTAGTCAGACACAGGAAGGTTGTCTGCCAGATATCCACTCACTACTGCCTGTGATAGAAAAAAAAGTGCCAAATGCAGTACCATGTATTTAGGACGGAATAGTTTCTAGATAAACTTATGATCATCTTGAGTTTCTAGGGTAAGAGGTGACAAGCTCTGAACTTCAATAGTGGAGGAAAAGAGTAATGATGTAAGAACTACCATACCCTGACCTTATGTTCTATGCAGGTGAAGTTTAGATGATTGGCTTGTAAAATAGCAGTTCTGTAGTTACAAGCTCTCTTGTTTGGATGGATTAACTGTTCTATGAGAATAAAAGGTCTGTGCATGCTGTCTCTAAAGCCAAAGGCATTGGGGAGCAAGATACAGCAACAGCTGACTTGGCTTTAGAAGCACTGTTGCTATGCTTGCATGTTTGCATGATCTATCCAGCATGTCCAGTTTAGATTCATTACTTTGGACATACAGGGACAAAGATGTGTCCATCTGCGCCTTAAAAGTTAGTGAAGCTGCATAGCTTATAGTGCTATTATATTGGGGATATCCCCTACCAGCAGCATCACCACTAACCTTCTGTTTTCTTCTCTTCATGTCACACCCATACGCTTTTGTTGCCTCAATTATTGTGGTCTGGATGCCTTTTCAGTAGTCTTTTGTTGTTGTTGTTGTTGCTTTTTCTTTGTTTATATTCTCTCGTTATCATATTTCTCATTTTCCCAAGTTAAGGTTCATTAGTTATGTCACTCCAGCACAGTATCTGTCAATAGAGCGAGAACGCTTAGCATCTTAGCAGGTCACTCAACTTCTTGAGTAGGGACCAATGAGCTATCATATTGCCCTCTGGTACATGCTGTTTAATCATCATTTATATATAACTTACACTCCCTATGAAAACATCTACAGTTTGCAATTCTGACACATGGGAGTTCTTGCTGCCTCTCAGTTTCTGAGGGCCATATACAAAATTGGGTTTTTTCAGGTGATTAGAGAAGATTGGACAGAAACAGATTTTGCCTCTCAAAGCTATTGCAGGGAAGAAAAAAATCCAGTACTACAGAAAATCTCTTGACGGGGAGGTTAGTCTGTATGATTTAGATCAATTCTGGCTCTAAAAATCATGAGCACTTTGAAAATTGCTCTCAGGCCTGTGCTGTGGCTCTTTCTTGAGGTAGTTTCCCTCCCAAGCAATTGCGATTTTTTCACTGAACTTTGTTGTAGAAAAAGGCATGAAAGGAAGAAAAGCTGCTGGATTTGAAGTCCATTTATTGATGGCATTATGGGATCCTTCTGGTTCTTATGGTTCCTTCTGCATCAATTAACTAAATAGCCTCTAATCCCAGAGCCCCAGGAGTCTGTCTCAGCACTGAAGAGTAAACAACAGTGATTTAGTGTGCCAGAACTAGTGCTCAAGGCGCCACAATGCTGCTCCTGCCACTTGAAGATGAGATTTTGATATGTGGTTTTAGGCCTAGCCACATTAGACTGAGCTCCAATTGATAAGCCAGAGAAAACACCTTATCTTAATATGCAAGAAGCAAATAACAGAATGGTGGAAAAATAGCAACACTAAAATGTACTTCAGGTGGCGAAGCTTCAGAGCTGCTTCAAAACTCTTCACATTTAGAAAGCTTTAAAAACTGAATGTAGTGTTCACAGAAGGCATGTTAGTGTCCTGCTGCAAAGGCAGTAGGTTTTGTCCATTCTGACATTACCATTGGTGTTTCTGAATTTACGTATGTTAAAGAGTTTTCAATACTGAAACTCTGTGTTATACAATATCATACTTAATGCAAGGAATGCTCATCTTATGCATAGTATTGGGAGTTAAAAAATCAATCTGAAGCCTTGGCTGCAAGCAGATAATCCTTCTCTGGTGGTCATGTTGGGTGTTTAAAGGTTATACTAGTACCTGTGATGTTGCTTTTGTTGCAGGGAGTTGGCATGGGTAAATATGGTATCATGGCTCAGCAGGTCTCCACATGTCATTTTTCAACTGTTTATCCCGTTGGATAGTGTTATTGTAGGATACAGTGTTACTGTGATGGACTGGCAAAGGAAGCCTGATGAGAGAAGAGTGCTGGTTCATTCAAGGATGAAGAGCAGGATTTGGAGCTTTGATCTCAGTGCAGGTCATTTTAGTCAGACGGTTGTTACACTGCATTTGGTGTTGGGCTTCTGCTGAGGAAATTGATGGTCTCACAGTCCCTGGTTGAAGACTGTCTGGAAAATAAATCCAGTATTAAAATGTCTTTTGTTCCTAAAATCATAGTATTGGTAGGAGATAATGGTGACTGATAGGTCACGATGTTCTTTTGCAGGTTGAGCTGGGCCTTTTATTTCAGGTTTATTCAGGGAGATTTATTCAGATCTGCCTGCCTTGTTCTGGCAGGAGCCCCATACCTACCAGCCTGAGTGCTATAATGGTTCATAACAGCAAGCCAACTTTTCCATTGTAATAACTAATTTTCAGATGCAGAAGGAGATAGAAAGGAGGTTGAGAGGGTGGGAAAGTGCTATAGAGAAGAATTACTTTCATACAGAACACTCATATACAGATATCTTGTAGTATATCTTCATAGAATCAGAGAATCAACCAGGCTGGAAAAGACCTTTTAAGATCATCCAGTCCAACCCTTACCCCAGCACTGCCAAGGTCACCACTAACCCATGGCGCTGAGGGCCTCATCTACACGGTGTGTGAACACTACCAGGGACAGTGACTCCAGCACTGCCCTGGGGAGCCTGCTCCAATGCCTGAACACCCTCTGGGGAAGGAATTGTTCCTCATCTCCATCTAAACCTCCCCTGGTGCAGCTTGAGGCCATTTCCTCTTGTCCCATCCCTTGTTCCTTGGGAGCAGAGACCAGCCCTCTCCTGGCTCCATCCTCCTGTCAGGCAGTTGTAGGGAGTGATAAGGTCCCCCCTGAACCTTCTCTTCTCCATACTAAACCCCCCCAGGTCGCTCAGCTGTTCCCCATCACACTTGTGCTCCAGGCCTTGCACCAGCTCCGTTGCCCTTCTCTGGCCCCACTCCAGCACCTCATGGTACATTATCTCTCTCCTTGGCTCTTGGTACATGCTCGGCTGTTATCAGAACATTTGCATGGAAATTTCCAGCCTAATGTGCAACAATGAACCTTGGAAGGTACTGCAACATGTTAGGCCCTGATTCAGCAAAGCAGTGGTGTGTATGTACACATAGGTTTGCCTGTTTCATTCGATCTAGGCTGGATGCCTTTGTGATCTCTGGTTCTAGAGTATTTTCTAGCCTTATCAACAATAATCCTGTAGCTTCATTGTCTGACATTTACAGCAGAGAAACAAAAACAGAGCAGCTTGAGAGTCAGCATGACTAGAAAGATGCAGTAATTCAAGCTGTTAAGATTTATGGTTATTGCCAGTGGAAGATATTAAAGTAATTCACTGAAATGATATACAAGGCTTGTGATAATTTCCCTCAAAAAAAGGAATTTAAAGGCAAGAGAATAAGGGATGCTTTGTCTTTGTGTGTTCCATTAGAACTGAAAAGCTCAGTATTTCTGATTATTTTTTTTTTGGCACTTATTCTTTTGGCTTTTGATAAGCCCTTTCCAGCTGCTAACTCCCATATTGCTGCTCATTCTTTAAAACAACTAGAAGCAGCATGGCAGCTGACTGCCAGAAGGTGATGCGCATTAGAGTTGTATTAAACAAAAGCCCTGATTTTCTTGGAAGTAACTTCTTTAATACTAAAATGTCTAATAGGTCCCTGGGCACTTTGCCAGTAAATACAACTGAACCTAATTGCTTTGCAGAAATGTGTATAATTGTGAGGCTGGGGTGTGTTTTTTTTTTTGTTTTTCATTGGGGTTTTTCAGTTGGTTGGTTTTATTTTAAATTATTAGTGGCTTTTGAAGCAAAATATTTCTATATTTTCATTCTATAGAGAATGAAAGTAGCAAGCTCAAGTATCCATGAGAGTTACTACTTTTATAGTTAATTTGGTTGTGTAATTGCAGAATCTGCCAGTTGGAGTGTTTCAGAAAAGTTAACAGAATATCTGTTTTCCATGAGGATGTTGGGATACATATATATAAATGTTATACCTTTCTGAGCTAGAAACAGCTGAATGCTGGAATCTGTACCGTAGCTGAGAAGCAAAGGATATCCTTTTTTGGGTCTTGGGCATTAAAAGTACATTTTGCTAATTAATTTTATTTTGACCAATGCCTTCACTACAAAATATAAGCATGAAAGATGTCCTTTGGTGGCTGATGAGGTCTAACATGCCCAGCGAGATGTGACCCACCATGTCAGATCTCTGTCACTCTACTGTCAGTGACTGTGTGCTGCATTGGGCACTGCCTCATCAAACATAACGTGACGTGACATGACCAGTGGGTATGGCAAACTTAACAGAAAGCTCTTAGGCCCCTCCAGGGAGCTCAGACAAGAAACTGGTATTTTGCCACCAGGCTAGCAGGTGTCCACATCGCTACTCGGGACATGCGTAATGTCTGTAGCAGAGAAGCTGCCTTTCAGTGCATGCTCCTCCATCTGCCATACCTGACCAAGCCAGGAGCACTGAAAGCTTGGGAGGGAGCCTCCTTCAGCTTCAGCTCTGGGACACAAAGAACTGTAACAGGGACGATAGTGACCACATCACCATAAAAATTTACGATTTCAACCATACCTTTGGATGGGAAAGAGGAAAATTTTTTTGTTAGTCTCTGATGTAAACAGCAGGGTGGTCAGGAGTGACAAAGAGCATCAGTAATTATTCCTCTCGCCACTTATGAAGGTACCACATGTAAATCTTTGTATATACAAATTGTAGAAGGAAATTGATGTTGTACTGTAGTAAGTAGCAGGCTTTTGATAGCTCCGTCTTCAATATTCATTGTTACAGGCTAAAGAAAGGGGCCTTTACAGATCACTTCAAAGGGAAGGTTGATATCAGCTGTTACTGGCTCTCTGATACTCTCCAGATTTAAATGTTTTAGGGTTATTAGCAGAGGGTTCCCAGCAGGTGGCCCTTGACTTTGGATTTCTTCTCACCAGTTGGTTGTATGTTATTGGATTTTCACTGACCTTGCAGGTCATGTTAAGAGGCCTGTATTTTGAAAGGGGAGAAAGGGATTAAGTTCTTGTATGAGGAGGTTTCACAGCAGTTTGGTTTTGGGTTTGTTTTTTTTTTTTCACTTATTGTTTTGATAGTTTGGCTGTGTTTCAATCTAAATTTATCTTTGGACATGTAGGAGCAGGGGCCATAGAAGTTGTGTTTGTGGTACATGGCTGTGAGTACACTCAGCATTCTGCTGAAAACTTAGGACTCTGGCCAGCTTAGCGAACTCTGTAAAATTCAGACCCTGGGCACTGCTAGGAAGCTATTAGGCCAACCCTAAACTAACAGAAGCTGTAAGATGAGGTCCCAATGTTCAGTTCATGATGATTACAATTTAGCTAGTGCTTAGGTTCTTACCACTATGCACAAGTATTCTGTGGGAAAAGTTTCTCATAGTCATTTGGCATCTGATACAATGATCACATAAGTCAATGGAAAGTTTCATTCTGCTGATGCCAATGGAATTTGGATCCAGCGCTGTTTCTGGCACTGATTAACTCGTCCTGGTTGTCAAAGCTAATAGTTTGTTTAGATGGCAAGTGGTATATAATTAACTGAAGAAAAAACTACACACCCTAATTTAAAGTAACTGGCACAGCTACCATATCCTAGCATGTATTAATACAACTGAAATTAGGTAACCTTGTGTGAAGTAGTATCAGAAGCAACATGACATGAAGAAAATTATATGTCTAAACCCATGGACACTTGAAGCTTCCCACTGGTAGAATTAGTTCACATTTGAGGTTTTCTCTTTCTGCCTTTCCCCCTGTTTTTCTAGCAGCTTTGACCTCACAGTTTAAGCGTGTGTGTAGTGTTGGCTCCTGAACCCTCGGCTGACCTTGGACTTGCCTCTTCAGTCCTTTTGACAAAGGCATCTAACCTAGCCACACCTCACTGACATGCATGTACAAAGGAAAGACGAAATGCTGCTTCTAACTCTCTGTGGATTGTCAAGCCCTGGAACAGGCTGCCCAGGAAACTGGTGGAACCACCATCCCTGAAGTATCTAAAAGATGTGTAGATGTGGCACTTAGTGACATGTTTAGTGGCAAACATGGCAGTGCCGAGTTAAGGGTTGGACTTGATGATTTTGAAGGTCTCTTCCAACCTAAATGATTCTATGATTCTATGACAAAAGTGGGCTCTGTCCCAGGGTCCTAATAGTCTGGCTATTGGACAGGAAGGGAAATCTTTAATCAACATTGCAGGAGTTGAAGATTACAGAAATAAAAGGCATTCAGAGAGGTTCACTAAGAATGGGACTTGAATGCACATTCATGGGAAGTGTGGGGTTTTTCCAAGACTGAAGGGTTTTTTTCATAGTTTGAAGAAATAAAACTTAACAGGATTTTTGCTGTTTCATGTATGGGGTTTTTTGTTACAGGATGTGTGGGATGTTCACATGTATTAATTGCTTATGTTCATTCTAGATGGGGTACACTCCTTTGCATGTTGGCTGCCACTACGGAAACATAAAAATTGTTAACTTCCTTCTGCAACATTCTGCAAAAGTTAATGCCAAAACGAAGGTGAGTTTTCCGCTTGTGCCTCACTCATTCTGTGGAGGCAGCTTGTGCACTCTGCTCACTGCAGCCTTTCCCTTTCCCTGCGTCCGCAGAACGGGTACACGCCACTGCACCAGGCTGCACAGCAGGGGCACACCCACATCATCAACGTCCTGCTCCAGAATGGCGCGTCCCCCAACGAGCTCACTGTGGTAAGCGCAGAGGGGCCACCACGAGGCCACAGCTTTCCTCTAGGGCTCAGTTTCCCATCGCTCCAATGTCCTCTATGCCATCATCTCTTCCAAAACATCTGAAAATCTTTCCATTTTCATCCCATTTCTGTAAAGAGTTAAAAACTTAGTTATATATCCTACTACCAAAAATATATTTATTTCAGTCACCAATATGCAAACATTTATTTGGCCTTTATTGTGCATTCCTGTGCAGTTAATTAGCAGTTTCTACACTTTTCCTTACTAATATTCAGATTTTGCTATAAACATTTCAATTTCTAGAATGGAAACACTGCCCTTGCCATCGCAAAACGACTTGGCTACATTTCAGTCGTTGACACATTGAAGGTGGTGACAGAAGAGACCATGACTACAATTGTAAGTACAGCTTTATTCGGTAGTGAATGGAAGAATTTTTCCTAAGCCAGTGTATTCATCTTTGTTTAGTTACATGTCTACTGAGATTCCAGCTTAATTTCCACCAATTTCCTTTTAGCAGTATAAAGTGGATAATATGCGCAATATATTTTTAAGGTAGTAGACAGGATGTATGCAGGAAGAGTATCAACCAAGCAAAAACTGAACAGTGTAAATGACTGGTCATAGCTGTCATGTTTTTCCACACATCTTATTGTTTAAAGCACAGACCACATGAATATGAGCCAGTTTGTGGTTGAAAAGACATTCCTTCACACTTGTGTAAATAGAATTTGCTTCTGCCTTTTCAGAGTGTTTGCCAAGGGACCGCCATATAATGGTTTGTATTCGGACTGAGAGGACCTATTCCAATCTAAGAAGTGGTTGGAATTGACTTTATAGCAACTCATTGCATAGTTTATGGCATCTTCCAAAAGATGGTGAAAGGATGTCTTCTACAAGCAGCCACAGTCAGCTCCTGCAACCCGAGATATCCATTCACTGACAGATACATGAACTCCAGGTTGTCTGCCTTGCCTCTGAGGAAGGCTTTTTGAAATGTTAGCTGGGAGAGATTAAAGAGGTTAGCAGTGATCAATTACTACCTGCTGTCAGAAAAATGATGATTCACAGAATCCAAAATATTTCTCAGATCTTTTGTTCACTAACATTTTGACAAATTGCTCAATGAAGAAAAGTTTTCTGAGGTGAGGAGTCTCCATGTACCACCATAGTAGTAAAGCCAAAATTGGGTCTCTAAGAACATAAATTTAGAGCCTTGGCTCCAAATTTGCTTTTTCCTTTCTGCAACTTTTTTTTTTTTTTTGGTTAGAAGTAAGAAGATAAGTATATGCACATATGTATTTTTAGCATATCAGAGGCAGATATATATATATATATATGTATAAGGGTAGCAGAAATTTGACTGATTGCCTAGTATACAACTAGTTAACTGCAGGAAAAGTAAAACCACATTTTTATGCTAAGAACTCCAAATATCATGAGGTTATTCTTAGCTTGTAGAACCAAGAACCTGGGGAGTTTGTGCTGCATAAGGTGACTGATCCTTTATGTTCTGTTGATGAAGAATAGGGAGACGGTGGGTCAGGCTGTGAAATATGCTATAAGATATGTTAGATGCTGAAAGCCCTGTACTACCCAAATATCTATTTTCAAGAGAAGCCCAGAAATAATTTCCATTAAAATCAGAGTATTCTGCTTATCAATCACAAGTGTGTAATTGTCAAACTTTGGAAGCCTAGAATGAAACCTGACATATATATTTTATTAAAGGGTCTTAAAAATTCAGTTTGAATGCTGAGACTTATTTTTTGATGCTTGTGGCTAAACAACTCCCAAAGGTAAATTTAATGAAACCAGGGATAAATGCAGCTAATTATACTATAATTTATACTCAAACACCAATAAAAAATATCCAATAGTGCCTGAAAAAAGAGTCCTGGGATTTTGCTAGTTTAATGGCAACGTGTTAAAAATCTTTGCAAATAATTCCCACAAAATGAAAGAAGTGTGAGGCTTTTTACAAGTTTTGTGATGTTTGAGCATGCAGGAGCTCTTCTGCCTATACCAAGTGATGGCAGTAGCCCAAGAAACGTAAACTGCCAAATGAATATTCATGAGGCCAGAGAAAAACTGAAATATTTTAAAAATACATGAAAATGGAAAAGCTGTGTTGTCCTCCTGAACTTGTTACTCATTTCTTATTTGTATATGAAGGATGAGAAGTAATGGTGTTCAAAAATAATATAAAATATGAATATATTTAAAAATATAATAGAAAACCCCCCATAAAGACAGGAGTGTTTTTCAGTGTGAGGTTTGTTCTTTATTTGGTTTTTGTTTTATTTGGGTTTTTTTAATTGCTGTACTCCTTGAATGGTAACTCTGAAGGGTGTGACCTAAAACTTCACCAGTGCTCGTTGTGCTGTACACCAGCTGGAGAGTAAAATGTGCACAAGTGTGTCATTCATGGGTACACAGGTACTCTAGGAACAGATTTCAGGCATTCATAACAGGTTTTTTCTGCCTTTTTTTTGTTTTTTTAATATTGGTCTCTGAGTCTGAATTAATATAAACATTAGGCTGAAAATCAACCAATCAGTTCTGAGTGTCTTTCATGCATGCATTCCTTAAGGAGTATCATTTAGCCTGCATGTGGTTGCAATTGTTCTCATTTGTGGGAAAAACACACAATTCATGCTGAGGCACCTCTGAAAAAAATCACATAGACTAAGCCTGCTCCCAAATTGCAGCATTTTTCTAATGACAAAGGACTTCCCTGAGAAAGTTTAGTTTAAATAGGGATTATATATTGCTGCTCAAAATTCTGATGACTACTTAAAGAGTTCTTATTAACCCCCTTAACAAGAAACCCTTTTCAGTGTATTTGTTTCTTCTGTTGATATTGTCATCTTCTGTGCTTTCAGCTTTGCTTTTTCTGTTATGGAAATGTGAATATAGTTTAAAACACAAATAATATTGCCTATTTCTGTAGTCTTTTTAAATATATAATTCAGTGCATCTATAAAAAGGAAAGTTAGTAAGAATCCAGAAAAAGAAATCTTGGTTTGCTAACTGCAGATAAAAATATGTTCTACCTTGCATTTAGTTTTTAAAATATCTGTAAGTTTTAAGAAAAATTATGCCTATGCTCTGAAATGATTTTTTTGGTCTTTGACAGACTGTTACAGAAAAGCACAAAATGAACGTACCTGAAACGATGAATGAAGTTCTTGATATGTCTGATGATGAAGGTATTAAAAAATTTAAGAACCCTCTTGCTTATTTTAGTCTTTTCTTGTCATAAGAAATGTTTGTTTAAAAAAACCACCACCAAACAGTACTAATTGGATATGGTCTTTGCACATTCGTTATTGTTTTACATTGATTGTTTTTTTGACACATTGATAGTCTATGCTTTTATTTAATTATTTTGTTTATTTAAATCATACAGTTCGTAAAGCCAATGCCCCTGAAATACTCAGTGATGCTGAATATTTGTCAGATGTTGAAGAAGGTATTTGTGCATTTTTGTATTGCAGTGATACTTAACCCTCTTCCTTTTACTTCGTCTGCCTGAGAATTAATCCTTTCAGATCATTTTCTTATTATCTCACTAACAATAAGTTCTGCTCAACAGTTAAGAATGCTTTCAAAAATTCTTCGAGCTATTACTGATAATCCTCTCATGTTTTCTGAATTTCTTGCTCCCAAATTTTTAATCAACTTACCTTCACTTTTCTGGAATAGTCCTTTTGCTGCTGCTTCCATAAAGTGGAGAATTGTTTTATTATTGTAACTGAATAAATAAATATTGGAGACAAGGGTCAGATATCAAAACACTTTGGAAGAAACAGCTGATAGTGAAAGTGAATGGCAGAAGGAATGAGAGTGTTTGTTGTTTTTTTAAATTCTGATGTCAATTTACTCTGAAATGGTTGATTTACATTGACAGTGGTCCCTCAGCCTGGAAATAAGTATTTTCAGAGATTTTTTTTGTGGCTTTGTTTTTTTTATTTTAATAATATTTCAGTCATGACATTCAGTAAAAATACATCAGATTGCTTTTGTCCTGAATGAGGAGGGTGCTGCATTGGACTCAACATGTTGGTGTTTGTAATATTAAGGAAGTATCTTGAAGCTGAGACTTTATCTGTATCATCCTGCAGAGTGACATGAAATCTGTGAGTGGCAATAAAGCCCTTTGTTTTCAGTGTCTCTAAATAAGTCTCCTGGGCTACGGCAACCTGCCTGACCCAGCTCACTCCTCGGTGCTGAGGAAGTTTGATACGGCTTCAGTGGTCTCCAAGTATTTAAAACTCCTTTGGCAACTGCTTCGTCCCCTCTACCAACAAGGCCTGCTAGGACAGACCTTCCTGGTTTGGATGTGCAGGAATCTGTGAGAATTTCTCCAGGAACTGTAGGCTTCCAGAGGCCCCAGAAGGATTAGGTTCCCAGGTGAACATACAGAAAGAGGAAGGTCTTGAGCTGTTGGAGAGGCCAGTGACCTTAAGGCATTTTTGTGAGTCCCCATTCACTTGCATTAAAGCTGCATTTTTTTCTTCACTAGTAGGAAAACAAGTGATGGGGTTCAATTTTCCTTTGCTTCTTTAGTTAATCTCTCTTTCTTTAGGTCTAGTGATATATTTACTTTCAATTTTTATAGCATTTAAGCAGTAAGGTGTAAAAGATTATTTAGTAAGTTCATTGTGTGCATCTCTTGTTTAATTCATGCATTGAGGCTTTTGGTTTGTTTTCAGTTTGCCATTGTGTTCCCATTGCTGCAGTTCCAAATGGATACTGTTTTTACCATACACCTGTGTCTTTCAAATAACCCTCTTAGGCTATTGTACTGCTCAAATATATAATGTATTGTTTTAACTGATTGGAACACTGGTGCACAATCATGTTAGTTAACAAAACAGTAGCTCTTGCCATATCCCACTGCATAGCATGTGGTGAGGTACAGATGAGGAGCACTCATATGTGGAATCTGAATATTAGAACCAAAGTTACGAAATGTGCCTTTTAATGTATGGGATAATTTTTAAGGCCAAATCTGTGGCAGGCTTTTATAGTCACTAACTCTCAGGTCTACAAAAAAACCCAACCAAACAACAAAACAAACAAACAAAAACAAAAATTAGGAAAGCAGGTAATGCAATCTATTCCTTCCCTAGAGACTGTGTCCTCCAACCATGTTGCTGTTACTAGGGGAGCTAAGAGACTGGTTTATATGTAACAAGGTTATTTTCAAACCTAACACTGCAAGGAAGATCTCAAATCAAATAACAGGTATTTTATTAATCTGTGGTGAAGTATTCCAGTGTGCAGGACATGCAATGAATTACAGGCTTTGAGGTAATAACCACTGGCCTGTCTCCCTTTCCTGACTTGCACATCTGTAAAGACAATATATCGACACCCATTCCCGCAACTCCTCAATGTTGATAAGATATTTATATACAATGCATCCACTTACACTAGTCAAAATAAGTATGTTCAAGATGGTAATGCAGTCTGACAAATCTCACAGCCAGGGGGCTAATTTCCAAGTGAGAGAAGGTCACAAATTTACCACCTAAATCTGAGTTCTCCCTCACTTGGCCAACGTTCATGTCATCAGCAAAATTCTTCAGTGAGAGAAACTTTTTTAATGATTTCTCAATATCCCACAATCCTCAAGGTTTCTCTCATAAAAGAAATTTAAGGCATGGAAAGTAGAGTCTCAGAGCTCAGAGACAAGTGTCAGGAAACTGTTTCCTTGTGTTTATGTCTTGCAGTGCCCATTAAATAAGTATTTACATGGAAGTTGTGTAATTTCTCTTCCCTGCAAGGATAGTTTGGCTTGGAGTCAGACTGGATGAGAGGAGAGAGATTTTCTTCCTTTTCCTAGACTACTCTGGCAAATCTGCCCCAAAGACGTTAAGTGTTGGGAAACCGCAAAAAAGAAATGGCATTTTTTAAAGACATGAATACGATTTTGTGGGAAAAAAATGAAGGCTCATCTTCAAGTGTAGCAGAAAGTTTGTAGAAGAATACAGAGCAATTACAGTGTGCACTGAACATGTCCTCTGCTCTTATTTTTAAAGAGATTGCAAATCTTATAAATGGGAAACCTGAGACTGCAGGAACTGGGTCATTCTTCTTACTGTCTTCAGATATGAGCTCGCACCCCACACCCTATGCAGCTGGGAACCCCAGCGATTCACCCTGTGGTCACAGGGCTGGTGGAGAGTGGGGGCTCAGCCATGCTAAAGCATAACCTGAGCAGTCTGCCAAAGGCCTGGAGGGAAACTCCTCCTCTGCTGTCACATGCTGAGCCTTGGAGCATCCCTCTGAGTGGATGCAAGAGCTTTAATCTGATGGAGGAAGCTGGAGTCCTGCTGCAACTGCAGCAATCCAGCAATGAGCTCTTTCACAACGGCCCTCCGCAGAACTGCTGCTGCTGTCCTGGAGGCCAAGGGCCAGCAAACAGTGGGATCTGATAGAAAGAGGAGTGAGACTACGTAAGCAGCAAAGGCGAAAAAAATCCAAACCAAAAAACAGTCCGGGTGTTGAGAATTTAGTCAAGAATTGGGGGTTAGAACTAGATGATTTTTAAGGTTCATTCCAACCCAAGCCATTCCATTTTAAAGGTCTTTTCCAACTTAGTTGATTCTATGATTCTATAAGAAACATTTATTTTTGAGCTTTTAATTTTTTTTTTTCTTATTTGCTCTTCAGAAGATAAACCTCTGGGTGTAAATAAGGACACTGGTTTAAGCCCATTTAATGGAGATTCCTCTCTTAGTATGTGTAAATACCATGCTGATCAATCTCTGGTAGATTAGACAGATGTCCTAACAAAACATGCATGCACACTGCCTGATGCCTCTGTAGGTGCTGGGATGCAGCAGTTTCAATGTGTTTAAGACAAGCCAGGGCATGCCCATGCATGAAAGCCTGTTATTGATGATTTGGGGAGGGGTTGATTTATTGCATTTTTAGGCTCAATTTTCTGAGTTTCTTTGTCTCCATTTTACAGACTGATGAAAGTTTCAGTGGTCTGGTATTGGCTTTTCTTCGTACTTGTGTGAAACCAAAGCCTTGGTTACAACTGGAAGTATCTTGCTCTTCCCTGTGGCTGTACCTCTTCTGCCATCAGGCAGCTCTGGTCAGGCTGTGATGAGGGAGTGGCAAAAGCTTCAGAGATATTTAGCACAGCCAATGACAAATGCCTATTTGTATCCCAGGCCATGATTAAATTTTGTCTGGGACTTTCCCCAAGCCACACGATGCCTTCTATCCTGCTGCCAGAGAGGCTGTATTTCTTACTTGCATCTAAAAAGATCACCTACCCTGCACTCCTGCAATTGCCAGTGGGAGACATGCTGAGGGACCAGGAAAATGGGGAAAACATGAAGAGAGGTGACAAAGGTGATGAGAAAGAGGTATAGAAAAGCTTCTTGGAGAGAAAACAGTAAAGAGAGTAGGAGTCTCAATTCAAGGGGGGGGGGGGGGAGGAAATTAGCAAAAAATGAATGGGGAATAGGCTAGGATATATGAAACAGTGGGTTGCAAAGTGAGCAGTGATGCTTACAGCCTCTCCAGAAGTCCAGGAATAAGGGGCATCAGTGATACCAGCAAGAGGGAAACCAGTGTTGAGCCCTGCTCCTTCTGCAACAGATAGTTGAATTGTATGACTCCTTGCACAAATCCTTGGTGAGGAACACAAAACATTTACAACTGGAAGAATTTTAAAAGGAGGGAAAAAAAAAAAAACCAAACGCAAGCCAGACCTGTTCATGAGCATAAAAAACTCCTGCGGGTTTAGAAAATACATGCTTAAATCACTGCCAGCTAGAAAAATGTCCCAGGGAACTTCCATTGTTTCATGCCCTTACATTATTCTGTGAAGTGCAGTTGCTATCAGAGAGAAGGTATATCAGGCTGACGGGCCTTTACTTCGACTTTCTGCTGCTATTCTTTCCTGGATTTTGAACAGTTTCTGATACTCATGATAGCTCTGTTTGCCCACTGTTAACAGGGACATCATCTTTCTTCAACAGGAAACATATTACTAGGGGAAGGATGGCAACTGCAGCAAAGCAGTTTCTTTGGTGTTTTTTTCCCACAGTGCTTCACTTTTTGGGGCATTTTTCTATCATTTGTGTTCAGTGATTAATTTTGTCTTCACTTTTCCATGGGACCTCTCTCTGCAGGAACCCAGTGTGCTGTGAGCAAACACTGTGCTTTTACCTGAAAGGCAGAGGATTAGGCTGTGGCACCTAATTAAACAGAGCGGGATTGCTGAAACGTGCACCACCCATTTTGCTCCAGCCTCCCACGATCACAGAACAATGTCTGGAATTCTTTGAAATTACCACTCCTAGATGCAGCTTTTCCTTTGATGAGAGCATTTCATCAGAGTAATCCTGCTCTGGCTGGATTAGCTGCAGAGCAGGATAACATCTAATGTATCTTGCAGCTCAACTGGAGTAGCTTTTTATCACTCTTCACTTTGCCTTTGACAAACGATGCTCATGAAGAAAATGTCTCGTCTGTTCCTTACAGCTCCTGAAGAAAATTCCTCATCTGCTCCTTCACAGTGGAGCAGCGCTTGTCTTCAGGTGTCGTAAGGGCAGAAGTTGCTAAATTTACAGGCCCAGTTAGTAGTTGCTTAACGTTGCCAGCACCTCTCACCCTCTGGGCCATTCCCCACCTCCCAAGCTGCCGTCCATTTTTCTGCAGCTCCCGAGCTTTCTCTCCGGACACGAGCATCCCACGCTGGCAAGCGGAGGGGGAGGTGAAGTAGCACCTGGACCCGCGCCGCTGGCACCCAGGGGGCAGCCGGGGCTCACGTCGCGCCAGGGCGGCCGGGGCGGCCCGGGACGGTTGCGAGGGGAGGCGGAGCGGAGGGGAGCGCAGCCCAGCGCCCTTCCCCGCAGCCCCGCGCTCTCTGCTCAACTCCGGTATCAAGTTACAGAAAAACTACACCCTCGCAGCACCCTTATTTACATACAAATAACTGGAGTGCCTGCATTTATGTCACCATTCAAGAGGCTTGCCAAGGGAGGCTGTAATCCAATCAGCAGCAGCTTTAAAGGGATGTCTGCGAACTGATTAAAAGGGGATTTTTTTTTTTCTTTAACTATAGTCATTATTTTTCATTTTGTTTTATATTTGTAAAGAACTTTGATCTGAATTGGGAGGACAGAGATGCATATGTCCTAAAATACGTACGAAGAGATCAAGATGTCAAGAAGATCTCGGTTGTTGAGTGGAAAGCGAATGTGACCCACAGGGATTAGTTTGCTTGTGCTGGTTTGGAGTTTAACTCTAAATCACTGCTTAAGGACTAATAGGACTAATAGGAATTCTTGGAAACACCAGGGAAATATTTCCTATAGACCAAGCTGGTGAAAATGGCTTTCCAAAACAGTAAGACATTTAACTTAATGCATAATGTTTCTATTTCTGGTTTTATTTTGTTCCTTTTTTTTTTTTTTTTTTTTTTCTCTTTTTTGGTGTTTTTTTGGTATACTATGAACATTTTGGCTTTTAAACTGTACTTTAAAATACTGGTTGTTGCCGAGCTGGAGGAGAAAGTCGGTCTGTGTGTTTGCCGTTTGCAGAGCAGTAGCTGAAAGGGTATTTTTAGATGTGATTGCTGGTTAAAAACCAAAGCTCGCCTGTGGTTTCCTGAGTTAAGTGAATGGAAACTAGCCTAAACTCCTTGAATGAAAGTGGGAAACGTGTAGCTGGGGTCGCGGAGTCACTCACTTCCAGCACAGGCTGTGAAACTTCGCGGTTGTGCAACTTTTGCTCACCTCAAGCGCGGTCACGACAAAGGCGGTGGGCGAGAATGTCGGCGAGGAGCGAGCATGCGGGGAGCGCGCTCTGCTCCCTCTTGTTGAGGGAAGGGGGTGGGGGGAAAGGCATATTTTGGACTTGCTCTGTCAATGCAGGAATGTAGGTTTGCATGATGTAATGCTATGCAAATGATCCAGCCAGAGAGAGCGCTGCTCCGTTAACCCTTTGCGCGCCTGCCCTCCCCTCCGAAGATTTAACTTTCCTTCCTCCTTCCTTCCATTTTTTCTGAAAACAAAACTAATCGTCTCCTCCTCCGACCGTGTCCGCGCATCCCACCACTCTCTGGCCTTTCCCGACGGGCTGATCGTAAGGCCTGGGCGGGTTTTGGGTGCGGGGCTCCAGCTTAAGGGCTTTTGTTCTGCTCCGCGAGCCGGACCCAGCCGGGTCAGCCTCGCCCCGCCGGTCCGTGGAGGGAGGGTTGTGAATGTGGGGGGTGGTGGTGTCTGTCCGAAGGGCTTCCCTGCGGACACCAGCCTGGTCGTGTAAGCAGACCACAAAACAAACTCCTAAAAGTAATCCCTCTCACATTAAATCGTGCAAAAGTTTGTGAGAAATACCTAGAGAGAAAGGCGGGCCCCTGCTCTTACTCTGTGTTCGTTGAAGTCTGCTGCACTTTTCATAACTGGTGGGCAAACAGGCCGTCTGTCACAGCCAAGTTTTTCTTAGTTTTGTTTTCTGTAAAGAATAACCTGACTTTTGTTTATCAGCTCAGGCTTGCTAGTAAAGAAAGCAAAAGCGGTGCAAAGTACAGAAGAAGCTTTTAGCATGCTTAAATGATTGGGCAAAAGTCATCCCTCGTATAATTTCATTGGGTTTATGTCAAGGTGAAGTTTTGCTTCTTATGTTTGCCCCAGTAAAATTATTTCTCAGGCCCGTTCAGAGGGTGGATAATTGACGTGCTACATGGAAAGAGCCTTAGGGAAAGTGGGGGTGACACGATTGATTCCTTCTTGATGAACGGAGCAGGGCGTTATGACTTACTAAGCACGCAAACATTTACAATACTTCTGATTTCAGCCTGTCTTTTGTACTGACAGGTGAGGATGCAATGACGGGCGATACAGACAAATACCTTGGACCCCAGGATCTGAAGGAGTTGGGAGACGATTCGTTGCCTGCTGAGGGGTACATGGGCTTTAGTCTGGGAGCCCGCTCCGCCAGGTATTGTATTTGTTGTTTCTTGAGTTTGCGTGTCACCAGAGTTACAAGTTTTTTACAAACCAAATGCACTTTCTCACGCAGAAAAGTGAAGTCTGTTTTGAAACAAAGTAGAGGGGGTGTGCTTCCATGTTACAATAGTACTGTGCCTTTAAAGCATACGTTCATTGCTGGTTTATTTCATATTCTTTATTCATGTTGGCTTCTTATGGCAATGACATAGAAAATGAATTATTCACTTTTTCTGGTATCTGTCGGCTCATACTCTGAACATCTCCAAGGCACCTCTTTGCTAGCAGTTTGCAACTGGTCTAGAAACTGATCTAGAAAAGCCAACAAAAACAGGTTTCTCTTCACTACTGCAGGTCAGATTGATACTCACATTAGTGTTCCTTAATGGGCTAATTCAGCTGAAGAATGTAAATACCAGAAAAACTGAATGACAATCATTTTGCTATTTTGGTGCTTTTATTTCTTTAAAGGTGTTAGTGAGTTATCCAACTGAGATAGCCAATATTAAAGAAAAATGAAAAAGTAGAAAAGTAGTAAAGAAAAATAAAAGAAGTAGGTTTACCCTAATTTGTTGCAGGGTGTCATTTGGCAGGGAACAGATTACGTGTTACAGGAAATAGGCCAAAGTTTCTGTGAATCTGATAAAATATTGTAAACTTAATATAATATCTGACTAATGTTCATGTCAGCTCAGGTGTTTCTAGATCAACGTTTTAGATTTCATTTTTGAGTCTTGCTAAAGCCTGCAGTGTGCGTTGCTTAAAATAGCTAAAGCTGTATGAGCAGAGATTACTTCCATAGCTGTAGATTTGCAATGTACTTACTGACAGTTGAACTGTACTGAAGCTAATAATTAAACCTCATAAGCTGGAGCCCTGAGGACTTTTTCCTATGATGTAGTTTAAAGATCTGGTCTAAAAAGTGAGTTCATTGTCTAACAGCAAATGACAGCTCCCAAAAGGTAAAGCTTAGATGTCTACTGTTCAGTCTGTTTGTTATGGTCGCACTAGAAATGCAAGCATGTGGTTCAAATTTGCTCTTTAGTAGTAATGTTTTGCTTCACTTACAATTTTTAGGTAAGTTGGTAAGGATTTATGTGATAAAAGATTCACAAGGAATGCCAAAAATAGTCCATTAGCTAGAAAATCAGCAAAACAGATCTGAAGGGAGAGTCTTATGTCTTTGTAAACTTAATTAACAAAGCCGATATGCTGCTTTTAAGTAGAACTTTGTGTGAGCAAGGTCATCATACAGCACTATCAGATGTGGTCCATTCTGAAGTACTTACAGATATGGTGGAGAGGGAGTGCACTTTGTGTGTGGAGCTGGGCACTGATTTACAGGACACTTTTACTCATTCCAGTACTCTTCCTACACGTCTAACTTCTTCCTGTGCATGTGGGAGAGCAGAATTTCACAGTCAAAATCTGTTAGGTAGATTTAAGGGTTCAACCACGTTATCTTTTCTTTGAGAGAAATCTAATATTCCCATGCTTCTGATTTTAGCAGTGCCATTACTATTCGTTGCTGTGTAACTCATTTTTTACGTTGCACATGTTATGCTCAGAGGAGACAAATACAATATTTTTCCTGTGAAGTATTTCATTTAGCAAAAAGTATTCTGTGGATGTATCTTACTACTGATTCTGAGTGTAACATTAAGAAATAAACACATGAAATATATAAGCCATCCAGCCATAACATCTTGCTTTTCCTGTCTGATTCTTTGCTTTCTATTTCTCCTGTTTCTTTTCCACTGTAAATTGCTTTAGTCCAAAAGTCAGGTAAGAAGGCATGGCATCGTGTTACATCTTTCTGCTGCTGCCATTGCTCATCTTCATTTTATTCAGCCTTGGAAAGTGACATGCTTTTATTTTTTGGTAGAGGGGTGGGCTTAGTCTTAGAGAATGCCCTTCTGTTATAACAAATATAACTTGATTTCTTTATGCCCTTTAGCATATAAAAATTTGCTTAACATATGCCTACAGCGTGTAATTAAGATCCCACTTCTGCTTCTAGTCCAGGGAGGAACGTGTGCTAAGGGACTAGAAAAGTTTGATTATGCATGAAAGAAGTTGTAGAGTTTTGAGTCTGAAAAGTGTTGCTAGTTCAAAAGTGTAACATGTTGTTGGATGTTGCTTTTTATTAATTCACTATTTTTACTACTTTATTTTTTGTCACGTAGCAAGCATGTCTAGACCTGCAGCATGTTTTTAGCACATACCATAATGTATCTTCCAGGGTTAAGTGTAACACACTCCTACGTTGATTCAATTGCAACACATTCAGAGTGATCATTATTATTTCCAAGTGTCTAACATGCACAAAATAATCCCCAAAGCACTGGAGTCTATATTTAACCATCAATAAACAAATTTCTTCTCTTTCTTCTTTCATATCAAAATTATTATTCTTTTATTTCTAACTAAATGACTAAGGGTGTTTATAACAAAGTCAAAAGTGGTTCAGCCACAAAGAGAACACACATAAAACTTGCTCATTCTTCAAACAGATTCAGCAATCTGAGCCCAATGGGCACTTGCTGTGACCTACCCACAGCTCCCCCAGGACCTGCCCTCATGGGTCTCCTTTCAGGATTAGGCTGTGAAGACGTTTATCAAAGTTTATCTAAATACTTGAATACACTTTTCTAGATTTATTCTAAATCCATGGCGTTACTGCCAAAGCATTAAACATCTGTTGTGATTTTGCTTACGTATATTGTAAGGAAGGGGATATTTAACTATAGTCAAATACTTATTATTCCATTTTTTCCCTTGTATTTATTTCATAGGTTATGTATATTTTGCCATCTTATGCTATCCCTGGAAGTTGCATGTATTAATTTTTTTATTTTTATTTTTTGTTCACCTCATTGTCACCTGCACTTTCTATGATATATGGTAAATACAACAGCCTCCGCTCCTTCAGTTCGGATAGGTCCTACACGCTGAACAGAAGTTCTTATGCCCGAGATAGCATGATGATTGAAGAACTACTGGTCCCAGCAAAGGATCAGGTATGTGCTGCGTCTCTGCCACCAGGTATTAGTACTTCGTATTTATAGGGGGTGACACTGAAGCCCTCAGCTGTGCTTGCAGAGACTGTCGCTACTCTCTTAACAATTGAAAATGGAGAAGAGAGGAGCTGAGAGAAAGAAATCATGGGTTTACCAGATTGTGGTTTTGATACGCAAGAGTCAGGGTGATGGGGTCCCACACCAATACACAGTCTTAAGGGACCAGTTACTTTTTTATGACCATTGAAGTCAATGGAAGCATCTGTAAGCTTAATGTTATGGGTATCCTTAGAGTGCTTTGATGAGCTGGGAGCAGTATGTTTTACACTAAACAACTTTTGTCTTTATTGTATTAGCCCAGGAATTATGTTTGCCTGCTCTGTCGCGTGGAGGGTACTCCAACTGCTGTCCTTGTTTTGCCACCCTGGGGAAGAATTTGGCCTTGTAAATATTAAGCTATTATGCAGTAGCCAGTTTATGTATCTTCTAAACGTTTGTGCAATGACTAATACAACAAAAGCAGAATCTTTTGACATGATTATGGCATGGGAAAGTCTTTCCAGAAGCTAATGCTGAAGATGGTGGGGCACTGTAGGCTTTGTTTGTGTCCTCCTCAGCATTTTGCTTGGTAGACTTGCTTCAGATTTTCAAATCTAAATTAATTACTCGAGAGTTTCTTGATACACAGAAGCCAGAGATCTGCTAGGAAGTTGAAAAAAATTCACACAGAAATCTGTACTTGGGAATTAAAGGACTATGGAGTGGAACTGTTGTTTATTCACTGAAAGAGCATAAGGTGAATTGCAATGAAACAGAGGCTTTCTACTGCCTTTCTCACAGACATACCTCTCAGCAGTGGCAAGTAGTCCTGCAAGGGTTACTGATCTCAGCGGATGCTTTCATGGAGAAAGGAGTGCACCAGAGCAGGACTTGTGCATTTTAAACCTTGATTGTACTAGTCTGTAAATTCTAGCATAGTATAAATTACCCAGTTCTAATACAGCTTTTGCACACAGCTTTTGGTAGAATTACGACAATGGCAGAAATTGGATTCTGTCTTTAGCAACTGAATGTTTATTATTAGGTTGTTACTTTATGTAATGCTGTAACTCTCCAATAACCTTGCAGCAGCCAGCTATGGAGAGTTTCTGAACATTGCATAGCAGTAATTTTGTTGCTTTTCTTTGTTTTGAAGTCAGAAAATAAAACTGCGACTACTGGCACTGAAAACAAGAAACGGTATTTCAGGACTGAGAACCTGAAGTTACTCTTGACACTTCTTACTCCTAAATCTTCATTAAGTCTTTTTGATATGGTGGAAATTTCAAATGAGAGAAAGGCTCTTCAGTCTCAGAACATGTCAAATTTTATGTGTGATTCTGGCCATTTTTGTGATTACCATCAAAGTAGATAACATTGATTTAGCAGCTAGGGTACATTTGACTAAAAAAGACTTAAAACCAGAACTATGCTAAACAACTCCTAAAGTGTATTGTTCAAAGTGTGCATCATTAACCTGTTCTGTATTACAAAATTGCACTAGAAAAATAAGAATTACGTATAAGTACGCAGAGGTGTTGCAATCATAGAATCATAGAATAGTTCGGGTTGGAAAGGACCTTAAGATCATCTAGTTCCAACCTCCCTGCCATGGGCAGGGACACCTCACACTAAACCATGCCAACCAAGGCCTCATCCAACCTGGCCTTGAACACCACCAAGGATGGAGCATTCACAACCTCCCTGGGCAACCCATTCCAGTGCCTCACCACCCTAACAGTAAAGAATTTCTTCCTTATATTTAACCTGAACTTCCCCTGTTTAAGTTTGAACCCATTACCCCTTGTTCTGTCACTACAGTCCCTGATGAAGAGTCCATCCCCAGCATCCTTGTAGGTCCCCTTCAGATCCTGGAAGGCTGCTATGAGGTCTCCACACAGCCTTCTCTTCTCCAGGCTGAACAGCCCCAACTTTCTCAGCCTGTCATCATATGGGAGGTGCTCCAGTCCCCTGATCATCCTCATGGCCCTCTTCTGGACTTGTTCCAACAGTTCCATGTCCTTTTTATATTGAGGACACCAGAACTGCACACAGTACTCCAAGTGAGGTCTCACAAGGGCAGAGTAGAGGGGCAGGATCACCTCCTTTGACCTGCTGGTCATGCTCCTCTTGATGCAGCCCAGGATACGGTTGGCTTTCTGGGCTGTGAGCGCACACTGAAGCCGGCTCATGTTCATTTTCTCATCGACCAACACCCCCAAGTCCTTCTCTGCAGGGCTGCTCTGAATCTCTTCTCTGCCCAACTTGTAGCTGTGCCTGGGATTGCTCCGACCCAGGTGTAGGACCTTGCACTTGGCATGGTTAAACTTCATAAGGTTGGCATCAGTCACAAGCGTGTCAAGGTTCCTCTGGATAGCATTCCTTCCCTTTGGCATATCAACCGAACTGCACAGCTTGGTGTCATTGGCAAAATGACACCACATCACGTACAGGAACTCTACTTTAGGGCAAACTTTGTATTCTCTACAAGTGGTCATGGACTTCTCTGCTTTCTGCGATTCTCTTGCAGTGCTGGCTCTTGAGCTGAAAAAGCAATAAATATGAAAACCTTCCAGTGCTGGTGCTGAGCAGTAGTGTACACTGTTTTCATTACATTTATAGTCTTCATGGTTTTGTGATTCCAGTTTTTGTCCAGCAATGATTGTGCAGTTATTGCACTTCAGTGCTGGTTCAAGTTTGTCATGTAAAATGAAGCGAAGCTGGAGGCCTGGCTGACAATCTAGTTCTAAATGTTATTCTGTCAGTACTGTCTTGAAAGGTTAGCAAACCCATGATCCCCTGAAAAACAAATGACAATAAAACAAGAAACTATCTTCATGAAAAAGAGAGCCCAGCTGAAATTTCCTGCTATGGGTTCTGCAACCCTCAAAGTCCTAACAAAAAGTATATCCATCCTCTGGAATTCTTGTATTCTTCAGCCCAATCCTATGATGGTGAGCTTTACAGCCCTTTGGCTGAAACAAGAGAAGTGCATTTAGGAAATGGGGAATACCCTTGCATCTCTTCTTCCCATCCCTCCGTCTGCATGTTACTGGGCTTCTAGGTAATCTCTGCTATGGCAGTTGAAAGCAGAGTAAAAAAACCACCTTGTGTTCCAACAGTGGGATTCAAAGAAGCAAAGATCATTGTGGGTCAGACCCAATATCCTTAAAGTCTATCTGGAAACTGATGTGAGTTAAGGCTGGTTTGGGGTATCACACTACTTTGAAGGAGTGAGCCATTGCCTATCTGTGTATTTGATTTCTCTTCTTTTATAAAGCTTTTTATAAAAAAAAATTTTTTTTTATAAAAGCTTTTTTTATAAAGCTTGACCTGTCAACAGCAAAGTCTAAGAGTAAAGGGAATTAATTTTATCACAAATATAAATATATAAAAGAGTAAGGAGCATTTGTCAACCTCTTCATCATGTGAAATAGAAGATCCCATGGCCACCTCTCCCCAGGATCACTGAGAGATTTGCAAGTCTAAAAAGAGTCAGCCGTGGAAGATTTGAAACCAGTCTTTACTGAACCTGACTGCCAGCATGACACATTGGGTATTAGAGAAGAGTTTCTAATAATTCCTTAAGAAGTCTCTGTATTCTCCGTTGATTCGTTTGCTGATCCTGTTCAACAGGGAAGTCTGAGTCCAGGCCATATAACCTGGCTGGAGAAAAGTTAAAATTTCTGTGTCCTGGTGTGTTACCGTGGATGCAGCAACTCAGACCAAATTTGAACTACTTTCTCCATGGAATAATTTACAGCAGCTTCTGAATTTCATCAGCCAAAGGCAGGATGAATCAGGCTGTCCATTACATAGCAGCTGGCTGAACCTCTCTATCTGGATAAATTCATCTGGGAGGAAGCATAAATTCTTCTGATTGCTGAACTCTGATATTGCACAGCCTGTATATTCAGTTATGCAACCAGCAGGATCCTTGCCAGCAGAACCATCAGTGGTTTTGTGCATGCATTTGCATCTAACGATGCCGCGCCTATGAGCAATGCATATTTAATGTCCCTCAGTTTGGGGAGGGAACACTGGGACCTGACCAAACACAGAATGAATCCTGTGATTTGGTATCACTGATGATGTACCATCTTCTGGATTGCTGATACTGCAGTTTACATGGGAAGATTTTTTTTTTGCCTGCCTGAAAAATCCAACATCTCGACAGACAAAATGAGATCAACAGATGTGCTGCATGTAAGATGCATGTGTCCAGCTCTTAGCTTTTTCTACTCATTTTCTCTGTCAAAACTGTTGGCTGCAGGTTTTGTGCCTTTGCTGGCTGTAAATATGTCCAAAAGATCTGTGCACTTTGTCAGAAAGTAATGCATCAAAAAATACAGTCACCAGATATACAGGCAGTATCTGAGGACAAAGGAACAGACCTTATGTACGTATGCAGGCAAACCTACAGCAACTTTGTAAGCATAGTAGCATATCTATCTAACATAAATTATTTTAGAGTGGTGATATTTCCTTGGAAATTACATTGCTCTATGTTTATTTTTCCTGTATCATACGGCTGAAGGAACTTCAGCATTTTTCATCTGTTACAGCAGACATGATCCCATCTTTATTTGTTGATGTGTGTGTCCTCATGCATGCCTGGACCTTAGTGTAGTGTCATTGGTACGGCTTGAATGGCAGACACTAAAATGTGTTGTTCTTTTTTACACATTTCTTATGTTTCTTTGTTTAGTCCTGTTTCTGATGATAATGTGAATCACCAGGCAAAGGAATAAATTTAATTTTGTTTATCTAGATTTTTACATCTTCTAAGACCAACTGTCTGGATCTTAGACTGTTTGATGTCAAGAGGAATAACGTACTCAGTATAAGCTCTTATGAAGTTAGATATCACTTGGAATAGCAGAAATCCACAGCAGTGGCTTTCCTGTCTAAACTGCAGGCTCTTCCAGGGTTCTGCTGGAAGGAGTTAGAAAGCTGTCTTCATTAAACTAAATTATGATACACTTTTAAAAAATGGTGCTAATTAAACCCACTGCTGTTGCTTAATTACCATTGATTTAATGGCACTCATCTTTTATGTCTGATGGTGTATTTTGGTGTTTAATATATGCAAGTTTGCCCATTATTACTGTTGTCTGTGCTTGAACCATCAGGCCTCAAGTACGTATCTTACAGCTAATCCTAATGAAAGTAGCAGAAAAAGGAGGCATCAAACCATGCCACGGAGTTGGTCAGATGACAGAGCAAAGTTGTACCCTTCAGATACTGCTATTGACTGGCAGTAAATTACACTGTCAGTGTTTTTTGGAGGGAAACCTGTGATGCTCATTTGAAATAAAAGAAATGTCTAAAGAGAGAAGTTTTTTGGAAACCCCAGAGTGATGTGAGGGTTCTAGGTTCTGGTCAACAGCAGAGTACAATGTAATTGCATACCTTGTGGAAGCTTTTCAAAATAAGTATTTTTATGTGTTTATGACTGCCTTTCCCAGATTTACTACTAATGCTGATATTTCCATTCAAAATAATTCATTTTCACTACCTCTGTGCCAGTACATTTAAAAAAAAACAGGTGTAAATAATAAAACTTCCCTGAGTAGAAATGTGTGCTTGGCTCAGGTTTCAACCAAACTCACTGAATTTGATTTGAAAACAGCCCTTGAGGTTTTAGTCTTAACAGACTATTTTCTCTAGATGCATTTGCTTGTAAGCAGGAAACAACCTACTTGCAGGAAACACTGACATGTTTAGCAACATCTTGAGTGAAGATAGTCTCTGTGTGTTGCATGATAAAACTTAGTTTTATTGATGTAACTTCTGCCAGCACTTCTTAAAATTGTTTAGAAGCTTTCATATAATCCTGGAAATATAGGCATACAGTATTTGAAGATTTAATTTGTTTGATTTCCTAGGAAAAAAAGAAAAAAATAATAAGGAATGGCTATGCTACACAGATAAGAGGCTCTACAGTATGAGACCTGTTGCACGGCACAGGGCGCATGAGTGTGTATGTCCATGGGCAGCAGCAAGAAACAAATAACGCCCCAATGTCTGTCAGATGGGACAGTTAATTATAGCACCAGTGTGCCAGTGCTTCACAGGGTTAAAGCTATTTTTATAGAGATGAGTAGGGACAGTGGCACTCCAGAAAACAGTGTTCATATTGGTTGTCGTGAATAAATACAAACTAAACCCTCCTCCCACTGGGAGCTTGGTCATGCATTCACAGCTTCAGTTAAACTCTCAGTGAAGTTACTCACAGCTTCTTCCGCCTATTTTCAGGGGAGGGATGATATTATACTGCCTGTATGATGTATGATTGCAGTACAAAGGTAATATTTTTTTGTTCTCAAACTTTTTAATCTTGCACATGCAAGTAAAGATTGGAGAGATATAGTTGTAACTGAAGGAAGTGGGAAAAATGAACAAAAAGAATGGCTAAAGACATGTAAGATTAATTTGTTTGTAGATTTCATGTTTCTGTTACAGATTTTGTAGTAATTTAACACCTGGGATATCAGCACTGTTATGACGAAAGGGGACAGGTCTAAATTTAATACAGTTATATTTAGAAGCTTGTATTTAAGACAGATGTTTTTCATGTCAATTTTAGATTTCAATTTATCTTTTTTTTTTTTTTGCATTATGTTTAAAAGCACCTGACATTTCAAAGGGAGTTTGATTCTGATTCTCTCAGACACTATAGCTGGGCTGCAGACACCTTGGACAATGTTAACCTCGTTTCAAGTCCCATCCATTCTGGGTAGGTCACTTAACAGATTTCCTTTATCTTTAAATATGGGAATGTATTGTTAGCAGAAGAATACAGCCTGTTGTAATGGTTGATAACATGCCTATTCCTGCTCCAGTTGAAGCTAGTGGCAAAATTCTTACTGACTTTAAGGAGGACGCTTAATGACAGGAGTCAGTCTAAATTCTTGCATATCAAACAAAAATTTGCTTCTGCACTTAACTTTCTGAATGCCAAAACATTGTAATCCCACAGGCTTCTTTTTAATAGTCCTGTTTTGCTTTTTCTGTTGCTGGTGCTTTGTTTTTAAGTGTCATAAGTGATTTTATTTGAATTGTACTAAATTATTTGGAATATGAAATCTGAGATACAACATTGTGCTTTCTGTTCTTTCACAAAGGGAAAAATGTGGGGCTTTAAATTAATCTCTTACTTTATTTATACCTCCAAGCTCCTGCCTGTTCTCCAGTAGCTGTAGTTTGATTTTAGTGGTACTATTCATTTACTTATGAGTCACCACTGTAGTTGTTGTGCATCTAGACAACACCACGAAGACTTGATTAAAATGTAATAGTAGTAGTGTTTGAATGTGTATTGTAAAAATTCACAAATAAATGTGTAACTGAAAGGAATCATTGCATATGAGATTGCCTAGTATAAATATTTGTTGTTTAGTTTTCAAGATCAGGACATAAAATTTCACATCCTTTTTAATTTACTTTCCCATTTTGTGTCTTATTATATTCTTATAATGAAAATGAGTGCAGCACATACCGAAACATTTCAGTTTCAAAAGAGCAGCAAGTCCCACAAATCTAAAGATACAGTCCCACAATACATGTAAGCACCTATTTCTGCTGAACAGATCTATGCAGATCTGGATTTCTGAGTCCTGACCTGATGAAGCACTGCATATGATCAGTGCTAGAGGTGAGTATCAACAACTGCAGTATGAAAATGTGAAGTCTGTTGGTCGTCACAGAAAAGTATGTCAGCAAAGGACCTCAGAGAGCTAGTCGTTTACTCATTTACATTACAGGAGGATAAAATCTAGTCAAGCTGTTAAGGAGATATTCATAGTGACTTCATAGTCACTAAAAATAGGAGATTCTGTAGTCACCCAGCTTCAGTAGTTCACTATCCTTTGTTACGGTATCTCTTCCCCTGATATGCAACTTAAAATTTCTTTGCTGAAGATTAAGCCTATTTCTTGTCATAGACATAATAGTCATGGAAAACAATATCTTCCTGATCTCTTAACAATGTTTTATGTATTGGAAGACCTGTAATCCTACTTTTTATAAACTAAAATGTCACAGGATCCTCCTAGGTGGTCTTTTCCACATTCCTGATGCAGTCCTCTGGCTCTCCCCTCTTCAGTTTATTTCTAAGTCAGGATCGCTACCTCTTTGGTCTGACACAGCACACTTAATCTTGAGCAATCCTACAGTGAGAATTATCATTTTGGTAACTGCAGTTGAAGGATGTTTGTGATCTGCTGGTATTTCCTGGTTCTTTTCTGAAGTTCTGCAGTCTGCTTATTTTTTGTGTTTTGTGGTTGCGTGTTTGGCTTCTTCCCTTTGTGTTTGCCTTTGCAGTATTTCAGAGTTTTTGGTTTCAGACTGTTTTTCTGTTCTAGCAAGACAGTTTTAATTCTGATCCTATTTTCCAAAGGCTTTTCAGCCCTTATTTTTGTCCAGTGTTCAAATTATGAATTAAGACATTAGGTTAGTACCTGGCCTAGGACAGCACAGTGTAATCTCCATGTGAAGTTTCCTTTCAGTAAAGTACTGATGGTATCTCTTTTGAGGTAACTTCTGAGATGACTGTGCACTTACCTTATCTATGCAGTACCTCCATTGCTTACTGAAATACCAAGACAGTACTTCCACACACCCACTGAGTAAGTTACTCTGTCAAAGGAAGTCAAATTCATTTGACATGAGTTACTCTTGCCACTTCTATTTTGGCTTGTTTTTATTTTGAGGACTGGTAGGTGAGTTGTAATCTCTTGATTATTCTTTAGGCCCTTACTGTTGGATAATTTATTCCTGGATAAATTGGATAAATTATTGTCAGATTGATTGTTGGATAATTTATTCCTGAATATTTCTGGTAATTTGGGTTAGACTGATTGGTCTAAAATTTTCTAGCTCCTTTTCATTCTGGTACAAAATAAGTCTGATGTTTGCAACCTGCCAGTCCTCTGGGACAATACTTGTCTGCCCTTAGTTCTTCAGCATGCTCCCGAATGGTTCCAGCCCTTCAAAATATATTCTGTGAACATGGGCTCTTTCACATCACCTATTTTAGATCTGCTCTCTTTGTACATCAGTCCTTACTAATGCAGAGGTGGCTTTAGCTATTCCCCAGAGGGAGGGGCTGCAGACCTGTAGCAGAGGAGAAAATGGGCGGGCTGCATGGGAGGGAGAGGATCTGAGCACCAAAATATTCTCCAAACAGGTATAGCTTTTCTGACCAGTCACATTGCTCGTTTGACAGATAAAAGTTCATCAGAAATGAAGCTCTGATGACTCAGTTCCTTTGTTAGGGTAAAAAAACCCTCACTTGTTTATTTTCTTTTGAATTGTGGCTCCATGCTATAGTATGATAGCATTTGGTTTTCCCTGTTACCTTCATCTAGAGGCAGTCAAGGCATGTTCCCTTCACACCTTCCTGTTACCTCAGCACATCTGATATTCAGAGGATCATGAGTTTTCACTTCTCTTCCATCAGTCTTTTTCTGCAGAGCAACTCCTTTTCTGCTTGTTCATGGTGCCTCATCCCTGGCTCTGTCCCCAGTTACTTCTGTGGCCATAGCTAGGGGCTGGGGTCACCTGCTGTTAGCAGTTCTCGTGGTCCAGGTTGCCCTATGGCCAGGGCCTGACCCCACCGCTCTCTGCATTCCTCATCCTCCCGCAGACTATGCAATGTGCTGTGCAAGGGAGCTCCCCTGGAGTCCGCTCTTTTGCCCATTTACTCACTGTAAGAAGAGAGCACCAGAGTTTGTTCCCATTTGTTAACTGAGACAGACGAGGAATTTTGGGAGGAGGATGTGGAGTTCCAGCAATGTATCAGTGAAAGGGAAAGAAAGAAAGAATTGTTGGCAGTTATTTCAACTCTTCTGGTTTTTCCCCTTTTTAAGCCAAGATAATGTTTTATGTTTTTCTTTTTTGAGTTCACATAAGTTGTTTTGCCAGCATATATTTAGAACAGAGTCCATTGTTAGCAGTACATTGAAATGTGTAATGAATCTTGAGGCCTCTGGGAGGGTAGAGACCCTTCACCAAAATGACCTTCAGTTTTCAGATGTGAGCCTACTTGTGCAACTTCCCCAAAATAAAATGTGGGTGTGCTCTCTTTATGCTGACTGTTTTTACTCCTTGGTTTTCTTAGCTGAAAGAAACAGTATGTCACACTGCCTTTCATATTGAGAAACTCAGAAAAACTGGATGCAGTCTTGCAAGGTGGAATACATCAGATTAATTGTCGTTTACGCCAACATCCTGTACATGCAGAAGAACTTCTTTTTGAAAGCAGTGTAATGAATGGCATGAACTGATACTCCTTTCAAGTATCCTGCCATACATATCTTTTATACATTATACTTTGGAAAACGAACTACTCTAGAAAAGTGCAAGAATTGGTTCTCCATGGCACAGTGGAGCACGCTTTGGGAATTCAATAAAGAAGTCATGTTACAGTAATTTCTCTCTTGACCTAAGTTAATAGCAAATGCTTTCCTCTTCTCCATGTGCTTTTGCACATTTCTCAGAGAAATTATGGGCTTGTGCTGACTGATTAGATTAACACTTCCTTTCAGATTTTTTCCATGTGTAACATATTTTGTATGACGCAGGTCACAATATGCAAAGCAAAAGACGTAATTTCTAAGGTTGGCCTTCAAATGTGTTGCTTTTGTTATTTTTCTGATTGTTACTTTTCCTTTGCGCATATTGATATTTTCTGTTGCTTGCCTCTAATTATCTTACATTAATTTTTCCCATTTGCTTTCTAAATTATTTTGCAGCTATTCCTCTCCACTCCCCCAGTATGATTCAAGGTGATAACTCTGTGCTTTTCTGTGAATCCTTCTCTTCTTTTCATTTTTTTAAACTTTTTTCCCCACAGAGTGTGTGTAGATGTTTGTAGTGCATCCGCCCACAACCTCATCCCTTCCATGTATTCAAGTAGAAATGCTCATTAGCATTTAGCGTTGTGTTTTAGAAATCACATTCTAGTTTCCATTATTAGTGCAACATTAATTTAGGTAAGCATCAGCTACTAATCTTTTTGATAGAAAGTGCATGAAATACTGTTTGGAATTACTGTTATTGTTTTAAACAGTGAATTACTAATTTGAAAACTAAACAAGGGAACAATTAATATATGGGATTAATTACATTTATATGGGAGCAATATGCATAAAGGCTGATCTGCTGAAGGTTTTGTCTTCACTGAAGGCTGCAGTGTGGTATAGACACCAAAGCTGGCTGCAATGGGCTAGTTCCTGCTGTGGAGTATAGACTCACATCAAGGGTGTGAGCAGTGTGCATTAGCAGTGCTAAACCCCAAGTTGAAAAGGCCGGACTGACCTTGAAGTCTACAGCCTAAACAAACCTAAGAACTTAACATCTAATTTTTATAGGTACTTAGTTTTAACTTCCATTGATGATGATGATGATGATGATTATTAAGTCAGTTGATTTAGGTGCCTAGTATTTTTGACAATCCACTCTTACATGGTCATCTAAAGAGTTTAGATACAGAGACAATATCTTATCTGAGTGCAAGCTTTGGCATTTTTGCAGTAGATCAAAACTTTATTTTTTTATATTCTGAGCTGGTTTAACATGCTGGTAATCACATGCATGATAGGCAGTTCTCCAAAACTCTGCTTTGTACTGAGCCATCAGGCCCAGCCCAGCTTTGCCAAGCTTCCCTGAGGCCCCTCCTTGCTTTGTGGTGCACAGACCAGATGTGCCTCCCAAGAGATGCTGCACATCAACCCTGAAGGGATGCTCCAGCCAGCCACCCCTCCATGCTGCTTCCATGTAATCTCAAGTGGCCTCATTTTCTCTGCAGACAAAAACCATGCACATTTTTAAAAGGCCACCAAAGCACCGACTGTAACAGATTCCTTTCAGTATTCTCCCTTTGATGACCAAGGCCTATGGGTCCCTGCTTAATATTTTACTTTGCTTCATAGAAAATTCTAATGGATTGTCTTGAGCTCTCTTCACAGCTAGTCACGTGCTGGCTACTTGCCAGCTCTGAAGGCCAACCATTGCCCTACCCTTCCCCACATACTCAGTGGCATCTGCCTCCTACTATCAGCTTTCACCATTCACAATATAGAGCAGTTGCAGGGAGAAAAGGCAACACGAGCACACTGACAGAGTAATAGTGCTCAGTGAGCAGAGGGGAAAGGAACCAAAGGTCCAGGCTCTCCAGAGCTGATGCCTCTTCTTGGTATAGCCTTCTATTAGCAAACAGAAAAGTGTTCCAGTCAGCAGATTTTACAGACATCTAAGATCTTGTGATCTATAAATATTAAGATTAATGTAATTTATATACTCTATAATTTTCAGACTGATCACACTGGTTTTGACATAGATCTAATATTTCTAGAAAGCGCTTGACTAGTCACTAGGCAAAGATCCTGTCCCACTAAGCCAATTCCTCTTATTAGGCACTGGGATATAGTAGCAGCAACATTTGGATTTAGTCAGTAGTGTACAGTGTGTTTATCTAGGAGACAAATGTGGATACAAATTACTTGTATGAAAACTACTGTGATAGATTATGAATTTTATTCTATGCTGCAGTACTATAAAGTGTATGGGACACAAAGAAATTCTAATTTGGGGTTAGGGTCACCCCTGAGGCCTGTTTCACCCCTCCCCATTATTCTTTACTGAATAATTCTAATTTGGTTTGAAGAAAGGCAATGTAGCAATTTGTTTATCTGGAATTCAGTTGGACAACCTTTCTGCCCTGCATCATATATTTACAGCTTGTGTCCCTACCCGTCTGTCTCCTGCAGACCACTACCAAGTTTTGATTACAGTCCTGCTTTTCTGCAGATTTTTTCCACCCCTGTCTTCCGGACTTCCTAATGCAGCTGATTTGTAAGCCTGGCCAATCCACATCAGCTGTTACTTTTGATATCCTGCTGGTCTCGAAAGCAAATATAAAAGTCTTACACAAATTCCTATTCATACTTCAGAACATTTGGGTTTTTTTAAAGAATCTTTATGACCCCCCTGGATTATTGGCCCTTTACCTTAGTTCAGTTTACAGTAGGAAATCAGGAAATTGAATGGATTCGCTTTTTAATCATGTGAAGGTTTTGTTCTTAACATCTGGAAGTTTTGGGAAGAGCCTTGTAAATATTGAAACCATACAGCAGATGTGCCAGCTATGTCAGCATCTGCATATCATACAAAAGGAGCAAACAAACAAAAGTTTTGACATCAAGACTCATGTCCCTCTTGATACTAGTCTGTTACTGCATCTTCTACCTGAAGCTGTTCTCTCTCAGCAGCTTATGGTACAGAGGAAAAGGATTTTGGAGCACCAGAGGAGACCTACCAGAACTGTTTAGACCTGCAGGAAACTGTATGTTTTGATCCACGTGAATTGGAAGGAGTTTTGCTGTGGAGTTTTGAAACAGGCTGAAATCTGATTTTGGTCCTGGGAGGAGACTCCACTTCCTGTCACTGTTCCATTAAGGACAGTAACACTTCACGTGTGCAGCTTCTCAGCATTTCATAGCATAAACTTTGGCTATTAATGGTTATTCTTGTTAATAGTCATTATTCCTTTGCTAATAAAAAGAATTTTATGTTAAAATCTACCACTCACCATTTACAAATATAATTGCTTACCCTTCTATTTTTAAATGGAAAATTATGCATTGGAATGACACCGGCAAACACAATTTTTCTTTAATGTCATTTTTCGCTACTTTGTGTCATCTTCAAGCACAAGTACTGGCATGATTTCCTCTAGAGTGCTAGTAGCCTAAAGAAAGTTATGCACTTGGTATTCTCACTCATTCCCTATCAGTGGAAGCCCTTAGTAGCCTACACTGACTGTCACTCATGGTACCAGCACTTAATCTGCCAGCCATCAGTATTTTTTACAAATGAGACTTTGAGGAGGTTTTAAAGACTGAGATCCCAGAAATAATAAGCATTTTTGATTCTCCTTTTTCTACACTCTTCCTTTCTGCATGTGAGGGTAATTACTCCTGTCTATGGACAGTAGAGCTAACAGTAACAGAGGGAAGCTTTTAAATTCTAATAAACCACTACTAATAACTATCTGTGTACTCTTTTAATCCAAATTGCTCAGTAGCACCTACTTATTTCTCCATGATGTTCATAGACCTTTAACAATTCCTGCTTTTGATAACCAATAGTTAACATGTAAGTATAAGTTTCAAAAGAATCTTCATGTTCTTTTTAGTTTAGCTGGGATTGGGAGGACTTTTCTAATAATGTTTTAAAGACTAGTGGTTAACTTTTTGCTGATTTTCTTGTTTTGTGACCATTTTCATTGACATGTTTCCTTTTACCTACAGTTTCCTGGTTAGTTTTATGGTTGATGCACGTGGGGGTTCAATGAGGGGCAGTCGCCATCACGGAATGAGAATAATTATCCCACCACGCAAATGTACAGCGCCAACCCGCATCACTTGCCGCTTGGTAAAGAGGCATAAACTGGCCAGCCCACCACCGATGGTTGAAGGAGAAGGATTAGCAAGTAGACTTGTAGAAATGGGGCCAGCAGGGGCACAATTTTTAGGGTGAGTTGTTCTATGAATTTCATTGTTTACACTCATATTGCATCTTTCATTTCCTTTACCATATGGACTTAAGTAGTTAAGTGTTGGCTTTACTTCATTTGAGCATGTAAGATAGGCTTCTTAACTTGAAATATTAAAAAATGCCAACCTGACATTCCTTCCAGAAAGTACCCTTGTATTTTAAGGGGAGCTTTGTCTCTATGATGACTGCAGAATGGAGATGAAGGTAAGAAAAGCCAGGTCCTGCCCCCATCTACTCATGCAACCTGCCTTGGAAATCAGGAGTCACACACCTAAAACTGGGAACAGGTTTTGACCCTCTTGCTTGTAGAGTATCGGAGAAACATCACAAAAAAGTGTGCTAAGGTCACACACAAGGAGCCAAATGTGAAGCTGTGTTCTCTGTGCTGTGGCTCGTGCATGGCTCGTGCCAGAGTTGCTGGGACCTGCCTGTCTCCATCCCGTGGAGCAAAGCCACCTAGAGCAATGGTGGAGCACTTACTGTAGAGCATCAAGTAGTACACATGCCAGCTTAAAATAGGGGAAACAATCCACTATGATGTGGTGCTTTTTTTCTTAATTATAAATTTTGTTCGTTACCATGAGTGGCACCCTGGTGTAAACTGCTGGTTCTGTCGGGAATGACAGCTTGTTCCTAATTTCCCCTTCTCGTTTCTCTTCCTGCTGCATGGATGTTATTCAGTAAACTGCATCTTCCTAAAACTCCTCCCCCTCTAAATGAGGGAGAGAGCATGGTTAGCCGAATCCTGCAGCTTGGTCCACAAGGAACAAAATTTATTGGGTAGGATATGTACGGAAAAGATACAGAATGTCTACAGTTTTTCTTTCGTTTCCAATTTTTTGTTATTCCCATTTTATTTTTCTTTAAGTTTTCTAAAGCTTTCAGTTGATTTATGTCACTGAAAGAAAATCATAGTGGCTTGATTTAATATAGCTCTGCTACTACCTTGTGCTTTTAGGCATGTAAAATTCACTGCCAGCATTCTGCTTTCATAACTTCTGTGCTGTTGTAATCTTTTAAATTTAAAGTGTTTCAACTGCATCAAATACATTTTAATACACAGTGAAAGTCTTTTAATTTCAACCCTGTGGTAGAGAAGGTATTTACAGGCCTTGAGTCAGTCTGGTTTAGGAAGAACATTTGTAAAATGCGATTCTATCAAGTCTGTTATTTATGAAAGATTGTTTAGAAAAACTGTTATTGAGCGAATTCAACAAGGTTGGAGAAATACTAACCTTTTCAACCTGCAAGAGGCATCTTGTTAAAATAAATCTATAAAGCCAAGTATACTGCCCAGAGGAACTGCAGTGAGTAGTCTAAAAATGTAAGAATGTTTACGTATTTTTTTTGCTGTTACTTTCAAACCATATTGTGAAATTTATTGCATTAGGTTTTAAAACTATTGGTGAGTGTTTGGCGTTCCAAACCTGTTCAATACCTTCTCACTTGAGTATTCTTGTTAAATGTCATGCACAAAATTGTGTGGTTTCTGAATATTTACAAAGACAGTATCTGAAATATTAGCCTGCAAAGATTGTACTATAGTGTTAGTTTTCAGTTTGTACTCTTTTGGAACCAGAGAGTAAATATCTAAAACAATGTATTTAAATTTTTGGTATTTACTTACTGTGCACATTCCTTTCTTGTTAAAGGACTTGTGATTATAGCCTGGATGTTATTAAAAGCATCTAAAATACGTTTTTTTTTCTATTTTCATGGAAAAAAATACCATCTTACTCTTCCCCCTTGGTATTGAATGCGAAAACTGGACTTGCAACTAGTTTATATTTTCCCTCATGATGGCTGTTGTGATTTCCGTGGTCAAGTAATTGATTGGTTAATGCACCCAACACCTTGCAGGTATCTAGTACCATAGAAGTGCTGCATAATTCTCCCATCATGTGATGCTACTTCTGAGTTATTACAGTGCAGTGAAATCCTTTACAACCTCTGTAGGAAAATAATGATACTGTCTATTTAAATGTCTTAAAGCTGCATAATTGTTCACTTACTGTGTGATTTCAGTCGGTTTGTCTTAGCATACTTTAAAATGCATATCCTGCCTGTGAAGTGTTTGGCAAAAGTGTCTGTTTTGTTAAGGAATGGCACATGAAGTGAATGGTGGTTTCTGTCGGTTGTTCACAATAACTGTTCAGTAATGCACTTGCAGTCCTCTGTTGAAGGTACATTGTCTGGTGATGTAGGTGTATTATTAACCACGTTCTCATTCCCTTTCCTTTCCCCAAAAATGTTTGACAGTAACTAATATAAATGTGGTTTTGTTGTTGCTTAACTTGGAGAAGCCCATTCTGAAAGGATCTAAACATTCACCAGTGGTGTTTACAGTGCAGTTACAGATGTTGCAGCTGTGATTTTGGGCATGAGAACCAGAAAATGAAGCTAATGAGAAACAACCTCTTGTGTTTCACAGGAGCTGCATCAACAGAGAGCCAGGGAGAGCTTTGAAAAGTTTGCGACTTAGTTTGAAGTTTAAAACCTACATGCATGCGCAGTTCCTGCTGCAGTCAATAGCTATTGCATGCGTTTGGATAGCTGGACTGGCTTTGCCCCTTCCAATCCCTTGAGCCAAATCTGAATTTTGGCTATGCTATTGCCAATTAAAAGTCAGCAGTCCTGTGTGTGCTAGAGGCAGGTTGGATCACCTACATCCTGGGATAAATGACCAAGGAGAACACTCCTTAGCAAATGTTATAACTATTTTTCCACGTAGGCAGATGTTTCAGGTTTTCATATTAAAAATGAGCTATATATGTTAATAGTTTCAAGTTATCTGTTAATTATAGCTTAAACGATAGAAGATTGTGCAGCTTTGGCAATTTTACAAAACATTTTTATCATAACAGTGCTAACTATTTAAAATGACTGTAGTTTTCTTAAGGACTTAATGCTCATAGGAAATTAAGGGCAGTGAGGAGATATAGGATTAAAAATAATATGATTCCTTTTTCTCTAGCCCTGTCATAGTGGAAATCCCGCATTTTGGGTCAATGCGAGGGAAGGAAAGAGAACTAATCGTACTTCGAAGTGAAAATGGTGAAACATGGAAGGAGCACCAGTATGACAGCAAGCATGAAGACCTAACTGAAATACTCAATGGCATGGATGAAGGTAAACATTTTCCCAAAGCTTTAGCAAGCCTTACCTTTGTGCAGGCTTACTAACATGAGCAGACCAAAGCAGCCTAAAGTAAAGCAGGGCAGGGGATATTTGACTTTAGGAAATACCGTGTGCATTACATATTAAACTAACAGAAATTGTGTAAAGAGAAATTGGTCAGCAGTGGCCTGGAGACATCCTGAAGTGAATGGTAAGTTTTGGTCCGAAGTCTTGCCAAGTTTAAGTGAATTTGCACAGTTGCTTTACAGCATGAAGTTGAGTACAGCATCCCAGCTGGAGGTAAGCATGTTTTTGCTGCTCAGGAAGGGCCATGTGTAGGTCATTCCAAAACAACGATGAAATGTAAATATCAGTTAAGTTAGACTTTCCCACAGATACAGGCCTCAGCCCATAAGCCATTCCTCTTTAAAATGGTATTGTTAGAGGTTGCCTTCCACAAATATGCAACCTGTCTTCCAAATGCCCATCTGTGAAGTCTGGCTTCCTTGTTTTGCTTGGACGTTGCTGTTTATGTAAAAATCCCTTAAGATGAGAGGACTTGGGTTTACATAATTCATCAGAAGATGCGGTGACAGGTCTTTATGGGCAGACACTTTATGGGTAAAGCCAGGTTAGGGCTGCAGTGATCCGCTGGCACCACTGCTTTCTTTTCCTAGCAAGTATTTTTCAATACTTGTTCTGATAAGCCATTGCTTGAGCAATTTGCATCCAAGTGTGAATAAAAATAGCTTGTGGTTTGAATTTTGCTTTTCTGTAAGGGCTTATCGGTAGAATTTTCTATAGATAACCTCCTACGAAAATCACAGTGTGGTGGCATACAAGCAGGAGGAAAGTTCTTTAGCAGCAAAAAGTTGACTAGCAGCAAAAGCATTTGGAGCAAATGATGAGGCTGCAGATGGAAGCTATGAGAGGTATCTGTGAACAGGATCTGCCTTTGATCTTGGCCTCTCCTTCCTTGAAGAGAAGCAAAAGGCACACTTTGAAAACATGGAGAGTTAGCGGTGTTGTGAGGGGCTTCCTGGATGTCTGAGATTTAGCATTTTTACTGATTTCCTGGTCATCTGGGAATGA
The DNA here is from genome assembly GCF_963264785.1 of Psittacula echo. Classification (NCBI taxonomy): domain Eukaryota; kingdom Metazoa; phylum Chordata; class Aves; order Psittaciformes; family Psittacidae; genus Psittacula; species Psittacula echo. Next base: position 50,151,989 of record NC_137743.1, read on the forward strand.
GAACAGCAGGATGGGCCTGTGTAGTATTTTCACTTCAAAATACTTGAATTGCATGTGACCTTGTAAAAATGGAGAGCAACAGCAAAGATCTGCTTGTTATATGATGATCTATTGTAGCTATGTATTTTTAAATAAATATAAAAAACCCAATCAAGGAGGAGGGCAGAAACACGCAAATGTTGGCTCAATGAGTTTGGAAAAATACAATAGAGGTCATCACAGAAAGGTACCTGAAAGCAGTGGAACGGGCAAAAGAGTGAGTATGGCCCAGGATAGTATTGCTTGGGAAAGAACTGCTTCAGGATTGAAGACAGTAGTTGAAGCCTTTCTGGAAGGAAAATATCACCAGGAACCCCTCCTTCTCTGTGCACTAGCATGAGATAGAATGTTATGATTTGGCATTTGGGTGAAGTAGTCAGAACTGATCAGCAGTTTGCTTATTTGCTACATATGATTTCCAAACTGATCATAGTTCAATTTTGGGGTAGGGAATCTGGGCACAAAACCACTGTTCTAAAGTGTTCTAAACTTGGCGTCACTTATGATAGAGGTCTCCGGAGGTGCCATATGAATAAATTCACATTTTACAGAGAACTCAATAAATAGAAGCACTTTGAGAGAGGTGGGCATGAAGCCCTCAGTGCTTACAGCCTAAAATAATAAGCTTCACGATTTGGAGCCAGAATACAACTTTTTGATCTGTTGAGGATTTCAGGTGGTTCTTCCTTTCTGGGGAACTGCTGTTAGTGTATATATGAACAATCAGTGAATCACAGAAAGTATGATGGACACTGGCCTGTTTTCTTAGACTGAAAATATTTGGCACCTTAAAAGCCAAGCCACAGAAATGCCTTTTACCAATCCAGACAATCATTAATGAGAGGGAAAGGAGAAAAAATATTGCAGACACACCCAGAGCATTGTATTGATTATTTGTTCAGTTCATTTTGGCTTAATCCTTCTCTTCTAGTTAGGAAAATAAAACAAAAAATCCTCTGCATTCAAATAGTACAAGGGTCTTGACAAAATTCTGCTCCAGTTAAATGACTCCTTTTCTATGTAAAAGGTCTTCCAAGCAATGATCAATGACATAAAAATACAAATTTGTAGAATTAAGAGCAGGTTGTTTTTATTTTCATCTGAACTCGCACTGGTTTGTTACAAAATTCCAGTGAGATTTGGCTCTGAAGGAGTCTCTTGCATCACAGAAGCCGTAACTTTGGAAATGTTTTTTTTCCAGGTATGAACTCTGGAGACAGAATCAATCTTTATTTAAATAAAAAGCAGCCACATAGTAATTTCCAGCAGTTTAGTTTGTCTTTGCAAGAAAATTCATCTGCCCAGTCATCTCTAAATGCCATAACATGCTGCAGAAGTGCCTGTTTTTCCGTTGTAAGGGGCTGGTCCATTTTGTGATAGACCTGCTGTGATAATTCTTTCCAATCTGTGCAGTGAAGGAGGCCAATCAGACTTTTATTGCCAGTTCTGTAATATGCTAGATTTTTTAAGATGCAGTTTGCTGCTTGGCTTTGTTTTTCTTTTCTTGCTCTTCCGCTTAGCGAATGGGGAGGCGACATCTTTGCTCTTCGTCCTGCACGGGGACTACTGAAAACCTGTGTGTTCTTCTGGAAGCAGCACCATCTGGTGGAAAAACTCATCTCAGACTCGATCCAGAGCAGAAGGCAACACTTTAGGGCACTAAATGCAGGATTAAATAAGAGCAGAACTTTGCTTTTATTATCATGAAAGAACAATGAACCATGATGTGAAAAGACAGTTTTTCTGTGCTTTTATTATAAGGAGGGTGCTGTGCTTAGGCAAATATAGAGCTGAGGGAATACAGGGGACTTGGCAATTTTAGGAAGAGGAGGAGCTTGGTTCCAAACACAAAGGTAGCAATTCACAGCTTCAGCCCATATTTCATTTATTTAAACTTGACTCAATTAAAAAAAAAAAAAAAAAAACAAAAAACAAACAAACAACAAACTATTGTTTTTATTTATTTTTTTTTTAAAGAAGAAGCTCTTGTTATTGGTGAATTGGTTACATTTTCAGACAGGCTTCTTTTAGATATAACTTGTGTTTGCTTTTTATGTTCCAGCCCGCTTTACAGGTATCTTCAGACAAATTGTGGCAAAAATGCACACTCTGGAGTAGTTAACCTTTTGAGAAGCATTCGCAAACTAGTGAGTGAACCAGGAAATGCAAATATTTATGGCTGCAATATGCTCACAGCTGCACAATGTGGTTTCAGATGGGAAACAGGAATTTTTGCATAACTACTTCTTTGAATCTACAGATCAGACCAGAGTGTGACCTTGCTTATGCTTGAAGTTTAAAATACCACTATAAATCACTCTGCAATGATTTTGCCACATTTCCAAGAAAATTTTTAAAACATATTGTTGTTAAACTTTATGCTGTGAATGGCAAGGTAAGCAACTGCACAAAAATAGCCAAAAAAGCACATAAAGGGACATTTTGTTATTTGAAGATGAGACCTCCTCATGGTCCTGGGAGTATCTAGTTATGTATGTGAACTACTGAAGCTAGGAGAGTGGTTTTAGTTACTGACATTTTTAAGACAAATCTCACTGCCCTCAGCTTCTCCTTGCTCCTTCCCATGTGCTCTTTCTGCCTCCATCTATGTCCTGTACTTTTCTCTATCTGCACGCTGCCTCCTAGGTACCCCACTTCTTGTGCAACGATTTCTTAATGGGCACATCTGTGTATGGGGGAAACTGGTATCCTATGCTCATCCCACCTTTCAGCCTGTGTACAATGACTTCTCTTACGCTATTTCCAGCCAGAGGATACTTGTTCTGTGTCATCTTACCTGAAAAAAGAAAGATATTAGACACGGGATGAATTTGTTCTACAACTGCCTCTCACCTGACAAAACTGGTGTGATTGCTTTCCTTGACCTGAGCCACCCTATGTGAGGTCCCTCACTGACCTTGGAGGACATGGCTGCGTTTCTCTTCTCCTGTCCAGGAACCTTAATGTAACACTCATATAACAACATGGACTAGAGAGTGAGAAGGGTTGATATTCCTTCCTTTCCTTCTCTGCATCTCATCTCTCCTCCATTACTTCCACCAGCCACCTCAGGATAAGTGTACCTTACACTTGGGTGACAGCGGAAGACACATATGCACAAAGTATTTACAATACCTTTCTTTTGACTTACTAAAACTTAATGGCCTCAAGTGTTCTTTGGGCTGTTAGCACAAATCTGGGAGACAGTGACATCGGGAGACTCTTCCCAATCCTGCCACTAACCTTTCTAATTTACCTCTCCCTGCTTTGCTATCCTATTCTGTAAGGTGACCTGTACAGCATGCTTTTCTGTGGTTAAAAATCCCTCATGCAAAATCCAACCAATGAAACAAAAAATCCTTCAAGGTTTTTAATTAAAACACATGTGTAGGAATGAAGTGTCAGCAGCTGCGGAAAAAAGTAGTGATGATAGCTGTTTCTGTAAAATGCATGAGGTGTGTTCGGGAAACACGACCTCTCCCAGAACTAGTTTTCCCAGTTCCATTAGCTCTGTCATGCTAACGCTGTGTTTCTCAGTGCAGTCAGATAGGTGCTTTGGTTGCTCATCATCTTTTTTGGTGGTTTTTTTTTTCTTTTAGAGGGCAGCTTCACACAGAAGCTCACATGTATATTATCCAAACATAACCTCACTCTGTACAGTCCAGCTCCTCTCCACGCCACTCTGATCTTCACATCTTCCTCCTCAAAAGGAGAACACCTGCCAGGCTCAGAGGATTTTGAAATGTTCTTACATAAAACACTAATTTTCTACTTCAAGAGGATTTTAATTATCCTTCATCTCTGTGAGCATTTTACAGTGGGTTGAGTCTCTAGCAACCAACAGGAAAACACATAGGATTTACCAGTCAAGATTATACCTGCCTGGTAGTTTTAGTATCCAGTTTGTCTCCTGCGCAAGCCATTGCTTCCAGAGGCTGCAGGCAGAATACCTAATTCGTTAGAGAACTTCAGATATCAGTCTCTGAGTCAAAGTAAATGGAAGCTGACATTATGATAAGAAATTATGCTCTTTTGGTAGGTACATAGTATCTTGAGCAACACTGTGCAATTAATCCAAATTACCTGCTGAGAGTTTTAAAATGGAAAACTGACATTTTACCAAATTTATATTCTAATTATTTTGGAGCTGTAATTGAGCTTACGTGTTCAGAGGAGGAAAATGTTTCAGTCACATGAAGTAAATAATTTTACAAGTGTCTTTTGTCTTGGTACCATTTCTAGTCCTTTTGCTGCATCTGATAGAATTGTCATCTTTCTGGGAACAAACTTTCTTCTTTAGGAACGTGCTACCCTTTTTAAGGAGGAAAGTAAGCGTAGAAACTTGTAGACTGCTGGAATGAAACCCAATTACAACAGCTAAAAAGACAAAGTACAGGAAATTATAGGAGAAATGCATGACAGTTGTGTAATTACCTCCATTTGTGAATAGCGTTTATATCTCAGGGGTTTCACTAGTACATATATACACACACAGAGAGTTATATTTGGACATATCACAGTTTTCCTCAGTGCGTATATGTGTCATCTACTTATTAATCAGTTAACATGGATAGATACTCCATGCACCTTTCTGAGCCCTGGTGACCCTACGAGCTGGAAATGTGACTGAGAACACTAATTGTTGATGACCTGTTTCTGTTCCAGTTGTGTCTGAGGAGAATTAGGTTCTTCTATAAACTGGGGAGCATAATACAGTTATTTGGGGGCACCTGAAAGCCTGATGTGGGAAGGGATCCTTGCTATGGTTTCATTGGTAGTTCTGGCAGACAGAGCTTTGTCACATCCGCCGTTTACTGTAGAGCTCAGTGACTGGGAAGGATTATATGGATGCCAGTCTGGGAGATAACTTTGTCAAGTGCCTTAGCTGGGCAAACTCTGGATTGCACACTTGGAGTGAAGTTAGATAGTTCAAGAACTGACTGTGCTTTCCTATGGTTTTCTGTACGTTGGAGCTCTCTGTCACACCCTATTGCTTAGGTGTCCTGGCAGATAAGTGTGTCCAGTGCTGTTGTTCCTTATCATCAGGACTTACGCAAAAGTTCACAGAGCAAAGAAAAGCTTCATAATTAATAGCAGTGAATATTTTTTTTCTCCTGTAGTAAATAAAAAATGACTTCTCAAGCATTTTAGGCATTTTCAAAACCTCATACTCATAGATGTGTGTGCTATGAACCTCGGCAGGTAATACCTGAATGTTTTGACTGTCTTCTCCCACCAGAGCTGGACAGTGTTGAGGAGCTAGAGAAGAAGCGTATCTGCAGGATCGTCACAAAGGATTTCCCTCAGTACTTTGCGGTGGTTTCACGAATCAAACAGGAGAGTAACCAGATCGGCCCAGAGGGTGGAGTGCTGAGCAGCACTACGGTGCCGCGTGTCCAGGCATCCTTCCCCGAGGGTGCTCTAACCAAAAGAATCCGCGTGGGGCTCCAGGTAAAGATGCTTTTGTGTTTGTATCAGCAGTATCTACAAGTGCATCACTGGTTTTAATACATGAGGCTTGCATTAAGGAGCCTGCTGTTCCTTGGTTATGGGTTGCAAGATGGACAGTATTCACACTTGAGATCTGGTGTGTGTCTGCCTGGGCACGCTTTCTGGCTCTCAGTGCCCCCCTGGTGCAGGTGATGCACAGTCTTCCTCCCTGTGGTAAAATTCCAGCTCCTCTTTTTATCATTACCTTGAGTATGGCTTAGCATCTGAAGAATGGAGAGAAAAGCAAAGTCACGCACCACCGCCTCGGTGATATTGTCTGCCATCTTCCTGTTGGCCACAGCTGTCAGTAGCTATGAGCTGCACAACTGCTGTGCAGTCCCAGTCTCCTGCAGCAAAGTAGCAGCTTGTAATTATTGTCACTGCGCTGCCCTTTGCCATAGGAATATGTTCGGTAAGGGTTTCATGCAGCTGTTTGCCAGCTGTTACCAAGTCCAAGACCTCCCATATACATTTGTTATAGCTTAGGACATTCACCACTTGTGTTTCTAGTGATGGGTGAAATCCGGGAAAAGCAAATAGCTTGAACTCTCCTTAAACAAACTGGACAGAAAGTGGAGAAATACTCCGTATGAGGTATCTTTTTCTTGGAGTTCTGTTAATTATCACTTAAAATTATTTAATAACCTGACAGTTCTGAGGGGTTCATGAAATAGAGATGCTGGTTTGGATTCCAGTGCTTGGAATTCACATTGGAACATTTCTGTTAGTAATATTTCACATCTAAAGATTATTTTCTTGAGAAAATGGAAGTTTTCTGCTATTGTTATGGTTATATAGCTGGCTTTACAGAGATCTGTAGCTTGAAGGAAGCTAATGTCTGCATAGGCAGTGTTGTCACTGCTGAGATGGCATTGTATCTATGTAACTTATGCATATCAATACTTTGCACAGTTCCAACAATGCAGCAAATCACAGGTCAGCCTGATTGAAACAGACTTGAAAGTTTGGATTAAAAAAAAAGGGAGTGGGCAGGGAGGGCAAATGGATACAAAACCCTGTGTCCCATAAAATGTCCGTCACTTTTGAGTTCAGATCTTACATTACAAAAGCTACAAAAATTCTATAGCATATTTTCATATATTGGCTGTTTTTCCTTTCTTCTTGCATAAAGTTAGGAAACCTTTTAAGGCACAGAATGGAGGTAGAAGGTCTGACATTGCTTCTAACTCTGTATCTTAATTAATTCTGTATTAATTTGAGCCAAACAAGTATTTATTTCCTAATAACCAATACTGAAATAGTATTGGAAGCACTGAATACAAAGGTAAGTTGGAGTACACAGTTTTCCTTGGGAGCATGGATTTGTATTTGGCAGACAATTAAGAATTGTACAGCATCTCCAAGATAGTGTCTAGTCCTCACTTCTCAAGTGCAAAATAGGCCTCTCTTTGCATTTTGAAATTGTATTTAATATCACCCACCACTGTAAATTGAAAACAACCCAAATATGCTATGAAAAACTCACCAAATACTGCAGGCAACCTTCTGAGTTATAGTTTTACTCTACAAGTTAGCTATTAGGAAATCGTGAATGTTGAGAAAAATACAAAGCATAAACTGTACTCATAATCATCCTCAAGAACTATAGAAGAAGGCTGCCTTTAAAAAAAAAAAAATCTACAGAAAATAAAAAGAAAATTGAATTATCTTTTGGGAAACAGTTCTCTGCAATTTGTAGCCCTAGTTTAAATACTTTTCCTATGTTGACAGGCTCAACCAGTTCCAGAGGAGATTGTCAAAAAAATCCTTGGAAACAAAGCAACTTTCAGTCCCATTGTCACTGTGGAGCCAAGAAGAAGAAAATTTCATAAGCCAATAACCATGACAATTCCTGTGCCACCTCCATCAGGAGAAGGTGTAACCAATGGGTACAAAGGAGACATGACGCCCAGCCTTCGACTCTTATGTAGCATTACAGGTTAGAGAAAATCCTACTCTTTGCGAAAGTTTCCGTGACAGCAGTGCCACTGTGCTCACTCTCATAACCGTACAACTCATGCTTTCCAGTAAGGGAACAGTGGTGTGCTTGATGCAGTAGAGTTCAGATTGGTTCTCCTGAGCAAAGCCAGCTGAGGTAATTTGAAAGGCTCTCACTGATGCCCTGGGCTTTGAATCTGCTCTCATGCCATTGTAAAAGAACTCTGCCAACAGATGTTAAATGCTGTTTTATATTTAGCCCATATAAAGAATTTCAGCCTTGGCTATTAAACATGGTTGCCAGTAAAAGTAGTTGGCAGAAATAATTCTGTCCTAGCTGATATCAGGTGTGTGTGTGTGTGTTTGCTATTGACTTGTAGGTGTGTACTTCACTTACATCACCATTGTTTTCTGGTGCGTGACATATGATGTAATATATAACATGTAGGTCAGCTGTTGGAGAACATTATTATCTAGGTTCCTTTTTTATGAGTGAAACAAAATAACTTAAGATAGGGATGTTCTTATGTAGTCTGTATGTGCTTGGTGTCTGAAATAAAATCTCCATGGTTTATGTTTATGTAGGAGGTACTTCACCTGCACAGTGGGAGGATATAACAGGCACCACTCCGCTGACATTTGCAAATGACTGTGCCTCATTCACCACCAATGTTTCAGCCAGGTATGCTACCAGAGCTTGCCAAATGCACCTAGGGAGTAGTTTCCTGTGATTCTTTGGTGCTTCTTTGTCTCTATATATCAGCATCCCATACATCTAGGGTTGCGCATGAAGCTTTGTCCTCGCCTTTTCTGCTGCTATGATGTCTCCTGGCAATCACACATACTTTGTCTCTAAAGGCTGTGGTGCCACACGAGTTTGTTTTTCTGCAAACAGCAAAAGAAAGGGAAAGCTGAAAATACTCATTCAATTTAAAAAAAATGGGGTGGATTCGTAAAAATGTATTTGTTTAAAAAGTTAAAGATGTTCCGTTTCTGCTGTGGGATTTTTAGTTGAAAATTATGTAAAATTACTCTCATAAAAATATCACTTGCCAAAAAATCATGGTTTGAAATGAATTTTGATGGATTTAGTGGACTTACATCCTGATGAAAGGCATTCAACAGGATCTGTACAACTCACAAGTCCTAGTGCAGAAAATTCATGATTTGCCAGGTAAAGCGTTTATCATTCAGTACATAACATTTACACCTAAAAAAAGCTTTATAAAGAGAGAGAATTGCTGAAAGAACCAACTAAATCAGAGCTGAAATATTGTGAAAAAGACTCATGCAAACTACAGATTAAAATATTTATAACTTGTATCAAAATTGTCATCCAACTTAATCGTAAGATGAGAAAATAACAGTATAACATAGGATATATGTCTTTGAGCTACTTCACTATGGGCATGTTCAGTTTTAACCTGTATGGGAGATGTGATTTTGCTGTATGAGTGTGTTATAAAGGAGGTTTTAGCGAATCGAATATACAGTGAATCATCAGCACTTTATGTGTTGTGTGGTCACAAGGAATACAGTTCCCCCACTTTGGCTTCAAATGAGTCTAAGAATAGATGGGTTTATGAGATACCAGTGTGAGAAGGATCAAATGTATGTATCAATATTTCATTGCCAGGTATTCTCATGTTTGGATGGTTAAAGCTCCACTGAAAGTAGAAGGAAAATTACAGCTTTCGGAAGTGTGCAAGGATAGCATGCATGCGAAATGGCAAGGATCACAGGCCATGGTTTCTCTTTAAAGGCTTAAGAGATTTTTGAACATTAAAGAAAAGTTGATTTAATGGTTTGCTTTTTCCCACTCAGATTTTGGCTCGCAGACTGTCATCAAGTACTAGAGACTGTTGGGCTGGCAACACAGCTTTATAGAGAATTAATATGCGTTCCTTATATGGCAAAGTTTGTAATATTTGCCAAAATGAATGACCCTGTGGAATCAAATTTGCGTTGCTTCTGCATGACTGATGACAAAGTGGACAAAACTTTGGAGCAACAAGAGAATTTTGAAGAAGTTGCAAGAAGCAAAGACATTGAGGTATCTCTCTTACTCATAGCCGACTTCGTCCTTGTAAAGGAAGTGTGTTTTCCAAGTGGGAACAGGTCCTGCAAAAACCACTATACACCTTAAAAATCAAGTTTCACAGCAAGGCTGTGTCAAAAATTTCCTTGAAAAGGAGTCAAAAAATGACAGGGCCAGGGGAGAGCATGAGGACCTGTCTCCAAATGGATGCCCCAGAACAGTCTGCAGTGGGGTTTGCACTCACTGCTGTAAAGTAGCCTTGGTTGGGCTTTGCAGACTACTCACCTGGAGCCATCTCATTGACCCAGGAGACACAGTCATGAGTAGGGCTATTTTGTGGTGAATATGTAGTCATGAGCACATGGTTTCCTGAGGGAAATGTTGCATCTTACTGCAGAAAAGGCACTCATGTAACTTGTGTCTCCCAAACTGCCTGCACTCCATACCTTGCCACAATGAAGTGATTTTCTGATTTGTTATTGAATTTAATCTGAATGAGTACTTATAATTTAACATCATATACTTATATGCATGAATCTACTATGAAAAGAGGTTTTATTGACTTTTATTTATTGCTTTGATAGGTTCTGGAAGGAAAACCTATTTACGTTGATTGCTATGGAAATCTGGCCCCTTTGACTAAAGGAGGACAGCAACTTGTTTTTAATTTTTATGCTTTCAAAGAAAATAGACTGCCATTCTCTATCAAGGTAAAAGGAAAACAAGCCAAATAATTCTGCTGGCTTGCCTCTCCCGTACATCCCCCCCTTTGATAACACTATTTCAGCCTGATAGGACTAACTTGCCCCAAGGATGTAGGTGTCATTGTTCAATATGTGAGTAACAGAAAGAGGGTGTTTCTCATGAAGCCACAAAAGAGCTGGGACCAGAATACCTATGGTATGGATTCACAGCCTTTTATTAAAACTGTATCTCAAGTTAGACCTCCAGAATATTACAGTTAGATTACTGTTTCCCAGGGACCAAGCAAAGGAGGTGCATTCAGTAGCATACTGTACAACAGAACAGCCTTTAAAACGTGTGCAGGCTGTTCCTCTCTAAATTACCATGAATGCATGCTCACTTTCCGTAGGCTTATAGCTGCTGTGCAAAAGATGGTTTTAAGCATTTTGGTGAGCACACATATAAAACATAGCAGAAAAATTTGAAGGGGAGAAGAAAACATCTGTTGGTGATATCCCAGTATGAAACTCTCTGAGTTAGACTCACTCAACATGTTGTCTTGTGTGGATTTACCATCAGAGAGCTTCAGGCTGATCTACCTCTTTCAAGGTAACATCTTTTCTCCTTCAGCACCTAAGGCTAAGCTTCAGCTCGGTAGCATTGGTCTTTACCCATTAGATCGCTTCTTGTGGAAAGAAACTCTCCAGAAACCTCCTCTGGGTATCTGAATTACTACGTGCTACTACACTGTATTAAAATTTTCTCTTCTAGGTAAGAGACACCAGCCAGGAACCTTGTGGTCGATTATCATTTTTGAAAGAACCAAAGACTACAAAAGGACTGCCACAAACAGCTGTTTGCAACTTGAATATCACTCTCCCAGCACACAAAAAGGTATTTGTTAGGAAAAGCAAACATTTTCCTTAGGGTTGGTTGGTTTTATTTTTGCTCCGTTAGTTTTTTGTCCCTTTTTTTTCCTGCTAGTGGTAAAGATACCTTGTGAAATGCCAGTAATGAGAATGCTTTCGAATATGATTAAGGCTTTTTAAATTTATGTTTTATTGGTTTCCTGTATGTAGAGTGCTTTTAAAGTCTCTTGTTACTGTGGTGTCAAGTTCGTATAATTTTTATGATTCTGTTTACAGCTCATGCTTCAGCCTGCAAGTCATAGGTTTATGCTTTCAGTAATGTCACGTGTTGATTTGCATTGGATGTAAGATTTTTTCTTTTCTTTTGTGTTGACATTTTGGATTTGCTTTGCCTTATAAATCAGCTTGCATTTTGTGCTCCCAATTTGGTCCTTTTCATATCCTGATATTCTTTTCCCTGCTGTCCATTATAATATTCCTTGTCTCTGCAATGCATCTTGGGACCAAAAGGAAACAGAGTCAGATCAAGATGATGAGGTAATATAAATACTGTCTTCTGTTTTTATTTCCTTCAGATTTAGTGAAGAAAAGTAATATGTTATAGAAAAAACAGGCAACTACTTTCAGCTATGGCACTGAATGATACCTGCAGAATAACTATATCCTCAACATCTGATAGTCTGTTGCAAATAGTAGAAGTGCATATATGTGGAAGAAACATGATTATGTATTATGAAATTAAACCAAGCACTGAATAATAGCAGTCTAAAATTTAACTTTTTTTTTTTTTTTCCTGAAAATGGATATAATTATAAATGTGACACCAAGACCATTTTTTGCAAAAACCAAGAAGATTTTAGTGGATAGGGTTTTACCTCTTGGAGTAATACTGCCAATACTTCGGTAAACTGTGTTTCTGAGAAGAAAAGTATTGCTGAGGCCACAATAGTGACATATTATATTTTACTCCTGAAAATAAACTGGATTCTTCTGAAAAATCAGAAGAGCCAAGAACCATTTATAAATATTGTGTACAAATCTATTTTCAGATAAACCTCAGGTATTTGCAGCTTAAAAATCCACTGTTTGCAGGAAGCTGCAACATTAGATTGTCAGGAAATTGAGTAGGTTTTACTTATTAGAGGTAGTAATAAATGAGGTCACCTTATGAAAGGAAGTACATAGAGGTATCCCTTTTATCTAACTGATAAAGTTTTCTTCTCTTCCTGGTGGCAAATAAATAGCAGTACCCACCTGCTGATTAAAATAATAATAATAATGAAAAAAAAATAAACCCAAAACAAAACGTCCTTACATGTTAAAAAATAATAGCAACCACATTGCTTTGTCTCTGCAGGATTTTTTCCCAGTGTGCTATTATATAGCTATAACAATAGTTTTCTTTCTAAACAAACTGTATTTTTAGCCACATAATCAGATGAGATGGTCTCTGAAGGACTTTTTATATCCAAGTTGGCACACTAGCAGCTATGCCACTGAATGCAGCAACTTAGGATGTAATTTATTAGTTAACAATGGTAGTCTGCTTTCTAATCTGCATCTTTGCATTTTGTGCCTATTAAAAAAATCCCCTCCCATGCCTTTTTTTGTCCTTAATGTATTCACTTTAAAGCCAGTGTGCATTGTGATGTATGTGCTTTCAGGACAAACTAATTTGGGGACAAATATTTGATCAGTCTAAGTTGTACTCTTCTGAATGTTTTATGTCTGTATCTGTAGTCTTTTGTGTTGATCTGTTTCTAGCCAAAGGTGCTTTATTTTACAGACAATGAATAATATCATAACATTTCTAGTAATGTGAAGCAGTTTGTTAAGTGATATTGGGATAATATGGTATTGAGATACTTCAAGGTAGGATCATGAGCTACATCTGCTATCTAAGCTCTTCTATCTCATAAGCAGAGATGTTGTGAGCAGGAAATGAACCCACGGGGTTATCTCTTAGGATTGCAGTCCTTCCTCTGCTTGCTTCAGAAAGGTAGTCATTCACAGCAGGTTTTTGCCACCTCCAATAGCCACGCTCCCTGCTCCACAGCGCCTGATGCTCATTACATGGCAGACAGGAATGGAGACCGGCTCTGTCCCTTCTCTGCCTGCTTGCCCAGATTTGGCTTCAGCATGCCTTCCTGAAGCTGAATGGAAACATCTATTCTCCCTTGTGGGGACATGTACCATAAAATGCAGCCCATCACGCTGAGGTTCTATGATTGTTCTGTTCAAATGGGGAACAGCGATACAAAAGGCACTAAACAGTATTGTTTTGTTGCAGACGGAGAAAGCTGATCGGCGCCAGAACTTTGTCTCACTTGCTTTACGTAAGCGCTACAGCTATCTGACTGAGCCTGGAATGAGTGAGTTGTTCTTACCAAAGTACTAAACCGTATATAGATGATTTTTCATAAGAAGAGACATTTTTTCTATAAACGTTGTATTTGGTGTCACCCTTTAAAAAAATGCAAAAAGAAAAAAAAAAAGCTACCTAACCCAAAACTCTTGGATGGGCTGTGAACTCTAGCGTTGTGAGAGCTTGAAGAATCCTGACTGGCAAATGACATGTGTTAGTTAAGTGATAATATAGTAATTTTTAAAAATGCTATGTAGCTCCAGAGTAGGAGGATTGCAAACTGCTTTCAAAAAGTCTGTTCCTCTTCCCTTTGGAAGATTAGAGAGAGCTGCTGTAGAAGGGAATGTTCTGCAAAAGTTTGGCAAGGCTGGAGAATGCCATTCAGATAAACACATAAATGTTTAGATGCTTAGCCAAAATGGATTCTCTCATATTTTATATTTTCCCTCTTCTTTCTCCTCCCCTTCCCTTTTTCCTCTATTCCTTGCAGATGCTTTTTATTCCCTGGCACCACCCATTGCTTCCTCTTAAACTTAAGTTTCCCTTGACCAGACCAGTGGCTCCCCTTCCCTTCCCTTCCCTTCCCTTCCCTTCCCTTCCCTTCCCTTCCCTTCCCTTCCCTTCCCTTCCCTTCCCTTCCCTTCCCTTCCCTTCCCTTCCCTTCCCTTCCCTTCCCTTCCCTTCCCTTCCTTTCCCTTCCCTGTTAAATACAGTAATGTATTTGGCTTAGCTTTTCTTCCCTCACCTCTCCTCCTGGAGGCTGACTGCTGTTGTTCCTCATTCCCAGGCTTTTTCTTGCCTTTTTTTTTTTCACCTCATGACTTCTCAGTTGCTACCCTGCAACAGACCCTTTGATAGAATTCCGTAAAATCCATAGACAAACTTCATCAGGTCTTGGGAGTTCCCACTGGATGGCTGCTGTTTAATTATCCTATAAGATCTGTGGCTTCTTTGGATCAGATGTGCTCCAGAATATATTACACTTCTCAGGCCTGGAAGAAGACTTCAAGCATATAACATCTGAAGAAGCTATCAGATCTGCTGAGACATCTTGATGGACTGTTAAGGTATTGCCAAAGGCTTGATGGGAACTGAGAGAGAGGGAAAGGAAGTTGCTTGAAAGGTGTTTGATGACTGTGTATATTACTTGCAATTAGTTTTTCTGGCCTTATTGGGGGAAAATATAAAAGGTAGCCTGATTTATTCACCAGAGGTCCATTAAGTTTCATTTTCAAGATGTGTAGGGGAAAGAATCTAAACCCACTTAAGATGAACTCAAAAAAACCCCAATGGGTTAACATGGTAGAAGTTCATGACTGTTCTTTAACTATTCTATCCCTTTTGGCAATGGTTACTACTTAGGGCTGTGAGCTGCTCAAAAAGGTTATGCAAAAATGATTTTATTCTCCAGGAAAGATCGTAGATAGGGGTTTGGCCATCAGCCTGAGCATCACCTCCTGTGCAGGCGTAGCATGTAATCAGCAACTGGCTCTACACCTGCACAATGCTGGTGTGAGGGGAGGATGTGATCTTGGAGGTGCAACTCTTTCAGAGAACATATATACACAGAGCCAAGACTGCTGCTGTGCAGGGTGTTTGCTCCAGTGATTGGATATGAGTGATGAACCTCTGCCTATTTCCAGTGAATTTGATGGCACAGCTCCCACTGTGTTCAGTAGCCAAAAAGGGCTGTTATAGAAAACCACTCTTTAGAATATTATGCCACTCTAAAGTCTTGCATGGTTGTGGGGATTTATTTGCTGTTTCAAAATAGTAAAATTGCACAGTTGCCTGCTGTTTGAGTTATGTCATAGCTGTGCACACTGGTGAATTACTTCATTTTCTTTGTATTGGTGGTTCTTCTCAACTGCAATAAGGAGCACAGAAAAGGCTTCTTTTAAACATGTCTGAATCCATGATTTAAGAGGAGAAAGAGCAGTTAAGAGGGGAGCCTGTTGGTTTGATTGCCTTACTAGCCACTTGTGATAGACTGGCTCATCACAGATCAGCAGGGTCTCTGTAAAGACATTACCAAACACAAACTGCTGAACAAGTTGTTTCGTTGTTAGTTTTTTTCAGAATGATTTTTGAGTTTGTTTCTTTGACTTGGGACTGTATGAAGTTTTGGTGAATGTTAGCAGCTGCTGCTAATTAGTCTTCATAATAATGTCTAGCTCCTTAAATAAAGTACACTATGTTTTCTTCTTTGAGGGGAGGAACAAGTAAGTTTGTGCTTAAAATAAAATTTCAAGGGAAAATGGATGTTTCTTGACATAGGCTGTGCCAGTCAGGCCTAGTATTCAAGCTCTCGTCAACCTAAATGTTCTCATACTGCAACACCTCCAGCCATCCACATTGCCTTCTGGGCTTTGATTGGCTTCTATAGGACTAGCACATTTCTCCTTGTAGGATATGGACCTGTGGTATACTGAATATTCACAATTCTGTAAGAGTGCTAGTTCTTTAAGTTTAGTATTAGCCTTGTTAGGCTTCTTTCACTGTAAGATACTGTCTGTCTATAAGACAGGTCAAGCAGGTTTGACAAATTAGTAGCATAACTTCAGAGAAAGGTATATTGAATAAGTTTGGCTATTTTAGCTCCATTTCTACAGCTTTTTTTAAAAAAGCCCTCTAAGTTACTTCAGTGTCAACTCTCTGAATGTTATTGCTGTATCAGAGGATATATATACTGCAATGGAATTCCCAGAAATACTGTGTTCTGGCATAACTACCTCCTGTGATGCAAAATGTGGTTGATTATGATTTTCTTCAAAATGCCTATGAATAAGCCGAGTGTTCTGGGGGTTGATAACAGTTAACAGGTTTGTTCTTGACAGGAAGTTTTTGCGTAATATATTGTTCGTTGACTGCTTTTCTAATGTTACCTTTTGAGAAATGTAAAGTTGAACAGGTCTGTCTTTGAGCTGATACAAGAAATCTCCTCAAAAGGTACCAAGACACTACATCTTGTAGAAAAAGTGTACTCTTCTTTTAATGGCCTCTTGTGAAATAATTTTGTAAGGTTTACATATTTGTGCTTAATACAGCAAAAACCAGATATTAATCTGTGTGCTCGTTTTGACATGATATATTGTGCATGAATACAAACTGATTCAGTTGCTTTGCTTGCTCACGTTTATCATGTATCATATTTTCCATATTTTATGTATGACATGCTTCTTAAAATCATTTCATATAAAGTTTTACTTTAGTTTTTACCAAACAAAAGGAATATCGCATGAGAAAGTAATGCAAAAGTTCCTTTTCTTTCTTTTTATTATTTTTTTTAAGATATCGACTCAGAAAAGCTCTTGCTCTTATTGGCTTTGTGAGTGTGAAGCATATCCGAATTGTGCATGGGAGATACAGATTTGAATTTATTCCAATTGCTTCACAGTTTGCACATCAGTTGCCTGTCACTTAAAGGAATTTTGGGTTCTGCATGAAATAGTTCTGAGTGGCTTAAGAAAAAAAAGATTTTAGCTACATAATGTCCTTTTTACTCAAGTTTATATTTTGTATAGGTTCAATATCTGACTAGAACAACAACAACAAAAATTATTAAAAGGATAATTCTCATAGCTGTGCAAAGCAGAAACATACCAAAACAGGCAAAATAGAACTGATATATGAATATTTCAGAAGTAACAAATCAGAAAGTCAATAGGAATTAAGAGAAGAAATTTTGATGTGGTTTTATTTTTACCTTATGGATTCCTTCTTTGTGTTTTCTGTTCTTCATTGTTTGCAGATTTAGTTGCTACGTGCTGTCTTTCATTTCACTTTGTTTTTTGGTTTGGACCAGTCATCAGTATATGGCTCATTCCTATTTATTTCTTTCATTTTTTAAATCTTCTTTTGCCTCCTTCATCCTAACTCATGCAAACAATTGTACTTGCTTTTTGTAATATTACAACGTTTACTGACCAATTTTCTTCTCTGGTCTCTCTGTTTTTCAATCATTTTTGTTGATTTTTATGTTTTGATTTTAATTTAACAATTTAAGAAACAGTTGAACGGAGTGCAGGAGCAACAAGATCCCTACCTGCTACTTACTCATACAAGCCATTCTTTTCAACACGGCCATATCAGTCATGGACAACAGCTCCAATTACAGTGCCTGGGCAAACTAAATCAGGCTTCACTTCCTTATCAAGTTCTTCCTCTAACACTCCTACAGCTTCCCCACTAAAATCAATATGGTCTGTTTCTTCTACTTCTCCAATCAAATCCACATTAGGAGCTTCTACCACATCTTCAGTTAAATCTGTTAGTGATGTAGCATCTCCAATTAGATCGTTTCGGACAATCTCTTCACCAATAAAAACTGTGGTATCGCAGTCTCCATACAATATACAGGTTACTTCAGGCTCTTTCGTCAGAGCTCCTGCAGTCACAGAAGCTGCTAGTCTAAAAGGGCTGGCATCCACTACCACATTCCCCTCTCGGACGTCTCCAGTGACTACAGCAGGATCTCTCTTGGAGAGATCATCCATAACCATGACGCCTCCAGCATCCCCCAAATCCAACATTAACATGTACTCTTCAAGTTTGCCACTTAAATCGGTCATCACATCAGCATCTTCACTTTTATCATCCCCTCTAAAGTCAGTGGTGTCACCTGCTAAGTCAGCAGTTGATGCTGTTTCTTCTTCTAAAGTCATGATTGCCTCGTCTCTTTCGTCACCACCAAAACATGTAGCTGGGCACACAGATGTACCGTTGCTTAATGGATCTGTGTCACCTCTGAAATACCCATCTTCTGCCAACTTAATCAATGGATCCAAAACTGCAGCTGTTTTTCAAGACAAGATCACTGCAGCTGCACATTCTGCAAGTTGTGCTGCTAATGCAGTTGCTGACACAGCTGAGAAAGTGTTTTCAACAGCTGCAACAATGCCATTTTCTCCACTCAGGTCATACGTGTCTTCAGCACCATCAGCTTTCCAGTCAATGAGAACTCCTCCGGCAGGTGCTTTGTACACAGCCCTTGGATCACTATCTGCAACTACCTCATCAGTAACTTCATCAACAATAACAGTACCAGTATATTCTGTAGTCAATGTTTTGTCTGAACCAGCATTAAAGAAGCTCCCAGAGTCGTCTTCACTTACAAAATCAGCTGCTGCGTTACTGTCACCTATTAAAACATTGACTACAGAGGCACGCACACAGCCTCCCTTTAATCGAACTTCATCTCCGATAAAATCATCCTTGTTTTTAGCACCCTCTGCTCTCAAATTGTCCACACCATCCTCCTTATCCTCCAGTCAGGAGATATTGAAAGATGTTGCCGAAATGAAAGAGGATCTAATAAGAATGACTGCAATATTGCAGACAGATGTCACAGAGGAGAAACCGTTCCAACCTGAGATACCAAAAGAGGGTAGAATTGATGATGAAGAGCCCTTTAAAATTGTTGAGAAAGTAAAAGAGGACTTAGTAAAAGTTAGTGAGATACTGAAAAAAGATGTGTGTTTAGAAAGTAAAGGGTCTGCTAAAGTATCCAAAAGTGATCAAGGACACCTGTCTGAGGATGACTGGGTAGAGTTCAGTACAGAGGAGATTGATGAAGCGAGACAGCGAGCTTTGACAAGCCCTCCTATACCTGTTCCAGAGAAGGTCCAAATTAAAACTAAAACCATGTCGGAAAAGGATTATAGCTTGTCAAAAGTTATTGATTACTTAGCAAATGATATCGGTAGCAGTTCATTAACAAACATAAAGTACAAGTTTGAAGAGGGGAAAAAAGAAGGTGAAGAGAGACAAAAACGCATTTTAAAACCAGCTATTGCTTTGCAGGAACATAAACTTAAAATGCCTCCAGCCTCCATGAGGCCTTCGACATCAGAAAAGGAGTTATGTAAAATTGCAGATTCCTTTTTTGGAACAGATACTATTTTAGAGTCTCCAGATGACTTTTCTCAACACGATCAAGATAAAAGTCCCTTATCTGACAGTGGCTTTGAAACAAGGAGTGAAAAGACACCTTCTGCCCCACAAAGTGCTGAAAGCACAGGGCCAAAACCACTCTTCCATGATGTACCCATCCCTCCTGTCATTACAGAAACAAGAACTGAAGTAGTTCATGTTATCCGCAGCTATGAACCATCATCGGAAGAAGTTCCAGAGCAGAAAGCAGAGGAGCAACCAGCATCTAAACCTACCCCTACATTTACAGAGCTGGAGCAAAAACCTGCTGGATCTATTAAAGAGAAGGTTAAAGCTTTTCAAATGAAAGCCAGCAGCAGTGAAGATGATGACCATAAGTGTGTCCTTAGCAAAGGTGTTCGAGTAAAAGAAGAAACTCATATCACTACAACAACTAGGATGGTTTATCATAAAACTCCATGCACTGAAAGCACATCTGAAAGAATTGAGGAAACAATGTCTGTTCATGACATAATGAAAGCCTTTCAGTCTGGACGTGACCCTTCCAAAGAACTGGCAGGTCTGTTCGAACATAAATCATCAGTAACATCTGAGGTTAGCAAGTCTGCTGAAGCTTCACCACAACATGCAGAGAAGGACAGCAAAATGAAACCCAAACTGGAGCGAATAATAGAGGTCCATATTGAACAAGGTAATCAGGCTGAACCTACTGAAGTCATTATTAGAGAAACCAAAAAGCATCCAGAAAAAGAAATGTATGTGTATCAGAAAGACTTACCTCGGGGAGATATTAACTTAAAAGAGTTGGAAAAACATGATGCTTTTCCTTGTTCAGACGAACAAGGTCAGCAAGAAGAAGAGGAGCTCACGGCTGAAGAGTCACTTCCTTCTTATCTGGAATCCTCTAGAGTTAACACTCCCGTGTCCCAGGAAGAAGACAGTCGCCCTAGTTCTGCTCAACTCATGTCTGATGACTCTTACAAAACACTGAAGCTTTTGAGTCAGCACTCAATAGAATACCATGATGATGAGTTGTCAGAACTAAGAGGGGAGTCTTACAGGTTTGCTGAGAAAATGCTTCTTTCAGAAAAGCTAGATGTGTCACATTCTGATACTGAGGAGTCAGTTACTGACCATGCTCTACCCCTTAGTGCAGAGTTACAGGGGCCTGATAAACGATGCAGAGAAAAAGTAGCTACCGCCCCCAAAAAAGAGATTATCTCCAAAATCTATAAAGATGTATCTGAAAATGGTGTAGGTAAAATATCTAAAGATGATCATTATGATAAAGTGACAGTATTACACTACACTGGAGATGTTAGTAGTCCAAAACATGCGATGTGGATGCGCTTTACTGAGGACAGATTAGACAGAGGTAGAGAAAAGTTGATATATGAAGACAGGGTGGACAGGACTGTTAAAGAGGCAGAAGAAAAACTGACTGAAGTATCGCAGTTTTTTCGGGATAAAACAGAGAAGTTGAATGATGAGCTACAGTCTCCAGAGAAAAAACAGCATAAAAAAAACGGCAAAGAAATACATTCTAGCCAGAGCTCTGCCAGCAGCAGCCCTGAGAAAGTTCTGCTTTCTGAATTACCATCGTCTGTTGACGAATGGAGTAAAGTGAAGCAGTATGCACATGATGGGAAGTGCTTTCCCAAGGTGGATGAAAGAAGAGCATCCAGTTTGCCAAGCAGCCCTGAAAAAAAGATATTTGTGCAACCTGCAGAGGACTCTAAACAAACTATGGAACACAAAGGAAGTGCTCAGCAAGCTGGAGTACCTGAGGTTCCACAGACTGGATTTCAGCTGAAGCAATCAAAGCTCAGTTCAATTAGGCTTAAATTTGAGCAAAGTATAAGTCCAAGGAGTAAGGACGTACCTCAAGAAGAGAAAAAGCTGGATGGTCAGTCCAAAATTCCAGTAAAGAAATTGCAAGAAAGTAAGTTACCGGTGTATCAGTTTTATTCCAGAGAGAAACACGCAAAGCAAGTAGAGGTCATTGATGGAAGCACAGCTTTACAGAGAGAGGTGAAAATACAAGAAGACTTTGTTCCAGGTAAAGGGAAAGCTATCGAAGACTTCCATACTTCAGACACACAAAAACAAAGAACTGAAATGAGTAAAGGCGTTCCAGAATACTTTCCAGAACCACAGGCAAGAGAGCTGGCATATGGCTCAGACTCAACAACGAAGGGACACTGGGACAAAAAAATCTATAGGACGTGGGAAAGTCCTGGAACTTCTAATCATAAAACACAAAAGGAAAAACTTTCACATGTGCTGGTTCCAGATACAGTAAAAGAAAACCATGTTGATCATGCTGAAGCTAAAACTGACCAAAAAAGTGAATTTGTCACTGTGACAGAGCACAAACTAGCAACAAATGGAATTCATTCAGAAGAAGTGAAGGAACTGACTGTAAAATCTCCCTCAAAAAGGGTTTTATACAGAGAATTTGTTGTCAGGGAGGGGGAACGTAATGGTGAAGTGGCTGATAAAATATCCCAGAGGAAAGAAGAAATTGCTGTGTCCCATATTCCAGTCAGAATTGTTGAGGAGAAGAGAACCATGCTTGATGGTCTATATGAACTTTCAGCTAAAGTATCCCAATCAGCTATGATTAAGGAAAAAGTTGAGAGGCAGATTGATTATGTGGAAGATGAAAAAATAAAGCATTCAGAAATCAGAAAAGTTACCAAGCAGCAGAGCTCAATAGGTCTAAGTCCTCCTGTTGAGGAAACAGAGACATCCCCTAGCAAATCACCAGATTCTTTAGAATGTAGTCCAGGAAAGGAATTTCCTTCGAGTGAGTTAGTTGACCCTGCTGCCAGTGATTACTTGGATAAAGTTGCACCACTAGTGAGCACTGAGGGAGTAAAAGAAATTAAGACTTTACCTGTTTATGTCAGTTTTGTTCAAGTAGGAAAGCAATATGAGAAAGAGGTGCAACAAGGAAATATTAAAAAAATTGTCAGTCAGGAGAGTAAGACAGTACAAGAGACAAGGGGGACATTTTACACAGCTAGGCAGCAAAAACAACCTCCTTCTCCACAAGGTAGTCCAGAAGATGACACACTAGAACAAGTGTCCTTTATAGATAGTTCTGGTAAAAGCCCTTTAACACCAGAAACACCAAGTTCAGAGGAAGTGAGTTACGAGTTTACATCTAAAACACCTGACTCACTAATAGCTTATATCCCAGGCAAGCCCAGTCCTATACCTGAGGTGTCTGAGGAGTCAGAGGAGGAAGCAGATGCTAAGTCAACATCTGTAAAACAGGCAGAGGTTGAGGAACCACAGATTGACAAAGCATTACTTACTCATATAAATAAGGACTCTAACAAAAGACCAAAATGTAACAGAGTTGCTTACATTGAATTCCCTCCTCCTCCACCACTGGATGCAGATCAATGCGATTCAGAAAAGAAGCCTCATTATTCCACTGAAAGTGAAATGGAGATGACAGAAGTGAACTTGCAAGATGAACATGACAAATGTCAACTAGCTGAACCTGTCATAAGAGTACAGCCACCATCTCCTGTGCCACTAGGAGCAGATGTCAGTGACTCCAGTGATGATGAATCTCTCTATCAACCTGTTCCACTTAAAAAGTATACATTCAAACTGAGAGAACTGGAAGATGACCAGAAAGAAACCTCAAAACCCAGAGCCCCTGAAAAGATTGAGAAACAGAAAGATTTAGGACATCCCACTTCTGGGAAAACTAATGAGCTTGACGTTGGGCTTGATTCACCCCAGAATGATGTAGTACAAAATGGGAGTAACAATGACCAGTCTGTCACAGAGTGTTCCATAGCAACCACTGCAGAATTCTCCCATGATACTGATGCAACAGAGATTGACTCTCTTGATGGTTATGATTTGCAAGATGAAGATGATGGTTTAACTGAGAGTGATTCTAAACTTGCAGGTCCGGCAGTTGAAACCAAAAAGGATGTATGGACTACAGAAGGCATTCTAAAACAAACTGATCGCTGCTTTAGCCAGAGTAAGCTTGAAGTCATTGAGGAGGAAGGCAAGGTAGGCCCTGAAGAAGACAAGGCACCTTTGAAGGGTCCGGCTTCTGAAAAAGCCGGGGATAAGATCGATCAGAAGTCAGGGGCACAGTTTTTCACTTTGGAAGGCAGACACCCTGACAGGACTGTATTTCCTGATACATATTTCAGCTACAAAGTAGACGAAGAATTTGCAACACCTTTCAAAACAGTGGCCACCAAGAGTCTAGATTTTGATCCATGGTCCAGTAACCGAGGTGACGATGAAGTATTTGAGACTAAATCAAGGGATGATGAGGCTAAACCATTTGGTCTGGCAGTGGAAGACAGATCTCAAGCAACAACACCTGATACAACTCCAGCCAGAACTCCAACAGATGAAAGTACGCCAACTAGCGAGCCCAACCCCTTCCCATTTCATGAAGGGAAGATGTTTGAGATGACTCGCAGTGGTGCAATTGACATGAGCAAGAGGGATTTTGTTGAAGAAAGACTCCAATTTTTTCAGATTGGTGAGCATACTTCTGAAGGGAAGTCAGGGGACAAGGGGGAAGGGGATAAAAATACAGTCACTGCCATCACACAGCCACAGGCAGGGGACAACACTGTAGAAAAAAACCTAGAGAGACCAGTAGAAACAACAGCAGTTGAACATAAGCCCATCATCCAGGCCAGTGGAGATTGCATGGAACAAACACTCGGTAGTAACTCACTGGAAAAATCATCGGCAGCAGTAAACGCTTCTAAAGTCGATCCCAAATTGCGCACACCAATTAAAATGGGAATTTCTGCTTCCACCATGACTCTGAAGAAAGATGGCCCTGGCGAAGTGACAGATAAGATAGAAGCTGTGATGCCAAGTGGTCAGGGATTAGAAAATGAAAATGTAGCAGTGATTGCAAGTTCAGCTTCTAGCCAGACAAGCTGTAGGCAAACAGAAAACACTGATTTTCCAAAAGATAATTTTAATAACAACAACAATTTGGATTCATCTGCTGTCCCTACAGATGATATTACCCAAAATGTAGTGCTAAAAGAACATTTGGAACCGAAATGTTCCCTCCAGAAAGCTAATCAAGCGAAAAGCTCTTCAGGAAAAGGTACAGGGACAACACAAGGACACAGAGTCAGAGATAAGCAAAAACCACATGGAGAGCAGCAGAAGTCAACAGAGTTGATAGGGGCTAGAGGAAAATCAAAGCTTCCTGTTAAGGCCAGCTCAGTAAAAGAAGTCTTTGCACAAAATAATCTCCAAAGCAATACAGGGAGTAAAGTGAGAGGGGCTAGTAAGCCTGACAAAGCAAAACAAAATAATTCTTCTCCCTGTCTAGAAGCAAGGTCTAGGATTCCTGTAAAAAATACACATAGGAGTAATCTAGCTAGAAGAACTCCAGCCCTGCCAAAACAAGAGCAGGTAGAGAAAGAAAAGCCAAAACAACTTCCTTCTAAATTACCAGTAAAGGTAAGATCTACCTCCGTCACCATGACAACAGTTAAAGTAAAAAAAAATCAGCTTAGGGAGGTATGTAAACATTCTATTGAATATTTTAAGGGAATTAGTGGTGAGACATTAAAGCTTGTGGATCGTCTATCTGATGAAGAGAAAAAGATGCAGTCAGAGGTCTCTGATGATGAAGAAGACAGTACATCAAGGAACACATCCTTATCAGAAGCTACTCAAGTTTACCAGCCTTCCATTACATCGAAGTCTGCTAGAGACATGAGAACAGAGGCAGCATCTATAAAATCAAAGATTGAAAAGGCCGACAGTGAGAGGAGGAGGAGTAAGAGGACTGGTGAGAATGAAGGCAGTCAGGTTTCTGGAGCTCTCATGGCTCACCTCGTGGAGATCAAGCCTAGTTTGTAAAACTTTCAACTTGTTGATCCTAGTGCATGAACTGTTGTGATTGCCTGTGGAGTGACTTAACTGTAGTGTTCATTCTGTCATTGTCATCTGTATGTGCTGTCTTATACTCTTCTTTTTTCCTTCAAACAAATCCTGTACTGTAGAAAGCTAGTGAAGCATGCAAAACATTCATGTAACTCAAAAAATTTATGTAACTCAGAAATTGAAAGATTTCTTTTGTGACAGCAAATTTATTCTGTCAAAGTAGAGAAAATGGATATAACCTGCTCTCGGTGGTTTTCACCGTAATTGAATAACTTGTGTATAGTCTAACAGCTAGACTGTCAGCATGTTTGACTTCATCACACGACATCATGTAGTTTGACATTCGGCTTTACACAGGTGAAAATCTAAAAGCTGTAAAAAAAAATTTGCTTTGTAGGTTATTAGGACACACAACCATTCTAGTAAACGATATAAGCACCAGCAACTTAGTCAAATTAAAGCTATTATTTATAATAAACTATTGTCCAGGATTGTGGTTTTCTGCACAAAACCTTTTTAATCGAGAAATTGTAAATCACAGGTCCACAGAGTCCATGTGAACGGACAGATATAAGGATGGCAATTGTAGCCGATCACCTAGGACTTAGCTGGACAGGTAAGCTTTCTGCTTTAATATTGAAATCAGTCTTCACTATTACATTTTCAAGTAGTCTTTAACCAAAAGCCTCAGCAAGGCCACATCAGGCTCTTCTGAATTCACGGTGAGCCCAGCCTCCCAAAACATGCAACATGTTGCTGAGCAAAGATGCCGAATAGGAAAGTATTCCATGGTCTTGCAATAAACCGAACAGAAACTCAAAATGGCTCTTGCTTCAAGACGTTCACCCAAAGCGTTTGAGAGGATCTATCTACCTGAGCTCAGGGCTGGATCTGGACAGCAGTTTCCCCAAAGCCCTGGAGGTGGCAGGGAGCCCAGCAGTGCATCAGCAAGTCAGTGCTACACATGAAGCTGCCCAATTCTATGCCCAAAGTACTTCTATATATTGATGGGCAGAGCTGGCCTTTATGGACCTAGGGCTGCAGCAGCCAGCTGTCCCTGAGCATAGGTGATGACAGTACCAGTGCTGAGCTGCACAGTGAGCCCACAAAGGAGTTAACAGTCACCAGCAAGACCAGATTTTTTAAATTAGCGGTAATGAGGTAGTCTCCATAGAGGTTTTTTTCACTATGCTTAAGTGGCTTACTGAGTGTAAATACGGTAATAGCTCACAGAGACAATTGAAATCAGAAATTATACCTGTCTTGGGAAATTAAAGTATGAGTATATAATGTCGTGTTCATTGTTATCTGTAAAACTTGTGTCAGGTAGTTTTGTTGACATCTGTGTGATCCAAGAAAGACAGTGTTTTTAAGCCTGACAGGATGACTGTTTGGTGGTTTTGTTGTTGTCTTCTTTTCTTTCCTGCCTTTTTTTTTTTTTTTGTTTGGTTTTTGTCTTTATAGAACTGGCAAGAGAACTGAATTTTTCTGTGGATGAAATAAACCAAATCCGAGTAGAAAACCCAAATTCTCTTATTGCTCAAAGCTTCATGTTATTAAAAAAATGGGTTACCAGAGATGGGAAAAATGCTACAAGTAAGTTCAAGTAGTTATTTTTGTTGTTTATAAGTTTTAGCCTATTTCATCTGTTGTCTGATATTTTACCAGAAGTCAGAAATGTCATATTTATTCAGTATATGTGCAGAAGGAAGTAATCTGTTCTGCACATCCATAATTGATGGGACAAGTAGTGAACTTAAAACTCCAGTAAAGAAAAAAAATATTAGGGAAAACTTTGCAATAGCAAGGAACATGAAATATGGAAATAGGCTGCCTGAAAAAGTTAGGTAGTCACTCTTGCAGTATTGCAGGTTATAAGAAATTACCAAACCTCCTTCTGTAAGGAGTGATGGAGATGCTGATTCTGCACTAATTCTGCTGGATTTGTCATGCATTTCACTTGAATTGCTCAAATTGAAGGAGAGGTTTTGATTTTTGTGTTAGGTCATTGGTGTTTGTTACTGTTCTCTAATCCACACACACCTACATAGTATTTGAGTCTACTTTGATTTCTTTCACCATAAAAATAATTTATAGTATTGCTGTCCTCTCACAACAAGATTACTGTAAATGAAATATCATGATGTACTGAATGAATAGCCTTATTTGTATTATTACCTACATCGCTACCTATTCCGCTGTTCCTCAGAAAGAATGGTAAAAGGATTTTTATACTCCTTTTATGCTCCAGTAGAAGGATATTTTGGTTCAGTAGTAAATAAATATGTTCTTTAAGAACTCTATGACCTTGCTGTTTGTGCCTTTTGTGTTGCAATATAATTATCCTTGGGGGAAGGGAAGACTTTAATAGGCGTATATCTTGAACAAGTAGACAGCAGAATGACAGCTTAGGTAAATGATGGCGTTTGTTAGAACCAAAGGTACTGGGACAGAAACATGGCAGCAATTTATAATTAATGCAATGTGAATGTAACTGAGAAAAGCAATTACCCAGTTTGCAAAGCTGAAGATTTTTCTGATGTATCTTGTTTGTTTTTCAGCCGATGCCTTAACTTCTGTATTGACAAAAATTAATCGAATAGATATCGTGACCCTGTTGGAAGGACCAATATTTGATTATGGAAATATTTCAGGCACCAGAAGTTTTGCAGATGAAAATAATGTTTTTCACGATCCTATTGATGGTAATTGAATTCCATGGTCATATTTAGTTCAGTGACATGTCCAATAATATAATAACATTGTATAGACTAGACTTTAAAAAAAGATAGTAAGTTCTATAGAAGTAATTTGATTCAATCTGAAGGGGTTTTCCTGTCATAAAGCAGGCTCATGGTACAGTGCGTAGGTTGCACATTAATATCTCAAAGAAAAAGCCCAGGATTCCACAAACATATGCCTGAGTAAGCTTGTTCCCACAAGCCTCAGTGTCAGTTGACAAGAAAGGACCTGAATGTTTTTCACCCGCAATAGTTGTGCTTTGATGTATGCCCATGTGTATTTTTTAAGTACTTGGTATTGCATGCTTTCCAAGTTACTGGCAATATTTATTATGTGGCTTTCTGTCTAGATAAGTGACAGAAAGAATTCTTCAAAGAAAAAGAAAAAGACAAATCAAGGTGGGGGGGGGGGGGAAGTGCTTGGGATCGCATAGAGTAAATGAATGTGCAGTTTACTACCAAATCCCTTTGAGAGAAGTGAACATCAATTTCTTTAGGATTTTCTACGTTTCTACAGTGGCAGTAGAAATTAAGAAAATGTTTTCTGAGTGCATGAGAGGGTATGATTTTCAGTCTACTAATGAGAAAAATTGTGTAATTTTCACATGGAAGCTGTACCAACTGAAACAGAATTGTGCAGGTTAATTTTGAGCCAAATTAAAAGGATAAAGTTCTGCTTGTAAAACAAAACTGTCGTAAATAATACATATTATTTATCACTATGTTGAAAATGCTAAATATTGTTTTTTTCTTCTTTTAAATGTTAGTTAACAGGCACTGGGTTGCTACATTCTTTACTTTGATTTTTTGTCACATGTATTATAAATAGCTCCTTAATAGCTTGCTTTCCTTCGTAAGTAGCATTTCCTTTTGTTTTTGTAATTTGTTCAAGTATGTATTGGTCTCTGCTTTCTAGTAGGATTTTATGTCCATTATTGAGCAGCTGGTCACTGAATCATTGCATGACAGAAATAATTTTCTGTTGACATTTTAAGAAAGTTGCTCTTGAAATGTTGCTTGCGCCTTTAATAGTAGCTTCAGTGTTTCTATGGAAAAAAACCCGCTTCTCTGCAGTTGCTTTCTGTCTCTCCTCTTCTCTGAACCTTCCTCAAGCTTCCTTTCCTCACCAAGACCAGACCACCTTTGCCTTTCTCTCAGCTGATTCAGGAAATGAAATACCAAAACCTTTAATGCACCTCCCTTTGCAGGCAGCACAATTCCAAGTTAACCCCATGGCATGTATTTTTTTCAGTTCGTAGGTTAGCCAAGTTCTTATTTGCTGGAAAGCGAATTTCAGATTTTGTTGTCATTTTAATGTGTATATTCAATTTAATATGTTTTTATGGTTTTCTCATCTTTTCATCAATTTTTCTTTTCTCTCTTTATTTGATCAGTGTATCTGATTGTACCCATGTCACCAAGATCACCTCACTCTCCAAGATCACCAAGATCTCCTTACTCATCACAGTCCTCTCACGTGTATAACTTTACTGTACCTGAAATATTCATATAGCTGTCCCTTGTTGTGTTTCTGTTCTCTTATCCCTTTGTCAACTTCCTTTTTTTATGTTTTTATCCTGCTGTATATTTAGATCTACTATTCTTTACCATCCTCATCAGGATCCATTTCTGTTCCTCATTCTTTAACTGTTCCATTCTTGTGGCTCTATGGTTAAATTGGAGATATATATTAGTAATATTGTATTGCTGGTATTGTGTGTTTTTATATAGAAGTATATTAAATTGTGGACCTGTTTTAGAAATAATACCCACCCAGACAAAAAAGGGGGTGTCATATGTTATGATCTACTTGTGTCTCTGAAATCTGCTTATTAAACTTCCAAATTAAGAAAAAAAAAACTCCCAAAAAAATAGGAATGAAAGATTTACACAATACAGCTGCAAGAGATTGTATTGGATATAAATGGACAACCACCCTTGTTCACATTTGCTTTATTGCATGTTCATAAGACAATCTACTATAACTTGAAAATGGTTAAATGGCTGCAAAAACAATTGCTGAAATCTTTACAGACTATTTACAAAATAGTCAGAAGTACTGGCTTCGCTATACTAGTCACTGGCAGTAGTCACTGGCAGTACGCATTTTTCTTTCATCTGTCTAGGAGAAAGTAATCTGTCAGAACTGCATTTGTTCTTATACACCTGCATCTCCCCATACGTTTCATAGTTTATGTAACTCATGAATCATTTGACATTTGCTTATTAGTTGCTCCATGCTTCATCCCAGTCAGTCCAAATGTGCTGTCTTCCTTAGGTTACCCCACCATTCAAGTGGAACTGGAAACTCCCACTGGGTTGCGCTTCGTGCCACCCACCCCTTTCCATCAGGACGATTTCTTTAGCGACACCTCTAGCCTAGAGTCACCCCTTAGAACTCCCAGTAGACTGAGTGATGTGTTAGTGACCTCCCAGGCACACGTAGATGGTACAGCAGCAGCACCGCCAGTGGTGACTGAAGAAGACACTTCACTGGATGACAGCAAACTTGACTTCTCAGTGCCTAGAGAAGGAACATCTAAAGATATTGCCATAGGCGAGAGCCAGTTGGAGGAAGTGGACCTTAAGGATTTTCCACGGTATCTTGGTAGCTATGGCGGGATATCAAAAGATGCTAAACAAAGGCAGAGTGAAGAGACTAGTAAAACAGGAGTAAGGACTGAACAGCCTGAGAGAGAAAAGTCTGGTACTGATGAGGAGATGACAGAAGAAAAGCTTAAATCTCTGTTTGAGGACATTCACCTGGAAGAAGGAGCTGAGTCTGAGGAGATGACGGAAGAAAAAGTGTGGTCAATTCTTAAAGGTGTTCAACAAGCAGAACTCGAAATGTCTTCAATTACAGGTTGGCAGTCTGACTCGTCAAGTGTCACTGAGCCACCGACCTTGGGACGGAGAATAGTGGGAAGCCTGCTAGATCGCTTGGATGATAGGTGAGCACCTTTGTATAGGCATGTGTGTGTGCAAGCAAGCTTTGACATGCTGCTTTTACCTCCAAGAGCAGTGCTGGGGCTGCTATTCCACTATTCTATGAGAATATGTATATATACTTACATATGTATGTATATAAAAGAAAAAGTAATATTTGACTGTATTTGGCCTTTGACATATTTGTCTTTAAAAATGTGTATTTATCAGATTTCATTCTTCATATAGGTATTTCAGCAGTAGTTTATATTATGTTTAGTGGATAATATTACTAAAAATGGCTGAAACTTATAAACAACACTTCCTTCAAGCCAGTTACGTCATGCTGATTTACTAGACTTTTAAAGAGATGAGTTACAAGACATAAGAAAGTAAGAATGGGGATACCAAATCTGTCTAGTCCCATATGTTGTCTCCCAGCAGTGACTGCAGAGGATGCTTAGGGGAGGAGGAGAGTGGACATACATGCTGTTTTCCTAGAGTACTCTCTCAAGCTCCACTTGCTTTCAGCATAATGACCTGCTGAGATGGATGCTTTCTACATAGTTATCCTCAATGCGTTTCTCTTGCATGAGCTTTTCCAGTCTCCCCTCAGACCTACTTAAGCTTTTAGCGTTCACAGTATGTGTTGCCGTGTTCAGCCTTACTGGTACCCACTAGGTGAAGAGTTCCTGCCTGCCTTTGTTTTGAATGTGGCTCCCATGATTACTGATAGAAGGAGCCAGGTCTGCTGTAAATCACCAGAGAATGATTATCTGCAGAGTGATCATTTGTCTGTCAGCAGTTTACATACTTTGCACCTGTGCCTCAGGATGCTTTAAGGTTCCAGGTAGCATTGCATACTCTCTTATTTAATCAAATAGGAAGTCAGCCATTGATGTTAGTAAACCCATTGTCTTTCAGGACTGCAAAGCACACAATCTACTACTGGTGTGATTTCTGTTGTTAAGCAGACATTTTTATTCTGCATTTTATATTGTGCTAAATTAGTAAAATACATCACTTCTAGAAGTAAAAGGGCTTCTTTAAGGAAATAGCATATCAATTTCTAGCTAGATTAATTAATTTTGCTATCTTTTATAAGATAGCAAATAGCTATAGTATTTTCATGTATACAGTCATAGTGCTTATCTGAAAGCAAGCAAAAATGCAAAAGGGAAGAAAATTGTGTATCCGAAGTGCAGGTTGAACCTGTCTTTAGTTAATCTGAAGAAAAATATCAGTCAGATTTCTATCTTCATAGAATCATAGAACGGTTTAGGTTGGAAAGGACCTGAAGATCATCTAGGTTCAACCCTCCTGCCACGGGCAGAGACACCTCACCCTAGACCATGTCACCCAAGGCTCTGTCCAGCCTGGCCTTGAACACTGCAAGGGATGGAGCATTTACTGCTTCTTTGGGCAACCCATTCCAGTGCCTCACCACCCTCACAGTAAAGGTCTTCCTCCTTATATCTAACCTGAACTTCCCCTGTTTAAGTTTGAACCCATTATCCCTTGTTCTGTTGCTACAATTCCTGATGAAGAGTCCCTCCCCAGCATCCTTGTAGGCCCCCTTCAGATACTGGAAGGCTGCTATGAGGTCTCCACACAACCTTCTCTTCTCTAGGCCGAACAGCCCCAACTTTCTCAGCCTATCTTCATATGGGAGGTGCTCCAGTCCCCTGATCATCCTTGTGGCCCTCCTCTGGACTTGTTCCAACAGTTCCATGTCCTTTTTATGTTGAGGACACCAGAACTGCACACAATACTCCAAGTGAGGTCTCACGAGAGCAGAGCACAGGGGCAGGATCACCTCCTTCGACCTGCTGGTCACGCTCCTTTTGATGCAGCCCAGGATATGGTTGGCTTTCTGGGCTGCAAGCTCACACTGCCTTCTCATGTTAACTTTCTCATTGACCAGCACCCCTAAGTCCATCTTGTTGCAACCTTCCTTGCCTTTGGCTTTATGTATTACTGAAAATCTTCACTGTCTAAGGATTTCTTTTCATATACCAATATTTTTTAAGAGGTGTGACTTATCTGGTGTACAAATATTGTAGTTTGGGCAACAAGAAACATAAACTATTTGACCGTTACTGGTAATTGCACAGTAACAGATGCTTTCATCACCTCCTTGGTTAGAGAGCAGGTTAAAGACTTAGTGCCTCAGGGCTTTATCTCATGATTATACAAGTGAAATTGTAGGGTTTATATATTTTACTCTCCTTTTTTCTTCACCCCCCAAGTTGAAGGGGATTAACATTTAACATTTGGCCTTTTTTCTAGTGTTCACTGTATTCTTATTGCTTCTGAAGAGATATCAGGATGCAGAAGACAAGGCAATAGCCTTGATAGATTGATGGTTGCAACCTGAATTTAAAATATTACTTTGTCTGAAATGTATGTGCTAAGAATGAAGGCTCAGTGCTTTGCTGTTCTGCATGTGATTTAAGCACTGAACATCTGTCTATTCTTTTTTCATTTTCTCATAGTTCGGACCAATGTAGGGATTCTGTTACCTCATATGTCAAAGGAGAAGCAGGGAAGCCAGAAACAAATGGAAGCCTATCCGAATCTACAGCAGAGGCGAAAGCTAAATCCTACACCCAGGAATCTTTAAATGATGTGGGAAAACAGAGTGACAAAGAAGCCCCAAAAACAAAGCCCCAAGTTTCAGCTGGTGCTAATGAGCAAATGTTATCATCAACAACATATCAAAAATCTTTGGAAGAGACTAGCAAGCCAACAACAGAAAGCAACAGAACATCTGTGCCTATCAGTGTGAAGAAGATGAGCTGGGTTACTTCTGAGGAAGGCAAGCCAAGAACAAGCATCCAAGAGGAGGAGGGAGCAGTAATGTCTGAACAGAAGGTACAATGTGTCCTGTAATAATAAGCTGTGTGAGGAGTCCCTATTGCTTGACATAATTTTTTGTAAGACTTGAAACGTTGTTTGTGACAGGGTTCCTTTTTTTTTTTTAATCCTTCTTTATGCCTTTTCTATTTATTGCTAAATTAAGAAAAATGGAAGTTAGTGGAAATTTATATTCTGTAGTATGAATAGAATAAGGTGCAATTGGGGAAGGCAAAGTTGCTAAACAGGGCTGCATAATGCTCTGCCTGACTGGCCCTGAGCCCTGGAAGAGGTTAGAGCAGCTTCTGGGACTGCTGTTCCACATCACTGGGGAGCAGCCCCCTTTTATGCCCCAACATACCACCTGTGCAAACAGAGCCAATCAGCTCATCTGTCCTCCATCTGTTCCAGTAAGGTGATGCCACTGGTTTCCACTCTTGTGACATTGAAGTGAGCGAAGAGAGATAGGGACTCTTCAGTCTCTATCCTGCTCCTCATCCCTAACACCCCCTGCATTTTTTCACTCTGTCAATTTGCAGAAAAATAAATTTTGGGTTGTATTTAATTTCCTCCTTATGTTTTTTGTTTCGTGGCCTCATTCATCCCAGCTTCAAGGTGCATCCAGCCAAGAGAAATCAAAATATTGCCAAATGCGTAAAGCACTTTTCCAGGTGGTGGTTTTTTCTTCTTAAAATTCTGCGGAAGGACTCCCCTTCAGCTCTACCTTGCCTGGCTTGCACATCCTTAACTCAGAACCTCAGTTATAAGTTTTCTTCTGTCAATGAAGATTTTTATAGCTTTCTTAGTTGCTTATATTTATTTCCCAGAAGCTTAAAAGAAAAGTTGATTCAAAAAATGGCTTGTAGCCTTGTAGCTGTGCACACCTTGCACCCCAGCAGTGGGAGGCTTGCCATGAAATAGACCACAGGGCCAGCAGGGAACCAGACTGAAAAAAGGAATTGCAGTTTCTTCTACATTCCTCTATCTGCTGAGATAGTCTCTTCCTGCGTGTAATGCAGGAGGAGATTATAACTTCTGGAAGCTAGATATTTCAGTAGAATTGCGTCTACATGATATAGTTGTTTTTTTTATTGTAGCACAATAAAAATGTTGGCTGTGGTGGGCTACAATAAGTCATTTAGGTTTAAATTAGTTCATTTTTGATTATACAACCAAGAGTTCTTTTATTAGATGGTAACATAATCAGTCTCAGCAGTTATGCAGCATATGATTGTTATTATCTTGTTATTAGTTCGTGACACAGTTGAAGCAGCAAAGATCTTTCCTAATGTTCACTAATTACTGGAATACTTTAAAAATGTAAGTAAGAGCCTTCTGCAAAGGCAGTTAAAGGCAGATGGCAGAGTTCCTTCAGTGTCAGTAGGCTTTGGGGCAGACCTCGGGTTTATATTATGCTGCACTTAAATGCAGGGCTAAGCACAGATGCACACTTTAACATGCTGAGGGTGTGCAGCAGTGCTGCACTTCCCCCTCCAGATTCCCATCAGGGAGAAGATAAGTTGTCATCTCCTTTTGTGTGCTTTTTAATTTTGGATACCCTGTATGGATTAGGAAGAATAAGATCTTGCTTTTCTTATGCATGCCTTTTGCGCTACTCCTGCTTTTCTGGTAATGGCTGATAATTTTATCTTCTAAATAACAAGTCTTTTTATAGACATGATCTTTGAATAAACTGGTATCAGAAAATAATGTAATTTCTAAACGTGGATCTCTCACAAAACCCGAATGGGTAACAAACTAGTGTTTGTTCAAATGACAAGAATTGGTTCTAATATCTTGTTGATATTCCCTCAAGAATTAACTTGAAGTCAATAGTGTAATTGCTAACACAGTCCAGTTCATGGTGAGACACTTCATGTGCCATCATGAAAATAGAAAAGAGAATCTCAACTGCAGTGTTTTGGCAAGACGTTCTTCAGAAATGCTCAAATAAAAAGAAAAGTATGTAAGAAACAGATTTATTTCTGTGGGAAGAAAGGGGAAACAAAATAAATTCCACAAGTAAGAGATTTTTTCTGTGACCCATTTGGAAAGAGCTAAGAAGTAAAAGTCATCCAGCTGCAGGCTGAGGGCTGCGTCAATGTTTTGGCATAGAGTTTGCAGCAAGAGATAAACTCAGATGACTGATACTGGGTTGCTAGCTGGTGATGTGGATGAAACAAGTTGTTGGCCTCATCCCAAGCCCAAGTAAATGCCCAGGAGTTTACAAAAGCAGTGCAGCCATGGTGTAGGCCATATAATTCTCTGCAAATGCTGAAGCATCAGATTCCAGTGATCTGTTCAAATGAGCAGAGCAAAGCAAGCACTGTTGCTCTATTACCCCAAAGAAGGTGATGTCCACCATGTGGTTGAGGTGACTCCCAGTGTTAGAATTCCATCATCAATAAACCTCTCTTTATTAAAGCTCTTTATTTAAAAGAACTCCTCCTCTAAAACCTTTGTGACCTCTGGAAATCTGCTTCTTACTGCTTCTTCTGGATAGGGTTGGAGTATGATTTCTTTGCATGTATATATGCTTAGTTAGGATCAGAGAACAGCAGGAGATTTTACATGCAGATGAATACTGTCATCCTGCCCTAAGTGCTTTTTGGTTTATAGTCCTTTTTTCCTTCACCCACCTATGCCTACTCTTATTTTACACATCGTTTCTGAGAACTGCTTCTTGTTTGGGATGTCTTGGGCCACATTCAAAGACAGAAACAGAAATGCAGTTAGCAATATCCACTATTCATTACTTCAAAATCAAGGTTGGCTATCATTAAGTAGTTATAGAGAAAATTTTCAGATTTTTGTGTTCAGAAAAGGTTGATTCAGCCAAACATCATGTGAGAAAAGCCTCTGTCCTGGGTCCATCACGCACATAGCTACAAAGCCCTCTGCCAGGCTTGTGCACACAGAGCTGCTCAGCCCCAAAGCTGAGGAGCTACTTGGAATTTGAAGGGGAAAACATTGGGGCTGTCAGAGGGCACCAGCATGAAGTAGGTGCCTGCATGCAATTGTGGTACCTGTTGGCACCAAGCTGAAACCTGCGTCAGGCTGTTCCCCCTTGCCCTGAGCTATGGTCTCCCAGTTCCCTTCTTAAAAAGTGAAGAATGATTGTACTTCACACCACAGTTTTGTTACTTAAAAGCAGATAAATACTGAGCAGGAAAGCCATTTACATGGAGAAGTTCTTCGAAATGCTCATTTGTAATCTTTTTGAAGATGCTTGCTCCACTGAATCTTTCTGTGTGACTCTCTCTTTATGAGAGAATTAACGTCCCATACCTTGTGAATTTATAAAATCTGCTTGAAATGTTAATTTTTGAAGAGCGAAAAGCAAAGAGGTTTTTTTTGTACACAAA
The DNA here is from genome assembly GCF_963264785.1 of Psittacula echo. Taxonomy (NCBI): domain Eukaryota; kingdom Metazoa; phylum Chordata; class Aves; order Psittaciformes; family Psittacidae; genus Psittacula; species Psittacula echo. The sequence continues at coordinate 50,189,101 of NC_137743.1, forward strand.
ATTTTTAACTACTGTATAAGATTTAGGAAATCCACAGGTCAGATGCATTTCAAATACCATTTTCCTTAGACTTAAAGAGGTGCTGAGATGTTCTATACCTGGTATCAAGCTGCAGCATGTTGAGGAGCAAAAAGGCCTCTTCCCACCATATACGTCAAGAGCAAAATGACGAATCATTACGTACAAAATAGAGGCAGAAAAAACGCTGTCCATGATAACCTCTGTTTTCTTCTCCTAGTCCTGATCAGCATGTTCTGTCTTGCAAATGTGCTGTTCAAATATACTAAAACTGCATTTATTAGGAATGTAGTGACAGTGACAGTGAGCTTGAGAGTGATTCGAGCTCAGATGAAGAACAGAGAATTACTACAAGAGTTTATCGACGGCGGTTGATTCTAAAGGTATTTTGTGATCTGAATTCTTGAGGCAACTCTGGCATGTACATGGGTTTGGACTGCTGTGTCAGAATGTCAGGTTTGGCATACTGGAGTCCCTCTGGTAGTTTGCTTTCCATTGCCAGTGTGTATTTATAACCAAGTGCTAGGTAGCCTTTCCTTGCTTAACCCAGAGGTCTATGGTTGTCTTATGCTGGAAAACAACTGTGCTGCATGGAATGTTGTGCCCTTCACTGCCACTGTTTTGCATGGCATCTTAAAAAAGACTACAGCTAGATGCAGTGTGTTGGTGTGATGCAGAGCAAAATGAATTACAGACAGATATGGGTGACTATTCTTTTTTTTGTTTTCTTAAAAAAAAATCTCTAAATTACAAGTTTAAAAATTGCAGGAATGTACATGAGTGGGATACAGGAGAGTATTAGCCATGTGCTCTGGTTGAAACTTCCGGTCCTAAGTGCTTAATGTGTTCTGGAAAGCCTCCTCAAAACAGCATGTGATCCTGATTTAAAACCTACCAAAGTTAATAAGAATCTTTGCATTGCTTTCAGCATGCTTTATTTAGTACATTTATTTACAGACGGCCTTTATTTTCAGCACAATATGCTTTATATACTGATAACAATAGCACAGTCATATAAAGAACTGCTTTTGCCCTCATATTTTTTCTTCTATGTTCATACAGTATGGCATTATTTGCCTGCACCATATAGCATAAGAAAATAATTCTGCGCTGGAAACCATTATGTTAATCCCTCAGTAGTTTACAGGATTTATTAGATTCTTATTAGAAAATCATGCAGTCAAGCCATGAAAAAGACAGCCAACCACCATAGCGCTGTTACAGCACCAGCTGAGTTTGCCTAAGATGTAATTGTTACTTTAGTAATGATTCATGACACTGATTGCACATATCTATATTATGGTTATTTGCATGATTAGTGGAGAAGAGAATGCAATGCAGGCACTGCACCTTGTGTATGGTGTGGCTGGCAGATAAGTTGCTCCTCACAGCCTCGTTCAGATAAAGGTAGATTACATTTCTGACTTTCTTCACCCTGACCTACTTCAGTTTACCAGTCAAGCTTCCATTCTGGAAAAGGCAGGAACTGCAAAAATTAGCTCACTAGAAGCGAATGTTTTGCCCGATACCTCATCTTTACAGGCGGAAAACCTGCTGCATTCCATGAATGGCCCTGGGCTGGTCAAGATATAACCCTTCCTCAGTAATTCCCTCTGCAGATACGACATGACTAGTAAGAAATAGGAATGTGGTTTCCATTTTCAAACAGGGCAGGTGGCCTGTGGGTGATTTAACAGACCCACAACTGCTGTTAAGAGTGTTTCTGGTAAGACATAAAGTATCCATGTGCTGAAAGTTTTAACGGCTGCATAGTTGGCCTGTGGCTGAGGTCCTCCACCCGATTTATGTCTGAACTATTTTAGTGTCCACTAGTTTGGAGTCAGGAAATGTCGGAGTAGAAAACAAAGTATTTAAAAGGCAGCCTTCTCTTGCTTTCCAAGTGCATCCACACGGTTTAGAGAAAGGCACAGAACATTGTTTTTAAATGTTGTCGTGTAATTTGGGATTGAACTTTTTAACAGGGCAGTGGTAAAGCAGTGTATATAGTTTTGTAATCTGCAGCTAGTGCAGATGCAGTCAGGAGTATGTGCATGGTGACTTGCAGGCGGCTGAACCTGCTCTGTTGAGAACGTGTCTGATCTGAACTGGATTAGAACTGTACCTTTCTCTTGATTAGAAAATACATGTGACGCTTCTGTCATTTGTCTGATGATTTACAGCTTCTTTTTTATCCCCCACTCTGCATCGCCAGAAAAGCTTAGAACAAGAAAAATTTTCAAAGCAGCAATCATCGGGCCTTTCAGGGAAAGTGTTTGATAGTGGAAATAACGATTTCAGTAAATATATTTTGATCATGTAAAGTTCATGAGCTTTAACATTGGTGGGGATCTGGCCTTTAATTTTTTGCCCTGAAGTTCAGTTTGGGTGCACTGAAATCGCTGTAAAAGCATGCACAGGCTGAAGAACAGTAACTAGTTCAGGGAAGAGGTCTCAGGATGCAGTGCTCAGAGGCATGGAGGAATGCTCTCGGCCTTCAGAGTAAAAATAACTCCCGTGTTTCTGCCGCAGGGCCCCAGGCCGTGGTTGGGAGCTGCAGGTTCTTGCCTGCCAGTGCCTGCGTGACTAGCAAGTGGGTGCTATGCCTGATCCCACAGCCACAATCCCCCTCCGAGGCTCACACTGAGCATAGCTGGCATCACTTGCATGGAGCAGTAGTAAGAGAAGAATCAGACTCTCCTACTCCTGTGTTCTCTGACACTCTTGGCTAGCCAAATAGTCATTATGGGGATGATGCAGAGTGGGAGGCAGGGGTATTTTCCCTCTGGCTCCCCTGTCCCCCAGGTAGTAAAACTGCCACATTAATGATGAAATGCCTCAAGGCTTTTCTGCAGTCACACCTTGACCATGGGAGTACTTGTCTTACACTATCTCATGTTAGTGTTACTTAGGAGCCAGCACTAGAAATCTGTGCGGAGTTTGCATTCTCTGGAATAAGAACCATTAGAACATCTGAAGAAACAAGGCACAGGCTTCACAAATGAATGGCAATGCTGTGGCCATGCTGCCAGCCTGCTCTGACAGCTTGTACCAACAACAGCAGCACAGGGATGATGAGAGTGCACTTGGAGCAGAGCTGCACATCGGAGCTCTTTTGGTTTAGCATAGCATGTATTCATTACTGCCTGCATGTTGCATTAAAAGCAACAGAGGTACTCATGTAGCCTGCAGGGATAAAATTTGGTAATGCTAAAACCTTGAAGGTAAATTGAGTCCTGTGGAAAAAAGGCTTTGCTATGTGCCTCCACAGCTACTTTCAGGGATGAATTGCTTCATTACCTTTGTTCTTCTTTCCCAACTTGTTTTTCCTTTCAGTGCCATTCTGCATTATTGCTAACACTATTATTTCCGTTTAACTGCTACCTTAATTCTCTGTCCTACCCCAGATACGGAGAAAAGCTTTTCTCTTCCCTGGAGGTATTTTCCCAGCAGTCCAAGAGCTGAGTCCTGTCAAGTGTTCAGCACTCTCAAGTACATTCCCATGGGAGTTAGCACTTCAGAGGGCTGAGCCCATAAAACCAGACAAGCAAGGACTGATGCCCATTTCCACATGTAATAGGATCGTATTCTAACCTCAAGGTAGTGCAGATGTTTTTGGTTTTGCTTACTTTCCCCTCTTCTGTTCACATGGCACATTGATGGGATGAGGCATTGCAAAAGAAGCGGGTTTTTATGGCAGTGCAGGAATGTGAGCAGTTAGCACACAGGGGAAAAATAAGAGTGCTGCCACAATGTGCACATTCACAGCTGGATCCAAAGCTCCTTTTATTCACTCATGACAGAAATAAGTGTCTAATTTTTCATGCTTTTTCAAAGGTTGTTAAATCTTTCATGGGTACAAATTTTTCGCAAAAACTATTTAGTCAGATTCTTGCCAAAACATTTATGGCGGAATTCCGTAATGGAAAACAAAATAGATTTCTAAGCAGGGGTTATTCAAAGCTGATGTAATTTTCTACCTTGCACTTTTGTTATTTCTTGCCAATTTATAGTAAAGATTTTTCTCTTTCCACGCATTTTGCCCATGAAACACCCTATTACTGATTGTGGAGGGTTTGTTTCAGCCTGCACTGCAGGAGTGGCATGGAAGCCTGAGCAGCATTCAGTCAAAACTAGAACCAGTAGATTTCACTGTCTTATTATTCAGAAGAAACTTAATTATGGGAAGTGAAAATGTGGCCGTCCTGTAGATGAGAAGAATGAAGGGCCTGTGCCCCAGGAAAGGCACATGAGAGTATGCAGTGGGCACAGCCTCTCTGCTGCAGTCCCTGCCAGGCTGGGAGAGCTGCAGGACTGTTCTGCTCCATAGGTGCTCTCACCCTGGAAGGGACCAGTAGGGTCAGAGCTGCAGGCCCCAGTGAGATAACACAGAGATAAAACACAGACTACAAGTGCTGTTGTTAGGGCTGTTCATCATGTTATCCTCCATATAACAAGCAGCAGACCTATGACCCAGCTTTCAGTATTGGACTATGCCCTGCCGCATTTGCAGCACCATTTCCTTTCAGATCTCCTTGGCTTGCCTGTTGGTTTGTCAGGTTTCCCTCCCCCTGCCCCCATAGCTTTAGCAATACATCTGCAAGTCCAGACTCAGCACAGGCATAGGCTGAGTTGTGGCATCTGATTAACAAGGTCTCCCTGGGTAGGCAGAACTCAGTAATGAAAATTACCTTAATGAAAGGTGTTTGTTTCTACTGCCACTGCCATAGAGGCTTGAGACCCCAAGGAGACAAGAGGCGCAGCTGCTGTTCATGCATTACAAGAATGTGATCTCAAGGCTGAAAGTATTATGTCTTGGTGGTGGCTTAGACCAGTAAGGGAAGAGGTCTGAGCGCTCTGTACAGGTTCTGTTCCCACTGCCTCTGGTCTTTGGTGAAATTAACTATTTAGGATCTTTCCATCTTGTTTATTTCCTCCTGCTTTTAAATTCCTTTTTATCTGTCTGGGTAAGAGACATCCAGCCGCACCTTTTTTCTCCGCTGTTACAGCAACACTAGATGCATAAAAGGGACTATTATCCCTCTAGTAACAAAACAAACATGAAAGAAAACCAGAGCTCTGACAAATCTGCAGTGAACTTTGGCACAATACTGCAGCACCGACTGTATAACTTCATTTATCTGGAGGTCTCTGGGAACACCCATAATCTGCAAATAACTCTTAAGAAAATCAGTGGAGCTGGCGGAAGACTTTGAGGAAGCTGCTCTTTGCTTCTCCTGCCCTGGAGACCAGCAGAGAGAGGATACCAGCTGGTTTTGGCAGGACTACACTCCAGTGAGCAGGGTGACATTAAAGCACTCTGCTGCGCAAAGCTTCCTGCCATGTTCTGGGGCTGAGGCTTGCAGACTGCCTTTGTATGGTCTAGTCCCAGGGATATAACCGAGCTTCCAGTAATCATGGTATTAAGTTTTCTCCCTGCTTTTCTAAAGCTGTTGGTATTGTGACAGTGATTTTAACTGGTCAAGGGTAAAATAAAGCTCACATAAGTGTGATGCAGCAGAAATAATTTTATTCTTCAGCTGTGACATGGATGCAGCAGCTTTGCGTTTAGAAACAGTTTTTGTTGACAAGGTCATCTAATGTGCCATTCTAAACCAAAGCTGGTTTGATATCTGACAAGTAAAACTGCCAGTGGTAGTTTTACTACTACTGTTTTTACTTTACTATTAGTGGTAGTATCTGACAAGTAAAACTACCTTATGGTAGTTTTGTTGGGGTTTTTTTTCCTTGCAAACATCCATCTTTATAACTGCATAGGATTAGAAATGTCAGTAACTCAGATCTACCTCCTGCCAATTGTGAGCCCGCCTGCAATTTGTTCAACTACCCACCAGCAAGAGAATTGTGAAAGCTAGATTTCATGCACGCTGACTGCTGAGTATTTACAGCATTTATCCTTAAACTGTGCTTAAAGGAGCATGTAGCTAATTAAAACCCACGATTCGTTATAGCTTTAAAACTGCTTTTTTTTTTTTTTCCAAGACACTTCTTTCAGTGCATCGATACATTTTTCATTTTAAAGCTGACCACAGTAATTCTCACTAACTTGTTTTAAGGAATAACCTTTCTCATAGCCGCAGTAAAGAGTCAAAGGACCAGTACACATAAATAATATTACTGTGCCAGGTAGTCTAGTGACCTTGCTACTCGCCATGATGTTTTATTTCTGGTTTTCATGGGTTTTATTGTAGTGATTTGGAGATCCTGTTCATGAGAGGGAATGTCTCCATACGTCTGTGCTCCAGGGGGTAAGAGGGACATCTGGGCCAAAGTTCCTTCTTGTTCCTTAGGCCACTGTGTGAAACCCTGCTGGGGAGTCTCTGAGCCCATGGGTGTGAGGCCAGGAAAGGAACTCTGTGTCTAGTTCCCCATCTGTTATGCTTCTGATTAAAGTATGAAGTCTCCAGAATCAGTATTTCCCCCTGTTTCATTGTGGCTAGGAAACCCCACAGGTTTCAGTTCCCAAAACTTTTACCCATCCACTGCCTCCCTGCCACAGCATCAGTCCCCGTGCCATTCTCATTTCTGCTGTCTCGCTCATGAGAAAGGAAGGAGTGGGCCGCCATCTCTGGGGCCCCGCTCACTGTGGGGGCAGCCTGTTACTTCCCTCCTCCTGACATCAGTGCTTAGGCAGGTATGTAATTTCCCCTTTTCCGGCCCCACAGCAGAGTCCTTCTGAGGAACAAATTGTATGGGCCAAGCCTAGGCTCCATCTAAAGGTTTCAGCAGCCATTTGTTCTGCTGTGCTTCTTCTTGGGATACCATCATTCCCAGGCCTGGAGACCTCAGTTAGGTCCCTTCAGCCCTGGATGTATCTTAGGTGCAGGTCCTCATCCTTATGTCCGTATGCAGTGATGTCCACCTGGCTGCGGAAACTTCCTGTCTCTTGGTGATGCTTACTAAAGCATCAAAATTCAAGAAGTTTTACAGTTTCTACATAGCCTGTGAAAGTGCAGGGGAAGAGACATGTAAAAAGTCTGAAACTGCTTAATTACTTAATTAGCAAGTGGTGATTTTGTTACAGCTTTCAATATGAAATAAGCAAAAATTCTGCACTTCTGAATAATGACAGACTGACTGGCTTCTCAGTTAGCAGCAGAGCTCTGCTTTTCAGTGCTTCTCTCTGGCTTCTGCCTGCTGCAATCCCTCTGAAGTGAGGAAAATGGAAAAACTTGGCAATAGAAAGGACCACAAATGGCTTGTAAACAAAAGGAAAGATTTATTCAGTTTAGAGCTCAGGAATAGCATACAAACCTCATGTAATGTGCATTTTGAAAAAAGAGTGTAGGGAAAATAGATAAAAAAATAAACATAGCATCAGTGTATTTGTTTGTTATAGAGTAGTGCTAGGAGCTTATGCAGATGACTGTAGCATATAGACCACAGTAAATAGGAATTTTATTTACCCTGTGCTACTTAGTATGTGGAAGCATTATGAAAGCTTGCTATTGAGCTGTAATAATCTCTTTTCAAATATTATTTTGCTGTTAATATTGAGATAACACGTTTTATGCAATGTTTCTTTCTGCTTCCTCTTTCTAATTGCCATTTCTTGCATAGTGGGTTGAAGGTGAGGGAAGAATGAAAGTTTTAAGAATTTTTTTCCTTTTTTGTTTAAAGGGTTATTTGTTTATGTGTGGAAATTTTTCAAATGCAGGCCAGCTGTATTATGGTTTTATTTATGCAAAATAAGTAAGCACAGACAGTGGATATTTTCAAAGCATTAAATGCAGTGATTGCTTCAGCACCCAATCCTGGAAGCATGACTTTATGAAGTAAAACTGCCAAAGGTCTTCTGGAACATAAGTTATAGCCTTACACTCTCATGTCATTCATTTATAATTTGCTCAGTAATTCTTGTAGTGGTATTAAGTCACTAGCATAACGGTTAGGAAACTGCATTTGGATTTATTTATGCTGTTCCTATAAATTGCTGGTACTACAAAGAAGTGCTGCTGATTTCCTAAGGCGTGCACCAGACTGAGGCTTCTCAGCAGGTCAGCAGGTGTTACTGTGCCAGGAAAAGTGCCACGTAAGATACCTTTCTCCATTTTGTAAATACTGACAAGTATTATCTTTTGTGCATGTGTTTAAGATGCAAGCTATAGGCAGGGCTGTCTTTTTACATCCCAAATTTCCTCCACCTTATTTTGGTGTTAGGCCATGTTTCTGTGTGTGCTGAGCACCCAGTGGCTATGAAAATCTAATGGATGTCTGATTAGAGATTATATTGTCAGGAATTCGTGCCTTCATCTCATAGGAGTCACACTGACTGCAAGACAATTTGTTGCCCAGGCAGCGTCATGTCATGAATTAGTTAAAAAGAGGAATGTGCTAGAAGCTCATTACAGGTTTTAAGGACACATTCTGTACAGTAAATGCACAGATATTGGCATGCTAAATGAGCAAGGCTTTCATACTACTTGTGTGACGTAAAGCAAACTGTTACATAAAGTTGAAACTAATGTGCTTATTGCTTGGATTGCTGTGGAAGTATGTGTGGGTTCGACAGAATATAGGCTGTATTGCTAATCTTATAACACGTTCTTTAGGGTGAGGAAGCAAAAAACATTCCTGGTGAATCTGTAACAGAGGAACAGTTTACTGACGAAGAAGGCAACGTCATCACAAGAAAAGTAATCATGAATTACATCACTGCTGAGTCTTTGCATTCAAGTAACCTCTTTTAACATAACATACTTTCTCCCTTTAGAATCTAGGGGGAAAAAATCAATACTTTTCATGTATTGCTTCCTACAGATCACCCGGAAGGTATTAAGACGCATTGTTATCCCCCATGAGAGGAGAGTTGGTGAAATGGTAATGGAACGGGGACTATCAGGAAATAACAGTAGATGCAGAGGGTTGTGTTGACTGCTGGAAAGTGCTGCTAAAGGGCTGGGAGTTTGCATTTAACAAGAAGCCTTGGCAAAGTGCGGTGTTTGCGGCTATTGACAAGTCGTGTGTTTGGGTAACGGGGCAGGGGTTCTCTGTCAGTGTTGTGTGTGGGCAGGGGCTGTGCCAAGGGGGCCCGGCTGAATTTTTTCAGAAGCATTAAGGTCTGTTTCTGTATAACAGGCAGCAGGCTTAAACCATTGTTTTGAGGCCTGGTTTGTGCCATCAAGATGAGCTGTGTCTCTGGATTTGTTTAAGCCCTTGCAGAACTTGTGCCTGACACCTGTAGGGTTAGTGTGTGCTTTTTTAACGAGCCCAAAGGAATGAGCTGCAGTTTGGTCCCCACCGGCTTCTCGCTTACCTGCATAATACCTGTGTGCTAGTGACTGAGGGTTTTCAGGGTATCCAAGCAATGGCATCCTCTGCAGGCAAGCACCAAGACAAGATTTCATCCTGGTGAATAAAATCAGAATTCCTTCTCCAGGGCCAGGCTATGCCCAGCCTTTAGCACCCCTAACAATAAAGGAGAGGAGTGGGAAGGGCAGCCTGTTTGTCCCAGCCCCTCTTGTGGGGGTCTCTGAGAGTATGAGCAGGTGCAGATAGGGCAGGCTGTGCCTCAGGCTGTCCTCTGTCCCAAGGAAGCATCAGAGGAATGGGCAGCACCTCTGAAGACAAATGGCTTCAGGGGAGCTCATGCCTTGTTCCTCAGCACATGGCTCTGGGAAGTCCTTGCTCCCTTTAAGTTGTCATTGGTGTTAAAGGAATTTTAGTCTGAGTGAAGAGAGATTCAGAAACAAAGAAAGATAACAAGTACCCTTTATCTGCTGGTAACTAAAAAAAAAAGAAAAGAAAAGAAAAGAAAATAAGAGGAGGGAGGGATGATGACACAGAAATAAGAGAGTTGAAGCAAACATATTTCCATCCCCCTTTTATAGGCCTTTATCAGGGAAAAAATAAATCCTGCCCAGCAAAGGGGAAACATTTTCAATTTGCTGCACCAGATTAGATTAGTCGGAAGCTACAGATAGTTACAAATACATCAGTGCAGATCACCCAAGGGGTAAATTCTGCCGATAACCACATGTAAACAGATGCCTTTCTCTGATGTGAATGAGGCTTGTGATTACTGGAGTATTTATTTTTAGATGATTATTGAACTGCTTTTAATGAGCAAAAGATGACCTTTATTTTGGGGTTTGCTGTTTTAAAGGCATTGAAACCTGCACTGCTTGTCACTGTCGTTGGTTTTACTTCTGTGTTGCTGCGGTGGTGCGTTTTGCTGGCTTTCCTCCTCATCCCTCTATTCTGTTACTAACTCACTTTAAAGCACAGACGTTGTGAAACATCGTAAGAGCAGCCATAGCCTATGCTGTTGGAAATGTCCGCCAATCCCAGCTGACCCAGGAGGCTAGTTGGGAAAGGTGATTTTCCTTGACAGTGGCGCTGAATCTTGCTGCAGTTGATGGCAGGGGCTCTGCCGAGGACTGCCAGTTGGACAGTCCAGCCCAGGGTCATACTGAAATTGTAGACCTGTGTTTGCTATTTGAAGATGATATTTCAGGCCTGTGCTTTTGCAGCTCAGTAGAGTGGATAAGTAGATTGTGTGTATCTTTGAAATGAAGTGTTGATGTGATTTAACTGCTTTTTGCTTATCCTGTTACAGCAAAATGCGGAGCCTGTTTTGGAAGCAGGTTTATAATTACGAGCACTGTCTGCAAACTATGTTAATGTTTATACTTTTCCTTTAAAGCAGGGAGAAGCTTACAAGGTTAAGACAAAGAAAGAAGTCAGACATGTGGAGAAGAAAAGTTACTCATGAAAGCTGAAAGCCGACCACTGAACGGTCAGTGTGATCAATTTTATTCTACTGCTAAAGCCTTCTGCCAGAACAGCGCTGCACAGCATGGGGGCTAGCACCTGGGCCACACAATGGCTTGCCTCTCCTACCTTGACATTGCTTTTGAGCTGCAATGCTGAATAGATGGCCCTTGGCCTTGTAAGCAGAAAATTGCCTTGAGTTTATGTATAGAAATTGGGTTTTTCTTCTTGGAACATAAAGCAAAGCAATACTGAGGCATGTGTGAGTTTTGTGTGAGTTTTACAAAGTCTAGTGCTTGGAATGCACAGCACTCTCTACTCCTAAAAGTCAACTTCAACACAAATAGTAAAGGAGCTGCACACAAGTAAATCTATTGGGAGTGAGAATCTTCTTTCACTGTTGGGCATGTGATCTCAGGGCAGTTATGCAAGTCAAAGTCCTTCTAAGAGCCACTGAAGCGTCTCAGTATTTGCAAACAAATAATCCTTACCAACTGTTTGTTGTGAATTTTATTGATCCAGCCTTAATGATTGTAAGAAAACAGCAGCTGACAGTGTAAGGGTTTCCCAGACTAAACCCAAACGCACAGACTAAGACACCCTACCAGGGGCTCTGTAATGGCATGCCAGAGCACTGTGGAGCCAGAGGCTGCTTTGTCAGGATCACGTAGCTATAGTCACACAGCAAATGTGCCTGTAAATAAGGGAGGAGCCAGTCTGTGTATATCACTGCTGGTCAGTCAGTTCTGTCTTCAAGTGTGCATTTTTAGGACCTTCACGTCTTTTTTCTACTCAGAACTTAACTTTGGTGGGTTTTAGGAATTGGGAAGGGGAAGAGTTTATGAAGTGCAAGTCTATGTGTTATCCTTTCCCTATACATCTGGAATAAGATTGACTGTGGGACTTAAGAATAGGATAAACAGGACCTGGAAAAGATATCAGATAGTGATGTGGAGGTAAAGGACAGAAGCAGAGACTCTCCTGTGTCATTAGTCCCTTCCAACTGCTGCAGTGTAAGGTAGCCCCTAAAGACGCCTGGTTGTACAGGCTTTCTGCACATGAGTAGTGCCATTTAAGAGCAGCAGCACACAGTGTGTGGGATCTAGCTGAGGGCATTATGGGATCAAGCCCTAAGGAGCGAGCTCTGTGAGGTGACTGGCATGCTTTCAGCATCTGGTAAGGACCTACTGCGTCCACCTAGCATGACCACTGAATTCCTGCTTTTATTGAGAGCCCTCCCATGTGGACTAATAGAATAATACTGCTTCATGAGACTTGCTGCTCTGAAAAGGGAGGTGATTCTTTTGACACACCTTTCTGCTTCATAGAGCTCAACAGAAGAAAGCAAGCCAAAGAGGAAGCACTGCTTGTATGAAATTGTGACCCGTCAGCTCCAGTGCTTCTCTACGGCCAGTCTGCAGGGAGGGATCAGTGGAAATTTGTGAATCCAAAGGCACTGAAGGCAAGATGGGCACTGAACCCCATAAGCATGGCAGATAAAGAGCCTGCTGGCATACAAACATCATGCAACACACATTGGGAGATAAGGGAGAAGCATTTAATTTTAACACCATATGGCATTAATAAGGCAGTCCTTGCCTAATATGTGAAACATATTCTGGCCTTCAGAAAGCCACAGTCTGAGTTCCTTGGAAACACATTTGCTCCCATGACCACTGATGCATTTCTCTTCTGATTTCCAGTAGACAACTTTTCTGTGCTAGAGCCCCTGAGGAACTTCGATAGTCTTCCTTACATAATAAACCTTTGACTGGGGGAAACTTTATCCTTTAAGATGAATCTCAGTGGTCCAAACTTTGATATGATAAACATGACCAAATGTGTGTTAAGTAGTTGTGAGTCCAGTCAAGAGTCTATTGAAAACATTTTATTTGACTACAGAAGTGGATGTATTTGCATAGAAGAGATTGTCATAGAAAACCAATTTGTTTCTTGATCACAAAAGAAAAAAGAATCCTGTTTGGGAGGCAGAGGTGTTGCTTTTCTTTTGAATGTTTGAAAATACCACAATATTAGCTAGATTTTGCTGTAAAACATCTTTGTCACCATTGCAAATAAACCCATTGTAAAATATAGGTTGAAAGAAAAAGCCAAGCACTTTTGCGTGCAATTCTGCAGGACAGCACAGTGCGAACTGGCGTGACTACTGCGATGTGAACAGGCAGCCTTTAGCAACAGGATAGATTTATGGCAGGCATAGATGTGGACAAGGACAGATTGTTTTAGCATAGGACAGTGTGAGCACTCCTGGGAAGTGTGTGTGGACCTGTGACCTGATTAATAAACAGGCATGTCCATGCCAGCCTGAATCCTGCAGACACTGCACAAGGCACACATCCAAACAGTGCCCAGGTGCTGGGGAGCCTGCAGGTCTTCCAGCTCTCTTTGCTGGTGTGTTTCTATTTCTGCTTCCTGCATCCTTGCTGCAAGACATCACTGTTGTACAACAGATGTGACTAACTTGCTTCCCTTACATGTGTGCCTGCACGACTGTTCTTGGGTAGGCGAGAGACCAGGAGCTGGACTCCCTGTCTCCTTGGTGCCACTCACACAAGCCAGACAGGAGATGGGTGCGGCTGCTCCTCTTCCTTGTTTTGCCCTTCGCCAAGCCTCCTAAAGGCTGGACTCCACATTCCTAGCTCTCCCAGTCACGTTTCCCAAGCAACTGGCAGAGGTGGATGTGCAAGGAGTGCAGGTTTTCTCACCACTGCGGGGATGGTTGTGCACAATAAACAAAAATGTGCTGTGAAAGCAGCAGTGTTCTCATTCTGGAAAGCATGAGATTCCACTATAGACAGAACCTATTCCTTGTCATCATTGGATCTGATGAGCTGGTACTTTGTCTGGCGTGATGAAATGCAGAGTGTTGCAAACGTATTTGTAAGTCAGTTCACGAGCAAAGTGGACATCTGCAGCTGCATTTTCTTTTCATGCCAGGAGCTCCACTAATGTCCCTACTTACCTAGAAATCGTGTGATTTATCCTATTGCAGAATTCCACAATGCCAATTAGAACTTTTCTGTTTAGTCAGGGAAAGGCGTGAAATGGATTCTAACGAGATGTTCTGAAATTATATGTGCCATCTTTTTTTTCCATAGGACTGTGTGCTTTTACTGCCAGTATTCTAGAGGGACACTCATGGAAGAGAAATCAACAGGAGTTAAACATTCACCTATAAAAGTGTGCGTGTGTTTGCTGCTTCCACACATTAACCGCATGGGTTTTATGCAAAAACAAACAACAACAACAAACAAAAAAAAAAAAAAAGAAAAAAAAAGAAAAAAAAAGAAAAAAAGAAACAAAAAATTAATTTAGCATGAGCCAGTTTACAGAGCATGGAAATTCACGTTCATTCACAGAATCGGAGGGTGCGCAGTTACCGATGCAGTGTATATACAAGATGCCATGCTGTTAACAGCTTCTTTCAAGCAGTTTGATGTCATCTCAAAAGAAATAAATTCCTGTTGCCTGAGGGGATGTATGAAGATGAAATGGTTAAACCATGGAAAGACACTAAAATTACTAAAATCCAGAACAGCTCGCCTTATTTTTCTTGGACCCAAACTGTAAGGGTATAAAACACTATTTGTTTCTTTTTTAAACATCAATAGTTTTGCTGTAAATAAATGACACTGTATAAATTCTAACAAAATAGAATAAATGTTGATAAGGCACTGCCTTTTCGATCACAAACAGAATATTGCAAATGTATTGAGCAGGCTAGGTGTCTCAGATGGCTGCACCTACAGGGATATTCTGGGTGTATCTTCACAGATTCTTGTATATTAGCAATTATAATGTTTGTATATGCAAAAACGCTAGCTTGATTTTAAAAAAATCTTTAAAATCTGCTGCAAATTTAAATGATTCCCAAAATGAGGAATTCTGTAGTTCTGTGAAAATTTTTCTTCAGAGTACTAATATTTTGATGCATGTGTTTCACCTTATTTTGATTAAATCTTTTCCAGTTTTGCAAACACTATATCGCAACATGAAAAATAAGATTTTATCTGTAAACACAAAGCCCTTCATCTAATATTTGTTGCTGTTGCCAATTTTTCAATGAAATGACCTAAACCCCATAACATATACAGTAGTTGCATTATGGGGAGGGGGGTGCTATCTGTTCTCGCTTTATAACAGGGGTAATGCTTGCAGCTTTAGAAGTGGGTTGGTGCTCTAAGGAGCAAAAGTTTGGGATATTTTTAAATGAACTGAAGAGAAATTATTAGCTAATAGACTGGCAGCACGCTGTAAAATTATTACTGTATTGTGTACTGGCTATAAGATGTAGAATCTTTCAGTAAGCCAATCATCTGTAATCATCCTAGCAGTGTAATATTAGGTTGTTAAGGCTGCTGTGTTTTAAAGGGCATTTTTATTTGGGTTTTGGTGAAATACTTTAATTTGTTGATTATATTCATATGGAAACAGCATTCATTGATAATAGCTCTAATTACATATGTATGAAAACAACAAACACTGGATGATCTAGTTGATTATTTAAGCATAAAATAAATTGTGTTAAAACTCTTGGATAATGTGTTTTTGGCAGTGTTCTTGTACCCTAAGGCCGTGTGGCTTCACAAGGCCAACTGTTAACCACCCCTGGTTTTTTTTCTGCTTTTCCTCTTGGTTTCTTTTGTCTGACCCACTTCCTTGTCTTACCAATGTGACCAGCTATCACTTGGCAGGCTGTCCCCAGGTAGGGGAACAGGAGAAAATACAGCAGTCAGCACATCCTCAGCAAAGCTAAGGAAAACCCACCTCTTGAGATGCAAGAGATGCCACAGGTGTTGGGTAGGGACCTGTGCAACACAAGTATGTGCACCCTTCTTCTCTAACATGTGATAACTCTAGACCTCCTCTAATTCCTTTTGCCCCATCAAACCCAGGAAAAACACTACTGAAAGCCATTTTCTCCCCAGTGTGTATCAGTCAGACCAGTAACCAGCCCACTGCAGATGATGTAAATAAACTGTGTATCTCCTGTATATGGCATGCACTTCTTGCATATCGTAGGTGATGGACCACGATATAACAAATATGCCTGAAACTAAGTGTTGTAGGCAGCATCAGTACACACACTGCTGTGGGTTGCAGGCTTCTGCTTGGGTGCAGTAAAGACATTTTATTACTCAGGGTTCAGTTCTATGTGACTTTCAAGACAACATGGCAATGATGTATTTTACCCTAGCTTGGCACCTGAGGAAGCACCACTGCTACAGATCCAGCTCAGTCTGCTGCTTTATCTGCTGACCCACACAGGAAGCGGCCCTCACCTGAGGTCAGCAAAGCTCTCCTTGACTGTATTGAAAAGCACTTGGCTTCAGGAAAGTAGAACAGGTTGGTTTGTCAGCATTTCTGAGTTCTTAGGGCTGCCAGCTTTTGAAGCACTGACAGCACATGAAGTAATTTTCATCATTTTAGCAGCCAGTCTGTGTTGCAATTTACGTTTTACCTAGGTCAGGATAGAGCTGGTACAATGCTGATGGTCAGGTCCTCATGCCAGAGTCTGGAGGGTAAATGCCACTTATGCCACTGGAGAACAAATACATCTTATTGCAGGTCATAGTCCAAAAGCAACAATCATCCTGGAAACCTCGCCGACAGGATGCCTCTCTCCCACGTGCAAATACCCAGATCAGCTGAATGAAAAAGAATGTTTCCAGTAAATGGTGTGCAGATGTAAGTATTTAATGTTATATCATGATTTTACAGTTGGAAGCAAAGGCTATGGTGACTACCAGCAGGAAGGCAGGAGGAGCACTGTAGAAGAGCTTCACTTAATCTCTGTAACAGCATCCAAGGCAGCATTTCATTTGACTTACTCTCTCCTCTGCCTGATGCTGGTGAGGAAGAAAGCTGTGACTGTACATTGAAAGGTAATTCTGGCTGGCAGAAGCTCTCTTTATGTAAGCAGAAAAGTGGGGTTTCCTGTGCAGGTAGCAGAGCTGTGCAGGGGAACCTAGACAGGTCTCCTGCTACTGGTAGTGGTTTATGTGGCACCTTCAAGCCCAGAGAGTTGGTCTTGACCATGACAACACACATGAGTAGCTACTGGCTCACCTTGAGGCTTTCCAGGGATGCTTTTGCAGCAAGGCCCAGCCGTGAGTAATGCTCAGTGCCTGAGCAGGCTGTGGCAACAGCAGACGAACCTCTCAGGCCGTCCAGGCAGGGTGGTCCCCACTGCTGGCAGGACCCAGTCCTCCAACTCAGCCAGTCATGTCACAGCTTGCTGCCTTCTGTGAAGCTTTGATACAACAGAGATGACAAAGGTGGTAACAGGAACTCTGTAGCTTAATTTGCAGAGTTTAAAATTTCACATTAAATGTTGCAGAAACAGGATTTTCTGGATGTTGCTTTGTTTTGCACTGAAGGTATTGATTCCAACAGTAGCTCAGAATATTTGGGAAAAAAGAAGGCTGAAGCATAAATGTTCATTTGAAAAGGAAAACAGAAATCTTGCCAGTACCAGCAAACAGTGCAGACAGCCCTGGAGTGAGTGAGGGCTCTACCTCTAAAGTGCACTTTTTCCTTTTTTTTCATATTTGCCCTTAGAGGCAAAGCTGTAAGTCATAGGACTCTTATTACATGTATCAAAATAAACTCGATGGCTAAATACAGTGTTCTTTTCATGCTTTGATACATGGTTTAGCACTACTTAATAATGCTGGAGAGTATCCTACCATCCTTTTTCCATTTGTGAAAGAGTATAAATTACATTTTATTTGTGGCCGGTAATAGTTTTAATGTCAGAAATTCTAAGAACTCCCATAGTGCAGATCTGACATTAGTGGGATAAATGGCAGTCACTTGCAGGATTGCAGCACTCTGGTAATTAATGCTAATTTCCTGGGGGTTGTTTAACACAGGCTTTGTCCATAGCACACACTGCGCAGGAAATCGGGACATGTTCTACCAGGGGCTTCTGTAGCCTGGCATATGGGGCATGTGCCTCCAAAAACCCTTTCCATGCCCCCTATGGAAGGAGTTTGCAACTGGGGTTTCTTTGGGCTGATCAAGTCAATAAAATCTGATGAAACTCACTGAAGTCCATCGGTGGCAATTTTTATAATGTAACCTGTACAATAACAGCAAACTCTGTGTGAGCAGCTTGGCCTGGAGGAAAGCCGGTGCTGCTGCCCTGGCCTGAGGTGTAGAACTGCATATAGTTCCATGCAGTCTGAGGGCTCTGCAGGAGCACTGATTCTGGCTTCAGGGCAGCTCCTCTGCCCACCAGCCCTCTCCTTAGGAAGGGGGTGAAAGTCGGAGGGCTGGGGGTTGCCTGGCTGAGGTGGGTACAGGGATGCTGGGCAGGGTATCAGCAAGTGGCTTGGGCTTTTTCCTAGTTACATGCAGGAAATGGAAAGGCTACCACTGACCCATTGCATCTGTGGCCCTGGGATTGTGTGCTGGGATTGCCAGGGGGAGCAGGAGGGAGTGGATGCAAACAGGACCTCTGTTTTCAGGGCAGATCCCACCAAACTGGAGCTGGAGGAGGAAGAGCTACCAGTTCAGCTCCCTTCTAACCCCAGAGTGAGCAAGGGATAGAAAATATGGTGGTAGTAAGGAGAAAAATATTCTTGCAGCATTGAAAGCACAGCAGTTTTCCCATGGAGACATGGACCCGAGGGTAGGGAGAGGGAAGAAAGGAAAGTTAGATCCATCCTGCTATAAAGCGCTTGACATGAAAAACAGTCTGTCACTGGGAGAGGAAAAGGTTAGTGAAGGACAGAAAAATTAATTACTCAAGGAAAAACTATGTATATGCCACATTTTTCATAACTGCTGATGCTAAAAACAGTATGCTAATTGTGCATGGCTTTATTTATTTGACCCAAAGTCCTGGAGGAAGGCAAAGATTTATAATAAAAATTTTACTGGTACTTTTCCCATCACGCTAATGTTCAATTATTGAGAGCCATTTGCGCCATAAAATAAGCAATGCACAGTGATCCCTCGTTCACCAACTCCCTTGGAAGGCTTCCAGAGGCTGGATATCATTATGGCATGGCCAGACCAGCAGGACCAACCTAGTACAGACTCTAAAAAAAAAAATCCCCTGGGAGAACAAGGATACAAACTAAAGCCTCAGAGCTGAAGCTGTATTAGGTGCTGGGTGTCTACCATGCAGCACCTTTTCATAGTCAGATACTCCACTCTGCACATAGGCTTCTTTTCAAATACAGTTTTCTGATTAAAGAACTGTTGGTCAGAAAAGCAAATCACATGGCATTATTTTCATCTGAATTGCTTGTTAGAAAATGTGCTATCCTGCAGCAACTGACACTTTAATCCACAATAGTAGCAAATTGAGGTTTTTTTCTGCTCATATAAGTATCTTGCAAATCGTGGTTTCTCCTTCAACAACCCTTCCACAATGGTAAAATCTCCACATACGCACTCCATTTTCCCTTTGCATTCAGGTAATGATTTATTTTTTTTTTTAACACTGCCTCAGTTTATTTTCCTGTAATGTTTTTCATTAATTGCATTTTAATGCAACTTTGCCTTTCTTTTATTCCCCCCCCCCCCCCATTTCAGCTGGGTACTCTGAGAGCCATACAGAATTTTTCCTGGGGTTAATTAGCTTCAGTTTGTCTTTTTCTCTTCAGACCATAACTACTGAATATTTTAATAAAATTGCATTGTTATAGAAGGTCTTCCAGCTGATTAATGGACCTCTGAAATTACATTAAAGATTACATTAAATCTCTGAACGCACCTCTTCTAACCCCTCGTGCCTAGCAGTGTATTTTACACAAGTATTTCTACTGTTGATTTGAGTTTATGAAACACTGTTTCTAATTGCTCATTACCTCCTGTAATGATAGTTTCTGTGAATAAAACCCTGCCTTTTTATTGCTGCATCTTGATATGAGTATCTGCTGCTCTGCTATTATTACAGTGCTGGTGACATTTGGGGATTCTTCATTTGGACCAACACCTCCCCTTGCTCCCTTATAGTTTTGCATTTATTTTTTGTATAATACAAGAATATTGGGGCAAGGAGGATGGTGACCTTGTCCCACACGTGCTCCAGTGGGGAACAGGGCTCCAGCAGTGGAGCCCTGAAGCTGCCATGTGGGGCAGCCTGTGCTGCACGCCCTAAGCCTTTAAAAGGGGGTTTTGCTAATTGTACTTGTACCACAGTTACACTTCTTAATTGGTTTGGTTAACATCTTACAGATGTGCAAAATGTGATTATTTTGGGGGTGCTAATTAGGATAAAATTTTCTCTCTTGTTTATTAATTTGGAGTAGTTGGCTGTAATTGTAATTAAGGATATGGGTGCTGTTTTTAAAATGACTGAAATGCTGTTATGACAAGAAGGATGCTGTCTCAGACCTAAACATCAAGGGCCCTTGATTTTTCCTCCCACTCCTCCATTGACTCAGTGTTTGTCACTGGCAAGTACCTCAGCTCTCTACCTCCCTTTCTTGCCTTCCAGGGCTATTGTGTGAATTAATTAGATAATGTTTCAGCACGGCTTTGAACTGGAGAGTGCTACAGAAGTGCCAAGTTAAAACTCATTGTTCTGAAAGCTGGTGTGCTGGCTGGCAGTGGGATCTCTGATGCAAACCCAGCAGAGAGGGGCAGTGAAGCTGCCAGGGGAAAGCTCCCCACTCACCTCAAGATCCCTCCTCTCCGTCCCCACCATCTGTAGCACCTTCTGCCTGCTCTGGAAACATTCTGGTGAAGGCAGCTCCAGCAGCTGACTGGTGTGATCCTGGGGCTGCAGCCCCCTGCTGAGCTGACCTGTCTGGGCTGCTGGATTGAGGACGTTGCCTGCCCCTCTCAGTCCATTTTCAGGCTAGTCCAAAGGAGCAGTGGCCATGTCCTCTGGAAAATTATAGTGCTCTCAGCAAAGCACTTAAGATTAACATTGATAGGCCTGAAAAGTGGCTTAAGGTTAAGCATGCCGTGCAGCTTGCTGGGTAAGATTAGCCTGGAGCAGATGCATGTTTTGCTGATGCAGGTTTTCAAAATATTTAGGCCTTGGTTCAACAAGACACTCAAACGTGAGCAGTTCTACTGAAGGCAATGGAAATAACAGGCTGATCAAAGCCAGGCAGCTGGATGAAGAAAGAACATTAAGTTACAAACCTGTTTGTTCAGAAATGAGTTTGCTTTGAAGAGCACGTGTGCATGCGGACAGGGGCAACAGAGCAAACCAGCTTGCCTGCCATCACCAGCACTGTGGAGTTTGTACATAGAATAATGCTTCCTCGTGACCCAGCTGTGTTCAGACAGCTTTCCGAATACCAGCAGACCTATTTAAAAGCAATGCTATTGAATTGTAATGACCTGTCCATAACAGTGCTCATTATTTGTCGAATACTCTTTTAATCCCTCTGTCTTTTTATTGCAAAGCCCACACTGGTAGAGAGGCTCAGCCCAGGCCAGTGGGGCAGAGGAGTTGGTGGCTGCCCCGGACAGTAGGACTTGTCTTACAAGACCTCATGGATGTCGTGCATCTATAGCAGCATCTCTTGATGCCAATGCTCTTCTGTTTTGGGAGGAATTCCAGCTTGACGAAGCACAGGGATAGGAAATCCAGCTGAGCGGGAGGGAGGAGGGGGGAGTTACAGCTGGCCAGAGTGGTGCTGAGGGTGGCTGATGCTGATGCATTATTACATTTGGATGGTTTCAGCAGGCTCAGTGAGGAGCTAACAGGATGCAGGAATACAGCTCAGTTTCCACAGGGCTGGAAAGGTGGTGCAGGACCTTTTCTAGCCCTAAAAGCTCAAAGATGATGCACTCTGACAGGGCTGATGCAGAGCTGAATGGAGATCCCCATTTCCACTCCCCATCCTCCATTTTGAGCTCTGTTTGCTTGCATAACATGCTGGGGCCAGACACATGGACAGACATCACAGAGTAGTACCCATTGCTGAAAACTAGGAACGAATGGCCCTTTTACTGCTATTCTTATGGTTAAGGGATTAAAAATGAAATGACCTGCACTTATATTCCCAGACAGGCAAAAAGAATAATTACAGAGATGGAATTCCTTCATATATTATAGCCATTAAAAAGAGTAAAATTTGAAATTTACTGTGGCATGGAACAAAAAGGTAGTGCTGTTAGAGATAATGAAATCGTTACTTGCCATTAACAGAAAAATTACTGTTGTTAAAAGACCCTTCATAAATAATTGAGAAACCAATTATACAGTCTTGGTGACTAATTTATCCAGAAGCAATACGGGCCACATTATGCCTTATAATGAACAGCGCATACACTCTATCTCGCTATAGCTTGTGCCTTTATTCAGCTGCTTCACAAAGTAATAATAATTTAAAAAAGGAACTAATGCACATACTAATCCAAAAATACCTTCTCTGGAATGAGAGATGGGTGTTAATGTATCTTAATTTAAAGCGGTTTACAGACGTACAGAGGCCTGAATCAACACGCCATTTTGTCACTCACGCTGTGAGGGGGAGTGGGCCTGGGGGCTGGGGATGGGACCACCGCCAGGCTCACCCTGCCTCGGCGTGCTGGGGTGACCCTGGCCCCATCTGCCTGCAGTGCCCAAAATCGGGAGGCTACCGGCTCCTCCGAAAGCGAAGGGGTCTCTGGAGCAGAAAGGTACAGCTCCCAGGCATGAGGCTGCCCCGCGGCCTCTCTCGCACTGGGCAGCACCGCCTGCTTCAATGCTTTAATTTTATAGGTATATTATTTTAAAAATAAGAGGTTTTCAGTTGTTTGAACAGTGTGTAAATGAGCCCCTGAGGCTGCAGTACAGCGCTGCCGGGTGGGCCCGAGGTTTTCCCACACGGATCAAAGGTTTGAGCGAGGCGCGGGTTTTCCGATATGCTGAGGTAAAACAATCGGGGCCTGAGTACAGGCTGTTTGCCACGGGTAATTTAACACTTAAGCGAAGCCTACCGCGCCGAAGCGATGCCGTCGGGGCCGGCCTGAGCCGCCGCTACAGCAGGATAAAGCCATTTTTACGCTCTGCTATGAAACGCGGCGCGCTCCCCCGTGGTGGTGGTGTCGGCGCGGGTCGGCAGGCGGCGCTGTGGGCGGACGGTGAAGGCTGGCGGCCCCTCTTGGCGCGCGGGGAGGTCGCGGCGCCGGCGCGCGGCGGGCACCGCCCCCTGCTCGCCTGGCGGCGCGGCGGCGAGCGGGAGCGGCGGCGATGGCGGACAGCGCCAGCGAGAGCGACACGGACGGCGCCGGCGGCAGCGGCGGCGGCCCGGCGGGGCCGCTGACGGCGGGCGGCCCGGCGGCGGGGCCCGGCTCGGGGGTGGTGGGCAGCGGCTCGGGGAGCAAGGCGGGCGGGATCGTGATCTCGCCGTTCCGGCTGGAAGAGCTGACGAACCGCCTGGCCTCGCTGCAGCAGGAGAACAAGGTGCTGAAGATCGAGCTGGAGACCTACAAGCTCAAGTGCAAGGCGCTGCAGGAAGAGAACCGCGACCTGCGCAAGGCCAGCGTCACCATCGTGAGTGCGGGCGGCGCCGCGCCGGGCCCAGCGGCGGGCCGGAGGGCGGGCGGGCGTGTGGGGGTGCCCCGCCGCGGGGGTGTCCGCGCAGGGCGGGCCCGGCTGCCGCCGGCCTCCTCTCAGCCCTAGCCCGGCCGCGGCCTTCCCATCCCGTCGCTCCTGCCTTCTCCGCACCCAAGTTCCCCCGCGGTGGCGGTTGAGTAGTTTACCTCAGGAGAGCCCGGCTGTCACCGCGGCCCGTCCGGGGGGCTATGGGGCAGGTGGGGTCACCCCGCGGCTTCGCGCCATTCCTGGGTCCTCCCCGCGGTCCGGGGTCCCTGCAGGACCGGGGGGGAAACCGGCGAGGCACCGAGATGGTTCCCTCACCGCCCCAGAGCTTCGTGGCCGGCCCGGCTTTCCGCCGGGAGGTGGCCCCGCCGCCCCTGCCCCTGCGCCCGGCCGTCCGAACGGTGAGGGCTCGGGAAGGGGCGGCTCGGTGAGGGTTTGAGGTGAGGAGCAGTAGGGTCGTGCAGGGGAAGGGCAATGCTGGATGTTCCCTGAAGTTTCTCAAAGTAGAGATATTATTTGAGTATAAGTAATCTTCGGAGATTACGGATTATTTTGTCAGCCGTCAACTCTTCAGCCGCTGTGCAGAAGCAGCAAGTTGCAGGTTAGAGTCTTAGTCATGTCCAAGGAGTGTTTGATTTATTTGCAATGTTTTGTTAGATGTGGTATTTCAAGAGGTTATTTAAAAACTCATTTAAAATAAACCCCTTATGCAATGTGAGTAACACACACCACTCTGTCCCAGGAAAGGCTCAGCTACTGGTTTATGAGCACTGCAAGGTTAACTTGATATTTAACATCATTTTATCATTTAGGCATCAATCCTCAGTAAAGTACATATGAAAATGCAATGATTATGACTTTTTTTTCTTCTCTGTGAGTTGGGAGTTAAGAGTTTAGACAAAGGGGTTTTTTGCTAATTTGGTGGTTAGAGTTATCATTCAGATAGTGTAATGGTCATAGCCAGTATGCAGACGAAGTGGGTAACATGTTAAAGTCTGAGTAAAGGTAACACTGATACTTGCATACACTGGCCTCCACAGCCTTGACGGTGCAGATGGAGATGCCTCAAGAGGTTGATCCCACCTCCTTCTGCTCATTCTCTTCTCATCTGAATTTTCACAGGGCTTACTTTATTGCAAGCATGATGGCTATTTAATTGATAATCAGTTTTTCATTGTCACTTTATCTAGCAAAGGAATGGAACTTGTCTAGGCAAACCTCTCATCTGTTCCCAGTAGTAAGCATTCGGTGTCTAGCAGGATGTGGGCCGGAAGAGTGCATGAAATACAATACAGAAGTAATTTATTCAAGGATGACAAATATAGTGCTAGTCGAGGAAACATGTGCTTTGTTAATACTTCACGAGAAGAGAATGTGTCTTGATTAGGTGGCAGCGGAGTGCCTTCTAATGCTGAAAGGGGCTAAGACATCTTGTCAGTCAGACATTTTCTCTTTGCCTGTTAGAAAGACACAGCATCTTTCTGAACCCCTGCTAGGTGTGTTGTTTGTAAACAACTTGAACAAAATGTTTGCATTAAAGTTCTTTGGGTGATGTCTCTGTGAACTGATTATCTTATATTTTAACTTACAAAAAAGGAAGTGTTTTCTTAAATCTAAACCCCAGTCTGTATGTTTTTGACATCTTGCGTAAAGAGAGAAAAGGTGTTGGACTTTCCTAGCAACCTGTAGGCTGTCTGGAAGACCAGCATATTTAGTAGGCATTCTGTCTTTGGTATGCTAAACTGTGTGCACAACTGAGTAAACCATTTCTAATTCAGCAAACGGTGAAATAATGAATGCAAAGCATAACTTTTTTTCAGGCCACTGAGACTTTATACTGTGGTTTACGTAGTCTGTAATATAAATGCATTTGCAGTCAAAATACTTTGTTGTGTGGCTTACTCATATACAAGTGACTGAAGATGAACTTTATTGGAAAATTGAAATGTGTGTCTTTTGCATGTAAATATAATTAAATAGAAAGCTTTCTGACTTTCTCCATTATTATTCTAAACCTGTATCAGTTTATTCCTTCACCAGCCAGCTCAAGTTCCTTGCCATGTGGCTGTGCCGGCAGATGGGTGCTGTGTACAGTTTCCTGTTGTAGACATTGTAGTGTCACAAATCAGCTTTGATTTTTATCAACTGTTGAGGATGAGCTGTGAAGTGCAAATGAAACCGACAGGTAGCCAGAACAGAAGGTGAAATAACTAAACCTGTGTGTTGCAGGTAAAGGTGACTCCTCCAATCAGGCAGCTCTTTATCTGTGACCCTTTTTTTGTCCCATACTTTGAGCCCTGTTGTGCGGATGCTGCAGGGACTCTTGACTTGCTCTAGCTCCCACCCTTTTCTTTAATGGTTTTGAGTATTTTCCTTTTAAGGTTTACCAGGTAGAAAATGGTGTTTTTCCTCCTTCCTCTTTTGTCTATGCTGGTGTGTTAAATGACATCATCATCTTTGTTTTTGTGTTTGTGCATAGTAGTATTGGTGTCAGCGTGGATATGTATGGTTTGGGAATTATTTAAATAGCTCACTGCATAGGATCCTATTCTATTTTGTAGTTAACTGTTGTGTGATAGGGTTGAAAATAAGCATTAATGAAGCATAGGAGACCTACATTAAGTAGTTGCACATGGAAAAACTGACTGAGAAAAGGTGTTGACTTGGCAGGCTTCTACGGTTGCTAACTTCACATGTGCATTCATCTAAGCCATGAAAAAACAGGTGCTGCTTTAATATGAAATTACTGAAATGAGCTTGGACTAAGTGTCCAAAAAGATGTGCAAACTCTGCTCCTTCTAGTAGCCTGAAAAGCAGATAAAATTATGATGCTGCTCATGTACAAGGCTGTGAAATTAAGTAAATGTATGTGATCATTTTATCTCATCTGCTTCTACTGGTGACAAGGCGTGAGGGAGGGAGCAAAGAAGGAAAAAAGCTAGGTACATTTCAAGTGTTACCTGGCGGTGTAAGAGCATCACATTACAAGACGCAAAGTTTCAGATCAAGTATTAAAAAGAAGCAACTAAGATCACTTGACCCATTTGCAGGGTGTTCATTTATATGTATTTAGCAATCTTTAATTGTATGATCTCATGTTATGTTTCTACAAGGTCTTTTTTAGGAAGTGGAGTGGATGGAGCCTAGGCTGGGAAAAATCACACACCTGAAGATCTGAAATGCTGTATATATGAGATGTGAAGTAGCAAGTTTCGAGATGTGAGGCTACAGTGCTGCATTACCAGAAGTGGATTTCCTGTGTGAACTTTCTCTTTTTTTTGTTTTGTGGACAAGATCTATCAAGCAGGTGTCGTATTTAGTGGACTAAGTTTGGGACAGCACAACTTCTCTAGCTAAATAAGGATACTTTCAAAACTAGATGGTGGTGGTGGGGTGACTGCCTTTCAAAGGATGGAATTGTTACATGTGACAAAAGCTGAAATACTTCAGTCGGGTGTAGGTATGTCTCAGGATGTTTCTTTTCAAGTTGGTAGAACTTGGATTTCTGACTTCTTTTTTCTGCTTTTCAGTGTTTGACATAACAAAGTCATACTGTTTCAATGAAAGCCATGTAACGTTTAACTGATACTGAAGCATTTTATATTTCTTTGTTATTGTTTTGAACTGACAGGCCTCATACAAACAATGTGCTTTTAATAACAAAGAATTTTAATTCTTGATTGCTACAGGTACATACATGTTTACTCATGGATGTTGGACTCAGTAAGTTGTGTAAATTGGCCTACAAAGTCGGGCGTCTTCTGTAGTGTTAGAAAATTGAAGTACAATAAGTCGTATTCTGTTGTTTATCCTTTTTAATCAAGATGAAACTACTGTATTTGGGAAGCCTTAATTTAAAAATGTTCGTGCTCCAGAGTGCTTGATATAGCAGTTTTAATGCTTTGTAACATAGATTTTAAAAGCCCAGCTTCTCTCTCTCTTTTTCTTTTTTTTCCTCTGCAGTTTTCTTTGTCAGGAAGGGAATTATCCTTGAAACTCTGATTTATGGTGCTATGTGCATCCCCAACAGGATATCAACTCAGATGAGAGGGTCTTATCCAAAATGCTAATGACACAAGTAACACTTGGATGCTGGTTTTTGTGAGTTACTGCTGTCTGGTAGTGACTGCTACATCACTTGCTGGCAAGGAGCGTTGGTACTTGGGACTGCTGCATGCTGCAGTGGGTTGCAAGTGGCAGTATTTTACTGTGAGACCTCTGCTGCCCTTGTCTCTGTAGCTAAACCTGTGCCTCTGTGCCTTGGCTCTAACCTTGTCTTTTTTTATTCCCTGAGCACTAGCAGAGAGCAGTTGTATCTCCTGGTTTCTCAGTCTCCTCTGTGTTTCTGCAGAGCAATGTGAATAGCCTCCCACCAGCTGGGAGAAACAATGGAAGAAAAAAAGCCTTACTCAGCTCCTATTTCCTTGCCTCTACTCACGAAACCTGAATAAATGTGTTGCTTTTGGTAACGGCCGTCTCCTGAAAACAAGCAAGCTTTCTGGATCTTACAGATTAGAAAAATCCTAGGTGGTATCATAGACTTGTTACAATTTTCTCAATAAACAGCCAGATTTAGATGCTGGAAATAAATAGGATTTTAGCATTTTGTTCTCAAGGAAGTACACAGTGGGATTTCTCTGTGTGTGTATGCATGAGATCTGTTGTTGTGGGTCTTCATGGAAAATGTCAGGCTGGATAGATAGTTTGGGGGAGTGAATGGGCGTTCTATATTGTCAAAAATCCCCTGCAGAAATGCTTTTTTACAGCTTTTTTTCTTTTCTGGAGTTTGCACCAGAATTTCAAAGCAGAACAGCTGTTTCAGAACAGAATATGTCTATTAATAGCAGAAGAAAGGGCAGGATAGGCTAAATGAATTGAAATATGAACCTTTAAAAAGATGCTCACTTAAGGGCACCTGTATGAATGAAAGAAATCAATTAGTAGCAGCTAGAGGTAAAAAGCAAACCAGGAAAGCAAAGATATTAACATTTTAAAGGAAATATCTGTAAGTTTGTTATATACCCTTTATTTTAAAGTCAGTCTTGCTTCTGTGAAAGAGCACAGTCAAACTCCATCCAAAATTTTTCAGGAAGAGCAGGCACATAGGAAATGAGTGTCTTGTATTTCAGTTTTACATTTGCCTCAAATTCTCAGGAAGTTTCTATTGAGCTTCTACAAAATGTCTGTGAAGGAAAAAGGAAGCTTAATAATGCACTTTAGTGTTAACTGTTTTGGTCCTTAGGTTAACATAGTAAAAGCAGTGCTTGCTGCACGGCTGGCAAACTAATTGTAGAAAGGTCTATTAGCATCTGCTTCCATTTGATAGTTATGCACAGCCACTAATGTATTGAGTTCCCAATGACAGACGTTGTCAAAAACAGCAGGGAAAAACAGCACAGTACCATTTGTCTGTGGTATGGGCTGGCTTCAGTATGGATGAAAAAATAGCAAACAAAAACCACAGATAAAACAGTAATGTTTCAGGACTTGATTAAAGTAGTTAATAAGCAGGAATGATTGTACTTTCAGGGGGTTCAAGGCTTCAGAGGGTTACTAAATCATCTGCTTTGATTTGTGTCACATCTTCCTGTTTTACTGAGTTTTCCTGCATTGAATCTCGTACCTTACCATGAAATATGTCTTTGGGAAGGGTATCCAGTTTTAATTTGGAGATTCACGGAAGTGAAGAACCACTGTGCTTGGAAAGGCTCTGGTGTCCTACCTCTCATTCTTCTCATCAGCTTCGTTAATGCTGAGCCGTTGGCTCCTGCTGTGCCTTTTGGCTAGGTCAGTGGGTCTTCTGGATCTGCTGCTTTCTCCTTATGAAGATATAGGCTGTAACAGGCATCTTCTAGTTTAGTTTGACAAACGAAACTAAGTTCACAGGCTCTGAGATGCTAGAAATCTAATGTGCTGGATTAATGTGCTGTGGGTATTCGATGCACTGATTTTTTTATATTTTTTATATATATATGTATTTTTGGGGTTTTTTTCATTGACTATTGTCAGTTGTCTTCTGTGAGCTTACTATTGTGTGCTCTGGCTGATATAGCAGAAATACAGTAGCACACCTGTGCTTCTTCCAGGTCTGATTTGTATTGCTGGGTTGTCTGGTAGATTTGGTGCTGGTTATTGTGGAGCTGTAATCTCAGAAAAGGCCTTTATCTGTGGTTTTTATTTTCTGAGACTCTCTCCTTTAAGCCTTCTGGTTTTCATTATGAAGAACTACCAAACCTTAGATTTCTCCCCACTTCCATCCCCCTACCCTTCCCCGTTATCAATTTCACCAATGCTATGTACAAAAGAGAAGGTGAGCTGTTTCTCTTTTGGATAGCATGTGTTTGGGTAGCATGTGTTACAGCATCTCACATGAAGCTAATACAGAGGTGGTGTTTGTTACTTCTCTCCATGACCATTCTCTGCAAGATTGGTCCTTTTTTTCAGAAGTGCAGCTTCGGTGGAATTAATTTTTTTCAAATGAAACAAAATGTGAAGGTGGCTGTCCTCTTATTGTTTTTTTACAGCCTTTCCTATCTCAGTCTCCCAGAGTTTATCAGGAATAACTTACTGAAGACTAATAGCTAGTGAATATTTTGAACATCATGCTTAGTGCATGTTGGTGTGAAATTTGTAGTGAAATTTCCCACTGATTAGTGTTTTGAAGTCAGTAAGTCACTTTGGAAGTCCTGCTATATACTTTGATTATCTTATAACCAATTTTAAATAATGTATGACATGTATTGCTAAATCAAGAAGTCATATAGGTGCCATACATGCATCATACACCTTTGCAGTTATCTTTATTACAAACAGTCCTTGCCTGAAAGATGAATCTTTGCTAATCTGCTACAACTTTTTCTCTGTAAAACCATGCTGAATAACCCTTTTCATATTTCTGTCCTTCACACAGTAGGTTGTTTCGAGTATTGCCATTGGGTTGATACCAAACGAATAGCCATCTGTGTTTTGCTTGCATTTAAATATTACACATCAGCTCTACTTTTTTTTATCTGTTACTTTATTGATGTTCCTGTGCTTAATAATGGTGGAATGTCTTCAGTCAGTAGGAATACTGGTATATTGCCCTGAATTACTTTGGGGATGAAAGTGAAATAAGAACTGAGATTGTAGAGTACCTTTGGGAATTTTTAATAAGCAAAGTTCTTGGTGTTACCATAGGCATGTTGGTATGCATAGAAAGTAATTTTACTTTTCTCTTGGGTGAACTCTGTCACTGAGGTTGTATCTTGAATTGTATGTCAGAACTGGTTTGTAGTCAGCTTTTAAGAACACTGTTTTATGTTGAGTTTGAACATTTACTGATACTAATGGCCATTCTTTCTCAGTGAATCTCCAGTGATTTAAAAACATTTTGAAGGAAAGATGTGTTTTAGTTTTTTTGTGAGACCTCACCTGGAGTACTTATATTCAGTTGCAGGGCCCCCAACACAAGAAGGACATAGACCTGCTTGAGAGAGTCCAGAGGAGGATCACAAAGATGAATAGAGGACTGGAGCCACCTCTCCTGTGAAGACAGTATGAGAGAGTTGGGCTTATTCAGCCTGGAGAAGAAAAGACTCCGAAAGGACCTTAGAGCAGCTTCCAGTACTTAAAGGGGCCTATAAGAAATCTGGAGAGGGACTTTTTGCAAGGGCATGTAGTGAAAGGACAAGGGGGAATGGCTTTGAACTGAAAAAGGGTAGATTTAGATCAGGTATTCTTCACTAGGAGGGTGGTGAAGCACTGGAACAGGTTGCCCAGAGAAATTGGAGGCCCCGTCTGTGGAGGAAGTGTTCAAAGCCAGGTTGGACGGGGCTTCGAGCAATCAGATCTAGCAGAAGGTGTCCCTGCCCGTGGCTGGAGGGTTGGAAAGTAGGTGATCTTTAAGGCCCCTTCCAACGCAAATCATTCTAAGATTCTGTGATTTGCAGAAACGTTAAAGAAATTTTTAGTCCTGACAGTTGAGTGTTTGTTTTTATTTGGTTTGGTTTTAACTTTTCAGTTAAAATACAGACATTGTAGGCTGATTGTTGCATATGGAGCCAGTCCTTTCAGCTATGGAAAGTCCTCTATCCCTTCATGCCTTCCTCCGCAGAATTTTTTTCCTGGAAAAGAGGATATTTCCTCAGCTTGGCTCTTACTCTGATTGCTGCAGAAATTCTTAGGATAAGGCCTTTTTCCTCTCCTCTCAACTTTGAATTTGACTTTGTTTGAAAACTCATATTCTGTGCATTAACATTACACATAATGTTTTTCAGTTTGAGGTAGGCTTAGTAAGGTAGATACAAATCTCTTCAGCTCTGCTGTAGATCAGAACAGCCTAACATTGTTTCAGCCAGCTGGAAAGTTTCCTCAGATGTTTTAATTCTTTAAACTATATAAAAATGTTTTGTTTCTGCTTATTGCCATAAAGCTAAGGTCTTTTCAGTTGCTTTATTGTTGTTGATGCTAATCATATTTAAAAATCCTATCACATATATGAGTAATTCCCACAGTGATACACTTTGGTCCTGAATATAAGTATAAATGTTTCTTGACAAGTCAGACATAATAAAACCCAACAATGTGTAATGGGCTGTATTATGAAGTTATGCTTCTTTCTGTGCTTTACAGTTTAGTTTCTACTTTCAACAGAGGGTTTTTTGGTTTTTTCTGGTAGTAGTGGGATTTACACTTTGTTTCCCTTCACCTTCAAATAAACAACAAAAGCAGTTACTATGAATTTTGCAAAATGTAGGGGTTTAATCACCTGTTTTCAAGAGCTTTAAGCAGTATGTGTTTTTTCATATCTGTTAAAAATTAAGAGTAGAAATGTTGTCCTGGCTAGTGTTTCCAGGAATCTATTCATTAGGCAAAAAGCAGTGTCCTCAGTCCCTGAAATCCTGGTTGTGTTAAGAGAAGGGACACCTCCAGAGTCCTTTTCCAAGAGTAAATTTAACCTGAGATGTAGATCTGCAAAAACCACTTCATTTTCTCTGAAAATTGAGACAATATAACTGGAAATTTAAAATAATATAATTTATTATATATTTATATATAGTTATATATAATATATATAATATATTTTTATATATATTTATATATTATATATATTTATATATTTATATATAATTATATATAATATATAACTGGAAATTTAAAATAATTTTAAAATAGTGAGTGGGAAAAATGGGTAGGCATTTCCCAAAACATTCTCTACACCTGCTTATCTAGTTCTGTATGGAGTGAATATTCAAGGATTATTGTATTACACACACCCACCCGCCCCGCTCATCCTACAAGCCTCTGTAGAGATCAGAGGGAGAGGATACAGAGCAATGGATGGGGTTTTTCATACTCCTCATCATATTTTCATACACTAAACTGGTAGACTTTTTTCTTGCCTTGAAAGCCTGAAAAGAGATTGCTCTTCAGAACACAATGGATGTACTGTTAAGATGTCCAGGCTGCAGAGAAGGGGAAAAAAAATTACTCCACTTACTGACTTTCAGGAAGGATAAGTAGAAACATTTATTTTCTGTGATGGAGTTAGAGCTGATGTGTCTTAGCAGTAGGATGGACAGTGTGGTATTTACTTTGTGAATGTGTTGGTGGAGACTAAGGTATGATTATAATCAATAAGCTTTGTCTCCAGCGCTTTTAGATCACTGGAAAGTGTTTCTCTAGAAAGCCAGTGTGTGCAAGAGGAAATTACGGGAGATTTTAAGAGTGCTCTTAAGAGGTTGGTTACTTTGAGTGTCTAGGGACACCTTGTTAGTGTGGGCAAAAAACATTGCTATTGTATTTCAACTAGTCACTTCAACCAACTAACCCGCCAGGCAAAAAAGAAAAATAGAAGTGAATCAAGAAATGATATGGTGAGCATCTCATACTAACTGGATTCTGGAGTTTCCTGGAAACCCCAGAACTGGATTTTGGTAGGGTGGTCCTCCTCTGTAGTTCCAATAAATTTAAAGGTGAGTTCATCAATATAGATACACTAATATACTACAGGTTATACAAACCTGAAAGAAGGATTTACAAGTGGTGAAGGATCTAGAAGAGGGGGATGATGAGTTCACAGTTGTTTGAGCTGAGGACCCAGTCTAGAGCTGAGGAAACTTGCGGTCTTCTGCCCAGGGGAGTTGCTGATCCCTGTGGCAGGCCAGTAGCACTGTGTGGGAATGCTGTGCAGCAGTGGTGTGACACCTTCCACCTGGAAAAGCTAGGTGTAACAAAATTATACTTTGATTCTTTTATACACTCTGATGAAGAAAAAGAAGTGTTTCATATTTGCATACTTGAAATGACTGACCTGAGCTACATAAAGTGAAGAAGGATTTTAATGAAGGTTATTTTGGGGGTAGGGGTGCAACTGTTAAATCTCTGCTCCCTGCTTTTATCTGTGCTCTTTTGTCTTTGAATAGAGAAACAGTTGTGGCAGCAAAGCTACTTTTTAACAATAGTTTGCTGAGGTTGTGTTTTGAACAGAAGTTTACGATTTTAAAACAAAGCTCAGTGCTTGTTAGCAGAAACATATATACCTCAGAACAGAAGCAGTGTAGTAAATTAGTCACCTAATTGTCTGTTCTTCTGCTAAATCTTTTGTTTTTCCTGTTCTGAAACTTCAGGAGTGTACAAAATTGTGTTTGTGAATTGGTCAGTCCAGCAAAGTGGTCTAGTTAATGTGTGGGTACATCAAAGATAAATGGTGATTTATCAGTTGAGTAGAAAGCAGGCAAAAAAATATTTAAAATATTAAAGCTGAAGAAGCATTTATACATAAGACATCTGATACTGCAGACTAATTTGAATTGATTTGCTGCAGTACTGTATTTCTTGTAGGCTCTAGTACTGAGTGTGATGTTGCTGAGATTTAAGCTGTTGATCATCCATTTCAAGGTAGCACAACACAACCAGATTATGTTAAACTTGGGTATTTTACATGCAAGTCAAATAAAACACAGCATTTTAAAAGGATGCTAGTTCTAGTGATCATTCAGGATATGGAAAATAAATTTAAAAGAAACCAAACCAAAACAACAAACAAACACAAATAACAAAACAGTATATCCTACAGCAGTAGCTAAAAGCAATTTCGTGTTTTATGTCTTTCATGTCCAGAAATCTGAAGGTTCGAAAACTCAAGCAAACTAAACATAAAACTACAAATCTAGTTATGTGTATATGTGCATCCTTGTGATGTGTTTTCAGCAGTTTTTATATTGAGGCTAAACAAAAGCTAAATCTGTTCCATGTGCTTCTGTATTCTGTTTTTTTTTCACATTGATCAACTAGCAAACTATTAACAGTACAAAAAATCCAGTAGTAGAACAGCAGTGTCACTGACAGAGTAAAGCAGAAACTTCTTTCAAGTAGTCATCAGTCAAGGATTAATTCAGAGAGGTATTTCAAACTTTGGTTTAGTGTTTGATGTTACAGTGTAGTTTTATTTTTCATATTTGCTGTCACTGTGAATCTGCACTTGGGTACAAACTTACGAAAATTTGGAAGAGCCTAGCAAAGCGCACATACCTTCTGGAGCGGTAACTTTTGTGCTAGGAATGGTCATTTGGCTCTGCTGGGCTGAGAAGGGAGCTGTGTAGTATGGCACCGTTCTTAATACCTTCCTGGCTGTGTTTGCACGTGCAGTCATTACGATCATTCTGAGGAACATTTATTGTGTATTTTGAATATTTTGCTTCTATGTAGTGAACTTGAGGACTTGGGGGTGCTGGGCTTGTTGCTTGTATGCACTGTACTCACATACAGACACATGTATTGGAAATCCACTCCTGAAAATGTAAAAAGTGCAGGAAATGTAGACTTAGTGTGTATGTGCGGTGATGAAATGGAGAAACAGCCTCCATCTCATAGAAGATAGAAATAGAGCCATGTGGAAAGGTCTGTGGGCTAGATTTAATTTTCCTGCTAGGTCATTCCTGCCTTGGCCTGTAACTTCTCTTGTCTCAGGTTACAGCTCTTGTGTACTGGAAGCAGAGACTCCAGCCCTGATAACCGTCTGGAAGCTTGTTGTACATGATGATGTTCAAGTGACTGAAAAAAAAAGTGCTATAAAACATGTGTCTAATGAATAGTCAGATGTTAAGGTTGTAATGTTGAGCACTCAGAATAGGAAATGTTTTATGCTTGCCTGTACAACCGTGCTATCTTTCCTTTGTGGTGCTTTATTACCATATAGTCTTTAATTACATTGACTTGCATAAGTGTGTGTGGTCATGGTTAAACTGCTAAGTAAAAGTTATTTGAGGTTTGATACATTTTTCTAGACTCTCTTGACATTATCACTGAAAATGTGGCTTTTATGTGCTGCATTTTTATTAACTATTAAATGCTAGTGGTTTGATATAACAAAACCCCCTTGAAATTACACTCTCATTTGTTATCTGTTTTGAAGAAAGGGATTTAAATTAATTTAAAATTGTTTAAGTAAATTCAGGAGTTGATTGTAGTATGAATTTCATATAGCTTGTTACATTTTGTTAGTAATGAACCAAATGTATTAATTTTATGAATATTTATGCTTGTGAAATGAGCCTTTTTTATAACTTGCTTATTTCATTTTCACTACTTGTATGTTTCAGTTGTGCAAGACTTGCAGGTCAGCATTAAGATGCAGAGACAAGCTATTTTAATTGTTTACAAATCTGAAGTGGAATGGAATTGCATACCATCAAACAATTTACTTCATTGCTGATGCTAAGAGATTATTTAACATGTACTAATACTCCTAAATTTTTGTGTTTAGGGAGCTGGTCAATTCTGAGAGCTTTTTTAAAGTGCTATTCCTTGTTTGGCTTTCCAAAACACAAGATGTATGCACTCTCTTGAAGGTAAATGAATTTTTGAGAGAAAGTCTCATAAGGCTGCATGACTGATGTTGAGCTGAAGACACCTGGTCATGGTTAAAACGAACTTGGAAGGAAAATATATGTCTTGCATCCTTTGACTCATTTCTGTAGTGAGTGTGGGGCCATTGCAAATTCATATGGCAATGTGCTGGATCACTTGGTAGGCATAGAGTGAAAAACTTGGTGTGACTGGATTTAGCAGTAGGAGTGTTGTGACAGGAGCATTTTGACATGTCCAGACAAAACCTAATAGACCTTTTAAAAAGGAAGGGGGTGGGGAGGATGAAGAGAAGAGAGAATTTCCAACTATAAATGGAAATTAAAAAGAACTGTATTGTAACACTTTAAATAATTGCTTATCATGCAGATACTCTGTTATTATTGTAATAAAACCCAGATATTTCTTTCCTCTCTTACAACAGAACTCATCTACCGAATAGCTGAAATGTAATAGGAATTGTGTTTTGAGGCAGTTCTGCATGTGGCTTTAATGTTACCTGATAGGTAACATCTGCAGTAGTTGAAGTTAACAGGCTGAGGTTCAGTACTGATTTTTTTTTTTTTTTTTTTTCTCCATCTCTGGTGTTACTGTGTTTTGTAAATACCATCTGGTAAGCCCCTAAGTTTGGGTTGAGTTTTTGTTTGGTTGGTTTTTTTTAGAAAACAAACAAACCAACCTCTTCCCTCCTCATTTACCACATTTGTGTGTTTTTTTTTAAAAAGAAAAAAGCCCAGCAGCTTAGGGGTCTAAAGGAGACATACCTAGGTGTTACTGCTTGTTGGTTTGGTTTCAAAAGTATGGGGCTTCTAAGGGATATGTACATCCAAGAATAAAAATGCATAGTTCTGCTATTTGCATAGCTGTTACTCCTGAAAGCACATCTTAAAGTAGGGGAAAAAAAAGTACTTTATGTCTGAACTACGGAAGTGGCCCTGGGGGGCTGCCACAGATTAAACAGGAAATCACTCTAGAAATTGAACTCAGAACTTTAATTCCAGCTCACCACTTCAACCCAAGAGCATTCACTCTCTTTTTCTCTGCAAATAGGCCACCCAGCTGAAGAAGTACCTTTACCTGGGGGTAAGCTGCACCCACATCATACTGGGACTTCAGTGGAACTTCCTTGTCCTTCATTCCTTACAAGTTGAAGTTTGCTGCTGGGCAGTTGTGATAGTTGGCAGTAGTGTGAGCCTGGCTCTGGGTTACTGTTAACTTCTGTTCTTGTGGTGGTTCATGTTTCTCCTTGTCCAAAACGCACATTGCATGCAGTGTGCTCATTTCAGGTGCAGCTGAAAAAATAGCTTCATCCTGAGAAATTTGCACTGTGAAAGTTCATCCTGTAAGGGTACAGTGTCAGTTCACTGGAATATTTATTGCATTTGTAAACCAGTAGTTTTTCTTACCATTTTCAGCTGGTGCCAAAAATTATGGCCAGAGCAGTAACTTGAGTTAGTATTGCTAGAGAAGTGTATACTTCAGAATTGGGAAACTTTGGTTTTATTTTATGCAAGAAGTGCATGTTCTAAAATCATGTAGTTGTAACTTTCTGTACTTCGTGCCCTTTTTACCTCTTTTTTTTCTTTTTTTTTCTTTTTTTTTTTTCAGTAAGGCTTTTGAAAAGGCTGCTATCTGAAGTGACAGCTTTAGTTGAGTGTAACATGTGCAGGAACTGATATCATCTGTTTCAAAGGTTGCCTCAACCTTTCAGTCTATATTCAGTAGCTAAGATTGAGTTTCTGTGTACAGTAACTAGATTAAACTGCTCTTCAGCTCCATCTTCAGGCTTATATTGTGCATAGGGTCCTGTCAGCAGAAAATGCACCATAAAAGGGTGGATGAATGGTGAAGAGGTTGTGGTGGCTCTTGCTATAATCATGAGGGAGCTTCAAGAGTGGGTTAGATCAAACAGTACTTGATAGGCTGTTTCCAACAAGATCCCCTGAAATCTAGTGTTGCCTCTATTATGGATGCTACTGGAAACACGTGATGCTTTGTCACCATGCAAACCAGGCATGCTTGATATCTGGCTTTCAGGTGGTCAAGTGTAGGTGACTGGAGCAGTTTGTGAAACAGTTGTTACTGAAATTGTGTCTATAGTGAGAAAACTGAAATGCAAGAACTTATCCATGTCAGATCACTGATAATGTACTCATTCTAAGGAGTAGGTATTAAGTGTGAGTTGAACCTTCTTACTTACTGTGCAGTATCAGGAAGATTTGTGAAGCTTTTAGAAGTAACTGGGGGGGAAGGGAGCATAGAGAGCTGTCGTGTTGTGGAGGTGGGTTTTTTTTGGTTGGTGTTTGGGTTTTTTGTGTGCGTGTGGTTTTTGGTTTTGTTTTTTTTTTGTTTGTTTGTTTTGGTTTGGTTTTTTGATTCTTTTTTTTTTTTTAGTTTTAACTGTGTTTAAGCTGATGCCTCACTGGAAATATTGAATTTTGCTCTTTCATAAAATAGTGCCACTAATGCAGTGTGGTCAATGATACCAAAAGAAAGCATCCCACTCTAAGCAGAAGCTGCTGCATGTACTAGAAGCAAGAGGGCAGAGGGAAAGATAGCAGTGTGAACTTGGTCTGCTAAAGGTATATTTACAGGAAGAAGAACTGAGAGCAGGAAAAGATTTCAACACTAAGCTTTTCAAAGTTTATGCTAGTGTATGCAGCATGTGGAAAAATAACTTTGAATGAGATTCAATTCCTAATATGGTACTCAGTTACAATATAAAGTTTAGGATCAATATGTTTCTTAATTCTTTTAAAATTAGCTCATTGGATTGTAAGATCACAAGGACAGGTTTTTACAACACTTTATGCATCAGCTCTGCTGGTGATCAAAATTTCACATTAGGAATAATAGGATTTTTCTTCTTAGAAAATAGATTTTGTCTGTCTTATGTGCATGAGTTGCTTTTTCACCCCTCTTCATTCTTGATTTCTTGCAAAGTCTTTGCCATTTTTGCTTTTGTCCACAATAATTGCAGATTTTCCTTAGTGGATATGTTCATTAAATGCTCTTAGTTAGCTATACATGCAGTTTTGAGACACAGGAGACAAGTGGACGTGACTGGTTATGCAGAAAATCTGTGGTGGAAGTAGATTGCTTGCTTCAGATTTCCAGAGGTAGACTGATCAGGTGTTACCATTTTGTATCATCAAAGCCTTAGCAATTTATTTTGTAATATGGCACACAGAACAGAGTGAATTGCCATCAGTGGTTTTGGATGTTGAATGTGATATGGATAACAGAGACGAAACAAGAACGTTACATCCTTGTATAAGACCTACTGTCTCTGATTTCCACGTTCTGTTTCTGGTTTTTTGCTGATCATATCAGAGCCTCTTTTCAAATAAAGATACTTAATAAAAAGGCAGATTATCTGTATAGAAACAGTGTATACACATCCAGAAAAAGACTGGAGTGGCAGAGCCTGTGCAGTAAATAGTATTAAAAACTGGGTATTTTTTAATGACTGTTTTACAATGTCAGTTTGATTATGGGCTGAGTAACAGATTTTAAGATTTTGGGCAATGCTAAGGTAAACATGAAGCATTTTGTTACTTAAGCTAATTGAACTATCTCGAGGTAATGAGTGACAAGATGCGGGGAAAGTTCGAGAATGAAAACGTGGATTTAGAAGAAATACAGTAATGCATCATGTGATTTTTTTTTTTTTTTTTTTTTTTTTTTACCCAGTCTTAATAATCGTATGATGGCTTTTGACTAAACAGTTTGCGTTGAAATTGCTGACCATTGGGTAATTTAAGTGGAGATTCATTGTATTAAATGTGATGTATGGATGTCTGGAACTTACAGTTCATACTTAAATTTATATGATTCCTGCTTTTTATTCAGTTGAGAAGTACATTCTTTGTATAATGGAGGCAGATGTAATCATGCTTGGCTTTTCCTTTGTGCCAGTTGAATGCAAGAAGGTGTCCCGCGTGGTGTAGGCAGAGGGGGCTGTTGCAGAGCAGTTTAAGCAGGTCTAAATTATGGCTGTTCATTCTTAGTTTCTGTGTGCCAGCACTCTGCCTGTGTGATATGCCAGTTGAGGAAGCAGATCCAGGAAAGAAAAATGGGAGGAGGAAGGGAAAGGATTATTAGGTTTTGGGTGTCTCCTTCTGCCTGTGCTGGCCTGCTGCCTGGCCGCATGAGCACCCATGCAAACACAAAGGAGGGACATTGCTGTTTGGCTAAGAGTGGGCTGTGATCTTGGCAGCCTGTGTTCACGTTGGCCTTAATACCCATCATTAATGTAACACCAGGGTCTGGCTAGGAAGTGTTGTGCAGGCTTGGTGCTGTAATAATGTGGTTTTAGAGTTTTTGATTGGTACAAAGAGTGAGCAGAACAAATCTGTGCAAGTTGGAGATGGACATTAATCAGAGTAGAAACATTCTGATTCTTTTCTGTTCTTACAACCAAGCGCTTTCTAGTTCAATTTTAGGTAAGCTTGTTCTGTGTTACTGTCCTTTGTTGTCTGAACATTGACAGACAGCAGTAGAAATTCTGTGTAGTGAAGGCAATGGAGGAGTTGGTTTTGGAACAGCATGCATGATTTTTAACAATTTGAGGACAATGAACCTTTGCAATTTGACTTATTTACTCTGTTCTGAAATGTCTAAGCGAACTAAGCAAAGTCTTGCTAGTAGTTCTAAGTAAAGCCATGTTTAGAAAGTGATAGATGATGCTATAGACATGTTAGATTCCTTGACTTTTAATCCTCCGCGATGTGAGCTGACAGCATTTTTTCAGAGCTGTTGGACAAGTCTACATTGCCTTGATGTGACAAGTAGTAATACCAGTGCTGAATGTGCTGGACTAGCAGTTCTCAGCCATTGGGATGCACAAACTTTAGAGAGGGGTTGCTGTGGAAGACCTAAGCTCCTAAACTGATAAAATGCACCTGATTCCTCTCTCTTCCTGGCTGGGTTAGTTCCAGCATTGCTGGTGATGGGAGAAGGGAGCTGGTGACAGATAGTAAGCCAAGAAAAGAAAGCAATAGAGATGGGAGAAGATACAAGAAGGCAGAGATAAAGATGTGAAGAGAAGGACTTGATGGAAGGAGGACTCAACAGGGGAGGTTCCAAATCACTGCTTTAGGTTTTATGATAATGGTGATATCATATGGAAGATTTACAATTGTCCTATTGTTCCACCAAATTTAAAGACATTTATATTCTTGAAGTAATTTTTTTTGTAAGCATGGAAGGTTTCTCTGCCTAATTGTCTCTTAGATTACTAGTGAATATATAAGTCAGTTAAAAAAGTCACTGACGTAATGGAATCTTTTGAGTATTTTTCCAGTGTACAGTATGTATAAAGAGGTGGGGGTTTTTGGCACATTTGGGCAGAAAATTATGGAAGCTAAGCTTTCAGTAAAACTCTAGTTGTGCTTCTGTATCAGTTCTTAATTTTCGTCATACCAAATTTTGCTGAAATAAAACTTACTAATCTTTACATATTGTAAGCTATAAACCTGTATCTTTTTACTAGAATCAGGGCAAATCACAAATCTGTGGTTCAGGTCATGTGGGTTTTATTGCAGGGGATGAAAATACACCTCAACATTACATTGTCTCATTTGTGGTGGCTTCGGAATTCAGAATTTCTGTCATTCTGTTTTCCGCTCTGTTTGGACTGTGGAATTAAGAGTTGCCTCTATCAATTTGTAGCTGTGATCTTTCATTTGCCCATATGAAATTTCCTCTGTGGCCTTTTAGAGCAGAACCCCAAAAGATAACTTCTGTATTCCATTTATCAAGTTTCTAACATGTACATTATAAAAAAAACCATGCAAACAACTGTAGGGAATGTGAGGGAGCGAGCTTATAGGCTGGCTTTCTGTGGAGCAATGCCTAGGTGTTAGAGGAGAGCTGAAATGGAAATTGTCTTCTCTAGTGATTCTTCCTGAGGAAGACTTACAGAGTAGCTCCCCTCTTGTTAAACTTAGAAATCCTCAGGTTAGAGCTACCACATGGCATTTTTTAATGTTGTATGTAGTGAGGTAACAGTTCTGGGAAATAGTATGTTTTCCTGGTCTGGTGATTGGGTGGAAATCCTCATGAAAGAGCCATGCTGCCTGCAGCTCAGAAGCAAGGCATGTCTGGGTGAAAGAATAAATGTGTTATTTGACTCCTGGAAAGCAGGGCTGCAGCCTAAGGGATATGGAAAGAAGGCACAGTGCTGAAGGCAGCAGTCTCAGAGATGTGCTTCAGCTCATAACAGAAGTGAGTTTGGTTTTAGGAATAGAATAGGTAAGAGTAGGTCCCTGAGAATCAGTAATGCTTTTATAAAGCTTAAAAGGTTGGGGAGTTCTTGCATTTGGTTGGGGAGAGGCCTCTTTAAAGCACCACTGTAGTTTTCCAAGTTGAAAGATGGGGTATAAAAAAGGAAGAAAGGTGCTATTATGTTAGAAAAGGGGATGGATGTTAACAGCACTTAGATTCATCTTACTGTTGTTCTCCAGGACTGTGGGAAAGATGAAAATAGCAAGAGAGGGAGGACTTTTAAAGGAGAATACAATAATTGAACCTTTTAATTGGAAACTTGCTCTCTTTTTACTTAAAACTGTATCTTTACGTCGCAGCAAGCAAGGGCAGAGCAGGAAGAGGAATTCATCAGTAACACTCTATTTAAGAAGATTCAAGCTCTGCAGAAAGAAAAAGAAACACTTGCAGTAAACTATGAAAAGGAAGAGGAATTTCTCACTAATGAGCTGTCAAGAAAACTGATGCAGGTAAGTGGTGCCTTTGCTGACATTTCTCCCAAGAGCCTCAGGACCAGCTAACTGGTGGCTGAACTTTTTTGTTAGTGTGACTGCAGTCAGAGTGATGTGGTCAGGTTGTAACTGTCGTAAAACTGATGCTTAATAAAAGCTAAGTACAAGAAGTGTAGTGAGTAAGTGTTTTTTAATATGTTGCTTTAAAGTTTCCATCTGCAAGCTCATGGTGTTGAGAAACTGAAAGTTGGTACGGAGATGCAAAGAAATGGATGTAACTTAAAGTAAATGTTCACTGTCTCACAGAAGTTACTGGTTAATTTAAAATGTTATTGAAACAGG
Source organism: Psittacula echo (assembly GCF_963264785.1). NCBI lineage: Eukaryota > Metazoa > Chordata > Aves > Psittaciformes > Psittacidae > Psittacula > Psittacula echo. Next base: position 50,232,283 of record NC_137743.1, read on the forward strand.
CACTTTTTTCTGGAATATTTGATGTTTAACAAGAGTCTTGAAATATTAAACTTTATGTGCAAGAATGTGCAGTGATGCTTGAAGGAGACTATCTGCAGATACTAAGTTCATCCATACTTTTAAAAAGAACAGTTGCTTCTCTTGAATTAAAACACGTCAGTTGTGTGCTAAAAGTAAAAAGTTGAAGATGTTGTGACAATTTATGTCAGAGAAACTTATTTTTATTAGCAAAGTTGCTGATGTTTTGAAAGTGGGTAAGTGTTGGAAGTGTTGTACATTCTTGCCCTGTTCTGATGGAGTTGCCTAAGTGTAACTGCTTTTGTCCTCTCTCTTAGGAGATAGGGTACTAAGGTAAATTGTTGGTGTGATGCACTGTGGCATTTTTTTGTGCCATTACTTACAAGCTTTGTCATGAAAAACTAGTCAGTTTGAAAGAACCTAATTTGTATGTTGTAAGCATTTATTATGTTCTGCACCTGGAGTCTTGAGGCATGTTTAGCCCTGCAGTTAGGAAATACACTGTTTGTAAACCACATTAGAGCTAATCCTATCTAATGCTTTTGCTACTGAAAACTGGTACTTCTGTGGCTTTGTCTATTTGGTGCGTATTATCACATAGTAAGTTAAGTATGAAGATAAAATATCCTTCATCTAGTATTACTATTTCCCCTTGCTATTATTAAGAACTGACAAGAATGTTTCTGAATAAGACATGCATTTGCTTTCAAAGTCATGCATTTTTATGAAAAACAGAGAAGCAGATGGTAGTAAAATAGGGACATTGAGTGTTCTTTTCTAATTGAAATAAGATGTAGATATTGCTGTAGAAAAAGTTTCCCACAAAAGTTTCTTCGAGTAAAGGGAGAAATTGTCTGTTGAGCAATGTTCACAAAATGGTTGAGGTTAGAAGGGACCACTGGTGGTCATCTAGGCTAACCTCCATACTCAAGCAGGGTCACCTAGAGTACATTACTCAGGTTTGTGTCCTGGTGGATCTCAAGTATCTGCAGAGAAGGGGACTCCGCAATTTCTCTAGGCAGCCTATTTGAATGCTCAGTCACCCCCACAGTAAAGAAGTTCTTCCGCGTGTTCAGGTGGAACTTCCTGTATTTTAGCTTACGCCCATTGCCTCTTGTCCCATCACCTGGCACCACCAAGAAGAGTCTGGCTCAGGGAGCTGAGGTGAGACTGACTGGCCTGTAGTTCCCAGGGTCATCCTCCTTGCCATTTTTGAGAACTGGGGTGACATTTGCCTTCTTTCAGTCCTCAGGCACCTCTCCTGATTGCCGTGACCTTTCACAGATAATCAAGAGTAGCCCAGTGATGATGTCTACCAGTTCCCTCAGCGCTCATAGGTGCATCCATCAGGGCTCATGGACTTGTGAATGTCAAGTTTGTCTAAGTGTTCTCTGACTCAGTCGTTTTCAGCCAAGGGAAAGATTTCTCTTCTCCCTGGTCTCCTGGGTCAGGGATTCCTGAGGGCTGGCCTTGGCATTGAAGACTGAGGCTAATGTTGTTTATTGGAAAGGGGTATGTAGAAATTGGTTGCAGAACCAGTCACCTGGGACTGTTCTATACGTTGTGTAGAGCAAAGTAAAACTTACTTTTTTAAAGTAAAAGCATGAATTACACTTGGTTTGGCCAAAGAGTTTTGAACTCATATAGTGGCCTCGCATACAAATTCGTTCTGCACAAGTTCTGCAGCAGCTAAATTGATATATCTAGTAATTGCTTAAAATACACTTAGCCTTTTTCCTAGAAATCCATTGAGATTGCTTTAAAGCTGTATCTTTAATAGTTCTTAAATCACTAATATTATGCAAAATAGGTTCACACATTGCAAAGAATAATTATAAGCCTCTTGCCATCCTAAAACTACAATTAATTTTTGTTCTTTTCCGCTATGGACTTTCAGAAGTATCCTTTGACTATTGGCCCAAATGAAGGGAAAAGGTAGCAATCTACTGTTCTCAAAACGGCCAAGGGACTGCCTTGCTATAATGTATGAATGCAAGGGCATTATTCTGTTTGTCTGTTGGAAACCTTTAAAGGGTGTAACTTCTTTCTCAGTAGTGGGAGAAATATTCAGAGAAGCACATAAATCTGAAATAGAATGCAGGTGTAAAACTGATGAAGTTACTCTCTCCTGTACAGCACCTGAAAGAAATCCTCAGTTATGGATTCAATGTTATCCTGTGAACATTATCTAGCTTTCAGTTGGCAAGCTGCAAGTTTCTGCTGAAAGTAGCTACATAGCTGTAACTATAATAATATGGAGGTAGAATTCTGACCACCGCCTGCTGTTATTAAACAGTATCTCAGCCTACAGCCTTACACTTCATTTCACGTGGCCTTCCTGTAAGTCTCATTTAGCGTTTGATAAATGTGGTTATGTCAACCAGAAGGTTTTAAAAGGTGACAATTCCTAAATGCACCTGTGTTCCTGATAGTCCTAAAACTGTGGAGTTTCTCTCAGCATCATTAAGTAGCAGTTTTTGGAAGTAAATTCTGAGTTTGGCTTCTATCTAAATAATGACACAGCTTACTTGAAGAGAGAAGAGGTGTCAAAATCCTGTTGATGTTGGTAGTGGTTGTACTTATGAGGGTGAGCGGCATGGAGTGTTTTGCTTCAGACAAGATTCAGACAAACTTGAAGAGGTTCATCTCTTACCTGCAGTGCACAGAGGAGAGGATGATAAGGGATATATCAAGGCTTTAGTGCAAAGCATATTTAAGCTGGGTCAAAGGAATCTGCTGGCTCAGCAGATTTTGTAGTTCGTACATCTGGATGACTTTTCAAACCTGGTTCAAGACTTGCAGTACAGATGGAGGACTTGTTTGTTTGCTCTAAAACAAACAGTTAATATTAAAACTAATATTCTTTTTGTGTGTATGCTGAATGTAGGTCTCATTTCATGGCTTGATTATGTCTTTGATGTGAAAAACTTGATGTGAAATGCAAAAAAAATGTATATAAATGTATTATTATAAACACTAGCAACATGCTCATCAGCTTATAAGTTATACAAAGGAAATGGTCCTTTCCCCTGAAGAGCTTACCTGTAGAATTAGGAAACATTTGAATATTAGAGTATGTTTCCACAAAAATAATTTTCTATGTAGTTATCATGGATTTAGTAAGTTGATATTAGAATACTGGTGAGTTGCAGACAATTTTCTTAAGTAGCATAGAACTGAAAATAATATTGAAGTAATATTGACATGGATTTTTCGTTTTGGAAAGTTTATCTGTTTGGAAATTTTTTTTTTTTTTATTTTATTTTTTTTTTTTTAATTTTTTTTTTTCAATTACAAATTCTGGAAGTTATATCCATGTTGACTGCCAGGTAAAATGTCCCAGAAGAGAAACTTCTGATACTACAAATAAACTCATTTTTGTGGGCACTATTAGCACACATCACATAGTCAACTGAGTATTTATTATGATTTTTTTTCTAGTTCGGAATACTCTGCCAGTTACGTAGGTGAAGTCCTAAATTCCTGTCTGATGCTTTTCAGACATAGAAGGTTAAAATAATTACAATTTACTTTATTTTTTTCTGAGATTTGAGTGTGACAATACTTACCATTACCTACTCGAATGTAGCAGTTCTGTCTTTATTAGAGGATGCAAGAGTGTTGAAGCAGTTATAAGGCTAATAACAAATTGATAAATGCCCACTTCCTTCTTTGGTATCTTGGCTCTGGAGAGAATTCTAGCTAAATTAGATGTAGACATGGGATGATGACAAAACCAGAAATACAGTAGTCTCCAGTGGAAGTGTGGGCAATAACTGATTGCTCCACTGTTCTTTGCTATTTGGAGTTAACTCTTAATCTTTTGTGTTTGCCAGGCAACACTGGTCTGACCTGGAACTAGACTTTCAAAATTCATGCTGTCAAACATGTGCATCGAATGGCTTCCTGCTTTTTGTATGACTAAGGGAGAAAAAAATGCATATGGATTTGTTTTGTGTGAGACTTTGAATTTTGGAATGGGGGGGGGTGTACTTCTGGTAAACTGCATATGATTTATAGTCTCTTAATTTTTCAAATGCTTACTAGTCTGTGGCTTTGTCAAAATTACTGCCACCTTCAGTTGAAAGCCACCTAGCAGAGAACCTTTTTCATAGTGCCTGTGTGTTTCTTGCTTTGTCAAACCTTTGTCACAATTGTAGGGGTTTATACATCACATTGAGTGACATCTGGAATGAGCTCCCAGGATGTTAAAACGTTTTAAATGTGAAAGCCGTCTGCCAGAGCATGAGTACCATGCTTCTCATTAACAGCATAACAAGAATTTCCCAGTTCAGCATGATGTGCATTGCTATTATAAAACACAGTTACATCAGGTTTTCAATATTGTGAGAAATTAATTTTGAAACATTTTGCTGTATGATGGATTGATTCTAAACATACACAGTAGCACATAAAAGAAGGTGTTTTCACTGGAATAAAACTCTTCCTGCTGCCAGGCTTTCTGGTGCCATACCAATTGCTTGATAAGATCTGTTTATAACTGTGTGGCATTACATTTACTGCCTCCACAGTAAATGTTTATGCTTTTGCTAGTTAAATTTCCTTTGTTTAGCATAATTTTTAACTTGCTAGGCTGAACGATGCAGAGAGGAAGGAGCACATGCATCTCAGCGGAGGCTTTTGGAGTAGACAGAAGCTTTTCATTACATACATTCCTGATAAAGTTCTTACAGGCCTTATATACATTCACCATATTTTCCCATCTACTTTCTCTAGTGATAATTTTGTCTACCTGATGAAGTCTCTGGCAAGTTTGGAACAATATTTTAGAGTCCTCTATCATTATAGAATGATAGCAATGTTTTGCAGAGTATCATTAGAAGTGTTTTGATGCAGCCTCTGTTCTTACATCTGTGGTTGTGGACTTGTTGAGATTCTGTTTTGAAATTTAAAGTAGTATATCTTGAAAATTTTATCTTTTGTGAAACAAGGCTGCTCAAAAGAATAATTAAATTTTAATAGTGTTTGAACTTAAACACAGTTATTCCTTAAATCCTGCATCATGCCTTTTCAAAATCAACTACAGGTTTTTTTCAATATCTTTATATTTTTGGAAGTGCAGATTGGGCCAAGTGTCTGTCCTTGAAAGTAAAATGTTTCGACATACCAAGATAATAGCATAATGTGTAGTCAGGCAGATTAAGTAATTGGGAGGCTATACAGAACTATTTCTCATGCAAGTCTGATTCTTGACAATTCTTGCAAAAACTGTACATGTGTAAACATTAGCTATTACCCTTCCCAATCTCCAAAATACGATGAGTCAGCTCAAGGATGCAAATGTGAGTGTGCAAAATAAAGAGTCAGCTCATCTGTCATTTATTTGATGAACATCTGGACATAAATAGGAGGCAAACTGCTGATACAGATTTGTTAATAAGTAGGACTTTCAGGTTGCAGCAAAAGAGAAATTGGACAACATTTGAGGGCTGGAGTACTAAAAATAGGCTGTTCAGTACAAGGTCATAGTCTAGGGGATAAAGGAGGGCTGTATTTTTAAGGGGATACTTCATCTATTACCTCCATTATTTCATGAAACAACGTTTTGCTGTCCCAGAATAAGCCAGTGTAGTAAGGAAGTAAGGTAAGTGTGGTCTTACATTGTATCAGGAAACTTATTTCTGTGGAGACAGAAGGATATTACTGCACTTCTGTAGGACTTAGCAGAAGTAACACATGTACTTTTTCTGCTGCTTTGTATTTGATAACTCCATTCTCGCTTTAAAGTATTAGCTGTCTTGCGCTTAACCCATCTCTGATCTTATGTAGCTGAAAATTCTCCCAGTATCTCTCCTGCAGTTTTTATGGGCAGTTCAAGGTCTGCAAGACATTGTCATCAAGGTGACACATTCTAACACGTTTTTTCCTTCTCTTCAGGTGGCAGCCGTAGGTGTATCTGTAAACAGTTGTTGCTGTAATTGCATATAATTAGAAACAGTTTGAAAATACTAAGTAAAATTGTGGAAGTGTAGAATAAACACGGTCCACCAGCATTTTACCAGTGGATGTTTTCTCATTGTTAGCAATTCTGTTTTTCAGCGTTAGGGTTTCAGCATTAACTGGTTTTCTAGTGTTTTGGTTTGTTCTTATGATTGAAGCAAATAAAAGAGAAAAAATATTTTACTCAATTATGGGTGACAGACACCATTAATATGTGTTTTTGGATGTGGTATTAGTATTTTTCTTCCACTCTGAATAATAGGGTGAAGAGGAGTGACACAATAAAGTAAGTTCATCAGAATGTCCAAGAGGGCTTTCAAGTTATAACCCCATTTAGCACTCAAGGGAAATGTGTTTGTAGGTTTCCTTAGATTTTTCCTTGCTTCACTTAGCAGCTTTCTGATCAGTGGGAATGGTCTTTTGGCTGCAAGTGTGTTCACACTCCTGAGGCAAGGTTTAGTAGATCCTACACAGCAGCTGCAGATCAGCCTCATCAGTTCCCATGTGATGGAAATTCCGCCAAATTTTAAAAAGAATGATTGCACAAGCAAGATTGTGCAGTTGCAGCTCAATTTTTTTAAGTAATATGGTAGTTGCATTTGCATGAAGCACACAGGAGCAAGAAACAGTATTTGTTAAGTTGGTTTGAGGTGCCTTCGCAGGCCTGTATGATTTTCCTGACTCACTGGACTGTCTGCAAATACTAGCAGTCCCCAGCCACATGCTTTCTGTTAGCAGCATCTGGCTTTAGGCCAAGTGAGAGATTCTGGCTATATGCCTTTTCACACAGCTTAATTTGCTAATTAAATATAAGCTGATTACAGCGACTGGCTTTTGTCTCAATTTATAGCTAGGTAATAAAATTAAAAAAGCCAAAACAAAACCAGAAGCATCTAGCTTTTTTTAATGAAGGAAAGTGCAGCAACTACCTTGAGCTTGGTGGTAATCCGCGTTCTGTCTGTTGTATGTGGTGGAATCGCCATCCCTGAAAGTGTTCAAAAAACGTATAGATGAGGCCCTTAGTGGCATGGTTTAGTGGTGGACTTGGCAGTTCTGGGGTAAAGGTTGGAATTGATGATCTTAAAGGTCTTTTCCAGCCTAGTTGATTTATGATTTTAAGCTTTCAGCTGCCTAGGAGAAGGAACTACGAAGACCTGCATTGTATGTTTTTGGATGCTCTTGAGATGAATTTAGATTAAAGTTAATGCTTTTGTGACTCATATAGATTTTTTTTTTTTACTTTTGAAATGACTATATTTTATATGCTACATATATTGTATCTATTTTCATTTGACTTTATTAAATGTTTGAAAATGTAGTTTACTTCCATCTACTTTGAAAATAGAATACAGTTTAAAATATTGGGTTTTGTTTTTTTTTTTTGAAGGGCTGTTAGATGGGTTGTACATTTTGAAGTCTTTTAAGAGGGATTATCAATAGAGAATTTAATGTGCAATAAGAATAAATATGTAAATATATAAAAGCTGTATAATGTTCCATTCTTCTGTGTGTTTAAAATACTTCTATGTCTTCTAAATTTTTAGCTGCAGCATGAGAAAGCTGAATTGGAGCAGCATTTAGAGCAGGAACAGGAATTTCAAGTGAACAAACTGATGAAGAAGATCAAAAAACTGGAAAATGATACAATTTCGAAGCAGCTCACCTTGGAGCAGGTAACTCCTTATCTTCAGAATTATATAAGTCATGCTTCTTGTTGCCATTCATCAGCTTTCACTCTCACACTGCTAGTGGGAAAGACTGTTACTTCAAAGGAGGTAAAGCTCTACAGTAGATAAAACACATGTGGTCTAGTTGTGATTTTTGTGGCAGCTTGGATTGCATAGGACTTGAACTGCGAGATGTCAGCTGTGTGTATACTTAAAAAGATTTGAGAATTTACTACGTCCAACTCGTTTTCTCCCAAGACAGTTGTGCAAATTACAGAAATAAAACACCACCTTTTTTTTTTTTTTTTTTTGGTCATGTTTCTGCTACAAGTTTAGACATTGGAACTGCTCTCATGGTTAATTTTAGGCATGTGCATTAAAACATCTCTGGCATTAGCAGAAGTCTGTTTGACTGAAGGCAAACTGATTAAATATACAGGCTTGTTAAAGAACTTCATTTTTTTTTTCTGGCTTGTGGAAGCTCAGTAATTTGGGTGGTATAAATATTTAAATTGCTACCAGTTTTATATGACTTTCCTATCTCTGTTGACGTTGTGGGTAAAATAATTAATGGTTATATTTATGATAAAATAAGTTTTCTTGACTCTTATGCTAACATTCTGTATGTAGAGATCTATGGAACAAATTAAAAAACAGAAAGATAGAACAATGTGGTTGCCAACAAATCTTTATTCAAAATGGAAATTAACATGAAATTGAAATAACTCTCTTAGCCACAAGGTGGTGGTGGTGGCTACTTAATCAAAATGCAGAGTAAGCTTACATATAAAGCTGGTTTCTCTTTGAAATGTTGGCATGAGCCAGAGCTAAAATCTTAATGGTAGTTATTTTTGTATCATTGTTCTGGGAAGACAGACTTGGGAAATCATAAAATTTGAAACTTATTGCTACATTTGAAAGTCAATGATAGATTGTTCAAAAAGCAAGGGTATTCAAAGGCCTTTCTTGTATCTGACCTTGAGAACTTAACTTTGTTTATGAAAAAGTTAAATTTGGCTGTTGGTCTTACTTAGAAATTCCATTCTCATTAATAGGGAATGCAATATATACCTTTTTTTTCTCTTACAGTAAGGTATAGTATATCTCAAATTACTTTGAACTTCATGATTTCTTCTCTTACACAAATTAAAAAAATGCTTATTGTTCTGAATTACTGGCTGGGCCTAAACCAGGAATTAAGTAAGAGAGATGGCCACGATGCTTCAGCATAACCTTTTGGACACATGTTTAAACAGGGCTTGGAAGGTGTATTTCAGCAATGCTTTGAACATAATCAAGGGCTTCATCACTAGATCTGTCACTGTAATGAGTGAGTAGATAGTTACAGCATATGTTCACTAAGCTATTTTTAAAATATGGAACAGGAATCATTTGTGCTTTGTGTCCTTCCTGTTTGCTTTTTCTCATCAGAGCTGCTCATGCCACAGGTGATGAGTAGGTAGCCAATTTGTAGCTGTGATGATTGCATCATGTCATTACTAACTCTCATTATATTAGGGTTCGAATGTGATCTGACTTAATTTTCTCAAGTCAGCTTGAAGTGGCAGAACTTTCTTCTCTGAAGGCTAATGATGAGGAAATCTGTGATGTGACTATTCCAGTTAATTGAATGTTTTGGTTAAAATGGGCAGCGATATTCAGTGGTTTGATAGAAAATGAGTAGCTGTCAGTTTTGTCCTACAAATGCCAAGTTTGTAGTCTTGCTGTTACTTTTTAGTTGCTTTTCTATTTCATACAATACAGTGAGAAACTAGAATTTATGCAGTTAAGAGATGAGAAATAGTAATTAAACTGCCCATAATCATCTTCTATGTATGCTTCTTTGAAAGATGTAAAATCTCCTGCAGAGATAATCTTGGAGAGCTGAAAAGAATTAACTCTACAAAGGGGGAGGGGCAGACAAGCAGCAGAGAGGTGAAATTTGGGATAGTGGGTTTAGGCAGAGATCATATTCAGCTTTCATTGATTTGGGAGATCTCCATATTAGGAAGGAACAGTTGTCCTTGTTGGTAAGTTGGCAAGAAGACTGAAAAAGCAGGAACAGAGACAGTGGATATTTTAGCTACATTTGAAGTAAAGTAAGTGTATGTGTGAAAAAAAGAGAGGACAAGGAACTCAAATTCATGGTGGAGAGGTTCCCTTACTCTGAAGGGAAGATGAAGGCCAGAAAAAAAGCAAGCAGTACTTCCTTGTTTACCTGTTCTGATGATAAAAACTAAAAGATGTTTTATTGGAATGTAACTTTGAACTCATGTAGAATGATGCTAGTATTTACAGCTTCTTGTTTGGTTTGGAGGTACAATCCCATCCTGATTATTTTAGTTCAGAATACTATATCATGTTACTAACAAATTCATTGATTAGTGTTAGACTGCATTTCCAAAGTACACCTGAAAGTATCTAGTACAAAATATACCTATTCTTTCGCTTCACAGCTCTGGTCAGAATGCTGCAGTTGCTTTTCTTGTAGGTTCAATACAAGGTGTTCATCCTCAGAACTTTAATTTCCTGGCACTGGGAGGAGCTGGGACAGCACTCAAGATCAGAAAATGCAGATACTTGTTTCCAGTGTGTTTTCATACTGCTGGAAATGTGAAATTTTTTATCTCTGTTTCACAACACAGTTTACTAGGTGTTTTCATCAGAACACGTCTGTCAGCCTTCAGGGTGCTACACAAGGCTCATAAGTATATTGTTGCTAATGATTTGGCCTTGCCATTGGATATGATCACCCACATGTGGATTTCTAATTAATGGACTCCACTGCCTTGGTGATGGTTGCTATAATACTAAATGTAATTGTAGATTTTTCAAATGTTTCAAGGTTATAAATAATTTACTCTGTTTTCAAATTGCTTTTTGCTCTTCTTCCTACCATTAAACAAAATATTTTTATTTTCACCAGTACGTTTTTATGGGTTTGTTTGGTACTAGATCAATAACATAGTTGTAAAAAGACTGCATCAGAGCCGGTGAGTCTAAACTATGTTGCACTGAAATGATGCAAAAACCATTGCTGCGGAAGTAGTGATCCATAGTCAAAAACCTTTTTTCATCATGTGGTTATATAGGTAGCTAAGCAATGTAGTGAAGTTCTGCATGTTGGTGTAGAAGCACTGGTGTGCAGATTCCCAGAACGTTTTATGTACTTTCTTCCATTTGAAAGCTGTCAGCCCCAAGCACTGGCCAAATTGGCTCATGAGCAGTGCCCTAAGGCAAAGTGCCTTTTATCTTCCGGAGCTGAGCCCTTTGCCTTCATACCACTCCAGCTTCTGCTGGTATGGGGAACAAAGTGTAGGTCAGGATCCAAATTCTCATCCCTAGTGTGAGGCTGAAGCATGTCACTTCTGACATCTGTTATGGAAGTTCCCTCAACTGTTAATGTACATCTGGAAACTCAGACATGGAAAGATTTGCTAAACAATGTTTCTTTTTCTAATTATAGTCCCTATTACTCATCAACATATGTCTATTTTTACTTACAGTATTTCTTCTAAGCTTGAAAGATTAAAGTTTCACATCGATTAAACTTGCACTGTTACGTGAAGGTCATGAGTTTAAATTTTGTTTGGGTATCTCATTACTAGTTTAGTGGTTAGCATAGAGCCCTTTATAGATTTCAGTGCTGTAATAACACTTCACTCAGTGATGCAGTAAATGTGCGAGGAAATCGCCTAGCCTGTTTTCAGTCTTTCCATTTTGTAATGTGACGTTACTTGCCCTTCAGGAAAGTGGTGTTAATTAAGGCTTTGCTAGGGAAAATATCTCCATGCTCTTTTCAACCTGTAAAGGCGTTCATCTATTCCCACATGTTTCAGTCGTGCTAATTGCTGGAGTTCATCTGCCAGTGTTGCTGAATAATATCATCCATGCCTGTTAGCATTCTAATGTATTCTTTATTAATATTTCCATTGTATCTGTACTAAAATACTAGTAATTCTTCATGTGTGTTTCTACAGTATATCTGCATTTATTAACTCACAGTAGAATCAAGAATGTTTGTCCACACAGTGAATGAATGAGAATAATGTCAAGTTAAGTGTTTACTTTTATAAGGCCTTTGCCAAGATAGAAATACTTTTTTTTTTCTGCTAGTAAGAGTTGATACGGTAACACTTAAGGCATTTTGCATTTTTTTTCCTTACTATTTTTGTTATGTTGCTTCGCCTAATGCAAGGTGAACATGGCTTCTCTTCAATTTCTGGCTTACTAAACTGTGAAAAACTTTTGAAGTTTTTCAAAAGAGTGAATGTTGGTGGAGTTGATAGTAAATTCAGTTTGAAGTTCGGAGACATGTGGAACAGGAGATGTGTTTAAATAGGCTTGTCATGTCATCAGTATGTCCAGATTTCAAATGCCTCCGTGCTGGCAGAGACAAGTTCTGTGAGAAAGATTTCTGTTGCAAAGATGACAACTGTGCAACTTTTGAATATCTTGATTTTTCGCTGGCTCTGTGTTGGGTTGGTAGGTTGGTTGGTTGTATTTTTTTTTCCCACTGGCTTTGTGGCCAGCCTGATTTTGGCTCTCCTTTGCCTTCTCCTTGCTGTCATAAAGCATCAAGTAAAATGGTGTCATAACAGTGATCTTTACTAATGGCAGTTCCTTGCAAAATATTGATTTTTTTCATCTCCAGTTAAGACGTGAGAAGATTGACCTTGAAAATACTTTGGAACAAGAACAAGAAGCACTAGTGAATCGTCTCTGGAAGAGGATGGATAAACTTGAAGCAGAAAAACGGTTTGTCTTGTTGCAGTGTGCTTTCTTTAATGCCGTGTTATAAGAATTCTTGTTTTTGGGTGGAGAAGAGATGATTAATACCTTATTTTCTTCTATATGTTTAAGGACATTTTGTTAATGTGACTCTCTGAATCTTGACTGGGCCCTCAGAAAATGCCTGAGCCTGGGTGAACTGCAGGTTTTGTATTTTTATTTTACTGTAGAAGGTGCTCTGAAGAGCTGTATGTGATATTCAGCAGTGGTAAATTCATAGTAGGATGGGCTATTGGTAGCATTTTTGTACATCTTAGATTCAAAGCCTTATTTAAGCCAAACTGTTTCTGATTTGATTTATCTCTGAATGTGTGCCTTCTTACAAGAAGCTATGATGGAGTCAGACCATGCATTAGTACCATTTTGTGTGGTACGAGTGAATACTAGGCCATGTTGTGCTTTCATAGTGCTATCCCTACTCTTCAGGGCAGAGTCATAATCATCATGGCCAATCAACATGTTTCTAGTGAAGAACAATTTCACGCTTTCAGGCTGAAAAATTCATCATTACTCCTGAATTTCCAATCAGTTATTCCAGCTTTTAGGTATTTGAAACCTTGACTATGTGGAATACCTTTTAGTTTGGAGATTTCTTGTATTAAAAAAAAAAAAAAAAAAAAAAATCTGATGTGACTATGCTTCAGAAAATGTCTGTGATGTTTCCTCTTTTAGTTACGGTGAAATACAGAAAAGCTTGTGTTTCACCCTAGACATGCTTTACTCATCTTTTCATCTTGGATATGTGTTCTTCCTCTAAGAACATAAATACAAACATTCCCCAATGACAGTAGTTAAAGTAACTCTTATATACTTGTCAAAATCCTTGCAGTGGATTTCTGGGGGGTTTAAGAGGGTTTATTTTCAGTAGAACTGAAGGTGAAGTTTGAACTATTTTTCATGCAGAATTTTGCAGGAGAAATTAGACCAGCCAGTATCTGCTCCACCATCACCCAGAGACATATCAATGGAGATAGATTCTCCAGAAAATATGATGAGACATATCAGATTTTTAAAGAATGAAGTGGAGAGGTTGAAGAAACAACTGAGGGCTGCACAGTTACAGCGTGAGTAAACAACTTGGTTTAAATCTTTTTAGGTTTGTGTAATGTAAGATTTTTATATATACTTCAATGAGTTTGAATTTAAAGTAGAAGTAGAAAAAATAGGGCGTTTGGGATTCAAATATTTTCACAATTGCAGTATTATTGCTTCTTGATGTATTCATGTGCAGTTTGGGGGTTTTTAGCTTTACTAAAAAGGTGTCTGGAAGAATCAACAATTTTTTCTTTAATACCTTGGGCCAGAAGAAATGTGTTTATCTTTTTTTTAAATTTCTATCTGGGTTTCGTCAGTTCTTATCGTCTAGTGCCTAATTCTGAGTCAGTGGCATTATATTTCAATTCATAAGTCAATGCCTAACCACAACAGAAGAGTTTGGGTAAGTGGGGAATGAGAAGTGTTTTCCCCCTCTAGTGTGCTGGTCTTGACAGGCTAACTGAAATATTTCTACTGCTGTTAAGAGAAATAGCTTGCCAGAGGCAGTCACCTTCCTTAAATACAGAGATGATGGGATGTTGCAGGGGCCTTGTGCAGAAGTTTGTGGTATTAATAATTTGTGTCAGTTAAAAGAAGATAAGGGCTGCTAATCTTTATACTTGCCAGTTCTGCACTGCAGCCTTCACTTACTGAACTTCAGGAGGAGAGCAAGGCCTTAGGTTCAAAGTACTCTGTACAAGTTTAGCATAATCAATTTCATTTCAAGTGTTCTTTATTAATTAATTCTTTATTAATTGATTTATCTTTGAATTTCTGTGATTTAGAGTAAAAATTTAGAAGCATTTGAATTCAAATTCTCATTGAAAATAAGATCTAAGTTTTAAAGTACTTCCTGTTCGTGAACAGATTAAACCAAGCTTCAATATGAACAGCAATACTGATAGAAATAGTGGATGTGCTAGCCTGCAAGCAGATGAAACTGAAATGCATTTTCAGTTTCGTGTTTGCAGTTTGTTTTCGTTAGAGAATCTCTAGTATTATTCATAAATACTTAATAAAATCTGCTTACTAAACTCTGATATTGGTATTACATTTTGTCTTCCTGAAACACTTTTAGTCTAGCAACTGCTTCAATATTAGTAGTTTTAAATAAGTGATGCTGTTTTGTTTAGCAGTGATACTTCCACAGAAGAGAGAGAAATCATGTATTGTTGATAGTTTGGGACCAATATTCTAAAACAGATATTATTTTGATTGAAGACTGTTTAAGTGTTATTTGCTGAACTTGTTTAGAATTGCAAACTCAAATTGTGCTTTGGTGTACATAGTAAACTACTTGTTGGCTTTTAATATCAGTACATGTCCTGTTGGCCAGCCTCTGTGATAAAAATGTGTAATTGAAACAGTGCTATAGCATACATATAAGGTAGCAATTTAATACAAATTTGAGTGTTTTGGGTTTCAGAACTTTTTGTGCTTCCTCCTTTGAAAAGGAAATATACCTTTAAAATAATTTCTTCCATGTGTTGCAGTAAAATCTTTGTAAACATGGAATCACATTATTTTAATGGAGCATAAATCATTGTTGTCCTTCTTTGTGGTTTTGGTTTTATTTTTTTCTTCTTTTTTTTTTTCTCCTTTTTTTTTTCCAAATTCATTTAGGTAAATACTTAAAACTCTGTTTGCTTTTAACCTTTTATTTCCAAAATTGGTGTCAATCAGTAATTTATTTTAGTAGCTACTGTTCAAAATTTGGCATTGAACTATTGACTTAGAGATTAGAATTTTGAATGACCCATCCTGAGCATTTTTACACCCTCATTCTTGAAGTACTGGGGTAAAATTAGGCACAATGTATTTGTCTGTTTGTGAATTTCAGTCAAATTTTAACAAAATTTGGAATTTCAGATTCAGAGAAGATGGCACAATATTTAGAAGAGGAGCGGCATATGAGAGAAGAAAACTTGAGACTTCAAAGAAAATTACAGAGGGAAATGGAACGTAGGGAAGCACTCTGCAGGCAACTGTCAGAAAGTGAATCCAGCTTAGAAATGGATGATGAAAGGTTTGTATTTTCTAGTGATCCAGATATGTTGGCATTCAGCTTCTTTCAATACTCATACTTCTTTTTGAATATTATAGAATAAGTATTTACAGAAATAACCTGTATGTGGGTTTCATCTGCATATCAGATTTCAGCATGGCCCAAGAATATTTTTAGTAGAATTGTGTCACACTTGTATAGAAATGGCGTTATTTTTAACAATGAGAAAAAAAATATTTGTACCTGAGAATTGCTTAGGGTTTTGGTAATACATATTGAAATAAATATAGCTGTGTAGTTGAGATTCAGGATAAGTCAATTATAGTACCTTTGTTTTGCTCCTAACTAGAAGGAGTTCCGTGAGCTAGGCACAACATCCTTACTTAGGGCTAACTAGTGCTTTGCAGAAGGGTTTGATTTCCAAACCATAATATCCTTGATTTTCTTTTCTTTTTTTATTTTTTTTTTTCCCTCTACTGCAAGCTGCATTGCTTGCGCTGACCCTTCAGGTAGTCTTTGAGTTTTTCTTGGTGATGCCTCTTAGTGTTTTCTCACTTCATAATCACATGAGTGTTGTAACTTGAAAGATGTTTTTAAGTATACTGACTAGAACATTCTTATTTCTTATCAAATGCTAATTTTTTGCTTGTACTGTTTTACACTATTTTGGATTTATACTGGTCCCTTAAAAAGAAACGTTAAAAGTTACCCTGTGCTGTGTATTCTTCTGATACTGAGCTGTTTCTTTTGAGTCATCAGTATATTTGATATAAGCCATAATCTACCAGAAAAAAAGTACTAGATATTTTTTGTTTCAAGGAGCACACTGAAAGTTCAAGGTACTGTTTTCATTTCAATGAAATCCTAGGCAACTAACACATATTGCAGTAGCATCTGGTATTAAGATGCAGTGGATGCTGTATAAATTGATAGAAACACAGGATTCTTGTGTTTGTGTAATAGAAATACTGCATTTACAGTATTTACATTGTAATATAAATACAGTTAAAATCTGAATCTATGTGAGTTATCAGTATTAATCCAAAATTGTGGAGTATCCTATTTATTTTTTTTGTCAATTCATTGTAGGTAGTGGTAATCAATAAAATGCAATAAAATTTGATCAACTGTTCTGTACTTCTGTGAAGTTTCATTGTTGTGTTGGTTTTCTTGGTACTACAAAAGCATGACAGAGTCACTCCAAAACAGGCATTCACAGTGTAAGTAATACAAAGCAAAGAGAAAGATAAAGCAGATATTAGAGTTTTTAGTCTTAGGAGGACTCTGTAGACAAAATAACTGTGGAACTATGTGCAGTAATTATTTTAAAATGTAAGTTTTTGTCAGCTTACATTGTCATCCTAAAAATGATGGTGGTGACGGATATCCATTTTTTGAGTTTCATTCTGTTAGCTAATGGTACTTATTTTTTGTAGGTGGGGGTAGATTAAATGTTTTACTGAATGCAAAATACACAGCTCCCCCTAAACTTCCTCCTCCTGACTAGCAATAACTTTGTCTTCTCAATCCTCCATCCTGTTCTCTGGAGTAGTAGGGAAATACCTGAAAACAGGAAGCATACAAATGATGTGCTGCTGTTCCATATCACCTGATCCAGGTACTAAGATGACTTACAGAAAATTGTCTTTATGTAGAATAAAATATGATGAATATGATAAAATGACAAAGACCACTGCCTTACTTTAATACACATACTATCTGCATTACAAGTTACTCCGTGTTGCAGAGGTGGTCTAGCTAGTTCAATTTTGCTAACCTTGCCACCAGTAGCTCTTCAGAAAACTTTAATTTTATTAAACTTTAGTTTGCCAGTTTGATAATTTCGTGTTACTCTCCATTGCAGCTACTTGTATTACCTGATCCCCCCAAATTTCAACCAGTTTTGGTATCACTGCAGTGTACTGCCTATGTTAGGTGATGTGGCTTAGTAACTCTGAATATCCTGGTTTGAAAAGTAAGATGCAGTAGCAAAATATGTTTCAAATAGTTTATGAAAGGGCTCACAGACTCTGAAGTAGTCATCACTGTTAGTCCACTGAATAGGAGTATTTTTAATGTTGCTTCATGTTGTGGGTTTTTTTTCTGTGATTGGGAAATAAATGTAGCTACTAAGAATTTTTGAGAACATAGTTGTAGAAGGGAAGGCAAGTAATGTCAGAGGGCCGTTAGATAGCTAATTTTGCCTGCTGCTCTACTGAGTACAGTAAAGAAAACACAGTTAAATGTAATAATATAAACCCAGATGCACTGATTTGCAACCATATGTGCAGTAGATGGTGACGGGGGGACCCTCTAATCTAGGCAATTTTCTAGACTGAAAAATCTAGGTGGAGAGTCTTGCATAAGCAAGTCAACCTCAAAGCTGCTAGCCTAGTCTTTGGGAAAAAATACATAAAATTACTTTTGAGATAAAAACTAAGTGGCAAGTGGGAGCAATTGCTGATTTTTACCTTCTTTTAGAAGGCACTTGATGGCTGTGAAGTTTCACTGTCTTCAGTGAGTAAAGTTCAGATAACTACCACTGGAATTATTACAGGTGGGGAAAAATGCCTTGCCTGAGGTTCTGATCTGTTCAGTTTATGACTGTGAAATGCGGTAGGGTGTCTTTCAACACAACCTAGAAGTACCTTTAGTGGGAGAAAGTCTGGGATTCAAAACGTCTCTCTCTTCCAGTGATGAGATGAGCCTGATGTGCAAATGGCTAGACGTATACACCAGGGGTATTAAAGTAGGGGACAGGTTTTTTTAAGTGTGAGGCTGATAAGCTGTTGGAACAAATTATTAACACTTTAATGATTTTTTTGCGTCCCTTTTCATGATTTCAGATTAGTGCTGAATGCCTTTCTTGGAAAATACACTCCAGCCAGACAAGCTATTGAATAGTTCAATGTAGAAATTATGTGTAAAGTGCAAAAATGTAGTTACCGTCAGATCGGATGACATGATTTATGGCTCTGGCCTTTAATATGTACTATTGTAATCATACACAACTTGTACAGTTTTAACTGCAAATGACTAAGATAACTTCCAATAGAAAAAGGTGGACTTAACCTAGTAACTGAGCCTTCAACAACAAGAGCTCCTGCCATGACTTCGTAAAGGTGACTGGTCTTTTATTAATCTAATGTGATTTTTATGGGAATTGAAAAAAACCAGTGAAACGTTTAAAACATGGCACATTTTAAAATGTTTGATCTAATCATTCTTAACCTTTTTTTGTTAGATACTTTAATGAGATGTCTGCACAAGGATTAAGACCGCGCACTGTGTCCAGTCCTATCCCTTACACACCCTCACCAAGTTCTAGCAGACCTATATCACCTGGTAAATATTTAACCCACTTTCTAAAATTATTGTATGCATCACATAGTAATGAGCCCTATTAATATATTTAGGTCAGTAGCCTTTCTAAGCTAGTCTGGGGGAAAAAAAGAAATCATAAATGTAAGAATAGTTTTGCCTTAGATGTCTTCTAGTGCAGCATGTTTTCAGATGGTTCTATTTTGCACTGTGAACAGATATTAAAGATCAGTTAAGTAGCTATCACTTGAAGTTTTATTTCTTTTCTCTCTTTTTCTCTCCTCTTCTTTCTTTCTTCTTCCTCCTCTCCTCTATCCCCCGAAGTTGCCCAACAGGTTGCATAGTTCAAACAGATTTCTAGAGTCTGGTGATGAATTAGTAGTGAGGACACTATTGTGCTCTGAATCAGAAGTCTAATCTTAAATGTGTTTGGAAAAAAAGTGAATTTCCATTTCTCTTTAGTAGAGAAGTGGCTTCTGTACTTCTATTTTCTATTGTAAAACAGTAACTATAAAATTTAAGAATTCCTGTCTCTAGTACTTTGTATAACAAAGGCAAACCTTTTCTGAATTTTTAATTACTTAATATATTATTTTTTTTTTAATTCAAAGGAAATGTATTTTTGTTACTAACATTTACTGACTGAAATTTTAAATCTCTTAAAATTGTGCTTGGACATTCATTAAAAGTTGCTGGCCATGGATGTTGTATGGTTATCACAAACTCACTTGTATGTAAAGAAGTGAATCCCACATGCCCTGCTTTCCCAAGTTCACCTTTAGAACCTGTTGGACAGAGTCCTGCAGTAAGGGCAAATGAGATGTGCTCTGTATTGACACATTCTGCAAGGTGGGACTGAGATGTTTTATTGCACAGGTCTGCTAGAACATATAAAATGTATTTAAACTGTAATTTTCAAGATTGACTTCAGTTTTTCAGAAGGACTCAAAATAGTTTTCATCCAGGTGTTGCAAAAAGAGTAAGCGTATGTAAAAACTAGCTATGGTCATAAACCATGTTACATTGTTAGAGATGAACATGATTTTGGTGTTCTGCAGGGTATGTTGCCAAGAAAATGATACATGTTTTCTTTGTCCTGTAACTGCATGTACAGAAACGTGATTATGCTGACCAGTGTTCTGGAGTAACTACTGTAGGCTTTCATGGTTATACATATGCAGCCTTCATAATAATACCGTATTCAACTGCTTATTGTATCTGCAGTCCTCACAGTGGTTATAATTAAAGCTATGTGTAGGAACTATTATCTGGTCATTTATAGGCTTGCACACTAGATTACCTAGAAACGGACCCAGTTTGGATGCTGATGTGTCAGTGCAGGGTTACTCTGCTGATTTGTTCCTACGCTGGGACTGAGGCACATTCTTTGTTGCCTGTGGACTTTACTTCCTATCAGTAGTTGATAGAACAGTGCTTTATTCTAGTGAGAATTACATCCAAGACAAGGGAAGAAAAAGTCAAACACAAAGCTGAAACACAGTCCGAAGCAGTTAAAAATAACAAGCTGAAATGATAGTTTCTAACAGAGCTCACAATTTTGGTAATGTTGGTACAAGTAAAGGTTCCAGGCTAGCACTTCTGCACAGGCAGCTACGTTATTCATCACGTCTGATAAATTAATACCTATAGTTTGGAAGTTTCAGACTTTAGACAGATAGAAGCAGTATCTTCTTAGAGACCTAAAGAGATCAATGAGGAATTTTGTACAGCTGTCTGGGTTACATGAATGCAGTAAAGGATGAAAACGTAGGGTTTGAGACGATGCATGAAGTAGTACAGTAAGACACTGTCAAAAAAGTGTCAGCACATATTAATACAACAGTTGTATTTTGCATCTAGTAATCATATGACTTGTCATCTTTCTTTTGGGGCATGATGTGCCTGAATTTGTAGAAACATAATTTGAAACCAATTAGAAATGCTGTCATTTCATATGGATAGCTGGTCAGGTTTAATGCGCCAGATTCTGGCTGCTGAAAACCCGAGTCCTTTGTGCTTGTGTGGCTTGAGATGCTGCTTTTGAGGACTCTTTCAAGCTGAGATACTGATGAGATTTCTAGCGCAGTTATGGAACTTCAAAGATTGTGGAAATGTTGCTGCTCTAGGCCGCTGGCAATTAGTTACTCAAATTACCACTTAGTCTTTAGTGTAGTGAAACTGTTTATGCTTTGCTTCTTCAGCTAGGCTATATAGAGATTTTGGGCTGCAGAGATAAAGCTACCTTGGATGTATGTTCAGTACTCTGCTATTGCTTCTTTGACTGCTATTTAGACTTGCATTTGTAAAACTTTTGGAGCTGGTTTATCCCAAAGCAGTCTAAAATTGTAGTGTTGCAAAGGTGGCTTAAAGTGTATTTTTTGCCTTTTACTCTCTCGGGCTCTTGTCTCTGACTTGCAACAGATTATCACCTACCTGAACATTATTTTGTTTCTGTCCTTGCACTTACAAAAACACTGTTAATAAAACTTGTGCTGTACATACGATTAGATTGTATAGTCAAAAAAATCATATTAATTTTGTTAATCTGCATTGTTTAACTACTCTAAAGGGACAGTGATTATACTGGAGTTGCTTGTAATCTGCACCTGGCATGCATTGTAGGTGTAGCAGAATCAAACTTTGAATTGTTTAAGCAAGGGAAGTATGTTTTCTTAGATGACTTTATTAGTGATCTGAGGCTTGATTTTTTTTTCCCCCCATCCTCCAAGATTTTGCCTCATCAGTTGTAGGCAGAAACACAGATATATGTAGTTAAGGACAAAGGTAGGTGTTGGTGCATAGTGTAGCTGCAGTGGCATTGTTTTACATTGATTCAGTTTTGAAGTGTGAAAACTATTAAATCCAGTGTGCTGCTATAGAAGTTTCATACACCTTTAAACATTTTTCTTGGTCATAATTCTCCAAAGCAGTTGCTAGGGTCTAATACAGAACAGCTGAGAAAAGTCTTTTCTCCTACCTTACTGATATTTTTATCAGAAAGCAATAATGAGCTAGAGGTTTTGAAAATGTGCTATTTTGAGAAATACTAAAAATGTTCAGAACAGGTCTGAACTTTGAACCCTTAGCAGTTGCTGTTTCTGTTTACCTGCATTATTATAAACTAGTTCTTAGAGAAAGCAAATATTTAGGTGGAAGAATTAGATATTTGCACTTTTGAATACTAGGATTTCCTTAATGTGGATAAAACGAATTGTAATTTTCAGTGTTAGTTGCTAGCCTAGTCCAGCTAGCAACTAATCCCAGAATGGTTTAGCTTTGCAGCCCCAAAGATCTTTGAGTCCCTGCCTATAAATACCAAGGCAAAACAGAAGGAAGTCTGGGTGTGAATCTGGTATGCCTTGGAGGAGCCACCTACATCCAGTTTCTTTGTGGAAGCTTGTAGTGCCCCAGTGGTAGATGGCTTCTCCAGGTACCATCTCTCTAGTTCTTCAGGCTGTATGTGTTCAGGGAGCCATTTTCTCTGAGGAGAAGGCTGGATGGAGATGCTTGTAGACTAAAACCAAGCTACCTAGGGAGCCTTACATTGATTATGTTAAGTGAAAAATTGGGTTTAACATTGTGTAATGTATGTTTTGTAACATATCATAGTTTACTACAGAAGAAGAAATTAATTCTACATCACAGTTTTCAGTTCAATGAATATTTTTAGATGTCTGATCTGCTGGCAGTTACCATTTCTTAACCTATCATTGATTTAAATTAAAAAATTTAAAAAACCTTCACAAATTGGTTTGTAATATAAACAAGAATGTTGATGTTACCTTGTTTTAACAATTTCTAGGTCTATCATATGCAAGTCACACAGTTGGTTTCACACCACCAACTTCACTGACTAGAGCTGGAATGTCTTACTACAATTCCCCAGGCCTCCATGTACAACATATGGGACCATCCCATGGTATTACAGTAAGTATTTAAAATAGTAAATACTTGTCCGTTTGTTTTCTGAAAGTTATAATTGCTTGTCCTTAAGCTTTTTTACAGAACATTTTTGTAAATGTTTGTTTTTGTCTCCTGACTCCAAGATATCTATTGCTGCTTTCTTCAATCCTGATTTTCCTCTTCACCCCTCAGAAACTGATTCTTTTTGGAGAACCTTATTTTCTGCAAAAGAATAGGATGTGTTATCATCTTAAGGACAGTAAATAGGTATCATCTTATGGCTCAGCGGGCAGGGTGTGAGAAGTGATGTTCTAAACTACTAAGCCTATCCCGGGAAGTAAAAGCATTGCTTTCATTTTTCTCCTAGTCTCCACCATCTGACGGATGAGTCATCTGAGGTTGCTCCAAGCTCAGGTTTTCTTCAGGATGACACAATGCTACCATCATGTCACTGTAACAGGCAGTTAACTTTTACTTTCTGTTCTCATTGGCAAAGAAGAAAGTTAATATATACATTTGTTAGGGCAGTTTCTCCTTTCAACTGGAATAATTTCTTTTTACCTGTGATGTTTGATGCATTTCTACTTAATCATGATAACTCTAAATATTTGTGGAGCTCAATGAGCAAACAGAGCCTAATATTAACTATTTAGCACAATACCTTATAGTTGTTGTATCAAGACCATTTTATTTTTCTCAACAGGTATGGTAGTATGTAAATATCCTGCAAGGTTTTTGCATATACTTGTCATTCTCAGATATGAAAACATGTTTCAATAGAATTTTTTGTAGAAAGCTGAAATATGACTGCTTCTAAAATTGCTTAGGTGAATATGCAGGAATGATTGTTGATTTCATTTAGCAAAGATTGGTGGGAACTCTATAATAGTGGTTAGAACAGGAAGGAAGCTGGAGTTCAGCAGTAAGGTAGAATCCCAGTCTGTGTGTCATGTGGGTTAGTCAGAAGAAGATCTTTGTGCTTCTGGAAAACGTGGCACCTAATTTTATAAATAGGTCTTTCAAGGAATTTGTTTTGTTAAGTCTTTGTGAAATAGTACTCTTTTTGAAACTGTAAATTAATTGGTGTCACACTGAATCACTATGAAAAAGATCATCTTCACGACAAAATACTAACTGTTTTGAGAAAGGTTTTGATAAGTAGCTTTTGGCTTTGTCTTAATACTGAAACTGGATCTCTTTGTATTCTTAGATGTATGCAAATGCAATAAATGATTTTAAATGTTTCAGAGACATCAACCAGTTGTCAAGAATCCCTTGGCTTTTCACATAGTGTTAATGTGCATAGTTGCACAGAAAAATAGATGTGATACACGTTATTTGACTAAACTGCAGTTTGATTCGTGACTTTTTTTTTATCTCCATTACAGAATAAATTGTCTTTACTTGTAGTACATTCTGTATAGCACTGTAATCATGCTTTTTGACAGAGCTGATCATCTGTGGTTGATCACTAATTGTGGGTGGGTGGTTTGTCTTGCCATGAGGTTCTTGATTAATGCTAAGTGTAGGTAAGTAGCGAATGTTTTGGTTTGAAAAGCACAGAAATTAGTGTTGTGCAGTGTAGTTTATATTTTTACATTGCTAACATTAAAGAAGATTCCCCTCGCCCTGCCACTGGTTTGTAAAGATAAAGTGTGGTTTAAGTGGTTGTGCAGGTTGTTGAAAATCTGTGGTTTCTGTTGAGGGGAGTTCTCTAACTGCTTTACTCCTGCAGCTTAAAGGGTTGTAATCTTTTTTATTCTCCAAAGAACAACTTGTATTATGTTTTGGTCTTGCTCCAGTGTGCAGGCTAAAAGTCTTTCAGAAAGCTAGAGATTCTGGACAGGCTTCCTGGCATTCGAAACACTTCCACCCACGCTCAGGTACCATGTAGTTGGACTTCATATGCCAGCAGCATAAAAAGGCTCAGCAGCAGCTACTGGTTGGGAAAGCACAACTGGGGGCTGATGCCTCTACTTCATCTCTCATTTCTTTTTAGGTTGCTGGTCATCATAGGTAAACGTATCTTTAGGACATACGTGCCTTATGTTCGTTTCCTGTGAGCTGGCAGGAAGGAATGGGTGTTCCATTTGATGTCAGAAGTACTTCCTCTTTCTTTTGCTACATTTCAGAGTGGCATTTATTTTATGTAACAGTTGTATTGTAATTCTTGCAATGTTTTGAAATGGAGTCTTCCCACAGAACTGTTCAAGTTTTTGTTAGTTTTTTGTTGTTTTGTCTTGTTTTTTCCTTTATCAAGCTCAATAAATTGATTACAGGACTTGTACCTAATGTTCAGGAGTGTGTTAAACATAATTTCAATATTTGTTCTGCAGAGGCCTTCACCACGAAGAAGTAACAGCCCTGACAAATTTAAACGTCCCACTCCTCCTCCTTCTCCAAACACGCAGACCCCAGTGCAGCCACCTCCGCCACCACCTCCGCCACCTGTGCAACCTACGGTCCAATCCGCAGCATCGCAGTCAGCCACTTTTCAACATTCAGTGCATCCCTCCTCTCAGCCTTAGTGCATGTGCTCAGCAGTCTGTATGTCAGAAGTGGACTCATAACATGGAGCAGTTTACTAAAAGCCAAAGGCTTACTTGGCATATTTGGATTTGACTTATTTGCACTGAGGTTATATAGGCTTCACTGTTAATTGTGTTGTAAACGTTTGTATAAAATGCAGCCAGTGTTGTGGGTCTACAACACTAACTTAACAAAGTTTTCCATCAGTGTTTACTTGAACTACATGTATGTCCATTCTCTGGCTGGAACATTTGCTACTCTGTTTGGTAATACGGCATTATGTCGTTTTGCTTGGCTCCAAAGCTTCATTTTCCTGGCTTTTAGGTTTGTAAAATTAAAGGGATACCTTTTTATATTTTTTCATGACAATTTGCAGAAAACTAAAGGCATGATGGGCTCTATGATAAATTCTGAAACATTACAGTGTTTACCAAGCTTATGGAAAATCAGCACTACGTTTCCTAACAGCTTCTAGTGCAAAAGTGAGTCAGACACCCTAATCAGTGCCCAAGACACATATTCTGTTGTGTAGTAAATAAGCTTAATTCAGCACACAGGACACATCCATACTTCTGTTACAAGCACCTCAAATGTATGGTACAGTCAGAAAATTTTACAGTGAGGGCACTGGCTTGTTGGAGTCTGTGGAATGTACAATTTGTGGACCTTAAGATTTGATGATTTCACTTGACATTTACGTTAACCTGTAAGCTGCCCATACTGTGTGATCTGTCACGATTAACTTCGGTAGGTGTGGTCCTGCGCACAGGTTACTGATAGCTGATTAAAGCGTGCTCTTTGATTTTTTTGCTGCAGAAGGCAATGTGATTGTAGAGAACAGCTGATGATATTTTTTTCCTTGTTAAAATATATTAATTGTGATTCCCCTGAAGCAAAGTTTGAACAGGTATTTTAAATGTTCAAAAGTCTTAGAAAATAAGATACAAACATATAGGAATATATTGGCATAACAGCCGAAATGTTGTATTGCTTGGTAGAAACAGAGTACAAGAAAGTAGCACAACATGGCACTAATGAATGCTTCTTAGCAGCCTAAGCCGGTACAATGTATAAGAGAAATGTATTCTGAATACATTCTTTCCATTCATTTAGCACAAATAAATTGGTTTCACTTTGCAGTGGAACAAAGTGTCACTTCTTGATATTGACATCTTACTTGGTTACATTTTTTCTGAGGTTCCTGTGGCGTACTGAGGTTTATACGTTGTTGATGAGTTTAAGTGGTTTACCTCATATATATATGGATATGTGGGCCATGGAAAATGACAAGAGAATGTTTATTTTATGAGAATATGTATCTGGCTATAATCAGAGCAGAACATGAGTAATTTCTCTTTTGTTTACAAAAGTTTGTTTGACATGCCTAGTGCTTTATTAAGGACATTTTTTAAGAAGAAAGTACAGCATTCTGGTGGTATACTAACACTCATACATATATTTTTGGTTTTGCCGCTCACCTATTTGATAAGAATTGAAAACTGAAAATCTATATTAAAATTAGTGCTCTAAATCGTAATAGTAACTTAATGTTGTAAAAGGTTCCGCTTAAGGCAAAACTAGAATTTCTTCATGGTAGCTATGTAGTTTCAGCTCTGAGAGGATTTAGAGAAATGCATATCAAGTCTATTACACTTCTTAAACCAATATGGGATCAAGTGCATTATCAAATCACATTAGTTATGATAGTGACTCCCTAATCAAGTGATTCTCAAGATTGTTACTTACCTAAAATTTGACCAGTGCTTCCATCTGAAAATCATTGACTAGCAGATGTTCACCTTTCCAGAGAGGTAATTCAGCTGTGAGCATTGTAATTAAACAGAACTCCTGGATCAGTAGTAGGATTACATGTGAGAAAAGTAAAGGCAGTCAGAGGTGGGACTAAGGTCAGGATAAGATTGATGTAGTTTGCCGCTTGTCCTTTTGTAAACATAAGACAAATAAAAAAGTATATTCTTTTATAAGTAGGATTCTAGCTCAAAAATACCACTGTTTGAAATGGTGCCCCCTTTCTGAAGTGCTTTGAGATTCTTGGACATTCTATACAGAGTGGAAGTTCAGTGGTGGTAGTATAAGTGCAGAGGGAGGGAGGAAATGTTTGACAGTGTTGTTTTAAGATCTTAAAATGGAAAATTGCCTAGAATACTTTACATTTGAAGCATATTCCAGAACTGAATTTGTGTAACCCAAGTTCAGCTGCTGTTATAAAGTGTCTTAATGAACTCTCCTTATTATTCCAGTGGGACTGTTACCAGAGAAAAGAACTGACAAATGTATATTAAATCTTGAAAGTGTAACAAGGCACTAAATTGGCCTTACCTGAGAACATTGAACAAACATTTGCTTGCAATCAGAAGTGTTAAACTCTATTTGTAGACTTTTTGAATAAGATGAGACATTGTGCACAACCATCTCCTAATAAATGTAAATGGATTTTCAATTTTCCTTGTGAATTATATTCATGAATTATGATTCTGCAGCTGTGATTTTATCCAATCTTCTGTAAACTGGAGAAACTCACTTGACAGTGAGGTCCAGCTTACTATGAAGGCTTAAGTGCTTGGCTTCTTTAGTGCAGAAGCACCTGGGTGGGATTCTGTTACCTTTTTCATTACTAATGCCTATCAGTTGCACACTGCATCATCACTAGTTGTGTAAGGCCACAGAATAACATTTAGCTGTGATGAGCATTTTGTGAGTGTACCCCTTTACAGCTAAAGGTTAAAAAACACCCCATATATAGGCCTTCTAGCTGTTCCAGCAGTGCTATCCTCTCTGACAATCAAGCAGCTTTCTTTTTACTTTTTTTTTCTCAAGGCATCCAGCTCTGAGACTGGAATGCAGCTGATACTCTGTAGAGCATTAAGAGTTTTTTTTATCCACTGCTTGTTCCAGAGTTCTTTGGAAGAAGAGGTGGGACTGTTTGGAAATAGTATTCCAGCTGACAGCCAGAGAAAGTTGTTTAATTACATGTACTCCTCTGAGAGCATATTCCCAAGGGCAGAAAGGGCTATCAGAGTGTTTTCAAGAAGGTGTCAGTGCTTTTCTATTGCCAGTCACTGTTCCAGAGCTGAACAAAACAGGATTCCTTTCCTGTTCACATTCAGAAATCCACCTGCCTGGGTAGAATTCTTGTACACTTCAGCTGGATGAAAAATGCAGTCTTGGGAGCAATGAGGAAGTATCCCGGGATCTGTGCAAGTTGGACTGCTGACAGTAGACAATATAGACTCTGTATTTTGTTAATAAATAGAAACTGATCATGGAGACAAATAAAAGAGCTTCAAATACTTCGTCAGTCAAAAAAGCTCATTCATTCATCCTCAGCATTGATTATTGCTTACTAAGAGGATGCATCCAGGGGCCTTGTTTAAGTCTTGTAGTGCTTTTTCTAATCCTAATGCTTCATTTTACAAGCAGCATGAGTTCTGATACTGTTCAACTCTTTTTGATGTTTCCTTTTTTTTTTCTGTTATTGCAATCTATTTCTTTTTGATCGTTGGGAGGCTGCAGAGCATGCACTATGCAGACCATGTTTCTCTATTTCAAGCCATCTCATAACAAACCAGAAGGTTTATGAGCATAAGCTATAAAATGATAATATATGCATATGTTACAACAACCTTCTTGAAGGAGAAGATCTGTCCTCTTGAAGAGAGAGAAATCAGAGCCCCTAATTACCAAATGGCCTGTATGCATAGAGACAATCCGGTTTCCTCAGTTCCCTGAGGGAGCTGAATTCCTCTCCCAGCCCTTTTTGGATTTGGACTAGAATTCTTAATTTTTATTATTTTTTTTTTAAATCCCACCTCTCACTGTAATAAGTACTCAGGATAACCCTTCATGTTCCTTTTGGGTAATAAAACCACTAGTCCCAGTACAAATAGAAGGTAAGAGTCATTGCCACTTCGTGGACTGGAGGAAGTCACTGAATATACCAGACTGTGGCCTTTATGATGCAGTTGTAATACAAGTGTGCTGATATAGTTTCTCTTTTTTTAAGCAGCTGTTGCTGTTTTTACATTAGTAGTGTGCTTTGAAGAAGAGAGAAAACTATGGAGCTTAGCGCTGCATTGACAGACAGCTGCTACATTAGGGGGAATAGTGCTTGTTCCTATTTGACTGGTTAGGCTCCAAAGAAAAGTACTACCTCATACATTAGGTTGGGATGATGTGGCCGCAGGGTCAGCAGAAATGTTGTAGCTGTGCTAGGTTTTGTTCTGCATTTATTACCTGGATAGGAGTCCTTCCTCACTGGAATGGGGCTCCAGAGGTTATAAAGCTTTTGTAGAGGAGGACTGGGGAGTTAGGACAGATGGTTGAAGGCTGAGTTGGAGAAAACTATGTGTCCCTGTATTAAATTGCTTTTCAAAGTCTCTTTGGCTTGGCCTGGGGATTACCTCCACTAAAACTACAATTGTTTTTCTGTGTGTTTTCCTTTCAAAAAGAGCTGTGATGCAGTTAAGTTCCTGGCATTGGAAAAAAGAAAAAAGCCAAAAAAAAAAAAAAAAAAAACCACAAAAACAACAATTCCCTTTCCCACAGGAATATTGGAAGTAGTCTTCTACGTGCAAAGGCAGGTTTTCTCATGATATGAATTGATGCTGGATCTATGAATGAGGGTATCTTATTCTAGTGGTAAAACCTAAGCTGTCCAAGGCACTTTAGTTTGTGATTGCTGACTTTTGTTTTGGCAGGTGTTTCAGATGAAATCTAAGCCTCCTGTGGAGGAAGAAAAAAAAAAATAAATCACCTGACGCTTGTAGACTGTTCCTTTCCTGCAGAAATACAGCAATTTCCTCAAATGCAAGTAAAAATGGAACAAGCATCCCTGAGCTTTTCTGAAGCTTATATTTAATTTCAGTACCTTGGTGATTGCTCCTGTGTTTTTAGAAAATCTACAAAGCCTCATTACAGGTTGGTTGAGTGTCTAGCTGATTATTCCTGTTTTCCTCATCCTCATGAAGGAAGCCGGATCAAATTCGGATCAAATTTTAAATCCACTGGTTAACAACAGTAGTCAACATGCAGATTGGTTGAGCATGAA
Organism: Psittacula echo; assembly: GCF_963264785.1. Taxonomy (NCBI): domain Eukaryota; kingdom Metazoa; phylum Chordata; class Aves; order Psittaciformes; family Psittacidae; genus Psittacula; species Psittacula echo. The sequence continues at coordinate 50,262,581 of NC_137743.1, forward strand.
TCCAAGTGGTGACTTCAGAAGCATTACACTGTGTTGGTGTGAATCAAAGCTTACCATTGAAAGAACCTCAGATACAAAGAAGTTGGTTTTCATTTTGTTATTTTTTTTTTTTAAGCAGGTTACATTTTATTCCTGTATTAGCTGGTTTACTGCTTTGTTGTATATCTGAAGGTGTTTACATATATTTGTAATTGTTACAATGTGTCTGTAATCAAGCTCGTCTGTGCCTTCATGCAGATTTCCAATAAACACTTGATTTTTTGTATTTGCTTGTATGAAAAACTATGGGGTGGATGTATATTTCCTTCTATCTGTCAGTTTGCCATCACTGGGAAGAAGAGGAGGAAGATGAGATTTAGGAATCAGAAAGATGTGTGGTTTTCTTTATTTTTGCTGTCTTTAATTCTAGTTGGGCTCTTGCTTGTATTTTCACTTAAATGGCTGAGTGGGGAACTTGGGGATTATAGTTGTGTGATAAGGTTGGTACAAGAGGTGCTCCTCACTTCAGATTAGGTGACTATTCAGAGTATAATCATGCATGCTTGACTCTTACCAGTTTTGTTTCTGTCTTGGAAGTATGTAGCTACATTTCTTGAGCTGTTATTGTGGGAAAATTCCAGAGTATCTTTCTCCCCCTGAATGAAACATGTATGTTTAACCTTTTACAACTGCCTTCCAGGGGGAGTTAGAGCTACAGCAAGAACTGCAGTATCTTTTGGTCTTAATGTGCCTGCTTACCTTGAGAGTACTTTCTGATGATTGGGGGGTAGAAGATGAACAGTTTCTTCTTTTTTTCCAATTTTTCTAAACTCACAGGAACAGAGATACGTATTTGTGCAAAGTTACAGGAAAACCTATGCGTTTGAGTCAAAAACAGTATGCAGCAGTACAGCTGCTTTTCTGATCTGATGTTAAGTAGGCAATGAAGAGAAGGGAAAAAATGCTTTCTTGCCTGTGGGCATGCTGTGTATTTTATAGTTCAGAAAAGAGTGCTTTTGCTATTTCTTTTTAGTAGTAAAGGTTATAGTATCTGATGGTCTACTTCAGCTTTTCCTGTAATCAAACCTAATTACAGTGAAGTAGTTTCTACCGTTGATGGATTCAGTCATTTTCTAATGAAGATTTGTCTTGAGAATCCACCTTGATACCTACTTTTTTTGCAATATTTTCTTATTTAAACATTAATCAATTATTGCATTTAATAGTCAATATTAAACCATTAACCAATGTAAATTTGTGGATGTTTCTGTTAATTGTAGTAAGTGCTTTCTTGATAGTGAGATATCATATTAACTGTCTTTGGAAAGAAACAAAGGAGAAAAGGAGGCATAGTGTACTATAACTACAGTGTTATAGTTGAATTATAAACTTTATATTGACAGTTGAATTGTACACTTTAGATGCCTAGAGTTGATGGTATGCATTTGTGAAAATTCTGTGCAATTTGTTGTATTATCGCTTGTGAAATCTGTGTCAACTTAGCACAGAGCTCACCTGTGTGACATACTCAGGAGGTTTTTTTTAAGTACTACTTGCTGTATCTGGCTGTATTACCAAGTTTGTGGAGTTAGATCTTAAAGTCTCAGTAGCACTTACTTGTGCTTATCCTGTATTCAGCGTTTGAGTCTTGCTAAACTCGTTGGTTGAATCCACTTGTCTTTGTCTTGCTCAGCTACCACTCAAGCATATCTATGTGACTTAATGCTCTGCTGTAGTCAGCACAGACCCCTGCGTGCAGTATAAAGCATGCTGTTCCATTTTGACCAGTAAAATCACAGCATTATGGTGACTGCAAGTTCTTGGGCACCAGGCCATGTAAATACTTCAATGAATGCTAATATAACTGACCCATGTTACTGTGTTTCTAGAACACATACAGAGTTTCTTAAAATGTCTTTACGCTGTCTTCAAAGCCTGCATTGCAGATGGCTTTAAACTGAAAGAGGGTTGATTTAGATTACGAACTAGGTAGAAGTTCTTCACTATGAGGGTGGTGAGATGCTAGATCAGGTTGCCCTCACAGCACAGAGAAGCTGTGGCTGCCCGATCCCTAGCAGTGTTCAAGGCCAGGTAGGCGAGGGCTTTGAGCAACCTGATCTAGTGGAAGGTGTCCCTGCCAATGGCAGGGTGTTGGAACTGGATGATCTTTAAGGTCCCTTCTGTTCTATGATTCTCCTCTTTCCACTGCTGCAAATGCTGAACAATCAGTAGTTCTTGTCTCTGGATGACAAAGCCAGTGGGTCTGTGAACTGGATGAATAAGCTCTGTTGATGCTGTCTGTCTTCATGCATGTCACGTGTTTTCTTTCTGACATTTGTTTGAACAGAAGTTTGTTTCTTAATGCTTTCAGAAGACCAGATGACAAGGGAAAAATTATGCATATGGTTGGTTTAATTTCAGATTGTACTGTCCAGGTAATTTCCCCTTTAGATGGTTCCTTTGCATTTCTTCTGGTGCTGGGAAAGCAAGTTCCCAGCATTGCAGGAGTTAAATTAGAAATTCTGGTAAACTGCTGAGCAGGAGAAAGATTGATGCGTTGCAAAGCAAGCAATTTTAATAAGCCTAATTCTTCCCAGTATGTAAAGATGCTGGCTTGGATATCAGTTTCATGTGCTTTTGAGGCCATTCCGTACCTTTCAAAGTATACAGTGTATTCTTCAGCCCAGAAGCAAGAGGAGGTTGAAGTCAGTCCTGTGTTTCCCAGATTGACACTGAAGGTATATATTGACCATTAGTTCACTTGAATGCAGGAGACACTAAATAGGTACTGGGGAGACTGAGATGGGAACCTTGCCTTTGAGCCTCGGGGCTCTTCATGAAAGTCAGCTTACGGCTTTTCTCTACTTTCCCATGGGGAAAAGTCTCCTCCCATGAACTGGCCAACTTTTTTCCTTTGGGTGATACAGAGCAAGAGTTGGAGAATTTACAAGGAAGAATGAAAAGTGGATGCAAGATACATCTTGTGTTTGCAGAGTGCAACAAGTTTAGTTTCAAATCCTTTGCATTAGTGAAGATGCTGTACAGTATGCCCCATATTGTTTTCCTCTAAGGCTTCAACAAAATCTGGCATGTTAATTTAGTGAAACAAGAACAATGATCTGTGGGAGTGTCAAGTATCTGTTGTGTGACCATATCCATGCTTCCTATCAAGGAGGGAAGTATTGATGTCTAATGGGACTGATTTGAACTACACAGCGTGAATGCTTTTTTTGTGTCATACTAGAGATGAGTTGGACAAACTACAGGAACCTCACAGAACATCTGTGTGTAGCCAGCTGTATTTTTAATGTATTTTTGGGGCTGAACTTCAGAAGTACACTGCTACCTCTTTTCTTCCTCAGTCTGTATAGTTACATTCTGCTTTTCTCCAGTAACCAAAGGCCTCTTTGATCCAGTGTGAAAAAGCAGTGTTGCAAACTGCGCTCTTGCCATTCTGGATCTGAGTGCATTTTCACAGTTACTGATGAATGAAGCAGGTTGTAACTCCATAGTGAATCTTAACACTGTCTTGGCTGTCAACAGCCAAAAAATAAATGGTGAAAAGGCCAATAATGAAGATGTTATCTTTCTATCTGCTGTGATCATCCTGATTTTTTCTATTTATGTTTTTTTTTGGCTCTACAGCACATGCTATTTACTTTTGCTCATTTCCTAGTGAGGGAACAAAGAAAGGTTACTAATATGAAGTAATTTTGCAGTTCATCTGAGATTGGTACCTGACTTTCTTTAGAATATGCAGATTTGCACCAAATAATGCAAATTGGCTTGGATCACTTGTATGCGAATTTTTGCAGTTCTTGTGCTGAAAAAAGGGTTGGATGGTTACTTTCTTAATAAGTGCCCTTAGGTGTTGTTACTCCCTTTCTGTATACCTGACTGCACTGGGACAGTTGCATCATGCTTAACTACCCCAACGGAGACTGATGTCCTCGGGACCTTCTGAGCCTTCAGGTATCTCATGCCCCATAGTGGGGTGGATCCAAAGATGCGGAGGCCATTGGAGTCTTCCTGTGCAGCACAGGCTGAGGTTGCTTTGCAGCTCTTGGATTTGTAAACAAGCATGCTGTTAGCCCACCAGGTTTTGGGTACTCTTTAAGTGTTGGAGGCCTCCCCCTCCCCTACTCCTGGAAGTGAGAACGCAGGGCATAATTTCTGATGTGTTAAAGGCTGCATATGACCCTTGGCGATGAAGCATCTTTAGCTGAAATAAGTCATAATGTATATATCAGTGTATATTTTAGCAAACGGGGGAAGAAAAGCTCAACAGTGAGTTTTGGGACCAACATCTCTCTTGCTGTTACATGTCTTGTTGATCTAGATCTACCTCCTGAACTAATCTATCAATTATCTCGGCTCCAATGTAAATAAAAAAATATAGCATAGCCTTGTCAGGAGAGAAATTGAAGTTCCTAAATATGATCCAAGTCCTTAGTTGCAGCATTACATGTCAGCAGAATCTTAATTTTCACAGAAACGGTAGCTAGAAATGAGTTTCTCTGGATGGGTGATTAAAATGATTAAAGCTTTTAAGCTCAATACACTCATGTTGCTTTTGCTTGTCAGGACGTATTTCTGTATAATTTTAAAATCACCTATTCACTTTTCCTGTGCAGAGATTCTTGCAGCAAACTTAGTGAACTGTAACTGGCATGAGTTTTATTTAAATTCATTTTCCTGGGTCTTCTTTCCAGAACAAGTGTTAGCTGTGACAGCATGCCAAGGAATTAAACCTGTTAAAGCTTTCTGCATTCCTCACACTATTAAGAAACTCCAGGATTAGTCTGGCTGTTGTCTTGAATGTTTAATTAAGGACGCTTTTAATGCTGTTAGTTTCTGAAGGTAACTAAGGAGCTTCAAGTTAACTGTTTCATATTGTGAAATATCATTAAGTTTCTTTAAAAATTTTCTGTATAGACTAAAGCATCTCCTCCTTTTGAGTGTATCTGTATTGATTCTGTGTAGCTGAGATGAATATCTGAATTAAGAGGGGAATCTGCCTTTTTAGCTGGAACACCCAAGAGCTTCCCAGAGATGCTCTGGCAATGTTGTGCCCTTGTTCCAGCGGACTCCATGATTTAAGGGATGATGTATGCAAGAACAATTTGTGTGAGTCAAAATTGCATGATAAAACTTTGACGTCTGTTTTATGGTATATTTTAGGAATCTACTTAGTTGGAATTACGGCCCTTTGCCCTAAAATTCATGTTAACTGTAATTTCAGCCTAAATCTTACCTAGATTGTTGGGAAAACATGGTCTCTTGACAGCAGTAACCCTTCTAAGCTTGTTTTGAACATAATGATTTTATTTTTTTTTTTTTTTCCTAGAGAGAGATGTTACAGGGGAAATGTGCATGTATGTACAAATGTGATCGGAAGTATCATTAATGTCCTGCCAGTTTTGCCACCTATCTTAACTTTACTCATCTGACTGACCTTTAAGAGAAAGGCAAAATCAAACCCATTTTGGATTGAATACTACAGCACATTTTTAGCACATTGCCAGCATGCAAGCAGGAGACCGGCGTGGAGAGTGCTTGTGATAGGCTCTTGTTTCAGAGTTAAACTGGTTCAGGCTTGTTCCTATCTTTGTGTGCAAGTGGTCCAAGGGGAGAGTTGTACAGAAGGAAAATGGAAAGAAAAACATGAAGGAAACAATCAGCTTCTCTGCACACCATTTGCCATGTCTACCAAGAGCAAAAACCCCTAGGGGGTTTTTACGCTTTGAACTTTTAAAGTTCAACATGGACTACCGTTTCCAGGGCAGGACTGTCAGGCAAGGAAGGAAAGACTTTGTTTCTGTTCTGGTGTTCAATGGTTTAACTTAACCACCCTCCATTTTACAGAATGTTGATTTGAATAATGGAACAAATCATTATGTGCAATATATGAAAACCATTTGGATGCTCCAGGGGAATAACAAGGGCGAAGAAGGCACAATGTGAACAGGATACTTGGCTTTGCATTGCCTAATGCAGAGTGAGGGGGAAATCAGCTTGTTTTCTAATAGGAAACTGACCAGATTTGGTAGTTTTGCTAGAGTTAAACAGCTTGGTTTTTCCAATTGTTTTCATTTTACTTAGTCTTTACAGAACTCTGTTCTTTTGAAATATTTTAAATACTCTGCAACTTTTTCTCCGTTTCAGGTTTCTGTTGAATATAAGGAGGTATCTCCATTTTCCTGGGTTACCTCTTCAAAGAAAACTGTAAAAGTAATCTAGATTCTATCCCAAAGAGTCCTAATGTTTAATGGATCAGAGTCAGGATACCTCATGATAGTAATCAAATTTGCTAGATTTAGTAGGTCAAGCCATTAAATGTTGAATAAACTATACACTGTTAGAACTCACTGTGACTGAGGCAGTCTTTCAGGTTACAAAATTCACATCTTGAATAGTTTGTACTGGCACAAGCAGCCAAAATTGTAGCCTGCTTTGTGTGTGTGTGTGTGTGTGTGTGTGTGTGTTTGGGGGGGGTATAATGAAAATACATTTAAATCTCTTACCTTCGTTGTTTGATTTGAGTGGTTTTGGTTTGGTTAACATACTGCTGGGTTTATTTGCCTGCTTCTCTTGCAAATCTTGCTGTTTGATCTATGCTGCATTTTATCAGTCTCCTATAATCGCTGTAACAGCTTTCCTTTACCACTGCAGAACTTTATTCTAGAGGTTTTTTTCTTTAATGATACTAATGCCCTGTAATTTACAGATGATAGTGATCTTACCAAGCTTAGCTGTTATGCTGTTATAGTCTTTGCTGCTGACAGTACAAATCCCATATTGTGACAGGCTTTTCAGTTATTTCCTGTCTTTCACATTATGTTTTTAAAACTGTTCTGGCAAGAGGAGTTTGTAATGATCTGAGTCTTTTTAAGGCAGTATCACTTACATTTAAGAATTGCCACCCTATTTAAAATCTATTAATGCAAGGAATCTTTAAGATCTAATTTGGCAAACATCAATGAATCTTTGATCAGTTGCACAAAACTGGATTATTAAGGACTGCAATTGACACTTATCTAGATATTGGGGTGAGCTGTTGTTCCTGTTTACACTAGTGAAATAAATAAAGCGAGGTTATTTTGGACTTAGACAAGCAGAAACGAGAAGTAAGTTTGGTTGCAAATTGCAAATGGATGAGTGGGCTTCAAGATTAGCTTTGACATCCTCTGCACCTTCCAGAACATTTTGCAGTAGTTTGTAAGCCAAACACTTCCTCCAAACCTCAGGTCTCAGAGTTCAGTGAAAGACACAGCAGCGTAACTCCCGCAGGAGCAAAAGGAGCCAGGGCACTGTCCTCGCTGCATTTATGCCCCGATATTAAAGTTGTGCACAAGATGCTCAGGCTTCGCTTTCTTCTTCTACAACAAATCCCAAAAAATAGAGCGGACAGTAAAAGCCTGACACTTGCTGCAGCTTTCCCATCCAAGTTGGCCTAAGGCTGAGGTGGAGGGAAGTCTAGGTAAGGAGCAAGGATTCGGCAAAGACTTTTTTGTTTGTTTTCCCCTCCCAAGTGCTCTGCTCAGAGGCAGGGTTCCTGGCTGTGCCTCTTCTGTTTCCAGAGCAGTTACATAATTACTGCAGGACTTCAAAGACAGGTTAACGGAAGCCATTAAGGATGTTTTCCGTCTCTGAACTGGAGAAAGTTAAGGTGGTTTGTCAGCCTACCCTAAAGCAGAAAAGTTCCCTTTAGGGAAAATACTTATTCGCTGCAAATGCAGCTTTCATTCACTGTTGACCTATTCAAATTTAAAATTAATCTCTTTTTACCTGTTTTACCTCAACTGTCAACTCAGTTACTCTAAGGCTATGCTTTAAGGTTATTCTCCTTTGTGGCAGGTATGTAAAATAGTATTTAAAATAAATATGTATATATTTCTGCAGCTTAAAGGGGTGGCATTTTCTGTGAAGACCCTGGGCCTGTATTTGGGATGCTGTCTAGTTGCATATGAAGTCTGTGCCAGTTGGTTTCTTAGGCAAATTATAGAGACTTCTTTTAATGACTATATGGGGGGTGGAAGGGGTGGGGTTGGGGATTGAAGAGTAATTTAGGAGGAAAATAAAAAGAGAAATTCATGTTTCAGTTCGCACAGCTATTAACTGTATAGGAATGCTTTGTGTGATGAATATGTAGAGATATTTGAAACAAACTTTCTCCAACGTCTCAACTATTTCCAGAATACAAAAGTAAGTATAGCCAAATAAGGCTAGGGGTTTGGGGTTTTGTTTTGGTTTGTTGGGTTTTTTTGTCAAATGAGCACTTTTTAATTTGCCTGACTCTCAAATCCTTTTACTGTCCTTGCAGATATTATGCCTCTTCTGAGGGATTTCTCATTACCTAAAAGTAAGCCTCATGAATCTATGGAGAAAGAGCCTTTCTCTCAGCCAAGACTCGTCCTTAACCACAGAAAAGACTCTGAAGAGCTGACTCCAAGCCCAGCCTTCACCTGCTTAAATTGTACCTCACTGCAGAACCTTGGCTTGGTCCTCAGTCTCATGTCACAGTCATGGGTCTGACTGGTGCAATCCCACAGTTCAAGGTAGGACTGCCTCCTTTCAGGAAGCATTCTAGATTTCTGCTGAAAGTGGGCATTCTTTGTCTTTAACTCAGGAGTTTGCTTTGGGGCAAAATCTCCAAGTCTTTTGAATTTGAGGTAGAGGCTTCAGTCTGCATTTTAGATGTAAAGTGTGATTTTATTTATAACTGATCAGCCAAAAGGTTCTCGGGTTTTATTACCTATTGTAAGGGGCAAAAGGATCAAAGCAACCTCTAGCCAGAAACTCTCCAAATTAATTTAGATTGGATGTGAACGTGCTACAGGATTTCCAAGGTAGACGTGTTTATGCCTACTAGAGTGTACTTCAGTGCTCTCCAGTGACATTTCTGAATGTCACCTAAATCAATCACTTGGACTTCTATTTATGTATGTCGTAGCATTGGGTTTTCTAAGATTGAGGTCAGTGAGCAGGTGGTTTAGCCTTTCTCCTAATCTCACTGTCACGGTGAAATTGCATAGTACGACGCAAACTGGTAGACAATTTGCTGTTTGATGCGTTGATCGTATGCATGACTGTTTCACCCACAGTTTCTGAGTTCAAAAATTCTGTAGGTTAAAGGAAACTGACACACAATAGATGCGCTTACTCTGTGCTTTATATCCTTGCAGGGGGGTGTTCTCTTGTGCCTCATTCGTATGTATCTTTTTGGCCTGTTGTACCTGTTGTAAGTTTTATGAGCATCCCTTATGTGTCTGGAGTCTTTCTCAAGTGGGGAAAAAGCTACAGACAATGGCAATGGAAAGTAAACAAAATGTTGATGCTCATGAAATTATAGAGAAATACCGTAGGGCTTTGGACAGGAGTTGCTATGTGGATATGTTGCATTGGATAGGCAGCCATTTGCAGTGCTGAAAAGAAGAAACCTTCCTTGGCCTGTTTCTAAGACAGGGATGAGAATGTAACATGCTTATATTCTACTGGCCATTTGGTTTTCTGATTTCCTGGTTGTTTCACTACTTGCTGTAGTGATTATTGGACAAGTTGGAATATTCTACTTCAAAGTAGATTGCAAAGGTTTCGAAGATAGATCTTATTACAGAAATTAGTTGGTAGATGATGTATGTCAGAGATGAAAGCCCCTCTAGGTTCAGCTGCTACACTAAGTCTGGAATTATCCCAAATGCTGATGCTGCACATCTCTGACTCTGGGTCAGCACAAGAACAAAACACTGGCAGATCTTGGGCTGCTAGCCTACTGAAATACAGCATGTTGATCCTTTCATCTGACAGTCTTTGCCATATACTCTGTAAGTAGCAAAGCCCAAAATCCCAACGAAGTTTTAACACAAGTACAGTTATACATTTATGTCTGGTTTACAGGGAAGTTATGGAGGAGTTCCGGTGAAGACATAACTTTTTGTATTTGTACCTTTTTGGTAAACAAGCTGAAATAATTGGTAAACAGACAGTGGTTTCCAATTCTCTTCATAGTCGTTGGGGGAACGATTCACATGAACTTGGAGAGAGTATCGCATTGCAGTGGTGGAACACATCAGATATGTTTACATTGTAGTTGTCAGAGCAAGTACATTTTAAACTAATTTATTGGTGGTAAATTGCCCAAGCTCTTTGCAGATGTGGTGAGATTACCAGTGCTTCAGATAGATGCTTGCAGTATAGCGCAGTATTTATGCTGCAGAATACAAGGATTGATGTTTTGGAGGCAGAGCAAGCATTGACAAGTGGAGGACAGGAGTTAGCAGGAAACCAAGGTTCAGGCGCCAGGATTTCTGAGTGGCAGAACAATGACCCACACCTGGCCAGCACAGGCTGTTTCCTGCCTTGCTGTGTGTGAGCCGCTGCAGAAGCTCAAGAAATGTGTCTGCACTGCCTGTGCTTTGCAAACCATGGTGAGTTGAAGAACTAGGCCTGAAAGCTACAGCCCCTTGGTGAGCTTGCTTCTCACCTTGAAAGCTTAGATGACAAAGGCATGATGCCAACAGGAGGAGGTAAGCCTTTCTTGGTTAATGTTTCTCTTTGGATGAAAAAACCCTCTTACAAACTATTTCTTCAGGAACTGGTTATGATTGAGAATTATTGTGGGCCTTGGTGTGAGTGTAAACCCTGCTTGCCACTGCTGAGTAACTCTGCGTGTGTCTGCACTAAATGCAGACTAAGGGTGTTTACTGTGGACAAATCTATATTTAGACAAGCCCTGGTGGCAGCTTAATGTACGCTTAAAATACATCTCTTCCATTGTGGAATCTTCCTTTCCCTTTTGTCCCTTCACTCACTGAGTTTGTCTTGGCTGTACAAAATTAATATATGTAGGCTTTTTGGGACATCTTACAGACATTTGAGGACAAATTGTGAACTGCTTTAGCATGTGCTATATTGCCAACAGATCAGTGCATAAGCACACCTACAAAAATGCAGTGTAATTTGGAATCCCAGTCTCAGCCTGTGAAGACCCCAGACTAGGCCAAGGGCAGTACTGGAAATAAGGCTACATCTTAATTGACAGAACTGCATTATACAGAAAAAAAATGACAATGTTTGCATCGAAAGGAGATTGCAGTAAGATGAATTTAGGTAGCAGGCTGTTTCGTACTGCTACTATTAGCCTCTCCATTGACATAAAATAAATACCTTCCTAAGTATTTTAGTGTAGTTAAGTAAGGGAGGGGAAAGCTAACTCAACTCTATTAAATAAACTTACTACTCAAGCAAGATGGAAAGTGTATGCCTGTACTCTGCAGAGTCTCACAAGAATGCATTATGCTACTTCCTGCCCTGATAAATATGTGCCATTAGAATTCAGTATTCTCTACTGGCAAATAGGTGAATTGTCAGTGGGGAATAGGCAAACAATACTTCTGAGGAGCCATCTCCAGTATTCATGCTTTACCTGCTGACTACCTCAACAAAAATACTTGCCTTTGATATGCTGAGATTGTAATCTTTTTTTCTGAGATGAAGTCATCTACTTTGTCCTATGTTTGCAAAGCATATTTTACCCAGTCTTTACAAAGACTGAAAACTATCCACTGGAGGGGAACTGAGGATTTCTAGAGCATACTACTGACACAGTATTGCATGATCTAAATCCCATTGGGAAAGTAGCAGGCGGGTGATGTGGTTGCTAACAGCCCTCTCCATGTCATGTGCTCAACAGCAGAAGCTGGAGATAGTTCTGTGTAACAAATGAGTCATTATGTTCTTAAAGAACATTCTTTAATGCATTTTTGCCACCTCATCATGCCCTCTGCCACAGCTCTGATTACTGCAGCCTTCACTCGGAAGTCTGTAAAATTGGACTAGAGGAGACATTCTGGTACTTGCTTTGTTCAAGTTCATGCTGCTTTACAGCAATACTAAGGGTCCAGTTCTCTATTTTCTGTCCATCCACTGCTGATAGTAAAACTGTGTTTAACCAATTTACATCATATTCTTTAATAAAGATTGTTGTGCTAGCCTCTTAAGGCATGAAGCTAATCGATAGAAAATAAAACTTAGAGATCTGATATTCCTGATTAAAAAGAGTAAAGCGGAGGTTGCATAAACCAGTCTTCCTCCCTCTAGTTGAGCAGTCACTTTATGTGCTCTATATGCAATAGCTCAGAAAGAGATGTGAAAGGGGAAAGATATTTTAGTAAGTTATTTTCTGCAAAGTAATTGGATTTTGTATGTATTGTGAGTTTTTTAATATGCTGGTGTTTTCACTGGAATCCGGTTCTCTAATGCAAACATACGTACTTGTATATGCAAGATTCACTCCTATATAAGATGACTCCGACTCTTGCCTGCCTTCTGTAAGTAGCCTTCTCTATCTGTAAAGAAACTTGAATTTTTTCCCTAAAATAATGAGTGCGTTTTGAGTTGTCCTAGTATAACATACACCATCTTAACTGGGTTTTAGCTTTACTGTGAGGAACACTTAACAAGATGATCAATGCCGCATGGGAAGGATGGGGTTGAACAGTGGAAAATTTGTATCATCTCAGTAAAAACAGCACTTGTGGTCTGTACTGGCACTGATCTTGGTGAATTTATGGCAAACCTAGAGGTCATGAGAGACCTATGCCGTAACAAAAATGTACTGCTTTATATTCCCTGAAAGTGGATGCTGTAGAAAAATGGAACTGATAAATTGCTTTGCTTAGAGATGCAAGACTTAATTTTATTTGCAATTCACACTCTTAGCAGATGCAGTTCATGCTGCCAGCACTTATTTGTCATTTCATGTACACTATTGTATGTTAGTTGAAGTATGTGTGATTTTAAAAACAGCTTTAAGTTACTGTGATTTTTTTTTTTTTCCCCCTTAAAGCTTTAATACATAAAACATCATTATTAAACCCAAACAGTTCCTTTATTAGTTTAGAGAATGCAAATATATATGACAGATTCAGAAGATTACATTATGTAAAAACTGTCATAGTCCCTAGTTTGTTACAACAAACTTGTACTAGGCAATTTTAATTCTGAAATCTTAAAAAAAAACAAACCCAGAACAAACCAAATCCAGAACATCCCCTGCAACTACATTAGTAGCTAAAATTACTTTTCTTAGATAACTTTTTCCTGCAATCTTTTTATATCCCTGTTACCTATATGGGTAGTCTAAGAATAAAAAAAACCCAAAACAACACCTTTCAATCATGTAAAAGTAAAAAAAGAGGCTATAGATTATAATTTTTCAACCTAAGTGACTGCTACATGTTTGTTTGGTTTTTCTTTTTTCAAGTTTTACAGAAGGTTTTCATGTGACATTTATTTTGCATGTATATGTAGATTTGTATACTAAAAGAAAACTGATTTACAACTCAGCATTTGGAGGTAAGCAGCTAAACATTCTGTCAGACAGCAGTTAGACCGGTGATAGAGTTCATCTGCACACCTGCTTCAGGCCTTGCCCATGTTCTGGGACCTCTTCAGAAGACAGTGGTGTGGACACATTGCATTGTTAGCATTGACAGACAGAATGGGTTATGAGAGGCAGTTCTGCTGCTAGATCTGCATCTCCCCAAACAATGTAGGCTAAGTTACCTGTCAGCATAGCTGTGATGCTGGCAGCGGGGTTTGTGGTACTTTATTGGCATCTTGGAAGAAATCTGTATTATTTGCAGCTTAAGTGTTCTTCCCCCTTTCACAGAGATCTGAGAGAAGGTAAAATGATCCTGCTTAATGTGGTCAATCGCACTTGACAAGCTTCACTCTTTCTGCGTCTCTCTTGAAGGGTTAAATTATAACTACTGAAGTATTGCCTTTTAAGGCTGCTGGAGACAAATGAGTGTTCTTTAGACTCTGGAAGTGTGCATATACTTAATATATCTGCTTAAATGAAACTCTAGTCAAACTACTGACTGCTTTCCAACCCTTTTTTCTCCTTCAAACATTAATGGACATTTTTCACAAACAAGTTAACGGAACACCAAAGAAGGCAGTGAACTTTGGACAAATTTTTGAAGTTTGTCCCTTTCATTCCAGAGTCTTTCCTCCTACACAGATTGCATAAAGACTGCAAATGTACAAAAGGATGCTTCCCAATCTGGATGACAATTTACAGGTCAGTAGTTGATCAGATACTTGAATTGTTTGATTGTTTTATGGTTTGAGATTTTCCTCCATTGCAGGTTATGTACCTTCTTAAAAAAACCCCAAACCATCAACAAACCAACCAACCAACCAAAAGCCCACAACAAAATCAAAGCTAAAAACCAACCAACCATAAACCTGCAAGCTCCCCTTCCCGCCACCCAGCGTGATATCCTCAGTTTTAGGGTGTTGACCACATCAGCTGCATTCCTTGCCAGAAGAGCCACTTCCTGGATGCTGTATGAGTACCCTCTAAATTTCAGCTCTGTACCCTCAGGAGCTGCTACTGCTGCACCGTCTGCAGAGTTGAGGATATTTCTAGACTATCTGTATGCTGATACAGCTGCTATTGACCTAGAACTACACATTCTGCACTGTGGCTTACCAAAGATAAGGTAACTTTTTAACTAGGTGCTGCTCTCATCTTTGGCCATGCTAACTGAGTACTGTTATCCTTCGGATTCTTCAGCCCCAGAGGTTGGGGGAGGGAGAGATTTATAGGCATTATTCAGTGTTTTACTTAATTTTCTGTTTTAATGTGAGGATCTAAGAATTCTTCTGGTGATGTGTGGGACAGAAATGTGGTTGTGAAAGATGCGACTGTGGCATGTTATAATTCATTTGCCTTTGAAGGCCCTGTAGGAAGTGTTTCTGAAGTGAAGAAATAAGATTAACCAGTGATTTGAAACCTAAGCCAAATGGCAGTTGCCAAAATACTGTAGGTCAGGTGAGCAGAAACTTAGAGCTGGAGGGAGCTGCATTGCTGATTATGAAACCAAGGACAAAGGAGGCACAGAGAAGGGACTTTTTTCTTTAGTGTTTTGTTTCTGTGGCTTGTTTTCATGGGTCTGATTCCTCCCAGAAAGGTTGACCTCTCAAAATTTGGGATGACCGGCATATTCATATGAAAAGTGGAGCTAATTAAAGGCAAGGACTTGTCATCAGGAGGGCATCCAGAGAAGATAAAGCAAAGTAATTAGGATCAATATGTATTCATTCAAAGTGCATTTTTTATTCTCAGGGGGGGTTTCTTGTTCAGGTCTAACACTGCCTGTGATCTGAAGTTGTTTTGCATCTGACTAGAACCGCTTCCTTTGCATAAAGATCCAGTGTATTTAAGGGTACACTATAACTGATACTCCTTAACTCTTCTGAATATTCCTGTATAGATATCCCATTGTGAACTCCAATCTCCTTGCATGCAGTACCCTAATGAGTACTTGTGAATACACAAATATTCTTCATTGCTGGTTTTTCAGATGGTAGAGTGAGTGTCCTGTGCTTAATTTTGTCCACATTGGTTTTTAAGCTTCTGTAGAATTCAAAAAGCAAAACACTTACATCAAGTGCTGTAATGGGAACTGGAGCCTTATATGTACTTGTGCACAAAAAGGTTTTATCATGTTTATTAGTACGTAAGGAGTGTAGGAAGCAGCACATCTTGTATGGTTGTTTTCAGAATGGTCATTTTCCAGCCATTTCTTCTGAGGCTATGGAAAAAATTCAGTTAGCCTTTCAATTTCAGCTTGTGTCCTGGAGCCCAAGAAATTATGAAAGTAAACAGGGTTTTTTTTACTATCTGGAGAGCTGTCTTCAGTCATTCGCTTCAGGAACGTAGTGCACATGTGTTCCCAAAATGCCGTCATCTCCCAAAGAAGTGTTTGCCAGTACCAAGCTAGCCTTGCTTTTCCTAATATCTAAAGCAGTATCTTCTGATGGAGTTTAAGCCCACTCACTTCTTTTACTTACCTAAAGTGTATGCAGAGCTATTAATTCCTTTCTTTTTGCAGTAACTTCTTATAGTTCTTGAAGAATGTTATGTTTCCCCCCTGACTTCTCTCTAGGTGAGATGTCATTTACTTCAGTTCTCCCTGGACCAGTTTTCTAGAGCTCTGATAGTTCCTGTTCTCCCCCACCCACCTGTTTCAGTTGCCTGCCCATTTTGACATGAGATACCCCAAATTGAACCATATGCCAGCTGAGGTCTTCTCACTTCAGAGATGTCTTGTAAGTGAGTCTTGAGTTTGCATCATTCTTCTGTCAGTCCTTCAAGTAGCAAGTATTAATTTTAATATTTACCTGAACACTGTGAGGTGGATCTAGGCACTTTGAAAGACACTTGAACTTCATGAACCTTCCTAAATATTGCATGGAGGAGTGAATGCAGACTGTGGGTCTGAAAGGGGAGTTATGCTGGATCTGCAGGAACTGCACAGGCTCTAAGCATCTGAGATTGCTTCAGAATTTCAAATCTAGGAATATTTCAACTCTCAGAATTTCACTCAACCCTGGAAATATTTGTATTTCTACATGCGGTTTGTGCCGATACCTGAGCTGACCAAGTTGGGCACAGATAGCAGCAGTGCTGTCACTTTGAACACACAGCAATGGGTAGAGCCTCATACCTGGAGTATTCAAAGAGCTTCTGCAACAGATTTTGCAGTCTGCAGGATGAAAGCTGGAGGTGGCTGAATTTGCATGAATTGACAACTACCTTGTCATACATCTGACAGCCCTGTATGTGCCATGCATGTTGATATGGGCTAGGGCTTTCATGAAACTGCCTCTAAAGGCAGTGGCTCTTACCTGAGCTAGCAGGCTCGGTTAGCAGTGCGGTATGAACGCTACCTGCACTGCTGGTTGCAGTGCAAGTTTGAGACCTTTCGGTAATGATGGTGGCGGGGAGCCAGAGCTCATCCCCGACCTACAGCGATTACACTGCCTTTGGTACCCGAGCAGGTTCGAAGCCGCTGCGGTGAGCCTGAAAGAGCTGCGGTCCCGCTCCTGCCTTCCGGGTGGCAGCGTGGGCATGTGAATAAAAGCAGCAGAGGATGGTGGCAAGTGGGGTTAGTGTGCCTTGGAGCCAGGCTCTCACGCCGCCCGGTAGGGATGGGGACGGGAGGAGCGGGACACCACGGTGAGTGCCGCTATCCCGCCGCTGCGCAGGGAGCGAAGGCGGCTCCTCCCCGGCTCTGCTGCGGCCGCCCGATCCCAGGCTGCGGCGACCTGGGTGTCCGTCTGTGCCCGGCGAGAGCAGGGCGGGGGGCTGCCAGGCCCGGGTTTGCCCGCGGAGCCAGGAGCGGGCGCAGAGCAAGGGTCGGCGGTGGAGGTGACGCCGAGCGGCCGCCCTACGCCTGCCCAGAGGGGCGGGGCGGGGGTCGGGGCCGGGGCAGCCCCCCCCGCCCCGGGGCTGCAGGCGGAGGCTGTGGCGGCCCCCGCAGCTCCTCCCCTCGCCCGAGTTACAACCGGTTCGTGCCGGCCGCGGCCCGCCCCGCCGCGCCGCGCCGCACCGGGGATGCGGGGCAGCCCCGGCCCGCCGGGGGCGGCTCCTGCCCCCCGCCCCATCGGCCGCCCTAGCCCCACGGGCCGCCCGCTGCTGCCGGCGCGGGGCGCAGGTAACGGGGATGGCGCCGACTCGGGGGGACGCTGCTTCGCCCGGGCCGTGGGGGGCTGCGGGTGAAGGGAGCGAGGAACCGGGCTTGGCCGGCGGGAGCCACGGGAGGCGGCCAGGCGGGGCCGCCGCTCGGTTCAGCTCGGCTCTCCGGACAGAGGTCTCGTTCGCCTGTCCCGGCCCCGGCTGTCGGTACGGGGGGCTGCCGGGCCAGGGCGATGGCCCTGAGGGGCCTCCGCTACTTCTGGGCTTCGGGGAAAGGAGCCGGGCCAGGACCTGCCGTCGCCCGTGTGTGCCCGCTGAGACGGCCACGTCCCTTGTGGTGCTGATCGACGTCCCTCCCTCGGTGCTCGCTGGGAGCACCCCTTGGTGTTGCCTGCAGGTACCTGCCTCCTGGTGTCCCTTGTAGGTGCCTGTTGACATCCAGCGAGCACTCAACATGGCAGTGGAGTCACTTCCCGCTGTGGGCACATGGCAGCGGGCACCTACCGGCATCGGTGCGTGCCCACTGCAGGCGCCCGTTAGCGTTTCGGAGGCCGCGGCTGCCCCGGAGCAGGGTAACCTAGCGTGACCCTCTCTCGCCATGTGTGTGGCATCAGGCTGGCAAGGGCGACCTTTGGTCACCTCTTGGAGCGCTTCGCGGCGTGGATGAGTGCTTCCCGGTGAAACTGAGCTGGAGGTGGTAGATGTCAATGTGTAACAGTCCTGTGGAGCAGAGGTGGGCTGGCCCCTGAGGGCGTGGAGAGGGGTGAGGTGAGCCGGGGCTATAAGAACCCATCCATCCCCCCCCAGAGGACTTGGCCAAGGGACACGGATCGGTTGAGAGAGTGAACACCAAGGGGAGCACTTACAGGTTGGGATGTGTAAGGCAGGGTACACTGCATTTCTGTTTTGCAGAGTTCTTCTCTGATAAATGTTGTTGGTTGGTTGCTGTACAGCAGCATTGGCTTACATCTGTCTATGTTGATGTCTGATGGGTAGTTGTATTGGTGGGGGGGAAGTTGGTGTTCCATCCGTTCTGGGGCAGTGAGGCTCTGGAAACAGGTAGGACTGGTTTGGCTGAGCTGACAGATTTGTACAAGGCTGGTTGGTTTATGTGCTGCCCTAGTTGATGCTTCTTTATGTGAACTTATTTTGCACAGTGGAAAAGCATTATTGTGTTGTTGGTAAGCTTTGTTCTGGTATTTTGTTTCGTTTTAAACTTCATGCTTCTTCCCTTATCAAGCAGAAATAGAAGGAAATATTTATGTTGATGAGCCTCTTGTATAACTTACGAAAGGGAAAGTGGAGGAGCATGGGAAATAGGTAGACCCAAATGCTGAGAACTGAGAGGGAAATACAAGTGTGAAAGGAATTCAGTGTGGAAGAACTTAAAGACAAATGTTTACATGGGGGAGCTGCTGTAGTTAGAACATCAGTTGAAGTCTGATGTCATCAAAGTACAGATGCATCTTTTTCGGTGCATTTAATACAGTGCTTACACTGTCATGTCAGTACATATGTAGGTGTTTGGATGCAAAAAGTTATGTTAAAAATAAGTCTAATGCATCATTGCCACTCTAATGCTTTAGGTGTTGCTTGCACGTTAAGGGTAGCAGAAGCTTCAGATGATAATTGCAGTGAGGTTGTCTGAAAAATAAATAGAAATTTACGTGAAATGTAGTTTAACTTAAAATGAGGGATGTTAGCGATCTGGTTGGTAATGTCTTAATTTGTACCAGTGCCTTGCAGAACTGGAATAGCCGAGTGTAAATCACACAGTGATTCTGCTGACATTGGCTTTCTTCACAGCCATGTGCTGCTTGCAGAAAGCAGCGTTCTTAACCAGACTCCAGTTGCACAAATAACAGTCTGGAAACAATCGTATTGCTACTGTCTTTCTCAAGATTCCCTTTGCCTCAGATTAATACTAGTTTCTGGAGAGCTTGCATTTCAGTTGTACTCATGGTGTTTAGACAAATTATTTTTTTGTGCTCCTCTGTCATCTTTAAGCCAAATTTTAAGATTTCTTTTAGAGGAAGAGCTCAATCTTGTGATAAAGCTGCTTAGGTAAAAGAAAACAGTTGCTGCCAGATGCCCCTCTCTTTCCTCTTTCCACATTAAAACCGTTCAGTTAGTTCTTTAGGGTTTCTTCTTGTTGTTGTTGTTGGTAAAGGCTTTCATCAAGCAGCTCTCTTCCTCTGATTCTTATTCTCAGTGAGTACAACGCACTGAAAAGCTTTTTCTGACCAAACCTCAAATTACTGTTTAATTCTTTATGCTTCATTTCTCCATTTCAGTTGTTTTGATGTAGTTAGGTTTCCTGGAGTCTGAAGCATTTTATTGTGTGAATAGTAAGGTTTGCGAAATGGTTCCCATCTGAATCTTAAACCCGCGATTGTTCATTTGTCTGTTTCCAGGATTAACCAGTTTTCCTAGTTGGTTCCAAGGGAGAGCAAAACTATTGAGCACTCTCTTCTGCGTGGGCTTCTGTTTCTTTATTTTTGATGATCATGTTTATCTGTGCAGTATGTGCTGTCCTTCTGCACAGATAGAAAATAGTAAAAGGCACTCTGGATCTCTCCCAAGTTGATGCACAGATTTGGTGCCTGTGCAGGCAGTGTTGGGAGTAGCGAAGGTTTAGCTTCTCCTGTCAGCTCTTGTCTGTGCTACTAAGCTCTTATACTACAACTTGTCATTTTCAGGGAAGCATTAAATAATGTACCAAGAAAAGATTCATTGATATCCACAGTCCCAGACTGGGACATCTTGAACTGTGTATTGTAAGAGGGGGCTTTGGGGAACAAGCTCCTCACGCAGGACTCTCAGCTCTTGTGCCCTCTTCAGGACTTCATGCCTTCAGGGAGGTTAGAAAACACACCTTATTTTAGATAGCAGGCACACAGCAGTGTGAGATGAAGGAGCAACCTGCAAGGAGGGGAAGGGTAAGTCAGGTCATTTTGGCTCCTAAAAACAAACTCTGGGACTTCATAGATCTGTTTTAACTTTGAGGATGATTTCTGGGAGAAAAATGACAGTGGTTTTCACTTCTTGTTTGACAATTGCAGACTGTAAATGGTTTGAAGTGTTTGGAAAATAGATGGCTTTGGTACCTAAAATTCTGCTATTTATCTAAAACATGTGGAAGAGATCTGTGGTGCAAAATAGGAGAAATCAGGCTGGGCAAGGTCAACTCTTTTGCTGCCATAAGTTGGAAGCGGGTGGTTAAAGTCTGTAACCCTGTGCAGACTTGCAGCAGATGAGGAACTGATTCAGAGGCTTTTTTTAGCCTTTCTTTTAGAAAATACTACGTGACCTAAGACTATGAGAACTTTTTTCTTTCTTTCCCTGCCCTCCCTTCCTCCCCATCAAATGTTTAGAATAGCAGAACTGAACTCAGAGTTGCCTCTGTGCCAAATTCTAGGGCATCAGTGTAGTGGAAATCAATAGAACTTCAAAAACATTTGTTTTCTAAAGATTACTTTTTAAACAAGTATGAGTTGGGATTATTCACTGTTTCCATTATTTTAGTGGTTTTCTGAAAACTTCCTTGCTTTGTCCCAGTGTGTCTTTCATTGAAGCTGTTACTTATTTCCACTATTTTTACTTCAATCAGGGATGAAACAAGCCAAGTGATACTTAATTAATGTATGCAGAGATGCATATGCCAGCTTTTTTGGTGACTGCTTTCAAATAGTTTAAATATTTTGTGTAGAAATATGGGGGTCCCCTTTTGTATAAAGGTTATTGCTGTAGGAAAGTATCTGTAAGTAGCTTTTTAACTCTTTGATATTTTATGGTATGGTATTTCTGTCTATCCCAGCTGTTACCCTTGCATCTCCTGTGTTTAAGGGACACTTTCTAGAGCTTACATATATAAATGAAACATACAGCTTTGTAACAATTGTAACTGAAGATACTGTATCTTGAAGGACTGCCAGTATGTTAAAACTGTAAATCACTCCTAAAGGACCTAGAATGTCAAAGTTTTTACATTAGTAGGCAATGTTCTCGTTATTTTGGGGCTCAAGGCTGCTGTCAGCTGTTAATTAATTGAGGCGGGACCAGTATTTCTCCACTAAGATAACGTTATTACGTCTGAAGTTCCACCGAAAAGATATGAAAAAGAAGAGATTTAATATGAAGACACCAGTTTTTCAGAGTTGTGCTCCCTGTTGCAGTGATACTTTGTCTGAAAACTTGCTTTGCTTCTCTTTCCCTGCAGGTAGGTTTATCACGTGAAGTTACATTCGTAGGAAACTGAAGGACTTTTGTCATCATCTGTAAGTATCTACCCTCAAAGTGACATTACACATGTAAACTATAGCTGTGTTTTTTCATGTCTTTAGAGTATTTAATCCTCAAAATTCTGTACTGTAGCTTTCTATCTTACAGGGTAAAGGAAATAAAAATCAGACATCTGGTTAATGACAGAGCCAGAAACAGGACATGGGTTTTGCAATTATCACAGGCAGATTGCTCCCTGTACTGAGAGAAGGCAGTTTAACTGTGTGCAGGACACAGTATCACTGGAGTCATCCAAACTCCGAAGCAATTTAGCCTAGGAAACCTCTAAACCCTTTGCTAGATTTTAGAGGTATCTGTCCCTACATTCACAAACCAGTCTTGAGAAGGTGTGAGGACAGTAAGTTATTTATAGCTGTAAATACACAGGTGATGGATCTTGCCATGCAAGGGTGTGTAAGGTGCTTGTACGGAGTCAAGAAGTGATCACCAGTTCCAGGAAGGGTGATGTGTGCAAACTGCACTGGGACACCTCGCTAAACTGCAAAGTACTATGCTGAGATTACAATTTGGTAGACTTTTTTTTTTTTTAACCTTGAGCTAATATTTTTATAATTTTTTTTTTTTTTTCTTAATCCTAAAGTATTTATTTGGATTGTTTCATGCTTGTAGCTTCTCGTATCCTTCAAGCCTATATGCTTCACTCAGGATATCTGAGGTCTTAACAGCAGGTGGCCATGTGGTTCTCTCTTTGAACTAGGGCAAATATTAAAGCCTGAGGTCTTCCCAAAGCCTGTTTAACACTCACAAAATGAAATGTTCCCCCTTTCTGTAATACAGTGCTGATGATGTGTGTATGATTTGTTAATGCTTTGTGTACTGTTCCTGTGTTATGCAGGAGAGGTAGAAGTAGCAAGTAGTAACTCATTTTCATTGTCTGCATGCTGTGCTGCATGTATTTCTTGAAGGATGAAATAAGCCTCTGTTTGAAGGTGTGCTACTCTGTACAGCTCACTTGTACTAGTAAACCTAGATCAGTCACATTTCTAATGCTCTAAACCTAGATCAGTCACATTTCTAATGCTCTGTTCTGTTTGTTTTTTGTTTATAAAAGGTTCTGCCTTCACATCTGCACTCATCTGACAAGATGGTATTTCGGAAACCACCGGATGGCGGCTGGGGATGGGTGATTGTTGTCGTTTCCTTCTTTACTCAGTTCTTATGCTACGGATCACCGCTGGCGGTGGGAGTGTTGTATTTAGAATGGCTGGATGTTTTTGGAGAAGGGAAAGGCAAGACTGCTTGGGTTGGATCTCTAGCAAATGGAATCGGATTGCTTGCCAGTAAGTGTAGAAGCAGTATCTATCTTAAATCAGAACATTTCTTTCCAGTAAATGCCTTCATCTGTATGTGCTTTTGGAATTGTATTAAAGACAGCTGCAAATGATAGAATAAGGATGCTGCATTTTTGTTTTAGGTCAAGATGAGTAGGAAGATTGGATTTATAGTTGTACAGCTTATATATATATAAACCAAAACAATATAATGGTAAAAAAAGCAATAAAAATACTACCCTTAGAAAATTAAAAATTACTGTATTTGAAAAAAACCAGAAATTCTTTGGGAAACTGGGTGGTAATTTTGCTGATGGGATTTACTTTTTTTTAATGAGTCTTTAAATGTGATATTTGCATTAGAATCTTTAAAGTCAGAGCAAACTGTTAGTCTGAAGTGATTAAAGAATTATTTCAATTAAATAAAAAGTCAATTAAAAAGCTAGTTAGTAATTTTTCAGCTCTAGAAGTAAGCCCATCATTTAGGGAGGGCTTTTTTCCCACTGTTTGTTTGAGGAAATTTATCCCTTTGAAGCCTGGAAAGTTATGGATAACAGTGGCATTAAATAAAACAGCTTTACTGGAATATTTTCTTTAGTAAGACATTGTCACTTTGAGAGTAGCAGTAGAGTTTTAGGGAAATAAAACACCACTTTGAAAGTCCATAGGTCTGTTTTGTTGTTGTTGTTTTAATACTGAGCATGTGTATTGTACTGGGTAATATCACTAACTTCTGCTTTTCAAAGATTCTTCATGGGAACTATTATCTTTTTGCTGAATCTGGAAAAAAAATGCTTGTCAACAGAGCAATTGCTATGAGGAAACGCAATTATGTTGCTTAATGGACAAAATGCAGTTCAGGATTCTGAGGAAATTTCTCCGTAAAGGAAAGGTGACATTCAAATAACGGTAGAGACCTGAATAAAGACCACTGCTTTGTAAGACACTGTAACTAGCCAAGTACTGGTGTCGCTTTCGTGTTAGGTTTTGTATCACTAGGCAGAGCAGAAATGGATAAAAGCATGTGGCACATTAACCACAATAAGACTATATTCAGTCCCAGGGTTTAAGGGGGCAAAGGACTACAGACTGCTCTTTATTATTACTTTTTTGTTTTCCTGTTTAAGGGCATAGACTCCTGTTATTAGCAGATCAAGACCTAAATGAACTTGAGAGAGAGAATGAAGTGGGAGGGAAAGAAGAAAAACAAGAAAATTACTGAAGAAAAACTAGGCAGAAGGGAATTGCAAGAGAAGGGGTGAAGGAAAACCCTCTCCCTGGAGACAGAAGTCTCTGGCTCACTTTCTGACAAAAGCCTCAGCTTTCTTTCTTGCATGTCAGCACCATGCTAGTTTCCAGATTTCTCAGTGCCCTCTGTCTTGCCACTGTAAGCAACTGCCAGTACTGTGCTTTATAACAAATAGGAACTTCTGTGGATGAATAATACATATAAAAGCTGCTATTGTAATTGATTTTGGTATAGAATTACAAAATTACTTGAAATTTTGACAGTTTAGGAAAAATGTTGTCTGTCAGGTGTACTTTTATTATTGCAGTTTGGGATTAGTTTAGACATTCCTATATTTAATGCCTTCAAAGAAGTACAGTGAGAGCCTTTTAATTGCATTGATGTTGTCAGAGTAGACTAAAAACAAAATGTAAGTTCCCTGCTTTACCTGGAATGGAAGATCCCACTGTCTTGCCAAACCAGGATCTGACCTTAATAATAACTCAACTTAAGGTAAACTCCTTGAAGGGACACTGTAAGTATCAGAACATCTACATAAAACTAGAATGCTCTTGACAAGTTACAATTTTTTCATGCAGTTCATAGCAAGCCTTTTTCAGATCTAGTCACTAGTGTAATGAACATACATGTTTTCAGTGCAAATGTATTGGTACAACACATTGCAAAGTTACATGCTTTTGAAGAACATAGGGAAAGAGAATTTGCTTCTGTTCTTATTTCTGTTATTGCAGGCTGTAGCATTATAGGTCAGGTTGTGTGTCACAGCATATGTAAAGTAGACGAACAAGCTAATTGAATTTTTCTTAATTAGCGTATTTTTATGTATGTGAAAAGATGTTATCTATAACCTAATAATTTGGCAATCTCCCCAGACAAGCTGATTTCAGCAGCAGTATTGCTTGTGTGAATGCTAGTAACCTGCCAGCTTTACCCCAAAGCTTTTCTGTATACCCCTTGCCTTTTAGTGTTCCTAACTTGGCTCTTTTAGTGTTTGTTGTTCTTTCCTTTCTCCTCTATTTTGGTTTCCAGTCTCTGATCTAGTTATCCACAGACATATTTGAAATATTGGTTCTCTTAAAGCAATACATGTTTTATGCAGAAAATACTGATTAGAACATGTTTGTTTAGCGCATTCTCTGTCTCATAACTTTTCTCAGTAGTTATTTTCTTCCTTCAAAGTATTTGATATTATGATACAAGTTGCTTAGCTTTAGTTTTCAGCTGGTGAATAATGTTATCTTTCAGTGGTATATTTTTGAAGTGCCCCCGAATTAGCATGGTGTATGCCTAGAGACTGCAGTCTAATTAACTCGAGATTTTCTTTTAAGCCTATACAATGATATGGTCTTTTTGCCATTGATACAAGAGATTTCCATCCTTAATTAAGGCTCTTCTATGAGCTCTATCCAACTTAGAATGGCAGCTATGGTAGATTTGCAGCTCTGCACGGGAAATAACTTAATGTCCATGTTTTTAAGGAAGACTTTTTTCATTGATAGCACTGGAAATCATATTAGCTAGCTTCTGTAACAAGTGGAAGGTAGGTCCAGTGACTTTGCTACATTAGTACTGTAATTTCACCAAAAAAAAGAAAATGTCCTCACATGTATGCCAGCTGGCATAGAAAAAGATTCTGTGTGTCTTCTCCCCTTCCCTCTGTAC
This sequence comes from Psittacula echo, assembly GCF_963264785.1. Taxonomy (NCBI): domain Eukaryota; kingdom Metazoa; phylum Chordata; class Aves; order Psittaciformes; family Psittacidae; genus Psittacula; species Psittacula echo. Next base: position 50,288,535 of record NC_137743.1, read on the forward strand.
ATTTTCTGAGGTAGCTGATGACGCTGAGTCCTTTCACATTTGCTGTATTGATATCCTTTCTACAATGTTTACTTCTGACTTCTGTGAGAGCTAAACTTAGACTCGAGACATGGAAACCCAGTACAGCACCTTGTTTATTGAGATGAATTTCCTAGCTGTCTGGTGTTTGATTTCTGTCCTCTTGCTCACAGCACAGACAGCGTTGCTAAGGCGAGTGTTCAGCCCTGAGCTGGACTGTTCAGCTGGAAAAGGGAACAAGACAGAGTCCTGGTTGATCTCTTCCTTGCAGAATGACTTGAGTTGTAATTTCCTGTGATGTGACCTTAAGGTGTGTCAGAAGAAATGTTCCTAAAACAGTGAAAGAAAAGCATTAGTGTTCTTGTACAGGGCAATGGTGAGGCCTCTGCAATATCAGGTGTCATAACACTGATCAGGCTATAGTAGATGGGGCACATGGCTTCATGGATGATGTAGGGCTTGTTGCATAGGAAGAAAATGAAAGAGCTTAGCATGTTTCCCCTGCTAAGACAGCCCAGAGGAGCATATTTATTTTGTTGTTCAAGATCATGTGTTTCTCCTGCACCAAGTGTTCTTAATTTTATGTCCATTTGGAGCCTGAAATTAAATTTGATTCATGTTACACTAGTTAAAAGCAAAATAGACAAAGACCTTGGTGCCTGTAATTGGCATTACCGCTGTTTATAGTAAGAGTTGATTTCAGAGTATTTCACATAGGAGGAGACACCAGCAGTATGTTCTCCATTCCTACTCCCCTATATCAATGGAGAAAGAACAAGAGAAGATTCTCTCTTGAAAGGCATGTCTTAATAAATTAATGGGGTGTTTCTGCTGATATGAGGCATTCAGGTAAGTATTTTAAAAGCTTAATTTTGTTTTTTCAAGCAATATTTTTACAGCTTTTAAAAAAATCTTTTCAGCATCTACTCATTTTCAGACAAAACCCTCATGCATATGTAGCCCCCCCTGTAAACTATGGAAGGTATACATAATTTGTGGGAAGGGGAGGAGGTGTCCCAAAGATTCCTCTGAAGAGGAGTCCAGTTTTGTTACTAATGTTATCAGAAAGGCGCAGTCTTTTCAGTCAGTTGGGAGTAGGTTGCTGCTCAGTGTAAAAAGGCTTTTTCTGACCTATAGTCTTATCCAAAGTACAAACATTTGGAGAATATTTTATTTATTATGACCATGTTTTAGCAATGCATTTAATATGCATCAAATATTCTTGTGTTCTGTCCAGTGGATTTTACGTACAGTCCATGAGCATTGTTCTACTCTGCAGATTCAACAGGCTCGGACAGATACCAACAAGTAGGATGGGTCAGATTAAGGAGATAAGAAAAAGAACTCTGTTGTCCAGTGTTTGTTTAGGTAAAGGTTTTGTGTGTGTATGAGCTGAAGGAGGGAGGACCCCTGAGATGAGCAAGTGGAGACAGGGAGTGCTAGTTTGCAAAATTTTTTCTTCCTGTGGAAAGATTGAGGAAGAGGGTATTGGTTGTTGATGCCAGTTAAACAAAACTTTGTGCTTGTCAGGGGGTCAGAAAATTGCGATAAAGTTCTTCTGAGAGCAGCAGATAGCTGGTTTTCACATCTCAGGAAGGATTCGCTGTTATAGCTGGGTCTCACTGAGGGTAGTCTTTTATTTAAAAAAAACTCTTCATAAAAATATCAATATACAAATGATTCCAACTGGGAGTTCTCCCTCTTTCGTTCTGCATGAAGATCTTACATGGCCATGAACAGCACATCTCTTTCTGCTACTTCTTCCCATCTTGTCTAGGGATCTTCTTGACTGCTTCCCTGCAGAGCCTGATATTACTGAATGCCAAGTCTTGACAGTTCGTGTGCAGAAGAGCAGTGGCTGTGCTGGCTTCTAAGTCTTTCTACCTAGGGTTAGCTGTCATTCTTATAGAATGGGCGGGTACCTTCTTTTTTTGTAGAATTTGTTCTAGTTTTAAGAGACATCATTTGGAAGAAAAAAAACCCCAGGGATTTTTGTTTGTAAAAGAAGTAAATGTTTATCAATGCCTTTCAATGTTATTCTAATACCAGTGCTAGCTCCTGGACTTGCTTGGTAAACTGAACAAAATGCTGAATTTAAAAGCTATTTTCCATGCTTACTGTTGAGGATTGCCACTGAGATTTTATTTTTGCATTACGATGAGAAATACATTATCAGTGGAAGGATCTTTCTGAAAGAGAGTCAGCTAACAAAAAGCCTTATGCTGCCTGAAGAGCTGTTTCCTATGCAGCTGTACATAGGCTCCTACATTCTTCAGAATGTCCACTTTGAACAAAATCCACAGGGCAAGAGTTCACAGAGCAAGTCTCAGTCCCATTCTGGGAAAGTTGGATATTCAACTAGAATTAACTGCCTTGAGCCCATTGTGCTTAAATGAATACTTGTAGAGAATAACATGTTTGTGTACAGTGAACTCTTGAGCAAATACCATGGTAATAAAGAAAGGTACTGTGCCTGGTGGAAAAAAGAAAAAATGCCATCTCTTTGGGAAACAGAGAAAGAAAAGGAATGCAAGGCAGGGAAAGGAACAGAGATGCTGGCCGTCACAGGGGTTTTCTTTTGTGACTTTTATTTTCTAGCAGTATGATGAGGGAAGTGTGAAAGTAGGGCCTATTGTGAAGGGGAAGATGGAGCTGTTTTTCTTCTCATCCCAGAGACCCATAATAACTATTTTAATACTTATATTGGCGCTCTTTCTTATAAACAAAGCCATTGCTGAGTGGCCAGATCTCTTGCTGTGTGAGATGGCACATTAATACTGAGCTTATTGGAGCAGGTTTTTCAATTTTGCACAGGTTGTTTTCCATGTCAGAGCTAAAAGATCTCTTTGTACTTTTTGTTCTCCTTTGGGATTATTTTTCTAAGTGGGAGAAGCTGGAAGAGTATCACTTTGGACCCTGCCAGAGATGCTTTTGATGGTGTTCCAGAGGAGAGTGTCCTTGTCAGATTATGAAGACATGTTTTTCAGCTCTGCGTCTCCCTTGTTCTGGCTTGGGGGTCAGAGGGTCTAGCTTCATTTCAGATCCTCTAGTAGCAGTCAGTGCACTCTGTACCAGTACCATCACTCCAGGTTAGTCAAAGACCTTCTCGAAAGTCGCTGTGTCAAAACAGAGAGAGCAGGTGGAAGGGAAATACCGTTTGTTTTAGCAAGGTAGTGGGTCAGAAATAAAGAACAGAAAGAGTGTGAATTCCTTTACTTAATTGAATTATGTTATCACTAACTAATGTTCTTTTAGTGTAGAAGAATATTTTATGTAATATCAATTCAATCCTTTGTTTATTTTTAAATCCCACAGTTTAGGAAACGTACCAATCTTAATTTGCAAGTTCTAGTAATTTGTTCTAGAATCAGCAACAATCTCAGGTTTTGTTCTTGCCAAGTTACTCTGCCCAACTTATTCTGGCCAGCTTTCATTTCCACAGCATGCTGACTCTTGAGAAGAAGTAAATGCTTATATCTTCGTTTTTCATTGTTTCCAAAATCCAAATAAACCCTGCTTCCCTGTCAGATTTTTCTCGATTCTTCTTTAACTCTTATTCTTTGCCTGGATAAGCCCCAATGCCGACTTGCTTCCCTTCATGTTCCCTAGGCAGATAGCTCTTACGTAGGGCAAAAGTTATGGCCTGCCTTTCTGTAGAGAATTGTTTCACTTAACGAACTGTGCTCCTACTTGACAGAACTGCTTGTCTCATAGCCGGTAACTACATGAAAACCTTGCCTGCATTCCCAACTGCTAGTTTCTATCTGCAAACCTAGGCAAGCACCATCCTCAGCTCCAGCTGTTGTCCACTACCTATCACTTCTCTTGGCTCACTTCCCATCTGCTGGGAATCTCAGTGAGTCAGGGAGGACCAACCTTAACAAATGACAGACTCCAAAGTTACTGCTTTTGCAGATTGTATTGACTATGGAGTGTATATTGCTGTGAATTAGATACGAAAGTGGTGAGGTGGGTTTTTTGTTGTTACTGGTGTTTAAATAATTTAATTAATCTGTGTCTAACTTCTAATCTCAGAGCTGCTGAGTTTAGGATCTTGGGGCTAATATATAAGTCGATGTATGAGTGTTTGGAACTGCAGGGTTTCAGATGAGAGATTGTCTTTTGCAAGCCAAGTCCTTTCCTGGTTGCTTATTTATGCTTGAAACCAAGCTTGCATGCTGCTTCAGACTAAAAGGTGTATTCTGGGTCACACAACTGAAAATAAGTGCTTGTTCTACCGCTTCTGTGAGGGGAGAACTGGCTGAGTAGAGTCAGAGTACAAATGTTGCCTGCACTTTGTTCTTGTTTTGAAGAACTAACCAACCAAGAAGTATTGGAGGGGTAAAGAAAAGGAGAAACTTCTTCTGAACTTCATGAATGTTGCTCTGGATTTTCTCAATAAATGCCTTTTATTTTCTGTCATTTTGCAGCAGAAACCAAGATAGGTAGTAAACAGTTATTTTTGTAAAATACTGATTAACAGGTGTTTAATTCCCTAGAAAAGCAGGGAGGCATCGTGTTTGTCTTTATCTATTATATCAGCAGATATCTCCTCTATGTAAGCACCAGGTGGCATTCTTACCATGGTAATGTTCAAAAGTTACTATTTTCTACTTCAGTATTATAAACCTTATTTTATATGAAGATGAATACAGATGATAGTGTCTTTCTGAAGCATGGTGTTCGGCTTTTGTCAAAAAAAATACCATGCCTGGCTGATGGTCTGACTTTTTTTGGTACCTAAAGATGACTCTTTCAGAACCTTTGTACAAGTCCTTAGGTGTGTAGTGACAGTGCTGTATTCTAGTATGTATGTATCACCCTATGTTTAAAGAATGTTTTGCTGGCTCTCTTGATGTCAGTTTCTCCTTGAGCAAAAATCTTGCAAGCCTGATCTTGTATGTTTTTATGACTCTTTTAAAGAGCCCTGGAAAAATGAGTATTCTGAATTGTATAATTATTGTAAGAAATTGTAAGAATTTTGTATTTTTACAAAAGAAATTTGTAAGAATATTGTAAGAAACATTTCCATAGACTGATACTTTTTAGAAGTTCTTCCTGATGCTTGTAGTTACTAGGAATGTTTTTCCTGCTTTTCCTCTAGGTCCTGTCTGCAGTATATGTGTATCGTCTTTTGGAGCAAGACCAGTAGCAATCTTCAGTGGCTTTATGGTGGCTGGAGGCCTCATGATGAGCAGTTTTGCCCCTAACATATACTTTCTATATATTTCGTATGGGATTGTTGTTGGTAAGAAAAACCTTTCCTTCATATAGAGACTTAATCTTTATTGTATTGAGACTTGGTTAATGAATCTGAAAGGAGAAACTGATTCACAGAGACAGAGTGGGGTGGAGAGAGGTGTCAGAGGTAGACTTTTGCCATGTAGTGATAGATAAAAGCAATGTATATGTTCATCAGGGTTTGAAAGCAGTTTGTCCTCCTTTGACATGATTGTTAGAGGTAGAAAAGCTGAGGTTTCTCCTAAGGGGTGCACTTCTGCAGGTGTGAATGAAGTGCCAGTCTTAAAGGAATAACAATTTTTGTGGAATTTTGTCATGTACTCATTCTAATTTGATAAATTAGAGATCATTAGGGAGCACTGTTGTTCTCTGCATAACAGGATTGAACCGAAAGCACTGTGTTAGAATCATGAAAGTGCTGTTGTCCTAGCAGGTGACCTGCCCCTCTGTGCTGCAGAGAGCTGCTGTAGATGTTTTATCATATTCCTGGTGTCAGGAATCCAGGAATGTTGCTGACCCGCAGGGACCCAGCAATGTGCTGGCTCAGGCACAGTGCTGTATGGATGCAGCTCTGCTGTTTTCCGAGGCCAGCCCCTGGACTGAAAGCCGTGTAGCCCTTCCACACAGCATGGAGCCTGAGCTGTTCAACTCCTCAAACCCAGCCTGCTTCACGGAAGTTCTGCAGCCAGGGATGGGAGAGGGAGAGAGAGGTGGGACAGTGCAGGCATCCTAATGGCCCTGTCAGTGTGAGGCCAGAGTGGCTCATGCTGAGTCAGTGTTAGAAGGTATCTCCATACCCAGGATACACTACTGTATTATCTGGGGAATACAAAGGGGCATTCATTTCCCATAGCATGTTGCATGCTTTACTTCTATTTTTCTCAAGGGCTTGGATGTGGCCTTTTGTATACCGCAACAGTTACCATCACTTGCCACTATTTTGACAAACGCAGAGGCCTTGCACTTGGTCTGATTTCAACAGGTATGCCTTCTAATTGTCATTCTCTCTAACTTGTCAACTCTGATACAGCTACTGTTGCTGGGGCAAGGAAAACCAGATTATATTTTTCTCAGTTACCTTTAGTTTCCTGAAGTAGTACTTAAGTCAAAATGTTGGTGGCAACGAACAGATGAAAGCAGGCATCAGATAAAATAGTAACTACCCATGCAGGTGTACGGTATGGGTTATCCATATGGATGAGAAAAAGGTATTCACTAAAATGAAAGACTCATGAGTAGCTTGGGCTGTATGCCATGGGTAATAAGAGGGGAAACTTTCCATAGAGCTCTCTTCTCCCTTTTCTTTCTTGCACAAGATAAGTGGTGGATCACCATAACCTCACATTAAGTATACCTTTAAAGGAGTAGTTGAAGTTTGGGCTAATATTTAAATATTTTTTCATTTCCAATCTGAAAGGAGACTAAATTCTGAAATTTTTCAAAAGCTCATCTGAGCTTTTGTCCATCTATGTTAAATGGATCCTGGGAAAACAAACTTCTGATAATACAAGGAAAATTCTTGGATGCTGAAAACTCTTTCTCATTCTCTCCCTGGTTCATTGTGTGATGTTGTGCTTTACACCCACAGGAACTGCTAAATTAATGGGCCAAGTAGGAACTGTTAAAGAAGGCTTTTGTTCCATTCCTTGCTTCCTGTGTTGTGTGGAGTCTCTCCTCTGAACTGTTTTCTCAAGTAGTTGTTAGTGAGGGGAGGCGTGGTCAGTACAGTCTGTATTGTGAAATATTAATGCCAAATCCATACCATTAGAATTAAGGGGAACTTCTGCAGAAATGTTCTTTGGAACCATTTTCAGTGGCTTTCTTTGGGATTTCAAGGAGTTTGCTTTGAGGCCTGATCTTACTGAGCTTTTGTTAATTTTAGTTCTTGGAAGACAAAACAAGTTTGAATTTTATAATTATTTTTTCCAGTGCTTATCGCTGAAGTATATAAATGGCTTTAATATAACCTAGCAACAGTCCTGAGCAAATGATTTTAATTTAAAGTTTGTCTTTAAATTGACTTGAAACAAACTAATGCTCTGTATTTGTGAGTTGATCATCCATTGATTACAATGGATCGACGCTCATTCCAACAAAGAGCTTTTTCTTTGAATTGTTGGGATTGCATAAAATCCTTGTTTTCATAGTCATAGCTTACTTTTCACTGTTTTCCTCTGAATAGCCAGATTTCTCAAATGCATGAGCTTCAGAAATGCCTCTGGATTAAACTTGCATCACATGAGCCCCCCTTCCTTAAACACTAAGCAGTAAAGGCCTGTTCCTAGGAGGACTGTTGGTGGGCCCCTGTTCTGTTTCTGCCTTGGAGAAGGAAGGTGGCAGCGAGGAGGAGAAGAGAGAAAATGTTGGTGTGTGAAATTCTGCCTGGCTAACTCGAATGGCACCTAAAGGGATACATGTATTTGAGTGCATGGCAGAAGGATGGCTTAATAGTTCTTTGGTGTTTTTCATCAGATATAGTATTGATCTTTCTTGTTTCTATAGTGTCTGCTAGTGTTACAAATTGTTCAGATGTTTTGAAAGGCTTTCTGTTTTTTGGATACTCAGCAAACAAACTGTAACTTCAAGAGGTATGATAATTTACCAGTTCATTAGAGTGGGGACAGAGGAGCACAAATGACTTACCATTCCTGTGGCAATGGATTTGTAGCTGCTGAAATGTAGATGTTTGTTAGTGTTGAAGGATGTTCTCAGTTCTTCAGTTTAAACTGGTCTTATTTTCCTTTTATAGGCTCAAGTGTTGGACTTTTTATATATGCAGCATTGCAAAGAGAGCTTATTGATCTATATGGACTGGATGGTTGTCTGCTAATAGTTGGTGCTCTGTCTCTAAATATATTAGCATGTGGCAGCCTAATGAGACCATTGGAGTCATCTGATTCCCCTCCACCAGAAAAAACATGTGTAGACAAAGTTCCAGAACAATATTTTGTTTATCGTGAAAAAGAAAAGACTGTTGAAGAAAATATAAGCATCCTTGAAAAGGGCTACATTGATGAAAAATCTGCTAACAATGTGCATGACTACAAACAGGATAGCATTTTAAATAAGAATGTATTAAGCTCAATAAATGTAAATGAGAAAGACACGTACAAAAAGAAAGTTGTAGAACAGACAAACTTCTGCAAGCAACTCGCCAAAAGGAAGTGGCAACTCTATTTGAACTACTGGGAGGAAACCATGGTTCTTTTTAAGAACAAAGTATTTTCAGCTCTTTTTGTTGCCATCTTGCTCTTTGATATTGGTGGATTTCCTCCTTCTCTGCTCATGGAAGATGTGGCAAGAAGTGCAAACGTTAATGAAGATGACTATCATATGCCTCTAATTTCCATTATAGGCATTATGACTGCTGTTGGCAAGCTTACTTTAGGAATACTGGCAGATTTTAAATGGGTTAACACTTTATATCTGTATGTAACTACCTTACTAATGACAGGAGTGGCCTTGTTTGCAATTCCATTTGCCAAAAGTTACCTTACATTAGCGATGCTTTCTGGGGTTCTGGGTTTTCTGACTGGGAACTGGTCGATTTTTCCATATGTAACAACAAAGACTGTGGGAATTGAGAAACTGACTCACGCGTATGGGATATTAATGTTCTTTGCTGGACTTGGAAATAGCCTCGGACCACCAATTGTAGGTAAGGTCAAGGTAGATACGATAAAATGAGCATGAGCTTGTCAGGACCAAACAGAATTAATTTGCATGCAAGTAGTTCTAGTTGGCCCTAATAACAATGGAAAGATAAAATCAAAATCTTCACGAAAAATTAAAGCCTGTTTCACTTGAGCTATCCAAGCTGATTGTGTTCTGGGTTTGGCTTCGATGAAAGGCACATTTCATGTCTAAATGGTCAAACTGTATTTTAGATTTAGCTTTTTATTTGTGTGGTGTTTTTATTTTACTTTTTTCCCCCCATGATCTATCTCTAACTTACAGTGCTGTGTTACATTTAACTCCTCACTGATAGGCTTCTCTCTTATTTTCACCCTCAGGTTGGTTTTATGACTGGACACAGGAATATGACACTGCATTCTATTTCAGTGGCTTCTGTGTCTTACTGGGTGGATTTCTTCTGCTGTTGGCAGCGTTACCCTGCTGGAATGCCTGCACCAATCAGAGCTCAAAGCTGCCTCCAAATACTTATTCCTACAAAGTTGCATCTAGTGCTTAGGTGACAACTGGAAAACACTTTGTGCTTTTTTAATATTATACAGCAAAGTATTTTAGTAATTTTCCATTTATTTATGAAGCCCCCAATCCTTGTGACTAGAAAAGTTCCATTGTTGCTTGTTGTTCAGTTCGTTTTTCTTCTTTTATTTCTTTTATTTTATCTTTAAGAACAGTCTTATTTTGTCTATTATGCACCATGTTTTCAGCCTGTGTCTACTGTAATTTCCTTTCACACTGTAAGGGGTATATTCTACTGTATTATCAGCTGTACTGTTGGGTTTTTTTAAAGAGGGTGGTGTGGAGGGGTGAAAACCTTGAAGCAAAAATGAAGGCTTGTTCCTTATGGGAAAAGGCTGGCATTTCTGTCACTTTTTATAGGTTTCCAAGTTGCACAATCAGCCTTTACAAGACAAAAATTTGCCTTATTAGAGTGTAATACTGTGGCAAGGTGCTTATAATGTCATGCTTAGATTAACTTTTTGTCTTTTTCAAGTTTCTCCAATTTACAATGAAGTGCCAATTGGGGAGGGAAAAGAGGGGGAACAAAACCAACCTTGTATAATATAACTGGAGCGAACTTTATGAAGTAATAATTCTTACTAGCACTGCAACTAAGTACTATGTTTGTGAGGGTTTCACATTTTGTGAAGTCTGTTTATAAAACTGTTGAACCAAAACCTTTTAAACCAAGGAATAAATATGACTGTTGAAACCATGAAAAGAAATGCTGGCTTGGTTATGCAAGTTCATGATCTTCAGGTTGGAGTTGGAGATCTGCTTACGGATGCTCAGAGGTGATTGTTTCTGAGCAAGTCACCCACGGTTTGGCAGTACTGGGGGTTGCACAGCTACAGGTTAGTAGTTTGAGCCTGCTGTCAAGTGCTTAGCTAGGGCTTAGAGCTTTCAACAAGATAGACCTAATAAAAAGGAAAAATGTGACAGCAACGTCATCTTTGCTCTGTCATGTTTGGAATGGACATAGCAAAAAGAAAAGTTAGCAAAGGGAACAATAAAGCATGGGGGAGGGATAGCAAGAGGTACAGGGGAAGCTGAGGTGGAAGGAGTTGCAACACCACACAGGCCAATGAAGAGAGAAGCCTTGAAACCCATTGCCTTGGATACTCTCTAGCTGCAGGTTATCTGTGAGTGTGTGTGTGTTGGCTTTTTGCTTTTGTTTAACCTAAAGCCAAGGCTGGCATGTCTGGCAGGAATGCTGTGTGATGTTGAAATGTTTTCCGAACCAGCCAGGTGTCATGGTGAAGGCAGGATGACTCAGGTAGCTCTGCACTGCCCCTGCGTGCCCTGCACAATAGCTTTTGCTTCTGCAGCTGCTTCTGCACCAAAGACAAGTCTGCTTGCTTTTGTATAGTAGTCACAGAAATCTATCCACCTGTGGCACATGCTGTGTGCTTTGGCTTCTTGCTGTGGGTTTGAAGGTTAGTGGAGCATGTTGGAAGCGTTGTGGGAAGTAGAAGTTCTTAATCCTCAGTTAAATCTATGGTTGCCTGCAAATGTGTAAGTAGCTCTCAGCAGTACTATGTGCTTCAAATGTCTGCTGTGATTCTGGCTCATAAATAATCCTTAAGTTAAAAAACAGGCAAGTAGCAAGCAACCTTTATTGTCGAAGTGCTATGCACAGAATTACTGTGTTTGCACACCTCATTAAGCAAGAGCGATGTAGCTTCTAAGAGGGGCAGACATAAGTGCGAGTAATGTTCCCTCTTCTGGTCCGAGGTAGGAAAATCCAGCTTGGCTTCAGACAGTTTTTGCTGGCTTTCTGGAATTCACCTATGTTTCTTCATATTAAAGCTTGACAAGATATAGATGTAGTTACTTTGTTTCTGTTTTTTTCCTCCATTCGTCAGCTGGGTGTAACTACTCTGTGGAGTTTTTTTTCCTGGATTTCTTATTCAATGTGGAGAAAATGTTGTGTATTCAATTTAGACACAAATGCAACTCCAGTTCCAAACTGAAGCCCTGAGTATCTGACGTGGATTTGCACCTTTTCATGTGCTGTGTGGCAGCTGTAGTCAGATTTCACTGCATGCATGTAAAAGTGGTACCATGTTTTACACATCTTAAAGAACCTGCAATGATATACTGTATATAGTCAGGGTAGGTGTGCCTTCAGATTAGTATCTTTTAAAGTCTGTTACTTCCTGTCAACAATACATTCTGAGTTCTTTAAATATGAACCTTACATTAGATTAGTTGTCAATCTGAAAAAAACCAGCTGGAATTAATGATAGGGCCATACGTAGCACAGTTTTGTGGTGGAAATTGAGTCTATTATTAGGCAGCTTGATATATTTGGAAATACAGCTAGTGATCTGTGATAGTTTCCTGATGTAACCTTACCCATCAGTGAGGAAAGAGCCTCAAGAGGCTGTTGAAGAATTTTACATTGCCACAGCAGGCAATATGTGTTAGGACTCCAGTTCTAACAGCTAGTTGAGCACTGTGAATGTACTAATCTAGACTTTACTTGATAAACAAGACCTAAGATTTAATGTTTCACTTTTTGCTTTTACTTCTCCCATTTTGCAGGGTTCCTTTCCAAGAGGAGATTTTTAGAGCTGTTGCAACTTGAGTATTTGCTGCAACCCTTTCCTTCTGCCTGACAAAATTAGTGCATAGGTGTGAATGTTTTTTGCAAGGTGGAAGGAGAGGTACCAAATGATTATCTGTGCCTCATTTGCTTGAAAAGTAGATCATCAGCATTAACAGGGTGGTTGAAGTAGATATGTACACAGTTGTGCCATGCAGAATTAAATTCTCCATCTTCTTGAGTTTTATAGTCCCTGAAAAATAGATCTGGAATAGAGGGAATGAGATGCTTAAGTAATTACTCTTTATTGTAGAAGAAAAAGTTATTGTTTGTTGCATAAATTAATTGGTTACTGTGGAGTCAGTCATGAATAGAACATTTATCTTCTTATTTGCAGATACTAAGAAAATTTACTGTAGTTACCAAAAATGCAAGACAAATGAAATTGGTAAGTTTCATTAGATTTTAAAGTCTATTCTGTTCCTTGCTCAGTTGATGGCCTTTATGGTTAGCTGCAAAAATAGATTACATTCCTTTGGTAGCTGTTAATTTGTCTACATCCTGCTGATACTGGATTCCTGCATCATGTACTGACATTAAACCATGTACTGAGTAAGGGCTACAGACCATATGCTGTAAAAATTAATTGAGATTGATTTGCATAGCATTAAACTGACAGAGGGTTTTTTTTTTTTTTTTTTGTTGGAAAGATACTTAAGTCCTTTCAGGAGGGCCTTTCACATATATATAAGGTGAATATGTTGTGCTGAGCATGACACTGGTCAGATTAAAAACAGCAAAATGATAAATGATACAGAAATTGGATAGGTATGCCAAAAGAAGTGGCAAAAGCTGTTTTCTTCTATGAAATAAATTCCTCAGATTCAGAGGACTTATTTCAGTGATGCTTTGCTGTAAGCTCAATTATGCTGAAGAGCCAAGTCAGATTTGACAGTCTTTTTACAAGAAATAGCCTTTAGAGACGTGTTAGTATGCTTTCTGTTTGCCAGAATGCATTTTGCTTTTTACCTTGTTGTTTTTTGGGTTTTTTTAAGACAGATATTTGTGCTTTAAAATTGTGGCTTTTAAGCAATTGAAGCAGTTCTCAGAAGTGGATACACACATGCTCATCTTGTACCATGCTACAATCATGTAATGACTTTGTTACAGGAATTCAGTCATAGAATCATAGAATCATAGAACAGTTAGGGTTGGAAAGGACCTTCCAGTATCTGAAGGGGGCCTACAAGGATGCTGAGGAGGGACTATTCATCAGGGACTGTAGTGACAGGACAAGGGGTAACGGATTCAAACTGAAACAGGGGAAGTTTAGATTGGATATAAGGAAGAAATTCTTTACTGAGAGGGTGGTGAGGCACTGGAATGGGTTGCCCAGGGAGGTTGTGAATGCTCCATCCTTGGCGGTGTTCAAGGCCAGGTTGGATGAGGCCTTGGGTGGCATGGTTTAGTGTGGGGTGTCCCTGCCCATGGCAGGGGGGTTGGAACTAGATGATCTCAAGGTCCTTTCCAACCCTAACTATTCTATGATTCTATGATTCTATGACCTTAAGATCATCTAGTTCCAACCCCCCTGCCATGGGCAGGGTCATGGAATGATTGGAGCTGGAAAGGACCTTTAAATATCCCATAGTGATTTCAAGTTTCTTTAAATAGTTGGTTTGTTTCTGGTTTGTTGTCACTTTCGTGGCTCTATGCAGAAGGCTCCTCTCCTTTCTTTTATATCCTTACTGTAAGGCCTTACATTTTCTGCAATAGCTTTTATATTATTTTTCTTTAGTGTGTCCATAATTTTTTTGCAACAACACAGTCAGTCGTAGCTGTATTTGTTCCACGTGTGGAGTATTTGCTTGCTTGGTTTTGTCTCAGTATTAAATAATGACATCAGTGCAAACTGGCTTTATTAACCCTAAAATAATTTAATGTTGGCAGAACCTAAAGGTCAAGATGTCTAAAATGAGAAACTTGCTGAAATTATTGGCCAGAGCCATAGGAAAAGAATGATCTGAATGTAGATCTTTCAGCTTCTCTGCCTGGAGATGCTGAAGACTTCATTTAATGAGGAATGGGGGTCTTGTGCACGTGCAATAAGGAAGAGTGAAGACAGGACAAATCTTTCAGCTCTGGGATTTCACTGCTGTGTTTTCTTCTCTTTGGATCACCTGTGTCAGGTGCAGCTTTGTGCTGGGTTCACTGCAGTTTTCTGAGGTAGTATAAGATGAAAGGTGGGAGAATTGCATGCCTGGAGCATGAGATTTAACACTTGGGTACCTCCAGTCTCCTCACTTAGCATGCAACAAGGTGTATTGTGCAGTTTTCAGTCACTGAATACGTACCTCAGGAGTCTTTGAGGGAACATCCCTGTACAAACTCATCACTGAGCCCCCAGTGTCGCTGCAGAGGAATTAGGTACAGTGAGTTTTCCAGGCCATAGTTTAAAGCTGTGTTTTCTGCCAGTGGAAGTGCTTGCTTGAGACACCCAGCAGCACACCACTGTGGGTGCTGTGATGTAAACAAGCTCAGAGAACCTCTGGAAATGGTTTTTGTTATTAGGGGTTTTTTTTGTGGCTGATATCAGCTCGCTGTTTTTACAGTGCAGGCTCACATGTAACTGCTAGCATGACAAGCCATAGTGCGCTGCAGCACATGGGTGGGTAGGAGCTTGGAGCAATTCCTCTGTAAGCTGCTCCTGCAGCCATGCCCCTCTGTGGTGAAACTGCAGTAAATGTTGTTCCCAGCTGCCTTTGGCTCCAAGCTTTATCTTACTTGGTCATAGCTAAACTTGCAAAAACATTTTCTTTTAGTTCAGATTAATGTTGTTTTGTTCCCCTGTTTCTCTCTTTGCAGGCTGAATATCACCCAACTAAGCTCTCTTTCCTCCTCTCCTAGTGACACAGCTTGTGTTGAAAAGTAAACATGTTTTTAGTGATTAAGAGCAGTGACTAGGAGATGTTGCTGAGTAACAAGATGAATACCTACCCCTTGTTTTGTAAATGGCCAGTGCGCTGACCATCCCCATATTTACAGATCATATCTAAATTGTGTGGGTTTTTTGTGGCTATAACTTTAAAATTTGATATATGACATGCATTTCAAGTTGTATCAGGTCACAGTGTCTTCTGTTGGAATCAAATTACTTTGCTGTTTAATTAAAATGTCCCTGGGTTAGAATGGTTGTCTCCCTGCTCTGCATTACTCAGGGGACCATCTTTGCAAATTAGGATAACTGAAATAATCTGGCATGTCTTGAATTACAGTCAATACTGTGTATGAGGTTATGCAAGGATCTGTAAAAATGCTTCAATTAATATTTGCTTCAAATAAAACAGGGCTGGGATTCAGAGAGTATGGGATAAAAATATTGCATTTACAAGACTAGGCTTGACAACATGTTGCCTATCCAGATTGTAGTTTTAGGTAACAATTAAGTAGTCACTGTTTTGGGTGCGTGGATGATCATTCTGGATTCCTGGGAGACTGAGAAGAGGGAATACTCACTGAGCACAACATTTACCAGGTTGCTTCAGAAATAGGGGTCTCAAATTTGCACATGACAGACTGCATTACTGAAAGCAGGGTTTCAGCATCTTGCCTTTCTGACAGGGATGATAAGACTTTGGGGAGGGAGGAAAATTTTCTTGCCATCATGTATGTATTTCTGTGGGCTTTTTTCTGGTAACCCGTGCTTTATGCTCCAGCATATGAACCCAAATAAGCAACAGTGGTCAGACTGTCTAGTTGCAGAATGGCCCTTACACCAGTATTTACTTTTTACCAGATAGAGCCTTTATTGGGTACAACTGTATTTCCAGCTGCTTTGGAGATATTTTTCCCTTTCAAGTTTACCCTATTGTCAAATTTTGGGATGTCAAAAATGGGATTTGGTTCCTCAGTCGATTCCATGAATAAAAAGTTAAGTTATCAGCTTTATTCATGTGTAGTTTGAACTTCATGATATAGGCTGAAATGGGTTTTACATAATTTGTAAGGCTTGAAAAAGATCTTTACTTACTACATTATGATAGTTTTCAGCCCACAGCTTGGTTTTGCTGATGTCCTGCTCCTTAGAAGCAATAGCAAGATAGTGCCTTTAGATACTGCTGCAATACTGAATTTTGAATGCTGGCTTGTTTTCCTTGGGGAGAGCATCAAGAAAAATAAGAGCCATGGGTGCCAGATGGAAATTAGAGGAAAAAAAAAAAAGAAATTCAAAACAGGAAGCAGAAAGAGGCAGGCTCCAATTCAACCTTCATGACATTTCACTCAAAGAGAAGAGTATTGACAGTTATTGACCTGCCACTTGCAAGTGACTTTCAGTTCTGCAAAGCTGCTGAGGAAGTGTGCAGAAAGCTGCACACTTTTCTAAAGCCTTTTAAAGAAAAAAATGATGCTACAGTGTTTAATAGGCTGGGAGGAAAAAAAAAAGGCAAGCAAGCAGTCTGAACATGTGTCTCCTACTGTTTTACTGGGCAGTTCTCCACATGCCTGTAATTCAGCTGCCTGGAAATAGGCTCTGCTGAGCCACTGCAGGACACCAACACATCGCTTGCCAGAGATGGGTGTAGATTGAGGGAAGCAACTCCAGGCTTGCCAGGTGAGTTAATGTAATGCTGCATCTACTGTAACAAAGAGCCTTGCCGTGGCTCAGGAGATATTTGTTCAGGCACAGCACCAGACTAACGTGTCTGACTCATGAAGAAGGGGGCAATTCCCTTGCACCTGCCTAGCTCTGGCCATGGAGACATAACCCATCTGATCCTGGACATCCATATCCTGAGGAGATTACACAATCAATAAAACCACAAAGTTAAGAGGGATGCTTGTGGCAGCTGACAAGAGTTTGCCTGGATTGTGGCCTGTGTACTCATTCCATAAGCTCAGTGAAAAGCAATGCATGTAGCAGCAGGGGAGAGCTGCTTTCTTGTCAGGACAGCAACTTTTCCTTTCTGATAATGTAGCTTAGTGAGTAGACATTGTTGGCAGTCAAAATACTGTGATGAGAGATATGTGGTAAGCGTTCTCTAAGTTTGGGCTATGGCTTTTAGCAGCTAAAATGTAGGAAAGTGTATTGATACAGTAGTTATTAAAATACAAATACTATTTTTTCATGCCTTGTTTCTTGCCAATGATTTCCTAATCCTAGATGCATTTTTTCCCCATCTGTATTTCTGTCTTGGTTGTAGCTCATATTTTCATTTTTTCCTTTCATTTGAGACTCACTATAGTTTCTCTACCAGCTCCATATACTTTAAAATGTGCAATTTTTCAGAACTTACTCATTTTCTAGTTTAAAGTAGCTCATGATGAATTGAAAGAAAGTACACAAAAGCTGTGTGTTTAGGGTGGCAATGAAAACCTGCTTCAAAAGCCAGTAAGACAGGTTCATCTGATGGAAACCCATCTGTGCCTCCTGACTGTTTTTAATGATATTTGAAAGATGCTTTTATGGGGCTTTTTTATGGGGCACAAGGGTTGTTGTCAAGGCTGAGATGGTGTAACCAATACAGCATAGTGCATTGAGCAAGTGATCATGCTGATCCCGAAGATTACAAAGATGAAGTTAAAAATACATCCCTGAATGTGAGGGTCTTGAGTGCTTTCAGCCAGGGAGGAAACAATGCAATTTTTCTGTTTTCCTTCTGTTCAGACAAATCTCTAGGACTTCGTGGCATTTCTAATCCTACTTGATGAAGCTGTTAGCTCTGAAGTTTAAGAGGTCAGCACAGACACTTCACATGGGTTTATGGGCTTGTCATGGTGTCTTATCCTATTTTTAAAACTCAGATAAACTGTAAAGTCAGAGCAATAAAGGTCCTACTTATACCTGTGGCTTTTCTCTGAGCTCCCCACCCAAAACAGTGGTTTTCAAAATGGTTCTGAACAGTGCATTGGAGACAGATAACTCCTGCTAGAACATCACCTTACACTTTGTTGTCTCAAAGTGGCTTCTCCTTCTCCCTTGGCACCCACAGGGTCTGTCTGGTCCTTTTTATCCCTCGCTGCCACCAGGCCCTGGTGCTGGGCTGGGCAAGAGATGGTGTACTATGTCTCACAGCTGTGGATGCTGAAGGCTGTCCAGGGTACATGTGCTGATTTTCCTGTTGGCAAGCTGCAAAAAGCAGCACCATTAGCTATGAGGTCCTGTGGGATGCTACCCTGTGACCTTTTCCTCCACTAGGTTGCTGTTTACGGTATATATGGGAAGAAAAGGTTTTTAAAGCAGTTGAAACGAGTTTGATTATGTGAACTGGTAATTTCCAGTGTTTTGGATGCAACACAATTCATAATCTTCCTGTATTAACAGCATAATCTAGCAGCTCCAGCAGAGGAATTGCAGAGAGTCTGGAGTGTTTCCTACAGATGAGACAAATTTAATGGTGGTTTCATAAGCTGATTAGCTTGTATTTATGGTTTTCTCTGACCTCCTGACACACTGCAAGGGTTTTTCTTCTCTGCAGTTATTCATTTGAAAAACAAGAAAAAAGACCTAAACTCTCTAAGTACATCAATGCATCAACACAATTAAAATTAAGGCAGCACAAATTCTGAGATGCCAGAAGATAAGCATGTGACTGAAACAGCGTTTATGGTGAACAGTGCTTTAAATGAAAAACATACACTATTGATTTTTTTAATCAGCATTATATGTCTGCGTGTCCTTGAAAAGTTGCTTTTGAAGTTGCCACTGGATAATGAGGACCATGTCATGGAGGGGCTGGCTAGCAGTTGCAATTCAATTAAATTTCTTTGCTTCAGGTCAAGCTTTATGCATTTATTTATGAAGCCCAGGGTCCTACTCCTGTCCTGATCATCCAGTGCTCAAAGGCTGCAGTTGGGATCAGTGGAGCTGCTTTCCCCAGTGTTTACTTCTAATCCAGAGCCACTGTGGCCTCTCCAGCTGGATCTGTGCCATGGCAGGACTGCTCACACAGCATCACCACACAGTCTCCCTGCAGGGCACACGTTCCGGCTGCTCAGCTCTTGCCCACCAAGAAGGGCTTTCTTTCCTATTTGGCTGGAGGCTTGGAGACTCCTGAAGCTGAGACATAGATCACTAGGCTAGCAGAACAGGCTGCTTCAGCTTTGAAGGAAAACTGAAATAAACCATGAAGCCTCGGTTAATTATTTTTCTTGCTGCTATTGTCTTTTACTGCTGCTGACAGTACATTTACCTCTGCCCTTTCTCACGGGGATCCTGTTTTTCCTGATGCTTTCTTTAAAAACTCTTGTTTTCTAAGAAGAAAACTAAGCTTTTCTGTTTTCCTTTAATGTTAATTCTTTTTCTAGCTTTTTGAGACACCAGCAACCCTCAAAAGGAGCTCTTTCAGTAGCTGGCAACTATGCTCCCAGTGAAGGGAGTACCGAAGCAGCCGTGGAGGCTCCCCCAGCGCTGTGGACCACACAGACCAGGGCACTGCCTTTCCTCGCAGGCCTCCCCCTGGGCAGCAGGGTGCTAAGAGACCAGAAGTTTTGGTTTTAATTTAGACACAGCCCTTGAAGTCAGGGTGTCTGCTCAAAGTACCATACATCCAATTCGTATAGCTGAAGTCCTGCAGGGTCTGACTTTGATCCAGAGGTTGTGAAGGAAGGGTTTGAATTGCAGCTACACTCTATGAGCAATTAGATGTTTAATTGGTGCTGCCTGTGGCCTTCTGCTCTTTGTACAATACCAGTGCGAGGAGAAATAATCCCTCTGATCTATGTTATTTTGCACAAAAGGAAAATCCTGTCTATGGCCTGGGGCTCCTTGCTGTGTCTGAAGCGAGGTTTGCAAGACTACCTCTCCAGCAAGCCTCGTGTGCCCCCTAGCTGTTGAAGGTTTCTGAGGAACTGAAATGACTTAATTTTCTGTAAGTCTTGATGAATTTTGCAGGCAAGTCTTGAAAAAAAATCTTCAATAATTGCAGTTAGAGGAGCAGTAGAGACCAAGAGGCTGATTGCAGTTGCTGCTGCCTTGTTTGCCCTGTGATGATCCAATAGAAAAACAAGTGTGCTTGTTGCTTAGGTAGAGAATTTGTTGCTTTAAAATGTGTTGCCTGAAGTTTACATGTTCAGCTGAAGCAGGGGAGAGTGATATGTCAGCAGGGTGATTCCTGTGACATCTAAGAAGATGGAAGCTGAAAATGTGCTGTGGGTGGGCAGCAAAGAGTTAGAGAGATGGGGTTTGTTTTTTAATTTTGGGATTTTTTTGCACAGGCCTTTTTGTGAGATGTTTCTCTGCAGAGAGCAAATTGCTGCCAGCCCACGGGCATGGGCAGCTGGGGTGCTTGTGGCTCTGAGTGCCTTGTACTTTTGTCTGTCTCAAAGGGACCCAGCAAAAGTGGGGGAGCTGCTCCTGTTCCAGCTGCCTTGCAAACACAGTGATGAAGTATGTGAGGCACAGAGGGCAGAAAAGCACTGGGTATGGTGGCTGGAGGGCAGTGATGGCAGGGCAGAGAAGTTGAATGCAGGAGGGGAGGGGATGTTGCACAGCAAAATGCCCTCTGTATCCTCTCAGATATGAGTGCTGGACACCATACTGCTCTGACAGATGACAATGACACCATGGGAGGACCAGCACATTCTCTCCTCTTTTTTAGCAGTCACTTTTATACAGAGCAGTGCTGGGGGAGCAGTGCCATCAGCCTCAGCACTGCCTGTGGGCTCAACAGTCAAGGAAGAGGGCCAGGAGACCTGTGTGGCTAAATAGGGAACTGCTGGGTATGCTCAAGTGGAAGAGCAGAGTTTACAGGTCATGGAAGGAGGGGCTGGCCACTTGGGAGGAATATAAGGCTGCTGCTAGAGGATGTAGGAAGGCAGCTAGGATGGCTAAGGCCTCCTTAGAATTAAATCTGGCAAGAGGGGTCAAGGACAGCAGAAAGAGTTTTTTCAAATACATAGCTGATAAAACTAACACCAGAGGCAAGGTAGGCCCACTGGTGAATGGGGTGGGTGCCCTGGTGACAGAAGATACAGAGATGGCAGAGTTATTGAATGCCTTCTTTGTCTCTGTCTACTCTGCTGGAGGTAGTCCTGAAGAGCCCTGTACTCCTGAGACCTCAGATGAAGCCAGGTCACTGGAGCAGTTTGCCTTAGTCGATGAGGAATGGGTTAGGGACCAGTTGAGCGATCTGGACATCCATAAATCCATGGGTCCAGATGGGATGCACCCGCGGGTGCTGAGGGAACTGGCGGAAGTCATTGCTAGACCACTCTCCATCATCTTTACCAAGTCTTGGGAAACGGGAGAGGTGCCTGAGGCCTGGAGGAAAGCAAATGTCACTCCAGTCTTCAAAAAGGGCAAGAAGGAGGACCCGGGTAACTATAGACCGGTCAGCCTCACCTCCATCGCTGGGAAAGTGATGGAGCACCTTATCCTTGATGCCATCTTAAGGCATGTCAAGGATAAGAGGGTTATGAGGGGCAGTCAACATGGCTTTACCAAGGGGAAGTCATGCTTGACCAACCTCATAGCCTTTTATGAGGAAATAACACGGTGGATGGATGATGGCGGAGCGGTGGATGTGGTCTACCTTGACTTCAGCAAAGCATTTGACACAGTCTCCCACAGCATCCTCACAGCTAAATTGAGGAAGTGTGGTCTGGATGATCAGGTAGTGAGGTGGACTGCGAACTGGCTGAAGGAGATAAGCCAGAGAGTTGTAGTCTATGGGGCGGAGTCTAGTTGGAGGCCTGCATCTAGCGGAGTGCCTCAAGGGTCAGTATTGGGACCAGTATTATTTAATATATTCATCAATGATTTAGATGAGGGAATTGAGTGTACTATCAGCAAGTTTGCTGATGACACTAAGCTGGGAGGAGTGGCTGACATGCCAGAAGGCTGTGCTGCCATCCAGCGAGACCTGGACAGGCTGGAGAGTTGGGCAGGGAGAAACTTGATGAAATATAACAAGGGAAAGTGTAGAGTCCTGCGTCTGGGCAGGAACAACCCCAGGTTCCAGTATAGGTTGGGGAACGACCTGTTAGAGAGTAGTGTAGGGGAGAGGGACCTGGGGGTCCTAGTGGACGGCAGGATGACCATGAGCCAACACTGTGCCCTTGTGGCCAAGAAGGCCAATGGCATCCTGGGGTGTATTAGAAGGGGGGTGGTCAGTAGGTCGAGAGAGGTCCTCCTTCCCCTCTACTCTGCCCTGGTGAGACCGCATCTGGAACATTGTGTCCAGTTCTGGGCCCCTCAGTTCAAGAAGGACAGGGACCTGCCGGAGAGAGTCCAGCGCAGGGCAACTAAAATGATTAAGGGAGTGGAGCATCTCACTTACGAGGAAAGGCTGAGGGAGCTGGGTCTCTATAGTTTGGAGAAGAGGAGACTGAGGGGTGACCTCATTAGTGTATGTAAATATATAAAGGGGGAGTGTCACGAGGATGGAGCCAGGCTCTTCTCAGTGGCAAACAATGATAGGACAAGGGGTAATGGGTACAAACTGGAACACAAGAGGTTCCACTTAAACTTGAGAAGAAACTTCTTCTCAGTGAGGGTGATGGAAGACTGGAACAGGCTGCCCAGGGGGGTTGTGGAGTCTCCTTCTCTGGAGACATTCAAAACCCACCTGGACACATTCCTGTGTAACCTTATCTAGGTGTTCCTGCTCTGGCAGGGGGATTGGACTAGATGATCTTTTGAGGTCCCTTCCAATCTCTAACGTACTGTGATACTGTGATACTGTGAACAGGCCATAAACATTATCCATATATGTTTCCATCCATGTGAACATTAGCCATAAAGTGGCTAATTCCATAGGGTGGCAGCACTAGAGGGGTCAGGACAGTAACAGGGCCCCTCAAGCAGCCACAGCTGTGGTGATGGGCCGAGGTGGAGCACATCTACAGTGATGAGGCAAGGCTGCCCCTGCCTGTGGTGGGGAAGGACAGGCACCAGCAGGTAGCCATGGGGTTTGTGTGGTGTCCCCTCTCAGTGGCTGCATGGCACTGGCCAAAATGAGCTTGAGGAGAGTCAGCTGTGGTGTGGGAATGGCCCATGAGCCTTGGAGAAAGCACATGTCGTGGCTTAAACCATGACAGGGTTAAATGCCTGTTGGGCCAGCCAAGTCAGCCAGCCACTTCTGGTGCACAGGAGAGTGAAAGCGTAATTTTCTGAGGGCTGGAAAGCACAGACCTGAGAGCAGCAGTGAGAATTTTTGCTCAGCCATGAACTCTACTCACTAGGGATACAGCCATGTCCTGCCTGTGTGCGGGTTGGCATACCCTAAGGTGAGAGCAAGGCTCTTGCCTTGCTCATGAGGTCTCTTCTCATGCCAGGTAGGCAGAAAAGCCTTAAACTGTAGCATTTCCAGACGTCATTGTGGGATCTTGGGGAGAGGTAAGTGGGCTAAAAATCTACTATTTTAAGTGATGTTCCCTTTATTAAGGAAGCGGAAATTGCCATCTGTGCTGAACCAGCAGTCCAGTGCATTGATAAAGTAACTCCTGATTTTCTAGTACTCCACAAAGGAGTTCTAACTCTCAGTGCCTCCATTTTTTAAACTTTGTGTATTTTGGGGTTTTTTTTGTATGGTTTTTGTATGTTTTTTTTTTTGTACCCTCCACGGCAGGGGGGTAGAACTAGATAATTTTAAGGTCCTTTCCAATCCTAATTATTCTTTGATTCTACGAACCAAATTTCTATCAAGAATCTCCCCAATTAGACTTGACTGCAACATTATTTGCTCTATTGTGGCTTATTTCCTAGCAGAGGCTTTGTATCTGAAAGTATTATAATACAAGATGTTGGGCTTAACAGCATCTACATCTTCCGTATTTCAAAGGCTGAGCGGATCCTTGCTTATGTGTTTACCAAATGATTGTGCAAGTGTTATATAAATGTGTATCTGTAATATGCATACACTGTAGGTCATCTCAAAATATTTTACTTAACTGCTGCTAGCAGGCAGAATGGACAGCAGGTAGTATGAATATCTGCAAACCTGCATTGAAAAACCCCACTCAGAAGTAAATATCAAACACACAATCAGTGTGCTCCAGGAAGCTGTGCTTTTGTGTGTGTTAGGTGCCATGGAAACATCTGATGGTAACACATCCATTAGCTTGTGCAGTGTTCCTCTGGATGCAAGTGCTGGCTACAAGGAATCCACCTCTGCTAGCAGTTAATTTCTACCTTCGACACAATATGGAGTGAAACTACTGATTAAGATGATGCCTAGCAATTATGCTATAAGTTAATTACAGAGGAACAGCCTTGGCCAGACTGCATGGGTTTGTGAAAGGAAGAAAGGTGATGGTGTCTTCTGAACAGCACAGCTGAAATATTGACACTCTCCTGCAGTCTAATATGGGAACAAGTGCTTCCCTTTCAATCTGTGTAAGTGAACTTAAAATCTGGCTTCTTGAGTCCTTTCTTACATCTTTTCTTCTTTCTGAGAAGGCTGTACTTCTTCCCCCAACCCAGCTGCTGCATCTGAACAGGGAAAGAGGAGATATTTAGAGTAATATGTCATAAATACTTTAGAGGCTTTTTTTCACACTTAGCAGCTTGTATATTAAAAATGCTATAAAATATGTTTGATACATGCTGATATTGGTTCCTTTTAGGTAATTATGGCTTCAGCATTAACATCATGTTCTAAGCATGCTTATGTACTGAAAGAGTGAAATGGGTCTAAGGGTTTCAGTGCATGTTTGTGTGTGATTGCCATGGCAGCACTGCTGGACGTTGCCTCCTCAAGTTTTGGCTTGGGCCTTTACTTAAGAAGTAGGCTTTTTAAGCTGAAAAATAGCTTTTCTATAGTGCTTCAGCTACAAATCTATAAGTCTTTCGTTTTTCCTTTGGAAAACATAGTAACAAAAACATTTAAGAGCCTGGTTTTAGAATGTGTTGGGATAAAGCTACAATATATTAAAATCCCCCCTTAAAATGATATGCAGGTACTGTTTCAATATTCCTGACACAGAACTGGTAAATCTGGGTGTTCCTGGTTTGGACTTCTGTTCTCATGGCATGGTGGAAACACAGGTCCTCTGCTTCGTGATTGCAAGCGTAGCCTGCCTGGTAGGAAAATGAGGGCAAAATGTAGCACAGTGAGTAACGTCACCCCCTTGTAAGGCAAAGCAGAGGGGTATAAGAGGAGGGAAGGAGTATAAGAGAGCAAGGGATCCTCATGGCCAGGCTGCATTTCCTCCTTTCTTACATGCGACTCCCTGAGGCACTGCCTGCAGGGCTGAGGGGCTCAGCAAGCCTGGCTGTGGAAGCTTCCAGAACCAATCAGAACCTTCGCGCCCTGCTCAGGGCAGCCCCCTTCCCTCACAGAGGCCCCTGAGCCCTGCTGCCGCCTCTAGTGCAGGCACCCGTGTGATAGCACTTGTACTGGGCAAGCCTTTGTCCAAACAAGGTGACAAAGCAGCTCCCGAGTGCAGGTTGTTCATGTGTTTTTGCATTGGTTACTGTGATAAGAAGTTATGAATAATCAGGTGAGCAGATGGGAACCATTTACCAGGCTTGTGCCGTGGCTGCTGCTTAAATTCTCATTCTGGCTCCTCTGTGAATCTTGCATGTTTTACCTTTGTGAGTTGGGTGCAAATTGGCACATTTCACGGGGTTGGAAGGCTGTGCACCAGCACTTGGTCAGCTTTTTCCCTGAGTGCTGGGGCTCTTCTTGAGGCAGGGGTTTTGCAACCCCTTTCTGTCTTAAGCGGTGCATCTGCCTTGACCTGAAGCCCCATTTTCTCTGAATGTAAGTATAAATG
This sequence comes from Psittacula echo, assembly GCF_963264785.1. NCBI lineage: Eukaryota > Metazoa > Chordata > Aves > Psittaciformes > Psittacidae > Psittacula > Psittacula echo. The sequence goes on from NC_137743.1 coordinate 50,314,249, forward strand.
TGTTTTATTAGGATTTACCCCATTGCAGGTCCTGCTTCAGCTCTACAGAAGAATAATATTAGTATTTTAAGAACATGCAGTAGAAGTAGAATCTGTACTAAGATGCTATAATGAGGACAGTAATTTTACTTAAGGTGTAGACCCTTGGACCTTAAAATAATAAAAGCCACTTCTTCTTATCACTTGCCTGTGTGATAACCACATAAATGTATTGGCTTTCGCAAATCATAGGTGTGGTTATGTGGATTTAACTGTACGAGTTTACAATAACAGAAACAAAGCTCGCTAAAGACACAAGATTAGACAAGTTAAAAAGGGCCAGAGCTCTTTAGCAAAACGGAGTCACATAGCAAAAGAATTTGTAAAGGTAAAAGAAAGAAGGGGGCGGGAGGGGGGGCTGGATATAAGCAAAGCTAGTGCCTGGAAAATATAAAGTACTTTTTAGCTTAACTTAGGTTGTAGAAAGAGAACAGTGTTTATGTTTTAAGTCTGTGGAATTTAGGGGCCCCACTAAACATGAGTTAATTGTTTCACACTTGTCTTCTAAAGTATCTTTAGCTTCAAAGAACAATGTTTGTGTTGTAGGTCTGTGGTGAGATAACAGGATTTAGTGGCCCCACTAAACCTAAACGAGTTATTTTCACACCATCCTTCTATTTATCAGTTAGTTTAGAGACAGAGCCTCCCAAACATCTGTTAGCTTGGGATACTCCTTTTCTGCCCATCCTGCAATGAATTTTGCAGGAAGGTCACACTGTTTCAAATCTTTGCTAGTTATCAGAAGAATTATAGATATGGCTGGTTTCAGCTAATTTGTGATTACTGGGGCATCCAACTGTGCCAAAGGTGAAAAGTACACAGCGAGGAAGACTGCTTACTTCATCCTCAAGACCCCTGCCCACAATCACCGGAGAGCAGTGCGCAAAAGCCGAGAGGAGGAGACTTGAAGTATATAAACCTGTAACAAATACTAATCACTTGCGCCTCTGGCTATGGTCATGACCCAGTGCTGTCGCTTTTGCTTTATTGACTTTGTCCCTCAATAAAACCTTGCTATCTTGTTTAGAGGAGTGAGTTCGTATTTAACACCTGTTTTTATTCCCCAGAAATCTTTATCTTCTATTCAAGTCAGGCACACAAGTAAAGTCTCACCAGATCTCGGAGAAAGAAGCACGTTTGGTGTTCCTCTGGAAACCCTCGTACAGGATGCAACGCAATATGGAATTCCTTTTCTTGTGACACAGATGGTGGAGTACCTAGAAGCATTTGGTAAGTTCATCTTTTCTCTGTTTGGTTTCTGAAGACTGTTATTCTTTGTTTACACTGTATTTTTCAGCTGTAACTGCTGAAGTATATTTTTACAATTATTATGTTTTTTTAGAGGAGCTCTTTCTTTTTGAGATTCAGTTTTCATCAAACAGGTATGGTAATGCAGCCATTGGCTACTGATTCATATTTCTTCTTAAACAGGCCTGGAGCGTGTCGGTATATTTCGAATCAGTGGCTCAGTAAACAAAATCAAGGAATTGAAGCAGAAATACAATCAAGGAGAAAAAGTAGACCTTGTTAATGATGGAGATGTTGATTCTGTTGCCAGTCTCCTAAAACTCTTTCTGAAAGAACTGCCAGTGGCTGTTTTTCCAGACAACATCTGTTCTGGCTTGCTAAACACTTTCCAAGGTAAAGAAACAAGCACATTCCAAGCTTTTGTCCTTTCTTTGGCAGTGACAGATAATGTGTTCATTGCACCTTCCTGTAAGAAAGGGTTTAAGTTTCCTTAACCTGAGAGTGATGTTTAATTGCTTCTGATGGACCAGTCTTCCCTGAACTTGTCTGTAACCTTTATTTTTTAAATTCACTAGGGCTTTCAGACTCCCCAACATTCTGTGGCAAGGCATTCTGCAATCCAATCCTGTATTTATTGAGAAAGTACCTCTTCTGCATGCTTTCTTTTAAAATTTGATAACTTACTTGTTGCTGGGATAATGTTTTTGTTTTTAATCAAATCACCATCGTAATGCTGTTTTGTATAGCCACTGCCTCACTTCAGTCTTTTCCAAGATAGAGCCTCTTTCTCTATTTAACCTTCCTATGTACAGAAGCCTTTTTGTACATCCCTGTTCCTTTTTTAGGACTTTTTACTAGTTTTCTTATAGTCTGCTTGGACAGCAGTGTATGGAACAGCTTGAAGTATTTAAAATGCAAAGCCAAAATGAGTACCTACAGTAATACACTGTCTAGTTCCCTACTCATGTTTATAATAGCTGAGCTAAAGCATCCAGATAATTCAGCCTAGTGATTTTAGCGATAACTCAGGTGTTTGCATACAAATAAGTGGGTTTTGTGGGTTAGAATGCAGGTTGCTTTTGTTCAAACTTCATCCGCTAAGTGCCAAGTTTTATATATGTATTTTACTAAAAAAAAAAAAATTAAAAAAAAGGGAAAAAAACAAAAAGGAAAAAAGAGTCACTTCCATGATCTATGCAAGTCTGTGCTGAAAGATTATGCGTTTTTGCGAGCACCTTCTTTTGAATACCCTGAACAGTTTTGCTGGTATTTTTTTCTTTCTTTTTTTTTTTTTTTTAATTATTTTTTACCCCACTCCATACCCTTTTGCATATATCTCATTAATAGGTTGAGCACCATGGGTGCCTTCATGTAATGTTTGTTTTTAGGGCTAAACTTGCCCTTTAGAGCATGATTTGTGATTCATAATGTCAGAGCTACACAGATGTGTCCTGGTAATGTATGGCAAAATTGAGCATCAGCTGCCAATTTTTGAGCAGTACTGTCATCTTGGTTCTAAATAACCAGGAGACTTTATCATACTAATTCTGAACTGGTGATCAAATAAAGATGTTTGTGAACCTATTTTCTGTTTTGTAACTGTTACTTGGAGAATGAGAACCTAGAAAATGCTAAGTATCCCCAATTTAGATTTTTAAGCATCTCTTGTGTAACTACTGTTGCATATTTGTAGAACAAAAATGTTTTGAGACTGAGAGCTACCAGTTAGTCAGGAAATTAAGATAAAAATGTGGGGCTGAAAGGGTACAGTTTCTTATTCCTCTTAATGTGACTCATGCTGCATGCGTAAAATCTCTAGGGATAATCAAGGCTGACAATATTGTGTCATCTTTAAAGGTACTTTTAAGGATTCAGGTAAATTACTACTGCCTGCAATTCCATTTAAAAAGCAGCCAGTACCAGATGATTCTGTCATAATAGGAAGAATAGCAGAAACAGTCTATATAACACTCCGTATCTGGAAAATCCATGGTACTTAAATATTGATATATGAAAATTGTTAAAATTTAGTGTACAAATTCTTTGTTTAGGACATAATTTTTCTTTATTTTGCTCTAATGTGTTTTAAAACCTTCCCTCTTTCTCAGATCTATAAAAATGTCTATGATGAAATTGTGTTATTATTAGGAATATCTGTGTCATTTTTATTTTCCTCCCCAGAGCACAAAATCCACACAACAGAATGCATAGAGAACCTGAGACAATGGCTCAACTGCCTACCCAAAGCTCATCAGAACCTTCTTCAGTTCCTGTCTGCTTTTTTGTTAAAGGTAGCAACACACAGTGCAGTGAATTTCATGACTCTGGAAAACTTAGCCATTGTGTTTGGACCCACTCTGTTCAAGTGAGTATTCTCTATTTAGCTACCTTTATTAGGACTGCTAGATCGCACTTTAAAATGAGGCTCTCTGTCATAACTATATGTCCAGTAATCAGTGGAACATTTGGAAAGTTAAATGTTTATATAGTGTGTTATGCGTGGAGGTAACAATTCTGAGCTGGCTGACCACCTTCATCCTGTCAGGCACTGACTGTACAGGTCCAGCCTCCAGTAAGAAACCATGTGAAGACAAGAGGCATGAGAGATGGAGAGCTGTTTAATGAGAACTACTCTTCTTTTCTTAGCCAAGTTCAGTTCTGACTGTAGAGGTTACTTAGATGTTAACCTTGATTCTGAAAAGCTAAGACTGACTTTGGTCTTGAAATAGCATTTGATATCAGAGAAAGGAATCTCTTCTATCAAGAAAGGGAAGTAACTCATTCTGTCCTTGCAGAACGACTAAACTGCAAATCGACATCCAAACAGAGGCCAGATGAGCTCAAAAGCAATGAGTTTCTGGCTGAAGCTGGAGAAGGTGTGTTTGGGATAATAGTGAAAGGAACACATACCTAGGTGCTAAAAAAGAAAGGTGGGAGGGCATACATCTTGCAAGTCAAGGTGGTGAGGAAGAGCAGTGATCTGATAATAGAGGATTTTCCAGTGAAGCTGAAATGATTCAGTTCTTTATTCTGTCCACCATGTTGCTACTAGAGGATACTAAAATGTTTATGTCTGTCTTACAATTTGTAAAACCTTTAGTGGCTCACAGATGTTCCAGCTTAATGTGAATGATAAGCCAATGCCCCTTTGCAAAATGTATATATTAACAATTAGTATTTTCTATGCAGTAAAAAAGCCGTGTTACTTTTCACATTTTTTTTGTATGGCAAGCAAAGTAAGTTATTAAGAAGATATATTCAGGTAAATTAGTACCAAAAGTATTAGAAATCAATGACAGGCTTTGTGTTGGGGAGCTGTACTTTTTGCTGCTGTTTCCATAGATGTCTCTGTGTCTGTTTACCTGCTGTATGGGCTTATCAGCAGATGTACCAGCATACAGCCTTTGCAGGTGATATAAGGGAAAGTACACTTATTTTAGCGAAAGTACAGCTAGAGAGAAGAATCCAACAACATATAGTGTAGTAGGAGTTATGCCATTCACTCTCATGAGAACGAGCTTCACCATGGAGGATATTCAATGATGGAACAAAGTAATTCTACAACCATTCCATAAGTTCCTTATTATCTGCATGCTAAAGTTAGTAAAGGAATGTAGGCAGATGAGGTTTACTTCCCAGTGTCTGGGTTAGTTGTGTGGTGATACTTATAAACAGGTAAAACACTGATGCCAAAAGGCCTTCACAAAAAATCTGACCCTTAACACCAACACTAACTCAACTGTGCTGTCGGTCTTCTGCCAACAGACCTACTTTGCCATCACCTGGGACTTCTGTGCATGCACACACATGCAAGAATATTTTATTGCTTTATCTCAATTTCTAAATTAACCTGAATGTGCACCCACTGATTTCTGTATCTACACATAAGAATGCAGTAGGCTCCTTATAGATTGATGTGCTATTTCAGTTTTTAAGCATCCCACTCTCTTTTGGGAGATGGTCCAGTTGCTTGTGAACATGGCCTTCTGTTTGATTTTTTTTTTTTTTTTTTAAGTACACTTAGTGCTAAACTAAATGCTTGTGGCAATGATCTGTCTGAGAAACCTTGAAAACAGTCAGCATCGGGTTTCCCTGCCAGTGACTTGTCAAGACAACACAGCTACCATAAATAGAAGTCTGTATCTGCCCTATGAACATTAACTCCAGCTTTTTAGTTACTGTGATCTTACCAGCTGTGGGAGAGAAACCAGTAAGTCTGGAGCTCATTTTTTTTAAAGTGTGTAACTTGTGCTGTCCTTGAAGAGCTACCTCCTAGGATTATGAAAAAATCACTTTTTTTTGATAGTTGGGTAGAGGAGAGAGCATCGCAGCTGGCATTTTCTCTCAGTCAGATTGCTCTACCACTTCCTGCTGAGTGACCTGAGGCCTTGAATGATTAGGAATAAGCCTTTTTTATTGTCCTGTAAAAAAGCAAAATTCAAGTCAGTCTAATGTGGCAACCCATGTCTGCTCACACATGGAATAAAGTCATAAATATGCTTTATGTCTTTCAGAGCAAGAATTAGTGCACTTAGTCACCATATTATGAAACATTTGGCAGCCAGAGTGTAGACTCACTGAAAAGTGAAACACTTTGGGTACTTGCTATGTTTGTTCAGTCAGAACGTGAAGGTTATGGAAAAAATAACTCCAGATCTAATCTGCAGAAGTGTATGTCCCATGCAGTTGTTGGAAATAATATTCTGGATGTAATGTCAGCTACACTTACGGCACTGATTCATTGCAGTTGTTAAAACTGTTTTGCATGTATTCTAGAAATCTGCATTTTTGTGCAATTACTTCTTTCTTCTTTGACATTAAGCAAGTATACTAGGTTGTTTATAAGCCTTTTTACTTTAAACTTTTGATCTATTTACATTCAAGTGCATGTTCTGTATATCACCTGTCTTAATCTGGTGATGCTTTTATTTGTGGAGACCTGTCATGCCTATAGCTTCACTGAAGTGACCGAGTTGGAATATTTAATAGTTGGTACACAAGAGCACATATGGACCCTGAAGGCACAAAATTAGAATATAAACCTTGCTGCTCATTATATCTTGCAAGCCTAAACTGCATACACATCACAATTAGTAGCTATGGTAATAGCAACACAAAAATATAAGCCTTAGCACAGGTATTATATTGGAAGACTAGTTACATGGTCACAGGAAACTCCTAAATGCTAGGAAACTAATATCATTGTGTGAAAAGTGAACTTAAATAAGTTGTCTCTTTTCTTGCAGTCCCTTAATTTAATGCTGCTTATATTGAATATTTGACTAAAATCACCTTCATATTAGAAGAATTCTGTTATTATTATATGCTTCCACCCTGTTCAGGGTGGTAGGACCCAAAGTGAGAATAAGAAAAAAAGGTAGGTTTCAGTAAAAGCATAACTGAGTAAAATGTTTTAATTTTACCTTAGTCTCCTTTGTGAACCAACTCCTGATTTCTTCTACTGGCCTTCCTCCCTCATGCTATTTTTTGCCCATGAGATTGAGTTATGCCATCTTCACTGCTGTTAAGTTGCTCCATCAGCACCTTTCATGCTACTTTTCGTCTGGATTTTTTTACTCTGGCATCTTCTGAGACTTCAGTCTTAACATCTGCATGATGCAGCTTTCATGTTCTTATCTACTTGTAGGCAAGGGAACCAAAAACTGAACTCATCAGTCGAGTATCAGGCTGGCTACTCCCTAGACTTTCTTTGCTAGGCTCCACTCTTCTACCAACTTCTGTTGTTATCTTTATGGTTATGCCCTGAACTATTTATTTGTTGCCATTCATCATCCTTCTTGTGAGCTGTTTCATGTCCTGCGAGTCTCTGTAAATGCTGAGGAGAATGTGTTGTTTTGCTTTTATCAGAGATTAACTGATGTTACTTAAATTTCTGTAAATACTTTGTTTACACCTCATCTTGGTAAAGGGATGTTTGCTACTAACCTCAGTAAGTAATTCTGGCATACGTGTACAAGGATGCTAGCCAACCAGCTGTTTGCTTCCACTCGCTTTGACTCATTCTTTCTTTTGTAGCAAATTTATAGCAAGCCTCTGACAGCAGGGAACCTTGGCACATCTCCCGAGCAAATCCAAGGCAAGGGACTGTATGGATTTTCTAGCTTTCACTTTGTGGCAAAGCAACTTTGAAAGGTTTAGACTCCCGGAAACCAGTATGTGACTCCTGATGATCAAATTTTAATGGTTTCTTATTTGTAATGAGTGTGCTCCTGTGTTTGATTTGCACTCCAACTGACTACAGAGTTTTTATGGTGAAGTGCAGAATATACTTCACTAGCTGTGCTCTTCTTAGGACCATGTTCCTAGATTTAGCAGTGTGTAAACATGGTTGCCCTATTGTCAGCCTGATAATACAGTTTTTGCTAGCAGTAGAAATATCTGAAGATGCAGGAAGTGATTGTTTTATGGAATTAATTGAAAGTCATTGTGGAAAGTGGCTACAGAGAAAACTAAAAATGTATACTCTATATTTGGAATACACACCTGTTGTCACTCACGGACATCTGCAGATGAGCATTGATATTTGGAGTCAGCTGGAGGATGACATTCCAGAGCATTGCTTAGATTTATTTTAAGATGAAAAGATAATTGGGCACACAAAACAGGCTTCTAGTAAGGGAATGTGGGACTCATAAGTAGAGTTAGAACTGTTCATCTTAATGAACAACTTGTGCAGTCCTACTTGCTAGTGAGGAGTTAACAGCTGGTAGAAATGGATTTGGGAACATATGTCTAAGTTAAACAATGATGCTGAAAAAGAAGGCAAAGGACTAAAATATCTGCTTGTGTGGCCTGTGAGTTGAGGGTGTTGATGTTTGAGTAAATAATGAATAATCTCTTAGGATTGTTGTATGCAGAAAAACCTGTTGCTTGGTAAGTGAGGTTTTACATGCCGGCTTGCTTTTTGTGGGGAAACTGGGTCTGTCCTGAGAAGAATAGGAATCCAAGAAGCAGAACTATTAGCCAACCCTAAAGAAAGAAGTGATGAGACATAGTTTACCCTGTAAATCTGTCTGCGCTGTACCTGGCTATAACTCTGCTTAAACCATCCTCTTTCAAAAAGAGCCCAAACTCAAGTTCTTACAGAAACAACAGTAAGTTTCCAAAAGAAGAATGTGAATGAAAGAATTTTGACTGGGCCCAGTATGTACATTTGTACTTTAAAATCCCAAAAAATTAACGTACTGCAAACAGAAGACTGGTGTGTGTATGTCTCCACATCAGTCTCCAGAGTGTATAAATTTCTTGTTTAAATATTAATATTGTGCTGAGTGGAAATGAGTTGGTGCAGTATGGCTGGAGAAGCTGGATTAAGGTGACAGCATTTATGTACATGTCTTGCAGGCTTCTAAATAGTTCATTGGGGAATACACAATTTCTTCGGGGAATGAAATTAGAATTCCATTGTCATGGTTTAAGCCCAGGCCGTAAATCAGAACCATGCAGTCCACTACCCCCCCCCCACCTTTCTTCCCTCTGCTTCTGGAGGGACAGGGAGGAGAATCAAAAGAATGCAACTCCCATGGGTTGAGATAAGAACAGTTTAATAACTAGGGTATAACACAAATCACTACTGCTACCACTAATAGTAATAATGATAAAGGAAATAACAAGGAAGAGAATACAACCGCTCACCAACCGGTACCTCGCCCCCACCCCGCAGTGATCCAGCCCTTCCGGGCACTCTCAGTTCTACATCCTGGGCATGACGTGCTGTGGTATGGAATACCTCTTTGGTTAGTTTTGGGTCAGGTGTCCTGTCCCTGCTTCCTCCCGGCTTCTCCTCCTCCCTGGCAGAGCATGAGACTCACAAAGTCCTTGGTCAGGGTAAACATTCTGACCAGTAACTGAAAACATCAGCTTTATCAATATGTTTCCCAGGCCGAAAGTCAAAACCACAGCACTGCACCAGCTACTAAGAAGAAGAAAAACTGTCTGCTGCTGCTGAACCCAGGACATCCATATAAAAAAATCCCTTCACTGTAGTTGAATCATTCCAGCTTATTCTACTTAAGTGGGTAGCACAAATTCCACTTCTGTTTACTAAAAATACATAAAAATATTAAAACAGTTTCTTTCCTGTGTTTGTTTTTTTTCTAGGCAGTTCTGGTAATCAGACATTCTAGCCATCAAAGTTCACCTTCGTAAACTAAACTAGAACAAACCTACTCTCTTCCAGCCCCAATGCCAGTGAATGATTGCAGATTTCTGGGGCTTTCTATTGTAGTTTCTCACTACTCGTGTGGTTAGGGACGGAAGCACTAGTTCCCTCTGAACTAGGTTTGAGACATAGCGCATTCACGGAATGCGGGTCAACAACAAATTTATTGCGCAGTTACAATTCCTTATATTTGCCGCCTAAGCACCTCTCCAGGGTCAGCTGGTTCCTTTCCCTCTTGGCAACCTCCCATCCGTGCACCAATCCCTACATTCTATGATCCTTTTCATCCTTGATTTCATAAAATTAATTTCTCAGTTTCTGTTCTAGCTATTTTTCTGTGCTACTTGAAGGTTCATTTTTCATTTGTTACTCGAAGGTTGTGAACTGTTGCAGCAAACTGAAGCTCTGTCACTGGGAGGCTCCCAGTGTTGTGAACCACCAAGTTAAGTTCGTCCCTGTTCCAGCAATTGCTTGTTGGAAATGAGGCTGGAATTCCACTTTATCAAGTCACCCAGCTGGCTGCTTTGCTGAATTATCTTGGATAATGGAGGGCTCCCTATGTGTCTCAACATTAGCCCTTGATCTGAGAGCTCCTAAACTTAATCTATCTCTTCTTCCCTTAGGATCCCTGTCAGTCCCTTGGCCTGTGAAGAACAAAGACTTTACAATGGCCTCCTGCTGTATTTGCTTCAACACCATGAGATGCTTTTTGTTGACTGGAACTCTAGTTTCTCACAGAGACAAGCAGATGTCCTTCAGGTAAGAAAGTTATGTGAATTGATTCAGCAAGTGATCAAAAGTGCTTCATTAGCTTGGAACTTAGAAATGGGAACATAGTTGTTTATACCTAGTGTAATTAATGACTGTAGCTTGTTGCCAGCAATGTAAATATTCATCATATGCCTAAGAGAAGAAACATGAGTACTTAAGATTATGATTTTGAAAAGAAAAAAAAATAAAAGGCCAACAATAAAATCTCAAGTTGTTCCACTTTAAATATCGTAATGCCAAGCTTTGTTAGATCAAAGCCACTGGATTTTTTTCTCAAGCGAAGCGCTCCTTATTTTGTGTATGTGTTTCGTTATACATCGGCAATACAGGAAAGCAAAATCAGAAAGGTGAAAAATCTCAGCTTTGCAGAACTTGCTGCATAGTTTCAGCTCTCCCTGGGCATATTCTGTCTAAAACATAGCTAGTACCTTGATTCCTTTCTTGCCTTTTTTTGTCAAAAACCTCCTGGTGGAAGAAATATGATAGGAAAACAAATGCTGGTTTAGGAATAGGGTTGGTATAAGTCTTGTTTTCAGTTTGTGATCTGATGTATCATAGCTGCCTAAATTGAACTTGATTTTTAGAAAAAGACATGAAGGAAATGTTGTTGCAAAGCTTACAGTTTAATACTACACCATGCAGTTACCACACATCCTTGTGATTCGTGACTAGATTGATAGCAGTATGCCAAATCAAGTGAAGGATTATGAAAGAGATTGCATGTAGCTGTAGATCATGTTGCTCATGTTTGCAACTCCTTGATTTCCTGTCTTCCTTCTCCAAGTATCTCTGTTAAGGAAAACCAGTAGAGTTCTAATACAAAGGCAAATTCACTATTTAGAGCATATTACATATCTTAAACTGAATATTAAGACTGTAATGCTCCTTGGAAACTCTCTTTTGAAATAAATCCTGTATAGCTGTAGGTACAGAGAACCAAATGCACTGATACAAGGCTGTTCCTGAAATAGTCTTGCTGTGTCACAGGACATGGCTCAAAATCTTAATCTAGGGTTGTTTCACACAAGCACAGTGTTGGAGCACAAACCTTACTCTCTGAAGATGTCCCATGTCACTTCCACCTTTGAGCATTCCTGCAATTTGTACTCAAATGAGCACACAAGGACAAAGTATTAGCTATCCTATTGTATCTGCTTCTGCCTGCAAAATTGGAAACAGCATTGGCAGCTAAAGAAAATTGGAAAGGTATTAGAGAAGGCAGAAAACCTGGCTTCCTATTGCAATGCTTTTGTTTTAGAAGCAAATTCACTCCCTGCAATTCTGTAAAATGTCACAATCTGGGATTGTGGTGATGTGGGAAAGAATTCTGCTGAAAAGGTCCTTTCAAGTTCTTTAATAAAACCTCAGACAAGGCATAGCCATGAGGCATTCTCCTGCTCTGAGGTAAGCTTATAAAAAAACCCCCATCTGTGAGTGAGAAGGGAATTCAGTATTCTGTGGTTGATCTTGTTTTTGTAATTTCTGGCAGGAAATCCAGCACATTGGATAGGTACCCTTCATCTTTCATAACATAACAATTGCTCAAAGTCTATTAAACTGGAAACATCAAAGTTAGGTTTACAAACCAAACATGTTAAAAGTGCATGTTCTAGTTCCAGCAAAGCAAGCAAAAAGTAAAATGGCAAACCTGGCCCAGGTCCCTTGTTGCTTCCTGGAAGATAAACTTGCTTTTACTGGCTGTTTCTCATGAAATATCTTAAAGCATTTACACAGATACTAACATTTGGACTACTTAATTCCTGTGATTTTTTTTTTTCTGTTGTTGTTGGGGTATTTTTTTTTTTTTAACCTAATTAATTAGCTTGCAAACTGCACTGGTACTAAACTAATTTTCCTGTTTGGCTTAAATCATTCTTCAGAAAGAAGTTAGACACTGTGATGTTTGTTTTGACCTGAGGCCTCTCTTAGATAACTGTGTTTAACTTGAAGCATATCACTAGCTGTGATGGATGTGTACAAGATTAGCTTAACTTTTATAGTGTAATTAAATTATGAACCAAACCTTACTAATAGCAATTTGTCATGTTGTTTGCCCTCCTCATTTCTGAATCTTACGTTCTAGGTAAAAGTTGACTATGGAATTTTTTTTGCTTCTAGTCCAAGAGTGTGTTTTTTCATATCTCCTTTTTGTATAGAAGCCATAAATAAATGATTCCTGAATTATGCACACTACCTTTGTTTTGCAAACAAACAGAAGCATGCCTTTGTGGGTACATTCAAGCCACTGCATGTATTTCCATTAAAGCATGGGACTCATTAGAAGAAAAGCCTACACCCTGAGGGAATGAGTCTCATTTCTTGGTTGTTGTATTTTTTTTTTTTTTTTTTTTTTTTTATTCCTGTGTCCTTTTTATGCACACTTCACTATATAACAGCAAGGCTGCAGGGGCTGCCTATTGATTGGATCTTATGCAGCTGCTCCTTACAATCATGGAACCCCATTATAAAGGGGTTGCAGAAATCCAGCAGACGGGAGTGAGAGCTGAACAGTATCCTAAACCTGCAGGCTGACCACAGACACCTCAGAATGAATTTCTGAAACTGAAGTGTGGTTTGGAGTTGGTTGTAACAGTGAAACTAAATATGTCATGAAGACTTTATCTACGCAAATTATGGTTTTGTTGAGAAGGCTTTTGTGGTCTGGAGAGGTTTGTTAATCTCTGACTTTTAGCTTTTTTGAAAGAGGAAATGGGCATGTTGGCATTAACCCTGTTCTGTGAAAAAAATGTGATGCTTCTCTCTCATCTGAAGGTGCCATAATAAAGAACTCAATTTGGAGGACAACAACAATTTAACTGATATTTTCCTTTGCTAATTCTGTGCTTGTGGAATTAGCTGAAACCTTTCAAAATGAATGAACAACCAAACAGACATTATCTCATGATCTACTAAACTGAAATTTCCAGGCTAGATGAAACTGTCTTGTCAAAACAATTTTTGTTGGATAATGGAATATAGTTCCAATTCCTATTTGTTGCTATTAACAGTTTTTCCTAAATTTAAACTGGCATAGGTCTTCATTACTTTCTTTCATGTAAATTCTTTGCTTAGAAATGAGAACTTTTAGTTGGATTTAGATGTGAACATAGCAAATCCTGTGTATACCATGTGAACTGTCAGGAGATTTGTCAATATTTCTGTAGGGACTGCTGTTACATTATAGAAAGACTTCTTCATATTGCTTCCCATTCCACAAAAAACCATGGGCTTATTAAATAGTAAGTTTTAATTTTATATTTGAGTACTGCCCAGACCAGAAGACCAGATAAAAAATGCCATACATTGAAGATCAAAATAGGACCTACATCCCACAAAGACTGTTGGCGATAGATTGTAAGGATTTTTTGTTTGTTTGTTTGTTTTCTGGGTAAGCAGTGCAGAATGTTTTACTGACGATAGGTATAAGAATTTGATAAAAACTGCTGTAGTGTAGGCAGGGACTTCAACCCCTTTCTATGAGCTAGTGGAGTTTGCTGCTCTCGCTCTTTTCTCTCCTTTCTCCCCTCAATGTGTATATTTTTGTAATTTACTTTTTTCTCTGGGGAAGGCTTGCAAGAGGAGAGCATATTGGCAGGAGAGCGTGTGCTCTGTGTGACATGAAGCACACCGTCTTCTGTGTTTTACTGTAACAAGCAGCTTGAACACAGAAGAGAGGAGCTGGTCAAACTGAAATCCTGAGACTTTTTTACTGCAATCAGTAATACAAATACAGAATTCAGGCAAACACACTGGCTGATTACACTGATCACTGACTGTCATTCAATAATGATAGAAAGTGTGTGAGAGGGGAAGTTTTTTCTCAAACTGGTCACTGATACAGGCCTTTTCTGGCTTGGAAAATGTGTTTTGCAGGCTGTACAGAAACCAGATCAGTGGAGACTCATCTTTGTTACTTCTCAGTTTCTGAATGCCCGTTCTCAGTTTTTCTGTGAATAGGGCATATCAAAAGCTCCTGTCATAGCCAGTCAGGCCCACTGAATTATATAGGTTATAGATTAAGGACTTTTATCTGCCATTTGTGGAGAGTAATACCTGATATTTTCAGAGCAGCAGCCAGTTGCTCTGCTTACTAAGACCAGCTACACTACAAGGAAGAGAATTATAATTAATCAGCTAGTTTACCCATTAGAAGTACACAGATTTCTGCTTTCAGAGGATGTGTGGTCCTCCTCTGATGTTTAAAAAATTCACCACAGCACCTGAACCTAAGGCTCGCAGCTCTGGGATTTTCACATGTCTCATGGTTGCAATAGGATGGAGCCAGCAGCATTTTCTTCCACTTGGTGTCAGCATTGTTTTCTCTCATTTCAGAGCTTGAACTCTAACATGTTCTGAGTACCTATCTTCAAATTAGGTATTTCATTTCTATTTTTGTAATGTATCGGAACATCAGCCTGTTCCTTCCTCAGATAATGAACTGATATCAAAGAGGCATGAAGGAAGGGTATGAACTCATCTCCAAACCATTATGAAATGCAAGCCTTTTGTATTTTATGCTTGTGTCACCTTCCGTACCACAGCAGGACCACCAAGAAAATCTCATACCACTTTTGTGTTTCTTTTCTTTAGCCTGCATGAGCAGTTTGATTTGTTTACTGACGTGCAGGGCTTTTTGAAAAAAACAACGTCAGAAGTGAAGTCTTTGACAGGAAAATCATCCCTTGGGAAATTAGAAGTATTTTACTGAAAGGCTTGTGTTATATAAGCATCAAAATATTTCAGCCTTTTTTCCTTGTCAGTGGCTGTAATAGTAGTGGCGGAAAAAGAAGGGTATTATTTTAAACCCTTAGTGGTTTTTTATTTCATGCAAGGTTTAGGGATGGGAGTGAGAAATGTATTCAGAAAAGCAGGCAAGAAATGTTGAGTAAAATATAACATGAAAAACACATTTCACTGTCAGAAAAAAAACCCTGAAATAAGAAGATCCCGTTTTTCATCCCATTTTTCATGTAACTGTAGTTTATTGTAGTTCATTTAATTATACTTAGTTACAGAGCTGTGCAACACTGAATTTAATAGGCATGTTCTGAATGCACAGATTCCCCTCAAGCTGCCTCTCCTACCCACCCCCCCCCCGGCAATTCCTAGACTGCTTTGATCCTCTTTAGTTTATTTTACCTATTCTAACAAATATGCAAATGTCCTTAAGAACTTAACATAGATTGAGAGAAGAATAAGGGTAGTACTTTTCGCAGTTTCATGCAGAAGGGCTTGGCTGAATCCTGAAAGCATGTTACAGTTTCACTTTCTCCCAGTTTATTTTGGGATTTGCTGTAGAGCAGAGTCTGCAGAATTTTATTTCTTTGTTTCAAGTAAAAAGGATATGCATATTCATGAGTCAGCATTTCTGCTAAATACTTTCTGGAACTATCAAAAAAGTGAGTACCTTTTTATTTTGCTATGAAAAAGGAAAGGGATGAAATATGCCTGTAATAAAAATGGGTTGAGCTAAAACCATTAGAAATGAAAGGAAATGTATGGTGAATTTGCGTGCTACACCTGCTCTCCAGGGCTCATGGTTACAAAAATTTAGTCCAAGTTGTCCTGATTAACTGATACTTTAAAAAATATGTATTAAAAAAAAAAAAGGCAATAGAAATATTTGTGGAAGAAATGGGGAGGAATAAGTCAAAAAAAGCCTGTGAAAGTATTATGGAAAAAACAGCGTGATGTTTTAGAAAGTTTTAATATGAACAACTAAACACAACACCTCCTTACTCCATATATGTTTTTTTCCCAAATGCATTTCTAGTCAGTTCAAAGACCATTTTTAATTTAAGCTGTCGTGGTTTAAGCCCAGGCTGTAAATCAGAACCACGCAGTCTACTTCCCCCCAAACCTTTCTTCCCTCTGCTCCTGGAGGGACGGGGAGGAGAATCGAAAGAATATAACTCCCACGGGTTGAGATAAGAACAGTTTAATAACTAAGGTATAACACAAATCACTACTGCTACCACCAATAATAATAACGATAAAGGAAATAACAGGGAAAAGAATACAACCGCTCACCGACCGGTACCTCACCCCCACCCCGCAGTGATCTAGCCCATCCGGGCACTCTCAGTTCTACATCCTGGGCATGACGTGCTGTGGTATGGAATACCTCTTTGGTTAGTTTTGGGTCAGGTGTCCTGTCCCTGCTTCCTCCCGGCTTCTCCTCCTCCCTGGCAGAGCATGAGACTCACAAAGTCCTTGGTCAGGGTAAACATTCTGACCAGTAACTGAAAACATCAGCTTTATCAATATGTTTCCTAGGCCAAAAGTCAAAACACAGCACTGCACCAGTAGAAAAAATGACTGCTACTGCTAAACCAGGACAAAGCAAACATTACTGCAGTTTAGCTTTGCACATGTGTTGGCTTGGGGAGTGGTAATTTAGATGTGTGCTTGAAGCTGAGGTCCTGTCAACAACTTTGATTCTGACCTTTGAATTTTCACTGACCATCTGCTTTAATTATATGTTCCCCTGTTCCCATAGGACTACAGATGTGCATATGGGGATTCTGGCTATTAAAGAAATAGTTGAGGTCTAAGCTGTTCTGCCAAATGGTGGGGTAGTCAGCTGTGCCTGGAGATGATCATGCTAAGTGTTCTAGGCCAGGTTGGACAAGGCTTTGAGCAACCTGGTGTTGTGTAAAGTGTCCCTGCCCATGGTATGGGGGTTGGAACCAAACGATCCTAGGGTGCATTAGAAAGGGTGTGGTTAGTAGGTCAAGAGAGGTTCTCCTCCCCCTCTACTCTGCCTTGGTGAGGCCGCATCTGGAATATTGTGTCCAGTTCTGGGCCCCTCAGTTCAAGAAGGACAGGGAATTGCTTGAAAGAGTCCAGCGCAGAGCCACAAAGATGATTAAGGGAGTGGAACATCTCCCTTATGAGGAAAGGCTGAGGGAGCTGGGTCTCTTTAGCTTGGAGGAGACTGAGGGGTGACCTCATCAATGTTTACAAATATGTGAAGTATGAATGTCAGGATGATGGAGCTAGGCTTTTCTGAGTGATGTCCAGTAATAGGACAAGGGGTAATGGGTGTAAACTGGAGCATAAGAGGCTCCATGTGAATATCAGGAAAAACTTCTTTACTGTGAGAGTGACAGAGCACTGGAACTGATTGCCCAGGAGGGGTGTGGAGTCTCCTACGTTGGAGATATTCAAGGCCCGGCTGGACAAGTTCCTGTGTGATGTACTTGAGGTTACCCTGCTCTTGCAGGGGGGTTGGACTAGATGATCTTTTGAGGTCCCTTCCAACCCTCGGGATTCTGTGATTCTGTGATCTTTAAGGTCCCTTCTAACTCAAGCCATTCTATGACTGAATTTTTCTGTAAGCTGTTAGGACAAGGAAATGCTTGAGAGACTGATGTTATTTGATCCAGCATTGCTTTCAGTATGCAACTGAACCTTTGCCTGGAAGTTACTGGGCTGCATGTGAGAGCTGCGGGAGGGGCTCACCTTTCAGTTTCTTCTGGAGACTCCTCATGCCATTATTCACACCTGGGGCGCCAAATCCACAGGTTAAAACTAATTTCACGGTATCACACAGTATCACAGTATGTTAGAGATTGGAAGGGACCTCAAAAGATCATCTAGTCCAATCCCCCTGCCAGAGCAGGAACACCTGTGGAGTGGGCAATTGATGCAGAGGTTTGCCAAATGAGGGTTGCTGGGATCTCTGCCTGGCATAGACAAGACAGGGACCTGGGTGCTGGGTCAGGAAAAGGCTGATCCATCCCTGTGTAAACGCTGTAGGCAGGGGAATGATAAAGCTATGTAAGGTAGCTTTACCATTTTCAAGGTGTGGGTGGAAGTAGAGGAGAACAGGAGATGACAAGGGGAGTTCTTTAGTTTTAGGATTTTTGTGTGTTTTATTTATTGTCTTTTTACCCTCACTCAAGACGTTAAGCTGTTTGGGACTATACTGGAAGAAAAAAAGATATTAAAAAAAAACAAAGGAGAGAAACTTTTTAGTCACTATCATAGAATCATAGAATAGTTAGGGTTGGAAAGGACCTTAAGATCATCTAGTTCCAACCCCCCTGCCGTGGGCAGGGACACTTCACACTAAACCATGTCACCCAAGGCTCTGTCCAACCTGGCCTTAAACACTGCCAGGGATGGAGCATTCACAGCTTCCCTGGGCAACCCACTCCAGTGCCTCACCACCCTCACAGTAAAGAACTTCTTCCTTATATCCAATCTAAACTTCCCGTTTTAAGTTTTAACCCATTACCCCTTGTGATAGTCCCTGATGAAGAGTCCCTCCCCAGCATCCTTGTAGGCCCCCTTCAGATACTGGAAGGCTGCTATGAGGTCTCCACACAGCCTTCTCTTCTCCAGACTGAACAGCCCCAACTTTCTCAGCCTGTCATCATATGGGAGGTGCTCCAGTCCCCTGATCATCCTCGTGGCCCTCCTCTGGACTTGTTCCAACAGTTCCATGTCCTTTTTATGTTGAGGACACCAGAACTGCACACAATACTCCAAGTGAGGTCTCACGAGAGCAGAGTAGAGGGGCAGGATCACCTCCTTTGACCTGCTGGTCACGCTCCTTTTGATGCAGCCCAGGATACGGTTGGCTTTCTGGGCTGCGAGCGCACACTGAAGCCACCTCATGTTCCTTTTCCCATCAACCAACACCCCCAAGTCCTTCTCTGCAGGGCTGCTCTGAATCTCTTCTCTGCCTAATCTGTAGCTGTGGCTAGAATTGCTCCAACAGAGTGTCTACACGATTTTAATATTTTCATGAAGTTGTGGTGGGGATCAAGTGTAGAAATAATGATCTATAACTCGTTATCTGATATTATTTTAGTTCTTTCTGATGTTATTTTCAAGCTTCCTGGAAATTACATGAATAGCTTTGAGCTTCACGATCTTTTTCATTGGTCAGTACAAGAGGGCCATGCAACAATAATAAACAGTGAGCCGAAAGAGGAAATATGCAGCATGCTGTAACTCAAAACCATTCAGTACTTCTAAAAATATGGGGTTTTTTTTGCATATTTTCACTAGGAAAGTATACCAGGCAATCTATTGTTTAATTGCAAAGAATGATGGATGAACAGAATATTTCCTTGATTAAATATCTGATGCTTTACTTTTCTTCCAACTCTTGTTTTTGTGTCCTTTATGTTTAGTCTAGGCAAACTCATAGCAGTTTTGCTAATCATTTATATTCCATAATGATTTCCATGCTTAACTGAAGGGCTGGTTGGGGTGGGAGGCTGGAGAAGAGGAAGATGAGCTGTGTTAAAAATTAATATTAGGTGGGCTGTGGAGTAAGGAGCTATATCTATTTAATTATTCTTTGCAACCACTAAGCACGGTTCATATTAGAAGTTTAAGCAGCTTGTGGCAGACCAGCAAGCTGCTGTATTCTAGATAATCAGTAAGCTGTGCATGCCTTTCTTTTCACCTGCCCTTAGTAATTTTTGTGTTACAAAGAAAATACTCTTTTCTTCTTGCAAGTTGTAGAATAAAGATTTCTCTAGCAACTTTGTTGTTGCATGCAAAAAACGTGTCAACTTAACCCAAAATCTCTTTCTGGATCTGCCTAGAGCGTGATTTAGTTCTTAGCAGGAGAAAATAGTGTTGACAGTGTGTGGCCATCACGCTTTCAGGAAGGAATGCCATCCAGAGGGACCTTGACATGCTTGTGAGATGGGCCAATGCCATCCTCATGAAGTTCAACCAAGCCAAGTGCAAGGTCCTATACCTGAGTCGGAGCAATCCCAGGCACAGCTACAGGTTGGGCGGAGAAGAAATTCAGAGCAGCCCTGCAGAGAAGGACTTGGGGGTGTTGGTTGATGAGAAAATGAACATGAGGTGGCTTCAGTGTGCACTCGCAGCCCAGAAACCAACCGTATGCTGGGTTGCATTCAACCAGCAGGTCAAAGGAGGTGATCCTGCCTCTCTGCTCTGCTCTCGTGAGACCTCACTTGGAGTATTGTGCACAGTTCTGGTGTCCTCAACATAAGAGGGACATGGAACTGTTGGAGCAAGCCCAAAGGAAGGTCACAAGGATGGTAAGGAGGCTGGTGCACCTCCTGCATGAAGACAGGCTGAGAAAGTTAGGGCTGTTTTTTAGTCTGAAGAAGAGTAGGCTGCTACGTGGTCTCCATGCATCCAGTACCTGAAGGGGGCCTACAAGGATGCTGGGGAGGGACTCTTCATCAGGGACTGTAGCAATAGGACAAGGGGTAATGGGTTTAAACTTAAACAGGGGAAGTTTAGGTTGGATATAAGGAAGTTCTTTACTGTGTGTTCAAGGCCAGGCTGGACAGGGCCTTGGGTGACATGGTCTAGTGTGAGGCATCCCTGTCCATGACAGTGGGGTTGGAACTAAATGATCTTAAGGTACTTTCCAACCCAAACCATTCTGTGATCCTAGGACCTCTTTTCCAGTGTTTCTTATCTCCTGTGTTCATGTGGTAAAAAAGTTATTGTGCTGTCTGACCATAGAGAGCAGAAGTAGATGAAATCTCAATGGAGATCTAAATGTCATTCCTTATAAAGTCTAATTGTTTCCAATGTCTTTAGGAAATCCAGATCCATGTAATTTTCATTCTTCATGAAATCTTTTTATTTCTAAAGTCTATATCAAATCAGGGAGGATATTAATTCATTTGTATGCTCAAAATTCACAGATATGCTGTTTCTGAAAACTGTGCTTAAGGATCTCATAAGCAATGATTTTTAACAAATGAAACAAAACTCCAAATGAAAGCTAATCAACTTTGCAAACCTTTGATCTCATTTCTGTTTTTAAACCCTTTGCTAATATCTGAGATACATATTTCTAAATGTGGTTGCTGCATTTTCCTCCAGTGAAGCCTCCTTTATTTCTTTAAAAGAGAAAAGTTCATATCGAGTCATAATCAAAGAAAAATATAAAAACCTTTGTGTGCAGAAGAGAAGGGCAGCATTTTTTATATTGTTATTAAGCTGTCTCCCTTGAGAATCTTGGCATTGCCACAGCCTCTCTAGAATAGAAAAAGAAACTCTTCAAAGAAGAATACAGTAACTGCAATTAAAGGACAGGTCAACTCCTAAGAATACTGAGGGAAATGACGGATCTCTTCAACTTCTTCCCGCTTAATAGATTCCACAGTATGTAATGTTCCCTTCTTTGAAATTTTTATATAGCATGGGATTTCTTTTTTAATCAAGATTAACTTCAGAGTTGAAGGGCTGCTGCTATCCCTGCATGGTTTTTAATTATGGCTTTTCAATTAGTTGAAAAGGGAGTAAAAAATTACTAGTGGAAAATAGAAGAATAAGTTCTTTGTTATCAACTTACACATCACTTCAATGAAGAAGTTGAGAGTGATGTCCTCATCTCATGCTGCTGTGACTCTTAGAACAAAATAGTAATTCTGGAAACTGCTACAAGGTCTTTAGGTTTCCCCTAAAAAAGGTAATACATGAATAACCTTTTCAGTGGCACAGCTCTGATTTGTGCAGCTCCCTAACAGCTGTATGGTGGACCTCCCTGGGGAAAGCTGCTTTTGACTCTGGAATGATCTTGTGGAGAAGAGAATACTATTCCTGAACTAGAGTAATTTCAAGGCATTTCACAAGTTGAAATATTTAACTTATGGCAGAGAATGTAGCATGCCCTTGAAAAAAAATATCAGATTATCGTTTTCTTGTGCTCCATACATGCAACAGGTAACTTCCCACCACAGCAGAAACAGAGAACACATTCCTTTGTAAGTAATGCTATGCCAGTCTCATTACTCTAGGTGGTGCTTAGATATTATCATGGGCAGGTTGGAATATCTTCAGGGAACTGTAGCAAATGTTTTGAATTAGATAACAGTGACTTCTTGAAATTTTTACGGGGTGTCTGCATTTTTTCCTTAAATAGGCAGGAAGTCAACAAATTCCATTCAAAAAAGCTCACCGTGCAAGTAAAACCACATGAGGGTTTGAAGGCACAATTGGGTAAACCCAAGAGATTTGTGTTATCCAAGGCAGTTATTCCACAGTAATCCTTGGAACATATTGAGAATTAACTGCGCACTTAGTTAATTCACCAATGAGTAGTAAAGTAGGGATAGTGTTATTTTTCTTTCATTAGTCTGATACTAACATGCTGTGCAGGACAATACAGTGTTGTGCAGAGGTGCTAGTGCTAGCTCCACATTAGTTGCAGGCTGGATAGAGTAAATTAGTTTGGACTAGCTCTTTAGCTGATGAAACTGCTTTCAGTACCTGTGGTAGTGTTGTCACTACATGTTTGTTTACATACATGGTTATGTTTATACATACATACATGTTCCTGAATGTCTTACGCGTATATCAATTGTTTTGTAAATGATGAAAATCATCTCCCTTATGAGGAAAGGCTGAGGGAGCTGGGTCTCTATAGTTTGGAGAAGAGGAGACTGAGGGGTGACCTTATTAGTGTATATAAATATATAAAGGGGGAGTGTCATGAGGATGGAGCCAGGCTCTTCTCAGTGGCAAACAATGATAGGACAAGGGGTAATGGGTACAAACTGGAACACAAGAGGTTCCACTTAAACTTGAGAAGAAACTTCTTCTCAGTGAGGGTGACGGAACACTGGAACAGGCTGCCCAGGGGGGTTGTGGAGTCTCCTTCTCTGGAGACATTCAAAACCCGCCTGGACACATTCCTGTGTAACCTCATCTAGGTGTTCCTGCTCTGGCAGGGGGATTGGACTAGATGATCTTTTGAGGTCCCTTCCAATCTCTAACATACTGTGATACTGTGAAGTAAAACAAGTTCAGAGCAACTGGCTGGTCTAAGGAAGTGACCAGGGAATCTCATGTACTTTTTTAAGATTTGTATGTCAGGTGGACAGGAATTCAAAAGGGTGACAGCAGTCTCAACTAAACATTCGAATAAAAGATCTTAACTGCCAGGAAAAGTACTGGATGAGGCTTCTTCAATATTGTCTTTCTTATTGAAAAGAGTATTAAAAAAAAAGGAAAGAAAAAGAGGTTTGTAGTGCTTACAAAAATTCTTCCGTATCTTGCTCTTGCTGTTTCAAAGATTTAAAACCTATCTGAAGTGTAATCCAGAAAAATATGTCAAAGAATTTGTTCAGAAGCTAACAGTGCATTGACATCAGCAAACTCTTGTTATGACTGTCATGTTCCCTATCTTGAAGCTTCATTCTAATCTTCTAGCAGCATTCAAGTTCGGTGCTTTCCATTTTGATTGTATTAATTAGTGAAGTTTGGATGATTCCCCAACTGTGAAATTGTCAGAATTTTTTTAACAGAATGCTTTTAAAGGTAATTTTTTTGCCCTAGTTAGTAACAAGTAGGACATCTGTCTGCATTTCTGTATTGTTTAAATTGAAAATACATTGCTCATTTGAAAGCAGAGAAAACGGTAAATGAGAGCTGTATTTATGCACTTATCTTGCCTTTAAGTTAATCTCCCGTTACTAGTCTTGAACCTTTCAAGTTGCTATGGAAACTGCCACAGCCTCCAACTGTGCTTCTTCCAAGACTTAATTGCATTCTGAATTTCATATGCTTTCTATTAACCACAGCACTGGCAGACACAAGCACATTTCAGAATGAGTTGAATTAATGGTTCAATATGATGTATGCATCTTTTTAATATCATGTTTCCATATCCCTTTTCAAATTTTCCTTTACCAGCTGGTTAAACTCTTCTGTAATGTAGTGATACCGGAGGGATAGATTCTTTTTCTGTTTGCTGCCACTGTATTTGATGTTTTCCAGTCTTTAATGCCATCAGAGTAGCTGCAAAAGTCATTAGTCTTAGAGACTTTTTTTTTTTTTCTTAGAAAAGTCAGATTATTCATGACTACCTTAGCTTTGCAGATTTTTTTTCTGAGACTTCTTCACCTCTGCGAAGGCAGACATGAAAACGCACACTTGTTATCCAAAAGCTCTGGTAAGTTTGTCCTGACTCAGGGCTCTTTACCACATGATTTTTGCTTGATCAGTGTGGGTCAAAGTTGAAGAGCTTTTCAGCCAGGCTTGGTTTTAGGTGGAAAATATCAGTTCACCAAAGTAGAAACCCAGTATGGCTCTACACAAGGGTGGTCAATAAGGCTCTTCTGGGAAACATTTATTATATCCTTGATGGAAGTTCTTATCAAAACTAGACTGTGAGAATGTGTCTCATTCAACCAGTGCAACCAAATCTCAGAGGTTTGTTCTCCCACTTGCTTCTCAGCACAATGATGCTGTCTGTGCAAATACACTGTTCTTACTGATGCCGTTCTGCTTTCAGTGAAGATGAACATTGGTTAACATCACTTTCCTCTGTGTTCAATGGGTGTAAGTTCAGAACTTCATAATAAAAAAAGCAATCCCCGCTGTCCTGTTCTTGCACAAAAAGAGAAGCAAAAATGTATCACAACAGAAGGTAGAGAGCAAGCAATGTATGTATTTCCATCTCCTCTATCTGTTAAGCCCTCTGTCTCAGCTCTGCTTTGCTTGTGTTTAGTGGGTAAGAGATGGGGAACAGGAAAGACACCCGCCTGTGCACTGTTGCTCTTGGACCTGGGATATTTCTGTGCTTGTGCTAATGCTGGCCTACAGATCTATCTCTATCCTCATTGGAAGCATTAGAGACATCCCATAAATGGACAGTCAGGCTGTTGCTGACAAACAGGGCAAAGTAAGAATTTCACCAACACATCACTTTAGAATGTTCATGCACATTAAGTCAGGCTTTTAGATACTGAACATCTGAAGACAGATATAACTTTTAAAATTTTAACTATCCTTTAATCTGAGACTTTGTGCTAGTGTTTTTCATGTAGTTCACTTTTTTTCCCCTTATTGTTGTTCTCCATTTGTGCTACATCACTGGAATTATGCACTGATGGTCCCCTATGAAAGTCTTTGTAATTAAGTCAGTTAAGCCAAGGTAGCTTTTCTTGCCTCAGCCTTACTGCTAGTATCCCTCTGTATTCATGTGGTAATTTTGGGACTTCTTTTTAGCTCTTTCAAGAAAAAAAGATCAATTAGAAAAGGAAGAAATTATTACAATGTTGTAAGAATTAATCTGAAAGAGTGAAGACACTTTTGCAGCACTTGGTTGTTTGTTTTCTTCACAATCTTTCTTTTTTTCCTCAGATCCTTTTTCATTAGCTACTCATTTTACACTCCTTGCCACACCGCAGTGCAATTCCAGTAATCTCTTCCACAACATCTCAGCTTTCCTTTTTAGCTGCTCTGGGAGCTTGCACGTATAAGAGGGCTGGATTTCCCTGCCAGCTCTGACTCAAGTTGCATTTCTGGACTGCCCTACAGAATGTCAATATATATTCTAAAAATCTGGAGGATTTAAAAAGCTGGAGGACTTCATCAAATGTGACTTCCTCAACCACTTACTTTGGGATGGGATTCATTTGGATTTGAATATAAAATAAGTATTGCTTGTTGGCTCCTTGTCATTTTTGAGAAGCCAGATAGTTGCCATATTTCAAAGTTTTCTGTCTGCATGAGCTATTTTCCAGGCAGTGACAGCACTTTGTTTGCAGAAAGCACTGTCTGCAGTGTTTCCATAGACATTCAGAACAAAGTCCATGCCTATCAGCTGGACAGCTCAATGTGTGAGAAGGTAGTGGGCTTGGCACTGGTTGCACACAGTTGCTAGCAACCTTAGTGAAGAGAAAAGATTAAAGTCTGAGATGTGCCAGTAACAGGTTGTTTCACTCTACTTCAGAATGTATTGCAAAAGCCTTTTTTTTTTTTTTTTTTTTTTTTTCCCAGAAGCCATAATTTCTTAGGATTTCTGTAGTTTGCAGTATTTTTAGGCTGTTCCTGTAGTTGATGGTATATTGATGGTAGGCTGTTCTACAGGCACATGACATCTTTAGAGATGCTGGATGTTTAGGGTATTTCTAGGGCCACATTATCTCATGCAGTTCTGGTTAGAGAATGCAGCACTTTGTTGCAGAGGGGCACTTAAAGAGATGAATTGTACTTTGCTTCTCATGCCTTTCCAAAATCTATCTTCAGGCACCTATTGTTCATTCTTCGTTACCTTCCCCATCCTGTGGGAGAAAACTTACTCACAGCCTGCTCTTGTACACTATGCAGAGGTGAGAGAAAAGTAGAGATGCTTCTTCTTTACGTCCTTTGTGTCTTCCCTCTTGTTTGTCTGACCAGATGTAATGCTACTCTGGGATGTTTGTGTTGGATGCCTTGCTGTTTCTAGGAGCAGGGAAGATAAGCTATGGATGCTGCTGGTCGAAGTCAGGGAGAGAGATTTGAGCCACGTTGCTTAGTGAATAGTGGTCAGATTAAACCTTGTAATTGACTTGAAACTTTGATTTCTCTCCTTCCCTTGTTCCTTAGTGTAGGCAAAGAAAAGGTTGTGTGAAACTTAACCATGAAGATAGTTTTGGATAAGCAGAGGTACTGCTGAAATGGTTCATCCATATCTCAGGCAAAAGCTCCCTTGAAATAAGTGCACAGCTAGGAACAGCAGACCTGCTGTTGTGTTCTATATCACTTTTTTTGTTTACTGCACTAGATAGTTTTCCTCTAGCACATGCTGAGCAAGATGGAAGATAACACAAATAAAATGTGGGTGGAATGTAGGCTTTGTAGGGCTAAGCTTTTAAAATTCTTGAAATACAGATATAGTTGTTACTTTCAATGTGATTTCCATCCCTATTCCCCACTTGTGCCTCCAGAATCAATACCCAATGAAATTTCTATTTTCTATCTTAATCCTACTCATTTCAGTGGCTGCTTAGCAGAAGGCTTTCACCTATGTGTTGACTAAATTGGTCGTTTTATATGTCCTTGCATGGCATACAACAAAAAAGAGCATGGACTCTATTAATATCTGTTCTTACGTAAACAGAACCAATTTTATTCAGTTTTTCAGCTAGTGAAGCACTGTGGGAACAAGACAGTCAGAAGCTTGGGAATTACTCTACAAGGAAGAATCTCAGTGTTTCTTGGCAAAAGATGCTTTATGCTCTAGGCTTGCTTGGTAAGAGCCAACAGTAATAAGGTCTTATTACGGACAGGAGTTTAAATAAATAGACACTGAATGTTTCTGCCTGTCTTTGAAAGCTGACACACAGAAATCCCAAAGTTTATTTCAAAGAAGGCTTAATTTTCATCTAGTTACAACCAGATAGATACCTTGTTCTGGGGAGGAGGTCGAATGAAAGAAAAGAGCAGTTGGAATCCCACGTGGCGACTTACAGAAAATTATCTTTTCTTTATTTACTTCTAAAAACTGACAGAATGGAAATATATTATTTTCTCAATTCTTTGGCTGTCAATTTCCTTAAAATAAAAAGACAAAATCAAAAGGCATAAGGTGACTGAGGTAACTTGCCCGGTAATAATTGGATTTCTAACATCAGTTGCTATCAAATTTTTATTAAAAGAGCTATAAGGACATCTGAATTGTCATATGTGGTCATAGATAGACCAATGTTTTCAGGAGAAGGCTGTAATGGAGACATTAGATGGCATTAGATTTACAATGTCACAGCTTTCATAATACCCTTTAAAATTTTTCTTGCATGCTTACATTGAATGAGTGTACTAAATGAGAACTTGTGTCTGGAAAGTTTCCAATGCTGTGTCACACGCAGATGAGCTTACACCCTCATGCATCCATCTATCTAGTACTTCCCTGATGTACACTGATGGTGGAGACTGAGGACCTCTCTTTCCCAATGGCTTCTTAGGTGGTCTGAACCCTGATAGCTCTGTGAATGTGATAGTACCATAGTTTCTGCCTGTTAAACTGAGATGAGCATGTATGCCATCTGATGCTATTGCTTTCTCTCAAGAGGTGCTACTTCAAAGGTCCCTTCAGTTTGAATGCCTCTGCTGAATATTATTTCAGTATAAAGATAACATTTCAGAGATAAACACAAAGAAAAGATGAATGATCCTGTTTATTCTTGGGTTATTGCTGCTTGTTTTCTATAGACTGGAAGATAGAGTTAAGAAGGATTTCAGAATGTAGTCTTGCATACTAAAATCTGCTGCAGCAACTAAAGCAAAAGAGGGAAGTACTGTCTGCTTTAAAGCATTCTTTTTTTGTGCATTATTCTTTTCCTTCTTTCATAAAATCCTGTCTTCAACTCTATCATTTTAGTAAAATTGTGAACTATGAATTTCAAACTCACAGGAAAAATGTGATCCAGTGTATCTTTGCAGCACAGGTGAAACAGGAACCTGTTTCTCTTAGCCTATGTTTTCTAATTGCTAGTTCACAATATAGTTTTATATTATGAGTGGAAATATTAATAGGAAACCAGGTAATCACTACTTACTTGCCTACACAAGTAGTCTTCAAGAAATCAGGATAGCTACCTGATCTTTTGCATCCAGTACGCATTGCAATGGTTGATGTGTGTAACAATGTTATTTGCAAAGACCTGTATACAAATGCAACACTAAAGGAGATACTAATCTCCAGAAAAAAACTGAAGGGAATTAATATCATATGTGCAGCACCAGTGACGAAAATGAGCTATTTTTTTCCAAGTTCAAAGGAAAATTTGTAACTCTGTATGAACTGGTTTTCTTGGATCCAAACATAATAAAATGTAATCCATATTTTGTTAACTGCTCAGAATTGCACCTGGCCACCTGAAAGAAATTTCTGAGGTCTTGGAAAAGCCTGTTGGAATCTGAAAAGGATCAAAAAGGCACAAAGAAAATATCACTAATAAAACAATTAAAAAGCAATAAAATCTAAAATAATTGAGAGTTTTAAATTAGGTAATAGTCTCGACTCCCATTTCCTGAGAATGTGCACTGCACAAGGAAATAGAAGGTAGTTATTGTAAGAACACCTGTGGTAAAATCTTTAATTATAATGATTCAGATAGAAGTTAATTAAAAGCACATCTTTAATGTAGCAGTATGGTTTTCCCTACATGCCGCCATCTGGGACTGACTCTCTTCTGCCCTCTCTGTTATTTAACTTAAACAGTAACAAATAGCTGTGAATGTAGATCTAATTTTCTCTCATCTGCTGATCAACGGTATGTGTTCCAAGAAGGCCATCGTGCAGAAAGGTGTAGTATTTCATTTTTGTAGGAAAAGAAATTGTGTCTCTCACTCTTTATTGCTGTGGAAAGAAGTTACAAGAGTAACTGTAAAATTTGAATTTAATGCTTCTTGGGAGCTGAATTTAGTCATGCTCCCTTTTTGCTTCTGTTTTCTACCACCCAGCAGTTCAAGTGCTGGAAATTATCAATATCCCTGTTGATTGTCAATCTGCTGAGACAACTTGCTCAAGAAGCTGCTGGTGTGGCACTAGCTGGCACTACACTCACAACAGCTGCCATGTTACCTGAGCTCTGTGGGGATGACATTTGACTGTAAAAATAACGTGAGGAAGTGGGAGGTGTGGAAGGAGATGTAAATGTAGCCTTGCAGTTGAAGTCTAGTTGTGAAAGTGGCATTTAAAATGCCCAGCAGGTTAAAACTGCTTGTCCTTTCAAGGAGGTTTGGTGGCATTGCAGTATTGCAGAGCACTGGCAGGCTCCCATGACATTTTGGTAACTAATTATGGGATATAAAGGAAAGCAGAGAGGAATTTTCTTGGATTTTTTTCCAGAAGTAGTTTAAGAGTTTCTCAGAAGTGGAAAAGTTGACAGACATTGCATTGCCTTGCAAAATCCATGGGGTTGGAGCTTGCACCTACCCCAGATTCTTTCATGTATCTGATACAAGTGTGATTTTTATTATATTTATTTATTTATTTTGAGCAATGGAATTTGTTTCCAAAGCATTTCTATGTCTCTTTCCCAAACTAAGCTGCGCTAAGTTATTGCTAACAGCTTAACGTTTCATTTAGTTACAAGCTTCTCAAATTAGAATTTGGTTTATGGTATTAAAAAACAAGGCAGCCTCGACACTATTACAATTGTCCATGTTTCTGGTTCACAAGAAACAGCCTAGTAATGAAATGCATCCTCTTTCTCTCTTTGCCCCCTAAAAGTCAGTTGCATTGTCCTAATGAGCACAAAAGGAAAAGGCAATTCTGAACCTTACAGGTGAAGTAGTAGCAAGAACTTTTGCAAAAAGACTAAAAAGGAAGTGTTAGAACTCCTTTGTCTTCATAACACTTGTCTATCTTGCATGCAGTGTGCCAAAATGACTGTGTCCTGTGAAGCAGTGTGTCAGTTGAAATTTGAGGTAGATAGTAAACTGACTTTCAAGCCAGCTTGAATAGAAACTGAACAGGACAAACACTTCCTACCTGTACAGGCTTTATTATAAAGCTGTTCTGCAGCAAGCATTTCAAAGCTAGAGGTGCTAGAATCATACAATCAATGAATCTTAATGGGTAAAATAAACCTTCAAAAGATGCTTTCTGAGCACTACAATGAAGTGGCATTGCAGTGTTTCATGCTGCAGGTCTAAGTCTGGGCAGGGAGAAAGAAATCAGGCCAGAGTAGTAAAGAAACATATACCTAAACTGAGGATTTAATATGCGTCAAACAGAATGTGAAAAAAATTGGAAAATTTATTCTAGGCACAATTAATCAGGGTAGTTATAAACCTTTGTTTTTAGGAGTTTAGTGTGTATCACTCTGCTTGCATGCCTCAGTGTGGAGAAATGCTGAATTCACAGTTAGGTCAGTTTCAAGAGTTACTTGATAATCCAGTAGATGTTTGATGTCTGGTTTTTACCAACTCTCTGAGTGAGGTTTTTAAAGATGAAAATGACTGCTTTCGTTAAATGAGTAAACATTTTATAATTCTGGCATGTTTGTGTTTTCACAAACTGTCTAATTAAAAAATAACAGTATGCCATTAAATTTTTATTAATTGAGATGAACTCAGGCTGCAGCAAATTGGTATTCTGTAATAGTTTCAGAAAAGCTAGACTTATCTGTTCTGGCTTAAGAATGAGAAAAAAATACAGTCAAACCCTAAAATCTCTGCCGGTACTAATTTCTACTACTCTGTACAGATGATCCATTAATAAGTTTTGAGGTTAGAGTTGAAAACTTAACTGATTGTAATAGTGAATACTGAAATAGCTTTCATTTCAAAATGTATTTGTACTAATCTATTTCTTTCATAGTTTTATTTTGGTGAAATTCTATTTTTCAATATTATATACCTTAGGGGTGAAATCATAGACATCTCTACTCAAAATCTCCTAGATTCTGTTAAAAAGGTGAATTTTCAATAGCAAATGGCACACTAATATTGCACCCTAGTTGAAATGTAGGTAGAATATTGCAACGGAGTAGTAAAGTATAAGGGTTACAGTTATTAGGTATACCTCACTTTCTTTCATGTTAAAATAATTCAGTTCAAAAAAATTTTGGGGAAGCAGATTTTATTACCATGGCTGATTTATTTAGTACATTCCTCAGGTTATATGACCTCAGATTATTGAATGGCTATCAAACATAACAATGAAAGAGCTTAGAAAGAGAGTACTAAAACTAAATATCTACAACTGTTTCACTGGGTATTACAGTATAACTTCAATAAAAGAAAAAACCCATGATGTTTATGATGGTTCATGTGTATTAGATACTCAAGAAGATGCATATATTAAAAAGAATGTGGAAACTAATGCATATATTGCTAAGCTCTGTTAATATTTTGAATGCAAATTCTACTTCCTTGTTTTTGGAAGTGCCATAATAGCTGGAGAACAGCAGAACCAAGCAATGCCAGATATTGTCTCAGGTTTACTGTGCCTATAATAAGGCCATTTTGTTTTCTCCCTGTAGAAGATAAAAAAGTTATGCTTTAATAAATTATCACATGGGTTTGCTCACAGCAGCTTATTCTGTTGTGAATTTTGAGATTCTGTGTTCAATGGTGTGTGCAACTGTTCTTTGAGTCTTTATGCTATATCTGATCTCCCAGCAGTGCTCTTATGATTACTTTCTTTTAATAGGAAGCCAGGAAAATACTTATCATAACAAAGCTTAGCAGAACAAATTCAAAGCATCATGTCCAAAACGCCATGGGGAAGATGATGGACTATAAGGGTGTGCATTTTTAAAAAGTATTGTCTTATCTTTAAGTATTCCTTCTACTGGAGAGGATGAGTTTGGGTCTACCTTTTAGGTTTTTTGTATTAGTAGATTCTGGAGAAATGTGTCCTCAAGTGACTGCATTCAAAGGAGTAGCATCCTCTCTGCTGGCCTTCTGTCACATTGTCAGAAAAGGGAGACAAATTGTGTAGCCGAGGCCCTTAGTAGCATGGTTTAGTGGTGGACTTGTCAGTTCTGGGCCAAAGGTTGGACTTGATGATCTTAAAGGTCTTTTCCAACCTACTTGATTCTGTGATTCTTTCTTCAGGAAAGATGCATGGATGAAGAACACTTTTACATGGTGGGAAAATGGTGGGAAACATGCAGAACTCCTGAACAGAGATCCTTTAATTTGCAGTAGGCTTCCCTGAACCTCTCCAAAATTAAAACTCCTGATAACTTTTAATATTTCTTTCTGTGTGAGAGGGCAGGGGTTGATAAAGTCATTAGTATACAACCTTCAGATCAAAAATTATTCGTTAGTATTTATTTAATGACTTGCATTTTAAAAGAGCTTGGAAATTTCACTTGTATTAGAAATCTCATGGTTCTAGAAAGAGTAAAAGTTTTATTATGAACTGCCTCAGTGTACAGATTGAAATCAACCTTTTGCATTGCAGTGTTTTGCTTAAAATAGCCTAAGATGCTGTCAAACAAATGACTTCTTTTTGGTGTATTTTAACCGCCACTCAAATACCAAATTGGTCAAACGCAATATGCAATAGCTTTGTAAACCACCCCACAGTGGTTTAGCTGTTAGTGGAAGAAATCCAAAAATCTAGAGCCAAAACCTAACTTTAAAATGTCAAGGAAAAAAATAAATTCAGTGTGTTTGTGTGTCTTTGTCAGATACATAGTGTTTATTTTGCAGACCTGTTCTCCCTTTTTTTGGCTCCAGACTCCTTGACTGCAAGGGATGCATTTTTAAATTTTTGAATGAGTCATTAATTAGAGCAATTTCTTACATTAAAGAACTGCAAAGAACCCTGGAGAAATCCTTGTTGTTAACCAGAAATCCGTGTGTCTTTAAAAAGTTATGTATGTTTAAGGTATAGTGAAGTAAACAATGAAGCTGTGTGTGCTATGTATTGTGTATAGCTGTGCCACTTAAAAAATGAGTTTATTTTCTTTGCTCATATTGTAAAGCTCAGGAAGAAAACTCTTAGTACCACTGGTTGAAAAGGTTCCAGTAAAAAGCATGCAGTAATTAAAAGTTGATCATCCTAGACGGAGTTAGAACAAAAATAATGCTGACTCTTTAACCTAGGGGAACTGTAGTCACTGCAGAAGAGGGAGGCTTAGATTTCACCCTAGATGTTTAACAAATTATTGGAGCAAGGCTGATAAAAAATAAGGCAGCTGCATTCGGTGGGATCAAATGCACTCACCCACTGGAGTTCGCAGTGCTCAGGTGATGAGCCTGGGGAGATGTGGGAACTGAACCTAGCTTTCCCATCCTGGGTGGATATTGCAGCCACACAGCCATGGGAGCTGACTGTTGTGGGATTGCAGAAATCCAGCATGCTATGGTGCTGAAAAGAGAGAATCAGTACATTTGGCGATCAAGACTTAAACACCGCAATTCCTTATTTACAGTCAGGATATTTACAATGAAACTGGAAACCATGTGCACGTATAGGGAAAGAGAGCAAAGAAAGTGAAAAAGGCTTGGGATTCCAGGTGGGCATTCTCACATTCTAAACTATTGATCTAAGAGCTGTTGAGCTCATCATATTCCTTTTCACCTCAGTGTTATTAGTTTTATTTATGTAAATTAATGGAAATTGTGTAGTTCAGTGCTATGCATGAAATTCCTCTTGGCAGGCACTAACTGCTGCATGTGTCTCTAAGATTTAGGTCTTGCTTTATTTAACAAGGAAGTTCAGTGCTTGCCAACCTACTTAGCAAGTGCTTAGCATATTCAGGTTCTTAGAGTTAAGGACATGTGGGTGTTTGCCTGACTTGAGGCCTAAATCAGAAGTTTTCCATTTTTATGATAATTGTTGTAAGGTGGCTTGAGGCTTGAGCTAAGATAAAGTTACTTCATCATTTTTTGTGCATGACAAGTTCTTCCTGGGTAGCTCTTATTATGCATGTAGTGGCTGTTTTGTTATTACATGATAACTACATGGCAGATGTAATTACAATAGCTCTTTTCTGTCTATACTACAAACTGTGTATGCTACAAACAGTCACATCCTAATTTCCTAGATTAGGACACAGCAGTGAGGCAGGAAAAATCACAAGGGATGAAAGGATGAAAAGTGAAAAGGGTAGCAAAGCCAGAATAGTTTTTCCTCTTCCCAATTACATAGCTAATTGTCTGGGGTCCAGATAACACAGGTTCTTATTTAAAACTGTATTATCTCTTAAAATAAATTAAAATACTACCACTGAGGCCTTTCAAAGCTGAAACTTAATTCAGTCTTAAATGGCAAGAGCTCCAGCAGGTTTGGAAAGAGTCTTTTAAAATCCTTCTGATTTGGCTGCTTTGGTGTTTTTTTTTATAGATGCCTTCCATATTTAACTAAGAACTCTTATTTTTTAAATTTGTCTTCTGTTTGCCACAATATTTACCAATTAAAGGGTTATCATAGCTCTTAATTTGTATAAAATTGTAGGTACCTTGAGCAGAAGGGAATTTAATATGCGGAATACATGACATCAATATGAAAAGCTGCAGAGCCAAGTTTTCTCAGGCAGTAGGGGTGCCTCCACTCAGGCTATAGAAAGTTTGGGCTTGGGAAAGTACTTTTCTGAATTCAAGCTGAGGTCTCCTGCTGGTTTGAGTTTACTACCATTTTATAAGATTAAACAGAAAATAAAAACCAACTGCTTTTATTGCCCGAAAAGGCTTCCACTCCCTTCCCACCTCTTTTTTTTTTATTTTCTTCCTTTCAAAAGATGTGCTGTATGCCGGTAAGCTTTATAGTCTGGGTATTTTTTAAGTACACTTTTCCTGTATTTGTGTTACTGAGTTACTGCTTTGTCGTATGTAGAAAAATGCGCCTAACTTAAAAATCATATTTTAATATTTCAAAGGTGATGTTTTTCCCCAGCTGTTTCTATTTGGATTATATTAGAGTTTCCTGCTTTCTCATGTGGGCATCTAGCTGGAAAATGATAGGGTGCAATCTTGACTAAGACAAGAAAATTACGAAGGCTTAAATGAGCAAGAAGCGTTTATACTCCTGAAAGTAAACAAGAGCAGCATAACTGAAAGGAGAACCAAACTCATGAAATGAAATCCAGCCTTGTACATTTTGTTTCTTTCTCTACACAGGAAAACAGCACAGAAGATGAAGAAAGAGACAGTCTCATGTTATTAAGGTAAGGTGAAAGCACCTGTTATTTAACTGGCTCGTGGAAACTCTTATTATCTCACTACCAATCTGTATAATATACTTCTATAACGTAATGATGGTTGATTTGTTGGAGGAATAGCCTAAAAAGTGAAAACTAAAAAGTGAAAAAAGTGAAACTTCTCAAAGTCTTAATGTTGCTGTGTATCAGCAGTAGACATAAATGGAGGTCTAGCAGGCCAATGTCACCAGTTGATCCCCACACAAATGTATCTTTGATTCTTGTGTGGGTTGTTTGTTGGTTTTGTTTGTTGGTTTTGTTTGTTTGATTGTTTTTTTCAGTATTCCTCCAGTTTTTCATTCTGCTTATACGTACTTATATCATGGGTCACATGTTGGGATTCCTAAGCTGCAAGTATGAACTTCCTAGTTTCAGGAGGTGTTTCATGGGTTTGCAGGGGTGTGGTATTGCACCAGTAGGCTGAGATACAATCGGAGTAAATACAGCAATAACTGAATAACTGTGTGCATTTACTTTTTGGAAAGGGAGGGAGCTGGCAGTGAATTCAGTATCTTGAAAGCTTCTTTTTGAGAGGACCAGGATGTACAATGACTGTGCTTCATGCAGATGGTTATATTTTCTGAAGAGAGAAAACCTGATGACTAAACAGAGCTGAAATCTTTTGCTGTGTTTCTGTCACAAAGACATTGCTTTTATGGGACTTGTGTTTATCTAAGCGAATAGTATTATGATATGACCCAAGACTAGATTTACTTGCATCATTTCTCCAGCGTTTGACTTGTCTGACCACACGGCAATAGTTTAGCCTGGAAATTTCTTAAAGGAATATTTTTACTCATGAGACTTAAAAACCCCCAGTAATGCTTTCGCCTCCCCATTTGCATTTTGGAGTAGAAATGCATAGACTAGGCTAACAGCCACTGGAAAATCATGGTACACATTCCAGTCTTTTAGATTTTGAGAGTTTTGTTCTGAGATTCAACTGAAAAACCATAATTGAGGCCAAGTTTATTGTGCTCTGCTGTGAAAAACTGAAAAGGAAAAGATGTTATGGTTCAGAGCAACTTCAAGTATTTCCCAGGTATTTTGTAATGCTAGGCACTGCTGAAGTATTCCACTTAATATTCTTCTTGCTTTACCAGAAATGCAGAAGATTAATAAACCACACTAGTTGCAAAATAGCTTTCTCAGAAAACTAGGAAAGATAATTCAAGGTTTTAGACAAAGCTATTGAAGCAGAGGCAAGCTGGCATTTCCCAAAAGCTAATCAAATACTAGTAGAGCAATAAGGGAGTATAATAAATCATTTGGGAGACAAAAGTCAAGGGAGAAGATTTCTTATTATACTGAATTTATGTCCTTCCTATGCTACACAGTTTCTATCTTGAGTTTATGCCATACATTCTGGTTAAAAAAAAAAATTCTCATCCTCAAACACTTTTTTGTGAATCCAACTGCTATGAATTTTTCTTGCTGTCTGAAATTTCTGCAGAAAATTCAAACCTAACTTATGTATCCTTATGACAGCCAGATTTGCATTTTTCAGAGAACTTGACGTTCACTGTTCACTAGTGTTCATTCTTTTGCAGCCAAGGTCTGTTGATCAGCAAAAGGCAATTTTTTCAGGAAATGAATTTGAATAGGCCTGTCTTAGAAGCAGGTGTGAACTTCCTCGCTTGTTTGTTTTCACTTAAACAAAACTAAGCAAATGTTGTTGGTAAATTTCCACTCTGTAACCACAGCTGTTTGTTACTGTCACTTTGGTGGGGTGAAAATGCATAGTAATTTGTTTCTGGTGAAATAAGATGTTATGACTATTTAACCATTTAGTTTGAGTTAGTGTGGCACATTCTTGTCTGATCAGAGAATGGAGCACCTGAATGAAGCGACCTGATCTTCAGCAAGCAGGGGCAGTACTTGCTTTGATCTATACTGTTGGTGTAAAAAAGTTATCTGATGCCACAAGAAGGTCGTTTCTGAAACCAACTCTTAGATGTGACACTTTGCCACCCAAAAGATGTGTACTGCACAAAGACAAATACTCATAAAATAAATATGTAGAAAAGAGACATAGCCTCAATCTGCTGTGATGGGATTCAGTGTTGTAATTAAGTAACCTGCTGGATGTACTTCGAAGCTTACTGAGTCTGAACTGAAGTGTTGGTATTTGTTATCTTAAAATCACCCTTTTGTTAAGTCTAAGCACAATAGAGTGCTGCTCCATTTCTCAGTAAATCCGTCAGTAAAGAAAGGACATCAGTAAAGAAAGGACATCAGTCATGAAAGGACAGTAAATTTACTTTAGCTTTCCAAAATTCATGACTAGCTCTGAACTGAGAGCAAGATAATTACCATGCACCTGCCTTCATATCACTGACATTAAAGATGTTTTTTGGTTTTTAGTATGCCTATATGGTGTTGCTAGTTTCTTCTATAATGTAAGCAGTCTTAAACAAAATAGGATGATGCTTCACTTTTTCAGTTACTGCCTATTTTCTATCCTGTGCTTTTATATTCTGGAACTAAAACTTATCCTGGTAATTTAACTTTCATCAAATTCCTTTCATCATGGAAAAGTGAGGATGACCCGCATTTTAGATTAGCAAACTACAGACTTTTGTTACTGATTTTTCTACCTTGTTTTTTTTTTTTTTTTTGTAACAGGAGTTGTCTTTAATTTAGCTGGTTTAGTGTTATGCCCATTTAGACTAAATCAGTATGGTTGAACAAGATAACTATTAGCTGATTTTCTGTTTTGTTTCATAGAGGCTTAACTTAATTGCGTATACAAATCTGTCATCTTGCAAATCTGATATAGAGAAATGTGTTTGATAGATGTCTGTCAGTAGGCCTAGCCAGGCAGTTTTTATCCCTTTAAATTGTTTATTATTAAGGGCAAATAAAAGCCTCTGTCATGGGAGAGAGACTACTAGCACATGTAGGAATCTAGAAATGCTGCAGGATATTTTTTTTTGGGAGGGAACAGTTAATTACAGCAGATTCATTTTTTGGGGGTTTTTGTTACTTCTTTTCACATAAAAGATAAATATAAAATCCAATCAGATTTACCAACTCTGATGGCTAAATTCAAGGATAGCTGCAGGAACAGCCTGTCGTGTAGCAAACTGTAACCAGGCTGTTGTCACTAGCTTGAATGTACATGACGCTAAATACACAAATAGCATTGTTATTGATATGGGAAACAGGTCTTTTGTCCTGTCTAACTCCATTATACACCTCCCAGTGCCAATAAAATCTGTTGTCTTTTTTTTTTTTTTGAAAAAGATGTGTAAAGTAACTGGAAAGTTTAGAGTGTAAAATATTAGCAATATAAAACTGACATACCTTGTCTTAACTGTGAAGAAAATTTTGTCAGAAACTGTCTAGAGATTAACAAACCAGCAAGTCGTCTAAGAAAAGTTTGGAGTGGATGGAGTGAGGCTGATGTTTCACTTCCCTCCTTCACTCTCCTAATATGCTTTTTATAAAATATGCAAATGCAATGGCAATTAATAGTGAAGATCAAAGATGTCAAAACCAATGAGCAGACTTTCCAGAGTATCTTTTTCTCTGAGAATATTTTTTTGGAAGTACACTTGATATTTTAAGCTGCATATTTGTCCTTGATTCAGAAAACTTGGCCAGGACTTGGAAATCTGTAGCTGCACAGTAGGCTTGAGATACCAATGCTTCTTGCAGTACATTGGACTTACTTTTTGGTGTTTGGTTTGTTTTTGTTTTTTTTCCATCATGTACAAAATATAGGAAATAGAAAATTTGGTTTCTATATTTTCTTGGTAGTGAGGTCAATGATGAAGACCTATTAATAAGCAAATGCTTTTGGCTTCACTTTAGGCTTTCAAATACACTTTACACTGTCCTGATCTAGTTGGCAGGTCCCCAAGGACTGGAGTTTGGCTAACATGACTAGTCTCTATGAAAAGGGCAGGAAGGAAGACCCTGAGAATTACAGGCCTGTGAGCCTGACCTCAGTGCTGGGGAGCACATGATCCTACGTGAGATCACAAAGCACGTGGAGGAAAACAGGGGGATCAGGCCCAGTCAGCATTGGTTCATGAAGGGCAGGTCCTGCTTGACCAAGCTGATATCCTATGATAAAGTGACCTGCCTGGCTGATGAGGGGAAGGCTGTGGACATTGTCTGCTTGGACTTTAGTAAAGTATTTGACATTATCTCCCACAGCAGTCTCCTTGAGCAACTGGCTGCTTATGGCCTGGATAGGTATATTCTTCACTGGGTTGGAAACTGGATGGGTGGCAGAGCCCAAATAATGGTGGTAAATTGTGTCACATTTGGTTGATAACCTGTCATTAATAGTGTCCCTCAGGGCTTGGTATTACAGCCAGTGTTGTTTAATATCTTCATTGATGGTCTGGATGAAAGGATCAAGTGTACCCTCAGTAAATTTGTGGACAACACCAAGTTGGGTGGGAGTGTTGATCTGCTGAAGGATAGGAAGCCTCTGCAGAGGGATCTGGACAGGCTGAATCAATGAGCTGTGGCCAGTGGTACGAGGTTCAGCAAGATAAAGTGCTGAATCCTGTATCTGGGCCACAACAACCCCATGCAATACTACAGGCTTGGGGAAGAGTGGCTGGAAAGCTGCTCAGTGGAAAAGGACCTGGGGATGCTGATATTCATGGCTGAACATGAGCTAGCTTGTGCCCAGATGGACAAGAAGGCCAGTGGTAGCCTGGCCTGAATCAGAAATAGTGTGTCCAGCAGGACCAGGGCAGTGATCATCCCCCTGTACTGGGCACTGGTGAGGCTGCACCTCAAATACTGTGTTCAGTTCTGGGCCCCTCACTACAAGAGAGACATTGAGATGCTGACAGAGTCCAGAGAAGGGCAACAGAGGTAGTGAAGGGTCTGGAGAGCAAGTGTTATGAAGAATGGCTGAGGGAGCTGGGTTGTTTAGTCTGGAGAAGAGAAGGCTCAGAGGGGCCCTTATCACTCTCTACAATACCTGAAAGGATGTTGTAGTGAGGTGGGAGTCAGTCTTTTCTCCCAGGTAACAGGTGATAGGACAAGAGGTAATGGCCTCAATCTGTGCCAGGGTGGTTTAGATTGGATAATAGGAAAAATCTCTTCTTCAGAGGGTGTTCAGGTATTGGAACAGTCTGCCCAGGGAAGTGGTGGAATCACCATCCCTGGAAGTGTTCAAAAACCATGTAGATGAGGCCATCAGTGACATGGTTTAGTGGTGGTCTTGGCAGTCCTGGGTTAGTGGCTGGACTTGATGATCCTGAAGATCTTTTCCAACCCAATTGATTCTATGATTCTATATCCTCTAGGTGAGAGTTCGAAAGAAATATGCTATTTAAAGTCTGTCCACATGCATAGCCATGTATATATGCTTATTTTGGTGTTAGATAAAGTAATGTAATGTAAAATTCTACATGAAGCTTTTTGACTTTGATTTTGAGAGTAGGTCTTGTTTTTTCCTTGGCTTTTTTTCTGCTTGATATGAATTAAACCAAAAGAAACCTGGTTAAAGGGCAATACATCCACACAGTCTTTTGTTTGAGCTTTTAATCAGCTTAATATTACTTCCCATTGTGTGCACATGCACCCTTGCTTCAGAGTAGTATGTGATGTGGTTTTGGCTCCCTCACATATTCAGAAAGACCTTTTCCATTTCTGTTACTGCTACTCCACTGTTTACATTTACCTTTTCTACCTTTTTTTTTTAATAATTTTTTAATACAGTAATGTTTTTAACATTATTTGTTTACATGATCAGACTGGTAAGGAGAAAGTGAGTCCAGTCATTTTTGACATTACCTGTAAGCACCTAGCGATACATTCAGACTAAGCACAGCAGTCACATCTTCTCTAATAGATCATCATGAATGATTATAGCTAATGTGATCCACTTTCTAGAATCAACTCAGTTCTGCTGTACCCATCTGTGTGTGTCCTGTATATCGATATATGGTATGCAGTAGGGAGTATTTCAAGTGGATTTGATGAGGATGCCGACAAAAATTATAGAACTGCAATTTCTAAGTAGCTATTATGCCAAATGTCAAGCTTTCATTTACAACTTTCACCACTGGGAAAAGGAAGGAATTTTGGAGTATTTTCCAAATGAAAAAGAATAATTTTCATCTAGTCTCTAGTAAAATAAAATCCAATAATAAGTGACGTGTGAAAAATCCTTGAGAAGTGTTGCTGGCAATCATTGTAAATTGGAGTTCAGTAGTTTCATTTTCAGCTTTGGGGGTATGACAGTAGAACTCTACAGAAGTTTTAGGTTACTATATTTTAATCTGCAAGTACAATTTTTTGAATTGCCCTCATTTTCCCTTAAGAGCAGTCATTAGAATTTGCTAACATTTCACCCTTTCTGCAGGGACCATGACAGACTGAGGAAACAGCAGCTTTTCAGAATTCACACCAAAGCAAAGTTTTACCTTAATTGCTGTCAAGTAGCTTATTTTTCTCACAGCTGTAAAGCAGGTGTCTATATGTCAGTATAACTAGTGCTACAGTAAATTGAATGAGGCAAGCACTAACATCCCTGAAAGCTGGAACAACTTTGAGGATCATGAGTCCTATCAGCTGCGTGGGTGGAGCTGAAGACATAGAATTACATGAACTGTTTCCCTGTTGATTTCTTATGAAAATAGAATTTGTTTGACTTAGGAGCTTTGGGTAGTCTCTGTAAAAAGAGAACCCAGTCCAGTTTACACTAGGGACAGTACTGAGCTACAGAATTCAGAATTCCTCCCAAGGAGCCTGAGGTTGGGCTGATTTACTTCCAACTTGCACAGACTGTCTCTCATATCAAACAGCAGCATTTCAATGTTGGCATACCTGCACACCATTCTAAACTGCTCTGGAATAACAGGGCTGCGTTTCTGATCCTTCTGGTAATGTATCCTAACTGAGAACTGAATACAATCACCTTGGGCAATAGATGCCTTAAGAGTGAAAAGTGTATAAACCACCACAGGG
Source organism: Psittacula echo (assembly GCF_963264785.1). Taxonomy (NCBI): domain Eukaryota; kingdom Metazoa; phylum Chordata; class Aves; order Psittaciformes; family Psittacidae; genus Psittacula; species Psittacula echo. The sequence goes on from NC_137743.1 coordinate 50,356,819, forward strand.
AACCCTTTTGTGGTATAATGACAGGGTTTTTTTCCTAACTTGAGATAATTGATAACTGTTTCTTGTTTGAGTGTTAGCTATACCAGTATAAATGCTGGTTGTATTTCTATTCAGAAATGTTTCATGGTGGCATGTAACTTTCTAAGCTCAAGCTGCATTTGCTTTTAACTCTTGATAGTTTTCTTATGGGATAAACTTTTCCCAAGGAAGCTATAAGACTGCTCTGTCAATGAGAGGAAAAAATGATGGAGAAGTGAGTCAAGAAGCATGTTCCCAAGTCAGAGCCCTTGTTGAGAAGAACAGATTTTAAGCATGTGTTAAATATACTCTAAATTACAGGCATAGATTCCTCTGTCTGTAACTTCAAATACTTTTAAGCCTTTTTTTCTTCTAAATTTTTCTCTCTTTAACTGTTTCTGAATCAAACAAAATGTCCCCATGGTGTAAGAATTGCTAATTGGGCTTTCTAATTGCCATAAAATTTGTCAGTGCTTAATAAAGCATGTAGCTGTTGTGTGCTCTAGTGATAGTGTAATTAAAGCATATGCAAAATATATAAACAGCCAACTCTTTTTCTGTGTACTATTCCTACAGGCTATCTGTGGACCAGCTCTTGGCTTCAGGGATAGGGTCATTCTGATGTTAATGAGTAGTACAAAGACATGAGGAGCAGGGGGGAAGAAAGCTGAATGGACTAGTTCTGTGTGCCCCATTCCTGTCAGTGTAAGAAGCTATGGTAATGCAGCTCAGTACTGGACTCTGCTTTTGAGGCAGTTCCTTAGCTTTAGAGGGAGTTAATGAGTAAATCTTTCTTCACACAGGAAAGGTATGAAAGAAAGCGTCTCAGAGCTGATTTTATTTGCTGCTGAAACAAAGCTGAGGAGCAGAGCCCTGCAAATAATTGAGTTTATCTTAGGTTCCTACCCTAGCTTCAACATACTCAGTTTTTCATAACTCACACTGCATGAGAATGGTGGTATGCAAAGATATTTTCATAAAATGAACACTGTCAATATGGAGTATTTTAGCGTTTGGTTCTATTATTATGGTCAAATATGTTTTGCACTTTATGTGGTCTGTTATTCTGTGAAATGTTGAAGACCTGTATTGTCCACTGACTTTATCTCCTCCAGATATAGCTTTGACAATGGCTGAGCCAGGAAAATCACAGATTATGAACTTTATGAACACCTGTCTCAGAAATGGCACCAAAGATCTGTAGATTTCTTCTAGTGTGACATTAATGTTGTTTGTGGAACAGCAGGACTGTCAAGAGAATTTGAAAATTAGAGGATATGAATCATCATAAAAAACAGTGGTAATGTTATTTTCCATGACTACTGGTCTCTCATGTAACTCTGGATCAGCTCATGCTTTATTACTGAGAACAGAAATTCAGTGGGTTAGGAAAGAGGTTCCCTAATACTCCTTGATGGTTTCTTTGGTACTGCAAGACATTTAGCTGTTGAATTCTACTTAATTTTTTTGAAGTAATTTAGTAATTGAGAGTAATGGCAAAAAAACCTGAAAACCCCTTCTTTGCACAGAAAAGCAGGAATTCTAGCTATTTATGACAACATATTGCAAAACATTTCCAGACAGGATGGATGTGTTCCTGATCATTTCTCTCAAATTCCCAGAGAGGGGATCATTAGGCACACTAATTAATTGTCAAGTTTAATGAAATATTCTGAACTTAGAGTTTGAAGGCACTTCTAAGCCCCCAGCATTATACAAAGCCTCTGATTTTGCCTTATATTTCATTAAATAATTATTAATTTATATTGGCTAACTTCACATGTCACCTCTGATATTTCTGTTGGCTGGCAACCATGGCTGGTGTTTCCTATTTATCAGTTCTTTTGACTCTTTTCCTGCAAAGCACTAAAGCTAATATCCTGCAGGTGGAAGACTTCGAATATTAAAAGGAAAAGATGACTGATTGCATTAAAAGCAGGCAAGCCTCCAATCACACTGCTAAAAGGTTATTTTTAAATAAATTGTGATATCTAATTTGACTAGTTTGATAATGTTGAGAAATACTTTTATAACTTTGTGAAGACCAATATGTGGATCATTTACTTTTTTTAATGAGAGCTCAAATGAACAAATGTGTTAGATATTTTTTATCTTGACAATTCTATGAAGCAAAAAAATTATAGTATCCTCTTGTTGAGTTTTAATTTCAACATGAAAAAAGCTACCTATCTTTCAGAGAAAGCTCTGAGAAGTCTGCTGCTTACATTTCCAACTTGATTGCTTGGGACACTATACAAAACTGGTAACAGGAAAGACAATATCCTGACTCAGATTCAGACCATAGGTTTATTTTTGCTGTATTATGACTATGTATTCTTAGAATCATAGAATAGTTAGGGTTGGAAAGGACCTTAAAATCACCTAGTTCCAATCACACTGCCATGGGCAGGGATGCCTCACACTAAACCATGTCACCCAAGGCCTCATCCAACCTGGCCTTGACCAACCGCCAGGGATGGAGCATTCATAACTTCCCTGGGCAACCCATTCCAGTGCCTCACCACCCTTATAGTAAAGAACTTCTTCCTTATATCCAATCTAAACTTCCCCTGTTTAAGTTTGAACCCGTTACCCCTTGTCCTACCATTACAGTCCCTGATGAAGAGTCCCTCTGCAGCATCCTTATAGGCCCCCTTCAGATACTGGAAGGCTGCTATGAGGTCTCCACGCAGCCTTCTCTTCTCCAGGCTGAACAGCCCCAACTTTCTCAGCCTGTCTCCATATAGGAGGTGCTCCAGTCCCCTGATCATCCTTGTGGTCCTCCTCTGGACTTGTTCCAACAGTTCCATGTCCTTTTTATGTTGAGGACACCAGAACTGCACACAATACTCCAAGTGAGGTCTCACGAGAGCAGAGTAGAGGGGCAGGATCACCTCCTTTGACCTGCTGGTCACGCTCCTTTTGATGCAGCCCAGGATACGGTTGGCTTTCTGGGCTGCGAGCGCACACTGAAGCTGGCTCATGTTCATTTTCTCATTGACCAACACCCCCAAGTCCTTCTCTGCAGGGCTGCTCTGAATCTCTTCTCTGCCCAACCTGTAGCTGTGCCTGGGATTGCTCCAACCCAGGTGTAGGACTTTGCACTTGGCATGGTTAAACTTCATCGGGCTGGCATCAGTCCACCTCACAAGCGTGTCAAGGTCCTTGTGGATGTCATTCCTTCCTTCCAGCGTATCAACCGAACCACATAGCTTGGTGTCATCAGCAAACTAATTCTTCCTTCAGAAAAAAAAAAAAATCTAAGAAAAAGTTTTAGATCAGCCCTTACAATTGTCAGCTTTCGTCCTTTACTATTTGCAGATTAAAAATGTAATTTAGTGACACAGATATACAATCTCATTAAAACTGCATGCTGCAGATGTTTTCTTATGGATAAGTATCTTTTCAGTAAAACCCTTGACGTGCCAAAATACTGCATTTTTTTCCATGCTTCTCCCTTGAGAAAATCAAACCAATGACTCCTTCACCATCTGCCCTGAAGAGAAGCAAATTCATGGAGATTTTCAGTGCAGTAGCTAGAATACCCTTCTCCACTGTTGTGTTTTAAATTCTGTATATTGTATTCCTTCTTAATTATTTGATGCAGAATGTTTAGGATTTTGTTGGCCTGTTTTTGGTTGGTTTTTTTTTTTTTTAATAACAGTTTTCTATAAATGTATTTCAGTTTTTCTCGTCTGTTCAAAAAAATGTATCCCTTCATTGTCCATAGCATTCTGTGGGAATAGCTTGCATCATGCTTTCTTGTTTTCTTGTGCGTTTTATTCAGAGATTTGTTCAGAAGAGCAAGCACTGCCCTGAAAGGTGGTAACATGATTTTAAATAAGCTATATATAAGTAAAATGGTAAATTGGAAAATTTTCTACAATGTTGCTTTTTGAGACTAATTTAAGCCCTCAGACTGGTCACATCTGAGCACCTAGAAAGAACACGGAAGATTTTACAAGACTGTGCTGGGAAAGCAGATGGTGCAAGTACAGTGTGGGTGGTCTCCTGGATAATATCCATCTAAAGCATACAGTCTCAGGTGTCATGAAAATATAGAGAGAATACAGTGTAGTTTTGCAATGATGCTGATACATATCTCTGGGCTGCCAGGCAGGGGCTAAATTTACACCTTGCTCCTGCCAAGGTTGTGGTGTAGTCAGGGAAGGGTTACATGAGCCGGAGGTGCAGCAGGCTTATAGACTCTCTGAGTACAAGCTCTGTGATGACAGGAGGCACCCTTGTCCTGCAATTTAATATGTGACAGCTTGTTTAGTCTCTCTTCAGTGGAGCTGAAAGGTGCAAAGCAGGTTAATGAAAATATTATGAAGTGGTCACAAAGAAAATATGGGTTTCTTACAAATATTATATCAACATTCCACTTCATTCTCTCTCTTTGAAATAACTTTGTCTGTTTCAATCTTTTTTGAACACTTTTTCTCAGACTGATGCCAGAAAGAGCTTCATTTCCAAATACACTTTAAAGGCAGCAAAACATTTATTATATATTTATAGAGTGCATCTGTGTCTTGATTTGCATGAGGTTTTTGTTCTAAAGATTTCTGTTCTACATGTCTGCTTGTCTACTGCAGTCTGTAGCTGAGATTGCTGTATAATTTAGGTAAAAGAACAGTTTTGGATGAGCTAACTTGTTAGCTGAACTAGCATCAGTGTGGCTGTAGACATTCATGTAAGTCATCAAGAGATCATGTTAAGAGCTGATTAAATACTGAGGAAAATATTGCTAGAAATATATTCCAGAAATACTTGAAAATCACCAAATTATAGACCTTTATACTGAAGTTTTTAACTAAAGTTAAACTAAAGTTTTTGTACTTTTCTGTGTAAATTGACTTTTTCTATCAGATTACAAATATCTTCGTATCAATTAAGTGAAAAGCCAGACATCATGTACCAGTAGCATAATTTGCCCTGCTTCACAAAGCTACTATTAAATTTGAAAGCAGCACCCTGACAACATTTCAGAGGTGGCAAGTTTTCTTTTGGAGAAGGCTAATTACTCTCATGCAGTTTATTTTATTAACAGAGATCTCTCCCAGTTCAATTTTAAATCGGCAAAGTGGTATTAGCTCCTTTATTGCCTGATCATCAGACTGACGTGTTCATGCTTATCTTAAAGTGAATGCTTCTAGCTATACAATAGCCACAGCTATATAAATAAAGTTTTATGAGAAGGCTGCCATTTTTGCTTAATTTTAAGGTAGATGTTTAAGACTGACTAAGCATTTGGTGCTTATGCTGTTTTCTGTCATATAAAATAGTACTGGAATATTCCTTACACCCAGCTTAACTACCTGGTGCTTGAACTGTCTTAGCACAGTCACCTGAGCTGGTTATTGACTGTTGCTTTGTGGTTTTCTCCCTTTCTGCTTCAAAGATGTTCAGGAAAATTTTAATTTCTTATGAGGTGATATCTTTTTTTGTTACTCAATAACCAGATATTTCAAAATTCCACAAAAGCCCAGGAGAGTGGGCTCTTTCTACAGTCTTCCTGTCATATTGTGACACAGAACACAGGGATAGATGTAAACATCCATATCTATCTTCAGCTCCTTGTTTTGTGTGTTCTTTCTGTTGTAAAATCTTTTTAGTCATGACAAAAACATTTTGACAGAGAGACTCTTTCACATGCTCCTGCTGACAGGGAAAAAACAGTTTCATCAGGGTTGAGTCAGTTCCGTTGTCTTCTTGCATAATTTGAAAGATGATATTTCTGAACATTGATGAGTTCTGGCATCATGATGTTATACCATCATTCTTTATGGTAGATTTCAGTATTTATACATATATCAATGCCTTCAATGTCTTTCAAGATTTTTCTTCTCTACGTTAAGGTGGAGATAGTATTTCAGTCTTCAGTGAAGCCTAAAATAGTTGTTTAATTGCTCAAGGCATATTTTACAGTAACATCTTTTGTAATACTGTTAACGTTATTGTGGTTAGCTGAAGTTCAAACTCCACTAAGAATAACTGCAAGTTCACACTTCAGGCAGTGTTTTAACCCCTCAAGAGATCAGTATATCGATTTACACCATAAGCGCAATCTTGATGGCCAAAAACTGCGCAACCTTATCTTCAGTGAGTACAGAAAATGGTGCACAATGAGACCGTTGGGTGGATGGATAATTGTCCTGTTGAAGCACACATGCATAAATGCCATTAATACTAATGAACCACTTAAGTAGGTATTAAGGGGCAAGCAGTGCATATGTTTTACTGCTGGGATCAATGTCATTCTTCCTGACTATTGCCTATCAGGGAGGATCAAGGGGATGGTAGGGGAGAAAGGGTTCTTCTATTGGTTGTATTTTGAATCAGTTGGAAAATATAGGAAATAAAAGCTTTAGAGACAAGGCTTTGAAGAGTTATGTTTCCTGGTTCCCAGAGACTGAGCTCCATTTAGTGTGCGTTTCTGCTTGGAGACAGTCACTAATATGAGAAACATAAAGGACAAAGGGAAAAAGTCTTAATATGCCTATTTTTAGGCAATTTCTTATCCAGATCGATGTAATATTTTGTCTAGTTTTCTCAAGAACTAAAAATAATCTCACTATGACATGGTTCTTCCCCAGCAAAGACTCTTTCTTTCTGAACTGTTCCAAACCTCTAAGGAGTTTAAAACCTGCTCAAAATTTCTAAAGTGATATCTAAAACTAAGGCAATAAACCAGGTTCTCATAAAAAAATAGATATATAATATCACAGTTGGGCAAGAATGTCTGACATAGGTGTCTCCAGACATGCCGCTGTCAATTTTAGGCTGTTAAATCACACTTGATACCAAAAGGTGCCACATACATCTCCCCAATCTCTGTATTAATGAGAATCATCTCAGTGTCTGCCCACACACTCAGAAAATAAGTGCCCCTCACTGAGACAGGCTGATGAGTGGTGATGATTTGCCCATGCACAGTGTTCTCTGAATTTCTGCCAATGCAATTTCAATGTTTATTATTAGTTATCAATTATTGTATTTCTGTCTGTCTTAGAAAGGAAATATAGATGCAATCTTAATTTGGCCTATGGATGGCCCATGACAAGAAATGAAAATTATATTCTAGTTTGCAAATAAATAAAAAAGAAATAATGGGAGGTTGATACCACTAAGGGTGTCAACACTTCCAGACGAGCCTGGATAAAGCTGTCCATAAACCCAGGGTTAGTTATGGTCTGCTTTTCAGATGTGTTGAGGTGTCACAGCTATGCTGGTTGGGGTAAGAGCTGCCAGTGCTGAAACTGAACAATAAATAATTCATCTTCAGATAGTTTTCTTTGTCATTTTGTGATCTTTTTCGGTTGTTTTTTAAACACGTCTGTGTCTTACTAGGTGTATTTCTCACATAAATACAGCAGTCTATGCAGGGAACTAATGAGAAAATTGAAAGAGTGGCAGTGATAGGATGGGAGGGTTTTTTCCATAGAGACAGTAGGACCTAACTGCTATAGGAAGTTATATCTGTAGGTGGTACTTTTGCACAAAGAACACATGGAAAACAAACTATTTACCAAAAAATGTGCTTAGAATTGGCATAGATGTATTGCATGTGTTCACCATCATGTCTGTATTTACACAGAAATTAAGGCCCAGAAAGTGAATATGTAAAGGTCAAATTCAGAAAGTATTAATTTTCAGAAACTGCAAGGAAGAAAAGATTTCTAAAGTAGTTTAGCAAGGTTAGGTTTGCTTAGCAGAGAGATTTGTTTTAGTTTGTTTATTGTCATGCCTCTTAGTGGAATTTCAGTGAGTCTGTAATTGTATGACAGTCATCATTCTGGCTTCCACTTAAAGCTTGAAAAATTCACTTTCTTCAAGCTACCATTAATGGAGAATGATACACTTCTTGGACTGTTTTCACATTTTAAATACAGTACTAATTTTTCTTCTCTACAAAAAAAGAAATTATTTATTTCTAGTATTATGTTTCATGGTCTCTGGTACAAATATGACCATTAACAGGCTCTTGCATCAGAAGTATAGAATCATAGACTCGTAGTTAGGGTTGGAAAGGACCTTAAGATCATCAAGCAAGTCTATCACCAAGTATCAGTGAAATAGCTCAGATGCCTCTATACAAATGCCCGTAGTATGGGAAACAAACAAGAGGAATTAGAGATGTGTGCACGACTATGGGAGTATGATATAGTAGGCATCACAGAAACATGGTGGGATGGCTCCTATGACTGGAGTGTTGGAATGGAAGGTTACAGGCTCTATAGAAAAGACAGGCCTGGCAGGCGGGGAGGGGGAGTTGTTATTTATGTTAGGGATAGCCTGGAGAGTATGGAACTCTGTCTGGGGACGGGTGAGCAGTCAACAGAGAGTTTGTGGGTCAGGGTTAAAGGGAGAGCAGCGATGGGGGACATTATTGTGGGGATCTGTTACAGACCGCCTGATCAAGAGGAATCTGTGGATGAAGTGCTCTATAGGCAGATAGGAACAGCCTTAAGCTCACAGGCCCTTGTTCTTATGGGAGACTTCAACCACCCTGACATCTGTTGGAGTGATGGTACGGCCCGGCACAAGCAATCCAGGAGGTTCCTCAATTGTGTGGAAGACAGCTTTCTTCTGCAAGTAACAGAGGAGCCGACAAGGAGAGGTGCCATGCTTGACCTCGTGCTAACCAACAGGGAAGGGCTGGTTGGAAATGTGACGCTCCAGGGCAGCCTTGGTTGCAGTGACCACGAGATGGTCGAATTCGAGATCCTCGGGACAGTGAGAAGAGCGTGCAGCAAGCTCACTGCCCTGGACTTCAAGAGAGCAGACTTTGGCCTCTTCAGGAACCTGCTTAGTAAGGTTCCATGGGACACAGCCCTCGAGGGCAGGGGGACCCAAGACTGCTGGTTGTTATTCAAGGATCACCTGCTCCAAGCTCCGGAGTGTTGCATCCCAACTAGAAGGAAGTGCAGCAAGAGGGCCAGGAGACCTCCTTGGATGGATAAGGAGCTGCTCAGGAAAATTCAAAGGAAAAAAGAGGCTTATAGAAGGTGGAAGCGGGGACAGGTGGCCTGGGAAGAATACAGGGATGCTGTCCGGGAAGCTAGGGACCAGGTGAGGAAGGCTAAGGCCCAGTTAGAATTGAACTTGGCTAGGGATGTTCAGGATAATAGGAAGGGATTCTATAGGTACGTAGCGAGTAAAAGACAGACTAGGGACAACGTAGGCCCCCTTCGGAAGATATCTGGAGAACTGGCTACCCAGGATTTGGAGAAGGCTGAGGTTCTTAATGACTTCTTTGCCTCAGTCTTCACTGGCAAAATCTCTGACCGCACCACCCAAGTCTTGGAAGGCGAACGCAGGAACTGTGAGAATGAAGACCCTAGGCCCACTGTAGGAGAGGATCTGGTTCGAGACCATCTTAAAAACTTAAACGTACACAAGTCCATGGGACCTGACGAAATCCATCTGCGGGTCCTGAAGGAGCTGGCGAATGAAGTTGCTAAGCCACTGTCCATCATATTTGAAAAATCATGGCAGTCAGGTGAAGTTCCTGACAACTGGAAAAAGGGAAATATAACCCCCATTTTCAAGAAGGGGAAAATGGATGACCTGGGGAATTACAGACCAGTCAGTCTCACCTCTGTGCCTGGCAAACTCTTGGAGCAGATTCTCCTGGAAGACATGCTAAGGCACATGAAAAACAAGGAGGTGGTTGGTGACAGCCAGCATGGCTTCACTAAGGGGAAATCCTGCCTGACCAATTTGGTGGCCTTCTATGATGGGGCTACGAAACTGATGGACAGGGGCAGAGCAGTTGATGTCATCTACCTGGACTTGTGCAAAGCCCTTGACACTGTCCCACATGACATCCTTGTCCTAAATTGGAGAGACATCAATTTGATGGGTGGACCACTTGGTGGATAAAGAACTGGCTGGATGGCCGCACGCAAAGAGTTGTGGTCAATGGCTCGATGTCTGGCTGGAGACCGGTAACGAGTGGTGTCCCTCAGGGATCGGTGTTGGGACCGGTCTTGTTCAACATCTTTGCTGGTGACATGGACAGTGGGATTGAGTGCGCCCCCAGCAAGTTTGCCAATGACACCAAGCTGTGTGGTTCGGTTGATACGCTGGAAGGAAGGGATGCAATCCAGAGGGACCTCGACACGCTTGTGAGGTGGACTGATGCCAGCCGGATGAAGTTTAACCATGCCAAGTGCAAGGTCCTACACCTGGGTTGAAGCAATCCCAGGCACAGCTACAGGTTGGGCAGAGAAGAGATTCAGAGCAGCCCTGCAGAGAAGGACTTGGGGGTGTTGGTCAATGAGAAAATGAACATGAGCCAGCAGTGTGCGCTCGCAGCCCAGAAAGCCAACCGTATCCTGGGCTGCATCAAGAGGAGTGTGACCAGCAGGTCAAAGGAGGTGATCCTGCTCCTCTACTCTGCTCTCGTGAGACCTCACTTGGAGTATTGTGTGCAGTTCTGGTGTCCTCAACATAAAAAGGACATGGAACTGTTGGAACAAGTCCAGAGGAGGACCACAAGGATGATCAGGGGACTGGAGCACCTCCCGTATGGAGACAGGCTGAGAAAGTTGGGGCTGTTCAGCCTGGAGAAGAGAAGGCTGCGTGGAGACCTCATAGCAGCCTTCCAGTATCTGAAGGGGGCCTACAAGGATGCTGCAGAGGGACTCTTCATCAGGGACTGTAATGGTAGGACAAGGGGTAACGGGTTCAAACTTAAACAGGGGAAGTTTAGATTGGATATAAGGAAGAAGTTCTTTACTATAAGGGTGGTGAGGCACTGGAATGGGTTGCCCAGGGAAGTTATGAATGCTCCATCCCTGGCGGTTGGTCAAGGCCAGGTTGGATGAGGCCTTGGGTGACATGGTTTAGTGTGAGGCATCCCTGCCCATGGCAGTGTGATTGGAACTAGGTGATCTTAAGGTCCCTTCCAACCCTAACTATTCTATGATTCTATGATTCTATAAGTAAAGGCTGATTGTGTTAGGCCAACCAGAGAGATTACTGACTCCAGGACAAGGACTCAAGATGTCAATACTTGTTCTGTTTTTAAACAAAAAATAACAAAGAATAGGAAAAAACCCCAAACCATAAAAGATAATACTGCTGCAGTTCAAATACTTTTGTTTGTTTTCATATAAGGAAAGGCACTGTGGTAATACGTGAAAATATGGAAAACTACCATCTATAATTCTGGATGTAGATTTAGACATCTGTGATACTCTGGGAGTTCCAGAATTAGTTTTGTTCTCTAGGCACTTCACCAACTTTGGTGCCCTTCTTTGGACATGCTCCAGCACCTCAATGTCTCTCTTGTAGTGAGGGGCTCAGAACTGAACATAGTATTTGAGGTGCAGCCTCAACAGTGCAGAATACAGTGGGACAATCGCTTCCCTAGACGTACTGGCCACCCTATTTCTAATACAGACCAGAATGCCGTTTGCCTTCTTGGCCATCTGGACACACTGCTGGCTTGTATTCATCCAGCCATCAATCAGCACCCCCAGGTCCTTTTCCATCAGGCATCTTTTCCAGCACTTGACTGAAACATTATGAGCTGTCACAACAGAACAGTAATATATATTTCGTTTGTGTTATTACATTTTTGTTTCTGTATGAAATATGAATCTGAGTAATGAGCCCATTACTCTCAAATACTAAAAGGAGAACATCACATGCTATGTTAAGTAAAGTTTTGCCATGCTTCAGAGTGGGCAAAGAAGTGCTTTGAACTCTTCTAGAGGTGAGCTGGGCAGTGAGACCGCTGATACACAATGCCCTTGACCTTTCCAGTACAAATACTGGTGGCGCTGCCCTTTAGTCTGCAACACAGGGGTTTGGTGCTGCTGATGTTGGTGTTCGTCTGCTCTCAGGATGAGTTTGGGTGTGCATGGTGACAGATTCTAGAAGGTGATTTCTTTCAAAGTTTTCTAAAGCATTATTGTAAAAAGTGGCATAAATAGGTATTTAGGAGCTAAAATCTCAATCATACATCAATAGATTAGATCTTCTAGCTCTCTTAAGAGCTACTGAAATTTTATACCAAGTTGCTGTGAAGTTTTTTGATCCTAAAGGTACTCATCCTTTGCATCATTTTATATCCTGAAGTTCACTTATATGCTATAGCGATGACAAACTCAATCAGAAATGCTTTTTATTCAAACTGCAGCATTGTAGCACAGGTCCTACCGGTGATCATGATAGCATTTAATGAAAAGTTAGGGAATAATTAATAAATAATTAAAATTAATTAAAATTAAATAATAATTAAATTAAATTTATTTAAAATAATTAAACAGAACTCTGAAGTTCTGCTTCATAAGCGGAGTTAAAAATAGAAGTATCAAAAAAAAGTGAGAATACATAAAAAAACCACAAATGTATCTCTGTGTATGTGTGTGCGCGCATACATATATATATATATATATATAAAGGAATCTGTCTTTTTTTATTTTCTTTTTCTGTCCAATAAGGTACCAAAGATACTGTGATGAAGTTACAGAATAGCAAAGTAATTTTGGTAATTTTTTTGCAGATTCTTACGAACTTTTCTGTTTGTCATTTTGCATCCTGCTTTTAGCTGTTTTATTCTGTATTATTAAAAGACTTGTTTTGCTTTAGCATCTGTATGAATGTCATTTTTGTTCCATTTCAGAAGTGTATATTCTACTTTGTACATAGTTCTTCAGATGTGAGATATCTTAAGTATTGCTGAAAACCAAGCTGTGCACTGTGAACAACAAATATTCTTGTGTCTTTCCAGATTTTGTGATAATAGTAGTTAAATTGCATTTGGTCATAAATTATTTGTAACCTAATCAAAGATTTTAATTATAATTAGTGCCTTGAAAAAGCAAGTAGAGGAATTTAATCAGAGTACTTAATAGTAATAAAGTTTTGACTATAAAAAGAGCAAAAAATAACACCAAAGCAATTTTTAAATTTTATCACTTTTATACTAATAATGACTGTCTGTGGTACTGATCACAGATCACAGGGACTTCAATCTTGCAACCAAATCCACTGCCAATTTTTTTTTTTTTTTTTTTCAGAAAGTTTTAGAAAGCTTTGAAATTCTTGGGAATCAATTGGCCTAAGTATTGAATGTGGACTAACAAAACATTTATAATATTTATGTTAATGAAACACAAATTTTGCAATAGATTTTACATCTGTAACTTTGACAAAGTAGCTCCTGCTCTGACCTCCATTGCCTATTCTGAAACATGGCAGAACTTTCCTTAATGCAACACATGCTCTCCTCTTCCTCCTTCAACATTTAGGACTACTCAGCTCTTACAGAGACAAAAATGTAAAAACACAAAGGACACTACTGCTCTGTGATGACAGTTCATAATGTTTCAGCCACTTATTTCAAGCCAAAAAAATAAAATGTAAGTACAATCTTGTTTTCTTCTTTCTGAATTGCTCCCTGTTTATGTCTCTCAATATGTCAGGCTATTTTTCTGTTATATCAGCTGTCTTTTACGTTGAGGTATATAGTGAAAGAAGAAAAACTGAACTCTGGAAATACTTTCTCCTGTGGTTTAGCTATTACATTTCAAGCCATATTTTAGGTATAATTGAATGAATAGTTTCACGGTAAGAAATTATTGTTTTAGTTAAAAACTTTCCCAGTTATTTTTTTTGCACAATGCACAGGGATTACAGTATCAGTTTCTGTCTGCCTGCTTCACAAAGATACTGCCTGTACCTCTAAATTTCTTGCACACACAGAACTGTTTGTTCTTGAAACAAGCCTCCTGTGGATGCCAAAAAAGAAACTGTTCTGGCCTGGAGATGTTGGGCAGTGAGGAGGTGATAAAAATGGATGCCTGACTTTCATGCAGTCATTACCATCCTTTAGCTTCTACTAAGCAAACTTTAAAATGGAAAGCATTCTTTTAGTTTGTAGTAGCTGTTATGAATGGTGGTAGGCTTTTGAGAAGAACAGAAGCATAAGTGCACCAAAGCAGAACAGGAAAAATTTTTAACATGTTGAATAGAGAAAGCATTCCTTCCCACATAATTTGGCACAGATGGTGTTGGGGCAGTGCCATGAACCTACAGGTGCAGAAGGCTTTCCCTTAGCCCTCATTTTCTTCAAGCAGCTCTCAAACTCACAGCTCCTTGAAGCCTGGAAGTACATTCCTTTTTGCTTCTAGCCAGATGATTTATGAAGATTTTGCCAGATGACTAGAAAGCATGTTGCTTGAAATGCTTTAAAATACTTTGTCTTATCTGGCAGGATACAGTCAGGTGAAGAAAAAAAATGCACATGTTATAGCAAGTCTCAGAACTATTACTGGTTGTCACTGCTTTGCCCTATAGAAGAAGGTGAGGTAGCTCTGTGATGTTGCTATAGTAGCTGCAGTTCTTGAGTGTCATTCTGAGAGTTACAAGGGCCATGAAGGCTACTCCAAAGACAGACAGTGATTAATGCTACTATATCCGCAGAAGCACAGATCTGAAAAAAACCTCAGGAGGTCATCTAATCCATACTTTTGCCTGAAGGCAAGGTAAAGTCCACTTATAGACATTTGTCTAACCTGATCTCTCCACCAGAGATGGAGTTATTGAGTAACATCCCTGAGTGATTTACTCCAGCACTTAACTAATTTGTCTCTCTCCTTATTTTCAACTACACACTGCTTTTTGTCATCCGTCACAGTTCCTTAGCTTTTGTGATGTGTTTATATGTGAGGTTTGAAATGAAGGTAAAATAGGGTGATTCAGGCCTCCTAGATTAATTTAAAATATGAAAGTGAAGACCAAAAGAAAAGATACTTTTCTTTTACTGAAAGTTAACTAAATAGGCTCTACTTGACTGAGGAATGCGTTAAATAGAGCCATTTGCCTTCCAACTACATTTCACTTAAAGAAATATGAGCAAATTCTGTTCCTGAAACACATCATGCTGAATGATTTAGGGAGTCTGTGACTGTTTATTGCACAGAAAGGTATCAGAGGGGATAATATAGCATTATTTTGCATAGAGACTTTCTGTAATTCGGAATAGAATATATACTGTATCCTAGCAGAAAATAATGTCTGCTTGATGAAAATTATTTTTCCGAGCATTGGTGGTTTTGTCAAACTAACAGATCAAAAATCCAGTATGAAATCTGTGTTTTAATAAAATTAATGAAGCCCATCACTAGGACTTTAGAAAGTACTTTATTGTGCTCTGACAGTACAGTGGCTATAAATTAGTTGAATCAGTTCCCCAAAGAACATCTAGACAGGCAAAACAAGTCTGCGTTGCAGCACCTGGTAGCCTGGAATATGCTGGGCACACTGGAGCAAAAAGGCATACCAGCAGTTCTACTCTAGCTATATGGGATGCAACTGTTGTATGTAAAGTCCTGTATAGCTCTGGGTACCTGACCACAGTGTTAGTTAGCCTGCAGGTGATTTGAGTCCATACAGAACTCAGCAACAGATCATATCACCCTTGTCACATCCCACTGGGGTGGTGTGTTGAGCACAGCTTGCTGTAACATAAAGTGACTTCAGAGCATGTTGGTTCTTATTTCAGTTAAAAACCTGAATTTTTTTAAACAGATATTCAGTTAAAATATTTATATCTGTGGATAAGCAAGCTGATGAGTCAAGGTTTTCCATGAGGGAAGATCAAGACACATGTGATTCATCCATCTGATATGATGAAATGAAAATGCCTACATTAGATCAGGCAGGAAGAACATCTTTTACTGGGAATAATTCATTAACCAACACTTCTGATTTGTGTCAGTCAAAACTACACTTCTGTCTTGAGCTGGTTCTCACTTTATGGCCCTTTTATTTCATCCATGAATATATGCTGGATTTGACCTTAAAACAGCTTTATGCACACTGTTCTTTGTGATGCAATTTAGTGCCATTAGTATTATAATGAATACCACTACTTATAAAATTCTGTTGGTCCTGAAAACTATTGTACATGGTAAGAATATTAAATCCAATGCTACTGAAATACCTGAGTTCTGGTGCCAGTTTTAAATCTGTGATATCTTTAATGTTGAATATTAGAAAGTAATACTGGATGCATCTATATACATACTTATTACTGTGACAGTCCTTTCTTTACCCATGCAATGAACTGACTGGAGGCAACGCAATTACACTGGTAAACTTGACTCATTACTTCTTTCTATGTCACAGTACTCTAAATAAAAGAGTTAAGGTGACAAACTATAATATAGGATTTCTCTGCAACATACTGTATAAATATCTGCTTAGTAGCAGGCTGAGGGGGGTCATTGGCTGCTTTGTAGTACCTCTATTGAATGGCACTGGGTTTTTGTTTTGTCTGAAAAAGTTTGGTGTGGAAAATAGTTGGTACATCTTTGCCTCATCCTCTAGAAGAGTATCTACTTGCATCTCTGGTGTGGTAAGACTAGGAGAGGAGCTCAAGGTTTGACACGCCTCCCAACAAGTGACAAACGTATTTGTTGAATACGGTCATATGTGAGAACATATTCAGAAAGCAGGAATGGCACCTGAGCTCCTGAACTACTCTTTCCTCTTGGCTGACATTATGTCTCAAATGAGACATAGTGTTAAGATGTTTGAATCAATTTCAGGTCATTTTTAGACAGTGTTTGACTTGCCTGTGTTTCTGTTCAGCAACTTATAATTTGGTCATAGCTTTACTGTGCCTTGTAAAGTATTGCACAGACTGAAAAGTGCAGGTTTATGCAGATTGCATTTGGTGAAAAGTTTAGCCCCTAACCTCTCAAGTAATTCTTTTATAGTGTTTAAGTTCGAGGAATGGGATTCATGTGGGCAATCATGAGATGCACACAGAGCTTTCATCCTCCCTTGCATTGAGTTATGGCACAGACTGGAAGAGTTTAACAGGACAGATCAGCAGAGGTTCATTCTCTGTAGCCCACAGTTTGGGTAAACTATTTGGAGGTGAAGAGCCAAATTTCATATTTGCAGTCCAGGGCAGACAGATTGATCTGTGGTTCCCAGTACCATTTGTGCATGAATTATGGGAAAGATAGGAGGCTGAGAGACTGAGAAGGAGAGGGTAAACCTTTCTTTCCTTACTTTTTCTTTCTAAGTCAGTGTATAAGACTATTTTTTTTCTCTCCTTTAAGAAATCTGCAAATGGAAATGCTTTATTTTTGATAAAAATAGTTACTGTGTTGGCACTTTTCACTTCTCTTTTCATAGTTTTTCAGTGATGACTAAGCTGATGGAGTTCTGAACAAGTGTGGTTTTAGTTAAGCTCTAGAAACCCACACAAGGGTTGCTCTTAGACACTGTATTAAATTAGCTGTGCATGTTCTGATTTTATGCATCGACATTTGACAAAAATCAAACATTTTTAAAGAAAAAAAATAAACCCATCAAGAAGTATTATTGAACTACTTGAATCCAACTAGACAGAAGTATTCTATCTAGAGAAAATGATTTCTTTAAGCTGCACTGTTGAAAATATACTAGCTTACAAATAAAGTAGTACACAGGTAACATCAAGTTCTAATTTATTTGTGTCCCCCAGTCTCATCTGCCTATCTGTCCTATCTGTTTAGCCTCTATCATTGCAGATATGAATGTCTTCCAAACATTGAGCATGCCAGAATTTCTGCTTCTGTTTTAGAGTGAAGGCTTATACACATAACATTCGCAAATTAGAGCTGGCAAGAGGACAGAATGAATTAAAATGTAAATCTGGCTGTGGCTGATATAAATATAAATCAAAGTATAAATCTTATACTTGTCTGAGGTATTTGTATATGAAATTCATTCATACAATTCTGTTAATAAATGAAAACTTTTTTTTTGAAGTCGAAGCTTTTATCACATTCAGCAGGGAAAATGGGTGCACAAATATATCTCTTTTTCATTTTATGTTAATTCTAGTTTTAATTTCAATCCAAGTCCTTATCAGTCAGCAATGTAAGTATCTGTAGTTGTTCCAAACTCAACTGTAGGCAAACGAATATTGTAAACCCCACAGTATAAGTCAACTGCCAGAAGATCAAAATAGGCACATATGAAAAAAGTCTGTTTACATATAATTTGCATTAGTTTTATCTAAACTTATATTTATATATTTTTATCTATAAACTTATATTAGTATGCACGCATACTTATGCAACCAACTGATCATTTGCACATGCAGCAATCCAGTTTAGTGAATATGTAAAGAAAAGAGAAATTCAGATTGTGTTTTCCTGTTTGTTCCATATGTTTCTGTCTATGTATTTATTTCATAAACATTTAATCCTAACTATCTGGGGTGCTAAGGTTAAAGAGCAGTCACTGGGCTTGATTCCGTGGCTAGAATTACCAGATAGCTTTTTATGGTCATGCATATTTCTGAGCATTAATTCAATGAAAAAGATAGTGTAACATTTACAGGTTTTTTGAATGAAATGCAAAACAAAGTAAGCATGGTTACCAACCCAAACCTCTGCCCTGCATTAATTAGATTTGCAAATTTTCAAACATCCTAAAGCCTATTGTTTGGATACAGCTGAAAACAATGTCAGCATGACAATGTCTTTAAAATGCACGGTGAGAATATGTCACTCACAAGATGGCTCATCTAACCAGTTTGGTTTTCAGGGTCTTTATTACAGGTTTTGAAAATAAAAAAAAAATTCATGTGTTGCTATAAATACAGGAAAGATAAATTACCTTGGGTCTTATCAGTGCTTTTTCTTCTAGTTTGGTATTTCTGTTTTCATATTTAATTCTTTCTGTGCCTACGGGAAACATCAGGATTCAGGCTTTTTAATTCTCTGTCTTCTCTTTTTCAAGTTTAACATGAAGTCTATTCCCCTCTCCTCCTTTCTTTCAGTGCATCTTCCCACTCCACCTGAAAAATTCAGGTTTTGTCAGTCTTCTTCAACCATGAACTGAGATACTTCTACCCTTTTCAATCTTTTAACAGGTTGTATTTTTCCTCAGCCGAAATGATTTATTAACTTTTATTTTTTTCAGGTGCAAGAGCCATTTCTCCCTTTCTTACCTTGCTCTAAACCTGGTTTTGATCCCACAAGTCAAAAGGCTTTTTCACGTACATGACGGGTGGAACAAGGGGCTTTAGCAGGTTGCTGACTTAGTGTCAGTAATCCTGAGAGAATCAAGGAATCCCTGCCAGGCACTAACTATTTTGTTCCCTTCAGTTCTCTTAGACTGATTTTTAAGGAAGCAACAACACTTTTTTTCATCTGTTTATGACTCCAGACCTTTTCAGTTTTGATCTTACTTTGAATAGCAATTGGCAAGGAATATTCAAGTTCATATTCAATGTCTAGGGATGTAGCAAAATTCTGTTAAAAACAGTTCAAAGTAAATAGTATGTACCTCCATTCAAATAATGCTGATATATTTCTAGTTTGTGCTTATGTGAGTGATAGTAGGAAGGTATCTTGTTACGTAGATGTTCTCTGTGTCTATATGTGAAATAGATTTTATAGAATCACAGAATAGTTTGAGTTGGAAGGGACCTTAAAGATCATCTAGTTCCATTCCCCTGCCATGGGCCTGGACACCTTCCACTAGACCAGGTTGTTTAATGCCTCATTCAGCCTGGCCTTCGACCCTTCCAGAGATGGGGTAGCCACAGCTTCTCTGGGCAACCTGTTCCAGTGCTTCACCTCCCCCACAGTAAAGAGGTTCCTAATATCTAAACCTACCCTCTTTCAGTTTAAAGCTGTTTCCCCTTGTCCTATCACTACATGCCCTTGTAAAAGGTATCTCTCCAGCTTTCTTGTGGGCCTCCTTTAGGCACTGGAAGCTGCTTTAATATCTCCCTGGAGCCTTTTCTTTTCCAGGCTGAACAACCTCAGCTCTCTCTGTCTTCCTAGGAGAGATGTTCCATCCCTCTGATCATCTTCATGGCCTTACTCTGAATGACAGGTTTTCAGATTCTCGAAATCGTGTGATTGTTTTCAGTCTTACAATTGGGTGACTTCTTCCTGCTACGGAATAGGTCTTGTTAACCTAACTAATAGCAAAAATTATATTCTGAAAACTGCACACTGTGGAAACATATATAGAAATACAGATGGCTAGATGATAGTTTAAGTTATAGGAGCTAAGTGATTCTTAAGATTCTTAGGATGTTTCATGGCTTAGTCGGCTGCTCTGCACCAAGAAATGGATTGTGCCGTCTACATCAATGCCATAATAACACTTTCAATTTATGGCAGTGGTCCTAGGTTGGAAACAGACTTGCTGGTTCCCTCCTTATGACTTATGGAAGAATCAGGCAGTCTGCCTATGTATGAGAAATTTTTAGGTTATTTCCTTAAAATCTTTGCCAAAGAGAGACCTTAAGAAACAACTTCTAAGATTTGTCCACCTGAAAGCCTGAGGTGACCAGCAGCTTTGCTAGTGGAAGATGAAGCAGGAGAAGAGAATACAACAAAAATATGGGAGATAGCAAGGTAATTTTAGTATATCTGTTCAGCAAAGCGTAAATTTCTGGTGCACAAGGCTAATCTAGCTGTGAATGTCCCAGGAGCTCCATGGGGAGGAATTTCCCATCTAACATATTAACAACTTGGCAGCTTTCCAGGAAAATGTACAAAAGAGACTGGAGATAAGGTTGCTGCATGCTTTGGCTACTATGTGCGTATTTCAGGCCTGTGCTTCTGGAGAGGGGAACTGAGCTTCACTTATTGGTGAAGTCCTACATAACTCACTCACTGTATGACAGAGACTGAGAATTAAGCTCAAGGGTAGCTGCTGTGAGTTTTCATTTGCAGGTTTTGCACACTGTTACAGTACAGCTAGATCCAGACAGCTGAGCGAGATCTGCAGGAATCCTTTGATATTGCTCTGAAATTATTACTAATTCTTTTGTATGTATATAATGTTCCTCATGTAATTTTACTGCCATGGAGGGAGTATACCTTGACATTATTCTAGTTATGTACTTTATATTGCTGTGTAACTAGATTGCTACCAATAAGAAACACTTAATTTTCTTAGGACTGCTTTTAAGCAATATGGGAAATATCACCATTTTTTGAGACTAAATCTGAGAAATGTTTTCAGTTCTACTGTTTTTCAGTTTCCCTCTTAAGGCAGAAAGCTTTTTTTTTTTTTGCACAGTTCAGAGGATATTATGAAAAAAGTTGATGATTATTTGTTTTGAGTGGCAGCAGTGTTGTGACTCACCCTTTTCATGGGCATCCTTCCCTATATTTATAATGGATTTTGAAAACTGGAACAGACTTCTGCCAAAAAAAAAAAAACCCAAAAGACCACCCAAACAAAAAGCACCCCAAAAACAAAATAAAAGACATGTAGGTTGCATAATATAGTTTCTGCATAATGTAATTTTTCTGTAGTGTATTTTTTCCCAGAAAATGGGAGGACCGCCTCCTGAAAGTAAACCAATGAAATGCTTTACAGCCTTATTTTGCTGTGAGCCAAAAGGTATTTGGGTGACAGCTTGAATATGTGTACATTGGCATATTTATTATTTACAGAGCCTCTGCAGCTTTGATGCATCAGATGAAACTCTTGAAGGTGTATTGCATGATTTATCAAAATGACTGCTGCATTAATTGTTACCAGTTTATCATACTTTTGAGTATGAAATGGTTTCAGAATTGTTGAAAAGTGTACAGTGCACAAGTGAAGAAGTGAGGAAGTGAGGATAGTGGAAATTTACAAGTTCATCAGCACACATAAGTAAACATTTTCTGACAAATTATCTAGAAATTTTCTCCTGGAGAGAGGACAGAGATGCTTGACTGGTCTACAGCGAGCAATCAAATGTTCCCTACAGTATGGAATCAATTTAGTATGTCATTGGTTACTGCCTGATCCCCCCAAGTGATAGTACATCCCTTTTGTTTCCTCTCTCATGCTTCTCCCACCTAAGGCTGTATGTAGGGATTCACATCAAGGTCTTTAGCAACACCCTGGGGAAAGCAACTGGATTTTCTACAGTTAAGGGGAGGGTAATAAATAATAATAAAGTCCATTAATTCTCTTTTCCATTAGTGGCAATGTCAGATAAACCCGCTTAGAGACTTGAGAAATGTTACATGGATAATTTATTGTATGTGTAGTTTTAGATGAGATGTAAGTGTAATTTTGAAATGTGGTACCTCTATAGGTTCACCAAACGATAGAGTGGAATAGCAGATGAATCACAGCGCCATATAATGGGTAGTTTCAGTGTGTCTTTTCAGCTGATTTCACAGCCTTTTCAGTTAGTGCTGGCTGCGTTGTGGATATGAACATTGCTGTAAAGGCTGACTGGGGGCTTTGTAGTAAGGGTTGAAATTCAAAAGCACAGGACACTATGGTAAGGGTCGAAATTCAAAAGCTTTCTTTGGTGATGTGCTTGGAGAATAAGTTTCATTTGTTTTCTTTTCTCCTGCTTACTTGCTATTTCACTTTGGCATATGACTATTTCTAAAAATCAACTAGTAACAAGATTCATTTGGCTACTCCACATCACAGGTGCAAACAGTAGTTAAGGTTTTAAAGATGTTTTTAAATAATGAGGATTCATTTTGATGGTGTATAAGGAGCAATGTTTGCCCTGTATTGAAGAGTGGGCTAATAAAGAAGGAACTGTAAACTTTCCTCTCTTATAATTTTCAAATCCCTATTGATTTAAAAATGCAAAATGCTTTCTGCCAGAAGATGACTGTTCCTCAAAATCTACTTAAAAGCATGGCTGTTCCTGGCCATAGCTGCATTTGCTTTTGAGAGAGGACTTGGCTACTTTTTTATTCTGCTTGAAATTCCTTGCTCAAAACTATAATGTGGTTGAGGAATGAATTGCAGAACACCTGCAGGCAGAGTGCAGACACCTGATGGCAGGATGACTCAACCCTCCAACCCTTCAATCTGGCATTGTTTTATTTGCATTTTGTTTAATTAAGAAATGATCTGCTGGATTTTAGACAAATGCATTTTCGTAACACTTATTTACTATATGCTTTATTTAAAGTTTTAAGATGCATTTACATATCATCGTGACTTGTTTAAACCTATACTGTGATTGTGCTTTGGTAATAATTTTAAAATTATGGAATGCAAGGCAATTGAGAAAGAACACACCAAAATTATTTAAAGGCTGACTTTTTAAAAAGAGAGCTATTAAACAGATTAGTCACAGCAATGAGTCACTCAAATTGAGTCATGCTTACTTCTTGGTGGCTATAGGTTATCTGGTTTTGCTGTTACTCCACACAGCTATGAATAATACTGTATTAAGAACTGTTACTGCTTTGGACAATGGCTTTTTCCTACTCTGCATGATGCCATGTCTGAATGCATTTTTGCATTGGGTAGTTTACAATGTCATTATTTGGCTCATTCTTTCGAGACACTTGAATGGCTTTTGCATAATACAAGCAATGAAATATGTGCCAAGTGTTGAATCCAGGAAAGACACAAACAAGTAAGGGATCTCATGATCAATGCATGATTTGCACCATTTCTGTGGGGTTTAGTAGGAGATATTAATAGTCGTCTTGGTTTATATTAGCCCTTTTGCCACCTGAGGTGGCTGACACAGTAGCATTGGAGTAGTTATACAGAAGGAAGATGATCTGTGAGGAACAGAAAAAATAAGGGAGGAGACACATAACACACATATGTCCTGAAATGGTAACTGGTTTGATGGCTTAATAACTTTTGAAGCTGGGTTTGGATGTGTTGGGTTTTTTTGCTTCTGTATTTGTAGTGAGCATTCATCAACACAGCTGTAGTGTTAGGCGTAGTCCCAAAGCCTTTACAACCATCATTCTAGGAACAAAATTGGTATAACATGTATTGGCCAAATGTTTGCATCTTGATGGCTACCTAAAATAAGTCTGAAACTGTGTAGGTGCTTAAATGTGGGTTTGAGAGCCTGGATTTGGGTTAGAAAATGTAGGCTGTATTTCTTCAAGCATCAGCAAAGAGAAGGAAGTTACTGTAGCTCTGAATATTCCTGAGTATGCTCACATTTAGACTGCAGTATTCATTGCTCTTTCTAAAAGCTACTGTCAGCATTTTTGTTAATATAAAGGCAAGATGTTAGTTTTTTTGTAATCTTTAGAGAAAGAACAAAAAAAGATACTATACTCACGGTTTCAAGAATTATTTCTATTTTTTTCCTGGCTCTGCTTCTGAGAATTTTTCTGGTGATTTAATTCTCTCTAAAAATGGATAGCTCACCTAGAAATAAAGCTTTCTTTCATAACTGGCATCTTGGTGATTGATGTTGCATGACTGCTAAATGAAAAATATTATTATAATTAGAATGAAAACATCTTTCATATTTTTACTTCTCTGCTGAATAATGTAAAATCAAACCTGATTTTCTTTATTTTATCAAAGAGGTCAGGGGACAGACAACTTGAATTAGAAAATGTGATGATGTCATGAAGAGCCCTCAATGTGCTTTGTAACAAAGAATTTAAATGTCTCAAAAGGGAAAAATAATTTTCACTGCCCTTTTGTAACAAAACTATTGCAATAGATATTAAAGTGGTAAAGCTGTTTCCTGCAGAAATGTCTTTCCCATATGCTTCTGTTTCTCTTCAGCAGATCTATACAGGAAATACTTGAGTCTCAAACAATTTTCAGTGGGACCAAATTTATGTGAGCTGAGGTCATTTGTTCAGTGTCATCAGTTGTTAAACTAGACAAAGTCATCCTAAAGAAAATCCTGGCTTTTAAAGTATTTTTGAGCCTTAAAAGCTGTTGGTAACCTGGGATGAGAACATATTCTAACAAATAACAAAAAAAAAAAGAAAGAGCATGGAATGCGTTTTATAACTGGAGGACTGACTGCTGTCCTCTCTGTGTGCTACAGCAATTTACTCAACTAATTCTGAAGACCTCTGTGAGACATTCTAAGTCAGAATGAAGAGAGATCTTTTGCAGAGTCTCATTGGGTGAGATTTGTCCTGGCCCTTGGTAGAGGACCTCCCCTTACGAGTTAAAAAGCTTGGCCCCAACTACTTGCTATGAGAAGAAATTAAAACAACAAGGTAGAAGCTGAGCAGGAGCTGACCATTGACTGTTGATGCCAGTATTCAGTGGCTTTTTCAAGGCATTTCAGTGAGATACAAGTGCAGGGGAATATATCATAACTGACGAGACTCTTCTGATGTCAATGTATCATGATATTGAAGAAGTTAATGGTCTGAATCAGTGGGTTTCAAATGTCAATGACTATTCATTATAGTGAACAGAAATTCAGGAAAACTCAGAAAAAAAAATTATGTGATTCATTACCATGCTTTTTTTTTTTTTTTTTTGAAATGAAAAAGAGCAACTGGAGCATCATAAACCTCCACAAAAATAGGTGATCTAATGCCCAAAAGTAAAGGGACCTCCCCCTGCCGCCCATCACAATTGCATTTTACCTTGTGATTGTTTGCTTATGTTGCTGTATTGATTCTGGAGTTTGTTCGTGCCTTCCTATTATGTCCTCCAATATCAGTTTCATTATTTTTACCCATCACATTCTTTTCTACCTTTTCTCCCTGTCCAGAATTGCTTGCCATGTGGACAGCTTTTCCTCTCTATGAGAGGTAAGATGGCTGGGAAGAAATATTATGCTGAGATGACATCCAGAAATAAGTCAACTAAATGCACTTCTTGGTAGGCTTCTACCATGGCTCAGAGGGGGCTCCAGAACTTGGATGTGTCTTGATTTTATATTTATGTGATGCATGAAGCAAGTTCAGAAAAAAACATGTAAATAAACACATTTCATCAATTTTGACTTAATGACATCAACTTTTCTTCTGACCCTACTAGCCCCCGAAATTAATAAATACTTGACAAAGGAGTAGCAAGATTCATATATATAAAGATACCAACTGCAGCAAATGGGGTTAAAAAACTCTCCGTGAGGTCTCCTGTCTTGTACAGGTGTATCTGGTGTGTGAAAATGAAGATTTTTTTTTTTTTTTTTCAGACACAATAAGCAATTTTCTTTTTAGTTTTTCAGATAATTTGAATGTTCAGAATAATGCAGTGTAAAGCTAAATTCACTTTTATATATCCATGTGTTACTGCCCATATTTTCTTTTGTTTCCAAATGAGAAGTAGTTCTGCTAACTATTATCGTCTTGGGTGACATGGTTTAGTGTGTGGTGTCCCTGCCCATGGCAGAGGCGTTGGAACTAGATGATCTTATGGTCCTTTCCAATACTAACTAGTCTATGATTCTATGATTGTGTTAAGGTACAGTTTGTCTTATTGTAGCTATTTTTTTTTATTTATTACTATTCTCTTTCTGAATTTTAGTCATCATTCTTGGTGTCACGCAAACAGTAGTGGCTATTCAGAATTCCCTGAATATGATCTAAATTGGTAAATAGAAAAATAGCTTGTGTTGAAGTTAAGTAACGTATAATGGTGTAGTTTTATGTTTCATATCTTTGATTAGTTTATACGTTAATACTTCATAATCTGCCTGTGCCAGTTAGATTTTCCTGCCTTTCAACAAAAATAGAAAGTAGGAAGCAAGCTATGAAAAAGATATACCAAGAAAGTATCCAGGCACATCGTATTAAAGGAACAGCCCTGCTGGGCTATAGATATTGTGGGCAATGTCTTTGGGTGGTGTAAACTAGCATAGCTTTGCATGGACCCTAGTACAGCTGTCCAGCCCTTTGAGTATGTTGGTGTTTCCTGCTTGTAATCAGGGAGTAAAAATACACACACACATTTGTAAACTAGAAAGAGGCTTAGAGGAGATTCATTGTGAGTCTGTTTTTAATGTTACCTGAACTGTCCCTCAGGCATCAATAGGACTAATCACTGGTTGTCATGTGGTGCACAGAAAATGCTTCAGGAGGAGGCTAGGCGCCCTTTTAAAACACATAGTTGCTGATAATGGAGCTCTTTGATAATGCTAATTAAAGAGGTGTGGCCTACACATCACTGAGAATAAACATTAAGCAGCAATTGCTGTAAATTGGTTTTGATATGTGACTTCTACCTTGGTATAGATTTTGGTTTATAGCATTCTGGCTTCTCTGCTGCTGGGAAGGTAAAGCTATAGGTGACAGAAGGTAGTATGTACTACTCTGCTAGTTACATGGAGGATAGTGAGCAAGATTTGCACAGCACCTCATAAATAATTATATTGCTGCAGATAGATGTGGAAAAAGGCAAATACTGAAGTTTTCTCAGGTTTATGGCCCTGTGAATTGATGTTTGGAAGAAACAAACATTTTATACATGCGTGCATGCATGTATATGTATGTGCACACAAGTTATACAATTAGATTCCCAGGTCGTGAGGAAGAGTTCTGCAAAGGGAAATCTGAGTAAAAAGCATGTTTTCTTGTTTGTTTCTTTTTGCTTTCAGAAAACAAGTAAATTACCCAGCATAATCCATATTGCTCTACATGACAACAGCTGTCTCCCCAAGACACAGTCAGGAATCATACATAACAAGCATGTCTTTCTTCTGTCTGGGCTTAACAAGAACCAAATTTTTTGGCTCTACTCATCTACAGACCCAAGAGAAAAAGGCATAATGTTTTCTGAATGTATGAGCAGCTCTCTGCTTGGTTTTCCCTTTACTTTCAAATATTCAACTTTTTGAGAATGTGGTTTAGCTCAAATTCACCTTTCCATTTAATTTTGTATTGGAAAATGCTTTGAAAGCTATATATTTAAGCCTTAATTTGGAAGTCTTGTTCGTAAGTTACTTGCTTATGGCCTCTACCTGTATGATCACATTCAATTTGTGCAGCAAGATCTGCATTTTTAGAAAGAAAAGGAAATTCTTGATTGTTAGAAAGTGAAATCTATTCCTGGCTGAGCTGTCTAGTTCTCTGTGGTTGTCTTCAGATGAAAAAACACATAGTGTGAAACTTCCTAATTCTGGATTTCCTTAATTTGATGTTCACAAGATGCTGATTCCTCTTAAGAACTCTGCTATATGTAATACTAATTAATAAATTTTGTTATTAAATAATTCAAATAAATATAATTAATAAATAAAGTTTTCCATTGTTAAGATAATTAGACTAGGAAAAGGAGGAACGTGACCCTGCAGCATTCCTGCACTATTAGCTTAAACAAAAAAAGAATGGACACCATTTTAAAAAGCCACCACCAACAGAACAAAGCCACTCCATTGCTAACATTATCTAAACACATTCTCCACACATGCTTTGCTCCAGGGAAGGAGTATTATTTCTTTACAATGTCCTTGCATTTATTTGCCTTTCTTTCTCCTGTCACAAGCAAAAGGAACATGGTGATCTTGCAGACACATCAGGCATGTAAATTAATTCACAGAGGTCATTCTTGCAACTGATGTTTTCTTAAGTAAGAAGATACTTAAAGATCAAGTCTTCTTAAATAAGAGTGTTTACTTCTAGGTGTAGTGATCTGTTAAAGCATTCTGGGCACCTCAGTAAAATTAAGGGTGTGTACATGTGTATGTGTATTTTTCCCCATCTTGTAATGCTCAGAGGAAAAACTGGTTTTGAATTAGTGCTATGTTGAGTCTAGCTGGACTTTGGTGTAAACCTCCCAGAAATAGTTTTGTCATCTGTGGTAATATTAAATTGTCTGCAGTGGATGACTGCAGTTGATCAAGTTTTACTGACTATAATAGCTCAGTCGTTAGCCTCAGTTTGACTAGTACAGTTGGGTTTATCATGCAGCCTACTGCATGCTGAATAATGATTTTTGGACATCTCTGCAGAGATTTTCAGCAAAGCTGATGGGGCTTCCTAAAGCAGTTTAGTCTTTAATAACAAAATTATAGGCACAGTTCTGTATTTCCAGCTGAGCACACTTCCTCAAGTCAACAGACCTATATGAAGTAGGCTTGTGCTAATTAACCAGGGCACCACCAGTGTAGCCTTCCAGCAGGGAGCTTAGTTTGTGCTCCCTGCCTTAGTGATTACTGTGTTTTTGGGCAGTTTCCTCAGTGGCAGGTTTAGTGCTTGCTCAGGTGTGTGCACCTGAGCTGCAGAAATGTAACCCAAATGATAGGACTGAAGTGGTTCACAAATCAGAATTTCCAATCTGCACAAAATAGTTCCATGATACTTTCCCTTTTAAGAGAGCAGGGAGGCTGATGAATGACTGTGCCTTTTGAGCTATAGAATAGATGTACCTCCCTCAGTGCAAACTTGGGTGTACTATGGGAGTGTGTATGGGATTCATGGGCCCACTGCTTAGAAGCTTGAGTAAGGAAGTATGTGCAGTTTGATTGCTCACTGAAATGTTTTCTGAAAATATAACTCTGAAGGTCTGTGCACTTGCCCAAAGCATTAGCAATCCAACATATATGTGCCTTATGGAATTGCCCTGGATTGTTTATGACAACTGTTACTGCACCTATGCACAGCTGGAGTCTTTTCCTGCATGAGCTTGTCTGTGCATTTTAAGATACACAGCAAGATCAGCTGAATGCTTTTCCCCTGGGTCCATTCACTCATATGATGTCCTAATTAGGTCACTGAGAAAATCAAAGATACAGAAACTGGACTGAGTTCTCACCAGCCGGCCTCTACATGTAATTGTTGTATTTTAGTTTCATTTGTCTTAAGATATTTTCTGATGTCTCTGAGAATGTTAGCCATAAAAGGGCAGACTGCATGTCAAGAAAGCAAGTCAGTGAACACATGAATATTTTGAGCTGCAGTGTAGCATTCAGTATTTGTCACTACAGGAAAGACACATGTGACTTCTCTCTCACACGGCAGCTCCCTGGTTTATGCCTTACTGATTAGAAAATAGCAAAAGTATCCTGCAGGATCACTTCTGAAGAAAGGCAAGGCACTGGAGCGATCCAGACTGCTACCATTTTGCTGCAGAATGATCCCCACTCATATTCCATAAGAAAGCCCTGTGTACTGGAAGAGAATGGGCTTGCTGAAGGCAGAGATGAGCTACTGCAGAATCCCTGAGTTTGTTTTCTGCTTAAATAGAAGTGTTCTGTCACAAGCATGATCTCAGAAGTAGCAGTGTGACCTGACAGGCAAGCATATTTAATCTGCTCTTTGGTGGAATTGAATGTATTTTATCCATGAAAGCACATGCTGTGTATGCATACAGGTAGGAGTGAGTGCATCTCCTTGTTGGTACAATTTGAGGGGGAGCACTTCAGGGTATTGCTCCTTGGCAAGAACACACGTACTTCAAGGCAAACAGATTTGCTCAATACTTTCATGAGTCTCTGAGTTCAGCTGGTTCTGGCAGGGATGACTTGACTTCATCCAGCGAGTCAGCAGGGGGGATATCATTCCAGCTTTCCCTTTATTTAGGTAGTGGAACATGAGTAACTTCTTCCCAGAGCTGTGGGAGTTGCCTTGGGTGCCTTGTCGTGCAGAGTGTGTCATAGTGCATCTCTTGTGTCCCTCCACAGCATCTTGTGCAGATCCCTTGTATGGCCTAACCATAAAGCAAAATGTAATTGCCTCTGACGCAGCAATTTCAGCACAAGCTCTTTGGGCTCTGTGGAATAACAAATGGTAATAAAGAAAATAGTCTTGCAATAAATGCTAATCGTACTCTGTAGGATTGCACTGAACTTGCCAGTAGATAGTGGATATTAAATGCAGAAATACTAACTTTTCCACAGCCTCAGAGAGTTTAGAATTCTTTGCAAATATGTATTTCTCCCTCTAAACATACAGTTTATTTCCTAATAGAAATTCTTCCTTATTTCATCGTTTACCTGAGTCAGAAATGCCCTTAAGAAAACGCAGCCACTTACAGAGATGAGCAAATTGTGGAAATTGAGGCTAAGGTTCTGTTCTGCAGGTGAAACCAAGCTGCCACTGTTTCTGCAGGGGTGTGTGTTTGTGACCATTTAGACAACTGTAGCTTGGCAACCTTTACTGTCCCTCCTTTTTTTCTGGCCTTTGATCTGGATTATTGCAGTCTCTCCTGTTCTCTTGAAGCTAGAACTACTGCCCACTTCTGTCTCACCTCTCTCTTTTGCAATATTCTGCAACTAGACCCTATTGTCTTTGTAATGCATTCATTGCCTGGCACGTGTTTATAGTGCCAACTAATGCTGTTCTGAACTTATGAACATATAATTTATGTTGAGCATGTGTCTCTGCTATGTGCAAAACTGTGCTGGAGGCTGATTCCTATTTTAATCTTTCTCCTGTCTTAGCAGTAATTTTCTTGATGATACAAACCAAACAAAGGATAGAATTTTGATGCCAACCTATTGTCAGCCGTAAATAGGAAATATATTAGTCAAATTTTCAGAAGAAGAGCAATGTGTTCCTGAATTCTGGTATCTCCAAAATATACGTAGATGTTTGCTTTGGAGCTCTCCAACATTTTTGTTGTCAGCTGAGAACTGTCGTGATATTTATGTTGGCTTGATCAACATTTAGCAAAAGAGGGTAAGACCAAAACTGGGTATAAAATTGGAAGTTTTTTTAACAGAAAGTGTCTTTCCATGATACAACAAAGAAGCAGTATGTTGAAGTGTGATGTTTTACAGTACTACACGTTTACAAGAGCATTCTGTGTTCTCTCCCTTTCTTGTGGAGGTGTATGTAGGGAAGAGGGGATAAACACATAGTCTCTCTTTAAGCTCTACTCTAACCAAGCTATGATGTTTATCAATGTGATTTTGTGATTAAAAATTTGTGATTCCTCCATTACACACCTGAAATGATAGCTGTAATCCTAGCCTAAGCATTAAAAACAAAAGCCAAGCACTTAAGCATTCTGGAATATATTTATTTAAAATAATATCAGGATTTTTTAGTGGTCCTCTACTTTTTGAGCATGTAAATTGTGGTTTTGATTACCACAACGGCTAGAAGTATGCCTTTTGTTCAGGTGCTCTCCTGCAAATAGAAAAACAAAAAAGAAATCATATTTGTATGCTCAGACCCAAAAAACCTGGAAATATGAGGAGAAAAAGAATGGAAATTTTAGGTCTAAGGTAGGATTTATATGCTAACCATTAAATCTAGCTTTTCTCTTCACTCTTCTCTCACAAAACCTGCTAATCTCCGGGGCAGAAATCCCTATACACTGTCTGTGATACTCCGATCCCCAGGTAATTTGTGCTATTGTATAAATTGATGTACATATACAAATATGGGAAAGAAAAGAGCTCAATAGTGTGTGCAATAGGAAGGCTGGGAAGAGATGAAGATAAGATACACTGTTAGTGCTGTTGGTGAAGGAAGGGAAATTGTCACAGCTGTGGCTCCTGGCTGCTGCTGCTGCTGCCTGGGATGTGTGTCAACACCAGACAGCGGCACAAGCTGCTGCAGGGAGGAGGACGCTGCACTCCTCTGTACCCCTGCTCTGCTTGGTGCTGTCGTCATTGTCACAAACAGCAAAGCTCATAAAATGATGTTGTCTCCGCTGCCTTCTCCTCCCCCACCCAAGCAAAAAAAAATTCCAGCTCTGGTATGTAGCAATGAGATATTTTCTTTTCTTTTTTTTTTTTCCCCTACTGCTATAAGATTTCAGGATGATCTAACAGTGTAATTTACTGGTTTTGAGAGGTGGTGTTTGAGGAGGAATTCCACAGCTGCCTCTAAACCTGCAGTTTAAGGTATCCTGAGTTGACCCCTACTGAATGTATTTCATAAGGTCTGAAATGTTTTGTGGCAGGAGCACATCATCCTATGCCTTTCACAGGAATGGTTTCACCTATTGCTTGCTGTTAGCTTAATAACCTTTTACTATTTGATTTATCCTTTCTGCCAGATTATTTTTTCATAGGTTCCCCTGGGGTTTGTCCATGGGCTGAGTGTGTAAGAGACCACTAAACAAGAAGAAAAAACCTCCAGAGATCTTAGCTGAGCAACCCTATTTAAGTAACAAAAACAACTGTGTTTGAGCCAATTACATAGAGCAGATTTTTAAAGGATGGAATGCCAAATACTTGTTTGTTAACCGAAGCCTTTATTAGCAGCACTTTTACAGTTATGAAAGAATATGATCCCTTTCTGAGCCTCACAGAGTACCTGCATCCCTGTAGTAATTCAAAGTGCTGCTGGATGGGCTTTGTGAGTGTTGTAGGACTAATCCCTATGGTTCCTTGATTATGAGCATGTGCAGAGCAGCCGAAGGTACAGTCGTGCATGTAGAACTAACACACAGAGACTTGCCTTGCAATGCCATGTTTGTGCATGTACTCCTACAACTGAGAAGGATTCAGGGAGCCTGCCTGCCTTCCTGACTTATCTGATGTTCTCTTGTTTCTGTTTCAGCATTCAGGATAAATCCTTCAATTCAACAGCTTTAGCAGAGTAAGTGAACACTTTAAAGATGTCCTTATTTCTAAATAAGAAGGGTGAGTTTAATTACTGTAGAGAATAATTGTAAGTAGTATGTGAGAATTCCAGAGCTATCTTCCATATATTTTAATTCAATTTTCTCTAATCTAAGTATATTATTGACTGTATGGTAAAGATTGCATGAAACAGCTGCCTTTACATGCTCTGTGACCATTTAGCAGTGAAATATTTTTCTGGGAGAATGTATGTTTGCTGCACATCACACATGTTTAAATGCATGATTTTCAGTGAAGGATAAATCTTTCGTGAAAATATTGCACATTTATGGTACTTGACAAACACAAGTGTGTCAGTTTTCTAAGAACAAATGATCTGTACTTCCTGCAAGCATTATTAGAAAAAAATATTTGCAAATATTGTGAAAAAAACCCTGCATATTGTTTAGACATACCAAGTACCAAATATGTCATCTCTTTATAATCAATTCCATAAACTCATTAAAAGGCCTTTCATATATATATAATGAGCATAACAATACATTCTTAAAGAGACAGCAGGACAAGGGAGAACATTAAGAAGTTAGAAAGGCAAAGGTTTTAAGAAACTATTACACACACAAAATCGTCTTTGTTTTATTTCAGTCTAAACCACTTCAGTTTTGATGTTCTCTATGTTATTACTTTACATGCTTTTGATTGTTTCAAAAGCTTCTTGGGAATATTCTTCAGCAGTAATGTGCCAAGCAGTTTCTCAGGAAGGAAATGATTTATAGATTTATTTGTGTATTAGGTGAGTTTTGCACTGGAAAAATACTCATAATTCAAAACACACTAGCTGGGCAGTGAGCTGTTTTCCTAAGAGTTGTGGGGACAGGATACATTCTGAAAGCAGGCCACATTGTAATTGTTTGAGCCATCCTCAAGTGTTGCCAAAATTCCTACAGGAAAAGTAACATTTCATAGAGATTCAAGTAATTTCCCTCTCTTACATTTTTGTGCTTTATTTGCTCACAATGTCTTGCTTTATTTAACATGTTAACTTAGTCTCACTTTTTGTGTGACTGTGGCAGATATGGGAAGATTTAACAAAAGATAATAAATTATTAAGTAATTTTTTAATTATTTTCCCATGTCTCTATTAGTTAAGTGCTGAATTGTGGTCTGTAAAATTCTGGGATGCTCCCCCTTCGCAAAAGGACAACCATATTACAGATAGTACATTTTTCATTATCTTTTTTTTTTTTTCTCTTTCCCTTTTCTCTCTCCCTGAGTGCATCCATTCTTTCCCACAGAGATTCCCTTGGAGCAACCCCTGTGCCTGCCTCACCCTTAAGGTTTCTGGGACCTGAAGGTGATGCCTTTCTCTGTAGTGCTACATGTGACCATAACGGCAAGGGCAGGTTGGCATGAAAGGTGTCTGCATAGTGTCAGCACTGCCCCTGGGGAAAGGGCAGAGGGGTGCAGACAATGCTGTGTTGTGCCCTGCTGAGCTGCAAGGCAGCAGCATGGCAGAGCTGGGACTGGGCTAGGCATTGCCTGAAGGGTGAATCTCCCTCATTTAAGCTGTTCGTGCTTTTGTTTCAGGGGCTTTGATTTTTAATCTTATCTTTCCACACACGGAAGTAGAAACATGCTTTTAGAAAACAAAGCAAGTGAGCAATGACATCTGAAATGTGTTGTACAAATAAATAAACTTGGTTTCCAGAGTTCATTTCTCTAATTCCTGTTTAGAGCCTCCTTCCGCCCCACAAACCCCTCCTCCCAGCCTGTTTTTAAGAGCTGCTCTTCTTACTGATTTCAGCTCTAGTTGCTTGTGCTGGTCAGATCTGAAAATAGGTTACTTTTGTTTAGCAGAATAAAGAGAGAGCTTGCCATGCAACTTTAGACATCCTCGTTTGACATTTTCTGTCTCTATTTGTGGCAAATGCAAAATCAAATGTTTCCTGAATGATATAAAATCAGTGATACAATACTTTCAGGAACATTTCTCCAGACAAGGCAAGTGCCTGGGGCTGCTAAGCAAGCCATGTGTGCAGCCTGGTTGAGCAGTTCATGTGAACATCTTAAAGGTCAAGCCAGCAAAAGGGAGCAGTTTTCAAGTGGTACTGAAATGGCTCCTATGGAAAAGTGAAAATGGAAGAAAGTTAAAAAAGTTAATCCTGTTAAACCAGAGATCCTTGGAAGAAACATAAAGAGGCAGTACTATAAAGAGTATGAGCAGCAGTCCACTTAGACTGGGATTCCATCTCTGACCTGACTCTGGCTCATGCCATGAGATGTACTTCTGAGAGACATATGCATCAAGCAGTAGTTACATTGGCCACTGAAGGAAAATGATTCACATCACTGTTTTGTCAGAAGACATGCTTCCTGCCCAATGTAAGCTTCAACCCATATGGATTTATATCTTGAGACAGTTCTGGCATGTTGTCAGATGTTTTTGGGATGTGTGAAATGTTGCTGTAGTTTTTGGATTGGTGGGAACTCTCATGTGGCCACAAGCTATTCAAAACTGATCAAACTCTTGCCTATCCCTTTATCTGTTAAATATAGCTAAAGTTGGACAACAAGATTTACAAGTTGCTGGTGAGAAGTATGTGTGCATGTCTGTGTTGATATGTGCAGGCAGGTGGCATGAACATGTAAGTTACATTTCTTAAGAAGCCAAGGTAAAAACACTGCTTTAGTGATGGATATTTGCATTATCTCAGGAATTCATCTTTTTAAAGGTTCTGCTATGGTCTCAGCCTCAAACACAGTCTGCGTGAGTAAGCTTTCTTGGTTAGTATTTATTTCTATGAAGAGAAAAATTTCTGTTAACAATTTCAGAGTGTGTTGCTTCTGAACTTCCTTGCCGTCTTTTATTACATGATGGCCACAGTCTTCTCTGATTCATTATTGCTTATCTTTCTTATCTAGTGCTATCTGGTTATTCAGACACATTTTGTCATGCTCACTTATGTTGTTTATAAGTTCTGTCTTGCTTTATGACTTTAATCAGTTGACGGATGCTAAGTTAGGATCTCTACTTCTTCAAGATCACCTTATTACAGTCAGATTAGAGAAATCAACCCCCAGGGCACTTTCTCAAATTAAAGAGCATGCACATAAGTATGTGCACATAGACTTGGCTGATAGACTTGTGCTCAGTCATCCATTGTCCCTCCAGTGAGTGTTCCCAGTTACCAGAATGGTCTTTCAGGACCGAAGGTTGCCAAGTGTGGTGATTGGTGAGAGAACGAGGTGGATGAAGCTGGTAGCAGAGCTGCTTCCTCCTACCTCCTCTTCCTGTGGCACACACAGGACAGAAGGCTTGTCCCCTTGGGGAGTCTTTGGGCTTCCTTCTTGATACCTCCAGTATGTCCTATCCTTATACCTTGCTGGTGTCCGTAAGGTAATTAGTGATAGACCAGAAGGGAAGGTGTGACTGGCATCTTGGAGGCAAAGGCAACTAGATTTCTACAGTGAGTTTATCCATTTTGTACATCAGCCCCTGTCTTCCATCTGTCACCCCACTTTGCCTTGTGGGGAAAACTGCACTCATTGAAGGAATATTGTGTGATTAGGGGGGATCTGCAACTGTAGTTATATGTTCCAGTTGCGAGCAGCAAATGCTTTCATCTGTATGCTGATGTATTCAGGAAGTGTAAGCACTTGAGTGTCCCTTTAAATATTTTCTGCTGCAGTCTGGCTTTTAATAAAGATACTAGCAGAAGACTGGTGGGAAAGAGGAATATATTAAAAACCTTGCTATCAAATTGCAGCACAGAGCTGTTATCACTCAATGTGCTCTGTCCTTAAGCTCTTCCGAAAATTTAACAAGTCAGCGGAAGTACAGGCTGCTTCCCCCATAATGAAGAGATTCCTCTGCCAGCAAACTTCAAGTGATCCAGGCCTGCTTAGTGTCTGTGCTCTGTGAGTATGAACAGAGGGGTGACAGGAGGGCCCCAACTTTTACCCCCAAATAATACCTAGAAAGGATGTGTGCCTAATTTTAGGAGTGCATGCAAATATATGCATGTTTATTTGACGAAAGACTGCTCATAGGCTTTGCAGTTATTCTACAAAGTTTAGCCAATCTGCACAATATAGTGTTCAGCACTGAGTGGTTAGCATATTTATCCAGATTTCTCTTTTGATTAGGCAGCCTTTTGACAAATCTATTGTTTGTAACTTAGGGGATGTAATTGATTATGATTCTTTATGTATCTTAAAAAAATCTGCTACTTCACTTTTTAAGACTTTCTAATTTATTTGGGGATTTATTTTCCTGCTGTACAAAGAATGACTTCTCTGCTATAGTTGATATTTTTGAGAGTCTTGGAGAAAAACACTCTTTGCTAATAGTTTATTTATTTTTATTTTTTTTTTAATGTGAATCACATATAAGCAATTAAAACACAGTAAGTTTCCTGTATTTTTCATGTAACATTTGAATTCTTTGTCATCATTTTTTCCATCTGGCTGAAGATGACATACCAAATCATGTACACTTAAAATCTCAAATCCTTTTCTTCCTCTGAGATTCAAACTGTCATGGAGCAGCTATGGAATTAAATGACCACGACTAATGTGAGAGAAGGAGAAACGTGTTTATGCTTTGAGCTGCACTGTCATGTTATTAAAAGCTAAATTTCTACAACTGGCAGAAAATCAGCAATTATTTTCTATCCATTTTCAAGGTGTGACGGCGATTCAGACTCTGTACATCAAGATCAAGCAGGCAGTTCCAGCCCCAGGTATTCTACTGCAAATTTTGTCTGAAATCCACTGGCAACAGATAAAGCTGTCAGAATGCTTCTGTAAACCATTAGAAAGAAACTGTTATTCTCAAGGGAATGCAGAATTTCTAAGGTTTTAACTGCTAAGGCTATTAGTATTTCTGGGAAATGCATATTTGTCTTGTATACTTTTGTGTTAAAAATATTAATTTCAGTTGTTGTTATGTAAGTAAATATATTATGGTCTGTGTTCTTAACTTCACATCAAATTGCTTCCATTCAGATGCAGTGCTGATGCTAATACATTGAATTTTACTGTATAGCAGCTGGTACAACGTACTAGTAAGTGGAGTTTTGCAACTGTACAAGGATATGCTGATATGCTCATTGATGAGTATCTCATTGAAAAAAACATAATTCAAATTGTAATTCAACTGAAGTATTCTTGAGGCATGTGTTTCTCATGGCTATGTTTATGTTGATTGCTAGAGGATGCAAATTAACCTTTCAGAAAGAATTTAAAACTTTAAAATCAGATGATACCTTAAAATTAGCAACACTTCTGCACTTTGTTGAAATGCCCTAGGATATATAGCACCCTACCCTGTAACTATAACAACTATCTTGGAGCACACTTGCATAAGGCTTGGGCAGCAATGGTGTTTAACTCATAGGCACCCTGCAAGCATCCATCTGGACGCTGATGGGCCATAGATGGAAAGTGAGTTTGGCAGCTCAGAATCCTTAGGAGAAAACATTGAATTAACAAGTTATGCTTGCAAAAAAAAAAAAAAATGTCAGGAGCATTAATTCAATAGTTCTTGAACCCCTCAGTTATGGAAGTTTCACACCAGAAGAGAGGTCATCTCTCAGCTAACCATTAGGATTTTACCAGCTGAAACTAACATCTGAAATTCCACCTACAAACTGTGCAACAGCCAGGGAGCAGTAATGCCAGTCTGCTCATCCTGCCAAATAAGCAGACTGCATTGCATTGTGTGTTGCGATAGCTTTCTTAATAATGACAGAGCAAAGCTCCCAGTGAAAGGCATTAGACCAGTCTAAGTGTGGATTGATGGGGTGTGGATAAGACTAGCAGGGTTTTAGAACAGGCTGGAGATTGGTGGCTAGGTGGAGATTGAAAATATCTGTCCCAGATTCAGTGGTTATCTGAGCATCCATGAGCAACAGTGTCTGTTTAAACCACCAAATGTGCTGTTACACAGGAGGACCTTTGCTCCAAACTGGGAGTACATGATGCTTGTCCCTTCCACCCAAAGGCTGTCCAAACTTCATATGCCTGCCTCCCTCACTTCATCCAAAAGCTGTCAAAAACAGACTGTCAGAAGGGAAGTGTGGCTATATAAAGAGGGAGGAATTACTGGATGTGATGACATTTTTGTGACATTATAACCTAGATGAGGAAAGGTCTTCTGCATTAAAAAGACAGTTTCAGGTTTTATTTGGGGTATATGAACTATAGGGCTGAAGCCAGAAATTGCCTTTAAAACTAGTCTTATTTAAATGGCTCCACAGTTGAATGTGTAATAACACTAACAGTAGTTTAACTTGTGATTTTACAGTAAACAGTAGCTTCTCAGGTGCATGTTACTAACATAAGCAGTGTCTGAGGTGTAGACTACTCAACTTGGTAAAATTAAAATGACATGAACAGTTAAGAACTTATCGCTGTTTTTCCTTCATAATGTTTTAACAGGTGTCTGAAGTCCTACCTGATACATTTCAATTTTATTTTCTTACAGAGATGATAATAACAAAGAAAATTATCCGGACAACACTGCTGTCTTAGAAGAAAGGCAGCTGCCTTTGCAAGATACTCAGCATCACAAGCAGCAGGCTGTAATTGACTGTGTTCTAACACCTGAAATGGGTAACTTGAAGCTGAGAAAACCTAAGCCCATTGCAAAGCTAGAAAATGGAAAAAGCCATGAGGAAAGTCAGGTAAAGAACTAAACTTACCAAGGGTAGGTTTATGGCAGAGTGTCTGAGCAAATACACCTTTTGAAATGCAAAGTGGGACTCCCTGGTAATCCATGATGTAACTGAGACCCAACAGTAATCTACCCTCATTTTTGACAAGGCTTTTTCTGTTCTTTATTTCACTGAGAATCTCTTACGCTGGTATTTTGGCTGCCAACAGAGAGCTTTCATACTTTATCTTACTTTCTGGTTTTGTTTGTTTGTGGTTTGCTTTGTTTGTTTGGGGTTTTTTTCTTAATTTTTAAATAATAATCTATTCCAGTGGAGATTTTGGTACCAGCACTCTTTCCCACAGGCTTCCCAGGTTGAGCTGAGGGAAGCAGAACTGTAACTTTTCTAAAGGCTATAAAGGAAGACTGGAAGTGAAGAAGCTTCTGCTGCTGTCTGTGGTGGTATATTGCTACGTAAACTCCAGAGTTACCACTTCCCAGCAGCTGCTGGAAGTGTGTCTATTCTCTCTGGTGCTTCCCAAATCATGTCTTATGTGCAGTCTAAGGGCTAGAGTTCTGGTTCAGGTTTAACCCCTCAGCTGGAAATATTTTCATAACCAAGAGAGCTGATGTTAATGTGTTGGTGGATTGTTGGACAGTATTTGGCACAAGGCCTGACATTGTCAAATACAGATGTTTGCATTTACATCTCTTCTTTGAGGTATAATTATTTGGTTATTTACTGTCTCTCTTTTCTTGTTTGTGGTTAGAAATTTGCAGAGCGCTTTCTAAAATCCTTTGAACTCATCATAGACCAGGAATTATTTTGGTCCAGTTTTT
The DNA here is from genome assembly GCF_963264785.1 of Psittacula echo. Classification (NCBI taxonomy): domain Eukaryota; kingdom Metazoa; phylum Chordata; class Aves; order Psittaciformes; family Psittacidae; genus Psittacula; species Psittacula echo. Next base: position 50,397,507 of record NC_137743.1, read on the forward strand.
AAAACTTAGGGAATTCATAATTTTGGATGGCATGTTTTACATTCTGAGTGAGGAATATCCTTTTGAATTCCAGAAGAAAAAGTAAAAGCAAATGGCACCCAAATAGTATTATCACAGTCTCTTTCAGAGTATTAATGTCAGCTCTTGTCCTGCTCTTGCATGCTTTTCTGGAGTTCACCCCTGAGGTGAAGTACTAACTGCTGATCTTTTGCAACTGTATCGCTTTACTACGAAATATTATTGAGGCTGCAGGGAGACGAGATGTGCATGTTTATCAGCAGATAAGAAAAATGAGGAAATTTTGCCCTATAAAGGGCAAGTGGAGACATATCAGGAAGAAGAGTCATGAAGAAGTCATGAACAGGGATGTATCATAGACCATCTGTTGCTCTTTCAACTACTTTTGAGTCTCCTGTCTGCCTGCTCTCTGCATATGCCATGCATGTATCTTTCATCCCATGAAAGCTAGCAGCACAGATTTACTGCTCTGTAGTATTTTATGTGGCTGGAAGTGGTTAACTGAAAATGTTGATATTCTTTCATGGGAAACTTTTTAAGCATATAATTAGACTGCCATAGCATACCAGTGCAACTCAGATGTGCAGCCTCTGGAAGGAAAAACAGTGTCAGGCAGATAATTTTCACATGACTCAAGGGCTTGAATTAGAAAAGACCAAAGTGGTCCTGGGACCCTACAGAACTCATTGCTCCCATTTCTGGCATACTGGAAGAGGTAAGATGTTTAGGTACCATTTCATCTCACTTGAGGGATGAGAGCTCATGTAGAGCTTTGAGTATAATATACAACACAAACACAAAGCAAACATTGCTCCATAGTAGGAACTCCAGTCGTTCGTACAAGGAATTGTATCCTAGTACTGAAAGACTTTTTGATAGGTATCTTGTATCCACCCTCATTTCGGTGGTGCTTGCTGTACAGGAAAGAGTTTGCCCCTTGGAATAGTTTGCAGAAGGAAGCTGTTTTGGAGAGCAGATCTACAAAGCCTTTCATTTTGCACAGCCTTCATTTTTATTAGTAAGGATGTGCATGCTCCTTGACCTTGAGTGCTTGCCTTTCTTTATCTTCAGCTACCACAAGGGCTTTTATTCTTAAAGAAGACAGCATACTCCTGGCTTTGTTCACAACACCCATGAAAACAAGGCTCTGCTTGCAGAAGACTTCTGCAAAGGGTTTTTTTCTGTATGTGGATTCTCATTGGATCTTCAGTGTGTTATGACCTCCCAAATGCTATTGCAGCTGTCTGTGTTAGCAGCCCTAGTTGTGAACTGGTGACAATTGCTTCTCTCCATTTTGAAGCTGAAAGCAAGGTGCTCCTGTGTTGTTTCTAGTAGCTGTTAGATAGATGGAAAGAATCAATTTATTTACAATCCATTAGTTCCTACAATTACACATGTACACGGCAGGTTGTTGTTACCTGGAAAAGTGAGCCAGGCCGATGCTTTGAAACACTGTGCAACTCCATATAACTTCCTTTTGTGAAACACCTTGCCACCAAGTCACTCAGTGAAACAAACGATGTACTTAGAAGCAGCTGGGGTTGAGCTGACAAACAGCAATACCTGAGTGCATGCACTTATTAAAAAAAAAAGCATGATGTACTGCACATGGTATTTAAACTTCATCCTCATTTTCCTCAGTTTATTGATAGAGTGCTCTTTCAACAGTCTCCTCACTTCCCCAATCTGACTTCTCTGAAGCATCATCAGTAACGATATTGCCCTGACAGTATCTCTTTTAAAGGCATTGCTCTGATAAGCCAAGGAAATGTTTGCTACTTGCTTCTATGGGTTATAAGCCCATGAGTTGCTTTTTCAGAAAGTTGTCCATTTAAAATCAGTGGGCTATTGTGAAATAAATAAGTTTGCTACATGTGTTGGAAGGATTAAAGTTGATTTGGATGGGAGCCTATTTTGTGAGCCTTTCTACTGGTGAGAATTCGGGGGATTTCCGTTGTAGAAAGGTCAGTGGGAGGGAACAGTCCACTGTATTCAAATAGACAAGAGATGGCCATCTTGGGGATTTTGAGCTTCACAGCCTGCGGAAGTGTGATTCCTGTACCCTTGATTTTTTTGGACACAATTGTCGTATTGTGGTCATGTAACCTAGGTCTTAATGAAGAAAAGGTTATTACATCTACAGATAATTAACAGGATCAAGTTTCATAAAAGTGCAGTACCAAATAACTTCACTTGACCACTCATAGGCTGATAAACTGTCACTAGAGTAAAACTGTACCTCAGGTATTGCATGCTGTTATTTATTTGGGAGCAGGAGCTGGGTATGGGGGCAGTAGGAACCTTTCCAAAGAATGGAAAGAGAGGCAGGCTGCTGGGATGTGATTACACCGCTGTATTCCAGCTACTTAGTTTCATCTTTCCTATGGTTTCATGAACTTCTTTAGCAATTATGCAATGTTAATCTATAGGAAACCAAATTAATTAGGATTTATTTGACTTCAGGGGGTGAGGAAGCATATACTCAGAACATACGCCAGAGAGTCAGTGTAAGAACAGGTGGTCAGGAATGAAAAGCCTGCTTTCCTTACCTATTCCTTTCTCCTGTCACTCACCTTTGATGCAGTCATGAATACAGATTATTAAATGAGTCATCCTCAAATTCCTTATTGATACTGAGACATACTTATAAAATGACACTAGACATGCTAGGTAGTAGGTAGAGACTGTAAAAATTTAGTTTTATTATTAAGGTAAATGACTATAAAATTAAATAGTGGCTTGACAATCAATGCCAGGATAGGAATGTTGAAAACTGCTGTGTGAAATATTGTATTTTGATTATAAATTATGTGGGCAAATTGCATGGATTTCAAATTAAAAGCCACAGAGCTGATGGTAACATGTTAGCTACATAAATGCATAAACATGTCAGGCAGTCTGCAAGTTCCACTTCAGTTTTTAAGTACACTCTTTTTATGTCTAAACAGTACCTCCATCATGGATTAAATCTGTTCAATTCACTGTCCATTCACTGTACCTGCTTATTTTCTTGTATGAATTGGCATTTTCAGAAGGGGTAGAAGGCACTTCTGCTCAGGACTTCAGTCCTGGCTATTTTCTCACTGACACAGCACCATGAGACATGCCAGGGCTGGGGTCCAAAATGCCAGTACAATATTGCATGGTGCTTGCATTTGAAGAGAGATGGAAGTGTTTGTGTTTTGCATAAAGCATATAAAGGATGCAAGGCACTTTTGGGAGTCCAAGAGCAGATGAAGCTACTCCATAAACACAGCAAAAGTTTGTATGCCTGTACTATAATTCAAATGCTCTGACAGAGAGGGGTTATGACATACTGTGGTTTTTTTGAGGGGAATAGATTAAAAAAAGATAGCTTGTGAAGCAGAAGCTTTAATTTTTGGCTGCTTTTAAACCCACTTATTATTTAGTGTATAAAGCAGATATCATGGCAAGTATCAGGGATTATGCAGCACTAAGACTTGTTAGCAATGCCTGGAGATTTCCTTCTTCACAGACTTCTTACCAGATGCAACCTCATTGTAGAAGCTTCACTCCATAGTTAAGAAGAAAGTAAAATACAGTATAAGACAGCGCTATACTGTTGGATGCCTTTGACACATGAGGAATGGATTTCATTGGTCTCGAGAAACAGATAATTCTTTACACCTTAATCCTTACATCTTACTCTTTACACCTTAATCTTTACACCTTACTCTTTACACCTTAATCACATTGCTGATGAGCAACAACAAAGGGAAAGAAGTAAAGAAAAGAAAAGGAAAAAAAAGACAAACCAAAACCCACCTATGTTCTCAAACATCAAGCCTGCAAGTGAGCACTTATGACCAGCATATATTCTTTTCCTCAGCTTTCCCTTTCATCTAGCAGAAAGCATCTTGAATTGCCATGTCCTCTACTCTGATACTGGAGAGGGTTATATGTTGCAGAAGATGCTTCTGCTGAAGTAAGTTTACTACTGTAATGCAGGTTTGGTTTTGCACATTAGCTGGACTGACTTGCTTTGACTGATTAACTTAAATAGTACAACACTAAGAATCTTCAGCCATAAGAAACAGTTGCTTAATTTGAAATGCTCTTGTTTCACTCATTTACATAGCACCCAAAGTTTTCTTTTTAACTGTATTAACAGCTTTTGTGGTCAACTTCTGAAACTAAGCATATCTAAATGTAGAATGACCTCAGTCCTCCATGTTCCCATTTGAACAGTCCTATCCAAACTTCTGACCTCCATTTTTTCCAGATATATTGCTTTACCAGAGGAAGTTGTTTTGCAAAGCATGTTGCATTTTAATTTTGTAAACTATTAGAATAAAATACTGGATGTTAAAAGCTAATAAAGAAGTAGGAAAAAGTCACACTTTGATTATAGCATTTTCAAAGAACTTCATTAACTTACCCCTTTGAATGCAAGGGAAATATTATAACCCACTTTATAGGTAAAGAAATTAAGGTGAGCTGAATGTGTCTTGTCACAGCCATACAACTGGTTTTCAAAAGCTTCAGGTAAAATGCATAGTTTTCTATTCCCTACTCCCTCAATTTGTTGGAATAAATTGGCTTTTTTATTTTCTGTGTGGCAGGTTGGCTAAAGTGATTTCTTTTTTCCTCCCTGCCTTTCACTACTTTTGCAGTAATGCTCTATTCATAAAGCTATGCATATGCTAGGGAAGGGAAAGAGCCAAAGGAAAAAGGAAACTGGTTAAACCTTGTGAATTTTACTTAAGTGAATTGCATTTGCTTTTGTCAGCCAAAATTTTTCTGATGATGTTCAAGTAATAAAGTATTACTGACATGTGAGTAAATAATTTCAAATTAAATGTGAGTGTATATATAAGCAAAATAATATTAAATTCTGTGTATAGTACCTCTTAGCTCAGAAGCTGACATCTCTTATCTAACTAATAAACAGAAAATGGGTTACAGTCTGCTTTGGTTTCATAAAATGTTTTACAGTGAAAGAAGATACTACTTTGGTTAGAACCTTTTCTAGTCTGTATTTTCCAGTTGTTTCTAGATGATTACCAAAAAAACAACAGAGAAAGACAATCAGCATCTGGTCTCATGGAGCTCTTTTTTCTTAAAGCAAAATATTCAGCTAAGCTTGATTAGTACTGACAGGGCATTCAACATTTCTTTTCTTTGTGCAGGAGCTGGAAAGTGCATTGCCAGGCCTCCCAGAGTGGCAGGGGAAGGCTGGATCCTCAGCTAATGACTATGTACAGAACGTAGCTTTAAGATGCCAGGAGGCAGTCGTGCGATTTCAACCAAGGTAAGCCTTGGCATAAGACAGCACATTTCACTTCTGATTAACTGTAGGAAAGGCTAATTAATTTGCTGCCTTTTGTATAAAATATTCAGACTCCTGGTTCTCATTGGCAGTTGTAATCTGTATTTGTATGACTAGAACTGGTTGGAGAAAGTGAAAGGGATGAAGATAAGAATGCAAATTTCATCATTCCTTAAACCCCTTACATTTTAAGCTGGAAGAACATCCTCAGTTCAGGAACTTCAATTCCTCTGTGCCAAGTTTCAAAAATATCTTGGCACTTGTTTCCCTTTCACCCAAATGCTGACTTGCTTTTCAGAGCTGTATTCTCACTGAGAAATGGGAATCAGCACACCTGATTTTAGCAAGGGTATGCATTTATGTGTAGTTTAGACTCCAGGTACTATAGCAACTGTGCTTGTTCCAGTTGAAGGGTGCAGGTTAGGCATTAGTTGAGTCTTGGTGGCAGGTAACTCAGCTGATGATGAAGTGACTCAGCTGTAGAGACTGCTGGAAGTCACAGTTACTTCTCTAATCCTTCATGGCTGTGCAAAAGGCTAAAAATGGTGTTTCAACTCAACCAACTGACCCAATCTGTCAGTGAAGGTGTGTCTTAAAGATAAAATTTAGCTCTTACTGGCAGGCTTGGACTGTGTAAATGGTAAAATCATAGAATCATAGAATAGTTAGGGTTGGAAAGGACCTTAAGATCATATAGTTCCAACCCCCCTGCCATGGGCAGGGACACCCCGCACTAAACCATGCCACCCAAGGCCTCATCCAACCTGGCCTTGAACACTGCCAGGGATGGAGCATTCACAACTTCCCTGGGCAACCCATTCCAGTGCCTCACCACCCTTACAGTAAAGAATTTCCTCCTTATATCCAATCTAAACTTCCCCTGTTTAAGTTTGAACCCGTTACTCCTTGTCCTACCATTACAGTCCCTGATGAAGAGTCCCTCTGCAGCATCCTTATAGGCCCCCTTCAGATACTGGAAGGCTGCTATGAGGTCTCCACACAGCCTTCTCTTCTCCAGGCTGAACAGCCCCAACTTTCTCAGCCTGTCTCCATACGGGAGGTGCTCCAGTCCCCTGATCATCCTTGTGGTCATCCTCTGGACTTGTTCCAACAGTTCCATGTACTTTTTATGTGGAGGACACCAGAACTGTACAAAATACTCCAAGTGAGGTCTCACAAGAGCAGAGTAGAGGGGCAGGATCACTTCCTTCGACCTGCTGGTCGCGCTCCTCTTGATGCAGCCCAGGATACAGTTGGCTTTCTGGGCTGCGAGCACACACTGCCTGCTCATGTTCATTTTCTCATCAACCAACACCCCCAAGTCCTTCTCTGCTGGGCTGCTCTGAATCTCTTCTCTGCCCAACCTGTAGCTGTGCCTGCAATCATGCTCTTCACAGAGCGTGAGATCATGCTTTTCACAGCCATCAGTTTTTGGGGCACTACTTTACCCATTTCCCATGCTCAGGTGCTGGTTTGACCCTGCTTTGATGTGCACATAGAGTTTCAGGCAGGTGAGCCAGATTTGTGCTCTTTGCTCTCTGTTTTGAGGTGCATGACAGATTTGGTGCTGTGTGGCAGGGGCTCTGGCTCGCTTTGAGGGCCCTGGAGCAGCAGCTGTATATCCCAGGGATGCTCAGTGCCTACGGGCACAACTAGCTGACATGCAGAATTAGTTGCCTCCAAGGCCTGTTTCAAGTCAGGACTAGGTTAGTAGTGACAGTTGCCATCCAATGGCAGTTTAGTGCTTTATATGAAATGAACTGGTTGCCTTCACTACAGCTTTTAGTAGGCGATGTGGTAAATGATATCAATTTATGCTCCCAAAGGAAGTTTTAGCAGAATGACCAACCATTTAATTAGCTTTCACAAAGAACCTTTCCACCCTACAGTGCTTATATATGCAGTTGAAACACTATCTCTGAGTGTTTCTAATTAGACCCAGCCAAGGAAACCTGCCTTCTCTTTTTCTGGCATTTTTCATGGTAGTAAAAAAATCACATGGATTTCTCGTGCAGAGGGGCAGAGTGAGTTTGGTATCAGAGAGTTAGACCTACCTAGTGGCTTTGCTGGTAGGAGGTCTGTGTATGGGTAGGTAATGAAATAACATTGGTTAATTTTGATTGATGAAAGGAACATGATTAAATAAATATGGACTTTAAAGATAAGAAGTAGAGTATGTCTGAATAAAACAAGCCACAGCAAAGTTTCCTGCTCCATTTCAACAGTTTGGCCTTTTTAGATTGTCTGGTATTAAACCATTCTTCATTATGCCATTCATTCCCATTTAACACCAGGGTAGCTCCTTAGGAAGCCTGCTGTCCACAAGTGCTAAATCTGTTAAATAATGGTACCTGAAGTTACCATGCTAAGAGCTGTGAAGGCATAATGATCAAATCTCAACTCTGCCCATGTCTTAATTTGTTTATATTACAACAAAACAGATGAGATTTTACTCTTAAATAAGGAGCCTGGAGTAGAAAAGCATTAATGCGTAGTCCTTGGCCTTACATGCACTCTTTGTTTACTTTAACTGCCTTAACTGTCCTTGAAAAAAACATTCCCACCACCCAGCTGGGGCAGGGAACTTTGAATCACATATGTTGAAGTTGCCACTTTCAGTTTGAGGGTGACTGTGTCTGGTGGCTCCTTTGAAGGATCACCAGCAGCTTGCCCCAATCATCTGCTGTCAGTCAGCTGTGATAGGGCCTGAGCAATTACATGCCCATATCTCGGCTCATGTATGTCTCTGGCTGCTACATCAGAAGAACAGAACTGGCTCATGAACAGGCTGTGAAATATAGCTGCCAGAGTGTGATGTCTTGCCTTGTTTTCTGCCTTTTCTGCTCTAGGACATAGCAAAGGTTAAGTATTCAGCCTTGGCAGCAGACAACAACCATAGCTAGATTTTGACAGAACACATCTGCTAGCCTCACAAAACTCGAGTTTTACCATCTTCCATCCTGTTTTTGCTAGGTTACTGCTAAAATTGGCAGTGCTTTGGAACACTACATCTGCATAGGATCCCTAAGTCATAGACCAAAAGCTGTCTGGTCTTTTGGAGAACACGAGATGGCCACACTGCTACAAGGGTGCCACTTGATACAGTCATAGATGTATGTGTGGAGGGTAGGAGAAAAAAGATTTATTTCTCTCATACTAAGAAGCAAGGTCAGTTGCTTCTAGTGTGGCTTGTTCTGCTCTAATTCAGTTTGTGCAGACTTCTGTAGCTCTGTCATTAGCCGCACTGGAGTTTCAGGTAAATGCCTCTGAACTGCACAGAGTTTTTAAAAGATCTGTTCTAGTGAGTATGGAGCAGCTAAAACCAGGATAGTTTTAATTTGTCTAAATATGGATCAAAAACTGCTGAGATATGAAAAACTTTTCAGTATAGTCCCTGTTAAGCAGAGCAGTCCAAATTCAGGGTAACCTAACAAGGTATATTCATAAACAGGTATGTGACAGAAAAAACCAGGCAATATAAGAGAAACAATCTACAAAAATACAACTTAGAAGTATATATGTTGATTGTGGTTTTTTTGGGGGGGAGTGTGGATAATTTACTTTCATTATATGATAACCACTGAAACAGTGAAAGAAAAGTTTTAGTAGGATTTGAGGGAAATGGAAAAAATAGACTTTGTTAAAAGACTACAGTCAGAAGAATGAGGGAATACTATCTTTTTCTTGGCTAAACTATACATGACCTGTATCAAGAATTTTAATTTTAAGAGGTATGCATCATGCATGATTTATGAAAATCAGCATCAATTTAGAATATGAAATGCCATCTGCAGGAAGGAAACATTTACATTTTATTACAAGAACACGAATTTCTAATACTATTGCAAGCGATTACATTGACTATTGCTCTAGACATTGTGTGTAGTTGGGTTTGGGTATGACTGTAATATAATCTGCACCTTTGGGAGGTAAAAGTTACATGCAGGCCTCAGGAACAAATGAAAAGAATTTCCTTTTTTTAACAGACGATAAGAAAGCCAGTGTGGAACAATACAGATGATTACAAAAAGCTGCTTTTACCAATTGCCTTCTCAAATGCAATCAGCAAAGCTGATGTGGATTACAGAGCTGTGTATGCAGTTACCTGAATAGAGGATGGTGTTTTCTTCAGATGCCTGTACACAGAGAGGGAGCTGAAACATGGGACTCCTAGGCAGTGGGAATGCCAGTGTTTCACAGAAGGCTGCATTCCAAGTCAGTGTCAGAATTACACTTTGGGGTTAAATTTTGTGCCAAAGAAAAAGTCTTTGAAAGGTCCCCCTCTTCCCCATTCCCCAAATAAAATAGGAGTGGTTTAATTTAGTAGGAATCAGCAGGTCCCTTGATTGGTGCCTAATTTCTACAGAGGCTGTAGGGTGGCAGTTTCTGTTAGACCTATGACTGTTCTTCAGGAAAACTGGAAATGCCAGGAGCAGGCTGCCCTGGATCTTGGGCTCAGCCAGAGTCTCTCAGGGTTTCTGTGCTCTCCTGTGGGAGACTAAGCTCTAGTGAGGTTTTTAGTATTTAAGCTTTCAAGGCAAGTAGCTTTTGAGAGTGCAGTTCAGGTGGGGACTCTTGTATTTTCCATGCTTTCTGCTGAGTAGCTACAACTCAGGGATGTGTGGGAGGAAGCAGGGAAGCTTCAGAACTGCTGATGTCCTCATGCCATATGGCAGACCTGCACAGTGAGGCAGAGCTTGCGAGGTTGTGTTCCCACACAGGCAGCCAGGTGAGCAGGGGGAGAACTTGGCTGGATTCCCTCTGAGTCTTGCCTCAGACCTGGCAAAAATTCATCAAAACCAGTATGTGTCTGTGAATAGCTCTCTGTCAGCAAACCAGGATTTGCTGATGAAACACTGATTTGCTGGGAAGTGACTGACCAGTTCCTAGGAACAGTTTCTTCAGGAATCTTGATATTAAAATATTGGTTCCAGTGATAATTCTTGTATCAAGACACAGAAAATCCCTGAGCAAGCTCTTGGGTTGCAATACACTTAAGAAAAAAAAAGAAAGAAAGAAAAAAAAAAAGGCATCTTACTGTAGCCCAAGTAAGGACTGTGCCTGGTGAGTGGGAGAGGTGCTCATAAGATGAAAAACAAGTGTGGCTGTCCAGCTGCCCACAGCCAGCCTTTATCTAAGTGCTGTGATTGATGAAACACGCACTGGTGCACTGTTATGCTGGCTCTCTGCCTGGCTGCTTATTCCAGCATTCAGGGACTGACCAAGGAGTAGCCTAGGATGCATCCAAACAGCCTTGGGCCCTTAATGGTGGTGTTTCTTTCATCGCAAAGGTGCACTTTATGTTCATCCAAAGGCCTGTTGCAGTTCTGTATTGCTTTGTAAGGAGTCATAGGCCTGTTTTTGAAGCATTCACCTGCAGCCCTGTATTAAGGTGGTGGCTATGAATTTCATAACACTTTTTGCCAGTTGTGGAGGTCTCAGAAAGGACCTTTGTGTTTTCCTGGCACTGAGGTGTGTTGGTTTCAGGTTCTGTTCTTCTGTGAACTCGTGTGATGTAACTCCTGGATAGGCTGGATCAGTCCTCTGATGTGGTACTGAGACTACTGTTTCTGAGCTGTTAACCTGGTGGGTCTCCCCTATGCTGGGATTACTAGACTAGAGACAGGGAAGGAGTACCGAGTCAGGATAGTCTGAAAGTGAATCTGGAAAAAGGGGGTTCATCCCACAGCGTAGTGTGCAGTTTGCTTGTCAGAATTTATCTTGGTACCAGTAATGCATTAACTGGGCCAAGACATGGAGCAAGTGTGTCATTGTGGTGCATAGACACATAAGTCTCCTGAGGATAGAGTTAGTGTAATCCAGGGTTGGACTGGATTAAGGCTTGCAAATTACGGAATGTAATGCTCCTTTATGGGTTTAGTCTGGGAAATAAGAAGTGAATTTCTTTAGGTTATGTTTAAACATTCTTTTTAGTTTTTAAAATTATGTGGTTTTATTTGAATTTTATTGCAAGTTTCGAAGTGATGTGCATAATTCAATAATTTACATGTTCTGTTTGGTTTTTTAAACAGCATACTGCTCATGCAAATTGATCTTCCCTTTGCATTTTGGTAGGAGCTCTGTTATGATAATTAGTATTTGGATTTTGTTTTGTGATGTCCACAAGCTTCAAATGTACATGTTACTGAGCTGCATCTTTCTCATCTGTGCCATATAGAAGAGGGTAATTCTGCCAAACAAAGAGTCTATAGGGAGGGTGGGAGATCAGGCCTTTCATGTTTTATAAAGCATATGGTATAACATATATTTGAGTGGAAGCCATGGAAAGCGTTCCATTTTTGTTATTTTACATTATGAAAATTATACAAAATAAGGGTTGCCTGCAATTATTCAAAATTTCAGCTAAGGCTTAAAATACGTTTAATGTACTCAGCACAGATGGAAAATTAGGGCTTGCTCCTGCTGCTTTTGAAGTTAATGGATATTTTGTGATTGACTTTTAATGTGAGTAGGATCCAACCCATCGTTATTAAAATGCAAGCTCCTTGTTGCCTGGTGACAATCAGATAACCTGCATTTGCCTAGCAAGAGCAGTTAATCTTGGTGAAAACAAAAAAACAGACCCCAAAATCTATATAGAGTAAGGTCAGTTCAGCATACTGTTATGTAAATGGTCTTCTCCCAAAAATGGTTATTCACCTTTATGATTTCAATATCCCCAGGATCAAAAAAAAGCAAACAAAAAGCATCTTACTCCAGTATTTTTAGTTAAAAGGAAGCAGCAAAATGCAAGACTTCTGCTAAAAGACTTATTCTAAAAAATCAGACAAGATCATCAGCCTGAATGAGAGAGGTGGTACTTCAGAGGTGTTCTGAACTTTTTAATCTCAAGACCGTGTGAGTGATACAGCTGTGAATTATGTAAACCATCGTATTGCACATGTAAGAACTGCTGCTAGCATTTAGTTTTTTGTTTTCTTTTTCTAAGGAGAGTTCACATTTGCTGTGTGTTATGAACTTGAAAGGAGTCATCCAAATGAATACCAGAAGTGTACAAATCTGGCATGTGTCCTTTTCTTCTTTTTTTTTTTTTTATGTCTAGCTCTAGTTCAGTGCAATAAATCACTCTAAGGTTGTTTTTTTTTTTCACTACTGAACTAATTCTCCAGCTGTTGTAGCCTTTCTGGTCCTTTCTTACATGTTATTAAACCAAAGTATGAATGTTTTATTTTTTTCTATTAAATGACTCCTTTTGTTCTCCCCATGCTTTTTCTTAGTTTTCTTTAACTCTCTTCTGCAGCCTCCTACAGTTCTCTCTGATCCCTAAAAGCTAGAAGTTAGTTTTTTGGCATTAACATTTTTTGCTTCTGTAATTCCATTTTCTGTCTGTTCTCTTCACATTATGGTGACATTTGCTGTTCATTTTCAGGTGAAATGGCAGAAAGCATATATATGCAGCAAGCTACACAGAAATGTAGATGGTGCTTGCGCAACAGTCAGCCAAGGCACCTTGCTGCTAAAGTGTCTCCAGAAATCACTCGCTTCTGATCATGTACCTGTGCATCTTGAGGGGGTTAAAGCTGGCTGGTCTGTGACACCTCCCATTCTGGTGCTAGATTACACCACCTAAATGACTCTTTTTTGTTTCTGTGTGAATTGCACACCTTGTATCCTGTTTGGAGTCAAGTGTTTACCCTGGTGTAGATATCTAATATGTCTATTCTGGTAAAGAAAGTGGCATATCCACCATTTCAGTCTTTAAATGTCTCATAAATATGGAGACCTACAACAAAGGCCTGTGCATCTGTCTGCACTGTTTTGAGGTTTCTAGACTTTTAAAACCATTCAGTTTTGCTTAGAAGACTCTGAGCACAATAGGCTGAAAACTATTAATAAATTTGGCCAAAGGAAACTGGATTTTGTGTTACTTTTGATCATGTGAGTCTCACAGGGGTCAGCAAACATTGATACCTTTTCAGCAATGAGAAATCTCATTCTCTGAGACAGCAATAGTTTTCTTTCTTCTTGCAAATCAGCTTGTGACATACCCATGTCAGACTTTGAAGTTGACTGTGGAAATCGTTTGCTTTGGGGAAGGACAGTGCTGTGGTATGAGCCTATTCAGGTTTTCTCACCTAATCTATGGGAAGGTTTTTTTAGGCTTCAATTTCATTCATTGGTAGAGTGAATTTGTAGCTAACTAATCCTGAAGCTGGTAGGCTGGTAGGTGTGTGGAGTCTTAGGTCATGACCACATCTGCCTGGATGGGGCACAGTTGTCTCTAGCTGTACTCTGAGGGAAAAGATTTTCCCCTTGCTGGTTCAGGACCTTCCTTTCCTTTTTCCATGTGGAGAAGCAGCAATACACTGAGAGAAAACCAAAGGTATGGACATATCTGAAGGCTGCAAAGTGACACTTACTAGAAAATCTCTCTTACTCAAAGGATTTCCAGCTCCACATAAGAGTCCTTTGGGTCTTTGTGAAATTTGCAAAACAGAACTTAAGCTGAAGATTGGGAGCCTGAAATACTATCAAATTTAAATATGGAAAGATGCATTCTCTATGGCTCTGATACAGGAAAACTCTTGTTCCTGACTTAAAGCATGGGGGACAAACTGTGCTTAGATCTAAACATATGCTAGAGCTTTCTCTTGGCTTTAATTCCATTAGCTCACAAAGATATTGGGAGCTGATCATACTTCTGTAGAACTTTTTCTCTGTGGCAGAGTGAGCCAGATTCTAATGTCATAGTTTCCAGGACCTTATTCACAGTTTAAATACATTATTTAGGATTCCAGTAAAGTCACTGTTGTTTTGAATGAGGCATAAAATACAGATGTAACTTTGATAGAAATATTATTTTTTAAATAAAACAACTTTATCCCATAGCTTGTAATTTATGTACAGACATGATGAAAGGTTTTAAATATTTGCACCACAGATAAGCAATCTATTGAGTGAACATTCTTGTTTTGTTTTGTAGAATAGATCAGAACACATGCATTTCACCAAAAGAAGCAACTGAGCAATTTAACAGCTTAAATGAGGTAAGCTTAACCAAAAGTTGAAATATGATGTTACAGCTTTTGATTTAGATGTTTGGGTTTTTTGTTAATTTTAAGGTTTTGGAATAATGTAGTCACTTGAGAATTTAAGGTTAGCTTTTTACTAAATCATCCTAGTCATGTCTTTGGAGAAAAGGTTAAAAATGTCATACAAGACTGCTATAATATTTTAAATGCCAGAGGTGAGAGATTTAAAAAAGTATTTTAAGCCAGCTTTCTTTTTGTGCTCAGAAAAGAGGTAAACATTCAGTATTGCCTGAGTGAAATGCCATCTTTCTAGAACATTTTTTTTTTTCCTCGTATTACAGCTTAAAAGTGTTCAGCTATCAATTATGTTTTGTTTAAAAATTAGTTCTTAAGATGTCTACAACCTACATAAATAATTTATGAACAGTACAATGTGGTCTAAAAGGTACTTTGTTTGTAAGGTGGGAAGAAAGGAGCATTGGAATGAAGAGAGAAAGTAAGGAAAGTCAAATAGCACCTGTGACCCTTGAGCTGTTTTCAAACAGATTATACTAGAAGGATGGTGAGACAGTAGAGCACAAAGAAGTTGTTTGTGTGATCATGTCAAAAATAGATGAGCCCGAGCTAGATTCCCAAAATCAGCAAAATGCTGGAGGCCAAATCCAAGTTTTGCAATTATTCAAAGTGAGAAACCTTGTAAAGCATCTTCCATAAACAAGGGTATCTGCATGCTAGCATAGAGTATGCTTACGAATGGCAAGGCAATGAACAATACTGGACTTAAACACAGAGCAGGTAATATTTCTAAGTGTAGACCAAGACAACAGAACATCAGAAGCAGTGGAAAAAAAGAGTTGGGGGGAAGGGAATCCTATTCCTTTCAAACCATGGAAAAGACAGTTTTGTTTCCATAATCAGCCAGAGAACATGTATGTCTATTAATAGATGCCTGCCTTTCATTAGGAGAAAACCACAATGTGTCCTTTTAAAGAAATTCACACTTAATCTTCTCCTTACAACGAATTATCTCCTGTGCATTTGTGACACTGTTGTGCAGCTCACTGTTGAAAACTGTGATGCTAACTAGTGAGGCACATCCCACGACCAATGCAAGGGAGCTTAGCCTCTGTCTAGCCAGTTAAGGCTCTGGAAGAAATCATTTAGTTATTGTTTCTTTTGAGAAGCCCCAATGCAAATAATCACCAAAGCTTCCACCTGAAAGCTTCCATTTAAAATTCGTGCAAAGGATTCCTTAAAGGTTAAGATCAAATGTAATAAATAAAATCAGTGTAAGATATTAAAACAGATAATTAGACATTAAAGCAAACTGCCAATAAGTAATGAGGAATGAGCAAGGGTGACCTTCTGGTGCTTTCTTCTGCAAAATTTTAGATTTTATGACGTCTCAGGTCTACTGCAAACCCAAATGGACATGGGTCATAAGAAAATAAATTCTCTTCTTTAATTAGAGGAAGTAGTGTCTCTCTTCACTGCTCACTCACCCATGGCATTATACAGACCCAAGGCATATCTTGTTCTATCTTACTGTTGCTTGTTTGTTCCCCATAAAGGAAGTTCTGAACTGAAAACATCATATGCCTCAAGACACAAATATTGCCGTAACAGATACCACAGAGATTTGTTTATGTTCACATAAAATATGCCTATTTTATCTTAACCTGAACTCTCAGACTAAAAAGCAAGGAGATGCTTTTATACATCACTGTTCTAATGTGACATATGAAAGCATTAATTTCCTTAGAGTGAAGGAATTGAACAGGTTGATATTTGCTCAGTTTCTTTTCTATATGAATCATTTCAAAGGCTATTAAATGCTGAAGGGTTGGATCATTCTCCTTCTCTGCCCCAGCTGATTTCATAAATCCAGTAAATCCATCAATAAACTAGATAGAATAGCTTCCTTCCTGTCCTGGAGAGGCAGGAGCAGGCCCAGGGATAGGGTGCAAGCATGCTTAATATTCAGTAACATAGTGTGTGGGGCAGGGTGTTTTCATTTTAGGCAGAAAGCACTAAGTCTGAGCTTTGCTTCTCCTCCCTTCTGCCCATCAGCCTTCAGACTGAGACAGAGCAGGGTCTATGGGTTGGCAGACATATTTTCTTTCCCTCGTCCCTCAGTTATTAAATTTACCAGGCTTTAGGATGTCCACAAGGATGAAACAAAGGATGCTGATAATAGGAATGATATTAAGTAATGCTGATAAAATAGTGTATTTTATCAGGGAAAAGAAATTATTTCTAATAGCAGTGTCTCTCTTTTGGCCATTGTTA
The DNA here is from genome assembly GCF_963264785.1 of Psittacula echo. Taxonomy (NCBI): domain Eukaryota; kingdom Metazoa; phylum Chordata; class Aves; order Psittaciformes; family Psittacidae; genus Psittacula; species Psittacula echo. The sequence goes on from NC_137743.1 coordinate 50,414,097, forward strand.
GCTGTCTGCTCTCTCTGTGGATATGTAGGTAGCGCTGATTGATTAGCAGGTTTGGCAGTGCTGTAGCTCTTGGTGCAATATAGGAAAGTGGGGGGCTGCGGGGCTTCATTTGGCATGCTGTTTCTCATCAGTCTGTGGTCCTTTGGACATGCTGACAACAAGTCACATGGCACTGATCCTGTGGGCCCCATGTGAGGATCTCCAGCTGGAGAGGGAGTTACTGATGGCACCTACCAAGAAAAGGTTGATGCCATTTCAGGGGACTCTCACTCATTGCCAAAGCATTTTGGTGATAACTTGGAAGAATTTGATCATTCATTTTTCCATTCTCCAGAGGCATTTAATAGTGTGAGTGTAGGTGTGTGGTATTTAGATGTAAGATGTTATCTATCATCTCAATAACTCCTTGTCCTAAGGCCTCAACTCTTGTAGATGGAAAGATAGACGGTCAGTGCCCTACCTGTTTGTAAAGTTGGTTTATTAACTACAGGCTAATCTTCCTCTTCAAATGGCAATCCTTTTGCACTGTGTGTTCTCCAGCAGGTGAGAATATGATTCCTTTATGCATACGTTTTCTTAAAGCATTAGCAAAATTAATAAATAGACTTCTCTCTTTCTGTTTTCCTCAGATTTCCTGTAAATGTCTTTATTTGTCCATTACCTTTGATCTGGAATAATGCAGGATATTTTATCTTCTAGTGGAATTGGCATAGCTCAAGTTCTCTGAATTGTCAGTTACTTTAAGAGGACAGAAGAAAAGACAAGAAACCTTTCTCCAAGACAATTATAATTGCTTCCTTTTCAAACTTGCAAAATGCTGTTCTTAAGAGGCAACAATATAGTTATTTTTCCAAAGAAATTTAAGGCTCCATCTAAAATATTATAATGTCCTTTCATTTGCATTAGCATGGGTCAGGAATTACTGCATCAGAAACACTAGTGTTAGGCATCAGAGTAAAACTGGAATGAACATCAGTTCTGAAATATTTGAACTTAGATAATTAGCTGATATAATACGCCATATCTCAAATTACTTCAGTGATACTGGTTTTCCATAGAAGAGCTTACTAAAACTTGTGATGGCACTCAACATGACCTAACATTTCCCTCTCTATATATTTTAGCTGTTTGTGTTTGCTTCTGACGTGTTTTGCAACTTCTTTTGAATGGCCAAGAGCAGAGATGGCCCAGTTGGGCACAGGGACAGGTCTGGACCATGGCAGAGTTTTAAGTAACATGTGCACAGGCTGGTTCATCTCCAGATCGGATGCATTGCTGAGTGCGGGCAGGACAGAAGAGTACACATCCCCAACATTGTGGCAGGATGCCTGCAGTCACATCAGAGCTGTACAGGTACTGGAAGGCACTGGAGAACTAAGGGGAAGTTGGAAGTGGTGAGCAATATTTAAAATTAACCTGACAGCTTTTAGAAGATGAAGGCATCTTTCTTCTTGCCTTCCTTTTGCCAACAGTTGGTAGCATGCTGCTAAGCCACTGGCCATCATATTTGAAAAATCATGGCAGTCAGGTGAAGTTCCTGACGACTGGAAAAAGGGAAATATAACCCCCATTTTCAAGAAGGGGAAAATGGATGACCCGGGGAATTACAGACCAGTCAGTCTCACCTCTGTGCCTGGCAAACTCTTGGAGCAGATTCTCCTGGAAGACATGCTAAGGCACATGAAAAACAAGGAGGTGGTTGGTGACAGCCAGCATGGCTTCACTAAAGGGAAATCCTGCCTGACCAATTTGGTGGCCTTCTATGATGGGGCTACGGAACTGATGGACAGGGGCAGAGCAGTTGACGTCATCTACCTGGACTTGTGCAAAGCCCTTGACACTGTCCCACATGACATCCTTGTCTCTACATTGGAGAGACATCAATTTGATGGGTGGACCACTTGGTGGATAAAGAACTGGCTGGATGGCCGCACGCAAAGAGTTGTGGTCAATGGCTCGATGTCCGGCTGGAGACTGGTAACGAGTGATGTCCCTCAGGGATTGGTGTTGGGACCGGTCTTGTTCAACATCTTTGCTGGTGACATGGACAGTGGGATTGAGTGCGCCCCCAGCAAGTTTGCCGATGACACCAAGCTGTGTGGTTCGGTTGATAAGCTGGAGGGAAGGCATGCCATCCAGAGGGACCTCGACACGCTTGTGAGGTGGACTGATGCCAACCTGATGAAGTTTAACCATGCCAAGTGCAAGGTCCTACACCTGGGTTGGAGCAATCCCAGGCACAGCTACAGGTTGGGCAGAGAAGAGATTCAGAGCAGCCCTGCAGAGAAGGACTTGCGGGTGTTGGTCGATGAGAAAATGAACATGAGCAGGCAGTGTGCGCTCGCAGCCCAGAAAGCCAACCGTATCCTGGGCTGCATCAAGAGGAGCGTGACCAGCAGGTCGAAGGAAGTGATCCTGCCCCTCTACTCTGCTCTCGTGAGATCTCCCGTGGAGTATTGTGTGCAGTTCTGGTGTCCTCAACATAAAAAGGACATGGAACTGTTGGAACAAGTCCAGAGGAGGGCCACGAGGATGATAAGTGGATTGGAGCACCTCCTGTATGGAGACAGGCTGAGGAAGTTGGGGCTGTTCAGCCTGGAGAAGAGAAGGCTGCGTGGAGACCTTGTAGCAGTCTTCCAGTATCTGAAGGGGGCCTACAAGGATGCTGGGGAGGGATTCTTCATCAGGGACTGTAGTGGCAGGACAAGGGGTAACGGGTTCAAACTTAAACAGGGGAAGTTTAGATTGGATATAAGGAAGAAATTCTTTACTGAGAGGGTGGTGAGGCTCTGGAACGGGTTGCCCAGGGAAGTTGTGAATACTCCATCCCTGGCAGTGTTCAAGGCCAGGTTGGATGAGGCCTTGGGTGGCATGGTTTAGTGCGGGGTGTCCCTGCCCATGGCAGGGGGGTTGGAACTATATGATCTCAAGGTCCTTTCCAACCCTAACTATTCTGTGATTCTATGATTCTATGTTAGCCAGCCCCCCGAGAGCCCAAGGATAGAGAACCTGCTGCCAGTTGCTGATATATGGCCCTGTCCACTCGCAGAGCACCTTCTTGCTGTGGTTGGGCTGCAGCTGCAGAAAACACTGCTGCCAGAGAGCAGGAGGTCTGAGGCTGGCAGGTTCCAGCCTAGTTGCTCTGGCATTGTTAGTACTGCAAGCAGCCCTGAAGGGGGCAGGACAGGCCACGCTGCAGGGCCGGCAGCAGCGTCATCCCTAGCATTTACTGGGATGCTCCTGTTGCTGATGAGTTGGTGAATTGCGCAGCTGTGTTCGGCCTTTGCTAAAGCTATGTCTTGTTGCATGTGCTCCCATAGATGTGTGATGTTTTTTCATTTATAGTGTGCTGGGACAGTACCATAATACTCAGCTGTGTTTTAGGAGTTAGGTGAGGTTGATGGCATACTCCAGATTCATCATCTACCTGGTAATATCAAAGTGATCACAGCTACTTACTCTTTTTCTCCCTACATCAAATCCCTGTCAAGGACATATTCATGAAATTCTGTAAGGTTTTTCTATTGTTGTTGTTGTTATTATTATTATATGATTATTTTTTTTAGTATTTGGCAGTGACTGTAAATTTGCCATCTACCCACCTTCCAAAGATGGATGAAAAATATCATTTGGAGCAATTGAATATAAACCAGCTGGTGAATTACAGCCTAAACATTGGCAAAATACAATGTTTAACAATGTAGTCTGTGTGAATGCTTTTATACTGAATTTTCCATAAATATTACTGTATCATAAGAAATAGTGATGCAAAGTGAATGTATTTTCTTGATATGGGATTTTTTTTTTTTTCAAACGCTTGAAGTAACAGCCTGTGATGGTTAGGTATTTTTGTCAGTTATTAGCCTATGTTCTCCTTATTGGTATGTTCTGGTATGTTTGCCTATGTTCTCCTTATTACCATCAGCAGTTCTTCTGGAAAAGGTCTGGTCTGGGGTCAGAGTCCTCACTGGTGTGTAACCGGTATAATCATTTGCTAGATGATGTTACTGACTATAAACCACAGCCCATCTGTTGTGATAATTACACAGCCACTTCGTTGAGGCCTAGCTGGGATGACAGGAAGCAGAAAATGAGGCCTATCATATTATGAAATCCCTCTCCAAAACAGTGTCATGGGTATGATTCAAGTCAGCAGCCTCCCCTTGACAAGGAAAATTCACTGCTACTTGAAAGCTGTTGAAGGTGAGGTGTTTTCCATTGTTCTGTCTCTGAAGAAAGCCCTGTAGAGGTAAAGAAGACTTTGAAAGTAGGTCATAAAAGATGCTCAGATTGATCATAAGAACTCTACTAAATACATCAAAAGCAGGAATCTAGGTAGGGATTGCTGTGACTGCTGGATGACACATAAAATGGGTACTAATTTCGTATCAGTAGGTGATATGGCTTTAAACAGAGAAGCTGAGTGAATTCATTATATTGGTCTTCACTTACAAAGCCCATGTTGGGGACATTTGCATACCTGGCACACTCTTTCTGGTAGACAGGTCAAAGGAAACAGATCAATTTGAAATAATATATGTAAAATATTGGATGAAACAGTGTCAGTAAGTGACAAGATAAAAATACCAATCATTCAAGGGGTCCTGGAGAAACTGAGGTGTAAACTTGAGACACTGCTGGCCAAGATGGATGAATTATCCTTACAAATGGCAACAGGGACAGAGAATGCTAGGTTGTTAATGCAACTTGTACCTGTCAATATTAAGGGTATCTTCTGCCTTATATTATAGAAACCAGCTCTAGATCATGCCATATTTTTAAAGAACAGTTGTGCTTGCTCTTGCAATCACTTCTTTCTGGTATTATAGGAGGATATGTCAAAATATATCTTGACAACAGATGAGAGGAACTTAGTCCTAAAATGTATAACACAAGCCATTTTTTTGCTCACATGTCTCTAATTAAGCTGCTTCTGATAGGAATGGTCAGAACTCCTGTTTGCTCTGGGACCAGAGGAAGGAATTTTTTTTGGATTTCCCTACTGGCCTAAGCTGAGGCCAAGGTCCAGGTGTTTGCAGCCTGATGTGTTTTGTGGAACAGGATACAGATTTTGAAGCACTCCTGACAGCACATAGAGGGTCACAGGATCTAGTTATGGTGATCTTGTGCTTTTTTGAAACTTCCCTATTTTGAGGTATCTCCTAGAAAGTGCTACTTTCTGCTCCTTTTTCACCACCTGAATTCTATAAAAGGAATGAAAGGATCAAGGCTGAAAGTCTTCCCTGCTTTTTCAGCCAAATTTTATTTTTTAACCTAAAACCACTGGCATCTCTGGGTTTATAATAGAGCTGTGTTACAATTAAAATAATGCAAAGACATTAAACTACTCACTACATAAGTGAGATACTGTTGCACAAAGGAAATGTTTCCAATAAATTTGTTATTTCATTAAATGAATCAGTAAATTGGTTTCATGTCTTTGACAGAGTGGGGAAAGAAGCTTTTGAGGATTTTTTTTTTCTATTGCAACTCATGGGGGTTTTTCGATGTTTTTTGGGGGGGTTGATATCTTTTTGTGGTGATTTTTTTGTTTGTTTGTTTGTTTATTTGTTGGTTGTTGTTTGGTGGGTTTTGGTTTTTTTCTGTTTCCCCTTTCTCTCCCCCTTCCCCCCCTCCCCAAGAAAATGCTCTACAAATATGTACCATTTCAGTGACTTAACATTTCACATATATTCTGTTTGTGCCAGCTGTGTGATTATTAATACAGCCTTGTGTGATTTTGTTTATGTGACAAGATGTGTTTCCTTTGACAGATGGGAACTGAATGCATGAGGTATTGGTAGTGACTCATTTTGCCTAGTCAGATGGTGATAAGGGCTTTCACAGCATTTACATCAAAGCAAGATGCTTGTGTCAGATTGTACAGCTGAATATTGTGTGCAGCATTAAAGATTAAAATGAGAAATGGACCAAGCACGACACAGTAGCTGATGTTATATTGTGATGTTATAGATAACAAGCATTGTCTTCATTGATTTGTCTGCAGCAAGTGACAATGGTGTGTTAATTTTGCCTTTCCAATGGATAGGAAATGATCTGGTTGCCCTGTAGCAGCAGCTGCTGCCTACATAAAAGCTACATCTACATAAAGAAGTATCTCTAAAAAAGCCAATTAAAAAATATCTCTTCCAAGAATCCCATGAGGGAGTGTGTTCTCAGTAACTCTTTGTTCACTGCTGTGTATGGCACTCAGTGGCTGGAAGAGGGAGACTTGTTTTTTTATGAATGGTAAGTGGGGAGGGACAGAATGTCATCAGATCGTGATGTCAGTCCAATGAATAAAATACTTGCTTAATGTATTGCTTTGAGACCAGGAAAAGGGACACCATCTCAGTTTGGCTTCCTAGAATAAATCATCTTTTGCTGACGAAGTCATCTTTCCCACGTGTCATGAATAATCCATGTGAATTGGGACTTAAATAACCAGAAGTCAAGAAACTCGCAGAAATAGTGTACATTTGTTCCCTTGCACGTCCTCTCAGAGCTGTTAGTGAAACACCCCCTTTGCAGGCACTGCTAATGGGCTCAGTGAGTTGAAGAGCTATTGCTGTGTTCTGTTGTTCTCAATCTAGCCCAATGTTCTGCTTTTGTCTGCAGAATTCTTTGTTGAAGCTACAAGCCCTTGAAACCGATCTGTGCTCTGCATTTCTGCCAACCCAGGAAGAAACATCTCAGCTGCCGGCATCCAAGGATCCAGCCCCTTCATCAGCCCAAACCAGTGTGCAAGCTGATGGAGCCAGCTGTGGAGGTAAGCGATCATGTCGTGATGTGTTCTCATTTGCAATTATAAAAAAGACTTGTGACTTGCAGTTTAATATCAGATTTGCAGTCTTCTGGGAAGCAGTGCAGAGCTAATGCTAAGTGGCATTTCATGAGGCAAATGCTGTGTAATGTAAAAAGGGGCGATACCTCTTAAAAGAGGTATAGCATTCTGATTTTCTGAGAGGGAGTCTTGCTTTTCAGACAGGTTTTAAGAATCCTCATTCTTTTATTTTCAGTTTCAATTTGTTTTTGTTCAAGTAATTTTATGCTGTTCCTATGTCTGTATTGTGTGAGATCACCTGCCATATCATGTAATTCTATTATTGTCATTCTGTTTGTCAGAGCAATATCACTTCATTCCTCCTATTGTAGATTTTAATTCAATGCATCAGCAGAGAAATAGTGAAAGTGAGTTTTACAGCATATGGATTTTAATCATTCACGAACCTGTATAATATACCCATCTGGGCAATCTGTGATGTGTTATCACTCCCTCTTTCCTCAATATGGAAATAAATAGCCCTAAGGCTCAGTGCTATTTTTGTCAATTCATAGCTTGTAGTCACAGGGCTGACAGAGTCGTGATGCTCAGTAGAAGAGGAATCACTGTTTGTGAAAAATAGGTCAAAGGCAATATGACTAACACATCTCACAGACAAGTGACATGAATACACAAATACTTAAGTCATTCGCCATGTATGGTTCAAATAAAAGCAGATAGGTCAGTAACCCCTTTGCAATTGATGTTATATGTCAGAATAAAGACAGGGTGTAGAAGAACATACTTAGAAGCTGTTTGCTCAGAATTTTCAGCAAGAAATGAGTTATTTACAAAAAAAAGAAATCACATATGATAGAGTTCTACTTGAGAAATTTTAGAGTATGAGGTTTGCATTGAACAATTAAGGAAAACTGTAAATGTAAAAAATACTAAATATCCTGTAATTTAGGTAAAAAACCCCAGACCTTAATACCTTATAAAACTTGCACTGGTGCTAGTCCCTCAGCATGGATCTGAGGCAGAGACAGATCTCCTATCTATGCTGCACAGGCAGAGACATTTTGTAGCCCATAGAAAATCTGCACGGACTCTTTTCCTTTATGTCAGGGTGGGGTTTTCCTCTTCGAGTTGTTTACTGAAATATTTTGTTCTGGTAATTTCACAATTCATTGTTAGGATGGTTCATAACTGTTTCATTTTCTTATTTATGCTGGTTTGACTGGATTTTCTTGTCATTCATACTGGTAGTGACCTCTACTTCTGATACCCTCTCTAGCTCCTATTTGCCTTTCTACAGGTACACAGGCAAATACTGGATGATGTAGCATTTCTCTCACACAGTTCAGAGCATACTCTGTCACTCTAGCAGTTCAAACTTGTGTTTTAGTTAAAAGTTACCTATTTAATGCATTTCAATGTACTTTCATTCCTGCTAGCATCTGCTTTGTGGTTTGTGTTTTTTGTATAATAACATGCCATTTTGCATTGAGAGAGCTAGTTCTAATTCTGTCTCTTAAATTGCTACCAAAATCTTCTGATACATTGAGTTAGGTACAGTTGTCACATGGGACTGTTGGCTATTTCAGCTTGAACTTGGATGGAAGTCCAGAGAGTTGTCCCGGGAAGAAAACAGTTAAGGAAAACACTAAAGGAAAGAACGCAGTTAGTGCCATATATACTACATCTCTAGTTATTAGCCTTTGCTCAGTGAATTAGGCAATGAAAATTTTAATATTAAGAATATACAAATATGTTATTTTTAACATAAACTTGATTCTGTAGTCTATTTAATTTATTTTGTTTCACATTCCAGTCAAGAAAAATTACAAAAAATACATTATTTTAGGTATTTCAGGATGCAAATTTTAAGAAATGAACAGGAGCTCTTATCTCTGAACAAAGTCAGAAAATTCCAGTTTACTTTTGTGTATGTAAATACTTGAATTAGACCAGAAATGAGACTACGAAGAATCACAAGAAGGTATGAAGAATTGCAAGTTTTTTTTTTAAGAGAAAAAAAGAAAAGCAGAGCTTGAGCAATTTCTGTAGCTTTTTAATATGAGTATAAATCAATTATGTGACTTGATCAGTGAGCAGATAAACTTGACTACAAGGTGTTCTAAATGTGTTTTAAATTTTAAATCCTGGTATTGGCATTCACAGACATAACAATGAACACATTACATCTGCATAATCTTTTTAGATACAACGGATTTCAGTGTATTATTGGTTTACTTCAGAAAAAGAAATACAGACTTGTATCAAATGACTTCTTGTCATATGATCCAAGTCCACATTATGAAGTATACTGCATATTATAAGATACCAGATCTTGGCTTTAACTCCTGTGGTAAGTTCTTGCCAGTGCTAAGGTGGGCTGAGTAGATGAGGTAGAGTAAATAAAGGGTAACTTACTGGCTTAGCTAAAGATGGCTTTAGCTGGCAATTTTGGCAAAGATAGAGGCTGAAATCAGACACTTGAAGACAGGCAGATGTTTGGTTTGTTCATGGGCTACTCCCAGGGTAACGCTTAGAGTCTTTTTTAGGATCTATGCAGAACTGGAATAGGGATGATGACATGAAGTTTTAATTAAAAATGGGTCTGGTTGCAACTTATCATCTGGAGATGTTCCTCTATTACGGTAATCAGGCTGTGTAAATGAATCAGTCTGAATGACTTGCTGACCACATCTGGACATTAGATAGCAAGTTAATGCATCTGTAGCAGCATTGGAACTAAAACCTTTCTGGGAGCCATACTAAAATTGCACCAATTTACAAGCTTTAGTGGAGCAATGCTGTCAGGAAGCCCTGGTGCCAAGGAAATTGAAGATCCCTGGCCTTTGGGAAAATTCTCAAATTCATCTGGAACACAGATTGTCTCCCTTTCTTTGATAATGGAATAAAAGAAATGCCTTGAACTCTCTGCAACTAAGTGTGTTTGCTTTTATACCTGAGCTGCTCCAGCCACTACTTGTCCTTTGCATTTATCTTCTAGGATTGTTTAGTCTTGAATGTGTGCTTTTCTTCCATTTTTGAGTCTTGGTTGGGCCTAGTAAAATTGCCTGGTTGTAAATGTGAAAAAGCAAATGCCTGTAACTGTGTAGGTTATCAGCAGTACAGGCTGTCTCCTGCAAGGCAAGTACTTCTAGGTCCCCAGAAAATGAGAGTACAAATGTTGGAAACTTTTACTACACTGACCACACGCAGACTGGCTGCATTTTTTTTTTTTTTTACAACATTATTTTCCTTTCATAGTAAGGAGACTGCTACTTAATATGATTATAAAAGAATCTATTACTTTTAATAACAGTGTTTGAGAAATAGTGAAACTATTCTTAGTCACCCTACTTCACTGTGGTTATGTTCCTTGAAGTTCAAAGATGGTGAAATAAAAGGAAGGAATCCAGTTTCTTCTCATTGACAGTATTGTTTCTTAGAAGTAAAAGAAAAACCTAAACCAACCAAACCCCAACAAATCAAAACTCAAACAAAACTATTAATTTCTTTACATCTTACGGGGTAAGGAAAGATTAATTACCATAAAGAAACAATACTTTTGTTTGTAGAAGAACATTTATCATTATATGTTGTCCGTGTACATAATTTCCCATGACTGGTACAATCTCTACCCTTATTTCTCCCACATGCCTTTCTGGATCTCTTTATGTATGGATTTGAATCTCATACACAATTTTGAAGTTTAGGGTGTTGCTCTGGTATCTTGGAGAGTTGAATTTGACTTACAGAGTATGAAGTATTTAGAGGAAAGAATTAATAACTAAATACATTTTCTCATTGTGGAAATGCTTAACATATTTATAATTGATGGTGCTGTTACAGTAAGATGAACTTAGAGATACAAAAGTTGTGTAGCCTTTGCATAGCACACTAAATTGTGATTATGTAGTATAAAGTTAGATTTTTTTGTTGTCTGTAAAGCAAAAAGAGTTGGATAGTGCCTCATAAAGTGATATTTTAGACCACTGCAACTATTGTTTTTTAATTCAGTAGTTGCGTTCTATGAAGGCAATGGTGCTATCAAAGGTGCCATTCAGAGCTGTTTTGTCCCCACTGTCCCAGTGCAGCAATAGGGATTTGTAGCTTCCATATCTCTTGGGCAGAGGTCAAATAAAAGCTACTGCAAAAGTTCAATTAAAATCCAGAAAGAAATGCCAACTCGCTATGGGAATGTCCTGTCCCATGTACAAAGGAGAAAATAGAAAGAAAGTGAAGATGAAAGAACTTTTCTAAACCTGCCTGCTCTTTTGTAAGTCCTTTTGTAAGCAGTTTCTGTGAAATGTATTAGAATGCATGCTAGACTGCAGGTATAATACTGATTAGAAATAACGTGCATGCTGCCTGGAAATACATGGTTTTAGAAGCAAAAATATAATGTGGCTGGTGTAAAAATATTATGCACTATGGAAGCTGATATAGGGGAACCTGAAACAGAGCTCATTGTTTGTTTTAACATATATTAACTCTTTTTTGGAGGGAGAGCTTTTATGAGATCATGGATTTTCTTTCTGAAAGTATAATCTGCTTTAAAGCACAATCATCTGATAGCAAAAAAATTGATTAGGCTAGATCACCCTCACCCATTTCACCCACAGAGGGTGGTTTTTTTATTTACTAGTTCTTTCCATGAACGCAACCAGGTACAGCAAAGTGAAGATGAACTCTTGGTATTCGCTGGAGGTAGGCTCTGTAATGTGCCCATTATTTTCCATGTTGCCCATAAACAGTGCAATGAGGTTCACCAATTCCTACTTTTCCAGCCCAGAATGAGTCATTCTGACTTCTAGCTTGACCATCTCTATAAATCATCTTTTACCTTTTGAGGCATCCAAGGCAAGGCTTCCCTGTATAACCCAAGACAATATTAACATAGTACCATAAGCATGACTTCCAAGTAGCAGTGACTGCACACTACTTCGAATAACTACCTTGAATGTTATTGGTTGTTTTTATTTTCACATCTTGTGTTCTTTAGACCCATGGGTATGCAACTTCAAACCTTCCTGAAATTCTGCAGGATACAGCAAGCAACACTGGAGGTTCTTAGCATCAGGACGTTGTATTTTTGACCTGCCTTTCTCTTGACCAAAGGACTAAATGCTACATCATAAAATAAACTTGTTTTGTACATTCGTTGTCTTCTTTAGAAATATGACTTTCAAAAGCAAACATATATATGAAAATATAATTAATGCTGCTATTCTGGAAAATCCATCTTTGTATTATGCTTTACATTATAGTTTACAAACACAGCCATGTACCTTCTCCCCTGGAACTCAAAATTGCTTTATGCTAAGGTAGTAACCATCCTTTCTATTTTCTTATCCTTCATAGTATATTCGTCCTGCATGCGATACTTTGCTGAACTATTTGCTGTTTACTTTGAATACTTATGCTTTGAATACTTCTGTAGGTATAGATATGTATTTATCTAGGTAGCTAAATATCTTGTGTGTGACCCTCAGTCTGTATTGGCTTATGCTTGCTTTCTAGAGCCTGTGCCAGCTCACAGAGACTGGCAGAATGACATGGACAGCAGCCCACAAGAACATCACTCCCTAGGGACCAGTCGACTGCTGTATCACATTACGGATGGCGACAATCCTCTTTTGTCACCACGCTGCTCTATCTTTAGCCAAAGCCAGAGATTTAATCTAGACACAGAGTCTGCCCCTTCTCCACCAAGTGCTCAACCTTTCATGATGTAAGAAATTATATTTTAATTCTGATATATTTTAAATAATTTTTATACAATCTACAGTCATAGAATCATAGAATGGTTTGGTGTGGAAAGGACATAAGATCATCTAGTTTAAACCCCCCTGCCATGGGCAGGGACACCTCACACCAGACCATGTAACCCAAGGCTCTGTCCAACCTGGCCTTGAACACTGCCAGGGATGGAGCATTTACCACTTCTTTGGGCAACCTGTCCCAATGCCTCACCACCCTCACAGTAAAGAACTTCTTATATCTAACCTGCACTTCCCCTTTTCAAGTTTAAACCCATTACCCCTTGTCTTATTGCTACAGTCCCTGATGAAGAGTCCCTCTCTGACATACCTGTAGGCCCCCTTCAGATATTGGAAGGCTGTCTTTGACTCTTCACGTTTTTTCAGCTATTTTTTTCATACGTATTTCAGCTAAAATTTTTTTTATAGTGTAGCGTAATTTGAAATGGTTAATTTGCAATACGAGAAACAAGATCTAACGTTTTTTCACTGATAACACACCAGGCTATTGTTTGTCAGTTTTGTTAATTATAGTTAGCAAGAAACAGTTTTAAAAGTTAGTGATTAGTCTGGTGAGTGAATGTAAAGTAGGGAGGGCTATCAAGTTATAATACTAAAAATTTCAGCTGTAATAAGACTATAGCTCCTGTCATTCACTAGATATGAGTGTCATCGAACATATGAACAGCCTATATATGTAATCTCCAGAAACCAAACTTTCTTAAAATCTTATGCGTATAGCTTTCAGTTGCATATGAACACTAATCAGACCTATTATTTGAAATTGTAAAAAATCACAAATTGAAATGCCTTCAAAATGAAAATGTTTATTTCCAGTAATAAAAATCTCCCTGAGCTTACTTTGACAAATCATGGCGTTACAGTCTCCCATTACAGTTGGAAGATTTGTGAAATAAGATGAGGGTATTAAATGTAAATACTGGACAAGGTTGTGACCTACTAGATTAAACTTTTGAAAAATATTCAAAAATCCCACAATTAATTTTTTTTAAAAAAGAGAGTAAAAGAAATATGGTGAACCCAGTAGTATATTCTAGGGGTATCTTCAAGCAAAAGAAATTATTTTAGTCTCACTTTGTAAGACTAAACTGCCTTTAGGTGAAAGAACTTAAATATGTATTCTGAAGTGCTAGGAAAGCATTAAATGTGCCTGAAACAAGGCATGGTCCATTATAGCCACTTCGTTGATCTAGCTACTGTGCTTTCCACTTTTGCAGGCCAAGAAGTTCTTCTAGATGTAACTGTGAAGACTGCAAAGAACCACACACAGTAGCACAACTTACCAAGCATCTTCAGAGTCTCAAGAGAAAAATTAGGAAGTATGAAGAAAAGTTTGAGCAAGAAAGAAAATACCTGGTAAGATAATAACTGAAAAGATAAAGGGAAACACTGCAAGAGGCAGGCAAGAATCTTAGTGTATTTAAACTTACGCAGAAAAAATAACAGAAAGGGTATTTTTGGTAAAATGAAATAGGAAAATTATCAATGAGGGAATATGTTTTTATTATCTTTCAGGGTATGCTGTAGTTCTAAGACTCTAATTTACTTTCCTTTTAATGACCTTTTTTCCAAAATACCCATCTTCTAGATGTGTGAGAGGTGTGAGTCAGTGAAGTATAGCTGACTGCTTTTGAACCAAAATGATTCAAAAGATGGAAAGCTACTTATTTACTTTGTAGAAGTCTTTTGCTTGTAAACTGTTGCTCTGCTATGAAAATTCCTTCATTTGGGCAGACTCCTGTAAGCATTCAAAGAGTAGAGCTCAATAGAAGCTACTGGCAGAAATTAGAGAAATAAAAATTAGGATGTGTTGCTGAGGGGGGGTGGTTTGTTGATATCAATGGTATGCTTTATGCAGTGTATGCAAGATCATTGCTTATATCAAGTTAATTTGTGTAAGGTGAATTGTGCAGTATAAACATATCAAAACATCTGTCATGTTAAGGATATGTACAGTATGAAACAGTGAAGTTTGTGACACCTTATGACTACATTAGAATGAAAATTAAGCAAATTATATATTACCTTGTAATCTCATCAATGTCTGCAAACTTAATCATACATTTGTGAATTGTACTGCCTTAGGGTCATTATATATATGTTTAGGAGTAAGATTTCATACCTAAACAGTCATCGCACTGTGACCAGAAAAAAATTATTTCAGAGGTTTAGATTTTGCAGAACTGTTTTGCCATTTTAAATGTCTGAGTGTTGAAGATCCAGTGTAAATTGGTTTTAATTTGGAGGCAGTTTCTAAATGCAAAGAAAGGACTGATACACAAAGCTTCTGTGGTTCATCCTCTGTTGCATGGGACTTTTTCATTTGACTAATTCAGGAGTTCAGTTGAAATTTTTTAAATGCTGTTTCACAAGAGAATCCCTGTCTTAAAAGGAGTAAGAGCTTATCCTTGTAAGGGAAAGAATGCTTGCATTACCATGCTGGAAGTTACTTAGGAACTTGACTGACACTATGTATTTAATCAGTCCTTTTGAAGTCACTGAAACTACTTATCCAATTAGTCAGCAACTTAAAAGTTTGGGGTTTTTTTAGGATCAGAGCCGAAATACTCAGACCCATGTAGCACTGTGTTACAGTGGAGAGAGACAAGCCATTACAAATTTGTATCATGATCAAACCAAATGCTCTGCATGACACTATGATATAGTGTGATTGGAACTATGGACATTTTTCAGCACACTGTGTGTGGATAGGTTTTTATCTGTTTGCTTGTATAACCACCAATTCCTTTGTTTTATTCTTCCCTTTTTTCTTTATTTTCAGCCTTCTCATGGTGACAAGACTTCCAATCCTGAAGTTCTGAAATGGATGAATGATTTGGCCAAAGGTCGTAAGCAGCTCAAAGGTACATAAAGCATGTAATTTCACTTTATTGCCAAAGCTTTTGGAAGCATCAGTGTATCTGGAATATTTTAGTGTTAATTTTCTAACCTTTGTGTTGTGCTTATTTTTCACAATGCATGGCAATAATTCTCCCAGTGACAACAAAGCTTATTAGAGGGTATGATTTGCCTTGATTCCTGAAATCAGGGATAAATGTAAGCCAGTTCAATATCATAAGAAGGCTAAAAAAGGAAAGAGGAAAAAGATGACACCTCTCCCTCATCACTATAAACATTCATGTGAAAGGCGATTCTGGATATTTTTATGTGTGTCTGAAATACAGAACTACAAAGTTGAAAGTGTCCTTGTAATAGTTCAAATGTAGGTGCAAAATGTTCCTTTAGGACTGAGGTTATACAGCTTTAAAGTTTTTACTTTTTTGAAAATAAAACCAGACCTTTCTCTGATATTAGATTTGGTCTTCAGGGTCAAATTTTGCCCTTGACTGTTTGTGCACCACCCCACTAACGTCTGTGGGGGTATCACATGCTTGCCTTCAGGGAGAATGTAGAGAAGACTGATTGATTTTTTTTAAAGGCTATTTATAATTTATTTATTTTTCCATTATAAATGGATCCTCACTACTAATTAAATTGTAGTATTATCTTTCATTTCTGTTTTTGATATAGTTAAGAATGTAGCTATAGAGGGTATGACTGTAGTAAATAAAGAATTAGAAACTCATCTCTCAGTAAATTTCTTCTGGAAAATTATCTCTTAAATACTATGCTGCATGATTACTAGATTTTAATTTTTTTCCCCCTTGAACTTTGTGCTGCAAATCCAGGAAGGGCAAATGAGAGGAAATAGTTTCTGAAAATTATCTCTTCAACTAAACCATTCCTTCAACTAGCCAAAGGGCCTAGTTTTCATAGATCAGCCTCATCTTTACACCCAAAATGCCTCAATCCTGTGAACACACTTGATTTTATTATCCCACTTTTAAGTGAAGCAAGATTCACAATGTTCACGAAACAAGTACAACTGAAAAAGAAAAACATTCAAGTGCTTGTAAGTCCTTCAAGTCTGTAAGGCTTTGTCCATCCTTCCTAGCTCTATGAGTTTATTGTTTTCCCCTACAAACCTGGCCTGTATCCTCAGATTGTCACAGCTGAAAAAAAATTTCTGTCTCTGTGCAGATTTCAATAAGCCCACTGTCGCTCTCCAGCCAGGCATACGATTGATAGGTACAAAGCCGGAGTTTGTGTGCACTAGTTCCAGCCTTAATTCAATTTCCTTGTTGCTCTGTACAGGTCTCTAGAGCTCCATGGTCTTTGGCTTGGTATCAGGCTAATATACTTACACACTTTACTGCATCCAGGCAGGTTGCTGACCGGGAAGCTAGGCCAAACTGTAACCTCTATGTCTTCTGCTTGGTTGCTCAGGTACTTTTCTGCCAAGGGAAGTCATTGAAACAAAGTGTGTGATTCTCCATGTAAGGACCAGCTCAGCGGCCTGGCTGGGATAGCAATGCAGCCTCTGGAAGGGAGGGTTATGGTTTAAATTGCACTAGAGAAGAGCTGGATTAGTTATGCAGACCTGGAGCACATGGCTCCAGAAGCCTGGCAGCTGGCATGGTGGGCTCTGTGACACAGTTTGGGCTCCCCGGCCCTGCTCAGGTGAGGGCTTTCGCTCTCCTCACTTGCGCAGCAGCACAGGAGAGCAGGCAAGCACAGCTGGAGTGGGAGCATGGCAGGTGCCTGCAGAGATGCTGCCTCTTGTCCAGGAAGGTGTCCATGAAGGACTGCATCCTTAGACAACAATCCCCACAGCATGCATGGACATGTTTTTACTCATCCAGACATCAAATCAATTGAGAGTGCATGGGTTTGTTGAGGGGAAGAAGGGGAGAGAGGGCTCTGCTTCCACATCCTTTCTTTTTCCTCCCCAAACTTCCCACAAATATTCTCAAGGGCTGTTTGTCTTTTTAAGCCCCTCTCCTATTTGCACTCCCACAGAAAGTCTGCATTGATTCTCCTACCCAGACCCCACTTTTTAACCCAGTGTCTCTTCAGTCCTCATCTTTTATGTCAAAGATGGACTGGGAGGAAAAAGAGAAGTACATAATTGTGTGCAAGAAATAGGAATTTTTTTTTCTTGTAGTGTCGGAGGAAACTGCTTTGCAAATATTTCTAATCTACTTACTTACCAAGTGATTTGCCTTTCAGAGCTGAAACTAAGAATGTCAGAAGAGCAAAACTGTACCTCTAGAGCACCCCAAAGAAATGATCATAGTGAAAGCACTGGGACCTCTAAAGAGGCTGGGACAGAGGAGGCCACAAGCACGGAACCAGCTCCCTCAGTAGAAGAAACCATGGACAGTGTATTGAGAAGATTAAAGGAGAAAAGACAGCACTTCAATATTCCCGAGACTATTAAGGTATTTAAGAAGTTATGGTTGTTTTTTTCAGAACATTATCATTTGAGGCAGATATTATTTAGAGTGTAGCTGTCTCAAGGTATGCTGGTGCATGTGCATCCTATGACTTCTGGCACTGCAGTGCATTTTCTCTCAAACAAGATGGGAACTCTAGCGCAGTTTTCTGAAGTCTGCTTTTCTGTCAAGAGTTGCACAGAAAAAGAGGTGCAAAAGGAGTTTTCATATAGTGCTAAGTGCATTTTGCTCAGAGATGCATGTATAAAGCTGTTTGCCAGGCACTGCTGAAACCTGCCTACTTGAGGTTGTGTGTGCAGTTAAGTGTGTATTCCAGTGTATTGAAGATAACGTCAGCAAAAGCATTCCTATCTTGAGTCCACAGAAACTGTGCGACTAAAAACGTTCCTGAAGTTCCCCTCTCACCAGAGAAATGCTGAAAGCCTCTGTCCAGTCAATAGATAACACTACAGTAGGATCACATGGATAACACAACCATCCAGACTGCTTTGCCCTTCTGATCTGATACTGCTTCTGCTCTTCCACGTTCTCAATTATTGTTCTAAATGTAGGAGCAATATTCCATGAAACATACTTGCTTGGGTAGGCAATTTATTTTTGTTTTGAAATTAGTATATATTTTCAAATCCTGCTGTACCTTCACACTCCTGGCACATTATAGGGTCTGCCAAAAGCTGTTCTGCAAGACATATTATTCATAAGAATGCTACTTTTTTGGCTATTTTTGCTGTCGAATGATGCTGCTATTCCTGATGATATACAGCTGAGCAAGGCAATGAATTGATCCTGGGTGGATTTCAGTAGCAAAAAATACCCAGCAGATAAGTTTTGTTTTGTTAATTTGGTTATTTGGTTGGTTTGGTTTGTTTTCTTCTATTGTTTGTTCTTAAACAACTAGCTACTATATAGAACTGTGTATAATGATGCTGTGCTTCGGAGGATCTTGAGCTCTGCATACATGACTGATTTTTTAATAGTTTCTTTTTATAAACTACTGTTTTTGAAAACCTGAGCTGCAAAAAGTGTTTCATAACCAGAACTCCTTTGTAAGAAAAGAAAGGATGACAACAAAACCAAGCTGTTCTGTATGTAGTCCTAAAATCCCAACAGTGCAGACTGTATTATACTGTTTTCATTTGTTTTTTTTTATTTTAATTATGCAAGGAGTGAGATGAGATGACAGCAAAACAGATGCCATGAAGAAATCCTGGCCAGGAAAAATCTCTTATAAGTTGGGTGTGGGTCTCTGTCCCACTCATTTTTTTGTTTAATTACATTTCTGATTTTCTAAAAGAGAACCTCCTAAATCTGTGCAGTGGCAGTGCTGGCTTGAAATATTCACAGGGAATTCTGTAAATGCAAATTTAATGTTTGCACAGTTAATATTTTCAAATATTTTTAAAGATCTTATTTATTTTCTTCTTGTATTCTTGTGGAAAGAACTTGCTTTGAGAGAGCTACCTGTTAGCAGAGGCATTTGGTAATAGTTCTAGGTAACTGCTATGGAATAGAGGCTTGAAAATGAATAATATGAAGTCAAAACTATCTATTTCAAAATTATATATTTTAGTCGGTCTTTAAATATAATATTAAAAAAGATTGGGTTTTCATTATGAATTGGAGGAGAATGAAGTTTGTAGCACTAAGGAGGTGAAATGAATCAAGGATATCTGCAGGTTACAGCAGATCAAAGTCTTCATTTCAGCTATAGGCAACTTTAGTGTTACTGTAGATACTTTTTATGTGCAACATTTTATTTTGTATATAACATTTAGATCCTGTACGAGAATCTGAGTTAGATTAATAATAAACTAATAGGAGCTACATGTTTCTACTTTCAAGACTTAAGATATAGTTATTTTGGTCAAGGATAGTGTTTCCATAAAAGCCTGTCAAGTTCTCCTCTGAAGTTCAGCTGTAGAAAACCTCTAAGGCCCTGCTGAAACAAAAATGAGAGAATGTGTGTCCTTGAGAGAGGCACAGAGTAAAATCGTGAACCAGCCGGTATGTTTAAAAAGGACACACCACAAGATCTGAATATGAAATAGCAAAACGTGGTTTTCAGGATAAAACACCCCTCTCACAAAAGAGCCTGTGAGGAAATTTATGGAATGAGAAGATGTAGAGAAAATTGGGGTTAGCCTATGAATGATTCAGTAACCTAAAAAGGGATAGGCACCTGCTGCTGTTTGTGTCACTAGCTCCTTGTGCTGGGAGCTGGCAATTTATCTTAACAGTTCACCTCATTTTTAGGTACAAGGCTTCAGGAAAAAAAAAATTAAGGCCATGAACATAGGACCCTGTTCAGGAGCCAAAAGGCAAATTGACATAATTTGAATTATACTATTAAAAAGATGCCACCAAATCCCCAAACTCCAAATCCAAACCCCAGCTCCTGATTTTTAAGCCAATCTGAATGTTTAATGGCTGGGGATGTAATTGGTGCCTCAGTCACACCAATTGCAGAGCAGCAGCCCTACGGTGATCCAGTGTGGTTCACCAGCAAACATGGCCTTTCTCAGTGGAGCTACAGTCAGACGTGGCTTGATCTTCAGCTGAAGGAAATGGGCATTGTTCTATGGATGTGTCATGTCACTTGTTGCATTCCCTTAAAATTTTTCTTACTGCTTTTGTGTTAGAAGCTGCAACCACACAACCATGTGGCAGACATAGCAGGCCTTTGGAACCCAGACTTTGTACCTGCATGGAAACAAAAAGCTGCCTCTGACAGCAAAAGGCCTCAGCCAGGACCGGTCCCCACTATCATACTGCCTGTTCCCAGAGTTTGTATTTACTGCCTGGGAAAATAGCAGCGAGTTTAAAAGGCATAATCATTCAAGGAACTATCTAGTGAGGAAGACAACTTCAAACAATGTTTTGTGTGCCCTTGGCCTGAGTTTTGAAAACCAAACTACAACCTGAACTTTATTTTATTTGCATGTGTGTGTACCCTTTTTCTTTACATGCAGCAAATAACTTCTGCCTTATGTTTAGTTTGAGCATTTGCTGTCTGTCCCCCAAGGCTTTTCTCAGACTGGCTGCCCTTATGTATCTGTCCTCTCACTATTGATCTGCTTAGGTTCATCTTCTCCTTGGCTATGAAGCAGTGTTTTTATTTAATTAGCATTGAAGTTTGTGCTGTTGTATGCAGTCTACAGTTCTAAGATGTCTCAGATAATTCTATAGTTTGTGATTCTGCCTGCCTTCTCTGATTTTGAAATTATTATCCCTTTCAAACTTAGCTGAATATAAACTGTCTTGAGATTGCTAATAAAATGAGCTAATGAAATAGGCCCAAATGCTAAACCCTCTTGAGATTGTTTCTCATGTGTAAAATCAATACTAATGATCATCCCGTTTCCTCCTAACCATGCAGCTGCTCCAGGCTTAATAGGTTTTGAAAGAATTAACCTTGTATTCATTATAAATAAACAAATTAGCTACTTTATAATAGTCTTGCATTCTAGTTAGCAGTTCCTCTCTTTACGTGAATGACAGAGTTTTGGAGTGATTAACTCATACAGACCTTCAAGATAAAATGTGATTAGTGGTTCTGCACTGGTTTTGCATTTTGGCTACAAGCAAAACCGGTTTTGCTCCTGCTGAAGTTGGTATCACAAAAGCATTCCTTCTTCTGCACTTGATCTGTTTTTAAAAAGTAGAGGCTAATCATTAAAAACACTTCTGCAAGTTGTCAATACAAAGACCTAGTCATCAACTTTCTGCGGAAAGGCACTGTATTCCCCCCCAGCCCTCAGTGCCACTTTCCTTCACATTACTCCATTGTGGTCAGTGAGCTGTCCTCCAAATCTCCAGACACTTGGCCCTCATTTATACAGATCTGTCATGTCTGGCAGAGATTGTGGAAAAAGACGTTAGTTTCACGTGCTTCTTGCTGTTCCAACCCAGATGAAAACATGCAAGTACCAAGAGCAGACCTTTTTGGGAATAAGAGGAAAGGGAGAGAGGAGAGAAATGCCAGTTAAATTGTGTGCTCCCTGCAGCAGACACCTGTACATATACTAAATAAATCACCAACTGACAAACCGCATGATGAAAAATCAACATTCTTCTTTCTGGTACCAGTGTTTCATATTGTTACTTTTGAACAGAAATCAACAGGAATCAACTGCAGTGTTAGGTCTTCAGCAGAGCAAAGCCTGCCTTCATTCCCAATGTTATTAAAGGGCTGCACTTTCTGCAGCTTCCCCATAGCGGTTCTACAGATGTGTACACTTCAGCTGTAATTTCCTGCTGGCTGATCAGATTATTCTTCCATTTCATTTTAGAGATAGCACCTTTTTCTAGTAGGCTCAGCATTTATGGGTTATTCATATAGTATCACGATGGTTGGATATTTAGGGATTTCATTGTGACTCTATCATTCCACTCTGCAAATGTCTTGTGTTTGCATAGCTGAAGCTTTCTGTTCTTCATCCCTTACAAGCCAAGGCAAATCTTTCTCTTTCTCGATGAAAAACTAAAAAGTTGAGTTATGTCCTCTCTATTTTTGCAAGTTTCTATGATTTTGTCTAGAATGGTGGTTGTTCTCATTTGTTACAACTAAACTATATTTAATATATAAGAGGGAATGCTATCTACAATTTATGAACTGACCTGGCAAGTAGAAGTTACCAACATACAGATCTCATTAATTGATTTCTCCCTAGAATGGATGAGAAAAATATTTCTTTAGTTTTATGTTACAGTGATTATTCATAAATGTTACCTAAACATTGGAAAAGGTTCTAGGAAAGTACTGCACTTAAATCTGTGCAACCTTCTACTCATGTGCTGCAGTGGTCTTTTGTGAGCCCGTCTTTCCAAAACGCAACTGATGAGATATACCTCATGTGCATGCAATTTGGCTACAATATTGAAGCAAAAACCTCTGCTTGTTTAGACTTTCTGTCAACCAGTATTCCCAGAAACAGTTTTCAGACGCAGGCTCTGATCGAGTGACACACAAAGCTTCTTGCCTTATTGACTGAGACCATAGTTTGTACCCTTGGAAACTTTCCAGCTCAGGATGAAGTGTTCTATCAATAGCCTAATACCG
Source organism: Psittacula echo (assembly GCF_963264785.1). NCBI lineage: Eukaryota > Metazoa > Chordata > Aves > Psittaciformes > Psittacidae > Psittacula > Psittacula echo. Next base: position 50,437,011 of record NC_137743.1, read on the forward strand.
CTTCCTGACTTTAAGCTTGTTAAATTGCTTTCATAGAAAAGTGACTTTGAAAGAAATCAAGGCAATCAAGTATTACATCTTTGTATAATGACAGTTAAGAAAAATATTAAGGTTCCAGCCTTTCAGTAGATTTGTATTCATGTCTCATTCTTCAGAAGAAAGAGCACAAGTTCAGACCTCAAGGAGTCCACTTTGGCCAGACGAAGTAAATACAGTGTGTTTTCTGCTAAAAAAGGCCTAACCTAAAGCCTACTTTAATCAGTAAAGTATCCCCAGAGCTCTCATAAGCTTTGCATTAGGCTTTCAGAGGGTAACATGTACTTTGATTAATTTGAAACTTCAGTCATGTAAATTTGGACTTTGTTCTTGCTAAGTTAATGCCAAGTCCCCATGATCTCAATGCAGACAGAAGCAGAATTCATTATTAATGTTTATTTGGGGAGAAAAGATTATTGAGCACATACGTACCTGTACCCTTGTCATGAAATCCTGACTCATAATCTTATAAATAACTTTTTTAAATAGGATATGACAAAAAAACAAATGGCTTTGGAAAAAATCAGTCTTCAGAAATGTCTACTATATTTTGAGACTATTCATGGACAACTTGTAAGTATACCATGGAAAGATAGGTAAATTAAAAATTATCTAACTTCTCTAACAAATTTTTTTTTACTCATATTTTAAATAAGATGAATTTTACACAATTAACATAATTTTAATTATTTCAAACTAATCTTCAGGTATAAATGTTATTGCTGGATACTGATGAATTTGGTTTGTATTTAAAAAAATAAATTAAAAAGGCAAGTTGCTAGTTACCCTGTATCTCTCTTCATGATTGGAAGTTGCAGGGTTTTGTGATAAAAGTGGATGATTATATATCCACAACAGACTTTGCTCATGCATACGATAACTCTGCTGTGGCATATGAAAGGTTAGAATGCATAGCAGTGGTGAAAGCCTTATAGGGCACTGGCTGAGACATGAACGACAGGACCTGTCATCTGTGTTTTCCTTTACTTCACAGCAGCACATAACTATTAATTAAAATCCTTTCAAGAGACTTCATTGCTGAATGCAGGTACAAAACAAAGAATTGCCACCATTGGTGAGATGATGAGTCGAAAATTTGCCTACACACAACTGAGGAATTCCTGTTTGATGTCTGTATTCTTATGACTGTCTCTGTTTTTGACTTGTAATTGTTGTGGTAGAGGAAAAGGGGAATGGCACCAGCAAGTGTCAAAAAATACGCCAGCTGTTAATATTATTGTGATCTGTGTCTGATCTCTGCACCCTGGATAAAATAATTTTTGTCCATCATCTTTGGGCTTGGAATGAGAGCTGAGGGAGAGAGAGAATACATAGGAAGTGTATGAAGAAATTGTATTTCCTAAGAAGAAGAACAAAAAAGAAATTGAGTTATTAGTGCCATATAGAGGTAAAAGAGATTTTAAGATTCAAAGAAAAGAAAATAATAGGATTGACTTTGCAGCATGGGGTTCAGAGAGGCTGTTTCTTTTCAAGGTTGAAGGAGGTGAATAACCAGCTAAGCAAGAGGATGCTAACTGCATAAGGAAAGAGATACTAAGCTGTCATGAGGGAACCTTAGGTCTGCCAAACAGCTCTGGCTTGAGGTCACACAAAGATCAGGGACAGGCAAGAATTAAAAGCAAGGAAACTGAAGTTAGGCAAGATTTTTACATCTCTTTTTTTGCTGTTGAAAATGAACAATCAATCTGGAGATGCTCCACACAAGGTTGCACACTTAAATAATCATGTGTCTTAGAGAAGCAAATTTTAACCTTTGTATCTATATGATTGTATTTTCCTGAGGGAAGGAGTCTGCATGCATCATGGGCATCAAGCACAGCTGGAGAGTGAGGCCAGCGAGGCCCACACTCAGTGGCCAGCACAGGCCTTGTGCACAGCTCAGAGCTGGAGGGGCCCTGCTAGGGAAACCTGCACACGTTGTAAAAGCCAGGGGGTGATGACTTGGGGAAGTCAAATTGATGAGTGCACAGGTAGTGGCACTCCAGTGACATTAGCTCACAAAACAGATGCCTCTCTACTACCAAAGAGGTTTCCCAGTGCAGAAAATGGATTTTCACAATACTAGAATATTGACTGCTGAGGTCTCGTGTCCTGGGTTCAGCTGTAACAGTTATTTTTCTCCTTAGTAGCTGATGCACTGCTGTGTTTTCAACTTTAGCCTGAGAACAACGCTGATACCAGACCGATGTTTTTAGTTATTGCTAAGTAATGTTTCCTCTGACCAAGGACTTTTCAGTCTCTCATGCTCTGCCAGTGAGGAGGGCCCTGGAAGCCGTGAGGATACAGAGACAGGACACCTGACCCAGACTAGCCAAAAGGGTATTCCATACCACAGCACGTCATGCCCAGTATATAAACTGGGGGGCAGTTACCCAGAAGGGCTAGATCACTGCTCGAGTCAGGCTGGGTATCGGTCAGCGGATGGTGAGCAATTGTTTTCTCTCCCCTTGTTATTTCCCTTATCAATATTACTATTGGTGGTAGCAGCAGTGGTTTGTGTTATACCTTAGTTACTTGACAGTTCTTCTCTCAACCCATGAGAGTTACACTCTTTTGATTCTCTTTCCCATCTCTCTGGGAGCAGGGGCGGGAAGGTGGGGAGTAAGCGAGCGGCTGCGTGATTCTGAGTTACCAGCTAGGCTTAAACCATGACAACTCAACATTCCCTACTTAAGATGTTTGACCTAGGAACCCATGACATACCTTGTCATTTAACAAATATTGCACCATAGCATTATCAAAAGGTTAGTTTGAATGGAGCATACTGGATTTCCATGACAATAATCAGAAATTTAGCCAATTATGCAAAAACATTGGTGGTTTGCTGCAGTTTTTGTTTTGTTTTGGTTTTGCTGTTTTGTTTTGTTTTTTTTTTAAGCAAACAGCAAAATTCCTAGACAATGTCACAGTTTTGTAGAAACTTTCTTTGGGAGTACAAAAAGAGAACCCACCAGAAAAAATTGCCAAGCTGCTGCATGTTCTGAGTATTCTGGCTACAGCAGCCAGTGGAGAGTACTGGTGATGATGTTTGTCCTGTTGATGTGTAATGTGGGTGAACACCATCTTTATCCAGACTTACCTAAGCAAAGTCAGATGGAGAGGGCACTCATAAGGTTTTAAACAAATAATTATCTATTCTGGCTTGTTTGGCATTTCCTGGAGCTCTTGTGTGTTGCAGTCAAATGGAACATGAAGACTGGGGAAAAGAAGTGGACTTGCTGCCTAAGCAAGCCCTGACATTCCCTGGTGAAACATGGCTCTAGCAATATTCATTAACTACTCACTCAGCCAGAAATATGCAGTGTCACCAACCTGCATTTGTCTGCTGTCACCCTTGCTCCTGCTGATCAGGTATTTGGTTTTGCACAGCTCTGAACTATTGTCCATACTGTCAGCCAGTCTGTCTCTTCAGACCTGCTGTTTGTTCACTCATCTGAGCATGTGTAGCTGGGCTTCAATGCAGCACTTGCAGTGCCAAAAGACAGTGAAATTGTATCCCATATGTGCTGACAGGCATGTGAGTTGAGGAGCAGGGGCTGACAGTGGACTAGTTTGCCAATGACTGTTTTGGCACTCACTGGAGAACATGTTGGTTTTCTGTTTGTTTGTTTCTTCTTGTGGGATTTGCTCTTTTTTTCCTAAACACAGTAACTTGGTCTACTGCACAGCTAGTTTCCGTAAGGTTTATTTTTATACTTACAAACATTTGTGGCTAGATCAGTCTCTTAATACCTGCTCTAAAATAATATTCTCCTCCAAATCCATGCTCCTAGTGCTCATAAAAGCCCAAACAAAATGAATAGACAGTTAATCACTATTGTGGAAGGCAGTTCCAGCAAGGGGTGCACACAGCAATTCTGCATGGAGCCAGCTCGCTCGCTGAGGCTGTAAAGCTGCACTCGCAGCTGTCCCCCTGGGCTCCTGAGTATATTGTCCCAGGTAGACTGTCACATTGCTGTAGCTAGCCTGCTGCCATTATTAGAGTTAATTGAGATACCAGTGGCACAGTAGAAGCATATCTTAACACTTCTGACTCTGTTAGCATCTTCAGAAAGAGACAGAGAATAGTTTACCCTCTGCCTAGGTCATGTGGCTCAAGGAAGTGAGGAATCCACAGTGGGTATTTCCATTAGAAAATAGATTGGCATTTTCCTTTTTAGAAATTTTATGGATTAAATTACAGTTCCCATGATGTATCTATGAAAGCAAAATACACATCAGGTCATATTCTTCTAACACCTTTCTCAGCTTTACAGGAGCAAAATTTCTGTATTTTTTATTTTGGAGGAGTATATTTTGTTATGATTTCTCTTTAGGTAACTAAGCAAGAAAAGAATCTCATGAAACCTCTTTACGACAGATACAGAATTATCAAGAAACTTCTTGTAACTCCACCTTTGATCACAACAATTGTAAGTTGGAAAGAATTCATATCCATTGTCAATAAAACATGCTAAATGCTGTGTTTGGTTTGTACCTGTATGGGAGTTTGGCAGCAATAGATCTACTGATATTTGACGACTCTGCTCATTGGTTAAAGCAGGGTGCTCCACACAGAGCAAGTGCTCTGAAAAATTCAATGTCTAAGCATGCCAGAGGTCGCAATGTGTGGCAGTGGTTTCTGAGGCAATCACTTCAAGTGATTGAGTAAGAGGTCAAAGGCTGGTGCTAGTTTTCCATTAAGGCTAACATATGCAACACTGAAAGAAACCTACCTGTGTCCATGAAGCACTATGGAGTCACTATATCTATGTTCTATATTTTGTTTTTATCAAACATGTAGCACATAAATGTAATTTGTAATACTTTAATATCAATGTAATGTAACAGTGCTGGTCTCACTGTGAGTAGCGGTAATAGAATCTGGCTATTCGGAAGTTAATTAGCATGCCTACCAAAAATGCTAATCTAATTGTAACTGGGAAGGGGATGATTTTAAAAATGATGAACTATTGTCTTGTTAGATGACAGTGGAGCTTTAGATTTATTTGAAAAATCCCAGTGTAGACCTGTGTACACATGGACATTTTATTTAAAAATTTAACTGAAGTTCCCTTGTGTTACTTCTTAGGAGCTTTGCTCCATGGAGTTTTTATGTTTAAGCTTTAGTTTCAAAAGTTCAACTTTTCTTCTAAGGATGAGGGAACATGAAGAAGGCAGTGACCATCACTCTATTTTGGTAGTTAACATCTGTAGCTATAAAACTGTGGAATCTCTACCTCCAGCTCTTGTTACAGGCAGAATTTCTGGGCATAATACAAACAGTGGATGGTATATAAGAGGAGTACAAGTTCCAGCAGGCTTTTGAGTAAACAGAAATAAGTTGCTGGCTGGAGATAGTCAGAAGCAGGGCAAACTTCTGTGGTTTTTAGACTCAGTGGACAATACACAGTAACTCAGTCAGCCCTGGGAGAGCTCTTATGAACAATCTTGGGCAGACCTGGGTGAAGCTTTCAATATGTGCAATATATTTCAATTAATACATCCAGGAAGTTAGATCCTAATTCTTTACATTGTCATCCTATTCATTGTTAGTATTGTAATGTAAACAACTAATTTAATAATGCTGTACATTTTACAAGCAGGAGGAGGAAGACTCAGATGAAGACCATTCTCAAAGCAGCCATGAGTTGTCATTTGGTCCAATATCTTGCCTTCCTGTTGATGAGCACCTGTGTTACTCTCAGGAGGAAAGTGAGCCTGCATATGTTTCACCTCTGGATGAAAAGAAGGTTTTCAGGCAAACAGCCTTGTCTATGTCCAATTTACATGAGGCAACAATGTAAGTTCTTTTTTTTTTTTTTCCCAAATATTTTAAAATATTTCATGTAGACTTTGTAACTTAAACATGATCCATACTTATTGCATGGGAATACTCTATACCAAACAAATGATTCAGTGTTTTCTTACTGGAGAAAAGAGGCAGAGGATATTTGTTGTTTTTTGGGCAGCCACCTATGGTTTGAGCAACTTATTCAAATTTTTGTGCCAAGTCCATGAAGAGAAGGGTGAAGGAATATAAGCAGGTAGGAGAAATAACTACAGAGTGGTAGGTACAACACAATGACATAGTAAAGATGTGCAGGCCTATTATTCAGACCCATTATTACCAGATAATTGCTGCAGAATTTTTAGATACCTAGCTACTTATGTTCTTACAAAGCAGTCATAAAACAAAGCATAGTTTGGCCAAGCAGGGTAGTCTGCTCCCGTGTGCTGGGACTGACAGTGCGAGTGATGTAAAAAGGTCAGAGACATGAGGCATACAAACAGCCACAGGTGAGCTGAATGAAGGCTCAGTCATGTGGGAGGCCACTGAATGTGTGTAAAATCAATTTCTTCCTTGCATAAGAATAGTTATTAGTGTCTGGATGCCCAGAAAACTTAGCACCACCCTCCTACCTTCCATTATAAAACTCAAAACCTTCTGATTTGTGGTTAAGAATTTCTGGTAGCATGAGACAACAAATCTCAAGATGCACATGGGCTTTTATCACTCAGCCCTGCAACTTGCTGGGGAATATGCCTTCCAGGAACAGATGTTCTTATGACAGAACTGTCGTGTTGCTGTAGCTTATGACAGAACAGAAATCTTATGGATGCTATCTTTTACTTGTTTGTTTTTTTTTTTTTTTTTTCTTTTTTGATTGGGAGCTCTCGGGTGCATAAATGAAGTTGACCAGGCTCTACCAAAATTGAGAGTAAATAAAAATACCTTGATTTTCCAAGTAACTCAACTATGTATGTAATAGTTTGGTCACAAATGCGGTGGAGATATTTCTGTGAAGTTTGTTATTACGGAAAAAAAAAAATACCAGCTGCCTATATCATGACAGAATTTTTTCTCTGCTTAAAAACTTAATCTACAAATACCAGCTGACATGGCCTCCAAAAATGTTGATTCTTGGTACCACTAGCATTTCCACTGCATCACGGTAATGTCTGGTAACAGCTGCTTTCAGGAGTAGGGCTTGGATGTTGACTTTATGAATTCAGTTACAGAGATGCACAACATTTCCTGTGAGATGCTGAGCCCTGTAAACTCCATTAATTCCACACAGAATCAAGACCACAAGCAAGACCCAATCCTGAAAATTTTTCCTCCCATGTTGTCCACAGAGTCTCTGTCTTCACTTTATTAGAAGGGTGGGAATAGTAGTGTAAGGGAGGGTGCACAACTGTTTATTACATGTGATGGTACAGACAGTTATATCTATAGCTGGGAGGGATGTGGTGGAATGCCTTGGGGCACTGAGAGCAGTGCCTGCTGTGGCCCATAGCAGCAGGCTGCTCATTAGCCGAAGCTGCAGCATTTACAATACTCCCAAACACATGAGGGTTTCATGTTCTTGTCTCTGTTTTACAGGCCCGTCCTGCTTGAACATCTCAGAGAAACAAGAGCAGATAAGAAAAGGCTTCGCAAAGCTCTGAGAGAGTTTGAGGAACAATTCTATAAGCAGACAGGAAGGTAAATAACCAGCTCAACAAAACCCTCTCCTTCTCCTCACTGGGTTCCTGTGCAGGTGTGTTGGGTTCTGCTAGGGTAGGTACTCTTAGGTGAGCAGGACAAGAAAGCTGCAGCTAGAGACTTGGAGATACCACAGAGGTGTCTGGTCTCTGTGGAGATGTCCATTTCTGTGCTTAGTTCCTCTGGGATGTAGGCAACCCTGAGGGGGGTCTAGACCTGGGGATGTTCCAGGACATGTCTGCAGTGGGTATACACCCCACCTCAGCACAGGATCTTTCCTGGGCTGAAGGGAGACTGCTAAATACTCTTTCTGAGGATGTCAATCTGCAGGAATGACATTTGGCAGTTGGGTCATTTTTAAAAGGCCAGTTTTCAAACCAGAAGCCACTGTTTCTTTCACCCAAAGCTAAACATTGGTTACTTTTCACTCTTTGCTTATCCTCCTCCTCCTTTCATTTAGCAAACTTGTTTGGTGAAAACGGTGAAAGATATGGGCATGTAGTATCCTGGTAACAGTTTTCAAAGCACTATGTGGTGTCTTCTCTGTATATTTCAAAATGAAGTAGTTAAGCTTGCACAGCTGAGAAGAAAGAAAACTACTTGGTATATGAAAAGTCAGTATTTTAAATACTACTATTTCATCTCTGTCTATTAGAGCTTTTTGGTCCTGTCAAATTATCTTTAGAGACCTACAGTTAGGGGAAAAAAAACCAAACCCCAACCCAATCTTCAGTAGTTGTTTCAGAATTAATTTTAAAGACTGTTTCTCCTCATACTCGTAAAAGCAATGGCACTTTCATTTGTTTTTCCTAGAAGTCCTCAAAAAGAAGATCGGGCACCAATGGCTGAGGAATACACTGAGTACAAGCACACAAAAGCCAAAATCAGGCTCTTGGAGATTCTCATCAGTAAGCATGATATTTCCAAAACGATTTGAAGTGAATGCAATGCCGTGGTATTGTCCTCTAGCAAAAACAATAACAAAACCACAAGCAAACAAGTAATGAAAAAGAGAAAGCAATTTTACAGGTCTTGGTCTGCTGCACAATTGTTTAACACACTGAGATTTTTTGATGCACTTTACCAGTTATACTAGCTGGGATGAGAGAGGACAGCAATATGCAGGAATATTAAGCACAGGTGAGTGGACTGTAGTATATATTTTTTCCTTTTGAAAAAGCCTTGAAATGCACTGTGAGAATGTTAGAAATTAAAAGTACACTGATGTAGTATAGAGCCTCAGTTTGACCTGCTCTTAGTTTAAAAAGGTGTGAGGAAATACTCTGCAGGTTTTTAGTACATCTTTCTTAGTACATGGTAATGTACCACACATTTCTTACCAGAATTAACATGCACTATAATTAACTATTAATGTTGCTTCTCAGTGTGTGATTCACTAGATTAAAGGAAACAAGAGCATAAAACAAATGAAAGAAACAATCATGACTATACTCTTATCTTTTGAGACAGAGGTGCCATTCAATTACAGTAGCTTCAAAGAAAGGTGCATTCACAGAACCAGGATTTGGTCTAAAATTCTGGGAGTAAAATAAAGTGATGCTGCCTATGCAAATAAAATAAAATAAAAAAAAGAAAAGATGGAAGGAATGTGACTGCCAAATAAAACTGTTGTTTTTTCAGAAATAAGAGAAAGAGTTTGACAAAACAAAATAGATACAGTTTACTGGGAAGAGATAAATGTACTGGTCACTGTCCTTCTCACTACAGTTCACAGAACCTGTCTCACCGTACTTAGAATTTAGTAAATAGATCAACTACATGCTAATTTTAATTTCTGTATTAAACTTTGCACTTTATTTTGTCTGATGCTGTAACAAATATTTGCTTTTCTAAGTACCAAAGCTCGTTTAGACGCATGCACTTTGTAAAATGTCAAAGTATTTCTTGTGTTACAGATTGCTACATATATATATATGTATTAAAAAAGGCTAGATAATTGCATTATGCTAAGATATTTTGGATAGATGAAGTACGTGGTATATAATTGTTACAGTTATCTGATGAGGAATGCTAGACTTCTTGTTTACTAAAAAATGAGATTATAAAAGGTTATTTTTCCATTGGAATTATGTGTCTTTCTTAACTTTCACAGCACCACACTTTGTAATATTAAAATTTTTTCACTATTTGTGATAGACCATTTGTGTGAAATGTGGACTATTAACAGAAGGATTATCAGTGGCTTTTATACTAGAAATGAAAAGCAGGGATTCTAGGAAATAGCTACCCCAGACACAAAGGAAGGAAGTATTTAACAAAAAAAAAAAAAAAAAAAAAAAAAGGGACTTGAATAAGTCAAATCACATTTGGTATTTTGCTTTAACTGTCATTTTGTATTGCCCCTGTCATATAAGCAACCTCTTTTCTATCTTGTAAGAAGATTTTCATTTTATAAAGGCTATTATGTACCACCCATGTTTGTATTTATATTGTATGTAATGGGTCGGCATGATTTTGAAGACATACACATCTTCAAGTAGTTTGGAGGAAAAAGTATGAATACTAAAAAAGGAATATTTTTATTTCTCAGAAGTTTGTTGTTTGAGTGGAGTGACTTAATAATTTATAACATTTATGAATCAGAAATGGTCTCCTTCATAAATCTGTTTTAATTAAAGTCATCTAGAGCAACAGGAACAGATACAGAGCTATCTGAAGTTTACAAACTACATCTTTGATAAGGGAAAATGATTTAATGACATATGTATACAATTGATATTAAAATGTAATCTATATATTCTATATGATTGTATAATATTTTATACAACAGTACAAATAAAATATTTTTCTATTATATTTATTATGTCGAGACACAGTTTCTGTTTTCAGTTAGCTAATATAAATAACATAAATAACACTGTCAAACAACACGTTGGAAGTGCTGACATTTCTAGGCTCCGAAATTCAAATCATGCTGCAATTACTACCTTTCATGCTGTTTGGAATTATCCCAGTATTTGTTCAGTAGTTAAAATGAATGCATATTTAAACACCATTTATAAGCCGTTATTTTTATTTTGCTAAAGCAGTTTATATAGGATTTTGTTACATTTGGCAAGAAACAGAAAACAATTTTTGCAGCATCTAGGTATAAATGGTTGCCAGAAAGAAATCCAGGACTTCTAATCATTTAAAGCATTAGGGAAACAGAAGGGAAAGAGGGAGAGAAGAAATACTAAAAATGCTACTGGAGGTTCTGAAGACTCGTGTTTGCTTTTGGTGACAGCGGCATGTGCATGCTTCCGACAGAAATGTCTGACTATGGAACTGGGCAACAGAGGTTTGAAGGCTCCTAAGTAATGAGGGAAGTTTTAACGTCCAACACTGATGTTGCAGGTTTTGCAGCTGGGATCTTTCTTTGCATTTGCAGTAGACAAGCTCATTAGTTGGTGACCGGTAATTTCTGCAACTGTGCCAAGGGAGAGATCCACAGGATCAGTGTAAATTACTTCCAAAATAACATCCTGGGCATGGTGGTAAACCATGACACCATCTTCTTCATCGCAGGTCAGAAATTTATTATCTTTTATATTTAGTTGAGGAAGGCGCTGCTTACAGAATTCATCTCCAGGTGATCCAACAGGAGCGACAACGAGAATGACGTAGTGGTAGGCTGTGTACATGCAGTAGAAGTCTCCAAAGTACAAGTTAGTGTTTGGGTTGAAGAGTTTTTCAGCTGCAATCTCAAACCTGTATCTTCCATAAGGTGAATCTTGTGGTGGCTTCCCAGTGTTAAACTCAGTGTTGCAGCTAAAGAAGATGCCTTCCAGCTTCCCACTGATTGGAGAGCCGTGGCTGCCACTGTTATCCTTAACAGAGGGCTGCATAGCATTCCCATGATGCTCTCTACAAATGAATGACTGGTATTGTTTATTTTGTAACACATGTTAAAGGAAAAGTGGAAAGTTTGGTCATCATACTCTTTGGTAATAGTATGGAAGGGACATAAAGGAAAACCCTTAAACTGAGAAGTGTGGTTAGTGTCATGATTTTAGAAGCAAGGAAACCAAATGATGCTAGACTCGGGAAGAGCTAGAATAACTCCTGCTGAAGGGGAAAACCTGCTTTTCCAGTCTGGCTTCTCTGTCAGCTGTGAGCTGTGTGGTTATTATGTGCAGGCAAAGAATAGCACAAACAAAAAAGCTCCCAAACCACCAATATCTTTAATTAGTTGATTTGTTCAGCCTTCCACTACAGTTCTAACAATAAACACATATTAGTTTAACCACATGTCAAAAATTGCAAGTCAGTCTCGATATGCTGAACATACTGTTTGTTACCATGTATTTTTAGCATAGGCAGTATATATTAACATAGAAAACTGCCAGGGAAAGTTGTTTCTAAATGATGCTTTTCAGAGAGCTTAGAGGAACAAATTTACTGTCTGCTATTGTTTTTTTCCCCCAAAATGGTAATTTCAGGTCTAGTTTGGCTACTGCTGACTTCAATCAGAGCAGAGCACAGAATATTGGGCAATTTGGTTAGTTTCCACTTTGGTTGGTATCCAGCTCCTGCAGTCACTGGTCCTAAGGGGAAAACAAGTACAAGTCTAACTCCTTTTTCTTTTTGCAAGCTTAGCTCAGTTTGGTTCCAGTGAAAAGAAACATTCAGTGCAACAAGTGAATTTTTAAACCCTAAATCCCAAATTGCCCTGAGCAGCATTAGGCCGCTGAATTCAGGAGAACAGTCCAAAACACCTCATCTAATCCTCCTTAGCACCTGAGATTTTGTGTCTAGCAGGATGTTGCCTAGAACATGTGCCCAACACCTCTCTGGAAATTCCATAGTGACAGCTTTGGCATGCTCTGCACCCAGGACATACCAGAAAAGGGAAACATCCCCTTTTGTAAGTCCTGCAACACAGCATATTTACTAGACACCCTATGAAAGCGCCATTATACACAATGACAGATCAAAAATGCATGAGGCTGTGGGGCTGGAGAGTCTTTCATCCACCTCTTGCTTTACTTTTTTTTTCTTTTGAAGAGAGAGGAAACTAGCCAAGGAAGCCTGTCCCCTCCCTCGCGCTGGTTTTCAATTGTAAGAGCACCAGGTAAATGGTGCTGTGTGGGAGAGGGTTTTACTTGGTTAAAGTGGAGGTAGGAGTCAAAGCAAACTGATTCAGGTGTACACACACAAACCAATTCTAAATCTACTCAGCAATGTCTCCAACTGTGGTTTTGTCATTATTTCTAACCTCCGCAGCAGCATATCTTCATTTAACTCTAAAATAAATTATTACAAAAGTTTTCTGGCCATTCAAAGACTACAGTTGTCTCAAGCCCTTTTTCACAAGACATTGACTGGGGAGCATGTGTATGAGGGTACAATTACTATTTTATGACAGAAGCTATTACTACAGAGAAAAAAAATACAAAACCAACAAAACCATCTTGAATAACCCCGGTCTCTGCAATTTGAAAATCCAGGCCTCTTGCAGTGCCATTTCTATGGCAAGATACTGACATCCAGTGGCCAATTAAGCTAATTATAGGTCATGCTTCAAGGGAATCTGAGCTGCTTTATGATGCTCCCAGCTGGGGCAAGCAGCAGAGTGACATGAACAGTACTCACAAGCTCACACTTTAAACCTTACATTTAGGGGTTGCTGCCTTAGCACCGTGACAGTTGCTTGTTTGCCAGTGCTACTAGAACTGCTTTATAAGCTTTTGCAAGATTGTTTACTGGTTATGACACGACAGAAGCCATTGACAGGCATGGTATGACAAGGAATTTTTCATAAAAGGAAGCACGCGGTTAGGGTTTTTAACCTAACATGTGGAATGGTGTACTGTGGAAGGACTGGCCCTTGTGACCATATTAGTGCATACTGACCTGATAAAACACAGCCTTTTGTCTCTATAACTCACTAACACAAGAGAGAACAAACTTGTCTCTATTTGTAGTGACTCAAGAGAGAATGTAATAGGAGGCAGGAGAAAAGATACCATGTAATCAGAGCCACATTTGGCTGAACAAGGCCAAACCCACAGCTACAAATGCAACTCCATAGCAATCTTCAAAGCTCTACGAACACAAAGGCAGGTGACTGTGGTCACATAGCTGAAAACAAAGCTATACAAAAATCAGAGCCACCATGGCGTTTTCCGTTCTGCAGTATCCAGTCCAGGATGGCAGCAGAGATTTATGAAGTCCTCAAAGAGCCTCAACAACTGCAATTCGTTTTCTACCTCCATTGAGTTTTGCAGCTCTGTCACTATGTGCAATAAAATAATTCTTCCAAAACACAGACGGAAAAAGCAAACTCCATGCTCTGTAATATACACAACACTTCTGAAACTGAGCAGATACTCATGACTACAACATGGGGACATTTCCAAGGGTGGTGGAGTCTGTCCTTTGGAGTTAGACTCCCTTGACTATTTTGTTTCTTCACCAGTTTTAAAATACCTTCCAGCTCTAGACAGGTGCTAGTGTGACACCCACAGGAAACTGGAATTCTGTGGCACAGCAGCAGCCCCATCTCTCAGAGAAGCAGAGTCAGTGCTGCCGCCCTTCTGACACAGTGCTGAAACAGCTTTCCACACACCGCTCACCTCTCAACCATGTCCTTCTAACGGTGGAAGGTTACCTCTGCATGGTGGCTGCTCCTGCTCAGTTGGTGTGTGAGCCATGACTCCTTGTACAGAAAAGTCTTCTTTTCTGTTGTAATGATGCTTCCAGATGTATGTACAAAGGCACACTGGGTCTCCAACAGGAATAAGGAACCTACCTCCAGCTATCCCATTTATCCATTCCAACTGAAGCAGTGTTGTAAAATTGTTTAAATATCACTCCCTCTCCTTTCCCACTTGAGCTGTAAATAAACATTCAGATTGCAGAGCCCCACCTACTACATCTGGAAATAGAAATGGGGTGGTTGCACGTGAAGAGGAAATATTTGAGATGGAACTCTTATATGTAGGCAAATGCCTACGCACACTGTTGTGCCCTCCTACCATTAGATGTCTCAGTACACTGGGAGTATTTGGCTACTAAACACTCCACTGTGACAACAGACACTTTAATCAGGCTGGATACCCTGTGCATACTTCAGTTTCTGCTTCAAAACACAAACTTTTTTTGCCTAATGGAAGTGCTGAGTTAAGCAAGGTGGAAGAAATGAGTTATATTTTTTTTCCCTTCTTCTGAACTGGCAAATAAAGCATACAGACATTGTGCTCCAGCTTTAGTACAGCTACCTGCGTTTACTTATTTTCACTACTCCCTTAATTTGACAAACAATGTTGCATGTGTTTACTTCCTTACCTGACATAATCAAAATATTCTTTGTGCTGATTCCGATAAAAAACAGACAGTTTAAGCATACGGCCTGCAATCACTTCAGCTTTTTCCAGTAGCTGTGTTAGGTGAACTTTTGAATAATCTGGAAAGAAAAGACAATCTGCTAGTACAGGGGGCAGGAAAACCTACATTACTCTCCAAAAGCTACACAGATGTGCAGCAGGGAACACAGCCTCAGTAACATACCTCACACCATGCAGCAGCACCAGTTTCCAGTGCTGGCAATAGACAAATGGCTGGAATACCCATGTCTGACTCCCCACTCCTTCCCCTGAAAATACTCTGCAAGCCTACACCAACTTTCAGCTCAGAGTTTCCTGTGCTTCTTAGAGCTGGTATCCTTGTATTTGGGACTGCAGAGGAGCTGAGAACTGCCCTCTCTGGCTCATGTCATTTGATCAACTGTTTGCTACAATGTACACAGTTGTGAGACAATAACAATTAAAACAAAAATAAAAATAGCTTGCTTAGGACCCAGTCTACAGTATCACAACCAAGATGGGATTCAGAGAGCTCACTTCAGCACTCAGCTTTCACACAGGTAAGCACATTGGCACTAGGTGACAAACATCCAAAGGAATCACAGAATCACATAATCCCGAGGGTTGGAAGGGACTTCAAAAGATCATCTAGTCCAACCCCCCTGCAAGAGCAGGGTAACCTCGAGTACATAACACAGGAACTTGTCCAGCTGGGCCTTGAATATCTCCAACGTAGGAGACTCCACAACCGCCCTGGGCAACCTGTTCCAGTGCTTACTTATAAATCAATGACAGGCTAAACTAATCATCAAGACAAGGTGGCGGTGGTGCTCAGGCTTTGCAGCATCCAGAGGAGGGACAGCAGTAGCAGTCTTAAGCAAGCTGTCTGCTAAGGAGCTGCCACACTGTTTTCTCCACTGATGCTAGTAGCCAGCAGCAGGCATACAAGTGGCCCTGCTCCCCTTTGGTTCACTAGCCTTCTTTCCTACCCTGGCACAAGCAGTGGTGCCAGGCACAGCACTCTGGGGCAGCTGCACTGCTGCAAAACAAACGGCCAGTCCAGCTGCCTCTCATTAGAGCACCAAACCTTGAGAACATACAAAGCCTGAAGTTACAATTCTAGCTTCCAAGTGTGACTATTCTAACTCTACCAGCCTAGCTGGCACTGGTAGATGGCTAACCCACTCAGGCAGCACAACGAATGTTAATTGCATACATCCTGTGGTGCATGTTTCCTCAGCAATATTACCTGCTGTGCAAAACTCAATGATTTCACTCCACTCAGAAACAACGTAATCACCATCAACTTGCTTTGAAGCTGTCTGCACTGCTACTGTGTATTCTGTTCTTGGGCTCAAGAACCAGTGCCCGCGGACTGTCATAGGCAAAGGAACAGCTTTGGCCACCAATTTCGTAGGGACATCCTGACAGAAATAAAAAGACAAAGCAATACACAAGTCAGCATGCAACCAAATCAATTCACAATCCATTGTTTTTGCAATGTAATTCCCAATCCCTGGCTCTCCTGCATAAACCTTAGTTATGTCTCACAGTTGATTGCTGCAGCAATGAAAATCATATAAATAAAAGTAACAATAAAAAAATTTAATAAAAAATAACAGAGTGGCAGAGGACAGTGGCCTATGGTCTGCTATAAAAGAGCTATGCTGATAACTTGTATGTATATTATTGGTTCCAAGCGACTATAGACTGATACTATTATATATAACCCAAACATATAATTCAGACTAGGGCCAAAGACATGCTACTGAGCACAAGGATATCTTTAAGAGCTTCTTGTGCTCTCATTGCCATAGTTTTCTTTCAAACAAAATTCCTTCTGCTGTCAACCTGTCCACCTATATTGCTGTTGATTTCTTCCAAACCAAACCTTAACAGAGAAAATTACATATGTTGCAAGAGTAACTTTGTGTGGTTTACATGCATCAAAATACCCTTATGTAGAGGAAGGGCCAGAGCAAGCCATCCAGCTAGGCAGTTTGTGCCTGCCATTGCACCTCTTGCTTCCCATCCAGTCACCATTTCAGATAGATACTGTGCTTTGCTCTTCCAGTGTATTGCACTACAGTGCAACAAAGAATAGCTGCTTGTTGTTGTTGAAATGCCTCATCTCCACAACATCAAAGGCTGTAGCACAGACCACAAAGGAGAAGAAAAAAAATTGAAGAACTGGACAGTTTACGATAGAATTGTGGGTGAAAGGATGCTAAGTGAAGTTGAATGATTCTCTGCACAGTGTACCTGAGGAGCTATGATAGAGAGAGGTATAGATAGATAGAGATATACTCTTGGATATATCAGTAATCACAGAATAATAAGATGGCTGCCTCGTGAAAAGCAAGAATTTTAGATAACATCCATAGCTCTCCACCTATAAATACTAGCCCATAGTCATCTTATAAATACCAGCACAATAGTCCCTTAAGGAGAAAAGAAATAGCAAAGAGACATTTTCTGTTCATGAGCTGTAAGCAAACCTAAACCATTTTTTTTTTTTTTACTTGTCTTCTATTATGGAAAAATATCTTTCTTTTATTGTTTTTCCATCAGCAAAAAATATTCTTTGGTTTTTGTACTAATAAAGTGCAAAATTAGCAGCTTGTGATGTAACAAGAACTGAAATGTGACTGACTGATAATCAAGGGTAACATTTTGTTTTCATGATTTCTTTTTTGCTAATCCTTATTTAAATCAAATAACAGTTGGGAAAAATTACAAGGAAAAATTAAAGAACTCCCGAAAGACATTTAAAGCTGCCACCCTGGAACTGCCTTGCAAAGGTGTCACACTGGACTGAATTTGCTACTGCTAATTCTGTCAATAGCTGTGACAGTGAAAATCATTAGTCTTCCTGTCAGCTTTTCTTTGGCTATGGTGAAAACTGCCTCCAATGGGGTCAGGTCTCTGTGCCCACACACTGGTGATGGCTTTTACCCCCACAAATTTTGTCAGTTTTTATGTAATATTAAAAGCCTCATTGCCCCCATGCATCAAAGCCTCACCTTTGAGCTGTGTATCAGGAAACTCTTCTAATGCACCAAAAAGGGGCTGATTACCTAACCCCACATTAAACAGAGGGCAGACGTTTTATCTCTTGCACAGCTGTGGAGGAGGGGCAGATATGATGCTTTTCAGAACTCTTATTTTGATGCTCTTTTTCTAAGCAAACACTTTATTTAATTTTTTTTCAGGTCCCTGACCTCAGGAAAAGATGCTCAAATGCTCTTGTTGGAATTCCTCTGGGGATTCTCCATTTCTTCCTTTCATCTCTTTTCTGCTCAGCTCTCATTCCTGGCTGAGCCCCCAAAGAAGTGCAAAGGAGGTCACATGCCAGCTCAAGGGCAGCAGGGATTCTGGTGCAGCAAATGGCTGCTCCATCACCAACATCCACCAGACAACTCTGAAAGTACCTAGATGGCAATAATTTCCAAGAGCAACCTGGAAGCACTGAGTAACTAATACATGAGTCACACTACCTCTTCTCCTCTTTGGGAAAAGATGCCTGCTTTGCAGTTCCTTTTCAGTGCCAAAGCAGCAGCTTTCACTTTTCAGCTTTGACTTTCTCCTTTTTCGTCTTACCCTTCTCTTTTCCAAGTCTGCTCGCAGGACACATTTTGGGAACTCAGCACACCCAGGTTCTAGTCCTAGTTTTGCTGAATATCTAAATATATCATTTCCTATTAGACGGGAAGAATAATACTTCCATGTCTTAAAAAAAGAAAGGAGGTATGCAAACTGCATTGAGAAAAACACAAAGCCGTATTAAAATTTTAGTCTTTGCACACTACTACCAATAGAAACCTCCTCCTTCACAGATACGACAATAGTCTTAAATAATAAAATTGTGTGTACCCTAAAAATGCTGAATATACTTTCTATATTTGCAAACATTTTAACACTAGTCTCATCACTCTGACACAGGCTTTGAAGTGTATACAGTTTTTTATCTGCCAAGGTGGCTTTACTTTATATAAAACCAAATTTTACAACTTTACACCAGTTTGCACATGAAAAAAAACAAAACTGTGTGCAGTTCTGGTGTCCCCAACATAAAAAGGACATGGAACTGTTGGAACAAGTCCAGGGGAGGGCCACGAGGATGATCACGGGACTGGAGCACCTCCCATATGAAGATAGGCTGAGAAAGTTGGGGCTGTTCAGCCTGGAGAAGAGAAGGCTGCATGGAGACCTTCCAGTATCTGAAGGGGGGCTATAGGGATGCTGGGGATGGACTCTTCATTAGGGACTGTAGTGATGGGACAAGGGGTAACGGGTTCAAACTGAAACAGGGGAAGTTTAGATTGGATATAAGGAAGAAATTCTTTACTGTGAGGGTGGTGAGGCACTGGAATGGGTTGCCCAGGGAGGTTGTGAATGCTCCATCCTTGGTGGTGTTCAAGGCCAGGTTGGATGAGGCCTTGAGTGGCATGGTTTAGTGTGAGGTGTCCCTGCCCATGGCAGGGGGGCTGGAACTAGATGATCTTAAGGTCCTTTCCAACCCTAACTATTCTATGATTCTATGATTAATAAAACTAAACGCATTTGTGCCTTGGCCAACCTTATCTTTTAGAGATATTGGCAAAATAGTTTTTAAATTTGCAGATGATTGTGTTGTTTAATCTTCTATCTCATTCCATGTTTCCATGGATATGTCCGCATTTCAACTACTCTGAGGTAAAAGCAAATTTTGCTGGGCTTGATAAGTACAGATTCTGCAGTGCATTCAGTATGTCCCTGCATCAGTGGCTTGAGGAAAGAGGACAGATGAATATTAAGGTCACAGTACTGAACTCAACAAACTAAAATCGCTGGAAGCCTTCTAGAAGTGCAATAGAATTTGTGACTCTTCTGTTGAAAAGACGTGTTGCTTTCATGCGTCTGTCACTGAAAAAGGACAGGCACAAAACACATAAATTGTTTAAATACTGATTAAGAACTAGTCAGGAATAAAAATGTCTTTCTTATAACACATTGTACAGTCTCAAAAACTGTTTTCAAATGAAGAAGGGAAAAGTACCGTTCAGTTTTATATGGAATAAATGCATCTATGTGTACACGCACATAGGCTAGAGATGGAGAAGGTATTCAGAGTAAAAAATAAACAGTCAATCAGATTGTCAAAACCCACCTTTGCTGGATGTCCAATACCTGTCTCTCATGGTTTGCCTTTGAAAGGTTAATAAAACACTGAGACTCATCTATTTAAACCTGAGATTTTAAAATGAAAATTACCTTGTGTTTAAATTTGTTGGAATTCTTGTTTTCTTTCTTGTTGAGATCAATGAAGTAATGAGTAATACGGTCCTTGGATTTAGAATCCATGTCCCAAGAAATCTTGAAGGAATCACATGTGATGTTACTTATTTTGATGTTGTGTGGCACTGGAAGTTCCTCCATCTCTGCAATCCCACTATCTTGTGATTTATTCCCTGCATAAAAAAACAAGCATGATTTGTTCATTTAAAGACCTATTAGGTATCTGCTTTCTGTGTTCCGATACAATCCCATTTCTGAGCAGCCTTTAACAAAGGCTCATAGGTGGTACTCAGAAGCAACTATGAGCTACAATTATGCAAGTGTCCATGTCAGTGATGGGAAACACTGGAAAGGGATGAAATTCCTCACGTGAATAAGCACTAATAACATGCAAGCAGGCTGCAGAGACTGGCTAATATCACAACTGTGTGCCACTGCAGCTCGAGAATAAAAAACATTTAAAGCTATCTGGTCCTACAGCATTTAATTAAGATGGCCGCAACATTCACAGTTCATATAATGGCCCTATCCGTACCTGTCAGTGAGATAAATACAAATAGAAATCTTATTCATCGTAAATCTATTTTTCAAGCACAAAGTAAAACCAATCTCTTCAAGATTTATAGATGGCATATGTATGTACACATATAGATAAAGTACTGTATCCTTCGCAATGAAAGAATTAACAGTGATCACCTTGTTGAGCCACAGTAAAAGGGACATACACACCCATTTCATTTTCCGGTCTATTATTTCTATTCTATTTGCCCAGTTGAGATCCTGCAGTGTTCTTGGGACGTCTTTTTCTAATTTTTCTAAAGGTATATGGCAAATGAACAAATAACCATTGACGCCAAAAAGCATCACAGGTTCTAAAACTAGGTTTTCCCTTAGTTCCCAAGGGAACCTTGTAGTAAAGCATTCCATGAACATTAAACTTCAGAAACATTAGGTGATATTGTACTATGTAAGACACAAGTCAAAAGTGAATAAACCATTTTAAAAAAGCAAAAATATGAGAAAAATGAGTGGGTAAAAAGGAAAAAATACAGAAGATTATGTAAGAGAAGGGGTAAAAAACCACAACATAAAAAAAGAATAAAAAATCAAACATAGATGAGATTATAAAGAAAAAAAGGAGAAAAACAAGACTAAAGTCAGTGTAAGAAAGAAAGGTTCCAAAATCTGTCCAGGTGAGGAAGACAGGAAGCTCATGCAGAGATGTGAGGCAAAACACTGTCAGGATTGTTTTAAGTCACATCTAATTACAGAAGAACACACTATTTATACTTCCACCATAACTGATGAAAACCTGGAAACAGAAGGTGAGTCTGGTCAGTAATAATAATAAAAATGTGACTTGAAAACATTAGGGACATTTCAACCTCCCAACATGCTCTGTCAAAGAAATACACCAACACCTCAATGCAGGAATATTAACGTGGGCCTCTTTGTTCAAAATTCTCACGGACATGTGAAATTCAACCACAGAGTTTGCAAAATCCACAGATTTACAGCAAGTATTCTGAAGAAAGTAATTTTACTGATGATTTCAAGAACCAAAATTAACACTTCTCTGTTTTCTGTTCCATTTTGTGCCTTTACATCCAACAGATTGTCTATTCTTCACACATCCTATTGCCTTTTTTTTTTTCACTTCTCAACTAACATCAAAGTCAGATAGTGCATGGTCTTGCTAAAATCCTACCCTATTTTTGCCATTCACAATGACATTATCAACAGCTGGACTGGCTGCTGTAGATGCAGAAATAGCAGTCATTACTGAAAGCTTCCTGTTCATATGAAATACATAGTAAATGTTTTTCCCAACATGAGACTTCAGGAAGCCAGCAAGGAGAAAATGGCACTGCTTTCTTTTACAAGCATTTTGTATTGGAAAAATGACTGAAAGCTCTACTAAGTACACTGAAAGGGTTACATATGATCACTTGCCTAGGAGCAAGGGTCTGTGCTTAAGCAGAGGACGGAATGATGATGCTGCAGTTCTCAGACCTGGAGAGCTGGACAGACTTGGATTCCAGAACACCAAGTAACTGAACAGGCATGCAGTTAGGAAATCCAAGCCACGTATATCCACCATGTGTTAATGTGCAAATTCTTTGCCCCAAAAGAGACCTTCTGTACTCCATACCTATGGGCCTTAGCCAAGTTACACAGAGCCACAATAGTTTAAGCTTCAGGACACATGTGCAAATCAGTAATGACCATTGACAAAAAGTAACAGATGAAAAAAGACTTTTTTCGGGAGCAAAAGTGCTTCTGTAAATGGGTATTGTCTTCTGTACAGTTATTGGAATTGATGGCTGGCATACACCTTTTGATGTCTGCACCCCTGATCCTTTTAATTTTGTTGCTTAAGAAGTGAATAATAGCTTAAGTAAATGTCTAGCAGAAAATCTTCAGGTAATCCTTAGCAACATTTTAATATCAGTCTAAGAAAACAAAACCACTTGCATTACTAAGTGCTAAGCTATCCTTTTTGTTACAGTGGAACAAAATCCAAAATAAACACTTCCCTGAAGCATTTAAAGCTCTTTGAGAGTGGAAAAAAAAAATTTCACACATTTCTAAATAAAAACAGAATATGAACAGAATATTGAATAAGAAAGTAAAATACAACACAAGCATCACCAGCAAGCAATACTCGGGTTTCCCTTCTATTTAAAATATGAAATATCTGTGATATTTGTAATGCATACTTCTATTTTGATACATATTTGTGTTGCCCTGAACGTCAGAATCCATTGAGTCGACAGGCAGTAATAGGAAATTGATAATGATACATAGTACTAATAAGGAGGATGATTCAGTGAGCATTGATAAATGGTGACTTTTGAATACCAACCAGTATACCATTGCATGGGAACAAGATAAAAAAGGACACAGTATGCTCTTCCTTTCCTAGATTTGACTGATCCTAGGAAACAAACATACAGTGATCAGCTTTGCCCATGCAGCAGACACCCTAGCACTCAGACCACCAAGAGATTTTGAAGAAGCATTCTCTTGTAGAGCATAAGCTCTAACTGGAATCTGGGTCCTGAAATAACTAGTGCTTTCCAATGTTAGGAACAGCATTCTGTCCTGAGATGTACTGCAATATGACATAAAAATGTGAGATAGAGGGCTTAACATCACTGCACCCTAATTAAGATGACAGGATAGCACAGAAAGAGAGTAAGAATATCCTATCCAGTCTGATAATATATGTCCACCATTTATAACAAGCACATAATGCTGAATATTTCCATTAGAGTTCATCAATATTATAAAAGCATCACAACTACTACAATACACAGTTATATAAGTTGAAATAGTAAGAACAGACAGAATTTTCAATAGCACAAGGGTAACTCTGAGCTAAACTTGGAAGTCAGGTGTTTAAGAAAATACTATTTGCTGTTAAAGTGGGGGTTCAATTAGGGTGCGATAGTATTGTCATCCAAATCACTTAAAAATGCTGGGTGCTGCAAAACACTGCTTAGCAGACTACCTGCTAGTTAAAACTGGAGACTTCAAGGGTGTTGTAAGAGTACTATAGGGGTCATGGAGATCAAAACCTGACAGATATAACTGACTAAAAGGTAACACATTTGTACCTTGCCTTTTTTTCCACTTGTGCTTTGGTGAGCATTTTGAATGGGTTTTCATACTGGAGAGCATGTCCACTTCAAGACACTTCTTTATACCAGGATCAACTTAAAGAATAGATCAACATCAGGAAACAGGACATCTACTGAAAACAGAAAGAGCAGCTGAACTTACTCAAAACCAGCATATATTTGCCCTAAAGCACTCAAAAACTTCAGCTGATATGGATGTGAAAATAGGTGGAGAAGGACTGCTTTCATGTTCGTCACTTTGCCACTTCACTGAGGCTAAACTGATCTTTCTTTGATGAAGCATCACAATACAGACAAAAAGTGAACATGAAAGTAGTGTAGAAAATGCTGCTCTGAGCAGCTTCATATAAAATTAAAATAGTGTCCAGTTAAAATGGCTATTTCATTGTGCACATTCATGTTGCTTTAACACTGGAAGCCACAGTGGGACTGTATAGAGTCATTGTTTTCAGGTCTCTTTTGGGCAGACGCTTATAGAAGAACTAGTAGTCAAACAAACCTGGCCTCCCCTGCCAAAAATCCTAGGCATGTCACCCCTGTGCGCTGCAGAAACGCCTCTAATTTAACAAAAAAAAACCAGTTCACCTTTAGAACAAGTGAAAGAGTCCAGTGATTCTTGACCTGTATAAGAAGACAAAGACCACTCGTGTGTGCATAGGTCACACTGGAAGCAAAAGACTTTAAATTTCTTGAAAGCCAAAGAATAAATACAACATGCCAGCTTTATTGAGATCAGCTGGAGAACCGCAGGATTAATGTTTTATGCTCCTATTCACAGGCTTATCTCTCTCTGCCATATCCAGAGTTAAATTTCAAGTTAAACTGTCTAATCAATTTTAAAGCAGTTATGATACTCACTGCTGCAGCTGAGCCAAAATGCTGGCAAATGGATAACAAACTGATTTTATTTATATACACATAGACACACTTAATTTAGTATCCGCATTATATCTTCTGCTTACATAAATTATCTCTGAATGGGGAAAAAAAAAAAGGCAGAAAATTCCCATTGAAAATTCATGGCTTTCACCTGTCACTGTTGGCGACAAATGATGATGACTTGGAATTTGTTAAGTCCACACGGAAAAGATCTGGAAAAGGATGATGGGTTTTTTTAATTTGCCTCATCACTCAAAACAAGTTGAACCCTTACATCTGCAGCAGTGGAAGGAGAGTGAAAAGAACCTTGACACACCCTCTGATTGGTACTTACTGGGCATTGGCAATCACGAGTTTTTATCAATTTAGAATACTTGTTCATTTTTTACCCCTTAGTTCTAAAACCACGTAATTTCACAGAAGGGCAAGGGAGTATGTGCCTACTGACTTTCAATTTCATATACAAACTCTTAGTTATCCACAAAAGAAATCCTGAAAGGGCTAGTCTGTAATCTACCCTCTAAGCATACTTACAGCTCACAGAAGTGAGTTTTATGAAACTAGGCCAATAAAATAATACATTTCTGGGTTCCTGTGACCTTGCTTATAGAAGTTTTGACTCAAATTACCTTGGCAAACACATTCCTGCTATTGAGCATTAACAATGGAAAAAAATTAACAGCAGCTGTATGATATGCATTTAATGAAAATATACAATCCCTATGCAGACATCCCATAGTTCAAATATTATCACTTAGTTGGAAACATTAAAAATACAGTCTCATGCTGAAAGGTTGTATACCAGACACACTGCAGTAGAACTCAAGAACTCCTAAGTATTCAGAACTCATGCAATTTGTATTGAGCAACAATACAATATTTCCTAACGCCATCCATAACACTAATACATCACCTTTCACAGATTTAACTATGTAGCTTGCTGAACTATGCGAGCATGAAAAATTATCCAGCAGTCAAGAAACAAATTCACAGAATACAGAACCTGCAATGACTGAATACAATGACATAATAGCCATCCACCATCAGAGGAAAAACTACAGGTATTTCAGCCATAATGAGTGTGATTGCTTCTACTCAGTGTGAAATAAACTCGTGAAATATTCATTCAACTGCAGCGATGTCCATCAAATCTGGAGAAATTAAAAGAAGGCAGTGCCAGGTAAAATCCTTTCCTCTCTGCTAGAGCTGTGAATGCATCCCTTCAGTAATCCTGGATGACAAAATATAGCTGTAAAATATTACAATTTTTTTTGCAATTTAGACTTGAATACTAGGGGGAATGACCAAGGTAATATACGAAGGCTTTTCAGATTGCTATTTCCCCTTCATGGGGTTTAGATTCAACCAAATCAGCTATTTGTCCTATATCTGGACAAAAATAATTCACTAATTTTGTATGTGGAAAAAAATGTAAATATCTAACCAGACTTGGAGTAAATGGGGAGAAAGGGGGTCTGTTTGAACCCTCATGCCACCAAAATCAGAGCTGTCCTAAGTAGTGGTAGAAAGTTACACATCTCTGAAGTGATGTAAATGTGCTTTATATTACTGAGCCCAAACATGCCAAGAGAACAACCAACAGAAAGGAGAAGAAACAGTAAAATAGCTTTTCCTTGCATAATTTAAAATCTCTTGTCAGCTGTGTTTCCTGCTAGTGCTTTGTCCTTCTGTCCCTCAAGATGCCAATTACATCAGCTTAATGAAGTGTAACTTAACATTTTCATTTAAAAACACTATGAACCCTCCTCAACATATATAAATAGGCTTGCCTCATTTGGCATCTTCAGTTGTATGGACAAAGACAAAACATTTGGTTCTAACTTTTTTTGTACTCAGGAATAAAACTTCAGTGTCTTTAGCATCATGTTGTGTGAAACATGAACTTCTGATGCTCTTCGGGCAGACATTCAAAAATCACTATTATGACTCTCCTGAGCTGCCAAACCATTGCTACGGATGAACACACGTTCGAGAAAACATATTCTCGAAAGATCTGTAAAAACCATTACGGCATTTTAGACTGTCAATCTGTAAATCTCACGCTTGTCCTTGCATCTGAAATGGTTGCTATTAAGAAGTCTCTTTATCTGAGGATAGAACTCTTTGCATTTAATACAGTCTAGATTTAAAACAAAACACAACACAAACAGTGGAATGCTTGTTAGTGATGGCTGTAAGTTACACTGAAACATCTTAAGAGCTCACTAGTTTAGCTACCACATTCTCAGCTGACGAGGTGACAGCTAATACTTGAGGACAGCAGTTTCCTAAACTTTGACTTCACACTGATTTGCAAAAAAACAACTGTTAAAAAACTCAGTTTAATTTGCCAGAAGACATGCCTGTATTTAGAGACTTCAAGTAAACATAGTGCTAAAAGTCATGGAATCTAATAATTCCCAAAGAATCTAATTAAGATGCAGAAATGTCAATACTTTTTAAAGTCAAGGCACTTATTTAATGCTTAGTTGAAACTTGCTAGACAAAAGGCAAAGTAAATATGTGGTTCTACTCAAAGTCTATCTGAAGACCGGCTGTTCTCTGAATATACTACTAGCAGCAACAAAGAAGAAAACAGTTCAACATACTTTCAAAAAATGAGATCTGTTGACATTTGCATGATCAAAAAAGGCTTTGTGATGGGAAAAAAAATAAATATGGAAACCTAGGTGATAGGTGATAGCACGTATTTCAGGGGTACTATACAGGCAATACAGAAAACTAAGCCTGTGTATCATGCCAAGCTCCTGAAGAATCTTCACCTCTAACACTGACCTGTGGCTCAGGATTGAAAGTTTGTTACAAAAAAGAACTAGATTCAGTTATAATTGTTCCATTCATCCAAACTCTGGCAGTCTGTGCTAAAGCACCTCCTGGAAGCCTTTAGGTTGCTGCAATTTTTTATGGCAGGTAAGATACCTGGAAGTTACTGAACTAACTGGGAATGCCAAAAGCACAAGGAAGCCTTTGTGATATCCCACAACCAGCAACTGGAAAAGGAAAGCCAGTGGAACAGTCATTATGCCGCTTCTATGTCACCACAATATTTTCCCACACTGATGTAATTTCACGCATCTGGTTCACGTAGTTTGGTGCTTATCTGGGCTGTTGTCATGCAGAACATAGCGCAAAGTGCTGCTCTGTACCGTCTTTAGAAAGACACACAAGATACTAACCCCTGCAGTTATTTCTGTGAAGTGTTAGCTCCATGAAAACCTAGGAATTTGATAAGGGAAATGTGACTAGGGTTTGTGAGCCAGAAAATAAACAAGGTGAAACTGTACCCAGATAGCACAACATTAGAAGCTAACACTGGATCCTTAACACATTCTGGGAAGGTATCTGAAAATCAAATGATATGTACATAAGGTTGAGAGGCATAGAGAATAAACTACAAGGTGAAGCAATTTTTGAGACCCCAAAAGATCAGGCTTACATTATATACAGATACAAATAGCACATTTAATAAACACACTAGAAGCCAAACAAAACCTTGTAATACAAATCACTTTTTTTTTGAAATGTCTCCTTTTGGAGATCTTAAAATACATACATTAGGTAAAACAAAAAGTATTTTCTCAAGTTAACATTTTCAATATATGGCAGACATGTATGTCAAATGAGAGACATTAGCTATGACCTTTTTAAATAGAAGTGTTTGATAAGGGGGGATCAACTTCACAAAGATCATGTAGACATGACATAAGAAAACCTCTTACTAGATACAGATATACCAATTGAAAACAACTGATTTAGAAACAGAAACTCCCATGAAATGAACAGAGACATCTTTACACCTTCTGAAATGGAAATTTCTGCCTTTCCCTGTCTTGATAAGTCAGCTAGTTGGTTATATATCAGCTCTATAAAGGTGAAATATTAAGTTTGTAATTCTATAAAACTGATACAGGCTAAGAATATTTGAGTGCTATAATTCAGACTAAGTTCTCCAACTTACTGTGGAGGCATTGTATTTCCTGAAAAAAATCGATAGAAAGGAGAATTCTTCTTTTTGTATAGCCATTGAAAATGACAGGAAAGTGCCAGGAAATTCCATATGAGCTTCATACTTTAAATATAACTAAGCAAAAATACAACATAATATTTTTCTCCTGAGCTTTGGAATGAACTGATCCCTGTCCAATTGCTAGCTACATAAAACTGTTTTACAGGACAAGGACAATATGTCCCTACCAAGCAAATAATTAACCTGAATATAAACAATTTCAGTGGTCACCACAACACCTTGTTTAAAAGAGACTGATCACACAGAGGAAATACAAATACAATAACAGTTGTAAAACTATCAAATCAAGGGTGTTCTTTGTTAGGCCACATAACAAATAGCTCAAGGATAGCTATTCTATTTCAAAATTAAACTTGCTATCCATAACCACTTAAGTAACATTCACACTTTATTTGTGCTTTAATTCGTGTATGAATAAGTGACTGAATAGTTTCAGACTCTTAAATGTCTCTCTTCTCTCCCCCAGAATCCTGGTAAACTAACTCCCAGTACAGATTTTTATATTTATATAAGCATATTCAAGAATAATTTCTAAATAAATGTCCTTGCAAAACCAATTCCTACATTAGATAAAGTAGATAAATTAGATAAAAATGCCTGACTCTGTAAATCCCGCTAGAGGGATGAACCCCTCTAAATCTTCTCCCCATTTCTTCCCCATGTCTGATACTACTGTCGTGCATTTTCTAGTGAGATAATGTGCACTCTGACCAAAACGTAAAAAAAAAAAAGAAAGTTTTGAAAATAAAGCATTACCGTGTACAACTATAATATGTATATCTGTATTTACTGAGTGTTTCTGAAATGTTCATATATATTCAGATTCTCTTGTTACTTGATTTTAACTCAAGGCATAATTTAGCTGTTTCCTACTAATCTACCATTGACTTCAGCAAGAATATTCCACATTGCAAAACAAAGAGAACGCAACTATTGTCTGTGAGCACAATTTTGCTTTTACTACAGCCATTTCTTTCACCAGAGAGGGTACCCAAAACTATGCCTACTTAACACACTGATCAATCTCCAGATTATCTAGTTTCTGTATTAAAGAACTTCTCTCAGCCTTTTGCAAAAGGCTCAATTATTCCTCCATCTCACATGGAGAACAAATGTACTCTACAAGTACATGATTCAAATCAGGAGCAGCCCAATATCTCAATTCTGCCACTGACAGCAAAGAATGTGCAGGTTCTTAGCTCCCACTGAGCAGCGCCCCACTCTCTCCCAAACCTCATTTCTCACTGCCTGCGGCCG
Organism: Psittacula echo; assembly: GCF_963264785.1. Classification (NCBI taxonomy): domain Eukaryota; kingdom Metazoa; phylum Chordata; class Aves; order Psittaciformes; family Psittacidae; genus Psittacula; species Psittacula echo. The sequence goes on from NC_137743.1 coordinate 50,466,948, forward strand.
GCTACAGGACTGAAACCTTTTTCTTCAAGCAGCCTCTCATTTCACAAATACGTCTCTGAGGCTCAGTTGCTACCTGACAGGACATGTAGTATAGCAACTGAAGGACAGTGCATAATGAAGGAAAAGCATTCAGCACAGTCAAGTTTCACCATTTGCTTGAATACTAACTCAACTGAGATACTCATTTGACCTTAAAAAAAGCAGTTGACTATCCTGTATTCTGCAATCTTGTGCAGATGGGACTTCAGGCTCTAAGTTTTCTCAAACTAACACCACTAGGAATGCACAATGCAAGTGTGGCAAACCTGGCAGCAAGTAGTAGCAAATAAAGAGTTATGTCATCAGAACTGTACAGCTTTGGTTTACAGCTCAAGAATTCTCTCAGTAGACACTGAATGCGACATTAGGTTCAACAGGAAATTAAGTGTATCCATACAGGGAAGTTTACTATAATTAGTAAGAAGACACCAAATAATCCTGTTATAACATTTCTGTGGAATATAAATTTTGGCTTAGATACAAAATGCCCAAGAGTGGATTTCTTGGGCTATATGCACTGCTTTAAAGATAATACACCCCAAACATTTCTTTGCTTCTTAAAAATGACAATAAATACAGTAACAAGAAAAAAGCAGGAACAACATTCTGTTCTGAGATCAGACCACAGATGTCTGTGAAATTATACCTGGAATAAATTTTATACAAAACATGCATCCTCTAATTCAAAAGCAAAGGCTGCTTTCCAAAAGATTTTATATATATGACTTGTAATGATGCCCATCTGTGATACTGAGATGATGTACTGCTGTGGAAACCACAATACTCTTACTATGCTAAGAATGAAGAAAATAAGAACAAAGACCAACATCAGCTTTAGGCAGTGAGTATCCTCAGGCTCACTTACCACTCAGTGAAGAAAGACAGTGTCCTAAACCAGATAATCTGAGTACCTGCAGTTAACTCTCATACTTAACTTTGCCCTGGAGGAGTCTAAATTCCTTTCAGAGACTTGGGAGGAGGGTCACAGAAGTTAAGAGCTAGCCGAAGCCACCCTTTGTAATTATTTCCAAAATTGCATTCATCATTTCTGATGATTCAGGTGATGCAGCAGCAACCTCTGATAATTTGCAAGATTCCTGCTAGAGAGAAACAAGGAAAAGAACATGGAGGAAAAAGTAAGTATTACACTGCAGCCAGTTTCTGAACTCCTAAAGCAAAAAAATCTACATCTGACTCATAAATACCCTCTAGACTGATACTTTCAAAGGGATAAACTTTCAAGAATAATTTCTCTGCATATACTTCAGAATTTTTCACTTATCCCCACGTTATTTTTTCTGAAAGCACTAATAAGATCAAACATCTCAGGACCATTTAATCTTGAATGTGGACGAATTTATACCTTGCTAACTGCAATTAAAGGCAAGTTATTCAATAACTGCATTTTGATTAATTTTAATTAAAAATATATAATGCATTACATTGCATCATTTAACTAATTTCTCAAAATAATTGTTTCCTCTTATTACCATAAAGAAAGTGCAGTTACATCACTGTGAGCTGCCCTCTGTTGTTGTCAGCCAATTGTTCCAACTTAGTGTTAATTCTTCCTTTGATTTTTGACTCCAAGTAACACTTGGTAACATCTTCAGAAGTACCTAAATGATTTAGAAGAGTGTTACTGAAATCAACAGGATTTAAGCTGAGTTACTCGACAGCTTCTGAAAACTTGACTGCAAGTATGTAACAATTCACACCTACGGCTGAAAGTGGAGGCACACACGATCTCCACAAACCCAAAGCATAAGACAAAACCCGACTGAAAATCTGGTCCATGGCTAATATGGCAAGGCTGACCTTATTCTTTCATTAAGATTACATTATTATTGAGTATCCTGATGTCTTAGAAGTATTTAGTATTTATACTATACTCTTTCAAAACTAAGCCACATTTTCAGAATGTCAATAGCAGCCAAAACTTTCAGATAGACTGAGTAATAAATGGAAATAGAAGCAAGCTTTTGTTGATACAATTATACCTTTTTAGAGTTTCCCTTACTCTTAATGGATATTTTTTAAAGAACATTTTTTCTGAAAACTGGATGTCTCTATGCTTCTGTAAAGTACTTGGTGTTCCAAAGGCTGGGCCACTATTACCCAGTTTTTCCTCTTTCCTTTTCACATATTTATTACTCATAAATTGAGGAGAGTTATCTCAGTAAAAGATAAAAACAAAAAAAAAAAGTAAAAAAGTAAAAAAAAAAAAAAAAAAGTAAAAGCTAAACAAACACGTACACACAGAATTTAATTTTCACTGTGTTAAAAAATGCATGGGAAAATTATGAAAAATTAAGAATAACATTATCAGATAAAAGTGTGCAGCTGGAAGGTTGTGATGTAGGTGCACATTTCGTCACTAAGGACCGGGAAAGATGCTAAAAAAACACCTTGCCCAGAAGGTTAAATTGACATGCCATCATGCCTACTTTTCCCTTTATCTAAGATATGCAGATCTACTGATCCTAACAAGCCCTAAGGCCTGACCAAATCTTTGTGGTAGACAACTGAGGAGAAGCGGTGGGAACTCCTTTTATGACCCATGGATATCAAAACCAAGTAAACTGCATTGGCCAGATAAACTGAAACCGAGAATGAATACCACCACCAAACATGAGCACCTTGCTCCTCATCCTGTCTGCTGAGTGACTCATATATGCAAAAAGATTGATATTGATATACTGTTCCCACTGAAGGTCTCTTAGGCCGCTTACACTAAAGATGTGGGTTTACTTTTTTTTTTACTATCTCTCATCACATTGAATCTAAACAAGCTTCTCTGCAACCTTCTGTGGAATGAGAATTGCAGTATGACAAAAATAGCTACAGCTGCACTGCAACTCCTACTGGCACACCATCAGATTTTATGCCTCTGATCGTTTAAGCTAGGCTAGTGCAATTTTACCTTCTTGAAATCAAACAGGACATTATAGTAGACCACAAACACTAAGCCATGACAAAATTTACTACTAATTAAAGTAATGCTCTCATTCTGTTCAGCACAGCAAGCTTACAGTGCATGGGTGGTAAGTGGCTCTTCTCAGCATGTGTTGACTACAAGATGCATTTTAAAAACAGATTTTAATTAAAATGAGTATTTCTCAGATGCTGAAATGGAAAGAAGGCAATAAGGGATGCAAAAAGCTCTAAGCCATCTTCTAGCTTAATTTAAATGTCATTTAAAAATTAAAATGAACTTTACAGCTACTTATGTATACTAAAATTTGCATATAATGCATACCTTCAGTCATATGGAATTTCAGATTTTGAAAGCAAGTAACTACATCAGAAAGACTACTATAAAAGCAGATCAGTTTATCACACATACTTTATCCATCTGGCAGAAGAAGCCTATCTTGTCAGGTGTCTATGCCTCCTTATGAAATCCTGGCCATACTTCAGACTGCGCTCACACCCATTTTGTACTGTATTTTCGGAGGGATGCTACCTTAGTACTATTTTGCTGGAAACCAGGGAAGTGACATTTTTCAGCAGACTTCCACCCTATTGATTACTAAAGGGCAGATTTCAGAGCAGGAAGGGAACTGGGGCTTCTTCTGGCATGAGGATTTTCTCTCCTGATGAATGAACAAGTGCAGCTGCCTCTGGGACTGTGGAACTGCCAACGTCTCCAAGACAAGCAATGAAAGAAAACAGACTTCAGAGATGAAAGCACTGACTGTATGACCCTGAACAAGTTGCTTGGGGCCAGATTCCAATCCAAGTTACACTGCTTTGGGTCACTGGCCTAATTGCTCCAATGCTCTCCATCTAACACAGTAACTGAGGACAAAGCATTGGCCTTAATCTTCTATTTCTTTTAATATTAGCTGTGTATGAGAAGTGGCCTTTCACAATCTGCATTTTCATATATCACTAAACCAAAGAGAGAGACAAACACTTTCATTTTAGTTCATTACTATGAACCTCACGCTCATACTTGTTTACCTCATTCTTATTTGGCTGGCAACAACTTGCGCCATTTATTGCAGCTGTGTCTTAATCAAAACTGAAAATACATTCTCTACTTCAAGTTAAGTCATGTGAGTTCAAATCTAGCAAGGAGAGGCAGCCTTGTATTCACATGAGTTTTAATTTGACCTGCCAGCTTGTCTGAAAACTGCAACTGCCTTGATAACACAGGATTTTCATTTAAGACCCACTTTTCTTTCAAGCAAAGGGAAGCCCAGAGAGAAAGACAAAACTCATCACTTGGAGGGCAGCAGAGAGAACTCAAGGCTGGGGAACACAATTTTGGGACGCATTTTGCTTGAGAAAGTAGGGTGCTTTGTATAAGTGGGCTTTTGTAACTCACTGGATACCCTAGCAGTCTGCAGCATGAATGAGCATTTCTTCACTTCAGCACACTGGCAATTAATTGCTGTGTGCTTTTGACACAGATCTCTTGTAAGGAATAGGCTTTGGCTCTGTTTTGAAATGTGTTACATATTCACAATAGTTAAGGAGATTCTACTACGTAAATTGTACTATTCTTTAAAATTTATTCTTTATGCAGGTTTCAGACTTTCTGTCAGGCCAACAAATAAAGGACATAGGGGTTTTGAGATCCTTTTTTTGGCAGGAGTGGAATTGCTCTGTTTTGTTTCATTTTCAGCTGGTTTCCTAGGGCAACCAAACATAGTCAAGGTCTTTGAATGTAGGTCTGCCATTGGGTGACTGTTACCAACTTTTGAACCTCTGACAAGAGTAGAGAGCTCATAGATAACTTAGGTTGCTGACAGTTTTCATTAAGGTAGGCAAGCATGCAGAAATGAGAGACAACCCCATTAAATATTCCCTACCAAGGGGAAGGCTACAATGAGCTCAACCTTTTCACAGATACTAGAATATACAAATACACAGCTATGAATACAGCAGTCAAAAGAAATCTTTAAGCAGAGTTACCACCACATTACAATTCACCCCTCACTCAGACATGGTATAACATATAGATTGTGTGGGTTTATTACAAGACTTGACTCCAGCTCATAATTTTTCTGTCCTGCTGTCATTCATAAGAGATCTGTCAGGTAGATTCTCCAGTGAAGATTGTCTAATGAAGAAGAGAAAACTCAAACTGAAGTTCCAGTGTAATTAAGTAAAAAGAAACCTATAACAATTCTGAACCATCACATCCAAACCCATTGGAAAGCCATGGTCCTCAATAGCTGTTATTTTTTTAAAAAAGCGCAGCTCAGTTGAATACTTTAAATAGTTCCTGTTACAAAGTCTTCTGTAGTCTTATCATTCAGACCATCAAACAATCATTGGATCATAATAAATGATCAACTGTGATCAGGATAAAACAAAACTGGATTACTACCTATATAGGAACAGCTGCACAACCTACTGCAAATTCACTAAGCAAATCAAGACCCCTTGGGTATGTTGCTTAAAAAGAATTCATATTTAGATTAATTTTTCATCATTTGGATTTATAGCATTTAAAAGCATCTCAAGTAGTGCTTTCCAACTCATACTCTCTCCTACAAGAGCTAAATATAACATGCATAGTGAGATACATCAAAGAATTTAGTTTCACTATATGGCTTCCATCTCAAGCACTGCGGACTTGCATTAAAAAGGACATGGAACTGTTGGGCCACGAGGATGATCAGGGGACTGGAGCACCTCCCATATGGAGACAGGTTGGGAAAGTTGGGGCTGTTCAGCCTGGAGAAGAGAAGGCTGCGTGGAGACCTCATAGCAGCCTTCCAGTATCTGAAGGGGGCCTACAAGGATGCTGGGGAGGGACTCTTCATCAGGGACTGTAGTGACAGGACAAGGGGTAACGGGTTAAAACTTAAACAGGGGAAGTTTAGATTGGATATAAGGAAGAAATCCTTTACTGAGAGGGTGGTGAGGCACTGGAATGGGTTGCCCAGGGAGGTTGTGAATGCTCCATCCTTGGCGGTGTTCAAGGCCAGGTTGGATGAGGCCTTGAGTGGCATGGTTTAGTGTGAGGTGTCCCTGCCCATGGCAGGGGGGCTGGAACTAGATGATCTTAAGGTCCTTTCCAACCCTAACTATTCTATGATTCTATGATTCTATTAGGGCTGACAGCCTCACTAGACAGCCCTCTCGGTTTGCTGAAGTCTTGCTCAAGGAAGCAAAACACAAACCAGCTAAGTATTAGAGAATATACAAAAATAGAAAGAGGAGAATCAGTATTTTATTTTCACATATGGGACTTTATTCTGTCTGCCCTGCACCTGTACAGCTATGAGAAAGCAGAGTACTGGACATGGACATGTTCCCACTACACAGGCTATGCTGGGGCACCTTGCTACCTGATGCGTCATGGAACTTGAAATTAAACTCTCATACTCTAGGAAGGCTGTTGTACTCAGATCCCTGTAAACCGAATACGAATTAAGAACTCCATGCTACCTAAACAGAGTGACAAAGTGAAGTACAGAAGCAGCACATTCAATGGGTTGAGGTTCCAAAGCATTGTACAAAGCAGTTCACAGAGAGAGGAAACAAAGAAATGTACCAGTAGTTTCAGGTGCCTCCATCTAGGGGGGAAGTGAAAGTAACCTCTACACATGGGCAGAGGTGAAACAATACCAATAAAATGTGCGTGAAGTCTTACTGCTCAAACCTGTCCTTTCATGAAGAGTAAGGTGGTAGCTGTGTCATGAGTGCACAGGTGACACTGTCTAACATTCCCATATATTCTACACCAGAAGGACAGAGCTTTTCTATGATGCAATGGATTCAGTGAGAAGATAGGCTTGGGGAATTTTAATTCCTGTGATTAGAGATATGCCTAGAAATTACAGTGAAAGTGTAAAGGCTAGAAATTTGTCAGAAACATTAGTGCTCTGAAAGCCACATGTTTGCTACTGAGCATTTATATTAAATTACCAGTATAAATTCCATCATAAAAGTGTAAGTGCATAATACTTACTCTATGTCATGAGATGCATCTTAGTAGCATTTAAAATACAATCTGCTGCATACTTTGTTGTTAATTTTATCCCTGAGTTTATATAAACTCATGTATAATTTCCCTTTACATAAGTTGGATTACAAGGACTAACGACAGCATGAATCACTCCACTGATACTGTATACTAGTACTTATGGTGAGCCAGGACTGAAAGAGCCTTTTAACATCTTTTTAACCTAGTGATTTTGAAGTCTCTATGTTTTCAACTATGAGTGCATATAGAAATGAACCGCAAAAAACCCCAGAATAATTTTTTGAAAATATTATTTCTAGCCAAAAAGTAAAGATGAAATCGAGAAAAAGTTCAAGAGGGAAATTCCAAATTAGATGCCTATCTGTATGAACTAAGGTAGAATACATACAACAAAATTTAGGAAAGCACAGTAGTTGTAAATTCTGAATCATGCTGTGTTACAAACACAAATGTGTTTTTATATGAAGTCTTACTGAAGCCAATGGAGAGGCTCAGGGAATAAATTTATGGGATGCTTCTGACAATTGCGAATTGCAGAATTCTTCTAATGAGAGTGCATTGATATACAAAGTTTAATAAAGGAATTCCTCAAACTATGCTTCTTCTAGTGCTACCAGCTGTGTCTGACTTAACAGTATTGGAGGAATAAACTCCAGATGACATTCTGTCCTTGGAACTAAGAAAGAGTGCAACTCTGATGATACTTTCTGTCATTCTGCAGGAATGAAAGAGTAACACCAAACTTGTTTTGACGATCATTCAAGCATAAATAAAACAAGAACATTCTGTGAAAACAATAAAATAAAATTGATTAATGATTCACCTACAAACACTGCTGTGAAAATTGATCCAGCTACAAACAGGACAACAAATTCTAACCAAACTGTCTGTGCTAAAGGAAACATTTTCAAGGTCAAATAAAGGATGATCCATCATATAACAAAACCTAGTGTGGAAACCACAGAAAGTGATCCTGGAGCAGAGGTTTCCTGAATTCCAACATCATAAACATTTTATTTTTTCATACTTTCCTATAGCAGTAATATGTTTTATACGTGTATCATGTACTGGCAACGTAAGTAGTATTTTTTTCTACATGTTTATAAATTTTTGAAGAAAGTAGTCTGCTTAAAACTTCTATCAAAAGAAAGAAAGAAAACATAATGGATGATTCTGGGCTGCATTCAGCCAGAATTAAATATAGCCGTCCAGGTCACATAAAGCACAAAAGACCATGCATACTTGCAGCATGGCAGATGTACCTATTGTAACAAGTGGACTAAGAAAAATAAACCCAGACTGCAAGTATTTTTAAATATTATCTCCTCCATTGTGGTTAAAAATGCTGGCACTACTTCAGCAGCACAAGGGGAACTGAAAACTACTTCATTCAGAAAAGCTGGGGCTTCCAAACCTGCTCTAAGGAGGCTGTGAATAACAAAAGTTGAGGAAATTACAAGGAATGGGTAAAGGAGGAGATCCTTCTGGATTCTGGAGGGGAAAAAAAAAAAAGGCAAAAATTAATGAGGCAGAGAAGCCTCAGAAGGAAAACCAAGGTCAGGAAGATAAGCTTCAGCATGCCTTCAGAGACAATCAAACATCATAACGTCTGACTGGAACCCATTCAGAAATGAATGATGAAATACCAGAGAACTCTAAATAAGAATGTGATGTAGTCTCTCCTCCCCCACCTTACATGACAAAAGTGATATTCTGCTTGTTCTAAAAGCAATGGCTCTGGGAGCAGGGACCTCACTGGAAAACTGCTGTAAAAGCTGAAGTGGCCTGAAGGGCAGACTCTGATCTAGATTATACAGGGATAACTGCAGGGTAAATAGTGAATTCGAAGATGTAAACTCCGAACACAGTTTACCAGAGGTGGCAGAGCCATTAGATTAAGTAGGCTGAGAAGAAAACCACTATATCTAGTTTAAGAAGGAAGATGAAACAGATGATGATATTAATGACTTAACTCTTAATGAAGAAAAAAAGGTCTATCTTTGAGATTTGCAGAACATAAATGAAATTTAAAGTGAGGGGTTGGCTTGGCACTCTTGCTTATCAGAAGCTGTAGGGAATAGAACTTCTCTTCCCTAAATGATTCCTCCTGCCATTGTACTTATTAAGAGCTACTGATCTGCAGGGCTGAACATTGGCTGACAGATGAGATTGATACAGCTGAAGAGTTCAGGTGTCTCATGGGCTACCATAGGGCCTGTGACTAGTTCCAGGCTAAATAAGCATCTTTATGAATGATCTGGAAAGGGAGGTCATACTACTGTATTGCAGACAACATTAAAATAGAAGGAGCTGCAAGCACAAGATGGCTTAGAAATATAGGCAGAAAATGATAAAATGGATTCAGTGGCAGAATAAATGAATGCATCTGGGAACTATAATCTGAAACAAGCACAAAGAAGAAGGGATATACGTGGGAGACAGTAATGTTTAAAAAGCCTTAATTATAACAATGAGTAGAAATTAACAATAAGACCAACACTGTATATTTGAGTTTCAACCTAGCAATATCAGCGTATATCACAGTGCTCCTGTATGTGAATCCGGCATTTCAGTTGCTTTATAAAAGGTCTAGAAAATTTTCAGTGAAGAATAATTAAATCAATAGGGCACAAATAGAATACCAGGCAAGATTTAAGTAGCTAGAAATATATAACTTGGTCATTGCCAGACAAATCAGTTAGTAATCAATTACACAGATTTGAGTGGCATAAAGCTCCAAAAAGAGATGAGGAGTGAGGAAGAAGGAAGGAAAATAACTCTAAAAATTAAAGAATATAAAGGAAAAATGGGGATGACTATGTTTCTTGGCACAGGGATGTTGGATAGTCAAAGCCTTGCTAGTTATTAGTGGCATCATTGCTTATGATATAAACCAACACAGGATAAAATACTTGCAATGGTGGCCTGAAGTGAAAGATAGAGGCAAATCATCAGTTTTCTTCTCTTCCACAATTATAAAGACCATTTATGAAGCCTTTAAAATTGTTGTTTGGCTCCATTTAGTATTTTTCTGTGTCCTCACAGTCAGGAATATTACATGTGAAAATCTTAGTCTCTAGTAAGAATGTAAAATTAAAACCATAATACGTATTTTTCTTTGCAACAAGAGAGCTTTTAAAGCTATATACTAGATTTTAGCTCCTATCTGAAGCAGCATTATTGCTTGCCACAAAAATCAACAAAACCACAGAACAAACAAAAAAACCCAACACACACAAAAAACCCCAAACCTCACCCATGCCATTTTTAAGTTCAGCCAAGTTAGATGAAATTTTATGGAAGAAATACATTTCCTAGTCGGCCATACTATCATTCAAAAGCAATACAGTTTGTATTATTTAGAGTGAATTTACATCTCCAAACTTGCAGTTGGGGAGAGGAATAAGAATAAAAATAAACATGTCTCTGAATTTTGTTTCCTATCAAAATATCACAGTTACAAACAGCTCTATATTATGCTCATTACAAAAATATGAACTGTATTCCTGTGCTCAGAATTCCCACAGTTTGAGAAAACCTAAACAACTATGCAAGCCCATCCATACAAGACTCTAAGTATTACTGTAAAATTTGGATCTCACAGTTGTCCTTCATGTAGAAGTCTACGTAGAAATTCAATTTTTCCCTGTCTCTGAGACTTAAAGTATAACATTTCAGAAATAGCAGTGACACTGCTCCACAATGCCAAGAAAGGGATTTGAAGAATGCATCCAGAGACTGGATGATGCCACTTTATCCCTTCTCTTTTAAAGGCAAATGTGTACATTATATGGCCATAAAACCTCCTGTTTACAAACTCTAGAAATATCTTTCAGTATAATAGTAAACTTCTGAAAGAAAGAAAACATGAGACGTGCTCAAATAACACGGCAAGACAAAGATGCAACCTGTTTACGTGAAACAGAAATGACATCTTAGTTTGTATGATGCAATGGTTTTATACAAGCTTGTTAGACTGAACAATTTTGATGGTGTCAAGTGTTTGGAAGGTGATGAAATTGACTTATGCAACTGAAACTGGCCAAGACACCAGTTCCAGTTCTGATCCTGACACCCAAATGCTATCTTTACATATATGTAGTGAACACATTAAAAGCATGTTAGTGAGATTGTGTAGCTCAAGCCACCAACAGTAAGAAAATACCAGAATGAAGCATACTTGAATAACTTTAAATAGGCCCCTTTGTATGTTCAGATTATGATACAGTCTTTAACTGCATGATTACATACTATTTTTCCACATAAATTCTGACTCATTCAGCATACATAATGAACAGCGCATACATAATGAACTATTTTTCTTGTAAAAGCTCTCTGCTGTTCAGTGTGTAGTTCCAGGACTTACTTGCTACACATTATTCATATTCTGCTCTGAAGACAAAAATGGATTTAATCATTCATCATAGGTTTTCTAGGCTACTACAGTGCCTGGCTGCTTAACAAACATTTATTAGTTTATTTTGAAAACATTTGTATGAGGAAAAGCAATAATACTGCTTCCATTTTACACATGGAAAACTGAGGCACAGACAAGTAAAACATGGTTAGTAACTTTCACTGCCTATTAAGGTGGTTAACATCTCTTTCTCCAAGCATTTAGCAGTGTGCTTTCTATTCGCAAAGTCCTATTCTTACTGAAGTCAGTTACAGCTGTTAACTCTCAATATCCTTGAAGCCCTGATACCATGGTACCATTCTTTGCTGGCAAATGTACAATGAGAATCTGATATCCTGGAGCCATGAGAAGCTTTGGAAGATGACATGTGCTGATACACACTGACCTTTCTCTGGCTGTCACACCAAAACATGGCCAGTTCTGCTCTGTTCCTTGAACTTCTTCCTGTCCCTTGAACTTCTTCCTGTCCCACCCCTTCTTCTACTCCCCAGTCACACATGAAAGTCCTATTCTTTATTCCTAAGGTTTTCCTTTCAGTTGCAGCCTCTTTACTCAGCAAGTCCTAGCTCCATTCCTTTACTCCTAACCTCTGTGTACAATTCTCCCCTCCTTATTCTTGTACTTTCTCTCTTCTTTGCAGACAGATATCCAAGTTTACTCTTCACAGGTTCCCAGTTCTCATTCCATCCTCAGTCATCCAATTCATCTGATCTGGGTGAATGGCCCCTCACCTTTTTTTCCCAGTTTTACTTCACTGGGCACCCTGCCTGAAGTTGGCTTACCTTCCTTGCTCCTTCATCTTCTTCTCCTGTTCTCATTCAGGGTCATTTTTCCTATTTCTGCCTTCCCATTTAATCTAATTCTCACAAACATATCCAGTTTTCACATCTTTCCTGCTCTTCCACCCTTGACTAGCCACTCCCAAGTCTCTATTAGTGTCCTCTAGACTAGTTTTCTTGCTCTTCTCGCCAGTCCATGTCTCTGAAGTTCCAGCATCCTTGTTGAATATTTGTTGATCTGCTTTTCTCGTTTCTGCATTTTGACAAGTGTCTGCCACTTTCCACCTGTCTATGCCGACTGTAAAACCACGGGAAGTAGATGATGCCATCACTGTTCTTACTCTAGTATGTCCCCAGCAGCCAAAGTACAATATCTATAGGGGGAGCGCTGCGCAACCACAATGTGAAGTTTCTGGAAATTCAGCTGCTAACATCCAAGACGGTTCTACCAAGTCTGTAAAAAGCACAGTTTTTTCAAAGCGTATGATTTTCTGAAGTTAGATATATTTTCATAGAATTGGCCTGCCCATGACACAAAGGCCATCCATCTACTAAAAGTTTAATCTCTAGGTAGGGCTAATGCAAATTTTATAAAAAGGTCACCAGAATTTTTAGCAGAGATTAAACATTCTTTCCTGACCTAAGTTTACAGATATATGGCTGTGGTGTTCAAATATGGCAAAAGAAAATAACAGATGATACACTTTTTCCTATATACAAAGTGAGTTCAGCAGAGTTCTAAGGAGCTACATTTTAGACTGTGCAAGACACTAATATTAAGCTGTGCTAGTAGACCTTAAATAATAAGAAAAAAAATGCAAGATAGATTTGTAAATAACAGAGAATGTCAAAAAAAAGAGCTGACAATCTGCTTTAGAATGTTGCATTTACTTTAAACCAAATCTTAGCATGTGTGTTTATTTAAAAAAAGAATAATCTCCAAAATGAATACATTTGTTTTCTTTTATTTGGCATTTGTAAGTTTTCTCAACGGTCTTGATTCATTAAGAAAGATGATGGTGCCAAAAAAAAAAAAAAATCATACACCCCCAAATCTACAAAGATATTAATTGTTGTGATGTTATTAATTGCTCACTCCAGTTCCTGGATTTATGGCTCTTGCATATACCTCCAAAGGAGGTATAATCCAGTTTTTTAATAAAAAGTGTTTCAATATTAATTCCCTCATCTCAGAAAACAAGAAAAATATTTTGTTATCTGCACAGAAATTCAATTATTGCTTATGTTTATAGTGCAGCATTGTCTGAAATGCCAAACTAAGTGTGCTGCAGAATTTATCATAGTTGGATATGTAATGTTATAATTTAATTTGTTGCCTTTACAGTTATTACAGCTCAGAGATCGAGGGCATTTTCAGAATATTAAAATCTAGTATATTTTTATTTCACTATGGGTAAAATATTGATATTTATCACAAAATTTTAATTAATCTCAATGATGCCAACATATCACCTTAAGAACCACATATTTTAGAACAAAGACACCCTAAAATAAATCATAAGTATTTGTAATATAATGAACTAACTAAACCCATGTACATAATTAGGAATCTAAGCATGTTACATATACATTTGCATGCTTACCTAGAAAGATTAATACCTTAACCTTTACTTGCTTGTTTTTATGTTCCCATTAAAATGAGCTTTTTTGATACATAAGTGCCACCTGTAGGAAATAGCAAAGTATGCTCAAGTGCAGTCTTGTGCCAAATGAGGCACAGAGTTCCACATCTGACATGCCCAATATAGGTGCCTCCTTCAGAAATTCAACCATGTATTGTAGGAAACAGTGACTCTGTACGATAGTGGTTTACTTGACAAAGATTAGTTTGTAAAGCCAGATCTATAGAAAAGTTGTTGTTTTGCAGTAAAGCCTATTCAAAAGGGAATTAAAACTAAAAATACTACATTTTTCCATTTGCTTGTCGGTATGACACTGTTCCACAGAAATTGAGCAGTCCTTAACTACAGTATGCTGAACCACATAGAATCTGTAATGATTAACATGGACTTAACAATTATTTGAGGTAGACAAACAAGAAGGATTGCATTATTTATCTGTTTTCATTTCTCTCTAGTATTAATAAAATAAACAAACATGAAAAGGTGTCTTAACTAAAGAACAGTCTAGACTCCACTACTATAAACATAGTTCAGTTTCTCTGGGCAGTGAGTTAGGTTTGAATGGATGGAAGTGTATATTATATTATAATTCAAACAACTGAAAAATCAAAGAACTTGCAATGCAGCTATGAAAATTATTACTGAAAAGACATTTTTAATTCCTTCTCGATTTCTTGAATGTTTCAAGAAAAATAAAGTTCCTACAAAAATCCAGCATTTAAAATATTGGACCTGCCTCAGTCAAAAAAAGCAAAATATTCAATCACAACCAATTTGTAAAAGAATGACTGAGAAAGCTGGACTGACTCTTTCTATTATCATCACCTATAGCAGTTATGCTCCCAAAATACACTCACAACAAGGAAATAGCTTCATTTACTCAGTTGTACCATTCACCAACACAGTAATTCCATTCCTTGGTATATTTACCAGGTAAACATACATTCCACACCCAAAGCATATTTTGCACCAAAACATTAGGAGTTACTTTTGATAATTCAACATCAAATGAGAAGATGAAAATAATCTTGTGTACCAACATAAAATATATGCCACTCTACAAGAAAATATTTTTTCATTGCTTGACTATGAGTTTCTCTGTCCAGTTTGTCAGTCATAGTTGTGCATAAACAATATTACCCGATTCGACCATAGTCAGCTCTCAGTGTGCTTTAATCATGTATATTTCTTTTCGCTATCCCACACCACCACCTTACATTTATCTGGTTGCTTCGATCCAGATAATCTTTAATATCCGCACTTGCAACTCTAACCTCAAACTCCACCTGTTTGCCGTGTAGCTGTGCCTCCCAGAAGAAGGGCTGATACTGGCTCTAGGACACTGCGGTCCCTCGGCTGCGCGGCCGCCTGGCACGGCACAGAACCGCACGCCGTGGTGCTGTCCGCGGTGCTGAATCGCGGAGGCCACAGAACCCACCGCCTCCCGCTCTGTCTCCTCCCGAGCCCCATCTTGCAACCCTCAGTATCGGTCCTCTCCCCGCTTTATCAGTGGCACAAGCGACAGGCAACAAGTTTCGCTGTTAGCCCCCGCCGGCCAGTGGATTCGTTCGTGTATTTTAAGCACAGGAACTGTCCCACGATACAAAGGAGTTTGGAGCTCACCAGGGCCATCACCCCGTCTCCAGACCAGGGCTCCAGGCAGCGCCTGCTCTAGCTCTCATGGCCTCTCCCAGAATAAACCTCAGCGTCCATTCCTGGCAGGGGCAGGGTTGTGCAGCAGGCTCGCCCAGGGGTAAACGCACTGCAACGCGAGGGATGGCTTAGGGAGCGGCGGCTTTCCCTCCCTTCCCTCCAGCAAGGTGCAACCTTCGCTTTTTCTTTTGTTCTCAGTGTCAAGAGGGTGGTGGCGGCGGCGGGAAGGGTGGGGAACACTTGAACCTACAAATACACGGCGGATAACAAAGGACCATACGCCGCAAGGATTAATTTGCATTAGCATCCATGAGGGCAGATGCATCTTGCGTCTACAGGGATTAGCCGCGCTGAGCCTGGACTTACCGTCCCTATCGCAGAGCTGAATCGTCTCCAGGCTCAGGTTCTTGATCACCTCTTCACAGGGGCTAGTAGGGCTGTTCATGGTGTGCGCCAGGCGCGGAGCCTCCATCGCGCCCTCACCGCTCTCTGCTGTCGCGCCGCCGGGTCTAGAGCTAAGGCTGCCGGCTCCACGGCGGGCGGGCGGTGCAGAGCCGCGCGGGAGCGCTTTCCGGCGCCGCCCGGCTCGGCTGGGCTCCGGGAGGCGGGCGGGGAGAGGATTTGTCTCTGCAGCGAGGCGAGGAGGGGGCAGCAGAGAGGCGCGCTCAGCGCGCCCCAGACTCCGCGTTTAAAGGGGCCGCCGCCGCGTCAAAGCGCTCCCTTCCCCCACCCGTCCTTATGTAACGGCGGCGGCGAGGAGCTGTGTTGCGATCACCTGCGCGGCCTTTCCCTCGCCCGTCATCGTCCGCAGCCCCCGAGTACGCGGCGACCTCCCAGCCGAGCCCGAGCGTCTCCCGGGGCGCAGCGCTGCCGTCTGGCCGGGGCCTGCTCGGGGTACACCGGAGGTCCTGGGGGCCAAACCCCTGCGGTTCGCCCGGCTGGCTCTGGGCACGGCTGCCCGCGCCTGTTCTGCGCGCAGCGGGCGCCGCCGGGCGCTTTGGTTCCAGGCTACTCCATAACCAGAGGAGAGTCGCATTAAGGCAAAGACCCCACAACCCGCGGCCACTAATTGCGCTTGCCTGAGCACGCAGCCCGCCGCCACCGCTGCACATAATTCACACCAAACTGCAAAGGCTGCGAGCATCCACTTTGATCCTTCTTGTATACAAGAATTTGGAGGCGGACAGACTGGCCGTTGTTAAACTGATACGAAAAGCTGGCAGAAGGTTATAGGTAGCAGGACAGGGTAAAGGAACGAGTCATTTCTGGCTATGTGCCCTGCACACTTCCCTCCTGCTTCTTTTGTGGGAAGGAGAAATAACCCGCAGTGTATGGTGCTGTATGTACCAAGCTTTAGTGAAAAGTAAGAGTTTTGGTGTTTTTTTTTTTCCAGTCAGGGAGAAACAATCCCATCTTGGTTAGCAGTTTCAGGAACAAGAACAGGGCTAGAAAAGGAATAAAAATAAAGAGTAATAGGAGAATAAGCCAAAACTTGTGTGGCAGTGCACCATCAGTGTGTGACAGCTGAGCTCCACTCCTCCCACAGGTCTGCAGGCTGGAGAAAGGAGCAGCCTCGGCTTTGGGAGCTGCAGGAGCACAGCACTTTCTCCAGGTTACAGACTAACTTTGGGATCCAGCTCATTGTGTTGGGATGGTATCACCGCTCTACAGATAAAGTCGTTTCAACCCATTTCCTACCACATGTTACAATAAGCATTCCAGGTACCTCTGTTGTTTCAGTAAGCCAAAATCAGGACCATTTGGGCATCAATTTTGAGACACCAGCACTGGCTGCTCTGAGAAACACCATTTCATTGCACACAGGTCCATGACAAGCTTGGGGCTGTGATGATTCTCAGTCAGCATTGCCTGCCAGCAAGTCCAAGGAGTCTTTAAAGCTCCCATTTCCTATTTTGGAGTCTGAAGACCACCCAGTCTCCTCTCAGTCTGATGTGGAAGCAAGCTCCATGCACTGCCAGATGTTTGTCACTCAAAGATTGCTTTCCACTGGACTTTGGGATTATTCTATTCTTTATGATGGTTTCTAGGGACGCTAATCTGAGGAAATGAGCTCTGGCATTACCTTTCACAAAGCCACTGCCAAGTGCTGCTGCCTGAGAGAATGAAACAGGTTTTAAGAGCCCTGACTCCTATGACACCTTCAAAAATCTGTAGTCCAGCATGGGGAGAAAGTGCAACACTGAGCACCCTTCCTGCACTGTCTACTCTTTGCACCTCACTCATCTTCTATTTTTCCTTCTCTTTGTGTCTGTGCTATTTTTTCACCATGAAGGAAAATGTGTGCAGAGGGATCAGGCAGAGGAGAAATGGAATGAGTGAGAAGGAAAACTAAAGGAAGAGAAAATTAAAAGGAAGCAATAACAAACAGGGAGGGTGTGAGTCAGTGGGGAGGTGGGAGGAGAGAGGAATGTATGAATGAATGCACAGACAGAATGAGGACAAATGTAGACTCTTGAGAGGGAAGAAATGAAAGCAGGTGAGACTGCATGCATCAGGTCTTAATTTTGGCTCTAACAAGCATTGATTCCTTGCATAGAACCAAAACCTTTCTCCTTGATATTGCAACTGTTCTTAGCACACAGTCATCTCCCACGTAAGGCTGGAAAATTTCTTTCTCTGAAGACAGTATATTTAGTCTCTCAGCCTTACGTTCCACGTTCACTCCTCCCCACAATGTGGCAGACATTTCAGCAGCTCACACAATCTTGTTACTTTTTTGCTATAACATTACATGAAGTCCATTTGAAGCAGATTGTATTCTTGAATACTGAGACAATTCCCATTTTATTCTCTCTGTCTCTATTTTATACATTTTTCTCTCCTCTGCTTTTTATTCTATGCAACTGAAATCAGGTTTTTAGGAACTAAATGGATTTTGAGTCACTCTTTGAAAGCAGACAGTTTTGGGGGTGTTCCTATTCCTCTAAGGCCTCTCATTTCTCAGCTGCCTTATAGCAAGAATCCCTGGCTGAGCTATACCTATTTATCTCCCCACATCAGTACCCTTTCTTTTTTTCCATTTTTTTTTTTTTTTTTAAGAAAAGACTGGTTAAGTCTACAAACACTGTCAGACTTCAGTGGAAGAGTAAAGCAGAGAAACCTTTTCCACAGCTCCACGTTTCTAAAGCAAGAAACAAGCTGGACCTGCCTGTGACAGCGTGTTGCAGAATCACACTTCAAACTTCATGCTTCCTTGAGCTAATCACTACTCCCATCACCTGGGCTAGGGCTCAACATTTTTTAAAGCTCAAATTACTCCCAGATGTGATTCCATGCAATCACTCAGCAGTGAATTTAGTCCTAGGTTTTTCAGTCTCAAACCACACAATATTCTCTTGGTGTTCTTCTTACCTGAAAGAACTGTACTCTGCTTGTCTTAACAAGAAATAGCATTGTCTAAGGCACAAGTTGCATTTGTGCTAAAGGTTGACAGAGTCTTAATGTATAATCAGAAAGATTGTTATGTGACAGATTATCCCTGACAGTGTTTAGCAAAAAATGTCACATATAACAAGTATGGGTCGACATTATGTAATGGGAAGTCTGCCAAACAGGACAACATTAGAGACAACAGTGTCATGTGTTTAGAGCTTTGCAAAAGCTTGCAAAGAATTTGCCAGAGCAGCAACGTTTCACACTTTCAACATTTAGACAAATACATAACCAATTTCTATAGTTCAACAAGAGTGTCTCTGTTATTACTGCAACCCCACATAAGGGGAGAGAAGCAGCATTTTCCAGCACTATACACATACCAGGAAACATGAGCTGTGACACACACCCCTTGCCTGGCTAGGTTCAACTATCTCAGCTCTTGTGCCTTAGCCTGGCATTCACAGCCTCCCAGGTAGGTCACCAAGATTTTGCTGCAGAAGATACCGTTCTACAACAGACAGGCAGAGAGGCTGCTAGCCAGCTGGAGAGGTGTGTGGCTTCTTTCCTACAAGCTACAACCTCATTCAAGCCATAACAGTGAGAGGAAAAGGTGCTGTGTACTCCTGTTCTCCCCACAAACCAGCTCACACACCATTACAAAGTTCTGTCCTGACTTTGTTGCACTCCATTTTGGGAAAACTGCTCCATAGCAGCAGCAGAGCACAGCACAGAGCTGTAAGGCAACCCCATTCTTCCTATTTGAAAACACTCTTTTATTTCACAGTAGCAGGTTTTTATTTGCAAGTTATAAAAGAAACCTTCTTTCTCAGACTTCAGCAAGACTCAGTTCCAGCTCTTCTTTCCCACTGGGGAATAAAAAAGACTTGTGTTATTGCTCAGTGGACTGTGCAAGCAGAAGGCAGAAAGGCTACAGACAGTTTTCAGGAAAGAAAAAGAAGGAGGGAATAAAGACAGCCTTCCCCCCCCCCCCCCCCCCCCCCCCTTAATATGTCACTTTTGAGGAGAAAAGCAAAATATTAAAGGACAGATAAACAGAAGGGTCAAAACCAGTATTCATCATTTTGGGTCAGTGCTAAAAGGAGCATTGGCTAAGCTTAGCAACCAACTCCTGAAGTTTCATGGAAAAAAATGCTATTTCGCAGTCATACTTTGTCTTCAGTGGACATGCCAAGTGTTTCAAGCATGCTAAGGCACATACTTTCAAAGGGCTGTGTGGAAACTGAAGTAAAATCCACACACTGATGTCAGGAAGACAAAAGAATATTTAAGACCCTAAGTGAAAGCCCTGACTATGTATAGTTACTGTACAGTGTGACACAGCTTCCTTTTCTATGTGGAGACAGACTGTGATATATTACAACTTGGAGCACTAGGCATGGTATCTCACAGAGAACCTCTGTCTTTTTCATCAGATAGCAAAGCAGGAACCTCCTGAAATACTTAAACAAGGAGGATGACGGCACAGGTCCCCCCTTTTTTCTCTAGCAAAATCCAAGGCAGAGCAGCAGTGCTCAGTCTTAGCGCTGGAGTGAGTCTGTCCCTCTTCCTCCCCCTCTCTGCAAAGAAAACAAACACAGCCAGGCACCCGGACTCTTAAGTCCAGCACTGAGGCTGTAGCTCTCTTGGAAAGGGGTTTGTCTGCTGTTTTCTGTTTTGATGCTGCTCGCAGTTATGGGAAGCCCTTACTGTATCTGATAAGACTCCAGTGAGATGTATGCAGTAGTTCATACATCTCAAAAAGTCTGTCCTTCCTTGTTAGGAAGACTTCATTTCAGCAGTAGCATTCAGTTCATGCATTCAGGCTTTTCTTGCAAGGCCATAAAGCATATTTTAAAACATCAAAGATACAATATTTTTTTACAATAAGGGTGGTGAAACATTGGAGCAGGTTGCCCAGAGAGGCGATAGATGTGCCATCCCTGGAGACATTCAAGGCCAGACTCGATGTGATTCTGAGCAACCTGATGTAGTTGAAGATATCCCTGCTCTTTGCAGAGGAAGTTGGACTAGATGAGCTTTGAAGGTCCCTTAAAATCCAAACTATTCCATGATTCTGTGATAATTCTGAGGTAATCGTATGACTTCTGGTGCTAGGGGACCTACTCATCAATCTGTAGGTTTTTGTGAAGTGTGATAGGAAAATGGCTTCTGTATGGGGAAAAGCCAGTCTGCCACTCAGATAAAAAGATAATTGGTCTGTGAAAATGGCAACCAAGGGGGTATGTGATAGAGATTCACTAAAGCACAAATAGTACAAACAGGATAGCCAAAGTTTGACTGTTTGCCAAATCTCCCAGTATAAGAATTAGTGGGTGTCAATTGCAATTAATAGTAACAAGCTTCAACAAATAGAAGGAGATGTGCAATTTATGTTAGAGTTGTAAGGCCAGAGAACAGTGTCAGAGCTAAAATTTTTCTTTGGTTCAAGGAGAGGCTGGAAAAGTTAAGGGAAAAGAAATCCTTTAGAGTGACTCAAGCTGCAAGTGATTCAGAGTCCCTAAGCTGAAAATTATTAGGAACTCTGGTGAAGAGTTAAAGCTGTTATATACGCTTGTCCTGCTCTTCATCTTCTGTAAACATCCATGTGTCCCTGTCCATGGCAAGGGTTTTGGAACTAGATGATCTTTAAGGTCTCTTCCAACCCAAACTATTCAATGACTTTATGATTTTCAGCCACTGCTAAGAGACTATACTGACCTAGGCAGGTCTTTGGTCTAACCCAGCAGAATTGAGAAAATACCCTGGTATGTAAGCCTTAATTCCCCAACCCACAATCACAGTCTTCATTCATAATCAATACTTGAGATTATGGAGCCCTCCACCTGTACCAGCTGGTGTGCAACTGCCAACTTCCTCTGAGCAATGTAAACAATTAAAACGAAATGCTCCTCTTAGATAAACAGATATATATCAAGCAAATTATCATTTTATTAATGCTCTTTATGGTGCTGCTTTCTGAATTTAATTTTTTCTGATCAGATTTATAAAGCCTGAAGAAAGAAAGAATCAGATTTATAAAGCCTTAAGATAGAAAAAGTCTTTCATAGACAAAAATATGTATTTGAAGCTTCATAAAATTTATTTGTTGCCTAATGGGCAGAAAGTACTGCTAATGCTTGTTTATTAATTTGCTTTTAAGTTTAGCCTTGCTTTATTAGATCCATAATATCCTTGGAGAATAACTAGAACCTTCTGTGTTTCCTCTCTCCTTGCGGTTAACCATTCTTCCTACTTAAGTAATTGTTTTCACATTTAATTAGTGCTTTATCCTCCAGATATTGGACCATATCTTGACCTTTAAAGGATACTAGCAGTCACTTATCCTTGACAGCACTGACTGCTATTCAGATTTACTTTCTGTCTACAGTTCAGTGGCCAGCATGTGATACCTTTAAGCGAATTTTAGCCCAAGCTGACTGGTTTCAGTGATTTGCTTAAGACATTATGTGGCAGAACCTCAAATGCCTTTGCAAAGTCTTGGTGCCATTCTGTACTCTGCTGCTGGCTTAATCTTAAAAAGAAGTGGAGGGATAAAAGTTCTAATTTGTCTGGCTTAGTTTACTGTAGTACACCTGTGTCTTACCAGGGTCTCATTATACTATTCACCTTCCCACAATACATTTTCCCCTTCTGCTTTAATATTTCAATTTGGAGCCATGCCCATAAGACAATAGTTTCTATAGTTACTCTTAATTCAATTTTTAAAGACTTGAGACATGCTGACACTTTATTAGTCTCCTGCTACTTCCTCAATTCTCTGTCTGTTTTTTTCTTAGCAACTAGTTGTTCCATCATTTCTTTAAATACCCAAAGGACACCTCTGATGCATTTATTCAAGTGATGATATTTCGTTATGAATTTCTCAGTTACTTTTCCCCAGCAGTTCACAATTACATCCATGATTTCTTAACCAAGCCATTACTCAAAGTTTAATCCTCTTCCCAATAAACTTCATGGCAAAAGTCCAATTAGTTTTAATGGGAATAAGAACTGGTCTCAAAATTTATCTCCTTATTACAAATTAATTACAATTAATATTTTCTTGATCAAGTCATTTTGTGCTATTGTGCCTTCAGGACTTATAATACAATACCATCTTTTTGTATTAATTTTAACCTCTTGGCAACTGTTTCAGTGTATCCTCATGCTGTCCCTGTTTTTCTCATGTGCGCTAAGCTTGGAATACAGAAGCCTGATTTGGTGGCCCTCCAGTTTTCTGTTTCCAGTACGGTTCATATTTTACTTTTACTTGCTTAAGTAGCCCACAGTGACTCATTCTCTCTCCAGTGTTGCCCATGTTCATTGGAACAAGACACATTTCTGCTGGCTTTCCATTACATTATCTTCTCAGGTCTTTCTTACTGCCCTTCAACTTTCCAAAAGCATTTTTCTTAAACTCTCTTGACTGGTCCTGTGAATGAGATTTTCCTCATAATACTACATCCTTTCATTAGATGATGTCAAAACTCCTCAAAGACAGCCAAGAAATAGGTATGGTTCAGTAATATATAAAGTTAATTAAGAAAGTCTAAGTGACTAGTTTCTCAATGTCATCCACTTCTCTGGTTTTCTTGTAACTACAGAGCTTTAAACTTTTTGTATAAGCACAGAAGATGGTCATTCCAGTTTAATGTTGCTGCCTGCCAGCTTTTGTACCATCATGGTATGAATGAGGTGATATGGCAAGACAGGAAAGACACCATTATCTTATCCCCCACTGCTTTCATGAACACAGCTAATCAAGGAAAGGAAACAGAAAGGAAAGGAAACAGAAGGAAAACTGTGTCAAATGAGTAAGAGGAGGAACACTCAGACATTCCCTCTCCTTGGCTCAGAGCCTAGATATGTAGTGAGACTAGTCTTAAATTTCACTCACTTGACTCATAGCCACTTACTACAAGCTCTTATACTGTCTTTCAGATCTATGATTATTTAAACTGTGAGCCACAATTAGAATTTCACAAGAAAATACATTAGAAACAGCATTTAGGAGCTGTTTTTTCCATGGGTTTTACTCTGGTAGAAATGTATGCCCACTTAGCACCCATTTACAAGCAGATTAGATAGAGTACACAGACAGTAAGGTGACCATTAGTTTATAGCACTGTTTTGTTAATAACATCCACAAACATTTTAATTAAACCATGTTCTGCTCTGAATGATGTCCTATCACTGCTACTTGTGCTCTGAATATATGGCAGCACAGCAGTATGTTATTTATTGATATTATAGCAACCCATACAGATTTCCAGTTGCTGTACATACACAGTGCCTCAGAGTGCTTAAAGTCAGTGGAGGAATTGTGGCATTCGGTAAGAACCTTGAAAATCATAGAACTGACTCAAAATCTGTTAGTTACTCATCCACTGCTCCTGGGTCTTAAACCAGGCTGCACAAGAGGATATTTGCAAAGGCCACCTTTAGCCTAAGGAGCTTATTTGCCTGAGGATCTTTCCATAGCCAGTGGGGAGTTGAAAATCCTCAGCAGAGTGTCTCAATGGGAGCTCATTGTAGGTCTTCTGAGTGGCCCCAGAAGAAATACTTTCTCTTGATTCTACAGGAAGCTGGGAGTGGAAGTATCCTGTGGCTAAACTTAGTCTTTGTGAATACCCCTGCAGATTATTCTTATACGTGTTTGCAACAGCCACCTCTGATAACCTGCAATATATTCTGGAATGAGAAATGAGAAAAGCAAATAAATACAGCAAAGTTCTCTCTCCTAGGCTAAAGCTAGCCCCTTACTTCCTTGTCCAAAGTTCAGGCGGCTTAATCTACACATGCTCACAGGAGCAGTGCTGGCTGCAAAGCAGAAAAGTAGTCATTTATACAGGCACAGCTGTTGCCTAATGACAGAGGTCTGACAGTGGCTCCTGTGTGATGGAATGTGGGTCTGTTTCAGACTTGTCTGATCACTGCTTTTTTGTGACCTGCTGAAGTCACTTCAAAAGCCCATCATAAGTAAATTCTGTTTCTCTAATTTCCTCTTTGCTTTCCATGCTAACTGCTAACCTGATACATTGGATGAGCTTTTTTCCAAATTTACTAGAGTTATTTCACTATTTCTTTCCATTTATTACTAGTATTTTTCTTCTTAATTCTCTCTGTTCCTGTTTTCCTCCATTTTTACTCTAACCTCATCTACTCCCATCTGTCTCAAAGCCAGTTTCTGATTAATATATTTCCACATAAATTCAGTTTATACACTGACAGTACTTTTTTAGGTTGGTTTTTTTTTTTTTCTGGGGCAGGGAGGGGAAATGAGGTAAAGAATAGGAAAAAAACCCAAACAAGCAAACAAAGAGAATGCTTTCTTTGTTGAAGTGGTTGGTTTTATTCAGTGAAATTGAATTCTATGTGCTTTGTGTGTCAAGATTTCTGTAGCAGGGTGCTACAGAGGTGGCTTCTGTGAGAAAC
The DNA here is from genome assembly GCF_963264785.1 of Psittacula echo. NCBI lineage: Eukaryota > Metazoa > Chordata > Aves > Psittaciformes > Psittacidae > Psittacula > Psittacula echo. The sequence goes on from NC_137743.1 coordinate 50,492,256, forward strand.
TGCTAGAAGCTTCCTCCATGTTCAATAAAGCCAATGACAATCGGTTCCAAGATGGACCTGCAGCTGGCCAAGGCCAAGCTCACAAGTGACAGTGGTAGCACCTTTGGGATAACAGGTTTCAGAAGGGGAAAACACCTGCACAAAACCAACTTCAGCCAGAGAGGAGTGAGGGTACGTGAGAGGAACAGCTCTGCATATACCAGGGTCAGTGAAAGAAGGCAGGAGATGCTCCAGGTGCCAGAGCAGAGATTCCCCTGCAGCTCATGGAGGCTAATGAGGGAGCAGATCACCTGCAGCCAGTGGAGGACACCATGCTGGAGCAGGGGGTGCTTGAAGGAGGCTGTGACCCATGGGAAGCCTATGCTGGAGTAAGCTACTGGCACTGCTGGAGTGGGGGGAGGAAGTACAGAACTCAGAAGTAAAGTTGAGCCTGGGAAGAAGGGAGGAGTTAGGGGGAAGGTGGTTTAAGATTTGGTTTTATTTCTCATTATTCTACTCTGATTTGATTGGTAATAAACTAGTTTCCCCAAAACAAGTCAGTTTTGTCTGTGACAGTAACTGCTGAGTAATATCCATGTCCCTGTTTCAACCCACGAGCCTTTTGTTCTATTTTCTCTCACCTCTCCAGTTGAGGAGGGGGAAGTGACAGATCAGCTTTGGTGGGCACCTGACATCCAGACAGAGCCAAACCACTACATAAGTTGTCTGGTGTCTTGTCTTTAGTATAACTATTTACAGAGGCATTAGTCAAGAAAGCTGTCTGTATGGATTTTATCAAGTCTCGTAACATATTCCTTGTCATGCTGGAAATAAGAATTTGTGCATATAAGTGCCAGAAGAGTTCTACAATGGCAGCAGAGCAACAAAAGTAATTGTGTAAGGTGGAGCTATACACAGTTCTGTACTTTAAGTGTTAGTCACCTAGATTAGTCCCACCATTTTGCATGTGCAATAGCTGCACTGCTGCAGTGTATTTCCTTAAATTTTTAGAAGTCACTATCCTTTTAAAGATATTTTGTAGCTGTAGCTCCATCCAATTAATTTAGCGGTTGCACCAGCCTAATTATACAGACATCTATAGTGATACAGCTAATGTCATACAAAAATTGAGCATAATCACCCCTTAAATTCTGTGTACCACTAAACAGCTCCTGCCAGGAATGAATTTGCCCTGGTATTAAGACAGTACTGAAACCTGTGCATATTTCTGGAGCAGAGCCAAATATTCATTTATAGTAAAAACTCTAGAAACGTGTTACTGCATGTGTGTTTACCTTCAGAAAATTTATTCAAGCAAAGTTATTCAGAAAAGGCAGATACAGCAGATTGAGCCTAAGGGGAGATGGAAAATAGAAATTCTTTAGCACCAACTAAGGACTATTCACATTTGCCTAATAGCACAATAGAAATTAGTGCCACTGGTGCTGAACTATATCCAAATCCTCCATTCCCTGCAGAGACTTTGAGACCTGAGCAAAAATGCTCTGTGATACTTTTTTATCATCTACCCGGTGGTTTTGTTCTTTCTTGAAGTTGAGTAATGTATCACTATAAACTAGGGGGAGCAAATGAAGTATAAATCAAGTTAAGTCAGAGGGTTAATGAGATTAGCAGTTATCAGACCGATCAGCTATCTATAGCCTGACCACTAAGTCTTATGCCATCAGGAGTTAATAACAAGGCTATCAAAAACACCAAAAATGCATATAACTGGCCTTCACCTGAATTACAAGCAAGTCTTCCTGCTTCCAGTACAGGTGCAGTGATGTCCAACAAAAACACAACAGCAAATAATTCAGGGAGAAAACACCTTAAGCTGCTCCAATGTGTTTTCAAGTCTTCTGTGCTTAGAAGGGGTAAGAGAGGCTTACCAACAAACCAAGATACAGCTGTGAAAGCAGATGCTGGTCCCCCCACTCCTCTCACCAGGTAGTGCAAAACTACATTTTTAGTTAAAACTTGCAAAAACTGATCTAACAAAACATTCAGTGAACAATGATGGTTAACATAGGGAAAACCAAGCTATCTGGGTCTCGGTTTCATTTTGGTGCACAGTGCTTCAGCATTTGAAGCCATGCCATCTAGAACTTATGAGAACAGTTGTTATCAGCAAACATTATTGAATAGCAGACAGTTTGGACAAAAATGCTCACTCCCAATGTGCGGCTGTTTGGTTGCAGAAGGCAAATGACTGGGAGGTGCCAGGAGTGTCAATACAGAAATAGGAGCAAGCAGTGGGATTAGGCTGCAGTTGGTTTGGGTTTTCAGCACTCATTAAAATGACTGTCTGACAGCACTGTCTAAGTGGAAATATTTTGCAAGCTTTATGCAAACTGTGAGTTCATCTTGGAGTAAAATCTTCCTGTATCTTGCTGGGAAAAACACTATCGACAAATGTATTCAGACTGAAGTAGATTATGCAACCAGTTTTAGAGAGAATGTATGGTCGTACCCCTATTTTCTCTACTTAGAATTCTCCACCCTGTCTGGGGATGGTGGTCTGAACTCCTTACGCTGTCAAACTCTCACTGACATTAACAGAAAATTCCTTGTCTCAAAACACAGCTGAGCAGATCAGCCAGCTGCCTCTCCTTGAGCCAGTTCCCAAACTGAGGTTGCAATCCTGTGTGCAGCTGCAAGGCAGGCAACTGAGAGTGGGGTCAGTTCTCCAGCCTATTATGTGCTGGTTCCACCGGCTGTGGAAGCAAAAGCTTTGCTTCAACAATGATAGTGGTATCTTCTTTCATTGCTTTTAAATTGTTTTCTCCTCTTCCTCCCTCTCAGCTAGTCATGGAGTCTTATTACTGCTTGATCCATCTGAACCCTAAGGCAAAGTTTTCAGCACTGGGCACACTCCTACCGAGAGAGTTTAGTATGAATTATAAAGTCAGGGCATCCAAATAGTACATCAATTCCCTTCCCGCAGGCTGTCTTCATGAACACTTATTCATCTTGAAATGATGGCAAGCTAAGAAGTCACATAAGCTCTTAAGCTTTCCTGATCTCATGTCACAACTTTTCAAGAACAGCCAACAGAGAGGAGAGTGCTCAGAAAAGCATAAACCCCAAAACCATAGTCAGAAATATTTCTTTAGATGCAACTATTGTTAAATAAAGAGATCTCTCTCTGCACAAGTAAAAGGTAACAATTTCTTCTGCTATATAGCTTATAACAAATTTTGATTCAGTCCAACATTTGTTATCAAAAGATTATTGCTGTGGTGTCCTCCTTGTTTTGGCAAAGTAGACAGAAAGAAAAGTTCTTTTGCATACACTCTTCTAGTGAGTGTAAAGGAGGAGAAGCAAATAGCAAAGAGATACCCATCCCTCTTCTGTTGCAGGAGGACTGTTGACTGTAGAGATGTATTTTAAAAATTATTTTTTCCTGTCATTAAGGTTAGCAGTATTGGTAGCCTTTACAAAGCACCCTCGTATTTCAAAGATAACATTGCCATATGAATGCTAGCTGTACATTTCCAAAAAGAAGAAGCAACAGTTTTCTTACATCCTTATATCATGTCTTCCAGGCCTGCTGGAGATAAGAGGGGTTTGCACAGGGGAGCAACTAAGTGCAAGTCACTTTTAATCTTCTACCTGCTAAATCAAGAATAAATACTGGCAGGCTGGGCTGGAGCTGTGGGCACACAACACTTGCTATACCTCATTTCAGAAGTATAGCATTGCTTTCCTCTCTCTTATGCTCTCTGCCACACGCCAGCAAGCGAACAGGAGCATGGGAACAGCTGACCACTTCTGATGCCAAGCAGTGTATGCAGTGGATGGTAACAGCCTGTGCTCGCCAGCACTTCTCAAAGAAAAGGAAAAGACAGTGTTCCTCTCAAGCCTTCTGTGAGGTCAGGGAAAGGAAGCCACTTTCTGTACTCTTTATCATCATATGGGGCTAAGCAGAGAAAGCCAGATTTGGGAAAACATATGAATAAGAGACCATGGCAGGTTGTTCTCTTATACACAGCACAGTAATTGCAGGAGTGTTGTCAAAGCCCCAACACCAGCACTCCATGCCAAGTTCGCATGGTTTCGGAAAGTGGGCAAGATGGAGGTGCTTGCACTCTGATGCTGTTTTTTCCCTTCCCAGGACACAGCACAGTGGCTGTGACAGCCAAGGAAGCACACATACGGCAGAGGTGCTCTCAAAACTTCTTTGCCCTTCTCCTCCCCAAGTGCTTTCTCCTGCTTGCTGTTTTTGCTTACTAGTGGTTTCTAGGGGAAAAGAGGAAAAGGAAGAACAGCAAGGGGCAAATGTAACTTGCCATTTCCAGAGATGACACAGCACTGCTGCAGGGACTAGCAGAAACAGGCTGGTCATGCTCCTTTCCACAAGGACAGATCAAGGACACACAGAGAAACAATAATTCTTAGGGGTGAGGAGATATCTTGAGTACCTGACATGTACACCCCAAGTAAGTATCCCCTTCCCATGCTGCCCTAGCTCTGGGTCTGTAGGATCCCTGAGCATCAGGAGGCTGGTAGAGAGAATAAACTCCACACATTTCCATTGTTCAGAGGCAGTTTATCCATTGTTTGAGGACCTGCCCAGGTCAAGTTTGATTCTGTTTTCAGAACTGCGTAATGACTGTTGATGGCATCTGCCCACGATTGGCAGCAAACATTGATGAGTACTGTGAACAACCGTTTTCCAAATGTACAGCCACTATCTCCTTTCTGCTCCAGGCGGCTAATAAAGATCCATTGATGGGAGTTTCTGTCTAATATGGTAAATTATTTTTGAGATTACATTCTTCTTATGCAATCTTCTTACGTAAGGACTGAGGAAACCATGTAAAAAGCAGAATTTGAACAGCAAAATAGCAGTGGTTCTGGAGCTCAACACAGGTATTGACATCTTGAAAGTTTTTTCTGAATATTCAAAGCTACTATAAAGCCAATAGAAATAAAATTCACCCTCTTTTAAATATAAACAAGAAACTTAACAGTTGTACTTCACCAAAGAATCCTGTGCAATAATCCACTGCCTGGATTATCCACTAGCTAACCAGCAGTTCAGTGAATGAAATAGGAGGTTACTAAGCAAGTAAGATTTAATCCAAAGTAAAACTAAACCAAAACTGAATGAAAAGCTCCAAAACCTAGAGTCTAGAGATTGTAAATGGGTTGTTTCTGGAGCGGGTTGCTTTTCCTAACCAACCACCATGTGGTGACTCATGCTGTCTGACAATTTTTGTATGCTGATTTATGAAATTGTGCTTGCTACTCCATTCAGTCTCCTCAAGTGCTGTATCAGCAGCTCCTGCTAGAATTGCATTGCTTCTTCTCCTGAGGAAGAGTACGTTCATTCATTAATTGCTCATTCTTCATAACTCATGCCTGTAGTAGAGAAAGACAGAGGGAATGACTTAAAATACTTTAAATCTTGATGGCAGAGAGAGGAGAATGTAAAAGAAAAGATAGAGAAGGGAAAAGAAACGAGTAGCAGAATGGATGGAAAATGAGGAGAGACTCTTTTGTACTTTCCATTCATATTTATTACTGTTTGCTCTGTTCCCTTCTTTATCTTCCTTTGCTATATCATGTGCCATACTGGAAGCTATAAGAACATTGTGCTCAGACAGAATGGCAAGAAGCCAGCACATGCAGGGCCTGAAAATACCAGAGACGTTAACAATGTTTATGGGTGGAGGCTGCTTGTAGTAATGTGACAGTATACCAAAAATTTTCATACTTACAGAGGAAAAGTCAAAATCAGGAGAGGGTCTGTCCTGTCTTTACTTCTGAGTATGAGGTACAGAGGGCTCATAGGTTTACAAAACTCAGTAAGTGGTGGACATTTTTCACTGCTTTTAGATGAGGTTTGAATCGGTTCTGAAGAGAGCTGAGGAAAACACTGGAGAAAAATATCCACCAGCATTTGCTCAAACTTTTTTATGAATTCATTTCAGCTATGTTCACTTCCTTCTATGTTTGTCCTTCATATACATTCTAATGAACAGATTTGCTAGTGATAAGATTCACAGAAACTGAAATCATTATGCAAATTATCCAGTGAAGTATTTGGAATAATGCATTGGTAAAGACTGGATTCTTAAAGATAGAAACAGCTAAGGAAATTTCACCTCTGCCCTGTCACTACACTAGTTATAACCAAAAGGGCTCATATCTGTTTGTTTGTTTTTCTATTAAAAAATCTGTAATTCTGAAATTAGCATTAAAATGTTTTTCATGCTGGACTTTATCAGCCTTTCAAATGGAAAACACAGCCTAAGCATGCATATTTTATTAAAAACTTTTTTTTTTTTTCTATTTGCATTTTTTCCTTAAAACGCAAAATGTTGGTTGACGTGTATTTCCTTTGCAGGAAGATCAAAGCCAAACTTGAAGAAAAAAGTTTAAAGCTTCTGACATTGGTTCCATTTACAATGAAATACCACAGACAGAGCAAACCCAAACACAGCATTTGCACTTATCTTCTCTTAGGCCCTGTGGACTAGCGTGGAAATACAAGGTAGAGAAAATGTCAAAAAGAGGGAAAGTAAGGAGGAAAAAAAACAAATTGGGGAAGATATACTTCATGTTGTTTAATGGGGAAAACCAGTAATGACATGTAGATCATCTGACTAGATTCAGTCAATTAAGAAAATGAGACTTTCCCATGTTTATTACTGAATTACTGAATGCAAGTAGCGCTGTTACCACAGCAGCTGATGTTAGCCCTACTGAGCTCTCTGGTTCTGTTGCTCAGAGCTATTGTTGCACACACCAGTGCTGAGCTTCCTGCTTTGCTGTCCTGAACCCAGCAAGCGTATCTGTTTGTGTGTCTCAGTGGTGCAATATATGCAACTAAGTTCATCATACTTTTGACAGACTCTTTCAGACCTTTCTGGAGAGCTGGTAACCCACAGTGTGCACATACATACTTGACTGAAATTTCTAAAACATGTGCTCTTTGTGAGGCTGACACAAAGAAAAAAAATAAAAAATCAGTTATTTTAAAGCATTTTGCTATTGTCACACTGAGAACACAGAAACATGGGGTATTTCATGAAGCTGACTTTCTACTCAAAGATATCTTTTCTAGTAACAATTTTCTTTAAACTATATCTGCAATTTTTATAATATTCTTATAGTGCTCCTCCTCCTTCCACTTGCTGTGTTGTTTTCCATCATAAGCAGTAAGTTGGCTGTCTGGATCTCTTCATTCACTGTGACATCAGGTACTTAAGCCTGAGGCATCAATGTCTTTCAAAAGGTTGCACAGGGTGGCAAAACTTTGGTTCTGAAGATGAAAATGCATCAAGGCACCAAATTCTGAATTCCAATTATTTCTTGACCTATATTGACAATTTGCAGTCTTTTTTCCTCCACTCCTATGAGGGAGACATTGGGTTATCCAAATATTTATTTTGGATACAAATATAACTTAGTTGCAAAAATAACTGAATGTATATGAACATAGACCTTATTTGAAACTGTTCTGTTCTGTATGTGATTGATTGCCTCCAGTAAGGATACTTAAATGAAACTGAGCTATTTGTGTTGGAGGCAGTGGCTGCAGAGCAGTATCATTTGGCAGTCACCAGATAGCTGAGCTTTCTTAGTGCTCTTCTGTACATGCCCCAGCAGACATTATAATTTTTAAAGTCACTAATACTGGTTATTAGAATTCTGAAGGAAGAGTTTTTCTCTGCTTCTGCAAAATCTTTGCTTTTCCTTCTGTGCTCAAGTCATGGTTTTCCTTCTCCCCCATTTCAACTGTCTTTTGCCAGGTTCCCCTTTTAATACATTCATCTAATAATATAGCACATGCAATATAAATATTTTTTATTTATAGAATAATAGAGTCATAGAATAGTTTGGGTTGGAAGGGACTTTCAACAATCATCCAGTCCAACCCCCTTGCAATGAACAGGGACACCTTCAACTAGATCAGGTTGCCCAGAACCACATCCCGCCTGACCTTGAATGTCTCCAGGGGTGGCACATCTACCACCTCTCTGGACAACCTGCTCCAGTATTTTACCACCTTCATTGTAAAATTTTTTTTTCCTTACATCCAGCCTGAATCTCTCCATTTTTAGTTTAAAACCATCATCCCTTGTCCTGTCAGAACAGGACCTGCTAAAAAGTCTGTTCCTGTCTTTCTTCTAGGCCCCTTTTAAGAACTGAAAGGCTGCAATAAAGTCTCCCTGGAGTCTTCTCCAGGCTGAACAACCCCAACTCTCTCAGCTTTTTCTCGTAGGAGAGGTGCTCCATCCCTCTGATAATTTTTGTGGCTCTAATAAGTATATGTAACATCTATATAATTGCCAAGTAAGGAATAGAGGGTAAGGAAAAGTGTAAGGATAAGATACCTCTTACAAAGTCTCCTAAAACAGAGATTATGTTATTTCTTCTGAGAGTGATAGCAATAAGGAAGTTCACTGACTTTGACATGGAAGAATGCAGCTCAATTAGCCTCAGTGGGCCAGCACAGGAAGATTTTCACAGGAAAACATTCTAAAATGACATCTAGAAGTTGACAGCACTGTATTTCAATGTTGATTAGAATAATTAGTTTATACCTCTTATAACACTATCTCAGGAAATTTAAACATAATATGCCCTGAAACTATGAACAAATAATTTGGCAAGGATCTGGAGGAATGCTTTTAAGTGCAGCAACCTTTGAATAAAGTAAAAGAATTAAGTTATCAAAGTCTGATCATAAGCCCCGCTACTTGAAGAGATTTACATGTGAATGTTTATATCTAGACTTTGCTTCTAAACTATCAAACATGTCCCTAAAATAACTTTACACCAAAACACAGACTAGGTCAGAAAGGAATATTGGCAAACACCATTGCAATGTAGAGACCCTTCAGGTTTCTCTTAAGAGTAAACAGTTCCACGCAAACAGTTCCACGCAACTTGAACTGCTGAAAGAATAAATTATGCCTACTCATATTTTGTCTCTCCAATAACTGTCCTACTGAGAATAATGAAATATTGGATATCAATGGATTATAATATCAGGAATTTTGAAAGCATTCAAAGAATGGTCCTCCAGAAGAGCCCCTCTTGACTTTTTATATAAAGAACCATTTTGGAAATATATTGGAATGTCATTTAGATATATTTTGATATTCTGTATTTCTATTTCAAAATATTGAAGTGGCCATTAAGTTCTGAAAGGATGTAAATCAAAAGTTGCAGGTTTTTTTCCTCACAATTTGATGATGAACACCACCAGAAGTGTGATCTTTACAAGTTCATCACAAGCATATAGAGTATAAAAATAATACAGGTTCATGGACAGAGAAAAATTATTACATAGCCAGAGAAATTGCAAGCACTGAATTAATTGATTTTTTTGTTGTTGTTATTTAATCATGAGAACTGTAACTCCATTAAAAAATCATGAAACGTATCTAGAAGTAAAAAAGGACATAAATTCAAGTCTTGAATATGCCCTTTCTGCATATTTTGGAGGTCAACAGTCAGAGTCCATCTTAGATCGGAGGTAAATACATTTTATGATGAAAAATTATCAGAAATGATTGGCACTTCCAGTTAGTGCACTCAAGAGGGGAATGCAGCTCCCATGCTTTGGCTTTCTAGTAAACATACCATCATGGGCTGCAGCAGCACAGTCTATGAGCAGGAGGGCAAAAAACACATGTGCAGTTAGATACAAATGCTGATCATGGAAGTCACCTTATCTTGTTACAGAGAAGCACCATGCCATGGGGAGCCTTCTGTATTTGCATATTTCTATACTAACCCAAACAATTATTGACCTCCAGCAGCCACTGCAGAAACCCCCTCCTTGGGTAAGATGAGTTCCTGTGTAACTGCAGGAAGACTTCTGTTCTATTACAGCCATGAGAACAGTTGTCTGCCATATGTATTGTAAATAAGTGCTTATTTTAATTAAGGTTTAATCTCCTCAATCTCTGCACTAATCCTTGGTTCTCTTTCATAATATCCCACAGACCACTCCAGGGTATTTTCTGGCATTGAAATATTCTTTCTTTGCTGGGTTTTGTCTGGTTTGATAGGTTTCTGTGCATCCATCTTCATCTTTTATTTTCTGACAGAAGCCTACTAAATATGTGAGGCAAAAAAACCCACTAGTGTTTGAGCATTAATTGGATGCGAACAGCAATTTGTGTATTTGAGGAACAGCAAAGGTGCCACTAGAGTGTGTAAGTGGGAAGCTGGCACAGTAGCTTTTGCCAACATTTGCATCAACGTGGGAGTACAGCAATATGGTAGCTGTTAACATTGCACTCAGTAAATATCTCATCGTATGTGAAGATATGACTAGCCTTTTGGAGGAAGAAACTGAGTATTCTCTGCATCCACGGCAGGATTTTATGTATAATCCCAGCAAATGTCAGCAGGCCTTCATAGGTGCTTAAATACTGTATACATAAAATTGCTTTATTGAAATCTAGTATATAGAAATAGTGACATAATAGTGAAATAATTCACACATTTAATTATCCAGAGAAAAACAGCATAATGCTCAACATGGAACTTATTCTTAACTGACTCAAACCCAAGGGGGAACACATAGGCTTGCTGTTGTCAAGTATATGTGACAATTTTTGTTACTATGAGACTTGGTTTCTATGTGCTATATATTTGTGCACCCATAAAAGAAAGCACTTATTTACAACATTTTTCTTGCTGTTACAAATATGAATGGTGTTAAAATTATTGGTTTAGGACCAAGGAAATTGTTTCTGTTTCACATGAATTTGACGCATTTTGTAGCTATTGGAGTTAAACAATAGAGACAATATTGTAGATAAAAATGGCACTAGATCTCAGTGGGAAATGTTTATACAAGTATTTCTTGCTATGAGGTTTTCCCCTGTGGATCTCTTACAATCCCTACAGAAAGATTCACTACATTCTTCTATTAGGAAAAAAACACCTGGTGGTGGGTTTCTGTCTCCTAGTCATGTTCTGTTTTCATTTTGCCATAACATTTCTCTCTGTGAGGAATGTGCCTGCCCTTCTTCACTTTCTGTGCCTGGGTCCACCACTGCTACTCTCCTGAGTTTCATCCCTAAAACAACTACTGATTTTGAATAATTCCCAGAGCCCAATGCTCTATACTTCTGCCAGATATGTTCCCTTAGAAGAAAGTTCTCTACAATAAAAATGTATCATGACACCAGCAACTGAAACAGCACCATTTGGAAGAGCCAAAATCACTGAGATTTTCAAGAAGTTTTGTCTGTGAAGTTTGAAAAAGGTTGATTTGCAGACACAAATATCAACAAACACAGAACTGGACCTAACTCAAAATATATACTATGACAGTTGGCTTGATCCTTTAGTTCATTCATTGAAAATGAACACACTAGATTTAATAAGCTGATGTAAATTGTTATTTATGTTCAAGACCTATGAAAATTCACCAAGTTAATAAATTCCTCATTCTTATTTCTTCCTACACTGTCCACTAGTATTTTGCTGCTAGCATATACATGAACTGCAGAGGAAGCATGCTTTTTAACACCAGGATATTCTGAAACAAATGCCACAAAATGACTTGTCAAGCCAGTAGTAAAACTTCTTGGCTATGCAGGTAAAGAAAAATTTTCATTCAATATTAATGGTTCTTATGTACTCTCCAAACCAGCTTCCAAAATGAGGATTCTACCCACAGAACATCACCCGTGTTTTTATTTTTACATTCACAAATCATATACTGTCTTTTATGAAAGAATTTAGGAATATAAGGTGGTGGAGAAAAAAAATGACAGTACTGAATGACAGCAGTGTTTCAAACTAAAATGACTTTATTAAAGTGCTTTGGCTACTACGATAGACAAAAATGCTCTTATATGCATAGAATCATAGAATCATAGAATGGTTGGGGTTGGAAAGGACCTTAAGATCATCCAGTTCCAACCCCCTTGCCATGGGCAGGAACACCTCACTCTAGACCATGTTGCCCAAGGCTCTTTCCAACCTGGCCTTGAACACTGCCAGGGATGGAGCATTTACCCCTTCTTTGGATGGCCTGTTCCAGTGTCTCAACACCCTCACAGTGAAGAACTTCCTCCTTATAGGTTTTAGATTTTCACATGCAAATACAAGAAGGGCCATTTACACTTTTTCACTGAAAAGTTAACGATTTGTACATTCCCTAGTAACATACTTTCAATAAGCCTCATTAATGTAGTTGTTTGCATTCACAGTTATTGTCACAATCATGAAAAAGGAAGATATTTTTTTCACCCTATGTCTTAAGCCTAAAAGCTTGAAATTTATATCTGTCGAGAAATGTCAAACTGTAAAATTCCTTCACATCAAAAAACAAATCACAAAATTGCACCTGAAATGAAGATCCTGAAATGTTGCTCCAGAAAGTGAGATATCAGCAGACTGACTTCAGCAGCAGGCAGCCAAGAAAGACTATGGGAGACGTGAGTATGACTTTTTCTTCTCAGCCCACTGCCTGAGAGGAGTGAAGAGCTTATGGGGACAGGCCAGCCCCAGGAAGGACCGAGGAGTGAGGAGCCTGACCACCCAGCAAAGCCATCACTTCTCTTCCAGCTGGAGACCAAGGTTGTACTGTAAGCTGCCTCACTGATATTTACCAAAGAAGTTAGAAGAGCCTTCTGCAGCCATCACCAGCCTGGCTGCATAGAAAAGCTGAGGGATGAGTCTACTACTTGTTCTTTCCTAGGGTTTCCAGTGTCCTAAGGACATGGGGGAGCCCCATTAGCCTGAATGCTTACACTCACACATTGCTCAGAGATGGCTGATGCATCACTATTTCTGTTGTTGTCAGCTCTGATTTCTCTTTGAGCACATGCTTCTTAGTGAGTTAAGTCTGGCTCGTAGCCAGTCCACAGACAGTGATCTTATCCTGTATACGGAGTTGTATGTTTTGTGCATTTGGTAATGACAGAATAAGGCTTAAGCCATGGCTGTACTGGCCAGCTGTCTCCAGCATGCCTTCCAAGTGCCAAAAAAGTCTTAGGAGAAATGTCAAGAGGGAAATACTGTAAAATAACATTTTATATAGAAAGTACTTTGCCATGATATATACAGTGGTATTTTGGACAAGTTTTCTTAATCAATCAGTAAACAAACATATCAGAATAAGGGCAGCTGGAACTTAATGCCGTATGTAACTAGCTTTCCAATAGGAATTAAAATTAAAACAAAAACAATCCAAGCATGCTGACCCATGTGAAATTCATGAAAATGGAAGGTTATATGCATGAATTGGACACAAAGTGTAGAAAGTTTTGAGAAATTTATAAAGCCAAGTACTCTGTTTTGCAGTGAACCACTCAGTGGGTTTTACAATCCTAAGGGGACTCTAGGTTTTGCTGAAGCAAAACCCCTTCAACTGTACAGTAAAAGCTCTTATTTCTCAAACCATGTGCTAAAATGAATAGTTTGACATCCCACTCAGTAGAATATATCATTCCAGACATATATAAATAAATAAAACACCACTCAGAGAAGAAGCAACAAATAAACAAGAAGACCTTTATCCTTGAGCATCTGGAGTCCAAATGCATTCAAGTCCAAGAGAAAAAATCATATTTGAGCTTTGTCACATGCTAACCATCTCTTAAGAAGAGGATGCCATCTCTTACATCTTATTCCCATATCACATGCATGTATTCCCCTCCTCAAAAAATAAATTCAAAAATTTATACCTTGCATGGAAGCAGCCATAACCTTTTGAACAGATGGGAAACCTGATGGACTGAGATGCAGTGAATCCCTTATGATTTATAAAATGATTTTATAATTTTATAATTTTATAAATGATTTTATATTATTAAACTCTGCAGACATTTAGGAACCAGACACAAATACTAGATATAAACAGAATAAAAATTTAAAGAAAAATGCACGTCAGATTTGCTTGTATAATGTGGGTACTGCCACTCAAATTCCTCAGTCATTGAATACTCATGATTGTATCAAGCCTTTAATTCCACAATAAATTCTCCTTCTTCTCCCCACAGCATCACTATTCCCTATTTTCTGCACATGTGAGCTTTTCACTGAATCTCATTTCCCTGCAAGCAGTGGGTCATGTTCTTCCAAGCCCTTCCATCGTTTCTCTCCTCTATTTGCCACATGCTTCCCCTAGTTGTTCAGCTCTTTGCTAGCTCCCATTCCTCCCTCCTTCCAGTCTCCCTCTACCCCAGGAGTGCCCTACCTCATGCACTGGGTGACTGGCTGGAATCCTTGATTGAGGATTTGCCCCCGCTCACACTGGAGATGGCAACTTCTCTGTGGGCTCTTCTCCTTGCAGAGAGTTCTGCACTATCCTCCTGGTGCTCCTCCCCCAGCTCCCGCCAGTCTTCTCATCTGGGCACAGAGAAGAGAGGTTTTGTTGCAAGTTGTGTTGGGGCCCCATGAGGGGAATGGTCCTGCCCACTCTGAACACAACCCAAACACGAAGGACGCCTGACATGAAGGGTAATGCGACTAGACTCATCCCAAAGTCAGGTGGGTGTGAGCTTTGAGATCTGAAGGCAGCCTGCCTCCCAAAACCCATTTACAGCCAGCACTCCTGGTGACCTCCCTCTCAGTACGTATACCCTCCAGTTACCAGAACTGAGGAGAGTGACTGCAAAACCAGGCTTCCCCTGCCGCCACTGTCATCGTATTTGCATGGCAGGGAGATGATCAGGCTGCCTTTGTGGGGCCCTTTGGCAGGAGCCCAACAGCATTTCTGTGCCACTGCTCACATTGTACTGCACGAGGATAAACATGGGCTTGTCCACAGTGCTCTCAACAGCTCTGGAGGAAATCCATGATCAACCAGCATCAAATAGGCTGGGGCTGAGCCGCTCTCTGTACACCAGCTACTGTCTGTTTCCTAATTTCCTATCTCTTGTAGGAATATGGAAGTTTGCCGGCATCAGAGAAATAAGACAAGGGAATATGATGGGACTGTGATAAATATTCTTACCCAGAGTCTGATGCTACAAAATTGTCTTTAATAATCCATTGTAAAGACACAAGCTGGAAGTGCTTAACATTTCTCAGGACCATGTCAGGATGCTACAGAGGTAGCAGAATGAGATAAATGAGGCAGAAAACATGTAACGTTTAAGAAGAGTAAAAGAGGGTTACTAGTGAGAGGAGAAAAATTATTTTAAAGCCAGAAAAGACCATCTCAAAAAATCCTCTCTCTACCCTACAAATATTCAAAAGCATAAAAGATGTTATCAACACTCTACTCCCTCCTGCCTAATCTCTCTTTGACAGGGAGAATAATCCTAGAAAACATAAAGACAAGATCTTTCATCTACCTGGAAATCCTAATACCCTACTGTTAGGCACTATTTATGAGCTACCAAAGCGTTACGCTGACTTTGCACAGATTTGAGTAACCACATAAACTTCAAGGCTTGCAAACAGAAGAAATAGATCAGGGTAAAACCAGCAAGGTTGGCCGTCTCCAACCTTTGAGATCTCTAGACTTGAAAAATTTCCCCTGTACTTCCTGAACTTAATGCATGGACTTGAAACCCTCTGGCCTTTCTTGTTGAACATTCTGCCTCCTACAGCTGTAACACAGGTACTGGTCTAGTCTTCTGCAAATACTGGATGTCAAACTTATGTTGGGCCTCACCACGTACAGACCAAGAGTTAATGTTGCTTCTACAGTATACTCTGGGAAAATTCCAGTAACTTTAACAGAAGCTGGTGCATGTGTTATAACCTCAAATTGTGGTGGTTTTGGTTTTAGTTTTGTTTGGGTTTTTTTTTTCGATTCCCCTGTCATCAATCAGGCAGAGTTCCTACGAGAAAAGCCATTCTTGAATGTAGAACCTGAAATCCAGAAAAGCATAGGTGTGCAAGCAGGACCCCATCTGCTCTCCTTTTCTGGTACCACAACAGAGACAGCAGAGGGCTGAAGCACACATGCTAACATATGGTAAGATAGTGCTTCAGTTGTCTGTAAAACAGACATGGCATTTCATAAACAACCCCTTTTCCACAAAGGCAGGTTTCTCCTGCTGACTCTCCCATTGCTGCAGTGATCAGCTGATCAAACTCTTTGGAGTATAGTGCATATCACCTTTATTCCACTGTCTTCAATGAAGTTAGACAAACAGCCACTGAGAAACTACATACTATTGCATTAATGTACTACTGCAGTAAGGAATACAGTTGTGAAATTGCAATGCAAATATGGATATGAAAAGAAAAAGAATATTTCTCTTTCCTAAAAGCTGTTATCCCACCAGATTTCTACAGAATCATAAAAGCACAGGCTACAGACTTGATTCTCTCTACCTTTCCTCTGAAATGAACATTGTTTTAAACAAATCTAACCTTTAGAGTTCCTTTTCTTATCCCAAATCAGTTACTATTTCCTGTTCTTCTTTTAATTTTTAACAAGGAATTAAATATGTATTCTGATCAAAAAATAAATCGCCTTTTGAATTACCCAAATGTTGAAACTATAGTTCTGTGGCAAAGAGACAGTGATCTGAAGAACAGAGCCATCTACAGAAATCTGATTGATAATGGTGTCCTTCTTTCAAATCCAAACATTTCCTTGATGTAGAATACAAATTGAGCTCTAGTGTCTAAGTCAGCTAGGATTTCAAAGTTGGTCTTTATACTTCGCCATTAATTAATTCCGTCCAAGAAATTAAAACAAAGATACAAACAAAAAAGTTCTCTAAAGACGTTACATAAGGCATTCAGAATACTCCAATTCATTCCCCTCCAGGAACACAGCAGAGTCAAAGAATAGTGTACACAGCATCTTTAGACTGTATAAAAAGCACTAGAAACTGTAAGAACAGTTTAAAACCCATTTATTTAAAGCTCTCCATTATAGGAGCTATTGTAGAGTATTTGCTAATCAATCTACACTTCTGAGTTCTAAACAATTGCAGGCTTAATGAAGTGTACTTTTCTTCACTTTCAGATGCAGGAACAAAGGCTTTCCTATTAAAAGGGAGAAAATGAAAGCACAAGGCAGATGACGTCTTCCAAAAATTACTGGAGCTTCTAAGTGTTTTAAACATTGAATAGAAAGTCAGAAAGTCTTGCTTTGGATCTGTTATTTAGGGGGAAAAAGATCTGAGAAAGAGACCTCCTTTTCCAATACACCCCATGTACAGCTTTAAATCAGGCAGGATGAGTGTTCTGTCTGATACGATAAGGAAAGCCTCCCGAAATCTGACAGGGGAAACTCATACAATTTACTCTATTTTATTTTTTTCTTCCAAATCTCATTTTGTTGCAACTATCACGACATAACTAAAACAGAAGTACAGAATTGGGATCAGTGGTCAGTCAGTATAGAGAGATCTTTCAAGCTGAGTAATCAAAAATGTTTTTCTTGGGGAGTAAGTGACAGAGCATGGAGTAAGAACACAGCACATATGCCTATTCAGCCTGAAAATAAATTAGTTTTCTTTTTCTCAAGTTTTTCTTAGTCAAACTTGTATAGAAGCACAAGGGAAATTTATCCTCTAACACCTTCGGCATAAAACTACTAAAGTATTCACCCACCTCAAAACCAGATCTGGTAAAGAGGGGAAGATGGAGAGTCACAAATGCTCTATCACACCAAAAACCAAAGTGAAAAGTAGACTTTGTTTTTTTCCCCAACTACCCCACAATGCACAGATACCATCTGCCTCCTGTAGTGTTGACAATCTTTTATAAGAGGCCACAGAGCAAAGCTGATACCAGGCAGTGCTACAAGTACCATTAACTTCTGTTGACATTTCCCAAGCCCATTATCTGCTACTTTTAGCTCTTTATTCTTTGGAGCCCAACTCATGAGAACTAATTTTGGGCAGCTCCATATTTGTGATAGGATATTATAATCATTGGTCTTGTGCAGCCCTTTTGATTATTTCCTTGTCATTTTATTTACTATGCGGTAAGACCTAGGAAAAAGGAAAATTCTACCCCAAACTGTATAATTTATATGACTTATTTTGAAAAACTTGATTGCAAATATGTAGCATAAGAAAGGAGATATTTGACATTTTCTTGGCTTTTTATTTAGAGGTAGTCCTATAATAATGGTCAGTCTTAACAAGGCTTTAAGTTAGACTGTCTTGTAGTATTTCCTGTGACTTTTTCAGAAGATACAATTCCTATAAGGGGAACAAAGATTAACTCCAGTGCCTATATGGGCATAGAGGAGCATGTATCTTTCTATTTTTCTTTTGTCATGTTTTTGATAACTGACTCCTGATTCAGCCTTTCTATTCCACCTGAAAATGGAAGATGCAACCAAAACCATACTGGGACACATGCCTGAACGTATTGCCCCCTTCACTTAAATATACTAAGTCCAAAGGAAGTCCAAATCTGCATTCTCATAACCTATCTATCTGGATAGATTTGTGGTCTCTCATTAGAGAATTTGGATTTTGTCTGAGGCATGTGGCTTGCATCTGACACATTATAAACCCGTTTGCTATTAAATTGCAAAACTTAATCTCATATATAAATACAAAAATATCTGTTACTTCTGTCTCTCACAGTCTAAATATCATTGTTATATCTTTGTATATGCTTTGTACTTGATAAAGAAAAGAAGCTCTCTTGTCTTATTTTCTGGAAATTTGATATGGTGTCTCTATGGTCTGGAGAAGGAAAAATTACTTCAGTAAATACAACTAATAACCATGAGAATTTTGTGAAGGGTAAACAAAACCACCTGTTAGTAGGTGAAATCAATTAAATGTTGATTTTGATGGGACATGATGAAGGAAGAGCTGTATCCCAAGTTAGAAGCAAGCTAAAGTGTGTTCATTAAACTACAGTAGCTTTTAATATTAACACGGGTTTCAGAGGAAATAAGAAATTCCATTTTTTTTAAGGAAACAAAGTTCATCTGATCATAGAATAGTTAGGGTTGGAAAGGACCTTAAGATCACCTAGTTCCAACTCCCCTGCCATGAGCAGGGACACCTCTCACTAAACCATGTTGCTTAAGGCTCTATCCAACCTGGCCTTGAACACTGCCAGGGATGGAGCATTCACAACTTCCCTGGGCAACCCATTCCAGTGCCTCACCACCCTTACAGTAAAGAACTTCCTCCTTATATCCAATCTAAACTTCCCCTGTTTAAGTTTGAACCCATTACCCCTTGTCCTGTCACTACAGTCCATGATGAAGAGTCCATCCCCTGCATCCTTGTAGGCCCCCTTCAGATACTGGAAGGTTGCTATGAGGTCTCCACGCAGCCTTCTCTTCTCCAGGCTGAACAGCCCCAACTTTCTCAGCCTGTCTTCATACGGGAGGTCCATCAGCCCCCTTACCATCCTTGTGGCCCTCCTCTGGACTTGTTCCAACAGTTCCATGTCCTTGTTATGCTGAGGACACCAGAACTGTACACAATACTCCAAGCGAGGTCCCACATAGCTTTTCAATGTATAGATAGATATACAGGCATGGAAAGCAGGCTGCACCATTTGTCCATGAAAAGCAGTATCATGCAACTAAAATTTGTATTTGTATTGTGACTACAATTTATAGACTGTGAAGTCTGGTGTGGGGACACATGAGTACTTCTGCAGCATAGTGTGGAATGGTTGCCAGTTATGCTAAGGGCTCTGTAAGGAAGGTTTCCATGACAGCATTCTGTGTATCACTGGTATTTTGGAAATAAGATTCAGTTTTGATCTCTGACTTCTACAAATTTTGCTGTTTCCCATGAAAAAAGCCAGGACTAGTACGCATATTTTACATACAGACAGGAATGCCTGGAAGTGATATTACTGTGATAAACTGTACAACTATGTGATAAACCACAGAGCTATTTTATAAACGCACCAACTATACACCTTTAATTCCCTTTTCTACTTTCTGGCCAGCAACCATTCTGTCTTGGGACTTTTTCTGAAGTTTTATACTGTTGAGCAGGCTCAGACAGCTGGTGTTTCCAGTCTACTGTCTACATTAAAATACAGACCTTTTCTTGAAAACTAACCCTGCCTCAGAGCGCAAGAGAAGTTAGTTTCAATCCTGGGCCATTAACGAATAAAAAATAAAAGCATTTCTATACACTAAAATGTGATGACTTTTAAAGCACAACATCTTGCTCCACAGAGCTGAGGATGCATTTAGTGCTGCATGACAGGGGAAGAGTTGGGACAGGAAGTGCCTTAAAAATAATTCAGAGTTGTTCCAAGTAAGTGTTTAATCTGCTCCGCAGCTGTCTTGTTCCTCCACGATTGGACAGGGATTTTCCAAGAGATCTGAAAGAGCTAGCTGCCCGGTTCTTACTGAGTTTCAGTAGCATTTGACCTCTTAACTCTGATGTGCTGTTCTGAAGGCTATCAGACAATGAAACATAGTCTCCATACATGAGTTTAAACTAGAGCTGAGTGTCTGTGATTTTTCAAGAGCAAGGCCAAAATACAGATCTTATCTGAAATGGAGAGATAGGATCTGCATTGCTTTTTGCTAGTTTGGAGCTGGGGACTTGTCTAAATCCACCTATGATGCTGATAAAGCAAACTACACTATCATATTATGCATATCTGTACATACAAGCCTGTTAGCTTGTATGTACAATTATATACAATAAAATATCTAACTAGTTGCAATCTCCTTAAGGAGCTTTTCTTTTAATCTATCTGAGTTTCAAAGCGTAGCTAAAATTGCAGGAGGATTTTAATTGCATACAAGATTTGAGCTTGGATAAGTGATCCATATGGATTCTTAATCTTTTGTGGGCAGCCAGCACTACTTCATCAGCGGAAAAAAAAATAAATTCAATAATAAACACAAAGAATGGGCGACATTAAAAAAGCACAGATTTTCTAGTACGTTTAGAGGTATGGCATACAAAATTATCTCTGATAAGTGAAACAAGATGCATTGTTTCCAAAGTACAACTTTTATTAATTGATTTGTCCACATTTCTTAGAGGGTTATGAGAAAAATCTGAAGATGTGGTGAATGAACAGCACAGCATTCCTCAGCTCAGAAGAGAGCTACCAGCACACCCCATTCCTAAAATCCCGAAGTGGTTTTCTCCAAAAATGCCAGTCAGGAGCATTAGCCACTGGTGTCTCACTTTCATGTGTGCTCCTCCACTTCAAGCTCCAAATACTCCAATAAAATATACCAATGTATGCTTCCATTCTTACAAATGCTTATCAGTAGTCTTGCACTGTTTCAGTTTTGCTGGGGCATGGCATGGAAATAAGCCTTTTGAAGAATGTAGAGATTTAACTTGTGAAAAGCTTGTGTGTAAAGGATTATATTCTATCCTTTGATAACATGTAACATGAAATTAGAGCTTCTGGTGCACTGGTGACACCACAGATAACTCAAAGCAGCACTTACTTTGTGCTGAGCTATGGTACTGCCTAATGATTAACACAATGAGAATTTATCTGACAGACCAGGTCTAAGAGAGAGTATAAGACTCTTGGCACAGCCCTAGCAGTGAGGGTACTACATGTGATAGTTATTTATTTGTCTCTCTAAATTTACAGTAAGAGAAGGGGTGAGATCAAGTCCTGAGGAAAAACACACAGGTGAAGAAGGAAGAGGCCAAGATTACTGTAGCAATTTACTTTATCCAATGCAAGAGGAAAACAACACTTCTTCAGGGTCAGGTGCTTCTACTCATAAGTCTCATCCTTACAGACAGGTTCAGTGTTCTCTTGTAAGGTCTTAAAAGAAATTTGGAGAAGTTTGCTGTCGGGGAAGAGGCACAGTCTTCCATTTCTGAGTCTTCCATTACCAACTCTGGTAATCACAACAACATGCAATGGTAAAATAGTTGATGGGATGCCCCTGGAATCTACCTTATAGGGCTACATATAATGTAGCCTTCTACATCAGAATATTTATAAAGTGAGAGGAAAGAGCAAATGAAGAGAAAGAAAAATGCTGCTCAACAACTGTCTTGTCCTCTATTTTTCTCACCAAGTTTTTTGTTTATTTTTTGAAAGTTTTTCCTATCCTTGTCTCAAATACAAGATAGCCATTTTGAGGAGAAAATGCATGTAGGCATTTGCACACTGTTTGGGATAGAGAAAACTGTAGAATTTTCCTAGTAAACATGCACTCTGAGCCCACAGGGAGGGCTTGTACTTTGCCCTGCAACCCCAGCTCCACAGACCCTTCTCACACAGGCTGGTACATTATGTGCCCTGCAAGTCTGACAACTGACTTTTTTCTGTTTCACTGTCCTCTTTGTAACTTCGGAAAACACCACCTTGCACAAACCCTGGGAAGACAATCAAACAGAAACCTACAGTCAAGGGCAAAATAACATCATGCCAATAGCAGGTTTTGATGATAAAGTGTCTCCAACCCAGAAAATCTGAATATATATCATGTTCAAGCCAAAGTCATAAATAGAAATGAAGTACGAATTAACAAGCTTAGAAGGAAGCCAAAGAGGATTTTGGACTTTCTGCTTTCTGGATATCCTGGCACTTGACAAACTTCTGAGTTGGAGGAGGCTGCCTTACCTACACTGTCTCTCCTGCACATGGAAGGCTGAATGAAGGCTGCAGAGAGCAGGTATGAGCAAAAAGAGCAGCACAGTTCAGCAAATTAGAGCATGTAAGTGCAAAGCATTTAGGTACCTTATTTTAAAAATTAAGTGTCATAGAAAAGTGAAGATGGATGGTATCTGGGAAAGGGTTCTACTCCTCAGAATATGTTGGCAGCATATGACCTGTTATCATGTACTTAGCAAATTTCCTTAAAATCAAAACCTTAAATAAACTGCAAAATATGCCAACATTTCTTCAGATCAGAGATAGGATTCCCTTCTATGTTTTTCCTCTTTTCCTCACCAATGAAAATTGCAATGGACACTTGAGCTATGGAAAATACACTGTAAACCCCAGCTTTCAGACACCATTTTATAGAAGCTAGTAAAGTCCTTTGGCTCCCTACTTGTTTTGATTCCTCTGCCTGACTGCAATGAGAGCTAGCTATGTAATTTCGGATGCCTACAATTCACTCATCATCAGCTATTCTGCCTTTTTTTTTTTTTTTTCAAAAGAGAATACCATGCAACTCTAATCAGTGTTGATGTAGATCAATGATGAGCCTTTACTTTCATGATATTTAAAGGGACACATGAGTCATTGATTTGTGTATCAAATTTTAGCACACGTATTTTCTGTTTTGTCTGCAGTCAATCTGCTATAATGCACAGTGGACCTGTAAATCCAAATGTCATCCAGCACAAAACCAGAGTAATACCAGGAAGATAATTAAACAAATATATTGGCATACAACACATTTATGTTGTCTTTAAGTTTGTGGTCGGTAGAGATCTCTATTTGAACACAGTGAAATAAGTTGGTGTCCTGCAAAGATATTAAATCTGCATGTCCTTGCTTTCAAGGGTTTTATAAAATGGTTACTTGCTGGACTTAAACATGATGTGCTATTTCTGGATATTTAGAATAACATAAAATTAAAAGCTAATCTATCTTGTGGTGTTGATAATTTGTTGAAACCAACAAAAGGCAGGTTAAAATTCAAAGGCCACACACTGTGCTGCCATTTATTCTTTGCTTAACAGGCCTTTTCCCCTCTTTTCATTTATTTTCTTTTTAAACAATGTGGTCTGACTGTACATCTGACATGAGCTGATCACTAGAGGCAGGAGTTAGCTAAGATTCACCTCACTGGCCATGTTTAGACATGTATACATTAGAGATTAAACAACTCTACACTTAATGCAGTAGGACAGGCACCTCACTCTACCCCATCCTTATCTCGGGATCCTCTCTCATGACCAGCTCCCACCTAGACAGCTACTTACCTGAAATTTATAAAGCCACAAATCTCAGTTGCAGTGAAAGCTGCTGATTTTATTTAAAATCAACTTTGCTTAATTTCCCGGGCCTGACCCAGCCCCAATACCTCATTTCAGCGATGAATTACATCTAATTTCTGTGAGATTAGCACATTCTTACAGTCAGGCAAATGGAAAAAGGACTTGCTGAATCATGCTCTCAGTCAAGAAGATAGATTGATGCTCACTTGTTAAAGCTTGTATAAATCATATGCCATCCTTAACAGGATTAATAAACACAGTACTAAGGATAAAGAGCAAGCATACATCTGCAGTGGATCTAATGTATGAAGGGCTTTTAGCACCTTTGACCTTTCCTACTCCCAGGTGAAGGAGTGCAGAAATAACATTCGGATTTATTTCTACTTGGAAACAAGGAAAAGGAATATGAAAAATGAGTTAATACTTATGAATTACTCTACAATTGTCCACTGTGAAGGTATTATCACCCACTAATAATTCATTTTTTCTGGGGCATAAAGCACGTTCATTACATGTATCCTGCATATTAGCAATCCTGGAGTTGGGCACAGAGAATACCAGTTTTACTTTTGCTATGTGAGTAAAACCATGATCCTAGTGAATGACTCCTTGCTGTTGTGTAAGCTTGTAAGCATCTTTGCTTGAAAGATGAAGGCATTTCAAATGAGACCACTCAAATCAGTGCTGTCCTTTCAAGCTTAGAGGACATTATTCTGAAGAAGACAGACTTGAAATGCAACAAGATTTGAGCTAATGTGTTACTGCAAAAGAAATCAACTGAAGATCAACTAAGAAATATTCTTTAATACACAATTCTGCTCGGCTGTGGAAATGCCTCTGGTTAGGATTTCTTTTTGAACTTTGACTCTAGTTATACAGCATTCCTGAGGGCAGGTGTGGTCATTCTAAACTCATTTTAGGGAAGTGGTAGGTCTGAAACCTACACCAAAGTGCAGTTAGTTTCATGGCAATACTTTTAAGATGTTGTTTCAATAATAACAGGTCAATCAATTTCTTCAATTATTATTTGCAGGCTTAAAGAGAAACCTTTTCCTTATTTTGCCTGACTCCATTTTTCACTGCACTCAGCCTGTCACAACTGAAGCATGGTCATATGAACCCTTCCTTACCACTTCTGGCCAGCACTAGTGCCAGAGTTGCTGACTGACTGCAACTGCTCCTGTCTTCTGCTCAGCCACCATCCTCTGCTTGGACTACTAGGGGAGGAGAGGAGCTACCCTGGGAGCCCATGGATGCCCTGCCTGCCAGGCCCTATGCTCCAAGGTCCCCCTCTCCTCTCTGTGGCTGCTGGCCATGTCCCCACATACAGCCTGAGGCTTCTAGAGGAGCTACTTGGCTTGCACGGCAGAACACGTTACCTTGGAGGAGGTGATGCGTAGGGAACCTGGGAAGTGCAGAGGTTTAAAGGAGTTCCATTTGAAAGAACTGGTACATTCCTTTGTCATAAGACTGAAAGTACATATAACCTATATAAATTCAGGGCTATTATTTCTGGCACTAGTTCCCACTATCCCACCAATCCTGGAAGCTCTATTAGCAGGTGCTGCACAGATTTCAGCAATCACAGTCAAACAGGAAAAATCTTGCAAAAATTTATCATCTTACATATGCAGTCTTGCCTAAGAGATCACACAAGAAAGATACTACAAACTTGAGAGACAAAACTTGTTTAACAGGCCCTTGTTCTTTAGCCATCTAGGACAATGTGTTTCTCTGTTGGCTTTGCTTCCCCAGGCAACTGCGCTGAAGCTGGAACACTTCCTTCATGCAGCCCAAATGCTATTTTCCATTTTGTAGTGCTACACGATTTGATTTGCTCCGGTGGTTCAAAAGTTCAGTGAGGAAGAGCTCCCGCTGAGAGGAGAGCATGAGCAGCTCAAGCTAACAAATGGGTGCTTGCCTTGGAAAACAGCACGTCTGTTCGCATGCATCCAAACTGCAAGCTGCTAAAGCATCCCACCGAGAGTGAGCCTGGCAGGGAAAGTGACTTTACAGACCTTTGATTCACCAGGAGTAACACAAACAAGAGCCAGAAAAAACATTTTGCTATTTTAAAAGGAATCATTATATAGTGCTTGATAAAGTTTATTGTACCAGCTTGTGGAATCAGGCAGGAAAACAGTACCCAGTTGTTTGAGGAAAGCATTCAGATGTAAAATCTGACCTCAGCTCTGTGTTGTTGTTGTGACAGGATAGAGACAAAAGGACACACAAAACCCATAGCTAAGAAAGGGGAAAGAAAAGCTGGTAGCTGAAAGAATCCCAGCTGCTATGTAAGGACAGTCACAGCGTGCAATTTTGAACGGAATCAGCCATGTCCAAGTCCACGTCTGGGGCAAAAATTAGTACAAAGGCAGCAGTACTTGGGAGGTTTCAGTTACTGTTCCTTGCTAAGTTCAAGCAAAAGTATTTTCAGAACAACTGAATAAAGGTAAAACATACTATTCTTTTTCACAAAAAGAGCAGGTCAAAGCAGTGTTATTCCACAAGCACTATATGCCACAAGGAAATACCCTCCTCATACTGGAGCCAGAGACCTTACTAAGGGAGAAGAATTAGACCTATGCAGTAAACACGTAATAACTTTTCCACACCAGTCTACTACATTTATATAGCCTATCTTATCAGGAAGGGTTTGAAAGATATTTAACATGCTCTGCGGTGTTAACAGGACCATTCAACTACCAATATATAGAAACTTTAATGTCATACCACATCAATAGCTAACCCGTCTGCCTGTAATTCCTTCTCTGTGGTGGGACAGGAGAGCTCACAGTGCGCAGGCACACCACTCCAGAAGAGAAAGAGCCTTGTAGAGAGTCCTCCCAGCACTCACACTGGTGTCTCAGAGAGCACCCTAGCAACCTCACCAGATTACACTTTACTTGCCAGGATATTTTACATATAAACCCTCAACACTTTCTCCTGAACACACCTTACTGCTTGGGGAAAAATCATGTGTGTGCAGATGTTAGCCCCACTGCTCTGTAGCTCCTAGAGGCGCTCAGGAAGAGAGAAGGGGAGGGAAGTGCATAAATCCTCACCACCAGGCAGGCAATGATGTCCTTGGTGCTACATAACCCATCTATCCACTCAAAGCTACATTGAAACTCTGCTAACTGTAAGACTTTTCTGAAGCACCTCTCCCTAGTCATGGTTTATTGTACTGCATGGAATGGTACATCCTGGGGGCACCATGTTGTGCATAAGCTACCAAAGAAGCTGCACAAGCTTCAGAGCTTGAGCAGACCCAAAGAAATTATTTAGAGCTGAGGTTACCTCTAGGGCACTCCAGGCCTTTTAAGCCCTGTGCTTAAAATGTCTGTTTATGACCTCTTTTTTTTTTTCCCAAACATTATATGAAATAATTTGGGTGATGAAGCCGGATGCTGGTAGACAATATTGTGAGGTCAAAATGTTTTATACATTGATTAGAAAAAAAACCCCAGCAGTTACTGAATGCTGTGGTTTACCTAGAGTGCTCTTAGTGTTATTTTTTAAAGGCACACCAGTCCTAGAAAAATTCAAGATGTGTGGTCAGTATTTTTATTTCAGTCTCAAGCAACTGGTGGAAAATAGGAACAGACAAGCCATGAAAGCTTAAGCCTACCTTTGGCTGCTTTTCTGGCAAGAAATCCCTGTTCAGCCTGAAAATGCTGCCATAATTCACAAGAAGAAAACTGTGGATGGAAAGATACTCAGAGTATGTGTCAGTTTTAATGTATGAAGCCTTTATCATGAGGCAGAACTAAGAAAGAAGTCCAAAATCACTGAGGGCATTTTGGCATTTTTATTTTTTTTCTCAGATAGTAACAAAACTCCTGCATGTTACTATTTGTGGTTTATTATGTGTCTGTGCATCAGGAGCATGTGAATTTTGATTTGTAGTTGTTCAGACACAGGACAAGAAGTGTGATCCAATTATTTTATTTCTTTATTTTCCTTTGTTTCTGTTCTGAAGCGCTTTTTTTGTTGGCCTGAGACTGTTGAGGAATGACCCTCAAATCCTGGCATGATACTCTGTGTTCTCATATCAAACTAGCTGCAAATACACTAAGAGGATAATTATGTCAGAAGCCACTTTAGTCACTTTCAATCTTATCCCCCCCATACTTTACAAATAAAAAAATGTTTCTAACAGTAAGGATATCAAAGCCCTTGAGAAATTACCCAGGAAAGAAATGCTGCAGTGTTTAAAGAGAACAAACACACATCAGAAAGGTATGTAAAGCTGAGGGAGCTCATCTGGAGCTGCTAATTTGCAGCTGGGGAGTCAGTGGGCATCTGTTAGGGCTGTCAGGGTAGCAGGTAAGGGCGAAAGAGCCCAACATCTCTGTAGTGCCTTTCACAAGGCAGGAGCTTTGGCCTACGTTCTTGGGAGGGAGTCCTGGAACTGACTGCCCCTACCTAACCAGCCGAACCTGAAAATGTAGCTCTGTCACGATGTATTTTGCTCATTATAACTATAAAAACCTAAAGGAGATTAAAATAGAAGAATCAACAGTCAGCATAGGTCAAAAGGTGTTCAAAAAGCTTTTTTGGTTCCATTAGGTTCAAACCAATGTTTAACTACTTTACTGACAAAATTGTTTTTCCTGCTTTCCTGTTTTGAGTATTTGTACTTCTTCTGTTGCACCTCAGTTACTTGTCTCCCTCCGCAGCTGTGTTCCAAGAAAGACTGTGCATGGAAAAAAACCTAAAAAACTCTACCTCGTCCTCAAAATCTTTCATCTTAAAGGCTCAATAAAGACTCAAGCCAGTCATTTTCTGCATTCATCAACACAGCTACAGCAGCTCGGTTTCTGGAGTTCAGCTGTGGTCAATTCATCACAAATACTGCTGAGTTCCCCTGCCTGCGAAGGGACACTTCTGTGTCCTCATTTTCACTATTAGGATGTTTTGGAAAAACTCTCTATTATTTAATGCTTTGAAAGCATGCTATCTCTTCAAGCATAAAATGTTGGCACTGATACACCCTGTGGGCTTTTATACAGTAAACTGATCAGATTATTTTGTTTAAAACTATTGTTCTAAATACAATCAGAGATCTCTGGCTCTTGGATTGTGTTTGTTTTGGTCTCTTCACAGCTAAAGTCTAACTTGAAGCCCATATAAATATTTGCCCTTTTGGCATTTATTTTGATTCTAATCATATTCATAGAGTTTGTCTGATTGCTTTTTTTAAAGAAGAAAAATACTCATAAGTCAGATTAAATAGATCACTTTGCTATCCAGTTTTACCATGAAACTCTGTTCTGCAGAACAAGAAATTATCACCAGATTTTTCCTGCAGCCTCTGTAAACATTTACTATACATTTCCTATGATTGCTTTAACATATATTTTTGTGCACAAGCTAACAATTCTCCATTAATTCTATTAGCAGGACGATTTTGCATAATGTTGAACTTCATAAAGTTGTATACTCATTCTCATTTATTTAAATACCCAATCACTCTTAGCAAATTCTGTACTGTTCTTTGCAAACAGGGTAACCTGCATCTATCAGAATGAGCCTTGCAGTGAAACACGAACAAGTTTTAGGAGTGTACCCCAAGCTCATTCAGGAAATATCCGTCTCATCCTTTAGGCACATGCATCTCTGCACACTGATTTATCCAGGAACAGTGTTTGCATGTTCACATCTGAGGCAGTTTTTGGCTTCAAATTTCAGTGAGATGAATGGCTGGACAAAACCAAAATTCACTTAGGGATTGACTTCAGCTTGTGGACTGACTCTCCCCATGTTTACATGTGTGATTTAGCAAACATGTTTTGTAGTCAGCTAACTCAGGACAATAAGATGGAACCAGTATCACTGGTTCCGATGAATAATTTTTCAGTTCATAGTTCACAGTGTTCACTGTTCATAGTGACAGGCATTCTCTTTTCACAATGTACATAACATAAGCATTTACTGTGCTGTGAAGCCTACACACTGCAGAGCTGTAAAGTTTCTGAGATAAGCAAAGCCAAGGAAGGGAAGAGCCAGCAAGCCCCAGCAGAGAGCTCCCAGCCTGCAGCAAGGTATAGCTCCCAATCTCCACGCACCGTGTGTGGTTTATGTAAGATGTAGGACATTGTTTGAGACCACTCATTTTAAAATATTGACACAGACATTTATCACAATTAGTATGAATTATTGCCTGCCTTGCCAGTTTCTGTGGTAGACGGTGAACAGTTCAAGAACTACAAAAAGTAGTCTCACTGCAATGGATGGTTTATTGTGGTCAGGATTGAAACACTGGAAAGCCTACAGTATTGCTAACTCAGTGCAGCTGCTCTACAAAAGCACACATGAATTTGGTAAGCTGGCTTTGGGGTTGAAAATGCAGTACCTTTCAAGAAGACACAAATCCCAAAATTGAAATGTGAGCATTAATATACCACAAATAGCTTTTGCCATATGGTACATGTGCATCAGGAGCTATCTGAGATTCCCCAATCCATCACTCAAAATCCTCTTCAGTATCTTTGCTCTGAAAATACTTTTTAGAAAAGACTATGTTGTCAGAAGACACCCCATTTTTACCAGAGCTTTGAGGAGAAGGAATTTATCAAAATCATAGTTAAAGGAAGCTTCAGAAATTTTTCAAACTTTTTTGTTTTTCAAGAAAATAAAATCATGTTCCAGCCAGTTCAATTTATACAGTATCTGAATGTGCTGGAGACGATCAATATACTCAAATAGTGAAGTTTCTAGTGTTCTTTACTCAATACACAAGTGTATCTATTCTACAAAGGTAAAAATAAAAGGATGGAAGAGAAGCAGAGCTTGTAGCCAGACATGCTTATTAAAGGCTCCAGAACTGAATCAGGTGACTTTTTGTCAGACTAAAGCACACTATATTTAAAAGCAGTCAATAAGGAACTGGGTATTTCAGCAGAATGCATTGCTTTCTTTGATATCTTGTTCCAATGTAAAACACTGTTACTGTTAAACATTCCTACCTTACTATTTGCGCTGGTTTGGCTGCAGCTTCTAGCTGATGATCCTCCTCATGCCTTCCTCCACTAGATTCAAGAGCCCATTAGAACCCACTCTTTATATGTGTAATCAAGTCTCCCCTCAAGCCTCTTCCTGATAAATTAAAAAGATTGAGCTCCTTAAACCTCTCTACAGAAGGCATTATCTCTAGCCCTTGCACCAGTTTGGGATTTCTTACCACACTGCTGTTTCCTAGCTGCTACTTTTTTAGCTTTTCTTTTGTTTTTAAATCATGGTCAGATCTTCCCTAATACCAACTTACCGAAGGTATACAAAACAGTATCACCCAATTTGTCCTATTTATTATGCCTCTTTTAGCCATCTGTGGTTGTTTGGGTTTTTTTTTCCCAATGCTGAATACATACTTGGAGTTGCACATGGAATTGTCATGTCATATGATAAACAGTTAGCTGTCATATCCAGCAATAGGCACAGCACCCCTTTCTGTATAGGTAACTGGCAATCCCTGTTACTAAAGATGTATTCTTCCAAAGAATCAGCTTAGTAAGTACCTCAGACATCTCTGATACCCTGCTCATCCTGTTATTCAGTATTCTACCAATCACTATGTTATCCCATTTTTAATGCTTACTTTCAGATTATTGAGAAATGCACCTACCATTTAGTCTGTTCATCATTCACTGAAATGCACTTTACAGGTTTGATGTTGCAATGCTAAGTACATCTCAGTCAGAAAGTAAATTTACCTCAGGGGCTGAAGTCAGCTTTGTCTGGCCACATTAATTCCACTCTTGTTCTTCAGTTCTCTCTGTCAGAATTTTTTTTTCCTGAGATTTTTCTTGCCTTTCTCTACAAAATGAGAACTACTCCATTTTTTGGAAATGTCATTAAGCAAATTCCCTGTTTTTGCAGCATGATGGTGATATTTTAGCCAAAACAGTATTTTTTTAGCCAAAAAAAAGTATTTTCACATTGCTAAAGAATATTGCCCTTCTGGCCACCTGGGAAAACCTTGGAGGTCTCTGAGATTTCTTTGACATTTTTGTGTGTGTGTGTACACATACACACACAAGTCGTATTTGGCCTGATTTTAATTCAACTCTGACAAAGCAGACCTTTGGAAACAGCCACCATAGACAGCAGTGGTTGGGACTGCTTTTTACCCATCTTCGATGCAATCAGACCATGATCACCAGCTTTGTGTAAATGCTGATTTCTGGTCCACCAACTAACCCACTCCCTAGAAATTAGGCTCAAAATGCAGCTACTCTATTATGTACTGTATATATACTGTATATAAGAAGAGCAAGAAATTTTGGAATAGAAAATTGGCTTTACAATCAAGAACTTAAATAATGCTCCACTTTGGGTACCTAAGAACTTCAACATATGAGCTTAAGGCTCTAACTGACCTTCTCCCATAAGCCCTGGTTTATTTGGGGTTTTTTTGGAGAGGGTCTTAAGAAGTGTGTGTCTTGTTCTTCCATTTTATTTATGACCCACAAAAGGCTCCCCACCAGCACCTTCTGATGGAATCTGCAGCAGTAATACATTTGAATCAGAACTATTCTGTTTTCATCTGCCAATTTAATTAATACAAGCAAAGGTCTCTATAATATTCAACAGACACATGCACCATCAGAAAACTAATTCAGATCCATCCTCTCTCAGATTCCTAACTTTCCCTAAATATTACCAGAACTCTATGCAGACCAAAGGCTTTTGATAAACTTCGCAAATTAAATAGTTCCAGTTGCCCTAGTATAGATTGCTCCATTCTTTATGGCTTAAAATCCTATCTGTAAAATCTATATGACTTAGAAGCACTGTCGTAGAAGAAAAAAAAAAAACTGCCTACAATAGTTTGAAAGTCAGATTACAGTAGAATTTAACTTTTTCTGGAGGAAAATTGACACGTGTGTCAACTGTGACAGCTGTAATTTTGTTTCCTGTTTATTTATGTAGTTGGGATAAAGACAGCGTCCACTGTGCAAGCTGAGGCGGGGGAAGGTAGCTGCCGTGTGCCCCCCAGCACAGCCATCCTGGCAGCGCAGCAGTCCACTGTGCTTCTGCAGCTCTCCCTCCCACCTGCGCTCAGTGCTTTTTCCACAAGGGAAGTGCAACTGGAAAACTACTACACCAGAACCCTCCACAGACCAGGGAATTCTTCTCATACTGTGCCATCCCTAGGTGCAAAGCTGTGTAATTTGTTTATGGATGACTAATACATTGTGTGACTGTTTCTATTTTCAGTCCTTCTTTCAACTGACAGATTATATAAATGCATTGCTACAGCTTTATGTACAACACAAGAAACCCAAGTTTTCAAGAAGGTTAATCTGGAGGCTAAGCAAATAAAACAGTGACAGCAGAGAAAAGGTAACATGAAGGAGTGAAGGAGGCTCAAGTCAGTGCGTAAAAGTAAAATCAGGAGACATAATTTACTATCTCTTAGCAATTTTTGCCTGTAATTGCCTTATTTCATTCTCAGTGTCAAGTGATACTAAGTGTATGGAGAGACTTGATTTAATGTGAGACTGAAGATGGAAGAAAATACAGGATTTACCTAAATGCCAAGGCTCTGACAAACAAACGGTCCCATTAAAAACAACAGCCTTAGCAATCCCAGACAACTTCTGAAATTGACAGCCTCTCAATATTTTTCCTGATACGGCCCTGGCAGTTGCTGGGGCCTCACCACTAACAAGCCGGAGTGGTTTGAGCACCATGTAATGGTGTGGTAACACAGCTCTGTTAACACTGCTTTGAGCACCAGCTTCTTCCCTGCCTCAGCCAGAGGTCAGAACAGCTTGTGCTCCCAAGGTCAACATGAGAGAGAGGAAACCAACTCGCAGCCTGGAGAAAGCAGCTTTGCATTTAAGAGGTATTGCACTCTTAGATCGTTTACGCTGTCAAGTGCCAGCCTAAATGACTAGTTAATTATTGTCAAAAGCTCAGCTTTCCCACAAATGCACCCTAACCCAATAGCTCAGGAATGCATTGAACACAAGAGAAGGATGTTTAGTGAAAATTGGTGCATGACTTGATGTGCTGCCGCCTGGTGAGTCCAGTGAAGCACCGGGAGTGCTTTTGTGTTTGAAAGCAGCTTTGTGCCTAAGAGCAAAAAATATGCACTGAAAATGATCTTTTGAGGTGAGACAGGCAGTAGGGGCACATGCAAACCATGGTCAGCACTGCTTGTTTTTCTGGAGACTGCATCAACTGGGAAATTATTTCAGAACACCTGATAAAATCAGGGAGCTCCCATCAGGCTCTCAGACACGGATGGATGTCATCAAGCCAAACCAGGGATCATCACCAGTGATTAAACTAAGAGTGTGAAATGGAAAAAAAAGAAAGACAAAGAAAAAGTGGAACACCCATAACAAAAACATTCTGGCAGACAGATAATAAAGAAATTTTATTGTAGCTAACAATGAACGGGAACCAGCAGCTCTGCACTAAAGCAGAAAAAGCAGTGAGTGAACATAAGACCAGCGGCTGTGACTGCAGATTTGCTGAACTCATTGAAAGCCATGACAAGAAAGGTATAGGCACCTTGTGCAAGATTTATGACGCTGCCTGCAGGAGAAGGTTTGAAGTGAATACTGCCAAGGAAAGCAAGCAAGAATTAAAATGATATTACTTAAAACGTGTGTAAACAAAGTACATTGGTGAATAAAGAAGCCATGGGAGTACCACAGGAAGTATCCTAGATGTTGGGTCAGAAAATTGTATCAGCACTGTGCTCCGCACCAGGAATCATGAGGAAATGACATCAACAAACAAATAAATACCTGGTCAAATAAGTCAAGTTTTCTACTTGTGTATGTCACAGGAAGCTGCAGCAAAGAGGCCCTTGGATATTTTTCACTCTGCTGTGCTGTCTGCATTTTAGCTGGGAAGCCACAATTCAGAACAGAAAGGTAGAATAAAAATGTGAAGTGCTTGTGCCAAAGTAACAAATCAGAAGGCCTGAGAAATAGAGTTCAGCAAAATACATGTGTTGGAGCAGGCAGACATCTGATCCAATTTTAAAGACGACAGTTTTCCCAAGCCTTATTTATGTATTGGCCAGAGAGAAAATACAAGGTGAAATACATGTGTTATTTTTTTCTTTTTATATGTGCTCTGATCAAAAGCTGAGATGAAATTTCTGTGCTGTAATTGGCACTACTCAAAGCATATTTCCTTTTTGAAGTCAGTGACTAGTTGAAAGATGACTGTTCTCTATGGCCTACAATTACCCTCTAAACCAACAAGCTACACAGGTTATTTTCAAGGCCTGTTGTTACTTTTGGCTGTTGCAGAAGTTTTTCACCCGTGGTTTTTCAAATTGAACTGGACGCTTTGAGCTGATATGGAGAATTTTAGTCAGGGTGTTTTGAACCCCCACCTTCTGCAGCCCTCATACTGTCTGAAGAATTAGCATGACCAGAGAAGGCTGATTTCCTTTCACCAGCTGCAGGAGTGACAAGCCAGCACTGGTTGCAAGGAACAAAAAGAAACTCCTTCTCCCAGGCTAGTTGCTGATGGAGAGCAGAAAAGGCCTCCTATTATACTAGAGTAAAAACAAACAAACAAAAAAAAAGCTGTGCCAGCAGCAGAAATAAATCTGTACCACACCCAAAAGGGAAAGAAAACATGTTTGCATATCTCTTGACAATGTTTCTGTAAACGCCTTGCCCGCAAGCATCTTTGCTCTTCTGTCCTCTTATGTTCCCTTTGAGCAGTTCTCTGCACCATGCTGGTGGTCCCTCCCAGCTCTCCTTTGTTAACTCTTTGAATGACAAGTTATTTTAGTGGGTTGTGACCAGTGGTCATCTGGCAAGCACTGCCAAAGACACCCATCCGTAAAGCAAATCTTTTCCTAGCTCAAAATCTCCAAGGCCTTAATGAGATTTTGTGGAGAAGCAGCCGTTATCAGAGATTCATTAAAGATGAAGACATCCTCGCATAGCTGCTAACTGCTCTAGCTCACTAGCTGGTGTTGTTTGTGAAAACTGAAGTCTGCCAAGCGATGCTTTCAATTTAAATTGTTGCAGGGCTTTATGCCTGCTTTGGAATTTTCCCACTCTGCCCATGAATCAAAGCACATTTTTTATCCTGACAGAAGTGACTTATTCAGCGGGGGTCTGTGCATACCCTTGTCTAGATAAATATTCAGCTTCTGAAAGCTATGCTATTGTAAACTTTCTGAGGAATAATTATAAAGGTATCATCAACAGTATGTTCCTGTGTAGTGTTCAACTACTAGACTACACCCTTTATCAACATCGTTAAGGCAAATATTTCACTGCTGCAGGTCTGATTAAAATTAGAGTAAAATCCTAGCCTTTTAAAAAGAGATGTATCAAATCACTGTGTAATGAAAATGTATTCCGTTAGTGAAGTCAGAAAGCCTCTGGCATGTATTGGTTTTGATCTTATTAAAAAAACATCCTTTTTGATTCATCTGCTCATGCTTTTTATGCATGCAATAACTTCTAGTTTACGCAGGCATTCCTTAGTTCTACCTTGCAAGCTCATTAAAATATGACACTTGTCATTCATGATCTATGTATCAAAGTTCATGTTTGAGAGTGTTTAAATGAAGGACTAGATAGATCAGAGCTGCTAGTACCACTCATTTTGCTTAGAAATACTTGTTAGAATCAAGCCAGTAGGTTTTGTCTCATGTTTGAAAATTATCTCTCAAGCTGCATTTCAACAGGCAGGTAACAACCTGCAAAACTGAAGCTTAAGTAATTCCTTTAGAAGCATTTGGGTGTAACATTAACAGAGAGTTCTGGAAATTAAACACAGCAAGAGATTTTGGGTCTCAGAGGGACATTTTCAAAGCAGGCAACCAGCAAGAGAAGCCCACCTGCACCTGCCAGCCAAGCATGGGCGATGCTGTACCTGTGAAAATTTACCAACAGCCCTCTCTTCTCCTTACCTGATCAGGCAGTGGATGGGACATGCACCTGACAGACACAGGACTGATTGTTTTTGCTTGTTTTCTTGGGTTGTTCGGTTTGTTGGGGTTTTTTTCCTATGGGAATATTTTGCCAATATGAATTGACACTCCAACCAGCTTTTTCTAATCACAGTCTTATTATAAGAGCAGACTTGAAGGAGTGGCAGATTCCTGACAAAAAGATCTGAAGGAGGAGAAGGGCTGTGCTCCAGAGCACAGATTTTCGTTGAAGTGTCCCACTGGGCCATCTGTGGTCTCTGCTCTGAAGCTGAAGGTGCTTTTGAAATAGCAGCTATGCAGATGCCCTGCTCTGAGGCTGTGTTAATCTGTGTTGGTTTAACTGTTTCCAGAGAAACAGCTCAAAGTTCATCTTTGCTGAAAGGCCATCTAAAGTCTTTGAGGGAATGATCATGGTTAACAGCTTTACACTACAAAAGGGTCAGACTGACCAAAAGGATAAAATTTACCCGATTAGAAAACAATGTGGTGTATGGTTCATGGGTATGAAATAGTTTTTTTTCCCAAGCCAAGGGCATCAGAAACCTCGTGCCCTACTTGCAAAAATGTGAGACAAACACATACATGGGTATAAAAAAGTAGAGAAGCAAAACAAAAATTCTGAAATATGTTTATAAAATTCTAAACTACAGTTCATAAAGGTCAGATTGTCCAGGTATTGAACAGAAAGCCCAGGAGACTTGCACATGATGCTATGGTGGCACTGGCTGAGTATTTCATATTAACCGCTCACCGTTTGGTGTGGTGCTGGGTTGCTGCATCCCCAGACAGCTGTGCCCCAGCTGTGACTCAGACTCCTGCTGTGCTTTAACACCCTCTTCCAATGGAGGATGATTTTTAGTTTCCAGCTACATCTGCAGAAAATTTGGAGAAACTGTGAACTAAAATACTTTCATGGCACTTTGCATATGTCAGGGCTTTTACCGAAGGAGTAAAATTAGAGGTCATCACAGAAACAACACTCTTTGGAAAAGCAATGGTTATTACTAGCTCCTCTTTCCTTTTCTAGTCCCCAACGGTCTGACACTCTTAAGGAAAACAGGATTTCCTTTGCCTCTCTAGGTTTCTCACTGAGCTGCTGGAAATAGCCTGAGAGAGCAAAAGCCACAGTTGCTTTTGCAAAAACTCCTTGCTGCTCTGCAAGAGCTCCCTGATGAGCTCTCATCAGCCATCTTCAGCAGGTACCTGCAAGCTGCGTTGCCAGGGTGACCTCCTCCCCAGCAGCCTGTCGTCTCCTGGGAGAGCCACAGTTTAGCTCTCACTGGTTACAGCAACTAGATTTTGACAGTATAGCACTTAGCCGACAGCTCCATACTGCAAGTCTTTAGCGAGCCTCTTTAAATGGGAAGCAAGGAGCAACTTCACACTCAATATGGAAGTTTCAATCCCATGGGAAGGTAGACAGAGCTTCCAGGTGCACAGTCCCAATGTAAGCCACACACAGACACAACCTGGGGTAGCATCCAACAGCTGAGATGCAGGAGTACCTAAGCATGAATAAGCAGCATATAGTTCCTCAGAAATATGCTGGGAAAATCTGCTTGCACAAGGCATTCATTGAAAAACTGAACAACAAATGCACTTGTAAAATCATTGGAACACTCATTTGGAAGTGTACAACTTCCAAAGCATGAAAAGGAATGCTGTTTCCCTTAGTGCACTGTGTGGTGTGGGGTATTGTCTTAGCACTTCTTACTAAATGACTTCAATATTGTTTTACATAGTGTTCTGCTTGAAATGTCATTATCCCTTGTAAATATTCAGCAAGACACAGGTCTTCCTTCTGCATCCTAGAAAGGACTGCACAGTCCTTTTAGACACAGGGCTGGGCTCAGAGCTTCAGCATAGGCTTTAATCAAGAGACAGTTTCATTGTATGAAAGTAGATGACAAGCAAGCAATATATCTGCTTCCAGAAATTACAAGACACAATAAGGCAAAACTGAAAATCACTGTGTTTGCAAGAGAGTGTGTAAAGTAAAAACAGAACATAAAACCTCCACAGTGTAAGAGAGAAATGCTTCATGAGCAAGAGTAATCATAGGGCTGTTTCTGGAAAGTATTTTAACACATCAGTCATGATGTAAAACTCATTTTAACCAGTGTTGAGAGGATCAAAATAGAATTGAGGCAAAGAGGAGCAATGTGGTGGGGTGAGTTAAGGGAATTAACATAGCTAATAAGAAGTATGCAGAATAAATTAGCTATGATAGCTAATTTATCTACAATAAGCACATTTATATACAGGGTTACATGAATGAATGAGACAAGCAGATTTTAACTCTCTGCAGGTACACGTTCCCCAATTTGCGTTCACGCTGGTTCATGTGCTGCTGTATCTATGTTAAATAATAAAGAGGATGACAAGTCCTTTTCCTCAGCAGCACTGCAGAAGGGAAGGAAGTTTGTCCAGTCTTCAGAAATAGTCTTCAAGCTGTGTTGCTCGGGACAAGTAACTTAGTTTACCATCACTTGCACCTATGCAAGTTGCAGGAGCTCTCAGCCGCCTCAGTGAATGAGTACCACTGCCCTATATTGGAGGCAGGAAATGCAAAAGTCCTTAAGACAAAGACAAGCACCTGAAGAACTTTAAGGATAGACATGAGGAAGTGGAAGGTGAATTCTCTTTCTTGTTGCATTCCTCAAAAATGTTGTGACCCTGCTAATCTTCCCTGACTAAGAAACAAAAGCGCAGCCTTAGGGACAGCAGCAAGAAGAGTTTCCTCCTTCAACCAGGCTCCAGGTGCCCTAAACCATGGCACAGGAACCAGGATAGTCATTACAAACACCTCAAAACATTCTGGTATAAAACAAAGCAGAATCTTTTCTGATGACAAGCCCTTCCACCCCTCCATAGAGAGTCTGGTGTTCAAAATTAATATTCTGCCATTATAGTGGATGAAAACTTGAGTCTATTTACTTCGCTATTCAAGATTCTATCTTTCTGGTATTCTGTCTTTGCTGGTATTTTTTTATTCTCTCTTCATTTTTAAATAGGAATTCTGGCTAGCAATATGTCACATTATATCAATGTGTACGGCAGACTATATTGTGTACCACAGTGTGCTGTATATGAACTGCAAGGTACAATTACACCTCAAAACAAGCCCTGAGAGCACCACATCCTGCAGCCATCACTCAGCAGCACATATATCACTTTGCAGAGAGATGATTAAGTCTCCACCCATCAGAGGCATGGTCTGGCTGCAGATGACAACAAATTAGAAAGGCAGAGCACCATCTCTCCAAAAGATAGCTCTGTTTCACAGCTCTAAAACATATGTGGGCTGCCAGTGATCACCAGCTTAGCATGGTAGCCAGGCTAAATAAATGGTTCATGAACATCACATCATGCTCATGTAAATTCACTGTAGCTACATGATTTATCTGCTGTACCATTTAGTATCATCCTCCCTGCATGGTAAATTATTCATGGATCTCTTTTCTAAGAGGATTTCCTATAGTACAGAACACATGGAAAATCATGACTGACAAAAATCTACCTTGTGAAAGAGTTCTTGCACTTCCTGACTATGAATTAGTGCTATCCTGTTCATGGGAACTCAGTGTAACTACAATATTTAGCTGACATAGTATTCGGTATCATCTTGCCTGCACAGTAAATAATTTATCTGTTTACTTCTGCAGGGGACATCATATGAGCAAACTTGAATGGCAGCTGATTACACGCACATCATGTATACCCCAAGAAAGGATTTGCAACAGCCATATGATAGGAGTTCTGGTTACTGCTGCCACCGTAGAACAGCTGAGAAGTGAACACACTGTCTATTGACAAGCCTCCTTTAGGGGAGCATCTATAAATAGATGTGTGATATCACACCAGCTAGCTTCAGCAGGTACCAGCTTGCTGACTTTTCTTAGTGTTTCAGGTGAGCCTGTTAGAAAGGGACTAATGAGTCCTCACTAAGGGTAAGGTTTGGTCACATCATATTCATCTTTCAAAGTCCCCATAAGGCTCTTCAAGGGAACATTAAAAACATCTCTATGGTGTTGGAAATTTTAATGGGTTGTTTATTGGTTTTTCTTTAGATTAGTATAATATCAGCTAACTAAACTTTTTCCCCTTAGTAATTTTAATGCATGATAATTCTTTGTGGTATTTCTTTCTTAACAGGACTCCCTGAGTTAGGAAACTGAAATGGAAGGTAAAATTTCTCATGATGACCAAGAATCAAAGACTTGTGAGGACTCATTGGTATTTTACCAGGAATCTCTTTCAGCTTTTCAGGTTCTTGGGGTTTCCCACTCTGAGTCCCAACTTTGCCACTAAGCGTATGATCCTAAACAAGCAGCAGCTAACTCTGACATGATTATATGTCCTCACTTCTCAAGGAGGCTGCGAGTCTGATGTAGTATTTTTAAACACTTTAAATGAAAAATTACAGCTGCAGTTTACAGATTTGCCTGCTATACCTTTTCCATTTGACAGATAATACATTCTTGTGCATGGTTTTTGCTGTGTCTGTCACCATGTCATGTTGGCTTTCACTGAGTAGTGTTTTACTCCAAGAAGTCTCCTCGAAAGCAATGGACTAGTCCATATCCAAAGCTGGCTAATCCCATCAGGTCCCAGCTGCAAGATTTATGCCTTAAATGCATAGGCTAATGTGCTTCTCAGAAGAATTAAGGGAACTGGATCCTGTTGCTAGATGAGCAAACTAATCTGATTTCTAGTTTATATATCTCTATTGCTTATGGAATATCACACAAAAATGCACAGGTGAACTACCACATTATTAATGTGCACCAAATGAGGATTTGTCATTGATGTAATGCAACTGTTTTGAACTTCTACAGGAACTGACAGCATTCAGCATACTGTATAGCTTCTGAACGTACTGGTTTTGTTTTTAAAACATTAATTTGGGCTGTGAATTCGATGAGATCTACTTTATTTTTGCAGCAAACATTCAATTCAACTGAATTCAATTAAGCTACAATTTATGCCAGTGTAATTAGGAGGAGAATCTAACCTGATAAGGTACAACATGACTTTAAGATGTAGTGCTTAGGCTGTACTGTAAAATATGGTTACATCATGAGGTACAGGTAACACTGCATTCCTAGTCTGCCAGTCTTACCAACTCTAAGCAAACAGAGAAGAAAACAAAATATGATTATTTGGAAACTTCAGAATTCCTTATTGACTCCATAATCAACAAAACTGGATTTTATACTGGAATGGAAATTAATAATCCTGCCATTTTGTTGACATTCTACACTTTTACACAATATGTGGGTCCCCACTGACTTACAAAATTCTGGTGGCTTTTTACTAAAAGTAGGCTCAGATTATATTCAATCTACAGAGACATATGCCAGTGCATGCACTTTGGAAGACATTTTGTTGAATATATTATTAGCTTCAGAATGACAGTGAAAGTTTTGCCTTACAATGAGATGAATTACACTTAGGATAACTGAATCTGTGCAGTTTGCAAACAGAGTGGGCTTCTCTTGTTGCTTGAGCAATGAATTACTCCTGGAACGTGGGCACGAGTTTGCCCAGAGGCACTAATCAGAATAGATACTCTACAAAAGTTATGCTAGAGTACCTCAGGAAGAAAATTTTATTTCTAGAAGAAGCTAACATGGAAAAATGAGTAGAGCAAAATATTTTCTTTCAGTTTTGATATTTGCCTGTTCAGGTAAATTTGAAATGCTAACAGGAGTTAAGATATGACAGTCAGTACGATCAATACATAGAGATAATGTCTCACCTGTCGTTTGGTGACACAATTCACACAAAGACATGCTCATCCTGGCCCATGCAGGGTGGTAGCATCCCTGCTCAGCCTGCTGAAACCAGCCAGCATGGCCTAGGCACACACAACACAAACCTGAGTGAGATGTCATCTAATGGCTCGGCTCCGTTTTATGATATACCCTAGTTGTAGTGTTAACACAACAACAGATGGACATGCGAATCCAAGAACTTTGGAGTATTTTTTGGTGTGTTTATTTTAGCCCTGAATTAAGCAAAGCCTGCATCACAGCCCAGATGCCTTTGGGATTCAGCGGCAAGGTTAAGAGGCTGAACTTGCAGGCAAATTGTGCCAGTCTTTGGAGAAGCAATTATTCTGCACTGACAGACACAAATTTAAAATTACAGAGGTTGAAATTATTGCTCAATCTCTATCGTGTTTCCTGCAGTTCCATACTGGCTCACTGAGAAATTTAGATTTATAGAGAAGACAAAAATAAAAGGTGGCAAAGACTACACATTTTCCTTCAAAATGTAAATTATTCAGTAATAATAAAAACACATGAGTGGCAGATAGGTTTCCCACAGTTCTGTGGTGTTCTGGTCTTTGGCAGTTTCGATTGCATTCAACGACAAGAGACTAAGGAGCCTTTCCTACCAGTCTGCCTTATTTTTTCTTTTTTTTTGGTGTGAAATGGTTGTTGCTTTAATAAAGAACGTTACAAATAAAGCAGTCCGGCAAATGTGAAAAGCCAACAGCAAAACTAGCAGCCATCAGCACACAACACATTAACAATGAAAAATATCTTTGTGGGTTTTTTTTTTCTTAGAACAGTGTGCCTTGGGAACACTAATAATAGGTGCCTCTTTTCCCTCTGAGAATGACTTTCTGCCTTCATCACACATGATATGATGCAGGACTTGTCCAACTGCAGTATCTATATGCAAAGCAAGTGAGAAAAGGAACCTTTGTCTGCTGTTTTAAAAGCAGGAATTCTGACTGGAGAAGGGATGATTAAAATGGTCTGTGTGGCAACGGTAGATGAGTGACTGTCTCCCTGACAACAACGATAATGCTCATATGAATAAAATCCTGTGATTACATGGAAGTCTGGAGGTTCAGATCCTAGAAATGTCAAAAGCAGCTGAGCCTGGCATATCATATAGTATTGTTATCGATTTCTTAATTATCATGTGTGAAACACATTGATATTCAGTTTATTCTACTTATTCTTGAGTAGAATAACTTATTTTCTCTTTTTCTATTGCTGTCTCAAAGAAAGATAACATTTCTAGAACTGTGGCTCTAGCAAGTATCGTTTTCCCAGTGCATGCTGTTAAATTCAAAGTCCCATATATTTATTGCTTTACAATTTCTTAACTGATTCATTCCATTAAGGAAGAATACTATTTGGTTTTCTTCATTGCCAGAAGGCGTATTTATATCAATTAATTGTGTTAGATGTTCACATAATTTCCCCTCATTTCTGGAAAAAACATACAAAGTTAATGTTGTGTAACTTTGAGGAAATGATGCCATTAGGCTCTTTGGAAGAACTCTGACAGGAAAGGTGCTTAATTTCTGTGGAAATAAGGGGCTAGGCTTCAGAGCCAGTTGCTTTTTTTAAATTTTAAATCAAACAGCATGCATC
This sequence comes from Psittacula echo, assembly GCF_963264785.1. Taxonomy (NCBI): domain Eukaryota; kingdom Metazoa; phylum Chordata; class Aves; order Psittaciformes; family Psittacidae; genus Psittacula; species Psittacula echo. Next base: position 50,536,343 of record NC_137743.1, read on the forward strand.
TGTAGCTTCATTATGGCAAAGAAAGTACATGTTTGTGAGCTGTAATCAGTAGAGAAGTGCCAGTTCTCTGAACTAAAATATTTATATTTCAGACAAGCTGCAATCCAGAGGATTCCCAGGCTGCATGGCCTGAGTCTCTTGCGTCTGACGTACATGCTCTGAGGAATATGAGATTATCTGGTATTTTGGGGTGAGTGCAGGGAATGCCCCATTTCAGTGGGCAGTTATTCAGCAGAGAGAGAGAGCTTGTGGAGCTGAGCAGCTGCCTCCAGGGTCCTGCTAAGCCCTGAGTGTTAAGATGTCTTGCTAAGCTAAGATGCCAAGCAGCAGCTGGGGTACATTCTCCCCCTTCTTCTGAGACTAGCCTAACCACTGGGGCAAGTCAGGCTCTCTTTACAGCTTGGCTCTTATCTCCCAGTGCTTTTAATACAAATCAGGAACATAACAATGCACAAAATGTGTGAAAATGAAAACAAAACATGTTTTCCCCTTAGGTCTACCCAAATGCTGCACTCGCTATTGCAAGATGTAAGTCAGATGCCGGGCTGAGACTCCACCATGACAAAGCACAGACAAGGGGACTATGTCTTTTTTTACCGTTTTGGCAGTTCCTGCTCTCATCCCTACCCCTGCCAGCCCAACTGCAGTGGTAAAAAGCACAATGCTCAACTCATATAATGAAATGAGCAGAAGATCTTGTACTGTAGAGTTATAATGACATGTTCATCAACCTAGTTTTTAGGAGCATGCCCACAGCAAGACAAGCAGCGGCTGGGCTGGTAGCTGCACTTGCACCATGCAGAATGCTGCTGGAACAGCACACAGCAGCAAGATTGCTTCCAGCACTAGTGAGACCTTGGTGATTTCTGAGAGCTGAACACAGCACCATGAGATGAAACAGCCCTCGGAGCACTGCACTGGGCACGGGAAAGCATCAAGATATGCAGAGCTACACAGAAAAAGGTCTTCATCTCTGTCTAGGCATGGTGGATGCAAACTAGGTTTACTTAACACAGTTTACACCAAGCTACCCCAATATCACATGTCAGCAAATGATTCCTAGAGGCCAGCATCTTCCTCATGAAATCACAGATCATTTTCTTCCATCCACAATGGTGTTTGTTATACAAACACAAACATGGAAGCCAAGGCAGAAGCAGGCTGACCCAAGATCACATTCAGAAGTACTTCCCATACAGGCACTCATGCTACCAAAACACCCAAGAACAAAATCACCTAAGGGGGCAGGGACACCTACTGCTGGGTGCTCACTGCAGCCCAAACTTGTTCTCTGAGCCTTGCATCCAGGCAAGCTCTCTGGAGGAGCTGCCTTTACAAAGAAGTTCCTGCGCTTCCAGTCCTGAACTGACTAGTGACAAATAAGAAGGAAGTTGTTCATATGATATTGACTGTCGTTTTAATAGGCTACTTATCACACCATTGCTACTCACATCTGCTATAGTAGAGCTCAGAAGCGTCATTGTTCTGAGCACCATACTAACACAGGGGAAGGTGATTCCCTGCATGCTAATCATCTTTCACATATGATGATATATTTTCCTTTAGTTATAGGGAGAGCAAAAAAACCCAAAACAAAACCTGTAAATGCACTGCTCAATTTTCAAGCACAGCTTTGATAGCAAAAGAAAAGTAATTAGTAGCATGGTCTCCGGCAACCTGACAATAACCATTTCATAGAATCAGAGAGGTTTGAGTACATACTTGTAGAGTATCTATTCAGAATACACTAGTTTAATTTCTATGGGATGACTAGAATATAGCAAGCCAAATAGTTTTCCTTCATTTGTTATGAAAAAGCACTCCAATTAAAAAATATCTTGAAGTAAGAATAATAAAATCATACTTAATGAAGTTCAATTTTGAAATATTTCCTAGAACAACAGTAGCATGTATTAATTGAATGAAATAAAAGTTAAAACTCAGAGTAGTGTAAAAGACAATATCAAAAGATAACCATAGCATATGTTTGTTTATGTAGCTGATTTTTTCAGCTGATCTTACCATAACTACTACTGCTTTTCAATATGTCCATAACTGGGCTTTACACTGAGGCTTTGGTAATGCTTCAGTCCAACTTGCTATAGGATTCTCTTTCCCAAAGAGCTGGAAATAGAGTCCATGACACTTATGACATTTGGTTTTTCTACCTTTTGGCTACAAACTGCAGCATTATTTTCTAGTCCTCTGGCCTGCCTTCCTAATGAGGAAGCAGGGGGGGTGCTCATCTCATTGGGATGAACAGTCAACACAAAGTCAAAGAAAATGCTTCAAGCAGGATTTTTTTTTTCATATAAAAGCATTTATGAAGTAATTCTGAAGGCTGCATTAATTCATTATAACCACCTGTTCACAGATAATTCACAATAAACAGAGGGGGGAAAAAAGCTTGATGGACTGTTTACTATGAATTGTGTGCCAGGTTGTGGGCACAGTCGCAGCAGTCCTTGCATGTTTGCCTGCTCCAAGAGCTTTGTGAAACTCAGCCAGGGCTGCAAATTCAACAGGGATGGGTGCTCTATTGCCTAATTCACGATGAAGGGCTACTGTAAGTATAGCCAGTGGAAGTTTTCCCACGTATTTCAAAGAGTGACAGGGTGAATGGTGACACAATCAAAGACTGTACTGCCTGCAGACCTATTAAGTAGATTGGTCCCTTGAGCATAAAAGGTTCTTCAATAAGCAATGAATGTTTTTCAGACACACAGGAACTGCTGCACCTACCATTCTTTAGAAAAAAAAAAAGGCTTCAAGTTTGCCTACACTGAATAGCCATTTAGGTTTGTGCCATTAATGCCCTTTGTTCCACAGCTGACAAACACTTCATTTAAAACTCATTATCTACGCAACCTGCTTTTTTTTTTTTTTTTTCAATTGTGAAGGCTAGAAATTGTGACTCTATTTCCATTTCAGATTTGTGACTACTTTACACTCACCCTCATGACAGCTTTTTATGTGAACTAAAATAGTTTTCGATGGTGTTTCTTTCCCCAGTTCATCTAATTGAAAGTGATCACAGATCTTGCTCTTCCCTAGGCTGAACAAATAAAACCCTTCTGTTCTTCCTCCATATGATAGTCTCCACATCTCAGTCATTACCTCATACCTGATCCATTTTCACATTCTCTCTCATGTATGTGAGCAATGAGGGCATCATATATTTTTCCAGGATAACTCTTAAGAGTTATTTGTATAAGAGCATTATTAAAGCCATAGCTTTCAAAATACCTTGAATAATGTTTCTCAGTGTTTCCATCTGTTTGATGGGTGTGGAGTGGTCGTGTGCAGGGGAGCAGAAGCTTCAGGTCTCAGGATATACTCCTAAAGTAAGTCATGGGACACCTGTGAAGAATGTACCCAGCCATGCCAGTCAAGTCTGGCATGGGGGTGTTTTAAAAGTATCAAACCTCAACACTACCTTCTTCAGGCTTTCTTTTCGCAGTATGTCTCCTAATTATTTATCATTGTTTGGAAAGTGCAGGAATAAAACTATGGAAAAAATCAAGCAAGACTTGTGGAAATGAGAAAATTATTTTCATGGTAATACAGTAAAGATTTTAAGGCTAACGTTGCATGGGCTGTTATTGCACTGCACAATCTATCACAGCTGTACTTTGTAAAATTGAACTACTTTTGCACCTACATTTTATAATTTATACTGGGTCTTTTATGTCTAGTCCTACTAGCAGCTAGTGAGACCTATCAGGCAAACATCCCATTTATTTTGGTACATTCAGCTAAAGTTTTGCTAGAGACCAGACATGGTATTTCAAAGATGTTTTATTTTGGCAGGGAGGGCTTTGCTCAGTCTATTTGTCTTACTACTGGATACAGGTTTTAATTTTTTTTTTTTTTTTAAACAAAAGAGCATACATCATTATTTCAGGAAATGAAACACTTCTGTTAGAGGCTATGAAGACACCATAACCAAAAATTTGGACTGGATCTATATCTCTTTACATTCCTTTGCATATCTCATGACCAGCATATTTAGATACTGTCTCTCTTTCTAGGTGACAAGAAGGATAATAGTGAAAGATAAAACAGTCATTCTTATCACCAGTAATATTCAATTCCAAACATTCTGGGTTAAAATTGCTCTTTTCAGACAAAGAATTGCTTTAGTTTCTCTCTCCAGTGAAGAACAGGCCTGTGTTAATTTATCTGGAATAAACATGCATATAGCCCACATTGTCCTCTGATAATGTTGTTTACAGTTGTTGTCCCTGTCCAGTGTGTCGTAGATGTGGACTGTTACAGATGTATGGAGTGTTAGAAAGGACTGTCTTTGCTACTAGCATGAAGTAGCTATCTCTCTTTGTCTCCCTGCTGTTTTCATTAGGTCTTATTCATCTGCCCCTGAGAGTGAGAGAGTCAAAGTCATCTGCCCGCTGGTTATTATGCTGTTGCACAAAGGGGTTCTTCAGCCTGGAAAAGGAGACTGAAAACAAGTCTGTTGATAAATTATTGTGACCCATCTATTCCTATTTAGAATCACTGCAGCTGTCTGAAGCTGAAGTTAACACTCCCATCTGCACATACCCATGGTGTTTTAAACCCATAAACAGAAAAAAACCCCAAGATTATGTATCAGGAAATTCAAGCAAGTCCAAAGCTATCTCACATAGCTTCTTCAAGTATTTAAAGTTTCTTTTAACCACATTTAAAATAGTACTACATGTTTGGTGCAATTTCTCTCCCCAGGTTGGTATCAAAAAGCTGAACATATCATAGGGCTCAAGTTTTTCTATTAATGGAAGATGATGTCAGAACAGGTACAGAAAACTACCTAATTGTAGTCAACGAGAAAACATTGCTGATCAGCATATATACTGTCCCATGGACTTTTCCTGTATGCCACAAACCCCAGATTTATTATTCCAATAAATATACAAAATTTCCTGTGGTCTGTAATATAAATATATTCACCTTCAGATGTATACTGGAGATAGCAGGAAATCAGTAGCTGCCTGGTTAACTGAAAATAAGTACCTACTGCAGTTACTAATATTTGTTAGGAACAAAATGCATAATACCTAGCAAATGGAAACGAAAACTCTCTGCTGTTACTGGAGCAGCTACCATATAGTAACGGACTGTATATTAGAAACTACATTCACTTTCAAAGCCATATTTGCTTCTGATATATATCTTTCCTGTCTGACATGATTCAAAAATTTTACCGCATGCAAATCCCTACACTGCAGGAAGCAAAATCAAATATGCAGTACAACGTCAGTGATACCTAGTCAGACAGCAATATGTAGAAAAGCATTCTGAGTCATCTTGAACTGGAATTTGCAAAGCAATGCTGATGAATGGGAGGGAGATTTCACCGGCTGCATGAAGGAGGCAGGCAATTATTCCTCTCTTCAATGTGGTGAGGCCTCAGTGACTCTCCAGAGGTCCCTCACAATACTATATAACACTACTTACATCTGTGAATATCAAGGTTAGTGCTCCTGGTTGAAAATAAACCAAAAATAATTGTAAGAGAGAATGCCAAAAGTTAAACCAGAAAGCTACTGCTGCACTAAGGGATTTTTGCGCATTGACCTAGTGCTGGTATTAATGACTGCTGCATTAAGCTTTTTCCCAAAGTTTTATATTTTACAACAATCACCCAGACGTGTTTAAATGTTCTTCGATTTTAAAATCCAAAAACCTGCCTTCTCACTACAACCTTCATCTAATGATGCAGATAATTTTCCAGAACTTAATTATGAGATGACAGCCACATCCTTCCTGGAAACAAATGACTTTCAGAGGAAAAGAGCAAACATCTTGCTAATGCCATTGGTGTTTTATCTCTGTACTAAGGGCCCTTCTCATTGGAGCTAATTGCAAAGAAATGATTTTGGCAGAAATGGATGCTCTTTCTACCCTGGGAGAGAATGATTTCTACAGGAATTACTGTGCTAGTACAGGACAAGTCTGCCAGCATAACCAGAAATGAGGGCTGACAGCTCTGCATCCCAGGGATCACACAACCTCATGCAAGCAGGCCTGCTGCCGGCTTTTCTGCATCCTCAGAGAGCCAACAGCCACTCCCTGTGGCTTGTCCTGCCCCGATAGCACTGCAGGGCTGAGCAGAAACCAGGCTGAAACACCTCTGCTAAACAGACACCCACACTGGAGCAGCTGCAACCAATTAACAAGTATAGGACACACTGAGTCTAATTCCCACCTGCAGATCTATCATCCAGCTCCTCATAAAAAAGCTGCTCTTTAAAGTGGCATGAAGTGAGCCCACACATAGTTAGACCTGGAGTTATAGCCTATGAGCACTGGTGAGTAAGTTATTTCCCACATTCATCCACATGTGGGTTTCAGGCTGTCACATACCAAACCCAAAGCAGCATAAGTACTACGCAGTTATTCAAACCTGTTAATAGGAAATAATCTCAGGGAGCAGTTTACTAATTACCTAAAGAGGGAGGGGTTTTACAGCCTAAGTACCTTGCCTTTGGGAACTCTTACCTACCTTTGCCTGTCAAGCTTTTCTCTGACGCAACATCATATTCAGACAGAAAATTAAACAGCTGAAAAACAGCACATCTGGATTGAGGCTGTGGTTTACTCCAAGAAAGTGTGTGTGCCTTCCTGGGACACAGCTTCTTGGTTCTCCCTCCTGTCGTGGGAAGGACCTGTGGCTGGCAATAGGCTGGAGAACAACAGAGATCATCTTAGGAGCAAAGTGGTATCAGCCATGGGACAGAGGAATGAATCCTACAAGACAACCTAAACAAAACACACAGAGTACCCAGCAGCTGTGCAGTAGAAGACAGAGGCTGGGCTGTTTTGGAGGAAAGATGGCTCATCCTTGCCCTCATGGCAGCACCAACAGCATTCCCATTTCTCAGCAGTGAGATTGCAGAGAGCTCAGTCTCCCTGTGACTGTGCAGTGTGCATGACCAGAGTGTCCACACAGATGCTCCTTAGAAGAGACAAGGTATCCCCAAGGTCCCTTAGACGAGGAGCTAAAACAAGCCTTCTGGATCATCTCTGAGGTTCCTCCTGTCTCCAGCGTCCTTCAAACCACAGAGACTCACCTACTCACTTTGGCTGCCCTGCTTGCCAGCCCTGTGGGCAGGCTGCTCACTTCATGGAGGAATTTGCACAAAGGTCTAAGATCTCCAGCTACAAAAGTACTCTTATTAAAACTCTACAGAAAGAAAAAAAGTTGAATGGAAGGGTTGTTATTCCAGATTGATCAAAGGAAATGTTAAAGGATGAGATTTATCACTCTTCAGTCCCTTCTCTGTACAAATCAAGGATGTTTCATAGACATGCTGAATACAGATATCATTGACGGCTACTGTCTGAATAACTGTCCACCCTGAAAATCATAGAATCATAGAGTGGCTTGGGTTAGAAGAGAACTTAAATATAACCTAGTTTCAATCCCACTGTCACAGGCAGAGACACCTTCCACTAACCCAGATTGCTCAAAGCCCCATCCGACCTGGCCTTGAACATTGCCAGTGATGGGGCAGCCACAGCTTTTCCGGGCAACTTGTGCCAGTGTCTCACCACCACTACAGTAAAGAATTTTTTCCTAATATCTAATCTAAATCTCCCCTCTTTCAGCTTAAAGCCATTCCCACTTCCTTCTGTCACACTGTCCTTGAAAAAAGTCCTTCTCCAGATTTCTTGTAAATCAAATCAAAGTTCCATTATACACCAGGAAAAGGTGAAATCCAGCAAGGCTTTTCAAATGTTATGTCAAAGTGATGGGAAGTTTTTGTGCCATGCAAATTGCCACAGCCTTTCTAGTGCCCACTGAGCAGAAGTGGCCAGAGAGATTCTAGATTTTTTTTCCAAAGTTTGCTGCGCTTAGTGTTAAGTGATTTATGTTTACAAAGAACCCCAAATCCAGCATTTCTTACATAAAAGCAATAAAGAGCACAAATTCCAATTCTTCATAACATTTTTCTGGACCTGCAGTTACTTTGACACTGTTGCTGGAAGGTGTAATTCAGTCATCCCAGACAAAAAGAAAATGAGCCCAAACCTCACAAATCAATACTGCTGTCTTTTGATGCTCTGCACCTTTCTAGGTGTTTCTCAGAGATCCTCAAATGAAACAGCAAAAAGGGGAAACACAATTAATACATTCCCCATGAAGCACTACCCAGGCTACATCTTTGAGGACTTATGATGACTGCAACAACTCAGCTCAGCAGAGGCTTTTGTGTTCAGCACACTGCATCATCTCCAGGGAGCTCCCTTTACAACACTTATAAATGAGAAAACAAGGTAACTTTAGACTGCACAGCTGCAGGGTGCATGTGAAAAGTGATAAAATAACACTGAATTAATCCATTCATTCAAAGGCCACTGAATTGTAATGCATGGATTTAATGAGGTTGGACTCTAAATAGCTAACAAGTGAAAAAAAAAAGAAGTTAAAAACATTATTACACCTTCACATCCCACACCTAGCCCTCTCTGCTAATCTCCCAGGAACAGTTGCAGGCAGGCTTCCCACATTATGTAGGTCAGTGCCTACTCTAAAACTCACCTGTTTTAGTGAAAATTGAGAGCAGGCACTGGAGACATGCTCTCTGACCTGAGCACTTCAGAGTCACGTAGGTAGAGATAGTTTTGTTTTTTTCTTTGTGTTTGAATTTTGTCCCTCACAAGGCTTGAGTGCAGACAAACCATGCAGATCAGGCTAATGCTCATTCTCAAAGCTGTGCATAGAGCCTTACAGCCACGCTGCAATACCTTATGGCTGTTGAGGTGAACTGGGAACTCATAGTTTAGATGTATTCACTGCTAATTTTTTTATAATTACAATTACATGTTATAACTTAAATCAGGTGAAAAGAGTAGCACACCATAATTTACTAAGGCACTAATGTACAATAGTCATCAGTTATTGGGAGAACATTGGATGGAGTCAAATTTTAGGTAGTAACATTCTATTACTGTCACAGCATCCTGGATAGTAACATCCTAGTACTGTCACAACATCCTGGATGCAGGTTGTGGTGAACATTGCCCTTGGCCAGGCACAGCAGGCACTGGGGACCTGCAGAGCCAGAGCCACCTCAGATCTAGCCACTCCTCCCTACCCGCAGGCATGCTCCTCCTCACCTGCCTGGACACAAAACATTTCTTCCCACAAGAACCCTGTGTGCTCTCCCTCCTTGAGGAAAAGAAGGACCATCATGGGTGACAAAGAAGTGATATGGCATTTGGAACATGAGATGCTCATATTTCAGTCTGGTCAACCTGGGCTAAGAACCTAAACAGGGTGAAGAAACTTGATTTTTTTTGCACAAAATATTTGGTAGTACCATGTTTCATATCACAGACACATATCACAGGAACATGAAGGCTATTGCATAAGGATGAATATGCAGCAATTACACTGGGGGGAAGCAGGGGCTCTTCATCACTTCACTGCATTGCTGAGTCAGAGCCAGAGGCCATGATTCACCACAATGCACTCGTGCAGTGCTGACACAGGCTACTCTTGAGTAACAAAACTCCTGTAGTGTTTTCTGCAGGGGCAGCTATAGCAACATAGAGTGTTCTGGACAGATTTCTGAGTAACTGAAATTCTCTTAGCTTTTCAAATGGATCATTTCATCTTCATTTTAGCCTTGTACAGGCTTATAAAAGTAGCTGATTTCAGTTTGAGTACAGTGACTTTCACACAAACCAAAGTAACTATAATCTACTGACACAAAACCTGTTTATATAAACACAGTTTACTTAGATGGGAAATAGTATTCTTATACGTATCATGATATGACAGTTTACTAGCAGTATAACTCTCTCCATGTGTATTGGTTAGCACATCAAGGTTTTGGTAACAGAGGGACTACAGGGATGGCTTCTGTGAGAAGCTGCTAGAAGCTGCCTCCCTGCCCAATAGAGCCAATGCCAGATGGCTTCAAGACAGACCAAGGCCAAGCCCATTAGCGATGGTGGTAGCACCTCTGGGATAACAGGTTTCAGAAGGGGAAAACACCTGCATAAAATCAACTTCAGCCAGAGAGGAGTGAGGATATGTGAGAGGAACAGCTCTGCTATAGAAAGTGCCTCACACACACGCACAAACATACACTCCCACCCCAACTTGCTCCAAACTTTGTTACTGCCTGGAGCAAAACACTGCTTGGTCAGGAAGCACGGATCATCTCAGGGAAGCAAACCTCATGTTGTTCATCCCAGATGCATATCTTTCCGGTAACTTGTCACTTGCATAATCTACTTCCCTAAAAAGGGCTATTTATAATCTCTGGGGACATTTTGTGAACTCCCACGGAGCAGGCAAGGACACAGGGTATCTCACAGACTGGGGAAATCGGAGGTGTGGACAGACTGTGAGCGACCTGAATTTTCTGAGATATCAAAACCCCATGTGACAACATAAAAGCCTAAAAACATGTAGAAGGGGTACAGTAAAAATAAGCAGATCAATAGAACCTACATAGACTATTTCCTCCATCAACTGAACATAGCTGAGTAAGTCTGCAAAGCCTGGAGTTGAAGGTCACTCAGATCTGGATTTTGAAAACTGGAAGCTCCTCATTTTCAGAAATCGAATCCTAGATGAGCTGGCTAGGGTATTTCTGGCAGTACAGTTTGAGTGTTTCAGGCTTACAGTTGATGCACTCAAGACATCTTTACAATCTTAGCTGCACCTTAGCACAGCATGTTTCCTAAGGACTGCACTGGCAGTGGAAATAACCCATAACATAATGGCAGTCCCCCTCTGGTTTCTAAATATAATTCAACTCTCCTTGAGACTTAAAACATTTTTTAATCTTTCTCACAGATGTTAACTTCGCTTCGGTGCAGACTGCTTTAAAATACATACACAAGCACATGTTGCTAAACGCACTCAGTATAGGTGCATATCTGACTCCATTAAAAAGATGTGCCCACTGGTCTGTGAAGAGTAAAATTAATTCTGCATGAAAAGGCTTTTATTTGTGTGGTTTTGGTGACAAACCCTCTCAGATAGATGGGAAAGGTGTTATTAAGCACTGTGTTATTCCAATGCTATCACACCTATATCCCCAAAACCCCTATTTCTTTACTACCCCCGCAGCCTTCTCCTGTCGCAGGAGGTGCAGTTGCTGCCATTGATGCAGCTCTACAAAACCCAAAAGCCAGCCTCACAAACCTGGGGTTTATCCAGATGAAATAAAACAGAAAACTGCTTTAAAATCTATTGTACAACATGACTGTGGTACAGACAGCACAGACCCAAGAGTGGTGCAGGGAAACCAGAGAGAGCATACTGAATATGACTGTGCTCTGTGCGTGACTGACAGGGCTGTGGAAAGGCCCGAGGAGCTGCTCCCATGCCTGGTAGGGACCCAGAGCACACAAGCTGTGGCCAACCCAGAAAACTCAGCTGTGCCCAGGGACATTGCTGGGTGCCCCTGTCATCAACACTTCTAAATCTTCAGGATTTTTTCCTTTTTTTTTCTTTTTCCACTTTTTTTCCCAATAGAATAAAAAATAAAAACCAAAAGAAACCAACAGAACCCAACAAAACAAACCCCAAACCAAACAATTAAGAGTTTACATTTTTCTCATGTGCGATTTACCATGGTTTGTGTTCACATGCTAATCGATACAGTTTGACAAGACCTGTGAAACACAGAAAAAGGGGAATTGGTATTTAACTCTTCCAGTATTAACGACAAGCAGTATTGCTGCTGGGGTGTGTTTGTGCTTGTTTTTAAATAGAACATGGTTTTACTTCCTGGAAGCAAGCAGTATTTCTACTAAGCACTATATTTGTGTAGTAGTACTAAAATCAGAACAATTTACTCAAGAGCACACACAGGTTCATTTCAAATCTACATCTCTTTAGTGTTTAGTTTAGAAGGTACATACTTATCCCAGTACTTCTGTGTAAATATCTTTAAATGAGCCATTTCCAAGAAAGTCTAAAGTTTCATTTCAATATTGTCTGTAGGCTAATCAAAATAACAGAAATACTAGTCTTACTGGGAAAAGAAAGAGACAAGATGGAAAGAGCAGTTGAACACACTTCATTTACAGAAAACAAAGATGGTCTTCTTTTGTACAGTATTGCAGTGGCTAGTGCTATCTTCATCTTGAACCATTCAACCACTCCTCTTCCCACTGCTTTCTCCTCTTTATTATCTCCTCACATTTATTTCCATCAATGGGCAGAAAAGCCCAGACTGAGACGCAAGAAACTTTTAGCCTCTAGGTAATGGAACCAGCCATTGTATTCTGCCTGACCAAGCAGCCAAGGCTTCTTTTTCCTGCAGGGGTTTGGTTTTGGTTTTAAAATGTCTCATATGCTAATGATAGATTAAAGGAATACCCATGGGCTTGTCAGCATGCGGTCATGTAATCCATTACTGAATGGCCATGTCACTCATAAGAGCATGCTGTTTCCCCCATTGGTGAAATCTTCAGGAGTTTCCCAAATTCTCTATTTCTTGAGACCCTTTAGGCTCATTGGGCTCATACTTCTGTACAGTAGAGGAACGGGGATGTTCACTCTCAAGATGGTGGGATGAAATCATCAAGATGCTCCTTGGCAGCAGTACAGCAGTGCATTCAGCACCTTGTGGCTCTGCCAAGGAGAACCGGCCCTGCTGCCTGTAATCAGCAGGGCAAAGAAGCTGCTTTTATAGCAAGACTGTTTCTTCCTTTGTACTTCTGTCCAAGCTGCTGCCAGCAGATGTTGGCAGGGATTTCAATAGCTGTTTTGAATCAGTTCCTGGCGAAGACACAGGCAGGTTGAGCCTGAACATCCTCTATGGAACTGCACTGAGGTTTTTGTGTATTCCTGGTCCAGCCTGGCCAACAGCCAGAGCTGCATTTTCTCATGCATAAGAGATAAGAGAACCTGAAGAATACGTAAGCAGTATGTGTATTTCCTGCCCACCGCTGTCCCCACAGGGACCTCTTGTGCCCCTTCAATCACGTGTCAGTCTTGTGCCACTATCACGTCCAGAGTTGTCCATGTTTGCTTTTGCTCTGCATCATGCTGTCCTGCAGCTGTGCAAAGTTCACTGGAAAACAAGACTGAAACACAAACCAACACCTTGTATTTCCCTTTCAGACTGGGACTCCATTTTCCTCAGACACTGAGAAAAGAGGCAGCTTTGCATCAGATTGCTCTGCCTTGGAGGAGTCAAAGCCAGGTTAATAACATCATTGCCGCAGTTGAGAAGTATCACTGGCAGCTAGAAAAAGTGAGAAATTTCACATCCTGAACACGGAGCTTCCTCCTGAGAACGTCCCTGTGGCTTGCTGCCCTCTCACAGAAGCAAATGTACCTTGAAATTTTGCTGTCTGTAGGAGGCTATCTGTAGGTTGAGGGGACTGCAGCATCTCAGTCCCAGTGGGAAACACCTCAGTTGCTTCTTCTCCCTGCTGACAAATACCACTGAGAGGGGTGCAGGTGGGAGGAAAGTGAAATTTGTTTTTATACTGTTTCATGTGCTGGCATTGGACTTTGTTGTGCTTTGACCATGTGAGTGCCACAATCAGGATCGCAGGCCGGCCCCAGCACCCATTTCCCATGACAGGGTGAAAGCATTAAGTGCAGCTCCACTTTCCCTTGCCGCTATACGACTGCTCATGTCCCCATCAAACACAGTTCTTTTTGGTCACAGGCAGTGGCTTCCATTGAAACAGTAATTGTGATGTATCAGGAGTCAGGGCAAGACTTTCGGCAGCAACAAAAGGTGACAAAAGAGAATTCAGTCCTTCCTGGCAGCAGCTGTGGGGGCTGCACATAATCCAGGAGGAGATGAAAAGCTCCCTGCCTGACTGCAGAACAGGAAAAAAAGGCAGAAGGAAAGAAAGCAAAATGGAAGGTTGGAAAAAAGTAGCAGCAGACTACAAAACCAAATGGGTGACTATCTCCATTTGTGGAAATCTGTTATTCCCTAAAGCACTTAGGAAATGCTTTCCTTAAAGCAGCACATGAAGGGGATGGATCAAAGCCACATGGAACCGGACCCCAGGCGTGCAGCTCTCCACCCTGTAGCAGGACAGACCCAGGCTGTGTTGCCGGAGGGCCCATGGTTCCCTTTAGAAAAGGGCACCCAGTGACACAGGCAGATGTGCACAGCTGGCTGCTGTGTGACACTGTCTTTTTAAAAAGCTGAAAGAACAACTCTTTGGAAGCACTGGCATTACCTAAAATGTCATGAGGCTTTCAAACCTCCAAAATCCCATTTTCCTCCCCTACCTGTCCCATTTAGTTTTCATTGAAGGTATAATCTCAAATGACGGTTTAGAGCCTCAGTTTGTCAAACCATGGGTGCACTCATTTAAAAGAGCAATCACTATTAGCTGCTGTGCACCCCTCAGTGCTTAATAAGGCAGATAAGCTTCTTTAACCAGTCAGCTAATGCTGACCTGCTTTTGTCCCCCTCAGATGAAGGCCAAGATTAATTACTCTCCTCTCCTGAAGTCCTCAGCCAGCTACCTCCTCACCCTGCTCCAGCCCATGATGAGAGCCAACCTGAGAGAACAGTGTTGGTGGTTCAGACATCTCAAATTCTTGCAAGCCAAAGCAAAATATTTTCCTTCATACTGTCTCTTATATTTGGAATAAGTGGCTTTTGTGGTCATTAAATGCTCCGATAAAGTGCTGGCATTTAACCATCCCTACAAGCTGTTTAGTTTACATTGCAGAAAGTACACTTCCTAGTATGACATTATCCCTTAATTCTTCTAATGAATTGTGTGTTTTTTTGTAGTCAGCTGGACAGTAAATCATAAAGGCTCTTTACAATTGGTTTTACAAAATGGAATTTAAGGACAGCACAGGGAGAAGACCACATTGTTAAAAAAATAGATAGGCAGTTTAGTTACTGCCTGCAATTTTCAGCTGAGATCCTACCATCTGTTTTATTCTGTTTCTCTTTGACTTCCGCACTTTGCCAGGGGCTCACGTGCTTGGAGGCTGCATCCCGCACAAATGCCTGGCAAGCACCCCAGCCCTTGCTCCCTTCTGCCATCCATCACCTGTACAAGTACATAGTTTCCCTGCCTTTCTGTTTCCTAGAGTCTGCACGGCAGGTATTTCTCCTGTAGTTGGAGACTGTTCAGTCACCTTGAGCCTAGGCTCTGCTAGACAGGACAAACATTGTTGCAGGAGACACAGACAGTGGCTGCAGCATTGTGGAAACCTGTACACAGTCTAGAAAATGCTGGGCCCAGCCAGGCACCCCTGGAGAAGTTTCAGCTTTTTCCAACCACAGGTCAGTAAAGTTACCTGGAGGATGCAGGGCAAGTTAAATTGAGCAGTGCGGGTACTTTGATGATGCTGTAACACTTGGTAGAGATAATTAATATACTTCTCCAAACTGATGAAGCTTCGTATTCTCACTGCAAGAATCAAGTAAAACAAGTTCCCAGTTTGCAAATACTCAAGAAACTTTCTGGGTTTAAGAGCAGTGTTAGGACTCCGGATCTCATGCGTGCACAAGGCTGCCCTGGCACTGACACTCCACAGCCTGGGTGTGCAGTGGGGGAACCAGGTATGGAAAAGGTAAAAGAAATCCCAGGACACAAGAAAACCTGCCAGAAAATCACAGGAGCAGCAACATCCAAGAGTTTTGGTTACCTGTTGTGCCTAGCATATGGGCAGGGAAATAAGTCAGAATTAGAGAGTCCCTGTGGGATATTAAGACTGGAAAGGCCATGTTCCCTCCCAGAAGAGCCAGTTCACACCCTCTGGTCCTTGAAAGGTGGAAAGCCATGAGGAGGTGTCAGATTTTGGTAGACATGAAAATCCAACTGCTTCCCTGGGCCGTGCCATGCAATACCACTGTCGTATTGGCCAGATTATAGAGCGTCCCTGTTCAGACTGCAGCTGCGTGTGTTGCTGATGTAACTGAAAGCCAAGCCAGAAAGAAGATTAAAAAAAAAAAACAAAAAACACAGAGAAAAAAAGAGAGAAAAACAACACGTTTTAGTTTCGGCCAATGACACTTGGGACACTTTATATCAGAACAAGTGGGCATTTGTCTAGGTTAGGCCATTTGTCACACCAGCAATGATGCATTTATTATTTATCCATGCCCTATATCTAGAGAAAGAAAAATCAAAAGGGTTATGTAAACCCTGAGCTGGGATTTCTAGATCCTCGCTTAGACACCTGGTGTACCAGTTTCACCCACTCAATTAGGCAGAAAGAGCAAAAAGGAGTCCTTCGTCAGAGAGTGGGTACCATTAAGTGCATGCTTTGAGTTGCTCTTGTGTAGCTGAACTGTAATTTTCCCCAAAGTGGGGAGGGGAAGAGCTCTAACTACCTACTGCTGGAAGGCAACTGAAGGTGTTATGTCTGTCAATAAAAAGCTGTCCAAGGCCAAGCAGCTCAGCTCTCTGCTCTTGGTGGGAGGGAAGGAAGAGGGATGCAACTGTGCTGGCAAGAAGGGATGACAGAAGGCTGCCTCAGGCAGGTTTAGGACATACCTTTTCCTTCCCTTTCATTAAGAAGGGACAGTCACAAATCCTTCGTCAAGAATAGTGAAATTAATTCATCTCAACCTGACTTTTCACCTTTTGGTCCCTCACTCTTATTTTTGGGTACAATCATTCTGCCTTGGTATTGGATGATAATAGTAGGTAGTGATGCACCCCGGGCAAGTGCATATATATAATGCATAAACAGCCTAAATATTGACCTTTCAACGGCAATTACCCTTATAAGGCAAAGGTTGGCAAAATGAAGATGCACGTTGTTTGCCCTGTGCGTAGTAAGGTTTTGAGAGCAGTGGAGTCTCAGATCTTAGGAACAGTCATACGCAGCATCACAATATTTTGGTACTTAGCTTTGTAAATATTAACTCATAGGAATTCAACCATATATCAATAATTAAAAAGCTTTTTGGCTGTGAAAGAGTAGGTGGCCAAATGAAGCTCATGTTGTGTATCAAAGGTCAAAGAAGCAAATCAT
Organism: Psittacula echo; assembly: GCF_963264785.1. NCBI lineage: Eukaryota > Metazoa > Chordata > Aves > Psittaciformes > Psittacidae > Psittacula > Psittacula echo. Next base: position 50,553,291 of record NC_137743.1, read on the forward strand.
TTTAATTGAATACGCAAATTGTACAAACTGTCCAGATGTCAAGAAGTTTGAAAGCAAAGATATGAGCTTTGTAAGTCATTCCAGAAATCAAATTAAATGCATGTATCCTTAAATTAATTAATTGTAATTAGAGAATTAGGGAATTGCAGCCTTACCAAAAGGGAGATGGCAAGAAACGACAAATTTACACTTGTAGACTGAGGATAATTTGAGTTTTTAAGGTACATTGCTGTTTACTAAAAACCTAACCATTTTCGATTTTCAGGTGGCTTCAGGCACCAGCATTCTATAGCTTCAGCTTCTGCATTCCAGATATGTATTTTGGGATTTTACAACCCTTATGGTTTCTTCCATTATCTCTCACCACACATGTGTAAAAACCTCACAAAACCAAAATCTGACAGACTGCACAGGGGAACAGTAAAACTGACTATACACGGTGTGTTGTGAAACTCAATAAACTAAACAAATAGAAAAGCAGGTGGTATATTTTCTTAATTTGTTTCACCTACCTTGGGTGTTGCTTGGAACAGCATTAGGTAGGCATTTGCTGACAACTGTGTGTGTTTGCAGCAGATGGTGCTCCATTAAAAATGTGATCTCAGATGGAGAGCTCTGGGAAGCCCTCGAGAGACTGAAGAAACTGTCAGTCACGTATTTATACCTAGCCGGAATTCAGTCTATAAAGCCAGCCTCTGTGAGCCATATACCAAATGAGAAGGATAAGCAATTCTGTCCTATCTCTATTCTGCTGAGGTACTGATCCTTTCCATGGAGTATGTAGTCTACCGCCTTTTTCTTTATTCAGTGGTTGCAAAAGGAAAGCGAGAAGTAGCAGCGATGTTCAGTGGTAACTCCTGCACTAGCTGAAGAGTGGCCATAAATAAAGCAAGGTAATAGACAAATAGGTCCTTGACAAAGAGCATAAAGTACAAGCTAAAACTCTAATGACATTTCTATTACATTTCAATGCCCAGGGAAAGCTGGACAGTGATTATGTCTCACTTTCTAGATTTCCCTATGCTGTCTCATGGATGAATTTTTAAAACCTAATTTTGATGCAGACATCAGACATCATGGGGAGCTGACAGACATCATTTAACTTCACAGAAGAGCTCTTTATAGTTCAGGATAGAGAAGTAACCCTAGCTTGTCTGGAAAAATAAGAGTGCAGAAAGTGCCTTGTGCACATCACCAAGTGTGAATGCTATTTTGAAGGCAAGTGCAGTGCCATCACTGTGATGTGACTGGAAACTCAGTCTGGCTTGCTCGGATGCCAGAGCAGCCCTCAGTTTTTCAGCCTGCTTTCACAAAAGCCTTTCACTGAGTTTTCATTGAGCTTTCACAAAAGCCTTCTATATCCAGCCTTATGCTGTGGCCCCCAGCACCACCACCTCCACTCACACCACAGTCACCACTATAGCACAACAGAAGGAAACCCAAAACTACTCAAAGAGATTAAAGCAGGGGGTACTGATGCTCATCTAGCTTCCAGCCAAGGCACCGCTGAGTTTTAAGGCACTTAGCAGTGCAACCTGCCATGCCATACTATTACATCTTAGGAGATGAAGACTCAATACAGTCTGGAAGATTTTTCCAATTACAAAATCAGAACAGATGCCATGGAGAATGTTTGCCTCTTCCTCCTGTCACTGAAGTGTCCTGGAAATATGCATTTATCCCATTTGAAGTTGACTCACAGGTTGGGGTGGGGAGGGAGAGTGTGATCCTGTGTGGATGCACACACACTGTTTCCTCATATTTAAGATGGAAATAAATATCCTGTGTGAATCATTTTAAGATCTGTGTATAAAAACGCAAAAGAAGATGACTTCATGAAATAGATTACCTCTGTTCCATGGGGCAGAAAAGATTTGCTGCTACCCAAGCACTTCGGCTTCCCTGAGCACTCATACTGCATTGTTGCTCCTGTACCAGAACTTTCCTAATTCATGAGTAGCCTTAGCTTAAGGTTTTCCTTATGGAAGCATTTCTCCAAATCAAAAGGGGAAACCTCCCACAAATCATCAATCCCCAAGCACACTGTGGCTTGTGACAGAGACTTCTAGCCAAAGGCATGGAAGTAAAGGACCTTGTACAATTTCCTCAATTAATCAAGTGTAGAGTCCTACTGGCAACTCTTATAAGCACATGATGCCTTCCTTAACAGCTAACTGAAATCACCCAAGTGATGATCGTAACTATTATAGAATCATAGAATAGTTAGGGTTGGAAAGGACCTTAACATCATCTAGTTCCAACCCCCCTGCCATGGGCAGGGACACCCCACACTAAACCATGCCACACAGGGCCTCATCCAACCTGGCCTTGAACACCACCAGGGATGGAGCATTCACAACCTCCCTGGGCAACCCATTCCAGTGCCTCACCACCCTCTCAGTAAAGAATTTCTTCCTTAGATCCAATCTAAAATTCCCCTGTTTAAGTTTTAACCCATTACCCCTTGTCCTGTCACTACAGTCCCTAATGCAGAGTCCATCCCCAGCATCCTTGTAGGCCCCCTTCAGATACTGGAAGGCTGCTATGAGGTCTCCACGCAGCCTTCTCTTCTCCAGGCTGAACAGCCCCAACTTTCTCAGCCTGTCTCCATACGGGAGGTGCTCCAGTCCCCTGATCATCCTCGTGACCCTCCTCTGGACTTGTTCCAACAGTTCCATGTCCTTTTTTTGTTGAGGACACCAGAACTGCACTCAATACTCCAAGTGAGGTCTCCCGAGAGCAGAGTAGAGGGGCAGGATCACCTCCTTCGACCTGCTGGTCACGCTCCTCTTGATGCAGCCCAGGATACAGTTGGCTTTCTGGGCTGCGAGCGCACACTGAAGCCGGCTCATGTTCATTTTCTCATTGACCAACACCCCCAAGTCCTTCTCTGCAGGGCTGCTCTGAATCTCTTCTCTGCCCAACCTGTAGCCGTGCCTGGGATTGCTCCGACCCAGGTGTAGGACCTTGCACTTGGCATGGTTAAACTTCATAAGGTTGGCATCAGCCCACCTCACAACTGTGTCGAGGTCCCTCTGGATGGCATCCCTTCCCTCCAGCAACTATTGCTCACAGGCATATTTTTTCCTTAATACCTCTGACTTCCAGGCTCAAAGACATAATTTCTCTAATAAAGCACATGCAGAAAAAACACACAACTGCTGCAAAAATATTTGGCTCTTCAGTTGCTTGGTGGTGATATTTGAAAGGGTATAAATACTCATTCATATTTTTGGCTAAGGCATTTACAGTAGCTCCAAGTACCAAAAAGATGCAGGTGTGCTTATATAAACACATTCCCCTGGCTTCTTTCTGAGCTTACATTGACTTCAGGTAACTGAGTTTTCACAAAAGCATCCGTCAGCTACAACTAGATCCATCACAGTGAGTGCAGTGGTGATGCAGTGAAAAGGAAGCCCATGCCCAAGGCAGACCCTGCACCCACAGAGACTGGCAGGGAAGGGTGGGAACAGAGAACTGCATGGGCTTGGTTGTGGTAGTGTGAACTCCCATTCCCCTGCATGCACAGGTAGAGGTCTGCATTTCTATAGCTGCTACCACACAGCGATGGTTGCAGTTTTAAATATCTTCCCCAAAATACTACAGCAATAACTTTAGAGAAATAAAGCTGCTTACCAAAGTTGTCATCTGTAGAAAGTCTGAAAAACTTTACACACCTTAGCAGAAGGCACATCTGCTCTGCGTGTAGTGCTGCATAAAGAAAGCTGGTTTTAAATTAGAATAACATTGAGTCAAAAGCACTACATCAGGCTGTGATCCCATCATTCACACCCTGCAGCAAGGAAAATCATCCCTGTGACACAGACTATAACCAGCCTTAATGCTCTCTTACAAGAAAAAGGGTTCACTATGTCCTAGAATATTTGCTATAAAGCAAATGATCTAATGGTTGAGAATTGATACTCACCATGTTTTAGGCAAAAATCTCTAATACTTGACTTTGAAATATTCCTGTGCCTACCAAATCTTCCTCTTCAAGCTCATCCTATGAATTAGCCTGCCCATAACCACTGGTCTCCTACATGCAGGCCTGTCAGACCCAGTGTCATCATACAGCTGTCACTTTTGCCACTCTGCATAGAAACACTTTCATCATGAAAAAGCCAATGGCTTAGCAGCAGCAGACTACTGGAAACAAGAGAAGGCCCTGAGAACATATTACCTTGTGTTTCTGCCTTGATCCTGACATGAGTTCTTGAATACACAGATAATTTCCTGGCCTTGAGAGCTCCCTGTTCAAAAATTCATTGAAATATTTATGACCTCTCCCCATTTCCCATGTGAAGCTGCAGGGGCATGCAGGGGCTGGCAGTGGGGCAGGCACCCATCGGCCCCAAGGAGGAGCCTCTCTGCTACCCTACACCACAGAAACCTTTTGAAAGAAGGGACATCAGTAAAGGTCGATTTTGCAGAGTACCTCCCCAAAAAGCCCATCAGGCCACAGAGTGGCTCAGCAGAGCCCAATCCCTTGCAGAGGAGCTGCAGCATCATTGCCAAAGAGGGGGGCAAAGTCTGAGTCATCACCACACACCTCTTGCAGATAACAGGCTTGATACGCTTCATTACTATCACAAGCTCCAGCCCGCTGCCAGGATCCATTTTGCAGCCCAAAAATGTAAATACAATCTCCCCATCTAGTGGTCCAGCAGAGTAAAAATGCCACTCTTCCTCCTGCAGCTGAAGGTGGGGTTGCATCTGGCAGGGATGTTTCCCCGCTGAGTCCTCATCCATCCACAGCTCTGCCCATGAGCAGGGTAAGGATGGAGATAAACCCTACGGCAGGCTGCAGACCTGCTCTAAAAGCTTTGAAAAAGCAGACAAAGTAAACAAGAAAAGTTAATTTGCATGCTCCAAAGAAAAAGGTATATAAAGAAGTGTATGCCTTAGGCTGCTGCAGGACTAAGCCCCTGTAATATGGAACAATTGAGAAAATGGTCTACTGAAATATCAGAATTGCCTTGGAAACTGACAAGTCATTAGCTGTGACAGCAACAAAACAGCTTCCTAGAACTCAAATCCTTGTTCACTGAATGCAGGCTTGAGAGCCAGTGTCATTGCAGCAACACACAGAAATAATAAACTAAACCCCTTTGGAGTGTCAGCTTTCAAATGCAGTGAATTACATGTTCCCATGGGGCATTCACTGCCATGATTTTCCTCTCCACAACAATTACAGCAATGCAGGGTGATAGGGCAGTAGTGCCTGGCCTTTCTCTCCTTCACTGCCAGCTGGACTTCTCAGAGATTTTCACGGAGTAAAGGATGGGGCAAAAGCAAAACCAGCCCCAGCCAAAGTGGCTTCAGGGGAACAGTGCCCAGGAACCTCCCTTACTCCGTACCTGCCATGAGGATTCAGGGTGTTAGCTGCCAGCGCCACCATGTTTCCCAACACATTCTCTTTGCAGCAATGGAGGTGAGAAGGTGACTCCTGGCACTACTGAAGAAGCAGAAATACTCCCATTGTGGCACAGTCCCAGGCAGCAAGGCCCCAGCCCAGCCTCCTGCTTCCTTCCATCCACTCTCCTTTTCCTGATGCCTGGTCCTCACAGCACCAAAACTAAACCCCATGTTTGAGACATGCCACACCTTTCCAGCCTAACCCCAAACCACACTCAGTTCCCTTTGCTTTCTACTTTGAATAATTACCCAAACATGGTCTGAAATAGATACTCTTTGACATTAATGATTAAAGGTACTTATGGCTAAGAGAATTTAATATCACAAGTAATACAACCAAGCTCCCTTGATGCAAAACTAGACCAAATAGACCAAACTGATCCCACTGGTATGCAGGATTTCTGACTTGTTCAGTTTTCTTTTGGAAAGAGTAGTCAGGGAGGTATTTTTGCTTGACCCATTATAACTCAGAAACTTCCTTTCCTCTCTGTCATCTTACATCGGCAGCAAAAAAATGGTTTCTTATTTCCAGTTTTGTTTTATGGATTTTCCATAGAAAGCATCCAGGGCATGAAAGAACTATACACCCACTTCTGTCGCATAAAAAAGTCCACTTGTTTTAAACACCATTGCAACTTATCTGTTCCATGCAGTTTATACGTAGTGTTTGGTCTGTTCACCAAAAAAATATTCATAGCTTTACAGAGAATAAGATATTCCCATAAATATCGGGTTTCATTTTAAGAGAGAAAGTCTCCTTAAACTCACAAGAGAAAAGAAAAAGAAAGAAATTGGCCAGCTGGAATCCGTCTATTCAGAGCTTTCATTTGGGGCTTTTTCTTGACCACTCACGTTAACGTAACAGACAGCATTTCTTCATAACAGCCTTTGGTTCAAACTGGCCATAGCTGGGAAATAGTTTGATACCTCAACTTAAGCCCTGCAAAATATTTTGCTGGCAACTTTAACAAGGGAAATCCCCTTGGGGTGATCTGGTCTGTGCAGCCAGGGGGAGAAAAGCTGCTTCTGGCCTGTGCCTTTAGATGACTCTGGGCTTGGAGAATGTGAAACACTCATGAGACAACAGAGGTGGGGAGCAATGGGCATCAAAGGGAAAAAAAATCCCTGGCCAGCACATACTCCCCTGAGCTGATCCTTATCCCCATGATCAGCTGTGTTCATTCCTCACAGAGAAGACTTGGAGAGAGAGGAAGGGAGTGCTGCCAGATATCTGAGGGGAAAAGCATAGCTAAATCTACATCCATTTTGTTGTACTATAAAAAAGGACAAGATTTTTTCAGGTTTTATTATTATTATTGGAAGCAACAGAGACTGGGGGCTTGGGGAGTGCAAGGAAGTGGTGGTGCAATTCAAGTACAGAAAGGTAATTATTTTTCTAATATTTTATTAAAAAAAAAAAAAGGATATTTAATTGTATGAGCACCACAGAAGAGAAAGTAGAAGTTCATTCGCATCTAGAGGAAACAACACAGGCTCAGCTGCGGAAAGCCCAAGACCAGCTGAACCAGCACCCAGCAAACTATGCACACAGGCAGTGGATGCTGGAATCCCCATTGCTCACCAGTCTAGAAAGTGCCTGCGGAAAAGGGAGTTTCCATTCCACTGAGCTTTTAGGGACTCCTAGATTTGTCTCTGTGTATTTCCCAGCAATCTCAATGCTCATTGTCCATCCTAGCAGGAAGTGATATCCCTGTGAAGAGATGCTCCCTGGCCACTGGTCTGACAGCCTGGATCCTGGATCACACTGGGTGGTTTCCACATTTTAAGTACAAGGCAGCTCTGGGTTTCTCCCAGTGTTTTCCTGTCTTAGTGCTAACCATCAGATGAAGTTTTGTATGATGCTTTTCTGGAAAGCACTGTCAAAGGGCCATCACCCTTACACCTCTGAAACCACCAGGATCTCATTGCTTTACCCCTGAAGAGGCAGCTTTCTTTCCTCCTCCCCTTAAACAGATGAATAACTCTTTTTCAAACATGCAGTTGGATTCAGGAGACCCAAACCGCTCTCTCCACAGAACACAAACAACTTAGAGAGCAGCTTGAAAAACTTTCCCACACTGAGGCTGTCACCTTCTCCCCTCCCTTTAGGAGGATCACTCTGAAACCAAGACAGTAATCTGGTTTTCTGGCTCTCTCCCTTTTTGCTCCTTTATTCAGTGTTAACAAAACACAATTGTGTGCCAAACACAGCGCAAAGTCTGTGGAGAGGAGATGCATCTGGGATGGATGAAAGGGGCTGCAGGTCATTTCCCACAAGCCACCTCAGAGAACACACTCCCCCTAGGCCACCGAGCACAGCCAAACTGCAGCTGTGAGCACAGGGCAGAGCACCCCAGTGACTGGGTTGTGCAGGCAATGCCATGGAAACTTCAGGTGACTTACAGATAATGATAGCAACCACCAGCAGAAGGTGGGGAAAGAAGAAGGGGAAAAAAGACTGCACAGCAAAGACCAACGCATCACATAAATCCTTGCCACAGCACTGTGGGTCTGCCACCATGGACTGATGGCTCAAGTCTAGCACCATCATCTAGGCATCTAGGGCATCCTGCCCTCCTGACTTCCATCTTTGCTTTCAGTTTGTACTCTGAGAACCTTAGCCGTCTTCCAGTGCTAAGATAACTTTCTCTTAAGAACTGAAATATCAAGAAGAGAGACACAAAACAGCCTGGGCTGGAGCCTTTCGCAACAGGAAGGAGGTTGTTACAGCAGTAATTTACTGTGGTAGGTTTTGCAGTGCAATTGCAACATATCATTACACCAGTTTTATCCTTTTCCATTTGGCAGATGCAGATTCCTTCCCTGTTTCTTACAGAGCACAAGCCAATGTGGCTGCATTCCAAATGGTTTCAAACTCCGCCAATGGCAATAAAAAAAAAAGTAACTGAAAAGTTCTCACAATAGCATTAGCTTACCCAAAACTAATGCATACTTATATACACACATATAAGTAAAAAATATACACAGTTCAGCTAACTTGAAAGGGCAGTGCTCAAGAAATTATGGGGTTGGTCTTCTTTCCAAGTAGGTAAATCAAACAAAAGATAGGTTAAGTAGGAGCCTGAAATGAGACAGGCTGTGCAGCTCTCCAGACAGGTAAACTCTTATTTACTTGATAGCCTGCTGCCTCAAATGCAGTAGGTACTTTCCAGGCACAGAGACCACGTACTCTCTTTGCAAGACTTCTGTGCACTATAAAACATGGCGTCAAAAATCACAGACCACAGAGACAGCAGAGGATCAATGTTATATCAGTAACAGGGGGAGGGAAGATTCAGGAAATAAAATATTTTCGTTTGATGTTTCTCCTCCTGCCCCCAGGCTCATCTTTGCTCTTCCTGCAGATCAATAGAGTCCAGCAGTAGACAGCACGTAGTGGGTCATTATAAGACTTTCTTTGAGAGGCTAAAATAAACATTTTTGTTGCTGAGCCCTTTATTTACACCAATGGAAATAAGAAATAACTCCTATTAAGTCACCAAAATTTGGGTGGGGCAAAGTGAAGGAGAAAGGGGAGCACTCTCACTCTCCAGGGAGTGCCACAGCTCCACTGCAGTGGGATTGAAAACTTCCATGCAGGAACTTGAAACCATGAATGGAGAAAGCAAGCTGGGAGGGAAACAGGGCTGTCACTGCCTGTGTGAGCAGCATGATGAGGGTGGGATTTGTTACACACAATTTTATATTTCTTCTAAGGCAATTGTTCTCCTTTGGTTTAAGCTTTGTGAGGACGTGGTGGGATGCTGTTTCTGATGCTGGAGCCATTTCTGTTCGTGTCCAGCTGCTTTTTCCAAGTAATAACTTCATTGCTAACCATCATCTCCTTGCAGAAACTGCTGTTCCTCTCTCAATGAACTGCTGGTACCAGACAGCACAGAGAGGAAAAAGAGGAGAAACACAGGCCAAGATGAGGATGCACATCCCTCCCCTGGCTTGGTAAAACAGAGGTCTTCACAATGGGGCTACAGACCCACCACCTAAAAAACCCTTCTTGTTTGTGCAATAAATGTGCAGGGAAAGGCATTTTCTTTCCTTGCTCTGTTTTCTGGAGACAGCAGGCAACGGGAAAATATCTGAGCATATCCCAGACGGAGAAAGGTGCACTGGATGGCATGAAATCCAAATTCCCCTATGTGAGATCCTATGACTTGATCCCTACTTGAAAGCAAGGCATTACATTATTCTTCCCATCTAAGTGGTAGGGAAAGAGAAAGTGGGCATCAGCTCAGATTAATGAAGGACACTCTTGAGATATTTTCAGAGGATTATAAAATAGGACAATGTATGATCTTTTAATTGAAAGAAAATAAATTGCTGCAGGGTAGTGAGCTTATCTTTCTGAAGAGCTGTCTGTAATTCAACTGAACCAATATGATTCTCACCAGTATTTATATACTCTGGGAAGCAATTTAATTTTAAAAGATATTACAGAAAATATTTGTGACAAACATTCTTCATCTTAGATCTAAGTAATTAGCAATTAACATATAGTGATAATTCTGTATATGTGTTCTAGATTTGAAACTCCAGTGCAATCAATAAACACTCATTTCTAAAAGATCTTATTTACAGCTTGCACCAATATTGTACCAGACTTGGAAGAGATGGAAGAAGAGAAGAGAGGACCAGAGAAACAGCCACTAATCTTTCTTCCAATTAAATTCCTGTTTATGATTTCAGTAACCATGAACAAGGCAATAATTTATGTTTTCTCATTTAAGAATGTGAAGCTTAGAAAGACAATTTTCATTTAAAAATGGACTTCACTATCTTGTCAGAGCAATAAGTGCATTCTTCTGAAGGTCAGCTATTACACTTTCCATGAAAAAAAAAAAAAGATGATTTTATTAATCCTAAGTGAATTCTTGAAATGAAACAATAAATGACTTATTTCTTTCCATCTTCCTGCATATATTATCAGCAAAGCATTAATGAAAAACAACTACAGTGAAAAGCCCTCTGAGGAATAGAAAATGCATCTGTGTGGTCAATGGAGTGAACAAATTTGCAGGAAACAAATCTGCTGAATGAGTACCTCAACAGCAAGAAAGAAAAGCTTGTATGTTGTATAATATTTCTGTATGGAATAGATTTGAATATAAATACTCCTATATGCAGATAGACCCTTCATTCAATCATGAGAAACTTTTACAGTTCATTTTGCTGCTTAAATTTCATAAGGCAAACAATCTACTCCCTGGAGCTCTCTGCACTGTGGTGGGCCCCCCTCCTCAAGCACCTGGTCGGCTTCTCTTGGGCACGAGTCCCAAAAGCAGTTTCTAACCCAGCAGCCTGGGTTAGCCAAAGTGAGCTTGAATGTGAGAGGAGTGAGTTTCACTCTGTATGTAACGGTCCAGAAAAAGAACATGGAGATTTACCATGTTTTGATTATTTTCCTATACAATTCTTAGTTCGTTAAATGCAAGAGACTGTTCTGGAATAGATTCTGCCCTTGGTCAGCAATCCAAACACAGTGTAAATATTCATATCCAGATTACAATACCGCAAAAACTGGAATGTATTTTTTAAATAAAAGAAATGGTGAAAGTCCCAAGGGAGAGTAAGAGGTTTTTACACCAGAATGTTCTTTTTTTATTATTTAAGAGAAGTTCATTTTACACACTATGCAGTCAACCTCTGAATGAGAGCTCATAAAGACCTAATCCTTCAGAAATTAAACTTTTATGAAATTGGTTTACTGTACTTATTAAATAACTGTTTCTAGTATAATTCTCAAAGAGCATCCAAGCCTCCTAAAGGCAAGAGAAAACCAAGCAAACAGAAGTTCTGAATATCTACTATAGGTAACTAGTGCTTATAAAACAAAAAGGAAAATTATTTCAAGAAAATCTACAATGCCATGGAGTTTACTAACTATAGATCTCCTCAACTGTATAAAATCCTAACCTGTGCTAGATCTCCACTGACTTAAGTAAATGCTTGGTGTAGAGGAAGCAAAGATTTTTTACACTAAGAAAACTCCATGCAAACTTATGTAAAGAAAATATGACAGAAAACTTTTGAGAAAATTCAGAGCAAAACCTCTACACTAAAACCACTTTACAAAGCCTTTACACTAGGCTGGACCCACAAGAAGATAGCATGTTTTAAGGTATGAATGCACACACACACACGCACTCCCAAATGCCAGAGGATTAAATTGGAAAGTGAAACAGATGGAAAACACACTTCATTTACTTACGGTGATAGCAATAGGAGGATTCTTTACTTGAAACAAGAGACAAGAAAACCCTACCTGTTGGTCATCAGGGAAGAAAACTTCATTGGACATATTCGTTAATGGGTCTAAGCAGACATTTTCAGACATTTTTCCATAAAATCTTATCAACTCTTTTCTAAAAAGGTAGTAGCTCATTTGGAGCCTTTCCCTGGGTTAGCACTGTTGAAGCTGTCTCCTGCTGCTATTTAACTTAAAATTCAGTTCCTAGCAATACAAAGTCTGTGCCCTCTTCTCATCTAGCTGCTCGGAACTGTAACAACCACATTCCACCACTCTCAAAAACCCCAAGTAACATCTGCTTGAAGTATCTAAATGGTTTGACATGGTCTCACATAGCTATGAATTCATTGAACAGTGGATTTCTCTGTGTTCTCAGTGGAGACTTTCTTCCCATGTCAAGACTAGCCATTTGTTCTTCTCTTTTTCACTTTATTTATTTGCATGTATTAATCCATTAAAAAAAATTAAAAAATCCTTCTTATCCTGTAACATCTTAGTATCTATAGGAACATGTGCTGAAGCACTTAAGACAACTTTTCTACACATTCAAAGACACTATACGAAGTAGTCTGTTTTGTTCTTGGCAACACTTTAAAAACCTGATAGTTTGGTATGACTTGTCATGGTGGGAGCTGTCATGCTTATAGGATTTGTTTATTTTTATTACAGCATTCCACTTGTACCAAGCTTTTGACATATCTTTTATATCTATATTCCGATTTAAACCAAGCATTTCTTTTCATACACTGTAGCTGGTTTGTTGTTTGGGGGGGGTTTGTTTAGAACTGAAGCATTTGCTTATAAAATGCATGTACATTTGTTTCTTGTCTTTTTTTTTTTTGTGGTATTATCAGGGGCCATTACTTGTAACATTCTTTGTTATTCCTTCACAAATTTTATTGTACTCTATTCCTGGATTACAGGATTTTCATTATTTCATATGCTTGTGGTGAGTCACGCAGATTTACAGAGTCTTCTGTGCACAATGGCTTTTCCAATTTGAAAAAAAAAAACCTGATGACAGTCTTAGGGATGTATAAGGACATCAGAACAAACATAACCAATCAGGCTCGCCTTAGGTGAAGCCCATCTTTCTTACGTACACTTACTCCAAAAGCTGCCCCACTTCCTAAGAAATCTATACTCTGCATCCCAATGTTACCTTTTCAACTAGGTATCCCACTTCACTTCTTGGCCTTGGCTTTGCAGTCAGTCACATACTGAGTGTGTTTGCGAGAGCACCCTCAGTATGATGGTGCAGCTGTCAATGTGACCAATACGCCCAGTCCTTCTCCCTCGCCTCCACTGCGCTCCTCCCCTCTGCCTCAGCAGCATGATTTTCATAGGTGGAAATTGAAACACAGTCAAACCCTTAGATGCTTTCATAACTGTGAGGTTAAAAAAACCAATACAAACAAACAAACAAAGATGAAGCTTCCTTGATCTAGGAAACTGCTGGCATAGCAACAGCAGACAGGAAAATTGGAGCAAAGTATTTTTCAGCAGTAAATCATTATTCTTAAGGGATCTAACGGCAAGCCTTCCCTGCTTAGTAGGCTCCTTGACAGAGGGCTGTCATGAAGAAGGACTAAAACTGGTTATTTAGCAACTTGGAATGAAAGTTTCCAAAGTCTCACACGAAAAGTGGATTTTCAACAGATGATGCGTCATCTTCCTCATTACTGAGCGTGAAATGCTAATTGAAAGCAAGGTCAAGGTGACCCACATCTTGACTGTCAAACAACATATGCTCATTAAAGGAAAATATTGCCAAACAAGCTTGGTTGTATTTTTTAAAAAGAAACTGAAAAAGTTAAAGACTAAAGAAATGAATTTGAGATAATTTAATGTTTATAGATTTCGGTAAGAAATCTGATATACTGCTATTTGATATTCTGAGGGAAACCCTTAATTAAGTTGGTTTGCTTTGAAATGCAGTTATATTAACAGAAAGCAGGCCAAAAAGCTTCTGAAAAAAGGTGTAGTTATAAACAGGAGTCCTCGTAGCATCGACCAGAGCTTCCACAGATCAAGGTTAGGTCTTCCTAACTCAGCAAGAGACCTGAAAAGCCAGGCTGGGAGAAGCTTCTGCTAAATACCTAAGGAGTTACATAAAATGAGAGAGAGACCTCGAGATGGCAGAGCTAGTGAAGCAAGGTCTGTGTGGTACATTGCCTATGCTAACGTGTCTGGAAAACAGGAAATCTAACTAGTATACTGTCAATCTCCAAAACCACTGACAGCAAAGACAATCTGGCTGTGACAGCAGAGAGCAAATTACATCCCAGTGCACAGGATAATGCTACAGTCAAGTAACTCAGAAACTGGGCAGCTACTGTTGCCTTATTTTAATGATTTGTGTGTCCAAGGTCACCAGCTAATATTGCTGAATTCTACTGATTTGTGTATCCAAGGTCTAAAACTTCCTCTAGTACATGCATGCATATCTCTAAAAAATGGATTTATGAGTTTGAGCCCATGCAGCTGTCATCGATCTCGCAGTCAGCAGTCAAGTTGCCAATATTTGGCTGTCAGTCAAAGAACACTCTGCAGCCCAAAAGACATGTAACTGAGGAACAAATGGGTGAACTCAGCTATTAGTACCGGCCCCAAGCATCTAGAGACCAGCGTATTGCTGAATTAAAGCCAAGTTAGTGCCTGAGCGGGGTATAGATTTGCAAGTCCATGAGAACAGATTTCCTATCAGAGTAGCAGAACTTCAGTTTTGTAGTCACAGGAGAAACAGGAGGGGAAGAACAATTATTTTTGAGGACTTAATTTTATAGCTCAGAGAAAATGGAGAAATACAGAAACAGGTAAATGGGAAATGAACACTGTGTTTCCTCCCCTCACCTTAAAATATATTTTCTATGGTTATGAGAAAGGCCTGTGCTAGCGTATACTCCATCTGAACATGCATTTAACACAAAGATTTTTCCTGAGTGAAGTCACACAATTCTGCTCCCAATGATGTGGTTTGTGTTCTTTACCTATGCTCTAAAGCCTTTGATACCAGATTCACAGCACACTGGCAGAGTGATACAAATTTGCATGCCCTCTGCCCTTCCCTGTACCTCATCCAGTCACCTACAGGACTTTTCCTCCTCATGCAGATGAATCCTTTGCTGGAAACTATTGCTTGGGACTACTGCAGCCCTTCATCTCCCAAGTAAACCAGTGATGTGCCGTACCCACAGAGTCCAAAGCTGTAGGGGACTTTGCGCTAGTTTCTGTATTTCAGGAAAAGGACCTTTCTGTAAAGGGCAGCAATTTCTGCTTTGTGCAAATGTTATAATAGGGAATTTTCACTTTACAAGTGAAGGAGAAACTGACTGGGCTGCAAAACTGCCCAGATCCCTGTAGCTGCCTGAGGGGACAATCACAGAAGCCAAGTTCACCCTCTTAGAAGGCTTTTCCCCAATAACCTGAGTCATCAAGGAGGAAGGCAAAGCAGCTCCTCCAGGCAGCCACAGCCTCCCTGGCCCTCTCCACTAGGAACATGACAGCAACCAAGGCTGTGACCATCAGCTCCCTCCACTGAGGGATTTATACCTTGGTGATCTTGGCTTTGATTACAAGATTAATTTCACTCACTTGTTTCTCTGAGGTTGTAAATAATATAAACCAGAACACTTAAAAAAGTTCTAAATACCTCAAATGGGCTTTCATCAGAACAGAGAAACAATTGCTATTAAGACATACATAAATAGCTTATGTCCTTATCCTAGTGTACACAGGAATGTGGCATCAAGTCCATGAAAGCTTCCCAACGTCTGGAAAAAAATGGATAAAACCCAAACAGACCACAAACTTTTTGAGTGTATGAAAAAGAGTTTGCAAATAAAAACTAAATGTGAACATTGTATAGAGCTGGACTTTTTCCTTTTCACAAAAAGACTTGTGCAATTTCAATTACACAGAATATTTCAAAGGAAGGTAAACGCATTATAGAAACAAAGTCCTGATGAAACACTGCATTTTGCACTCTCAGCCATATTATGAATGACAATAAAACTGTCTTGGCTGATAACATGGAAATTTGCTCATGTAAATTTGTTCCATCCTTGACATAGTATCTGGAAGTGCAGCACGTTTCCCTCAAAGACCAACATGTTTTCATTGTTCACAGTAAAAGTTTTTAGAAGCTGTGAGATTAACACAAGACTGTGGTACACAATTCACAAACATCTCAAGCAAGAAGAGGTCTCATTTCAGAGTTGCTCTGAGGCTTCACAACCACCACCACCATTACTCTCAGAAATGGGCTGAGAGGTGCCCCAGTCTCCATGGTCCTGCAGCATGGTTTACACTGACTCGGGCCCAGCAAAGCTATTACAGTGATACCACATTGGATGCAGGTCCTCCAAGGCATGTTTGCTTTATAAACAAGTAAGCTTAGTTGCTATTAATTGCCTGTCTGCTCAGGAGCTGCTGCTGCTCAAGGCTAGGGTGGAAAAAACTGGCGCACCCACAGCAAGGGCAACTCCAAGAAAGTACACCGAGATCTCTGTAGCCAGTTTTAAGTTCCTCGCATCCTTACTCTAGTAGGTGGAAAAACCTTTTCTGAACTTGCTGTGTGTTTACAGGGCTCAGCATTTTTAAAACAGTTGTGCAAGGAACAAGTAGTTCTGGTTAATGAAGCTTCTATTATCTAAGTGACTCAGACTGAAAGGTGAATGCAAGCATTTTGATTATACTGTTCTGCAGGCAAGAAACTGCCTAGTAAGAGCCCATTCTCAGCTCACATGCAGACAGAAACTAGTGAAGAGACACTTGGTGGACATTTTAAGTAGAGAAAAGCATTTATATGCCCCAGTTCCCAACTTTTCATAGAATGAGTTGGTTTGGAAGGGATCTTAAAGATCATCTAGTTCCAACCCCCTGCCACAGGCAGGGACACCTTCCACTAAACCAGGTTGCTCAAAGCCCTGTCCAATCTGGCTTTGAACACTGCCAGAAATGGGACAGCCACAGCTTCCTTGGGCAACCTGTGCCAGTGCCTCACCTCCCTCATAGTGATTGTTTCATTTTAATTTCAAAACAATATATAAATTTGCATGCATGACTAAAAGAAAAAAACACAAACCACCAAATGGTTCTGCAATGTCTTTATGTTCAAAATGATAGATTTTGCAAACAGCAGTAACATACAGGGTTGCTGAAGTTTCATAGAATCTTAGAATAATTTCATAGAATTATAGAAAATTTCATAGAATAGTTAGGGTTGGAAAGGACCTTAAGATCATTTAGTTCCAACCCCCCTGCCATGGGCAG
Source organism: Psittacula echo (assembly GCF_963264785.1). Lineage (NCBI taxonomy): Eukaryota > Metazoa > Chordata > Aves > Psittaciformes > Psittacidae > Psittacula > Psittacula echo. Next base: position 50,570,245 of record NC_137743.1, read on the forward strand.
GGACACCTCACACTAAACCATGTCACCCAAGGCTCTGCCCAGCCTGGCCTTGAACACTGCCAAGGATGGAGCATTCACAACTTCCCTGGGCAACCCATTCCAGTGCCTCATCACCCTCACAGTAAAGAATTTCTTCCTTATATCCAATCTAAACTTTCCCATTTAAGTTTTAACCTGTAAATGGTCCTGTCAATGGTTTAGTCAAGATTTTATTCTCCAGTCACTCGCTGACCAAACTTTTTGGAACAGACACAGGGAAGCTCAGAATGAGGTGAAGGGAGAGAAAAAAAAATATTCAAGCTACTCTTTGATTTACTGAGAGCGATTTCATTTTTGGTGTTTATTTGGGGGTCATCTTCATGTAAATATTTTTGATAGTTTATTAAAATGTATCAATTTATTCCATTAAATTTCATTGTGTATCTTTCTGTTTACTTTATGATAAGATGATAAACCAATGAAAATGCTCACTTTGATGAGCAAACCCTCTTATTAGCACCAACACCTTCTAAAAAAAAGAGTGTTCATTACTGTGGAGACAAATCCCACTTTTCCCTGGGAATTAAGTGCCTACATGGTTTGAAAGCTGTCTGGCAAGTTTCACACCTAAGCAGAGGAACTGAGAACAGATATTTTTTTCCCTGTTTTACAGGAAAAAAACCTCCATCCTTATAGCCATCAGTCACACAGATCGTCTCATTGATTTTCAGGTAAATCTGCTTTGTAAGAAGGCCACCAGGAAGGTGGGGAAAACAGTGGTGCAAGTGGCATATGAGATATATTAAAAGTAACGAGGTGGGGTGGGGTGTGTTATACATATGGGTGTTCCCTGAGACGTGGTGAACTAATCTGTCTTTCATTATATGGGGACCTTGAATTGTTGTAATAGGGATACAAGAAGGAAGAAAGCACACATTTGACTTTTGCTGGAAGGCCTTGAATAAATGCTTGAATAGGTCCCAAGCTTTAAACATTCTTCAAGCCATAAATGTTGGAAGAGGACTCATTGCACCATGGGATTTAAAGAGCACTGGAGGATTTCCCCCGTTCCCAAGTGAACAGCACCTGTGTGGTCCCCGGCAGTCTCTGTGCCTTTACAAAAGCACACAGGTCCTGTATCAAAAACTCAGCCTTGCATTTTCTGCAACAAAAGCAGATAGATGGCACATGGGAAGGGCATAAGGAAAGAGAAGAGGAGAGCAGCAGGGAAAGTCTGCTCCTTTTGATGTTAGCTTTATCACACATCATCATCTTCGGACCAAACTTTTGCATTTGCTGGGGACACAAAAGCCACTGGTAAGCTCTTGACTGCACTGCTGTTACTTTCTGTAAGCTAAAAAAAAAAAGCCTGCCCTTGATGCTGCACAATCTGAGAGTCCATTTACAGCCCTGGGATGCAACTGGAACTGAAAACATTTCAGAGAGCTCACAGGACTGAACTCCTAGATATTTTAAAGTCAGTTAAAATCCTGCATCGATGTTGTGCTCTATGTATCCCAATGGGCTGAAAAAACCCTCTGAAATGCTAAATTTCATGTTCAGATCTAGATCAAATGCTTTGCACAGCTGTAGTAATCTCTGACTCCAATGTGGAGAGTTGGAGCACACAGCACTGCAGTCGGAGTACCAGTCCTAGCTACAGAAGTCCTAGGCCGATAGATTATTTAGGCAAACAAATACTAGAAATGTGATTGCAGTTTTAGTTAGGTGGGATATAATGGTCAAAGGGAAACAGACCCTTGCATGACCCAGTCAATTTGGGATCAAATTCTTTGGAAATGACATGCTCTGTGATGTGCCAAACAATTCACTTTTGCTTTTTTGCTATTTAGGTGCTGAACAAACCCAGCCCCTATAGTGTTGCTGGAGCAGCAGGATATTTTTCTTGGTGTAGGCTTTCTCAAATTCGGAAAATTCCAAGTTCCTGCAGGGAGAAGCCAGGAAGGCCCCGCTGATAAACCCAACCACTCAACAGGTGCTGCCTTTCCCCTCTCACATCAGCCTTCTCCCCCTGTGCTTTCCCCTTTGGGCCTGGGGACACACAGTTGAGCAGCTCTGCAGCACAGGGGCTCAGCTTTCTTCCGTGGACTGGTTGGCCCTGCAAATGCAACATCTTGTGCACCGTTTGTGATGCTGTCAGAAATCAATGCCAAGCAATGCTGTGCCTGCAGCTTTGCAGTGGAAAAATAAGTAAAAAGAAATAAAATCAATAGCTTAGCGGACCCTGGGGAGGCCTGGTCTGCTGGAGAATAGGGACAGAAAGCGGAGCTCAAACATAGGGGAGCCACCACGCAAAACTTACATTTTGGCAATGAGCAGAGCAGCTGGCAGGCTCGGCAAGAAGCCTTACTTTGAGAGGGGCCAAACAGTGACAAATCTCAGCACCCAGCATCAGGGAAGCCATCTCAGACCAGCACTGCTGAGGAGGAGCATCATGGAGAACACTTTCCTAAGGCAGGAGCAGCCCTGCTAAGCTTATAGGAGCACACTCATTATCCTGTGCCTCTCAGGTGGCTGCAGTAACATCTGCTTTACTGACAGAACTTGAGAGAGGCACCTAAGACAAATATTAAGGTATAAAAGTACCTAATAAAACAAAGCATTACAGCGTAAATTGAATTGGGACTGTATTTTGGCTCCATGACAAGAGTCAACACATGCAGGAACCGGTTTCATTGGTGAGGAAAGGCTAACACCCTAACAATTAACATTTTTCCCATGATGATATTTACCATTTGCTCCTTGATGGTGGAAATAACTGTAAGTGTCTTCATAATGATTTTTCTTCTAGAACATAGAAGCAAAAAGTCACATCCTATCCTTCCTCAAGAGGCACCCTAATGCTTTCGTCTGGAAAAGCAAGTGGCCCCAGGAGGCTGAACAGACCAAATAGGTAGTAGCTTGGACCCCAGGGGCTCTTTTCTTGCCTGGCCAGCAAGCCAATGCCAGAAAACAATTTCTCTTCACAACCCTCATCTAAAGATGGGGTAAAGCTTCGCTGTTCCAGTTGTGGGAACATGCAGCTCTCCTGACAGTAGCGTTGAATGTCTTCTTGAGGAACTGCTCTATTTTCTTCTGTGTCCGAAGTCATCTGTTTATTTTGAAATAGTGACAGTCTCTCCTGCTCTCCAGACAACCCCATTGCTGTGTCGGTACAAAACATCCTCTGCTTCTCTGCCTCTGTCTGGCCACCCCTCCCTGCATCTGCCTGCCTGCGTGCAATGGGTGGGAGGAGAGTGATTTCCTTTTGCAAAATTACCCCTCTAAAAACTTACTTCGGTTGTTACTGGACAAGTCTAAAATCACATTATCTCTTCCAGCCACATGCCTCTGCTCTTTTCTGGGCTGCGGCTTCCTATTCTGGTCTGCGAGTATAACCCCAGAGCACAAGACAGTGCCTGCGCCGTCCCAACTGCTTAATATCAAACAGCTTTTTGGCTGGTGAGAGCTTCTCCAGCTGTTCCACCAGTATGCGCAAAAAAGGACCCTTCTGAAGGTGAAGGTCAATGAAATTATATGCTATGTGAATATTTTTTCCTTATGTTCCTAAAATCACTCTAAATACTAGAAAAGAAAACAAAACCCCAAAATCACAACAAAACCTTTCACAAGAGCAGCTTTAGTCCATTACATTTCCAATGATGAATTTGTGGGTGTTTACCAAGACAGAGATCAGTGCCTGAGAGAACGAAGGCTGGCAGAGCTGCCAAGCCCTGTAAGAAACTGAAAAGGAGCAAACAAGATTACTGTTACATTTTTCAGATGCCATGGAGCTGGAAAAGAGACTATTTAAATGACTTATAGAAAGGTAAAGTAATGGAGATTTCTGTCTAAGCAAAGCCAATTTTAAAGATCCTCCTTAAGAGTCAGGGTATGTTGTTTGCATTCTCCTTTGGATATTATATCGCAGGACACTTCTTATTGTATTCTTTATCACATTCCATACACGTAAATAAATTATAAAAGTGAATCAAAGCTAAAGCTCAAGAAAAAAATGTTACATCAGTTGTACGCATTTATAGGCCAGTGGGACACGGCAAACTGAGCCCTTCCAGATCAGAACACATGAGCTAGTCCTATCACAGGCCAGCTGTGTATGGGGCCATGTTGAGCAACAACACCACCACCATCCCCACCCCCCACCCAAAAGCATATAGTGCTGATAGAATTCATATACATTGCTTACATACCACTCCCTAAATGAAAGGTAACAGCCACTACTGTTACCCAAACTCTAGGTAGTAAATGACAAAACACTTCACATGTATCTCAATGGAGTTATTTTTCATATCAAATACTTTTCATATATTTCATCATGGCAGAAGAATGACTTCAAGATATTTTTAGGGATGACTTGGCTTTCATGTGCCAGGGTCCTGACCACTGACAAGTGCAGACAACCTAAGGTACTAGATTTGTGTCCAGACCTCCTCTCTTCTACACGGCTGGCCTGTGTTTGTTCCACAGCTCTGCTCGTAGGAGTAACCCCACCATTGTTGTCAGGTTTGTTTCGGAAAGCCTCTCCACACCTTTCAAGGATCCTTGTCCTTAAAGGAAAAGACTGCCACGGGGGGTATTTTGGCTCCACATCTGCAAGTTTATAGCCATTGTTGGCAAAAAGCTTTGCAGCCTCTCATCACACAGAAATTACCATAAGAAACACCTGTGCACACCTTAGCAGCTGGCCCTTCATCTCTCCTGCACCATCCTCTCCTTGAAGCAATCTCACAAGGACTGTTCAATCTGCAATATCTTCATTGCAAGTGCTTCTCCCAGTTGCACGCAGGCACCCAGGGACAACAGGATGCTGCTCTTGAGGGCGCTTAACCCTGGAGGAAGCACAGGGCAGTCAGGGCTGGACTTCAGCTGCCTCTGCCAGTGTCGCGCAGCCCATCCTCCCTTTGGCGATAGCTACAGAAGAGAGAAATCCAACACCGAGAAATGCTAAACCCCAGCCAAAAACAAAAGCCAAGCGAGAAGGCAGCCAGCAGCGTCCTGTAAGTATGCGATACGTGGCAGCGTCCTGCATTTTATTAAACAGCAAGCACCTCGCAACAGAAGAGTGGTCTCCAAAATGTTAATTTTCCTGCAGTTGATTAACTGTCCAGCATCCAGACTCACATTACCTTCGAGACCCAGCACGCGTGGGAGGGAAGCTGGCAGCAGCCGCAGGGAGCGAGAGCCAGTGTGTGATCACAGTGCTCTCACACCACGTTTGGGATTATTGCATTCTTTGGGGAGATGCCAGATCCTCCCCCCTCCCCAGTTTTTTGCTTCTTTTTTGTGGACGGGGATTAGGATGACAGGAAGTCAGTGCCTGTTTGTTTTTCAATCAGATGCTCCTGCCCTGATTCTTTTGGGCAGGCTGACAGATACATACTGCCTACCCCCTAAGTGCTTGCATGCGAGACTCTCCGGAGCCTCCTGGCTGCAAACACCTACTTAGTAGAGGTGATGCCTCTTCAAAGCTGTCTTGCTATGCATTTTAATACGGAAAGGCCCCTTTTCAGACAATGGCATTGTTATTTTGTTGTTGTTTGTTTGGCTCTAGAGACAGGAAGGGGACTGAGCTGTCCCCATCTCCCAGAGCTTGTGGCTACCACACACAAATGTCAGCCTCTTTCCAAAGGTCAGCATGGAGCAACAGGAATGATCTTGTTCCCGTAAGTCAACAAACAATGTTTAGAAAGGCCTGTGCTGTGGGAGGATTTCCTAACGTAATACAAGTCATCAGACTTAAAACACATGCCTTCTGTGGTGAAAATAATAAAGCAACAAGGTTGTGTAGGAAAACAGATACAGGAAAACAAGAACTTTCTCTTGATGACTTCATCCCACAGGGCTCAACAGCAAATAAAGGGCAGTGTTGGTTGGGAAGGGGAAGCTCTGGAGATTTCTTGAGAACCTGAAAGGAAACTTGTAGAGTTTAAGAACAGAACCAACATTCTCCTTAAAAAAATAAAAAAAAAAAAAAAGGGGGTGGGGGGCAAAAGAGAACATTCTTTTCCCAGCATTGTATCAAGGGAGCATCATGGTGAATGTGTTGCAACCTGTATCATCAAGCAATGAGCATGGCCTGAGCCACTGAAGAGCTTATTTCACCTCTTTTTTTACTGTGCGGACAACGTAGAAACATGTGGATAACATTACCTCGCCTAACACATTCACGGATGTGAACTCAGACAATATTAGGGTAGATCAAGAAGTAAGGTTAACATTTTCAAATGCAGTAAAAAAATCCAAACCCCTAAAACTCAATCCCAAACCCTAAACCCTGAAGAAGTCAGGAGTTCGAAGAAGCTAGGTTAAGGTTGCAGCAGCAATGGAGATTTGCCGCATCTGAAAAGCAGGCAGGGAGGGATAGACACCCCCAAAAGGGTTGGGCTGCCCCAGGTAGGCACCCAGACTGTGTTCTTCTCACTCACACAAAAATTAAGGCATTTAGAAAATGAAATGGTGGACCTTTTTTCCATGTTCTCAACATAACTATCAAAATGAAAGCTATTGTGTCAAAGCCTCCAAATAACCTTCTGGAGCCCAAGAGGAAATCCTAGGGGATATTCATGGCTTTTAGCAACACAGTCCTGGAGAAGATGGACCTTGAGCTACCACAGTGAAGCCGTTTTCAGGTATGCCATTGCCTGCTTCAGTTTAGCAGTGCTTTACAAAGTGCCTTTCTTTAGTACATACAGCTGAAGTATTTGTGCAGTACACTGGAGTTATAAAAGATTTACCTCTTCTCTTTGCCTTGCTTGTGGAGTACAAATATGTTTATCGTATATTACCAGGAAGATATTCCACTCTGCAACTTCAGGACTTCTAAAGATGAATAATCAGCTTATCTTCCAACATGCAACAGGTCAAAAGGTAGCATGCTAAAGAAACCTGCATTGGAATCCCAATTTCACAGATGCATACAAAGAATACTTTTCTGTGGTTTAAAAACAAAACAACAGCCCCAGAAAGAACCCCACTCACACTTAACTCCTGCAATCAGCTTTAGCCAGAATACTTAATCTACCTTAAACTCAAAAGTCTGTGCAAACAATAGAGATGCACTGTATCTCCCATTTCCAGTACTACATTTGATTCAACATTAACTACTGATAAAAGGAATAAATAGAGTACCATCACCATCAACTCACTGCAACTTCTCAAAAAACTGCTTCTCTAAAGCTATTTAGAATACAATACGACCTTCACAGAAATACTAGTATAACTAGTACAGAACTAATACACAGAAATACTCCCTAACCTTGTCTCAAGCCTTCTGCCTACCTTCCTGAAGTTACATAAATCATATGCTCAAATTAAAAAATAAATAAAAAGTTACTGCAATTCCACAAACCATATAAAAACCACAGAGTTCTGTAGTATTGAAGTGTCTAAGCAATTAAAAAGTTTAACTTATTTTCTTCTCTTTGGTTAAAAAGTAAGAAAGTAACAGTTAACAGCACTGATGTACTTTGGCTACAGAATTCAGAGGATGGAAGAAAGATTAGTAAGCACTAGGTAATTTTCCCTCAGACTTCACTAGTTATAAGGCCTGTGAGCATGTGATGTTTTTATGTAATCTTGTAAAAGTATGTTTTAAATTCTTTAGTATGTGTAGTTATATTAGCCTAATGAAGTTTATCATTTCAGCCAGACTGATGTTGTTTTGTGAGGCTATTACTTGTCAAGTTTCCAGACTCTTATGAAATACAGCTGCTTCACGATGCCTGATGAGTCCAGACAGTGCCTCTGGGCACCTCAAAGCTCAGTGGCAAATTTAAAACTACAATTCATAGGTCACTGTCCTCAGACAAGGCTTCAGCTAGATATAACCGTATCGTGCTAACAACCCACAGAGTACAATACTCCAGCTTTACAAGCAAAGGAAGAAAAATCTTTCACTTTAATGATTACTCAACTCTCAGGGAGGTTTCTTTTATTGCCGCTGACTTAAATTTGAGCTGCAGCTGTCTTTGTGCTGCTTTTTGACACCAGAAACTCTTTAGCCTCCCATATACCAGTCTAACAGCACAGTGGCTGTGCAGTTCTCATTGCACCGTACCAGAGCAACTGTGAAGTCCCAGCACACTTCTCTGCAGCTGCATTAGGAGATCCATGTCTATTCAATATGCAAGCCCCATAGCTACCTGAAGAAACATTTTTTATTTCCACAAGCTGGTAGAAAATCCTGAGAAGCAGATAACAAAATGCAGTATATGGTTTTCCTTTAATATTCACTATTCAGCAACACAATCAATCAACAGGTCCTTAAATCCCCTCAATTTTAAAAATTATTTATTTGGGAGTCTTTGGGAATTCGTGCTTCTTAGTTGTTAAGAAAGTCATAGAATGGTTTGGGTTGAAATTTGATCTTCAAAGGTCATCTTGTCCAATCCTGCTGCAAAACCCAGGTACATCTTTAACTACATGAGGATATCATTTTAAAGTACCTTAAAAATAATAACTGGGAAGACACAAGCCCCAAAACTGAAGATTTTCGTGTACTAATCTGGCCACTAGAGCTGCAGTGCAAACAGCAGCTCTGCAGGGACTGCTTATAGAGATATGGTAAAGTTTTATCATTTTGAATGGGTTGAGTGAAAATAGGTTGCAAAAAAACGCCATAATGGTGTGGATAAAGCATGATACAAACCAAGAACTTACAAGTTTTCATAAAATTAATTTTCTACCATATCTGAAAAATTAAAGTTGCAGTAGAAAAAAGGTGGGTTCATTTTCTAGCACAATTAGGTATTATTTTAAACACTTATGATAGCAAGTGCAGATAACAGCAACTATCTGAACGATGTGCTCATGTATTTAAGTTCTATTTGTCCAAGAAACAAGAAAAAGCTTTTGAAGCTTCCAAGTGTTTTGCAAATGTTGACAAAATGCTGAAATGCCTTTGTGCATGTGCACGCATGCGCAGACTGATGGAAAGCTGCAATTTCGCCTTAGAAAAAGTCATAAAAGGTCAAAAGCAAGGAAAACCTCAAAACACCAGTGGGAGTTCTGCCACATTTTTGTGGTGCCTTTAACATCCCCTTTCTTCGCATTTGTTACTCTTCCCTCAGCCCTGGCTTGCACAGCTCGCTCAGATCTGCCAGCCCCAGCTCACCCGGCAAAGCCCATCTTTCGAAGCACTGCACGCTATAAAAGTAGCATCTTCCCTACTTGCCAATCTCTCCATCTGCTGCCACAGCAGGGGTGTTGGGAAAGGTCTGCTTAGATGTCACACTGCCTGTTGCTGGAAGCTTTTGCCATCTGCTATCACGCTTACTCCCATGCCTCACAAAAACATTGGTGACTCTAAATGGAAAGCAATTCTTTTGTCAGATGTTTAAAAATATCGTGCATATGAATCATAGCTGCTTTCTGATTGCTCTTGCATTCACACAAACATAACAAATCAGCACAGATTAAGAAATAAATATGCAAGGTCAGATTTGTATAGATATTAAAGAACTAAATATATTCAGCCGTCTACCCCAGACTTATTTCTTACAAACCAGCTTACTTTAAACTGTGATTTGGATGACTTTTGACCTGTGTGAATAATGCATGACTGTCTCCCAAAGCCAAACCCTGAATTCATCACAAAACTTATCACATTGGAATGCAGTTTAAAAACATGTAGTACTGTACACAGAAACACACTGTCTCAGCCCATGCAGCACCCAGAGGTGGAGTCCAGGCATGCAACAGTGGAGGGGACCCTCCTCAGGGTGTTAACTATTAGATTTAATGTAAGTACTTACACCTATGCCTCACAAACCAAGCCCTGGATGAGGCTAAATATATGAATCAAAATATATCTGGCTACAAAGATCATTTTAAAACAAGGGAAAACGAGCATTTGGAGACTAAAGCATCCCCCACAATCCTTCTGTGATTCAAATACAGATACTAAACCACTCAGGCAAACACCAAAGGCTTTTAGAATGACACAACATGCAGACAACATATCTCCTAAAGGGACAGCAGACCCAAGCCCCTGCTATGAAGCACCCCATCATGAATACAACAAACTGCAAAGAGAGGGAACATACTACCTGGTCACAGCTGTGTCACAGGCAGCTTTACAATCAACTTGCTGCTTCTACCAGATTTTAAGAAGTAACTTACCTTTATGGGCACCCCCAGTGCACCACTCCTCCTGCCTTGCGTCACCTCTCTGCTTATTAGCGTTCCTCATGTCAGGGTGCCTCAGGCAGGAGCTTCTGGCAATGAAGCCATCTTCTCCGTACAGTACTCACAAACCCAAACCACAATGCTGAGGAACCTCATCCTGCCCTTCTGAAGCCAGTGCCTGGGGAAGGAAGGGCTCCAGGGCAGCTTGTCACCAGCAATGGTCCCCACCTGCTCACTAGTAGCCCCTCCAGGTGCACCTTATTGTGCACCAAACCCATCATTCCTAAATGGCTCCCTGCAGCTGGGGCACCCTTACCTTAGTGTGTTAAACCAGCACAACCAGCCTTGGCTCCATGGCCTGCTGGTGCTGAGGTGAGGGAGAGAGGGGGGTTGCAGGCTGGAGGCAGCATCGTCACCAAGACAGCACCTTCCTGTGAATGCTGGCTGGGGCTGTTCCCAAACCCACCTCTGGAAGAGGGATCTAGGATGGGCCAGGGAGTGATTTGGGGCAGCACCAGGTACCCACACCGTGGGTCAGCTGCAGCACTGAGGAGACGCTGTGAGGAGAGTCTGGGTCTGCCTCGGGTGGGACATGGCCAGTTCCAGCAGGTTCCAGCTACCTTCAGCTCCAGAAGGGTGCTTCCCGCAACAGAGGTAAGGGGCAGGAAAACACTGCCTGGCCATCAGGAGGAGGGAGAGGTGAAGTCAGGACACAAGGAAGGAGGTTGAGGTGAGCAAAGGTGGTAATGAGGGGCTTAATTTGTCTTTGTTGCTCACCACCCAAACTTATTTGAATTGTCAACAAATTAAAGATATTTTCTCCAAGTTGAGACCATTTCACCTGTGACAGTAATCAGTCAGGGTGTCCTTAGTCTTACGTCCACCCATGAGATTTTTCATCTTATTTCACCCTGTCCTGCTGATGTGAGTGGGTGAGAGCAGCTGGGTTGGTACCTGACACGTGGCCACTGCTGACCCACCACAGGAGTGCATCTTGCCTACTTAATAGCAATTACAGCAATAGAACCAGTGCGTAGTAGTGTCCTGTGAGACATGCAGCTTGGAACTGTGATCCAGACAGATTATTTGGAAGCACTGAAAAAGGTGAGTAGTGAGAGGCAAGGTGAATCAGCAGACGAGGAGCTCCCCAGTGATGCTGGTGGGGAGGCACCTACACAAGGAAACAGCAAAGCTGCACTCAGAGATGTCTTAGGTAGTGCCTGTGCTGCTGCAGCAATGTGTATCCGCTTCCAGAGGGATGCTGAAGAACTAAATGGTAGCCCATGGAAAAGGCGGAAAGTAGGTTACAGACATCTCAAAACCTTTAGCAAAACGTACATGGAACTCCACCCAGCTAACTATAGGGACAAAAAAAAAAAAAAAAAAAAAAATAAAAAAAAGCAAAGCATGACTTGATTGCAACGTAAGCATCTCCTTATGGAAATCCAAGGTAGGATTTAATTTCTATGGCAAATATTAAGAAGTGGCTGGAAGTATATTCTGACTTCATCTAGATTTAAAGTAAGGTTAGGGAAACCACCACTGAAACCCCTGCCAAAAATTGGCAAATCAATGACAACAAAGAGTGATTGTGGTGTTGTTGTTGTTGTCATTAACTGAAAACTTTCAAAGACTTTCTCAGTAGAGGTATTAACATTGATCAAAAAAAGACTCAGAACTTCACGATGAGATATTGAAAACTCTCATGAAACACTACCTTTCTCTCTCCAGAGCAGTGCTTTGGTTATGTTTTTTAAAAGGTTCATCATGCTCCCTTTGACCATTTTCAGTTGAGATAAAGCTCCTGAAAATGCACTGTGAACCATGCAGTTGGTTTCCTCCTCTAACCATTAATCACTATCATTACAGCTAATAAGCAATGGCAAAGCAAAGGTTTACGCTATTTTCTGTTCCTTCAAGAGCTGTTGCAGCACCTCTTCCCAAAGTCAAATATGGAGACTCATTCACAGTTTTCCTAATAGCTGTTCACATTAATCTCTGACTATCCAACTCCTCTCTTGGTTTATAACATGGCAATTTTATACCTTGACAATGAGAAGAAAATTGTGCTGGAAAAGAAGTTCTTCATTAGAATATTACATAATGAAAGTTGTGAATGCTGCAAAAGGAAAAGAAGCCATTAAGCAAGCATTCACCACTACTGGTTTCAGTTTTGGGTCTCAGTGGATTAAAACTCACTTATGAAGGCTTGAGTAGTCATCAGGAGACAGACCATAACAGTTGTTTTGACAAATAGCTTCTTATCAGGGGGCAGTGCACTTAATAGGAATTGAAAGAACTCTCCTTGCATCAGCTTAGCGAGAGGTAGCTTACATGGGAAAAACAAGACCTGAAAATTTATGCTATCTTGGAGTTCTGCCTTTTCATTATTGAGCGTGAAATGTGGGCATAAATCTGTTCCCTTGAGTACACAAATTCAGAGCTTGTTCATCATGAAGTGCAAGCTTTTATCTCTGAGTAGGTGAACATGTAGCAACTAAAGATTTCTTACAATATATTACCAGGTCTAGAAGTCTGAAGAACTTGTTTTCAAAAAAATGTAGGCAAGATTACAGTATGCATGGAGGAAGGAAGTACTGCTCTACCATGGATTACTTTTCTGTGCTTAAACACAAAACAATTGCAAAAGGAAAAGCTGACCTGGTAAAGAATTAAAGGTCAAGCAGGAAAGCTTTCAAGACCTCTTTCATATTTCTGCACACCTCCCATGTTGAATAGCATATGAAAAACACACCAGAATGTTTATCAGAAAACTATTTGCCTTCAGGAACCATAAAAAACTTGATTTGTCTCCTGCCAAATTTTGTGCACTTGGAAAATCTCAATTTGATAAAAAAAAATTAAAAATGATGTTAAGATGAAACACTAACTGTTATCTGGTATTGGGAAAGGGGGTGGAAAGGACAGAATCTCAGTGATTCTTTGTCATAACTTTCTGGGGTTTTATGTACGCACACAAATTCTGAGATGTCTGTAAAATTCCACTTAAACCCAAAATAGACCAAGGATACAAAGCCTCTCCAAAATTCAGTTCCTAATACAACCTTGAAAATACAATGCATTTTCATGTATTGACGTATCTGATTTAATGCCTGTTTTATCATAAACGGTATAATCACAAAACCTATACACTTGAAAGGGATTTGACAAACAAAACCAGAAGTAAAACATCTTGAAGCTTAGAAATTCATCACATAATGATTAAACAGGGAGAGGACTTGAAAATACCGAGTTTCAAAGTTTTCAGCAGACCAACACGTCCGTTCAGCCCACAGATTCTCTCATAGCTCCTGATATGAGAGTTAGAATATATTTACACAGCAAGAAGATGCACTAGGAATGAGATCATAAGCAATTCTGGTTTTGGGTTTTCATTATCTTGTCTCTGCAGCAGCTCCAGGGCAGAGAATAACCACATATTAATATGCAACTGAAGGCCACAGATCATTGGCCTCCAGAGAAGTATCACAGACAGATGGGAAGTAAGGAGTTCTGTTGTACTCCAATAACTAATGTTGAAAAGAAAGTGGGTGGACATTAAAGAGTCTGTCTATGAATAATTATATATTTATTACTGGTTACAGGAAGTGCCCTGGAGTCACTTTGTATAATAATTTTAACTGTAATAAGAACACCATGAAAAAGGACAGATGCATCCTTACAGATGCTCCTTTATATATACACACACATCATACACATGAATGTACATATTTAAAAAAAAACCAAAGTAAATAAATTATTCCTTTTCTTGTTCTTCATAAACAACTGCCCATGTGAAAAAATTATGCCCTCATCTAAACCAGCCTTGTAATCACAATGTACTCTTTATGTTGTGCTTAAAAATTTCATTCCTCAGTGGCCAAGGATGATCATTAGCATCTGTACGTTCACTGCCATAGTTTTTAAGTCCAACACAAAAAGCAAAGTCTGCCTGTAAATATAAAATGCTTCAAAACTTCCCAACAGTACTTGTTTGAAACTTCTCACCAGAAAAGAGCAGAAACTCAAGCCAAGTATGGGAAAGCCAAGATCTAGGAGAGGTGCGCAGACACCACCAGCAGCCAAGAAAAGCAGCTGTGCCAGAAGTGTCATTTCCAGTCTTCAGTCATGACTTTGAAATCCTTATTAAAAAAAAAAAAAAAGAATCTTCAAAGCTCTCATCCACACTTATGGTTCTGGATACTCTCCACATTGACTCCTGAAAAAAGAAGTGAACATTGTGCCTGTGCAAGCAAAAAGCTCATGAAACTGCATGTAGAATTTGAAAGTTAGCCCTTTCTAGCATTTGGAGTCCAAAAGTATAATGGAAGGAAAGCACTGAGTCAACTGTGGAGCATCTGCAACCACTTTCAGGGAAGATGGAAGATAAACCAGTGCTGGAGGCATGCTCAGGAGAAGCCCTTCTACATGACAGATACATTCAGCATTCCAATTTGCTGGCTATTGACACCACTTGGTGCAAGGAGAAACACTGCCGGGACAGCAATTTTAACACAACAATAATCTCTCTTGGCCGGTAGGGATTAACTAGTTAGCTAGTTGTCTACCATCAAGTTTCCAAGCAAAATTCAAACGTAGCAATTTCTCCTCGCTTACCGTGTTAGCTTTGTACTGATTTCTAGATGCTGGATTACACCAAAAACATGTTACAGTACTAAAAGAACCAGTATTTTTATTACTGAATTGTCGTTGCTAAGCATCCAGTGCTGCACTCATGCTGTTTCAGAGTAAGGATCTTGCTGGTACCATGCAATAGCATCTTCACACTTTCATGATTTGGCATGAAAGTAGAGGCTTACTCTTGAGATTCGGCTTCATGGTGGAAAGACTCCTGCTAGAGGAAGAGGCTGTGAATATTTTGTTATATCTTTTAAAAGATACTTTTTTTTTTTTTTTTTTTTTTTTTTTGCTTTAAAATGAATTAATTCTTGGGTTCCGTTCTCCTTTTCTACAAGTACATTCACATGGACCATACAGCAAGTTTTACTGTCTACTAAAGGTCTCTTATGTTATCCTTAACCCCCAAATCTTAGATCTTTTCCACTTCTCTTCTACATGGTTGATATACACAGTATGAGATTGCATTTTCCATGCGTGGTTTTAATTTTGGGAACCATAAAACTTAGTGCCATGTGCATTTTAGGCCTCTTCAAATCTTCTGTATTTCACAGATGACAAACTGTGATTTTTATAACAGCAAAAGAGTGTAACAACATCCACATCAATTCATGGTCCTAGGGTTATTAGTGGCAACATTATTTCTTAAAATATTCATCACTCATTGTTATAGAAGTGACAAATTTTTTCTTCATTATATAATCCGTTCTTTTTTCTCATATTATGTTTTGCTTTTTCCATCTGTTAGTTACTATGAAGTTGCAACACGGTTTTGGCACAAACTAGTTAATTCCCATTGCAATGTATTTATCTTCATATTTTCATCAAACATCTGGAATCATTCTGCATTTCTCAGTAGAGCAAATATTGCCCAAATCTTACTCCTTAGAAGAATGGAGAAACTTGACACTAGATGATGCTTTGACTAGTGCACAAGATTCTGTATCTTCATAACTATCCTCATTTTCCAACATAATTTATATTTACTCTGACTCAATTCCATGCCAGAAGAATTTCATAGAATACTTCTCGTAATTACAGCTGAAAATATTCTAAAGACTACTAGGAATAACAAAACAATACCCTGTCAATATACATCTATATAATTCCAAGAATTTCAGAAAAAGTTTTCTGGACTATTCAAAAAAACAAACAAACTTGAGAATTTGTGACTTTTTTTCCTTCGAGGTTGAAAACTTGCTTTTTGATGAGAAGTTATGAGTTGTTTCTGCTTTTCCTTATCACTCATTTGCTGTTAAACCTTATTAGACTAAGTTAACATTTGAGTCTGTTCCTTAGTATGCTTTATTCAAAGTGATGGGAAAAAATCCTCTTAATTAACCATCAGCTCTTCTTAACAGCAGTGTCAGTATTCAAAAATGGCAAAAATGACTGTTCTACAGCTTTATTTTGATTTATAAAATTTGTTTTGTTGATTCATGACATCATGTAACACATTAAAACTGGTTACTCTATAAAAAGCCCCTTCCGTGTAACACAGGAAACAAAGATAAAACACAAATTTTCTTTAATACAATGAAATCATCATCTGCAAAAAAGGGCATTTTATGCTTTTCAGGTTACAATATATTCCTTGCTCACAACTACCCCGACTCAAAATAAGAGCTCATTTATCTTTTAACCATTTGAAGCATTCTGTAAACATTCTCCCTAGCTGCCTGCATGTCCCTACAGATCTCCACTTTCAAAAAAGCTGCCAAACACCAACAATGCATACTGCAAAATTTTCTAGTTTATTTGTTTTTCTGTCTTCTCAAGTCCTCCCAAATGCAGCAACTCCAAACAAAAGCCAGACTTCTCTTTTACTCAGATGTGTGACACAAAGCAAGCTGGTTCTTCAAGGATAAAGGGTAACTCCAGCAGTGTCCAGACTTGTCTGGAATCAAATACTTCTTAGCTTACCTCACAGTACAAGTACAGATTTCTGAACATCGTTGCCTACAACACCTTTCCTGACAAGCAACAGTACTCATATACCTTTTGTAACCACGGTTTCCACAGGTTTGGAAAAATAAGTCTCCTCCACCAAGCATTTGATTGGTGTGGGGTCAAACAGTAAGGACAAATGTCTCACTTCTAACCTTTACACAGCTGGAAGAATCCATCTGTTTTGGGTATTGACAACACTTCTTCATAGACACCTTCCTCTTCAGACTGGAAATCACCAGTTTTGTTCTTCTGACTGGTAGCAGAGAGAGGTGATGAGTATCTGAATGGTGAAACATCTTTGCCCAGAGAGCAAGCCCATTCATGCTGTGCCATGCTAGCTGCTCAGAACACTGCTCGCTCCACAAGGAGAGTGGCTATCTAGCTCTGACACTCCATCACCGTTGCTCCTCTTTTCCACACCATCTTTTTCACTCTGCTGACTGAAGACACAAGGTGGAAGCAGCAGTCTCAAAACAGGCCACAAAGGAAAGTATCTTTTTTCAGACCTCTCTAGTTCACTCACTATTGCTCAGCCACCAGAAACACTATGCAGTTTGCAAGTCTACCTGCCTGTGCAATTTCCACTTATTTTATGCCAACGCCTTGTAAGTTGGTACTCAGCACCACACCCTTCAATTGCCCTCAACAGAAGAGTATGGTGATTTGTTCCCTTCCTAGACTTGTTCCTGCATCTGTAGTTCTCAGTAGGTATTCTGAAAAATAACACAGATTTTTAAAAGGTCCGTAAGCCACGAATACTGTAATTTAAAGTGGAGACCTGTGTGTATAACATAGTTAACAAAGACACATGGAATAATGAAATGCCTGAATTCACTGAATGAGGTAGTAAGTAATATTAAACTTGATCACTGCATGTCAAGGAAACAGATATGACTAAAGTAACATAATGTACATATTACCTCAGTGTGAAAGCCTTGTATCCCACTAAATTCTGACTGGTCACATGGCCAGCATCCCAAATAAAGAATCCCTGTTGGTGTTTTTTCTCACTTCCACACTGGCAGTGATAGGATAATGACAATCATGACAGAACACATAACTGTTCTGCTAACTAGAACAAAATATATAGTAATTAAAATGGGAAGACCAAAGAACGAATAATACTCATGTAAGCCAAACCATTAAAACCTGCTATGAATTGAACCTGAGATACTTTAGGCTCCTTTCATGCTAATTTTTCAGATGCATCTCAAAAAAGCATTCTTATTTAAAAACCAAACACACTGTATGTGATATATGAAGAACAGTAAAACACACAGAGCTTTAGCACGTGAAAGAAACATGTTGCAGTTATGTCAAATACTGCTTTTTATATTTTATTAACAAAGCAAGCATCCCTGGAACTGGGTCTATATAAAAAGTATTTCATTGACCAATCAGAATACAAGGGAGTTATATAAATTTATTTTATGCAACATCAATTAGTTTTGAAAATTCCCAATTTTAATGTTTTAATTTCGTCTTTTATTAAAAAAAAAAAAAATCACTAAAAGGACACAACCCACAAAAATACAATCTGTATCTGCTCTATATTTACAGATAACTGGTCACTATTAAGGCACAGATTTAAAACTAACATTTTTATGTAGCAAGTCAAATATTTGTGCATAATATAACACTAACAATACGGTACACTGTACTGTCATGTTCCCTTTGTGGAATCAAAATAAGTGAGAAATTTTATTCTTCCAGTGTGCTCTTCTCTTTTGTGAAGCCCTATTGAAAAATAATGTTGTTAATGGGAAATTCTTCACGTTGGTGTAGATGATATAAGCACTGCTCAGCAAAAGACCACATCAACTTAATACTGTAATAAAATCATTTTCTGAGTATAGTACTGTCTGGATACATAGTATGTACTTATAAAAGACTAAAAAAAAAAAATAAATCTAAGAGTGCAAAGGGGTTTTGATGCTTTTAAGTTTAGGCAAAATAATCAAGAAGGGGTTGCAGAAAATTCTCTACAAAGTGTTGCTGAATATTTATTTCATTATTATGAAATTATTAAAAATATTTTATAAAAATAACATGACAATATAATTCAATTTGCAAACACTGGTCTTGCAAATGCAAACATTTAAATGACAGCTTATCTGTAAGCACATAAGTAGGCCATCTGAATGGAACTACCTACATGCTTAGGAATAAGCACAAGTGTAAATAGTTTTAGAATCAGAAGTTGTGGCTTCCACGAGGGTTTCCATGAAGTTGCTCTTACCCGTGTAACACACATACACACAAATATTTCAGAGATATGTGGATACTGACTTTTGGCATTTGAGCAGAGTAACTTTGCTGTGAACAACTGTGTGCACAGAAGATGCAGCTTTATCCATTCAGATCTGTAGTACAACTTTAGAGGAAGCTAACTGCTACTTGCTCTACAGGGAAAGTCACCCAGTTATATACCATTAAGTAGATATGGCTGAAGTGAGTACTGAGCAGTTATTTTTTGCTAATCACAACAAGACTTTACATTATTGCTTGATCATCTATGCCCTCAAGTAATAGTTCCTTTAAATTCCCTTTCTGTGTGCAAATTTCTCTAGACATCATTTTGTATTCTCACCTTACAAGAAAGAATAATCCATGGAAAGTGTCAAAATTAGTTCTCACACCATTTTTGTGTAAAATCCAACTACTGTAATTGTTACTCTAATGCCTTCTGTTAAGAGCACTTGACAGTGGTTTATGTCCATCTCAAAAGGCTTGTACACTGAACATAAATAATACATTACAGTAGAGGTAATTCACAATATTTGTCATGGGAATGCTTTTCAACAAATTAATGCTTGGAAACTTCATATTGCATTGCAGAAAGAGGCACTTTATGAATTCCTTCATTATATCAGAATCCTTCATAAATTCATAACAAGACACTTGTAAAGACAGAGGAATAATATTGCCAAATTATTTGGACTTTCACAGTATAAGAATGCAATACTTAGCTCTAGCCACTTATAATATGGACTCTTTCTGTTGAACATAACTTGTTTCAGAAATAGTTCATCTCTAGGGTTTCAAACACTTCTGCAGCTGACAATTACAAATCTAGATTGAACAAAACAGATGCTATTACACCTATTTTATGTAGGTCACTTAATTGCTGCATGCATAGTCATGTAAGTAATATGTGTCATTTATTAAATGGCAACAGTGCTGTCTTGTCAAATTAGATTAGTTGTCCATTTAATCAAACTGACAGCCCAGAGCTCTAGTTTGATGAATGCCTTTCATTCTCTACCATAAATCTGCAGTAGATCAGTTTAATCTGTTATGTACTGTAGATGTATAGAATCTAAAAATAAAAGTCTGATATAAATAAGCGTCCTTTAGTGGCAGGGTACTAAAAATAGCCCTTTTCTTTGAGACAACCATTAAAAACAGTTTTTAGCATAACAGGTAGCAGTTAAATATGATGACTACAAAGGGTTAATATTGCAAAGTCCATTTTGGTCTTTCATTGCATCTCTTACAGTGAGTATTATTGCAAGCAGCATTACACTGCTTCGTAACAGCATAATAGGACTGGTCCGCTACCAAGTGGTTTGATTTTGGAACGATCTCTTCAGATAACTACTGGGAGACAGAGAGGGAGGGGAAACGTCTGCAGAAGAACCAGTTTCTAGTACCATTATAGTGAGATGTGACTTAATGTAGGAACACCTGAAAGAAATTTGATTAGTGCCAATATAAAAATTGGTATGGAAATGAAAGAAATAGATTTCCACAGGACAAGAAATCAGAACATGTAAAGTGCAGAAAGACCTCAATAATTATTTTAAGCAGTACCAGAAAAATCCATCTTGATAAAACCAAAATCTATGCTCTCTGGCATCCCAGCTCTTCATTCTTCCTTCATTCAACAAGGTAAAAATTCAGTGCATACATTATAGTTATAGGTAATAAAACACTAAACAAAGAACCCTATATTATTATTATTGCAAATTCTGTCCAATCTACATGAGTAACAAGCAACCCACATTTGGTGTTTGAAAGACAACAGACAAAATGTGTTTTCTCTGTTCTTTTGGCACAGAATTGTGCAGACAAAATGCTTTGGTCCTTGACACCCAAACTCCCAAAGTGCAGAGGTGGTGTGCAGTGAAGGCTGTCCACAGGATTGCCATGTCCGTCTTTACGGCTGACTTTCTGAGCCACAACTTAACTGCTACCAGCGACCACTGACACTAGCAATGTCCGAATGATACTGACGTGGCAGTCTTCCACTAGCTCCACCTTCCAGGAACGAGGCACGTATATTTGATGGGTCAAAGAGCTTTCTTCGGTTTTTATTCAGTTCTATAAAGGTCACATACACACAAAAAGCTCTCATCAGAAGTGAATTTTAATATTTTGACCTAAGCCAAACCCAAAACTTCTGTTTAAACAAGATATTTCAGACAGAACAGTATGAACTGAAGATGTCTGAAGTCCTCGTTCAATTTAATGAGTTCAACAGCATAGCAAGAATGCCAGCTTGAGACTCACAGAAGCTGCTTGGGATGCAACCTCTATTTGGTGCAATTTTCATTTGGCACTGATAAAGTGTGGAATAGATAATATTTTGCAATATTGCTTTAGATCAAATTGATCTGACTAAAACACTTTCAAAAGGTTCTGTTATAGTACTCAAGGCTGCAATCCTCCTGAAGAGGCACACATTATGGCTGCAGCACAACCATGTGATGTAAACTGAGGTGACAGAAAAGCTTTTTGGCATCTTGTTTATTTCACAGAGCACAATTCTTTATTTTAACAACACTAGAAAAATGTTTTAATAAGGACTGCTAGAAAAAAAAACAGATGCTCACCTCTCACTCAGACATGCACTCTAAGCTTGTATTAGCAATTGTTCATCCAAAACGTTTTACCTTTCCCCACTTTTCTATTTTTGTAAACAAGCTCCATGATAGATATAAATCACTGAAAGATTACATAGATTTTCATGATTGCTATTGAACTACATACTTTGTATTTTAAGCTCTTTATGCCACTATTTTAAACTTATTAAAAGTCTTCACTAACAGCATCAGCAGGAGACGCAATTGGGAGAAAAATGATCTAGTGTTACAATGAAGTATCTGTGGAAAATTCTTCCTCTGCTACAGATTCACTGCCTAGACAATGACGGAGCACTTCTACGTAATATGAATCTCAATCCTATCTATTATAACTGGGAAAAAGGTCTAGTTATGCATTGCTTAAATTTGAAAAACCAAGCAAAAAAATCAACCCCCCCAAAAAAACCTAAAACCAAAACCAAAGACACCACCCAATCAGGCAGTTTTTCCCAGTAAGATGATTACTCTGGTAATCAATAAAGCTTAAAAATGCCAGTCCTGACTGGTATCAAGTGCCACTGAGATTCTGCAGAGCCTGTAATCCCAGAGCTTCTGTGACCCCTAGTTTTGGGACATAAAATAAAGTTCACAATCTGCTGTGAAACAAAATTTCTATCAAGGTCTAACTTTACGAGGGGACATAGGACTATGCAACTGAAATATTTCTGAAATCTTATCATTCTTACTGAAAGTTTATTATTGGTAATGTGAAAGCTCTACGTAACCTGGTTTTAAGCACCTTCTGATGAGGGTCAAGCCAAAATTACCTCTGCGCACTAGACTCTTATTTTTCAGTCTTTTCAAAATCCTGTGCCAGCTATAAACACACAACTCAAGTGAAAAGAATACAAGCAATGCTTAAAATCAATGAAAGATAACATGTTATTTACCAGAGATTGCAAGCAGCATTTTTCTTCTGGCACCAAAAGTGGTAATTCCCAACTCTTTCAAATCTTGGTCAGTAAGAGTAAGGAATGTCTGCAGATCAATCTACAGTAAAAAGAAATATGTAAATGATGCAAAACAAGTCTCTCCCCAAAAGTAGTAAGCCATAAATGTGGTTCAGAATACTTTGGTTTTTTTCCTATTGCATTTTACAGTTACTTTGCCAACCTTTTCTTTGCATGTAAACTGCAATCATTGCTTTCTAGTGGCTTCTTCATATAGTTACTCAATTTGCTACTCCACACTTCTGGCAGATAAGAAGAAACTAAAAAGTGAGCATTTTAAGAAAAGCACTGAAGATCAATTAATGTTTTTCCTCTGTGACTTGAGATTTCAAGTGTTTACAATTGCTACAATGTACCTGGGAACAGCCAGGTATATGTGTCTGTAGATATGGTAGATGCTTCAGGCTACAGTAGGTTAGCAGAGGATGATTGCTCAACTACTGATGACACAGTTGAATTACAGCACCAAGCATTCCAAAGTGCATGCAACCATGTCTGTTTAGGGTTTTTTTTCCTCCCAATACAATTCAGAAACATAATAGAAAATTCAGTCTGGCCAAACTACTTGACTCATCTCACACGTAATCAGCAACTCTTGTGGTGAGAGAAACCAAACCAAAAACCCACCTATCAAACAAAAGCCATCATGTGTTAGAAACCAACAGACATCTCACCTTTTTACAACAGTGGCTAAGATGACAGGAAAGGATTAATGACTGGACAATATGGGTATTATGGAACATGCAAGGGTGTAAGAAGATAAACCTGATGAATCATACACAGAATTGAGACATGGCTGGATTTGTTCAGATTGAAAATTGACCCCACAGCACTTAAGCAGCATGATTAGAGACAGGAAATGCTAACAGGAAACTGCCCTTATGCTGAGACAGCAGCAATACACTTGAGTGTACTCAGGACAGTTCTGTGAGGGCGTATACGTAAGTGACTTAGTGTGCAGGAGAAGGTACAAGCTTGCTTCATGTCTATCCCTGAAATAGCGTAGTACACACTTGAATGTGCCCCAGTGTGCAGACTTTTTGTCTCATGGAAGCAAATCTGAAGCTAAATATTGACACACCAAAGCAACTGGAGCAATATGAATAGAAGATCGTCTTGGAGTTTGCATTTCATGAACATGTTCATTGTTCTCAATGACATGTCAATCTGTGCAAAAACCCACTTTGTGCGGTCTGTTAGGAAAAAACATACAGGTGAAAACATGAGACCAGCAACTGGTGCAGACCCCACTGCTGATAAAGGTGCAAAAAGCAGACATATGGGTCCGGAACACAGGAATATGCCAAATCTAACTATGGTCCTCCCCCTGTACCACGTGAGATACTGACATAACCCACACGGACCTCTGCTTTGCTCCTTAGTAGACCCCATTCTAGCAGTGTGACACATACACTTCCCATGTACAACAGCGCTTTCAGAACGAGCTCAGGGACTCTACACATCTAAGCCTGCAAGTCTTGTGGCTGGGCTTTCTGTACTTTTGTGACACAGTTGAATTTGTCACTGGCATAAATTATCTGCAGATAATCAATTTGACTCTAGCTATATAGTATTCTGCAGATACGAAATACTATCACTTGGACTAAACTGAAATTAGTTGGCGCAGAAGAGGAAATCACACAGGTGACTGACCATATATCTAAGTTGGGAGTGGAAGTCAACTGTGGAAGTCAAAGTCAGTCAACTGGCACACAGGGAAAGTTTATAGTATTCATGTCCAGGCTGGCTGTCTGGAAATTGAAAGATGTATGATACAGCTTTGAAAGAACAGCTCATGAAAATCCTGTCACAAAGCAGACTTCTTAGTGTCTTTGGTCAAGAGAATACTGCCGGAAAACATGCTACAAACACAAAGGTGTCTTTTGAATGAACACTAACCTCTTGCTGTTGGAATACGTCTGTGTATTTGCCCAAGCCAAGTTTGCTGAACAGCTCAGGCAGATCAGATCCCTTGAACAAACTGTTCAGGTTACAGCCATTGCTTCCTGTCAGTGAGGAAATGCAGTCCATGTAATTACTGCTACTGAGATAGTGTTCAGCTGAAAGAGAAGAAGTGCACTTTTTAGACAAATCACAGAAGTGCACAATTTTCTGTCATACCAATATTGTATTCAGTTAGAACTTTAAATGGACAAAACATTTAAATGCTTATTATTCAGAAACAAAAAGCTTCTCAGTGGTCTGAGAGAACAAACAGCATAAAGCAAAGTTTTTGTTTTCTATGAAAAGATAATCAGGTAAGTCTTTTAAGAAATAAAATCACATTATTAAAATGTCACATGGATACAAGTCAGGAACCCATACAGGGGAAAGAACTGCAAGAGATACTGTTGCTTTTTCTTCTTTCAAGGCCTCTCTTCTTTTCTGGTAAATATTTTGGAAAACATCATTGCACACAAATGTAACCAGCCCTTTTTGGTCTGGATGAAGAGAAAACCATGCCGGCGCAATTCCTGGTAAAGGAACTACATAGCAGCTACATGATTTGGCTAGCATTTTAGAATAGTACAGACAAAAATAATAAATGTAATAGTTTTATAAAAGACTAAAACTAGAAATGGGATCACCATACAATCTTAAATTGCATGTCTAAAAGGTACATCTTGAAAAAAAAAAAAGTTCCTTCAAAAACCCCAAGACACCTGGTTTAGCAGTGCAATCCCTTTCCTAGGTGTGTACATACTGATGGTACACAAAAACACAGTTCTTAATTATTTTTCCTCATGCTGTAAGAAAAGGATAGCTGCCAGGGAGCGTATCAGGCATTTGTGCAAATGAAGCTGCTGTGACTGCTCCCTCTGTCATTACAGACACAAGAAAGAACAACAGTGGATACATAAGAGGCTTGCAGGAGGCAGAGGATACTTTCTCAGGTGAGTAAAATTAAGACCGCTCCAGAGACTTCTGCTATGGCTTTCACTATCAACCACCAACAGGATGCGAAAACAACCACTTTTTCACAACTGGTTATGCTACATTTCTTATTTTCTGGGCACAAACTGGATAGAAGCATTTGGGATAAGATTTACAGAGTTTGGAGAATTTCTATCTACCTTAGTTCCATTTTGGAAAAAGTTTTAAAATACAGTTAGCCATTCACTGTTGAAAACGTGAACATTAAGTTTGACAAATGAAGCAACAACTAAAATGATTTTTTTAGACTTTAAACAGCAGTGTTTCATTTTTTCTGCTATCACGTTAAGATAATAACAAAAGAGGCTGAACAGAAATTCAGGGCAGATGATACAAGGTCATGTATTGAAAATCGAATATTAAGAACTACTTACTGGTGCACTCAGGAAGCTTTATTTTAAAACAAAGACATTCAACATTACTATGCAACTGTGGCAATGAAGACTTACATTTTAGTACCCTGGCACCTATACATTAAAGGTAAATACATTTGTACAAGAAACTCACAGCTATTTCTTTTGTCCCTCCTCCATGCATTTCATACTCTGGGAAAGCTACAGCTGCTATAGAACAGCTTCCCCTACAGCCAATGTATTCACTTTTCTGATTTTCTTCTAATGCATATGTAATTACATTTTTAATCCTTATTTATTTTGATTAACCTAGAGCTTCTATTTTTTGTCCAATTAATCTGGAAGCCCCAGTGGCTCAGTTTCAAAGAAACTTTTTATCTCTTTTGTTCTATGGTATGCAGAATATGGTACGCAGCCATTCACAGCTGAACTAACATGTAATTATTCCTGATTTTAAAAAGCAAATATATTAACCATGAATATTTTCTCTAATTGAAGCTATCTTTTCTTTGGATGTCCACCTTATACTATCTGTGTACTTTGCAGCTAATCTCACCTTTAGGTTTAATTCACATTTGTAAGAAAAGTAATACAAAAAAAAAAAGTAAAAACAGCCATAGTCATTATTTCCCCATAGTGCACTCAGTATAGCCCAATATTCTCTACCTCCATTTCTCTCTTTCAGAAAGGTATATATTAAGTTGTTTAAAAAAAAAAAGTTTCAAAAAAGTCAACTGAAGTAAAATTTTAATTTTTAATTTTCAATTATTTAAAAAGTAATTATAAAATTTATAGCATATGTCCACAGAAACCAGTGTTTAAAATCATGTGCTAGGCCATGCCAAACATATAGATAGTCTTTTTTTATCACCATAAAGAGAATTATGCTTTAAAATTCAGTGTCAGCACAGATTACGACTTCACCAGTGAGCAGCAAATAGCCCAACAAAGACCTGGCTGTTGTATTGGTAGCAGAACAGAACAATGATAGTCTAGAAATAAGCTTTTATATAGGTTTGTTTTCAGTAAACTCTGAAAATTCCTTTCCAAGACAGCACAGAGCTTTCAACAAGCATGTCTTAACATTTAAAGGATTTCCTTATAAGTTTTCCTTTTGGATCATTATTTGTATATCATGTTATACAATCCTGCATATGCTTTCACTTTTCAATTTGTAAAAGTAGTTTACTTCATAGTTGTTGGTAATTTAAATCCCTAGTGATGCCAAGAAACATTCAAATAAATATTCATTGATATCAATATGATTTTTTTTTAAATAAGATGTTAAGAAATTAACCTGATTTATTTTGTTTTCGCTTGGGGCTGCCAATTGAAGAGACAAATTCATTATGAGCTGTGGGTCCAAGCCCATTACGGTCTCTCCAGTTATCAGATTCACTGCCATTTCCCAGGTGCTCCCGACTGTTGGACCGAGAGAGAGACATTGATGAACCCTGCAATTCACAAAAAGAGAATTTGGACAGTAAACAAAAGTTTCATTGTGACTCAGATGTTTTCTTTGAAGCAGCTTAGTTAAAAAACCCCAGCCTTTAATGCTAGCAAACATTCTTTTGGCAGTTGATCAATAGCCAAATAATCACAAACTGGACACAAAACCAGCAGGTGTGCTTAAAACATTTGCAGTTTACAGATTTTGAGCAGAAGTTATTTAAAGAACATGCTTCAAAATAATTTGCTCAGTGTTTCCAAGTTTGTTTCCAAAACATTCCATCCTATCAAATTCCCACACGAATTCTAGACAAAGCAGTCTACCAACTACACCCCTTCAGAGGGAAGAGAACATAACAGAATATCTATCTGAAGACAACTGGATAAAGTACACAATACTTGACAACACTGCTGTACACAGTACAACAACAATAATTCCACACTGGTTTGTGAATTCAGGTTATTTTTTTTTCTAAACACATTTTAATATAAAGTACTAATAATCAGTTCTGAGTGTTCCAAAATAAGGGAATGGTATTCCCTGACAGCAGCAGTTAACTATGGAATTGGGTGGGAATGTACCCGAAAGGAGATTAACATTATTGATACCACACACTTACATGAATAAAAGTTGTGTAACCAAATGAGCAAGTTATTATTATTATTATTATACACTTGCATCAGATTCCAATTAAAAAAAAAAGCACAACTTAGGAGGCAGCAAACTTCTCTGCTATTCAGGAAAATTGACACCACTGAAGTAAGAAGGCAAAAGCTCCTTATCATTGCCAAAACCTGACGATGTGAGCTATATTTTTTACAACTCAACAAATGAAGAAAAGCAGGAATTGACTACCAATCTTACAGAAGAATATCACAGTCTGGGGGAAATCCCCACCCCAAGTCAGTCTGTATAGAAAAGCATGTAAAAAAAAAACCCAGAAAACCCCACAACGATTCACTGATTTTTGTGGTAGCCTTTTCTTTCCTCCTAGTTACTCCTGAAACCTCATTATGTGTATTTAAATAATTTGCATATATTATGTGTATTCAAACCTATTACATATAGTTGAATGACACAAAATTTCAGATGTCAAGTGAGGAACACCAAGGCATATTGTTAATATGGTTGAATATTTCTTTTGCATTAAAAGTTATATACATCCTAGAGAAGAGTTGTATGAAGTCCCATTCCTGAAGAAACATACTATTTACATTTTATGTAAGTAGGACAGAAGAAAAAGGTGTCTCTATGGAACCTGGGAAAGATTGCGGCAAGTAAAAGCACCATAAAGCAATTCAGAGCACCTCTGAAAAAGAAAGTAACAAATTCCCTGCAAGATTCCTATGGTGGGACTCTAGAGAGACTTGCTGGAGCTGTGGCTGCCCTCTCCCTATGAAATTTTTCTGGGCCCAGTGAATAGTGCAAATAGAGAAAACTCTCCCACTTCTACAGCTTTATCAACAGAAGATACGATGAGCTACACCCATTTCTTATTCTAACATTCTGCTCCATCATGCGGTGGTTCACATTATATAGTTTATCTATATATACGCAATGTTTTAATTAAGTTACAAAATTTCTACCACTTGTCTACAATGATTGAGACATTTGGTCCTATATGTTGTTTTAAGATTCTTTAAACAAATATATTATCAGGAGCAGACTCCTGATAAAGCTAGTGTAAGACTTAAAAAGCAGACATAATTGTGTGTTGAGCTGAATGTGTTCAATATGCCTTAATATTTACATAACAAACATTTTTCACCTACAAAATATTTAGGACCCAAAGAAGAAAGCTAAAAATCCTATCTGCAAGACCTATTTTTAGAAAAGTTAAATGTCTCTCAAGAGGAACAACTGGATCATTCATATGAAGTAAATTATGAAGTATAGTTTTTTATACCTCATACGTAGTTGTCATAGATGGCTTGTAAGATACATGATTCGCTCTTCTTAGTTCCTTGATAGTTTCTGCAGGCATAGATTTAGAGAACCCCAAACCACTCCACGTATTTGTTGGAGTCCTCACTTCCGTTACAACTGGCTTCTTCAACATAGCTAAAAAAAATAGGGACAAATTAGTAAATGTTAACCTTAATAAAGGTACTGAGATGATCATCCCAGAGTCATGTATGTAAATGGACTTCAATCCACCAAAGAGTAAATCCTAAAAACTTCCACCTGCTACACAGCCTGAATCCTATCCTTAAGGCAATTTACTCTATGAGAGGATAGTTAAACCCCATAGGGCTGCAAGGAAGCCAAATGAATTTATCTGTTTCAAAAAGGGGAGTTTCCAGTTTTATTTTGGACCAAAGCTGTGGTTAAGTCGCTTACCAATTTTGTAACTTAATTTATCCCTGACATAAGGAGCAACTTTGGCAATGTGACAAACATCTGAAAATTTAATTTGCATCCAAATAAAATCAAGTATTACAGCTATGAGGTTTCCGAAAAAAAAAAAAAAAAAAAAAGAAAAAAAACCCACAACACACCAAAAAAATTAAACAAAAAAACCCCACCACCCACACAAAGAAACCCCAACAAAAGCAAAAAAAATCCAACCCCAACATAGATCATTTCCATAGGGATACACTTGCACAGAGAACATTCCATCCACAAGTTGTTTTTACTGTATTTTATACTATGTTAGTATTAAGAAACTTTTGAAACGTGAAAACTACATAATACAAACGTAAGCTTTAGATTTGCTTAATAATCTATTGCAAAACTGAAGCTACATAAAATTCTTGCAGCCATGTACTAAACTTTTCAGAAGTCACTGTTTATCCACATACCTTTGGTTGCTAGTAGCTTCTTCTGTTCATAGTCAAATGCCTAGAAAGTAAACATGCAGAAGATAACACAATTGCCATTCTGAATAAATGTCATTCCAGTACTCAGCTCTTGTAAAAACAAAGGTTTTGAAAGTGGCCAATGAATATATCTAGGAGAAATCTGAAGTACTACACACTAATTTGACAGTAGTCCAGTAGAGCCTTAGTAAAAGTGTTCACTCGACAATAGATAACAAACTATCTAATATCCATCTGAGTGAGGCTGCAGCAATATTTACAAACTTTTTAGGCAGAATTTTGCTTTGATTTTTTTTTTTACTAAGACATTTTCCAAGCGTATTTCCCCTTCCTTGATCATCTGTTCTTAGCATTTAAACATTCCTCAAAAGTATGTAATATATACTATCTTAAACAGCAAATCTAGTCACCAGTTATGTTTAATAATCTTTCAAGTCTAGTTCCCCATGCAGTCATCTTCTGAAAGAAAAAGAATTTCAGTTTTGAGAGAATTAAAATCCCTTATTATTTGCACTACCTATAAAAATAAAAAGATTTGAAGTTTAATTATCCCTGGTTAAAAAACTTACACTTCTTTAAATGACAGACTAACAAAGCCTAAACAAACACAACACTACAAAAAGCAGTATTTAGCCTGAAGCGTAGCCTAAATTTAATTCAGTACTTGAAACAACTAGATGAATAACTAAGGAAAAAGGCTGCAAAACACTAACCTTAATCTTGGTTCCACTACTCCACGCAGTCTAGTTAGCCCACACACTGATAGATCTATATTGAAAACTACTCTGATCCTACTGCTTGCAAACAAATGGGTCTCCCTAGGGGACATATGCAATAACATGGACTCAGTCTATAGGAGGCTGTAGTTAGAGTAGGACCAGTACAAGAAAAAAAAAAAAGAATATATAGAACCATAGAATAGTTAGGGTTGGAAAGGATCCTAGTCACCTAGTTTCAACTCCCCTGCCACAGGCAGGGACACAAATATGTAGAAATCCATATATGTAAAGCAAAACCAATGTAGTTACTCAAGTAATCCCCCCCGTATATGAACCTGAAGCTATTGGAAAAAAATTGTTGACACTGTTTATGAAAAGTTAAAAAAAGTCTTCTGTAGATCTAATTTGCTGTTCTCAAAACAATGATATAAGTGTTTTTTTTTTTTTTTGCATATAAATTATGCTTGTGTTGACTGATATAGGTATCCAATTTATTCTGTACTTTTATTTTTCTTATTCAACACAAACATATAAAGGCTTTTTTGTCTTCTTCAAGACTTTTAGTCTTTTCAGTTGGAAGTGTTAAAAACTTTACTGGGAAATGCTGTTACTGAAACGGTAATGCCAAGTCAGTCTACTAGTCAGTCACCTTTGCATTCTGTGGTAATTTCACTTTGCATTTATCAAGTTTTGCTCTAGATTTGGCTTTATTCAGGGAAGCGTACCTGCATGTTTACATATGATGGCTGTGGAGCTAGGCGTGCTCTTTCAGAGTTCTGCTGGGCAGCTGCTGCTCGCTCTGCTGCCCGTTCACTTCCCGGAGCCTTTTTATCAGCCATGGGACTTTCAGAAGCACTTAACTCTGCATCTGACAGCAGCCTCTCTGCAGTACTGGGGGAGCAAAGTCAGTGTTAACTCCAGCTTTCTTTCTCATGAAGCAGTGAACATTCAATGCCATTTTGAAAATCAGGCGCTATCCTGAGAAGTTTGGCAGCAAATTTCAAGAAATGCCAGTACACAAACATCTCAGTGTTTTTAGCAGTATTTCCAAAGCGTCAGCTTTACCTGTTTTTCCGCCAATGAAACAAAGCATGTATTGCTGCTTCCTATATTACCAAGTATAAGGCATATAGATTTAGATTTGGGCTGTCTGGTATGTGGAATCACCACAAGCAATCCCTACAGAGTGACTTCATACTGTTTAGCTTTGCTCAGGCCAGCAGTTCATCAGTTCTAACCAGACTGATAGTAGCAGGATAAAGAGAAATGCATAATGGGGACTAAAAGTTAACATGGGTTCTTAAAGGCTTTTAAAGCTTCAATAATTGCAGTGTTACATGCCAAAGTACATCTTAATGTAATCTTTTCTTTCAAAATAAGAAAAAAAAAAAAATCAGCCACATTTTATGCGTACTGTACAACTACAGTATAAGCTCTTAGTTCAAAGCAAAGTGATCATGTTTTGATGATGCACAGTAACCCAGAAAAATGCTCTAAGGAAACTTTGAGCACTACAGCCTCAACAAAAAGAGCAAGACATACAAACAACTGACTGACATATAAACAACTGAGTCTGGTTAGCAGGAATCCTTGGATTTCTAAACAATGAGAGCAGAGTTAATGAGAGAGATATCACAGTTTTAACAGTGTAAATGAGGTAAGAGAAAATATGCATCTCAAATGAGTGACAATAAACAGTTCCCAAAAGGAATAATGAAAACACTGCTTAAAGTAGATCAGAGAAAACATTGCATTGAGCTCAAAACCTGTGTTGCCAAGACATATTATGACTCAAAAGAGCCTTTCCCAATGCTGGCTCATTAAAAAAAAGTCCAAAACAAACAAGCAAAAATCATTGAGACAAGTTTTTGAGAACATTCTGTTATGTCCTGAATATCATTTTTCTAAGAAGAAAACAGCCTCAGGTACACATATAAGGGAAAAGGCTGTCAGTCAGGAATTGTTCTTAAAGCAATCAATAAGAAGAGTGCAAATATGTATCCTTTAGAAATAGGTAATGAAAGTGCATCTGAAAAAACATCTCTACTCTTTCATGGAAGAGGAAAGGCATTTATTTTTTTTAAATCGAAGAAAAATACACAAAAAGCATTCAAAATTTGCAATTATCAGACAAACTGGAGGAAGCATATTGATGCCTAATATGATTAAGAATCAAGCCCAATTTAAATCAGTTCTTTATCTTATGTCTGAACCAGCCCTTCTACCTACAAAACAGTGTTGAGTATATTTCCATGGCAAAAGGTCTCTTATTTGTACATTTAACTTACTGTAAGTGAGAGTTTTTGGTGCCTTGCAGTAATTCAACTGTTTGTCTCTTAGCACAGGCCTGTTTGGAAGAGCTCATCATCTGCTTCAGATCACTGGTATTTGCTGAATGAGATGGACTTCTTGGCATGCCCACTTCTACAAAAGCATCATTGCAACCTACAAGACCAATAAAGAGAACAGTTAAACAAAAACCTAGTGAACTTGCTGAAAGAATGACAACTAAAGAACAAAACGTGCTCTTTCTCCTTATAGAATTATTGTGGTCATTTGGCATAACAACTTGGTCAAGGTTAAGTCATTAGAAATGTAAGTTCAAATGCATAAAAAATGTGTTAGTGTTCATAAACATAGCAGACACACTAAGTATTTTCCTTTTCTGAAGACTGACAATCAGAAGTGACTAAGTATTTTGAACAAGTTTGATTTTATATCTAGTTTTAATAAACTGTGCCACGTGCTCAGATAACTTTTGATGGAATAAAAGCTCCCCAATTAATATTCAAATATCTATTCAGTATGTTTTTAAAAAATATTTGTCACCTTAATTGGGAAATATGCTTTTTATTCAAATCAGCATTTCAAATGACCACAATCCTTAATAAAAGAGCTTCTCCTTGTTGAACAGAATTTGAAGGCAACAAGACCTTTGATCAGGTTTGAAGGGGACCCTCGCTTTCCCTCCCTCCAAGAATGACAGAGACAATTTGTTAGTTCCTTTAGCTTCTAAAATGCAACATAACTTAAATGCTGTTATAAAACATGCAAATACATTCCATCTGCCAACATCATCCAAGTTTGATCTACACAATTTTTTGCACAACCTTTTCAAAGGCATTCTTTACTTTCATTAAAAAAAAAATAAAAAATAGTTACAACATTGTTTGAATCAGTAAAGACTGTTTTAAACAATGAAGTTAAGCTGCTGTAAAACATATTAAAGTTCTCTCTCTGCTTTTAGGGAATTACAAAAAAAAAAAAAAACAACCCAACAAACAAATGCTACAGGTGCAGTTACATTTATTTAAGGTGTTTATATTAACAGTACAGCTAAGCTACTACAACTTCTGTTTACTTCTTTGACAACAAATCTGGTAGATCCAGTGATATTTTCCTACAACATGGCTGCAAAACGAATGTACAAGCAATATATTTACATTTGTTTCATGAACTCTACACAGACTCCACAAACATAAAGAATAAAATGTCAAAATCTTACCTTCTGCACTATTTGACTTGGACGCTACTTGTTCTGAGGCACCATGAGTACTTTTTTGTCTTACTGGATCACTGTGGTTTGTGCTCAACACATTCTCTCCTAGCGATGTGGCAGACAGTGCAGCATACTTGATATTTGAGGTCTGAAATGATTGTCAAAAATTACTAATGTGATTATTTTGCTTAAGAAAATATTGAAAGAATTTCCCTTTTCTATCTGAGCAGGAAAAGAAGAAATTCATTCCCAACAGAGGAGAACAATATGTTTGAATGTCCAATTTGTCCATCTTTAAGTCCTATTTTGACAACATAACTGTTTATTTCTAAACTTAGCAGGTTTAAGAATCTGCTAATATAGCTGGTTTTCTCTGAGATTTTTTTAGTAGAGTACTAACAAATCTGGTTCTCCAGAGATAATACCACTTACCTTCACATGACCATTTAAAGAAGGTGAGCCTTTTTTACTCTCTGATTGCATGCCATTAACATGGACTTCAACAGGAGTCAAGCCTGGCGGTGGAGATGGAGTATTTTGACTATAATTAGGTACTCCAGACAACAGAATACTTGTTAAGGTTGCTTGGGCAGTGGATGGTATCATTAGGTGTGGAACAGCAGAAAAACCTGTAACAAAATTTGATCATGTACTGATTAAGTTTCTCATTTAACTTTCTCAGGCATTATAGTACTTTATATAAAATCTCTATCTTTATGTAGCCTTGATACAACACTAAAGTTTCCATTAGAACTGCTGAAACCATAGTGCTTTATCTAACCATTACTTTGTAGGGTTAACAGTTTTCTATATTATATAAGATGAAAGCATTGCATGTGACAGCATGTTGTAAGTTTATATTAAGTTATAACTTAAATATAAATATTTATTCATCTGTTTTAAGATAAATTTTGGAATTATTATTGTTCTAAAGAATGAACGATACCAAACTTTTCAATTGTCATTCTAATGACTTAGTGTTGACCAGTTCCTTTAATTCACATTTAACATCTACTAACCTGTGGTACTTGTGTTAGCAAGAGATGTTGCCCATAATGTTGGACTAGGTGTGCCTGAACTTGGACTTTGCAAGGGACTCACAGAGCTATTAAGGGCATTCAACAGGGAGTTCGGAGCAGTTGATGTGTTGACTGACAGGGCTGTTGGACCTAGAAGTCCTGCAAAAAATTGTGCAAATCAAAGTTTAGCTGAAACTTAAAGAACATATTTCACAAAAGTACCAATTAAAACCAAACAAAACCCCACTAAATTGCACCAGCATGTATTTTACAAACAAATTTTAACATTAAACCTGCTGTTAACTTGGTGCACAAAGCACATTAAGAATGCTTATTCTTAAACTAGGAATTACATATCCAAGGAGAACTGGAACATCTTTTATGTCCTTCTACTGTACTCTAAATATTGTCATAACAGAGCCTGCACCAGCTGCTTCTCAGCTTCACCATCTTTTTGTATCCCCTCAATTACTTCTCTCAATTTATTTCAGAAGAAGCATCAGAGAAAAGAAAGCAACTGCACTACAGAACCTTACTTTTATTTCAGACAACGATCTTTTTCTCAGAAGCTGTCCTGAGTTCAGCAGTAGCAGTCATTTTTTCTCCTTCTTAGTAGCTGGTGCAGTGCTGTGTTTTTGACTTTCAGCCTGGGAGCAGAGCTGATAACATTGATGTTTGGTCTGACCAAGGACTTTGTGAGTCTCATGCTCTGCCAGGGAGGAGGAGAAGCTGGGAGGAAGCAGAGACAGGGCACCTGACCCAAACTAGCCAAAGAGATATTCCATACCACAGCACGTCATGCCCAGGATTGTAACTGGAGAGTTACCCAGAAGGGCAGGCACACTGCTGGGTGGGGGCAAGGTACCGGTCGGTGAGGTGTTGTATTCTCTTCCCTTATTATTTCCTTTATCATTATTATTGGTGGTAGCAGTAGTGATTTGTATTATACTTTAGTTATTAAACTGTTCTTATCTCAACCCCTGGGCGTTGCATTCTTTCGATTCTCCTTCCCATCCCTCCAGGAGCGGAGGCAAGAAAGGGTGAGGGGAAGTAGACTGTGCGGTTCTAATTTACAGCCTGGGCTTAAACCATGACAAAAGCTCATACAAATGAAACAGTACTTCCATACTAAGGACTATTAAATTCCTTTTTGCATCTTCAAAATTACTGCAAATCATCCCTCAAATGCATTGCTTATTCCCAAAGCACTTCCTCAAACCAGCTCTTCATGTGGGAGCATTCATAAGGCAGTTCAGCACCCATACTTTGAAGAGGTTAAGAAAACAACTCCAAAGTGCAGGCATGACAAGAACATTCACAAAAGCAGCATTAAAAACCACAGTCAAATGGCACAAACACTTGCTCCGTTTGACTCCCAAGAAAGCATGTGACATGGAATTACACAGCACTCCTGGATGGCAGGTCATAAAGGAGCACAGTGGTTACATGAGAATTCTGAGTTACATGGAGAACCAGTGTCAAGATTTGTGACTGAGCTCTTCTGGGACTGCTTGGTTCTCTATACATTTTTGGCAATAGGGTACTTCCAGAGCTTGAAATTGAAAGTCTAATTCCAAGTCTGGACTATACATTTCTTCTATAAAATTACATTAAGATAGAAAGCTTACACATTTCTGTCCTAAATTTCATACTGGTAAGTAAGGTCTATACTACTGGCATGCGCATGTCGCAGTTACAGCAAGATACTGCCAGAACTGAAATGTCCACTAGCCATGTTAACTTTCATAGTACTGTTGACAGGCTTAAGTACCTACCCAAATTCAGGACAGTCTGAGACATCACAATGTTAATGAAGACATATATTTAATTTGAAAATGATGCTTCCCAAAGTTGTAAAAGCAAAATCCTACTCCACCTGTACTTTCCTCTCCCCCTCACTTTTAGCTGAGCTCTTCACAAGCTTTTATAGGATTTTCCAGAGATGAGTCACACACCTGATGACAAAAGTCTTGGAGGAAGTTTTACAGCAACAAGCCCTTGAAAGACCAGATGCTTTTGGAATTCTCCAATACTTTAACACAATTCCTTATGCAAAACACACATCTGGTCCTTTTTTCTAGTACAACCGAACTGAGTTTCAAACAAGATTAAAAAAAAATAAACAGATATATATATAGAGAGAGACTATAATGCATACCAAGCCCAGTGAGTCCTAGTCCTGCTGAGGACAAGATATCCAAGCCAGGACAAGACAGACCAACAGGGCATGAGACAGAGGGATTTGATGCTATGGTGACTCCACTACTTTCAAGTCCCAGGAGACATTTCCGTGCCTCGTACATATTTAAGGCATTTCGTTCAACACTTTTTACAATCACAGACTGTAGGGAAAGAAAAAAAAAATCAAAAACAACAAAACAACAAAAAATTAAAACCAATGAGTAACAACTATATGACATGGATCTGCAACACAAAACTCTCCTTCATACTCCCTTCATAGCTATTGGTAATATGAGACAGCATGAGATAATGTCCATTAGCTGGCTTTGATAGTTGGTTTAAGGATTTTGTATGCACCTTACTGAGAATGATGAAAGACCTTTCTGTGTAAGAAAAGTAATTACTGCACCTTGGTGCTATCTGATATACTAAATTGTAAATGCACCAAGATCTAGAGAAGTGAATCATCATTTAAAATCTTATCTTCTCTTTTATCTGAAGTCTATACCTCAAAGTGGGCAAAAAGCTGTTCATATTAAATTCAGCTACGAAATTCATAGCTATCAGAAAAAACGCTCGCAAAATTAAATTAGAAAAACCATTATTTCCTTCTTATACGTTCTCTACACAATGTTTCTTTGTATCGATTTCATATATCCTTACACACAGAAGCTTACTTATTGACAGAATGGAATACTCATTTAGTATTTTGAACTTTGTCTGTTACAGCATTACATAAAACCATTACATGGTTCTTTTCAACATCTTGCATAGAACAGAGTCAGGCTTCTCAGTCACATTATTTAGGGTTTTTCTTCTGTTTTGGGTTTTTCGGGGCTTTGTTTTTTTGTGTGTTTAATTCTGACTGCTAAAGAACAGTGCAGTTACATGGCAAGCTGCAATTTAAGACTAATTTCTTTACAAAGAAATCAAAAGTAGTTCTAATCAGATACAGTTTATACCCTCATGATTTCTTTCTTTTATCAGTATATTCTATATAACAGCTAATATCTGTATTGTCAGATATATAATGAAAGTCAAATTGCCATTAAGGAGAGCTGTTGTAGCATTTAAACTGACCTTTCAAGCAGAAAATATATACCTTTTCCAAATTTATGATCCATTAAAGTAGGGAGGAGGATCACACGTGTCAAACTCACCAGCTCTGAAAAGTTGACATGAAAGCCTAAAAAGAATATATTAGCTTTTCACCAACCTTGCTTGGTTGCTTTGGCTTTGGCTTAATGCTTATGAAGACGTCTAACTGCTCCATTAGCTGTGTTATAAACTGTGGCTCTACTTCAATTTCTTCCTTCATATCAAACATGAGCACAAGTGGAAGGCAACCCTGAAAAGGTACCCAAAAAAAAAAAAAAAAAATCATAAAACTTGTAATCTGCCCATTTCCCATGAAAATGCTAGCAGTAAGGTGAAACAGGTTATAACACAATACATCATAATACTGTAAGTTCTGAAAAAATATCAAAGATGAAATTTTAAGTACAGCCATTTCCTTGTATGCAAGAACACAGGTGTATATTTCTACCCTAGGATTCTGAACACATGGTTTGACGGTATAAGGGCAAAATGATTTGTTGAACATTTGACATTCCAATCAGTCTATATGCACTCTGCATTAGCTATTTATACAGACTCAGAGAGTCCACACGGTTCAAATTCAGAAACCACTATTGTCTATTAAATCTGAACAAAACAGTGTCAGGAATTGACGCAGGACTCTCATATACTCCAATGGCTCACTTTAAACTATGGCTGAGATAAGGAAACACACTTATGAGAAAATGTCTCTGTAAGTCACCATTGCTCAAGTCTTCTACCTTTCTCTTCCCCAGTCCTAGATCAGCTAGATAAGTATTTTCCAGTGATATGGATGACATCTCTGAAATGCTTGAAATATTGAAACTAAAAGTAATACAAAAGAGTCCCTAAAAAAAAGCCCCAACCCAAGAAAAAACTAAAACTCAATGGTCACAGGATATCAAGAAATTAGTAAGTTGCTACTTCTAGTAAAACAACAAAAATAGAGGGTACAGTCAGCGAATAATAAATCCTACTTTTTGTGATTTTAGATTCACAATGAAGTAAACAGTATTGTACGTATTATGGGAAAAAAAACCACAGTAAGATACATTCATGAAAGTGGTCTTGTTTAATCAGTTGCCTGCTTTTGCTTAAGAATAAAAAGCAACAAATGGAAGTATTTATTCTTCAGATCACTAGTTCACTATTATTTTATATTTAAATAGGACTTCTCAACAGTACCACCTCCAGCTACACAGAACTTCCCAAATTTAAATATAATTTTAAATTAAGGAAAATCAGAGCAAGGCACCTCCACAGAATCATAGAATGGTTTGGTTTGGAAGGGACCTGAAAGATCATCTGGTTCCAAACCCCTGATATGGCAGGGACACTAGACCAGGTTGCCCAAAGCCTCATCCAACCTGGCCTTAGATATAGAACAAGAACATTAGATATAGAACAAGAACATTTTCAACATGACTCCAAACCCCTATTGCTTAAATAAGTATTTAATTTTAAATCACTATGTAGTCTTTCTTTCTTTTACAACTTGCTCTCATCACTGCTACGAGTATCGCCTTAATCACAACATTGAATATACTCCTGCAAGCAATATTCTGATGATTAGAAGCAGAGACTTGCAATGATGATCAGCCATAAGGGCTATTCACAGTTCATACATCATAGAATTCATACCTTACTCAGGGAAATTAGTTACTGGTTAATATTAAAAGTTTCCATTTAGACATACTGCTAAGCAACTTTTGAAGACAGCACTAAAACATCACTTGTCCTACTGTAAGGTATCTATGCACTGCATTGTATTCTCTGTTAACATTGTAAACTCTGGCTCAGATTTAGCCTTTTATGAGAATTACAATCACAACAATTTAGAAGTTCAGAAAAAACATTATTTCTTTCCTTGGTATGGATGTTCAGATGCTTCTAGATGGCTATTTCTAAGAGCTTTGCAGAGATGAAATCACCATTTTTAAAACCCCTCTCCAGTTTCATAGAACACTTGTGTTACCTAGCTGTGAAACAGCATCAGCTATTATTCTGACTGCATCAGAATAGTTGGCAGAAAGCAATAACAATGGTGACCATGGCAAGAAGGGCAGTATATAGAGTCCCACCTTGCAGTAAATCACTCCAGAACACAAAAAAAATCTCATTCCCCTGAACAATGCCCAAGAATTAAAAAGTGAAATTAACTTAAAAACCAGCTGACAATGCCTGCAGCATGTAGGTATTGGCATGAGTGGCATATCTTTTCTTTATCTGAAGCTGAAAAATACTGCTTTTTTACTAAGTTGGAAATTTAAAGTAAGTTCTTATCAGTCACTTCTTCCCTCAGGTTTTCAAATTTTTATGATTTAAAAATATATATTCCCTCTTTGCAAAATTTGCTTTTAATACTTGTTTTACAAACAAAGCTGGAAACAGCTTCAAGACATGTAAAGTCTGTAAGTTGAAACAGACAGTCTCCTGGTCAATATAGTTTCTTAAAGGTGATACAGTGGATGTGATACTAAGTGGATGTGGGATACTAAGTTGTACTGATGTGTTTGGGATTAAATCAAGCTTCAACATTAAAAAAACCCAGCCCTTGTATAATTCTAAGCTTCTAGAGTAAAGGTGTACTTAGATGTTCATATGATAGCTTGTTTGCATTTCCTTCTACTTCATGACCCTCCAGAAAAATGCTATTTAAACCTCACCAAGGAAATGCATAGAGTAAGGACCTCTCTTACCATTTTCAGACAATAGTATTCGAGAAAATAATAATAATGAATATAACTGTATAAACACTATGCCTTTGTTTTCCAGTCTAAGCACGGCACAGCGCAATGTAAGAGATACGGACTTCTGGATTTTAAGGGTATTGTGGTTTATCCTGATACCAGCTTTGAATTAGATTTGAGTCCAATCCGCTCATGTGTTATTTGTAAATATCCATATATATAAAAATCCATGTACAAACATTAGTACTACAACAATGCCTAAAGACTCCTGTGAAGCCTAATGACCAATAGAAGAAAAATCTGTACTAATAACATTTATCACCAGAGCTATTTTTATAACAGGTCTTGTAATACTGAGACTATGGTACTAGTAAGAATTTAAGACTACAGAATGAGTAATTATTTACTATGATTCCCCAGTTTCCTTGAAAACTCACCTACATAAGAACTAAGAAATTCCTGCTACTTCCTCCCAAAAGAAACCTACTTATCTGACAAACATGGAAAGGCATATTGGCAAAGCAAAGTAAACAACCCACTACCCAACAACAAAACCCTCTAAAAATCTGCCTTTCACTCAGAGACATATTGTTATTGTAGATGTGAATTACTTATGTTGTATTTATTTTACCAAAGTCACTTTCAAGTCATGACACCAGAGATTAGAAATATTTTAGCTAGCTAAAAATATTCACAAGTCACTAACAAAAATAGAGCACTCTGCTGAATCAGCTTTTTGCAATGTGAGTAGTGATGCTTCCTCTCTAAGCATCTAACTTACATTTGACCCATAAATAAGTGCAGAATGAGCACATTTGCTATAATGTGGCATTTTTTCAAGCAAGTTTCACTGAAAGCATTTACCATAAGATATTGCCTAGCAAGACACACAGATTCAATTGTGCCCTGGAGGTAGACAGTAGATTTCTTCTGTGGGTTACTAGGGTCAGGGAAGTGGATCTGAGCACCAGTCCTCTGCATGATATGTTTGATGTTACTGCCATTTCGACCCATCATAAAGAGATGATGCTGTGCTGCAATGTCAAGTTGTGTGCTCACAGGGATCGCAGAGGCCAGACTCCCAGCTAGGTGTTCTAAAAGCATGGCTGTTCCTTCCTGTGGAAGGGGAAATGCAAGAAAGTGGTGAAACAACGGTTACAGGCATACAAACCAACATTACAGAATGTTTCCACATTTCTCCTACATTCCACATTCAAGACAAATAAAACTATTTTGTTTAAAAATCTAATTGATTTGGTAAAGGTAACAGATGGACTAAACTCTACCTGCTATTCCTATTTCGTGACCAAATGCAGCATTTAATTACTACTGTAAGCAATAAGACAATGTCAAATGGTTTGACCCCAATAGACCTTCTGTGCCCACATACTGCAATAAGAAAGGAGACTGAGATTTGGGTAGATATACTTGCAAAATGTGTCTTTTAATTTTTGTCCAAGATGTTCTTACTGGCTTGAGATACACCCATCCAAGACTGTATCAATCTGTTACACTGCCAGTTCTTAACAAAGAAAATACCTTATTTTATTAAGGTAAATAGGCTCATGGCAGTTCCTTTCCTCAACTGTCAAATTTGTATCTCCCAATCCTGGTTTCACAAGACAAGTTTTATTGAATGTTAGGGCAATTTTCAAGGTTATATACGTGAGTGCACATTGAGAAGATCAAAGCATGAGGAATTCATGGTGTGGGTGGGCTTGTTTTGTGGTAGTTTATTTTTGTTGCCATTTTTGTTTGGTTTTTTATTTTTTTTTTATTAAAAGATGGGTAAGATCCAGATCTTTTGAGTCAATTTTGTACAACCTGAACAGGTGTGCAGGAGATGAAAAACAGACTGAAGGCTTAGCACAAATAATGCTAAATCCTAAACTTAAAACTATTTTCTATGCATTTTTAGATGCAT
The DNA here is from genome assembly GCF_963264785.1 of Psittacula echo. NCBI lineage: Eukaryota > Metazoa > Chordata > Aves > Psittaciformes > Psittacidae > Psittacula > Psittacula echo. The sequence goes on from NC_137743.1 coordinate 50,613,459, forward strand.
AAATAACCTACAGCAGTTATTTAAAAAACCCAAAAAACCCAAACCCCAAACCCTCAGGCTTCCAAAGTGACCATACAATAACATGTACTGATGAGGCAGGATATAACATCAATATAGTTTCTAAGTATCTAAACTATGGAGCTGTTTATGACATGCAGAAACCTACTTAAGACGACACATTACCTTCACAGCACTAGTGTTGTTCTGTGACCCTCTGACAATGACGGTAGCACCATACATTCGAGAGCGTTGTTTAAAGGAAACTGAAATATTATACGTCTGACATATATGCTGAATTGTGGGAGAATTAGGATCTGGGATTGGTTGGAGAATTCCAGCAATAGGCAATTCAAACATGAGTACCAATGGAAGAAGCTCCTACAACAACGATGAGCAAACATTGAAAACCAGGTCATACTCACTAAAACTACAACAATTTTATTACTGAATTATAATGTATCAGTAAGTGATGATTACTCTGACATAACACATCTTCTGTTCAGGGTTCATTGATAAAAATATTATCATGTATTGAGTTGGAAAAAGGCACCAATTCTTACAGGGAAAAGAGTTTTTTGGCTTGTACAGGCTGTTCTCCTGCACAGGTTGGCTTCTTGTGTTCCCCTTCGCCCATCCTGAAGTCAACCACAAAGCTACATAAACATCACATTGGCTTTAATACCTGTCAAGACCAGGGTTTTGCAAGTGACATACCTGACTACAACAACTGCAAGTTTTAATGATTAGCTTTATAATTATCCATGGCAGAATACACATACATGTCAAAACTAGAAGATAAAGATAAAAAAAGTGCTACAAGTAGAAAATGGAACTAAATTCTACCAAATTATTTACACAAATTATACATAAAAATAGTTAAATTTAAAAGACAGTAACTGCCTTTTTCAAGTCATAAATCCACACAGAATGCCTGAGTGTCTACAGGCCATCTGTGGAGGCTAAATTAAAATGCAATTTTAAACACTGTGTGGGATGCTTTATTATATCTTGTTTATACTGTAGACTTCATGTTCAAGGTCCACCTTGGGCTAGTTACGTTTGGCCAGTATGCAAATCACTGCTTTTATAATGCCCTTTACATATTACTCATACAGATACTTGCATGTTACCCTATTACTGCTGTCATAAGACAGAGCCACAAAACCATAGGTTTCTCAAAACTATATTTTTTTCCCCTTTCAGGTGTTTTCAAGGAAACACTATACAGAAATAGACTATTACCCGAATTCTAACTCTTGCGGACTCCACTCCAGCTGGCTGTCCTGCAATAGACACCTGGAAGAGCAAGAATATAGAAATATAGCATCACATTTTCAAATGAGGCACTGGAAATGTTATTCAGGTATCTGTGTTCTCTTAAAAAATAAAAATAAGATTAAAAAAAACCAGCACTTATTTTACATCCAGTGACGTCTTAAGTGTTCTCTAAACAGTAGCTGAAAACCAAAATCAGTTTAAAAAGTAATCAATTAATATTATAGCATATTAGGTTACATAGGCTTAAATAACTAGAAAAAAAATACAGCAAACAAAACAGTAGTTTGGATCAAATCAAGAATTACTACTGTGTATACATGTGCTCAGTGCTAATATTCAACAACAGTAGGTTTTCTTGAATGTTTTGAAATTGCTGCCTTTTGCTCAGCACACACTCAGATGCACAAGAGGAAATTCCAAATACAGTGATGAAAGATTTGAATATTCCAGTAGTATCAGCATTACAAAAAAATGTAAAATCCTGGTGCAATGGCTTATTCTAAGAAAGTTGAACTCTTATAATAGGGCATCCAATTTTGCTGGCTATCCGCCAAGATCAGTTTTTCAACTAAGTTACATCATAAAGCAAAAGCACCAAAATAATCAATATTCTAAATAAGTCAGGTGTTGAACAGGCAAAACATTTGCAAAACCAGTGATTTTCATACCACTTCTCTACCATTTGCACTAAGTTGTTGACTTCCATATGCTCAACATAAAGTTAATTTCAAAAAATTAAAATGATTCATGAGCCTTCACAAATTGTTTCCATCTGTTTTCAAAGATTTGCTCACTTTGGAAGTCCCGTGCTTTCCACAGAGTGTAAACACCAAAAATCTATTTCCCTGCCAAAAAGCCCAAATTGACGAAAGCAGTAGTACTTAGAGATTTTTTTTTTTATACTTTCAGAAATTACAGTAAAAATGAGTTAAATAGTAAACAATACTTACTTGGTTGCTTTTCTCTGCTTGATTATTCCTATTTGAGTCTGGAAAATGGATATGGCATCCTGTTTCCTCCATCACCTTTTTAATATTATTGCCACCTTTACCTATCACATGAGAATGTTCTGTATGCGAAACATCCATCTTCAAGGTTACCCGATTGCTCTGGAAATCAAGTACCCATGATTAGATTTGTTCGCAGCAGAACCTGAGTATTTTAGAGTAATGTAACTTCAAGGATGACATTCAAAATTGTATTTCCAAGGTATTTTTTGCTATGGCTTAGCTTCTACTCAAGTAAGATATTCTTAATATAGATCTTAGTCAGATGCTAAACCATTCACATTTTCTTTCCAGTGAGAAAATAACAAAAATATATACCCCAAAATATATCTTCAAAAAAAATGTCTAAGGCTTTTAAAACATATACTCGCTTTTATCAACTGAGGTTTACATGTCCTTTGGCAATCCGTTCTAATTTTTTTTAATTCTATGTTCTTTCAATTGCAGTCACACACCTGCATCTGATCTATCACAGGATCATATGATGCAGACTGGCAAATCAAAGCCATAGGACCTAAAATAACAGGGTTTTCTCCTTTAACAAACATACCAGATTTTACTGGTACATCAGTTTTTAAAATACACAAACACTGCCAACAGCTGTTATTAGAAACCGTGTTGTTAACAGTCCATAAAAACGTTGTTAACAGCTGTTAAAAAAAAAAAAAAAAAATGGTGCTTATCACTGAAGAGTTCCTTTTGGCAATCTGTTCAGAGAAACAAAAAGTTGGCATACAACTATGCAGAAGCCATACACACTGCCCCAAAAGTCTTGCTATTTGATGAAAATCTGATGAACATATGAAACCCCTGAACAAAATCTAAATATTTTAGAAATTCTGGTCCTAATGTTTCAGAGGATAAAAATGCAGTAACAGTTAGAACTGCATAAATGCGCCTGAAATTGAACTTCAAACAGAAATGAAATTTTAGGTTTGCTGAAGTCGCTGCATTATCTACTGTTCGCAATGAAACTGTATTTCAGATTCTGAAGTAAAAATCCCAATCCAATGATGAAACTGTGCATGCTTTTAGTCATATGGCTGGAAATATTATTTCTATATAGCTCAGACCTGGAAAAAATGCATTAAGCAAGTATTCTGTTGCAGCATGTTTAAATATGTGTGTATACATCAAATATCAACATCCAGGAAGAACATACTGGAGACTTAGTTTCATAACATCCATAAGTAACTTCTGTTTAAATGAGCCCATTTAAAGAGGTCAATGTCATTACAAAATGGGAGGATACGGTGTCATTCTAAAGAAGTTCTTTCTTACTTTTGTGTCCAAGACAGACATGATTTTCTCTTTTGCTTCTTTAACATTTTCCTTTTTTCCAGAGACTTTAATATGAGGATCTATAAAAGACAGACAGACATGTAGGGAAAATAAAGAAAAATATCTAAAAATCTTCCTAATTGCTTAAATAACTTTGAATGCATTATTTATAGCTCAGTGATAAACTCATCTGGTAATCCTAATCGTGGGGCTGAAGGGAGGGAGCAATACATTTGGTGCTGAATCCCAAAGATTGGCGGCACAGTTTATCAAACATGATAACCAACTTAAAATAAAAAGAAATCAAATGCTAAATGTACATCACAGTATTATAAATGCTCTCTGCAATGAAATTATGTACCTAAGCCATCATGTCTTTCAAACAAATATTAACAGAAGACAACTGAAAGCTTTTTGATGGCCTCACTCAAGATTAACAAGAACAATTTCTACGAAAAAAATGCAAACTCAAATCCACCCTCATCATCATTTCATTATATTTAGCCTCTGGAACTTTGCAATTTTAACCTCGCAACAAAGGTGGCTCCACTAGAAGTCTTCTGACTGAAGTTACTAAATCAAATTTAAATGACACTTTAATAAATGAAATTTCTGAACTGTCAAGTTCATAAATTAAGATTTGCTACTAAGCTATATACCAGGAGGAACACCGGCTGATAGCAGTTTTTGCACAGCCAGATCCAAAATATTGATTCTACAACATATTTCAGTTTACATTGTAATTTTCAGACCACTGTCCTTAAACAGTACGTGGTAGTGTGCTGAGCTATCAGGTACAGTTCTGCATCCTGGAACATAGCCCTGGTTGGATAGTACAGAACTGACTCTGGAATTAGATTAAGCATCAGTTACTCAAAAAGTGTGAAAATTACACATGAGATAGTTTAGCAGCACCATCTGGTGTCCAGAAGCATAAAGCACCACAATACAAAATTACTGTCAAAACATTAGATATAGATTCAATTAAAGCCAGCAAAAAAGTATTTGAGTATTAGAATCAAGGGTATGATTTTGCAGGTAATGCCAATTTCTTTCTCCAGTTCTTGAGTCCTCTGCCCTTTTTCATTGTAACAGTGCTTCTGCTCCTGTGGTGGGATAAACAGCTCTCAAAAACCTCCATAAAATTCTAAAACCTATTCTAGCTAATGAATTCATTTAATTCATTATGCTAGGCAGATACATACATGTCAGGGTATGTGAAAATAAATATACTCTCAATAGCTGCAACGCAATGTATCTGCCTTTCCCATCATCTCAATGATTGAAAAATCACTTAACTACTAAAGAAATGCCAAAAAAGACAGCTTTAGATTGCAAGCCTGTTGTACTCAATTGAAAATTGAAACTGTTTAAGCCATGTCTGAATATTCTTTTTGTTCCAACAAGAAAAAAAAAAAAATCTCTAGTCTTTACCACTGGGAAGTTCTGAGCACATTAGGCTGAAGATACAGAAACACTGAAGGAACACAGGATTCTCTGCCAAGTTTCATAAAAGTCAAGAAAAGTGCAGCATTTTGAGTTCTGAGAAACATATATTTCATTTTAAAAAACTGAACAACTGTAGTTGCAAAAGCATGGTATGCACACTGAATCTACAGAAGCTCCAAAAATCTGCTGCTTCAGCCTTTACACAATGTAGCAAAGTAAAAAAAAAAAAAAAAAAAAGCCCAAAATCAACAACAACAACAACAAAAACCCAATCCCAAACCAAAATAGTCTTAAGGGCAATTATTTGCTTTTTTAAGTTGACAGTGAGCCATGTGGTTCTAATACGTTTAAGCTGTGAATTATATTTGAAGTGGATGTCACAGGCAGAAATTCCCAGAAGCAGATTCTAGCACACTATGTATGCCCCAAGCTCTTTTTTGAAGCAACCAGGAAAACCACCACTTTGGGGTTGATTTTTCACATATTTGTGAACATTATATTTTAATACACGTTTGGTTACAAGTATGAAAAATATCTGAAACCAAACCTGTCATCTTCTTAGTACCAAAGATGATAATTACCATTCCATAATACTATTTGTTTAGCCATGGATGAAAAGACTTTTTAGAATATTTATTTTGTCTATTTCTCATCTCAGTAGGATTTGTTTTTTGCTGACACTGACAGCTTCAGCAAAAAACCCTCTGCATTTCTACATTTAACCTTTCTTTGTTCTTTTTGGAGGAAAAAAGCTCAAAACAAAAGTAAAGCAGCAGCTACTAAGTAAAAAAGAATCCACTGATGCCAGTGACAATTCTGAAATATACTACAAAATCTTTCAAAATTGGTCTAAAGTACCCTCTCCTTACTTGATAACTTCTCAATGACACAGTGGTTGGTACTGGATATGAGGCAACTCATTTTTAAGTTAAGCACTCTTCTTTTGAGACTTGCTCACTCTTCAAGGAAACAAAATTTAGATATGACATCTGCTCAAACTTCTGCATGAGAAGAGTTACTTGCAGCTAACAGATTTTGAACTCTTTGAACTGGCTTTGCAGGAGTTGAAAGTGCATTGAAATTATGTAGGGTCTGCAGGAAAACCAACAATACCTAAATAACACTAAAACACTGAAAAAAAATAGATCACTTTAGGAATTTGTTAAAAATATATAGAGGCAATTAGATTGTGTAACCTGATTTTCTGTACATTACAGACCTTTAAATTTCTTAAATATACCTCTCTGTGGAATCAATTACTTTGCTTGCATAGTTTCCTCTAGAAAGCATGGAAAAGCAGAGAACTGTCTGCTCTAATGGTTCCTCCATTTCAGCCTCACAGATATGTGCCTGCTTTCTGACACTTAGGATCGCTGGCTCTTGTTCTACCTTTTTTTCCCTCCCTGAGATTAAATAACTCTTAGTTTCAACAGTGTCTTCCAGTGAAGGTCTGGTAAGATACACTTATCAAATCACCTATCACTATATAAACTCTCTTTTTGATCACAACTCCAAACACTCTCTCATTGGACCAATCATTAAGAAAAATGAGCTAGAGAAGCTGCCTGTTTTGGGGGTTTTTTGGTTGGGTTTTTGTTTGTTTGTTTTTTGTTGGGTTTTTTTTTTGTGTTGTTGTTGTTGTTGTTGTTTTTTCTTTGTTTGTTTTTTTTTGTTTTCCCTGGCTTAGTTATTTTCAAAGTACAGGACTTTCTGTTTTTAAAACACTATGCCACAAGCACATTTACCAGGAGATAAAAGGCAAGTTTCTCCCAAGCTTCTTGCAAGCCCAATGCAGATCAGGCTGCATTTGACCTCAAACAACTGTCTGTTAAATACAGAAAATCTATTACTAATGGAATCAGCATTTACCTTCAGTTTCAGCTTTCTGGTTATAATCCAAAGTATTTTGTGGAAAAGTCCGAAACTGGGCACTATCTGAAACCTTTTTTGAATTCCTATCTGAATTTTTGAATTCCTATCTGAAACTTGTTTTTAGAATTCCTACCCAAGTAGGGATGAAACAAACATGTAAGGTCTTTGAGCATCAATACATGGGAGTAATGAAAAGAGTTGACTTAGCTGTTGCCACCAATAAGGAGCCAAATACATTCAAAATTATTCCAGACAATTTATTACTTCTTGGAACCACAAACTTAGGGTGTTCAGTACTTGCATATGACAAGTGATCTATGTTTGCTCTTGTATTTAGATTAGATGCGGCTGAACATAAAACTTCTCCCTGCCACCTATTTTACTGGTGGAACTATTTTTTCCATGGATTAACAGCTATACTTTTTTTTTTTTTTTATTTAGAAACAAGAAATATCACCTTGCCTTAGTATTAAGAAAAAAATATTTGTTGGACAAAGCTCTACATATATTTGAAGCACCCATAGACTGCAACTGTTGCAATGCATTCTCAGTGAAGTCCAAAACAAGATAAATGGCACTATTAAAAGTATGACAAGGATTGTCAGACTTAAAGGTATAGCAGGTGTAATATGTATGTATAGTACTGTCAGTACAGATAAGCATAAAGTCACCCTCCAAGTCAGTATCTGAACAGACCACAGCACCTGCACATAGCCTTAACTGGCATGAGACCACCCATTGAACAAGATCAACCAGTTCCCACAGAAATGGCTCTTGCTGCAACTCAGGCCATAACAATGCCAGTTTTGTCCAGGTGACAACTGTATCTGATCATCAAGATGTTGTGCCATACTTCATCTCTAAGGAACACTGGGTTTGGTATCTATTTTTACTGACGGTTGGGGAGAAAATCCCATTTCCCTGCCCACCCTTTCTCCTCTCCCCCTCCCCTTTATTTTTAAGGTTTTGAATACAGCTGGAAATATACTGTAAATAAAACTAGAGCTACAGCAAAGCACAGATGCCTACCATGAATGAAGAAATAAGACACCAAAGCTTTAGAAACTATGTATAAACACAGAACAAAGGCTTCAGAAGAGGTCTGAGTGTTAAAAGCATATAAGGCTCTAGTGCTTTAAACAGAAGTGTAGTATCAGAAACTGGAAAATATTTTGATTCATAAGAAACAACATAATTAGTGTCTTGCAAAATATAAAAACCATGCCATTGCACAGTAACCTATCTTTTAATGACATTGATGGGAAGTATCGTTTTCCCTAAGAATGGAACAGATAAAACTAATTTTAACAGATCTCACCCCCTTCTCAAGAATGAGGGAATATTTACATAAAATAGAAAACTCAAGTTACACAACAGAAACTGATGGAAATTTTTCTCAACAGTCTTCATTTGGCAGACTCCTGCCTTCAAGTCATCTTTTATTGCTCATATCCTCAAATTCCTCACTCTGCACTTTGGCAGAGTTTTCACCTCCTCTGTCTTTGTCCACAGCTATACAAGCAAGCCTCCAACTTTTTTGCTACTATTGTGTGCAAAATTTCAGTAAAAAAAACCCAAAACTCCTCCAAGCAAAGATATGTTTGTGCCAGTGCAAATGCATCTACACTGATTTTTTGCCAGGCAAAAAGTATTTAAAATAATTAAACCATTTAACTGTGTAGGCCTCTCCTGCAATTCAGACATCACATTTAACATCTGGGCAAGCTCTTCAGACCACAGCTATGCATCTAGCTTGTTTACAGGATGAACAGGCTTTACTTAAGTTACAGAAATAACAATATCCTAAAAATAGCTAGACAACTGGGCAACACTAGAGCAGATGACAGTCATTCTTAATAAGAAGCTGATTAGGATCTGAATAGCCCATGAGTATTACTGAACTTGCACAGCTCAAATTAAAATAAAGACACAAACAGGCCTAACATTTTTAAGGACAAACTACGAAAATACCCCAAAATTACTAGCAAAACCACACTAAACTTTACGAGAAGTTAAAAAAAAAAAAAAAAAAAAAAAAAAAAAGAGAAAGTCAAAAGAACACACTAAGTTCTAAAATTAAAATGTGAGTTCATCATTCATCCTACCACAAGATGAAACATAGGTCTATAAAACAAGTGAGTTAATCAAAAAGGTCAAGGACTTCTTATTAATATGGAAAAATGGATAACTGAATTGAATCAATTTAATATTTTAAAATAAATTAGGAAATACTACATGTACAGCTGTTAGAGTGGATACTCATTGACCAAACTAGATTCATGATAGCCAAGACAGTCTTGAAACAGACTCAATTCATTCCCATGGAGAAGAAATATTAAAGCTAAAAGCATGCAACGAATGCTCATGATTAAAGGAATATGCAAAGTAACTCAACTGAATAAAAAAGGAGATTTGTCACTCGGACACTTCTTGCTGTTGGCTTATCAGTTTAAAGGACTTCTCACCTTCTGTCCAATGCAGCTCAGTGTACTTCCTTCACCTCCTGGTATCCAAACCACAAGAAAAAAAAGCTACTTGTGTACTAAAGCAGAATGCTGTGGGCCATTTACTACTGCTGACTCCTTGTGTATCCTCAGACATATTCAGCAACATAGGTGGTGGTTTTGGTATGTGGGGTTTTTTTGTTGTTGTTGTTTTGTCATTTAAATTAGACTGCAGCATCATCATCTCTGAATGAGATTTCAGCTAGTTAACATAGGCATGATCAAAAGCCTACTCAAAGCATCACAAAACTCAACATGGGCTGCAAGCAATTAAAGGTGTCCTCAGAGGAGACATATCCTGAGGCTCTGGGCATTCTAGGGGATTTGTTTGTTGTGGACAAACGGCTGATTACAAAACATCCTTGAGAAGAGCTAGAATCACTGCCTATATCTGCACACATATTTGAAAGACTGTCTTCTCAGAACTTTAGCTCAACTTTCCACTTCACTAGCATCTAACTTCAAACCATTTCTAGAAGAATTTCTGTTCTATTCAGAATATGACAAGGAGGGCTGAGAAAGAGTAGATATTTGTTGCACTGCTTCTGCCACAGCACCAGGGAAAGCAGTTTACACGTAACCCTTTGCTCTTTTTAGATTTTTGCTGCTGTTACATAGTCATCTGAGGAGCAGTAAATATAGGATCACAAAGGTTTGGGCTGGAAATGACCTTAAAGACCATCTAGTTCCAAACCCTGTGCCATGGGCAGGGACATCTCCCACTAGACTAGCTTGATCCAAGCCCCATCCGACCTGGCCTTGAACACTGCTAGGGATGGAGCCACAGTTTCTCTGGGCAACCTGTACTAGTGCCTCACCATCCTCATAGTGAAGAGCTTCCCAATGTCTAACCTAAATCTCCCCTCTTTCAGTTTAAAGCTATTCCTGTTTGTCCTGCCACTACATGCCCTTGAAAAAAGTCCCATTCCAGCTTTATTGTGGGCCCCCTTTAGGCACTGAAAGCTGCTCTAAGGCCTTCCTGGAGCCTTGACCCCTCCAGGCTGAATAAGCCCAACTCTCTCAGTCTGTCTTCTTAGCAGAGGTGCTCCAGCCCCCTGATCATCTTCATGGTCCTCCTCTGGACTCACTCCAACAGGTCCACATAACTCTTGTGTTGGGGGTCCCAAAGCTGTGTGCAGTACTTGAGGTCTCACGGGAGTAGAGGGGCAGAATCACTTCCCTTGACCTGTTGGTCACACTTCTTTCAATGCAACCCAGTGTACTGTCGGCTTTCTGAGCTGCAAGTGCATACTGCCAGGTCATGTTGAGCTTCTCATCAACCACCACACTCAAGCCCTTCTCGTCAGGACTGCTCTCACCCCTTCTCTGCCCAGCCTGTAGCTGCGCTTGGGATTGCCCTAATCCATGTGAAGGAAGTGGCACTTGACCTTGAATGTCATTAATGTCACATCATTTTTTCCCATTGCATCGACCCCACCACACAGGTTGGTGTCATCACCAAACTTCTTGAGGGTGCACTCAATCCCACTGTCCATGTCGCTGACACATCAAAGCATTGCTTTTCAATTCTGCACTGTAGCAACTGCAGGACAGTGAAGCCTACAATCTCCTCTTTACTTCTTTGCACCATTTATAAAAATGTATGTGTATACATATATACAGACACACACACAGATATTCTTAAAACAGAGACTGGGTAGAACACCAACCTTACACACACAAAACTGAAGAAATGCTGTTCAACATCTGATAGAGCAAAAAATCTTGTTTCTCAAAGATCTGAGTATAGTTCAAAAGAAAACTAAAAACTGTAACAGGCTACTTGTAGTAAAATGGCTATTTAAAGTGGAATATCTGTTTCATGTAGCCTCACAAATGAAAAGAAATAAGATGACGTGTACTTGTACATCAAATCATAGCTGAATCCCACATTTGGGTCTCTCAGTAGCCTTGAAACATGCCAGCAGAGCAGTGAAAATTAATGTTCAGAATGCCCAGAATTAAGTGAAAATTAGCCAGAAGCATCAGATAAGCTTTAGAAAAATAGATTACCTGTACAACTTACTAGCTTTGGAGAAATAAGCTATTGATGACTGCATTTTGGACCCAGTGACAGAGGAAATGAAGTTGAAAAGACTTCTTAAGTCATAAGCAAAGAGGTAAGGTGAGGAAGAAGTAACAGAACATATGCAACTTAAACAGGAAAAATAACCAGATTTGAAAGGAGAAGGGGAAGGCCAAGGTGGAGAAGAAGAAAACCTGAAAAGAAGAAACAAGAATTAATTAATTGTAGTCAGAGACTCCATTTTAGTTACAAAATTTCAGTTTCTTACCACCATAATCAACTTAAATTCCTAATTTCAGTTTTTCTAAAAAAGGTCATTAGGGACATTATATAAGTGCATTCAGACACTAAAAGACATGTAATGCTGCAATTCTGCTACTTCTTGGGCAGTTGTTCTTCAGCCTTCAGCCTAAGCAACCACCCAACGCAAGGCAATCTCTCAGCAGGACTCAAAGTCTGTTATGTCTTATTTGTTCAGCATGGAACCAATGAATTCACAGTTCATTACTTAAATGTCTGTTACCATTGTACCTCAAAGCACAAACACAGAACCACAATGTCTAGGAAAGAAAGTAAGAAATAAAGTGAAGAAAAAAGCTATAGTCTTGTAAGATCAACTCAGTAGAAGACTTAAAACAACCCACAACATTCCTATAAATAATAATACCATCTTCACCACACACAGAGTCATATTCAAGATTACAGTTTTGATGCATAAGCCTCAAGGTAATTTTAGTTTCATACACATTTGTAAAAAAATCACTGCGGCTGTGTTTTGCTAAATAAGAAACATCACAACACCCGACTCATGAGCCTAAATGAGAGAAGGTTCATGTCTCAGGCTGAACCTTCTTTGCAAATTCTCCCACATCCAAAACCAACTTACTTCACACCTTCACGTTTCCCGATTACTGCTGCACATTTTAATCTGATTGCTCTAACTGACTGCATTCCAATATGTGAGCTGATTTTTATACAGCTATGGGAAAGTATTCATTCTGTAGTTGGAACAGGAGGATGCAGCTAGTCTCTAGCAAAGACTACTGTACTAGGTACACCTGAGTGAACAGGGCGAAACTGTCCTCTTGAGAACTGGTATGAAATGAAATGTTCTCAGAAAGATAGAAATAACTGGTTTCTGATAGGACATCACACCTGGTGACTAAAGCCAAAGACAGCTAGATTTGGTAATTTTGGTTATGATTACAAGTACCTCTATTACATTCTCTGCTTTAGTATCACATTTTTACAGAGCGAAATGGATTATTATGTTTTCAGAGATTCTTATTTGAACTGTATTCTTGATGAACATGGTGAATGTGGTTATTTGGTGGGTATTTTTTTAAAGAGAAAAACTGAAAGTCCAATAATAGAAAAAGCATTTGTTTTCTTGAGAGCTAACCATGTAGCAACAGTACATGAAGTACATAAAAATTATTCTTATTTAAAATTATAGCAAGGCATAGTCAGATCACGCATTGTGAGTCTATCTGCCTTTCAGAGAGCACTTTCAAGCTTCCCACCCCAACCCAAATACAGGAGATACAAACACACAACATTAAGCATATAATCAGATGCAAAGTAAAGATCTTGAGTGCAATGAACACAGGGAAAAGATGCAACATCCCACAGAGAACCAGACCATCCCAGAGAAGAGATCTCCATCAGCAAACAGCCTCTGCAAGAACAGATTACAGGCAGGTCTCAAGGAGCTAATATTGGAGGCAGAGCAACAAGTAGCTCAAAAGCTGAAACAGGAGGTTAGTGAGCCAAGGCAAAACACAGACTGGTGCCTGCTGAGGTCAGAAGCCCAGCAGCAGCAATAGTTGCCACCGGAAAACATAAATGGTTTTGGGCAAATATTGAAAACATCGAGCATAAAAAGCCCCATTAGGTGGTTTACTATTTGCATTATAGTGAACTATTGCTAAAGACTGAGTGTAGAGCTCTTAACAGAACACACATTAACTTTTACTACTTAATTTTTCTTAAGTACTTACTTTTTCTTACTTCTAATAAAAATAAGATCTGAGTATTTAGAAAATTCATCAGCTTATTGTTCATAAAACCTAGTGCATGACATCTGCATCAGCTACTCTGTGTAGTGCTGGTACACAGAGCATGCAAACAAAAGACTCATAAGGGCACAATACAGGGGTTTTCTTATACTAGTGACAATCCAGTAAAACTTTAGTCTGATGGTCCATAGTCTAACACTAAGTTAATGGCTTATTAGTTTCTTACGAAAGAGAACTCAAGTGGAAGCAAATCACATTCACTGCCTGTTTTGTCTTTCCATGTACCTCATACAAACAACGTTGCCTACAATAGGTAGAAACTAAGGAAGAAAAACATCTAAATCTTTTTTGAGGCTATTAGAAGGCAGCCATTTTCTGATACAGAAAGTTAGATCATTGTCACATACACAACATTTCTACATCTTGGGCTTGAAATATCAATACATATTTTAATGTTATGATAAATAAGCATATGAAATTTGACTCTAAAATTGTTATGATTATTATAAACCAGTTTCTGCCATTCACTGAACAAAACTATTTCTTTTCATACTTTGTAAGAGCAAAAGTGCATGGTTGGTTGTTTTGGGTTTTTTTTTAAGCCAGCATGGCAATGTTATAGCTTTTTCCATGCATCACTGCTGTGCAAGCTGTAGTCTCCAGGACGCTAATAGGCAAATAAAAGAAGTGATATTTCACCTTCCTTCTAAGTCCATGTGTGACGCACCTAATAAAGAAAAGAATTACTCACCTAGTGGTAATTATTTACGATGATTAAAAACTTCAAGATGCTTTTATGCAGCATCTTGGTTTTTATGTGAATTTTTGATGTGAATACTGAATTACACATTTTAATAAACATTGCTTGGCTGTTAGCATATGGCACTGTAGCACTTGTATATTTTACATTGAAAGTTTATTCTTAATCACAGTTATTAAATGATTTTCTCCAGAGTGACAGGTACTTTGCAGCTTACCTGGGAAATGAACTTCCTCTCCTGAAGGCCAGTAACCTACTTAAAGCTTCCGCTTTTCTTTTTAGGGAGGGGTTCATAGCAAGTGAACAAAACACTGCCCATACTGCTCCTCTGCAGGGAAACTGATTTGTGATATGCTTAAAAAAATACCTGATAGATGTCAAGTATTGGCTTTTAAAGAAAAAAAAAAAACAAACAACAAAACAAAAGTCATCCTTGAGCTGTTTCCAGATTAATTTTCTCTACATCAATTCTTTCCATCTGTCTCTCTCCAGTACTAGACCAACAGCAAAACTTACCTCTGGAAAATTAATTGCCTCTTAAACATCTGTGCGATGCAAATTTCAGCACTCATCCTGATAAAACATTTTTTTGTATGCCCCAAACTTGAGTTTAAACAGAAGGATGGGAGTCTGAGTGGAACACTACATCAGTCTCCAGTTTACATGTAAATACAATATGGGGGACATTGCAAGGTGTCTACTAATAGATAAAAGCTTCTAAAAATCCAAAGGCAATACATCAGCTAATTCCAATTTTCACTGAAAAAATTTGTACTCACAAGTAATTTAAATTACAATGATAAAAGTTTATTTTATTACATTCCAGGGCCCAAAATGTCAGTTTTTACTACAGTTACTGCCAAGCACGCTAACTGGATGTTGAGCCCCTTTCTAATTCCCTTCATATTACAGCTGCTTTTGTATTTTGGCTCTTCACTATCTGCCTGAGTATAAGTAAATCACTGTTCTTTACAGAAAGCATGGCAAGCCCTAATCAAAAACACAAAAGCTCCAACCTTTGTTCCTACTCTTCTTACGGGAATGAACAGTTTCACTCTTATGTAAATTTAGAGTACCATGCTCATCTGCTGGCTTCCTTTGCTACCTACAATTTGTTTCCTAAAATCATTCACAAATGTGACCACAGATATATTGTACCTTTCTCTGAGCCAATATAAATGAATGATTTTACATTTTTGTGTAGGGCTGGCATTCATTGCTCTAGGCCCACACACACACACAAAGCACAGAAGACTCTACAAACTAACTGCAAACAAGAGAAAAGGCTCAAGCAAATGTTACTTCCTTTAAAAGCCTTCTCAGTTGTCACCTACACTGCACACAAAAAGGAAAGAATTGATCTGCCTGGTTTCTGAAATGGTAGCAGTCTGGAGGCTTGTACAAATAATTCCAGTAAATGAAGCATTTGCTGCTAGCTGCTGACACACAGGATGCTGTGGATTTGTGCGTGTCTAGCTGCTCAGATCGAAGAGAATTAACATGAACCCCTGTGGCCAAGTTTCGATTGGCCTGGGACAGTCTTTTCTGTTCATTTACTTATTGCAAAACAGGGAGGAGTCATCTATGCTTGAGTCAGCTCCTCCAGAAACAAAAGAAATAAACGAACTTGTGATCTAAAGACAACAGTTCTTCAATTTTTAAAGTACACTATTACAAGTTTGGGGACTTTTTCTTCAGAGTATGAGAAACAGTATGCACTGACAGTTGCTCATTTACAGCGAAAAGATCACTAAAATCAGATGTAGCACATAATACAACAACTGCAATACATACTGTAATTTATCTGGCTTTCCAAACAGTAAACACAATGTCAGCAAGATACTTGCTTTAAATCTTTAAGTCAATTATGTATTGGTTGCCTTAGCGACATGGTACAGAAGATATTTACCATTTACAAATTGTGTTAAGATAAGCAATAGTTAAAATATTGCAACAGGTAGTCTCTAGGTTAATTATGAAGTTTAGCAGTGAGTACCTAAGGTGAATATGTGGGGAACTATTAAAACAACAAAGATTCTTTTCCTTGACATATTCACAAGTCAAACATCATAAACAAAGAACACAGTTCTTCCTGCTTTATCTCTCAACCTGAGGAGAGCAGCAACTCACAAAGAGAGACTGGATATTTCAGACTGCTAGATATGCAAATGTCAGCAATCTCGCCAAAGCATACCAAAACTGGACTAGAACACAGTGAAGTATGGAAAACTTGGGCCTTAGAAAGAATGGTGGCAGTGGCATTTGCTCTGAGAGGCTGAGAAACCAAAAGGAAGTCATCTTTATTTCAAGTTCTATATTCAGTTTAAACTAAAAGAAAAATCCCTGTGTTAAGTTTTTCTGTGGACAAACAAGATAGGACAGCTGTAAATTATCCCTATAGTTTAGCTGTCTAAATATTTGTGAGTGAAGATACATTTTCCATTAAGTAAAAATAGATAATTCAATACTAAATTTATACCATATAAAAAAAAGTTCCTTCAAACTCAGATTTTACTCTGACAAATTTCAGCCAAAATTAAACAAATAATTATGCTAATGCTTGCTTTTGTTTACTGCTACTGCGAGGTGTGAGAGTCACTCCAAAAATTACCTCCAAACACAAGATTTACAAAACAAAGACACCACTTGAGGGAAACTAAAATATATAACTTTGCACTGCCTGCATGCTACCATGCCAGCTTAACTCCTGAATGCCTATGCTGGGAGTAAGATTATGTCAATGCCTTAATTAGTGGCTTTACCTTACATACCTCACTGTCTAGATAACTGTTAGCCTGTCCATGCCAAGAAAAAAAAAAAAACAAACAACCAGAAAAAGAAAAAGCTGTCATTAAGGTTAAAGGATAAAGCCAGTGGCAACTGAAGAAGGTCAGCAAGCGAGGAGAATAAGTTCATTTTAATACAGGAAGCGGAAGTCTGTATTATTTTCAGAACAATACTCTTCAGGGGCACAAGCACAAACCCTCTGTCTCCCAAAAGACCCAATTTACCCATCCATGGTGAAGCATGGACGTACAGAGCTGTCATATGCCCCTCTATAACCACTCACTGGCCTACTCTAAATATTTGCTCTGTACCTGATGGGCTTTTCTTCATCTACTAACACAATGAAGGGCCAGGGGAGGTGTGGCTGAGCTGCTGCACATAATCTTGATTCAAAAGACAAAAAAAACCTGGGGCCCTTGCCATCCGGGAGAAAAACTGGCTGGGACAGCACAATATTCACCAGTCGGCTTTAAATACCTAAGCACTGCTAATGACAAAATACTGGTTGTGAAATACCATCACTATGCACGGTTGAGGCTGTGCAGGAATTAAACAGAAAGAAAAGCCAAAGACTTCTACTTCTCACCCATTCAGGAATGCCCCCTCCTACCCCCAGCATCAATCCCTGCCCTACCTTTGTGCTCACATCCTTTCCCTACCAGCCAACAAGGACAGAACAGTACCCAGCACCACCTGCAGATACAGATTTAGGAACATAAATTTAGGCACTCAAATATAATCTACCAGATGTTCATTTTCAGCTGCTGCTGAAGTCGGCTATGACTGTGGTTTAAGTTTTACTTATGAAAAATAATTAAAAAAAAAAAAGAGGAAGCAAAAAAAAAAAAAGGCAAAAAGATGTCCCATTGTATATTCTGTATATTGGGGGGATGGGGAGAAAGTTAATTTTCAAGAGTCTCTTACTTATAAAATGTTTCCTTTGTGCTGATATGCTATTTATGCTGCTATTTTTTAATATAAATACCCCCTCACACTGTGGAACAAACCTCATCTTTACTTACAGAACCTAACAGTCTGCTCCCCTCCTTGCACACTGTCATGTCTTTTACATGGATTTATTCTTGCACCATTCTTCAACATGAAATTTTCTTTAAATTCTTCCCAATTCTTGCTATGAAATATCTCCTTTTCCTTTCCCCAGATTTTCTCAAGATTGTCCAAACTCTGAAGATCAGCACAGGTGAAACCTCAGCAGTACTAGGTTGCACAAAATAAGGACTCATTTACAAACCATGAGCCTCAATATAGATCCCAGTTTGCTTTATTCTGGGGCACAGCATCACACTACTGCACCTATCTAATCTGTCATGCACAAGGACATTTAAACCTCTTCAGTGCTGTGCACCTGATCTTTCTCCCCCAAGAAGACTGTGTTACCATTCATGAGTTGGTACTAATTTTGCATTGTTTCTCTATTTTGTTTTGAGTGTAAATTCTGTTCTGCCAGCTTGCTGCCACTTGCAAATTATATAAATACATACTATCCCATCAATTAATGCTCAATGAAAACACTGTCCAGTCTGGAGCACTGTATCAGACTAAAAGAAGGAAAGATGCTACATTTCAATCATTTTAAAGATGGGAAGCCACACGACCTCCTTAGGTTTCAGGCAAATTGCCTGAAAGCAGTAGAGAAAACAACGAACACTGCACCCAAATAGTCATGTTTTCCCCCTTTCCTCCCCCAGAAAGTATATGCTCATTCTGAAAGTTTAGGTTTTCTTTGAAGTGACAAAATGTGTATCTATAAGAAAGTCTATTCATATTTTTCACTCTCTCCAGGCAGAAAAGCTAACAAGCTTAACATCCCACTGCACTCCATTACAATAGAAAGAGGAGATGAGAAATATACACAGGAACGTATTTTGCACATGTATAGCTTAGTATAAGCCTGCAAATTTATTGCTAAAGGTCTTGGTATGAACTTTTTGGCATTGCAATATTTCAAGCAAGTTCCACAGAACAGCTTGCATTTTCTTCAAATCCAGTATTTTCTCAGCTTACTTTCTTGACTACCACTCTCCTCTGACATTGTGAAACCAAGCAGTTTACATTATTTGACATTGCACTGGACACAAATCTAATTAGCTGGATGACAGCTGCACTCAAATGTAATCCTCTTTATTGCCATTTTGGTTTACTTGCACACATACTAATTGTTTTGTGATTTTTAGTAGAAAGTGCCAATATCCTCAACTCCCATGGACTACAAATGTTTTGTGTTCTCAGTACTTTAAATCATACATATGTTTTGATGCAAGACAAGACATCTGTTAAATGTTTAACAAATTGAAATTGCAGTCATCTAAACTTCATCTTTATGGAAGTAGCACAAAGACATTAGAGATGAGAATGGTGACATGTTAGATAACTAATCACTGCGCAAGGACAGTAATGAAAGTCTGCATCAATACAATGGTGTAGACCAGCTTTTCCCCCATGATATTCACAAGTAGGAACCTCAATTGTGTCTAATCTCATTTCCAAGACGAGGGTAAATACTGGAAATCTAGACACTTATGAACACTGGTCTGTAATCCTCCTCTCCACTTTTTGACATACACATTTTCACACAGTATTTACGACCAGATCTTCCTCTTTCCACCTTCCATCTGTTTTTCCATTATCTTTATACCATCTTTGTCACTTGCTCTTTATTATTCTACTCTTTCAAAAGCCTAATTTCTTTAAGACTCCCACCCTAATGACATGTGAATGACATGGCTGAATGACATCTACCTCTTCTCAACTGCCTTCATTCTCTTCATCAGTCGCTTTCACTTCCTTTCTGTGTGTCTCACTTCATTCCACTTCATTCCCAATTTGTCCTTTCCCACAGCTTTCCTCCCATTAACAAGAGATCATTTGCCTTCCTCTTTCACAGAAGTTAATACAGGGAGTATATGTTGCCAACAGTCCTCAGTGATTAGGCTTGGTTCATGAACATTGGCCAGATGGAGTAGTCTCACTAGTTAGACTACACAAATTCAGCAGCTTCAATTGCAGCTACACAGCCAAAACAACAGCCTACCACCAGATTTCCTGACAAGCATTTACCAGAAAATAACAATTATTCTGTAACTGCTAAAATGGGGGAAGGAAAAAAAAAATAAATGAAAATAACCAGATGACTATTTATGCCCTAAATTTTGTTCTCTTTAGATCTGACTTGGTTTGCAGGAAATGTTAGTCTTGCCAAATAATCAAGGAATAAAATAACTAGCACAGTTTATACAAAGTTAAGTTTGTACAGATGAAAAGCTTGAAATTCTGAAAACCATATTATATTTTTCAGATATTCTCTCCTACAGCTACTCCAGAAGAATCATATGATTCAAATTATAGTTTCCAGAGGAAGTCATTAAAGAGACTTTCTATCAATGATGGTTTTGTATGTTTGCACTTGGCCTTTGGCACAGACTCAGTCTATATTTAGAATGCACAGTACAGAAAATGTTTGAAACCAAAGCAATTTAAAACCAAAAAACCAATCAGAATTCCATTTATAATACAAAGATTTGCAGAGACTGGATGATTCTCACTTACATTGTAATTCTAGACAGTTTATAGGAGTTCCACAGGTTTTGAAGAGGGGAATGCAGTAACCAGCCCTACCTACAAGTGCTACTGTCTGCAATAAAACCTGGAACATCAGGTGGGACGCTGGCTTTCTTTAAGGAAGACTGGTTTTTAGATGGCAGTTACAGAAATACCATAATAAGAAAACTGAAAGACTAATATTTTTCAGCTACAGAATATCACACGTTAGCTGTTATCCTTCTGAGTATAAAAATGCAGTGCTCTCCCCAGTAACACTCGTGGGTATATGTTGTTTCGGTTTGTGTGTAGGGTTTTTTTTTGCCACCCCCCTTTATTTTTTCTTTTAACCTGTGACAAGATCCTTAAGTGGATTTCTGATATGCATGCTGGTTTCTCCATGCTTTTGAAGGCTGTTTCGGAGTTCTGGTCTCTGCCACTCAAGCCATTTTTGTTTCAAATCAAACAAAAATGTAATCACATTTACTAACCTAACACATCATTACCATTTACTAATACTTACTGCATAACTGATGTGTTTAAATTAGCATTCTCAACTAGGCTTACAACAATGTTTTCATATTAGTATCAACCATTTGTGTACAATAATGTATTAGGTTGGCATCTAGAACTTCTCAACATCCCTTGAAGCCTTCTGAACTATTATGATTTAAATACACAGAAGCAGGAGTCAGTTATACTTCAGAAAGATGAAACATGACACTTTCCCTTTCTCAATAGTTCTCCAACCAAACCCAGGAAAAAAGCACACGCTGAAAAACAAAGCTAAAATATACTGTGGGCTTCAAACGACATTTAGCACCAGAAGTTCATCTTCTCTCATGAAAAATACTGAACAGTACAAATAAACCCTTCGCAGAAGTATTAAAGTAGTGATAGCTAACAGGCGGATAACATGTAGTACTACAAGCAGATGACTGCAGCCTCCCCAAGAGCTACATTTGAAGACCTGACAGACCAAAATACTTAGCTGATTGACGGGAATTATCTGACCAACATTTTCTGTATTCTTATGATTGCCATTGATGATGCAAGGCTATTCATGCATTTTTGTAACCTTGTTTCTTTTGAAAATGCCTATTGATTTACATCAGATCAAGATCAAGTCAGATAAACAAATTTTAAGCAATTCAGAGGACACAAGTCATTCCAGACTTATTAGAGAAAGGCATAAAATAATTGAGCAAGTACTTCTCTTATAAGGAATTTCCAAAATGAAGGAATTCTGCATTTCAGATTAGGTAGCTATCCAGTTTTATTTCACCTAAATTACATGATTCACCCCTCTCCTGCCACCCCCCCAAAAAAACTAAAAAAAAAAAAAAAAAAAAATGCTACTTAAGATGTCCCATTGATCAAGTTATTTCAAGCGTACCTACGGGGAAATGCAAAAGGTATTACTTTCACTGTAGAAAGGTCAAGCACAAAAAAAAGTTTAACGCAATTCTAATGAACAAGAAAAAAATTTGCAATTTCCCAGACCATGTGGCAGATCTGATGGAAGTTTTGTTTTATGAAGCAACTGCAGATAGAAGAAATTATCTTCCATCCCCCTCAGGTCTTCTTAGCAGTTTCAAGAAACATTACAGAGCAACCTTTTTCATCTGCTCTGACTACTACTACTGAATATGGAGAAACACTGTTGTGAAATTCAGGTGCTTCTAAAACATGAGCATACTTTAAACAACTACTTATCTGCACAGTTACCAGCTGAACAACTGCATAATGGCATGAATCTTTTTTCTTTTTAGTGAGGTCAAATAAAAGCTGCAAAGGAATTTTGCTCCACGCATAGAGAACTGACACAGAATACTCAAACCAATGGTTCTGTTGTCATAGGCACCAACAAGGAAAATGCATTTAAATGCCAAGATTTTTAAGAAAACCTTTACTGAACTGGTATTGTCAGACCTACAACTTTACCTTAGGAACCAAAATTAAATCGCGTTAAGAAAAATTCTGCCTACAAAAGAGCACAGGGCTCAATAAACCAGTAGTCCTGAATGCCCTCTCTGTCAGTGGGTTTGACATGAGGGCATGCCAGGCTGCAGGGCTAGGCTGCCTAGCAGGTAGCTATGGAGGCAGAGGGACAGACCTTAAACATGCAGTAAGGCAGGAGAGATAAGACCAAAACTGCACTGTTTAGCAGCTGTGAAAACAGTTGTCTCCCCTGATTTCATCTTTTTTGCATAAGTAGTTACCAGCATTCCCTTTACAAGTACTTGGAAAATGCATAACTAGGTGCACTTTTATCATTATTCATAACATACAGAATAAGGCTGTCCTAGGGATTCATCGATCAAAAAACTATTGTGTCTACTACTATTATATAAAGTGTCTCAAACTGATGCACTAGAATCCTGTTTCCACTTATGGTTGGGAAAGATTTGTGGAGTAACTTCAAAAGCTCATCTTACAGTACCTTTTTCTTGACCCCCAACTAACCAGATGGAGAGCTTCTCTTCTGAGGAAACAGGTGCCTACAGCAGTCATCAAAGCATCAGCTCCACCCATCTTACCAGATCCATTATTGAGAGGACTGTTTTCATTGCCCTGTAAAGGTGGCAATTCACATGGATAAGGGGAGGCACCCAAAGCACTGCAAGAGCCTAAACCAATCCTCAGATCAGCAGCAGTAGCACTACTGCTGGCAGAGTTCCTTCTGGTATGCAGTATGTTAAATTCTTTGTAAGAAGCAGCAGTACAGTGGGCAGTTGAACCTGTATCTCTATTCAACTGCACCAAAATTAATGCTGAGACAACAGAATTACAACTTGATCATGAACCAAAGTTACCTTCGTTACCTTAAGCACATCTACGCATTTCAAGTGGCTTAGGCACTTTCTTTTCTGCGCCACTTTACATCCTAGTTAAAGATGATAGAACAGGCTGTGATTGCTCACAAGTGTACATGACTCCATATGTTTTCAGTTCCTATCAAGAGTTACACTACAGCCTTGCAGGGCACTTAGTACAAATTTCAAAAGCACCCTAGTGGCATAGAAGCTGAATTTTGTCATAAAGCTCCTTGTACCACTGCAGGTATCCAAGGGCCTCATAATCCTTTGGGTTTTTTTAATTGAATCTTAAGGCTTTAAGGTAATTGACTACTCATAGTAATCAATTTAGGATAGGAAAATTAGTTGATTATATCCCATGTTCACTCTCTTCCACTCCATTTGGTTGGGTTTGCGGGGTGTTTTTGGTTTTGTGTTGTTTTCTTTTTACTCAATGCATTATTGCATTTATAGAAACACAAGCTTTTAGCTTTTTACAGCAATCTGCAGTAAACAGTATTCTTATTAAGCTTAAAGAGTGATAAGGTACCTACACAGATATGTACTGGCAAGCATACAAGCAATTTCAGCACATTAAGTACTATTTTCCTTAATTCATCACATTTTTATGCGGTTCTAATGGTTACATATAGTTATGAA
Source organism: Psittacula echo (assembly GCF_963264785.1). NCBI lineage: Eukaryota > Metazoa > Chordata > Aves > Psittaciformes > Psittacidae > Psittacula > Psittacula echo. Next base: position 50,637,457 of record NC_137743.1, read on the forward strand.
TGAAGGGATTGTCATTTTAAAACTGAATGAAATTATAAGCAGACTTCTAGAATATACGCATATGAAGACTTTCAACACACAATTTACCTGGGTGTATTCTTTAGAAAAGTAGCAAGATTCTTTCTATATTAAAAAATTAAGATCAAATCAAGTGTAATTAAAAAATTTAGCCTTTGTAAGCAAGCATTGTCATGAAACCTAAACCATCTCTCAAATACATAACCTTTAATTTATTAAAAAAAAAATAATCCAAAACCAAGAAAACCCCCACACCCAAAAAAATCCCACACACCCAAAACACCCCAACCCCTCCCAAAAAATCCAAACCTCTCTCCCCCTCAAAAAAACCCCATGCACTGAAGATGACTTCCAGAGGTCCTTTCCAACCTCAGCTAGTCTATGACCCAGTAGCTCAAGTTTGTATACAGATATAAATTCCCCTTCACCCTCCCCTAATATTTAAGTCTCTACTTGCCAAACTGAGCGTATAGAATAAATACCAATTTGAAACATTTCTATGGCTAGGTTGTATCCATTATCTGTCTAAACCTATAGTCTCTCTAAGAAAAATCCTAACCTCAGAATCTATATTCACAGAAAAGAGTTGCTTATTTGGAATCACAGAATCATAGAATAGTTAGGGTTGGAAAGGACCTTAAGATCATATAGTTCCAACCTTCCTGCCATGGGCAGGAACACCTCACACTAAACCATGCTTCCTAAGGCTCTGTCCAACCTGGCCTTGAACACTGCCAGGGACGGAGCACTCACAACCTCCCTGGGCAACCCATTCCAGTGCCTCACCACCCTCTCAGTAAAGAATTTCTTCCTTATATCCAATCTAAACTTCCCCTGTTTAAGTTTGAACCCATTACCCCTTGTCCTGTCACTACAGTCCCTAATGAAGAGTCCCTCCTCAGCATCCTTATAGGCCCCCTTCATATACTGGAAGGTCTCCCACACAGCCTTCTCTTCTCCAGGCTGAACAGCCCCAACTTTCTCAGCCTGTCTTCATATGGGAGGTGCTCCAGTCCCCTGATCATCCTCGTGACCCTCCTCTGGGCTTGCTCCAACAGTTCCATGTCCTTCTTATGCTGAGGACACCAGAACTGCACACAATACTCCAAGTGAGGTCTCCCGAGAGCAGAGTAGAGGGGCAGGATCACCTCCTTCAACCTGCTGGTCAAGCTCCTCTTGATGCAGCCCAGGATCCGGTTGGCTTTCTGGACTGTGAGCGCACACTGCTGGTGCTGGCTCATGTTCATTTTCTCATTGACCAACACCCCCAAGTCCTTCTCTGCAGGGCTGCTCTGAATCTCTTCTCTGCCCAACCTGTAGCTGTACCTGGGATTGCTCCGACCCAGGCGTAGGACCTTGCACTTGGCATGGTTAACTTCCTCCATTATATATAAAAATATACGTATACCTTCATATATACCTTTATTTTAACTTTCCAGACTCTACTGATCTTCTCCGTGAATAATTCAGCAATCTAAATATTAAAAAAGCTAATAGTATACTCCCTGACTACGTTGTGCAAACAGCAGAAAGCTTTCTACACAGCCAGGTTCAGCTGACATGATCAACTCAACTTTCATGGAGTATCAGAACAGTTTGGGGTTTTTTTTTTCCCCGATCATTTTTTGAGATGCTAGTTGTATAGACAGAGATGATTAAAAAGAAACAAAACAAAACAAAAAACAAAACACTAAAACCAAACAAAAACCAATTCCTCCTTACCATTTACATTTAGAAACACTTTTAGAAAGCATCTTATGATATCATACAGAATGCAGACAACACTGAAAGCAACATACAGGGACAGAATTTATTATAAAACAGCTCTTTCTGTTTAAATAATTTAATCATAAATTTGATTAAATTTAAATAAAATTTAAATTTCATTGCTGTTTAAATGAAAATCCAGGTTTTCATAGCCCTGGATTGGGGTTTGTATTGTGGGAAGGTTGTGGGGTTTCTTTTTGTTTTGGTGGTTGGCTTCTATGTTTCTTGGGACAGGTTTTGGGGTTTTTTATATCCAAAGAAGCCAAGCAAACAAGAAACATACCTTCTCACCCACAGCCAAAATAAGAAGGTGACCTCCAAGCTTCACAAAGTGTCCTGGTTTTGGCTAATTAATAGATGCTGTGTTGGCCAACAATTGCCAGTTTTCCACATACAGCCAGTTTTAAATTACTTTTTAATAACATTAAAAGCAGGCATAATATATATGCATTGTGAACAAGGAAAACAAACTAATCTCTCTTCAGTACAGAAGAATAAAGTCATTTAAGGAAAACACAGAATTAAAAAGCTGTATTCTGGCTGCAACTATATTGAGTAGGGTACTGTGTACATATAAAGCCTGAGAAAAGTGAAACACTGAAGACTTCATACTATAGCAATCCTAACAGTCTTGTCCTACACATACACACACATGTATATAGCATAGCATTACATATCTAAACTACAAGGTCTTCAGTCTTGGAGATGCCAAACTCCTGGAAACACTCTACAGCTTTCAACTCAAGGAGTTACATGACAAAGGAGTAAAACCAAGCTATTAGGTAATTTTCAGTTACTTTTTTGACTTGTTTGCTTGCTTGTTTGGCTAAACTCAGACTTGGCCACTTTTTTGGGGAAAATTTCAGATTATACAACTGCACTTTGCAGACATTTCAGCTCCTGAAGTACACCAAGCCACCTGGTATTTAGAAGAAGATTAAATACGCAGCTTAGAGTTTAGTAGTATATACTGAAATCCTTTTAGTATGCCAGCAATCCCAGCAATAATTGAAAGCAGAGAAATCTATTCATTTCCTTAAACTTTCCATTTATTACAAAATATCAAAGTAATGAGGCTCTCCTTAAGTGAGGGTTCAAGACCATTTTATTCCACATAGACACTTTTCATTGCAGGACCTGTAGACACACTGGAAGAGTTTATGATACTGTTTTAAAGCTCACATAACTCCTACAGAATGCTGCTGCACGGAAGTATTAATTCTCCTATTTTCACTGACATTTTATTATAAATCATTGGGTTTGAACATAACCGTTGACAATGTCCCACTTGTATTCATTAATACATTGAAACAAACAAAATGAAGTGTTATCCATAGTTTTTTTTGCCATGAAATTTTTACTTGGGTAAAGCAGTCTCTTCTTTGTACAAGTGTGGGATTCTGCTCAATTCCAAGACTGAAAGCAATATTGCATAACAGCCAGGGATGCATTCATGTTTTAAGAAATGATGTAATCTCTCCATGGAACACATGTTTAAATTTTGAATTTCTGCACATGGGACAAAAACTGACAAGTACATCGCTGAGTTGCTCTTAAGTTAACCGGTTCATGTATGATATCTCACTGAGATTTAGCATTGAAATAAATTTTCATTCTTTTTTAAATGTTTGGTTGACAAACTGAATTAGGAACATTAAGTATTTCTAAAAAGAAAAGAATTCTCTGAAAGTCATAAACTCAGATTGAAGATTTATCAGAAAACCTCTGACAAAAGAATAAATAGCCTAGCAATTGTATTCGCACACATTCAAAGTCTGTGCTTTGACACCACATCTTCTCTCCCTCCCTTCTTCCTCTCAAAATGTAAACTTCATCTTTTATTACAATGCTGGGAAACAATTTGAAGTTGACTTAAAGGTATGAAGAAACATACAGAGACTACATTTTTAGCTTACTCTTGATATTTACAGCAGTAACGCATGCAAATTTGGCCTTAAGTTCACCACATAGTGACACTTCTGTTTTAACAAAAAAGACCCTAGTTTTTATTGTAATGCCTCCCAGAACATGCAAAGCTCTTCCCTTGCGTTTAACCAACATTTATATAAATATTTCACTAATTTGATTGAAATACCTCATAAATTTGCTTCAATTATGGCATTACAGTTCCTAACTTTATTTTTTATAGTCTCAGCAGCTTAAGATGCAAAGAAGGAAATACTGAACTCTGCTTGCAAGATGGCTTGCAAAAGACAAACTTTAAGGAAAAAGCGTGAAACCAAAATGCCAAGCAATGAATGCCAGAAGTGCCCATTGCTATTTATTGCTGCCTTCCTTCTAAAGCCTTCAATGCCATTATGTTTTCTCCCATCCTGTCATTCTCCTTAGATATGAATTTGACATGCTATGTACTTGACTTGCCTTTGAAAGGTGCTAATGAAAAATAACATGTCAATTATTTTAATAGCAAACTAGATTTAAAGGTTACTGAAGCTTGAGGTTTTAAACAGAAGATGAAAGAATAAAATCGGGTGAGAAAAAAAATACGCAAACAGAACATGGACTAGATTTTTTTTTTTCTTAACCACCTTAAAATTCACCAGCAACCAGAGGAGGGGAAAAAAAAAAAAAAAAAAAAAAAAAAAAAAAAAAGAAAAAAACCAACCCAACAAATCCCAGAACCAGCAACTGAAAGTACAGGTAAGTGAAATAAGAGCAGCCTAGGAAAGACAGATGAGAAACAAGTGGGTAACTTCAACAGATAACATGTGTCATAGATCAAAAAGAGCTGGGGACTGTAATCTGGGGAAAGCAGAAGTAACATGAAAATATGGGAAAAAGCACCTAGAAATAAGAGCAACAGAAGTGCAGTAAAAGCAGAGGGTTTTTTGGTTTTTTTATTCCTATGCTGCTTATTACTCAAATGTTATTTCAAGGTTGTCTGCATTCTGAGCACATACATATTCCCCAACCTCTTTATGATTGTTGAAATACAAAGACACACCTGTATTGAAGGAGGGGACAGAAGGTGTTAAAGAAGAAAAAAGAATAAGGAATATAGGCAAAATAAACTCACATATATCCATTTTCTAAGCTTCCTAAAGAGCAGCTTTGATTACCCTCAAGAAGCACTGCTGCAAATAACATGATATTCGCCTGCTCCCAATGCATTAAATGCTATATATTCATACAACCATATGGTGAAGCAGACTGAGGATACAGTTTGGGTTAAAACAGGGTTAAAACAGCTAGCAAATGCACAAAAATCCCCTCTTCAATAGTAAAAATTACCTATGATTAATTTTAAGCCACCCTGGCTCCCTATGCAACAATATAAGCAGCAGTAATAGTGCAGAAGAAGGGGCTGCACAACAGTAGAGCAGGATAGGTCAGTATTTTGGGAAAGGAGTGGAGAAAAAAAAACAACATTAGCTTATGTCTGCTTTGAAAGTGTTTGTGGAACTGTAGCATCTGACCATTTAGGATTTGGCAATCTAATCTAAACTTTTATACTGCTGAATATACCTTTTAAGGACAATTAACAGCATTCCTAAGGAACAGTAATTGTAACAGAATGAAAGAGTATGTCGAGAGCAAAAGGGGAATGCTTAGAGAAGTTAGTGTCTCTGAGTTTGATCATTAATTCACTAGACCACAGATCTGAGATCTCCAGAAATGAGGTTTTATTATGCCCTGAACTCTTCAGCACCCATGCAAACAGGGCAGACCAATTGTTTCATTATGGCTGGACAGGAATCAGTCATTACAGAAGTGCTTTAAATTGTTTCACTTCTCTCTCTGAAACCTTAATGTTACGGGATTTCTTTGTTAACCTGAACAAATGGCTTGCTTGAAGATGCTACTGGAAGATTTATATTTGTTCGTGCGTTTTCTAAACACGTCTTTCAAAATACTTTAACCCTCATCACCCCTCATTGCTAGAGCAAGACTGCAGCATCTGGTGTTCATTAAAGCCAGGAAATTCCTGGTTTGCTCTTTATGAAACTGTTGAGAGTTGATAATTGATTTTTTAATTCTAGCCTTTGCAAAGAGGTGTTTTATAAATTTCATATTTAACAAACTTTAGTTAGCAATTTCTTTTAAATTCTGCGTATGCTAAATCCAGACATCAGTCTTCCGCAAATCAAAAAACTTCAGAAAGTATTTATCAAATCTGAGTTGATGAATTACCATGATGACACTTCATATGTAGTATTTCACAGTCATCAATTTAAAAGTTGTAATCTATGTAACTTGCAAAAAAAAATCCTAATTTAGCAACTTAAAGAAGGCCTACCAGAAAGCTGGAAAAGTACTTTCTCCAAGGCTATGCAGTGAAAGGGTAAGGGGGAACTGAAAGAGGGTAGATTTAGGATGGACAAGGCTTTGAGCAACCTGGTCTAGTGGAAGGTATCCCTGCCCATAGCAGGGGGGTTAGAACTAAGATCTTTAAGGTCTCTTCCAACCCAAACCATTCTATGATTCTGTGAACTTGCGGGTCACTTACTCTTAGTGCTTTAGCTTCACAGTAAGTTTTTTTCTTCCCCACACCAACCCCTCCCAAAATAAGAAAATCCTAGGTCTTGAACAGAATTTAAGGTTCAGAAGGGTCTGAAGATTATTATGCACACCTTGTTTGTAAATTTCAATACCTATGAGTTAGAATTAGAAACAAAATACTAAATCGATAAAGTCAGAGTAGGTATCAAAGATCTTAAAACCAATTTTTAAGCAGTAAGAACACTACATTAGGCCCTAGATATTTGATACAGACTGAACACCATGGCAGAAACACTACAGCTAGAGATGTCTTCCTATTTATTTTTTACCTCTCATGTTTTGGGAGGAGAGCCGTGAATGACCAGAGGCCACAACATACATCCACAGAAAGTAAAGCTACTGAAACTGGCAAATCATACTGGAAAGATATGACAAATCTGGTATCACATGATTACAATAGGGTACGGTGTATTGCTGGGGCATAAGACTGTCCATCTGTAACTGTTTCTCTCTCACTGAATGACTGCTTATCAGGCACTCTGCTCTCAGCCAACAGGATGGGGAAAGATAGCATGTTCTGAGTTCAAGTCCCCCGACAGCTAGCCAATTATTTGTTGCAGACTCTCCTCTTAATCACAATAGGTCATTAAGTGAAACTAGAGTATGTTAAACACTTAAGAGTTTTTTGCCTATATAAACATCTGCTGTAGCTGCAAATGGGAAGCTAGTGAAATGCAAACAATTGATACCGCATGTAAACAGAATTTATAAGCTACACTTTATTTCTCAAGAAATAGGAACCTCAAAGTTAAGGGGTTCTTTGTACACATATTGTAATTTACTATCTATCTTAGGTGTATATATACACAACTTCCTAGAGCAAAGCTAGCCAGACAGTAAAAGGCTTAATTCTAGATGCACTCTGCAGTCCACAGGCATTTCAAACATTTTCTTAAAAGTATAGTATATTGCTAAAACGCCTAGTTTGCAGCCAATCATTATTTAAAGTTTCCTTTGGCATAAACAGTTTCCAAGATAATAATTCCCACTGCAGATGCACTTAGCATGCCCAGCTGTATTGTGTTCTCTCCCCTCAATTATTAGTTTTATTATCAGCTCATAATTTTCAGCTGATTTCCCCTAGTACTCAAATTCATTCCATATACTGATAAAGCTTCACCACAAATCTAACATTATATTCTTTTTGAAATCACTAATAAAGAGGTTAAATTAATCTACACATAAAGATGCATCCTTAAGTACCAATCCAGAATAGGAGCCAGCCACCCTTAGCCCTCTGTTCATGGCCTTTCATCCATGCTTCTCATCTTCAGAATTTGGCTCATTTAGATTTGACCTAAATGTAGGTACTGATTTATTTTTTCTCTTATCCCCTCAAAAGAAAACAACAGCTCCTACCTCAATTTCCTGAAGAGCTTGAGATGTATACCAATTCACAGCACTTCAGGCAGAAAGCATGTAGAACACTACAGGTAGAGCACAGGTCTGCAGAGAGACCTTGTCACTCCCATATCACTATAAACGTTAATTCCACGTATGAATATACACATACAACACTTACGTATTTTTCCAGTCTGAACTCCTTACCCACTTCTCCCCTCTCAAGTGAGATTTTTTTTCCATGCAAGTGTGGAAAAAAATTAATCAGTTTGTATTTCAATACCACATAGAGAAGTACCTCAAAGACTGAACGTCACTTTACACCATAAAAAATGTTATTAATCCTGCACCTTTCTAAAGAGATTATTTCTCTTCCCATGAGACCTTCTTCATTTACAAAGGTTGTTTGCACACATCTTCACCTATGCATTCTATGTGTAATGTACAGAGAAATTATTAAATTCCACTTTCTTGGTTTTTAATGTGTATTAGCCTGAACAGAAATACATGCAATGTTAAAAATCCCTCCCAGTTTAATTTTTCCTGCAGAAGAGAAATTAAGTATTAGTTTAATTCAGTCACAGTTATGATTCTTTAAGAACTAGATTCTTTAATGGAACTAGAAGGCTTATTTCAAAAGAGATGTTCCAGACTGTATACTTGGTTAACATTAATAGACTGTACTTCCAAAGAAGCATAAATTTAAAAATCCCCCATAATACTGGCCATTCCTAAGAAATAGGTCTACTTACATTTCTTAAAGGAACATGATGAGTATGTATTGTTCTAACTGGGCTTGAACAACACCTATCTTTGTACTCTCTATATAGTACTTTGCACTATATATATATAAAACCCCATAGAACTAACCTACAGTGTTACCAGGAAGACTAACTTCTAAAAGCTGCACAATTGTTCAGATTAGATGTAGCATTATACAGAAGAAAGCACACATGCTAAAAGACAGAAAGTAGAATAGTATCGATAATAAAGTACTTGTAAAAGTACAAGCTACTTACAGTGGGTTTGTAAGTCAAATACCTACATAAAACTGAGAAAACTTTAAGAAGAAATTCTTTTACAAACAATAGACTTAAATGAAAATATTTCACGTGCCCAGTATTTCCAAGGTGACTCTAAAGAGAATTGTTTATTCTCTGGTTTTATTAAAACAAATGTCACCCCATTTAAAAAAAAACAAACCCGCAAAAAACAAACAAAAAAGCCTACAAAAACAAACCCAAACCCCAACAAAAACCAAAATACCTTTCTTTGATTTTGCTCCAATCTTCAATTTTGATGGCCAAGCAATCTGTGTATTTGTTTCTTCCATAATCTGTTAAAAAGAACACATGAATAATTACATTTTTGTTGTTTTTCTATGAAGTCAACAGGTCATTTTTGGAAAAGATTACATTTACCATTTTAAAATGTTGACTGTTATTACTTAAAAATAGCACAAGTCATTAACTACTTTTGTATCTAAATTGGAGAGACATCAATTTGACAGGTGAACCACTCGGTCAATAAAGAACTGGCTGGATGGCCACACGCAAAGAGTTGTAGTCAATGGCTCAATGTCCAGCTGGAGAGCAGTAATAAGTGGTGTCCCTCAGGGATCGGTCTTGGGATCGGTCTTGTTCAACATCTTTGTCGGTGACATGGGCAGGGGGATTGAGTGCGCCCTCAGCAAGTTTGCCGATGACACCAAGCTGTGTGGTTCAGCTGATATGCTGGAGGGAAGGGATGCCATCCAGAGGGACCTTGACACACTTGGTGCCAACCTGATGAAGTTTAACCATGCCAAGTGCAAGATCCTACACCTGGGTCGGAGCAATCCCAGGCACAGCTACAGGTTGGGCAGAGAAGAGATTCAGAGCAGCCCTGCAGAGAAGGACTTGGGGGTGTTGGTGGACAAGAAAATGAACATGAGCCAGCACCAGCAGTGTGCGCTCACAGTCCAGAAAGCCAACCATATCCTGGGCTGCATCAAAAGGAGCTTGACCAGCAGGTCGAAGGAGGTGATCCTGCCCCTCTCCTCTGCTCTCGGGAGACCTCACTTGGAGTATTGTGTGCAGTTCTGGTGTCCTCAACATAAAAAGGACATGGAACTGTTGGAGCAAGCCCAGAGGAGGGCCACGAGGATGATCAGGGGAGTGGAGCACCTCCCATATGAAGACAGGCTGAGAAAGTTGGGGCTGTTCAGCCTGGAGAAGAGAAGGCTGCATGGAGACCTTCCAGTATCTGAAGGGGGCCTACAAGGATGCTGGGGATGGACTCTTCATCAGGGACTGTAGTGATAAGACAAGGGGTAACGGGTTCAAACTTAAACAGGGGAAGTTTAGATTGGATATGAGGAAGAAGTTCTTTACTGTAAGGGTGGTGAGGCACTGGAATTGTTTGCCCAGGGAGGTTGTGAATGCTCCATCCTTGGCGGTGTTCAAGGCCAGGTTGGATGAGGCGTTGGGTGACATGATTTAGTGTGAGGCATCCCTGCCCATGGCAGGGGGGTTGGAACTAGATGATCTTAAGGTCCTTTCCAACCCTAACTATTCTATGATTCTACTTTTTTGTTTTCTTGAGAAGAATTCTTGTCTGGTGGTAGGTTCTGACTATTCAAAACAAATCCAAAGAGCAAACCAAGATGCTTAACAGTTTCCACAAAGTTCAAGTGACTGCTGCTAGCTATGGCATGCTCTAGGTGCACCTCAGAGAGCATTTCAAAGCTTTACAACTCAAAAATTTCCTTTTTTATCTTAAAATGATTTTTAAGTAAAGCCTACTTAATTTAAATCAAGCCCTTTTAAGTCTCCATAAGCCAAGACACACAGGTTTGCCTGCATGGGTTGTTGTTTTTGTTCTTTGCCTCACATTTACCTGAAAGCAACTTTTCACTGTAAGCATATCCAGACTGATTAAGCAGTTCAGAGTGGAGATTTGACAGCATTTATTACAGCACAGCGTGCAACCTATCTGTAAATCTCAGAGTACCTAACAGGGAAGAAAATGAATGGACCTGAAGAAAAAATAGGTACCTGAAGAAAAAATGAGGACCTGAAGAAATGACTAAGATTTACCCATATTAGCTCATGACAAAATGGCTATAGGATGCAAACAAAATGCATCTAAATGGTTTTAGGATACCGAGAGAATTCATCTATTAAAAATCATGCTGGGCTGCAACAGACAAGGCATTTCTTGACAGAAACGTTAATTCTAGAAGGCTCTGATGAATTTTCTCCTGGAACCAACAGTCCAGTTCCATTCATACACAGACAAGATTTTGTACAGCAGAGCAAAAGGGTCCTCACACCTCTGAAAATTTCAGTAGCTCACTATAAATGAGATTAAGAGTGATCAGTTTGAGTATCTCAATTAGAAAGTGTCCTAGAATCACAGAACAAGTTTGAAAGAAAAGGACTTTTAGAAGTCATTCAAGTCCAACCTCATGCTCACAGGAGGATCAAGTGTAAAGTTAGGTCAGGTGGCCCTGGCCCTGGGCCTTACCCACTGAGCTTTCATTACCTCTAAAGAAGGAGATTCCACAGCACCACTGCACACTTCTTCCAGTGTGCGGCTACCTTCACTGAGAAATTATTTTCTCATATTTTGAGGTTGCCTTTGCTCAACTTTTGCCTGCTACCTGTTCATTTTTAGGAGGAGCCTGACTCAACCTATCTTCTAACCACCTGTATGGCATCTGAAGACTGCTATTGGATGACTTTTACCTCAGCCTCTCCATGCTGAACAGGCTCTACTCTCAGCTTCTTTTTGTACATCAATTACTTCAGGCCCTTGATCAACCTGGTGATCATCCACCGGAGTCACTCTCACTTGTCAGGATCTTTCCTGGGCTGAGTGGGACACAACCGGACAAAAGTACTCCATACGCAGCCTCACAATAAGAGAGCAGACAGGAGCAGCCGTGTCCCTTGATCTGCTGGGTCATACTATTTTAGATAGTGAATCTACATAAAAATACATAGGCAAGTACTAACTATTAAGGAGATTATTTAATACATATAACAAAACAAGTAAACAAGTGGTAACTGTAAACTTAACCTTTAAGCTAGGAGAAAAAACAAGCAAAAATAACAAACCAAACACAAGCAAACCAAACAACCTACCCTTAAATCAAACTAACTGAAAGAATATTTATCATAGAATCATAGAATAGTTTTTGTCTGCTGTAAGGAGGAAAAAGGTAGGAAAAGAGGAGGAGAGATGGTAAATCAGGGTATGGCTCCTCCTGTAAAGGACTATTTCTTCAATTTCCTCAGAAGGACTAAACAACATAAAAATTGTGTTTTTCTGATTGCTGATACAAGTGAGAATTACCATACAAAAGCCAAGACACTACCCAAAAAGGTCACCTCAACAGAACTGGGAAGGGGGTTAAGCCAAGCAGTACATTTTAATGCCCCTAATCATCTGCAAACATAAACAATAAAAAATATTTTAATATAATTAGCAAAGCCACTTCAAGGAAGAAAATGAATGCATTAAGAACACAGTTACAATAGTTACAGTACCAGTAAGTTTCCCATAATAGTACAATTCAGATCTAAGGCAGACTTCTCTAACTTCTTCCTCTTCTTAATTCTTATCCTCTGTAGCCAAATCCCTAAGACATCACAACACCTGCCAGATTAGTACACCACGTGGAAAAACTTAAAGTGTCAGCCAGGCTTCATGATACTATATTTCTGGTTTCAGCAACTATTGGATAATAAGTTACAGCTGAAATAAGACATTTCCAGAAGGTTGAAATTCTATCAGCAACATATACATACTTTCACAATTTTCCAATCCAGATGTGAAGAAAAAAAAAATCTGTTTAAAAGAATTCACGTGTGTCTGATAGAGGTCTTTGGGCCAAGATTAGTTGCACAACAGGCGATGAAATACACAGAAAATAGGAAGGCATTAGCCAAAAGAAGAGAGATGCTAAAACAAAGAAAGGTGCAGGACTGAGATTAATATCCAGTATGAAAGGAAATACAAGACAAGAGACAGAAGAGGAGTGAACAAATATCATTCAAGACAAGCATTACATCCCATCAGTCTTTTACTTCTCAATACTGAAGACTTCTGTCTTAAAGACATTAAGTCTTCCACATTTCTCATGCTAAACCCAATCAAAATTTCCGAGATCCACACATTTTGGGGACATATGATAAAAATACATATGAGGATCTTCAAAGGATAAGTAGTCTAAACTGCCAGCCACTGAAATTTGGTCACCTAATACTCTTAAGCTCTTTTGAGAGTCACATTTATGATTAGAGAAAAAAACTCAACTCAGTTTTGTCGCTACAAAGAAAAGTTTATCTCCTGTCTTAGATAGTCAGGAAGAAAAAAAAGTCTGGACGCATTTACATGAAATGAATTTATTGAAATACAAAAATGCTAACGGTATGTGCTGGGGGTTGGACTAGATGATCTCCAGAAGTCTCTTCCAACCCTACCAATTCCATCATTCTGTGAACTCCAGGCAGTAAACTTTAGGATAAATTCCAAGCTGATTGCAATAACCATCTTTTTCACAATTTTGAAAACCACATATTGTATAGGAAAATAATAAAATAGTTTTTTTGCTACAGCACCTTTTTCTCCACCAATGAAAATAATTTATCTTGCCTGTAAAACAATTTGAGAATTTTAACAGCCCAAAAAGGTTTCAAGGGGAAGTAAATTCTGGGTTTATTTTTGAGAAATCAGGGTTTTTGTAAGAACCCTTAAGAAGAGTTTCAACTATGTTGTTTATTTTTTAAGCTATTTATTTATGTATTTATTGTAACAGCAGGAGTGTCACAAAGCTGTAGAAAACAAGAATTTTTTACTGTAGCTGTTAAACTCGAAGGAAAAGGTTATGTTGAAAACTGCATGACAAACTCTGCATAGAGTAGATCACTGCTGCACCAACTTTTAGTTCTGTATTACCATTCTAACCCAGGCAGTTTTAAGTGCCAGGATTTTTTTTTTTTTTTTTCCCCAAACAGATTTGGAATCATTCCATAAAAACCTCAACTGCATGTTGCAATTGAATAATTTCATTAGTGAAAACTTAGTGTTATGCCACATACCCTGAAAACAGAAGTGCTGCTCTCAAATGCACAAAATGGAAAACAGAACTCACTTTATAACTAATACAGATATAATACACATTTAATTGCATTAATACTTCAGTTATAAAACATTTTCAGTAAATTCATATGACTGAATCATATCATGATCTCTGTGCAAGCACCTCTGCTTAGGCTTCCCTTCTTTTCATATAGAGTGATGGGGTTTATACTAATCAGTACTCGCCTTGAGGGATCAACTGACCAAAAGTAGCAGGCATATTTGGCAGCAAGACTTAATCCCATAGTAAATCATCTAATGCTTCTTCTCAAAATGAGGGAAACCCTAAGAAATGAGCTATTTACATGTTCAATTCCTCCTTTTTTCCCCAAGAGAAACTGTAGTGTTCATGCAGCCAAAACATGTAAGCTATTCTCAGTGGAGAACATAGAGAAGGTGACACAAGATACTGGAAGATATCAAAAAAACAAATAAAACTGTGCTCTGACCCCCAAAAAACTGGCTCAAGTTGCAAATCACTGGGCCTTCCAGAAGAAAACACAAACAAAAAACATCTAGCAGCTGGAAGAAAAGCTTTTGGCTTCCTTGTATTCCAGCTTGAAAATAAATTATAGTTCAAGCACTTTAGGGAGTTTTAATATTAAGACAGTAAGGTATTATTTTTACATACATAGTAATTTTTGTTTAGATGATTTTTGGATGGAAATTGGAATGCCTTGAATGCAAAAAAACAACCAATAAAAATTCCCTAAAAGCCCATGAGCATTTCAGAATTCAAAGGAAGTATTTTACATGCAGTAGGTAAAAAAAGAGCAACATACCAAACAGACCTTTCTGCATTTAAAACAAGCACTTTAAAATAGTATTACTTTTAGTTAATGTTACCTATTTCTGATCTTTCCACCTCTGGAACTCATGCATCTTGGCCATTTCTGCCTCAGTTCTTACTCAGAGTTAAAAGAATAATGGGAGAGGAACCTGCATCTACCAGTATGTTCCTAGAATTAATTTTCACTTCAGCTCAACAAGAAGCTCATTCCAACTGAATAACAAAACAACTGTCAGAAAAAGCCAATTTTTTATTTGAGCAGTGGAAACCCCCTTTCTTTCAGTGTGGAGAATTAGCTTCCTCAGTTTAACCTTAATACAACAAAGCACACATATACCACTTCAATATGTAGAGTACCAAGAAAATAAGTATAGATATTAAAAAAAATTGTTAACACATTGAAATTTTTTTAGATGCTTATCTTAATCTATAGGTAAGATTATTAATTTTTTAGATTACACAACAGTAAGTTTCTGTAGGTACCCTGAATTTTTCATGCTACTAAAACCCCTAGAAAATAATGAAATTGTATACCCACTAGTGGTTATTATTTATCTGTCCATATCCTATTTTGAACAGCTAAGGTTTTGTCTTCAAAGAGATTTCCTAGGCTTTCATCTGTGCAGGTTAAAAAAATAACTAAACAGAAACACCCAGCCTTAGCTCAACATCAACAATGTGACTAGACACTTAAACATTTGCAGTACTGCAATGGTACCTTATTTTCAGCTATCAAACAATGTAAATCCTCAGAAAGCACCTAACTCCTTTGCCAACTCTGGAATATTTTAGAGACTATGCTCCATTTCTTGCATGAGGACTGTAAATCCTGTCATGATCCTGGTGACAAACACTGAGAAATGAACATTGTGCATGAAGTGTTTTAGCAGACCAGCTGGGTAAATTACACACATGAAAATTAAGGTGAATAACTACAGATAATCATATCTATGAAAATAAAAATCATTACTATCTCTAAGGCAGCATAAGAGAGGTGGATGAGAAGCAGGGGAGGCAACCAAGCAGTGCTTCTTCTAACTTAATTTAACAGTCTAAAACTGATCCAGTTTGCCCTGAGATACTGGGGGCAGTTAAGGAGGTTAAGCGACAAAGCAAAAGAGGACACTAAAGGGAAAAATTATATCCTTACAGATTTTTATTTTTTTTTTTTAACTCAGAAGCTGCCCATGTTTGCAGACCAAAACCAAACTTTGTCATTTTCAACCCTATGTTTACACATCTCAGATTATTTCTTAGAATAACCTTCCAGCAAGACAAAGAGATATAACCAAATAAGATGAATTTTTTCCAAGCAGTATCAAGTTTAAAATTCAAAAAGTTTGATGCAATGCTAATGTAACAAGCCAAGGGAAAAAGCAAATGGGGAAAGAGGGAAAAGTACCGTGAATGAGACAAATACCACACTGAAGTAAGAGACAAAATATAGATGGCTGAGTTACATCAGTAGCACTCCCTTCCCCCAGAAAACCATTGCAACGATGAAGCTCCCCATCGAGCAGATATTGGGGATGGAATAAGATAGACACTGTTCATTCATATTTTGTAAGCATACCTTGGAGCTTAGGGGCACAAACCTAGGGCACATCTAGAGAGCTATTTTCAACAACATGACCATCTGGAACTTCCAAACCAATTGCATCTGCATGTTCCAGATGGCTCCTAATCTCCATTTTAACATAGCATCACTGAATATCCCTTTCTTCACTGACATGAGGACTATAAAGGGTCTGGAGCCAGAAACAACCCCCAACATGTATTACTAAAAAACAAGTGTTCCCCAGTGTAACTGCATATAGTTAAAAAAAAATGCTGCAGAGGAGAATTTCCCATATAGGATGAAGACATGGAAGGAGAGGAAGGATTAGTGAAAGTATTATTGATATAAAGGTCACGATAATAGAAATTCTACAAGTAGATGTTCATAAATCTTGTTTTGAAGTTGAATCTACATCAGATTAATGAAAACCCAGCAATTCTTTCTTAATCACCATAGCTTGTTATGTTTATGGAGAATAACTCATTTCCAAGAAATACTTCATACACTGCTTGCTGCTGAAGGAAAGGTGACTGACTGATTTTGTTACATCACTGTATCTATCCCCATTTTCAACAGGACTATTTTCTATCCAAATCCTCAAGAAAATTTGTTCCATCAGTTTTACAGATGACAAAGACAAAAGATGTGCAAGACAGCAGAGAAAACGGAAAGTGAGACTACCAATAGTAAATAGCTTTTCAAAATGTGACTAATATATTTTTCCATAAACATGGAGTATTAATGGGAAGATAGTCTCACTATCATAAAAACTAACACTCTTTTGCAGGTCCAAAACAGTAAAGAAGCATTTGCTGTTGTGGGGGCAGAGAGGAAGCCAAGCATTATGTCAATATCCTGCTACGCTCTGCAAGCAGAAAGATTCCTGCCATCACTCACCCTGATTTCTCCCATCACAAATAACTCCTTAACCCTACCGCATATCTTTTTGCTTTCTACAGGTTCGTTTTAACTGCTTAATTATTCACAGGAGCACACTGTTCAGAGGATAAAATAGAAAATATTTAAGCAGTGAGGTTAAATCACAATGCTGGTTGAATAACCTTCAAGATGACATAACTGCAAAAGCTTTTATGTACGGTTTTGAATAATGAAGTGAGCTCAAAAAACAAAGGCTGTAAAACATCAGGTATTTTTTTAAAGCATCTAGATCACTCCAAAGCCAGTTTTCTCACAAAAAGGAGACAAAAACATGATAGAACTTAAAATTATATCATCCATCATTCTCCTACAGATTTTTAAGCATTTGTTTTTCCAAATATTACCTAAATTATTCTTCAGAATACAAAATTCAGTAGGCAATTGCAATTGCCATTAGAAACATCAGAATGATCTGATCACATGTATCTTACTATAAGATCACCATCATTGTCATCTTCTGCCTGTTTCCTTTAACACCTAGGACCATCTTAAATAATTAGTAAAGTTATTTAATATTGAACTGACATGTAATACTATCTTAATCTGTAAAATGGCACATTGGTAGACACAAATCCTCATTTTAAGACAGATACAGATCCTCACCCACCATCATTTACAAACACACAGAAGCTGCACTTCATAACAACACTTTCTGCTAGAATGTCTGGTTTTCATAAATCAAGTGCTCTAACTGCTTTAACTCAATAAAGTAGCCCTCAATAAACTCAAACACAACAAGAAGTGAAAACGCAACTGAACTAATATTTATAAATCAAACTGAATATGAAAAGCACAAATTTGTATTCTGAACACAGCTTTAAGAGCCATAATGAAAACTGGAGCTGTGCATAAAATATTTGGCAGTTTGGAGTTCCAGTTGAACATCAATTTTGTTCTAAATTTGACAACAAAAACATTTTTCTAAGAAGAGGCACAGACAAAATCTCAACATAAAGACAGTCACAGTTTTCATGCAAAATCTGCTTGTAATTAACAAGGCAAGAGTACCGGGGCAAAAGGACATTATCCAATTATCTAACTCTCACAACAAGAGTCAAAATTCAGTACTGCAGATTTCATTCGCTATAAAACCTTCACATCCAAATGAGCATTTTGTGTTAGAAAATGAAAACATTACATGTACAATCTAATTCAGTATTAACCAAATGGGGACATGTGACAAGCTTAAAACCAGAGCTCAGAATGCCTTGTAAAACAAAAACAGTTTCTGAATATTCCACCATTCTCTGAATATTTTGTTTCACAAAGGGCTCATTTTGTATCTTCTGCATTCAGAGTGATTGATTAGTGTGACTCCCTCAGTCTGTATGAACCCCAAGACAACAACAACAACAAAATTATATGTAAGCAGAAGACCTGAGCTGGAAAGTCACAGTAGACAAAATTCTACATGGGCAAATACTTATTTCTTCTCCTAATGCAGAAGTGGTGAAGAAGCAGTATCCAAGAGGATGACTAATCCCCAAACATGAGCTTTGGCAGCAAGAACAGAGCAATGGGTGTAGCTAGAACCAGAATAAGTATTATATCTAATGGTTTGCTGTTTTTTGTGAATTGGGGAAGAAGAGAAAGCAGGAGAAGAACAGGGATGGAAAGGAAGATGAAGACACAAAAAGGAATTGTGTAAAGTTACCCAGGAATTAACAGCATGAATTCAGCCTCTAGAACTGGCGGGACCACAGTAAGCACTTGAGACGCCAAAGCTGAACACATCAATGGTACAGTGCCAAGGACTATTGGGTTTGGTGTGAAAATACAGCACTTGTAAGAAGGTAAAAGAAAGGAGATGACAAAAATGTAGCCCAAAGCTCAGTGCAAATACGTAGCTCTTTCACAAGTCTGGCCTACATTTTGGGTATACTAATGTATTCCTTTCCCAAGCCCTGTTGTTTCCTCTCCTCTCAGGTTTCCTCCCCCCTCAGGTGGTCTACATATATAATTCAGAACTAGAATTTACTGTTTATAATACAACTAGTACTCTTAGAAGACAGAATAGTGTGTGTGACTCCACAGTATTAATGCAACCTTTCTGCAGGTAATGGCAAGGTGCTATTTCTGAGCAGCAGCAGCAACAGCAAGTGGCCCTGAGGCACCCACACATTCCAGACTAAAACACCATTTAGAATTTGCAGTTTGTACTCCCTGAGTGGCAGAAAAAACATCTTCTGTGCAGAGTGGTGGCACAGAGAGAACTGTAACACAAACTTATTAAACAGTTTTCTGTGTAAGTAAGCTTAGAAGGCAAAAGAACGTATGCATGTACGCACACATACTGCATCTTTTTTCAGCCTTCACTTTACCTGAAACGAACTGGAAAAGATCATTTTTAAAACAAGTGTCTTAAGCAAGCAAGTATTTCAGTATTGTTGCTGTGTCCAAAAACTGCACTAAGTGAAAAATAGCATTTATATAACTGCACTTTATTTATACATACAGCAAATACAGTTAAGTGAGAACTATCAAATGCCCTTAGCTATGGAGAAACATTGAAGTCCTCCTTTTACTTGACTTGTATGTTTCCTTCACCCTCAATGGAAATATTAATTGAAAGGTCACAGATAATACTCTCATTTTAGAAAAATGACTGAAAGGATATTAAAAGGTGTGAAGGTATTATCTAAGCAGGCAAGAAAATAAGCTATGGATCTGTGTGTGCAGAATTAATTAATTCCACACAAGAGGAACTTAAAGAAAAAAAATTACTTAACAATGAGGCCCCCACAGCACATCATTAGAAACACCAGTATGCAGAAAACTTCTCTCTAAACTAGAAGCAACAAGTGTCCACCCTACAAATCAGGAACCCACTGTATTGTTAATTTTTACCCTTCTCATACTTATCTCCACTTTCTTCATTTGCCTTTTTTTTTTTACTCCAGAGGTAAAGGAAAGAGTACAAGCATTTCTAAGCACAAAACCCAAACAAAACCAAACCTCACAACCACTCTTCTATTTTGAGAAGATTGAGCTTCCAGAATGAAAAGGTTTAAGCATCTCAATACACACCATGGTGACAAATTGCTCCTTCTCCATTGCTCTACAAATGCAAGATATCTTGCACAAAATGTTAAGTATAACAAGAAGCTGGTATAAAAATGGAACTTCACCACCTTAAACTCCCATTCATTTGGAACTTGGACCAACCTCTAAGCAGTGATGCAGAGTCACTCAGAATAATTCTAGTGATCAAAATTCCCACTGTTTCTGGCCAAACGAATCATTCATAAGCAACTCATCAAGGACAGTGGCCATTTTAATCTACCTTCAGTGTGAAGAAGAAAGAAGCTACAAGAATTAGGTCCATCAGAGAACATTTTCATGTTACAGAAATAACAAACTCTCAAGATTGTCCTGATTTTATTTATATAACAATAGAGAAGAAAATAAAGATGAAATTAAAAGAGAAAACACAACAGCTTTGTAATTACTCCATTCCCTTAACACAATGATTCCTATACTAGGAGTGACAAATACACTTTTCCACAAGAATGAAGCCTTCCCACCACTTAGCTCTGCCTGAACTAAGCAAAAAGTTAAGTAAGCATTCTTGATTTACCTTTTTAGAGAAATCAATCCAACCTAAACAGTCTCTTTCCTTCCATTGGGTGTGGTTTTGCCAAAAGGGAGACAAACCTTCCAATCTAAGATTTCCTGCAAATGTTGAGTGCCACTGACATTCTTTCAACTCCCTAATCCATACCATCCTCTCCGAGCAGTAGCTTCCTCTTCCCAGAAAGCTAGATGAGAGGAAGCTAAATTTAAATTAGAGGTGCATGCCAAAATTCCCATCACAGCCTAGCACAGCCAGGTATTTCAAACTCTGGAAATGTATGGCCTTCATATATATCCTTGTCATACGCTATAATCCAAACTCTACCTCAAGAGGTTATAGTAATGTTAATGTAGATACTGATTTCTACCTGGAAAAAGTAGAAGGTGTGTAACCGGTTTCTGCAGTTCAAAACTGCTCCTGTGATTGAAATAGAGACAAACCCCACAATAACATATAATAACAATGAACTCACTATGTGTCACTAGCAAGATAAATAGCAGTGGAAGAAACTGATAGCTGAGCGATTGCCATCAGAAATGGCAATATAGCCTTAGGGAAACAATAATTGTAAATAGGCAGTTTGAGAGAAGTCATGGATGAAGACATGTAGAAAGTACTTCAGAAGTTACTGCTGAACATGGATAATAATTAACCTGAGACATCTTAGTCCCCAGTCAATGATTAATATGTTTTATGCTTGAAAATGCCCTAAGCCATTCACATTTAAAGCTCTAGCTGCATGTTTCATGTTCAGAGATTAGAAAGAAAAACTGACAAACTTTCAGCTTGACCTACTGAAGACAGAAATATGTTACATTTATTTGTATCACTATGTATTAGCTACATGGACAAAAACAGTCACCTGTACATAAACACTGTATCAATATATTCACATGCAGGATTTTGCAAAAGTTAGAAGGTTTTCCGCGGATCAACTTAAACCTTTTTAAAAGCTATAAGTGGAAACAGGATGTTGCAAAACAAATTCTCTCACTGTCTTAGATAAGCAAAAAGGGCTTAAGGAAGCTTCCTTGCTGCCTTTCGTGACTGAGCCTCCCAAACAACGATAATGCACATCCATTTATAATTACTGCATACAAAGGAGCAATTTAACAGAAAGCTGATTAAAGATGCAATTAGATATACCTATTTTTTTTTCTCCAAATAACTGCAATTTGTGTTTTGTTTCAGGATTTTTATTTATTTTTAACCCTCTTAATACTAGTGTTTCTAATATATATATACTGGAAACACAATTCATTTTAAAGGACAGTTCCACCAAATATTGCTTCCAAAATGGAAGATACCTCACTATCTTTTAAGTCACTATTCATTTAGTAAAACACAAAGCTACTGATGAAGCATGTTATATGTAGCAACAGGAAGAAGAAATTAAGAAAACCTTAGTCTTCCTTCACATTTTTAAGCTCCTAATATTTAACAGAACAGATTTTGGTACACATATACAACATTGGCCCAGTTGCATCTTCATACTTCCAAGCATGATTACATTTGCTTCAGGGAATAACAAAGTTTGCAGTCAAGAGAAGCATGGGCATTTAAAGATCCATTTTGAGTAAATCCAGTGATACCTTAGAAAACCTTAGGTATCTGCAACTATGCAAATGGATATAGTCATACAAACACCATTTCCCTTTAAGTAATAAAAAACATAAAAAAGAAAAAAACAAAAAAAATCCACCCAACCAACCAACCAAAAAAAAAAAAAAAACCAACAACCCAAAAACCACAACACCACAAAACAAACAAAACCCCCATAAAACCTACATCTCAAATATTCAGAAACAATAAACCCCCACAGGTTACAGCTGGCTGGTAGTACACTGTGCTTTTCAATCAGATTCTGAAAATGTACTCTTGAAAGCCAGGAAAGAGCAGCCAACGCGCCCTTCAGAAATACTTCAAAACACCCATGGCTAACACACACACTGAATTATGCTGAAGTGAGTTTACATTTGACCTAGAGTCAAGGACTTGGGCAGAGCATCACACGTGCACTGTTTCCAATCACTACTCTCTGCACATGCAATACTACATTAGTGCAAGAACTCCACCCAACTTCTTCTAATCCCACAACCTTCAACTAGCACCCACTACATTGTTGGCAGTCCCATGACAGGGCTAGACGCTTGCCCTGAAAAATTTCAGAATGAAAGGTTGTCAGTCTAAGACTTCCAAGTGTTCAAAAGTTAAAGCCTTCATGACACAAGAACTAAAAGCAAACAGAAATGATGCATTAAATTACCCTGTCTACACAGCCAACACTCATCTGTTAAGGATTATGAGCTCTTCAGGGCAGAAGCCCACCACCTTCTTACATTTTATGTAGGAGTGCCATGCATATCTATAGGGCTACATAAATTACATGTTCCTTGGAACAATGTCCTGGCTTTGTCTGGGAAGGGCCTTGCTTGCCTATGAGGCGTGAACCAGATGTTATGGAACTCAAAGGAAAAATTCCACCATCAACTGAAAATGGACGCTGGCTCAAGAAGTAGTAATAGCTTCACATTATGTATTACTCTCATGGAATGAATTAGGACAATAATATATAAAGTAAGGTCCACAAAGATCTTTTACATAAAGAGCATACAACACATCAGCAAACCAATCCGTTTTTATTTAAGGATTACCTGTTACTGAGCTACAGATTGGAGAGCTCTAGACAGAAACCTATCATATTATTTACTTATTTCTTGCTAAATAATTAGCAGCTCCAAGGGGACTTGAAAAATCCATATTAGACTGTGTTAGGTTTTCCCCACTTTGAAGCCATACAAAAGTTAGAAATATTAGAAGAAAGTCTTTAGGTTTTGTTTGGGTGGATTTTTTTTTTTTTTTGACATGTTATGCTACCAAAAATGATTTTTCTACTTTTCACTTCAATTCAAGAGTAGAGGAAGGGGTACTTCTCTCAATTTTCCCTGCCATGACAGGGCAGAAATATTAGCTTAATTTGCCATTTGCAGCTAAGTGGGGCTTATTCTGTAACTCCACCAGCAAGTACAGAACATGTGCTTGTTTCTGCTAAAACACTCAGTGAAATAATGCATTTTGACATTTAAATTGTTATTATTAAATTTCAAAATGTAAAAGTTGATACTAGCAGTTCCCATCCCCTGAGAGTATGCTTCATTATGAAAATTCAAATACTGCTTGCTCACATGTTAGAAGACTAGTAAAAGACTATTTAGCACTAAACCCTTGTATTAAACTTTCCCTTCTTCAAAAGCATGACAGATTCATTAGAGCATACTGTATGTATCTTCACAATCTAGGCTGAGCTCCTGATTTTGAGCCCAAAACAGAGAACATATGAGCAATTTTTCTTCCTCCTGAGGGCGAGCTAATACAAAACTGAGTGCTGTTCCCCACTGACCAGCCACCAAGTAAAACTCAGAAGTCACTTAACAGAGCCATCTGTAAGAAGTCGGCATTGTCTCACGCCCTCCAGTAGCAGCCTCCTCTCTCCTCCCTCTCAGTCTGCGTGTCTTGACATACAGAACCACCTTGCTGAATCTTTGCCTTGTTACTTCTGTCATTTCAAGCATTCACTTGGAAACTTCTTTCACCTCACACACCCCTTTCCACATAGTACCTTCATCACACTGAGAGTAAAGTTTGGCAAAAAATACTAAACATGGCATTATTTATGCAAATTACCCACTCAGTCCTTGATGTGCTTCTGAAATGATGCACTTCCCCTCCACATTCCACTCAACGGACTGCAAATAATACCCTGAAGTCTCATTTTCAAAACTATTTAAAAAAATGCATTTACTATAGCTTCAAATTCATATTAAGTTTCTGAAAGTATCTGGCCACCTCAGTTTGCAATGTGTTTCTAATGCTACAAATCACTTCTTTCCTTACTAGACAACCTGAAACACATGAAAAGGGTGTTCATTCTACTTCCAGAAATTCTGCCTTACTCATTTCACATGAGAAAGGAAAAAGCTTAACTCTGATTAAAGGAAATTGCACAGACAGAGACGATGAGTAAGCTATGAGCAACTGTCCAAAGATTTTTTTGAACAAGAAAACTCTCAAAGAAGATAGTTTCCATCTGGTTTTATTAGCTGTAGCGTTGTGCGTATGTACTCAAACTTCTGCAATCTAAACTATTGAGTTGATGAGACTGTACAAAAAATGTCAAAATTAATCAGCTTTAACCTATCGCAGCATCAACCCTGTGCCCCTACACTAATTATGCACATGTACAACAATATATTAATGCTAAAATAGCCACTATATCTATTACCTATATGGAGATAAGTAGTTTGCTCTTATTCATGTACTTGAAATTTAGCACATTTTACTTTACCTCTAGAATCAAAATTGTTTGCTATTACACTAGTAAGTACATAGTTGTCAGGTGCATCATACCTACAGTAAATAATCAAGTATTCAAATACACAAGTATTTAAGTCAGTCTCACACAGAGGAAACGTTTTACCCACAGCTTCAAGAACTATAAGCAAATTTATACAAATGTGAGAAAACGTTGTAAAACAAATGATGCATAGAATGAAGTATACACTACTATGGCTTAGCATTGTTTCAGCAAGTAAAAAACTCAATGCATTTTCATAAAATCTTAATAAAGAATTATTAACACATTCTCCGTGCACACTAATGTTAGACAGTGGAACACAAGCATGTTCAGAAAAACAACTTCATGTCAGCTAAGAGCAACATCATCTGAAGACTTTACATTATACATTACAAATATATATAATAAACATAAATAAACAATAAAAAATATATAAAATAAGTTAAAAAATAGACATTTCAGCAAAATACATACTCCTCCCCACCAGCCTTCATCAAAGCAGGACAAAGTATTCTTTCACATCTAAAGAGAGACCTTTCTTGAAGTACCACTTACAAATATGAAGAAAACATGGAAAATAAAGCAAAAAACTTATTTAATGCTCAACCAATCAAAAAGGAGTTTCAAGGCACTTTAGTATACAGCACAAACATTCATGACTTCTCTACAGGCAAGACAGACAAAGCAGCTCATTTTTATTAGCATACTGTATGCAGATCTTCATTCATATAACTTGTGAATAGTATTTTACACACTATCCTTGGAGAAGATGAAAAAAACACCCCACAACAGGACAGCCAATGTTGCTTTGTAAAACTAATTTCGAAGTTATTGCTCTTGACCATGCTTCTTTGTAGCTTAGCTGCTGCAGGACTATTTTTTCCAGTCCTTCCATGCCTCTTTCTAATCACAAACCTTATTGAATCACTCTGTGGATTGTGCATTTCTCTCTTAAAAGGCCTCTGCATTTCTCAACCAAATATTGTGATACTGTTGAAAGCACAAATAAGTTTCATGCCAGTTTTTCAGTAACAGGATGTAGCATTTATACATATCATAAAAACCTCAAGACCATCTCCTTTTTTGGATGAACCCCCGCTATTAAGAAAAATAAACTTTCATAACAGACATTTTGACATTTCAGTTAAAGAAGAATTAAGTTATTGTGCATACATGACATCAGCATACATCAGAGAACATTTCTCATCCCATTCCATGCACACCTGATGGTTAGTAGACACATTAAATGACAAAAACATTTTGGAATTCGATCCATACAGTGAAAACTGCACATTAAGTTGCTGATGAATGAGCAATGGGTGTAAGTTTCTTCTCTAGTCAACCGATGTTATAGAATTAAATATCTTTCTTACCTTCTGAAAAAAGTCTTCCCCACTTTTCCCTTTGCCTTCTGCAGCAGCTGTAAAACAAAAGTGCAATCTGGTTACAAGACATAAAGGAGGAAATTTACAGGTTTACATAGAGAAGTTTTCAATGAGTACATGCTAATGTGAAATTATAACTCAGTAATTTTTTTCTCATACAGTAAATATTAGTCAAACACTAAGACTCAGAACCTTTCGCAAGTCACTTGCTCAGGATGGAATCCAAGCAGCTGCTCATATTTGCAACCTACAGCTATAATATATTGATACATATTTTACTTACAGAGTAAACACAGACATTTAAGTCCAACGATATATTCACACTGCATACTTTACTGTGTAATACCACCAACAGAAGCATAAAATAAAGCTAGGAGGGCACAAGTTTTGCTATATCAAGGTTAAAAATTAGAACCAAAACAAGAATAAGCATTACAGTAAGCCAGAATCACATTAAAAATCTTTTTTCCTCTATTCTGCTAGTTTTTATATTGATGAGAAATACAGAGCTACTGCTATTTGGTTTTCTGAGACTGAGCAAATGCCACAAAAATTTAAACAGTTATTACTGCATTTAAGTATTCCTCTCATTTGTTATCCAGTGAAATTTTGCAACATGTACTTTAGACCAGCCAATATTTATGAACGACTACACTCAAAGCAGCTGTAAAACCAAAGGTATCCCTACATAGTTCCACTAGAAATGGTGCCATTGTACAAACCACAGACATAAGCACATTTGAACACTTGAGAGTGACATTCAAGAGAGGTGACTCAAAGCTAAAAGCAGCACTGAACATGGCTACTGGTAGGGCTTGCAACTGTGGGCAAAGAAACACTTGTTAAACAGGAGAAAATTAAGATTTTCACCCTCTTAGGCTAGGAAATCAAAGGCCAAAAAGTAAAATCTTGATTTTGTAAAAACAGACCTACATACCAAATGTACATATTTATCCAGCACGCAAAAATGCTCCCTTTATTGTAGGGCTGTACTGATCATACTGGAACATTTGAATTTACATAAAAGGTAATGCTAACAAAAGGAAGAGTGAGTAACAACTAAGCACATGTGGCTGTAAAGGGAGTACAGAGCCTTCAGAGTACTTTTCAAGAACAGTGCTAAGACCATCACAATGGCAGAACAAAACATCATTGCAGAACATAGCCTAGAAGCAATCTTATAAATCCGTGACTTCAAGAATAAGAATTTGACTATCTCACACATGTATTTAAAACCATAATTTTAAACTTAGTTAACGTAAATGGCAGCACTTAAAATCATAGATTTTAGTAAGACATAGTGTGTATAGCTTACATTGTAGCTTATCTACATAGCAACCTGAGACCTAGCAATCAATTCCACACACAGTAGCTCAAGCTGACGAAGAAGAGGAAAATTTCCTTTTCCCTAGAGAAAGGGATGCCTCCAAACAGAACTCCAAGTCCTAAATGAAATTTCCTGAATGGTACTGGATCTCTGAAGAAACTCATTGTCGTTGTGATTTCTCTGTATTTGTCATGTACAAACCAAATTCTTAGCTTACCCCATCACCTTGTCTTCAAAACTGTTTCAGGTACTTAGCTCTCCCCACTCTTTCAATTACACAAGCAAATCCAAACTTAATGTTAACTCAGATAACTCAATCTAAGAACAAATGCAACAGAGCAGGTACAGACCAGAGGCACAAGACAACTTTTTCCACTGCAGAGGAAGGACTGCACTGCATTTGAAACAGGCTTCTCAAAATATCAACAACATTTAAATACCATTGAAAACCTGTACACCAAGAATTTTATTTCATACAGTTCAGAAGTTTGTTACTTAACTCAACTGTAGTCAGACCAGAGGCAGTGAATGAAGCCTGTCAAGCAGTCATCTTGCTGTAGAGCAACTCCAGAGTCAACAATTCCACAAGTCTGAGAAGAAAACAAAGCCCTCCTCACCTTCAAAACCTGCAAGTGCTTTTAAGAGAAGAATGAACTGGTGCACTTTCGCCAGAACAAAATTTTCTGGAAGCAGAGGAAGCAATTGGGGAAGATTTCAGTTTTTCAGATTTACAAGCTACTGATACCACAGAAATACACAACTTTTTTTGAAAAACACAACTTCCTTTTGACAGCAGCCGCTTCATAGATGGATGTTGTTTCACAAATTTTCCGTTAACTCAGAAATTGCTATGAAACACTTCTGGGAATCAAGGAGTACCACCATGCTTTTCAAGTGAAACACAGGACCAAGGTGCTTTTAATCAGAAAGCAGAGGAGACAAACTGGGGATGAGAACATAACAGATGTGAGGCTGAAGTTACAGTTTTGAGAATAGACAGATTTTGTTCCAGCTACAGCTACTATTTCTAAACTGAATACAAACAAGAGATGGCTTAGATAATAACAGTGATGCTCTGCAAGGCATTTAAACAGAATGCTGACAAAGCAAATTCCAAGCTTTTAATTGTAGGTTTATTTTTAATCTGAATCATTCTGGTGAACTGATTTACAGCTTGGCCCCAACAACAACTGTATGGTACAACAGATGGACTCCAACAAGCACAGACAAAGTAAGAAAGAAGAGGGAATGAGAACATCCTAAACTGACTTTACAGAGAAAACGAAACAAAAACAAACACACACAAAAATAAAAACACAACCAAATAACAAAATAACAGAAAGAACACTGAAGCTGGAGCAAATGGCGCTTTGAAACATCTTGAGTTAATAATCAATGGTTTTAGTTGTTACACCATACTACAAAGACATTGTCTTTCACTACAGACTTTTGGCACATAAGATGTTTTACAACAACCTAATTGACAGGTCTGGTGGTATCTATGAAAACGCAGGGAAGACTGTATGACATTTTTTGAAAGAAACACTGAAGGTTTTCACATAACTAAAACCATACTGTGACATATTAGTATTTTGCCATTTCACTTTCATGATGCAGCACTATTTATTCCATGAAGAGATATGCCTCCAATAATTTTTCATATAAAATAGTTTTTGTATATAAGGTGATGTAGTCATTACCATCCCTACTATGCACTTAAAAATAAAAAAAAAATAAAAAATAATAATAATAAAAGAAAGGGCTTAAAGTATTGAGTCACACTCAGGTTGGGATCTTACACTATAAAAAAAAAAAAAAAGCCTAAAAATTTGAAGACAAACTATACGAAGCAGTACATTATGCTTCCTTTTAGGTTAGCTATTCTTCTCTTTTATTCTACTTGCTTCCTAAAATTCACTTTCTTATTCCTAGGAGGAGAAATTAAAGTTAAGAAAAATTAAATTTCATCAGTAGTGTATGAATTTTGGGATGCTAACCACAATTACATACATTTTAGTATAAGTACCTATATTTAATATATAGGTATATATATAATTTCACACCAATGTGTGAAAAGCATTTACTATTCATATTTAATTAATTATCTTGAAGCTTTTCTTCCTCTCCAAAGCAGGGAAAGATAGTTCTAGCACCTCCGGAAACATTAAGTGTAGCCAAACACAAGGGGAAACTTCTCCATTTCTTTCATTATTGAAAGGCTAAACAGTTTTTTGTTTAAACAAGACAAAACCAGTGTGATTGAGTGCGCTCTCACCAAGTTTGCCGATGACACCAAGCTGTGTGGTTCAGCTGATATGCTGGAGGGAAGGGATGCCATCCAGAGGGACCTCGACACACTTGTGAGGTGGGCTGATACCAACCTGATGAAGTTTAACCATGCCAAGTGCAAGGTCCTACACCTGGGTCGGAGCAATCCCAGGCACGGCTACAGGTTGGGCAGAGAAGAGATTCAGAGCAGCCCTGCAGAGAAGGGCTTGGGGGTGTTGGTCAATGAGAAAATGAACATGAGCCGGCTTCAGTGTCTGCTCGCAGCCCAGAAAGCCAACTGCATCCTGGGCTGCATCAAGAGGAGCGTGACCAGCAGGTCGAAGGAGGTGATCCTGCCCCTCTACTCTGCTCTTGTGAGACCTCACTTGCAGTATTGTGTGCAGTTCTGATGTCCTCAACATAAAGAGGACCTGGAACTGTTGGAACAAGTCCAGAGGAGGGCCATAAGGATGATCAGGGGAGTGGAGCACCTCCCGTATGGAGACAGGCTGAGAAAGTTGGGGCTGTTCAGCCTGGAGAAGAGAAGGCTGCGTGGAGACCTCATAGCAGCCTTCCAGTACCTGAAGGGGGCCTACAAGGATGCTGAGGAGGGACTCTTCATTAGGGACTGTAGTGATAAGACAAGGGGTAACAGGTTCAAACTTAAACAGGGGAAGTTTAGATTGGATATAAGGAAGAAATTCTTTACTGTAAGGGTGATGAGGCACTGGAATGGGTTGCCCAGGGAGGTTGTGAATGCTCCATCCCTGGCAGTGTTCAAGGCCAGGTTGGACAGAGCCTTGGGTGGCATGGTTTAGTGTGAGGTGTTCCTGCCCATGGCAGGAGGGTTGGAACTAGATGATCTCAAGGTCCTTTCCAACCCTAACTAATCTATGATTCTATGATCTTCTGTACAGAAATGAGCAAGAGAAGCATTTTGGAGTTATGAAATCTTTGTAGCTATGTAACTTTTCTAAACAACTCTACAGAGTATTAACCCTGATTCTCAAACCAAACTCATCTTTGAAATACCATGTTGAAAAGCTCTCAAAATTTAGATCTGATATATATGGCAGATTATTTTACTAATTTTATGGGTATCACTTAAAATATCAAATGAAGCTCCTTTCAAAAAGCAGTAAATTTCCAGGTTCTTCAACATCCAAGAGAACAAGTCTTTTGTGGGAGACTGAGGAGGCTAGCAGTGTTGTTCCTGTGATTCATGGAAGGCACTATGTAGCCCACTCATCACTAAATTTGAAATAAGCTTTTATATTTTAATAAAATGTTGCATTTTCTGACTTTAAATGAAATTAATGAGTTCAAAATACTATATCAGTAACAAACAACATTAAAAAGTGACACTAACACCTATCACTTAAATTACCATCACTAATGCTAATCTAGGAAATATTACATCAACAAGTACAGTTCAGTTATTTAATGGCTTGCTAAATTCCACTTCAAATAATAATTTATAAATACTTTCAGATCTTTCTTCCTACAGATGCAGGTCACTAGAGCCCCACTATCCTCAGTTGCTGTGAGAATGTTTTTAAAAAGACAAGTCCAAGTAGTTACTTGTGGAAGACAAGACAGATTTTAGTTGTATAAGAAAGCTTTCAGCCACCAAAAAGCCTTTGCTGCTCATTTCCACCTTGCGCTGCTTTTCTTTGTCTGACAGTACAACTTTCTGTACAGCAACAGTGGGGACCAGGTCTAGCTTTATTTGATATAATAAGTAGCACTTACTGGAATAGCCCCCCCAGACTTAACTGGGAAAGGCAGAAGGAACACTTTTTCTTTTGGTGCTTACTGGCAGCTCTGGCACATGCCAGCTGAAGGTGTTCAGGCAATGACAGCCTTAAGAAGCAGTAACAGACAAAATCAGCTTTAAGTCTTCTCCAGTACCACAGGCTCCTTTGCCAGCAGGACCAGGCATCAGATAAGACCCAAGAAGAGCCATTAACTTTCTAACAGCTCTTTCTACACAAAAAGAGGTACCAAGTCAATGAAAGAACTCCTTGAACAAAACTAAATGTGTACAATGACAACTGAACAGTGTGTCTACTGAGAAACAGGAAAGCATAAGTGGTGTGACAGGATTTCAAGATGAGTTCTGACAAACCATGCCTGGTTACCCACCTGAGGAGACCAGTCCACTCTTCTACCAATGGTCCCTGTTCCCAAATCAGATTTGAGAGAAGCCACAAACCAAAAGGTAATTAATACGGTGTACTGACTTCTTACAAATTGATTCATTTCTGCCAGCCTCTGCTACTCAGGAAATAGTTTTCTTAGAAACAGTATTTATTTTATGACATTAAATAATCACTTAACTGACCTTCACAAAAACTAGGATTGGTTTTACAAAACTGGTAAAAGTTTCAGAAATACAGACGAAAGACTACGTAAATGTGCATAATAAGCATTTTATATTTTAAGCTGAACTCTGTTTATTGTAATTTCTTCCATACCATGAAATATTTTGTATTAGATTTTTGCTTTTCAAGATATATTGGATTGCCAAAGTTCCATCCAATACAAATATAAACCAGTTGAAACAGGTGTTAACTATTACGGTACCCATGAAGTACACCACTTGTCTAGTTAATCACCAAATCATAAGAAGCCCAATTGTAGTTTCTTCTCAGTTCACATGGAAAAACAAATTTGAACTTCTACTTCAAATATTATTTTAATTATGAAAAAATCCTGTTACAATACAGGCCATATTTTACAGGAACTGAACCCAAGATACACTGATCAAGTCCTGTTTAAATGAAATATTCTAACTTTGTGTTCATTTCACACATTAGCTTTGTGTCTCATTTTCTAAACTCTTGAAATTATTACAAAACACAATATAATATATGTTTGTGGTTTTGCCCTTACATCTATTACTGTCGAAACTTCTTCCTCTATCTGCATTGAAAGACTACACTTGTAAGAGAACAAAAAGCATGTTCGGCTCTTCAGGTTTCAGCATCAAAATGCTCTAACGAAGTGATAACAAGGTATTATTTTAATTTTAACAGGATTTCAAGAAATGCTAGAATAATATAGCTGAATTATTCAACTATCCTTTACCTTTTCTATCAATTGAATGAGAAAACTCATTCACATCAAGATTTTCCTTGTCTTAGACTTAATTTTTTTTCTCCTGAAACTGACATAGAAACATGCTAGCTATGTAGCATGGTATTTATTTATTCTTATTTGTTAAAATAAATGGATAGTTATTCATACTGAAAGCCTGAGCTATTTCTCAGAAGTTAAGCAGTTATCCTACACAAAAACAAACAAACAAAAAAAAAACCCAAACAAAAAAACCAAACACAACTTCATTCATTGAACCAGAAACCACCTGACAAAAAGATTATGTTTTCCTGTGCACAAAGTGAGACACTAACCCATACATACTCTGAAAGCTTGCTTATATCAAGCCAAGATAAAGAATTCCTCCCCAGTGGCCACAGATCCAAGCCAAATTGCTGAAAATATGCTTTTAGGAACAAGAAGATAGAGCATACATTGTTAAAGAAAAAAAACTGATCTTAAATTGAATTTGTTGAAATCCAGACAAAACAATTTTCCTTTTTTCTTGTAATTACCAAGGTAGTCTCACAGTTTTCTGCTTAGAAACTAGGAAGTCAGATAGAGAGGCAACTCAGCTAAAATAAAAGGGTCTGGCAAGACAAGTAACAAGAAACCTGCATAATAATCTTGATTACTGCTTTTTAATAAGGCTACATATTCTTTTAAATTGATTATACTAAATTTCATAAAGTAACCTCAGTATTTTAGGTTCTCAAGTGGCTTTATAAATATGGTCAAGGTTTCCAGATCCAATGAATGAAAACCAGGCATTTAAACTTTTTTTTAATTCATATATACAGCAAGCTTTAGGTTTTGAGGATGCTTATCATAGACAGGCCAGAGTAAAGCCAAAAAGTCAACAGGAAACATTTGAAGTGGGGGGTGGGCAAAAGAAGACAATCCCCAAAATACTCAAGAAAGTACTGACACCAAGAAGAGCAAAAAATATACTTGACCAAATAACATGACCACAAATTCGTCAAGTCAGAACCTACATGATAGCTGGAATATTATGCAAATTACTGTCTATATATATTCTGCGATAAAAGGACCCTTGGACTGGAAGTGAGAACAAGAGTCACCATTTATTAGATCTGGTAAAAAAAAAAAAAAAAAAAACCCACAATAAAACAATGCAGAAAAAAGCCATGATACAAACCTAAAATGTTTATATGGGAGCACTCTTCCTCTGGTAGAACAGCCAAAGAACAATTGGATGAATTTTAGCATGATCAGTAAATGATAAAAAAGAGACTATTAAATATTTGACATTTTTGGGTGGGTTCCACTACCTCCTTCTGCTAGTAGGAGCTTGATACATAAACTGCTAAGCTACCCATAAAGAGGCCAGATGTGCTATAACTTCTGACAGACATAATTAATTCTGGGAAAAAGGCAGACTGTGTAGAGGTTACTTTTACCCTGCTGCTGAAATACAATGTCTATGAGCCCCCTGAAGTCCAGTGCCTATGGTCTCTTTTCAGACTACTTGCTAACTGGTTGAGCTTTCTCGGATCAAGATCAACATCATCTGAACACACATGTAAACACAGACAGGTAAGATGTCCATATTCTTCATACTCTCTTTATCCTTCATTTCCTGAAATATAATATTGTGAAGACTATATATGTATATTCACTGATTAGAATATTTCTTTTTGATAACCTGTTTTCCCCTGCATACTATATTAAAATTAAGATCATTGGTAAATAACTAATACCATCCTGCAACTAAAATTCATAAAATTTTATCATCGTAAGTGATGAATGGATGAAAGAACGAACAAAACAGCGAACAAGTAAAATCTTAAAATAAACTATGCTTACTCCAACTACCTCTGCATACATTGCCAAGAAAGAATGCAAGGAAAAACAACATGTACACTCTAAAGAAAAAAAAAGACATTGTTTCTAAACATTCCTAGAGATTTGCTTCTAGTTTCCATGAGGACTCCATGCAGTTGGTGGCTAAGAGTATCATGGGGTGGGGGGATAAGTACACTGAAGGTTACTTACCTTGTCAATCCTCCCATCAATATTTTAGAGTTGCAAAACCATAGAAGTCTATCTAGAACCAGTAATTTAATCTGTAACTTTTAGATAAATAACAGGTTTTTCTGATTTTGCAAAACTAATTTATCCTAGGGAAAAAGCTGTCTGCCAAATGTCTGCATAGAGAAAGTCTATTTATTTATTTTTAAAGCCAAGTCACAGCTTGAAAGCAGGCTGTGAAGTTGGGGTTGTTTTGGGAGCCCCTTTTTCCTTGTTGGAAATCTCTCCTTTGAAAGGCACACATGGGTCTAGCTTATCTACACAACCACAGAACACTTCCTTATGTGACTGGAGCACAGTCAAGTTCGTAGCGCAAGACTTAGGATTTTAATGAAGGTAATGAAGTGAAGGCTTTACTTTCTGCCAGCTACTCTTCAGAACAACACGAGGAAAGCTGCCTCGCTGCCAGCACATTACCTGATTGAAACTACTCTATTAGCTGAACAAAACTTGCCCCTTTGTAGGTTGATAAGGATTGCTATTGGTATAACTGCAATCATAGATCAGGAAGAGATCAAAATGCAAAAAAGATTACTGGCAGTCTATCCCAACACTGCACAAGTCGATTCTTCTACTCTGCTTTAGGATACCAGGTAAAATATCCCTGGAAGTCTCCTACATCATCTTTCAGATGTTGTATTCAAGGACTTCTGCCATTTCCAGCTGAAGACATGCCAGCTGATGCTTCTAAATGAAGTTTTCAGCTTCCTCTTCCTTAATCCAAATTTCTACAACTTCTTCAGTTTGATGTGAGCATTTCTAATGCCCGTTTTCAACTTTACTTCTCACTGTCAAAATGTAGCTTGAAACCAAAGCCTCTCTTCCTTTAGAATACCCAGTGCTCAACCATAACTTGATAAATCAAAGAGTTAAGAGTCTCTTTGGAAGTCACTCTATCCTATACTTCAAAAAAAAAAAAAAAAACCACACAAAAGAAACCACTGAAACAAACCTTTCTGAATTCTTTATTGTAATGATGATTAAATCAACAGCCCTGCCAATTCTCAAAGAATTCAAGACAGAACATCTCAACTAGAAGGCTGCGGGTCATAGAAGATAACACATTTTCTTAAACAAGAGGAGCCATCACATTACTATAAGTATTTATAGATTAAAAATTTAAACTTATAACTTCAATTATTTCTTGTTTTATCATAAGAACTTAAATAGCTCTGTTAGAGTTCCAGATATACTATACAAAGGTAGAGAAAATAGCTGATGTGGCCAGGCTGAGGTTTTGCTTTGTGAAGGAGTTTCTTTTCAAGAACAGAGATGTAAATTTTGATATTTTTTTCACCAAGAGATTACCAGATTACTGTCATCAGATTTAACTATGAGCAGTATTTTTCTTTCATTTCAATCAACAGATGAAGGCAGCTTTCCAGCATCTAAATATTGTAGTAGCTGAGTTTAACCACCTATTTCTATTTTCTTGTAAGACAGAAAAAACTTACATCCATGCTACCGATAATCACTTTTTAGAAAGTGAAACTATCAAATACTGTCAATCATAATGAGAAATTTATTAAGATCCTGAGTCATTAGCATGAGTGAAACCTGATAAAAATGTTAAGTACATCCATGCACTGTAGCTCACCCCACTATTTCCCCCATCCAGTTTTGAGAAAAATATTTTTTGAGAATATACTGGACACAGTACTAAAGGAAAGAGAATTGATTCTGATGCTCATAAAACATTTTTGTTACCTGAATGTAAAATTAGGGTATCTGTTACCTCAGTCGTCTTACACTTCTTGGCCCAGCTGCCCTCTAGAAAGATGCAAAATGGAATCTCATCCCAAGAAGAGTCTTGGGAGAGGTGACAAGGAGGGAAAAGCTAAAGTGGTTAAACTTTTATTCCAGGAGTTGTTTCCCTTCCTTCAAATGGGCCTTTCTGCATTTCAATTTTTCAGG
Source organism: Psittacula echo (assembly GCF_963264785.1). Lineage (NCBI taxonomy): Eukaryota > Metazoa > Chordata > Aves > Psittaciformes > Psittacidae > Psittacula > Psittacula echo. The sequence goes on from NC_137743.1 coordinate 50,674,490, forward strand.
AAACTTGGGAACTTGTAGTCAAAAGAATAGGCCAGCCAAAAGTAATTTTCACATTGTATTAATTTGTTCCATGTCTTTCGTAGGCACAAAATTGACAGAAGCAGTCAACAGCAAACCATGAAATCAGTAGGAGTGCTCTCCCACATGAAACACAGTCTAGATAATATCAATTCTCTTTACCTACGATCCAAAGAGAGGTAGCTTTGGAGAAGACAGCTGGAGAAGGCTGCTGTGGTAGCTGTAGGAAAATATCACCAATATGCCATATGACCTATTGCTGTTATAAAGTACTTTTCAGTACAGCAATGAAAACCTATTTATGCCAGCAACAGACTTTTCCATTACTTTACACTTACTTCCTAACACAAAGAGATCAAAATGTGGTAGGGTTAAGCCATTCCAGCCATGCTTTCATCCTGCCTGCCTCAGTTGACTCCCTTATTGATATTAGTGTATGAGCCAACATGTACTTAAATCTCACTGAATTTCAATTTGCTGCTGTTCACCTAGGAAGATATTTAGCAACAGGAGCCACCATAAACACTCCTGCAGGGACAGAGCAGCTGACTGAGTCCCCCCCATGCTGTAACACATCTGGAAATGAGTCAAAACATTCATGTAAGGGTAAGAAAAGAGGTGTAAAGCCTGGCATTTTCCTAAAAATCTCTGTAGTGGGGCTGCCTTCTTCAGTCACTGAATGCTGTGAAGGTTCAAAAGAAAACCTTTGACTGCCTCAGGAGACAGAATCTCTCTTGCTGCCAGTGCCCAACAGATCCTACTCTGCCCCCTAGCCAAAGCATCTACTTATAACAGAACTTGGTGTTTATAGGGGGAAAGAAAATCCCCCAGAAGTGCTCCAGGGGCTGACAGAGAATAACTGCCAAACACAAATGCTCTGCTCTCAGGAGATTGATTGCTGGGGATATTCTTTCTATTTGCTTGGCATTCAACTTTCTCTCAATGCACAACCACGTTTCTTGTCAGGTATGCACACAGATACTGTATGATTCATTACATGCAAAGGAAGAATGTAGCAAGGCTGTAAAAAAATTAGAAACAAAAGCCCTACAGATTTGGATAAAAACATACACAATATTTTTTTGATGGCCCTGCTTGTTATGAGTCATTCACAGATGTGGAGTTACAGGAGAGAAGCCAAAATTAAGTCAAAGACAAAGCTTTACACAGGAAACCAGTTTAAGTCTGTTGCAATGCAGGTTACATACTGAGCTACAAGGAAAAGAAAAAAAAAAAAGTAGGCCTTTTCAAACAGTAATGAGAAACTGCGTTTCTGGAACCATTATGAACAAGGTTCTGCAAATACATACAGACAGGGACAAAAAAAACCTTTATTTGCAATTCAGAGGTCTCTTCCTTTTCTGAAAACCAACCAATCCCACACACTCCAGCTTCCTGGATGCAATTGGAATATTTGGAGAACAAAACACAAACAGCTCCCCTTTCCTGTCCAAAAAACACTTTCTTTTCATTTCTGTCTATTGGAATAAAAAAAGGAAAAAAAAAAAAAAAAACCAGCCCCAGAGATTTTTTAAAAGGGGACATGCTATAAATGCTTTCCTAGGCATCTGAGCTCCTGTTCCTGCACATCTACACAGCTGGTAACATCTCATATCAAAACAAGTACACTCACAAATCCACACCATCCAGGCTGCTTAGCATATTTTTTTCCCTTAATCTGAGCATTCTGAACTTCTGCCTTTTTCTATTTTGTGTTAATCAGTTTGAAAAAACTGACAGATCACCTCAGATGTAAATTCTCTCCCAGATACCATTCGCAGAGCCTTTTAGCCTTTTTGCTTCACATCTTCAGTTTCCTCACGAAGTACTCAGGTAAATGTTCAATACCTACTGTACTACATGTAACTGTCTTAATGAAAATAGGCTCTTACTTATAAAATATATATATATAATAAGTCTATTAAAAAAAAATCTACTTTTTGCAGAAGCATAAAATGCCTTTACCAATATTTCAAGTATTAATCAAATCCCATTCAGTTTTATTTTTAGTATATTCTAATTCTAGGTACATGACTACAAAGAAACTGAAGAAGATGGCTGTTAATTTTCAACTGATTTCCAGTTCAGGGTAAGATTGCATGCAATTCTTCTAGATTAAATTTATAACATGTTACACTACTCACACTACTTCTAAAGCAGTGACCAACTGTTGCTTTGAGTATTTGGTAGAACTAGTTCAGAACCTTTTTGTATCTTTCTCCTGAACAGAAAAACAGAAGTCCAAGTTTACATGCAGGAAAACGTAAACCCACTGAAGATAGTTCATGAAAAGTATAACCGGTCTCTAAACTAGTCTAAAGTAGCAAAGGACAAAAAAGTTTAAAAAAGGAAAGCATAACATACAAACAGATTAAAATAAGTACATGCATAAGCACTGGGGAAAGCCATTAAAGTGTTTAGTTAATTGAAAAAATGGAAAAATAATAAATCTGAAGATCACATTGTAACCTGTCACCCAGCTTACAGCAATGCATTGTCTGCTTCAGTTCACACTGTTCACAGCTTAAAAGACAGAAAAAAATTGTCCCGGTTTAGCTTATTCTTAGATATCACATTAATCTAGATAACATTTGACTAAAACAAGTTCATCTGTTCCATTCAGGAATAAATACAACTAGTTCCATGCACTGCAAAATATAAAGCAAACATCATTGATGTGGAAGTTAAAAACTAGTTGCGTAAAGAAGAGGGAGTACGATGGAGGTCCCTAAAAGGTGGAGGTAGAGGAAATGAGAAACTTACCCATACATCAAGTTTAGAGCTACGTATCACAACAACAAGATGTGCACTACTTTGTCACCCATTTTCCCATACATTTGCTAGAATTCAAATTACGTATCAGCACAAAAACACAGCAATGTAAGTTCTTTTGCCAAACTAAAATTTACTCACAAACAAAGATCTTTCTGCTTTTAAGAAACTAAGGAAATGAAGTCATTGTTTAGGTAAGGAGATCAAAGCACAACAGATGTCTAGACCATGTGTAAAGGTGAAAAACTTTTATTTTCACAGCTGGTTTTATGTCCACATTTTCAAAAATCTACACGATATTTTTCTTATGATCAGTTCACATATTAAGAGACACAACTGTTATATACAGCTGCTAAAGCATTGATTCCATTTATGCATATGCATATAAATAAAAACATACAAGCATACACAGAGAATGAACAATGTCATGTTGTTTAATTAGGATTTCTAGATACAGTTTACAGTAAGATAGAAGCCTGCACTGGTTTACATTGCAGTGGTAGAATTTAGCTAGGATACATAACAGCTGTTAAGCATAATTTATTAGCTTTATTTTAGCATTGTGGATTGTTTAGCTTAAGACAAGCAGAAGCATTCTGATTTTAGAGGGTTAGACAAGCAAACAATTACATTAGTTTACTCTCTTCATTTAAACTACTCCATTTGGAAAATTCTACCTGCTTCTTCAATGAGGCAATGCTGCAGATAAACAGTACTGGACTGAGACACAGTAGACACCATATACCCAGAAAAACATTGCTCTAAATTGGTATCAGAAGAAAACCTTCACCTGGACACAAAGATACAGCTCCACACTGCTGGTAGAGTATCCTCTTTACTGCCAACATGTTTTCCAAAGCAAGTCTTCTATAAAATGTTTTCAGAGTGGTTTGCAGAGAGTAAACTGCCTTCAGTTTACTAATTACTATTTCAGAAAACCTAAATATTATTGCCACACTAACTGTAAGGGTGGCATATAAAAGCAGAATTTCAAGTTATGCAAACAAGCAGCAAAGTAACATACTCATCTTTTAGTTGAAAACTGCTTAGTTTAATGCTAGGTGTATATCTACTAGCTTCTCCAGACTGCCTTGGAACCAAGTACCTCCCAAGAATACATGATAGTTCAAGAATTATGAAGTTGAGCTCATGCTGTGTATTACAGACAGTCAAAGCAAAGAGCCTATAAGTTAGTCACCCGAAAGTTAAAATACAAAACAAAACCTTATTTGGCAGAATATAGAACGATATATATTCAAACAGCTCAATACTATTGAGACTTGTCTCACAGAAAGATCCTAAAGCTCTTCTTGAAGTTAAACGCAGACATGCTGGAAGAATGTATCACCCAGACTACATATAGATGGTGGAAAGCTGATGAGAAGTTTTAAACCCATTATTCTCCTTAAATCACAGATCTAGGCTGTCAGCCATCTTAACATAGGGACTGCTCACAAATTTCAGCTGATCTCGAGAGTACAAAAATAAGTCAAGGATGCAAAACTTGAAGTACTTGAGCAAATAAAAATATATGAACATGCTACAGGAATAAAAATTATCACAAGCTTCGTAGCTCAACCGTGAAACCTCACCATGTATTTTTGGGCCACACTTTCATATAGGCAAATGCATTCAAATCAAGTTTTCTTGTTTTACAAATCATTTATTGTGGCTGCATGGGAGATGTATAGAAATACAAAGCTCATCCGAACCCTCTGAAGAGATGAGTCTTTAGAAAACCAAATCTACTAACCATTAGGACTCCTTGTGATTTCCACCTCCTAAATGAAGGCAAGATCCTGTCACAGGATAGCTGAAATGCTCCCGAGCCTGTAAAGTCCTGGCAACACCTTTGAACTGCCACACTTGCAAGATGTGGAAAAAAAATATTAATAAAAAAAATAATCTTCATTTGCACTTTTCAGTATTTAGGAAGAAATCCTGCAGAGGACTGAAGTCTCTACTAGGTCTGAGGAGTCAAAGTGAATATTGCAAAACTGCTATAGGTATCAGACTAACTCTAAATAAACATGGCTTATAAGTATGTGTAACAAGATGCAAAAGCCAGCCTTTGTGGACTGGTGAACCTTTTATTTGACCTTTATTACAGAAAGTGAGGCTTTTAAGAAACAGTCAGGAAGCAGAGAGTTGTTTTGAAGTTATGTTGCCTACACAAACAGGCCTAAAATATGTTACTCAAATCATAAGACTCCTCTCCTTTTTGCACATAAGCAAATCATTACTTACAGTGCATGAGCTCAAAAACTAGCATCTATCCCCCTGCTAGCTAATTTGTACTTTTATGGACACAAAGCTATTTCTAAAACTGTTGTTTACAAGAATTAAATATAAGCCTGAGAAATTCTACAAAACTCACTCCATTTACACAACCTTGTGATACACTGCAGGAAATTCTTAAGCTAAATTAATGACCGCAAGTAAACAAAAAAGCATTGTTTTGTGGTTAGACAACTGTAATTCTAAGTTATGCAACTGATTTATCTAGTAACCTTGAGTGTTTCTGAAATTACAAGTTCCTCCTTTCTACTTTTAAGACTCAAGGAGGTCCTGCTTAGAAGAAAAGATACAACACCAAAACCCCTTAAGTTTATGCAAAATAAACTGAAAAGAAACTTGTAACCTTAAAGGACATAAAACGTCAAGTGTGGGGAAGCAAAAAATTAAAAGAAAGAATGTGTGATTTCTGCCAAAATCTAGAAAAACAAATGATAGAGTAAGGAACTAATATTTGGCCTACTTCTGCCTCCAGTTCCTGTGTGGGAGATTTAGCTCGAAAGAAAATAAGTGTATTTTTGCAAACAAAACTAGGATTAAGTATCAAGATGTTAGTGCAGCTGACTTAATGCAATGCTGTTTTCAGGAATACATTCTTACCATTTCTGCTCAGTAGTATTCAACCCAGTTCCTTTCAGTAAGACCTCATATTTTTTTTCTTCTGTGTTATGTCAGTTATCAACTCCTTTTCAGTATTTAGAGTAATTAAATAACTTGCACATACGAGAAAAGTTAATCAAAACAATCTATAGTACAAAGTTTGAATATATCATAATACACATTCAGAAGTGACACCTAAGGTGACTTAGTATTTCAGACTCTCGTTTTTCAGTACGGGCTGGTCAGCACAAGGCACATTTCACAGTTATGAAATGAGAAAGGATGTTAAACATCACACCAAGCATTTAGCATATCCCAGCATGGCATTTACCAGCATAAAATGTGCCTTTAAAGTCTATATTTACATTTACTTTTGTATGCATATTCAGTATTAAAGCAGAAAGGTTAGTGTCAAGTGCTGTTGTAAGTGCCACTTTTCTCAAGTGGCATATCCTAATCCTCTAAAAAAATACTCAAAGACAGTGCAATTATGTGCAATACACCACATAACTGATAAGGCTTATAGCTCTTTCAAATTTGAGTAGATTTTAAGTAAGAGGGTGGCAAATACAAACCCCTTAATTCTTTATCACTAAACACAGAATGACATTACCACCTATCAGTATAAAGCCCTGTGTACTAAACATTGCATAACATCTGTCAATACGTTGTATTTGCAAAACATTTCAGTTTTAATAAATATTGTCCATGTGTTTCATGCCTGCATAAAGCTTTTGCCAAAACATTCGCTTTCTTAGTGACATGGAAATACCACTAATCTGGAAAGAATGTCAATGAACCCATAAGAAAATCAAGTTTCCTTTAAAACCTTATTTGTCCTACTACCTGCAATTTGTGTTCTTTGGAGTAGTCATAATTAACTGAAATAATTAATACACATACTTCAAGATCCAACTGTTGAAGCTGAGCTGACAAAGTACAAAAGCTTTTTTTTTTTTTTTTTTTTTAAGATATGTTTTATAATCAAGGAGCATAATGGCACTCTGAGGACTTGACAGCAAAAAAAAATACTTTACTAGTATTTCCTGCGTAACAAATACTAATAAAGTATTATCCAAGAACATGTAAATATTAGATTGCTATTGCAGCAGATGTTAGACCACTGACTACAGGAAAGCATGCTTTTATTTAACAGGTGCAGAAGTACTGACAAACTCATTTTGAAATAGGTCAAGAAATAACTAAACCATTAACATCAAGTAAGCCTGGCAAAAGGAAACATTATCCAAAAAGCCTTTAAAAAAGTAGCACAGCAATCAGCCATAACTAGGGAACACCAAAAGAGATTTGCTTCCTAACTAAGAATGATAAAGGTATGTAGTATGAGAAAAAGGACTCCTTTATTTATGGAGCCATGTTTCCTCTTGATAAGTACCTAATCGCATTTGATTTGTACAATGTAAAACACAAGTGAGTATATACATAGAAATTATTTTCAATTCAATTATACAAATTACTTTTAATTCACAATAATCCTATCTGTAGTTGGTATGTGGGAAAACAAGAACACAGTATGAATGAGTAATTTCTAATTCAGTAACCGTTTTGTTTCAAACAGGCAAGGGTCTTTCCAAGGACTTCCCTAAGGAAATACAGTCCACTTGAGAGAGGGGGGAAAGTAACTCAAAGTCAGCATTCCCAGACATCATATACATGATTTTTCAACACCAAGTTGTAATGCATACAGGGAAGTATCACAGTCGGAAAAATCTGAAATTTTTAAGGTCCTCTATTACTTCCTCCAGGCTTCTTGAAGCACTCACAAAAGAAGTCTCACATCTTTGATGCGAAAAGGAGCATGGCCAGCTCCAGGTCAAAGGAGATGATTCTCCTCCTCTCCTCTTATGAGACCCCAAACCTGGAGTACTGCATCCACCTCTGGAGCCCCCAACACAAGAAGGACATGGACCTGTCAGAGCAAGTGCAGAGGAGGGCCACAGAGATGATCAGAGGGCTGGAGCACCTCCCCTGTGAGGACAGAGTTGTGCTTTTCCAGCCTGGAGAGAAGGCTCGAGTAGAGCAGCCTTCCAATACCTTAAGGGGGCCTATCGTAATCTGGAGAGGGACTTTCTACAAGGGCATGTAGTGATAGGACAAGGTATAATGGCTTTAAATTAAAGGAGGTAGATTTAGACTATGTATAAGGAAGAAATCCTTTACTATGAGGACAGTGAAGCAATGAAATAGGTCGCCCAGAGAAGTTATGGCTGCCCCATTCCTGAAAGCGTTCAAGGGCAGGTTGCACATGGCTTTTAGCAACCTGGTCTAATGAGAGGTGTCCCTGCCTGTGGCAGGGGGGTTGGAACTAAGTGATCTTTAAAGTCCCTTCCAACCAAATAATCCTATGATTCTATGTTGGGTGAGATTTACACTTCCGGCAAGTTCTGCCATTTAACTTTACTCCCTAATGTGTCTTCCTCTTTATAAATTAATTTAAAAGAAAGCAAACAAACAAAAAAACACACCAAAAAAAAAACCCTAAATTAACCACCTTCTTAAGTTATGTGTTCTTCTCAAATCATTGAGCTCTTCACCTCTATTCCAGACTTCTTATTCACACACAGCTACTCAGAGACAGAGAAAACTCAGAGGACAGAGAAAGCCAGGTCTGTATTCTCAGAGGTTTCTAAGAACTACACAAAGCTTAGAACAATGCTGAATAATGACACTAAGTCATGGGGAAGATGGGACGGGACACACAAAAACAAAAACAGGGGTGTGCCACTACCTGAAGAAGGGAAATTTAAGGACAACTATCCTATAGTTTCGTTGGGGTTTTGCCTTGGTTTTGGAGGGGTTTTTTTTGTTTGTTTTTGTTGTTTGTTTTTTTTTTTAACTAAGACAGGAAGGAGAACACAGATCATGGAGCCCTCACATCAGAAAATGGCAACTACTAAGGAACAGAAAAATCAAACAAGCAATTGCAGTCTTTGCTCTTCACCGTCCAAAGCAAGGATGCAGACAGCTCTATGGTAAAAAAAAAAAAAAAAAAAAAAAAAAAAAAAAAAAAATTGTCCACAAAAGATTCCTAACATTCCTCTTCCATTACAATAATATAGACCTTAGGATGTTCCACAACGTGAACTGCAGCTTCATGCACTGTAAAACAGCTAACTGGAAAAGTACATTCCTCAAGCAGTTAAAATGGATTAGCTTTAAAACTAAGCAGAAAGGGAAAGTGAGGACTTGCTGGTCCAGTTCCTCAACTGAATGTTCGAAAGTTGATGTTTCGTGATTCTTTAAGCAAAGTAAACAGTATCTCAAGGCTGCAGAATGTTTAACTTGAAGAGGAAGGTTAACAAGACTGTAGGTTATACTAGTGCAACTTTCTTGCAAATGTACCCCAGTAGAAACTTCACTTCCAGAAATGAGGTTTTTGCATAAGAACTACTTCTTGAAATCTTAAAGAAGCCCTCGTTCAGTAATCTTACATCAAAAGCACCAATAAAGGATAATTGACATGTGACTGCAGAGAACTCTAACAGCAGAGCAGATGCTCAGCTCTGCTGTCACATTGCAGACAAAGAAAATGAGCATTTTAAATTAAGAAAAATTATCCCTAAAGTGGAAGAGTGCCCACTTAAGAGTAAAAAGCACACAACTACATTATGCCTGCTCCAGAAAAATGGGACACACAGCCCTATCCACACATGGTAAGTATCAAGAGTATCAAGCAGATACTTTTTCTACTATTGGCATTTTTAACTAGGTCTTCCTGGATTTGCAATTAATTCATAGGAATTCACAGGAATTATCCCAGTTTCTTAGTTAGACTCCATGCCCACAAACGTACTGAAATGCAAACCCAATATTCAGAATACAGTCTCCTAATACTGAAATTCAGGTATTCTAACAAAAACATTAGAAACAATATGCACATTTATTTGACCACATACTAAACTCAACACCATCAGTACTACTTATTCTTGAGATCACAATATTACAGAAGTGTAGCCATCAACTGCATGCAATAGCGCAAGTATGACACATTAGACACAGCTCCAATCTTCATACATTCCCATTACCTGAGAAAAATAATTTTCTAGAACCTGTTCTTCAGACAAACATCACAGTACTGTGTTTTCTACTGTGTAAGCAATTATTTTTCACTTAATTTGCGCTTTTACACTTTTTTCTTCATGCTGTTTTTACCAGTACTACTTCAACTATTTCAGCTGTCCCTTTAAACCAGTATGATTTTTTTTTGGAAAATTACTAAAAAAAAAAAAAAAAAAAAAAAAAAAAATGAGGCAGTACATATAATTAGGAGTAATTAAGTTGTATGGGGACTAGTAGATTGTTCTGCAAGGACAAGTCAAGTTTATAAATTATTATTTTGCCATAGACACAGCAAAGCTCCCAAAGCTGTCCTGACATAGAAGAAACAACACTGCAAGAACCAAAAAAAATAGAAGTCAAAGAAGCTCGCAAAATTCTGAATGTCCATGTTTAATAATAATAAGGCAGAATTAATAGAGGTGAACTTTTGGATGGTCTACTTCATTTCTAGAGTTCATAAGTAATTATTAAGACTGCCAAAAAGACACTATTTCCTGTTTGCATTTTTTTCCTTTTATTTTGATTCTGGTTGAATTCAGGGTTCTGTTACAGCTCAGCTGGCTTAAACAACAAAATACTTTTCAGTTCTGGAAGTTGCTAGCCTGAAATCATGAGACAATTTGGCTACTGTGAACCCACAACTTTGAGAAAGCCAAATTGCAGAAACAGATAGAGAACTTCTAACTTGCTGAAAGATAATTATCAAATTTAAGGTGTCAGAAGAAACATTTTGTTTTAGAAAACAAATTGGCTTCTATTGCCTAAGCTGTCACAGTGAAACCTTTACCAGCTCTAACTGTGCCTCCATGAGCCCACTTGGGCAGATTAGAGAGGTTTCTCCAGAAGGTAAAACTATTCTTACATTGCTGGAGAAATAGCATCAGGGAGCTAGCTCAAGCACCAGTCCTTAACTGGTGTGGATGCTCAGTCAACTGCCAGTCTCTACTTTGCAGTAATTGACTAGCTCCTGCCAGAAAGTCACAAACCAGCCTGTATTTGAGCAAGAGAAGCTGGTCACATCCTGGTTTGAACTGTAGTCCTTATGGGGCAGTAACTGCCATTACCAAAAGAAAGTACAAGACTTATTAGAGCACATTAAACAACTGAATTAAAAATTTATGTAACTTGGTTAAAAAGGTGTCCTCCTCCTAAAACAGCCTCTTCATTTATTCTGTCCTCAAAAACATTGGAATACTATTCTTTTAAATTCAGTAAAGCTAACTCCTTTGCAGGATATAAAATTACTGATACATTGTTAAGAATGTTATTCCTTCAATTATTATAATGATGTAAGAAAGGATAGATTACAACATAATGCTAAATACTAAGGACTTTAAAGTGTGTCAGAATAAGAAGCTCTAAGTCTACCACTGCCATCACACTAGCAGGTAAAATTGATCTACCTTAAAAATACCTATATTGTCTAAATTATTTTCAACAATTTATGAGATATTAAGAAGATCAGTAAACAGCATAATACTGATATCTTACAACTCAATACTTACCTGTACTCAAAGCTATAATTTTAAAATCTCTACCATTATCTAGATTACAAATATTTTATGGTTGTTGCTCTTCTCTTTAGAGTAGAATGGTGCACATCTAGCAGCTCTACATCATGGGCCTCCAGCTTAAGTCTTTAACATGGAAGTCAATATGCACTGAGACATCTGAATCTGCTTTACTGCTGCAAATAGGAAATGCATTAATCCCAACTGCCTTGCCACTGCCTCCATTCCAGTAAAGCAGATCTGATCAATTGGAGTAACTCTTAGGACATACACACTAGATCCCCCTACTCAACACACGACATGGGAAGAAGGCAAGCCTGGGTAGCTAAGTAGGAAAGTATTTACACTGAAGTCTACACTAAAATGAGTTCACCAAAGCTCTACTCCCTTTGAAATGCCAGGTTAGGAGAGGAGGAAAGAAAGTTTAATGTGTATTCAACCCCTGTGTGTTCCCAGCTTCTCATGCCTGCCCTTCCTCTACTCTCGCTCATACTAGGCAGCAACAGCCCCAAGTCTGTACCAGCTGCAAAAATGCCAAATATGCTCCAACTGATCTGTATTCATCACACAACTAGAAGGAGGCAGAACAGAGCTGGTGAGTGGTTTCTCCTCCTCTTCTCTCATAAAACAGTACAAGCAGAAAGAGAGCGGAAGAGCAGCTGAATAGAAGTGCCAAGAGCAGCTCTTCTCAGAACAGCATGTCTGGCTGCCGTGCAACATATGGGGAAGATCTTCCCTGTGCGTGTCCAAAGCTACTGAACTTTTATAATCCTTAGTCACATCTCCATTTGCCTCTTGGGTCCCAAGATTTCCCACTTTAAAAGTATTTCTTATCTGTCTGAAAAACTTGGCCTTCACACATTTCTACTAAAACTCTGGCCTGGCTAACCTGCACGGGCAGCGATGTAAATCTTTCCTTTAGCTCAGCCACTTGCTTCTCCCACACCTTACTCAGCCCAGTAGTAGACCCAAGCCACTGCTCCACTTAGATGATTAATATGCCTTTAACTTGGGCAATGCAGAAAAGAAGGTAGCAGGGAAGAGACACACCAAAACCATCCTAAGCCAGCAGGGAGCTGCAGCACAAAGCTGACAGAAAGTAACCTTTTAACACACATTTAAACCAGTCTCAAACTTTGCTGGCTATTCAAGCCACAATGGAAGGCAGTGCCAACACAAGCTCTGCAGTGATAAAGGAGACCCACCCAATTAAAAGATTCTTGTAAATATGCATTTGATATCCCATACGGGTGGGGGAAAAAAAAAAAAAAAAGGTATATTTGATATTTTAAATTTCACTTGGTTTGAATTCTATTCTTAAAACGCTACAATACTCAGATATACATATAAGAACTGAAAATATGCTGCCAACTAGATATATACCAAGTAAAAACAAAACCATAAACACACCAAAAACAAACAAAAAAACCAAACACAAAAGTCAGACATAATTGATCTGCAATCTAAGTTTGCACCTTTCAGGTGGTAAGTCACCTAAAGCTATACTTGACATCCAGCAGAACACTCTTCTCACATTCACTTCTCCCAAACATTTACAAGAACACAGAATACAAAGTTCTGCAAATCTTTAAATATGAAAAAAAAAAAAAAAAAAACCAAAAATACCAAACAACTTTACAATAACCCAACCTTATTTTTTTCATGGCTTAAACAATTCTCATGTTTCAAACACTGGAATGACTTTTTTTATTTTTGCCAAATCTCTGATGTCACTGCCAATCCAAAGATGTCACTGAAGACCACTTAAAATAAAAAACCTGACTGCTGCTAAGCAACCCAGAAAACATCCTTACATGTTCAATTGTTTAGCGCATTAAAGAATTCCACACATATTGACAATCCATGTATTCTGGACTCTCATGACAGTAGTGTCTTCCACACAGAGACAGGAAAGAAAATTCTGCAGGGTACATACGCATTTCAAAAAGGAATTGCTTATAAAGGACTAAAGATTTGATCAAATTTATTCACTGTTTCTGCACATGGAATAGATTAGAAACAGATTCTCTCTTATCCGCTATTTTACACACACTCCAGAAGTAAAACTACTAAGGAAAAACAGCACTTATGTTTGTTTTATTAAAAAAAAAAAAAAAACCCAACCAAAAACATACCAAGATTATTTTCTACTATATAAATCAGTATTTAAAAAAATGTATTCCATATCCAGACTCTTTAAATCAATGCTATTTTAACTGCTCTAACTGCATATAAACAAAGGCCATTTAATGTAATTTAATATTTCACCATTCTATAGCACTTCTCACCCATGGATGCACTTACAAATTTGGAAAGAGTAAGACCAAGTCTTATAAGCTCTGAAGCAGATCATGATTAAACAAAGTATTTCCATATGACGGTAAAGACGATATGCATATGTATCCTTCATTTGAGTTACGTACAAATATCCATTGTTTAAGCGTATATATTACGGAGAAAGATCATTTTTAACACAGATGTTTTTTCATCAGCAATTAACCTTTCACTCATCATGGCTTTTAGTAGTGCAGTGTAATATTCTGCTCAGGAGCTACCTTACGTCATAGCTTCTGGTTTAATTATACTTCAAAAAAACAAATCACAGATTATTTCCTTCAGCAGCTCAATTATCTTACCATAAAGGTCATGGTGAGTATCTTCATAAGACTTCAATCTGCTCAAGTTCTCTTTAACATAGAAATGCTTCACCACATCACTTAATTGACCTAATATTTATTTTGGAATCACAGGTTTGATTTTTTATATTCTCAAGATGCTTGGTCTTCAATTACCAATCACATATACTCAACTGCCATTAACTTACTGCAAGCATAGTCTGAACAGAACACAGCCAATAAAAATAGATAAAATCAAAGCCCTCTATTCACACAAAGTAATTGGCAATAAGCAAAAAAGCAAATTTAAAGGTTAGTGTAAACTGCTAATTCAGAGTGGTAACACAGATTCCTAAAACCAGTCTTTTCTTGAATGGAAAAAATTATCTTCACCTGTGATTAGAACCCAGAAATATTTTATAAACAGAAAAGGAAATTGTGAAAATACTTTTAAAACTTTTGAATATCTAGTAACCTCACTATGAAACTCTGGAATATCAATACAATTTAAAATTTTAAAACTTTACATAGCAAGATACTAATAGCATACAGGTAGATCATAAAACAGACTGATTATGTATGCACCTATTAGGAAAAAAACCCACATACATATCATACGTTCAAAAGGACTGAAATGCAACTTTCTCTTAAAATAAGATAAATCACTAGTGTCACCAATTTCTACCTCCAATTACCCATAAACATTGTTTCTCTCAGGCCAGATTTACTTCACTTACTGCATATTTTCAAATGTGTTATTCTATAAACCATTTAGCTGAACTTAATTATAAAAATGTTGCAAATTTTCCTCACAAGTAAATATAATTCCTTTCCAAGAACGAATTTTAATCAGATGAAGCCATGATCTGACCTGTTTTACAAGGAGCAGAATAGCATTTTTGTTCTGTTCTGCTTGTTATCTTACTGCTAGTACAGGCAATGAATCTGGCTTTTACAGATACTTTGTACCAAGTAATCAGGAAATAAATACAGCCTGATCTTTTTTTTTTATATATACCCATATTAAAATTATATACCTATTTCATTTGAATGATCTGGATTGACATTTCATTTTTTTCTTTCCTTGGCATTCATTTTTATTTATATTTTTTGCTTTCAAAAGCTTTAATATTATAGCATCTAGAGCAGAAACATCCTGTGGCACTGTAACTCTTACAAATAAACATTATCTTTGCAAGTTAAAGAGCTTTAGAGAAGGACTGAAAGACCTAAAAAAATTACCATCCCACAGCTTCTTAAATAAAATGCTGAGCAGGCCCACAGAAAAATAAATAAATAAATAAATAAACCAGAAAAACTTTGCTGTGGGACAGGGGCAAAAATTACCTATAAAAGCCACAGGATTACAAAGACATTTTTCAGTATCTAGATACTGCAAGCCTCACAATAACCATATAAGCATAAAGATTGCTGCTTATTTTAAATCAAAAACGATTCTTAGAGACCGAGCATATCACATAGTTTTAACAGAAAACATAACCAAGATTTTGCCAAGCCTCCCAGTCCTGGCTTGCGCAGAGGATCAGCAAATGGAAAGTGACTCATGCTTCGCTTGCATCTACACATGTTCCCAACAAGCAAAAAACCAAAAGAGAAATGGGAAGTCACTATTTTAATTAATATTTGAGAGCAAGCTTCTCTAGACAAGCTTATCAACTCTTCTACATAAGGAACCCTTACACACCATATGAGTACTGCAACTGGATAGGAACAGGGAATTTGAGACCACATTGTCGATGGCACCATGCTGATCAGCTTCCTACCTCTAGAAAAAGGCTCAAGAGACAAGACTGAGGAAAGAAAAACAATTTAATTGAAGTCTTAAGGCAGATCAAGGGAGGATAATGCTCCTAGTCCAGTAACATTTCTACAAGGCTGCATCTGTACCTCTCTAGAGATAGTGAGACAGCTAAAGTATTTAACTAGATACACACGTATCACTTATCAGGTGCTAACTATGTCTTCAAAATATCTCCAGCTGACCACAGATTTTATGTGCTCTGTCAAGCCACCTCCTCAAGCCACCACAGTGTGCTCCAACAGTTCTCAGCCTCTAATATAATGAGTAAAAATCTGAACTTTAAAGATCTAGGCGATATCAACCTGGGCAACTGTAAAAAAAACAAAACAAAAAAACAAAACAAAAACCCTAAGCATTAAAAATACCAGCTTTACTCCACAACATTCATAAAACAGTTCATCTCAAGATGCCAAACTCAAAAGGCACAGCTGCTGGCAGTTGGCCATTTGGGAGGTAGTCAGAATGACTGGAGATCTCATGCCTTTTAAATGCAACATCTATTACTGCCTGTCTTTCTCACAAAAAGTGACAGATTTACAAGCATTTTTTAAAAGCCCATCACCCTTGAAAGAAAAGAAATCTAGGGAACAAGTTATCTCCTGTTTGTTCTCATTCATATGTGCACAGAAGAGACTACTAGAAAGGGGACATTGAGCAACAAGTTCTTCTGTGGTTTACACAATAAAAACCAAATGATAGAGATATCAGGACTGTGCTCCAATCTAAGCTGCATTAGGAAGTCCTGTTTTCTCAACTTGCTGACAACACTCCACCAAGTAAGTACGTAAAGCTCATCAGAACATAGTGTAAGCCATAACACAGAGTCCACCAACTACAGCACCTGCACCAGCAAGGCCACTGCAATCTACAGCCAGCTCCCACCACTTGGCTGTTGAATCTCCTGATAGTTTATGCAGCTCCTGTAAGTGAACCCTGATGCCTCAGTTTAAGCTCAAGCAGCTGGGCAGCACACAAACTAATTAAGAGATAAATTATAACCTTGTCTGATGATCATTTTAAAAGCTGTTTGAAGGTAGCAAAGCAGCAGTGCTCAATGCATTGGCACAGAAGAGTCCAGCTTCATCTGCTTACATACCTTGACACACATGAGCAAAATTAATAAGGTCTTCCCTGTGCCTTCTCAAGATTACAACTAAACAGTCCTAGATGTTTCAGCCTCTCCTGTGTCAGATGCTGCTGCCCCTCAACACCTTTTTGATCATTGCTAGACTCGTTCCAGTATGCCCATGTCTCTCCTGTACTGGGGAACCCAGGCCTGAGAACAGCACTCCTGATGTGTTTCACCAGAGCTGAGTATCACACAAGGATGACCACCCTCAATCTGCTGGCAACACTTTCTCATGCAGCCCAGAATGCTGTTGGGCTTCTTTGTCACAACACCACACTGTGGGTTTGCTCATTATCGTTGACCATCAGGACCTCCAGGTCTTATTCAGAGATGTTGCTCTCCAGCCTGCCAGGCCCAAACCTGTGATGGTATCTAGAGAAATTCCTTCCCTTGGGCAGAACTTCATGTTTCCTTTGTTGAACTTAATGACTTCCCTGTTGGCCTGGTTTTCCAGTCTATCAAAGTCCCTCTGAATGGCTGCCCTCCATCTTCACATCCCTGCCCAGATTTTCCTTGTTTGCAAGTACAGCAGACAACCTCCTGCTGTCATCTTCTTGATGACCTATATTTGAAACTTGTCATGAATGCACCCCAGAAGCCTCATACATTGCTCGTGCTCTGCTGTGCTGTTCCTCCAGCAGAGAGCAGGGTGGATAAAGTCCTCCATGTGGACTGACGCTTGTGAACATGAGGCTTCTTCCAGTTGGGTGAAGGCCTCATCTCCTACTTCTTCCTAATCTGATGGTTTGTAGCAGACACCTGTACCACCCAGATAGGTCTACTCAGTAATTCTGACCCATACAACCTCAACTGGCTCATTGTCTGCCCCAAGGCAGAGCTCCATGCAACCCACTGCTCTCCCACATGAAAGTGCAAAACATCCTCCTCAGCATCCCAGCCTATTCATGCTAAAGAGCCTGTCTGTATACAGTCACTGAAGGACTCCAGTCCCAAGAGCTATCCCTCCACAACTCTCCAACCTCAGTGAGATCATAACCCTGCAACTACATGCAGACCTCCAGTTCCACCTGCCTGATATCCACCTGCATTAGGTGCTTCAGGGAGGTATCCACTCATGGATTTCCCAGAAAGAGGTATGAGAGCCTCTCCTATAACTGTCCTACAGATATACGCTTATTATGTGCCTTCCAGGTTTCTATGCCTCGGTTTCTATTACACTAGAGCTACACAGCCAGAACAATGACTAGGACAGACCACTGTTGCTATCTGCTTATCAACCGCTCTGTGAAATTTGGCTTGCAGCAGAAAAATTAAACATAGTTATGCTACTAGCAAGTGACTTACCAATTCAGACACCTAGTGTTATGTCTGTTCTCTTTCTTTACAACCCCCTATCCACCACATGCATCTTTTCCTGGAGAGGACTCGTCCCTTCACGACAGTCTCTGATAACAAGGGTTAATGAGTTCAAACATAAACAGGGAATATTTGGTTGGATATAAGGAAGAAATTCTTTATTGTGAGGGTGATGAGGCAGAGGAACAGGTTACCCAAAGAAGTTATGAATGCTTCATCCCTGGCAATGTTCAACGCCAGGTTTGACAAGGCCTTGAACTACAGAAATAACAACAGAAAGTATACAGCCCTATGCTTTCTGAGGATTAGAGTTACTCCAATAGGTCCACATATTCAGTGACCTGGCAGGCAGTTGCCATCACTCATGAGTATTCTCTCACAACAATGAGCCTTTAACAGGAAATAATTATCTTTTTTTTTTAATCATGTATTCCTGTTCCAGCAAAGAGGGTATCACTGTAGACATCTTTTACATAAATCAGCTATAAAAGTCACCAAAACACGAAGAGCTACATTGCCCAATGCAATGCAGTCATACTGATTACTGACCTGAACCACAGACAAGAAAGCCTAGTCATAAACAGAAACAGATACTGAACAAAAGTTGCAGACACATGCAAGGAATATTTTTAGTTGCTTAAGTCAAAATTAGTTTAAAAACTACCGCTGATTAACAGGTAGCATGTTAAAGAAGAAATCCTTAAATTGAGTTCTCATTCCTTCAGCCACAAAAAGTACATAAAACTAACAAGCTATCTGAACTCCAACTCGTATGTAGTCATATTAGTTTTTCTGCTGTAAGTTTACAAAAGTCACCACTGAGGCTTCACTGTAAGGGATATTACTGTAAAAAAAAAAAAAAAAAGAAAGAAAAAAGTTGAAAAAAAGCTATTAGTTCTTCAACACAGAGGTCTGAAATTAAAGAAAACTAGCATGTTTCATTGTTTGACAGGCATAAAGCCAAGAGACTGAAATAAGTACTCAAAATACGGCATATTTTCCAATGGAGGTAAAGATTACAATATAACCAACAGGAATGTGCAAGCCAGCAATACTTAACTTAGCAGTTCATGCCAAACCATGATAGCCCGTTGTACTACTTAAAAACCATTGAAACTTGAGAAAGTGATATTATTACAATTGTTAATAATGGAATGCAAGAATATTTTTAAACTACAAGTCACACAAATTCATTTCATATATTTATTTTTGTAGAAATAGACTATTCAGCACTTTAGGGATTTGAAACTCTAACAAAGAAATTGAACGTTATTTTCTTTTTGCTACATGCAAGTTAAACACCAAATGTAAATGCTATTAGAAAGATTCCAGTTTCCCCACAACTATGCCCTTGTCCAGGTTATGCTGATAAACTGCAATGAACAAAAATAAAAACATAAAACCAAAAACACCCACAGAAATCTCACAATTTAGTAGAAAACAAAAATTTATTGTCTAGGAAAAGAAACCGTGCTCGGGGCCCAATAAACTATAGACTTTGAAAAGATATTTCAGTGAGAAACTGATCAAGAGACATACTTCATACATCTTAAAGCTCCAACAGGGACACAGGAACTTTAAACAGGAGTAAAAATCAACAGCACACCAGGTATTTTGAACTTCATTTGCAAGAAAGGTACACTAATTATTTGAGGGATCACAGTACATTTAGTTTTATTATATGGATTCCTGCCACCATCACATACCAAAAAAAAAAAAAAACAAACCAGAACAGAAATAGTAATTCCTGGTTAGTCATTTAAACATAAAAATGTAAGATAAATTTATCACAGAGCCTGCTATCCCCACACCAAAACCAACACAGTCGGGACCACTTTAAGTTACAATTGCCTGCTAAGCAGCTAACTCAAAATCTATTAACTCATGTCTTCAGGGTCTAGCCTCTAATAAAACTATTGTTTGTAGCAAAATCTCAGCAGAGGCCCAGGTTTCCTAGAATATCCCCATCTTCTTTAGTACATTCAAATACAAGTGTTCTTCTCCCCATCTACCCCAGATTTGCTTGTCACACTTATCAAGTTATTATTCTCTGTGGTTGAAACAAACTAATAGAGAAGTCTAAGAAAAGATTTTAAAGTACACTTCCCCATAGTTATGCATTAAGTGGGGAAAATATACTTGTTTAAATACAGCAAGTTTCACCTGATGGATCAACAAACAAACTAAACTGGTTATCATCCAAACATCAGAAGTAGACATTGCATAAGTACAGTCTTAGGATTGGGCAACAACCTCAAGGGTGAGCATTAGGCAAAGGAATTAACAATTGATTTTCAGTAAATTTAGAGTAAATAAGTGTCACCTAGCCTAAATTGTGCAAAAAGTTATCTAAGTATTTATGTCACTTCCCTCTAAGAAAAGTAAGACTTCTTTTGGTGAAAAATTACTGGTTGAGCATTTCTTTAACTCCCCTTGACAGGCAAAGAGCACCAAAACTGCAGAAGCAGGACAGGGGAGCACTCACCCAGCACCGCAATAGCAGGAGGAAGAGCGACGCAAAGGTACCCAAATGAACTGTTTATACTGACTGTTCATACTAAATTTGATTTGCAGTACTTTTACCCTCACTACTTGAAAAATAATAAGTGATGCTTCATTACTTCTAGAAACCAAGTCTACGTTCCATAGATAAAGATTCACATGAGACCTATAATTCTAACCTCCTTCAGTCAACATAGGAAAGCACTTAATGAGTACTAAACCAGCCCAGGACAGTGCTATTTTCCAAGAGTCACACTCTCTATCAACACAACCTGCTCTGTAAGATGAGCTGAACAGCAGAGTGCTTGTGGGTGCCAAGTACTCTTCAGTTTCCTGAGCATGTGGGGCTGTGCTTTTCTTCATGTGTTAATCAACAATCAAATAACTGCTGAATTATCTCATGAGGGGGAAAACAAAACAAAACCAAATCCAACACACCACCCATAAAGTTTCAGATCCCACAATTAAAATTACCTCAAAGAGTCCTCAAACTGAAAGACGATGCATAAAACAAAACAACCAAAAAAAAAAAAAAAAAACCCACAAAAATCCACACACACACACACACAAAAAAAAAAAGAGCCACAAAGCAGAATAGAGAAAAGCACAAAATTTAACAGGCACGCTGCTATTTTTTTAGACGAAAGATCCACGTATAATATGGCACACGCAGCTCTGCTAGAGTTAGGCTCATTTAAAAGAAGCGTGGGTTTGGATTTCTACCAAAGTAGCTCTATGTGATAGTGCATTATAAAGTCACGAAGTATTTAAGCACGTGCTGTACATACATCCCATCAAAACCCCCAACGTCTGTTAGGGAACATAAAATAGAAAAAGTTATTTGAAATGCAAGCCTAGCTTAACACTTTGTAGCAAAGACTAAAACACTCCATGGAAAAAGAAAAAGATGTTGCTTTTTTTTTTTATTGTTGGTTGGCTTGTTTGTTTGTTGGGGTTTTTTGTTTTGGGGTTTTTGTCTGGTGTTTTGGGGTGGGGTGGTTTGGGGTTTTTTGGGGGCTTTTTCATTGTTGTTGTGGGGGGTTTTTTTGTTCGGTTTTTTTTTTTTTGGTTTTGTGTTGTGGGGGTTGTTTTGGTTTGGATCTTTCATTTTTTTGTAAGAAAAACTGTCCAGAAAACATAATCTACGTTTAGTACTGTGCATTTTTGTAATAATACTCAGCTGCCATGGTAACAGGCACTCAAATATGCATTAAGTAAATAATTCCACAGTATTAAGTCACATAAGCATTCATAAGAATTTAGTGCAGAGCAGCTATAATCAATACAGGTACTATGAAATATCACCTGAAAAGAATATGCTCCCTGGGGAGGAGGAAAAAAAAGTTAAAAAAAAAAAAAAATCATTCTAAAGAGATCTGTTCACAAAAACACCTGATGAAGACATGCAGCATAAGGCTGCTTACATGCCACACAGTCAAGGGTTTTACCACAGCTTTTGCATTTTCTCATATTCCAAGCACAAAAAGCAAAGCTCTCAGAGAAGCTCCCTCTACCTTTCATTTGACATATTTCTCTTAAGGCTATCCAGAACCAAGCTTTGAAACACCAAAAAATACTACACCAATTATTTCAGACTTGGGGGGGGGGGGGGGGGAATGTAGCAGAAGCACTCTCAAAGCTATCATGATTTTTTAACATCTCATTTCAGATTTGGTTTCTGCTTCAGATACAACTCGTAGCAAACTAGTCACATCGACTTTCTTGACAGCAAGCTACCCAGTGTCTTGCTACAGCACTGACTCCAGTTGTGGGCTCTGTATTTAACAGTAAGGTACCCCAGTCCACCCATGAGCTATGCACTCTGATATGCCCAGGTGAGCCTTGCTGAAGTCAGTACTGTACCTCAAAAAACTATCCACAAAACATAAACAGAAGATGAAAAACAACCATGGCAGAAACACATATAAAACTCAACAATACAATTACAGAACTGAGCTTCTGTACAAGAACATGAAGAACTGAGCTCCTTCATGTTCTTTCTACCCCAATGCATCACTAGTACAGTAAACAACAGATGTTGACTAGCAAAAAAAAAAAAAAAATTAAAAAAAAAAAAAATAAGGCATCCCCAAGCAAGAATAAGAAACCTGTCAGGAAATGTTCTCAAACAGATGCTGTCTCAAACTTGGCTTTTAAGACAACTGATGTTGTCTTAAAGATGACGGGTTCCCACTTTCTCATAATATAAGAAAGCTACGGTGAACACTAGAAGAGATCCTAAGTTTTAAATAATTTAAAAAGTAAAATTCACAAGAGTAAACATTCTCTCTAGCAGCTGGTAAAAGCTAAAGAAGAGCTTTCAAGTATCTGTTATGAATAAGAAGCTGTATTTACACCAGCTCAAAAAAGGCAAAAAAAAAAAAAAAAATCTAGTAACTTTTTGGAATCAAAAATCTGGTTGTCACTACTTAGACTACAGAGATCTTTCTTTTCATGGGCAATTTTTGCATATCTTCAGAACTCACAGTGAAGGATCTGGTATTAGAAATCATAGGAAATATGACCCTATGAAGTGAGGGTGAAAAGAGGGAACACAGAAAATGATAAAAATAAAACTGACTTTAGCTTGTTATCAGCAGTACAATTTACTCCAAATTTCAGAGTACTGGTTACAGATCTGGCTTCACAACACTCTTTGTGACACCCTGGCATTGCTGCTCAGTGCTTGAGGTACTCTCCTACAACAACAACAACAACAACAACAACAAAGTAAATAAAACCTACCTTGTGGGAAGCCAAAAGATGAGACAAATACTTGTAAAGTACGGAGAGGAAACTGAATGAAAGCAGTAATGTTTAACAAATGGCTCACAGTTTTCTGACAGAAAGGACTATTATGTTTGCCTTGTGTTTCCTAATAAGTAGTTTTTCATTACCAATAAGTCAGAAAGTTCATGTTTTCCACACAAAATCTCTTACTACCAAGTCCAACACATTTGGATAACTATCTAATGCAAAGACTCTGCAAACCATGGCCTGAAGCATGTGTATTCTAGACCGGACATATAGCAACCTCTCATCAAAAAGCAGGCAGCATTCAGCATTCATTTGCATTTACTCACTGTACTCTATCAATCATATACTTTTAACTTCTCTCATGAGGGTAAGAAAGAAAAACTAAAAGGAGAGAATAAAAAAAAAAAATCTCATATTTTGACACTTGCTACTACTGGATGACACTACCCTATACAGTATTTGGATTCTGCTTAGGAGCTTTCTGTTTACTCTTGCATGCTTACCAGCTCAGGCAATAGAAGTAAGGACTATGTGTGGGATTAGATAATGCAAATTTATATTGCTACTGCAGGAAAATGTTAAGGCCACTTTAAATCCTCTTGGAGTGCTTTAACTTTTGACTCTTTTTCCTACCACTTCATACACAGAAGTGCTTTTTCTTTTCAATACCCATGTGGGTTTGGTTTTAAGACACTTTTGATGAGCCCATCTTACAAATAGTTGCTGCTGCTTATGAGGCCTCTGTTTCTCTGAATTCCTTTCTCTTTACTGCATTACACAATGAGATTTTTCTACTAGCACTAAAGTATTAACTCATTAAAGATTAACTCACCCCCAGGAGAGAGAATCTCAATTAAAAGAATTCCAGTCATTGCAGTCACCAAGTCAAACCGCAGCTCTTCAGTGACCAGCCCAACTCACTGGCTCCTGTTCCTCCACCAGCTTCCACAGCCTCCCATCACCAGAGGCAGGTGTTCTGACAAGGGATGCTTAGGCAGCAAGCACCTACGGTTTCCACTAAGTGAATGAAATGCATTCCATGTGACGTGCCACAGGAACAACAATGAAATATTTGCAAAGGATTTGCTTTGAAAATGTACATAAATACTTGAGTTGCCTTGTTAAGTGTAACACTAAATGTTTACAGAACAGTAGTCCCAAAAGCAAGAGCACCTTCTCAAAACCACCATCCTTCCTTGTTAATCCAAACATGCCCTGAAATTCGACCTGAAATTCACCTCTGTTCTCATGGGCTCTTCAGATCAGACAGCAGGTGACACCCCAGGGAACTGCCTCACTCAGCAACACCCTCAACTGGTTTAAATGTGTCTATGTGCTCTTTAGCAACAAAACCAGCAATTGCTACTCCCACGCTATTTTGTCAAAAGCTGCCTACGTAACTTCCACCGATGGATAATTAAAAACATACTGGTACAAAATGTGTAGCCTCAAGGAAAGAAAAAATAACAAAACAAAAAGAAAGCAGAGCCAAAGGCTGAACAAGTCCTAAGGCAGCGGCTGCGCTGTCAGCTTTCCCGCAGCGGTTCTGCTCCTCTGGC
The DNA here is from genome assembly GCF_963264785.1 of Psittacula echo. Classification (NCBI taxonomy): domain Eukaryota; kingdom Metazoa; phylum Chordata; class Aves; order Psittaciformes; family Psittacidae; genus Psittacula; species Psittacula echo. The sequence goes on from NC_137743.1 coordinate 50,699,467, forward strand.
CGGGAAGCCCGGCTCCACAAGCTCCCTTCCCGCTACGCGGCGGCCTCGGCTGTTCCTCGAAAGCCAAGAGCCTGAACCACCGTGCCTAAGCGGGATATTAGATTTGTAAAGAGGGATTTTCAAAACACCTTCAAAGCCGCAGCCTCACAGCACACCGGCTGCCAGCGGGGAACGAGTCCCGCCGGGGCTGGGCACCGGCACCACCCGCAAAGCCGGGACCGCCCCAGCCCTAAGCGACATCCTACGACCCGGGGGTGGCCCCCGTCGCCCGGCTCGCGAAGCTCGGCTCTGGTCTGAAGAGAGGGAAACAAGGAGCCTCCTCCTTCCCCGCGCCTCTCAAAGTCCCGGCCCGAGAGGCCACGACAGCGTCCGGCAGCTCGGGACCGGCCCGCAGGGCTCCCGCCGACCCATGGCCGCGTCCAGCGCCCGGCCGATCACCGGCCACATCCCCTTTGCGGCACCGGAGGCTTCATCCGGCTGACAGGGGGACCCGCGGCCCTGCGACGAAGGAGAAGACAGGGAATGGTGGGCTGGGGATGCGGCTCCCTCCCCTCCCGGGCCGCCACCGCCCCGCGCCCCCCGGGACCGCCGTCGCCTCTCCCCGCCCTCACCTTGGAGCATGGCCTCCAGTTTCTTCCTGTCCACCCGGAATCGCTCCTCGCCCCACTCAGGGCTGTGCAGGGGCCGTGGCGGTCCAGCCGAGTCCTCCTCGGAGCCGGGCATGGGAGAGTCTGTGCTGCGTTCGCTGTTGGAGCCTGGGTCGGAGAGCGGCTGCTGCAGGTACCCGCTCAGCGGGTCGCACTGAGCCGCCATGGCGCTGCCGGGCGGGCCCCGCCGCCGCTCCGAGCCCCACTCGGCTGCCTCCCCGCGGGACGCTATCTGCCCCCAAAGCCGCCCCCCCGGCTCATCCCAGCCGCCGCCTGCCAGAGTCCCGGCCCCGGCGCCGCCGCCTGCGCCCGCCTCTGCCTCCGGCTCCCAGCCGAGTGTGCGCGTCCCGGGGCAGGCGGCGGCGTCCGCGGCTCGGCGGCGCCCCCAGCCCGCCCGCAGCCCGCACAACATCTCCACCTCCATTGGGCCGCCACCGGCCCGCCGGGGAGGGGCTGGGGATATCCCCGGCCGCGACCCGGGAGGAGGGGGCAGCGGCGCTCCGCGGCGGGCGGAGGGAGGGGGTGGGGAGGTGCCGCCCCCAGAGGCACCGCCTCCGCCTTCGGGCCGGCTGGCAGGGGGGTTCCTCTCAGCAAGGCCCCAGCCCATCACTGAGCTCGGGGCAGGCCCCGCTGTAAGGTGAGCTGTGCCGGAGCGGGGCGGGGGCCGCGGGGCTGCCTCGGCCCCCTAGCCATCCGTCTTCCGCCGCCTGAGTGAGGGTCGGCAGCGATCGTGCGCCGTGGCGGCCCTAGAAAACGGCCCCAAAGTAACATTCGTGACCAAAAACGATCTCTTCGAAACGTGCCTGTCTGCGCGGCAGGAACGAGCAAGACAAGGTTTCGCCCGTGTGTCCTGGAAATGCTGCTCTCTTGGAGTGACTGAGGCATTTCTTCATTGCAATGGGGGCCCTGGCTTTCAGCTCAGCTCCGTACGGAGCCTCAGAACGGCGAAGTGCTGTGTGCTGTGCAGTACTGCACGAAACCGGGTTAAGCATCCCTCGCCTTCCGGGCATAATTGTGTTAATCTGCACCCAGTATCCCAGTGCTAGGTTTTGCAACTGCCCAGTTTATACCACTTATGCAAACAAACACTTTGCGCACAAAAGCACACGCTAGTGTAGAGGAATTATTGGCTTGAGCAGTCATGCTTGTTCAGTTGCAGCAGTGCTGTTTCTCTGTTCCTGCAGTCGGACACATCACTCGGGAGGTCATCACTGCCCAAAGTTTGGCTGCCTGACTCAGGTCAGTGAGGGTAGGCACGCACACCCTTCTCTTCTTAGGTCTCAGTCAACTTGTTTCTCCTGAATGTGAAAAATCCTTTCTGACCAAAAAGTTTTGCTGCAAATCACACATTCCAACAAAAGCTTTTTGTTTCAATTGAAGTTTCCCGGTGAAAAAGAGGTCTACTACAAGATGCTCCAGCAACAATGTGTCTGGAGTCCTACAAGGTATCCACCCTGCGAGCATCACACCACACCTGCAGTACTGCAGATTCCTGTCATTTGTCTTCTCTAGTACTGAAGCAACTACATACTTATGATGGCCAAACCAGGTTGCTGTATGCACACTGGAAAGCAATACAGAAATTACAGCTGACTTAGGTGATGGTGAACTTACCTCATAGCTAACATCAGTTTGAAGGACTGTGTTAAAAGTCATCGGGAGCTGTGCTGAAACGTCAAGTGGATGGAAATAGATGGAAGCTGAGCTGTGTCCAGTTGCAATATGCAGTCTTTTATACAGAGGCACAGATTTTGGCTTACAGTTTACCTAAGTGCACTGAATGCCATGACAGTGTGAATTCTACAACACCCATGATTCCTTTTCTACTGAACATTATGTGCATGGAGAGAGGCAGTCTTAGTGGAAATGTCTACTATTCAATTATAGTATTTCATTCTCTTGGTGATCTCACAGGCTCTGCGGATGCTAGACAGTGGCTTGCAGGCAACCTACAAATCACAGGATCCTCTGATACTTCTTATGACCATGGGAAATAAAATGGCTAAGGTCAAAATCAATAGAATAAAATATGAATATAGGTAATGAAAAAAAATGCAATTTCAATTTATCTCAGTTTGCTTGTAGCAAACATGCTTGTAGCATGATAATACTTCAGGTGTGCAGGGAAGTCTGAGGAAAGACTGCTGGTCTTCTTCCCTACAGCTGCTATCAAGCACCATTTGTTTTGGGGTTTGTTGGTTTTTTTTTTTTTTTTACAGATGGGAAAGTGCAAATTGTCCATATCAAAACAACCTGAAATTCAGCAAAGTCTGCTGCCTCACCCCCGATGAGCACCAGCTGGAGTTGTCTATCTTCTACATGCCAGGACCATGAGTGAGTTACAGAGTCCAAATGTTATGAGTGTTGTCAGCACCAATTACAGTCCACAGCAGCTACAGGTGCTTAGCACTGCTGAGGAAAACAATTATTTGGGTGTTTTCCACTCATAAACTAGTGAGATTTACAGTCAGAGATTCTCAGTGTAGGAGGTCTCTTTCCTTGGATTTTATCAGTTCCTGCAGTATAGCCACAAAAACACTCTCTCCAGTGGTTTTTGGTTGGTTTGTTGTTTTTTTTTTTTTTTTTCAGTAGTCATGCGAACAACATAATAAAGCAAAGATCTTTTGAAAAATAATGATGTACACAGTCTAGTTTTTATTCACTGAAAATAGCCCTTTCATGGTGTCATTCTAGACTAAAAATAAGAAGTAAGCTCTTTGTTTTCCTATTGAAATACATATAAATGGTCAAAAAAAACCCCAACCATTTTAGTAATTAGGAGTTAGTAGTATATATTCAGTAGAGTATCACTTCTGTTGCATAAATGGCATTGTATTTCTGCAGTATATTGCACTGGAAGAATAAAATGTCTGTTACACAGAAAACTTGAACTAAGTAGAAAACCACGTTTTTAATGGCTAAAATAATATTAAATGTGGATACTAGTGGAGAAACTGGGTGGAAGTTGGCAGATAAAATATCAAGTGGCTAGAAGGAGCATCAGCTGAAGTTGACTTTGGCATATAGAATTTATGTTGGCCATTTTTCTGTGGCCAGTAACTTGATCAAAGAAAAAAATAACAGGATCTTTCCCATTGTGGCATACCATGTCTATTTTGCTACATTTTCTCCCTCTTTTTTCATCCTGTTCTCTTTTCCTCACCTCACACACACAGAATATCTGCAAATCTGAGAAAAAGCATACCTGAATATAAAAGTGTTTTATTCTCACACTCAGCCTATATGTAAAGTCTATGGTATAATATTCATGGTGGTGAAACAAATCCTATGAATTTTAAGGAGATTTATTAATTGGTTGATCTACTGTAATAAGCCACATTTCTTTGGGACTGCATAAAACCCCTAAATTCAGAGTAGTATAGGAGCTCTCCTGTGAAGAATATGGGTCTGCCCTTGGGCCTGCAGACAAGAAGTGACAGCACTTGGAGAGCATCATTAGATGGTTTCGAGTCTGCCTGAGGGCTGCTGCTGAAATGTTAAAGTGATGGCTGGCTTTCTCTGCACTGCATGAGCACAAGATGTAGAAGTTACCTATAAATGGAAGAGTGACACAAGGTAACTTATTGTTAATACAGCATGATCTGTATTCCAGAGCTTGCATTTATTTTTTATTCTTGGTCTCAAATTTACCTACTTCACAACACTATTATGATCAAAGTGCTTTTATCTGTATTTTTCTGATGTGGGAGCCATGTGCAGAAAGATCAGCTTGGAAGCCTACAAAGTGACGTTGGGGAAAGAGAAGGAGGCACATGGAATCTTTACCAATCTGTGATATCTAGAAATGCTTTTCTGGGGAGAGTAATGAATTTGGTTTTAGTTGCTTGGGAGAGGTTTATTACTGGTGAAAATTAATGTTGGAGATGTTTTGAAAGGCTTTATTGCAGTCATTTATTTTGCAGAGGTAAGAGCCTGTAATATTTTCTTTCATGAAGTTGTGCCATATTCCCCAAGTAGGTCCCATTAGCTCCAGTTTCTCAGAATGGTATAATGTGGCCTTCTGTGTACTACTAAAGTACTGTGCCCTTAAGGCCCACCAGCAAATAAATGAAAGGTTCTCCACAGCTGTTATAAAAACTTTTCCACCCCTAGAAATTCGCAAGATAAATTCTTTTTCTAACCATAAGAGCAGACAGATTCTGAAACATCTTTTTAGCTATACTGAATCATGGAACCATAAAAAAGGATGGAAAGAGATCTCAAAAAGGTCATCTAGTTCATCTCTTAACTATGCTGAGTTCATTCCTGACAGATATTTGTTTATCCACTCCTTTACAATTTCTAAAGATGAGGTCTCCATGACCTTTCCAGGAAATTCCTGTGCTTCAGTTACCATCAAGAAGTGCTTTTTCCCCTTAATAAGTAACTTGAATTATTCTTGCTGTAACTTAAAGTCATTAGTTCTTGTCCTGTAAACCATGGGCACAGTGAATGGATTATTTCTTCTTTGTATCAAACTTTGATGCTTGTGAATTTTTATCAAGCATTGATCAATCCTTAAGTGTTCTTGTCGTTAAGCTAGTCACTCCTAAGTCTTTCAGGTCATTCTCAGAGGTCATGTTTCTTGCTGTTCTCCAACAAACTCTTTCCACAATAGTCTACATCCTCCTTAAAATACAAAGAACAAAACTGGAGAGTACCCCAGCTGAGGTCTTACCAGTGCTGAACAGAACTGCATGATCTTATCAGGCATCTCACAGTCTGTACTCCCGCTTATTCCTTTCACCATGACCTTACTGGTTTGTATTGAAGTACTATAATCCCTATGTCCTTTTCTGGAAAACAAAGAAAGAAATAAACAAACAAAAAACCCCAACCAAATAACAAAAAAGAAAAAAAACCTACCAAGAAAAGCCCTGACAAAAACAAAACCAATAAAACCCAAAACCAAAACAACCAACCAACCAAATAGACTAAATAAAAACAAACCACAAATAAATGTGGGATTGAGTGCGCCCTCAGCAAGTTTGCCAATGACACCAAGCTGTGTGGTTCGGTTGATATGCTGGAGGGAAGGCATGCCATCCAGAGGTACCTCGACACACTTGTGAGGTGGGCTGATGCCAACCTGATGAAGTTTAACCATGCCAAGTGCAAGGTCCTACACCTGGGTCGGAGCAATCCCAGGCACAGCTACAGGTTGGGCAGAGAAGAGATTCAGAGCAGCCCTGCAGAGAAGGACTTGGGGGTGTTGGTCGATGAGAAAATGAACATGAGCCGGCTTCAGTGTGCGCTCGCAGCCCAGAAAGCCAACTGTATCCTGAGCTGCATCGAGGAGCGTGACCAGCAGGTCAAAGGAGGTGATCCTGCCCCTCTACTCTGCTCTTGTGAGACCTCACTTGGAGTATTGTGTACAGTTCTGGTGTCCTCAAGATAAAAAGGACATGGAACTGTTGGAACAAGTCCAGAGGAGGGCCATGAGGATGATCAGGGGAGTGGAGCACCTCCCGTATGAAGATAGGCTGAGAAAGTTGGGGCTGTTCAGCCTGGAGAAGAGAAGGCTGCATGGAGACCTCATAGCAGCCTTCCAGTATCTGAAGGGGGCCTACAAGGATGCTGGGGATGGACTCTGCATTAGGGACTGTAGTGACAGGACAAGGGGTAACAGGTTCAAACTTAAACAGGGGAAGTTTAGATTGGATCTAAGGAAGAAATTCTTTACTGAGAGGGTGGTGAGGCACTGGAATGGGTTGCCCAAAGAAGCTGTGAATGTTCCATCCTTGGCGGTGTTCAAGGCCAGGTTGGACAGAGCCTTGGGTGGCATGGTTTAGTGTGAGGTGTCCCTGCCCATGGCAGGGGGGTTGGAACTAGATGATCTCAAGGTCCTTTCCAACCCTAACTATTCTATGATTCTATGATTCTATGATTCTAAATGAAACAGAAAACAAACCCCAACTACTGTCTAACTAATTATTCTTTGTTGTATATTTTTGGTGTTAATTACTCTTGCTCAGCATGGTCTGATGGTCTTGTCCATATTGAATTTAATCCGTGTTTTCTTAAAGACTGTGCTCCTTACTTTTTAGCATCTATTTGCACTAATGGTGCACTCCTGCAGTTTAATTTATGCCTCTAAGAAGCATACTTTCAGTTTCCTCATCCAGATCATCAGTGAGACACAGGACAGATATGGGCCCAGAATAGAATATCACAGTCATATGTCACATCCTTCTATTCTGACAGTGAAACAACCATAACAATCCTGTGTGGCGATGCTTATTCACCTATTTTAATGTCATCAGCTGACAATTTTTGCTATACTTTATGGAAATGTTACAGGAAATAGCATCTAAAATCTGCCCAAGTCCTGAAGTATGGCCTCTGCTGCTACTCCTCTATCTGCAGACATTCCTGGTCTATTATAGTAGCATATTAGTCTGATAGGATTTCATCTTGCCAGATCTATACTGATTGTGTACAGATCTCCTTTTTAAGTTACCTGCTAGAGTGAGTCACCTGTTCCAACTTGCGTGACACTTTTTTCCCCCAGAATATTTCTGGGAGCTGAAGTTAAATGACTATGCTAAAATTTCTTGGTTCCTTTTCTGCCTTCTTTTAGGGACCACCAGTATAGTTGACCTTTTTTAGTTTTCTGGTACCTTACCCATCACCAAAGAATTTTAAAGAAACCCATTAATGGTTGTGAGAATGAGAAGGGGAATTAATATAGCCTTGGTGAACCTGACAGAAAACCATAGGATCTAGACTGATCACACACAAGGTGTTAACATTTGGTAACATTCAATGCACTATATAACCTTATATATACGCTGTAATTTATTAGAGCCATTCAGTTTTAAACATCTTAATCTCTGGAAGACTTTTCAACAGATGGACTTTGTGAACCTTGTCTTTGCTGAAATGTTTAGGAGAATTAGAAACAAATGCACAAGACTCAGAAACTCAGGAATTTTCACTCTTGGAAATTGCACTGGTAATTTCTGGCAAGAGCGCAACCTGTCTCTTTTGGCTATCAGAAGCAAAGTAATAAATTCACATTCTAAATCTAATTAGAAAACAGCTATAAAGAGAGATTTATATATTACCAATTAGAAAAAAACCCATATTGATATTGTCTAACTTGTAAGAGTAATTAATAAATAATAGCATGAATTAGAGTGGGAGATGGCATTATAAGGAACATTATAAGGAACTAGAAAGACTGAGAACATGAATACTGCACTGGCAATCTCCTTGTCTTGTCAGGTAAAATCCCGCATTGCTGTCAAAGGAACTGCATTACGTATCTGTAAATTAGTAAAAGTTGTTTTGTAATGTTTTCCATAAATTAGAGTCAAAATACTAAATCCTAAATTTGATAACCAAGTTGTTTCCTTACTTAAGAGCAAGAGAGACTCCCTCTTCTTTAGAAGTCGCTGGAAAAAGGTCCTCTTGGGATAAGAACAATTATTCCTGTTCTGAAACTCCCCTCTTGCCACTGTAATCTTCATAGGTGTTTTTTAGGTATTTCACATTCTTTCTATTTCATTAAAAAAAAAAAAATTAAATAAGGTGGCAGGCAGGAAAAAACGTCTATTGAAGAGGGAGAGGATACCTTTAATAATTTCTGACTTTATCCCTGAGGGGAGTTAATCCTTCACGTGAAGTCAAATATATATTTAAGAAGTTTTCTTCTATATTATTAAATTACTACAAATAAGATTAAAGAAAGGTTAAAGTGTTTTCTGGAGTCAAGTTCCAAATAGATCAACTGTCTTTATTAATATTATTCTGGTAATTTTTGTTTTGCTAGTATTTGTACATGTGGTGTACATTCTTGGCACTCTGCATAGCAAAAATACCACATTCAACAATGATGCATTTTTAAAATCTATTCTTTCATCTGCATTGGCAAATAAGACTTACTAAGTTATTGTAGCAATCACTTGTCTAAGAAAAATTCTCCTTTACACTGCACAGGTGACCCTCGGTTACTCGTGGCTTTTGTATTGTGCAAAAATGCATCTCCACTTCGAAAGTAAAACCTAATAGCCACTGAGATCAGCCTTTGGTTGTCTGTCAGAAATCAAGTAGAAAAATGGGATTGAAGGTTGTTTTTTTTTTGTTTTATCATAGAAGACCAATACTTTGCCTTCATTACTATCAAATTGCTTGCACTTTGTGAGTCACTATTCTGAAGAAAAAAAAAAAACAACAACCAAAAACCACCAACAAAACACCAACATAGATTTAGTGATTAAAACATGCTTGTTTTTATTCCACACAAGTACTCATCTGGCAGTCCTCTGTAACCACACTCTTGCATTGTCAAGACTCTGAGTCCACTAGTAGGCTTAAATTTCCCTGACCAGCCTCATCTGATGCACCTCCTAAACTCACCAACCAGAAGCCTAGGAGCAATATTTAAGCCTGGCCTCGATCAGTTGTTCTTGGTTTAACCTGTGATGAAGTTCAGGTTTTTGTCTTGTCTCTTATCTGACTTGAATATTGGGCTGGGGCTGTGGGTAGGTGATTTGCTGTTCTTGCATGGACTCCCTGCATGGGTCTTGATGACTCATAACTGACTGGTATCTGAGACTGTTTATCAGACTTGTTATCAGCACCTTTTTCTTCCTTATCTGTTGAGGTAGTGTGGAATTGCATCTGGGCTGGTAAGGCACTGTTGTCCCATATTCCTGGCTTGTATCCTGCCTTGTGGAGTAGCCCTGCTGTTGCCGTTCCCTAGTAGGAACTTTCTCTTGTCATAGACTGTCTCTTTCCAGCTTTTTTTTTTTTTTTTTTTGTTTTTTTAAGGAGCCCAACTCTGGGTGGTCAAGTGTCAATGCTGCAAACTTGAATTGCTTAATTGTGACTGAAATGTTAGAGGTGTTGCTAGTGATGCTACACAGAGGTTTAGATCAGGCTTTGCAGCAGTACAGAGCGATACGGGCATGGTACCAGAAAAAAGAAAAAGGAACAGGCTGCCCAGGGGGGTTGTGGAGTCTCCTTCTCTGGAGACATTCAACCCGCCTGGACACATTCCTGTGTAACCTTATCTAGGTGTTCCTGCTCTGGCAGGGGGATTGGACTAGATGATCTTTTGAGGTCCCTTCCAATCTCTAGCATACTGTGATACTGTGACCTTAGGAGATGTAGTCTCAACTTTAGGCAACTGTTTCTCCAGTTCCCTTTGCTCTGCATAGTTACTTATTCTGCTAGTGTCAAGTACTACTGTTTCAGAATTTCCAATGATTTACTGCCAAAGTAACACTGATGTCTACTTCATGTGGGTATAAGTAGTTTAATGAGATACAGGAAGGAAAAATTCACATTAAAAATAGGGGTGATTAACTTTCCTTTTGAAAATTGAAGAACTTGAATTTGTCTAATTTGTTTTATCAAGAGTAGTTTGACTTGGGCGGACATGATATTTATTTGGATCATAGAACTGTAGGTGAAAATGAGATGTCTCAAAAGCATCTTCTTTTACTTTTTGTTCAATTGCATTTCCCTCCTAATACTTCCAGTAGCTTTGATGTTTTCGGTTTTGCGTGATTCCTGAAGAACTTTTTGCTCAGTTATCAAAGACAAAATAAACATACAACCTCTGGTAAAGAAAACGACACAAAAAGTCCATGAGCTTTTAATACAGAACTAGCTCTGAAAGCAAGAAACTTCTTGTCCCTATGAGAAGGCATGCAAATTTTCAGCAGGAGGCAAGAAGAGTGCCTCATCATAAGCTCAAGGAAGCTGAGAGTTGAAAATAATTTTTCTTTTGAATGATTTTTTTTCAGCACTGCACTACAGAAATTTAGTTTTGTTGTAGTCATTCAAAACCGGCAGAATTTTTAGGAGACTATATTCCTTAATGCTCTCTTTCCTATTTGTATAGGTATTACCTTAAATTCAGCATAATACCTCTCTGAATGTTAAATATAGCTATGTGTAAACCAGTACCAAGCTGTAAAAATTACATTGCAAGGATGCATGAGAGCCATCCTTTGTTTTCTTTCAGATCTCATACTTTATTAGTTGCCGTGCAATTTGTTTATTTAAATACTTAATTTAGGAGTGACAGAAAAAAAGATTTCTTCTCTTTTGGGGTGTTTGGTCTACCAACGGTAAAGAGCTATTTTGTGATTAAATTTTTTTGTAGAACTAGCTTGTTTCAATACACATATTAAACATGGACCACAACTGGGAAGAGAGTAGCTTTAGTTTTAACAATGTGTTTCAGTCTAAAGCCAATGCAGATATGATCTAAATAGGGGAGAAAAGAGGAGCAGCAGCAGTCCAGCTTTGCAGCTCCTGTGATATTAGACATGTTCACCATTCCCATTGGTGCTAGTATGAAAGTTACCCGAGGACAGAGATATTTTCAGCAGTTATCCTTTTTTCTCTTCCTTATCTGTGTAACACTTCGGTGAAAGACACACTTCGTGTGGAACACCATTTGGTACTTTATACTTTTGTGGAAGCTTTTAAAGTCCTCTATCAATACGAACCATTTCAGTAATGGTTAACAGTCTTGAGCCCAAGTGGTCCAAAGAAATAGAAAGGAAAGAGACGAATAAAAAAAAAAAAAAAAGTCAAACATGTATTGGTATTCTTGTGCCTTTTTTAATGTGTTTTCCTTTATCCAAGGCTTAGAGGATACATAGAGGACTACCTGAGCTATCAAAATCATCAGAGGACTTTCCATAGGCATGAAAATTTCTTTCAATTTATTCATTCAGCCTAAATTGGGGTATGAAAGAATGGAACGGTACAGACATGTTTCTAAACAAGCTAGTCATCTGCTTTATCAGAATGATAATAAAACATAGGGCTCAGACCCTCCACAACTATAAACTTGTGTGGCTTCCAAGAAGCCATGCTGTCAGCTGAGCTTGGATGATTTGCATCAGGTGAAAATCTAATTATTTCAACAACTATAGCTTAGATAAACCCAATGTAATAAAGAAATGGTTCTTAGCACACAGTGGAATTAAAGCTAGAAGTGGAAGAGGAGCACTGGCAGTTCCTACTATCCTAAGCACTACAGCCAAACCAGGAAAGACTTAAGGAAATGACTCATAGTACTCAGAAGAAATAAAAACATCATAGTGATGGCAAGAAAAGCTAGGTTAATGTAACCGAACTGTTGAAGTCAAGTTTACTAGCCCACAGAGGCAGAGACAGGAAGCACTGAAATGACTGAATTACATTCCTAAAACAAGTCTGTAATAGTGTTTTATCAGGTTAGTGACTGTAAATGGCCAAGAACTTCAGTGGACGTGAAACAATACATTTTGCTTTTGGACATTATTACACGGACATGTTAGAGTAAATGAATTTGCACATGTAGCAGATAAAGATTTGATCCAGAGATCTTAGTGCAACAAATACTCTTTGGAAATACCATGAAGCATGTTCTTTAGTTTGCCTAATAAATACCTGACTCTCAATTTGCTAATATGCTACCTTTTAAAATGTTACTTTTTTAAATAATTGTGTGATTTGCCCAGAAAACTTCAAAAGTATGTATTGCTCTTAACAACAAAAAAGGTACTTCTTAACACAATCATTAGCAAGACTGATTTTGTAGGAATGATTGCTATCTTCCTCCATGAATGGGCTACAAATAGTAAGGCCAAACCTGGGCTTCCACTATAATTACTAAGATTGTATGCTGTCATAGAATTCATCCGAAAAGGGATTAAACCATAGCTTAGTATTTATTTCCAAACAATTGATTTAACAGTATTTTTCTAGAACAATTGATGTTGTCCACAGCACAATCTCTACTACTACTGTGGCTGCAGATCACAGGGTTGCATGATTGATAGCCAGTCTTCCTTCTTTTTTGAAAAAGCAGTCAGCTAATGGCAGAATGGAGGTAGTGGACACAGGTTAGCACACAAAGTCCTGAATAGATTTTATTTAGAATGTGAACACCTTGAGGTTGGTCAGATATTGGAACAGTTACATAGGGAGAGTGTGTTATTTCCATTATTGGAGACACCAGAACTTGACTGGACAAGGCTGTGAGCAGCCTGATCTAATTGGCCCTGCTTTGACTGTTGGGCTGGGTTTGATGACCTTCACCTTAATTCAGTCTGTGGTTCTATTTTCTTATATGAAATATGCTAAGGGTTTTTTTCTGTATTTACATTTCAAACCATTGTATGTTCTTAGTCCAGAAACTTTGTCTAGACCACAAGTTTCTAGTTTACTTATAAGGATGATATGTGGAACTTTGTTGAAGGCTTATACTGCTGTTAATATGCACTATATCTGCTAGTTGAAGCCATGACATATTCATGAGAAATCTGGCCATATTTTGTCATTAGTGTTCAAAAAACTCACGTACTAATGCTTTGTTCTAGTATCATTGATTATCTTTCCAGTCTCTACTTTTTTTTTCTGGTTTTGGATTTGTGCTGCACTCTTGTATTTCTTTTATATATCCCCTTTGGGAAAGAGAGCACCTCTGCTTTGATAACAGGAGCTGTGACTTTTCTTTTGTTCTGCATAATGCTTTGATTCCTGTGGATGGGGGGTGTGGGGACAGAGTTAGGTTTGGCATGAAAGCACTGTTTATTGTCTAATGGAGGCAGCTTTTAGTCTCTTCCCTGGAGCTTCATGTTACGATCAGCTGGTATCAGGTAAATACTCATCTATTGTATGGTAAACCACACTGATATTGTTTTTCTGCTGAGGAATTTTCTGGGAGCAGGCAGAGAAAGAATGCCAAACTGGAGGCTACTGGAATTATTGTCTTTCTGCATTTAGTTGGTCTAGGTGAGTACGTTAAAAAAAGTTTCTCAGAAAACCAATGGAATTAGCAGTCATTTTAGATTCATTTACAGTAGGAATGAAGCCTAACACCTTTTTGTGCCTCCAGAAACACTTGTTTGGTTTTTTTCTACTTGCTGTCTTCTTGCATGAGGTTTAGTCTGTCTCCAAAGCTGTAAAAAATACCAGAATTAAAGTAAATTTGCTTTTCAAACATTGCTTGGAGTAGTGACTGGCTAGGATTACCAGACACAAGTCATCATGGACCAAACAGGAGGTATAAAGTACAAGAGACTTTGCAAATGTATTTCTACATGTGCAAGCCTGCCTATATTCTGAGTGAACGCTATAGTGTTTGAACTGATGCGGTCACCAGAGTAGTTTCAGATATGCAGGCATGTCTTCTACAGCAACCTGAGGGGCACTGAAAGGCTTGGATGGCTTTAAGGTATGTGGCTTGCTGCACTCTGTCAAACCTACTAAAGTATGTAGCAATATTTTACTTCCCTGGATGTGTATTGCACTTCTATATGCAGTTATAATCTGGAGTTATGCATGGATGAAATGTGAAATAATCAAACAGTCTTCCATTCCTCTTTTTGTCCTAGTATGTACATGTTTAAATTAAATGAATCACTAACTTGAGTTGGTTAACCCTAGGGGAAGGCCTTTTAATTATTAACTGAAGTAGTTGTGGGAGTTTTTCATGTTTTGCTCTAAGAATGTTTTGCATTTTATACTAAAATGGGCTGAGTGTGTGTTATCTGACTCTGTCAGGATATATAAAATAAATCTTCTGATATCCAGTACAAAATTACTAGCTGAGACCACTCAATCAAATTAATCTTAATAGGTGCAGCAGTGATTCCAAGTAACCAGAGCAGTGCCCTTCATACTGCCATCACACACAAGAAAGAGCTGGTGGAGTTAGTGAAAAGTGGTACAATTTCAGAGTGATGTAAGAAAGCAGAGAGATGGGGTTTCTCATTTATGGGACGTAATATTGCAATACTAGGTCTTCTGAACAAATGCTGCATGCTGAATGAAGCTCACTTAACTAACCTGTACCCTTCCTGAACTCATTTCATGTAACAAAATGAATAGTAGTAGAGTGGCAAAGGGCATGTTGGTCTGTCTTGAGGTGAGAGCAGATGAAACATGCATAATCATTTATATATATCACAGTATCACAGTATGTTAGAGATTGGAAGGGACCTCAAAAGATCATCTAGTCCAATCCCCCCGCCGGAGCAGGAACACCTAGATAAGGTTACACAGGAATGTGTCCAGGCAGGTTTTGAATGTCTCCAGAGAAGGAGACTCCACAACCCCCCTGGGCAGCCTGTTCCAGTGTTCTGTCACCCTCACTGAGAAGAAGTTTCTTCTTAAGTTTAAGTGGAACCTCTTGTGTTCCAGTTTGTACCCATTACCCCTTGTCCTATCATTGTTTGCCACTGAGAAGAGCCTGGCTCCATCCTCGTGACACTCCCCCTTTATATATTTATATACACTAATGAGGTCACCCCTCAGTTTCCTCTTCTCCAAACTATAGAGACCCAGCTCCCTCAGCCTTTCCTCATAAGGGAGATGCTCCACTCCCTTAATCATCTTAGTTGCCCTGTGCTGGACTCTCTCCAGCAGGTCCCTGTCCTTCTTGAACTGAGGGGCCCAGAACTGGACACAATATTCCAGATGCGGTCTCACCAGGGCAGAGTAGAGGGGAAGGAGGACCTCTCTCGACCTACTGACCACCCCCCTTCTAATACACCCCAGGATGCCATTGGCCTTCTTGGCCACAAGGGCACAGTGTTGGCTCATGGTCATCCTGCCATCCACTAGGACCCCCAGGTCCCTCTCCCCTACACTACTCTCTAACAGGTCGTTCCCCAACCTATACTGGAACCTGGGGTTGTTCCTGCCCAGACGCAGGACTCTACACTTTCCCTTGTTATATTTCATCAAGTTTCTCCCTGCCCAACTCTCCAGCCTGTCCAGGTCCCGCTGGATGGCAGCACAGCCTTCTGGCATGTCAGCCACTCCTCCCAGCTTAGTGTCATCAGCAAACTTGCTGACAGTACACTCAATTCCCTCATCTAAATCATTGATGAATATATTAAATAATACTGGTCCCAGTACTGACCCTTGAGGCACTCCACTAGATACAGGCCTCCAACTGGACTCCGCCCCATAGACTACAACTCTCTGGCTTCTGTCCTTCAGCCAGTTCGCAGTCCACCTCACTACCTGATCATCCAGACCACACTTCCTCAATTTAGCTGTGAGGATGCTGTGGGAGACTGTGTCAAATGCTTTGCTGAAGTCAAGGTAGACCACATCCACCGCTCCGCCATCATCCATCCACCGTGTTATTTCCTCATAAAAGGCTATGAGGTTGGTCAAGCATGACTTCCCCTTGGTAAAGCCATGTTGACTGCCCCTCATAACCCTCTTATCCTTGACATGCCTTAAGATGGCACCAAGGATAAGGTGTTCCCTCACTTTCCCAGGGATGGAGGTGAGGCTGACCGGTCTATAGTTACCCGGGTCCTCCTTCTTGCCCTTTTTGAAGACTGGAGTGACATTTGCTTTCCTCCAGTCCTCAGGCACCTCTCCCGTTTCCCAAGACTTGGTAAAGATGATGGAGAGTGGTCCAGCAATGACTTCCGCCAGTTCCCTCAGCACCCGCGGGTGCATCCCATCTGGACCCATGGATTTATGGATGTCCAGATTGCTCAACTGGTCTCTAACCCATTCCTCATCGACTAAGGCAAACTGCTCCATTGACCTGGCTTCATCTGAGGTCTCAGGAGTACAGGGCTCTTCAGGACTGCCTCTGGCAGAGTAGACAGAGACAAAGAAGGCATTCAATAACTCTGCCATCTCTGTATCTTCTGTCACCAGGGCACCCACCCCATTCACCAGTGGGCCTACCTTGCCTCTGGTGTTAGTTTTATCTGCCATGTATTTGGAAAAGCTCTTTCTGCTGTCCTTGACCCCTCTCGCCAGATTTAATTCTAAGGAGGCCTTAGCCATCCTAGCTGCCTTCCTACATCCTCTAGCAGCAGCCTTATATTCCTCCCAAGTGGCCAGCCCCTCCTTCCATGACCTGTAAACTCTGCTCTTCCACTTGAGCATACCCAGCAGTTCCTTATTCAGCCACACAGGTCTCCTGGCCCTCTTCCTTGACTTCCTACGTGTCGGGATGCTCTGCTCTTGAGCTCGGAATAAGCAATTCTTGAATGCCAACCAACTATCTTGGGCCCCTTTACCTTCAAGCAGCCTTGCCCATGGGATTTCCCCTAGCAATTGCTTGAAAAGGCCAAAGTTTGCCCTGCTAAAGTCCAGGGTTGCAATTCTACTTGCTATTGTACTGGCCCTACCACACAAGATCCTGAATTCCACCATCTCGTGGTCGCTGCAACCAAGGCAGCCCTCAACCTTTACTGCTTCTACCAGACCCTCCTTGTTAGTGAGGATGAGATCCAGCAGCGCTCCTCTCCTGGTTGGCTCATCCACCATTTGCATGAGGAAGTTATCATCCATACACTGGAGGAACCTCCTGGACTGTGGCTGGGTTGCTGAGTAGTCCTTCCAGCAAATATCAGGGAAGTTAAAATCCCCCACGACGACCACGGCCTGTGACTGTGAGGCCGCTCTCAGCTGCCTGTAGAAGGCCTCGTCAACTTCCTCACCCTGATCTGGTGGCCTGTAACAGACACCCACAACAGTATCGCCCCTGCCAGCCTGCCCCTTAATTCTCACCCACAGACTCTCAACTCGCTCGTCCCCTGTTCCTGGACAGAACTCAGTACATTGCAGCTGCTCTCGCACATAAAGAGCAACCCCACCACCCCTCCTGGCTGGCCTGTCTTTCCTGGAAAGGACATAGCCCTCCATGAGTATATTCCAGTCATGTGAGCTGTCCCACCATGTCTCTGTATAGACACAGTCCAGAGATACAGCACGGCAGACATAATCCACTGGTAGATATACAGTTCCTGCAGGGACTGCAAATGTTGATGTAGAGAAACAACTTCTTGAATCCCTTTTGAGAGTACAGTAGTCAAGAGACTCACCTGTAATATCTTGTCCCTCAGGAAGGAGAGTGAGAAGGATTTAGATCTGTGGGGTAGGCACTCTGTGGTACCACAGTATCAATGTTTGGCTAATACTGTAAGAAATGTGGACATAACTATTCTGAAATAGCTAAAGCTGATTGATTGCACATACATTTCTTGGCACTGAGGTAGCTAGATAATTCTAGACAATATGTAAGATTATAAAGAAAAGCCATCATTCACCGTGGTGCTTAATTCTGGCTTTATGCGTACAAAGAACTTCACAAAAATCAACAGGCTTATATATGTGATTGAATTCATGTGTCTGCTCAAGTGTGTTGCTGGAATGGAGTCACATACTTTCAGCTGCAGCATGTGAAGCACTGTGCTTCGGGGAGAAAGTACAATCCCCAACAAAATATAATGGAAAGGAGGAGGTAAAAATATGCATTTGGTTGTTGCCATATGTCTGAGAGAACCCAAGTTTGACAAGTGAATCATATTGTGCAGTGGAGGCTAGTGTTTTGGCAGGTGGATTGTTGCTGACTTAAAGTAGATATTTTGATTCACAGCACAGTCTTCTGAACACCTTCCCCATGTTTTAGTAGGAAAAAAGGTCTATATAAGGACACTTTGGAAAACCTATTGACTACTAACATTTATTGTGGTGAGGGAGCATTGACAGTTAGATACCATTAAGATACTGGTGAAAATTCATCTTTTTGCATCATGAAACTGATAAAACAATAGCTAATCATTGAAAAACCTCAATGTGCTCACACCAGGTTAAGTTTCACAAGCAACATTCCTGTGTCTTACAAATGAACTGCCATGGCACTGTAATTCCTGAGCTATGAGAAAATGTTTTCTTTGGTTTACAGGTGGGTTAATATTGGAAATTCCTATGAACAGTGCCAAATATTATTTGTCTGATAAGGAATAACAGTTTAGTTTTTATCTTTTGGGAGAAATGCATCAGTCATCTGCACTCGGATAGCATGGAGGTAGAAAATTTCAGAATGGTCTTTTGTTTGGGGTTGGTTTTTTTTAATCTTCCTGCTTTAGTTAGATAACTTTAGGCAGGTGCAGAATGCCATTTTTCACCTCTTTGTTTTCTTCCTCATGACACATTAATTAGACTAAGGTTATGTTTGTAAAGATCTGCCTTTTTTTTTACTCCAATAGTTCAGGTACTACTCTTAAAGTCAATACAATAAATGAGCAGTTAGTTAAATCAGCGATTATCAGTCTCATGAAAGTAAGTACTGAGACATTAGGAGACAACTGCATTTTTAGACTCTTAAAAAAGATTTTGCATGTGCAGTTATTTTAATGCTTAGTCTGTTCTTAAAATTTGGGGTCATTTTCCATGATTTTTGATTACTTTGGTTGGAACAGACCCTTCATGTGCCCTTCATGATCAACAGTGCCCTTCACGATCAACTTGTCTGGCTGGAAATCTTGAGGAAGATGAGGTTCTCCAGCTTTGTGGGACTTTTTCCTCTCGCTTCACCAGTGGCATGAATTCTTTCAGGCCTTTTCTTCAGCAAGTGGCCCACGAGGTATGTTTCTTCTTGCAGCCCTTAGTCCAGCTGTACTCCCACTAGAGCAAAGCCAAAGGTCTGTACTGTAGTAAGAGAATTCTGCTCTGGTAGGGATTGCACAACTTGACCCAAGGGGACCTATGTCTGAGAAGTGACTGCAGGGCTGTGACTGATCAAAAGGCAAGGAAGGGTTTTAGTAATTGGCTTGCCTGTGGATAATTGTCATTTATTATGTTTTGCTACCACCCATGCCTTAAACCTTAGAACAGTTGCAGTAGTTAGAAGCTAAATACAAAGGACCTATGCAGTGGCTTTCAACATGCTGAATTCAAATAGAAATGCAGCATGAAGTGATCTGCGGGCCTGCATCTTTCTTGCAAGATGAATGTGTGATTAAAACAAGAATTAAACCAGAAAAATACTTAGTGAAGAATATAATGTCATTGACCTGGATCAACACAGTGACATAGTACAGTGCGGATAGTCCTTACCAGTTTATATAGCTCTTTAGATGATGCAATAAATGTTACTGCGTAAATATGAAATATCGTTTAGTTTACAAATGTGTTCCTCATGTTTTTTCCTTAGTGGTTCTATGAATTCTGGTGCATTGTTGTGAATATATCATCTTTCTTCCATCTTCCTGTCAAGCAGAATGCCTAGAGATTCTTCAGTCAGGCATGGTATGAAAACACATTGTGTCTGCAGAGGCTGGGTCTAAGCACTCCTGTGAGTAAGAACTTGGGACCAGACCCAGTTGCTTAGTCAGATATATCAGAAATGTGCATAATGTACCAGTGTTCTGACTGTTAATTGTAGCCTCATGTTCAGCCAGCACTACAAGGATGATGTATTAAAAAGCAGTCTGCAAATAATAATTTTGAAGAAGAAAATTATTTGGTATGTTTTTTTCTTATGTAAGAAATACGTATATTTTTCCACTCTTCTGACAAATGAAATAAGCTGTTTCAGGACTTTTTTTGTAATGCTGGAAAGTAAATGTACCTCTAATAGTTTATGATGGCTTGAAATCAGCGTTGGTAGAATGCCTAAAAATTCCTGCTTCCTGTTGAAAGCACATTCAGCACACTGGGACACATTTGTCTGGATGTGATATGCAGAAGGTCTACTTTTTTTATTTACACTAAATTTTCAGCGATTCCTGTTATTTCAAACCACATACACCCACGCAGCTATGGTTACATGGAATCTGTCTCAACGGGAATATATCGGGAGTAATTGTGTTGGTATGCCATCTTTTGTTGATAATTGGAAACTCTTGGATCTGACACAAGAAGTTAACAAATCCCCTGTACTTAGCCATATGTTTTAGAAGTTCTTGCAACAGTGATTTTCAGGTCATTTGACTGGCTGGAATTCGAGAAGAAACATATGGCTACTGCTTAGGTCCTGCCTTAGAGTTCTTAAGAGTATTGTTTCATAAACAGAAAAGAGTTCATTAGTGGGCAAATTATTCATAGATGTAACTGGAATTGTACCAGATATGCACAGGGACTCTTGAAAGTGTCTTTTTTAATACCCTACATTTGGAATTGTCTGAGCAGAGATATATTTCTCTTCTCAGTAAGACAAATAAAACACTACAAAGCTGTTCATCTTAGTTAAATCAAACTGCATGGCAAGCTCATGCTGAACACTTCTTGTGCGATTAAGAATAGAAAAAACTTGCTAATAAACAAATCGTGGATTTAGCTGCAACATGCATTCTGATGAACTGAGTAAAGCTATCACTTATAGTCAAATAATTGAAGTGCTCATATGCATAGCAAAGATGACTGTTTTTTTTAATTTAGTGGCTACATCTGCTTTAAGACTATTCCAGTTAAAGTGGTGCTTCATATTAATGTTAAAATATTCTCTGGTGCCACCTAATGGTAAAATTATTCAGTTACCCATTGTTTATTCTTGCTTTAAAGTATCCACCACATTTTCTATTGCATGTAGGTCTGCCAGGATCAGAGCTGTGGTTGAATATACATATCACAAAAAATATCTCCTGACCCAAATTGCTTCCAGTCAAAACATTACTGTTAAAGGAAAAAGCACAGTAAACCCTATACTACTTCCTTTAACTGTTTTAACTGAACTGGTTTTTAGAAGGTTTGGATGCGAGCCTTAACCAAACCAACTCGAATTTGAATCAAAGCTTCACCTTGAAAATAACCCACAATTTTGTAAAAGACCAAATAAAAACCACAATATGCTGTTCACCCTTATTTTATTGGGAACCAAAAGATAGGGATCAAAATTCAGATAGGGATCCTGTGTTTGTGTCTAGATTTTTTTACTGTGTTCTTGCCACAATGTTGCAATTCCCTGGTCCTACATGGTTTCCAGGAAGCAGAAAGATGCCTCTTTGAATGAGGGAAATACAGTATGGATGTGTGGCAACAATGCCACTCACTTGCACTATCTTCATAGACTTTAAGTGTTTCAGAGCACAGTTGGTAGCTCTACAATGAATGCACTCCACAGGGCAGTCAGAGTGCTGGAGGGTGTACAAAGGGACCCCCTGTAGTAGGTGAGGGTCAGTACAAAGTGAAAGACCTGCAAGCCAAAACAGATCCAGAAACTCTACAAAGCTTGCTGAGACACTCTTGATGTCATGCTGTGAAAATTTACTTACTTTTCTTAGGGAGTGGGTGGGGAACTATTCTATTGGGGGGGGGGGGGGGGGGGCATAAATTCCTGTACTAGACAAAGTGTATTTGAATATTTTCCTAAAGTCTGTAGAAAAAGATGTAATTCTTTATTCTTATAAGAAGCTAGAGGGAGGGACAGTAGCCAAAGGATGTTGCAAGATTCTACTTAAATAATTTCTCAATCCTCTGGAAAAGAATGTTCAGTATGTTTTGACTGATCAATTCTGCTATCACACATTTTCTGAATACCTGGTTAGGATGGAATTAATAGAGTTGAGGCAAATAAAGAGCAATACCCTAGACACACAGAACAGTTTTATCCAAATAGTTGAAATATTAGTGCCAATTTCTGAAACTCAAAAGACTATTAAATAATTTAATTGTCATTTACTCTAGTCAGAATTGACTGTGCCCAACACAACGTGAGCTGTGCTTTTCCACTCTAATGTCCTGTTTTGAACTATAAACTTACAGGGTTTTTTGGATGTTCTGAATCACCTTTCAATTCTATCTTTGAATCTTTTCTTCAAGAATAACTACCCTTGCAACAAAAACTATTTTGCATGAATAGGAGTTGTGATATCTTTTGTAGAGTAGCTACATTTCAAAGTGAAACCATCTGCCTTTTTGCTGTAGAATAGTTGTGTTTTGGCTAACAGTTGTCTTTGTAGCTAATTAAATTCCATTCTGGGAAAAAAATAAAGACCCACACCTTGCTTCTTTCTGTCAGGTATTCTAGAAAGTTGGGAATCAGTACCTATATATAAAGTGGATAAAGTAGTTATAAAAGTAGCATTTTTTCCTTTGCTTAAGCATGACTAGGGAGGAAAATATTATGGGCCAAATTGTTTGCAGATGTAACTGTTGTGGTTTCGTTGAGTTACGGACAGATTTTAAAAGACTTTGTCCCACTAGGAGATATTATGCACAAAGCACTTCTGATGGTCTAGCCAATTTGTGGGTTCTCAGTCTGAGCTGAGAAACTGGCACTATATGCTTAGGGGCATCTGGTTTTGAGGACTGTGCCACATTACAAAACCAGAGAGTTTGGCCCACTTGTGAAACTAACTGCCTGAAACAAACCTTTAATTTTTTTTATTATATTTTTTTTTAGGTCAACCGAGTAATAAAATTGTGTTTCCTTCTTCGAGTTGTCAATAAAGAAAGGAATCCTTTTCTGTGGGTGGATGGCTGGTGTCCTCAAAGGCACTAGTCACTGACAGTAATGCTTAATATTGGTTCTCTCTTTGGCTGGGATTCTTCTATATGAAAAAAAGGCCAAAGAATCCTCCAAGTTAAAAATTTCCACCATTTACAGTAAGCAACCTGAGGCCTCCTGATTGTCATTGTAAGCAAACTGTTCTTGCTTTCATGGTCCTTCATGAATCTGCAGCTGACAATCCACAGTCATGGGTACTGTCAACTTCAAATGCTTAAAAATCATTAAACTGGTCCCAGGTTATGAGATTGAGATACTGTTAAGCCAAGTAGATCATGCATACAAATACTTCCTGTATATCAAGAATGTGAAAAGGTGAAGGAAGGAATTAACTAAATACAATTATAGGGGTGCAGTGGATGAAGCATTAGGAGATGAGCCCTTGGTACCACTGCAGTGAACAGCAATAGGTCTGCTTGTCCCACACAATTAATTATATGACAAAGTTGTAAACATCCTGGAAACACAGTGAGAACAAGCAATGCTATGCATGTTGTCAGTAGCTTCATTAGCTCCTGAAATTATGGGAAACTCCGACCATCTACTTTTTTCAGTCTTCTTTACTTTTTTAATTTCTGAAACATCATCTGAGTTATGATCTATGGCAAGTTTTTCCAGTCCCTGCTTGTGATAATTTCTTCCAAGACAAGTTCAATGGGATTTGAAAGAATGGATTTATTTGTTAAGGAGTCTTATGTGTGGCTGGGTGAATGTGTGGAGACAGCTTTAATTCTGTTCCTTAGTAGTTCCTAAAGCACACATTGCTCAGGGATGACTTGATATCTGTCCAACTTCACATGGAATTATTTGAAGCATAGGTTTTATGAAAATGAAGACGAGTTCAGTAAGAGCCTTTACAGATTCTCACCTATCACCTTACAAATGTACTTAGTATATCATATTATCAGTTATGTGCATGCATAAGTATTGATTTAAAATAATTTTCCAAACAGATGGTGCTTACCTTCAACATCCCTGAGTCCTACTTACCTCATCAGTGAGGCCTAGGAAACCAGTCAACTTGCAGCTGTGCTCATGTAACTGAAAGATCCACTCAAATAGCCAACATTAAACTTCCTAGTTAATTGTGTGGCCTTACAAGAGCCAGATTATGTCTTAAGATCATAGTGGACATGTATCTAACCTGTTTAAAGCCATCACCAAGCTCTTCATGTCTCCACAGAAAAGTATGGGAGTGCACACAAGTACTTTCTGTCTTTAAATTTGATGTTTTTCTCAACCATGGCACCACCTCAGCTTTGCTGTATAGTGCCACTTGGTTGCCAGGCTGGTTTTGACTTATGCCAGAAGAAAGAAGAAAGCAGAAGAGCTATACTTTAACTATTTGATTCAAGGACCAGTTACGGTTTTGTGGGGTTTTTACGTAGCTAATCTGTCAAATGTGAAATCCTCATCTCACAGAACATTACCTTAATAGTGTGTTGTCTGTGGTTATTTTCAGAGGTCTCTAAAGGGGACTTTGAGATTATTTCCATACAGTCACGGTCTTGGTACGGACAACATGCTGCCTGCTGAGTTCTTCTATTTGTGTGAGTCACGAGCTACAGGAATACTAGGGCCTTAGTAGGTTTATATGCTGTCCAGAGACAGAAATGAATCAGTAGTGAAGCTCAACCTAGCACAATCTTCCTTCTGCTGGAAAGAGAATGAAAAAGTGATTAGTATCATAGTTATCACTGTGGTGCTGGTGCCTGGAAAATCCTACAGAAGGGTCAGGACTGATGTATCCCACTGGCTGCCTTTATTAGGGCTCCTGCAGAGCCCTGCTGAAAAATTAATGCCCTTCTTGTGAAATCTCTCTCCACGCAAAAAGGCTTCCTGAGTTGCAGGCAACTTATAAAAATGAGAGCTCAGTGCAAAATGTGGATCCAGGCTGGGCCTTTCCTTTCCTTAGAAGATTCTAACAGACTCAAATTTTACCTCATTACCTTCAGATTCTTCATGCTTCTGCTCCCACCCTAGCCTCTGAAGGTCTTCTTTCCCACTAGGTTCTACTTTTAGAGCAAATTACCATAGGAGTCTGAAAAAAAAACCCCCAACATTTCAAACTGAGGTCCCAGGTCACCTTCTCGAAACCCTACCTGTGTTGCTCATGACCAATACCTGCAAAAAGAAACAGCAAGCTGGTGCTTGCCTCTTCGGTCTATGCTGCTGCTAGCCAGTGGAAGGCTATCCTTGTTAAAACACTTTCATCAGCTTGAGGTAGAGGAGCAGGATTGGAGAGAAATTTCCTCAGAAGTACAGTTTTCAGGGATGGCTCTTAGTCCCTGTAAGCAAATCCTCAGTCTCTTACAGAGGGCTCAAGATCAGTGACCAAATTCCCTGAAGAACAAACCCCTGAGAAATGGGTTTATTTGTCCCTGTCCCAGAACACTGGTGAGACATCCAGCTCTGGTGCTGCTCAGGTGCTGCTGTCAGTGAGGCAGGGAAGTAATGTTCCAAAGAACCTCCCTCGTGGCAAGACCACTACAGGAGAAGATATGGAGTTGTCAGGAGGATGCCTGAGATCACAACTTGCTGGGCAGATTGTGTCTGAACTACCACTCCCCACTTAAACCTCATGAAATCTGTGACTGTCCTTGGCACCACTGTATTTCTCTGTTTTGCAGGAGTTTTGGCCCCATCAGTGATTGCAGTCTTGAAAATCTTGGAGGAAGTGGAAACACTGGTGTTAGAGTGCTTTCAGCAAGTGCCCATTTTCTTTTGTTCTTCGGCTGTCACTTTTAATTTTAAACAAGAGCAACCACATGAATTTGGAACACTTGAAAGACTAAAAGAAAATAAAATGTAAGCTCCTTGGATTTTTCTTGTATCTGTTCCTCCTTAATCTTATCAGCAAGATGCTTGGCTTTTTAAATTTGCTGAAATATTTACTCCTGATAAGCCTTATCAAATGAGCTCTTTCCACCTCTCATGCAGCCTGATGCTGCCCTCTTGCACTTGCGGGCCTGGTAGCAGCTTTATGTGCTGCCTGGGATGCTCAGCCAAACCTTGGCAGCACTGCCTGCTGGAGCGGCAGTGGCTTGTGCCAGCAGCGTTTGTTAGCCCAGTCCTCTGGGCTCACCCTTGAGTTGTACCATGTTGCTTTGCAGAAGAATGCAACGCAGGAGTGAGACATGCTTATTGTTTGCCTCTTCTAGAAAATGTAGCTGCTTTTTACAATGTTACTTCTTAACATTCCTTGAGAGACTTGCCCAGGAAATAGCTGCTGTTTTGCAAGAGAAACACATTCACCTGTCTGTGCTTTGTTACCCTTCTGATTTCTCAATCCAGCATGTGCCAAATAGGTAGCACAGAGCAGTCATGCATCTTTTGTTCACCTTCACCCCGAAAGATACAATAATCTATTTTGTTTTGCTTGGGTTTTTTATTTTGCTCAATGAGTGTTCATTTGCCAAGTCATCCATTTTTTTCTAAATGCCAGAGAGCTTCAGTTGTTTTAAGAGCACCTGAAAACCTTTGGCATTTTGGGGTCACTGGTTTGGACTTGCTGTCAGTGCTAATATTATCTGACTTTCAAAATTAGATTTTAAGCCTTGTGCAAAGCTGCATGTAGCCAGGATGATTAACTGCAGTGTCCGTGGTTCATAAACTCCACCCACCAAACCCCAACAACTAATAGTAATGAACCCAACGTGGGGGCGATGTGTAGACATGTAAACAAACGCATCAGCTCTGTGTCTTTGAAAGCAGTTAGTGAGCAAGATTTCAGCCGAGCCAAAATAGCAAGACTATTTTCAACATATTGCTTTAAGCTTGAAGCAAGTCTTCCAAGTGGGAAGGCTTAAGCCAGAAAAAAACATGCAAAGATGAAATAAATAAAAA
The DNA here is from genome assembly GCF_963264785.1 of Psittacula echo. NCBI lineage: Eukaryota > Metazoa > Chordata > Aves > Psittaciformes > Psittacidae > Psittacula > Psittacula echo. Next base: position 50,726,182 of record NC_137743.1, read on the forward strand.
AGCTGCTCAAAGCTGTGGCTGCATCACTGCATGTACTTGTGGGCACATAGGGAACAATTTCTAAGACTACCAGAACCACTTTGAAGGGTTTATTTACATTTGTTAGAAAAATCAAAGTAATAGGGAATGAATAAATGGGCTGTTAAATACAGGAGGAAAAAGGAATGACAAAATACATGATTCTCAATGTCAGTTAAATTTTAACACATAAATGTTATCAGTCCTTGAACCCAGTGTCAGCAACCTCTACACCAGTTTAAGGCAGTAGTATCTTTCAAAGTGTATAACTTAAACAATCGATTACTGCCTTAAGTTAATTTTAAAGTTTCCAGTAATAGCAGTTGTATGAAATACTGGAAGGAGATGCTGAAGAGCCCCTTGTACTGGTTTGCAGCTTACAGGTATACACAGTGGCAAACTTAGAAGCCCATGCTTTGCTATTTCATTGTTTCAGATACCAGAACCTCATTTCCCGAATGTAAGTGGTGATTTGTGAGGATAAGCACAGCAAAAGGGGATGTGGATATGAAACCTGTTTTCTTTTACTACTTGCCTTCTTTATTTTTGGTACCTGACATCCCATTTTCCCATTTGGAGAGGTGGTTTGGCAATGGAGCGATTCTGTAAAAATGCTGGGAAGAGATGTATGGTCTCAGGCTTTGATCTCAGCTGTGACAGGTCTTGAGCTATGATAGCTGGAAGCACACAAAAGCTGGCACTTACCACTGAACACTAGGAAAAATACTTTGGCTTGATGATAACGATGTTGAGGACTTACTTTAAATGATCCACAAAAGCAAAACATTGCTCTTGAAATGCTGTTCTTCATGAAGATATCTCTCTGCATATTCTATGTGACTCATATTCAATGGGGATGGGTAGCAGATGGGAAGAACTGATGACAGCTTAGGGCAGGCTGGGCAGAAGGAAGTGGGCTTCCCTAGAAATCCAGTAAGGAAGACTGAAGAAAGCATTAAGAAAGGAGGTACATGTGGCTTGGGAACTATGTATGGTCAGACTGCAGCAGGCAAGCACTAGTCAAATGGGATGGCGAGAAGATGGAAAGATGCCAAACTGCTTTGAAGAAGGACTTCTGATTGTTGAAGACAGATCTCCACACAGGTGCAGTTGGTAGGGGGTAGGAAGAGCACCAATGGCATAATGCAGCACCTATGGTTTTGTTGTGGACAGAGCTCTGAAACTTCACTTCCAGGACAGAAGTCATCAAAGTGACACCCAACTTAAAATAACTTTTAATACAAAGGGTGCCTCATAAGCAGGGTATGGGCATGACTGAATTGAAAACAGTTTTGCAGTTTGGCGCACACAGGCAGAAACACAGTAGAAAGATCAACAGAGAGGAATGTTCTCTGCTGCTCCTGGGGTCTGTATTACAGACCATGGCTGACTGCATGTGTAGGGGAGGAGGGCTGATAACTGGAGGGCAGGCTGCCTGCTCTGCTTATATTAGAGGCAATGGGTTGTGACAGAACAGCATGTTCCTCTCTATAGCCAAGCTCTCCCCCCCATGTGCAGGGGCCTTTGCTGATGGAAGGACTGGTATGTGTGGGTGGCAGTTTCTCCTGTGAGTGAGGGACTAGCATCACTTCTCCCAGCAGCAGCAGTAGCAGCTGCTGTGCTTCTGTCACAGCCCAGGCTGCAGGAGCAGGAAGTCAGAGTCTTCAGAGTTCCCCTCTGGTCTCTGCCTCAGCCAGTCCTCTTATGTGTGGCAGTAGGAAGGGAGAGGTGAAGAGGAGCTGGTGAAGCTGGGAGGAGAAGGAGAATCTCTTGGCTCTTCCCAAAGTCCTCCTGAAATATCTGCTGATCTCCAAACCTGCCCTTTTTTCCCTCCAGATATTAACTGTCAGTCAGCTCAGTGCTACACCAAGCTTTTGCTGCTCATCTCTGACAGCTCAGCTCTCCTTCTGCCCTCTTCCAGACTCTCCTTTTAGCCCTTCCTCAAAACCTCTTGCCTACAGCCTTAAACCAAATTTTTGCTGAGAAGTCTAAAGTCAGTTCTGTTATGAAAGACACATTTTCTTAGAGGCATTGGTATCAGGAAAGGTGCCAATGTGTCTTCCTCTTCCAAGTGACATTTTTGTGGCATTTGTGTACACAGGGCAAAAGCAATGCTCTGACCAGCTGAGGGCAGTGAATTAAGAATATATTGCATCTGCAGTTAATCAGATCTTCCTGTTCCTCCTCTATTAGTATTATGGTTGTTACTACAGTCATTTGTAGGGCATCTAAGTGAAGTTCATCCAGAATAGAGATGCTTGAAATTGAGGAGGAAAGCAGAATAAAACATGAAGATTTCCAAGTGAAGATGACATCTGTTGCTCTTTGAGCTCAGACTATGTGAGCGCATGATGACCTCTTATGTGACTTGGCTGTAGCCATCAGTCCTCATCCTGTGAGATGGCTGCAGAATGGAGTCCCTGAGCAGTGTGGGTCATCAGGATACTTGATGGCTTCATATTCTTTCTGTAGTCTTTCCTAAAGAAGTAAATTTCATGCAAATTAAGAAAATGACCAACAAGCAGGAAAATTAGGAAGTTTGCCAGAGTGACTGGGTGGTGAAGAGAAGGCTTGCCTTGGAAAGAAGGCAGCGCAGCTGCCAGCCCGTGTAATTAGCCAAAAAGCCTGCAGAGTGTGGAGAGGAGGTCACAAAGTGCACAGCTTCTGCCATGGCACTGCTCAATCCAGAGTAGTGCCTGCAGGAATGTAAAGCCTAGCCAAAGCCCATATATTGCAGCTGTTCCTGTGTGAAGGCCAGAACCTTTCTGGGCTAGTGAGTCTGCTAATGTATAGCATGCACTGTACAGGGTGCACAATTCTATGAAGGCTTTGGAGAAGGAAATGCATGATCCTCTGCACAGAGGACTGATTCAGTCCTTACCAAGTGCATCTGAGCATGATGGGAGGTAATAATTATTCAGAGTAAACTAGGACCTTGATGACAAAGAATTGCAAGTGAACTTCTGAAATATACAGTAACAGAATTAATCATCTGTATCTTTGCTTAGTGTAACTGTAGAGGAAAAAGAATTATGGTAGGCAAGATTTTCTTGGTAACCTCTGGGTCAGTGGATCTATCGTATCTCCTTATATGTAAATTCCAGTCCTGCCAGGAGCCTATGTTCAAAATATTTTCTGCTGATAACTGAGCATATGGAGGCTTTTATGAGTTGTTGGTTTGTTTGGGTTTTTTTTTTTTTTCAAATTTTCTTTATACTGTCTCCCTTGTCATCTGAGGAAGGTTATCATGGAAAAAAGACAACAAAAAAAGTATTTGTCAGGATTTTTACTACAAATATTTTCCTTCTATGATACTTAATACAAAACCACATTTAATTTTTCCTAAATCAATTCATTCATTGATAAAGGCTGGGTTAAGGATATAAAAAGTGAGTATATTACACTCAGGAGTCGCACAGTAATAGATTGGGTTTGATATCAGAGATTATAGATAAAAACCTCATTTCTGTGGCCAGATTCCTTACATGTTGCTTTCCTCAATGGACAGCAGCACAGCAGTGTGTTTGTATGTTTCTTAGGAAAGCTGGATCCAGACCTGGGCTGAATGTTGTCTGTTTCTAAGCAAGTATATTTTATCTATGGAAAGGAAAGCCAAGCAAGCATGCAGGTGATAGGGGAAGATGTATTTCAGCCTGCTTTACTGAAGGCATGGAGCTCTATACCAGTTTCATTCCTTTTATTAATTTCTTTTTTGTCTCCATCCCTGTTCAAGCAGTGGAGAAGTTCAGCTTCTCAAAAGCAGCTTGACTTGTGGTGTCACTCAGTTCCTCATTAGCTGATGCAGTTACAAAAAGTAGAAAACTCTCTGGGACTTTAAAATAATGATGTGTGTTTCTTGAGAGGCATTTCCCATCACTTCTGTATTGGAAGCTTTTTAGGTAACCAATCTATTTCTCATGGGTGCCATTGTGGGTGTTTTATTTCCATGTGCACAGATTTGTTTTGCAGGTCTGTTTTCAATGTCTGAATGAATCAGCTGAGAGGAAAAAAAAAACTTAAACAGGAAAGAAGATGCAAAAGTAAGCATAATAATCTAGACAAACAAGAGGTTTCCTCCTTAGAATTTCACAGCTTTAAATCTTTTGTGTGTCAGCATAATTTAAACTGCACAGGCTATGGCATTGATTGGCATATATTTTGATAATAGTCTTCATTCATTCACTGCAAAACGTTTCTTTAAAACCTTCAACATTTTTTTCTGGTCTTCACAATTTTGCTGTGATATCTGATGGGGATGCCAGATGGCCCAAAGAGATATATATCAAACAGGTAAAGGGTCCCTGCATCCAGCCCTTTGATGGTCTCTGTGGTGACAGCTCGCTGAAGATTTATATCATAGAAATACTTGCACAGCACTTTCTCTGACTTGGGTCGAGATTCAGGCCCAGAGCACCTGTCCACGCTCTGCAGTTCCGTCCAGACCTGATGTTCTTCAATCCTTTTCTTGTACACACAGTACTTGCTCTTCTCTTGTGTTCCTAGCCAGGCAACAGTGACAGAGTTGCAGGTCCTCAGTTTACTGAAGGACTTGATTTTTAAGCTCTCTGGAAGAAGTGGGAATAAGGGCTTGTGGAAATGGGTTGACACCTGTACTTTCACAGAGGAGTTAGACTCCTCTGTGGAACTAAGCTGCACCAAATATGTGTCCAACATCTTTCCCTTCAGTGAGAAATACCTCAGCCCTGAGATGTTTTCCGATGCCACTGGTTTGCCATTCTTAGTTATGTGAACCCGTACTTGGCCACGACACAACTGAAAGGTGAATTGTATTTTCTTGTGCCTTGCCTGGTACCGCAGGCTGTAAAATTTCTGCTTTTTCCCATCCAAGATAATCTGAATCATTTTCCCATCTTTCAGCTCCCTCACCTTAGGTTCAGGTTCTTCCAGAGTTCTTGCAAATGTCCCAGTGTAAGCAGCACTGGCGTTTGTGAGGAGATTGACAACAAAAACGTCAAAGTAATACTGGGTGCTGGGACTGAGATTGGGCACTGTGTAAGTGTTCTTGGTACCCATGCATATCTGCCTGACTTCTCCACTACTCACTTTGTTGATGACACTCAATTCGCTTTTGGACAATATCATCACCTGCTGCGGTTCAAGAAGGTATGGAGAGAGAGACAAAGCTAATGTAGGCGGCAGTTTCATTCCAGAGGATCTGATTGCTGTCTCAGCGGCACATAAGCTCTTATAGTTGTGCTTTTCATTAACCAGAAGACAGTACTGAATGTTATCTCTACGTTGCAAGACAGAGGGACTGTGTTTCCAGGTTAGAGTCACAGTTGTATGCCCAATGCCAATAACATCTATCCGTGGATCCATTGGAAGTTCTGGATAGAGGTGCCCAGATGTTGTGTCAGTTGTTAAGTATACAGTAATGTGAGTGTCTCGCTCAGTGGATAAGAACTCTAGCATATAAAGGGCAGAATGAGAAGACATACCCATGTAAGTCTCTACAGAATTTCCTTTATAGTTAAAAATGGTGGACACCATGCTTGGAGCCTTCTGAAACATTGAGACCTCTTGTGTGCTATGATCACCTGCAGGCAAAAAGCAGACTTGTAGCTTATTTTTTAAAACAGATGTGAAATAAAGCACATTGCATAGCTTTTATTGTTCATATGCCAGGGAACATCATATTTTCTTCTTGAAAACAATTATAACTAAAAATTCTTTTTGCTACTAGCAATTTATTAAAATAAAAATTGACTAGCTTTTATTTTAGCAGTGCAGTTGTAGAATTATGTTTTCAAAAGGACAATAATTATAAACCCACAACTTGCAAAAGCCTGACTTGCATTGTCCCTGATGTCCCTATAATTTTCTTCTCCAATGGCTATCTCTTCATGTACTTTACTTCAAGGAGACTCACACTTTCTGTGAAAGGGGGTTGATTTGGTTTAGGTTTGTGTCATCATCTCTTGTGAAGAAGGAAAATTTATCACTTCAAGGGAACATATTTGAATTCCTCAGTAAGGTGTACCTGCCTGACAGGTAAGAACTTGTTAAGGGCAGCTTTCAGATTTTAGTTTGAAAAATTAATTCAAAAAATCATGAAAGAGAATGGAATTTCCTTTTAGGCTAAAGGCAGCATAATGCCCACTGCCATGGTAGGTGGTATTCCAAGAAAAATAAACAGCCAAATCTTCTCTGCATTGCTGTAGGGAGCAAAATGATAGGTTGAAGTGGCCTGAGCCACAGAAAAAAAGCTGAGGCAGCAGAGGGAAATCTGAGCCAGTACAAATGGTTTATGAAGCTGATCTGTATTTGCGGAGCCCTGAAGACACAGGGTTTCTCCCAGATATTAATCTTAGATTTAGACTTTGGCATTTAATCCTTAGTTTACTTGACTCAACTGCAAAATCCCATGGGCTCCCATGCTTTACTCATGGAGACAGAGATGTCCTCTTCAGCTCATGTCAGTTTACAGGAGAGGAAAGCATGAGTTGTTTAAGCTTGCAGGGAATTTCCTATAACACAACTCCTTAAGAATAGCTTACGCTTTCTTTATCTCTGCTTAGGCAGACTGAGGGTCTTACCTCGTTCTGCTTTTCCAAGGAAACTTGCCGAAGCCTTGTGCACAAGTATGCTCCATTCGATGGGAACATCACAGGGAGTCACTGTTATTGTGAAAGGTGCGAGGGCTCTGCTTTCCTCCAAGGCAAAGTAATACCTGTAAATGTAGATTAAAACCAGAGGGAAAGTGTTAGGAAATTCAAGTCTAACTGAGACTCCTTGGAATCAGCCATTCTGGTGTGGGTCACTCCACTGTGGGTAGAAATGACTTGTCACTTGAGGTTCATCAACATAAGGGGATGATGAATGTCTGAAATCTTCAGCTGTGGGAAGAATACTTAGTGTGGGTTTTTTTCTGATCCACAAATATTTGCTGAAAGATTTATGCACTTATAGGCACTATTTTTCCCACCTTAAGATATATTCACAGAATCACAGAATATTAGGAATTGGAAGGGACCTCAAAAGATCATCTAGTCCAATCCCCCCGCCAGAGCAGGAACACCTAGATGAGGTTACACAGGAATGTGTCCAGGCGGGTATTGAATGTGTCCAGAGAACGAGACTCCACAACCCCCCTGGGCAGCCTGTTCCAGTGTTCCGTCACCCTCACTGAGAAGAAGTTTCTTCTCAAGTTTAAGTGGAACCTCTTGTGTTCCAGTTTGTACCCATTACCCCTTGTCCTATCATTGTTTGCCACTGAGAAGAGCCTGGCTCCATCCTCGTGACACTCCCCCTTTATATATTTATATACACTAATAAGGTCACCCCTCAGTCTCCTCTTCTCCAAACTATAGAGACCCAGCTCCCTCAGCCTTTCCTCATAAGAGAGATGCTCCACTCCCTTAATTATCTTAGTTGCCCTGCGCTGGACTCTCTCCAGCAGGTCCCTGTCCTTCTTGAACTGAGGGGCCCAGAACTGGACACAATATTCCAGGTGCGGTCTCACCAGGGCAGAGTAGAGGGGAAGGAGGACCTCTCTCGACCTACTGACCACCCCCCTTCTAATACACCCCAGGATGCCATTGGCCTTCTTGGCCACAAGGGCACAGTGTTGGCTCATGGTCATCCTGCCATCCACTAGGACCCCCAGGTCCCTCTCCCCTACACTGCTCTCTAACAGGTTATTCCCCAACCTATATTGGAACCTGGGGTTGTTCCTGCCCAGATGCAGGACTCTACACTTTCCCTTGTTATATTTCATCAAGTTTCTCCCTGCCCAACTCTCCAGCCTGTCCAGGTCCCGCTGGATGGCAGCACAGCCTTCTGGCATGTCAGCCACTCCTCCCAGCTTAGTGTCATCAGCAAACTTGCTGATAGTACACTCAATTCCCTCATCTAAATCATTGATGAATATATTAAATAATACTGGTCCCAATACTGACCCTTGAGGCACTCCACTAGATACAGGCCTCCAACTAGACTCTGCCCCATAGACTACAACTCTCTGGCTTCTGTCCTTCAGCCAGTTCGCAGTCCACCTCACCACCTGACCGTCCAGTCCACACTTCCTCAATTTATCTATGAGGATGCTGTGGGAGACTGTGTCAAATGCTTTGCTGAAGTCAAGGTAAACCACATCCACTGCTGTGCCATAATCCAACCACCTTGTTATGTCTTCATAAAAGGCTATGAGGTTGGTCAAGCACGATTTCCCCTTGGTAAAGCCATGTTGACTGCCCCTCATAACCCTCTTATCCTTGATATGCCTTGAGATGGCACCAAGGATAAGGTGTTCCATCACTTTCCCAGGGATGGAGGTGAGGCTGACCAGTCCATAGTTACCCGGGTCCTCCTTCTTGCCCTTTTTGAAGACTGGAGAGTGACATTTGCTTTCCTCCAGTCCTCAGGCACCTCTCCCGTTTCCCAAGACTTGGTAAAGATGATGGAGAGTGGTCCAGCAATGACTTCAGCCAGTTCCCTCAGTACCCGTGGGTGCATCCCATCTGGACCCATGGATTTATGGATGTCCAGATTGCTCAACTGGTCTCTAACCCATTCCTCATCGACTAAGGCAAACTTCTCCAATTTCCTGACTTCCTCTGGGGCCTCAGGGGTACGGGGCTCCTCAGGACAGCCTCCAGCAGAGTAGACAGAGACAAAGAAAGCATTCAGCAACTCTGCCATCTCTGTATCTTCTGTCACCAGGGCACCCACCCCATTCATCAGTGGGCCTACATTACCTCTGGTGTTGGTTTTATCTACCATATATTTGAAAAAGCTCTTTTTGTTGTCCTTGACCCCTCTCGCCAGGTTTAATTCTAAGGAGGCCTTAGCTTTCCTAGTTGCCTCCCTACATCCTCTGACAACAGCCTTATATTCTTCCCAAGTGGCCAGCTCCTCCTTCCATGATCTGTAAACTCTCCTCTTCCATTTGAGCTTACCCAGCAGTTCCTTGTCTAACCACACAGGTCTCCTGGCTCCCTTCCTTGACTTCCTATGTGTCGGGATGCTCTGATCTTGAGCTTGGTAGAAGCAGTCCTTGAATGCTAGCCAACTATCCTGTTATTATACTTATTATTGTATTATATATTATATATATTATCTCAGTACTTACCTGGTTATTTTGGACGATGGATGTGATTAAACTGAATGCCTTTTAGATAACTACTAGCTGGCTAACTATGGGGAATTTGGTATGCTTTTCCCCAGGATTTCCTTACTGGAGTTCAGTGAAACTTCTTAGAGCCTATCTTCCCTCATATGTGGTTACATACCTGGGTCTTCCCGGGTATCAAATAAAGTGGGTGTAACAGAATGGTTTTAGCCAGTCCTGAACATTATCAGACATCAATGGCAGTTTTGGAACAGGTCAGTCCTAAATTACTTGCCTTCATGACAGAAGCTGCTGCATGTAAGCAGTATGAAGTGACATCTGTTCTACTCTGTTAGGTTTTGATCCCAGCCTCCTGCCCCATTCCTTTGGTTTTCTGTTTATTTCTGTTGTTTTGGCCTATGTGGACTGTATACAGACACAGAAATGTTTCCACTTGTGTCACTCACTCTGCAGTTAAATGAAGGCAATTCAAGGGGTTTTATTCAACAGTGAGACAAGCCTAGTCATTATGGATAGATCATGTGAGCCTTGAGGTCTGGCTTACTTTCAAGATCTGTGTACTGGGCCACAGTCAAGCTTCACTGGAAACAGTTTCACATTCTTGAGTATTCTACTTTAAGGCAAAATTTGTCATCTCTGGGTTTCCTGTTTGGATGGCTCTGGGGTTCATAAGGTCCTTACCTGATTATGCTAAACTGAAAGGGGTTTGGCTTCCTGATTGCAATCTCAATGTTATGCCACAAGAGCACAGTGAAATTAACTTCTTTGAGATTTCAATACTCACTTTCTTTTAACAAGGAGAGCTCCTAGTTTTGCTCTTGTGAGCATCATCACATTATATAACTTTTGCCATGTTCTGGTTTCTTTCTGTGCAACGCATATCAAGACTGAACCATCTGCTCCATGGCCACTCCACTTGGGTGTATGTCAAAATCTGTACATATTGGTCACTGTTCAAAGTGGAGTCTGATTAAACCACTTGAAGTGCATGTCTTCCCAAAGAAGCCAATTGGTCTTCGCTACCCAAGATACAGTGCCAGTTGCAATATCTAGATCATCTACATACCTGGATATGACAGAAAACATTGTAGATATTTTGGGGAAGTGAAGAATCTGCGGAATGTCTGCATGCAAAACTCTTTTGATCTTAGCAAGCTTTAGTGCTATTCAACAAAACACTTCCAGCATGCAGGACATTGGCAGACATTTTCTAATAAGAACTCTATGCAGATATTCTATTGATTTTGGGGATAGTTAATTTGCAAGGTAAAATTATTGTATTTTACACTGAACATAGAACTACCGATATGTCTGCAGTTCTGAAGCCAGGCTGTTTGTGATACAACTGTTTACTGTTGGAGCCCACCCACTTTGTGTCAGCTCTGCTACTGCTCTGACAAACACCACAGAAAGCTGCCTGAAATGCATACATGAATACAAACTTCATCTCAGAGGCTCATTCCAGTTTCTGGGCGATGTGATGACACTTAAGCATGACAGCAGTGGAGCATTTCTCTGGAAATTCAGTGTACACTTATAGAGCTTTGCACGTGCATAGCAATTCTTGTACTGGTAGAATACAGCTATCAGTGTCATAAGAAGTATCTGAGACTAGAAGTGACTGATTTGCTCTTACCTCTTAGGTATGTCCTTCAGCAGGTGAACTGTGGTTTCCTTACCATCAGCAAGTATCAGGGAGTGGTAGAAGTTGAAGAGATTGGTGTTGAAACTCTGACGGGAACTGGCGGTGGGTGCTTTTATGGAATGACACAAACAAGCCACCATGAAAAGGTGGAGAGGCTGATAAAACCAGAACATCTTCAGTACTGCAAAGTGAAATGGCAAAAGTGAATGGAAATGGCTGACTTGGAGGCAGTGAAAATAATCAGTGACCCTCTCTTTCTGTTCTTTTCTTGCTACTAATCATAATTACAGCAAGCCAGACACTCAAACAGTGCCAGTCTCCAGTTTGCCAAATTGCTTGAAGTTCACAAAGAAACATTTCTTAAAGGATTTTTCTGCAAAAATTTGATGTCAGAAGCTTCTATGAAGTTTTTTATTACAGAAAGATATAGTCAATATAGCACAAGTGTAATATTACAAGACAGTTATAAAATTACTTTCACTGCTAACAAAATGAATGGAGAATTAAATTTAAAATATTTTTCCTAGTTTATAATGTTGAATTATAAACAAATTTGCTAAATTTCAGGACTGGGTTACTTGTAATTTAACTGTCACTTTCAAACTCAAAGGAGGTCACTACATCCCAAACACTGCTTCTGCTGTTCTGTCAGAAATGATTTAATTTTTATTTCATCCATTGTGACTGTAGGTATGTGTAGAGAAGAAGATCAGCATAACTTACTCAGAGCAGTGTAAGATACTGTTTGGTGAAAAATGGAGAACTCTGGATAAGAATCCCTAAACTGATATTTAGGACACTTCAAGCTCTTCTTCTCATTTAAAAGAAGGCTTTATTGCTGTAGAGCAGATGGATAAATCATTTAAAGATTTGTGTTTTGCCTTTCCCACCTGCATCACTTGCAGCTCATCTAAACATTTGCTGCTCACTGGAACTATAACAGCTCTATTATATTCACTCTGTTAAGAGATATTTTATTTAAAAAAGCATGTACATCTCTGGCATTACATCTACCATCACAGCTGGCATTATTTAAACTGCTGTGTACTTTGCACAGAGCTACACAATAGAAGATTCCAGTTAGGACAATAAATTTTCACAGTACACTACTATGTGAGATTGTTGATTATCCTTACAACTGTTTTGTCTGCCACATCCAGTTTCAGAAAGGGAGCAAAGTGCAAAAGTGAAAAGGGGAGAAGAAAGGCATAGACGTTTAACACAGGTGTCAAGCTGTAGCTCAGGGATTTGGAAAGCAGAGGGAGCTGTGTGAGCAAGATCCTTTTTTTGAGGAAAAAGTAGCTTATGGCATCTTACAAGCAGCAAGCAGTAAAGATCCTGGTTAAATCTGATTATTGGTTAATGATAGAAGAGAACATTAAAGACAAAGGCTCAATCCTTTGTAAGTTTTATTTGTTTCTGAGCTCAGCCCTTTCCTCATGATGCCTGCAAATGTGCAGAAGATCTTAGGCAGTCAAAATATCTACAATTCAGCAGATCTGCTGTCCATTACAATGAAAGTGATTTTATAAAAGGACCACTTCCTTTATAAATATTTCAAACATGTACATTTAAACATAGCATTGAATACACCTGAAGATTTTGCTTCACAAAATTTGTTTTCATCTGTGATTCCCAAAGTAAATCACATCTTTAGTATCAGTGAGATTGTTGTTGAAATTAGCACTACTGGGTCATCTAAGTCTCAATACCTGACATCCTAATAAAGTTAAGATATTATCTTCTTCTTTGTAATATTTTTATCCCCTGAATGCAAGATTAAACAACCATCTGAACAAGCTGAAAGAATAGTTAAGATTACTATATCAATTCCATTTTTAATGGTCTTATAAAAGAGCTTTACTTACAACTCTGAGTCACTTTGCCACTTTGTTATTCTTGTAGTCTAATTATAGATTACAGATTCAAAATATAACCCCAAAAATTTTGTTTTACCTTTGACAGTGGAATCTGAGTTGCTCCGTGCTTCAGAAAGGATTAAAAAAAAAGAAAAAGCCTTTCTGCTGCTTAAATGACAGGATCTTGCAAACCACACTGATGCCACGGCTGCTCAGCTTTTCTTGATCAGGAAAACAAACAAGCCAAGCAAGCAACCAACCTATAATCAGCTTATCCCAAAGAGAACATCATCCTAAAGGCTGATTTCACTCAATTACACAAACAGTTTACTCTCTGACTCTCCGAAATATGCTACATAAAAAATACTATGCTTACCAATTGTGTTCTTGGCCAGATGATCCCCAGACTGCTCTCTTTCTTTGCCGAAAAAGCATAAAATAAAACAACATAGACTTTTCAGATCTCTGTAGGCAGATGAAAACCAAAACTACGCAACCAGTTTAACAGGACAGAACTGATTTTTCCATATGGCTCCTGAACAGACATAGTAACTAAAATGCTTACAGTTTTTCAAGAAAAGAAAAGAAAACAGAAAAAAACCCCAACAACACAGAGTTTTGGCATTATCTTACATTGGGTGTTTTAAAAGGTTATTTTAAACTTGCGTAAATTTGAAATCTTCAAAGTCCTGATCGCTGCCTTTTCAGTTCTAGAGTTCCTTGTGGAGGGCTGTGAGGCAGGTTCAAGTGTGCTGCCTCCAGACAGCAGGACTTTATTCCTGCACAGAGTGTCAGCCAGACTCTTAGAGCAGCCTAATCCCAGCAGTGGCTGGCCAGAGAGCAGGTCTTTGACAGAAATGCACAGAAAGGAGGAGGGGGTGAGAAGGAAAGAGCAAACACTGTTAACCCTTGTTTGCCCTTAATACAAACCAGCCAGGGGCACACCGGTCTCCTCCAGAAAACTAGTGTTGCATTAGCAGACTGATGGCCCTTCCATGGAGCCATGAGATCTCCTCACAGCACTGCAGAAGTTTCTGGTAGTTTCAGGTGTATTGTGTTTCTGGTGTGGTTTTTATGGTCCAACAGGTGCTGGCTGGCTTACAGAAAGAAGGAAAGGCTGAAAAGCTGCAAAGGAGGGAATGCTCTGCATTTTTTAAGCAGACTGGAATTAGTGATCTTTTGAAGACCGACAGGAATCTACTGAATAGAGCTGAGCAGATTTCCTGGCTTGCAGAGGCTGTGTAAGAAAGAAACTCCAAAAGCGTATGGGCTGGGGGAGTATTTCTGGTGTGAAAGTATTGTGGCTGAGGGAGCAGGCAAGAAAAGGGTGCACGGGAAACAGCTCACAGCAAGTGCAAACAATTGGGGTTACAAAGCAGTTGTAACAAGCCATGGTCCTGAAAAGGCCTGCTCCCACTGAATGAGAATGGCGTATGGCCAGGGTTCATGTGCTGCTTGTACTTCTTGGCCTCTTGGCCTGAGATGTCATGAAAGGAGCCCTGAGATCATCCCTGTTGTGACGTCTACTCAGCTTCAAGTCTGCTTAGAAAGGCAAGCCCCAGAAAGCTGCATGAGCTTCTATGTACGCACTTTTCAGGGGGCAGAGTATATGAGAGAGGCTGGGCTTTTAACAAGAGTCTCTCGTTCAGTGTTTGAGTGAATTGCAGTATCCCTTTGCCGTTGTCCCCCTGAATTTTAAGATGTATTATGTAAGATTTCCTGAGGTGAAAGGCTTGCTAAGAAGAGGGGCAGGTGAGGGAGAAGTAGAAAGAGGCTTCAACAGATTCTACATAGCAGGTTTAAATGAAAATGTAAATTTTCTCCTCAGCTAATGTAATGGAGAGAAATATTTGCAGTGTTTCTCTTATGGCAGAAGATGGTAGGAGTAATTATGATTTTGTTCATCAAACATCTGCTAAAAATGTTTGCAGGAAAGTTTTGCTGAGCAATTGGGCTTTTAAAAAATTGACAGTGTGTGGGAGACTTGATACAGGCACTGTACGGTCACAATATTGGCACTGTGGAGATAGGAAGGGACACTGCAAGTTGTTTGCTAGACAGCTAGCAAAAGTAGGGTAGTAAGCAAATAGGATCTTTCAGCTAAACGGTCATTCTGGTGTGAAGTCCAGAACAGGTAGTGTCTGAGTAACAGACATAGGAACTAATGAAAATATAAGCACCTAGCCAGAAGCAAACCATTCTCCTAATAGAAGCATGAGAAAAAAGTGCTGTAAAGTCCAGAAAGTTCCCAGAGCAGGCCTGGATGAGGGAAATGTAGGCCGGAAGAGGATGCTTCAAAAAATGTGCACTAACACCAGGGCATGAGAGAAAAGATATTGGCAGTAATACAAGTGCAGGGACTACAGTGTGATTTTCTGAGATTTGGAGGGATTCGTGGGTGGAAGTAAGCAGTGTTGTAAAGTAGATCTTTGGCCAGGGCTCAGGAGCAGATGTCACTCATGTTTGGTAAAATCCCTGGTCAATATGGACACAGTGGACATGTTTTTTAGAGAAGGGATGTACTCACTGTCTCATTCTCCCTGAAACTCTCCACTGATATCAAGACAAGCCATTTCCCAGGGCACAATTCTGCTAATTCAGTTTCCAGGGAAGGCAATGGGAGTCTTTCTGCTGGCCATCATTTCAGTTATGTTACGCCAAATGTTTGGAGAAGCACTCTGTCTCCCGCTGAGTAAAATATGAGCAAGGATGTCAGGTGAAAGAGGCTGACAAAATGGTTTAAGTATGGAAGTAGTCCAGTTCCTCTCATAACAGTTTGTCACATACTTCCCACGTGTGCGCTCACATGCTTTGCTGGCGCAGGATGATTGTTCATAAATTTAGAGCTTCACTGAAGTAGTATCAAAGGAAAAAACAATATTCTCTATGGAGCAAGTTAAGAGTTAAATTCATGACTCATATAGCTTGAATTAACTCAGTGGAGTTACAACAGGGATAAATCAAACCCTTGATTTGGCACAAAATTGATACAGCAGACTTCTCACTAGAAAACTGTAATCTGTAATGAATAGGCTCTGCTGCACTTCAGACCTCAGTCAGTGACTTCAGGAGGGCTGTTTAGAGATCCTACTTTTGTCCCATCCCTGCTGGCCATCAACACCTTTCATAAATGCAAGAGATGACCACCGTTGTCACTAGAGGCTTGATTTATATTCTGTTATGTAGTTGCTTTGCTAAAAGATCAGTAACTCTGAAAACAAAGGAGCTTTGTTGAAATGGCAGCAAGAAGTCAGACCATTGAGGATTTAGCTTGAAGCTCTCTCTGACAATTCAGATATGTATTCTTTTTGGAACTGCAGTCCCCATTTCTGTACTCAGGTGAGGGATTCTCCAAGTCAGAGGAGCATTCCAAGGTCCTGACAACACTCCTGACAGCACAGTGTCCCACAGCACTCCCTGCCTGCAGCATTTGGTTGCTCCTTTCATAGCATGCCTTGCAAAAAGATGCTCTGAGTGCCTCTCGGAGCTGTGCAGCTGGCCTTGGCTTGCCCTACACAGTTCTCTGATAACCATATCACACTGCTTTGTACTTAGTAGGGGGGATGCAAAAAGTTGACCACGCATATTTCTGATGAGGCAGCTCCCCTGACCTGGCAACCTTGAGATGGTCAGGTCACCTTCATCAAGAAATTGTATCTATGTGAAGGGTCAAGAGAGCTCCAGTCTCCCCCATTTGTATGATACATGAGAGAGTGGTAACAGAACTGCACAGTCTTCCCATCCATCACCCAGCCAGATCAGGCTCTGGCTGTAACTGCAATTACCCGAACACAGACAACTTTCCTGCACTCCCAGCCCTGTCCAGGGAGTTCTGGCCCGTGAAACTCTGTAAGCACATTAAAAATGCATGGGGAAACAGAAATCTAATCTTTCAGTTATGAGACAAGACACACTCTGCTTTTCTGTCTTTTACATATGCACACATATATCCTATGAATAACTGAATTGAAATTGTTAATCTTCCTGCCTGCAAAATACCTTCTTAACTAACTAGCATTTATAAACTATCATCATAGCCCTGGGTGAAAGTGGCTATGGATGTCTGATGTTTTGAAAATGCGTTCCATGTCAGATCTGCAGGGAGAATTACAGCATTCAAATACTTTTTGCATTTTTCATGGCTGCAAGTTGCAATCTTTTCCTCTTGGCAAAAGAATCTAACTTCTGACTTGTCCTTATGGCTATGAGAAGGTGGGAGTAGATTTCTGTAAAAATCCTCTCCCAGGTGGAGTGATTGAATTGTTTCTTGACAGCAACTGGAGCTAGTTGTCCTTGAGAAGTTCGCATACTTCTGGTTAGTATTACTGCTCAAAAAACATCTTCTTAGACACACAGCTGGGCTCCAGAAAGAATCACACTTTCCTTTGAAGCTGTGAAAGACAAGCCTAAGGTAAAGTCTGGCACTTAAAACCTATTGAGGGTACTGTAGTGGGGCAGCTGCTTCTATTTCTTCCAGGTTTTGTCAAATCCTGGCAATGTACAAGCACTCAAAGGACTGTCTGATAAGAAAAGCCATAGTCTGTTCCTATTCAGAGGCATTAATAACCAGGAGAGACAGGGAATTGCTTGTAAGTCTGAGGCAGACTTGAAATTTTCCTGCGGCATATATCCAGGTGAGAGTATAGGAATAGGTTGTTTTGGAAGCTGGTGGGTTGTCCTGGCAGCACATATTGGTTTTATAGGATAAAAAGCCAGTGGGCTTCTACATTTTGGATCCATAGCCCCAGTTATGGCATGTCTATGTTGAAAAGTTCTCCAGGGAATTATTGTGATAATTGCTGTATCTACTAAAATTACACGAGTTTCTTGCTTAGCAGTCCCTCTTCATGATCAGACACTGGCACCTTAACACTTGAAAATTACCTTTTTCTCATGCTGTTGAAATTAAAGATAGACTTGAAGGGTCTTTTAGTAAGCAACAATGTAGACATTATGGACACATGATTACCTTTCACTATTCCTGTATTCCATGTTTTTAAGAATTAAGAAGTCTGTCAAGAAATAATACATGTGATGTAGGGGAGATCTCCTGTGCAAAGCTCTGATCTTGTGGGATATAAGTGATTGCTTCTGAGGTTGCTATATTAAACTTATAGGAAAATTCATTTTTTTAAACAGAATTTTTTCATCCGTAAGTGTAGATTCAGTGCAACAGAAAAATCTTCAAGCCCCTGGCCAGGAGACAGTATTACAATAACAGCTTCTTTTTGAATTAAAGAGGAAACCATATTGAAGGTCCTGAGCTGCTATTTTCATTTCCTTTTCCTTTTACCATACCTCTAGGCTTTCAGGATTTTAGGTTAAGTCCTGTTAAACAATGCCTTAGAAGACACCTACAAAATTCCCTTCAAGCCATCGAAGCAGCCTAACAGTTTGGGCAGGTATGGAACAATAAGGTGAGATTTTCAACTTAATTAAAAGCTATTGAGTATCTCAGTTAAGAAAGTCCCAGAAAGGAAAGAAGTGGCATTTTCTGTAATCAGTGTGCCATTTTAATAGTGTAATCCTATATTTGGGTTTTAGCTACAGTGTTGCTTGCTTTATATGCCAAAGGATTAAACTCATATACAGAGGACTAATCCGCCCTGGTGGACAACAAGCATCCAAGTGTTTCTTATGGTGGAAGTTCTCAAGTGTTTAACTCCTTTCAGTGACAAGTTAGGGGAAGGGAATGCTGAGCAGACAGACTCTTGCTCTTAAATCAACCAAGGGCTTGTGAAATTCCATGCATCTGGAGGGAGACTCTCTGATCCTGTGTTACTCTGTAAGCTTTTTAAAAACACCCTCAATCTGATCAAGAGGCCTTTCATCTTGAGGATGCTGGTTTCACTTACAGCATTTCATTTTCCTCTTGGGCTCCTTGGAGCCCTCCTTCCTTCACATACCCAGGGGAATCTGCAAGCAACCAAAATTTCCACCTACAATGCTGAACAATTTCTCAGAAGGATGTGATTATCGGTACTTGGTTTGTTTGTCCCCATGGACTGCAGCAGTTTGCTCCCAGGAGTTTTATACTGTAAATTGCCTTTTACAGTATTGGAAAGCAGCCTGCATTTTATTTCCTGTCCAGACCTCCTCTTTGGAGGCCAGCAGAGAAGGAGTTAACCACTGTCCTCTTTTTTGCCTTTGCTGGCTGGAGTCACTGGCATCCCATCTGGCCCAGGCTGTTTGTAGCTCTTCCCAGCATTCTCTGGGGAAGGCACTGTAATATCCAGGAATTTCAACAATCCTAAACAGATTGGGCGCCACATATGGAGTAAAATGATTAGATTATAAGAAATCCAATCACATTTGCTGCCCCAGCCTTATATTTTTAAGCATTTGGGATCAGGCTTTCTGCTCAATTACAAGTATTTTACGTGCAACAGAGATAAAGTAACTATGTTTGCCTCTCCAACTTGTCCCCAGAGGAATAATATCAATTTTAATGTTTGATTGTAGGAATCTGATGAATAAGCTACCATTACATCCAATAAAATCTTCCACTTTTGTCATAAATAGTCACAGTGACTTGCTGTTCATGATAGACTGTAGAGAAGAAGGAATACAAAACATGGTCATACATACATATACAGAAGGGGAAAAGTAATCTCTGTGCTTTGTTTATTCCACCTTGTTTATTCTAATATGATTTGTTGGTTTGGGTTTTTTTCTGTTCCATTAAAAAGAACTGGATATTTCATGAGAAAGCTTAACAATAAGAGTTTATTTCTGTGGAAAAAAAAAGCGCCAAAATTATTTCTTGAGCAAATCCCTACAAATATTGAGCGTAAGTATAAAAAATAAGAGAAAATCATGGCACTCATCCTACAGCCGTCTCACCCTGCATCTCTTGATATCACCCTCCCTTGTGATACAGAATATCCCCTCCTGTGATGCCCTAGCAGCCATGAAATCCTGCCACCTCTTCCAGCACCTCTGAGTGAGCTCAGACCAGCAAGCAACAATTCATTTTGATACGGAGTTTTTATACAAGAACATCTTCGGGTTTGAATTTTGAATTTATTTAGGCATTGAGCAAAGTCCCCAGAAGTGCTAGAAGAGAATGGAGGTAGGCTGGGGTATGTCTTCAACTGTATAAAAAGCTGCCTTCACACCCACATGAGCACCTCCAGACCAGTCTCTTGCCTGCTCTCTACGCTCCTCTGTTGTGGCCTTTCATGATCCCAAACCTGGAGTGCTGAGCCTGCTCCATCCATTCCCTCAGCCTACTTACTGCCTTCTGATTATCTTCTGCTCTCTGATCTTTACATGGGATTGGTAAATGCACACACCAATGGGCAGGGATACAGGTCCTTGTAAAGTTACAGAGGGCCTTGGAAAATGACCCACAAGGCTTCTTGTGCAGAGGCAAG
The DNA here is from genome assembly GCF_963264785.1 of Psittacula echo. NCBI lineage: Eukaryota > Metazoa > Chordata > Aves > Psittaciformes > Psittacidae > Psittacula > Psittacula echo. The sequence continues at coordinate 50,746,171 of NC_137743.1, forward strand.
CCTAAAAGGTTCCCTTAGAGAATCCTCTTAGTGGAAATACAGAGCTAACTGATCTGGTTCTGCTCGTATTCCTTCCCACAGACCACAGGTTTTGCCTGGGGTGAATTTTCCACTTAGAAAATTTTATTATAAAAATTGTCTTGCTAATTCTTCTCCTGATGTCTTGGATAAGATGTTAAGTCCTCAAGCATCCCCTGAAGGAAGCAGTCTTCCAGGCTGCTGAAAGCAGGGATTGCTGTACTAGGACAGCCTAATAACTGCAGAATGCTTTATCTTGTCTTTGGCGTTGGTCTGCAGCAGGAATCTTAGCAGGAGCTGGAAAAGCTTTCCTGTGGCATAGTAGCACACCTAAGACCAGTGATTAACAGCAGTGGCTGGAGGCAGCTAATGCTTCAGGGTGTTCATGAAAATCACACTGTTGATTTAAAAAAACCCAAAACACCCTGCTGAAGGACTGCTCTAAATTTACAAGCTATTTTATAGACTTATTAATTTTTCAAGGGGGAAGATAAATGAGTGGCTGGAGAAGAGCTCAGAATATGGGCTATTTACACTTAATTTATAAGTGATGAACTTGAAAACTGATACTTTATGGTACTTGTATCATTTCATAATGAAATGGAATGAATCTCTCTGCTTTTACACTGGATCTGGCATAGCATTAACACTTACACTTCTAGGCTGTTTCTAACAGCCGTGACTGAGCACTGCTCAGCCCTTGGGTAGAAGAAGGGTTTCCTTTGCAATATTCTCAGCTCATTTTCCTTGTGTTCCTTCTTTCCTTTAGATGTTTGGTCCTCACATTCTACAGATAGCAGCTTATCCATTGGATCCCCAGCATGGTCTGGGTAGAAGCTGTGTCACTGTCCTGACTCCGGAACCATGTGGCTTCATCTCCATCCCTAACGAAAAGACTTCCAAATCACCCCTTGGGGCTTCTGCAGCTCCAAGGGGAACTAGGGAAAACCAGAAGAGCTTCAATGGCAAATTCATTCTGGGGAATTATGTGAGTTATCTGGGGCAAGGATAAGAGAAACTGCCCTTTCTGAGCCTCTGCTGTATTCATGTGACTCCTAGTCTCCATGGGCAAGTTCCTCGACACAGGCACAGGCCTCTGGAGAGGCCTATGACAGGAGAAAAAGCAGTGATGGCACTGCAAATGTAGGACTGCAGAGGATTTGGGGAAATTCCACCATTTACATGATGCTCACTAGGACTGGGTTTGCACCGATTCAAAGGCAAATGCACGCAAAGAAAGTGCAACCACAAACTCAGGTGAGACTAATTCGGTATTCTCCCTTCACTGACACAGCTACTTATGTGTCAGACTTGGTCTGTGTTAAAATACTGTTTCTGATGTTAGATTAGCTCTTGTGTTGCCCAGCTTTTCAGATTTATTCCTGACAGTGGCCTCATTTATTTTACCACTTGGCCAGTGGCCATTTCTTACTGAGTCTTGTCCTTAGGTTTCAGCATGAAATGGAATTTCACCACCTTGTTAGAGCTCCCCACCAGTGCACAGCTTTCCAGGAAGCAGTCAGAGTGGGCCTACTTCTGCACAGGGTGGTCTGAGAGGCCCGTTCCATAAGTGGTGGCCCACACAGCCAGCCCCACTCACTGACGACCCCTTGTTTCTTGCTCCCAAGTCCAGTTTTCTTTTGGGTGTTCTGGTAATGTAATGCCAAACCATTTCAGGCTGAAGTTTTTTCAAGGCCCTGAAGAACATGTTGTCAAAGAGGAACAATCATCTGAAATCCTTGAGCTTTCCTTCTCTATCTGTGAGCTTCTGTGAACTTAATTTAATGCCTCGTTGTTGGTTCCCTATATGGAATTCTTTTGGGTTGAGTCAGACTTGATTCTAATTTATGTCTGTCTAATATTAGGATGGACACTAAGTTACCTAATGTCATGATGTTGCCAGATCCTTGGCAGCTATAAGTGCATCTGGACTGCATGTCAATTTATGCTTTTTCATACTTTCCTTGAGCAGTGATTAGAAACTGTTGGTTTGTAAAACAGGTTACCTATCAGCACGGCCTACCTTGTGCAAACAGGGTGCAAAACCATTAGGTTTTGACATTTACTGCACTGAATGCTTCATGTGGGGGGTTTTTCATGTTTGTGTACTGTTTCTCTACCAGGCTGTTAGGAACTTCAGAACTCGTTTTTCTGTCTGTTGTGTTGCACACAACTCGAGAGTGAGGGGGGAGCTGAGGGCTATGTCTGACTCTTCCACATAGGAAAAAACAGATTTAATTCCTCTGAAGACACAGGACTGGGACTGAGCCGAGGGCGGGATGTTCCTGTCACAGAAGGGGCTACCCTAGAAGGAAGCAACAGTGCAAGTCAGCTGTAAGAGAAAAGCATCATTTCAAGATATGATGTGCCACAGGGTGAATAGCAGGCAACTGTTGTATTTGTGAAGGCAGAAAGGAACAGAGCTTCAGGAGGTGTTTAATTCTCCCAGCAGATGCTGTGTTTGGAGGAGTCATAAGGCAGGATCAGGAAATGTCTCTTCCCGAGATCAACTCCCTGCTTCTCTTCAAATTCAATTAGGTGCAAAGCAATAGGTATGCTGCTCCAGATGGCAAGGGCAGCACAGGAGCAGTATCTTCTCCCTGTGACATAAAGAGGAGCAGAGGGGAAGAGAGGGAAGCTGTTGTCTGAGGAGCAAAGGGAATGAGTTGATGAATAGAGAGCCAGGAGGTCAGGAAGAGGAGGGAGCAAGAACCGCCACCCCATTTTAGCTACAGGTCATTGCCTCTAAAGGCTAGGTGCTGGCGGGTGGGGCGAGCATTTTTACAATGCAGGCTTATCAGATTTTTTTGGCTGGAGCAACTTGAGTGAACGTGCAATGTGTTTTATTAGCTTCCGCAACCTGGAACTACACAGGCCAAAGAATAAAAACATGTCCCCCCTCACCTGGCTTCTGGGGTGAATTTGTCTGACACATGATATCCCAGATTTATATCCTAGATTTATATTCCTGATTTATGCTAATAAATCCCCTTTTCACAGGGGAATATGGGAAGAATCAGAATCAGAAGCACAAGCAACTGCTGGGAAACCAGACGCTGATAAATGTCTGCTCTGGGAGAATACCTTTCTAGGCAAAACTGCTCCTAGCACTATTGTCAGGGAAGCAACAGTCAATTCCTAAAGGAATTAATCTCTTCATAATCTCCTCTGATGAGCATCTTTATTGTACTAGCTGAGTGATTGCACTGCTGCCAGCAGGGGACTTCTGTTAATTGATTAAAAATGTTTTTTTCACTGCAGTATGCACCTAACTCATTTATATGATGAAGGGAAAAAGCCTGATAAAGCATCTTGGCTCAGAGAAAGATGCTAAAAGAGAGCAGGGGAGAATGGTGGAGAAAGAAAGTAGATTTTCCTCAAAGAATCTACTTCAAAATACAAAGCAGGTTGTCAGAGAAATGCTTTCAAAGGAATAATGTCTCATTACAAGACCACAAGGAAATTAAATCCACCTTCACACTCCAACATGCCAATCTGATCCAGCCATAGAAGGAAGCTAAAGTAGAGAATGCACATTGCACTCGTATGAAGATGTAAAATCTAACAGGCAGCTAAAGAAAGTCAGCAGTCTGAATGATCAAGACAAATGAGACATTGTTTGGGCCAAGCTGGCTTTATTCCTGGGTTTCAGAAGCCCACACATGAGCTCTCTGAACTTTAGAGCAGATGATCAAGTTAGCTCCATTGTGCTCTGATGAGCAAGCCAAAAATATCTTTCCAAATTTGGGGTTCTCAGTTTTGTTTTTTTTTTAATATAAATGTCACACCTTTACAGAGTGAACCCTTTTTTTCCTTTCTTCACAACAGTAAAAGTACTCAAGGGGCTCAATCTGCAAGCGTTACTCATGAATTATTAACAAGTCTTCTCCTGACAGTGAAGTTATGCATAGGGGTGAGTAGTTATGAAGCTGAGTCTTTGGCCCAGAGAGCCCATTCTGGCTTAGAAAGGTGCTAAGAGTGTGTTTGTAATTGCATGGTTTAAAAAGCCAATTAAAAAATTATTAATGCTGCAAACAGAACAGTTTAACCAGAGGCGAGCCCCTTGTCTTTGAGACAGAAACCCCTCACAACTTCATCATCTCTATATAGCTGCTTAATGCACAAAAGAGGCTGAAAAATCTGGCAGTTTGACCACATAGTTTCCACTTATTAAAATGAAATGTATGTAACCTTTTCTCCAAGGTGCTTTGAGAGTATCTGCCTATTAACTTTCCACATAAGAGATTTCCCTGAGATTTTCCACTTCTCAAAAAAACCTTTTCCATGTTGGCAGCTCCTGCAGGAGGATCTGAGACTGCAGCTACCTTCATTATCTGGAAAGCCTGAGGGATGTAAGTGCACACTGCATATTGTGATACAGTGGAGAAGTGCCAGGCCCGTATGCTGGGTCACCACCAGCAGGCCACTCATAACATTGTGGTGTTCTGGGTAGCCGCACAATAGAAGCAGGCTGAGCATTTTCACAGAGGCTGAGCATGGCCCTGGGGAGCAGCTTTGTTCTTGGCTGGAGGTTTCTAAAGGCTATGCAAAGGGAGTGCAGGTGCAGATTAATATTAATGCTCAGAGAAAGATATTGCTATGATGCCTTAACGGAAAACCTGCCCCCTCTGAGCTCCCCACCATAAACAATACTGGAAAGAGGTTTCTGGTGGCAAAGACTGGCTCAGTAGTCTTAACTTACCTCCCTGACTGCTCCTGCTAAATAACAGCCTGCGCTCTGCTGACGTGTCCACACTACTTCCAGCTAAATAGGGAGAAAAAAAGAGTGGAAGCTGGTAAGAAACGGTTCAGAAGCTTCTCTTTCCTTGTAGGATAAGTTGAATGTCAAATGTGGTTTGCAAGGAATGCTAAGAGCCTTCTCTGGAAGTAGAGGATAAAACTTTTTCCTCAAAAAAGGAAAAAACTCTTTTTCCTGAAAAGTTGGTGAATTCTCTGTGAAGTCACCAACCCTTCCCAAGCTGCTGCAGACCCAGAGCTCAGTTTCTTTCAGGATCTTTTAGCTGATGTAGTCCAAGCACTCATGAGGAACGTGCCTTCATTTTATTACACAAGTGACAATGTATATAAGCATTTAAGTATGCAAAGGCTCCAAACTGTACATGCTGTTAAGGTTCTCTTATAGAGGTCTTCTATCTAATTAAAATCTGTTTTAGCTTTTGTTGATGATGGTGCTTTGTTTGGTTAAATGAGAAAAATCTGCTTTCTCTTAGATGCCCTCTCCAGGCTTTTTCTTCCACAGGCAATGGGGATAGCATAATATTCACTGGTCAAAACAGAGGAAGGCAAGTCACATGTGGAACTTTGCTGGTTACATTTACTTTGAGCCCTCTCTCTTACTTTTCCACTTTCCTATTCTCTCTACATGTTCCCACCCCAATTAATTTCATTTTATACCCATCACTGGGAGACTTTGCACTGAGTTGAGTGTGAGCAGGCCCTGTGCCTGGCACACGGGAACATACACCCTTGGTCAGTCCTGATCATGATGCCCTGTGATACCATTTGTAAAGATGACACTTCCCCGTGAAGAACACCGAGTACAGTACAGGGGTTTCCAGTTTTCTCCCTATTTTCTCCCTGTTTCTAATTTTATCTCCATTATTATTCTATCATTCTGGGCAGGTGCGTGTCTTTGGTCTGCCCTTTCTGTTCTGTGGGAAATACAATACTTTTGCCTTCTAACTAAACCCAGCATCAGGAAGATTAAAGAAAGTTTCAGAAATGTTTGCAAAAACCCTGGCAAACCCACAAACTGTTGTAGGTGCCAGTAATTAAAACAACTAAATAACCATCTGGAAATAATAGCAATAGATTCACAGCAACAGAAAAGCATAACTTATAATAATCATAGTGTGGCTGAAGCTGCCTACCTTTTCCCTATATTAAAATACCAATTTTTTATGCACATGTAGAGAAGTTAAGCTGCCATTTGACGGGTCGTGCTGCCCTTGAAAATTTTGCCATCAAGCATATCTTAAAAAGCCGATTGATGATTGCTGTGTGGTGATATTACCTCTATTTCTGTCCATCAGTAATGGACAGCAGGCACCTGTGAGAGATGGTATATCAACTTCTTAATTGTATTGTAATGTATATAGTTTCTGCAGCACAGTAGTCTGTCCACTAAAGGCCTCTGTCTTTAACCTTGAGAGTCCTGAGACAGCATGTTTCCCTACTACTTTTGGCAGGAGATGATACAGTCAGACTCAGCTTTAACACTTTACATCAGCCCCTGATGGGACTTTCAGGCAGACAGGCAACGATGAAAGCTTGACTGACTGACGTGCAAGCCTTGGATGTAAAACACTCTGGCCTGACACAAGGAAAAGTTTTTTGGGAGAGGGCTCAAGTTCTGGTGGCTCTGGATGCTCTGTAGTGTGAGCCCAGATATATGCTCTGGGGGTACTGCCTTTGTATTTAACATGTACATAAAGAACTGTAACAGTAAATAAAGACTATGATCAGATCTAGTTACTAGGTAAACTTGAATAACTTTTTTTACTTTAGAAGCAAAATCCCTGTGCAACATGCATGTTTCTTCTGTGATAACCCTTTCCCCTCTCCTGTGACAACGGATAAAGCCATTTCTGGCTCTGCAGTGTGAACCCTTCCAGTAGGATTATTGAAGCTGGGCCCTTCTCTTAGCTCCCAGCACAGATCTACAAGCATTTTCTGTGTGCAGGAATGAGACATACAGTGTAGTGATGGGAACACGATCAGTGGAGAGCAATGCCAGAAATGAGACTTATCTCAAGCCGGTGTTACACCAGACATGGAGGTATTCCTCATGAGGAAAAGTCCCTGTGAGACAGAAAGGGGTGGACAGAGAGAAACCCTTTCTATGTGGGAAATCTCTTTAAACTAAAGCAGCCTTTAATACTAAAATAATAGAGAAGGGCATGTAGGCTTTTTGGACACTGGCACTAATACTTGGTGACAAATTTGGTACTTGCTTCTCATTCTGTCATTCAGGCAGCCTGTCATTCAAAAGATTTTAGCCTAGATTCTTGCCCCACCTGCTGTGTCTCTGTATTTTAGGAGGAAGAGATTCCTTCCTTGCAGAGCTGCTGCTAACCAAACGACAAATACCAGACAGCATGACTCTTGTGTCTCTCTGACACAGGTATGAGGAAAGAGGGAACCTTTATTAATAGCAAGTTAATTTGTAATATGTGAGCTACCCAGCCAGTGTCCTTGCATATAGAAGAACACGTGTATTTACAATGCTGGAAAGGAGCCATGCTAGGGATAACAGATACATTATCATAATGAAGCAAAAATAAATGTAATAGAAAGAAATAATAATAGTACCAGTTTTAACAGGGATATCAGCCCCCTCCAGAAAATGCAAAGTAAAAAATACAGCTCCTGAGAAAGTACATCGTATGCAACATCTAATTATGCACTGAGGAGTTCAGGGAGGAATTCCTCTTGCTTGTGTCTTCAACCCTGGAGCCTTTGGGAAGCATGTGCTTTTCTCCACAGATGGAAAAAAAATCCTCACTTTAGACAGGAATGAGAACTTGCACACTTAGTGACGCCACTTATTTCATAGAGTGGACATAAATGAGAGCACAGGTTGCCTGTCTCTCTCATGAATTAGTCTTGAGACTTCAAGTATGTGAGTATGCAGCTCCTCCTGCATTTAAGTCAACTATTTTCTGTTTGCAGATCATGACCCTTTCAGCCTTTCTGCATTGCTAAATGGAGCAGGGTGGCGTGAAGATCTGTCTGGGACCCATAGTAGTGTGAATGGTGCTTTTTTGTGGGGAGTCACGGCCAGAAAAGTTAAGTCACTGCTTTGATTTCCAGAAGACAGCAGATTAAGTAGGAGACAAGACTGTTTCCTTAAGACTGATATTTACAAGTAGGTGGCTGCATTCTGAAATGAATGATAATCAGTTAATCTATTCCTGCCTATGGTTTGTTTCAGAGTATTTATCAATGTTATCTGAGATGCAGTGTCATCTGAGATGGACTGGTAGACAGATTTGTATGGAACAGCTTGATGTTGACAGTCCATTTAGGTTTTCATCCTTTATTCTTGTTATTGATTCACTTTAACACCACAATGCTGCCGTTCAGAAAGCAGATAATGCCAAAAAAAAAAAAAGTCCTCTATTTCCTGACCTCCACTGAAGTCCTAAATATTTTTGCTGTGTGTTTCCAAACAGGTCCTCAGCTCTCAGGTCTGTTTTCTGACCTTGGATAAACAACCTGATCACAAGTAACATCCCTATTTGGGGAATGCCTGAGCAGTCTAAGTCTTAAATTCAGGCCTTACGTTCCAAAAATTTCATTCTTCCCTCTAACTCATTTCCCTCTGGGTGCGTAGGAGAGGAATGGTTGAGTGTTTATGGAGTTCACAGAGCTCCCAATAGAGCTGAAAGGCATTCATTTAGCTCAGGACAAGTTGATGGGCCTCTGGGCAGTTTTGGTAATGGAGGCATAGGCAGTCAGACGGGTACTTCTCCTCAGTAGTAATAGCTGACAATAATGGCTAGGTTTTTCTAACACCATTTCACTTATTTTTTAATAGTACAGTGAAGAACTACATCAAAATAATCTCTCTAAAAGAGTGCAAGTTGATAAAAATATAAATCCACAAGTTCAAGCATTGATTTGCAAGATAAATTACAGTACCATTAAAAAATCAATATGTAGTAGAAACAGCAAAATGCCAGTAGTTTAGCATCACTCCAAAGATTTAACAGCACTTTTCAAGTACCTGGGTTATTTGAGTAGGAGACAAAATGCCACTGTGTGAGGGGTTAAATTACAAGGCATCTCAATTTCCTTATCTCTGGTAATGGAATATGGAGCTTCTCAACCCTAGGTAACTTTGGGATCTACTAATGTAATTGAGAGTTATGACTGTTCTCTGTGAGATGGTCCTATTATCCAGGTGAGATACAGAATCATAGAATAGTTAGGGTTGGAAAGGACCTTAAGATCATATAGTTCAAACTCCCCTGCCACGGGCAGGGACACCTCACACTAAACCATGTCACTCAAGGCTCTGTCCAACCTGGCCTTGAACACTGCCAGGGATGGAGCATTCACAACTTCCCTGGGCAACCCATTCCAGTGCCTCACCACCCTTACAGTAAAGAACTTCTTCCTCATATCCAATCTAAACTTCCCCTGTTTAAGTTTGAACTCGCTACCCCTTGTCCTATCACTACAGTCCCTAATGAAGAGTCCCTCGTCCTTCCCCAGCATCCTTGTAGGCCCCCTTCAGATACTGGAAGGCTGCTATGAGGTCTCCATGCAGCCTTCTCTTCTCCAGGCTGAACAGCCCCAACTTTCTTGGCCTGTCTTCATATAGGAGGTGCTCCACTCCCCTGATCATCCTCATGGCCCTCCTCTGAACTTGTTCCAACAGTTCCACATACTTTTTATGTTGAGGACAACAGAACTGCACACAATACTCCAAGTGAGGTCTCCCGAGAGCAGAGGAGAGGGGCAGGATCACCTCCTTCGACCTGCTGGTCACGCTCCTCGATGCAGCTCAGGATACAGTTGGCTTTCTGGGCTGGGAGCGCACACTGAAGCCGGCTCATGTTCATTTTCTCATCGACCAACACTCCCAAGTCCTTCTCTGCAGGGCTGCTCTGAATCTCTTCTCTGCCCAACCTGTAGCTGTGCCTGGGATTGCTCCAACCCAGGTGTAGAACCTTGCACTTGTCATGGTTAAAATTCATAAGGTTGGCATCAGCCCACTTCACAAGCGTGTCAAGGTCCCTCTGGATGGCATCCCTTCCCTCCAGCATATCAACCGAACCACACAGCTTGGTGTCACTGAGAAACTTGCTGAGGGCGCACTCAATCCCACTGTCCATGTCACCAGCAAAGATGTTGAACAAGACAGGTCCCAACACCAATCCCTGAGGGACACCACTCGTTACCAGTCTCCAGCCAGACATCGAGCCATTGACCACAACTCTTTGCGTGTGGCCATCCAGCCAGTTCTTTATCCACCGAGTGGCCCACCCATCAAATTGATGTCTCTCCAATTTAGAGACAAGGATGTCACCTGGGACAGTGTCGAACGCTTTGCACAAATCCAAGTAGATGACATCAACTGCTCTGCCCCTGTCCATCAGTTCCATAGCCCCATCATAGAAGGCCACCAAATTGGTCAGGCAGGATTTCCCCTTAGTGAAGCCATGCTGGCTGTCACCAACCGCCTCCTTGTTTTTCATGTGCCTTAGCATGCCTTCCAGGAGAATCTGCTCCAAGATTTTGCCAGGCACAGAGGTGAGACTGACTGGTCTGCAATTCCCCGGGTCATCCATTTTCCCCTTCTTGAAAATGGGAGTTATATTTCCCTTTTTCCAGTTGTCAGGAACTTCACCTGACTGCCATGATTTTTCAAATATGGTGGCCAGTGGCTTAACAACTTCATTTGCCAGCTCCCTCAGGACCCATGGATGGATTTCATCAGGTCCCATGGACTTGTGCACGTTCAGGTTCTTAAGATGGTCTCGAACCAGGTCCTCTGCTACAGTGGGCCTAGGGTCTTCATTCTCACAGTCTCTGTGTCTGCCTTCCAAGACTTGGGTGGTGTGGTCAGAGAATTTGCCAGTGAAGACTGAGGCAAAGAAGTTATTAAGAACCTCAGCCTTTTCCAAATCCTGGGTAGCCACTTGTCCTGATAGCTTCTGGAGGGGGCCCACATTGTCCCTAGTCTGTCTTTTATTTGCAATGTACCTATAGAATCCCTTCCTGTTACCTTTAACATCTCTAGCAAAGCTTAATTCTAACTGGGCCTTAGCTTTCCTAACCTGGTCCCTAGCTTCCCAGACAACATCCTTGTATTCTTCCCAGGCCGCCTGTCCCTGCTTCCACCTTCTATAAGCCTCTTTTTTCCTTTGAATTTTCCTGAGCAGCTCCTTATCCATCCAAGGAGGTCTCCTGGCCCTCCTGCTGCACTTCCTTCTAGTTGGGATGCAACACTCCTGAGCTTGGAGCAGGTGATCCTTGAATATCAACCAACAGTCTTAGGCCCCCCTGTCCTCTAGGGCTATATCCTACGGAACCTTACTAAGCAGGTTCCTGAAGAGGCCAAAGTCTGCTCTCTTGAAGTCCAGGGCAGTGAGCTTGCTGCACGCTCTTCTCACTGTCCTGAAGATCTCAAATTCAACCATCTCATGATCGCTGCAACCAAGGCTGCCCTGGAGCATCACATTTCCAACCAGCCCTTCCCTGTTGGTGAGCACAAGGTCAAGCATGGCACTTCTCCTTGTCAGCTCCTCTATTACTTGCAGAAGGAAGTTTTCTTCCACACAATCAAGGAACCTCCTGGATTGCTTGTGCTGGGCCGTACCATCCCTCCAGCAGATATCGGGGGGGTTGAAGTTCCCCATGAGGACAAGGGCCTGCGAGCGTGAGGCTGTTCCTATCTGCCGATAGAGCACTTCATCCACAGAGTCCTCTTGATCAGGCGGTCTGTAACAGATCCCCACAGTAATGTCTCCCATCGCTGTTATCCCTTTAACCCTGGCCCACAAACTCTCTATTGACTGCTCACCTGTCCCCAGACAGATAAACCTCTCATTATAATCAGGTTTTGGTACTTTTGATGAGGAGAGTATACAAATGTTTCACTAGCAGAGACAGAGACTGTGCAGAACCTGCTGCCACATGGGAAATGGGAAAGGGCACAAGGAGGTTACGCAAACTGGGTGGAAATCTTTCTTACCCTGCGAGATCTGAAAGGATCACCTTATATGAACACTTTAAATAGTTTTGAAAGTGATTTTTAAGTAGTTAGTCTATGCAGTTCTATTGTGTTTTTTGGCTAAAACCTAAGCAAGCACACTGCTTGCACTGTGTGGTGATGAAACCACTCTACAGACCTGACAGCACAGGAAAATAATTGCCACTGTCTTGCTGCATCTGTTGATGTTTTATTGTCATGTCTTTATTTGCAGTTGCTGCTCTGTGGATGGACACAGAATATCTATCTGCAGAGCTGTCAATCAATAACTCATCAACAGTCACTTAATTTTTAGAGTAAAGAACAATCACACTGCACCATAAGGTAATAAGTCAGTGTGCTAGATGTCTTGGCCTGTTTTGCTATTATCTCTCTGTCAGTTCTGTTTAGAAGCACACGCAAAAAGTCTCTGAATTGTTCACTTGTCTTTTTGCTGGATAAAAAACCTCTACAAACCTTCTGTAGAAAAATTAGTTTTTACTAGTCTCACTAATAAGCCTTAATGGCCCTGACCAGCCTCACCTTGAGGCTACACCCACAGCCCATGCCCATGGACCCAGGAGTTCTTTTTAAGTTCAGCCCTGGGCCTTCAGCTCTAACCAGAGCTGTGCTGAAGAAATGCTGGTCTCCAGGTTAGCCATGTTTGGGCCTGGCTGTGGACCCTGCTGCTTCATGCTTGTGGACTGGCTTAATCATGACCTTCCTCATCACTATGAAGTTGTGTGATCTAGGCTGCTATCCCCAGCTTGCTTTGTTCAGGTACTATGAGATGGGGCTGTGGCTGGTAAGGCACCTGTCCTGCTAGTCTTGTCACTGTACCTGCCTCCCTTGCTGTCCCTTAGGCAGCAAATGGCCCTTGCTGCTTCCTGATCAAAGCTCAACAACCAGCCAGGGCAATCTTTAGTGCTGACAGTTACATTTTTCCAAATGAAAGCTCTGGGAAGAAATTCCACTCCATTAATAAAGTATAAATGTGCAGATGGCATTAAAAATTTGGATGACTTCCCCTTCTCCCAGATCATTGCAAGCTAAGGATGCATGTAACTATAGAAGCAACATGGTTTCTGTCACTCAAGCACTAACTGCTTTGTTGTGCATTGGTGGAAAAGGTGCTTGCATCTGAAGAGGTAGCTTACGGGTGTTCCTTCCCCCAGGAGGCTGCCTGGAGTTGAGATCCCCATGCCACACCTAGATGCTAAAGCTGGAACATGCTGTTTGGATTTCAGCATTCTACAAGGTGGATTTTGTGCTGACTTACTGCAATGCCTTCAGGAAGACATGTAGAGTATAACCACGTTTACAATTTTAGAATGCTTTGAACTTGCAATCAACTAGGCACTGTTCAGGAGCACTGCATACAGCTTTGGAGAGCTGTTGACAGGGAGCAGGGAAAGATGAGGCTCCATGCAATGGCTAGAAGCTGTGAGTCTCAGCAGTTGTGCTTAACTTTTGGTCTGGCTCCTCTTCTTAATGGTAAAGAGGAAAAGGATTGTGCTACTGTGGATTCAGTATCTCATTGCTGGCTGCCTGTTATGCGGTAGACTGCTGGGCCCCAGTTTGATAGCTGAGGAAAAATAGGAAATTAACAATTCTTTTGGTAAAGCAAGAAAAGGAAAATCAAATATGTAGTTCAACCATCATGACTGCAGCTGTGCTGGGCCCTCTTCCAGCTCAGGCATGGAAAAGGTGTGTGGAAGTGTGTGGAAGTAGCTAGAGGCATCCATTTTGAATCTGCCTTTACAGCTAACTCCTGAAAGTTTCTGTTCAGCAGCACCCCTACATATGCTTTGTGAGCCAGTCCAGCAGGTGTGTGAATGCTGCTTGTCTCCTCTGTCACCTGAAACTTGGCACACAATACAGTGAGAACTATCTGGAGCCTGCTGCTTGGCCTTCGTGCATTAGTGTTTCTTATCAGGGCAACAGGGGACATACATAACAGGCAGAAAGGATGCAGACAGGGCAATGACCTTGGCAGGCTGTTCTCCCAAAAGGCCTGGAGCAAGCCTCTGCTCTTAGACACTCACCATTTCCAGTGGGATCAATAGGGAAAACTAACAGTAAGGAAGAGTTCCACAGAGCATATGCACTGCCTTGGTTAGAGCAAAATAGCAGTTAAATTTGATATTCAACTTGCCAAATTACCTCAGTGAAAAGTAATTTTGCAGCAACTGTGCACATATGCAGCAAGCAGTGGTCCTGCAGGTGAATTCGAATTACTTACTGCTCAACAAGATCTGTCTAGTTTTTATTTTTTGTGAATCTTGCTCCTACATTGCCTTACTCTGTTGGTTGTATGCTTCTCATCTTGCGTGTTTACCTTGTAATTGGGAGTGAAGGGCCAGAGGCCTGGCTCTTGACTGAAGGCAGATGTCCCTTCTGCTTGTTGCCCTAGAAATTTTCTTCTACTGGGATAGTGTTTCTGCATGAAGCTGTTTATGCCTGTTCAGGATTGTTCATTCAGTATTGTTTGGAAGGGAGAACACTGCCACTTATCAGCTGCTACAGGATTTCTCCAGAAACTCATAGCTGTTCTTTCTAGAAAAGCCTTTTGAACAAGTGAATGTCATAGTCACACATGACTATTTGCAGTTCAAGTGCCATGGGATGATTATTCATATCAGGGTTTTTCACTCATATGAAATGTGCACTCCTAGCCTGCTTGCCTTGTGCTCAACACAGGATGCAGGGTGGGATGGAAGCCTATCCTATCCCAGCCCAGCCTGCTTGCCTTGTGTTCACCACAGGGCAGGATGTGCTCCTTCTCCTTGCCTGGTCTGGCCTGGCCTGCCCTGCCCTAGCCTAGCTTGGCCTCGCCTACTAGCTCCTAGAATTGCCAAGTGCCTAGCTTAGCCTAGCCTAGTGCCTAGCCTCACCTAGCACCTAGAGCATGTCATCCAAGGCTCCATCCAGTCTAGCCTTGAATACTGCCAGGGATGGAGCATCTATCACTGCTTTGGGCAACCTGTTCTAGTGCCTCACAGAACAGAAACCTCATCACCTAAAATAAATATAAAATATGCTGTAGGACTAACCCAAGTATTTCTGAAAGTTGGTAATGCATAGTACTGCACACCATATGGCACTAACTTTGACACAATCGATGGCCACATTTCTGTGTCCTTAAAGAATAATAATCTTTAATGATGTGACCTGGCATTTCAATTCCAAGGACAACTTCAGTACAGACTTTTCAAGAGGTAACATTACTCAAATTCAGTTTTCACTCTTGCAGTCAGAATGCAGGATTGATAAATTGTGATGCGTATATAATCAGCATGGTCCAATGGACAATAATTTGGATACAGGTAAGTAAGTAAGTAAAGAAGTAAATAAAATATTCAGCGACTGACCAAAAGTAAACAGACAATGACAAGGAAGAATAATTCTGTAGAGATTTGTCTTTATAACAACACCCTGACAGACAAACTTATTTAGGCCAAAGAGGGAAATGCTAACAAAGAAAAGCTTTTGATGCAAAACATTTCTGCCTTGTTTTTACCTTGTCTGACTCCAGTTTCTATCCTGGTGAAACTATCTGGTGGTGGGGTGGATAAGTGCAACAATGGCCCGGCCCCTGGCATGAAGTTATTATTAGGGTCTTCAATATATATTCTAGCTTCAAATGCATGGCCCTGGAGCAGAATCTCTTCCTGCATTAGGTGAATCTTCTCTCCTGCTGCAACCTGAAAACAATAGTTTTTTTTCTTTAATGTGGGATCAATATTCTGGAGTGCCAGTGTACAAAATAGTAAGTATCTTTCTTCTAAACATGAATACATAGAAAACACATTCAAAATGCACAAGGAGAAAAAAGTGGTACATCATGAAAAGTTCTGAAGTTACTTATTCCTTTTGCCTGGGAGTCACCAATCAAAGGATTTTGAATTATTATTGTGTAATTTGACCCCTAATATTTCACAGATCTAAAACATGACAGAAAAATAGTGGGGGTTTTTTCCTACTAGTTATGTCAAAAAATAATTAAATTTTTAAGTTAAAGCCTGGTCAACTAAGACAATATTTTATTAGAGAAAAATTGCTGCAAGAGCAGATAATAAAATGGATTACTGGCAGCCAGCACTACTAGCATACACTGTTGATTCTTCTGTATACTGTCAGACCTGCACATTTCAGGGAATGTTTCTTTAAAGAATTTTTCTTTAAACAATTTAAGACCCTTTAATGGGGCAGGAAGCATCATTTTATTACTCAAAGGAATTAAAATTACAAATATAAGAATACCAACAAACACTAGCAACACATCAGTTTGAAAAAAACAGGGCTTTTGAGGACAAAATAATAACAAGAAGTCTGCTGCAATTAAGCACAGAGGAGACTTTACCAGGAAGCTAACACAGTTTTCATCTACATGGGAAAATACAAATTCCTATTGAAAAAATAGCAACAATTCATCTTTTAAGTGTCAGGGGTTTTCCATACCCTGCCTTCTACCACCAAACTATGGATTTCAGCACAGACAGCAGAATATAACTTAGTCTTCAAAGAAAAAGTAGTACTATACAGATTGGCAAAAAAAATCTCTCCAAGCACTGACAGACATTTTTCGTCTATTGACTCATTACGCCACATGCCAACAGCACTATATCTTTCCACCTTATCTCTTTCTTCAAGTATTGTTTGATTCCTGTTCTAACTTAGCACTCAATGCTCAATTTCTATTCCCACATCAGGAAGCCAGAAGTTCTTCTTTTTTGTAAAAGCATTTGCCATTTTAGTTTTCTGTCTGGTTACATAGACACTCCCCTCCCTGCCACCTACTTAAGCTCAATGCATGCTGCTGTCCTCACTTTTTGATTTATCTGACAAAAAATGTTTTCCATTTCCAGTCCCCTAAGGTCCAAAACTTCCTGTTATCATTTGAATGCATGGGTAATCTCTCTGCAAATTGGGTGTGTGAGGAAATAGCCTGCTTCCAGTCCACACAACTATACATTTATTCTAGAATGTGACTATACTGGTATAACACCAGACACATGTTTTTGTGAAGATTTTTTCCTCCTACAGCCTGATCCAAGAATTTTTGTGCCAGAGATACACTTCAGCTAGAGTTTCCAAAAAAATTCAGCATGGCAAGGGAAAGATCAGGAGCTTATTCCTCCCACTTTCCGCATTCTCTATAATCTCTTCAAATACAATTTTTTAAAATGCTTTTTCTTTATACAACTGGAAGAATTTGTTGGAATTCTGAGCATCTATACAATGCTCTACAAATACAGTAATACAAGATGTTCCTTCAGAGCAAAGGAAACTCTACCCTATTAGCTGAGTAAGAGGTGTGGATATGAAAAGCTACCTGGTCTCTCACAGGCAATATCAAGGAGCACTATTCACCAGATAAGAGGAATTCTACATGTAAAATCAATTAACACTCACCCTAAGCTGCCATTCCACCAAGTCTATTCCAGTGATCATCTCTGTAACTGGGTGCTCTACTTGCAGTCTGGTATTCATCTCCATGAAGTAAAAATTTTGCTGGGAGTCAATAATAAATTCCACTGTTCCTGAAGTAATAAAAGAGCACTTTAAACCAAGACTTCTTCAGAATGGATACTTAACACACCTAATTTACGTCAGGACAAGACTATTATTTCAAAATCAGATACCATGAGTTTCATTAAATTCTATATAAATTATCTTAAAGGGTCACACAATTGAAATTTGAAAACACATTGTTTCCTTGCACATTTACACATCCTGTGCTTAACCAGTTCAAACTTAAATAGGGGAAGTTCAGATTAGACACAAGGAAGAAGCTCTTTACTGTGAGGGTGGTGAGGCACTAGAACAGGTTGCCCAAAGCAGTGATAAATGCTCCATCCCCGGCAGTGTTCAAGGTCAGGTTGGATGGAGCCTTGGATGACATGGTCTAGGGTAAGGCACTCCTGCCCTTGACAGCGGGGTTGGAACTAGATGATCTTACGGTCCTTTCCAACCCTAACTATTCTATGATTCTCTTCTACAATAAAAGATGCATTTCATTACGAGCTGTAAAAAGTGCCTCAAAACTGTTTAAATTATTGTGTTTATGTATAAGATATGCAATTACTGGGAAAAAAATAAAATAAAATTCCAAGGAAATAAGTGAGAAAAAGTGACAAATAATTTTAGCAGGTTATTTTTCATTTGGGAAATAGGGTGAACTTCACAGTGAGCTGTTTTTCTCTTAAAGGCTTTACTGTTTGAATATAAAATATTTTTCTTTGTTGTTGGAAAGTGAGCATTATGAACATTAGTAAGTTTGATCAGAGCAAGGAAAAGATAATTTATCTTTCATCAGACAGTCTAGCTGATTGAATTATCTGCTCTGAAATTTTTTCCTTCTATTCTTCAGCTGTCATTAGTCTTGAGCTCAGACCAGGTGTGCAAATTTAAATTTGTAACTGCATCAAATTTAACCATGTGATTACTTCCTCAAACCTCAAAAAAAAAAAATAAAAAATTGGGGGATGTGTATCATAGTCCAAAACAAACAGATGCTATTTGCCTTGAGTCTTATAGTCTTACCAAGTTAAAAGCATACCTCTGGAGCAGCCATACCTCCATAGACTTACCTGCTCCCACATAATTAACTGCTTTAGCTGCTTTGACAGCAGCTTCTCCAAGTCTCTTTCGAACTTTAGCATTAATTCCTGGCTGTAAATAATAATAATAATAATACTACAAAATATTATTATTGTGAATTTTGGTGATATTAAACCTACTATGCATGAACATTTTGCAATCTTTAGTAACTGTAGTGAAATCCTTACCAATGAAATCTACATATTTTTCCCCCAAGAATCATTTTCCTAAAGTAATTTTTTCATTTAGAACATTTTCTGCTGCAAAATTAAAACAGGTACTGAGATTTAGAAATAAATTACTACCTGCTAAATAAATTTCATGAGGGTTAGCAATTATTTTAAAAATATGTAGGTACTGTAAGAACTTTCTGCTCGCCCCCGGTGCCTCTTCAATGATCTTCCGATGTCTCCTTTGTACACTCTCTTTCAAACGAGTACACTGCATTGCCATGCTGGTCACCAAATACTTGGACTTCAACATGCCTGTTCTGTAATAATAAATGTTTCAGTAAAGCCCTAACCCTGTGACTGACTTCACCCCAACAGACTTTGAACTTGTATATAGTCCTGTATACTTCAGTAGGACTTTATAGGTTTAAGTGTCTGTCCTCAGATAACCAAAAATGTAGAAATGTGGCTGCTATTATGCAGGATTTAAATTGGTTTAGACTTCCTCAATGTCCTAAATGAAACAGAATTCTAAATGCCAGCTACTGCTGCGAAACACCATAGGATAAACAAGCATCCTTGTTTTGGCTGAGATGGAGTTCATTTTTTTTTCCTACTAGCTGGTACAGTGCTGTGTTTCGTCTGTACTACAAGAATAATGTTGATAACACACCAATGTTTTAGTTGTTGCTAAGCAGTGCTCATCCTAAGTCAAGGACTTTTCAAAGGGACATTCCACACCATAGATCATCATGCTCAGTATAAAAACTGGGGGGAGTTGGCTGGGAGCCACTAATCACTGCCCAGGGACAGCCTGGACATCGGTGGTGAGCTACTGTATTGTACACCACTTTCGTTTCTCGGTTTTATTCCTTTCTCACTCTCTCTGTCATTACTATTGTTATTACTGCTGCTATTATAATCATTTTTATAATACAAAATTTATTATTATATATTATATACATGACATACAATAACATATATTATATATATTACATAATATATAGTATATAATTATTATATATTATTAAATATATCATTATATTTTACTTTGTTTCATTTCAATTATTAAACTGTTCTTAGCTCAGCCCATGAGTTTTACCTTTTCCTGATTCTCCTCCCCATCCCACAGTGGGGGAACAAGCAGCTGTGTGGTACTTCTTTGCTGTTTTGTTTTTGTTTTTTTTTTTTTTTAATGTGAGAAGAAATATTAGTGTTTATACTAAAACATCTATTTCTCACCTTGGATTATCTACGAATTTCCCAATCAGCATTGCATCATCATTGAAAGACCTTGCTTCTCTTCTAGCTGATTCTAGTTGGTCCAGAAACTCCTTTTTCGAGTGAGCAATTCTCATGCCCTAAAATACAGAAAAAAAGCATACCTAAATGTCTAATAATCTGGTACACAATAAAAATCCTTGTACACAAAGAGCAAGAAATTTCAGAGTAAAATCAGCTTTAGACAGGGAATTCACTATACATGGTGTCTTGATGCCAAATTCTTAAATGGTATTTCTAATCACTTCTTATGCAACATGATTTAAAACTGTTAGCAAAAACAAAAGTCATAGAAACCATCGAAGTAACAATTTAAAGTCATCTAATTTTACACAAAACCATCAAACAACTTTTCTGCTGATGTGAATTACTAGAGATCCCTTTAAATAAACAAAACTCTTCCAATTCATGCCAGCTACTTACCTTGTGCCTCACCACACAACAAAAGGAAGTGAGATTTCATAGTGCTAGACTGGATATTAATAATAAATTTTAAGGAAAAGCAGTTTTCTATTTTCTTTGGTTTTAGATTTATTTTAGAATATTCTGTTACAGACACTGAGACACGATAACTTTACAGCATGTGATGAACAGATTAGTTTCTTTACCTTTCCTCCACCTCCATGAACAGCTTTAATCATTACTGGATATCCTATTCTTTTGGCATGTTCCTTTAGACACTCCTCTGATTGATCTCTCCTCCAAGATACCCTTCAACAACAGGAATGCCAGCAGCAGACATTATAGCTTTGGAAGTGCTTTGACAGAACAGTTTCATGTTTAGAATGATAATATTCCTTTTTTTTTTTTTGCTTTAAGCTCCAAACCCGTCTATGTTTTCAGTGTTAATTCTCCTCACATAAGTAGTTCCACTGACCTCAAAAGGACTACTTACACAAGTGGGTTACATACAGTAGGACTGTAATTATAAAATGCTTCAAATATTTGTTTGGTTGTTTTTTTTCCTGCAAGCCCTCTACACAAAAGCATAGTCAATTTCAGGCTTATGCTTTTTTCCTATCTTTTGAGCCACATCATATAGGCTAAACCTAGCATTTTCAAATTACAACTCTGTATCCTGCCAAAGCTATATTTAAAGTTGTACAAAGGCAAAACTCTTTATGATACAGGCTGGATTCACACTCGACATAAAACACCTCAGCATAACAGCTCTGGCTTCCAGTATGCATGCAAAGTTAGTTAAATTACAGAGTTAATTTACTCTCACATTAGGAAGTGATAAAAAAATTAATTATCTAAAATTAGTATTACATAGTTCATGTGTTAGTAATCACCTTATTTCCATATTCTCGAGTTATACTTCATACCCTGGAAACATTTCTTTGAATTAAGTAACTAAGATCCTTTGTGATGGACAAAACTTATCACCCCATTTTAAATAAACACACTAACCCTTGATGATATGGGTGTTTCTCTTCCACTGTTCTTTTGACCTGTATACAGATATCTGATCTGACTGCTGAACCCTTACCTATGTAACATTGCAATGCCCCAGTTCTGGAAAACTAGAATCAGTTACATATTTAACTACCAAAATTTTAATTACTGAACAGTCTTGACTGTTTCTAAGTCTATATGAATCTATAGATAATCTATAAACCTAGAGCTTATTCCTTTGAAGAAAGCCATAAAAGACAACAAAAACTGACAGAATAAAACAAGTATGGAGCAGCTGGTCATTCCCTAACAAAATAAGTTTTGGCAAACTGTAAACTGCACAGCCAAGTAAAAAGCAGAAATAGATACCTCTTAATACCCATATCTCTGATAGAAGATGAAGGTGGACCTATGAAGATGATTCCTTCTTGCTTGCACTACTCTGCAAACTCTGTGTTTTCCGACAGAAAACCATAACCTGGATGAATAGCCTACAACAGAATAATGTTACCAGCCTATTTTTATATGCTTACCTTAGAAAACCCTGAAACTTCCACAGAGTTTCACTAAGACAACACAAGCAAGAAGCACCACAGGCAAAAATAAACTAAAGAGCATCGTAGTAACAGAAGATTTAAGGTCATGATCTACTTGTCTGAGCTGCTGAGGCCTTGGCCACCTGCATTATTTTTCCCGAAGCCAAGTAACTCTGCTGTGAGTGTGCCGCACCAATACAATATGCTTCATCTGCCTGTTATAGAAAAAATACATTTAATACAGGCTGTTTAATAGATAATTAAAAAGCAAATTTAACTGAATTTCTAAGTTAGTTACATTGTTTATCAGATTGCTAGCATGCAACAGTTTACATCAGTGCCTCTCTTCATACTCAACTGGGTGAACAGTTTTTCCCAAAACCAGAGTCCCTCCTCTAACTTCCTGGCTACTCCAGCATTAGAAAGCCAAACCTTAATGCACTTCCTGTAAATCTGTCAAGTGCTGAGACAGAGACTAGACAAAATATTCAATGATTCAAGAAAATCTTGGAAGTCTACAGAGGTGAAAATCAACTGCATTAGCACATAAATCTACTTGCACATTGAACTTATCAATGAGAAATAGTGTTGTTAATGAACATCAGTCAAAAATGAATATACTTCACCATTGCTATGTGCATGGAATTTCTGTCTGCTTCACTATAAATTGCTACAGACTTCACACCCATTTTCTCTACTGTTCGCATCACTCTGCATGCAATTTCTCCTTGGTTTGCAATAAGAATCTTCCCTATGTTGTGACCTCTTGTTTGAAAGGATGAAGCCATTTTAAAATTCAGATTTCTTTTTAATCATTTATAGCATTTATGCATTTCTTCCAATAATGAAAAAACCCATGCTTCACCAAAAAGCATTTCCATGCTAGTCTTCAAATTTTATCCTTAGAGTCCTTATGCATAAGTATGCTTAATTCAACTTTTTTCCTTTTTTTTTCTTTATAGAACTAAGAAATATTTTCTAACACTAAAACACTGAAACATAAAAGTTGATGCTTATGTTCTTATTGTGTACTTTCTGGACCAACTAGGGAACAAGGAACACCTGTCCTCACTGGCTCCTCCCCCCACAGAAGTAATTTACATTTCTTTGATGAGCACAGTCACAAACTAATAACAAGGCATGAAGGCTTTGGGGGTTGGCTTGTTTGTTGGTTTTGTTTGGGGTTTTTTTAAGTAGTGACTCACTAGCTTTTATGAAGTCTCATGACAGTTACAACGGTCCAGAAATATGCACAGGCATAACTAAATAGCTTAAAACTAACTAATATAATCAAAACATACCTCTGAATTCTGAAGCATATCTTTTTAGACAACTTGACAACACGGTCAGTTTAAATCACCTTGCTATATACTTCTTACTTTTCTTCATATATTGTTGAAGTACCATTTTACTTAAAAATCCAATTCTGTCACACTTTACAACATTTGTATCAGAAAAGGACTTTTTATAATATAAAATAAATACTTTTTATTGAGTATACCTAAATATGGCAGACAAAATTATTCAAAATGTTGATTACACATTAAAGAATATTTCTGTTAGGTCAGCTACAGACTCCTGTTTTCAAAAGCTATACAAATATTTAATATTTATTTTTAAAATGTACAGTTTTTCAGGAACTAATGGTCTAAATCTGATTGTAAAACCACCCACATTACACAAGCAATTAAACATAGTGGCTAATGAAGTTCAACTTCATACCTATCGTTGAGGCACATTTCACAAATCTTTGTACTTGGTTCCATTGCCTGTACAATTACAAACACACAGCAGTGTTAGAAAAGTACACGAAGAACTGGCCACCATTCTACTTTTATTTTCAGGTAAGAGAAGGACAGAACTATGATACAACTACTTACACAGAACACACTCAAGTTCAAGGAAGGTTTGTGCAAACTTCACTAGATCTCTCCTTAAGTGCTTGCATTTAGACACAAGAGAAATTATTCCCTTGCTTTTCTACCAGCATTCAAAGTCTCTTTTAGTGGATAGTGGTATTTATTAGAGACGGCAACTTGAAGTATTTGGGCAAGAAGACATGAACAACCAGAACTTAAAAAAGCTTAAATGGGAAATAGGAGTTGTTTGTACAGAGAAATCTGTAGATATAAATAATGTTAAAGATAACAAGAAATAAGAGCTATGAGGAGCTATTTATATTCTGAAATTGAAAATTAAACCTCAACCAATTAATACTAAAGAAATGAGATTGTGAAAGCTTAAGTGTCTGGAAGAAACTGTAAATTCCTAGAACTGTTTTCATTTTACACATACATCAACTTTGGAATCTTGGATCAGGTCCAGCAATTCTTAAAACAGTATTAGACAAAAAGACACAAGACATCGTTGACACCACACAACCAAAGGCTCAGTTTCAATAACAAGAGAGGGAAGTTATGCGTTTCCTAAGCCCCTAATAAACCGCTGTCGGAATCACCAATTCCTATTGCACAGGCTTCCAGGTGGCGGAGGGTTAGCAACGACAGTTTTCAAACCCCGAACACCCTAGACAATTTCATGGAACCTGTATCAACTACTAACACTATCCACAGAGGAGCCCAGGGCACCAGCATCGCACGTACGCACACACCCTCCAGCAGCGGGGCAGGCGGCGGCCCAGCTCCCTCGCTCCTCCCAAGGCGCAGAGCCTCTCCTTCCTTCCCTCCCTCCCTCCGACAACCCAGCCCCAGGCTCGTCTTTGTGAAGCCTTTCCCCGCGCCGGGCCCAGCACCCGCCGCCGGCTCCCCCGCAGGGGCCGTCCCTGCCCGTCAGTCTCCGTAAACTGCCTCCACGGACCGCGCCGCCCCAGCTGGGAAGGCCACCCCCGAGTAAAGGGCAGAGGAAGGGCCCACGGCCCCAGAGGGCCCTTGCACGCCGTGTACCACGTCCCCCGCGTCGCTCTCACTAACGGCGCAAAGCCCAGAGAAAGCAACTCCACTGCCAGCAACAGCACCATGTTACTGAGTGCGACGGCCGGCGTGACTGCGGTGGTGCGCCAGGCCTCCCGCTAGTGGCTGCGCGGCACGGCCGTGATGCGGTGGGGCGCGGCGAGGGGGAGCCGGTGGGCGGGGAGCGGGAAGAGAATGCGCGCAGGGAGGTGGGATGTGACGTGAAGAGGAAAAGAGGTCTGAGGGGTGGAGGTGTGCTCTCTCCCGAGCGGCCTGGGGTGGGGCTCTGTGAAATAGCTATCAGGTGGGGGCAGACCAGGGGAGGGCTGCAGGGGTTGCATGACACCGAGAAATAGGGCAATAAAACGGCAGATCGAGTAGAATTCATATAAACGTGAAATGATGCACGCTGCAGGACTCCTGGCTTTATTTGTGGATGCCTGGGCTCAGAGCTGACTGTGTTCCCTCGAGAATGGCATCCAGAGTGGTCATGGAGCAAAAACATGAAACGTGAGGGTGGTTGGGAAGTTCACGTGGATCCTCAGAACTTGTAACATCTTCTGCCCCGGCCCAACTGCCCAGCTCAGAAGTGTGTCCTCTAAATGGAGGAGCACATCCCAGCCCGTGGTGAGCACAAGGCAAGCAGGATAGGCTAGGCTGGGCTAGCACAGGCTATGCTGGGCTGAGCTAGACTGGACGGGGCTGGGCAGGGCTAGGCTGGGCTGGTCTGGGCTGGAGTAGGCTGGGCTAGGCTGGGCTAGGATAGGCTGGGCTGGGAGGATGGGCCAGGATGTAGTTGTGGCGGGAATCTCAGTTGTAGGCCAGAGGATCTGGGGGTTGTGAGAGGGTCTGCAACATTGTGATTGGACTGTTTACCTGGAGAGTTTCACAGTGGCCAGTGAGATTGAATGTGATATGTATGTGCAGGTTGGGAAAGTACCGAACAAGGGGATTAAAAACGGCTTGGTGATAATAAATGAGGATTTGAGTCTCTGCATCAACTTGAGTCCATGTCATTAAATGCCACAGTTACCTGGAAGAGCGAGTTCAATGCCGGGGTTGGGCTGGGTATTATTGGTTGGCAGGTGGTGAGTGGTTGTATTCTCTTCCCTTGTTATTTCCCTTATCATTATTATTATTGGTGGTAGCAGTAGTGATTTGTGTTATACCTTAGTTGCTGGACTGTTCTTATCTCAACCTGTGGGAGTTACATTCTTTCGATTCTCCTCCCCATCTCTCCAGAAGTGGGGGAAGGAAAGGGGGGGGGGGGGGGCAGTGGGAGAGTGACTATGTGATTTACGACTGAGCTTAAACCATGACAGCAGAGGAACACCTCCAGCCCTGTGGTGAACACAAGGCAAGCAGGCTAGGCTGGGCTCGGCTAGGCTATTCTAGCCTAAGCTAGGCTACACTGGGCTATTCTAGGCTATTCTATTATAGGCTATTCAAGGCGATTCTAGGCTAGGCTGGGCTAGGCGCTAGCCTATGCAAGGCTATTCTAGGGTAGGCTAGGTTAGGCGGAGGAGCATATCCTGCCCTCTGGTGAGCACAAGGCAAGCAGGCTAGGCTAGGCTAGGCTATGTGGAGGACATCCTGCTTTATGGTGAGTACAAGGCAAGCAGTCTGGACTGGGCTAGGTTGGGCTGGGCTGGAGTAGGCTGGGCTGGGCTGCGCTAGGCTAGGCTAGGCTCGGCTCGGCTTCCATCCTGTGTGCATCAGCAAAAGGCTTTCTCGCATGTTCCACTAGTAATATCCTATTCTCTCTCAAACACAAGTCTTCCTCTAAGCTTTCCTGTCTGGTTTTTTTTTTCTTATACTTTTTCATCTTGGTTGCAGCGTTGTGAAGGGGGAACAGTTTCGACCTTTTTGAGTTACTCAGACTTTCTAGTAAGGGATGCACTGAAGTAATTAATACACTGAGTCATTGGGATTGCCTTTTACCTGCTATTCCACTCTCCCTTCTCTGGCAATTTATCCAAACAGTTTGATTATCGTGGGACCCTCTTACTCCGTGTTTACAGTTCACTGCAGCCCAAGGGCTGTTCCCATCTATGTGCTCTGAGCAGGCCTACCTGAAACAGGTATCCTGGGCAGTTTTGTCTCCAGCCATACAACTATAAATAGAAAAGCTAAAGTACAAGTGAGAGATGGGTTTAATTCTCTATCACACGCTGCAACCAATTTGATGAATTTCTCTCTCATTTGGGCTAGGCAAGGATCTGTGCCCTGTGCAGTGCTGTGTCCACAAGTGCATGTGCTAACTGGGAATTGCAGTGGGCAGTCTGTCCCACCTGACATCCCCGTGCTCCTTGTTCTGTGTTCACAAGTGAATTAGAGAGAAATACAGTATGTTTGTGTCAAATCTGTGAGCTGAAAGGGATGTGCTGTGTCATATGATCCCTTATGAATTATTTGCCTGCCATTAATGGGAACATAGCAGCTATGAATGGATAAATATGCCCTTTCCAGGAAAAATTTGGTTCCTTATTGGAGATTCAAGGGAAGTAATCTATTCCTTAATATTTAAAATAAAACCTTCCTGCTTGTTAGTTGTGATTTATTGTTTTTGCTTGGGTTTTACAAATGGAACAGATTCAGAAGGTTAAGCCCAGATGAGCTCATGCTGTTCAGCTGGATGATATTAGGAGTTAATCCCTTTGCATGGTTCCATGTTCTGTAATACCTCTCAAGCCTGATGATTGAATCTGTATTTTAAAAGCTTTTTTAAAGATAATCTGATGGAAATGTGGAGGTGGTAGAAATAAAAAATACTCTGTTCTTTCTATGGAAAAGATATAGTATTTGCTTCCATACTTAGACTTCTATTTGAACTGGCTTGCAAAACAATTTCAGGATTGATTACAGCCTTCCAGTGATGACTTGTAAATTTAAATCTATTATAGAGATGTAACTGGTAGTGTTTCCCACAAATGTTACACATAATTAAAGGTCTCCTTCACAATTTTAATAACCTGCTTGTTTCCTGGCTACTAAATAACTCTTTTATTCCATGCGGTTTCTCTTTGCTTTGTGTTGCTGACACTTAAAATGGCTGATTTCTGGGAGCTCAAGAACTGCTATTTGTTTTAACTGCAACTTATCAACCAAGTAATGTTATAGCCTTCTGGCTATGAGCTAATTAAATATAAGAAATTTACCCTGTAGACTGAAACTCCAAGGATGCGCTTGGTTGACCTAGGGGTCCCAGCAGGGGTTATTTATTTGATTCCTGTGCTAACCGAATATTTTAGGGATTTGCTACATAAGTGAAATCCTCATACGAGGTTTCTGAGCCATCTACCGAACAGCTGATCCACTCATCCAGGTTAACCTTCTTGTTTCCATCTGTGTCACAGGACTCAGAGGATTGAAAGTGGATTGTAAATAACAGCTCTCTTTGAAGAATTGTGGGAACACTGCAATGCCCCAAGTGCTTGCAACACGTCTCTGAGCTAAATATCAATTAAAGTAAGCTTACTTTTGAAAGACAGCCAGGGTATTACTAACTCTGGCTTTCCTTCTAGTTCTCATGGGATTTATTTCCAGCTTCTGTATAAAAAAGCCCATATGGCTGCAGAGAAACATAAACAGAGCAAATTCTAATAACTTGAAAATCAGAAACCAGAATAAAGGTTTAGTACACGTAAGCAAGCCTATTCTTTTAAGGTGTAAGTTTAAATGCAAAACTCTCTAGAACATTATGGTTTCAATAGATGGCCTTGGTCTGGTCCAACAGGAGCTATAAGAAGCTCTTCCTCTTCTTTAATAGCATTTAGTGTATCAGCTGTTACTCTAAGCTCCTTGTGGGCCTATGCTCTGTGTGAAGAAATGAACTTTGCAGGCACACCACAGGAGGGCTGTTTTCAAGATCTGTGTGATCTGTAAGTCAATCAAGTAATTCTATGAGTCTGACTTTCAATTTAGGAATGCTTAGACTTGCCAGTGCCAGGAATGAATCAGAAAGTAACAGAAATGGTGTATGGAAGGGAACTGAGTGATGGAGAAGAAATAGAGAGGAGAGGGGAAAAACACAGTATTCTTACACCATTCATACTTTTCAATGAGTGTTTCTTTCATATGTTTCCTTGATTCCTTTCCTGTTCCTTCTTCTGCTGTCCTTTCCTGCTTCTCCCCCGCTTAGGTTCAAATACACAGTGCTAGAAAATATTGATCCTGCTTTTCATCTCCAGAAATGTGTAGAAGAGACTAGAGTTTAAGGGACCTCACTTCTAGGCTGTAATTTGTGTGACTGAAATAGATTATCAGTATGGATATTTGGCCAAGAATATAATACTGGCTTCTGTGGTGTTAGAGAAAAGTTGGTCTTAAAGTTCATGAACCTGGCTCAGCAGGGCCAAAAGAGAGATCATCTGTGCTAAACATGAGACTTTGACTTATTGGTTGATTGGAATAGTTCTCAAGGTTTAATCGTTCAGTTTATCTTCTCTGGTGTAGGTTAAAAAGCTTCCAAGTTGAGGCTGAACTAAGACTTGAAAAATATTTTGCTTCTCCACTATCCTTCTGAATGACCTTTGGCAAATCTGACCTCGGTGCATCTGTTCAACAGAAACAGTATTCCTCTCCCAGAAGTGGGAGAGGTAAGTCATTAATGTTTACAGCATCTGAGAGTTTCAGAGGAATGAGGAGCATACAAATACCTACAGAGACTGGCAAACTTCTAGAGCTGTAAATTGGAAATACCATCTTATTTAGTGTCTGATAGCTGATAACTTGTGAATGGCTTTAAATGAGCATAGCTAAAGTCTGCTTTGAACACTATTTGAACACTAAAGTGTTCAAATAAAGCAAGAGTAATATGAGCTGTGAGCCTAAATTAGACTGTGTCAAATGTTTGTCAGTAATGTTATCTGCACTATGTATTTTTAGCAGGCTCTTCTGAGGAACACCTGCATATCATCACCCTAACAAGCAACTCACCAGCTTGTTTTTCATATCTTGTACTCTACCTTACATTGCCCCAAAGCTACTATAAAAATTGTCTCAGTGAGATGAGAGTGCAATCCATAAACTTGAAGTTGCTATACTGTATTGGCAGGATGGGTAAACAGGATCTAGTTCACCAGCATTGTGCACCTAACTGGGTGGCTGTGTAAAACTCTCTAGGGTCAGTGCTGTGTTATCCCTTCCTGTAGCATGGACAGCAAAGCATTTCACAGTGTCTCCCTCCCTTCCCTCCCAGGGTGACAGTGCAGCTATATGAGGCGACAGGATAGCTGAAGACTGCCCAGCAGTGCACAGAATTGAGTATTAGCATGTTCTGCTTCACTGGAGTCTTGAGTTTCACTTTTATGGGGCTCCACTTACTTCTAGTTGGATGATGAAAACTGGGACATTGCAGGCATGGATAACAGGCAGGGGTTATGGTCAATAGTCAGAGGAAAACAGCAAAAAGCTTTCTTAGACGTCCCACTAGTAATGTCCTGTTTCTCTGTCAAACACAAAGCTTCTTCTACTCCCTGCTGTCCTGATTTTCTTTTCTTACATTTTATCATCTTGGTTGCAGCAGGGTGAAGAGAGAACAGCTTGGACCTTTCTGAGTTCCTCAGACTTTCTAGTCAGAGATTCGCTGAGGAAATGTGTAGCTGAAAGATCCCTCTTGTACTTTTACTTAAACTTGAGATTCCAGGAGGTACTACTGCCTGCTGAATACCATACTTAGAAAAGGATGGGGGAGGTCTTCAGAAATGCAACCTTCAGGAGGTACCTTCACATCCCCTGGGTCTCAGATAATGCACCTGGAAATAAAATGCATTGCATTTAAGAGGAGTGAAAACAGACAAGCACATCTGGAAAAGGAAGCAGAACTTTCTACCTGACCAATTTTTAGAAATGATGTGTTTGTTGTTCAACAGGAAGGATTTTCACTTGAAGCTTTAGTGGAAAAATGCTTCAGCATACTATGCTAGGGGAAGGTGTAGATAATGAAGCTTTTTCAGCTTTTGCTGGCCACATCTATGGTTTCTGTTATGTTCTGAGGTGTGGGTTCTCCACTGCAATATTCCCAAAAGGGAAGGAAGGAATAAGCTTAGAGAATCAAAACATTTTTGTAATACTGGTAGTTTATGCCTATTGTATGTATTTTTTAAAATGTGAGAAAGTAAGAGTGACAGAAAGGTTCAGAGATTTAAGTCTTACTTCAACCATCACACATTTTGGCTGGAATAGTAGTTAAACAGTTACTTTTAAAGTCCTTCTATAAACCTGGTTGGATAATGGCTTTTTCAGAGGAAATCGTGTTCCTCTAATTTGCTGAACTTCAAGTACACCAGCAATACAGTGGACAAAGGCATACTTTCCTTGTGATCTCAAAAAATATCTGTTGCCAACACAGCTCTTAAGAGCTTATTAAAGTACTAAGCTATTATGGATTAAAGCAATGTCCTGGCTTACATACAGGTTGAAAACTGATTAAAAGCTTTTTAGTTAAATTTCAGCACAAAGGTGTGTTAATTATGGCATACATCAAGGTTTTGTTTAAGCCCAGGTTCAATTACGCAGGATGCAAGGAAGGGTGTTTTTGAGGTTAAGTGAGATGGAGATGATAGGAACTCCAAGGAGCTTTCAGATTTCAGTGCTTTCCAATGGCAAATTAAATACAGAATCAATAAATGCTATATAATGCCAGTGAGAACAATGAATTAATTTAAATCATGCAACAATACTGAAGAGTTGTTAACTGATTAAGTAATTACTCAGGAAAAAGCCTGGATATTGTCATGCATTGCTCAGCAAACAGTGTGTGAGAAAGAAAAAGACAAGCAACTAGCATATACAGGACAGAAAAAAGGACTGGCAGCATGCCAGAACATGTGAGTGCTCTTACCTGATGCCATGTTTGGTCCTCAACAACCAGGGAGATGCATTAGAAACCAGGGACTTAAGCAGGAAATGAACTCCAGAAGCTCTCATAATGAACCTGTTATTGAAATGGAGTTTTCAAGAAGATGAACCATAGCTAGGAAGAATATTTTTCTGCCCCTCTTCTGGTTTTACTTTATTATAATCTGGTTTCTTGCCTGAGTACCCTAAAATATAGCACAGACATGATTTGGGGCTGGTAATCATCCTGGGAAGTTTAAGTGGCTGTATTGCGTATTGCTGTTAGAGACAAAGTAGTTCTGTGGAAAATGATGGGCACAGCTTCCCTGTTTGAGCCCTGGCCAAATTTTGGCCCAGCTCACAGTGGAGCAGTGCTTGTCTGCTCCACTGATTGCCATTACCTGCCTGGCACAGAGCCACTCTGGAAGACATGAGGAGAGCTGGTGCATTACCTCTGCTGAGCCAGGCTTGGTCAGGAGGTGTTCACCTTCTTGGTACACAGCAGTAACAGAAAGATAGGGAACTGCTTGTCTGGGCTAACACTTCTTGAGCCGCCTTGACCTTACTCCTGCTGGCAGTCTTTCTAGGCACTTCTAAGTAGGTGATGCCCAGCACCTGCTTTCTGTTTTTCCTTCTTTCCATGCCACCCTCAAAGATGATATAGGAAAGATGAGGTACTTTTCTTAGGGGCCTTATCCTTTCAAAATCAGGCATGGACATGCTGGGAGGGAAAACCAAAATCCTTCTGGTGGAGGATCCCATGAGATCTGGAGAGCTGACAGTTACCTGTGGTGGTCAGGAAGCCTTCCATTGTCTGGGGATAAAGGGTTGAAAAAAAACTGAATAAATGTTTGCATCTGGCAAAGCCTGTGACAAGACCCCCACCTTGCTGCTTGCTAGAGCTTCTCCTCTGCTGACAGAGACTTATTTCAAGGAGGGCTCCCTGTGGATCCTGGTCAAGGCAGGATCAAGGGTCAAGAGCCCAGTTCAGCCAGTGGTTACTTTGGAGTTCAGCAATTGCCAAGATCATGGCCTTGTTACAAAATGCCAGTCTGATGACTGCTTAAAGCATGGTTAGCAAGATTATATAGGACACCAAAACCAGGTCTTTGGGGTTTTACCCTAAAGAGGAGGACATAGTTAAAAACCACTGTCTGACATGGTGACCACAGTGTCACTTGCCAGTAATGTGCTTCCCTGGTGTTGTTATGAGGAAGTAATAAGCAAGGTTCAAGAGCTTTCTGGTATTGTTCTACAGCGACAGGTTTCTGTGGGGTGTTTGGATTGCATGCTGCATCCTGACCTGAGGCAGGCCTGTAAATGCACACATACACTTCAGACTTCTGCTTGGCATTTGTTATTTGACATGAGTGCCTGACAGCTTTGCTGCTTTTTTTGTGAGCCTGCAAAGCTTTTTCGTGAAATGGGAAAGAAAACGCAAGAGGAGAAGTCTGCCTTGGCCTTCACACACTCGTGCCAGGGATGGCAACTTCAAGAGGAAAGCAGACCCTTTTGCAATATTGGCTGCCAAGGCCAGTAGTTACATTGCACTGGAGCCATGGATCGGGAGCTGAGAGTAATAAATGTGTTGCTCTGCTTGGTTGGTGACTTTCTCTTGGGTCAAGCCAGTCATCCAAGCAGCTTGTAGGGAGAGATAAAGGCTAGGATAGCTGGATTAATACAAGATGCAGGCAGTCTTTTTCCTGGGCTTGAAAAGCCGCAGTGAAATTTGAGAAGAGCACAGGCTGAGGGTAATTGCACAGAGTTTACCTTGACCATAGTTTTGGGATGTGTGAGAGCCTGCTGGATAAGGGCTAACTATTCAGTCTGCTCATAGTCAGCTATGCATGGGAGGGACTTCCTGTCATTTGATGGCAAAACCTGGAGCAGGCATACCCTGCTGAGTCATCCTGTATGTCACCCAGGTGTGTCCAGAATGTGAATATAGCCAAGGTACAGCCCCTTTACCAGTGAAGGCAAAACAATGTGCCTCCAAGAGGCCTGAGCTGCAAATCACTGTGCAAAGCAGGGCGCTGCTCAAAGGTGGCCTGTGCCTGAAAGCATGCTCAAAGGAGAGCACTTCATGAGTTAGAAGGAGAGGCTGCAGGGGTGGAGAGGTGCTCCCTGCCTGCCTGCTCAGTGACTGTCTTCAGCTGTAGACAGTACAGTTCATGGTAGGAAATCTTCATACATGATAGCTACTGAAAAATTTCTCACTGAAAGGTTGCACTGTAGAAAGGAGGAAGAAGGGAAGAGCAAGTTACAATGCAATTCGCATACAATCCTCCTTGAGTAGGAGGAGGAAAGAGCAGACAAATACCTCAGGCTTTCACCATTCCTTCCAGGTGACTAAGCGGCAATTTTGTTTTTAACAAAAGCTAACGCTAGGAAAGTGAATAGAGCTGATGATACATCTGAGAGCGCTTGTGTCACTTCCTGCATTGTGAAAATCTGCTTAGGCTTTGAGAGATGCATTGCATTGCGTTATATTGATTTTTTCTACTTTGGGTTGAGTGTGCTTGTTAGCTTTCTCCCCTGTGACAGATTAGGTCATATCTGCTGAAGGTCACTGATGAGTTTCAGCATCTTTTTCATTACTGGAGGCTGGGGTTTTCGCTTGCCTGTCTGTGCTTGTTTTGGCCAGCAGAGGGTAGTAAATGAAAGGTTAATACCGAAACAAGTTTGGCTGTCAGGCTGAGCTCAAAGTGTGGGAGAAGAGCTGCACTTCGGATGACAAGGAGGCCTATGACAGGAAAAAAAAAAAACCAGAAAACCTTTCAATGCAAATTTGTTTTGTTTTATGATTAAAACATTTGCATTTAAAGCTTGACAGTGATGTAAATGACTGCTGGTTTTATTTAGTATTCATTAACAATGTATGTTGTTTCACATCCTTGATGGCATCTTCTGTAGAAATGAATAAAAGCTGTAATTAGGCTTTTAGTAAAAACAAAGCCATAAAAGCAGTCATAAAGGGATTTCATAGCTGGAAAAAATTACTTTGAAGAATGTATATATAAAGCTAGTGCTTGAAAGCATCAACGAAAAATGTTTATGCTCTAGGATTAACATGGAATTTTCACCCACTGTTTTAATCCTCTTGCCACTTCACTTTCTCTTATGCCACATCCTTCTCTCATTGCCAGATGTTGTCTGTCCTGCACTGGGAGGGGTGTTAGTCTGTCTTACTCCACCTCTTCAGACAGGCATTTTGCACAGGCTTGGATAAAGATGACTCTGCATTTCCTGACTTCTTGCTGCTTATTCCTATAAGCCCTAGTCATGGCCTCACTGTGTTAGTCACTATTTCAACACGTAGACACTCCAGAGGTCCCTGTCTGGGAGGATATGCAGACTAATGCTGCTGAACTCTTGGAGCTGGAGGATACCACACATTTGGGTCACTTGCTGGAGCAGGCTGAAATCCTTGTCAGCTTCCTGTAGCTGGGGAATCTCCATCTATTCTGCTGTCCCAGATCTGAGGATAGAAGTATTGGCCAGTTAATATGCTATTTATGAAGTTTGTTACAGCAGTTATGCACAGTGTTACTATTGGTGAACTTGCATGATGCATGAGTTGTTATCAGAGTCCATAGCAAGCAGCTTGGATGGTGTCTGGAGAGTCATGACAATGGGGGTTGAGCACAAGGCTGCAGGCAACAAATCTGCCCATGCTGGCTCATTTTGAGATCTCTCCATGAATCTTATTTTTTTTACCCTTCTGCAAAACAAGGTCAATACTCAATATTTCAGTGCAAAGCTGTCACCTGCACTCATATTTTCAAGAAAATACTTTATTGTTATTTTGTTAACTTCTCCAGTCCAAATCCATGTTCTTATTTGGGAGCAACTACGTATGGAAAATTGAAATAGCTGTTACCAGGAAAACGATAGGACTTCCAGAATATATTGTTAGAAAAAACAGGTTAGGAAGAAATAATGGTGGCATTTTTCAGCATAAAATCTAAACCAATTTTACATTACATCTGGGAAATACTTTCTTCCATCTAGTGTTAGAATGTTATTTTGTAGGTATATTTCATATATAAATGTACTTATCCTTTTTCATGTTTTGTATATATAATTGTAATATGATTAATAAAATTAATAATAAAGCATTTATCAGGAAATACAATGTGATTGAAATGCAGAACTCAGGGTCAAAGCCCAGATGAACTGTGTAAATTTTTATAATTATATTAATTTTTAGATATTTTTCATTTATTTTAATAAATAATTTTTAATTTATAATTAATTTTAAAATTATTTTAATAATTATTTTAATTTTATGTGATAGCACCTCTCTATTGCATGTTATTTGTCAAACAATACACTACCAGTTGTGTATACAGCATGTGAAACATGTGTATGCATCTGCAGAAATGTAGTATGGGGGGGGACCACGAGCTTTGCATGCATATCCTGAACCTCAGATCTCTGCAGCTTTCATCCTCTATGCTGCAACCAAATGTGCAAAACAACAAACCTTAAATACTTTGTTTCAGAAAGTGATGAAGTGAAAAAGGTGTTATAATAGAAGCTGTAACTCAACCTTGACAAGGTGAAAGGTGCATCTGCTAGCTGGTAACATAAAATGTGAAAGAATGGTCCTTAGAAACCTACCTATGATCTCCATCTGCTTCTTCTGTTTCTGGCTGCTTTCCCCTTTGCTGCTGTGATGTGACTGCTGTCTGTCCTTGCTGTCAGGAGTCCCTTTCCTCCCAGCTTGGCCTTTTTCTCTAGGGCTCTTTTTCTCTAGTTGTTTATTTTTTCTCTCTAGTAATTCTCCTCATGCTGCTAAAGCTCCTCAGACTCATATCAAGCACACCCTCTTCATCCTTCTGGACCAAGTAGTGGCCTTCCATAACCCTCCCTATGTTTTTCCTCTCCAAAACCCGTTCTTTTCTTTCTGTGATGCTGTCATTGTCTAACCCTTTGTCTGCCCTTCAGCAGTGTTTGCTGGAAGATACTTCTCTAATGGTCTGAGAAGCTTCTGCCAAGATCATAGGGATTTTGATGCCATTTTCTTCCTCCTCTACAGCTTAGCTGTAGGAAACCTTGCCTACAAAGCCTCGAACAAAAGTGTCTTTATGCACACACTTTAGCATCCTCATTCTGTTATCCCTCCCTCCAAATGAAAGTCTTGCTGGCACCATGTCAATGTCCACCTTAGCACAGTGTTTGAGCTTTTTCTTTCTGACTACTGCAGGCATCACCACTGTCTTGCTGTGACTCAGGGCAATACCCACAGTGTGGATATCATCTAGACCTCTGTAAATGTCCTTACATCCAAAAGGTGTCTATATTTCACAAGCTGACCTTCAATGAAAACTATAAGAGATTTAGTTCTTTCTTTCCATCCACACTAAACCCGCTCCTCAGATTGTAACGCTTTCACATCTCCTTTACTATAGCATGTTCCTCTCTATTCTTAGCAAACCTTCCTACATTCTGATGACGTGCTGAGGCAAGGACTTTGTTTTGGTTTAAGTCTGTTTTGAGTCTCCCATCTTTCACCACTATCTGTTCTAGCATGTGAGATGTTATTGATCTCTCCTTCAACACAGTCTAGTGCCTCTGACCCCTTTACAGTGAGATATCAAACCCCACAACAGCAACTTTCACCATCTCCCAGCCTGCAGAGGTCTCACAATGTTTTATTTCACTACAACAGATTTCTTAGATTCCTCTGGGCTTTCCATAACAAATATTAGTAAAACTTCCACTAAAAGTGTCCATGTTAATCTCTACCTGAATCCCTTCCAAACTGTCCTCTGTCTCAACAACAAATGAAAAGGTTTAAGAAGTAGACAATACTGCTGGTGGTCTGAGATCATTGCCTGTCACAATGAGCAATGCTGGTTTGTACTTCTATGTTTACCTCTGTCACATCTTGTTTTGTTCTAGATATAACCCTCTGGCAGATAGAACGGCTTAATGTTTTTAGCTGCATTATACTTACTTCCAACTGATAGCTAGAAAACGCAAGAGTAATGGATAAATGAACCTGGCTACTATTTATAAAATGAGCATCTAAATGAGAACAAAGGAGCTTACCATATAAACCTCTATAGCCACAACTGCCTTTGCCTGTTTGCAGCACAACCTCCCTGGAGATAGTACATCAAGATATGAATTGGGAAGATAATCTGCACCACCTTGCATCACCGTCTGGAATAGAACAGCCCTCTGTTTGAAAGGTGGGCTAACAAAGTGAACAGTAAAAACAGTGCTTGCTTTACAGAACAGCACCATTATGCCACATTCTGGCTCTGATAACAGAGATGATTAGCTTGTGTATAAACCCACCGGCAGAGTGAGGCATTGAGTCACTGTTTATCTATGTTTGTTACTTGTATTAAGCTGTGACATGACTCCTTAAGGACTTGTACTGTTTTCTAGAATAATTATTGAACTTCCTAGTTGCGTTCGCCTCTTTCAGAGGCTTCTCTGGAGATCTCTGTGCAACTCAAATCTTTAAGTGCGTATTAGGAGCTTCAATGTTTTTTAAACCTGGTTTTAAACCTGTTTTCTGTCAGTTATTTGTGCTAAGTGTTCACTAGTGCCCTTGAATGCTCAGCATGCTGAGCAGGTCAGATGGATTCTTCTAATTCCTAGATTTCTCAAAGCCTTACATAGCATTTAAGCTACGTGATTCTCTCTAAAATAACAGCTGTATGACTGCAATTCTGTGTAATGCCCTGAAAGTGTAACCAAAGCTATCACTTAATACTTAAACAATATTTTCTGCCTTTGATTCTTGGGAGCAGATGCAGGCTAATTAAACTATAAACTGAGCTTGCAGTATGTGACTATTATCATTATTTATTCAGGATTAATAAGACCCGTGAAAATGACCCCCTTCTATCCTGCAACAGAAATTTTGTGTGTAACTGTACACCCAGGAAACAGCAACATAAAGCCATGCATAGTCTGCCATAAATCTTAACAGCTGTGCTATTTATTCTCACGTGCAGTATAATACAGCTACATACAAAATAAAGGTTCCTTGTAAAGCACTCTGAGGGCCATGGCATATGCTTGGTATGTCAGCAAAGTTCAGCTCACACCACTAGGAGCTTTCATGTGCCACGAGCATAGGATGAGAAGGGAGTAATTGTAT
This sequence comes from Psittacula echo, assembly GCF_963264785.1. NCBI lineage: Eukaryota > Metazoa > Chordata > Aves > Psittaciformes > Psittacidae > Psittacula > Psittacula echo. The sequence goes on from NC_137743.1 coordinate 50,784,771, forward strand.
CTAATCTAGTGCCACATAATCACAGCTCTGTAATTGATACTGCTACTCCAATCTTGTTTTTTCAGTTTGGACTAGACTTTACAGCTAGTCTGCTGTCTGAGGACGTGGAACTGAAACATGAAACCATCCTGTCCTGCTCCCATTATAATGAAATTAAAATGATGGCAGAGACAGCAATTGGTGGGTTTTGCCTCAGCTGTGATTTCAATTCCTGAGATAATGTGAGAAAAAGGAAATGGAGCTGTTTAGTGTGATGAGATCTATACAGCATCTCTTCCATGCACTGCAAAACATTTTTTAGTATCTTTAAGTGCTTTGCACTGGTAGTTAGAGATCATAACTGCAGTGCTCTAAGCGGGTGCTCATGCCTGCAGTAATGAAAAGACTGAAAGAAAGACTTTGCCCACTAAAACTAGTTTGAGAGTACAAACCCATTTAGCCACCTGTTAAGGACTCTAGTTACTTTAATTTCCCATCTGGACTGGATTTGAACCAGTGACATAAGGGTAAAAAGCTTGCTATCCTGTTACAAATCCTCTGATACTTCTGTTTCACCAGCTCTCCTTACTGGTAAATCTTTCTCCTTAACAGCTACCTCTCACATCCTATCTGGATGGGGAAGTCTTACAGCTCTGACCTTAAATTTCATGTGGTTTTACAAACAAGTTACATTTCCAGACAATCAGTAATGTTCCTAACAATGCCTGGCTGTCTTGAACATCCAGGCAGCGATTAGCCTAGGGGCATCTTTTACTCTGAGTAAGTGCCCAATACTGTAAAGTCAGCTAAGAATGCCCTGGTGCCCTGGCCACTCTCCCTCTTTTCATATTATTTGAATGTATTTGGGTAACATAATTAGCATAATGCACTAAGTAGCTGTTTATGTTAATTAAAAGGCTGCATCTGGAAGTAGTTGTACTTTCATATTTTTGCTATGATTTTTCAATTTGAAAAACATAATCAGTTTTTAGAGCAATAGATAAATCATCATTTTTCAGCTCTGAGAAGATAATGTATGAATAGCCCCTTGGGATTTTCCTGTTAAAAGAAGCTTTCACAGGTCATGCCTCAACTTTTGATTGCAAGGCATTATTAAATACTCTGAAATATCATTAATTCAGCAGAGAGTGGAAAGAAAGCCCCCCCAACCACATTTTCATTTTTCTAATGTAAAATTCTTCATCTTGGAGTCTGTCTTCTGTATAATTAGAATAACTTATTCCTATATTGAAGATGTAGTGTCAAGTGCACTGCAGACTCAGTCCTCTTAAAGTACTACTTAATACTGTTCATATATGCAAAACCTTTCTATTACAGTGCATGCTGTTAAACAGTTCCCTTCATTAGGAAGAACTGGCAATTACTCCACAATAGCCACTTCTACATTTTACATGTATTCTTTTCTGTAAACCTCAATAGGAAACTCTCAAAACCAATACAAATTTAGGGTTCCAATAAACTATTTGATTCTTATTTAACAAAAACTGGAAAGCAGTTCGTAAGAGACATGGGAGATACCAGTATGAACTATGTTTACAAAATGGTTATGTCTAAAATACTTTATTTAACATAAATTGAAAGAAGGCAAGCGAGACACTGGGCTGCTGACCTACACTGTGATTTTTGTGATGCAGGCTTTTAATGTACTGCCTTTGCTGATGGCTAGCAACATAAAAAGTGTTTTATCTGGTGCTTGTTATAACAAGGCTCTGTGCTAAGGAGGGCTGTGCCCTCTGTGTTACTCTAGTACAAACTTGGGCTTGGGAGAGAGCTGGCAATGCTTCCCTTAATAGTGAGCCACACTGCTGTGAAGCTGTTATGTTGGCTTTGTTGCACCAAAGAACACTGGAATCGCTCATTTTGCCAAAGTCAGATGTTTCACAAACGCCAGACCACTGTGGCATACAAGTGGCTAATAGACTAGAAGTCTGCTACAGTGTGTGTGCAGGAGACTTGGATACGCTCTTAAAGCAACAAGAAAGTATAAATACAGGAAAACCTTGGCTGTAACTATCTTGTTGAAAGGTATCACATAACAGCTGTTGATGCTTAGGAAATGTGCTAAGTGTACAGTTAAATACCTGTAATTTTGTTAAATGTAATACAGTGTCTGTACTGGGGTAAGTAACCAGGTCAGATTTCCTTATTTTGGGTCTCAGCAGACCTCAGGGACGATCAGGATGTACACAGGAAGAAGCTATAGCAGGTCTCCTAGTGATTTAACTTGCTATTTATGTGGTTAGAGGTGTCTCAATTAGGAAACAATTGCTTTCCCCTGAAAGAATGGTATAGGATTTTTACAGGCGTTAAAGCACATAGGCCTGTGTTTAGCTGAGAGACAAGAGCGAGCAGCTCCTATTTATGCTATGCAGCTGTTGAAATGAGCACATTGCTGGCTGGAGGCATCAGCACAGCTGCTTTAAGTAGCTTATTGAATCTGAAGCTTTGCTATTCACTGCTGTCCTTTCATTCCTTCTCAAAACATAGACGGAAAAATCATGTTAGTTCGCACAGAATAAATACCTGTTCTGCTCTTTCTCTATGAAAAAAAAATTGCTTGCTTCTGAAAAAGCAATGCAGGAAGTAAAATAATATGCATGTAGACTTATCCCAGTTCTCTAGAGCCTGAATAAAGCAACCATCATGTGTGCAGGGAAAGGTCAAGCCCTATTCTCAGCCTTCAAGGTAGGGCGTCAATGCTCAGACATCATATCATTTTATACAGCACATTTTATACGTGCTATATTTCTTCCCCAACATCACAGAACCCCATAAGAAGAACCCTAGGCTCTGACAGCCCTCAGTAAGAGCCAGCACCAAGAGCAGGCAGACTGAGATGGTGCTGCAGCTGAGGTCAGCCTTCACAGCACCCAGCAGCGCCCATTAGGAACAGGTCCTTTTTCCCCTGAGGGACAGTTAACTCCCCTGTGTCAACTGCTTCATATATTTGGGTAGGGTTGTTGCTTGCTTTCTTTTAATGGCTCCCTCTCATTGATCTAGCAGTGAATAAAGGATTTGGAAATAGCACAGAAATCATCCTATCGGGGAGGCATTCCGTGGCTGCAACTGAGGCACCGGGCATCTCTGAGCCTGGCTTTGGCAAGGCAGGGTGGAAGATCCACTACTAGATGAACTACTGCTGTTCTTCATCCCTCAGTGGATGAAAGGAGTGGAGTAGATGCTGAGATGCCACAAGATGTTTCCAGTTTGCACTGGCTGTGCAGAATCTGGATTACTACCAAGTTTGTAAAAACAGCTTCAAAGCACAAAGGTTTTACATGGCAACATCTTTTCCTTGCTCCTTTCCCCATGTGGTACCTAGAGGACTGGGATCTCTCATGCTGGTTTCCTACAGTCTTTGATACATGTACATCAAATGCCGTAACGCTGGTTAGTGCCTCATATGCATGTAAGAAAAGCGGAACAAAAGAAATTTCAATTCTATATAAAACTCAATAGAATAATTAAATCTCATGCTGCTGAGGCAATGTATAAATAAAAAATGTAGGCTGTCACCTGTACTTTACATTTATTTCGAAAAGTGAAATTCTTTAGTAGAGCATATTAGTTTGTTAATTTTTTTTTATTATAAATATCTATGTACTATGTGAATTTAAATTAGAACAACTGACTACCAAGGAGCCAGAAATAATGCAGTTCCTGTATCAACTTGTGAAAAAAGCTAGCTTTCATTTTAAATTTAGATATGGGCCTGGAAACATCACAAGAATTAAACTGAACAGTATATAATGAGTAATTTTAATCACACTGTAACTTTATCTAAAATTAAGCAACAATTTAAATATTTGTTCAAAAAAGAACACCCGATTCTTTTCTGAAATAGGGTTTCAACAATAGCAATACTTTAATGAAAGCCCTTAATGAGAATTGAAATTAATTACTCAACTGCATAAAAGGACTTATGATGAAATTAACACAGTAGAAAATATGTAATGTTAATTCAAATCTAAACTGACTATGGAAAAAAACCTTCAAAGGAACTACTTCAATAGGAATCTTCTGCTGAGTTCAAGAAGCATGGGTAGTGCTTGTAATTATAGCAGAGCTGGAAGCAATTACTGAAAAAACTCAAGAAATAAAGGAGTACATCAGTGTGTATGTCTCAGTGAGTAGGTTTCCTGAAAGTAATGTGGGAATGAAGTCCAGATGTTGATCTCCTTGTGCAGTGGTTGCATGGACACCTTGCACTTCCCAGCACAAGGGCTATGTGAAGCTGATGTGTTTGGCTCTCAGCTTCTAGCATAAGAAGTGCTGTTACTCAGAGGGTGGAAAGCCTGTACACCAGCAGGTAAAGTTCCTACAAATTACAGGCCTGTCAGGATAGTATTAGATTAACCAGGGACCTGCAAGCTGTTATCAGGGCTTGATCTGACCCCAGGACTTCCCCAGGTCCTGCTGGGCAGTTGTCCACACACTCACAGTGAGTCCCATGTGCCCGTTGCATAAAGTGTCTATGAAGTACAGCCCAGGTTCTGTCCCTGCTGTTGTAGATGCAGTCTCTGTGTCAGGATACGATGATCATAAGACTGCCTTGTCACTCTAATGTTATCAGTGTGCCAAGGATTTATACATGCTAGCAACCCGCTGCATGTAAAGCCCATAACAGTGCCACATTATTGATGCATCTTATCTGTTACTTCAGGCAAAAATCCCTGTCATCGATGCATTTGAAACTGGAATAGAAAGAGATGACTCATCCAGAAATCTCCAAAACCTGACACAGAGAATCAGTACCCCAGTAAATACACACTAGAAAAAGCATTTCTTCAACAGCTCTGCAGTGTTCCCATATTTGTAAGGCAGTCCATAAAAATGCCTTGCATCATCTCCTACTGTTTGTGATCCAGATGGATTAGACTGCACTGAAGATTTCCTGTGTGCAAGGAGAAAGGGCTTGGATGCAATGGAAAGCATTAATCTTGCATTTCTAGGTATCGCCATTAATAGGCTTAAGAGCTGGGAAGAAGCAGAGATTGATTAGGTAGATGCATATACCAACAAAAGTCTGGTATTGGGTAGTTTAAAATAATTAGTACCTAAAATTAGGTAGTTTTTTTAGTCACCAAATTAAAGTAGTTATGCTGTGCATTTAGTATTTCTGGGCTAGAACTTACATGATCTACTTCAGACTATTATACAGCTTGAGACAGTTATAAAGGAAAAAAACTGCTATTCTGAATAGAAAAGACTCCTAAACTATAATTACAGCATCATCATTTACATATAGCAATTTAGCTACGAGTGTTATTGCAGTAACTCAAGAGCAGATGCACAGCATACTCTGTTCAACGTGCTAGCTGCTGAAATTTTGTTTTCCTTTTATCCTGGATTTTTCTCTTCCCTTTTACTTAGGCTGGATTTGCATTTTGGGGTTGCATGCAACTCCTATTAACTGTCACACATTCAGGCAGAACTGACCCTGAAATGTATTCACCATACTGCATATACAGGCTTAAACTAATCAATAGTGCTATGACAAAATAGGTTAGCTGCAGCATTAATCTGCTTTGTAGCCTCAGTTGAAGCCACAGCAATGCTCTGTGCTCCTCCAGCCCTCCAGAGTTGCATAGTGCCCTTGGAAAGTGATCTTTGAGAGGCTGAGTACCTTAACAGGGTTACCATATATTCAGTATATACCGAGCTCTTGGGCCTTCTGGGCAGCAACTGCTCTCCTTGCTTTTCTTCAGATCGCCAGGAGGAAAATTCATTATCTACTCTGTGTTCTTCCTGAACGTGGTACACCTCAGAAAGGACCCTCCTGCCAGCAAGATGAAGAAAGTAATACATATACTGAAGTGGCTATGGCTAGGCTTCTAGCACAAGAGGCCTGGTTCTGTGCTGGCTTGAAGCTGCCAGACTGATAACAAATGACTAAGACAAAAAAAATCAATGTCCCTTGCTGTACAGCTGACCGGGTCCCTGGAGCATGGCTGTGTCATTGCCTTTCCACAGCCTGAGTTGGGAGGACTTTCATTTGGGAACAAGGAGGTTTATAGTTGCCACAGGATAAAGGTTTTGAAGCCATTACTGTTGTTGTTGTTCTGATTGTTTTTATTACTGTCAGAATGACAGCAAGAGCCAAAAGTCTGAGAAATAACCTCATTGATACAAGTTTATGTAGCTTCTCAAATTTTCGTGCTTCTTATAGAGCAAGCAGGAGTCAGGAGTGAAAAAGAAGAGCTGGTTTATGAATCGGATCTTACAGGAGTTGAGCTGACTGCATTCCAGCCTGCAGCCTGTCACAGACTGAATTGTGGGGGTGAGGAAATAAATTAGGTTTGATTAATTTTCCATCAAGGTCCTGTAACTATTGTCCCTTGTATTAAACATAAGGAAAATTCTGTACAGTTTGTAAGTTAAGCTTGTATATCACTTGTGTAGTAAACTTTTTTTTATTGATGCAGAATTTGCTCCATGTCCTTACACAGATCCATTTCGTTCTCATGAGCACGTTAAAATTTATTTTAGATACCTATCTATGGTGCTCAGAAAGGAAAATTCCTCTTGGATCCCTTGGGATATTACTCTCTCTTTTTGCAGCATCATCCTGTGATGCATCATTTTGCTATATTGCTGAGGACAAATCAGATCCTTGGCCTGTTCAGTTGTTAACCCACATGGCTCTGATACCAAGCTCTTCTTTAGCATGTAACGGATAATTTCTGCTCTTATGAGAGAACAAGAGGAGCTTTCTGCTGAGGAAAAGACCTAATGATGGTGAACAATGCGAAGACAGCATTGCAGAGCTGGATGGTCAGACATCACACGTGGGATCAATCTTTCCACTAGCACATACGTGAAATGTTGTTGTCCCATGAAAGTAAAAAGTACATCACATCAGAAATGAAACCAATGTGAGGACGGCTGCTGTAACACCCACATTGATACCCCACTGCCACTTGACTAACATGTACTAGGAATATTCTAATAAGTAGTGCTGTTCTTTTAAATGCTTTCAACATCAGTGTGGGGTAGTGAATCAGGTCTTTACCCTAGGATAACAGATCAGGTCCTGGCCCAATGTCAGCTAGAATATCACTTACTCTAATTTTTCCACTACTTGTCATCTTTTCTCCTACACTTCTCCGCCTCTGAGGGCAAGAAGACTTTCCCCTCACTTCTCTGAGGGAGAAGACTTTTGTACTCAGGCTATCCACAAAGAAAAGGTCTGCTCATCAGACCTTTTGTTTGTCTATATGGGAGAGAGCTAGTTTTCATACTAGTTGAAAGTTTGGCATTGTATAGTCAATCTGTGTTTCCACATGCATTAGCGAATGCTATGGTAAATAATAGTTTAGACCTTCAGTAACTAATCATTGCCTAGAAAGAAAAGTTTGTGCTCTGTTTCACTTTAATATGCAGCTATGTTAATTGAAATGTGTGAATACTAGGAGTCTTACTGGAATTTACTTTGTGGGAAATGCTGGGAATACTGAATCTGATGGGAGGAAAAGGCTTTTGGAGTACAAATGTGCTCCTGGGTTTGCTTGCAAAATGTTTGTCTGTGCTTATACTAGAAACCATTGATAACACTTGCAGCTCCATAGTATGCTAACAGTGCTTCTTTTTTATGGTGCTTCAAACTATTTGGAAATCAGTAGCAAAGGAAATGGGATAGGATTTCTTACTTTTGTAGGAAGCTGACCCTGATCTCATTTGTTATCCAAAGCTTTGGTTTTGTAAGGAATTTCAGCAAGTGTTCATAGACCTATTCTACTATGGTTTAGTTTTATAGGGTCCTTTGGAAAATTGTACCTCAGTGGCTACATTTTAGACAAAACGTCAGAGCATCTCCTGTTATTGCTGTTCTAACACTGTTGAGGGCATACCACGGAAGCTATTTCTATTCTGCTTTGGCAGCTTGAAACAATGTATCATGCAAATCCTGACCTCAAGACCAAATTATAGTCGGCCAGCTCTGGTCTTGGTACAAGAATATTTGTCAAAAGCAACTTGAAGCTTTTTCTCAAGAGTGACTAGCTGAATCAGATTTAATCTATGCTATATGGCATTGCTGTCAAACATTCTATTGACTGAAATCTGTTTAGTGATTATAGGCTTCAAGTCAGTAAAGGAATGCAAAAAATTTAATTAAGTTAGTATATCTGTATGTCTGTCAAGATGAAGCAGAAGTACAACACAAGCATAGGTGTGTTACTATTGATAAACAAGGGTAAATAATATGTGCAATAATTACTATAACAATTAAGGTAAAATAACTTATTAGTATTTTTTCCAAACTAAAATCTAAAGAGGAAACCACCCACTGCTGCAAAGCGTTAATTTTAATTCTTGTTAATGAAAAATTACTCAAGACTTTACATATTTTGCTTAGTCCTAGGGAAAAAAGAAAAAAAAATAGAAGAAAATCAAGACATTCTAGAAAAATACTCTGCTTAATCACTTCTCTTATTTTTTCTAAGACTGCAGCTATTGGTATGAAGCTGTATTGGGTTTGTGTGGCAAGGTTCTGGTAGTGAGGGTGCTACAGGAGGTGCTACAGTGAGAAGCTGCTCAAAGCTTCCCCATTGGTGTCCCTGCCCATGGCAGGGGGGTTGGAACTAGATGATCTTAAGGTCCTTTCCAACCCTAACTATTCTATGATTCTATGATTGTTCAATACAGCCAATGCCAGCCAGCTCCAAGGTGGACCTGATGCTGGCCAAGGGCAAGACTGTCATTGACAGTGGTAGCACCTCTGGGATAACAGGTTTCAGAAGGGGAAAACACCTGCACAAAACCAATTTCAGCCAGAAACGGGTGAGGGTACGTGAGAGGAACAGCTCTGCATACACCAGGGTCAGTGAAGGAGGAGGGCAGGAGGTGCTCCAGGTGCCAGAACAGAGGTTCCGCTGCAGCCCATGATGCAGATAATGGAGAGGCAGCTGTGCCCCTGCAACTCATGGAGGTTAATGGGGGAGCGGATCTCCACCTGCAGCCCAGGGAGGACCCCATACCAGAGCATGGGGATGCCCAAAGGAGGCTGTGACCCTGTGCTGGAGCAGGGTCCTGGCAGGACCTGTGGAGAGAAGAGCCCGCACTGGAGCAGGTTTGCTGCAGGACTGGTGACCAAGAAGGGGACCCACACTGGATCAGTCTGTTCCTGAAGGACTGCACCCATGGAAGGGACCCACGCTGGAGCAGTCTGTTCCTGAAGGGATGCACCCCATGGAAGGGACCCACACTGGAGCAGTTTGTGAAGAACTGCAGCCCATGGAAGGGACTCAGGTTGGGGAAGTTTGTGGGAGACTGTGTCCCATGGAAGCAACCTCACAGAGCAGGGGAAGAGTGTGAGGAGTCCTGCCCCAAGGAGGAAGGAGCAGCAGAGACAATGTGTGATGAACTGATCACAACCCCCATTCTCTGTCTCCCTGCGCTGCTGAAGTAGTGAAAACCTTGGGTAAAGTTGAGTTGGGAAGAAGGGAGATGTGGGGGGAAGGTATTTGAAGATTTGGGCTTATTTCTCATTACCCTGCTCTGATTTGATTGGTAATATTTTAAACTAATTTTCCCAAGTTGAGTCTGTTTTGCCTGTGACAGTAACTGCTGAGTGATGTCCCTGTCCTTATCTCAAACCATGAGCCTTTTGTTACATTTTCTCTTCCCTATCCAGCTGAGGAGGGGAGTGATGGAGTGGCTATGGTGGGCTTCTGGTGTCCAGCCAGGGCCAACACAGCACAAAAGCAAAAAAATATTTTTTCTTCTTTTTTCTTTTTTTTTTTTTTTTTAATGGTGCCACAGTAATTAGCTTAAATTTGTCTTTATTATGATATCAAATAGTAAATATGAAAAAAGATTTTGGCCCTACAGGAAGCATTGGTTTTATGCAGAAGTATGAGAAGTATAAATACACGGATGTACAATGAGATTTCCATTATATAATTAACTGGGTATAGGTCAACCTTTATTTTAAATCATATGATAATTATTCTGTGAACATGAATGTACTTTCTTAAGGCACACTTACTAGAACTGTTTTTTAATGTAGTTAATGGTCAAGCACAGATTCTCGTTTTTAAAATCTCAGAGAAACCAAGGAAAGAAAAAGTAACATAAGATTCAAGTCCCAGGCTAAGCTTGCTCTTCAGTTGTGTGAGAAGCAAACAGACATCACCACATCCTGGCCTGAAGTTGTATCATAGGATGTAATGTCATAATCAGATGTCACATCCCACTTTTACCTTTAGCAGGCTCATCCTGTAGATGAGCACTGCCTCCAAGATAAGTCAGTTCAGATGGAATAAGGCTGTTCCAGATACCATCTTTTGTATTCTAATACAGCTGCTGTGGTCCTGATCCAAATTCCACAGACCCAGGTCCTCTCAGGAGTACTTTAGATAGTCTTTCCTGCTAACCCCCCAAAAACCGCTAAATGACCTTTAAAATCCTTTCTAGAACAGTTTTCTGAGGAGCTGTAGATCTGTGCTCATGTTGCCTATGGAAGACCGCTTACACTCTCTCGTAAGGTCTCTACTCTTAATATAATGAAAAACTTGCATTAATGGACTATTGCACCCATTTAATCCTTTCTTTGCTCAATCAAAAACTTGCTAACAGAGCATGATATTTCAGGCCCAAAGCAGGGTAGTCTATGATACCAGGCCGTGAGGCTAGAACTGATCTTTTTGACCGTTCTGTCTACTTTCCTGGTGCTGCGGGTAACCATGTGGCATAATCCTTCTCCTGAACTGATACAGCTCCATAGATACACAGCATGTAATTTTCATTTTCTGTCCAAGCTGGCAGTTCACATCTATTCTTTGTGCTAATTCCAGACTAGAAAGAAAATAGTATAGTTGCTGTTAGAAAGCAACTTGTCATTTTGATAATTAATACTAATGGGACACTGGTGTTCCTGACAGCATTTGGCTTGGGAGCCCCAGGAGACCCTCCAGGCCAGCTAAGAGGAGATAGCTGGTCAATACTGATCTAGCATGCCTCTATAGAAATTCATCCCTGGTGTATCCCTTCTGTGAGAAAATGGCACAGATTTCCAGTTGTTGTGCAACAGTTTTATGCCAATGCAATCTCTGGGGTTGTTGCTGCATCTGTATTTTATTGGCAGATAACTGGCTGCCAGTAGAGAAATCCAGAAACAAGCCTTTAGTTCTTAATGCTCTAGAAGCAAATACCTGATTCTGGAAATTAAATTTGAGCTTCTTGCCAAAATTTAGCAAAATTGGTCAGAAAGCATCTCGCATGTTGAACCAAAATTTCCTAAGCATTTTCTTTGGAAAAAAAATAGAGATATCTAAGATGGATGTGAAAAGCTAGAAGCATCTCTTTTCACTTTCCAGCTGTGCATAAAGTAAGCACAAATGTGTTTTACCTAAAACAATTTAACAATTTAATCAATCCTCCGTCTCAGCCACTGGTATAATTGCAGGCCAACTCAGAGCAGCCATCTTGGGATCAAACCTTTGTGTCAGCATAACTAGCCTGTGTGACAAAGAACACCCTTGTGAGGAAAGAATAGTCCCTCAAAGGTCTAGTGGGGCTGATCAAAGCAGATATTTTCTGCCACTGCTGGTATGCACAACTAAGCAACTTTGCAACTTATCCACACACCTCGGGTCTGTTGTGAGTTAGAGAATGAAGATTAGTATTTGCCAGCCTAAATTTTCCCAGTCTGTGAATCCTTTTCGCAGTTCAGGTTGCTTCTCTGCTGAGCTATGGCTACTGTACAGTTTAACATACTACTTCTGGGCAAAAACTTAAAAGCATCTGTTTGAAGGATGTGAATGCTTCCTTTGCCATCCTTTAGGCAGGCAAAGGCAGGGCCATTGGTTTGGGTTGAAATAAAATGGCCATGGTCTCCATATTCCCTAAAACTCTGTCATTGCTGGCTGCTGATAATGATCTAGTTCAAACTAATGGGGCAAACAGAACTTCTCTGCACAGGGAGTCTGACCTCCCAGGTGAATTCAGCCTCTAGCACTGTAGTCAGTTCATGTATCAAATACAATTGTTTATAGTAATTTTAAATCAATTTTATTAGTTACTGAGGTTTTTTCCACACATTGCCTTACTAAAGTGTCAGTTGGGCATGAAAGCAAGAAGAAAAGCATGAAGAGAAAAAAATGTAAGGCAATAAAGTATATTGAATTTGAACAGTTATGGGGGGGAAAATTGCAAATCTATTTTCTCCAAAACTGTAGACCTGTAAAACTATTTTTAAACCTGATGCAATGTTAGTAATGTAACTGCTGTTTTTCTCTTTCCCCTGCAAAACATCCCTCTCTATGGCAGAATGATCTGGAATCAGCAGTTAAATCCTTTTTAAATAAGCAGCAGTTTCTAAATTGTTTTTGAGTTTAACACATGGCCTTCATGACTTTCCTGCTTGGAAGGCATCTTTGGTAGGATAAAATGAACTATTGCACCAGCGTTTCATGACATCAACAGATCTGTAAGGGCTCCAAATATTGCTTTGTAGGAGATGCAGGGATCCCATATGTTAGCTGTTGGGGTGATGCTCAAGTGTCTCTGGTCTAAATCAGGTGTCAAAGTCAGCAGAATTCAATCTATAATGTATGAACTCCTACCAGACATTAAAGTTGGTGTTTAGATGGACTGCATCTCTTTGGTGCCCTTTATCTCTGTCCTTCACAAAAGGCCCTTTTCAGCTGAAGAACACTCTCCATGTTTTTTTGTATTTTGTGTTTAGCTCTGCAGGCTGTCAAAGATTCTCATGGGAGTGACCTTCCAAACTCTTCAGTAATAAAACCCTGCAGAAAATCATGGTGCAACCCAGAATAACTGCTTAAGTTACACTGCAATGCATGGAGCAGTACTTGTGATTCCTAGCTTGTGTGCCATGGTGAATTCTTTTGATTCTGAGTGGTGAAATGGCTGAGTATATGCACAGCAAGGCAAATGGGATTGATCCATTAGAGTTTAGTAGGTTATCATTACTGTAGGAATAGGTAATGACATATATTCTAATTAGAAGAAATACTCGATGCTTAGGGTGAATTAAAGGCTAGAGCTGCTTTGACCCCAATCAGTACAAATGAGGATACAGTGCTTCATCATGCAGACAGCACCCATAGCATCAAGGTTCAAAAGCCATCTGTTCCTTCCAGCCTTTAAAAGAAATATGCTTAAGGGTGTTTCTAGGACTGTTGTGTTTCTAGGACTGTTGTGTTTCAAGCTTTGGTGTTTTCATGCAAATGGGAGTGAGTTGCGCTTTTTGAGGGCAATCACTTTAATTCTTATTTAAGTCATTGTAATGTTTGGGAAAATTGCATCATTCTGGCAGAATTGGTGCCAAGAAGATGACTGCCTACTGGCCATGTTTGGCCTGAGAGTTGTAGATTATAAATTAAAATATGAACTCCATCACCTGGTCATCTTTACTTGAGGGACATCCATGGGTTTGCAAATCATAGAAAAGAGCTAACAAGCTATTGGGTTACTGGCTGTTGTTTTTACAACTTCTAAGATTCTTACATAGCTCAAATGAAAATAAAACACAATTTATCTCACTGAATGAAACATTAATAATAAAAGATATCCAAGCATATTTCCCAGCACTATGATGCAATTCAGACTGCTATCTGGCAATTGCTACCTATGAGCTACATATTTTTATATTAAAGCCACTAAAATATACCAGATTTATCTGAGTAGGACACAGCATTTAGTATATCTGCAAGCATGAGGCAGGAAACTTGGAACTGTCATAACTGTGTTAGCTGGGAATTTTAGATAAGCATTATTTCATATTCACTTGAAAGTAATAGAACTACCAGTTCATTCAGAAGAATGCACCAGTTTTCATTTCTCAAACTAATTGTTTGTTTTGGGTGATGTTTTGGACTTGAACAGGTATCAACATATTAACTTCCCCTTTTTTCTCATATTTCTGGTCATTTTTGCAAGTCAAAAGACTAGAAAAGTGTGTTGAAGCCATTTAAAAAGAGATACTTAGGCTCTGAAACATAATTTCAAGGCAACAGAAAAGCAAATGGAGGCTTTTTTGCATCAACTAGAGCAGATGCAGGAAGAGGGAGGGTACGCCTGAAAAACCTGGATGAATCAGAGAAAAGGTTCACAACACACCTGAGAAAACAGAGTACTTGAATTTTTACTCATCCCCGTATTTAGCCCCTTCACAGCTTTCAGGGCATAGTGTACTATTTGCCCTCTGGTTCTACTGATCTTTTAGCAAAGACTAAAGCAGTCTCAGGATTTTTGTGCCTAGCTGTGAGCTTGAGTCCCACAGCATCCTGAAAAAAATGAAAGGAAGCATTTAAGTGTATTACAGTCTGGCAGCAGCTTTTGCAAGTTAAACTGTGAGAGTTGAACTTTTATTTAAATGTGCAATTAGTAGTCAAGGTCTTAGACATAATCATAGCCTTTGTGTTTAAAATATTTAATTTATGGGTTAAGTCCTTAATTTCTAATGGAAGTTATTTCAGGAAGAATGTATAAACAGAAGCCTGACTTAAACTTACTGTAAATTATTTCATTAAAAAACCCTACTTTCATATATGCTGAAAACTGTTATTTTAGGAGTTTAAATGCTAGTTTGGAGTGTCAGGAAGCTCAGAAAAAAAATCAGTCCTGCACCTACTTAAGGTCAAAAAATGATGTTAATCCAGTTAGTAAAACCATGATTTTACTCGAATAAATATAGCAGCCTAATTACTGTCTATCCTGACCCCTTTCCTCCTTCCTAATTATTCTAGTTCTTGTCTGTTTTTTCAGAGTCTTGGCATTTCAAGTAGCAGAAGACAAATCCCCTGTGACAGACTTCAGGAACTTTATTCACAGCAGCAACCCTCTTGCCTAAACGTATGTTCCCCCATGTGAGTTGACCCACAGAGGAAGCAAGACACACCTAAGGAAAGCTGCATTGGTGCAGGAGGTTTGCCAGAACATGAGCTTCGCACTGGGAGAGAGCTCCAGGAGTGTGCTATTCTTAGCCTCTTACAGGAGTTGGACTGTGTAACTTTTAATTGATAAAATCATACCATCTTGCTTTCAGTACAGCTTTGGATTTCTGGCTATCACGTTTGCATAGCAAATGAGCAATAAAGGCTTATGCAAAATAGAAGCACCGTATACCAAATAAAAGTAAAACATCTAGATATATCTCTACTGAAAAAAAAAAATCTAAAAAGAAGTAGTTATTATTATCCATATCCCACTTGTGCTGGAATGGGAAAAGTAAATCAGATGAAGAAGACTTTGTTATAAAGCCTAAATGTGGAAGAGGATTTCTCAGGTAATGTGTCACATGGCTCACAAGAATATTAACTATTACTAATAAACTTACTAATATTACTAATAGAATATTGCTAATTAAACTTTATATGTTAGTAACAAATATCATATTTAAATTTGTCAAATGATAACTTCGTAATCTCTGCTTTTTTATAGTTCAAGAAACCTAACAGAAATGCAAATAATTAAAAATGCAACCACTACTCCGTTAAGGAAGTGACAAGGTCCAAAATGTAAGCTGAACAAGATTTGCTTATTCTGTACAACAGTAAACTCCCAGTGGTACAACACTTGTGCAGCTTCGATTCCAAAAATAGAGAAATAGCCTTGGAATAAGCTTTCCATATTAAAGGAGCTTTCATTAGTTGATAAATATCAGCAAGAGTCTTGTGGCAACCAGTTTTAAAATGCAATACTATATAACAATGCATCATGTATCCAACTTCAAAGTACATTGAAAACATATATTGGAAAGCCAGAATTCTCTTTTCTTGGTGGCTTTTTTCTTTTTTTTTTAATCTTATTTAGTTCTACACTGCAACAATTTACTCCTAAAAGGATTAGCTAAAATGGAATTTAGATTTCCCACTACTTAGTGTAGTTCTTTAAGTTTATGGATTGCTGATGCTTACCTCTTTTTGGTAGAGAGGTCTCTCTTCCTCACCCAATTATTTTTCATACCCTTGGACCCTGCCCCGCCTAGGCAGCTGTACAGAAACTCTTAAAAATCTCCAAATGGTTGCTAAAGTTGGATCTGGATCCCTTTCAGTGAGGAAAAACCATTAAATTGAGCTGGTTCTGCTTACTACAGTTGTACCCAAGATCAAAATGCTCAAGAGAAGGGATGTTTCAGTCACAACCACAGTTTAAAATGATTCAAAATAAATCTTATATTACAATCTTATATTTAGTAACTGTTTAAATTCCATTGGTTTACAATGATGTGGAGGACTGAAAGTTTGATGGGGCAATAGTAAGTTTTCCCTTGGCTTCTTTACTTCATTCCTTCACCTGACTTTTAAAGTGTTGAGTGTTTTAATGAAGTAAAATTGAAAAGTCACCGCCTGCTATGGGCTTCAAATGTTAAAGTGTCACAGGTCTGTAACTTTCTGCCTTATCTGCAAGCAACTCTGACAATGCGCTATTAATATTTGTCTAATATTCAGTAGCAACTGAAGATAGGAGTCAGGATTTTGCTTGTTTAGATTTTATATCACATTTTACTTTTTATTCATTGATTCCTCACAGTAACAGTAATAAATAGAGCCTGAACACTGGGAAATTAATGTATCAACCACAAAACCTCTATGAAATGGGACATGAGATCTGTATTTCCAAAAGACACTTAAATGCTAAATGCTTCCATTTCTGAGTGAGCAGCTTGGTAGACCTTGGTCTAGGGCTTCCTGGGTGCAAAACACTTGTGTGTTCCAGTCACTTCCATTATTGCTATAGGTGTACCAGGTACTTCTGCAAGAAACTTATCTGGTGTACAAAGCTATCATCCTTGTAGAAATGTAGAATGCTTAATATTGAACTTTGTGGCTTACTCAAGTTCATACAGCAATTTTATAGGAGAAACAGGATGTAAAATTCTGGACTCCGACTCTGTGGCCTTAACTCTAATGTACCAAAGAAGTGTTGGCCATTAATTCTAATGTGAAGAGGGCTTTTTCCGGAGTGAGAAGACATGCAACTAACCGGCAGGATTCTGGTTACTTGCATTTTTTTATCATACACAAGAAATGCAAATGTGTACTGCTGTAGCATATCTTGTTAATGGGTATGAATCACCGTATCACTTAACTGGTGGTGTCGACGGAGTAGTGCAGTGAGCTTAATTCTGAATTCTTCTGTCTCTGCTCTGAGCTAAATAATCAGACTTTTAGCCTTACTTTAACCTTTCCTGAACTGCTTGGATTAGGGGCTTGATTAGAACCTTTTGGCCTTACTGTTCTGCTCTCAGGAGCATTAACGTCACATGTGAAAGGGAACCACAGATTAATTAATGGAGGCAATGATTAGTGTATTCTGTGAGAGCACAGAAGTATTAATTTACAAGTTTCAGGATCATTTTACACAGAGCCTTTTGTTGTAGTTGCTTTTTGATCACAAACTACATCTTAGTATTCCACTGATGGATTTGAACACATTGGGGTAGCTTTATTGGCAGTTAAATATGTGCTCATGCAATTTCCACGTCCTGAAATTGGAAGGGGGGGCAGAAACGAGGCAGAGAGAAAATTTCTGCTGCTTTAGAAGGTTTTCTGATCAGTGTAAAGGGTTTCCATGGTGGCAAGGAACTTTACAAATAGAACTGAGTATCAGAAACTCTGTGGAAGAAGAATTAACTTAGAGGGAATATCTGTTAAATTGCAGCTAATTAATTAAATAGGTCTTCAACAGCAGATGTCACTGAAGCCTTAAAATTTAAGAGAGGGTTTCAGAATGCAGAGGAACTGAAGCAAGTGAGCTTTGGTGTTACTTTAACCTTGAACATACTTAGTATGTACATTACTTTTATTACTCTGAGAGTCATATCTCTAGAAGGTGCAATAAACTGATATTCTTTATTGCACTCATTATTATCGCTGTTATGTTTGACTCTAGCTTCACTAATTTATGCCTATGTTTATCTTTTTGTTTCTTTAAAATTGCATTTCCTATTTCTAACTCATCAGCAATAATATGTGTTGGAGGTTTTAGGATAGATTAGTCATATTAGCCTTCAATCTTCAGCCCCTTATTAGACTTAGACTATTCCATACAGTCCTCAGAAAATAATCTTTTGTTATAGCCTTTTTAATACATTCACTTAACTACCAGTAGTGGTGTTTTTCTGTTCAGGAATCCTAGAGACAAACGATGTTTAAAATGACTCCTGCTCTCAAGGAGACTGAGGATCAGTGAGAAATTCTGTTTGTTTGCAGGCTTTGGGGCATCTGTATTGATGGCTGGCTAAACTGTGAGTCTGTCTGGGTCTCCTCTCTCCCCCAGTGTGGGTCAGCTGGTAGCTGTGATTTTGTCAGCTATGGGAGGCTTAAATATGCCTGTTGTTTGCAGTCTTGTGATTATATCACTGGGGCTGGCTGCCCCAGTGACCCAAATCACTCCAGGACCTAGATCTTCCCTTGCTGAGACAGGGCTGAGGGAAAGAGTGTTGGCTGAGAACCCAGAGAAGGAACGTCCTGAATAAAGATATTAGAGATTAGTCTCCACATTGTGTTAAAGTGATATTAAGCTGCTAAGTTGTCCCACTTTTCAGGTATTTTTAATAATGCTGCTTAAAATGGAAGGAAGCTTAATAACTGTATTTGTATCAGCCCTGATTGGTACAGCCCAAGACAACACAGGCATGCATATGCAGAGTCAGATTGATTTTTCTGTGCCAGATTTTAACCTTTCCTTATATTCAGCCTGTTTCTTCATCTTGTATTACATAATGCAAATGCAGTTCCATTTTCTAATGAGCAATTGACTCAGGCTCTCCGACTGCTCTAAAATAAACTGAGTGCACAGTGACAATCAATTAGAGCCAGTCTGGATAAGCCCAAAATATCCACATGGATGCAGCTACAAAATACCTATACCTGGTTGTGTATCTTAAAGGCTTGCATTTTTAAACACCTTTTGATTAGGGTGTCACAAAGAGTGTTATCCAAGATGACACTTTTATCAAGGAAGCTTAGATTGATTCTACAACTTTTAAGACCTTGTTGAGATGATTTGCATAGGAGAAATTAGGGGATGGTACAATTGTCATTCACATTCCAGTTAAAATGTGTAATGTGGAAAAGGCTAAGTTTTTTCCATTGTTTTCAACTGCTTGTATTAAGCTGCTGAAACGAAATCAGTAATGCTTCCCAAGCTCCTCTGTATAGTTTCCCAATTCAAAATGTCTGAAAGCGCCATTATTCATAACAGTAATTCATTCCTGATGTCTAAAAATAATCTGGAGCAAAGTCAGACAAATACCTTACATTAAAGTCCTAACCTCAAAGTGTAAGAATTGCAATCGGTCCAGTGAGATAGCAACTATAGTCTCCGTCAACAGGTAAATATGATGGATTTAGGTGTGGTGAAGAGGAAAGAAAAAAAACCCCAGTGGAGGCATGCACTTTCCCTTCTCCCATGTGAGCACAGATGAATGTGGCATAAAACCTCCCATACCCTGTGACATGTTTGCCATTGCATGGTTGAGTACATCTCCCCTTCTCTCTCCCTCTTATCATCTCACATGTCAGGGTTGGCTTTGTCGTTGATAATCACAGACACACTGCTTTCTTCCCCAATGCAACATATGGAAGGCTGAGCTATGCTTGACTAACATGGATGAATAATGGATACTGTGCTGAAGATGTTCAGGCTCAATCCCTACACGCTTTGTAAATCATTGAAAAAGTAATGCTCCTGCTTTATAATAAAAATTCACAAAAGGACACTCTTCAACATTCACCTTAGAAATTTCAGAGCTGCTCTGCTTTGAAAGAGAATCTCCCTAGGTTGAGCTGACAGCACTTCCAGGCACACACGCAGGCTGTATTTCTTACCCTTAGTTTTGGCTAAATGATTCCAAATAATGAAATCTGTAGCTATGATTTTCTGTTCTTTGTGAACAGCCACAGGTTGAGAAGCCTTCTGCTAATTCTGAGCTGTTCTCTCCAGGGACCATGGGGAATATTCATTATCAGATTCCATATAAAAAAAGATACTGTAATATTAATTCACAGGTCCTATAAGACATAGTTGATAGTCTCACCATCTCTATTTGCAGCTGTTTGCTTAATTGCTTCAGCTTTAAATTGCTCCAAAGGAAGGAGTACTCTCAGGCACAGAAATAAATGGGATGGTATACAGATGCTGACAAACTATTTAAAAGCATCTATGGAGTAAAATACTATTTATGTAAAAAAGTCAGAGTCAATAAAGAGGCATTAGGTCATAGTGACAATAGAATTACTGAGGGGAATAAAGAAACAACACAGGCTATGTTGTAATCGTAAAGGACAGCAATAAAAACCCAATCACACTATTTGAGTAACAGTACATGATAGGAAGTAAGTAAAGACTGGAGCACAATGTATGTAGCCAGAGGAAGGGATATGTAATCATACATGTGGAGTTTTCTCAGCCATTTCACTAGAGAATCTCTCTAAACCATTTTCTTATGCAGTGTATGTTACTGGTGATAATGGTGTCAGTTACTGAGGAAGGAGCATCTGAATATACTGTTTTGCCTTGCTGCTGTTATTCAGCATTTGTTTCAGGCAAAAGGCAATTTCATGAAATTGTTAATGTTTACCAAATAAACATGATAGAGTATCAAATAAAGCACATACATTAAAATATGTATTGATTACCAACAAAGTACATTTCAGAAATGATCTGAGTGGTGTTATGTCCAGCTGCGACAGTTGTGCTGTAAAGGAGGATTGTACCAAATTGCTAATTTGCTGAGAAGCTTCGGTAGCCAGGACGGCCAACAGGGTCTTTTATGCTTGCTTTGAGAAGCGCCTCAGTTCCCAGCACTGAACACTTCTCCAAAGCAAGGATGCTTTGCCTGTCCTAAATTTAATCTAGTGGAAAAAATCCTTTAGATTATTGCTGTGTCCTTTACTGATCCTCAGCTCTTACCAGTAGGCCTTGGTGCCAATATCTTAATTTTTCATTTTATGCTACTTGCTTTAACAATGTGTTCTTTGGCAGTCAGCCATGTCTACAGCAATCTACTATTAAAATGTCTGCTCTCTATTGCAGCTGCCCATTTACTTTATGAACTGATCAGCCAGTAGAATGTAATTTAAGAGAACAGAAATAAGTCATAGTTAAGGGCACAAAATATTAGCTGATTTGCTGTATGTAGGTCTGTCCTTCAGAGATTTTTGAATCTGTCTTGTCATACTACATGTTTATTTTTCAATTAGTGCATAATGTGAAAAGAATGACTTGACATGCTGCACATAGTGGGTAAATAAAACCAATATTGCCCTTGTGGAAATACTCCTGGTACCAGGAGCACTCAGGAGTGACACAGTTGTCAAAGTGAACACAGAGCATACTACTTTTCCTACTTAAATGTTATTGCAGTTCTAGAGGGGAGGATAATTAGCTTTAGCATTTATATAGAGCAAAGTTGATTAATTCTTAAGAGACACTCACATACTAGATTTTCTTTTGTAATTGCTAAGGTCTTTTTGGGCTGAACCAGACTGTAAACTGGATTTTTAAGTAAGAGACATTTCATAAAATGTTCTGTTTGCCTCTAACAACAGTTGTTGAAAGAAATGGTGGAGAGGGTGGCTTACTGAACTGATGAAAACAAAAACATCTACTGATACAGCCCATGGACTGAACTGTCATTATGTCTGGTAAACAAGGGAGGAACAGAACCAGAAATTAATGGATCATAATTGATGTGCTGGCAATTAGAACTAACTAGCTGGCAGGGTACTGGGGGGATGACTCTGCTCCTTATGTGTTGTAAAGCCATTAGAAAGTGTGGGAAGTGGCTTTGGAGAAAGGCTGGGAGAATGGAAGGAATTTTACTGTCATCTTTGCCATGTTTAGTATCCCTGGGATTTGGAGAAGCCCACCTGCTTCCCCCCACACCCTCCTCAAAACTGCATCACTACTGGGCTGAATCCAGAAATATACATTGATTAGATAAACCAGATATAAGGAATATTGAGATTGTGGTCTCCACTGTATCAGCAAACAAAACCTGGGAAGTCCTCTTTTTCCTTCTCTGCCTTATTTTTATTCTCTCAGCTTTACTAAAAAACCACCATTTGCAAGACATGACTTATTCTGTCTCAACATTTCCAGAAGCTGATGACCTGCAAAGCAGTTAAAAGCAATGACTGAAATGGTTCAGCGATGGTGTATATCTGCCAAGTCTGAGAGTAGCCAAAGGGACTGAGTGCTTGAATTCATTCCTCTAAGAACAAGCTGGCAAGATCTATACATATAAATGTATACAACACATATTTATATAAATGTAAATAGATGTAAAAAATCAAGGCAGGAGCTTATATAATATGCTTATGTAAATAAGGATAGAACCAAAATATGAATCTAAGTACAAACAAGAAAGCACCAGACCTGTAATAATGGTATTTTTTCCCCTCAGTAAGAAAAGAAACATCTTTGCAGACAGATCGCCAGTATATTCATTCCTTCTCATTCTTCCCCCTTAATTTATTTGTAAGTACTTACTATGCTAATAAAAATATAGCCTCTTGCTGTTGACGGCATTTGACATGGAAATGTATTCTGACTTGTCTATATTACTTTGCAGAACTCAGTGCTGCAGAGCAAATGTAAACCATTCTCACTAATCTGTTTTTATTCTGTTTACTATACACATTGATGAACTTTTGGCATTAGCTTCATTCCTGCTTGCCAGCAACCGAAGACCATCTAATAGAGAAGTTTAAACATATTAGCTTTTGAATTAGTAAATTTCATAAGAAACTACATGCTCTACAAAGACAGAGGTAATGGATAATAGGGTCTTTATCTCAAAGAAGCAGCAAAGGGGGTATAGTGAGATTCAATTCACAGTCACCAATTAGGTCACATCTCAGTGAAGATGATGTATTATTTCTGACAGACAATATGGTCTGATGGCTATTAAAAGAGCAACAGAGTAAGTTTTAGTCCTAGTATAGTTCACAGTGATCAAACTTCCAGTGAAAATTCGTATTCTCAGTGGTTATCAATATTACTATCTTGTGACCACCTGCCCTTTATTCTATAGAGTTGAATGTTATGTTAGTAGAGGATTTCTTAGCCTAGAGAAGAGAAATGTTGACAGTATATTCCTTAAAGCTGTTCCTAAATTGTGTATAAATACAAGATTTCAGTTTTCAGGTTTCTTAATCTTTTATCTTTATCATCATAGCTTCCTAAATTTGTATCATGCTCCACTGCATTATTAATCATGGAAAGATCTGAAAAGATCCATCAACATATCTGTGCATTGGTTTTCTCCCAAATTAACTTGTATTGTTAGATGTTTGCCATCAGCTGTGGGCACCTTTAGTAAGTCTTGGTGTATGCAAGATGGTATCAACATACTTTTGGGCAATAACTTGGTGAAGAAAGCAGGCAACTGAGTGATTTTTATGATCTTTATCAGTAGTAAGAGATTAGGGGTTTGTTTATTTATTTATTTATTTTTAACAAAGATCTGTTGAAGATGCGAGGGAAAAAAAAAAAAAAGTATTCCTGTATACCCCTTACCAAAATTCTAATGTTAAAAATTTATGGGACCACTTTAACATATGAAATAATTCTGTAGGTTCATTGTGTTTAAGGCCAAAGCTTTTGAGGATGGTAAACATTTGCATATCCATCCTGAACCTACAGAAAACATATTTATAGAATGAATTAATTTAAATTATATTTGAAATAAAATATTACCCAAACTGATATTGAATCTATAATTTGTACCTGGAAGATCAGCACAGAACTGGAAGTGTCACACAGGACTGCAGATCATACCTTAAGCTTTTTTAAAAAGCCAGTAACCTTGGACTCTAATGTCCCAAAATTGCCAGGTAAGCATTTCTTAATTTAAAATGATAACGTACTTCCATGATTCATGCAATGGCACCTAGTCATTCAGTGACAAACAAACTATGAGATTGATGTGTACCCATAAACATATACCTATAAACATATTATTTAGAAAACAGATCTAAACCCCATTATGTTTCTATCAGATATATACACTTTAATTCATTCACTGATTATGCTAACTATATATTTAGCTAAGTACTTAAAATTGGCCTCAGGTGTACAATTTTACAGACCGTAATTGAATCTCCCCAGTGATACCCTTGTGTATCTATCTAGCTAGGGGATGCCACTGTATTAGCGTGAGGAATTAAAAGCAGCATGAAGTGAGTGCAAAGTAGGGACTCTCACCACTCCAGGGGAAGATGGCAGGCCTATTTTTTTTACTTCTCTCTTCAGTATTTCATGAGACTTGATCTTCTCTTACTAAGAGGGTTGCCTCTATACCTATAGATATACTCAAACCTAGCAGCTGTCATTTTATTTCTGATTAAATTCTCTAAAATATCTGTCCTCACTTTTTTCTGCAACTTAGAGGGTCTTGTTGTCAGAGTATCGTACTGCTCTTGAAAATGATTGCAATGGATTAAAAATACAGCATTAAAATTCCAACTCAACAGACATGTAAATTTTTTTTCCAATCAACTACAGTTTACAATTATGTTAAAGGACAGAAGAAAGACAGACATTCCCTAAAAGCTTATCCACCTATTTGTGCATTCTTTGTAAGTTTATCATTTAATAATATTTTCATTATGTCCATTACTTCAGTCTGAGTTAGTTCCGCACTTCAACTGCATGCTCACTAAAGAGATATGCTACAGTTTTTTTGTGTTGTCCCTTTTCTGCACCTTTGAGACTCCCTGAACCTCTGTTCAGAAGTTCTGTTTTAGCTATCAACATTTGGATGAATATCCACAAATATTTCTTGATGTATTTGCAGCTGTAACTGTTAAAGCTTTCTTACATTCAGTGTGTTGCATTTTATGTTCTTTCTCTACACCAGTTTGGTATGGGACAGACTTTATACAGGGTATTGCATGGTTCAATCCTAAATATACTCATCTGACAGTGAAGAATGGTGGATCCCAGCTTTGTCCCTGCCACTACCTTGCCAATTTGATCCTGGCACCTTCATATACCTCATTTTATTTAAAATTAATTAGAAGAAGCCTTAACTCTATTAAAACATTCTGAGGATATATTAATGTTTGAATAGCACTGGGAATTCCTTGATTTCAAAGGATCTAGAGCACAGAATGTTTTTCATAGCTATCTTTATACTGAGAATGAAAGAGCAGCAGTTTTACTCAGTTGCAATTCTGCATGTAACTTTTTGTCTGCCAGCATTTTCCATTTCACAATGTAGATTGAAGATGTATTTTTAGCCATTAAAAAGCCAGAGTCATGCTGTTTAGAATTTGTCCTTGAGCCTTGTGACCATCTAAAGCATACCCATTATTATTTATTGCATCCATCTCCAAAATAGTTCTGCCTCTTTCTTGCTGCCATCTCCAGATAGTAATTTTTAACTCAAAGAAAAATACCTTCAACATCTCCTAGTTTAAAAGTACACAAGAACCTTATGAAGTGCCTTACTAGATAGAGCAATGACTGAATCTCTTGGTGCCAGTATTTCAGGAATCTGACAGAATCTCTTGGGATAATGCCTTCAGAAGTCCATGAATCAGAGGCAGGTGCCACCTTGTAAGAATAAAATGTCTATTTTGACATTGTGAGAATCCAGCTTTCTAACCTGACAGGAAAGCAAGTACTTAACATTCATTCAACCAAACTGCATCTGAGTTTGAAACCAGTTTCCAGAGAGATGCAGTGTTAAGGAAGGATCTTGGAGCCAGACTGATAGCTGATCCTCCAGCCTATGCTGAGATGGGCTAACAAACCCCACTTGGAGGGGTGATCACTAGTGACATGGAGAAATTAATCTCTATCTGTATAAATTAATAAATAATCTCCAACAGCCCAGGGTTGCTGTCCATTTATATTCTCCAGATGATTCCCACTGCCTAGAACAACTTTGCTTATGTATATACACACAGGCACACACACATATATATGCATACATGTATACAGATATATATACATACAGGTATATTAAGGTATATGTAAAAATTGCATTTTATATAAATATATTTTACTCACATGAGCATGTATATATAAAGCAGTGCTTTCCTGAGTAACTAGAGCTAATAAAAAAGGAGAGAATAAATACAAAAGAGAAAGAAATCCTTATAAAACATTTTCCAAGATAGTATATAATGATTTTTCCAAGCAACTATGATTTTGAGCATATATTGTTACTGTCCTTAATGTTCCTGTGCAGCATTGAAATAGTCCGCTAATTACTGATTTGTCACATACATAGTTTTGGATAAGGTTGACTTTCTTCCCAGTGCAAATGTTACTGCCGGGTGCAAAATTGAAAAGAAGATGCAACTTTTAATCTGCATCTTTGAGCTCTTTGTTTTTCATTGTCATTTAATACTGAAAATAATCACTTAAAATTAATTACTGAAAAATGGAATTTCAGCTTTTGTATTTTATCTTCTGATGCTTTCACATGTTCAGACAAGAAAGATTAGTGTCAAATATATACATGGATAAAACTATTTTTTAAATACTGAGCTGTATTCTGAAAGTGCTGTTCGCTACTACAGCAGTCTGCTTGTATTTTTCTTTAAGTTAATTGAAAGTAAATAATATGACTGAAGTAGTATTCACGGAAACAGTATTACTTCCTTTGAGGTAATTCCTTTCTGCGGCCTGCTTCATCTATGCATCAAGACGCAGAAAATGGACACTTCACCTTAAAAGGATCCTCTCTGGGATGAAATAAATAAGAATGATTTAACATTTCATCTGAGAAAGTGTGAAGTACTCCCTGTGCCAGTTTCTGGCAAGCTGGAATCCTGCACAACATACAACTGCTCCATAAACTAACTGCTCAGGCAAGGACTGTCCTGTGGTGTATGGCCAGCAGGGATATCTGAGAGATGAACCAAGCTCAAGGAGGTGGAATATGATCAGTATCTATCAGGCAAGAATCTAAGCTGTTCTTTCAACTGCCCAGGAGCATTTATAGCCTCACCGTTTCAGGTTGCTGTGGCCAAAATGCCTTTGAATCAAAGCTAATGGGCAGGATTTTTTTTTCCTTTTTTTTTTTTTTTTATTTTTATTTTCTGTGATCCCTGCTCTCTATCTGCACTGCTAAGGAGATAACAAAATTGACCAGAGGATACATTTTACTCATTAATGCTTCCTTATAGGATGCATAAGCATCTCATTTAACAATTTCAGTTACTATATATTTTCATATAATTCCCAAGTCAATGGGAATTTTCCCTAAGAAAGGAAGGTGCAATTAATCTGTAATTCTATCTGTCTTATCTTTCTTATATAATCTCTCCCCATATTACAGAATCAAACTGGTGTGTCTCAGCTGTCTTGTCAGTTCAAAGTAGACTCATCATTGGAGGTATAAATGAACAACTGCACTCTGCATATTGCATTTATTTGTGTGCTAACAGCATGTAGAAGTCTTTAGTCACCACACCATCCAGGTATCGGTCATAATTTCTAAATGTTGTTTTGAACAAGACTCAAATGGATCTTGAATGGTTCTTCCCTTCCAAGTGCTGAGTAATGCTGACAGTTTTATCTTCATATGAATGATGCACCTTGAGCAGTCAAATGAAAACAAACACATAAATCTGATGCTCTAACTGTATATATTCTTTTCGATATGCTTTCTTTCCTTTTACATTTTATTTCTTAATATGAATAGCTCTGTTACTATATTACCCACTGTGTCCTGTCCTGCTTATAAGTAGATTAATACTTCTGCAAATCTCAGGATTATAAACTATAATCATATTGTAAAATGGAGGACAGTAGCTATACAAACAAAAAAGGCTGCATTTCATCTTTGTTTAACATTTTAAGGACACTTGTATTTGAAATATTATTAAATAAGAAAATCAGAAAGAATACAAGTGACCCACATCAGTTTAGGATTAGGTTTTATTTAAAACAGGATCCTTTGTAACAATGCTTACATAAAGTTAAACCATACAATGCCAAATATATTTTAATGTTTTTACTGAATTCTACTGGGAATTCATTGAATTCCAGTCAACTTTTTTCACTCTGTTAAATTATTAGAAACATAAGCCTGTTATTTTTTCTGTTGTGTAACTGAATGATGACTTCACGGATAAAATATCCTAAACACTCTAGACAGATAAATTTCTATAAAAGTGTCATTAGCAGAAGGCTATTTTTTGAGTTCTGAGATTATCAGTCAAACTTTCAGTTATAAAATGCAACAAAAATGTTTACCTGGCCTGATTTAGTATAATTTCTAATTACACTAAAGGAAATAATTTCCACACCTGTAAATGAAGCTGAAATAAGAGTTTTTATTTATATTTCAGAATTCTCATAAAAGGAAATGTTAGGCATTTGTATTACTTTACTTTGTAAAGGCAATATGCACTGTCAGAATAGGGCCAATGAACATATGCAGGAAAAAATTGGCAGTGTTTCATGAAGTAGCTTTAATTAGACTGCTCAAATAGTTCAACTAGTCTGTTTAAATAATTAAGACCTACTTAGTTATTTACACTAAAGTAGTGTTTTGGAGCATCATGCATGGTCAGCCCTTAGAAGAAAGGGTGACAGCAGCAACAAGGTGTAACAATTGCTCAGTGGCAGATTTTAGTAGCAGATTTTTACTGAACTGATCCAGGCTATTTCTACCATAGCAAAGCCAGGGTAAAGAAAGGGTAATGTCAATCACTGATCTTCATCTACATGAGTTTAACTTACATTTGGTACATGTGCCTTGAGACGGAGGGTCAGAAAGGAAAGGTCCTGCCCACTTGTTCATTTACATGGGAAATACTAAAAATGAGAGAGTAGTTTAGGCCTGTGACTTTCACTGTTTTTAACCACATGACGAGACAGCATAATACATTTTGAGCATCTCTGGATGTCAGCAATGCCACAGATTAATACATTATGGGATTTTAAAAACAGACATCCTGGACTGATACTTCAGTATTCTTTAAGCAATGCTCAGAAGAAGATTTGACTTAAACAAGACCCCCCCAAAAAATCTGTTCTCCGAAAGGAGAAGTGTAAGATGGGTCAGTTCATCATTCACTCAACCAAAACTTTAAATATATCAGCATTGTCTTTATCTGAGCCAATTATTTAAATAAGGAAGCAGCTGCCAACTGGTAATGAGCAGTTCTTCATTTAAATAGTATCCTCTTTAAATATTATCTAAATACTATTTAAAAAGTGGTAGATAGATCACTAATGCCTAAAATGGTATCAAATGCTCAAGTAATTAACTTGGATTCTTTTACAAATGATTAGGAAAAATACAAGACTTACTTAGTCTTAAATGAGATGAGGTTATCATGTATTTCAGTAAAATGAATTTGAGCTTATCTCTGTTTTTCCATACATACACAAAAGAAGATGCAGTGATAGAGAACCATTGTAAAGACTTCAACTTGCACCAAGCAGAATTTCCTATTAATTATCTTATTTTTACCCAATTATTTATTGCAGAATGGTACAACGTTTAGTTATCTGTGGACATCATGCATGGAAAGAATACATATACACACATATGAGCACAGTCATGTAAGTATTTTTGCACATCATATAATCATATAATCATAGAATGGTTAGGGTTGGAAAGGACCTTAACATCATCTAGTTCCAAGCCCCCTGCCATGGGCAGGGACACCTCACACTTTAGCCCATTGTTTTGTTTTGTTATCTCAGTAAAGTTCATCCATTTGTCATAGTCATTTTAGTACACAATTTTAAGGTAGTACAAAAATGAAATTACTTGTGTAGTTTAAAAAGTACGAGAACTCGAAAAATAAATAGTTAATTCCGGAGACAGTGACTCTAGTGTCAAATTAAAACTTGGAAAATATAAAAGATGTATTCCTTAATAAAAGAGCTATTTGTAGAGACAGATTAAGAAAAGAGATGACAGTTCATATTTGATACCCATCAATGAATAAATTTTACAGAATGATATATTTTGAAATGAGGGTGGTGAGGAACTGGCACAGGTTGCCCAAAGAAATTGTGGCTACCCCATCTCTGGCAGTGTTCAAGGCCAGGTTAGACAGCACTTTTGAGCAACCTGGACTAGCAGAAGGTGTCCCTTCCTATGGCAGAGGAGTTGGAATTAAATGATTTTTGAGGTCCTTTGGTGGTTGGTGTTACCTGTTGCTTTGTCTCTGGTTTTTGGAGGCAGTGCAATGCTAAATCAGTAAGTGAAGTGGGTAAAACAGGTTTCTAGTCCATTTTCCAGTGTAACGTAAAGTCCATTTAAATCAGTTGATTATAAAACCAATGAAATGTAAAGTCCTCAAGCTGCAGACATATCAAATATTAAACTGATAATACACTGCACTTGGTCATCACTAGATCTTAGTGTCTAATATTTTGGTAGGATTTTTACTACTATCTTTCAAGTAGTTAGAAGCTGAGTTGTCTATGCAATGCTTCCTTTTTTGAAGTTATTTTGCAAAAGCTATGTATTCTGCTTAAAGATTGGATCTGAGTCTTGAGGCTATATAAGCACTGTAGACATCTGTTAGAAGTTGAAACAGATAATGGAGGCTCTCAAATCTGTCCTAAAAAAATCTCTGTGTTGTTTTCTTCTTTTATACATAGCTTTCTTTTTAGAGTTTTGTTTCAGAATTATTTTCAGATAATAAAATTACGAGCTTTGTGAGCTGATGCTTGAGGTATTAGGGTTGAAGAAATACCTGTCAATGCCTGCAGAAAGGCAGTGGGAGGAAATTTAAGGCTCTCCTAATGAGTCTGTAATAACAATTCACCTTCCCAGTGAGTGTGCAATATAATTTCTTCTACTTCTGGGAAGGAAATGGAGAAGAAAGTTTGTTGGAGAAAATATCAGTGGGAACAGTGAAGTCATTCTGATTAACAGAGTAGGGAAAATTGATCCTGTGCTAATGCAGTTGGTGTTCCCATTAATGCTCAGAAGCTGAGAATGACTGAAAAAAAGGATGATTGTGTGGTTAAAGCAGTGACGCCTGACTCAGGAAATCTGAGTTCATTTCCTGGCCCTGGTGTCTCTTTAGCTTTGTGCAAGAGATTTAATCTCTCTCCTTGCTTCTTTCTTTTTTTTTTTTTTTTTTCTTCCTGTACCACAGGGGAGTAATTACGCTTCAGATTGTTCTGAGAATAAATGCATTGACGTTGTTGGTCCATTGGAGCTCAGGCAAAAGGACATACAAACGCTTCAGTTCTCCTTCCCTTACTTGTTACAAAAGGCTTTTTGACTATCCACAGAACAAGTGGAGTGTTCACACCCTGTGTCTAGAAAGGTGAGGAGGCACAGGCAGTGCCCGGGCTGGCCTCTGTAAGCAGGTCTTACACCCTGGCAGTGTGCCCAACTTCCAGTCAAGAGGTGTGGCAAATGATACTTATCAATTACGCGGTGGTTGGGGTTTTTGTTACATGAACATAGCCTGGAGCTACTGCACAGCTTTCTTCCTCTGGGAGGGTTGGTAAAGCAGGCAGCCAAAAATGTGTAAATATTCGCAGTCAGAACTTCTGAGAAAAATGAAACTTTGGAAATCTAAAGCTGAAGCAGAGCAATATGGGTGCCAAAAGGTTCCTGTATACATGAAGGTTCCAAACCATGGGAGATGCTGAAACACAAGCCCCAAACAAGCACCCAGGTGGCTAGGAAAAGCACTGTGGTATAAAAACTGAGTGAAATGATCCTGAACCGTCTCATGTAACCACACGCATATAACTTCCTGAACCTCGTGTAAGTTCCTGATATTGTCAGTGCCTTCAGACTCCTTGCACAGGCAGGAAATTGGAGGAAATCAAACTCTCAAGTCCTTCCATGAGCCCTAGCATGGAGAAAGCCTAGTCTCCTGTGGATTTCCCTGTCGCTGTTGACTGCAAGAGTCCTTCCAGGCTTTTCACGAAGCTGCTGAGGCCCCATTCCCCTGTGAGTACTCTCCGTGTCCCAGAACACTTGCAATACTTCCACCAATCACGTTTGTTTCCATCAATGGGCACACCAACTGTAAGGGCACAGTGTAAAACGCAGCCAGCGAGCCCGCAGGCCTCACGGCCTTGCACACCCCGGGCAACAGACACAGCGCGCGGGCAGCGCTGCCACAGCCGGTCCGGGGGACACGGCCGAGGCGCCATGTCCTTGACAGCTCCGCTCCGCTCCCCGCCAGCCCCGCCGCAGCCCGCCACGTGAGCCGTTTGAAATGAGAACGCGCCCTCGCAGCGGCCTAACGGACAGCAACGAGGGGCGGTGCCAGCCGCGCTGACGTCAGGGTGAGCCGAGGGGGCGCGGAGGGGCGTGGGGAGGCGGCCGGCACGGCCACCGGGGCATGCGCGGCTGAGCTGCGCGTGCCGGCCCTCCCACCGCGGGCAGGGCTGGGCGGGGCGGGGTGGGGCGGTGCGCGGCCGGTACCTGGGGGTGAAGAGCGTCGCGGCCCTGCCCAAGAAGGCGACAGCGCAGGCCTGCGCCCGTCCCGGCGGTGAGTGCGGCGGCGGCGGCGGGGGTGCTAGCCGCGGCGCCCTCCCGTCGCTCTTCCCCCTTCCTCTCGCGGTGGGCTGCGCGGCTGGGGGTCCTCTGGTCGGCGCCGACGGGGGGAGCGGTCGTTGCTTCCTCCCTTTGCCCCGCCGCCTCCCCTTATCCGCTGGGTCTGGGATTGTCGCCTCGGCCAGAGGATGCTGCAGCATCACCGGCCGCGCAGGCCGCAGGAGGCTGGGAAAGGGCGGGCGGGGCTGCCGCCTCCTGTGTGTCCCTGCCGGGCACAGCCTTCACCTTTTTGGGGGCCTGAATGTCAGCTGAGGCTTCCGCAGTGCCACTGGCTGCGAGCCGTGCCACACGTGTGGCCTCTCACAGATGGCAGGGCGCTCGCAGCGGTGCCAGCCGGGCTGGCTGTGCGGCGGGCTTGCGCTCGGCTTCGTCAGCTACGCTGATCCTGGAGGTTAAAGGCAATCTGGCAAGGCCTGCCGCTGGGTTCCTCCCTCGGTTCCTGCTTTGCAGTCGTTTATGCGTCCTTTAATACTGTTTAGTAAGAGATACCTGTAGGTATATTGGGAACTAGCTACTGAAGGCCGTGGTTGCAAAGATCTCTTTGTAGCCCAAAAAAGGGGAAGAAGCAAAAGTACCCAGAATGTGGTTGTTCATAGACAACACTTGAAGAAGAAGAAGAAGAAAAAAAGTTGATTATCTAATTTAGCTGTAATCTGTAAAGATTTCGATTATAACGACAAGGGGATGTTATGTATGATGATTTCGCTCTAATGACGCCAAGACTTTGCAGTCGTCACCCAGAGCGTCCTGTTATCACTGTATTCTATTAAATGTACTTTGACACACAATGAAACGTAGGCAGCTTCAGCCTTTAACTTTGAGTTGGAGGAAGTCGAGCTGTTTATCTTCAGTTAAAGAAAGCAAAACTGAGTGGGAACTTAAAGCTGTAGCAAAGCATTACTGTCCGGGCCAGACAACAAATTAAAGAAAGGATTGTAGATCCAGTACTCTCTCCAGATGTATGTGGTATAAAGGTGTTTACTGCTTTTCAAGGGAATTGGTTCAATTTGTAGGATTCATGCTTCATATTTATAGTGTGTTTGTTCCTGGTGTTTGTGGGCTTTGAGTCCCAATTTGATGCAAAATAGAATTTTTCATTATGAAGGTATTAAAAGCAAAATTAAGTTGGATCTAAGGTCTCATTTTGCTATGTTCTTATAATTGAGAACCACTTTAAGTATTATGTGAAATTATAAAAAAATCTCTTGTGGACTTGTTGAAAATACAAAACTTTTCATCCCATTAATGTGAGGCAGTAAATATTTACATTTTTTAGTGATACTGAATGACAATTGACAGATATTTTCTTATGCGTGTAATGATCGTATAACTCAAAATTCTGAGGGCCCATTTTGAATTTAATGTTTCCAAGCTGAAGAGGTTATGGCCTGACATGGAAAATTAGTAATAAACAGCTGCCTGAGTGTTAACCAAGGACCTACTTTAACATAGAACTTAAAGTAGAAAAAATGTTTTAAAGTTGAAGTTATTTTTGCTCACAGTTAGTACTTTTCATTACAGAAATCTCAGTATTTGGGCTCCAAAAATCAGTTCAGTATTGTCTTCTAATTGTAAAGCTGTTTAAATAGTAGAAATATTTCAGGTTTAGAAGATTTCATATTTGATATTTTTGACCACTATAGTACCTTGTGTTTTTGAAGTGAAGTAATAATATATATGAATTTAGAAAAAATTAATAATAATTATGTCAATTAACATAATGATCTCATTTACTATATTGTTATACTAATGAGTAATCCCATTTAATGGTACTGTTCATGTAAAAGCTCAGTGGAGTAAAACCTATTACTTTTGGACCTGATCATCCTTTGAGAGGGATTGGTTATTTGGAATAAACCAGTTACAAAGAAGTGTTGGCACTGGCTCTCTAGATAAAAAGCCATCATGCCATCAGCTTTAAGGTGAACACTGCTAGCCTAAAATTATTAGACTGTGTGTATCTCTGAAAATGGAAGACAGATGAAGGAATAAAAGATAGCCAGTTGCAGCAGTTGTTGTGGTGTTCTCTTTTAGATGCTATTTGGAAGTGTAAACACCAGCACCATCTTCTTAATTAGAAACTTTCAGGCAGGATTAAATTCTGTGCCACCAGGGATACTAAGAAGATCAAAATACTAATGATACTTTTGATAATTAGGCTTAAAATCTTGTATTGTGTTTCAATTGGAGCAATAAAAAAAGCTTATGTACCTCTCTGGAGATCTGAATGCATGTCTGTTACAATAAAATCCCAACAGCATTAAAATAATTATTCTAGAATTGATGTTTAGCTAGTCACTGTAGGTCTTTGCATTTCTTCACACCTCTGGGACACATATCCATCTCACTGTTAAGCTTCTATCAAATAGGTGTGGTTTTGGAAGGCATTCAGACAATATTGTTTCTTCCTTGATCAAAAGTAGCTTGATTTGCAGAGATCTGGATTTTGTTCACTAGCTATTCTGTATTCTAAAGGAGGGATTCAGCTGGAGCAGTTCTGAAAATATTCTATAGTAAGTGAAGCAAGAAAGTCTTCTTGGGTTAGGAAATGCTTATCCCTGGTCACATGGGGAGCTGCTGTCACAAGTTCTCAGTGAAATGCCTTTTTCACTACAGATTGCTGGGATTTTCATGAGCACTTAGTCTGTGATGAGTTGAAGTAGCCTGCTGCAAAGTGCATTTTATTGGCTTTGATTGAAGCAGAAGTATGGGTAATGTTGGCAGGGTTTTCGCTGCAAGGAGGCTTGGCTTTTTAGCCAGAGGAAAATGGCTGGTAAGGTTTTACTTTTATGGGGTGGTTGAACAAGTTATAGATCTGGAATAACCCTTAAATTGAAAACAATTCCTGAATTCATTCCCTGAAGCAGAAGAACTGTGCTTTTAGGCTAATTAGCTAGATGGCTTGTGACACACACAGCACAAGATAAGCAAAGTGTCAAGGGAGAGCTGAACACCCTGAGTTCTCTTGACTCAATATCATGTGTACTTTCAGCTGGAATCTTGTCTAGATGGATATAGAGATGTGAGCACAATGTTAATTTGTGTGATCTTCAACTCATGTTCTTTTTGTGAATCATATTAAAGATAGGTTTTACTTAAGTGCATTTTTTGTTATATGATGAAATTATTACACAGATGTGGTGATCAGTATTTTAGATTATTTGGGGGAAGCTATGTTTTTTAACTAACCTTCATCTTGATAACCAACCTTGCATAGGTAGGAACTTGACAAGGCCAAGGCTACTGCTGTTAGTAACAGGACACTTGAAAAAAGGAGCAGAATCTGTACTCCTACGTAGCCTTGTCCATAAGTAAACAGTTTAAGGAAAAATCCTAGTCCATCTGTATGTAGATCCTTCAGTCATGCAAGCTCTCTAAAATGGTAGTTTATAAAAATACTTTATCATGACTAATTTTGAGATCTTGATTAAACAAAACATGATACATATCAACTTCCTTTAAATTCAAGTGGAATATAAGCACAAATGACTGTCTCTTTGTAACTGCAAGATAATGTGGGAGAAAATGATCCTGTGGCCAAACTGTCACTAGTAACTGAAGTTACATGTGTCAGTTTCTTTGAGAATCTTTTTTTCAATTGCAGATGTGTGAGGCTGTAACAAGTATGCGTCTTCCATACTGTAGAAAACTAACCTTGGTAGGTATATATAGATAAAACTGTGTATCAGAAAATCAGTAAGAAAATACTAAAACACGCTTTAAAATACTTGCAGAAGGTTGCTAGTCTGTGGTTACAAAATATGTTGATATTTATCATGCTGTGGTGAACTTGCAAAGTTGTTTGGTACTGAAATATTTTTAAGAGAGTTTGGTTTTGAGATTAGGAACAAATTTATAGCAATTAAATCATAAGCAGAAGCTGTAGGTGTCCAGCACTACTGAAATTAACTTCAGTAGCAGGCAAGTAGTACTTTGAAGGTGTGGTTCAACAATAAGCCAACAATAAGTGTCAACCAAAAGCTGTAATGTGCCAGTATATGTCTGCAGTATTTTTGCTTAAGGGTGAATGTTGAAGAGAAGTCAAACTTCACTTCAAAGAATACAAGTAATCCAGTGTCTTCTTGAAAGCATATAGATATAAACCAAACTGATCAGTATAACTGGTATGTTTGGTAGCAAGGAGAGCAGAAATAAGTGGCCAGTTCTTCCAGTGCAGGGAATCTACAAGTAGTTTTCCTCAGGAATCTGCGCAAGGCAATGAAATAATCTTCAAAAGAGTTATTAGTAGGGCTCTGGAATTCTGTGCTTAAGGTGATCATGGATGGAAAAAACTTGGGATCTCAAGAACAGGTTGGACAAGATAGCAAAGGAGAGATCTGTGGAGGGTTCCTAAACAAACTAGGTAAAACTCAAGAAATCCTGTGAATTGAAAGTAGTTGAAAATTGAAGAGGTCACATTCTATGCTTGCCCCATTCATTCTCTTCCTGGTGCACTTTTTTTTAAGGCTACCACAGGTAACAGTGTGACTTTTATTCATCACCTTTCACAGAATCTCAGAATCCCAAGGGTTGGAAGGGACCTCAAAAGATCATCTACCTTTAGAATAAGGTTGGCTGCTAGAACTGTATGGCTGAGGGCTGAGCTGGAGAATTGAATCTGGATGTTGAATTGCCATGATCCAAACCAGTTTTAAAGATTTTCATTGTCAGTTTCTTTCTTTCTTATTTTTTTTATGCATTTTTTTTTTTTTTTTTTTTTTTTTAGTCCATCAGGGGCTGATGGTTTGACATGTTCTTGTCCCAAGATTGTGATCTTCTGAAAACTATGTTGAAACAACATTGGCAATATGTAGAAAAGAAATTCCCAGAACTATTTTCTTCTATCTTCCTTCTGCTTCATCTTGTCTAGTCTTGCTAAATTATCACCTGTGAACCTCTTCAGGCTTACTAAAGATTTCTCAGTACCAGCAAGTTTATGAATAACACGCAGTCTCCTTCAATTATCTCTGCTTGTCATTCGGCTTAACCTATAACCAGAATTCTTCCTCACGCAGTGGTGGAAAGAATGAGCATGTGTGGCTGGAGGGAAAACAAGATCTTATGTATTAGTGGTAAGCATAGCCTTGTTGCAGATTTAAACTAGTGGGAATTCTTAATCTTAAGGTATAGCTGGAGAGAAAACAAGATCTTACGTGTTAGTGGTAAGCATAGCCTTGTTGCAGATTTAAACTAATGGGAATTCTTAATCTTAAGGTATATCTGCATAGGTAAACTGTTTAGCAGTGGTTCAGACAAGTAGTGTTGTTTCTGACATTAGTCATGATATCATCAATACAAAAATATATTGAACCATATCTCTTTGTACTATTGTAAGTCAGTTTCAGCTCAAGACAGGTCAGTGTTCTTAGATGGAGAAGCTACATCAGTTGAATAAACAAAGTAGAGGAGTAGGATGGACAAGGTGGCAGTCTCAAAAAATATATTTCCATTTATAATAAGTTGTATTCAAAGTTTCATTTGGCTTCCAGCCTGCCTGTTATCAGCAAGAAAATCCTGTTCCAGTAGCATGCATTACTAAGTAGCAGAAAACGGTAACTGAAAGCTGACTCTTTAGTTTGTTACTGAACAGTAGCAAGGCAAGTCTTTCATAGTAGAATTAAGAGATGGGAGTAGGGTGTTTGAGTCAGTTGGTGATGCTGAGTTCTGAGAGAAACGGGAGGATCGTCTCTTTTTAAGTGAAATATTTGGCAGACAACAGCATGTAGTTCTACTCATTTGCAGAATGACATTACTTTTATGTCTGAACTCAGATTAATCTGTTTTGTAAGAATAAATTTCTGGAAGATTGAATTTGCCAACGTGAAATGCTGTTGCTGGAGGAATAATACCTTCAGCAAAAGCAGTGGGGTGTTTCTGCTGTCGATTGTTTTGGTGCTGACATAATCATGAATTTTTGAAAGGAGAGATTGACACCTACCATGTCCCTTCTAGAAAGCTTGTATTCTAGACTGCAGTTGATGTTTGGGACTATTCAGTCAATATTAACTACAGCATAAGATTTATTTTGCCATTTTGATAAAAATATAGTAATGTCAGCTTTAAAACTTTCCTTGAAAGGCAGCTATCTACATCAGATGGGAAAGATCGGAGTATTTTGGATATGTATGTAAACACACGCATACGTATACACAATTATGGGTTATCTTCCAGGATTAAAATCCTGACAAATACAACCAAGTGTTAAAATGGCATAGGAGAGTAATGTAGATGTGCTTTATAGACACAGTAGTTTTCTTTGTGGAGATAATAATGCTTGAGTAATAGTTTAGTTCTCTGTAGCTGTGACTTTGTCTTTAGGTTGCAGAGCACTAGATCTGTAAGACAGACACATAATGTATGTCTTTTAGTTTGTTTTTCCACTTTTTCTTTATTATCCTTCAAAATTTGGTAACAATTTAAACTGAATCATGTCATCAAAGAATTGGAGCAAATACAGGCTCTTTATATCTCTTCACCAACAAAGATTTTGAGAATAATACATTTTTTGCTGTTTTAAGAGCTGTTAAGCTATTCTGTTAAGAAGCTTGGTCTTCATGACTTGCTTGCTAAGGGTGAATCTGTTGAATTCGTTCTGTTCACAGAAGGCTGTTCCTTCTGCAACATAACAAATGAAATAATCCACATAATTCCTTCTCACTGGAGTGTTTCTGCATTGGAGGTATATTAGTCATGATTACATCTGTTGTTTCTGCTTCTGATTTATTACAATTTATCCCGTCTGCCTCTTACAGTGCTTTGAAAGCTGTTCTCTGTTCCTTGGAATCAGCAGACTTTATGTAGTGTTTTTTGTCAGCTCCACCTTGTGTTCTCTGGATTTCCAGTGAAAGCCTTACCATGTTCTGAATCTTGTGATTTGAAGAAGTGGTTATGCAGGAAGTGCATGATATTTATAGTGCATGTTATTAATAGTTTATTAACTAGATAGAATCTGCTGCATTTAGATGAGTGATTGGAAGAATGCTCAAAAGGGAACTTCAGGAAAACCCCGTGTCCACCACTGTCTGAGCCGCATTTAGTTCTTACAAAAGGCATTTTCCAGAATTTTAACTGAGTCAGGATAGACCTATGTTTTGTCTCTGCTGTGGCAAGAAGCCACAAATTCCCTCTCTTTGAAGAGGGAATTGCTCATTTCTCCCAGGAGGATGCATCAGATGATTGGCAGCTTCAGAGAGTCGTGCCTCAGCAGTGCTTTATTCCAGTTGCTGGCTGACCTCTCTCCTTGAGAAAAGTTAGGCTGTCAGCACTAATGCAGAAAAGAGTGTTGTTGCATTTCATGTCTCATTTTTGAATTAACTATAATAACCTCTATTAACACTTAAGAGAAATGTGAGAATACACTGTTTCAAGTCTGTTTCTTCCTTTTTGGTGACCCTGATACTCTCTTTTATTGAGAGTAATATAGCCCTGCCACCAGCTATCTTCTTCCATCTTCTTTTATTTTTTATTTTTTTTTTTTTCCCCTGAAGCTGCTGTTTTGCTGCAGCTGGCTACTGGCTAAGCATCTGCACGTTTCCTCCCTTCTGCTTTATTACGCACGTAAGAATGCCAGAAATCAGGACAAATTTTACCTGTATGAGAAACCTTACTGAAGACCTTGCTTGTAGTTAAAATTTGCATGACTTTTTATTGAAGAAAAAAAAAAAATCTTAAGGGTTTTGTAACTGAAATCCTGTTTTGTTCCAACCTTTTTGATGTAAAAATTTGGGGTTTGAAATGTATAGGCTCTATTTTATTAATAAGGAAAGGTCAAGTGGGCAAGTTTTCACAAAGCATATGTTCTGGGCAGAGAGCACTTAGCCCGTTTTTCTTCCTTGAGGTGCCTGATACTCAATGTAAATGGCATTATGTCAGAGTGAATTGAGAGTGTGGCCGTAAGGGATGTGGATGGAGTTTTTGATTTTGGAAGTATTCTGGTAGCTGCCTTCTACAAAGACAGCTGAATTTCCCTATTTCTTTTTCTCCAGTAAGTGCTTGTGTCCTCTAGCCTTAGAAAGCATCAGGAAGCCCTATTCTGATGAACAACACCACCTTTAAAGATTGTAAGGAATGTCATGTTTTTTGCTGTATTGACTACAGATACTGTCCAATGTTAGAAATACAGAAACCCTTATCTCTTATTTTGTCTTTTTCTCTCTTTCTCTCTATACATTATCATGCTCTGCTTATATTCCTTGATCTACTGCCTTCTGACTGAGAGTAAATAAAATTCAGCACAACAGCAGCTTGGATAAACTGGTTTGATTGGTGTTTGTGGATCAAACTGTTACAAATGGGTAGAACATCAGCATATCTAAGTGTGAAAGGGGAAGTTTAGAAAAAGTGTTACCTCTAAGCTCTCTGAGATCTGGGAACGTAATCTGTAAACTTCAAATACAGAAGAACAAGATGATTTCAGAGATAAGGTATACTAGGCATTGAGTGTCATATGTTATGACTATGGTACCTTCAAAGAATAGACTGTTAAAGAAGCTAGTATTAATCACTATGCAGATTGGATATAGAACAGACAGTAAAATTCATGGATGACTTCATAAAGCATTGGGTATTCATTTGACAGAAGTGTTTCAGAGACACTGAAGACAGGAAAAGGAAGGAAAGATTTTGCTGCAGAGCTGATAAATCTTACTGGATCTTGGAGTTGAGAGAAAGCAGCTTTTTTAACTGGAGCCAATCTGTGCAGGGTAAGCAACACAAAAGAATCTGACAGTTGTAAACTGTCAGAAGTCTAATCACTCAGAAGGTTTAACTCGTACAACATATACAATTTCCTCAGAATTCATTATCTTCAATTCTTCAGAGCTTGTCCTGTTCAGAGCAGGTGTTTGCTAGCTAGATTTCATGCCAGTTTTTTTCAGGTTGTAAGTTCCTGTGGACCTGTTAAGGCTGAAAATTGGCTTGCAGCTGTGCTAGCATCTTGCAGTGTTCCTAAGTACTTACTAAAGAAGCTTTCTGCTGCATCTGTTGCAAGGTCCTCCCTGCAGTATTTTCCCTTGTAATTCAATACCTCCCTATACTGGTATAAATAAGGTATTTTCACGTAACTGCCCATTTTAAAATTTCATTTAGAATGTAACAGTGACATCAAGTACTTAATGGCAGAAATATTAACAGAGCTTCATAGCAGTTATTCTGTCAGCCTGCCCACACCAAATCCTGTTCCCCCCTCCCCCCAAAAAAACCCACCCAGAACCTGATTAATAATTGGTGTTTGCTGAAATACGGACAATGATGGGCATAATTTTTTTGGGAGTAGATAAGGAAGCTTGTGTACCTCTGTAGTTGCCAGCTTCTTACAGACCTACATGAAAGTACCATTTTTGTTATCCAGAAGCAGCAAGGTGGTGGTAACTATCTTGGTTTTCCAGCACAATCCTGTTATAAGAGGGTTGTTGCAAATGTATCAATCCTGTTACTTTAAGTTTGTCTCTGCCTCAAGAGAAATATTATTCACACTGGGAAGGAAATTGCTCTAAGGAAAGCGTCTTAAGTTAGCTACTCAATATTTCTGCTTAGGTGGTCTTAAAATCGAGAAAAATAATGAAGCATACATCTGACACTGGCATAGCAATAGTTCTGCAGAATTGCTCATCTGCTGCCAGTCTGTCAGATACGCTTCATCCAGCAGCTGTTTATTCCATGCTGCTGTGACAGTGGGAGTGGAGTTTGGTCCCACTCAGAGTAATCTGTTTGGAACTTGAAAATGCTGTTTAGCAATCCGGTGGTGTGGATCATAGGGATCACAATATTTTAAGGTTTTCAAACACTAAAATGTGGGAACCTTAAGCTGTCTTCTGCTGTAATAATAATTCCAAAATGTGTAGGGTGGAGTTTCAGATACAAAGCTAAACTTTGCTGAGGAGCAGATATATAGGAAGCTGCCTTTCTGGTGGTGTTGAAACAGACTGTGAACAAAGTAAAAGTGAATGTTGTGTTTGCTAGTTGGCACTGACATTGGAGGAGCTTGTTGAGGTGTAAATAATCCAATGCAGGAAGCACAAAGAAGAGAAACAATGAATCCTTTTGCTTATAAGCAGGATCTTGAATATCCTTGAAGGTAAGGATGTAGCAGTTTTTCAGTTAACTTAGATTATACTTCAGAGAGGGTCTGTGGGTTTAATTCCTTTCCCTGGATTTGTATGTAAGGCTTGGGTGTTTATAATTAGCTTAATTCCTGATTAGACTTGTGTGCACTAGATAATGTATTT
The DNA here is from genome assembly GCF_963264785.1 of Psittacula echo. Classification (NCBI taxonomy): domain Eukaryota; kingdom Metazoa; phylum Chordata; class Aves; order Psittaciformes; family Psittacidae; genus Psittacula; species Psittacula echo. Next base: position 50,827,485 of record NC_137743.1, read on the forward strand.
CCCAAGGCAAAACATACAAGACTCATTTCCTAAAAGATTGGTTTTAAAAAAAATCTATAGACTGCTAAAGTCTAAAAATACTTCAATTTTCTTTATAATACAGCAGACTACAACTTAAATTATATTGAACCTGAGTTTTGTTGAATGTAGAAATCATACTATACGTTGCAGGTACTGTGCTGCTGGATAAAGGAATGTAATGGTTAGGGTAGTGTTATTTCTAATAGTAAATATATGTCAAGATTGAGGATGTTTAAGAGAATTTAATTTCCCATTTTCTGGGAAAGGAAACATCTTCCAGACACGATACTTTTAAGTTTTGGTGTTGTTTTTGGTGTCATTTTATTTCAAGGAAACAAATGCAACCTAGAATTGAAAAGATGAGATAGTACTTACATGTAAGTAGCTAATAAAACACAGACAAGTATTACTTGTCTTTTTAATTTAATTATCTGAAGTGTTTTAAGCAATCAGTACACTTTTGAAGATAATGCTGTGTCTTTCCCTAATCAAGGATAAATGAGGGAGCACCCTTCCTAGAGAACTGAAAGGTCTTCTTTTCAAGTTCAATTTGCAGCATTTGGTGGAGGATTAAAGTAATCTAATTAAATGGCCTCATTTAAATTTTACAGTCACCTAAAAGATGGTAGACAGATGTGAAATGGGAATTATCCATAAAGCATGAAAGTTAAATTAGCAGCTTTCTAATTTAACTTTTTTTAATTTGGAAGATTTCTTTGAGACTTGAAGATTTTTGTTAGAGTTGGGATATCTTTTGATGTCTACCCAGTATAACGCTTGTTTTGAATGAATTCATCAAGATATTAAAGGCCATTTTTAATGCATGGTTTTGTTTTTTTTTTCTCTTTTTTAGAAAAGGTATACTTTATTGCCTTCACTGTATATATTTGACTAATATCTGCCATTTGATATTAAAGCATAATGATTTTTCATTTGCAAGGTATATGGGTACACTGTAGGCAAGTGTCCTTTATGGTTACAAATACATGACTGATTTGCTGTGATTTTTTTTTTTTTTTTTTTTTTTTTTTAGTCGATGTTCATCATAGTGTTTTGGGGAGAAGTCTAACATTAAACACCTCAATCCACATACAGGCACTTATGTATAATGAGTTAAACAATTTGCTGTTGCAGGGAGTGGTGGGGGCAAACTTTGTGTTGCTTTATACACCCAGGTGAGGGTGCCTCTGGTGTCCAAGAATTTTTTGGTAACTTTGGATTTGTGTCTTTCTAAATGGAAATGCACTCCAGTTGTAGTGTGTGGATTCTGATATTTTCATTATATAGAAGCCCCTAAATAGCCATGTGTCTGTGTTCCTCTTCATATCTTTTTAATGTAGATCTACTTAGAGAAGTACAGCTCTGGGGCATCCTGTTCATTTACAAAATCCTAAGGGTACTTAGTTTGCATGAATTTAAGGCCACTTTGATTTCTATCTTAAGTGTTACTTTGTGAGGTCTTGCAGATTGGGAAGTGACTCACTTTAAAGTAATGCTTGCTGTTACACAAGATATTTTCCATACTTTGACTAAGTATAATGTTACTTGCTGTCTGTTGATTCTCATCATGATTGTTGTGGTTTAAAAAGTTTTTTTTTTTACTTTTTTTTTTTTTCAGTCCTGCCAGCTGTGTGTAGGTCTGTGAAAAGAGAAACATGGATAATAGTTTCAGGAAATAATGTATGAATGACTATGTCTTTACACTGTTATAGGACCAGCAAGTGGAACTGATAAAACATCAAGTATGGGCTAGCAGAAGCAATATTCTTTTACAACTGTCTTGGAAAAAAAACAGAAACCTGGTCTTGCAAATAGACAATTTAACACAAAACTTGTCTTAAGATGCGGCGTTGAAACTTGGGGACTTCTCAAGACCTTGTGTGAATTGCAAATCTTAATAATAACAGTTAGACAGGTTGTTTGTATTGTATAACCAGGCAAAACAACAGACTAAGTACTGTAGAAAAGGGTGGTACAGACGTTGTCCAAATAGTAGGATGGATAGGTAGATGAGGGAGGAAGAAACAAAGAGCAGTATAACAAAGGAAGGCAAAAGACATGTCTATAAAGCAGATATGGCTTTATAAAATAATACAAAATAGACCAAAATGACATGACTGTAAGTTGAGATATTCATTAAAGAATGTAGTGGAGTTTCTGTACTCCAAATCACGTTTACAGGAGTGAAATTCAAGGTACAAGGGAGTGTGTGCATGCTGTGATTGCCGCCTTATTTCATATTCTTGTAGCTAGGGTGATGTGTTCATGTATTGCCGCACAGAAGTAAAACTTTGGAATTCACTAACACTGATCTAAAGCAACTGTTGCTGTGTACCTGAAGTTTGTACGTGAATAAGATAATGACCAAAATAGACTATAGTTTCCATTCAGAGAGGAAAAGCTACCTAGGAATATTCATCTTGAATTTGGGACATCAATAAGATCTAGAACAATAATGCTGTGGTGAGGGTAAATGATCATTTTTGTATCTCATACCACAGACACTGGGGAAACCGGAGGGGGAAAAAACCAATCAAACATTAGCTCTTAGTCAGGTTTTAGATTATAGTTTTTGCAGTTTTATATTGCTGGCCACAGATTTGTCCTATGTTGTATTTGTAGGATTTTTTTTTAAAATACAAAGTAATTTAATAATCATAACACAGTTGAAAAATTCAGTTTACTGCTCAAAATAGGTGAATGGGGGGGGATGAATCAAACCCCAAAATACCCACCCAACAACAAACCCAATCCCTTTTTAAGCTTATTTTATAGATTTCTAAGGGAAGGGGAAAAAAAAAAAAAATTAATAAAGGGCAGCTTATCTAGAGAATGGAAGCTGGGGGCTGGGTGTGACCTGAATAACAATTACTGCCAGCTAACTGCTGGTGACTGGTATTTCTCTGGAGTTCACAAAATTTGCATGTTAGTTTGTATCACCATACCGGTAGAGTTAGGCACAGGAATGTAGTAAATTTATAGATGCAAATGTATATAAAATTATTCTGTTTAATGTGTGGTTGATTCAGGCCTGATATTGTTGGGGTTTTGACTTTTTTTTTTTTTTTTTTTCCTTAGATTCAAGCACCCTGTAAGGATCAATGTGCCCCATAGCTCATGGAAGAAAAAAACCAAATCAGGACATCCTTGGTTTCCAGGCTACCAAAATATGGAACAAAAACTTCAGGAAGTGTTTTGCAACCTATGCCAAATGGGACAGCTGTTAGTTTAGCAGGGAATAATGGTGGCAAAAGTTTCAGCAAGCACAATGGTACCGTTCACATGTCTTCGTTTTCTTTCAACTGGAAAAAGTCAAATAAATACCAACTTCATGATCAAAATGGGAGAGACACTAACTCTAGAAATAACTGTAATGAAAAATTAATTGATTCTGAGAAGTATTCTCAGTCTCAAGGAGCATTGTGTAATGATGTGCTCAGGGTGGGTTTGAACAGTACTGCTTCAGTTACATCAAAAGCAGCAAAAGAAACCAATATGTTTGTATCTTCTACTGAGGAATTAAACCCAAAGTCTTTGCCTGGACTCTCTAGTTCAGCAAAATTTGCCAAAGGTACCCTGTCAGGAAGGACCTTGTATTCCGGACTCAGTGCTCCAAAATCCCATTTAAATGGATTTTATGGAAATAGGATGGTGGTAGGTTTGCAGAGACCTAGAGCTAATTCCAATTCCACAAGGAGAAGTTCAGGAGAAGGCTTGGCACAATCTACAGACAACAGCAAGGGTTTTTCCTGTGAAAAAATGGTAAGATCACAAAGTTTCTCACATTCCATGCAGAATTCTTTCCTTCCCACTGCATCTTTAACCAGGTCACATTCTTTTAATAAAGCTGTGGATCTTACAAGGCCTTATCATACTCAAAATCTAGCTGCCAGGACATCTCAGAGGTCAACTTTATTGCCAAGAAATGCATGTCAGTTGGATGTACCCAATGGAAATGAACCTATGAAGTATGGATTTGCCAGACCCTATTCTGGCATGTCGACCCCTTGTTCAAAGAAGCCCCCACTATCAAATGGATCTGGGTCAGCACCTTCTTTTGGATACAGGTTAAGTCGGCCTTCTCTGCTGAAGCCTGCTCGGCAGCGATTTGTGGGAAATATCGATAGCAACAAAAGGACAACTCCTGACACGTGCATCATGGAGAATTCTGAAACGTCAACAGATATTAACAGAACAATTGAGAAAAACAGTGTTATAGAGAGCAATGCTCAAAGAACAGAATCTGATGAGGGTTTGCATGAAAGTGTGGGAAAACATGGGTCAAAAGTCATGTGTATGAGCGATGATGGAGATGAAATATCTATATCTTCTTTGTCATCCTCTGAAAAAATTGATTTGAGTGAAGACTTCAGTGATGATTTCATAGATATAGAAGACCCAAACAGAACTATACAAATACAGGAAAAGGAGAAATGCCATCAAGAATTAGATCATGGGAATATAATGTCAATCGAACCGTTCACTTCTCTCAAGGAAAGTGGAGGATCTTGCTGTAATACTGATGAGTGGCTTGATATAAATGTGTCTGGTAAATACTTTATGTTCTGTTCTGTTTGAAATTTTGGGTACTAAAGCAAGATCCTGTAACTGTAGTTGTTTTATATAATTGCCCATTGCTTGTGAATTGTTTCAGAATGGAACTTTTGTTTTCTTACAGTGCCTTTTCTCCATGATAGTTCTCTTTCCCAAGCATGACTTTAAAGAACTTTTTTCTATGGGATAAGAATGAAAGATACCTCCTTTAACCATGGTTGAGGGGTTCTTCATATCCTTGCTTTACGATTCATTTCTCTGGACTGGTGATCTTTTAAGAAAAATGTTTTCTCTCCCTTCTGCCTCTGTAGGCAGAGAACAGCTGTAATGCTTCTGAGTAGTGGGAATAAGTGTACTGTGTCTAATTAAATCAGTTAAATTTTTAATAGCAGTGTCACTATTCCCCCTTCCCCCCCCATGCATGTTATATTAATTCTTTAAAAATTAGTTGAAGAGACAGAAGATGTTTTTAAAAGCCATGTTTTCAAAATAGTCATGGGCTTCCCACATACTTGTTTTGAGAGAAGTTACAGCTGAAAGATTGGATCCAAAAGATATACTTTTGGACCCACCCTCTGGTATGTTAAAAACGTACTGATTTCTAGGAAGTAACTTTCATGATGGGTGAATTAATGCAATGTAAAAGGCCAGGAAATATGTAGGCTGTGAATTAATGCAATGTAAAAGGCCAGGAAAGATGTAGGTTGGAAAAATACTTGGTTGTAGCTACCAAATCAGCTTGAGCTTTTTTTCCGCTCTAGGATGAGTGAACAATACTGTAGAATGCTTTCAGATATTCTGTTACAGTGTAGTTGCAGACAAGTACCAGTTAGTATTCATTTTTGAAATATTGGATTGGTTTTGTAATCTCAACTATTCCTGTTTTCTCTAAGCAGTGGATGACAACAGTGAAAGCACAAAGCAGACTGCCGAGAATGTGATTTCTCTAGAGATGAATTACAGAGCTGGGTCTTCTTTTGAGCTTTCTCCATCTGACAGCTCTGATGGCACTTACATGTGGGATGAAGAAGGATTGGAACCTATTGGGAGTGTCCATCCATGTGGAAGTTACGAATCTTCAGAAATGAACAGCATAGTATGTATTTATATGTATAACTTGCTTAAATGTAGTATTTTGAGTTTGTTGCTTAAGTCTGTTTTAAAAACAGAATTAATGTAGTTTCAATTTTGTTGTTGTTGTTTTTTCTGTTGGCTTTTTTTTTTTCCCCACTTCCCAATTGTTTCTTCTTTGGTCTGTAGTTGATAGCTTTTTGAAACGTTGTTTAGGAAATCTGTTCCTGGACAGGTGACCTTGAGTCACACTTCTTTTTTTTTTTTTTTTTTTTACCCTTATTCTCAAGTTAGGACAGAACAGCTCCATCCTTATGCAGTCTCATGGTAGTGCTCACAAAGAATAAAGAAGGGAATTACCACAAATGATAGGTTAAATATCTCCTACCAATCTCTAAACTTAGGAGTGAAAAAGCAAGAAAATAGCTATTGCCTATCTGACGTGTGTCATCTTGTTTGTATACTGTATATGTATAGGACCTTTCTGAACTGAAGTTGATTTTGATTTCTCCGTTTGTTCAAGCATAGCATCTGTAAGCTACCTGACTGTAGCTCATATGGTAGGACTCTTTGTAGTCTCAAATGTGATACACAAGATGCGTAAGAACCTTTTTCTTAGCGTTAAAGTTGTAACATATCTGTAAGAAATCAGTCTGAAGACTGATTCAGATTCAGCCTGAAGAAAGGATGGAGAGTTGTTGCAGTGCTGTGACCCTCCGTCTGAGGTCAGGGAGCCAACCCTGGGATTTTAGTGGGCATGAGAAAAATACTTGTCTGTCTGTCCTTCGTCACTTTTCACTGTTCATATTCCTTTACATGAACAGACTTTGAAATTAAGCAGCTCATATTTTAGTAACACGGTATTAAAAATTGGAGCTCCTAAGAGAAAAAAAAGTTGGTATAATCAGGGTCTTGCTTCATGTGTTTTGAGCGTGTTAGATACTGTGACGCCACTGTGAATTTAGTAATGTACTTTTGGACTTGGAGTTTGTGGCACCTGCTTAAACTTTGATTTGTACTTTTAGTTGGGTTGTTTGCTGTAGTCCCAGAGCAGAATAGCAGAGCTTTCTCCTGAAAATTTGACATACCTATGTAATTATATTTTTGTGTAACTGCATACAAATACCTGATATTTTTTCAGCTACTTATGATATGGTTTGCATTCTCTTTTAAATAAATGATGTTGAGCGTCAGTGCTTACGGTCTAGAAATGGTTATTAACTTTTTGTTGTAATTGTGGCCAGCTTGGAAAAGCAGTCTGGGACTTTTGCAGAATGAGTTTTGTAGTTTTATTGATATTGACTTATAGGGGACAAAAAAGTTAATGTAGGCTCCTGTAAAAACAAGCACCCTTTCTGCAAACACATGCATGCACATGCCAGAAAAAACCAGAAGTTTTTAAAATTTGCCCTTGAAAAATATTAAGTATAGATATTTTGATACATACAATGTAGTTTGTGAAACAAATGAAAGACACTACTTTCCAATGTTTTGGACCCTGTGTATCAAGGGGTTTGATACATGTGACCTCCATGTATCTGTGTGTGAACTGATAACGTTCTGATTGACAGAAGCTGTTGAAAGCCTTGTGGTGCAAAGGTACATTAGAAGCTTTTGATATTTTTGTTCCCTTTTTTTTTGTTTGTTTCTTCCTCTACTGAAAGTAATTAACTTTTTAGTGAGGCTTAATAATGAAGGAATGAACTTACTATGCTTTGAGGAAGCGGAGAAAGGAGGAGGTTTTAAGACTTACTGTTGAATCTAGGAAGTCATGTGTGTTTTTTATCCATTTTAATTTTTATCCTGTTAGTGCTATTTCAGAATCACAGTGTTTACTGTGAGTTTTTATCTTAAATGAGAGAAACATCAATAATAATTTTTTTATTTTTGTAAAGCGTAAATGTCTTTTCAGTCAGGTTGGGTTTTGAGGGGAAATTGTAGCTCCGAAATGTTTGTTGAATTGGCTTTTAGTGGTGGGTGAGTTTGGTTTTGGCTTTTTTTTATTCCCTATGCATGTTGGTTTTGGTAGAAAGCATGATACCTTTAAATTCTTTAGCCTAAAGATTGAACAATTATATTTTTTAATCTGAAGAGGCAGAGGAATTTCTGATGCAGTTAGTCATTATTTCTGAAGAATTATATTGTTGTGTAGGTTAGTGTAACTTTTGTTCCTTTTTTTTCTTTTTTTTTTTACATGCAATAAGTATAAAGAAGGTAAAAAAATAGAACTGAAGGCATTGAGAATAATCAGCACATCAGATGCTTTGGTTGCTGGGAGATATGTGATGAAATTATCTGGTTTCTATCTTCTAGTGCACTGAGGGTAAAAGCAGTATCTGTCAAAATCCAGCTGATAAGCATCAGAATTAAGAATTTTGAGTGCTTGAGCTGATGCCAGATTAACTGCCCCTTGGAATTAATGTTTCTAGGGAAATCTGCAAAACATATAGTTGGTTCTAGAGTTTCCATGGCATCAGGCTGGAGTGAGTAGAAGCAATGTAGCTGAATTCAGGTAACTAGATGGTGAGTAATTGGTATTGATTGATGCACAAACTGCCTTTTTCTTATTTCCATCTTACTGTTATATTGTTAATCTTTTAAACTGTATTGTCCTTAATATCAACAAATATTAAATGTTTTTCCTAAATTTTTCCATAGATGGCAGTGCAGCTCTTGCTGGGTAATCTTAGATTAGGACTGTTTTGACCATTTTTGAAAAAGCAACTTCTCCAAAGGGATGTTAACTAGGCTTCTGGAGTGACAACAGGAATAGGAAGATGGTGGAAGGAGCTTGCTGGCTACTCAGTCTTTTTGTTCCTTTTTTTTTTTTTTTATGGGAGGGAGAAGAAAAGCAGGTATCTTTGTTCTCAGTAGAGTTTGGTTTTAAGGGCATGGTGTGTTGTAGGGAAATAAAATAAATTTGGCCTCTTTTAGGCATGCCCTGTTTTTCACTAACTGGCCAAACAGCTATGGACCAAATGCAGAATCCAGTGCTGGAGGCTTGAAAGTTATACAGATCTTAACAACATCACATAAGATGATGCCATGGGGACTTACAGCTAGGTAGGACATGCGTGAGAGGTTTTTTTTGAGACGTTGTCAGGATTGTGTGTGTGTGTGTGTGTGTGTGTGTGTGTGTGTGTAACGGAAAACAACTTATTCCGCTATCCCTACTTCTGTTTCATTTCCAGTTTTGAAGGCAAAAACCAAGTGGTTAACAGTCTAGGAACTGAACTCCTTTCAAGTCTTCAAGCATTCATTTCATTTAATTGATATTCCCTGTATTTCTTTCTAAAACTGGTCTTTGCTGCTGAGCACCAAATCGCTGATGCAATTTCTGCTAATTCTGTATGAGAAGACTGATGCTTAGCAGAGCAATTGTGATGGCTCTAAATCACTGACATAGACAATATTTGTCAATACTTATTCTCAATGTTTAGGTGTACTGTTTGCTCATGTTCTCTATTTCAGCTACATACTCTTAAAACTGAGCTGCTTTACTGTTTCATGGCAGAAAGCTGCTCACCAAGGTGCGATACAGCTTCCAATGTGTTTAGTCTATGTGTGGTTTTGTTTATTTTTTGCCTTTTTTTTTTTGTTTTTCTTTGGTGGTGGGTTTTTTGGTGTTTTGGTTTTGTTTAGTTTTTAATATAGGCTTTTTTCAATTCTGCCATTAGCTATCTTCAGCTCAAGTTAAGGGTTATAATTAAAATGTTTTTTCATTTCACTGCCACTGAGTGGTTGTAATCAAATCTTAGATCACAATTATTCAAAACCAAAAAAGCCTTGCAAACAAAATTAACAGTTTGATTACAGAAAGGGAAAAAATACCCAAACCCAAGCCAACAAACAAACCAGAAACCAGAAAGAACCTGAAGAAACTTTAATGTGGATCTGCACATTTTCTGTGTTTCTAGGCTTGAATTGTGCTCTTGATTGTAATGCAACTGTCTTCATGGAAAAAAAAAAAAACAACGCACAACCCACTTTGATTTACAGAGCTGGGCTGAAGTCAAGATTGAGTTCTTGTTTCCTGTAAATGAATTTCATTGGAGGGCAAGACTGTATTAGTATATTGCTTGCTTGTGCCTATTCAGTTAGCAGCTGAGAGGATTAGCTTTCACTCAGTAGAAGTCTGTTAGTTATGCATCTGAAGGACTGAATATCTGTCCTTATCTGAATATCTGAATATCTGATTTCTACAACGATCTTTGTAATAACTGCTTAGGACTGAAATAATTTTACTTCAGAAAGCAGGAAACAAATGTTTTCCTATTTCCTAGAATGATATCTTGTACTATAGTGTATCATCCTTGCTATGTTTTTGCTTTCATTATTTTTGTCTGGAAGGATGTTCAAAATGCATACAAGCAACGTAGCCTAAAACATGCATCGTAATTGAAGTCTCGTTGCTCCTTTGCTTGATGACTAATGAAGCTCTTCTGCTGTATCAAGGTTTGATCTAGTTTGTTTTCTCCTGTCCATTGTATTAAGTAGACGCATAAGAAATAAACTTTTATTTATGAACTTTGATTCAGAGTGAAGCTTTGAATATTTCTGGAAAGTCAAAGTTCTTATTTACGTAAAAAATAAGATGGCTAATACAGTTGTGTGCACTGTTCTGAGGTATGTGCATTTTTAAAGAAGCTATGATTTTCTAGTGTATGATAGTTCACAAGAAGTAAAAATTCATATTGAAAGTATTCTAGTAGCTTTGGCTTCTTTCTTTCATACTCTCTAGAGAATCATTGTTGTGGTGTTTGGGGTTTTTGTTTGTTTTGTTTTTCTTTAAATCATTTGGGCAAATAGGTTTAGACAGGAAACCGTTATGAGTGTTCCCTCATTTATCAGGTTGTAACAAGACCCTATGTTAGAAAAAGACTAAAGAGAATCCTCTGACTCCTTGTTACTGTAGGCTTCGGTAACAATATGAGTCTTTATTTACTGAAATAAATAAAGCAAGTGTTTTGGGTATATAGAGTGAGCATCAATGTAATTATAAGGATACAGGATTCTGGAATAATAATTGAAATCTGGTTTTAAGAGACAGATGTGCTTTAGCTGCTGAGAATTTAAGTACCATTGAAGTGAAATCTGGATCTCATTAAATGAATCTGTTTTGTCGTTTCTTGACATGTGGCCAGAAGTATTTCTGGAGTGTGAAATTATTACTTTTTTCTCTTCTTCCTAGGTAATTTTTGAAATCTCATAATAATTCTGTTCTGTTTTATTCTATTTTTGCCTTTGTGATTGAAACTTGGGAAAGGGCAATTCTGAATTAATTTTTGAAACTGGGCAGAATGCTTTCTGGTTCATGAAGTGTAGGTATGCACAGTGAAATATGCTGAAATTTGCTCCACTTAAAAAGAAAATAAACTTGCCAAGGTAGCATTATTTAGTTCAATTGTTAATTTCTCACTGTGTAAGAAATTGTGTAATTAACTGTGTTAATTACCTTAATATTTTAATATTTTAATATTTTTAATAATTCACTTTTCAAAATGACTTTATAGTAAGCCTTAAATTGCCAGTTTGATTTCTCAAAAGACTATTTATTATGTGAACTCAGACTTGTGTGTATTTCCAATGCATTTACTTCTATACGGTGAAGTGTTCTAGGTATTCTACTTATTCCTTAGTTGCACATCCTCCTCAGGGGGTTAATACCTAAGCCATAGCTCTTGTTGTATGAGAGGGTGGGCTCTTAAAATTTTGAGTATATTTGTTACAGCTGTAATAAAAATGCAAGTGCAAGTAAGCTTAAGATAATGTAAAAGTATGGAGTAAAACAGCTATTCAGATATACAAGAATTGATTTTAAAGTAGCATTTGAGAGACTTTTATGAAGTGTGAATCCCTTAGAGGTTGCCATTTGAGATAAGATATATACTGCCCAGTGTGGATTTTTAATAGAAGTATATAATGGAAGTGCTGAAAATTTTTTGGAAATGGTACAATGCTAATTCCAAACAAATAAATATTGAGTCTCCATGCGGTGCTGGCTAGATTTTGTAACAGCCATTGGAAGCATTTTCAGCACAAAATGCTTCTGAATTAAAAGCAGTTTTTATAGACTTGAACACAGTTGTAGGCTGAAAATGAGCTGCATTCTTACAAGGTTTTTCATGAAGACTTTTTTCACTGTAGAAATCAAATTATCTGAACCTCCTTGGAAGTGGCTAAGAGCAAATTCAGAGAGTGTCAGTTTGCAGTTTGTATTGTATCTCCTTCTAGATTTCCCTCTGTGCCCAGCATACTGGAGACCATTTTTACGGACAGAGCTGTATAGCATCTACCATCACTATTGTGGAATAGCAGGGTGGAGTTTTGCATATTCTGCTTCTGCTCATTTGTTGCATTGATCATCACAGAAATCCTGTCCTGTGAAGGGCAGAGTGAGTAACTGGTTGTTTACACTCCTTTACCTGAAAGCCTGAGTTTTGGGTTTGTAGGCCAAGGTTTTTCTTGGCAAGAGACATTGAAGTAGCCTATAAAGTCTTCTGTGAGGTTGTAGCTTTCACTGGTGCATTCTAGAAAACAGCAAACACCATGCCTGAATTTTACTTGTAATATAAAAGAATTTATTGTAAATATGTTGTCTTGGTAAGCTGCCATTTCTCCTTAGGATGTCTGCGAAAGAGCTTTGGCTTACTCTGTTTTCTAAAATTCATGAAGTGGTTCAAACTTCCTGCTCAAAAATGCAGGGATTCTGGGATTGGGATCTCATACAGATGTCAGCCTTGAAAGGTGTTTTTTCACTGGCATGCATCTGAGTGCCACGTAGCTAAAGCTGGTGTTGCTGGTAACCTCTGATTAAGCTCTGTCCTGGGTTCAGCAGCAGCAGTCAGTTTTTCTCCTTCTTAGTAGCTGTTGCAGCACTGTGTTTTTGACTTTCGGCCTGGGAACGGAGCTGATAACACTGATGTTTAGACTGACCAAGGACTTTGTGAGTCTCATGCTCAGCCAGGGAGGAGGAGAAGCCGGGAGGAAGCAGAGACAGGACACCTGACCCAAACTAGCCAAAGAGGTACTCCATACCACAGCACGTCATGCCCAGGGAAGTAACTGGGAGTTCCCAGAAGGGCTAGATCACTGTGGGGTGGGGGCGAGGTACCGGTTGGTGAGCGGTTGTATTCTCTTCCTTGTTATTTCCTTTATCATTATTACTATTAGTGGTAGCAGTAGTGATTTGTGTTATACCTTAGTTATTAAACTGTTCTTATCTCAACCCGTGGGAGTTGCATTCTTTTGATTCTCCTCCCCGTCCCTCCAGAAGCAGAGGGAAGAAAGGTGGGGGGGGAAGTGGACTTTGTGGTTCTGATTTACGGCCTGGGCTTAAACCACGACAAGCTCATAAGGTCATGTCTAAGTTCCATGCTCTTTTGTCCCAACATCTTCATGCCGTATTCCAGAATCTGACAAAAATGACGCTGACTCTCTTAAATTTTACTGTTCTAACTTCACAGTTTTCATTAGGTTGATATAATTGCTTTTATTTTTCCAACATTACAAGTATAAAAACCTCTGTCATTTGTTTTCCATATCATCAGTTTCTAAAAACCTTTCAATTACGACTAAAAAGTTTTATTAGGAAAACCAGTAGACTGCTTCCAATTTCAAAGCCTCAGAAATCAGTATCACAGTTTTGTGTTTAGTCTCCATTATGAGCAGATATTTGTGGACGTACTAAATTAGTGGGTGTTGTGGTTTAAGCCCAGGCTGTAAATCAGAACCACGCAGTCCACTTCCCCCCCCACCTTTCTTCCCTCCGCTTCTGGAGGGACGGGGAGGAGAATCAAAAGAATGCAACTCCCACGGGTTGAGATAAGAACAGTTTAATAACTAAGGTATAATACAAATCACTACTGCTACCACTAATAGTAATAATGATAAAGGAAATAACAAGGAAGAGAATACAACCGCTCACCAACCGGTACCTCGCCCCCACCCCGCAGTGTTCCAGCCCTTCCGGGCCACTCTCAGTTCTAGATCCTGGGCATGACGTGCTGTGGTGTGGAATACCTCTTTGGCTAGTTTGGGTCAGGTGTCCTGTCCCTGCTTCCTCCCGGCTTCTCCTCCTCCCTGGCTGAGCATGAGACTCACAAAGTCCTTGGTCAGTCTAAACATCGGTGTTATCAGCCCTGTTCCCAGGCTGAAAGTCAAAAACACAGTGCTGCAACAGCTACTAAGAAGGAGAAAAACTGACTGCTGCTGCTGAACCCAGGACAGTGGGAGAGCATCCTCAATTAATGTGTCCACAGTTAAGCTTTTAGTATGAAACTGCAACTGCTATGTAAAAAATAATAATAAAAAAATCTAGTATTACTTGTCAATACAGGATTAAGAGTGTAAACTTGTTTCAGTACATTCTGTTAGCAGGGTTCTTCAACCAGTCTTTCAGTGGAGTTTGCTGGCAGGCGGTTTTCTTCTTGTGGCAGGGAAAGGAAAAGGCATGAAAGTAACAACTAATCTCGAGGTGCTGTCTTCAGAGTGAATATAGCCACAACCCTCCCATTGCTGCTTTAGTCTTCAACTTCAGAGCTTAACTATTGCAGCAATGGAAGGTAGTAATAAACTAAATTACTTAATGAGATGGCATTTCTGCCTGTGTCTTATGTGATATATGTGTCCCTGCTCTCAAATACTATTAAGAGGTTATGTGACTGTATTACAGTGCACAAACCTCTTGTGATGTTGGTTTGAGAAGCATGACATTTTTGTGAACAAGCTTTTATGGCAAATTACCTTTTTTTCCTTTGGGCTTGGAAAGCATATATGCCTTTGAGAGCTGCTTGATTCAGAACTGACAGAGTAAATCTTCTCATGCTGTTTTAGCTGCTAAAATCAAGGCAAGTTCAGTTGTACTCCTTTGTTTCAGTTGTGGTAGCTGTTAATGACAGCTTTGAATTTGGGTGGTGGAGAGATGGAGGGAGCAACAGCTGATGTGCTGGTGTGTGAAATATGAGAATAAATACCGGTAGAAATTAGCTTCTTTCTTTTCATCACCTTGTAAGTAGTGTTTCCTGGATAAGTTGGTAACTGCATATATAGTGTTAAATTTTAATGTGAGTTTAAACCTATTCCTTTTTAAATTTTGTTCTTTATTCTAACAAGTACCATCACTTTTTCAATAGCAGAAGGACTTCAGAAATACTCTAGTGTACTTCATTTAACTGTATTGCCTAACTTCTAAGTCTTGCACATTGTTTTCATTATTCATAGGAAATCTTCAAACCGTAGTGAGCAGGTAAACATGTGCCCAAAGAGAACAGTAGTGTTAAAGTTAGAGCGCTTGTCAAAGTTATCGGTATAAACAAGAAAAACATTTTCTTAAAAGTATGTAAAACAAATTGAGACATACATCTAGAAGCTCTGAGTTTCTGGACACTTTACAGGTAACTGTGTGCCAATCTAGGTGTTTTTAATGAAGTTTCCTTTTTTTTTTTACCTAAAAACAAGTTATAGGAGCATTGGTGTTGAATCTTTTTCAAAATTGCTTTTTGTTGTGAAGCATCAGAAACTTAGGAGAGGGGCAGTGTTTTAAACATTTTGGGGTCAGTTGTTGTTCTAGTACATGCAGCTTTGGTCCCTCTGGATGAAATGTGTGCACCCAATTTCAGTCTTAGTGTCCCTACAGTTCTAGGTATGGGAAGCACTTCTTTTCAAGAACACTTAAGATTGCAATTGAGGCCGTATTCATATCAACTGCAATCTGTTATAACTTTAATTGTCGTCTCTCTTGAGGCAGGAAATTTAGCAAAGCACTGTTTTTCCACATACGAGGTGGTTCTCAGTAAACAGCATTTCAGTGTTTTTTGTATTCTTGGTTCATATTGAAATGTATCAGGATAACGTAGTGAGAATATAGTTTTGGAAGTGCAGGTGACAAGATGCTTCTGGTGGTATCAGCAGTTCGTTTCGAGATTGGTCAAGATAGAATTACTCAATAGTAGTTACGATGTATTTGGGGATTCTTTTGGTTTTAATTAGAAACAAGTATATTAAGCTGACTGTATAAGAATAGAACTCAGTAATCCTGTGAAGTAAGTCTTACTCACATTACCCCAAAAACCTAGCTAGGGCATAATTCAAATTAGCTACACAGAGGAAACATAATTGATCA
The DNA here is from genome assembly GCF_963264785.1 of Psittacula echo. Lineage (NCBI taxonomy): Eukaryota > Metazoa > Chordata > Aves > Psittaciformes > Psittacidae > Psittacula > Psittacula echo. The sequence goes on from NC_137743.1 coordinate 50,843,254, forward strand.
TAATTTGATCATAATTTGACCCAGGGAATTACAAACCAGTCAGTCTCACCTCTGTGCCTGGCAAAATCTTGGAGCAGAGTCTCCTGGAAGGCGTGCTAAGGCACATGAAAAACAAGGAGGCAGTTGGTGACAGCCAGCATGGCTTCACTAAGGGGAAATCCTGCCTGACGAATTTGGTGGCCTTCTATGATGGGGCTACGGAACTGATGGATAGGGGTAGAGCAGCTGACGTCATCTACCTGGACTTGTGCAAAGCCTTCGACACTGTCCCACATGACATCCTTGTCTCTAAATTGGAGAGACATCAATTTGATGGGTGAACCACTTGGTGGATAAAGAACTGGCTGGATGGCCACACGCAAAGAGTTGTGGTCAATGCCTCAATGTCCGGCTGGAGACGAGTAACGAGTGGTGTCCCTCAGGGATCGGTGTTGGGACTGGTCTTGTTCAACATCTTTGCTGGTGACATGGACAGTGGGATTGAGTGCGCCCTCAGCAAGTTTGCCGATGACACCAAGCTGTGTGGTTCAGCTGATATGCTGGAGGGAAGGAATGCCATCCAGAGAGACCTCATCATGCTTGTAAAGTGGGCTGATGCCAACCTTATGAAGTTTAACCATGCCAAGTGCAAGGTCCTACACCTGGGTTGGAGCAATCCCAGCACAGCTACAGATTAGGCAGAGAAGAGATTCAGAGCAGCCCTGCAGAGAAGGACTTGGGGGTGTTGGTCGATGAGAAAATGAACATGAGCCGGCTTCAGTGTGCGCTCGCAGCCCAAAAAGCCAGCCGTATCCTGGGCTGCATCAAAAGGAGCATGACCAGCAGGTCAGAGGAGGTGATCCTGCCCCTCTACTCTGCTCTTGTGAGACCTCACTTGGAGTATTGTGTGCAGTTCTGGTGTCCTCAATATAAAAAGGACATGGAACTGTTGGAGCAAGCCCAGAGGAGGACCACGAGGATGATCAGGGGAGTGGAGCACCTCCCATATGAAGACAGGCTGAGAAAGTTGGGGCTGTTCAGCCTGGAGAAGATAAGGCTGCATGGAGACCTCATAGCAGCCTTCCAGTATCTGAAGGGGGGCTATAGGGAGCTGGGGATGGACTCTTCATCAGGGACTGTAGTGATAGGACAAGGGGTAATGGGTTCAAACTTAAACAGGGGAAGTTTAGATTGGATATGAGGAAGAAGTTCTTTACTGTAAGGGTGGTGAGGCACTGGAATGGGTTGCCCAGGGAGGTTGTGAATGCTCCATCCTTGGTGGTGTTCAAGGCCAGGTTGGATGAAGCCTTGGGTGGCATGGTTCAGTGTGGGGTGTCCCTGCCCATGGCAGGCGGGTTGGAACTAGATGATCTTAAGGTCCTTTCCAACCCTAAATATTCTATGATTCTATGATCTGATGGCAACCATGCCCATGATGCTGCTCTGAGTTTTGAGGTTATGGTTTGGTTTCTTTCTCAGGGGGAGTTATTTGAAGCCTCCCTACTTTCCTTTAAGCTGAACTTCCTACTATGAATAAAATTGCAAGTCAGTGGAATAATGATCATTATCAATTTTTTTGGCAATTAGCGGGGTGTGTATCAATTACATGTTGCTTTAGAGTGTAAAATGCTCATTTGTAGGCAAACTGTAAAAGTAATGGTGAACTTCTGATATTGGTAGGCTTTCTGAAAACAGACTGTAAGCAATCTGTAGAAAAGACTGATTTTCCTCAGCTTCTGTTACTTTTGTGTTACTATTTATGCTTGCTGCTGTTGGCTTTCTGTTGTTGTGCTCGATAATAGATGGGAAACTTCCTGCTAAAAAGCTTCTGCCTATTTAAGAAAAAGTTATTTTCTTTTTTTTTTTTTTTCCCTCTGGAATTCTGCAGGAAGATAGTCAACATGCTTCCCTCCACCTTGTTTCTTTTTTGTAGGTTCATTACCAAAGGCAAGATGGCACTGAAGGAATGATTTTTGTAGCAGTGGGGTTTAACTTGCACAGCATGTTTGAAAAGCGCTGTGGTTTATGAACTGGTGAAGTCTTAACAGAATGGTTAATATTTCTGGTTTTCTTTCTCTCCATCATGCTATTAAATTTCAGATTTCTGACTCAGTCTAATGTCTGATTTTGTAATAAAAAAAACTTTAAAAAACAAAGCAGCAAGCATAGCTGCTGCTTAAGCTATAGTGGGTTATAACTTCTGCTAATAATTTCCTATCTACATTCAGTAAACCTAGGTAGAACACACAATGCCTCTATAACAGCGTTTGCAAGAATAGTAAATTGGTATTTAAGACTATTATATCTAAGAGTAAAACATAAAATATCTTTGATTTTGAGAGCAAAGTTTGTTGCATTTGTTGTCTTGTCAGCCTTCTGTTACAGAATGTGAACAAAATGATGAAATACTTGTGTGTATTTTCGGCTTAATTATCTTTAATGTGACTTGCAATGTACAGTGTTTAAAATAACTCCCTTCCTAACCAGTTTTTGGTATCCTGCAGAGTTCTCTCTTTAACCTCTGTGGTTTTCTCTGTTTTGATGACTTTGTTTACAGTGGGGTTTTTTTTCTTCAGCCTATGGTATGTTATGTGCCTTCCTGTGTCTTTTTCTTCTGTTTGTTTTCTGCCTTCACTTAACAGTTCAGTTCTTATTTAACATTGCCTTTTTGGAGATTTGTATTTAATTCCTATGTCTTTCTTTGCTTCTTCTCTACCTGGGCTGTTGTAAAATGATGAAAATAGCATTGACGAAGACCCTGGAAGTCTCCCTCTTCTCTGTTGTCAGCCTTCAATCATATTTGACTTTTGCAGTCATCTTTTATCTGCCCTCCAGATGGCTGACTCAGTCTGTTTAGCATTTAATTTTAAAAGCTACTTAATTTTTTCATTCTTCAAGTACCTGAAAAGATACTTTTTTAGTTTCTATAGTGCTCTCAAATTCTTCAATTGGCCTTTGAGTTTTTGGGGCACATTTTCCCTTTGCTCATGCTTATCTTATGCTTGTTGAACTTTTTTTCTGTGGTCTTTTTCTTCCTCAAAATATGCATGTGTGTGTGTATATATGTATATTTTATCTTTTTTTTTTTTTTTTTTTTAATGAAAATCCAAAATATTTAGATTTTAGCATCTCTGCATAGGACATGCAGCATATGCAACTGCATAGTAAAGGGCCGTGAAAATGTCTGGAACTTCATGCATCTAAAACTGTTAGCTTTTCTGAGCATAAAGCACATCTAGATTTTATTTGCAAAAGCATGTTTGAAATAAGAAACAGTGTCCCTTTAGTATAGCATAAGACTTGTAATACACTTTGACAACTATAGAGACATAAATCACTTCCAGATGCAAAATAGTACAATATCTTCTCATTTCAAATATTAAAGCACAGAGAATTGTATAAACACAGTATGTTTTCATTGTTCTTCCTAAATTATGCCAACTCACTGCAGTAATCCCTACTTTCAGTCAAGTGAATGAACTCTTGTAGAAAATAAAAGGCATTCTGTTTTGGAAGTGCATCTACATGTTAATTGTAGTGTTCAAAGTTCACATTAGAAGCATCCAGCTGGAAGATCTTAACAGCTGCAGTGACATGACTACGAATGAAAAAGTAGTAGTATGTTTCATCTGGGATTTATAACTTTATATCCCGCTGTCAACTCCTACATCTTCTGTTGTTTCAAGAGGCTTCCCCCATTTCCCTGAAGAAATTACTTTGATTACTCTTTTCTCCTGTGTGGTATTATATGAAATCAACATTGTTAAATTTATGGTAATATACTCATTGCTGTAGCATCATACTCCTGTTAAACACAGTATCATAGCTTCATTGTCATGCTGACGTAGACACCAAACATTTCATTTAAATAGGATTTCTTCGGTAGTAAATGGAGGTGACATCTGACCAGGATGTTTGACTTCTTTTACTTTTTTTTTTTTTTTTCCTCTATGGAATGTCATAAAGGCATGTCAGCTTTAAATGATTTAGTGACTTTGACAACTGCTTTTCTAAATTTACAGAGCAGTATGTTGTAATACAGAGATACTAATTTTTTTTTCTAATTTTTTTTCCCCCGTGTAAAATAGTATTTTTAAAGTATTTTTTCATGTACTCATTATCCAAAAGACCCATAAAGGTAATGCTGGTATTTGGGAGATTCTGATGGAAATCTCTTCAAAAGGCTATTTTTTATATATTTATATATATATATAATTTTATTTTAGGATGATTTAAATGCCTTTCTTTAAGCCATTGCTTAAAATTGATATGTTACTTAGCTTAACTGTCATAAACTTAAATGTCAAGCTTGCTTCCTGTCTGTATCCATTAGATCTTTTTAACATAACAACTAAAGAAAAGAATTTGCGTGGACAAATTGCTTTATTTCATCTTTCAAAAGTTTCAAAGAAACTGTTTATCCTGTTACTAAAAACTGAAAATCAGCTCAAGGTAGACATAGGAAAAATTAAGCATAAAACATTGTCCATAAAAACTTACAATGTTAAAAATAAGTAAAGCCCCTTTAACTAATGGAAGTCATAAAATAACCTTAATTTCATAGCGGTCATTAGTGATACTTGCTATAATAAGTGTTCAACAAAAGGAATACGGCGTGGTACTGCAAGAATAACTACAAGTCTGAAGTCTGATTTAACCTACTGGTGATTTGTTTGTGCAAAGAGATTAAAGTATGACTAAATAAATAGAACGTGCTATAATGTGCTGTCATTCAACAAAGTGATCTGTGATTACTGCTGTTTTCTTAAGTAAACAACTTTAAAATATATACTGGAAATAACCTAGCATGTTTATCTTTCATAATATCCATCCAATTTTAACAGTAAAGTTTTTAAATAAATTAGATTGCCTTAATGTCAGATAAAGCTTCTATAAATGCATTGTCCATAACCTGAAAGAGTATTGTATTAATACTAACATCAAAACTAGGTGTGTTGGAAAGGTATTTATATACTGATGCCGTAGATGACACACTATCTTTTGCTGCCAACTTTTCAGCTTGTAGATGTGCTTTCTGTAGTTTCGTTCTTCTCCCCAAAGTAGTGATATCTATCCTGTAAAATTGTTGTTTGTAGTTTTTAAGGAGTTGTAGTCTTCTGTATTAAAGGATCTACATGCATTGCTCTCATAGTCTTTTTTGAGGAAGAATTAAAAGATCAAAGAAATTGTGCATATAGGCTTGAAAAAACTTAGGATGAAGAGCAAACCACACTGAAGAAATATGAATGTGAATTCAATTTAATCACTACAAAATACTTTGCATCTGAGCTTTTGCTTCCATTTTCCACTGGCTTCAGAACTGCATTATTATTATTGAAATCGAGACCTAACTCACTAAATTGGTAACCAAAATAATTATTTTCCTTTAACAGCTGATTTCGTAAAGGTAGAATAAATTAATGAGGTCTGAGATCTTAAATTGTGGAAAAAGATAAAATATGGTTCCAAATATTCACCAACAGTTCATGACTACCTCAGTGCAATTGCTTTTCAAGCAAGATAGCATACTTTGGCATGAGAAGAAGGGTGCTGAATTGATATTTTGAGACCAGGCTCTTCTGAATTCTTTGCACACTCTGAAATTTTGAGGGTTGCTTATCTGGAATTGCTTTGCATTTCTGCACTAATCCAATGCCCAACTTTCTTTATTTCTTTTTAATTCCAATGTAATATGTGTTGTGTCATAAACTTTCACTAGTGCACACCTTTTAGGTTTAATAGGGAGGAAATGTAGGTATCTGTCCTTCTAATTTGGACATGTAATTGGGTTTTAGTTGCATTATATACTTAGCTTAAGAAATGGAAAAGCTAAGAATTATGTATCTTGCCTAGGACTGTTTAGCTAAATTGAGCTTAAGCTGGTGGGCTGAAAAATACTGCTCTTCAGTGGAAGAGAGCGCTTATGTATGTAGCCTGAGGAATTTTTAGAAAGAACTTTAAAAAAAAAAATATTCTTAGTGTCCATCATAATGAACTGGAGTAGAATTTATATTGAATATTAAACTTTTTGTCTTCAGAACTTAGTATTATTTTGCATCTTGAGAAACATGTTCTGAATGCTACACATCCAACAAATTAGGCAAAAAACCCCTTGAGCTATTGTAGGCGAACTGCTGGTATGTGCTTGATTAATCTCTGGTAAGACTTGGCACCTGAGGGTGGTCACTACAGGAAGAATTTGCAGGACATTAAAATAAACTTGCAAAATGTGATATAATTGCTTGCCAGCCTTACCTTTGGTTCTGTTTAGTCTTTTCTCACTTCTTTATGCAGTGCAAATGTTACCTGCTGTTGAGGTTCTCTGCTTACTCAGTATATGTGACTTCTTATGCCACTAGTCGTAAATGATATGTTTTTCACCTTATGCTTTTCCTGTTCTGTTGCAGTAAAAGAACAAAGCACTACTACCTCTGTTAACCTGAAAAAATTATGGAGGGAGATCTTGGGGACAGCGTTGTAGTTTGACTTAAGATTTCACAGTCCCAATTATAGGTTGTACCATCTTAAAAATCTTGTGCTAAATCATCCTTGTAAAGTTACATGCGCTTTTAGCATGCATTATTCTTTTCAACTATACAAATAAAATAGGATTCTTCTCTTACTGTAACTTCTAATAGTTGCTGAAACATGTAATATTCTGTGGAACTGGAGCTGATGCACTTCTGAAGATTTTATTTCCTCGTCTGTTTTAGCTCATTGCCCAGAGTCACTTCATGATGATAATTTGTTCAGCACATATTATTAACAATGTTACTACTACGTAGTTAACTTCAGTTCATTATACAGTAGTAACAATAACAATGGAAGTCTGAAAATACAGGATTTGTTACTGATCTGTTGATGAAACCACTTTATCTTGCAGCTATTTCCAGATCATGTTGCTGACATGTACTTTTACATTCTGTTCTCCAAGTAGGTAACACTGGGAATTACTCAAAATTGAATTCACGTGTGGTCTACCTATTACAAAGTCTTCATATTCACAGTTCTATTTTCCCACATGGAATCACCTCTGTGTGGTGCAGGAATGTATAATTAGGGAAGCATAATGAAATATTCTGTTGACAGAAAAATGCATGGCATCTCAAATGCTGACCTTTGACATTATTAGACTTAGAATTTGTGATACAAAGATAGTGAAGTGGCTTATCTAGGTTTATTAGTTAACATTCTGACACACTATGTTTTTATATTGTGCTTGTTTTAATGCTTGTGCATAGCAATAGCAAATGTTTTCAACTTCCTTAGATGTTTGTGGCCACTATTTGTAATTTGTTATGCTCATTAAGTTTCCCACAGTAGAAGAAAATAATGCTTGTTGGTACTAATTTGGAAGATCAAAGCATGACATAGAAACAGTGTGTCAACTAAAAAACTAAAGCTACCTTTCAAACACACTTATATTTTGCAGGATTGTTTAAAAAATACATACTAGTTAAAATTCTTCTAGTTCCTGTATATATTTATTACTTTTTGTTTTAATTTAATTTTTTTCCAGAAAGTTTGTTCTCCCAGATATTCAATCCACATTTCATTTAACTGGCTTCCATTTCTCTGTGAACCTTTTCCATAGTGTTTTTTATTGTTACTCATTTTTTTTTCCCAGTAAATACTTGGGATACTCTATGTAAACAGAATATTTCAGGTAGGACTTTGAAATACAACAAAAACAAATGGTTCTGTCTCAAATATTCCATCTTTCCTGTATAGTATTCGTGTTTTACGAAGTGCATATTAACTATTTTCATCTCATACTCTCCCTTCTATGTCAATAAATAACTTCCACTACAGAATTGTAGAATATTTAATGTTCTGTGTGTCACAAAATCCAAAAACTTTAAAATATGCTTAGCTCTTTTCACCATTTGGAACAAGATTCCCAAGGGAAGTGGTGGAATCATTGTCCCTGGAAGTGTTCAAAAAAACTTTTAGATGAAGCCCTTAGTTACATGGGTTAGTGGTGGTCTTGGCAGTCCTGGGTTAATGGTTGGGTTTGATGATCCTAAAGGTCTTTTCCAACATGGTTGATGTTGTGATTTTATGATTTGTAATAAAATATGGTAGTCCTTTGTGAACGTTATAGGAAGACTGCTTAAGAACAGTTGGAGCAACAGTTTAGACATTCCTGTTGATGTTCTTCCTTTTCAACTATGCATCTCTCACAAAGTGAATCTAACAGTAGCCAGCAAAGGGATAACTTTTTAAGTGAATATTGTTTTGCAGTGTATTGATAGTCTGTATGCAAGTATTTGGGTAAGTATTCAACAATCACTGTATTATCCAGTGTGACATAATTAGTAAAACACTTCATTTTCTTAATATTCGGTAAATTTTTCAGTGTTGGTCCCATGTATCATCTTTAGCTGTAGCTATTAAACCTAAGAAAAAACTGCGTTTCTGCTCTTAAAAAAGAGAGGCAGATGTGAAGTGCCTGAATCTGTTTTTGGGCCTTGAAGCGATGGCTTTTTTTGTGGGATATGGAAAACAGAGCTCAAGAGTTAGCTGTCTAACCATTAACATTTTCCTTCAACCTATTTTGTGTTGTAATCATTTAATATTAATAAGTCTAGCCTTCTTTGAGTAAATAAGTAAAATGCAGTCTGGGTTCTCTGGTCAACTTCCACACTATTTTGTCTGATGCAGCTTTTCAGTAGCATGGTGCTGGCAGCATCTGATTGCTCAAGAAGTTGAATATTCTACAGCCCTCACCTCTTGAGTTTTTCCTACTTTGGTATTATAGGAAAAGTGGTCAGTTTTTGCCTTTCTAACACTGAATTGACTTGCCCTGACTGCAGTCCTTTAGTACACCTGACAGACTACACATAATATGTAGAATTACATGTAGTACTATCACACTATTGCATTTTTCTTGAACTATTAACACACACACACACACACACACACGTGCATTGTGACAGTTTGTTAGTTCCTTTAGAAACAGCTTTATGTGAACCACAATCTTACAGATAAAAGGCAGCAGGGGTTAGTGCTGGTAGTAGCGTGTTTTGTTTTGTTGGCCCAAAAAGTCAAGATAACATACAGGTTCCCCCTCTTCCTTTCAATGCCATGGTAATACAGTATGAGAGGCAAAATAAGGTGATTGAACATCTTCTAAGTGAGCAAAATAGTTTTAAAATGCTTCGAGTTGGGGGGAAGGCAGGATATTAATGAAAAGAAAAATCTGTGAAGTATTCCATAGATGTGTTAATCCATCTTTATTTCAACTAGCACTGTTACTGTATCATATTACTAGATGTATGATGGTTGTTGTTTGTATGTTTGTCTCAAGTAAAGTTGATCTCATCCTCTAAAAAGAAAAAGCTGCTGATAATACTGGATATGTGTACAATGCAAATGTAACAAAGCTTTGGAATAAGTTTTTTATGACAGTAAGGTAAATGAAATATCATGAAAGCATCTGTATCTCATGTTTTCTTTCTTGCAGGATATCTTGAATAATCTTGATTCGTGTGATCTTGAAGATGATGATCTCATGCTTGATGTGGACCTGCCTGAGGACCCACCTCATGACAAAGGTTAGTAAATTAGCCAAGCAATCTTAATGTGAAACTGCAATATAAATTGCATTTTTGAATTGCATTTTTCTGACTTCTCCTTTAATAAGACAGTGTGTTCTTCAAATATTTTTTCTTCAAGTAGCAACTCTTTTCTGACATGTATGAAATATTGCTGTTCTACCAATTACAACTCTCGCATTTGAAGATTTCTCAAGTTAAAAATTTACTGCCTTTTTTAAAAATGCAACCTTGTTGCACTCTGTTTATTAAAATTATTTTGGTAGAATAAATTTCAAACTTTTAAGTTAGTCCTCTAGTTTCATGCTTCAGCTGCCTTTGAAAATGTTAGGACAGCATTTTTTCAGCTTTAGTGAATGACAACCTAATTTTTTTAATTATTATTTTCTTCTACAAAATGAAAATATATCCTAACATATTTTATACAATTCAGCCTTAAGATTTACAATATGTGTTTTCAAGGTATTTTTTATGCGCTCTTGTGGTCAGTGTGTGTGCTGGCAAACTTTACATAAAGAGGACAGTGGTACGTAGATGCCCTTAAAATAATACAAATGCAGACTAGAATGAACTAGGTAAGGGAGACTATTGTCACAGTTTCTCAAATCCTGTCCTGGAAAACCAGAGGCATTTGCTTTTGGGCATTCCTGACCTATTAATAAAAATGTTTACTATCAAATGAAATGGGTATTAGCTTTATTCTCCAAGTTCAGTGGAGGCTAATATATTCTGAGGTGAATGGAAACATTGAATATGGAGCACTGCAGCGTCCTACCCTGTAAGAGGAGGCACAGGTGAAGACTCCTGTGTGTATGTTAGATATGAAGCTAAATTATCAGTAAATAAATACAGAATTTACTATGTACCATGGTGGCACATCATGTTTTAACCGTGTGCGCATATGAAATGCTGTACTTAATATCTTAAATCTCAGAATAGGTTTTCCAAAGTACTTACATGAAGGGTGCTTATTGACGATAGTGCTAATATTCAACTTTTCTGCCCAGATAAGTGTACAATTTTTATCTTTTTGCTTTTTCAGTTTTCCAGAACAGATAACAATCCAAGCCTATGGGATATTCTTTCAATAAGGGTAATTCTAATTCTGTTGGGGAAAAACTAAGAAACATTTTTAAAGGGTAGTTCAATTTCTCACAAGTTTCTTTGTTCATAAACATGCACTGCATCTGCATCAGTAATTCTATTTCAAATTATAAATTTAAAAAATATGTGCATTTTAAAGATGAATGTCAGAAAACAAAAAAAAAATAGTTTTCCATTTAATCTAGACACAAATGAGAAATTATTTTTTTTAGGTCACTTCTTTCTTAATTGCATCAATATAATAAACTTAAATCTACTTCCACTTCTACAGCTAAGTATCAATAATATTTGTATAGCTGGAATATGCTTTGTGACTGACAACCTGCTGTGTTGGGTTTTTTTGTTTGGTTGTTATTTTTGTTTGGTTGGATTTTTTTGTTTATTTGGTTTTTGTTTATGGGGTTTTGTTTTTGTTTGTTTGTGTGGTTTTGTTTTTGTTTGTTTTGGTTTTTTGTGAGTTTCCACATAAAATTAATATGGCATAAACTAGGTGCCTCTGGTATAGTCGTTTCTTGAAATTGCTGAATTAGCAAAAAGCATCTGAAAAGCCAAATTCAAAAGCCACTTTCAGGCTTTCCTATAAGTAAACATGACCATGTGAAAAAGTCAGTGTCTCAATTTCATTTTATAAAGCTGGGAATCATAATAATGAAATTGCATATAAAATTATAGAGGGCTTGTTTTGAGTAGACCCACGTGAATTTTCACGTTACGGGCTGTAGAAGGAAGCTTGGAAGGGAAAATAAATCTTCTGTTACTTTAGGTGAACAAGATTATTTTCTTAAGTAATTTTTTGATTATCAAACTAGGTGATAAAAACTGAATTGTAGATATGCGTATTTGTTACAATAATATTTCACAGCATTTGTTGCTAACACTTTCATAGTTATGTGTGACTTCACTGACCTCAGCCTCTTAAGACTTTCCAGGTCCTCAGAAACCCTCCTTGTTTCACTTTGGAGTCTGGGATGCTGCTTGGATGCTATTTATAGAAACAGTTCTAGCTCAACAAGTATGCAGTGAGTTAGGATGGCAGTTTTAAATCACAGGGTAAAACTGGGCTCACTTCCCAACAACACGCAGGCTGGAAACTAAGCAGGAAGGAAGGCCTGTTTGTGAGCGTCTTGTGCGCAACTATGTCTGAGTAGGCAGCCGAATAAAACAATGTTCTCCTGTGTAGAGTTATTCTCCTAGCAAAGGACTGACAATGTGAGCAAAACCTCCTTGGGTAAGTAAAGGAGCGAGTGTGATGGCAGGATAGCAGCTTATTAATTTTTTTTGTTTTTTTGCTATCTGGCTGCACGGATAGCCTTAGTTTTGGCTTTGTTTCTTGTGGTTTACAAGCTGTTGCCAAATATAGCTTTTGTTCCCTCAAGAAGTTTGTGGAATCTGCTCTGCTTTGATTTGCAGAAGTTAGTGTTTTAAAAAGCGATTGTTTTGTTAGCTTTTTTTAAATCAGGCTTTCTGTCCAAGTAAGTAAAGATTAAATGTCTTTCAAGTTGAAAAAAAAACCCAAGATAAATAAGATGAGAGATGTATGTATTTTAAAAAATGAAACTGTTCCATTTGGAATGAAGTACTGGCCTTTTTCTAAAATGTCATCTTTCTGTGTTTGTTGTTTGAACTTTTTAAAGGCCTGAAGATCTGTCAGTAAGAAAGACAGGAAAACATTACTCTCGGATATTTTTTTTTTTCTTCACCATAGCTCTACCTCCTCCAAATGATTTTCTGCTTAAACTGAAAATACTGTTAAGGTTGATTTCTGTTGTTCCTGCTACAGGTTACTGTTGTTCTTGTAACAAGTTCATATGCTGGTAGAAGTGTGACATTGTTACAGAAATCTGCTTGACAGTTCTAAGAGATGTGCAGTTAAAGAAAATAAAACCCCACAGATTTTACACTGCATCTGTTACCAGAACATACTCAATATTTTATTTACAAGGTCTTAGGAACAAATTTTACAGCTGCTTTTTTTTTTTTTTTTCTTTAACCTTATGTAGAGGAATGTGAAAATATGAGCCGTTACGACAGACAAGACAGAAATGCTAGGCAACATCAGGAGGGATTCTGGAAAAGAGCACCACAGCAGCGATGGAATACACAGGATCACTATCATCTTGGCCATACTGATCACTATATCCATGGTAAAAATGATTTAAACAGGTAAAGAACTTCTCTTTAATTCCGAATCATTATAATACTGTCATGAGAAGTCTATTTTGGCACTAATGGGTCTCAAGTAATACTGAGTACAAGACATTTTCAGAATAGTTTTATGTCTGTAAATACATGTCTGAGTGGGAGCATCACTGAATTTTATAACAATTTCTTTTCAATGTTTTTGTTTCTGTCAAGGTTTTTAATCCGAGCATATGTTACTTGTGTTTATATGGTATTATAAATGCTTGACTAAATTATCATGTGGTATATGGAAAAACATTACACTGTCTTATTACTTGCATTTTGTAAGTTTAGAGAACTTTTTACTTATTCATGTGCTTTTAAATGAAGTGTAATCCTATAGTTCTTACAGGCTAGTTTGAATGACAGTTTATAGCAATATTTTTTAGGGTACTGGAGTTACTAGTCCCCAAGAGATGTGTGCAGAGTGGGGAAGAAAGCCCAACATTTAAGTGAAATAGCATTGGCATTTTCTGATTTATTTATTTTCTGCTGTATGCCACGGTATGTGAATACGGCCCACATTACATAACATTTCATTTTTTACTAAATGCTCTCTAGCTGTAGTTTGCAATTGCTGTGGTTTTAAAATATATATGTTGGGGTTTTTTTGTTCCTTATATATATATATATTTCTATTTTTTTTTTTTTTTTTTTTTAGGGTATCAAGCTACCTAGACTCTCCTGTTGGTCACTTTGAAAGCTATGGAGCACCAAATTTTTACCAGGCTCCTAGACAGTTGGTGGGCTTACCAGAGACAACTGTGATGCTTGATGAAATGACCCTTCGGCACATGGTCCAAGACTGCACAGCTGTAAAAACTCAGTTATTGAAACTGAAGAGATTACTGCACCAGGTGAGCTGTTTAAAGGGAACGAAAGCAGTGATGTATATTTGAGAGTGAGCCTAGATGGGCTATTATTCTGTTCAGGCTTATAGGCTGTTGTAATTTCTGTTATACATTGAATTACAGTTTCAAGAAAACGTGCACTTTTTACTGCCATCTAAATGAGTACTTTTTCTGCTTTTTCACCACTTTACTAACTGCAAAAAATATTAAATATTGTATTGCTGTTTTGCTTCTCTGAAGAAATAAGGCTAAATAAGGGAGAAATATCAGTGGATGTCAACACAAGCTTTTCTTTATAAAATATTGTATGTCCTTAATAAGATCCTAAAAAGCTGGGAGAAAAAAAAAATTAAAAAATGCTAAAATCAATCCCATTGATCAAACTTGCCTTCCGCAAGTCAATGCTAATAGCTGCTTCTTAAGAAGATACTTGTTTTTCTTATTCTTTTCACCTTCTTTGTGTGTTTTGACAATAAGCTGAGTAAATTCTGCAGGGTCTTATCTATTGGAAGTGCTCAAATTTAACCTTTCTAGCATATGAAATTACTGAATTGTTATAACCTTTTAAGAAGCTTCTTCATTTCACCTCAAAACATGGCAAATTGTGGGAGCTGGTAAACTGCTGGATGACTCCACAAGAAGTATGGCATTTCAGCTACAAAAATTGCTTAGCTATTCAAAAAAAAAATGTTCATGAGACATTTTGGAGTCATAGACAAATTAGCATTGAAAAGTATCTGTATGATGTTCTCTTTAACACTAGATATACTTCCATTCTTTTTCTAACAGGGTAATGTAGTGTAAATAAGTTTGTGCCTTAAAAGTAAGGTACTAAAGCAAAACAGCAAAACAAAAAGCAAATCAACCTAGAGGCTACTTAAAGGGTATGACTGTGCTTATTAGAAATGTGGCCACTTGTTTCCTGTGGTAACCGAGAATACTGGAGATGTTTTTACACTGACAAATCAGAAATACAACTGGAACAAAAATTATGTAGTGTCAAAGGAGGGAGGGTGTGTTCTTAGAACCTAATGCCTCAGTAGTGGACAGCATGAACTGAGACTCCCAACAGCCTCACGCTGAGGTACATGAGGTAGCAGTAAACTCTTTGTCCAGAGCTTTAACACAAGCACAATTAAACAACTAGATAGATGTCCATGTGTAGTTCATTATGTAAAAGTGTGCATGTTACAGCTGAATAATGTGTTGCATGCAGAATGTTGAATTTTAAATCTCACTCTAGTTTATAATAGCCAGGTTTCTACAAAGGTTACAGAAAACAAACTTTGCCTCAAGTAGCTCAGATTAAGTTTTTTTTTAAAAAAACCCTTAAAATCACAGAAGAAACTGTTACCTCCCAAGATGTATATTCTTCAGAATTTACTGCTTCTCTTGCCAGAAGCTCCATCTTCTCCGCCTCCCTCCCTGTGAGTTTTGTAACAACAAATATTATTCTTCCCGTCAAGCTTTGACAAGCATACTTCTCTATATTTTCCTGACCTAAATGTCCCCTCTCTTGATTCGCTGCTTCCAAAACCCATCCGTGGACTTTGGAATGTTTATTCTACTCTTGTGTACTTTTTAATGTGTGTTATCTTTTTGCAGTTACAACTTCTAGCAATATTATTTAATTTGGATAGGTAGAAATAGAGCTGTAGTCAGGTCTTAGGTATGAGGGCTCACAGGAGCAGTTGTGGCAAGATAGTAAGATACACTAATTAAAAGCAATTTTATACAGTTACCTAATCAACTGTATTGTGGCTTACTGTAGAACATGGTGTGTAATGAATACATACCTAGCAGACTCCTAGGGAAACTTAATGTGCTATACTGGATTCATGGCTGTGATGGTAGTTCACATAACTGTATATAAATTATCCTGAATATTGCTGCAACAGCAAGGGTTTGGTGTTGTGTTGCCAGTTCTGCTTGGAAAAAGAAGTAATTCTTTGAGTAGTCTAGCATTTTCTGAACTCTTTGTGACCAGGATAACGCCAGCAGTACGCTTGCTGTGTGCTTACTCCTCACATACTGCCCTCTTTCTGTATCTTCAAATAGTGAAACCAGGAATAGGTGTTTTATCTCATGCAGAGGTTTTTAAAATTTTCACTTAAGTAAGTATAACCTTCTCTGACAGTACAGTAATGTTCACTCTGTAGGAGTTGAAATAAAAACATACATTCTTTTTGCACTAAATGCAGTTGTAACTGTTTACAGGAAGATGTTGAACTACTAGTGAATGTTCTCACTTAATATTTAACTGCAGCACTAACTTTATATTGTAAAAAGAAAATGCTTTGGAAGTCTAGTAATAATTGACATCTAAACGTTCATGCCTCTTAAACATTGACTGAGGTACTTAATAGAAGTAAGTTTTCTTCTGATCTTAAAAATGTCTTCCTTCTTCCTCCTCAGTTTTTTAAACTTGCTACTCAACTTGTCTGAGGCTACAGAACTGAAGTGTTAGAACATCCTTTTTAAAATAAGAATTGTACTATTTCTGGTGCCCTAGAGCCTTTGATCTAGGCAAGGATTGACCCATCCTCTGTAGTAGCTTCCTCTCAAGACTGGCAGCAATGATTCACAGCCATCTGTCTTATCTCAGATAAACACTTACTGATATTTTAAGGAGAACTGAAAGATGAAGAGGTTCACGGAACCATGAGATCTGTGAAGCCCTTTTTCTAGGGGAGGCAAGTTTTATATATTTTTCAACTCACCTTTCATGAATGAAAAAAATTCCTTTTTCAAATACAAATCCTTATTGTAACTTATCAGGTATGACTAGTCCATTTATATGAAGAGGTATGAATGAATATATAGTCTATAGTGTGACATTGTTAAATGTACCAATATATTTTTGCTGAGGTTTTAGATTAGTAAGTCACATACCTTTGAAGTACATATTCATTGTGTTCCTTTCTTTTTGCATCTGGTGAGATCTGTAGGAGATATTTATCTTTAAGAGGCCTGAAGAAATGGATTTAATGAATGAAATATGAAGGTTTGTGTCATGTATTAAGTTCTATGAATTGCACCTACAATTGTTACTTTTTTACTTAGCCACAAAGTAGTCACCTGAGTGACTTAACTATAATTGAAACAGAACCAAAGAAATCAACAAACAATAGCAAATAAAATTGGAAAATTTTAAGTTTAAACAGTTGGTTAGCTGTTGGACTGTCATTATAACAGCATTTGCCAGTGGGCAGTGGAAACTGTATGACACTTGTCTGCATCAGTATTTGAATGAAGCTACGCTCAAAATGCCAAGTAGTGAGCAGGTGAATAGCACCCCCTAATTGATGGATGCTTAATGAATTTTTTGTCTGTGTCTCTATAGAAATGCTGTTAGCAAAGGGTACTATTCAAATGAGAAATTTGTACCAAAGGAAACGTTGATTTGGCACTCAAAGGCTAGACCTTGAGAAAACCTCAATAAACCTTGGTAAACTTTAGAAATATTTAACATTTTTCAGCTTCTTCATGAACTGTGGATGCTGGAATGTTGAAAAAAATTTAAAGATTAAATTATTAGTATACTGTTAGTAGCATATTTCTAAAAAATCCTGGGGATTAAAAGGCAGTTTAGGCTGTTAAGGAATCACAAGATAATTTCTGAAAATGCTTTTGCTCCTAATGGGTTATTTTTTTGTAATAGAAGACCTTAAGATATGTTAGTATAATGAAAACTATTACTGTTGTTAAGCTTTGAGCTTTGTATTTTCTTCTGAGACAATATGGGAGGTCTCTTCTGAGAGAGGATACCCTTTATCTTATCTCTTCTTCTAGAAGTTCTATAACTTTTTTTTTTTTTTTGTGTGTGTGTGTTTTTAGCTAAAGCCTGAAAGTAATATTACCCAGAGCAAGCAAGAGGAAAAGGGAAAATTGAAAGAAAAGGCAGTAAGAACATCTGCACTGTCTGTATGCTGTATAGGAGGCACATTTTTATAATGCTGAAATATGCTCCAGGATCTATTATGGTCTCTTTAGTCATGGAGCTTGACTTTTCTTTTGATTGTTGGTTTGTTTGTTTTGGGATTTGTTTATGGTTTGTTGGGGTTTTTTGGGTTTTTTTTTTTCCTTTTAAAAGAGAGGCTCAGAAGATGAGAACATGTAACTGCTGAGAGTTACAGGCCAGTGTGGCATTTTTGAGCTGCTGAACTGTTTATCAGCAAATATCAGTGCTCAAAGCCCAACAATCTAGTAGGTAAACTGCTGCTGTGTATAATCAGCACAGTAGGTTAGAATGTTAGTGAGGTTTTTATTAGGCTGTTCATGACTAAATACTTTTATCTGATACTACTTTTGGTAAGCCAAATACTAAAAACTGTAATGACAGATTATGATTGGTGAAGTGCAAGTCAGTTCTTTGGGAATTTGGGAAGGTAAAGCAAGCACAGGGATATATGTGTGTCATTCATACTGGAGATTTCACGCAAAATTACTAGCATGAGAACATATTAAATACAGCCACTCAAAAATATAAATTTCAGTATGTGGCTCTTTGGGTGGGTTTTGCTGTACCTGTGACAGCCATGATGGAGGGTTATTCTCATAACCTTTAGCTCATGTTCTTGGGATGGATTAAAAATGACATGTAAACTGGAGAAGTGCCTTGGACATGTAACATTTAGAACTGGGTATGTAAAAATGTTTTAAATGTAGAAAAATAATTGTCCAGAGAAATAAGGTGCATAACAGCATTATCACTTAGGATAGAAAGGATTGTTACATATTTTACCTATATGTGCAATTAACAAGTGTATCTCTAGCTTTCACTGAGTTTGTCCTGAAACAGGAAAATCGACTGGTTTCTAAAAAATAAGATGATGATACTAATTTTCTGAGTAGGTCCCCTTTGAAAAGAAATATGAAGCTGATATGATATTCAGTCTGAAGTCTGGCTACTTTGATAGTCAAATCCTTTGGATTTGTTACATAGGCACTTAGTGTCAGATACAAATACTTAGTAACCATTACAGAAACCATTATAAAATACCCCACCAAGAAAATCATCTTAAATTTATTAATAACTTTATGAAGGGAACAGGTAGCCGGGGAGAGTGTGTGTGTGTGTAATCCACATACAAACTCCCTTCAAACTCTTTTAGAATACTCCAAGACTAATAGGTTGCTCTGGATAAAAACCTTTACACTAACTTTTTGTAGACAAGTGTGAACAGGTATTTTATAATGGCCTGTGACTCCCAGGTTTGCTGTAACTTTATAAGCCACTTTAAAACATGAGGCATGTTTTTTATCAGTTTATTACATAGGGATCACCCAAAACTGGACAAAAGCTGAAGTGTATGCTGTTGACTTAAGTCCAGCAAAACCTTTCCAGTAAATGTGATTGAGTTGAAAATCACTGTAGACAAGGAGTGACTCAAATGGGTTGCTGATAAGCATAGCACCAAGAAAAGGACTATGAAATAATAAGTCACTGCCATAGGACTTGACTGTTTCTTAAATGAGCAATGTTCTTGATTAAACATCATATGCAAATACATGTATATATGAATTTATATCTGGTTAAAATAATCAAGCATGTAACTGAAGACTGTTCCTTGATAACTAATTAAATGGGAGTGTCTGCAGCATTAGTCATCTGTCACTTTACATACTGCAAGTTATTTTGAGGCCTAAACTGCAAGTAATGTTTAAAAATAACTGTACTGGGATTGTCAGAATTTATGAGGTTTAAGCTGTTCATTGCAATGTTTTAAATTTAGGAAATAGCTACAAATATTGACGACTGTTTATTCCTTCTAATGCTGCTTTTTTTTTTTTCAAAAGCCATTTTCTGCTGAAGCAATTAAAATGTCTTATTGCTGCTTATAAATAACAGGTTTTGATGCATTTCATAAGCATTTTTTTTAATATGACTAACAAACTATCCTGAATTCTTATTTTTGCAAGCATCTTTTATATTTGACACAAATGAGGCTAGTGCAACTCCTCTGAAGATGTAATTATACTGTAATAAATAATGTATTCTACTATTATAAAAATGTTGGCGAGGTAAAAACCAACTGTAGCAGCATTTTATAGTGCATATTGCAATGTTATGATATCTTTTTATGAAGTTTATTGTCATTTTACCTAGATGTTAAAAGTATATGTTTTTTTCAAGTTTCTGAAGTTTGATAATATCTTAGCGTATAATTTCTAGGCTACCAAAAGTAGCACATGCATATAACCAGTTGCATTTATCTTGTAATTCTGTTGTCTATGTGCGAATTCGAATCTTTGGGGTTTTTTTGGGGTTTTGTTTGTTTGTTTGTTTCTTTAGTTTTGTACATGGATAGCCTTTATTCTGCTGATTTTGTCCTCCCCAGTCTCATTTTAGCAAAATGATAAGCAGAAAAGAAGAAGCTGAACAAGACCATGGATTAATCTTAGCATTTGTTCACAACTGGATTCATAAAGTCCCGCAGATAGTGTTAGAACTGAATTTTATTTCCGTTGTCCTGTGTGCATTATATGTGTTAAGATAATTAAAACAGTGGTAAGGGAATTGATGCAAATAAACTTAGTTCCTGCTTTGCTAGTGAATATTAGTCAGGTATTATATTGTTGGAGTACTTGATTTAAATCACCAGAGAATCACCAGAGGATAGTAACATACTAAGTTAACCTCTTCTGTGGTTTTTCCATTCCTTTGATTAGTGTTTCACAATTATAGCTCAGACCATCTGAGGTAGCTTTTCTTCTGAGCGCGTGTGTTTGCGTGAATAGTTATTTAAAATAAAAAATGTTGATGAATTGTAAAATATAAGAAATATAGTTATTTTACATAAAAATATAAAGTATATGTTAATCTGTAAATGATTCTATGATTCTAATTACTCATTTCTTCTAGCATTTTATAAATATTTTTTTAAATAATAGGTGTTTATTATTGTGTGAATTATTTAAAAATACTCTATTAGAAGTTGTTCATAACGTAGGCTGACAAAGCAGCGGTTTATAGTCTGTCGTTTGCTGGTGATCTGCCCAGAAGGGACAAACTAGTACTTGTGAATTGAACACAGCTGTGTGTTGGACAGTGTAAGCTGAAATATTTGCTATGCTAAGGAGTCAGAAGCCTTAAAATTTGACTGCTCTCACAATTAATAGCATTTAAAAGGAAGGGGGGAAAAAAAAAAGGCCAAGAATTAAAAAGAAAAAGTAAAACCCCTCCAAAAAACAACCAACAACAGTAACAAAAAAAAACCCAAACCCAAAGCCAACACAAAACCCAAACCAACTAGAAACAAACCAATATCAAATAACTGCAAATTATAAAATTAAACCTAAGTGAAATTAAATTAACTGTCTGTAGTGTGATAAAAGCAATTCAGAATTGTATGGTAGTTCTTGGTACTCTTACCATTTAAGACTGCTGTTGGTTCTGTATATTTTGGTTACAAGCAATTGGTGACTATAGGAAAAAGTAAAAATTGAATTGTTAAAAGTTCATTTAACTTAATTTTTTGCTTTTTTGCATCTGGACAATCTCAGTGTTTCTCTGCAATTTAGTTAAATTTGTAAGAAATACTTCTTATGGATTAAAAAGCAAAACCATACCTCACAAAGAACATATATAGGTCTATTGTTGGTTTTTCCCTTAATTGATCTTTAGCATTTGAGCAGCAGTTTTACTGTTGTAGGTTTTGAGGAGTTGCTGTCTGAGGCTTAGAGTGGTTTTAGACAGGTTTTGAAACATGCTGCTCTCATATTCTGCAAATTCAGTGTTAGGCAGTGAAGCTGTTGGGTAATGATACTTCAGTCTGAGAACCTGAAAAAAATATAAGGTAGGAGATTTGTTTATTTTGTATTTAAGGAGGTAGCAGATGGAGATGGCCAGAGAGGGAGGTGGGGGGAAATAAACCTTTTTACACCAAAGAAATGGAGTTATAGTCATCCATGACCAAAAAAATAACTGTACTGTCGTTTGATATCACAGTGATTAGTCAGGACATCATGGGACAAACCTGAGAACATATCACAAGAATAAACCATCAGTTTGTTCAGTCTGACTTGACTATGCAACCTACCTCAACCTTTTGAGGCTTGAGCGCCACAGGTTTGAGTACTGCACATAATGGCTGTGTGTGTTTGTCACAGGAGTGTAAGTGCTTCAGGACATACCTATGCAATCATCTTTTAACATCTTTGGTTGTTATTTCTATTTCTACTTGCTGTGCGTAATTTCAGAATTCATGGCTGTCATGGCAGGGGAAAGAATACTTTCGTGTAGTTACAGTTTTTATAATTGATATTTAGTTCTGATGGCTGTGAATTTGTTTTGTATTAGTCTGCACTGTAGCAAATGTTGCTTTCTTAGTTAAGAATTCCTTGCTGAAATATTTTGGCTGTATATTTTGATGTTGCTCAGACATTATTTGAATGGATACTAAAGGAAACAAAGCTTTTAAAATCACATAGCATCACTATTCCTTCCTCGTATAACACATTTGTACACAATGGCCAATTTGTGCCAGATTTTTGTGCAAAATCGTCATACTTTGATATAGCTGCAGCTGTTTGTTGAGCTTTGTGAGGAAGGGCTGTTATTTGGGCACTGTACACATGCTGCAGCAAGGGAGGTCAGGGAAAAAAAAAAAAAGAAAAGGAAAATTCATGGTGGCAGAGGTCAGATGGTAACTGGTTCCACAGAGAGGTGATGTATCTCCATCTTTGAAAGCAAGTTTGCAAGGGAGTTGTTTCAGCGAGTAATTTGATGTATTGTTCTTGGTTGTATTCTCTGATAGAATGATGAAAATGTGTCACTCCAGGATATTCGACTCTCAGTTCCATCAAGTCCAGAACTGCAAGAACCTGAGACAACTTTTAAGGTAAATGACACCAATTTACTCTACAGGATAAGAGATACAAACCTGTTTGTGTTTAAGAAACACAAACTAAAAATGTGTATAACTATGTAGTGTTTCTTAAACACTTTAATCTTTCTAGTTTTGTTAAAATAGGTTTATTTGACCTTTTAAAATACATACTTACAAATTCTAGCACAGTTTAAATAGTTAACATAACTTACGTTTTGGTGTTTGTAGCAGTCATGTGGGGATTAACAGAGTAACTTCTTTCAAAAATTTTCTGCCTACTTGATAAGTGTTAGACTTTGAAAAGACAATTTTTGCTTTAAAGTGGTAATCCTACAATACTTAGTTACTTACTCTGTTTCCTTACATTTACTGTAGAAGTTCAGTTTGAAATATCTTTAAAGTAGATTTTCCCTGAGATAATGCAGATATTGCAGATGTAACCAATGTGAACTCCACAGTCAAAGATGAGTTTATTTTTTTAGAATGGGTATTAAAGGGAGAAGCAATCACAATGGATGTTCCAAAAAGTATTATCTTTTATGGTCACAGACTTGCAAGGTCACGATTTCTACAGTGGTACGGTTTTCTAGCATTGCTTGGCTCATATTGTAAATTCGGTATAGAAAGATCACTGATCCTGCATGATGGGAGGGGAACAATACTTGCTGAAGAGCCAATGGAATTAGAAGTACTTCTTGAAAGCGAAGAACACTTATTTCTGTTTGAAGGTCATGGGTCCAAAACCTGTTTCAGGGTTTAAGAGGCTTGCCAAAGCTATAGATCCATATACATCATCTTTTAGCAACCCTGGTTTCTATTAACCCTGTTAATACTTAGGCTTTCTATTCTCTTTAACTGTTGTCTGATGTATTTCTTTTGCCTGTGATTCTACAGTCATCTCCCTCAGACTCTTAGAATCTTAGTCTTAATTCCTACAGGAAAAAGTATTGCTTTTTAAGTTCTTAAAAAAATGCTAGGATAAACTGATGCTTTGAGTTGTCACTTCTTTAATTGATATTGGGATATGGTTTGAAAAATTTCACATAAAATTGGTCTGGGTGTTGTTCTAAAGCAGTAACTAATAAAATCTTTGGTGAAACTGAAGTAGTAGATGTATTCTACTAGATTGAAGTATGTCCCTTAAATTATGGCCTAGCCATAAAAATACATAAAATACATTGAAATGACCTCGTGATAAAAAATTGTAAAAAAAAAAAAAAGGGGAGGGGGGGAATCACTCTTGCATGTTTACCAATTTTTTGACTTCTGAACTTTGCTAGTAAAAAGTCTTCAATTTTTAGTAGGATATATTCAAATCAGTTGTGCTGTTTTCATGCAGTACATGTACTTATGCATGTGTTTCTAAATGATTTTTTTTCTTGTTTTTGTTTGTTTATAGTAATGATTTTTAAATAGCCATTCACTTAACCTTTAACCTTCAGTATATCTTCTTATTGGATAATGAGAACTATAGGTAGAGTTTGGTGGCTAGGGAAGTTCATCTACCTGATGCCAGTTGCTTGTACAACAGATTAATTACTGTGTGAAAAATACAGTTAATTTACTTATTCTGAAAATCTAGTGGGTCAACTCAACTCAGTCTCTTACAGAGACTTCTAGTCAAGTTTCATCATTCTTCAGGTTATATGCCTACAGCCCATCTCACCACATGAATAGGAAAAGGAAAGCATGTGCTAATGTTGCTGCCAGTCCTTCATGAACATCTGATGTAGTATCTCCTGTAGAGGTGTAGATTTAGATTGTCTAGCCCTTATAGAAACCCTCATATTGCCCACTGTTCTATTGCAGATGGATGATTTGCTGAATGAGATCAGGCAGCTTAAAGATGAACTGAAGAAAAAGGATGAAACAATCAACCAATTAGAGCATCAACTTGTAAGTATAATGCTAACCGCTTAACAAAATCCCAAGTGTGCACTGCAGAATGTAACTTCAATAGGTAATTCTTATGAAGGATTTTAGAAGGCTAAATGTCTCATTTTTTCTGTATGTTTGCATTATAACAAGGTAGATTTGGGTTCTGTTTAGAATTGCCTCACTCATAGGTTCAGCTAGCAGACTGATTCTACATGTTCTAGTGTGTAATTATTGAAAGCAACTTAAAGAATGTGGTGCCTCAGAAATTTAAGTGTATCAAAAACACTTTCCAAAAATAAACATTTATTCTAGATAATTTCTAATTATACTTTTGGAAAAGAAGCAGTTGTACATCACGGCAAATAGTAGCTTCTACAGTTTACTTGTGCTGAACTGTCAAGTAATACATGGTATTTGAATACCGGGCCTTGAATGTGCTTTTCTAAGGGACTTATTTTCTAACAAATTCTTTTTTTTTTTTTTTTTTTTTTTTTGTTCTTTTTTGGGGGTGATTAAGGCTACTAGATCTAACTGCCAGAAAGACAGTCAAAGACCTGCAGGGGCAACATGCACGTATGCTGATAAATTTACGCAAACCTCCTGGAGGAGGAGTTCTGTGAGTAAAACGTGCCGTTTCTTCCTGGGTATGATTTTCTGCATTTCATTCCCCAGTTCTACTACTTTTGCTGTCACACAGATTGGCCTTGCTTAAGAGATTCTGTGCTGTCTGTGAGAGTGGCATCCTTCCTGCTCTTCATCTCTTGCGTTCTTTTTCAACCCCTTTATTTAAACATTTATTACAAATATTCCTTTTAAAATAGGAAATCTTCTCTTAAAATAGTCTCCCATCGGACTATGTAAGTTACAGTCAGTCCAAGCTGTATATCTAATCCTACATAACATATTTTCCTGTATCCTCATTTTAAAGTCATAGGTATGTGTATTTGTTTTTTTTTTTTTTTAATAAAGTTTCATTGCTGACATTCTCATGTTTACTAAGGAAAAGCAACAATGTATTCTAAGTTTTTTGTCCATAAGTGTAAAAAGAATGGTTAATCTTTTATTTTCATATTTTTAAATTTTTTATTTTTATTTTTATCATTTATTTGAATAACTGGAATAATTCAAAAGATAATTGGTTGAAAATCACTTTGACAAAGGACATCTTCATTCCCATATTTTGTTGCATGGATCACGTTTGCTTCATATATCTTCATGGAACACTACTAGAATACTTAAGATGGGGGAGGGACAACATATTTAGTATTAAATAATAATAAGGAATTACCTTTTGAATTATAAAGAAGCGTTTTGTCAGTTACCAGCAAATAGTCTTTGGATCTTGAAGCTACTGCTCTAGCTAGAGATGCTTCTAGCTAAGAGATTTCTTTAAAAGCTTTAAAATGGGTTAGGTTTTTATTTCTTTGTTTTTACCCTGCCTTGAGTTACTTGATGTAAGGTTGTAGTACAAATAAATTACCCCTGCTATCCTTTTGAAATTACTCTTTTAAATATGTAGTGCTAAAATAAATACCACCGTTCTGTGTGTTCACCGCTTGCTAGCAAACAGCATTATCCTGTTGACACCATCCTTTCCAACAGTCTTCTGCCTGATAAGAGCCCAATATAAAAAGATCATAACCTTAAGTAGCTTTTAGTTTCCTTTGACACCTCTGTTTCAGAATGTATGTGTAATGTCTTAGCTTATCCTGTTTGTTTCTGTTTTTCTGTTACTTTGGAGCTTTTGAGCAATTCTGTTGTTTCTTCTTCCCAAGCTTTAACTTCATATATGTGATATTCATTAGAAGTTTTTTCTTGTGGATATTAT
The DNA here is from genome assembly GCF_963264785.1 of Psittacula echo. Classification (NCBI taxonomy): domain Eukaryota; kingdom Metazoa; phylum Chordata; class Aves; order Psittaciformes; family Psittacidae; genus Psittacula; species Psittacula echo. The sequence goes on from NC_137743.1 coordinate 50,869,463, forward strand.
TACTAAGTTAGTGGCTATTGTTGTTTCCATGTTCCTTTTTTTTCCTTATCCCATTTTCCACATAAATTCAGAAACAGATTAGTAACCTTTGAAAGTTAGTTGCAAAGTACAGAGCATTTGTTAGAGCAACCTGTAGTATTAAATGATAAGACAAAGATACATTGGAGAAGATGGGGAATGTGAGTTGATATCTTGAGTAAAAGGAGTCATTTACCCCAATTATCTGTTTTGGTCAGGTTGCTCAGTATATTTCTTTAACGTTATTCAGTAGTTTTGTTTAAAAAGACACTTTTGTTCGGTTAAGGGAGAGGTTTTTTTTAGGGGTTTTTTGTTTTAAACCCTCTAATGTATTCATGGTTTGGTGTGTGTAGGCATGTGGGTATGTGTAGACACATACGTATGCATATGATACTCATACCGATGTGTGTAGGCATATGATCATTAGATGCGCATTATAAACATCTCGGTATTTTTACCTACATACAAAGTTTCACTTGAAAATTGCTAAAGGAATTAGGAAAACTCATGAAGTATTGACAAATTTTCAAAATACATTGCTTTTTCGGGAGCTTTTTACAAATAAGTAAATGATACCTGAGAAGTTTTGGGGAGAATGTGTGGGATTGGTTTTATTAAATGTCTTATTTGTATATTTTTAGGGTTTCTGTAAGCTAATACAAATTGATACAAGCTCCTTGATGTTGGATCTCTTAAAGTAGGACAATGGTCTTGCTGTTGTAGCCAAGTTTCAGTTCTTGATCTCAACTTTCTGGTTTTACAGTTTCTCTGCTAACATGCATTTGTGTATTTGTATGCTTCCTTGCATGGCTTAATAGAACGAGAAATGTAGAAAAAAATTTGGCATGAAATCATTGTTATCTATAACCCAATGATATAAAATGTTGCTTGCAACAGAAAGAAGAGACAACTGGCTCTATTTTCTTGAGGTATGAGTACAATATGTGGAAACAGCAGGAGACACTCAAACTGTATATTCACTTAAAATTAGTTTCACTTTATTGACATTTCTGGTTGGCTTAATATAATGGACTTAAGAGCACAGGCTGAGAAAAGTTAGGTTTATTGGTCCTAAATGTAGTATGAATCATGAAGTTTTTATACAGACTACAGTTTTGTAAAACCAAATTGTAATTGGAGTCTTGGCAATGAGAGAATAGCTCCTTTGAAGCTCTTATAAGCTTTTTTTCCTTAAGCTTGGTAATAGTTATCAAAGTTGATGAATATATAACTATTTCATATTTTTCTTATAATTGTTGAACTGCCAGTCACTTTATATAATGGTGAATATTAGAAAGTTAATGTAGTTTGGTTTTCTACCTTTCTAACTTTTCTACCTTTAGTTTGGTATTCTACTTTTATTGTGACGGTTGCCAAATTCTAGCAGAGCTGATACTACATTTTGATTTCTGAAGCCTCGATAAGTGTCTAGGAACACACACTAAATTACTGTTTCAAGAAATACTTTAAATGCTTCCAGAAATGTGCTTAACAAACATTGTTAATATGTAGTGTTTCATAAAGAATAGATACTAGAATAAACTAGTAAATCAGCTACTAAGGGATTTCAGTTAGGAGTTTAAGACCATATGAGTTGCAATTTATTGCAGTTCTACAATCCATTTGAAATAGCTAATATTTCTGATCACTTCATGGTTCTCCCAGTAAGTGGACAAGTGAAATCTTTAAATGTACTCTTTAAAAAGTCATCTTCTTATCTGTTTCTTTCTTTATTACCAGATATTTCTAGAACATTGCCCATCCTGATGTGATTATAAACTTGTCTGGAATGATTCTCTTTAGAGACCAGTTTTTGAAAATACTTTTAAGGTTGTGGGTTTTTTTCCTATTTAAAGACAAATATGTACATAAATAGAAGCTATGTAACTTTAGGTTAATCCTTGAAACTGAATACTTATGTGATAAAACTTAGTGGCTGAAAATGAATGTTAATTAATAGGTAGCTACGTATTGCCTAGCTACTGTGTCTGTTACACGGTGTTTTTGGAAGTAGTGTCCTCACGGTATGCACAAAATTTACGTCATTTCCAACTGTTTATATAGACAATGAAAACGTAGAAGCATTATTTTTAGTTAGCCATCCTCAGGATAAAAGTTCGATAAGTATTCACTAACAAGGTAGATCATGATGTTTCTACAATAATTTCTTATGCAAGGATCTCTTATGTGGAATTTACTTCCAGTAAATGGATGTCTGTCACTTAGAATCATAGAATAGTTAGGATTGGAAAGGACCTTAAGATCATCTAGTTCTAACCCACCTGCCATGGGCAGGGACACCCCACACTGAACCATGCCACCCAAGGCTTCATCCAGCCTGGCCTTGAACACCACCAAGGATGGAGCATTCACAACCTCCCTGGGCAACCCATTCCAGTGCCTCACTACCCTTACAGTAAAGAATTTCTTCCTTAGATCCAATCTAAACTTCCCCTGTTTAAGTTTGAACCCATTACCCCTTGTCCTATCACTACAGTCCCTAATGAAGAGTCCATCCCCAGCTCCCTATAGCCCCCCTTCAGATACTGGAAGGCTGCTCTGAGGTCTCCACGCAGCCTTCTCTTCTCCAGGCTGAACAGCCCCAACTTTCTCAGCCTATCTTCATACGGGAGGTGCTCTACTCCCCTGATCATCCTCGTTGCCCTCCTCTTGACTTGGTCCAACAGTTCCGTGTCCTTTTCATATTGAGGACACCAGAACTGCACACAATACTCCAAGTGAGGTCTCATGAGAGCAGAGGAGAGGGGCAGGATCACCTCCTTTGACCTGCTGGTCACACTCCTCTTGATGCAGCCCAGGATACAGTTGGCTTTCTGGGCTGTGAGTGCAACTGAAGCCAGCTCATGTTCATTTTCTCATCGACCAACACCCCCAGGTCGTTCTCTGCAGGGCTGCTCTGAATCTCTTCTCTGCCCACCCTGTAGCTGTGCCTGGGATTGCTCTGACCCAGGTGTAGAACCTTGCCCTTGGCAAGGTTAAACTTCATAAGGTTGGCATCAGCCCACCTCACAAGCGTGTCAAGGTCTCTCTGGATGGCATTCCTTCCCTCCAGCGTATCAACCGAACCACACAGCTTGGTGTCATGGGCAAACTTGCTGAGGGCGCACTCAATCCCCCTGTCCATGTCACCAGCAAAGATGTTGAACAAGACCGGTCCCAACATCGATCCCTGAGGGACACCACTCGTTATTGGTCTTCAGCCGGACATGGAGCCATTGACCACAACTCTTTGCGTGTGGCCATCCAGCCAGTTCTTTATCCACCAAGTGGTTCACCCATCAAATTGATGTCTCTCCAATTTAGAGACAAGGATGTCATGTGGGACAGTGTCAAATGCTTTGCACAAGTCCAGGTAGATGACGTCAACTGCTCTACCCCTGTCCATCAGTTCCGTATCCCCATCATAGAAGGCCACCAAATTCGTCAGGCAGGATTTCCCTTTAGTGAAGCCATGCTGGCTGTCACCAACCGCCTCCTTGTTTTTCATTTACTTTAGCACGCCTTCCAGGAGAATCTGCTCCAAGAGTTTGCCAGGCACAGAGGTGAGACTGACTGGTCTGTAATTCCCGGGGTCATCCATTTTCCCCTTCTTGAAAATGGGAGTTATATTTCCCTTTTTCCAGTCGTCAGGAACTTCACCTGACTGCCATGATTTTTCAAATATGATGGACAGTGGCTTAGCAACTTCATTCACCAGCTCCTTCAGGACCCACGGATGGATTTCATCAGGTCCCATGGACTTGTGCATGTCCAGGTTTTTAAGATGGTCTTGAACCAGATCCTCTGCTACAGTGGGCCTAGGGTCTTCATTCTCACAGTCTCTGTGTCTGCCTTCCAAGACTTGGGTGGTGTGGTCAGAGCATTTGCCAGTGAAGACTGAGGCAAAGAAGTCATTAAGAACCTCAGCCTTCTCCAAATCCAGGGTAGCCACTTGTCCTGATAGCTTCTGGAGGGGGCCTATGTTGTCCCTAGTCTGTCTTTTATTTGCAGTGTACCTATAGAATCCCTTCCTGCTATCCTTAACATCCCTAGCCAAGTTTAATTCTAACTGGGCCTTAGCTTTCCTAACCTGGTCCCTAGCTTCCCAGACAACATCCCTGTATTCTTCCCAGGCCACCTGTCCCTGCTTCCACCTTTTATAAGCCTCTTTTTTCCTTTGACTTTTCCTGAGCAGCTCCTTATCCATCCAAGGAGGTCTCCTGGCCCTCTTGTCTCGTTTCCTTCCTGTCAGGGTGCAACACTCCTGAGCTTGTAGCAGGTGATCCTTGAATATCAACCAACAGTCTTAGGCCCCCCTGTTCTCTAGGGCTGTATCCCATGGAACCTTACTAAGCAGGTTCCTGAAGAGGCCAAAGTCTGCTCTCTTGAAGTCCAGGGCAGTGAGCTTGCTGCACGCTCTTCTCACTGTCCTGAGGATCTCGAATTCGACCATCTCATGATCTCTTCATCCAAGGCTGCCCTGGAGCGTCACATTTCCAACCAGCCCTTCCCTGTTGGTTAGCACGAGGTCAAGCATGGCACCTCTCCTTGTCGGCTCCTCTATTACTTGCAGGAGGAAGTTGTCTTCCACACAATCGAGGAACCTCCTGGATTGCTTGTGCCGGGCCGTACCGTCCCTCCAGCAGATATCGGGGTGGTTGAAGTCTCCCATGAGAACAAGCGCCTGCGAGCGTGAGGCTGTTCCTATCTGTCTATAGAGTGCTTCCTCCACAGATTCCTCTTGATCAGGCAGTCTGTAACAGATCCCCACAATAATGTCCCCCATCGCTGCTCTCCCTTTAACCTTGACCCACAAACTCTCTGTTGACTGCTCACCCGTCCCCAGACAGAGTTCCATACTCTCCAGCCTATCCCTAACATAAATAGCAACTCTCCCAAAATAACAATACCAAAACCAGTAAAAAGGTATTGAAAGTAATTTACATTGACCTGAGGTCCAGTTCCTTAGCAAAATGCAACTCCTCCTAGTTCATGGGTGCTCTCTTATGCCCTGTAACAATAGTTTAGTGTACAGGAAAAGCTGATTTTTTTTTTTTTTTTCTTCGTACTTGATCAGTACACAGTGATGAGAATAAGTTTTGCTTCTTAACTGTTCATTGTTTTCTGTGGTAAAATGACAACAAAAACCCTCAGTTCACATGGAAGCATGTATATTCTTTGCTGCAGTTCTTCAGCACTCAGATATTCTTTGACTTCCACTTAGCTATTGTTCCAGTTTGTCATTCCAAAGCCTTTTATGGTGGTTGTTTTGATGAATTTTTGGTAATACTTTGACAGTCTTTGTGTACTGTTGTCATTTTGGTTTTAGTATCTCCTTCCACCTTAGCATTGAATGTCTTGTATGCTTTGACCCTGCAAATATGAATTTAAACTTCCAGATTTTGAAGCCTAGTCACTATATTAGTATTATGTTCACATTTAGGCTAGGTTTCTCTCATTGTCTAGTATTCTGCTGTTTTCTTGCTGATCCATTACAATGTACATTCTTGGTGAGACAGAACCACAGCTGGACTAGGTAGTCCTGTTGTGCATCTGTTTCTTGTACTGTTACAGTGATTGAGCATAACATAGAATCATAGAATAGTCAGGGTTGGAAAGGACCTTAAGATCATCTAGTTCCAACCCCCTTGCCATGGGCAGGGACAAAAAACCATGTAGGCACATACACAGAAGAGAGGTCTTTTAAGCCTGTCACAGGCAATTCATTTTGGTTAAGTTTTTGTTTTTGTTTTTGTTTCTGAATACTTTCGAAAAAGACTATTGGGTATCAGAATTGCTCATTCATAATCCCTTTCTGGGTGTTAGGCTTAGCAAGAGGAGACTGCTGCAAAAACATTTGGTTTGCATTGATACTTAAGTATATCATTCTAGGTTTGTTCATGATGTGAAGCTTTAAAGTCGTATAAGAAAACTGGATATGAGATGCAGCAAAAATCAGTTCTTGCAGGTGCTCAGAGGTTCCAGAGGTATCGAAAAAAATGGATCTTTTCTGTATTTGTTCCTGCAACAGAAAACAAACAAAAAACCTTTTTAAACAGTAGCTGGTTAGGATATTGGGAAAAGAATAAATTACTGTGCACCAATAGCTTAGAAATCTTGTCCTTTTCTGGCACAAGCAATTGCTTTTGTTCATGTGGTTGCTTATTCTAAGGTTGAGGCTTCTTCGTAGCAATAGTAAAATATCTGCCCTTAATATCTTCATAGTAGCCAATAAAATAAAACACCCCCCCCCCCCAAAAAAAAAAACCTACCACCTTCAAGTGCCAGAACTTCGTGATATGTTTAGCAGCGTTTCTACAGTTCATCAGGATCTGTGAAGAGCATTCATCATTTTGTTCTGGTTTGTAGGCTGCATTATTTCAGCTCCTGTTATTTTTCACTCCCAAGTCTCCCATTTTGCCTAATGGTTAAAATTTTGAATTACTTCTTCTTTGGGATGTTTTTGCTATTTAACAATACTAGCATCTGGGAAATGAGATCAATGGGATTTAAGTTTAGTGGCTGGATACACATAACAGCTGGGGGGAGGATCTGTTCTGACTGTTGTCTTACTCTATAGAAGCTGAGGTAAGTTGCATTCTCATCTTTCAATTTTAACAGAACTTCTTTATGAGTTTTATAGACTCTTTTTAATAAGCATAAAATAAATTGTCATTCAGCTTTTTCTTCCCTATATTTAGGAGGAACCTGCCACGTTTTCTATGTATTTTGAATATCTACCATAATCTGAAGAGGTGTGCTTATTAGTGTGTGTTTCTTTTTTCCTCTTCTTTGGATTTCTTGGGAACTTCAGTTCATATTTGACTAATGAAAGGGGGGTGAATGTGAGGTTTTTTTAAAGGAGAAAGCTTTGTAAATTTCCTGGACTCTTGTAAAATACTATTAAAAGTCATCTTTTCAAAAGCCAGGCTTATTTGCAGATACTTACTTCTTAATGTGCTGTATCTGTGGGATCAGTAAAACCTTTATCATTTGTGAAATCAGTGTAAATAGTAACAACCATCTTAGTAAATTCCCAGTGCCATATTTTGTGGTTATTATTTGGTTCGATTGATGTTGATTTTAATTACCTTAATTGATACACAATTAAACAGTAATTGTTATGAGTTTTATTTTTCATTATTACTTTTTTTTACAACTAAAACATCTGATATTTATTTGACATATGCCTATATGGAGAAGTGTGAACTCTCAAGACAGCTGTCAGAGAAAGAGCTAGTTGTTCTTCTCAGACTGTAGAATATTCTTCAGCAATCAGGAGAAGGGGACTGAACTGTGTCTGGACAGCATTTCAGTCTAGCCGACAAAACACTAAAGGAGGCTACTTGCACTTTCTTTGTTTAATTTTCTAGTCAGAGTAATGATTAAATATCATGAAGAACTATTGAGAAGACTGTACTTTGTGTGGGGCTTTGAAGTGCCAGTATGGATGCTTAAAAATTACTGGAATATATCAAGACATCTAAATATTTCTCTGCTTTTAAAATAGTATCATATCTGCTATGTAGTGCAGCTGGCTTGTACTTGTCTTAATCTCTCTTTTAGAGAGAGGAAGGGAGAGGATGTAAAATTTTCCCCTCTTAATGCATTAAAATTTTCAAAGAACTCTGTAAAGAGGTTATTGCCAAGTCTCTACAAGATGACCTATGATGATAATGTGCTTTTTACTCTGAAGATTCAGTTATGTTTAGAGAATGGAAAGAATTTGTTGTTGTTCCTGACATAATTTAGGATGGAATGTGAACAGGCCTGAAAAATGAAGTGTTTGTTTGTACAGCACTGTGAAAATACAAAGCTTTTGTTAATTTCTCATCAAGCATTGATTGATTAATCTTGTTCCCAGGAATATTCCTGTATTTAACACCTACTCAGCTGCTGGAACATATTATATCATTTTGTCATATAGCTTGACTGAAGCTAGTACTGCTGTTCTTCCATGCAGCAGTCTAAAAATTGTGTTGGCATTAATGGCTACTGATGGAGGACTGTAAGAACATGCTAGGTAATCAATATCTCCATCTAGAGATAATTGGATTAAAGAACTGGTTTCATTTTGGATTTTACTCCAGTGATTGTTCTGTGTCTGCTTATGGAGAAGAATAAAGAAGCCTTGTCAGATTTATGTTTTTTTTTTTTTTTTTTTATATTCTGTTCTAGTTTAAAAATATGCTGGCTAGCAAATTCCAAGACTTGCTTAAATGCGTGTGTTATTTTAAGTTGCATCTTAGCAGCACTGGCAGTTGGAGTAGTAGTGGATAAAATCTAATTAGATTAGGATAACTGGAACATCAGTGTTTAAAATTCTCCTAGGATAAATAAATGCAGAATATCTCCTAATAGAAATAATGAGGTGCTTAACATTCCTTTAAAAGAAGCATGGAAATAAATTACTTTGTTATTGTTTGTCGAGCTCTGGCAGTATGATCTGCAACAGATATGCCAGCAGAGAAACTGGAGAGGAGGGGCAAACTTTGTTCCTGTTTTCTTTGATACAGATGTTCCTTCACATATCTTATGCCTGCTGTCTGAAAGAGTAGCTATAACTGCTTGCTGCTGCTATCTACTTGTTACTGGTAGATAAGAGGCAATGGCAGTTGTTACTGTTAGCACCAATGTTCATAAAAGCAGAAGTTTTCAGCTGCTAAACAGTGAAGCGGTTATAAAGACTTACACCTGTCTTGCTTAAATAGGAAATCAAGATTGCGATTTAAGAGAGCAGTTGCAGCTTTAATAGATTTCTTTTAAAGGTAAGGGTATGGAAAAGATGAAAGACTGTGTAAAATTACTTTTTCTTGGCTTGAGATTGCAGCTGCTGCAATGTGTCACTTCAGTGGTGATCTGAAACATCTGACAGGCAGACCCTGCATGGCATTGATGTGACAGTTCTCTGATCCTGTAATGGAAGGCCTAAGCTCCAAGAGCAAAATGCAAGGAAAGCAGTTATACATTTTTTTTTGTCACCCCTGCTCTTTCACATTCAATAATACTAACAAATAAAAAAAGCACAAGGACTTGCTAGAAAATACTTCTATGCATTAGAACCTATTCTAAACTATAACTGTGTGGTTTTCCAGTATATTAGTATTAAGCAACTTAGTACTTGGTGAGGCATTTTGAAAGCTGTAAAACCAAATTTTTCAGCATGTATTTTTAAGACTAAAAGCTCAGCTTCTATACTTTTCCCTTGGAAACATCTTTAACAGAAATGGGTGCATACCTGTTGAACAAAAAATGGTGGTATTCTGTAAGATTTCTGACTAGTTTAGGACATCATAACATCTTTTTTTTGTTTTGTTTGTTTTTGTTTTCTGGGCTTCAGTAGCATGTAGCATTTGCTTTAATGAAGTAGAACTGGGAAATATAATACCTTTCTGGGGGAAAAAGAATGGTGTGGCTGTTTGGTGTCTTGTTTTATCCTGTTCTCTTTTTTTATTATACTTCTCCCCCTCTCTCTTTCTGCACAGGGTGGGTATTCTGCTCCCTCCTTCTCTCCCTGGCAGGGCTCATTCCAGGGCATCCCTCGGACTGTTCCACCGCACCGCAGACAGAGTGAGTCTGTACCTCTCACTCATCTCCCTCACCGTGTTCCAGTAGAAGCTTCCCCTTTGCACGCACTGTTCATCTTGTAGTATCCTCCTTTCTCAGGCAGATTTACAGGCATACACAATACTCCGTGGCTAACTAAAACGCTTCCTTCAACCAGTGTATAAACATCTACAACTTATGTCTTTATAACAGTTATTAAATGCTGACTTACATCAGCAGTTCTTCAGGCAAACCTGAATAGGCCCTTGTTTCCAGTCTTGTCTTACCATAAATCTTGCTTGCTGCATTTTCCCTTTATTTTCAGTGGCTGTATTAGGCTATCCTGTTTGTGTGTGTGTTTTGTTTGCTCGTAAGTCTGCACATGTGCACATGTGGATATATTTACATAAATGTCATGAACATACATAAAAATGTTGGTGAGAAAGTGTTTTCATCGCCTCTCATGAGAAGTTTCCTTAACTTTTCAGAATGGCTTCCCTGAAACTAATTTCCCCTCCCGCCCGCTCAGTATTTGTTGTAAAAAGGCTTCTAATACATTGAAGTGGCTGTTGCAAAACTTGCATGATTTATTAACATTCCTTATGTGCTAGCTACAATGTGGGCTGATAAAAGATGCATTTATTCTCTTGGCTTGGATCTGCAAAACAAAAGACAATTGCTGATTTTAAAATTGTATGCTTACATAGAGAAATGGTAAGTCTGACTTTGTGCTTTGGTATTGCATTATAAATAATTGTTTGAAGAAATATAACTAGTTTGTAAAGCTAAAGTTATATTTTTAAAATGTACTGTAATTTGAGAATTACAGTTTGTTTGACTGCCTAGCAAAGACCAAGAGTGTATTTGAACAAGAAATAAAAGAAAAGGTAAAATTACAGAAACAAAGTAAGATTTCCAGTCTCACTGAAGATCTGAAGTGTAAGCTGCACCTTGGAATACCAAGCTTACATATATTTCAGATAGCTATAATCCTAATTCACTTCAATTACAAGGAAAAAAACCCTAAAACAACCCAACCTTGTGTTTTGTATATTGTTTCAAATACTCTCTTGATATTTCTGTGACAATGTTCATTTAAACAACTCATCAGGAATGCACAGCCTGTCTCATAGGCTTTTCTCTGTGCAATGGAGGGATGTGCTTCATTTCCTGTAATGTTTAATGTGGGAATCTGTGTGCTGTGTGTTAATGAACATAGAACCTGTAAGATCATCTTGTCTTCTGCTTCTGGGTAGAGGCTAGCAGTAGAGCAGCCTGGCTGGTTTCCTGTCCTTTTTTAAAAGACCAGTTTTAGACCTGAGGAGCATATGGATGTCAGGGGTTTGAGACTTGTTGATCCAAGAGTTAGAATGAGAGGATGGTGTCACAGCTGTTAGATGCGTGCCCCTGGGTGTCACATCATTCTCATCAACTGCTGTACGGAAGAAGAAAACTCTCCTGATCTCTTACCAATTCTTTGAGCCCCCACCAGTCATTCCTCCAGTGTTGGAAGCAGCTTCTTTTTCAAGAGTTCTTTGGTGAACTTCCGTTACTAAAGGAGGTTGGATTTTTTAGTATACATCTTACACATTACATTTGATTAATTACTAGTAAAGGAAATTAAACAAATGAAAGCTGGCCCTTGAGTAATTAACCTAGACTAGTTAGCCTATTGCTTAGTAAAATAAATATCTCCTATGACTGAGCGTTCCTAGCCTTTTTCTTTAAGTGTTAGATTTTATCAAAAGATACAGAAAATAAAAATAAAATATAAATTAGGAGGTTTCTTGGACATTTTAACTGACACTCTTGCTAAATCAATGATTTATTGCTGTGTGAAGAGTCCCATAAAGTAGAACATTACTGGAATTATCACTGGCATCCTTCTTTCACGTTACCTCTTCCCTTGGTTAAGTAGTTTTAGGTCTGCTGGTTTTTCAGCTGTATGGAATGCCAGATGCAGAGTTTTAAGACAAGAACTGAGATGAGTATTGCCACTGAGGATAGGAAAACAGCCTTAAAGTCAGTGTTAGTGTTCTTTTGCAGTAGTATAACAAAGGTGATTGGAACATGAAGTAGTCTCAGCTTTTGTTCGACTGTTTTCTGTCTGGAGGTCTTGAAATTCAAGTTTGTTTGTTTGGTTTTTTTTGTTTTGTTTTGTTTTGTTTTGTTTTTTTTACCTTCTGGATCCTGAACCTGAGATACCAACTGCTCTTGTGAATACTGCAGGTTTCTTCCCTGTGTGGTTGATAGCTGATGGATACATAGATAGTTACAAACACTGTAGATTTCGAGTGTATAAATCTGTAAACTGTTCATATTGCCATATATGAACAACTAAGTATTATTTAATTACTGCTGTACAGGACAGATAATATATCCCTGCTATGTAATACTACAATACTATCATATGCTTACAATTCTTTTCTGTTAGCAGCAGCTACAGTGTTAGCATACCTACTGTTTAAGTTGCGCTATGAACTTATCACTGTGCTTTGTTAACACACTTTAGAATTGGATGTATGTTTTGCGCTTTTATTAAGAACTATTTTTTAGTATTTCCACTTTTATTGACTTCAAGTTGTTTCAACAGCCTTGGAAACAATTCTGCATTTTGTATTGCATAAACACTTTCATAATAGTACATTGTTTCTTATCATTTTATGAACAAAATTGTGTGTGTGGTTTTTATTCCTATAATTCCCATATGCGTCTTGAATTCAACTTCCTTTATTTTTCCCTTGGTTATAGGATACAATTTGATGACATAGCAAATTTTCTTCAATACAATTTAAAGCTTGCATTTGTATTCTGGAGCTTAAATGGTGCAGCTCTAGAAACACAGCATTTAGAATGCATATTCTTAATGAACTAAGCATGAAATCTTGTTGTAATACAAGGATATTATAATGCTTCTTAGGCCCCTAGCCCCAAGTGCTTCACAGAGAAACACTGATGAAAACTGTTTTGTTACTCAAGCATTGCAGTTGTTTACATCTGTGCTTACTGTGCACTTCATAAAAAAAATATTTTGTCTTTCTGTATGTAAGCAATTCTGTCAGGTGACACATAGCTTTTGATTACCAGCAAGAAAGCTGCTGTATGCACCGTGACTGTAAATCAGGTCCAGGCTTTGATTTCTCATGGTTGCTTTTTTGTTGTTGTTTGGGTGGTTTTTTTAAGGTACCTTGCTTAGCACTGTGAAATGTTTCCAAACATTTATTAACTAATTCAGGTTCCATGTAGGGTGTACAAAGTGCTGGTGTTAGCAGAACCAAAGCAGTTTCAGAATATTATCTTGGAAGTTATATGACTTGGGTTAAAAGAGTGCCAAATTATTAAAAATGTCCTGGAATTACTGTCCTTTATTTGTAATTATTTTTGCTCTGAGAAATCAGTGTTCAGCTATATGAAGAAATTTTTTTTAAGAAAAGCTGCCTTCTCCCATGTTGAGTAGTTGCAAATTGGACTGAAAGAGAAGTGTCTTTTATATCTAACTAAATCTGTATTTGCAAACAAAACTTTTACATACGGTTATATTTGTTGGAGTTTTGCTCCTATATCTGTATCTATGGATGAAATGCCTGCCTTGTAGTTATATATTTCTTTCAGTAATTTTTCCTTGAGAAAGACAGTGTCTTTCTTTAAGTTGGGGTTTCTAGACAGATTATGCAGGAAAAAAATAATGCTATGCCATATTACCAGGGTTTTTAGTACCCTCATGCTGTGGTGAATGGTGCTTTAAAAAAAAAAAAAAAAAAAAATAGGGTTGTATTGTATCACTACTTGAAGTTACAGTCTATACTGTGGAATAAATGTTAAAATATTGGTATAATATAGCTAGCTAAAAGGGGGAAAAAAATAATCCAAAATTAAGGTATTGGCAAATGCAGATGGGAAATCATGATGTTTGTCAGAGGTAGAAAATAAAGAGTTTTTACATTTAGCCTTTCTTCCTCCTATTTAGCAAGCCTATGCCTTGTGAAACATAAGAGATTAGCTGTGTTAAAAGACTTGAAGTTATAAGAGCAAAGCTTCTTCCGTGCAGGTCTTGCTAAAAATATAGTCTGTACTTCATTATTTAGACACTGTTGCTACCTTTGTTTCTGGAAGGTGGATTAAAAACCAATGGGGAACATGGTAATTGCAATTTAAATGGTGAAAAGTTGCGGTTCTGTCATGGCAACTGCTCATTTGTTTTGTCTTGGTCCTCTGACATCATTGTCCTTGTTTTTTTCTTGTCTCTGCTTTCCCATTATGCTATTGGCAAGGAGTTGAGAAGTTAGTCCATTACTTCTGTGATAAAGCGTGGTACAGTACAACTTCAGATTTCTTCCCATCTCCTCCTCACGCATTTTCATTGGGTTGTTTTATTTTGCCCTATGCATGATGCATGTCTATTGGAGATGTGCATGCGGTTCTAGATTTTTTCATTGCTTCACTTCCCTCTTTCCTCATAATACTGCAGGGAAACAAAAATATTTTATTTTAGAGAGGTATTATATAGGGAATCAAGCTGGGGATTGATGTTAGACATACAGAATAACCAAAGCAAAACTGAAGGGAATCTTAAAGTAGTGATATTACAATAAATATCACGGTCATGACCACATTGATTTAACTTCTTTCAATATAGCATACTTGTCTCAGTTTTCCAACACAAAGCTAACACAGTCTCAGTGGTTCAATAACTGTAGTTATTGATAATGGTAGTCCTCTCTGTGGATATGTTACCATTTTTATCTGGATGATGTAACAGCCAGTTCAGTTTGAGAGATTTTCTTCCTTATTTCTCTGAAGTAAATGTGGTAGAGACTATAATTTAGTAATTTTGACTGGTGCATCAGTACATGCAAGTGTTTGGCGCTCTTGCTAGTACAGAAATGTCTGTTGCTTTGTTATGTGAAAAGGAGCATGTGCACAAAGTGTTTTGTCTAATGTACTTTCAATTATGGAAGAACTAATTTTCTTCAGTTACATTGAGCCTGAAATGCTTTACAGTCCAACTTTACATTTTAAGAGCATCCCGAAGAAATGCAGGTGTTTGTCCACCTGAATATTTTCTTTATGGGACAAAAATAGAAGTCTGGTTAGCATGGCAGTTTACAAGGAGTCATGGTCTGTCCCACCCCGAAATATTTTCAAAAGCACACTTGAAGAAATTCAGATGATAAACTTCAAGACTTCCATGAAATAAAAGACTGTGCCTAGAAGGTGGAATGCTTCATCTTTCAGTTGTTCTTCCTTCTTGTAATGGAATTCACCAAGTACTAGTCCATGAAAAACATGTATAGAAGGCAAACATGTAAGCTGTGGATGAACATAATACAGTTTTCATATTGGATACCTTGTGAACTTTTGCTTGCATATTTAGGATGTGGTGATTTTCAGCTTTCAGTGTCATCTTGAATGTTACCGCATGTAACAATTTGAAGAGATTAAAATCTGCAGTCGTGATAATTGGGCAGAGCTTGACTAAACAGAAATACAAAATTAGAAAACAGTACACTATGTAAAACAATGTTACCAGGGCATTAGTGTCCTCATAATTCTGAGCAAGTAGCTGTTCCCTACCTTTGAATTGCTAAATTCCTGGGTATTAAGCTGCTTAGACCCTTTTAGATTATGAAGAATAACAAGGAAAATAGATATTTGGCTATTTTTATATGTAAAAATGCAAAGTTGTGCAAATTGGAAAGCTGAACTGTTACCTAGTGTTTATCAAAAGAACTCAAAATAGCATTATCAAAAACTTACTGCATTGCTGTATTTCAGTTGGTTTTGTGTTTAACCCTATTTTCCATGCAAATCTAGTATCTGCTGTACCTTAGAAATTTTTCATTTTGCTGATTAGTTTAACTAGGATTGTTTGATATAAAGTTAGAATTTGTAATGCTCAGATAATTATCTGCATTGTTTGAAGACTAGCATTTAGAAACCTTTTATAGGTGAGGGGGAAAGTTTTCTGATAATTATTTTTACATATTAGAATTTGATACAATACTGTTTGCTATAAATGTACTAATTTTAAACTTCAAGTATGATTAGAAGATTTTTGTTGAGTATTTTTATGGGAATCAGGCATATGTTGCTTCAGTTTATGCATTCATTTTTAACAGTTTTGTTTTTGAAGGTGAGGTCTCAAATGAATAAATCATTTTGGCTACCCTCTCTCTGTTATCTCCTAAGCTGGAAGGATCAGGACTTCTATAACCCCTACATAAACACTGAAAAATGACAAAAATATCAGGAGAATTTGGGGGTCTTTTAAGCTGTAACTCTAAATATATGTATATTGACATATATTGTG
Organism: Psittacula echo; assembly: GCF_963264785.1. Classification (NCBI taxonomy): domain Eukaryota; kingdom Metazoa; phylum Chordata; class Aves; order Psittaciformes; family Psittacidae; genus Psittacula; species Psittacula echo. The sequence continues at coordinate 50,885,337 of NC_137743.1, forward strand.
TTCATATTGACATATAATTGTGGTCAGCAATATCTTCACCTAGGGTTGGCCAGTTAAGTTTGTCAAGGTGATGAAAGGAAATCACAAAGTTAAGCCAGTTTTGGTCACATAAGAAATGGTGTTCTGATACTCATTTGACACCATTTTTGAGGGCTTTATTTTATTTTTCCTCCTCCTTCCTGTTTCCAAAACAGTCATATTCCAACTGCTCTTGCACTTAACCTGTCTAACATCAGCACTTGCTGATGTTAGTGGTCCAGCTTAGATGTTACCTGTGCTTAGAGGTAGAACTGGTATATTCTAAAGGGAAAACTGCTAATAAATCAAAATTAGCTTGGAAAACGTTGATATTTCTTTCGTTACCATTGATTTTTTTTCTTGATGAAGAATTTTGAGGATTCGCTTTTCAGAAGTAATCCTGCCAAGGAAAAGATGAAAAGCTTAATGAATCCCTAGACGTGCTATTGTGCTAGAAATGTAACAGGACTCTGGCATGCACAGCTATCATTACATTCTTCCTGCTGATCCTAAGAGCTAAAAAGACCAGCCAAAGAATTGGCTTTCTCATTTAGAAGTTGTGAATAATTCAAAAGTGGCTGAAATGTCATTTTTAGTCAAATTTCTTAAAGAGAAATATTGCTTCTTTTTTTTATTGACTGTATTTCACTAGTAAACACTATAAGCCTATGTACATACAGTAAATCAGCTGGTAAGAATTCAAGTAGTTTAGGGATAAAACTGGCTTGTAGTAATTTGGTTTCCCTCCTTTATAAAGAAAATGAGAAATTCATACAAACTTGAAACTTGTTAAAACTATGGTTTGAGTTTTAATATGTTTAGGATTTTGCCATGAATCACAGAGTTTTTTTTCTATTTCTTCCAAGACCTGTATACAAGTTACAGCTCTAGGATTGTTTGTGAAGCTAGCACACACATTAATATTTACAGTCTTTTTACAGGGAAGAGTAAAGAGAAAATAGAAATGACCCATAAGAGGTACCGGCAGTTCTCTTGTCTGATACATGTCTGATTAGATTTTATCTTCACATAAAATGTAAAGTCTTCATTAAGTTATCTATATCCCTTGGCTGTCAGTGCAGTAGTGTATGATCTCTAGCTTCATGTGCACTCTGTTTTACTGCTTTGCTGAAGGTGATTGCTTTATCAGCCTATTTGAAATCCATTCAAAATAACGCACTTGCCTAACTCTAGTCACTAGCCTAATTGCAACATAACTGTATTAATTTTTCTGCCTTCAGTAACGCAAGGAAGATGCACTATAAATTCATGTGGTCCGTTAAACTCCTTTCTTGCTTGTACAGTACAGAACACTGATAAAAGGTTTTGGATAGTTAACTTGTGTAAGCAGTGAAGAGAAATTAAAAGATGGATACAGTGTAATAGCCATTGCATTTGTTTATTAAGCACTTGAGTCAGAATTGATCAGTGCTTATGTGCCATTCTTAAACTGTCCTGCAGATTTAGGTGAAATCATCAACCATGCCTTTTACATGTTTCTTTTTTAAAGCTAATCAATTTCTTTTTTGTCTTCATGTTGTTGTGTATTTCAGTGCTGCTATAATTTTTTCCATTGAAGTTACAAGTCACATGTGTACACATCCCATGAACCATCATGTTTTGCCAAAGTCAAAATTTTTATTTTAATAAATCAGATATACAGCCTTTATCAAGCATCCAGTCAGCGCACATTGGATTCAAGATATTATCTGATGTTTTCTTTGCCTAATATATTTTTGTATTATTTTCGCTTTAACAGCCTCAAGTACTACAGCCTTCCAGCAGCCTTCCCAGTTCCACAGACCTCGCCCAGGGAAAACTAATAAAAATGCCACATATCGAGGCCCACAGTGAATATCCTAAACATGGTCTGCATGAAAATAGTAATCATCAGAATCAAAATGCTGCAGATGTTTCTCTCACAAATAGCCTCAATAATGTAAACTCTTTAGTGAGCATACAGTTAAGCATGAGAGATGAGAATGCATCATATTTGGAAAATTTGAAAAACAAAAACACTGAAGACCTTGGAGAGGTGGCTAGTAATAAAGAAAGTACATTACTATCTCGTTCCTGTTTTCAGACCTCCACACGAGCTGATGCTAAAGAGGTGCAGACTGAATTAGCTCTGAAAGGTCAACCCTCACTCACAAACCAGGCTTCTCGGCCAAAGACTTTAAGAATCGCAAAGCCCCCAAATGCTTTAGTGCCTCCTACAATGGCCGTTCTCGTACGATCTGCAAACCATTCCGCTGCTTCCAAGGAACGTGAGCTTCTACCATTAAGTAGTTCAGCTCAGCTACAGCCAACATCTAGTCAGGATAACCTAAAGGGTAAACAGAGTCAGAAAGTGTCTAAACTTCGCCCACCAACTACGTCCTTCGTCAAATCTAAGCAAGTGAGCAGTCAGAAATCCACACCAGTATCCACAGAGCCTCAGAACACCTGTTTGAAGACTAACATCCCAAAGCCACCGGTACAGAGAAAGGAAAACGTTCAAACACAGAATACCAATTTGCATTCTGGGGATAGTTTGTCCTCTAATCGGCATTCCCGCCTCCCTAAACCAAAGACACACTGAGAACATACCTACATCTCATTGAATGATGCCATACATTAAACTACTTCCTATGTTAAGACTGTCTTTGAACCTGCTTTACCTACAGCCTGCAAATCCTGAGTGAATATTGAAAGTAGCATCTTTAATGTTTGCTTACTCATCCTGGTATGTTCAGAGGCTCATGTTATGACCTGTGCAGCTTCTTTATATTGCAGGTCTGTATTAAAGATTGTTATTTCCCAGTGTTCTTAGGAATGAAGCAAATACCGAAGTCTGTGGTGGCCATGAATACCAGAATGCTGCACTATGTATTTCAGGATGGCAGAAATAATTTCTTACCTCTGTTTATTTGAGTTATGAGACAATGAAATTACTGTTTGTTTAACTTCTTGGTTCTGAGTACTCACTAGGTTAGAGCAGTGGAAAATCAGACTTGCTAGCAGATGTTTTATTGGCCATAATTCTGACTCTGTATTCCAGAGGCCTATGCAAAAATCCTTGTATTTATCTTAAGACTGACATATTTAATGTTATTTAATCTGATGGGTTGGGTGGGTTGTGTTGTTTTGTTTTGCTGTAATCTGAAGTTGCTCTGTTCTTTATTTATCCTGTTTTCACTGTTCACAGACAATAAGCAGATTTCACAGGGTGAAGTGAATCTTCTCTCTTAAAGATCATCATTTATTAAAATACTGTGGTATGTTTTTAGTCTGTTGAATAGATACATTACTGGGTAGATTTTTGAAACGCAGTGCTAAGGATACTTGTGCAAAACCTTCCAAAATAGGCTCTTTACAAATTGGTAAGTAGGGAGCCTCTGGGAATAAGGGGTCCATAACACCTGTGTCAAGGTTGCACAACATGCATTTTAATTAATATTTTTTAACTTTAATTGTACTACTTGTATTTATTGATTTCTGTTTAACATTGAAAGACTCTGAAGTACCTGACTTGAATTTTGCACAAACTTTGCCATATGTGTAAGAATTTGAAACTATTTTACAGAATAAAACTTGTATGAAAAAGCAACTATTTATAAAAATATGAACCCCACTTGTTTGCTTTGAGCAATCCTACTATGTTCTAGTCCAGAGCTGGTGCTCTTAAGAGTTTGTCAGAGATGTGTATTTTGGGTTTGGTTTGGTTTTTTTTTTAATTTGTGGTTTTTTGTTTGTTTGTTTGTTTGTTTTTCTTGTAATTTCTGAGGAAGTGCATGATAACTGGGAAGGTGTTTTGGGGGAAATAAAGAAAAAAACCCCACACCAACCTGTTCTCTGGGAGAAATATAATTTCTGTAAGTGCTCTGGAAATACACGCCCATCATGGTGCAACTGTGGGACCATGACATTTGTGCTGTGACTTAAATATGTGCATATCCAGTGAAGCTTTCCAGAAACTTAATGTTATGTCCCATCTGCAATTCTATCTTCTTTCCTCTGGAATATTACTAATTGGTTTGGTTGGGGGGTTTTTTTGTTTGGGTTGTTCCTTCACCCCCTTTTTTTTCTTTCCTGTTCTTGGATTGGTTTTAAAATCAGTGGTAGTAGGCTGTAAATAGCTTAGCTCAAAATTGGTTCTTGGACAGCATATCATGTCAGTAAAAGAAACGTTTTTTTTCTAGGCTTTGGCTATGCGATGTTGAGAGAGAGCAGTATTTTCTTTGAGAGAATTGAATAGGTATAGACATTTCATAAATAAATTCAATTATCGACTTCTGTAATATAAGCCCTTTTAATTAGGGGTATCCTGATGGATACCTTAGTTAGAGGGGGGAAGGAAAAAAAATATAATTCTCACCTGAATTTCTCAGTATGTAATTAATACTCAAGAAAGTTTGTGGATTGGTCACACTGTAAATTGTTTTATCCAACGATTAAGTGGAAAAATTAAAAGCTTGGGGGGAAAAAAATAGGTATGGAGGAAGTTCTATTTCAAAACTGATTATATCAATCTGAAATAAGAGACCTGCAGGACTTTCTGCTAACTGTGGTGAAGACAATGCAAGCAAGAGGTAACCAGGGTAACATTGTTACAGTTGATACAGAATCAAAATAACTACAATTCAAGATTGCTGTAACAATTATTCTCCAGGAAAAAAAAATCCTTCCTTGAAACGCATTGAATTAGATGGCTTTTGCTGTAAGTATTTACTTTCAATAAGAAAATAAAACTGACTTTTAGCTGGTCTTGGCAGCTAACTGTGTTTCTTGGGAGCTTAAAGCTGCCTGAGGGAATGATCAGACTCCTGGTTCATTTTCTGGTCCATATAGATTTCTATGGAAGGTGGGAGTTTTTACGTTTACTTTCCTTGAAGAGAAGCTGATTTTATTTTTAGTTTTGTATGATTTTTGGTAAAAAGATTATTTTCACTTAATGCTATTGATATATGTTTCACCATGAATTCTTTTGCTTCATGTTCTAGAAGTATCAGCAGCCTGAATTAATGATGTTAAAATTTTATGTTTACATTTAAAAGTATAGATATCTGTCTGTCTGCACCTTTACTGAAAATTAAGGAACAAAGCAAAGAGATGATCAGTTTTCATAAAAAAAGAAGATAGTTTGTAATTATTTTTTTTCCAGAAAAGCAAAAATATATTTATTCTGTTGGGTTTTTTGTGTGTTTGTTTGTTTGGTTGGTTTGTTTTGTTTTTGTTTTTTATAGCATTTCCTCATTTTGTTCTGACAGATTAGTGAGACATTGAGCTGGAGACAGCAGGATGAGACAAATGCTAGCCTGAATTGTATTTGTATTCAGCTGCTGAGTTCGCATCCCCTTAAAGACAGCTACGTATTTGGCTCTTCAGACTTTACCAGGGAAGGCTCTGTTGCATGTATAGTAAGTCCAGAGTATGAGCAAAGCCTGTCAGTAGATGGGCAGCTGAGAGAGAAAAATTGAAGTTTAAAGTTTCACTTCAGTGAAGGACAGGGGTTGGGAGGAGACGGGTAAGAGGGCTCTGTGTAGAGCTTGTCAAATGGGATTAAGCAAGTATTTTCGGGTAATGTATCTAAGCAAGTATTTTCGGGTAATGTATCTAATGGAAGGTGCAGATACATAATCAGTACTGGTGCAGATTATCTTAAATGTGTTAATTAAATTATATGATATCTTTAGGGTTTTTTTTAGGTTTCTAAAACTGGTTTATTGTATTTTTTGTTGGATTTCTCAGTCTTTTGTGCAATATTCACAAAAGTATTAAACTACTGTTTGGTATGTGTGTACAGAGGCAACTACGCATTTTAACAAATTAATAAACACACATGAAGAAAAGCAAACCAGAACTGCACTTTAAATGAGCTTAATTGCTTGGAGTTGTGCCTAAAATAATCTAGATGCCTCCTGCTGTCTAGTGTTGCTGTTTCCAAGGTATCTTCACATTATTTTCACAGAATCGATAATCACTGTAGCATGTTTAAAAATATTCATATATTATACGGAGTTTTTTGTTGTGCAATGACTTAATTTTACTGTGGAATTTTCATACTGATGATGCGGCTGGATTATTACCTTCCCCTTCCCTGAAGCTAGCACTTCCTACTGCGAATCAAGGCCAACGGCAAAAGTTTCCTAGGACTAGCATAACCCTTAGGGAATAATGTTCCCAGCATACATTTTTATTTGAGAAAAGAAGTGCAATATTATCTCCTGGAACTTCTCAAAATAATCACAAATGCCCTGAAAATACCAAATAGCACTGATTTATTTTTTTTTTTTTCACATAGTTGCAAAAAGAGTGGATTCCTCAACTTTGCATCTCATAGCAGTGAGACTAGACATAGCAACTAGACTGCATCATAGATCAGTAAAATTCATTTCATCCTTGAACTAAATGCTGATTTGTTGTGATGATGCTAGAAAACTGAATACCATGTGTGTGATTTACTTTGCACGTCATATCCATATGCACATTCTGAAGTGTCATACTTGGGGAGGTTGCATGTTGGGGGAAGTACTTCTGGTTTTTCACAGCACATAATACTCCTAATATAGACATTTTCTTGCCATACAAATGGAATCAATTCTTGAATTGGGCCTCTATAGCTATTTCTTATCTTGTTACAGTGCTTTTTCTGAGCAGAGTTGATTTAATACATGATCCTGGTGGTAGATCTCAATGTAGTCATCTCGCAACTATGCTATCAAGGAAATTTAGTCACTGTTGTAAAGCTGCTCACTGCCTGCTTAACTGTAAAAGCACCACAATAAAAACAATATAATTCCAGTGTCAGTGAACTCTTAAATTCAGTACTAGCTTAAACAAGAGGTACCCTTACTATCTGCTTTGTTTCATTTTTTTAACCCAGGCCAGAGTAAATACTGTATATTGGATATTTGCTTGTAAAATTGATTAAAAAAATCTGTATGTAAAAATTCTTTCCTCAGTGTTGCTCTAGTTAATAAAAATAAAAGTCATAATTCTAATAAGTATCTCTGTCTCCTGTCTGTTCACTTGTTTGTTTTTTAAGCCATTGACTGGAGAATTACAGACCTGTAGACAGGAAATTTTGGGGGAGGGGGAGATTATGCTTTTGGTTACTGTGTTTTCTCATGGAATTGTCGTTCTCCATCAGACTTGCAGGCTTTTAGAGTGGGGCTTTTTTATTAAAGAAAAAAAAGACAGAAAAGCTAAACATTTTAATATATTGTTTCCAGGTGAAAAAGGGCTGATGTGGCTAGTTTCTGAAGTATTTTATTTCACCTGTACTGCAGAGTTGAGTATTTCATAGGGTTTTCTTATGTAATTAACTAGTTAAAAATATTATTATAAGAGATTACTTTGAGAAAATTATTTCCCTACAGGAGTCCAAATCAATGCAATGCATGCATACATATAAACATTCATAAAAAGTTCCTGATCATATACCAATATTTTACCCATGGTTTGAATGGTTTATTATTCTTGAGAGAAAGGACATCTGCTCCACTAATTTCATCTAACTTTTTTCAGTAGATGAAAGTTCAAGTTTGAAATTTCAATCACAATTTGGGGATTGGTAAAGGGCAGTCTTGTAGTTTGGAGTAAGAACATTTAGAAAATGCTGCAGACACTTCTAATCCTTAACCTAAGGCTTTATTTTGAGCTTCAAGATGATCTTTAAAGACTTCCACAGGTTTTTGGGATGGGGGAACTCCTGCATAGGGTTGCCAAGTCCAAACACATTTTAGGTACCTTCCTCAGTTGAGACCCAAGTAGGTAATTACATGTAGGTCCTCTTGCCTCATAGTTTCTGCTGGATAAGTGTGCTCTTTATTACTTGGTGGACTAGACTGTGTTACTGTGGTGGATAAGCCTATCCATCTAAGTGTGATCATTGGGTGTGAAACAGCTGATGCAATGACTATGTAAATAGTATCCCTAAAAGCTGTAATTCAGTTTCCCTGTCTTACCAGTCCTCTCGCATCCAAAGGCAAATGCCTTGAGGCAGTGAAGAAGAAACTTCTGCTGACTGGACTGAGTGCAGGGTCTCCTGTCATGCTTTAACCCCAGGTGGGTGGCAACTAAATACCACGTGGCTACTAGCTCACTCCCTGCCTCCCTTCCCTGCTTGTCCGTGGGATGGGAGAATTAGGAAAAGGTAAAACTCATGGGCTGACATAAGAACAGTTTAATAACTGAAATAAAGTAAAATATAATGACAATAAAGAAAAGGGAGAGTAAAAAATTAGAGGAATAGAATTCAAGACAGAAAAGCGATGCACAATACAGTTCCTTGCCACCTGATACCCAGCTTATCCCCAAGCAGCGATTGGTGGCTCCTGGCCAACTCTGTTCAGTTTATATACTGGGCATGATGTGCTGTGGTATGGAAATACCTCTTTGACTAGTTTATGTCAGGTGTCCGGTCTCAGCTCCCTCACAGCTTCTTGTGTCCCTCCTCACTGGCAGAGCATGAGAGACTGAGAAATTCTTGATCAGGGTAAGTGGTACTTAGAAACAGCTAAAACATTGGTGCTTTATCAACATTGCTGTCAGACTGAAGCCAAAACACAGCACTGCGTCAGCTAGTAGGAAGAAAATTAACTCTATCACAAAGGAAACAAGGACATCTCCTAACATTGGAGCAGATCTGCTTCATTGTCATTGGACAAAATATTACATGTGAGGAGAAAGTATTAGATGATGAGAAATTTATGACATTTCATTTATTTTGCAACCAAGAATTAACACCCTTGGCACCTTGTACAGAAATGGTTTATTTCTGAAAAGCATGATTGAACCACAAGAGTAGTTAATATCAAAGCAAACATAACATCAACTAGATTTATGCAGCTGCTGCTTTCCCTAGGTAATGAATTAGCCTATTAGTTTTAAATAAGAATTGTCTTTTAGCAGAGGACACTGAACATAAATGTCACAGATCTAAAAATTAGTTAACCAAATATTAAGTGCTAATTGATCAATGTGAAGCATAAGGTATGGTTTTTCTGTTAGTTCTAGATATTTTCTGTGAAACCACAGGCAGTAAGAGTCCTCAGGGCTAGAATATGGGCTGGTTCTGTATGCTTGCTCAAAGTCTTCACTCAGTAGAGTGGGAGTTCTTAGTATGAAGCTAAAGGCAGAAATAATTGCCTTACATAACAGACCAAACACTCCACTTTAGGAACATTTTCGATTTGCTTATTCCAAAGCAGACCAAAACCTTTACCTTAAAGTAAATTACCTTAAAGCATTTTAAAGCTATTTAAAATGGTTCCATCCAACACAGCCTCTGAAAATCACCTCAGTTGTTGAATGCATTTCATTACAGAGGCCGGCTTTTAAAACCTTTTACAATGCCATCCTCTGAAATAGCCCAAACTCGCAGGCATTTAAAAACAATTGTAGAAATGGGACACTTCAACAGTTACTTTACTTGGGTTTTTTGTTTGTTTGTGGTTTTTTTTTCTGGAAATTCTTTAGAAATGCAGCAATTTGGGAGAAACATCTAGATTTCAAGGGAGCTTCACAGTCTTGATAGAATGTGGTTCTCTTAATGCCTCTCCAATCAAAACAATTGTTCAGATTTTATTCTGATGAGACCTCATAAATCATTATCTTGGGTGTTATGGGTAGAAAAAGAAGCACCCTTGAAATCAGCCTGTGTAAGTTTTCCTATTTTCCTTATGATCATCAGTATGGAACAGCTTTTCTGCATACACAGTGGTAAGTCTAGGGTTGGTAAATACCACTAATTTAGCTACAGCACAAGTGTACGCACATAAAACCTATGAGCCATCAAAGACTTGAATCACTCAGTCTGATAGATTTCAGTGCTTAGTAATACGAAAGCCCAGCGATTCCTAAAATTCTTTCCTCCATTTTAATTGCTACTCAGTTTGACAAACCATACTAATCATCCATGCTACCTTTAACCTCTGTGCCCTAATTTCCTCATATATAAAATGAGAATAATATCAGTGGCAGCAAAGTCAAGACTATGCTAACAGCATGATAAAATTCCCTGAGGAAGTGAATCCTTCCTCTTTTTCTTGAATATTATGTTAATCTCCCTGCATTTGCCTGCTTAGGAGTCTTCAAAGACCTGAGCTAGATACAAAGCTCAGGTTTTTAATAAAAAGAAAATCTTAAAATAATTACTTGCAAGGCAAGTTTCGTGGATCTTACTGGAACCATTTCAGTACTAGTAGATCCAGTGCATTTACAACTTATTAGGGTTCCACAGCAGTTACTCGCAGGAATTCTTAAAGTGTAAATGAGAGGGAATAGTGTCTCTGAGTTACACGCAGCACAACAGAAAAGTATTCTGAAGCCCTGTAAGAAAGTTCTTATGGCAATATGTATTTCAAACAGTACACTGACAGTATAATGGGCTAGTAGGAACCTGTGTCCTTATCTTCCTGAGAGATCTCAGAAGTATACGTTATGTTTATACAAAAAGTTGTGAGCTTATGCAATAGGTTTGGGTTTATGCAAACTGATTTGAGTGATCAATTTCTGTGTCCTTCAGACTGCTACTGGCAACTCTTGAGTTCAGTCTTGGATTATAAACCCTTTCAAGTTCTGCTGTGTAATTTCAGTGGATTGTTGCTGTGTTTTTTTGTTTGTTTGTTTGTTTGTTTGTTTTGTACTAGGCTAGCAACATAGAAACCCCTAATCACAGGTAAGAGCTGTTTGTGTGACATGTTGTATCAAACCGTAGCAGCGAAGCAGTTACTGCTGCGAGATACACAGCAGAAGGTTGTCAAGCTAAGTTGATCCTTCCAGGATCTGAACTTCTGTTTCTGAAAAGTCTATGATGTTCAAACCATATGCTTATAAGCTGTTGCAGATTTGGTGTCACCATGCAGGGAAGCTTAATGATACACAAGCTCTCTGCTAATAATACTCCTGTGTATTTTATGCTGGCATTCAATTTCTTACTTCAAAAGAGTTGGTTAAGGACGATGTGTGTGTGCATTGTATTAATGGCTGTGGAAAGCTCTGTGTGTGGCATTTCTGGGACATGCAGGCTATTGAAAGAATACTGTGTAGTTGTAGTTTGCATTTATACATGCAAAATATGTATTTCCTTTTTGCTTCTAACGATATTTTTCAGAGCTGCTCTGAGGGTGTTAATTTTGTCAGGGGATTATCTTTGACAGTTATTGTTCTGTTATGCAATATTGTCTGATTTCATACAAATGCATTTCTTTTAAAGGAGAAATAGGGTCATGGAGGTTATTTCCACACTGCAGTGTTACATCTCTTAAGTACAGTTAAGCAGTGGTAGCTGCTCTAAACTGAATACCACTTGCATGTGCCTTACCAAACATGCTTTAGGCAGTGTTTGCAGGGTAAATAACAAGGTCTAATAAAAGTAAAGCATTTGGTAAAGCACTTATAACTCTACTGACAGAAAAGGATAAGAATTAAGTGTTATTATTTTAATTGTAAATGCATAAAAAGCAGGTAGGTAAAAGTAAGTAAAATGAACTGCTTTGTTTGAGATAAATCCCATAGAAACATACTTCTATCTACTCCTTTCCCCTCTTCAGATTGGCATAAAAGAGATCTCACGTTTTCATCTGTTTCAATAGCAAAAATTTCCGTTCTTGCTCTTCCTCCACCCATTTTAATACAGACAGAAGACTGGACTTTCGCTCCTGTGAACAGGAGAGGGCAGTGCAATGCAAGCAGCCGAAATACAGCGCGGTTCTAACCATGGCATTTGTGTCTAATTTCTGTATGTCAAAACATCTTCCTAGGCATAGATGGGGCTATGCCTTTTTGGCTAACATACCGATCATTTGTCTCCTTATCCTGCCCTATTTGCTTTGATGGAACAACCCCAAACTAAGCAATACTGATTAATTTTTTTTTGGTAAGCAGGAGCAACCTTGCTCCGTGAAAAAAATGTTACCATCTGTTTGGAAGTGCCGGAAGTAAAACAGACATTGACAACCTTAATCGAAGAATCTGTAGAACTTGAACTGGAATAATTTAGTTGTTTCCCCTTCTTGGTCTCTGTGACAGGCTTGTTTTGTTTCAGCCTGCTGTATTTCTCATTCACCTCACTGACTGCTGAGGCTGGAAATCCACAAGGGATATAGGAGATAAAGACTGAACGTGCAAATGTGTCTGCAACTACAAGCCCCTGTAGAAATCTTTAACTGCTCTTTCAGTGTGCAGACATACCCTGCAGAGAAACTCCTTGCTGCTGGGAAGAGGTGTTCTCTTTGCTATACTGCAACAATTTCCTGTGCTGGTTGTCACTTCTAGAATATTACTTGAGGAGGACCTATGTGTGTTTTCTTTCCTGTCTAACTGAGCATAATCTTTACTGCATATAGCATAGGTTAAGTAACCAGAAATAGTTACCACTGTTGGGTCATCAGTTTTCAATGAGCTATAAATGAGCCTGATCTTTTGAGCGTACTTTTTTTACCTCTTTAAAATAAAAATAAAAATTACTCCTAAAGTTCCTTGAATGTAGTATCCAGTAGTTAACACTTCCTCCTTAGGCCTTCAGCAGCAGAAATTATCACTTGTGTTGCCTGCTTATACTACCATATTTCATTTCCCAGCAGTCTTGGTTGTCTATTGTTTTGTTATGATTTGCACTTGGATATGCAGTGGTTATAGCAGTGAGCAGCCTGCTGCAATAAGCCTTCCTTTCTGCAGAGAAGGAGGCTTTTACATATGAATATGTTGAGAACTTGGTTTAATTTATTTACCACTGAGAATGCACTGAAATCCAGTAAGAATACTTAATGTGGAACAAACGTGGGGACAAGCTTATTTCTTTGGATTTTATTTTTGTGAAATATGAGGCCTGTTGTGATCATATTAATTTAAAGATAACGTTTCCACAAGCAGAGTATGAATTAAGGTTAGAAGAATTTATTAATTATATGTTACTGCCCTGAATTAGGATAGAAAAAAAGCAGGCAATTTTTCAGGGAATTAAGTTGGTGATGCATTATACCTGAGGCTTTGCATTGTGTCTTGCTTGTTTGTAGCTCAGGCTACAAACCTTGGGCTCAGCCATTTTTTTCCAGCAGTTCTTTCCAGTACACAAGGAAAAAGATTCTTAATGACCCCTAAAATGCACTTGTTTGAAAATTTCCCTTTGAACCTTCAAGTACATTAAGTTCATGTTAGCCTGTCACCACATTCTCATACAAGTTTTTTAGTTCTTATTCGTGTAATTTTTTCTGGCCTCTCTTCTCTGAAAAACTGGTTTTTCTTATTTTGACTGATAACAAAGAAATCCCTTTTAAATGACAATTTATGTTAATTTTAACAGTAAGCAATCAGGGTTTTATACCTTGGTGTAAGCTCTGTGGAAATACAACATGGTACTCAACAAATGTGCTTTCTACTGCTAGATCTGTGTGGTGATCTCAGGATAGGAGTGCTTTGTACCATTATCAAGAGCAATTCATTTTTTTCAGACGGAATCCAGCAGAGGGAGTTTTTTGGTTATCTTTTTTTTTTTTTTTTTAATGTAATGATGGCTTTTTCTCCTATGTTCCACCGATGCTGTAATATGAATTATGGTTGCTACGTGCCACTGAAGCATGAAGAACAGGAAAGCAGTACTGACTTATGCCACTATAAAAGGTTTGTCAGTAGCTGTTGCAGGCTGGAAGGAAGATGCATTACTGAAGCTGTATGAGAAAGCTTGTAAAATCTCTTGGAGGAAGGACTGGCCATGCAACGAGCATGTTTGCCAAGCAGTAGAATACAGAGCAGGCTTACCTGAGACTGCAGCAACTTCAAGACCAGAAGCAAAACACCTACATTAATAACTATGCCTCTCTCATTTACATGAAAATGCGCAGCAGCTCAGGTTGGTGCTAGTTTAGGCACCTGTTAACCACATCATGTTCCAGTATATATGTGCCTTCTTGTTTCTCTTTGTTTCCCGTTTCTGCCCTTGCAAAATAAATCACAGACAGCAGAGCAGAGCTTACAAAGGCAGTTCTTTTTGAACTTCTAAAGAAAGCATATGTATGCAGAAGGTACCTAGCCAGGCTTGAACCTCACTGTATGTATGTGTGCGTATTTTCTAACACAAAAGAAAATGGGGCAGTGGAAGATGCATTTTAATATTTTCTGTCTTGCCAGCTGTATCATACTCAAAGTAATACTGATGCAGGGTCTGGCAGAAAAGATTGATTTCTATCTTGAACTATTTTGACTGCCCTTCCAAAAGGTTGTTGCTTTTCCTTTGACATCTTCAGTACCACTATGGACCTGATCTGCCCTGTCCAAGTTGAGAGAAGGAGTGCTGGAGGAGTTAAATGTTTGGGATGCTGCATCTCTGCAGATGTGACCATATCAGTTTCATCCTCTTTCTTTTTTTACCCTAGGATGTTTTCATACACATATACAGACTGTCACCTGCCATGTTTCTCCACAGTCCCTCTAGCTGTTCACATATAAGGCTTCCTTTTATTTGTAATTATATGTAAGTGTATCAGTCCAGTAACATAAAGCATTCTGAATCTTTTCCCTTCCTCTTTTCTAAAGCTATCTCCTGACAATTTATATAGCCTAACTTTTGAGCTCTACATCATTTTACCTGCTTTTCTTGTCAGACCTAGATTACATTTGGTCTTGGCACTACTTGATTATTGGTAACTACTTACTTGGTCCTCTCTTCCCTAGTGACCCATAGGCATTACCGAGTTCATCATTTTATCGCCTGACTACAGAGGACACAAGCCTTTCAACAGCACAGTGCAGGTACGCAGTGAATTAACCTTTTACTAACAGAACCAAGAAAATCACTTTTCAGTCCCGAGTCTGATCCTCAGAGATGTTTCCTTGTTGTCTAAAGCCATATTGTCAGTCTCTGTGCTAGTGAGGGTATGGGAATAATTAATTCTCAGCTTTGGGGTTTGAGTTAGTTTGTGGAGAAACTCAGCAAACACTCTCTGAATTCATTTTAAGTCAGCTATTGATAAGTCTCTTTAAAGCTGCAGCTTTGGTAAGGATTCCACTTGTTTTCTTCCTTTAATTTGATCCATTAAAGCATGCTGTGATAATCTCTCATCACACCTTTGGCACTTGCCTGTGTCCTGACTAGCTGCAGCTGAGCCTGCTGCCATGGCAAGACACCTGAGCGAGCTCCACTGGAAACACTCAGCCCTGAATCCAACAGCAGCTGTGCCCCAGCTGCTAGTAGCCATGTGCAGAGCTGTGGCTTTGTTTTCTTTGTTAATTTTCTTTCTTTGGAAGGTAATGGCCATGGGTTAAGCAGGCAGTTTCCCAGGATGGACCATTCATTCAGATATATTTTGTTTGGTTGGTTTGTTGGGCTCTTTGGGTTCTTTTGTTGTTTGGGGGCCTTTTTTTCTGCACAGAGCTGACTGAAGTGCCTTCCTATCATCAGGAAATCTCTGTCTGTTTGCCCAGGTGATGAATGTTCTGCAGAAGTTCTTATTCGACAGTGCAGCAGTTGTTAAGTTTAAATTGGATGCACACTAGTACTTTGGCTTTCTGTTGGTTGCAATGAGCGCCTGTCACAGCTGACCTGATGAATCTCATGATGCTGAACGTGAGTAGCGCCAGGGATTACAGGAAACTTGCTCGCACAACTCAGGGGTCTCTCTGACTTTCATGCTTTGTGACATTTTCTGTGGTCTGCTGTTTTGCAGAAGTTGTGGTTTTGCCTAAGGCAATCCTGAGAGTCCTGTGATCCCTAGGAGCATGTTGGGCCTTGTCAGACCAGGAGGAACCATACATTGGAGTGTAGTCAAGGTCTGGTGCAGATTTCCACATCTCTGGAGATTTCTGGAAGGTGAATTGCCATTGGCAGGCATTATGCTGGTGAGTGATGAGCCCTAACTGCCTTCCTCTCAGTGTGGAGCCAGCTGCACTCTGGCTGGGGTTTTATCTTCTGGGCTGCCTAGGGTAGTGGGTTGGTGGGGTGACTGCTTGAGGGTACAGAGTTTGAACTTCTGCCAGGCTGGGCAGGATGGCTGGGAATGGGAAGAGCCAGGTTGTGCCACAGGACAGCTGAAGCACCTGGTGTTGAACCAGTCTAGGACAACCAGACTCTTGGAAAGGATTTGCAGTGTGTGTTACTGTGTGTACGTGTGATTCATGAAGGGTTTGAAAGGTGCAGAAGGTTTCTTGGCACTTTTAAATGCTGTTACTTTCACTTTCTAAATAATGGGAATGAACAAAATGTTGCTCAGTTCTGAAAAACAAAATTGTTTTCATTTTCTTGTCCTGGTGCTTGAGATGCTCCAGGGAAGGCAGTTCAGTGTCCTTTTACTTTGAACATCATTGTTGTTCAGGTGACACTTGTATCTATTTCACCACCACCTAATTAGGACCTTATGGACTCACGGAGCTTACCAACATGTGTGCCCTAGTCAAACGATGCTACTTTTTCCTGTTCAGGTCCCAGCAATATTTTTTGAGCCAAGCTGAAAGTCAGGCACAGTGGCAGACTTGGAGGTTCTGCTGACGTATCTCCTGGGATAGAGCAGGAGACAAAATTCTGACCCAGCATCAGCCACTCCTGCTTTAGTAGATTTAATTCTGCAGTCAAGTAATCAAGTAATGGTGTGTGCAACATAGCTGATGTTCAGCGTCCTAAATCAAAAGATGAAATGGTTCCTGCGTAATGCGAGCATTCTATGGACTTCGTGTATTTGTGTGTAAATGTTTTTGCATTGTATTATTTGCTTCTGCAATGCCATTCTCACAGAAAAACATGCATTTCATACAATGAATTTCCTCACTATTGTCTGATAGCTTATTGCCAAGTTGTGGCTACTAAACTTACGGATGCAATTGCTTTCAGGTAGTTTCGTGGGCTGTGGTACCAAATGCTTTGCTAAAACCCCAAAAGGTGTAATTTTTGACAGTGCAGGGGATATTATGGATGAACAACAAAGATGATTAATGCATCTCTTGTAAACACTATCTCTCACTAATCTCTGTGTTTCTGCTGTTGGCTGAATAAAATGCTGCCCACTGAGATTCCTGCTTCAGCTGGTGCTCCTTTGGGTTCTGATAAGTGTGAGGCTTCTGAGCTACTGCTCATTATTATTAATTAAGGAGCAGCTCTGTTCTTGACAACCTCAGGTGCAGCTTCATGAATCAAGTGTGTTAAATGTGCTGAGATGGTCAATGGAGAGAGGGATCTGTTGCTTTGTAAAACCAGAACCAATGGTTTATAATATAATGACTTTGGGGCTATTTTATTTGTAAGTTAATTGTTATATGATCAACCATAAAAGGTGGTCTAGGAAGATCTGCTGTCTTTTGACAACTTTTGCTCTATGATTGTCCTTCACTTCCTATTAGAACAATTGGGAGACAGATGCATGTTTTTTAATTGGTTTTTAATTACTCTCAGCTCTGGGAGGTGGTGACTGAACAGACATCCAATTTATTTATTGATCTCTGGACACAACTCTGAATTATTCTTTTAGCAACATTTACTACTGAAAAAGAATTAATAGAAAACAGTAAGTAAAACAGCAACCAAGTTATGAGCTGGTGCTCAGCTGAGTTCCCTTCTGTCTTTTCCAAAAGCCGTACTCAGGAATGAGCACAGCTTGCATGAAGAAGCCAAGGGCTAGTTACATTTGGAACAAAGAACTGAAGGATCAGATCATAAATTCAGGCTGACTAAGCATGTGCTGAAGTTCCCCTACCAGAAGGTCTTTATGTCCTCCCTGATAGACTGTAGTGGCTTCTGTACATGCTGTTTATCATGTTGCAATTTGAGATTCATAAAGCTGCTACTTGAAGCTCATTTTGAACATTTGCTGAGCAGTATTTTCTCAACAGAGCTGCAGTTGGACTGGATGCACTATTCAGAGGTGCTGAGCAGTGCTAGCATGCTTTTTCACCTGTATTATTCCCTGCTTTTTGTTTGGAGTTGTTATTGCTGCCTGGTCTTGCAGAGTGCAGGGTGTGGAAGAGCATGTTGTAAACATGAAGATGAAATTATTTGCATTTTTTCTGTTTTCCAGATGCATTGCTATGTTTAACGTGGACTGCATTGGTTCCCCTCCTCTGCTATTTAGCGGTTTTATAGGCCGTGTGTTGAGCCAGGGCAGATGAACCCACCAGGGCTATTAATTCTACCTCATGGTTCTAAGCCTGATGACCAACAGCAAAATTACTGCTCACCTGAGGATGGCATAGGTTCCTGTGTGCCACCCCCCCCAAGTATAACTGGTTTCAGAGAGCTGAGCTGCCATCAGTGTCTTTGTTCTTGCCCAAGTCTACTTCAGACACCAGCCACGGGTATATTTCAGGAGGAAAAACCCCATGCTTTTGGAAGTCAGGCTTGTACAGGAGTCATTTGAGGGTGTTTCAAATGACTTACCTTTGGGGTAAGATATAAGGCAACAATCTGAAAACTGGAGGGAAGAGAATCCATATGGACATTGCCCACCCAGAAGGTTGCAAAGATTTTATTTGCCATCAACAAAGCTTTAGTTTTGTGAACGATCAGCTGTGGCTACCTCTTGCTTGAATGGGAAAAGGAACAGGCAGATAGGATATCTTCTCTCCACTTCCACCAGTAATTGTTTTCCTGGGTTGAATGCAGAAGGAAGATGCTGCTGCGTTGGAGAGTGGCTATGTTAGTGAACAGCATTTTGCGAGAGCAAGCATCTCTTTGTGCACTGGGCCAAGCTGGGTCACTGGTGGCATGAGCTTGATAATTAAATCTTGGAGGAGCTGCTAAGTTGTTTCCATCCGTTGCCTGCATGTAGTAATTAAAAGACCTTGTAATTACTGGAAATCAACTGGAACCTGTCAATTTGAGCTCTGTTTTGGTGGTGAAGATTTGCACAGCAAAGCAGTTAGTTCCTTTTACAGCTTCCATAGCTCAGAGCTTTACATGACCCTATGAATAGCTAGTGAGGCTTTGCAGCTGTGTTACACATAGTCTCCCTGTCCAACTGGGGGCGGGGGGGGGGAGGTGAACTCATTAAGTATGTTGAACGAGCCTAGATCTTTCATTTTACCTGTAAGTATACGAGATTGCCACTCTAGTGATATCGGAACCTGTGTGTTTGTGGAAGGGAGGGAATCCTTGGTTTAAATACATGTGTGTATTTCCTTGGCAATGAGAAAAGACTACTAAAATAATAATTAAAATAAACCCAGTAACTTCCTTCGCTCATTGTTAAGACTGCAATGCAGAGCTCCCAGAATGAGGAAGCTGCGGCAGTTGGTTGCTTGTGCAGTCTGTTAAGTGATGTCAGACTATTTTTTATTCTGCTGTGGAGCTGATCTCACTGAACAAAATTCAGGATTTCTTTAATACTCAACGTTTACATCTCACTTACCTGTGCAGAATATGAAATAACTGCCTGCCTTCTGGGCTTTAAATGGAGCCCGTTGCCAGGTTCTCAGGACAAATGAGGGGAGCTTCAGAATCAAGTATATGGAGGGTTGCAGAATCAGTGCTACAGATAATTTTCTGTACAGTCTGGCCAGTGCCTCTAGAGGGGATTATGTTATCCTTCCTCTTCTACAAATTGTCTTAAGTGTACCTGCTCTGAGAGAAACTACATCTGAAGCAGAGCCAAAGTCCCTTTTTTTTCACTGTCAGATTGTAGCATATGAATTAATTAGAAGGAGTTCAGAACATGGAAACAAAGTTGAGGAGACCTTGAAGGACAGAGCCACAGCAGAGACTGGGTACCAGGATCCTGCAAGCGC
The DNA here is from genome assembly GCF_963264785.1 of Psittacula echo. Taxonomy (NCBI): domain Eukaryota; kingdom Metazoa; phylum Chordata; class Aves; order Psittaciformes; family Psittacidae; genus Psittacula; species Psittacula echo. Next base: position 50,905,044 of record NC_137743.1, read on the forward strand.
TTCTGAAAAGCTATTTTATATGTGCATGAAAAGACACAGATTAAATAGATTTAAGGGGACAGTAGTCTGAAGTGTGTGCAAGTGTATGCATGCGCACATTCTCAAAGTAATATATGCGTTTGTGACACTGAAAGCAGCCAACAGTACAAACAACTTGTACAAATAATGTGGAAAGCATTAGCATCAGAAAAGGAGAGAAGGGGCTTTGAAGTGACATAAGGAAAATTTAAATTTAGAAAATAAGTTGAAATTAAGAAAAAATAGCAGGAAAAGTAAGTGAACCTACTGTCTTTTAGGTCCCTGGCCAAGTCCACTGGTCAACACTTGTGCACATGCATTGGGCAAAAACTGAAGACTATGCAGAACATTGTGCTGTCCCTTGCCTTGCAATATCTGTAGGAGCTATAAACTGGGAGGAGCAGCTACAATGGCTAGCCGTCACTAGGGACAGAAATTCCATATCCTGCTCCTTCCTGACTTTTGCAGAAAAGGCTGTGCAGTAGTAAATCTGGAGAGAGATCAGGTGTAGCTTACAAGTACCTACACCTTCCATTTCTTTGTGAGCATCCCTCTGCACTGCTAAGGGAAATTACTATCATCTGATACCTGGGAAAATATGGAGGGAATCACCTCTTACCTACAGCCCATCAGCCCGTGCTGAGCGAGGCTCACTTAGTGAGATATATCGGCAAATCCTCAGGCTGCCTCATAAACTGGCTTGGTCTAGCCACTGTGTGTATTGTGCTGCCTGGTAATTGTGTGGGAGTGGGATGTGATTTCTGTTTGATGCTGTTCAAGCAGGGATTTGCTTTTACTTGCACAGTTTGTATTTAACAAAAGCATGTATAAATGGGTTCTGCTCAGTGATCAGCAGTATCAGGGCAAAATGAGTGCTTTATATATTTGAGGCAGTGCTGCTTAGGTCTTAGATCTCTAATTCTATCCTTTTTGACTGGATTTTCTTTATCTGTACACTAAGCAAGGCTCTAGTACTGTAGTTCCTTTGGCTTGTATGGTAATTGCATTAACCAGAGATCCTCCTTCTTGTTCTAAAGCACAGGGATGTTTTCTCTTTTTTTGTGAAAACAACCGTTAGACTGAAAATGCTTTTTGAGATTACTAATGATGATGTATATGTATCTTTTACACAAGCGTTCTCTGTTGCATGGCTGGGAGAATACGTTCCATTAGGACTCTATCTGTTTGTGGTTTGAATATTTTCTTCCCGAACAGTCCTCTTCATGCAGAGTAGAGCAGCTTGAACTAGTTTTTCAGAGGAAGCCAGACTTGTTGCAATGAGCAGTTTGTGTTAATTACTGTCCCGCTGACCTTTGTTTAGATGGAAAACTCGCCATTTGATTCAAAAATGCAGATCTGTTGCTGCCCTGATTAAATTGCTTCTACAGGTCCATAATTTCTGTCATACCTCAGAGTAATTATATGCTTTCAAGCTCCTGTTACAGTTCTGATGACAAGGTTGGCAGAAAAACTGTGTGGAATCCTTATCCCAGAACTTCTCTTTCATCAAAGACGTGCCTGTCTCCTTCCACTCATGGTTGAAGTAGCCTTTCTCCATTAAAACTGGGAAACTTGTGTCTCCTTTTGCATGTTTTGGTGATTTTCTTCCCTTCTCGCAGCAGAGGCAAATTCCTGTAGGACCTGTAGCTTGCTGGTTCAAATTGCTACTGTAATCAGGAATCATAACTTGCCTTCTCAGCAGGTCCTTGAACAACCGAGATATTCACTGGCCAACTTTGCAGGAGTGGCCATGGTAGGGTTTCTGCACAATCTTTCCAGGAGCCTGCTCCTGTCACAATGAACCTGAATTTGTGCTTCAGTGCAGATTTTTAAAGTTTGTTCCCAGGATCCAGAACTCTAAATCAATCAATCAGGAGGATTGATCTACAAGTAGGTTAAGAAAATAATTGAGCTATACTACCAAAGACAAATGAGGCCCCAAGACACTGAGAAGAATGTAGGCATTGACCAGGGGTGAATAGACATGTCTATATCTGATATAATGGCCTTGTTAAAATGGCATGCCACCTCTCTGGGATCTAGAAAGTATTGTATTAGAAGACATTCCTTCCTGAAAGGTCCCAGAATTGGCTTATCCAAAACGTGAGATGCAGGACTTCCAGCTGCTGATTTGCTGCCAGAGATTTTTGGAAGATCCACCTTATTTTAGCAGCTGCTTAGCCAGTTTCAAGTGTAAAAATGCATGATGCAGTGGGCAAAAAGCTGGCAAAACCCCCAAGTCAATCTGTCTTTGAAGAACAGAATAAAATGCTTTGGAAGCTTCAGTACCTTTTCCCACATCTGAGAAGCTTAGCAGAATAGAGCCCTGTGCAATGAAGCATGAATGGGAGCTGCCAGAGTCTTCCACAAGGCCTTTTCTGAACTGTTGGTTTTGTAAAAGCCAAACTTCATATTCATCCTGTCCTCTTTCCTGCTCTAACAGCACCCCATTCCTCAGTCTCCCCTCCCTCCTGCCAGCTGCTGAATTGCAGGAAGGTGTTGGAACATTTCACAAGTAGTTTTCAAAGCCTTTTTAGGGATTTTAACTGCTCACTTCCTGCTGTTCTTAATGGAGACAAGCAGCTAAATCCTGAACTTGAAAACCTGAAAAGGTCAAGGGAAGTTAAACTCCAGGTATGTGGTGTTTCAACATTGTCCCTGTGCACAGTAGGAGCAACTGTGACAGTGTGTTGAGTACACAAACTGCCCGTCTACCGAGCCTTCCTTTAAGCACCTCTGTGGTACCTAATATACTAGCATGGCCATCATTCATCATGCTACTGAAAATAACAAATCTGCATGGCCAGCACTGGTGCAATCACTGTGGGAAGAGATTGCATGACACAAATTTATCCAGGTAGATGTAGTCCTGGAAAATACATGTTGGACAATCTTAGATCTCCACTTTTGAAGACTGAATATGGATTTGCTTTCAGCTTGGCTTTCTAACTGAAAAGTGTCTTAGCCAAACATGAAGTAAACTGGAAAGCCATTAGGTACTGGATGAATGGCAGAGAGACTTTTTCTTGGTCTAAGCTGGAAGTTTTCTAGGGGAAGAATGTTTGCATCTGTACCTTCTTGGAACGGAGTAACTTGGTTGCAGCAGTACTTGAATAGATCCACAAGGATTTTATGTTGACATCACTGAAGAATTTGTATCTCTAAATGGTTTAATTTGCTAAGTGTTTTTAAAAGAATTACCTTAAAATTCCAGGTTGAGATGCTTCCTATGGGATTTCTCTGAAATTGTTAAAAAATGTAATTCCATCCCTGTTTAAACCAGCTACGGCTTTTAGCTGACAGACTTACAGTGCCTCGTGATGTATGGCTTATTTTACAATCCTAATTAGACTACTGAAAGAGTTAATAGATATACATTTCAGAGGCTGCTTTCAACATCTTCATTGCAATATAACTTAAACTTGTGTGAGGTGCATTTATCTACATAAGGTAATCAAAGCAGCCTGCAAAGTGTTAGTAGATGTTTATAAGATTTTCCCTGTACTTGGTATTATCAATCCTTTTCATGTTTACATGTGATTCACCAGTTACTCATGCATTTTCTTTTGGATTTTGAATACTTGGGTACTTCCAGTGATATCTGTATTTGGTTTTGTTGTTGTTCTCAGTCCTGGAGTGAAAACAAGTGCTAGAAACTTATTCCATCTTATGTGATAGTATTTTTTTTATTTGTATACAGATCATTCCATTAATGGACTTCACAGAACCTAATGGAAGTAAGATGTTATATTCTCTCAAAGATGGGAGCAATTAGAGGAGGAAGATGCTGAAGCATTATAGTTACTACCAGATATGAAGTTAGCGATATTCTTGGACCACATCTCAGACCTTTCAGATATATTACTGGTGGAGAACACTGTATATTTGTTGTCATTATGAAATCATGATGAGAACTTTTATGAAAAATGATATGACAGGAGAGAACAGATTTTTTTTTTTTTTTTTTTTAGTCTATCTACCATGCACATTTCTTAAACAAAAAATGTGTTGTTGATGGGTTTAGGCTTCTCATAGCTTGTCTGTGGGTACAAACAAGATGGCGATTTAATACTATGTCAAAATAATACGCCTAAACAAGATTGAAGTGTTTAAACAGGAAATGTTTGGTTTTAGTATTCAGCCAATAACCCCTTATTAGCAAGCTACTGATGATATCCATTCACAGGAAGAGATTGCTATTCAGTCTCCATGGGAGGGAGCTGAGGGACTTGAGCATCCAACCAAACAACTTGGCCCTTGTCACCTTATGGAAACAACTAGGTGTAACTCTGTTTTGTGTGAGCTGCATACATATGCTTCTCATTTGCTTTTGTTTTTTAGTCCTGGATATAGTGCAAAGTACCAGCCATGGCATAAATGGTCTCGGAAGTACCTGTTACCATGCTTTTACCTGCTACCACCGTTGTCATGGCTGAACTGTGCTTCAGGGCTGACAGCACGTGTGAGTATTGTCACATGCATCTCTGAAATGGCTTGAGATTAAGGTCCACTTTCCCTTTTCTAGATGTTATTTTACTCGTTCTCAACCAGTGGTCTCTGCTTTCCCTGAGTTTTGTTTCTGTAAACTAAATTGACCAAATTATGCTCAGGTACCCAGGCTTGCTGATCAGGTTGTAAAAAGCTACCAACTGAATAAAAGCCTTAACAGCATTTTGGACCATTCCCTTGAATTTACAACTTAACTGTGGAGCGGCTGCCTTAAAGAATTAGGAGTGTGATACACCAAACTTACCACCTTTAGATTACTGTCTTAAGTGATTAAGAACTGAGCCTGCATCAGTAATTAATCTGCTTTGCTGTATGAGGTCTGGGTTCATTTGCTAGTTTGACCTACGTACGACCTGTGCCAATCTTTTCATGGTGTCCTGGGTTCAGCTTTTTGATGGAAGCTTTCCCAAATATTCTCTTTTCCTGCCATTAGTTGACTCTTCAGTATTTCTTTGTTGTGTCTTTCTTGAAACAGCTTTCAGCTCGGATGTGCTGTTAAAGCACATAGGCATCTATCACACATTCAGCAATGGCCCATTTGCTTTGTAAGTTTCTTTTGGCTGTGAAACTGCTCTGTGCTTGAGGTTGGCTTTCTGCTTCTTATTGTAAGTATGAAGATCCTGCTGGAGAACTGCTGCAAAAGAATTCTGGGTTTGCTGGAGTGAGTGTGAGAGTTCAGCGCTATTTTCATCGCTCTGGAAATGGTACTGTGTGGAACATACTGCCAGAAGAGATGAGAAATCTGCACCTGGAGCTATGTTCAAAGGACTGGAAGAAGTGCCTCAGCAAGACATAAGATGGTGGGACTGAAGGTCTAGGTGCAGTATGAGATGGTGTGTCAGGAAGCCAGCCTTAGCATGTTTGAAACAACCTAATAGGTTGTTTTCGACCTAATAGGTTATATAGCTACTTTGGAGAAGTTAGAAGTACATGAAAATATATGTATATATAAAAATAGAGAGCACTCCATTTCTGAGTAATATGAAACATCAGTCACAATCCTTATCTCATGCTTTGCATTAAGGTTTAGTGCCCAAGCATCTTAATCTGTGATGCTAGGACTAATAGTGTTAACAGTGTTTTAAACACTTGCCTGTCCTTGTTTTAGCAGTGACCACTTTCTGAAGTATGGGGTCATTTCCCTCTACAGAAACCACACTTTTTTCAACAGCACTAAACAATAGATTTCTGGGTTTCTTTCCAGAAAAGGTAAACCTCCCTGGGTCTTATTTTGAGAGATTTCAGTTTGTGTGCTTTTCTGACCTCACATCCTGGGCTGGGGTTGAAGAATGGACATTCATGATCTGGTCCCACTGACTTGTAAAGAAAGAACTCTTCCCTGCGCCTATTTACCAGGTTTTAAAAAAATAGAGCTGTGAAGATTTCACTCTCCTTACTGAGCTGTATTTATCTGAGTAATTCTGCAGTTGGTGCTCCATCTTCCGCCCCCCCAGATCTTCTCAAATCAGCTTAGAGGGAACTTCAGAGAGGCAATGTTAAGAACAGCCTTGTAAATGTAAGTATGCAGTCAACGACTGTTCACTCTTCCTTCCCTTTTGAGAATGGAGCTGAGCAGCAGCAGGGATAGAAGTGAACACTTCTTAATGAAAAGCTGTTCTGAAGATCGGTGTTTAAAGGAAGATGGAAGGTGGGACTTGACTGTCAACTACCTCTTGTATGCCAAATTTTATATGTCATTTAGAGTGTGCTGATTGCCAAGAAGTAGTCTCTGAGCTGAGTGGATTTTTTTCCTTTCACATTTTCAGGTTCGTGTTTATCATTGCAGTAACAAAGATTGTGAGAACAGCTTATACACATGTCATTCCATCACAGTGAAGCCAGAATGGGTCTTCATTACTCTGTGTTTCTACATGTTAATGTGGCAGGGCAGCTGTTTCAAGCAGGGCATATCTATGTCTGTGTATTTTCTCACTTAATGTTTAGTGCAGTTACTAATTGTGAATTTGCGATGGTTTTCCAGTGTAAGGTAGGTAGTGTATTATTGTAGCTCTTTAGCTAGGGATTACAGCTGAAGTTGTCTATTGAACTGTCCTGAGGGCAACATAGTCCAATGGCTTACCTACACGTGCAATGGAATAGAGATATACTAGAGGCCAGACCATGGTGGATTGATGGCTACACCCTAAAGGTGGAACTGGCAAGTGGCAAACACTCCTGGTGCTGGAAGGATCTGTGCTGGATCTGTGTCAGAAATGAACAAGAGGAGTTAAGGTAATATTACCAAATCTAGCAGAAAAATGGGGAAACAAACTTTGTTTCACACATGGTCTGTCTGCCTTGCTATGAACTCAATCCAGAAGCACACACAGTGTTTTTCCATAAGAAGCTAATGCTCTGTTATCTGAAAGCTGGAGAGTCTTAAGAAAAGTTTTCAGCTGGAAAGGCTTTGAGGTATACTCAGCAAAGAGTGAGCAAAGCCTTACAGAGACCCTGCTCTGTTCATGGATTCAGTGCTCCTCAAAGTTAAACTGTAGCATCTGCCCACATTTTCCAACAAACTGGTTGGTGGCTGGAGCAGAAGAGACTGAAAGCATTATTTTTTTCCAGCCTGAAGAAGAGAGGGCTATGAAAATTTCATATTGCAATCTAACAGCAGGGAGACTGTATGAAGGACAGAGCTAACATCTTCCTGGAGACGTTTAATGACAGGATGAAAGTCATCAGAGGCAAATTGCAATAAGGGAAATTCTCATTAGGCATTAGGAAAAACAAATTGATAATAAGGGTGGTGAAATATCGGAATAGGTTATCCTGACAGCAAGCTCAGATAACTAACCTGACCTCCAGAAGACCTTGCTTTGAGTGAGAGGTAGCGCTAGAGGAGCTCTAGACGCCTTCCAAACTATCTTTTTCTATATTTTTTGCTTCAAGCTTTCCCATGATAGTGCTGTACAACAAAACCACATACTGATAGTTCTTGTGCTTTTTGGAGAACCAGTATGAAAAGTTCAGTTGATGAAAAACACTGACAATTTTAGTGAAGCCTGTTTATGCCTTCTGAGCAGTCCTGAGAAAGCAGATATTGCAGAGAGGGTGGCATGCTGCTGAAACTAGTGAAAGCAGGCTCCAACTATTCACTGTGCAAGTATTTTAGTAAAGATGCAAAGTTTGCTGGTATAAATCAAAGTGCTCCTTGAAACCCAGCAAATAATGAGTCCCACAATACTCATTTAGCCCTGTCCTGGGTTCAGCAGTAGCAGTCATTTTTCTCCTTAGTAGCTGGTGCAGTGCCGTGTTTTTGGCTTTCAGCCTGGGAACAACGATGATAACACCAGTGTTTTTAGTTGTTGCTAAATAACGTTTAGTCTGACCAAGGACTTTCTGAGTCTCATGCTCTGTCAGGGAGGAGGGGAAGCTGGCAGGAAGCTGAAACAGGACACTTGACTCAAACTAGCCAAAGAGGTATTCCATACCACAGCACGTCATGCCCGGGATGTAGAACTGGGGGCAGTTACCTGGAAGGGTGAGATCAGTGCTTGGTCAGGCTGGGTATCAGTCGACGAGGGGTGAGCAGTTGTATTCTCTTCCCTTGTTATTTCCCTTATCATTATTATTATTGGTGGTAGCAGTAGTGGTTTGTGTTATACCTTAGTTACTGGACTGTTCTTATCTCAACCTGTGGGAGTTGCATTCTTTCAATTCTCCTCCTCATCCCTCTGGGAGCCGGGGGGGAGGAAGCAGGGGGGAGTGAGAGAGCAAGCTGCATGGCTGGGCTTGAACCACAACAAGCCCCTACCAGCAAGAGGCAACCACCCCTGAAAGAGTCAAACACATCCCTCTGGTAGCCTCCACAGCATTAAACACAACTCTGTGCTGCCTGTGCCTCAGTCTCATTTCAAACTGTAAGTCCAGAAGGAGGTTAGTTTTTTGTGATATTTGCAGATGTGCGGTAAAACATGTCAGGATCATTATGGAAACCATGCAAAAAGGAAATTCTGGCATGGAAACAATCTCACATCTTTTCTGGATATGTTAAAACTATCTTTAAATAGCTGGGCTGAATATGACAAGCAGTGCAGAATGGCATGGGTTAGTTCACCATCCTGTTCCGTAGCACTGCCTTTGAGGGTTTCTTTTTGCAAGTTAGTTTCATATGACTATTTCCTTTGTTCCTGTAGATAAGGTTAGGTGGAAGCTGTTTGTCTGAACAAAGCTCCTCAGTAGCAGGCGATAGTTATGTTCATGGGGCTGAATGGATCCGTGCTGCATCTGTTAAGCAGGATGAGTTAAGGTAATATTACCAAATCAAAAAAATGTGGTGAAAAAAAACCCAAACCCAAGCAAAGGCAGAAAATAAACCCAATAATTCCAAATCAGAGCCTAAGTCATAGACAAGCCAAGAGCATTTTACTATACTGTGTTCAGCTCTGACGCCCCAAACTTATGGATGTGGATCTGTTGGAGCAAGTCTGGAGGAGGACCTAAAGAGATTGGAGGTAAGTGATCTTCAAAGTAATTTCCAACCCAAACCATTCTATGATTCTATGATATTAGTTGTGGACAGGTTCTGGTCTGCTGGGATTTCTTTTTGGACATACAGGTATACGTGGGACAATGGATGATAAGGCAGAAACCATAACTCTAATATAATTTCTGTGTTGCTGATTCTGCATTTAAATCAGCCAGTACTTAATGGTTGTCAGCTATAGAGAACTGTTGACTACCAGTCCATTACCAATACGATACAATGTCCCAGACTGGAAATAAAATATCCTCTGGAACTTGTCAGGTTGTGTTGAACAGCTGAGGCTGTAGGCTCTTGAAGATCTCTGCAGTTGTGCAGCAACTGGGACTGGACCTAGTGTCCTTAACTCCTAAGGCAGCCGTTCGGCAAGGGAGCTGGACAAGCAAACACAGACCAACCATAATAATCTTTTCTTAAATGCTGCCCAGTCAATGTTTTTCAAAATGTTGATTTACTTAGTTTGCTCTACGGTGCATAAAACCCACTGTTGTCTTCTAGGGAGAAATGCATCACAGAAAGCTCTATTGGTTGGTGGATGAGAAACCTTTCTCTACCAGTTACTTTAAATTTGTGATATTTTCACTGGGAGTGTTAGGAAATGTTATTTGGAAATAATTTGGTGCTTTGAAAGTGGGATGAGATAAGTCCTGTATGGTTAGGAGTTGTTTTAAAGATTTTCTGGGCTCTGCTGCTCTAATGTGACTTTCACTGTTTAGTAGTGCTCTTTTTCCATGTGACATATCTTCGGAACACATAGGCAATACTTAGTGGTATTGTGTATTGGTGGTGTGCTGGGGTGCTGTGAATATCTATCTGGCTGTTAGATATCCTGATAATACTCTTGTGATTGCAACTAAAGTTGATACTAAGAAGAATGGATGAAAATATTTTGCTTTTTCATATTTAGATTTTTGGAGGGACACACAGCACACTGTAATAGCATTTGCTTCATATTGTCCCTAAGGTTTATAATTTTAAACTTGATACGTTACGGGGGTGCTGGTTGACAAGAAGCTCAACAGGACCCATCAACGTGTGCTTGCAGCCCAGAAAGTCAGCTGTATCCTGGGCTACATCCAAAGCACTGTGACCAGCAGGTCAAAGAGGGTGATCCTCCCCCTCTACTCTGTTCTCATGAGACCCCACCTGGAGTACTGCACTCAACTCTGAGACCCCAGCAGAAGAAGGATGTGGAAATGTTGGAGCAAGTCCAGAGGACGGCTACTAGGATGGTCTGAGGGCTGGAGCACCTCTCTTACGAAGACAGGCTGAGAAAGCTGGGGTTGTTCAGCCTGGAGAAGAGAAGGCCCCGGGGAGGCCTTAAAGCAGCCAATAGAGCCTAAAGGGGCTGACAAGAAATCTGGAGAGTGAATTTGTAAAAGTGCATGTAGTGACTAGGGAGAATGGCTTTAAACTGAAAGAGGTGAGATTCAGGGTAGATGTTAGGAAGTTCTTCACTATGAGAGTGGTGAGGCACTGGCACAGGTTGCTCAGAGAAGTTGTGGATGCCCATCCTTGGAAGTGTTCAAGGTTGAATGGACTTTAAGCAACCTGGTCTAGTGGAAAGTGTCCCTGCCCACGGCAGGGGGTTGGAACTAGATGATATTTAAGGGTCCTTCCAACCCAAAGTATTTTACAATTCTATGATTTTGACCACACTTGTGGTTTGTCATCATGGCAACGGCAAATAAATAAAAAGTTATCTTTGTATAGGGCAGCAGTGGTAGGTGTGTAGTGCAGTGTTTTCATCTGTTGTTCAGGCATCTCACCACTCAGACACACTCAGTGTTCTGAATGCTGTTCAGTTTTGTTTTGTTGGGGTTTTTTTCCTCATTGTTTTCATAATGGCACTTAGCGTTTGACAGCAGCATTTATCTTCAAGCATCCTGCTTTTGTCCCATCATTGTGCTTATAGGCTCAACCTATGTTTAAATCCCTCTCTGCATATATTAATGACAGTTTCAGTTTTGTGGAACTGCCCTGCATGCTGGGAGAAATGAGGGTGGAAAATGGCAAAATTGATATTCCAAGCCACGTTTTGCTGAGATGTACCTAAATTGCTTCTGTAGGACTCAGCTGAAGAGAAAAAGAGGAAAAAAGCATGTGTACATGTGCATTTGAGGGTGGGCCAGAATCTCGGGACACCTGGGCTTAACAAACATTGTATCTGTTGAGTGAGTGCAATCAGGCTTTGCTTCTATATGTACCCATTTTGCTGCATTTTTTTGCCTTTGTCTCAGGAGTGATAGAAGACAGAAATCTTGTTACTTGAGAGGATTTAGCTTTGTCTTAATTTTATTACTTAATATAAGAATAACATGCAGCTAGAGACAGTCCATGTGGTAGTCGAGCTGTGAATGCATGCATAATTAGCAGTATGTGAGCTATGCCCCTACAAAGCTCATTTGACTTTCAGACCAAGATAGGAGCAAGATCATGATTGCTTTTGCACCATAACTATCTTGCCTCCCTGTCAGTAAAGTTCCCTTGTCTTATTGTGGCCCTTTCTCTGTGGTGTCTTTGCAAATGTTCCTCTGCCAGGAAAAAGAGAAACCTTGAACTTGTGTTTGCGTTAAAGACTTTGGCTTACAATTGCACTGGACTTTCTGTATGGAATTTTTCTCTCCCTCTGCTCTAAAATGACAGCATTTTCCTTTCCTTGAAATTGTCTCCTTTGAAGAGCATTTTGCAATGTTACATATAAGAATGCTACATAAAATTAAATGGTATTGTGTTCTCTCAGTGTATTGTTTTTCTTGCAGCTCAGATTGGGTTATATTCTGATTGGGAACAAGACAATTACATGAGCATCTAGTGCTGTCTGTACAGTGTTATTTTTTATTATAGGCACAATAGTAGGCTCTGCCTTCTGCCAAAGGCCCTTTCTTTACCACCCTTCTTGCCTTCTTCTGTTTGTATAAGATTAGTGAAGTATAGAGAATGTTTAATTAAGTTTAATTGCATGACAGCTTAAAAGTAGGAAGGTAATTACTCATTTAATTATTGTGCTGCTTCGTGCTTAAAGTGTGTGTATAATTGCTCTTTTTATAAGGACACTCAACTTTGCAAGCTTGCATGAAATTATAACAGCCTCGTACCTTTAGCTCTTGTTTAAAGTGAAATTAAGCAAGTAACATCTGTAAAAACAGATAAGTTCATTCTGTTACCCCAGGCATTCTCCCTTTGTTTAGTTTTGATGGTGTCAATTCTCCTGCCATGACATTTCTGTACTGGGAAGGTCTGTAACATTAATCTTTTTTAAACACATAACCCACTGTCTTTTGTGTATTTTTCATTAACAGTTGTAGAACATGTTGAGAAATTGGGATTGCAGACATGCCAGTGTAAATTGTTATTTTCTATACTGTTCTCCTTACTTATTTTTGTAATAGCAACCCTATAAATAATGGAATTTGATTGCATGAAACAGTCACAGGTTAAGAGACTCCTAGTTATGAGTGCTGATAAAAGGAGATTTTTCCAGAGCAAGGGCTCTCAAAGGTATCTACACAACTGCCCTTCTTTGCAACAGTCCATTTATCTTCCGCCCATAGTACTAGCAGTAAGGCTGAGATACTGAGGTTTTGACAATCCAACTCCTAAAGCAGCTAACTGTGATGTCCAAAAGATGATTTCCCTGTAGAAGTCACCAGAGTGGAGAGAAGCAGAGCAGTGAAGGAGAAAGTCAGCTATTCAAACACAATCACTTTTGTAATTGCAATGGGACTCAGTCTGAGGTAGATGCAGGCTCTGTAAGATTATTTTTTGTTTAAATAGCAAACAGTTAGATTACATGAAATCCCAGTGCAAAAAGCCCCTCTGTAGCCATTAGGCAAGCTAAGTATTTCCCTAACTCTCTCAAAGTTACTGTCAAATTAATTTCTGTACTGATGAGTTCTCTTACCTTTCCCAAGTGAGAGAGAATACGTGTGTGTAGGGCAGGGGGTCCTTATGGTAAGCTAATGTATTTCTTTGGTAACCCTGATGTGACACATCAGAGCTAAGACGATGCCAGTACTGTGTGATACCTCCCTGCCAGAGAACTAAAGGTCTTAAGCTGCACAGGCCCAGAGGACTGCGTATGACTGGATTGGGGCCCCTCTCCCATCTTTAGCTATCCTGGTTGCTGCCTGTATGTCTCCGGACACTCTTCCTCCTTTTGAGGGTAACAAGGCCTGTCCTCTTGGGGTAGCCCAGAGCTCCTGTGGGATCTCTTTCCTGTACAAGGGAAACTATTCCCTGCCACAGTGAGCAGCTTTCAGCATTCCCTTCCTCACGGTATCTGTATCCCTGTTGCCTCTCTGAATTCATTCTAGCCTTGGATACTCCTAGATCTTCTCCATCTTTTCAGCAATCCTCCCTGCAGTTCAGGCTTTTATTTCCAAGTCACTACTTGAAGAGATGATTTGGCCTTTCATTAACCCTTTAGGAATTGCAGCCATTCAGACCATATACTTCTCATTGTGTATCCTGTGGCTGTTATGGAAAATGTCAGCAAATAAGGTTTAGTGATAAGGCAGTACACACATTTGTGGCTCAAGTACTGGAGTAAAAAAAATTCAGTTAAAATATGTGACATTTTTTCTTGCCTAGTCTTTTTATTACTGTCAATGGGGAAAAATACATGCTATTTTCACACAGCAAAGCAGAAGAGCACCGAATTTCATGTTTGGATATTTCAACCCGTGGCTACATAATTCTTACCAGGGGAGTGCAGAGGTAGGATTTAGAAGGTGAGAACCTGAGAAAACAAGTTTCTTTGCATGGTCTGGAAAAGAAGGTGGAAAGTTGGTGTCAAAAGTACAATGGGGGAAGAGAAGGGTTCCAAACTCAGCAGGACTCCTGATGTGTTTGTTCAGACAAAGAAACTACTGCTTTGCATAGGACTATGCCAGCCTTTGAAGTTTTCCAGAGATCTTGGGAGAAGCATTCTTGATAAAGCAGCTTCATTTAAGCACTGACTCCTGGTGCCATGTGTTATACCCAGTTTTCTGCTCCCTGCAAGTCAATGTCTTCCAACTCATGATGAGGCTCTAGAGAGCTTTGTGGAGAGAGCAGCTTTGTGCAATGAAACAAGTGCCCTGTCTTCTATAAGGCAGTAAGCTTCTGAGCCAGCAGAGTCTGAGCATAAAGTAGGGCCTAGCAGAGCATAAAATTTACAGCCTTGTACTGCTGTTTAATCCCTGTTTCACTAAGAGGAACTGCAAGGAGAAGACTGGAGCAGAACAGAGAGACTCAGCTGTGGCTAAGTGAATTTTTTACATTAATCTCCTGGAAAAAAACATCACCACAGGGTGTGCAGATGTGTGGAGCAATAGAAGTTGTGTTTAGCTAGTGTTAAGGTAATGATATACATCAGGCAGAGTTGAACAAAATGAGTGAAATATGAACGTGTTGACATTAATGCTGAAGTAACCTTATATGAAGAGTGTTTTGGGAATAATGGAGTCTTCCTTTGATGAGTACCAGATGAGCTTGATTTTCTTCTCCTAGCTGCCACCTGAACTTCCTCTTCTGATTTGATTATTGATTTGGAAAAGCAGATAATGAAGTGCTAATTTCATTAGACATGTGACCTGGGGTTTCAAAGACTGGAGATTTCTATTGACCATCCAGAGGCTGCAGTTCTCCAAATGAGGACATTTTGTTGTTACTTAAGTGCTTTCTGCTGTATTTAAAAGGAGCGTCCCTTTTGGGGTATAGCCATTTATCTAAAAAGTAGCTATGGGAAATAGGCATTGCCTGATATGGGCTGATACAGAATTACTGCAAAAACAATCATAGGTGAAGAGCTGTAGCTGGAAATGTGCTTTAATGCTTTGCTAAATGGAGACCTGAATCCTCAATTTGACTTGTTTGAACAAATGATTTTTTTTTTTTTTTTTTTTTTCAGAGGCAAAATAATTAGAATATTTCTTAATTGGTGTTTTGCAGATTATGATAATGTCCCAGTGTCAGTAAAGCTAATAAGGATGTTATCTCCTGAGATGCTTTCTCTCAGAAGTTCTGTTGGCGCTTGTGGTTTGTTATAAAATGTGCTAATCTTTCAGGCTTTTTCTCCTCATTCAGTTTTGCTGTGTTTAATGAAAAAAAAAAAAAAAAAAAGCTCACCTCAATCTAAGTAGCAACAGGGCAACAATGATTTTATTTCTTTTTCCCAGGAAATTAAAATCTTATGCTTCATGTTGAAAGTACAAAAAGAAGTTAATAAATCCAGTGCCAGTGACATTTTCCTCTGGAAATGTCACACAGTCGTATCTATAGAAATAGGCATAAATAGATGTTTTTATCACAATTATACATGGTTTCTTCAAAAACGTAGAAGTGTTTTGGAAAAAGAGAGGTCAAGGAGAAATAGTTCCATGCAATTCTGGTCTTTCAAAGCATCAAACATAACTGAAACTTATAGAACTCTTCTGGAGGTAGGTCCAGTTACCTATTGGTCTGAAAGAGAGTAAGAGACAGGATGTATGTGGTGACAGGCTTACTTTCCTGGAGAAAAGGGATTAATTTACACAGTTAACCAAGTGAGAAGTTATTTCTGAGAAGTGAATTAGCTTTATCATTTATGTTCTTATTTTACTTTTTATTCTGAAAGATTTCAGGGGCACCTGATACTCTGAAGTTTTCTGTTGAACAATTACATTTGTGTGATTCTCCCATACTTAAGAAGCTGAAAAAAAATTAATTTATCCTAAAACTTATTGGATATCATGGTTTAGCAAAATTGAATGCAAAGAGGTATTAGCCTTCTTGGATGTTGCTAGTCTAAAGGATAAACAATTGGTCCAGTGTGATCACTGGTACCTGCTTCCTGACTAAGTGTGGGTTCATTGAAGTTATAAACCTTTAAAAATGTGATAGTGCCTATATCTAGGTACAAAGTAGCTCTAGATCTCCTGAAGTGGCTTGTGTGTTTCTAGGCTGGTCCACATGTTGTTTTGATCTCGACAGCTCTTTGGGCGTTTTACTTCATCTTTAATAACAGGTACTCACTTCTGCTGGGCAAATTCTTGTTGTTTTTCCAGACATAGTGACCACTATTAGGAGTGTGTCATGCCTGCCCTGGCCTCCCAGGGATCTTGTTTGCCAAGCTGATATCCTCAACACTGATGTGGGACCCCAGGAAGGAAAAAAACCTGGAAAGGTGGGAGAAGGGTTAGGAAAGGAAAGCTCCCCAGCTCTCTATGTGAGGGAGTAGTCCGGGAGAAGCTGGCAGAAACTGCTGTGCAGTATGTGCAGAGGAGGTGATTTGTTGAAACAAAGATGAGGGAAAGCAATGTTTTCAAAGGGCAAGTACTTATAAAGATTAAATGTGACAGAGCTTGATCTGCAGCTGGTAAACAGGAAAATGCCAGAGTGATATTTCCGACGTGAACGTCTCTGCAGATTAACAGTAATTAAAACCAGGCTTAGTCTGCTTGGGGTTTTCTTTTCCCTCAGTGTCCACATGTTTATCCATTAGTGTTAAGAATCAAGTATATTAATACCATGTTTAAATGTCTTTTGTATTTTTATATATATATATGTAAGTTCTAGTAGGTTATGGACAAAGTCTGTACTGTGTAGTCCAGTTTCTCCAGTATGGCTTTGTTTCTTCCTTTATATGTTACGGTACTTCCTATATATAATTATCATGGTTTAAGCCCAGCCAGTAACTCAGAACCACTCAGCCACTTGCCCACTCCCCACTTCTTCATCCCCCAGCTCCCGGAGGAATGGGGAGGAGAACCAAAACAATGTAACTCCCATGGGTTGACGTAAGAGCAGTCCAGTAACTAAGGTATAACACAAATCACTACTGCTACCACCAATAATAATAATGATAAGGGAAATAATAAGGGAAGAGAATACAACCGCTCACCACCCGCCGACTGATACCCAGCCTGACCGAGCAGTGATCTAACCCTTTCGGGTGACTGCCCCCGGTTCTACATCCTGGGCATGACGTGCTGTGGTATGGAATACCTCTTTGGCTAGTTTGGGTCAGGTGTCCTGCCTCTGCTTCCTTCCGGCTTCCCCTCCTCCCTGGCTGAGCACGAGACTCACAAAGTCCTTGGTCAGAGTAAACATTACTTAGCAGCAACTAAAAATATCGGTGTTATCAGTACTATCAATGTTATCATCAGTTGTTCTCAGGCTGAGAGTCAAAAACACAGCAATGCACCAGCTACTAAGAAAGAGAAAAATGTTTGCTATAGCTGAACCTAGGACAATAATATACTGTGTTTAAACTTCCTCACACAAACCACACCAAAGTCACTAACATCAGTTACAGTGGTAACACAAGTCACAGACAAGTTGGGTATCTGTCTACAAAATTCTCTTTTGCTGTAGACCTGCTTCGGAGCAGATGTTTTCTGGTTTGTTTTGTTGTTTGTTTGGTTTTCTTCCTTCTTCTTGTTTTCTCCCTCCAAGAATATTTGCATTGAGAAAGAAAATAGTGATGTCTGGAAGATGCTTTTTTATGCAGGATGGCTTGCATTTGAGAATATAGAATACAGTTGCATGTTTGCTTTATGTGTGTGTACAGTTGTGACTTGCATGTTCTCACTGAGTAGCAGCTGGGACACTTCATCTCCTTGACCTGGGCCCTGATGTGATTACACCTGAGTTTTTGTATGCAGTTCTCTCCTGCCCTCCCCGGGTATGAGGAGATAAGACTCTGCTATCCTGACACAGCTTTCTGGCTTATATACAACAAGCAATCACAAGGCGACTGCATCAGAAGATGAAATCTAGGGACAAAGTTTGTAACCTAAGCCACTGTATTAGCATAACACTGCATATGTATATATTCTAGCACCATCTAGCACATTTCCAAGGTAATGTCTAGAATAAAAAAACTTAAAATGTGATTTTCACGTAACAAAAGGTAAATCAATAAGTGAGAAGGAAGGAGAGAAAAGAGTAATGCAGGAGGAAGAAAATTGTCCCGACTGTAGCCTGGCTTTACTCAGAATACTCAACTAGTTTGGAATAATTTCCTGAAGTGGCAGCCATTCAGCGGTTCATGAGAGCAGGGAGAAAACTAAACTCTATAAAGCACTATTGTGGTGGGTTGACCCTATCTGGATGCCATGTGCCCACCAAAGCCACTCCATCACTCCCCTCCTCAGCTGGACAGGAAGAGAAAATGTAACAAAAGACTCATGGGTCAAGATAAGGACATGGAGATCACTCACCAGTTACCGTCATGGGCAAAACAGACTCAACTTGGGAAAATCAGTTTATTTCAATCAAGTCAGAAGAGGACAATAAGAAATAAAATCAAACCGACAAATTTAAAACACCTTCTCCCCATTCCTTCATTCTTCCTGGGCTCAGCAATACCCCTGATTTTCTTTACCTCCTCCCTGCTCCAGCAGTGCAGGGGGACAGTGAATGGGTGTTGCTGTCAGCTCATCACGTCTCTGCTGCTTTTTGCTCCCCAGGGGGAGGACTCCTCATACTCTTCCCCTGCTCCAATGTGTGTCTTTCCCACAGGCTGCAGTTCTTCAGGAACTGCTGGGTCACCAGTACTGCAGCAAACTTGCCCCAGTGTGGGCTCCTCTCTCCATGGGGCCACAGCTACTGCCAGGAGCCTGCTTCAGCATGGGTTTCCCATGGAGTCACAGCCTCCTTTAGGCATCTCTCTGCTCTGGCGTTGGGTCCTCCCTGGGCTGCAGGTGGAGATCTGCTCCCCTGTTTACTTCCATGGGCTGCAGGGACACAGCTGCCTCTCCATGAGCTGCACCACAGGCTGCAGGGGAATCTGTGCTCCGGCACCTGGAACACCTCATCCATCTCCTTCTGCACTGACCCTGGTGTCTGCAGAGCTGTTTCTCTCACATGTTCTCACTCTTCCTGTCTGACTGCTGTTGCTGTTGTGCAGGTTTTTGTCCCCTCTTCTTAAAGATGTTATCCCAGAGGTGCTACCACCATTGCTGATGGGCCTGGCCTTGGCCAATGGCAGGTTGTCTTGGAACTGGCTGGCATTGGCTCTATTGGACATAGGGGAAGCTTCTAGCAGCTCCTTACAGGGCCATCCATGTAGCCCTCCCACTACCTAAACCTTGCCATACAAACTCAATACAACTATCTAGTGCTTTCATCGTGCAAATGGCTTTAAGAAATGTTTTATGATGATGCCCTCAGTCACTCGTTCTTTGTCTGCTAATGCATTAGCAACAGCAACCCTATTGTTGGCCCTTGTGTAAACCATTCCCCAGTTTGCTCTTAGAGAAGCTTAGATTTAAAATTTTAATATGCTTAATCAAAGTTTTGCCTTATGTGCAAATGTAGCCTTATGGGACTGTTAAATCCCATTTATTTCCCATTTCTGCTAGTACAAGTGGCATTTGGAATTAGGCACAGTCTGTCTGTTAAGTTCTACTGATAAGGTCATACCCAGCAAAGTGTTTGTATTTCTCGATTTATCCCCTTTGCTGTCTTGCATGTGATGACTGAAACATCAAAAAGAAGAAAGGTGGTGTTCTGAACCACAGCAGTGCAAAGCTAAAGTTTCAGTGACCAGGTTCGTTCAGGAGGTGCAGTGGAGTCTACCTGTTTCTTCCCCAAGGTGATATCCTGTCTTACAAGTGCAGTGGTGCTCAGTGCCAAGAGCTAAACCGACAGAAAACTAACCTCATGAAAACCATTTTTCCCTGTGAAGAACATTAGCATGCTCAGCAGATATGCTTTATGTATCAGACCTATTATACTAACTATCTGTTGGTGGGGAGGAACATCAGTGGATTGATCCTAGGCAGTTTTAAATTAAAACAAAACAAAACCAAACCAAAAAGATAGAACTACACAATTGTTAATATACAATTACACGTCTTGTGTGACGTGAGATGTGAAATGAGACCCACAACAAATAAAAAGGCTGTGATTTTTATTTTTTTTTTTACTGAGCATATAATATCTCTGGGATCCACCTTGTTCTCACTGAATGTAATACAGTCAGGTTAAGGACAGGGAGATAGCTCAACAGTTGCTGGTATAAATGCTATAAATATGAGGTTGCAAGACAAGGTTGTGTAAAGTATAAGATATGGCTGTCATTTTTCTGGAGGTAGGAGATAAACACCATCACAGAAATAAGCAAACAAAAATCCCAGTCACATGGGTTTAAAAAACAAATAAATTCCCCAACCATTATTTTATGGTGAATAATAAAAATAAATCACAACTAGCTTGAAAAAACAAAAAAAAAAAACCCAACAAAAAGAGCAACCACAACCAAAGCCCAAGCAATCAACAAACCAAACCCTCATCCCAACATATGAAACCACCAAAACAAAAAAAACCAAACTCTAAGCAAGCAAGTTTGGGGATCTCTGTAAATCAGTTTCCTCAACTTATTTCCAAACAAGCAATTGAAGACCTCAGTGGCTGTCCTGATGAGCATTTAAATCACCAAGCCCTTATCAGCAAAGAGTAGAATAACTTTTCTTTCAGCAGATTTATCCTGTCATTTCACTTGGATTCTGCAAAACCCATTATCACAGTGTCACTTTCCCAGGGTTAGTGTAGCTATTGTATATTCTCCATTTCTCTTCTTGAGGTGGGAAAGGCTTCAGTCTGGGGCAGTGTTCCATAAAACTTAACCTTATTGTTTCACAGTAGATCATAGCCTATCACTTAGTTGTGCTGTTGGCCCTGGGCCAGATTGCCTAGTGCTCTGCTTTTGATGACCTTGTCTATACTGCTGCTGTCATTCTTACAGGCTTATCCAAGAAAGCATGTGATACTGTGCTCTGATTTTGGTTGTCTATTGGCTATTTTCCACGAGTGTTAATAGGATTTTTGGTTTCAAAGGAAATTGTTAGTTTAAGTGTTTTTCTGTGTTCTGCTCTTCAGTATCTTGAGGAGGAGAGCTGCAAACTTGGAAAAATATGGCAATGTGTGTTTTGGCAAAAGTTAGGTGTTTGCGGGTATTGAGTTTTACTTCTCTGTGGATAGGTTCCTTGGTAGTTTGAGGCATCTTGTCATTGTTATCTGTAATGATTTCTTTTGTTTCAGTAAGTGAAAACATTACAGGTAGTTATTTTCTTGCATTGGTCTACTTTGTCTTTTGGGCTAGGGTAGGAGCACCTGAATGATGTCTCAGCTTCTGGGACACAGGATTTAGAATCTTGAGCCTATCTCAAAACAAGAGCTGTGATCCTATCCATCACTCCAAAAAGGGAGAGAATATATCACACCTGACCTGAATATGCTACTTTATGTGTCCCTGTAGTCCCTACAGGTTTTTAAGAGTTGCCTTTTCTAGTACATTGTATGTCGTAAAGCAGTATCATACCAAAGATTGGGAATGAAAGTCAAAACCTTCAGCTTCAAAAACATAACCATTGCTTATGCTTCCAGACTCTTACGTCTGACCAATGTCTAAAGACCTCCTTATCTAGTGTATCTTCCGGAATCGCTCAAACATGCTGGACGTCATCTTGTTGTTTCTTCTCTTAGTGCAAGTGAAAATGTGGCAAGCTTCCAATTCCTAAATTCAAATAGAGTGTGAGAGAGACTTATTTTCTTTTTCTGTGGCATCTCATTCCTTATGAGAAAATGAAAACCCCTATGTATTAAATCTAATCAGGAATTAGAAACAAATTGTCCTCTTAAGGTTTTTTTACCTTTGAGACTAGCTGTTCTTGTCACACTTGCAGTTAAATTCTGTAACATCAGACCTTACATTGTGAACCTTACAAAATTACAAGCAGACAAAAATACGTTTCTTTCCATGAATTGTAAAATAATATCATGATGCCTTTCTAGATATTCTTGAATGGAAAAGGAGTAGACTCAAAGGTCTTCTGGTGTCCGGAAGAACTAAAGTTGCGTGGCCAATAAACCTGCAACCAGGCATCAGATTAATCTGTGTTCTACAATCAGTTCTAAATATTCTTCTGCTATCTCAGTCTGAGAAAAACAAATGCTATTTACTTGATACTTTCTGATCCACTGTACACATTTGTGCTCTCTCTTGTGAAAAAGATTTATTAGGTTAAGGGAAATTATCATAGTCTCTGTTGTTTATGTAATCTTGAGTTCTGTTCCAAGTGACTTCCGAGAACCTAATTGCTCTTCCTGAAGCATCAGTTACATATACTCTGCCCCTTGTGTGGAATTGTAGGGACTTGGTGTAATTCACAGGCTAAAGCTTGTTGTAATAGAAGAGGGGCCCTGCACTCTGGAGCACTGGATTGGGGTCCCCAGAAATCTGGAATAAGTTTCCACATTTCTTCTGTGCTCTGTGTGACGTGGTGGTGATATACGTCATCACTTTGCCTGGCACTTACTGCTATAGTGAGGGTAATATTATTTTTGTCTTAACTACTTAATTTATCAGAAAGTTTGGAGCATGAAAGAAGGTTTAGAATAAGATGCCCAATAATTAAGCAATGTCATGCTTGTGAATGGTTAGTAGTAGAGCAACAATGTGTGTTTGCAGCCCAGAAAGCCAAACGTACCCTAGGTTGCATCAAGACAGCAGGTTGAGGGAGGTTTAAGACTAGTGTTTGGAGATTTTAATTATACATTTGTGCATTTCTTCAATGCTCTTCTACTTAATCTCCAGTCCCCTTTGTTCAGCTTTTGAGTGCAGGAACAGTCCTGTGTCTGTCTTCAGAGTAAGTTCAGGAATTGCTTGGTTTTTGTCAAAAAGTGCTGAGTGGCATCTAAAGAGTGAATTCCTTGAAATCCCTTGAAAGAAGGCAAGGCAAGGGCAAGGCAAGGCTAGGCTAGGCTAGGCAAGGCAAGGCTAGGCTAGGCTAGGCTAAGGCTAGGCTAAGGCTAGGCAAGGCAAGGGCAAGGCAAGGGCAAGGGCAAGGCAAAGGCAAGGCAAGGCTAGGCTAAGGCTAGGCTAAGGCTTGGCTAGGCAAGGCTAGGCAAGGCAAGGGCAAGGGCAAGGCAAGGCTAGGCTAAGGCTAGGCTAGGCTAAGGCTAGGCAAGGCAAGGCTAGGCTAGGCTAAGGCTAGGCTAGGCTAGGCTAAGGCTAGGCTAAGGCTAGGCTAGGCAAGGCAAGGCAAGGCAAGGCAAGGCTAGGCTAGGCTAGGCTAGGCTAAGGCTAGGCTAGGCTCCCCCCATCTGCACCAGGCAGTTTTCATTAAGTTCTTGATAGATGAGTACCAGGCTGCAGCTGGAATTCGCCATGGCTACCCATGCGCACTCTGAGCTCTTACGTATCTACTTTTCAGTCTCTGCAACAGCATATGGTCATTCTTCTGCGCTCTGAAACTTACTTCTGTTGTTGGAGCCATGACTCTCGCTGTTTCTAAGATGTACGATGTTGGTAAACAGTATGCAAATGAGGTAACTGCTCCCACATGACACTGAACTATACAAACCTGCTATTCCTCATGCCCCTGTGGGCCAATTTTCTTGGCTTTACTGTCCAGCTCCTGCAGGACATTCCTCTGAAGCATCTCCTGCCTTTCTAGATAAAGAAGATAGTCTGAAACACTAGACATAAAACCCTTTTGCTGGTGCTTAAATGGTAAGTTTCTAGTGTTCAGGTAGATAACCCATTAATCTCTACCTGCACAATGTACTGCTTTCTCACCTTCTACTCTACAGTTACAAGGAAAACCAAAGAAACAGAGCAAATGAGGTCTACAGGAAGTAAGAACAGCAAGTTGAGTGAAAATGACTGAATGAAATATTTCATAAAAAGGACTCTCATTGCACTAATCACCTGCTTGTAACGACATGAACTGCTTTGCCAGCATTCCCAGCTCTTTTTGCTCTCCATAGTTTCTGTTTTAGTTGCTGCTTGGTTTACCTTTGGTGTTCCCCCAGCTTAACAGTCTCTAGGGTGAGTTTATAACAATCAAGTTAGTGAAGAGGAGGAATAAGAGAGCTACTTACCTGTATCACTGGAATAACTATGACAGGCTGGAAATTGGCATCATTATACTTGCATTAACTTAGATAGACACACATTTGCATGCAATAGGATGATAAGTATGTATATGAGGATAAAATTTTTTAGGGAATATTAGAAGAGAACAGAGATGTCAGTTAGTGGAACAGTGACTTCCTTTGAAAGCTTTATTTTTTTTCCCATATAACATATTAACAAGGTCAGCTTTAGAATCTGGAGTGATGGAGAGAAAGAAGGAAGATCAGACAGCAGGGAACAGTACAGGCATATTCCAATGCATACAGAAAATCCACTCTAAATGAGCAAAGTGATCTGTGGCCTGAAGATTCTTTGGAGGTTTATGGATGACTGTAGTAGGCTAGTGTCACAGAATGACTAGAAGGAGCCACACAGCAAATGCTGTGACGGCTAACAGGTGAGTGAGCTGGTCCATTGCAAAGGGTAGTTTTTATTAATTCTCAGCCTAAAATGAAATAAAAATAAAGTAATGCATTTAGTGCCTAATACACCTAAGCCACAGCTTGGTGTAAAATGGTCTCTGATCACCTACTGAGCAGAAGTGAAAAGACTCATCAGTATTGCATTTTGAAGACATACAGATGAACAGTTGCTGTGAGACTGCACAGATGGTTTCACAGCATACTAGTGTTACAGCTGAAACTTCAGCTTCAGACACTCAGCTTTGGGGGAGTCCACGGGTGAGCACCAATCCAGTCAGAGGAACTGATGATAAAAAGCTTAGGAATGCAGGCTGATTGGACACATGGGCAACTGGAAGATCTATTGAGGTACTACCATGTGCTGCAGAACAGTTAAAACCAGTTTCTTCCAGTGGGGTTTGGACAGTTTGATTTATCTTTCATTAAAAAACTGATCTTCAGCATATCTGAATAGATATATTTTAAAGGCATGGCTATTTGACAGACTTTGCTCTCCAGCTTTGTAAAAGCAAACAAAAGGAGCTGAAGACATTTTGGTACTTCTAATATAGCACTGCACAAAACGCACATGCTTGCTTCCTCTGTTTCTAACATTTTATTAATGGAAGAGTCTAAGGAAGGTTATATACTTACTCGACAGCATCTGCCCTGTTTGGCTGGTTATTTCAATTGAAATTTGTGATTAAAGCAATAACTGCTTTCTAGTGATTTTCTGGAGATTTAGGTCTGGAAGGAAAGGCTGCAAGGGTCTGATCAGACCACAGGAGATGTCCTAGTAACTTCTGCGTGAAACTGGAATTTCTATTTTGACTAGAGCATTTATCTTAAAAGAACAGGTTTTTGAGTTATGCATTATGCAGGTAATAATAAAAGGTGTGATTTGTGTTCCCTAGGGTGGCACAGTTAAATATACAGCTACCTTATTCTAGTTTCTCTGAGTACTAATGTAGAAGTTTCTGTTGCCGAGGGGAGGAGAAAGTTATGCAAAATAAGCATAAGGACTAATTTAGTTCATTTAACGGTGAACATCTTTAAGCACATATGTGGGGTTTTTGAAGTTGATGGAATTATTTGAGTTTCTAAACCATGTATTCTTAAAAGTCCAGCTGAGTGGGGGATAGGGCGGTTGATTCATAAACAGTTTCTACATGTAGGGCGGACACAAGCAAAAAGGAATAATCTGATTTACCTTCTAAAGTGAAATAGTTGCTTCACATTAATCTTTTTGTGGAGGCTGTCATATATAGTTAACTGAGTTTTAATTCCTTTTGTCTCAATTCACTTCCAAAGCCAGTTAATCTAAGCTTAGAGATATATTTTTAATAACAACTGTAGACAAGGTATATGTTTGTTTAGCAAATGCCTGTGTCGTGCCATTGCCAAAGGCTGCCATTCATATCCTGGTAAAGAGAAGATAAGTGCCTTGCAGCTATGTCAGTCCAACAGCCCAAACTGCAAGATGGGGTGATTTGACAAAATTGGTGAGTTTCATCGAAGACTTGCAAGCAAGTACTAGTACTACCAAACTGAGGCATAAACTGAGCAAACTGTCATAAAAATACAGAGGTAATTTTTAGACAGGTTTGAGAAACATGTGTTTGCAGATAAATCATAGAATAGTTAGGTTTGGAAAGGACCATAATAACATTTAGTTCCAACTCTCCTTCCATGGGCAGGGACACCTCACACTAGACCACATCACCCAAGGCTCTGTCCAACCTGGCCGTGAATACTGCCAGGGATGGAACATTTATCAATCCCTTCGGCAACCTGCTCCAGTACCTCACCACCCTCACAGTAAAGAACTTCTTCCTTTTATCTAACCTGAACTTTCCCTGTTTAAGTTTTAACCCATTACCCCTTGTCCTATCACTGCAGTCCCAAATGAAGAGTTCCTCTCCAGCATCCTTGTAGGCCCCCTTCAGATGCTGGAAGGCTGCTAAATAAAATTAATACAAATTTTTGACTATGCTCATGGAAGTATCAGACTCCGAAGAGTAAATTTCTCCAACCTTTTGTTCCTGCGAAATTGTCTAACGTTATCATCATTGTCAGATATTTAGCAAATATTGATTGCTAATAGCATACAGTGTATTTGGGTGAGATATTATTTGCAAGTACTAATATTGTTGACTCAGTTTCTATGGTAATAGAGGGACAAATGTCATCACCACTACTGCAGGAAAGCAGGGAATACTTCACTATGTACGACTTTGTCTCTCTTTGTTAAGATCAAAGACTTGTCATGAATAATGAATGCACTGTACACAGAAATGGAGCTAGATTCAAGCTATAGTGGAAAAAGAAAACATTATTGATTTAGCTTTTTTTTAGGTCCTTTCCAACCCTAACTATTCTATGGTTCCACTATTTTATGACTCAGTGATGTTCAACATATAATCTTGAAAATTTTCATGGTCAAAGTAATCTTGAAAATGGAATGAATAGACAGGTAGCAGTTTATTGACAGTCCTAAGAATGTCAAGATAGTAATGACAAAGGCCAGCTTCAAAGAATTTCACATAAATCTTACTAGCTGAAGTAATTTAGTGAAAGAAGTGGCAGATGAAACTCTGTGTAGATAAATAAAAACTGATGCACGTAAGAAAAAAAATATCTGTATGTATAAAATGATAGGTTCTGAGCTGTCTGTTTCCAATTGGGAATCAGATTTTAGTATCCTGATGGATGGTGTGGTGAAAATAGTAGCTGAATTCTCAGTACTATCTTAAAACCCAAGTAATATGCTAGGTATATGATGGAAGTAATAGAGGAAATCAAAGCCATCACTAATACTATGCCTATTCCTGCTTCTCTCTCTTGAATATTGAAGTAGGCTTCTGGGTATAACTGGAAAAGATAAGTAGGAGAGTATTAAGAAAGTCCTGAAACTTCTTCACAATCAATGGTATAGAGAAAGATTCTTCAAGTTAGAAAAGAGGTGGCTGAGAGATAATGTAATGGAGAGGTAGAAATAGGAAACATTTTGTTCATTTTTTTCTCCTCTAATACAAGAACTAAGGGATATAAAATGAAATCAGCAGGTGGTCAGTTCAGCACTGATAAAAAGCCATAGCTGATTGCGCAACATGCAGAATGTTCTGAATGCTGAAAGTTTACATGAGTTCAGAAAAGCAATGAGACAAATCCACTGAGGGCTTGTAAACATAAAGACAATGATTCTGGCTCCCGAAATCTCTGACCTGCAGTCTGCTGGAGACTGGAAAGATGTTTTGGGGAAATAACACTGTATTTGTTCTGCTCATGTACTATTTCTTGTGTGATATACTCTACTATCAAACAGCCAAGGTTGGGTTACTGGACATGGTGGGCCTTTGATCTGATCCATGATTATATCTGGATGTATATGGAGAAAAAAAAAAAGGGGCGGGGGGGGGAGGGAAAAGCAACAAAATGTCCCTTTCCTTCTTTGTCCCTTTCCCTTACAGTAAGTCCCTATATACCAAAGAATAAGAAAAAAGAAAAATCTCTGTTTGATTTAAGTAGAACAGATTGTACAGTTTCTTATGCCAATTCATTTTCAGAGTGTTACCAAATTGAGAAAATGTGAACAATGGAAAAGGCTGACTCCAGGTCTTTTTCTCCTTTAAAAAGTACACTCCTGACAGCTCGTATGCATTCCTGCTTTACTGGCCATACCGGCAAACGCTAACTTTAATGGAGCATGCATTAGTGTTTCATAAATTTAAGTTTAAAATTAAAACCTGAAAAGGTAATTTCTCCTATCTCATCCGCCAGGCAATGATGTTTTGTTCAGCATGCTACAGCAGTCTTTTTGTGAAAGCATATCTAATCTGAGACAGAATAAGACGTATTATTTCCCTTTCCGTCTATTAACCATTTTGTTAGGTTGTCCATCTTTTTACATTGGTATGCTAAGAAAAAACAAAATTTTAATTGTAGAAGAGAGATAGTTTGCACACAATTTCTTCTCCTAAGAATTTATTCTTTCTCATGTGAGCTTCTTCAAGCTCATTTCTCCTTTGTATAAAAAGCCTTGTGTATGCATTGGATTTGAGCTTACCATTAACTTCAGGTGTAAGTCTGCTTGACCATTGCCCTTGTATATGACCAAAGCGTATTTGACCCATCTGATCCTGCTCCTGACCAAGGAACAATTTATTATTGCCCATCATTAAGCAGGGAACTTTTCTGCTAATATGGCAGAATGGTTGCTCTTCATCCTCAGCAAAGAAAGTAATCTCAAGTAAAACTGGGGAAAATGCTCATCAAAGAGAGGCATTGGCTGGACAGAAGATTGGCAGTGGTAGCAGAAACCTTGTTTCCCACTAAATTTCCATAATGCATATGAAGGTCTCTCTGCTGAGCTCATACCTCTGTGCTGTTAGCATTTCCGTGGGAGACAACGTTTTTTATCTCCTTAGTTTATTTTGTGATTTGGCTGGAGGAATCACTGCAAATGAATTAATGAAGAGCTAAACACCTGTTTTCTCTAGCATTTCTAAGTTTGCAAAGAGAATAAACCCAAGAAAACCTGGGAATGATTATTACTATTATTATTACCATTGATTTCCAGATTGTGCAAACATTTGTCCTACCATAGGGAGAGCTTGTCCCTGTCTTCTCTGAACTGCTCAGTGAATTTCCCTAGAACTAAACCCATATTTAAGGGGGTTTGTTTCTATGAAGAAGCAGGAATGTTTTCCAAGGTACCCAGCAATGAAGAGTTTTTAGAAAGTCCTGTGGAGAGGCTTATTTCAGAAGATTTTCCTCTAATTTTTCCTCTATTTTCTCTGTTTTTCTAGTTTCCTTTTGTTTTTACCTTTACTTGTCTCTGACTCACAGAATATATGGAGAGGTAGCTTTTAAAATGCCTGAATGTACTTATAAGACCTTTTTTTTTCACAGAGATTTTAGCTATATTTTTACCAAAGAATGAATAAAATGAGAGAGAGGGACTGAAAGAAAGGATGGTCAAGTTTTGTTGCTAAAGTTGAGTATGCCTGAAGTTTGGGGAATTTTTGCAGTCTAAGTAGGCTGAAATGGATACTTTTCTTTCTAGTTATTTTTTTTCATCATGTGCACATCGTTGATTCCAGTGACTGCCAGGGTAATTATTTCTTTGTTTGCCAGGAACATTAAAATTGCCATGATTTCTAAAGAAAATGTGCTCAGACTTCTTGAAAGTAAGTACACAATAGGCTATTACAGCTTCCTTTTCTGCTGGAATTATTTTAAGTAGTAGTGGTACACAGCAATTAACCCTTTGTGTTTGAGGATGCACATAATAGTCTCTATCAGTTGGCATTTAAAGAATAAAAGGACAGGAGATGTGCAGTTTCAAGATTAATTTCTGAAAAGTGTCTATTTGAACTGCTGATATCTTCAATAATAGTCATCTTTCAACAGCGCATTGGATTTTTCAAACCATTATCTCATGTATTACATCAAGAAAATACTTGGGTTTACTCATGTTGAAAAATGTGTTGCTGAATTTATAACTTGTGAGATACCACATCTGCTGCTGGAGACAACTCTGTTATAAGGGGCAAGTGTCATGTAGGCTTTCCTAACTTAGAGCCTTGCCCGAAACCTGATCAAATCACAGGTTTTCATGTAATCATGCTAACATCACCCCCTTTTAATTTGCTGCATAGATTATTTCCCGTTTCTGTTCCCCTGAGAAAAGGTAGCCTTTTAATTATTATTTTTTATCTGAAAAAACTCAGGCCAATATATTTCCATCCAAAGCTGAAAATGGTATTAAAAATTGTCAGGTGAGTGGCTTAGCTTGCTTGTGCAGTCTTGAATTGGAAAGGATGCAAAACTGATGCCAAAATGCTCACCTTCAGGGCTTTAAGACAGGCAGAGAATCCTGCGATTCTCACAGAAATGTATCCAACATTGTTGAAGTTTTAATACCAAGTTAACTGAAGTCAATGGAGAGAAGTCCATGATTGGTTTAATGGAGATGTATACAACATTTTCTCTGCTTCTGGTACTGGTAAATAAGCAATTACCTGAAAGGCAACACAGATTTCAGGAGAATTTACCCAACTTTAGCGTGAAAATATGAGATCCTACTTTAAAAATAAAAAGGTATTAAAAAAGATATTTTCCATTACATTTTAATCAAACTCCCAAACTCAGGTACTTTTCTGTGGACTTTTAAAATATTTTTTTGGTGCAAGAGCATGCAAGCAGACCTCATTGTAATTGCATCTGATCTGTTAAGAGCACAACAGATTCCTTCTTATGTGGTTAAGTCTGCTGGATGCAAATCTGGATAGAGCCTCTCTTTTTTGCTATTTATAGTTAATCACTACTGGTGTTAGTAGTTGCATGTTCTTATTTGCACTTCAATTTTCCACAGCATTTTTTCAGTAGAGAATTATAAAGCCTGTTGGCTTGCCTGAAGTTTCTTAATGCATTGTGTACATGTTTAATAGATTGACAAGACACATTTTTCGATGTGGCTACTGTAGACTTTGGGACTCTTTGTAGTGATAGAATTTCTAATATGATAAAATGAGAGCAATAAGCTTAATAAATAGGGGAAAACAATGAACAGGAAATGCAGTTGCTTTTGACACACATTTTTCAAGCTGACTGTATTTTCTTCTGTGCACCTCAGTGCTTATAGAGCTCTCCAGTGAAATCTGGTGCTGGTTTAAATGGCAAAGAAGAGAATGGGATCTGTATATTCATGGGGCCAGTCAAAATTAAACTATTAAATTACTTGACTGAATTTAGTGCAATGAAAAAAATAACAAGTTTTCTGTGTTTTGAGAGGCAAAAAGATGGTTATAGTTTTATGCTTTAAGTATTCCTGCCTCTTTGAATTTAACTAATTGTTGACAAAATGTTTGCTTGGGATCTGAGATTCTTCTACATTGGGATTTAAATTGCAAGGCTCTTCCTGTTGCTGTTTTCCTAAAGACTTGAAATCCTGCTGGGTGAATAAGTATCTTTCACAGATCAGATATATCTTGCACTTGACTGCGTCGATGGTTCAGATAGTGGCTTTGATAAGGGATTTTATTGTGTTGTAATATAATTTGCAGTTGGGGATTTTCCCCTTCATTGGGTCATTTATGCTGTGTAGCTGTGGTAAATAGTAAAATGTAGATTATCTGTCAGACAGTATTTTTGCTGGTGTTGATTAGAGTGGGTTAGGAGAGCTTTGTAGGAATGCATTGGGATTTAGAGACCTTTGAGTGGGTTCCTTGTGTTTGGTATAGTTTGTGAGAAAGTGTGTGTGTGTCAGGGGAAAAGATCAGGCATAGCAGTCATGATTGTTGTTGTTTTTGGGTTTTAACCTGGACAGTAAGAAATCCAAAGGGTCAAAAGTCTGTGGTAAGGACTGGAGAGACTTGAAACTGGATCCTAAATAATACTGCCTATTCTTATTAAGTCTTCCAGAGTGTATATGCTTCTGTAATTATGAAACTAGACAAAAGGTCTTTGTTTTTACATGGAAAACTCAGTTTGCACTGAAAAGCTTAGAAAATATTAAACCTTTTCTGTCAGATGTAATACTCAGCACTCTGCAAATTGACCTGAACTTTCAACAGTAATAACAACCTCCAGGCAAATCCTGAGAAGTGTTACTTTCATTGTGCTGGGCACTCAGCAGCTGGAAAGCAGCTTGGTAGAAAAGGCCCTGGGGGTCCAGGTGGACCAAGCTGAACAAGAACCAGAAATATGCCCTCATGGCAAAGGTGGCTAACAATATCCTGGGCTGCATTAGGAGAAGTGTTGTCAGTAGATGAAGGAAGGTGATACTTCTCTTCTACTCAGCACTGGTAAGGCCACATCTGGAGTACAGCTCTGGGCTCCCCAGTACAAGAGAGACATGGAGCTTCTGGAGAGAGTTCCAGCAAAGAGCTATGAGGATGGCGAAGCCAATGGAACACCTCCTCTAAGAGGAAAGGCTGAAAGACCTAGGACTTCTCAGCCTGGAAAAGAGAAGGCTCAAGTGATCTCATAAATGTGTGCAAATACTTGAAGGCATTCTGTAAAGAACATGGAGCCAGGCCACTTGTGCCTGGAAAGATGAAAACCAGAGCCATGTGAAAAAGAAAAGCACTCAAGAAACTCCAGGTCCTGCTTATCACTCTAACTATTCCTGCTCTAGGGATCAGTACTTGGCAATCACTGTGGGCATCGTCAGTGCTTTCAGCAGTGGAGGCACATACATCATAGAGACAGAAAGAGATCGAGCAAATGCTGAAGTACTGTAGCTATAATTCTTCAGGTCCTGTAGGACCAGGTGCTGCAGGACCAGTAATGCTTCAGGTCCTCTAGCTGTGTACCACATATATGTCTGAAAGAAATAAAAGAAACCTCAGTATCCAACTGAGATTATTTACTACAGCAAGAATTTTGAGAAAGGACATCAGAAGAAATGTTTCTGATAGAGCAGACTTTATAATCTTCTGCCTCACCCTTCTTCACTTGCACACAAAGAAGAAAGTATGAGAGATGTCGTGTTTTATTACATTAAGTAAATATCCTTCCCCCCTCAGAGATTTTGGTAGGCAGAAGCCTTGTTGATAATGTGTGATAGTATTGCAAGTGCTTGAGTTGCACTGCACTTGAATCAAAGCCAGAATAAATTTGAAATTAAGATTTGAATGTGAATGGAAAGCCCCCCAAAGGCTCATATTTTACTGATAAGATAATCAGGATCATTTATTTGTTTGCAGCATGTTTCTACCTGGGTTGTAGTAAATATATAAATATATAAATATAATATAAATATATACATATAATGTAAAGTATTGGTGTAACATAAAGGTAGGGTAGTTCATGTGCTTGATGAGCAAGAGCTATCTTTATTGTGGTTTGCTATGTAACATAGTATGTGTTTTACCAGACAGGCAGTACTTTGCCTTCATTTCTACATTTTGACTCATTTGCATTTTCTCAAAATTTGCTGATGATAAAAATTAACTCTTTCTGAATATTTTACTAACCCTAAATTGCCCATCTCTTTGCCTGTTTTGCTCTGCTGTATTCCTCTTTCCCTTCAGATTCTTTTTTAATTCAGTTATTAGATGCCTAATTTATCTTCTAGTTCTATTAGATTTTAGTTTTCTCTGTTATGACTTTTCTCATATTACCTTTTCAATTGAGACACCTTCCTTTTTTTTGGAGACAGCCTTAATCCAATTCTACTTAATAGGAAGCATCTCAAAATACAGCAGTATTCACACAGTACTCTCGAAGTTGTGGTTGCTCTTCTCAAAGGCAAGAGGTTATGCTAAGCAGCACCTGTAAACGGTGGTGGGTATTTCCATCCCCACCGTCCCCTCTCCCACTTTTTTTTTGTCTTCCTCCTAGCAACCCTTACAGCAGTGCAGCTGAACATTGCCATTTCCAGAAGAGTTAATATCCTAATCATTACTACCACACAGCAGTAGAATAACTAAAATCAGCTCACAAGACCAAAATATTCTGAACCAGCTCTGTGAGCACTATGTTGTGGTCATATATATTGTAAAGCTTTAGGACAAGGTAAAGGATTAAGCTACTGATACGTTCTGTCTGGGTTCTGACGCCTGCTGCTGTGAGAGCTTGAATAATCTCTGTGAGGCTTCAAAGCCACTGCAAGGTTTTGAAGAATCTAGCTGAGGATTGTTGTAGCCTGGATAACCTAAATATATAAAAGAGAAGCAGCACAGAGAGTGTCCTTTATTAACCAAATTGGTGGAGTGGTGTTGGTTGTGTTAGCGCTGTCTAAGGCTGTTGTTTGGTTTTTTCAGTAGAAGTTTAGAGTGTCTTGCATAGTATTTGGATATAGTTCTGGACCTTGTGGCAGTATTTTACTTGAGTATACTTGAGGACAGGGATTCTCAACTTTAATGAAATTCTCCTACAATGCAGCATAATGTCCTTGAATTTTTGTGAGATAGTCGAAGGGTTCAATGCTAAATATCCTGGGGACTGTGGTGTTTTGTGCATATGGAGTAGATATTGCTTTTCATTTTGGCCTTTTTTTTTTTTTTTCTTACTTTACACAATCTCTAAACCACAAATTTAGACTATATTTTCCATAAAAGTAGATATGGTGGATAAAGGATAAGACAACGGCAAATTTGTAGGGAAAGTTACATATACATATATCTGTCTATATATGTGTGTATACATGTATAGATTTTAAGACCATCTGTCAATGGGTATATAAGTCTTTCCTGGAATGTCTTCTGATATTTGGAAGAATTAGGTGGCTTAGAGAAACGTTGAGAAAGTAGTAGCTGAATTCTGTAGTTATCTTCATGATTGGTTTTCAAGACTGTATCTCACTGGCATGTTTTTATCTATCCTTGCTCATCGTTCTTGCATTTGTCAGCAAAGTCCGTTCTTCCTTGCACTGTAGAGACAGGGGAGGTAGACACAGGGGAGACAGAGCGAGTCTTCTTTTACTCCCCATAAGGCTTTTGGGTATCTATCTATCTAGATAGCCTGACAAGTACAGTTTGTTTCCACAGTATGAAAAGAGGTACTAGGTCTTGTTATGGAGCAATAGATGGTATATACTGGTGTCCTGGGTTCAGCAGTAGCAGTCAGTTTTTCTCCTTCTTAGTAGCTGTTGCAGCACTGTGTTTTTGACTTTTGGCCTGGGAAGAGCTGATAACAACTGATGTTTAGACTGACCAAGGACTTTGTGAGTCTCATGCTCTGCCAGGGAGGAGGAGGGGCCGGGAGGAAGCAGGGACAGGACGCCTGACCCAAACTAGCCAAAGAGGTATTCCATACCACAGCACGTCATGCCCGGGGATGTAACTGGGAGCTACCCGGAAGGGCACGTCCTCCTTTCGGTCGGGCTCTTTTCCGGTGAGCGGTATCATATTTTCTTCCCTTGTTATTTCTCTTATCATTATTATTATTGGTGGCAGCAGTAGTGATTTGTGTTATACCTGAGTTACTGGACTGTTCTTATCTCAACCCGTGGGAGTTACATTCTTTCGATTCTCCTCCCCATCCCTCTGGGGAGTGGGGCGGGGGGGGGGGAAGTAGACTGCGTGGTTCTAATTTACAGCCGGGGCTTAAACCACGACAACTGGTGATACAGAGCTTTTGTACAAGTGAAGTTTTTGTTGAGAAGCCTGTGTGAGAGCAGTAAACCAGCTGGAGAGTACTATGGTGGCTACAATAATAAAGCACCTGAAACTACCCGTGTTTGAATTTTAACAGTAGCAAATTAGTGCAGAGTTCAGAAGAAACAATGACTCTCAAGGCCTTTTGGCTGTAACAGAAAAACAGCTGCAGTTTCGTAGTGACATTGTGGTCACGGAGCAATTGTTTTAATACTCTCTGTGATTTAAATTGAGGGGAGGGCTGAGAATATCCTGTCACTGCACTCTTCAGAACTATTGAGAAAATTTTATTTGTGTGTGCTCCAAAGCATAACCATGGAGGAACTCCCTCCCATCCCCCCAAAAAGCAACCAGTGACTAGCTTTGAATAGTTTTTTTTCTTGCCAGTTTAAAAGACAGAAAAATCAGACCACTATGCAAAAAATGACGACAAAACACATGTAGTCAAGTCATAGTCTTTGTATTTGACAGCAGGACTCTTTTAAGTGGCTACCTCAAATATATATCCCTCTGGTGGAAGCATGTCTTCTGGATCGTGATTGTTTTTCCTGTATCTGGTTTTCACAGATTTGTGGTAGTTTATCCTTACTGTGCTATAATTCGTTCTCTTTCCTTGCTGTAATTTGTTCTCTTTCCTTCTATAAGCGTTACTTGAACATGAGACACTTTAATTATTTCTGCTGTTTTGTCTCTTTGTAGTAACTAATCTCTCCCCGTTTTTGCTGGTTAATGAAGAAAAGGCACCAAATTTCACAGTCCAAAGAATTTGGATATACAAGAACAATTGTGTACAGCCCTGCACACTTCCATAATATTTGTGTGTCTGTCTTGCAGGGATATATTGCAGGATAAAAAGCTGAATAGAGCAGTACTGGAGAAGCTTTGAATTTAAGAGAAAAAAAAAAATCAAAAAAAGATGCAGTGCTTTGATCCCCTGAATTAGCACTATAGTGCAAGAGCAACCTTGCAGACAATGAACCAAACAAGCCACTAATTTCATTGTTGATTCTGTAAACATGGGTCCAGTTAATGTTAATGGAATGGTTTATATATGCAAAACCAAGATTGCATGCCTAATTTTAGACTAAAGGCTGAAGTAAGTTACCAGAGAAAGTGAGAACATTCCCTAGAAAGACACCCAGAAAAGACAGACCAAACTGTGTCATTTGTTTGGGGCTGAATAAACCAACTCCATAAAGTTTTAAAACAAAAAAACCAAATAAACCACCCAAATAAAACAGCAACAAAACCAAACAATCAAAACCACAACCACCAGAAGCCCAAAACTTGGAATCAAGCACACCCCCTGTGCCTAAAATGCATAGAAATTGACCTGAATTATGTCTGAACTTTATAAAAATTCAGTATTTGATTCATCATTTATTTAGCTGTCTTCCAGAATGAAATGGAAGTGATGAAATAGACTAACACACTTCAGAGAAGGAAATAGTTCTACTTGTGTTTCAGAGCTGGAAAGCTGACAAATGATATTCAGTAAAGTATCTGAAAGTATTTAAAGACACGATAGATTCCCCAATAATGTCATGTTAATGCTGCTGCTCATCAGAGACCTATTTTGTTACTGTGATCAACCTCTTTTGCTAGGAGGCTCATTGAATGTAGATACCTTTCTTTCTATGTATGGCTTTTTATGAAGCAGCCACTTACAATCTTAGGAAGAAAGGATAGGTAGCTAGAAATAAGTCTCTTTAAATGAACTGCCCTGTGCCTGATGTATGCAAGTAACTCACAGCTTAGCACAAGTAGATGCATTTTGTTTGTAGATAATATGAAACTATGCACAGGCTGGCAGGAAGGCTAACTTTCATTTCCCTTCTCTGTGAAGTAAGCTCTGTGTGAAAATTCATTAGCTTCTACATTTATATTTTTATGGATTCGAAGAGTCCTATACAAAGTGCTCTAACATATTTTATGAAATATGAAGTTATCACCTTGAGACCACAAATGCCAAAAAAGCAGCCCAAATTTATATTTTGATTTGACAAGGTAGCTGATCATTTAATCTTCCTAGAGCCAATGTGCTATTTCAAGCTTGTATTTTGCTGTTCAATTACAAAAATAATTCTCTCTCAGTGTCATGGTTTAAACCCAACCAGGCAGCTTGTTCACTCACTCCCCCTATTCTTTCCCTCCCCCTGCTCCCGGAGAGGTGAGGAGGAGAATCGAAAAGAATGTAACTCCCCCTGGCTGAGATAAGAACAGTCCAGTAACTAAGGTATAACACAAATCATCACCGCTAACTCCAATAATAATAACGATAAAGAAATAACAAGGGAAGAGAATACAACACCTCACGATCCGCCAACTGGTACCTCGTCCCCACCCCACAGTGAATCCAGCCCTTCCGGGGTACTCCCAGTTTACATCCTGGGCATGACGTGCTGTGGTATGGAATACCTCTTTGGTTAGTTTTGGGTCAGGTGCCCTGTCTCTGCTTCCTCCCAGCTTCCCCTCCTCCCTGGCAGAGCATGAGACTCACAAAGTCCTTGGTCAAGCTAAACATTTGAGCAGTAACTAACAACATCAGTTTTATCAGCACTGTTCCCAGGCAGAAAGTCAAAAGCACAGCACTGCACCAGCCACCAAGAAGTAGAAAAAATGACTGCTACGGCTGAACACAGGACACTCAGTCACAGGGTTTGAACATTTTCCAAAGGTTTTAAATGACTTTTGAATAATCTGACAGAAATTATTGAACATTTGAAAGGCTGTTTCCAAAGCCAAATGGATCTTTCAGGAGCATGGAATAATATTTATGGTCATGCTATATTGCCTTTTAATTGAAAAAAGAGTCTGGAAATAGAAGATGTAGGAAAGGAAGATGTAGGTGGCAAAAGAGATGTAATTTGTCCTATTTCCCTTAATTCTAGCAGGTTTTTTATACTTTGGCACTTGGCTAATTGAAAGATGGTGGAACTGTGGAGAAGAAGATGATCAGAAGTCTACTGCAGCAACCTGAATGTGAGAGTATCATCTGTTGTTTACTTACTTTCTAGGTGTTCTTGGTTTCCATATTTATATTAACATGTAATCTGGAACTTTGTGCTTGCAAGATGTATTTTGATACATGTAGCTTCCTATTCTTCTTGCAGGGACCTAGGTGCTTTTTTGACACCATCTCTGTGCAGAGGTTTTACAAGAGAGTTAGTATAATTTCATCATTGTGAAACACCAAGGAAATATGACAAAATGCTAATGTAAGGTGACGTCCCTTTGCTGTTCTAGAGGAAGTCAGGATTGTAAGAAGAAGGCCTTTTCTCTTGAGATTTGATTGTGTGTGCTTTCTTTGGTATCTCAAAATAATGGGCTTGTTGGCACTTAACCTCCATCTTAGCTAGGTGGTCTATCTTGATGTAACCAAACAGTAGGCAGCTTCAAACATCACCAGTCTTGTGACTTTGCTACTGCCTTTCTTCCAGAGTTCCCAGTTTCTATAGCCAGGTTGGCTAGAATGGGACTTGTACTTACACCTTCTCTGATCTGCTTCACAGTCTGGGCATTGAATGGAAAGCTGCCCTTGGTGATTTCAGGTAACAGTTTAGATTTCAAGTGGAGCATCCAGGGATGGTGCTGTCTCCCACACAGGAGCATCTCTGGGGTCACACTACAATTCCAGCACAGGATGTGAAGACTGTAACATTTGGCAGAGCTCATCTCCCAGATAATTTAACACAGTAGATGAACAATTGCTGTAAAAATAGTTCCTGTAGTGGAACTGGTGATACAGAGAAGCTCTCAATCTCTCTGTGACTACACGCCCTTCAGCCTAATGGGACTGGTGTTTAGACAGTGTCAGCACTACTAGCCTAGGTGGCATTTTTGTACCTCCAGAGCTCTCTGCAGAAAGAAGAGGAATTTTTTTTACTGTCTTGAACTTTTGTGTGCCTTCTAAATTTTTTGCAATCTCACTGCAATGTGAGGAGAGATAACTTTGGATCTATAACTGCTGAGTGATATTTAAATAAATAGGTACTTTATTGATGTGGAAATTTATTCCATAAAACATTATTTTGTCTGGATTTTTGCTGACGATTTGAGTGGCAGAATACTGAGTGCTTAACTTGCTTTTGTTACTGGAGTTTAAGTTTTATTCTGAGATACCAAAGAATTTTACCTCTAAAGTGTAAAATTCTGGATATGGTGTTTGCACTATAGAGGTATTTTCATTACTGATCCTTTGTGTGCTTGAGAAAAAAGCTGAAAACAAAAAATCTTGCTGTGAGACAGAAGTATTAGTGGTTGGTTGTATGCTTACAAAATATTTTTCTTTCCATTTTGTTTCCTGTATTTTAAGGGCTGAAGTATTTTTTTCAGGTTTTGCTTTAGGGAATTATACCAACCCTTTAGATAGCTACCCAGCGGAAAAAACATGAAAGCCTGAGCTATACCAGTTAAAAAGTGTCACCTGAGGAATAGCTTTAATTTGTTACCTCAGTGAGTATCATCATGTGTTACTTTTCCTTTATCACCTCTGTGATGCTTAGAATAATAATAATGCTGCTTTGTTCTTACATGATGCTTTTGTCCATAGATATCAGAGAGTATTAAAAGAAAGAGGTAGTTATTTTATTGCCTTGTTTCAAGATGGAGAAACAAAGATGTGAATTGAGTTGCTGAAGGTTATCCAATGTGAGAGCTGGCAGAGAAATTACTGCCAGTGTCACTTTTCATTAGAGAAAGCTGATTCACTGAAACTGAAACTTTTTATGGAAATTCATTAATGTCCTGGAAATTATGCAGATCTAAGACCAAATGAAAATGACAGACTGTAGCAAGAGAGTAGCTGAAGCCTGGTGGCAAGGGTACACAGTATGGACAAGGAAGACCTAGATTTTACTTTTAGAACTGAAATGAAAAGGAATATGAAGCTGTCTCCTTCAAGAGAATATTACTGTTTGTAGATGTAGTATATTGGTAGACATACTCACCTGTCAGGCATAGTACGGCCTTTCTCAGACAGACAGACCAGTGAACAGTGGGTCTAGTGAAGTGGTTTAGTCTTCTAAAATTGGTTCCCATGCCTCATTCTTGATGTGGATTGTTTTTCCTGTGTGTTAAGGAGTGAGTGGATTTTATGGCTTGATTTTCTTTAGTATGTAGGTAAGAAAAAAAATCACTGGGTCTAAAACTTTTACAGCTAAGAAGACTCTTCTATGTGGCTGCCTTTTCTGTGCAACTTTTTGGAACTGCTCATATTTCAAACTTGGTAATGGATTAAAAACACACTTGGAGGAAAGGAAAGGATGAGAGCAGAAGGGTGGATGGACACAAATATACTGAAAGATTGTGTATGATATATTTCCTCAAGAATCCCAGGCAGAGTTATCAGAGGGTTTGGGATTTACCATGACCCATGAAGAAAACTTTGGAAAAGCAGCCAAACAGGTGTTCCACTTTTCAGTCCAACACCTCCAGCTGACAATTTTGGAAAAGGGATTGTGTTTATATATAGAGAGAGTGGTGGCTGTTTGCCAAAGAAAAGCTGAAAATAAAAATCCAGACCAAAGCCTTCTGGTTAAATATTTCATACAGCAAATTCATTCAGTTTTCAAAATAAAAGTATAGAATAACTGTGAAGTTTCTGTTACATTTCATGTATGTAAACATGAAGACAAGGAAATCTGTTGTGCTCAGGAGGCTGGAGCATCCATTGAGCTTTGGGAGAGACAGCTGGAGGCAGCTTGACTAAGCAGAGAACAAGAAGATAAATAAAAAATAGCAACTTTTTTTCAATAATTCATTGAAACTCTGAAGAAAGGGTTTATTTTTATGCAAGTCCTTTGAAGACTTGTTGGCAGTTTCACATAAAAGAGAGCTGCGAGACTTTTCAAGGGATCAGCCAAGGAGGCAGTCTCTGTACACCTTTTTATGGTGAGCTCAAGTCAGACAGGCAAAAGAAAATGAGATAAAAGAACTTCAGCAGGGAGGGAAAGGAGAATCCTAATTGTGTTGTGAGTTGTAGCATGACTGCAGTGGGCAGGAGAGTTGTTTTTCTCCCACTTTGCTATTAGAAGTGGATGTGAATGTATGTTTCATAAAGATATGGTTTGTACGGCAGTGTCTTAAGGGTTGATGTGAAGTTTGGTTTAGAGACCTGTGGTTATTTTTGAAGACCTGGTTTAACTAAGATAAAGAGGGACCTCTCATCTTACAGGACCCTAATGTGTGGTAGGAGAGGGAGAGAAAAAGATGGAAGAAACATGGCAGTACACAGAAGGAGAGAAAATGAATTCATTTAAGTGAATGGTTGAATGGGGCTTTGAGCAGCCTGGTCTAGTAGAAGATGTCCCTGCCCATGGCAGGGGGTTGGAGCTAGATGACCTTTAAGGTTTCTTCCAACCCATATCGTTCTATGATTCTACGAATATCAGGCTGGGAGCCTGAGGCATTCTGTGCAGCACTGCCTACTGTTTTCTGACTTAATTCCTACAAGGGATCTCCCATACCAGTTATCATTTTCTCACAGTCCAGTTAATAAGAATTCCTGCACATGGCCTGCCACAAGTGAAATACTTCTCCTGTCCTCTGAGAATTTTTAACAGGCGCCCATCACAGGAAAGTGCTGCTGACTTCTCACTGCCTTTTAAGAGATCCTTGCTATTGCCTTAGTCAGTAATAAATCGTCCAAGATTCACAGTCAGTATAACAGACTCCCTGACTGTGTCTGTCAACCTCATTATACCTTTTTTGCCTGTACTGAAAGTCCACCTCTTCTTAATCTTTGTCTTATGTTTATAAATCAATTCCTGTCATGGGAGAGTATTATACAAATGAAAAAAAAAAATAATTGTGCAGCTGCATTAATCAAAGGAATACTGGGCTGAAGGGAATGTCAGGCCTAATAGATTGTCAGTGATCAGAGGCAGAAAAGCTGCTTTCAGCTAGTTTGCATGGTTTCTTCAACACTAATTAACAAACTCAGTACCTTTTGAATTAAGGGGGGGGGGGGGCAAGGGGAGGGAGGAGGAAGCCCAAAGATGTGTATTGCTGCAACATGAGTGGAACAACAGATCTGACATGTGTGAGGAGCTTTAGCTGTAAGCACCCTTGTCTTAAAGATGTTTG
Organism: Psittacula echo; assembly: GCF_963264785.1. NCBI lineage: Eukaryota > Metazoa > Chordata > Aves > Psittaciformes > Psittacidae > Psittacula > Psittacula echo. Next base: position 50,947,536 of record NC_137743.1, read on the forward strand.
CCCTGTGTCTTTTTTTGTTAGTAGAATGTGTGATTCCTAATAACTGAAAATCCTAAGCTTGATATCAGATGGCTGTCACTTTTCTTTCAAAGAGTTTTCAGTTGCCTGGATAGACAGGGAAGGCAGTAAGGATCATGAACTTTATATGCCCACCTGCAGGATGAAGCCACCATGGTAGCATATGACTGTGACACACTCTGGAGCACATTTACAACTCCTTAGAATCTACACGAGTCTGATTCTGAGTTTGTGATTATAAATATAATTTCTGAATAATTACAAAGTTGTTCTGTGTTTCAGACTGCTGGTGATGCTGACCCTGTTCACTACTGTCACTGGGTTACAGACAGCAACATTGACTGCTCAGATGCACCAGGGAGGAGTCTAGTGATGCAGAGTAGAAGGTATGTGTTTTGCAGGGACACAGATGTTGTTACTACGCTGAGAAAGGAGACATTGTCCACTCAAGTGTGTTTAAGCAACAGGCAAAAAGAATGGTCTTCTATTGTTTCAGTTCTCACCAAACCTTACTGCCTGATGAATGATCTGTTCAATGCATAAAAAATGCTGACTTCAATCATCTCTCATAACACAGGCTAGAAACTGTTCTGTTGATAACAGAAAACTGCTATGAGAAAAACATCAACTAACCACCCTCTATCTGCACCCCCCCAGTGGTTCATTCCCAAAGCAACCAAGAGATGGAATTGTCAATGGTTTTCTGAGCTCTGGAAGGAAAAAAATCATGAGCTGTTTGCGTTTAGTGAGTTATTAGGGAAGCTAGTCCACTGAGCACCTCATCCATCACGGTGATCTTCCCTCATCCATTATTTGAATAAGATGTCCACACACTGTGCCTCCAGTTCTTCATCCAGTAATTCTATCACATTAAATATAGCAATCTATGGTATATCTAGAAAAGCAAAAGACATACTTGGTGTTTATTTTGGCTATGCTATGATGACAGAGCACTGGAACAGGTTGCCCAGGGGGGTTGTGGAGTCTCCTACGTTGGAGATATTCAAGGTCCGGATGCACAAGTTCCTGTGTGATGTACTCGAGGTTACCCTGCTCTTGCAGGGGGGTTGGACTAGATGATCTTTTGAGGTCCCTTCCAACCCTCGGGATTATGTGATTCTGTGATTCTGTGAAAAGGCAGTGGTTGTACCAATCCACAGCTAAAGAGGGTAACATGCAGCAAAACAACTGTTTCTCAGAAGAGCTGATATGAGGAAAAGCCAAGAGAGTCAGTGGGTAAACTTTAAGATAACCTAGAATCAGAATTAGGAATGTACTTGGGACAGATACTTGCAAAAATCTTACCACTAATTTTGTTGTCATTCAGAGATATAATTCATGCTTTTCAAAAACTCTAGGGGTTTCAACACGTAAAGCAAATGGGTTCCAGTTTTCATCCTTTCTCATATAGATACATACACACACTTAAATGAATAGTTCAAAGATTAAGCAAATAATTTCAACAGTGAGAAATTCACAATGAGGTTCTTCCTTTGATTAATTTAGGACATTCAGTTATAGAACTTTTCTTTCAAAACAAGAAGCAACATTTGGCTTCATGATTACTTATTACTTATTACTTTTGGATGTAGTAAATTCCAGTGGAATTACTTAACATTAAGCATGTATTTAATTGCTTTTGCTGGATAAGGATAAGTATGAAACTGCATATGAGCTATTGTGAAGTATACAGTGGCTGTGGCTGTTACATTTTCCCATTAAGTTACTGCATTTATTCTTCACTCTGAATCCAAAACCTAACTATTAGTTATAAAAAGTTTTTACCACAAATTCCCCAGTTTTCTGATACAATTCAGGGTGATAATAGTCAGAAGTTACATTGCATACTTTATGGTCTCTGTGAAGCCAATTACCAGTTAAAATTATCTCAGAAATATTTATTTTATGTTTATATTTTGGTTTGGTTTTGTTTTGTTTTTAGGTCCTAATAAAGGCCAGTACATGCTGATGCATATTTACAGCTATCTCACCATTTTTAGCAGAGATCGCACAATTTCAAAGAGAATTGAAATTAATCCTTCCGTCCCATCATTCTAGGTGGTCTTTACATGCCAGGCATTATGAAATGTACTGGAAGTGTGACTATGCTGTTCCACTGCCTCATGAGAATGTCATACTGTTCACAAAAAATGATGACAATTTGGTATTTTTAAGCTAGTTATTTTCAAATGGCTTTTTTATGCAAATAAATTGTTTTTGATTGAATTTGAGGATAAAAAAATAAGGACAAGCTTCAAAACACAAAATGTTCTATTTCAGCTGTAAGAAGATCCTGAAACAGCCCAATTTAAGGGACATAATTTAAGGAGTTAGCCTTTCTACTTTCCCTGATTACTCAGTGGGAGGAAAGAGCTTTATCAGAAGTGGTATTCTGAGGGCCTGTCTACAGGTCCTGCTCTGAACTACACTCCAGGAGAACTTCTTTCTTTCCTTTATCTGCATGGAAGTTAATCTCTTCACTGAGGGTACCACCTAGCACCCTAAAACTGAGGCAGCAGGAAGACCTCCCAGGAGTGGTGAATAAAGTTAGGCAGATAGGCTTGTTTGCCTGAAAAGAAAATGTCCAGGTCCGTTTCTGACTTGCACCTGCGCTTTAGAGGATGCCATGCGAAAGTAATCAGTGGTGCTATAGTTAGCTCATTTTGGTAGCCTTCTGTACGATTGAACAGATTGTTAGATAAATTAAAAACAAAAAAAACCTCAAAACAAAAAAAAAATCCCAAACCACAACCACCTGCCAAGAAAACAACCCCCAAACAAACAAGCCTCCCAAGACAAAACCAGAAAACTTAAACCTGGTGTGTATGTGTGATTTTTGTCCTAGTTACTAAAACAAAAAGAAATAAAGCTGGCATACTTTATTTTCCTCCACATGGTGCATCTCTTATGACCTTTCATTTCAGACGTTGGCAACAAAAGCAAAAGAATAGATTTCTTTTGTTGGAAATGCCTTTTTCCACCTATGCAGCACACAGAAATGGAGAGAGTATTCCCTCTTGAGTAGCCTGGATTAAAGAAGAGCAGTCTCAAAATACACTACACTGATGCCAACACCAGTTTGGAATCAGGCTGGGGTGCTATTTGAATTTGGAATAGCATGTGCATGAGCAAGAAACATGCATCTTATTAGGAGTACCTAAGGAAATATTGTGTAGAAAAAGGTGGAATAAACATTGTCATCTTTATCTCTTAAAATTAATACATTTTTTTCCCAGCTTAATGGCTACTACAATTTTAATTTCCACTCAGCAGCACAGTTTTCCAGTGGCTTCAAAACTGTGAAGGGAAGCTTGTCTCCTGCTGCTACGAATAGCACGAGACAAAAGTAGAGTGAATGATGTCATGGAAAAGATACTCCTGTGACTTTTGATGTGTAGGTAGAAACCGGTTGTAATTTAGAGGTATTTTATTCTGGACAATGACAGCTACCATTACTCAGTAAGTGCTGAGTCCCCAGGGATTGCTAGCAGTGTTTGCGAGTGCAATCTAATCAGTACTGCACTTTCAACTTTGCAGCTTCTTCCAAGTTCTCTTAGGGTTAGTTTTGTGATGGTCAAAGCACTGAGTTTCAATGCTAGAAAAGTAGGTTTGGCAACTACTATTTCTGTTCCTTTCTCAGTAGGAGATTAACTAGTTACTCAGTGCCATGTTCCTCTAGCTCTGTTTTCTCAGGTGGAAGAACACAGATTGTTGATAATCTCTCATGAGGCTGCTGGGAATGCAGGTTAGTCTTTTGCTCTGTACGGGAATTTAAGGTTTTCTCAAGTATAGGGAGCCAATTTCATTGACCATGACTGAAGCCAGCAGTTAAGCACCATGTTGAACTCCATTAAGATAAAGCCAATCAGCCTCACAGCCCAGTGAGGATTTCTTGAGTTGCTGCCCGTGTTAACATTTATCTCCTATATTGGGTTACATTTCAGGAAAAAGGCAGAGAAAACCTTTGGTTTATTGCTGTATGAAATTAAGATGCAGATAAGTCACTTTCTTGCAGAGCAGCTTTGAAGTATCTGTGTGTTGTGAATTATGCCTGATCGTTTTGGTGACAAAAATAAACTTTTATTGCTTTTTATTTGTCAGCCTTGCAGATTCAGCACAGCTGTGGATGAGTGCTTACAAGTAGCTCCCAGAATCATTAACTATTTGCTGTCTTCATTGAAAATCATTAACTATTTCCCTATCTTTATTGTTGCTGCTGATGCACAAGCTTGAAAGACTCAGCTGGAGTCTCAGAAGACTGTTCGAGTTTTCAGGGCTGGCAATTAGGAAAACCATTTTTTCTTCTAAATTGAGCAAGGTTGATTTGAAAGGCAGAGAAAGTAAACGCATTACTGCTATTTCACAAGGTCACTTTAGAAAGTCTAATCATCTTTCAATTTGGAGCAGTGCCTTTGGAGGGAGGCAGGCAGCACTTTATAGTACAGGAAAGGGTGATACCTTTTCATCAGTGGTTTTGACTTTAAAAATTCAATGAATTAATGTTTTTGTGAAGTCAAGATATGAAATAAAAGTAAACAGTAAAAATTCTCCAGACCAATAATCCATATTTCTTTCCCTTTCAGGATAAGGAAGAATGGTTGTAAAAGCTGCATTTATTCACTCACAGGTGGTGTATTGCTGAATGGAACAATAGTAGCTCTTTGAAAGTCTGTGTCATGTTCCAGGAGGCTTAACCGGTTGGCAAAGGATAAATCAATGGCAAGAAGATCTTGTGTACAGCTTGCAAAAATTTATCCATCCTTAAGCAGTTTATCTGCAATTCTAATGGGTTACATTACTGATGAATTACTCCACCTTAATGCTTGGCCTCTGCCAAGATTTCAGTGGTGACTTTGGCTCTCTGAGTACCAAGGAGACCAGTGTAAGTAGGAAATCCCATTCAGATATAGCCTGTTATTCAAAACATTGCAAAAGCAGAAGAGGAACAAGGAACAGATGCACGCTAGCATTCCTATTAGGAATAATGTTTTCTAAAGATTCTCCTACCAGTTATATATAGGACTAAGCATAGGTCTCTTGAAATGGCATGTTTCCTTCAGATAAAACACGGCATAAGCAGTTAATTTTTAAAAGCTTAAAATGCTTAGGAGTTGTAAAGCAGGTAAGAGATTTGCTGACACACTTCAACTTTGTCCTGTAGATGGTATACTGTTTTTATTTGACATGCTAAAGCACACCAGTTCTCAGAGCAGACAAATAATTTGAGTTTCCTTTAGCTCACAGAATGTTGACTCTGAGTGCTCTCATGGAGCCTGTATTCATGGCATTGTAAACATGGTTCCCTTTAAGTCATATAGCCTTTCCAACTTGCTTTATTTCCCATTTCTGCTAATATAGAAAATAAACTTTGTCTTATCAGCCTTCATCCCCAGGTTCTCAGCAGATCTGTGAGGCAGGCAGGTTTTGGTGCCTTTTGCTTACACTGGAAAACTTTTCGTGAAGTTTTCTTGAAGTCTTAAGCTAAGAGAAGTAGTCTAAGAGAATTTCAGTTGCTCTAGTCCTTTTCAATGACAGTAGACATATTATGTAGAATACTTGTTTAGATAATCTCCAGGTCAGGCTTGCCACCTGGTGTGCTTATCTTAGCGATCCTGAACCACTCATCATAAAAAGCAACCCACAGCTCAAAGCAAGCACTGACTGACTCTTCTCAACTACCATGTGTGTACATAGACAGGAGCGCTTTCCGTTCTCAGCTGTACAGCAATAAATCTGTATGTTGCCGTTAATGAAGTCTCTGTTGGATTGTTGTCACACATTCATAAGATTCTTTGTGTCCTCAAACAAGCATTTTCTCCTCTGGTATGTTGCCAAACTCATGCTGTTATTGGTCAATCTCTTCTGGCAGTGAGAAGATTTCAAAAGACTTTTAATCTATCTCCAAATCCTTCCAAAATAGAGAAGTGCAAATCAGAGTACTGAATGCGTGAAGATCCATATGAACAACTGGAGCCAATGGAGGAAACTAGTATGTGTGATTTAGGAGCCTTTGGTAAAGATAGCAATTAGCTTACAATGTAGTATTGCAAAGAAATATGTTTTTTAATAAATCACTGCTGTGTTGCAAAGCATTTCCATCTGTTCTGAATTGTGCCCGTGGTGCTCTGTTCCCCTGTGTTTGTTGTTTGGACATATCACTGAAACCGTTCTCATATTTTGCTTATCAGGAAACACTGGGAGTTTTGTTTCAAAAGTGGATGGGAGTTGTAGGTCTTCACAGCAAAACATTTTGTCTCAGAGGAAGTAAAAGTGATACCTCTCTACTGGAGATGTAAGAGTTCTTTTTGTTTGTTTTTTTTTTTTTTTTTTTAGTTGGGATTTTCTTGGTTTTGTCTTAATTTTATTACAGTACAACTTCATCTTGGTAAGTGGAGACAGTTAGCAAATAACATTAAAAACTGTTAAAATATATACTCAGTTTTAATACATTTTCCTTGTTTGCCAGATTTGTTTCAGAGTTGAACAGAATGCCCGTCTAAAGAAAAGAACTTACCTTGGGATCACAATTTTGAAGAAGTTTTGGCCAATTTTTAAAATCAATCATGTCTTTTAAGGTATTTGCACATATTTACTGTGGTTCCCATCTTCATTGAGTGTATTCTTTCTGAAGTTATCAAACATTGTAGTTGTCATACGTCTTTCTTGAAATAACTGGTAAGTATTTCTGAAAATCAATTCTTTTTTTTTTTTTTTTTTAACAGTGTCCTAGACCTTGAAAGCCTTCCCTTATTTAAAGTAACCTGAAGCACTGATCCTGAAGGAGCAATCTATATAGATTAATGGATTTCCTGAGTACCTTCGTAGTGTTCAATTATAGATTACCATTAGCTGATGGGCACATTGAAGTGTTATGTTGTGGTTTTGGCAGGTTTGCGTTGTTCTGTATTTCTCCTTGTCAGTAGCAATGCCAATAATAGTAATTTAAAAAAAGAAAGAAAAAAAAAAAGTGCTTCTCTTTTTTTTTTTCTTTTTTTTCCCCTAGAGAACACATGAACATTTCTGCAGGTAATGAGCTTCCCCAACATAAAATAAGTATTAATTTAGCAACCTGTCACTTATGTGAGTGCAGTCTTTGATGATATGATTTATTCATTTCTTGGCTCACAGTTTGAGTCACTTCAAGTATCATTGATGGTCTTTCTGCTAGAGCTTCTGCCTTTTGCCCTTCGTTGTGTTTGCTCTAAGCTCCTGTCTGGGCTGATACCAGCTGAGATGCCCACTTGGCACAGGCGCAAAGGTTTTTCTTGACCACGAAGTTTTCAATCTTGTTCCTTTACACTGCAGTAATTTCTATTTCACTATAGGACAATGGAACAGGGTTTCATGCACAGACAAGGTAGGCACACCTAGCACTGCATGATCATTCGTTAATCCCACCACCAGAATATAGTCCTGGTCCTGCTAAATTGTACTGTGTCCTGGTCCTTTAAGCACAGTGGAAAATCCCAGTGACATAAAAGTGCTTTTCCTCTTACCTTTAAATTGAAAAATACCTGAAGTTTTCAAATTACGTTTGATTAATCTTTTCATTAAGTCTAATAATTTCCATCATGTTGGTCAAGAGTGTTGATCTTCCTTCAAGAAATGACCCCATAATATTGTTGCTTTTTATGAATATGCAGTAGTGCATGTTCATGGAGTGCTATAAAATTTCTGAATTCTACATATGGATTATAGATAATTGTACTGTTGTTCTGGGCACTCACAGAGATTTAAATGACTAGGATTATGAAATGCATATTTAAAAAAATGTATTTTAGAAAATACACAATGAAAGAAATTTTGTCTGATGTGTAGTTGTAGGAAAATCTACCTTTTGTCCACTAGTTTTGAAGAGATAGAAGGGTCATATGAAAAAGCACGTTAAAAAGCACAGATAACACCCAATGACTTACTCTGCAACTGCAGGTGTTCAGCATTTTGTAGTAATCAGCCCTGTGTGTCCTGATAATTATGACCTTGTGGCTTTCTCATCTCAATTTTTCCACAGCTAGTATAATCCAAACTATGTTATCCTATTAGAAGACTATATTTCTTTTTCCTCCAAGTAGCAGCATGTGCCTGTCTACTCATGATGAGGAAAGCAGTGACAGTGTTCTCCCTCTCTTGTTTTGGTGTTAAAGGAGATAATTCATGCTGTAAATAGGGAAGATCAAGCTTGTTGAGTTAAAATGAGCACATTAATTCTTGAATGGAGCCCTGCTGTATGTTTTTATTCCTTCATTATTCATTTTATGTATCTTGGCTATCTCTATGGTGGATGGGGAGAGAGGCCATTTCAGAGTACAATTTACAGCATCAATCTCAGGTCTGTATTTGGAATAAACATACTGTTTCTTTTCACTTGCTAGGGGACACAGACCTGGAGCTCAGTAGTGTGCACATCTCCACTTAAGCACGTAAGCTAGTTAGCACATTCAGGGTAGAGGGGAATGATAACACTAAAGAGGAACTGCTATGATTTAAAAAGTGCTTCTACATTATAAGAAGTAATGAAGTACCAGTCATGCCTAATGCCAGGTTTGAGCTGATGGGAACTCTCATTGCAAGTAGATATAAATGCAGCTATGTTGTCACAATTTTGAGCTGTCGCATAGTCTTTTGAGCAAGGAGGACTGTGTTACAACAAAGCATTTCTTTTTACCTTCTTTCCCACCTCCAAGATTAAGTTCTCTCTATTCTTTCTGAGCCAGGCAGCTTGAAGCATTCTGCATTTTAACAAGTGCATTATGTGGTATATTATACCAAATTAAACTTGCAAAGAGAAATGCTGCTTGGGAAGTCACAATTCAGCCAATTGAAAAACTTGAAAGGCAAAAATGATATTTTTTGCTGTAGAAGCATTATAACATGATGTGCAGCACAGTGAAAATGGTGTTCAGGTTTTCACAGGACTGCGAAAACAGGTCTTTTGCAGGTGTCTGGACAGCCAGAGAAGCCATTGGAACTACTTCCTTTCAATTGTAAATATCAATCTCTGCTCATGGATCTGAAGCTTTTGGCATATTTTTGTGTACCACAAGAAAACGGCATATATATGCTGCTTGTGTGTTGTGTTCAGAGACATTCAAGATTCTGAATAGAGACTGCTATGTGGGGGGAAAATGGCTCAGCCTTCAAGCTCAGAATTTCCCCTTTCCTTCTTTTATTATCCCTTTTCTCCCTTCCTTAGCGTTTAAGCTTAACAGGTTGATGGACAGGAGGGGAAAGCAAGACTAACAGTCATGAATGCCTTTGAAAAGCATTATTGCTGTGAACCATGGTAGATGGCAGATACCCCTGAGCAGAGGATGGCTCATATCTGTTTACTCTGCCTGGTAGTCTTCAGTGAAAGGGAAAACAGATTAGAGCTGGGGTCTCCTGTGTTCCAGTCTATCACTGTGATAGTGATGGCAGCCAACCCATGATAAGATGCTTTTTGCATAATGAAACACCCATGGTGAGAGTCTCTTCATTGTAGTCTCCCATAGCCTGGCAGCTTTCTGAATTATTCCCTTGTTCAACTACCCCTGGTGTAATAACGCAGATGCAAATGTTGGAAGTTACAACGAAACTGTTTCCACTTCATCTCTTATTTGCACTGTATATGCTAATGTAGCCTTAGCCAGAGCAACTGCGTAGCCCTAGATGAAGAGGGAAACCACTGTGCAAGTTTAAAGAGGGACAGCCCTTGGTAGTAATAGCCTTTTGGCAGTGAAACATATCACAAACTGTGTGATTGCTGCCACACAGTCTTTGCTGTGAGGGGAAGGGGCCAGTGAGCCCTTTGAAAGTACGCACTGAAAGTTTAAATATGTAGAGTTTATTCCATGGAGAGCTAAACCCAAAATTCCTCCTGCTGTCATTTAGATACAGCAGCTGACATGCAGTTTTTGTGTTCCTCTTCAGCAGACATCCTCGCTGCAGGTTGACATGGAATAACTCTTGCCAAGCAACAGCATAATTCAGTGAACTCTAATATTGTCTGTGTTTCTTCCCCATCTTTTACGTGAAATAGTTAAGCAATCCTTTGGGATGAGGCTGTTTCTGTAAAACAGGGAATGGTGCATGCTGCTCGGATAAGACTCTGACTGAGAGAATGAGACACTACTGAAAACTGCCTGCACTATCCATCCTCTCTCTGTTGCTGTGTCTAGAGCTATGAAACCTTAATTTTGAGATAGAGCTGGGGCCTGAGTCAAAGAACTTCTGAAACAGGCTTGGATTTTTTCCACAGTAATCTTTAGGGAGGTTCTTGAAAACCCTTTGAAGAATGATGGCATTTGAGTGTGTTTTGTGTATAATTTAAACACACATTTTAGCTGCAGATTACAGCCAACATTACACAGTTTATTTGTTTAGTCAGCAAGGACCTGGTTTTTCAAAGATTGGAGCCATCATGAGCAGTACTGAGAGTTAAAAGGACACAAATACTGTTTTTCCTGCTTGCTGATGTGCTAAATCCACAACAGGCTGTTACCTTTTGAACTGGGAACCTGGTGTTGAGGATTAACACCTGAAAATCTGTTTCTCTGCACACTCTTAAGAAGTAGTCTTGATTTTTTATTTTTTTTTTCCTTCTCACAGGTCAGTGTCCCAACACTGTAGAAAGTTACTCTGGATTTTGCCTGCTGGTCAAGTCTGTTGCCTAGACTTGATTTTACAAACTAGAGTTCTGCGTGTCTACAGCATGCTTCATGTAACTTTCCAGGTGAGTGGTCTTTTGAGTTTGAGAACAGTTGGATATGAGAGTTCAGATAAAGAATCCTAAATGGATGAATTGTTTTTGTAGTTTGTTGGGTTTGGTTTTTAACAAACTTCATCTGCCTCAAATTTACCTCCATATAGTGTCTAGCAAAAACGTGTGCTACTGAATGTTTCAAGCTAAGGCTAATAAGCGCCTCATAAAAACTTATGCATCAGCTCCTGAACAGAAAATTTCACCTTCAGAGTCCAGGATCAAAAGTGTCATAGAAATCATTGCTCTGATGTCTCTATTGAAAAGACAGTATCACTAGTACATTTTTCTAAGTGCTATTTCTCTCTAGTGTGCATTACCATTAAAACTTTCAGTACTAAAACCTATATTGCTTTCCTTTTGAAATGAGGTTTCATTCAGTGCCTTCCCTGGATGCTTGAACTATGAATGATTGGCTCTGCATGAAGCACTTTGTAACCCTCCTCATGGAGGAAGTCATATAAAAATAAGTGCTACCATCAAGTGTATTTTGCATACTGTAGCTGAGTGTAATTACTCAGACTGGCATTCACCATTCTGCCAACCCTGATTTCCCCAATGGGCTTTGGGCAGGTTTTGTGACACAGTTTAAACAAATGTAGTTTCAAGGGATTACAGAGATTGCAGTTATTTCTGTTATGCAAGAAAGAAGAATAGGCAACTAGTATATAATATATCCAATGTTATTAAAGCATGTCCTTCTTTGAAGGGCAATCACTTAAGGGTCTGTCCTTACAAGGTTATTAACTCCTCATTTTCAGATTATGCTCTATGGATCCCTGGAGGTCTATTAACTGCTTCTGAGAGAAAGGTAATTAAGAAAGGCAGGGATATTACTAGTATGCTGACACAGAGGGATCCAAAGGGAGATGTTTAAGGGTCTGCAAATCAGCAGAGAAGAAAGAAAAAAAAAAAAGCTGAAACCCTCTGAATAATAATTTATAGGTAAAATACACAGGTAAACCCTGCACTTTTCAGGTCATTCTAATGGGAACTGTTTAATCTGTCTCAGCAGATTTTAAATTCTGTAGTCCAATCATAGCTTGGAGGCAGCTTAAGGGTAGATGCTGTAAAAAGTCATATTAACTTGCGCATTTTTTGCAGAAAATAACACTAAGTAACTGAAAGACTAACCTAGAAACTTATATAGGCTTCTGTGAATAATGAAGACTGCTTTTTTACCAATGTCCTTTATGACTATTACAGAAAACACAAGTTTCTCAAAAAGGTCTGTGAGGATCACCTGTAAGGATGTATAGGAGAAGAAAGTTAGTCATATGCTCATCTGACATTAATCTAATTAGCTTTAATGAAACTTCTTAGAGAAGATATATACTAGCAGAACTTAACTTGGAGGACTTAAACAGCAAGTAGAAATTTTTTATTTCTGGTTGTGTCCTGAAAATGTCTGTAAAAGACAGTCAGAAACTTCAGATGCTCCTGTGTACTGCAGTAGGAAACAGGAAAGTATTATAACATTGTTGTGTTGCCTGGGCACAAAACAGTTTTCACTGTAAAGGTGTATAATGCTTGCAGTATGATTCCTAGTGATTCCTGAGAATGACCTTGTTATTTCTATAGATGATATATAAGCATCTGCATTCAGTGTGTTATGTGTACATTCCCTGTGTAGAGGTAAAAACAATATGACTGCAGTTGCTACCCTGTTCAGCACTATTCACGTTAATGAATGGCAGAAATGGTTTGGACTTCTCCAAATCAGCATCTGCCTGGGCTCTTTTGTGACCTTGAGAAAATCATAGGTGCAAGTACAGTGCACATAGGACCCATCTGTTCTCACATTCAGAAAACACTCCCTGTCCCCCCCTAAAGTTTTTGTTCAAGTGAGGCTGAGGAGTTTATGGAGTTTGTGTAGCCCCAGAGTGTGCTTTACTACTGCAGCAGAACACTTCTTCACTTTGTCCTCTTTGTATTTGCTGTTCCGCATAGGGCAAATATACCAAGAAGTTCAGCTGAGGCTGAGTAGCTACTCTGACTTGGAAAATGCCTCTGAATAAATTACCCACTGTGAAAGAATGATGCATATTCTACCTAAGAGCCAGAAAAGTGACAAAGTGAAAGATGGTCTTTAATAATTCCTAAGAACCTGGGCTCCTTGGAGGAAAATGAGGCTTCTGGAGGGTCACATAGAGAATCTATTTAGGAACCTGCCTCTCTTTAGTAACTGTATATGAAAGTGAGGTATCAAACTGGGAACACCTAAAGCTAAATGGTGAGAATGGCCACTGGTCAGCACCTTTCATGGTGTTGAGCAGCACAGGTACAGCATGGCAGTTGTGGCTGCAGCCAGGAGTCACAGTGGGACAAAGGGGAACTGGACACATGGATGTTGTTGCATGCAATTGCAAACACGAGCTAGTGTTTCCCACTGTAGGTTTTCTATCCAGCAGTTAAAAGAATAGTCATTTACATTCTTTATTTTTTCCTAGCTTGTGGATGCTTGTAATATTTTTTTATTCTCTTCTGAGAACAAGAGCACTCCCATAAACTCAACAGTTTTTTGAATGTGTGAGCAATATGACAGAGCTCTAACATCACATTCATTTCCCTCTGTTGTTACAACATACATGTAGCTGGATTCAAACTTGTTTCCATGCTGAATATGTGTTTTGTATTTCTGTTCAGAAAGCAGTAAATGTTGTGAGGAACACAAGCACTTGTGGACATTTGGAGGAATTTGTAACAGCTCTATACAGGAAACAGGATTAGGTGTTCATAGGGCCATCTTTAGCAGTGAACACAGATTCATAGGATTCTCAACAAGTGACTGCAAATGAACAGTTAATTTTTGGAGACAAAAGCCATTAATACTGAAAACTGTAAACCGAGATGCTGAAAACAAGGTCTTTATTTTGGGTTGATTAGAAGCCTGCCTCACAGAAAACTGGCTATTGCCAGATATCATGGGAATGAGAGACTTCAGATGTCACTGAAATACGTAGTGCAAGTTCCTTTGTGATGAAGTCGTGATGAAGTCTCAGATAAATTGGAAACAGCTCAAACTTACATCTTGGGAAAGCCAAACAAATTTCAGATGGAAATGAATGGAAATTAATTCAGAGTATAGACTTAAACCCAGCCTCTAGGGACACAGTAATTGTGCCTTTTAGAAAAGGGTCTCCTGCTCTTTGCATTTTAACTGTCTGCAATTACTTCTGTGGTTTGTTGGTTGTTGAGGAGCCTGACAAACTGGGAATTGGCAGATTCAGCGTTGCCTTTATTTACAGTGCTTTTGCCAAGTCAGTAAGAGAGCAACTGGAGGTTTTGTAATGACAAAACTAGTCCCTCACAGTGGCTAGACACCACATATTCCTTTTAATTTTATGCTACTATTTAAAACTGTTTTGGCCAAGATTTAGGTTGGCATGAATTGTCAGAACACTACCAAAATCAGTACAGATAATCCAATCTTTCTTTCTTCCATCCATATAATGTTTTGTTTTTTTCTCACAATGAGGTGTGCAAAGCTGATGGATTATGTCTAGGGCGTTCTGTAGACCTAGCTGACTTCTGTTGTTCCAGTGAAGGTATTCCTGTGGTGCCAAAGGGACAAGGGATAGGAAGTTGGTCCTGTGGGAAGCATGGAGAATGCCAGATAGCCCCCAGGAGCTTTCAGAGGCTGTTGAATTTGCTTGTTTCATAAACACAACAATATTGCTTGCTATCACTTGATCTTATTCTTTGGCTCTATCAGTTCTGTCAAGCTCTGTCGGTGGCCACCTTTGAACAAGGATGAAGGGCTGGTGCATAATGTAGTTGTGTTGATAACCTGAAGGACTGCTGAATAACTTTCAAGTGGCAGAGTCCAGAGATGTGCTTTGTAAAGTGCTCAGGGATACTTTGATGTTACATGTAATACAAATGCTATCTGCTATTATTCTACCTTAAGAAATCGGGGCATACTTTTATCATTATTCTGCAGATCTCAGTATCCTTGTACAATTAGGACTTGACCTCATCAGAATAACATTTGTATTGAAAACAAGCAAATATCTAGCATCTTTACACTGAAATTTCCTCAATTCCATTAACCCTGGATACATTAAAAAGTGACATTAATGGTGACTCTCTGGCATCAGCAATCTTAAACTGCTTTATACTTTCTGCAAAGTGACTTGTAAGTTTCAGGATGAAACCTGCACTGACTGCTGCAACTCTGCCTCTTGTCCTTTCTGCCATAGATCACAGAATTATGGAATCATTTAGGCTGGAAAAGACTCTTAGGATCAAGCCCAAGATGAGTTAGGGAGAGAAAAAACTTGTTGAAGAACTTTCCTGTCTTCAGGAATAAGGAATCCTCTCTAGTAGTTACTTTAGGGCCCCTGTAAACAAGCTCTAAACCTGTACTCAGCCACAGTGACTCAGTTTTTTTTGAGTATATCCCCATCTCTTCATGCTCACTGTTAACAGGAGAATTCTGCTCTGTGATTGCTGCAGTGGTGGGGAGATGGAGATGCTTACTCCTCTGTCAGTGTACTAACAAAATACTTGTCAGTGTTTTAGTATTTATGTGAACCTAAAAAAGATTGCTGCAGACAGAATCAAAGCAAGGTTTTCAAGAAGCTGCAAGAACATTTGAGGATGCAAATCGCTAAAACCTGAGCACTTCTTGTGATTTGAAAGTAAATGCCTCCAACTGTCTGTCATAGCCAAAGGAAGGAGGCTCGTGTCCTCAGATATGTCTTGTTATTTCCCTTAACGTTTAGATTTTCTCCTGGGTTCTCTTTTGGACATGTTGCTCTGAGGTATTAGCAGTCTTTTGTATCTCTGTTTTCTTTTTTTGGCCTAAGAGGACCATCTCAGAGATTTATATCTTTCTACTTTGGGCATCTCAGATGGTCCTGTTCAATAAGAATCTTGTGCCTGCACAGTGACTACAGTATTGCTTAGAATCTCTGACACTTGCTGGTATTGCTGAAAGGAGAGGATTCTTGTTGAAGGAAGCAGAACACAAATGCATAGCAAAAGGCACAATTTTAGTAGAAAGCATATAGCAAAAATTTAATGCTGTGAAGTTGGTCAATTTGTAAGTTCTACAGCGTACAGATTCTTCAAACTTTATTATTTCACAGAGAAAATTAACAACTGATAAGTGTTATTTCAGGCTTAAGTCTTCCAAACTGGGTTGACGTCTGTGTGGGATATGTTTGACTTAGATTGTCATGACTGTTGTTGGTCTACAGTAATTTATTTCTTCACTCCAGAAATAAGAGCCAGGTTTAAACTAGATGTGGTGCATAGGGAAAACAAAATGCTATGAGAGAAAGTGTGAACTTCCGCTAGCATGCTTTCATGGGATGGAAGAAAGGATGAGGTTAAATGATCAGGTCCTTAAGCAGAGTGTTAACTGGTATGCAGGCTGTTTTTTACCAGAGAAACATTGTTTTGATATCTAAGATGCAATAGAAAATTTGTAATCTTTTCCAATATTATTTTTGCTTATACTCACTGAGATTTTTCTTTATCAGTTTTAACAGGGAACAGCCCAAAACGTGCTGGAGATAGAGATTTCTGATGGAAAATATTCAGTAAATCTGTTGATTTCTAAGGTATAAGAGGTTGGTTAATGCCTTCACTACAGATCTGAAAGAAACTTTGAAGTCCAAAAATCAACTTTGTAAAGCAAGAGGAGAGGGTTCTTTTTAAAAATATTTTTATTTTTTGAGTATGGGAAACAGGATGCTGCCCATTGTATAACACTGTGAAGGAAAATAGCAGTCATTAGAAAATTACAAGTTCTGAGTTTTGGTGGAGGTAAAAGTGTTATATAATTTTAAATAAACTGCTCCAATTTCCTTCTCAACTACAAGATTTGCTCCTTTTATTTCTATGAATCATTTCATTGAATAAGTTAAAATCACCTTTGTTTGAAGTGAAAACAAAGAACAATCTTAATTTGAGGAGAAAACCCCCCTTTATTTGTAATTCAGCTTTTGCACTCAAGTGGTGCATTACTTCTGCAAGATTTTTGTCAATTAACCTCTTTAATTGTAAGATTTTGTTGTAAGTATTTGCAGGTTTCAATTTCTTGACATTCAGCTTTTCTCTTTAAAAATAGGGACTACTGTAAATGGTAAATGGAAGGATTTTTGTCTTGCTCTTATTAAGCATAATGCAAAAGAGTAACTAAGGTGACAGATCTACCTGCACTATTAGTGAAAAAAATAAAAGACTGGACTTGCTTGAGAAAATAAAAGGGAATAAATGGATAGGATAAACTGCCAGCCTTCAAGGGATCCAGGCCAGAAAGTTTCAGACTAGTAGGTAGGACTGGGATGGAAAAAAGATACAGTCTCAAAATCAGTATGTGAGAACAGAAACCAGGGTGCAAACCAAATGCCTGGATCCTGGCACAGAACAGAATTTCAACCATCAGTTTGGTGTAGAGTAATTACAGAAAACCACCATCACATGGTGCAGCCATACCCACTGTCACCAGGGCCTGGCATGTGCTAGCAGGACTCAGCTGGAGAAAACCAGAAAGCAAAGTGATCAGTACTGATACACTGAATGTTGAGCAGAGAAAATTGGTGGTATGTGAATGAGGAGCTGTACTAAATACGATGGGATCTAGAAATTTATGAGAGTGTATGGTGTGTTAAATACTGTGGTCCTAGGTAAAAGCAACCAACTTAATACTGAGGACTTGACTTTAGCTGTTTTTCACCTGTTCCAGAGGCAGAATGAGAGCATCTGATTCAGATTGTAAAGCAATTAGAGACATGAAGCATCCTGAATTAAAAATGGAAGTCTGAGGGTGTAAGTAGAGGATAAGGATGAACTAGTTTATTCCTTGTAAATGAAATCTCTCTTGGCATGGCTGGTGAGCAGAAAAAAAGTCAGTATAGATATATATGTATTTAGAGAGAGGCAGGTACACAAACCTACTACACATCATGGTTTTGCGTGCATCTGACATTAGGTTGTCAAAGGCTGAAGGGTGAAACAACGGTAATTTTGAAAGAACTCTGAGTGAATCAGTTAAGAAACAGATTTACCTCACTGTGCAATGAAAAATTAGTATTCCTTGATTTCTTTTACTTAAAAAACGACTGAATGATAAAAACATTGGCAGGATTTGAAATTCACTTTTAGTGAGTAGATGCTATTTTATTATTCTATTGTTTTAGTATATAAATCAAATGTTTATTGTAATAAAACCATTGTAATGATTTTAAATAGAATCATAGAATTACAGAATGGTTTGGGTTAAATGGGATCTTAAAGATCATCCAGTTCCAACCTCCCTGCCATGGGCAGGGACACCTTCCACTAGACCAGGTTGCTCAAAGCCCCATCCAGCCTGGCCTTGAACACTGCCAGGGATGGGTCAGCCACAGCTTCTCTGGGCAGCCTGTGCCAGTGCCTCACCACCCTCGCAGTAAAGAACTTTCCATCTAATCTAAATCTCCCCTCTTTCAGTTTATAGCCGTTCCACCTTGTCCTATCACTACAGGCCCTTATATAGATTTCTTCAGCTTTCTTGTAGGCCCCCTTTAGGTACTAGAAGGCTGCTCTAAGGTCTCCCTTGAGCCTTCTCTTCTCCAGTCTGAACAAGCCCAACTCTCATCATATCTTCACAGGAGAGGTGTTTCATCTGTCTGACCATCTTCATGGCCCTCCTCTGGACTTGCTCCAACAGGTCCACGTCCTTCTTATGTTGGGGGCCCCGGAGCTGAACACAGTACTCCAGGGTGGCGTCTTACAAAAGAGTAGAGGAGGAGAATCATCTCCCTCGACATGCTGGTCCTACTTTTTTGGACGCAATCCAGGATATGTTTAGTTTCTGGGCTGAAAGTACACACTGCCGCAGCATGTTCAGCTTCTCATCAACCAATGCTCCCAAGTCCTTCTCCTCAGGGCTGCTCTCAGTCCAGTCTCTCCCCAGCCTGGATTTGTGCCTGAGATTGCCCTGACAGATGAAGGACCTTGCCCTTGACCTTGTTGAACTTCATGATGCTTGCCTGGGTCCGCCTCTCAAGCCTGTCCCTGTCAAGGTCCCTCTGGATGGCATTCCTTCCCTCCAGCGGGTCAACTGCATCACACAGCTTGGTGTTATCAGCAAACGTGCTGAGGGTGCACTCAATCCCACTCTTCATGTCGCCAACAAAGATGTTACAAGGTGTCAGTCCCAATACTGACCCCTGAGAAACACCACTCTCCACTTGGACATCAAGCCACTGACCTCAATTCCCTGAGTGCAACCATCCAGTCAATTCCTTATCCACTGAGAGTCCATCCCTCAAATCCACGCATCTCCAGTTTAGAGACAAGGATGTCACGTGGGACAGTGTCAAATACTTTGCACAAGTGTAGGTAGATGATGTCAGTTGCTCTTTCCTTATCTAGTAACATTGTAAGCCTGTTGTAGAAGGCCACCAAATCTTTCAGGCACAATTTGCCCGTAGCAAAGCTGGCTGTCACCTATCACCCCCTTATTGTCCATGTACCTTAACATAATTTCCAGGAGGATCTGCTCCATGATCTTGCTGGGCACAGAGATAAGACTGACTGTCCTGCAGTTCCCTGGGTTTTCCTTTTTTCCCTTTTTACAAATGGAGGCTATGTTTCCCTTTTTTCAGTCGCAGCTTCACTGGACTGCCATGATTTTCTCAAATGTGATGGAGAGTAGCGTAGCTACTTCATCCGCCATTTCCCTCAGGACTCACGGGTGCATCTCATTAGGTCCCAGAAAAAATTTCCATGTTGCAGCTACCGTTAGACTGGTTTAAATTTCTCTGCAAAACAAGTGTTGAAGAACAAATTTAATTTGATTGGTATTTAAATAACCTACAATTTTATCTGTGAGTCAGAAATCTTGCACTGTAGGGTAGATTACTAATGTGAATATTTGACTACATTTTCTCAGTGAAATAAAGCTTTGTTCATGCAGCTATTAAGTATTATTAGGTTGTAATCACACACAGAGTGGTCTTGTTACAGGACACTGTTAATTACAAATGCCACGTAATTTGCAGGCCATCTATTCTGACTGTAATTATGATGTCACTTGCACACCTGTGTCTGAGAGTATTTTCCTCTTTAACTAGGGCTCATTCTTTTGCCTCAGCAAGGAGTTTCTCTGGATGGTGGAAATAGCTCATTTGTTGTCTCTGCGGGTATAGAATAAGACAGAAGGGAGTGAAAACTTGGGAAACAGCCAGCAATTGAAGGAGACAGTAAGCCCTAAGTGACTGTGTGGGCCTAAACAACACAGGGAGCAGGTTTTGAACGTAATATGATTTAAAAATAGGCTTAAAACAGGCATGTTTGCTGGTGTACTTTTTCTCAGTGCAATACATATTAATTAGAGCTTTAGCACAGCTTCTCAGCAAGCACCATTTTCCCTCAGAGATAAAAAAGGAGAGAGAGAATTCTGATGCTGGCAATAAAGTATTATGAATAAGAATCAGCAACAATGGATTTAGTATAAGCTGGACTGGGAGTTGTTGCAGCTTTATGTTTTTATAAAGGAAACCTATGTGTCAGCTTCTAGTAGTGACAAAGATGCTGAGAATTGGCATGTGAGGATAACGTGATAATATACAGACAGCAGGGAGTGTGTGTACACAAAAATGCATCTCAGTCAGCCAGAAGGCCATGCTGTGATTTCAGTAAAATGCTATGGCAGAAAATCAATAGCTTTGAGAAGGGCCCACGGTAAGGCAACTTCATTATCTGCACTTTCTTCATTCTGCTTCTCCTTTCCCACCTTCCCTTCAGAAAGACAAAGAGCTACATGATCTCATATTTGAGTTTTGTTAACTCTGTGCCTCTGAGTAGCTCAAGCAGTGAGGCAATTCAGGCAAAACAAAGTATCTCTGAACCAGACCACAGGGATGGAGAATGGGAATGAGTCACACAGGGTACTGGGCTTATTGACAGGCTTCGATTACTTTGTAGGCAGTCTGTGTAGACTGCAGTTTCCTACATGGTGCTTCCATGACAACTGTGTTCTGATCTTTAGAAAAACTCAGTTTCCTAGTGCAGCCTTCACTCAGCTGTGTATTTTCTGATATGTAACAGTAAGTCCCTCTTCCAGGCTTCTACCTAGGATAGGATGTTCTGGCAGGATGATCTCGCCATGCAGTCCTAGATTATAGAGTTTACATTCAGTGCCTCTTTGCAGACCTTCAAAGATTTAAAGTGAGGTTTTCCAGAATGTTGTTTTTTTTTTCCACTTCTATTTATTTTTGTCTAAAAAGGTAGAATGGGAATTGTTAATGAAAGTTATAGCAAAGGGTGGACTGCTTAGCATTAACCGACATAGTTTGTAATCATGTAGTTGTACTTCAATTTCTGATACTACCATTGTATCTTATACTCAGACATGCAGAAATGATGTTGATATGCATGGTTATATATTTTACTATTTCCTTACTTTTGAATGATTAATTATTTTGTGCTAATATACATGTCAGCTTACAGATCCTGAAACATGACAGGAAAGACTGTGTTTTGTATCCTTTAATTCCTAGATTCTGCCTGTTGAGGATGACATGATGTCAATGAGGGCCCTGTGAAGCTGCATTACATTACAAAAATACTTTCATTGCTCACTGGACATTGAAATGGGAAAAGAGGAGGAATGCAGACAGGTTAAACTCCTTCGCCATTAATCCATACTTTGTGTCCGTATGCAGGTTTGGTTATGTATATGTATATGGCTTTGTTTCTATGAAAAAAAAAAGTTTGACCCATTGGAAAGTAATACATTTTTAGGTCAGGCATATCTTTAGGCAAAAAAGTCTACCAATAACATTCAAATGTGGAGACTTCTTTAAACAGATGAAAGCCAGGCTGTGATATAAGGCAATTCTGCAGAAGAGGAGAGGGTGAGTGAAAGAGGAGAGTCTATTACCTGACCAGTGAACAGGGTAGTATCTGGATTCTTCCTTTTATTCTTTCTTTTTTTTTTTTTTTTCTTCATTAAAGATGATACGATATCTTATTTGCAGGTGATATTATAAAGACAGGAATTCTCCCAGGCTTTATTGTTCTTAAACATACCGTTGTGGTATAGACCCAGCCAGTAACTCAGCACCATGCAGTCACTTGCTCACCTCTCTTTTCTCACCTCATGCAGGGCAGGAAATTTTGGGGAGGAGAATCGAAAGAATGTAAAGCCCATGGGTAGAGATAAGAATATTTTAATAAATAAAATAAAGTAAAATATAGTGATAATAGTGTGCTTAGGTGTATAAATATTTTGGAATTGGGAGACCTTCTCCATGTTGGCATAGAGAAGTAATGTCAGCAATCCAGTGACATTAAATAGTAATCCACTTGGTTTCTTTTTCTAATGGATAGCACTGAGAAATGTATTATTTTCTAACATAGAATTAGACTTACAAAGCAGGCATAAGAAAGTATTTTCTTTTTGTTGATGTTTCTGGTTGCTTCTCACCTTATCCAAGAACTTGGTTCTCTCTCTATGGAAAACTGTGAGAAACAGAGGCAGAATTGGCTCATTAATGAGAGATGATTCTAACTGGACTTTTTCCATGAAGTTGTCTTTTTCTCAGAGCTCAGTATTTCAATATAGCACTACATTAAACATTATTGAGAAGTTATTCAGTGGAAAAACTCAGAGGAACAAGAGGAAAACCAACCATAAACAAATGCTATTTAATTGCTGCTTTTTTCTAGGCTGTGAACATTTAAGTTCAGTTGGGCATTCGTTAGCTGGAAAAAAATGCTTATAAGGGTAAATCTGCAAGGGTTTTGTCTTTCGTGGCTGCTGATCTGCAAGAATACATGAAGTACAATAAAAGTAAGAGCATGCTATCTATAGTTACACTGTACTTTGGGTCACAAGTAACTGGAGATTTTTTTTAAATACAGATGTGCCTTGACCACAGCAAAGGTGTTTAATTATCATCACAGTACCTAAAGGGTAGGGCTGGGTCTGTGTGGCTGTAAGTTAGGGATTGACACTGTTCATGCTTGCTTGTGGTCTAACCAAACAACTACTCCAGTCTTCAAAATGCATTGAAGTGCCACTGCATCCTAGGTAGACTGGAGCCTGCTAGATCAACTGGTCATTTCCTTTCGTAGGTTCTGAACACTGTAACTCACTGCTCTAGAACTCTAGTGACATAAGGAAGATTAAAATTTAGGAATTATTTTAATGGGGGAGAACCACTATGTGAAAGTTTTCCTGAGAGATCCCATCAATCACAGGGTGAATCACAGCTCAGGTCAATTCTAGCTGTAGCAGGCATAAGGCTTTCCTTTGGGAAATGGAGAGCTGAGGATTAAATGCACAGAGAAGAGAATGCGAATCTTCATCTTAACTGGCACGGAAGCCTGACAGCACTGTACCATGGTGTGCCAAGCAGGATTTTGAGGTCAGGAGGTACTGTTATGGGATATTTCTCCCTGAGGATGCCTTGTATTAAGTGTGCATACACACTGTTGAATATATTTGAAAAGAGATTTTTCATCTGAAAGAGAAACACATACCATGTTTAAAAATGGGAACATTTCATCCTTTCCTCCAAGTACCTGTAGTCTGGTCTCTGCTTATTTATTTGTGTTACTGTCTAAACGCAGGAACTACTTATGCTGCTTGGAATCAATCACATCTTCTGTGAGCTGTCCTAAACCTTAATCTTTTGGTTCTCTTTTTATTTCTTCTCTTTCTGGATTCCTAAAAGTCCTGCAATTCTAGTCATTGTCCCTGGTACTTTGCTTCATCAGGCTTAAAGTATCCTGTTGTTGATGTGTGACGTGTGCATACTTTGGTTGTGTTAAGCTGTTGCTCACTCAAATAATGTACATTTCAAGGCAAATAATTTCAAAACAGGTAATGTCAAGCTGAAATCTGAAACTAGGGCTTTAAAAAAATCTCCAAACATTAGGAGTCAGTAACAGTTCTGAAAAGTTGCTATTGTTTTCAGAATACAAAATGTATCAATGTGGATCATGCCCTTGGGGGAAATTATTTTCGGCAATTTAGGCTCTTTAGAAAAGACAGGCCTGGCAGGTGGGGAGGGGGAGTTGTTATTTATGTTAGGGATAGGCCGGAGAGTATGGAACTCTGTCTGGGGACAGGTGAGCAGTTGACACAGAACTTGTGGGTCAGGGTTAAAGGGAGGACAGCAATGGGAGACATTACTGTGGGGATCTGTTACAGACCGCCTGATCAAGAGGAATCTGTGGAGGAAGCACTCTATAGACAGATAGGAACAGCCTCACGCTCACAGGCGCTTGTTCTCATGGAGGACTTCAACCACCCTGACATCTGCTGGAGGGACGGTACGGCTCGGCACAAGCAATCCAGGAGGTTCCTCGATTGTGTGGAAGAAAACTTCCTTCTGCAAGTAATAGAGGAGCCAACAAGGAGAGGTGCCATGCTTGACCTTGTGCTCACCAACAGGGAAGGGCTGGTTGGAAATGTGATGCTCCAGGGCAGCCTTGGATGAAGAGATCATGAGATGGTTGAATTTGAGATCTTCAGGACAGTGAGAAGAGCGTGCAGCAAGCTCACTGCCCTGGACTTCAAGAGAGCAGACTTTGGCCTCTTCAGGAACCTGCTTAGTAAGGTTCCATGGGATACAGCCCTCGAGGGCAGGGGGGCCCAAGACTATTGGTTGATATTCAAGGATCACCTGCTCCAAGCTCAGGAGTGTTGCATCCCAACTAGAAGGAAGTGCAGCAGGAGGGCCAGGAGACCTCCTTGGATGGATAAGGAGCTGCTGAGGAAAATTCAAAGGAAAAAAGAGGCTTATAGAAGGTGGAAGCAGGGACAGGCGGCCTGGGAAGAATACAGGGATGTTGTCTGGGAAGCTAGGGACCAGGTTAGGAAAGCTAAGGCCCAGTTAGAACTGAACTTGGCTAGGGATGTTAAGGATAGCAGGAAGGGATTCTATAGGTACACTGCAAATAAAAGACAGATTAAGGACAACATAAGCCCCCTCCGGAAGCTATCGGGAGAAGTGGCTACCCTGGATTTGGAGAAGGCTGAGGTTCTTAATGACTTCTTTGCCTCGGTCTTCACTGGCAAATGCTCTGACCACACCACCCAAGTCTTGGAAGGCAGACACAGAGACTGTGAGAATGAAGACCTTGGGCTTACTGTAGCAGAGGACCTGGTTCGAGACCATCTTAAAAACCTAAACATACACAAGTCCATGGGACCCAATGAAATCCATCCGTGGGTCCTGAAGGAGCTGGTGAATGAAGTTGCTAAGCCACTGGCCATCATATTTGAAAAATCATGGCGGTCAGGTGAAGTTCCCGACAACTGGAAAAAGGGAAATATAACCCCCATTTTCAAGAAGGGGAAAATGGATGACCCGGGGAATTACAGACCAGTCAGTCTCACCTCTGTGCCTGGCAAACTCTTGGAGCAGATTCTCCTGGAAGGCATGCTAAGGCACATGAAAAACAAGGAGGTGGTTGGTGACAGCCAGCATGGCTTCACTAAGGGGAAATCCTGCCTGACCAATTTGGTGGCCTTTTACGATGAGGCTACGGAACTGATGGACAGGGGTAGAGCACCTGATGTCATCTACCTGGACTTGTGCAAAGCGTTCGACACTGTCCCACACGACATCCTTGTCTCTAAATTGGAGAGACATCAATTTGATGGGTGGACCACTCAGTGGATAAAGAACTGGCTGGATGGCCGCATGCAAAGAGTTGTGGTCAATGGCTCCATGTCCGGCTGGAAACCAGTAACGAGTGGTGTCCCTCAGGGATCGATGTTGGGAGCAGTCTTGTTCAACATCTTTGTCAGTGACATGGACAGTGGGATTGAGTGCGCCCTCAGCAAGTTTGCTGATGACACCAAGCTGTGTGGTTCGGTTGATACGCCGGAGGGAAGGGATGCCATCCAGAGTGACCTCGACACGCTTGTGAGATGGGCTGATGCCAACCTTATGAAGTTTAACCATGCCAAGTGCAAGGTCCTACACCTGGGTTGGAGCAATCCCAGGCACAGCTACAGGTTGGGCAGAGAAGAGATTCAGAGCAGCCCTGCGGAGAAGGACTTGGGGGTGTTGCTCAATGAGAAAATGAACATTAGCTGGTAGTGTGCTCTCATAGCCCAGAAAGCCAACTGTATCCTGGGCTGCATCAAGAGGAGTGTGACCAGCAGGTCAAAGGAGGTGATCCTGCTCCTCTCCTCTGCTCTCATGAGACCTCACTTGGAGTATTGTGTGCAGTTCTGGTGTCCTCTACATAAAAAGGACATGGAACTGTTGGAACAAGTCCAGACGAAAGCCACGAGGATGATCAGGGGGCTGGAGCACCTCCTGTATGAAGATAGGCTGAGAAAGTTGGGGCTGCTCAGCCTGGAGACGAGAAGGCTGCATGGAGACCTCATAGCAGCCTTCCAGTATCTGAAGAGGGCCTACAAGGATGCTGGGGAGGGACTCTTCATCAGGGACTGTAGTGACAGGACAAAGGGTAATGGGTTCAAACTTAAACAGGGGAAGTTTAGATTGGATATAAGGAAGAAATTCTTTACTGTGAGGGTGGTGAGGCACTGGAATGGGTTGCCCAGGGAAGTTATGAATGCTTCATCTGGGGCAGTGTTCAAGGCCAGGTTGGATGAGGCCTTGGGTGACATGGTTTAGTATGAGGTGTCCCTGCCCATGGCAGGGGGGCTGGAACTAGATGATCTTAAGGTCCTTTCCAACCCTAACTATTCTATGATTCTATGATTTTTTTTTTTTTTTTTTTTGCCAGCTCCCAAAAAGCTCTTAAACAAATATAATCTTTTTTAAAATAAGAAAGCTTGAGAGACAGAAATCAGGGGAATCAGTGAACACTTCCTGGAACAGAGCTAAATAATGTTGGTAAATGTTGCAAAATCTTGTACTAATTGGCTTGCCAAAGCCCCAGCTAACTCAGTAGAGGGCATAGCACTTCATTAACACTAAAAAGGAAAGTGAGTCTGTTCATAAATTGTAGGTTGGAACAGAAAGGCTGTCATTTCTGTAGCTGCAGAAATTATGAAATCATCTGTGTGTTATGAGGCAATGTACACACTGGCCGAATACCAGTGTGGTCTAAGCTGGCAATGTCCTTCATTTGCAGTGGTTACGTTGACAGATCTGTTGAAAGCCACTATACACACTATTTTTTTAAGCTATATTATGAATGTGGATGCAGAGCTACAACACTACCATCTTTACTAACTGCTGACATCTAAAAACAGAAGTTGAGTTGTATGGGCATTTCCAGCACCTTTTCTTGAAATGCCACCCCATTTGACTCAACATCAAGAACAGGCCAAACAGAACTTTAATGGATCTACCCTAGCATTACCCCACATAAGTTATGTATTGCTCAGAAAGAGTTGTGCATCTTAATCACTCTAGTTTTTTTAGACACAGGGATTTCTAAGGAAATGAAATCTTCAAGCCACATATGCCAAGTTCAACATTTGTTTAACTGCTGAGCTGCAGTTTTCTAGAACTGTACTGTCCTTGCCAATTCGATACTCTGCTTCTTATAGGAGACACAGATTTCCTGTCAAAGTTGTTATATATTCAGCAGAACTCACTTGCAGATGATTCACAAATTTTTCTGTGCAAAACAATCTCTTCAAAGATGTTGTAACTGGAATGTTTTGGGTGAAATACATTTTAGGGGAAAAAAAGAAGTTACAGGCTATCCCTCGCTTTATCAGTTTGAGGAAGCAGAAGAACCCAACCAGAAATGTACAACCACAGAAAATGGGTCTATGATATTTGCCAGTTTACCTACAAATTTTTGAGCATATGTAAAGTTGCTATCTGATCTCAGATATACAGATGTACTGTTCACATGGAGGACTTTCAGCCATAGCAAAATTATTGAGTGAAAGTCCTATAACTGAATACATTCTGAAATGTTCAGCTTGACACTGAATTTGCATTATGATAGTGAAAAATATTGCTTAGAAATGTGCAGTGCTAAACAAATCTTTTAACTACATGCAATTTACCAAAGGCCATTTCAGTGTCTGACTGTAGGAACTATGAACTACTTCCTCACAAACAAGAGTAGACTTATCAAAGCGTATAAATCCAGTAGTCTAAGGCAGAGTTCAAAGATGCAGGTTTTAATCCATGCTTTGCAAAACTTGTTAGTGTTAATTGCAATATAATCTGCTTGTGATGAGCTTTGTTTTAAATCAAGCTTATTAAACAGAGTAGTCTATATTAGAAAAATCCTGTTGAATTAAAAAGACCTGTCAGGAGCTGTCTGCTTTCAAAGAAATTGAATTTTTCAAACCAGTTATTTGGAATACTAAATGAACTAACTACGGCTTTCTCATTTCTGCGATTTTTCCTTTTTTTGTTCTGAAATATTTCATTTTGTGTTATTATATTGTACCATAAAATGAAAATTGGAATGGTGTATTTTAATATACAGTGTGTTTTAAAACCTGAAGAGCAGAAATAAGCAGATGTAAGTATTTCAAGATATTTGTGACTCATGGAGTTTTTATTCTCAGATATTTTTGTGACCTGGAAGTCTGAAGACAAATTTTAAAATCCTACAATTTCTCCCAAATAAAACTTCTGTTTTTCACACTGGTTTAATCACAAGCTTCTGCTGCAGCATGGAAATATTGAAAAGACTTCTCACCTTACTACTATGGGGAGTATCTATTTTAGTCAAATAATTTCCTGTATGTACTGTTTTTAGTGCTGCATGCAGTAACTGCCAGCAGATTTACCAGCATCAGCCAAGACCACTGGAGGTTGTAGCCCCATCTGTTTGGATTTTCTAGTAGGGTACATGGAATGTAATGGAGGAAATCTTACCAAAACACAGCTCATCTTCCTTGGCCTCAGTATCACTACAGCTTCATCCAATCTGAATACAATAATCCTACCCAGATGAAGCATGCACATTTTTACAGTGGTTGCTACTTTTGTCTAGGACTTAAAGATCCCATGAACCAATATAAAGAAAAGTGGCAATATGAATGGCAAATCCAGTCACGATTCAGTGCAGCAAAAATTTCAAACATCTCATTCCATTTCAGTAGAATTTTGAGAACTGTCGTGTGGCTTGCAGTATATATTTCTTAATATATAAAAAAAATTACAGTAACATATTCATGCCATAAAGAAGAATAAGGGCTGTTTCCTTACACTTTTCCCTGAACAGCAAGTATCATCTTATTTGTTTATAAATTTAAAAATTCAGAACTTAGCCTAAGGTGTTTAGATGAAAGTACTGTGTTTCTAATAGGAGATTCCTAAATAGATTTTAGCTCCTGTCCATGCTGCCATAAACCAGTGCACAAATACCTGGAATTGCTCTCTGATCATATTAAGGACTTAGAGTAGTTTGCATTAGTTACACGTGTGATGGAGAGTGGGTTTTTTTCGTTTGCTCTGTAATTGTACTGCGAGTTACATCCCCCTGAAAAGGAGGTGACCAGGCAGCAGGGAAACCATTTGCACATTTTTCTTGTTCAGCTGCTGCACTTTCAGCTCACTGGAGCCTCTGAAAGGGGTGACTCTTCCCTCCAGAACAGCTTTTAGTGGCTTGTAGGAGAGGCCTGTGGAGTACAGGGTAGGTCAAGGAGACTCAGCCAGCAGCTTGCAGGAGTCTGAGCTCATGGTTCAAAAAACAAACAGCAAAGCCAGTCTTGGAAGATATGAAAAAAGGATGACTTCTGCTTGGGAACTCATGATGAAGTGTTAATCATCACCCAACTAAAGGTTCGGCTGCATCAATCCTGACTGGAAGGGCATAATGGACAGGAAAGAGATTTATTTCCATGTCCTTTTTATTTCTTACTTTGACTCTTTCTTGGTTGTGTCTCTTAAAATGCTTTTAGTTATAAAACTCCAGAGGAGTTAGGAATAAATTCTTTTGGAGTCTCAGGGAGTGTTTGTAGTTAAGGACAGATGCATGGGTAGATCCACTTAAAAGCTCTCATCCCTTCTGTCATTGTCCTGTGTTTTGGTGGCTGGATTGCAGTAGTGTTGGATTTGAAAGAAAGGTCCAAGCATTGTTAAAAATATCCACCCACTAATGTGTGCTGAGGGGCTTGCATGGTATGAGGCAATGTCTGCCCTGAGAAGACATCCCATCTTCTACCCTCTCCACATGTCAAACCTGTTCCCTTTTGCTGACCAAGCTTTTTTATTTTTTTTTTTTTTTTTTTTTTTCTGTCTGAAACAAGAAGAGCTCTTCCAAACAGCTCCACTAGAAAACTGAGGTCTTTCCAATTTGGTAACAGCTGTCAGAGAGATGGTGGCAAGCAGCTGTCAAGTGCTGAGAGCCCTAGATGAAATATCCTCTCTCACGATAGCTGAAGCTGAAAGACAATTGCTATTAGAAAACCTAATGCACCATAAAGCACATGCATCAGAGTAGAAACCACCTGAGTGTTTACAAAGCATCTGCATAAATAATGGTACAAAATAAAAGCATGTCTGTATCACAGAGTTGTCACATATTTTGGCTCTTCTTGTGTAGATGACCAGTGCTAGTGTAAATAGTAGTAGGTTAAACAGTCTCAGAATCAGTTGTAGGTTAAACAGTCTCAGAACAAGAGACAGCCTGACATGATTTTGCAAGTTTAGCTTAAAGCAAAATGCTGTGCTTTTGTGCTATGACTGACTCCTTTGTTTATTGTCAGGTCCCGCACTTCCATGAGCAATCAACTCAAATAAAATATTAAAATGAATAGTAAATAAGTCATTTGGGTATTGCTTTAGCAGAATCTTTTAACTCACCCATTTTAACAAACTGTCATACTTATGTTGCTGGGTTTGGCACTTTGATGACAAGTAATTCTGGAAGATAGATGTGCTAGTCTAGGGACCTTGGAGCACCTTAGTTTCTGCTGGTGTGTTATAAATAAAGAAATCCCCAGTACTAAATAGCTCTAATGTAAGATACTGCAGAAGTGAATTCACTCCAACACACACAACTCTAGTTTATTTGTGTCAGGGGAAGTAATCATCTGAGCGAACGTAGCTGCAGGGCAAGCTTTAGACATAGGCAAAGTCTAGAGCTGCCCAGGGCAGAGAACTGCTTTCCCTGTCTTAGCTGAGGCATGGAGGATAGCTGTGGGAGCAGGCACAGGGGTAAGCAGCTCATCCCTGCCCACTGCTGCTCAAGAAGGGCTTGCTGTGCATCGGCTAGGTCATGCCTGCAGTACTGATTCCTCCTCCCTTTACAGGCAGCGTGCAATGGCAGAGTCAACTTTTCCTCTCATGGTGGGACAGATAGTCTATGTTAACTTACAGGCAGGGGGGAATATTCAATATCTGGAAGGGTCCAGGAGAAGAAAAGTGGTCCATAAGAGAAACTGAGTTGTAGGAAACCAAAAAATTCTTTTATCCTGCTTGCACCCATGAATCTTTTGTAATCTTTGTCCTTTTGAGAGAGTTTTTGGCATACAGTTTGTTCAGAGTATCAAAGAGACAATAGCAAGTTATCTGTCATCAAGTATATATGTAGTATGGGGAGAAAACTGTTGGAAATTAGAGGTTTTATATTTATTAGAGACAGATCTCTCTGCACCACAGAGAGAAGGTATGATGGCTGCATGCACTGGGACTCCTGGATTAGAGTTAACCTAGCCAGGGCAGTTAGTGGTTATGATTAAAGATGTGCTGACACAAGTTGTCATGCATACTAGCAACAATGTGAAACATCCAAATACCAGTCACCAGCATAAATTGGAGTACACCTAATATTTGTGTCTTCTTTTTTATATGGTATAGAATTATCAGGCAGTGTACCAGAAAGGTTGACTCCAGTTTCTATCAATTTGTGTAGAAAAAAATTACTGCCAGACCTTATGAACTTTGCCTGGATGAATTGTACAATAAAACAAAATGTACTATCTAGAAGTTGGATGCCAAAGAAAACTGAACATAAGGGACATATTTTAATTAACTGCTACAGTAATTTATTGAGGGAAGTGATTTGCTGATCACTGATTTCAGTCTTTAAATAAGAATTTCTTTTCTAAGAGGGGTGCTTTTAATTCAGCTGCATTTCATTGCTTTTGGTATAGACATTGCTGGGAAGCATTCCATGTACTCTTAAGCAGATTTGGTTAGGTGGTTGTCAGAGTTTTTCCTGCCCTTAAAAATCTTCAGATGTCTTTGTGTGTCCTGTATGCCTTTGAATTTCCTCCTTTAGCTTGGGTTAAGAATTGTTAACATCTCCTGCTCATGAATTTCTAGCTTAAATTAAAGTATAAAGGATGGCATATGTAATGAGATATTGTATTTCATTTCAAGTAGTTCTGTTCACTTTCTCTTACAGAGGCAGGTAAGACATCTCCTAGTTTAAGTAATGAATTGAGATTCTCAGTTAAAGCCAGAACTTTTTGATCTTTCTGCACCAGAAGAAAAAAACACAAACCAACCCAGAAAATAAAATCTAGTAGGACCAATTTTTGTATCTCTGGTCTCCTTGGTTCCCCAACACCAAATTTGTATTTCTAAAATCTCTTTCTAATACAACTAAAGTGGTAGAAATGGATGGGAATATCTAGAAAAAATGATGCTAATAAGTGGCTGATGATATGATCTACACTTACCCAGAGAGATCTTTGGTGTTCAAGTTGTTAAAGCAATTGACATGATTTCACCAGTATTTTTTTCTTGTTCCATCTCCTACAGAATGATGCCAGTGTAGGTTAAGTAGTTAGTGTACATGAAGTATTAATAGGTTATTGAACAGGGGTTGCTGTCGCCTAGACTATTTATTTCATATGCACTGCTTGAATTATATTAACACTGTAAGTTTTTTTATTGATTAGCTTAGAAGAAGCAATTTCCCAAGAGATTATAGAAGCCAGTATGCAATGAAAGATTCTGACATAAAAAAACCTTATTCATGGAAAGTATATGTTAGATATTATATAGAATAAAATATAGATATTATATATTACACATATATCTATTGGCCAGCTTGTAATAAATAACAAAACATATTTTTATCATGTCTTGTAACTCTTACTGCATAAGTTCACTTAAAACCATATACAAATTTGTCTCCTTATGCTCTAAACAAACTTAACTTGTTTTAGGTGAACTATTTTCTGCTGAGCCAAGAAATAAAAAAAAAAAAAAAAAAAAAAAAAAAAAAAAAAAGTTTCTTCAATTTGTTTTTACGAGAAATAGGAATTCAAATTATTTTTGTATTATTCTGCAAAAAAGATCCGGATTTGGATGGTTTTGAGAAAAGAGAAGCTTGCTGTATATTTGTTACTCTACACAAGCTGGTGGTACTATTGCATATGGATTTTGCTAATAGATAGGTTTGATTTTTTGGTCACATGGATTGCCTTTTCACTAAGTCTGCTTTAAATTTTTGAGTTGAGTGAGCCTGCAGAGGTTTTCAAATCTGTGACTGGAAGCTTTTCCAAACAGTTTTCTTCTCAGCTGGAGAAAATTGTGCAACCTCATTACATAGTCTTACTTGCAAGGCATTTTGGTCAGTACACCATAATTTTCTTCTACTTGTAAAGATCATTTTTCACCAGATGAGAGCATACTTGGCATTTGAATATTTCTAGCTCTTTTTGAAATTCCAAGGAACCTAACGTACAAACTCAGGAATGCACAGCTCACACGCATTTGGTTCACTATTAGAGGCTTCCATTTTTAGCCTTCTTCCTCCCATCTGTCTCAGTGTCTCTGGGTTATCTCTGTACATGATTAAGGGGCATGTTCAAGCTGTGTGGCTGCCTGCGTGTCTGGCACAAGCAGGTGGCCTGCAAAACAGTTTGGCTGCCCAGGCATGTACAGTAGGTGAAGGCTAATGTGCAGTGGACCATGACCTGAAGTAGTGAACGCATCTAACAAAGTGAAAAATGATAATGGAAATGTAATTTCATAGCCATTGCCTTGTATGCCTAGTGGATGCTGCTACATTTCCACTGCATGACTAGACCTTAAAATATTGGGAAGTGTTATGCCCATTGCAGTTTTGTACTGCTCAGGTTCTGAATAGTAAGTATATTTGGCATAAGAAGGTAGAACAGCAATGCTACGTGCCACATGCGGCTGTTTTATGGAACAATTATGAATCCCATTACGGTTTACACTGGTATCAGCAGTGGCTGTGGTTTAGCAACTGTATCTACTGGTTTCAGGGTTTTTATATATCCTTGTTCAGCTGTCATTTTTCTCTCTGTCCCCACACAGCTCCCTAAGTAGGCACTGTAGCACAACCCTCTGGATCCCTTCAGTGGGGAGGAGTTGCTTGAAGGAGAGGCTTGAGGGAAATTTTGGAGAGGTTCAGAGGCAGGATAAAAAGCGCAAGTCTTTTCGTTTACCTGTGAAACACAATTGTTTCACGATGTATTTTTAAAATGAAGGTGAGGCTGAATGGTTTGACATTATACTTGGTATATTGACAGCTTACACTTGAAAGCTTGAAAAAATTCACTCTTCCACACATCTCATATTGCTCAGTATCTCTCACCTGCTTACTGCTTATTAACTATTTCTGTTAGTTCATTACCAGATAAATACTGTTCAGGGTACTGTGATCTTAACTATGTGAGGAAATTGATTTTAGTTCTTTTTTTATGTATCAAAAATATCTCAATGACTTTTTCTTATAAAATTTGCCATTTAAAAGACACAAATTAGAAATTTTCATCTTAAAAAATACCTGCCTTCTCTCTGATTCACTTGGAATAATTCAGTGTAGTAGAAACCATTCTGTAGTCATAGTTTCACTAACAAGACCATATATATAATCTAATGGTTCCTGGTGCAGGACTGCATTTATTTTTGTAAAAAAAATAGGGTTGACAAATAAGCAAAAAGTCATGTGTTGATAATGTGGGTGAGGGCTAATACTTAACCATCTTTATTTGACTTTGCAAATCAGTTTGTGCATACTATCTACTTTAGGAACCTATTAATGAGCCAAGATAGCTTCAGGTACAGCAACAGGTAAGTTTCATGTATATTTAAATACTACATATTTTTTATAGCTGTAACTATGGCACTGTTTATTTAACTGACACTTGTTTATATAATAAATGCCAAATGTGTTCTCAGGTTATTGAGTGTTACAGATTGTGTGTATGTCAGATATTGCATAAGCTCTGTAGTCAGATAAAAGATTTGTAGTGTAGCCTGTTAGTATGCTTTGTACTGCTGGAGAGAGAGTATCTGTGGTTTAGTCTTTGGACACGAATATCAGTGTTGCAGTGCTTTGCTGCTGATCTGTTTTGGTTTTACCCTTTATTTGTTACAGCGGTCTAAAGAGGTCACTGGCTTGGAAGAGGCAAGGGCTGGAGAAAATGCCAACACTTAGAAAGCAGCTGGTACTCTTAGGGGGAAATTAATAGGGTAAAAATGTAAAGTCAAAAGAGAGTTTGGATTATGTCAGTGAACATAAATATGGGACTTAGAATGTGCTTTTATTCCATGAAGCAGAAGTACTGCTTCTTGCCAATATACTCTTTCTGGCATTTGTCTTGAAATAGATGGGCTACTTTCTGTGTTGTGTGATCTCAATGTTGTTACTAAAGGCATAGATTATCCATCTATGTAAACATTGTAAGGTGAAGGTCTGTATTTATGGCTTACACTTCCTAAAATGAATGTGTTAAAATATGCTATGTTTGAGTTTGCACTGTCTATGTAAAAGACTAGCATGTGCAAATGTAAACATGAACTTAAAGAAATGTATTTTTATATCTTGGCATTCTACTGACTTGTATATTAATTACAAGCAGCTCCTAAATGCAATAAAGATTTTCTTTGCTGTTGACCTGTAAATGTATAATATCTGAGAAGCAAGATGTATTTATTAATTTGGACCTGTCAAGAGTTGCAAAAGATGACAATACTCTGCAGTAACAAACATGGGGAGCATTTCACCTGCTTAACATGTAGCTTTCCCAAATAAATAAATAGAATTTGAAAAATATTCATCCTTTTTTGGTAGAAACTTATCCAATCCTTCAATGTGATGACAAAGTTAATTACTTTGCACCTTCAAAAACAGCACTAAAAATACTTCTATTTTCTTGCAGAGTCAACACAACAATGAAAAAAGACTGTGTCCAGCCGTAAGAGTTAGCAGCAGCAACATTAAGTGACTCTCACTGCAAGCCCAGACTCTGATCTCAGTTATTCATTTAGCAAATGCACTTTCTGCAAACATCTTGTTTATCAACAGAGGAAGGCAGATTTTGGCCTGCACAGCTTTTGCAACTCTTGACAGGTCCAAATTAATAAATACATCTTGCTTCTCAGATATTATACATTTACAGGTCAACAGCAAAGAAAATCTTTATTGCATTTAGGAGCTGCTTGTAATTAATATACAAGACTGTAAATATGCACTGAGAAGTTAATGTGGAAAGCAGAGTGTTAGTGATCTTGGTCATCTTAAAGAGCATTTCTGCATATGTGCAACATGGAAAATTAGGTGTGTGTAAGTAGGCAGCCTCTAGAATATGACAGGAAGAAACTAGAATAATGAAATATGATGCTTTTATATCTTTACAGTCAGTGAGACTGGATCTTTCCCTTCATTACCTTCTCACTGTGAAGAAGGCTATCTCCACTCTCACTGTCTTTATCCTGAGGTTTTCTTTACCTTTAACCTGAGGTACCCTGGATGAAGAGTGAACTTTGCCTAAAACTTCAGACATTCACATAGCTGATCTTTAAGTAAACCCAAACTATTGAAATGCAGAGGGAAAAGTGTGAAACTATACCATACCTCTGCAACAACCCATCCAGACTGATCCTGAGCAGGAGTTGAGGTATTTGATGCACTCTGGGATTCTGTCACCCCCTGTTATAAATCTCTTAGTTGCACAGCAGTCCATCTATATTGAAACAGGGGACCAGAGCACAGTCCTGACACTATTTTGTTTACAGGCCAGTCTCCCTGTCTTTTTAGCAAGTTTGGGCTTTTTTATTTTGGGTTTTTTTGTTGTTTTTTTTTTTTTTAATCGGATCTGGAGAAATTGTTGTTTTCCCTTATGGTATCCAAGACATTTCACCTAAACTTGTGGAACAGTGGTTTAGGTAAGTGCAGCACTAGTCTGTGTTAATGGAAAATGGGGAAGGTGCTATTTATCCTTAATTTCATCTGAATGGCTTATCTGTCCAGATTACTAGCAATGGTGAAATGATGCATGCAAAGGAAGCTGAGTCCCATGTCCTTTTATAAAGGCATTGGGATATGTAAACATCCCATTTTGCCAGGCATATGGTGATGATCAGGTTTTTTGCTGTGTTTTGTGAACACTGACTGTCATTACATACTTCATAACCTTCACACCTAGTTCATATGATCTGCGTTCTCCCTGCAAAGAAAGATGGGAGAGCTTTCATGAGTTTTGGATTAATAACGAGACAACCCTTAAACCAATAAAACAAACCTGAGACAAGAAATAAATAATCTCTCTGGGCTGCATGCTCAAAGATCATGTGTTACTTCAGGCATACTTGTACCTGTAACTAATAATAATCATTACACCACAGATGTCAATGGTTACAGCAGTATCCACAACTTTTCATCCTCATGGAACTTTTCATTCCTGTGACAAGATGTTGACTGTAATTAGAGAAGCTTTTGTTTGTATTTCTCTATTGTGAAAGAAGTTAGAGAAATGTGAATCCATGTGATCCTGGAATGGCAAACAGGAACTCTTCCCCTCTGGACATTCCAATGGCTTTATTTGACCTTGGAAGAGCAGCCTTGTGAAATGGGTAGGGACTAGTAAGGCTGTGTCCTGTGTTAGTCAAAGCCCAGTTTTGGCTTCAAATTTTTTTTTATAAGAAGCTGCAATGTGAAATTCCCCAAAATTGCCTTTTAGAGATTTCAGATTTTGTATCTAGTGTAAAACAGGAGGGGGAGGAGGGTCGGTGTTCATTGAAGCAGAGGTTTTTGCTGATTTTCCACTACTGAGCATACTTGAGGCTTAAACTGAGCGAATCTGTATGCAGTCTCACAACATAACACTGATAAAATTCTTTAGGCCAGTCTGCTAGTACAGTTCACATTAACCAGCACCACTTTTCTTGATGATGTTCAAACAACCTATTCACATGTGGGGCCTTCAGCTGGGAGACTAACAAAAATAAAGTAGGTTAAAAAATGTTTGTTCATTTTTAGTTAGGAGGAAGGTGGAAAGGATGAGATAGATTGAAGTATTATGGGTTGGCAGAAACTCAGCAGGAACCTCTGGAAGGAAGAGAGGGGGATGTGGGTTGAAGCAACTGGAGCCCTGAGGGCAATCCTCTAAAAATATATTAGAACTGTGCTGTCAGTAATATTATTCTCAAGACACACAAGTTCTGCACTTTTAATTGAAAAGTGCCAGGGGTAAGGTGCTTGTTGCCTTCGCATAGGCTTAGCGACCTGGTTCAGGAACGTCACGGCGACCAGCCCTGGGCCGCTCGGGCCATAAGCTCACTAACACCAATGTGGTGGACGGCAAATGGCGTTTATTGCTTGATGGCACGGTGTTATATAGCTTTGGTTTACAACGTCACATCCGTCTGCTAACATCATAAATCAAGTGCAATTGGCTACTAGGAGAGGGGCCCTATCTTCCCGTACAGCGCGATATCTTCCGACCGTCAGACCCTGGCTACCCACATTTCCCCCCTCCCTATGCATAATTATATAACCTAAACAATAAGCTTAAAAAAAAAAAAACACTAAGAACACTATACCCAAAAGGGATCTTATTTAGATTGCACACCTTAAAATAAGTCTACGCTATAAAGCACACTCCTGAGTAAAGACAGAAGGCACATTAGGTAGTAGATAATGAAGAGGTATACTGAAAGAACGAGGTAGAGTTAAAGGTAACTAAAAAGACAAGATCTCTGTGAGGTGATAAAGTTGAACTTGAACCTATATGCTCTGGGAAGACCGTCAGTAAAGTAGCTCCGAAAGGCATCACTGCTGTGCGAGGTGACAGACTCAACCCTAGCGGGCATCCCCGCGCAGGTAACGTTGACCTGACTGTGATGAGCTTATGTTCCCTTCACTCAGCGCGAGGTTTGGGCGTTTCAATTGTTTTAAAAAGTGCACACCTGTTACCACGTAGGAGGCCAGTCTACGCGGTAAGAGGAAATGACAGTGACTAAAAAGGTCTCCCAGAGGTTCAGATTTGTCCGAACAGCTAAAGTGAAACATAATAACTTGAGGTATCATTAACTAAAAATAGTACTAAAGTAATTGTCGACGTTCTACGAGCATAATATTAACCGTTTCTAACCGGCTCTTAACAAACGATACAAGCTTATTCAATATACAGGGTCCGAAGATCAGAGCTAGGAGAATTATTATGATTGGTCCCATCAGGGTAGATATTAAGGAAGTCAACCATGGCGATTGGGTAAACCAGGATGTATACCAACTTTGCAGTGCTTCTCGTTCCCGTCTTCGTTTTTCCAAACCCTCTCGTAACTTTGCCATGGTGTCTCTTACCACTCCAGTATGGTCCGCATATACGCAACATTCTTCTTTCAATGCAGCACACACTCCTCCTTGTTGAAGAAACATCAGATCTAGACCTCTACGGTTCTGTAGCACTACTTCAGATAGTGATCTAACTGATTGCTCTAATGCAGTTATAGATTGTTCAATTCTGGCTAGATCCTCATCGACGGCCATTCTCAAAGCGTGAAATTCTGAACTCTGTTGCACTAAAGATGTTACGCCTGTACCTAATCCTGCACCTCCCACTAATAGTAGGGTGGCTATTGTTATAGCTGTAAGGGGTTCTCGTTTTAACAAATGGTGCTCCGGAGTAAGATGTGAGCGATAAACAAATTCTTCAGGATGGTAAATTATCTTGGGAATTATAGACACTTGGACACAGTATTCCGCCAATTTGTTAAAGTTGTCTAAGGATAAACAGGGTGTGACTCCAATAATAGAACAGATCCATTTAGCATTGGTGACTGGTATTAACCATTTTGCTGAGATATTATCTTGTATCTTACTAACACACAACTGTTGTTTGTTGTCTGGGACAGCACCCAGACATACACCGCTTCCTACCACCTGTGCTAGTGTTATGCTTTGTTTTTCCATCTCCCATGTACATTGGGGCGGATTTGTACCATTTGCTAGAATAGGTATGTCACTTACTCCTACAGCCTCATAAAAAGGTGGTTTTATTCCATAGCATAGCCAGCAATGCTCTGTAAAGTTCGGATGGGTCTTGTTTAATACTCGATAGCTGGCCTGCATCATTCCCCAGAGAGGATCTTCATAGCGAATTGTATTGGTGTGTGGTCTCACTGTGTTACGTATTACTGTGGGTGCGGTGCTATGTTTTGCTGTAGGTACATCAGGTTCAGTTAGTTTTCTGACTATAGGATTTTGGCCAGGAGTTGGTAGGAGTGTTTTACCAGCAAATGTTAGTTTAGGGTGTACTGGCAATGGATCAGCCGGAATCAATGTTTTTTGGATACGAATGCGGCCACCTCTATCTTTTCCTGTTTGATAATATCGAACTCCCCATATCTTTCCCAAGAGCCAACTCGGATGTTGAGGATTACTTACATTCAAATAGAGGTGCTTACAATAATTTGTACCATAAAATGTCGATATGGCGTAAGGAGAGTGAAATTCTTCACCTCTATTTATAGGTGGGGGTCTACACCCATAAGGAGCCCAGGATACCCGCAGAAAGGGGTCTTTCCCTGGCTCTGGAATCCAGGCATTTGCAATCGTCTCACAGCCCCAGTAAGCGCAATAATAGTGCCCGGGGTAGTTGCAGTAACTCTTTCCCGGATTGGAACTAGGGCAGAAATAGTATGCTCCTCGTTCAAAGCAGAGTATTGTAGGTATTAGTTGGCAAAGGGTGGCCATAAAACTAGGAGCCCCTGACGTTGTTATGGTTTGTATAACTGTACCAGAATCAAATTGATATAGTGTCCATTTGAAAGGTTGATGAGGATAATGAGAATTCGATTCTGCCCTCGCTACAGTGAAAAGCCCCAAAAACATGATCACACAAAGGTACCGTAGCCCCTTTTTGGGAGGGGCCTTTTCACGATGCTGTTGCTCTGACGACGTGGGGTGTTCAGTTGCCGGAGGGCTCTTTGGGGCAGGTAAGGAATTGGCTGGTTCATCGTCCCCTTGTGGTAGTGGGAAGTACCGGTCACGAGGGTGTCCAATGAATCGGTCCTGTAAACAAAAACTCACAATTTTCATCAGTTTTGTCCTTCAAATCTGGTTTGATTGATTTAATTGGGCACCATTTAATTCTGTTATCTTTTTTGACTGCAGCGTATCCCCGTCCTGTTAGGACTAATCTCCACTCGTGTTCCCATTCTCCCAGTTCATTTCTGACTATGACCAATGGGCCATCATCTAATACACGAGTGGACCAATGTTTTTGGGCAGGGCTGTTTGCTTCCTCTCCCCTGGGAAACTGATTCAATGCTAAGAGAGCGGTTGCTAGTAGGCGGGCTTGGTCTCCTGTAGGGATGGTATGGTTAAACCCTTCTGTCTTTGCTAATACCTCTAATTTGGATTTCAAGGTTTGGTTTGCTCGCTCGACTATGGCCTGCCCTGTGCTGTTATATGGAATGCCGTGTGTTAGAGTGATGCCCCATTTTAAAGCAAATGCTTGAACTGATTTAGAGATAAAATTTGGGCCATTGTCTGTTTTGATTTGTTTTGGAATGCCAAGCCATGCCATGACCGACAACCAATGTTGAATAGTTGCTTTAGAGCTCGCTTTAAGATGTTGGGTGGCGGCGATTACTCCACTGTATGTGTCCACGGTCACTGCTAGCCACGCTCGAGGCTTCAGTAATTGGCAAAGTGTAAAATCTGTCTGCCATATTTCGAAGGCTTTAAGGCCTCTGGGGTTGACTCCGCAGGGCCACAGTGGTGCTTTCTGACAATGAGGGCACGTTGCCACTATGTGTTTTGCGTCGGTGACTGAAAGTCCGCATCTCTTTGCTAACGCTTTGGCTCCGATATGGAGGGATTCATGTAACTGACGGGCTTCTCTTAGTGTCCACAGGCCTTTC
Source organism: Psittacula echo (assembly GCF_963264785.1). Classification (NCBI taxonomy): domain Eukaryota; kingdom Metazoa; phylum Chordata; class Aves; order Psittaciformes; family Psittacidae; genus Psittacula; species Psittacula echo. The sequence continues at coordinate 50,989,284 of NC_137743.1, forward strand.
GCGGCAGCATCTGCTTTGTCATTGCCGATTTGAAAAAATCCCTTAACTGGGTCATGACTATTGATGTGAATAACTGATATGGTACCTTGTCGGATGGAAAGCTCTTCTTCCAGCATAAGAGCTATTGAAGATGTTGACACACCAGGCCCCGACATAGCTAGGCAGAGTTTGGCTACAAACATTGAATCAGTGACTATGTTGAGATGCTCCGTTGGGAACAGTCCACACGCTAGCACTACAGCTGCTGCTTCTAACTGTTGAACCGAAAGTGTGTGGTCGGTCATTTTTACACAGTGCCATTCTTCCTTTGATTGCCATACCGCTGCTGCGGTTGAAGTCGCTGAGGATGCGTCTGTAAAAACTGTAGGTCCCTGTTGAGGCCGATCCAGGATTTTCTGTGGAAGGTCAATGTCGATGACCGCCAGCATTTGAGTCCAGGGGGGCTTTGCAGCATATCGGACTTCTCCGCCGAATCCGACGAGGGCTATAGCTAGATGCTCTGACATCGTCACCGATTGCGTCGGGAGCTGTTTACGAAAGGGTAGGAATATCTTGGCAGGTTCGATGCCTAGGTGTCTTAAAGCGAGTTTTCTACCTTTCATGATAAGGTTACCAAGGCACTCGACTCCGGGGGAAAATGCACGTGACAACTTTCTGAGAACTACCCACTGTATTGGGTGTGCCTTGTCAGGGGGTCCCTGAGCCAGTGCTCCCACTCCCCCTCCTTTGGTGAAATGCACATACAGGTCAAGCGACACATCTGGGTTCCATCTGGCGAGTGTGCTTGACGACGCCTGTTTTTCAATGAAGTCAAGACTGTCCATTGCTTCTAGTGTTAGTACCTTCTGTTCCCATGGGTGTTTTCCTTTCAAAAGGTCATACAGCGGGGCCATGATATTCGGAGGGATCAGGACAATGTTGCAAAGCCATTGTAGGGACCCCACTAGCTGTTGCATATCGTGGAGTGTTTTGACATGTCGGTGAATTTTTACTTGGGGTGGAGTTATATAGGAACTCGTGATTTCTACTCCCAAGAAGCTCACGCATGGTCCTCTTTTAATTTTTGCACTCGCAATTTCGAACCCATTTGTTTTTGAGGTTTCAGAAACCAGTGATATTAACTGGTCCACCTGCTTTCCTGATGGTGCGGCGATTAAGATATCGTCCATATATTGAATGATGGTCGCAGTTGGGTCGTTATGTCGGATCGGTGCCAAGGCTCGATCTACTGTAATCTGACAGATGGTGGGTGAATTGACCATTCCTTGAGGCAGCACTTTCCACTGGAAATGTAAATTAGGACGTTGGCTATTTGGGAATACGACAGAAAAAGCAAACCGTTCTTTGTCCTCTTCATGTAAGGGTATGGAGAAAAAACAGTCCTTAATATCAAGAACGGCACAAGGTTGTCCTTTTGGTATCATAGAGTTCATGGGTAACAGCGTTTGAACGGGACCCATAGGCTGGATAGTCTTATTTACCTCACGTAGGTCATGAAGAAGGCGAAATCCTTCACCCTTTCGTTTAGGTATGACAAAAACTGGTGTGTTCCATGGGCTGGTAGAGGGCTCTATATGTCCTCGTTGTAGTTCATGGTCAAGTAATTCGAGGAGAGCATCCATTTGAGGCTTTGACAAGGGCCACTGCTCGACCCATACTGGATCAGATGATTTCCAAGTTAATTTAATTGGTGGAAGTGGGTGTACGGCAGTGGCCCCTACGGTAAATTTGTCACCCTGGCATTCAATAGGGTTAGGGCGTCTCTTCCCAGCAGGGGTGGAACTCCAGACATAACATACGGAGAGAGGGTGATAGTTTTTTCTGGCCCATTCTCAGTATGGAGAGTGATTGCTATTAATTGAGCGCTCTTTCGAGCCCGAGATAGTCCTCCAACTCCACCCACCATGGGGGCGTTTTCCAGCATCCAGTGCGGGGGCCAGCTCATCTCAGGAATGACTGTAACATCCGCTCCAGTATCGATCAAAAAGGGGACACTAATAGTGGTACTGTCCTTGGCATTGAGAAGGGAGCAGATTCCCCATATCACTGGTGGATTATCGCATTTTAGTGCCAGGGCCACCCTGGGGTCCCGTTCCCAGAGGGTGCTCCTTGTTGTTCCTGAGATAGAGGCGGGTTCGTTAGAGCTGTCGGTTGAGTTGTGAAGTTGGTTACGCCTTGAGAAGGTAACGGGTTCGGGGGTACTTCGCCCAAACTGAAGTTGGCATAATGGGGCCGCCTCACATTCAAAGTGGGAGAGGGCTGTGTGCGGCCCAAGTGCCCCCTCCCCTTCGCGTTTCCCCGTTTAGATCTACAGCCTTTAGCAAAATGTCCTTTCTTCCCACAGGCCCAACACGGTCCCCTGGGCCTGTTCTGGCACGGGGGGGGCAGTGGGCAACTATTTATAACGTGGCCTGTCTGGCCGCACTTAAGACATACCATCATATTGGTGACTGCGGTGCGAACAGCTGCTTGAATTGGTGTTAAATGCTCTTCCTTTGCGACGTGCTTGATCATGTCTGCAATGCTTGACCCCACTGGGAGTGACCGCAGAATCTCTTTGGTTGTCGAATTACACTGCTGGCGTAGACACTCTGCCACAACCGGGCCTTTCGCTTCTGCAGGCAGGTTTGAAGAGTCGACCGCGGCCTGGAGACGATCCACAAACTGTGTAAAGCTTTCACTTTCATTTTGTTTTATTGTGGACCATGGCGATGGCTTAGCAACAACTCTAGAAGCTGTGCGAATAGCTTCTCTGGCTGCACGAGTGGTTGTCATTACCTCGTGAGCCCGCAGGCCCTGGGCCTGCGCTTGCGGGGTAATCATTGTTGGGTCTGTGCCCATCAGCCGCTGCAGACTGGAGCCGTGCAGCGGATGATCGGCCCCGACTGCTTGGGCTAACTGCCTCGCACAGTTTTCTTCCCATTCCTGTTTAAAAACAATCATCCCCGCTCCATCAAAAATCAATCTACAAGTTTGCTTTATATCGAATGGGAGCATATCGTCTGCCCCAAAGATACCATCTATAAGGGTAGAGACCATGGCAGAATTAATACCTTTATCTGCAATTGCTTTAACAATTGTTTGTATATCCTTAGGATTTATTGGTGAGTGGACCCTCTGTCCCCCATCCGTCACTCGGACTGGAAATGCCAATGGGATCGATGGGGTCCAGTCGGCACAATCAATCATTATTTTCCTCCAGTCCGTGAGGGGGACCTCCTCCTCCTGTGATTCCTTTTTAATTTGGGCAGGGATAACTGAACCCTTAGTTCTGTTTATTTCTGTTTGTGGCCACTCTAAATTTGAACCTGTCGAGAGCTGCTCCTCCCGACTATTGTCTGATCCCCAGCTAGCGTCTGATTCAGAATCAGAACTCGATTGACTGGTTGTATCTGGTGTCCGGTATCTTTTTGTCGGGCTGCGGCCGCGTCCGCTTCCCTTGTGGGGGGGGTAGTCCTTCCCCTTGTGGGCGGGTCGCTCCTTCCCCTTACGGGCGGGCCGGTCCTGCCCCTTGCGCCCGCCCCTCCTCCCCATTGGTTCGTCCCCCCCACCAATCGAGGGGGAACTGGCCCTACGGCGGCCGCTCTGATTGGCTGCCCGCTTTTCTCTCGCGTCCCGCCCCCCGCCTTTGTGTTCATTCGCTTTCTCCTCCCCCTCCCGTTCCTGCTTGCTTGTTAAGGCTGGCTTTTCCTCCCCGTTCCCGCCAAAGATGTCCTCGCCCCGCCCCCCGCCTTTGAGCTCGGCGCCATCTTGGGGTGCATAGGGTGGAGGCCCAGCCCAGCCTGCTGTGGCCTCAGCATTCCTTGCAGCATTTCTTGCTTCCTCGGCCAGCCCACCCCAAAAAGATTCTGCATTTGTCCGTTGGTTAGAAGACGTGTCAGGGTTCGAGAGTTGGGGGGGGGTGTCGCCCTCCCGAGATACAGCAGGCTCAGGAGAGCCGGGAATGTCAGGGAGGGGAATGTCAGGGGGGTGCGGAGTCTGCGTAGCTGCTCCGATCCCCAGTTTTGGGGTGTCTCGGAGGCAGGATTTCGCAGCCTGCCAGGTTTCCTGCTCATGTATGGCTTTCCGCAGGGCCTGCATAACTTTCCCCCATGATTTAAGGCTCTTGCCAGAGCCCGAGGATATAGTCTCCTCAGCTAAGGCTTTGGTGCATTTATCCCACACCTCCGGGTGGAGAATATCCACCGGCTGCTCGACGACCCCGAGCTGTAGAAGCCTCGCTACTGCGAGAGTAAAATCTTTGGGCTTACAACTAATACCCCATTGTTTATGTATTTCGAATACGACCTTCACAATGGACTCCATCCTCCTTGTGGGTCCGGGAGCGTCCTCCCCGCCGGGCTACTCTCGCTGCTCCGGCCGACGTTCACCCGTCCAGGCGATGTTCCCGGGTTTCGGCACCACTTGTTGCCTTCGCGTAGGCTTAGCGACCTGGTTCAGGAACGTCACGGCGACCAGCCCTGGGCCGCTCGGGCCATAAGCTCACTAACACCAATGTGGTGGACGGCAAATGGCGTTTATTGCTTGATGGCACGGTGTTATATAGCTTTGGTTTACAACGTCACATCCGTCTGCTAACATCATAAATCAAGTGCAATTGGCTACTAGGAGAGGGGCCTTATCTTCCCGTACAGCGCGATATCTTCTGACCGTCAGACCCTGGCTACCCACAGGTGCTCACCTTGAAACTCATAATCTACTTAAAATAATTTCTTTAATTTGCTACTGCTAAGGAATTATTTTAAAGTCAGTTAAGAATTAGAGCCTTAAATACTATTTTCTTGGTGTTCTGAGACAGTTCTCTTAAAAGAAATGGTAGAGTTCAGCTCATAAGCCATGGTTTATTTAGGACATGTGTTTATCATTTACCAACTATTTAGTACCTCCAAGTTTGATAGTATAGCTTCTCTCACCCTAAATTATTGCAATATGGGAGGTTCCATCATAACTCTAGTCTGAAGTGCGTGTCTATATGATATGCGTATATATATCTATTTATCATTGCATGTATCTTTGGGTACTATTGTGGTTCAGGGGGCTACTTTAGAGACCTTGTCCTGGAGTGGTTGAGGCCTAACTGAAGAAAAAAAAAAGGCAGAAAGAAGAGAGAACTATCATTTCTCAGAACAGACTGGAAATGGAAGGGTAAAAAATTCAGTGACTTGCGTAAAGTCATTTGCAGAATCTTATACAGGCAAGGTCGATTGAATATGATTATTGATTACTACATTTTTTCCTGATTATTATAAAATGAGAGAAGAATTCGTGCTATGGTAAAGAATCTGTTATCCTGTCCTTAAAGTTCATGGCAAATAGTTGAAAAGACAGAAAAAAGAAAGTGGAAAACTTACTAATAAGACAGAAATAGGATCTTCTCTGTCAGTTGAAAGCTCAACCCCAGGGGAGGCAGTGATTATTCTTGAGTAATTCATATCTGTTGCGGAAGATGAGTGAAAGAGAAATCGAAGACTGGGAGGGGCAGTAGGGTGTTACAGCTTTGGGGGCTATTTTACTTATCTCCAGAGCTCACATTTACTCCAGAGTTTAGTTCAGCAGTTTACAAAATCAACGTTTCTGTTCCCAATTCATCTTCAAACTCTTAGGCATATCTTCATCAATCCTGTTATTCAGGAATAAGGCAACCATGTGTTTCTGGAGATAGCCACACATAACACAAACAGAGTAATGCTCTAACTTCTTCTGGGATCTATTTGTAGTTAACTTAGTCATACGAAACAGGAGCTGAGTGAGCAATGAGCTACATGACCCTAATCCAGTTCTGCAACTTCCTTATGCAGCTAGGAGTAGCAGCACTCATCTAACAGGTTGCTATCGAGAGTGGCAAAGTAACTGGCTTGCTCAAGTTGCTAAATACTTCATGCTTCCTGAGCTGTGCAGTAGCAACAGGAATAAGACTTGCCTTTTTTTGCCTTCCCTTCTTGCCAGAATGCAGAAAGATAACTGCCCCGGCAAAACCAGTGGATCTGAGGTAGGCTGCTCTGTGCTTGGTGCAGTGACCAAAAGCTGACAGCGTCCAGCCATGAACTCAGTGAGGGTGAGGGCTGTGGCAAATAAGTGAATACTGAGCATCTTTAGTGGGTTTCTTTACACCCCTATTGTTTATGCAGGGAGATTAAGCAATAATACTCAAAAGCTGAAGCAAATGTAGTGGCTTGCTGTTCCATCTAGATTTTCCTATGTTTCATTTCAGTATTTAAGTTGCAAATTCAAAATATAATTTTCTTATTTTTTTTTTTTCTTACTCTTCTTTTTCTTGGTACAGTTGAGTGGTATTGACAGTGTCTGACTATGCAAAATAAACACACAAATCCTGATTCATTCTGGGAGGTATGGGGATGTCGACTGCTTGATTTCACCAGTGGAAGTGCCACAGATTCATCAATCCTTAGTCCTGTCAGCCTGAGTCAGAAAGGACCATATAGCTCTTTTAGGACCATGAAAGTCATGCAATCCATCATCTGAGCATCAGATGTGGGGCTGCAGAAAAGGGTTGATCATTGGTCCGGAACTTAACTAAATTTAGTGGCCGTGTTTCTTGCACCTCAGCATTCCTTGGGTCATGGTCCTCACTGTCTCAGCACTTTTAGGAACAAAGTCTGTCCTGACACTGAACTACAGGTCTCAGTCCAATACATTTCTGGAATTCTAAGGTTCATTTCTCAACTCTCTACACTTCTTCACTTATTGTCCTTGTGCCTTTTTCATGGCAGAGTGAAGTTATTCCTAAAGGCTGCTTTCATGAGCAACTTCAAGCTACACTCACTAGAAGTTGCCATTCAACTTTGTGTTCTGTACCTGCTTTATACTTCAAAATGAGTCCTCAGTGTGCCCTTTGAAATCTGTTTTTATGCAGAATTTTCTACTATCTTTGAAAGCTTGCAGTTCTGGACAGACCTGATTTCGTGGCATGTAGAGCCATATCAGGGAGGTGCTGAAGAATGTTTCAGGAGCTTCCCGTAATCCTTCTTGGAAAAAAATCTCCTTATAGTTTGGCTTTTCTATATTCAGGTTACATGTTTATTCAGCTTATATTATTGTCAAAATATTTTGTATAATTTATGTGCGTTGTTTGAAAACCAAAACAAACTACTTAAAATGTTTAAGTAAGCTTCTATGTGCTCTGTGGTAAATATCTCTTAGCAGCACTTTCAAGAGCATTGCCTGTTCGGAAAGGGTGGCTGTAGCAAAGGACTGTCCTTGGTGCTTACTGGGCTGTGCAGAGGGTCAGGGTTTGTCTGTAGGGTGTGTCAGGATTTGTCTGTAGGGTGTGACAGGCTTTAGCATGAAGATACACATGGTGATATGTGAGTGTGGCACAGCAGAACTGCCTGGGAATAAGAAACCCAGTCCAAAATGAGCTGCAGACAAGCAAATTCAGGCCACTTAGCCAGTAAGCTTTATCTTTTAGATTCTGCTGAAAATATAAGGCATGTGCCAGTGGTCAGACATGCAACAGGACTAAACGCTGAATATGTTTGTGGTGTTGAGTGCAGACATGTATGTCTTCTGCCATGCTCAAAGCTGGCTGCACTCTGTTGTGGTGACTTGACAGCTGCAGTAGTTCGGTGTTGTGCCTGAGGTAACAGATCTCCCTCTCAGCAAGGCTTATTTACTGCTAGTACAGTGCCATAGCAGTACAGCTGTATGGCCCTTGGACTGGAGCTGCCTTGCCTCTATGAGGAGCATGTGGAGGGGGAGATTGCATGTATCTGCCCTGGTCTGCATATGCACACTCTCTGATTCCCCAAGTTGTGCCCTGTGTATTCATCAGAAAGGCTTATTTTTCAGTCTGCTGTGCTTGGTCTTTGCCTCTGGTGTGGGACACACTGCTCATCTGTTCATTCAGAGGTACCCACACTAGGAAATTCACTTCTGTTGCCAAAATGCCTCAAGAGCACTAAGCCTGATAAGCCAACCAGATTAAGTCTGCTCTCTCCAACTTGCTTGTCTGTTAAAAAGAGAAAAGAAAGAAAGGAAAAAAGAGAAAAAAAAAAAAAAAAGATTACTTAGGTTTAGGAACCTGAAGAAAGCAAGAACAGTGCCATGTCCTGTGTTATTGCTACTTTAATCATGTTAATTGCAATCATTCGACAGCGAAAGTAAAAATGACAGAATCACCTAGTTAGGTTTAAAATTAGAGTAATGATTTTCTTTTTTTGGTAAAGAGAAAAGTTAAAAGGTTTGACCAAAAATTTGTAGGGAATCTCACATGTGTTTAGTGGAGTAATGGGAATGTGACTGACATAATTTTCAAATTATATAGTTAACCTGAGGGCAAGCAATGTGAGAAAGGAAGCAGCAGCGAACTGGCATAGTGAAAACTTATCAATACTTGTCTTCTGTGATGAACAAATATTCATTTAGTCCTACACGGCTTTAGTTGCTTATCCTAGCTTCTAGGGGCTGATGGGCTGGGGTGCATCCTATTTGCAGCCTCATGATAAGCAGCTGTTTCCATGCTGAATTCATTTCTGCAAGTGAGATAATCCGATTTGAATGGAGCTGCAGACATGCACTCATTCTGCCAAGTGAGGAAAAAAGCGGGGAAAAGAAAGATATTTTCTGTGCTTCTTCCTTTGTACTCTACCATGATTCAAGGACAGATAAAAGTCTTGGCCTTTTTTCTCTCCTTGCCTGTGGCCCTTGATAGCTTTGTAAGCTTGGTTATTTTTGCTGGAAATTACAAATTCACTTCATTCTTGGTGCAATTCTTGAATGTGTAAAACTGAAGCTGTGCCTACACACAGGATTTTGATTCTAATTCAGCAAGGAATGTAAGCAAGTGTTTGATTTAAAGCGTATTTTAAGCCCACCTGCATTCAGCAGAGCTCTCAAGCTATTTGTATTGAGGACTTGCAGTGCCCAAGAGTGTGCAAAACTCTTTGTAATATTGAGAATGTATGGGCATCTGTGTGCCATACACCTCCAGGAGTTCATCTCTTATTTATCAGATGTCACAGTTGTTCAGTAATTTCACAGTAAAGTTTTGAAAGTTTTTTCCCCTTCATTTTAGAAGAAAAAATGCTTTTGTATTTCACTGTGACTTTCCTCCTAACTCCTTTGCTATTTTCACATTTTCTCAAATTGTCTCAATATGCTAGAAGTTGGATGAATCTTCCTCTTGGTGCAGATGTCCCTTATGAACTGCTTGAACAGCATGGTGTGCTCTTTTACCAGCTTCCCTCAGCTCCTGATACATCAGAGACTAATCAACAGTCATTGATGTCATGTTTTCTCCACTCTGCACTTCCACAGAGTGCTGTTCATGAATGTAAACCAAGGAATGAGTGAGTCTGAGCCTCACACAACGTGTGAACTTGGAAATACCCAGTGAAGTGAAGAACTAGCATGGACATGGCACTAAAGAACAGGTCACAGGGAGCAAGGCTTTCTGGAAGGCAGAGAGACAGTGTACGTTCCGGTTTGTTTCTTTTTTGAAGGGAGAGCATGTACCTAATGGCTCAGAAGGTTAGTTGGCTTCCCAGTGAGACTGCATAGTAGAGAGAGCAGGAGGCAGGGGTGGCAGCTGGCTGGGCTCAGCTGCATTACGCTAACGGAAGGAGCACAGTATCAAGGAGTACTGATGAAATACTGAGGCCCAGTCTGGTGAATGTACATCCTGATAAAGAAAAATGTTTGAAAATGTTTGCATCTAACAAACACCTGGTTTACTGTATAATGGTTTGCAGAAGAGGGACAGTAACCTCAGCAATGCCCATTTGAGACAGGCCCTCAAGAGAGACCTACAGAGATTCAGTTCTTGAGAGACTCATTTTGTGGAGGGATTGTGTAGGTCACAATGAGGGCATTGTGTTTATATGTGCTTCCTGTCTATGCTGGTAGCCTTATCAGAGCCTTTGTGTCTGTCATTCCTGAATAAATTTTATCTCTCTGATTTTAATGTTATAAGCTCTATTCTGTCATAGCCACTTTTTCTCTTAGATTAAGAAAAGTAACTTTTCACCTGCCCTGCAGCTGTGTACAGTATATTTACCGTTAAACAACAACATCTTTAAGGCAAGATTCACTGAAGCTTGCATGTTTGCAAAATTATATCCCAGCCTCCCCAGATCATATCTCCACTATGAAAAAGAATTTACCTCACTAATATGAACCAATGTCAGGAGCAGTTTCTCTACAATAGAAAAATACATTCATACTGCCTGCTTAGATGAGGAACTGTCTGCCTTAGAAAAAGTATTGTTTCCATGTTCAGAAATATGCTTATTTTTTTATCTGTAAAGTATTTATTGGCTGTAATTGATGAATCCTTTGTCTAGGACTCCCTCTGGCACTGTGACTGGGCCAGACTTCATCGTAGTAGAGTCAGTGTCTCCCAACTCTTATATCATTTAAAGGCTTCACATGGATGCTTTTGTAAGTTTTGTAGCAGTGGCAGTTCAAAGGTTAAATGAAGCCTTTCAGCTTCTGCACAGCAGTTAATATGGGATTAGGTTTTCTCAGTGGGTCTCTAGGTACTCATAAATCAGAGAGTTCCCTTGCTACTATTTCTTCCTTTTTCTGTAATCTTTCCAAGGAAGCAAGTGACCTCTTCTCACTGGGATAGTGCAGATGATAATATTTTTCCCTGTAGCAAGCCACAAAATTTTTTGTTCTGTTCTTAGAAGGTTATTGTTGAGGGGAGGGGAAATCCAAAAGCCATCTCAAGAGAGTGAAATGGAATAACTGACTGCTAATAGATTTATGCCAATATCTTTGTTGCTGTCTGTGTTCTGGAGGTCCTCATGTCCCTTTGATGCGTTCGGCTGAACCTGTCATCCCACCATGATTATTTAATTTACCTCCTGAGTTTTCTTCTGGAACTACCAGAGTTTCATTTTGCATAATAAAAAAGATTTGGGAGTTTATCTATGTATGGGAAACAACATGGCAAAAGGGCACTGAGTAAAAATGTCTGCCATTAGCCAGAAGCTGATGTGACTCTGCTCTGTGCTGGGTGGTCTGGCTGTACTTCATATATTACCAAATTTAATACTTAGTAGTTCATAGTTGTGGTTTTTACAGGACATTTCTTAGTATCTGTTATTGGGTGGTATAAAGTGTAACACACTAGACTGGGTTCAGCCAGTTTACAAATGAATTTTTTATGTTCAGCCCACCGTTTCCTCTCAGAGCAGTAACAGTCTGGTAATGGTGATGTCTATGATACTAGAAGAAGATTGTGAAAAAGAATATTGCTTCCTTGCCAGATATGTCTAGAAGTCAGAACAGAGAGTAGGATTGGATTGGAATTAAGTTTGTGGACTGAAGTTTGAGCCTGAGAAACGTTTTTAAGGCTCTAGGCTAAATAGCTCGTAAGGTAATAGAAGACGCAACATTTAAAATTCAGAGACTGAGGGAAAGGGGATTGCAGCTTGAGAGCTTATCATGGAGGTGGCTGGGGGTACAGGTGGTTCCATGACTGGGATGTGCAGTAGTGTGTGCTCGTATTTGACAGTTAAGGCCTGCTTAGAAGTGTAGTCTGGCATGGTCCATGGTTGTCCCAGTTTCTGCAGCTGAAAATTCTCAGATGAAGCTGATTTTTCTTGGAAATTATTGAACATCTTTGGTTGGAAGAGACCTTAAAGATCATCCAGTTCCAACCCCCTGACGTGGACAAGACCACCTTCCACTAGACCAGGTTGCTCAATCATAGAATCGTAGAATAGTTAGGGTTGGAAAGGACCTTAAGATCATCTAGTTCCAACCCCCTGCCATGGGCAGGGACACCCCACACTAAACCATGCCACCCAAGGCTCTGCCCAACCTGGCCTTGACCAACCGCCAGGGATGGAGCATTCATGCCTTCCCTGGGCAACCCATTCCAGTGCCTCACCACCCTCACAGTAAAGAATTTCTTCCTTATATCCAATCTAAACTTCCCCTGTTTAAGTTTGAACCCGTTACCCCTTGTCCTATCAGTACAGTCCCTGATGAAGAGTCCCTCCCCAGCATCCTTGTAGGCCCCCTTCAGATACTGGAAGGCTGCTATGAGGTCTCCACACAGCCTGCTCTTCTCCAGGCTGAACAGCCCCAACTTTCTCAGCCTATCTTCATACAGGAGGTGCTCCAGCCCCCTGATCATCCTCGTGGCCCTCCTCTGGACTTGTTCCAACAGTTCCATGTCCTTTTCATGTTGAGGACACCAGAACTGCACACAATACTCCAAGTGAGGTCTCATGAGAGCAGAGTAGAGGGGCAGGATCACCTCCTTCGACCTGCTGGTCACACTCCTCTTGATGCAGCCCAGGATACAGTTGGCTTTCTGGGCTATGAGAGCACACTACCAGCTAATGTTCATTTTCTCATTGAGCAACACCCCCAAGTCCTTCTCTGCAGGGCTGCTCTGAATCTCTTCTCTGCCCACCCTGTAGCTGTGCCTGGGATTGCTCCAACCCAGGTTTAGGACCTTGCACTTGGCATGGTCAAACTTCATAAGGTTGGCATCAGCCCACCTCACACGTGTGTCGAGGTCCCTCTGGATGGCATCACTTCCCTCCAGCGTATCAACCGAACCACACAGCTTGGTGTCATCGGCAAACTTGCTGAGGGTGCACTCAATCCCACTGTCCATGTTACCGACAAAGAGGTTGAACAAGATTGATCCCTGAGGGACACCACTCGTTACCAGTTTCCAGCTGGACATTGAACCATTGACCCCAACTCTTTGCATGTGGCCATCCAGCCAGTTCTTTATCCACCGAGTGGTCCACCCATCAAATTGATGTCTCTCCAATTTAGAGACAAGGATGTCGTGTGGGACAGTGTCAAACGCCTTGTACAAGTCCAGGTAGATGACGTCGGCTGCTCTGCCCCTGTCCATCAGTTTCGTAGCCCCATCATAGAAGGCCACCAAATTGGTCAGGCAGGATTTCCCCTTAGTGAAGCCATGCTGGCTGTCACCAACCACCTCCTTGTTTTTCATGTGCCTTAGCATGCCTTCCAGAAGAATCTGCTCCAAGATTTTGCCAGGCACAGAGGTGAGACTGACTGGTCTGCAATTCCCTGGGTCATCCATTTTCCCCTTCTTGAAAATGGGGGTTATATTACCCTTTTTCCAGTCATCAGGAACTTCACCTCACTGCCATGATTTTTCAGTGCCCCATCCAACCTGGCCTTGAACACTTCCAGGGATGGGGCAGCCACAGTTTCTCTGGACACCTTTTCCCATGTTTCACCTCCTCAGAGTAAAGAACTTTTTCCTTATGTCTAATCTAAATCTCCCCTCACCTCCTCAGAGTAAAGAACTTTTTCCTTATGTCTAATCTAAATCTCCCCTTTTTCAGGTTTAAAGGTATTCCCCCTTCTTCTGTCCCTACATGCCCTTGTAAAAAGTCCCTCTCCAGCTGTCTTGTAGGCCCCCTTTAGGTACTGAAAAGCTGTTCAAAGATCTTCCCTGAGCCTTCTCTTCTCTAGGCTGAACAAGCCCAACTCAGCCTGTCTTCATAAGAGAGGTACTCCGGCCCTCTCATAAGCATATTTGTCAAGTCTGATAATTTTCACAGACACCTGCCAGTTTTGAGGAGTTTCTGCCAAAATACAGGAAGTACTGGAAATGAACATTGTTTGCTGCCATTAAAACTAGTGCATTGCTCTGAAGTAGGGAGCCTTCTGGATCTAGAGGTATTGCACTAGGGAATCCGTTCCAGGACTCCTATATCCTTATTCCAGTAGAAGGTGGCCCACACATTAAAGTTGGTAGACCTTCCAGAGGTCCCAGGTGTCTGCTTTGCTAAAGGTGGATAAGACTGTGCAAATTTAGATAGGCTTTGGAAATTTGGTGAGTGAGATGTTTGACAACTGTGATGTTGTATTCAGTGACTCAAAGTTTACAAGTTTGGGTGCTGGGAACAGAGTATAAACTTTACAAGTTTGGGTGCTGGGAACAGAGTATAAACTAGAGTGGTCTATGATACCAAGTTGCAGTAATGGCTCAGAAAATTCCTGCCAAAATGCAAGATGCATGTGACCCACCCAGAAGTCACCAAGGTGAGAAAGGTAAGAACAGGCACATGAACTGCTGTTCATTGATTGGTGGAGGAATTGCAAGGCACCTTGGTGTAACATCCAAAGATGATACACATTTCCTGGAAGTGCTTTCTCCTTTAAAAGGAGAGGAAACTGAGCATGATAGTAAATCATGCCATGTCTTTCCTGCTTTAAGACAGCACTAGGTCACTTAACTGAAATCATTGTCAAATATCAAAAATAGCAGATGACAAGTAATAGATTGCAGAATTAACAATATTTTCTGAAATATTCATAAAGACTGAATCTTCTACAATCTCTATACTATTTTTACAGCTTAAAGAAAGAACAAAATAATGCTTCTCTGAGAAATACAAGTTATTATTTAAGGGACATAAATTTGCATTATCTGATCCTTTAGTGTAAGAGCAACTTTAAAAAGGGGTCAAAGCCCTCAGTCTTCAGAATTTAGCAGCTCTCAAGCTGAAAGCTCTGTTAATCCAGAGAAAAAGAGAAAGCAGATCAGCTTTCTCGAGCTTTAATATAGCAAACTGCTTCTAGGCAAGTAAATTGATCTCAGAAAGGAAGGAATAACAGAATTTGGAAGTGCAGTAAAAAATAAGATGTGATCATAAGACACAACATAAAAACATATGTTTAATGCATTTTTATTTTTTATTTTCCATTTAGAGTTGTGATTATGCTATAGCTAACAACAGCCATTACGTAAATCAGTGGCAGATAGCCTGAAACACTGTTTCAATTATCCTGCTCACAGCAGCTCACCTCAGCCCAGCTATAAATAACTATCAGATCCTCCATTGCTCCATGGATTAAGATTAAAGATATGCAGATAATTTAAACCCTTAACATACACTCCTCCACTACAGAATTTAATTTGGAGCCAATTGCTTGTGTCCCCCAAAACAGAGCATACTGCTGGGAGGCTACTATCAAATGAAACATTAAGCTAATTGTATTTTATGACAACGTAATGATAGACTAAGCCGAAGTATTTAATCTTTCTCTATATGTGTTGCTCTGTGTTAGATAACTGTAAAATGCATTTTCCGATCCTCTAACCTCTTCAGATTCCTGCAGAAATTAGTCTGTGCCTGTGTGTGACATGCTGTTTCCACTGAAGGGAGCTATATGCCACACACTAGGCTGGAGAAAAGCTTTTTCCTGAAAATTCTACTATGTTTAGTCTGTTACTGTTAAGATGATAACTAATACAAACACAAACATAACTCCTCCATTCACTCTCTATTTCTCTCTCTCTGTTTCTGGAGCGTTGGTGCTGTACCCCTAGGACATCCAAAAGACACAAGAAGCTAAATTATGCACTGAACAGCAGCCCCCAAAAGTTTTCTTATTTTCTGAATATCTCTGAGCTTAAAATAAACCAAGTTCTGAGATGTAGAACAAGAATGAAACAGAAGGCATTGTGGATGCTGAGTGATGCAAGAGCAAGCTTCTTAAGCTGTGTGCTACGAATGCGTTTCTTAGAGAAACTGCTGGTTAATTGGCTGAGAGAATATCATTGTCTTTGAGCTACCTACAGAAAACTGGGTAATTCAGTGCAGAATACTGCAGTGCCTACTTTGAACAAAGTCCTTTGCAGGTTCTTGTGCTTAGCTCTAAAGTAAACTTGGGATTTGCATTGATGAGCATTTTTCTAGAAACAGGTATTTAAAGCAGCTTTTTCTCACTAGACAGGTGAAACAGAAAAATGTTGTTTTCTTCTTACTTTTCAGATTTTACCGTATATGTTGTGTTTAAGAACTCATATCCAGAATGTGTGGGTCGTGATTTTACTGCTCTTAATTGACAGGACCACATTCTGCATTTTGTATGGGCTAGAAGAGTGCCCTGGCCATCATGTCCTGGGATTTATTTTCTTTTTCTCCTTTCCCAGATGGAAGGTGCAGTCTGCACACTGTGCCGTAATCAATTTCCTTTTTGTTTTCTGTGATTCAGGGATTATTTTACAACTTTAAGAGGGAGGTTAGATAATGCATTTTGGTTGAAATGTTGGAGAATTTAATTGGCATCTTGTTTATAGTCCCTGCAGAAGGGAAGAATGTTCATTTTTCTCATTCCTATTCCTCTCTGCACTACTTTAATATAATCTGTTGCTGGCAGTTCTGAACTTCTAAATGCTTTATATATCATAAAGGAATTTGAGATGACTGCACCATTTACTGGTGCACTGATTGAGTAATGCCATGTTTTAATGAAGGTAATTTGCTCAAATATCTCAGTACACGTATGTTGTGGATGTGAATACCTTTACTCTTCCTCTTTTTTCAATGAAGTTGTACTTATTTATACTGCGTGAGGATGTGACAAGATAAGTGTGTTCGTACACAGTGAAGAAATACACTGAAGGAAGAAGAACATCATCACGGAAATGGTTTGGACCTGATTAGTTTCAGTGAATAGAGGAACCACCTCAGATATAGTACTGCTTCATGGGAGTATGAAATGGTCAAACAGGCATCAGCTGCTAGAGAATGCTTGTGACATTTTTTTCCTTTCTTGTCAGCATGCTTGCCAGAACAGTGGTTGAGCTATTTACAGGGAAACAGAAGTCTGTTCTCTTGTTGGTGTTGTCATGTGTTTGCAGTATGACGTCCTCCATTTTGGATTATAGTATTAAGACATCACATTACATACATCACTACTTTCAGCACGAAGATGAAAGTACAGCATGCAATAAATAGCTCAGGAGCTCTTGAAGACAGTTATGGGCAACTTGACAATTGCATAAGTGTGTTGAGTGTCCTCTGTGCTGAAAAATGCGCCCGAGCTTGATGTTTATTTAGAAGACACACAGATTTATTTGATTATCAGCTATGAAAGTGTCATACACACAGATCATTAATCCAAGGCTCCAAACCATTGCCCTGTGATGAGGTAATTTGCTGTAAAGCATAACTGTAATTCCTGTATTTAAGACATGGGTATTAACAGCCCTCCAAATGAGGTCAGAAAGTCCTTTTGTGAGCTGCAGCTGGTATTATACTTTGAAGATACTGCTGTGAAACAGCTGATTTACTTTTGCTCCAAATGTGACTTTAAAATGAAAGGAAATTTGTTTCAAAAACAATTACAAGAGGGTTTTGTTACGCTTTGTTTTGTTTGGTTTTTCTCATAAACACAGCCCTGAAGCTTTTGTTGTGGGAGGACAGAGCAGAGTCTGATCTAAAAATATGCTGATCACCTGAAATTCCCAGGGGTGTAGAGGTGAGTAGTAAAAAGTTTGGATCATTATGGAAAATCAGTACCTTTGTTGGCAGGCTGAGAATTAACTGCTTCTGTGGAAAGAAAAGACCACAACTGCCTTCACCAAGTTCCTCTCCATGAGAGAAGTGAAACTTTCCCCCAGGCGAACTAAATAATTGCAGTTCCAGGACAAATCACTGAAAGAGAGATGCAGCCTTGTAGCTCTGTTTTTTATGTGCATTAAGTATAGGTAGGAAGGAGTCACACTAGCCACAGTATAAGCAGAGAGAGAAGTAGTAGCTAGATCTTGCTGAGAGTTCTCTTGGAGTTTAATATTTTAGATGCTTTTAGGAAAGACTTGGTATTATCTCTGGGTAAGTATAGAGAGGGAATAATTTCTGTGGTTGGAAAGCTTAAGTGCCAGAGGACTCTTTCAAAGGAACTGGTTGAATTGCCTTGAACAAAGCCAGGCAAGATAAGTTCCCTCTCTTCCAGCTCTCACATTACAATAATCTCTTGTGACAATGCAGTTAAGTGAGGGAATTCTCTTTAGTCACTGAATATAACAGCAAAGATGGTCACCATGGTGGAAAGTGCAGACACTTAAGAAGCCAAAGACAGAACTTTGAAAAGCTCATTTGTTTTCCTAAGTTTTGAAGGGGTTGAGGAGGAGTCAGTCAAGAGTTATGTCTCTTAGTTTCTTTTCTAGCTGGATTTCAAAATTGCTGAAGAAGACACATTTGATGAAATTTACCATTACAGAAATGAAGATATGCCGTCTACAAAGAGTCTTCCAAAACAGCAGCAAACTGAAAAGGCTGGTTACAAAGTGCTTTTTATTTGTCAATATTGTAGGGCTTCTTAGCAACTGCTTTCTAAGTTCTCTCTTCCACACCTAATAGCCACCAATGCCATTACAGATGGTTCTGTACCACATGCAGACAAGACATTTGAAAAGAAGTCATCTTTCTGACAGATGTCTCTTTTCATCGTTTCCTTGAATCAGCTCAGAGTTTTGCATCTTTTAATTTCAGGGAATAAAGTAAGATGTAGTCTGTACTCATCTGAGGGAATGTTTTGAAAATCGAAGTGGACAGAGAAGCCACAGTCTGTCCCTGTCTCTACTTGGATGGACAGAGCTTGCTATTACTGGTGTTTCTGACCTGAACACAAATTCAAAATCCAGTTCCTGTGAATAGTCTGTATTTGAGTTTATTACTCACTGTTCATTTGATTGATTTCTGCCAATAATCATATTCTTTAGAGTGTTCAGCTGAAGAAAACATGAAGTGGTTGTAAATATTGTTGATATGAACTCCCTAAGGTATTCAAGTGACTGCTTCTGTTGGGTTTGTGACATTCTTTCCGTTCACTTTTGTTGCCATGCAGTCAGTTCTCAGCCATTGTTCCCTGGAGGAATACACCAAGGCTTAAAACATTGTAATTAATGCAAAAGGAAGAATAAGAATAAGCCCATATCACAAGTGAAAAGTAAAGCACTCATTGCTCATCTGGTGACTGAAAAAAATTCTCTGCTAAGAAGTACAATGCTTTCCCTCAGTTTGAGTTTTTCCTCTCTCCAAGTAAGACAATAAGGGAAGTTGCAGAGTAGGGTTCTTAAAATGCATGCCATTGCCTGATACCATATCAGACAGACATTTTCCTTCCAGTTATACGTGGTAGGATGTAAGCAGTGACTGTGAGCTTGTACAGTGAAGACCAAAGTGCCACTTTAGTGTAATTAGTACCACTACCTTGTTACTTTTATTTCCTATATACTTAGTGTTGAACTGAACACCCTGTTATCTTTTGTTTTTTCCTATGAGAAACCTCTTGTTCTTCTGCCACCTCCCACCCCTTATGTAAACCCCCCTGCACTTTCTATTGTAGAGTTGAGTTTTTTGACAGGTTTTCTCTGTGATACCTTATTTCCATAGCAATGATTTCCTTTTGGTCAGTGAAGGTTCCTTTAACCACTACAGAGATTGGGAACATTTTTTTTTTGATTGGCTCACATCCACTGAAAAGGTTCTCCCAGATCAAAAGATCAGTTAGCGACAGAGAAGTTAAATGGTAATCATCTCCTGTGGCAGTTGGTGTGGGGATGGGATTGGGTCAGGCAATAACACTGAAGTCCAAGTTCTGATGGGAACATGTTGCCGCTGGTTAATGCCGACCCAATCAACAAAACATATCAGATGGAGTGACATGGTTTACTTTATGAATATACTTTCCCACTTGGAACAAGCATTTTTTCATTCTGAAAGTACTGTACAGCACAGTGATTAATGTATTTTTATTATCTGGAACTCTTTAGAATGAAGTGGAGAGAATTCAGCCAGATATCAGGTTTTCAAAAGAAAACTGTATAGTAGGTCTGGAGCCTGTGCTAGTTATATTGCTGCTTTCACTGTGCACGTGTCACCATTCACAGCATATAGAAAAAACAGAGGTCCCTAAACTGCTCTTTTTGAGTTTACATGCCGAGATGTGATGATGCAGTTAATTACTTTCCAGAAGCACAGTCATGCCGTGGATAATATATCCAGAAAATGAATTTGAATTCTGACTATATGCCTGACAGTTAATCTGAAACAAAATCATGTATGCTTTTGCCAGTTGACCTGCAACTGGTCAGCTGAAAAGAATCCGAAGAGCAAGTGCTTGTAATCATGCTTTTAATTTTGGATAATGCATTCGTGTTATGGCAAAGAATTACAAAACGTGGCACTTTTCTGGAAATTCCTCCATCAGTGCCAGGATGAATAAGAAGCAATGCACTGAATTCTCCTCCAAGGGCTACAGCAGCTGTGGCCATCTGCAGAGGAATCACTGGACTAAAGTGGTAGGCTAGTTCTGAAGGAGCTTCAGTATGTTGCAAAATCTTCTTTTCTACAAAATCTGTTCCTAGGAGGTTTCTCTGATTCTCAGGTGGCTGTCATGTTGTTCCAAAGCAATGAGCATTGTGAAGAGACTCAGCAGGACCTGCCACTGCCTGGAGGAGGAGAAGGGTATAGGGCAGAGGACCTTCAGAGGTCACCGCATCATCATACATTTTGTGATCTGGAAGCATGTGCAGTCATGGGTTGTAACTCAGGTTGTAGGGCAGGTGCAGGCTAAAGGGCTGTCATGATTATAGATACGTGATTCTTAAAATTTCTTTTAGTTCTGTGTTTTGATTCAAATATTAGTTTAATCGGATGAGTTTGAGTTGGGTGCCCATAAGCAGATCTGCATTTAGATCTGTGCTTCCCTGGCCTTCCTGCCACACTGATTTCCTTTGTTACCACTGGCTGCTTTATCAAAGCTTGCACTCCCCATCTGACTTTGGGTACCTCACAGATTTTTCACAGCATTAGGATCCATTCCTTTGTAAGAAGAGGTCTGTGTATTTATTGTGTTCCATCAGGAAGCTCAGACTTCAGGATTTTCTCATTTGTGAACAGTATCAAGATGTCACTATTGCACATACAGGTTGTTGCAAGCCCTTCATGACAAGTAAGATGCCTATATAAGGCATCTTAATATATAAATTCAGGCCAGAGATGTAGTCTTTGTGCTAATAGCAAATACACTTCTGAGTCAAAAGGGTTAGTCTCTGTTTTTCCAGGCACCTTAAATATTTTCCTGCCAAAAGCGGCACAGAAGACTGATGTCTAATAGCAACTGGAACAGTGGCAATGAAAAGGTGCCTTCTACTTTGTGCTCAGTACACTGAGCAAAGCCTGAGCAACTGCTTTTGGGAGAGAAAAGTGAATCAATAACCCAATGAGGACTGTCAAGTAGTGCTGTTGTCTTCAGTGCCTTTAATGGTTTTGGTCAAGAGCTGCAATTATTTTACAAATAGGTGTTGTGTTCACTTTTAAATCTATCTCCCTGCTTCTTATATTAATTTTTTAAAATGAGAAATATCCTAAGTCTTTTCATTGCATGAAATATGCATTTAAAATCAATTGATGTATAACAAAGACCCTGCCTTTGCTCATTCAAAGACACATACAAAGCGCCATGTCTTCTGTAATACATTTTTCCTATTTTTTTAATACAAAGTTCATAATAAATCATAATTTGCAAATTTTCAAAGACACTTCAAAAAGTTTGTCTGAAGAGGTTGTGGAGGCTTCTTCCCTGAAGATATTCAAGAGCTGTCTGGACACAATCCTGAGTAATGTTCTCTAGGTGACCCTGCTTAAGGAGGGAGGTTGGACTACTTGACCACTGGTGGTCCCTTCCAACCTCAATCATTCTGTGATTCTGTTTTAAGATAGAAACTAAGGTCAGCACAGGAGTTAGGATTTTGCCATCTACTCTACAAAGAAAATCAGCGCTTTAGCTTTCAAATATTTAAAGGTGTGCTACTTACCCAAATGTGTGCATATCTGTAAAAAAGTAGCAAGACTGATTTTATCCTTAGATAGTAATCTTCTCTCTCAGCCCTCCCAGAGGATCATCAAGAGCATAGAAAAGCAAAAGGTTATTGACAAAGTGATAATTAGAACATTTTCAAAGTTGCAGAATGGTGCTAGGGGGTGTTTCAAAATACCTGAATATCCAGCTTCTTTGAGAGTTGGAATATTTCTCCTGTTTTATTTACTATTAGTTAAGTGAGTGGTGGACACAAGCCTTTGACCTTACTGAAAGAAAATATTCTGATAATCACCACTGAAACCTTTTGCTGAAAGAATTTTTTTCTGCAAAAGTTTTTGATTTACTAAAGCATATTCCAGTGGAAGGAAGATCTCCGCAAATATTCTTGACATTTTATCTTTGAAGAACCATTAAGATCTGGACTCATTTGCCTAAGTGGGTTAATCAGATAAAGGTAGGAGGGGTGAGGAAATACAGAAGAGAACTATTGCAGCCAGCAGAAGCACCAAAGTCCTAACGGAGAAGGAGAGGTGCTGGCTCCATCTGGGATTCAGCCTCTCCCATTCAGCTCCCTTTTGTAGGAACTGGCATCTACGCAGATAGCCTTCCTTGGGATTTTGGTGTTTGGTGTGACGCAGAAAGTGCTAACTGTGTGTATGCTGGCAACAATGCATGGACTCAAAAAGGCATGGTATACTCCTAAACTACAAGGATGTAGTAAAGAGATCATTAGAGAAGGATGATCGTATAAATCTTGTCACTTCAGAACAAAATGGCTACCACCAGCAGTTTCAGCAAATGTCTCTCAGCTGATGCTTGTCTTCATTGGCTGTCATGTTTAAGACAGAATATACTTACATTCTGCTTTAATAGCTTGTTAATGTCAGTTTAGATTAACACTATTCATTTACCTCTCTTTTTCACATACTGGTCAGACTGTTGCAGGAACAGAGTATGTAAAGATTTACTAAACTAAATAAAAATAGGTTTGAGATTAGCTACTGCATATTTTATATCTATTGTATGTTTTTACATAATATGGAAAAGTAACTTGATATCACTATATAAGGTTTTATTCTGTTTGCAAAAAGTCTTGAATATGGTTTGTAGAATATTTTTACCATGGACCTTTTGCTTCTTTTGCTGGAAAAAAAAAACCCTGCCTACTTACAATTGTAAGTGTATTGTGCAGCTCTGAGAAATTATGGTAGTGTTCAAAGGGTGTGCATGACTGTCACATGCTCACTCACATAGTTATCCTGATTTGGTTTCATTCCCAAAATCTGGCAATAGTGATCTGAATCCTGCAGTTCTTTGATATTATAATAGGCGCTCTTTCACAAAGCTGCAGCTTCAGCAGCAGAAGAGATAGGAGCACCTAGGGACATGACTGGTGGTGATGAAATGGAAATATATTTCTGGGTTTGTGTTTCTGGAATTAAGAAGAATAGCACGTACGGAAAGTTATTTGCAAGTCTGCTCCTGGAGTATACTAGTGCAGGGACTGATTGAGTGGCAGCTGCAAACACAGCATGAGATCGGATCTTGTGATAATTAAAGGTATAAAATTGGCTGTTCAGTAACATAAAGGCAAAAAGGATCCTAGGCCAAATCCTCTCCATTTCTGAAAAGCATTATATGTTTATGAATCAGTAGGGTATGACTGTTGCTATTTTAAAACAACAGCTAAGAATTTCAAAGTCCTTCTCTTTTTTTTACTTACAGCCTGCTAATCATGCTTTCAAGCTTTGTATTAACCATTTGAGAGACAAAATTAAAGAAGTTCTTTTGAACAGAGGAAATTTTTCATCATCTTTACCACTTGTTTAATTGTCTCTTCATGCGTTTGTTATATTTTAAAGTATGGTTACATAGGTCATAGTGGCATACCAGGACCATGCTCTGAGGGAGGAGAGGGCTGGATGTTGCTGTTCTCTTTGTGGTCAGTGGGAGTATTGCTAAAGCTGAAGCATGTGGAATAAATCAAGACTATTGAATTTTCACTACAGCTCCTAAAACGACTGGTAAGAGTTTGTAGTTGCTTCAGGGTGTTCAGAAGGTTCAGTGGCTGCAGTACCAGACCTGTAAGCTTCTGAAAGATAGCAGATTGACTCATAGAAGAGCTGTGCTATGGGAAAGCACAGGGCCCAGTGACTGCATTCCCTAGGCTGAGCTTTAGTATTTAGTATGTCATAGGAATTTTCATGACTCATTCAGTCCTACGGAACACCTAGTCTCTGTAAAAGACAATGAGATAATACTCTTCCTTTTTAAAAAGCTAAATAGAGAAGCGATGATGCTGTCACACTGCCATGTCTCTGCACTGTCAGCATACGCCATTGAAGAAGTCTTGAAAATGGTAAAAGAGGACACATCAGAATGGGCTGGACCTTTTTCAGAAGAATATAGTCGATGACAATTCCATTGAGCTATTTTCAAAACCGGAGGAAACTTTTTCAAGGTTTTCTGGGCAAGATTCACAGATGCTTTCAGTATTCACTGGGTACAAATAAAAGACTGAAGAGGGACTTATGGCTCCTTGATTCGAGGCTGACTTTGTTCTGGCCTTGGCATAGACTAGAACAGCTTAAATGCTATCCATTAGGTATGGGCCACCAGGGGCCAGCTATGACATACTGTGGCCATGACTGAATGTGCTCTATGTACAGTCTCTTTCTTTCATAAAGCAAGACAAGTTTTCACATGGAAAGGAATAATATCTCTTTTTTTTTTTTTACTGATAAGTATGTTATGTATATATATACATACATGCATATTTATTTTGTATGTTTTTGTGTTTCTCTTTCAGTGTGATACACAGGCCAGCTGTATCAGCTACCCTCTCTGGACTCTTTCAATTCACCTCAGTAACTCAACTGGCAGTATGGTGCCTGCTTCTCCACAGATAATCCCGGGGCACAAAAAGGGAGCTAATGCAAATGCAGTGGCTTCCCCATCACAACAGAAGTGTGGAAAAAGAAAACAAAAACCCAGTGTTGCCAAGTGAGCAGAATCAATAGGGAAAGCAATGTAAGCATCAGACAGCTTGGAGAACATTACCAACAATATGAAATTGCTTCTATCCTGCAGAATAGCAACAATAAGGTGAGTTAAAAACTTGCTAATGAATCTGGCAAGCCTGTAAGGTAGAGGCAGTGTATTGAATTCAGATTGGCATGAGTTTCAGCAGACATTACAAGCCCCTGGAGGTTTTTAAAGGAAAGATAATGTTTTCGCTCTGTGCACTATTTGCAGCTCAGGAATAATCAGGACATTAAAGAATGGCTTGCCACGTCTGTGTCTTGCAAAGGTGCAGGCAGAAGCTGATAAGCCTAATCGCATTAGTAGGTGTGTTCGTATGCTATTTCCATGCTGTGCAAAGTATATAGTTTGCAAGAGCTGACCTAAAAAGTCAGATCTTTATTGCATAGAATAGGAAAGTAATAACCCCACTTGCTTGTGAGCAGAGGGCTGCAAGGAGGGAAGAGGGGTGAGCGATCAGGAGTAACACTCAAATGCAAGCATTGTGGTAATGCTTTCACAGATTTCTGATGGGAATTTTCTGCTGTAATTGCAAGGTTTTCATCATAGCAAAATAGGCAATATGCTCCCTCCTTTTCTGCCTGCGTAAGTAAAAAATGACAGCTTTAGTAGCAAGAAAGAGGAGAGGCATGATATTCTGAAAAACATGGCTGGTTTTATTCAGAGGGGAGAAGGTGGCTGAAATCAGGTAAATGCTTCCTACCTTACCAGTGTTTTTTTAAGTAAAAATTTGTGAACTGCTGACAACTGTTATGCAAACCCAGAATCGATAGTTCATATTAGGGCTGGAATTTCTGAGACTGCCAGCTTGATTCATTTTTAAGTAATATATTTGAACTGTTTGTGCTGATTCAGGGTCAAAATGTGTACATTGTGTGCAACATATGGTCAGTACCTTTGGAATGGTTCTAATGTTTTGTGTCTCATCTAAGCACACTAATAGGACACAGTTTGCTACTAGAAGTACTCTTCTTTTTTATTTCCGTGTCCTCATTCAGATGACTAATGTAGGATTGAAACAAAAACAACTGGTTGCTGCTGAGGCAATTTCACAAAACCACTTTGTAGCTTAATGACATTTAGGTCCAGCAAAGCACTAAACCATGCACAGCTGAAGAATCTGAGCAGCTGTAATGGTGATAACAACTTTGGCGCACACTTAAAACTGTACACGGGCTTAAATACTCTTTTTGACAGTTGTTCATGCCTGGTGAATGGTCAGTTCAAAGGAAAGAAATGTTCTCCTGGAGAAGGATGACCTTGGGAAGGTCTCTTTTTTTGGACTCCTATGCATTCATAGCTTAAAATTTAAGCTTCAATTTTATGTTTTTATACTATTTTCTAGACAACATAATATCTCTTCTACCTGAATAGACACATGTAGAAGATGTTGTAATAGGGAACTTGAAATGTGAGAGAGAAACATGTAGAATAGGTATGTATCATATCTGTCATTCCCGGCTGTCAAGTTTAAACCTAACAATGTGATTATCTGTTTCCAGTTTACGAACATATGGATAAGCTGTGTTTGACCATTTAGCTCCATAATCAGTGTTATATGAAAGTATTTATTTGGTTTGGAATCCCATATTATAAAGACCACTTCTGACTGCAGATACCTTTGACATATCTTCAAAAGCAATTTCTGCTTTTTGTTTTATTTCATTATATTAGAAAAATCCTGTTATAGAATTGTGGTTTTTTTTCTACTACAGTGATGCTTAAACCAAAATTCTTTATGAAGTGGCCCCTTGCAGGGCAAGAAGGGGAACTTATACGTTAGCCTGCCTTACTGGAGTGTACTGTCTGTCATTCCTGCACAGCCCTGAATCTGATTATTTCAGTCCTTCTGTGTGTGCAATTTCAATGGCTTGCCTCTGATTCTGTCCATGCCCACTTGCTTGCTTTGAGTCAACATGTGTTTTGTTATTTTACAACAGCTAGTACTATACGTGGGACTTTGGTGAGGCTTACCTGTCCTCCCTATATTAGTGATTATGGGGGAAGTGTAGCAGGAAAACTCTCAACTTTTAATTTGTGTCAGTAACTGAACAGGCCCTCTGCCAAAGTCTTTGATGACTTTAATTCAGCTATATGTTCCTAAGTTTCCCTGCAATTTCATGGCATTTGAGAAAGGAAAATTCTAGCTTTGCTTTAGGCAAAATGTATGTTTGAAAGTTTTGAAAATAAGTTTTCTCTGCCTCTGTGTCTTCACTGTTATATTACTCTCTGCAGCAAGCTCTGCCTTTCTTAACCAATCCTGAGCTGTAAATTGATATACTTTTCTTTTTCAAAATTTGTTCTGTAGGGATCAGAATATATTAACTCTGAAAATCGTTGGAAATGTTTTCCATTATTATGGGAGCTTGTCAAATTCACAGTCCATGTGGAATGTAGATACAGCAGAAACATCCACTCTTGTGTTGATGGCAGTGCATTCCAATTATCCTGCCGCTGATGCTGAGGAAGGTGTTTTTGGTCCTCAGGAAGCACAGTTGCAAGAATGGGTTTCTTCCCTGGTTTCATATGTAAATGTGGGGTTAAGTGAAAAAAAAATACCTCAGGCTGAAGAAGTTCAGGAGCAAGTGGTGAAAGGAGACTGATAGAGTTACGATAGCATATGGAGATAGAATTAAAAGACTGAATTTCAATTTCAGTTACACCTTTTCATCCACTCAGGAGTCAATCAGCCATTTTCATAAACTGCATCTTTGTATGGATTGATTTGTTATTGTTGCAAAGCCTTTTGCACTGGACTCAAAACCTTTTAACAGTCTGTATTCTGTGGGGGGTTGGAATAGAGCGTCTCCCAGTCCTAAAAGCTGCTCTTGAAGCAGAATATTGTCAGGGATGACAACTCTCTGCTAGTCTTTTCATCACTAGGAGGCAGGACCATTGCACTGTCTGCTGCAATTACATGTCCCACACAGGAGAGGCTGTGTTCCTAAAAAAGAGTCAAGCTCCTAGAACGTACTTTTAGAAGACTGCAAAATTATGTTCAGTTTTTGGAATTCATCAGGTTTCCTGAGGGGTTTACTGGATTGTTTGCCTCCAGTCATTCCAGGGGTTTTTTTGTTTATGTTTTTTATTTCTGTAAAGGCAATGCAATTTACAATCTGTAAGGGAGACTTTCAGGGCTGCATTGCACCTGTCTGTCAATCACAGATCAGATCTCACTGAAATACTTATATTTGGATGCCAAAAGTCAGAGATTTCTGAAATTGCTACTCCATCCTGATAACTGAGTGTCCCAGATTTGCAGAAAGTGAGGAGGCAATGAGATATTTTTATTGTAGTATTTGAATTTTATTATTAATTTGCAATGGTAGGGGAAAATAAGTTTAGCAGCAAAATGTCTGTGCTGACAGGCCTGAAAAGACAAGACATCAGGAATACATATAACTACAGGATAACTTTTCTAGACCCAGATTTGTCAACAGCAAACCAGAAGGCAGAAACAGTGTGAAAATGTCATTTGCCAGTGGAACCAGTACCTAATTGACACTTGTAGTCTGCAATGCCTGTTTCTCATTTAACAGCTTTCACAGTAGAGGTACTTAAACTTTATTCCACGTGTTCTTGCTTAGTCTCGATTTCTTACTTTGACACATAGCAGAATCCTAAGGGGAAACTAAACTACAACATAGATGCTTGTAAGCTGATGAAATCTTTCTGTGGGAATCAACCCAGAAGAGAACTTGATATGATAGACTGCAGCTTGCTCTATGCAAGGTTTACAAGCACTATCTTAAAACACACTGTAGTGTAACCAGTTCGTTTCCAGACTGTAACTGTCAAATCTGGTCAAGCAGATCCTCGCACGGTTTCAAAAGACATTATTGTTTCCCTCTCTCCTCACTCATTCACCATTTAAAAAACTGCAGATGTTAGATGAGATTTTTATTTTTCAGCATACAGGAGAGTCTGGTCAACTGAGTCTGCCCCTTCAGGATGAGTGTCTTATTTGAGGTGAAGGGGTCAGCAGACTAAGCTGTCCATATTGAGAGGGTTTGCATCAAAGGATAAGGATCCCAGTCCTATTGGTGGATGACACGGACCAGCAAGAGTCCCTCAGCTCTGCATCTAAGGATAACGGTAGCCTCTATTAAAATAGTCACTTAAAAGATTAGGTACACAGATGTGAGCCTATAAAGCAGAGACAGTAAATTACACTTTCACTATATTTTCTGTGGGTGCTTTAAACACTCAGATACTGAAGAGATAGATGCTGTTTGGAAAAAAGGAAAAAAGAAGGAGACTTTACTTGGTTTTGAAGAAGGTGGTTAAGGGAAGTGATTTTGAGGAGAGGGGACAAGTGAAAGATTCCCTCAAGGCAGGTATCTTCCTCTAGTTTCTGAAAAGAATGAGATTTCAGGTTTGTCCTCAGGAATCCATGCTAGCTTAGAAATATGCCTCCCTGTTTGGCTGGCTCCCTTCAGGAGGCTCCTGGCGTATTAAGTGGCTTCTGTGGTTTGATTCTGAGAGTATGGCAGTCGGAGGAAGAGCCTAGAGGCAACTATCTGGGGTCATTTACATGCAGATGCCTGTTCTGATAAGAAATCAACTCACCTTCAACCTAGATTGATGCATAATGCATAGTAAACATTGTTGGAGTGGGAGGTGCAGGGCACCACTTTGCCCTATTTATATAGTACCACCAAGTAACAAATCAAAATCAGTCTCTTTCCTATGTATTGATTAACTGGTAGTTCCTGTATTGATTTCTTCAAACTTGAGTGAAATGGAATGCAGTCTTGGTTAAAACTCAGTGTTTATTTCATGTGGATAGAAATCACAGTGACCACCTGTTCTACTGTACTGAAGGACTGGTTGCAGGATTCAGTGTGCTGGGTACCCACAACTGATCTCTATCTACATCTAGAAGTGCATCACCCAGCAGAAAGCTGCTTTGGGAAAGTGGTGGGTTTTTTGTTTCCTTTTTTAAAACCACATATGCTGTTGCTGCATGAAAGGTACAAAGCAGAGATGATATTGCAAAGCACAGGGAACTATGCAAAGGTAACAGGAAAAGGAAAGATGAAAAAATGTGGCACTTTGAACTCCAATGTTAAAAAAAAACAGTTTGCGTTTTTTTTGCATGGGTTTTTTTTGTTTGGTTGTATTTTTTGGTGAAAGCATTCAAAATGTCTCCCACCTTGATGAACAAACTTGTTCCTGAAAATATGGCCAACTTTAACTTCCTTCACCTAGGCACTCTAGGGTTTCAAATGCTTGATATTCTATGATCGTTGTGTTTCCCCTCTTTTCTCCTTTTTTCCTTCATCATACTACTTTCTCCCTTTGCTTGAATGGTCTATAAAGGGTTACCTAGCTTTTATGCTGCCATTCAGTACTCTGCTGGCTCATATGTTGATTTGTTTGTCATTATGCTATTCATATGTTTCATGTGGGCTGTTTCTCTGTGTTTTTCAACTCCTGTTTTCAAAAAAAAACAAGACAGTAAGGTCAGTGCTAGTTTTTTCCTGCTTACTGATTGAAAGAGGAAGATTCAGTTGGTCACCTAAGATGCAAAATTACTTTCAGCTCTTTTCAAGTAGCCATGCACTTCTTAAGCTGACATGTTATAGAAGACTTTAAAGAAGTTTTTAATGCAGCTATATATAATGCTGTTAGCTTGTTAAGATGAAAACCAGATCAAACTAGGAAAACATCCCTACTCATCTTCCATGCTGAAGTAATTTTCTATGTGATAGCTTTGTTTTTTCTGTTTCTTGAAATATCTTTAATCTCTTTATTCCTTTCACCGAAAGACATCTTCACTTGTTTGAAGGTCTTTGATCACCACATTTAAACTGGATAGCAGAGACAGCTTGGGCAGAGTACTCTTGTCACACCTTGTGTGCTTTTGTTGAGGCTCACCTAGTTAAAGGAGCTGATGAGCAGAAAAGTTTTAGGCTGTCTCCTGCACCATATTTGCCTGTAAACTGTCAGAGCTTGTGTTGTGCGCATTCCTGGAAGCTAGAAGACAATAGCGGACAGGATACATTTAGGATGTACTACCAAAGCTGAAGTATCACCTTTTTCTGTTGTCTTCTAGCTCATGTTTCAAATTCTTCCAGCTGTTAGTGACTGCCCTCACACATCTGGCTGACAGATAGTCTGTTTCCTTGAAGTACTGTACTCCAGGTCATAGATTAGATTATCTGACCTAAATTTTCGTGTTGATTTGGATATTTCCTACAAAGAACTGAACTAAAACGCTGAGGTGACACGTGGAGCAGAGGCAGACATGTTTTAGTAAGGCCGCAGGCCCAGAGGTGTTGAGGTATGTGTACAACCACTCCTGACTTTAGTATGACACAAGGTTTAGACAGAAGGGCATAACATTTAGAATTAGTACCTAAAATTTCATTTATGGTTTGTTGGAGTGTTTAGCTTAGCTGCCTCATATTCCACCAATTTTCAAATTTTTTCAAATTCAAAGCTTCTTTATGCTTTGGTAAGATAAAAAATGATCTGCACCCCACCGGAATGTTTATTTGGGAGCATCCCCAGTTATTCTAAAATCAGAACTCATTTAGGAGGGCTCCCTACTGCAGGGATTCTCAGCAGCAGGCAGGCCTTTCAGAAAATGTATTTTCTGTGTATTGAAAGAAGCATACGAGTAACTCACTTTCCTTTTCTCAGCTCTTTTTTTGTTCTGTTTTGCTTCCCTTGTTAAGTTACAAAATGTTTTGATCCCTACATCTTACACTTAGTTACTGACTTAGTTATTTCTCTCCACAGCTCCTTTTTTTCTCATTTCCCTTTTTTCCCCCTTTCAAACAGGGCTCTTGATTTTGCATAAAATCTGGTCTGTAGGTAGCCACAATGCAAGCTGTTTAGAATTTATTTTAAAAACAAGATCCCTCCTGTTACTAAGATGATCTGTTAAAATAATATGCACAACTGAATATGACCTAGTCTCCTTTTAAAGAGTCAAAGTGTCCTAAAGGAAAGGAATCTGACCTCTCTCATCCTGCAACAAGGGAATTTTCCAAGGTTAGCTTCTCTCTGTAGTGTGAAATGTCTTAACTCTCTCTGAAACAGTCAATTTCAGGAGGAATTCCTTTATACTTTATTTTGACAACCACTGAGGGAAACGGCTTGAGGCTAAATTTGAGTTTTGTATCTTGTGTGTTTTAAAACTAAAAGCTTAGTGAATTCTCTTGAGAGAACCTATCCATGTGTAAATAACATGTGAGCAGCTAAAAAAATGAAATTATTGGCTTGCATTTGGTTTGCTTGAGACTGTAAAAAGGGAATAGCCTTCTTGCAAGCAAATGTAATGTCCTAAATTGCCACACAGCAATTTGAAATATTTCCCTGTATTTGCTCGGTGGTTGTCTACCTTAAATAAGATACAGGATGGCTGTTGCAGAAGAAATTGGAAAAAGTAAAGAAATAATTGAAATTTGAAATATTCCCCCCAGTCTTCACTACAAATATACCTGGAAATGAGACTTTGATTTGTTGATGGAAATAGTTGCTGCATTTCCAAACTAGACAAATACTTATTGTTGATTTTTTATTCCAGAATAAGGAAGAGGTTTTTCATTAAATCATGGTTCCCATTCCTAGTGTTTTTTCTGATCAATAGCTGAAGATGTGTCTAAGGCCTCAAGCCTCACAATGTATGTCACCACTCAAAGCAGCAGTGCCTGACTGTACACCAAGTTCTCAAGGCCAGGTACCTGGCCCTGGCCCTGGCCCTGAGGGCTCTTCTGGATCTGTATCTGGCTGTTGTACAGGGGTACAAGTTGAGTGAGGTGAGTTTGCTCACCAGGGGAAGTCGATAGTAAAAACTGAAGTGAGGCTGGCACGCATACTCATAGGCAGGCAGAGAGGTGTGCTCTGTCTGGAGGACATCCACACAATTGGTGGGGTTCATCACCTCTGATTTTTGATGTTCACAGTGTAGAAGTCCACATCTGAGTTAAATGCCAAAGAGGCCATTACAGTCCCTGGTGATCTGTTTGTTGTAACTGATGGAACCTAGCGAGAAATTCATCTGGACACCTGCAGTACATGATGGGCTGCTTTCTAGACTTGGGTATCACACAGGTCTTCATAAAGTTGCTCACAGCTGGCCTGTTGCTGAGACCCACCCTTTATGTGAGAGGAACTAGTGATTTTGCTGCCCTGAGCACTGCTCAGAAAAAGTACCTTTGTCTCCTGTGTAGGAGGTCAAGGATGTTTCACACAGATACCCTCCTCTTCCTCCCTACAGTCAGGTGCAACATGCAGGTCATAATACATGCTGAAACTTTAGGCTAACAGTTGACTGCCTGACATCCAAGACCTATAACATGTTCTTCCTGCAATCAGCAGTTCAAATCCTATGCATGCTAGCCTTAGAAGTCTAAAGTAAAATCAGGAAATTCTCTTTTCTTTATGGTTAGGTCTGTAATACATAGGGGACGAATGGAATTTGGCTGTACTTTATTTCCTCATCTCATGGGCATAAGTAAAAAACTAAAAATGATATTCCTGCACTACTTGAATTGTTTAGATATGTATCTCATAACAAGATGAAAAGACAATTCTGAATTTAGTGCCTGTTTGTGCCTAACATTAATAAATCACAATGGATTCTGAAGACAGAAATTTACTGACCATATTTGTATTCATATTTAAGGACAAAGCTAAATCTCCTGGCCTAGATTCATCTTTGTATTTCAGTGAGGTACAGCGACTTACAGTAGAGGCAGTGCCAGCTAGGCCAAAGCTGATCAGTCTTCCTCTCTGTCTTTTTCTACAGAAGTCTGAATGTTGATGGATTTATCAAAAAATATCTGTCACAATTTTTTAGTGGATTGTTGTGTTAGGAAAATATTTATATATATAATATATATATAACATATATAATATTGACTTGAGCAAAAGTGCCTTTTTAATTGTTGAAACTGACCAAGCAGGTGTCGTGGTTTAAGCCAGTCAGCAAGTCAGCCACGCAGTTTCTACTCCCCCCGCCCCCCGAGGGATGGGGAGGAGAATCGAAAGAATGTAACTCCCACGGGTTGAGATAAGAACAGTCCAGTAACTAAGGTATAACACAAATCACTACTGCCACCACCAATAATAATAATGATAAGGGAAATAACAAGGGAAGAGAATACGATACCGCCCGCCGGAAATGAGCCCGACAGAAAAGAGGACGTGCCCTTCAAGGTAACTCCCAGTTACATCCCCCGGCATGACGTGCTGTGGTATGGAATACCTCTTTGGCTAGTTTGGGTCAGGTGTCCTGTCCCTGCTTCCTCCCGGCTTCCCCTCCTCCCTGGCAGAGCATGAGACTCACAAAGTCCTTGGTCAGGGTAAACATTCTGACCAGCAACTGAAAACATCGGCTTTATCAGTATTATTCCCAGGCCGAAAGTCAAAAACACAGCGCTGCACCAGCTACTAAGAAGGAGAAAAAGCGACTGCTGCTGCTGAACCCAGGACAGCAGGCAACTCACTACACCAGCTATGCCATGAAGAGATGTTTATATCCTGTGGTTTTTTCAGATCCCCTGAGTTTAATAGCACTGCTGGAAAAATGAAGCCAAGATTGTTCACATTGTATATATAAACCAGCGATTTGCATGTGATTTTTCCAGGTTCTAATTTACTGATTAGCAAATGCTATTTAAGTGTGTCTAAACCACAGTTTTAAATTAGTACGCGTGGTAAAATAAACAAGCTAATTGGAAACAGCCAAATTAAAGTACATACAAAACCATATCTATTGAAAGATATTTATTCCTTCAGTCATATAGTCCCTTACAATTTGTCCAAAACCTGTGTCATTTCTTGAAGGGGGTCAGAATGCTGCTATTAGTCACAATGTTCAGAGTCCTGCCTGGATCGCGGTTTTCTGGACCATAGCATAAATATGTAATGCAGCAGTACAGTTATGTAGCACAGTTTTATTATCTAGGCTATAACAAATTAGCCCGCACCTTTAAAGTGCTAGGAAATACTTCCAGTCATTTTCATATATTCAGTGCTTAGAGAATATTAATAAGATGCTTATGTTTTGGTTACTCATAATATTAAATGAAGTGTTCAAGTTAATTAGCAGAATGTCATGATTTTTCTGCTTGATATCATTGGGGAAAAGTATAAAGTATCAAAGAATGTATCAACCTTTATTATCATGCCCAAGTGTGGTTATTGAGATACAGAGATGCACCTTAGAATTCTAATTTTGCTTTTATTTCAAGCTTTTACCTATAACTGTAAGCGTACCATTCTGATTTGTTTATTAAAGTTTGCAAATTATCTCTTACAAGACTACTACACATATAAGACCGTAATTTAAAGAATCATTTTGGTCAAATGTCAATCACAATATACAAAAGTAAAAAAAAAAAAAAAAAAAAAAAGTAGGATGGTTCATGTTTGACCAACCTTATAGCCTTCTATGAGGAAGTAACTAGGTGGATGGATGATGGTAGAGCGGTAGATGTGGTTTTTCTTGATTTCAGTGAGGCATTTGATACTGTCTCCCACAGCATCCTCATAGATAAGCTAAGGAAGTGTGGGCTTGAAGATCAGGTAGTGAGGTGGATCAATAACTGGTTGAAAGGAAGAAGGCAGAGAGTTGTGGTCAATGGGGCAGAATCTAGCTGGAGGTCTGTGACTAGTGGAGTCACTCAGGGGTCAGTGCTGGGACCAGTGCTGTTTAATATTTTCATCAACGACCTGGATGAGGGAACTGAATGTACCCTCAGCAAGTTTGCTGATGACACTAAACTGGGAGGAGTGGCTGACACACCAGAAGGCTGTGTTGCCATTCAGCGAGACCTGGATAGGCTGGAGAATTGGGCAGGGAGAAATTTGATGGAATTCAACAAGGGCAAGCGTAGAGTCTTGCATCTGGGGAGGAACAATCCCATGTACCAGTACAGGTTGGGGGTTGACCTGCTGGAAAGTAGTGAAGGGGAAAGGGACCTGGGGGTCCTGGTGGATGGGAGGATGACCATGAGCCAGCAATGTGCCCTTGTGGCCAAGAAGGCCAATGGCATCCTAGGGTGCATTAGAAGGGGTGTGGTTAGTAGGTCAAGAGAGGTTCTCCTCCCCCTCTACTCTGCCTTGGTGAGGCCGCATCTGGAATATTGTGTCCAGTTCTGGGCCCCTCAGTTCAAGAAGGACAGGGACCTGCTGGAGAGAGTCCAGCGCAGAGCCACAAAGATGATTAAGGGAGTGGAGCATCTCCCTTATGAGGAGAGGCTGAGGGAGCTGGGTCTCTTTAGCTTGGAGAAGAGGAGACTGAGGGGTGACCTCATCAATGTTTACAAATATGTAAAGGGTGAGTGTCAGGATGATGGAGCTAGGCTTTTCTCAGTGATGTCCACTGATAGGACAAGGGGTAATGGGTGTAAACTGGAGCATAGGAGGTTCCATGTGAACATCAGGAAAAACTTCTTTACTGTGAGAATGACAGAGCACTGGAACAGGTTGCCCAGGGGGGTTGTGGAGTCTCCTACGTTGGAGATATTCAAGGCCCGGCTGGACAAGTTCCTGTGTGATGTACTTGAGGTTACCCTGCTCTGGCAGGGGAATTGGACTAGATGATCTTTTGAGGTCCCTTCCAACTGTCAGGATTCTGTGATTCTGTTTGTTTATTTGGTTTGTTTCTTGAGACCTTTCTTTGCATCTGGAGGGTTTTGTTGATCTCTCACACCTTTGTCTCCTCTGAGACAATGACAGTGGCTTGGCCCTTCTGTAGAGGATCCAGGGAGAAGATCCAGCTAAAGATTAATATTTTGTCATCATATCGTAAGATTAGTTTTTAGTAGGCATGTGACAACAGCTTCAAGCACCAGGATCTGGGAGATGAGTCAGAACTTGCCTTTAAGCAAAGGTTTAGATTTAAGTCGTCATCTGACTTTATTGATGGAACATGTCATCAAACATATTCTGACTTTACAGAGTGTACAAGTTATTCATTTTCCACATTTCTGCTGCAAAAAGGGAGCTTTGCTCTTTTGTCATGTTTCTTGCAAGGAAAATGTTAAGAACCTGTGCTTAAAAAATTCTTCCTGATTTTAAATGATAAAGCCAAAAGTATTTGTCACAGGTTTGTTTGAGTCCCTGTAGCAGCAGAAGATCCAAAAGCAAAAATACCTAAAGCTCTATTGAGTATTGGACCTATTTCCTCTTTGCAAGTCCTAAATTCTACACTTGCAAAATGAAAGTTGATGCATGTGAAAACTTTGTGCTTGTCAGATTTTTTTTTGTGTTGTTGCTGGTTTTTTTTTGTTTTTTTTTTTTTCAAAATCTGATATTTCATCTTAGGGAAATGAAGAAAATTGTCATTTTCCTAACAAAACTAGTCGGTTTTCCTACCTGTAGAAGCAAAATTTAGGCTTGGAGAAAGTATGAAGAGAGACTTAAAATGGTTAATGTTGGAAGTTGTTTATGAATGAATAGTTAGACTCCGGTATTTGGTTATAGTTTCTTAGGATATGTGGCTCCCAAGTAGTCTGGTTTTGAAATTTTGCTTCTCTCAGATGCTTGGTACTTTGCCAAATTGCCTTTTTTTTTTTTTGTTCTCAGCATAGGTTTCACGTGGCTTCCCTCAATTATTTCTACCCTCATAGTGGACTGAAAAGCCAAAATGGCTGATACAGGCCAACAAATGATAGGTTTTACACCTGATCCCCACATTTTATCGATCTTGCATTACCTCAAGCAAAAAATTAATTGTACTAAGAACTTTTACAAAGTCTGGCTGTTATTTCTATCCACTGTGTGTCCCCCTGGGGATAAATCGGAGTACCTCTACAATTTCCCTCCTGTGAAAGTGAACTGCCATGAAGAGAGATACATATAATGAATTTCTATGAAAGAGTTGCAGGGTCTTTGCCTCTGAGACTGTACCAGAGAAACCAATGAAAAACATGTTCTTTGGACATCCTAATGCTACTAAGTTAACATTAAGATCACCACAGCCCTAGTATCGTGGGACCCCCAAAGAAGAAATATGGTGCTTTATACAGCATGATGCCAGAATAGATTCTCAAAATAACTTTATTCCTTCTTTGAATGAATAAGTGTTTGTATCTTTGGAATGTGTCTTTGAAGCTTCAGTTTCATTTTT
The DNA here is from genome assembly GCF_963264785.1 of Psittacula echo. Taxonomy (NCBI): domain Eukaryota; kingdom Metazoa; phylum Chordata; class Aves; order Psittaciformes; family Psittacidae; genus Psittacula; species Psittacula echo. Next base: position 51,027,001 of record NC_137743.1, read on the forward strand.
GTAGCTTGTCCTCTAGCTTCACTCTTGTTCTCTTTTTTCTTGTTTTGCTTGTTCAGCTGTTACTGAGCATGGCCCTAATTAAAAGAGTGGATGCTGTTATACATCTTTCAGGACCCCACCAAGATCCTGTAATCCAGGCTGTATGGCTTCTTACAGTCCCCCACGGAAACCTACTTTAGAACAGAAACTGAATAAAGTATAATGTAAAGACAACACCATAGGAAATTAGCCAGAAGCTGAGCCATGAAGCTTGTTGCAAATGGATAAAATAGAAAAAGACTCGCTGCCTAAAAAATCCCAGAAAATATGTTATTGAACTATCCAGCTCTTCTGATGACATCAGGATTTCCACAGGTGCAACAAAGACGCTTCAGGTTATTAATCTCAAACACAATTTACATAAGTAATTTTCTGTTGTATCAATGTCGGAAAGTATTAGTTTGACTAGGAACCTATCTTTAAAAATTCTTCAGGGTCCAGAGCCCTCAGCTCTTGATTTACAGAAGTATTTCCAGTTCAGGCCACCACTGAACAAATTTCTAAATGTGATTTTCTCTTCTGGGTTTTGTGATCCTTAGAAGGAACACACCTGGGAAGTTAAATTGCCAGTCATTTTACGGTCACAGTCTTTGCCTGTCAACAAGATTAATCTTCATGCAAGTGAATTTAGATGTCCTCAGAAGGTGGAAAAGCTTTTGGCACAACCTTGCATTGACTGTCTGGCTCAGCTCTGTTCACTTGTGTGGAGGATGATCTAATCTGTTTAGTGTTCGATCTCAAAACCTGTCAGATATGTGATTCTTCTGAAGGGTACATAAAACAAGTAGTACCTTGCAGATCTCTTAGCAACAAACCTATTTAGGCCATAGGGAAGAAAGTCTTGTGGACTTCAGTTTGGACTGCTGTGACTTACTTATCTGAAGGTGTGTCAGATACATATTTCTGATTTGGGCAGAAAATTGTGTATACCCATTTCACAGGAGCATTCTCCAGCAGGTTAAGAATACTTGAACACTCCTATCTTGCTTGTAGCTATGTCCACTTTCACTTTGATTAGTCAAGTTCTTTCTATTGAAAATCATTCTCAGCCTCTATCTTCTTGAGATGCCTTCAAGAAATAACCTGAAGCTGCAAGAAGCCATAAAATTACTCATTAAATGGCAGCATTCCTTTTCTCTGTTATTGCTGCTAAAGTGAAGATGGATCACAGTGGTAGTTCTGGGTAGAATACATCCATTTTCTTATTTTTATGTAGGTGCTAGGAAGAGATGGTAACTTACTGAATATTTTTAATATCTACAGGAACTGCATTCTGCATCTGGAAAGAGCTTCTTCCCAGGTATTATTTAGTAAACAGGCTGTAATTACTCTTTCACAAAGAAGAGTATTTCTTGTGCAAGTAGCTTTCAGCAACAAATCAATCACCAGCTGGCATGCACTGTCATAACAAAAAAGAAGAGATATTTAGAACCAAAATATCATGCAGCATGGATATAAAGGCATGTATATATATTATATTCCAGTGCCAATATAATTTTTTACATCTATTATTCCCCCTCATTTACCTCCCTCCCAAGAACAATTATATCTGGGCTTTTCTTAATTCAAGAGAAGCAGAAAGAAATGTTCTCAGAGCTTTCTGTCCATAAACAGAGAGATGTAAATTGTTGATCATTGATCCAGTCTTTGTTTTGTCCTGGTTGTGGAAAGGAGCACGGGTGCCTACGTTACTCTCTCCACTAAGTCAAGGGATGTTATGTCTCTGATGGATGCCTGGATGAGGATTTGAGTTCCTTCATAACGACCTGATTTCTCAGTATGGAAACCTGAGCTCTTTTGTCTTATTCCAAAAAGTTGCTGCCGGAGTCAGTGGTAGGCTCGACACATCTGTTAAGGTGAACAACAGTCCTCTAGGGTTGGGAGGCAGGGGATAAGAGCAGTGAATTGCAGCCCCCGGAAACCTCTCCACCAGCTGAGGAAAGCACATTGTTGCCTGAAGAAAGAACCTGGGGAAGAGTCTATTTTCTGGATAGCTTCTTTGTGAAGAAGTACACTGAAGATTAGGTCTTAGTGTAATACATCCCATACTCTGGGTTACCTCATGCTGTGTTTCTAAGATGGGCCAGTAACAATGTCGCAGCCCTTATCATTGAGAAATGGGAGAACAAAGATTTTTCTTGCATGTAGTATTGGTATGGAACTTTTTAGGGCAACCTTTTTCCATTAACTGGGAAATGGTAGGAATTGGTGTAGGATTTTTTAACTTGTAACTTTTTGAAGAGACCTTTTCTTTTGGATAGTTTGGGGTTTTTTTCCAACTAAATTTTTAGAATTAGTTTGGATATTTTCTAAACCAAACATTTCTGAGTTTCAGATCTGCAGTTTCCCTTCATTAGTTAAACAAGTAAGATAAAGCTTGTCAAAAGTAGAAAAGAAACATGCAAACATAAAGAGCCAAAAATACTTTGATTGACCCAGAAACATTTATTCTTATCTTTGTACATTGAGATCAAACCGTTTTTGAGATATTCAAGTTTCAGCATTTTTCAGGGTTGGACAGCTTCTCAAAACTTTAACCTTTATGTGAGATGGAAAAGATATTTTCCACCCAGATTTAACTTTTTAATGTGCCGTTTTACCTGGTACCTGACGAGTGGAGAAACTCTTCTTATACTGTTCAGAGGCACTAGCAAAATCTGAGCATTTCCTTATAGAGAAATGTGACTCAGAGAATTGTATAAACATCAGGTATGTTACTTATCTGTGTGTGGAGGGAGAAGAATATGATACATCTGGAAATATAGAAATGCTGATATGAAAATTGAATTTCAAAAGATAAAAGTGAAAATGTGTACTACATGTTGAAATAGCATCTCAGAATCTGGAGTTTTTTTCTGTCATGCCAAATGAAATGTTTGACTTTTGTTAATCACTTTATTTTAATTGCAATCTGTGATACGATAGATAATAAAACTTTCAGCAGAGAAATAAGGAATAATGATTGAGCCACATGGAATAAATTAGCTGTCAGAGGAGCTGTTCTTCTATCAGCAGGTTTCTGTAACATTATCATATCCGTATTATCTAGGTTACACTTTGCACAGCTGCAAACACTACAAGATAGAATGATAAAGATCCTTCAGCTATGTTTCAGGCTTGGAAAACAGTGGTGCTGATGCAGAGGCTTTTGTTCTGCATGTTTAATGGACAAAATGTATTACACTTCTTTTTATTTTTTGCAGGACAATGCAGTTGTTTTTTGTTGTGGGGTTTTGTGGGGGTTTTTTTCAGATAGGAGGGAAGTTATGAAAGGGAAATGGTGCTGATTCAGATATAGACTGCATAATAAAATCTGGGGGTTCTTTTAATGATATACATATTTACAAGATTTTTCTTGCTGTTCCCATGATCTTATTTGAATAACTTTGCAATATATGGAAGGGAAAGGCTATTTCATTTTTCAATCTCCACCCCCTTTTCTTACACATGCAAACTATGAACTGTGATATTAAGTGCTGGAAACTTCTTAGGTTACTCAGAGGAAAGAAGAGAGTCCAAATTTCCTCTATAGAGGCCCCGGAAAGTAAGAGCAAAAACAAGTTCATAATCCATATCAATGCGTTGTTTGTCATTTTAGCAAGGAGCAGCGGCGTGATCTGGCAGTGGGGAGTCTTAGTGCTCTCCAGGAGATTTCTGCATCAGCATCACTTATGTGATTAAACCTGTCTTACCCTAAAGGCAGCAACTATGTCTGTTCTCTTACAGGAGTAATGAATTGTATCTTCAGTTTGAGGTGAAATGTAATCCACTGACCTGGACATTCTGGGTGAATGCAAAAAGGTGCTGTAGCTGACTTCCACAAAAACCTCTGTAGTTTCCTCTCCTTCTTTCACAAGTTCTTTCATCTAGTATTTGCTGGTTTAACTGTTTTAATATTTGAACTGTAAACTCCAACTCACATTTTTTCTTTAACTTAGAACTGAATGGTGATGTTTTCCAAGGTTTCCTGCTATGTTAGTTCCTCTGAGATCTTACAGAGATTATGCTGCAAATGGTAAAGACAGAGTAGTCCTGAACACCTGAGGTGTCAAGGGTATCAAGACACAAAGGGAAATGTTCTTCAATGTGAGTAATTTCTCTTCCTTTTTCCCACTGCTTTACCTGAAATTGGCAATTGCCTTAGGATCATAGAATAGTTAGGGTTGGAAAGGACCTTAAGATCATCTAGTTCCATCTCTCCCTGAAATGGGCAGGGCCACCTCACCCTGGACCATGTCACCCAAGGCTCTGTCCAACCTGGCCTTGAACACTGACAGGGAATGTTGCAGCATGTTTGGAAAGATTTTATACTGAAACCAGAAACATGTGTGTGATTTTTCTATCTGTGTGAGGATCCTTTTTATTTCAGTGGTACTCTGCAATTGTATTGGGGTCCTTTCTCACATGTCAGACTGTTGTAGGTCAAACAGTGAACTTGTGAACAGCCTTGTGTTGCCTAGATTCTTTTCTGAATGTTTCCAAACAAAATTTATAACAAGGAGGTGAGAAAAGTAGGCTGTTCCACCCTGAAAGTTCTAAGCTATTATTGCTATAATTAGGGATTGCCAGCCTTGTTAAGGCTACCAGACAAACACAAATGAAATTCACTGTTCTTGTACCTCTTTTTCTTTTGTGCAGTGGGTCATGTGAAGTGGTGAAAAGATGTTCTCCCTCTGTCTTGGGGAATTGTTTAGAAGAGGGAAAGGAAGGAGTCTGTTGCAAAAACAAATTTGCAGTCCAGAATTATTTGGTTAATTTGACTGCAGAATATTGGTGTTAGAGACACAGCCAGGGCCTATCTAGTCTGCAGCTTGATTTGCCTGAAAATCTGCCAGTGGAAAGACTACTTCCCTAGCTGAAGTTTAAAAAAAGCAGGGGAAAAGGCTTCTGGAGAGGAGTATAGCAAAATTGAAATGAAGAATAAATCCATATGAAAGAAAGAATGCTCTCCTTTCTTTCCTCCACTTCCCTACTGTTTCTATGATGAAGGACTCGACTATTCTTTGTACAGCTTTTATTCTTTCCCTTGTTGGCCTCGTCTTCTTCTCCTTCACAGCTGTGTTCTCCAAAGGGATTGCTGCTGCAGAATTACAAGGAGTTTCTAAAAATCTCACCCCTGCCATTAATCTGGGCTCTGCTGTGCTCACAAATTCACAAATTGCTGTGATTTATATATCCTATCAGAAGGTGTCCTCCTTGGCTGTGTCAACATTCTGCTCCCTTCACCAGTGCCGTCTTCCCCCTGCTGAACCCTGTTATTTGCACGCTGCACAGGAGAGGGACATTAGGGAGAATGGCTTTTATCTACATCCAGGAAATTAAATAGAACATCACCCCACTGATCTTGTCAGGCTTGGTAATCCTAGAGTGGATTTAGAAGCCCTTGGGGCCCAGTATTGCTATATGCAAGCCCAGTAAAAGACTTGTGGTGCTTTGGGTATAGAACATGCACAATTTGTGCTACAGAATGAAGAATGTTTAAAAAACTCAACAGTCTAACAGCCTATTGTTGATGCCCAAACCAATACTGTTAATATTTAGAGGTTTAGATTAAAAACCATGTAATGGTAGATAGATAAGTAGATAAACAGGTAGGTTTGATATTTGGCCAGGACTATACTGACCAACAGAGGGCTAGTGAAAAAGCTGGTGTGTGGTGTTATCACCGGTTGTGAGGCAGCAGCAAGCCAAGTAGCTCTGGGCATCTTCAGAAAGAGTCAGAAGAACACATCCACTCATTCTCTGAGGTACCAACTGAGCAGATAAAAAAGCCAAACCTCTTCTGTTTGTCACAAAAAAAAACTACATGTGAAAGCTTAGTTTATTGAAAGGTTTCACTAAGCAGCTTATCTCACAATATAGAGTACTTATTACCCACACACCTTTAATCAACACTTGAGAGGTATAGATTTGCTGTTTGGGTCTGAGAAAGGAGTAGACTTGGAAATAATGCAAATACCTGTTTTCTTGTAACAGCATGAGATAATGTCATGTCAGAGAATAGATGATACAAAGATATTAGGAGGCTGTTCTTTATCTCATTTGGAAGTTACAAGGGTGGTTAAAATTTCTAAGGATTTTCTATTAAATCCCAGAAAATTACACTAATCTCATAATGACTCACATAAAGATAACATAGAAAGAAGTCTTCTATGAAACAAAGGTAAACTCAAAGCACACAGGGTCTTATAATTTAATTGAATTTGGAGTAATTCAACACTGAAAATTAAAGGCCAAAATTTCTGCTGGAAAAATCAGATTTCAAATGTGGTATTAAGTCCAGCAAACTCATTTGAAAGATGTAAATTCATCCAGCTTTTCATACCGGGGCCAGAAGGAAGAACTTTTCGCAACATGAACACTGTTGCAGATTTCTAAAACACACTTGGTGTGTATAACATTCCTTTGAATAATGACTTGCAACATTCAAACAAGGTCATAAACAGAAACAGTGAAATTCATTACAAGGAGAAATGTGCTAGGAGACAACAGTGTGCAACTTCCTTTGAAAGAGTACTTTGTTGTCATAATGATCACACATGAGAAGATTATTTAGGGCATTTACCTTGTGCTGAGACTTGGCCTTTGTAACTGACCTGATGACTAGAAACTTTGAATTAAAGAGAATGAAATGTTGTTATGATCTGCACTCTTTAACAGGCTCCTCTGTAGAATGAGACTGTGAAGTAGCTGTAATTTGCATTGGAAAAGTTTCACCTTCCTAGTAACTTAAACAAATGCCCTGGGACTTTTCAGCTGTCAGAAGATTCAAACAAATGTAAGTCAGTCAAACATTTAACTTGCCAGTCAACAGTGTAAAATTCACCTCTAAATTACCTTGAATACATGAGTGAATACATACTGTCAGCTATTTTTGTTATGTGTATGTTATTATTCTTCTGTTTCATTTACTTCTTTGTTCCTTTAATTTCCCTTTACTTTACTATGAAAACTGGCAGTACTAAGTAGCTTTATTAATAATTTCATCCTGTTTTTCTCAGCAGTTTAATCAGATGTTTACTGGAAAACAAGCACAGATTGAAAGCTCCCTAATATTATAGTACACTTACCAATCCCTGTCAAAACCACAGCACCTAGCATGTAAAAGCAAAACCTGTGATTGTTTACAGAATCTATCCTGTTGAAGCTCTAGGTCATATTTTTGAGACCTTTTGTACAAAATTCTATTTATCTTCTTGTGCAGTGAAGGAATTCTAGTGCTCATTTGAGACCAAATGTCTGGCAGCCCTCCCTCTTCTTCACTTGCTTATGTCAACATCTCAAGTGCTTTGACTGTTACATACTACAAGAGATACAAACAGGCAGGAGAAAAATTGCTTCTCATGAATTCTATGATTTCTGAAACTAGAACCTAAGGGTACAGTTTTGAAGGCTACAGGGGGCAGAAGAGGAATATAATCCCAGTAAATATGAACATCTGTTCGTAGTTTTTACTAAACAGATGCAGAATACGTGTGACCTGTGAGAAAAGCTGCAGCAGAGGATCAGAGCTTTAGGTGTTCTTTCTGGTGCTGGAAGCACTGTCAAATAACTGTATGCAAAATAAGCTGTACTGATCTCTGATAACAGAGACATATAAAGAATAATCCTCCTAGGCATAAGTCTGCATATTTCACGCATTTGCTCGTATCTGTGACTCTATGCTTGTTTTATGTCGTTTAGCTATTCTCAGGTTAAGTCGTATTCATACATTATCTACACAGAGATGTGAAAATAACCATAAGAGTCCTAAACATGCCCATTTACACAAAAATTTTTCTTGCTTGCTGGCATATGTAAGAGTCATGTTTCCAGGAATTCACATACAGTGAAGTACAATGACATATGCTGCCTGTCAAACTCATCTTTCATAAAAGTTAATGACAAAATCCTTTTGAACATCTCAGATACTATTTCCAAGACTTTGTGTTCTTGAATCTGGAACTTGGCAGGTGACATTTACAGGTTTTTAACTTGTGTTTGTTATATAAAGGACAGAGTTCAGAAGTGCAAACATGCAGAAATACTTTTAACATATGAATAGGCAAGTCATGTCTGGGACATGTCCTGGTTTTCATGTGTCTTTGAGAATCTTCAAACTGTTGTTTGTATAATTGCTAGGCAAGGCTGTAGGCTCTCCAGGGTATGGCAGTCACCATTTTACTGACTGGTTGGTTGCAGTTGTTCTCAGTTCTCCACAAGGGTTTTCTGACAGAGCCAAAACATATGAGTGGGGAGAGGAGGGGAAGGGTTGTAGAAACTCATATTGGGAACAGCGATTAAAAAACCCCAAGATTTAAGAATCTTCTTGCTTGTCTCCACATTGGTTATGCATCATAGCAAAAAAAAAAAAAAAAAAAAAAAAGGAACCACGGGAGAAACACAAAAATTATCCATCTCCAAAGCCATGTTTATTTTGTTATGAATGCTTCATCATATGTTTCAGTTTCCTTATTTGTCATGCTGAGGAAGAAATGACTTTGTGTTGAAGCAGAGTGACCAGAACAGGTGGAATATGGCTCAAATACACATTGTATATGAGAGATGAGTTGGGTATTGTGCATTGTTGTCATGGCAAGCAGGTGTTAAACTTAGAGGTTCTTAGCGCAGAGATGAATGTAGTAACAAAAGCTGGAAAAATTATTCAGTTATTTTAAAATTTTCTTATAGTTACTGTTAGGAACTGAATGGCAGCTGGGTTTGATGGTTCACATAGCAATCATAGTTGGGCAGGAAATTCCCTTGTACATACAGCTTTCCTATTTCTAAACCACAATAATCCCACTGTGCAATGTCCTCCGCTTTTCTAATGAAGCACACTTACAGGGGCACAAAAGGTCATGTGCATACCCTTGACCAATGCATCTGATTTCTTGACACCTCTAGCTGTTTAAATTCTGAGCCTGCATATGTCTCTTCAAAGAGAGCCCAGATGCACGATGGAAATGAAACATTTCTATGTGCTAAGACTGTCAGTCATACCAGATTGTTTTTTGCCATTGTATTGCGATCTTTATGAAAATTAGTTTATGCTTTGAATAAGAGTTCCAGAAAGGAACTCATTGTGAAATTTTATGGTATGTTTTCTAAATGACAGTTTGGATATAAATTTTGAATAAAAAAGTATCTATGTGATTTCTATTGCCCTGGTTTGCTCTAGAAAGCGCACTTTGCCAATTCTGTCATCTGCTCTAATGGTCCAGTATTGATCTAGAAGTCCTCACTCACAAGCCAACAACAGTCAGCCACAACCTTTAGGGTCTGCTGATAGTGCAGCCTCTTAATGGGCAGAAATGAGTGTTACAGAAGCAGAGCATGAAAATGTCATCTGTCATTTCTACAGCATCCTGAAGCCATGCCTAAGGATCCACTTATTCACCTTCCAGATGTTCAGTCTTAATAAGAATCCACTTATTCACCTTCCAGATGTTCAGTCTGAATCGGCTGCTAGGGATATTGCCTTTAACCAATTATTTGAGAAGTCTGGAGAATCAAAGTTTAATACTCTCCTAGAAGCTTGCATATTGTCTTGCAGGATATTTGTACAATATTGCTATGCAAAGGAAGCGATATTGCTATGCAAAAGGAGTCTCTTTTGGCTTTTTTTTTTTTTTTTTTAGCATAGTTTCTTCCTGTTGGATTTCTATATCTTTCTGTTCTTTCCCTCTTGGAAGAGCAGCATCATACTAACTACCTCAGCATCAGTTAGCTTCAATTCTGAAATGTAACATTTTTCAAAACAGAAATTAAAAGATCTTCTCAATTTACATTCAAATATGTGTGAAGATTAGAAATTAATCCTGAACTTGAATGTGTGCACATTCACAGGTTTCTGCCAGCAAGACAGCTTTCTGAAAGTGGGTGAACAGGAGCTGTAATAACATTCACAGGACTTAGAACATTTAAATACATCACCTTATTTTTCTGCTCTCCATCAAAGTTAAGAACTTGTACCTAAGGTTTATTCATCGCTAGTATTGACCCCTGAGCAAAGCTGCTTTAACAGGCATCCTGGAAGTCTAAAAGCTCCCATAACTGCCTTTTTCTTCATGCGCATGTTGCATCTTCTTAGATTGTAGGAATTTATATCTAACCACAGTGCAATTATTAAAAGGACCTGATTCTAATTATAGCAACACAGCAGCAGAATAAAACTGCAGACTATGTTAAGTCCATATGTCTGCCAGTCTGACCTCAGCAGCGATCCTTGGTTGCTTCTCTTGATCTATGATTTTAGCCTTTTTCCCTCCCAATCCCTGACCCATTTATGTTTCAATTCTGCTCTCTGTTTATTTTAGTCTTTGTTTCCCCTCCTTGTTTTCCACTTTTGCCTGGACGATTGAATACTATTATTTTTAATGCACTAAACTCGTGTTCAACACTCACTTTACAGGTTTATGCCTTCTTTTTAATGTGATAATTTTTCATAGTTCCTTTTTTCTTAACTTTCCACTTAAACTCTCCTATTTAACCTCACTTAGTCCCTCATCTCAACTATCTCTTGAAGTCTTTTGACTTCTTTGTGTAGCAAATAATCTCCTTTTTCTGATCTGAGACCTGCACCCAGAAAGACTTCCCTAACTTGCCCTGTTAGGACTGCAACGTCTGTTCAGAGATGGGTGAAGAGATAAAACAGTGAAATTTATTTACTTATCTGTAGTAGATTTGCAGGGGTATTTACACAAGAATCTGCAATAATTTCTTTTTGCACATACATTACCAGTGAGGGAACAGCTCCAACCATACAGAGATGACCTTCTTAGTCCCTCAGTCTTGGTTAAGGAGATTGCGAGTACATCTCATTTAGAGCTGTTGCACCTTTCTTAGCTTGAATTTTCCTTCCAGTAGCAAGTAGTAATCAATATTCTTTCACTGCATGTGGTGTTCTTCTGAAGTTTAAATGCTAATGGTGCCATTTGGCAAGGTGAGCTACATTAGATTATACAATATAACTGTAAATTGGAAATTGTTTAAGCTTTCAAATTTGTTTTATGCCATTAGATTGTCTTCTGATCCGTTTGTCATTCTAACTGGATTTTAACATGCACTTTGTATTTCAAAACTTGAAATTGCAAAGACTACATAACAGAGAGCCTTTAGGAATAGGCAGCGCCCCAAGCTGTGTTGAATTTCTAACAGATCAGTAAACAAAGAAAGTGAAGAGTCATGAAAATACTAATAAAGTGATGCTGTGTTAGAACTCCAGTGATTAATTGGAATGATAATGAGCAGAGTGATTAAGTTGCTTTATTTAAATCCTGCTGCAGCATTGAAATAGCTCAGTAGAGCAGGATACTAAGGATGATTTTTACCCTTGCTCTTCCACCCTTTATGTAGGTCTTTCATCTGCTCTTGGCTTACTTGACCTTGCACAGGATTACCTGATGAGTTAATTGAAAGCTTTTTGCTGCTAGAAATAAAGCAGAGCAATAACTAGCTGATTCCTCTTCTGAACAACAGGCCTGTAAGCCTATATGAGAAGGGCCTTCTGATCCCTTCTTTGGAGCAGTCAGGTGTGTTTTCTCACTGTAGAAGTCTGGATGATTATGTTAACATATGGCAAAGTTCTGTAGAGAATCTGTTCTCCATGGGCAGAGTTTAAAGTCAGAGCTTGAGCTGGTTCCCAGCCATGGGCAACATCTTTGTGTACCCTGGCACACTTCAGACATCACAGTCTTTATGTCTCTTTAAATTAATCATCAGCTGGGATATGTTGGTGTATATCTGAGATGCAGACTACTTCTGCAGTATTTCATTCCTTTCTTTGCTCTGTGACTCAGCTGTCTTTTGAAAAGATGGAGAACAACGTTCTGCTTCATCAGAAAAGAGCTAGAGGAGCTCGACTTAGACTGTTGTAATGATAGCTATCACTAAGATAGGCAAAGTGTGCTGATAACCTTTCATTCATTGTTTGATTTTTTTCATTTCTCTCCTCTGTCCAGCATGCCCATCTTTGTGTGAAAAACTTTTCAATGAAGAATACAGGAATTTCATGTACTGTAAAGTCAGGGGTACATCAATTTGTGAGCATTAAAAAAATGTTCCCGTAATATCCATGACTTAATTTTTACAACAAGGAATATTTAGCACTTCAAACCTCAATATATAAAAATTTACACAGGTGCTGTATTTTTTTAGACCAGGTGGACAACAGACAAGAACATACTGGATACAGCCAAAAAAAAATCTACATTTTTAAGGTACTTTTTTTTTTTTTTCCAATGTTTTAGTTCTCAAGAATGCATCAGCAGAGAGTTGTGCTTCTCTCTCTAAAACAAGTGTAAGAAAGACAGCAGATGTTCTATATCCCCACACTGCTCTGCTAAACCAATGTACACTAAGCCATATGGAGGTACTAGCCTTCAGAGGCATTTAAGACTTCCTCTGTCAGGTATAACATGACAGAAGAGCAACTGTTTATGGTGGTGTTTTAAATAATTCCAGTATTTGCTCCCTAGGAGTTGCAAGCAGCTGTTAGCAGTAGCTGCTTACCTGGGCTAGTCTCAAATCACTAACTTCAAAGTGAATTGTACTCTGCAGTAGATGATTGAAAGGAACTAAGTTGTTTAAAAACAACAGCTCTGGGTCATATTATTCACAATTTGTGTTATAATAATTTCTAGATGAAGGATCAACATTGTACATATGTACACAGTATGAGAAATTGCAGTCATCTACTTTGGAATATAGGTTTCCAATCACTCATTCCCAGGAACATAGGAGTTCTCAGAAGTGCTAAAATGTTCCTCTGCATTCATAATGTTCCTTCCCTTATTCCTAGCTTAAAAAGATGTTATTACTGGAAGGAGTAATTTCCTTTTTTTTGCCAGGAGAACATCAGGTCTGCTTTCCCTCCTTCTGTGGGTCCCTGATCAGATAGCCAGTTTGTTAAAGGTGCATGTGATGAGGGATTTTTCTAAAAAAGATGTGAACACAAACCAGGCCAGAACATTTTTTATCTTCATTTGCCTTACGAATTGTCAATTCCTCATCAGAGAATGTGAAGAGCTTAATCTAAAAAGAATTTAATTGAACAGATTTTTATGAACATTTTATAAATACCATGAGAAAGACAAATTTCTTGAAATGTTTTCTTTTGTTTTGTTTGTTTAGAAACTCGTTTTTTGTTGGCAAATTGACTTCAGAGAAAATTGTCCAGAAGGCTTTGCTCATCAGTCTGTGTGACTAGAAAGAAATTAAAAGCCTGAACCAAGAGAATTTGAGACCCACATTTTTTTTTGCTGAAGAATTTAATGTACAATGGCAGCTGGCAAGGGACATAGCTAAGTCAGGTACAGGAAGAAAAGTTTAGAGTCCCTAGATTTATGGCATTTTTTCTCCAAAGGAAGCTTACACAAGCATTTGCTGCTCTACAATATTAATGTCTGGTTTTAGGCATTGTTGGAGTCCAGTATGTCTCTACGGTCTGTTTTAACATCTCACTTCTAATTTTAACTGGAGTAGGAACATTTAAGAATTTAACTTTGACTTCTAAAAAGCATAAATATAGTCAGGAGTTAAGTTGGGCAATTCTTGACCTGTTGAGGCAATCCATTTAACCTGTTTAAAACCAAACCAACCAACAACAACAACAACAACAACAACAACAACAAAAGACACCAGCCCAAAAACCAACCCCAAGCCAAAACAAAACCCCAAAATTCTGCAAACTCTCTTGACCAGTCTTTGGCTCCTAGAGTGAGGAAAGGTATACACTGAAATTTTGCATGGATCTAAAGGCCTCACAAAAACATTTGTTTTTTAAGCCCTTTCCTCCTGCATATCTGCTGCCCACTCTATCCATTTGTTTTGCAGCAGGATACCTGCTATTTGTTTCCATCATGTGAGGCTTAGCAGAAGTGCTGTGCTGCTGCTAACTAGACTCCAGTCTATTAACCTCTTTGGTTACATGAATCTGAAATGACCTAGAGGCACTCTTGATACCCACAGGCATTCAATCATAGAGTTGAAGAATGCTCTGGATATCTACTTGATCTTCTATGAATTCTTTGCATGCTCTTAAAAAGTAAAAGCAGCAGCAGTGCTAACTCAAAGGAGAACCCCATAATGGCTCAGACTTGATGAGATCTTGTTTTCTTGTGTAATGAAAACATCTCACTGTAATATCAATCGTTTTATTACCCCAGGAGTACTTGGGAAGGTTGTACTATAGGTGGTTGTTCCACATTGCCATGAAACACAGTTATCTAAAACGAATAATACTTCTCTGATGAGGTGAATTTTTTCTTGTATATGGATGGGATGAAACATGCTTCTGCATGTCTCAGAAAGGGGTGAATGTGTGTGTGTAGGGGGCTGCCTCAGTCATGTTAAATTCATATTAGGTAGCACTTCAGGTAATGACTGCAAAGTAGAGCTGTAGTTGATGTAAAAGGTCACAGACATTAATAGCCTGCAGAACAATTCTAGGGGAGAGAATTATTCACAGCTGCCAAAACAGAAAGGAAAAGAATAATAAAGAATGAGGGAAATAAAATGTTTGAAACAATGGAATCCCTCTGTTGTTATTGCTGTTAGACTTTGTGGGGTTTTTAAAACACTCAGAGAGGAACTGGAGAGTTAATTTTGAGCTGTTTTCTGCTTTCATCTTTGAAATGGCAAGAGGAAAGATGCATCTTTTGACTCTGCTTTTATTGCATTTTTTGTCATGTTCACTTACATTTTTTTGTGGAAATATGAAATACAGTAAATATTGATGAAATGCATGCTCTTCTGACTAAGAATGGCTTTTTAAAGGCAGTCCAGTCTATTTTTTTCAAAGGCTCTAGACGAAGACAGAACAGGTGGAGGGTCAGAAAAGGGAAAGTCCTGAAGGGGAGAGGAAGAAAACAGTGAAAAGGAAGGGAGGATTTTGAAGTTCAGAGAAGAATATGGACTGTTCTTTTGAACGGAAAATATTCTGTCTCTTAAAGAAAATCAAATTCCTCTCTTTTTCAAGGCTGGTCTTGTACTAGCTTGTAGCAGAGACACAGAAGCAAAATGCTTAGCTCTTGAAAGCCTTTACAACAAAGGAATGAAAAGCACCAGTGATATCAAATGGTAAGGTTATGTCTATGCTAGTCTACCTCCCTACCTCTCACCAAGACATACAGCCCCTCTCATTTTCCTCACAATCCTTTGGAAGAAGCCAGGGATTCAAACAAGGGACAGAGAATAGCAAAATATCACTATAGTCATATATAGTTGGTATCATTTGAGGTAGCTGATGATAAGAAAGATTTCTCTTGTAATTTTTTTTCTCTACCCATACACTACAGCTGTAGTATTTGAGCTGTCTGTGAATCACCAGAGAGTTTGGTGTGTTGTTAGTAATCTCAGCAGATACGGAAACATGAACTACCCTCTAATGAGTCCAACATTCCAGATTTGGGCAGAGACTGAATGATCTAGTGTATGGATTCTTAAACAAGAATTTTTCCTGGGGACTTGCAATCAGATGCCTATAAAAATAAAACCAAGCAAGCCCCCAAGCTAAAATAGCAAAATAAACAGTACTACTAATGGCATAAAGAAAATGGAATAATTTGTAATAGCTTAGTCAGTGATTTTTTAACCTATGCTTTTCACAGAAAGATGTTCCTGCCATAAATATAACCCTAGCTGTATACATTAGTTTATCCAAACTATTGATACACCAAACAGAATGAAATAACTCTTATTCTGACTGAAAAGGGAAGGGAGATGACAATCCAGCCCAGCAAATACTTTTTCCTTTAAAGCAGAGAAAGAAAGAGCCTGTATTTCTGTTGTATGACTACTTCTGTCAGATAACTCACCCATCCTGCCCTTCCCTTTCCTCTGGTCACTGGTAATCAAAACACCCAGGGAATCTGAGACAGACTTGATTGGGAATTAGATCACATGAAAATATTGGCACTACAGGCTTTTACAGTAACAAAGGAACACTATTGATGAAAAGCAAAGGAGCTGTCTTTATTTTGCAAAAAGTGCCACTGCATGTGTTCACCTTACCCTGTATACCAATTCCTACACTGCAACATATTCAGATCAGCACACCACCTTCTACAGATGAGAGAAAAGAAAGAAGAAAGCTAATACTTTTCTGTGACTAAATACTTTTGTCAGGAAAATACTGGAATAAACCACTAGTGCCAGATGATTTGTCTAATTCTGAACAGCTAGATAAAGCTTGGGCTTGAAACTGAGACAAACACGATTCATATGTTATGCCTTTTGACAGCCTTTGGAGAAATGAAAAATATGAAGAGGGAAAGGAGGATGCAGATGGAAATAGGGACATTTTTTTCCCTGTATACCTCTTGAAGGAAGTTGAAAAATTTGTTATTCTATTTAGGTCCTATTAAAGCAGCTGCTGGAGCATTGATATTTCAGAAGACTATTTCTTCCTTGAATGATGTGGTACCTATGGCAAAACTGATCTCTTGACACTAACACTGTTTGTCTTTGCCAGCTGATCCTTCCAGAAATAAAGCAGAAAAAGTACACTTGCTCGTGCCTGTGCCCGTAACCCTGGTTGTAGTAATGTGTGTGTGTGTATGGGACATGCAGAGGAGGAGATGGCAATCTCAAGTAAAGATGGTTGTCATTTAGGAGCTGAGGAATATTCAAGGATGGTAGTCAACCCTAACATTTAAGTTATGTAAATTAGGACAAGGAGAGTTCAACAAATCCTTGAAAATCTGTTCTCTGCATCAAGCCTCCAACAAGCTTGATGTGGAGTACATGGATAAAGACACCAAGGATCAAGCAATCAATATCATCACTGGAGCAGTGGAGATTTCACCACTGCTGGCAATTTAATCTCAGCTGATTATTTACGCAAAAAGTTATATAAAGGTTACCCATAATTCAACTGCCTCTAAAAAAGTTCAAAAAGCATCCTATAAAATAAAGAAAAATTAAGCCACTTCTGCAAACTTCCTTATTGCTGCTTCTGTTGTGTAGCCGTTTCTTTGTAGTAACTGAGAGCTGATTCCAGGGGACAGATACCGTAGCAAATTGGCTGGGGTATCCCCACACAAATGTCAGTGATCCAAGTGCTGCACTTACTGTTATGTGAAGTGAATGTAGGCAGTAGTGTGCAGCAGACGCTTCTTGGGATGTGCAGGAACCTCATGCATTTAAAATGGTTCTGCTTTAGCTACTGCATAAACTATTTTTAACTTTTTACTTCATATTCCTCTGTCACCATGTCAGAAATAATCTCTTAACAATCCTGGTGTCACCACTCCAAGGTCCAGACTTAGCAGTCCCAAAATTCTGATGTGCTGTTTGCCTGATCTTAGAGACAGTGGATAAAGAAGCCCTGAGGATGTGTAGGCACCACTCATGAGGAGAAATAGGGGTTCAAAGTGCTTTTCCAGAGCACGATTTTCTTCTTAGCATTTAAACAAGGGCAAGCTGTTGAGATTCAAAGGTACAGTTCAACTGGACTACAAACTTTCCTGCCAATGTTAGTATGTCAATTGCTCAGTCCAACAAACAAAGTCAGATTCCTTAAAAAAATCCTTCAGAAATCTCTGATGGTTCACCTCACTGTTTTATTTTTTCTTTTTCCCCATATCTGTGGAGGTTTACAACACCTGATCTGGTTGTTGAAAATACATTTCAGCGTTTAAGTGCCATATGCTGTGCTTGAAATGGCTAGCCTTGGCTCATACTGAAGATTCACCTCACTTGCAGGGAGTGTCCATTCTGCTGTAACTGAGTGTAGCTGCACTTATCCCCTGGAAGTCATCAGTCAGCCTCTGCAAGACAAATGTCATACGCTGCATGCCCACTGCTTTAATGTGTCGCCATGCGTCTATATCTGAAGAGCAACAGAAATATTACCATTGACCTTTTCAAGCTAGAGTCCAGTGAAGTTCACAGAAAGACAGACCTGTATGTGACAGGAGGAAAGGCTGTTCCTTACTTTTGCATGTGTTATGCATCCTGCCTTTCCTTGTTTTGCAGAAACTATGAGTATTAACAAAATTCAGAAAAAGCAAAATCTGACTGATTGCATCCACCCATCTTAAGTTCTGCTGCTGCCAGTCTTGTGCCACTCTTTTCTTTCCTGCTTTGGATTGATTGTCATGCAAGTCTTTAGTGACAGTGCTCATGAAATACATAAGGAGGGGCAAGTCTTAGATAATGCTCTTTATATTCAAGTTTCATTGAAGTTTCAGCTTATTTGATTTTGAAATTCATGCTAAAGCCAATCTGATAAGAAACAAAGGCATTCATTTCTTACTGACAGTATTTCATACTAGTTCCAATTATTGCAGGACAGGGTTTGAAACTCAGCTGACATCTTTCTGAAGTGTTGAAACTGTGTGATAGTTCCTCACCTCTGTGAGAGCAATAGAGGGAGAATAATAACAATATGTTTTTCTTTTCTGTCTGGCATTTTGATATGGCATTTTTAGTTTTGGAACCACATAGAGCAACAGACTGAGCCACTAGAAGATGTATTTTGAGATCACCAGCTCTCCATGAGAGAGGCTTTGAGAAATAGCCTGATTTGGAAATAGCTCTGTCTATAACATCCTCTCTGAGGCATTATGAGGTTTGCATAATATGAAGGACATTTGCATTTGTGGTGTTTGCATAATATGAAGGACATTTTGGTTCATATGACTAACAGCCTCCTTCTGCATCTATTGTGCCCTGGTTATTTTCAGGAGCTGCATAGCCAAAGGGCTCTGAGAACACCTTGTGAGACTGACCCGTCAACGGCTCTTCTATTCTTGCTTTTTAATTCATGCACAAACCTGTATGGTCTCTCTCATTTTTTACCCTGACAGAGCCAGGAGCCAATGCATTGGAGCTTCAGTGCATCCTCCTCTGCCGTGCAGAAGGCAGGGTTGGCATATGTGAAATACCCTTTTGAGACTGTCTTTCTGTTCAGGCACTCTCTGAGATGGGTAACCTCAGGGAGATTCTGGATACAGTAAAAGGCAGAAAATCCTTCAGCTGGTGCCATTTAATAATGAAAACATATTTCTGCTCCTTGTTTGTAGCCACATGGATGGGCTGCCTTTTCCACTTGGGGGAAAAAAAAAGTCTTCTAGAGAGGGGGAATTAACTGTTTTTGAAAGAATAGTTTTGCCACATCAGCTGTTATAAACTGACAGCACTACAGAGCTACTTACAGATCTGTAGCTCCAGATGAGAATCCTCAATAAAAGCTAATGAAGCAAAATTATTACCTGAATTTAAGTTACCTGATGCAAATGTCTTGTTTCTCTGGGAAGTCTGGCTCTTTTTGGTTGGTTGGTTGGTTGGTGTTTTTTTTTGTTTGTTTGTTTGTTTGTTTTTTTCTGTTCTTTATCAGTTAAGCTAAGCCATGCTTCAATAGCTGAATTATTTTTCTAGAGCAATGCAAATGTGGAAGGAAGGGACTGTCCTTGGTGCTCATGTTAGTACTAGATGGGAAGTAACTCAAAGTCAAACTAAGGGTGAAAAAAAAATTATTTCGAATGCTTTTGTGTTCAGTATCATTTACAGACCCTTTTGGCTCTACCTTTTTCCGCATAAAGATCCTCAACTGCTGACACACTTTAGTTACACACCTCATAATCTTCCCTGAGGTCAGTAAACATTTCTGAGGTACATTTTAGGAATAGAAGCAGTGAGAATTTTCACTGATTTGCCCTCTTTTTTCCCCTCCTCTGGCAGCGATGAGTATAAATTCATCTTCCTATTTTCAGTGCTTTAGTTTGATTACTACACAGTGTCCAGCTGATTTACCTGCTTAAATATGCCTCATTAAAAATCTGAATCCATCCAGTTCTCAGAATGAGGCATATTGGACTCTCTTTGCTCCTTTCACAGAGGTCAGTTTTTCCTTATTGACAGACCCAAGGAAATTTGTGCCACTGGCAGTAGTACACACCTGTTGGCATGTACCATGACTGTGTAGGCATCCCTCCTGCTCTGCCACTAAGATGCTGCACGTCAGCGTGTAGATAAGATGCTTCTGCTGAACCTACTCCTCAGTTTGCAGTCAGTGAAGTGCCCCCTGTATGTGACACATTGTATGAGTAAAAGCCACAGTATTTGCATGCAGGTTGTGCATTTTGCATATAGGGTTTTGCCCACAGGTATGGGTACAATGTCAGTTCTTTCAGAAAGGGACTTTCATGACTGGGAAAGTGGTAAAAAGATTATCTTAAATGTCTAGACGTAGAGCAATTTACTAATAATGAGATACATTTGATACAGTGGCCCACAGCTTTGTCACACCCAAGGCTTGCTCTATTACAGTTCTGCCAATACATCAGTGCAGAAGAATACAATTTTCTTCTGTTTAAGTGTGTGAATATAGAGAATAAATGTCTTCTGTCAATCCACTGTTTCCAAAGGAATGTCATGCTATTAAGCAAAGAGCTAGAGCAAACCGCTTATTCCTGCACTGAAACCTAGATAATTTGTTTCTCAGCAGAGGAACGTATCTTAATAAACTAAGTCTTTTGTGTGGCACAGATGAAACACTGATTAAGAAATAAGGATGCTTTCTAGCTGTGGCTGTTTACACAAGTCAGAGGGTCTTTGTTCAGTATGGCTAATTAAGTTGATTCTTGGAAATTTAGAGGCAACATGAAAAGTACTCAGGGAGGAAATGTGATGGCAAAGGATATTAGAGAAAACAAGTCTTATCTGATGTGGTTGTCAAGCGCTAGAACAGGCTGCCCAGGGAAATGGTTGAGTCACCAGCCCTGGAGATATTTAAAGGATATGGCTTAGGGGTAAACTTGGCAGTGGTAGGTTAACCATTCGATGAAATGGTCTTAAAGGTCTTTTCCAAACTAAACAATTATATGATTCTAT
Organism: Psittacula echo; assembly: GCF_963264785.1. Taxonomy (NCBI): domain Eukaryota; kingdom Metazoa; phylum Chordata; class Aves; order Psittaciformes; family Psittacidae; genus Psittacula; species Psittacula echo. The sequence goes on from NC_137743.1 coordinate 51,047,857, forward strand.
GACAAAAATAATTGGGAAATTGTGCTGCACATCACACCTTTCTTTTAGTTACCAAGTAATTGTTTTTGTATAAAATGTTCACAGTCTTAACCTGAAGTGTATGTACAAAGACCCAGTCCTTTCAAGGCTCTCTGGAAGGGCAGTCTGAATACTTCTTGTTGCTAAAAGCCTCGTGACTGAGTTTATGCTAGTATGCACCAGCCATTCAGGAAAATACCTTCTGCCAGGATGAAACATTTGCTGCATGGAGCACAAGAATAAAAATCAGTGAAAAACATGATAAGGTTTGAATTGTAGAAAGAATATTATGGATAGAATTGTTTTGTCCGTTCAAATCAAGGATCTGTACCTGGCTTTGTGCATAGTTCTGCACATGTTTTAAAGATATGTAACTGTCCTGGTTTTGACTGAGGTAGTGTTAATTTTCTTTCTAGTACCTGGTGCAGTCCTGTGTTTTGGCTTTAGTTTGAGAAATGCTGACAATACACCAATGTTTCAGTTTTTGTTACGTAATGCTTACCATGATCAAGGACTTTTAGTCTCTCATGTTCTGCCAGTGATGAAGAAGCTGGGAGGGAGCTGGGAGGAAGCAGAGACAGGACACCTGATCCAAACTAGCCAAAGGGGTATTCCATACCACAGTACTTCATGGCCAGTATATAAACTGGGGGGAGTTACCTGGAACGACCAGATTGCTGCTCAGGTCAAGCGGGGCATTGGTCGGCGGATGGTGAGCAATCCTATTGGGCATCACATGTTTTTTCCAGGGGGCAGAGTTTATTCCTTCCTCTCACTCTCTCTTTATTTATTATTATTATTATTACTATATTCTACTTTTATTTCAATTATTAAACTGCCTTTACCTTAACCCAGAGTGTTTTACTGTTTTCCTGATTGTCCTTCTCCTCCCACTGGGAAGTGGCGGTGGGAAGTTAGCGAGTGACTGCCTGGTACTTAACTGCTGGCAGGGCTTAAACCACAACAATATCTATAGATACAATGAATGTTTAGCTACTTGCAACAGAATAACTATATGGGTAAACAGTTATGTGTGGCTGCCCCAGGACATCCTGTGAGAAAGAGCAGGGCAGACTCCTGGGTGAGCGTGTATAATGCTCTTTGATAAATTACCTGCATTTGTGGGTATCCAGCAATAAAATCTGGCAGATTTACATTCCTTTGAGCACTCATGAAGTCACTAGGGAATATGTCCAGCTTAAAGTATTTCAAAATTCATAAGCCAGACCCAAAATCGTTGTGGAGCCTGTGTAAAATAATGATTAGAAAGAAAGTTGTGATACTTTCCTTTCTGACACTGTTAACTGTATATAACCATTTTTTTGTTTTGTTTTGTTTTGTTTGGTTTGGTTTTTTTTTTTTTTTCCACAGGAGCTGACCACCTGCAGTTTGTCATGAGGGTCACGTCTCTCACATTAACACTCGATTCCAGCAGCAAAGGATTTAAAAACGTGAGTGCTCATGATGAAACTTGTGAAAAAAGTATCACTGTTTTGTTCTCTTCAAAAATTTTGGGAAAAGGTTATCTGCTGTTTTGAAGACAAAAACTCTGAAGTCAGCCTCCAGTTTTAGTGGTATGGCTTATTCTAGTCAGTAATACTTTTCAGCTTTGCCCAAAGCTTGCTTTGTAATCTTCAGCTCCCTTCTGACTACCAGCCAGTGGCAGGAGACATCACTGCAGCATTTGACCTAGACAGGTGCAAATTTTTCTGTACTAATCTTATCACTGGCTTTTCAGATGAAATTTCCCAGAATATGTCAGTCCATAACCATCCTGACTGAAAAAATGAGGTGAATTTCAGTTGTGCCCCAGTTTGCACTACGTGAGCTGACTTTATGCAACAAAGAATGAGACTAGATCAAAGGCAAAAGCCCTGCTGGAAATCTTGTGGGCTGTCACCCTGCCTTTGATGGCAGGTTAGTGAAAGGCTTTCCTTTAACTGGTGTGATAGAGCTTTAGGGCTGATCTAGGAGCCTGCACATTTCAAAGTTACGTTTCAAAGTTATGTGGTGTTATGTTCCAGACTCCACACTGGTTCCCATGCAACAGCTTCCTGCACTCACTCACTGATCGTTCCTCAAGTACCTATCTCCCTCAGCATGAGCACACCTTTACCAGACTTATTCACTTGGAGAAGGAGTGGGATTGTTCTCTGTCCCTCTGCAGCATTAATTTTCAAACATGAGGCAGGGTGATCAATAATCTATTCTGCTGACAGTTTATTCCTGTTTCAGGTATTACTTTCATCAGTGATTTTATCATCTGCATGTTTGATGTTATCTATTCAGGCATGACCCTGATGTGGCACACCAGTCTTCATGTGGCCCTGAGCCACACCATAGGTTGGCATGGGAGATAAGGTTAAATAATTCTGAGTTGCATGCAATTTGCCATCTGTGAACTAAGCAATCACCCATGATCCACCCCAAAAGGTTAAAAAAATATGCTATCTATATCTACCTAGCTGCAATTAGGGAGCTGCAGAACATAAAACAAGCAGTAGGGAAGCAGCCTACATGTTGTAGGGCACTGTACTATAGGCAAAGAGGTGCAGCGAAGGATCTGCTTTTCCTAAAATCGAATCACTCTGTAATTTGTACTCTGGAGACAAGAAGCTCGGGTCTGCTTGCTATGTGTTGCATTGTGGCATGTTACTTATTTGCTGGAGAAACTACAAAATCACATTTTGAGAGGCTTATTCAGAAAAGTTACATAAAAATTGTCTCCCTAGTAAGTACACAGATTTGGTTTTTGTTTCATCACAAAAAGGAATATTGCAAAAGTAAAAGCACCTGAAATTAGTGAAAATAGGGCCTTAGGGTCATGAGTTTAGTTATTTTCCTGATTTAGACCAAACTCAGTAAAAGTTGCTGAAGCCAAACAGCCTAAAACTACCACCTAAACCATCGGCTGTACCTGGCAGACGAATAGTATATCCAGTTGCCTTACCAGCTCTGACCAAAGGCACTGTCAGTCCCTAGTGCTCAATCTGTCATCTTATACTGTTTTAAACCATGTAGCATAATATAATGTGCTGTTCAGCAGTCAGCAGACAGACAATGAAGGAAAAAAATTAATGTCATTCCAAGTTAGAAAAATCGCATATTCATGGCAGATATCTTCTGTATTTCTGTTTCTCTCGTTTTTCAGTATCTTTACGTGCATGGAAGAGGATCTCTGTTTCCAGAGAGATCATCTGTTCCTGCTGCTTATGCTTTATTTAATGTCATGATCTTGGTTGCTGTGGAAATGATTAATCTGTCATGAACAGGATTCAGATGAGGAATAAGCTCTGGGAGAAGATGATACAAGATTCCTTCTTTTATGCAAATATGTGCAGTTAAGAATGAAAAACAAACAAAGGAGGAAAATATAGAGGCAAACATCCTTCCCCCTACCAAATCCCTGCTGAGACTGAGCAGAATGTTTTAAATAAGTACATTTTTTTCCAGGGGGTATCAGATGGTCTCTAGAAAATATCACCCACTCTTGTGGAAGTGGCAAAAGGAAATTAGAGGTCAGTGATCACATTCCTTTGGTTTGAAAAGGTGCAAATTCCAAAGCAGATGCCAAAACCCTTTCTGTCTTCTGCTTTGAGCAGGTTGTGGCAGGTGGAATATGTTGCCAAGGTAAGTAAGAATAGCACATGTGCACATGGATATGCAACATACAGAGAATCAGAGAGCCATATCCTTTGCCCTTAAGTAGATGCCCAGGATTGTGTTAAGCACAGCAAGTCACAGAGGGAGGAGTAATGCTCCTAGACATTAGATGTTGACTCAGGAAAACAAAATGCCTCCCACAAATTCCTTTGGATTTAGTTAATATGTGTTTAGAATAGATGGCAATTCTCCAAAGAGAATTTGTGTTAACCACCAGCTGATTGCATCCGGAACTGCATGGGGGTTATTTCAGTATTTGGTGAATATACATGGGAAACGGGTCATCTTGGTTGTATATACGTAGTTGTAATTAGAAAGACATCTTGTATGGAAAGAGAAAGTCAACAATGATCTTGATAATTAGTTTAATACTGTGTTGTGGTTTAACCCTAGCCAGCAGCTAAACACTACACAGTCACTTGCTCACTCTGCCCCTCCCAGTGGGATGGGGAATAGAATTCAAAATGTAAAAGTGAGAAAACTTGTGAGTTGAGGTAAAGGCAGTTTAATAGGCAAAGCAAGAGCCTATTTTGCAAAACTTAAAAGTGCAAAAGCATATAAGCAAAGAAAACCAATTAATTCACTCACTGCTTCCCATCAACAGGAAGATGTTCAGCCATTTCCAGGAAAGCAGGGATCCATCATACATAATGGGTACTGGCGAAGACAAAATGACATAGTTCTGAATGTCCCCTACTTCCTTCTCCTTCTCCATCTCTATATGCTGAGCATGCTGAGCATGACATCATTTGTTATGGGATATCCCTTTGGTCAGTTGGGGTCAGCTGTCCTGGCTGTGTCATCTCCTAACTCTATGTTACCGTTCACCCCCAGGCTCCTCACTGGTAGGGTAGGGTGGGAATCATAGAATCATAGAATTGTTGGGGTTGGAAAAGACCTTAAGATCATCTAGTTCCAACCACCTGCCGTGGGCAGGTACATCTCCCACTAGACCATATCATCTAAGGCTCTGTCCAGCCTGGCCTTGAACACCGCCAGGGATGGAGCATTTCACACTTCTTTGGGCAACCTATTCCAGTGCCTCACCACCCAGTAAAGAATTTCTTCCTTATACCTAACCTGAACTTTCCCTGTTTCAGTTTGAATCCATTACTCCTTTCCCTGTTACTACAGTCCCTGATGAAAAGTCCCTCCCTGACACCCTTGTAGGTCCCTTTCAGATACTGGAAAGCTGCTATGAGGTCTCCACGCAACTTCTCTTCTCCAGGCTGAACAGCCCCAGTTTTCTCAGCCTGCCTTTGTATAGGAGGTGCTCTAGCCCCCTGATCATCCTCATGGCTCTCCTCTGGACTTGTTCCAACAGCTCCATGTCTTTCTTATTCTGGGGACACCAGAACTGCACACAGTACTCCAAGAATACTGTGAGAGAGAGCAGAGTAGAGAGGCAGGATCACCTCCTTCGACCTGCTGGTCACGCTCCTTTTGATGCAGCCCAGGATACGGTTGGCTTTCTGGGCTGCAAGAGCATGCTGAAGCCGGCTCATGTTCAGTTTCTCATCGACCAACAGCCCCAAGTCCTTCTCCACACGGCTGCTCTGAATTTCTTCTCTGCCCAACCTGTAGCTTGGCTTGGTTGAAATTCTTGAGGTTGGCATGGGCCCACCTCTCAAGTGTGTCAAGGTCCCTCTGGATGGCATCCCTTCCCTCCAGTGTATCAACCGAACCACACAGCTTGGTGTCATCAGCAAACTTGCTGAGGGCGCACTCAATCCCACTGTCCATGTCACTGACAAAGATGTTGAACAAGATCGATCCCAACACTGATCCCTGAGGGACACCACTCATCACTGGTCTCCAACTGAACACTGAGCCATTGACCACAACTCTTTGCGTGTGGCCATCCAGCCAGTTCTTTATCCACCGAGTGCTCCACCCATCAAATTGATGTCTCTCCAATTTAGAGACAAGGATGTCATGTGGGACAGTGTCGAATGCTTTGCACAAGTCCAGGTAGATGACACCAACTGCTCTGCCCCTGTCCATCAGTTCTGTAGCCCCATCATAAAAGGCCACCAAATTGGTCAGGCAGGATTTCCCCTTAGTGAAGCCATGCTGGCTGTCACCAACCACCTCCTTGTTTTTCATGTGCCTTAGCATGCCTTCCAGGAGAATCTGCTCCAAGATTTTGCCAGGCACAGAGGTGAGACTGACTGGTCTGTAATTCCCCGGGTCATCCATTTTCCCCTTCTTGAAAATGGGGGTTATATTTCCCTTTTTCCAGTTGTCGGGAACTTCACCTGACTGCCATGATCTTTCAAATATGATGGCCAGTGGCTTAGCAACTTCATTTGCCAGCTCCTTCAAGACCCATGGATGGATTTCATCAGGTCCCGTGGAGTTGTGTACATTCAGGTTCTTAAGACGGTCTTGAAACAGATCCTCTCCTATAGCGGGCCCAAGGTCTTCATTCTCACAGTCTCTGTGTCTGCCTTCCAAGACTTGGGTGGTGTGGTCAGAGCACTTGCCAGTGAAGACTGAGGCAAAGAAGTCATTGAGAACCTCAGCCTTTTCTGAATGCAGGTTAACCAATTCTCCTGATAGCTTCCAGAGAAGGCCCACACTATTTTTAGTCTGTCTTTAGTTTGCTACATACCTATAGAAGCCCTGCCTGTTATCTTTCTCATCCCTTGACAGACTCAATTCTAACCCTGTCCCTAGCTTCCCAGACAACATCCCTGTATTCTTCCCAGGCCACCTGTCCTCGCTTCTACCTTTTATAAGCTTCTTTTTTCCCTCTAAGTTTTCTCAGCAGCTCCTGATCCATCCGTGGATCTCTTGTCTCATTTCCTTCCTGTCAGGATGTAACACTCCTGAGCTTGTAGCAGGTGATCCTTGAATATCAACCAGCAGTCTTGAGCCCCCTGCCCTCTAGGATTTTATCCCATGGAACCTTACTAAGCAGGTTCCTGAAGAGGCCAGAGTCTGCTCTCTTGAAGTCTAGGGCAGTGAGCTTGCAGCATGCCCTTCTCACTGCCCTGAGCATCTTGACCTTCACCATCTTGTGACCACTGCAGTCAAGACTGCTTTGTAGCATCACATTCCACACCAGTCCCTCCCTGTTGGTGAGCACCGAGGGGCTGATGGGGAAGCAGAAAAGGCCTTGACTCTGTGTAAGCACTGCTCAGCAGAAACCGAAATGTCCCTGAATTATCAACGCTATTTCCAGCACAAATACAAAACATAGACCAATACTAGCTACTGTGGAGAAAACTAACTCTACCCCATCCAAAACCAGCACATACTTCTGTGCATGTCTGCTGCATTTTTTGAAGTCTGCAATGCTGCTGTTTCAGTGGTAGGTGTACACGCAATATGTCAAATGCAGTTACTCTTACTTTCCAGAGTCTTCGCAGCACTGCTGTCTCTAGTGTTCCTAGTCTATATTCAGGAAATGAGTAAAATTCTCAAGTGGAAATGATCTATGGTTGTTCTCTTATTTGAGAACTCTGCCAAAAATGTGGGTGTTTTTTTTGCAGAATCTCCTGGTACTGTTGATCCAGGGCTCTACATCATCTGCTCTTTACATGTAGCTAAAATTATACACATCAGTTGATACGTGAATAAGCTGCTCTCTTATTCAGACATTTATAGGATATTACAAGGCATTTATAGAGATTAAGGATGATAATACCTGCTGGTTTTTATTCTTTCTGATGACAGATTCTCAGAGAATAAGAAGGCTAAGGCACAGCCTTAGCCATGTTTTGAATCAGGACATCATGATCTTTGGATGATGCTGTAAACAAGAACAGAACATTCATTTTGTATATCATTTTTGTCACCTGGTTTTTGATGTCATTTGGTACAATTAGGGGATGTTTGGGTCCCAGGTTTTAAACAGCCACCTACATTTTGCTATGTTCACCCACTGAACACTTTTTGAGTTATCTCCATAACACTTTAAGTGCCAGAACATTGTGTTGCAGAGTAAAAATAAACACATGCACAAAGAATAGCAGATGAAACTAAACATCATGCTAGAGTATTCCTTGCATTTCTAAACAATAGCACACCTTAATACCATCTAAATTACTGCCTCTTTTCAGAGTTAAAGGGGACAGATTATATCAGTGGGTTGTACAATATTGCAACTTGTCCATCATGCCTCCTCACACGTATTCACATGCAAACATGTACAAGAGTAGTGAAAGACAGACAAATGCAAATGTTATTAGATATGGTGTTAGCCAGTTACCAGGCATGTTTGACTGCAGACATAAGAAATATGTTGTCATTCAATAGCAAGATCTAGAAAACTTTCTTCTTTGTTTTTGACAGTCTGAAAATAGATTTAATCTTAGATTTAGTCAAAAGTGCAAGGCATTATCTACCTTCTTGTTGTATGCTATACAATTTCTTATCTTACATGTTTTATGGCTATGTAATTCCACTGATTTCAGGGGAATTCTTTCTTATTTACAGCAAGTGTAAGAAAGGCAGGAAAGTCATTCACATTGATACCTGGAAAAGCCAAAAAAGAAAAAAAGAAGTGAGGTGAGCTCTCCTCAGGAACAAGTAATGTTTTTCCATTAGAAATATCACAGGGATTTCTTACACCACCACATTGTTCTCATTGCCTTTTAAATACCACACTGCAGTTCTTGGTTTAGTAATGAGACATACAGTGCTTCCTTTCACATCCTGGAGAGCAAAGAGTTATCACTGGCATGCCAATTTCAGCTAGCAAGGAGAAGCTTGGTCTGTTGGCAAGGCTACAAAGAGCCTTATTTTTTAATGGCAATGGCTGTCAGACACTGCACTCAGAATTGATATATTGGTGGTTAGCCTAAGAGGTCCTTGTCCATGATTAGGATATGTGATTACAGAAATAATGCAAATATTGATAGCAATTAATCATGGGTATCTCAATGCAGCTTCCCCTTTTATCCTTTATTCTCGAGGTGTTTTTTGTTTTGTTTTGGTTTGGTTTTTTTTTACACAATGTCATTTCTTAAAAAGATCAGTGGCTTCTTTATAAGCTTTTGTGTTTGGAAGTCTTATTTTCATCATCATTTTGTCCAGTGTTTTAGACCTTGGGGGCATCAATACTGCTTTGTGTAATGCATGAGTTATGTGCTTTAGAAACTTCTTAGTAGACAAGTTCAAAAACATTCACAAATTGGCAGGGAGAAGGGTCACAGTCATGTTGTCCTCCAAGAGACTGAAGGGTACATAGGTCAGATTAGATGAAGTAACTCAAGCAAAGTGGGGTGCTTTGGAGGGTTATAGACCTCTCATGTTTTCCTTCTACGTTAATCCTGGCTAATGTCAGAGCAAGTTTTCTACAAGTAAGAGAAAAGCTCTGCTGCCACCTCCTTCCATATTACCATTCCTCATTTAATCATTGGTCAAAACCCTGTGAAATGGCAAGGGCAAGTACTATTTTTCACCTGTGAGAGAGCTGTGCCTCAATAAATACTCACCTCAGAGGCTGCATGTTCCAAAGGAAAACAAAATCTCAGTGTCAAATCCTCTGCACCTTACTGGCTAAGTCATAGGCCTGCATATGCATGTTTCTGGTCAGCTGACAGATTTTCAGTGCCTCAGCAGCTCTGTTCAGAGCAATGGGCATGCTTCAGGATTACCTGCAACCAGTAAGGCTAGTGCCTCACCTGCTTGCTTCTTGCATCATAGGAGAGGTTTGATAGTTTGCTTTTAATTCATACATTAAACATATATCGTGAAAGGCAGTCTTCTGATTCTAATGTTTTCCTAGTAGAATGCTTTCCTCACATCTCAACGTATTTACTTCCTAGTATAGATTTCCTTGGAGGACTTCCTGGTATTTGGCATCTTAGCATGATTAGAAACACACATCTTACAGAGAAAATGCACTTTGAACTGAAGCTCTTTTGTCAGATGCATGCCCTAAAATGAGAGGCTTAAGTAGTTTCTTTTTCTGAGAATCAGATCAAAGAGATAAAGGGATTAACTCCTTTTGCTTTCAGCAGTCATGCATTTCTGTGCATTCTCTTCCCATGGGTTCCCATCATCTTGCATCAGAAACACAGGATAGCAGCAAACAAACATGAGAGAGGTCATGTACCAGCTCTGGTAGAGCCCTGTGGGCAAGCAGCTGGCAGAGCTGCACTGTTTCTGTCTTTTTGTCTCTCTTCCCCTGCCTTGCATGGGAAGTGCCTGTTGAAATCCATGTCTGGCAGAGAGTTGGTGGTACACCAGACTACCAAGACATAAGGCAGGGGAGATGAATTGCTAAAATGCAGCCTGAAGGCAGATAGGAGCTTTGACAAACTGTAAAATTGTTCAACATCTTGACTGGGGCCAAGAGACCTTCAGCAACACACCACTGAGGGCTGACAGAACTCAGCAAATGATGCTGTATGCTGCCTTTGGTTTTTACTATTCTTGACAGGTAAGGAAAGATATGGCTCGAGTGAAGGCCTGGGAAACTTAGTGGTATAAAAGGCAAGCAGGGACATCTTAGAGCATAGTCCTTTCTGTTGTGCTCAGAGATCATCCTCCAGAATTTTTAGGCAGGTTGCAGTACTCCAGGCTTTGAAAGTGTTCTCTGTTTAGTTGGTTGTTTTTTTTTTTTTTGAAGAGAACCTTAAATGACATAATATTTATCATTCTGTCTTTATCTCCAATTCAAGCAACAACAGAGATGGGTCAATTATATCGATCCTCTTCAACATGTGGAGCTTAAAAGATAGGTAAAGAATTATCCAAGGATTTTTTTTTAATCAGAACAAACTAAATTCACTCCTTTTGATTTCTTTGTTCAAGCAACTTGCTTGTTTTCCTGTGTGACTCAGGTTTACTCTCTGCTGATGTACTGTCTGCTGATGTACTATTTATCTAAATCTCACCTCCATAGGGTTACCTTGCTGTTCTGTAAGTATATCTTACAAGGGAAAATTTATTCGGAGATTTAAAGTTTTGAAGACTGAAGCATCAAACCACTGGGGGTTGAAACTACATGATCTTGAAAGTCCCTTCCAACCCAAACCATTCTATGATTCTATGAAACCATAGCTTTCATGTGTTCTGTGTAGCATCCTAACCCCATCAGTGTTACAAATGCTTCACTTCAGGCAGAAGCTCAGACAGAAAATAAATTATTCAGACTGAAAGTTAAAGAAGATCAAGTTTCAACAGTTGCCAGAATTTGATTACTTGTTGATTACTTGATAGACACAGCATTCTGGGGGAAAAAGTTTTCACACAAATACTTTCTCCTTCACAGTGTCAGAAGCTTTAATAGCCCATGTTCTTCCAGGTGAAAATCAATATATTTGGCTTCTCCTTTCCTATAGGTAGTAAGGAAAAGTAGATAGAAATACTGATACGAAAGAGAAATGATAGAAAAATCATAGACAATCTCAGCACAAGGAAAATTTATGAATTTTAAAACAAAGCTCCAGATGCATGCTTGTTGATTCAGTGAGTAGCAAATATCTCCAGAGATCCAGGAATTCACTGACAATGGGCAGTTCCAGAAAGCCCTTTGAAGTTAAAAAGGAGAAAGGAAAAAAAAAAAAAAAAGAGAGAAAGAGAGCAATTACAACATACCTTTACTCTACAATCTTTTTTTTAGGCTGACTTTCCACAGCTGGAAATACTGAGATGATAATCAAGAGATTGCTTAGCAAACACCTTACACCAGGTTCAGCTAAGGTCAGTGGATTTGTATTCTTATAATCTGTTTTGCTGTCAACAACTGAATCTGATGCTGAATTTTTTGGCTGTTAGTAATCTGCAAAACTCTGCTGTATGAGCAATGTGAAGGGGGTGTATGGGTATACAGGCTGGTGAATATACACAACAGTTTTATTCTGGTAAAGGGATATTCATGTGACTGAGATGAAACAGCTTATAGACAGCTCCCAACTGATTCCACATGCCTGTTCCCCAGATGCCTGCAGGATGGGGATTCTGGGGTCCAACAGAACAGTTGTAGTGGCTGCTCTCTTTTCACTTCATTGATGCTACTAGTTTCAAAGTTTCATCAGGCATCAGAGAGATCCCTGATAAGCAGGGAAAGCAGAGAAACTCCAGAGATCCTTAAAGAATTCATTCAGATCTGTATGCTGTATCCAAGTTCATTCTGGATTTGGCTTCCCTGTCTGAATTCCCTATGCACGCTCATAGTTTCCTTGGGTGCATTCACCTTCAAATGACTATCTTGATGAAAGTGAAAGAGCCATAAATAACCTGTGAAGTAATCTACTAGAGCAGAACATGAGCATTGCCTGAGGAATGTTTAGCTTTTAACTGACTGTGTTAAGCTGTTGTATGTTAATATACAGATAATGTTAGTCAGGTTCTGTGCATTTTCCTTAACTGTGTGAACACTGAGATTAGATGGTACTACAAAGCCTCAAAAACCAGGCTGAGATTTTTGCAAGGAGATTTAGGTATCTAAATTGTATTGTCTTTTAGTTAGCTGCAGGGACCTAAATTCAATCTCAGTCCTAAGGGATTACTCTTCTTCTTTGTGTTTTACTCCAGGCAGAATGGATACAAGCTTCTTAAAAAGAAATAGTTGGGTTTAATTTTAAGCAAATTAAAACTTAAGATATGAATAAGCCTATATTTGAAGGGTTTGAAAAATTATACAGGTATTCTGTTAGGATAAATTCCTTATGTATTGCAGAGAAGCTGAAATGTTTTGTGTTATTTCAGTGGCTTTTCCTTGATAATTGCTTACTTGTGTCTTTTTATTTTAAATAATTTCTAGGGTTCAGATTGGTTAATGTACCATTAAAGGAATTTATTTCCACAGAAATCATTAAATGTACTTTTTATTTCTTTGGAGTCATTTCAGCATGACTTAAATGGATTGTTTACTTAGCTACTGATTTTCATTAGCGTGGGGAAAGCTTAACAGCTTTGGTACCTTATTCCCAACATAGTAGTTTTGAATGTCAGAGCAGTTTTCCTGTTGTTTACTTTTCACTATTGTTGAGACCCATTCTTTTTCTTAGGTATTTCTTTGCTAAACAATGTAGATGGTAAGTATCACCTTTACAGTAAACCTAAATATATGGTATGTTGAAATTTGCTTCACACATTTTGATTTGTGAATGACTGCAAAAAATACTAAAAAGTGCCCTGAGTCTCATACAATGGTGACCTTCTGGAAGACAGCCTGGGGGCTTGCCATTACAATTCAGTTCTTTTCAGTCTTAGTCAAGACCTCAGTTATACTTTATTCCAGTTAGATTAAGGTATGTTAAGGATGCATCAATGGAAGGAACCAGATAAGGCATAGTAAATTCAGGATTGCACATGCTCATTCAACTGAACCTGAGGTTGAGCTGCTTGTAAATGAAAGTGTCTGTTCCAGTCCTGCACATAATGATGAAGAGATTTTTCTGTAGAAGCAGACTTATGTATATTTTCAGCTCTGTCTGATGGATGAGCAGGGATAAGTCACAGGTATATCTCTAACACCCAGTTTATGCAGACAAAATCAGACAGTAATGCTATCTTCCTCCAGAAGGCAATTTAAAAAAATACCTCAACTAAAACCAATCCAACTAACACAACCAACCAAACCAAAGCCTTATAATAAGCAGATATTAATTGTTATCCATTGATTTACCATTTGTTCTACGCAATTTTTGGATACTTCATCATACACCTATATGTTAATTTAAAGTTATTTATTTAACTGCTAACTTCTTTGCAAAATTTTTTGCAAGAATGAGCATCACATTATTCTAGATGCTGATTAGTGGCATATCTTACAACAAATTGTTTTGTCGTTTTGATTTAATTTATCTTATGACTCAAGGCTATGGATAGTTGCAGTTGAGAAAGTGTAAAGAAAACTAGATTCCACTGATTATTTTAATGTGATTGCTAAAATATACAGCTAGAGATCAAGAGTAAAGCTTTAATTTTCTTCAGGAGCACAGAAATCAGGTAGGAAGAATGGAAAGGTTCTTTTCAGGTTTAAATGTGCTTTTTTTGTTCTGGTGTGTCACTTGGCATACGTCAAAATAATGTAACTGCAGTGGAGTTTAAAATCTGGGATCCACTGAGTGGTTTAGTACAGCAATAATTGTTTCCTTTTCAAGGTCTTATTCATAATTATCATGAATGACAGCAATAACTTTTAGCTGAGCTACCAATGACCAGAAGAGCTATATCATATCCATTATTTGGGATGTTGTTGCATTTGTGAGGTTCTATTCAAAATCATACAGTGTAAATACAATTTATCCCAGTGGGTATGAACAACAGAAAAATGCCGAATGAAATGCTGAAGAGAAGATAGGTCTTCTGAGCGCACCTTCTGTTTAAGAGAAAGATTACCTAGAACATGAATGCAACAAACCACAGGCTCCTGGATCAAGCCCAGTACTGAACAGAATAAATCTAAATTGAAAACAGAGATGCAATTCTCGGTCCTATGCTGAACATTGCCCTTTAAAAACAGATCCACAGAAAAAGTCCTTAGACGGAGCTGCTTATGCATGGGTTTGAGAACTGGTTGCACCTGAATGCCGGGGTGCTCCAAGCTCTGTAACGTATCTACCATCTTTGCACTGCAGAAATTTGAGAAAGGCTTCACGTTCTACCAGGCGTGCCCAGAAAAGCATTACCTAAAGAAGTGCCCCCAGAACAATTTCTCAAGAGGCCTAAAAGTCAGGACCTATCAAATATGAGGAAAGGTAAAACATGCTTAGGGCCTTTAACAACCCACAAAGTAGGTACAGATGAAATAACAAACTTGAATTAACAATGCTTTAAGAAATTAATTGGAATACAGGATTAAAAAAGGCAATAAACACATGGTTTCCCACACTAACTGGGTAAACGAAGTGACAAATAAAAGAGAAAGTGAGGAGGGGGAAAACTTGTTACACTTGAAGATTCGTCTTACTAATCAGTGGAGATTCGTTACAGCTGCCTCGAAACAAGACTGAGTTTACAGTGATTTTCTTACTCTGTTCCTAAGGAGCTGTGCAATTACAGCCTAGAGCACTATACTGGGTTTATTAGTGTATTTTTAAGAAAGATGTCTTCTGCCACACCGCATCACTGGCTACAAGCACAGACATTAAGGTACCTTTCAGCAGTGGGTAGCATTAATACAACAGGTGTAGTCAATCTTCCCAGATTTTTTTTAAGTTGTTTATGAAGTGGCTGATACAATTTGGACTGGCTCTGTTAGGTGAAATGTGGGGGGTGGAGTGGAAACAGTTGCTATTCAGGTGAGGTAATTATTAGGTGGTGATTGGGGAAGAGATTAAAGGCCAGCAGAGCTCCGCTCTGAGAGTTAGAGATCTCTTGCTGGGAGGTGGCTGTGAAGGGGTAAGTATTGATGTGGGTGGCTTTGATTGTTGGGGTTTTTTTCATGTTGTCTAAGCAAAATGCTAGAGATATTTACTAAGTGTGAGGTATCATTAGGAGGGAGCTGAGTGTCTAGAGCCTATCTTTCTTTTCTCTGAGGAGAACACTGCTTAAACAATAAGAGGGGCTAAGTAAGTGCTGCTGGGTTGGCTTGCTTGAGTCTGTAAGAAGGGAGTCTACAAGAAGGGAGCCTTCATGTTTTGCTCTCTTACTATGAATATGTAGTTTAGTTTTCTGTCTGTGGCTTCTTCTCTGTGCTAAGAAGTTGTGGTCCCTCCTTCCTCCTACATGATAGCTGTATTCTTCTTACTGGAGTTATCCCTAACAACAGTGCAACTATAGAGCAAAGATTATGCCAGGCTTCTCAGCCACAAACTGCTATTTCCAGGGTTACTGGGATGAGGGAAAACAGGCACAGCAGTAGCTGTGTGGAGAATAAAGCCTGTTTTGAGCTCTGCCTTACAGTCTCCCTATGCAGACTGGGACTGGTGTTCCTCAAGTGCCTCCCCTAACTGTTCCTTTTGCTGTAAATAAGGACAGCTGTAGACTGAGATGCTAGTACACTAACTGCTATAAGTCATATTAATATAGCTTTTTTGTGTGGAGATTTGGGAGGTATGTTGTGGGAGATAAGAGATGAAGAAGCAAGATACAAGGAAATTGGCATTTCCTTTAACAGAAATACAATTCTTCAGATTAAACTGGAGATGCATAGGCTGTCTCTAATTTATTATTCTCAGGAAGGAAAATAAGATCCCAGATTGTGTATAGTGCAGTACTTGGCTTGCTAAGCATTTTCCATAATGATTCATTTGCAATATTCTCCCAGCTTAAGAGGAGGATGATGTTCCCAACTAAGGATGGTCTATCATTTCCTGCATCGGCAATTGAATTGTAACTCATAATTTGCAGATTAAGTACTTGAAGTACACTGGCAGCTTTGAGGTAAAAGGGAAAAAATGTAATGCTTTAGTCAAAGTAACCTTGAAAGTAAATAGAAACCTACATCCATCCATGCACAGGTCTCTTAAAGGTTCCCTTGTTACAAATCACAATAGAAACATTTGAGCAGGTAGTGTAACAAAAACTGAAAGAAATATCCAGCCTCTGAAGTCACTGAATCACCTCACTACTTGTATTATTTAATAGTTTATGTAAAAATAAACTATTTTTATGTTGTGAAGTCAGATTTTCTTTTTTTTGGTTGCTCTCTTAGTAGTGAAGAAGTTGTCTTTGTACATGGAGTCAAGTGGAGAAAACACAATGAAGACCTTCAGAGGCAGGTGGCTTTTTGTATGTGAGTGCATGAAAATTTAACAGAAGCGGGGACTTTTAGCAGTGCAGGGGGAGAAACAAGTACCTACTTATGTGAAACAAAATTGGAGGTGGAGTTTTGAATGTGGGCCCTTTTTATGACTGTCAGAATGGTGATATTTATATTAGTATAGTGCCTAACAGCCTTAGGCAACTACTGTGTGAAATAGTCTAACCCAGGCAGGTAATAGCTGAATCTAATGGTGTTAGATTAGGAAACCTGAAGCCTAAAGGTAGGGACAAAAAAATTGTAACAAATTTCTGGTTCAGCCACAGGAAGGTGCTCTGTCTCTAATGCAGAAGGCAGGTACTTGCGCAGTAGTTCTCTCATCATGAGAACTGACCTGACAAGAAAATCTGAAAGGGTGCCTGGTTTGAAACAAGAAACAGCACTGTGTTTAAGGACAGAGCCCTGTGAATCAGACAGTCTATCCATGTGACAGCCTGTGTTAGCAGTCTGAGGGCTCCCAGAGCTGTGTGAGCAATCATGAGGCCTTCCAGGACAGAGGTATGGGGGCAGTCACAGCTGCTGTTCTGCCCTCTGAATGCTGAGGGTAATCACTACCAGATCAACATCGATCATGGGTTTGTTGAAAGAAAAAGAGGAATTATCAGCTTGATGTGTGCCATCCTGGTTATGTTGTAGCTCTTTCTTTTAGGTGAGTGGATGTAGGTTAGGGAAGGCATGAGGACAAGAAAGGGTTACCAGAAAAGCAGGTGAAATTTGTTACCTTTTGTCCAGCAATAAAGTCTCCAAGGAAAACACTGTCAGTGTTACTGCACTAAGTTGAGCTTTCAAAAGCCTACGGACTAATGCTTATGGGCAAACATTTGGGAAGGTGCAAGCATTCTGAAAAAGAGCATGGGACATGGTGTGTGTTCTTGGCAGTGGGAATATCTTTTCCAGCTTCTGTTTTCCTCCTTATTAAAAATCAGCCCACCTCCTTTCCTGTAGCTTTCCAAAACATGTACCTTATGGTTGCTACCAACCCAAAAGAAGTTGAAGTCAGATCTACCTTTCAGGAATGACACTAGCTAGTGCAATTAAAGAAATAGAAAGAAACATTTTAGATGCTGGTAGTTAAGCAATAGTGCAAATAACTACAAAATTTAAATGAAGCAAAAATCATAACTGCCACACAAATGTTGGATGATAATGAAGCGGCTTTCGTGTGAGTGGTGGAAACGATACACTGTTAGTCATGATTCCATGACAGAGTCAAGAGACATATCCTTACATTTTGAGCAGAAATATCCAAAATGAATAGAGTGAATTACTAAACAAAACTGATAATATACACATTAGAAGATCTGAATTGCTCTCAAGTAAATTTCTCTTCTCCCATAGACAATGAAGGTGACTTCCTGTGCATAATATACATATGAAAATGTATATTTTTCTTTGCTTCTGCAAAGAAATTGGGGAGTGAAATGTGAAAATGGTCTTCATCACTGGATCTTCAGTTCTGTGCTAACAGCAGCATCAAGCAGTACCAGAAATAAACTCAAAGGTGGCCTTAGGCAGAGCTTAAACTGCAGGTTTGTCATTTCTTTTGCCTGCATTCTGGTTTCTGCAGCTACCTAAATTAATGTTTCTATCCATAATTGTCTACAAATTGTCTATCTTGCTTGACTGTAAAATCAAACATTATTACCAGTGCTAAATTTTAGCAACTTTCTGCATTTTCTGGTGTCACAGCTCCTGATGTGTGTCATGTGTGAAAGGCTCTAGAAATGTAACTTACAAGTTAAAGTCCTTTGTCCTCCTGTAGCTAGCTCACATAAGATGTCAGTGGGGCTGTTGCTGCTGTCAGTGCTCGCATTTAATTAGCTCAAAATGTACATAGGTGACCAAGGCCCAGTGATTTAAAGTTTCCCACATTTTTAAGTTACTTAAAAGCATGTAATGGGAAGTGGCATTTCTCAAGACAAAGATGGGGTATACCAACCTTCAAGGAAAGAATAGGAAGTAAAAAAATGGGACTTGCACATGATTTTGCTGTGTGATCTAATGACATTTTGTCAAGGTGTTCAGAAGGCTTTTTAAACAAGTATT
Organism: Psittacula echo; assembly: GCF_963264785.1. Lineage (NCBI taxonomy): Eukaryota > Metazoa > Chordata > Aves > Psittaciformes > Psittacidae > Psittacula > Psittacula echo. The sequence goes on from NC_137743.1 coordinate 51,066,254, forward strand.
AAAAGAAGGAATTTAATTTTCAGCGTGCAGTGAAATGATAAAGTTTTGTTTTGGGTTTGTTTTTTGTTGGTTTTTTTTTTTTTTTTGAGAAGTGTCTTATGCTATTAAAGCTTTTTATTCCTCTAATTAGTGGTGGATACTAATGATTTGCAAAACCCTAAGGAAGACGGCTTTCTTTCTTTGAAGCATTTCTCATACTGTCGAAGATAGGAAAGCAATTCTGAGATTTTTAAATTGTATTTGAAGGTTCACCTTTTGTGTCGTCTCTGATACTTGAAATAGAATGACACAGCTAGAACTCTGCCTTATTTGAAAGGTTAAATAAATATGGCTTCTTGGTTACCAATTTTGTAATTGTTCTGGTGGTGAATGAAATTGTTTAGATACTGTTGGTCAAATAAAACCTTGCTAGAAAAGGTTTTTGCTATAATTTATCAAGGACCTTGAATCTGTTGGTTCAAGAACAGGAACAGATGCATGTGATTACATGCTTATGAAATTATAATACAATGCAATGGCTTTTAGTTTATGCTTCAAATGGGAACTGTTACCTCACAATGTTAAGTATTTTACAATTAAAAACTGTGGTCTGCGATTTTTAGATGTGATTTAGAGGTGATTTGCAGCTGGTTATTAACTGAACAGTGGGAGGCTTTAAGAACTTGATCTAGAATCTGTGATGTGGAGGGGGTAGTTGATAGTGAGATGTGTGGTGGAATGGGTTATGGCTTCAGTCTCAGCATGTTCTTCTCTTTTGATGTAAAGCATCTCCAAAACCCTATGCAAACGCTTTGTTTGATCAGGCCTGTTTTTCCCATCTAATTCTGTATTACTGCAGAGATGATGTTAAGCATCCATTGGACAAAAGTCAGGAAAATACAGTTTCCAGGGCAATTTTATTTGGTGATATCTTATAAATGGAAATGCCTGGAAGTCTGGTGGCTCTCTGTAGGTTAGTCTGGCCCATATGTTTTTAATCAGCTATAAGATCTTAAGGTTCTTTCCAACCCTAACTATTCTATGATTCTATGGCTTGTTCAGAGCTGAAGTGTTGTTGTGCATCCATATATTTCTATAAATGGGCGTGGTCTTAATACTGGAAGATGTGGTTCAAGTAACAGATAAATGGTAGCAGTAAAAGTTACTTTGTCAGCATTCAATGCTTATGTCACACTGATAATCTATCACTGATAATAAATTCCCTAATAAGAACAATTATGAGTTTAGTACATCCCAGCAGCCAACACTGTGGCCATTGTTAAAGTGACTTTGTTACTACTAATGCTAGGAAATATTTAGGAGAAAAATGCACTGAAGTGCAGAATGGGTGAAATTCTTGTATAAAGTGCTTTGGAAATCATGCAGATGTCTTGGGACTGTTTTCAGTTCCTTGGTGCTAGGGTATTTGGGCTGAAGTGCTTCCTAGTGGCTTCTGATGCCTTCTGGGTCATCATGCTGTCAGGATCTCTGTTACTATCTTGACAGATTGTCACATAACTGAGCACACTTCTAGTTCCAGTGACCTTGGATGTCTGCATGAGTGGAAGGGGAAATGTCCTTGGTCAAACTTAAACACTTAAGCTACAATATTTCTAGGTAAAAGACCAAGTTGTTGAAACCTAGCTGTAGTATTGAGGGTGCAGTTTTTATTAAAATCTTAAAATAAGTCAAGCACTTTTTTTCCTAGAAAGAAAAGCATAGCACTTATTGCCTGTTCTCTGTGTTTCTTTTTTTCAAGCGTTAATGCACACAATTTTCTATGGAATTTAAACAGTAGCAGTTATTTTACTTTTTTTTTTTTTTTTTTGTACTAAAAAATAGAAAACTCATGATTTAAGCCCAGCCTTAGAGTGTGATTCTCTAACAAGAATAAAAAATGAGATTGGGTGCAGCCAAGACAAAACATTTGCTTCCCAAAGTCCACTTTGAAAGCATAAGGATACTTAAGAACAGCATATACATGAAATCTGCATTTAAATAGAGTTGTGATGCTGCAGCTTATATCCATTTTCTTCTGTGGAAGGTTTTACATCAGTTTGGGTTTATCATACCTTAAATTGTCCAGTTTTGTGACAGGGTATTAGTGGGTACCTGCAAGGATGCTGATTTGGATGATTTACTTGGTTATGTGCAGGCTATTTACATTGCTAAGGGAGAGTGAGAGTACCGAGACAGCCAGAATATGCTAAAGCCCTGAAATTAAATCAAATACAGCTCTCTAGCCCTCTTTAGTCAAGGAGGTTCTCAGCAAAGTGGGTTGAAGGTGGTTTTAATCAGAGCACGTACATACAGAGCTCTGTAGCTGAGTTGTGCGGTATTTGGACATTTTTCAGCACTGCCTGTATATATTTGGTTTGTGTAATTAGGATTCAAGTGAGTGTACTTTCCAGCGGTAGACTCTCCAACAGCATTACAGTTTGGGGACCCTGATAAAAATGAGCCATGGTGATTTTTGTTTTTAAACTTTCTATTGCCTGTCATGGGAAGAAGGAAAGGCAGGTACACCTGGGTGAGGAGGTCAGCAACTTGTGGGTCTAGAAACAATGAAAAGAAAAACAATTTTTGTATTGCATATTACAGTCCTTTCTTAGATGCTGAATTTGCTGCTTTGGTCAGTTCATATCTGTGGCCAGGGCCACCTCTTTGCCCAGTGTCTGCCCCTGTGTGGCTATGCGCTCCTTGTGAAGGTCATCTCCTGCCCCAACAAGGAATGGGGTGGGTAGTGTTGGCAGTGGGGTTGTGGCTGTGACCCTGCCAGTTCCAGACAGTCCATCACATCACTGAGGGAACTTTGAGGGATGGGAGGAAATCTGTGGGCAAGTGAAGTAAGCAGTGCCTGGGAAACAGGGAAGAGGTAAGTGTGTGTTTGTTTACTCTTCTGTCAGTAGCTAACAGGGTAATCAGAGGTGAGCTAGCTGGCAATAAATTGCATAAATTAAACCTTTACTTGCTGTAGATGGTTCTGCCTTTGGCAGTGAAAGGCAGAGAGCACAGGCCATGCCTGAACCTAGTATGGCTGTGGCTCTGGGAGAAGTGCGGGTTTATGGCATTGGTGGAAGTGATGTGCAAAGTCTCCACTGGGGTCACTGTGAGCAGCATGGAAAAAGGAGTGGGTGATAGGCAGGATCCTGGAGCCAGGACTGTTCCCACCTGTGATGTCCAGAGTGCTGTCCTGGGAGCAGTGGTGGCAGCCATCTAGTCCTGGTACTGGCTGGGGCATCTGTCCCTGGGGTACAGCGGGAGGTGCCACTAGAAGAGCAGGGCTATGGGCAGGTTGGCTGGGGCCTGGTTGTTGAGTGTAGCAGCTTTTGAGCCTGAACTGATTCAAACAGTGCCTTTTATTATTTACCTTAGTTAACATTTACTTACAAGCTTCCTCAGATGCTGCTGAGGAAGTTGGTCATGATAAAGTGTTTAAAGATGTAGAAACAATATTAAATACTAGGAAATACCAGTTTCTGTGACAGAAAGGGGACATAAAACATTGAAAATGTGAAAGGGAAGGGTGGCTTCAGTTTGGGTGAAAAGAAGGCATTTGAGTTTTTAAAATGGCATCAAGTGTCAGGATTAATACTTCTCTAAGCTTTACAGCCTCAGAAACTCCTAAAATTCAAGCTGTTTAGGATCATAAACAGTTATTCTCGGTACTGTTGAGACCAGTGTCACACTTGTATCAGAATTTTGATTTTGATGTGTTTGCCTTCTGATGCATGACAATTACATGCATATCAAGAATGCCTCAGAGCTGCTTAAGACATCAAGGTTAGTCACAGAATGCTTTTGATGTTCTTCTGTCTCATGACTATAGAGTTTTACATAAAGTGAAGTTGTTTTAGTTAAGGATTAAGAGATTGTTGTTGGAGAAACAGAACAGACATTTCAGCTTGTATCTAGCAAACGACAGTCCGTGACTTCTTGTCAAACTGTGGGAAGATGATGAGCAGTACTGTGGGTTCTGGGAATCTAAGGTGAAAAGGTTAAATTCCATTTTGGAAAAAGTAGAGGGTTTTTAAATGAGCTTTTGCTGTTTAGGTCATGTTTCTCTTGTACCGTTCATCAAAACACACAGGTCTGGAATTTGTCCAAGTGATACAGCCTATTGCAAGAGATACTTCTTCACTTCAGTAATTTAAGAGTTTGTGACTTGAAGGAAAATAGCTCCTATAGTGTTAAACTTCTTCCATACAAGCTAACCTATGTGCATGGGTATAAGGTAGGACCGAAACTGTCCTTTCATCTTTGTTTGCTCATCTTGAACAGTGAGAGCATGTGTGCAACAGGTACACCATGTTGTGCTCAGTCTAATGTTTTAAAATTCACTGGGGGTAGAAGATGCAGTGGCAGGGATAAGTCTGTTTTGCTGGGTGATTATTAAGCTGCAGTTGTTTCAAAGGGGTACAAGTATTTTGAGAACCTGAAAGGGTTGAAAATCATAAATAAGTCTACAGCAGTCCTTTGCAGATTTCCCCCCTCTCTTCCCCACCCCCCTCAGAACAAAGTCCTACATCTTAGTGTTAAGATCATCAGGGACATAATGGTGTTGCTGTTATTGATGCTGTGTTATTCTGTTCAATGATGTTTCATCAATGTGTAAAATAAGGTCGCTGTCTTGCAAATGTTTTCAACTCCTTCCTTTTGTACACAAGAGTCACTTCAGAGGCAATAGAATAGCTTGGCACACATAGTCCAGCACTTACAGAATGAGTACTTGAGTCTGATTAATATGCAAGATGGAGAAACAGATTCTGCAAGTGAAAACTCTGTGTGGAAAGATCAATGCAAGAAGAAATACTCTAAGAAATATTTCATACATGCGAAGCAGTGTTGCATGAAAAGAGGAAGAAACCCTAACAGTGAGACTTCAGAAGTTAAATTAACAGATATTTGGAGAAAACACTAATCCTTGACAATTCTACAAATGCAAGAAAAATTCATTAACAGTGTTGCTTTCAAACTGCGGTGTGAGGGATCATTTAAGGTGCAAGTTTGACAAACTGATTTTGAGAAAGCTGGAATTGAAAGTGTTGGTCTGGATCTTTGTTTTCTTGGTTTTAGTACTGTGTAGAGATGAGATAATTGTCAGGCAGGTGCTAGGATTTAACAGTGAGTATGACTTGGGGGGATTGTTGAGATAGGGTGCCAACTGGTTTATTCAGCTTAAAGTAAATGATCAAAAATATGAACAAGCTGTGCAGCCAACTTGCCTGGGGAGCTCATTGAGAAAGAAGGATGCATGGCAGTTGGAATACTAGGGTTTGAACACTGGATATAATCTAAGCTTCCCCATTTAGTTTTGATAGGCTATTTCTGATACCTGTAATGTCTCATTCCTCCTTGTTACTCCTTTTATTATTATTTTGTTTTTAATTAGAAAGTCTTTCTTTTGAGATTACAGTAGTCCAAAGACGGGATAATACCATTGTTGGGGAATGGCAGAATTCAGTTTGGTCTTTAATCTTTTGCCTTGAAAGTTTGTAACAGCTGTAATATTTTAAAAACAAAAACAAGAGTCAATATATCATGATTTCTGATCAGCATTTCTAAGAAGGAAATCATAACTAATAATGGTTTCTATTGGAAACCTGGAAATGCCATTATATTCCAGTATGCTGACATAGTATGCAGAATCACTTTATGGTGGCTATATTACTCCTGTACCTAGCAATAAAGGAAGCTATTTTCCTTGCTGTAAATTGCATGTTTACAAGCGCAATACAATAATGCAGATGACTGATGGTTTGGACACAGCTTTTGTTAGCTGTTACTAAAAAAATTCCAAACAAACAAAACTAAACCTGGACTGATTCAGATGCTTACTCTCATGGTTGACAGAGGCTATGAACTCTTTATGCCACCATTCAGCAAGCTTTTTAGTCAGTCACAGGAGGAGTTGAATCAGCTACATCCAGACTCAAGACTAAAGAGGTGATTCTCTCTCTTTACTCCCCTCTCATGAGACTGCACCTGGAGTACTGTGTTCAGCTCTGGGGCCCTCAACAACTGTTGGAGCGTGTCTAGAGAGCCTCAAAGATGATCAGAGGGCTGGAGCATCTTTTCTATGAAGAAAGGCTGAGAGAGCTGTGTTTGTTCAGTCTGGAGAACAGAAGGCTCCAGGGATACTTTAGGAGCAGCCTTTCTGTATCTAAAGGGGCCTATGGGAAAGCTGGAGAGGGACTTTTTAAAGGACTTGTGGTGATATATCAAGGGGTAATGACTTTGAACTGCAAGAGAGAAGGTTTAGGTTAGATATAAGGAGAAGTTGTTTACTGTGAGAGTGGTGAGACACTAGAACGGGTTGCTCAGAGAAGCTGTGGATGCCCCATCTCTGGCAGTGTTCAAGGTCAGGCTGGATGGGGTTTTGAGCAACCTAGTCTAGCGGAAGGTGTCCGTGCCCATGGCAGGGGGGTTGGAACTACACAGTCTTTAAGGCCCCTTCCCAATGCAAACCCTTCACCCAGCAGTAGTTTACAATTTGGGCAGCTACAAGTTTGTTTGTTACAGCAAACATGAGCAAAAGTGTTGTGAAAAGGGATAAGGAAGCTTCTTTCTGTTCCTTATTTGATCCTACAACTTGTAATGACCACTTGAAAGTGAAGGTTGACTACAAACCCTGTTAAGTTGTGAAATCTCAGTTCAACATGATACTTCTGTTGAAGAAAGGAGCTGGAAAAAATACAAAGATTGAATTTCAAAGAAGCATTTTTTCTGGAATGGTCTATGAAATACAGGAGATAAAAGTGAAAGGGTTAATCAGTGTGCTACAGGCACAGCTGATAAAACAGCTCTACAATCAGCAGAACTAATTAAGCTAGATTTCCATATGGAGCTCCACAACTAAAGCTTTTTTTGTTTGGAATATCAGTAGTGGCTGTACATTGCATGAACTCCAGGTTCTGCCTGTCATAAACTGTGCTCACATCACAGCCTTTCAGGAGGTAAGGTAATTAGTAGGAATTTCCCCCTTTGCTAGTCACAGTTGTATGGAATGTAAAAGTATTTAACCTTTGTGAATTTTCTCATTTTGCCAGATTTAACTGAAATTGGACATTGTATTCAAAATTATTAAAAAGCACTGACTGACAGGTATACTCTCATGCTCAGCGTGAGTTTGTTTGCCTTGCTCCCATAGGAAACCAGGCTCCAAACTGTTCCCAAACTACAAAGCAACAGAGCTGCTTGGGGAGAGTCTGCATAGCCCGGCAGGGCCTGGTGTGCTCCCTTGAGTAGAGACAAGGTTTGCCCTGTGAGTTTCACCCTGGTATAAGTGGGGTGCTACCTGCAGTTTCAGTGTAGCATCCTGCCTTTTGGTCTTGCTCTGGAGTGGCTGAAAGCACTTTGTTTCTCTTTTTCTTTTCCTCACTCATTTTCTTCTTTTAATGGCTAGGTAAATAGATACAGTACATTCATAGCACTATCCTGCAGCAAGTAACTTAAGGTGCCAAGAAACAATGCTCTGTTGTACCAGAATTACCAGTACCCATAACCTCTACCAAGCCCTGCATGCGGAGGGGAATGCATAGTAGGGTGTAAGTTATTGTTCCTAACACAATCCCACAAGCTGTTATCATTCTGGTGCAATTTGACAATTTCCAATTTTGTCTGCTGGAAGAGCTTGCTGAGGTGCTTTCTGTTTTTGTGAAGATCCCAGGGAATGGCAGCTGTACGATGTCGCTTGTCACATTTAAGAATAATGAAATGTTGGCTGAAGTGCTGCAGTGACAGAGATAGAGCAGCCAGCTGCATTGTGACTGTTCCTGTCTGGAAAGGCCATTGCAACCTGCTTCTCTGTCCGTAAAAGCAGCCAAGTCCTTTCTATGTGCAACCTGATTCTCTTACAGTGGGGTGCATATATTCTGTCCTACAAAACTGGCTGCTGTTGACATGTCATGGGAGGTGGGGGAGAATGGAAAAAGTTGGTTTGGGGTTGTAGCTTGTGGGTTTTGGGGGGGGTAGTTGTTGGTTTGGTTTTGGCTTGTTTTCTTTTTCTGGATTTTTGTTGTTTTTTTTTTTTTTTTTTTTTTTTGTTTTGTTTTTTTTGTTTGTTTGTTTGGGTTTTTTTGTTGTTTTTTGTTCAGCATTTTGTTTGGGTTTTTTTTGGTGGTGGTGTTTTTTTGTGTGTGTTTTTTGTGTTGTGGTGTTTTTTTTTTTTGTTTTTTTTTTTCAAGAGAAACCAAACCACAAACCCACCGACAAACTCATAACCTTCAAATATTTGCAGGACTAATTTCTTCTGGTGGTTCCATATGCCCATAGTATTGTGAGAAGGGAGTGACACATTGGATGAAATTAATGAGTTGCACAAAATCTACGTGTGCTGCTCAGCTGAATGTGAATACAAACCTGCTTTTGCGCTGCAGAGAACTGCTTTGCTGAGCTACAGCAATTTATCCAGTCCTGAGTCTGAAGAGCACAGGTTGCCCAGAGAAGCTTTGGATGCCCCATCTCTGGAAGTGTTCAAGGCCAGGTGGATGGAGCTTTGAGCCACCTGATCTAAAGTGTCCCTGCCTATGGCAGCGGGTTGGAAATAGATGATCTTTAAGGTCTCTTCCAACCCAGCCCATTTTGTGATTTATGTGTGCTGTACCTAATGGGATTGTCTATTTTGTGCCACCAAACAATGGCTTTCTATTGTGAATATGATGAAAAGAAAATCTGATTCTACCCAAGCACAGACAAAACTATCTAAATGAAAAGCATTTATGCTAAGGAAGGATGAGGGTCTGAAAGGGGAGATTTGAGTTAGCAGTACAACTTGAGACCTAGGTCCTGATTTAGTAAACAAGTATTTGCTTAATGTTAAGTATTTTTTGGGATTATTTGCTGGTTAAAGATATGCTGAAGTGTTTTGATGGACCAGGAACTGGATAAAAAGTAAGGTACTCAGTGCCTAATTTGGTGTTGAGGTTCTTCCTGCCATATGATAGGGCTGAGCAGCTGTCAGTATATCTTGGAAAAGAGGGAAGAAGCTTTATATATTTTTAATAGCAGGATAATTTTGTGTGTATGAAACATTTAATGTTATATCCATGCAATTCATAGCAAAGTTTAAGCCACCTCCAGGGCCACATGTTCACCAGTACCTTTAGTAACCAAAAGTAACAAGAGCTCAGTTATCCTGATTATAGACACAGTAGATGGTAGGACTTGAATCTATAATGACTACTTCTTTTAAAAACAAAGGTGTGTTTTCATAACCTGGGCATTTGTTATTAACCCTGAAAACCTTGCTGAAACAAAAAGCATTTCTTATAATATGCTTACCTTTTATTTCAATCTAGCATTTGAAAAATAAATCTTGAATTGCTTTTATTGTTTCAGACAAATCAAGCAACACGTTTAAGTAGGAGAGTAAGAAATTAATTAGTTTGATTAAGAGGGAAACATGCATAGGCAGTTTTAAAGTACTTGGGTTTTGGCCTCTAGCAAAACCTTTCAACCCTCTCATTTGAGAAATGTTCTGCCTTAGGGTCTGGGTGATTCATAGACTGACAGTAAAATGCATGAGCCTTTCAAATTAAAGTCACTGGTTCAAATATGATTCAGGTCAGTAGTAAGTGAAAGTCATATTCCTAATGTATGCTCAGTGATCTGAAATACAGTTCTCAGGACCAGAGTCAGCAAATGGCTGAGCTGTCTAGAAACTAGGACTTGCAGGTCTTAACTTTAAGCATTTGGCCTTCAGAGGAGAGGCAATTTCCTGTGCTATCTGTGGCTTCTGCAACAGGGTCTAGGGAGAACTGGATTCCCCAGTATGTGGTTCTGCAGGCCAACACAGGGATCTCAGCATGCACAGGCTTGCTGAGAAATAAGAACCTACCACTAAGCAGTAGGAAGTATTGGTGGGGAGGGTGTTACTGAAATTGTCCCATTCCAGAGGTTTAGTGCCTATCTTAACTGTTGATAATAATGACAATGGATCACCTCCTTTCCTAACTGCTGCTGTAAGTTTTCAGCATATCCCAAGTCTGTCAGAAAGATTACCAAAACCTTTTCCTAGAATGGCTTCAACAAGAAGAGAGCCTACCCAGTTTGCTCTAACTTCACTCTTTCAAACACATATCCTGGGATTAACACAAAGCATGCTGTGAGATGTGGGTCTGCAGTACTTCAGCTAGGGTAGAGAACTGAACCAGGATCTCCTTTTTCCAAATGGAATATTCTAGCAGCTATGGAGACTAAACTATAGATAGAAGAGACATAGTTTATGCTTGCCTTCTTGCCCTCCACTTGGGATGTTATGTCAGTGTTGCACCTAGGTTTTTAGAATTGGTCATGAATTTTTATAGCAGTGTTAAACCATTAAGAGGCAGTCACAGCATTATGGCCTGAATTTCCAACTTCTTCTGGAAAGTAGGCTTGAAATAGGAGTGTTCCTGGAATCTGAGGTTAAGATTTGTTTTCCACTAGATTTTGTACTAGACAAACTTGAGCATGAACATTTGATGCCAGTAAACACATGTTCAATAATCATATTTGTAGCAACCATATGCCAAAATGCATTCAGTTAAAAATGTTTTTGTGTGACTTTCCAGGCAGAAACTCTCCACCAGTATCAGAGATATTTCAGCCCCTTTTAAGGAATGGTGTAGAGGTTGGGGTTTTTTTGTCATGGCTGAAAGCCAAAAAGGCAGTTGCACTTTTTCCATCTCTATTTCCTGGGTTGTCTTTTCTTTGTCATTCCTGAAGACATTCCTACCTTTAGGGCTTTAGGTATATTCAGGTAAGCTGCAATTGGTGAGGGAACTGCTCACTGTTCCAACAGTTTCAAGTGACTTGTAGAGTCATTTATCAAGCTGGCCTCTGGTGCTCACTGCTTTCCTTTGAGACTCCCAAAGACTCTAAGAGTTCCCTATTCAATTAAAACTCCATCTTGGAGAAGAAACAGTGGCTACTGACTTCATGGCTGTGGTAATTTCATGATTGCTTGAGGAAATTGGTGGCCAGCTGGGGAAACTATAAATCAACCATTTGTCCTCTTTCAAGTAGATGGTCCATTGATCACCTACTTAGTCAAGGATCTGACCTTGCACCTATAGCACTCTACTAAAATGGCAATTCATGCTGCATCTACTTGGAGCTATTAATGACCAAAATGGAAAAGGGTATGAAGAAACACTTTTTTTTTTTTGTTGTTTGTTTTTTTTTTGTTGTTTGTTTTTTTTTTGTTGTTTGTTTTTTTGTTTATTTTCAGAAGTGGAGGGGGAATGCATCCTTTAGAAAGAAGTTTTGCCAGAAGTTGTCTTCTGTTTATAAAACCTTTGTGACAGGATTACTCAGCCCTGCAAGAAGGTGTAAAAATACATTCTATAAATGCACATCTATTCCACTTTTTTTCCCTTGGAAAAATAATGAATTTGGTTTTAATCCAAAGCCATTTTGATCCATTTCTGCCTAAGGGCTTTTTTGCTGGTGGATTTTTCAGACCATTTTAGTTATGAAGCAGGAGAGGTTACTCTGGGTTGCTATTTGGACAGTATGTCTTGAAGCTGCAGGAAGGCTCCTTCAAAGTTTAGAGTTGCTAAACCTTTCTCCTGCTAGAAAACTTCTTCCATTCATCTGAACAATCTCTTTCAAAAGATGTGGCAGGCACTACAAAGTAGGCTTTTCTGCTGAAGGACAGAGGCTTATGGAAAGGCTGTATTTTAAGCTTAAATGTAGGGAATGGATCAACAATTGCACCTAAGGCATTTTCAATGGAGATATTCACAGACCTGTTCTTACACTGTGTGATTGGACTTACTGTTAAATTAGATCAATACTTGGCTTCTTTCCTGATGTACAATCGCACTCTGCTGAAAAGATCTTTTCTGTAATCCATAATTAGCCCTGCTGCTATCCCAATACTGTTGAATATCAGCCAGGTAACAAAGCGGGGAGCTGGATAGTCTGACTTGGGAGATTGTGGGACTGAAGAGTTTGTTTAATTTCTAATGATTTTACTTCATATCTCATATTCAAGACTGTAGAGCTGTGGGATGGGGTAGCAATTACTGGGTCTTGTTTAAATGAAATAAATAAAATCACATTCAGTAGCTTCATTGAGGTATATGCAAAATGTTATGTGCTGAAAAATGTGGGAGGTTGGGGGTGGGATGTAGATAAGATAGTAAAAAATAGTAAATAGCTCTGCAGGCATTTTGTTTGGGCTAGTAGAAAGACAGTGCTTCCTTACAGTACTTGTACAGGTTGTTCTTTCTTGATACAACAGTATTGCTTGGAGCAAGGACTGTTGGGATTCACAAGGAGCCTTTCCTTTTCTCCTCTCTGTATCTTTTTTTCCCCTCCCTTCACGACAATTCCTTCATTTTTTTTTCATGGAAAGCAGGTGTTGTAGACTTGCACAACTTTTGTCTTTTTACATATACAACGGTGTTTCTGCAACTGCTTCCAGGTATATGAGCTACTGATCCTTCTCCTTCTTGGGAAGGAAATTGTCAAAGCCAATCATCATGCATATTTCATGCAAGTTCCCTTTCTTAAGTGTAAATTACAAACTTTCAAAGCAAACTTGTTCATTATTTATAACATTCATTTCATAAGTGGCTTTCTTAGATGTAATAAAGCAGTTATTAGCAATTAAATATTGATGTCTAACAGCATCCTGGGCTTCTAAAGTATAAAAGAGCTAGATATGGTTTGCAGGGTGTTATCTCAAGTACTACTGAAGTGTTGAGCACAAAGTTATCTTATTACCCTAATAATGTTAAAAGCACTGTTTAGACGTTTAATTGATATCAAACAATATGTGATTGCATGTTGATTAGATACCAATTACAACAAAGTAGGAACTGACATTTGATAAGCCTGGTAACTGATAGCTTGCTTTTTTTTTTTTTTTTTTTATGGCAGTTAAATGACTAAATATCTCCTGGAGGGAATTATAAATCATTAGAAAATCAGTAACATATTTGGCAGCTTGTTAAGTGATCTGCAAACATGGGGGCTTCTGGCTGTGTTTCTGGAACTTGGGCATTTTCTCACAAACTGAGTCTGTCTTCAGCATAGAAACTTCGGATAACCAAATTTTCGGCTTCACAAGAGTTATGCTTTTCTTCACTAGCAAATTAATTTGGTAAAATGAAGCTATTAATATTTACTCATTTGATTAAACACACTAAAGCCAGATAATTCACAAGATCTTCTTATTCAGTTTTGCCAGCAGGCTTCCTATCTGAGAGCTGTTTCCTGGTCCTCGTTTAATCTACGTACATCCATATGCATATCTGCCAACACATTGATTTACATTTCTCCATGTACATTAAGATTCTTACTGTTATTAAATTACCTAGTGCCTTAAGACAGTGCAACTGAAAGGCTCAGATGTAAGCATGTAATTTTCTATTGCTGCAATGCAAGCAGTATGTTATTTTCCCACATGCGCTGTAGAACAAGGATTTTGTTTCATACTTGAATAGATGGATCACCACTCGATGGATGTTGTAACTGTGATGAGAGTTTAATACAAAAAGTAAATTAATGAGCATTAAGGAAGGAAACTTCTGAGGGAAGGAGAAAGAGATCTATGTGTCTGTACCTTGGTAAGGCTTCTCATCAAAATATTTCACCCCAAGGCTTAGTTGGACAACTTATTCTTTCAGGCTGTAGCACAGAAAGATAAGGGATGTGTGTTCTTGGAAAACTTAACAGGAAATACAATGTCTTGCTGTCTTTATCTTTGTGGAGTTATGTTTGCATATGCATAATTAGACATTTCAAACAGAATTCCAAAGCGAAAAGACTGGGAATACTCTTTCTGCCCAAGTTCCAGCATAGATTCTTCTGAATCTCCTATATCATTATGCTTCCTAAATACAAAGGAAAAAGCTCTCAGTCCTGTAATTGACACTTGGCAGCCTTTCCTCTGTGTTGAGCCAGAAGATAGCTGCCAGGATGAGAGGAAGTGCTAGTGAAACACAATGACCAGTTTCCCTTTTTCTCCTCTCTGACCAGAGCTCATTCTTACTGCCTTGAGTTTCTTAAGACAGCTGATTGCTCATTTGGGGATGGCTTTCCCCCTTCATGTTTGCTAGCCTGCAATGGTTCTGGCCTTTTGTCCTCTGCATTGGTAGTAAAGAATATACATGGCTTATAATATTTCTGAGTAACTCACAAGGAACAAAGGAAGCATTTCTGTCAAATAACAGATGATGGTGATATTTGTCTGAATTCACAGTTTCTGTGTACGTGCAGCTATGCAGAGCTACCTTTTAAAATCAGACCTCTTATTAGCTTCTCAAGCTCCTGAAGGTTGTGTCCCTATGACATATTTGCTCAGAGAGCTGATTCATTTTTCATATGGCAATGAGAATAGCTGTGGTTAGCATTTTTCTTTATGAAATTACATTTTTGCTTATAGACAAAAAATGATGAATCCATCACAATGCAAGAAAGCTTGTCAGTGAAATGCTGTAAATGTCAACAAGTATTATCATGATGTCATGTCAAAATTAACTTAAAATATCTTTATTATATGCAAATGAAATGTTTCTTTGGGAAACGTTCCGTTCTGTGTCAACTTCGTTACCTAAACTGCCTTTGATTACTTTGTGTAATATCTCTCTGTAATTCATATACGTTCAATAAGCACTATAGAATCACTGTTATGTTTTCTCCAGAGGGATGATAGATTATTATGTCCTGCAATGTGTACAACATAGCAGGTAGCTTTCAGCTATTGTTTGCATAGCTGGGTTATTGCCATTTGTTTAAAAATATCTTGCTAGAGGAGTAGTCCCATGGCTGGGAGGATGGTTAGAATTGTAGATTTGAGTATGTTTAGAGGGTTGTTTTTTTTTTTTTTTTTAAAGTTGTCACTGAGCCACTGATCACTTTGTATAAACTATTTCAAGTGCTACTAAAGCCAACAGCAATCTTGCTCTTAGTTAAAATATTGAACAGGTTGTTCTTTTCCTGTGTTTCCGATGCTAAATACATAATCTTCCAGCTCTTCTGTGTAGAAAGCTGTTTCCTGGTGAGAGAAATCTATCAGATGGACACAAAAAAGTTGGACAGGAGGTGCTGTGGGGTTTTGTGTGGTTTGTTTGTTTGGGGGGGTTTGTTGGTTGGTTTTGGTTGCCTTTTGGGGGGGGGAGTTGTTTATTTGGGTTTTTTTTTTGTTTGTGGTTTTGTTTTTGTGGTTTTTTGTTTGTTTGTTTGTTTTTTTGTTTTTTTTTGGTTTTCAAGGGAGAAAGAAAAAAAAGTCCACGCAGGCAGGAATTTTGACTCAGTTTTCCAACAGAGAAACTTGTGTAGAGTTCAGGATCAATTTGTGCAGCTTTACTTACAGTGAAATGCTCTGTGAAATTATGTTGATTCAATGGCATATCACTTCAGAAGAGAAGAAATAAAAACAATCTGATGCTGCAACATTCCATTTCAATGTTTCCCAAATGGTGTTTTATTTTTTTTGACTGTGATTTGGATGTTTTGTCTTTAGATATATTGATACAGACTGGAGAAGTAAAAATCAAAATAAGGCTTTCCAGTTTTCCTGCAAAAATGTTTTGATTAGTCAAAAATGAAAACAAATAATCCCTCTTTGCCTTCCCACCTACAATTTGTCTTCAAAATGTTTAAGCTTTAATTTTATTTCCTTATATTACATGAAGCAAGAGATCTGAGTTAAAAAGCTTCTGTTGCCTAACTGCTGCTTTCTGCATTGCTTTAACTGTGCTCTCTGTGCCTTATTGTACCAAAAACTGTTAAACTTATTTAAAATAAATATGTAATTGCTGTTAATCTTGCAACTAAATACAGTATAGTGTGAAAGTCACAGAAGTGTTGACTTACAATTTCTAACCCACTGTAATGCAGTATAGTCTTTAATTTTTTCCCCTAGGCCTCTTGCAGGCTAGATTTCCTACTCGTGTTTCTCATGGTGAGTTTCCCATACACTTGAAAGATGTCACTGAGTTCTTTTGAGCAAGGAATCATCCGAAGTGGAGTAAAGGTGTCACAGCCTGTCCCTGACTCTTCACTAAGTAAAAAAACTTCCCCTTGGAAAACTTTGGAGAAACTCTTCTGTTTGCAGCAAGTACATTGTTTCTTCAGTTAAGTAGCTCATGTTCCTTGATATTATTATAGCTTTGAGTAATCAGCGTCATGCTTAAATTGTTGGGGTAACTTCTGTGTCTATCAGAGAACCTCAAGTTCTGCTTGTGGCTCAGCAGGAATTGTTGAGGGGGGAAGAATCCCATCATAATCTGCTGGAAGTAATCAAAAGGCTAACAAGGGTAATAGTTCTTCAACTGGAGAGTAGACATGGTGTGGATAGGTGAAATTCTGGCTCCATTTGCGTCACACTTGGTACAAGTCCATAACTGACACAACTGTAACCCTACAGAAACTGAAGGTGAGGTGACAGAAGCAAGTGCCATTTCAAATAGCCTTGCTGCCTACAAGATGAGACAGCCATACAGTGCAGTACTTTGTTAACACACTTTTCCTTTCCAATTTGGATGAAGATGACAAGAACAGAGGGATTTTAAGAGCTTTCCACTTTGTCATTCTTCCTAACCTGCCACATCCTGATCCACCTTAAGAAAGGGTCTCTTTTTTATTTTTTATTTTTTATTTTTTATTAAGAGATGAGTGGATCTGGATGCTGTTGGGATCTTTGCTGCTTTGTTGTTTCAATTTTTCTGCAGCACTTTCTTTCCGTGCGAACTTGTACATACATGCAATTTGCCAGTAAGTTTATTTTTTTTTTCAGTTAGCTCTTTTCCTTATAGTACAGGATATATGACACTGAAATAGCAATGTGGTTCTCAAAATCACTGAGTTCTTTCGGTGTGGGGAAAGAGCCAAATCTTGTCTTCAGTAGTTTAGCTGCTGATCTTTTGCTTACCAGAAATCACTTTTTGAGATCATATCCTGCCAGCAGTGTTATTGTCTGGATGTATATGCTCTGCTCTAGCTGCACTGTAAATTGGTTATGTGGGACATGCTGCCTTAGAAGAGCACTATTTACACTAGTGTAAAGTATGGAGGTGGGGGTGATGTGATGGCATTAAAAATCCCTAGTTTCTCAGCTTGTATTTCGAGAAACATCGTAAGCTTATATTCCTGCTCTCAGTAGTTGAATGATCTGTTGCAATAAAGAATGCTTATTATAAAATTCAAATTTAATCTAGTATGTTGAAGTGCTGAAATCTACCTATCAGAAAAAAACATCTTTCCTTTTATACAAGCTTCTTAAACTTAGACAAGGGCAGAGAGTGTGGGAACAAGAAGCCAGCTAGGCCCATTAATCTTTTCTGGATCATAAAAATAAAAATATCATTTACTTCCCTGGGATTTTTTTGAATAGTGTGAAAGTAACAATCTAAACACATTAGACAGGTCTGCCAGAAGGGAAGTTAAAAACATTTTGGTTAAGAGCTAGACAGGATTCTTTTACCTGAGAATGGGGTGAGGGGGGTGGGAGGGAGGGAGAGAAGCCCACTAAAACCCTGAAAAACTGCTGCCTCCCAAAAAAAGTTTGGAGAAACTGCCCAGGATGTTGGAACAGCTCTGTATCTTTTTGCAGCAGAGCAAACAAACTGCACTTCCAAAATTGTACTCAATTTTACTGATGTTGAGTGGAATTAGGTGGTTAAGATCTGTCTAACAAAATTAAATACTGATAAGTATGTAAGAAGTATCTCCTCTCCAACACAATTTAATTCTGTTCTCTTTTCCAAGAACAAAATAGTCCAGGTCTAGTATTTCCTTGTCCTGCACTCTTTGCAGCATGTGTTTCAGCACAGGAATGGAATGTATAAAATGTACAAATGGCTGTACAAAACCTGAGGAAAGGATTGAAAGCCTTGCCATCTGAGAAGTCTATCTAAACAATGATTTAATGAATAATCCTTTATTTCAAACCCAGTAAGTAGCAGTCTTTCTAAATAAATATGCCCTTAAGCTGAGAGTAAAGGTGATGAATTGTATAAAGGGTATCTTTTCAGTTTAAGTGTTTGAAGATAAACTTTTGAATAAAACCAGTGAATTAGAATCAATCCCTGAAAACAAACTAGTAAAAAATAGATAACCTTCCATAAAACCAAACAAAGCTACAAGACATAATATGAGCTCACTGTTCTTTTCCATGTTCTGTTTTAGTTCACTGATTATATATTTGTGTATTGAATCTCTCATCTAAGAGACTCTGTACCATAAACACCCTGAACTACTGTTTGCACTTCCTTACCTTTTCCCTGGGAAGTGAAGTGCATGTACTGCGCCTTTTATAAATAGAAGCAAGGACTGCTTGAAGAAACTAAAACCTCAGCTTATAAAAAAACAACTACAGAAATCTCACTCCAGAAACATCCACAAAAACTGGATCCCCAGTACATTTATTTGAGTAGTACCAATACAGATTTCTGAAGTATTACTTTTTCTAATGAACAATGAGTCATCTAAGTTTGTTGTATTCAGTTGATTTGACAATGCATGTTGCAGCATGGGTGCCCACTTAAAACACCTTGTAGCTTCTATCTGGCCCCACTGCTAGGTCTCCCTTTGGGATCCAGGGTATAGGTTGTGCAGGGGATGGAGAAAACTGGTGCACATCCAGGTTTTTGTCTTCATATGGGATATGGTAATGTTCCATTGCCAGCTTATTCTGCATTTTAATGACGCTAGATGGCATTTCAGACTCTAATGCTAGCTGAAAATTTCAGCATCAAAGAATTAGCAGCCCCATTTCAGGAAAAGCGTGGTCCCCTCTTCTGTGCCTTTTTTGCTAATAGAAATTGTATTCCACATGCCAGATGGTTATTCACTGGATTTAGCACTATGTCCTGGAATCCAAATGTTTCCTGTACTTCATTCTTCTTCATCCTGTATGTTATGAAAATATTTAACCTGTCATGCCCTTTGGGTACAGACAGTCCTCCATTCTTTCAACAGTTTCTACAAGACAATTGTTATCCCTTGTTAAAGTTACAAGTTGTTTTGTTTTTTTCTTCTTGAGTCCAACATAGTATTTATTGTGGAAGTGGGGTGTTATAGGGACAATTCTCACTTCTATTAGAAGAATAAAGTGGTAGTATTGAGTCTGCAAAGATTGGCAAGAAATGGAGCTTATATGTAAATTTATTAATACTATATTTATTATTTATAGGCATTTTGGGTTTTTGTTTGGTTGGTTTTTTTAGAAGCTGTCCTCCATTCCCCTGATATTGTGTCTTCCCTTGATTGCCTGCCTCCAATTCAGTCTGATGTGAAAAGTGCACTTGGGCTGCAAAATTTCCATTGAAACATTTTGACTACAAAATGTCCTAAGACATATATTATTATTATTTCTTCAAGATCAGTCATGATGGAGTCAAGTCTAGAGAAAGACGAAGGCTCTCTGCAGATTTACGTCTTCTGATAATACTCAGTACAACATGAGTACTTTGCAAATGCAGCTCTTGGACACAAATGTTTCCAAGATACACTTATTTCTTCAAACCCAACATGACTGCTATTATAACATAATTCCTATTCCTAACATAACTCCTATTTTGACAGCCTAATTCCCAACTTCTTTGTGACTGTGATAGCTATTTGTAAAAGCAGATATTTTTAATAATACAAGACAAATATGAAACAATGTCAAACTAGTAAACAGGGGAAACAATTACTTTCATTTTGCTAGTCTCATGTTAGTATTTTGGTTCAATTAGGTCAATATTCCCTTGTGCTGTAGATTGAAGGTACCTGGGAGGATTAGCCAATATTCCTGCAATAATCAGACCTGTTTATGGAGACTACCCATTTGTTTTGCAAAAACATGAGGTAGTTTCTCACAAAGTTTTCTGTCCCTTGGACTGCAGTCTTTACCAAAGTATTGAAAGTGAGCATCTATTACTTCACTTCTGAGATCAAAGGAGAGGACTTGTTCACTGTGTCATGTAATCGCCTCTCTTGTTGCAACCTGACATCTAAACCACCCCTGCAGGCTTGAATTTCATAATAATAATAAAAAAAGCATCTGAGATGTGCTGGCTCCATTTAATTTGGTGGGGAGGAGGGGGTGGGTGGGGGAAGGTGTGAGGAGTCAAATGCAAAATGTTCATCCATCTGTCGTGGTTTAAGCCCAGGCCGTAAATCAGAACCACGAAGTCCACTTCCCCCCCCACCTTTCTTCCCAGAGGGATGGGGAGGAGAATCAAAAGAATGCAGCTCCCACTGGTTGAGATAAGAACAGTTTAATAACTAAGGTATAACACAAACCACTATTGCTACCACCAATAATAATAATGATAAGGGAAATAACAAGCAAGAGAATACAACTGCTCACCGACCGGTACCTCACCCCCACCCTGCAGTGATCCAGCCCTTCCGGGAACTCTCCGTTCTACATCCTGGGCATGACGTGCTGTGGTATGGAATACCTCTTTGGCTAGTTTGGGTCAGGTGTCCTGTCCCTGCTTCCTCCCGGCTTCTCCTCCTCCCTGGCAGAGCATGAGACTCACAAAGTCCTTGCTCAGGGAAAACATTCTGACCCACAACTGAAAACATCGGCTTTATCAGTATTATTCCCAGGCCAAAAGTCAAAACACAGTGCTGCACCAGTAGAAAAAATGACTGCTACTGCTAAACCAGGACACCATCTCAGAGGCTGTCGTCAAGGCTGTGATTCAGCGAATGACTTGTTCCTTTTCTGACCTGAACTTTGTTCCAAACCCATGTTTTTGCTTGCATTCCAGCCAGAATGCTTTCCATCTGGTTAGGATCTGTGGTGCTGCTGGGGTGGGGTGTCAAACAGCATGATGTTTCTCCACTTACTTGCTTAGCTCTTTGTGGTTTAATGTTCAGGTCATTTAAATATCTTCACAAGGGTGTCTGAAAGCATTCAATGCTGAAGCACCTTTGAAGACAAGACTATTTTAGACATTTAAGTACTTCAAGCAGTGCATACCAGACTATAATTCTTAAATTTAATAAAAAGGAGGTGTGCTTCTAGATTTTTTTTTATACATGCAAGAAGTTAAGATTGAATTATAACCTGGAACTTCAATTTTCCACCAGTATGTTTGTGCTTGATTACACTTAAATAGCTTTGTCCTGGTTTTATCCATTTCCATTACTTCTGATTTGGGGATCTGAACCCAACTCCTTTTCAATCACCACATTAAGGAAGAATGAACTTAATTTCATAGTGACAGAAACCAGAGAATAACAGCAGTGATGGAACTGGCTTCAGCAAACAACAATCCAACACCAGTTGGTGTCCACAGTTGTGGACTAAATGAAATCAACAAACATTTATAGGAATGTTCCACAGACTAAGGGAATGGTATCTGTGTGTATGTATCAAAAGACAGGACAGATGATGTATTGGAAAGTGCATAATGTAGATGGTATGGAAAAAAGGGTGGATACAGTCCTGGTTTTGGCTGGGACTTAACATGTTTCCTAGCAGCTGCTGCAGTGTTGTGTTTCGGCTTTGGTCTTAGAACAATACTGATAACAAGCTGATGTTTTAGTTGTTGCTCAATAGCACTTACCCTCATCAAGGATTTCTCAGTCTCTCATGCTCTGCCAGTGAGGAGGAGTACAAGAAGATGGGAGGAAGCAGAGACAGGATGCCTGACCCAAACTAGCCAAAGAGGTATTCCATACCACAGCACATCATGCCCAGTATATAAACTGCGGGAAGTTGGCCAGGAGCTGCCAATTGCTGTTTGCGTCAGCCTGGGTACCGGTCAGTGGGTGGTGAGGAGTTGTGTTGTGCATCACTTGTATTTATTGGGTTTTATTGTCCTCTCTGTCTCTTTCCTAGTAGTACTGTCATTATAATATTTTACTTTATTTCAAATACTAAATTGTTCTTATCTCAATCCAGGGGTTTTACTTTTTTCCAATTCTCCTCCCTCTCCCACTGGTGGGGTGTAAGATAAGGAGTGAGTGAACAGGTGTGTGATACTTGGTTGCTGGCTGGGGTTAAACCATTAGAAGCTCATGTAATTATTTACCAATTCAGTGGAGTCTGCTGCAACTTATTCTTAGGTTAGACTTGATATTTACAGATAAAACTTTGTTTTAAACATAGCAAAGAAATTACAGTTTTTGTGAGGTGGGAAGAAAAGGATCACAGTAATCATTCTTTCACAGCCTTCTGTGGGAGGAGAAAGACTGTACATGATTCCATAGGAATATGGAAATGATAGGGAAATTATCTGCAACATTTTGAATAATGACTTGACATACATTAGAATATTGTTGCACTGCTGCTTTTGCTATGTAACAATGTCTGTTGTGCGCCAGCGGGTAGGCACAGTTGTCAAAAGGAAAGGGAATTATCATTTGTTTGTTTGTGTGTGCGTATAGACAGTAGCAGTTTGAGTAAAACCAGGCATTCCGGTGGCAGGAAGGGCCTGGCTGTTTAATGGAAATGCACATTTTGAGTGAACTGACAAAAGCATCTTACTACTTAAATGTGTACATTCCTTGTTTTAAAGTCAGTCAGGAAACAGGGACACATTAGCATTAGAAACAATATTGGCAAGGAAGGAAAAGAGGTAGAGTAATTGATTTTTAAATTTTTACTTAATGAAAAGCTGTAGATGAGTGTTGGGCAGTTTTGTTGTTTTTGGTTTTTCCTTTTTTGGGGGTGGTTTTTTTGGGTCTTTTTTCTTGATATTTGGTGTTGTTTTACCAGGGGCTTGCAGATGAAGAATGCAAGGTCTTTGATCTATTGATCAGAGGATCAGAAAAGGGTGTCTGGAAAGCTCCTTTGAGAGCTCTGGTAGCAGGGCTTGTCAGGGGATCACCCAGGCTTAATGAAGTTGCATTAACAAAACCAATACTAAGGTGAGAGTTTCCTCCAAACCTGCAGGATTGTTGCCTTACAAGCAGTTAAGGTTATTTCTCTGAACAAAAGCTTCCTTTCCTTCTTTGCTCCAACTCAAAGGCAAAGCAGGGATACCCTGAGCCAGAAGGTGGCAGGCAAAGCCCTTTTGTCCTGCACACATAACAGAGAACCAGTCATTTTAAATATGATTGTTTACTAAAGTCAAAGCATAAATTTTCCTTATGTTAAGTCTGGAAGATATGGTTTTGTTTTTTTTTCTTTCACAGCTTGAAATATACTTGCAAACTTCTTATGTAAAATTGAACAAATGTGGCATGAGTCCAAGTCAGCAAATCCCCAAAGCAGTGATCCAGCTGACACAGAAGTTGCATGGAGATTCTGGTGATAGCTTGATGTTGAGCTAATACTCCTCATCTGATGCTGCTCCAGCAGACTGTTGTTTTTTCTTGGGGCAAGGAAGGATTTTGTTTGGCTGCAGTCACCTATGAGGCTTGTTCTTCAGAAGACTGGAGGATAACATTGTCTTACTGTAACATGTTTCACAGTATCACAGTATGTTAGAGATTGGAAGGGACCTCAAAAGATCATCTAGTCCAATTCCCCTGCCAGAGCAGGAACACCTAGATAAGGTTACATAGGAATGTGTCCAGGTGGGTTTTGAATGTCTCCAGAGAAGGAGACTCCACAACCTCCCTGGGCAGCCTGTTCCAGTGTTCTGTCACCCTCACTGAGAAGAAGTTTCTTCTCAAGTTTAAGTGGAACCTCTTGTGTTCCAGTTTGTACCCATTACCCCTTGTCCTATCATTGTTTGCCACTGAGAAGAGCCTGGCTCCATCCTCATGACACTCCCCCTTTATATATTTATATACACTAATGAGGTCACCCCTCAGTCTCCTCTTCTCCAAACTATAGAGACCCAGCTCCCTCAGCCTTTCCTCATAAGGGAGATGCTCCACTCCCTTAATCATCTTAGTTGCCCTGCGCTGGACTCTCTCCAGCAGGTCCCTGTCCTTCTTGAACTGAGGGGCCCAGAACTGGACACAATATTCCAGATGCGGTCTCACCAGGGCAGAGTAGAGGGGGAGGAGGACCTCTCTCGACCTACTGACCACCCCCCTTCTAATACACCCCAGGATGCCATTGGCCTTCTTGGCCACAAGGGCACAGTGTTGGCTCATGGTCATCCTGCCATCCACTAGGACCCCCCAGGTCCCTCTCCCCTACACTGCTCTCTAACAGGTCGTTCCCCAACCTATACTGGAACCTGGGGTTGTTCCTGCCCAGATGCAGGACTCTACACTTTCCCTTGTTATATTTCATCACGTTACTCCCTGCCCAATTCTCCAGCCTGTCCAGGTCTCACTGGATGGCAGCACAGCCTTCTGGCGTGTCAGCCACTCCTCCCAGCTTAGTGTCATCAGCAAACTTGCTGACAGTACACTCAATTCCCTCATCTAAATCATTGATGAATATATTAAATAATACTGGTCCCAATACTGACCCTTGAGGCACTCCACTAGATACAGGCCTCCAACTAGACTCTGCCCCATAGACTACAACTCTCTGGCTTCTCTCCTTCAGCCAGTTCGCAGTCCACCTCACCACCTGATCATTCAGACCACACTTCCTCAATTTAGCTATGAGGATGCTGTGGGAGACTATGTCAAATGCTTTGCTGAAGTCAAGGTAGACCACATCCACCGCTCTGCCATCATCCATCCACCGTGTTATTTCCTCATAAAAGTCTATGAGGTTGATCAAGCATGACTTCCCCTTGGTAAAGCCATGTTGACTGCCCCTCATAACCCTCTTATCCTTGACATGCCTTAAGATGGCACCAAGGATAAGGTGTTCCATCACTTTCCCAGGGATGGAGGTGAGGCTGACCGGTCTATACCGGTCTATTACCCGGGTCCTCCTTCTTGCCCTTTTTGAAGACTGGAGTGACATTTGCTTTCCTCCAGTCCTCAGGCACCTCTCCTGTTTCCCAAGACTTGGTAAAGATGATGGAGTGTGTTCTAGCAATGACTTCCGCCAGTTCCCTCAGCACCCGTGGGTGCATCCCATCTGGACCCATGGATTTATGGATGTCCAGATTGCTCAACTGGTCTCTAAACCATTCCTCATCAACTAAGGCAAACTGCTCCATTGACCTGACTTCATCTGAGGTCTCAGGAGTACAGGGCTCTTCAGGACTGCCTCCGGCAGAGTAGACTGAGACAAAGAAGGCATTCAATAACTCTGCCATCTCTGTATCTTCTGTCACCAGGGCACCCACCCCATTCACCAGTGGGCCTACCTTGCCTCTGGTGTTAGTTTTATCTGCCATGCATTTGAAAAAGCTCTTTCTGCTGTCCTTGACCCCTCTTGCCAGATTTAATTCTAAGGAGGCCTTAGCCATCTTAGCTGCCTTCCTACATCCTCTAGCAGCAGCCTTATATTCCTCCCAAGTGGCCAGCCCCTCCTTCCATGACCTGTAAACTCTCCTCTTCCACTTGAGCATACCCAGCAGTTCCTTATTTAGCCACGCAGGTCTCTCGGCCCTCTTCCTTGACTTCCTACGTGTTGGGATGCTCTGCTCTTGAGCTCGGGGTCCTTACTGGGGTTTAGTGATCAAGCTATATAGACATTATTAACTCTGCTTTTGGGGCTAGACAGAGACTAGCTATGAAAAAAGTCTCTGGGGTAAAGGTCTAGGATTCTTCCATTAGCACTATAAAACATTGGAGACCTCTGCTAGGTGGATGATGTAATTTTTCTTGCAGTGTTTTGTTTTGTTTGTTTTTTTCTTTTTTTCCCCCCTGTTTGATATGTGTAAAAAATTACTTGGTATAGGACAGAAGATAGAAATATGAGTGTTGGTGAGAAGGCCAAGAGACTGACAACAGTAATGATAAACTGACTTTAACAACTGGTGAAAACGAATTGTGAATATTAAAGAATCTTGTTACCTTGGTAATTTAGCAACAGTGAACTGCAGTGAAGAGATGGGAATAAAAGTAGCTTGTACATATTAACAGATCAAGGCAAATCTGAAGCCAGAGAAGTCTGTCCATAAATGTGGTGTATCCCAGGGGAGCCTTACAGTCTCTGTTAAGAAAATGGTTAATAAACAATAATGGCAGCACAACTCCAGGACTGACATGATACATGAAGTTCCCCTCCTGTACAATGCCATCTCTGCTGCAGAAGAACTTCTTAAACATGTTAAGTGCTGTCGTGGTTTAAGCCCAGCTGGTAACTCAGAACCACGCAGCCACTTGCTCATTCTCCCTCTTCTTCCTCCCCCCGCTCCTGGAGGGATGGGGAGGTGAATCGAAAGAATGTAACTCGCACGGGCTGAGATAAGAACAGTCCAGTAACTAAGGTATAACACAAAACCACTACTTCTAGCACCAATAATAATAATGATAAGAGAAATAACAAGGTAAGAGAATGCAATCACTCATCACCTGCCAACTGATACTCAGCCCGACCTGAGCAGTGATCTAACCCTTCTGGATAACTCCCTTCAGTTTATATACTGGGCATGACGTGCTGTGGTATGGAATACCCCTTTGGTTAGGTTGGGTCAGGTGTCCCGTCTCTGCTTCCTCCCGGCTTTCCCCCCTCCCTGGCAGAGCATGAGACTCAGAAAATCCTTGGTCAAAGTAAACATTACTGAGCAGCAACTAAAAACATTGGTGTTATCAGCATTGTTCTCAAGCTGAAAGTCAAAAACACAGCACTGCAGCAGCTACTAAGAAGGAGAAAAATGATTCCTATAGCTGAACCCAAGACAAGTGCCCAGTGTTGCTGGGTTAGGTACCTGATGCCTAATGTTTGCCTTAGTGGGTTTCCCTATTATGTCACATTGAGGACAATGACCTGTAAACTTCCCAGGTGTCAGGTTCCGTCTTAAGTTCCTTTCATAGTTATTTACTAGATCTTTACTCTTTATGCCTCCTCACTATCTTGCAGCCAGGTAAATTACTAATTTGTTCTCTGATGATGACAATCTAGCTAGTTCAGACACTTAAGGGAGTGAAAGCCTTGAGATTACCTTGGAATCGAAGTCTTCCATGGAAAAATCATTCATGGCTCAGAAACATGCAGGTCAGTTTTATGCAGTAAATGAGACTTTTACACTGATTCTTACCTGGCAAAAATACCTGTAACAGGGAATCCAATCAGAGGTGTTGTTTCCTCTATTCTGTTTTTGCTATCATGCTTTTTGCTTCTATCAGGAATAGGTAAAATCTGTGACTGAGTTGTTCAAGTAGCAGAAATAGTAGATTCGCACTAGAATTAGGGACATTTTGTGGAAGTTTCACTGAGGGATGTAAACTTGACTTTTTATTTGAAGCATATTTGTCTGCAGATTTCTAAGAGTTTCTGCCTCTTGCTTCCAGTTGTTACAGCCTGTTTCAGAACAAAACCAGACACCTTTGAACTACAGAAGGTTCTGTTTGCAGAATGTTCCTAACTGTCACTGCAATGTCATAGCTAACATCAGGAGAGGTAGCTGTGAGACTAGCTGTTGCTTTTGTTGTGTGTTACCCGAGCTAGACACCTCCGAAATTTTTCTTGGGGTGTATGGAAAGAAATTATTTTCCTTTAATTTATTAGAAGGAGGAGGCTATTTTTACAAACATCCTAAAAATGTGCTCTGAAATATAGTTCTTCTAGTTCGCAGACCCTTCTGTGATGGAAATATGTTTTAATCAAGTCTTACCCTGTTGTAAGACTATTTCCTCTGCTAAAGAGGATGGAAAGATCAAGGTCCCATTTCCATTCTTAAAGCCAAAGGCACCAAGTTCATTAAAATTGCCTTGTGTACACCCTGCTAAAGCTGAAGAAAAACAGTATCTCCTTTTAATTTAGAGATGTTAGAGGCTACATCATCTGTGATGGACAAAGGATGGTCTTGGAAGCTCTGATTGCAATATTTGTGATCATTGCATTCATATTTGATTTTTGTCTTTCAAAATCCCCAAAACAAGAAAAAAAAAGGAGCCCTGAAGACACCACTCAAGTCACAAAACGTCGTTTATAATTTAAGTCATTAATAGGTATCTCCATTATGCTGTAATTATTTATTGGTTTTTTTTTTATTTAGTATAACCATTATGTACAGCATTCATTGAACTGATGCGGTAGTCAGCAGATTTTAAAAGTATCTTATCTGACCTATTTTTATCATCGGAAGCCAGTTGTATAAAGCAATGAGATTATGAGTTGTTATAAATTAAAGAAGAAAAGTTGGCAGAAATAATTGGTAGAATGTGGTGGTTTCCACCTGCACTCTGAAAAAGCATGTGTGAGCCAAGCCCTACCAAAACCCTTCCATAATATTTCTATTTCTTTAAAATTGCTCCAGTTTCCCAATAGCCCATCTAATCTTATATCCTGTCACACAGAATGGCCATCACACAGATGCATCAGAGGACAATCCAAAATCTGTGTAATGAAGATAACCAGTTTGAGGCAGCTTTTCCTCTTGTTCAGAGGCAGCTAGCACTGTGAAGCAGCACTTTTTTTTAGTCCCACAGCTGAATGTGAAGTACAGCCTTGGAAAAGAGACAAAAGTTAATTTAACTACTAGTTTGTGGGGTACACAGGTTACCACTGGCTGAGTACCTCTTATTCACCATTTGAATTTGACCCTAAAATTTTCACTCATTCTTACTTCATATCCCCTTTCTACCATGACACCTACCACGCCATCAAAACAAAGCAAAACAAAACCTTGCAGAGAGATTTAAAGAACTGGCACTTTCAAAGATAAGCAACAAACAGCAGCAATTTTGAAGTGTGAGTGTGTTTGTTTTTAGGGGGAAGGTTAGTGCAACCATTTTTCTCCACTAGGCAGGAGATTTTGCAGTATTTAATATATGTATGCACACAAATGTGTGAAAGAATTTTATGCATTGTTGAATCAAAGTAAGCCTTGGTTTTCTTTTGGAAATCTTAGGTTAATAATAAAATATGGGTTTAGTATCTAAAATGATATTGGGGAAATTATGAAATAGGATTGAATGCTTATGCAAAATAAAAACCTGTGGATGAACCTGACAAATTCCTACCACTGTAATTTGAGGCTGGGCAATAATCCTTTGTGAAGTTTCAACAACCCTTGCTCATTGTTCCCACAAGTCTCTTGGTGGACCATGTGGTTTTACAGAAACAGAACTTGCTCTACCTTATCTCTCTCATTCAATGATCTTTAATCAAATAGATGAATGAACTTGAGGAACCTACAGGTCTTAGACTTGCGGGCTTGCTTTGCTTTTCTTTAGGGTAATAGTGCTGTGAGTAAAGCTACCCTATCATTCTCTAAGGAGCCTGCACAGTAAATACAGCCCAGTACTGTTGGCTGTGTGACTTATAATGTAACTGTCATACATGCTGACTTTTCACGCATAGCCCTTGCAAAATTTGTGGATGGGTTCTTTAAGGATCTAAGAAAGCTCAAAATAGAAGTGAAGTGTTTTCGAGGTAGAGGTCAAAGCCCCCTCCCTTTTCTATATCATGCATGCAGAGTAAATATATGCTCCTTTAGAATCTCTGAAAACTCAAATTCTCTCTTAGGCAAACACTAAAGCAGTATCTTTTTGGGCTTTTACTTCCAGAAGCTGTCATTGAAGACAAACCTGCAGGCTATGAAAGAGAGAGCAGAGGATCAGCCATTCGGTGTCCTTGGGGAAAGACAAATATATTTTGCTGAGGTGGATGGGGAGGAGGAGGAGGACAGGGGTTGCCAGAAAGCACATTTTTATGGTAACTGAAGTAATGAATTCAAATGAAAGAAATAAAATAGAGGTTTAGAGTGGAAGTGCTATTTCAGTTTTAAGTACAGTATTGCTACTGCAAAGTTGTAAATTAAAACAGGGTAGTTAGGTAGGAAAAAATAAAGCAATAAAGACAGTCCTTGTTAATAGGAAACTTGTAGGAGCCCAGCCTCTAATAATTGAAGAACATACATGCTGGGGTTGTCTTGCCTCTGCTCTCAGCTAGTAATTAACAGGGTTGGCAGAAAGCTGTGAGGAGCAACTTGCGCAGCAGGAAACTTATTTTTGCTATCGTTTAAATGCTTGGTTCTCTGATCTTGGGCTGGAGATCTGTAGCTGATTCCTGTGGTGCGCTTTTCTGAAAATGATACTTGTAGAAATTCATAGGTCACTATGCAGTCTTCAGTAAATATTTCTCATGTTTTTTGCCTACTTTTTTTTTATCTTCAGCTGCTGTAGGCCTCCATACCCATCGTGGTGACACCAAGTTATTGAGACCTTGAAATTCTACCATCTTGTTCTGCCCAAGAAGGGAGAAGTCTCTGGGAACATCAATTTTATAATATTTTTTTCCCCTTTCTGTTTTATTTTCTTGTGAATAGACATTCCTTTTCAAGAATTCATGGAGGGCTAGGGGTGCTAGACTGAGAGATGGAGGAAAAAAAACCCACAGAAACTGGTCTGAAAAAAAAAAAAAATATTCAAAAGAAAAGAAATAACCAGTCAATAGGTATTTTACAAATGGCTTATAGGCAAAGGATAAATAATGGACAAATCTCACTGAATGGAGAATGTTTCTTTTGATTTAGTGTTACAGTAGATGGAACTGCAAGATTCAAACACAACCTCACTGACTTTTTGCTGCTCTGTAGTTCATTACCACTGCTTCATTGCTAATGCTCACAAGTGCTCATTCTGGCCAAGAAGTTGCCTATAAACCTTAAAAAGAAGCTGAGTTAAGGAGCTGTTAAATCCCAGGAAGTAATGCACATCATTAGTTTAGAGCTTCCTCTGCTCTAGTATGTAATAAAACAATACATTTTCTCTAGAAACCACTTTTCATCTCAGAGCACACACATGTATTTATACTGCTTTGAAGGGTACAGGCTAGATTTCCAGCTTGTGTGTATTCATGTGAGTCTCAAATGAGAGTGCTATGCTTATTTACACTTAGTGAAAATGTGTTCCTGTACATAAAGTACCAGCTATATATTGTCTTAAAACTGTCTTATGTCTAATACACAATGAATAGAAGAATGAAAATGGAACAAACTGTAATAGAGGATATCTGAATATCTGTAATGCTGTAGATGAAATTGCATGGGTTGAAGTTGGTTGACTTTTGGCTGTTTTCTTGGGTAGCTCAAAATCTGATGCATAGAAGGATGAATGCATCAGACCTGCTTCCTTCCTGTGGCAAAACAGAAATGCTTCTATGGCTCTGATGTCACAGATAAAACGTGTGGCTCAAGGTTAAGACGTTCTTGTCACAGAAAGCTGATGCGTCTAGAGACTGGATGCAATTGCATAATTGCTTTCAAATATCATCCTACTGCTGCTTTCATCGGTCTAAGCTTTTTGAAGAAACAATTCTTCAAAATTGAGGGGACATCAATGAGTTTCTGGCTAGAATTTGTCATCTTCTGATGATGATTGATTCAGGCAGGATGTCTCTAAATAACTTGTAGGCACCTCATGAAACAGAACTTATTTTGCTTGCAAGGGAAGGGTTTGAACCCTGTTCCTAATCAGGTAACCATTCATCGGTTCTTAATACAGCTTGATCTCTGCCAATTTTTCAAGTAACTAAATGGAGTTTCACAAAATAAGCATTATAGTTTAAGTTAGCATTCTTTTCTCACCCCAAACTGGTGTAATGCCCCTGCCTAGTAATTCTGTCCAAATATGGCCTGAGAATTATGAACCTGATTCATAATAGGTGTTCAGCTTTATTCTGAAACACATCATGAGAAAGCAATAAACAAGAAACATTTCTTGCATTGAAAAGGATGTTTTTTTTGAGGCAGAATTTCTGTTCTAAAATTGAAGTAGGATAGATAACCCTTTTCCAAAAATGCATAGAGATTATAGGTATGCAAATACAGCATCTACTCCACGGCAACATTTTCATTTATTTACTTAGCATTGGGCCCAAGACCCTATCCATCTGTAGTGTCATCCCAATACACTTATCTGCAGTAGAGAGAGATTGCTCTCAGCAGCGGGGCCTCATCATCTTTCCCTTTTGAGAGCTAATGGGATCACAGCCTGGGATCAAAAGTTTACAGTGAATCAATAGTCACAAATGTGCACTCATAACCGTCTGTGCAGAGAAGAACTACATAGCGACCTCTGTGCAGGGTCTTATAAATCGGTCTCGTTCCTAAAGGTTTTGACTTCTTACTATGGTAGAGATATTTGACAGAATGTCAGTGTTATGGTGAACGGCTTTTATCAAGTTGTTTGTGCTGAGCTCTCAGTAGATAAGACACATGCACCTGCCCATCGCACTAACTACCACAACATTTTGTCCAACCGTGTCCATTCAATTTAGTCCTTATATTAGTTCTCATACAGTAAAATGAAAGGGAGTAAGGGAAAAGCTCAGTCTATCATTGCAGTGAAAGGAATTGCTGAGAAAAGTAAGAGAATAGCTTCTTTTGTCTAGGCTCCTCGAAAAATTCAGATAGCAATGTGTAATTTTTTATTTTTTTTATTTTTTTTCCTGTGGAACCTCATCTGTTATGACAGAGGGAGCAGATTTACAGGGACAACTCACACATGGATTAGGTTCACTCTTATAGGTAAACATGAATCTTGTTAGTTGCCTCTTCACATCTCTTCTGGTTCTCTGAACTCTTGCAGGGCAGTTTCCATTTAATTCAGAGACCACTTTCAAATTATTAGTCTTGAAACTATAAGAAATAATTAGTCAAATTATTAGTCCCCAAATCGTTCTAAACTACTGGAAAGCAAGCAGGTAACATTTGTCTTATGCATGCTGTATCTCAGATCAAAAGCTTTTCTCATTGAGTTGCAATGTCAGATTTATCTCAGCAGTGACTTTTGGTCCTGTTCTCTGCATGGCAGATGACAAAAGTACCAGGTGCACTTCCTGTACTATGTGTGAGAGTGCCTCCTGTATTCCAGGCATGCTCTTTGCAAAGATGTAGCTCATCTCTGAGGGCAGTGATAACAAAATTGGTGTGACCAAGTACAGGTCAGTGCTACTTGGGGCACTGCTATAACAGCTTGCTGAAGCACCTTGCAATAGATCATCCTTTCTTATCTGCTTTATTTTTCTTGAGGAAATAAATCACTTGCTAGTAGGCGAGAAGCCATGTGGCTTTAACACATACTCGCTTTTCTTCTTAAAGGGAAAAAGATTGTGCTTACAAAGAGATGAGGACAATGCTGTGTCCTTGATTTGTTATTGAATGTGGAAGTAATTTAAAGTAGGATAAAAGATGTATTTATGAAGTATGCAAACTACAATGCTTAAAGATAACAACTTTTAGAACTGGAACGTAGATAGGGAAATTAGTACTTGAGTACATGTTACTCCATGATTGTGAGCTCTTGATTCAAATCCCTTTAAAATTCACTTACCAAACAACACACATGAGAAGTTTTTTTTTTGTTGTTGTTTTTTTTTGTTGTGGTTTTTTTTTTTTGTTTTTTTGTTTTTTTAACATAAGGAGATAAAATACAGTGAGCCACAGTAAATGGAATTAGTTTCTGTTTCTTTGGAAATCTTTTTAGTGTATTGAATTTCTAGTAGTTTATCTCCCACTGTGATTTCAATGGTTACTTTCTGCCCTGGATATCTTTGAGGATTTGGGCTGAGACCATCTGGGAACCTCAGATCCAATAGTTTGTGAGCACTAGATGACAATGCTTACAAAAGTAAGCATTTCAATGCTTACTTTCTGGTCTGGATCTCTTTGAGGATTTGGGCTGAGACCATCTGGGAACCTCAGATCCAATAGTTTGTGAGCACTAGATGACAAAAGCCAAAGCATTTAACACTTTGGCACTGTAGTAACTGATAAGCTAATGTACAGAAAAAGGAGAGGGAAAGAGAAAAACAGTTGGTTATTGCTGGTGCCACAGGTTCCCAGTAAATGTAGAGTTTATTTTAATCTGAAAGTAATCTCTATTATTTCAAACAGGTTCTTTTTTCTTTATTTACAACATCGTAAATAGGTATCTATTTACTCCAAATTATCTGAGTCTGATTGGCCAGCCTTTCATCACTTCTCCAGACTTGACACTTTTCCATATATGCAACTAAGAGTTGGGTTTCCTTATCAAATCAAGTATCACACTTAAAAGATCTGTAACGCACTAGAAACAGCAGGCTTCTAGGATTCATTTTTTGGTTTTGGTTTTATATTTTTTTTTCCCCAAACTGCTGTGTTCTTATTCCACAGTAAATCAAGTGATTCCCAAACAGGATCCTCATTACCAGAACGTTGCTTACAGATAGTTTCTTCTGCTTTAGCATAGCTTTTCTTTGATTTTTTTTTTTTTCGCTGTTGTCAATTTAAATCACATAATTTACAACTACATAAATCATTTATTATTCCCTTATTGAGTTTAAAATGCTGTTTGAAACAGAGCTCTGATCTGTTACCTGTCAACTCTGGGTTTTTACCTCTCAAAATATTAACTGCGTTTTTTCCACTTGTACCCTTTGGCACATGAAAAGTCTGCTTTCATTTGCTTTAGAGCAGCTGAAAGTCTTGTTCTATGAAATTTGATTGCTTAGCTTGATTGTGAACTGATGGTAAACAATACAAATAACTGAGTAAAACAGTGAAGAGGAATTAAGGGTGAGGATTAAAGATAGTCAGCATCTGCAGTGACTAATGCTGAGTGGCTTGACTCCCCAGCTAAACCAACAATTGAATTTGATATGCAAGTTCCCTGATAGTGAATTAAAGCATATCCATGTAGTCAGGCAAAGGCATGTTTCAGAAGGAAGGACAAGTTGTGCCTTTGCTTATACTTGGTGGAGCATGAATTAGCTTGGGTTCCAAAGCTTTATTGCTTTTTCTTTTAACTTCTTTTCAATGTTAGAAAAGGAAAGGAATAATTACAGCTTGATGAAAACTTGCTGAAAAGCTACTGTAATTACACTTTTTCCTTTAAAAAATTCTTCAAGTTTAAGTGCTTTTCTAATAACGTTGCTTGTGTGGTTTTTACAAATCAGAAAAAAATGAAAGTTGAAGTAATAAAATTATAACAAATAGCTATTTTCTATGGTTGCATTTTTACCACATTGGAATAATAACTCAACTGCTGCATGGTTTAGCTTTGTGGACCCATAAGGGCAGAAGCAGGTTGCTTCAAACCTTTGCTAGACTTAAGGAAATGGGAGATGATGAGAACTTTTCAGGAGTGGCACTTTTGTCAGTTAACTGGGTGTAAATGGTGCTTTGTTTCAACATGTAAAGATGAGTTGATGTGGTTTAGCTTTTTCTTTTTCTTGATGGACTCTTCTCTGAAAAGCCAGGTGATTTCTATGTTGCTTTAACTGCAAAACCTAACAGACTCATGTAGCAGTTCTAGTTTCAAATTTGCTTTCTTATTTGACTATATTTTTAGAGATTTTACTATGTCATTACTTAAGCTATGGAGTTAAATTCCTTTTCCTTTGTATTTATCACCAAGAGAGTGTGTCACCAATTTGGAGTCTGCACTTGCTTGTGGGATTACTATTTCTGATACCTAATGGTTCCTCTTCATTCACCTTTTCAGCTGTCATTTTTAATAGGTGAATAAAAAAGCAGGAAGTCTGAAATGGTTAAAAGAGAGCTGCTTCAAGAACAACTGCTTTTATCCAGATGCTTGAGGCAGTGAAAGTTTTATCTTAGTGTATCTGCATACACGCAATATTTGAAATATTGGTCTGTGTTTATCTTAGATCCTTCTTATGATATTCGTAATAAGAGGAAAATTTCTGTATATCTCTTTCTGTCTTTACAATTAGAAATAAATTAGGTTTTGCTGCTCTTTGTTACTTCAGAGTGTTAACAGGGCAATTATGTGTTTTAAAGGGCTAAAGAGCCAAGACATTTGGTTTATGACTAGTACAAAGATTCTCTTCATAGAGTCAGTGGCTTTTCCATCCTTTTCTTTGGGTTATTCTGTAGCTGTCATAAATGTGCCTAGTTCCTTTTAACCCTCTTTTGCAAATTGCTGTCTTTGTTTTTTATCTTTTCATTGTTTTCCTCTGAACTCTTTCAGTTTCATAGCTATCTTTCTAGTTAGACTCCTAAAAATTTAATCACTAGTAAATATGTAGTTCCATTGCTGGAGCCAGGAAATATAACTGAGTTCAGATACAAACTGGGTTGCTTGGCATAAACTCATGAGTGAATTTAGTCTGTATTATGAAGCTGATTTCACTCTAAATTTTCTTCAATCGTAAAGGCCAACTAAATTTTATATCACTTTTTTTTAAGGAGCAAAATAAATTTTGGGAAATTTCCAAATGCATTCTTGAAAATGTCCATATTTTCCTGTCAGCTGTCATAAGAAAATCTTTGCCTCTAGCCAATCCCAAAATATTAATTAAAATATAAATATTATGTGCCTCTATATTGGAACAGATGCATATATGTATATATACTGCTTTATTACATTATCAAGTTCCAGTTTTCCCTACTACTGAAAATGTGTAGGCTACCTTTTTAGATTATTTTGTTCCAGATGTCTTGGTCTCTGACTTTTTAAATTGCATTTTGCTGGTAATTTCTGTTCATGTTACTAATCCTTATAATCCAGAGATTTCATTACCATGCTGCTTACTCTCTTCCTGGTCATTATTAGAAGTATTAAGTAGGACTAACAATGGTGCCTCCAAACCTCTTATGTTTTTTATTTAATGTTATCTTTTATTAGTACTTCTTAAGCCATTTTTTGTCTGTAGGGTAGACCTCATTTCCAACTGATATGAATGAATTGAGAATAAATTCAAAAAACACAATTTTAGATTTCTAAAAGCCACATAGTTTAAATTTGCTAAGGGCCACAACTTAGCAATCATGTTTTGTCAATAAAAATAGGAATGCAATCTCATTCTAAGTCTCAAAGAAGCTGCCTGTTACAAGGTCACTCTCTTTTCTTCTAAACTTGAGTGTTGTGGGTTCTGATGGTGATAGGATTTTGTATCTGTTCGTGCAGTCTGTGCAAATTAAAAATATGAAGCTATGTCTTAACTCCTTAATAACAGAATTCTGATCTCAGGAAAATGTATGAGGTGTTCTAAAGCTACACTAAAATTATTAGTTGTGCTAGCAGATAAAATGGCATGTTAGCTGGTCTCAGGACGTGTACTGGAGAGTTAGATGGAGAGGATAGAGGTCTCCA
This sequence comes from Psittacula echo, assembly GCF_963264785.1. Taxonomy (NCBI): domain Eukaryota; kingdom Metazoa; phylum Chordata; class Aves; order Psittaciformes; family Psittacidae; genus Psittacula; species Psittacula echo. The sequence continues at coordinate 51,103,190 of NC_137743.1, forward strand.
CAAGAAATACAGTAGTCTGTTTTCACTTCTGGTGAAACAAGGGGTATCTGGTCTCAGTATTCTTCCCAAACAAGCAGATTAATATCTGCAGTAGTTGCAAGTTGATGAGAACAATGAAAAGTTTGTAAACTCTTACAGACATATCATAAGGAAAATTTTACTCCTGTCATGGGGATTGACATTCCCCTCTCCCAGCTGTGTTTGCCACAACTACATTATGCCGCTGGCTGTTACTGGTTTAAGATCTTGCACAATACTAGCGTTTATTTTTGAGGCCTCTTGCTAGTGGTCCCAGGGGTAATTCTCTGTTTGTGTAACGGATGGCTTGTATCCTTCGTCTGTTTCCGAGACAAATGGCACACACAAAGAAGAAATAATTTCCTTCCCCCCTCCCCCTACTGCAGTGGGCAGATTTTTTGAGTTCTTGGTAAAATGTGAGAAACAAAAATCTTAGTTCTGACTGGCTTTTTCTTTTCACTGAAAAGCATTTGCTTATAGGACAATAGTTCTCGGGACAAAGATTTCTTTGACAGTATCCATTACAGGACAGGAGAAAATGAGAAAATGTTCTTTCATGAGCTTGGTTTTCTAACCAGATTATACTGTGTTAGTGGGGATTTTTGTCTCCTTTTCCAAATCTGAATATCTTCAGTTGTATTGGCTCAGAGATCCAGAAGCAGCCAGTCAGGACAAGACAAAATTATTTTGTTAAGGTAATTTTATTTAAGTTATGGGCTTCTGGGCCCCATTCTATTTCTCATAGTCACAGGCATCCATTGCTAAACTGGAGGGGGTATCTATCTGGATGTTTTGTAGTAACATTGAACAGCCATGGAAATAGTAAGAATCTGTAATTGGTTCATAAGATTGATCAGAAACTGTAGCAGATGTAACCTTTCTTGGGATTTGACCAAAATAGATGTGGGAGAAGTCCTCAAGAACTTTCTATAGTGCAGTTTCAGGCCTTTTCTTCTATATTAACTGGTGGTTAAGAAAGGCTAGTAGCAAAGAAGAGAAAGGAAGGAAAGCACTGTTTGAACCTGTTGTGCCTCTGTTTGCAAATTACAGCTAACATCTCACTGGGGTTGTAATTCATCATAAACACCTTTTTTTTGTTTCCTTTGCTTTTTACTGACAGTGCTTGTTTAGACATTTAATCTTGTTTAGAGACTTTAGCCACGGTTTTTTTCATTTGTCATTTTGGAGAAGTGAGCTTTTTGAATAATCAGTGTGTTACTGTAAAATTAAGATGATAGAGGTGCTTTTTGTTCATATATTTGTAAATTGGTTTAACTAGAGCTTATTGGTGTTAACTAGAGATAAAATCCTGTTTGATTAAAGCTAGTAGTGATAATAATTTGCAGTTATTTATTGACCTTTTGGGACAACAGTAATTTTGGAAAAGACTAGATCAATTTTTTAAGTGCTCTTGCTACCATACAGTGCGTAATTTTGTTTCAGGATCTACATCTGCCTGGATTTGCTCCTGCTTTTGTTAACTCAATTAAAATCCTATAAACAAATAAGAAATTCTGGTTCTCTAGCTGGTACTGCAGCATATTCCTATTCTTAAATTCTTTTGGACAGGAAGAAGAGGGCAATACATATATGCATTTTTTTAGAAGCACTGTGCAAGGCTTTTTAATCTTTCCCTTTAATGAAATTAACTCACCAGGTAACTAACTCTTTTCCAGGCTTCTTTTGCACTTGGTTTGTCTGCATCTTTCAAAGTATAGATACTGGTGTTCTTAACAATGCAAAATAATATGGGGGAAAAAAATTATCCTTTTTTTTTCTTTTTTTTTTTTTTTTTTTCTTTTCCAGATTGTGTGGGAAGAAAGCAATATATGGAAGAGTTAGGCAGAGACTGACTGACTTCAGCCCAAACAAGGTACTACTTTGTGACTTATATGAATTAAAGCCATAGGAGAATTTTTGAAGGTAAATCACATTGTTGCAGTTTTGATATGCTATTGGTTTTTGTGTGCTTGAATTTTTTCTTAATTGCGTTTTCATCCTGTTACAAGTGAATTCAGTGAGGCTTATGCTTATTTTTAAATATTTGTATTACAGAAATGTCTCTCTTAAAAATAAGCATTTTACTAATGAACACAAAAATGCACATTGCAAATATATCCAAAATGCACAGGATTCAAACTGTTCATACGAATGTCAATGTTCTAACATGTGTAGGATAATACATGAAATATGTTTTTGTCATGTTGCAATAGGCACATCAAAGTGATCCAGAATCACCATAATCCAAAGGAACTTGAGTCACAGTGTCTCTCTCAAAGGGAGAGTTCTATCAATGTTATATCGAATTAATTTCACTTTATTCATGATTAGAACCCTTACCTATATAAATGCTAATATGATAAGCATAGTCTGTTATAATGTGTATTTTCTGAGTTTTATTGACATGGCTAAATTGAAAGGTACTAATAGGAGGCAGAATCCCATGGGAGTGGCAGCAAAAACCACAATGCTGATGGCTTGATAAGAACACAAGATAACCTTTAAAATATGCTAACCATGTGCACAAATTCTCTCTTCTTGGTTTTGTCTGTATTTATCCTCAGAGCTTTAAGTAGTTGCATAGATTTTAGGCATGGTTTAGCTGTTGTGCTCCAAATACTCTTACTGACTTAATTCAGCTTTCTAAACATTTAAAATTAATTTACTCTTTAATACTTTCAACCTTAAAATGAGTAGTTAAGTAAGTCTGCACCTTTTGTCATTTTGGTATTTTTCACCTGGTTTTGGACAGTACTGACTTGGAGTAGAGGTTTGTCATAAACCTAGAGGCTATGGCTGTGCATAAAGACAAGGGAAAGACTGAAATTTAGTGTGAATGGATACTGAGCCGAGATTGATTTCATTTTCTGTTGTGTTCAAAACACATGCAGTGCTGGTAGTTGGTTGAAAATGAAAATATAAAATCATGGTTGATATTCCTTTTACAGTCTTTTCCAAAATTATGGTGCAAATCTGTGGGCACAGTCCCGAGAACAATCAGTGGATATATTCCGTTATTCACCCGTTTCAGAGATATTTTCTTAATGCCAAAACCTTCTAAGTCTTCACTACAAAAAAGGAATATTAAGATGAACTCGTTTGCCTGTCCATGTCTCAAAAAGCTGTGTATCTCAGTTATTTTTGCCTTTTTTTTTATTTTTTTTTTTTTTTAATTTTAATTTTAGCCTTGTTTGTTCTTGTCTTGATATATGCTTCTTCCTCATAGGTATGATATGTGTATATATTTTACAGGTCTTCATATGGCCCCTCCGAAATTATCCAAATAGGTGGAAAAATAGCTTGTAAGGAACATGGAAAAAGCAAAAAACCCCAAAAAAACAGCACAGCTTTTTGACATAAATAGTGGCAGAAAATGTTGCAAAAGTTAGGAAAGAAAAAGCAGTAACACTGTAAGATATATCTATGCCTATATAAATTAGTTTATTAAGATGTTTGAGCATAAAACCAGAAGAATATATAGCATCAAACCAAAGGTTTGGCTAGCTTAGTGTCCTTTTTCTCAAAAGGAAACCAATATGTGCAGTATCAAGCAAGTGTAAGAACAGAGGAAATCTGTAACAGTGATGTCCACGAATGGTCACCCGGACTCCAACAACTTCCAAAATAGTTATTTGGGATTCAGAAGATCAAAGTGGATTTTTCTTCTGTGAGTTTCTACCTGGCTGCTTAAAATATGCAATTTAAAATTAATAAAGCGTTATGAGATTTTTGTTGGAGTGCATGCACACTTGAAAGTGACAGGAGTAATTAATAACAGTGTATGTGTATTTCCCATGGTCTTTCCCAAATTTCTTTTTATAAATAGTTAATCCTTGCATTTATACTTTTGGAATGACAAATGGGCAGATAATGATGCATGAAACCATTTAAGTCTTTACGTCAGAATTATGCTGCAGTTTTCTAGACTTGTTGTTTTCTTCCTATCTTCACCTATTTTCAGATCAAAAAGGTCATGCTTAGAATGAGCCCATACAACAAGCACAGTAATTTAGCTTGTATGTACAGTTTGAAAACAGATTTTTAAGCAAATGACTGTGGTTTTTTGGCATTGAAAGCATAGAAACATATGGCCATGTGACTGAATGTAAAAGGGCTAATTTAAGTCTAACTTTTCTGACTTTGTCTTAAAATAATGTAGGAAATAAGTAATAGATTTGTATAGATTAAGGCTGAAACTGACTGCTGCAATAAATCTAGCCTGACCTTCTATCTTAATGTGATCCATTGAGGTCCCCTGCATGCTGGCTTTAAATCCAACATCTTTGCTTGAATTAGACAAAGTACTGTGTTTAAGCCTATCCAATCATAACTTTCAATTTACCTGAACTTGAATCTAATGAGAATCCCAGGTATGATATCAATTGCCTCTTATTGTAACAAATGTATCTCTTATTTTGTATGCGAATATACCTAGCTTCAGGTTCAGTAATTTCAGCCTTGTTCTGTCTCTGCTTACCATATTGAAAAGCTTTCTCTGCCATCAAATTCTGTTCTCCCTGCAGGTCCCTATGCACCACGATGAAATTGCCCCTTAGCCACATCTCTAAGACAGACAACTTTTTTGAATTTTTGATTAAAATTTTTAAGTAGACTTTTTTATTCCTTTCTAAATCTTTTCAGTTTTTCCACATTCTTATTAAAAGTAATGCCACAAAATTTTATGTACTGTTATAGCAAGACTTTCTCTGTAGAAAAATGCAAAATTGAAATACTTCTTTGCATCTTAGTATTTTTCTGCTTTGGAATATGTAGCTCTTTCAAGCTGTTGCAGTGAGTCTGCACTCCATTTCCCATTTTGGAAGGTCTGATACATGGAAATAGGTACAAAAATTCTGGTTTTAGCTGCATTCTCACTGTTAAAGACAGACAGGCACAATTCATTGCCCTTATCAGAAACTTCAAGACATTGGAAACCTGTACAAACATGTGAGGTATCTAAGGATTTGTTGTGTCTATAGTTTTGGTCACAGGTCTACAGCAGTATTACGAAAGGTACTACCTTGTAGGCTCTTGAAAGAAGAAAAACATACAGTGATTAAAGATTGACAAAATGTGATTGGGACAGTGATACCATCTGCTCTGTCTCCATTTTATTGTGTCCTCTTAGGATCAGTGAAATATTGATATCCTGGTGGACTTTGAGACAGCACTAGATGACAGATTAGTGCCTTTGGTAAATTTAGCTCCTTTCAATGTTTTTCTTTTCATGTTTAATGTCAAACTAAGGATCGCAAGGAATGACAAGGGATGAAAAAGAGCATTACTCCATATTTAATTCAGATGTTAAACTTCATCTCTGCCCATCCTAGTGTCTCTATACCGACTTTTACTACCCCTCTGTCCTGCCATTCAGATTTCAGAGCCTGATTGATTGGAGTTCTGGACTGAAGGCAACTGTTAGGGGACAGGGCTAAATCAAACTCTCAGCCTTAACGCTTTCTGCCTTTAAAAAACATGGTATATAACATGCAACAGCGATCTTTTAGCATGTTGAGTCATGCGGAATAGGGGCTCTGCATGGTAGGCCATGTGGTTGCTCTGATAGTTATTTTTCTGACTCTTGAGCCCAACAGCAGGCTTTTCACAGGTAGTTTTCTACTCAGTCTGTCCCACAGTGATTCATTTGTTATCTTAGCTATGTTTCACCATATATGGTTCTAACTTCTGTGCTGATTCCTCTCCGTGACATTTCAACATTTATCATTCCATGTGTCACCTATAGTCTGCATAGTAATAACTTCACGAATGGCATTTCATCAAGCTATTGATAAAATTTTTCAATAATAGGTGTTTATAAAACAATCTATTTGGCATTTTTTGCACTTGAAATTCGGCCTCAACAATTATAGTTAACAGTTTAAAACTTTATTTTGAGGCTATTATAGTTGGATGGATTTTAATAAGTTTAATGTGGGTCATATTCTCTTTGATATTATCCTTGTTTATGGCTGTATCCAGCTACTCTTACAGGCTGAGGTAAAGCTTACACTGGATACAGCAGAAGGAAAATAGGCTTATCACAAGGACTTCTGAAAACTCCATCATAAAGAAAGTGTAAGTGACTAGCACTGTTGTTTCATTTAAATGGCAAACCCAACAAACTATGATAAATACAGATTACCCAAATAAATCAATGTCAGGATGCTTCTGTTGAGGTGCAAATTTTCTGTCATATAAATTTCTAAAAAATAATCTAATTTCTATGGACAAGTTTTCTATTGAATAATGATTTATTCATCTAATGTTACTTCAGCGATCTTAAGTAGCTGCAAGATCAGATTTCTTGAATAAAAGTAAATCCTTATTGTTTTTAGTTTCTGCAGAAAAGAGTGATATTGTTTTCCAAAATTAAGAGAATAAATGTTTTCTTTCTATTGTACCTTTGTTTCAGAGGAAAAAATGAAATATTAGAGACAGGTTCACCATCCTAAAGCCATGTCAGTTTACCCTGTAAACCAGATGATCTCTTCCACGCATGATCTGCAGAGACTGAGCCAGGGCTCTGGAATGTCATCAAGCAGTTACAGAGGTCTTGAGCTCTTAATCTTGGCTGTTGTCTTAGAAAAATGGGTGGCTTACTGTTATGGGACACATATTTTCGTTTTGAAGGCAAGGCTCACCTAGCTTACGCCATCCCCAAAACCTCCTCCTAGTTCAGTAACAAGAAGGAGTGCTGGACACTCTGAAATCCATAATGCGTTCATGTCCCTTTGAACTCAGTTTATTCAGCTCTGTGGTCTACAGGTTGTTAGCAGGCACACATTTTTTATGTAATTGTTTCCTGTTTCCAGGGTGTAAGAGAGGGACCTTTTAGATGTCCCATAAAATGTGCAGTTATAACTGTGTTCCTGTAAAATTATCAGACTGAATAAGAACTGCTCTTTTCTTTCAATCCTGCAAAGAAGAATATTGTATTAAATAAGGGGCAAGTAAACGTTTGGGTTTGCTACTTGAAACTGTGGGTTTAATTCTCCAAGTCAGCATCATTCTTACTGATGGAGTGAAAGACCAGGAAGTATCCTGAAATGAAATCACTGAAAGTGCAACTAATAGTTGTACTTAAAAAAAAAAAAAAAAAAAAAAAGTGATTGTAGGTTGTAGAAACTCTGCTTCTGCCTGCAACAAAAAATGAAGATCACTTTTTTCTTTAATCTGTTTGCACTGGATTTTTTGGTTTCTCTATTGTTCCTCTGGTGTTGATAGTGTACATTGTAAACCTTTTAGTAAACTTCTGACTAAATGCTTAAGTAAAGCTTTTACAGTTCATGAATGGAGATAAGAATGAGTTAATCGGGATATTTCATCCCTCAGTGTAGCAATAGGTATGTCTCAAAATGATTATGAGGAATATTGGTAACATGTTAAGTTTTCACACTTTTGAAAAGAGGGTAAGGAAACCTAAAGATTCTAATGAAAGTACAAAATAGTTTGCCAGATGACATCCTGACATTTTATTCAACAAGCTGCAAGCAGCAACTTAAAGGCAGAGGCTAGCTGGGAAGTTATTCAGATCTGCAGGCAGAATATCATTCCAGTATTTCCAGGTGGCTGAAAAAAAGAAGCAACGTATCTATAGGTCTACTTAAGGATGAGATAATGCACTGTCTTAAAGCTACAAGCTGTTTTCTCAGAAAACAGTTCTGGAAGGTGGCACACAGTTATAGCAGATGATGCAACTGAGTAGCTGTCTTTGCTATTAAAGCACAGGCAGCATGTGGAGGATGATGCTGAGTATATGTGGTCATTGAATTGTGCAGTGCAACCTGCACATTAGCTGAAGTAGCCATGTCAGTGAGCAGTACAACTGCTTATAAAAATTGCAAACTACTACAGATGTTACAACCAGCTATGAACGCACATCAATAGCAGCTGCTGAAACAAGACAAATAATGTGAGCCTGAGGCTATATGTGCTCATTGTTATGGTCATCTTTAAAATTTGGCATTTCAAAAAGTTATTACAAATATTTTCCTAAGTTATCCCCTTGGCTAGCTGGCATATGGCTGTGCAGCACTCCTACAGCACAATTCAGCTCATTAATTGTCACAAGAACACTTCAGACTGCTGGTCTTAACTTAAAGTGACTAATCTGTTTTTTTGAATGTTATGTCCAGAAAATGTTTCATTATGAAACATTTAATTTCCATAGCATATTTGAATATCTTGTCAAAGTCTGAGCAATGAACTCCAAGTGACTGATAGAGGCAGCTTTTTATTTCAGGTAAGGGCAGAGAAGTAATCTAAAAGCTTATGTCAGGTATTTGGAGACTTCCTTGTGGAAACCAACCTCTCCCTCTGAAATCTGGTCACAGTGAGAAAGAAGTAGGAGATGTTTCATGTAATTGTTTATTGTTTCAAAGCAATATCCAGGTTTATTGCATTCTAGTTATGCAGTGGAAATGGAGTCTAAGTGATGCATATGCAATTGCTTGAACACTGACATATATTAAAAAAAACATGACAGATTATTTTCATTTTACGATGAGGTTCAGAGACACCTGGATCTTAACAATAGGAAGACGTTGAGCTGGATAACTGGCTGCTAAGGAGCATTAGACTGTCAGGTCATAAATATATTTCTTTTTTATTATTTCTTTTAAAAATTGAAAGTGTTTTGTATAAATAATTTAAAAGAAGTTAAGTATGAGGCTTCATGGTTGGATTGCTATGAAAAACAATTCTCTAGTGATATTTGCAGAATCACTCTCAACTTAGAATGTGATATTTTTGGTGTATATTTGGTGCTCAATGGATACTGTGGGAAGTGCCTGACATTATGTGGATTTAAATGTGTAGACAATATTGAAATGAAGGAAAAAGTTGTTTCTCCACTGTATTTTTTTTATTAATCACATAAGGGCACTGTTGTGATGGGGCATTGTATAAAATCAGAAATATTGTTTAAATGGTGTGCTTCCTATTGTAGAAAGAAAATATTAATGCTGCCTACATGACTCTCCTTCTTAAGAAAACTTAATTTTTAGAGGCAGAATTGGTGCAATGTCTCAATATCATTCATGGTATAGTTAAAAAAGTTTGTACAAAAAGGCTATTTATTTGATCAGTATGATTTTCTAAGTCTTTTGTATTTCTTAGAACCCATATATTCATAGTCATTGCATCTGGCTTAGTAGTACTGTTTCTGTCTTTTGTAATGTTCATCACCATGCCTTGTTAATGCATTACCTAACTGTGGAAGTTTGATTTTGCTGTGCCCAAAGAAAGACAAATGCTTTTTATGTTAATTTTCAGCAAAACAATGTGAGCCCTGAGTTGTTGGCTAAGTAATTTGTATGAGTGGAGCTGTGTGTGCTTACACTGACAGCGAGTGCTACAAGGTGAGTTCCAGCTTATAGTGCAGGCTATGAATCACTGTGATCTCTAGCAATGAATCTTTCGAAAGTGGATCAGTATTCTGTGGCTGGATAGTATTCTAGCTAGTTGTACTCACCATCCTGTTCCTAAAGCTTCAGTCCCTTTCTGTGAAAAAGAAGAATGACCCAAATTTGCCAGGAAGTTTGGACACAAGGAAGAAGCGCTCATTTACTCAGTAGCTGTCTTTAGGAAAATGTAGCATGTCTGCGTGTGTGCAGTATGTAGCTGAATGGGCTATATTATGTTAGCAGTATTATGCAAAAAAAAAAAAAAGTCTCCTAGTGGTAGTAAAAAAATCATATCAAGTCATACAAAATGGAAACATATCTAAGTTTTAAAGTGTAGCTTTGTGCTAACCAGTTTTGCAAGTCAGTTTTACATCAAGGCCCTCTCTTGTTGAAATAGTTGGATACTAGTTATGCCTATTGCACAAATACTTTCTGAACAATAAGCATCCTTTCTGCTAATTTTGAATTGTCTTATATTGGTCTGTGTGTCTGCTGAATTTGCCTGTGGGGGAGAGAGATATTCTTTTCTGCAACTGGTGCGTGCAATGTTTGGATCAAATCTTGGTAGCTGCAGTCTTCGTGCATGGGGTGTGCAGCAGAAGACGACTGGGTAGTAACACTCCAGACATATGATAGAGGGGCTGCTGGGCACGCCAGCCTGTGATACAGCTCAATTAAGGGCAAGGACAGGGTTTCTTGGGCACAGCTGGATATCTGTCAGAGGAAAGAAAGAGTGGAAAAAGAAACTGAGACGTTGATTTTAATCCCGTGATATAGTCTTTCTCCAAAGGCATTGATCATCTCAGTTTCTGGATATATGGTGTCTTAAAGATAGGAGCCATCCAGCTAAGAATTTTTAAGTATTCACAGCAAAATTTCAGGTTTAATATTGTTTTCCTCCATTTTTTGTTTTTATTAACCCTTATATTGTTTTCAGGAAGTATGTAGAACATTGTTTAATCGCAGTGCTTAAATTTTACAGCTTCTCCTAAATCAATTTTATTTTTCTAATTAGACCTACTTCTGAAATCATAGAATAGTTGGAAAGGACCTTAAGATCATCTAGCTCCAACTCCCCTGCTCTTCTATATTAGTAAAGGCCGCACAAAATCGAGAACTTCTGCATTGCACTTCTTTCCAATCTCATTATCTTGTTTTTAGTAAATAAAAGCTCAGACTAAGGTGTGAGTATGGATGAGTTGGAGCTAGGTAATGTGACAATGAATCAGCCATCTTTGCTTCGCTTCACTTGCCTTCCAGGTCAGTGGTGAATAAATCCACAACAGTCTCGCTGCTGGTTTGAGGAGAACTGGTGTACTCCCCCTACCATGGTCTTAGATGCCATAACACAGGATTCCTTGGTGAATCTCTGTTTTCTGTCAAATTCTTCCTAGAACTGCCAAGTTGTAACACAATGGGGCAATCTAAGAGAAACATCATGTTTTTGATAAATTCTTATATTTTTGCATGCTTTTTAAAACTAAAGGGTGAACATTATGGAAACTTGGTTTGGATGACATGTTGAATATGCAGCCTGGTGACAGAGCAAGCAAGATTGCATTTGGTACTAGGTACTTCTGAGAAAGATGCAAACCTATCTATAATAGGCAACCACGAAAGGATCAAGCCCAAGAGAAAATGTCCTTCAGAGTCACAGTGGAAAGAATTGAACTTCAGCCTGGAAGTATCAAGGCTGCTTCCTCTTTCTGTGATAATCTGCTTAGTATTCAGTGCCTTAGCTCTTGTGGTTCAGATAAGTAACACAAAATACTGTTGCAAACCTTCCTGTATTCTAATTGTCAACAAAGGTTTGCAGTAATGAGTTGGTTAACTGTGCATGGTATGTGAGCATTACACAAAGGAAAAAACAACAGGAGGTGAGAGCTGTTTGTACCTGCTTCATTGAAAGCATTCATAAGGATTGTGACTATGTTAGTGATGGAGCAATGTTGGCCAGAAGGGGGGGGAAAAAAAGATATACCAGTTACAACATGTTTGGAACTGATGAGATAGCAGGTTAGAAAATGCATTAAATACCATTTTCAATAAACACCCTTTGCGACTAGTCTAACTACTACAAAGTTGGCTTGTATACTGTAAACTGTCCTTCTCGGTAACCTAGAATTAATTATCTGTTCCTTGGAGCTATTGTACTAAGTACAAAACTGAATACAAAAAACCAAATGTTGGCATTCATAAGTAACGTATGGTGTAGTTCTCATACACCACCAATAGAAAAATACCAGCAATAAAATCTTTGGTGGTTCTGAGCTTCCTGTTATCTCTGAGGGAAAGTAACTGTGGTTATTTTGTGCAGGAGACTTCCTCTTTTATTTAAACACTCTGATAGCCATGAGGATGCTGTGAAGTATGTGGGAGTACGAAGCATGTATCTACTTATTACTCACAGCGTGCACCCAAGAAGATCTATAGACTATTAGGTTCATGTTTTCTATTAAATGTTTTGATTGTTCATTGGGCATCTGTCAGTAGAAATGTGATTCTGATCATGTAATTCATCAGAAGTACAGATTTATGGTGCTTTACAAATGTTTGTGTCTTTATCTCCCTGCAGAAATACCACTGCTCTCCAAGTGTCTCTTAAATCCTCAGGTTTGTGCTGCTAAGAGTTGTGGTTTTCTTTGCCTGCTGTTTCTAGGCCAGTACACTGCCTTACTAGCAATGGTTACAAGGCTTGTAAAAGAAGGCAGGAGCTCCAGAATGGTAGCATTCCACAATAGTCACTGAAGAAAACCTATGTTACTGTTAAGGAAGCAGACACCTACGCTGAGCCAGGACACCATCTATGCTTGCAAAAAGGATGATGAGCCCATGGGTTTCAAAGCATTCAGCAAATTAGTTAGTTTGACTCTAGTTCTGACAGTTTTTTTTCAGCCCTTATGTACTAACCAGACAGCTGAACAAGAGTCAGGAGACTGTGTGTGCATACAAAACAAGCTACTGAATAATGTGCCCTAGTGCTGCTGTAAGAACTTGAAGTAAAAGCAATTGTGTTTCTCTTTTCGAATAGGTTTGTACCTGGTAGCAGTAAGATATGTTTGCTTAACAGACTTCTACACTGAACTGGAGGAGTATTGTCTGTGGTGAAGGGGCAATTAATTTCATCCTGACCATCTCTGTTGGGACTGTCACTTGGACAGCTGGATTTAATATTTGTAATGGGGTCCTTTCCTATGCCATGGAAGCTCCTTAAACAGAAGGACTTTTCCTGACATTGCTGATCTGGGAGAAGTCTGAACTCAAGTGGGAGGTCTAAGAGGTTCCTCTGGGAATCTTCAGTCCCTTTTCAGGGTATATTTTTGTAGCTGAGGGTGAAAGAAAAAAGAAAGGAGGCAGTGCCAGTACAGTGAACTGAATTGTTGACGCAGATTGACTGAAGTGATGCATACATGATGAAGCTACAAATTAAGACAATTAGTAGAAGGAGATTTTTTTTTAAGACTTCAGAAATGTCAGCAAATCTTTGGGGAGTGGAGGGGGTGGGAGGATGATACACTGATTTTTTTTTTTATTTATTTTCTTTAAAGCAATGAGTATTTCCTGTTTATCTTTTGGGATATTTTTTTTTTACTCTTTTTTTTTCCCCTTTATCACATTTTTGAAGAGTACAGATAATTTTTGTGCCTATTGCTGGCTATCACTTAAGCACACTGCAATTTTGAGAGTGATAAAGAAAAAAAAATGAGGAATCAGTCCTCTTTATCATTCACATATAAGAGAGGGTCTTTTTAAAAATTTTCTGTCTATGGCATTCTCCAATCTACTAATCGCTATATATGAGCATTGCGACTACAGTCAGGGTCTTATTTAAATGATGAAAACAGCAATCCACACACTAGAAAATTCCTGTACTGGGTGCAGATGTGGTTAAGAACTATTGAATGGATTGATCAAGCTCAGGATCAGTTTTCAAAACACTTTTTAATTAATGTAATTAATTAGTGCAAGAAATAGTAAATCAAAAGCAGGAAGGATGATGACTGAAGGACATGAAAAGTTTGTAGGAGTACTACTAAGTACTCTCCTGCAAAATTAAAAGACACCGCAGGCTGAATGGAGTAGTTGGCTGATTGGTGTAGTTGGCTGGATTGATGATCTGTTGGGGGTTTTGTGGGGTGTGCTGTTTCTTTTCCCCAGACTGGTCTGCCTCACCTTTATTGGAAGAGCTGAAAAAATTCTGCCTAAAACAAACGGTAGAGAGAACTTAAAATTCTTTCTTTTCTGCCTCCTTTGCTTTGTTCATGGAATAAAAATTAGGCAGCCTCTGATGAGTCTTAAGACCCTATTTTATCTTCTATCTTAGACTGTTTTGCCTTTCTAAGAGCTTTGGAAACACCTTCACCTTAAAAGATTTAGTAAGGCTATGTTTGTGTTGTGGTCAGATACAGTTCATAGAGTACTGTTCGCCCTGCTCCACTGATCATTTTGACTTGGAGGCCTTTTGAAGATGGTAATATTCTGTCTTTGCTTGTGTGGCCAAGTTTTCCAATGGAAATTAGATGTCCTGGGCAGCAGGTATCTTTTGATGATTCAGACCCCATGTTGGGAAGTACTCCTGGGTCTTTTGCTGTTTGCAATAGCATAAGAACCTCTATCTTTTTTGGATCTCTCCTGGAATACAGATTATTAATTTTGGAGCACAGAAGAAACAACAAACAACTTGGTAAGTACTGAAACAGAGATTAAAACAAATTAGTTGGGCTTCTTGCCGTGATGGGAAGCTAAATAGATTATAGATATAGCATTATTAATTAGTATCAAATCTCCTTTAGCTCTTTGTGCCATGCAGATCACAGTACTTTTTCCATTTGTCTCTCCTCTTTTCACTGTTTCTCAATTTTATTTTCATTTCCTAATGTTTGCAAATGATGATGTTCCTCTGAAAAGATTAAAAATGTCTTAATCACAGTGAAGGAAAATACTATGACTCCTCTTCACTTTAATAGCAGTGAAATCTAAATATAGGAGATTGATTTAATTAGCATGTAAAAGTTGTTTGGGTCAAAATCTTTATTTAATGGAGGAAAGATCAATAAGGTGGTCCTAATTAATTCTATGGATGGTTCATTTCATTAAATCAATTAAGTAGTGCTTTAGTTATATCTTAATTAACATTTTATGTTCTACTGAAACATGCAGAAATGTGCTTGAATGTCTATTTTTTAAACAATGTCCCACATTAAAATATAGAAGTGTGGTGCTGAAGTTCAGAGTAAGGTAATCTGAATTTATTAAAACAATAAAACTTGTGTTTTGGCTTTGGAGAAAATTGTTTAATTCATCTGGGTCACCAGTCTTCAATTTGTATAACTGTTTAATTGTACAATGGGGTAGTAGTGCTAGAAAGTGTTATGTATAAATAGATGCCATCTATTTAAAAACAATCAAAAAACCCCAAACAAAACATTTTCTTTTTTAGATTAAAGGAGCATAATTTTTATGAAATTGCCAAAACTTTAATTTTGAAAAATATTTCCATTAATATGCATCCTTACTGGCCAGTATGAGTTTTGCTATTGGAACTTGACAGCATCTTAGAGTTTTACTGTTTGATGGATAATTAACTGCTCTTCCATTGAAAGCTAGAGATCAGGCTCTCATCTTTATCTTTTCTGCCATCATTTTTAACCTTCATAACAGACACAAAATTTTTCAAGTGTAAAGAAAGAAAAAGTGGAACCATATAAAATGAACTACAGTCAAGTTATCCCAGAGTTGGTGCAGACACACAGCTGTTTCTTATTGCAGAATATATCATCATTTCTGTAAAAAAAATTATAGATGTAATTCTGTAGGACAGAAGAGAATAATAATATAGAGCAACATGTGCAATTTTATTTTTTTATATATACACAGATTATATAAGGTCTCATTACATTAAAATATTACAGACACATCATTAATAAATTTTGTATGTTACTGTGCTTGGTCTATGCACTTCTGATGAAAATTAGCATACTGGCATTTGATTTTTATGAGCACTTCCCTCAAGAAGTGGAAGACCAGAAAATTTGTTGACAAAAGGAGATACTGAAATAGAAAAAACTATCTTCTTTATTCCAAGAAAAAAACATATCTTCCCAAATCTTATAATGTTCATGGAAGCAGCATCTTTTGTGAGGTGAGATGTAAGATAAGTAACAATAATTAGAAAAGATGGGAATTATTCTTGAAGGAGTGAGAATGTTGCCTGGAAAGAGAAAAAAGTGATATAAAGTGATATAGAGCAATACTGTCCAGTGCAGACTGCATTTTGGAATGATACCAGAATGTCTTCCCAAACCATTACAGAACTTTATTTATATTAACCATGTGACAGAGAAGCATGCTGCAGATAGAGAAAACCAAAGGAAGTTAAGGTCAAAGAGGACATTATGTCTCTCTTCATCTTACACAGTGTTTAGAATTCTGCTGTGCTTTTGATGATTGGAATTTAGAAACTAGTACCAAAGGCTATTGATATTTTTGTAAGTCTTCTATATGAATATGGTATATTTTTTTTTAATAAGATCAGTAGTCTACTGATGGCAAGTGAAGGTTGGACTGCTCAGGTAGACTTTTGAAATCTGACAAAAAAAGAAAAAGTTGCTAAAAAAAATTTGGTAAAAAAAATATATATAAACCCAACATTAAGGCAGGGAATTTAAAGAACTTTCTAAACCACCTCCTCTTATTTTTGAGCATGGTTTAGATTTACCTGCATATATAAAGTTTCATCTTACTTCACACTTTTTTTAACAGACTTTAACACTGGATTTGTGGTCATAAATGGAACAGCACATCAATAGCATTAGAAGAACTTATTGACCTGGAAAGATCAATCAGTCTGGAGGCGAATATTTATCTATGCTTCAAGAATCTTTTTCTGCCTGTTACTTTGTTGATCAGAGCTTTAGAACCTTATCAGCTTGAATAAATGTCCAAATTCCTGTTCCACCGTTGAATTTCCTTTTCTTTCCCTCCTCCCATGGATTTTGAGAGAATATGTTAAAACAACATGAAGGGTTCTCACACTTTGTCTTGCTTAAATTAATCAAACGCCTTTGGCTGCTTCTAGGTAGGAGTCATGTAGTGGCACTTGGTTGCTCCTCCACATCAGATTTTGATTATATGAAAGCCTGCATCATTCTGTATTCTTCCGTGGCTTCCTTAAAAATACATGAGAGGGGTATGATGTAATGCCTGTCTTCTGTCAAGTAAATATTAATTAAAAGTAAGAAAGAACATCTTAAGTTAATGAAAAATAAAAGCTCTTAAGAATTCTGTTTCTTGGTATAATTTTAAAAAACAGAAACGAAACATGGGAATTGCATGTCCAATGTAAATGTAAGGAAAATATAATTATATCACTTTTTTTTTTTTTTTCTACTTCAGTCAGTTAGAAATGCTTTTAGTGTAAGTGAATGTACATAATTGCTGCTCTGCTGTTCTGATTACTCATTACGCCACAAAATGTTACAAGGAGAAGAGATCATTTGGCTGTCAAGATTTAGTCATAGTCATTAGTACATTGCCTTTATCTTGATACAGAATAAGATGTTTTACTATAAGCTGCTAGAGGTACATCATATGCACCACCGCATTTCCTAAACAGGTTCTATTATAACTGCCATTATCTTGTACTTTTTCTGGGTGTAATCAGACATTAATTTTACTCTACTGAGTAATATTCTTTATTATTTATCCCTTTTATCGCATATAGATATGCACAAGCACAACATAATGGAAAAGTCACAAGTACTATGTCAGAAAAAGAATTGAGATATGAAGTAAAGCTCAAGTGTTCACTTCTGATTTATATTGGTAACAATTTCATAATGACTGTCCAGTATCAGAGCTATATTACAAAGAATTCAGACAGTATATAATTAAATTATATAGAAAAGGGATACATTTAACTTTTTTGTGATCTTTGCTTATATATAAATATTTCTGGTTCTTATCAGGTGTTTTGCTTCTGGTTTTAGTTCCTCTTATTTGTAAAGGTCCCATAGAGGTATATGCGTAACATTGTTCACAATTCTATGATTTCTTTTATATGGAAATAACTGTCTTCTCTTGAGTGCTCTTCCAGAGCTCATTGAAACTATCTATGACATTAGCTATCGACAAACACTCTTGATCTGTAAATTCAGAATGGAGTTTGGTTGGTATAAACTGATATACCTCTGGTGGTTCAAATTTTTGAGTGAGTCTGCAGCATTCAAATTTAAACAACTATTTTTGCACATTGGAATTTTAATTCTCAAGTACCCTTATAAATTTCAAAGAAGTCCGTTGTGTTCATTTTGTGTCAGCCCTGTGAATAGGGTGTGTGCTTTCTTCCTCTCATTTCTGTCTTGAGGGAACTAAAACTATTACATCAGGAATATGTTCCTTCCCCCTCATTATGTGTTAATTTCTTCTGTATTCTGTTGACGTGAATACCAAAAGTGCCAGTAACAGCACTTTATTTAGTCAGGCTTAGGTTTTATTAAGGCAGCCTGATCCAAAGAGTCAGTTCTTCATGAAAGAACCATCTTGGCAGGAGAATGAGTCTAATCTGAGAGAAGGGATATGTGATCATGCTGGGCTGTGTTTATGAAAAACAGGATAGAAAAATGTGAACATATTTGGAAATAATCATCTAATATTATGCTACACTGAACTAAAACCTGCTGTTGAATCTATGTCTCCAGAATGTACTAATCACTTTATTCAGTGGCATGGCCTTTCAGAACTGTCAATAAACTATGGTTCATTATATCTTGGCTGGTTTTGGCTCTTGATACAGGATTGAAGAGAAGAATGAGATTAGCTAATGGTATTTGACACAAGTATACACATGGAAAATCCAGCCCTAATTACTGAGGCTGTTGTGGTGAACAACGACCTGCCTTAAAAGAAATAATGCAGAAGAATACCTGATGATGTAACACGAGTTAACCCTCTTCCAGAGTCTGCTACATACTGAGTATCTATGTGGGCTAGTGATAGAAATGAAAAGGTGATAGAAGGGTAGAGAGCATTATTTTGACACAAGCAAACTTGGCAGTTCCTCGATTGTGTGGAAGACAACTTCCTTCTGCAAGTAATAGAGGAGCTGACAAGGAGAGGTGCCATGCTTGACTTTGTGCTCACCCACATGGAAGGGCTGGTTGGAAACGTGATGCTTCAGGGCAGCCTTGGATGCAGCGACCATGAGATGGTCAAATTTGAGATCCTCAGGACAGTGAGAAGAGTGTACAGCAAGCTCACTGCCCTGGACTTCAAGAGAGCAGACTTTGGCCTCTTCAGGAACCTGCTTAGTAAGGTTCCATGGGATATAGCCCTCAAGGGAGGCCAAGTCTGTTGGTTGATATTCAAGGATCACCTACTGCAAGCTCAGGAGTGTTGCATCCCAACTAGAAGGAAGTGCAGCAGGAGGGCCAGGAGGCCTCCTTGGATGGATAAGGAGCTGCTGAGGAAAAGTCAAAGGAAAAAAGAGGCTTATAAAAGGTGGAAACAAGGACAGGCAGCCTGGGAAGAATACAAGGATGTTGTCCGGGAAGCTAGGGAACAGGTTAGGAAAGCTAAGGCCCAGTTAGAATTAAACTTTGTTAGGGATGTTAAGGATAACAGGAAGGGATTCTATAGGTACACTGCAAATAAAAGACAGACTAGGGACAACATAGGCCCCCTCTGGAGACTATCAGAAGAACTGGCTACCCTGGATTTGGAGAAGGCTGAGGTTCTTAATGACTTCTTTGCCTCGGTCTTCACTGGCAAAGGCTCTGACCGCACCACCCAAGTCTTGGAAGGCGAACGCAGGAACTGTGAGAATGAAGACCCTAGGCCCACTGTAGCAGAGGACCTGGTTCGAGACCATCTTAAAAACCTGAACATGCACAAGTCCATGGGACCTGATGAAATCCATCCGTGGGTCTTGAAGGAGCTGGCGAATGAAGTTGCTAAGCCACTGTCCATCATATTTGAAAAATCATGGCAGTCAGGTGAAGTTCCCGACGACTGGAAAAAGGGAAATATAACTCCAATTTTCAAAAAGGGGAAAATGGATGACCCGGGGAATTACAGACCAGTCAGTCTCACCTCTGTGCCTGGCAAAATCTTGGAGCAGATTCTCCTGGAAGGCTTGCTAAGGCACATGAAAAACAAGGAGGTGCTTGGTGACAGCCAGCATGGCTTCACTAAGGGGAAATCCTGCCTGACCAATTTGGTGGCCTTCTACTCTGGGGCTACGAAACTGATGGACAGGGGTAGAGCAACTGATGTCATCTACCTGGACTTGTGCAAAGCGTTCGACACTGTCCCACATGACATCCTTGTCTCTAAATTGGAGAGACATCAATTTGATGGGTGGAGCACTCGGTGGATAAAGAACTGGCTGGATGGCCACACGCAAAGAGTTGTGGTCAATGGCTCGATGTTCAGCTGGAGACCAATAACGAGTGGTGTCCCTCAGGGACTGATGTTGGGACCAGTCTTGCTCAACATCTTTGCCAGTGACATGGACAGTGCGATTGAGTGCACCCTCAGCAAGTTTGCTGATGACACCAAGCTGTGTGGTTCGGTTGATACGCCGGAGGGAAGGGATGCCATCCAGAGGGACCTTGACACGCTTGTGAGGTGGGCTGATGCCTTATGAAGTTTAACCATGCCAAGTGCAAGGTCCTGCACCTGGGTTGGAGCAATCCCAGCACAGCTACAGGTTGGGCAGAGAAGAGGTTCAGAGCAGCCCTGCAGAGAAGGACTTGGGGGGTGTTGGTCAGTGAGAATATGAACATGAGCTGGCCTCAGTGTGCACTTGCAGCCCAGAAAGCCAACTGTATTCTGGGCTGCATCAAAAGGAGTGTGACCAGCAGGTCAAAGGAGGTGATCCTGCCCCTCTACTCTGCTCTTGTGAGGCCTCACTTGGAGTATTGTGTGCAGTTCTGGTGTCCTTAACATGAAAAGGATATGGAACTGTTGGAACAAGTCCAGAGGAGGCCACGAGGATGATCAGGGGAGTGGAGCACCTCCTGTATGAAGATAGGCTGAGAAAGTTGAGGCTGTTTAGCCTGGAGACGAGAAGGCTGCGTGGAGACCTCATAGCAGCCCTCCAGTATCTGAAGGGGGCCTACAAGGATGCTGGGAAGGGACTATTCATCAGGGACTGTAGTGACAGGACAAGGGCTAACGGGTTCAAACTTAAACAGGGGAAGTTTAGATTGGATATAAGGAAGAAGTTCTTTACTGAGAGGGTGGTGAGGCACTGGAATGGGTTGCCCAGGGAGGTTGTGAATGCTCCATCCTTGGTGGTGTTCAAGGCCAGATTGGACAAAGCCTTGTGTGGCATGGTTTACTGTGGGGTGTCCCTGCCCATGGCAGAGGGGTTGGAACTAGATGATCTTAAGGTCCTTTCCAACCCTAACTATTCTATGATTCTATGACTGTCCTGTGTTCGAGGCCTTGGAGTGATGCAGATCCTTAATATGTGGGCATGTATGGGACTTCATGGGTTTCAGAGGTATTTTAACTCTTCCTTGTAGTGTACCTTCTGCTCAATGTGAACTTGGCCTATATGTTTTCTTCAAGACTCCACAGAGTTTCATCTGAGGTAGTTAAGTCTTATCTAAATTTTTTAGTTTCAGGAGTGAGCTGGAACAAGGCAATCTACATTGCATATAGCACTGGGTTACTTCTGCAATTAAATATTGTTAGGCATTCATTGGTGTAATACTAGTAAATTCAGTTCAGCTTTGTTCATGTTTTTTGTCACTTGGTACCCAGGAACAGAAATACATAACTTCCAAGTGTGGTAGAACGCTTGCAACAGCAGTATGTCTTTAAAAGCTGTGAGAGTAGGCACTTGTGAGAGTGCTTGGGGAAGGAATGAAATGTCTGAATGTCTGCAGCATGTTGTTAATGGTGTCTTTTTCTTTAGAGAACTGCATCAAGCCAGTTAAGAAGCAGAAGCAATAACCCAGCTCAAGTGATCAGTCTGAAAAATGGGTTACAAATAGCATCAATGACAGTCATTTGACATTGGTTGCAGTGGATTTTTTCTGTAAATTTTTATGTCTGCATTGAACATTAGTGGAATAACGCTGGGTATCAATTGTTAACAACATAGTTTGCTCATGTTTAATTGGTGGAAAAAAAAAATACTCCATTAGTTATGTAAATTAGGAATACTTCTAGTAGAAGCACTTTGTCAAACTGCCTCAACATTTTTTGGTATTAATCAAAGCAGGATCTCATAGAAAACGCATAACTTCTTATGGCAGTAAGAGAACTGATGCCTTCTCATTCGGTAGGCTGTCTGAAAAGATGCGTAGATCCACATAAAGATTTGTCATCATTAGTCATGTCTAAGGATTTTTATGGTTGCCTTGTTAATCTTTATGATAATCTTCCAAGATTATGGTCAATTTCATTTGAAATAATACTCAGTTTAGATGGAAGTTGAAGAGGGGTCAGTTAGCACTTAAAATCAACGCTAAATTTGTTTTTGATCAATCATACTGAAGCTATTACAGAAAGCCACAGCATGCCTATGGCAGGAAGGATGAGCATCCTTTATTGCTAAACCCAGAACAGCAGTTTTTCTTGTTTATCCAAATAAAGCCTGGTAGGACCAGGCCAGCTAGTATGGCATCTGGAAGCATCAAAGTGGGGAAAGCTCCAAGGAGCTGTACCTTCATATATGTGCTTTGCCATTTCCATTATTGGTGTAGTTAACACTGTAGAATATCCCGTTCTTATTTGCCATACAAGCTGTATCATACTTCTGTTGCTTCCCACCATCACACATGACTGCCAAGTGCAGACTAGAAAGCTTAGCAAGGAGGCTGATTGGACTTCTAGAAGAATACCTTTTTTAACCTGATTCACAGACCACAAGTGACAAATCTCCAGGTAAAATATAACAGAATTTCTGAAAATTTCAGTCTGTATATGCTGAACTCTTAGTTGTGTGTTTCTCTTGTGTTTAAAACAGGTAGCTCTTTAACCAGAGTAAGAGTTAAACATGTGCAAAAGTGGAAGGTAGAACTCCTTAAACAGAATAGTAATAAACTTACCAAAATGCTCTGGTGCTGGGCAGAAACTCTGCAAGCTATTATTTTCACAGTAACTGGTGAACATTAAAAGCATTGGATGATTTTCTGTAATTTTTTCCTTTCCATTTCTTTACTGCTTCTAAAGCTGCCAGTGCATAACTCAACAATTCTTTTTAGCTATTCACATCGGATAAGTGGACAAATCTTATTATGTGCACTTAACTTGTTGTGGTTTGTGAATAAATCAGAAAACATTTTTTTTTTTTCTGAAACATTTGCAATCAAATGAGATTTGAAGTGCAATCCATGTAAAGCAATTCACATAGCCTAGGAGATTATCCTGGCAAAATTCATCTGATGATGAAACCCTTTAGGTTTCGTAACAGCAGCAGCACTAGCATCTTAAAAGACTATTTACAACTTTAAGTAACAGCATACCTACATTAAGCAAAATGGAAACAATGGTCTGAACAGAAAAAACACTATATCTGAGTAATTGTGCTATAAAGCATTATTAATCCAAGAATGTTGCATACCTGCTGTGATAAAATGACATTCTTGATATTTTCTGGGAAATGTTTTCTCGATGCAATATTTAAGGCAAGTAATACTTGCAAAGGGATACAGTTGGTGGCATAATTTGATTATTTATTAGTTATAGTTTCTATTTCTGCTTTGATATTTTTTTCAGAGCTCCAAAGCATTAATGCTAATGGTTTAAATTAGATTTTGGACTGGAATACAAATACTATTAGTAAAAAGGGTTTATTTTGCTTTCTGAATTCTATAGGAGGTATTAGTGGTGTGCTATGCCAAGTTCTACAGGTGGTGCATCTCTCAAAGCAATGAGCCTTAATTTTGTTTTATGTCATAGTATCTGCACACTGTTTGATAAACAATCAGATATAACTGGCTCATTATGACTATATCCTCTGAGGGTTGTGGTTGTTTTTTTTTTTTTTTTGGGGGGGGTGTCAAATTTGAAGTAGAATAAACAAGGGTTGCAGTTCCTCAGTCTGAATTTAAGAGTCTGTTGAAATGTAACCCAGAATGAGAAATGAAGCTGTGAGAGCCAAAAAGCATGCCCCATTGAACTGTGACTTTTCTCATTTGCTTATAGAACAATAGTCCTGAAAAAAATTAGTTTTCTCAAGGCATATTCAAAGAACTTTAAGAAGATCTTGTGCTTTATGGTAGAGCTACAAAGTATGAGTTGCTCTGGATCCAACAGGACATAATGCAGGAATTCTTGGAGGGCATCCTATAACATACATAAAATGTCTGCTCAGGTAAGAGAAAGCATTGACTGTGTCAGCACATGAGCATTAAGACATTTAAGAAACAGTAGGTGAAACAACAATGTGTAACTAAGCCTGCTATAATGAATAGTCTAAATTCAGAGGGGAGGGAGAATTTGGAAAAAAAGAAAGGATCAAAATTATTTTCAACTGAACAAGCAAAAAGAGGCTTCATAATTATTAAAAGAGAGAAGAAAAGGAAGTGAAGTGTAGGTCTGTTATTTAATAGAAGAGGGGATAAATGATGGTCTCAGAAGATAATTCCGAAGACTTATACTGCTACCAGATCTTGGTTCCTCTCTTTTTAAAGAAGAGTGGGAATGTCACCTGGTCAGCACAGTCTGAAACACCAAGACTCATTAGGATCAACCCCCATGTATTGTTAGTTGCTTTTTTCTTATAGGCCCACAAACTGAGGCTTCATTTCCAACATACTGGTTTCCAGTCCTGACAAAGTAGCAGCTCTGTCAGTACAGGAATGCTAATCTGTCTGACAGCTCTCATGCAGGACAGTTGGCATGTCTGAATTTTGCATCAGCATGACCTGGAATGAAATACCAAAAATGCGCAAATGTCTGACAGAATGGAAATAATTAAGACTGAGTTTGCAATCTGTTTTTCTTAGAAAAAAAAAAAAAAGAGGTTTACCTCTGAAAATAGTAAAAAAAAAAAAACAAACAACATAACTAATGAGCTCGCATATGGTATCAATGTAAAACTTTTCCATTATATGGATCACTGTTAATACCAAAGCAGGTCATGCAAACTCCCATCAGCCTCATAATAATTGGGAGACCCTTAGTGTCTCCACGCAATTTCAAAACCAGGTTTACCACTTGTTTTATTTAAAATGAAAGTTTTCAAGTCCTTGTAATAAGATTTGCAATCAACACTTTGTAAGGAATAGCATGATATACAGTGAAAAAGTAATGAGGTGTCAGAAAAATAGTACTGAAGAAGCTCTGCAGCTTCTTTCCCTGTCCCAGTTGTATTTCCACACTTTTATTTTAAATCCAGTGCAATACCTTTTCCGTCTTTCATGATGATACTATATTTTTCCTGATGTTTAAAGTATATTGTTTTTACTGAAAAAAAAAAAAAAGAATTATAAAAAATTATCACTGTTCATTTAAAAAAACCAGGGAAATATTATCCCTGTGCAGAGAGGAGACTACTGTAAGAGACCAGTATGCCTGTACCAGATGCTTTTCAGAGGAAATGTTGATGTGGTCAGTTGCTTTTGGTATGTCAGCTTTCTGCTGATGCTCCTAACTAAGAAAGAGTAAGTCAGCTTCAATGTGGAAATCAAGCTGTTCTGCTGTCTCTTGTGAAATGCACGGCTCAAACTAATACTATGGCTTATGTTCAGTCTGTCTGGGATGCAGGGTGGAGAACTAGAGTAGATAGTCAGCGCATGCATGTGGCCATGGAGATGTGTCCTAAACATGAAAGCTGGATTAGAGTCATGCAACAGTGCAAATAAGAATGCATAATTAAGAGTACTCAGGATTAGCAAAAGCTGTCAGGGAGACAGTCAGAAAGGCCAAAACTAAAGAGAATTTAAAAAAGCAAGCAACCAAAAAAAAATCTCGGCAAACCCAAAACAACACTACAGAGACTATATAATATACTTAAAGTAAGAAGCAAAACAAAGGTAAATACAAACCTAAGTATGCATTATAAAGAAATCTAGTGACAAAAAGATTGAAAAAGTCAATACTGTTTCCGTGTAAGTCATCACAAGATATACTGATTGTATATTTAATGAAAATCAGGTTAATGAGGAGATAGTTCAGGTCAGTATCTGACGTAGTAAAGAATGGTGATTATTAGATCAGGATCAAGAAGCATGTGATAATGGGCCCATCTTTAATGAATTCCTGAAGGAAACATGGTATCTATTTGTTTAAAAGGACTCAGGTATATTTGCAGCTGGTCATCTTAACTCTGATTTCCAAGAATTGTCGATACCAAATTATTAACCTAGTAAATTGTTATGTAGCTTTCAGGTAGATAGTAAGGCAGTAAAGTTAAGTCCAGGCAAGGTAAATCTATGGACATCATGAAATTAATTTATTCTACCCCTCTTTTCTTCTCTGGTTACTGTTCGTGAAGTTTTATCTCAAAAAAACCAAAACAAAACCAAACACAAAAGTTGAGGGAAACCCATGACAAACAGTCATTTTAGCAAAAGAGGTACAGTTACTCTAAGGGTCCACAAGAATATGTTCTGGAAATTATGTTCTGGAAATTATGTTGTTCAATGCATTTATAACTGAGTTAAAAGGTTAAGTCAAGCAAAAATAAAAAGTGGGGCGGGGGGGGGAAGAAGTCAGAATAGACCCATGTAAAGCTGTTAAGGAACAGTTGCAAGCTTTTTTTCTGTACAAGAGGAGTCCTTATTTAAGAAACAAAATAGCAGATGAAATCCAGCATTGATATATGTAAAATAATGATCTCAGGAAAAATAACTTCTAATGCATAACCCATGATAAGTTTTACATTTGCTATTTCCATTCAGACGGGAGATCTTTAAGGTCACCGAGAGTAGTTCACTGTAAGTATCATCTGTGTGATCAACCACAGTGAAAAGGCAAATAGATTCATAAAAAGTTATTAGGGGGAAAAGGGAGAACAAAGTAGAAAATATCTTTATGCCATCTATAAATCTAGTTTTTGTTTGCACATTGAATGCAATATATAGTTCCGGTCACTCCTTGAACAAGGATATGTGGAAAGCAAATGCAGAAAAGGGCAGAAAAGCTGATGAAAGGTAGGGAATAACTTCAGTGTACAGATCTAGTTATGCTCACCCTTATGACTTGTAGAGGAAATACAATTGAGATATACAGAATGCAGAAAGTATGTAAGGGATTTCTCTTCACTAATTCTCAAGGTAATCAGTGGTGCTGAGCACTGCTGCATTCAGTTATAGCTTTCTCTTTCCTTCAGTTTGAAGTGCGTAGGGGTATAATTGCTATGAATGTAGATGCTTTGGTCCATAGAAATTTCACTTATTTAAGCATCATGATATCTGGGTAGGATTATAATTTTAGAGAAATATCTGTTATGGTAGTTATTGAATCTCTTTATTAAAAGTAAGCTTTGCACTACATGAAGTTAGATATTTTAATAGCACTCTTAGTGCTCCTCAGCCATGACACAACTCTGTACATGAATCTCAACACTGTATCCAATGTTAAGGATTTTCAGTATGACCATATTATCCCTCCAAAGAGGACTGAGTCAAAGAAGAAGACGGATTAGCTAATTTGTGAGTTCTGCTCTGTCAGATACCTCTTAATTGTTACAAGTAAGCTCTGTGGGGGTTTGAGGTTTTTTGTTGTTGTTTGGTAGGTTTTGTATTTTTGTCATGATGGTTGTTTGGTTGAGGTATTTTTGTTTGTTTGGTTGGTTCTTTTTTTTTGCACTATTTTGTGGTAACAGGAACCATAATGAACAAGAAACACTGATGTACTCCAGGAATAGAAGAAAATCTTTCTCATGGGTTAAATAATCAGCTGAATTAGCAAAGGGGATTTAATAATCTAAATATATTTTAAAAGGCATAAGGATAATTGTTTTTGCTTCATCTTCTGCGATAATAGTGACTGCAGCTCTGTGATTTGCAGTTTAGTCTGCTGTAATGATGTTGTTGAAGTAATTTTACTCATTATGTGAGTGTCACTCACAGCATTGCCTTGCAAACTTGACTTCCTCATGAATCTCCAACTTTGCTCACTGAATATAGCAGTCATCTGAGAACTGCAGATTGCACAGATCCATGTAGGACAGCTGATTCAGTCTCTACCATTAATACAAGAAAGGCACTGAATACTTCAGACTTCTCTCCCTCACTGCAATTGTTCAGCCTCTCTTTCCCTGAAACAAAGTTTGTGCTAAGCTTGTGTGAAGTTAATTTTGGACAGAACAGTTCCATGCTCCAGTCCCAAAAAGAAAGGTAGGAAATTGTGTGTGTTTTCTCAGGTTAAAAAGCAAAATATGACTGTAGTTTTTACTTTTCAGTGCTTGGGCTTTAGAAGTTGGCAGAATCATTGTGTTAGAGGTGTACCTTTTGTTTAACAGTAAGTAAAGTCCGCATGACACACTGGAATGTGAGTGAATGATTACTCCCCTAATGCTCAGTTAGATGGGATCTCACAGAAAAAAACAACAGAGATTTGACAGTATTATTGAAGTTTCTATTTGGGCCAAAGTGGTGAACAAGGAGTGAACCAGAATGTTCTACTTTGAGAAATCAGCTTTACTTCAGTATTGCAGAGGATTTGGTTAGGGGTAACTTGTCTCAATTTCACATAATACTAATTTACATTAAATGACAAGAAACAGGTGAAATGGGTTCAGCAAACCATTATTACAGCTGATTCATTGCCTTTCACCTTTTCCAACAATGGGTGTATAAACTGCTATCATATAATTTTTTTTCTTGTTTAGCTTTATATGCTGTGACATGTAGGTTAATTACTCTTAATCACCCTGTGTGCAAAATGCTTCAATTCACACATTTTTCCATTTAGCAAAGTAACAAGGAAAGTCCTGTGTAAAGTCAGATGAAAGAGAAAAGAAATAGGTGTGATGCAGTTGACATGTTGGAAGGAGGAGATATCATCCAGAGGGACATGGATGGGTTTAGGAGGTGAACATGAAGTTCAACAAGATCGAGGGCATGGTCCTGCACCTGAGTCAAGTGCCAAACACAGCTACAATTCCAGCTGTGCTTGGGATTGGCCTGGAGAATGGGTTGAGAGTAGCCCTGGAAAGAAAGACGTGGGGCATGTTAGTTGAGAAACTGAACAGGACCCAGCAATATGCATCTGCAGCTCAGAAAGCCAACCATAGGCTGGGCTGCATCAAAAGGAGTATGACCAGCAGGTCAAGGGAGGTAATTAACCCTCTCTGCTCTCATGAGACCCCACCTGGAGTACTGCATCCACCTCTGTGGCCCCCAACATATGAAGGACACAGACTTATTGAAGCTAGTCCAGAGGAGGGCCAGAAAGATGATCAGGGGCTGGAGCACGTCTCCTGTGAAGACAGGCTGAGAGAGGTGGGCTCATTCAGCCTGGAGAGGAGAAAGCTTCAGGGGGACATTGGAGTAGCTTCCGGTACTTAAAGGAGGCCTACAAGAAATCTGGAGAGGGACTTTTACAAGGGCCATGTAGTAATAAGACAAGGAGGAATGGCTTTAAACTGACAGAAGGTAGCTATAGATCAGATATTAGAAAGAAATTCTTTACTGTGAGGGTGGTGAGGCACATCCTGCCCAGAGAAGTTGTGGCTGCCCCATCCCTGGCAGTGTTGAAGGTCAGGTTGGATGGGGCTTTGAGCAACCTGGTCTAGTGGGAGGCATTCCCACCCATCGCAGGGGGAGTGGAGACAGATGATCTTTAAGGTTCCTTCCAACCCAAACCATTCTAGGACTCTATGATAATTTGAGTTTACAGTCCCGGATGGCAAAGTTAGGCAGTGAGTTCCTTGGGACTGAGCCATTTTTAAGGCAGACAACTGCAATATAGAATTTTTGGAATTAATCACAAAAGGTTGCCCTTGTGCCTCTTATGCGTCACAGGAGCCTACTGACACTAGGTGCCTGGATGACAGATCTTAGGCACAGCCGCTGCTCACAAAGGGCTGTCTCCAGCCATGGAATATTTGTCAGAAAAAGCTAGACTTTGTCCCAGACACTGCTTTTAATCACTTTAATAAGCAGTATGTGATTAAGTGAGATTTTATCTATTTTAAACCCAAATTAATCTGTTATACAGCCTCTGCTTAGTTTCTGTAAATTAACAATGGGTATGACTTTTTGCAGCTAAGGTTACATTAAAAAGGTACATGTGCTAAAAATAACAGCCAAGTAAATAGGAAGCTTGTTATGTTTTTCTTGAAGTTATGTTCCTTACTACTTATTTTAAAGAATGAATACTGCTACATATTTTGTTACGTTTGGTTGAAACTATTGTCACATTATATACTGCTGTATATTTTTTATATATGTTTCCCTCTCCTTCCCCTACTGCTTCTCCCCACGAGCTGCTCCTTGAAAAGCAAGCACTGGAAACACATAGCAGCAGGGCATCATTGTTGCCTTTCCACAGTGACTGGGAGGCACTGCAGGTGAAGTCAAAGCCAGGCTCTTGCTGAGTCAGGAGTATTTCTTCAGTACTTTTCCTTTCCAGTGCTGGTGTACTGTTTGCTCCAAGTCTTCTCCTGCCCCTTATTTATCCCTCCTTGACTACAAATGGGGCCACCTTTCATCTCCTCTCTTAACTTGCCTCTCTAACTCTTTGCCTTGAGTGCTCCCTCTTCACTTCACACTTCGGTTAGCTATTCCCCTTCTGATTTAACTGTCATTTGCAGTCCTTTGTTGACCTATGCTTTCCATTCCTTGAATGCTGCCTTTTGTCCCATTAGGTTGACAGATATCCTGTCCCTCTAGAGCAAATGCAGCAAGAGGGTCCTCTGGTAAAAGGAGGTGCTGCAGTTCACAGGGAGTTCCTAAGCTTACCTCTGACCTCCACAGGTGTGGGGTTTGGGTATGGCTTAGATGAGACATTGCATGGGAATAGACAGTGTAGTAGTGTTCTACTGCCTATCTCTTTGAAACACAGTGCGATTGTTTCTTACTATAATAGTTATTTCTTGTGCTGACTTCAATTTTGAAATGGCTGTTTTGGTTGTGAACAATTTTTGTCATCCTGCTGTGTACAGAACTGTTTCTGCTTCCCCCAGCATGCAGTTCAGTACATAGGTTTCTCTTAGAATTGATTCATCTGTTATTTGTTCCATGGACTTCAAAAGAAAGAGGCCAACTATAGAAATGGGCAACTAAAAGTCTTGTACTGTTCGGAGTAAACTGGGGTATACACCGGCAATACACGTTAAGAGTCTTCACTTCGACCTTGTGAAATAATTTTGGGGAAATACATTTGAAAGTTAGAAAGCAGACTAGGTGAGAACAGAATGAGGAAAGCTACCAATGGTGGGGGTGTTTGTCCATTTGGTTAAAGGAGAAATCAGGAAAGGAAAGAATGGAGAGAATGCAGGTTTGCAATTGCCCTTTCCACTCAGAATTCTTTAATGATTCAAACTTCATCTCTCAGCTGTACTGACAAAATGGAATTAAAGGTGTGTTGAAAGAGAGGAGGAAAATATACTGAGTAGATTTTAACCAGACCAGCTTAAGGGTTCAGGACAGCAAACAACTATAAGTAAATGTATGCAAGCATTAAGCATTTTATTTTTAATGCTGATAGATTGTGTTTTTTTCTGCTGAGTTTTGCTACTGAAATAAGAAATGACATTTAAGTCATTTAATAGCACGTCAGCAATAGCACTCATAATATCTGAGCCTTGGTGTCATGAGCATGACTGAAGGCTCAAGTCTTTAAACTGCCTGGGAGCTGTACATCCACACTTCCCGTGTGTTATTATCACTTGCTTGTAATAAAAGACTAATTGTTTCTAAATGTTTTGATTATGCAGGTACAGAATACGTTTTCTGGTATGTTCTCTTTGTTAAAAATAGTGTTTCAGAACAGCAATGAAAAATTAGACAAAAGCACATCCAGAGTCCAGTTGTGCCTTATCATTCAGTCACACCAAAGCTTTCCCTAGCAAGCAAATAGTATAGCTGATGAAGACACTGCTTAAGGCAGCAGGGAGTGTAGGGTGTACCTTTCTGTAAATATTGGGGTAGTACATGATAAGCAGGAACTTGTTGTGAGCCTCCATTTAGTGGCATCTGCTCTGAGTACAAGAGGGAAATAGAATTGCAATAATTAATTTTGAGTAGAGACTGAAGAATTAAGGCTACATTTGGCTCCCTGCCAACAGCTGCTGAGTGTGATGGGGAACCATTTCATGAGCTGATGCTTGGAGGTTTTCATAGTGATTTTGGCATGACTGTGAACCAGCGGGTGCTGAGTTTTGTAGGATTTGTTACATGATATCCATTAAATGAGAACTGCAATCGAAACAAGTCAAGCGCTCCTGAAAAAAATGTGGGATTCCACTCAGACAGCTGAATTATAAAATCCACAGGAGCTCAACACTCCTCACTGGGATGCCAAATCTAAAAGAGCAAGATTAGATCATTAGATTCAGGCAGTGTTTATGATATAATAAAATCACTCATGTCTTTTAGTACAGCAGAAGCAATAAGCATAGGAAAGACCCATTGCAGTGCATAAAAGAAAGACACAATGCAGTGCATAAAAGACAGGGCAAATTATATGATTCAGTGCATGAGAAGTTTACAGAGATAATCAAAGTCTGTAAACTTTGCAATGTACTGCTGGAACGGCCAAGTGACTTTTCCCACATAGAAGGAGATACAGTGTGCTGGCTAGTTAGTGACTGAATTTTTAGTGATATTTTGTTATTCTTGTCTATTTGTTTCGCATCATTGCCAACTTCATCAGCTGCTGTAAAAAATATTTTTAACTGGAGATCTGAACACCAGTGAGGTAACATCTGTACTTCTAATGCTATAAAGTGTTAGTATGTATAATCTTTGGCTGCTTTGACATCTTTTATATAATAAAATAGACTGGGGAGGGACATAATTCTGTATTAGAATAATTCCAGTAAAATATCTTAAGTACTTTAAAAGTATTCTTTTGATTATTTTAGTAAATTGAGACTGAGACCTCATTAAGTGAAAAGAATTAACCCATTGTTTCCAAGCTTGAATTCAGGTCTGTTTGGTAGTGGATAAAAATAAATATGATTGCCTTGATTTAGTTCTCTTTTGTAGCCATTAAAGGACCATTTATTTTGGCTATAAAATCCAAGGGAAATAAAGAGAGAATATTCAGAGTACAAAGATGCATTGTAAGGCTACCTGAGCCATACTCCCTTATCTCTTCATACTGACTGAAATCATGACAGACTGTTAGTGTTGAACTAGAGTCAAAGAGAAGTAGGTATTCTTGGAAAGTTAATATTCTTACTGTATTCTTTAATAATGGATAAAACAAGAATGAAAACTCATTCTCTGTATTCTTTTCCTCTAGAAAAGAAAATGGAAAAAAAGTGCTAAATTTGTATGGAGAGTTCATAAGTAGAAACTGGAGAAAATAAAATATGAAAGAATGACTTTTCTCTCAAAACTTTTTTACATATTTTTTCTATTTAGTCTGAAAAATTCAAGGAATATAAACTTGTTTTAGACTCTTCAAAATATTTTGACAGCATTTTTAATGGCTGCATGGTTTACAAACACTTTAAAACTATCCCCCCTTTTTTTAATTATTAATATGAAGGCCAATTTTTTTTCCTTTTTTTCCTTTTTTTTTTTTCCTGTAAAGTAAGAAAGAGGATAACAACTTGGGTCAAAGGCACAGTTCTGTTTGCTGTAAGCCAGAAAGAGAAAATATCTGCAAACAATCTCACATTTTAATAATCATCCAGGAAAAACAGGGCTGAGAAATTAAGGCCAACAATTAAGGTTTAGAGAAACTCCAGTGGAGTAAATCTACAAATGCCTGGTTGTGGTTAGCATACAAGCAACTTAGTAGCAGAATTTTCCACCACATTCTCTGGGCAAAGGCTATGCCTTAATTTTGGTGGTTTTTTGGTTTTGGTTGTTGTTAGTTTGTGGGGTTTTTTTGTTTTTTTTTTTTTTTAAGATTTATATAAGATTTATCTTCTATGTTTGTAGTTGACTGGGATCTTTAGACTCCTAAAGATATCTCTTTCTATGAGAGGAAGTCATGCTATTTACCTCCTGATGGAGTGATTCCTAAATCTGTATTAAATATGCTACATAAACTGTTTCTTCCAGTGCAGATCAATCCCATACAAGGGAGGATGAAGTTCTAAGTCTTCTTTGCAATGCATACTGTGATTGAATGGATCAGATGTGGTTCAGTGAATCATGAGATTTATCTTGATTTTGTTTCTGTTGTATGACAGGCAACTTGCCAAGTCTGTTAATTTGTTGGGTTTTGTTTGTTTTTTTTTAATTCACAAGAAAAATAGGATTAATGATCCTGCTGCTGTCTGTATCCAAGAGAAACAACTCAGTTTTAAATTGGTATCTATGGCTCATCCCTGAGGCTTTGTGCGCTTGGGCTAGTTGCATGCAAACAGGTTTTTCTTTGAGGACTGTTTTACATATATTTTCCCTTCACAGTATACTATAACTTATGGCAATTGCCTCTATCCTTGCCAAATTTGCTAGCTGTTTTTCAGCAGACAACTATTAAAACAAAACTCTGAAGTGATGGCCTAGCTTTGTTTTACAAGCTGGTGGTTGAATCTATGAACAGTTCAAAAAAGCATGTCAAATCAAAGTCAAAGACTTCTGGACTAAATTATTGGGAAACTCTACAGTCTGCCAAGAAGAATGTATGAAGAATAGAGTGTGATTCTGATGTCTTTAAGATGGTGTGATGTTATCCTATTAAGTACATGATGTGAAATTGCATAATGTTGCCTGTAATAAAACCATGCTGGATTGAAAGCTAGAACAGTAATGATAAAGCCAAACAGGCTAACAATAGGTTTCTTGAAAACCAACAAATACCCCATTTTCTAAACTACCTATGGATCTCTCCATTCAGCTGAAGTTAATATGATTTCATGCAGGCTTAGCTTTTTACTATTACACATATCTTCACACCCACACACAATTTATTTCTGGTTCTGCCTAGGAATTCTTAGTGTTTAAGGTTTAATATGAAATGCATTGGCTGAGTAAGTTAGTGCTGAAGCTACTACTTGTTTTAGCCCCACGGTAACTGTTACAGGAGAAAAAAAAAGATGTTATACCCTTCACAGCTGTCTCCTATATCGACCTGTTACATATGATGCAAAAGCATAAATAAAACAGAAGTGCAGGTTCAGTTGGTTTGCCAGCCTGTCAGTGTCTTAACAAAACACACTTGAGTTTGATATTACTTCTTAAAATTAAAAAAAAAAAAAAAACCCTTTTGCCATTCAGCCCTTCTCCAGGCTATTGCAGCAATCAGCATGTCCGGATTCTGTCCCGGTCCATCATCCCTTACAGAGCAATTCTATGAGTTGGACTAGTTCTAAATTATCACTGGCATTAGGGAAGGGGAAGTTTGGCCTAGCATTTCAGAGTACAGGCAAACGTCCCAAGGATTATTCTGTGTGTAACTTGGCAAGTTCTAACTATTTTCAACTTTCAGGATGAACTTAGGAACTGCACTTTTATCAGTTAATGGCACAGGAAGAGCACGGGTTTTTAGTCTGTGTATGTGTTTTACTGAGCTGTTTCTCAGGGTAATATTTGCAGGTGTCATGTAATTAAAGTTTAGTCTAGCATGCGGTGGTTTTTTTAATAGTACTTTTCCCATTTAGACTATCTTATGAGTACTTACTTGGTGGAGTGATTATGTAGGCAATTAACTCAGTCATTATGTGCTCAGCAACAGTTCACACACAGCTCTGTACATTAAAACCTAGATATCAGAATCTTTGTTTCTCTTTTAAAAGCAGTCTTCTGGGACCTTTAACCTTCTGCTTACAGTTGGGCAAAGGGTCTAGCTTTATGATTGCCATTAACAGAGAAAGCAGCTGGATTTTCCAGTTTTACAGGCTGCAGTGTCAAGAACTGGTTATAAAAACATGTCATGATCCACTTTAAAGTCCCTGATCTCCCTCCTCAAAGGAAAGAAAATCAATCAGTGAGCGGGTTTGAAACAGTTGGTTTTTAGTTTGCAATTCATAGAATCCTAGAATGGTTTGAAGGGACCTTTAAGATCAATTAGTTCCACTCCCCCTGCCATGGGCAGGGATACCTCCCACTAGATCAGGTTGCTCAAAGCCCCATCTCACCTGCCCTTGAGCACTGCCAGGAATGAGGCAGCCACAATTTCTCTGGGCAGCCTGTGCCAGTGCCTCCACCACCCTCACAATAAAGAATTTCTTCCTAATATTTGATCTATACCCACCCACTGTCAGTTCAAATCCATTCCCCCTTATCCTATCACTACATGCCTTTGTAAAAAGTCGCTCTCCAGATTTCTTGTAGGTTCCTTTAGATGCTGAAAGCTGCTCTAAGGTCTCAACAGAGTCCTCTTCTCCAGGCTATACAAACTCAACTCTCTCAGCCTGTCTTCTTAGAAGAGGTGCTTTCAGCCCCCTGATTATCTTCATGGCCCTCCTCTGGACTCACTCCCACAAGTCCACATCCTTTATATGTTGGAGGCCCCAAAGGTGGATGCAGTACTCCAGGTGTGGGGTCTCACGAGAGCAGAGCAGAGGAGAATCACCTCCCTTGACCTGCTGGTCATGCTCCTTTTGATGTAGCTCAGTGTACAGTTGGCTTTCTGAGCTGCAGCTGCACATTGCTGGGTCCCGTTCAGTTTCTCATCAACTAACACTGACATACCTATAGGAGCTTTTCTTGTTGCCCTTGACATCCCTGGTCATATTAATTCTATCAGGGCTATAGCTTTCCTAACGTGATCCTTGGCTGCTTGGAGAATTTCTCTGTATTCTTCTAAGGCTACCTGTCTTTGCTTACCCACTCTTGTAGGCTTCCTTTTTTTGTTGGAGCTTGTCCAGAAGATACTTGTTCATTCACACAGACGTCCTGGCATTCTTGCCTGACTTCCTCTTTGTCTGGAGTAGTAGTTGTATTACACTGTACTTTAGTTATTAAATTGTTCTTATCTCAACCCATGGGTTTTACATTCTTTCAGTTCTCCTCCCCATCTTGCCTTGGGGGGGGAAAGGAGGTGTGAGTGAGCAGCTGTGTGGTACTTAGCTACTGGCTGGGTCTGAACCATGACAGGCACTCATCATCTAGGTTTCCCCTTTGAACAGCCTGTAGCAGATCCCTACTATATTGTCACCTGTCCCTGCTCTCCTTTTAATCCTGACCCTTAGGCTCTCTGTCGAGTCCTCAACCATCCCCAGGGACAGCTTCACGCACTCCAGCTGGTCACTGACACACATACTCATCTTCCCCACTTGCACTTTCTCAAGAGGCTTTATCCTTTCATTCCAACACTCCAGTCATAGGACCCATCCCTCCATGTCTCCATGATGCCAATAAGATTGCAGCTTTGCAGGTATATGTTCCAGTTGTCTCAGAGCTGTGCAGTTTGCTCTCTTGGATAGCATATAGCTCCAGATGTTCTGAATGTCCTTTGCTGGTCTTTGATAAAGATTATCCCTGTGATGCTGTGATTTTTTTTCTTGTCAAGACCAAATGTTTTGGCCAATAAGTTATACCAATCAGTCACACACAGTAGATAATGAAGCATTTCTAGAAAAGGAGCTCAGTCTTTGATTATCATGAATGAATGTATGGAGTTTGTGTGTTTGGCTGCTTTAAAAATGGCATAACTATGAAAGGTGCTTTCAGTTTCAGAAGTCGAGAGTAAGTCAATGTGCCACATCATACTTGTTTTTAGGGTAGAATGTTGATGTCCTGACTGATAGAACATGCAGCAGCCTATTACTATAAGAACAGGACTGGATCGAGGTCACATCAGCTTACGGCACTTTAACTGATACAGGGGAGATCATAATGAAATCTATACACCCAGGTGACCCTGAACAAACATCAATGAGGTCAGTAAATTCTAGTCCAGCACAGTCAGTGAGAGATTAGGACACTGCTACACGTCAGAAATGTACTTGCTTGTCATCTCCCTGACAGAGAGTGAAGCACTAGGAGAGGGACAAAATAATTTTTTTCTTAAGAGGAGGATGCACTTGAATGGAATCTAGGCTCTTGATCACTAGTGAAAAGAGGGTAAAGAAATTAATTGTTCAAGATGTTTCAGGAGCAAACAACTACAGACCAGGAAAAGAGGTCAAAACTGTAAGAAGTAGATGTCTGCCTCAGAAAGGGTAAGCTCCAGTTTCTTACTATGTAATTAAGATCTACTAATTTATAAATTATAAGGACAGACAGCTGAGACATGAACACAAACCTGGATTTTATAAACTGAAAATCTGAAAGCGAGGCTTAATATCAGAGTAAATACTGACCAAAAAAGATTTGAGAATGACTAACTGAGAAACAGATATAAATAATAGTGGGAAAATGCACTGGATTGAAACCTATCAGAAGGAAGACCATATCCAGAAATCTAGCGGAAATTTCTAAGGGAGTAGGGCAAAGCATAAAATGGGTATAAAAGAGTGAATAGGAATTTACATAGAGCTCTGAAATTTTCTGGTTTTATTTCACAGTTACCAAGTTTCTGACCTAGAAATTGAAATGGCTGAATAGTTGTCCTGGGTTCAGCAGCAGCAGTCAGTTTTTCTCCTTCTTAGTAGCTGGTGCAGTGCTGTGGTTTTGACTTTCTGCCTGGGAATAATATTGATAAAGCCGATGTTTTCAGTTGCTGGTCAGAATGTTTACCCTGAGCAAGGACTTTGTGAGTCTCATGCTCTGCCAGGGAGGAGGAGAAGCCGGGAGGAAGCAGAGACAGGACACCTGACCCAAACTAACAAAGAGGTATTCCATACCACAGCACGTCATGCCGGGGGATGTAGAACTGAGAGTTCCCGGAAGGGCTGGATCACTGCAGGGTAGGGGTGAGGTACCGGTTGGTGAGCTGTTGTATTCTCTTCCTTGTTATTTCCTTTATCATTATTATTATTGGTGGTAGCAGTAGTGGTTTGTGTTATACCTTAGTTATTAAACTGTTCTTATCTCAACCCGTGGGAGTTGCATTCTTTGGATTCTCCTCCCCGTCCCTCCAGGAGCGGAGGGAAGAAAGGTCGGGGGGGAAGTAGACTGCATGGTTCTGATATACGGCCTGGGCTTAAACCACAACAATAGCCAAATTGCTACAGTAGAAACAGTGAGGCCTGAAAGCAACTAGAGATGGAGAGAAAGAAAAAACTGAGAATCTTCTCAGCAGTGGGTAATTTCCTTCATTTTTTAGGGAAGGAATGTAAAAGTTATTGTAACTGTGTATGTTAAAAGGGAAATTACAGCTGTTGTAAATACCCACTGGGTCCAGCTGAAATGATTTTCTAATACATGCTTATAAGCACTTTGAAGACTTGATAGTCTTTCTGGCAAAGGGAAGCCACAGTCAGACTGCTCCAACAACAGAAGCCACAAGGCAAAATATATTGGCTGTTACTTGTGGCTTCTCAAAAAAAAAAAAAAAAAAAATTCCCTACAGTTCATTTACAATTTTGTTGCATTCATTCACATTTTGTGCTTTGTGACTTTTCTCAGATGTAGAGAGGGGTTTGGGTTTGTTTTTTTTTTTCTATTCCTGTGTAAATACTGAAAGACTGGGCCACTTCTTTGAAGCACAGCTCATTGAAATAGTCATCCTGGCTAAGGGCAAGCCCTTTGAAGTAGTCTAAATTGGGCTTATCAGTTGGAAGATGATTGCTTTGACAGTCTCTGTGATGTGGATATAAATGGTAAACCCATTGGAAATGCTTGATGAAAACCATGTTGGTTTAGAACAGCTGGCATGAGAGAAACGCAAAATAAGTCAGGATGTTTTGTCAGCAACGTAAGGCAGCAGGATTCATTTAAGTGCATGGATCTGGTACTTGTATAAGAAATACTAGTGTGGCAGCTATTGGTAAACCTGTCTTTGTCACACAAGGTGCAAAACCACGTGTACTGGGTGGAATATTATCTAGACATCAATAAACCCTCAAAAGGTGAAAAAAACAACATACATCCTTCTGGCTTGCAGTTCATATTCTCACACTTGAAAGTGGATTTGCTTTAAAATACTGTCTGAAGTGAGGTGCCAGCTGTCAATGCCCAGCTAGTACCAGGTGATTTAACTTTCTGGATTTTATTTTATTTTTTTTAAATATTTCAGTCACTCTTTTATGCTAAAATATTCTGTCAGGGTTTTCTCTTGCATTGTGATTTTTAATGTGATGTTATCTCCACACCTGTTTTTAATAACCATTTGGCAGCTGATAGCACATATCTGTTTTCTTATATACTCTCTTTCATTCTGTATGTGCCATAGTTTGTTTATTTTGTTGCTATTTATAGTAGGGTCTCCCACAGGGCTGTGAGCACTGGTAATGATTTTTTAAGAGCAGAAATAACCTTGCAGCAATTTCATAAATGGAAAGTAACATATAGAATAAACAGATGAGATGAGAGAACTAATACATATAATAAATTGGCTCTTCATTCCCTCATCACTCAGAGGAATCTGTCAGTCCATGAGACTAAGCTGAACTGTGATGGATCTCTCTTGGGAAATGTATGCTCATATCTTCCAAATATAGTTATATCCTCTGTCAAAAGAAAATGCACTAGTTCTACATTTCTTAGGAAATCTAAGGAGATTTCATATGATGTATTTTTAAAAATGTAGCTATTGTATATGAAATCTAGTTATAGTCATTACAAAAAAGTATTATACTGAAATGTTGCTGTGATTCCAGTGTAATGATAAAATACTGGTAGTATTTAAGCTCAACACCAAATGCTCACCTGGCCCCAAATGACAGAAGTCAACTGTCTTCAGATACACTGGTGATGTGGAAGGTTTAGGACAGAAAATGCATCCTTTGTTTAGGCTCAGCTTCCAAAACTTTTATCATGTACTTCTCCCTAAAGACTGCATTTTTGAAGAACCTTAAAGGTGAGTTCTTTGGACAGCAGGCAAAAATCCTTGAGGACCTCTCAATCCTTTCTGACCTTCTCCTTTGTCTTATAGAGATCCCAAAACCAAAAGTGCTGGGGCATGCAGCACTTCTTCTATACTTCTGCACATCGTTTATACAGGAGCTGGGTTTTTTTTTACTGTCTTCTTAGACCACAGCCATCTCCAGTGTAGATCTTAAATTGTTAATTTGCAAGGCCCATATTTGTAGGAATATTCAATGTGTTTGCAGTACAAATGAAGAAAAGGAATGACCAGACATCTCTTTTGACATTGAATAATTTCTTACATTTCCAAATAGTTAGCTCT
This sequence comes from Psittacula echo, assembly GCF_963264785.1. Lineage (NCBI taxonomy): Eukaryota > Metazoa > Chordata > Aves > Psittaciformes > Psittacidae > Psittacula > Psittacula echo. The sequence goes on from NC_137743.1 coordinate 51,143,878, forward strand.
GAATTATTCAGTCTGTACCTACATCTCAAATCAAGCATTCAAAAAATTAATTTCAGTGTAAAGCAAAAAATTCAGATTGGGAACAGATGCCTCATATTAGGAACCTAATATTGAACATGCTTCTTTTTCTTGCTCTAAGGCAATTAAGCTGTATGAGGTATTGTACTTTTTATTATCTCTGGACAGACCTTTCTTCCTACGCTAAACAAATTGTATGGCATAAAAGGCAGGATCACAGCAGGCTTCTAATTTCTTTTTAGAATGAGAGTACCTATAAACAGATGACTAGCAACAGGAAGTGGTCAAGGATGGAGTGTAGGGTTTGCTTCAGCATTCTCATACCTGATTTAACAATGAAGCAGTTTGCTCTTCTCTTGTACTTCTATCACACCTTTGTTACTTAACTTCCGTTTCATTTTACTTTCAGATCAATGTCACTTCAGCATCTACGTTAAGTTCAGTAGTGAAACTGGTGAAAAAAAATAAATGTGCTAAAGAAATGTCAGTTGTGCTCTATGGTACAGTTACTAGTGGGCTTCCCCTGTCCCTGATGAAGTCATCAGTTAGATTGAACAGCAGGGAAATTGTAACTGGATCTAAAACAACTCTGAAATGTTGGTGCCAAAGGGCCACTTAAATCATTCTGTTCTTGTGCTTAGCTATGTTAAGCTAACTATTGTCCACTATTAAAATTAGATGCTACTAGCAACAAACTGGTAATAATGGACCAATCTAGGTTTTCAGTTAGGTCATTAGGTCTTTACTGTCTTAAAGCTTTAGGCTTACAACTCATCTATGTTAAAGATAGCTCAGGGACACAGGATGGAATCTTTTATCTGGAATAAATGGAAGTTTGTCCAAATTAACTCACAAGTGTGATATTTAACAGCTTCCTCAGTTCTTTAGCCTTTTTCTATCCTGTCAGTACTGAAACAGAGAGACAAAATTACTTTAGCTGCAGGTTTCATGTGTATTGGCTGAATGCATTAGACAGTTGGGGTTTTATCACTAACCTTTGAATTTACCCAAACTATTACATAAGCATAAAAGCTTGGACTGGTGCTTGCAAACAGTCTCAGTACTTTAGATAGCCTTATGTCTATGCTGGGTTAAAGCTTGAGCAACAGGCTGGCTCTTTCCAACATAATAAAGTGGCTTGTTTTAAATTCTAAACAGAGGAACCAGCATGAAGTAAACCAAAACTTTTGTATATTAGGTAGTACATCAGATAGGGCACAAAGCTGATTCAAGGGCTGGGGCACCTCACCTATGAAGACAGGCTAAGAGAGCTGTGTTTGTTCAGATTGGATAAGAGAAGGCTCTGGGCAGACCATGGAGCAGCCTTCCAGCACATAAAGGGGGCCTACAAGAAATCTGGAGAGGGATTTTTAGAAGGGCATATAGTGATAGGACACTTAAACTTGAGAAGAAACTTCTTCTCAGTGAGGGTGACGGAACACTGGAACAGGCTGCCCAGGGGGGTTGTGGAGTTTCCTTCTCTGGAGACATTCATAACCCGCCTGGACCACATTCCTGTGTAACCTTATCTAGGTGTTCCTGCTCTGGCAGGGGGATTGGACTAGATGATCTTTTGAGGTCCCTTCCAATCTCTAACATACTGTGATACTGTGAAAGGGTAATGGCTTTAAACTTAAAGAAGGTAGGTATAGGTCAGATATTAGAAAGAAATCTTTACTATGAGGGTGGTGAAACACTGGAACAGGTTGCCCACAGAAGCTGTGACTGCCCCATCCCCGGATGTGTTTGAAGCCAGGTTGGACAGGGTTTTGAGCAACCCAGTCTAGTGGAAGTGGGGTTAGAACTAGGTGAGCTTTGAAGTTCCTTCCAACCCAAACCAGTCTATGATTCTAGATGAACTTTTTCTTTTTCTCATTGATGCCAAGAGCAAATGTTGTCATATTGGTGGGAACACTTTTTGGACAAGGTACTCATAATTTTCAGTACCAGTAACTGTTAGATAACTCCTGATCAAAGCTTAGTAGGAACTGTAATTTGGCATATAGTTATATGTACTGGACAAACTACCAAATGCAGTTAGTACAACAACCAACACCAGTAATTTCCTGACACAGAGGGGCACATAACTAGGGGCAAAAAATCACTGCCACTATACCCCTCCCCCCGCCAACAGATTTATGTTGTTTCTAACTTTTGTGCATTCCAATAATAAATCTTTTGGAAGTGAAACACAATTTTAGCTTCAGAAGCGATGGCATTTCCCTGGCCAAGTGTCAGTGGTCAATCCAGAAGGCATTTTACTATATTGCATGCATCTGCATTTTACTAGACAGAACAATTATAGCCTGAAATCTGCAGCTTTCCTAGAACTGGGAATGTAATTAAAACCTGTTAATTAAAAAAGAAAGTTAATATAATTGATAATTTAATGCTTATTGGTGTGTTCTGCTATGTTAGTTGTGTGCTTAATATATGCTCTCCAAAATAACAGTCAAAAGAGAGCTCTAAAAACCAGCAAAGTTCTGTTGAAGTTAATAAAGTATACCAACTTGCAAGACCTTTTCATTTCTTTGACTCTCACAAAAGAAAATTTCTCACCTCTCTGCACAGATACCCAAAAGGTTCAAAAGAACCCAAGACAATGGACAGCAAATTTGATTCAGCACAGTAGGAAATGAGGAGAGATTTCTTAAAATTAAATACTTGCTCTGGTCCATAAAGCAAGCAAGAATTCCAAATTATCTTTGGTTTCCAGGCTCTCCTAAGCTTGTTAGAAAATCGTGGTCTGTCTGTATGGTGATACAGCTCTGATGTTGCCAATGCTGCAACATCTGGTGATGAATGGACCCTGTAATTTTACCTATCAATTTTTGAAGCAATATTTAGCTGGGTGTTGTAGGAATAACTTTAAAAGGATTATTTGGGGTTCAGGGTGACATTCTGCTTTGATGGTGTTTTTTCCCTTCTTCTAGTAAGTTTAATTGGTTTGGGATTGTTAGGAAAAAGATGTAAAACTAACACAGCCTACTGTCTGACTCTTGTTCATCTGAGGAAGCAGGAGCTTTCTCTTTCCCTTTTGCTGGGATTTACCACCTTGAATGAATTTTAAGAATTTGGTTTCAAGTGTCTGCATCACAGTAGAGCCCAGGAATGTTTCTCCGTTGCATACTTGAACGCCACATAGATAGTGATAACATCCTGTCCTGGGTTCAGCTGTAGCAGTCATTTTTCTCCTTCATCCATTCATGTTCAGTGCTGCAAACAAATCACACATTCTGGAAAGCAGTAGCTAAATATGGTTATTTCAAAGTAGCTCTTTCATATTACTCCTCAGTTTCTTTCTCTTCCATCTCCCTTCTTTAGAGGCTGTTTCTGCCAAGTGCAGCAGTTAAGAATGAAGTTTTTCAATCATGTGCAGGGAGCTTGAACTGTAGTATTGGCTTATTAGAGCCTGCTTATTGTGCTTCAGAGGCCTCAAATTTGGCTGTGGGCTCTAGCCAGACTGGCACAGAGCTAATGTACTCTTTCAAAGTCTGCTGAGGTTCTTGATGTAAACACAATTTTGTCAGTAATAAAACATGTTCTCCCAGGGTCAAGGGCTTGCTGTGTGTATTGATTTTTTTTCTTTCTTTGAAAGTTGTCTACTCACAAGTTGAACCAGATTCTACTTCTGTGCTGATTTCTTTCTACTATCTTCCCAATGCAACACACATTCACCTTCATATAATATCATTAACTTGAATACTGCAGTTCAATTTATAAACATACTTTCTAGCAACCCAGAGATGCCTCTTACCATACACTGATATAAAAAAAGAGTCACCTCCAGCACAACCAGGATTTATGTATCAGCCTTGCTGTTAGTTTTGATGTGGGTATTTGACAGAGGAGATCTCTGGCAAGCTGAACTGCTTCTTTTCTATGTTAGAGAGCCCAGAAAGCCTGGAGCAGGGAGAAATGTGAACACAGTAGACTGAAAGCTTTGAGGGCTTAAAGAAATCCTTGTTTCTTTATCCAGAATGCTTAGGTAATTTTTATTTTTAATTCTTAATAAGCACTGTGGGTTTTTTCTGTGAAATCCAATTGGTTTCTTCAGTGTCTTGGAACTTCTCAGCTCCTCCTTTATTGATCTGAACTTACTTGGCAAACTACAAGGTGGGGCTTTACATGTATTTTGTTTCTTTGGGCTTCATTCATCTCATGCAACCATTGAAAAGTCATATACCTAGATAAAAGGGTAGGTGACGTGAATCATCTTTTGCAAACACCTCTAGGGTGACTGTGTGATAAACCACCCATTCTAATACCTTCTAGGAAATTCCTGGTGTTTCCTAAGTAATTTTAAAATGCTTTCTTGGAGTTCTTCCATACTGAATGAGAACCTGGTACCTCAGAGAAAGGCATGTACTCCTTTATTCTGTTTTTGTTTGGTAATTATTGTATTTCCTGTTGATGATGAACCTAAGACTTAATTCTGCCTTTCTTAGAACCTTACAAGCTTTTCATACTTCCTTGGTACTTGTTAGAGTGATTGGTAGCTGAAAACTGATTAATTCTTACGAAACACTTGTTTACACTGGAGGTTTCACCAGCACATTTTTTAAGAAGGACCTAATAAATGATTAAAAGACTCTTTAAGAAGTGATTAGTCAGATGTTATAGGTTTTCCAATGCATCAATACCATGATTGGCAACAGGAGTCTTGCCAAGGGTTCTGCATTGTTCCTGAAGGAATCAGTCTCTCTTGTTAACTGTAGCACCATGCTGACAGCAGCCTTCTAGCTCAGGTGGCAAAGGGAGATGCTGAGAGCTTTGTAACTGACTCAAGCTTCCCCTCATCCTTTTAAAAACTCCTGACCTTTTGGAAGTAAAAACAAAGCATTTCAGTCATCCTGACTGAAAAGTGAGGGAATTTTTCCCTTATGTTGTAATATAAAAGCTGAATTTCTGGCACAGTGTCTTCATGTTATTGAAGCTGGACAGCTTAAGAGATATAAAAAAAAAAAAAAATAGAAAATTGTATATAACTGTTTGTGGTTTGGTTCTGGGTTTTGGTTTTGGTGTGTGGTTGGTTTTTTTTTTTTTTTTTTTTTTTTTTTTTTTTTTTTTTTTTTTTTTTAGTTCTGTTTTGAAACCCAAACACATTTCAGAATGTTAGAATTTTCTATGGAACTGAAGGTCTGAATTTTGATGAGTTCTAATGCAGAGACCAGAGAGCATCTGTGGCTTAGTGTATTCACTGGGTGCTGCATGCTTATTCCTGGAGACAACTCTTTGCAATAATTGTAACATTTATAGTTCTGGTCAGTGCTCAGGCATCTTCTGTCTTGGGTTCCCAGGCACACGTAGTCTGTTTTCAGCTGAAGTAATCACATACAGCAGTTCATTGTCATTTTTAATAAGGGGAATGGAAGTTTGACAAGTTAAAAAAGTATTCATGTACAGTTTCCCTCAGGAAGCTTCCCAATATCATTAGCAGAGAACATAGACAGGGAATGACTACTCATTTTTGAAGGGATTACAGCTTCTCCTGAGCATCTGGGGCTAAACTCACAAAAAGAAAAACCACAAGGAACTTAAATAATTCTCTTTTTTTATTATTTTCAGAGAAAAATCCTCTTGCAACATGCTGTGCTCTGTACTCTGATTTTTTGTGAAAAATCAGCAAACTGGCAATAAGCAATCAAAAAATGCCATAAGATCTAGCTGATCTTTTGGCTCTCATGCTGTAGTGTGGCTTTTGTCTCCCGGGGTGGGCAGGCTGCGTGATGTGAGCAGCTCACTGGCGCGCAGGTGGTGCATGTCAGGGAGATAGAGCGATGCGTAAGCAGACCCTGATAGCAGTGACCCACAAGACTGAACAAACCAGCACATTAAAGAGCTCTGTGCTATGTTGTGAATCAGAAACATGCTTAGCTGCCTTTTCTCTCTGGATCCTGACTGGCTTGCTTACAACACCAGAATCATAACCCTGGTTTTTTTAGATTCTATAAAGGGTGAAAAAGGAGAGACAACTGAGGGAGGCGGAGAGCTGTTTGTTATTTCTGACCATATGTCATTGTATTAGCTATGCAGGAACCAGAACAATGACTTTAGAGGGAAACTCACTGAAAAGACTATAAATTGATTTAATTAATTCCTCCTTCCCTCTCTTTTATCTTTATCTGGAAAGAGCTGGCCTGTGTGGCTTTTTTTGTGGTTCTCTGCAGGATCAGGTGCCAAACTGTAGTAATTAAAACAGGGAGAGAGGAGGTGATAGTAAGACAAAAAGCCATTTTTCTTGGTACACACCTCTGATACAGCGTTACAAAAATAATCAGTTTATAGCTTTTTCAAATTATTCAGAGCTTAAAAATCCCTTTAAATGTAGGTCCTCATGGGAGTGAGATGGGGGGAAGACTATGATATTTGACATATTAGTTACGTTCCTCAAACTTGCACCTCACTTCAGAGCCTAGTCTCATTACAGATAGTTATGAGATGATCTGACTTCAAAACTATGTCCATTTAGAGTTTCTGAATAGGAATTACAGTAACTATGAGCAATTCATATCTGTAACTGGCACACTTCTGCTGTACAAGGGTGTTCTAGAGACACAGAGAAAACTGTCATTGGAAAGGTAAGCTCAAGAAGAAGTATTTCAGGTAGGTACTAAGCAACATGAAATAAGTGAGCAGAATTGGTACCACTGTATGTCAAATAAGTTGGAAGATACTGAGATTTGTTTCTGGAAGAGAAATTCAGCTGAACTTATAGAGGATAAATCAAACAAGTGCAGAAGTACTGATTGGTACTCCATGTTTCCTTTTAAATTGACTGTAATATCTTGTATTGTGAATCAGATTTAATGATACCCTGAATAATGTTCGTTATCACTAAGCTTGAAGAGAGAAGGAAGAAAAGCCTATATATATAAAAAACATTAATGCTATACAAATATATCCTTTTCCACTCTCCCAACATAGCCAGTTTTGCTATGTTTTATCTGTGGGAACCACTCTAATCAGTTTGACTTAAATCCTTCTGCTACTTGATACAGTTAAAGAAAACCAGATCAAGCCATCCTACTAAGAGTTTCTTATCCTAGTAGGTAACAGTCAATCGAGTGTATGAAAGGGTAGAAGTGGCAGTTCAGTCTTCCAGCCCATGAATTTACAGTCTGCCATGCAGGAATTGTGAGGTAATAGCATCATATATAGGCAGGGTATTTGTCCTTCATACGCAAGGTGGTTGTTTGCAGTCTATGCAAAACCTCAAATTTATTTAAGGGAGGAAAGATATTTTGGTTACCATGTTAGGGTAAGACCAAACACAGCATCACTGAGGTGGAAATATTGTCATAAGTAACTAAATCATCCCCAGATATTTTTTCCACACTTTCCATGCCCTTTCCTAAAAGACAGTTTGTAAGAAGGGCTCTTCAGATGCTAAATAGATTGTAATACTTCCCATTCATATGAAATTTGTCACAGCTAAGGCACCATAACGAGCTATTCAGAAAGCACAATCAAGTTATGTTTACAGTGCTTTTATTAGCACTCTGCTGTGAGTTACACGATGCTTAAAGACAGCTTTTCTTTCCTTCAAATTATGTCCTTTTTTCTGTTTAGCAAACACTGATTTGTGTCTCCAGCCAGAAGAGGTTAGTGTACTGTTGCAGCTACTGTGACACTACCATTTTGCTTTATCTTGATGAGAAAGTGTTCTTTGTAAGCAGTACCAGGAATGCTCACAAAGACAGATGAGAGTAAGGGAGCAGAGGTGGAGGGCAGAACTACTGAGTGCTGAATCCATTGCTGGTGCTGATTCACTCTAGGACTATAGGCATGATTCACTGTTTGTGAAGGCCAAGTGCTATTCAATGTATTAAGTATATAGGTGTCTTTGCAGGCTTAAATAAGTTTGGAGTTGTAAGTTTTAAAAAAAAAAGTAAAAACTTTTAAAAAAGTTTTTAAAAACTTAAAATAAGTTTTGGAGTGTAGCAGGAGAGCCAGAATGTCACCTTGCTTTCCTCCTGGATATGAAGCTGTATCTGTAGAAGTTGTTGGAAGGATATTGATGTCTTCATTGAGATGGCATGGGGGGAAGTTTAGACTCTACAGAAACAGCGAACCGGTCCGGAGGCTACTGTAAATGACCCTTTTTGATGTCTGACAGAAAAATTAGGGTGGTGAAAGCTCCAAGGAGATTTAGATGGGAGTAAGGTTGTGACAGAAGTATGGAAATATCCTCAGAGGCAAAAAAAACCCCACACATATATGTCATAGCTTCTGTTAACTGAACTTACTGCATGTGTTAGCAGCTCTCCACCAGCTCATCGTAAAGGGCATCTAGGGATTTTGACCTGTTCACAAGGTCAAAGGCCAAAGGTGAGGGAGAAAACAAAAAGAAAAAAAAAGGATGTTTCCAGGAGGAGAGATTTTCAATGAAGCTGTGCCTATTTTGTTCTTATTTATAGCACTCTCTGACTTCTTTAAACAGGAGAGGTTAGTTTTGTAACCAGGAATATATAAGTACTTTTTTATCTGATGTCTCACAACATCTGACTGTCTTAAAGATGTAGACTCATTTGGACTGTTGCCTAAAATGCATCACATGTAACAGAAAGAGTAAGGGTGGTCAAGATGCTTGTCAAATGCAAGTATGAATCTCCTTCTCATAATGTATCCTGAGGTGCTTCAGAAGCAGTGTGACCAGGAGCTCAAAGGAGGAGATCCTGACCTAGTGATGCCAAATCCAGAGTATCACAGTATGCTAGAGATTGGAAGGGACCTCAAAAGATCATCTAGTCCAATCCCCCTGCCAGAGCAGGAACACCTAGATAAGGTTACACAGACATGTGTCCAGGCGGGTTTTGAATGTCTACACAGAAGGAGACTCCACAACCCCCCTGGGCAGCCTGTGCCAGTGTTCTCAGTACTGTGTCCCGTGCTAGGCTCCTCAGTACAAGAAAGACAAGGAACTACTGAAGAGGGTCCGGCAGACGGCCACAAGGATGATCAGGGGTCTGGAGCATCTCTCTTACAAGAAGAGACTGTGGGAGCTGGGCCTGTTTAGTCTAGAGGAAAGGAGACTGAGAGGATCTCATTCATGCATATAAATATCTCAAAGGTGGGTGCCAAGAGGGTGGTGCCAGACTCTTTTCAGTGGTGCCCAGCAATGGAGAAGCAATGGCCATAAACTGAAACACAGAAAGTTTCACCTCAACATGAGGAAGAGCTTCTTTACGCTGAGGGTGGCAGAGCACTGAACAGGCTGCCCAGGAAGGTTGCGGAGTCTCTGGAAACACTCAAAACCCACCTGGACAAGTTCCTGTGTAACCTGCTGTAGGTGGCCCTGCTTTGGTAGAGGGCTTGGAGTAGAGGATCTCCAGAGATCCCTTCCAACCCTAACAGCTCTGTAATTCTGCTATTGCTGGTCTAGGCCTACAGCTGCTAGCATTGTTCATCTATTTTTTCGATACCCAAGCATAAAGTAGGAGTGTTGGAATAACAAAGACCTTTGTGAGTCAAACAGCCTAGATACGTACCTATGTATAAAGAGTACCTCAAATTAAGGTCTAAAAAACCATAAATGTAAAACCAAAAAACATACTCAAAAAAAACCTATAGGCCATTAAGTAAAGTAGGAGAACAATTCACCAAGGAAAAGTTCATTCAGCAAACACATGGAATCATAGAATAATTAGGATCGGAAAGGACCTTAAGATCTTTTAGTTACAGTGACCCTGTCATGGGAAGGAACACCTCACACTAGACCATGTCACCCAAGGCTCTGTCCAACCTGGCCTCGAATGCTGCCAAGTATCGAGCACTTAATACTTCTTAGGGCAGCCTGTTCCAGTGCCTCACCACCCTCACAGTAAAGAATTTCTTCCTTATATCCAACCTGAACTTCCCCTGTTTAAGTTTGAACCCGTTACCCCTTGTCCTGACACTACAGTCCCTAATGAATAGTCCATCCCCAGCATCCTTATAGGCCCCCTTCAGATACTGGAAGACTGCTCTGAGGTCTCCACGGAGCCTTCTTTTCTCCAGGCTGAACAGCCCCAACTTTCTCAGCCTGTCTTCATACGGGAGGTGCTCCAGTTCCCTGATCATCCTGGCGGCCCTCCTCTGGCCTTGCTCCAACAGGTCCACTGTACGCACTTTATGCATTTGGCTATAAATGAGAAATTGCTTCTTCTTGTGCTGCATCCCTCCAGCCTACTTTTTGAAGTACAGCACCTGCTAACAGTGAAGTTGGTTTAGCACGAGAGTTCTGATTCACAGCAAATAAAAAACTTGGCACATTCCCCATTCTGTGTGGTAGAGATGGATGGAATACCATGGATGATACACTGTTGCTTTCTCTGTCTCCTAAATCTTCCAAGCTGAGCATTCATTTTAAGATAAGCCAGTGATTTGTACAGAAGCCGAAACACATGGGAACACAGCGTCCTGCTGAGTGACAAGCAGCAGATGAAATCCCCAGAACATGCCTTTGCAGAGGATGGTTCCTTGGTGCAGTCTGACAACTTCATCAAATAGCAATTTGAAATATCAGCGGGGGAGATGTAGTCCTTAGCCTGCTTTACATTGGCAAAAAAAAAAAAAAAAAAAAAGAGCTTTACTTGCTTTCTACATAGTGACATCTTGCCATTTGTAAACAGGAAACTTCCTATGTCTGTAATTCACTGCCTTAAAAGCACTCTCCCTTCTTTATGTTGTCGACTCTACCTAGAAGTGTGACATGCAAGAGATAGCTGACTATTAAATGGTGGTCAAAAGACTTTTGCGTGTGAAATAGCTTTCAGTGACTCAGATCAGGCCAGGAGTCTTAGTTTTAATCTTGAGTTATCCTTAGTAGATGTACCCTATACAATTACTGTGGTTTTCACTTGCAGTCACAAAACTCATAAACTTAAGGAAAAGGGTTTGTTCTATTTATTGAGATTTTTGGTAGTTTTTTTCTTTTTTTCATAGAAGCTTCTGAATACACAGTATTTAGTTCATTTCAAACTTTCTGCTTTCCAAAGAAACCTTCTGCTTCCCAGGCTTTTCTGAATTCTCTTCTAAGCTTAGCTCAGAAGAAAGACGCTTCTTTCTTGAAGACTTAGAGATGCCAACATGTATTTGACTGTAAGGCAACTGAAACGGTTTCTACTCTTGAGCTCTCTCCTGCATGCTACTGCCACTGCAGAAAGCACAGCTGAATGAGACACATATCTGCTCTTGACACACTGCAGTTTACTGCCCAGCGTATGAACATAAATGGTTGCACATTTGAGGCTTTATTAATACAGCAAGACCTACCTACTGTGCAGTGACACTATTCAGCAGAGAGGGACAACTGCAAAAAGAACAACTGGCGCTGCCACTTAGTCAAATGTGCTGGAAGCCATTAAATAACAAGGTTTCTATATTGCCCAGCAGCAAAATTCTCCATTGTCCAGCTGGCATACAATCAGATATGCTACAACACTTCTTACAGTGCCACATCAGATAATTTAGTGATCAGTGCAGAAGGAATGTCATTTATTATTTGAATCTATAACTTGTAGTCAGGTTGCTTTGTGGTGGACAGTGCAAGAAAGTTTTAAGGAGAAAAGAGACGCAGGTGTCTCACACAGTTTGTCTAATCCAGCTGTAATTTAAAGTTAAAGCATAGTTGATTCCCACTCACCCAGATCCAGAGGTTTTTGCTCTTATTTTTTCTTTACAGAGGTGCAGAACTGCACATGTGAGAAATAATGTGTGCCTGGGTTTTTGGGAGATGTTCCAAGAAAGATGTAAGCATGTTGTTATCCTGTACTACTACTTTTCCAGGATTTTTTTGTTTGTTTGTTTGTTTGTTTTTTCTTATTTCATTTTGCAGTAGTTCTCTTAGGGTGACAATGACTGACACTGACTTACCTGGCTTTCTAGGGTAAATATGGATTAAAAGCATAAGCTTTGCATGTATGCATATGCATTTATAATACCAGGCTGGAAAGAAACAGATTCTAAGGTAATACTGATACATTTCACGTGGTTGTGATACAAAGCGTGGTTTTCATTTGTGAGTGTGAGATGCAAAGTTACTTGCTATGAAATTAGTCACCAACAGTGAAAGCTGGACAGGGCTCAACTGAGGCTGAAAAGCATTTGCATTTCATAGAATGCAAATATTTAAATAATTAATAACAAGATAAAAGAAGCCTTGATTATATGCTCAAGAAATTTGGATTTGCACAGTTTGGGGCTGTGGATTTACATGTTTGGGGAGCATATGCATGCTTTCACCCCTCCTCTCCACCCCCACACTTCCTACGCAGGGAACTAGAATTGCAAATCTGGCCTTGGCATGCTTATTAGCTAGCCAATAAAAAACCCTCAAAACCAACCAACCAAAAAAACCCAGCAACAACAAAACCCCAAACCAAAACAACCCACAAATAGAAAAAATCCAACCAAATGATTCTATGATTTAGCAAAAACCACAACAAACAACACAAATCACCCTTCCCCCCCCCAAAAAAACGAAACCAAAACAAAAAAACCACCAACCAAAAAAAAAAAACCTAAACTCAGCCAACCAAAAGCCAAACAAGAATCCCACCACCAAACAAACAAACAGATTTCTCAGGGTATGCAGGATGTCAAAGTTCTTAATTTCTCATCTAGATGTCCATATCTCTGGACATCATGGATATCATATATTATGTCCATGTCTCATATCTGGCCATATCTCCTTGGTGCTGAGGACCATAGCATTTAAGATGAAGTTTATTCTAGAAGTCAACAGCGATGTAACTGATTGTAAATGATATTTAATTTTTGTGCAAAGAAATGGCTACCGTTTTCAAAATATTAATGGGCAGAACATAAATTTACCAAAACCAAGGTTTAGGTCTGATAAATTCAAGTTATGTTCCTCTGTAAGCAAAGCAGATTTGCTCTGAAGTGGCAGTACCAAATTATTCTACAGACTTGAACCCAAATGCATGACTAGGTTAAAATATTGCTGATGAAAACTCTACTCATGTTAGAATGGGTTAGGAGAGCAATGTATGAGTGAAAAGACTTCAGTGAACTAGAGATTCTCTCTTCAAACGGTAGAAAAAGCCTGGCATTTTCACTCCTACTTATCATCAGCTGGAGAACTGGTATCAGCCAAGTCTCTGAAAATACCTTTAAACATAGCTAGTTGGAGAGAGAAGTTAATAAGAAAGAAAAGTAGCTGAGCTCTGCTGATCTATGCTTCAAAGTAGAGAGATACTTAGACCAGAAAAAATAAAGCAGAATGGGGAGTCCTGGGTGCTACTCTAAAGATATAAGAATATTACTATTACTACATATAGATTTTATATTATGAGTAAGTTCTTTATCGTGAGGGTGGTGAGGCACTGGAACAGGTTGCGCTGTGTGGCTGCCCCATCCCTGGAAGCATTCAAAGTCAGGTTGGATAGGGTTTTGAACAACCTGGTCTAGTGGAAGTTGTCCCTGCCCATGACAGAGAAGGTGGAACTAGGTGATCTTTGACGTCCCTTCCAACCAAAACCATTCTATGATTCTACTAATGGCTTATGCTGTTATAAACAGAACTTTGCTTATGTTTATAAACATAACAAACATTTGTGGAGATCACCAACCTTTCACCTGTATAGTGGGAGAAAAAGTCTCTCAAAGAGACAGCAGATATTTTTGAATGCAAAATATATCTGCATGGATAAAGCTTAGATTTATTTTCAGAAATAACTGAAGCATTTTATATAGTATTAAAAGCAACAACAGTAACAAACTAAAACAGCAAATCAGGCCAAGGCAGATGCTAGACACAGAAAATATCATTCCAGGCAGTAAATTTCTAGCTAAGCCCAAATGCAGAGAACCATAAAGGGGCTCTGGTACTAGAAAGCATCAGGTAATTTAACTAATTTGTGACGTGATACTGTTTAGTCATCAGACTACCAGTAATATCATAGCAATAATATTACACCTGGTCCAAGAGAGAACCTTCCAAGAGACTTGTCTGTAGACTACAACAGCAGATACTGCTAGCTGAGAATTTGCTCTTGCAGCTAGGATAGGATTGATTACCTGAGACTCCTTCCTAAGAGGGTAGGGATGCAAAAGAAAAAGGAACAGGCCTTTACTGTATGTCTAAGTAAAGAAGAATATTTCACCATAAAAGAAACAGGACTAATTTCTTTTAGTAAAAGAAGGTAAAATCTGTATCATCGTACTAATAACAGCATATTCAGTGTTTCCAAAAGGCATACTTTGTTTCATAATTTTTACAGTTTCCTTTCCTGTCTCCTACACTTCTATTTCTGCTCTCATCAGATACATCGTAATTGCAGATCCACAAAGCAGTGAGTTTCATGGGTCAAGAGATATTTAGAATGAATTTGTGATTTTTTTTTAACATTTTAATCCTTTAAGAACACAGTTTGTGAGTTTAAACAGGCATAGTGAGGTGTAATACTTGCTAGTATATTGCCTGCCTTTTGATCATTAAAATTCAGATGGTTAAATATAAAGACAGAGGTAGATTTAACTCAGGATCTCAGTTTAAAGGGAACTGTCAACATACTTTCCCATCATCTGTAAGATATCTCCCTTCAGGCTATTCCTTATATACAAGACCCTACGAAGATTTAAATCAAAATCTGTTTTGGCTTTATTTGTCTTTTTATTTTTTAAATGGTTACTTATCTCAGCTAAATGCATACAATTTGTTTATTGTAGGGTGGCACAGAGAATATCACTCTTGTTTCAGTATCAGGTACAAAGAGGGAAATCTGAAGAATATATTTGAAAGGAGAAACTGGAGAAATAAAGAAGGTGAAATCCCATTGAAGAATGGTTGCTGGAAAATCAGTAAAATGAGACTTTATACATACTATAAATTCTGACTAGTTTGAGTATGCAAGCGTGTAAGTGAACTCATCAAAATATTTTTTTTTGGTAATGCTGAAATTAATCACGCATACACTACCAGTATCCATTGTGTGTGCTTGTACAGTTTATGTGCTTGTGCTCACATAAAGTAGTCTAAGTAATAGAACTTGAGAAAGCTGGAACAAAATGTCCTCTTCAGTCTTTGAAAATTCCCTGTTAACTTCATTGAAACTGGCATGCTCCCAAACTCCTTCACTGCAGTCAGACCACATCACCTGTTGAGGGGTGTGTATGTGAGTGGAAATCAAGCTGACTAATTTTAAATGTAGTTTTAAGGATGCTATGTGAGAAAGCTCATTTAACTTAAACATCACCAACATTGCTTAGAAGGATGTAATATGATTTTCAGAATAACTTCTGGTATGTGTTTTTGTGCATGTTTAGTTATGATAACTAAGTTCCAAAACAAAGATACTAATCTGAAATCTTGTCCAGTGCATATGGATATTGATAGCTGATGGTGGAAGAGCTTTAATTTAGTTGGTGGCAAAGGAGAAATGAAGTTCAGCCTGAATCATGGTAAGCTTACATATCTGTCAGGCAAAGGATGCAGGAGCGTTATAGTGTCATTGTATTGACTTACCTGACTGAAAGGTAAAAAACAAAACCAGTATTAGCTTTAAAATTGCTTGTTAGGAACATTTGTAAGCATTGCAATCATCTTACAATTACTCTCAAAATGAATAGGGACAACTAAATTTTAATACGTAAGGGACAGCAACTGCTTTTCACATGTGCCGTGATTTATTCAGTTTCTCAAATCAGTTTGACACTTCACTATTTAAAATGTTGAACACAAATCAGGCGTTGTGGACTTTTTCCAGTGGGCATCAGTGTTCAGCCTATACATGAGCAAAACCAGTCAACACTGGTTTGTGTTAGACCTTACAATTTTGATCTCAAGAAAACAAAGACTGCAAGAACCATCTCCTGCATGAACAGCACAGGGGTAGTGGGAGTTCTGGCTTCCCTGATTTTCTCAAAGGGAAACTGCAGGCAGTAATTCAGTCTTGTCATCTGCAGAGCTCTCAGCAGCTGATTGCACAACATCACTGTCAAACACTGCCTTTATTTTAGTAAGTCTCCTCCAAAGCCTACTAAATGTGAAATTTTCTACCAGTTGTAGCAGTCTTTGGATAGGCATTTTTTTTAATGTGGAAATGGGAATTATGGTAACCACATTTTTTCAACACTGTGAAAAGGAGCCATGTTCTTCATTAGCTGACATTAGAAGTCTCTTGCTAGCTCGAAATTTTATTTCAGCACCAAGGTGTGTGTGGGGTGAGTTATTTTTGCATTTTTATTGGTGTCTGTAATTATTTTTCCCTATCTTTCCTCATTTTCTCACCAATGGCCACAGCATGTTCATTGTTGCCTGCAGGTCAGGTTCCAAACTACACAGCTGTTCTGATTTGGATGAAAGGTGGACAGCATCTCCCTGGCAACTGGAACTGCAGAAAAGCTGCCTGCATGGCTTTGCCTAATAATTTTGTTTCTTCCTTTGTTTTAGTAGCCATCACTCATGTGGGAACTGACACTGAAGGACTAGGTAGGATGTAATATACAGATACACAAGTAATGGAACCTCAGCAATTGTGTATATTTTAACATCCTGCACAATGGAATCCTGATATCCTTTCAAAATTTGTTTTATATTTAAAACACATTCTTGTGTGCTCAAACACATACACATATGGCTAGGTTTCATTGTGCGTGTGAAAATATTCTCCAGGCACATGCCTTCAATATAGGATTTGCTTTAGTTAATTATAATGTTGAAGCCAACATAGTGAACAGAAGGACATGAACTGCCTTGTTGAATAAGGGAACTTTATGCACATTGACTATCACTTCAGTTTTATATTTCCTTGTTAGAGAAAATTCAAAGTTGGGTTTTGCTGGCAAACACCACTTCTGAATTATTGGAGACATCACTCTTTTTCTCACATCAGCATCTCTCCTGATGCCAGTTCCTTCACCCACCAGGAGCAGAAATCTAGATAGGTTTGGGAAGTTCCTTGATACAAAACATGAAGGCTGCTGAATCACTGGCATCCTGATACTTTTAAAAATTCTTGTCCTTACTATATGGACACTGTCCAGACTATATACACCAGAAAGCTTAAAGTCAAGTGCTACGTTAGTATATAGTGTAGAGGTACCAACAAGTCTTTGTTAAAATGTCCTAGAGAGCTGACTCTCCATTTGCTGCTGCATATAGATTACTAGTATTGGTGAACCTGCTCTGCTCTGCCTCTATACTTGACCCTGGGGATTCACAGCCTTAAATTGTTTTTTTGACTTCAGTGGTAGCTCTTGGCTTCTCCTGTTTTCCGGGGTCCCTCACTGTACTGTAAAATTCTGCTTTATACTACTTGGAAATGCAAGGAAGCTCCATGATTTTCATATCATCTCTCTCCATTTTGAAACAAAAGGGGTAGGGGGAAATGGTGTAACTTAGAAAAGTACCTGAGAGCCCTTCAGCAATGTGAAGCATTGCATTTGCAAAGCCGGGTTGTCTCCCTTTATGACTATGTAGAGGCAGCCTTGTTTCAGGTACTTGCAACTATCACTGCTACTTCAGTCACCTTGCTGTCTGCAAGAAGCATTCACCTTAGCTCAGACTGGCAGCTCTCCCTCTTGCTTGTGACCCAGCCCAAAACCTCTTGAAGGGAATGACAGGAACACTACTACCAATGCACCCACCTGCACTGGGGTTGTTCCCTTTGCTGACGTGCACCAGTGCCTACATGTCTGTCAGTGTAGGGCAGATGAATGACTGCAGATGAAAAGTGTAACTGCTGGATGGGGAGAACAGATGAGGCTGCAAGACTTGGATACAAAAGAAGATGTAAAACTAGAGAGAAAGTATGTATAAATAAGTTACCATGGCTGTTATCAAAAACTTATCATGGATTTCATCCTGTCAGTCCAGTTTTCTCTCTTTGTGGAAATTTGCCTTTTATATACCCTTGAAATCATTTTAGTTACCTTTTTTCATTAGCCTGTATACTCTGGATGGGTTGCCTGGATTTGGGCATAATTGCTGACAGATGCCTAGTTAACTTAGGAGTTAACTATATACCTAGCTGTCCTGGGTTCAGCAGTAGCAGACATTTTTCTCCTTCTTAGTAGCTGGTGCAGTGCTGTGGTCTTGACTTTCAGCCTGGGAACAGCACTGATAACACTGATGTTTTTAGTTACTGCTCCGTAATGTTTACTCTGACCAAGGACTTTGTGAGTCTCATGCTCTGCCAGGGAGGAGGGGAAGCCAGGAGGAAGCAGAGACAGGACACCTGACCCAAACTAGCCAAAGAGGTATTCCATACCACAGCATGTCATGCCCACTATATAAACTGGAGGCAGTTACCCAGAAGGGTTAGATCACTGCTCAGTCGGGCTGGATATCAGTCTGCGCGTGGTGAGTGGTTGTATTCTCTTCCCTTGTTATTTCCCTTATCATTATTATTACTGGTGGTAGCAGTAGTGGTTTGTGTTATACCTTAGTTGCTGGACTGTTCTTATCTCAGCCTGTGGGAGTTGCATTCTTTCAATTCTCCTCCCCATCCCTCTGGGTGCAGCGGGGAGGAAGGGGAGAGAAGTAAGAGAGCGACTATGTGGTTCTGAGTTGCTGACTGGACTTAAATCACAACACTAGTGAAAAACAACCTGCCAAGAATACTTACCTAATGACCCAGATTCTGCTAATTACTAGCTTATGCAAACAAGACTTTCACTTGCCAGATAGAGTACTGAGTGGTGCAAAACCTGAAACAAAACCACATACATGAAGAAAAGATTTTTTGTGGGGAACATGGACTGCAGCAAATGGCATGTCTGAGGGCACTGCAAAGGGCCTTCATCCTTCTTGAAAGCGTGATTACTTCCTTCTAGTGCAACTGTATGCTAATTCCGGCTTTGTGGTAGCTGGGCAGTAGCTAGGGTGGCTGAGAAAAACAGGGTCTTGTAGCTTTGCTGTTTGAGAAGGGATTTTTGCTTGGGACAAACTAGTTTTCTGTCAGGAAGAAGAAAGACTATAGATTTCCCTAAAGTCATGAGGTCTCTGGCAAGCCAGAAGACATTGTACTGCTTTGTTAGGGAAGGCGAATAGAAAAGCATCATGAGATGGGTATGGCTAATAACAACAGGGTTATCAGAGTATCTTCACCAGAAAGCTTTCCAGACTAAATTATTGCAGCCATGCCTTCTGGCTCCTTGATCTCTGAAGGCTGCAAGGGTGATCGAACAGTTCTGTGGAAAAGAGGGAATTCTCCTTCTCTTACTAGAATTTAGGACTTAAATGGCTTTAAAGTCACTTCCATGTAGGAAAGTAACACGTGTGTGGGCTATTCACCTGTTTCATTTTAAGTTAAAGATAAGACTTATTTTTCTGTCTCTCCTGATATTCATTACTGTGTTGTTAAATGAAAAGGCTAGGAAGAAGAGAGTGATCTAGTACAGGATCTTGGAAACCAACAGTTAACAAAATTTCAGTGTTTGGGACAGAAAGTTTGGTGGTAGAAAGCATAGTTATGAACACACAACTGTCCTCCGTCTGTGGAAGCTTTGCAAAGCATTAACGCAAGAGTAGCAAAATAAGTTGATGTCTGTGGCAGCTGGGCTACCTCTGCCTGTCTATGCAAGCATGTTACAAGATAGTTGGTGTATTTAGGAGTTTTTGAGGGGAGTTGAATTAAATTCTTTTGACACTGCTAGCTTCCCAGCTGCATAGATGAATGAGTCTGGTGGTTGCTGGTTGGCACTTACCTGTAAAAAGGCTCTATATTTCCAAGGGCAAAGGAAACATGAGCTTCCTCAAGCTGGTCTGCCAATACACTCCTCTCTGCTCGCTTTGTGCTGATAATGAAAGACTAACTCTCTCTGCATGCCTACTTGGCATTTCATCTCTCTTGTAGAAATTTTGGGTACTTTTTTGTAAGCTGGTGTCAATATTTTTGTGCCAGCAACTGTTCAGAGCAAGAGCTCCTGGGAGCAGGGCTTGTTAAAGTGCAGTCCTGGCTTTTGCAGGTAGGCTGCTTGATAGAGTGCTATTCCTTGGTGATTTCTCATTCCTCTAAGGTAGCAAAACAAACCGTGGAAATAATTTATGCTTGACTCTGACCCACAGCTTTTCTCAGACTTCAGCATAGACCCATTAGACAGAAAGCTAGTTGTCCTGGCTGAATTCCCTAGTGAAAAGAAACCAAGTGCTTCATTTTCTTTCCCATCAGTGTACATCACAAAACTAGTCTAGCATTAATTGTTGCAGCAAAGCAAATCCTTGCAGCAAAGCATCTCTGACTGCAGTGACAGGGGGAGAACACGGTGTCAGAAAGCAAGCCTGAAGTGCCTGGAGTTTATTCTGAAGCCTAATTATGTTTAGAGGACCTTTCAATTTGGAGCAGGCTTTGGATCTGACCCAAGAAGGGCAGCCTGAGGCAAGGATGGTCAGAAAAGATAGATTCAGAGAGCTGGAGGAAAACAGTTCACCCTTTGCCTGTGCTACTCTTGACTGAGATAATTGTTAGAAATCTCAAGTTGCCTGAGCATTAAAGACTTTGTCAGACTCTACACTAGGTTTAATACGCAATCTCGAGAGAAATATTTTTTTCCTCTGCTACCTTTAGGAGGAGAAACAAGCAAGAAGTTATTCATGGGAATGCATGAATGCTATAATATCCCATGGGAAATCATCTCTTGGTTTTTGTCTGCCTGCTCCTTTTTTAAGGACTCTACTCCACCTTTTCCTACATATAGGAGAAGCAGGGAGAAGGAAAAGAACTTTAAAAAAGGATCACAGTTCTCTAACTTTAATAGTTCTCAAAGCAGAAGTTTCAAAAGGCTCCAAGAAGAATATTTTAATAGGGAAAATTTCTTCTGCATATTTGAAATGGTTTTTAAGACCCTAGAAGTTCTCTTGCTCCATTCAAGAAGAAAACTCCTCTCAATCTCTTAAAAATCTGATTCAGCAGCAGAGGTCTCGTTTTTGCAGTTTCCCATTGATTTACTTCCTGGTGCCTGCCATAAATCACATAATCCTAGTTATGTGCTCTATCTTTCCACTTCCCAGGGTTCTCAGTATTTCCCTTGAGGGTTTTTTTCCTTCCTTTTCAACTTTCTGTATCTGTTCTGATCAGTAAATGCAAAATTCATCTACTTTTCCTCTGGCTTTCCTGTTTCAGACATTAGTATCCCTTTCTCCTGTGTTTTTCTTTCCCTCTGAAGTCTAGAGGAACATAAAAGTTTTTCTCAGCAACATACATGCTTTCCTCTGCTTATTTACCTTTTCCTGAAATCCATGTGATTTCTTTTGCTAAGAACTTAAAATATGCACAAATAAATCAGCAATGTAAAACTTGATCTTTTAAAAATTAGGTAAAAACAGGGTCAAAGTAGTCAACCAATATTTTACAGTTTCTTTACTGGCCTCTGGTCTTTTGTTGTTTGGTTGTTTTGAGTTTTTTGGTAAGCTTTCTTCATGGATACATATCCAGCTATGGCAATTCCTCCCTAAGTCGTAGGAAGAAAGCTAATCAAGACAAAAAAATGCAGCACAGCTTACAGTCTCATTTCTGAAGAATAACAGCTTTGAAGTCCCTGAACCTGGAACTCCAAATTCTGTGTCTTTCTTAATGATCAGAGAAAACAGCTCTCAGTTTTTATGAATTCACAAGTAAGAAGTGTGCTGTGTTCACTGGATGGAAAGCACACGACTGTCTCCAGGTGGGAAATATGTAAGAGTATAAACAATGACAAAAGGGCTAAACCCCATACACTTAAAGTTACTATAATCAGGGACCTGCAACAGCTGCAAAATTATCTCGAAATGTTGTTCTATCTGTAGGATAAAGAAACAAACAAAAAAAAAATAATGGGGGATTCTGGAAGAAAAAACAATAAGCAACATTAACCATAGTGATTATAATCCTTTCTATTTACTTTAAAACTGCTCTATAGAATTCTTCACCAGAAATACAAGCTTACATAAAAGTAGTAGCTCTTCATTGAATTTTAGAAGGGTATTTTCCTCCACAAAAGTAGATGAAAACAAATCTATTCTGCAGCACTTGTTAGTGAAGACAAGAAATGTACTCGATCCCCAAGTTTCTCTCAGTTACTCTGTCATACTTGTAGGTTTGTATGGCTGTGATATCGTACTTGACCTTATTCAATATGTTTTCTGAATACTTAATTCTGTGGAGATTTTAGCCTCTTGGAAAAACTCTTGAATAGCTCCCAAGTAATTTTTCCCTCCTTTTGCTTTGCCCATTCCATTGTACGGTTGAACATGATACTCCTCAGCTGTGAGGACAGGTTAAAAGGCTCTGTCTCCTTTTGTGGGAAAATCTCATTCATTCCGTGGTCCACTTCACAAAGCCAACAACGTGATTTGTAGGACCATACTGAAAGCCAGGTCAGTGGACTGATGCAGGCTGGCTGCTTCTCCCAGAGACTGGGGTTAAACTGTGGCCATACAAACCCACTGACAGAGCTGCAGAGGGGGCAAAGTTTATGATAGTGACTGGGACTGCCCAGGGAAGGGTGGAAAACCTTCAACTGCATTTTACTGTGAGAACGGCTTTCAATCAGCTTGGAAGCTCACAGGTTATTGTTGCTAGCTCTGGTTTCCTCCTGCTTTGTCAGAATTGTTTTATATACCTCATTTTGTTTCTCTGAGAAAGGCATTTATAGTTCTGTTTTAAAATGCAGCAAGGATGTGATCTTTTAGGAGATGCAAATGCACTTCAAAATCTCTGGGGGTATTTTGACCCATGGAGTAAACCTATTTTCCCCTCAATTGACTCTGTAATGAAAGGATGGAATCCTGGAAACACTTATTACCTGCTAGTTGAACTGGAGAGAGACAAGTACTTTGGTGTGGTCTCAAGTCTGTATCAATTAGTAAATGCAGATGTCAGAGAGGCACCAAACAATGTGAATCCTGTACCAGCAGCAGTGCAGTTCACATTGCCTGCCTGGCTTTCTGCAAGTTAAACAAATTCTCTGCATGTTACTTTGCCAAAAGGTAATATTTTAAAAAGCCATTACTGTTAAATCAATGCTACTGAAAGAAGACTGGTCTTCTCAAAATTGTTAATAACTCATCAGCATGTTATAAGATGGCTAGTTTAAAAGGTATTTGAATGTGAAATTAAAGTTTGATTCCACTGGTATAATACATTGTGTTTGTCAGAGGTGAATTGCAAACAACATTTTGCTTGCTTACTGTGTTGCTTACAACAGTTTCAAGTTGGCATGCTCAGACAGGCAAGGTGAATGAGAAGACAAATTTGCAAAACTTACAGCTTGGTCAAGTGGTGTGGCTCTGCCTTTTGTCCTTTCTCTTGTGAATTGTCAGTTAGAATGCATAGCAGTTTCTCACACTCTCAATCTTCTTAGGGTGTTGGGCCATCCCAGAAGCTGAACAATGACACCAGCGTAAGTTATTTCAGTGCTGGCAGGATCTGTCAGAATATATATGTATGAATAATGGTAAAACCCAGCATGTCTCAAAATACAAGCTGAAGTCATGCATAAGACCTTGTTGTTATTTTGCTAAGTGTTTTGCTTCTGCTTGAATTTGAGGAGTCTGACTGCCCTGCTGTGACCTTACAAGATGTGTGTCTTAGAAGACTTCCAGCAAAATTTTCAGTGCCGAATGTTGATCCTGCAGCTGTGAAGTCTTTTGGAGTAGTCATTATATAAAGAACTCTTCATTACTCAACTATTTCATACACACACACCCCTCGCTCTATGTGTTTACTTCACTGTATGCCTTTCTATGAACTCATTCTGTGGCAGCTGGGGTAGCATGCTTATACAGGAACCTGCAAGACTGATGGCTTCCCTTGCAGAAACAGCTTTCATTTCACCAGTTGCACCGTCCCTTTTAGCAACTCCGTGTCAGTCTGAAGAGGTTTCTGGCCACCACACACCCAGTGGATATGCTATCCATTTCCATTTGTTTATTCATCTCTTTACCAGAGTAATCCAGAGGTTAGGGCTACATGAGAACATACATTCAGCACTACTGTATAGAAACTGGATGTACTGTTAGGATGCTGTTACCTCAGAGAAATACCAAAGCGTTGTGGTTTAAACTCTATCAGCCACGCAGTCTTGCTCGTTCACTCCCCTCCTTCCTTCCCCCCCACCCCACCCCCAGCTCCAGGAGGGACGGGGAGGAGAATTGAAAGAATGTAACTCCCATGGGTTGAGATAAGAACAGTTTAATAACTAAGGTATAACACAAATCACTACTGCTACCACCAATAATAATAATGGTAAGGGAAATAACAAGGGAAGAGAATATGATACCACCCGCCGATACCCAGCCCGACCGAGCAGTGAACTTGCCTTTCCGGGTAACTCTCAGTTTTCATCCTGGGCATGACGTGCTGTGGTATGGAATACCTCTTTAGCTAGTTTGGGTCAGGTGTCCTGTCTCTGCTTCCTTCCCGCTTCCCCTCCTCCCTGGCAGAGCATGAGACTCACAAAGTCCTTGGTCAGACTAAACATTACGGAGCAGTAACTAAAAACATCAGTGTTATCAGTGCTGTTCCCAGGCTGAAAGTCAAGACCACAGCACTGCACCAGCTACTAAGAAGGAGAAAAATGACTGCTACTGCTGAACCCAGGACACAAAGCTAGACTGTTAGTCTTTCGTTTAGAATGCAAACCCTGGAAGAGAGAGATGCAAACTACTGATGCCAGAGATTAGTGTACACTGTGTCCTATGTTCCTGGTTTCTTCCCTTTTGTTCCCCAGCTCTGTATTCACCTTAGTAAGTGTATATAGAGTTAAACGCACTATCATTCTCAGCTTATTGAACATCACATCTGTAGTTCATTAGCATCCAAATGCCTTTAAGCTGATTGTCTCCTTGGTCAAACTGCTTCAGAGTTTACAGGATGAAAGTACCAAAAGTTCAGAAATAATGGGTTGCATTGTTGCTGAAGGGAATCTGTGATTTGAGGAGGTTTGCACATGTACTATATTGAGGAAATAGAAAAATGAAAGGATTATTCTCACTATTCAAGTGTATTCACATTTTAAAATAATAATTAGAGAAAGATTGCTGGAGAATACGAGGCAGTTTATTCTCAATCTTCATATGTTTTGCAGAGCTTTGTTTGTATGTAGGCAAGTAAGAAAAAGGTTATGAACTCCAATAATTGCCAAGCTGGTCTCTTTTCTTTAAAAGAGAGTTAGTTTGAATTAGAGCAAGGTCAGGGAAAGGATTCTTGTTAATTTTTCTCTCTCAGATTCTCAGTTATGCCAGGCTAGAGTTGAAATGGGGATAGACTCACAAAAAAGAAAACAGAATGGCATCGCAATGTTTTGATTACCAGATGTATCAATCTGATCGATTGAAGGATAACTGAAGTGTAACATTTTTTATTAGGAGAAGTGCTCTACTTGTTCAGTAATGGACTAAAAAGAGATACCGCAGTGTGAGAGTGAAATGCTTAATGTGAATGCCTGAGCCTAGGATAGCTGGGGTGCTGTGCCTCAGCAATGAAGTGTGTTAGCAGATCCATATGACAGAATTTCTCATGACTGTTCTCCCCTGCTAGTGGTATCATTAAAGGTTCACTCAGCAATAAAAAAAAATATGATGACCAAATAATGCAAAGAGATAAAAGCTGTAATCTGCTCAAAGAAAAAGATCACTAGGGTCACAAAAAAACTTTCCTAGAGCCATTTGCATTGTCAGCTATTTTCATGAAAATCTCTGACCGCAAAACTTGTAGGCAACCCAGCCTAGCAGCTCTGGTATGTATCTTTACAAGGGTGGGTAAGACTGGCAAAATGTGAGCTATTACAGTGTCTGAATCTCTTGCCCTATGGAAAATGATACTCTTAGGCTCTTGTGGCTGAAGAGTAGAGGAAACCACTGATCTACCTGAAGCTGTCGGTGGGTGAGTGTGTGAGAAGCAATACCCACTAATGGTTCAACTGGGGTCACAACCTGCCAGGTTCACTGTGGCAACTGTGTGCATACAGGTGTTGTTGAAGGCTCTCTCTGTTTCACCTTCTTGCTTGTTGACCCAGGTGCTGGCAGCTCATGCAGCCAGCTTGAACTGAAACAGGGATATAACTAGGACCTGGCAGCTTAGCCTGTAAAGGGAGCGCAGCATGAACTCTCTATCTTGCTCAGTTGAATGGTTTATGCTTTGCCTGGTTGCACTGCTGGGGCACCCTGTCATTTTTCAGTTTGCTGAACGCAGATATATGTAATGTGTACATTTCAGGCATGCCATTGACAAGGTTATTTATGAATTAACATTTTCCTTTATCATTAAGTAGAAGTAGTTTAAGTAAATACATACTGAATGCATAAATCTGCCAACTCCACTCAAATAGGGGACAGCAGTTGGAAAATAGCATGCTAATTTAGGAAATTTGACAGAAAATGTTTTTTCTATCTTCATGGCCCAGGGTGAACATGATTTGAAGGTTCATTGCTGATGCAGTTGTACATTGGCAGAGCCTCTTTAAATAAAATAAACCTTTGGCTATCAAAGCCTGCTGAGGGATATCAGAGAGTCATTGGTGCAGGAGAGTTGATATACTACCTGTGGAGGCCTGTGTTGCAGTCTAGCCATTTGCTCTGAGATAACAGTGGGAAATGAGTTACGTACTTCATTTCTGGATGTGCTCAGCATCCTCAGCTCATCTGAAGTCAAAGGACACTATCGGTTTCTAGTACCTTGTAATTAATCTCTCTTGTCGCAAGAAGATATTTGTCTGTCGCAAGAAGATATTTGTCTGTTTTGGAGCAGCAAACAGTGTAATTAGTGTCCTAGCCTGCCAGGCCTCAGGCTTCAAAACTAGAAGAGTCAAGATGGTGAAAATCAGGACTGCAGGATGTCATAGAAGTGAGATGCCTGGAGAAAAAAGGGATGCTGGACTGAAGTTCCTAACTAGGATTTCATAGAACCGTAATCTCCTTGGATCTTCTGGCAGATCCCGCTTGTAGACTTATCGCCTGTGCAGTGCATGACAGCAAGCCCCACCTCCTAAGGGGTAAGTCTTCACCCAGTGGTCCAGATGATGAATACATTTGTTATCATGGCTCAGTTGCATTTTAAGATTAAATCATTTCAGGGTTTTTGGCTGAGAGTCTGCTGCTGCCTGGATTCAAGGGATAATGTGTAGAGTAAGTCCATCCCACAGACTAAAGTTCTACTTGAAGGGTTAGCTGTATCTGTAGAAGACCTGCTGTCCTTGGTAAGGAGGCTGGAGTCCTGACCAGCAACACCCTCTCTGGAAACCGTTTGGGCTATGTCCAGGCTTGGGCTTTCTCCTGCCCTTGTTTAACCTCCTCAGGCTAGCCCCATCCTGTCCAGCTAGCTGCCAGCTCTAGGGCCTCTGTCAGGGCCACTGGTCTGTTCTGCTTCCCCTAACCTGCACAGCAGAGGCTGGAGGGACATATGGCTTAGCAGCTACTTGCACTTATCAACCTGAACTTTCCTGCTTACCACACCATAGTATAAAACCTTTCCTCACTTTTCCAGCCTGCAGGAAAAGATGGCTCTGTGATAGAAGGAAAAACCATGAGTTTTCATAACAACCTTGTAGTATGCTTGGGAAAGGGCTCCATTGAACTCCCGTCAGAGCTATCCTCATGCTGACAGAAAACTTTTCATGGTTACCTGGTTATAAACACTGGTCTCTTCAGAGAAAGGCTGAAATATTCTGAATGACAAATTGCATTTCTAATGACTCTCCATAGCCTTTTAAAAAATATATAAAATTTTAATTTGACAGAAGGCACTCACTATCTCCTGCCTGCCCTACTGTCTCAAGATGTTCTGTGCCAACCCAAGCCATATCTAACTGACATGTTGATTTCTGCTTCTAGATGAAGGAATCTGAAGAGTCTGGAGTCCAGCTGGCCATTTACAACAAACATTCATTTTGATGAGACAGGTTTTTTTCTTCCTAAAGCACTTTGAAATTTAGTAGGATAGAGAGAAAGAAAGACAAAGGTAGTGTTATAATTTATTATCCCCATTCTACAGATAGGGAACAGAAATCCAGCCTGTGTTTATACCATCTTTTGAAAGACAGCCCTATTGCAACCCACAGATCCAGATTTACTGTATGCCTAGACAACTGAAATTAGTCTTCTATGCTGACTAAAGTTTTCTCTCCAGTGAATGCAGTATACATACCCAAAAGCGCCTGGCAGCCTGTCTCAGTGTGTCAGCATCACACAGCTAATGTGCTATTTGCAGAACTTTGGATGTAACCATACTTCAGCAACCTGCATGAAATAGTTTCTATGATGTGCTGACTGTCTCCGTGGTATCTCCAGGAAGAGAAGGCGACTGGATCTGGTGGCACACTGTCCACAAGCTGTGCTGTCTGTGACGCAAACCTTGTCACAGAGATTACGTGGCTTGTTAAAAATGGATTTAAGATCTTCTGGCCTCAGAATGAAAATTCATTGGCTTAGCAAAAAGCTTTTATTTGTTTCCATAACCTCAGCTATGTCCTTTAGCAGCTGCTTTTTAACTAGGTGTATCTTAACACCTCAACACACCAGACGTTTGAATTCTACTGAGGCAGGCAAGTGAATTGAGTACATCTCCTTCATGGCACAGTTACTTTCCCAGCATGTGGCAGTGAGATATGCTGTTTCTCTGAGCCTTAATGCTGTAAAGGATTTTGAGACCATCTGTTTGAAAAGTGCCTGTTTTACCTTGCTGGACATGTCTGATGGAAGCCATCACAGCAGAACAAGGCTCTTTCAACCCATTTGTTGAAAGATGCCACTGTTCTCCCTTTTTCTTTTTCTCTTTCATTCCCTCTCTTTCCTTTGTGAAATATCAAGTAACAGACTGCACTAATCGAACAAGCATCTGTAGCACCTGCTTTAGCTTTTGCACTCTGCATGAATGGATGCAAAATGTGGCAGCTTTGACAGATGTAACTGTCTTCAAATGAAAGCAGAACTTGCGATCTGAGGCAAGCACAGGGAGAAAAAATGGGAAGAAAAGAGTGAGAGAAAAGGACATAATTTGTATCATGCTGGCAATTTGCATCCACTACTTTTTTGCTTTTCCTATTCTTAGCATGTAACCCAGGGGAGGGTTTCATTCAGGCAATGAGTTGGGGAAAACTAGGGAGTGGTCAGAAGGATGCAATACATCTTTTCCCCTGCCCAGTATTTGAGGAAATGGACCTGTGGACAGCTCTCTGAATACAGCACTTGTTCTGTAGCATTGGCAAGGAAGTAGCTGGTCGTGACCAGTGTTTTCTACAACTGGTGGAGGTACTGCCCAAAGCCCTGAAATTATTTGAGCTGATAAGGAACCTCTATGGGCAGAGTTGCTACTCTGCACTTCTCATCCTGTGCAAGAGCTAAATACGAGAGGCAGCTCTGCAGTCTGTCCCTGCTCCCTCCCCACAATGTTGCTGCAGCTAGTACAGGGTGTCACAAAGACAGGTCTGTGTTTGGGAGGAGGGCAGGAGGGCTTGGCACTCCTCGGCCAGGTTGTATCTCTGCCTTCTCCTGCAGGGAAGCCATAAACAAAAAAATGGTGTTTTTCAGAAGCTGTTTTGTGCCACATAAGTGACAGCAATATTGTAAACAGAGCAGCGAAGCTCCACTGAACTAGCAGATCAGAAACACAAAGGAGATACATATATATTAATAACAACCCCAAATCACTTAGTTATGTTGGGTAATTACCAGGGGTGGTCAGTGAAATGACAGAAATAAGTGAGCAGATGCATTTCTTTTATAAGCATATGGTCTCACTCAGTATGAAAGCAGTGAAGGAGATAGTCTTCATAGCCCAGAATTGGCTCTACTTACCCAAATTATCTAGAATCCTGCAAAAATATACCTTTGTTCTATAAAGATCTAAGTCTGATTATGAGTTACAAGGGTTATATTATGGCACTGTTAGAAACATTTTTAACTACTCCCAACTGTCTGAAAGCAAATCTGTCTGCACAAACTGGACTATGTTTATTTTTAAAGGCAAGAATAAACACAGTGCTGGTATAACCACATAACGTCAAACTGCACATTAACAGGAGGACTTACTATTCTCAAAGGTGCTTTATTTGATCAATTCAGACATTTTGAAAGCAGGGTTTTGTCTCCAAAGTATACATGTCTTAGTCTGTCTTTCACCAATTTTAATTCATTTATGAAATGGAAAAATCCAAAATACTAAGGTACCTTGGACCCAGTTCAGCCAGGCACTTTCAAAATATTTTTACCTTTATGCACAAAAGAAATTGATAGATGTGTGAATCTCAGTCTACAAAGTAGGTTGGAACTAGGAGGCCAAAGTGACAGGTAAGAATGAATTAGAGTAATGACAATTCTGTCTCCCATCAATTTTCTCTAGAAGCGACACGTTTCTTATGAAAGTCCATCCAGAATGCAGCTGCATATACATTGAGCATCATATATCTGAAATGATGCAATCTCTCTTTCCTTAATGTCAGATCTACATGTGAGCTGTAAAATGGCCTTTGGAGGCCAGCAAGTTTGGTCTTTGTTGAGCTGACATGAATGCATTATTCATGCTTTAGACACTGTCTAGATGCTGTTAGACTCAGGAATCTTTTTCAGATTTTTTTATAGGCAAACATGAGCAATAATGGGAGGGTTGAGGGTTTTTTTTCCTTCTCTCCTTTCTGTTATTTCCTCTATTCTTCAGACTGTGTAACTTTTTAAGCGTGACATCTTGATGAGTGAAACACAGAACACAGTGCGTGAGGAATCCCAAAAGGCAGGTAGAGCATGGTACTTGACTTTCATCTCCTGTTCACCTTCAGCAATAATTTTGGTGCCTTAAATGGTTTCCATTCTGTGGATCTGATGATGTGTGATGTGGGAAGGGGAAATGGTCTGAATGGGAAAGCAAAAAGGAAGAATGAGTAATACAGTAGCTCAAAAACGTGATAACTGCTAGAAAGCCCCCTTGAGGTGGTTGTGATTTTTGAAGGAACTTGTTTATAAGGAGCAAAAAAAAAATTTTAAACTGAAAAACATAAATTCCTGGGGTTTACGTTATATATTTTATGGTACTTGCAGGCAGCTTTACTATTAGATGCTGTACTATTTATGTTGGATACAAGTTCAGTGCTGCAGGGTCCAGGCCACTAAGAGAAAACTCAGGGTGCCATGCACTTTGAAAGATCACAGCTCTTCTAGTCTTAGTGGAGATGCAATGGGGAAGGTATAACAGCACAAGTGTTCTCTTTTTGTGCCAGTATAATCTTGTATGTGACCTTCACTGAATCACTCAACTAAACTACTTTGTTTGTTTCTGCTCTGTAAATTAGGGGTATATTTCTGTGATTAAAGATAAAACCTGTTAAGGAATATACATTACCATACCTGCTTGTCATACAATCTATTTATATGAGAGATAGCATTATCTTTAATTTGAGCAAAGTGTATAGCAGTAAGCAAGCATCTTTGTTGCAGAGTACAGACGCCTGATGAACAAGTCCTGAGAGAAAACTGTAACTATGCCTACTGGGAGAAGTGTTTTATAACTAAGAAATAGTAATTATTTATAACTAATAAACTTTAATGGATTTCAAACACAAAACTCTTCCATTTAAATACAGACTTCTGTTTCTGAAGATCTGAGACATTTTAAAAATATTTGCCTTGCAGACTTTGAGATTTATGTAGTTAGGGTTTTGTTGTTTGGTTTTGTTCCCTCAAGACTGTAGAGTAGTTAGGGGAGTATGAAAAGAACAGTTAATGCTGATGGTAGGTAAAATGCCTGCTATGGATTGATGATGACGACTTCCACTTCAAACCTGGAAAAATACTTAACTTAAATTGATGCAAGCAGAGCACTGATTGTTATGCTTCCCTGCCCATGGTATATCCCATCTCTATCCAGCAGATAGCTCATTTAAGCCTTCCTCCTTGCTTTGTTTTCAATTTTCTTGTTTGTTTTACTCTCTGAAGAGGAATTTGTTGGTTCCTGCGACTCAGGTTTGGACGGCACAATTCTGGTCTGTCGTCTTTGTATATTGCAGAGCATGGACTCACATCTGCTTAATAGTTGCAGAAGCAAATCCTATGCTACCCTGCTAATGTCCTTCCTATCCGACTTGGAAGAAATGGATACCATTTGTTCTTTCTGCTTATTCAAGACAATCAAGCACTGTTAATTCAGGACCTGGTTTTGGTCACAGCCAGGCAAGGGAGGAATTGCTTGCTATTTATCTAGTTGTTCACTTTTAGCATTATCGCACCATGTACTTCCAGAACTGGTTTGAACCTTTATGTGAGCAAAGCTTGTGCTTTTGTTTGGTTTAGTTCTGAGTAGCATGGTAGGGGATATTCAGATTTGTTTACAGGTACTGCTTCTTTCAAGAAGTGCTGGCTTTTGGCATTGGAGAGGGCAGGCTGAGCGGGTGACCCCAGTGATAACACCACTACCAGACTGGGTGCTTTGAATGTTAAGAAAAAGCAACGACCTGCTCTATCAACCATGCAATCGGTTAACATTTTAAAACTTAAATGCATGAGTTTCTTCTTAATGGTCTTAAGACTTCAGAGAGATCAGAGTAGCTATGTGATTCTGAGGCCTCAATCCAAGAATAGAATAAAACTTTAGCTGCATGCAGCATATTTTAGAATAGTTAGGGTTGGAAAGGACCTTAAGATCATCTGGTTCCAACCCCCCTGCCATGGGCAGGAACACCTCACACTAAACCATGCCACCCAAGGCTTTGTCCAACCTGGCCTTGAACACTGCCAAGGATGGAGCATTCACAACTTCCCTGGGCAACCCATTCCAGTGCCTCACCACCCTCACAGTAAAGAACTTCTTCCTTATATCCAATCTAAACTTCCCCTGTTTAAGTTTGAACCCATTACCCCTTGTCCTATCACTACAGTCCCTAATGAAGAGTCCCTTCCCAGCATCCTTGTAGGCCCCCTTCAGATACTGGAAGGCTGCTATGAGGTCTCCACGCAGCCTTCTCTTCTCCAGGCTGAACAGCCCCAACTTTCTCAGCCTGTCTTCATATGGGAGGTGCTCCAGTCCCCTGATCATCCTCGTTGCCCTCCTCTGGACTTGTTCCAACAGTTCCATGTCCTTTTTATGTTGAGGACACCAGAACTGCACTCAATACTCCAAGTGAGGCCTCACAAGAGCAGAGTAGAGGGGCAGGATCACCTCCTTCGACCTGCTGGTCACACTCCTTTTGATGCAGCTCAGGATACAGTTGGCTTTCTGGGCTGCGAGCACACACTGAGGCCAGCTCATGTTCATATTGTCACTGACCAACACCCCCAATTCCTTCTCTGCAGGGCTGCTCTGAATCTCTTCTCTGCCCAACCTGGTGCCCAGCTGTGCCTGGGATTGCTCCGACCCAGGTGTAGGACCTTGCACTTGGCATGGTTAAACTTCATAAGGTTGGCATCAGCCCACTTCACAAGCATGTCAAGGTCCCTCTGGATGGCATCCCTTCCCTCCAGTGTATCAACTGAACCACACAGCTTGGTGTCATCAGCAAACTTGCTGAGGGCGCACTCAATCCCCCTGTCCATGTCACCAGTAAAGATGTTGAACAAGACTGGTCCCAACACCGATCCCTGAGGGACACCACTCGTTACTGGTCTCCAGCCGGACATGGAGCCATTGACCACAACTCTTTGCGTGTGGCCATCCAGCCAGTTGTTTATCCACCAAGTGGTTCACCCATCAAATTGATGTCTCTCCAATTTAGAGATAAGGGTGTCATGTGGGACAGTGTTGAAGGCTTTGCACAAGTCCAGATAGATGGCATCAACTGCTCTACCCTGTCCATCAGTTCTGTAGCCCCAGAGTAGAAGGCCACCAAATTGGTCAGGCAGGATTTCCCCTTAGTGAAGCCATGCTGGCTGTCACCAACCGCCTCCTTGTTTTTCGTGTGCCTTAGCACGCCTTCCAGGAGAATCTGCTCCAAGATTTTGCCAGGCACAGAGGTGAGACTGACTGGTCTGTAATTCCCTGGGTCATCCATTTTCCCCTTTTTGAAAATGGGGGTTATATTTCCCTTTTTCCAGTTGTCGGGAACTTCACCTGACTGCCATGATCTTTCAAATATGATGGCCAGTGGCTTAGCAACTTCATTTGCCAGCTCCTTCAGGACCCGCGGATGGAATTAATTTCTAAAACAGTTTATGCCACAGGTCACATTTTCTATAATTTCTTTTGCTCATTTAGCTCTTAAAAGGTGGGAAAGAAAGCAATTTTAATGGAGTGCCCAGGAAAGCACGTATATTGTCTGTCATGTATGCAGATAATCACAAACAACACAAGCTACTTTGCATTATCATGACCAGAACTTTGAGGAATCCTGGGTTTTCAGAAGTAGGGGTCTCTGCATGCTAGGGATTAGCCTGATGTAAGAGACCTGATCAGGAAATAGCTTGAACATTGAGACAGATTGACTTTTTTCCCTTTTCCAAATCAAACTGAAAGTGTTCTCGTGAATTTTCAAAAAGCAAAGCTCTAAAAAGATTAAAAAAAAAAATAAAAAAATTGGTGATGGTGCCTTGAGTGCAAGATTTAAATGGTCATTCATGATCTGTATTTGATTTCAGCTTTCAACACAGGAGCAGTGATCAAAAATTTCAGTAAGCTTCATATCAAAATAAAGAACACAGCATCTTTCTGTCTGCATCAGGCATTGTCACTGTGAACCGTTCTCAGAAATATCCGTTTTGCTGCTTTGACTGCACTAGTGGTGCTGGGACTAGGTCACACATTTTGCTGAGCAGTGTGCAAGGCTCAGGTCTTACAGAGCATACTGTCAAAGCTGAGGACAAACCTTCAGGTGCTGAAAGAAGAAATTTAAGCTGCAAAAGAATTGTTAAGGCAAGTTTTCATAATTTGTTTTAAACTGATTTTACATGAAAGTAAACTTATTTACCCAAAGAAGCTTAAGAGAAGCTTAATCAGTCAGCAGATTAGTTTACAAGTAAGAAATCTCAGAGCTACTTAAGAATTCACCCTGAAAACTCCTAGGAACATTTAATTACATTGTTTTTTCTTAACCCCCTCTTTCAATACTGCTGTATGGAAGGAAGAGAATATATTTGAGGGAAATGTTTAAAGTAGTTTAAAATTTATCCTGTGCATGTAGATCCTTTTAGTTTCATTTTTATATCACCAAAGGTTCCTGTGAGCTGCCTTCAGATCAGAATGCACTTGAGCTGTAAGTTTGTAAAAATAACAAATAAATTCCTTATTTTTGCACGTCATCAGTAATTCTTGTCTTCCCCAATTAAGGGATACTGAGGAAACATTATATAGAAGATAGACATGGACAGATGAACCTGAAAGGGACCAAAATTTACCGTGAGTGTTTGCTGGGGCTGGGAAACGTAATTGAAAATGTGTATTTATTTTTCATCTTCTTAAATGTTTTCCGTTCTGAAATTGCTAATAAATTGGCATATCACCTCTATTATAAAGCACAAGTCCATTCTCACTTCAAGATCTGTTAAGATAGCAAGTTATTCTTAGGAAGCAGTATAAATTGTGTGGTAGAATTTCAGGGCAGCTCAGTCACAGCAGGACTTAAGAGACTGTCAGTTCAGGCAGCTGAGAGTGGTGGTGAGCAGACAGACTTTGTTGTTGTTACTGAGGATCATTAAAAAAAGAAGGAAAACAATCCATGGTAGCTTTTTTCTTTTTATTGTTACTGAACTGGAATGAAGCAGAAAACGACACCTCAAAAATGAGTACACAAAGTCAGCAGTGACAGAATATTCAGGTTATTTGGGAAGCTTTGCAGTTTACAATTGAATTCCTATTTCTGAGCTTATAGCATGAGCCAATTCTCCTCTAGGGAACTGCATTGACATCAGAGATGGGAACATACCAGTGGTTGCAATGATGCTTTGGCAGGAGGTAGACAGAAAGTGGTTTGATTTAACATTCAGACGTGGTCACTGAGGTATCATTGGTTTATGCCTTTCTTTAAAGTGATTCTGCTTTGAATATTGTCTCAGCAAAGCCAGAAATGGAACTTACTAATGAGGAAGACAGGATCCTGTTAGCAGTTTCCTGGGGATGTGCGGCGAGTTTCAGGCCATTTCCACCTTGACTATTCTAATTTGTATGAAACCCATAACCCAAATGAGTGTTTTAACCTTTTTAGCTAGGGTTTCAAGCAGGAGTTTAAACTTGAACATGTTAAATCAAATCCCGACAACATAAAAAAATTTCCACAACAAGAAGGACCATTTGTTGATGTGTGCCCCAGCAGGATTCTGCCCCAGGCATGGTGGCAGGCCTCACTCTAGTGTGGCTGAAACTGCTGTGCCCTTCCAAAGAGAGAACTTTGTCCAGTATTTTTGTACCATTTCATGCAGTTTCCAGATATGACATTAGTTCCAAGGCCTCTCCTGCCATCTTGACTCATAGTGATGTAGGAAGACCATTCAGATGGCTGTAATAAGCATGAAGAATGGTAGAATTTCCTTTTAGCAATGCCTTTTACTCACCCACTGCACAGTGTGGTCTTAGCATCTGGAGTAAGAGGAGACTGAAAAACTGGCAAGAAAATAGAAGATTTTAAAATGCCTAGAGGAGATGCCCAGCATGGCTGACACATTTTCCATTTTCACATTTCCATTTTCAATTAAGAAGCTGAAGTAGCTTGATGAAAATGCAAGTGTTTGATTGCATGCATGTAAAATATTTTTAAGTGGTTTTGGGACTAACATAGATATGTAAGTAGGAAAATCACAAACTTTCTTGTCTTTTGCTCAGCTTGTCATTATGGGAAAAATCCTTTCTTTTCTCTCCTGACCTCATCTGAAATCTTGATAAACTGTTACCTGTAAAAAAACATCGGAGAGCAAACAATGAACCAAGTTGCAAAGTCAGAGAGAGTGACTGACCATTTAGTTGAGCGCAGCCTACACTTGTCTTGGAATAACTTATATCTGATCCATAGTAATGTCAGCTAAATATCATAAATATATTTTTTAAAAACTGATATATTTTTATTGATAGAGTTATTCTATCTTTGGAAATAAGATGCTATTTTGAATCTCAAAAATCATTATTTTCTACCCCAAAAGTTTTGAAAAAAAGCAGAGAATTTGGAATTACTTTCAAAACATTATTTCTATTTATAAATGCATTTTAGGTAAAAGTTTAACAAGTTTGGCATTTTGAAATAAAAATACTTTATTAAAAATATCAATACTATGTAGACTAGAAATTATTTTGTCAGTAGCCTTACATAGCAGGTTTTGTTACTGAAAAAGAAAAAGGACGAAGAAACCTTTCTCCATGGAGATTTGTACTTGTCCAACCCTAAGCCTTATCATACACTGTCAGCTAAGGATAATTGCAGAGCAGCAGGTCAGACAGAAGAGCTCAACATCCATACTTGTCTCTTCTCTAGACCTAATACCTGGAGTACAGCACAATGAGTAAATCTCACTTCAAAGTTATAGTATATTGTTTTTCACTGAGATCAGAGAACTGCTGTAACAGGGACTCATGTAAAGCCAGACCAAAACATAAAAAAACCCAAGGAAACAACCTCCCATCACACACACACATACACACACACACACACACAAAAAAAAAAAAAAAAAAAAGCAAGCTTTTTTTATTGAGAAAACCAGAATTTTGTGTTGATATATTTTCAAAAGGATAGTGATGAAGTTTTCATAAGGCAAATAACTGAGGCAAAAATTCTTCTTAAACCAGAATTTCTTTCTTATCACACCCATGCTGATGGCCTTACCTATATCTGTACACATGTGCCATATTTATATATTTTTCTAGACAGTTCTTATTATTACCACCAACCAGGGATGGGAGAAGAAAACTGCAGATGATGAAATATATCGGAGTGGAGGATGGAAAATCTGCCTTTTCATAGGAAAGCTGTCAGATGGATTAATAGGTGGGCTAAGCCAAATAGCTCCATTATCAGATCAGATAGAGACCTCCCCCCTCTCTTCTAAAATAAATGAGAAAGGGGGCGCTGATATGGATTTTGTGAAAGATGTACTCCTTGAGAGTAAATTAAAGACAGCAAAATAGAGTTCCTTACTACACTTGTGTAACTGCTACTCTGATAAATTGGGATGAATGTAATCTTATATATGTCAGTGGCATCCAAGTCTTTAAAAAATCTAGATATATGTGTATGTCTGTGGTTTATTTTCTTGTCGGACTAGGAGGTAATCTACAGAGCATATGAATGAAATGGAAAATCACTGCATACCATACCCACACATAAAGACAGAAAACTCCATTATCTTCCACTTAACCAAAAATAATATCTTTGTTCAGAAAAAGGGAGGAAGGTGGGGAAATGCAATATTGTCTCCCAGCCTAGTAAAAGGAACATAAAAAAGAAAGCAAAGCAATGAAAATAATGAGTTTAGTGTCCCATCCTGGGCCAACATCTACACGCCAGGGGAGAAGCTGGGAGCATGGTTGTCCTGAACAGACACTGGAGAGAAGTGTTTTGGGAGGAAGCCTAATCCTCCATGCAAGTAATGGTCAGCCTTTTAAGTGAAACAGAGACCTAAATCTCTTTCAAACAGCTGCACTGCACAGGCCATGTTCCTGTGATTTTGTGTGACCAAGTGAATCAACTCCTCACTGGTTCCATGTTGCTTGCACAATATAGAGGGAGGGAGGCTGATAATCTGTACTTACCTCACAAGGGTGTGCTGGAAAATTAATAAAATAAAGTGAAAGGAGAGGTCAGAGAAACTAATTGACAAGATGAACAAGATAAATGATAAAGAGGGCTGGAAGAACTGACTTCTTGTGTGCAGAAAAGCTGCAAATGAGATAGGGATGCTCAAAGAAGTAATTGCAAGGTGACTTGACAATGTTCGGCAAATATTTGAGGGAATAAACATCACTGGGAAAGAGAAATTAGTACAACAAGATTTATCATAGAGAACAGGAAGATGATCTGCCAAAGAACTTTCTGAAAGGCATAAGATACATTGAAATAAGCCTTCCAGTAGCAAGAGAAGTTGTAAAATTGGGTGAGATCTTAAAATTAAATTGGAAATAAGCAACTGAGACCAGTCCTGCTTTGGGTGAAGGAATAAAAGTGTGACATACTAATGTGGTCATCTTATGGGTTTTGATTCTTCGATACACCATTATTTCACACAGGGGTTTCAACCTCAGTGTTGTGGTGTTTTAGGGAAATATTAATAAATATATGAAGTAAGTTGGACATAAAGCAGCAACTCTTTGACAGCATGAGAATCAAGTGTATAATCATGCTCAGCCTTTCTCAGAAGCCCAGAATAACAATTTACAGCTGCTTTTGGGGGGGTTTTGTCCCTTGTTTGCAGCCAGAGGAGCACTGTGTCTCATGCTGATGTTTGCTCCATGGTACTGGCCTCAATATCTGTCTGCCCTAAGACCTTGGCTAGAGGGTGCAGTGATTCCCTTCACCCTATGTGTCTTGCTTTTCTTCCAAGGGAATCAGAGGTGTGGGGATGGGAGAAGCAGGCCGCTATGTGTTTGAGTCTCAGCACCCACCAACGTGCATTTCAGCCGGAGTAGTCCCATGGTGCAGGATTTAAGACTCACCTTTTGGCTTGAATAGGCACACCAGCCCTTATCAGGCTGCTCCCAGCCCCAGTGCTTTATTTTGTGGCATCTTAGTTTCTTTAAAAATCTTTGGTGATCAATCCTATTGAAGATTTTAGAATTTGTAGATGTATACTGGAATTTCTTCAGGTACACTGACTCTTCAAAACCAAACTCCAACTCATCTGCGTTACACCACTTGTCTTTAGAAAAGCTGTATTGGGTTGTATTTCCTGTTTTTGTCATTTATTATAGCTTCTAACAATCTATGCTATTCTACAACTATAGTTGTCTTTACTCCACCTCATCTTAGTGAACCAGTGGGGGATTGTTCTCAACAGAATTGGGTTAAAACCAGGACCTCTGTCAGATTAATGGGTGATAGGCAAGCACAGAGGCAAAAGTTTGCCCTTTGGAGATCTGTGATATCTGCCATCCTTGTCCAGTAGTGTTTCTGGCTCATGGGGGAACCAGCTTTTTTTTTGCTTGCCAGGTGGAATAGCAGGTGAATGCATATCTGAGATCTCTGCTGGCTGGACTTATACTGTTTCTTTTTCAGAAGTACATTACTTGTCACAGCAATGTTAATTGCATTAAGATCTGAACACAGATTTATTCCCCCCCCATTCATCCCTGCTTATGGGTTTTTTTCTGCTGTTTGTCTTCCCTGGATATGCTGTATGTCACCCTTTCAACACAACGTATCTTCCTTTTTCTTCTATCAAAATTTTCTTTAAGGATTTTATTTTCCTCCAGAAACCTGGTGGTGCAAAACTGATTTTTTCAAGGAGAGCTGTTAAGGCAGAATCTGATTAGCTCTAATGAAGTCTTTCTTGTATAGTCTGTACTTTTCAACTCTGCTTTGGTTTGCTTTCTCATCTGTTGTTCCTGAGTCACAGTAACAATTCAAACATTGGAGACATAAGAACCTAGGGTTTGTCTTTACCTTATAATCTCTTTCCAATGAAATGTTCCATACTCCAAAGTGTGTTCTCTTTATTTTGCTCTGCTCCCCATACTTTAATATAAATCAATTGTGGTCTTGGTAAGAAATGCTGAGCAGAATTATGTCTTCAAAGACAAAAGGATTTTCTCATTATCCTTACCCTACTTTAATTCTATTCCCATTTGAAGGTGAGAATTGATAGATGCACATGAGTCTGTCACAGCATGTTACAAACTTCCACCAGAATGCTCTAGCAATCATTTCATATAGTAGAGGTATTCCTACTTTTCAGCCTATCTGTATTTGAACCTCCTGATACCTGTAACTGCAGTGTTGCCTTCCTCTTGCTTGTTTGCAGAAGAATGCTTAAAACAAAGTGAAATGTTATAATCTGTTCTAAAAAAAACCTCTTTAAGAGGACTGGAATTGCAGATTCTGATTTGCCTTTACATGTTGAGAAGCCAAGCAGAATAGGTTAACATATTTCCTGGTAATGAGGGCTTGAATCTCAGTGTGTGTAATTTGTTCTTTCTCCTTCAAAAGAATTAGCTATATATAAATTTGATTCTGTGTGGTATATACCTTTTGACAGTTTTAAGATCTTTTTCTGGTGATGCTGAGTTACTTTATAAAACGTTAAATTACTCACGTAACTGGACTGTCCAAGATCCTTTTTCATATAGCACATTGTAAGTAATAAAAATATGCAAGCTGATATATGTCTAAGTGATTTCCAAAATTATAATATTCATGCTATTTAAACTTCAGTTTTTTAAAAAGTCATCTGATTTTGCTCCACCCTTCTATTGAGAAAGTGACCATCATAAATGCTAGATGCATTTTACTACTTCTTAATTCTTAATTATGTGGTTTTGGAGAGCCAAATTATTTCCTGTTTACTATCCAGAGTGAATATTGGAGTTTGACACTTTCCTATTATCTTGCTTTTTGAGTTCATTCTTTTAGAATATTAAAAATATAAAAATATTTGTTCCTCTGTAGTGTGTAGAAACAAATGGAAGGAGAGTGAAATGACAGGAAAAGCTTGTGGGAAAGCAAAGCTGTGATTTTACACTCCTTGCTTCATCTCCTATTTCTCTTTGCTCTGGCTACATGACCATTTGTTTTTCCTGAACATCTTTCAGTTATGTTCCCTCTAGGCTATCTTAGATACTCACATCTATTTTGCCTGCTTTCTACAAGAGAGACACCAGCTCTTACCCATGGAGTGTATGTCAGCGTCACAAAGTATGTCTTCTTTGTTATCAAGATGGCCAGCACTAGCAGGCTGTTCAGAAATGCCAACTTTAATTACAAACTTTGCTTTCAGGAAGAGTACACAGATTATGCCTGGGTATCTTAAAAGTGTCTCTTTCTTTTTGAAATCTTTAAAAAATGCTTTAAAAAATGGTAAGGCTTCTGCTCTAATAATTGCCAGTCCTTGCTTTCACCCTGTCCTGAGAGGAACCCAAACAGAAACAAATGACAACAGACACTCTTGCGTGCCTTGAACTGGCTGACAGTGGGAAATAATACAATTTTCCATTTTTAAAAAAATTGTCTCTATCTATCTATATATATTAAAAAGCACTGGGAGTACATTGCTTTCTTTGCTTTCTCCTAAGAAAACTGACCCTTTGGCTCTGAAGTTAACTATTACAGAGGGTGTCTCAAAAGCACTTCTGGTCCCATTGTAAAACAGATATTATAATGTGCCTCAACCTACCTTAGTTTAAACTTGCATGACCTAAAGCTAAAGACTCATCACTATGCACAGTAATATTAGATCAACCGGCTACTAATTTCTTTCTGGATGATGATCTACTTCGTAT
Organism: Psittacula echo; assembly: GCF_963264785.1. NCBI lineage: Eukaryota > Metazoa > Chordata > Aves > Psittaciformes > Psittacidae > Psittacula > Psittacula echo. The sequence goes on from NC_137743.1 coordinate 51,186,144, forward strand.
GTAATCTTGCTTAATGAATGAGTATATAATAGATACATACATATCTCTTAGCCACTATTTTGGCAGAGTAAAGTGGATGAAAATACAATGTTTACTCTGTAGACCTGTAATGATGTTATAGCAATATAAAGCAAACCTGAGAAATGGGCCATGGAAAAATATGTTGCATGAGGTGTGCATCTATCGTAGTATATTGAAATAGTTCATATATATTTAGCACAATACAGGTCCAAGCATCATGTGATGATGTACTTTAGATAGAGCAAACTCGACAGCAATACTGACTTCAAAATCTTACTGTTTTGGGCCAATTTTACTGCAATATTTAACACAGACTTGTGTGTAATACTTGAGAAAGATGTCTGGAAATTTACTTGCTTATTCAGAGTTTATTCTTTATGCACAGAGGCTTTGTATATGGTGAGCCGATCAGAGTTCAAGGTCAGCCCAAGATCTTGGCAGGTCTGTGCTCTGTTACCCATGTTATTCAATTATCTTGTTGACTGGATGTGGAGATGAGTCCTTGGTAATCACAAAAGAGAAAGGAGTTAGGGAGATTTAAGAGTATGTTGCCAGTGCTTAGACTTTGCTTCTAACCTTAAATGTAATCAAACACAGAATTTTTACAGAAAACACTGCTTCAAAGGGGAAATATAAGTTATCCAGAAATATGGCCCTAAGGGTTTTGTGGTTAGTGACCATGCCTTCAAAACTGTAAGAATAAGGAATGCTGGAGAACAAGTCAATCGAGCGAATTTCTTACAAACTGACTTTACTTAATCCATTGCAATTTTCTTGGGTTCTTGCCAGATAGCTGCTGGTTAATTCCACTAATTTTCTGTAATATCACAGAAGGATGAATTGTTCCTCACTTAGGAGATTTTAAATAAAGCTGAAGAAGGTGGTTGGCATCTACCTGAGCTGCCTACAGACACTATTTTTAGCCCTGGAAGGTGATGGTTGCTCTCCTGGTCTGAGAAAAACAGAGATAAGTGCATTGATTCATTCAAATATTTACGCTTACATTTTTCCCTGTCTCTCAAGTTTGTCACTCAAATGAAAGCTGTTTGTTTGTTGGTTTGTATTGTTTTGTTGTTGTTTTTTCCCTCTAAACCGGCAGGTGATGTGCTACAGGCTGTGTAAATTCTAGGAAAAAAAAAATGCACAGGTCATGTTCAGGGCTGAATTGCCACAGCAATTTGGTCATTTAAGAGACCAAACACAGACATCAATGTCTGACTTAAGAGTTACTAGAAAGAAATAAGCATTTCCAGGGGATGAGTTCTCTCTCCTAAAGTATTTGTATAAAAGTCAGATGAATTCTGTTCTGTAACATCTCTTTCCTTCTACTAACTCCTAGGGAGTTTCTGGTCATTAGCACAGATTTAGGTATTTATACAACTGCTGTCCGAACTTCGTGAGCTGACTCCTTGTCATGGTGCCTGACCCAGTGTTTAGCATTGTCATTAGGAGATTTCTTAGGCTGAAAGGTATTCTGACTGCATGAAAAAGTAATATGTGGAAAACATTAAAAGATCAAAATGGAAACCTTTGTGTTTTAATGAAAAAGAAAAAGGTAATTTTTTCTGGTTTGATTTGAATTTTCTCCATAAACAAGCTGCTTGGTACTTTTGTCTGGTTGAAACACTTTAAGGATATTGATGTTAAATCTGTTCTTTCATATATGAGAGTCAGTGGATCAGAGCAATGGTCACCCTTTTCTAAAACCCAAAATTACTGCTTTTACCATAGACTAAAGAATATATTAAAAAAAAAAAAAAAAAAAAAGGGAAAGAGGCATGGAGGGTACACAGGGTATCTCCTAGTTTACTTCCTGATTGCAAACTGAGTGTAGCACAAATCGGTATTGCTTAATTTAATAAATCTTTCTCTACCTCTGTGATGATATATACCCTCTACCCAGTTTTCTCCTCCTGGTTAAGTTTCTCCTAAAATGAAGACTGAAAACAAACTCAATGTGGGCCAGCCCGGAGCCCTCTCTTTGCTTAGTTTCAGGCAGAGTGGCTGAAGTAATCATTTTTAGAGAAGCCAAAGCAGTATTCTCGAGGTAGGTTGCAAACATGAGAATTAAAGAAATCTGCAGAAAGTTGAATCAGGTGAAGGAGGGACTGAGTGAAAAGTTTCATGGTCTCATTTTAGCTAGTCCTAGCTTACTCAGAAGTGCCAGAAGATGCTAGACTGCCAGCTAGAGGAGTAACAGTAGTTGAATATCCACAGTAGGGACAGTATATGCAGTGGTAGGGGATGTCTCATTTGTGCTACCCTGCCCACAAGCCTGCAGCCTGTCGAGAAGTGTATCCACCGGTAGCAGTAAAAGGGAGAAGTATTTTCTCTTCCAGCTTAGCCACTCTTTAGATCTTTATGGGATTCAGGGAGTAATTAGAAGCAGTGGAGAAAATAGTAGGGGTATTAATAGAAAAAAATAATAATTAATCTATATTAAATGAAGATAAGTGGGAAATTTAGACATTTTATAGCTTTGTAACAGTAAAGAATATTGACTTGTCTGGGTATGCCCAGCATGTGGCTTGAATTCAAGAAGATAAAAGAGCCGCAGCCAAAAGGCATGGAGGAGTTAGCCTTGTTCCAGCATGTATTAGAATTAATAGGAAGAAAGAAATGGCCCAATCATCTTGACCTGGTGTTTTCAAAGATTTGGTTGTGCTGCTTTGTAGGAAAGGGGAGCATGCTAGTGTGCAGCAATGCCTGTAGAACAGGAGTGGAGTAGTTATTCCAAGTAGCTCTTGTGGCCAGAGTAGAGTATTTCAGAAGGAACCTCTTGGGGCTTTTTTCATGTAAAATGAAATTCATACAAGTTTTGCTCCAAAGGAATATATCTGCGGTCTCTTGAATGCCATTCAGCCTGCTGCTTTACAGTGTATTTCCCAGAGCACGGTACATGTTGTAGCACTGGCTGGGAGTCGCACAGGATACAGTGCTGGCAGGCAGCATTTGCCTTTGCTATGTCATCTTATAAATAGGAACTTCTTGTGGCTGCTGCTGCTGTTGTTGAGCCTGTACCAGCCTAAATGTCACCTAAAATTTCTGAAATTTGGACCTGCTACTAGTTGCTGGTCTAGAATCAGCTTTCTGATATCCTGATACTTCAAAGTAGAAAGAGAAAACTGATATTCCTTTTCAGTATGAACCTCATTTTATCTCAGAATTTTGATTTCTGGTATTTTAAACGACTGTGTTGCTGTAATAGTATAAATAAGATTAGACTAGAAGATGGCTCATATCCTGCAATGATATTGTTACATGTTGCAAAGCAGTATATGGTAGGAATGATACAGATGCATTACATACTTATGTCCATTAAATTTAAAAAGCAACATGAATATATAAAAAAAAAAAAAAAAAATCTGTAGGGAAAACTGTATAGGGAAAATTAAAAAACAATTTTTTTTTTTTTCAAGTTGATCACTGAAGAGCTTTTATTTAAAGGTTTAGTTGAATTGTTAAGACATAGCAAAAGAATTCATATGGCCCAATCCAGGGACTTAACTACAGAATATCATGCTGTGCAGCACAAAAGAATTCACAGCTCTGTCTTTTTTTCCTAGGAAATGCTGTTTTCTTAGGGTTTTTTGGGGGTGAGGGGTATGAAGCCATGCAGATGGTTTCTCTGAAGTATCCTGCTCCAATCATGAGAGCAATTTGTGTTAATTTGTTTCTCCCTGTGCTGAATTGATTCTAAAGGGGCACAGTGCTCACCAAAATATTTTCCATTCCTTCTAAATAAAAGATACTTTTAAACCTATACAACAAGTGAGATCATTTCATGATGGTTTTGTTCATTATTCCTAAAAGGCCAACAGGATAAGTTCACAAGTGCCAGCACTTCTGATAGAGCTAGCATCCCTGTGACTTGAAATATTCACATGCTGTAGCTCTTCTAGTCTGATTATTTTTTTGGCAAGCACAAAGCTGTAAAGCATCCAAGCCCCAGAATCTGATTTCACCTCATCTGCTTCTGACTGCTGCCCATGCTGGGGGTTAATGCCTCCTAATGAAGTGTTTGTCATTGCCTGTGCAGTTCTAATGGTTGTAGCTCCACTGCGTTTTCCCATGGGAGACTGGGATTTGGTCTTTGGCTTTTTTTTTTTTTTTTTTTTTTTTTTTTTTTTTTTTTTTTTTTCTTCTCTTTTTACATCTTCCTTTCACACAGTGTGGACAGATGAGATGAGGTTTCCTCTTTGCCAGAGTCTGGGCTCAGGGACAAGTATTCATATTTTCAGAAGGCTTCCCATTACCACTGGTTGCCCATGAGGCATCTCGGGGGGAGGCCAAGGTCTGGCTGAGCAGGAAGCAGGGCTGGCTGAATGGGAAGCAGAGCTCTCTGCTTTTTGCATCGCTCAGTTTCACTGAGTTAGGCTGTGGTGGAAGGACAGGGTGGAGTAAAGGGAGCAGGCTTTGCTTCTGATTATGCTGTGACTTGTTGGGTGCCCGATACCAGCATCTGTACATACGTCAGTTTAGCAGTGTTTTAAATAACAGATTTATTGTTAAATTCCTATATAGATAATATGACATATGAAAATCAAGCACAATTTTTTTTTTTTTCTGTCACATTTGCTACTAATCCTTTTGTCACGTGTTGCAACCTGCTTAATTAGTCTAGTTCTGGGGCCATTTTATGCACTCTGTACCAGATTTGCTCATCTGCTTTTTTCCTGGAGCTCAAAAGAGAAGTGGATGGTTCTGCTAGAGTGAGATCCGCTTCTCTAACTCTTTGTTTTCTTCGTAGCTCCCATCTAAAAAGAGCAGAATTTATTCTAACCTGTATCTGCTGATTGTAGCTTTTTAGGGGTTTCTAGCTTAGGATAAGTAGTGAACTTATACCTTCCTAGTGCATTCTCTATTGTTGAGTGTCATCGGAGAAGGCAGCTTTAAACTTCTGTGGAAGCTGCTTGACACTTCTCTCTGTGTCAAGGGTGTATCAAGCGGTATAGTTTGCCGGAGTTTGCTGAGTAGTATAAAAGGAGCAGAGCACGACAGTGAATTTGTTGGCATATCTGAAGTCTTATTCTGGCTACAAACTTTGTCACATGCTCTGTTGCTTAGTAAGTTAATTTATATTTTAGCTTCTCAAAAGACTCTGACCTCATGGAAAAAGTGAAGAGAAAAAAAGCAAGACAAAATCATCTTCCCAGTTCTACCAGTGTGGAAGTGGTTCCAATTCCATTTGTGAAAGTGCTCCAATATACTGATGTTTATTTTCTTTCCCTTATTTCCAGATGCTTATCATACACATCAAAGGTGGAAAAGCTATGCTGGATCAAGCACTGAGTTCACATGCCTCCCAGTGAATGATTTCTTCTACAAGTCACCTTTTAATTATAATTAATATTTAACTGACTTGTTAAAAATTCAAATTAAGCTTCTGCCATTTCTGCTACAAAACTAATATGCAACTATTGAATAACTTTCTGTGGGAAGTCCTTGACACATCCCTCCTTCTAATACGATGTGTGGCAATTCATCACTACCTGTATTTCTGATCTCTTAACCAGTTTTCAATCCAGAAGGTACTATTAGTACATCATCTTTTTCTGTTTTATACTTTCTGGGGCATTTGACTCAAATACAAACACTTTCATCCAGTATGCTTTCACTAATTTTGTCACTGCAGTGTTCCAGTGACTTGGGACAATGTGCTCTCTTTGCCTAATCTGCTTCTTCTGGTGATAGCATTTGCTCATAAAGAAAAATTATGCCTTAACGTGTACAGCGTCTCCAGCAAAAGGATATCTTTCCTGGCTGCTGCAATGAAAGATGTTTGTATTGCTTACAAAAAGAGAATCTTCTGTGACAGGCTGTTGTACATGTAAGAAGAAGTCTGGCCAGGACAACTAGAGAACATGCAGAAAATAACTGATTTAGAGGGCATTTCCACATGCTAAGTTATCTAGAGGTCTGGAATAATATGATCAGGATGAAACAGAATAACAGTCAGTTTAAAGAAAAGAAGACCCTCTGGGCTGCCTGTACAGTACAGCCTTTAAAAAGGGTGAGTGATTCCTTCACCTGTATTGGGACAAGTGTTGCCAGTGAAGATAGTGAGGTGGTACTGTCACTGTATAAATTAGTCACAGGAGATCATTTGAGATCCTGTCTGCAACTCTGGTAGCCCATGTGCAAACAAGAAGAGTTTGAACTACCACAGACATAGTCACTGCTGCTAAATCGACAACCATGATGAGAAGAGATTAGAAGGGCTTTGTCTGCTCACTTGAGCCTAATGAAGGATGAGACAATATGGAAACTGTTTATAAATCCATCAGGAAAGACAAGTGCTGTGTGGGAGAAAGGAGTGTGTTGATGCGAAAAACAAGAGCAGGTATAGTGACTATGAGTAAATGTAGTCTGTAACAGAGATGCAAGCTCCGATACTTAAAGGATGGAAGTCTGGCATGGTAGAGACAAAGCACAAAAATTTCTGTGGAGGGATGTGACAAGTTTAGGGGAGACTTTAATGGGTTGCCTACAATAGCAAGGGGACAAGGCTCGACAATCTAACCTTCTGTTGCTATCCTGGACTTGCTCTGAAGCTGAGCCAGCAGTCAAGGCAGTACTCACTCTCTCTAGCTTCTCCACCTCCTTTCCCACTCCCAGGGGTGTCTGCTGTACCTATGCAGGATGTGTATTCTTCTACAGCCAGTCACATCTGTGGGAGGGGAAGATGTCCCCTTACGAATGTCCCTTTTACTGGTGATAACATCAGATCCAATGATGAATATTCAGAATATTTTGGTTTCTTCCAGTATTTTTATAAGAAAAGAAGTTGGATCCCTGTGCTGGTTTTGGCTGCGGTAGAGTTAATTTTCTTCACAGTAACTAGTATGGGGCTGGTTTGGATTTGTGTTGGAAACAGTGTTGATAACAGGGATGTTTTTGTTATCACTGTGCAGTGCTTACATGGAGTCAAGCTCTTTTCTGCCTCTCACACCGTCAGCAAGCAGGATGGGAGTGCACAAAAAGCTGGGAGGGGACACAGCTGGAACAGCTGTCCCCAACTGAACAAAGGGATATTCCATACCATATGACGTCATATGAGGAGGAATGGGAATGTTTGTAGTGATGACATTTTGTCTTCCTAAGTAACAGTTACGTGTGACAGAGCCCTGTGGATGATTTTCTGGCAAAGAACGGCCATGTACCCAGATCAGCAAGTGCCTGCATGGAGTTCGACATGGATTTAGGGTCATCCAAGAGCGAAGGAGGACACGAATAAGGGAGTGAGAAAGCAAGATAAGAAGGAGCTGGAATTTACTGAGTTGCTAAATTATGGACTGTTGGCAAGCTTTGAAGGTCAGGTTCTCATACCTGTGCTTAACCAATTATATGCTAGTTGTTAAGGGCCTTAGAGATATATATCCAACCACAATGTACCACATTACTGTAAACAGTTTTGAGCTACAGAATACAAGGAGCTGATACTTTGCATTAAATGGCTTTTGTCTGATCACATTGATCTCTGACTGAGTCCATTCCACGACAGAGCCCTGCTTTCCTGGAGATGGCTGAACACCTGCCTGCTCAAGGGAAGCAGTGAATTAATTCCTTGTTTTGCTTGTGTGTATTTTTTGCTTTACCTATTAAACTGTCTTTACCTCAACTCATAAGTTTTCTTTTTAACTCTTCTGATTCTTCTCCATCCCACTGGGGGGAATGAACAAGAAGCTGTGTAGTGTTTAGTTGCCAGATGGGATTAAACCACAACATCCATTGGGCTGGGTTTTCCAGTAAGGCCTTCCTTTACTTTCCATAGAAGCCTTTCTAACACCTATGACTCTTCCTGTGTCTTCTACGTTGCTTCTGTGATAAACTAAGTGTCTAGTGGTATACACTGATAATTTATTAAATAAGAAAAAGAACTTTAACAGGCGTACTAAGAGAAATACGAAATTGAATTGATTGAATTCTTTAGTTGTTTGACTATGCATGTAAATCTCTCTCCTCTCCCCCTCATTTGGTATCCCATTTATTTTAGCTGTGATACTTTGCTTACAATTGAGGCATGGGGCCTTAATTCTAGGTGCTTCTATGAAGCATTTTATTTCTTAGCTTTTGATCTTAGGTTACATAATGCAATAATAGAAAGATCCATGCCTCCAAATCTCAGTGTATCCAAGTAAAAATTTATGTCCTCCTGCAGAGTAATCTGTCTGCAGTATGAGGTCTGCAATGACCTAAACAGCAAGTGTCAGAAATCTCATTTTAGCTGAAGTGGCTGAGTGCATAGGGGAGTGAATCTGGATTGAAGTGTGGTTTCTCGTTTTCTAATACTAAAATCCCTTTTATCTCCTATAGCATCCATACTGCTTCTCATCTCCAGGATTTTTCATACTTCATTTGTAGCTGTATTAAAACTTACTTAAGGTTAGGGAGTTATGCTCATCACTATAGGGTCTATTTTTTCTTCTCCACTCTTGATTAGGATGAAGGTACCAGGGAAAGTCTCTTTCACTTGTGTGTATTAAACCAGTGTGACAAACCTGTCTCTTCACAGGCATGTGATTTCATTTAGTATAGCTTTGATTTATAGATACTATTATTGGCATTGTTTCCAACTAGGTTTTATTGCTTCTGTTCTTACCTGTGATCATTAATTATATTAGTTAAATAGTAGCACGCTATCCGTATGTTTTTCCTATTCTTGAAAATGTTCTTGGCTAACAGCTGAAGTAATGTGTGGACACTGTTAGAGCAATTTAGAACCTCAACTTTAAAAAATCAAGTGCAGAACCTGTTAATGAAATATGAAAGCAATGGATGTCTAATCTCCACTTTCTTCTCATATTGAGAAGTATCATATATTTGCATAAGTAGTTTCTGCAATTCTGTTTATCTTTGCAACCTGTTCATTACTACTTTTGACTTGATTATTGTTTAATTGTAGACATTTAATGTGGAATTTCACTACCAAAATAGGGCACATGAAGCATTGGAACATGGATTCGAACAGAGAGAAAATGAGAGGAAAATCAGTGCTTCTTTCCCAAACTTCATTTTACTTCACCCTTGCTTAAACATTTGGAAACCTGTTGGCCTTGTTTACCGTCTCACCAGGGTTAAGGGCCACAAGATGTCAGTGTAGCACCAAACATGAAGAAGTGGCAAGCAGATTTTCTGCAACCACTTAAATTGTTATGTTGGTAAAAGCCTGTTGACTCCAGCTACAAAGGGAAGCACAGTGGTCATGAAAATGTCTGTGTGGTGAGAAGTCACTTCCAAGTCTGGAGCATGGGGAAGCAGCAGGGGAAAGCAGGCTGGAGCATGCATTTGGTATGGTCTAGATATGGAGATAAAAGGCTGAATGTGTCTGCAGAGAAAAGGCCAGAGCAGATACTATTTGCCTGTAAAGCACAGCATCTCAGCTTACCCAGCTCCATTAGTTCCCGCTCAGCCTGTTGTTTGTTGCTAACTTGGCAGTTAATAGGAGTGTATTTTATTTTGGATGTCTAACTGCATTGTCACGCATCCTAACACTAAAAAGCTATAGTTCTTGAAACTGTGGGGGGAAATTTAATAGTGATGAGAAAAAGCAAGTGATAGAAATACAGTTCCTTGCATTGTCTTCTGGGTGACTGCTAAAGAAAATCTGATTCATCAGTTCTGATGCTGATAATAGCTAAAGAGACATCTCCAAGAGCTTGGGTTTGTAGTTACTTTTTTTTGCAGTTTTCTCTCTTTTTGAGAAACTGTAGTATGAAGAATCTGATACTGAACAACCATTTTGGAAAATGTGTCTTAGCACATTGGAACTGTGCTTTTCCAGGAGTGATTGTTTCTGTATGCAAAGAAAACTCTGTTTTCTTATGTGTTTATGCCACCAAGTGTGATAACAAAGGCACCCAGAGAAAATGGAAGTGGAATAGTCCAGAGATGACTGGGCCTGATTCTATGAATCAAGCCAGCTAGTACAAATTAGTCCATTTATTAGTCTAAAATACTTGGATATTTTTTGTCTTCTGTTTGTACTTGAGGTGCCTCAGAGGTGTCTATCTCTTTTGGCTTTGGCTTAGTTTTCATTATACACTGTGTCTAACTTGGTGACTTTGGCAGCTACATAGTGAGGGGGCAAACCATGCTTTCCCTGTACAGTTCAGATTTATTCAGACCACAGTATGGGTGACTACAGAAAAGAGAGAGAAATTGCAATTAATGAACTTGTTTGGTATCAGATTTTTAAAAATAATTAGAAGAAACAGGATATTATCTGACAGATTAATAATTTTAGAACATATTTTATTAAGGAAAGATGAAGTGTGGTGCTAATCTCCTTGGGAAAGTCTCCCTTCATTAGTACAAAGCTGTTAGCACAGTTGTTCCCTGGAGCTAAAGCTGGGACTGAGCATCACTCTGAGATTCAGACATCTGGCTTTAGGATCTACTTGGCACACATGCTTCCAAAATGCTTCACCCCTCCGCTCCATCTCTCTTATGGACTGAAGCTAAGTTTAGTGCCACAGATTTGAACAGCTGAAGAGTGCTTAAAATCCAGAGCTTGGCCACTGTTTTCTGTTTGCATCTCTTTAAATCAGGGATTTTTTTAAATTACTGCTGTCCAGGCTGTTGTCCATGAAGACAGTACAAGGCATGTCACTGTGAACTGGGAAGCAGAAACCGTGGTTGTGAAATGAAGACCCCAGTGAGAACTGCTAGCCCCTAGTGCCAGGGCAGAGACAGATCACATTTTCTCCCCAAATTTGAACTCTGTTCAAACAAGCCTCTCAGTGTTGTGGTTTTTAAACATGCCTGGAAAATCTGAACTGAGGATAAGGGAAGCCACTGCATTTTGAAGCAGTACTTTATACAAAGCTACCAGTCTCTTCCAAGGCAAAGTAAACACAAGAAACTGGAAAGACACAAATTATTTTGGAACATCACTAAAATTTTATTTTGATGCTATCTCACATAAGTGAACTCTCATTTAATTGATGAAAATTTGAAAAATGATAAAAACAGATAAATGTGACACGTTTATTGGCCTCAGACCAGAGTTGTTCAAGCACTTTAATTTATGGGACCATGCAAGTCAGCAGTTACTGAATGTTGCTGGATAAGTGCCTAGCTCTCTGCTTCGATATTTTTGTAAAAGACACTGGTTCAGTGACAAACCGATTGCATGATAAAAGTTGCTTTATTGCTATATTACTCACTTCTTTTTCCATTAGATCTGTGCTGTGATAGGATATAGCCATCAGCATAACCAGGCAATTTTATTTTGAAAGCTAAAACCTAATCAGGCATTAACTAAACACTTTCTTACTGTTGCAAGTGACAGCAATGTTTGATTCTGTTTCTGCCAAAATCAATACCTGAAAACTCACAAAGATAATACATCAAATGAACTAGGGCACTCATCATTTCTCCCCTTCTCTTTCTCTCATTTTAAGAACATAAATGTTCCTCTTTACTGTGTGGGCTTTTAGAGCACTTAGATATGTTTGGATTTTTTTCTGGTGAGAATACAAAGTGCTAAGCCTTCATAATGTAGGAGCCCCTATAACGTATGCATGTGGATAGATACTGTGATTTTCATTACAGCTTAATGAAATATTACAAACTACTCAGTCAAAGTATCATGCTTTAGGCAGAGGAATTAAGTATCATTAGTTTGCTTTGTTATCTTCATTGCGATAGTGGAGATGGATGAATAGATTTTGCGTCTGAAATGGCAAATATTCTTAAAAATATTGTTAGGCTGTTTCTATTTACATGCTGGTTAAGAAAAACCTAGTATTGGGGAAGCATAATGTAGCAATGTGAGCTAGGAGAAAGGAAAAAGGAAAATAGCTTGACTTGAGGTAATGTTTTTCCTTTCAGTCTTGCCAGACATGTGCACTATACTCAATTTAAAAACTGCTCTTTGACTTCACTTAAACGCATTTTAGTTATATATTGCTACCACCCCAAAGAAAAATGCAAGGAATCTTCCAATCGTATAGAAGATAATAAAAAAACATATTATCTTAGGAGGACTCAAATGAGAATGCTAAACCAAAGTATGTGCCCTGTGCTTAGTCATTAGTATCTATCTATAAATCCAGGCATGAAAAGTTGAGAAGTGCTAATGCACCCACGAGAACACATCCAAATTATATAAAGATAGCTTTATACAATGCATTCATCTGTCTGAGAGATGAATGGATCTCTGTTTCTTTTCCTTCTGTATTATTGTACTTTGGTTCACTATGCTATCCAGCCACCTTTGAGTATGAATGGATGTAATTATGTCATTGATGTTCTAATTACCATCATATTGTATTGTTGTTTAAGGACAGATGATTGCAAAGGAATATATTTGATGATAGACTTAAAACATTATGCTTCATGTTGGTCTTGTATACATTGTATATAGCAGAAGACACACAAAAACTGTTGTCTTCTTTTGTGCTTTCAGGAAGCTAAAGTTTGCAGGAAGGCTAGATATCAGGGTAAATCTTTGTCACATAGGCTTGCATCATTGCCTTATCCCTTCAGTTTCCTGTTCCTCTTCACCTCATTTTCCCAGACATTCCAGAAACATACCACCTCCCCCACCCCCCCAAAAAAACCAAACCAAAACAACAACACTAAATCTGCTTTGATCAAACGCTTCTACCCTCCCTCCCCCCAAGATGCAATTCCTTGGGTAGTGGAGTTTAAAGCTCTAAAAAGATGTCTTGGTCCTTAATGGGAAAAATGTCCCTTTGCTCAGTGGAACCTCATTATGAAAACACACACACGCTCCTTTCAGGGCTAGCTTTGCTATTCTGGAGTATATATGGTGTCAACAACTGCTTGTCCTTGCATACCTAAGTCTTGCTCTAAAGGAGCTGAGGTTGTGCACCTCTGCTTGATTGACAACATCTTTGTCTTGCCAGGTGTTACAGTAGTTCTGAGACAAGTATTAATGAGTGTGGGAGCAGGGCCATAGCTACATGAGGTTATCAGCAGGTCATGCTTCCCTTGACAATGGATGACAAATTATCCGCATCCTATATCCTCACTGATTTGCATGCCTGTGTATGTTTGTTTCCAGTAAAGATATATTTCACATTTGCAGTATTCTAACGCAACAAATAATGCAGGCATAATGCCATGCAGCCAAAGAGAATGGCCACTTCTCTTTTTTTAAGAACAGAATTTTGAAATATTAATTTGCTTATAAATACACTATTTAGAATGGAACAGTGAAAAATAATTCCTGTTAAAATATAGAGGTTAATAATGCCCAAAGAGAGATTATGAAAAAAAATGAAAGTACTGTGTTCAAGAGCTCTCTACTGTAATTACCCAGACAACCTAAAGCTTGATGATATCTGTGATATCAACATTACTTATGCCACTGAGCAAACACCTTTTTGCACAGTCCTGCTGAACCAACAGCATTTCTGGGAGTGGTCAGCATAAGGATCCTGGAATTGCCTTACTATAAAGATCTTCAGAAACTTTCAAATGTCATTAAAGCTCCGTTAATCTCAGAGTCACCTTAACAGAAATGCCTATGGAAGATTTGTCTAAATGCAGTCATTCTAAACCTGACTTCAGGTACAGTTTATAAGTAAAATTGGATTAATACAAGTATTTCTGCTATGTAAATTGCTGATGACCTGATGACCATGCAGCATCTCTAATTTTTATTTCTTATTTTACTAAGGCTAGACCTAATTTTTTTTGGTTGAGTGGCACATTTCAAATCTAGTCAGTTTATATCAATAGCACAAAGACCACAAGCACAAAGAAGGAACTACAGTGATTGAGCTAAATTTCAGTGAAGGTTCAGGCTTCAGGGATCTGAAACTTATTGAAATTGGGAGGAAGAACTGTGAATTCTTAGGATTGCAATAGCCTGTATGAAAGACTGAGACGTAAGCTTAAAGTAAGCTGATATGAGGCTTATTCCACTTATAATTTTGCAGGAAACCAACAGCATATTTTTAATAGCCCACTTAGTCACTGATTTGCACTTAGCTTCAAATAGAAGTTCTATATCCACTTTAACATTATATGAATATTTTCCTCCTCTTTTTAAAGGGAAGTTTCAAAGTTGGCAGACCTAAAATGAAAATAAAGTCTCTGTACATGAAGTTTTGCACTAAATGCTATGAAGTGGATAAAATCATCCTGAAAAAATAGCACTTTCAGCATTAAAGGCCACTTCAGCATGTTTGAGTGATTCATGCAAGGTACAGTCAAGATGTATTTGATCCAAGTATTTTCCTATAAGCGTAAAATATCTTAATATGTACAACAAAAATTATTCCAGTGATATCTCTGGGATACCACCTTCTTGTTAGAAAACTTCCTGTAGAATATTTAGGTTTTATTTTACCCCTGGTATCCTGGCTGAGTATATTGCTGCCTCATTCCTCATCTTTCTCAGGAACCAGGAAGAAGGCAGTCTATCTTGTTATTTACCCCAGACGACAGGCTGTACAAAGAGCAAAGTGATACTGTGATGTGCATGCAAGAACTCATGAACTGTAACCTCATGTATGTTTGATTTTAGGCTCAAACAGCCCCAGCAGCCTATTTCAATGAGCATCCCCCAAATGCAAACAGTAATAAGCTAACTAGCTTTAGACCGCATTTTTACCATGAAGAGTTTTCTGTCTTTCCAGCCCTTCCTTTCTTGGAGATTCACTTTCTTTTCAACAGATCAGCAGTATCAAAAAACCCTGTTCCCTGCTTCTTTACTTTCTTTTCTTTACATCTCCTTGTATAAAGTGGAGTAGGTCTCTGAATAAGGAACTCGTTTTTTGGATTTGGGTTTCTTTTTTTTTTAATAGCAGCCTGGAGGAAGTGGTTTGAACACTTGTGTTCTCTTGACGGACTGTCACAATCTGACTTTCTGAAGTCCTGACATTCTTTACCTTTTCTCTCTCTTTTTTTGGTGTCAGGCTGATATTTGTACCTTTAGATACACAGACCTCTAAAGAGACTTCTGGGCCTTAACCCCAGCATTCTCAGTCTGTGTTAGTTTTGATAAAACCAGACAGTTTTGTGATCGCTAAACGCTTTTAAGAAAAATTAAGTAATTTTTTCTTTTCCTTTTCCCTTTTTGAGGATTTCAGGCCCCTTAACACTTCTTTGGGAGAAGGAAGAAACTATAAAATAAAAAAAAAAGAACAAACTGCTGCTCCCTTGGAGTCCCAAATGAAGCAGAGCAGGTAGCACAGAATACTTATGTGCCGCATAAATGTCTGTTTTGCTAAAAGCTGAAATTCTGAAATGGCAAGACAATGGGGATATTACCTTGTATAAAGGATGATGATGTGTGCTTGTTTTAGTGAAATCAGATTGTTAGGCTGACTTCAGGTTTTGACTTAACTGGGACTTAATTAATGTGACACATTACATATAAAATAGTTCGTGTGATGAAACCCAGGAATTGTTCTATGTGAAAAAACAAAAGCAGCCTATGAGACAGGCTTACTGAGATAAATACCCCCTATATGAATCCAGTGATGTGGAATTACTTAGGGACATCTTTTAACCAGATTATAAAGAGGCCATAACCCCATTGGAACAATGAAGCTTCCCTGGCTATTTTATTCATGGGGAATATTTGTGTCAGCTTCTCCTCAACTTACATTTGGATAATTCTGCCCAGGCCGAAAAAGTTGTTGATAGGAATCTGGGAAGAGGTTTTACAAGTCCTGTGCCTTTAGCCACTGCCTTGTTTGTCTACAGAATAATACATGTGGGTTTTCCCTTCATAACTTTTTAAGTATTGATTTTAATTTGAGACAATGAAGAGAAGGGGTGCAGCAGACATGCATGAAGTAGCATTGAGACTGAAAATGTGAGAGAGGGAGAAATGCCATAGCTTGAATCAAATAATGGAAATGTTAGTTATACTAGAATTGAGCAAGAAAGGGTCAGAAACTGAGAGAAGCGCAAACCCTGGTCATAAACAGGGACCCTGAAGACTCCTGGAAATGGTCTGACAGAAGCAAAAGGAACACAAAAAATGAGAAACCAGAAAGAAAATAAAAAGCCTGGAAAAGAAGAGGGTAGGCTTTCACAGTATCTTCTCCATAGGATAAGTATTACTGTAATGGGGTAGAAAAACTGTGGAATGAGTAGTTCATTTTGAAGTGGATCAAAGCCACTCCTTTTGAACAGAGTAGGATTTGTCAGGGTTGTGACGGGGTTAGAATATGGGCTCTGAACTACTTTAAGGCATGCTTAAAGCTCTGCAAAGTGTGAGAAACTAACCTACTACTACAACTCGCCTCAGAAAAACTGCTGTGTGATAACCCTCAAGGAATTTAGGCCAAACTGAGCAAGGAAAAGCAAAAATATCCTTAAAATTTAGTTTGCCATTTTCAAAGCATAACGTTTTATTCCAGAAATACTGGAACTTCTCATTTCTACATTTTTATGCAGAAGTTACTAGCTCTTGATTACAATAAGACATTTTAATTTTGCTTAAAATATGGTCTAATTAAAAAAAAAAAACTTTAAACCCCCCCAATAAACCTTCATAAAATTGGATAGCACCAAATTTATAGCATAGTGAGAAGATTCAGTCTCTTTTAATTATTTTAGTCTGTTGGGAGTTTTAATTATGGTTTGGATTAGGTCTAACCATTTTTTATTCATGTTCATCCAACAAGGTAAAAAAAACCCAAACCAACCCATTATTCCCCAACATCTAATTAATTCCTGATAGAGGTAAAGATTTTCTGCCCTTTTTCATTTTGCCTTCACCATTCACACACACCGTATCTCCTGATCTGCCAATTTTTCACAGCCTTAACTTCAGGAAGATGTAATTACTGTTAAAAAGTCCACTGTAAAGAAAAAGATTAATCTAATAGCAGCAGAGGTATTAAATCTCAAGGAAACAAAAGGCACCTGTTGATATAAAATAGAGGAAATATTTTCTGTGCCAATAAGCTGTAAAAAGAAGAGTTCTATTTACTGCATTTGGCCTGCAGTCTCCTTGCATCAAGGCCTACACTTCAGTGCTGCTTCCAGGCAGGCTTCAATGCTACTGAGAAAAGCTTGGAGCTTTAGACCTTAGCCGAGCAATCAGTATGTCATTAAAAGTGACATCTCTGGTAGTTGAGAAAGCTGTACAGGTTACGCAAATTTTCTTCTAGAAAAGCTAGTAAAACTACCCAGGGCAGTACCAGAGTTTTCCCTGTCTGATGTCGGAGTTATACTGCCTTTCAGCTTTACAGAACATCACAATTTTCTCTTTAGCTGCGGTCTCCCAGCTGAGCCCTAACTACTGGAAGCAGAGATGCTCTCATTTGCTTTCTGCTTTGGCAAATGCATAAGCAGAACTAGCTCTAAAAGGGAAAGCTGGGAACTGTGTACTGGGTCAGGGTGTAATTTGCTGTTCTTAATAGGGAATCAGGATTTGTCTACATGCAAAAACTGCCTTTATGTAGTGGTGATTGTGAGGTAGGAAGATACTCTGCATCCATACACACTTAATTCCTCCTGTCAGTGGCAATATACTGCTGTCAAGAGTATTATTTAGAGTGAAAATGCTTAGAAACTTGTGTCACATACTAGGATTCTAGTTCAGAGCAAATAACAGTTAGAGATCAGTGCACTTCAGAAAGTTAAATGATTGCCAAGCTCAGCAAATCTGAGAAAAAGCAAATACAGTCTGCAAAATTTCCCCCTCCTCACCCACACTTTCCTCTTTCTTCTGATGTTATAATCTGTCATACACATGTGGCTAAGACTAGGACCAGGGACTTTAGTGCTCTGCTAAATCTGGCTGAAGCAGCTTAATACACTACCAACCCCTGTGTTCTCCCTGCCATTTGGCAAGATGTTACTATGTGTGTAGCAGGATTGGCAGAAAGGAGCATATGCAGTATCTCAGCTATGTCTTCAGCAGCTCCTGTATAATTGCAAGCATGTTGTTATCAACTGTACAGGCTAATTAAGTCAGAAAGGTGAGACTACGCTGATGAAAAAGCCAGTGAGTAGGAATGGTTTGCACACATTTACTTCTGATGCTTTTCTTCAGGCATGCGGGAGGTTAGCAGTGTATGGGAACATCTTTAACTAGTTTCACCAGAGCTCAAGAATCAAACCCTAGGCTTTGTCTTTGTGGGCTTGATCAAGTTGTCTATGGTTTCAAGGTCTTTCTGGAAGATATTTTTTCCTGAAACACTACTTTCTAAAGAGAAGTAGGATCATTAAAAGTTCTAATTGAAAAATACTGTCCTACCACAGGAAGTTTTCAGGTCAGTTTAAACCCTTCTCTATCAAACCTTGCATAAAACAAACAGCAAACACAATCAGTAGAAAGGTCCTTTTTTTTTTCCCCAGAAAACAGTACTTTTCACTGATTTACCCCTCTCCCCTTAACAAAATAAGTCTTCTTCAATCATTTTGCTTTGTTTAAAAAAGAGTGTTAGTCAAAAACACCAGTGCAAAATTTTCAGCTCCGTGCAACACTTCTCTATATCCAATATCATCTCAGAGAACGTCCCATCTCCTTCTGTCTGCTCCATTAGTTGGTCTGATAAGGTTAGGGCAACACGAATCTGTGACCAGGGATTTATGGTTTGTGCTACAATGAAAGACAGATGTCTATGTATAAACTTTCAGACTTGGTTCTCTCTTTTAGAGAGAAAAAGTAATTAGAGAAAGGAGGCTGTCTATCACTTTCCCTCTAGCTTTTTGTCCCTAAGAATGCTTGAATAGAATTTCCATATTTGTGATTGCCACCATATTTCAAAGACACATCATTCCAGGCATAATTATGGGGAGGAAAAAAAAAAGAGAGCTAGTTCCTTCCTTTTCAGTAGTTACCTGTCTGTGGAGAGGGGACATCCTGTTAGAGCATCCTCTGCTAACCTCGAAGTTACTTCTTCCAGAGCAGATGTGATATTTTTGACAAACTGGACTGAGAGTGATGGGGGATAAGCTGCTAGGATGGAGTGAAAACCTGTTTGTGGGGTGTTGTAACAGCTTTTAATGTTCAGAAGATTATAGGAAGTTGAAGCCATTTTTCTGTAACTGCCAGTAGCTACACAAAACAGTGCAGAGGGAAAGCTTTTACCCCTAGGGTGTACTGCAGATGGCAAGAATAGCTCCTTTCCTGTCTTGGCCAAGAGCAGCAAAACCTGGATCTGAGTTGGCAGAGTTGCAAACTCAAATGTCTGTGCAAGTAAGGTATGTCACAGAGATTTCTATCCTGGTATAATAAAACTACATTTTTTTGGAACTGTGGACATAATCCTTCCCTTCTACATTCATCATGGAGTAATGAGACAGCATTGCTTTTCCTTTTCTGGTACCATTTCTGTGATCCAACAAAAAAACAAAGGAGTTAGTAAGGATAATCCCATAGAACCACAGTATTTAGCACTCATTTGGCAGGTGATATTTACCCTGTTTTAAGAGGATTAGACATAATCACAGTACAGAGTACCCAACAGGGTGTCTCCAACATCAGATGGACACATTCTTTGAGCTTTTAGCTTTCTTTTTTGTGACACTGGGGCCATTCCTAGCTCATCATCTGTGTTAGGTCCAAGGTTTTGCAAAAAGCAGGATCAGGAGGTAAACTCTACAAACAAGCCACATCATTACAGTTGTATTGAAGTTGCTATCAAGACATTTGTTGGTATGCCAATTGTGCTTTAGCTTCCCAACTGTATAGCTCTCTTGTTTTTCAAACCTGCTCTTGCTTGTAACATTTAAAAACACACCACAGACAAATCTTTTAAAGACAACGGTGAAGAATACCAGCAGAAAAATAAATGGGAAAAGAGAAAGAAAGGGGATTGTCAATTCTTAGGTTTTATTTATTTATTGATTTACTTATTTGTATTGGAGTAGAAAGTGTGTGTAATCATGTGGAAAGTAAATTAAAACAGCTCACTTGTAGGTGTTAAAGAGAAAAACACCTAATTTTCCTGAAAGGTGTCTGTTGAGAGATGATAAGGTAAAGCATGTTTCCAAGCCAAACTCCACTCCAGAACATTTCTGCAGCTTCTTTTAGGTGAGTAAGGGCAGAGACTGCTCCAGCCCCAGCAGTAGTGGTGGAGACAGAAGAAGGTCCTGACACTTCTTTATCCTGTGAGGCAGGTCTGCCACAAAGCACAGAGGTGAAGGGGAGCCTACTTCCCTTTCAGTTTTCTTTCTTTGCCTCCCTTTAAATCTTCTGTACTTCTTTCCCCTCCAGCTCAGCTGCCACAACTTGCTGCCCAAGTAGTGCTCAACTGACAGCTGTGTCAGGCAAAAGTCTGAATAGAAGGAGTGTCTGAGACTATGTCTGTGGCAATAGCCCTTGTGGCTTTTATCTACTTTAGAGAAAGGGAAACTAGTATTATTCAAACAGCTATCTGAACCCATGAATGGGTAATAAGTACAACACTGCAGCTCTTGCTTAATGTTTGTTTCTGAAGTCAGATCTGCTACCACAAATGCACCAAAGGACAGAGCAAGTAACTCTTGAGTTGCAAATTCTCTCAAAGCCTTTGAAGAAAGGAAAAGGCAAACATTTTCTTACTATACTTTTTCCAAAGCCTGAAAAAAGAATCTGATTTAAAAAGAAGACTTAGCAGGTGAACAGACAAGGGAATGAGCCCAGGGCAAGAGAAGAAACAATTTCCACTGAATGTATTTCTCAGTCTAGGTCAGTCCTTTTAAGCAAATGTGTCAGATGTTTGAGGCTGTGCACACCTCTATCATATATGGAAACTGGGATTTGGAAGTAACTTTGATTTGAAAGACTTGTACAGTAGTCCATGTTTGAGACTGCTAGTATGAAACGATGACTACGATAAATGGCAATACTGCCTTTTATGCATGTGCTTGCTATTCCAGCTGTTTGAGTAAACATTGTGTTCCATCAAATTTCAGCCTGGGTATTGAACTTCAGCTCAAATTATATTTTATTTTGCCTTCTCTATTCCTTAGCTTCATACTAACGGTGGAACTGGTGCCTTGAGGCCAAGTCCATTCAGTTATTTATTGTGGCACATAGTAATTAGGTGTCTGACTTAGCAACCTCAAGCCTGTGCAAGGTATCTTCATTTGATATATGGAGCATGAGAAGTTAGTTGTCTCAGAATGGGAAAAAAGGCAGAGGATATATTGAGCAGGGAATTTCAGACAGATTTCATTAGTCATCAGCCAGAGCAATAAAGATCCTGGAAAGACTTTACTACCCATCGGGGAAGTTATGCACATTTTCTCAAAGCTAAAAAGATACAATGGGAAAGACTAGGAACTTAGCATCTAATTCAGCCTTTGTCTTTTTCTGGTTTTCATGAAGTTACTTCGTCCATCCTGGGGAATATTTCCCACCCATGTAACCTGGCCACCTATGCTTAACCCACTTTCCATTTAAATTTCGTGTGCTAAGGTTTGCAGGTACATGTACTTTAACTATTTTCTTGAATTGTCCAAATACGAAACAATGGAATGAAAATGTCTTGCATCAGCTAAAACATACATTTTCCTATTAGATGTAAATATTTTCAACTTTTCTTGGTATAATAAATATTTCTTGGTTGAAAAATTATTCTGAAGGAAACGCTTCATTCAAAACAAGAAATCAATTACTTTATCTGGCTTTTAAAATGAAATGGTAAGAAATCCAACATCTTGAAATGCTGTAATTGTAAAAAATAGGGGGCTATATTTTTCTTCCTTTTATTTTGGTCAGGCAACTCAACTGCTTTGGTAAAAATTTCCAGGTAGTCATAACTTCATTATGAATACATAATAATAAAATATTTTTTATTATAATTCTTTTTAAATGCATGAAATATTTTTTGAAAAATGCATTGAAATAATAATGGTGATTATATAAGCAAATAGTAAATTTAAAAAAGTATTCACTGGGCATTTTTATTGCTTGTTGCATTGTGGATCCTTTTTTGCACTCATCAGAATTACTGACACTGGCAATGCGTGTGTGCATAAGATGAATGTAGTAGAATTAATTTTGCAGCCAAGACCATAGATGAGTGAGTAGAATTTAAGCTGTGCTAAGCATGTTGTAGGTTTCCAAAAGAAACCTTTCAGCTCTGATACTAGCCATGCTCATAGGCTGAATTAACTATAGGGATGTTGGAGAGGCTGATGTGCTGTTAGGGGGGCTCTTTAAGAGAATGTAAACCTTTACCCTGTTTGCCAAATAGGAAATGAATTGACCGGGTAATTTTGGCTCTCTAAGTCAGTGAAAATGCCACAGATACTTACTCCCCAAAGGGTACTTTTGTGCCTGAACTTGCAACACTGCTGATTTCAATGGGACAACTAATGCATATAAATATGTATCACATCCTCCTGGTCACTCTAAAGTTGGGGTGTTGTGAATTGAAACCAGAGGCCCTTGTCCGGAATGGCACATGTGCTCAGGCTGTTGTATATCTATCAGCGTAAGCATGGGAATTGAGTGAGGAACACTGATGTTGAGGTCTTGCTTTCAACACTGACTTGTTATGTGGCCTAACTAATTTCTTTGGATCTTACGTTTTTGGTCTCTAAAATGAGGATAATAATCATTGTTTACCTGAAATGAGAGCCATGCATCTTAATGAAGCAAATTTTGTGAGGTTTTCAACTACAGAAGATGCTATAACACTCAGTCATTGAAAAGAAGATTTGAGGTGCCAAGTTATTGACACAATACAGTGTATACCCTTTATAACACTGGGTGACTATTTGTCAACACTGCAGAAGGAAAGGTGATATCATTAGCCAAAGTCTGACATCAGCATTAAGTTTATATTGGGCCTTATATCTTCTAAACCAGGGGTAACATCTCTGCAGACGCACCCTACCCTGGGCATGAATGGGAATTAGGTGTGCACCCTGTGGTTACTCTGGTCTGGGCAGTCTGCTTCTTTGGTGCTGAGCTCTGCTTAGGGCAGCTGAGGAGGTACAGCTTGGCAAAGTTACTCCTATGCTTTAGATGAGAGCTGTATTTAAGTATTTTGCTGGACCTGAACTTTCACAATAAGCCTGTTCAATGCTATGCTCTACTGCTGATCCACAGCCAGTAATGCTGGAGCTTGGCTGGCAGCCTCCTTTCACTGCCAAAATGCATGAAGGAGCACCAACAGGGCAGGGGCTCTGTTTTATGTGTTTCCTTTCTGTCTAATACCAACTTCATAATAACATTAAACAGAGTACAGAAATGAAATTTGCCCTGAAAATGTTAGGTGTACAAACTTTGCTTTGCAGAATTTTCAGTTCTTTCATATCAGTATGTAAGAATATCTAAAAGCTGTGTAGACCAAAGAATTTAGCCAGCTGTTCTGTTATGCCAGGCAGCCAGTTTGCATTCAGGATATGTTACTTGCTATTTTGCAGTCAAATAGTCAGTATTCCTCATTGGTTTTTACATGTCTGTCTTGGTAAAACCAAAAGGATCCTGTCGCATCAGTGCCTTTACAGCAAGAGCATCTGGCTCTGTGGTTTCATGTGAGTTTTAATATGCAGTGGTGTGCCTCCTGCTACCATTCTTTTCCTTTACATACTTTCTACCTGGTGTATGGAGAAAAAGATTTTTATCTCCTCCACCCACCATGTTTAATACAGTGTTGAGCTAATATATATTTAAAACATGTCAGCTTCAGTTCCAATTGGAAGTACTTCTAGTGCAGGACAAACTGTGATGAATTTTGAAAACTGTTGTTGTAAAGATTTGTCCAATGCACTGCTGGTCATTTAAACACTTGGAGACAGCTGCAGCTTCTCACAAAAAGGGAAGTAAGAAGGAGGGAGGAGGCATCTGCAGAAAAAATATATGACAGTGCTTCTGTTACACAGCAAAATTGCCATAGCCAGAATGAGCGATCTGATGTTAAGCTAGTGACTGGGGTAGGAATAATGTCAGAAAGTGTTATCTAAGATAACTAAGATATCTAAGTTAACAGATAACTCCTAGTTATCTGTTTCTGTACAGGTAGCCCAAATTTCCTTTCAGGGATAACTCAACCTATTTCAGTGTCAGCAAGAAATGTGATTAATTAGAACCTACAAAAAAATGTATAGACAAGCAGGGCTTGAGTAAGGAGAACCTGGCTGTGCTCTGAACATGGCAAGTGTTTTCCACCTGGGTCCTGCTCTGGGGTCACAATGAAGCAGAGGATTTTTGCACAGTTTTAGAACCTCATTAGGTAATACAGGGAGTGATAGTGCTCTGGGCCAGGGTATATATACTGCCTCAGAAACTCCCAGGTTGGAAGAGTAACAGCCACATGGGGGATATATGTGGATGCCATGTAAAGCACAAGCTTAAAAGAATTGCTATAAGTGTAGTAAACTTGCTACCTCTGGGTGAGCATTAGGTGCTGGCACATGTGCTGGCTGTGTGATGAGAAAGGGCTGCACAGAGCCATCCTGCCCTGCCACCAGAAGAAGTCATATAGCTCACCTTGCTGAAGAGGGAGAAACCAGAGAATTTCACCTGTTCTGAACCCCTTTCACTTACATACACCAAGCATGGTCCTTCTCTTCTTCACAGTGCATAGCATTGTATTTTCCAGTTTAAGACCCAGATCTGAAGCCAACTCAAATAAATAAAAACGTTTTAGAGAGTAGTATAATTTTACTGAAATCTTTATTGCATTTGCTTCTCAAGTTGTTCCAGAATTCTTTCTATAATAAACTCTTCAAGCTAGAGCCTGATGTTAAAAGCTGATAGTTATGATGTTAATAGTTATGATAGTTATGGTAGTCTGATGTTAAAAGCCTGATTGTTTAAAACTGATAGGAAAAAAGGGGGGTTCCTAATCCAAAGTCAAGAAATAGACAATTTCTTTCTAATTAGGGATCTTATTCTATTTTTCCCTTCTTTAATATCTTCATGGTTTAAGATACACTCACTAAAATCACCCTTTTTGGTTTTATTATGCATTTGGAATTTCCATTCATTCATTCATAGGATAAATTTGTCTAATTTCATCTAAAAGCAACCTTTCTTTCATTATACAAATAACTACAGAGGCTTTTCTTGCAAGTAAGTACATAAATGCTGTCTAAAAATTCTGTTGTTGCCAATTAGGAAATACAGCCACAGTCAGGACAAATGCTAACAAAATGACCAGCTTCAAAGAAGCTGGGTCTTTCTGTTTTGGGTTATTTGATTTTTTGTTTCTTTTTTCTTGCTTAAAGCCTAATAAAGAATCAGTGGCCTTTCTGCTCTGTTTGTGCCACAAGCTTGCTTTCTTCACCCTTATAACCATCATAATTTAACACAACTCTTTCATGCTTCCGTATATGCTGAATATCCAGGATGTGTCATTAAGCACCAAGCAAGAGAGAGTTTTAAGCTTGAATAGTAAAGTGCTAAATTCCAGCTTAATTTATATTACTTGGCACAGCATCCTCTGGCAGAGGATGGACATAATTATATCCCTCCTCTTCTTGTTTAACCCCCTTTTTCCCTCCCTGTTTCATTCTCGGCTCTCACCAGACCACCAGCCATCTGGTTAGGAAATGGAATGTCTCCCAAACAGAAATGTGGGTCTGCGAATGGAAAACTAACTGATTTTTTTCTTTTCCTTTGGTCCATGCTGATCAATACAACATGGGTTTGAAAATGGGATTCTCTTCCTGCTGATAAACTGCAGGTTTCATCTGGAAATAAAAAAGAATTTATGGTGGTGGGTGTTAGTGCTGCTTTTCATAACTGCCTTTAGATATCAAGGAATTGTGGGACTATCTATTTTAGGGGTTTGTTTTGCCACTCATCACTCCAGTATCTGTACATGTGCTATATAAAAGAGGATAGAACAACAGAGACCATAGTAGACCTCATGAGTGTTTGACTCATCAGGGTTTATTTTTTGTTTACAGAAACTTTGGCATGAATGAAAAATATTCATGGAAAAGCTTTCAGTCCTGCTGGTCTAATTTGAGATTTTAAAAATTTAGAGAGTAAGGAATAAAGAAGCATACCTTTTAAAAATGCATTTAGACATCCAGTTATTAGTTTATTTAAGAAGATATCAAGGAAGAAACCTTAGATGAGTTAACAGTCAGATTTACTTCCTGAGTAGCTTTCACTACAGTGTCGAGAGTGTTTGAGATGTCAAGATCAGCATTCAAACAATGATCTAAATCAGAAGAAACATCAGGGAGAAATACATCGTTCTTCCCAGATTTTTTTTTTTTTTGGTGAAATCTTTGTGCTATTCATGATTCATTGTCTAGTTCTCTGCTCAGAAAATGATTTATCTCATGATTTTTCATATCAGATGTCCATACTTGGACCACTGCATTTTATTTAGTTTATAATTTCTAGCCTAGCATCTTTAAAACAGGCTTAGATTATTTCATTTCGTTGGTGCAATACAGGCCAAATGCAATAAATGTAAGCCAAATTAGACAAGTATCAAATTTAATATAGAATAGAAAAAAAAAAAACCAACAAAAAAAAACCCTTCAGAAATTATCTCTTTTTTATAATTTTTTTTTTTTTTTTTCCTTTAAATGTACATACTAGCTTCACTTCTAGCAGAAGTGAGTGCACCCTGGGACTTCCCAAAACATGTCAAGTAGATAGATGGGAAACATGGAACGAAGCCAGTTTTAATAAAGTCAGTTTTACTGGCAAACCAGTAGGCTCAGCTGGGCTGGGCTTAATTCAGACTGCTGTAGGACAAAGGAAAGGATTTTTTATTCTTGTATCACAGGTCCTCTCTGGGCTATGAGCTGCCCAATACTGCATCCCAAAGGAGGACTGGCTCTGCCAGCTGTCCTGCTTTGGTTGGATAAGTCAAATTTGCTGAAACAGTAGGGTTTTGTAAACATGGCTCATTTTTACTAAAATTACTGAGAGGATGATTACACTGGCAGCTTAGCAGCCAGATACAAGAGGTAGTGACTTTCAGAAGGCATTTTTCCAAGCTCTTTTGTGTACCAACCTATTTTACATGTAGATATTTTGTATGGCTCTTCTGGCTGTTCTTGTGACTGATGAATTAGAAAGAACAATCATTCTAATTGGAAGCCCAGTTGGAAAAGAGAAAAATCTCATGTGATCTAAGCACCCCATTGGGGAGGAAAGCAATGATGCTATCAGGTCTCTGAGAAAAGAAGCCACAAATATGAGATGGGAGGCAGAAGGGAGAACCTGACCAACCTGTGAAAAAAATAATGCTTTATGGAACCAAAGCCTGTGCTGTGATTAGCCAGCAAGTGAAGAGAGGGCCACAAATCTTCACAAGACAATGACATTGAAAGAAATAAATCTGAGGGAGAAAGTGGGAAAGGAAGTTCTGTTGAGAATAATTGCCAGATACTGATATGCAGAGTTTAGTGGTTTGGTTGATTGTTTGGAGTGTTTTTAATTCAAAGGCTAGTGCGTGGTTTTTTCTTTCATATTGAAATTTTTGCTCATCTCAGCTAATCAAAGTAGCAGCACATCAAGGTGCAATAAAGACAATTGTACAAAACTGTTTTTTAACTCTTGAAGTGGTTTTATTAAAACTTGGATGTCCTTGCCCATTATTGCTAGTAAAACTATTAAGTAAATAAATGAGATAAATGAATAAACCTGCAATGTATAAAAGACAAAGAGTAGCTATGTGCAGCACATGGTTGATCTGTTGGCTAGGGTCTGTGCTTCCAGGCTATGTTTACTTAGTCTCCAGGAGCAGTCTACAGAGATGTCTTTTTCAAAAGCAGAAGTCAAACCTCAGTTATAGATGTGCAGTGCATTGAAATTCCTGGTTTTGGCCAGTTGTCATTGCTTGCCTATTAGGAGGTACACAGAAATTCAATAACAGAAGAATTATTCTCTTTGGCATCTCATGAATCAATATCATCTGTATTCCAGCATCATCTCTCTGTATTGCTTGATGCCTGTGTAATGGTTTTTTTGTTCTGTTTTTTTCTTCTGGTGAGGTCACTGCCATTGCTATTGTTTTAATTGCAGCTGATGAGTCTTGGGCTTTTGAAATCATTACTGGTTCCAATGAGCTCTTGAAACAGAATAATATCATTTCTGCCTTGCTGTTCTTAGTCTCCCGTGAAAGTGAAATCTATACTGAACTTAATTGCATTTTATATCTTATGTGTTGTTTTAACTGAACTAATATTTACAAATGGATTTGACAAATATTATTGCATTTAAAAGAAGGACCCCCTCAGTGTTACCTTTTCAAATTACTGAAAAGAAATCAGAAAGAATGAGCTCTTTAGGAAACTTTAATTACTAGCTTATTTCTTTGACACACTAGGCTGATGGCATCTGCCTTCCAGTCTTTTTCAAAGCATTCCTCTTTCATTTGGATATTTAGGGATACATTAGTATGTGGCCATAATAATTACAAATTATAATGATTAAAATTTAGGGGTTTCTGTTATAAAGTGTTTTTTTCCAGCCTAATGCAAAATACAACCTCAGATTTCTGTTTTCTCCTTTGTACTAAACTAGTGGGATTTGCAGATGAGTGTAGGAGGAAGCAAGCAGCTGACAGCAAGCTTAAGGAGTGGAGTCTTTTTTTTTGTGGAGTCTTTTTGAGTCTTTTGGCTCCCACCATTCTGTTAGAGGGCACTCGCTTTCTTGTTTATGGCCACAGCCTAGAGTGGCTTTTGAGCAGTAAAGGCTGAAGATTTGGTTTCAGACTTTATGATTTCAGTCACCTGACCTAGCCTTGTCCATTAGTTTTATGTCTCACTTTTTTGTTCTTAAACTTTTAAACATGGTAAATGAAATGGCTGCAGGAATTTAACAAATACTAACAGGTTCATCTGATCTCTTCAGCTTCTATTTAAGTAGCCATTTATGGGAAAAAAAGACAACTGTGTGTTGGTAAAAACTAAATGTGCATTTTCATAACTGAATACATCTGTCAATTAAAGCAATCCTTGAGGTGCTCTCTGAAACTTCTCTGACCAGTCTTCTGACCCCCTGATCTGCAGTCAGACTTCTAGTTTGAGAAATTAATTTTTTGCACTTTTCTCCAACTTAAATCTTTAGAATATGCAAAAGTATTACCTATCTTACAGCCACTTTACACTGGAGAGGGAGGCCATTAGAAATTAGACAATTTACATGAAAATTACTATCCCATTTCTTTCCTAAATGGGATAGAAAGAAGAGCAAGTTCAATAAGTTCTAATAGGCAGTTGGGTTATGGAAAAAAATACAAGCTCCTATCCTTCCACTAGTCTGAGATTTTTCGTATACAAGCCGAAGAGAGAAGGAGGGATAGATGCTCTGAAATATTTCTTACCCTTTTGCTGTCATAAGTGAAGAGGTTGTTTTAGTCTAGGCAGCCAGTATGGCCAGGAGTTCATATCTGTAATAGAACTTCTGACTGATGTAGCCTATCTGTAAGGAATTCTTCAGTAAACAGAGAACACATCAAGCATGGCTTGCTTGCCCTGGCATTCCCTGTGTTCATGTGCTGCAGAAATCAAGGTCTGGCATATATAATACTTGAAAGCCCTGCTTGTAAATATTGGACTATGACTTGCAATTTTACTGTCTCACTTGCATTTCGTTCTTAGTTTAATAATAACAGCTAAGAAAAAATTTATTTCCTGTACTTTTTAAGAAATGTAATGATGGAAATTATTTTTAATCTGGCTGCCCTCTCTGTCCCAGTTTCAGCTCCATACCTTTGCTGCTTTTTTTTTTTTTCCTTTCCTTTGTCACCTTTGCAGGCAGCTGAAGTAGGCATTTTACTTTAAAAATCCAGTCCTGAGAATTTACATTAGGCTAAATCAGGAAGCGGATAAGGAAACAAACCCAACCTGAAAACAATTCTTCCTTGTTAAATCAATTCATATATTTTTCCAGGAGAAGAAAAAGGAAACCAAACCACAATTAATGTAACTAATCTTCCATCTTAGTATTTCAGGGGAGACTGATGCTCTTTACATAACAAGGGAACTTGCCTACCTTTGTTCCAACACAGCTGCTGTTAGTTAACCAGATGTGACCTAAGAGATGCCCTAAGTGCATTTTTGTTTAATTGGGCAATGTATCTCTTTTGAGGCATGTAAGGTGTGACTGACAAACGTCTGCCACGAACACAAATCTCTCTGCATTAGAAACATGCAAATGGATTTGCCCTGCTTCAACAAATACTGGCATCTTCTGGAAATTTTTCAAATGTATTAGTGAATATTTAGAAATGTTTCTGCCTTGAATATTCTATTTCCTTATATTTTCTTGTCTTAGTGTCCTTTATTAGTACATTTATGGGGAAGTTGAGATGCTGCAGGTTTTTTTTCTGTTGGCTTTTCTTTTCCTGATGCTATTATCGGTGTGGTTTTTTTTGATATCATTCACATTTATTACTTAACAAAAATTTACAGTATGCTGGCTGCTACATCTACTTCATCACTGCTGTAATGTATGAATTACATGAACAAGAGTTCACTCTTTTCCTTTTTAAACAAAGCCATATTGATGTATGTGGTGAAAGTTCTACATAAGGTAACGCATGTGTTTTCATCATAAAGGTGGTTTTTAAATAATTTTCTTTAGTTATAGAGGGGTGCTGGTTTCTAATGACATTGACATATTTCTCTTTGACTTCCATGGGAATAGCACGCAGGTGCAGCTATTTGAGGAGGAAGTACAGATGAAGGGATGTAGATTTCTGTGTGTTGTTAAGCAAGTTCTTCCACGTGAGCAGGTTTTTCAATTTTTTCACAGTTTATTTTATTCATAGTACTTTTTTTTTTTTCATGGTTATAAGAGAAATGAAGAAAAAGAAGCTCTCACAAAAGCACCATCAGTCACAAAACAAAACCATAGCAGTCAAAAGGTCAGAATTTTCCCAGGTCTTCCATGTTTTTTGTATTTCCTGGCTAAAGGGACAGCACTACAATATTATCCTCAGTAGGGAAATACCAGTGTTTTTTTCTGAGGGCACATTCCTGACAGTGTCCTATTCAAACTGGTGACAGTGCCTGTGATTGCAAGGACACAGGCATAGCAGGCAGGGTCTTGTGTCAGTGTCAGCTGTGAGCCATGGGAATGGCATGCAGGTGAGGGAGCAGCTGCAGGGAGTGAGATGAGGCTGAATAGACTGAAAAATTATGTTAAAAGTCTACTGAACAGCTCCTTTCTTCATTGTGGGCTGCTAAATCACACTTGGAATCCCATGGAAGAAGGAACAATAAGCTGTCATACTAATTAAAGACCAAATAGTAATAGAAATCCAAAAACGACAGTGTACACTTTGTGCAAAATTACTTCTGCTCTTTCTCAGTTCTGTGAAATTCATTTTGCTGCTAACTGGACATTTATTCATGAAAGGTTTAAACTTCACAGATTTTGATCCTAAAGTTGTTGTTACACTATGGGAAACAAGTGTAAGCATTTTCAGGGGCTTGAAAAATACTCTTCAGAGCCTGCAGAGATAACGCTTTGCCCAATTGCTACTGAAGTCTGCTATTTAGCAGGCCCTAATACAACTACTCCTTCTGCTTCTAGTTGGAAGGCTGTGACGCTGAATTGATGAATTAATTTTGTAAAGCAGAATTGAATGAATTAAGTTAAATTTGGCTTGGACAATGGGAATTTTTGTTTTGTTTTGCAGAATTATTTGGAATAGTTATTAATGATGAGGCCAACGCAAAGCAATTTGAGAAATTGTATCCCTTATCTAAATAGAGCATTTAAAAGAAACAAGTTACTCTAGTACTCTAGGATTGTGCTGCTTTTTTTTTTTTTTTAATTTTTAATCAAACAAATCCAGCTTTTGGTGTATAGTTTTCTGTTATGTTGGGTTATGTTCACAATATTGTCTATGTTCACTTAAATCCCTAACTTGTAGCTTTAGAGTTTACAGCAAGCTGGAGTTTTCTAAATTAAATTTTCAGGATCGCAGAGAGAGAGTCAAATTCAGCAATTACTGCTGCATCAACACAATAGCAACAAAAAAAGGTTTTATTGATCCCCACCTAAGTAGCTACCATAAAATAGTTTGGTTTTGCAACTAATCCCTGTAGAAAAGGCTAAGATATCTTTCTAAATAAAAATGTTTCTCGAAACAGAAGGGTATAGTTCAATTCTAAAGTCTTTTCTTTCTTCAGTACTTATAAAATAACACTAACATAAAGCCCAGGATAACTGGCTACAAAGCAGCAGGCTGGTTTATGAAATACACACTCTCATGTAAATAGATAACCCATAGATCTTGAATAGAATTGTCTTCCCCACCAAAGAATCTGAGTTCACTTGGATTTCCTTCTAGAATACTCCCCTTAATGGCAGAAAGCAGCCTGTGCCTCTTTTCCACACTGTCTTAATGCTATGACATATGAAAGTTGTTTCACTCTTTGTCACTTGCAGGACATTTTGTGGCATAAATAAAAAATTCATGCTTCATATATAAAACTTGGAGGTAATTAAAACAGGTTCATCTTTCCTGGGGAAATATAAGAACCAAACTATTTCCTATTCCAAATACTTGTCATGTAACAAAACAGTTATGACAGTCTGGAAATAATCTGTTGTTGGTAGAGAATCCATCTTTGTCAGGCATTTATAAGTTTTGCCATGGCTATGATAAGGAGTTTATTTATCCAATTTGCACTCAGAGTGCAACTTGGAAAAGAAAGTATTGCATTGTGGTTCCAGCAGCTCTGGCACAGAAGCCTTCCAGCTGCATGAACTCATACTGTCAGAGCTGAACTATGATTCTGTTGGTTGAGAAGCTGCATAATGCATTAAAATAAGAGCTGAGAAAGGCTAAGGGAGGTCTTGGCTATTTCTGACACAAGGGCAAAAAGACAATTACATATATACTTGTTTGAAACTCTGGAAAGTGCTGATACGGTAAAATGTTATAGACTAACATCCACCAACACTTTGCTGATATTTTTCCAAAGGTATAGATTTCTAGTAATACCTGTGTCATCTTTAATTAAAAAAAAAAGTAATTGAAGTACCAAATGTTTTCTTTTTTATATGAAAATGCTTTTTGTGGATATCATCCTAGGACTAAAACATATTCTCTAGTACATAAATGATTTTCGGTCAGCTTACTTGGATATCTACAAAATGAAGATGAAATACCTCTGATATGTCACAGGTTTTTCCAGTTGTTAGCCTGGAAAAAGGCAATTTACTTTCATCCCTGCAGACAGTATTGTTTTCTTTAATAAACCAGAAAGCCCTCACATTTCTTTACAAACACTGATGAATTTCAAACCGATAGCAAATATTTCTGCACTTCTGTGTGTTTGCCCATCAAGTTCAGTCAAAACGCAGTGTATATTTGAAAAATAATTTGGATCAAAAATTTCTAAGCTGGCCTAGGTACTGTCACAATAACAGATCTGTCACCTCTGGAACATTTCTTTGAAGCCCTTACTCCAAAATTTTGTTCTTTGCTTTTCCGTTGATCTGTACATCTCTGCAAATAACTTGATTAGCTGCAAAATCTGGAATTGTGAGAAAATAATGGTTCAGTTTTCTTCAGGAGGTAAAACACCATGAACCCATAAAAAGAGGTTCTTACTTCATCTTTTTACTTTGTGATTGTGCCAACTAGCAATTTCCAATCACATGAAGAAAAAGGAAGTCAGCAGGTCACCTGTATTAGCTAAAAGGAAACAGACCTGGAAAAGTGGGAGAATTTATCCAAACACTGGTTTGGGAAAGCTGACTTCTTTCTATTTTTCTTTTGTTAGTTCCATCTCCAGCTTTCAAAGGGAGGAACTGTCAGCACAACACACTTACCCAGAGATCTCAAAACTGGTAAAACGTAAGGTTTAAGATTTCTTTTGTGTGTCCACTGTTTATCTCTAAATATAGTAATAATAGGCACAGACAAACCTTTTCAGCTGCAGTCTCTGTAGACTTTTTAGAACAAATATTTGCCATTCCAGCTTTTCTTTCAAATCTCATATGAAAGTAGAAATCTCACCAAGATCTTCAAAATCATGGGGAATTTCTTCAGCAGTTTTTGTCCAAGCTCTTAGCACTAGATAATTTTTGAAATCCACAGACACCAATTTCCTAGAAAATGATCATCATTTTTTGTGCACAATTCATTTGATCCTAATTTGAAGTGCAAATCATCAGGTTCTCCACTTTCGTTACACAGATTACATGCTGCTTGGATTTTGGCCTGTGTGTTTATCTCACATTACTCAAGCTTTAATGTAGACAGATGCAATGTAAGAGCTTCTACTTCTGGTACAAATTAGAAAAAAGATATAATATTTGCATGTATTTTGTGGTGGAAGAGATAGCAGGAAGGAAAGAAAATTAAGGCATCTCTTTCAGAAAGCACAAGAGGAAAAAGTTCCACCCAGCTGTCTGTCTCTTTCATGTGATCTTGCTATTGAAAATGAGTCACGGAAATAACCTAACATAGTTTTACTATGACTGCCAAAAACACACTTTATTATAAAAAAAAATAAGTAGACCTAATCTAGTCCAATCAAAAGTCTAGTTAAAAAAAGCATGTAAAATAGTGACAAAGCACTGCTGAATTTTTTAATCATATATTACTTTTATTATCACCTGAGCCCCATATTTAACCTAGTGAGTACAGCAATCAGATTGCAAAGAGGATGCAAAAGGTGTTTTCTGTATTAGTAGGGCCTGAATCCCCAATGTCCTCCAGATTTCTTTTAATACACAAGAATAGAAAACTTAGGTAAAAGAAGAGTTGCATAAATAAAGATTAGGGTGATAGGCAAAAGGAAAAATGAGGTAACAAAAATAGTGAGAACAGTAGTAACATAAGTGTTTCAGCTGGTGAAAGTGCATTACCAAATATTGAAAAGAAAGTAGATGTGATTAATAAGGAAGTACTGTGATGATGGTTTTGTTAATGAAGGGAACATGGGCAAAAGTGGAGAAGAGAGCTTCTGGGGCAGAACCTGTATATAGGATGCCAAGGACATGGTGCTCTAAAGGTTTTAATTGGGATGTCAGTACTGAAGGACCTGTGCAAATCAGGAGAAGCATAAAATTATGTTTGAAAAAGCGCTTTATAGTTAGTATGGAAGCAAGATAACAATGCATGGCTGAAATAGACACTTTGGAATTAAAGGGCTTAGAGAGAGGATGGTAAAGTAATTCTCATATAAAAGCTACACTAAAATTGCTATGAAATATACAAGTTAAGTAAAATTAAACAGAAATATAAAAATAGGTCTGTAACAAAGTATGTTTGACTTGGAAATCCTGCACTAGGGAACTGAGAAAAAGCCCTTGAAAGGGAGCTGCCAGTGGTGCCCTGCTGTCCCTCACCCTCAGGAGCACATAAAGAGGGATGACTGCAAACTGCGGGAGCCTTTATGGGAGAGGGAGAAGCAGTTAGCTGGCAGCTCAGAGGCAGGAGCAAAATAATTTAGGACAATAGGACACTGCAAGAGGTGGCTGGGAAGAGAGAAGACTAAGGAGAAAACAGGCTGTCAGGCAGCGGGGGGGGGGGGGGTGGGGGTGTTGGGGGGATGATGTGGGAAGGCAGCATGGGAAATGGCAGAGAAACTTTAAAGAAGCTGAGTGGAAAATTGCATGTTGAAGAAACACCTCTGCACAATGGTGGGTGTGCCTGGACACAGCCAAGTGCCTCCCTTAGTCATGGGTTAAGAACAAAAAAATTAAGAGGATTAAGAAGGATGTTTGAGGACTCTGGGATTTCTCGGTTATTACAGGCTAAGTAGCTGAGCCTCTGCAGCATCACTGTTGAGGAACAGAGGAATGGTTAAAAGACCTAGGGAAGAGCCCATTGTATTAAGGCTCTTGAGTTCAGAAAAGGCTTTGAGAAAATGTCAGCTATTCTAAAGCATTTAAAGACTAGCAGTGTCCTCAAGTTACAGGTAGAAAAGCCATCTGGAGTTTATTTTAGGAACAGCAGAAAAAGCCTTTAAGGCAAAGGACTGTGTGTTCAAAAGGATTATGAAATCACTGAAATAGAAATCAGGAGTTATGAGTTAAAGTAATGCAAAAGAACCTGACCAGCAAATTAAGTGACGTCACAGACAGTCAGGATAAGGTGATAATTACTTCATCGCATTGAACTGGACACAAATGTGGCTCTCTTGGTTTCACAACAGTGGCGAAAGAACAACAAAAACTTGTCAGTGGTATATCCAGAAAAAGGAGGGGGCTGCAGATGCTTATTCATGGCCCCAGATTAAAAAGCCTGTTTTCAGCAAGGGATAGGTTCTTGAACCTGAGAACAAAATGAGACAGCTGATAAGGCGGAGAAATGTTCAAGGTAGAAACAAACCTGGAAGAATTCACAAGACAGAAGACAGGGAGCTACTGCAATAACTTGGTCCTGTTTTAAAACAAACTCTGAAGGAAAACATTGAGCTCAGATGCATAACTGAGGTACACGATGTCAGCTGGGATATCTCAGGATGCTGGGTGTATATCTGTAGCCTGCTTCAGTTTGAGGTAAAAGCTATTGTTTCAAAGCACAGTGAAATCTCAACCCTCAGAGAAGAAGAATGCTGTTTCCCACTGGAACAGTGGGAACAAAAGCAAAAAAACAATAAGCTTGCTGCTAGATAGTTCAGTCATCCTAAAAGATATGTATGATGCATTTGCTTAATACAACAGGGAACTCGGCTCAACAAGTTCTTTGCAGGAATATTTTTCTATTGTAGCCATTAATGATATCCAGTGCACGTGTAAAACGTTACTGTTTCAACTTTATTACTATTATATTTAAATGCTTTGGCCTATGTTTCTTAACCATTAGTCCTGTCCTGTCCAAAATGAAATCCCTACCCAGAAAACACCCTGAAAAAACATTCAAATCTCTGTGACAATCAATGAGCCTGATCATGTCAATTAATTAAAGATGTAGCAGAACTTACTACTCAAAGCCTCTCAGTCCGTGATACAATGTGAAGTCACTTTCTGGAAACTTTCTATGCTGTGAAACCTCTGGGTTATAAAGTTATTCCAGTTTCTCCCAGTTTTTGCAGAAAAGGTAGTGGAAGAGCACTGGAAGAATTTCTCATGGATCTGTCTTAGAACTTATGGTTAATGCAATAGTAGCCGTTTGAAAAGTTGAAAATTATTTCAAATATGAGAAAATAAAACCATATAATTTCTCTTAGAACCTAAGCAGGATAGCAATGGTTTAAATTGAATGTATTTCTCTATACTAACCTATTTCTCTGTGTATGTCCCATCTCTGTCTGCCACAAAGCACTGGTGTTGAATAGGTCAGCCAAAACTGGTATGTGTTCCATTTTCTGTGTACCCATAGAGAGCTGAGAGCTAATGGGTCCTGATCCAGATCAGCAGAGTGGTGTTAGGACAGAAAAACAATAGATTGTGTTTTGAATGAGAAAACGTGTTGTCTAAGTCAAATTAAAATTCCGCACAGTGTCACTACATTTTAAACCTTTTAATTTACATTTGTAAGGTGATTCAGCCAGAGAGACACCTAACAGCAAAGAACCAAAAATCCTTTCAGAACTCATACTTCCTGTTAGCTGTTTAATAGACATATTCTTTTCAAAATTTAAATAAATAAAATATGGGGAAAAAATTAATATTCAAACTGGTGGAGAAATATATTGGCTGAGAGTGTGGTCAGAACTAATTTAGTAAGCCTAAATTTCTGAAGTAATCTGATATTTCAAAATAACCTCCTTTACAAATGCTTGACCTTATAAATAATCCACAGTTGATGCAGATGTATCAGAAAGGTGTGCTTCACCTCTGGCAGTTACTGCTGAAGTATAAACATAGATATTATTATTTTTTGTACTAATCAAGTGTTCTTGCCTTTGTTATTTATTTATTTATTTCTCATTAGAATGTTGTAGTTGCTCGATTGTGTCAGGGCTTTTCTTGTCTGCCTTTCTCACAGTTTTTTGTCTCCCTTTTCTCTCTCTCTCTCTCCAAGACACCCAAGAGCACTTCATGTATTGTTTTATAGGCTTCTTGTTATTTGAATTTATTTATTTATTGAATATATTAAATATATTTATTTATTGAATTGAAGTTATTTGACTTCTTTGTCTGAGAGTTTCTTAGTAACACACTCAGTGAATGCAGCATCTTGAGGACTAGAGCAGAGTGCAATACCAGCGCATAATAGCTTAGAGAACATATCTTCCTGGTCTCAGGGAGAGTTTTGAGAAGAATGGGATCTGCTTTTCCAGATGCTTACCAAAAATCCACATAGGAAACCATTCAACCTGATGTCCTCTGGACTTCTAAGAAGCATGAGTCACTGGGATGCATTATTTCCTCTGTGCCAGTTGTTAGCATGAATGTTCTTCCTGAAACAAGGTAAGAGCTCTTTGGCCTGTATCCCATTTAGAGGTAATTTGTGATTAGGCAGAAGAAAGAATATTTATCCTCATGGTCTCAACTTTAGGTAAGTTGAGTAGTGAGTGTCTTTTTGAGATAAAAAGTTCATTAAAAAACTAAGATGGGGTCCTTTAAAGAGTTCTTTTATCCGAAGAATCTAACTTTAGGCATGGTTCTACTTCATCCAAAGGCAGGCTTGGTAAAGTCTTCATAGGAGGAAACAAGGTAACTGCTAGAGCCATGTACTGTTGAACTCTTGCTTAGCCTTAGTGGGTTCTGTATGGGTTCTTAGTCTCTAATTCTTTACACCATTACAGCTTGCAGGTTCCCAACTTAAGCCTGGGCAGATCTGATGCTCCCCACTAACAAATTTGCAATACAATAAACACAGGATTTCTCAGAGGTCCAGTCAGAGAGAAAAAATAGTGGAAGTAAATACAGATACTAGTTTTGTGATAGCTCTAAAAAGCACTGTAGCTAGCAAGACCAGCAAAAATTACTTCCTACTTAGTTTATTCAACAAGCTAAGAATCACAAAGCCTGTCTGATCCTGTAGTTACACTATTCATGTCTTGCCCGCACCTTCAAAATAACTAGAAGGCAACCATTACTTTTTACACCTTGCAGGTCATTTTGTCAGCTGCATTTATGGTTAGCCTTGACAAAGTGGTCAGTATTCTGAAGATCATTTCTAAGCTGTGTCCTTCTTGGAGATCAGACTGGACATTCAGACTGGTCATGGCAAACATTCACAGATGTCTGTTAAAAATGCATTGTAGCCATGCTCTTAAGCCTTCCAACTTACATGGAATAAAAATATTGTTCCTGTAAAGCTGATGAAGGCATTTGTATGAATACAAGCTGGTGGTTTGGAGGTTGTCGACAGCACACCAGGGCCATTTCTTTTCTTTCTACTTCCAAGAAAGGTGAGTTCATCTGCACAGAAGAATCATAATTGTTGCTCCTTCTCATGAAGCAATTTTATCTGACAGTCCACCTGTTTAAAATCTTTTCAGTTTTGGATACACAGCAATAAAAATATCAATCCTGAATCCACAGAAATCATTACATTTTCCCAGATTCATTATAGACCCAGGATATCAGGCTTTCAGTGTCCCACCCATAATCAGTTTTACAAAAAACATAAGAACAAGTGAGGCAAAATAGCTATTGTGGTAGAATTTACACAGCAGACCAGGATATCTAGGGTTTTATGACATATTTGCATGAGTGGATATGCAAAATTTCTGAAGCTTTAGTGTTTTAAACTCAAGTTCAAATTAGTAGTGTTTAATTAGTTCATTTTGCCATACTATGCTGAGCCTGCTATCACTGATCTTAAGCAAATGACTAGGGTAGCAGAAGTTTTATATTTCTTCTATAATCTGCCACCTTGTTTTTCAGACAGGAGTACTATTATTTTTGTTTCAAGTTCTCTTATTTCCTCGTATAGTAACAAACGCTGGAGGGGAGAAGGTTCTTGGAGTGAACGTCTGTCAGCCAGATGTGGGAGAACATGAATCTTGACTTATCAACAGTGTCATCAAATTTCTCAAAACTTATTTCTTGCTTAGGTGATTGTCATGGTTTAAGCCAAGCCGGTAACTCAGAACCACACAGCTGTTCGCTGACTCTCCTGCTTCTTCCTCCCCCAACTCCCAGAGGGATGAGGAGGAGAATCAGTGTAACTCCCATGGGTTGAGAAAAGAACAGTCCAGTAAATAAGGTATAACACAAAACTACTACTGCTACCACCAATAATAATAACAATAAGGGGAATAACAAGGGAAGAGAATACAACCTCTCACCACCTGCCGACCAATACCCAGCACGACCCAAGCAGCAATCTAGCCCTTCCAGGTAACTGCCCCCAGTTTATATACTGAGCATGACATGCTGTGGTATGGAATACCCCTTTGGCTTTGGCTAGTTTGGGTCAGGTGTCCTGTCTCTGCTTCCTCCCGGCTTCCCCTCCTCCCTGACAGAACATGAGACTCAGAAAGTCCTTGGTCAGACTAAATATTACTGAGCAACAACTAAAAACATCGGTGTTATCAGTGTTGTTCCTAGGCTGAAAGTCAAAAACACAGCACTGCACCAGCTAAG
Source organism: Psittacula echo (assembly GCF_963264785.1). NCBI lineage: Eukaryota > Metazoa > Chordata > Aves > Psittaciformes > Psittacidae > Psittacula > Psittacula echo. Next base: position 51,226,477 of record NC_137743.1, read on the forward strand.
GAGGAGAAAAATGACTGCTATAGCTGAAACCAGGACAGTGATAAACACATTATTTCAGACCACTGAATAGTAGCATATTATCAGAATGGAAGAGGAGCTTGAGATCCCTTCCCTTCACATATTATGAATAAAAAAAAAAAATCACTGCTTTCTTATGTTCTTTCACACTTCTTGAAACAAAAATTCTCTCACAGATGCTTTGTTCAAAGTTTAGGTCAATGGCAAAAGGCATGTCTGGTGAATGCATGATTCAACATCTTCACTGTGGTCTAGCATCTTCACATTACAGACTTGCTTACAGCCAAATGCTGTGGAAAGTCTTGATCAGAAGGTAAGGATCTTTACCAAGTAGTTATAAGCCTGATTCTGTATGATTCATCATTTCTCCCTAGTTCCAGTCCTAGGAATTTCTGTGGTCTTCTTTTGAGCCTTTGACATCTCCTGAGTGGTGAGAAAGATTCCATCAGGAAATGAGTTATCTGGAAACACCACTGAATGGCAAGGGTTCAATGAATTAAGTTCTCAGGTTGGATCATTGGTTTCCCAGCTAGAAACTGGGCACTGACAGGGTTACTGGCTGCTGATAGGGAGTACAAGGAGCACACCGATCCATTGCTTCCTTTATAGCTGAGAAGTTGCAGCTCCTCTCTTTCATGGCTCTAATCCCAAAATGAATAATTTCTTGAGCTGTGCTGTATGGTCAGTAATAGGAAAAAAGTGATTTTCTGCAGGAATGGTGAGAGCTCATTTCAGCATTGCAAACCCCATCTCAAAGGTTCCTCAGCAGTTGAATATTGCTATAGGCATCACTGAATGTGGAAACTCAGGAAAGTTCCCACAAGTTCTTTTAGGATAAGAAATCCTGTTATCAATCCCAATCTTAGATAGTTGGGAGGATTGCAGTTCCAGGTATTTTGGTAAATTCTTCAGCTATGTTTAGAAAGGGAAAAATTGCTGCTCAATTTGAGGACCATTCTGTGACTGGACCCGTGAAGATGATTAAGTCTTTCTGAAGGACCTGGACCTGTGAAGATGGTTAATCTTTCTGAAGGGCCAGTAGAGTGCAGCACAATGCCTATTCATCATTGGACATTGACCTGATCAACTTTTAGTCACAGGGAATGTTTAGGATCTTGTACCAAAGTTGTAAAATATTAATCTTGGAAAAAGCATTCATGTATATTACCCTACTAACATGAAACAAATACTGTTTGTGCTATCTCAGGAAGTTGCTGTAATGGGCATAAAGTAGTGTTGTGTAGCTTGTACACTGGCTTTCTTCTGCTTTTTAGAGAGCAATAGGGCATCCTTATGTTGGAGTTTAGAACACCTAAGTATCAGCAGCTCTACAGAGTTCCCCTTATCATAACCTCTCTGGGCTTCAGTCCTCTTCACTAAATTCCACTATTTGCTTTCCTTCATGTTGTTTTGGATAAAGAAATTCTAACATTAAAGAATGTATCTGAATTTGCCTAGACAGAGCTATTAATCTCATTGCACTATTTGTCTATACTTTCATGGCTCCAATCCTGAGTCAGTGTCTGTACTTCTGAACTGATTGCATTCCAAAGAGGAATGCAATTCTGAAATATCACTTGATACGCACTGCTTTAGGGTTGCTCACTTTTCTGGCAAATCTTTAAGAGCATGTCTGAAACTCATTCCATTTTAGATATGTTACTCCAAAGCATTTCCTTGCCTTTTCAATCTCATCTCTGAGTTTTCTTCCTTAAGCAGACTGTTTTCCCCTTTGAGAACCTTAAGAAAATCCTTGATTTCTCATTCTATCCAACTTCTCCTAAAGTATATTCAGACTGATCGAAAAGGAGAATTTTTACATTGGCAGTTAGTAAAACTGTGTGAATTTATTTGAACTTAGGTTATCTCAGTCTTTTACTTAGGTGTAAACTGTTCTTTGTTTTAGGAAATTGTTCTTTCTTTCCTTTGCTTGAAATTATAATTACTAACTTCTTAATCCCTCATTTTAAAATTCACCAATTTTGTTTTGCTAGGCTCATTTTTACCATCAGTGCCTGGCCAGTTCAATCAATTGCTACCTGTAGGATATTATTCTGCATTTATGTGCATTTGTTATTAAAAAAAAAAAAAAAAAAAAAGAGGAGGAAATAATCTATCAGAAATCTCAGGAGGCTGAAAAAATTATGCATTTCTCTTACTCAATTTTATTTTTTTTTTTAATAAATAAAAAAACAGAATAGACCCTCTTCTCCCCTCAAACTCAATACCATTTTTTTAATTAGGAATTCTTTACCAAAAAATCTAAATACATAAAAAAATAAAAATTAAACTTATATAAACAAGACGTCCTTAGTAACCTGAAGGGAAGTGCGCTGAAAAAATCTTATAATAGACATAATTTAGACTTTATTTGGGATTACTTTAGAAGACATACGTTTTTAACTTACACTTTGTTATAAATTTCTGTGCACATTGTTTAACATTTAAATAACAAAAAAAAATAGCAGGGTAATGTCCTATTTAAGCATTTATAACTGATCGACACAACGTGTGTGGGTGTACTTTCAGAGATATGCTGTACTTCTAAGGACATGAAAAATAATTTATTATTAGTGTATATTCTTATAATCTAAGTATTACTTCAGAACTGCAAGTTTTGGCAACATGTTGCTTGCAGTCTTTCTTGCATACTATGCCATGGTCCAAGCTGGCAGGAAGAGAATTGCCAGGAGATATTTACTTGTTCTACATTACTATTCATAACCTTATGAAAAGTAGGGTGACCACTTTCTCATACCTAGAATTTAAGTTTCAGAAAGTCACCAGGACTCTAGAATATTTTCTGTAGTAATCTCCATGTGTTCTAAAGGAAGTATATAAACTTAATCAGAAGAAATTGGGTTGTCTCTGCTCCATTTCTGAAATAAAAATGGCAGCACATATGCTGCTTTAAAGAACAGCTGAATGTAATGATTAATGATTTTAGTGTATCATATTTATGAAAAGATAAAAGAATTGCTTCTAGGTTGTTGGGGGTATTATTTTGGGTTGGCTTTCAGTTTGTTTTGGTTTTTTATTTGATCATCCAGTAGCAGAATAACTGTCATCTCAAGGAGAATTTCATATTTCTGAAGATCAAAAACTGTGGAGAAATATCTTGCTTTTTCACTTCAGAGTCAAAAAAACTACCAGAAGAGCTTAGAAAAATATAACATATTCAATGTTTGATCCATTCTGTTCTCAGCCTTAAAAAGAAATTATTAAAAATTCACTCTGAAGCTAACTTTGTGTGTCTCCTGCAGATACAAGCCTGGTTGATAGAGTAGGTTCAGGTTTGTAGTCATGTACATGTAGATATAATAAACAAGAAGACTAAGAATAGATAAGAAAGTACAAACCAGTTTGTTGGATTTTGCTGAGAAACTCTCAGTAATGATATTTAATACATTGGACCTGATGCAAATTTATCATGAAGAAGAGACTTTGAATGTTTAATATGATGGTATGAGGAAGTTTCCTCATAAGGGATTAATACATATAGAATCATCGAATCATAGAATCATAGAATAGTTAGGGTTGGAAAGGACCTTGAGATCATCTAGTTCCAAACCCCCTGCCATGGGCAGGGACACCCCACACTAAACCATGCCACACAAGGCCTCATCCAACCTGGCCTTGAACACCACCAAGGATGGAGCATTCACAACCTCCCTGGGCAACCCATTCCAGTGCCTCACCACCCTCTCAGTAAAGAATTTCTTCCTTATATCCAATCTAAACTTCCCCTGTTTAAGTTTGAACCCGTTACCCCTTGTCCTGTCACTACAGTCCCTGATGAAGACTCCATCCCCAGCATCCTTGTAGGCCCCCTTCAGATACTGGAAGGCTGCTATGAGGTCTCCATGCAGCCTTCTCTTCTCCAGGCTGAACAGCCCCAACTTTCCCAACCTGTCTCCATACGGGAGGTGCTCCAGTCCCCTGATCATCCTCGTGGCCCTCCTCTGGACTTGTTCCAACAGTTCCATGTCCTTTTTATGTTGAGGACACCAGAACTGCACTCAATACTCCAAGTGAGGCCTCACGAGAGCAGAGTAGAGGGGCAGGATCACCTCCTTCGACCTTCTGGTCACACTCCTCTTGATGCAGCCCAGGATACAGTTGGCTTTCTGGGCTGCGAGCGCACACTGAAGCCGGCTCATGTTCATTTTCTTATCGACCAACACCCCCAAGTCCTTCTCTGCAGGGCTGCTCTGAATCTCTTCTCTGCCCAACCTGTAGCTGTGCCTGGGATTGCTCTGACCCAGGTGTAGGACCTCGCACTTGGCATGGTTAAACTCCATAAGGTTGGCATCAGCCCACCTCAAAAGCGTGTCGAGGTCCCTCTGGATGGCATCCCTTCCCTCGAGCATATCAACCAAACTGCACAGCTGGGTCTCATCGGCAAACTTGCTGAGGGTGCACTCAATCCCACTGTCCATGTCACCGACAAAGATGTTGAACAAGACTGGTCCCAACACCGATCCCTGAGGGACACCACTTGTTACTGGTCTCCAGCCGGACATTGAGCCATTGACCACAACTCTTTGTGTGCGGCCATCCAGCCAGTTTTTATCCACCGAGTGGTCCACCCATCAAACTGATGTCTCTGAAGCTAGTTTACCTTGTATAGCTTTCTTAGATAAGTTATTTCTGAATTGTATTGCCTCAAATACTCATAAAATAAAACCTAGAAATGAGACACACCATCCAGTAGCTGGAAACCTAATTAGTGATACATTACATTTTTGCAAGCCATGGCCAATGACCTTGTGGAAATTGAAATGCCCAGGTCAGTCTTTTCAGCTGAAAATTGGAGACGAAGTCTTGGTCACTCCTGAAAGCTTATTGTCAGGGAAGGAATTTACAGTCAGAAACAGAAATCTTGTCCTTTGTGAGTGCATTGACTACAAAGTGAGGCTAGTCTGATATTGATGCAATTCTGGGGAACTTCTGCAGCTCAGGCACAGATTAGAAGCTGGTTTTAAGGACTTTAAGTTCTCAGTTAATGGTAAAATGCCATAATTAGTAGACTTAGCAAGAGAAAAGTAATGTTAACTTGAGAATGCTTTCAAGCAGCCCATTTATTTATTGCTCTTGAAAGACACCATTATGCTCCTTCATAAAGTAAGGAAACGTACCCCATCAGAAGATTAATATTATTCTATTACAAGACAAATTTTAGCTATAGTATTTTCACCTCCATCTTTCTTCCTGTGATTTTTTACCTCTGTAACTGTGAGGATTATTTGAAAGGGCAGAGGCTCCTCGTTCAGATGAATATGATGTAAAATTAATGTCAGTTGAAACCCAACAAAACATGACTCAGAGTTGAGTCAACAGAGAATTGCTGGTCCCATCTGGTGATGATGCATAGCTGACTCTCATTCCCTAAGTAAAGGCTTGATTTTATTTGGAATGTTCCTTCTGTAATTCGTACAAAAGTGATTGATAGGATAGAAATGAGACCATCTTCTTACCCTGCTTGTTCTTCTCTAAATTTCATCCATTTTTGTTTAGTGCAATTTTATTTTCTCCTTATTCCTAAATTCAGATTGAGTGTAGGTAAGAACTGCAGGAAGAATTACTTCTCTAATAGACTGAGATCTGAATCATGGAATCATAGAATGTTTTGGGTTGATCATCTGGTGCCTAGCCCCCTGCCACAAGTAGTGATACCTTCCACAAGATGAGGCTGCTCCAAGGCCTGCCCATTCTGGCCCTGAATACTTCCACAAACACACTGCTCTTATTAAAAGTCCCTCTCCAGATTTTTCGTAGGCCCCTTTAGGTACTGAATGTTTCGCTGGAGCCTTCTTTTCTCCAGGCTGAACAAGCCCAGCTCTCTCAACCTGTCTTTCCCAGGAGAGGTGCTCCAGGACTCTGATCATCTTTGTGGCCCTCCTCTGGATGTGTTCCAACAGCTCCACATCCTAGTTATGTTGGGGGCCCCAGAGCTGAATGCAGCTGAACCACTGTAGTTCAGAGTGCAGGTGGGAAACTGCAATGTGGGAATCCACCTGGTACATAATACTTCAAATCTTTACTTGTAGGATCTTTGTGAGACAATAGCCCCATATTCTTTAATTTTCTTTCATTAGCAGGCTGATGGGCTTGATTGTTTCAGAAGAAATTAAGATGCAAGAGTGGCCTGTGGCTTCAACAGAGAATGTTGCTGAGCTTCATGTGGTGTTGTGCTTGAGAAGATAAAAAGCTGGAGGAAGTTTTTGCTGGAATATCAGCTGAGCACTGTCTCAAGAGACAAAGACAATAAGTGAGGCTGAAGGAAAATTAAAATTAATCTTATATACACTTAGGCTTTAAGATTTCACAGAATCACAGAATGGTTGAGGTTAGAAGGGACCACTGGAGGTCATCTAGTCCAACCTCTGTGCTCAAGCAAGGTCACCTAGAGCGCGTTACTCAGGATTGTGTCCAAATGGATCTTGAATATCTGCAAGGAAAGAGACTCCACAGCATTTTTCCAATGCTCATTCACCCTTACAGTAAAGAAGTTCTTCCTCATGTTCAGAAGGAACTTGCTATGTTTATGCCTATTGCCTTTCTTCTTATTGCCTGACATCACCAAGAAGAGTCTGGGCCCATCCTCTTGACACCCTCCCTTCTTATATACATTTATCAGATCTTCGCTGATCCTTCGCTTCTCTTAGCTGAACAGGCCCAGCTCCCTCAGCCCTTGCTCACATGAAAGCAAGGTTCAGATGCTCTGGAATTAATCATTCTACTAACCCTTCACTGGACTTGCTTCAGCAGCTCCATGTCTCTTTTGTACTGAGGAGCCCAGAACTGGACACAGTATTCCAGGTAAAGCCTCACCAGGACTAAGTAGAGAGGGAGAATTACCTCCTTCAGCCTGCTGGCAATGCTCTTCCTAATGCAGTCCAGCATACCATAGGCCTTCTTGACCATGAGGGCACTTTACTGGCTCATAGACAACTTCTTGTCCAGCAGAACACCAGCACCCTCTCCCCTCAACACTTAGGCAGAAAACCTGACTAAGCTCTAAGGGCCTTTTCCCTGGAAAGCAATATTGGAAAGCTAAGCAAGCAAAGAAAATGCAATGAATGCTAAAGGACAAGTATTTCTAACGCATGGGATTCTCTAATTGTTCATGCTACCATAGTACTCTACTGAATTATGCATACTGGGCAGAACTCCAAAGCTCTAACCCATGTTTTCATGACACATGAAATTTTTGGTGTGAAGTCCAGAACATATTTAAATTAAAAAATAAATCTAATATATAGAATGGTAGGGAGAGGGAGAAAAAGACAAGGAAAAGGTATCAGGTCTTCTGCATTGCTTTCATTAATTTTATAGGTATAATTGTCAGTATGACTAGATATTCTTAAGTCTTACAGAAATAAAACTAAAGCAGGCAACTTTTTGTTTCGTTTGCTTTCTCTGTCTTTATATTGTTTGGCTTCTGGAGATGTCACTGAAGAATGAAAGAGGTTCTTGAATGTCCAATCTTGACAATTAAGCTAAAATTCCTCCAGATGGGGATATTTTCAGTACTACTGCTAGAGCTAGGGTTAACATTAAATATCTCAACTGTGCTCAGCATGTAGGAGATAGCATTTGTTTTTGTAGTATTACATAAAAATCACCCGGGTTCCTTAGAGAGTGATATTGTCTCTGTGGCTCCCAGTATCATCCTGACAGCTCTTGTTTGTGCCACATTTCCAATGTTTTCTAGCTTATTTCCTTTATAAAACACTTTGGCAACTTCTTGATTCCCCTTTCTTCCTGATAAGCCTACCACTCTCCTTTTTCTGGGGGCTTTCAGAATTTAAGGCTGCACGTTGTAGCCTTTATGATTACTTCTGCATGCATGCCCCAACAATTGTGCAGCTATTTAAGCATTGTCATGAAATGCTTTAGTCGTCTTTTCAGAGTGGATTGATTTTATTGTCTATGACTTCTTTTCTCATCGTCTGTTTTGTTGGGTTTTTTTAAATGCTAGGCTGGGAGCAAGAGAGACAGAAATCATCTAGCTCCTTACAGAACACCATATAAATCATTGAGTAGCGATACTGAAAACGTCCTCACATCAGTTCAGCATTTCTGCTCATCCTAAATCTGAAGAGATCACTTTGAAAGACAAGACATTAAACCATCTCCTGTGCTTTCACAGTCCTTAGTCTCTGGTAAATAGAGGTGAGAATTTCTGTCAACTGTGATTGTGTTTTGAAAACTACAGACACTTCTTCTTTAGGAAGTTCCATAGCTTCTCAATAGCTTTCTTTTAGTAGTAGCTCCTTTTTCCACTCCATCTTACTGTCTTGCATGAAAATTAAGTAATGGTACATTCTGTTTAATTAAAGCTTTTTTTCTGACAAAAAACCTGAGACTTTTCAGTAACAGGAAGATCTTCAGAAAGAAAGAAAGAAAACATTATGTATTACATATTATTAAATATTATACATTATATATTATATATATAATATATATAATATATAATGTAAAGATTAACTCTTATAACTGTCCTGCTAAAAATTTGATTTGTCACCAGAGAAAGATGAAGGTATGGATGTTTTAGTCATGAAAATTGTTCATTTTTTTTGTATGAAAACTGAACTGTGACTTTTTTTTTTTAGTAATGCAACCCTCCCCACTTCCTCATTGTCCCCTGTCAATTTATCATCAAATTACATGTTACTCCTCCAGAGTATCATGTGTGCTTGTTGCTAACAAAAAAAGAAACAGAAATTTCTGGAAACTTTCTTCCTCTCCTCTCCCTCTCCTGTTCTCTTTCTTTTCTATTGCATCTGCTTTGAATTTTCTTTTTCATCTTCATTTTATTCCAGGGCTTAATTTTGCCAGTGAGCCGCAGATTTGCAGGGTAAGGCTCAGTCTATGACCAATATTCTGGAGAGACATCTATGTTGCAATAACACTGAGGACTGTATTCTTTGGCCATGTTAACTAGTTTGTTGTAGTAGCATGTTTTTAAAATCGCCGGAAAGACAGCATAGCTTGCAACTTCGAGTAGCTGTGTAAAAAGTTTAGCCATTGCTGAATTCAAGTTTTTAAATCAAGTAAATATTACAAATATCTCTTTTATCTGCTGTTTCATCTGATTAGCTAACCCAGGTAGTCACACCTGTTCTGTGTTGTACAGATACGCCTGAGCAGATCCTGTCTGTATAGGCAGCACTATTCTTAAGGCACTGGTTTGAGGAAATTATTTAACATGACATCACTTGGGAAGCAATGCTGGTACTCTGTCCAGCTGGGAGGCATGGACTGTATTTGACTCATGGTTCAAATTTGCTTTTATAGATTCTATCAAAAAAAGTTGAACTATTATCCATGGGGTTTTTTTTCCCTAGATATTAAGTTGTTTTCCCCCCAGTGAAATGTTAATCTCAAATGCCAAGACAGCAGAGAACATCTTAGGGTTGCTCTATTACTCAGTAAGCGGTAGCCTTTCTAGAAAGCAACTGTTCAGTCTTTTTCAGAGGTTACTAAATACGTGCCATAGTGAAAACAATAAACAATTTGCATTCTTTTCACATATGGGCTGATCCTAAAGGAGATTCCATTAAACTCTGTTGAGGCATTCTGCTCCAGTCTGGTTTCTCATGTTCACTTTGAATAAGTGACTTCAGAGAAGAAAGATCAAATGTCCTTAAGCATGCATGGACAAGGAAATAGAAGAAATGAAACAAGATGCAAAGGATTTTCGAGTGTCTCTTCTGTTGTGATAATGGTTGGAAACTTTCTCTTAATATTCTTGGAAGAACCGAAAGCTTCCATCTCCAAAATTGAGGTAGCCTGGCACTGTGCAAAAGCACTACATTTTATTTTAAAGAAGAAAGACTCCATAATTAATAATTCAGAATGGAAAACATATTAACAAATCTAATATAACATAAAATTTTGAAGAAACACAGAAGGTTCTAGTGAAGCTATTTCTCTTCAATTTATCATTTGTTATGGCTCTGGGCAGTTGAAGCTTTCCTGGTCTCTTAGCTTTCCCTCTATCCGCAGCTTCTCTATTTCTCTTCTGGATGATAATTTTTCTTTTTGACCTCCTTGTGAGTTTAACTGTTTAACAGTTTCAGAACAGGTCTTCCAACATCTGCAATTGTAGCTGAAGGACAAATCAGCTCTTACTGGAGACTGGGGGAAGCAGGGACCACCATTCTGAGCATAAACATAAAATGCAGGAACATCTTTAAAAAAGCAATTGACTTTGTGAGCAACTTCCTGAATTCCCATTTCTGCGTTTAAAGCTCTCTGTGTCACATTAACAGCCTTTCTCCTTCATCAATTCATTGCTATGAGAATAAATGGGCTGTCACACACTGAGTACTCTGGGCTAAATCCTGCCTTCAGAGGATTGAAATTTCATTTTCATCAGTGGAAATTTGATGCATGTGTATATCTATGAATTTTTGTACCTATGGGGTGGCATTTTCTTAAAATTATTAATTCAGTAGAGGGAGAATGGGAGGAGCTTTAATTTTTTATGGGAAAGGCAGTCATTACTTTTTTGCAAACTGGATATAATTTCTACTTTTTACTTTTTAAGTTACCACATGAATTCATGAAACAAGACTCAACACTAAAATTTATGAAATTCCGTATATAAATGGACTCCTTACAGTAATAAATTTTATCAGATTTATTTTGTATTGCATATTCTTTTTTTTAAAAAAAACATGATGTTGTTACTTTTGTATAGATAACAGGTAACTGTTGCAGCAAGATGTTCTAAACCCAGTAGCTAAGCATGGGACGCGGCTTGCTGCTTAGAGTAGGATCTTGACCTTTTCATTGGCTTCATTACAGGTGAGCTTTCTAAGAGCTACCTGTGAACTTCCCCCTCCTGGCATTTTTGTTTTTGGTTTTGGGTTTTTTGTTTAAAACGGTTGACATAGAAGTAAACAGATTGCTTTTTCACTATCATATTTTATGCTTCATTACTAGCATTGAAAACAAAAGGATCTATGCCTACTTTCTAGTGTTATTCTCTGTGAAAATGTGGAGCTCTTCACAAGCATTCACTCTTTAAAAATTTATTGTCATTACAGCAAAGTAAAATCCTACTTTCTGAACTACAATTTTAGAGTAAAAAAACCCACTATTACAACAATATAAAAAACACAGCAACTTTTCTATGGCTAATGCAGTTCCTAATAGGAAAGTGTTGTATTTGAGAAATAGTGCTGTTCATGGCAAAGAGCTACTGACAAAGTTTTCATAGTAAATGTATTTGAAATGAAAGGATGTTTATAATAATAAAATGTTTGCATAAGTGTGAAAAAGATTGCTTGACACATTATTTCTAGAACTGTAGGAAAACCAGGTTTTTCCTCCTTGAGACAAATTAAATAGAGAAATGAAAAAAAATTGAAGCTAGAAAAGCTAGAAAAGCAAAACATAAATCTGCTTGCAATAGAATTTTGCATTATTATTTATATTATTGATAAGTAATATGGCTTGATGATAAAGATTTTTATTTTTGTGCCCACATTGAACGAATTTTAGCAGAAGTAGTACCCAATGAAAGATAAAGGAGACTGCAGGAGATCTTGATGACAAAGAGCTTTTGTGACAATGCTGTAATAAGATGTTTTCATTGGTACTGTGATTATTTCTCCTCCTTGCAACCTGAGCATGGTGGCTTTGTCTCATTCTTTGGAAATGGAAATTAATACAAAACTAAACATAATGGATCAAAACATGGAGAGGATATTTCTGTTTACTTTATTTATTTATTTATTTATTTTACATTTTGTTTGGTTAAAAACGTCATCTATTCCACTATGAGAAAGCTGACTACCCTTGCAGCAGACCTGTGACAAGGATGTTGAATGTGCTAAACCAGTTCTAAGATGATCTAAAATACAAAGTTCAATGTAAAGTTTACAGGGTGAATAGGAAGGATGTCAAATGCAACTATTTTAGAAACTTTTAGAGTGACTCAAAGCCTGCTGACTAAAATCAGTGGGAGACAAGACTGGGACATCAAAAAAAAAAAGTTTGCCTCTAGAGATTCTCCCGCACTTCACAGTATCACAGTATCACAGTATGCTAGAAATTGGAAGGGACCTCAAAAGATCATCCAGTCCAATCCCCCTGCCAGAGCAGGAACACCTAGATAAGGTTACATAGGAATGTGTCCAGGCGGGTTTTGAATGTCTCCAGAGAAGGAGACTCCACAACCCCCCTGGGCAGCCTGTTCCAGTGTTCCATCACCCTCACTGAGAAGAAGTTTCTTCTCGAGTTTAAGTAACGCTATTCCTTTTATTTTCTCTCTCCTTTGTTCTTTTAATGATAGGACCTTAGGGGTTTTTATAATTTCATTTTCTCTTATTCCTTAGTACTTCTCTTAGAAGTCAGCAGTTTGAGAACTTAACTGCTTCCATCCTGTTGGATAGGAAAAAAAATGTATCTCGTGACCCTATGTTTGAGATAAAATCTTTTACCATTATTAACATTTTAAATCTCAAATCTTACAGTGAACTGTATAATTTTTAACAGAAAATTGTAAAAGGCAAATATTAGCCAATCTTCCTGAATAACAAGCATGTTCCCCAAAATACGTTTTTGTTAAGAAAAAGGCTAAATTAATTCAGTAAATTAATTGATAACTTTAGTTACAGCAATAGATTAAGGATAAATTGACAAGAAAACATATTTAAGAAACAAACTGCCCAATATTTACACAACTATCTTTAGTATTAAAAACAAAAGGACAAAACCACAGAAAATGCATGATAAATAATAGAGTTATTTCTAAATGGAATTAGTTGTCATTTTAAGTTCTCTATGTCACATCAAGATAGCTTTCTATGATATGAAGTGACAGGGAAGACAGGGAGGCTAGTCTCTCCCAGCGAGTGTCTGTCTGCATGTTACGTGCTTTGTAGAAGTAGCAGTAGTTTCATCTGGGAAGTCATTGCATAAATGGCCCTGGACTTTTTAGAACTGGATTTGCTCAAGTCCATGATTTTGAAATGTTGGAGAAGATAGAGGTCAGAGGAGGGTAAGACATTCAAAACTGGAAGCCTAAAGGAAAAACAATGTGTCTGAAATCAATGAAAATAATTTTCCTCCTCTTTTGGCCAATATTCCAAGTATAAATACTTGAAGGGTTTGGCAGCATTTTGAGTATCTATTAGCACACTTTTCTTTTGGAATTATTTTAACTTTGAAGGGTTCAGACTAAGTGGCCTTTTAAAATCAAGGAATATATTCAGTTTACAGCTACAGAATCAGACACTGGCTCTGCAATGTGAGCTCTTCTATCAATGGCAGTTTAGAGGTTGCCTGTCATCTGATGGTGGGCTGACAGTGGTTTTGGAAACACTCATCTAGTGTCTTTAAGAAGTACATTGTAGCTGAGCTGTGGAAGACAGCATAGAATGGCTAAATGTACTTGTCTCTCTTCATAGAGATGCAAGTAGTTCTTTCCCTGTCTCGTTTGTCACCTTCTGTTCTTTCATTTAACAAATGAGGAAAGAGGAGAAAGAGCAGCTCTGAATTACACATTGCTGGCCTACAGACTGTCAGGTTTGCACATTGAACCCCATGTGTCTAGTACGGACATACAACGTCCTTTATTTCTTAGCTTTGGGGCGCAAACATAATCATTTCTACTATGCAGGACCCTGAGTCAGAGGACTCAGGCGTATAATATTCCTGAGAATTAATGGTGACTTTTTGTAATGTAGCCCTTGATAGCACCCTTAAAACAGACACTTATTCAAAGGAGGACCTATGGGGCGTTCTTTCTACTTCTAGAGAGTGAGATATAGAATCATATCATAGAATGGTTAGGGTTGGAAACAACCTTGAAATCATCTAGTTCCAACCCCCCTGCCATGTTCAGGGATGCCTCACCCTAAACCAGGTCCCCCAGTGTAGGTATATGGATTTTTTCATCATTACTATTTTTCCCTATCAATCTGTATTTTCTGAGCCCAGCACTTTTCAAAATCTTTTCTGTTCCTTTTCTGTACTTTTTAACAACTCAGTCTTCTGATATTCAAGTAATTGATAATTGTCTTATGAGTCACTTGAGTCATATTTTTATGTTCATTTCCAAAGTGCTTGGAAAAGTATCTGGTGGTTTCCATCATATGACCTATCCTATTTTACATCAGAAGAAACGGCTTTGAGTAACAGTTCAGGGTAGCTAAGAGGTCTCAAACTGCTGAAATGAGTTTCAGATTTTAGAGAATGAATGTGTCTCCTTTCTTGCAACTTTCTGACACCCACATGTATTCCTTCGATGTCTGCAATATTTCATGAACTGGAACATTTTTCTCATTCATTTTACATCTCTGTCTCTGATATGAGGATATCTGGGACTGCACAAACACACAGGATGTATACCCTACTTGTTATGCAGTCAAGGTGTTATTTGTAGTTGTAGATTTTCATCTGTAGATGAAAGACTAAGAAAACTCTCCTCAAGAACTTGCAACACATTTGAATGATGTTGCTGCTATTTTTTTGTATATATTTTTCATGTATTCGGGGACTCTGCATTTCCATAGCTCATTCTAACATCAACTCTTCAAACTTTTTCCTTAATCACTTTTCTCTTAGAGGTATCATAAGAAAAAAAGAACATGTTCCTTTTTATTTGCTCTTCTTTTAATATTTGTCCAATGTGTGCAATGGCTTGGGCTTGTGATTTTGTTGTGCGATGGGTTTTTTTTTCAAGGAAAGAAGCTGTCTAGCTTTCCTTTTTTTCTGTTATAGAAATCAGCAATGTCAAGTAAGGTCTTCCGTTTTTATGCTGATGTAGGTCCCTCATGATAAAAGCAAGATATGACTCATGCATATGTTACTGCAGAAACCTCTCCTCTACAGAGGTAGACTGAGGTAAAAGCACTCACTGGAAGTTTCTTATATATTTGTATGATCCAGTGTGCAGCCTGATTGAAAAACTGGCCAGGGGACAGAGAAGAAGGGAGAGAAATGGAGATTTTTGACAGACTTCTACAGTGTTCATCAGACATTTTACCAGACATTTGAAAAAAGCTAAAGTTGCCTTCTAAAAGAAAATGTTAAAAAAATGACAATAATATTCCTGTTCTATTTCTTTTACTATAGCAGTTTCTTACAACGGTTGCTGTTCCATATATTAAAAGAAAGGCATATGACTAGATGGATGAACTTAGGTGTATTTGGATGAAACAGTATTACAAAAGAGACTCAGACTTCCTTCTGGAAGTAATATTTAAATAAAAAAATTGGATTATAGGGTTGAATT
Organism: Psittacula echo; assembly: GCF_963264785.1. NCBI lineage: Eukaryota > Metazoa > Chordata > Aves > Psittaciformes > Psittacidae > Psittacula > Psittacula echo. Next base: position 51,241,751 of record NC_137743.1, read on the forward strand.
TGGAGCTTTGTTCTCTTCCTTTTGTTACAGCTGTGCAACATGAGTGCCACCAGCATCAAGCTCAACAAGGAGGATGCTAAAGGCTACAAGAGAAGCTGAAGGGATTAGGGACTCAAGCCCATCCTTGTGGCTATGTTGTACCTCACTGAAATGGCGTTCAAAGGGAAACCCTACTTGCTCCTTTTTCACATCCTGATTGTGGTTATCCAGTGTGAAGGGAGAGCAAAATAAGACGGTGAACAATTTTTGCCTGCAGTTCTTAATGTTGATGCAAATCAGAATCTGGTATTACACACAGATATCCACATCGAAACCCTTAGTGCTGATTACTTGTCTTGCTGAGTGCAGTATAGTAAGATAAACAGAGAGGTTGTATACCTAGTCCTGCAGTCACTGAAATTGATGGAAACTTGGTGGAATTTTCAAGTGGACAGATTTATGCTATGCATGTAAAGGAGTGTCATTTGGAACAGGCTGTTGTGTATGACAGAAATGTTGTGCTAAGATAAACAGGTGAGATGAAGACATGGAAGGAAGCACTTTTTTTCCAGGATCTTTGGCCATGTCTGTATTAGTTAATCATATGTGCATAGAGGCACTCTCTGGCTCCAAGCCCAGCTGTGCAGAATGACCAGTCCTCCCTATTAAAACTCACTTCCAAACCACAGTGGGTCCATGTATATTGCCTCTGGGAATGATTCCCAGCTCATATTAGTTCATAAATTGTGCCAGGGAATTGTTCTGGGAGATTGCCATAATTTGCCTGATCAAAAAAGCAGTGCAATGCTTTGACAGTAAGGACAGTCAAGTTCCAGTTTAAACATAATTTTGGGTTTTGAGTGTTTTCACAATAAAGTGCAGTGACAGAAATAGCACATTGCTCGTTATGTAACAATTAAACATTTACGTAGTATAGCTTTAAATAAAGTTTACAAAAAAAGGAAGGAAACAGAAGAGGAGCACTAGTGACTTGTTAAGACTGAATATCTAGGCTGAAGAGCAATTTTATGAGGCTAGCCTGGGTTCCTGGTAATTGACTACAGGTCTCTAAACTGAGGCCTGAATTAAAATAGTCCTCTCAGATGGCACTGAAATGCCTAGTCTTAATATTTGATGACCCAGTTTGTGGTCTTGCCACACAGCAAAGGCAGTGGATTGTGGCTGCTGAGCGACATGCTGCTGAGCCAGAGTAGTTGAATTAGCACCAGAGGATGACAGTGGAAACAATGTATCAGGAGTACAAAGATTGAGGGAAAGTTTGTCTTCCAGAGTGAGAGTCAGCTGAAGCCAGTTGATGTAGCATCAGGCAGAAGCTCTTGTTGCTCCGTACTGATGTGTTAATCCTGACAGTGAAACGAGGCAGCCCTCAGTCAGATTTTTTGGCTTAGAGCTTTTTCTGAATAGCAAAAACTGGGTTCACCATGGAGATCTAAAATGCAACTTATGTTTGCTTTCAGCATTACCAGCATGGTTGTGCTTTTCTCTGCTTCTGCTCTATGCCAAGTACTAAAACACAGTAGTTGTACTCTAGTATGCCATGTTAAAGGAATAACTCTACTAGTGATTCTCAATCTTTATTGCCTTCACACGGTAGGGACCACTTCTGCAGTCAAAGAGTAAGGGCCTAAGGTTAACCACAGTGAGGGCTGTGCGAGGACAAAGAAAGTTTGTGGAGTCATGTTGGTTTGCATGCCAAGATGGGAGCAGGCCAGGTACAGTGCTTTAGCAAAGGACTATTTCTTCTAGTGAGGGTCTTGCACTGACTGCAGTACAGCGCCATTCCAGGATCCCCAGCACATACATGTGATAGAAGATCCTACCCTAAACAGCTATATCTGGAACGCAAGGTCACACAGAGAGGGAGGTGGCAAAGATGTGTCATAAATGTGTCCAAATAGAGTTGCTGGAGACAGCTGGAAAGGGAGAGATTCGACGTTCAGGAGCACTGCAGTAACTAGCAACTCTGTGCAGCTCTTTCAGATTCCTGATGAGAGGGAACCACAAGAGCTCAAAAAAAAAAGTTGCCTAATGCCAGTTTGACAAGTAGCATATTCATTTTGACAGACTGGTCTGGCATTTTTCCTTCTCAGGAACCTCTTGCTCTTTTACTAGCCTGAAATAGTTCAGTGCTGAGTTTACTTACCCCTGCAACAAGCAAGGGACCAGGAAATCAATGCTGACTTCCAGAAAAGTAGTTCAGCATCAGGGGCACCCCTGTCAAACTCTACCCATAAGTAGATGTTTAGTTCAACTCTGGACTTGTTCCATATCATTTTACCGTGATACAGTGAGTAGAAATGTATCGTGAAATACAATCCTCCAGGCTACTCATAGGTACTTTAGCTACAGTACTCAGGATACTTTAGCTAAAACCAGCTAAACAGTAATCTTGTCATTTTTCTCTAAGTGCATACCTAACGCAAGTAATTATTGTACAGGGGGGAAAATCTGTTGTGAATATGATATAGGAAAGATGAATAGTTTTACTGTCTATTTGAGAGTGTTTCTAAGAACAATAAATATACTGTATGCATTCAAGATTGAAGAGTGTTGCTCTTGTAGATACATTAATGACTAAAATAGCACATAAGTGAAAAAAAAGCTTAAAAATTATTCTGATTTTGTGTTGGGATGCAGTGGGGCAAAGGGGATGTGCCCATATCTGTATTTTTGAAGAAATATGTACCTGAATGCCTTTTGCTAGCGCAAAGACATTTCCAGATTCTCTGAGCTATTTGCGGCTCTCTTCTCTTTATTTGCCTCATACAACAGGGAGTAGACAACAAGAAAACAGGGACAACATCTTCATAAATGCCCAGTCAGTCTGTTCCTTTCTTTTACCAACCTCCCGGTCAATCATCTCACATATGGCAAGGAGGTGAACGTTGTGATTCCAAGAAATTGCCCATAATCACATGGGACAGCAAGTGGGGCTCTTGTCTATCACTGACCTCAGCTTTATCTGGATGTTGAAAAAACTTTTGAGAATATTTTTGAGCCTCATGACAACCATCTTCTTTGGAAAAGAAATTTACAACTTATCTGTATAAGCAGACAAGTTGCCTGACTCCAGAGACTTTGCAAACTATTACTTGTTGTTTGATATACTGCTTTGTAAAGAAGCTAGTGGAAAAAAAATTGTCAGCATCTAGTTCCCTGGAAACCTCATGGCCAGGTCAGGTGTTTAGAGAAAACAGCTGTGACAGAAAACTGTTAGACAGTTGTGACAGAAAACTGTTAGACAGTTACGTGGTCATTAGAAATTGCTCAGACCACCCCACAGAGCTCATAAGCCTTTGCACAGATGTTCTGAGCTCAGAACTTGATGTCAGAGGTACAATTTTTCCCAAATTAAAACCAGTGTCGGACCTCATTTTAAATGGCTGTATTAGAAGAAAAGGTCAGTAAGATCTAGCTAGTCCTTTCCTTCAGAGTTAAAAGACAGTCTGAGCTGGACAGTAGAAATCTCTTTGAGAAGCAGCAGAGCATTTCCTCGGTTCTTTACCTTTCCATCACATGCAGTTTAAATTTTTTATTTTGAATGAAGTCAAGAAGTAAAATGGTGCAAATGACAAAACAAAATGCTGGTTTTATGTAATTCTGAGATCAGGGGAAGGAAAAAGATATTCAGGAAAAATCCGTGAGGGAAGTTCACTTTTAGCCACAGAATTCAAACACCAGTCTAGAACAATATTACAGAAACTGGAAATTCATTACAAATCTTTATATTGAAATATGTTTATTTTATATTTAAAACAAATGCACATACACAGAGTGTGTCTGATTGTGAGTATGGTAGTGGTGCCCAGCTTTTATGGGTGCAGAGATGGTCTCCAAAATATGAAATGAACATTTAATGAAATACATTTTGGAAAGGCAGGAGAATGGCTGCACTTCAGCTCTGGCTCTGAAGCATAATGATGACTGTGTAATTGCCAATGAATAATTTACACTTTTATAGTTTTTTGCTGCTGGATTCATATGCAGGTACAAGATGACCTAAAACATGGGATGCTTTTACTGTTTCATTCCCTTCCTTCTCTGAAAAGTCAACTTCATAACAAGACTGTGGAAAAATCTTAGAATATTTCCTGGAATCCTGGACACTCACTCTGCCTCTTTATCAATCATCATTAAATACAAAATCCAAACCGAATTCTTCTAAGAATGTAAATTTCTGTAAAATTTGGGAAATAGAAATTTTTATGAAAACAAATTGGGGGAAAAGAATACATGGTTGGTTTTTTTTTATGGAATCAGATACCAGAATTAATCAAATACTGAAATAGAGGAGGAGAATAAAAAGAGTAAAGAGAGAAAATAGGAAAGAGAATAATTTGCTTTGGCAATTTCTCTTGAAGCTTAGGTTGTCATTTCAGCATATAATAGAATTCACGTCTCGGGCATTTTGGCATGAAATAGAGGTCTAGTAAATACTATATAAGGCTCAGTATCTCTTCAGTGGTTATTCCTCTTCTAAATACTGTTGTGGTTTTTTGTAAGCCTTCTTTCCATCCCGGTGGTTTATGGATACAATATAATATTTTTATTAAAGGAAAGAGCTGCTAGCAGAAGTCTGAAAAGACCTTATTCATGCACAGTGCAAGAAAAGGAACAGAAAGTCAGTTAGCTAGCTGTAAAATTCTTAGCAAAAGTAATTCTAGGGACATAAATCCAGAATTGAAAGAATGGAGAGGAAGTGCCCTGGGACTCGGCAATTAAATTTTATCATGTAGCCCAGAGACTAGCAGTTATGTTGCATGAACATACGCCATCACCTCACTCAGCACTAATAACTACAGCTGTAAAAGGACCGTTAGCTCGGGCTGGTCAAAGTAGATTGAAGAAACTTGGCTATTCCCCAGAAAGACTTGGTGCAACACCCTTTTGGTCAAAATTTCTGAAAGCTTTCTAGGCAAGCTGGTAGCACAGCTGAATATTTTAAAGACTGGTTTTGGTGACTGTGTTACCCTTAATGCTTCATTTGAAATGCAGCTTTACTGATGTAAAACCAGTTGCGGTCGATGTTAAGCTGATGAAAGAGCACTGATATTTCAAACTCTAGAGGAAGAATAAATAGCTGGTCCTTATTTCATGTTTCATATAAACTGGTGTGAATTTGCTGTAATAGATTACACTTTTTTCCCCCTTTCTGGTTTTCTTTGGGGAAAGGCATATAACACTTGCATTTTCACTTACTCTGCTGTTGACCTCAGTCATATTTATATTTACATGTTGGTTTATTATTTTTGTTTGCTTTTGGTTGTGGGTTTTTTTTGGGTTTTTTTGGTTTTTTTTGTTTTTTTGTTTTTTTTTTTGTTTGTTTTTGAACAAGTAGATGTCTGAATGAGCTAATATTAAGAGTCACAGATGGACAGGCTGCACTTTAGAGTTGGCAGACAGAGACTTGAGACAGGAAGATGAATCTCTTTGAGATTGCTGGGTTACTGGAAATAGTTCATTAGGGGGACTATGAAGTAAACGTACAGTGCTACATGTCTGAGGTACTAAGAGATCAAATGGTACTTTTAGCTAAATTGAGAGCTGTACTCAGCTGTTTGACTCGCTCCTGTGGATCAGCGGGCTGTGTGTGATAGCAGAGTGAGCAGACTGGCCCAAGTGAGCAAAGCTGCTAAAGTCACATCACTGGAAAAACAAGCCAGGATCTGAAAGCAGCAGGGCAGAGTTAGGGACTTAAGGACTTAGGTATCCTGTCCTCAAACATGCTTTGTTGATTTCTGCCTATCCAGATTTATGCTTTCTTCCATTTTGTTTGGAAGGAAAAGGTACTATGAGCAGACAGAATGGCATTTTAAGTGTCACTACTTGCTGTTAATTTGATTTCAAAGGAGTAAAAGGATTAGTTACACCTGTGCTAGAGGTGGGAATCCTTTGCATTTCCTTTACTCCCCACTGTCAACAGTTGCAGCCCTGTAAGAATTGTGGCTTGGAGAGCCAAATCCACAAAAACACTGACACACATGTGAACATGGTCCTTGGTGAAACCAACCTCACAGGAAGGCATGCAGTTAAGGAGGAAACCAGTTTATTTTGTTGCAAGATAGGACAGTTCCAAAGGCTGCTTCTGTCCAATGGAGGAGTCCTGCAAGGAGTGAAGAAACCTTCAGAGTCTGGTCCTTTCAATTCTGCTTCCCACCAAAGCCCAGTGGTGGGGCTCAGGAAATGCTATTTTACCAGAACTGAGGATTTTGTACAGATTACTGAACAGGCAACAGCTGACATAGAGAAAAAAAAATAACAAAAAAATCATAGGAACTTCACTCATGGTAAAATCAACATGCAAAAAATTGTATTTCCAGAGCATATGAGGATATGTCTCTGTTCTGCAATAGTGTTTCATATGTATCTTACAAGCAGCCACTTTCAGGACTGTCATGTATGTTCCTTGATACATGTTGTAATCAAACAGTTTTGTAACATTCTTTTAGACAGACAAAAAAGTGGGAATTAATTGTACAGATATTTAGCTGAGTTTTAATTTGCCATGAATATGTCATGGCAATACAGCTAGATATGTTGGGAATGCTTTCAACAAAGCTCCTTCAGCATTGTTACAGGATAAGAGAAGTCAAATACCTATTTATTATGTCAATTATTGTGCTAATCCTAGCCTGTTTCTCATAAGACATCCATGATGGTCTGTTGTGACATTTTAATTTGAAAAAATGTGAACCAGGAAGAATTCTTCTGACCTTTTAAAATATAATGTGCATAATCTCAAGTCTTCCACTGGGAACTTACTTCATGGACTGAACTGAGCAAGTCTGTGTTTCTCTTCCTTCCTGTTTGGCTTCAATTTCCAATCCTTCATGCTATTTGCTTCCCCCAGTAGCAGCAGGACCCACGGCCATTCACAAGGACTGGATCTTTTATCTTTTTCTTGCCTGCATCAGTGCTGACAGGCAGATGGCAGTAAAAAAGAGGCACCTTGGATTTATTATCAAACCCTAAGGTACTAAGGTGGCCGTAGACAAAGGACAAGTATAACTTGGTAAAGTGGCCAGTCCTACTTTTGAGTCTGCAGAGTAGGTATCCTGGCTTCATTTGAATTCCACAGTAAGAGGCAGGGGTGTTTGGTCTTTTTTGAGATTTTCTCCTCCTCCATAATGAAAGCCCTAAATTAATAAAAAGGAAAAATAAATAGAAACAGAACTGAAAATAACAGCTACAGAGATATTTAAGTTTAAAATATATTCTTGATTTTGTTACTGCTTTGAAGATTGGCCAGAATTTGGCTCAGACCTTGGCCTGAGCAGAAGGAGTGCCCAAAGAGTTTTGACATGGGGAGATGGCTATAAAACAGCAACACTGGGACAGAAACGATGCAGTCATCTTCTTGTCTCTTGATGGATGGGCTTCCAGGGCAGGCTGAGACCCAAATAAACATATTTACTAAGAAGCATTTGTTGTTTCTAAAACACAGAACATAGGTCCTGCCAGGGATCCATAGTCTACAGTAGGGAAGGAATGTCTTTATTGTTATAAGTCAAGTGTTATTTCAGTGTCAGCTGGATGTGTAGAGGTAGTTCAGAATCTTTTATGTCCTAAAACTTGTTCAATTTTTTTCAGGATGTTAGCAGACACTCTCATGTCTGTCAAGCATAAAAAAGAGTACATATTGATTTATTGAGGTCTATTCATTGAAAAAGCATATTTCTCTGAAATGCTCTAGGTTTTAATAGGGAAAAGCAACAAAACTGGGATTTTAATTTTTTTCATTACAAACTTCATTTTGTTTTGGGGAAAAAAAATAATTGTGATTTATATGGAACTTTCAGGGAAATAAAAATTATTCAAACTCTCTTTGCTCCCTATGTGTGGACTTAAATTTGTCATTTTAATATAAGTCAGTTTTCAAGCTGCTGGAATCTTCAAACCCAACATTTTTCATTTCTGGTCTTTATAGGTTCACAGCAGTAAGCTCTGTTCTTTATTCTTGGAAAAGTGCATTGGCAAAAATAGAGGGTGGGCTGAGATTTGAGATAAAATTCAGAAGACCAGTGCAATCTTGAGAGAGAGGTAAAATGTGGGAGTGTGTGTGTGCATGTGTGTTTGTGTGTTGCTACTCACACATCTTTCAGAAGCTCATAAGTATTACCATTGTCACCCTCTTAACACAGGTATCTTCCAAAAGCAGAGGAAAAGTCTGGTAATATCCCAAGATATTTTTTTTAATTTTAAAGCTGATGACCTCTCACAAGTGCACAGTGCTGCATGAGCCTGGCTATAGAGCAAGGACAGTTATCTGGAAATGTCAGGTTACTGCAGAAAAAAAGCAAATGTTTATTTTCAATGTGTACACTTATGCCATACTTCTTAAATAAGCAACATCTTTGTATTTTAATAATAATAGGCTTGCCATGCTCAATAATTCAAACATTTAATGTCTTATCAATCTTTAACTCTAGCTTTTTCCTTGTCCTATCACTGCAGTCACTAGTGAATAGTCCCTCCCCAGCATCCTTGTAGGCCCCCTTCAGATACTGGAAGGCTGCTATGAGGTCTCCACGCTTACTTCTCTTCTCCAGGCTGAACAGCCCCAACTTTCTCAGTCTATCTTCATACAGGAAAGCATTTACTACTTCTCCTAGGTTTCATAAGGGACTAGTGTAAAAACAAACCCAAACCAAACCTTTATGGTTTCATAAAAGATATATTGAATTAAAGCTTCAAAATTTTCAAGTTCTGCTCACAAATTCTGTTTTTTATTTACATTGCTTCTTTATCACCTTGGCAACACTACTGTAATTATGCAAAATAACTCAGTAAAAATTTTGGGGGTTTCAGTTCCAGTTCTTTTTCAAATTCCAGTTCTTGAACTCATCCCTTGTAAAATGGCTCTTAGAATTTGCAAGGGAGTTGGAAAACTTTACCTATGGGCACTTCAATCTTTTTCTCCAACTTCAGTGTTTACTACATCTATTGCTAGCAAAAGGAAAAAAATTACTTTGAAATCTATACATATACTTTACTTTGTAGTAATCTTTTCAGTGATACAGACTTGTGGCACTGTAATGTAACAAAACCTCTGCCCATAAGGGAACAAACTGCACTATATGAGTAATGTGGGCAATCCTGGAGTAACTGGAGTACTAGGTCTTTCCTGAGGCACTGATGTAAGAGAATATGAAGAGACACAAGTTTCTGCAGAGCAATAGTTTAGCTCAGAATTTTAGTATAGAGAACACCAAGGAGTATTCTGCTATCTGAATTTTAATGACTGTATCTTTTTTTTATCCTATCAGTTGTAGGGAAGGTGAGAAAAGTTTCATGAAACATTAATGGCCCTAAATGCAGTCTGCTCCTTTCCTTTTTTACTTTCTTTTTTGGTTCTACTGATGTGATGTAAAATATGAATCTGTGCAATGGTAGTGTTTTCTGCACAGTTGTGTGTTGCTTGCTTGATCTTGCAGTGGTGACTTTGGTTCCTACTTGGATTGAAAGCTTTCATGCAAGGTTGCCCTGGTAGAAGGGAAGGGGTGGAGAGAAAGCTCTGGCCAATGACAGATCATCAGTAATTTTAGGTATGGTACATATTTCAGGGAGTTTTAAGTAAAAGGCCAGCTGGATGTTCTCCAGTAATCTCCAGTCTCACCTGTAGGTTCCCTCTGATTACTGGCTTTTATAAGGATGAGTGGTTAAAAAGGCAAAAAACACAGGGGTGTCTGGTCCTTTTTCCTCTCAACCCCTAAAAAATCAGGACTGATAAAGGGATAGAAAGGGACTAAATGTGCATAATTTTGAAGGCTTATTAGATGCAAGGTCACATCAAAGGATGTGAAGATTACTGTACATGCCAGGCACTACAAGGGGACTATTAGGTAAAGTCCTGAGTGTTAATTAATTGCTCCCACAGCCAATCTCTCAAATCTTAAAACTGTGCAAGGATTGGTTGTCATTTGACTGAATGATCTCACTTTGCAACTTTCCAGGGGAGCTTTGTAGGAAAATACATAGTTCCCAGGCAAATGAAGAAACCTTGAGGCAGATAAGCATATTTTAACACAGGCACAGAGGTCAAGCATATTGGGAATCCAGTATGTGAGGTGTTGTAAAAAAAAAAAAAAAAACAAATTCAGGACTCTCTGATCAAAAGTTGCATAGTAGTTTTCTTCAGTAAATGTTCCTATTTATTCAGAAGAAGCTCGCTACACACTTAAATGTGCATAGTACGATGCCATAATACAGTGACTGTAATATAGGAACAACAGGTTTAAACACTGACATGTTTATCTTCAAACAAAGTCAGTATCACATCTACATTTTCAATGACAAGGCAGTAACCATGCCATTGTGACACATATATGCCATGCTTTCCATGATCCCCTCTCACTGAGACTCAAATATTTCAGTAGCAAATATTTTGTCTTCCAAGAATGTCACCCTGTGAAACACACAGTTAAGTCTTTGGGGAGCAAGCACACAGACAGTGCCTGTTGGGCTCAGTGTGCTCTGTGTTCTTGTTAGGTCCCCAATTTTAGGCAGCTCCATGAGTTGGGAATAGCCTGACCTCAGTTTTGCTGTCTCTGGAAATAGATTCCTTATTCCACTAAAATAGAAAAAATATAGTTCACTCTTCCAAGAGCTGGAGAGCAGTTATCTTCACCTAGCGTATTGGAATTTGTGTCTGTCTGGAAGCTGTGGGTTAGGGATGCAGGATTTTGGGAAGGGGGATGCAGTCAGGGATACTGTATATGAAGCTGAGACCTTTTACCTTAAGTACATTTCACCTAAAGCAGAGGTCTACATGGAAAGGTGGGCAGACTGCTGAAGCTTTACCTGCTCTGTTTTACTTTTCAGGAAGTATTCTTTCAGTTTTCTGTGATTTTCTGCTCTGGGAGCTGGGATGAAGGCTGGAAAGTTATACTGGATGTATGATGGCCTGTGAGGAGGAGCTTGGGATTATGAGTCTGCACTGGTACAGCAGCAATTAGTAAGAGTACTGTTTTTTCAGGACTGGGTTCGGTGAGCATGGGTGCACTAGATAGATGGAGAAACAAATGGTCCAGCAAGATTTAGGTGCACTGCTTAGCCACGGACAAATGTAGTCTGCTAATGTCCATAGAGCCAAAGTGATGAATGTATGTGCTGACAGGTCTGATGCATATTTAGATTTTATCTATTAGAATGATCTATTTTGGATTAGCCTGTAAATTAATAATCAAGTTGTATAATAATCAGTTTTCTGTGTAACAGACTTGACTGCTAGTATGCTGCATAGCTTTGATAAAAAGGAACTACAGAATAAATGAGACCCAAAGAACATCAGTGTGAAATGAAAGTTATTTCAAGCTAGCTATGCTAATTAAGTGAGCTTACACATTTCACCATGATTAAGATGAGACACAGTGGTGGAGCTCAATAGATGTGGGAGTTCATTTACTTGTCTGCAGTTCTACCTTTTTATTTAACAAGCACTGCTTGATTTAAATGGAAAACTCTAATTGTAAAATAATCTCTGATGCAGTATGTCACAACAAATACATTCTAATACAAAAAGAAAACATTGCCTGTTTATATTATTTCCACGGTTGTCTCAGGTTTTCTCAACTCTTCCCCTCTCCTTCAGTGAGCATAAAGTTTACTTAATTTTTGTCTGAAGCCAAAATAAGGCAAGGATGCCTCTTATAAAGGAATAAGTGGCATTTACAAGTGGCATTTTCCATTACTGTATGATTACTGGTACAGTAACAACAAATGGTTGGTTTGAAATCTGAGTTTTCTCACTAGTATAACCAGGACATTTTTTGATGGAAAACTGATGCAAAGAAGGATGACATTTTGGGCTAGGCTACACGAATTTATTTCTCTGGGCTTTAAAAAGATCATCCTTATTGCAGAACCAGTTAGTAGATTAAGGGTTTCTATGATTAAGGGTTTCTATGGCAGGTAGTTAATAGAAGGATATTTGTGGAAAAAAAGGCAAGTTTTTCTTGGGTAAAAAATAGAGACAATATCAAGGGAAGGAAGAAGAGTAAAAACAGGAAAACCCAGATGAAAGGAAGAGGAAAATCCTCAGGAGTGGGCCAGTCTGAGGGCATCCATACACTGCCATTTCCAGAAGGAGACTGGATTTGCAGTACAATGAACAGTAGAAGTATACTATGCCTTACTTAGTCTATACCTTCAGTGCAGCAGGAGAAATGTTTACCTTCAATATTAATCTGGATGCACTGAAAGCCATAGATGCAGAGGCAATGCTTCTGTTACTGCAATATTCTTTGGGAAACAGGAAGCACTTTTAATGAAAAATGTGCAATCCAAGTGGTAAAAAGGGTCACCGAGGTTCAATTCTGCAGCAAATTTCTATTTTCTGCAGTTTTCTAAGTATGGAACAGTTAGGGAAAGAGATAATGTTTTCACTGTGCCAATGCTGGTTGTTCTAGAGCTAATGAGAAAAACCCCAAACTTTAGGAAACAGATTAAAAGAAAGGATATAACAGCCAAAGAAAAGAATGCAGACTAAGGTAAAATTTTTGTACCATTTATTTAACATTTATTGCTTCAGCTAAGAATATACATGCGATGTCTGATCATGTATCTTCTTTCAGGAAAAACAGGCCAGCCAGGCGGGGTGGTGGGGTTGCTCTTTATGTGCGAGAGCAGCTGCAATGTACTGAGTTCTGTCCAGGGACAGAGGACGAGCGAGTTGAGAGTCTGTGGGTGAGAATTAAGGGGCAGGCTGGCAGGGGCGATACTGTTGTGGGTGTCTGTTACAGGCCACCAGATCAGGGTGAGGAAGTTGACGAGGCCTTCTACAAGCAGCTGAGAGCGGCCTCACAGTCACAGGACGTGGTTGTCGTGGGGGATTTTAACTTCCCTGATGTTTGCTGGAAGGACTACTCAGCAACCCAGCCACAGTCCAGGAGGTTCCTCCAGTGTATGGATGATAACTTCCTCATGCAAATGGTGGATGAGCCAACCAGGAGAGGAGCGCTGCTGGATCTCATCCTCACTAACAAGGAGGGTCTGGTCGAAGCAGTAAAGGTTGAGGGCTGCCTTGGTTGCAGCGACCACAAGATGGTGGAATTCAGGATCTTGTGTGGTAGGGCCAGTACAATAGCAAGTAGAATTACAACCCTGGACTTCAGCAGGGCAAACTTTGGCCTTTTCAAGCAATTGCTAGGGGAAATCCCATGGGCAAGGCTGCTTGAAGGTAAAGGGGCCCAAGATAGTTGGTTGGCATTCAAGAATTGCTTATTCCGAGCTCAAGAGCTGAGCATCCCGACACGTAGGAAGTCAAGGAAGAGGGCCAGGAGACCTGTGTGGCTAAATAGGGAACTGCTGGGTATGCTCAAGTGGAAGAGGAGAGTTTACAGGTCATGGAAGGAGGGGCTGGCCACTTGGGAGGAATATACGGCTGCTGCTAGAGGATGTAGGAAGGCAGCTAGGATGGCTAAGGCCTCCTTAGAATTAAATCTGGCGAGAGGGGTCAAGGACAGCAGAAAGAGCTTTTTCAAATATATGGCAGATAAAACTAACACCAGAGGCAAGGTAGGCCCACTGGTGAATGGGGTGGGTGCCCTGGTGACAGAAGATACAGAGATGGCAGAGTTATTGAATGCCTTCTTTGTCTCAGTCTACTCTGCCGGAGGCAGTCCTGAAGAGCCCTGTACCCCTGAGGCCTCAGATGAAGTCAGGTCAACGGAGAAGTTTGCCTTAGTTGATGAGGAATGGGTTAGAGACCAGTTGAGCAATCTGGACATCCATAAATCCATGGGTCCAGATAGGATGCACCCGCGGGTGCTGAGGGAACTGGCAGAAGTCATTGCTAGACCACTCTCCATCATCTTTACCAAGTCTTGGGAAACAGGAGAGGTGCCTGAGGACTGGAGGAAAGCAAATGTCACTCTCCAGTCTTCAAAAGGGGCAAGAAGGAGGACCTGGGTAACTATAGATCGGTCAGCCTCACCTCCATCCCTGGGAAAGTGATGGAGCACCTTATCCTTGGTGCCATCTTAAGGCATGTCAAGGATAAGAGGGTTATGAGGGGCAGTCAACATGGCTTTACCAAGGGGAAGTCATGCTTGACCAACCTCATAGACTTTTATGAGGAAATAACAGGGTGGATGGATGATGGCAGAGCGGTGGATGTGGTCTACCTTGACTTCAGCAAAGCATTTGACATAGTCTCCCACAGCATCCTCACAGCTAAATTGAGGAAGTGTGGTCTGGATGATCAGGTAGTGAGGTGGACTGCGAACTGGCTGAAGGACAGAAGCCAGAGAGTTGTAGTCTATGGGGCGGAGTCCAGTTGGAGGCCTGTATCTAGTGGAGTGCCTCAAGGGTCAGTATTGGGACCAGTATTATTTAATATATTCATCAACGATTTGGATGAGGGAATTGAGTGTACTGTCAGCAAGTTTGCTGATGACACTAAGCTGGGAGGAGTGGCTGACATGCCAGAAGGCTGTGCTGCCATCCAGCGCGACCTGGACAGGCTGGAGAGTTGGGCAGGGAGTAACTTGATGAAATATAACAAGGGAAAGTGTAGAGTCCTGCGTCTGGGCAGGAACAACCCCAGGTTCCAGTATAGGTTGGGGAACGACCTGTTAGAGAGCAGTGTAGGGGAGAGGGACCTGGGGGTCCTAGTGGACGGCAGGATGACCAAGAGCCAACACTGTGCCCTTGTGGCCAAGAAGGCCAATGGCATCCTGGGGTGTATTAGAAGGGGGGTGGTCAGTAGGTCGAGAGAGGTTCTCCTTCCCCTCTACTCTGCCCTGGTGAGACCACATCTGGAATATTGTGTCCAGTTCTGGGCCCCTCAGTTCAAGAAGGACAGGGACCTGCTGGAGAGAGTCCAGCGCAGGGCAACTAAAATGATTAAGGGAGTGGAGCATCTCCCTTATGAGGAAAGGCTGAGGGAGCTGGGTCTCTATAGTTTGGAGAAGAGGAGACTGAGGGGTGACCTCATTATTGTATATAAATATATAAAGGGGGAGCGTCACGAGGATGGAGCCAGGCTCTTCACAGTGGCAAACAATGATAGGACAAGGGGTAATGGGTACAAACTGGAACACAAGAGGTTCCACTTAAACTTGAGAAGAAACTTCTTCTCAGTGAGGGTGACAGAACACTGGAACAGGCTGCCCAGGGGGGTTGTGGAGTCTCCTTCTCTGAAGACATTCAATACCTGCCTGGACACAATCCTGTGTAACCTTATCTAGGTGTTCCTGCTCTGGCAGGGGGATTGGACTAGATGATGTTTTGAGGTCCCTTCCAATCTCTAGCATATTGTGATACTGTGATATATAGGAAATCACAGTACACTAACTAAATGGATTTCTGATTCTATTTAGAACTATACCGATAACTGGCAACTTTATCACAATACGTGTTAATTACATGTAGAGCTACATTTTCATAACACCACAGCTGCCATTTAAAGCAAATATACATTCAGATGTTTGGAAGATCTTAGTATTTTGGCTGGGTTTCAGAAATTTTGGCTGTTATAAGATTTGGGTAAAGTGTGTTTTAATTTTTTATCCATGTAATTCATTCAGCATTGGACATGAGAAGATACAAAATACTGAAGTAGGCATATTCTTTGCATCTGGCAGTAAATTCGTTGTAAAGGTACCACTGAATGTGGTATGTTCAGAATATTCAACAGAATTGGGGAATTTTGTGGTTTTTGTTTCTTGTTGGGTGGGGTTTCTGTTTTTCTCCAAACATCAGGTCTCAAGCAGGCAAATAAAAAGCTGCATCTTTCCCAGTGATGGTCCTTGTCATTGCTGTCAAAACCTGTGGGTTATTGTCCTGCCAGGTGCATGTTTTGTATTAAAAAGGTCCTGATTTTCCATCTCCATCAGTGCTTGAGTTTTTCTGGATAAGCTGAGGTTGCTATAGAGAGATCACTGAGCATCTGAGGGTTACCAGGACAGAGGCAGCAGGAGTCATTTGCCTAAGTATGGACAGACAAGCAGTGCAGAGCTCCAGGTCTACCATGCTGATCAGCTTCATTTACAACTGGGGCAGTAGCAGTCCTGACTGACTATCCCCATGGTATTTTGGGAATCTAGATGACAAGGCACAAGACATGTTGTGTCACTGTAGACTAGTTCTATCTTGGATCAGGATCTTTGCTGCTGCAGATTCAGGTGAGAATTCTTGTTAGTAGGACACTAGTGACTGTTGTGATTACCACTGTAAAGGGCTTAGGAGTGAGTGGAAACCATTAGGAACCCTTCCCAAGCTCATTTTAGATGCTGTGGGTATCACATCCTGCATCTGTTACAGCTCTTTGCAACACTGTGTATGAAGTCTGCACATGAGAAATGTCTGGCTTCCTGAATCATTGCCATTTTTTTATGTCTGTCTGGTAGAGCTTCTACTTCTGCCTGAATCAGAGTGCTGAAATGTTGCCTTTTTGGATATTCCTGACATGTGAGTAACTGCAAGAGTAACAAGAAAAACAGAAATATGTTGAATACATTGGTTACTTCCAACTCCATTGCTCAGCATTCAGTGCTGCTCTTTCTGACATACTGCTGTCTTGCATAATACTTTTTTTTCTTTTCTCTGAAAATGAATGGTCATGCTTTCAGGTCCGTGTGTAATTGCAGTCTCATTCACCACTGCAAAGAGCATACTACTCAGAGACACTGAGCTGTTAGAGTATTAGGTTTCAGATGGGTTTTGGGTATATTTGGGGTTCTATCATCTTCACAGAACTACAGTTCTTCACAACAGATTCTTAAGTTTTGCCCTTAGGTGTTTTCATTGCCGAAGATCCAATTTGCAGAAAGTCAGCTGTTCATTAAACGCTAGTTGCACATTTTCTGAGGCAGATTTTGGACTCATATCCCTATTTTAATTTCTATTGACAAAACTGACTTCATCTGAATTGCTCTAGGTATAAAGATTTAATTTGTGATTTATCATTTGTGATTTATAGAAAGCAGAATTTGTTCGCTTTTCAACGGAAACTGTGTTTTCAGTGTCTGGAAAACTATAATCTTCCCTTTTTCTGACTTCTGTAGCACCTATCGGCATCCTGTGAGATCTGTAACAAGAGATTAAGTCATCCACCTTACTTGCTGCCTCAGTGATGCAATCCCAGATCTTTAAATACTTGCACTGGTTTCCAGTCTGCTTTGTATTTCAACATGTTATTCTTTATATACTCCTCTTGCAAGTGAAATTCCTTTACAACTGATGTTTAAAAAATACATATTGGGACAGATGCTCTTCTCAGTGATTGCATGTGGATTTGCTCCTGTCTCTTGCTTTTCATTTTTGATTTCTTAGCAATGCACTTTTCTCTCCAACCCTTGCACATAACTCATTCATCTCTTTCACCTTGTTTCCAAAGCCTTCTGGGTTGCAATTTTTTGTGAATCAGAATGGTCTGCCACAACTTTCCTCTCAAAGACCCTCAGATTCAGTATCTTTGATTATATTTCCACTTCTAACCAATAATTCAAAGTTTTTTTGTCCTATGTTAACTTCCTTTTAAGTCAGCTGGTAGAAACTGGTATAATAGGCTAGACTGGGAAAGTACAATGCCTTGTGATCTGGGCATGTGCATTGTATTCTTTGTAGTCATCCAAATGGGTAGAAGTGAATACAGAGCTTCTGAAAGTGAGATCTGATTCAGGTCCCAGGTAAAACATGCTCTGGGTATATTCCAAGTCAGAAAGTGGAATGTTTCACGCTCCATACACTGGGACTATGTGACACTGTAAACAGCCAACAGTTGTACATCTGAATTTATGCAAAAGTAGGTTAACTGAGAGGTGAAATCAGCCCAAGTTAATTCCTGTTCCTGAAATGGTAACTCCCACTTGGTAGTACTTATGTTGAATATAAACTACATTAAGCCTTGTGAATATATAACAGGGTGTCAGGGTGACACAAGTTCGTTCTCACTCTGGGTATCACAAGGCTGCAATAGCTCAGTGGAGGACAGATACTTTCATTGTGAGCCACCTAATATTGTTCCATGTACTCTCATTTACTAAATGCCTATTCTAGCAATGAATGGAAATTCCTTTTATCACCAAGTAAACTACTACGCAAGCAGGCCTCCAAACAAAGCAAGCAAACAAAAATAACCTCCCTGAAGGAATCTGTGTAATCAGCATGGTCTATTAATGAG
Source organism: Psittacula echo (assembly GCF_963264785.1). NCBI lineage: Eukaryota > Metazoa > Chordata > Aves > Psittaciformes > Psittacidae > Psittacula > Psittacula echo. Next base: position 51,259,875 of record NC_137743.1, read on the forward strand.
ACCATGCGTATTTCTGTGATTGCCTAATACTAACACAACTTTCACAAATGTATAGAACAGGAAAATTTCACTGATCTAGGTTCAGGTCAGGGTTTAGGTTCCCTCACTCTATGAATTTCCTCATTTCATAGAGAATAAGTAATCATTCCAAAAGAGAAGATCGGGTAATTTTAAATTCCTTTATTACTGAGGCTTTTAGGGTGCAGCAAAATAATCTGTAGCCACTTCTGCCTATTTTTTTCTTATTTCTGTAATTTAAGCAGCTACTCTTTAGTTCAAGCAAACAAAGTTTTACTGTTTTTCATAGTTGCATAATTAATCTGTGAGAACGCTGACTTTTCAAAGAATGTGGTATTCCTAGCCTTTGCTGGTATCTGCATATTTCTCTTTAGATTTCAGTCTTGATATTTACACTTAATGAATGAATATGAACCCAGACTCTTGAGGTCTGATAAGTTTTCTTGTGATTGACTAAGCCACAAAAGATAAACTTTTAAGTGTTGTTTCCTTTATTAAAATCTATTTTGCTCCAAGCTGCCATGGTGAAGAACTTGCTAGATCCCTTAGGAGTTGTGAACAGTTCAGGATTTGGGTCTCTAGGCTGTAATAGCGAACAGAAAAAATTGTCATTCCAAGTGCTGCCTGCCATGCCTCAAAGTTGTGTAAATCATTCTGGGCTAATTTTTTACAGCACATAACAATATTGCTTTGTAAGCAGCATTGATGAAACACCAGTGAGACAAAGCTGATCATTTTTAAGCCCTTAGAATGAATGAAACCACAGTTAGGCCAGTGGCTGTATATCTCATAACATGTGGTTTAGTTGAGAGATGATTGAGAACTTGGGAAATATTGTTTTGGTGTCCTTCTCTCTTGTTTTTTCATGGTAGTGTGAAAACACGTCCTTCTAACCCAAGACATACGCTACAAAAATAAGCAAATGTTTTCCATCTTTTGGAAGTGCAAAGAAAAAATCAGCATACAGTATTCTTAATTTTTTTTTTAGATATCCTGGTATGCTAAAGGGAACGGACTGTTTGTCCTCGAAGAGCAGTTATTCAAGAACAGTGTCTGTTATCTGGAGCCCACTGGAAAATTGCAAGGACTTGCCCTTTGCACCATGAAGTTCAATTCACAAATACCTATTGGAAAGAGGATACCGCATAAGTTGGGGCAGGGATTCAATGAGATATCACCCAGACTACGAAAGCCTCAGTAGTAATTGCATGATGTAAGATACTACACTGAGGTTTTCATGGTTAAACTTAGATTCCACATGTGTAGCTGAAGGTAAATTAGCTCAGCATTTATTGACCTATTTTTTCAGGCAAGAATATTTCTCCTGCAGATCACTTCCTGTGGATCCCTGATATAGTGCAGTTCCACTTGGACTAAAAATGGTCTGCTTGGACTTCCTTGCAGTTGTTCCTGTAACTATAGGTCTGATGTGAGGTGATTACCATTAATTTCAGTGGTCTTTGTATCTAGCACAGGAAGAGCTACAGGAAATCACCTGAACACAAGGCTTTAAAAAGCTGTTTAGTATTTAGTATATTTAATATTGTTAGTATTTTAATACTATTTAGTATTAATATTAATACTAAGTGCTTAGTATTAAAAAGCTTGTTTAGTATTTATATGTATAAACTAACCATGAGGCAGAGACTGTACTTGATATCAGAAACGTTTTCTTCACAGCACAAAAATTCTTTCTTAAGGTCTTAGCAAATCAGCCCTCTGGAGACTTCACTGCAGCTATAATACTATTTACACCCATCTTTTTACCATTTACTCTTACTACCTGTAGGCTCTGTTCTGTACTGCTGCATTTGAAAAAGTTTTCTGTACCACAGACACCAACTCAGCTGTTGGCATAATCAGAAGGGCAGCATAATCAGCAGCAGCTGGGAAGGGCATTTCAGCAGCCCAGATCTAACCTGTTATCAGATGCCGAGCTCATTGATCCACAAAGTGTTCTCATTTCAAGGTTAAGTGCACAATCTGGAGATGTTATGAGGGAGGGCCATCCCTGTGTTCATACGGTGCTTACCTACCATGAATTTAGATTTACAGTTGTACTTAATTACACGCAACTTTTCCTCAGTAAGTAATGCGGTATGGATTGAGTGTTGAAAATGGTTTTCATTGATAAAAAAAGACTGATAGATATTTGAGAACAAATGTTTTTATGCATGTGTGCAGATGCTGGTGTAGAATTATCAGTGAAAACAGTCTTTTAATAAATATGTAATGATAGTTTATTGATATCACACGTAACTTCATACTCTGACAGTTTCACAAAATGCAATGAAATGGTCTATAACACTAGGATAAAATCACGACATTAGACTTAATCTATACATAGGATTAAGTTAAAAATGCTAATTGGTTCTCTTTGGTCTCTGTATGTGAAAATCTTCTGTCTACCCTGTAAAGATATGCACATGTACTCTTCTATGACAGAAAAACTAGAATCAAAAGTGGGAAGAAACTGCTGTTGAACAGAAATCCCCACATGCATTGCATTTCTGAATGTATCTAAGTATTTTATTATGGGGACAACTATAAAGAGTGGTTCAATTTTGGGCTTGTGAGTCTTCTCTGAAGAAATTATCAACATCTGCAGAAAGTATGATGGAATATTTATAAAAGTAGGTTTTTATTTTATTGTAGAACTCTCACCAAATATTTTTCCCAAGCATACAGAAGAATTTACAGGCAGGAGGTTGTATAACAAGATATTTTCATGAGAATTAGGTGAATTTGGTAAAATCAGCAAGTCATTCCTCAGTATAACAGCGAATAATTCACTTTTTACCATTCAACCAATGATCTGAATTATTTCCTGTGGGGAAAATAGATCTAATCTCACATCTGGATATTTTCAAGACTTCCTTAGATCTTCTATCTTTTGATTTTTCCTCTCATCAACTTAGAATATGCATTAGGACTGACAGCACAGGCTAATAATCATGAGCATGACTCACACAGGGATAAATTCTGTCAAAAAGTGTTATCAGCCAGTCACTGCTAAATTCCAATTAACTAAATGAAAATTCTTCAAGTGCATCATAATTTTTTGTTCTTCATGAAGCAATGAAGTAGCACAGTGTCCAGTGCAAAAGCTTAGCTTTACACCTGTGTAGCTGAGCTAAAACTTAGAAGCAAAACTCTTCTCCTGTGACAGCAACATCTTTTACTCATACTGAGAAACAGCTCTAATACATTATTGTTAAATGTATCATAGTACTGGCAAGAGAGAAGTTCATTTTTGTAGACCTTTAGAGAGGCTTTAAGATGTAAACTTAGAACCCTCATGATGGATGATATTCTTCACTTTCTGTCTGAATCTCTTGCATTTAATAAATTTTTCTCCCATCAATAGATAGTAATTTTGTTATGGGTGAACAGATTTCTGTATGAAAGTGCTAAAAGACATAATTCTCTAATAGCATAATAGATCCATAATAGATTTACTTTATCTTCTGTTGTTACATTGTCTCTGAGCTGGTGCTCATTAATTATAATGAAACAGCACAGAATTATATGTCTAGCATTAAACTACTATTACTGAGGTCTGTTCTCATGCAGAAGCTGCCCCAGTGTCAGGTGAAGTTAACTCAAAGCTTCCATTAACATCACTGCAAAAAATGTGTGCCAAACAGATGCACATTAGAAGGTTTGGAAGGTTTGTGTACTGCCTTATGCAGATACAAGATAAAAATCAATTAGGTCCCTGCCCCCAAAAAATATACATCGCAAAGAGCAAGAGAAAATGGGTAGGAGGGGAAGATCAGTGTTGTGAGGGCAATTAGATTTCCTGGAAAAAGTGCTGATATTTCAGACTGTCTTTCAAAGTTTAAAGATTACATTTAACTGAATAACTTTTAGTGGTTTAATATATATGGAATTATTTCATTTCTTAGCATTTCAAGTTTAAACAAATGATAAAAAATTCTCAATATCATAAATTGGGAGAGGTGGGGATGTGGTTTGTAGAAATGTTTCCAGCTCATTTTGTTCAAACCCCTCCGAGCTTCTGCTCAGTCACAAGTATCGACATTGCAATGTTTTAATACCCTGCTTGCCTTTCTGTATAAGATTCTTCAAAGAAGTTGCACATATGAATTTCACTTGGCATTTTCTACAGAACATTTTAAAAATACTATGGAGCTCAATTTAAAATAAAATTTTTAATTAAATGGTAAGCTGCATACAGTTATTTCAAAAAAATATTTGTCATATACAATTAGGTAATTAAATTATTGCACGTACCATAAAATAGAAGAGAAAAAAATGATGTTATATAAAAAACCCTTACAATTTTGTACTTATTAAAGAACAAGACTATAAAAATGGTATCTTGATATGACACAATGTTTTTAACTTCTAAAAAAGAGAAACTGCACATTTTTGTTATCACTGCTCTGTATGATTGCCAAGCTTTGAAATTCTTCAGCCTGGCCTTTTCTTCAGAAAGTCAAGATCACCAAAATAAAAATGGGAAGAACTGTTTAGGAAACAAGTGGATGTAAAGAAGACATATACTCTAACACTCCTCAATGTGAATAGATTATTGGAAAGAGTTTGTTAGTTTACTCGTATTAGTTTCCTCTTCCTTACTTTTTTCTCTGTCGCTCTCCCTCTATGCCCCCACCACCCCAGTTGCCAGGCAGTTACATCCTACTTCTAAATAAAAGCTTTTACATTTCTCAGATGACCTTCCTAAGTAGAGTCACAACAAACCTGTAGAAGTGCCTCTGATGCAAAAAACTCTGTCATACGCCATACTAGTATGCCAGAGTTTAATTCAACACTTCCACTAAGTGATGCTTCTGAGGTGATACTGCCATGGAGTGAATGAAGCTGGGGGTTTCTGAGCAAATGATAGAAGCCTCCTCGAGGCAGAATATGATGCTGATAGGATTCTGGGGCTAATTAACCCCAGATAATAAGGTTAATTAACTGGGTAGTTAGAAATAGAATATGACAGGATACAGATGTCTTACCACATTCTTGTACTGTGTCAGAGACAACTCTCCATGTCAGGAGAAGGTATTCCAGACCAGTACCTAATTTAGCCTTTGCTTTCATGGGTAGGAAGTAACTGGTTAGCTTCAATGGTGAGAAATCATTTGGGTGACAGTGATTACAAAACGACTTGGTGAGAAAGGAAAGAATGAGAGCAGAAAAATAAGTAAAAAGGTCTTCACAAACAAAATTTTAAAAAAATCGTTGACAAGTTGGGTTTTCTGAGGTCCTTGTGGGGACTGAAGTGTACAAAAAACCAAACCAAACAAAAAAATCACAGCAGTTACTGTGACGTATTAGACTAAGAAAACTGGTAACTACTCTGACGCAAAGGAAGGAGAAACAGAATAGTAGCAGGAAGTATTATGACTCCACCATGAGTTTTGAAATGACTTGGAACAACCAAGGAAAAGCATAAACAATGTAAAAATGAATCAAGTATAAATAAGGCACAGGGCTAAGCATGATTGACATGGACATGTTGACACAAATCTGGAAAAGATGAGACTCAAAATTACTTACTGGAATATGAAAGCTGAGAAGAGGGCCGGCATCCTCAGAGAAGATTTCAGTGCAGGAACAGCAGCCAGCCCAAAGCAAAGAAGGACTCAGATGGAGCATCTGCAGGTTCAGTGTGTCAGGGCATGAGGATTTCTATCTGTGAGAAAAGACCTTGTCAAAGGAAATCTGGGTGTAATGATCTGGGAGACCTCTCTGGAAATTCATAGCGGATGTGTGTCTTCTGCTTGACTCCTTCCCCTTATCATAGTATCTCTGCTTCCTTCTTGCCCCTCTATTCAAATGTTCCCACTGAAAAGATAGCAAGCCATGTGCTATGTGCATCAGCTAGCCTGGAGGTTTAGTTTAGCTGACTGGTTACTCCTGAGCAGGACATCTGTAGAAACTAGGTTCTCTCTGCCTTGGTCACTCTTCTCCAGCCAAATACGGTTTTGGTTTTTTTTTCCTCCACAAAAACAGTAGTACGTTTTTCTTTCAGACATGATTTAAATTGTTTTCCAGGCTTGGGGACTCGGTGTCTGCCAGCTGATTTGCACAAGTATTGTCTCTTTAGGAAGCCAGGAAATAGAAAGAATTGGGAAAATTATAGATCTTAGTTGAAAAAAATACAAGAACAAATAACTTAGTAAATGTCTGCACACCAGAAGAATAACATGTTGAGCAGGCTGCACTAGGGTTTTTTCATCAAAACAATATCTAGATCAGCTAGGATCCATTTTCAAGTTATCCTCAATTGAACTGTGGGAAAATGTTCAATAACCTCTGTTTGTGATTTAAACACACAGCCAAGAGATGCTACCAGCAAATGCAATTACGCAAACCAACTTTCCTGCTGAATAGGTTGCAGCACTTCCAATGAGACCAGCAGGATTTCTAAAGCATGCAAGCAAACTGCAATTCCTTGTTTGTGCCAAGGCAGGGCTTTTATAAAGTGTTAGATAAGTTTTTAGGAAACCTCAAATAGTCTTGTCCTGCATGGCTGAGAACATGAAGGCAGAATACATCTTCATGGAACAGTTTCAGGCCAGGGCTCATACTCCGTGAGGGGACAATTTCTGCTTCTCAGCTGCTGCCAGTAATCATTTCTGATCTGAAATAGATTCATAGCTGCTAATGATGACTGGCCCAATAATATCAGGCTTTTCTCCTTGTTAATAAACTCAATTATTTTCACAATAAAATGCAGTGCTTGCCAAAGTAGAAAAAAAAAATGACAATTTTACTTTAACAGGAGTTATTTGGGAAACTGGAGTCATTTTAGCAATACAGCTGGAAATACATTAAAGATGTTGGTGTTTGACTTTGTTGAAAATGGGGAAAGCTAGCAATAGCCAAATTGAAAACTATTGTTGCATTAAAGGAGATCAAATACATCAGCACCAGCAAACATTCAAAGGGGTCTCAACGGCTGCTGTAGAGGAAAGGTCAGCAGTAGGGTGTGAGGCTTGAGTAAGGAGACTTTAGTGTAGTGTTGCATTTGTTTTTCCTAAACATTAATTTTTAACAAATATGACTTCAAAGATTTATTCATGTCTACTCATATGTGTGTCTTTGCCATTTCTGTCCAGCGCTGTCATTCCACAGTAAGTAATGATTGTAGTTGTACTCCTGTGACGACTCTGGCAGTCAACGGCAGCAAAGTACTGAGAGTGGGTTGATGCTGTTCTGTGGAGTGTTGGAGTATCTGGCAGAAAATCACACTTTAATGGTTGCAGAGTTGTTCCCTTCTTCATCAAGTGCACAGAGCTAGTATCTCTCAGTTAGGATGTGTTGGGAGGAAAAGGATGTGTGTCACTTCTCCCTTTGGCTACCTGAAGATGCAGTTTACTTATGGCAAAAGTTACTCCTAGTGAAGGGTGCACTGCCTCTCTGTAATGAAATCCTTCCATCGTGATATGGTACCAGTGGCTCTAGGAGCTGAGAAGGTAAGCTGGCATCTTGGAGATATTGCCAAGTCCTTTGGGAGCACATTGTAGAGTAGTAACACACTTTTACTACATAAAGTATGCATGGTTCTAAACCAGTCTTAGCAACAGCAAAAGGAGCTTGAATGACAGGTCTGGAAACTGCTGCCATTTCTTTGTCTGTAGCACAGGCACTTAGTGTACAGTAGATCTGAGTCCCTTTTCACTATCCTTGATGAAATGAAATGAAAATGGAACCATGAAATGGGTCATGAAATGGAAACTTCTTTCTGACTTATGTTCACTTGCTGCCACGGCTGGTGCCACTCCAGATGACTCTCCCTGTCTCATACTTCATTATGCTAAAATCACCAGCACAGGCATAGTTATAGGGAGATGATTTTAACCTCATTATCTGTACAGATATGCCCAGCTATGTTTTCTTATTTCATTTCAATTATGAATAATTAAAATAACATATCATCTTTAAAGTACTCAAACAGTACATTTTAGAATCCATTAGCCCTTTAAAAATAATTGGGTATCTTCTCTTTGTTAATTTTGCAGCATTCAGTAATTCATACTGGGTGATCCAGTCATTTGTGGAAATTACGTTTAAGAACTAAAATTTACATATATTCTGTTCTACAAAACACTTCCAAGGATGCTAGAAAAATGATTGTGCTGCCAGTTACTTGATTTGTGTGGTAATATATTAAAGAAACCCTGCTAGACTTTAATTTGGTGCTCTGGGTTTGTGATGTCTCGTAGGTTATGTTATGCTCAAAGAGGTAAAATTTTATTATAACTGAAACAGCAAAACAAGTATTTTTAAAATATTGTCAAAAAAAGAGATTTACTTATTTTCCTTATGTCCTCCAATATTTTGTTGGGGAGGAGAAATCATTTCTCACTGATTTTTGGCAGGGTGCAATAATAAACATGCAGACAGACTTACAGTACTATTTTTAAAGACTGTAGAACTGTTGTCTTGCAGAAGTCTGCAATTGCTACAGTAAAAGAAAAAATATCTTGTAACCCTGGTGCTAGTATCATTTATTTTGGCATACAATTAAACAGGTTTTCAGTGAAAGTGCACATGCAGTAAGGTATTGTCAGATCAAACAAGAGCTATTCACATCAGCTCCATATGAAAATATCAATTTAATATTAAAAACAAATTTAATATTTGTTTTTTAAATTGATACAATCAAAAGAAAAGCATGTTTCTGTTGTTTTAAAAGCAAAGTAATAATGGAGAGAAAGGAAACCAAAGTTACAAAATAAACTGAAGGAAAACACAATCCAAGGGAGTGGACATAGGGCTGAAGTAGGGACAAAAATTCTTCTCCAGATCTTTAATTTTGTGTGTGAACCATTTAATAGAGACTCTCAAACAAGATTAGTGTTAGTGATAACAAAGGGAAAATTTGTAACATCTTCTTCAAATTAGCAGTCAGAAAGAGAGAAATATAAAAAAAGAAAGAAAAAAAAAAAGGCTCTGCTATTTCTAAATCTGTTATATGTTAGTGATTTTGTAGTTCTGGGTCTGAGTTGCAGCACAGGAAGGAAGGCTACAAATTAAACCTTCAGGTCTAAGGATGCAAATACTCTGAAGAGCAGAAGGATAATTTTCCTAAGTAGTGAAACTGATAGAGTGGTGCCAATTCCTTCTCTCTTCCTGTGTCCTTATTTTATTTATCAGAGAAATTAACAGCTGTATTTACAGCCTCTGGAGTACTCAGCTAAGGAGGAGCCCTTGGAGACTGCAGAAAGATGCCTGAAGGATGATGCCTCACACAGCACTCAACTTTTAATTCAAAGGAAATAAGACATGAAACAAGAGCAGATTATGGGCACAAGATCAGCATGGCAGCTTCTGCGGTGGTATCTGTTTCTGTCGTTGGCATCTGAGACCCAGCACATTCAAACAGCTCTGGCATAGTGGGCGAATGCACCAGTTCCTACTTGCTGCTGCAAGCATCCCACATTGTCAAGTTTCAGTGTTTTTTATGTTTTAAGACTAAAGTTTTTTCACAACCTTCTTCAATTATAGATATATCTACCTACAAAATTCAATATGGAGAATCTAAGGTGGTCAGTTAAGTATTTGTTATTTATATATCATGAGCAAATTATTATTAGTATAGCTATGGTTGTGTTTAAAGACCGACCAAAATGGACAGTAAATTGCTCCTATTGGAACACTTCTGCCATGTGAACACAGATTGGTCAGAGAGCTGCTGCACTGAGGAATTCATAGCTGAAATGGAGGAGACAGCTACAGCAGAGGAAATGGGAGATCACAGGGTTGACAAGAGGAGGGATAAAACTGGTGACAGCAAATGTCAGATTATTTCCACATTATGGAGGTTAGGGGGTAGAAGAAATAAGCTAACTTACTAGGAGACCCACTACAAAAAAAGAAATCAGAGGAAAAGCAGAGGAGATACGCACAAGAAATATGGAATTAAGTGAAGCTATAGTTCACGATGAACTGACACCTGATCTGTGCTTTACTGGGTTTCTGTGGAGGATTTGAGCAGACATGTCTGCCAAACTTCATAGCAAACATGATACATGTTTATTAACCAGAACTTGAAAGTCAACTGCAGTCTGCATGGGTTTTCTGAAAGTCCAGTAGTACTCCTGTTGTAGCTTCTCCTCCTGTCTGGCATTTCCACCCATCTTGAGTCCTCCACAGTTTTCTGAAGTGGGAATGAAAAAATGGATAGATATAGTATGGACTCCCTCATTAACCCTGAGTGTCTGTCTTTCTGAGAGAACAGTCTTTTCTCTGATTACTTGAATTGCTGCAGTGTAGGGCCTGAGGCTCCTGCTTGTCATTGACCTAGCTAAGGATTCACACCAGAAGGTACTTTTCCTTTCAAACTCAAAAAGAGGCAAATATTGGGGCTTCCCAGCTTGTACCTGTAAGATGAATCCAGGATTCTTCCATGACACTTCAAGGATTTTCAACAGGGTGACCCGGATATTTTTTGCCTTTGTCAGAATCTTCTATCAAAAGCCAGAGAAACTATACTGAAGACATAGCAGATGCTTTTTGTCATTACAGCCAATGCAAACCTCATGTTGAGGTGAAAATAGTGAGATTTGCTCTCTGTCGTGAATCCTACAAATAGCTAGCCCCAGTAGCTAGCACTGCACTCTTTCAACCATTTTGGTTGCTGCGTTAATGAGTTGCCATAAAGGTTCATCCATACAAAAAAGGAAGAAAGCCCGGGTTCTAGTAGGGGTGGTCAATTGCCAGATCTATAGTAGCTAAGAGAAGCTGGGTCTTAAAAGGAACATTTATAGCTCTTTTTACCTGCTCCAGAGGAGCCTCTATGCTGGCACAAGGGTGGTTGTTCTGGAGCTGTCACAAGCAAGTGTCTCTATAAAGTGGGCAGAAAAGTCAGTTAATGACTGGGAATTCTCAGAGGGACTATATAAATTGTGTACTGGCCTCCCTTAAATAGTGATCTTCAGGAAGAGATTAAGGTTTGTCATATATCCCAGTAAAATAAACGATGAAGTTACCAAGTCAGAAACCTACTGTTGCTGCTTCTACATGATAGTCGACTGGATGAAATAATACAGATTTATGCATGCAGACACAGGGGTTGGAAATAAACCCCAAGAGTTTATTTATCATCAAGTAGTATTTGAGTATGTCTTTTAGAACAGTCATATTAGAAGACTGTAGAGTTCGGCAGCTGATTGTACTAAATCTGGTTTTGGTAGCTATGATAAGCTTGTCATAATTGTGTCTGACAACAAGCTGCCATTTCATGAGCATATGCTTAGGCAGTTGCAATGAATTATGGCACAGCATATCCCCATTATCCCCAGTCTAACTGATTGATGGAAAACAAAATAATAAAGTGTCTACTAAAAAGGTGATGGGGGTCAGACTCTGGCCGTTATTTAACATTGTTAAATTACAGAATGACAGTAGTGGAATATGGGTTGTCATCTGCTGACATCTTGTTCAGCAGAAAACAGAGTTGTCTGGGCTTCTGGAAATGGATGACAGAGCCAGTGGGTACTTGCAGACATGCAGAGTGACAGGTAAGACAAAACAAACTTCTCAGTACGGTTTCAGGTCCCAGAAACTGCAAACGCTTCATGAAAATGAAGCTCTTCACAGCTAATGTGAAGGCATGGCTGCACACATCACAGGTGTCAAAACACTTCGCCGGGTATAACTGTGTATATGTGTCGCAGCACTCAGGTGTGCACTGTGGAGATCTAGATGACTTGTCCAGTCCCAGCAGTCAGGAGGTAAAGGTCAATGAACTGGTTCTTTAGAGGACAAAAAAAAAAAAAAAGTCCAAGGGTCTGTAAGGCACAGGCTGTGGGACAGAACAGGACCAGAACAATTGCAATTAATAGAGAAAAAAAGGAGTCATGCTGGTTTTCAGCACTGGGGTCAATGCACTCCGAGTCTGAAAGAGGTGACTGTGCAGTTGTGTGTCTACAGTCTTCTGGAAATGATTAGATTCATGCCAAAAGAGCCATGCCCAGCTGCCATCAGGTGCATTCTCCCTCTGCCATTAGAATTTAGCCTGTCATTCCTGGATGATGCAGTTCCTTACCTTCAGGGGACTACGGGAGTTCCTAATTGTTATAGCTGTTTCAGCTCTTAGGAAATTTTCTTCTTTTTCTGTATAGTCTTCCTTATGCAGTGAGAATTAAAAAAATTTATTTAATCATAATGTATTTTCTGTTGGATGCAGTGATTAACCTCGTGTATTTAACGCTGCTTCCTTCTCTGCTCCTCTATCCTCTCCTTGAAAAGAAGAGTTCGTTCTCAGGCCTGTCATGAATAATGAATTTTCAACCTGTGAACTCTGTCAGATTAGCTTATGCTTTGTGCTAAGTTTTTTTCCACAGTCTCATGCTTTGGAATAATGTGCTAAATAAAATTTAGGGATGGAACTGAATCTTTAGGAAGCAATGATCCTTAGGTAGATTTTTCATTCCTTTCTCAAAGGCAAAGACCTCAGGTTCTTGCTTGGGTCTTTTCTTTCTTTGTTCCTTTTTTTTTCTGAGCACATGTTTATTCTCAGTACCTTCAGACACATAGAAACAAAGAGAAGAGGGGAAAGAAAGGAAAAGGGTGAGAAACATCTTGAGCTTTACAAGCACACAGACAATAAGGTTAATGGATGCACCAGCATTTTGCATATCTGTGCTATACCGTTAACATTATCTCAGTGTTGCCATTTAAGAGCTGTTCTGGGACATTAGTTTCCTGTAAGAAATACCCCACCTCATCACTGACCTTATTTTTTGAACATGTTACATCTAAAGGGTTGAAGGTAATGAATGGGAACTAATTTAATCTGAGCAGTTGTGATCCTTGGATGAAGCTGTTCTGACTGCATCATGACTTTCCAGGTAGCGTCAAGATACAAAGTTTTGTGTAGATTTCAAAACTGTCATCAGTTCAAATTGCTGTGACAACACATCGAGTCAAGTGAGGACGTTCCAAGCGTCTTCCTTAGCCATCCTGACAAAGCTGCTATGTAGCTTCCCCAAATGCTGGTGTTCATTTCTTGGTCAAATCAATCTGTGTTACAAATGTGACACAAATATCATGCCAGAATTGAGATTACTAATTTCTTTTTTTTTTTTTTAATGCTGTTTTTATTATTTCTCCTTCAAATTATGTCTGCAGAGAAAACCTCTTTAAAAATGTAAGTAGGTTCTACTCTCATGCTGTACTTCATTAATTTTATGTGGTTCCTCCTTACATCTGTGTTAGTATCAAAAGAATGAGGTGTATTACTTTTGGAACATGGGAACCATTCTGAACAGGTTATGCTTTGCCTCTAGCATATGCTCACAACCCAAACTAAACATGTTTTGATATCTAAAAGTGTAATTAAGAAAAAGTTCCTTTTTTATTATCTCCATTTTATTGACCTTTGAAAATGCTAATGCTGAAATATACAGTAAGAGAGTAAATTCATTTTGCTTGTAGTCCAAAAGAATACGGATAATAAAGAATCCCTCTGCAAAATTAAGTAGTTTGTTAAAATATCTATGTCCTAAGCAGAGATTGCTGAGTGGTTTAGTAGCTATTGTGGGACAGTGATGAGGGTTTCTTGCTTAGATAATCAATTTACTACTAATGATGATTTCTTCTTTTAGGGAGGAGAAGTAGCATTAGAGAAAAATACGTTTTCTGAAGTTTGTAAATTGCTTTATAGTTAATAGTTATATGCAATAGTGATTAAAAAGATTGGGCTAGAAAGAAATATTGATTAAAAATATTGGGCTTCTAAAAATATAATGTTTTCTGGGGTGGAGACATATGCAAGCATATTGTACTATATCTGAAAAAATGCAAAGATCTGTGAAAATATGGAACTTAATTACTTGAATTTAATAATGTATTTTCTTGTGTCTGTGATCTGACGTTCAAACTGCTTAAAAAACCTCATGTCATATATATGATCCTGTATGTATCTGCATCTCACTTGTTTTCTGAGTTCCTCATTCCTCTTTTAAGGAGCAAAATTTGGCAGGGACCATGTGTTTTTCAAGTTACCTTTCATTTGTTACTGGATTGCATTGTATAGCCCACCTTCACTAGGAATTGACATTAAATATGATGCCAATTACATGGTGATATGGATACGGAAAAAACCCTCACAGATCATATGGGGAGTGAAAAAGACAAAGAGCTGCTTAGTCCTGAAGTGGGATGCTTCAGTGATATCAGAGAGGAAAAAGGTTTTAACCTGAAGGAACATAAGTAGTGTGGCATGGAGATGGGAATAGGCTTGAGGGTACAGAGCTGGGAAACTATCAGTCTGGAAATAATGGGGTTACAAGAGTAAAAAAATATGTGAGAAGGCTTGGACATACATTTCAACTGTGGGTGCTTGGACAAGTAGACTTTTCTAACAGCTTTTGGCTAATTCCATTAGCAGATTTTGAACACAGCACTCTGAAAATAAGTGGTTAAACCAGCAGTGAAAAAACCTTATTTTTCAATCTACATAGGATAATCCTCATGTTTCCAGGACAGAGAATCTCCCACACTGAGGCAAGCAGTAGCAGAACTGTGGGATCTAAAAATAAGTGTTTTGTTTCATGAAGTTTTTGAGAGAGCTGACAAGGAAAAGCTCTTCTACTTTGCCTAAAAACAGGTAGCAGGTCTCACAGTAGTCTAGGGAAAGGAGAAGAGAGAGAAAATAAAATGGCTCTTGCATTTTAACTACAGACAAGGGGAAACAGATGTTGGCAGAGTTGAGTATTCAACTGCTGCTCATGATATGTTTCTTGCTATATTGTGTCCCTGCAATTGGTAGCCATAGCACATAAGTTCCTGCACCTTGGGCCTGGAGCAAAGTTAAAACAATAAAACAATAAAAATAAAAAAATAGGGAACTCATGGGAACAACCAGATCTTGGTTGTGTTTGAAGGATCAAAGAACATCCACAATAGGTGGCACCAAAAGGATGAGATATTGGACAGCTTGGTGAAGTGACCATTCAATTACCCAGCTTGGCAAAAGAACTAACTTTGAAGGTGTCCTAAAGTGAGCTGCCTTCATTATAATGCTAGTTGCTGTGGTTTTCCTTTCCTTCTTTTCAGAGGGGAAAGGAGAGCTTTTGGGTTTGTGTGTTTATTCAGATAGAACTGTACTGAGGGAAGAGTGGGGAGGCCTTGAGATAATATATGTAAAGGAACATGAAATGAGCTCTGGGGTTTGTTCTACCTCCTCACCAGCAAAAATTTATGCCAGGCTCAGATTCTCCAGACTTTGTGTCTGAATACTTTCAGCTAGCTTAAAGCAGCCTTGAGGGCTGTCAGGGAGGAGAGACAGTCACACAGAAACTAGAATTTGATTACTTTGGATACTGAAGCACACTGAAACCTGCTGACTGTGAGCAAAGACATTAAAGTAGATTAAGATCTCTTCCCTGTTTAACTCTCCTCTTGTCCATTTAACTGTTCAGACCCATAGCTTTTCCATCCTTTCACTGGGAATAAAGCAGCACATTATTCTGCAGAACATCACTCTAATCAGCCTATTTCCCCTTCTGTCCCCTGTCCCTGTTTCTGGCTAGAGTATGACCTGTGAAAAACCACAGTACAGCAAACCAACTGCCAGCTACATAGCAAATGTCTTTCAGACATGCTTAGGATAAACAGAAACACATTTTTTTAAAAGGTGGAAAAAGCAGACATAATGCAGTGTATTGTGTAAATTCTAGAGATTAAAAGTTTTTCTTGTACAGTTAGGAAACGGCAAAAAACCACCAGTGATACAATGAGACTTACATTCATAGTACTACTACTAATTAATGTGTGAAGTATTCTGAAAAAGCTTTTGAATTATGTATGATATCTCATTGCTTAACTGGAGACTAAAGACCTTGGCTTCTAATTCTGGCAAAGTTCTTCATTATGCAGCTTTTGGTAAATCACTGCCTTCCAGTTTACCCTTTAGTGTCAACGAGGACCACCTGAGGCAGAATTCATATTGAGACAACATCCCAGTACTGGTCTTTCTCCCAGATAAAAAAGTCATTTCTAAGTCACACTTGGTTTTAGTGTTAGGACAAACCATAGGTCTCTGCATGCTGTGCACACAGGCACAGCGCAGGTGTGTGTATGTGTAGGCAACACCTCTCCTATGTGATATAAAGCAACCTCAGTGAGATGCTGCTTCCTGAACCATCATGCTTCTACTCTAAGTCATTGCTTGCACTTGCAAGGGAAGCTCTCCAGTACTTAACAGACTGGATAAGGCTGGGTGGCATTTTGTCCATTATGCAAATCCTGTGCTTTCTTCCCCAGTAGAACATGTCTGCTGCAGATCAGTACATTGAATGTATGACTTTGGATCAGATTTATTAAGTCCTTCAGGCCTGCATCTGCTTATTATTGCATTTGTGTCACAAATCAGACCTGACTGGATCTAGAACTTCCTATAAGGAGGAAGTGAAAAACTGACCACTAGCTGCGCCAAAGTGTGTTCACGTGTGCCTTCGTGTGTGTATGGTGGCTAAGGCAGCAAATAAGTATGTTCTGTTATTTCCATCTAAATACAAAGAAACACACTGCTGATTTTATCTGACATTTTTAAATGGCGAAAGGTCACAAGACTGTGATATATACATATCTCACGTACACAGCCATTAATAAATCATTATTACACAGTGTTGTATTTAAAACTCAGACAAAGTTTTGTCAATGCTTTAGTTTTCTTTTCAACCCTATTTTTATTTCTATCATTTCCTAACTCCAGTGCTTCTGGCGTCCTGTTGGAACAGAAGGTGTGCGCATCACAGTGGCATTGGTCACCATAGTTACAGGCTGCAGAGAAGAAGGAGGGAGATACTGCTCTTATCTCTGCAACTTTGGGGAAGTGAAATTAGATATATTATAACCTGAAAGAAACATATTAAAGGGAGACAACTGAATCTATGTTGTGCTGGTTTTCAGTGATGTGTTTTGAATTACAACCATCTTCTGGGTGATTCATGCAGCAGACCATTACTTGAAAACAAGGCATTAGTGATTAACATTCATTGCGAGTAACAAAAGGCAGAAGTGAGTGTGTATGCTTGCTGGAACAAGATGAGCTCAATGCAGAGTCAGACTCCAAAGCCCACACATCACAGCCCACACAGCACTGGGATGATGTGTACAGCACAATCAACTTAACTTGCCCATCTTAAACGAAATTTTCGCATCCAGATTAACCCCATTCACTACTTCAGGGAGTGGTTTACGTGCCTCAAGAACAGAGCAGGAAGAGAGGCAGGGAGAACAGTGGGGGTAGGCTGTGGCAAAAAAAAAAAGAGTGTAGTGCTGTGATCTATTCAGAGAAGCTGTCAAATGCAGATCACCTTCTGGTGTCTGTGCTGACATGGATCCTGTTTGCTCTTAATGAAAATGGAAATACTCAGAACCTCTGACGTTTGGGCTGTTCTCCTCACAGTGTCTTCCACTTCTTCCTCTGGAGATGCATGCTCTGAGCGAGGCGGGTATCATCTCATGTAGTGAACAAGCACAGAGCTTTCATGTGCAAGTCAAGTGCAGCATCAGCAAGGCCTTTTCTACTACCTACTGCTTTAATACTACCCTCTTTGCTTCTCTGTGCTTTCTGGCCTAAACTCTGGCTGTTGCCTGCAGGGCTAATCATTGCTTGAGTTGTTCTGTAGAAAAGCAAGTAGCCATCTGATCAGAGGTCCCTGAGACCCATCTGCAGTCAGGTGTATAAGGAGGAGAATGACTTCCTCTATGCAGCTGGTCAATGGTTGCCTGAGACTCACCCAGTCATATTCAGGCTCTTTCAACAGCTCTGTGGGCAAGTGTCCTGTCTGATATTAGTGCTGAAGCTGAAGCATATTTGCTGCTCTTTCTCTTCCCTAGTGACATTTTGATCAAACAGCATTATCTTTGGTAATTAGAGGGGAAAAATCCTTTAACTTCCACTCCTGTTACACTGTCACCACTGTTTTACCAGTCTGGAGCCAGCTGCAGGGCCATGTAAGCAGCCACAGACTGCTCCAGGCTGCAGTGTAGGCCTGAGAAAGCAAACATGGTTGAGCTGAATTTCTTTTTAATTTGAACCACATGTTTGGATGGCCTTAAAAAAAGAAAACACCTCTAAGCAGAATGGGCAGCATTGCCTGTTTTCTGTGGATTTGGGGTTACGGTAACCATATTTTGGCCTGGTGGGAAAAGCAATGACAATTTTGTTAACTTGAGCTAAAAAATATTCTGATGCAGAACTTCCATGTCATTTGGAAATAACAGTATAATTAATACCATGAAGTCTTATCTGGTAACATGTAGCAAAACTATTTCTTTCTTGCTGCCTACTTAGGGATAAAGGAGTTTTTCATATTGTACAAATCATAGAATGGTTTGGATGGGAAGCAACCTTAAAGATCATCCAATTACAACACCCCTGCTACAGGCACGGACACCTTCCACTAGACCAGGTTGCTCAAAGCCCCATCCAACCTGGCCTTGAACACTTCCAGAAATGGGGTATTCACAACACTACCAGGCTCCTCTCTGGGTACTCTCCAAAATGTCTCACTGAGTAATGATCTGCTTCACTCCTATTGATAGATAGTCTCCATGGAATAGCCAATTTCTGTCGTTACCTTGAGCAGCAATGTAAGAAGTTTCAGTGCACTACAAGTTGAATTTTAAGTATGTATCCCCAAAGTTTTTCTTTATTATTTATTATTATTATTTATTATTATTATTCCAGTGAGGCACTGGAATGGGTTGCCCAGGGAGGTTGTGAATGCTCCATCCCTGGCGGTGTTCAAGGCCAGGTTGGATGAGGCCTTGGGTGACATGGTTTAGTGTGAGGTGTCCCTGCCCATGGCAGGGGGGTTGGAACTAGATGATCTCAAGGTCCTTTCCAACCCTAACTATTCTATGATTCTATGATTATTTTCAGCTGAAATTGCACACAAAATTATGAGCTTTTTTCAAGCAGTTTAAAAGGTAAGGTAAATATTTCTGGATAAAGAGAAAAATGATGAAACCTTCGGGAAGACTGACACTGACATTAATGGCTGAAAAAAAGAAACTCCCTTGTACCAGAAGATACAGGACACTGACATTTGCTTTGATTGTCTTCATTACTGTGCTGAGGCAAGTTGAAGTAACTGAAATTTCTCTTCTCACACTTATTTTCATTTTATACAACTAAAACCACTTTTTTTTTGAAAACAAATATATATTTAGCAATATTATAAAGTTCTACAGTTTGTCAAAAGGTGGTTTATTAAGAAATTCCAAAACTTGAAATTACATTTTGTCCCCTTTTCAACTTCCAAGTTCTCTCTCAGAAGTTTTGACTTTAACCAAGAGAGAAAGAATAACCAAAACTTCAAACTTGCTAAACTAAAGAACGTAAAGAAGCTAAGAACAAAAATTATTGTAACTTCATTTTCATCAAGATATTTTTGGAAAGCAGATTACAGTTCTCAGTTCTCAAGGTAGTGCTGTATTAACATGAAGGTGATGGTACAATTTGTCCTAGTGGTGCTTCTGAGAGCATAGGCAGCCTCTTTGCTCACAGAGGAGCCCAAAACAGACGTGAGCAGGCAGAGATAGCAGGCCTTGGCATTGGCTAGTGTAAGCCAGGGAAGAAAGTATTTAAACACAATCCTTATTAAAACTACAGGGCTGTATCTTCAACAGAAACTGCTTATGCTTTGGGTTTGGGGATGGCAGTGAATATTATTTTCTATACATATATCTTTTTTTCTACTCTGTTTCTTTTTGGCAAAACCAAACAAACAATACTTATTTGTGTGCTGCCAAGCTATTGCAATTTGTCTCTAAGAATTGTAAAGTTACCAGAAATTTGTGTGCAAAATTTATTTTTGTTTACCCCAGGACCTAAGCAATTATGGGCTCACTATTTTACTGCCAGTTGCCCCAGAATTATTCCTGTGCACAGTTCAAAGACAGCTAGGAAACTATTTAAACAGTCTTAATATAATATTCCCACCACAGGCTGGGTCCTCAGAAAATCACAGAGCTATAGCAGTTCCATCTTTAGCACACAATGACTAGGAGGCCTTCTGCTGCTCCTACAGTTCTGTCAAACATATTCGATCAATCTTCATAACTTAATGATATCAGCTTGACAGTGTTTAATGAAGATATTTAATGTTGTCTGATGGGTCTTCAGTAATATTTTCTCCAAAGTGTCTAGACCAGTGGTAATAATAGATTCTTAGAAATCATTTTGTTGGCAAGAGTGACTTGTATCTCACATGTAAGCCCTGACGGTTTCCTTTTAGGAGAAGTACCTGTCTGTGCTGTATACTACAACATCGGATTAAACTGCTGGAAAACTCTAACTGGCTTAGCTTTGGGAAATCAAATTGCTAAACTAGACCTCTTTTTTTGTTTGTTTTTATTCATGGCTTTGGGGTGTGTTAGCGAAGAGGAAAATTATACACATGGCAAAAGAAAGGGAAATTCCTGAAAAAATACCATTTTTCAGTATCTAGTGTCAGTGTAGAATTGGTATTCATCATTTTAACCAGTGAATGAGATTGCTACAGACACCAATATCATAAATATATTTGTTGTTCTACAAGTTTTGTAACTATTTTGGCAAGCATCTTCATGCCTATTCCTATCTCCAGTCTGTAGGTCAAATGCTCCCTTGCAGGATCCTGTGCAGTCAAATGTCTTCTGCCATTCCTTCTGCTGCTGCTGCATTTTCCTCTTTCCCCTCCTCATTGTCCTGTCCCTTTGGCTTGCCACTTCGTTTGTCCTTTCCCAGCAGAAGTTTGTTTTTTCACTGTCACTTCTCCACTCATAATGCATGAAGATGGGTCTGAGTGAAGAATGTGTTTTTTACTACATTTAAATTATCTGTAAAAAAAGCCAGATGGGATATTCCAAATGTAGACAACAAATGATGTTCAGAGGAGGCTTCCCTGGGACTGTTTCAAATCAGTAGCAGTATAACCCTTAATTCAGGACTGCAAATCAACTTTCTTTATCTTCTGAGCATAAGCATTTGGAAGGATAATTCTGTTCACCAGGTCTTCTGTTTTTAAATTTCTTCAAATTCTTACCCTTTATTTACCCTTACCATCTTTACAGCTTTTATGGATAAACATGTCTTCTTTCACTTCCTTAGTATGGGAAACACTAGCAATACAACCCCATTTTAGTATGAATACAAAGGTTGTATCTTAGAAAAAGAGGCATCTATACTACAGTACTGTATTCTTAGCCTAAGGTCTAAGTACATACCACAAAAAAACAGTAGTCTTTGAAATTTATTATCAGTGGGCCTGAAAATATCCCAGAGGCACTATTCATTTTTGGCTTATATGTCTCCCCTCTGTCAGCTGTGTTGGCCGCAGTTATTTACACATCTTTAGGGAGAAACAGATGTCAGCAATAAAGGCAATAATAGAGCTGATTCAGTTTTTAGCTATTAGCCAAGATCTGCAAGCAGATATCTTGATGATACTCTGCATTTGCCATGATAAATGTGAAAACATTTAATGTGGAAAGGCTTCAAGAAAATGCAGTTATTTCTAGAGAGATTAACAGTAACTGGACTACAATCACATTCAAAACCATTTTGTTTTTCCTTTGGCAAAGGTCCATATTCACCTTTTGAAAAACAATGGTATCACCTAAAGACTGCACACATCCAGGGATCCTCCCTTGAAAATGGCATCAGTGTGAATTCCATTTTGGTGGCGTTTTTTTACCGTCCTTTATTTTTGTTGTTCTTGTTTGGGTTTGGGTTTTTCTTTTTAATTTTATTTTTATGAGGGATGGAATTGTAGTGAGAAAAATTAGTTGCACATAATTTGAATAAGTAATTATCATACTCGGTGCATACCAGTGTTGTGTGTGTTAAATACTACGAGATCCGTTCATGGAAATATTACCAGAAACAAATTCAGTTTTAATAGTGTGTTTATTCTTCCCTTGGAGCTCAAGTTCTCTGTGAAATGAGTCCTCTGTGAGCCAGCTGCAGCAGTCATCCAAGGCATTTACTTGGGTTAAGCAGTAAGTTGAGACAAGTGTGAAGTAGCTCACTGGCTGCTGCTGGCCCTGAGATGGAAGCTGCAGAACCAAGGTAAACATCAGCTCTACTGGCTGCCTTGGAAGGAGCTGCAGGCAAAGCCCAGGGCAAGCAGAAAGGGTAAGTCAGACTTTTCACTACTTGCCATTGGTTTTGATATGAGAAGTGCTGCTGCTGATCCCTGCAAGGCAGAAATCACATGCATTCCCAACATGAAGCAAAGTAATCAACTGACAAAGCGATATCAACTGAGAAACCATTAGCATTCTAGTGACTTGGAGGTTTCATTAAAATCGGTCACTTACTAATTGTTCACTGGAAATTTAAGTAAAATGTTGTAGGCTTTTTCCATGGCTGAAAAGTTAGGACACCCTCTTCCCTGTATTCTATAAACAAAATTAAAAATAAAGAGTAATAGATTTTTCTCAAGAGGCTTTAAGACCTCCATTTGCAATCACTCCCTTTGCTATTATAGTAATCCCAGTACCAGCATTTAACTTTTCTTTCTCTGTACCTCCTTTCCAAAGAAGCCAGCACAAACCCAACCTTTTTTAAGTGTGAAGTCTATTACCTGTGCTTCTCTTGTCAGTTCCCTGAGTTTTTAGATCGTACTTCCTGATCAGACTGTTTTCTGTTAATTAGTTTTGCTACCTCACCCTCATTAGCCAGTTGTGCTCCCTGATAATGACTCCATTTATGGATGGCTAATAATATAGAAACTGAATAAGAGAGGGCTTATTCTCTGAAACAGGGTACTGCATATATTTCAGCAAGAAGAGGGAAAATGATTAATGCAATACAGATTTTATAAATTTTGTGTTTTCTTCAGAATTTAGGCAGGCTCAATTTATCTCTGGGTTAGACCTAGCTCCTTGATGACCAACTTATGATAAACTTCTTTGGAAATATTCTTTCTGGCTCTCCCCCAACCCTACACTGGAACATAGTAGTCCTAGTGAGGCGTGAGGCAGGATGTCAAAGGAGTCTACCTTGATATCTGGTGATTGGATAAGCAAACTGATGTAGGGGTACCTGGAAAGACATCTCTGTTCAATGCTCCACTGCATTAACTATTTATGCATTAATAATCAACAATTTCTTTTGTAATATTCATACAAATAATACAGATATGTTCATCAATTTTCACAATCATGTTTTGTTTGTTTGATAATGGAGTGTAAAATCTTTGTAAGCCTGGAAAATACACTGTAATTTGCCTGAAATGCAGTCAATTTCTTCTGTCCTCTTATACTATGTGACACTGTGTGATGATGTCCAGTTGACTTCTCCAGCTGTTAGATGAAATTTCAGTTTGCACTGGCTTATCTACATTATCTGGCTCCAAGCAGTTCTGTGATATGTTTTTGATAGTGTCCATCAAAATAAATCTGTACCTTCAGGCAGCAAATGAAGATTGATTGGTGCCAAATACATTGTACATTTACAGGTAGTGAGTGGGCTGTCAATGCATGTTGATAATGGGGAATTGGTTGTTAGGGAGTAGGAATTTAATAATGCCTGGAAACTATCTACTAGCAATAATGCTGGAAATAAATAACTACCTGAAATTCCTCTCCAGCGGAGAGCTGTCTGGCATGGATTACGAGAACTTTGTTATTGAGACTATTGAAATTGAAGTATCTTACATCTTCTGATATATACAAGCTGTCCGAGGATCTTATATCTGGTAGGGGCAGTGAATTACAATTCTTTCAATAAATCTAATACTGAGAATTGGTGTGTAACTATTTGACCTAATGAACAAATACCATAGTATATGTGACACAAACACACCAACATGCTTCATCCATAGCCTGTCTCATGGGCCAAGTTACTGTACTATTTCCATGGTACTACAAGACTAAATTGCATCTACTCACTCCAACACCTTAGTTTGCCAAATAGATCTATGACAGACTGTGCTACTGCAACCTGTGCTGAGTGGTATGTTTTTGCTCACTTGGCATTCACTGCAGCAAACTTATCTGAGAAGCAAAGCAATACAGATTGTACATTTTATTAACACAGTCTGGACCTTTAGACAGTCTGGAAACTTTATATTAAAGCAGTCTTTTTTTTACCATAATAATGAAATGTAGTCACTGACTGGTTTTATCTGTTTGTGTAGTGTCAAATTTAATAAAAATGCAATTATTTGAGACAGGCAGCTTTCCCAGAAATCTGTTTCAATATTCAGATAATCATATCATGTCGTCTTTCACTGTCAAGTCACAACTGAAATCCATGGTGTTCACTCCCAAACTACAAAAGGATTTGGGATTCCTGAAACTACACTGAATTTGGGATTCCACATAGCCAAGGAAGCACATGTAGCCCTTGTTATGCCAGGTTTGCTGCTGTTATGCCCTCTTCAAAATAATTCCAAATAACTTCTGAGGATGTGTCTTGACAGAAGCAGCTGGGGAAAACATGCACTAGAGGGTGAGTTAGAAGGATTCTAGTTGGAAGTTTTGTTGCATATCAGGAATAAGGATTTCTTTCTAGCATTTTGGTTGAAAAACGAATAAAGGCTTCCGGTGCTACATTGCAACTGAATAATGTTCTCTTAACCAGTGTACTGCTTCAGCTATTTTTATCACTAAAAATATGCTATGTCTAGGCATATTTCATAGCATAGTAAGTGACTGGATATTTATTGCTATTTTATGATGCAGCTTCACCTAACAGGTAGAGAAAAACATGCAGAAAGTGTTGTGATATCAAGCTGGTCCTTTACACCATAAGCAAGTTCAGTTCAGAGCCTTGATCAATGAAGGATTTTCATTGCTGATAAGTTTAATGAAATACAGGCTAAGCTTCTTATGCCAGAACCCAGCCTTTTTAGTAAAAAGTTTAAATCCTACAGTAATTTCTACAACTGGAGTTTAAGTAAGAACTTTCTTTTTAAATGCATTAATTTAGTAACCCACTAACAGTTTCTGAAGTACTTTATCTGAATTCTACTACTTTTTCTTCAAACAAGGTCTCCTTTTTGCTACATTTTGTGAAATTCTGTTTGTCCAGTTTTCATTGATCCAAAGCATAAAATTCCTCTTTTTACTTCTTTAAAGAACTTTTTTCCATTCTTTCAAAATATCTTCAGGAGCACTCAGATAACTCAGAAATAGATTCTCTTAGAACATCTGTCTTGCCATGAGCTTGCTCCTCAGTATAGGAAAAGTGGCTTTGACTCACTTGAAAAAAATGTCTTAGAGGTTGCAAAGTTACTGTTTAAGAAACTCTCACTGTGCATGTGCAATAGGTGACTTTCCATGAAATCAGCAACAGGCTTTCACAAAGTCCCAGATGTGGAGGGACACAACATCCCACTGGTGTCAGATAAAAGGTTTATTTTATTTTATTTTATTTTGCATTATTGGAGTTCTTATTTTGTCTCATTCTCACATGCCTCATGTCATTTTACCTTTTAAAATATATTAAAGGTATCCAGATGTTTTCAGTAAGTAGAATGCAGTACAACCAAGGAACGAACCCAGTGTACATTGCATTTCATAATTTCATTTTTTATGGGAATTTAAGCTAATGCAAGGTCTAACACTTGCTCGTTTATGTGTGGTGCATGCTATGGCCTTGACTTTCAAAAGCAGTTTAGAGGGCTTCTTTTCAGCAACATTTTTGAAGGCTGAGAGCATCTGTCAGTCAAGAATACAAAGACTGTGGCTTGTCCTAATTGTTTCTGAGTGCACCAGCCTTGACTATATGAGTCTGCAACTTGACCTTTAAATGTGACCTTTTCATATAACAATCAAAAAGATACATTTATCTGGAAGCAAATCAAAAGTTTTATTTTAGTATGTATAGAGTGGGGAGCTAAGAGGAATTTCAGATTGTTGATGCTACCAGAGATTCAAAATAGAAACCATGCGAAGCACACTGGAAGAGTTTTACATCAGCATGTGACAGGCAGCAGCTTCTGTGGCTGGTCTGATGCACCATTTCACTTCCATTAGATATGAACTCATGATATAACAAATGCAGCAGGTAGGTTCACCATGTAGTTTCCATGCACTGCAGCTCAAGTACATGCTTTGAGGAAAGCAAAATAAAGCAGCACTAGGAATAATGATGGGCTGCATGTCCCACACCCACCCACAGAATACTCTGGAGGAATGCAGCCCGACTGCTACAGGCATCTCTACCAGTGAAGACCAAGGACTGATTCAGCACACTTCTGTTGGATTCCTCATCCAGAGCCCTTTTTTTCCTCAATCCCTATGGATAAGACTTCGGGAGATAAAGCTGTAAGACTAGCCATGACCATAATGTCAAAGTACCTGCTCCACATATGAAGGTTGTCTTGTGATTCTGCCTGGAAATGCATTTGTTCTGAATGGTGGATCTAGCCCTGGCAGTTAATGTTACTTAACTCTAATATGTTTATTCCCCACTTGTGTGCTGCCAGCCAGAGCACACTCAGCAACGCTTCAAAGTGAAACTTACCAGTGGAATATATTATTAATTTATTGCCCAGGTCCTAGGCTGGTTGGTATGTCTCAGACATAAATGTGATGGAACTATAGACTGTGCTTCCTGCAAAAAATGTCAAAAAACATGGAAACGTGGGACATGATACATATGAGCGCCTGAAGAAGAATTGACTTTCCATCTATTGACATCTTCTCTATGTTTCTTATGTTTCTGTTAAAAGAGGTCTGATCAAAAAGTTACAATTAGAAACACAAAAAGAGGGAAGACAGAGCTTGGTTGATGAGTAGGAAATTACAAGTGTTTAATTATATTAATTTTGCAAACAGAAATGAAAAGAGAGAAACAAATTTTAAAAGCTTTCATATCTTTGAAGTACCAGCAAATACAGATTGTTTCTTTTTTTGACAGAATACTTGAAAAGTGGTGAATTTTATGAAGAAAATGACAAAAAAGTATTTCCCACAGCTCAACTTGGTTTGTCTCATAGACATTTTTTAGCTGATCTAGATGGTAACTTGTTGATTAATATAATTAATGAGTACTAAAAGACCAACTCCTGCAAAAACGAAATAAAAGAAAAATGTATTTGGGTTACCTGTAGAGAAACTACATGGCATTGGAAAATAGTGACTAGCCTGGAGTTGAACTTTATGAAATTATTTTTATAGACAGATTTGCAAAAGTTTGTCTTCTTGACGTGAGATAAAGAGGTGTTATCAAAGGACCAAGATATTCAGGAAATTCAGGATATTTGCAGGGCAACTAAGATGATTAAGGGAGTGGAGCATCTCCCTTATGAGGAAAGGCTGAGGGAGCTGGGTCTCTATAGTTTGGAGAAGAGGAGACTGAGGGGTGACCTTATTAGTGTATATAAATATATAAAGGGGGAGTGTCACGAGGATGGAGCCAGGCTCTTCGCAGTGGCAAACAATGATAGGACAAGGGGTAATGGGTACAAACTGGAACACAAGAGGTTCCACTTAAACTTGAGAAGAAACTTCTTCTCAGTGAGGGTGACGGAACACTGGAACAGGCTGCCCAGGGAGGTTGTGGAGTCTCCTTCTCTGGAGACATTCAAAACCCGCCTGGACACATTCCTGTGTAACCTTATCTAGGTGTTCCTGCTCTGGCAGGGGGATTGGACTAGATGATCTTTTGAGGTCCCTTCCAATCTCTGGCATACTGTGATACTGTGAAATTTGAAGTTTCTACAGTTGGTAAATAGGAAGGCAAGAAGTGATGATCAGTACAAAGCCTTTGATTCTATTTTAAACTTGTGTAATCATAGGAACAAAGGACCTTTAAACACTTATTCTTAATGATATGGGAAATTTATATGAACTTGTGCCTTGAAAAAAAAAAAAACCAAAAAACAAACAACATAACAATCTGGATTTATTTCAAGCAGGGAGAATATAAGATTTTCTTCTTTTTATCTTCACATTCATTTTCTTTATTTTTAAACAGGATAAAGATAAGAATGGAGTAATCTGGTCTAGCTAAGATCACTGTGTTGGTATTTGCTTCTGATCTGGTTGCTTTGAACAACTTTGGGTTATGAAGAAAAAATTTTTTTTATAACTCAAGCAACATGGGGAATTGAGTCAAAAGTGTGCCATAAAATTTGTATTTGTCAAAGTTAGGATGCAAGTAAGAACAGTGAAATGTGATTAGCTGGCTCTGAGAATCTAGCTACAAATATTTGGGATGAGGGAAAGAAATAACTAGTTATAACAAGTCTTTATATATATGGGAGTAGTCAAGACAGATCTTTGCATGAACTGAAAATTCTGGAAGCCTCTCCACCCCTTTAGTAAAATTGGATATACCAAACATATTTGCAAAATCAAGGTTTAAGTAAAATGTTGGTAACACTGCTGCTAGGTCAACCTGCTTTCCTGATCCTAAATCAGGAAAAGCTGTCAAAAAATTATCACAATCTTCATAAATAGTTAGTTTAATTTTAGTCCTAGAAATGGATTAATTAACTGCACTGTAGATTTCTATTACCAGAGGTAAGGCATTTATCAATTAACCTAATGAAATGTTATTCATTGTATTAATTGAGATGAAAATATAGATCCAGAATGTATAAAAATGTGGATCTGGACTAGTGAAAAGGAAAGTCAAATATTTTCAAACCTTTTGACAACTGGATTGGCATCAGTCATTTGGGAAGCTTTTCATGAAGAGCTAAAGGAAGAAGAACAGTACCACTGAAAAATAATATATTCTAGGGAGACAAAGAAATAACAACTTGTGCAGAAAAAGCACAAGGACTGAATTATTTTTGAAGACTTGAATTAGCAATAAAGGGATAAGTAATTACAGAACTATTTTTAAAAAGTTCCTCATGGAGCAGATTCTCCTGCAAGGCATGCTAAAGCACATGAAAAACAAGGAGGTGGTTGGTGACAGCCAGCATGGCTTCACTAAGGGGAAATCCTGCCTGACCAATTTGGTGGCCTTCTACTCTGGGGCTACGGAACTGATGGACAGGGGCAGAGCAATTGACACCATCTACCTGGACTTGTGCAAAGCGTTCAACATTGTCCCACACAACACCCTTGTCTCTAAATTGGAGAGACATCAATTTGATAGATGGACCACTCGGTGGATAAAGAACTGGCTGGATGGCCACACGCAAAGAGTTGTGGTCAATGGCTCGATGTCTGGCTGGAGACCGGTAACGAGTGGTGTCCCTCAGGGATTGGTGTTGGGACCAGTCTTGTTCAACATCTTTGTCGGTGACATGGACAGTGGGATTGAGTGCGCCCTCAGCAAGCTTGCCAATGAGACCAAGCTGTGCGGTTTGGTTGATATGCTGGAGGGAAGGGATGCCATCCAGAGGGACCTCAACACGCTTGTCAGGTGGGCTGATACCAACCTTATGAAGTTTAACCATGCCAAGTGCAAGGTCCTACACCTGGGTCGGAGCAATCCCAGGCACAGCTACAGGTTGGGCAGAGAAGAGATTCAGAGCAGCCCTGCAGAGAAGGACTTGGGGGTGTTGGTCAATGAGAAAATGAACATGAGCCGGCTTCAGTGTGTGCTCACAGCCCAGAAAGCCAACTGTATCCTGGGCTGCATCAAGAGGAGTGTGACCAGCAGGTCGAAGGAGGTGATCCTGCCCCTCTCCTCTGCTCTCGGGAGGCCTCACTTGGAGTATTGTGTGCAGTTCTGGTGTCCTCAACATGAAAAGGACATGGAACTGTTGGAACAAGTCCAGAGGAGGGCCACGAGGATGATCAGGGAACTGGAGCACCTCCTGTATGAAGATAGGCTGAGAAAGTTGGGGCTGTTCAGCCTGGAGACGAGAAGGCTGCGTGGAGACCTCATAGCAACCTTCCAGTATCTGAAGGGGGATTATAGGGATGCTGGGGATGGACTCTTTATCAGGGACTGTAGTGACAGGACAAGGGGTAACGGGTTCAAACTTAAACAGGGGAAGTTTAGATTGGATATAAGGAAGAAATTCTTTACTGTGAGGGTGGTGAGGCACTGGAATGGGTTGCCCAGGGAGGTTGTGAATGTTCCATCCTTGGCGGTGCTCAAGGCCAGGTTGGATGAGGCTTTGTGTGGCATGGTTTAGTGTGGGGTGTCCCTGCCCATGGCAGGGGGGTTGGAACTAGATGATCTTCAGGTCCTTTCCAACCCTAACTGTTCTATGATTCTATGATCATAGGTATGCTTGACAGGAGTATTTTTTTCCATCAAAGGTTTGGGAACCTCAAAGTTTCCCTCAAAGGCTGGCTGTCCTGAGTGCTGGCAGGGAGCAGGAGGATATTTCCACACCTGCGTAGAATAGCAAGGATGAAGCTGCTCACACTAGCACAACTTCTCTGCTTTCACAGAAGCGGTGCAATTAATGTTTTTTTAATGGAAACTAAATTCTATAGCAGCTGGTGATCCAAAAATGCTGAACTAAAAAAATGGACTCTAATGAACTGTGCTATCCTCTTAATTTAGTTGGTCTACATAATTGCATTTCTACCTCCTACTCAGCTTAATAACTGCACTGATGCCCTATCTTGAAAACCCATCTTTGAGCCTTAATGGAAAGATTTAAATTATGCTGACCTACTATGCTAATGCTAGTGACCAATAGCATTTCTTCATCTTTGTTTATATTAAAGAACTGTCCATGTTGTTTTATTGTCACTTTAATTGGGATTTACCGTTATACTCAGTTCTTCCAGGTGTTGCAGAGATGAGGAGGATTGTTTTCGTTCTGACTGCTTGGGATAGTTAGAATTTTGATTTCTTCCTTTTTTTTTTGGCTTCATCAGTGTTTGAAGAGAAGTGAGCAATACCCTGTTGTTCTATAGATGATTCCTGGGTAGCAGCTTAAGTTTACAAAATAGTAACTTGAGACCAGCCAGCTGTTGAGGTCAGCTGTTCTCATGTCACATGGTGACATGTAAAGACAGTGTAAGGTCACTGATTTATACCGGTTGAGTGTCTGGCCTTATAAATCTGCTAATGAATCCGTATACCTGAGATCTACTCTTCTGGTGTCAGTGCTATGACCAACATCAGTGAACAAGTACAGTTTTGTCTCTGGGAAGGGCAAGGTCAAAAAATCATCCCTCCTGTTCAACAAAAAACACATTCTACTCTTGACCTTAAGACACATGGGGTTTTTTTCAGTCTGTTTCAAGACCAGTGATTAAAATATGGAATCTGAAAGGCACTTATGAACCTGCAGATCTAATGTGCTCTACAGGAAAAGTTTATAATTGCATGTCATCTTGGACCACTCTGCGTGTATCATAGTTCTGGTTACCTTTAATAACACCACCACTCACTCTGTTCATGCAACAGAGTGGTAAGCTCACAGACTGGGGTCACAAAGGCTGCAGTATATTTGTCTATTTATTTAATTTATAACTGAAGAGATTTTATTATTTTTAGTTTTCCAGAGCTTTGAAAAACTAGATATATAATAATTGAGTTACAAAAAGAGAAGTTGTTCAGCTTAAACCCCAGAAGGGTTTTTCCTTAATGGTGTTTTTCTTTATTATCTCTGCTTATCCTGCAATGTTATTGGAGTTATCACTGTAAAGAAAGCCAGGAAAAAATGCTGCTAATGTCAAACCAGTATGCCACAATTCCTGTCAAATCCCCTTCATATCAACGATACCAGCTTCACTGCCACTGAAATTTTGTCTTCTGTTGTACCTCTGTGATTCAGAGGTCATTTCAAGTCCCTCCCTTTTGACTTCTCCATGCAGAACTGAGCTGAAGTTTTGCCATGCATGATAAAAAGTATCTGCCATACAAAAGTATCTGCCAGAAATTCTGTCAGCTTTCTTCTCACATGTATCTGTAGTCACATGGGCAGACTGAACAACAGTTTGTGTTCATATTCACTGCCCATGAAAGTAACACAGAAATCTCATCAACTTACAACATGGCTTTATGGGATACTGTGAAATATTCTGGGAAATTATTTGCTGCCATAGCAAAGCTATTGAGATCTAAGGCTGGAGTCCCTTGACAGCTTTCTTTACCAAAGTTTTCTTTTACTGGAACAAATCCATTGGTCCCCACAGGGTGGTAATGATGGTACAGTTCCTTAGATGACCATGAACTTCCATCAACTCAAATATTTTTTGAACCATGAAGCTGGGATATCAAATGCAATTGCAAATGGAGACCTTCCAGTTTCAAAAGAAAAAGCGTTTTAAGCAAGCTCTAGAACAGTCCAAGGTAGCCGCAGACAATAGCAAATAATTTTTCTGAGAGAGGAAAAGCACAATAATATTTCAAGCCATGAGGAACAGGCATGGCTCCTGATTTGAAAAATAATTACCTCATGTCATGGAACAGAAAACCAATAACGTTTTTCTTAGCATTTCAATGCATGAGTGAGCTTTTTATATCCTTAAGTGGTATGACCACACAGTGTACATGAGATGCTCACTTATATACAAATGTCTCCACTTTAAAGTATCAAGTAGCTGGCCTAAACGCAGGAAAGGCAGAACATCTCAGGGGGATGGGGAAGGGGGCTCACCTTACTGTCCAAATGCCTGGAACCAGGCTCAGCAAAGCTCCTCAGAACACTGTGAGACAAAGCAGCTATGAAAGCAGCCCCTACTATGTCAGATCATCCTAAATATGCAAATCATCTAGTTTCAAGGGAAAAGAATATATATATATATGTGTGTGTGCGTATATATATAGTCCTCATTAGTAAATGCAGCCCTGGTGATGTGAAGAGGCTTGTGTTAACTTATTTTATAGATGGATTCGGCCTTGCAGTATGTGTGCTTGGATGCTAAAAGAAGCGTCAGGTTTTTCCACAGAGTGCATAATTTTTGCAAGTTTTATAATTATTTCAGGCTGATGATCTCCTGATTATACCATGTCCTTTTGCTGCAGAAGTTGTTGATCTTTGCAGGCAAAAAAAACCCCAAAACAACAACAACAACAAAAACCAAAACTGCTACGTGGAGACCGAGGTGCTGTTATTTTGCAGTGACAGGAAAGGTGCACCTGCATGTGGGTTTATTCTTATGCGACACATAATTGCTTAGAAATTATTTTTAAAACTGGGCTGAAACAAATCACAAGGACGACTCAGAGAAGCTGCCATTTGACAAACCTGCTTGCAGGGAAAGCTGAAGGGTGTAGGGACCATAGCTGCAACTACTGAGGCAGAAGGAGAGCGGGGAACAGAGCATCACCTGCCTGGCCCACTCAGCTCACATTAGTGACTAAACCACTCTGCCTTCAATGTCAGATGCTTCCCCACTGCAGCATGTAGTGGGCTTACACCCATAAAGAAATTCTGGTTGAGGAAAATCTTTCTGGATGCTCTGTAGACCTACCTCATTGCTTCTTATTGTAGGTTGCTGACACTATAGGCATTTATAAATCTCCATAATACCAGACATTATCTCTACTTATAAACGTTCCATCACTAACATTCTTAGACCATCATGACTACAGCAACATTATCCCCACTATATAATTTGTGTTTGCAGTGCTTTGTGTCAACAGTTGCTTGTGCTGCTGGCAGTCTAAACCAGGAGGTTTGGATTAATGGCCTTTTAAAACCCAAGCATACAAACGTCCCTGTGCCTGTCTTTATTCTGGGCTATCCAGGCACTCCATACAGTGATCCTGTCCCACCACTGCACTGAGCAGAACTTCCAGAAGTGAAAACAGCAAGTCTGGGAAAAGAGCCTCTCTCATATACTGTCCTCCAGAGGGGAAAGTGCAGAAGGCCATTTACTTGTGCTGGTTCCCTCTGCCAGGTGAGCTCCTGTCACCACTTTATTTGCTGTCTGTGTTTGTGGAGGACAAGGTCATGGGTTCTGCTGCTGATTCTGCATGTGTACAGTTGGGTGATATACACATTAAGTTATCCCTTCAGTAAAATTCCCTGGACCCAGACTTCTTTGTTTATCCTCTATTATGCCCAGCTCTCAGAGAAGCAAAACTTTCTATTATGCTTAAGAAACACTTTTCAGCTTTTCATCCAAATCAAGAATCCATTACATTGTGTTCCCCATTTCCTACACAAACAGTTGATGTGCAGCTTCAGGTATGCAGGATTCAAAGGCATCTACTTTATTTCTCACACTCTGGATATTGCAGTTGGGATGGTAGATTGAGAGGACTGGCAGCCCTTTCTTCAGTGAGAATTGATAATTCCTAAGTGAGATAATTTCTTTGTCATGTATTCTGTGGGTATCTGACATGACAGACAAATGCCCTTCCTGCTGCCCCTTTCACACTCACTAAAATAAAATGTGATTCCTCACCAAATAACCACTGCAGTACATTCAGGCATATATCTGCTCTGGATGAGAGTTAAGAGCTTCAACTCCAAGAATTACCTACCACATTAACCAAGGAGCTCCTCATGCCAGATCTCATTTTACTGAGGCTCTCAGTGCTGGTGAGAAATGAAATATTTGGAATAACCTGTTGATATGACCTGTTGAAGATTTTGGTCTGCATTTTGGTTTGCGATGGTTTTGCTTTAAGTCCAGCCTGGTACTCAAAGTGCCTTTAAGCAATCCTGCATTGCTTTAGGCCATGTACAAAGTACAAAGAGTTCACTGCTGCTGCTGTGCTATTCACATAGTGACCCTTTCCTTTTCACCCAGAGAAGAGAAAACACAGTTTAGACTGAAAGCTGCAGTTCTTGAACTGCAATATGATGCAAAAGACACTGCCTTTGCCAGCAATCTAAAAGTCACAGGAGAAGCTTATTTCATCAGCTACACTGATAATCAAGCCAGAACATGTCTAGAACAAATAATGTGTCCAGTTTCACAATGATACTTTAAATTATAATTAGCCTTTATAAGAAGTAAAGATGCCATCAGAAGGACTATCTTTTAAGCATATGCACAGGTCTCTTATGTTTAGTCAGCCATGATAAACTATCATGGAGTTCATCTGGCTGCAAGCAAACTGAAAAAATATGTTTTTACATAAGGCACAAAAACTCTGTGTTGCAACTAAAAACCTGAGTTATTACTTTTATCCCTGAAGGTTGATTGTTGTTTAAAATTCTAAGTTATGGAGTTTTATACACTTTGCAATACAATTTATTCAGTTATTCACTTCGTAAATTTTCAAATGCAAGTATCAGAATCTGTTCAAGGATACTATGGAAACAGACTGATTCAATTTAAAGAGAAAGCAACTAATCCCCATAGAGCTGTTCTTCTATAATTATGTACTTACAGATTTGGAAAATCACAAGTAAAACTGGGAAAAATGTTCAGTTAATGTGAGTTAGTCTAATTTATCATTGATATTAGGACAGTCCCTAGGAATTCTGAATGATAAGCTGTAACTTACTGTGCAACGCAGTGTCCTACAGAAAATAACAGGACAATGCCCATCCAAAATGGCTTGCTGTCTACATAGCCAAGACTCAAAGAAAGGTGCATGAAAAAATGTTATCTTATCCACTTTCAAATATGATGCCAAGACAGAAAATTGAAGTTTCTTAGCCAGAGACATTGGGAAAATCTGAGGAAGAACTTGCAACTGAGCTAAAGAACTCTCCTCAGAAATTTTCCACTGGACTGCCTTGTACTGGAAAATTGGATTTTCTATGTATGTGGCTTTTTCCTCTTAACAAGCACCTCCTTTTCACATTTTTTTTTCTATGAATTAAAAATGGAAAAAGCTGACGTTATTTATTTTTCAGATAAAACAGTGCATTTTCAGTCCTCCTTCTTGGAAAATTTACATTAAAAAAATATAAAAACTTATATGTCATCAACGAATGTCATCATTCTTTGCTAAAAATTCCTATTCTGTAATTGGCTTTGGTGTTGGGGTCCTACCATTTCAATAATCAACAGGCCATCTGTCTGCTTCCTGAAAAGTTGCCACAATTGTTTCAGCAGCAGTGTCCATCCAAAAGCAAGAACAGCTCAAACTTATTTCCTTCCCCATGTAATCTATGAAATGATGGTGAATATTCATGGAGTTATTTCTGTGCAGTCTAGGAGAAATAATGTGCCTGGAAGGTTATCTTTCTATTTAGTTTTTAATCTAGGTTGAACATATGATTGTGGAATATGTAATTCACTAGGGGAGAGGGGAAAAAAACACCTTTACCATATAATTAGCAACAAATGGCTACAACGGCCTAGGGAAAGAGACATTGTGCCAAGTATTTGTGCCAGGAGGGTTTCTGGCACAAGGACAGTTCCCTGAGAGAAGACAATCTGAATTAAATATATATATATATATTTGTATCTCTTAGAACAGGCTTTTTCTCCTTGTAAAAGTTAGCATACCTTGAAGACTACAGTAACCCATTTTCTTGGCATGCAGATGAGCTATGCTGGAGAGAGCAGAGAAGTAATGTTACAGCAGAGCCATGTATTTCCTAAGGCTCTGGACCACTGAAGTGAGGGCAATCAGCAGCTATGTTGGCTTTGCATGGTTCAGCATTTGACCTGCTGCTGAAGGGATTTCTTCTGAAGATAGCTTTATAGCCTTTTTGCACGAGAGAAATGACACAACTGGGGCTGTAATGCAACTGAGAACTGGGCCAACAGTGTCCTGGAGCACATTAAGACAGCAACTGTATGGGTTTATGCTTATATACAGATGTTTCTTGTAGCTGTGGGAATTATAAATATGCTCTGTTTTTGCTGTCAAAGACCCTAATTTAAAACCATATTTTTTAGGAACCGCAGAGGCTGTAAGAAAAAGAAAAAAAACCCCCACAAACCCAACAAAAAAGCACAGTAATAGAATAGAAGGTAGTTTGTGTCCATTGCTTCTCTCATCAAGTTAAAAACTCATTCTTCTAGCTCAAAATGGCACAACATCTCAGAGATCATTGCACATAAGGATTTAAATGACTAGCTGCAAGATAGAGGGCAATCTTTCGCCTCTCATAGGCTGTGGAAGAAAAGTTCTTTGAATGTGTAGGACTTTCCTGCATCCTTGAAAAGGGCATGGGCATTGCATCTCTTTAAAAATAATATGAAAAAAGAGGGGATGTGTGCTTTTTTTGAGAAAAGTATTTTGCATGTAAAAAATTATTACGAAATGATGTCGTTCTTGTTATCAATTTATGCTTTATGTAAAAATACAGTCTGCCTTTGGGCTACTCATCTACGAACTGTTGACATCATTAAATGCTAACAGAAGAAGAGTCAGGAGGGCAAAACCTCCAGTTTGTATAAATTTCCATACTACTAACACATGGGAGATCCATTTCCTTACCAGAAAAAAAGAAGACTTAAACCCTTAAGCAGAATTGAAGATTTTATCTCAAGACTGCTTAAAACTCCAGTTACATCCTGACAGGACTGAGCAGTTCTATTTTCATCCAGCTTCCCTGGTTTTGTCGAATACAAGATCAGCATCTTCTATAAGCTAAAATAATAGCATAGGACTCTTTACGGGAAGCCAGTCTGTCACTGTCTCCTTACTCTGCATGTGTTCTTGGGCTTTTTTTATGGGCAGCTCCTCAAAGCTATGAACATGGTGTTTTTTATCACCTTACTGGTTGAAATATGCTTACTGGACAGATATGTACTTCTTAGCTTAGTAGAGGATTCTTTTTATTATATCACCTTCAGCAGTATTAGATAGCTGTCCTCCAGGTTTTTGCCTCTTTTCTGAGGTGCATGACACAAGAATCTAAGGATCTTTTTTTTTCTTTTTTATAATATTATTTCCACCATTAGTCCCAGGGGCCAAAGAATTGGTCACTACCTGATCCACTAGATGGAATTATGAGACAAATCTGGAATATCTTTTAAAAGCGTGTTAAGCCCCATAAACCAAATTTAATGTTGGAGAGGAATGTTGTCCTTAGTAAGCCTGCCGAGTTCCTTAATTCTGAGAAAGATTGAAATATTTTTGTTAATGACTATTTATGATTAACGATAATTTATATTATAATAATTTATATTATAATAATTTATATTATAAATGATTAACGGCAAAACCAGTTTGGACCAAAGAAAATGCTGATAGAGATTCAAAAACTTCATATATCAAGTTGGGTCCTGTAGCAGACACTGCTAACTAAGGTTATTCTGAGTTTAGAAACAGAAGCCAAAGCTACCTTTAGTGTCTCACTTATTCCTGTAAGCTGCAAGCTGCGACAAGCAAGCAAAACCACCAGTAACATTTTCATTACTTTAAACATGTAAGGACAGGAGACACAGTTTCAGTAGTTTAACATAGCTTATCCAAGTCAGCTTTAAGTATCTTAGAAGCTGCTATAAGTTAGGTGTTTATGTTTTCATTGCTTACTTCAATTAACACAGGGATCGGCTGTAGAAAGCACTACAGCTGGCACAGCTTTGAGGAACATATGTTAAGAAAACATTAGTTTGCCTGGAAGCTGATTTTAATGGGGTAGTTTTGTGGCTGAAAGCAAAATGGGGAAAAGATTCAGAGCTTTCTTCTTTAAGGTGTTTTTTGGATTGCAAACCAAATTTCCTTTTCTTGCTCTCTGAAAGGTAGACAGAAAGCTCTGACACTGCAGAGGAAAATGCAATTTAACAAGATTGCTTAATGTTCTCTGTTAAAGTAAGGGAGAAGTTGTAGTGTTTCTATTCTTTGTCAGGGCTGTAAGGAAAGACTGGAGAAGATGAAAGATAGAAGAAAGACAAAAAGACCAGACGACTGTTGGGTAATATACCTACCTAAAAATAAAAAGATCACTTAGTAAAACGGAAAGGGTGACAGCTGAAGCCTTAGATGTGACAGACTGAAGCCACTTCAGTACAATATCTGGAGAAAACATCATTATTTGTACAGAGGTGAAGGAAATGGGAATGTCATTTATCAGCAATTTGTGGAATAAGTGGCTCATCTTGGTCTGCTGTAGCCTAACCCATGATCAAATACCTCACCTTTCTGAGAAAGAGTAGGTTGAATCTGTAGTGTCAGAGGGACAGAGGAGGTACCAACCTTTAATGGGAGCTGTGCTTCTGACTCAGGAATGTGGAAGACAGTGACTTTTTTGGGTCTTTGTTTCTACTCTTTTCCCCTGTCTTCCTTGAAATATCTGTGCTTAAAACCCATCTGCAGTTGAAAATCACTAACCTCAGGTGCGGGTTTTCTGATGGCAGAGTGTAAACTAGGAGCACATTTCCATTCTGAAACAAAAATGTTCTTAGTTCTTTGAAAGTAGCTTTATCATTGCTGCTCTAAAATCACTGTTGGACAAGATAACAAGGATAGTGGTCTCACTGTCACCATTAGCTCATTCAATTCTGCACCTGCAAAAACTTAACACTGGTTTAAAAGACCAATAGACACCTGAGCAATTACTAGTTACAACCAAGTACTTGTGCTACAAAGAGTGCCAGAACTAAGGACCCAACTAGTTGTTACAAAAATTAATGCACTTTAGTTTTGAGAGCCTTAAGTTTAGTTTTCAGCCACATATTAAGACTTCTTTCAGCTTGAAGAATGATCCAAGAACTACTGTCCGAACAAAACATATTCAAGGTTATAAAACTGTCTGAAATACATTAGGCAGTTAAAGATTACTATTCAGGATAGAAAATAAGCAGACTATATGTGAATATCCCTGCTTTGCAGTCTCTCGTGCAGTGTAAGAGAGGGAATATTGTGCTCTCATGCTTCATTTAGTTTCTAGAAGGATCCTGGGTTTTGGGAAATGTTGCCTGATCCTACTGTCAGTGCAAACAGAAATAGACAGTGACTTGTTCAATTAAATGATAAAAATCTATTACCACAATGCCAAAAAATCTACTCAAGTTAAGTTGCACACTGAGAAGGAGGCAGACGGATAGCTGTCATTTCTGCCTTTCTGGATTCTCTCCGGGGCTGATGTAAGTCAGTACCAAGGGGTGGCAACATAAAGGGGGAAAGCAATTTATTGTTCTTAAACATTTTAAGTGACAAATTTCAAAAATCAAAAGTATAATTTTGGCACAATTTCTCAGCCTGGCCAAAAAGTTCTAAAGTAATCTCCACTCTGCATAGCTTCCTTTGAAGATTTTTTTCTCTGAAAGCTGACCCTTATAGAAATGACGAATTAATGGAGCTCACCAACATGGAACTGGAAAAACACTTTCCCTCTTCTACGTAGTGCAAATTCTATAGACTCCTGCTGTACTCCAGTATACTTCGGAGTTACAAACAAATTTTTCTCTTCAGATAGGAGAAAGAGAAATAATCCGGATGAATCTAGGATGAGCCAAAGATTGTAGTTAGGCAAAATGAAACACTGAAAATATACAGGTCTAATCTTTAGACAAGCAAAAACAAAGGGGAATTCCCAAAGGTGATGAGTCTAAATGGAATAGCCTTTGTTAATCTATAAAACATTTCTAACCCTGGTAGGTTAGGAGGTGGTGGTTAGAGGTTAAATTGCTCCATTGTTGATGCGAGTACCTTATTGCTCAGGCAATGGTGTCCCTTTACCATAGTAATGACACACATTAGAAAAAAAAAGAAAGAAAGAAAGAAAAGCAGCAGAATTTCTCAACGTCTCATAAAGTTGTCAATTAGATGAACATACTGAAAAATTTTAATGAAAACTGGAACTTGCCGCGTTCTGGCTACAATCTATTGTTATCTCTTTAAAATATTTTTGTGGAAGGTCAGTGTTGTAGTTAACTTCAGCTGTTTGTTTTAACTTCTTCTCCTGAATGAATTTGACAGTGCACATTTTTTGCTTTTAGAAATAGAAAAAACTTGTCCTCTGAAGAAGAAGAAGAAAGAAATATATTTACTGCAGTGAAATTATATTAATGGTAAAGGTGTGCGTTAACAAAAGACTGGAAATTTGGGCATGCATTTATCAATACAACTTGAATAGCCTAACCACTTCAATCTCACTGCTTTTAGAACTTTCTTATTAATGTAACCTCAAATTGATTTGATATGCATATAGTGTGTATATATATATCTGCAGGCATACAGCTAGGCCAGAAACCTGGAGTATCTGTTGGAACTAGTTTTCCAAAGGTGACACTTTAACGGTGCTTGTGGGCTTTCTTTTTGCTGCAAAGTGGATAAGAAAGGTTCAACTGCAAAGAAATTAGTAAGTAAAGTAAATCAGTGGGAGAGTTTTACACCAGCTGAAGTGAAATCTGACCCTTTGGGAAAGTTTAGGAGAGCCAGAGAGATATCTTTTCATTCAGGAGAAACAGCAGTGATGAGCTCCAGCTGTCTCTCTCAGTAAAGGCAATTACAGGTCTACTTCCCAACACCTGACATCTCATTTTCTGTAAAGTTAGGATAGCATTTAATTTAATATCTCCCAGTGGTGTTGTATGTATCATTTTTTAGGTTTTAATGAAAGTTAACCATAAAGCCATAACACATGCTGAACCTCTCCAGTGCAAGGAAACAAGAATTGATTTTGACAGTTCTTGTAGCTGTTATGTTTTAATATACTGGGATAAACAGGACTGTCTCCTATTTGAGCACTAAAGGAAAAAAAAAAAAAAAAAAAAAGTTGGTATCTCTTCGAGGAAGTATAGGATAAAACGGCTTTATAAGTTTATTACAGTCATTCATGAACCTGTCAGGATTGGCATCTTCTTGTGCTAAACATGGTGTACAAAGAATATCCAGAAGGAGGGATGTCTTGATGAGAACTGATCCTTCTTTCTAAGTCATATTGGCAAGAGAGAGAAGACAAAAGGAGAATTCCCTTGGTACATGCTATTCAGTCTTCTCTATATTCCCCTTTATTAATTCTTCTCTCCCTATCATACAGTGTTTTTTCCTGAAGAATAACTCAAACCTGACATACTCACATGCTCACTCATTCTCTTTCTGAAAATAGTATTATGTTATTACAATATCTGAAAAAAATTTGAAGGGTGCTCTTTTCTTCTTTTTGCCTCCATCCTGGCTTTTTTTAATTCTGCGACTCAGAAAACTTGAATAAAGTAATAATTTTAAAATACTTTTGTACAAAGCTCACCAAGTCCCAGAAGACCTAGAAAAAGAGGCGTGTAGAAAAAGAAGTAGACATGTAAGCTAAAAATTAGAATAAAGGAAAGAAACTTAAATACACTTGGGACCGTCTCAAAACTTCCTTCTAGCAAAAAAATTTCACTGGATTACAAAAATGTTCAGGTCAGTTTGGTAAGGATTCTGTTTCTAGATGTGCAAAAAAGGCCTCTTCCTATTCTGACAGGTGGAGTTTCTACCCAATCTTAAGGGGAGGACATCACAAAGTGTCATGGAAAAACTTCTGTGTACAAGACTCCCATTTACTTAGGTAGAGCCAAGAGGATTTCCAGTGACATTTGGAACTCTAACATATAAATGGTTTTATGTGCATAAGTATCGTTAGCTGTGAACAAAGCATGAATGTATAAAAACTTACATAGGTGTCATGAATGAAGGACAGGTGAGAACTTAATGTAACTCCATTGATGTAGAAGTGAGTACTTAGGATGAAACCTTTGATCAATAGGCTTATCTCAAGAATGTTAAGTTTTGTTGCCCTGTGATGTGCTCAAATCCAAACACACGTTATTTTTTTTTTTTTTTATCATTGAAAGCAGTAAAAGCTGAGATAAACTCTGGATACCAAATATTCATCTATACCCTAACTGTTCAAACCTCCAGCTTTCCATGACAACTGCAGTGCAAATTTGATTTACAAGTACAGGAATACAATAAAAGGAGAAGAGGAAAGAAATTGAACAGAATATTTGAACCGCCTCTTTATATGCTGACAAGTTCCTGTACACACAGATTTCAGTAAAATTCTTTTTTAACATTGAAATGAACCTCTCAGCACATTCATGCCAGCCTGCTGTATACCTCAGGAGCTCCTCTGTTGAGACCCTGCTCATGTGGACTGCATTGATCTAATAGAATCCAGGGGATATTGCTGCTTCTCTATATTACTCTGAATTACAGAGGGTTTTTACTCATGGATTGTTGTGTTTCCGCCAGAATCTTCTCTGGGCCTTCTGCTACTGGTTCAGTGCTTCTTGGGAGTAACTCCTTGGGTGGGGCTGCAGTCTTAAATAGGACGTAATTTCCGATGCTACTCTTTCAGAGAGTTTTCTATTATGTTTGCTTTATAGCTCTGTCACCTTACTGCTTTTGAACAGCACACTGGTTTTTCTATTACTTGCATAATCTTTTCTGTGCTTCCAGAATGTGTGTGCCATTTCTATGCTAAATGTACGTAATTCAGTAGTGATGATAAATGGTTAGGATTCAGGTTTTGACAATCAAATATGGGTGGAGGCACCTCTGAAAGAGTACTATGAGAGTATGAGATTTTTAACGTGTTCAGGAATACCATGCAGCTTCTTCTGTGGCAAGTAAAGGAAGCGTGAGCAGGACAAGGACATCAAGGAGGCTTTCTATGGCAACTGATTTGTGGATGTCAAGGTTTCTGCTCAATCTGAGCAATTGCAAACATGTTGATAGCTTTAATTTAATCTCAAACTGTAAAATTTACCTACAAATATAGTAGTTAATTCTTATATATGTCATATAAGTCCCCTGTATCACAGTGAACTTGTTATCAACCAGAAATGTTAAATTGCAAAAAATGTGGCAAATTAGAATATGATAAGAAAGCTGAGACTGAGGAAACACATCCTTCAATTAGTTTATACATGCATGTACTGCTTTTCTACTAATGTGGCATTGACTGAAAAATATTCTTCCCTGGAGGTTATTCTACACCTCAGTGAAATTGTTCATGAGTCATAGATTAAGAGCAGCAAAGTTCATACCACTGTTTATGTACAGATCAGTCTCTAGGAATGCATCTTGGTCTATGTCAATAGCACCACTTTAAGTAATGTGAAAATTGCATATTATCCCAGTAGATATAGGTGAAACAAACATCAATAAACATGTAACTGTTTTTTTGTAAAAGACCTTGAAAGAGATTACACAAAAATGTGTTGTGGTTTAAGCCAGTTGGCAAGTCAGCCACGCAGTTTCTACTCCATCCCCCCCCGACCCCCCGCCGGAGCAATGGGGAGGAGAATCGAAAGAATGTAACTCCCATGGGTTGAGATAAGAACAGTCCAGTAACTAAGGTATAACACAAATCACTACTGCTGCCACCAATAATAATAACAATAAGAGAAATAACAAGGGAAGAGAATACGATACCACCTGCCGAAAACGAGCCCGACAGAGCAGAGAGCGTGCCCTTCCAGGTAACTCCCAGTTACATCCTGGGCATGATGTGCTGTGATATGGAATGCCTCTTTGGCTAGTTTGGGTCAGGTGTCCTGTCCCTGCTTCCTCCCGGCTTCCCCTCCTCCCTGGCAGAGCATGAGACTCACAAAGTCCTCGGTCAGGGTAAACATTCTGACCAGCAACTGAAAACAAAGGGTTTAATCAGTATTATTCCCAGGTTCAGCAGCAGCAGTCATTTTTCTCCTTCTTAGTAGCTGATGCAGTGCTGTGTTTTTTACTTTCGGCCTGAGAACAGCGCTGATAACACCGATGTTTTTAGTTGCTGTTCAGTAATGTTTAGTCTGACCAAGGACTTTCTGGGTCTCATGCTCTGCTGGAGAGGAGGGGAGGCTGGGAGGAAGTGGAGACAGGACACCTGACCCAAATTAGCCAAAGGGGTATTCCATACCACAGCACGTCATGGTCAGTATATAAACTGGGGGGAGTTACCCGGAAGGGTGAGATCACTGCTTAGTCGGGCTGGGTATTGGTCAACGGGTGGTGAGTGGTTGTATTCTCTTCCCTTGTTATTTCCCTTATCATTATTATTATTGGTGGTAGCAGTAGTGGTTTTATGTTATATCTTGTTACTGGACTGTTCTTATCTCAGCCTGTGGGAATTACAATCTTTCGATTCTTCTCCCCATTCGTCCAGGAGTTGGGGGGGAGGAAAGGAGGGAGTGAGAGAGTGGCTGCGTGGTTCTGAGTTACAGCTGGGCTTAAACCGCGACACATCGTTTGTCTTTTCTGTACCATTTTTCTTCTTTCACTTCTCTTCTTCTCTTCTTACACTTTTTTGTTCCTAAAGGCATAGTGTT
Organism: Psittacula echo; assembly: GCF_963264785.1. Taxonomy (NCBI): domain Eukaryota; kingdom Metazoa; phylum Chordata; class Aves; order Psittaciformes; family Psittacidae; genus Psittacula; species Psittacula echo. The sequence continues at coordinate 51,304,824 of NC_137743.1, forward strand.
ACAGCCACTAGCAGTGCCTGATCTAAGGATACCATAGTACAGTGAACTGTTTAATCCTCCTAGACATTTCCCTATGGCAACTATCCTTAAAAAAATGTTTTGCTGAGGGCAACTCATGTCATCTAATACAGAATTGCAACAGGAAATTTTGTTTAAGATTAGAAGACTGCACTTCCCATAGGATAAGTATGATGCTATAACTCATTTTGACTGTCACAGATTTTTAGTTCTCTGAGATTATTTCTCCTGCCTAGCCCTTATTTGAACTGAAAACAGTTCTCATATTCTCCCATTGATAGAGTGAGGTAGTCTGTAAAAGAATCTTTTATTCCTCCTGAGCTATGCTCAATAGTGATGTTCCCCTTCTCCTAGAACTAGGCCCATCAAGAAAACAGTTTGGGCAGTAACTTCAAAGGCAACTGTCTCCCTAAGAGAAAGTAGAACAAGAGTTTGAGTTAGTAGTGTGAATGGATCTCAGAAAACTTGCAGAATAAGGAAATCTAGTGTTAATGTTTCAGATGTAAATAGGTTAAATCTGTCCATTAATGCACTGCAGTGCTGGTGGAGGAATAGCTCTTTCCTCCAGTTGAAATTTCTGGTATTCCTGAGCAAACTGAGCTTAAAAAACTCCATTAAATGGCAGTATAAAGGTAATGAGAAGACTCTCCTACCCCCTCCCTCCGTGACCTAGCTGGGTTGGCTGGAAGAAGAGGGTTCTCAGGATTTCTTCAGGCTGATTTCTTATTTTGTATGGCCTTACTGCATTAAAGATTTCCTCTAAATTCAGCCATTTTACTCACCTTAGTGTACTCTGCTAGTTTGTTACTGAGGCAGCAGCTGCATGACTGGTGTGAAGATTTAAGAATTCTTTGAACTGAGTACGTTTTTAAAATAGATAATGGATTTTATTAATGTAGCCTCTTCATCTTTGAACTGAATGTAGTGTCCATCTGCAGATCACTGCTGACTGAGTTAGGTTCTTATATTAGTGTTTCTTGTACAACACACATACACATAATTTTTTCATTAAAATTTACTTGACAATATTTATTAACATATTTTTTCATTTTCTTTGGCCTAATTATATAGAAGTCATTGACTACACACAGCTTGTCTAATCGTGATGTCTATTAGAAGTTATTGAAACTTTTTCAGAGAAAATTGATAAAATAATGCAATCTCATAAAATGTTTTCTTTTTAATCCTATTCACATGGGTCTTCCAAAATACTGACCTCTAGCAATATTGCAGCTGTATGTTAGATATTTTTTATATGCATCCAGTTCTCCTCGATGAATGACATTTTGATCCTTTTAATGGTCTCTTTGCCAGGAAATTAACATGAAGTTTAGTAAAAGCATTTTTCTTAGATTAAACCAACATTAAACAGTGTTGAATATACCAATGTTTTCATTGCTCTGAAATAACTGTGATAGTACAAGATGATCTTTAAGGACCCTTCCAACCCAACCCATTCTATGATAAAACGCTCTAACAAAATTTGAAGTCTACCAGTATTCCAATACATCTTCATCAGTGTGTTGCCGTGTTAGTCCAAGCTGATGGATAGTTAGAAAGGAATAAAGGAATAATCAAAGTGGTGATATTAGGTGTTATATGACTGCTCACCCATACATACAACATTTTTCTTTTTTTTTTTTTCATGCTTGATATTTACAACTAACTTTCTGAAAATGTGTCCATCAATATTTTTGGAATTTGCTCCCTTCTTGTAGTCACGCAGAAAGCATTAATTTTCTTCAGTGTTTTCTGTAGAGCCAGTATAAATGGAGTGCTAACATAGAAGTAAAATTCTGTTTTCATGTGAAGAAGTATTCCTCAAAAACTGTTTAGCTAGCACAGTGAACCTATCAGTGTCTGTCAGATGCATCTACTAGAGCAAGCCTTCTTCTGTTGTGGGTTGTCTAACAAACATGCATTATAAACTTCTGTATCTTTTTTTTTTTTTTTTTTTTCCTCATATATAATTTTGTCTGGAGTTGTAATCTCCTGCTTATGACCTTATCTATGTAATTTCTCATGTAAGCACTCCACAGTGTGATTTCACTAGTTGCTGTATGAGGCAGATGAACATAGCCTATGAGATTTCCTACTAATCCATGTTTCCTATCATTAGGCATGAAGCTATAAATTTGTTATTTCTCTCTTGGTATCTAAGATAGTTTGTATCTCTTTCTCCTCACCAGTGTTAACTGGAAGGTGAAGGGTGTTTGATTTTTTTTTAAAGCTAGACAGTTACATTAGTAAGTGCTTCTTGGACTGTGTTATGGGTCAGTACATGCCATTCAAGAGTTTTTGTTTCGTCTGTAACCACATCCAGTAAGGTACTACAGGGCTCTTAGAGAGAAAGAGATGAAGGTGTAATAGTATTTTACTGCTATGAAATTCAGTGATTCTGGTCTAGCTGGGCATGTATCAGTCCTGCCTTGTCCTTCCTCAGTTTTCCAATATACATCATGAGCAAAAATGGCTGGAAATCTGGCAGAGGAGAGGATAGGTGTTTGACACACTCAAGCCAAATCCTAAATAATCCAACAAAACAGCAAAGCACACTGACCTACAGTCTTTCTTGTGACCTGGATTTCTTCATTTTTGGTTAACCATGTGACAACATGCATTTCACCCTTAGGGTTTACCAGAACATTAAGGTACATTTTTCAGATGTCTGAGATGCTGTTTCCAATGCCTCTTCACCATAATTTTGCATTAGCATAAAAATACCAAGCCACTCAGATTAATCTTGTTTTCTGCCAAGAAAGACACAAACCCCATAGAGGTTGTCCTTAAATGCACGTAATCAAGCTAAAGTACATGAATATAATGCTGAAGCAGACCAAGGTTTTCCCTAATTTTTCCTTAGCAATTGCTGATGTGAGTAGCTCGAGGACGCCTTCAACACTGGAGGGGGAAGGAGATCAGCGTTCAGGAGCCTCAACTCAGAGCGGCCAGAGCCACCGAGGGAGGCTCAGGTCCTCGACAGGACTTGCCCAGGAGCCGGCAGCTCAGCTGACGCGAGCAGGGACTCACAGGGGGCAGAGCCAGGAGGAGCGGCACCAGCCCTGACTGGTTAAAAACCTGCCCCTGGGAGCCGGAGGAAACAGGAGCGTGGCGACTATGGCAGGTCGAGGCAGTTTGCGCGGGCAGGCAAGCGGGATGGTGAGTACTCACCGTATGACCAGAGCCTGGTCTGGGAGCTCTGCTCTGGCTGCCCCAGCGGTGGCCAGTGTAGGCACCCAGACAGAGCCGATGAGAGTGGAGGCTGCAGTGCAATGCTCAGAGTGTAGAGAGTGTCTGCACTGGTCTCATGAGGGAACGGTGCCCAATGGGCAGGGCTGCACTCAGTGCTCCTTGGTGGAGGCCCTCCTGCAGCAGGTGGCTGAGCTGCGGGATGCTGTCAATAGGCTGCAAGATATCAGGGAAGCTGAGAGTAAGCAGGACTGCTTGCTCCATGCCCAGACTGCTCAGGGGCCTCAAGCGTCCCCTGAAGCTCATGGAGGAGTGGAGGAGGCTGTCAACCCAGGAAGCTGGGAAATAGTAACAACAAAAAACAACAAAAAAAAGAGGAAGAGGAAAATTAAAAACAAGGGGCTTCCTCCTAAAGCTGTTGTCCCCACCCAGAACCGCTTTGCTGTCCTGCAGGGGGCTAAGAAGGAAGGTCACTTGCACCAGAAACAACCAGCTGGCGCGCCGGTAAAGAAGATCACTACTGGTGCTGCCAGGAAAAAGAGACGGGTCATAGTGGTAGGGGACTCTACTTTGAAAGGGACAGAGGCACCCATCTGTCGGCCTGACCCGGTCTCGAGGGAGGTGTGTCGCCTACCTGGGGCACGGATCAGGGATGTTGCAGAGAGGCTGCCTGCTCTAGTGAGTCACACAGACTATTACCCACTTCTGGTGATCCATGTGGGTGCTAGTGATGTTGATAGAAGTAGCCTGGAGAACATAAAGAAGGACTACAGAGCCCTGGGAGAGGTGGTTAGGGGCTCTGGAGCTCAGATTGTCTTTTCATCGATTCTCCAGGATACAGGGGAGGACCTTAAAAAAGCTAGGAGGATTGGCCAGGTTAATAAATGGTTAAAAGGGTGGTGCCATAGGCAGGAGTTTGGGTGTCTTGAACATGGGGCCCAAGTTAGTAGGCCAGGTCTACTAGGGGCTGGTGGAGCTAGTCTGGCAAAGAAGAGGAAGAGTGGTTTTGGTAAGAGGCTTGCCAGACTGGTCAAGGTTTCTTTAAACTAGCTGTCTTGAGGGAGGGGGGCATCATTCCATCCCAACACGTCCAATCAGTTGCCAGAACCTATAATAAATGCTTGGAGCAATGCAGAGATATTCCAGCCGCTTCAGCCAATGAGCCGGCTTCATCTGGAGCTCGGCTCAGATGCCTCTATACAAACACCTGTAGCATGGGAAACAAACAACAGGAATTAGAGATGTGTGCACGACTGCGGGAGTATGATATAGTAGGCATCACAGAAACATGGTGGGATGGCTCCTATGACTGGAGTGTCGGAATGGAAGGTTACAGGCTCTTTAGAAAAGACAGGCCTGGCAGGTGGGGAGGGGGAGTTGCTATTTATGTTAGGGATAGGCTGGAGAGTATGGAACTCTGTCTGGGGACGGGTGAGCAGTCGACAAAGAGAGGGAGAGCAGCGATGGGGGACATTGTTGTGGGGATCTGTTACAGACCGCCTGATCAAGAGGAATCTGTGGATGAAGTGCTCTATCGGCAGATAGGAACAGCCTCACGCTTGCAGGCCCTTGTTCTCATGGAGGACTTCAACCACCCTGATATCTGTTGGAGCGATGGTACGGCCCGGCACAAGCAATCCAGGAGGTTCCTCAATTGTGTGGAAGACAACTTCCTTCTGCAAGTAATAGAGGAGCCGACAAGGAGAGGTGCCATGCTTGACCTTGTGCTCAGCAACAGGGAAGGGCTGGTTGGAAATGTGACGCTCCAGGGCAGCCTTGGATGCAGTGACCACGAGATGGTCAAATTCGAGATCTTCAGGACAGTGAGAAGAGCGTGCAGCAAGCTCACTGCCCTGGACTTCAAGAGAGCAGACTTTGGCCTCTTCAGGAGCCTGCTTAGTAAGGTTCCATGGGACACAGCCCTCGAGGGCAGGGGGGCCCAAGACTCTTGGTTATGATTCAAGGATCACCTGCTCCAAGCTCAGGAGTGTTGCATCCCAACTAGGAGGAAGTGCAGCAAGAGGGCCAGCAGACCTCCTTGGATGGATAAGGAGCTGCTCAGGAAAATTCAAAGGAAAAAAGAGGCTTACAAAAGGTGGAAGCAGGGACAGGCAGCCTGGGAAGAATACAGGGATGTTGTCTGGGAAGCTAGGGACCAGGTGAGGAAGGCTAAGGCCCAGTTAGAACTGAACTTGGCTAGCAATATTAAGGATAGAAGGAAGGGATTCTACAGGTAAGTAGTGAATAGAAGACAGACTAGGGACAACGTAGGCCCCCTCCGGAAGATATCTGGAGAACTGGCTACCCTGGATTTGGAGAAGGCTGAGGTTCTTAATGACTTCTTTGCCTCAGTCCTCACTGGCAGAGGCTCTGACCACACCACCCAAGTCTTGGAAGACGGATGCAGGGACTGTAAGAATGAAGACCCTAGGCCCACTGTAGGAGAGGATCTGGTTCGAGGCCATCTTAAAAACCTGAGCATGCACAAGTCCAGGGGACCTGATGAAATCTATCCGCGGGTCCTGAAGGAGCTGGCGAATGAAGTTGCTAAGCCACTGTCCATCACATTTGAAAAATCATGGCAGTCAGGTGAAGTTCCTGACGACTGGAAGAAGGGAAATATAACCCCCATTTTCAAGAAGGGAAAAATGGATGACCCAGGGAACTACTGACCAGTCAGCCTCACCTCTGTGCCTGGCAAAATCTTGGAGCAGATTCTCCTGGAAGGCATGCTAAGGCACATGAAAAACAAGGAGGTGCTTGGTGACAGCCAGCATGGCTTCACTAAGGGGAAATCCTGCCTGACCAATTTGGTGGCCTTCTATGATGGGGCTACAAAACTGATGGACAGGGGCAGAGCAGTTGACGTCATCTACCTGGACTTGTGCAAAGCGTTCGACACTGTCCCACATGACATCCTTGTCTCTAAATTGGAGAGACATCAATTTGATAGATGGACCACTCGGTGGATAAAGAACTGGCTGGATGGCCACACGCAAAGAGTTGTGGTCAATGGCTCGATGTCTGGCTGGAGACCGGTAACGAGTGGTGTTCCTCAGGGATTGGTGTTGGGACCAGTCTTACTCAACATCTTTGCTGGTAACATGGACAGTGGGATTGAGTGCACCCCTCAGCAAGTTTGCCAATGAGACCAAGCTGTGTGGTTCGGTTGATACGCTGGAGGGAAGGGATGCCATCCAGAGGGATCTTGACACGCTTGTGAGGTGGGCTGATGCCAACCTGATGAAGTTTAACCATGCCAAGTGCAAGGTCCTACACCTGGGTCGGAGCAATCCCAGGCACAGCTACAGGTTGGGCAGAGAAGAGATTCAGAGCAGCCCTGCAGAGAAGGAGTTGGGGGTGTTGGTCGATGAGAAAATGAACATGAGCCGGCTTCAGTGTGCGCTCGCAGCCCAGAAAGCCAACCGTATGCTGGGCTGCATCAAAAGGAGAGTGACCAGCAGGTTGAAGGAGGTGATCCTGCCCCTCTCCTCTGCTCTGAGGGAGGCCTCACTTGGAGTATTGTGTGCAGTTCTGGTGTCCTCAACATAAAAAGGACATGGAACTGTTGGAACAAAAACAGAGAAGGGCCACAAAGATGATCAGGGGAGTGGAGCACCTCCCATATGAAGATAGGCTGAGAAAGTTGGGGCTGTTCAGCCTGGAGAAGAGCAGGCTGCGTGGAGACCTCATAGCAGCCTTCCAGTATCTGAAGGGGGCCTACAAGGATGCTGGGGATGGATTCTTCATCAGGGACTGTAGTGACAGGACAAGGGGTAACAGGTTCAAACTTAAACAGGGGAAGTTTAGATTGGATATAAGGAAGAAATTCTTTACTGAGAGGGTGGTGAGGCACTGGAATGGGTTGCCCAGGGAGGTTGTGAATGCTCCATCCTTGGCAGTGTTCAAGGCCAGGTTGGATGAGGCTTTGTGTGACATGGTTTAGTGTGGGGTGTCCCTGCCCATGGCAGGGGGGTTGGAACTTGATGATCTTAAGGTCCTTTCCAACCCTAACTATTCTATGATTCTATAATGAGCATCACCTGTTTTTTTCTTGTATGTTCCTTAAAATCAACTGGCTTAGCTAGTCACATCGCTGTTTCCAAAGCAGATATTGCCGTAGCACAGTATAGCAAATCTTGAATCACTGGGTTTCAATGTGACCAAAAATGGCTATTAACTTAGTGTATATCTCTGAAGTGTTGAAATATTTGTCAAACTTTTCTACCAGCTCAAATGACCTTTTCAGAATTCCCTGACCATTTCATCAGCAAACACAGTGCATCTGCCCTAAGCATATGTTTTCTAGGCAGAGACAAACAGACCCATCATGAGGATGATCTCCTCACTGCTCAGATACTCCATTTATTATGGATATTTCAAAGCACTGAATTAGAACAAAAATCTGTTTTCAGCTTCCAAATCTAAAATTACTGTTTTGCTTCTGGATTATATTACCAAAGAATGTAGACTTGTTCCTATAAGAAAGACCACATCATGAAAGTTCTTCATCTGTTCAAGGGTGAGGACTTAAATTACGGGATAAAATGCAACCAGTTTACATGATGGGTCATTGTTCTTTCATTTTAACTCAGGAATCTGATCATAAGGCAAAAAGAGCAGCTTTATGGTCAAAACCAGTTTCTCTTTAAATGTTTAAATTTGTCATATTATCATTTCCTTCATGATGATATACAATATTAATGCCTTACACTTGACATATAAGAAAATATGCAAAAAAATGTATAAATGTCATCAACTTTTGAAAAATACTCAGGTATCATAGAAGGTATTCAATTCCTGAGAAATAACCAGTTTGCATAACCAGTCCTCAAAAAGCTTTGTTTAAACTTTTGCAGGGGAGCCAAAATACATATTTAAAGACACAATAGGTGACTGAGGAACTGCTGCATTAAAAAAACAAATTTCCCTTTTTTTCCTGTAGCTTTCCTCACCTGCAAGTCATCAACATGTCTTCTCAGAAAATATCTGAAAGTGCTATGCAGTCAAACTGCTGAGTTACTGCAACTCAATAAATAGGTCTTGATAGTCTTCACGCATGCTTTATAGAATATGCAACATAAATTAGAAAATGTAGCACTAGTTAAGCAGAGAAAAATATTAAATAATTTAATACAATTCTAAAGGCCAATTAAAATATTAATATATCGGTTTGTATCTATGACACAATCGATCTATTGGTACCCCTCATAATCCTTCTCTCTCACTCTGCCGTGGTTTAAATCTAATTTGATTTCAAATGTAGCAACGTAACATTTACACATCCATACTTCAAACATATGTGTGTATAAACATTGTCCTTGATCTTTTTTCAGGAATGATTTCACAGTCTCTGGGATATGATTACACTCTGTAGTGTATGTCTGTTAAATTTATCAAATCTTGAGAACAATGGCAACATCTCTATTCATGTCACATTGCAAATCCTGGGTGGAAATGAGCAGTTTCCACAGCTTAGCTTCCAGGAATCAGAGATCTGCCCTGCCATGTATTAGCTGCTACGGCAAATTCATATTTTAGAGCTTCAGAAACAGTGACTGCGCACTGAGGGCACTGTTGCTGGCAATTGTAGGTGTCTCTGCCTGACTGTAGGGATCAGAAAGCACCCGAAGACATGCTTTAGGCACTAACCACTGCAGAATCCTGATGTTGAAACCACAGAAAAGAAACAGCCCCTCCAAAGAGCAATTCTGAGCCTGTGCTCTGAACTTAGGCTCCTGAAAGGTGCATTTCCAAGCAGCTCTGCCTTCATTGACAGCAGACAAAGCTTACAGGCATTAGCTTCCCAGCACTACCCAACTAGCGGAGCAGCTACCTCTATAAACAATACAGACCTCTCTCACCTACAATGGCCAAGGTCAAATACAATAATTTGATGAGCATAGGATGTGCTGCTGGCTTTCTTCTGACACAGCTAATGGCAACCACTTAATTAGATGGCCTTTGTCTTAGATCAATATGGCAGTTTGATAATCCCATACTTTTTAAGTCCACTGCTAACAAAGGGTTTACAAAGATGTCCATCTTTCCAACACACTTTCTGCCCTGTGGCTGATTATAATGCTGACAGTATGCCAGCAAATTCAGTTATTTGCATTTTCATTGTTCTCTACTGTTGATTTTAAAGATATTCAACATGCTCAAAACTTTAGTGACAGTGGTTCTTTTTGCTTTTACTTTTTGTGTTTTGTTTTGGTTGAAAGAAATAATAGCTTTAGAGTAGATGTCTTTAATATAGATGTCTTTAATATTTTTTGGTTAAAAATGTGACCTCCAGAAAGAGGCTTTTCTTTTCCCCACTTCACTCAGTCACTCAGTTACTGCAAAGAACACATGCTGCACCTAAAGAAAAGATTAACTCCCCAAGATACATCATGTATTAACCTGTGACTCATGATAGTCCTGAAGCTTCACTGTGAAAACATTTCTCCTACAGATCCTGAACAGAACTTAGTTTGTTCAGGTTATAAAAGTGTGTCTGGTTAATGAATATGCCATTTTTGGAAACAGTAAATAATTTTGATGCCTTTGTGGTCTTTAATTTAAACTGGTACTGGAAGCAGAACTGCTGTGATGCACAGAATGATATTTAAATCTTGCAGTTTCAGGGTATAACAGGTAGTTGTATTTAACACTTGGAGAATTCACCATCAGGTATGGTATTCTTGTACTGAGTCTTTCTTGGCTTGCAGAGTTCATGATCTGCTGGAGCAGGCCAGATGGTGTGGGAGGCCTCCTTCTGATCCGTTGTACAAGCAAGTCTGCCAAAGGAAGGCAATGGCAGTCTTAATCCTCATAGCTGGGGATGATGTTTTAAAAGGAGCCATATCTCTGCACAAGACCACTTCTTTGTTTTATGTGAGCTAAGCAGCTCAGAGCAAGCTCAGAAACCCAATTCCTACGGCCTGGAGAGTTCTGAGTCAAAAGGAAAGTGCTTGGTGAGTTTTGTACTTAGAGTTGAGTAGTTCTGGGGTAGACTTTTTGGAGGCTCTTAGGTTGTGCAGTGAAAGTTCACAAAGCTGTGTTTTGTGTGTCTATTCCTTTTTAAATCTGCCCTTGAGTCACTTTTGGGAATTTTGACAGAACAAGCACTGCGTGCATCAAATACTTGGCAAAAAGTTAGAACTTTCTATGCAAGAATATTCTAGTGCTTTGCAAACATTAATTACATTTTATATCCCCTCTGTGGAAAGACAGAAAGCTAACTCTGATTTTGGAAAACATACCAATTTTGTTGATTGGGTTTGTGCTGAAAGAAATGTAAAATCAACCTTTATGTTGCCCAAATATGTCACCAATGTAAAGTTAAAAGAAAAAGCAGCAAGATTCCAAAGCCTGATGCTTCAATGCCAGACAGAAGGAAATGAAAATCAGTGTGTGGCTAGAAAGGAGTGCTTTGATGACTAAGAATCTTACTTTAGATATGCTATTTGACAGGTTTCTTCTTGTCAGTGTATATAACCCTGTTTTGTCTAATTAGCCCTGGCATTTCTTTTGAGCTTTCCTTTTTGTTTTGTATAAACATATTGGAGAAGAAACCTCTACCAGTCCCTGGGAATCATGTTTAATTCAGAATAACTGTTATCCTTTGGTGAATAGAAAGCATATTTAAAACACAGGTACAGAGCAGCAAAAAAAATGAGGAGGCAAAAAGGGGAAATACCACTCGTGTTCAGCATACTGAGTACAGAGCTGTGTCCTCATGTTCAACAACATTCTGAGAGAAGACATACTGCACTGGGATACTGACCAGCAGTATTGTCTCTCTTGGGAACTTAGCAATTTCTAAATTGTTAAATTGCAATGAGTTCCTGCGTTGCTATATTTATAAACACAGCCTGAAGTCGTGATTTCTTGATCCTTCAGACTAGAGGGTCTTATGAACTGCTCATGACCTACTGAGACAGGCCTGATCAAAGTCAAGCCTTCTGTAGTGTTTATCGTGCCTTTATGCAGGTCCCAGAAGGACAGGAAAAATCTCTTGCCAAATTAAGTTTGAAGTGATGAGATGTATGGCACTAGAGATGATGTAAAGCATACACAGTAAACCCAGAATTTTTTAAATTGTTTTTAAAGCAGCAGAATGAGTTCATGCACCATGCAGCCTTTGTGAATACTCCTACCATAGCCCCTATTTACATTGTTATTTATAAGACTTTCAGATCTTGATACTTGCTGAAGCAAGAACTCTACTTGAGTTCAGTGGAGAGTTTTGAGCATTTGTGAGTCACAGAATGCAGTTATTATGAGGCTGAGAGTGTAAACCAGGGATTTTACCTGCTTCAGTCTCTATTATTAGAGCGCAGAACTTAGCCATGATTTTCTCAGAGTCAAAGCAGGGGGAGGAGAGCTACATGATCTACAGAATAAGTTTCTCCCAACTTCTTTATGAGGCTAGAGATGATAATTAATGAAGAGAGCAGCACTGAATTTTAATTGGACTGTAATTATAACACGGCAATTTATACTGTGAGAATGTTCAGCTCCTACAGCTTTTTGTTACTCGGATAAATTGGACTTTAAAAGTTAGAAGGAGATAAATAACTGGTTCTGAAACATGCTTATTGTACTTATCATAAGTGAGTTGTGTGTGTGTGTGGTGCTATTTATCATAATTTACCTAGGGAATCACCTCTGTGTCAGATCTGATAGACTGGAGACCAGTCAAGTTAGGGCATTTGCTAATAAGCAGGTGCAGCAGATGCTGGATCACGTAGTGGATTTGTCAGAAGGTAGTAGACATGCCAGCTGAATTCAGTCCATACTCTGAAACACATGGAGAATCTGAATATCACCCCCAAAACTGCTAAAAATATGAGTGGGATAGATGAAAGGATTTCCTTCTCTGAAATGTTACAAACTCCATCTGAAGGAAACTTCAGTATGCATAAACAGGGTTTAGCCAAGAGAGAAAACAAGGAAGCTGATGTAGTTCTGTAGAAAGTGGTCTCAGTTGGGCTTTAGATGTTAAAAATGGCAAATTGAACCTCTTAACCTTACTTGATTCATTGTGTTAACAACGTGTGTGGGGGTAGACTTTTGTTGCCGAAAAAAGATGTTTGAATTTCTGAATGGAAAAATCTCAAAAATGTCCATTGCTGTGGTGGCTTAACAGACAAGATGCTTATTTCAAATATTTGACCATTTGAAGATCTTGATATCAACTTCTGTTATAAGATCTTTAATTTTCCTTGCTTCCAACTGAGCTAGAAATGTTAGAAGTGCAGATTTTCCTGTGGTGTGGAAGAAAGATGTAGGAATTGTGCTACTGCTTGCCTCTATCATTATTTGTAAAATTCCACCTGTAAATGCTGCTTTAACTCAAATAAACACAGACTCTAGGAGAAAAGTTGAAAGATGGACAGCTGGTCACAGTAGGGGTCAGCATTAAGGATTCCAGCAGGAGGAAGGACAATTACCTGTCCTCAAGTAAAAAAAATCCCAAGAAAAATAGTAATAGCAAAGTCCGTAATCCAAGTTGAATTATGAAATGGGTCAGGTCCAGAAGGCTGTAAAGACCCCTGCTTTCAGCTAGCTCATTTCCAGGCCTTCCATTTCCCACAGGAAATTTCTCTTGTTTGTTGAGGTTTCAACCCTGAGATTACAAACAATGGAGAGAAGTAAATACATAAATATGTTGAGCAGGCTTTTAAACTTCTAGCTTGTAAAAGCATGTTGAGGAGGTGGAATTCCATAACTGCAGATCTTTTGAAGCAGGTAAAGAAAAAAATCTATTAGGAATGGAATAATGGATCTCCTTTGGAAAAAGGCAGGCTAAACGAGGTAACTTTTGAAGGATGTCGCCAGCCCTACTTTTCTATATTTGGTGGTTAATTAAAGCTTTGACACTTCATAGGCTATACTTTACATGTAACTATTATGTTCCACCAGCAATTGATAATGAAGGGATTTCTGGTTGAGTTTTTCTGGAAACTGTTGTGGTCTAATTTGGGGAAGTTCTCAAAAGGAGTGGGGAGAAAAAAAGAAATATCTGCAACTGCCTCAAGATTAATAAAAACAATTTTCATTTAAAATTCTTACCTGGCTGGAAATGCAAGAAAACTTCATGAAAGGCCTCATTCCTTTTTTCACTCACACACACAGACTTCCACCACTAATCCTACATTAGGTATTTCTGCTTCATACAGGGACATATCCCATTAGGTCTCTTTGCATACAACAGAGGCTGAACCTTTGGGTACGTAGAAAGCAATATAGGTAGCTACTGCAACTGTCATTTTTGAACAGTTGTATTTTCTTGTTTTTCTCATAGAAGCTAATAATTTCAGCATAACGTGGAAATCAGTGGCATCTTCTATGTGAAAGAACAGAGAATATTTAAGTGACTGACATTTGACAGAAGGAAAAAAGAACAGAGCATGAATCCCTCAGAGTTGAAATAGCTGTCTCAAAAAAGTGAAGCAGTTTTAGGGAAGGAAAGCATGTGTCTTTTACAATGCTTGATTATGATTTCCCTTATTGTAAGTTGGCAGAGGGGGGTTGATGTATATAGTTTTGTCTGGGGAGGGGTTCTGTCTTTTCTATATCTGCAACAACAAAATTGAAAATTACCTCAATTTACCATGGAGAACTTAATGCATTCAAACCTCATGAACATGCCATTTCCAGCAAAGACCTCTGTTTGTTTGTTTTATTCATGGTGTCATGAAGCTGTCCCTATTCTGTAAATTATCAAAGCTATGAAATTTGTCTGCTGATAGAAGAATTTTCTTTTGGTATGTTTCTTGTCTCTCATATCGAAGCATTCAAGTTACTGAAATTAGTAAGAATGCCTTAGTTTATTTCTTCAGATGTACCAGTTAGCAATAACTCATTTCACAACTGCCAGGCATGTTTAACCAAACAAGTTAGCCAGTGAGCCAACAAAACAAGATTGTGGTTGCATGTGCTGACTGGTTAAGATATAAAGCTAGAAGAAACAACTCATGATCAGAAAAGAGATTTGCTTAACCATATCATGTTACATGACCAATTCCTGTTTGTGTTGTTGTTGCAATTGCTATTCTTACCACTTCTATAGGAATTAATCAGGCACTGACACTGATATCTAGATGTTTTTTCCCATCAAAAGCTTAATTAGACTGCAAGTAGCAGCAGCATGTATTCCACAGTGCTCCACAGCAGGTGACACAGTGTCTTGAACAGCTCTGAGACTCTCAATGAAAGTTAAGAAAAATTTGAGTTTACACTATCTTTTATTATGGCAATAAGCATGTAACAAGTACACGCTGCATAGCCAAGTTTACCACGTTGTCTCTTACTGGGTGTTTCAGTAATGATGTCCAAAATATTGACTAGGTTGGATACTCTGAACTCAGGTGGTCCTGGGAAAACCGTCAGCTCACTGAAACACAGATTAAAGTGCTCTAGGATAGTCCATATGGCTAAATAGAATTAGATTCAGTGGTGCAGTGTGAGACAGTAGCCCCTGTAGTCTGCTAGGGAGATTAAAGCTTTGATTAGCATGATAAATCAAGATGATAGGATTGCCAGAGGACATTATTAATGAATCTAAAAATACTGCTTGCAGGTGGTATAAAATCAGGTGTTAAAAATATTTGACTAGTGGGTTGAGTTAGACTGATGATGGTAAAGACCATTTATAGGGAGGGAAAGATAGGACAGGAAAGTCAAGAATGATTTGAAGTTAGATAGTAGATGTCTAAAGTCATAGCTCTGCTAACAGTGTCTTGAACTTTAATCTCTTTTTATCATCCTGCTTTTAATCACCTCTATAGTAAAAATGCTGAAATGCCATACTATTAAAGTCTGCAATGGTTATAAACATGGGAATGTTGCTATTTGTAAGAAATAGTCATTTTAGTTATTACAGAATAATCATAGAATCATAGAACCATATAATGTCAGCAGTAAGACCTAAACCATGTCAACTTTCTAGCAACAGAATATCAGCAAGAATTTTTGAGGATTTTTCTAGATCTCTGAAATGATTACCTAAGTAAAAATCTGCCCATGACTGAGGATTTTCCTGCTTTTTTCCCACAGGTATAATTTCTTGCTAAAATATTGGGTTTGTCTGAAAGGATTTTTTTTGACACTATATCTATGAAAAAGTGATATTCTACCTATTCTTACTGAAACAATGCCATGTACTACTAAATTTTTTTTTAGTGTGCAAACTTAAATAAAATTAGAATAATCTCTGAGTTTCATTTTAGATATCTTTCTTTTCACAATTACATTCCCTAGAAAACATGGTACTACTAATTTATTGAAGGCTTTGTCGCCTTCAAGGAAGTTCATTGTAGAAGTGTAAGTAAGGAAGACTTAGCCATAGGAAGTTATTTTATAAGAGGTTATATGCTAATATACTGAAGTTACTCTACTTGAACAGTCTCAGAGATGTTCATAGAATCACAGAATAGTTATGGTTGGAAAGGACCTTAAGATCATCTAGTTCCAACCCCCCTGCCATAGTCAGGGATGCCTCACACTAAACCATGTTGCCCAAGGCTTTGTCCAGCCTGGCCTTGAACACTGCCAGGGATGGGTAACTCAAAAGATTATAATGACGCAGAAAGGAAAAATGTTTCCTATTTTTTGAGTTGTTCAGGTTGCTGCCATGACCTATTTGGTTTTTGTTTGGTTTGGCTTGGGCTTCTGGTGTTTTTTAATTTCTTTGGTTTTGTAATGAAGTGGAAGATTAATTGACAGTAATTGCTTTATAGTAGTAATAAGTGCTGATACTGATTTGCCATAGATGTAGGGAGATTATGTGTGTTGCCAGAAAAGGAAACTGGAATCAAAAAACAATTTTGGAAGTACTTGAGAACAAAAATAATTGTGTAAAATTGAAGATATATAAAGGAGATAAAGACATGCATGGGTTAAATAAATTTTAAAGCTTTTCTCAGGGCAATGCTTTTATCAGAAGACTTTCTTGCTGTGCCAAGTCATGCTAAAAGTGAAGAAGAATTTAAACCAAAATCATGATAGAAAACTTTTTTAATTTTAATAATGAAAAAAAAAAAAAAAAGAATATTAGCTTTGCCTTGTTCTATTGCTTAACTAGGTCCATAACAGCTTATAATAATTTGACAGGCAGGTCAGAAACAAGGTTAGTAAAAGGATCAAATGTCATCTGAATTAATTCTCATCTCTCAGTCCAAGCTCACAGTCTGTATGGCTGTCACATATTTCCCAGATCTGACTACGGGGCTGTGTATTACTGGAATGTAGGGGGCTGATGCCTCTTGAATAGAGGAAAAAGGAATTTACTACATTATACTAGTGTTTCATTGGACTGCCCTACACAGACTCCAAATGAATTAAGTAAATGTATAACTAGTTTGGCACTGAGTCATGTGTTCTCACAGGAGCACAGTAAGCTTCCAAACAGATTTTTTTTTGCCCCCAGTAAGCTGTGTTTTCAGGTACCACACAGAAACCGGTATATTTGCTTAGAAAATATTTTATTTTTGAGCAGTAGTCACATTGAGCTTGCTATAAAACTCTGTTCTGACTTAATATTCTTGGAATTTAGTTTAAGAATCTGGTCTTGGCAGAAACAGTTGCTATGCAAACAATATCCTCCAGATGTGAAGTGTATCCTGGAAATTAATAAAGAATGTATCTCTATTAGTGTAGCTAGAACATTCAAAATTATCTATGTAATATCTTTTTAGGATAAGAACCATAAAATAGAAATAAAATTTCTGACAATGTACACCATAGACCTCTCACAAAGCTTGGGCCCTGCCCTAATTTTGAACAGAGATGTTTCATGATACTGTTGGAACACAATACTGTTCCTGTGTCCTGGGTTCAGCAGCAGCAGTCATTTTTTCTTCTTCTTAGTAGCTGCTGCAGCACTGTGTTTTTGACTTTCGGCCTGGGAACAAAGCTGATAACACCGATGTTTAGACTGACCAAGGACTTTGTGAGTCTCATGCTCTGCCAGGGAGGAGGAGAAGCTGGGAGGAAGCAGGGACAGGACACCTGACCCAAAACTAACCAAAGAGGTATTCCATACCACAGCACGTCATGTCCAGGATGTAGAACTGGGAGTGCCCGGGGAAGGGCTGGATCACTGCGGGGTGGGGGCGAGGTACCGGTTGGTGAGCGGTTGTATTCTCTTCCTTGTTATTTCCTTTATCATTATTATTATTGGTGGTAGCAGTAGTGATTTGTGTTATACCTTAGTTATTAAACTGTTCTTATCTCAACCCGTGGGAGTCGCATTCTTTTGATTCTCCTCCCCGTCCTTCAGAAGCGAAGGGAAGAAAGGTGGGGGGGGAAGTGGACTGCATGATTCTGATTTACGGCCTGGGCTTAAACCACGACATCCTGTAATAAGATCCTTGTATAACAATATAAATTACTCAGGGATGGATTCACCTATAAGTTGTATGAACTCATATTAGAGGAATCTCTATAGGTAAACTCAAGAGCTCTTGCCCACAGTGAGTCAGAGAGGTGTGAAAACCCTAAGTCTAGAAAATATGAATGAGGTCTTCTCCGTTTCAAGATCAATTTTATATCTTTTGGAAACTGAAAAATTAAACTCAATTTGCTTATGAAAGAGCAATACATTATTCAGTGACAGATTTTGTCTTGAAATAAAGAGAAGCAAGGACCCTGAAAATACATACAAAAATAAAAATCAAGTTTGAAATCTTCAGAACTCCTATTGCAACATCTTAAAAATTTGATCCCTTTTCCCAGCAATTATTGCACTTTAGGAAAGTAAACAAAGGCTCTATACTGTAACAGCATTTGAGACTCAGTCATGTTTCAGCAACTTATGGTGATATGAACCCTGTCCTATGCAACAAAACCGCACATCAAGTCATGATGGAATTGTTGATCAACAAGGATAAAGAAGATAGAGTCTGTCAGGATACAGAAGAAGTGAAATGAAGAAATTTCAGTGAAAAATGCACAGTCACAGGTCACAACTTGCTTAACAAATACTAGCCATGTGGTTGTAACTAACGGGACTGACACAGAAAAGAATGAGGATCCTTACAACATTGCAGTCTCATGTTAGGTGGTGATTGAGAATCTCTTTAAGAAGGCTGCTTAGATGAAGATGTCGAAAAAATCCACCCTCAAAACTGAGTTTTGCCAGGTCCTTCAATGGATCTCTAAATTGGACCTGCAACTAAACGTAAGAGCTCATGACACACTTTATATAAAATGCTAGATTCCTGACCAAAGATGTTCATAAGCCATGACATGGAACACATAGTCTTGTCTTCTACCTTTAGAGAGTTTTGTTCTTCTTCACATCATAATTGTAACCTTCTCCATTTGTTTTAGCCTGCTTTCTCCTTTTCACCATTTCTTCTTTTTTAGAGCAATATGGAAAGTGCAGTACTTCTAACTCAGTAAACATATTTTTTATGCAAGGCTTTTATACATACCATAGAAAGCTCTTATTTGTTTCTGTCTTCTGTAGGCATGAAAGATAGATTGTTTATTAAACATAATAACAATAATAAAGTAGAGATAAGCTTTCTCAGCTGGCATTATTTCAGATTCCGACGTATTTTTCACCAGCCTCACTTCATTATAGCTCTATTTGATAGTGTGTAACCAGCACGTGTCAAACTGAATGAAAGCTGGCTTCAGAATAACATGTCAGTAAGATGATTGCTCTTGGAACACACAGTGTCCTTACTCTATAATTAAATACAAAACCTTTGTGGAAAAAAATGATGTTAAAAGTCTTAGCTTATGCTCACCAAAGTCTAGTAGTGCAGTTACAAATGCAGTCATATTAACCTTAATTGTTTCCTCTGTGTCTATTTGCGGGAGTTTTGGCACCCCAATACTCTTGCTGGGGATTATTAAGCCATGAAAGTGGATATGGTGGTGAAATGGTGTAGCCTTCTTGTCCAACTGAATTTTTAATAGACAAAGATTTAAGGGATGAAATTTTAATAATTTCATTATCTTTAAGGATACCAAAGCCTCAGATTCCTACAACAGCATTTTTAGACAAGTATATTGGGAAAATGCTGTTCTGAGATAGGAAGTAAAAAAGAGGGGGCCATGCCAGGACTGCTGGCTGCCGGTACTGTCCATCTTGTACTTTTTCTAATTCATTTCAAGTATGCTAAACAATAACGTAGCAGAAACAGTCCAATTTCAAGCAGAATGCAGAATATATTGTAATATTCTCCAGAAGTAAAATGTGTTTTAAGAAACCTTAAAATTTTCTGAGTTTCTTTAGATTTGCATGAAGAAATCTGAAAATAAATAAATAATTCTAAAATTATTTAATTTTAAATAATATTTACTTTAAATAAGTAAATATTTTTAAATAATTTTTTATTTATTTAATAAATAAATAATTTTAAATAGTGGTTTCTGACCTGACTTTTCCAATCAGTGCATCATGAATATTTAGGTAAGTGAACTGGCTTTCTACAAAGTGAACAGAATGAAATTATTTAAAAAAAAATAAATAAAATTATTATGTGTTTTTCTTTTCAAATTTCCTTTAACTGTCCCCTGACAAGATGCGAGCAAATTTGTGCTCTTCCAGGACAGCTTGTAGGCTTGCAGACATGAAGTTTCTTTCTTTCTTTCCCTGTAATGAATTATTTTTCTCTTGTAAAGCTACCTTCTTCCCTATTAGCTCTTCCATTTACTCAGTTCTCATAAGTCGTAGCCACATCATACTTCAAATCAGTCCAGGATTTCAACAGAGTAAGGTGCAAGCTCCTTAGACATCTGGCAGCATCTGTTTGTCTGATATACCATGTGTCTTCTCTTGAACTGGCCTCCACCATTTCCAAACCCATATTTTTTTCTGTCTCCTGAGACAAGACATTCACTTTTGATTATTGTCCCTGTCTCTTTCTTCACACAAAGCTTTTGGTTTTCAGAAAGGCCATGTCAGTCATCTGTCATTTGGAGGAGGCCACTTGATTTCCTTCATATCTTAGCTTTAAAGTTACACAGTAATAAATCAAACAGCAAAAATAGTCACTTCAGTAATCACCTCAGGCAAGACCAAGACCCTTTGATATGTTCAGTAAGAGTTTTTTCTCACATGACCTTTAAAAATCTTTAATTTCTGCTTTTTGACTATTTTAAGTTGAAGAAGTATAGTTTTGTAAAAGGTTCAGCTCATGAAAGAATGATGTATGCTGTTGAAGCATACAGTCAGTAGGAAATGAGTGGCTTTTATCAACTGATTTTTTTGGCTGATGAAAATAACAGTGAAAAAAAAAAAGTGTGAATTTTGGCTGTGCTTCACTGCTATCAGTGCTCATTTTGGCTTTGACATTAAAATACTCTAAATGCCCAAGAAAATGTTCTGAAAATTTATGTGATATGGCCAACTCCTCTTACTCCATTACATTTCTGCAGAAATCTGAAGTTGTATGAATGAATGATCTCTGACAGTCTTCTGGGGCAGGTTAGGTAAAATTTAAGGGTCAGATTTTAACTTGTCTTTAAAAAGCTTTTTACCAGTAGGAAATACTGCAATTGATGGTCTTTCAAAACTGCAGCAAAGATACTTTTTTATTGCCACTCCAAGCAAGGGTCTTCATTGTCTTCCTTATGGGAGGCTAGCTGCAAAGATGAAATCACCATGATGTAGGGCAGCTACCCAGACTGTATGTTGTTACTCTACTTTGCTCTGTGATGGTTTATCCCATTTCCATTGAAACCTGAAATACTGCAAAGCCTAACTGACGTAGACCATATTCTAAAAGGCTTTCAACTAGATTTATCAGCAAGAGCCCTTAAAAGCTCTTATGGAAACAAAGGTGCTATAGAATAAAAGGGAGGGTATTTTATGGATTAAAAAAATGTCTAAAAGTTGGGAGAAAAGTTTATGAGTAGATGGTTGG
This sequence comes from Psittacula echo, assembly GCF_963264785.1. NCBI lineage: Eukaryota > Metazoa > Chordata > Aves > Psittaciformes > Psittacidae > Psittacula > Psittacula echo. The sequence continues at coordinate 51,325,904 of NC_137743.1, forward strand.
TGAGGGGAGTCGTGAACATATGTGAACATATGTGCTAGGCCCTATACTACTCAACACACAAATGATTTATAAAAAGTGACTTGTAAGATGGCAAAATGTGCTGATCCTGGTAAGTTGCAGAGGGTGAAATGGTGAGGCCTGGTTGTGAAGAACTGCATGAGGCCATTACAAGAGTGGTTATTAATTTAGCAAATAAAATTCTGTGTAAGTAATTGTGAAGTGACGCATCTGGGGAAAAAAGAAAGAAAGTAAGTTTCATCTTTGCATATAAAATAAGGTCTGCGCTGACCATTATTGCCTGGGAACAGGGCCTTGTAGTAGGAACTATAAGGATTCAATTAGGAAGCAAAGTAGAGAACATAACTATTCCCTGAATACTACCCAGGTAAGACTGTATATTGAATACTGCCTTCATGTATACTGTTCTGGTCTCTGTTTCATAAAAGGTAGTGTGAAAGTGGAAAAGGTACATATTTTTCCATATACTTTTCCTATGTCTATCAGACTATGAGGAAAGTAATCCAGATTAGTTAGCAGGTGCTCACACTGGGAGCCATCTTTACCTATTCATCACGACCCAGGATACGATTTTTTGCCTCTCCCAGTCAGGAACAGATTTGTAAGCTTCTAGGCCTCTTTGTGGGCAATTACTTTTATGAGACTTAATCTGGCGGTTTGAGAGCACATAGTGCTATTCATTTAGCTTTTTGGCTCAGAGGTCAGAATGCAGCTGGGTTGTGAATAAAAAAGAGGGAAAGTACTGTGTTTTACACCTTGCACCTTTCATCACCTGCACATCTCTAATAAGTTTGTGTGAAAGGCATACACATCAGCAGGTCCTTCACTGATTTGCAGCAGCATGATATTTAGGTAACTCTGAGGTTAAGAAATCACTAGGAAACTCTGTGTGGACTGGAGGGAATAAACTTACAGCCAGCAATATTTAACAGAAGTGGGATATACACCACCTCTTCTGTTTCCTTCATAGTGTTTTTCCACTCAACAATAATTTTTGGAATGATAAAATAGTGATGCTAAAGTCTTTAGGTGGCAGACATAGTTCTCAGATAAATTATACATGTTCCTGGGGAAGCGGAAATTAGAGTTGTGCTATATTTATTACAGAACTGCAAACCTTTTCCATGTGAACAAAACCAGGTTTCTTTCACTAATATCAATAATACAGTTAATTTCTTTTTCACAGTGAATATTATCCTTATTGCTGTAATGCCATACCATCTCCTCTTAGACTGCTAGCCACTGGAAAGATTTTCAAATACTGTATTTTCATCACCTGTATTTTTCACCCCTGATTCTCTATACAGTTTTTGTAATAAAGGAGCTGGGTGTCACCAGCTCTCTTGAAAGTGAGCTGTATGCTGCTGGGTGATCAGTCCTCTGAGGAGTTAGTTTGCCAGCTGACAGATAGATTCAGGATTTGATAGACCACAGAAATTCTTCTTTAGTTAAACTTTGCCTCTTCCTAATCAGTCAGCAGCCAGTTGACAATATTACAGAGGAGAAGTCAGTTCACTACACTGTATCATTCTAAGGAGAATTAGCGACCATAATCATTGCTTTCCTTCTCCAGTACTGCTGTAGTAACTAAGCTATACATTGAGAAGTTTAGGCTTTGCTAATTTTTTTCATTCTTCTCTTGATACTTACATTTTATCTTGTATACAGTCAATGGCTTGAAAAGCCTAAAGATAATTTATTTGGTATTATATATTTAAAATGTTTTATTCTCTAGGAACCCACTAATGGGATGTAGCACACAAAAATTAGATTAAAGAGCTATGCAAAATATCCTTTAATCAGCTAGTTGAATAAAGCTTTCTGCTTCTGTGGTGAATTTATACAGGCTCCCTATTTTGTATAAAATCATGTTATTTTCAAAATTCAGCAAGGAAAAGTGCTTCCAGCACAGAGTGAGACTTTTGCAGTCCATTGGAAGAATAAATAAAACCTCAGTCCTGCACTGAGTCCTGGACATGGGGTCCCTCTGTGTAACATACAGGATCAGCAGTTAAAAATGATAAAACCCTAGCTCTGCTAAGATCACTGTCTCACCAGGCGAGATCTGAAATTTGCCCTCAGGTAGGGTGGAGCTGCAGTCACTTTCTGCGCCAACAATGGTCATCCTGTGAGCTGATCATCTTTGTGCCACACAGTTCAACGAAGACTTGCTGTGAAAGAGAGAAAATATGCCTTTAAAAATAATCAGTAAAACTACTTCTCCACCATTTCATCATGAGCCTTTGATTCAGTTTCCCAAAGGCTTTTAGAGGTTTTTAGTAAATTTGGAAGACAGAATTAAGGAGAGGGCTAGAGGGGGAAGGACTTAGAGTTTACCAGCCTTCTTAGTACGTGAATTGGAAAGAAAGTCACAAGGAAAGTGAAATAAGTGTATTCAGCTGGGATACACTTCACTGAATAGCATGCAATTACCTTCTCTACCTTCCCTGGGAATGAAAAAGGCATTCCTAATACTAATACCCAATACAGACAGGGGGACCTCTGAGAGAAAAACTCTTTGCTCCTCTTTATGAAAAGGTGATCCTCTTAATTCCAAATTATTTTTCTAATAAATTCTTACAGACCTCCTCTGTCTGTGTGTAGTGAGAGAATCTAGGTGCTTATCAATCATATGATGGATTTATATGCCTGCAAATGAGCCTTGAGAAGCCTTACTTCATTACTTTAAGGAATAAACTTGTTTCATTGTTTTTCTAGATTCTTTACAGCAGAGTCAGCAGAAGGGAATATATGTTTCTCCCTCAGTCTTTCAGTGTCATGTCTCTCATTGTAGTGTAAACCGAGATTTCTCTGCGGTGATTTAACTTCCTTCTTCCTTGATGTTGTGGGATCAGCCTGCTGTTGACAAGAGCTGAAGTACAGGTGAACACAGAAAGGCTTTTCCTCAGGCACACTCCGCGGGCAGCTGACTGCCAAGATGCTCTATTCATACCGCCTGCTTGCCTCTTGCCAGGAGAGCCCCTTCAGGGCACCACTTACCATGGACATGCACGAGCAGAGGGGGAGAAGACGTCAGTCTGTAAATGACAGAAATGCAGAGTCCGTAATCCAGTACTTGTCTTCTCTCATACGTCTGTTCTGGAACAAAAATGATTCAAAACAAAAATGCCAACATCACTCCTCTTTTGGGTCCAGACTCTGCAAATGGCCCCTGTCTTCATGATGAGTATTTCAGGTCTTGCTTTAGGACGTGAGCATCTGTTCCTAGGAGCTGAAAGCCTGTCCCTTGCCTGACAAGAATACATTTCATGAAATTAGGGAGGAATAAAATCAGCTACATTACTCAAGATTATTACTTTCTGCCACGTTGTGTATTCATACTATAATTTACCACCACAGGAGATCATAGGAACAAGCTCTGGGTTTTACAAAGGTCTTTGTGATGTTTTGTCTATTATGAAGAGTCAGCTATGCCAACTGTCATAATGAGGGTAATCACACACTTCAGCATGCAGCCTTATGCCTGCAGAGGCTACACTGAAGTGACTCCCCTCCTCTTTCCAACCCACCAGCAGACAGTGCACAACTGGTCATGTAAGTTACATGGGTTAGTATTATACAAAGTGTCAATAGTCAGGTGCTCCTAAAGGCAGGGGAGAAGATAAATGGGGTAAATGTTCATCAGGTCCATATAGAAATTTCCTATGTTTTGGGAACTCCTGACAAATTATTGAAGAGCCATTGACCTAACTGGTCATCTGCAGAAAGAATGTGATAGTGGCCTTTGAAGAAAAGCAGTGCAACACAAGAAAGAAAGAAAGAAAGAAAAAAAACAAACAAAAAGATGAAAAAAAAAAGGGGGGGAAAGAATAAGGACAAGTCCCTTAACAGAAATATAGTTTAACGCTTTCATTCACTTCCACGGCACAAAGTTTTTTATCTTCCTATTTCATGTGACACCCTCCATCTTCCATATGTTGAGGCTTACCTTGCAGGAGAACACTATCATTAGCATCTGGATACACAGCATAAAGCTCAGATGCCCAAGAACATCTGGTTTCCTGGGGGTGGAGGAAGATGTTTCTTCTTTGTGGAAACGGTCCAGCTCACCCAAAGACATGCATAGGTCATAGATGTGCACAACCAGCTGAAAAAAACCGTGGTGTCCCTGTTTCAATCCTCAAAACTGGGAATCAAAGCTGTTTTAAAGATGTCCCCATTCCTGTCTGGCAACTCCACTGGGTAGCACGCCTGATTGCTTGTCTCTGCTCATTCAGTTTTTCTTGTGGTTGACAACCTGTATCATATACCTGAACAAAGGCTGCTCAGTTTTTTGCTCTATTTGCTCTATTATTCAGGCTTTTCCTTTTTAGACACTGATCTTTATTAATTTTTAATCTACTGAGACATGATTGATACAATGACTGGAGAAAATAAGAGTGCCGAGCTTCCTTCTTAGGTCGAAAAGCTGCAACAGTATAAGTCAGTAACAATGAGCAGAAGAGCTAACAAATCTTGACTCTTTCATTTCCCTTTCTCTCTGATGACCTATGAAATCTTTTCAAAACCTCATTTGCTAAGCCCAGATTCTTACTGTCTTCATCAGCCTACCTAAGGGTCAGAGAGCTAGAAAACACCCCAGAAGGGCATGTTGGATACTAGAATTTGTGAAACAGGGTTATCTGGAAAGAGACTCATTACCATCTGTCCAATGTTTGTGATAGCAGGCTTTCCCTTGGGGGTGTGGGAGGTGTGAGGTATCTGTGCCGTGGCTAGAAGAAAGGGAAGCCTGAGGTCTCTGTTGTATTTTATTCTGAAAATCCACGCCTTTTTGTGGTGAGAGGTTCTTGCTTCTGCCTCTTATTCAACATTTCCTTCTGTCAAAAAGAAAGATAACAGACAACAATCCTAATGTTTAGCATGACAATTGTGAACAGGAAAAGAAATAAAAGGACATCTAGTCAAGTCCTCTCCTACTCCAGCTGCAGAATTCTATCTTTTTTTTCCTTTTTAAAATTACTTTACTGTATTGTTGGGGAGAGAGATGGTGAAACACTGAAAATAATGTAGGATGACTTTCTAATAATTCAAATTTATGAATATACCCAAATGTAAATTAGGATAAATTTTTCAGAGAAAATAAGTCTTGAAAAAAACATGAGAAAAATGTATCTTTCAAAACTTTTTTGAGAATTTCTTCCAGTGTCATACCTTTTATTTGTCCTTGTTTCCATCCAAACCATTATGAAATTATAATAACTTTAAATCTTTGGTGTTTAGTTGTGTCTTTAAGTCACTCAAAATAAACCTCTTCAAGAGGTCCTTTGGCCAGCCCTGATTTGTCATACAGATGGAGGGGGGTTTTTTTATGAGGAAAGATCTGGTCTTGTGTGATTTGAATATTCCCAATTCACATTTCTCTCAGAGGAAGTGAACAGTTCTCAGTACTGAGCAACAGCCAACAGCGTAACACTCTGAAATCTTAAATTATCACTTGACATTAGCACTGGCTGAGGTCGCATCTTTGAGCCTATGCTCGTAACTCCAATGTTTTGAAATGTGTCTGTTCTCAAACAGGAGTTTATGTTCAGTCTGAATGTATCGTGGGTTCCAGTAAAGATATCCATGGGGCCTAGATTTTCATGCTCACAACAAATTAATTGAAAAGGAGGTGAATGTACATATTATAGTGTAGTCATTTGTGTTTTTCTGACCTGCCTGGGATGCCTCCTGTGCAATGGATGTTCCCACAGCGAACCTGCCCACCCCCTCTGTGCTGCTCAAGTAGATTGTCATAGCTGTGTGCATTCATAAATGTACAGAATTGGCTCACTATGCCCAATTTAAAATAAATTGCTTTGCAAAAGCAAGTCAGGCAGGCTCTGACTGGAGTTCAGGACCTAACTTGACAAGATTGCAATGCAAGTAGCAGAAATACCCTGTTTCCTTCACATTCTTGGCTTCTTTTCCCTTTATATGTTTTTTGAATTGTATTTAACAGTACAACTGCTTCATGCTACAGCTTCTCCTTGCCTCTGAGGAAAGCTCCAGGGGCTTCATCTAGACAAAACCAAAAGATTCGTACTGTGAAGGTCTAGGGAGAGATTCTGAGGACTGAAGTTGTCACTAAACACCTGCAGAGGTGAAAGAAGAAAAGCTTGAGGGGCACAGAATATCCCCAGTGTAAAAGGATTAAGAGAAAAAGAGATTGTCCCCAGCAGGGAGGATATGGGGATGTGCTGGGGCAGGAAGGGAGTCAATCCTGAGCAAATTTCTTCTTTTAACTCATGGTATTGCTAATGGTTGTTTCAAATTCTTATTTCAGATTTAAAGTAGTTAAACTAATCAAATCTGACCAATTGGTTGAATAGATAGAACTATGCTGCTGTCATTTACTGCAATGAAAACCATTACAAATTCATTTTGATGATCACCTGTATATCAGTGTGAAAAATAGTTACTCACAATTAAAATCATAAACCCAGTTCTTAATCCACATTGACTACCATTTATTTTCCTCACTCCCCTCAGGCTTGCCAGTCCTCTGAGACAAATGTTTGTGTGTATGATTGTCTCATACTGCAAACAGGCTGGCAGGGTTCTGTTGATGGCACAACCTAGCTCTGTCTGTATGCTCTCACTTGCTCTCAGTGTGGGACTGTGGTTTCTCTACCTTGTGCATTATTATTCCTAGGCTGCCACAGTGATTCCACAACATGAGATCAGAGCCTTAATACAAAGAGAGGAGAAAGAAAAATAGATATTACTGTTGTTTGAAAGTTTAGCACACCCACACAATTTTAACTTATCAGCACTATGATGTCAGAAGTCACATTGATTGCAAAAAATCTATGGGCTAGTATGTGTTTCTGACATATTGCATGCATTGCCTGCATGTATAATCTACATACATTTTTAAAAAATAAGATATTTCAATACAGTGAATAACCAAACTTCATATAAAAACAGTATTTAAAAAAAAAAAAAACAGCAGGGTATTAAGAAGCACTGAAATTATCAGCTATGCAATTTTGCACCAATTCTGTTCCATTTACAGCTCATAAATTCACTTAACATTTCTGCACACTTTCGACTTTGCGCATTCCCGCAGCACTCATTCTGATTCAGAGGAGATGCTCACAGGCTCTTACCACAGGCTGTATTTATGACAACAGTGATGTGAATATGTAAATGTTTTTGCCTTCTTTTTAAGCCTGCTTGGTCACTGAAGTATAGAGCTCTGCAGTTACTGTGCAGTAGCTCAGAAAGCATCCTAGGGAGCAGAATCAAGAGATCAGCAAGGACAGCACAGTCATCCTTGTGTAAATGTTAACAGAGGGTAGCTAGCTGCAGCTGATGTGCTCCTTTCCTGAGAATGTGTGGTAGCTGCTGCTGACATTTGCATGGACCATATGAGAAAGTGCAGCATGGCCATCCAAGGCAGAGCTACTCACCTTAAAACCAACATTGCTGCCCTTGAATTGATTCATGGGTTGTATTTCTGATATCCTGCACTGTGCCTCTATTTACACTATACCAGCCCATCTCTTTTTTTGGGGGGAATGCCATTATCAGAATTAAATGCATTGGAAATATGTAACCTGCACAAAGACAAATGAAACAAAGTGTAATTGGGTAAAACAGCTAGCTGTTTGTGGCCATTGTGGAACACAAGCATAAATGTAAATTTTCAGTGTGTATATTTGTCTGCTGTCTTTAGAAGATGCAGTCAGGTCCTACCACTTCAGACTAATAGATCATCTGGTTTTTTGTAAGAAGACATAACCTTATCTTCCGTTTAGCAGTGAGTTCTGCGATGGAAATTGCTGTAGTGATAGAAAAATACAACTATTTTGTTGTTTTCTTTAGGAGAGAAGTATAATTGTGTGAATACACTTATTTATAAAGAATTCTGTGTGTAAGGAAAGTAACCAAAATAAGATAACGTTTTCCTAAGACTGTGGGAAACAGCATATTACAGGTTTAATACCCACAGAATAATCCACAGAATCATCCTGGAAAAATCCTTATGCTTATTTCAAATATATATCAGAATCATAGAATCACAGAATGGTTAGGGTTGGAAAGGACCTGAAGATCATCAAGTTCCACCCCCTGCAATGGACAGGGACACCTCACACTAAACCATGTCACCCAAGGAAGGCTCTGTCCAACCTGGCCTTGAACACCACCAGGGATGAATCATTCACAGCTTCCTTGGGCAACCCATTCCAGTGCCTCACCACCCTCACAGTAAAAAACTTCCTCCTTATATCCAATCTAAGCTTCCCCTGTTTAAGTTTTAACCCTTTGCCTCTTGTCTTATCACTACAGTCCCTAATGAAGAGTCCCTCCCCAGCATCCTTATAGGCCCCCTTCAGATACTGGAAGGCTGCTATGAGGTCTCCATGCAGCCTTCTCTTCTCCAGGCTGAACAGCCCCAACTTTCTCAGCCTGTCTCCATACGGGAGGTGCTCCAGTCCCCTGATCATCCTTGTGGCCCTCCTCTGGACTTGTTCCAATAGTTCCATGTCCTTTTTATGTTGAGGACACCAGAACTGCACACAATACTCCAAGTGAGGTCTCACGAGAGCAGAGTAGAGGGGCAGGATCACCTCCTTCGACCTGCTGGTCACACTCCTCTTGATGCAGCCCAGGATACAGTTGGCTTTCTGGGTCGTGACCACACACTGAAGCCGACTCATGTTCATTTTCTCATCAAGCAATACCCTCAGGTTGTTCTCTGCAGGGCTGCTCTGAATCTCTGCCCAACCTGTAGCTGTGCCTGGGATTGCTCCGACCCAGGTGTAGGACCTCGCACTTGTCATGGTTAAACTTCATAAAGTTGGCATCAGCTCACCTCACAAGCGTGTCGAGGTCCCTCTGGATGGCATTCCTTCCCTCCAGTGTATTAACTGAACCACACAGCTTGGTGTCATCGACAAACTTGCTGAGGGCAAACTCAATCCCACTGTCCATGTCATCGACAAAGATGTTGAACATGACTGGTCCCAACACCGATCCCTGAGGAACACCACTCGTTACCAGTCTCCAGCTGGACATCGAGCCATTGACCACAACTCTTTGCGTGTGGCCATCCAGCCAGTTCTTTATCCACCGAGTGGTCCACCCATCAAATTGATGTCTCTCCAATTTAGAGACAGTGTTGACGTGCGGGACAGTAATGAAAGCTTTGCACGAGTCCAGGTAGATGACGTCAACTGCTCTGCCCCTGTCCGTCAGTTCTGTAGCCCCATCATAGAAGGCCACCAGATTGGTCAGGCAGGATTTCCCCTTAGTGAAGCCATGCTGGCTGTCACCAACCGCCTCCTTGTTTTTCATGTGCCTTAGCATGCCTTCCAGGAGAATCTGCTCCAAGATTTTGCCAGGCACAGAGGTGAGACTGACTGGTCTGTAATTCCCTGCGTCATCCATTTTCCCCTTCTTGAAAATGGGGGTTATATTTCCCTTTTTCCAGTCAAGGGGAACTTCACCTGACTGCCATGATTTTTCAAATATGATGGACAGTGGCTTAGCAACTTCATTCACCAGGTTCTTCAGGACCCGCGGATAGATTTCATCAGGTCCCATGGACTTGTGCATGCTCAGGTTTTTAAGATGGTCTCGAACCAGATTCTCTCCTACAGTGGGCCTAAGGTCTTCATTCTCACAGTCTCTGTGTCTGCCTTCCAGGACTTGGGTTGTGCTGTCACAGCATTTGTCAGTGAAGACTGAGGCAAAGAAGTCATTAAGAACCTCAGCCTTCTCCAAATCCAGGGTAACCACTTCTCTTAGCTTCTGGAAGGGGTCCACGTTGTCTTTTATTCACAATGTACCTATAGAATCCCACCCTGTTATCCTTAACATCCCTAGCCAAGTTTAACTCTAACTGGGCCTTAGCTTTCCTAACCTGATCCCTAGCTTCCCAGACAGCATCCCTGTAATTACTTGGGATCATAAAAGGAAAATACATTGTATACCACAGCATGACTATTATGTATTAATATATTTTTAATCAGTTATAAATTTTTATTTTAGGAAAATATAATTGTGGTAAAACAAAATAAAAAGGAGTGATGGTTTTATATTGCAAAGTTATTTTCTTATTTTATTGTGCTTGTAAATACATCTCAGCAGCAGTTAAAACAAAAACCAGAGAAAATTACATATTTATAGTTTAGAGAGCAACTAATTAAGAATAAGGAAGTTTTAAGCTCCTTATGTGCATGTAGTAATAGCCATGACATTTCGAGGTAATTTTAAGGGCAAGATCTATTATAAAGATTTTGAAATGTATTGATAGCCTTATCTAGTTCATGGATGGAGTAGTTGTTGCACATCAAAAACAGTTCCTTTCCTTGGAGTTGTCCTCCTCCTACACTTAGTATCCTTGCTGTAACTTCTTTTCAGTTCACTTTTAGAAATATCAAATGTGGAGATAAAACTAATCTTTCACCTTCAGGACCATTTCTTACAGGTCAGAGCTACAGGATTTTAATGAAAAATATACCACTAGCTATGTAAATTCTTAGATGTGGATAAACAGAAAATATCATTTGCTACTGCTGTGAATCTGGCATTTTTTGAAAGCATAATTCTCTTTTAAAAGAAAAAGCAAGAATTGTTTTTAATTCTGTCTTGTAGATTGCACTGGCAGTGATATTTGAGCCTTACTAGTATATACAGATTTATGAAAGAGCATATAGTCCTTGAGAAGAAAAATCTCTTAAATTATTTTATTTTACCTCTTTAACCTTTGTTCTTACGCAAGGTCAAACTACATGTTTAAAATGTGCACCTGTCACATACTTTCTCTAAAGATTAAGACTGCTGAAGGTTGGGCTGTGTTGAATTTGCCACCCTAAGCACCCTGGACACTGAAAGCAGCATTAGGGGTTTGTCAGGTCATGATTCCAATTTGCCTGAGAAACACGAAATTATTTCTTTTTGTGATACTCAGATCCCCATACCTATTAAGGCAAATAGAAATTTTATCCATCAGATGCTATTTAAAAGTAAGCAAAACTTTCGTAACCATTCAGTATTTTGCTCTTGATGAAACCAATTAGCTGTGCATAGAAGTAGAAAAGAAATAGCAAACAATTATGTTATTTGTACTAGTGGAAGAAGAAATTGAATGTGAAGCAGCTAAAGAAAATGAAACAGTGAAGGCAAAAGGGAAAAGAATAAAGCAAGTGGAATGGAATGGAACTTAATTCCTTATTTTTCTCTCACAGTAATTTGTGTGTTGTAGTGGCCTATTTCAGTATAAAATTTTGCAGTATATTGAAAGCGATCCGCTATGGGTGCAGAAAGTTTCACTAAATCGAATTTCTTATTGTCAGTTAGAATAAACTTTTTCTGAATCTGCAGGAAGGTTGTCAGGGAAGTGTGTCTAAAGGCAAGTTTTACCTGAAGCCTAACCATGGACAAATTTAGGCAACTTTAGGCTTAAGGAACAGGTTTGCTTCTAAATTTACCTTTCATAAAATTTTTCATAAAAAATGCCCAAGCATTCCCTTCCACCCCCACAGTGAAATTAAGCTTTCCCATCCTGTCAGAGAAATGTCAGCAGTGCTGCTGGCTCCTGGGGGCCAGTCTAGTGCAGGCCTCATTCCACTCCCAACAGAGATGATTTGATGAGAAACTATTTCCTAAGCACTGAGGAACGTTATGGTTTGGTAGAAGTGTCTCCATAATAATTTTTTGAGAAATGTCAGCTCACTTAAAAGAGGATTATGGTAGGATCTAGTACTTATTTCTTATAAGACTGTCTATTGCTTCTCCTTAATGATCTGGATTTCAAATATCAATTCATAATAAGTTTAGAATAAGATGGAAGGAAATTCAAGTTTAATCTGATTTTGGCACACAGTAATCAGGCACTCCCCAGGAAGCAGATGGGTTTATATTGTAATTGTAGTGCCCCTAAATGATCACTAAAATAATACCATTCCTCTGTGACATGTCCTAACAGATTCATAAATTGGAGGAAAGAGAACCTTCTTGAGTCCCTTGGTGCTGCTGTATACTTACATTTCATTTGGTAAAACGTGCATATACATTAATGACTTTTCCTGGTTGAGTTCAGTTACTAGAAACACCCTGCAAGAGTAAAACCTGGTATTTTTTCTCTCAGTGGGTACCTGGGACCTGGTTCTGCAAATGTAGTGTGGGTAGGCTTGCTATGTGCAGGGCATAGAGTACTGGTTTCCAAGGAGACAAGTATATCATGCTTGGGGTAATGGAGATCTTGGGAAAGTGAGATTGGGTGAAACAGTACTCTGTTTATCAGATTGTTTACTGATTAGTAGTATAAACTAAGACACTCATAGTTTTCTAATGACTTTGCAACTGACAGACATCTACCAGCAGCTGTGGCAGTGACAACGTACAGCTTCGTTGTCGAGCCATTTTACTTCTAAAGTATTTTGTTGAAAGAGCGACATGTGTGGGGCCTCCTTGCATGTTAGAAATTATCTTGGTGTTTGTCATCAATATTAAGAAATGCTTGAGATGCATATTTTTTCTTTCTTTGCCATTCACCCTATCTCTGATTAGCAGTAGGATTGCAGTGATTGCACTGCACAGACATACAGAACTGCTCCTTGTTCTTTTGTGGCTGACTCACTTTCAGTCTGGAATAATCTCTAGCAGTGTAAACAGCAGTATGTGGCAGGGCTCAGATCAGTGAGGCAATGCTGGTCTCTGTCATCAAGAATCAGAATAAAACCCTGATGTAGACACAGCCTTTAATGCAGAAAAATCTTGGGGTGAAAATCCCTTGGACAAGTGCTGGAAAGGACTTGGAAGTTAAATTGCTGTCTAGACACCTTGCTCTGAAATATTATTCTATTCTGTGAACAATTTAAATGGATTTTCTAGTCAAATTACATTAAACTTGAGTTTAACTGTGTGCCTGTGAACATGCGTGTTAAATACAGTACGTAGCTGGAAAACTCAGTGTTTCAAATTGTATCTAGCAGAGGTACAATGTAAAAATCCAATGTCTCTGTGGCTTTAATGACAATTCATATAACAGCTAAATGGAAACTATTTTACTCCTCTTCAAAAAAGGAGTTATTTGTATTTTGGAAGGTGTAACTGAAGGGAGTACACAAAACTGTGCAACAATGTAGCTGACAGGTAATAAGAGACAGATATAGACTATAAAAGCAATCACATTCCCATCACAAGGTAGGGTGTAAAATCTGGATTTTTTCTTACACTGTAAATTCAAAGAATAGGACTGTCTAAGGCAGATCAGAAAGTAGCTATAAAATACACATTCACTACTAGGCGCTGCTTTTAATTTCTTTGATGTATTATGTCTGCCAGCTTATACATTCTTCATTCACATTGCCTTGCAGAATCCAGCTGAAGTGTAGATAATGTGGATAGTCAAGGGGGTTTTTTGCCTGTTGATAGATAATAATGTATTTATGAAATTACTTATAAGAAATCAGACCTTTCTAATACACTGATTTAATACAGCAGGTTAGCATAATAACTCAGCTTCTTATATGTGCTCAGATGACAACGCTGTGAATTCTCTTCTCTCTCAACGTAATTCAAGGATCATTTCCACAACTTGATTTACTCTTGTACCTTCTCAATATATGTTGATTGAGGTAATACATGGGAAAAGAAAAACAAATCTAAGTTCTCGTCATAGTACATGCTATATTTTGCTCAGGCTAGATTATATGCTTAAAGAAAAATAAATGGAATAGACAACATTTCTGGGGTTGTGTAGTTGCATAGAGCATTTTCTGTAGAAGATTCTATACCCTTTTCCAAAATTCTGCAGAAATTACTGTCAAGGAAAGTCTATTCATCAGTGCTTATGGTTGTATATGGTTATGGAAACATTCAGATAGTGCTCAGCACTCAGTACAAAGAATATAATCTTTCTGTATTCAGAATGTTAAGAGACAGTCTTGCTTGCTGCATTGTACGTGGATCATGGTTTGATGTTGCCTGCAAAGAGCATACAATTTGATAGTAAATGCATTAGACATTTATAATTTAGTAAACACCTCAGAGTGTGTATAAATGTCTTCATAAGGAAGATAAAATAAATGTCATGACAGGAGAGTGAGCAATGTATGGGATGAATGTCTGTGTGTGAATGGGAGAATGGAGCAGAGTAAAATGAATTTTCTGCCTGAAAAACATCAGAGCACATTAGTAGGAATTTATTTTTCACTGCTCATGTTCTTTTTGCAAACATGCTGAGGCAGCTAAGCATGTTTTGAAATCCCATACAGGTTGCTATTATGCCTTTTGAAAACCTGCTGATTTGGAATGCATATGGTCATTTCAAAACCATAGCTTTGGCAGAGTACTGTGCTCACAAGAGTACGATCATTACTATGTTTACAGTTGCTACATGCCAGTGTGATGCTGCATGAGATAGAAGTGCCGAATGTCTTTTATAGCCACATTGGAACAGTTAAATGAAAGGATTATTTGAAAATACTGAGCATTACTGTTCTCAGGTATTTTGATGGAAAATGTCTTTCTAATTACATGAAATATTTCATGGCTGCAGGTTAACTTCCTCAGAATTCCATTGAGGAAAAAGACAGCATTCTTGCAAAAGCAAACATTACAGTTTAGCATTGTAAAACAGCACTCCAAGTACCACTTTTAATGAGATAAAAATTAAGTATTTATAATAGGGAAAGAAAGAGGCAACATCAGAAGGAAGATAAAAATGGAAAGTTTGGATGAGACGTGAACATTCCCTCATCACTGTCGCTGCTTTCCTTCTTTGGGAAACATCTTCATACCTCATCTGATTTTAGAAGAGAAAGATACTTCATATCTTCTGCTAGCAAAAAACAACAACAACAACAACAACAAAAAAAAAAAAAAAAAAAAAACAAAACACATGTATTAATTGCCTGATATTTGTTTCCATGTTTTTGAAAATGATGCCATTAATCTCATCTATGAAGATATTTTATAATGGTCTTAAACAGGAATAAATGCTGTGTCTTCTTCCAATCTCATTCTCCTAGGGTGAGATATGACCTAGATCAGATCATATTCGTGTTGCTGCAGCTGAGTATTTCTCCATCCAAGGTAGCTGTCAGTCAAAAGTTGGATTTTCTGCAAGCAGGACTTTAAAACAATAATAGATATCTTGTAGAAGGTGGAAAGGTGTCAGGGTTTCCTTGGCCGCCAATGCACAGGTCCAAAATGTCTACTACAGCCCCCCAGCTCCTGCGTGAGTTGAAGGCAGCCAGTTCCCTGCAGAGAGGCCAGGCTAAGTGCTAGGAAGATAACAGGGCAGTGGGCAGCCTTCCACCAGATGGTACAAACAAGCAATGTCTGCACTAGAAGAGTGAATTCTGGAAAAGGTCCCTAATGTGCAAAGTTAATCAAGTTCTGGCCTAATTAAGCCATATTACTGCTGTTTGTCTTTCTTCCTGTGGTGTCCAAGACAAGAAGTTACAATAAAGGAGGCCTGGTAGTGTAGTTTTATGCATATCTTAACAGGTCAAATAACTCTGGTATATGAGTGTTGATCATATGGACAGACAAAAGACTAAGATCTGTTAACTTTATCCCTCCTGCCAAATTAATTTTAGTACTTTTTTCACAGTGCTGCTTAAAGTATATTTCATTCTTTATCTGCTGTAGTAGCTAACTATTAAAATCCAGAATTATTGAACAGCTGCAACATGTTTAAAATTACTTCTACTTTGTCATATATAAAATTTTGTGATGTATAGAACATTCTGAAGTCAAAAGTAAAGCTTCTGTTTTAAAAAAACTCATAGGCATTTATACTGTAAATCTCTACAAAATCTCCAATGATCACCTAAACACGCTGAACACTACTAGAATATACTCGATTTGTGTTTCTTCTGGCTATGTAGAGGAATGCAGACAATTTAGTGGTGCTCAACAGCTGATGTAAAATATGTTAATGAATTTTCACCTTATTCCTTTCACAATATTGTAGCAGTAACTTGTTATTGCTGCAAATATGTGTAACAACATTAAAATGATTAAGAAAGTGATTTAATTTTGGACAAGCATAAAACTGACAGACATAAATCATTAAAAAATGATAGTTAATTCTTATTTTATTTCTATTTAAACCAAATTCAAATCTTAATTCCAGTTTTCTCTATATTACCAGACAGTGTAAAAATGTAATGTTGGCATGTCCTGTAATTTTCCTATGAGTTTTACATATCTGGTATTTCTCTGAAAGTTCAGAATTCACCCAGAATCTCAGTTTGGCTTGCTTTTTTTTTCTTTTCAAGTAAGTCTTTGGCTTGCTACAAGGAAAAACTTGAAAACCAGCTGCAACTTCTCAATAGTTAATAGATTAAACAATCAAAAGAACTCAGAATACAATTAGGTTTCAGTATTGTGATCTCATGGTACCTTCTGAGAAATGGGAACTCATAACTGAATCAGAACACCTAAATCAAGAGTCACTTCTCAATAGCTTAGGATCCATACAGCTGCTTTAAACATTTTGCCCTGGGAAATCCATCTTTAATTTCTCCACTAATTTTTCGTATCTAAAATATATGCAGAGATGTGAGAGTCTTTTATAGGGTTGACATAACTGAAAACTATAGTTTCACTGATGAGCTACAGGAGGCCCCAGACTGTCTTCCCCTGAGCAGTTTTGTCACCAGGAACTGTCTAGAAGTTCTTTCTTGTTCCTGCAGTAACCCTCTGAATTTGTACCTCAGAAGCACTGCTCCCCATACCTTTCCACTAGACTGCTTTGGGATCCTCCCCAAAAATATTCATAAGGGGGAGGGAGGGTGGGAGAAGACATGGAATTTTGTCAATAATCAGACAAATTCCCACCAAGTGTTTGGTGAAACTTCTTGGAAGGTTAGAATTTTCTAATGAAATGCTTTTGGTTGATTAAACACAGATTAATCAGAATACTTTTGACCATCTAATTAGCCAGAAGGAAACACCATCAAATGTTGAGAAATCAGTCTGATAATTTGCAATAAAAGGCTCATCAGTCTCAGTGGCAGAGAGTACTGTAGATGAAAGTCATGACAATTTAGCAGGTTAGCTCTAAATATCCAAGTGGCAGATAGAATTCAGAGAGAAATGTTCTTGTATTCTTTATTAACTATTCATTAGATATGGTGATTTACTAAACAAATCTGTCATCTCTAGTTATACTAGATGTCCATTCATCTGTCAACTTGTCTTTGAACCTCATAAGCCTGGCAGTAGGACTGACCTCAGGCAAATGTGTCGCTATCAATGTGCACAAAAACTCATGCCCAGGTAAATTCATGCCCTCTGATGGAAGGCTGTGATGTCAGTTCAACCCCACTGAGTTGACTCAAGAGAATCAGCTCTTGAGAAACATGCAGAAAAGTACCCTATATAAATGCTGATAATCATAAACCTGCCTTTTTCTTATCCAATTTACTATCATTGTTTAGCAGAAATGTGTTAATGTCAAACTTCAAAGTTTGCACAGAAAGAAGAGAGGCTGTTATGTGAAAAGAAAACCCAAAGAAACTGATCAAATACTGCAGGCCCTCTCCCCTATGTTGGTTATAGTAATAACCCAAGAAGTGTTTTCCAAGGCTTGTCACTTTGCCATGCCAGCTGTAAGCACATTTTTATCAGATTGGTGGCTATCTGGAGAAATTATGCAAATCTTGTGACGGCATGAAGGACCGCATATTTGTTGTCTTTTCTATTCTGTACCCTCTTTCCCTAGTCCCTTCTCTTGCTTGCAGGATTTTACATCATCTAATTTGGTGGTGTCAGAAATGACACAAACCTATATCACACAGGATGTTACACCCCACGAAAAGATTACTAAGGCAAGCTCAGGCTGTCTGAACCTCTACGAAAGCACTTTCATGTCTCATTCGTTCCCTGATCACAGCTGCAGGATCAATTATTATTTTTCTTAGCACTGTGGTTTATTTTTTGAGGGAAGGCTCATTTGAATGATAATAACACAAGCAAATGAGTCTGGGCATGCTGAACTGAGATGGAACCATTTGGGCTTCTGATTTCTATTCAGTAATCCTAGAGATATATGTATTCTGGCTCTGAGTGTTCTTTCTTCTGATGGGACTCACAGAAGTGTGTATTTAGACTGGGTAGCCCTATATCTCAGCTTCCTCACACCAGTGTGCTCATGAACTGAGACCAGACATAATGAGATTTCTCTTCTCCTTCTTTTCCTCTGCAAAGTCTCTGCTAGATGGGTAAGAAAGCCAGGAATTGCCTTTATGACTGTACAATCTGACCACAAGCATCACTATTGCCTTCCTGCAGTAACACATCCTTTCTCTCACATGAGTTATATTTGTTGCATTGTCACTTTATTCTGTAACAGATTTTCTCTTTTATCAGCTGTGGTTGTTGAAATCTTCCATGGACTAAAGGAAAGAGTACACAATATACACTAAGGGAGATGTCACATCCCTTCCACACATTCATCCTCAGCAAGCTTTTGTGCAAGTAGTGAGAAAAGGGCTGTGCTCTGTATAGAAAATACATATGGTGGGGGAGTAGCATTACAGCTACAAGATTCAATAGCATTTACAGTTTCGAATAGAGAGGATCACAGATTAAAATCTATCAGGATACACTTCTCAAGGGGGAAAGAAAAAATGCTGCTAGGTTTATACTGTTGGTTTTCTTATCAAGAAAAAATATAGCAAGTTTGCAGTGTTTAAGGGGACTGAGAGAGTCGAGTAATTCTATAATAGTAGTTGTCTTGAAGTATTACATAGATCAAGCAAACCAGCTGGACAAAGTTTTATAGATGTTATTTCTCATTCCTTGAGTCTACTGCTTCTGAAATAGTTTCAGTTCTGCAGTACATGAGGCAAGAGGCTGCTGTTATTGTAAATAACCCGAGGAAAAGTGAGAATTACAAAAATAAAAATTATATTAGAAAAAGAAAGAATAAATAATACAAACTTTCATTCAGATTGTGGGCCCTTGCTTCCCTCTCACTCTGTCCAGGGAAAAGCTCCAAAGAAGTCACAGTCTTGATGAGCTTAAAGCAAGAAAGGGAGATTCAGTCATTTTATTTAATTTTCTAATGAAGCATATCCCTCTTTGGAGGTAAAATATGTTAGTGATTAAAGAAATAACAGGAAAAATAACCATGAGGTCACAGAAAAGGGCTGAAGATCACCACGTAATTGTAGCAAGCCTGGACAACAAGTGACAAGGCTAGAAGACTGCTGTAGGATCTGGAACACAGGAGCACTCTTCCTGCTCTTCGCTGTTCACAAAGATGCAGTCTGTACCAGCTTCTGACCCACATTTTTTTGCCAGTGCTTCTCTTTCTTCTTCCTTTGACCAAACTTCACCTGGTGAAGTTTTCATGTTTTCATTGCTGAAGACTGAAGGCCACTATATGGCTGGAACAAGACATAAGAAAATGTATTTACAGTATTGCAGAAGTTTATATAGAGAGAACTTTCGCAAACAAGAGTCAAAAATTGGCATGACTTTTAAAAATGGATTTAAAAGAACTGCTAGGAAGACTCATACAATAAACTTCTAAAAAATCAGTCCTTAAAAATAATAGTGGCATAAGATATCCTATGAGCTTATACCTGATGTTCTTATTTTTGTTTTCTCCCCTTGCTTCTTGTAGCTAACGTGCCTGTCAGCTGCTGAACGAACTCTGTGAGGCTTCCTGCTGATTTGTGACTTTTCCAAGATAAATCTATGCTGAATTGTAACTGACTTTCCTCCAGAAAGTAAGTGCCTCTATTTGACTGAGTTGCTAACTAATATTTTTAGGAATCAGATATACTTGAAAGTTACTTTTGTTGAATTCGAAATTGCCAAAATAGTGCCAAAAATTATTAGTGAATGGAATGGAACAGACACACATAGGTAGACAGTGCAAATCTTGGTTTTGCTGCAAACCAGAATAAAAAGGATGTTAACAGGATGACATTTAAAAGAAGGGCATCTTGGGAAGTGCTGATTATCCTTTCCCATGTGCTGTAAGCCAGGGCTTGCTTGTCAAAAAGAAAAGACAGGTTGTTAAAGTGTTTGCTTTATTTTGCTCATCATGTATATATTTTAGTTAGGGATTAAAAGAAAATATTTAAGATACCAGAAAAAGAAGATGACTTGCTGTGACTATTCCCCCAGCAGACTTTTTCCAGACTGCTCACATATGTTACTGAAACAAAGTGGCACATTTGTTGAAGTAAAAACACGCAATGCCAGAGGGCTGTAGGACACATTGATTCCTCCCATAAGGCTGCAGATACCTGCTGCAAGACGTACTCATCACTTTGCTGTCCCTTTCCTTAAATAAGAAATGTAATTGCCATCATTTCCTGGCCTACATGGCTAGGACTGCTGGGCTTTCATCTGAGTTACAGTATTGAGCAATGAGAGCTTGCTGATCACGTGCTATGCCTATTCATGGGATAAGACACCACCCAAGGCCTGGATTTTAAATAAAACCATGGTACACATTTTATCTTGAAGGAAAAAATTATTCTTGGCAGAAATAATTTTTGAAATCCAGTTTATAGTTTATCTTCTTTTGTTGCCAGTCATCTATAATAAGTTTGAAATTATCCTGAATATAATATAGTTATTCTAACTACTGTTTGAGTAATTTCCATCAATAATTCTTGGCTTAGGGTTTATTTAATTTGTGAAATTCAAACTGGCCAGGTAACTGTCTGTTCTCTGTCCAGCTAACCTCTTCAAAATGATCTCTCTGCTAAATCCTGGTAAAAGTTCAAAAATCTCTCTCCTTGAGTGGTCCCTCATACTTGTTCATGATGTATTTTATTCACCTACTTAGAAAAGGTACACAAGAACTGTGAACATGGTAGAAGTAAACTAATGTGTTCATGTAAATAAATATTAATGGCTAAAAAACCACTTGTGCTTTGTTGCATCTGATCTTTTGTGTTAATAAAAAATGCGAAGGGCATAAATAACTATAAGAATGTAAATTCCTGTTAAAATAGACAAATCAAGATCTGAATGGTCTTGGGGAGATATTTCTGAGATAAATATGAGGTGCTGGGCTCTCTAAAAGAATAACTTGTTTAAATGAGGTTAGAGCAGCTGATCCAGTTTTGTCTCCTTGTTTAAAATCTTCTGATTTAGTTATTGCATAGGAATGGCATACAACTATATATTTGAGTTATGTCCTGCACTTAACTTTTCCAATGATATTTAGCATTAATGGGAAAAGAGCAATTACATTTCTGGATTCTAGTATCAAGTAGTATGCATTCTTGCAATCTGTCTATAAATACAATACCTGTATGTAATAGGTACAAAAAAATCAGTATGTTTTGAAGTTAGAAAATAAATTTATGGCATGCTATGATTAAAAAAACCCTGCAATTT
Organism: Psittacula echo; assembly: GCF_963264785.1. NCBI lineage: Eukaryota > Metazoa > Chordata > Aves > Psittaciformes > Psittacidae > Psittacula > Psittacula echo. The sequence goes on from NC_137743.1 coordinate 51,347,258, forward strand.
GAAGGTACTTGCCAGTTTTGCATCTTAACATTAGCCCTGGGAGAGAAGAATTGCAGTAAGGCAATTATAGATGCATGCTAAATTAATTAATCCCACAGCTTTATCACACAGCTGAAGCTTTTGATACATAATTTGTAGGAAAAAAGTTTCCTCTTATTCATCCTGATATGGAATTTTCTGTTCAGTGATATGGATGAACTGCAAGCTTCTAAGTCTGCTCAATACCAAAGGTGTATCAGAAATGGAAAAGTGGATGAACACCTGTAGAGTACTACAAGGGTATTGTCAGGGCATACAGAGATGCAGTTAGAAAAGCAAAAACTCAGCTCAAATTGAAATTGGACGGAGATGTCTGTGTCCTGGTTTTGGCTGGGTTAGAGTTAATTTTCTTCCTAGTAGCTTGTGCAGTGCTATGTTTCAGCTTTAGTCTGAGAACAATGTTGATAACACACTGATGGTTTAGTTTTTGCTCAGTAGCACTTATCCTGATCAAGAACTTTTCAGTCTGTCATGCTCTGCCAGTGAGTAGGGGCACAAGAAGCTGGGAGGGAGCAGACAAGACACCTGACCCAAACTAGCCAAAGGGGTATTCCATACCACAGCACGTCATGCACAGCTTATAAACTGAGGGGGAAGTCACCCAGAAGAGACCAATCACTGCTCGGTTCAGGCTGGGTATTGTTCAGTTGGTGGTGATCAGTTGTATGGGGCATCACTTGTGTTTATTTCTTTTTTTTTCTCTACCCTTATTATTTCCCGTATCATTATCATTATTATTACTGGTAGTATTGGACTGTACTTTAGCTATTCAACTGTTCTTATCTCAACCCGTGGGTTTTACGTTCTTTGGATTCTCCATCCTGCCCAGAGTGGGGAAAGGAGAGGGGCTAAGCATGCTGCTGCATGGTACTGAATTACAGACAGAAGTCTGACCTAGCTGAAGGAAAAGGATAGTTCAGATTAAGGTTTTTAACTTCTGTTTACCAGAAAAAATAAGAAAACCAGTATCATTTGCATGTACTGTATATGCATATTTACAGAGGCATACGTATGTCTCTGCTGGGCTCTGAACCAATTTACAATGATTGTACTTTACAAAGTAAAGAGGCTGGGCTGGTACATGGGGTTATGACATACTGGCACTACTTCCAGGCTGCCAACATGTACAATTGAATCTCGTTTCTCATTTCTGCTCCTGCTGTGAAAAATAAGCCTTAAAAACATTTGTTGAAGTGCAAACTGATGCAGCAGAGTCTGCCCACTATTGCAACCTAAACCAGTGCCAGTAAGAGATGTGAACTCACCCTTACATTTCAGTGGCTAACTCTGATGCTATATGATAGTAGTATAGAAGTCAGCGTTAAGTGCTGCTTTTCAAAAGAGTGTGGAGGAATTCATTTTCCTCCAATTTATTTCCATGGAGATGGAGCTAGACAACAGTACATCTCTTTCTTCTAAAAGTCATGAATAACATCCCTACGTGCTGGTGCATATCTCATCCTTCTTATACTTAATTTTTATGTTATGAATAGATGTAAAGTCTAGATTTCTGTTTTGTTACCTTGTTAATACTCTTTCTGCATCTGCTTAGTATAAACAACATTTTTATCAGCTTTTGAATTAGTCTTTGTTATAGGAAAAGGTTGTCTTTACCATATTCTAAATGAAACTTTTATGCCTTTTCAGCCTGCCTACATTTTTTTGTTAAGGGTGATTGAAAATATTAAGGAGTTCATTAAATATTGTGATTAATTAATTTTATTTCAATAGATCTTAGAAGCTCCTGCTGAGACAGGAGACCTATAGCACTGGGCACTGTAGGGACACATAAAAGAGTGAGTTTCTGCTTCAAAGAGCTGAAAATTGAACAAGAAAAGACATGTTTCTCTTGGCTTCAAGGGAAACTGAATAAGGGCTTTTGTGATATTCTTGAGCAAGCAGGAAGCCCCATGTTTCATTGAAACCTTTTCTTTTTCAGTCCATGGTTTCATAAAAATATATATATAATGAATGAAGCTGGATTCAATTAAAAGAACCTCAGACTATCGCTGCTGTGTATGCCCACAGTCTGCTCCTTTTGCTTTCTTCATTCTTCCTGTGCAGGAGCGATACAACAGCCCTATGTTCCCTGTTCAGCAAACTTTTTCAAACAGCTATATTTGTGTCTTGTCATCATGTTTCTAATATTGAATTTGCACATTTCAAAAGGAATTTTTTTTTTCATTTTTACTAGCTCTGTAGCTGTGTGAAAATATTGAAAACTTTCAAAGTAGTGAAGAAGAAAACGAGCAAGGAGAGAATGGCCTCCCCTCTCTCATTCACATTTCTATCAGCGCTATCAGCAAAGGAGTTAGGAAAATGTTGCATGAGAATTGCAGTAGTTAAAGATTATGCTCTCTCTTACCATTAGTCTTCAGTCAGTTTTCCCTCATTGTACAACAGGAAGAGGGAAAAAGGAAGGGAGCAGAGCTGGAGGTTATTGCCTGTGTTGATGTAAAGGCAGGGACATCTACCCTGAGAATCAAAGTAGATCAACAAGCTACCAAGTTCACAAAATCTTTCAGTGTGCTTGGATTTAGCCTTATATGTCTGAAGTTTCTGCTCTGCATTTAGTGAGACGTCCCTCTAAGCTCTCTCCTACCAGCCTAAGAAATTAAGAAGTTGAAATGAGAGGGGAAGGAGGAGCTATGTGGGGGGGGGGGGGAGGGCAGCCCCAGAAGGCGCCAGGCAAACTGTGAAGTGACTGATTAGTACAGATAGTGACTGAGCAAGTTCCAGCCAACCACCCAACTTCTTTCTTCTAAGAAGAAACAGCTTTGTTTCAACTTGGCTGTTGTTCCCTGATAATCTGTGAAGCTGGAGTGGAATTCAAAGCAGCATCGGTCTGAGCATTAATCTAATGCCCAGTGGTTCCTTGCAACTTGCTCTGATCTCTAGTGCCTTTAATCTTTCAGTAAATTTTGATTTGATTTCTCTCTATGAAATACCTCCCTTAAGGAGACAGTAGATAGGAGAGAAGCTGCCCAGGCCAGTTGAAGTATTGGGGATCCTGCTTGAAGCCATTGTGAAGGAAAAAAAAAGCAGTTTATAAGGCTCTCTATTTTGCTTATGAAAAACAATCTCAAGATTGTAAATTAAGTAGCTAAATCACCTTCTGAAAATGAACTACTGAACACAATGACTCCCAAGAATTTCTGTAGACAACAACCAAGTTCCCTGTAGTTTAACACACAAAACTTATTTTCTGTGGAATCCAGTTAATTATATTACCTAACTCAGAAACGCCACAAGGGCTACTCCTGTGTGCTCCAAAACACCTGCCTGTCAGGGGTGTAAATACCATTTCCTACTCCAAGCATGGGGTGACACAGTCCCAAATCAGTTGCGAGTCTCATGATGCTCAGACAGACTAGGACTGGATGGTAAAATCCCAGGCAGCAGGACTCAGGGAAGGCCTGAGTGCAATGTGAGAGCCAGCTCCTTTCCTAGACTTATTGTCAACATCTACCTGCTTCTTCTGGGGGGAAGCTGTACAACCAGGTGAAGCAACCTTTCATATGCAACTGTACTAAGCTCCAGCAGAGCTTTGTTCCATGAGAAGCAGCCTGTTTTCCATTGACTGGGTGATGTTGGCCAGTGGCACAAACCTGGCTGTATCCCACTTCCCTTTGATTCAGAAGGGAATTCAGAATTCCATTTTGATAGTAGCCTTGCATTTTACTGAGTCTAGTGAAAGCTTAGGATCAGTTGGGACCTGCTATGAGAGTCACCACATTAGTGTTTTTACAGGAAATATAAACCAGACAGCCTCTTGCCAGCTGCAAAAGTAAAAAAAGTAAAATTCTTTTAAACAGAACTATGCTGTTGTGGTAATTTCATAACCTTCTATTCTCATTCTGTACAATTTCAAAACAATGAGCAATTCTGTAATGGAAAATGAATTGGAATCTTTCAACGTCTTTTAAATGCTTTCACTTTTTTCTCTCTCCTGCATCAGGAATGTTACTATAATTGATATTTCCCATTTCTGTTGGTTGAATTTGCATTTTTTTACAAAAAAAAAATAAGAATGGCAAAATTTCTGACTAGCTTGTTGATAATCACAACTGGGGTGAACCTGTTACTACTATGCCTGTGGATTATTTAGGAGATTGCACAAGCAGGATGGATTGCTCTTAGCTACTATTCAAACAGCTTGGCAGCACATGAAGCATACAGATGAGCCCTTCATGCCATGCTGCACAGCACTATGCCATGTGGAGGGTTAGCAAGCCATTTCAGTACCCTCCTTAACACCTGTCTCATTTCACCTGGGCCGCATCTCTTTTTCCTGTCCTGTAGATATATCAAGGGACTCCAGTTAGCTGAACTGCCAGTAATGGTAAATTCACCAACAAGCTTTTAATAAATAGGATAGTCCAAGAGAGGTGTCTTGATTGAATTTGAAGTGAAGGTGGAAGCGGCAGGTACATTTCAGGTACTGGTGTTTGAGGTTTGAAGAGAAAGTAAGTAGGCATAATAGGATGAGCGTATTTTATTTGTTTGCTCTTCAAATGCCTTAGATGCTTCATGTTCTGCTGTTTCCAGCTTCTTGGTGTGTGCCACAGTTTAAATTTTCATAGTACTCATCTCACCGCTTAGCCGTGTCATGTTGTGTTACCCTGTAGCACCATGCATCAAAACTTAATAATGGAACAAACACAACCATCACTTTAAACTAATGCTGCCCCTCTTGCATTATTCAGCAAGTCACATCATGGGCTGCTGACAAAGACAATCTTGGAACTAAATTTAAAGGCATATTCAAAATATTACATGTTTAAACTATTTACATGTGTAAAAAAGTGTGTATATATGTGTAAGTCATTTCAGTGTTCTTTTTCTGTGCAGTCTTGGGACAAAGGAGTCCTTATTCAGTACCTGAATAAAAGGATGAGAGAGCAGGCAGAAATGTGAATTCTTGAAGAATTATTTTATGCACACAATATACAACTTTAAACTCTGCTTCTTTCATTTTAGGAAGGTTTGTATCAACTTTATGATTAATATTGCTTTACTTTACAACTGTAATTAGTAATACATAGTGACATGTAGGACACGACAAGAGAGAATGGCTTTAAGCAGACAAAGGGGAGATTTAGATTAGACATTAGGAAAAAAAATCTTCACTGTGAGGGTGGCGAGACACTGGAACAGGTTACGCAGAGAAGCTGTGGATACCCCATCCCTTGCCGTGTTGAAGGCTAGGTTGGATGGGGCTTTGAGCAACCTGGTCTAGTGGAAGGTGGTCCCTTCCAACTCTAGCCATCATTCTGTGATTCTGTGATAGCATTCTACCTTTATAAATAAAGTTAAGAAAAGGAGGGAGAATGTCTCAGTGCATGGTGCAGTGGCTTGATGATGAGTTAAAGCAATAATGTACTATTATTGCACAGTGACATATTTACACTTAGTTGGTGTCCTGATTTAGGAAAACAGCAAGACAATATTACTGGCTTTTTCTTTCTTCACACAAATGCTGGGAGAACTAGTGTGAATGGCAGAATCTGGCAAAATATTGAGCATGTGAATGAGCACAATAATAAAATAAACAGGCAAGCTGATCACAGTATAAAGTCATATTGATCATTGACTTGACATGTGTGGGTTTAGTGTTAATTATTTATGGTATTTCATACCGTGATAATGAATATTCTTTGGTATGCTTTAGAAGGCTAATAAAGTTCTACTGCCAGATTCTGACACCTTTATTTTTAATTATCTATCAGTTATGTACATGGCGCTGCAGAGATATGGGAGTATCTGTGAGCATACTGGGAAAGAAAAACAGACTTTGGCTTTAGAAAAAAAGCAAAAAATATTGGACATATACATGACAGAGGACAAGCTGGATTAATGAAAGCATTTGCACTGATGTTCTATAGAAGCAAGAAATATATCCATTTTGTTTTCAAGAGGTGTCTTGCTGAAAAAGGTTATCAAAGAGAACTCCAGCAGAGGACACAAAAGCATTTAGAAAAGGCACAATGAATTTTGACTGCCTTTGAATCTATTTATCAAAGCCATTGGTGTTCCCATCTTGACGCAGGTGGAACAATAATAAATATGGAACAAAGCAACTCAATCTGTATTCAGAGCATTTTAATACACGGAAAGTTAAATGGAAAAAGAAAGCAAGCTTGCAGAGTCAGGCTTATTGACTCCTGCTACTTCTGTTCCTCATTGAAAATGCATGGTGGATGGAGTACAGAGATCTGCAAGATATTTACATTACTGCAATTAACATATAAAGCATGTTCAGTAATATGAATTTATTGTTTAAATGAATCAATGACCTTTTACATCATAGGAATGTAATTCAGCTGTAAACCTTTAGCACTTTTTTCATTTTAAGTAACTAACTTTACTTGTCAATTTTCAGACTCTGTGGAGCTATATTATTTCCTTAATGGCCTTTTATCCCTGTAGGAGGGACTTTTTGCCATGAATGGGCCCCTGTCTGATGCAAACCTGCCTCTCTGTGGAGGACAGGTAATGGGAAGACACCACATTGAAGCTGAGTCCCTGATTGAACAGGTGATATGGCACCAGAAGTGTTTTCTCTCTGTCCTCATTCATGATCATTTAAAGATCATAGTGTCTGCACAGCCTTCCTCCCTTGGACTTTTCACCCACTGTCCCCATGATGCTTAAAGAAAATCACTGGAGAGAATTTCACCTTGCTCAGCCAGAGTGGCAGCTGAGGCTGAAGCCTGCCAGACACTCATCAGAGACTATTCTAATGAACCATTCTTCAGAGGCAGGCTAGGTTTTGTGTAATTCTTACTTCAACCAGAAATCCAAAGCAAGTCCTTGATGATATAAAGGAAAAGCAAATAAACAAAATTTGAACATGTTTGGTCATTATAAAATGCAGTTAAACAGCTGAAGGACATCACAAGATAACAGAAAAAATAGTTCTCTGTGTTGCTGCTGTCTGAAAAAAAAAAAAAAAAAACCAACCCAACAACAAAAAACAAAAAAACAAAACCTCCACTTAAAATAAATAAATAAATAAATAAAGAACCCCAAAAGCCAACTTAGTCCAAAATAGCATGGATATGTCTTTTGGTCAGATCTAAAGTGCTCTGAGTCTAATGGCAGAAACCTGATTGCCTTCATTGCCTTTTCTGGATTTTGGGTCAAATCATCCAGTATACATGAGTCTTTTATATCTCTGTGATTAGTGCTTTGCAGCAGACGTTAAAAATTCAGTATTTCTCTCTTCTTTTGATATTTTCAAGGCTCACAGGTTTTGTCTGATTTCACCTGAGAATTCAACAAACAGCTTGGCACATCACTGTTTGCTTTTGGTCATTTGATCTGTCCTTTGGGCAGTCATGCAGGCATTTTTCATTTCAGATATCCTCATTCACAGTGTGCTGCAGCAGTTTCCCAGAGCTGGTTCAGACCCTTAGAGCAAAGCAAAGAAGTGGATTTTAATTTTGAGTTGCAGCTGCTGTTGTCAAAGTTCAGTGCATTAAGCATGGATTTTGTTTTCATTGCTCTCTCCTAACACCAGGAACTACATTAACTACAAAATACATGTGCTTAAAGTAAGTAAAATACTGGAGAAATATATTGTTCTTGTTATTTGAAATGTTACATGAGGTCCTTGGTTCATTTCAGTAGCACAATGAAACCAAACTGCAGTTTTCACAAAGGCATAGTTTCAGATGCTTAAAGTGAATAGATAAAATTTTCATTTCTTTTATTGTGCTGTTTCTTCACAGCAACACAACAAAGAGCTGCCTCCATGTTGTAGAAATGAAAATCACTGCCTCCTTTTAGCTGCCTTTGGTCATGGGAGGTCAGCAAGTAGGATTTGATGATCCCCCCTTATTTGCACCCATAACCCCTCTGTTCAATTTTATATGCTTTGTATCATCTTTTACCCACCTATTTTCTCAGCTGAAAAGCCATTATACTGCAACCAACTGCAGTATTAAACTGCAACTTGAATAATAGCATATGGAAAATGGAATGAGTTGCTCACACTATATATAAAGGATGTTTTGGACACTGAACATATGTTAAGGTATAACTTCCACAGCTGGCTAACACAGAAAGAAAAAGGCAGTGTTGCTCACCCTTGTGACTGTCATGAATAAAGGTGTGCAGGCTATAATGTCAGTCTGTCTCTTTTCTCATCTCCCCTATATTGCTTCTGTTTCCATTGGTAAAATTTTCATCTTTTCTACTCTGCTTTCTGTGGGTTTTTCTCACCCTTTTCGTTCCCTGGCTGTGTTATTGAATAGGTGAGACAATACCCGAGACAATTTCACTGCCTGGCTGGAAGAAAGGAAGACAGAAGATTCGTGTTGCTATGGAGCAATGTTAAGGTTACTTCAATCCCTTTAGTATCATTTTGACTGCAAAAGGGTTGCAGGAGGAATATTGCAGAAGCTGCAATAATCCTATCATTTCTTCTTTTTTTTCACCCTTGACTTTAAAATGCAAATTCTCTAGAAAAAAAAAAAAAAAGAAACAAACCCAAAAACCTCCAAAAAAACCCAAACAGTAAAAAGCAATACTGTAAACTGTTGTAAAGTTTATCCTGTATATCTGATTGTTGTGTTCCACCGAGACATACTCACTACAGACCTTTATGTGGTCATATACGTTGGTGCACGTACACCAGTGTGCTTGAACCTTTACAAGTATTTATTATACTCACATATTTTGTGTGTGCCCATAAAAAGTTCAGTGTATTTATGGAGAACCAAGTTCACAGCAACCAGCTGGAGATCCCTCTCATATGCTGCCCAAAGGCCATTTGTGGCCTTGCTACAAGTGGCTGTAGAGTTTTAAGAGAACAGCAAGTTGGGGCTAACAGATTTGACTGCATGTAGAGTGACCTTGGGTCACCTTCCTCTGTCCCGTTGTCGTGGTTTAAGCCCAGGCCGTAAATCAGAACCACGAAGTCCACTTCCCCCCCCACCTTTCTTCCCTCCGCTCCTGGAGGGACGGGGAGGAGAATCAAAAGAATGCAACTCCCACGGGTTGAGATAAGAACAGTTTAATAACTAAGGTATAACACAAACCACTACTGCTACTACTAATAGTAATAATGATAAAGGAAATAACAAGGAAGAGAATACAACCGCTCACCAACTGGTACCTCGCCCCCACCCTGCAGTGATCCAGCCCTTCTGGGAACTCTCCAATTCTACATCCTGGGCATGACGTGCTGTGGTGTGGAATACCTCTTTGGCTAGTTTGGGTCAGGTGTCCTGTCCCTGCTTCCTCCCAGCTTCTCCTCCTCCCTGGCAGAGCATGAGACTCTCAAAGTCCTTGGTCAGTCTAAACATCGGTGTTATCAGCTCTGTTCCCAGGCTGAAAGTCAAAAACACAGTGCTGCAACAGCTACTAAGAAGGAGGAAAAATGACTGCTACTGCTGAACCCAGGACACCCATGTTTTATAAGAGCACACAGCAGCCCACACTGATTTTGTCCAAATTTTTCCAGCCTGAATGACTTGAACAGTCTTCTATAGCATGTCAGTGAGGCACCAGTGCAGGCTGAAAGTGACATACCCCATCCCCAGGTGAGCCAGGATGTTTCATTTGTTCATTCATGCATCATCTGCAGGAAGCAAATTCGGCCCTTCACTTTCTTATTGCTGACACTGTAGCAACAAGCGATGGCAACCTGAGCAGAACAATGCTGAACAAGCAGACTGCTGACAGACTTTCAACTGGCTGACTCTAAATTAAAAGCAAAGCCATCTCTGTGACTAGAACTGTAATACAAAGCAAAAAGCCACTACCACCATCCATCTCCAGTGGCCATACTTAAGAGATTAATACTATGGAAGCCTTTTTGAAGTTTAAAGTGGCATCCTGAAAGTTCAGTCTTGGTATCTCATGCAATTACAGATCTAAATCCTGTTAGCAGTGGATTCCCTTATTGCAAAAACAAGAATTAAATAACTATTTGAGAAACTGGCTGCAAATAGTAAAATGGATATTATCATATTACCATGCAGCAATTTGTAATCAAACTGTTTTTCTTTTTGTGCCTTGTTAAAGAGGATTTCATGGCATCAAACCAGTTCCTAATAAGCAGATGTTCATGATACAGAAGAGAAAACATTTTTTGCACTTGGAACCCCTATTGGAATTCTCACTCCAAAAGCCAAGGAAATTAATACAGAAGGGAGAAGAATACAAATAGAGCTGTGACCCTCACTAGTTCCTCTACTATTTCTGAAGTAAATTTTCAACACAGGGTGGCTCTGCAAAGTTTCTCAAGTTGTGGTAAGGGAGTATTCACATCTCTGCCCTGTGCAGCTCATGTTCCGGGCTAGGTTCATAGTGTTATCAATCAACATAAATTAGCTTGAAATATCAGTTAGAAATCAATTAACCCAATCATTAGTTAAATAAGTTATGAAGCTTGACCAAATATGAAAAGGACCTGGATCACACACTGTTTCCACTTATTTGCCAAATTGCATGAAGTGTAGAAACTATCCTTCAGATTTCAGTGAGTCAGACAGTAGCAAGAGGTTTTGAAGCCCCTTGCCATGTATTGAGGTTTTGACATTTCCATGTCAATCTCTTCCAAATATGAACACACATTCCCTCCTTAAGTGTTCGAATGCTTTTTTTGAAAGCCTCCATTTTCATATCTTTATTTATCAATCTCTCTCTCTTTTCTTTTTTTTTCCTCTGAAACACTTCAGAAGCACTGTATAACTAAAAAGTACTTCAAGGCCATAACTGACTATAAACTCCCCTCAGCTATGTATGGACTTACTGCTAGATGACTGCACGAGAACTTTCAATGAATAATGTCATCACTCTTCACTTGCTTTTACATCGTTTTCCAGAGACAAAAGTCTGAATGCTCTTATTTTAATCCATTCCCGAGCTTTGCTTTAATTCTGTCTGATCAATATATGCACATCCTGCGGAAATCTGTTAGCATATAGAAATTCCTCCTCTACTACCAGTTACTATAGACAATCCCAACTGTAAACCAATTTGGATGACATGAAACTGCAGAGATATGAGCAGAAGCTGGGCATCCCATAAACTTCCATACTTACTCTGAACTGGTCTGGCTGAAATGCAGATGCAAGCAATTAGAAAAAACATATACAGGCTTAGCATCTTGATTTAATTCCCATTCAGTTTTGCCTAGCTACAGAGCATGGACAGACACATGGAATATGAAGGATGCCTCTTTACTACCTTCTGAATAAACTGCCAGCTATTCATCTAAATGATTGGTTTAATGCAGTTTTGGATTAAAATCTCATGACATGTAAGTTCAACACTGAGAGTCTAATGCCCCAAAATACTGATGTTCAGGTTTTCAGTGCAACCCAAAGCAGAAGTTTATAAACTTTTCAAACCTGATTTTTGGCACCTTGGGATCAGTATTTGCTTTATACAGACAGGTTTTGGAAGCCTGACTTCACAAATAATGAGATACCCAGATAAGACCAGGGAATTAAAATATTCAAGTAGTTTTTCCATAGAATAAATAGCAGAAAATCAAAATTGTGGTATGCTGCAATTGTCTCAACTACAATCCCTCAGTGTGAGGCTGATGATGCATGGAGAGAGTTAGGAACTGCATAATGCATTAATTGAGAAGGAATAGTATTCACTTACATGTAAGGTTGACAAAACTTGCACAAAATTTTAGAGAGTGAAAAACTGGTCAATGCTATTTTTATTTCTTCATTTTTTAGGTATTTCCTAACCAAGTTAATAACAAAGGCTCAAGTTAAAATGGTGTAATGTAAAGTCACAGTGCATTATTAAGCCTGGCAAAAATGATGGTAATTCACTTCATGCTTCATGCCATTTCGCAGTTTGGACTGACATTTTACATCAGTAAAAATGTTTTGCTCTCTGCCTGAAATATCTAGAACACTATACTTATAGACAACAAAGGGCTTTTGTTTAAGCTGCATATGTACTATGAACATGTACAGTCAACTTGTGCTTAACAAGTAATCTTCACACGCTATGGAAAGATAATCCAGGCCACAAAATGAACACTGCTTTTTTCCTCACATTTAAGCTTATCTCTGCATTCTCAAATCTTTTCTTTTCACTATATGTAACATCACTAATAACAAGTTGAATGTGTAATTGTTATTAATGGGTCACTATTTTGCTACTAGGAAAGTATGACTAAAAAACTGAGGGTGAAGAAACACAAAGTAAAACATCAGATGATTCTAAAGGCTTTTGCAATGTGGGCCACTTTTCCAAACACCATATGTTCTATATCATCTGCACCCACAAAAATATTTCAGATATATCAAAAGCTATCTCCAAGCTAGGTTTGCAGCACTGATGCTGTACTTTACATTGATATTAACATGGAAAAATATAAGTTTGGAGGCAAAAGAGCAGTTCAGGATCTCAGCAGATTTTAGATAATCCTTTTCTTTTCTCTTCCTCCTTCTTTCCTTTTCCTGGTCAAGACTCGGATTTTTTTCTCCTACTGTGGAACCTGTAGCAAAGGACACCTTAGGTGGAAACCAAAAGTGTACATCTACTTGACAAGAATAAAGATAGCCCTGATCATATTGCCCATGAAACCTCAAAACTCTCATGAGTTATTCATATAACTATTACATAATATTTAATTTGCAATCCACTGAGATCATGCATGACCCTAGAAATAGTCAAACAAAAAGGTTACTGTTCATATATTTGATTATTTTTACACTCCTATGCAATTATAATTTATTTTGACCTGATAATCTAGTGCCGCACAATGGTGGCAAATACGTTGTAACCTTGGTAGTACAATTCATAAAAGCACATCTTCGAATAAAAATGTTGTATATGCATATGTGAAGAAAGGAACATTGGGGTGAAGGTAAGATACTGAGGAGTTACTGAAAACTTTTCTAACTGGAATAAAAAGACAATAATTCTAGATGACAAATAGTTTTCCACAGCAACAAGTACAGTTATCCCCCTCTTGCTCTTTAATCACTTAAACTCTGCAAAACTGCATGATAGGAGTTTTATATGATAATACATGTGAGAAAAATCCTGACCGAGCAGTCTGCCCTGAGCAGATCCATAAATGCTCTGCTGCTGTGTGGCTGCTGTTGTAATTCAACAGTTTTTCTCCGCAATTCAGATTGTTCCTTTAACAATATAATAATTTTTTATTCTAACAAAAATGCAGGTTTCATAAGGCAGAATACTTAAAGTATACTCTTTTTTATTCTATGTCTTACAAGCTCTATTGGAATTATCCCAGGTTCAGATTTGGTGCTTGCTAACATCTACCTGAGCCTGCTTTATGGTACCATACAAGTGAACTTTAGCTTGAGTTTCTTCCTGTCCTATGACACTCATCCTAATCATCAAAACTGAATATTAATATTTCCATGATTTTTTTCCCCCATAAGGGTCAATATGTTTTAAAAATGAGAAGCATCTTTATGCATGTTTAACAGCTGGAAAACGGAAATCAGAAAGGAAACGTTTTACCTGTGGTCACTGGGTGAATTACAGAGAGTTTGGAATAAAGCCCTATTCTTTCAAAGTAGTAAGAAGACTTAAGGAGTTCAGGGCTGTGTTGTACAGACACAACTATCATAATTCTAGTTAGTGTGGGAGCTTCTTGCAGGGCACACCATCATCAGTGGTAAGCTCTTCTGTGAATTACCTCACATGCATTTCCCACTTATGTGAATTAAAATAAAAATGTGTAACTATGAATATTATTTGCAGAACTGGTTACAGAATGGAAAAGCATCAAAATATGCCAGGTAGAATAGAAGGAGATATGTAGGTAAAATAGAATAGAATAGAATGGAATGGAATAAAATACAATTATTATTATGGTGATAATTTAAGAAATAAGTCCAGATATTTTATTTGTATTTGTTATTGTTATTTAATATTTCACAGTTGGTCTTGTGTCCTCAGCTTAGATACATACATGCTTAAGTGTCACTGAGCGGAAAGCTGCATTGGATATCACTATATTCTCTTGTTTCCAGCCAGTAGAGAAAGATAACAATCTCTTTTGTATTATTTACTTAATGATTGTTCTTAAATATAATTATTAATAAATTTGAACTATAATAATAGTACTAATCCTCATACAATTATGTAAATTAACACTGTAAACCTTAGGAGATGGGCAATCACGCTTGCAGTGTTTAACATTAATGAGAAATATCTTTGTTTGGATTTAACAATAGTACAGACAATGTGAGAGCAGCAGTCAAAAATGCCTGGTACTCCGAATGCCAGTGCTCCCCTCTGTGCAGGATGCTGATTTAAGATTTGCCAGTGCTTGGCTTCATGTGTGAACTTTCTTACCAAAAATGGGCCATCTGGAATTTAAACTTACTTGAGATATTACCTCTGGGAAAGTAGAAGAGAAAAAGGTTTGGCTCAGTCAGAACTGACAGTGAAGTGAAAGAAAATGATGGAGGGTAGCTTATTCAGGGCTTTCTCACAAATGCATATATTAAAAACCAACAGTAAGAATGATAAAAAAGAGAGGGAGGCAGTCTGTTCCAAAAATGGAGGGAGCAATGGAAGAGGAAATAATATTGTGCTTTGCATTTGAATCCTGATATCATCAGGAGTCATAAGGAGTAAATCCTTGGTCATTAACTTTTATGAAGTGCTGATTTCCCTTTTGGCTTCCACCAGTCTATCAGCCCTGCAGCAAGGGCTGTATTTCTGCACACAGCTGAGCCAAGTAATTGCTTAGTATGATCCTTGAGTAGAACATTTTCTTGCAACCAACCTCTCATCATCTACCTAATAGCTTTGAGACAGCCTCAGTCTGTCTGACTGAATGACCACTAATGACCCAACTGTTCTTAGGAAGACATAGCATGTTTTTCCGCCAAGACTTGAAGTGATTCTATTATGTTTAGTACTCATTGGATATATGATGTAGTGTAAAGCCAGCACAAAGCAGCCAGTTGTTCTCAAAGCCATCTTTCTCCCCACTGCCTGCCCTGTGTGTGTAGCCTCTTCATTCATTACAAATTAGCTGGAGCTTGTGTCTACTGCACTCTGGAAACTGCAAGCCAGGACTGATGACGCTCTTTATGGCCATTTTGAATAGTTAATGTGCTGGTTTCAGAAAATAAAACTGTTCTGAGATTAAGAAACTTTGACTAACATGTTTTAGGTCTTTTTGACTTTTTACAGGAGAGTACAGGTGGGTCTGAAGACTGAAGTGTAGTGATATAAAACATAACTTCTTTCACAACTTCACAATTATTCGGCAGTTCACAGCTTATTCAGTATAGGGTCTAAAGTATCAGACCAAAAAAGAGTTTATGCTATGTGCTATATACAGGAAAAGAAGAGGATATCCCTGTAAACCACATTCTACAGAGAAGGATTTTCAACACCTTTTCTAAGTGACCAAGGTACAGAGAAAGAATATGACATGTCAACACAGGCTGAGGGACTTAATTTTAAAAAAAAAAAAAACATCAAAAACCACAGAAAATGGTACTCATCTGATGACTATGGAAGGGGATGTGGATCTGTGTAGGGGACCTTCTATATTATCAGAAATTAGTGGTGCAGGGGAGTATCCAAGGAAGGCAGAGGTTCCTAGAAAGGAAGTCTGGGATTGTCCAAAGTACTTGTATAACTTTAAAAGAAAAGACTTTTAGAAAGTCACCTTTCTTTCTTTTTGTCACACCAGGAGTTTTGAAATCACACTTGGATGGCAACCACTATTGCAACTTTAGAAACAGGAAGGGTTGAAAATAAGAAAGCCATCTTCTTGGCTAGAATACACAGAAGCGTTTTGAATATTCAGCACTTAACATGGAACTTTAACTGAATGATTCTCTCTCAGAAAAATTCTCTCAGAAAAAATCATCAGTAGCTTTTCATCAAACATGGTAGAGAAACATGGATTAAAAAATAGATTGAGCAGATATATAGATATAAAAAGATATTTTTACTTAAGTGTCTGCTCTAGAAAAAACTGGGAGAAACAAGATAAGGATATGTTTTCATAGTCTGGAAATAAAAGACATGGAAGAGACTTTTTTTAAAAAGATGTAAATAAATGTTGTCCCTCACACTTTTTATATCTTTTTTTTTTTAACACTTTAATTAGATATTCTTTTTTCAGTTTCTCCTTGAAGAATAAATAAGAAAAAATTATGCCTTTTTAAGACAGCACTATTTTTCATCTTGAGTGCTAAATTTGCTTCTTCAGCCTGAATGCTAAATTTCTGCGCTGAAAGTCAGCGGGCTTTATGAATTCCGGAAATAAATAGGGAAAAAAAATAAAAGGTGCAGTAAGACTTTAGTGAACTAAAAGATTTTCCCAGTGATACATTACATGGAGCCTTCCACAAAATTTAAGACATTATATGAACCAGTTCGTACTCATTCTGTACTATTTGAATGTGCCATTTCTGTGTCTGTTTTGCTAGATGTTACTGTACATGACCAGCACATCATGCTCACTTTCTTTAATACTGCCAGGCCACTGTATTTATGTTTTTATGCAGTAGAACAAGGTTTGGAATGCACCAGTATATGTAAAAATGTTTCTCTTTCTAAGAAGGTATTTCTCCAGGCTGTATCAGACTGTTTCCTAGAAAAGATGCAATTCATCTCCTGCTTCTGCTGAAGACCTCAAAGTCAACAGCCCTTCTGGAAAGGGGGGTTCTTCTTTAACCTTCCTCACCAGGAAACTTAGCACCTTTTATTTTCTTTCTGTTTGCAACACTGCCCTCACACACAGTTTCTCCTGCCCAAACACTTGCTGTCAAAGAGCAGTAACCACAAAATTGTTTCTCTGAAAAAAATGGATATCTATTTTTTGAACAGAGAAGGAATTCAATGATGCTAATAACTCTTCTGCAGCAGGGAGACGCTAATATTTTAGAAAATGTTCCCCTTTGACATGAACTTTTTCCCTGTCTTATGTTAGGGGGATTGTCTACATATAGTAAGGAAAAACTCCCATTTCCATTAATTAAAAAAAAATATTAAAAAAATCCCTCTGTGGGCCATCAGAGCTGAAAATACACTGAGTTGGCTGCCTTTGGGTATTTAGCTAACTTCAAGTGCCCATGACTCATTCCTTGATTACAAAAGAAAAAATAATGACTTTCAAATTTAGTACATGAGAGACTGAAGCAGAGTTCTCAGTGCTACTGCATGGCAGAAGAAAGGAAAAATGGAAATGCTATACATACTCTAGTACAAAATGAGGTTCTGTTTTACTTCCCTAGCATTCATGCTTAAAAAAAATCTTATCTACTTTAAAGAGGAGGAATTTGAAATTAGTTCTGCATGCACTTCTTAAGACTCATCATCAGAAAGAAAATGAATACTTTATGTGCTGAGTGTAGAGGATGCAGAAAAAAAGATGTTATCAATAGGTGTTATTTGGAATACATATGAAAAAAACAAAATGTATGGTAACACTCTTTCATTCTCATTCTGGTAAGGATGAGGAAGAAAGAGATTTGGTGCAAATTTTCCCACTCCCAAAGTGAGAAATTAAGATGAAAGGTAACAGCTGTGCCAGGGAGTAGGCTTTCTTTAAATGTAGTCATCCGAGCAGAGTACCCTTACATGAAATGGAGTGTGGGTAAGATGGAGCCATGCTTGGTTTCAGGCTTTGCTTCTTGCACTTGTTGCATCTATTCTTTTTTTTAACAGTTGCCTAAATATCTGTTTCATTTGCTGCAGTCAATGAAACCTGAATCTCCTCTTCTGACTGAGGACTTGTTGCAATGGTGATCTTCAGCTGCTTGCAAGCTGTGGACAAAATCTGTAAGTACCTCAAAATGTCCAAATATAATCAAATAACAAATGCAACAATTTAGTTAGACTCAAGATATTAAGAATGCGGGGTGAATGTACAAGAGCATTGAGAGGGTTGTTGTTTGGAACAAAAAGTAAGTGAATGAGAGTAATATATTTAAATGTGGGTCAGCCCATACTCTGGTGAGTGGAGGTGCTTTATGACTAAGACCTGAGCCTCCTCTTGTGAATATATCCATGGTTGCTTACCTACACATAAGATGGTCCCAGTAAAAATTTCTGGCAATCAGGCAGATAAGTCTAAAAAGCAATGCACCAGTAGGAAGTATGATGCAGAGTTACTTACAGTCTTTGTTCAACCATTCATTCATTGCAGCAGGAAATGCTTGCCTGAGAAAGCGGAGGGATCTAAGTGGAAAAAAAAAAAAATAAATTGAGGGTTTCAGACTTTAAGAAAAGAATGTCCGATGTCTTATGCACTACTTACTCATTTTTGGCTTTCTGGGAGAATTATGAAGACTGATTACTCAACAATCAGTTCTTAAGGGAGTTAAGAAGCAACTAGTAGCATGATGATCAACTGTTTCTTTATTTTATGGCTGCATGCCTCATAGTGCCAAACTCTGCAAGTGGTGTCCCACAGTTCACCACATTGAGCTCAGGGGACCCTGACCTCAGAGAGGCTGAGCTGGGTCAGGGCAAGGGTGCTGTATAATGTCCCTGGTCTGGTTGGGTATGGGAGCTTATGGATGGCTGTACTTTGATAAGCTGCTTTGGGAGCACAGGTGACATGAGCCACCTTCAAATAGGTTAAAGTGACTCCTCTTCTGTATAGGCATGGCTGTGAAGTAGTTTGGCTTTCCTGTGAAGCCTTGGACCTGTTCAAATTAAATAGAGAGGGCAGATGTAACATTTATGGAGTGAGAAAAGATGTTAATGCTAATGTATTGAGTTTCTCTTTTCCTTTTCTAAAAGACAGTGTTCTTGATATTTTGCAGTGCTTGGTCATGGGGATTGCAGTCTGCTCCTTCTGTTAGAAGAATGGGATAGCAGACATGAACAGGGAGCAAGAGTGTCTGTCTAGTGATGTTAATACTGTTCATGATTCTGGATAACGTCTATAAAAGATTAGCCCAAGGGAGATAGGAAGGACTGAAAGGAAAAAAGGAACTGAAGTTTCTTCTCACTTCATCCTATTTACTGAAAATCTGACTCTTAACTCTACCTGTTCTCCTGTCTTTTGATTTTTTTAAGCAATTCAACTCTAATAGACAATATGATACAGTTTTGATACACAACCTGTTACATAAGATACCATGCCTCTAGTATTCTAAAGAAATAATTTCTGTAGCATTTTAGAGTAAAATGTAAAGTAGTCAATGTGAAGACTAAACTGAAAAAAATAATTACACAAATTATGATTCAGGTCTGTCTTTTTCCATGCTTGTTTCAAAGTCTGTTGTCATAGTTACTGCAGCATAAGCTGGCTCAGTATGTTCACTCTTTTTTTTAAAGACACACTCACCTTTTTAAGAAAACTGAAGTAACTAAGCAAATATCTGGGAGGAGGGGACAGAAATCAAAGTTGTCCTTGTGCATCCATATTTTTATAATGAGCTGTTATCTAGATCAGGAATATTCAGCCTTTATCAGTTAGAATCTATTTGTTCTTCAAGGAGAGAGAAACACAAAATAATTAGATAAATATTATAGAATCATAGAATAGTTAGGGTTGGAAAGGACCTTAAGATCATCTAGTTCCAACCCCCCTGCCATGGGCAGAGACACCTTACATTAAACCGTGTCAGCCAAGGCTCTCTCCAACCTGGCCTTGAACACTGCCAGGGATGGAGCATTCACAACTTCCCTGGGCAACCCATTCCAGTGCCTCACCACCCTCACAGTAAAGAACTTCCCTCTTATATCCAGTCTAAACTTCCCCTGTTGAAGTTTGAACCTGTTGTCCCTTGTCCTATCACTACAGTTCCTAATGAAGAATCTCTCCTCAGCATACTTATAGGCCCCCTTCAGATACTTGAAAGCTGCTATGAGGTCTCCACGCAGCCTTCTCTTCTCCAGGCTGAACAGCCCCAACTTTCTCAGCCTGTCTCCATATGGGAGGTGCTCCAGTCCCCTGATCATCCTCGTGGTCCTCCTCTGGACTTGTTCCAACAGTTCCATGTCCTTTTTATGTTGAGGACACCAGAACTGCACACAATACTCCAAGTGAGGTCTCACGAGAGCAGAGTAGAGGGGCAGGATCACCTCCTTTGACCTGCTGGTCACGCTCCTTTTGATGCAGCCCAGGATACGGTTGGCTTTCTGGGCTGCAAGCGCACACTGAAGCCGGCTCATGTTCATTTTCTCATTGACCAACACCCCCAAGTCCTTCTCTGCAGGGCTGCTCTGAATCTCTTCTCTGCCCAACCTGTAGCCGTGCCTGGGATTGCTCTGACCCAGGTGTAGGACCTTGCACTTGTCATGGTTAAACTTCATAAGGTTGGCATCAGCCCATCTCACAAGCGTGTCGAAGTCCCCCTGGATGGCATCCCTTCCCTCCAGCGTATCAACCGAACCACACAGCTTGGTGTCATCGGCAAACTTGCTGAGGGCACACTCAATCACACTGTCCATGTCACCGACAAAGATGTTGAACAAGACTGGTCCCAACACCGATCCCTGAGGGACACCACTCGTTACCAGTCTCCAGCTGGACATTGAGCCATTGACCACAACTCTTTGCATGCAGCCATCCGGCCAGTTCTTTATCCACCGAGTGGTCCACCCATCAAATTGATGTCTCTCTAATTTAGAGACAAGGATGTTGTGTGGGACAGTGTAGAATGCTTTGCACAAGTCCAGGTAGATGACGTCAACTGCTCTGCCCCTGTCCGTCAGTTCTGTAGCCCTATCATAGAAGGCCACCAAATTGGTCAAGCAGGATTTCCCCTTAGTGAAGCCATGCTGGCTGTCACCAAGCACCTTGTTGTTTTTCATGTGCCTTAGCATGCCTTGCAGGAGAATCTGTTCCAAGATTTTTGCCAGGCACAGAGATGAAACTGACTGGTCTGTAGTTCCCTGCGACTACACTGTAGTGCTTCAGACTTCAGAAGGGTCAAAATTCAGCATGGCTGTTTTCCCTCAGACTCAGTTGTTAACATGAGTTATCTAAACACATGATGGCTTCAAACTTCTGATTTCCCTGAGCACCATAATGTTTCTATTTCTGGACTCAGGAGAATCTCAAAGTTTAGACATGTCTGCAAATACTAACCTTTTAAATTTGGCTTAAAATTTTGACATATATCTGGATTATTTTGACTTCATTTATATTGCTTTTCCTATAATCTCCTTCTTTGAAATATCTCTAGAATTAATTCTCGTATCATATTATTGGAATTTCATGAAGTCAATTTAGGTGAAACATTTTGTTTAAGGTTTAGGTTAGACTGGAAGTTGGATGTTAATGATTATGTTTTTGCAGGTCAAATATAATTTATCTGTCATGTGTCTAAATCAATATGGGTGTGTGGCCTGTGAGCTGTCTATCATATTGCTCTTGTGGCTTTGTCCCTCTGCATCACTTGAGCTCTCTTTGCCCCTTAGTTGAGCTGTATCCTGTTTCACTACCTTTGGGAATTCCCTCTGGTCAAGACTTGCTTTATACCCAGAATATGTCAAATAGCAGATACTGGCAAATATTCTTCTGTTTCCTGTAATGATCTGATGGATGGGTGTCTTATCTCAAGAAAATGTTAAGAAAGGAATGCCTTGCTGTGCAGATAGGCAATATCTGTAAAACCACGTGTTGCCCATAAGTTGATAACGTTTCTGCTTTGCCTGATGGCAAGCAGTTTTTTCCTTTCTCAGTGTTTTTCGAATATAATGCAAACACTTTGAATCATGTTTCGGTCAGATTTTAAGTTTTCCTAAATCCATAATTTCATAGATGCTTCCAGAGGTCAGCAGTCCTGATAGCTGTTTTTCTTGTTTTACAGGGAGACTTGTTTCTATAAAGCTGACTGAAAAAACGAAAAAATGAAATGGGGTGTTAACTAACTTTGGGACAGTTTTCTAGAGCTTCCTACTAAGCAATTCGTGAGAAGAGATAAGACAATGCTTATGCAAAATCCTTGAGCATGCAGATAATCCTGAGCATATGAGAAATCACGTGCTGAATCTGAAACCCATGCCATAGGTTACTTTTATACTCTTTCAACAGTTTGTTGTCCGTGGGCTCCCTCACTGGGTTAGAGATATGCATATATTTCATTGGATCTGGACCCAGTTAAGCAAATCCTATCTGACTTTGCCCCAGGCTTTTTTGGCTGACAGTGAAGCAGTAATCTATGTGGACTACATCTTTCTTGGTTTTACTCATTTCTGAAAAATTAGATAATTAACTGTTTTCTTGTGTACTCTTTCAAAGCACATAGAATAGCTCTTCACACATCTTCAATGACATAAAGTTTAATGACGAATTTTGCATATGGCAATAATTGCATACTACATATTTCAGGCTGTAAAATAATGGAGTAGCTATCTACAAGTGAAAGTTCTTCAAATTTCTCATTTACAAATTTTACAATGTCTTCCTGTTTTGGCACTTGACCTTTCTTAAGCAAAACCCAAGCAATACTCTGTTGGTTAACTGCCCAAGCTACGCTGCTCCTGTTTGTTGGGTTTTTTTTGTCCAGTATGGCCGCTTGTATAAAGGCTGAATATGCCCTGTTGTTCAATATTTTCAGTTTAAAAGAAGGAAGATTGCTATGAAAATAATAAGCATGTCTTGTTTTGTGTGTTTTAGTGTGAAGGTTGGTTGCTAAACTGTGAAATGAATATGCTTTGAGAATTGTATGCTGTAATGTGGCTAGAAGGTGTCATGCAAATACATATGCATAAGAATGCAAATAGCCACTGGTGTCAAAGTGAAATTTTGTAGCAAAATCGAGTTTTGGGGTTCTTTTGGTGGCTTCGTTTTGGTTTTTTGGTTTTTTTTTTTTTTTTTTTTTTTTTGGTGGTGGTGGGGTTTTTTTTGTTGGTTTTGGGGTTTTTTTGGGTTATTTTAAACAATGAACTTTTTAAGGACACTTAACCATTTTCTGATGTAAAAGCTAAAACTGTTTCATGTACACCCATTCATGCTTAGCGTAACATGAATGGGATAGTGTCTCATATATCTTGTTGCTTATGGTATAAGCAAGGAGACATAGTTGCTTGCATCCCCTCCCCCCTTCTCTGTTCCTCTTTAGGCAACATCTCTTTAGTATTTAAAGAGCTTTATCAGCTTTTTATGAGCTCCTTTTGGCTGGTTGGAAGGCTTTCATGACAGATTCAGCTGTAATGTGACTGGGGCCATGCTGCAGTCTCAGGAGGACAGGGTTAATGGAAACCCAGCCAACCCAGGGAGTAGCTTGATGTAAAACACTTGTATAGCACAAAATGCTTTCACATCATCTGCAAAGAGGGCTATAGAAGTATATGCTTGACTGGTGCAGGATGATACTGGAAAAAAGACAACTGTGCACCAGGGGCCCTCAAGGCACAATACAACCAGACTCCTTTGTTTCTGTGAACAAGCAGGTCCAGGCTACAGTCAGCAATACTGGTGTACTGTAAGTGAGTGTCTTAATTTAGCATGTCATACTAACTCATGCTTCACAAAAACTGTAATTTTACCGAGAAAACTTTGAAGTCAACTAACGAGGCATTTTGCTTGGCAGTTGTCTTTGTGTTGCTATGAAGCTAGTATTGCCAGATTGTAAAACACTACCAGGTACCTATTCAGATCTGGAAATACAAATTCTGGATCTAGATATCTTATCTTATTATAAGGAATAATGCCCAGCACCCCCTGTGCCCCTACAAAAGGAACATCTGTACTAGCCACCTCCCAGCATTCCTTGGTGATGGTTTGGTCCATGAGGTGAAGAAACCCCTCTTGAGAGAAAAGATCTTAATGGTGATAGTGGGGTAGAATTCTGCTATCTTAGCTTTGCCTTCTCCTACAAAATGAGATGGCTAAATAAAGCTTGTGATGTAATATGTTGCTCAAACTGTCTTTCAAGTATAGTTGCTACAATAACTTCCATGTTCTGTCTGATTTAGTAACACTAAAATGTCTTGGCTTTATGAGAATAGGTCAGCAATCTGGAGCAGGTTTGGAAGATGCAAGACAAAGCTGTTTCTTCAAGTAAACTAATTGGGCAAAACATGATACGTTTGTGTTAGGTGCTTCCTGGAGTCCTGGAAAAGAACTTCAGGCAGTTGCACTGTATTTCTCTAGTCAGACCTGTAGATATTGAAGCTTTTGTGTTATATTTAATCCTTCATTTCCCTTTTAAAACAATCTATCTTCCTGTGAACATAACTCTTTTTGGTAGCAAACAACAAGCTGCTTCGATTCTTTGTTTTGGAAGCTCACCCATGGTAACCATTCATGAGGGAAAATTCTCAGGCAGTTGACACAAGTGAGAAGGAGTTTCTGGAAAAAAAAAAAAAAACAAAGTAGAGAGGAGGAGGGACAAAGACATTTGAAACTCTTTTGAAAAGATCCAGTTAAAGATGGAAAAATCATTGATATAGTCAAGTTACAAGAAGGGAGTTCCAACGATGACACAGCAGAGGCACGCTGTACAGGAGCGAGTCAACTGTCTAGGAAACATCATTGACCAGGGAAAAGTTATCCTAGTTATGACTTTTTTTTGAAGAATATAACAAGTTTTTTGTATACTTTGTTTTATGCATTGTTTACAATTTAGTTACTTATGTGGTTTTTTTTCCAAATCACTTATGGATAGACAATCCATTATTTAGGGTTTTGATCATGGCAACTTCTGCTGATGTTCCTGTTTCTCAGGTATATTATCTCAAAGAGCTTTCTTTCACTGTTCTTCCATCAATCAATTACATATGCAACTCTGTCTCCACTTGCCTCACTTTTTTAATCTTTGTAATGTCTCTGGATAATGAGTATGAACGTTTAGAGTCCTAGTCATGACCCTATGGCTGGTAAAGTATGCCCCATTTCAATTGTCTGTTCACAACTGGGTTTTAACCCACTTTTAGTGCTTTCCGTCACAAGTATATACTGCTTTTCTTTCTGCCACCTTTTTCTCCAGAGTTTTGTTGTAGAACATTTCCTACTTTCCTGCCTATCAAGTTGCGGGCTGTGTTAGCCACTCTGAAGGTCAGGCCAGGTCTTTCCAACAGTTGTCTTCAGTCAGGAAGCTCTGATGCTTCTTACATATCCTCCTTGTGAGTTGCAGTTTTCTGTGTCAGCTACTAATCCCTCAGATTTCAGCCTTTTTTAAGCATTCACTGTAAAAGGCAGGAATATGTTACCTGATGTGTCTCAGCCAGCTTCCTGCTTCCTGCACACCTAAGCCACACTAGCTCAAATGTAACAAAAATCACTACTTCTAAAAAAGTGAAGCATTCTCAAATCAACCTGTTTACATCACACTTCAAAGCCTTAATGTGAAATCATATTTCTTGTTTGGAGCTTTTATTATGAAGAAATTAAAACCAAAATATCTTTGTGCAATTAGCTGTAACTGGGCTTTTATAGGCAGGCATGCCTTCTTGGGGAGGGAAGAGGTGAGGTGTTATGTATTGGATATGTTAATGATGAAATCACTGGTAGTTTAATAGTATCAGGCATCATGAAGGTTGTTAAAGATAGATATATGCGAAGCATAACTCGGACTTTCTGGTTAGGGAAAAATGACTCCATTTTTATCTGAGGTGTTCTGAATTACCACTTGACGAACATCCTTGAAAACCCTGTGAGTCTAGGCTGGTTCTTTAGGTACTTAAATTAAACAGCAACAACTCAGAAAGTGCTTTTTGATATTTCCAGCAATAAAATGTTTATTTGGAATATTTCTTTAGATAGTGATTTCTTATGCCATAGCAATATCCTAGCAGGTGCTCATCAATTTTAAGAGGTAATACTTGCTTATTAATATTTTTCAAAGTTGTTTCCCATAAATCCATATTGTCTTTCCAAATAGCATGTTCCAACTATATATTTTTTTAATTCCTTAATATTTTATTAAGCCAATGTGTTCTTTGACCTTGTGCAGCCATTAAACACTAAGTGATCAGTATATATGGGAATACGCACCTAACCATGATTCCTGCAGAACTGTGAAACAGTTGTTCTGTACCAGCAACAGAATCATTGTTCGTGTCTACTTCATTTGCATGTGCAAGCACACTTTTTATTCTTCCTTTTTTAAATACAAGAGTGCTTCATCTGTAAATTAGCAAAACCCTTCTGTGAAACACAAGTCATCTTTCTGCATTCCCAAGCTAGTTTCTCTTCAGAAGTTCACATTAGAAGATGTCCAAGAGTAGCAACTGCAGATGATCTAATAAACCATCACAAGGACATAAAGTCAATATCACATTACTCAGGTGTGTGTTAGTCCCTGTACAGGTATATTGCCATGGTTTAGTGTGAGGTGTCCCTGCCCATGGAAGGGGGGTTGGAACTAGATGATCTTAAGGTCCTTTCCAACCCTAACTATTCTATGATTCTATGATAAAGCTTTAACAGCTTGGTCACTCTTTAGGTATGCAGTGAGCAGCACAGATGAGACAGAAGTGTTTAGGAAGGTTGTAATAAAAGCCAGGTTAGATCTTCCTATCTTCTGTTAACCTCTATTGCTGGCAGGTATCTAAACCAAAGTAGTGTGGTATAAGAAGTAAAAAATAGACTCTGGCATTCATGCAAATGTTAAATATGAACTCACTCCTCTAAATGAGATAGCAAGGTTTTATTGAGGGACAAAGTCAATAAAGCAAAAGCGACAGCGCAGGGCGCATGACCGTACCCAGAGGTGCAAGTGATTGGTATTTGTTGCAGGTTTATATACTTTAAGTCTCCTCCTCTTGATGTCTGCGCACTGCTGTCCGGTGATTGTGGGAAGAGGTCTTGAGGATGAAGAAAGCAGTCTTCCTCTTGTGAGCAGGGGTCTTCAAGATGAAGTAAGCAGTCTTCCTTGCTGTGTACTTTTCACCTTTGGCACAGTTGGATGCCTCAGTAATCACACAAATTAGCTGAAACCAACCATATCTGTAATTCTTCTGTTAACTAGCAAAGACTTGAAACAGTGTGACCTTCCTGCAAAATTTATTGCTGGATGGGTAGGCAAGGTGTATCCCAAGATAGCAGATGCTTGGAAGGCTCTGTCTCTAAACTACCTGATAAGTAGAAGGATGGTGTGAAATAAGTCATTCAGGTTTACTGGTGCTGCTAAATCCTGTTATCTCACCACAGACCTACAACACAAATGTTCTGTAAAGCTAAAGATACTTTAGAAGACAAGTGTGAAACAATTAACTCATGTTTAGTGGGGTCCCTAAATTCCACAGACTTAAAACATAAACACTGTTCTCTTTCTACAACCTAAGTTAAGCTAAAAAGTACTTTATATTTTCCAGGCACTAGCTTTGCTTATATCAAGCCCCACCCCCTCTTTCTTTTACCTTTACAAATTCTTTTGCTATGTGACTCTGTTTTGCTCAAGAGCTCTGGCCCTTTTTAACTTGTTGTCTAATCTTGTGTCCTTAGCGAGCTTTGTTTCTGTTATTGTAAACTCGTACAGTTAAATCCACATAACCACACCTATGATTTGTAAAAGCCAATACATTTATGTGTTTATCACACAAATAAGACAAAGAAGCGTAGTATGTGGACTTTTAACCAAAACCACTGTAGAGAATACGGAGCTATGCAGAAGGGCATAAACTAATCTCACCCTGAGTTAGGTGAGTGGGTTCTGAGAGAAATACGCTTAGTTTCTGAAACTTATTGGAAGTGAAGAAAAGGATAGATACAGAACGTGGGTGCTTTGTGGTAGTCTCATGTGAACAGGCACAAAAAATCCAGGTAGGCTGGGGAAAAAACAAACAAAGCTCAAGCATTCAACAAATAACAAAAGGAAGGGAAAAAATATGTTTTTCTAACCGATCTATAAAGTTTTTGGCTGATATCAAGACAAAAGTAAACTGCATTTCAGAGAAAGATACGGAAAGTTCAGCTTGTAGCACAAATCTGAAATGTGGTATAGAAGCTGTTTTCTCTGCATACCAGGAAACTGCACTGACAAGCCCAAGAAAAAAAAGTTATCAGCTATGTGGTATATGCATCACAAAAAATGCATGAGGGGAGAGAAGAGATGTGAGTTTTCCTTTTCCTACATACGTGTATGCTTAGGGTAGTCTTTTTGGCCATTGCAAAAGCTCAAATCACTCTTAAGAATAATACTTGAAGTATGGTGTGGTGGAGACCTGTTTTCTTGGAGATGTCTGAACTTCTGCCTGCTGATTGGGAAGGAGTAAATTAATTCCTTGTTTTGTTTTACTTGCATGCACAGCTTTTGCTTTATTTATTATACTTTTTTCTATCTCAACCCACACATTTTATCATTTTTACCCTTCCAGTTATCTCCCTCATCCCACTGAGGTGGAGGGGAGTGGGCAAGTGGCTGTGTGGTGTTCAGTTACCAACTGGGGTTAAACCATGACAACTTTACAAAAGTATAAAAAGATGTATATTCCAGGCATGCTTAGCTAATTGGAAGCCTACTGTTTAATTTGGTTCAATTGAACAAAAAGGGAAAATAATTTATTGCTTTCAAACTCCATTTGGAAGTTGACATTTCAAAAGAACATCTTCTGCTGTCTCTTCAGCACAAGAGATATTCCAGAAATCATACCATACTATTTTTGCATATGGCATGATCTGAAAGATGCACAAGACAAAACTAATTGCATGGTTGCAGAGGAAGAGAAATTGAATGTTAAAATGAACTACAGAAAAATTAAGTTGATGCTGAGAAAACAAATAACTTATCACACCCTGGGAAGATGAGTAATTGGACTGGATTGGAACAAAGGGAGAATAAAGCAATTTGAAGTAACTGTTCTTCCTAACGTTCTTTCTGGCCTTTGGAAGTCAGGTTAGGAATGATTAGACACCACTGATACTCTACATAAGTAGAAATTGTAGCACTTCTATAACACATTGGGGAGGAGGAGATGGGGGTATCTTTAAGGAGTAACTGGAACACAAAGAAGACTTTCTGAAGAAAACTAAGCCTAGCAAACAAAATGTTAAAAATCAGTGCTCCAGAAGTTGGAGAAGCATACTTGCAAGGAAACTCTCTGGTGGCATTTGGCTCCCAAGTGCAGATATCAGCTCTGCTGTCCTTAGCTTTCATCACTGGATGTCAGAAATGTGTCAGGATGTGCACATTTTGTGGCTGTATAGCTAAAAAACTCACAAAAATGTTCTCAACAAAGCAGAAGCTTTTACCTTGTTGATATTCTAATGTTTGATCTTGGTGTCACAAAAGTGAAGCCTAAGGTGAAGTATTGTCTTGAAAAGAATTTCTAATAGCAGATCAGTTCCTGCACTGTTTCAGGGATTGAAACAAAACAAACAAGAACAAAAGGTAAAGTGTGGAAGATGCAAAGGAACAGGTGAATGAGATACAGTAACTGTTCTGTATAAAGGTGTTATCAGAAACAGTAAAAGAAATAGGTAAATATTTATATAACTACCCTGAAAACAGCCATGCAGACAAGGTAATGAGTTCAGGCAAAGGCAATATTCACCGGATGCAGTACCATCTTCATTATGCTTAGTGTATCTGCACATACCTCTGAAAAAATTGGTGGATTTCACTTTATCCTTCCATGGGTTAGCAGAAAAATAATCCCGTGGCCTAGTAAAACAAGTCCTGAACACCACTAGAGATCTTCAAAACCTTCTCTAGGTTTTGTAGAGCGTTTAAACCTTACCTGTGTGGTCAGTTTCACCCATCCATCTTGAGAGTTTGAGCATGATGCTGAAATCAATAACATCTGCAAATATTTGTCCTGATTCCCAGCAGTACCAATCGTGGCAAAATGAAAGTTGATTGGATGGAGGAAGGCAGTAGTGATACTCTTACAGTAAACCACCAAAACTCTGAAATCTTTGAAAAGGAGCTTCATAACAGGGCTGGGAAGCTGATATAGCTGGAGTTTGGTAACCAAGAAGACGAGTTCATGTGAAGATAGGGAATAAGTATCTAAGTGACATGTCAGACACCTGATCATTTTTCCTACTAGTGCAGCCACACCTGATGATGAAAATACTGGCCTGAGGGGCTGAAATAGGCAGTGAAGAGAGCACTTGCTGTGATCCCACAAAACTATTAACAGCCACCTGCAGCACAGAGAGAAGACACTATGCAATTACAACTGCTACCACATGATCTTTGGATGCTGCTAATGGCTATGTGCCCAGGCACAAGCAGCAATGTTCCCTGCACAGTCTTGCCCAAAAAGCAAAGCCTTGTGATGCTACTAAGATTAATATGAAGCTTCATTAGTTATGACATCTCCTACTTGCCTGTGTGCCAAGAGTGGGTATACTGCACTTTTGCCCACTGTGATAACTTCAGATTAATGTAATTAGGTCCTTGGTTTTCTGTCTTGACTTTATATACAGCCTTATTGTGTTCAGTAGTTCGGCATCAGCCCACTAACCATGCTTAAGAGTCCTGAGTTCCCACCCAGCTGTTTTTCTAAAGGCTAATCCTCTCCCACAGACAGCAGTGGTGGCTTGCATGAGAAGAAGGGGATTCATGGCCCAATGAATGACTAAAACTTCTGCACTTCATAGGTAGCAGGTTTTGTGAATTGAATGTCCTTTTCAGTCACTTTTAAACTCCTGAAATGTGTTTTTACAATTATTTCAAGTCAGTAGAAGTTTGTAGGTCAAATTTGGTAAAACGAGGAGTAAATGAAAATTGTAATGATATAAATAAAAATAGTAATAATGAAGAGTCCACAGCAATCAGAATAGTGAAGATGCTACTATTGAAAGGGCACGAAAATACATTCTTTTTCTTTTTTTCTTTTCTTTTTTAAGGAGAAGAAATTCTGTTCAGAAAGGTTTTATATATATATATATATATATATATATATATGAAAGTTTGCATGACATTTTGGGGGCCGTGTAATGCCATTTTTAATTAATGCTGTCTAGTAAAGGAAATCTTGTCATTAGAAATCATTTTAAGAGACAAGAGATGAAAAGTAGATAAGAATCTTGAATTATAAGAGTTTAGATATTCCTAAGATCTTAGGACTTCAGTTAATAGGCTTATGAATGTTTATTGATAGCCTGATAGGTAAAATGAAAATTTTTGCACCCTTGGCAAAATAAATTCTCTCCTTCTCTCCTACAGACTTTCATTTACATAAGCCAAAATCAACTCCTCTACCACATGAATAAAATAGTAAATACAAGGGCTTTCCACACAAGCACTTCCAGTGAAGGGGGTGTTGGCAAAATTAGCTGGGTATAAAGTGGTGGAACAGAGGCAACCTTTAGAGAGAAGAGATCTCTTCTTTGAGGCTGGATGCAGGGAGGGATGGACGTCTGAGTGCTGCTTCCATTGTTCTTGGCTAGCTCACGCTAAACTAAGGTTTAAAGAAGGGAACTCTTGAGAAGTTACTAGGGAAGTGGCTAATGGTTGGTTGTGCTGCGAGTGTCATAGTCAAACAAGAAGAGGGGCTGAGAGGTGGCAGCTAGACTCAGTGGTGAGAGATAAGACCCCAGCTGTTGAAACACGTTAAACAGTAGATTTAGAATCTCTCTGCACTGTGATCACTTGCTTCCATTTTTATTCATAATGAACTAATTTGCTGTGAAACGTCAGACTCTAACAGTCTTTTTCCTTGTCTGGCCTTTGAAGGGAGAGAGCAGGAAAGTCCCTATTTTCAAGTTAGTACCTATGACATTTTCTAGACTGTGTGCTCTGGTGGAGGATTGAATATGGAAGTGAAGCTCAAGAGCAGAGCATCCCGACACATAGGAAGTCAAGGAAGAGGGCCAGGAGACCTGTGTGGCTAAATAAGGAACTGCTGGGTATGCTCAAGTGGAAGAGGAGAGTTTATAGGTCATGGAAGGAGGGGCTGGCCACTCGGGAGGAATATAAGGCTGCTGCTAGAGGATGTAGGAAGGCAGCTAGGATGGCTAAGGCCTCCTTAGAATTAAATCTGGCAAGAGGGGTCAAGGACAGCAGAAAGAGCTTTTTCAAATACATGGCAGATAAAACTAACACCAGAGGCAAGGTAGGCCCACTGGTGAATGGGGTGGGTGCCCTGGTGACAGAAGATACAGAGATGGCAGAGTTATTGAATGCCTTCTTTGTCTCAGTCTACTCTGCCGGAGGCAGTCCTGAAGAGCCCTGTACTCCTGAGACCTCAGATGAAGTCAGGTCACTGGAGCAGTTTGCCTTAGTCCATGAGGAATGGGTTAGGGACCAGTTGAGCAATCTGGACATCCATAAATCCATGGGTCCAGATGGGATGCACCCGCGGGTGCTGAGGGAACTGGCGGAAGTCATTGCTAGACCACTCTCCATCATCTTTACCAAGTCTTGGGAAACGGGAGAGGTGCCTGAGGACTGGAGGAAAGCAAATGTCACTCCAGTCTTCAAAAAGGGCAAGAAGGAGGACCCGGGTAACTATAGACCGGTCAGCCTCACCTCCATCCCTGGGAAAGTGATGGAGCACCTTATCCTTGATGCCATCTTAAGGCATGTCAAGGATAAGAGGGTTATGAGGGGCAGTCAACATGGCTTTACCAAGGGGAAGTCATGCTTGACCAACCTCCTAGCCTTTTATGAGGAAATAACATTGTGGATGGATGATGGCAGAGCGGTGGATGTGGTCTACCTTGACTTCAGCAAAGCATTTGACACAGTCTCCCACAGCATCCTCATAGCTAAACTGAGGAAGTGTGGTCTGAATGATCAGGTAGTGAGATGGACTGCGAACTGGCTGAAGGACAGAAGCCAGAGAGTTGTAGTCTATGGGGCGGAGTCCAGTTGGAGGCCTGTATCTAGTGGAGTGCCTCAAGGGTCAGTACTGGGACCAGTATTATTTAATATATTCATCAACGATTTGGATGAGGGAATTGAGTGTACTGTCAGCAAGTTTGCTGATGACACTAAGCTGGGAGGAGTGGCTGACATGCCAGAAGGCTGTGCTGCCATCCAGCGAGACCTGGACAGGCTGGAGAGTTGGGCAGGGAGTAACTTGATGAAATATAACAAGGGAAAGTGTAGAGTCCTGCATCTGGGCAGGAACAACCCCAGGTTCCAGTATAGGTTGGGGAACGACCTGTTAGAGAGTAGTGTAGGGGAGAGGGACCTGGGGGTCCTAGTGGATGGCAGGATGACCATGAGCCAACACTGTGCCCTTGTGGCCAAGGAGGCCAATGGCATCCTGGGGTGTATTAGAAGGGGGGTGGTCAGTAGGTCGAGAGAGGTCCTCCTTCCCCTCTACTCTGCCCTGGTGAGACCGCATCTGGAACATTGTGTCCAGTTCTGGTCCCCTCAGTTCAAGAAGGACAGGGACCTGCTGGAGAGAGTCCAGCGCAGGGTGACAAAGATGATTAAGGGAGTGGAGTATCTCCCTTATGAGGAAAGGCTGAGGGAGCTGGGTCTCTATAGTTTGGAGAAGAGGAGACTGAGGGGTGACCTTATTAGTGTATATAAATATATAAAGGGGGAGTGTCACGAGGATGGAGCCAGGCTCTTCTCAGTGGCAAACAATGATAAGACAAGGGGTAATGGGTACAAACTGGAACACAAGAGGTTCCACTTAAACTCGAGAAGAAACTTCTTCTCAGTGAGGGTGACGGAACACTGGAACAGGCTGTCCAGGGGGGTTGTGGAGTCTCCTTCTCTGGAGACATTCAAAACCCGCCTGGACACATTCCTGTGTAACCTTATCTAGGTGTTCCTGCTCTGGCAGGGGGATTGGACTAGATGATCTTTTGAGGTCCCTTCCAATCTCTAACATACTGTGATACTGTGAAGAAACCTGCAGCATGCACAATATAGCATTCTGACTGTTACAGGCTGATTTTTGTGTTTTCCCTGTACTTGGTACTTATCTTGTACCCATATTTGTTTTAACTTCTCCATTCTCTGGTTAGAATTTTTTTTCAGTTGTAGCTCTAATTATGCAAAGTCACAGAAGTTTTCTTCCCTCAGTGTTTGCTTCTAACCAGTCCGTGTTGTTTATTTAAGCTATTGTATGACACAGCAACTGAGTTACTGGCTTCGAATCATTTTTTTAAAGCTTTTATGCTTTCTCTCCAAGTAAAGCATAATATTAGTGGTAACCAACATGAAGATAATACCTGTAGTTTCAAATATCAATAAGCACCCTATTAAGAACGGTTTTTAGTAAGGTCCAGGTACATGTGTTCTGAGATCCAGAACAGGTGAACCTTTTGGCAACAATGTTATTTTCAGAAGGTAATTCTGTTGGTTTCTCTCATTTCTCAGAACTCTGTCTTAGAGATTTTCTGTTGTTTGGTTGGTTTGGTTTGTGGGTATTTTGGGGAGGTTTTGTTAGTTTGGGTGTTTTTTATTCCTAGCTAGAGTTTTCTCAGACTTTCAGCTCATAATATGAAAGTTTCTCCTTTCTGAGACAAGGTAGCAATGGCAGAACTCTCTAATCAGTGTCACAAACACTTTCAACTGTTGTTTCCCTTTAGCATTCCCTCAGTCTAAAAATGCAGACGAGTTTCTTTTGGGAATTATGTGGAGTCCCAAATTCATGAGATGGGTTTCTGAACTTCAGAAATCCTTCCCTGCTTTTTTTTTTTTTTTTTTTTTTTTTTTTAAACCTTTCCTAAATCAACTATATGATTAAAAAAAAAGAGACAGAAAAAGCCTTGTGTCCTTAATCTTAAGAGAGTCAATAGTCCTCAAAGTATGCCAGTACAATGTTATGTTAGGCTACTAAACACTATATGAAGTCAAATTCTTTAATGTATGTTTCTTTTCGCTGCCACGAAGTCTGCTCTTCAAACCCTGTTAGAGGTCTTTAACCTTCTCTGATGTCGGTTCTCATTGTTGAAAGGCTTGTCTTTTTTTGTGTGGGTTTTTTTTTCCCCCCACCCAAACTTCGGCAGAGCTGTTCACTGTTCTGAGGGTTTTCTTGTTTTTGTTTCCGTTTGGACTGGTTTCCTCTGTTATACTCCCAGTAATAGAGCCAAAGCGCCTAACAGAGGTCTGCTTCTTTCAATGTCTGTTCAGCAGTGCATAACATGAATCTTTCCACAGTAAAGCAACTGTTTCCAGCTGCCTTTTGCCAGTCATTTAAAGCACAGTTCTTTACAGCTGGCATGGTGAGTTTAGTAAAGAGATAAATCCAAGCCTTAAGGAACTAGGGAAACTGGGAAACTTAACAGAGAGAAGCAGCAGTTTTGCTTGACCAGCTAAAGAGCTAATAGATTCTGTAGGAAGATTATGGGCCCTCCATCAGTGAGTCACCATTCAGACTCCTCACTTTATTGGTGACCTAGAATCATCTATTAGTTTAGCATTTCTTTGCAGCCTTTTCACACTGACATTGTTTTACCTCAGTAACTAAAATGAGTCGGTCTAGCTGTCACAAATATCTTCATACTTGCAGCTTAAAGTCAGCTGAACAGAATTTAAAAAGATGCTTTTTCTTCCCTGTGAGGAAGGCCTTATTCTCCATACTAACTCCTGAGTCTGAGAACCACATCCCAAGCCTGACATGAAGCCAAAGCAGTCAGTTATATCTAAGCTCAGCAGAACTTAGGTGCCTCTTCTAAATGCATCATTGACTTTTGATCTTGAGAATAGGTCTTACACCTTGTAGATCCAAAATACTGACAAGAATTTTCTTTATGATTTGGAAGAAAAAAACCCAACAACCAAAAACCCTGTAGTTTTAGCTGAACAGCCAAGGACTGACTAAATATTGATATCATTTGCCTTCCAGAGAAGGGCTGAGACACGTTGGCAAGACAGCTTGTGCAGTGCTTGTAGTATATGACCACCTTATATTTAGCATTCTCTCATGATGCCATATGCTGCTACTTTATAGTTTTTCTTTCCTTTAAAAAAAAAAAAAATTCTTAATTTATATATTTGAATTTGTAGTCTGAACATAAGTTGATAACACTACAGATTGCCTCTTGTGTACAATATCTACTGCACCTTCCTTAATTCATAACCTGGAAAGGTTTGAAATCAGTGACTTCAGGCTAACCCTCAGCACTGTTTTGAAATGGAGTTTTAACTGGAATCTTCCGGCAAAAAAATACTTTTATTGCTACAAGAACTCTTTAGTTAGAGCTCTAGGTTTTCTGTCACTTGTTTTGTTTCACTCTGCCGAAAAAATGTATGTTTTTTTTGTATTGAGGTAAGTGACAAACATGTTGAAAACGACATTATTGTATAACAGATTGAAAACTTTGACAAGTAACGGTGTTAAATAATAATATTAAAAATATTTTTAATAGCATAATTAATACAAAAAATTAACTTTGATGAAAAATCAATAAACAGAAATAGCCGTTTAAAAACCCCCAAAATATTTAACCATAATTAGCTACACATACAATTAATAACTTACAAAAAAGTATTTCCTTTAGGAAACATATGGAAAGTCATGAAATTTTTCCCTCTTCCTATTTGTGTTTCCTGAAATATTAATTTCTTACAGTTCTGCACTGCAGGAAGGCATGTTATGCTTAGAATCTGCATGCAATCAAAGAGAAAACTCTGATGGGAGACAAGTACTTGCCATAAATTAGTAGCTTTATGAATATTTGAATTGGTTGAACTCATGAAGCATCCTAGTAGGTCAGGTCTGCTGTCACTGTAGCTATACAATTATGCTTCTCTGTGACTTGTGAGTACTGTGGGAAATGGATCTCAGTTGGCTGGAGGCAAACTTTCCATACACTGATTATCATTCTGTGAATGGAAGTAGGGGAAGATTAAAATAAATGGGGATGAAGATTAAAATAAATGGGGATAAAGAATGTTTTCTGTTAAATTATAAAAGAGGAGTATGCTGTATGAATTGCCCTCCTCTAATTTTCACTGTGTAAGTATGTAATGAAATAATGCATGCTAATCTTCATGAATCAATCAGGAATATGTTAAAAATGTTTTCCTTATTTCTTCCTGCTGTGGGTGGCATTTTTAAAGATTCCAAATATCCTGAACATATTTCTTCAAGGGGGTAAAACTTGGAAGAATAATAGCTGTGAACTTAACACACAAAGATGTTTGCCAGGTTAAGATCTTCCATTCACCTAAGAAGCTCTGAGTAATTTACAAGCAGGGCTATTTCTAAGGTGTGAAAGTATTACTACATCACCAGCGAGGCATACTTGTCACCACCTACAAAATTACTTTTCTGTTTTCTATTGTGTAGACAGAAATGTTGGCGTTTAGAATGACAGAGATGTGACCTGAGAAAGTCGGTATAAGAAATCGGTGTCTGGTTCTCAGGAAAACACATGGGTTGCTGTCTTGGATCTCCTACACGTTTTTATAACACCAAGAGAGTGAGGGTTGCTCTAAAGCTACTCTTGAGTAGCTGGAAACACATGTTCATGGCCCAAGAGTGTTAAAGAGGGGGATCCAGACTCATCTCATGTTTAATTCTACATCACCAAGGGCATTCCAGGTGCCTCCAGAGAACTGAGATCCTGATAACATCTATTAACTAGTCCTTCTGTATATCATGATTTTCCAACCAGAGTTACAATTTAGAAAGTAACAGAAAAATGTTAACAGTTTTCTTATATGTGTAATAACTGATTAATTAATGAAGGACTAAAATTCTGTGGAAAGGGGTTTGGGTGACACCATGAACCTGAAGTGCAGAACAGCAGAGGTTTTTTCATTGTTACTAAGTGCAAGAGCCCTGAGAGGCATTTTCCTTTTTCTGAATATTGGGGTTTACTAGTAAAGTATTAGAGTGTATAGGCAGTCTATTCCTGCTTCCATTGCTGTGCTGTACTGATTGTACAGCAAATCTAAAGGACTGATTCTGTTCGTAAAAGGAACTTTTGAAGGAGTATTGCATATCTTCTGGCCTCACATCTAACAAACTAGCTGCTACCTTTATAAGTCTCTTCAGCATAATTTTTACCCTTCTTCCCCAAGGTACTTATGCTGCATCTTCTATATTAAGTAGACACGTGCATAATTCAAAAGACATGATTAAAAAATTGAATATAAACACTTTGGCATAACTGTGTTAGGAAGACTGGAACTGCTACTGTAACAACATGAAGCTGTGTTTAGTCTGTGTATAATGTTACTGGTTTAAATAAGAGAAACAGTCTACCTAACTTTGAGAACTAGTCAGAACTATCTGGATTCTGATTCTATCTGGAACTTCCTACGGAACCAGTCAGCCTGAAAGCAGTATTGTAGCCTACTTCTGAAAAACTTTTCAAGGCAACATTCTAGAAAGGGAATTAACTCTTCCAACCCTTAAAAGCATTCTGACTAATCCTGATGCAAAATGGGAAAACCTATTAATTACCAATAACTTTCACAGCATGGGAAACCCATTTTTCATAAACCTTTATTATTCAAATCTTCTCAGTGTAGCAGAACTTCACTTTTCATGTTCAGTTCCCAGTTTGACAAAGGAAGCTTAGCTTTAAAAAGTGTCACTACAAAAAGCAAAACCATTATTGGGATTCTAGTTAACACTTTGACGTTGTATTACAGCACTGGAAGTGTATAAAATTATTCCTCAGGAGTCTACCACCACTGGGAAAGGTGGTTGATTCTGCTACCTGTAGAAAATAATAGATAAAGTATTAAGTAACACAAGCATGGTTTGTTTTGTTCACACAAACACAAATTTAATCTTCATTTTAATTTTTAGATGAGAGGCAGCACCACACAGAGGCACAGCTGCAAAGCTCAAACTTCTGCTGCTCCATATTGGGACTCTGATGAAGCAGAACATTAATCTGTATAGCAAACAAATGACTATCATTTACATAATTACATTTAGTCACAACTCATAACATATTCATAAGCGCATGAGTGAGAATGATGCATTTGCTATGGAAGTGATAGAGACAGTGGATCAGTCTGGGCTTTACAAGGATAGGAAGGGTAACAGAAAGAATTGATTTGCCAAAATGTTAGAAATCTCAGTTTGTGATTTGAGTTCAGCCAACAGGTACTGATACTTTTTTGTCTTTTTGTACAGCTGGATTTTGCTTCTGCAAGTGATTGTGCATTCAGGCTTTTTGCGTAAACATGAGGTAATTCTTAGTCAACATTGTGGACAAAGAGCAAAGATTTATCTTTCTCCAGAAATGCTTTTGTTAACAATGTTTTACTTGGAAATGAAAGAAAGTGCATAGAAGTTAGAGAGACTTTCAATAAATCTCTCTTGTATCTCTACAGTTCTTATTACTAGCATTGTTCTACTATGCCAGTGACTAGTTAACAAAGTAAAGCTTCCACAAAGTTTAAATAAGCCCATGTCTGTTTCTTTCCTAGAAGAGTATCAACTAATAATCTTCGGCATAATTTTTATCCCTTCTTGATTACCAGTGCTTGCTCTTCCTCTCTTACATTTTTTTCCTCTTCTGTTCTACTCTCCCTTTTTTCCTCTTGATTTTTACAAGTCAGAGAAGCAATCATCCCACTGTTATAAGCAACTGTTATGGCATTTCTTCCACTTCCATCTTACTCTCCCTATTTCACATCAATTCCTTTAATTCTGCTACTGGACATCTGTTTCTGAGACTTTTCATTATTAATTTCAACAATTTCTCAGAGGTTTAGACATCTCACTTGTCACAGCTCTGTCATTCTGAAGAACATGCAACTACAACTCAGGTTTTGGAGAAAAGAGAAAACAAAGCCATGATGTAAAAAGCACTTTATCTGATATAATCAATTATAACAAAAAAAGCATGATTCAACTAAAACCAGTCTTTTGTTTTCTCATGGAAATAACAACTCTGTCAGATAACTCTATGTACAGAAAAGAATTGGTCTCCTGTTCAGGTTTGTGGGTTTTTTTTCTTTTTCTCCAAACAACTTGCTGAGGCACCTCAGAGAACAGCAGATCAATAACACAGCCAGGAGCAATAGGCTCCCTATTCCTATCTTTGCCAAGATGCTTATCTACAAGGTGCTCTGGGGTTGTACGTTTGGTTCTAAATGTTTGAGGGGTTCAGCGGCAAAGAGAGGGGAAGACCTTGCAAATAAGTAACCCTGTAGTGAATGAAAACTACTTAAAAGCCTGTGAGATGTATTATAGTATTGTGGTTTAGACTGTATATTATTTCTTATATCCACTTTACAAATCAGCCCTAGATGTCAATGTATCCCTCCAGAATGGTACTGTATTTAAAAAGGAGGTGAGCAAGAGGGATAGCAGCTTTTCTTTTGAATTGGAACCTTAGCCTAAATTCAGCTTTGGGAAGATTGCCTGGCATGAATGTTAATATTCCTTCAACTAGCTTGTTACTCGTATCTTTTTACTGACTGAGCTATGTGACTATGTTGTGTTCAAAAGTGATGCAGTCAGCTCTCTCAGAGAGCTCTCAATGTAGAAGCAACATTTGTATTCAACTCCAACCCATTTTATAAAAAATTAAATGAGACTTTTCAGAGTAATTTTCATGAAACTCTATTGCATTCTTCATAAAATCCAAATAGACGCATCACAATTGAGCTTCATGACTTCTCTGTTTTCAGAGTTTTAAAATTCCCAGAACTCTTTTTTTTTTATGCATTCTTAAACACTGCTAAAAAGAACAAAGCATGTCATGGGAAGAAAGACTATTCCTCAATCAAATTTTTATTTTTATCCTGGAAACTAAATTTATTAAATTAATAAAACACATCTTAGAAATGAATTTGCACATTTCAGGCCTTTGGCCCATTGGTATGTGTTTATATTTTTATATCTAAGCATTTAATCTGTTAGAGACCATACTGGAGCTTAGGAAAAGTTTCATGACCACTGGACTACTTCCGGTTTCAGCATTTTTTGCTTAAATTAATTTTTTGCCTTTGTGTAACTTTTATTAAGCTTCTGGTAATTTCCATGATATAATGTATTTTTACGTGAAGCAGGAAATTCTTTTTCCTTTCATCGGGTAATCTTGCATTAGCTTGTCTCATACTTAATTTCTGGCCATAGGCAACAAATGAACTAAGTAGTTATACATGACCTAAGTAGTTATACACTGAGTTACCGTAGTCTTCTGTAAATTAGGTTCTACTGAAGGATTTGGTACTTGCTTGTGGGGTTTGCATCGGGGGCTCCTACTTCACCCTCTGGTTTCATTTTGATCCTGGGAACTACAGGTGTCAGTTCCACTGGCCACCTGGCTTTGTGACTGACGCAGGCAGCTGAAATCTGAAACATCAAAGAATAATTAAGATTGTGAAAGTTTGGATCAAGCTTTTTGGAAATGTTTTCCTTAATTTAGTTCTTGACAAGAGATCAGATGGCTTCTGGCTTTTCTTTTTGAATATTGTCCCGAAGAACCCAAAGCAAATATTTCTAGCTGTCCAATATTTGGTAAAACTCATGAAGAAATACACTGCAAAACATTTATCCTCTCTGGACTCAACCAGTTCTTTCAGTCATATGTGACTGATAAGATATTTGGTGTAGAGAAAATAAACACTACAGAGAATTCATGGTCACCAACAGAAAACATTGTGATTTAGAAAACATGATATACAACAACTAAAAAGTGAAAATTAAAGTTGTGAAGGATAAGAGAAAAAATTGCAGGAACAGAGGAGGTGAAACATAACATTACAAATATCTACAAGGCTTCTTTCTATATGTGAAAAAATGTATGGAGAGAACAGTTATATTCTGAAAATGATTGTCTAGAGGAAATGGTAGAAATTTTATTACTGAAAGCTGTCTTAGGGAAGGTTAGATCAACACCTTACAAGGTTTTGAAATTACACACCTTCAATTCAGTCTGTTATGGGCCTCTTTATCTCATCATAGCAGTTTCTTTTGTGAGAGGATGAAGTACTGCACATCTCAAGCTGAGTTGTGATTGGTTTTCAGAAGTATGGTGTAAATATGAAACCTCTTTGTGAAAGTGGGAAGGATTACTGTGACTTCCATAAGCAATATGAAGGGGTGTAATGGGAATTAATGAAATGTGTTTGCTTAAAGACCATGAAAGCTCCTCTCAGGAATGCCCTATTTTAAAGTGTTTAATTCAGATAACCTTAGAACCACAGACAAGATAATTCTAAGTAACTTTTGATATTATATATAGGTAAATATTTTTAAATGGATTAATACATTTTTGGTGAGGTTAGTAGAAGGAATTAGAATACAGGCATATTCCAAATTATCTGTAAGATGATACCTTAATACTGTGTAGTGAGTTATTTTATTTTGTATTGAGAAGTGTTATTGGAAAATAGAGATGCTTTCCACCATATGCTTTTGTCAATGAAATTGTGTAAAGAGAATCC
Source organism: Psittacula echo (assembly GCF_963264785.1). NCBI lineage: Eukaryota > Metazoa > Chordata > Aves > Psittaciformes > Psittacidae > Psittacula > Psittacula echo. Next base: position 51,389,416 of record NC_137743.1, read on the forward strand.
CTAATGTCAATCAACATGATCATTTAGTGCTAATAAAAACCTACTTTCCCATTTATGTTCACTATGCAATTACTGAACTGTATTTCAGTAGGAAGCTGACAAGCCCCTTGGAAGCAATAAAATAGATAAGTTCTTGAAGATCACATTCCAACCCAGCCTTCTCTGTCTCTATAATTTTTAACAGGTTTCAAAACCTATGGGATTTCTAACTGACCCTCATAAAAATGATCTACAGTTTTGAGGATTAAATAACACTTGGAAAGAAACCTGTTCTAAGGCATCCAAAAATTTCCATATTTGGAATGGTGGTGAAATCTGGGAAAGAAATATGAAAAAAAAAAAAAAGTAGTAATGAAAACTTGTTTTCTAGCCATTATGAAAGAGAACTTCATGTTGAAAAGAGAGCATCTCTGCTACACAAAAGAAATCTATAAACATAACTTCCTTGTATATATCAATATACTCCAGCCCTGTCAAGAGTCAGTTTGTGATACTTTAGAAAGATAAAAATGAGAGGATGAAGGAGGGCATACTTTGAAGTAAAAGTCTATTTTCTCAACAGCTTAAGAGGATTTAGCATTCATTTCCTGATGACATGATAAATATTGTCTTAGGCAATTCTCTAAAACCTAAAGTTGCATAAAGTATCCTAGTACCCTGATAACAAGCTCATAGCTTGTAACAGATACTGTGAGGTGGGGGTTGTTTTTGTTTATAGGATTAGGTACTTAGGAAAAAAAATAATTAAAACCCAAACTATAAAATTACTAGGAAAGGTTTTCAGTTTTTTGGGAAGCTACTGTGGTCGATGTAGGAGAGCAGAGAAAAAGAATGAATTTACCACACACTGAAGTGAGTAATAATATTGTGATGAGTCAGTTGTAAATTTATGCAAGTGATGTGGAAATATTTTTCTTCCAAGATATATGAACAGTCTAAGTTCAGCAACATGAGCTGCTCATTCGTCAGCATAGAGTAATAGAGCTAAGTTTATCAAATCTCATGGTGTTAAATGGCAATTTTATAATTCAGTGTGCTGTGTGATGTTACCAAAGAGGCATTTTAGGATGCTACCTATACCTCCAAGGGTCCTTGTAACTTCAAGGAAGAATGTTTTGCACATTTCTCTTTACACTCCGCACTTTCTGACGTAGTTCTGATGTCCATCTCAAAGTCCAGAGTCTTTTTCCTTCAGTTTGCACAAGTGGTTTGGTTAATGGTTACTTATAGCTTCCTGCTTTACTTTCTTCCTTACCCTGCTCCATATATATCCATATATATCCTGTTTTAGGATATATAGGGCTTTGGAAAATGGGTAGACCTAAAAATTCACCCTGATATTCAAGTCTGTCTTTCCTAAAATAAGTCATGCAGAGAATAGGGCCTGATGGTTACTCCTTTTATCTGCTTCCCCTTAGGAACAGTTATTATATGTGATTATCATGATTCATGCCACAGGCTAAAATACATCCATAAGAAATCTTGACCTGATGTGCTGTGCAGCTTCATTTGAGCCCTGCTCTGTCAGGGCCCTGACCTGCCTCTGATTATCCACCCAGCCTGTGTCTACTTCAGACATGTCAAAATGAAAATATGTTTACCCCAGGATCATTTCCCTTGGTTGTCTACTGGCTTTAAACTTTGCCTATATTCTGCTCTCTTTATTGCAGTATTTCCCTTCCATATCGTAGTACTGGGTTGACATATGAATTATTCAAAGAACAGGTGTATGTGTGCAGTTGCAGTAACCACAAAACTTTCTTAAGAACACCTTTTTTATTTTCTCAAGTTTCAGTAAACTCTAAAAAAGATCTAATCTAACAAGGTGGCATAGGCAACAATATGCGCAACAGAAAGCAGTAACTCAGCAACAGGGTGATAATGCAAATTAGAAGTTATCTTTTATAGTAGAATACTGTAAATTAATGATGAACTTTAAAGGTCACATGATAGAGGCAGATGGAAGATTAAAGTATATTAAGTAAATATTTACTGGTCTGGGCACCTTCATCTCTTCCAAGGCTTTCTTCAGACCCAACACACAGTAATTGCTATTTTCACAAAGTTCAGCTTATTAGAGTACTTGAATGTCTCAAGGCAATGGAGGGCACATTGCAGCTGGAAGATCAGTGAAAAAACATCTCCAGGGAATTATTTCTGGGAATAATTTCCCAGAGAATTATTGGGTGTGATTATACTTCAGGCCAGTGGTCATTACACTTGCCGTTGGCCAACATGTAACATTTGCTTACCATGATCCCATTAAACTACTAAAAAAGGTAAAAGTAGTAATTATGTCTTCTATGGATTCTGTGTTATGTTTCTACTTGGTGTCTTTTTCAGAAGATGGACATCTGGGCCTGTATGGAAATCAGTTTTGAATGTTGGTTTTGGGAAGAAAAGGGTTGATTTTTGTGTGGTTCACCACCTGAATTTTGCATCTGGGCAGTAAAATAAGTCAGTAATGAACAAATTAGAAGCAGTGTGCCTGTCCAGCTATCAGGCCAAGCCAAGCAAATTGCAGTTTCACATAGGTTATGCTGAAGTGGTAAATTGAGAAAGTTTTCTTGGGGTGTTGCCTAAAGGTGATCAGGCTCTGTGAAAGGCTTGCCAAGTTCCCACAGCACTGGGCAGTTTGAGGTGCTGCTTCTATGGCAGTCTTCAAATCTTTTATGGTCTGAGGCTCAATATCCAACTATTCCTGTTGCCAAAGATCTGCAGACAGACACATTGCTATTCACTAAGAGTAACTTTTCAACCTTGATGCTGTTAACCTCAGCCCTCCTCCTCATTCCCAGCCTTTTAGCACCTTTTGCAAGATACCACATTGGGCTATCTACAGTAAAAATGCATTGCTACTTAGCAGACTTTTAGCAAGCTCAGCAGTGAAGGGGTGTAGTATCTAGTCTTTGAGGAGATGATATCATTAGTATGGAAAGCGTTATAAAAGCTTTGACTTGACTATGGCATTTGGAGGGAAGAATGACATAGGAAAATCTGCCACAGGTACTATATATATAGTTACTTATTTTTTCTGAGGAATTTCTTGTGACAGACATTATAGGGCACTTCATTTTCAGATAGTGACCTCTGTAGAGAAAATCACAGAAAACTCTCAGGACAGAAAACCAGTCTTAAGGAAATAAGTCTTAAACCAAGTAAGTCAAAGGCGAAAGTGGCCATGTGGTTTGGTTAAAAGGAGCACTATCACAAGAGGAACAATTCTGCAGAAAGAACTAAAAGATGGAAATTGCAGATCTTCCAAGAAGAGTTTGTGTCTAGATTAATATGCTTTGCATCTGAGCTACACTTTCTCTCTGATTACAAGTTCATATGATGAGAGTTAGATATTTTTTTCCATGCATTTTCCACAGGGCACCAAGCACTCTGCCAACACAAGAGAGTGAGAAATAGAGAAGCTGGATTAGAGGCTCACTTATACATATTGCAGGAACTTCTCAGGACTTAGTTTACAATAATGGAAATCCCAGAAGGTCAATGACAAATCAGTACAATCACCATTCTTCATTGACATTGTGAACTCTCAATAGCTTTTATGACTAAGAACAGCAACTGCATTTTAAATTGACTAATACACGTTAGGTGGCAAAACCAGTGTTTTAAACTTCAGGGGCTGTAAGCTGAAACAAAATTCAAGTTAGATGTAATTTCAAGTGAAGGGGAATTTGCCTTGGGAGTAAGCACACAAAGGAGGAGGTAGCATACTTCTCACTTAAAAATTTCCAAACAAGGCAGGAAGACATGCTATAGGTGATAAGAGACTACTCTGCTCACTGCAGGAGAAAGTTCTGCTACCTCTCAGACTGATGATTGCTTTCAAGGACAGTGTGATCCAGTCTAGTCTCAAGTCTAGAAATCCTTTATCTGTAAAAGGGTGCTTGCTAAAGCTTCGCTAGAGAGGGAAGAAAAGAATGCACAAAAGTTTTGCCTGACCAGTCCTTAAGGGTGTGGGGCCAGGGGATGCTCCTTTCGATAAGGAAATAAAACTGTGAGTCTTTACTGGCTGACTGGAAGCCCAATGTCCCAGGAATGTTGTCAACAATGTTCGAAAACACAGCTCCAGACACTATAATATGTTTCCTCAGGAAATGCATGCAGTGCCTTTGCCACCTTCCCTCTGCTGTGGTGTGTTAGGAGTGTGGCCACAAGACAGTGGGATATCAAGTGTAGCTATTTCTCAGCTAACTAGATGAATTAAAAATACTTGCTTATCAAAGCACCTTCCCCCCATTCTCTTGCTGTTGCTGAAATTGTCAAACTGCTGTGTCAAGCTTGTGGTACAGCTGAAAACCTCATTCAAAGCTCTGTTGGCCTGGCACAGAGCATGGCTTCCTATTTTTACCTTGTTAGTGGTGCTGCATTACATCCTACCTGCTTCCGGGTAGGAGTGTTAATGAACTCTTCACCACCTTCACGGTCTCTGACTTTACTCAGAGATTTATATTTTTGAACCAAAGTATTTATATTTTTGAACCAAAGTAATTCAAATGTAATGCAAAAGAAATCCTTCTACTTTTATCTTACATTTCCTAGAGCTCCCTGTGCATGTAAAAAGCAACATCAGCATGAAGATCTGCAGTCTTCAGTTCTTCACAACTTCATGATGGCCATACAGAAAGCATCTCTCATTTCTTGAAGCCATGGATGATGCTCTGTGCATCTTGAGTTTCTGCTAACACATGATATAAGGGATGGCTTTTATTTCATCTTTGCTCATTTGGCAAACTGCCACACTGCTGTACCTCCTCAGTGTATGTACCTTGTGAAATGAGGCAGTCACAAGTGGCAATAGATGGTATTGGCTGTCATCCTTGTTTCCGATAGTTTATTTACAATGAAAGACAAACAAAATATTTGGGAACAGAGGGTTACAAGCAAATGTTAGTAGCCTCAAAGTATATTGCTCACGCACACACCCAGAGGGGGATGGAGGACGCAGATGACAGACAATTGCAAGTATGTGAAATATCTTGCCAAAGATGCTGCCTGTGCTACAAGGACTCATGCAAATCTTTTGTTTTACGTGCAAGGCCTAGAAAAGAAAGGCACTGTTCACCTATTCACAGCTGAACATTTAACTCCCATTTCTCAGTTTATGCTATGCTAGCAGTACTGAAAATACTGTCTAGCTTCTTCATTGAAAGCATGAAGCCAGCATCTGAAGTGTTTCAGATTAATCCAAACTTGTTACAGCTATGTTGTCCTGCATGACTTCAATACTTCTCTTTTTTCTGATTTATTGAGTTTACAACAGTTTCGCTTTTGCTCTGTCCCTATGGCTAGAAATCATGAGTGTATTTTGCAGAGTCTATTAATTTGCAAAGTTAGAGGAAGGCTTCTTGCACTACCAGGGACTACATGGCAAATGAGGGACAATATGAAGCCCCTGTATTTCTCCCAGCAAATCCACTGGGAAAATGCCAAACCTACCACCCTCCACCATCAACACTCAGAACTGCAGCTTGACCAAATGTGCAAATGATTCCTTTAATTATTGTTCACTAAAAAGCAATACATGCACAATCATAAACTTTATTTTATCTCCCGCTAATATCTATACCTTATTACACCTGTTAACAAGTATAATTATAGTTTTAATGGAGCTGAGAGGGAAGGAATTTAGTAACAAGTGATTTAAAGCTGCATAAAGAAACATATAAAGCATTTAAAAATAAAATTAATTTGCACATGCTTGTTTGTTTTTCTCTCCTTTCAGGAAATTACAGTATTTGAGGGTTTTAGAAGGGACTATGTATCCTGATGTGTTTCACTTCTTTCTGTGGCATTTGTTTGTGCTGGTTTATTGTCCAGCCTTAAACACCCTTTTCATTATTACTGAAGAACAAGGATAAATGAAACACAGATAATGCTAAAAGAATTTTCTGTATTTTGAAACGTGGATTAAGAAACCCTAAGAGAGGTGTTCTAATCTTACTGAAGTGTTCTGTGGTCATTCTAGGCTGCTAAATGGAAGCATCTACTCCTTTTCATTGATTCTAGAGGGCCATGAGCAAGTACCTCTCTCAGCTATAGTCTTTAGAAACACAAACCAGAAACACTGACTTACTGCTATTTTACAAACTTATCATAAGAGTACTCTAGCTTAGGTGCATCATCCACCTATCCATGTATTGTCTGAAAGGTAACAATGCTCTGTGATTGCCTGCCAGTGTGCTCTCTTCTCTGACAAGGTAGACCTTTAAAATACTGATTTATATGCTCTTTCTTTCCATATTTGTCAGTCATATTTGTAGCAGGAGCAAAGCTGATGGTTAGCTGGCAATCTGCTCAAAATGCTGATAAGTAATAGGAGACGAATATTGCAACTTGGCTTGGGTACCTAAGCAGCAAGCAATGCTTCTCACTTTTATACTTTTATATGGACAGAAACATCTGAAAGAAGATATATACTCCTGCAAATGCTGCTTGTCTGCTCTTTTTCTGTTGAAAAATCAGATAAAAGTTGTTGGCTGTAACTCAGGACACATCAGTAAGTCAGAATGAGATCTGCCTCCTAATGTGCACTCAGCTTCATTGTACGTGAAATGTGTAGATATTTTAGCAGTAAGATCAACTTCTTTCACTTCCCCACCATAAAAATTGTCTTTAAGCAACTTGCTGGGGTTTTTTTTTATACCATAAGCAAAGCTCAATGATATGCAAATAGGGAAAAGCTATCAGGAGGTTCTACTGAAGCTTGTCCTTCCCTTCATTATCCTCTACTGAAGATGTGATGAGTGAGATCTGTTTTAACTCATACTCTATTGAAGTTTAGATTTTTCTTTCTTCCCTCCCTCCCCCCCGCTTAGGTTACCTATCACACATTGAACTGAAACTTTGCTGAAAGCTTTTTTTTTTTTTTTTTTTTTTTTGAAAGTAAATGCTTCTGTGAAAAAAAAAAACCATAGAAATTAATCTGGTATACAACTAAATAAAGGTGTTATGTTCCACAGGACATATTCCATTGAGCAGTGCTGAATTGCCATATAAGTCTTCATTTCAGACCAGGGTAAACTTCAAGATTTTGGCCCTGTATTCTGATGAGACTTTTCACCTCTAGTATCTTTTTTGTATTTTTAAGATAACTCGTTCCTCTTGGAAGCTTTTCCCTGCTTTTCTGTTTTCTTTTTTTATAGGGTATTTATTTAATTGCCAAGCTATAATTAATATTTTACTTTTGTTTTCACTATTTACTACATTAGCAGCTGCTTGGTTAATATCTTCCCACGCACCAAAGTGCAAGTCAAAATATTCAAGTGAAGTGCAGTTCAATTTTTTTCTATTTACGTTATTAAGAATTGAGCCTTGCAGGCAGGAGGTAAATCTATTTGAGTAGGTTACTGAGTCATTGTCTCCTAAATATAATTAACGCATGATAGTGAACTTATATGGTCAAATTAATTTTTAGTGCCAAAATATCCAGTGTTAGCAAAATTGGAACAGACTGTTTAGGAGCTTTCTCTTGCAAAATCTCTTCCCAGTTACTTTGTCAAGAGCAATTTTTAACTTGTCTCTAACTGGGAAGTAATGTTTCCTTAAATTCAGTGCTATTTGGGAGTTGGATCATAGAGTCATAGAATAGTTAGGGTTGGAAAGAGCCCTAAGATCATCTAGGTCCAACCTCCTTGCCATGGATGTACATGGATGGTTTTGTGCATCTCCAGGTATGTCTACATTGGCAAGTAGTGTGGACTCATGGGTGGATTCATACTATAAATCAATTAGTGATGAAGATCTGATGTGCGCAGGATGGGCATCATGAGGGAGCTGCAGTTCAGATTAGATCTAGTCTGACCCTGATGACTCACTGAGGGTAAGGGACGTTCAAAAGTGCTCCTGGGCTGCATCTTCTACTTATTCTTACACTCATGAAATCAAGCTTGAGCAAGATCACCAGATAAACTTGTACAGACTTGACTATTGGATACCTCAGAAAAATATATAGTGAGTGATTGCAATTATTTATTGTTGAAATTTCTTCTAACTTTCTGTTAAGTGCTTTTTGCAGTCATTCTTACGTAGATCAAATCTGTATTTTTTATGTGCCATTTGAATGACAAAGCAGATTCTCCTTGGCTGGACCATATACCGCAGATATTATTTCTGGAATTTTTTCTTATCATATTTTGATTTTCTTTAGCACTGGCTGTTGGCTTGCATTCTGTTAATAGGGGTGAGATATCATTCAGTAAAAACAAATGAAAGTCTTCTGCCTTTTTTTTAATATGTATGCAAATGTGAGGACAAATTTTATACTGTTGTATTGCTTTTACTTAGAGGCAAACAAATAATAAAGTAATTTGTGGTAAATTATTTGGGGTCAGGGATTAACCTTATCTAGGGGAGCTATGACAGATCCTGCTTTGTGTCTGTACCTGAGTTTAATGGGGAAAGTGTGTTGTGATAGGTAGCTGAATAAATTAATGATCAAATATAGTGACCTTTGATGTGACCTTTGATCTGCCCTTAGTTAAAAGCATGTAAACCTTCCATGTTTCCTCTATCAATGACTTATTTTCTCTTTGGCTCCTGTAACAGTCTCAATATAATATTCCTAAATATCTTTAAGCTCATGGTTCACCCATACAACATCTCCTCAGAGCATTGGTATCAAACCTATGACAACAAAGAAAAGAAAATAAATTCGTTGACTTTGACATTCTCATAGGAATTCTTGATGAGAGCACAATCTAAGGCAAATTTCTTGTAGTCTCTTCAGGTTCAGATAATAAAAACTTTGACACTGAAAATCCATTGCCATGAATTACTTCAGTATCAATTTATTCTCTCCTTGAAAGAGATTTCAGTGGAAGAGAGTTTTGGCCAATTATTATACATTCCCAATGCCCAGGAACCAGCCGTGTGTCTATTTTGAGGGGGCTTTGTGAGTCAGTATCAAACAAGCTCTTCTTCCCTGCATTCAGCTATTGCATGATCCCAAAGACTCTTTCAAAGTTGCTGGTGGCACCACACAGTGCACATATGGTTTCATCTCCCTTCTTGTGGTGTAGTGGCGTGGCAGCTCTGGGCAGGGTGCGTGTAGGCAGTGGCTGGAGTTTTAAGAGATTTTTGGTTTCTGGAAGCCTGTGCTGACAGGCAGGAAAGAAACTCATTCTGTGCAGTTGTGCTTTTTCATAGAGCATTTGTTAATACCATTCAGAGGCATGCTGGTTTGCTTTTCTGAACAAGTATTTAAAACCAACAGAAGCCAAGTTGTGCCAAAAAAACTGATTTTTTATTTATTTTTTTTTTATTTTTTTTTGTTAAGAAAAAACCCTGCAAACCTCTGTGCTGTGCATTTTTTCAGTATAAATAAATCATAAATCCTGTGGTAGAAAACTATGATTTTTTCATAAACTTGTCCAGTTGTCACTGTTGAGTTTGCCCTATGATTGCACAATGTCATAGTCTTCTTTCTTCCTGTTTGCGTGGATCTTTTTCCATTCTGAGACGAGATGTAAAACTTACTTTTTACTTAGTTAACAAATATAGCACTCTGGAATTCAAATAAGTAACACCTCTCCTGCTCCAACAGCTTTGCAGTTCACTGCAAATAACTGACCACTGCAGAAATGAAAGCACACGGTGGTTGGTTTGTTTGCTTTTAAGTAAAGAAAAGTGTTCTTTCAGGAAGTGGAGCCTTTGAAAGGGAGAACCACCCTGCAGGAAGACCTGAGTAGGATGGAAGAGTGGGAGAACAAGAACCTTATGAAGTACAACAAGGACAAGTGTAAGGTCTTGCACCTGGGTAACCACCGTCTAAGACTGCAGCACAGGCTGGGATCTATCTGTCTGGGGAGCAGCTCTGTGAAAAGGGACTTGGAGGTCCTGGTGGACAAGCAGCTCAAAATGAGTGAACAGTGTGCAGCTGCAGCAAAGAAAGCCAACAGGATGCTGGGTTACGTCAACAAGGGTGTCACCAACAGAGATGAAGTTCTCATTGTCCCACTCAATGTTATCAAACAACACCTGGAATACTACGTTCAGATTTTGTCTGTGCTCAACAAAAAAGGTGGACAGGCAGGACAGTGTTCAGAGAAGGGCAGCAAAGATGGTCAAAGGACTGGGAAGCCTGTCATATGGGTGAAGACTGAGATAACAGGGTTTATTCAACCTTGAGAAAAGAAGGCTCAGAGTAGACTGTCACCATGTTCTAGCACTTAAAGGGTGGTTACAAAGAATTTGGAGGCTCTCATTTTGCAAGGAGTCACATGGAAAACATGAGTGGCACTAGTTACTCCTGGGAGATTCTGACTGGACACGAGGAATATTTTTCATAGTGAGAACAATCAGCCATTGAAATAATCTCCACATGGAAGTGGTGTATTCTCCAATGCTGGATACTTTCACGATTCAGCTCAACAGGGTGGTGGGCCGTCTTGTCTAGATCATAATTTTGCCAGGAAAGGTTGGATCAGATAATCCTTGAGGTCCTTGCCAACTTCGTGTTCTGTGATTCTATGTCCTACCAGACAGAAAAAAACCCCCAATAAACTGTTTTACAATTGTCACTTGTCCTAGAAAGTAGATAATGCTAAAATAGTAGCCTACTTCCCCAGGTAAGAAGGAAGGGAACAGTGATGTGGTGTTGGCCCATCTGTCACAGTTCCTCATAACCAGTGACTGTCATAGGCTCACATGGACACCTAGCTGCTGGTTCCTCATCAAGGTAATTTCATGTATTCATCCATGCATCACTGCATATGAACCTTTTCTGTGATACTGTCATAAGAGGGTGGATGATATCTATGTCAGGCACTTGAATCTGGGATAAGGCCTGAAATCTTTTATTCTAAGCACATTGACATAATATTGGATGTCTCTGAACTATGCTATATTTCTATTCTGTTTTGTTAACTATGCACATCATACCTAGACCCATGGTAAAATAATTTTTATTTTAGAAACTGTGAGGATTGCTTATTTCATTCCATACAGAAAGATGCATTATATGTGGGCAGATGGCAAGATTAATGGAGACACAAGAATTGAAGAAGGGGAAAATAAGTACACAACCAGTTCATACTCAGCCAAGCAATTCTTTGCTAAGTCAGAGTGGTCACAGTATTTGTGATTGGGTCAGACAGCAGTGCTTCACCACATTGTTAATCACACCTTACATTTACCATGTCAGCTTCAGTAATTGATGGATATCAAACTCTTCACTTACCACTGTTTTAGCCTACCCCAAATCATATTCTATCCCAGCCCTGGAGAATATTAATCACCATTTTATTATATTCAACTGGAGAAGTTGTAATTCTTTGCAATAATTTTTAACTATATTTTATGGAGTAACCAATGAGCTTGAACCAACATACATCTATTAATTAGCATTAATGGTAATTAGGAGGAGTTAAAAACAGTGTGCCAGAAATAGATTTTCCCATATTATTCTGAATAGCACAGCATAGAGCCATCTGAAGTACCTTACTATGAATATTATATACAAAATTATTGCTCAGCATTTCAAAAGCAGAAGTCCATTTTCTGTGAAATACAAGTCAGACTGTATTAGACTGGAATCTAATTTAGTGTAGCTCCTACTACTGCCTTAATTTCCCAAAGCACTTTACAATGCAATAATACGAGCTAGTAGTGTGATCCACAAGCAGGTAAATCTGTACCGTATTTGCAGTGGGCTGGTTCCAGGCTTGCTGTTAGCTTGTGTAGCTCCACTGCAAATAGTGGGTGGTGTGAGGCTGTTTTATACTAACTAGGATTTGGTCCGAAGCCAGAGGTGTGTACATAAAATGTCAAAGCATATGAAATACTATTTTAAAAGAAAAATGAAAGGTTAGCCAGGAGATTCCATTTATTCCTACTACTTTTTGGGGCTTCTTGATCCAATACTCTTAGAATTTAATGAGTTTTGGCTCATATCCCACATGAGCAATAAAGTCTTAAATTTTTCTCTGAAGGACACTAAAACATGGATAAATGAGATTTCATTAAATGTCCCATCCACTACTAGCCACTTTTATAAATGAAGGTGTACTGCAAGTACAGAAAAGCATGTGGAAGTACAAGTACCATTATGTGCTCAAAGGAGAAAGAAGGAAATACAGTATTGTTTCTAAAACTGTTGATTGTTTTCCCACTTAATAAATCACTAGCATTGTGCACTCTAAGTAAGAAGCAATTTTGAGGATAAGAAGTTGATCTTCTTCCCAAGTACTTGTCTGAAGTACTTGTGGAGGTAGCTGTAGTCTCCCTTTCTTTGCAGACCATTACTGACGGAGGTCAATAGCTGAATGAGTTGTTGTTCCTTGACATCAGTTCCCTTCCTCTCCCCATCTCTGTTTTCTAACCATTTTTCCCACTGAAGGCAGCAGCTGCATGTCTATATGTCAGATGCTACTGGTATACACAACCCCAGAAGTACAACTTTTTAAATAGCCTCTTATTTTTGTCACTGAATGAAAAGCTTGTGGATTACAATACTGTGTTCTAATATTAATAATAATGCCACTATATGGCATTATATATATATATTATATTATATTATATTATATTATATTATATTATATATATAATAGTGGCCACTGCAGATAAATTGGAGTTTCCAAATTGCTTGTACATTCTTTTTCCCATTAAAAATATCAGTTCTCTTTACATAGCAGCTTCTGAAAATCCTGATCTTGACCTCTGTTGCTGTTGATACCTTTATCAATTGCCTTCCGTTTATTGTTTGCACATTTAGTTACTTAACTGGATAGCACAATCATAAATATACTACAGAAAGAAAAAAATTAATCATATTTAGGTTTTTTGTATTAAATTTAGTTTTATATAGAATCATTCAGTATTTATGTGTACATAACAATTTCCCTCTATCTGTACTTCAGTTTGAACTTTCTGGGTTGAGAAACAAGAATAATATTATTTTGTAAATAACCATATATGTTTCTTATTTACGTTGAAATTTCTTGGAAAGTGGAATTGCTTTTTTGGTGCTTTTTTTTCTTCTAGGGTTGTGGTCATTCATTTTCTACACTGAAGAATTGATTTAAAAACATTTTCTTTTTTTTAGCAAAACTGATCTTTTTGTCAGACTTTTCCCTTTCATACATGCAAGATCTGTGTTTGAAAATACTGACTTTTGAGTGGGCTTAAGGTTTGTTGGTTTTGTTTTAAGCAGCTTTCAAGTTGTCAATTTTTTTTAGTATTAAAAAGACATTGGCTATGAGCTATGTTGGCCACTGTTTTGGTGCTGGTTGCGGCTACTGTCATGCAAGGAACAATTAAAAACTGATAGTGAAAGGAACCAAAAGTTTTTTGTTCTCCAGAATTCATAGAATTATGAAAAATAAAAGAAAGTGAAATTTAATGGCTTTGGCAACTTTTATTAGGGTTTGAGCAGTGTGAATTTGATGGATATCTCATATAAATATGGTCGGTCCTCTGGACTCCCAAATGAGATGTTTGTGACTGGCTCAAGCCAAGTCAATGTTGAGGTATTACTGACAATCCTCACTATGAGGGCTGTGTGTAGGTGTAGCCTAGGAATAGCCTGCACACTGGAAGACATATAGACGGAACGGATGTGCCTTCAGCACCTTTCTTCAGCACTGATCACTCTGCTCTCAAATAATAAAAGCAAAGTTGATTTGTGTTTGCATTCAATGAGTACCTCCAAGTTCCAGTGCAATTGCCAGAAGAAGGATTAGTTTCACACACATGTAATAGAAATACCACATGTGCTGTCATCTTGTCTTTTATTGAAGTCAACTGCTTAATGATACTGTCTCCAGCTCTCCAAGTGAGTTCTATTAGCACCTATCTTTAGTAAATTCGAAAAGTCAACTGACTCCTCCAGCATTTCAGCTGGAGGTTTTGAAAGTACTGATTATTTCGGCCTCTCCCTTACCAAAATGTCTATGCATTCAGACAGAAATAATGCAGCACTAGGTCTAGAGCACAATTAGCTCTCCAGGGAATGGGAAGGGAAGGAATCTCTTGTGGGAATTCTTCATGATCAGACAACAGTACCATATCAGCTATTTTTGCTACTTCTTTGCAGATGGTTTAACAATCTCTTACAGGTTATATCCTAACATACAATCTTTCCTGTCTGCTTTTCTTCAAGTGACAATGATGTCTCTGGGTATCTTGCTCCAAAAAATATTCTTCCTCAATCCTAATGACACTTTATATGATGAGCTTTCTACAGGTACCCACTGATCAGCAGGATGACTCCAGGTCCTATTATAATCTGCCAGGTAGAAATAAATAAGTCTATTAGCCCAGGCTGGGCTTGTTTCATCATTGTGACAGCTTCCCATAAGCCTGCATTTGTTATATTTCCTCAAAACTGTCAGCCCCCGTTTCATCTGACAGCTGAATTTCCATGACTGGACTCTAGATTTAATACATCTTTAATCTTTATTTAATTACTTGTTAATAATCCATTCTGCTCCCACACCACCACCACCACCCACCTCTTTTCTTTTAACTGACTATGCGATGTTTACTGGGTGACCAGACTGGTGGCTGAAATTGCTGCCATGAATATTTTGGCATGAATTTTCTGGCAATTTTGTTTATCAAAATAAAATAAGCACCTAAATATCTTTTGCTTCTTATTAAAGGGCACTGCACACATCCAGTTCAGTATAGCAACAGGTTTCTGTCTAACAGAGGTGACAGAAAGATTACTGTGCTGTTATAAATGCTGCTGCAGCCATTCCGGAAATCACATCAAACACATGTACAAGTAATTTCTCTGCAGACCCTGCATTTTGAATTATCAATCCTAAAACCACACTTCATTATCTTTTCAAGTATACTGGTGCGAATCAGAAGTAAAAATAGACCAGAGAAAAAAGAAGTAGAAGGAAAGAAGAGTTGGACAGCTTTGATATGCCATAACTGTCATATTTCTGAGTTATTCCCACTTTTTCTGGAAGGAAAAAAAAAATTAATATTGGAAGGTGAAAATTTCTGTTGTATGAGATTTAAACTGATTCTGGTTCTAATTTTCTAGTTTTCAAAGTTCTTTGTCAAACTGTATGTCCAAGGGGGAAAACTTGAGAACACTGGAAGCTGAGCCTAAAGCAGGCTGAAAAGGGCATAATCTTTTCCATCCCAGTGTAATTTGTTGACTAATGAAATAGCTTTAAGCCTGTATTTTCCTTTCTAAACACTGGATTTGCTCAGGTTGACTGCATTACAGTATAACTATCTATCAGGTTTCTGCATGGCATCTATGTGAGCTTTCCTGTTGCCCAGCACTAGCAGGCTCTCTTGTGAACTTGCACTGAGGCAAGTAGCAGCTTTAATCCTGCTAGGGTCAATTCTTTAGTAAGTATTTCAGTTCTTCAGCACTCTTTGTCTCACTCAAGTCAAAGTAGTGTGTTGTTTTCTACCTCCTTTTCTACTATTCAAGTCACTGAAGTTCATTTTCCATCTTCAGGTTGTGTTGTTGAATAATTATAAAAGCTAAAATAAAATAAATTCTTTTAGTTCTTTACAGATGGAAAAATGGGAGATGACCAAGCTGATAACCAGAGCATTGCTTTTCACTAGGAGCATGTACTTAATAGAGATGGGTGTTCCTGTGCAAACTTTAATTCCACAGGCAAGAATACTCACAGTGGCTTCAGTTGTACCTAAGCATCCATGGTCTTATCTAAGCTTTGCAGCTTTCTGTGCCTGCAAATCTATTCATAATGACATATGATCATTGCACTTGGTGAGCTTGAAAGTATATCAAGGGAAGATATCTCACCTCCTACAGTAGAAAGCAATGGACATCTAAGACTAGCATTTCCAAGGTATGTCCTCCAAATCTCATGTGAGTTGCAGCTTACATCTTGAGACATACATAGTACCTGCATAGAGAAAAATCTCAGTGGAATTTTCTTCCACTATGTTCTGCAGTTATTTTTTGAACTCATGTAAACTTTTACCATCTCCAGCATCCTGTGATAATGAGTTCCATGGTTTTAATTGCATTTTGTGTGATTTTTTTATATACTTTCTGAAATCTGTCATCTGTTCATTTAATTCCCTTTACTCCTTGCATTAGAAGAAAAATGAATAATTGTCCTTTGTGTACTTCCCCACTGCTCCATTGATTTTATAGATCTCTATCATGTCTTCTTCACTTATTTCTACTCCAAATTGAAAGTCTTAATCTGCTTAGTCATTTCTCATATGGGAGAACTGTTTCTTACCCTGCTAGCTTAGCTAGCTGTGTAAATAGATATTGCAGTATGTCTAAACCATTACAGATTTTAAGTTTTGATTTTTTTTCTATTTTTTTTTTAATGCTGGCTGTAACATTAGAAAAGAGGTAACAGCTCTAGGGTGCATATTTTTGTTCAGTGATTTTTTTTAGTAGTTGATGTCTCTTGAATTTTCTGCCCAGTGAGGGGAAGAAGTAGTGCCCCCAGTTTCCAACTGCTGCATAAATATTTTTCAGTCACAGGATCTTGAGTTTATTGAAGGCACAACTTAGTGCCTGTTGCTCTCTATGTTAATCTTGTCAGATATCACAGTCCTCAGGCAGGAGACTTCTAAGGAAAGCAGGATGCGGAAGAAGCGTTGTAGCTAATTAATGGCAATAATATAAATTTATTCACTATTGAATGCTCTGTCTTTCTAAAGTAGATGGAACTGCCTCATGAGCAGCAAAACCTGATTTATGGTATCTGGCATTTGTAGTAAAGCTATTGCCCTTGCCTGTTTCTGTTCAATGTACCAATTCCCCTGCATCTGGCTCCTATCTCACTGCTTTCTTTGACAGCAAGGACCCATCCTTCCTGACAACCTTTCAGCGCAGCAGATTGTTTTGGCTGTGCTAAGTCTTCTCAGGGGAGCTTATCAGATCAAGTTCATCCTCTGCATAAGTCTCCAGAACTTAATTTTAAGCCACAGTGTCTTTAAATGAGATCCAGGCATACCTTCTAAAATGTGAGCTTTGTTTTTTCCTTACTTTGTCCAAAAGAAGGTGTGATACTAACATGTGACAGCATTCCTCACAGTTATAGTCCACTGTAAACACAGGAAAAGGATCACGGCCTAAACTCACAGGTCTTTGTAAGAATGCATCTGCTAGGAGAAACAAAATTGTATCAGCTCTCCAGGCAAGCAAGACTGTTATAAACCTTCACTCAAATTTCACTTCAGGAAGGCACTGTGATGAAACAAACACGACACCAAAGACATGTCTCTGTGTGAGGATGCAGAGCGATCGTCTTCTGCACAGAGCTTCTGGGCTGGGCATCCCCTCAGCAGCATTGCTCCAAGGGGCAAGAGTTTGTCCCCAGCTGTCACATATTTCCAAATGCTGGACACAGGCATTCAACTGTTAAAGCACAGGGGCACACTCTGATTTGTGTTTCTCTAGGAAACTGCTAGTGATCTGCACTTCATGTGTTTGGCATCTAATGACTTCCTGGAGCAGAAAGAAGCAGGGATGGGTTTATGAGCAATGTGGCAGGGAAAGGGCATATACAGTAAGTCATACAGACAGACTGCAGCATATGACAGCTTGCAAGTAGATGAACAGAGACTGATAAAAAAGCAGAAGTTAATTTTCTCTCTTATCTGAATGAAAGAAGGAGAGTCTCCAATATCTTCGAAGGGCACACCTTTTCCTTTTTTTTTTTTTTCTCTTAGTTTGAAGGACTGAGTGCTTTCCAAAATGACAGACAACTAAAAAGAAAAAAACTTAAACACAAACACTGAAAAAATAGAGAGGAAAAAAATTGTATCAGCCTAACAGTGGAGACAGAACTGTGGCTGTGCCTTTGAGACATACGTGTCCGTATTTGATCATCCTGGCTTGAACTCCTCATTCTAGACTCCCCAGGTGTCCACCAGGACACTTCAGTGCTACTATGAAGCACCAAAGAAGACTGCAATCTTGGACCTCCCTTCCGTGTATCACACTTCTAGTGAGGAGAACACTTAGCGATTAAAACCCCTGCACTAATTTTCACTTGTGACTTAAGTTGGAACATTCAATTTAAATCTCAAAAACTGGCAGTAAAAAGCTACCAGTCTAATTGATTCAGGACTAAGAACTGTTTTTTCATTTCCAAGCAAGGTTTTTCACGTTGATTTTTATTTTTAAATCTAGATCACTGTATCTAACCTGTTATGAATTACAAAGAACTTTCCTGGCTGGTTCAAATCCATTCTAGTCTGTCAGTCTTTGGCAGACACTTCAACTATAGGCAGTTAAAATTAGACAAATTTCTGCTAAGGCAAAAAGAAATTGCTGGTTTATTGTTAGCATCTATTTTAGAACTTGGCTTTCTGAGCACTACTGGAATGTGGAATTACTACTTTAAGCCTTCTGGGCTAACCTTTATCATCAGTGCCACAAATTTGCTCCACACCAAGTCACATCTGATTAACAACAGGATTAGACCAATTCATTTGGCGCTGTGGTTAATTCATGTCAGTTTTTCAGTAGCATTATCACGTACCGACTGTGCAGCCACTCGGTATCTCGGTGGTTTTCAGGATGCTGTTGGCATGGGTAGGGTTTTACTGGATACCCAGACCCTTTGTCTGACAGCATGCATTGCCAGTCATTGCTGCTTTCTTCCACACTCCTGTAGCTTACATGTGATGTGACCCTGAAAGTCTTTGCTTTGTAACTTCCCTGGTTTGCAATGGGATGTGTAACTTTGCTCTGGGTACTTAAATCACATGTTTTGTGTTCTTTCTCATGCTGTTTACTTAAATCTCTCAGTTTTAAATCTATAACTGCTCAATCAAGGGAACAAAGGGAAAAATGCTGACTGTGTTGTAATACTCTCTGTGATGTGAGGTTCATAGCTCAGCTTTATTTGAGCAGTAACTTTCTGTAAAAGCTACTGGCATTATGTTCCTGGGTTAGATGCGTGTTGAATGTGTAATTTCTTTTCTACCTGTTTCGAAATGATGCAGACAGAATAACAACTCAATGATGTTAATAAGCCCTTTCTCCTGTAAGGACAGGATGTTCTCCACTTCCTCATGCCAGATCACTTACGATTGTGGTCCTTTCAATCTCAAGAAGAATTCTGGGACTGAAATGCACAAGTAGGTAGTGTAACACAAACTAGTACAGAGACAGCAAAGGATATGTGCCTGGTCAGAAGCCAAGTTAATTACCTTCATATTTTACATTTCACTAGCTTTTCTCTCATCTTCAGGTTTAGTTGCCATGGCTTTAAGAAAATAAAACAAAAATAAAAGCAGAAAATAAAACTACAGCATGAAGTTTTCAGCAAACTGTATCATTTACCTCTGTAGGAGATTCCTACATCTGTCTAATGATACAGCCATCAGAAGGAAAATCAATATATTTGAATCTATTTTTTTCATATGACTGGATCTACAGCACACAGGAGGAATGCTGAGTGGAAAGGTGGCAAGCCAAACTATATTATTTCTGGATGAAAACTAATTTTCTGAACAAATGAAAATATTTCTTTTAGCACCCTCTCTCTGAAAATGCTGTTCATTTGTGTTAAGATCCTGTTATAAATTGGGGCTTTACTGAAGTTTAATATAGTAGAAGCTAAGAAACACATAACCTAGAAATATAAAATATAGAAATAAATATAAACCAAATAAATATGAAATTATAAGCTGCAGTTCTGTCTGCATGAGATTTTACCTGTATTAAAATTAAATATCATAACAGGAAGTAGATTTCATATAGCAGAAGAAAATCTTAAGAATTTTTGAGTTGGCTGTTTATATTTCACTTCTAGTAGATAATTCTTATCCATAAACATCAATATGCGGAGTCACATTCATGACCGTTCTAGGAGTGGAAGAATGTTCTAGGATGTGGAAGAACATTTGTAGTCATAAAGAATGGAAGAAATCTCTGGTGTCTCTTATGTGGTTCTTGTTCTCCAAGGGGTATTTGTAATAGATGAGCTAATTTATTAGCAGCAAAAGGTTTTTACAAATATGTTATTATTTTCTGAATTTCACTGCTGCATTCAAGCAGTCTAGTTAATAAATATTTAATGAAGAGTGAACTATATTCAGAATGAGTTCAAAATAATTCAACTGCATTGAAATCTGAATGAGATGAACATTCTAAGGTTTAGTTCAGTCTTGGATCTATTAGAAAGTTTTTTTGTTAAGCACAGCAGAAGACAATTTGCATTAGTGAAATACAAAATAGAGAAACTGATCAAGGAACATATTTTCTGAATAATATTCTACCAGCTCAGCTTATGATGAATTTTTTGTTGACAATAATGCGAGATTAGCATGCACAAGGATTCCATCTCCCTGTAACAGACCCATGAAGGGTCTGAGCAGGAGCAGCTGTCATGGAAGAATTGGTAGCAAATCAGGATACAGTTACCGGGAAGCTGTTTAAGAGATGGACTTCAAAGATGCACAGCAATCAAGGAACACTAGAGATTAATACAATGTCTTGGGAAAAGCCTGAGTGAATCTTAGACAATATCATGCCATAAAGATGGATTTGTAATTTCAAGGCTTTATATCTCCATGATTGCTATTGATAAAATACTGTGAAAAATTGAAATTAAAATTATTTGTTTAGATACACTGTTATCAAAAGATCCCTGATTCTCTTTTTTCCTTTACCTTTCCAAACCAACTTGCCCTTTCAGATACCGGGCCTTGTAACTCTCTTCCTGTTAGAAATGCCATGCTGAAAATAAATAAGTAAACATATATCATTGCCACTTGGATGTTCAAACACTCTTTAATTATCATTCATTTTAAGCTGCTGACACCACTCCATATTTTACCTACCTACACCTATGAATTAAACTCTGATATAAGATATTTTGGCTTGCTTTGATAAGTGATGAAGCAGCTCATGTCCTGTGGTCTGCTCTTGGGGACTGGAACACATAAGAGAGAGAAAAAAGGAAAAAGAAATATTGATAATAAATTTCCAAAGAGAGTCCAGAAAACTTTGGTGGCCAGTGAAAGGACAATAGAAGGATCAGAGTATAATCCCAATCTCCAGTTGTAGTAGCAAGATTGAAGTTTTGCAAGGACTTCTGGAAGCTTTGTTCTCTATTTTCCATTCTATTTTTTCTCTATTTTCCTATTCTATTTTCTCTATGCAGTGGCCATGTTCACTCAGTATCACTACCAAGATTGACTGGGAAAATGTATGTCTACCTTTAGCTGTATACAAGTTCAGCACCTAAGAGAACTCACTCCAAAAAAGTGCAAGTGTCACCCTTTGCCACAGCTATTCATGCAGTCAGTGGCACAAGGGAGGTGGCTACAATGGCAACTTAGTACCTAAGTAAGTGAGCTGCATGCTCTCAGGAAGCAAGATAGCAGGTAATTACCTTAGCCCAGACGTTTAGCTCTTCAACAGGTGAGATTAGCCCTGTTTTATGTATGCAAGGGGTGGCACACAGCCCAGGAAAGCTGTTCCTGAGCATTTTAATCCAAGTAAAGAGAGAAATATCAGCCTCAGATCTTACAGGTTTGTTGTTAGAAAGCAATGTTAACAACTATTGTAATCTTTTTCTAGTGAAATAAATCTCTACAAGGCACTCCAGTAAAGCTCTAATCACAACCTGTATTTTTCTCACATCCTCTCAACAGGATTGAGCAGATGTTGAGTGGTGCCCTCTCCATCAGTTTGGCTGGCATCCTTGATATGTAAATAATATCATCAGTAAATCATGGAATCTTGTGATGTCTTTAAAACCCATAGCACTATGAGCATATGAAACATGGAGAGCTAAGGAGACTGTTAATAAGAGAGAATCTGTAATGAGATAATGAAATAATACTCAGTGGTCTGCAAGATGGAAAGAAGGTCAAAATAGTCAAAGCTGCTCATTGGCTTTCAGTATATCTCCTTGGCTTAGTGTCTCATCATCCTAATGTGGATTAGGTCCTTTAAAGACACAGGAACCTAAGAGGAAAACAACGGCAGTTCCTGGCAATCCAAAGATAAGCAACAAAACATAACACAGCACAAGAAGGGTTGCTAGTTGCACTTGGAAACATCAGGTTTTTACCTTAGAGTGAAAACTGTAAGTGAAACTGCAGTGAAAGCAGATTTATTTTCCTTCCTCCTTCCCTCCCTCCCTCTCTTTCTCCCTTTTTTCCCTTTTGTCTTTTTTGCGTTTCTGCTACATTTTTCAGTTACCACAATCTCTTAATGTCAGTCCTCATAACAGGAGAGGTCATGGGCATGATAGGGATAAATGAAACCAATAATTCCAGGGAAAGGAAAAAAAACTCACACAAATCAGTCATATATTCCAGAGCAGCAAAGAATTGACTGCAGTAAGATAAAGAGACAATAAAAAAATTAATAACTCAAAAGTTATAAATAGGATGCAAGCACTCAGTTTAAATTCAGACAAAAGGATCTGAGAAGACAAATTTATGTGTATTGAGGGAATGGGTACACTTTAAGACCTTTTGGTCCAAACTGTTGAAAAATAAATATAATTCAGAATTATAGAAAATATAAAATAGCCTTCCTACTTTGTCTTACCGAATTTATTAAGCTGACTTTCTCAGAGCATCTGGTTCACAGAATTACAAGCACTAATGTTAGGCAAGGCAAAGTAAGCCTATAGCATATGACGTGCTATTTAACTGGTGGCACAGATGTCTAGTAAAACCAGTTAAGCTCATATCATTACTTTCTCTGATGAATCTGAATTTCCTTCAGCTTTTGTATGTAATGTGTTTTTCTGATGATGATGTATTTTTTTGCATGGTGCGAGTTGAAGGTGGGAGTAAGATGACTTTCTTATTCTGATCTAACCAAAATCATCTGACCAGAAGATCAAAGCATAGCCTGCAAAACATTACTTGCTCAACTTGTTACCTAAAGGCCTAAAAAAAGGGTCAGAGACAATTCATCTGCTTATAGAGCAGGCATATTTCCTGGGCAACAGCAGAGACTTTTCTTGCTCCTGTGAATTATGCTAGGTACACAGAGTCTGCAAGTATTGGCAGTCTGTGCTCTCATCTCTCTTGGTAAAATAGCTTCATTGTAAACCTGAAATTTTATGCTACAAATGTTTCACATCCTTCTAATGTGTCCTTGCTGCCCTCCATGCTTTCCACAATGCAGCAGCTCCATGCATAGGCTTACTGATGATTTAACATAGCAGCACACAACTTGCTTCAGTGAAAGCTCGTAAGTAGCAACCCGTAGCTGTCCAGACCCCTGAAAACCAGTTCAGGAGCACATTAAATGCATTTCAATATAAGAATGTCTAACAAACAGGTATTTCATGTTAACTGCAGTGAGATTTTACCCAGTGCTAAAGGTAAAACAATAGCTGAATTGCTATCCGGAGAAAGAAGAGGCTTCACCTGGGGATCCAACATAAATTTATTTTTTTTTGTGGATTCTTTGATATTTTATTTCGTATTTTTATGCTAGGGAAAAAATTAATTACATGATATGTGTAATTTTTACAGTGTTACCAGGTGGTTGGTTTGTTTGGGTTTTTTTCTTGTAACTTTGGAAAGTCAATTAAGTAATTAAATACATTTAAAAGTAAAAGTGACCATTTGTTAGCCAGGCATTCTACTAAAATCCAAATTATGTCCTGCGGGATATTACACCAATACATCTGCTTTCTCTAGGAAAATTTCCATTAATATAGATAATTCAATCTTAGTCAATGTAAAAAATAACATTTTTATCTACTGATAAGTGTCTTTTTCAAATTACATTAGGTACGGAAGAAGAAAATGTAGTTATATTCTGTTTTATCCCAAATGAAAAATAGATGAGGCTGCACTGAAATTCGAAACACTGCAACCTGCATTAAGAAAATTATGATAGAATATTGAAATAATTATAAAACATAGATTTCAAGTGCAAATACCAGCTATTTCAATGTAGATATATTAATATCTAATGTCTAACTGATATTAATCTTATCTAAAATGGAATATTCTGAGATTAGACAAGTATTCTGAGGTTTTTTTTCTCTCTCTGAAGACACTGATGATTGAGCTGTAACAAAGACACATCTGACTTGCAACAAAATACTTAGGAGTGCATTACTTTTCATTATATAGCCCTTTCTCTAAAACAGTTATTCTTTCTGTTCTTCCTGTTACGAAGCTTCCAAAAATATAATTCCAAATTACTTAAACAACATTCAGAGAGGAGTTAGTGTTGTATATCACCAGCATCACTGCTTATGCTCAGATACAGTGCTAATATAGCTAGTCTTAGAAAGAATAAACACCACAAAATTAAAATGCTGAGCGCAAGTTTAAAACAGATAGGATGTGATTCTTGAAATTCAGGGTACAATCAGTACACGTGCAGAGCTTTCCAGATGTAAACCAGCTGAATTTCACCTCTTTGGGATTCTTGGGACCTCACTGGGGTCCTTCCTCCTCTTTTACTCTACAGAAAAACTGTGCAGTAACGCTTACACAAATGTAATACATACTTGACAAGGCAGAATAGAATATGTAGTGACTGTCCCTCTGCAGCCTGGGGAAATCCTGGTTTTCTGTTTACTGATACTAGCCTTTTGCCAGAACACTCTGACTTCAGAAACTCTGCTAGATACGGCATTGTAAAAAAAGGTGAAAAATCCAGTTTTAAAAAAAACAAGTGTCCATGAAGTTTTTTTTAAAGAATGTTCAAGAGATGATATAGCTCTAAAACATAAAAATAGCAGTATTTTGTGCAAAGAATTTACTAGTTATATGGCAACAGAAGTTCTAACAGGATTGGGAAGGGTGTCAAGAAGAAATGCATACTCCATGAAGGGTAGTTGCATACTTTTAGTGCTTCCTAGCAGCTACCTTCTGTGGCCATGCAGCTCTCAAGTTAAGAGTTCAAAGATTGATTCATCATCCACTCAGATGCACCATAAAGTTTTAGAGTTTTTCCCTTGGTAGATGTCTGGAACATTTGGGAAAAAAAAGTAGGTAATTTACAAACAAGGACAAGAAAACCGAAATAGCTGTTATGATTTAGAACCAAGCATTTACTGATAAAAGCTGCCTACATACTTTCAAGTATTTTGATCACACAGGATCGGGGGAGTTGACTGCAGTATGCCTTGCCATATTAAAGACTTCCCTAAACTGGGGCATGCCAGTCCTGTGAGCCAAGAAGTGTTTCTTGGCATGACATGTAATTTCAGAATGTGTTAGTTTAGTAAATTATGCACTTTCATATTCCAAAGTTCTTATGAAAGCTTTTTTGAAAAAGGAAAAACAAGCAAAACAAAACAAGAAAAAAAACCCCAAAACCCCAACAAATCCACAAAAAGAGAAGGACAAATCCTCAGCTAGAGGAAAAGGACGTAGTTCCTCTGACTCCATTAGAGCTATGCCAACTCAGTTCAAACAAAACAGCTGAAAAGCTAAAAGAATGTATTTCAAGGAAGGTATATCCTGGAAAAGAAGCTGAATTTTTTGTGGAAATAGCTAGGAAAAGACACTGAAATATTTTCCAGGTGTCAGTAAAGAACTGCTTGAGGCTGAGACATTGCTCTGTTCTGAAGGCCAGCGTCTGGATATTGGTCATAATCTCTCTTCTGCGTTTTATTGTTCACTGGAACTCTTGCATGAGAAGTCTAATTTTAAAAGCATTCTTGACATTTTCTCCCTCAGCCATAATTTGACATTTTCCACATCTCATTACTTATAAAACCTGACATCATGTCAGTCTTCTAGCACGAACTTCCAGCAACTTCAGGTTTCTTCCTACTTAATTACAGCCATGATTGAAGGAAAATTGTTAGTTACTCTTGTCCAGCTAGCCCACTTACAGGTATATAGGTATAATTATGACATACCCAGGTTCAAATCATATTTCTAAATGGTTTTTAGAATTTTTAGCATATTAATATAAGGCTACAAATATTTGTATAAATTTTTTTATGTATATTTGAATGTGACTTGCATGCATACACATATGTGTAGATATTTTGCAGCATATCGTAGAATCGTAGAATAGTTAGGGTTGGAAAAGACCTAAGATCATCTAATTCCAACCCGCCTGCCATGAGCAGGAACACCTCCCACTGAACCATGCCACCCAAGGCTCTGTCCAGCCTGGCCTTGAACACCGCCAAGGATGGAGCATTCACAACTTCCCTGGGCAACCCATTCCAGTGCCTCACCACCCTTACAGTAAAGAATTTCTTCCTTAGATCCAATCTAAACTTCCCCTGTTTAAGTTTTAACCCGTTACTCCTTGTCCTGTCACTCCAGTCCCTAATGAAGAGTCCATCCCCAGCATCCTTGTAGGCCCCCTTCAGATACTGGAAGGCTGCTAGGAGGTCTCCACGCAGCCTTCTCTTCTCCAGGCTGAACAGCCCCAACTTTCTCAGCCGGTCTCCATACGGGAGGTGCTCCAGTCCCCTGATCATCCTCGTGGCCCTCCTCTGGACTTGTTCCAACAGTTCCATGTCCTTTTTATGTTGAGGACACCAGAACTGCACACAATACTTCAAGTGAGGTCTCACGAGAACAGAGTAGGGGGGAAGGATCACCTCCTTTGACCTGAAAAATATGCACCTTTGGCAGTACAAAAGTGCTAAAGTGACCATATTTTGCAAGGGACAGTTAGCATTAAATCAGTATTAATTAAACTAATTTATTTGAAGAGTGCATGCACTGTTCTATTTTCACCTTTGTTAAGGTAGACATTTCCAAAGCTATATACTTGGCACTTTATGAAATACAAATAACTTTCAGCTCAAACAGCTTACCTGTGGCTTTGTTAACCTTTTGCACACGAAGATTTACTCAGTAAAAAAACTATGCCCCAAATAGATATGAAAGCAGTGGGAGCAATTTATAACATATCCTTTAACTATTGTTCTTTGATATAGCATTATCAGGAAGAAAAAAAAAAGCCCTGTTGCAGTTGTGTGATCTCTAGAATTTCAGTCTCTTCACCTGCAGCTATTGATCCTGCTTTCAGCTATTTGGAAGGGAGTAACAGTGAATTTAAATATATATTTTGTATCTTGTTTTTGCATGAAGCAGACCTCATGTTCTCTGTCTCACAGTAAGGTAGTGTTGAGAAAAATATATACAGTCAAAAGCCATACTGCTTCTCTGTAGAAAAAAGACAAGGAAATCTTCAGGATCTTCCTGTGGATAAATCTCTTTGACGAGACACACCGACAGAGATCATGTTAGCAGAACAGTCCTGTCCTGCTCAAGGTAGGCATTGCTAGCTCCTGTTGTCATCTTGCCACTCTGGAGGTTGCAGAGTCCTGGATGAGATCCCAGAGACTTTGGGATACTTCAGCAAAGCCCTAAGGGCAGCTGGAGAAGTAACAGTTGTGTCAATCCTGTGCTGTGCCCCTTTCCCTAACTCTAAAATTCTTGCTGCTTCCTAACAGCTGTGTGAGCCCTTCCAGCAGATAGAGATGTAACACTGCATGTAGCTTACTCTCCTGTTTTACTCTCACAGAAAATCCAAACCCTGGTGGATGTACTTCCCAGAATAGATACTTCATTCTGCTGATTTTGGGTTTATGAAAGTTAATCCACGCTCCAAATTCAGGCACTGACTTCCCCTCTAGCCACAGAAGCAAAACAACGAATGCTGCTCAAGCATTTTGGGATAGGGAGCTGGCAAGGGACTCTCAAACTTCAGGGATGAGCTGGTTCACCGGCATGGCTGCATTTTACCCATCTGCTAAAATGGCAGCGTACCTACTTAAAAATTACTCAGTGCTACAAAAGTGGGTTGTGCACCGTGGGTGAATATGGCAAATTAAACATCTCATGTCTGGCTTGTAAAAAAGCAAGCATTTCTCAGGAATTTTCAGTTGAGTTTCTTTATATGTATATACACACGCACGGATGCGTGTATATATATATTTATATATTATACATATATACGTGTGCATGTGTACACAGATATATATATGCCTCTTGTGTCTTCCACTTATAAATTATTTCCAACAATTATTTTCTACTCTAACTTGCAGTCCTTAACATTGTAGATCCTTGTTTAACTGTCCTCCATTTGTAACCATCAGTTCAGTGAACAAGGACTGCTACCCACTCTTCAAGTCCTGTTTATTGCACTGGAGCCCAGCAGCTGCATTCCGCAGGTAGCTGGGTTCCTGCCTTAGCCCAGAAAGCCACAATCTCTCCATCCTGTCCTTTCTTCTTGCTCCTGGCTGACTGTTGAAGCTACACCAACATGGTGAGCGTAACATCAAAACTTAACTTTTGTGAGATGCCAAGATGATGGGTGTGGCAGAAATGTATGAATTACTACTGCTACAGTGTGATAAAACTTCTTGGAAATTGTTGTTAAGCTCCAGAATCTAACTTCCATGTGGAAACAATAATTGAGAAATTTGAGGGGTTAATGTTGCCCCTGCTGTGTGACAGACAATACTCTAATTACCCTAGTGACTGAACAAAAGCAGCTTAGACCAATTTTTTCCCTTACTACCATCACTCACCTTTCATCTAAAAATGTCAACTGAGTTTCAGAGCGAAGTCTGAATTCATCTGGTCAAATTAACCTTCTCAATAGTCTTAAAGTGAGAGCTGACCTTTGCTGAGGTATAACTTACGTCAAATGCTTTAAGGAAATCTTCAGAACCTAAAGATTGTTCGGTAAGTGAGTTGCTGTCTTCAAATTAAGAACACTATGTAATTCATACAGAACTTGATTTTTGTCAACATAGAACACAAAAAATCCCTGTATTTTTCCTTGAATCCTGAAATAAAACTTTTAAATGGAGCCTCAGTTTCCACTGTAACAAAATGTTTCAATCTGTGAACCTGTTTGTAGATCTTACATGACTGATATATTGTGTATTAGATTTCAATTTGAAGCATACAATTTTCACCTCTGTCTATGAAGAATTAATGTTGAGTATGATTTGATTTCTTGACTCAGAGCTCTTGGAGGAAAGGGAATGCTGAGAGGAATCTTTGCATGTCCCAGCAGAGGCAAAGAAGAAAAATCAATAACATCCATGATTTCTGATGACTGAACCCAGGCTATTGCAAGCTCACTGCTTGATTGTACTTTATATGATAAATGAAAATAAGGAAAAATACTGGTGCACATGGTAATGAAACTAAAATTGATAGAAACGTTTCTGGCTTTAAGTTTGTTGTTTATTTTTGTTACTGTAATGCTAAGGGCAACACTGCCATGTGGCTCAAGTTGCTACCTGTTCAAGGGCAATTTAATGCCTTGTTCTTTTTTGTTTCAAATCTGAGGGAATGTTGACTCTTGATTTACCTGGATCAGCATCTCATACTATGGGTGGTGTATAAGGAAAAGTTACACAAGGTCAGCTGCAAAATTTCAGAATAAATTTTACTCATATGGCACACTTGTTTTAAAAGCACATATTGTAGGATTTGTGCATTCTTTGCTATATTAAACATCCGTCCCATTTTTCTTCCCAGGACTACAAGGGACTGTTAAAAAAAATCCAGGGGCATAGAAATACATACATAATCCAGCAGCCTGCTCTGCTAAGAGCTCCAAAGTATTTGCAACATTTTCCTTATAATGCAGTTCTTGAATAGATGGTCATTTCAGGATCTTAGAACAGAGGGGATGATGCTAAAGTTTAATTGTCCCTGTGAAAATACCAGTTGGAAGTATGTGCCACAAAGCTGCAATTACTAATGATCTAAGAAGACTGGAAGAATATATTTTTGCATATTAATCAAAAAAAGCCTTACCCCAACTACAAAGCAGCCTTGGGAAGCGAACAGCGTAATTGAAGAAAGGATTCTCCCTAGAGGAGTAACATAGGTATGGCTAGAATGTGTTACATCTTTCCATCTTTTCATCTGGCTGCTTAGGTGGATTATGTGATTAACAAATCTACATGTCACATGCACAAAGGAAGTGTGCCTATTTCTTCTATCAGCTGGTGTGGCTTATATTAAAGATTCATGATTTTAGAAAATCTGTGAGGGTTGGCATATGAGTGTGTGTATGTGTTTACATAGGTACAGGTAAAAGGATCTCCATCTTTTAAGAGCCCCTGTTCTCTTTCAGTGTGAGAAAAACAGATATGCTTTGGTTTGTTTATTTTTACTAGCACTATACGGTGATTATGAAGGTCAAAGCAGATTTCATCTGTGGTGCAATTCAAAGCGACAAGGAGAATTTATCAGTACTAGTTTTTGGTATCAATTTGGAATCTATGTATCACAGAGATGGGCTGAGAATCATAAAGAAATGAGCATCTGTTCAACTGCCAGTGACGCTAAGCTATCTTATTCCTCTGGCACAGATTTATTCATATGAAGGGAAGCACTGAAACAAAATATTGGCTTAGCCTCAATCACCTTTTTTTTTTTTTTTTAATCCAGTGTCATGAAAACCATTTTGTTTTGTTTCAATTGTATGTTACAGTTCCATTTTCATTTTTGGCATCATGGAAAATTATCTTCTCCAGGTAAATATTGTCAGTTTACAAAGGCTTACGTGAAAACTGAATGAAAATTGTATAAAAATTCAGGGGCTGTCACGACTGATATAAACTTTTCCAGCTACCATCCTGTAGAAAAAGGATATGGAGCTACACTTGCTCCATTTCCAAGTGCTTCTGTACATGGCCCAAGGTGGATTTCAAACACATAGGTTTTGATCAACCTAAAAAATGAAAAGCAGCCGTGTTTCATATCAGATAATCCCCCCCCCCCCCCCCCCCCCCCCCCCCCCCAGTTAAATACCATGTTTTAAAAGAAGTTTGGTTTGGATCTGCCTATAGCCTAAAGATTTAAACAGAAAGATTCAAGGGTTTTGTTGAAAATTTGATCATTTTCTCCTGAGAGGTAAGGGGTTTGTGTGAGAATTCAGCTATGTCTGTCTGCTTGGGTTGAAACGTCCCTTACAGCTGCATTTCAACTCCTAGCCAGAGCAAAAATGAAAACGTAACTTATTTTTTTCTGCAGCCTCATTAAAATTGAACTAATTTTTGAGAACATTATAGCATAGTTTCATACTTCATAATAAACTGTTTATTTTTTCCCATATAAATGAGTGTGAACCATTAAGCTTTCAACAACAGCATCTAAAATAATGAGAAGGAACACATTTTTATAATGAGGATAATCGTAATTGCAGAACTTTCCAAGTGCTGCAGTAAATTTTCCCTTAGCTGTAAGACTGGACTTTCTCTAAAATAGATGCTTTAGTTTAAGTTATTAGGCTCACTATGGAAGTCACCGTGTGAAGTTTGGTGGCCTAAATTTTCCAGAACAAACTGACTGAGGCTTATCCTACACTTAAAATCTTTGAGTCTTTGGCAGAAGACCTCTTTATTGAGATTTTGCCATTCTTGTCACAAAAAATTTCTTTTGCTACCTGCCGTGGTATTGATAATTAATACACACTAAAATAGATATACAATGATAGAACAGGAATCAAAATTTTCTGCACAGGAGAAAAGCCTGGACACCCACTGGTGTCCAAGAAGGGCTAACTCACCATCACTAGCTGCTGTTCTTGTCAAGAAATCCCTGCTGTGTTCTCCATGGCCAGCCACATAAAATGTTAAAACCAGCGTTTCTCTGGGGTGTAGTATAAAGGTGACATAACTGCAAATGAATCATTACTTGGGTTAAAGGTAGTCAATTAGGCAGGAGTTGCTCTGGTCCTTCAAGAAGATAAGCAAACAGCAAGAAAATTAAAAAGAACATCTTCCTGCTTGTTCCTGCTACCCAGGCTGTCACATTCAGTTACCTCTTTAGGGTTCAGGTCATGAAGGGGTGAGAAAGCCTTCAGTTCTCCTTCAGCCTCCTGCTGTCCTTTAAATTAGCTAGCAGAGCTCCACAGAATACGTGGGTGGTTATCCTTGGAGGTGCAATGATTTTTTTTTCTTATTCCTAAGGGTATGCTTGATTTGCCTTTTGAGGTCAAGGCACATAAATGATAGTAAGTATTCGGTGCTCCCAATTAGTAGCTTTTCTGTTTCAAAATCCAACATCAAAACCTAATGAATCGTCCTTCAGGGTTTAGCTGATTTGGCTGAAAAAAGGTACAAATCTTCCCCATGCACTCCAGAAGGAATTTCTATTATCTTCTTTTTTATCTCAGCTTTTAGGAACAAGTATGGGCAGGGCTACCTGCTCAAAGTAGCACATAAATTGATTTGTTTGTATGTCACCTTAACAAAGCAAACAGAACAGACTTCTAGAAAAGAAATGTCAGAGAGAGGTCAGGACATGATGAGAAACACTAGGTGATGATTCATAAAATAATGCGATCATTTATGTAAGGGCCTCCACACACACCCCTCTTCTCCTCAACTGCTCATTGCAGTTCAAACAGGTTTATTCTGTAAACCAGTTTATCACATAAAATATGCATCAGGATCCAAGGAAACATTTATTTAATTAACTGTCGTCAGGCTGAGACAAAAAGAAAAAGCATCCTCTATCAAAATATGCTAAAAATAATGTGATACAACAAAATGATTGTGTCAAGGATCTGAGCTTTTGTGAAGAGCTCTTTCAAATATTGGTTTGCTTTTTCTGTTTCACTGCTTATATTGTAGCTTTGAACAGTCAAGCTACAGCAGCAAGGCCTCAGGCAAATGATGTTCATTTTCACCAGACACCCAGCCCAGCACACTGTGATTAGCACCTCTAGATTCAGGGCTTATCAATTTGGACTGCTAATATGCTTTGGGCTGATAGTTCTGATATGCACATTAGTCTGCATATCGTCCCTTTTAATATCACTTTTAAATGTTTAATAATCTGATTATGATAAATGGTCTGGATATTTATCTTCTTCATCACAGAGGAGGATCCCATTAGTGAATTTCATCATTTCAGGAGGGCCAGATTTGCTTGCCAGGGGTCCAGGTCCAATTTAGGACAGGCTCCATTTCTTTCCTTACCTTATGCCCTTAGCAGAGATATTGTAAGGGTCCATTTTTCCACCATCAAATAGGGGGCAAGCTACCAAATGTTGGTGTAAAACCCAGTTCTGAAAGGATCCTCAGCAACCCTGAGAACCTTCAGTACAGCTAACTATTTGCTTCCCCTGAGTCTCTGGAAGTGCAAGCATCATGTTACTTATTCCTGGCTAAGAGACAAATGTATCTTTCCCTACAGAAGAACACTAATTTCTGCTTATCTCATGGAAGAAACATTCAATTTAAGTCAACAGAGGTTTCAAGTAAATCAGAATGCAGTCAGTAGATGTCTCTTGTAAGATGCCACTGCAAAAGCTCAGGAAAAGTTTTGTTAGCTGTGTAAATTGTACTAAATTACTGTGGCCTTATGTGACTCTTTCTTCTTACCACTCCCCCATTTGTCCTAAAAATAAAATTTGGAACAAGTTTATATTACAACAAAAATCATTATCATGCCATAAGAATCTTCTTTTCACCACATAGTGCCATGTCCAAATTATTCCAAACTAGTACCTCTAGGTTTGAAAAAAATAAGCTGAGGTAAACAAGTTTTGAAAGGCCTACCTGAGATTCCTAGTACATGCTTTACTAAACACATTGATTTAGCATAAAGAAATTCACATCTGGAGGTGGTTTTCATCATACCAGCTTTCTCCAAGTAATGTTATATGATGAGGACTTTATGTCGCAGGCATACCACAATGTCTGTCTGCTGCTGTCAGTTTTCTCAGGCTATTAAGCTGGTCTTGTAAAACCTTTCTGTCTTGCAGATTTTGGTGTCAGATGACTTTTGTTTAATATCACTTTTAACTAGGTGTTTGGTCTTGTTTTGCACACTTGTTAATTCATACAAAGAAATCCTTCTGGAGCACTGGCTTGTGTCCTACATTTCCACTTCTGCTGATGGCTGGAATGGTCCCCATAATTTTTCTTTTCATAGACAGGAATGGTATTAAAATATAATGAAGAGAATTATAGACAAAATAGGAGTAATGAATGGCAGCTTTTGTCTGCTCTGAGATTTAATGTGCAGTTATAAACTCATCAGTGTATCAGAGACTAGAATATTTTGCCCCATGCACACACACACATGCACTTTTTTGCTGGTACCTGTCATGAAAAGCAGCCATAAATTCCTAGGAACAGAGAGCCACTGTGAAGTATGAAATCAAGTGTTTCATGCAGTACCCTGGGCTTTCTCACCCTAATAGGAAAAGTCCTGCAGAGGACACTGAATATGCTAGCTAGTAAAAACAAAAAAAATGCTCTCACCAGGGGAATTGCCAATTTAATTAGAAAGGGGTTTTTTGTGCCACTGTTCCTTATGCTTTCATGAGGCAGATGCCTCATTCACATTCCTGTCAATACCAGGAGAAGCCAGACCTTTCTAGTCTGTGAGGACAAAAAAAACATGAACTTGGACAAAAAGAACAAGAGGGATCTTTCCCCAGCTGCATCTCTAAAAATTCTGAAAAATCTCTTCCTTCTGACAACCTGCTGCAAGCCTGCTAAACTGGGACTGTTAACGTTTCTCTCTGCAGAATCCATGTCACTCTTGCTCTGACTGCCAGAAGGAGGAAACATTAAAGAAAGTGGAGTTTTGCTCTCTCCTTCCTTCGACAGAGTGGATGCCCCTATTCCGTCCCCTCTGTGATCTCCCATGCACTGGGCAGATGCCACGGGGCACAGCTCTTTGCTGAAAGCAGAATGAAGCTGCTTGCTTGGCTCCCTGGGAGCCTTAGCCAGAGCCTGCCAGCAGGGCTAACATTATAGAAATCACTATTCGAGAGTTACATACAGGCATTCAGGGAATCAAGATAGACAATACTAGATACAACTTGGTTCCCCTGGGATATTCAGGGAACAAGCTGGATTCCAAGAGGCTTTATTTAGCTATGACCATCTTTCTGTGCTGAAAGTTGCCT
This sequence comes from Psittacula echo, assembly GCF_963264785.1. Lineage (NCBI taxonomy): Eukaryota > Metazoa > Chordata > Aves > Psittaciformes > Psittacidae > Psittacula > Psittacula echo. The sequence goes on from NC_137743.1 coordinate 51,424,208, forward strand.
TGTTGTTTTGGTTTGGGTTTTTTTGCTACCCTGCAGGTAGACAAACAGGTCCAAAGACATTTACAGAATATATCTGAACTAATGTAATTCTTATTATGGTGGGCAAGTTCAATCTTACATCTGAGAAGTGTTTAGCCTGAAGACGTGCATTTTCCCTCTGCTATTCCCAAAAAAAGAAAACATGCACAACAATGCAACTTCTTTCACTAGTGTGAAGATTATGACCAGATTTCAGCTTAAAGTCTGAGGGCTGCTGAAAGTATTCAGAGAATATCATGACTTGAATTTATTGTGCCTATCTTGAGGCATCTTGTTGACTTTTCTCAGCACCTTGGATACCTTGGATTCTTTCTCTGGATCATGAGTTTGCTAGAGGAGTCACCCTGGATTTTATTTCTATCATTTTCTTGATTATTGACTCAGAACTGAATGCTTGAGGGATGCTTTTTAAAGAAGGCTAGGCCTTCTTACATGTTTACTTTTAAAGAGTGGACAAAGAGTTTTGTTCAGGTTTGAAGTACTTTGATGTTTTCTTGTTTTGTTCTTTGCCAACATCTGTGCTTTTACCTGATTTGGATTTGTTGTGTGGTTGTGACCACCCTTGTTTTCTGTTTTCCTATCAGAAAATGACTGAGCCTTTAAGAAGCCAGTGCTGAACAGTCCCCTCAAATGTTTTGACTGTGATGAGCTGTCGCCTCATAGAAAATGATAGCAGCTTCTGCAGAGAAGACTGCTTTTTTCTTTCTTTAAACCCCCACATTTGCTGGTTTACTCATAGGTTTAATAAAGATGTTTAGCTCCCTGTCATTATTATCTAAGAACACTGCATGTCTTACACATATGAAAAAATGCCTTATATAAAGAAAAGAATTCCTAGGTGAATGAGTGATTTCCTAACGTGAGTGAACCATCCTCTAAGGCTGGTAGGGTATGCTAGGTAAGATGTACAGGAAAAGTCAGATGCCTCCCAGAGGGAAAATGATATGCCCCTAAAAAAGAAAGTCACATGCATGACTTTCTTCAATTTTCAGTTCAGTTCTATTAAAACAGTTAAAATTTTACTTAAATAATTGAAGCATCTTTATATAGCCTATTACTAACTAAAGCAGATTCAGAATATCTTCATTAGTTAAACCAGCCTGTATTTTTTTTTTCACAAAACTAAAGCTTGGAAGGCAATGTGGGGTGCAGTATGAATCTATGTGCCTTATCTCAAATATCATGGGTGCTAGTATCCACTTACACTCAAATTGTCTGGGGCGCACACTGCTAGAGAAACTCATGGGATTATGAAAAGAAGACAACATAAGAAAATCCAAGCTAGGGATGACAGTGTTATGTGTTGGGTACGATGAAAAGAGCTGAGGGAGGAAGAGTTGGCTGTTATGGCTCTTAGTGCATCCTGTACACCAGAGCAGACAGGCTCAAGGGTGGGAACAGCAGGCTACAGGTCCCACAGCAGCCCCTGAAGCTATTCTGGGGAATCCCTCTGTGGGGAAGAAACCGTGGCAGAGGATGGGTGTAAAAATGTTAAAGTGCTAACTGGTGATGGTTTTACATAAAAGTACATTTCCTTTATTAATCTGTACTTTTTTTAAATAAATACAAGTGGCACTGCCATTCACCTTCAAAACAGAAACACAATTAGATTAAGTCCTGGAAAACGGAAACACTTGTGTTAGATATGTATATTCATGAGCATATAGGGAGTTACTGTCAGCCTAGGGAAGCCATTGCCATTTAATGTAAATTTTATGTATGTTTTATAAGTCTATTTTACTCCACTGTTTTCCCCAAACAATTGTTACCTTAGCAACTGCCAAGTTGCACATATACACTTGCTCTAAGAAGCAGAGCTTAACAAAGCACCAATGTTTAAGGAGCCACCAGGAACAGGGTGTATATTGTGGATTTTTTACCTCATATATGCTCACCTACAGAAATTGTACTTTTTGTTATTATTATTTCAAGTTTTCTGAAACTCTTTTTAGCAGCTAGTTAGCCATAGCATAACATAAACTAACTGTTTCTCTTAGCTTTCCAACTGTTTTCAAAACCTAATATTTCATTCATAGTAAAGGTGATGAATCACTTGTGAGGTCAGTGACATATGCTCATTGGGTTAGGATTGTGTTGAATTGGGTAAAACGGTGGGTAAGACTTCATATGCCAGAGGATTCATATTCACTAGTTGCACCCATCTGAGATATGTTTTGATCCACACACAGACTATAACATTTGGCATGGAGGAACAGGTTAGGGTAAAATTCAAACGAATTTTGAACCTTTTACTAAGTACCCAAATCAGATTATTTTTTGTAAGATCTGAAGAAAACAAGTTGGAAAATCACCTAGTTTACTGCCAATCTTTTGCTGTCTTACCCTGTGCACTGCTGTTAACCTTAAATGATTAGGAACTCCAACCATTTATGCAGTAAATGAATATAGGTATATTTTGCATCCGTCCTGTTTGGTTATTGTTCCCCTTGCCCCCCCATTAGGCAATCCTCTTTCTAAAGAAATACATGTAAATAAGGATGTTACAAGAGCATGTTTCAGTTTGCTCAAAACAGTTTGTCAGAGAGGCCAGCTTTATAATTATTTTCCATCTGATTTGAATGAGATGTAATCAGGCAAGTGATTTATCCAAGGTCACACACCAATTTATTGGCTAACCCAAGACTGTAAGATCCCCGGATGCTCCTCTTTCACAAGCTTTTGCTTAGCTTACTTCTGCCACAAGACTCCATTCCTGTGCTGAAATCCCAGTACAGTGATTTTTAAATTCAGCATTATTAATATGAATGAAGTCTTTTCTGCACGGAGCATTCATGCTTGGTTTTTCATTGGTTTGTTTAGTTGTTCTTTATACCAGCTGTCTTCCTAGATCTGCTTTTAGCACAACACTTGACTGGAAAAAATCAATTCCTTCAGTTTAAATAACCTGGTGAACACACAATGTGGGAGATAGTTCTTAATTCATTTTATTCTAAATCCACTAGATGACACTTCTGAAGGATATTATACCTGTAATAGAAAGCATGAGCCACTAAGAAAAAATAAGCATGAGGAAATTACACCAAGTGGTGTGAGTTTAATTTGAAAGCAATTTCAAGTCAGATTTCCTATAAAATGACATAAGAGTACCAACTTAAGTCAATTTTCTGGAAAAAAGTCACATAGTCACACCATTAGTGCTCTCAGATAACCTCTTCTTAGGACTGCTGAGATTTCTGTGTATATAGTTACATGGATAAATAAGGAAGGAGACAAGGATAAGGCTTGCAATTTTGTGCAGGTCTTAATTTTGTATGCGCTTAAGTCATAATCATCAAATCCTATACTAGAAAAGGGAGGGGAGAAAAACATGAAGGGAAGGGAGAGGAGGAAGAGAGGTATTCAAATTCAAAGCTTCACTGCCTTATCACTTTCACTTACAGATTGCCCTGTCATAGGCAAAAAGTCAAAATCAATATTTTGATAAAGTGCATCATGAAGAATTTTTTTCCCTTTCCTGCAGGTGAAACAGAATTGAGACCTCCATTTATCACAGCACCTTGCATGCCAACATATAGTTCAACCATAGTCTTATTTTATTGAAAAATAGAAGTTATGGCACTTCTTTTATATCCTATTCTCTTTCAGTCTTCTCTCTTTGGTCTTTTGCAAATATTTATATCAACAACTTCAGTGTGGTTGAATATTTTAGTCCTGTTTCTTGGGCCTGTGTGCTTTTTTCTCAGAAAACTGAAAAGGACTCTAGGACTCCAGATCTCAAGATCGGAAAAGGTTAGGTGGGAATCCCGTCATGCTTTTGAAAAAGATTAACAAAAAAAAAGAAAAAGGAAAACATTAGATTTACAGTCTGATAACACCGATGGGCTGCATTGCAGGGGACTGCCTTTCATTCAGCCTGTCATTTCTATTAAATGTGAGGAAAGAAGCAGAAAAGGCCTAATTTGACAACTTGCAACTAAAAATATAATCAGGAAGTGAACAGAAAACAATAGACTGTAGCTGGAACTAGTGCAAAAGGAGGTGTCCAGCCACATTGTTTCAAGGAAATATTTGAAAGAAAAATGGTGGGGGTTTTTGCATTTACCAAAAGCATGGCAGCATAAACCATTTTTTGAAATTTTCTTTCAGTTCTGATCTCTCTTCCTGATTCTATGAAAGACCATTAATAGTGCTAAATACATAAATCAAAATGGTATATTCTTTTCTCTTCTTCACCAATGGTCTCTAAAATACAGCTTCTCAAGTATAAGGTTAGAGGAAAAAGCTCTATACTATTATATTAAAAAAAATAAAAAAGAAATCCACATCTAACTGTAATGGCCAGTTTTCTTGGTAGATAACAGCAGGAGGTTCAGGTACCATACTGATGCATTGATTAACCTTGTTAACAAAATAATTAGCCTGCCTACACACACTGGGTTGTTTCTCAATGCTGTATCTGATAAAGACATTTGAAAATAAAAGTATTGTCATAGGGCAAAAGAGCACCAATCCTATTTTACTTCCCACGCTCCACTTTGGTTGTAGTTCATCTCATGTAGATTTTCTTCTTATTCTGGCATACATAAACAGTCTTGGGTTTTATTTTCTGCCTTCAGTTTTTAGATGCTTCTTGGAAATCAGTAAAATGTAATGGTTAAGAGGAAGGACAATAAGCTAGAAAATATATCAGTGATGAACTTTGAAAGAAATTATTGAACGTATTTGACATTCATATTATTCACAGAGAGGATGATAATGCCTTCCAAGCTTATAGAGTTGTGTAACTGGAAGGGTTAATACTTGCCAAACTTTTCAAAATACTTAAATATAGGCTCTGTTAAAGCTAAAGAATAATATTTTTTATTGTTATTAATGTAAATAATGGATGAAACAACTACTACTACTGTGAAAGTAGCTCTGTGTTAGTAAAATTCAAATATGTATAAGTGTAATATATATTTACTCAAAGTGTTTTAAAACAGTAGCTACTACATTTTTAAATGGAAGGTGTTAGTTATAAGCCATTATTCTCATCAGTAAATAACTTCTTTTAGCATACTTTGCTTCTGGAGGGTGACACAGAGGCTAAATGATCTAGTTTACAAAGAGCTGCCTGTGTTAAGATTGAATTCAGAAAAGCTCTCTTCTGGTACTGTCTCTTCATAGGCACATCACTGCTAAATATATGAAGCATTCTGGCACGAATACAGCAGCTGTCATTTGCAGGGTGGGGTGCTTCATCGAAACAGACTTGAAGCACATATCTATGGGTTTGGTGATCTCAAGCATCCATTTCAGTAGTTTTTCCAGAAGAAAGGATGTAGATCTACCATGTGCCACAGATGGTATTTACATCATGTCTTTGGTGTCATTACAATATATGCCAATAGCAGTGCATAAGAAAAGAGATGAAAGCACAACAAGGTTTTAGCCCAAACCCAGAACAAAGATCAATCCAGTTCCAGTTGTTGTAAATGAAGCCTTTCTTTCTGGTTGGGGTAAATTCACACCATCCTTTTCTTCTATTGCCAGTGCTTCATTGAAGGTTTGAGGTGTAAAGGATCTATTTTCATCCCAATTTCACTCCCATTCCCACCCCAGTCCTCATTACTCGGTTGATTTCCACAGTTTGGTACACCAGTGCCAAAGAATGTCGATTAACAACCATCTTTCATTTAACAAAGTTGCTCCTAATTTTGAAGTACAGTCCTTTGTGCCTCCAAAATGCAACAAAACAATCATTTCAAAGAGGGAAAAGGCAAAGGGGAAACTTGGCTTTGTATTTCTGAAGTGTCAGAAGAGCTGGAGGATAATAAAGAGGCTCTTTGGAAAGCAAAGCATCTTTAAATTCATCAGTCCTTTTTCAGTCGAAGGAGCAGAGGCTCAGCAGCAGCCACACTATCTCAGAAGGGAGAAGTCTGCCAATCAATCATTCAATAATAGTGAGTTCACCACTAGCAGAAAAGGTTGTCAGATCAGTGCTAAAGCAAGTTGGATTAAAAAAGTTGAAAGTAGTATGGGACTTGAGGGCTTTCTTTGGAGCCCACTGCTTCAAGGGAAAGACAGACCTAAGCTGACTTCAGGATAGTGATGATGTCACATCTCATTTCTGACATGACTTTCATACCTGATCTTTTTTTATACTGAGTTTCCAAATTTTTTTTTCACTTTCTGTTAACAAGAGAAAACCCCAAGTGCTAAATAAATAAGGAAAGAAAAAAGAATAAGGAATAGGAGTGTGTTTTAAGGCAGAGAGGTATAATGTCACAATGGGATTTATTAACTGAGTCTGCTGGTGCAAACAAGAATTGGTGGTTTTCCCTTCCCCCCTAAATCTTTCACTAAAGAAATTAAGTTTGAGGTAAAAAGGCTTGAGGCCCAAGCTACTGGAAGCAGTGAGACTTGTCCACAGTATGGGGCAAAATGAGCTGAGCTAACAATGGGGCAAAATGAGCTGAGCTAACAAAGTTCCTCTTCTTTAGGACAATTTTCTGTGCTTTCCAAATCCCTCTCCCTGCTTCTGGCCATCTTCCTGGGCAGCAGAGAGATGGAATAAGCAGCTCATGGAAATAAAGTCTGAGCAGTGCAACAGCAAAATGGAGGCAACTCTGGCATCCCGAGTGTTTCTTCCATTGCTAGACTTTGGAACAATGGACTTAAAAAGGAAAGTGGGAAAGAGAAGTGAATACAGTAATTATCCACACCAATGACTGTAGCAGGGATGGAAACAAGCAAAGACTAGCACTTTATATTCTAAGCCACTATTGTCTGCCAATACTGTCAAGAACACAGGACGTAAGGCTAACACAGAGCTACGCAAAATTACCAGAATCCATATAATGAGTTCCATGGGGAGGTCAGCAAATCCAGGAGAAATTCCTACTGTCTAAACAGCTGTAAAACCTTATAGAAGTTGGGGAAATAGGGATTATTGCTGCTGCTTTACATAAAAATCCCCTTGTCTGAACCACATTTTAGCGAATAAAAATTAGAAACATCACTTCTTAGCCAAGAATTTCTTTTGTACATACACATCCGTGCATTGCAATCTTCTAAACATTTTGGGGCTTTGCTCCCCTTTCTAAATCTTCCAGGTTAAAACTTGGTTATTATATGACAAGCAAGATGCGATTATTATATTTTTCCTCTATTGCTTTCTCTCAAAAAACTATGAAATGACATGGGTAAGCTATCTGCATGCTTCATATTTTTGTTCTATAAATGGCAAAATGAAAAGATGAAAACAGAGAAATTGTAATTAATTGAATTTATTTGTTCTGCTGATACTCTTATACCTTGAGTAACACTTTTCTCAGCTTAAGAAAAATAATTTCTCCTTCTGTGTTTCTTCAAATGTGTTGCACTTTTACTGCAGGAGTGGGACATCACTTAAAAGTTGCACCTTTCCCCAGCTCCCAAATCCAGCTTTGAGTACTGCTGTTACTGCCTGAGCAACTCCTAGAATTATACTACTTCTTTCCATAATTCTTTGAGAATTTTTTCCATCTCTATTTCTATTTACTCATCAGGATTGTAACAGAGAAGAGGAGCAGATCCTGTGCTGGAGGAAATCAGTTGGACTTGGTTGTCAAAAGTAGAATTGTGGAACTTTAGAAGCTTAAGACTGACCACAAGTTTTTCAATTTGCAAATGGTTTCCAAGGTCAATTTTCAGCCAAGAATTCCTACTAAGCTAAGAAACACTTCAGTAAATACATTTTTACAAAAAACTATATTGAAATCCACAGTCAAAATTCATACTCTTTTCCTATATTTATTTTCCTGAAAATTCTTCATTTATATAACTGTACTTATTTCTTTTTAAGCTCTTTCCCTTTTGACTTCTGTCTGTCTGAATTATGCCTTATTTTTGTGTTTGTGATAGCGCAAGCTTCCCTGAATTAAGACGTCTGAGGCTAGAAATCATCTAAACGAAGCTGCTGTGACAGGCAAGAACACGATGACAGGCCTTTACCCGCTTGCCAGTTCATCTTCATTGGCCAGGGCAGGATCTCACCCAGGTCAGTATGCTTGCAGTCAGGCACTAAAAGACTCACAATTTCTTCACTTAAGAGCTTCTTCTAAATACTATCCAAAAATGAACCACATTTATCATTAAAGCTATGAGAGCCCTTGGGGAATCTTATTATTCTGTGAGCTTGAAACTATCCTTTCTCCCTCATTTTTAAATAGAATAGGAAACCTTATTTCCTAGTAGCTGCTGGAAGTGTAGAGTAATACTGTGGCTTTTGGTCTAGGGTTATTCTTACATCAATCATAGTTTCTCTGAGAAAGACAGGGCAATGCCAGTTCTGTCAAGTAGTTCTGTTATGGAAAATGGACTGTCCTCTCCTTATCTTTGCGTAGCCTTTTGTAGTTTTGAGGAACCATGTTATTGCTTGCAAAACAGTAAAATTACTTAAGCATTTGCAATACAATAAGGGTGGATCAGCAGGTGATCTTCCCTTGCACTGCAAGATGAAATCTGCCCTACATTTGTTTAATGTCTTACCAACCTGTTCAAATCTACATATCTCTAAACATTGCTTATTCATATATTTCATGAAGCTATGTTTATTATTTTGGGGGTGAAAAAACCCCCCAAACCTACAAGCATTTCCATAAGCAGATATGGTAGTGGTAGGTACTTGGGGTGCCTGACAATTAATGGAATTTTAGGGAACTCAGTTATTTCATACATGGCAAAATTCACAATATGCGTAACTAAAATGTTTATCATGAAAGCATTTAAATACTTTCTGGTCAAGAAAAAATAATGGCAGGTGTTGCAATGAAAAAGCATAAGTAGTTCTGAACATTTCAAAGTGGCAGACTGAGAAACTGCAATATCTTTTATTTTGCCAGATGATAAACAGAGCTGTATTATGACTTCTTCTGATGGAAAAGGATTTGTTTCTACTGAGGCTGCTGCCTCCATCACCTTAGAATGAAAAAAAATAAAATAAAAAAAATGTTCTCAGCTAGTCCTGAAAGCTTTCAAGATGAAAGCCAGCAAGATGAATGAGCACAGAAAAAAACACCTTAATATGTGAGCTTACTTTTTCCATACTTCACAATGAAAATGAACCCTTGCCCTGAACATCTGGAGAAAACCACTTAAAGGGTAAAAGAGAGAGTAGAAATGTGTGTGTGGGGGGGTGTGTTTAATTCTTTCATTTGTAACTGAATGATTTAGATGGCCTCTTTCCTAATGAGAAATTTATGGAAGAGGAGCACTCGTCTTTGTCTAGAACACATTTTTTTTCAGATACATATAGCTCCCTGAAGAACCAGCAACAAATTCTGAAATGTATGCAGGCCCTCCCCAGGATGCCTCATGTTTGCTTTTACTTTTGGGCTTTATATCTTTCTTATAAAGATTGCCTCTGTGAGTAAGATAATCATTTAAAAACAAACAAAAACAAAACAAAACAAAAACAAACAAACAAAAAAAAAACCAAACCAACAACAGCAACAACAAAAAACCATGACTGTAAGGAATAGATTACTACGAATAAGAGGAGCAATGAGAGACCTAGAAGGTGTCTGTGATATACAGCCCAGAGACCAGGGTGGTGGTCACTTTGCAGTGAACTATCTCTGAGGACGTAAGAGGAAAGGAAAAAAAGAAAGCAGAGAATTAGAAAGCCCTGCAGGACATTTAGGAAAATGTACAAATGTATAAAAAAGAAGTGTATGTAGAAATAAATGGCTGTTTGATCAAGGTCTAACATATACCTGAGCAAGGTTTCAAAGGAAGAAGGGGGATGGAAAATTGAGACAAGCAGACATCAGTGCTGCAGTACTTGGCTGTTCTTCTGGAAGTGGAAAGCAAACCATGGGAATACCATGAGCTGGAAGGAAGTCTCATTTACATTGGAAATACTTGAAGAAAGTCTGGAAGTATTTTAGAAGCCTAACCTTCAGAAACTTGGTATGGGACATTGAAATTGTTCTCCTTAGGACAAATCACTGGTACAAATCTGCCAGGATGTGTTATGTGGGTTAGCAGATAAATGACAAGATATAAATCTCTTGAAGACAACCATTAGAGATAATTGAGAAATGGATGATACAAGGAATGATGAACTCACTCGCTGATACTGAATTCACATTCATCTGTCTCATCAAGATCTATAATTATACAAAATTACAAATTAAGTGTTCTTTCATTAGGCTCACACGTAAGAGGAAATGGCTTTTCTAATGATACGGGTAAATTTGCACCGGAGGCCCCTCAGTATCTGAGCCAAATCTTTTCTGGCAGCTTAAAAAGGGCCCCATTACCTTTTTAAGGTGAACTGGAAGAGCTGAACCCATACTAAATTTGAAAGTACATTAAGCAGAACTAATTACACTAAAACCTCCCCTCAGCCCATCTCATGTTTTCTCCCTGCCTCCGGGGCTGCTGTGTCTCATTTGTGAAGTAAATTAAGGCCATTGTTCTAGGATGAAACACTTGTTTAGCCTCTTGAGCTCAGCCTTGTGTAAAAAAGTGGAACACTGTAAAATCTAAATAAATGAATAGACTTATTTTGTCTCCGCTTTTGCATCATAATATTATCATTCTCCGTGAAACAATTCTCCTTCTCCTGTACCCACAAGTCTCATATTGTTTAGTCAAATGGTATGTCTCTGAACAAAATATAGTCAGAGAAAAGTAAGAGAGAAACAAAAATATTCCTCTGAGTTGCCTGGATTCTCTTCTATGTGTGAAATGGGCGCAGGTTGTAAACCTGAGGCCAAATCCACCGAAACTTAAGTGAATACTTAGCACAGAAATTATTGCAGTCAATTTGTGCTTCTATTGGGTAGCCCCAAACTAAAGAGACTAGACATGTTTCATACCAAGCACTCTGTGAAAACACTCACGTGGACTGGACCACTGTGTAAAACAGCCCAAGGGCTGAACTCTGATTGGTGTGAATGTGTTATCTTCGTTTAGTAATTGGTGGAATAGGTAGGCTTCTTCAAATTCTCTTTAAACAGTTTTCCTTGGTTTTTGATGTAAATCAGTGGCAACTCTAGGAAAATTTTCATGTTAAATAAACAAACATTTAAATCTAAAGAAATGCCAAAATCAATGAAAGCAACAACAACTTAGGGACCTCACCAGCCTGCATTGTCTGAAGCAAACTGCATTCTTGGAAAATTATCCAGCAGAACAGAGTGCTTCATCTCGTAGCAGTATGTAAAGCATGAGGAAAGCTGAGAAGATAATGCATGACTAAGATCAGTGGTAAGATTATTAGAGTAGTACTTAGAAAAAAGGAAATTTAAGGGATCATAGTTTTGCCAATGTCTTCACTGGAGTCAAGATCTCATTCAAGAAATCAAAGTAAATTAAAATATATTGAACAATTTTGTCAATGAGATTATTGTATATTTAAAAAAACATATAAAATCTGATAAAATACATCAATTTCACATACAAGAAAAAGTGTTGCAATTCCTCAGATATTGAAACTGTAGCCTGCAATAATGAATAAAAAAAAAAAGAAAAAAGAAAAAAAAAGAGGATATTTATACTGATCACAATGTCAGTATTTTTGATTTTTTGACATCTTTTGCATAGCTTTAAAATACCCTACTTTGGAATTTACCCTGAAATAAAACAAATATCATAGCTGCAGCATTCTTTACAACACAGAGATACCACAGGCAAGCCAGGGTCTCTAACAGGTTCATGAAATCAAATACGTATCAGACATCTGTCCAGCTCTATTGAAATAGATCTTTAGTAAAGATGACTTTAAAATAATCCCTTTGGATAAATTTGCCAATAAGTCCCTTTTTATCACAGCCTCCTCAAGCTGCATTACACAGCTCATTTTCTTCCTGTAATCTTACCAGTCTCCTGTGTACTGCAGATTAAACAAAATGGAGAATTATGAAAGCAAGGAGATAGAACTGAATAGACAATTTGCAAATGTGAACCAAATCAGGGAAGGTATTGGATATAAATATTGCTTCAACTGAGGAAATGTTTACTTTCCCTGCTTTTTAAAAGGAAAAAAAAAAAAAAACCTTGTGAATAAAGCTGAAAGTAGGAAAGGATAAGGGGAGAGGAGTATGTCCACTTATCACCCATGCAGAACATAAAAAATATTGTTGATATTTAAAACCTTTTTCTTATTGGTAGGAACAGAGCACTATCAGCATCTGATCTGAAAACATTTCATTTTTCAGCACAAACCCTAATTTTCCCCTTCCTAAGTGCCAAAAATGTTCTCTGCAAATATGCTTTGCTCTCAGCAGTGTGCAGATGAGCAGCAGGCAGCGTCTTGTTTCTGTGTACCGTTATCTGAGAAACCCATCATTTATTAACAGCTCTGTTGACAGAGTCAACTGGAGCCCCTTCATTTCCTCTGATTGCTTTAAATCCAGATTTGTCCAGTAGTCCCTGCAATTAAAGATCCACATTTGGATTCTATCTTTTTCTGAAAAAATCATGTTTAGGGCTCACATATATTACAGCTTCTCCACAGCAGAATTAGTTTTCTTTTTCCTCTCTCTCGAGTCCTCATCTTTTTCCCCTCTGAGGAGACGAAGGAACGGGCTATTCTATCAGCAGAGAGCATATTTCTCTGGGTGGAGCAGCAAGGGGTGGAGAAAGGTGCAGTGGTCTTTTTGTATGAGGGTCTACAACTCTTACCTCTACTCACAAATATCAGAGATGCTGGTTGGCAGAAAGAAGAAAGTCCCACCTTACTGTCTATTTTGGAAAACAAGAAAGAGAGAAGTTGTGGAAGGACTAAGAACTTTTAAGGATTTTGTTGTGGTTTTTTTAATAAGATAATGTATAATTAAAGCCAAAACATTCTAAAAAAAACCCGGTTTAAATACACTTCTAATTTCATAGCATAAAGGAAGCTGATGAATAACAGCTTTAACATATTTAAAAAACCTAACTATAAGCTTCTATAGACACATATGTTTTAGTTTCTCAAACTTTTTATGGGAAAGAGATGCTTCATAAACTTTTTTTTCACTTACTCTGCCAGTGAGTTTAACCTGCATGGATATCAAGAACAGAACAGATGAAAAAGGATTTGTCAGCTCTTTCATTTGCCTTTTTTCTATAAATGAAACATCAACTATCTGATCAGTGGTTTTAGCCATTTTTTTTTATCATGCAAGAAAACGTGGCAGTACAGTTTTATGATTACACATGTTTGTTTAAGTATTGGCAAACTGTCCAAATTATGTACACTTTTTAATACCTATATGATTGCTGGGATTACCACTTGAGTGACTGATTCTTCATTACACAGTCTGCTTTTTTACTGTCTTGCCTGATATCATAACTTTTATAAATAGAAATAGCAACCAAGCTAGAAAATGTTATCGACAAAGAGGCTTTTTATATAAAAAGAAATTTTTATGTATAGAAACATAAAGCCCCATTTTTCTAGACATCTGGCTTTTTCCTGACACAAGGAGAAAAATATAAACCACAGCTAGCTGTTGGTAGCCTTTATGTTTACTATTCCCCTGATCTATTCTTACCACTGCATTTCCTGCATGTACAAAGCTGGTTATGGCCAAAGCTCTGTGTTGTAAGTTAGTTTATATGAATAAAGCTAACACAGTCGTTTTGTGGACACTAGGCAACATGGGTTTCTTCATGGCTCAGTAGCTGCCTGGTTTTATTTCCCTGAGCAAATTATTTGACCTCACTGAAATCTGTTTCCCTCAGTTTTAAAATAGGCACAAGTACAACCTGGTGGTTTTGTGTAAGTGGTTTGGTCCAAGACCCTGCTAGTTTAAGGCTGAGGAGAACAGGCTTAAATGATTTAATGAATTCAGGAGTTATTCAAATATAGATATCTTCAAATGGACATTCGTAGAAATGAAATTCAGTTTCTGTTGAGTTTGGAGCTCAGCTGAAGAACTGTAATAATAACGATGATGTAGATTTTCTCTCTTCAACATCTTGTTTCTCCACATTATCAAAATTGTCATCATGATTTCAAGCAGTTGCAACATGGATCTCGGTGATGTCCCCGATATGTAGGTTTACACAGGAATACAGATATTGCTCCTCTCTCCTTTCCTCTTACAAATGGGTTTTTCTACACAAGCTCTTTTTTACCTATGCTGCAGCAGAGCAATATAAAAAGTTGGTGGAAGAAAGTGGGGTGGTCACCCACAGATTTGAGAGACACCTGGACAATGTACGTAACATTACTGACCAGGGTCAGGACAGTACTGATGTCACTAATCCTTCACTTCACCTGGCTTGCTAAATGATTACCTGTCAAATATATTGTAGTCTATAAAATCGTGAAATCAAGTAAAAGAGGTAACAGCTCCACTCTGTACTCAGAACTTAAGCAAATTTTGAATTTAATTTCTTCTGAATTTTGGCCATCTTTGATACTCCACCTGATTAATAAGTTATTGCTGCTGTTGCTGCTGCTGATAATAATAACAATAATAACAATAATAATAATAATACTTTGACCAACATTGTCTATAACACTTTTTTCCTTGTTTTTTTGTTCATTCAATCTTATCTGACTTCAGGAGCATTCCAGAGTCAGGGACATAAAAAATTCAGAGCTGAAGAGGAAATGTATTCCTCAGGTGAAACAACGAAGCTAACACTGAAGAATTCCTAGCTTTTTCAGACTTTCTTTATGTAGTGATTAAAAATATGCCTAATTCTCCATCTTTACCTGTCCTTTTCACTCTACCAGAAATCCTACTTCTTTACTCTTTGTCTTAATTAAATCATAGTGTCTTCATTGAGGAACTTCTGATGTGAACACCCAATGAAAGTTTCAGCTCAGTTTGTGGGTGTTGGTTTTATACAGGCAAAAAGAAGAACTACACTCCTGGAGATCCTAGGTCAATAAGAAACTGATTTTTCAGGTCTTCACTTCTGCTGATTCATCCAGCTGTTTGATATAAGATTATTTATAAAATATTGAGATTTATGTTGTATTGGAGAGAGATAAGAAAGCAAATTGATCCATTTGTATACACATCAGATACCTCTGCCAAGTGCAGTTAGCTCCTTCACCCTCTCTTTTAAAGTCTTAACCTTCTACATGAGTTCTCACTCGGTTGAATGCACCTACCTCTATAGGTTTCAGTCAATTTTGTGTGAAATATCACAAAATGCAAATAAACCACAGCAAAATGATTCAGAAAGAGGATTAATACTTGATCATGAGATAAACCTTCCTGGCTTATAACAACACTTTATTTCTATGACATCCTCTTTTTCTTTTTCGTAAAAAAGGAAAAAACATGAGAATTCCTGTGACCGTGGGGCAACTCCCACTTCATTCATCTGCTGGAATTACCCTGAGATTTTTTCTATCAGGCACATAAATTGCAAACGGGAGAGTTGTGTGATTTCTCTCCTTTGCTACCAGCTTCTCATCTGCTTCCTAATTCTCATGTGATACCATATTCTTTTCTAAGACTAACATCCTAGATGCAGGAAAAATCAGGCTCTTTTGCTCTGCCTGAAATAAAAGAATAAGGAACAAGTCACATATGGTCTTCCTTTGTGTTCGCCACTGGAATGCAATACTGACTGGGCACATAACTGTCTTGCGTTATGCTGTTTATTTCCAGTTTCCTCTGATATTGGACTTCTACAGTAAATCAGCATACTCACACAGAAGACTATAATGCAAATGGATGTTGGTGAATCCTTAAGGATTTTAATTTCTGAATAAAATCAGAGGAAATGGACCTTGCTGAGATATTGGTTTTTCATGTCTCCCTCTAGACAATGAAATACATAACAATCCCACCTGCTTGTAGCCAAAAGTGTTTAAAAATAAGCATGGATACCTACATAAGTGCCTTAAATCCTCACTACCATAATAATAATAGTATTGTGAGTACAAGAAGATATTATATAGTTGTAATGTGCTCTCATTGACACCATCAAATTTGGTGATCAACGCCTCCATCTTCTAGGTTTTCCTTAAGAAAAATAATCATTCCAAATGAAGACATGAGATACTTAGTAGTATTATTTCAGGTGAAGCCAAGCATGTGCTTCCCATGTTTATGGTAATAGCATTTGTCTTTAACAATATGAAAGACAGAAGTATTTAAATTTATTTAATATTTATGGACAATTCTGAATTAAGTTTTTATTTACTGTCTCAATGCTTTATTATTACATATAGATAAAGTACAGTATATAAAGATGCATTGAGACGGATTTTCAAAACGTGGATTCTTGAGAATCATTTAGCAAATTCCTAGAGAAAATGTCAAGATACGAAAACTGAAGGATGGTGGCAGTTGGAAAACTTTAGAAGTTTTAAACTGTGGTTAGAAGGAAAGCCAAGAAATCAGTCACAGTTGTTAAAAGTTACTGCAAGAAAGCACTGGATATGACAAAGGAAAAGGCACACTCAGAATGCATCAAAGAAATAAAAAAATGAGCAGGACATCTTAGGGAGAATGTGATGTTCTCCGAGTCTTATTCTGCTGCAGAGTATAAATAAAGAAATTACAAATGCAATGCATTTAGGTCATCTCAAGCATATGCAAGAAAATCTAACAAGCAAGAATTAAAAAATTATGCATATCACAATTAGAGCTAAACAAATGACAAAATAAAGGTAAATATGATGATAATAAAATGCCTTTTGAGATGGCATTACGTTTAGGGATACAATTGAAAGGCTTTGGTTATTTCACTGCATTCAGACCAGCTAGTAATGATGAAGAAAATCACCCACATGAGAAAAGAAGGAAAAAACAAATTGGAAAGAGAAGTGAGAAATTAAATTTAATCTTTTTCATTAAGAGATTTTCACATTTAGATGTACGTCTCAGCCTCTCCCAAGTGAACACAGTCAAAATTCCTCCTATGTAGGTCTGACTACTTTTCTGCCAGGTGAAGCAACATAATCCTTCAGCTGGACTTTTCCAGAGAAGTGACATCTGGTGACATTTCCCCACATACACACACCGTTTGCAGTGAATTTGATCTGTATAGGCAACCCACCTGTTGTGCCTTTTCAGGAGCAGTCCCTTTTTTCACAGCTGATGTTTCTCATCTCAGACAAATGCTCATAAATATATTGATGTATTGGTCCCTTCCTTTGATACATCTGTCTCCTCTTCTGTGGGCCAACTCACTTCTGCAATAGCATTGTTCCTTTTAATTCCCTCTGTTCAAGTGCACCATTGTCCACATGCCTTTTCAGGACTTTCTCCATTAAGTATTCAAGATTACACAGGCTGTTTAGAATGACAAATTCTGCCATGAGTTGCAAGAACAAGAGTAGTAGAGTAATTTCCCAGCCATACATACTAGTTTGCTCTATGAATTCTTAGAAGAATTTTAAGGAATTTAAGAGGGAACTGACAGAGCTAAGGTGACACTGCTATGAGAAGGCCACGTGGACACCTCATAGTAGCCTTCCAGTATCTGAAGGGGGGCTATAGGGATGCTGGGAATGGACTCTTCATTAGGGACTGTAGTGACAGGACAAGGGGTAACGGGTTAAAACTTAAACAGGGGAAGTTTAGATTGGACATAAGGAAGAAATTCTTTACTGTTAGGGTGGTGAGGCACTGGAACGGGTTGCCCAGGGAAGTTGTGAATGCTCCATCCTTGGCTGTGTTCAAGGCCAGGTTGGACAAAGTCTTGGGTGGCATGGTTTAGTATGAGGTGTCCCTGCCCATGGGAGGGGGGTTGGAACTAGATGATCTTAAGGTCCTTTCCAACCCTAACTATTCTATGATTCTATGATTAGAGGAGGTGATGATGCAGAAGTAATTTGAGAAGAATAAATATGCAACACAAACTGTAAAGAAATGAGTTGCGGCTAAAGCAGCTTTTTTTATTGAATGAAGTCCTCTCATGGGGAGTGATTTGGCAAAAATGTCAACTCTATGCAGTAAAGGAAATATGAGTTCCACCATGACTATTGACTGTATATGCTTATCTGGTTTAGTGAAGGATTTTCCCATGAACTAATCGAATACTGACCACCAAATTCAACTTAGTGTTCTTCCTTACAGATAACCATATGGCAACAGAGATATAAAGCCTTGAGAAATAGTTACTAGAATTCATTTGACACTATCTCTTAAGTGTTGTGCAACAACATACTTTGTTTGCTTTAGTGAGAACTATGCATATGAAGTGTCTTAGAAAATAGGTGTAAGTGTTGATAAATACGGATTTACTACTGTTGAAAATTTAAAGCCTCTTGAGACAGCTGGATGACTGGCATTATTTTATCTTCCATATTTTAATTTTACTTCATTTATCTAGATCCTTTGTTGTGGAAAACGACTAATAGAGGCAGTCTCACAACATACAAACTCACTGTGACAGGGAGTTCTGGGATTTGATTTTTTTAATTAAGATTACATGTCTTTCTTTCAATTGCAGGCAAACATTACTGAATGACAAAATTTCAGCCAGAAGTTTCTGTATCTAAGTTGACTATAACATCTGTAAATCTTTGATATTTGCAGGAGATACGTAATCAAAATAGTAATAAAAAACTATTTAATAGATATGATTATGATAACATAGTTATATGTGCATATTTTTACCCTACTGAATAGACTTTCAAAGAAATCAATATATTTAAATCAAACCATCTTAATACATTTATATTCATTGCCTCAAGACATTAATAAAGCAAGCAGATGGGAGAGTTTTTTAGAAAAGACTAGGTGTGTATCTGAATAAGAACACAGAGCAGCCCAGCTCTGTTGTGCTCGGATGGGATTCTTTTAAGCTTCTAACTTTTAAAGTATCTATAACACAGCAACTTCACTCAATACTATCTAGAGGCAGTAGCGAACACCTTGATTCAAGACCAGTTGAAATCAATGATAAAGTCAATGAAATCAAGTTAACTTCAATGGAATTTCTGTCAGCTCCAAAATTCTGGTGGGTAATTGCTGCTGGACAAACTGATGGATTATGTCATCCTTATGCTGAATTAATTAATTAGAATCAAATCCGACATACGTGGAATGTACCTAGAGGATTGCAGTTTTGATTCAATTATGATTAGTTAGACAAAAAAGGGGAAAAATCTCAGCTCAGGCTTTCATTGTTCTCCCACGATTTACATCACCTAGTCACTAGAATAGTCATCTATCTCACAGTCATATTTGGTCATTTATTTACAAACAATCTTTCCATCTTACAATGTGATCTACTTACGTAAAAGCAGTTTAACACAGAACAAAAAGCAATTTTCAGAAGACGATCAGCACTTCATGAACTTTAACCAACGGTTTTGTGCTTCAGCCCATTTGAAAGATTACTCTATCAGTAAAACTGTTTTCAGATTGCAAGTGTTCTAGATTTACTTTTCAGATTGTGATCTGTTTATTTAAGGTAGTAAATGCCTAAGAAATTGAATGGCACAATGTATAGTGCATAATTGAGAGCAGCAGTGGGAAACAAGACAAGATCTTCCCGTTTTGAATGAAGCTTCAGTGTTATCTCTTAAAGGAAAATGAAGAAAACAAAAAACGAAAGCGAGACTAGAAACATAACACTACACTTTTAGAATTTCTTGTCCTTTAAAAACTAGCAAAAACCAGAGTAAAAGATAAATGATCAATGAATTAAAAATCTATCTTTGTATTGTTACAAACCTCTAAGAAAATGAAAGAAGACAGCACCTAGTGTGGGTAGAAATTCTCACACTAGGTTTGTAGATCAAGAGTGATATTTTGTTGTTGTTTTATTATGTTACCAGGGTATTATGAATCAAGTCTGACTTTCACTGGAGGTTTTGGAGAAGGAATCTAAAAGTTCACAGGAGAGTGGTTACATCTATATTAGCAGTAATACATTTTAAAGACGGGTGGATTGGATGACCAAAACAATTAATGCAGAATTGTTTCATAGCTATGTTATATATCTTGGGAAATTTACTAAAGGTGACATAATCTATTCCTTGGGGATAAATTCCTCTAGGATTTTTGTTTTGGAGCTTTGTGGAAGGACCAAGCATTAGGCATGTACTGAGAGAGGCATGGGGAGGCAGCAGGTCCTCTTGGACCACATGGCTTGTGACATGGAGCCATCACTTGTTTTCTTTTTTCCAAAAGGAATCTGCTCTGGGGATACCAAAGCAGTCTGAGAACTGGACCAAGGGCAGGCAGGAGATCCACTTCACAGTTGCCCATTGTTTTGCAGCATACCACTCATTTGGACAGAGTCCAGGTATCCACCCCCATTCTGTTTTCAGATATTACAGAGATTTTTCACTTCACATAAATAGTCGGATAGAGTAATTTGGTGCAAATGAGTTTTGAGCATCTTTGTGGAACAACAACAAAAGGAAAAAAGTTAAAGCAACTCAGTAGGAAACGACAGGGAAACTGCTTAGAAATAATATTATGAGGTTTCACATTATGGAATAGAACTGAAGTTACTAGAGTAAGGTAACCCAGAAAGAGCCAACTCTACAATTCCCTGCATGTCACTTCTCAAAGCAACATGTACAGTGTTGCTCACAATAGCTGAAGTCTTCCCTGTGTTCCAGTCTTAATTTTTATCTCATTTATCCTAATGGAGCACTGTGAGGCTGAGTTGTAGTAATCCTTAGTTCCACCAGCATTATTAAGATAAGAGGGAAATCTGACATCTGAAATTTTACAAAGAGCAGTCAGTTAGCTAGTGCTTTGTGACAGCTTTTATATATGCATCTAATGAATGGTGGAGAATTATTACAGTGGGGGCTAGGAGAAAGCATGAATCCTATATCAATAAATAAGAGCTGATATAAATCAGTGGCATTTTATTGACTTCAGTTCTGCTGGCCTGATTTAAATCAAGTATGAATTTGGCCCTAGGGCCTTGCAGAAAAATTTCTGAGTCTTAATCCTTCTGTCTTGATTTACAATTTTTTACTAAATTTTGGTGAGAGTTTGGTTGAACTCAGATTTCAGAATTCTGCTGTCACATAACACAAAAAATAACACTCATGAACAGTTCATTTAGATTTGAAAGACACATAAATGTTTTCTAGAAATTATCAACTTAAAAATTGTTGCTATTGTGTTTTTAATGCTAAGGCATTTTTCATTCTTCATATGTTCAAAAATGTAAGTCACACTCCTCGGTTAAAAAAAAAATCGGAAGCATAGATAAAAACAAACAAAACAATTTTTTTGGGTGTGTTATCTAAAACATAGAAGTTGCATATTAAAAAGGAGCAAGCAAATATCAATGGATTCATAGGCAGAGAACACTGTAGGTGTGTAGGGATTGGTACATGGACGGGAGGTTGTCAGGAGGGACAGGAACCAGCTGACCCTGGGGAGGTGCTTAGGCAGCAGATATAAGGAATTGTAACTGCGCAATAAATCGTTGATGACCCGCATTCCGTGAATGCTCTATGTCTCAGCCCTAGTTCGGAGGGAACTAGTGCTTCCGTCCCTCATCACACGAGTAGCGAGAAACTACAAGTGGTGACCCCGACGTGATAGCGATGGATGTGAGCCACGTGGTACAGGTACTGGAGGCCCTCGTGCAGCAAGCTGGGTTGCCGAAGGCGATAAACTCGGAGCCAGCGGGCCACTGCATCCAATGGTTGCGAGGCCGGGGGGCGGTGGAGGCCCCCGTGAACGTATTAGATACCTCCCGATGGGGACGGATCTGCCAAGAGCTTTTGGAAGCGGTCTTGGCTGGGGAAAAGAAAGCAGGAGATATAGGGGAGACGTGGGGTGCCATCGAGAAAAGTTGGCTCCAGGACAGGAGCTGCTGGAGCGGCTGCGGGACGCGGAGGCGCTGCGGGTGGAGGAGCCGCGGGTGCAAGCGTGGGAGCTGTGGAGGAAAGTGCCCCGGGAGGCGCGGCCGGAGCCCCCGAGCCGCGCGGCCGAGCGGGCAGCACAGGGGCTGCAGCGAGACTGCCAGAAACTGCGGCCGTGGCAACAGCAAAAAACCGGGAAGTGGAGTCTTGTGAGCCCTGGCAACACTCCCCTTTGTGCGACAGGGCGAGGGGACAGGGGGGTTCCCTACACCGAGCGACAGCAACCCTCAAAGACTACCCTGGGGGAATCCTCCCTACTAACGACATTGTCTTTATCCTTGGCTACCAGGCTGGAGTGTTCAGTTTGGTTTTGATTTAAAAAAAAAAAAAAAAAAAAGGTACCCTTACAGCCTTTTGAACACGTTGTGTGAGTGCCGTGGTGGGCTGTGGACTTGAAACCCCATATACAACTCATTTGATAGTCTCTCTGTGATCCACATGTACTAGAAGTTGGCAAATATATATCCATGTATATCCATGTTTCTATTAGCCCTTGGAGAATTTTTATGGATATTGCTGACCACTTCTTCCCATGTAGGCTGGCCACCTGCATCGGAATGAGTGTGCATTTTGGTCAGTGTGAAAGCCCAAGGCTCGTGCGATGTGGGGGGGGCAGAGCCTCTGCGGGGACGCCCGCTGAAGTTGAGCCTGCAGCCTCACACTGCGATGATGCTGCTTGGAGCTAATTTTTGATTGTCTTCACAGGGTCCTTATGCTACGTTCTGTATGAGGGACCATATAGTGGGAATAATGATTGTCTAGGTTTTGTGTTTCAAATATTGTAATTGTATGGAGTGTGCTTGTGGGATCCCATGCGTGTGTGTGTGTGTGTGCTGAGGGCGGACAGTGCTCTATGTATTTTTTGTTGTTGGGTTTGTGTAAAAGTTTTAATGGGTAGCAGATTAACATTTTGGACAAGAAAGGGTTAATGCAAACTGCCGTTGCTGGCAGGTATTTACTGCTGCTGATAAGCAGGCAGGCAGCTGTAGCTTCACATTTCTTTCCCATCAGAATGCCTTTGAATCACTTTAACGGGCCTCCTTCTCAGGAGCTGATAGCGTGGGAGAGGGGGTATGTTTGTGTTCTCCTACCTACAGGTCCATGGCAGCTGCCTGCAAAGTTTGCAAAGCCTCACCATGAGCTGGACAAACAAGTGAAGGAACCCGATGCCTCAGCTACAGGAGCTGACAGTGAATACCCCGAGCAGAATGAGATAGAGGAGGAGAAAAATAAATGATTACAGGACATCACTTGAGGGCAACTGAAAAGTAACAACTTGAATATGTGTGCTTGTAACGTAGCTGTTACTAGAGGCTGTGATTTTGTGTATAAAACCCACTTGTATTTACTAGCCAGTTGCTAATGAGAAACTATACTTTGTATTGTGTGGATTTGTTACTTGTAAAAGATGTTAGAG
Source organism: Psittacula echo (assembly GCF_963264785.1). NCBI lineage: Eukaryota > Metazoa > Chordata > Aves > Psittaciformes > Psittacidae > Psittacula > Psittacula echo. The sequence continues at coordinate 51,447,403 of NC_137743.1, forward strand.
CACGCAAATTTGCAGCAGCTGCTAGAAAATGCTAAGGCAAAAGCTAGAAAGATTCTAGTACGATGGTAGTGTTATAAACCAGGTAATGGAACAAATTAAGAGGGTGGAAGAACTCCACTGATAAGAAAATTCTTTGGCTAGTTTCTTGCTGCCATCAGCATTTTCAACATGCTGTTGTAACCTGTAATAGTTATCTGGTAATGTAAATCTGTGTATGCTTTGCCACAATACCAACTTGTTACTGGATGAAGCAGGTGAAACTCTGCATTGACAACGAGGTACAAGAACTGAGGTTGACCAAATGCCTGCTGCCACAGTCAAGGGCAAGACTGGGTTGGCCTCTGTGTTTGCCACCAAGAAGAACCTTTAGCTCCGCTGCTGGCTGCAACGCAGCAGGTGTGGAGCGGTGGGGACACATGCCATGCCAGACCTTGATGTGAGGGGATGGCCTCCCCTGTTACCAAAGAGACATCCAGGAGAAAAAGGGCAGACCCAGCAGCCTGTGATTGGCCTATGTTGAAGTAATATGAAAACATGCTAAGATCTTACACATGGTGTATGAGGATGGGCAAGCCTTTTGGCTGGACAATTTGTTAGGTGAATGGGGACTGACAGGTTGGCTGGTTGCTGTAGTGGAAGGTGAACTAATGGTGTTTATTGTCATTTTAACAATTTTGATTTTGTTGCTGTGTATCTTTAATGTATCCAGCGAATGATTATGAGTGCTACAAAGCGTGTTTGGCTTGTATAGAAAGAAAAAGGCGGAGATGTGGATGACTTTCTGGCAAAGAACAGCCATGTACCCAGATCAGCAAGTGCCTACGTGGAGTCGGACATGAACCAAGGGTCAACAAAAGCTGAAGGAATCACAGCAAGATAAGAAGGAACTGACAAATGCTACTATGCTTGCACTAAGTGGGCTTTTGACTGATGTTGATAGTGTTTGTCATGCCACCTTACAAATAGGGCAGCAATCGACTTTTTATTGTTGGCACAGGGGCATGGTTGTGCTGAATTTGAGGGGATGTGCTGCATGAATTTGTCAGATCATTTGGAATCAATTTATAAGAGTATACAACAATTGAAAGAGGGGGTTAAACGGCTAACGAAAGATGATGGATGGAGTAACTATATTATGTGTGTTAGTTGTATTTGTATTAGTAGCAAGTTATATGTTGTGGTGTGTGATATCTATGGTTAAGAAAAATGTAACATCCGTCTGGTTTGCTCAAAGCCAAAAAGAGAGAATTATGGAGTGGCTGAGGGACGGTGGACATTTCGTGACCAACCCAGATGTCAGCCTTAGGAGATGGTGGTTATGAAGAATACAGCTGAACAATGGACATGTGAGCAATCCCAGCTGTTTGGTTTTAGCCAAACTCTGAGTTAAGTTGCAAGGTCTGAATTCAAGTTACTCAGGCTGTGAGGCCTAGCCTTAGGTTACTAAAGGACAGTTATGTGCAGTAGAATAAGGAACTTGGCATTTGCTCAAGGCTAACAAGATGTGGGAGCGGGATGGTGAAACTGCAAGTTATGTGAGAAAGGTAGCGAATGGATAATTTTAGCTAGCTTGTTGTCTGCTTCAAAATGTGTGGACTGCACTTCTGATCCAATCACAATCTATATTGGTTACGTCTAGCCAATAGCAGTTCAATTTCTGGAAGCATATACTGTAGCTACTGTGCTACAACAGTGGTCTGCGGACCCCATTGGCCATTAAGGCTACGATGGAGTGTGTGCAAGTCCTTTTTCAGGCTTTGTCTGAGCGAGCGGCTGAAATTTGCCCGAAACACTGGTGATAGTCATTCGCACATCCGTGGACTCCTGACTGAAGGTAACAATAGTGCAGCCCGTGTTGCACAAGGTCTGCCAGTTCCTGACTGTTGTGCTCCAGTTTTTATGCGCTATTTACATGTCACGGTTGATACCTGTAGCAGTGTCGTCTTGGTTACGGCGCAACGCAAGCAAGACGCTAAGGCGGCCATTTTGCATTGGCGCGAGGTCATGGCGATTTTGGGAGTCCCTAGCCAGATCAAGACCGACAATGGCCCAGCATATTCAAGTCAACTGGTGGCTTCATTTTTATGACAGTGGGGCATTGAACATAAGACCGGTTGTCCTTATAACAGCACTGGCCCAGCTATCGTCGAGTGCACGCACCGGACTCTGAAAGCTCGCCTCGGGTGTCTTGAGGCGGGGGAGACCGTACCCAGAGGAGCTCCTGCAGTCTGTGTGCGCTGACTTTTACTTTCTGCTCTGACTAGTTTAAATCAATTCTCGTGTGGATCAAGTGAACAATCCCCGATGAGCTCGCACTTAGCTCCACCTCTAGACAAACCCCTGTATCCACAGGTACGGGTGAAAGATCTGGAAAAGGGCAAGATAGGTCCATTTGCCCTACGTGCTCATGGGCGAGGCTATGCCTGTGTGGAGGGGGAGACTGGGCTACGCTGGGTACCGGCAAAATGGTTATTACCGTATTTGTAGCTGTGTCTGTAAGTTTGTATTTGAGCTATATTTCACAGGTGGTGATTGGTGCTCGGCTGTATCTAGGAGAGAGTGATGGAAAGAGGTGTGAAATGACATCCATGGCCCTTGTGTGTCCAGATGACTTCACTCACGGATCCAGTCACGACGTGCCTTACGAACTTTGTGGCCGGCTATTGAATACGACATCACTCAGGCCGGAAACACCTGCGTCTAGGTCCCTTTAGGCTGACGCTCTGTGTTTATTAGTATTAGGATGTTTGTTTCCTTCTTGTTTGATTATGTAATGCACACTGTGTTTGAATACTTAGTGGCACAAACCTTTCTTACTTAGTTAATAAGAGTTATAAGTTGCTTATCTGGAATAGCTGTTAAAACCCTGAGTTTTCTAGTCTCGAGGCGGGGGAGATGTAGGGATTGGTACATGGACGGGAGGTTGTCAGGAGGGACAGGAACCAGCTGACCCTGGGGAGGTGCTTAGGCAGCAGATATAAGGAATTGTAACTGCGCAATAAATCGTTGATGACCCGCATTCCGTGAATGCTCTATGTCTCAGCCCTAGTTCGGAGGGAACTAGTGCTTCCGTCCCTCACCACATGAGTAGCGAGAAACTACATAGGTGAAGTCAAGTAATATGAGGTTTCTTAATTTTTCCTTTCTTGTTGCTTTTATTACGGTGTTTTCCACACAGACTCATCAACTTCGCAGGAGTGTCAGACTCTGAACAGAACCACATGTTAAAGCAATTACTAATTACGGGAAAATAAAAAAAGGTATACAAAAAAAAAAGACAATTTTTTAAGATACTCTGTTGTCTCAAGGTTTTGTACATCCTCAGAAAAAGTAATTGCATTGTTTTGAAACCACAAAACAAGGCATGAGTATAATTTCATATTGCAGTAAAAGTGCTAAAGCAGATCTACAAGTGATCTATTTTTATGAGCTTCTATCTCATTTTCAGGAGTCTTTCCATGTCTCTATGTAAGAGAAGGATGGCAGGTTAGACTCAAAAGGAGCATAAAGCATAGGTCTGCTTGCCTCACTCTGAAATGGCAAATTCAATGTTGGTGTCAAACACCGGGGCACATTAAATCTCCTATTGCACAGTTCACCAGTATCACAACAGCTGCAAGGGAATGGGAGATAGTGAACACCGAAACTGCCCTCAAACCTGGGCATTGTTAAGGTCTGCACCTCCCCTTAATTAGGTTCATCTGCAAAAGCACCAATCAGCCCTAATTAAAAAAAAAAAAAAAAAAAAAAGGTGTCAGGGCAGGAGCTATATAAACCACTTCAGCTGGGGGCTTTTTAGGTCTGCTGGTTTGGTACCTGTGTTTTGTTGCTGGAAGCTTATTTTTCCTGGGTTGAAAAAGAAAAGGTATTTTCCTTTTTGTCTTATGAAATATATAGGTGTAAAAAAAAGCATTTAAGGGCTGGTTTTGTTACCTTTTTACACAGGTAGCAATTAAGAACAAATAATTCAGGTCAAATGGGAGTGAAATTTTGTTGGAGTGATTTTTTGTTTTGTTTTTTTTTGGGGGGGGAGAAGATAAATAAAAATGACAACCACCATAAATAGCTAGCAAATTTATTTTAATCCTAAAGGAAGCATTTTACTTTCTGCAGGGATCAGGAGATTGAATACAGAAGTAAATCTGTATGAATTTCAAAGCAAAATTCTTATTTCCACATCAGAAAAGGAAAGATTGTTTCCAAGCGGTTGCCTTGACTTTTTCCTTTTTCCTTGGTGCTTTGCTCTGTTAAAATTGCTTGACTGGTTGTTGTAAACTCACAAATTGATTCAGGCAAATGCATCTGAGGGTTTTTTTCTGTGAACAAACTCATCTTCTGAAATATTTTCATGTTTCTTCTTCCAAGCACATATGAAAAATACTAAATTTGATCTTTGACTGGGTAAGTGGCTCTGAGGAGGGTCTGAGTGCCCTCTGTTTCTGAAGGCACTCTGTTTCTCAGTATCTGAAGGGAGGCTATAGGGATGCTGGGGATGGACTCTTCATTAGGGACTGTAGTGATAGGACAAGGGGTAAAGGGTTAAAACTTAAACAGGGGAAGTTTAGATTGGATATAAGAAAGGACTTTTTCAGTGTAAGGGTGGTGAGGCACTGGAATGGGTTGCCCAAGGAAGCTGTGAATGCTCCATCCCCGGCGGTGTTCAAGGGCAGGTTGGACAGAGCCTTGGGTGGCATAGTTTAGTGTGAGGTGTCCCTGCCCATGGCAGGGGGGTTGGAACTAGATGATCTTAAGGTCCTTTCCAACCCTAACTATTCTATGATTCTATGTTTCCATTAAAGCCACGAAATACTGTTCTGATGACTCATAGCATTTCCCAGGATTAGTTTGCCATCTCATGCTAAAACCCCTGTATGTATTCCAGCCTGTTCCCAGAACACGGGAAGCAGCATGATTCTGAAATATCTGTCCTACTAAAGCGTGCTCTGCTCACATGCATGTGAGCAAACCCTGACTTTCATGTACTGGAGTATCTATAAGCAGGGCTTTTTTTTGTAGCAGGTAGCTTTGTAGTGGATTAGGGTGGAGTAGCTCAAGGAAAATGGTGAAAATATTTGTTTCATTTCTTTAAGATGCTGTGAGACAAATTTTTAAACAAAACTTACCTGGGAACTTAGTTACATACAGGTTAAATGTAGTCCTGTTTGTATGCCCACAACAAAATCACATTTCTGAAAAGAAACTTCCCAGGTTTCACAAGGCATATTATTAGTACTCTTCAGCAAAATATTTCAACAAACATCAATAGCCAAGGCAGAGAAAAACAATGGCTACAAAATGGCTTCTTGGAGGAGGCTGCGTCCATCAGTCATAAACCTGGCCTTGTAAGAGTTGCTACTTGCCATTCCTACCCAAATCCTTCTGGTAAAATGTGTATCATTTGAGACATGGCCCTGTAGATCTTGCTACAAAAAGAAAACTCCTATTTAATTTATTTTTCTTTGACTGTTAGACAACCCCAATTGCAATTCCCTGCAGGCCTGAGCACCAGCACAGTCATTGCCATGTCACTCAGCTGACACGTTTTCAAATCAGCCCCTTTCTGCACCTCTCCCTCAACACGGATTACAGCTATATTCGTATTCCCTGCTCTGGTTTGGCACTAGGGTTAGAGCCAGCAGAATCAGGTTTATTTTGCTGCTTAAGTCTTTCAGAAAAGTGTCTGTCAAGCCTGCAGTAGCTCACTTTAAAGCAGTGGTTGGCATGCCCTGATCAGAAACCCTGCCTCTACTGCTTGTTACTACTTCAAGTTAGTAAAGGCTTGTTACTGTGCCTTTACTTCAAGACATCGTAGGTGCACAAAATACAAACTGCAGAGGAGGTCAGGGCACTGTAGATGAGTGTTAAAGTTGCCTGTGAGTATGAGAAGTAAAGGCAGCGATGCATATGATGGAGGCAGCAGTTAGTTGTCAAGCTTCAGTCTCTGGCACATTACACAAACTGCGCTTTTTGTCATATCCATTGTGTGTACCTGCCAGTTCTATAAAGCACGAACTTTGCCAAGGGAGAATTTCAGATGGTTTCTTGCTGTTTGTTAGGATTTGGTTTCTTTAAAAAAGAAAGTTGGATTATTTTTCTTTTTAAGGCTATAAAAATAAGAAATAGATAACAGAGGATGGAAAATAACTGTTGAAGTCAGAAATAAAAGTTATGTTAATTGTTATGTTTCCTTCAATTATGTTGTGATACTTTAGTATAAGATTGTCTTCAAGGTTCAAAAGAAATCTGCTTTTTATGTGCAGGATAGTGCTATCCTTGGCTATTACAATTTACCTAGCCCTTAAATAAAAAAAAATGTTGAAGAAATGAGCAGAAGTCAATGATGCTTTGCAGAGTGAAACATTAATCCTGAATTATGTGACTTAGGCATGGACATGCACGACCAATGTTTCAACTAAGTGAGGGGGGAAAAAAGCTATCCTAGTCTAAAATGCAAATGAGAAGCAGTAGAATATACAGTAAAGGAATATTTCAGCCACCTTGGGTAAAACAGCATTGGCGACAAAGGTGAAAGCAGAATAGGGTTCTGCAAAAATAACTGGTAAAACAAAGAGTTTACACTTAGCAGAAGTATTTGGAAAAAAATACCATGTGAAGATGGTCTTCCCTGTTTCTTGAAGCTTTGAATGAAATACATTTAGTTACGGCACTGTCCAGGTGAAGGTGATATGTTCTGCATGTGATCTCAGCTCTGTAGACTGGGAGGTCATTTCCAGTCAAAAATGTTGGTCTGCTATGGAAAGGCAGTGGGCCTCACCCATGTTTCATTCAATAGGATGAAAGTCCTGAAAAGGAAGAGGTCTTTTAATTATTCAAAATAAGTCAATTTTTTTATTACTAGAGTATGACATGGGACTCTGTTAACAGTGGTATGGTTCCCTCTAGGTGTCTGACACCCTACATTTTGTCAGCTTAAATACTGGTTCTCCTAAGGTGGGAGGGCCTGGATCCAGCAGAAAGAGAGCTTCTGAGAGAGACAAACCTGCCGACTGCCTCTTTCTTTTGCAAAGAATGCTGCATCTTGGGAGGTGATAGGATACATTTTATCCATGGCAGGGTGTTCTTCATCCACAGGAATCTCTGCAGAGAAGGAGCAGTAGCTGTTGTTGCCACGCTCTCTGAAAAACATGTTCCTGCTCTGAGGGCAGAGCTCTACTGACACCCTGCAGCCACCTGGGATGGAAATGTGGAGTCATGCTATGGGTCATAGTAGGCTGGGAAGAAATGCATAACAGTCTTGCACAAAATAGAAGGATGCCCTGAATTGCAGTGGAGTGGAAAGTATGTAATTTCAAGTGAGCTCATATGATAGTGAGATGCACTTTATTCCAGAATGTGGAGGTCAGTGTGAGACACAAGATCAATGTCCCTTAGCTGGCTAGATTAAACAGCTTAAAGACGGGGTCTAATATTAAAGTGATATATGGAGGAAAAAAAAATAATGGAAGAAGCCATCCTTCCTTTGGCATACAGAAAACAATCTTAAGTCACAGTCATGTTCAGAGCACACTCTAAGCCCAAGGATTGTATCAATTCTGTTGACAGAAGATGCCTCCCTATAGAAAGGTCATACAGTGACACCCTGTTACCAGTGATTTTGACTTGTGTCACCACCTTAATTCTTCTTGATGGATCAGGTCTGCTTTTTGTAAGGGCTGCAATCTGATGTTACTATGGAAACTTCTTTTTTTCTCTGAAATGGGACTCCTGCCAGATGTGTGGCACTTTATATTTAGAGGTGTAAAGGACTTCACAGCTCCTTTAGGTCTCTGCCCTAGAAAGGCATGTCAATGGCACAGTTTCAGTAATTTACATGAGCATGAGATCACCTCATCTGAGTTTAGGCAAATTTGATTCAGAAACTGAGCTGAGATGTACTGGTATACTGTTTTGAAGATCACTTAGATGGGTTTATCAATCAGGACCATAATTTATTGTGCAAGCCTTCCTCTTCTTAAATCCATGCATTAGTCTCTGTTTTCTGGGAGACACACTTAAGATCTGAGAGGTGAAGAGTTAAAAAAAGCTACATTTATCACTTAACACTTCTGGCAGTTCACAAAATTCGCAAACATCTGAAAAATTCTCAGTTTCAGGTCAAAGCCACCCTAAAAGACCTGAGACAGTACTTTTTTAATAGAAACAGAGAAATTTAGTATTCCCTTTGTTTTACATTAAAAAATACAAACACATAGAGTATTTAACATATTTTTACTTAAGCCTGTATATCGATATAAGGAAGTAAATAATTGCTGAGAAATGTGTCTGAAAGAGAACAGACTTGAGTATGTCTATTAGAAAGCCATAGTTTAACTGAACATTTAACAAGCTGCCTTCAGCCAAAGTGTGCCAATTCTGTACATGGGATGAAATAAAGCGAAAAACCAAAAGGCCTGTGACTTACAACATTTACATATGGAAGGATTTCCTTTTCTTTTCAGTGTAGTTGTTTTGTTATTTTGCTCCTTGTTTTCTTTGAATTGCAGCTGAAGTGAGAAACTCAAACTAAAACACCACACCTAAACTGTATCTAGTGATTAGCATTAAAGATAATTGTGGAAATAAGGAGACATTGATGCTAATGTTTGAGCCTTTGTACAACATGTATCAAGAGACTAAATTTTCTGCTTAAATAGATATCATAAGACAGTAATTATTTAAAAGTATTTTGAAATTAAGATGAAGGCATTTCATGGATTTGGTCGGTTTAAAGTTAATGCTATTTCAAAAAGACTGTTTTCTTAGTTAAATGCAATTTAAACTGCTGAGTAAGCTAGGACAGCTAAATACATCCTTTTACATTGCAGCTCTTTATTTTTAACCTCCCTCACTTATTTTTCAAAAGATTAAAACAGCAGTTCAATCTTCTATATTTCTTCTTTTGTGTCAGCTGAAAGGCACAGTTTTACAAAGCACCAAAGTAAAACCCCATCACTCTTCTCTATAGACATTGTATCCTTTGCAGTGCCTGATGACATGAGCAGAGTTGCAAGGTATAATTACACATGACAGCTTGTGGGAGTTTTCCCTGAGCAGGTCCGGAACAGGTTCTGGAAAGGTGGTGGTGGTTTTTGCTGCAGGGTGCTGGGTTGTTTCCAGATTTACTGGGTTAAGTGCATGTCTGTGATGGGTGCTAGGCTCTGTATTATCCTCTGTGTCCAACTGTACTCCTACACTGCTTCTAAGCACTCCTGGAGCCAAATAAGAGGCCGACATGGCCCTTACCTGCTCCACAATATGTACCTTGCTACAGGTACTCCTGCCAAGGTCATGCATCTTCCTGCAGGTTAGACAGAGCCTTGGGTGACATGGTGTCCCTGCCCATGGCAGGGGGATTGGAACTAGATGATCTTAAGGTCCTTTCTGACCCTAACTATTCTATGATTCTATGAGGGGCCTTCAGCCTCTGGCTGTTGCTCAAATAGCAGGCCATCCACCTCCCATCTGGCTCGTTGTGGCATATAAACACCGTCTGTTGTTCTGTACTTGTTATTCTGAGTTTTTCTCCCAGATGTGAACTTCCCAAATGCAAGATTTGATCCTTAATATTATATCTTCAATTTTTTTTACATCTTTGTGTTGTTAAAATGCCAGTATATTCTGGGGACTTGTGTGAAATGCATAAAGGTGCTTTTGGTAATTTAATTTATATTTTTATTGTCTAGTGACTTGGTTGTAGTGAGAATGGAAGCAGAGAAGATTGATAGAGCAGAGAATGTCTTTAGCTTCCAGAGTAGAAGCTCCTCCATGTAGTCAGTGGGAGGGTTACATTTAAAACTCATGAAGACAACCCTAGAAAGACTAGATTAGTTCTGATGTGTTATTCCAGCCTTTACCCGTTAAACGAACAGCAGATGGTTCATCATGTTGTGTTCTATTGACCTACAGGAAGTGATAGAAAAGGTGTTTTTGTCACTCCTACTTGCTACAAAAAAAATATAAAAGCTGCTTTTAGCTGTTAACTAGTGACCTTAATTTGGGTATCTGTCTTGTTTAATGAGGACAGGGAAAAAAAAAATCAATGCAAGTAGGGGTTTTAAATATGTTATCTGAATCCCCTGGGCTTATTAGGTAGGATAGTCTTGTAGACAGCAAGATCCATATGGAAATCCTCGAGGTAATTTCATGCAGTGTTGTCCCATACTTGTAATTCTTTGCCTGTGCAGATGATTTTCTATCTGACCAGAGTAAGTAAGATGAGCAAGTTACCCATTAAGAGGATAAAATGCTTCCGGCTAGAACAAAGCAGAGACCAAGCTTTCATGTGTGGCATGGAGTTGAGCTAGTATGATAAAATAAATGAAAAAAAAAAATAATCTAATTTTCATTTCTGACATGCTTAGAACAACTCTGAATTCTTCTGTTATCTATTTTAAATGAGAAACATAAATAGTTTACAATGGACCATTTAGGGGTAAATCAAGTTTAGAATATAAACTAGGTGCCTAAAAGCAGCCTGTAACTTTTCTGTGGGTTGTTCTCCTAAAAGAAATATGGTCTGGAGTTTGTCAGTCTCTTGAATGTTTTATAGCCTTAGAGAGTTATATTAAGAATGTGAACTTGGACAGAATTGTAACCTTGGGGCATAGGACCTATACTTTTTTTAAGCTTGCACAGAGAGGTGTCTCTGTTTGAGACAAATTACAATTCCTGTAATTGTAGACAAAACCTATCAATTGTGCAATTGGCTTAGTTCAGTAAAATCTACAGATCAGTCATGAAGCTGGAAGGAATTTATGGACATAAAGTACTAATTTCAATCACCAGGGCACATGTGATATTTACATGTGGGGGACTTAGGCAGCAAGGTTGAACAGAAAAGCAGAGTCTAACAACTGGTAACAATCCTGTTTCATATCCAGCTTTGATCTGTTTGGCTACTCTGAATCTTCAGTGAAAAGCTGGATATGCTTAATTTAAATAATTAATATTAATTATAATATTAATATTATAATATTAAATTATAATATTAAATAAATAAATATAATATTATAAATATATATAAATAAATATATTTTATATAAATATAAATATATATTAAATAAATAAATATAATATTAATATTATAATATTATTATAATATTAATATATATTAATATATATAATAATTAATATTAATTATATATAGATTATAAATAAATAATATAAATATATATAAATTATAAATAAAATATAAATTAATTTAAATAGTTTCTGAATAATGAAGGCATATATGGCTGACTCTACTCTGCAAATTTCTTGACTGGTTATATCCCCAACGAAAATGCTCAAAAATAAAGAACTCTGAGGTATGTAATTTTCCTGGGGTGAGTTTCGAGAACCTGACTTTTATCCACATTACTATTCCTCCATGTGTACCTTGCATGGGTCACTGCTGTGTGATTCATGCTTTAAATCTAAGAGTTTATGTGAGAGGGGATTGCTGATGACGACTTGTGTTTTCTGACTGTATTAAACAAGCAAGGTGCTACCATTACACACACAGGAAAAAAAAAAAAGCACACTTCCACAACCCAGAAAAGTCAGAATTAAATTCAAAAGGCTTCTTGAGTAATAGTTGATACTTAAGGAAAGGTGCTCTAGAAGCAGGCAAACAAAGTTCAAGGCCAAGGCAGCTATGGGCTTCTCAGAGGCCTCATGCTTCAGTCTATCATTTATACTGTAAAGAAGCTCAGCGGCTGCTCAATGAAATAACTCAGCAACATTCAGTTGGCACTCAGCATATTTTTCAACTGGGAAATTTCCTGTCAGCTGTATAACAGCTTTCACTGGCTGAACAGACAAGGCAAGCACAGCCAAAGACAAGAGAAAGAGGCAAAAAATAATTGACTTAGAGTAATGCCTGTGTCTTGTGGAAGACTGCTGCAATGAAGAGTGGAACAAGTCTTCTTAAACATTATTTCTACTTAAGTGTATTTTGAGTTCCTGAAGAAATGAGGACTAGAAGCAATAAATCAGGGACTGAACGAAACGTGCATTTAAGCCAATTTCCCACACATTCCAGTGACTTACTAAACCAGTTTAGTGTTGGCATCTACCTCTATTTTCATCCAACCAAGCTTTGTTTTCTAAATGTAAAATAATCTGTGTTTTTTGCAAACTGAATTAAGTCATCCTACTTGATTTTTCTCTAGCAAATCAAGTTGCCCTAGCACAAAAGCAGTTTATTATACATCTTCAAATCTTGGTGCAGATTTGGATTAGGAACAAAATGAACCCCTCCTCTACTGCTGGAGTACTTCTGTGGTATCCTTTGACTTCTCTCTCGATGGCAATTGCCCAGTGTGTTAGGGTCTGAGCACTAATGTGTTGTGGGCTGTGAGTTACTCGGAGACTAATTGGAGTCAATATAAGAATTAAGAGGTTCTAGCTCAGGAAGTGTCTGTAAATGTGCTAGCTTTGAAACATGCTTGGACTTGAAATGCAATAGTGATGAGAGAATTAACTAATTTACTCATTGAAGTTCAGAAAGGGGGAGCAAAACATGAAAAGTAGCAGTGGTAGCTATAGGAGGTACTTTATCTTATTTTCTTAGAGAAAAGCCCTACAGAGCTGTAGGTATGTTGAGTTCAAGCCAGTAATTTTTTTTTTTATTTTTTTATATTATTTTTTTTCTTTTAAACTCTGAGCTGAACTGCAAAGCCATAAGAAATCTTCCTGCGTTCATGAACAGTGGCTTGGGACCTGTGAGCTCAGGGCCTGGCTGGCTGTACTTCTTTTTGTCTCCTCAGCAGGCAAGTATCAGCAACCGTATTCGCTGAATTACAGCTTGGGAAAAATCATGGTTATTTACAGTGTGATCTTTACTTCAAATACCTTGTGCATGCCATGAAACATACTTGCATTTCCCAAACATTTTTCCTCAGTTGTAAGTGTGTAGTCATATTGAGTGCATATTTTGTATCTGAGAACTGATTATGCACATGAATTGTTTGGCAAATGTTATCTGAATAATGAACAGTTGAGAAACTGAGTGTTCGCTGACAATACCCACAAATGGAACAAAGGTAGAATGCATAAGCTTTGTTATTCATTGTTCAACCAGCTCTAATAAACTTTCTTTCCTTCTCTTGATCAAAAATCAGAGAATATGTTCTTTTCTCTGTACTTATATATCCCTTTTTTTTTTTTTTAATTCTTCCCCTTTACCCTCACCCCTCCAACAAGTAGAATAATACTTCAAAATTCCCAAGCTACAACTCATTACCCTGGGAGCATCTCACAGCCAGAGCTCTACAAGGGAAAGTGTTGAGGGGGATTGGCGTTGCTGTTGGAGCAGAACAGACAGGAAAGGTTTTTTACTGCTATTTTAAACAGCTGGGTCTTCTCTTCGATAAAGTTAATAGACCTATGTAGAATTGACTGCAGTGAAAAGATGGCTTCATCACCCTTTTGCTACTGCTAGAAAATGTTGATTTTTTTTTTTTTTTTTTTTTTTTTTTTTTTTTTTTTTTTTTTTTGGACTCATGGGTTTAAATCGTTCTTTCCAGAGCAGTGAGGACTGGGGAAATGGGAATTAGGGCACCCTGAAAGGTGTCAAAAATAGGATTTACTTCTCAGTGCTGCAGGCTCAACGGCAATGAGCTGTGACTCCAGTCAGCCATTGGCAGAGCCCTTGGAACCCATGCATGACAGAGGTAAGATTTCAGATAATTCAGTATCATCTGCTCTCTTGTACCTGCTCTGCTGGTAGCTCTGTCCACAACAGCAAAAGTCAAACCTCAAAATAAGCTTCTTTCATACACTCGGCTGTATGGCTAAGTTAGCTTTCTCCCTCTGACCTTCAGCGATTCTCTTTTTCTTAAGCTGATATCTGTGGGGTGTTCAGCATTGCTCATGGTGCAGTTGCTTCCCTGCTCATGCAGCCAAGGACAGTCGTGCTGGCTCTGCCTTGCATGAGCTGTGGTTGCTCCAAGTGACAAGACCTTGTGGCTCTAATCCTTGCCTTGTACCTGCCTCAGGACTGCCAGGCCCTGTCTGCCAAACCCGTGCTTTCAAACCCCTGACTGCAAGCCAACAGGCATGTGAGACTAATAGCTGGCTATTTGCCAGGTGGCACTTGAAGGGGTGTGCGCCAATAGTTTTGCATATGAATTTAGACTGGCAGAGATGTGCTCATCGCATGCCCTTTGGAAGAGAAGACAGTCCAGCCACCTTCACCTCAGCAGCTGGAAATAACAGACCCATCCTGAGCTTGCTCAAGAAGCAATAACACTTCCCTGCTCACCTTTATCTTCAGAAGCTTGAGATATTTGAATTAAACAATTCTTGTTTCATTTTTGAGGGCCTTTTTTTTTTTCTTTTATTCTTTTGTGGTTTTCTCAACATATTTGAAATAATTTCTATTTTGAGGTGCTTCAATATTGAATGTTTTTCTCCCAACAAACAATGAGAAGGCATAGACACAAACACATTTTCTGGTTTTGACATTGTGTGCAGGAAGTGATACCAGTTCTTCCTCATTGGTGTTTCTCTGCTTTCCTTTTTTCCTCCTCCATTGCTACTCTACAGCTTTTCTAACCTTTCTCCAGTTCTGTAACAAAAATGAGATTTAAACAAAAATTTTTTTTGCTTTTGGCAAATTACCATTTTTCAGTTGTCTTTTTCAAAAGTGAGATTGCTGAGGTAAAAAAGAGGTGGAGAAAAAGACAGTAAAAAAGCATCAATGATTATTACATTCAGTGAAAATTTTAAGGATTAGGTCTGCAAATTCTGCTATGTAATTTATTTTTTTTTTGGGGGGGAGGGAGGGAAAAGTATATTTAAAAAAAAAAAAAACCAACCCACCCTACTAGAAAAATTGTCATTTGCTGCTATGAAGACATAACTTGGAGAATTCAGTCTTCCCCAGCACTAGCATTTAGATTATTAGCAAGTTTCAATAATTCTGTGGATAACAGATCATCAGGCAGAATTTGGCTTATTGCTATAGCTGCTTCTGGAAATTATTACACTCTATTCATATTCAGTAGATGGCAGGAATGTAGTTTAAGATCAAAGGTTACTAAGAATCAGGAACAACCAGAACATTGGATTTCTCTTTTTCCAGAGCAGGCTTTTTAGATAGCAGAGAAGGTAACTTCTCTTGGCTTGCTGGATAAGAGAGACATTTTATTGTCTGCTGAGTCATTCAGTAGCTGAAGGTCTGAGCCAAATGTATCTGCAGCTCTCCTTCATGGTTTAAGTATTTCAGCTGTTCCAAGAACTCTGTGACTGTGACAAGGAAGGGTTATGTTCATGGTGAAACTGGTGATGTTTGGCTTTGTATGAAATTGTATGGTTGCTAAGGAATGGTTAGCTTCTCCAAAAACAAGTCAGTACTGTGGGATAAAGTGAACGCCCTAGCTGTTTTCAACCTGTTTCAACCCCAGCATACAGATTCGGACATCTGGCTCAGTCTACTTCACGCTATAAACCTAGCTAGGTGACGTAATGAAGTATCTTTTTTTCTTATTGTAGGGCTTGGGAAACTAATGACAAGTTATTGAAGCTTATTTACATTTGGATGTAAATATTATATTGAATGTGCTTTTACTGCCATTTCTCCAATAAAACAGTAAAACATATATAACCTAAATATAAGCTTGTTCATGAAAATGAGGAAAAAAGAAAAAGGGACTACAAAGACTATCTAGTAAGTTAGCAGTCTTACTGAATGTGAAATATCATGGAAAAATGATAAATACATATACAAGGAGAAATAAAGTACACTTATTTTAAAACAATCTATAAAGGAGGAGGCAATTGTACTCTGGACTTCCAATCTGTCAGAACATAATCTGATAAGCTTGATTCTTAAGGAAAGTCTTTCAAGGTAATATTTTCAGCTTTTAAAACAATAAAACCCTAAGAATGAAACATGGGTTACCCCTCTAAGGAGCATCTGCCACTTTATATTTTCTCAAAAGCATTGTCAGTAGAACTTCTTGGTTGTTGTGTTAGGAAAAAGAAAAGTGCATTTGTGGTTAAGAAGGTCTTCAGAAAAAAGCAAGACAATAACATACTTGAGCCAACAGCTAAATTTTTAGCAACGTATAGCTTTATAGCATTCTATTTCTGAAAGTCATTTAGACTTTCATATGCATCCCAGTGAGCCTGGCTTGTGCTCATCTTTCCCAGAGACCTAGTCATGGACTTGTTAACTTTCATAGTGCAGCACTATTTGTAGCAATCTCACTATTATCAGTATCAACCTCTTTCACTTAGGGGTTTTGCTAACATATCTTTCAGATTGCATAAGGATTACATTATAGGATTATACAAGAAGCTCATGGGAGCCTTCCATGAAAATGCATTTGACCAGTTTTTAGGGAAAGAGGAATAGGGTATGGGACTATGGGAACAGAAATGTTTATTGCTTAAACTCAGCAAATAAAAAAGGAACATTTATCTAAATGCAAAACTTTAAAAGCAAACCTACAAAGGCTTTCTATGTTAAAGCTGTATCCTTTGCTGGTTTTATACAGGCTTATTGGTGCAGCAGACTAATGCACTATCCGTTCACCTTCATGCTTGCTGAGGCTATGTGTGATTGCAGAGAAACAGGTCTCCCTTGATCCCAAAGGGAACTACTGAACAAGCACAACTAATGAAATTACTTTCTTCTGGACTTGTGTCACTTGGGTCAATTCATTTTTGAACTCAGTTATAGATGGAGTTTTTTGATGACTCCACATATAACAAAAAAACATTCCCCTGCCTTTTTCCCCAAGCATTTCCCCTTTTCCCCACACTGAATATCTAGCAGCTGCAGGAAGTAACTGCTTTGAAGATAACCAGGGTTTTGTAAGCTACCACCTTTCTCTAACTCTCTATTTCTATAAGACTTTCAGGAAATTCCTGACTTTTGACAGCCAGGAAACTTAGACGTGTTCAGTCACCAGAGTCAACCTGAGACAAAAGTATGGATGTAACACCATTGTGTGGTTCCTATACCATCAAAACACATTTTTCCTATGGTTTGACCATGCAGATTATAATAAAGACCTCAAAGATTTTTATCCTAGATTATAACAGTAGATCAAAATATTTTTTAACAATAGTTTGTTATTAAAGTATCTTCTTTTACCACTGGTAAAATTGTTCAGAGGATGCAAGAGAGATTTTAAAGCAGAATGAATGTTAAAGCAAAAGGGATTTCCAGCCAGCAGTTCCTGACTGATACATTTGAGAAAGATTCTTTCGTTTTAACCCAGTTATTTACCTTCTTAGTTTTATGTTTGAGCTCTTGTATGTTTTAGTTAGTAGTGCAATAAAAGATGAGCATATGTGCTTTTCACACAACCTCATTTGGATAGTCAAGCAGATAATTAACTTAAAGTTGATTTCCCCCCCCCCCCCCCCCGTCCTCTTTAAAGTACTTTTCAATATCTTTTAAAGGCCACCACTGGCAACATCGTCTCAGGAAAGCTGGATAACTGTATTGCTCCAAACAAGAATGGAAATGCATTTTAACCAAGATATTTTTTCCCAAGTTCTTAATTCAATCAGTCCTTGCTTGATTTCCTTTCCTTTTTTTTTTGTTGTCTTAACTTTCTTTTTAATATTCTAATGAGAGCTATGAATTGGTATCCATAAGAGGACGTTTATCACTGTATTTTGACAACAAAATTCTCTGGCACTTAATCATGTTTTGGGGCTTTTTTTGTTTGTTTGTTTAAATATTTTTGCTGTTTTCCACTGTTTTTCATTATTTGCTATTGCACTAAACTATCTTCTTACCACAGTAGTATTTATCCACCTAAATATTTCCATTATTTCCAGCAGCACTACTCATGATTAATTCATTTCTGCAAGGCAGCAGATCTTTTAGCCACAATAAATTCAAGTGCTGTATGTTGGCAAAACATTAGGTGCTGTGGCGCCTACAAAAGCTGATGAGCAGAGCAAGCATGTTTGTGCGGAGTGCTGATAACATCAGCATCCTGGAGACTATTTTTCCTCCTTTTAAGATAGAGGAGGACTTGGAAATTTTTCTTTCTCTGGGTAGAAAAGCATCAGCCACGCTTCCTGTAACTTCAGCAAGTACATGCGATGCAGGGAATGTTCATCAGGCCTTCTTCCATAAAACCTTTTTTTTTCCTCTTTTTCTCCCTCCATTCACCTGCAGAGCAATGTGGCTGAGATCATGCCATGTTAGAGACAAATGGTTTAAACTCTGTTGAGAACACCTGGCAGGACAGATCTGTCATTTCCTTATCCTTGGAAGAAGCTGCTCTCTTCATCTGCCCTGGGAATGCTACGCTGGGTCCGTTCCACTTTATGGACCTGTGGCTGTTGTATCCCTGTGGCAGTACATGGAAAGAGACATTTCCATATATTAACACTTTACTGTCTGTCCATTATATATTCTTTCGATTATATACCTTCAGCTTGTGTATGCCCACTTAGAAATAGGCTTCTCTTTGTTAGTAACACAGAAACAAATTGGCTCAAGGCATAATTTTCGAAAGGTGCTTTTCCAGGTCAGGTTGGAATACACAAGAACTCATTCACACTATTTGTAGGGTGTGTATGTGAAATATTATGAACAGAAAAATGCTGCAATAGAAACTCGAGTATGTCAAAGTTATGTCCCTTCATAACTCCTACTCTGCAGTAGTAATGCTTTTCAGCTGCTTTGACATTTAGGAACTAGGTATGCACATTATCTATACCTGGTGTTTGTTTTTGGCTTTGTCCCTATATAGTCTGATCTTTCGGAAAGACTGCTGATGTTAAAGAAGCTAACCAAATTCAAGCCTGCTGTTTTGTTTGGTCCCTGATCTCCCTCCAATACTTTCCACAGCTGTTGTACTCAGGCCCCTCAGGCCAGCTTCTGTGATGCCAAGCTCTTGCATGATTTACAAGGGCACCATTGCAACAGCAAGGCAGAGTCAGACCAAGAGTGTTGAATGTTTGCTATCATGTTGGATGTTGTCCCTTTTTTTTCTGGGAAGGTACTTATCATGTCTTGCCTTCAAGGACAGTATTTAATTTTGATTTGTGTGGAACAGCAGGGTACCGGAGATCAAAGTGATCTGCTGCTGAATATGTGTGTCCTTTACTTTCTATTAAAGGTGTTAGTTCACATCCTTATGAAGGATGTATTATGTGATCACAGAAATAGAATAGATTTACCTCTTTTTAAATGCCTTTTATCAATTTCCTCTTGCTATAAAGTATGAATTATTGACAAACCCTAGGCCTTCTGTCACACCTAGCTCTGGTTTAATAGCCCTCTCCAACATGCCCTTGTTGCTATGGTGCTTTCACAGCTACAGTGCATTATATAGTGTAATAAGCAACAAATGCTCAAGGCAGCCTGAAAAGTTGGCACGCTGGCAATTAATAACTTCAAATTCTTGACTTAAGCAAAGTTTTTGAGGGCATAAGGCAACCAAAGTGTTGACAGGAATGGCAAATGTTCTCATGAGATAATTCTCAAGTTACCTACCATTTGAAATTATGTCAAGGGACAAGGGATTTTCCTGGAAGTAGTTGGATACTAAATATGTATAGCAGAGAGATTTCTCAGATATAGGTTATCATCTTTTATTGATGGCTTTAGTTAAAAATAAATAAACCTATGTCTTATTCCAGTTTCTTTCTGGTTCATAAGTATAAAAATACAGAAAATATGATGATGTCTTAAACGTGTAAGATCTCAGACACTTTTCTGCAGCAACTTGAAAAGTATGCAATTTTTCAGAGAGGAAAAAAACCCCAAAACAATAAACTTTGCATTGCCTCTTTTCTTACAAAAAATGTCTATTCTGTATCTTTGCTGTGCATAAAACTGCCAGGATTATTAAAAAAGAAAAGAAAATGCAGATTTCTGTCATGGCAATTGAGCCTTTAGTGACTTCCTGTGCAGAATAATGAGGTGGTGATACCACTTGAAGAAGCTAATGGATAAGTGTCTATTTAAAAGCATTTGCAATCTCGGGTGTATGTTCATTGTAAGGCACATAAATTTAGTAAAGTAACTTTATTCACTGAATATTGGTGTTGATAAAGTAAACACTATTAATGTGCAATATAGGGAAATAATATAAATATATAAAGTAGCATTGACAGGAGCTGCTAGAAAGTGAGATAAAGGGGTATAGGTGTAACTCAATTCTTCCTATGTTAAAACACAGTTTTCGGGTCCTTTTAGAAGAGCCCTACTGTGCCATGCTGAAGCAAAATACGTTTAAGTTGGTGTCCTGGGTTCAGCAGTAGCTGTTGTTTTTCTCCTCCTTCGGTACAGTGCAGTGGTCTTGACTTTCAGCCTGGGAACAACGCTGATAACACCAACAGTTTTAGTTGTTGCTAAGTCATGTTTACTCTGACCAAGTACTTTGTGAGTCTCATGCTCTGCCAGGGAGGAGGGGAAGCCAGGAGGAAGCAGAGACAGGACACCTGACCCAGACTAACCAAAGAGGTATTCCATACCACAGCATGTCATGCCCACTATATAAACTGGAGGCAGTTACCCAGAAGGGCTAGATCACTGCTCAGTCGGGCTGGGTATCGGTCAGTGGGTGGTGAGTGGTTGTATTTTCTTCCCTTGTTATTTCCCTTACCATTATTATCATTGGTGGTAGCAGTAGTGATTTGTGTTATACCTTAGTTATTAAACTGTTCTTATCTCAACCCATGGGAGTTACATTCTTTCGATTCTTCTCCCCATCCCTCCGGAAGCGGGTGCGGGAGGAAGGGGAGGAGTGAGAGGCTGCGTGGCTGGACTTAAACCACGACAGTTCTTTTTGGTGCCAGCATGGGGCAAGAAGGGTTGAGATAATGACAGATCTGACCAGAGTGTGTCTAATCGTATTTGTGATAAGCATTTATTGTTTTGGATTAATAGTCACACATCACAATGCTAATTTATTGGCTGTCAAAGTTGTTGCTCTTGATCTCACAGTTTCAGCATGTCGTACCTTACTTACAGCCAGTATTTGCTGTCTTCGTGTTTATTGGCTGGGGGCCTTGGGCTAAGGTTCTTGTTTCATTGTACTTTATGGTAATGACTTGTAATACAATGGAATCATTGATCATGAAACTTGCGTTCCAAGTGTGGTCACCACCTCTGTACTTTGGGAGGTATATAATAGAAGCGCATAGCAATTACACATCTTTTTTCCCCTCCTTGGGTGGTCAGCCTATGAAGAAGACATTCCCCCACACCCTAGTGACAAGTACAGCAGCTACTCAGGCTCTGACTACAACAGATAGCACAGCTACTCCAACCCAAGCACAGCAGCTACACCAATCCCAGTGACAGGTACAGCAGCATCACTTGAGAGTTCTGAACGCTTTGAATGGCCTTTGGGTACCCTTGGGACCTGCCTGCTGATTGTTATGGGGATCAGCATGTTGACAACTTACAGAGTGTGTTTTACCCATGACCATTTTGTCTGATCTCGAAAGTTCAGTGAAGTCGTGTTTGAGTCTTGTCTAGGGTTAGACAATGATATAGGAGGACCAAGAGATTTTCCCCAAGGCTGGACACTCATGAGTGGCAGGGTGTGTGGGACAGTATAAGCAAGTATCTAGTCCACTGGTCCCCTCCAGTGCTTTGGAAGTGTCAGAGATGGAAGGCAGCTGTATGGAGCCCCCAGCAACAAGTTGCAGAAACTGCTGAAGGAGAGGGTGAATTGTTTTGAGCCTAGTGGGCCCATGGCACTTCAGGCCATCATGGGAGAGATGCAACATAGAGATGGACTCATGATCGAGGGGTCGACTTTGCAATGGACACTATTGCACAGGTTATTCACGAGTGTGAAATGTGCTGCAATTAAGCAAGGCAAGCGGTTAAAGCCTCTCTGGTATGGAGGATGATGGCTGAAGTACAAATATGGGGAGGCCTGGCAGCCTGATTATATCACACTCTCTCTCCTGTCCTGAAAGACTGTTACAAGAGATGGAGCCCAAAATCATGGACTGGATGGACTCAGCAGCTTTATAGGAATTGGTCCATGCACTAAGGAATGATCCCTATCTCTCTCTTTCTTTCTTTGTGGATGTATATATATGTATATATATGAGACAAGAGTGATGGTATATTGAAAATGTGGGATCTGAGCATGACGTGAATGGTATGAAATAAGGGGTGGATACTGTCCTGGGTTCAGCAGTAGCAGTCATTTTTCTCCCTCTTAGTAGCTGATGCAGTGCTGTGGTCTTGACTTTCAGCCTGGGAACAACGCTGATAAAACCAATGTTTTTAGTTACTGCTCAAATGTTTACCCTGACCAAGGACTTTGTGAGTCTCATGCCCTGCCAGGGAGGAGGGGAAGCCAGGAGGAAGCAGAGACAGGACACCTGACCCAAACTAACCAAAGAGGTATTCCATACCACAGCATGTCATGCCCACTATATAAACTGGAGGCAGTTACCCAGAAGGGCTAGATCACTGCTCAGTCGGGCTGGGTATCGGTCAGTGGGTGGTGAGTGGTTGTATTCTCTTCCCTTGTTATTTCCCTTATCATTATTATTATTGGTGGTAGCAGTAGTGATTTGTGTTATACCTTAGTTGCTGGACTGTTCTTATCTCAACCCGTGGGAGTTACATTCTTTCGATTCTTCTCCCCATCCCTCCGGGAGCGGGTGGGAGAGGAAGGAGGGGAGTGAGAGAGCGACTGCATGGCTGGACTTAAACCACAACAGTTCGCCAAAATTTTTTTATTTTTTTTAACCTCAAAATGTGGAGTATAAAAGTAACAAATAAGCATGGGTTTAATGTAAAGATACTGTTTTCACAAATTAATGAAACTGAAGCACAGGCTGCCCAGCTCCCTTGATGCTTGCTTGGGCAAGCTCTGCAATGAACCACCCACCCTGTTCTCAGCATGCACAGAAACACTGATGACAAAATGGGCATAGCTGGCTGAGTTTGTTATGAACATTTTAGAGAAAATATTGAGTGTCCAGGGAAGTCTTGGTGGATGCTGAATTTTCTGGCAGTGATAAGTCCCCTGCAAGGCATAACCCGCTTAGACATAAAACCCTCGTTTTGGAGGGTTTGCTGGTTTTTTGACATTTGATGAGTCCTGTCACTGCTGGGTTTTGAGGTTTAAATGCCCAGCCTTTTTTTGGCTGCCTGGTGCTTGTGCTGAGCTGAGTCCCAGTTTTGCTAGCCCTAGCTCTGCTGTTAGGGTACTGCAGCGACTGGCATCTCTCCATGGTGAGGAGGCCAGGCAGGTGGTGGGCACCACAACCCGCCAGAGGTTAAAATGCTCCTATCTCACACTGTCCTTGCCACGACCTGTCCTGCCAGCAGCGTATGAATGAAGCAGATGTTTGTGTCTCCCTCTTTGCCCCCATGTCAGCTCATAATGTTTACCTAGCAAGCAGGAATAACCTTAAAAATAACCCTTGGGAAGAAGTCTAACACTGACTTTGTTCTATCTTTAACCTCAGGCAGACTGTTGTCAGCAAGAGGCTTTTTAATGATGATTTTTTCCAAACCCCATACCAGCTTTTTACTACCAGATAGCACTGTACTGAGACTTGGAGACATAGACTGTATTCCCAGCTCTGATGTTTTCGCTACCTTTCTTTATCACTTTCCAACTGTTCCACCACGTACCTGGCATGTCATACACCGCCTCTCTTGAGCAGCAATTGCTTTTTGCTCCGTACTTTTACACCACCTACTGAGTCCCCAGAGACTGGGGGCTCTGATTACATGCAGAAGGTAAATAACAAATCTAAAGGGAAATTGCTAATAGGACTAATATCAATACTTATTTTTCAAAGCATCATGCTGCAAAGTTGAAGAGGCAGGAGGGGAAGATAGCTGAAAGTGCAGGCTTTAGTTTAGTAAGAGCTAAAGTGATGTGTGCATATGCACAGCACTGCCAAGCAGAACTTTACTCTGTGGAAACTTCTGGTACTTCAAAATGTGTTTTCAATACAAATTGAACAAAGGCTACATTTTGAGAACCTTACACTAAAATGCTCCCCTAATGTATTTGGAATGCTTCCATTTTGGTTATGTCAGATTATTTTCCAGAATGTAAAACGGATTTCCTTACAGGGAAAGGAAGCAGATACCTTTCTGGAAGAGGGTCAAAACATGATGATGAAAACATCACATAATATCCATTATTAAGTAACCTGTATAAATAGCAATTACTGCTCAGTTATTTGAATTGTGAAATCATTGAATAACTTAGGTTAGAAGGAACCACTGGGTAGGGTTATATAGTCCAACCTAGCTCTCAAAGCAGGTCTAGCTTCAAAGAGGAACCAACTCACCGAGGTTCTTGTCCAGCCTAACACTAAACACTTCCAATGATGGAGACATCGTGGACTCTTTGGACAACCATTGCAGTGCTTAACATTTTCATGGTGTTTTGTTTGCATTTTTGCCCTCACTTTGTGCTCAGCTGTAATTTCTCTTGCTGTGATTTATGAACATGTCATCTTTTCACTGCCCACCCCTTTCTCAGTGGTTGAAGACTGCAGCAGATTGTCTGTCCTTTTCCTTCTGGTCTCAAGGCTCAGTGAGCCCATCTCCCTCAGCCCCTCCTATAATTGTGAGCTCCAGCCTCCTCCATGGTGGGTATCAGTACCTCTCCCCTAGTGAGGGACAGCGTCCGGGACACTGCACATATGATGTGATCTTACAGGTGCCTAGTGGAGGGAAATTATTAATTCCCAACCTGCTGACTACCCTCTTGATAAAGCTGACCAGCACAAAGGTGCAGGGCTTGCATTTTGCTTTGCTGAGCTTGTTGACGCTCCCCTGGTCCATCCTTACATCCTGATACGTTTTCTGAACAGTACCCTGCCCTAGGATAGATTCTCTGGGCGCTGCAATGTGATACCACTGCAAATTTGCTGAGGGTGCATTTTTCCAGTTATTTTGGTCCCTTGTGAAAATGTATCAGCCCCAGTATTGATTCTTAAGGATGCCACTCATAACAGGTTAGTGGTTTGAACCACTGGTCACTTGAACCCAGCAGGCCAGTTCACATTTTCACCCATGTCTAAAAGGAATTAACCATTGTAGCAATTATAATGCAATAATTATATTTTAATCATAGAATCATAGAATAGTTAGGGTTGGAAAGGACCTTAGGATCATCTAGATTCAACCCCCCTGCCATGGGCAGGGACACCTCACACTAAACCATGTCACCCAAGGCTCTGTCCAACCTGGCCTTGAACACCGCCAGGGATGAAGCATTCACAGCTTTCTTGGACAACCCATTCCAGTGCCTCACCACCCTCACAGTAAAGAACTGCTTTCTTATATCCAATTTAAACTTCCCCTATTTAAGTTTTAACCCATTACTCCTTGTCCTATTATTACAGTCCCTGATGAAGAATCTCTCCCCAGCATCCCTGTAGGCCCCCTTCAGATACTGGAAGGCTGCTAGGAGGTCTCCACGCAGCCTTCTCTTCTCCAGCCTCAACAGCCCCAACTTTCTCAGCCTATCTTCATACAGGAGGTGCTCCAGTCCCCTGATCATCCTTGTGGTCCTCCTCTGGGCTTGCTCCAACAGTTCCATGTCCTTCTTATGCTGAGGACACCAGAACTGCACACAATACTCCAAGTGAAGTCTCACAAGAGCAGAGGAGAGGGGCAGGATCACCTCCTTCAACCTGCTGGTCACACTCCTCTTGATGCAGCCCAGGATACGATTGACTATCTGGGCTGCAAGCACACACTGCTGGCTCATGTTCATTGGTCGTGTTTATTTTCTCATCGACCAACACCCCCAACTCCTTCTCTGCAGGGCTGCTCTGAATCTCTTCTCTGCCCAACCTGTAGCTGTGCCTGGGATTGCTCCGACCCAGGTGTAGGACCTTGTACTTGGCATGGTTAAACTTCATAAGGTTGGCATCAGCCCACCTCACAAGCGTGTCAAGGTCCCTCTGGATGGCATCCCTTCCCTCTGGCGTATCAACCGAACCACACAGCTTGGTATCACTGGCAAACTTGCTGAGGGTGCACTCAATCCCATTGTCCATGTCACCAACAAAGATGTTGAACGTGACTGGCCCCAACACCAATCCCTGAGGAACACCACTCATTATCAGTTTCCAGCTGGACATTGAGCCATTGACCACAACTCTTTGCGTGAGGCCATCCAGCCAGTTCTTTATCCACTGAGTGGTTCATCTATCAAATTGATGTCTCTCCAATTTAGAGACAAGGGTGTCGTGTGGGACAGTGTCGAATGCAAACGTTTTTAATTTTAATATAATTAACTTTTTTTAAGTTTTAATATAATTAAAATTATTTTAAATTTTAATATATTTATATATATATAATTAAAATCAAAAATTAAGGCAAGCTATCAAAATGGGAACACTGTTTTCCAGTACGAAATTATGCTTCATCATACTTAAAAGCTGTGTAAATTGTTTTGATATATTCATTTTTTCTCTCTCTGCTTTTCATTTAAAATGAAGAGATTGCTAGAATCAACTTCTAAATTATTGCATTTTAAAATAAAATTAAGTATGCGGTGTCTCAGCCTGTTCTGAAAGTAATATTTAAGACACAAGAATAATCATTAGAATTTTTAAAGGAAAGTTTGAGGATTTTTTTTTTTTTTAAGCAAAAATCAGCCTGGTTTTGGAATTATAAGCACCAAGAAATAATAATACACTGTTGCTCAGTTTCCTGCTTTTATTGGCTTGCTTCAGTGTTATGGCTGCTATACAGTATCAGTTCTGCTGAGAATGTGTTTGACAGCCACCAGACAGGTTCCCTCTGCAGAACCAGCACAGCATCTGAGCTGCAACTGCTTGAAATTCAACACAGTATTTCTCCAAAGCCAGTCCAAAGGTTGTAATGGCCAAGATTTATCTTAGTAATTTGATCTTGGACCATTGGAAATGTTTTTTAGCCTTCAGATATGCTGCTGGTCAAAGCTTTCCAATGGGATGCGAGCCATAGACTTTCTCAGTCGTCGTAGCTGAGTTATTTTGCTACTCAGCTATGCAGAAGCAGCAGGCCTTTAGGCTAATTAATAAATCATCAACGCATTTGTGGTGTGAAAAATGAAATATTTATGCCTGCCAGAGTAATGTTTCTGTCTTGCAGCCCCATGCTCTGTTGATGCCTGATGGAGGATGAAGTAAATACCAGCTGGTGTAGAATGAGCAGAATATAATTACTTTCTACAAAGTTAACTGAATATTAAAAATAGAAGTCAGATGCTGGCAAAAAGGGGAAAAAAATATATGTATACATGCCTGAAAGGCAAAGCATAGCTAGTACCTGAAGGGAGCATTCGCCTAACTAGTGCCATGGGGACAGAGAACCTGCAGGTTCCATATTGTGTACAAATGTGTCACACAGAGGTCTTTTTACAGAGCACTTAGTGACCAGCTGGCATTGTTAAAAGGCCTGAAGGGAAGCCAAGGATGCTCTAATACTCTGGTCAGTCACCATTAGGGGACCAGTGAAGGACTTAAAGCATCAGATGTTGTTGCTTTTCAAAAAATGTGTCCACTATTAAGAGAAAGAAAATATTACTTCAAGGTTTTAAGGCAACCGGGAGCTAGTTTTGTTCTTTGTGTTCTGACACAACAGTAGATTTAACAGAACTGTGCTGGGTATGATTTTTTGCAATCACTGCCCCAAGTCCTCTCCAGCGAGTGAATGTGTGAGCACCAGGCCAATCAAATCCCTTGAAGAAAAACATTCTCATGTAGCAGAAAGAGGATTTAACCGCTTATTTAAAGTGGAGGCTCTTTACAATAATCAGCTAAAAGTGGTCCACACGAAAGGCTGATTCTGTATGCTGGCAATTACAATCAGAGGGATTGAAAGGGCAAGCCATGAAAAAAGCTATCCAGGCAGGTGGAGGGGTGGCATTGTGCAGGCCAGACGTCAGTCTTCTCCTCATTTCCCAGTTCTAACTTCAGATTTTTCTTTCCCTGGACAATTTAGTCTGATTCTTTCCCTTTGTTTTGTGTGCACAGTTTGTGGTTCTGATTAAAGTCAAATGTCCAAAACCCAGAAAGAACATTCAGTTCCTGTTAATTTTATTTGCTTTCACAGTTGTAAGAGGCTACACTGTTCAGGTGTTCATTTGAGTCTGTGTCTGAACCAATCCTCAATGCCAAACCCTTCAGACTCATAATACCGCCTAATATATATGTTCAAGTTCAGTTATTTATAGTAGAGTCTATATGGAAGGACAAAATCCTAAAATGGATTATGCATCTGTTTTGCAGTGAAGCATTTATTTTAAAACAGCAAAAGAACATACTGTTCCTTTCTGGTCTTGCAATTTCTGAAGTCAGGCAAGGACCCGAGGCTTGCACACAGGATAGCAGCCACCTCATCAAACTGTTCCTCTTATGGAGAGCATTTGACATCAAGAGGAAGAAAATAGATTTGCAATTTGTGGGGGTTTCTGTTGTTGTTTTGAGGTTTGATCTTTTTTTCTATTAAAGATTTGATGTATAATAGGCTTATATCATTACTGTCACTGTTTAATAATATAGGTGTCCTTGATGTATCATCGAGGCTATTTTATGATCAACTCTGTACTATGTCATAAAGCTGTCTCAAGGCATGTGCTCTCTGCCCTCAAACACCTTGATAGAGAAGGGGAGGAACCTACAGGTTTTGGCCCTTTTCTCCCCATCACTGGGACTCCGTGAGCATCACGGTGGTCATGCAGAGAAGTAAAGTGACACACAAGAAACTGAAAGTCCCATTCCTACATGGCAGCACTAAATATGATGTAGCCAGGCTCCCAAAATCCCCTTGCCACCAAACTGCCTGCTAGTTATGGTGTGAATGAACCAGTAGTATAAGTACAGAGAGGGATGAATGCACCCTTTTGCACTTGTCTGCCAGAATAAAACTAACTGCATTCAAGGAATTTGAGAAATGGATATAAATATTTCAGGAAGAGGAAATTTAAGATCTTCAAATGCTACTTTAAAAGGGTGCTGGACCATTTCAGAATATCTGACTTAAATAGAAGAATTACAGAAGTAGCAAAGGATCTCTCTTCTTTATTTGCAACAGGGATTAGAACTAAATGTCATCTCTTAGGTCCATGCTTCATGTTTGCTTCTACAAGAACAGACAATTTAAATGTCAGTTATTATAGCTTGTCAACAAATTTCAGAATCTAAGCAAATCTGACAAATATGACTGACAGCTACAAATTAATTTAACTTTGTTAAATAACCAGCCAGCACTGCACTGCCATTGCTGACATGCATCAGAGTATAACACTAGTAATTCAGAGGGTGAGCTGTTGTGTTGTAATGAAATACAAATTATGCAGATTCTGCTTATCTCCTAGTAAGAGAGAAATCTTTGAGGCAGTGATGCCCTTTAGAAGAAGCAATCAGTAATCCCAAAAGCTCTATGGTTTTATACTTAAGAGCAGTAGTATATTTTAAAACAAAACAGGGTATCATCAGTGCATGAAATCATAACCATTAGTGTAGATGGTAAAATTAGTATTTGCTGCTTAGAAAGAAAAGAAATCTTGTGGAAATGAAGGCCCTTGTAAAGTTAAAAATCAAAAGCAAGCACAAGCTACTGCTAGGTAATCAGAACTTTTGAATATGAAGCCATTTATTTAAGCACTTAAATAAAGTCACAATAGACTAAATACAAGTGTGTTTGAAACTCTAGGGTTTAGCCACACTGGGGTGTTGCACCTGAAAATAATAATAATATTAATGCTAATCTTTGATGTTAGAATTATCAAACGGTTTTGTTGTAGAGTATGTGATAAACAGTTTTCTTGATAGCACTATTATAAAAATTAAAAAAAGAGAGTTAAGGTATTGCTCTGTGTATTCAGAGCCGGTGGCCTTATAGGGATGATCTAAATATTCTCAAATTACTTCATAGTATTATAGGATATTTTGGGTTGAAAGGGGCTTTATGATCATCTGACTCTATCCACCACTGCCATGAGCAGAAACACCTTCCACTAAACCAGGTTGCTAAAAGTCCCATACAACCTGGACTTGAACACTTCCAGGAACAGGGCAGCTACAGCTTCTCCAGGCAACTTGTTTCAGTGCCTCACCACACTCACAGGAAAGAACTTCCTGATGTCTAATCTAAATCTACCCTGTGCCATCTTAAATCCATTACCCTTTATCCTACCATTACATGCCCTTGTAAAAAGTCCCTCTCCAGGTTTCTTGTAGGCCCCCTTTAGGCTCTGGAAGCTGCTCCAAGGTCTCCCTGGAGCCTTTTCCTCTCCAGGTTGAACAAGCATAGCTATCTCAGCCCGTCTTCATAGGAGAGATACTTTCAGTCCTCTGATCATCTCCATGGCTGTCCTCTGGACTCACTCCATCTCATCTACATCATTCGTATGTTGGGATTGCCCTGACCCAGCTGCAGGACCCTGCACTTGCTCTTGTTGAACTTGACATTCACTGGGGCCCACCTCTCAAGCCTATCAAGGTCCCTCTGGATGGCATTCCTTCCCTCTGGCGTGTTGACTGCACCACACAGCTTGGTGTCATGGGCAAACTGGCTGAGGGTGCAATCCCACTTTCCATATTGCCAACAAAGATTTTAAGCAGTGCCAGACCCAGTGCTAACCCCTGACTCATCACTCATCTCCACTTGGATGTTGAGCCATTTACCACAACCCTTTGAGTATGACTATCCAGCCAATTCCCTATTCACCAACTGGTCCATCCATCAAATCCATGTTTCTGCATTTTAGAGACAAGGATGTCATGTGGGACAATGTCAAGTGCTTTGCACAATTCCAGGTAGATTACGTCAGTTGCTTCTTTTCTTATTCAGAAATACTGTTACCCCATTATAGAAGGCTACCAAATCTATTTAGCATGATTTGTCTTTAGTGAAGCCATGCTGGCTGCCACTACCTTTTTATTTCTCATGTGCCTTACCATAGTTTCCAGGAGGATCTGTTCTGTGCTCTTGCCAGGCACAGAGGTGACCCTGCCTGGCCTGTAGTTTCCTGTGTGTTCTTTTTAACCTTTTAAAAAATGGTGACTTTGTTTCCCCTTTTCCAGTCTGTGGGAATTTCACTGGATTGCCGTGACTTCTCAAATATGATGGATAGCATGTTTTTTGGGGTATTTTCTTCTTAAATTTTAACTATTTAATAAAGTGCTCTGAAGAAGGCAAAGAAATTCTAGTTGTACTTATCATGAGGCTACTCTTCCACCTGCAGAGGGCTTCAGGCTGATGTATCTTCTCCCACAGAAAGCATAAAGTCACTAATCTACACAAAATACAGAAGGACTCAATTATCTCAGCTGGCTGTTAGTTTCAAGGAGTAATGATGATGGTGCAAATTTCAGTGATACCAATTATTTTATGGAGATGTCTAGCAATGTTTCTGTCATTTTAAGCATTGTAAGAGGGCAGTCAGTGAAAGTTGATTTTGGGGCTATAAAGGATAGAATAATATTCCAATTAAAGATTTCGTACTGCAGTAGAAAGCCTGAGAGAGTAAAGCAGGGGAGGCATGATTTGTGGATCTCAGAGGGGAAATAAAGATATTCTAGGAGAAATAGAGGGACTGGATCATTTTAATAGTCAATTTTATTTAAAACCATTCAAGCACAGTATAACTGATGTATTCTATAATTCATTTGGACTTTCAGAGGTGTTGTGAGAGTAGGTTTGAAAACACTTGATCAGTATTCTGAGGGGAGAACATAGCAAAGTGGTTACAGTTTCTCCGTATACTTTAGCAGCCACCTCATCATGTATTTTAAATTAACCCTTTCATTATTTGCCATTCATTCAACTTGGCATCCTTCAGTCAGATTGCCATATGATTGTAATGCCAATTGGACTTGCCTGATGCTGAACATTTTCAAACTCCAGCTGTTTCTTTAAAGTCCAAAATAAGAGATGGTCTTTGTTTTGATGAAGACTGCCATGTGGCAGCCTAGGTAGTGATATCCACACAGAGAGAAAGATTCCTTGAAAGTCAAGAATTGTTTTGCAAGTTTCTGGCGCTTGCTTAGGCCATTTTCCCTGGCTGTCATCTTTATAAACTGAAGTTGTTACACGAATTTCAGTCTTTTCAAAGCCTATAAGCATCTCTGTGACATCATTAGTTTTGATCACATGAGCCTTATCTCATCATGTGCTAAATGAATGTGTTATGATAAATAATGCAATATTTACTGTTAACTTGTTGGGTTGCTAGGTTCAGTGTTTCATCTCTCTCATCCAAGGGCTTAGAGTCACTGTGTGTTTGATAACCACTGTAGTTAGCTCATCAAGTTCTCATGCCATAAATATGTCACAGTTTGAGGTTTGGGTTTATTGGTTTTTTTCTGTTTTGTTTTGGGTTTTTCTTTCTTTGTTTTCAGGTTTTTTTGTTTGGTTGGTTTTTTTTTTATTATTTCTAAGAAAATAATCATCCAAGAGAAGAAAGGAAAAAAGAAAAAAAAAGAAAGTGTGGTATAAATAGAACATGTAATGAAACTGTCCTGAGTCTGAAACTCATCAATCTGGAACTCATATGTGTTGTAAAGCCAACAGGTAATAGATAAAAGGTCATCCTATTTCATGTACATAGCATTAGATAAAATAGCTGTTAGAGTTCATAATTCTCATTATAAATCTTACTAACATAAAGAGCTCTGTTATGCAACTGTAGTTATTTTTATATCAATGACCTTAATTATTAATATGAACCCTTCATTGTAACAGGTTATGTTCTGTTAATTGTATGCCCAGAATATGGAATAGAAGTCCCCAAAATGACCACTAGGGAAAGGAGTTGGTATTATTACAGTATTTAATTTGTGTCAGGTACCTTAAATATACTATATACCAGATCCGTTGTAATTATGCTTACTGTCAAATCACAACATTGGCAGGGAGCCATATAAAACACTATCATTTTGGAATCAGAGCCTGGTTTCAGCTTCACCTTACTCTGAAAAGAGCTTTCAGACCGGAAGAATCATAGAATGGTTTGGGTTGGAAAGGACCTTAAGATCATCTAGTTCCAACCCCGCTTACCATGGGCAAGGACACTTTCCAGTAGTCCAAGTTGCTCATGGACCTGTCCAACCTGACCTTGAACACTTCCAGGGATGGAGCATTCACAGCTTCCTTGAGAAGCCTGTTCCAGTGCCTCACTACCCTTATAGTAAAGAACTTCTTCCTTATATCCAACCTAAGCCTCCCCTGACTTTGAAGCCAATACCTCTCGTCCTACTGCTACAGTCGCTAATGAAGAGTCCCTCTCTGGCACCCTTGTAGGCCCCCTTCAGATACTGGAAGGCTGCTATGAGGTCTCCACGCAGCCTTCTCCAGACTGAACAATCCCAATTCTCTCAGCCTGTCTTCATACAGGAGGTGCTCCAGTCCCCTGATCATCCTCGTGGCCCTCCTCTGGGCTTGCTCCAACAGTTCCATGTCCTTTTTATGTTGAGGACACCAGAACTGCACACAATACTCCAAGTGAGGTCTCACGAGAGCAGAGCACAGGGGCAGGATCACCTCCTTCAACCTGCTGGTCACACTCCTTTTGATGCAGCCCAGGATACAGTTGGCTTTCTGAGCTGCGAGTACACACTGCTGGCTCATGTTCATTTTCTCATCAACCAACACTCCCAAGCCCTTCTCTGCTGGGCTGCTCTGAATCTCTTCTTTGCCCAACCTGTAGCTGTGCCTGGGACCTGGGACCTTTTTCTGTACTTTTGAATTAGATGAGCTGGCTTAATGAGAGCTGCCACATCCCCATATGTATCTGGCTTCCATCTTAAGTATGTTCGCACAAGCTGAATCTATTAGTTAAACATAAGATTAGGCTTGAGCAGCTCTCTGGTCAACACTTCATATGGACTATGTTTAGTCTGCCTATGCTACCTGAATTTTCAAGTCTAACATGATCCAAGAGAGACTGTCAGAAGGTGGGTAGCAAAGATCTGAGGTGGCCAGTAGTTAGTTTGAATGTGTCAGTGTCTGGTCCTGGGTTGTTTGTCAGCACTATGTGCAAATATAGGACAGTATTCTACTGTCTAAATATTGTCTAAACAGACAAAATTTATTTGCATAAGCTTTCTACTCATCAGTTTTTCTTATGATGCTCTGAAGTGCCTCCAGAGTTGAATTATAAAGTAATATGAAACAAAAAAGGGGAAAGATCCTTGAAAAAATGCAAGTGTAAAACAGTAGATACCTTTTCACTCATTTGCCATTTATTTGCTTCCTTCAAAGGAATATTTTTACAAAGAAACTTTTTGGTGAAATTCAGCTATTTACTGAAACCTCAAGGCAATGAGGAGCCAGTACAAATAAACTCTAGAGACAATTTCCTACTTAACATGTAAGAAGCAGAAATCAATATAGCTGGCTTAGATAGTAAAGCCTTAGAATAACTCTTTACCAAATGGGAAAGAAAAGCCTTTCTGACTGCACTTCCGTATTTAGGCCATTGTGTTACTGGATTTTTGGGTCCACTAATGAAAAATTTTACATAATCCCACATACGGTATTGGAGATGGGAAAGAAAGAAATGGCAGATAAAAGTAAAGTATCATCTCAGAAGTTTATGGAAGTGGACAGAGAACAGGTTTTAAAGGCTAATTCATTGTTACAGAAACTTTCATTATTTATAATTATTGATTTTTTGTTGCCATATTTACTGATGTTAATGCTTTGCTGCCTCATGCACTCCCAGTTTCACTGGCAACTGAAGAAATATGTCCAGGTAAACACACCTTAATTAGGTTTTGCTAGCATCTAAAACAGAACTGCAGCTGAGTTTATTTAAAATTGTAAGTATAGCCAAACCAGTCAGGGTTTTCTTGTGCCTTCAACTTTTTGTTCGTTAGGTTTGTGCATATTATGCTCAAGCCCTAGACACAGAATCATAGAATCATAGAATAGTTAGGGTTGGAAAGGACCTGAAGATCATCTGGTTCCAAACTCCCCTGCCATGGGCAGGGACACCTTACATTAAACCGTGTCACCCAAGGCCTTATCCAATCTGGCCTTGAACACTGCCAAGGATGGAGCATTCACAACCTCCCTGGGCAACCCATTCCAGTGCCTCACCACCCTCACAGTAAAGAACTTCTTCCTTATATCCAATCTAAACTTCCCCCGTTTAAGTTTGAACCCGTTACCCCTTGTCCTGTCACTACAGTCCCTGATGAATAGTCCATCCCCGGCATCCTTATAGGCCCCCTTCAGATACTGGAAGGCTGCTAGGAGGTCTCCACGCAGCCTTCTCTTCTCCAGCCTCAACAGCCCCAACTTTCTCAGCCTATCTTCATACGGGAGGTGCTCCAGTTCCCTGATCATCCTTGTGGCCCTCCTCTGGACTTGTTCCAACAGTTCCATGTCCTTTTTATGTTGAGGACACCAGAACTGCACACAATACTCCAAGTGAGGTCTCACGAGAGCAGAGTAGAGGGGCAGGATCACCTCCTTCGACCTGCTGGTCACACTCCTCTTGATGCAGCCCAGGATACGGTTGGCTTTCTGGGCTGCAAGCGCACACTGAAGCCGGCTCATATTCATTTTCACATCGACCAACACCCCCAAGTCCTTCTCTGCAGGGCTGCTCTGAATCTCTTCTCTGCCCAACCTGTAGCTGTGCCTGGGATTGCTCTGACCCAGGTGTAGGACCTTGCACTTGGCATGGTTAAACTTCATAAGGTTGGCATCAGCCCACCTCACAAGCGTGTCAAGGTCCCTCTGGATGGCATCCCTTCCTTCCAGCGTATCAACCAAACCACATAGCTGGGTCTCATTGGCAAACTTGCTGAGGGGTGCACTCAATCCCACTGTCCATGTCACCGACAAAGATGTTGAGCAAGACCGATCTCAACACTGATCCCTGAGGGACACCACTCGTTACCAATCTCCAGCTGGACATCGAGCCATTGACCACAACTCTTTGCGTGCGGCCATCCAGCCAGTTCTTTATCCACCAAGTGGTCCATCTATCAAATGATGTCTCTCCAATTTAGAGACAAGGATGTCATGTGGGACAGTGTCGAACGCTTTGCACAAATCCAAGTAGATGACATCAACTGCTCTGCCCCTGTCCATCAGTTCCGTAGCCCAATCATAGAAGGCCACCAAATTGGTCAGGCAGGATTTCCCCTTAGTGAAGCCATGCTGGCTGTCACCAAGCACCTCCTTGTTTTTCATGTGCCTTAGCATGCCTTCCAGGAGAATCTGCTCCAAGATTTTGCCAGGCACAGAGGTGAGGCTGACTGGTCTGTAATTCCCTGGGTCATCCATTTTTCCCTTCTTGAAAATGGGGGTTATATTTCCCTTTTTCCAGTCGTCAGGAACTTCACCTGACTGCCATGATTTTTCAAATATGATGGCCAGTGGCTTAGCAACTTCATTCGCCAGCTCCTTCAGGACCCGCGGATGGATTTCATCAGGTCCCATGGACTTGTGTACATTCAGGTTTTTAAGATGGCCTCGAACCAGATCCTCTCCTACAGTGGGTCTAGGGTCTTACCTGGTCAGTTAAAATAATAACCATAACAAGAAACATACTAATGTCTTGGTCTATGCCTGTGTATGATGGAAATACTGAAATAAGTATGGCTAAATTCAGCCATTGATACAATACCAGTTTGCAACAGTGCAAATGATATATACTGACTACAATGGTCATAATCTCAAATGCACCATATGAGTAATAAAATAGTTTGAAAAATGACAGAAATCTGAATGACAGAAGAAACACCTCACAGAGACCCCCAACTTATTTCCTATCAAGAAAACTAGACCAGAATGAAGATCCAGCAGATTCCCCCACTCCCATCTTGTGTATGGCATCATGACATACACGGACCTTTTATTGTTAAAAACATTTCAGCTTAAAGCTATTTTGCAAAATGTAATATTTTAAAGGTTCTAATCACATTTGTATAAGAATAAATGTAGAATGAGGTATTTTGTGATGAGCAGCTAGGATATCCCCTAAATTTACAACTTTTACAGCCACACTTGAAAACCACTCTGGTTTAAATCAAACACCACAGTTTTTTGACACAAACTCACTTTGTCAATGTTGAGGCTTAAATCAATATCAGTAATAGAAAGGCATTATTATAATACAGCAAAGAAGTGATGGGGAAGCTTTATGCAAGAATTTTACATTAGCTGTTAATTACCAGTTTTGTCAATATAGACATGAAATTCTTTACAGTTCGTGTTTTAGAGAAGTGGCATGTGAAATACTCAAAAAAATATACAAAATATTTGCTATCAGCTAGCTGTACTGTAAAAGTACATAACAGAATACATGTTTTTAAAGAGATTGCATAAAAAGCTGAAGTTTTTAAAAAGATCATGTGTTTTCCTTGGTTTATCTGATTCCTACAGATCAACTTAAGCTTTGCAAAGAGGAGAGAAAACAGTGGTCACTCTGGAGCCACCAGACATGCTAGGGCTCAGGCAACCTCCTGCAATGTGGATGATCTTGCCTGCAAAACACCTGAAAGGAGGAGTCTACCGCGATGCGGGCTATGCTTACAGCTGCCTGCAGAGGCAGGGTGGACACAGAGAAATGTTTCTAAAGGCTTTGAACGAGGCATATGTTGGAAAGCTCCCCAGATGTGCAGGAGTTTAATAAACAGTGGAAGAATAGCTGTTGACTCTGCAGTTAGAAGTCTCCATGTGGTGGTCAGAAGGCTTGTTTCAGTCTATTTAGTTCATCTCAGCCATCAACCCTATTTAGAGTGGCATTATTCTAATTTGTCATATGATCTTACCATCTCAGTCCTAGTCTTCAACTAAGCTTGAATTTCTGTAGTGTGCACTGCTGAAAATTATGAATTATTTCGCAGGAACCAATCATTAAAAGAAAACATTTAAAAAACAATTTATTGTAGAGGTTAAAGTCTGATCGGTTGTTTTAATTTGATTGGTGGCCTTCAAAAAGGAAACATTTTAAGGGTCAACTTCTTCTGAAAAGGTAACCTATCATGTAATCTATATAAGTCTCAGTCTGAATAAGATAAATATGACCATGAATAATTAAAGTATTCAAAGACATCTTTTTCAGTTCACTGCAAGCGTTTGGGACGCCTAGAACCATACTAAGGCAACATTCATTGAAGCACAGAGTTTAAGAGATCTATCGTATTAGTATGGGTAGTGAATCCTACTTTATATTAAGAAGTAATTTTAATACAATCATCCTTATGTGATGAGACTTTTTAAAATAGATTAACAAGGTTTGATTATCTCTACTTCAGAAAACTTGAAATGTTGCATGTTAAATTTGCAAGTTTAACTCTATTAAGTTTTTACAACTCTTCTGCTTTTACTTCCCATAGCTTCTTCTCTACTGAAGTCACTTAATAAAGCATAACAATTCACATAATACACCTTTAACTAAACATTAGGAAATCTAGTATGTTCTAGTAAGAATAATTTTTAAGTTATTTTTTTATTTGCTTTTTTGTCTGCCTTTCTCTTTAAGTAACTTTCAAGTCTATTGGCCATTTCATATAATATGTGCCTCATCTGTATAGGAAGTGAAGCAGCAACAGTTTCTTATTATTTTCAGAAACTAAATCAGAAACTTCAAGCCAGCCCCCTGGCTGGAAGTGGAAAAATAAACACATGAAGTGGTGTTTTGCTGGTTGCACAATTAAAGCAATTTGAATCAGACCTCTTCACCAATTAATCTAAGTCCTGAAGCCTCAAAAACTAACCCCAAATCTACCTTTCTGTCATGAGCACACTAGCAAAGGGAAAGAAATTTGCTGGTCCTGGAACAAATGACTGATGTGACACCCAGAGCAGGCCCCGTCTGTTGTATGAAAGGAAACTGGTGATCTAAGAGTGAAGGAAGATTTATCTTTGAGTAGTAAAACACAACGTCATACCAAAATGAAGTCACAGCTAGCAAGGCAGTAACCTAGAAATTACCTGAAATCTTCCTAAGCCCCTGCTTTTTGTTTCCAGGCAAAGAGGAGGATAATCCTTACAGGAGACTTATGTTACATTTGTGATTAGTTTTAGTGAGCTCATTTTGGAGGCCTACTAAGGTAAATTACCAACACTTAGCTCCTGATACCCATGGTGGTTCTCCGGCTTCTTCTATGCAATCAGAAAATTTTCAGTTCTTTCACAAGGCAGCACAGAAATAAAGCAAGCTTTCCATAATAAAGCAAGCTTTCCTGTATTTCATTGGTTTCCTAGTACACTTTGCCAGAATACTTGTGCCCCTTTTTTCTCCCTAGTCATCAAAAACGAAGATGACATCTTCTAAAGCTTTCCTTGCTGCCTCTGATCTTGTGTACTCTTTAAGTTTTATTGGTGCAAACTGAAATTGCTTTCAAAAGCTCCGAATTAGTTTGTCCAGGCTTAGCATACGACTGGTAGTATTTTTTTAGGTTTTGCTTGGTTGTTTGCTTAATCCTCCCATAACTGTCTCATTAATCTAGGACACTTTAGATCAAATGTTGCAAAAATGACACCATGACATTCTATGCTTCTCTGTTTGAGCAAAAAACCATCTGTCTGGAGTCTCTGGGGGAACATAACTTCACCACTTCAAAGAAAACATCTTTTAGTGATTTAACCTCTTGATTCTATTTATGATCTATAGATAGATGTGTATCCTCTCCAGTTCATCGTAAATGAAGCACAGTACTTTAAGGAGAAAAATCTATGATTATACACACACACCCCCCAATTTTAAATGTACTTTGATTTTCTACCATTTTTACTTGATTGTTAGAGTATGCAAGCAGAATAAAAATTAGAATTTTATTAGATGACATTAATGTTGACCACAAAGCAACTGCTTTCAGAACACCATTCTCATGGGGTTTGTTGCCACATAATTATTTGCAAAATTGTTTGATTTTGTTATGATCTTTTCTATTATTTCAGGTTTACCCAACTTTATGTAATTGGGTTTTTTTCCTGTGTATAATAATGTATTGAGGGAACTTCTTAAGTGACCTATAACCCTGCCTGTATTATGTTTTTTTTTAATTATGGCCACTTCAGTTTTGAGCCACTGGACAGAGGGTACATTCCAAATGTAGATCTCAAAGGACTTAACCTGTTCAGAAGTTTTGATTTGCTCAGCAACCAACTCCCCATTTAGCTTCCTCTGCATAAGGACGATAATTGCTGTTGGTTTCTAAGCCTCATGCACATGATGCTAGGAACTCCCACCTTCTTAAAACCCAGCAATCTTAGTGACACACTTGAAGAATTCTGTAGCCAGCTCATTATTACAGAAAATTCATTAGTCCAGCCATACATTTGGAAAAAATAAGAATGTTATTTTAAAAGATTAATCCTTGGCACACAATCTTGAAAGCAGCCAAGTCTGGGAGAAAAGATTATGACTGCAGTTTGTCTTGATTCGAGTTTCTCTGAAGGTCAGAACTGACCTCGTTAATACAGTCGATGGAGAACATGTGGGGGCTCTACAACTCAGTGGGTATTGCCTCTACTAAAAAGTTTCTACTACTTCAGTTTCTGTGTTAATGCAATTTTAATTCAATGTGTTTTGAAAAAGAAATAATGTTTTAAAACAGCCCCTCCTAACCCAACTCAGAACATAGTAAATGAGAAAATAGATTTCAAATGTATTTCTGTGTTCTTGCACCATAAAAAATAGGTCTTTTAGGGAACAGTTTCAGAAATATGTTGCAAAGAGTTGGATATCTTTTCCCAGTTTTGTAGTCACTCCCTAGCTGTTGCAGTATTCCCTGTGGAAGTTGCAAGCTCTGCAGGAAATCTCAAACATGATATTTTAAGAGATTTTTTTTTCTTCATGCTGGGGAAGCCAAAGTTAGGATATGATTAATTTTGTAGGTGCTTTGGAAAAAACTTTTTAGCTATGGGCAAAGACCTTGTTGAGTAAGGTTAAGGGCATTTGCCATTATCCTTTAGGGAGAAGCTGTTAAAGCTGAAGTTACAGTCCCTTGCCTGGTTTCTCTCTATATCAGGTTTAATGTTAAGGTAGTATTCACAACAGAGGCTGAAAAATTGCAAATTTTAATTTCTCCATCTACTGCAGAAAGTTACTCATAGTTTTTTAATAGCCATTATTCTAGCTAAGGTCACATCCTCCAGCTAAACTAGGCTTGAACATATTTACTCATTTGTATTTAAGGCTGATAGCAAACAATATTTTAACTTTAACAAGTATTTCTAGTTCAGAATCTGCATTAGATTTTAAGCTAGGGCTGTGGCTGTTTTCTGGATGATGTGAGCTGACTTACATTAAGAAATGTCCCTCGGGATGAGTGTCCTTGCTCAAAGGATCCTACAAAATGTATCCAATTGCTCAGCTTATTTGAAAGACGCAACAGCTGGTTGTAAATTACTGTCGTGGTTTAAACCCTGTCGTCAAGTTAGCCACTCAGTCCACTCCCACCCCCCTGCCCTTTCTTCCCCCCCTCCCCTGCTTCTGGAGGGATGGGGTGGAGAATGGAAAGAATGTAACTCCCACGGGTTGAGATAAGAACAGTCCAGTAACTAAGGTATAACACAAATCACTACTGCTACCACTAATAATAATAATGATAAGGGAAATAACAAGGAAGAGAATATGATGCCACACGTCGAAAAACAGCCCAACTGAGCAGTGAGCCAGCCCTTCTGGTTAACTCCCAGTTACATCCTGGGCATGACATGCTGTGGTATGGAATACCTCTTTGTTAGTTTGGGTCAGGTGTCCTGTCTCTGCTTCCTCCCGGCTTCTCCTCCTCCCTGGCAGAGCGTGAGACTCCCAAAGTCCTTGGTCAGGGTAAACATTCTGACCAGCAACTGAAAACATCAGCTTTATCAGTACTGTTCCCAGGCTGAAAGTCAAAATCACAGCGCTGCACCAGCTACTAAGGAGAAAAAATGACTGCTGCTGCTGAACCCAGGACAGTTATTTATATGTGGACTGAAGAATTTGGTGAGCTGTGATTAAAACCAAGGCCACCAGGCTGTATTTAGTGATCCCCCTTCAAAGGCACATGGATTCTACTTTTGTGGCTGATGGGGACTGCTTGAGTAGCATTTGTCACAGTGGTGGTCAATCAATACTTAATTGGGCTTTTGAGATCCCATGAAAAACAGGATTGAAAACACAACTATCCACTGACAAACAGAAGCTCCAGTCAGTAGCAGGTATTGTTCTATTGTATTTGCTATCCTTGAAGGAAAGAAGTACAGTATGTCACAGCATTATTTTAATAAAAAGCCTAATAGACTACATTTCAAAAACTTCTAAGTAGTTTACCAGCTTGCAATTCATCAAGAAATACATTAGATGTTAGTCCAAAAGGTACTTTTATAACTTTTTCTTTCTCTGGGAATAGGATTGAATGTAAAATACCCAATCCCCAATAGGTTGGCAGGATAAAGGATTTCTGATAGGAAGAAAACAGAAATAATCCTAAAAGTGGCTTTGCGTGTCTGGGGACTGGGCTGCTTCTTAGAGTGCAGTGTTTAGGAGCTGTCGATAGCATCAGGGAAATAGGCAGTCTTCCTTCACTTTCCCATTGACCTGCAGGCTGTCCAGAAGCAGAAAATCAGATTGCACTGGATGGAACAGGAAGCATAAGGGCTTTGGAAGGAGTCATATTACCAGGAGGTACACTCAGTCAGCAAATTTCTCCAACAGCCTCCACTAGGCATTAAAATTGCCATACCTTGATAGACATCTGGGAGGAACATGGAGTCCCAGAGAGGCTGCCTTTGAATTCAGGCAGAGTTACATGAAGATCTTAGAATCATAGAATAGTTAGGGTTGGAAAGGATCTTAAGATCTTCTAGTTCCAACCCCCCTGCCATGGACAGGGACATCACATACTAAAGCATGTCACCCAAGACTCCGTCCAACCTGGCCTTGAACGCTGCCAGGGATGGAGCATTCATAACTTCCTTGGCAACGCGTTCCAGCGCCTCACCACCCTTACAGTAAAGAACTTTTTCCTTACACCTAACCTAAACTTCCTTCCCCTCCAGCATATGAACTGAACCACACAGCTTGGTGTCATCAGCAGACTTACTGAGGGAGCACTCAATTCCGCTGCCCATGTTACTGACAAAAATGTAAACAAGACTGGTCCCAACACCGATCCCTGAGGGACACCACTTGTTATCGGTCTCCAATTGGGCATTGTGCCGTTGACCACAACTCTTTGCTTGCAGCCATGCAACCAATTCTTCATCCACTGAGTGGTCCATCCATCAAATTGATATCTCTCCAGTTTAGAGAAAGGATGTCACACGGACAGTGTCAAATGCTTTGCACAAGTCCAGATAGGTGACATCAACTACTTTGCCCCTGTCCATCAGCTCCGTAGCCCCATCATAGAAGGCCACCAAATAGGTCAGACAGGATTTCTCCTTAGTGAAGCCATGCTGGCTGTCACCAACTACCTCATTTTTCACGTGCCTTAGCATGCCTTCCAGGACAACCTGCTCCAAGATTTTGCCAGGCACGGAGGTGAGACTGACTGGTCTGTAGTCCTCTGGGTCATCCGTATTCCTCTTCTTGAAAATGAGGGTTGTATTTCCCTTTTTCTGGTCTTTGGGAACTTCACCTGACTGCCATGTTTCAGATACGATGGCCAGTGGCTTAGCAACTTCATTCACCACGTCCTTCAGGACCCGCGGATGGATTTCATCAGGTCCCATGAACTTGTGCACATTCAAGTTCTTAAGATGATCTCCAACCAGTTCCTCTCCTACAGTGGGGCTAAGGTCTTTGCTCTCACAGTCCCTGTGTCTGCCTTCCGAGACTTGGGTGGTGTGGTCAGAGCATTTGCCTGTGAAGACTGAGGCAAAAAAGTCATTAGGAAGCTCAGCCTTCTCCAAATCCAGGGTAGCCAGTTCTCCTGGTAGCTTCCGGACAGGGCCCACATTATCCTTAGTCTGTCTTTTGTTTGCTACATACCTATAAAATTCCTTCCTGTTACTTTTCAAATCCCTTGCCAGGATCAATTCTAACTGGGCCTTAGCTTTCCTGGCTTGGTCTCTAGCTTCCTAGACAATATCCCCATATTCTTCCCAGGCCGCCTGTCCTTGCTTCTTCCACCTTTTATAAGCTTCTTTCTTCCCTCTGAGTTTTCTCAACAGCTCCTTATCCATCCGTGGAGGCCTCCTGGCCCTCTTGCCTCATTTCCTTCTTGTCAGGATGCAATGCTCCTGAGCTTGCAGCAGATGATCCTTGAATTTCAGCCAGCAGTCTTGGGCTCCCCCACCCTCTAGGACTTCATCCCATGGAACCTTATTAAGCAGGTTCCTGAAGAGGCCAGATTCTGCTCTCTTGAAGTCCAGGGCAGTGAGCTTGCTGTATGCCATTCTCACTGCCCTGAGGATCTCGAACTCAACTGTCTCATGATTGCTACAACCAAGGCTGCCCTGGAGCGTCACATTCCCAAACAGCTCCTCCCTGTTGGTGAGCACAAGGTCAAGCATGGCATCTCTCCTTGTCGGCTCCTCTATTACTTGCAAGAGGAAGTCGTCTTCCACTCAGTCAAGGACCCTGGATTTCTTTTGCCATCCTGTACCGTCCCTCCAACAGATATCAGGGTGGCTGAAGTCCCCCATGAGGACAAGGGCCTGCAATCGTGAGGCTGCTCCTATCTGTAT
Organism: Psittacula echo; assembly: GCF_963264785.1. Lineage (NCBI taxonomy): Eukaryota > Metazoa > Chordata > Aves > Psittaciformes > Psittacidae > Psittacula > Psittacula echo. The sequence continues at coordinate 51,491,948 of NC_137743.1, forward strand.
ATAGGGAGCTTCATCCACAGAGTCCTCCTGATCTGGCGGTCTGTAACAGATCCCCACAGTGATGTCCACCATTGCTGTTCTCCCTTTGACCCTGACCCAAAAGCTCTCTATTGACCTGTCAATCACCTGTCCCCAGACAGAGTTCCATACTCTCCAGCCTATCACTGACATAAATAGCTACTCTCCCTCCATGTCTGCATGGTCCATCTTTCCTAAAAAGCCTATAACCTTGATTCCAACACTACAGTCATAGGAGCCATCCCACCACGTTTTTGTGATGCCAATGATATCATATCCCTGTAGCCATGTACACATCTCTAATTCCTCTTGTTTATTTCCCATACTATGGGCGTTTGTATAGAGCCATCTGAGCCAAACTCCATATAAAGCTGACTCATTGGCTGGAGCAGCTGAAATATCTCTGTATCACTCCAAGCATTTATTACAGGTACTGGCAACATTCTGGGGGTGTTGGGATGGATTGATGCCGCTCTCCCCCAATACATTTAGTTTAGAGCTGCCTGGACCATCCTGGTGAGTATCCTACCCAAGCAGCTCTACCCCTTCTTTGTCAGACCAGCTCCACCAGCCTCCAGTAGACCTAGCCTCCAAATTGAGTCTCATGTTCTAAATAACCAAACCCCTGACAACGGTGCCACTGTTCTAGCCATTTATTAGCCTGGCAAATCCACCTGCCCTTTTCCAGGTCCTCCTGTTTGACCTGGAGGATTGACGAAAAAACTATCTGAGCCTCAGAGCCCCTAACCACCTCTCCCAGGGCTCTGTAGTCCTTCATAACAATTCTCAGGCTTCTGCTGTCAATACCACTAGCACCCACATGGACCACAAGAAGTGGGTAATAGTCAGCAGGACTTACTAGACCAGGAAGCCTCTCAGCAATAACCATGATCCAAGCCTTGGTAGGCAACACACCTCCTTTGAAACTGGGTCAGGCCGACAGATGAGTGCCTCTCAAAGTAGTCACCTACTACTATGATCCGTCGCTTTTTCCTGGAGGCACCAGTAATGATCCTCCTTACTGGTGCATCAGCTGGTTGCTCATTTGTTGTGGTGGGCATTTCCACATTAGCACCCTGCAGAACTGCAAAGTAGTTCTGGGTGCAGCACTGTTTTGACTATTGAAAATTAATATTTAGCATATACGTGTAAGTACCGTAACACATGTAAGTAAGTACCTTACATTTAATGTAGGGTTTTATTTAAAGTACAGTATCTCTTTTTATGCAGTATATGGCTGTGGAGGTTAGGTGTTGCCACACTGTTGGACTTTGTTGTGACAGCTAACAACAGTATAATTTTTTTTGCTGAAATTTACTGTCTCTGCAACATAAACAGATGAACAGGTCCTTCTTCCCAGTACTTCCACTGTACTTCCCAGTGTGAAATTTCCTACTAACTCATCACCCATTTACAGGAAATAAAGGGCCACTCTGCAGAATGCATTGACAGAGTAGCAACCATTAAAGATGGGTGAAGGTGGCCACTAAAACACAATCCTCTTGAGGCACCACAAAGCTGTAACAGAGCAGGATCCCCAGTTGCTGCCCACATATAGCGAGGGTGGCACCCAGTAAAACAGTGACTCAGTAGACCAGGGATTGTCCAGGCTGGGGTCTTTGCAGTGATGTTTGGGAAAGTAAGCAGGCCATGACAGCAGTGGCTAAGCTAGTCCTTCTGCCTGAATGGGCTAGCAGTTGTAGGTGATGTGAACAGATTGACATCTTATTGTGCAGCAGGCTGCTTTGCTATGGGCACTGTAGGACTCCTATTCAGTGTTTCATTAGCCTTTAGCTTAGCTTGTCATTAGTTGCTGGTAGGAGACTTGCAGTCCACAGCTGTTTCATGTTGCCATTTGATCTAAAAGCTAGTATTTCAAATGAGTGCACAAAAGGTTGCCTTCTGACCTGCAAGTAGCTAACGTTTCAGCTCCACATCCATGGTTCTCATCCCAGAGATACAAAATTCTGCACAGTCGATGTAGTCTGGCGTGTGTGTGTTTTACTTCATAACTAAGGGAACATGTTCCTAAACATTATTTACCTATGACCAAGTAGTTATTTAAGAAATACTAATTAGGCACATTGAAAGAGCAAGTATATATAAATAGCCTATGTTTATATAATACTTTTTAGCTGCCATCAACAGTATTCCTATCATATCCATTTGAGTCTGAAACTCAGTAAAGATTTTGGTTGCTAATTATTTTAGTTTGTATTTCTTTGAGCGTTGGCACACTCATACAAACTGGCACCCCCTGAGCACCTCATCATGTTTCCTAGATACTGCTACACAGTTTGCCAAGAAGGTGTTGGTAGAGCAGCCATTCTTGGTTTCGGCACCACTGTGTGAAAAGCCACATGGGCAGCAGTGTCAAGGGCTGTTTTGCCTACTTCAGCAGTTGGTGCCTGAGGCTGTACTCCCTTTGCCTTTATGTACAGAGTGATGGTGACTTATAGCAATAATTGTTACATCCACTTCTCCAGTAAGCTGAGTCATCCCAGGGCCAGGACAACGGATGGTCCTCCAAGAGCAGATTGCACAGCAACAGAAGTAGTCTAGTTGTTTTTTTAGCTTTTTTTTCTTTCTTTTCCTTTGAACTCTGGCCAAAGCAAATGATACAGCACTGCACAACTCTGGTCAGGGTAGATTTGTGGGTGCATAGGTGTGGGGAGAAGTAATTGATCACCTGCAGTTGTTAGTTAATGTAGTTAATGTACACACTGATGTCAAATAAAATGAAAACATTATGGTGGTGTGAGTCCTGGCGTGAGTGTTCATTTGAATTTAATTATTTAAATGACCTGCTATTGTTCCTAAATTAAAAATTTAAGCTTGCTGAATGACTGCCATCCTGGCTTAGTTGTTAATGTGCTGTGATTGGTACTGACAGAACTGGAGTCGGATGCCAGTACTGGGGAGAATCCCGACTCCTCACTAGTTTCTTAGCACTATTGCCACCACTTTGAGGGCCAGTTCAGCACCCCAGTACTTCATGGGCCAGGTACTTCCCTGGAGACTTTGCAGTGCTGTAGCTTGGCAGCTGAATTTCTGGGGCCAGTTAAAGCTTCTGAGAGTCCAGGTGTCCTCCAGCACCTGCAGATGAGCACCCCATGCACACACACACACACACACACAATGGGGTATAAACCCCCTTTTAAGGGCTGTAGTTCATCCCACTCCATGGGTGAGTACAGGATGAATGGCCTATCTGCTGGTGCTGTGGGCACTCGGAGAAATGCTCCAGAACTATTCTTATGGAGTTTCAACTGAATGACCAGGTACAGGAGTTGGGGCTCTTGAGCACCCACTGCAGACTTTCCCCAAGCCCTTGAGATGAAACATCAGTTCTGCTTTGGCACCATTTTCATTCTTAGCAAAAAAAGGAGTCAGATTTCAATCAGGGACTAAAATAGCAAGTCATTTAAGCCATCATGAAAATTAATATTCTTTGCAGGTTACCTGAGATTTCTCAGTTTGTATCTTTCACTTTTCTCCTGTTTAATAAGGTAATGAAGGGAAGTCATTGGGAGAAGAAAGTCAAAGTAGTATTGCCTTCTTTCTTTGACTTTTATGGAGTTAGGTGTGAATGCTAATAATCCACCCATTATTCTAATTGTCGGTTTCTTTGTGTAGAACATTTCAGACCTAAGACACTAAGGCTACCCTGTACTCAAGAACATTAATTTGAAATGAAGAAGTAAGAAACTATCAGTTTATTCCCATTATGGTACTGAACAGAAAGGCCTGGGAATGTCAGATTCATCTTTGTTGCAAGCCTTTTGTTTAGATTTTAATTAGCACAAAGAATTTTTTAAAAAGATGATGTTTATATTACACCTGTATGGTTTCTTCCTTGGGTTTTGGTTTGGGTTTGGGTTTGGGTTTTTTTTTTGTTGTTGTGTTTTGTTTTGGTTTGGATTTTTGTGTTTTGTTCTTGCATGGACTTCGAAACTTTTGAGAGCATATAGAGAAATGTAAAGATTTTTAAAATTACTTCTTAAATATGAAGACCAGAGGACAGTCTCATTTTCTTTAATGTAGTGGGAGAGATTCTAGTAGTCATTTAAATTATTCATAAAGACTAAATAATTAGTCACTGTAATTAGTTTGTAAGTGGTCAGACAAGAAATATATACTACATAACTAAGGTCAGAATTCAGTTTTGGGTGTTAAATAGCATGAACAAATTTATAAAATGTATCTTTTAACTTTTAATTATATCTTTGGCTTTTAACAGCACAGACATCACATATTTTTTCTCAAATCTTATATCATCAAGCACTGATTCCATCCAAGCAGAATTCAATAGTTTTAGGAACTTTTAATATTTTTAAGCCTTTTCATTTGCTGGTTATGCCACAGAAAGGGTCTGAAGGAGAGCATGTCTGGCCAGGCTGCATTAGCTCAACATGCCCTTTATCATATCTCTAGCAGATACCTGAGTAAAGCTTGGGAACAAAGCCAGTGCAGACTGATGTCCCCAGAGTACTCTGACACCCAGCAAGATTTTACATGGCAGCTAATTTCTTAGCCACCTGTGTGACTTTTTAAATTCTTTGTCCTCACTGGATTATTTTCATCCATGGCAGTGTCTTGTTTGGTTTTGATTCTCTGCATTCATTGAACATCTTAAAGCAAAGAGTTTTCTCAGCATAAACTCATGCTAAGAGAACAAATACTTCCTTTTGTTTTGAAACTATCAATCAGCCATCTCCTTATTTCCTTCATTTGTTCCTAATCATTGTATTAGCAATAACTATGGCTATTCCTGACATGCAACCCAGCCTGTTGCCCAGCTTTTATCATACTCTACAAAGCCTTACTTGTCCGCATTCCACTTCAGAGTGGTCTCTTTCACTTAGTCCTTTCAGGAGAAGCTGGTTGATATCCAGTCATCCTTAGTACCCCTTTATTTTCTCTATACTCTCTTATGAGATGGAGAAGAGAGAAGAAGGTGGCACCACAAGCAGTAATCATGATGTAGACAAAACAGATATTTATATAATGCCTAATGATGGCCTTTCTTTCTGCTCTGCACATGGCCTAAGAATCCTAATATAAGATTTCCTTCCTTCTTGTTGTTCAGCTGCTACTTCTGCCTTAATGCTAGCTTGCAGGTATGGAATTTCTTGGTGGTTAGAGATGGTACAGGAATTATAATTTCACATGAAAAACTGCAGGAGGGTGGGAAGGGTCTCCTATGATCATTTCTGTCACTGAATTTCCTCTGCTATTTTTTTATCTCTTAAAAACAATATCCTGTTAATCATTGAAGAGTCACTAAGGCTCAGCAGTTTTTTCTGTTGTTCTTAACGTGTGCCACTCTCCTTTAAGAGCCACATTTACTATCATGAGCAGATGTCATCCTCTCCCCAGTTAAGCTACTTTTCCAGTCATTTATGATGGTGCACTGGTGCTGAAGCCTCTCCTGTTCTACCTCTCTGCTGTAAAATCTGACACTCACATGTCATACTGGACCTTATTTTTCAGGATCTGACAAATCATGTGTGGTTTGGTTTTGGTTTTGGTTTGGTTTTTAATAGATCCGACATCTATCAGCATTGTTAGCCTTTGATATATTAAAATTTATTTTAAATCTCACATACTACCAGTATAGAAGGGATGATTCCTAGTAAGACACCAGGATTGAACTACTCTGTATTTAAGATACTTGTATTTACAATAATTGTATTTACAGAGGGGAAACAAGTTTCTCCCACAGAAAGGATGTTTTAATTTGCTCTGGGTTTCGGATTTGGGGTTTTTTTTTCACCTAGTGAATAGGTTAAAAAGTAAAAAGACAGAATTCTTCCAGGAGACAGATTCTCCCCAGGCAGAATACATATTTTAAAATGACTGCCGTCAATGTGATGTAGTAATAGTGGTAATAGACCTTTATCCCTAATGCAAGTGCTGGAAACAACTGAGGCAGCTGAGGTATCATTTACTAGAATACATCTGAGGATGACTTTTTGTAGTAATCTGAGTTCAGTTCAAACCATAATCAGCTAATCACTAGCAATTTTCAGATATGAGTCAAGCTAATTTCAAGACAATCATCAGCCTTAGTTTCATTGAACAGCCCTGGAGATGATGTTTATGTAGATGTCCATTAGTATTCCAACTGACAGTAATGTGCGTGTTGCAAAAAGAAAAACAAAAAAAACCCCAACCCTCTCTAAAATGAACAACAAGAAATCTGCAAGCCTGAATTGCAGAAAATGGAAGTTTATTTTTACTCACTGGTGTTCTCTAACAGGTGATTTAAACCTAGGGTTGCTCTGTGTAAGGAGGCAGTGGGTTATTTAGGATACTTCCCTAATTTGAAAATGTAGCCTAGCTTCTGTTGAGCACTGAATGTCAAAACATTTGCTCTACCTAAAAATAATTGAAAATAAAAAAACAGTGTCAGAATCAAGGCCCTACACAGTGTGTTTGTTGCTTTTTGCAAGAGCTTCTAGATTGAAACTACGTGCAATATTTCCTGCTCAAAACTATGGTATGTATCATGGCACTTACTTCATTCCATTGGGTGTTGATTTATCTCCATTTTAGACTCTTATTTCCTTGAAAATTATGAAATAGAGTGTGTATGTATGTGTGTGAAACATATTCAGTAAAGCTTCCAACTGGATCAGCATTATTGGATGATACTTTAAAGTCATGGCAACAGAAGAGGCCACAGAGATCATCTTTCTCAGACTGATGCATGGACTATCTCAGATACAGATGTGCAATACCTGGGCACCTGGAAGGCTGTGCCTTTAGCAAGGTCCCCAACTAAGGCATGGGGCATGGCTCATCTGGGTGGGATGGGGAGGAGAATCAAAAGAATGTAAATCCCATGGGTTGAGATAAGAACAGTCCAATAACTACAGTATAATATAAGCCTACTACTACTAATAATAATAATGATAAAGGAAATAACAAAAGGAGAGAACATAAAACTAAAAAGGGAAAGAAAAAATCCTCAATAAATACAAGCAATACATAATACAATCTCTCACCACCTGCTGATTGAGACCCAGCCCTACCCGATCAGTGATCTGCCCTTCCAGGTAACTTACATACTGAGCATGACGTGCTGTGGTATGGAATACCCCTTTGGCCAGTTTGGGTCAGGTGTCCTGTCTCTGCTTCCTCCCGGCTTCTTGTGTCCCTCCTCACTGGCAGAGCATGAGAGACTGAAAAGTACTTGATCAGGGTAAGCACTGCTTAGCAACAGCTAAAACACTGGTGTGTTATCAGCACTGTTCTCAGACTAAAGTTGAAAACACAGCACTGCACCAGCTACTAGGAAGGAGAAAAATAACTTGCAGCTGAACCCAGGACAGAAATGAAACAAAAGCATAGTCCAGTGCTTGCAATTGTGGCTCAGCTGTTCCTGTGCTGCAGGGAGGGATGGGAATTGAGTGCTTCAGCCTTTCCCCATGCTCAGCTGGCTTTCCAGGGAACAACTCCAAGCAGGATCCCAGTCTCATCGTTATACATTGGATATGTGGCTTATGTGTGAATGAGGAACAGAGTGCAGTTAGACCTGTACCATTACCTGCAGTGATGATCTGAGATCCAAAGACTCCAGTTCCTCTGTAGTAACTAATAGTATCGCAAAGCATCCTGCTGATTATATCTTCCTAAAAGACACAGGCTTGGAATAATTGTAACGTTCATTAATATATTCATGTGTCAGATGGCCACCCAAACACCTCAGCTGGTTGATACCAGGAAAAGTCTACAGCAAAATTCAGTTTTCCCCAGGCTGAAGCCTCAACTTGGAGTGCTCCTGGGGTGGCTTGGAAAGGGGAACCCATAGAGACAGTTGTCTCATACGTGTTCTTATTTTCACCCACTTATCTCCTGCCATATGGCGCCTTATGTTGAGATGTGCTGTAAACAAAATTGCAGGAGTCTAGATAATGTTTAAGAAAAAAAGCTGCATAGGCCCAGCTGTTTCTCAGTACAACTCAAGAGTTGTAATTGTTCCTTTTTCTCTCCATTATGACTCAATCTGCTCAGCTGCCCTTACAGTGAGTATCACCTCTAATCTTTTTCAAAGTTAGAAGCAAAAGTTCATTTGACAATAATTGATGAATCACACAATATTTGCATTGGGTTAGTTGAGTGTTGCTATGGATGGCAGTTCTGCTAAGCTTCTATTGTAGCAAAGAGATTGAATTTTCAGTAAAACTGGCATCCTTGCTGAGGCTGCGGTAAAGTATGGCATCTGTGGGAAGTCAGCCTTTTCTGGCAAGGAAAAATTTAGTGAAAAAGCAATTTCCAATTAAGAATTTCCTCTCTCCAACTCCTTTTGATGAATTGTGGAGCAAAGCTCCAAGTTTCGTTGTGCCTGAAACCCACAAACACATGACTGCACAAACACAACATTTATTAGAGTAATAGTTAAGGAGATGAAGTGATAAGATGGTAAAAGTACTAGCGATTGCAAACATTATTCAAGTCACATTTTACAAGGTTTGGGTTTTTTTTTCTTTTGGAGAAGTCTTGTCCGGCAGGACACATAGTCACCACTTCCAGGCAAAAACTAATCAGCTTCAATATTGGTTTAACACTGGCAAATCACCAACTCCTGTGTGTACCATCAGTCACTTCTACTGATCCCTGTCACACACACACTAAAATTACAATTTTCCTTTCTCTGTTCACTAACTCTTCTCATCCATAATATTAGCTGATCACAATAAAAGACAAAGCCATAATCACTGCAACTATGTACTATACCTTCATTTAAACTGTCAGAAGAGACAGTTCAGAAGAAAATAAAAGAAAATCTTGCTCTAGTATTTTTTTAACAAAGGGTTCTTAAACTGTGTGTGAAGTTAATTGACAGCAATACTTTACTTTTTGTTTAAAAGTTCTTTTTTTTCTTCCCCTCCTCATCCCCCCGCCCCCAGCCATTGTAAGCATGCTCTTTGCTTTTTCTTGCAAGTCACCTAAAACTTGTCCCTTGCTTGCAATGGGTATATATTATATGTGTCAATCAGCTATGCTGAGATACATTGAGTTGTGAGCAATTATGTTTGGCCAGATGAAATTCTACAGTTAACCTTAATTATGACCAGATGTGTTTCAGTATAGCCTTTCAACCTATGAATTGCCCAGTATGCTCTCACTCGCATTTTTACTTCATCTCATTAATTGACTCAATAAGTAATCACAGACAACTATCTGTAATGTAACCATAATGAGGCAGATACTTACTAAGCTAAAAGGATATAGGCTAGGCTGTGGCTTTGCCTAACAATTTTAGAAGCCTGAAAGCCTGGTGTTCAGAAACACTGACTTATGTTCCTGAGTTACTCCAGTGGTTTAGATGCTACCTGTTACCTCCCAGCCAGCACAACAGTCACAGCTTCATTGAAGTGAGTAGTTGGTTTTGTTTGTGTCTACATTTGAATCGAATGAAGCTGGGGACAATAAATGATAGCTAAATACATCATACATTCCCATTTACTTTGGTAAAGACAAGGCAGAGGAAGAGCTTTGAATCAGATGCTGACTTTTGGCTCCCAGTACAGTCCCAAGGACACGTGTCTATGATGTAGTCCATGTATCACTGCAGGTCCTAGGGCTTTTGTTTTCCCTTTTTAGAAGAGCCCCTAGAATACTAGGAGCAGGAAAAGCAGGAAGATCCTTTGAAGAAGAGAGGAGTCAGGCTATTGAGACCTTTTCTCTGTCAATATAAGTTCTTGCCTTTTTCTTTTATATGTCTCCCAACCTCCTCTTTCCTAAACTTGCATTCCTCTAGTCATGATATATCTCACTGTAGGAAAAAAGGCAAAACTTTTACTGTTTACCCTGGAATCTTTGCTGAGTGGATTAAAGGTATGACAAAACACCTTACCCAGGGTGCATGCCATTGCCATGATTTATTTGATACGGGTATATTAAAGCTTGGTATTCCAATGCCAAATTTTATGCAGACATAATTTATAAGGCATATGGTTTGTTTATTAAAAAAATAATAAAATGAAGGCAACAATCTTAAAAATTCAAAGAATACTGATGACCAGTCTGCTCTCTACCACTGATACTGTCATCTCTATGTTGTGTGCCAAAGAGATTATTACTGGATAGGATTACTAAGGTAAAATCTTGTTGGACATATGTTTCATCTCTGTACCAATGAGGATGTAAAAATCAAAGCTTCCCTTTCTTAGAGAAGACTTTAAATATTGAAGGCAACATATTTTTGAAGTTTGTTGACCCAAAAGGCCTAGGAGAACAAGATTTAAACTGAAGAAGTGGAAGAAGGGGGGGATGAGGGCTGTGGAATGATGGTGCCTGTCCTGGGTTCATCAGTAGCAGTCATTTTTTCTCCTTCTTAGTAGCTGGTGCAGCACTGTGTTTTTGACTTTCGGCCTGGGGACAGTACTGATAAAGCCGATGTTTTCAGTTGCTGGTCAGAATGTTTACCCTGACCAAGGACTTTGTGAGTCTCACGCTCTGCCAGGGAGGAGGGGAAGCCGGGAGGAAGCAGGGACAGGACACCTGACCCAAACTAGCCAAAGAGGTATTCCATACCACAGCATGTCATGCCCGGGGATGTAACTGGGAGTTACCCAGAAGGGCAGCTCTTTGCTCTGTCGGGCTCTTTTTTGGCGGGTGGTATCGTATTCTCTTCCCTTGTTATTTCTCTTATCATTATTATTATTGGTGGTAGCAGTAGTGATTTGTGTTATACCTTAGTTACTGGACTGTTCTTATCTCAACCTGTGGGAGTTACATTCTTTCAATTCACCTCCCCATCCCTCGGGGGGGGGGGTGGTGGGGGAGTAGAAACTGCACGGCTGACTTGCCGACTGGCTTAAACCATGACAGTGCCAATTAATCCCTGGGTTAGGAAATGAAAAATGACATCACCTGCATATTTCTGACACCCACACCAACACACAGGGCTGAGAAATACAGCAAATTCAAACTTGTTGAAGTGAGAAAGTTAAGAGTAGTTTTAAAGGGACAGCTTTATCAAACATGCTATTTTAGAGGGGGGAAAAATAAAACATTTTGGTTGTGTTGTATGTTTGATGCTCATCCAAAGTTATTTTGCCTGGCTCCTGAAATAGTAAGCTGCTTGCCTTAGAGGGGATAATTTTCCCCACCTTTTTCTCATTATTTTCTTTACTCCCTATAACATCAAGCTCTTAAAAAAAAAAAAAAAAAAAAAAAAAAAAAAAAAAAAAAAAAATAGCTTAAAAGCTTTGAATGAGTGAGAACCTTGTCTTCAAGGACTTTTATAAATGGAAGGATTAGGGGTACACAAAAGAAATTAAGAAATTAAGGACAGGGCAACAAAGTGTCATTTATTATATTTCATATGTGCCATGTCATGTAAACTGTCCAGTGATCTTTGAATGTGATGAATATATGGTGATCATATTTCTCACTAAAAGCCAATGATCTTTCTCAAGGGGGTGAGGATAAATATCCTTTTGAAGGGAGATGGGAGATGATGGACACAGAATAGAAACTTTAAGCTGAAACTTTACATGTAAGGTAACTCTACCTTAAAAACTCATGAACTGTACTGGAAATAATGGACAACAACATGCCTAGATAGATGCCTGAATGGCCAGACCTTTTCCCAGATGTGTGGTCACTGCTAGTGAGGAACATCAGAGAGGAGGGAGAGAGCCCAATGCAGCCTCATGAGCATTTCAAAATCCCAGTACTCAATTTTAGAGAAGGAAAAAGGCTAATAATAATAATTACAGATAAAATGTAGTATGTTCCAGTAGCAGTGGTTTCCAAAATTAGAACAGGCTCCTTCTCCTGCAGTAAAACTCCTCAGGCAGCCGCTTAGAGCAGAGAAGCAAGTCAAGCATGGTGTGGGCAGCTGCCCTTCAAACCTCTCCATGCCCCATCACTCAGGCATCTCACATCCACCCTGACTGGTAGACAGCACCCCTGGGCTGTTGTTGGCCTCTGGCAGCTCCCACAGCCCTGCCTGATACCCATCATACCTGGCTGAGCTTTCTCCACCCTGGGCAGGGCCTGCTGCTGCCCACTGTCCCCAGTGTGTTTGCTAATCATGATCAAGCTAATTTCCAGCACTGTGTTATGATTACAGACAAAGGGAAGCAATTTGTCCCTCAGGAGGTGAGTCCTCTGAGCATCTTTGCACAGTAACCTCAGTGAGCAGCTCTGGAAGCACAAGGTTACTGCACTAGCTTCATATGCAACCCAGCACTATGTACTTTCATACTTAATATGCAGATCTAATTGCTTGCCTGCATTTTGATTACCTTCTCTTCCTGGAATTTGCTCTTGTGTGGTTAATCCTAGTGAACTTCATAGCATGAACTTGGTGGCTTTTACTTTCTTATTCTTTCTTATTTCTGCAGTTTGTGTCCAAGACCTATGTCAAAACTTTTTGTAAGGAGCAGGATTAATACTATAGAGGTATTTTAAGAAAAAACCAAATCGCTTCAGTTGTCTTTCCTCTTTTTTTTTTTTTTTTTAACCTCAGGACTGTTACTTTTGCTGAACTAGAAGATCACACATTTGGTCAGTCCACAAGTAACACTTGACATTTAGCCTCCAGCCAGCAGCATCCTCAACCCTTTGTACCTAATACTAGCTTCAAGAATGGCTCATAGGTAATTCTTTTTAAGAGAAAGACTACTCTTTATTTCTGGGTGTAAATGTGAAGAGATTCGACTAACTACTTCCCTGTCTCAAACTGCTAAACACAACCCACACAAATGCATTTTCCTGTAAGTGCCTCTATTTTCCTTGCTCTCCCCCTCATTGTTCTTCTTTTCCTATTATCCACCTCCCCAGCAATAACATGCAAGAAATTTGTTTGCTTTTTTTGGCATGGTAAATGTCTACTTTAAATGCCTCCTTGTCTAAGGATTAAAAAAAATTAAATGAAAAATAGCCACAGAACAAACTAATGTCCCTTCCTAAATATAAAATAAAAGCTGCCTTATTTTCAGACTTTGCAGCAGCTCATGCGTCATTTTCATCATTTCTTTCTCTCTGGATGAGTGAGAGGCAGTAAGAGCAGGTGAGAAAAACTTTTTTTGTTCCTCTTGTAAAATACATATTCAGAGCTTTCCCTAACCTGATTTTTTTTCTATATTAAATTATCCATGCCTAAAGCTAAAATGGAACCTCAATAACCCGATATTTTTTCAACTTGCAGTAAAATGTATACCTGTGATTAGACTGATAAAATAACATCAAAAACATGATACATGGAGGCTCCAATTTTTAATTATTTTAATGATTGTTAGATTTGCAGCACATGGCAGCAAACTGAGGGAATCTGAGCTTCCAGAGATGGTTGAGGTCAGGCTGTGAAGTAGGGCAATTTGGTTAAAATTGAAAGATCCCTTTACTCCAATGGCAAAGGGAAAGAATTAACTCAAGAATTGATTTTGGGCAGTAGCAAGCCCATTTGGTACCTTGCATAAGTCACACGGGGTCTGATTCCAGCTCACTCAGATCAGCAGAAAATGTCCCAGTGACTCCAAGGACAGTAGACCCAGCCATTTATTTTTTTCAATTTCTTGGGCCCTTCATGACTAAAAGGATTATTTTTTTTTTTTTTTTTCCCCAAATATCCTCCAGCAAGCAGACACCACAAGATGAGATTTGAGCCTCTGCTCTGAAGACCTAATTTCCCCCAAATGACAAGTAATACCTTGTCCTGGTTTTGGCTGGCATAGAGTTAATTTTTCTTCCTAGTGGCTGATGCAGTGCTGTGTTTTGTCTTTAGACTGAGAACAATGTTGATAACACACCGATGTTTTAGTTGTTGCTCAGTAGCGCTTACCCTGGTCAAGGACTTTTCAGTCTCTCATGCTCTGCCAGTGAGGAGAGGCACAAGAAGCTAGGAGGAAGCAGAGACAGGACACCTGATCCAAACTGGCCAAAAGGGTATTCCATATCACAGCACATCATGCACAGTATATAAACTGGGGGGGGGGGGAGTTACCTGGAAGGAACTGATCTCAGCTCGGTTTGGGCTGGGTATCAGTCGGCTGGTGGTGAACAATTGTATTGGGCATCACTGTTCTCTACGTTTTTTTTTCCCCTCACACCTTTTAGTTTTGTATTATCTCCCCTTGTTATTTCCCTTATCATTATCAGTAGTATTAATATTATATCGTACTTTAGTTATGGGACTGTTCTTATCTTAACCCACGGGCTTTACATTCTTGCAGATCTCCTTCCCATCCCATCTGGGGTAGGGGGAAAGAAGTGGGGTGAATGAGTGGTTGTGTGGGACTGAGTTACTGCTGGATTCAAACCATGGTATACCTTTACAGCACAGCAGCATTTATGGCAGGTATCACCCCAGTGAACATAGGCAATACTTCATTCTGGTTTCCGTATGTTTCTTCATATGAGGTTTTGTTAGCCAATGTATTAGAATAGTGGAAACTTCTAATTGGGTTGAAGAATTCTAAACAAAACATTCTGTATCTTAAATATTTGACTTTCATCTTAAAGTGCCTGAAAAAAGTGAATGTTTAGTGCATGCTACCACAACTGCTTTGTATTTTTTCAAAAGCTTTTTCAGAATGTAAACATAATCTGCTGAATTTCTCTAAACATACTATGACCCCAGGAGAAGAAAGCATTAATATGTACAATGAATGCTCTTGAAATCCATTCTTCTATCCTCTCAGCTGTGACAAAGAGAGTATTCACGGAATCTGCTAGCCGATGTACATTATAGCAATGTTATTTGTCTTTGGGGACCTTTGGTTGTTGTTCCAAGTGTAACGAGCGAGCACATCTGTAAATGGCATGGTTGTGCTGTGCTGGCAGGTTTGTTATTGCACTCCTGTATGCCAGCTCCAGAGGTGGTACCACGCGCTGTAGTAACGTAGAGATGCTGCTTTAGTCTGAGTGCTGTGTATAACTCTTCCCTCTTAGCTCTAGCCTGTGGTAGTTAAATTAGCTATTTGCTGTCTAAACCATAACCCCATCTCCTGCTTCTGCCTTAGACTCCCCTAGAATGCAGCCTGACCTGTGCATGAGCTTCTTGCTTGAACCTTTGTCCCAGCTTACCATCAGCCCTGCACAGGCCTGATCCCTCTGTGTTAAGACGTGCACCACCTTTCTTCACAAACCAGCCATTAAAAAGAAAACTTTTCCTACTTCTCTCAAAGACTGCTAATGTCTCTAGTTGAAGAGCTGGAATAAATTCTTATTCTTCCAACACACAGTTATCAATTAGCACTGGTGCTTAATCTGAATGTTTGAAAGCCTGATAGATTTATTAGTAGTAAAAACATCAGGTGGCTATCATTTCTGGATACTCTAAAATTCAATTTGAATTCTATTTGACTGTCTTCAATTTCTATTGAAAATTATTCTGCATATGTTTTTGTTAAACTGTGTTTCTTTTTCCTGATGTTATAAAGTTAGGTGCAAATTTGTTCCATGGATGGTCCGGATAAAATGGGGAATGTGGTCATACCTCCAGTTCTGCTGTAGACAATGCTTACTACTAATGTAAGATCCAAAAAGACTGAAGAAAATATCTCTCCACAAAAATGAATAAATAAATAATCTCCTGAGTCAAAAAGATCAAAAAGATGAGAGATTCAAAAGTCAGGTCTTTTGCAGGACTCCAATACTGGACAGTCAAACCCCACAATTTTCATTTAAGAACTGCAGCTTAATCTCCTGGCTTGTCAGCTTTTTTAAGGGCTTTATTCTACATGGGTCATGAGCTGCAGGCTTCAGTACAGGGCAGCACAGAAACTACCTTTAGCTGCTTTTAAATCACATACATAGCATCAGGACAGTAGTAGTAGAGAGATGCACAGAAGAAAAAGTGTACAAATCCATTGCTTTTGCCCTCCCAGTTCTGATTTCCTACAGTGGTTTTGTAGTTTCCTACATGTTTTATGAGCAATGAATTTAAAGTCTCTGAATCACACTGAATTTGGAGCTAAGCAGCACCATGACTTTGTCACATTCCTCCAAACTCCCTTACTCTACTGTTTTACAGAAGTCTGACCACTAGAATTCCAGTTCTCATTCTTAGAACTTAAAACACACCGTAATTTTAATGGGAACAGGGAAGAGCAAACAAAAATCCTGCTCTTAGAACGCACACTATCTGTGTGCATTACTATTTCTATTCTGGTAAATATTTTAAAATTGAATATTATTTGCATTTTAAAAAACCCAACCAAACAACAAAAAAAACAACAATAAATGAACCAAAGAAACTACTGCACTGACAGGTATATATATATATAGTATGGATCTTGTACATTGTATCATGTTAAAAATAGAAGCTACACTCACTTTATTAGAGAAAACACTGTTTTTGAAGTCTAAAGATTTAAAAGAATATCTTAAAAAATAATAAGTTAAAAGTGAGAAATGCTGAGAGTGAACAAATTATATTGTAAATTCCTATATTTATGCATCCCTGAGTAATTATATTCGGTCCCTCATCAGACTGGATGTGCTCCTCTGTTGTGCACTGTTCTGGACATTATGTTTATAAACTAATAAAGATAAATGGTGATAAAGAAGGAGAAGTAAAAATGGTAAAACAATGAAAGATGAGAGGTTTTATTTCCAAAATAAGGACCTGAATTTTAAAGCTAACTATACCTATTATAGATCAATAAAAGAGTAAATTAGATTTGATTCAGGTCCTGAAAGGGACTTTGGTCTTATTTAGCTAACTCCTGTGTCAGTCTGAGAAGCTTGAGCAGGCTGTTTGTGAGAATGAGAAGCTCTGAGCCAAAACAAGGGCATCAACTGCATGTATTGCCCTGTTTCTGTAGCCAATACTAGCACACAGGCACACTGGATCACCCAGAAAAGCGGAAAACCAGAAGAAAAATTGAGTGTGTGGGACTGTGACCATCCACAAAAAGTGCTGAAGTAAGTGTGGAATGAACTCCCAACGACAAGATCTTTGCAAGCCAACAAGCAGAGCTGTGCCAGGACTAAACCCAAGTTCTTGTGAAAAAACTATAAAAGAGTTCTTTAACAAAAAAAAAGAGAGCTATAATTGTGAAAAATCCAAATCTGTCTTATTGTATAAACTCATTTTTGTGTCAGATAATATTCAGGAATTATACACACATGAAATAGATGACTATATTTCATTAAACCTGAAACTTCTCTACACTTAATACTTAGGTCATTCCTCTGATCAAACACATTAACATTTGGAGCACATCCAGAACTACAAGATCAAAATCTGCACATCTTGGGCGATAACTCACACCTTGGTAAGCACCCTACCCATGCCAAGCCTCCATCCAGTAGCATAACTTTTTAAAGAAACAGACTAAAGAGCATTTATTCTTTCTGAACATAGTTCAACATTCTGGTATTTAATGATTTTTCACATAAAACATCTCTCTACAGTAATTAAATAACAATAATTTCAGACTCAGATGTGTATGAGGAACAATGCAAGGGTCAGTCTCCGTAACAATTTTGCTTTAAGATATATGCAAAAAATATATTTATCTTAGAAAGATTGAAAGAATAGCATATATATTTAGGTCTCACAGATCCAAAAAAAAAGTAAAAAGATATACGACTGCCATTAGTTATTTAACGATTGAAAGACAGCTAGAATTCTAAACTTGTTCAAAGCTAGAAATTTAGTGTTGGATGATTTTAGGGTTTTCCACTTTTTAAGTATGAAAGTCTGTGATATAATTACTTACTAGTGAAGACAGTCTTTGAAACACTTTTTTTTTCTTAATATCATTATTCTTACTAAACAAAAAACAAAAAACAAAAAAAAAAAAAAAAAACCAAACCAAAAACCAAAACCCCAAAACCCCAAAAAAAGAAGAGAGAAACACAAAAGAGAATATTCTCCAGAAAAGACATTTCTATAGATTTTAGATATTTCTCTACCCTGGACTTGCATTTCTGTCATGCAGTTGACATTCTCTTGATATGGAAAGATGAAAAGTCAAAACAACGGCGCTTAGAAATAGAACTTTTTTTTTACACTTTCGAATAACATTTAGTTTGGAGTTTCACAAGAACTTTCAATAAGAAGGTTCAAAAGCAGTTATGTGTCACAAAATACATCAGAGGACACAGAGTACTATATTTTTAGTACCCACAGAGGCATCGTCAGAGTAGGAGCTCTTCGTTCTTGCCTCTCAGTTTTCTAACCTCTTGATTGGGAGAGTGATTTTTAGCCATCGGGATGTTTTTAATGAGAAAGATGAAGTACAGCATTACTTTGAGAAAAATCAGATTTTTAAAAGTACACAGTGATACCATTTTTAAACCAAAATCTAGATAAAGACTGTTTTCTCAATTCATCCATATTCACAAGTTCTAAAGAATTATGTTTACTCCTGACATACAATTGAAAAGATAAACTTTTAATTGAGAACATGGAACAAAAAAGATTTAGTAATAAAAGTTACAAACAAAATATTTCAGCAGAATTTTCAATAATATTTTTTTTCCAGAGTCTTCTGTAAAAAAGCTGTTTACCCCTGATTGATTCCTGCTACTAATTATATCAAAATTTCCCAGGTAGTCTAAAAATATCAGTTGTATAACTTGATGTCAGTTATTTTAATTACATCCATAGAAACAGGGTTTTCTATTGATTTCTATGGCCTTTTTCATCTCGCTTTTTACCCTTCTTAATCAGCAGTAGTAGATGCTTGAGTCCAGAAAGACTAAGGACTCCCTCTAACAACTGTACTCAAAATAACCCAGCTATGAAGAGGAAAGTATACTCACAGTGCACATAACTGCATTTTTTCACCCTTGTATGGAGAGATTGGACACTACTTGCAATGCCTTGATGCCAGACCCCTCCTACTTTTGTCTCCTGCTGGGTACAGTCAAATAGACTTTGATCCCCTTGGTCCACAGTGACTGAAGCATGCAATTCACTGATCCAGCTGGAGTGAGTTGCATAATTAATTGTCAACACAGCATTAGTTTTGTAGGTCCACGATGACTTTTTTCCACTTGGTGAAACAGAAGTAAAGTTCCACTAGGGTTAAGTTAAAGATGAGCTAGCACTACAGGTCAGGATTATTAGCAGGCAAATTATTTGTCCTTTTTAATTATACTTTCTATCTAGAGGCTAATAGAAGCTTGATCCTGTGAGGCATTTAGACATTTGATAGAAGTTTTGAGGGCAAATTACACACCTAAGTTACCTGGCTTTCCATGACAGTGAGACAATTTATCTTTTTTTAACTTGCTGAAATACTTATTTCTATTTTTAACATGTCCAGCATACTTTGTTTCACATATTGAAGAGCAATAGCAAAATTAATTACACCACTGCTGCAGAGCATGTCAGATGACAGGGTAGTTACACTGACATTTTCTGAGAGTACTAATTACACCCACATGTACACATACATACAAGTGACTATTAAATTATGAAAAGAGTATTGTAACAGTTGATCTGTGGCTATATCAAATAGCTCACTTTTACTCTTTAGGAAAATAGTTGCTTGACAGAGGAGCAGTGATAAAACATTAGAAGAGAAGCAGCTGAAAATCCTCTGACTTTCCAAGCAGTTAAAATTTTGCAATTTTATAAAAATAGGATTAAAAAAAAAAAAAAGGCTTGGAAGAAATGACTAAATCACTCTGAATTTGATATATGCCTTTAAAATTCGTCTGATTCTCCCCACTTCCCCTCATAAATCAAACCCAAATACACAGATCCCAGAGATGAGGAGCAGGTGATAAAAGAGCCCAAACTTTTTTATATATATATATACTTCAGCAGATAACTAATTTCATGTTGAAAAGAATGGGTCATTTTTACTGGTAGTTTAGCCACATGGCTCCCAGGTACCAATTTTGTAAGGTATTATCCATTCTTGCTGTGGGTCATTTGTTTCCTATCCAAATTTTCTTGAGACTTATGAACTGATAAGCATGGATTTTCCATTTATGCTTTTGAGTGTATAATGATGATTAGACAGGTTATCTTTCCTTTAATCTGTAGAAGACATGACAGAGAATGCAGAAATTTTATCCTCTGTAATATGAAATAACTTTCCAATCGCAGCACCAGAGACATAGGCATTGATGACTTGTAAATTGTCTGTTTCCCACATTTCTCTAGGCCATCTGTAACTGCTAAAACTAATGTTGCAAGGCATGGATATTGTCTTAGAAACAGATGTACATTGTTTGAGATTTTCTGCAGAAAAGCCGATAGCTTGGATTTGTTTGAGAAATAAGTGCTTTGTGCTTGAACAGAAAACACCATTTGCCTTGTTAATCTTGATACTAGCATCTATCCCAATTACTTAAAATTATTTGTTTTTCTCAAATCTTGAATATCTGTTTTAAGTCTCTTGGCACAGATGTCCCAAATTTCTAGCCCTACATACTTAATATCAAAGCCATATTGATATCAAGAGTAGCAAGTTGTATACCCCTAACAGCCAATAGATAAGACCTGGATGTTACCAAGTCACAGGTGTCATTGAGACCCCAGGCTAAACAGGGACACAAGAGCCCTCATGCTACAACCATGGTAATCCCCTAAGTACAGCCCAAATCAGAAATCTCAGATGGATTAAAACTATCAGGTTTTCTACTTTTCTATCTATACATGTGTGTGTCAAGCATGTATAGAGAGGGTGGCTGCTGCATAAGATGGGACATTTGCTGAGCTATTGTAAGGCAGTGATGTGCAATTCTGGTACTGAGGACAGGGCCTGAGAATTAAATTCTTCTTGGTCAAGGGAAAGCAGTGTTCAAACCTCAAACAAGGGAAGATAAAAAAAAACAAACCAAAAAACAACAAAAACTCAAGAGAGAGCAGAGGAAAGTAGTGCAAAGCTGTGCAAGGCTGAGAAAGTATTCTGTTTCTGTGATCAGTGTGTTTAATCACACAGCTTTAGAGAATTAAATAATATTCAGTATGCTTAGAGCACTGAATAGAAAGTCGTATCAAGTTTATTCTATAGTACTGGACTTGGTATGTCACTATGTATGGAAATGTATTTGAGCTACATGAAGGCTGATGCCTTATACTTTTTAATAAAGTTGAGGACAGATTACAAACATTTGCTTTCAGCCTCAGGTTGCAGTGGATGGAAGTTATTTCCTTTCAAGTACTCAATAATTTGCACTTTTTGTAGTTACAATGAGATAATGTAAAAAGCTTTGAATATGACATAATGTGAAATGGCAAAGTATTAAACTATATCACCTGAAAAAAAATGTCATTGAATATATAAGAAATAGGTCACTAGAACTAAATGGATCAACACAATTATATCCAAAATGCCCATTTGGTACCAATCTTCAAGTGAAGAGTAGACTGGATGTTTGCTCCTTTAATTACAGTTTCTTGGAAAGTTCTAACATTTTTTAACCCAACATTCATGGTTCCCATCTGTGCTATTGAAACAAATAAAAAGGATTTACATCCTTCTTTTTTTAATGCTGCAAAAGTGTTAGCATTGGATATATCCCATCACTCACAGTTGTAAGAACAGTGATCATTGGTGACCCTTTGGCTAACTGTGTCTATATTTATGGGGTAAAGCAAACTCTGACAGAGCTGCTAACTCAAGATCTAACTCATCTACAGCTGCTTTCTTCTGGCCAATCCTCCTCAGCCATCAGGTCTCTCCACCTCCCCAATGCTCCAGACCCTGAGCATATGATTTCCTCCTTGTTTCAGAGCAAGCACAGTCAGCAGCAAGGAAGGACGCTGCATGGGCTCAATTGCACAGGATGGGCAGCATCCTGGGAGGAGTGCACTTTAGAGCACCCTCTATATAATAGTAGAAGTGAGACAAGTGAAGATATCTGTCAGGAGCTCAGCTATTGGCCCGGTGAAACTAGTGGAAAGCTCAGATTGCCACATTAGTAATGGGATAAAGGCAAGAAGTACCTAGGTTACAGGAATAATATGACATTGTTACTCACTAAAGGCTACAGATCCCTTGAGGCTCCAACTATTTTGAGACATTTGATATGAGCTGTACCCAGTCTATCTGAAACACAAAAAGCTTAAAGGCACAACTCCCTCTTTAGGCAACTGTTTTGTTTTGGGGCTTTGCTTTTTAATATTGCATATGCTTTAATTTCTTAATTGCAACCAGTGTTGATTGTATAACTTCTTAAGAGAGCTTCTGAATTCTGCAAAGAAAGAAAGAAGCAGCTTTCAGAAAGCAGTTTAAAAATCTTTATCTCGGTGGCCATGGCATCCTCCCACCACAAAGCTTTCCAAACACAAATATGTGCATTATATGATGTCTCAGAAGACGCATGTCAGCTTTGAGGGCTGGTTCTTGAGTGTTAAGGAGCTTGTACAGCAGATGTAGGGAACTATATAAAGTCAGTTGATTCCTGTACAGTGTCATGACTGTAAAATCCTCCACGAGAAGCAATGTGGAAAGCAGCTGCATTTGTGTATTCATTGTGCTTGCTATGACAAATGACAGTTTTATGGTTAAATGCACTTAAATGGAAGGTTAAGTTTCATCTCCCCTGTCTGCCCTAGACTTCATGCATCACCTCAGGTAAATCTAAGAGCCAAATAGTACCTTAAACAATAGATTTATTTTCCCTTGTCTTGTATTTCCAACTGTCCTGTTGGCAGTCATTTTTTCTCCCTTAGTAGCTGGTGCAGTCTGTGGTTTTGACTTTCAGCCTGGGAACAGCGCTGATAAAACCAACGTTTGTAGTTGCTGGTCAGAATGTTTAGTCTGACCAAGGACTTTCTGAGCCTCATGCTCTGCCAGGGAGGAGGGGAAGCTGGGAGGAAGCAGGAACAGGACACCTGACCCAAACTAGCCAAAGAGGTATTCCATACCACAGCACATCATGCCCAGGATGTAAACTGGGAATTAACCAGAAGGGCTAGTTCACTGCTGGGTGGGGGTGAGTTATCGGTCGGCGGGTGGTGAGGTGTTGTATTCTCTTCCCTTGTTATTTCCTTTATCATTATTATTATTGGTGGTAGCAGTAGTGATTTGTGTTATACCTTAGTTACTGGACTGTTCTTATCTCAACCCGTGGGAGTTACATTCTTTTGATTCTCCTTCCCATCCCTCTGGGAGTAGGGGGAGGGAAAGAAGGGGCGGAGTGAGAGAGAGACTGTGTGGCTGACTGGATTTAAACCACGACACCCACACAGGTGTAATAGCAATTCTTCCCAACAGTTCTCTTTATATTAGGCACTTATGCCCGGAGGTTTCCTTGGGGCTTGGAGCAATGGGAAGCCTGAAGTCAGGCAGAAACTCTGAAAGCTGTAGCAAAAGCACAACCAACAGTACATAAAATAGGCAATAAATGAGTGCAGTCCTAGTGCAAGTGAGAGACAGGATGTCTTTCAGTGAAAGACAGACAACATCAGACCGCATTGTCAGATGGTGTCCTGGTTTAGCAGTAGCAGTCATTTTTTCTACTGGTGCAGTGCTGTGTTTTGACTTTTGGCCTGGGAATAATACTGATAAAGCCGATGTTTTCAGTTGCTGGTCAGAATGTTTACCCTGACCAAGGACTTTGTGAGTCTCATGCTCTGCCAGGGAGGAGGAGAAGCCGGGAGGAAGTGGGGACAGGACACCTGACCCAAACTAGCCAAAGAGGTATTCCATACCACAGCACGTCATGCCCAGGATGTAGAACGGAGAGTTCCCGGAAGGGCTGGATCATGGCAGGGTGGGGGTGAGGTACCGGTCGGTGAGCAGTTGTATTCTCTTGCTTGTTATTTCCTTTATCATTATTATTATTGGTGGTAGCAGTAGTGGTTTGTGTTATACCTTAGTTATTAAACTGTTCTTATCTCAACCAGTGGGAGCTGCATTCTTTCGATTCTCCTCCCCATCCCTCTGGGAAGAAAGGTGGGGGGGGAAGTGGACTTCGTGGTTCTGATTTACGGCCTGGGCTTAAACCATGACAGATGGGGATATGGATTCCCGTACGGGCAGCTGCGCAGAGTCATACAGGCTGAGAACAAACCTTCAGGAAAGTGCACTGAGGGGGTGTTCTCAGCAGGGCTTGCTGCTACTGGGCAACCTGGGAGAGCTTTCTGCCTTGGCAGTCAGGCACACCAGCCCAGCAGGCGAAGGCACAGGCTCAGCCATTGTGCTATAACATCTTCAAAACAAATCAGCAGAGGATGGAGACAGAAGGTGACCTCAGTGATTATGTGTAGCCCACACTGAGTGCCAAGGTTTTCCCAGCTAAACCGACAAAGCACTTTTGGTTTTATTGTTGACTTATATCTGCTGTATGGAAAACAATTATTTTATGTCCCCCAGAAAATGAAGAACTATATAGGTTAAATGCAAGAAGAATGGCCAGGAACAGTCACATTTCTTGGAGCTACTCATTCCTCTATGGATGAAATTATTTCAGAATTTAAGTGTGTGGGCTTTTTCCAGCACATTGAAAGATAAGACAGATGCTGGAAAATGATTGAGCTGAGGCTAGACTCCAAAACATGATTGTGTGAATGACGGAAGCTATATAATGCAGAGATATTACATGATTTATAGGTTGTGAAAAGAGAAGGGGTTTTGTGGAGTTTTGTACATTTAGCTCTGTGTACTAAAAGAAAGGATTTTTTTATCAGGCTGGTTGGTATACTTTAAATGGATGGTATTGTACCTTGAAAGTACTGTGCTATCCTTGTCTACTTAAATATATTGAAACTATGCTGTATTCCTTGTTACTCCCATCCTAGAGAGATGTTTTAGAAGCCTTGTATGTCCATTCTGCATGCACAGCTCTCAAGCAGATTTTGCTGCTTTACTGCTAACAGTTAACCAAGTGCCACATTTCTTCACTAATAATAGTAGCCACACTTTGGCATAGCTAATAGGAATCAGAAGACAAAAATCACATTCATAAGGAAAACTTAGCAGTCTTCAAATAACAGTACTTACCAAAAGAATAATAGAAGACATATAAAATAGAGGTATAATGCAAACAAAAGAAAAATATAATCCTGCTACAAAACAAGAATGTTTTCATCATTCATCATTGATATTCTATGTTATAAACAGCTTAGGCGGGAGGAGAGAGTCCTGAGTCAGTATTTCCCATGTTTTTTCTCTGCTGAAGTCCCTTAGAAGTGTAATAAAAAAAATTCAGGGTGGCTTATACCTCTCCCTGGCATATGCTTCCATTTCTCCTTTTTTCTGCTTTCCCCCTCTTTTTTTTTTTTTTTTTCTTTATTCTTTATGTCTGCTTTTAACTTCTCTCATGCTCTCATTCCTCTTCCTCCATCTCCCTTGTACAGCTATTTTCTTGCTGGCAATTTTCTTGTTCCCTTCCCCAATATACTTATTTTGTTAGGTATATTCTCTTCTCCTGTGTTTTTTTCAGAGATGTTGGAGATGTAGACAGTCCTGATAAAACTTGGGGCTGAACTGCTTATTGTTAGGAACAAAGTGGAAGAAAGCTAAAGAGAAGAGGAACAGCTGCCTGAAATCTCAGTCTTTCACCCCTCCATATCAGCTGCTTCTGCAGGAGTGTGCCCTGGGGCAAAAGGATGAGCAGAATTCACTGTGAGGGAGGGGAAGGATGTGAGAAGCCCACACTTACATCCAGATTTAGATCTAGGGGCTTTTCACAGATCTAAATTGTGAACTACCCATGAGTGGGCTCCTAGTCAAAAGAGGCACTAGTTGCTCAGGTTGAGAATTTAGAGCATTTTGAACATTTTCCAGACACACCTCTCTCCAGGCTAATTATCTCACATTTTTCACCCAGAGATGAAGATCACTTGATGCACTGAGCTATTATCCAAGGATTTAGGGGATTGGATTGATAATTGCTCCATTTTGAATACCAGCTGCTATTCTTCCCAATTATGCTAAGAAATTTTAAGCCTTAAGAGAGCCTTAAAGAAACAAAACTCACCAAATTTGTAGGGGACTGCATAATTCAGAGGCTTTGACAGACACCAGTTGAATCTAGCTTTTGTATGCTGCAGCTCCCATGATCCAGGGTTAATCAGCCAGAACTCAGGCAGAGAATGAAGTAAGCCTTTAGAAAGCCCCTACAAAGCAGAAATTACCAATCAACCAACTTTTCTTTCAGCTCTTCAGCTCATCAATATTTCTGAGGCTTTAAGAGTTATCCTGCTTTAATAAAAATGCAAAGCTATTAATAGACATCTCCATTAGGAAATTCTTTCTACTGATTCAATTTCTTAATCCAATAGATTTACAAGAGTCTTCAGAAGAGCAGGTATAGCTTGATCAATCTAAGACTCGTATTTTTTAAAACAGAAATTATGCAAAGTGGAAAAGTAGACAAACATTTGTCCACTGAGGCAAATAAACAGCAGAAAAAAAAATCAATTCATATTTCATTGGTCTTTGGAGAAGCCACCCCTATGTCCAGAGCCAAGCAGTGCAAATATGAATGTGTATTTATGCAGGTAGTTGCTGATGTCAAAAAACATCAGTGTCCTCAAGGTGGACCTCAGACCAGAGCATATTGCATCACTATCCACTGGCTGTTGACAGCTCTGGTGACATGATATTATAGCAATAGATGAAGAAAAATATTCAGTACATGATCTACTTGTTTGCAGTAAAACGGTTAAGTTTTGTGAGTTTGACTGCACATTTGTCATGTGATAATTTGATTGGAAATTAATAGGATTATTTTTGACTGGCTGTAGTTAATGGCGTTGCCTGTTCAGCTTTTATAAAAATCTCCAGAATTTAGGAATATTTATCTAAGTCACCATAAAAGTATAGAAATTGATGTAATAGAAATTGATAGTAAAATTACAGACAGCTGGGTACAGGATGAAATGAAACAAATTTACCCAAACCCACGATCTTGGGAAAACATAAATGCCAAATTAAGTATCTTAGGCTAACAGTTTAAATGATCCAATTTAACACTAGTAAAGGTACTTTAGACCCAAGTCCTGTTTGATTTATACTGTATGAGTATGCAGAGGAAAACATCTGCTGACAGCCTGGGCCAAACAGGGATACCGAGGGGACAAGCAGCTTGGACCACTGCATTTTTCCATATCCATTTCACATATTCTTAACAGTTGTTGATGAAAATTTCATGGGAGTAAATTACCAAGGCACAACTGATTTTTGTCCTGGAAAATTGTTGAAGGACAACATTTATAATGGATAAGCATACATAAGAACAATTTTTTTTTTTTTTTTTTGGCTTTGTTGGACAAAGAAGCAGCACTGAGGCATTACATAACCCTGAAAGATTTTGGTTTCAGGTGATGACAGCTATGGCAAGCATGGGCTCCACTACTATCCACAAGGGAGTGTACAAGCAGCAGTAGGCTAGACTTCGTGATTTCTTTCAACAGACCATTTGGTGTCTGAGATGCTGAAACTGCAAACATGAGAGCAGGGGAGGGGACACTGGAAAAGGTAACTTAGTCTGAATAGCATTAAAATGGAGTAAAGGTGGCAGCTCATCTGCATTAGGAAAGACAGCATTAGGCACACATTCCTCTCTCCTTCTTTCAGGTGGTGGCCATGGGCAGGGGAGCACCTGTACTGCTGGGCTGTGCATGACCCCTGCAAGGTGCATCCAGTGCATCATTCATCTCCCAAAGAATTCACTCCAGGAGGAATAACTCTTTTACATAGCAAGCAATTCAACCTGATATTTTATTTATTTATGTGTGTAAGCCAATGTAAGAAAGACCTAGCACCTACAGTTGGAGACACCCTGAGACAAGGATCAAGTCTCTTTTCTATTTCTCATTGCCTCTTTGGCCACAAAGAAAATCTAACTACAGAAAATCAATACAGATTTAAAGAATCTTATTAATAAGAAGATGATATTTGTTTTTTCTTGTCTATGACTATTTTGATTGTCATTGTCTCATGGCTAGGATTGGCCTAACAAGTTTTAATATTTCTAATTGTTTTCTGTTATGCGTGGAAAGCTAGAGGTTATTTTAACTTACATGTTTGTATAACTGCCTCATGGTCGCATCTCTGTATGAAAGTGATGATTCAGAAATTTTTTTGTCATATCAAAGGTATTCTTTAGAAGTAGATTTCATCAAAAAGTGCCTATTTTTTGTCCCTTGGTGTTCTTTGGATATTGGCTAGTGCATTAAATGTAATGTGTATATGTTTTACATAGTGATGCCACTTAGTGAATTTTATTTAATGGTTGTTTCAGGATATGTTTCTTCAATTCATATAAATCTTCCATTCCTACAAGCAGAATCAAAGAAAAGGAAGCAATTTTGTTTCAAGGTTTGAAAGCTTTGTTGCACAAATTTACAATATGTGGCTAGGAAACTAAAGTCAAAGAAATACAAACAAAATTGTTATATGGCATACCTCAAAAGATTCCATCAATTGTTCTGAAAAGCAAAATAACTGAATATGACTGTAACCCATAAAGAATGATGATGCTGTAACTTTCACACAAGGCACAGTTCCCAAAGATCCTTAACTCTTCTTGCCATATGTAAACATTTTATACCTTTTTCCCTGTATTCATGAGGTTTATCATAGAATCATAGAATAGTTAGGGTTGGAAAGGACCTTAAGATCATCTAGTTCCAACCCCCCTGCCATGGGCAGGGACACCTCACACTAAACCATGCCACACAAGGCTCTGTCCAACCTGGCCTTGAACACCACCAAGGATGGAGCATTCACAACTTCCCTGGGCAACCCATTCCAGTGCCTCACCACCCTCACAGTAAAGAATTTCTTCCTTATATCCAATCTAAACTTCCCCTGTTTAAGTTTTAACCCGTTACCCCTTGTCCTGTCACTACAGTCCCTGATGAATAGTTCATTCCCAGCATCCTTGTAGGCCCCCTTCAGATACTGGAAGGCTGCTATGAGGTCTCCATGCAGCCTTCTCTTCTCCAGGCTGAACAGCCCCAACTTTCTCAGCCTATCTTTTTGAGGACTTTCCTGACAAGTGTCAAGCTGGAAGAGCTCTTCCTGTGGGAATTCAAGCAGTGAGGAGAAGAAAGATTAAGCCAGGAAAGTTCACATCATGAAGGGAGACACTCATTAAGCACAAATAAACAGGACCTGGGAGATAGAAAGCGTCCCCCTTGACCAGATGAAAGAATAATGGAAAAGACAGATACTTAAGTGCAAAGCCAGGAATGAGTGAGGGGCACCTATGTTTGCTTTAAACTGAAAGGTGTGCTTCAGCTGATCACCACAGGACCAGACTAGAACTTGCCCAAAGGAAAATCTCCTTAAACATGTAGTGTGTGGATGTCATCCAGCAGCTGTACTCTGCAGATTTGGTCCTTTGAGCTGTACTCATTTGCTAATGTCAGAATAGTCTATGAGACCAGGACTTTTTGGGATACAGGCCTGGGAGAAGACCAAAAGTCTGCAGGCTGGAACTTAGCTGACTAAGATACCTGGAAGGGTAATGCCTGATGAAGCATCAAAATAACTACGCGAAGGCTTGATCCCTCTTCAGCCAGGGGAAATAAATAAGATATGGTTGAGGAACTAGAGTGAAAGGAAAGAGTTGATGACCTGGCAGAAAGTGGAAGAGGGAACTGTAGGGGAAGGGTGAAACTAAAGAGGACTCACAGACATTATAGCTTGAAACTGTGCATATGCTTTATGTCATAACAGGAGTTTTATCAAACATTTGCTTTGATGGGAAAGCAAGATAATGTCTCTCCAAAATCTCTTGCCCTGTAATGAGATTTGTTTAAAGTGTTTTTGAAATAATGCTGAAAATGCTTTAAGTTTCGCAGCTACCAAATTAAAGCTTAGGGAGTTAAACTCACAGCCTATTAAAATTCAGTTTAGCATGCACATTTTAACACAGATGTTTCAATAAAAGGGGTTTCCATGTAATTATCTAATGACTTGCTATGTCAGTCATGATAAGTCTCAGGTTTGTAACTTGCTCCTGAGAATTAAACAGAAAATAAATATACTAGTTTTTACCTGCTGCCCTTCCCATTTGAGCTGAAAGCAGTAAATAGTCTCATGGATGTATCTGATTTGATTTTCATTGCTGAGAAAGTAAATCCTGTGAGTGACAAAATTAGGCAAAAAGATGTGCTATTTTATTTTCATTCAGTCAATTTTATACCATGTTGGATGAGAATAGACTGCCATATTTTCAATTTAACTGCATTCCTCAGTTTCTCCACTCCCAAATATTTTCATCCAAAGGGATAAAAATGGTTACAGATCTGCAGATGTGGGCATTTCATACCTGAACATTACTTGACTGAGCAATAGGATAATGGGATTCTTCCCCCATGTCAAATCTCAGTATGAACAAATGTTTCCAAGGAAACCAAGATGCTTGCAAGAATCAGCTGAGAAGAAATAAAGCAAGTCAGGTAGCACCCAATCAGACACACACAAGAGGAGCCAACAGCAGTGTTTGAGAGAAGTAGCTTAACCAGGAGACAAGCTAAAGTTTCAGGAAGCTGCATGGGGATAAACTGAGACTGAAGAGTAGATTCTTCTGTCTTCAGCATCCAGTAATGTGCACAAGATGTTGAAGAGCTACTTTGGCCATCACCTTCACTTGTGATGCCAGGACAACCCTAAACTCAGGCCATGACCTCCTGCAACAAGGCAGAGCTTACCCTGTCTGGCCCGGGTAGGCTCTGACTGTATTCCAGACTGCGACTGTATTCCAGACTGCAGAGCTATGCTGCTAGCTGGTTAACTGATGGGCAGAGAAGGAGGATTTGGCATACACCAGGACCACAAGGAGTAATACCCCTGTGGTTTACTGTTTTATGATAGCTCCATCTGTCACATCCCATCAGTCTGTTATTAGAGGTGCCAATGCAACTAAAGCAGCAAAAAAGTATGGCCTGTTTCCTACTAAGTCTCTGTTTCCTCCATCATCTCTATTACTGCTGGTGGTAGCACAAAGGCTCTTTCCTCACAGTGAGAAAAGATTTCTGTAAGTAATCAAGGTATTTTCTGAAAAGTTTGTAAAAATTGAGAGTTCTGCTTACAAGAGCAATTGAATTCTTGCACTGTTCCCATGACTAATCCTTACAGACTCCCAAATAGGCAGATTTATAGCAAAGACTGGAAAACAATTTACATATCCAGATTTCTTTTCAAAACTTTATTCATGTACTTACATGACAGCAATCAGGGACTCATTTTCAATCCCTCCCCTTTTGACATACAGATATGGCTCTGTACCTCACAGTCATTGCTATTGTTACTTGAGACCTTGCACAATTCTCAGCTGCATGCCTAGGGCAAGTTTAGAAATAAAAGCTGCTGGTTTTCTGAACAGCAGTCAGTGAGGCTTTCCTCTTCCAAGAGGGAGGATTCCTCATTGTAGACCCTCACTGCAGGATGTCTGGAGATGTCTCTATTTAAATTGAAACCCAGGCTTAATTACTATTGTGTTGCAATACTGAAACATACATATAAAAAGAAAGAACAGATTAAGTATTTTAACAAACAAAAAGAATATTAAGTGGAAACTTACTAAAAATATGAAGGTAACATTTATGTGATGCATCATCCAAAAATTGTAGGAATACTGTGCCAACAGAACCTTAGCAATATTGAGGAAGAAAAAAAAACTCAACAAAACCCCACAAAACCAGACCAAAACTCCCCCTCCCAAAAAAAAACCCACAAAAACCCCCCAACATTTGCATTTCCTTACCAAATAGTTTACAGTTATCAGAATTTTTTTGCTTTTCATAAAAAGCACATTAAAAGAAGAGCTCATTGTCATTGTGCTGTTGCAATACTCACACTAATGAGGCTGTCCATCTTTTCAAAGAGCTGCTTCTTTGAAGTAAGCTACAGTAAATTGTTTAGGGAATTCACCATTCAGTAGATCCCTCAAGTGCTGCATCCATCTTTCACTAACTAATAATGAAGCATTAATGAAAATGTTTCTATGTCTCCATGCGCCCACCAATTGAATGTGGTGCAGAAAAAATACAGCCTTTGGAAATTGTTATTTGTCTCACTTGCCAGACAAGCAGTAGAGAGAGTAATTCTTTACTGAGAATATTGGTAAAACAAGACCTTCATTTAGGGGATTCAGACTGCTAAGGATGATTCTTAAACTGACATTTAAGAATAACTGATTCTCAAATACCACATTAGCAATCAAGAAATCAAGAAATATAATTAGCTCAGCATGCTCTGCTTGAAACTTGTACTGTGGCTATCAGCTGCACCAAATGCCAGAAGAGGAGAAATGGAGCATTTGTTTTTCATTGAAATACATTATATTTTACTTTATTAAATGCATGAGAGCTTGAAACATTCATATTTCTGAGAAACTGCTGGAGCTAGCTTAGATCAGCGTGGATTTTCCTCCATTAACCAAGCAAATTCTGGGAAAGCAATCTGTCTTTTGTTTTGCTTGGTCTGTACTAAACTCATTGCCATAACATCGTGCAAGACAACTCGGCAGAAAGTATGGTAGGTTATTAATATGTTTTCATTTCATTTATGTACAGAAGTTACTGAGATCATGGTTTATATGCAATTGCATAATGCGTTGTCTGAATTGACCTTCTTATTCCAGAATTAAGTGCCGGGATGTCAAGCAAACAGACCATGAAAGCCAGTACTTCTGGACACAGATGGTAAAGCTTATGTGTAGCGAGAGAGGAATAATTGGATGCAAGGTAGTAAACATTTACTCAAATCCAGTCAACATTGGTAGTGCTTTAATTTAGCAGCTGCTTTGAAACTTATTTGAGTATACAGTGGTCTCAAATCACTGCAGAGTTGAAAGCTGCCACCCTTCCTGGATTTCTTAGCAAAGAAGATATGGATTAAATCCTGAATGTATTTGGGAATTGAATGATACTATATACTTGAAACTGATTGCTCCAGTATATAATGTCGGACAACAACTAGCTTCGACTGCACCTCTTCTACAAGCGGAAAGGGGCCTTAAGTTCTTAACTGTCCACCACTTTAGCACTTTCCACAAGTATATTTAATGCAGTTGGATTTGTAGAGAGAGATGAAGCATGAAATCACACTTCCTTAATTTGCTCAGTGCCAACACCACACTTTTCCCAGTACAGAATAAAAGGAAGTGACACCTTTCATGACCTTGACATCACTAAAGGCTCTGTCCCTGCAAAATCAAAAGGTTCCGTTACCCTGGGGAAGCAAGTCACTGATCTGTTGCTGATAAAGCCTTACCTCAGTCAACAGGCACTTAAAGCCACTGGCAGTGTGAGAAGTCTGTTGATTGATAAAGAATTCATAGGCAGAGACTGACAAGTTTTCTAGAAGAGGCAAGAAGAAATTTGAAATGTGCTGGATGGAGAAGAGCAACATAAAAAGTAAATGTGTGTTTCATGAGGAGGAGGAGAGCAGGGAGAGGAGTTACAGGGTCATGATGCTTTTAGACTGTGAGCCAGTATTCCTAAGTTCCATAGTCAGATAAATAGCAACTTATTAATTTTAAAATGCTGCTCTGAAATGTCACCTTCATCTCCATTGATCTCTATTACCAAACAAGTGCTTCACTGTCACTTGTGACAAAAGGTATTAGTCAATAAAAAGCTCCAAATAAACTTGAAGAAGACAAGCAAACTCTTCTCCCTTAGCTGCACACAATAACGTTATTAAAAAAGCATGAAAAAGTAGGGCACTGAAAAATAGCTTCTAAGACTGAAAGAAAAAATTTAAATATTGTATTCTACACCTGTCAGGATTATAAAAAATATTGTGGGTTTGGGTTGTTTGGTTTGGGTTTTTTTTGTCCTCTAGAAAGGATGTTTTTGTCTGGATGAGGAAATAGCCCAGTAAAATATTTTAAGCATATTCACTTTGATCCCAACATTACACTGGGGTAACTGGTACCTACAAATCTACTGCAAAGCTGAAATTTAACCAAGATGTTCCAAGGCTTAAGTTACATTTGAACCACTGAAACATCTTCAATGAAACACTGAGAAAGAATTGGTAGCTGGGAGACAGCAACCATACAGACTACTTCAGCAGCCTTTCAGACCTCACAGCCTCTATCGCCTCTTATGGAAATGTTCAAACACAATACGCCCTGGCATCTCTCTGGCTGCATGACCAACTATTCACCTAGGATGTAACCAGAATTATGCATTCCTCTGTATACTTACAGGCATACTCTGGATGACATTTTACAACAGGCAGCTCTCTGGCATATGCCTCAAAATGTATGTGCTCTCCCATTTCAAACCCAGGGATGCATTCATGTTTTGTACGACAGACAAAACTTGTATTTTGGGTGAGGCCGGGTCAAAGACTTGCTCATAGATCACACCCTGGAGCTCTGAGCTTGGGAAATGTATCACTAATGTTTAAGCAGCTGATGATGATCGGTGGGAGAGGGCATTGCTTATATTTACCCCATGGCTGTTCGGCAAGGTTAGTGCTCACTTTTCCGTCCCGATAATCTACTGTGATATTTATTCTTTCAGCAACAGACTTCGTGTTCATGCTCGAGATAGATACACAGTGTTGAGACATGTACATAGTGTTCATTCCAAAATAACTTCTCAGTAAATCCAAAGTGAGTCAGCTGTAGTGTGCAAGCACTTTTCACCATTTGCCTGCAGGTACAGCCACACAGGAAAAAGAACAGTTTTGAAGGCATTCTTGTCATCATTTAATATCCATGTGATGAGCTGAGAGCTGTAGCACTGCTGCAACCGCTAACATATCCATGAACTGCCATCGCATCTGTTTGTCAGAGCTTGGGTATTTCAGAAGCTGCCACCAAAGAGGACTCTCCAGGAAGTGATGTTTTTCTGTTCTTTCCTTAAATCTTAAACTGAAGGCAAACAATGGTGGCTGTAAATCCCCCTGATAGTTGCCCAGTCAGAGGGGCATCTCCATAGCAGTCTGAAGCAATCCTTTCTGTAACACAGCCTCAAGACTGCTTTTCTCTAATGACTGACACATTTTTCATGGCAGAAGAAAAGAAACAGAGGCAAGAGGGAAGATGTGCATGTACTGGCTCCACATCAGCCAGTACGATGCAAAGGAAAGGCTCTAGGACCCCTGTGGGCCATTCCAAGCCGTTGTCCTATAGCTTTTAATAGTTATTTCCTGTGTTCTTACAGTCTCCAGCATAAATGCTGAACTACAGCTCCTGGTCCTTGTTTTCCATAAATATTAGAGTGGAAAATTAGCTGAATTTAATTACAGTTATCATGAAATAGCAAGCATTAATCTGATGCCAGTAGCAGCTGTATTTTGCTCTTTTGAAAGCAAGAAACTATTTAAAAACTATTTCATTAAAAGCAGAAAACTATTTTAAAAACAAAGTGAAAAGCATTCTATTTATAGAGTGGCATTATCCCAGTAAACACAAACACCTCAAAATAATAATATCCCTCTAATAGGATGCCTATTGTAGTAAGAGCCTCTCACAGGATCAAAAATCTAGAGAAACATTTAGCTGGATCTAAAATAGAGAGGGAAAAACAAAATATATCTGTTTTCTCATTTCTGCTATTTAGGCTGATGACATGTACTTTCTGTAGCGATGCCATCTAATTGCAAATCATAAAGTTCTTTAAATGTGCATAAATTGCCCTAATTCACACATCAGTTACTCCTTTGCACTGCAAGAAACATGTCAGTGCAAGGAGGATCAAGCCCTTTGTAGATAAAAAGCAGTTTGCTTTTGAGATCCTCTGCTCATTAGATTTTCCACTTTCCCTCCTCCTCGTGCCATGTGGGATCCATCTGGGATTAGATGTTGAAACACAAAAGTGCTGTGGGAAGTTCCCACCCACAATCCCTGAGGACAGTGGGCAGCAAACCATGTCTCAAGGGTGGTTTAGAGGAATGGCTGCAGGTGATTGTGACTGCACTCAGAACCTTTTGTTGCCTGGCTCCTGCCAGAGCTTAGGGTTCTGTACCAGTCAAATTCTCCTGTATATTATTTGTATGCATAAAACTAAAAAGATATATAGCCACTGAAGAGATTCTGATTTAGGCACTCAAAGACACCACACACTGCATAGCATGTGGAAGATCAGTTAGTTATTCATTGTTAGTCAATGAATTATAATTTAGATCCCATTTTTACCTTTCTAGAAGCTGACAATCTCATCTTTTACAAGCATCCCTTCTAAGCTGAAGATGCAGTTGTTATGATACAATTATTGCTACTTATGATAAGACTACACACCAGACAGTGCAGCAATTTCATAAGGCTGTGTGACATCAGTTGTGAGAACCACCTGGGTAACTATGTCACACACAGTGGGAAACACATATTTACTGTACATCGTCATAAATGAAAATAATAAATGCACCTCACTCATAATACAAACATCATCAAGCACACAAACCCCCAAGACTTCTTGTCCTACATTCACTTGAGACAGTCTCATAGGTCCACTTGTCCATAGCCTGATGGAACGGTCGATGAGACTTTTAGAAGCATTTTAACAACCAGTTTATTTTCCTCAAAGCTGAAGTATACTATAAAATGTATCAAGGCAGGGTTGCAGTGCTTTACAGACGTGGAATCTGGGGCATGAGGCCAAGGTAAGATACAGCTTTGCATAACTCTTAAGTTATAAAGCAGTTTACACAGATTGCTTTTTTAACACTGGTACTTTAAACTCTCCTCCTGCCTTTCAAATGACTTCTGCTGCTTTCTAAGGCTTCTCAGGAGAAGCAGCCAAGTTGCAACATATTTCATAAGCACTGAGATACTAAAATGTGAAGCACCAGGTCTTTTCCTGTCCAAGATGAAAAAACTTCCTGTGATTCTTTACTATGGTGACATAGAAAAACATCATCAATGTCAGGCAAATAACTTGGAGCAATGTAAGCAATATAACCCCTTTCTCCCCCTTCTTCCACCCCCAAGCTAAAAGGTGAAGCTAAAATCATCCATTAGGAGATTATCCAAAATATTTATTCCTCCAGGCCACATTCTTGCATTAATAATTTTCTGTTTCTAACTCCTGACACACTGCAGTAAGCACCTTGCACTGGTTATTTCCTCCCTATTTTGACACCTCTTAAAGACAAGTTTGAGATACAGTCCTGTCCTCCCAAAATCCATTTTTTAGTTTCCATGTGTACTTCCTAAAGAACCCTAAGCACCACAGACACTTGCCCAGGACATACATGGGTTTGGCACGTAACAGAAAGCACATACAACAAAATGTACACAAATTTACAGACGTGCCTCTTGGCATTACAGTGCCAGGGAACCTGCCTATGTTGAGTTGCTTTTACATAGGGAAAGGGGACACAAAAAATCTCTGACTTCAAAGGCAAGAAGAAAAGAATATATGTACACACACACTGACTGCTTCCTTCACACTGCATCCCCTTCCTCTTTGCTACAAACAGCCCCATGCCTGCCTTCACCCCCATCATGGCAGAGTCTTTATCCAAAGCCCAGGTCCAAAGTCTTCAGAGCCTGAAAAGTTTAGGCAAATGTAACGGTGAGGAAGAGATGCTAAACAAGGACTACCCAAAAATGTACCTGTCTCATGATGCAAGTCCCACTGCCTCCTGTTTTTCTTGGACGACTCCCCAGGCAAATTCCCACAAGTAAAGCCTTATTTAGCAATAAGATAAATCACAATTGTCATTGACAAAAACCAAAATGGCTGATCATCTTTAAAGTAACCCCTCTGAATTCTAAAAATAGTGCCTAGGTCTTTGAGACTCTAAGTTTAAAATGTCATGTTGCATATACACAGAGAGACAGAACAGGTCCTTGAATGAATGAGTGCTGACAGCTTAAAAAAAAAAAAAAAGGCCAAAAATCAAGCTTTGGTTTTGGAGCCCACTGTGCATTGGAAACATTAACCTACTTTGAGTAAAGTTTGATAACTGAGCAGCAGAGAAAGAAAGCAGGGCATGCTAAAAGGAGTTGTATATAAGTTCTTTCTCATGCCTTTAGAGCTGTAGGGACTAAACACAAGGAGAAAAACACAACTGAAAATCTGGCTGCCATCCAAAACGCTAAAGCCTTTGAAAGAGCCCTGTGGTGAAAATGAAGCTACTTAACATTTTGATTTTTCCTACCTGTTCAGAAAAAAAAGACTAGCTTTAATTATAATTACTGGTCAAAAATTGGGGAAGTTTATGTGTGTGTGTGTGTGTGTGTGTGTACATTTTGGCACTGGTAACTGTAAAAACCTGCTTTAGATTGTTTGCAGGGTTTCGGATACCAGTTTGTGTTTACCATGAGGTACAAAAATTATTACTTATTGAAACGTATAATCCCTGTTAAGAATAGTACTGCTGACATTTCCATCTCATTCTGAGGATTTTTGACATTTCCTGAGTAGAAGAAGGGATAAATAAGTATGGACCCTGAAACACATTGAAAATTTTTATCATGACAAAAGACAAGCAATGCAGTGGAAAACAACTTTTAAGGCATCATTTTCCTGGTAAAGTTGCTCTCCTTTAAGGATTACTTTTTTACAACTCTGCAAAAAATGCTTCAAAAAAGGACTTTCCAACTGAGTATAAAGAAAACTTATATTCCTCTTTAACACAAATCCATCGACTTTTCACTTGCAGTTTGCCTCTTTATGCTAATTATCATATGCCCTCTATTATAGGAATAGATCCTTGCAGGGGATGCAATTAATGATGCAAAAGATACTTCCACCCATATTTCCTTTTTCCCTCCCAGAATTTCTAAGTTTTTGGTACTTTATATTTTTAAGCAAGCTTTTAAGTCAGAATGTGTGGCGTCATATTTTACAGAGCAGGAGTCTCTACCATATCCCACATAGCGGCTTATGAATTTCAAAGGCTTCTTTCCAGATAAACATCTAAAACTCTGGATCATTATTAAACTCACCCAGCCTCCTTTATTCTGGAAAGCAGAGGGCTGCATGTATGGATGCAGATTGTATCACAAGCTGTCAATAACTGAATCTCAGGCTGCTGATTTTAGACAGGTCAGAATTCACGTAGGGAAAAACATGCTCTCTTGATATTTCTATTTCAGAAAATTGAGATGTTTGCAGAACCAGAGAACACAGAATACCTCTCAGCCTTTACTAAACAACTCTGAAGCCCCTGAAATGCTTGCTTTAGGTTTGGAACAGTAGTCAGATATAAATGCTGATTGCTTTTTATTTAACCTACTCAGCTGAAAATAAACCTGCACTGAAGCTTTGTCTCTGCTCAAAATTACATTTCTATTTAGTGCATATACAACTTAAAGAAGTACAGTGATGAAAAGAAACAAAACAAAACTCAGAATGCTGTGCTCATCATTTCTCGGCATTTTAGACTGAGCCTAAAGAAGGAGTGCATTAATGGGCGAGGAGAAATGGTAGGCCAAAAATGATGGAAAGACTGAAAATTATTCTGAAGTCTGTGGTGAAAAAGTCAGTATTACAAACTATGCCATTGCCTGTACAATGGCTGAAATAAATGAAAAGGGACCTGTGTGAATCCATGCACAAAACGTTATAGCAGTGCAGACACCGAGATCTGCATCACATTCCCAACAGCCCCCACTTGCCTATGCATTAGCATGTCCACTTATATATAGCTATCACACAAAGTCCTTGGTAGGATTTTAATGGGAGGGGGACTTTTCTTTTTCTCTCTCCCTGTCCTCCCTCCCCCTGACATCTATGGGGTTTAAATCTCAAATACCTTTGGGCTTCTTTGGGAACTAAACAAACTGCACATGGGGTACAGGCTGCCTCTGCTCTACAGTATACAGTGCATAACATTTGATAGTGACTCCAGCGGGGCTAATCCCAGCAGAATCTACCAGATTTTCTGGTACTCCTTAACAAGAACATTTCTAATAGGATCACTGAGAGGTAAATGACCTAAACACAACACACATAGGATATGCTTTATGCTGTTTGTGTCACTCAAATTATCAACTCAAGTCTGTCCCTCATTTAGTGCTACCTCCTCCACAGCCTGTGTCAATGCCGTTTTTTTAATAAAGGCTGTCCTGAGCTTCCAGACATCCCCAGGTTTCTTCTGAGTGAATAATTGACTCTTATTTTCCGCTTTATGAAGTGACTGAGACATCAGGAGTGTTTTCAGATCATCTGCTGGAAAGGTGCTTTATTGGAGAGGAGTTTGCATACTGCTTTGCAAAGGAATCTGTAAAAATTCACCTACGCTTTCATTGCAATGACTAGATGCTTGACAGTGAGAGAGGAATGTTTCTTAGAGAGAAAAAAAAAAATCCCAATGAATGTTGAATAGACAATACTGTGGTGAATTTATCAACAGCCATACCACCAGTATAAAAAAACAATCCATAATAATGGAGATTGCAAAATGATTTCTCAAATAATATGGGGAATTAATCATAAAAGAAAGTCAGACTTTTCCTGGGAACTAAGTTTAATTCCACTTTAAGTTTTCATCTTTAATTGCTACTTCAGGGGTAAATGCTGCCTGACTCTTGGGAGAGCACTGTAGGCACCAAAAGCATATCTGAACAGAAATTTCAAACACCTGAGGGGTCCTTTTTCCTTTCTTCAAAATGGACTTCTCTTTCAAATGGTCTTTTCTGGGAAAAAAAAAAAAAAAAGAAAGAAAAAAGAAAAAAGAAAGAAAAGCAATATAATTTGTGGGGATTTTTTTTTAAATAACATTTAACAAAAAAGATTTAAAGTGAGAGGAGGTTTTTGCAATGTTTACGGGAAAACTCTTTCAAACAAAACTGAATAGGAAGAGAACAAACAGGGAGGCAGGAAGAGATAAGGACAAAAGCTCCAATTCTGTTAATTTTTTGTGCTAAGATGTAATTATTCTCCTGTACATGGGAAGAACAATGGGACACAGAGAACCTATACAGATAAATGCTGCAACTTACCTCTGTGCGTAGAGAGGACGTTGCAATGAGACTCACTTGGCAACAAATAATGCCAGGCTTGGCTGCTAGGGGAAAGCATTTGCAGGAGTGCAGCTGGGTGGGATGACGTGCAAAGGTGAGGGGTGCAAGATACTGGGAGCAGGCACCAGAGCAGTTCTGGGAAAGGAAATGTCATTGAAGCAGCAGGAGGGGATCAGATTCCCCAGTATTTAAACTCAGGGCAGCAGATGAGGCTTTTCTCCCCAGATATAATTATTGCTAAACTGTCCAGGTTTTCTTGAAAAGCTGGGAGGGCTCCATTCAGACAAATATGCATAGAAACAGCTCCACTGCCAAACATTTGTTAATTAGCTATCACGAAAAAAGATTAATTAAAATCAATCATCAGAAGTTAACTTCAAAAAACGCTTCTGCCAGCAAAAGCAAAATAGCCACCTTCCTGGATAGCTTAATATGCTTTCCTTTAGTCCAGTGTGGACTAGAGGCTTTAAGAGAAATTGAGATTAAAACAGTAAAGGTACAGAACCACCCAAATCCCCAAGTTTACAGAGACCAGAAGATGAGAAGAAAGGAGGTGATCAGGCCCCAAAGTATTCCCCTACTTCCTCTACAGTATTCCCCAAGGTGGTTTCAGCTTTTATATAAGTTTATCACTCTAGGGACAAACCAGAAACTGTCCCCAGCTGGAATTTCCCTAAAGAAGAGTGTCCAGGGCTTTCAGTCAAGCTCAGGAGATCAAGATGAAGAGGAGGTATGCTGTGACACAGATACACTCCTCAGAGTTCAGGGGCCAAGGATGGAGGTGAGCTCTGAGACCCATCTTTCCCCTTAGAGCTCCCATATGATTTATAACTGATACTTTAAAAGAATACCACTTCTAGCCCTGCCAAGAAATAACTCAAATTCAAATCACACAAAGTTGGGTTCATCCATCAAGAGAATACAGATCTATTACTTTTTCCCTCCTTGGCCTTGAAAATGACTCTGTTCAGCCTACTTAAAATATCTTGTTCATGCCAAGCTATGCGCAGAGGCTTTATGCAAGATCAGGATTGGAGCCAAAAGTTTTTCTCTAAGTAGCACTCTACCAGAGTTTCAAATCACTTCAAAATGATATTTTCCTGTCTGCCTTCCAGGGCCCAGAGCAGCCAGAGCCCACAACGTGGATCAGCAGAGCATTCATCTGGTTCAGGCTGCTTGTGACCAGTGACAGAATAGAGGCAATGGGGACAAACTGGCACATGAGAAACTCCTGAACACAAAAGAAACCTCACTTATTTACTATGAGGGTGGTCAAACTCTGGAATAAGTTGAACAGAGAGGTTGTGGAGTCTCCAGCTGTGGAGATACTAAAAACCTGACAACATGTACTCGACAAGCAATTCTAGTTGGCCCTGCCTGAGCATTGGGGCTGGACTAGACAACCTCCTTAGACCCCTGCCAACCTCAGCCATTCTGCATTCCTGTGTTGCTGCTGTGCTTGCTGAGAATGGACTGTGCAGGAGACAGTAATCATTACTCTTGGGCTGCTTCTAACTACATGCCACGTTTTTTCACGTGGATTTCAATCCTTCCTGCAGAGCTATGAGGTGAAGGTCCAGAAAAGGGCTTGTAGGGAGATGCAAGACTTGGGTTTCCTTCCCCATACCCTTCCTCACAGCTTGAGGAAAGATAGAATGGTAGTGCTGTCTTGCTGTCTCATTTCACGCACTTAAAGTGATTTGGGGAAGCAAGGGGATACTGCTAATAAGGGAATCAAGGGAGTTACTTTAAATCTTTATAATCTTTATTTAATGATTTAACTTCAGAGCAAAGGAAGATAGGATAGCTTAGAAAGGTAAATTGTGGCTCCGGAAGACACGGAAAAGAATGAAAATATGCCGCAGGTATCAAAACCCTCAGAATTAATTAGACCAATGAAGAGATGGTACAAAGCAGTTTGAGCTCACTGAAATGAAATGCAAAATTAAAAAAAAAAACACCAAAATTTCCTGATCAAAGTTTTCTTGAATTTAACATATTCTCAGTCATTGAATCTTGGGAGGGAGGAGGAGAGCCAACTTTACTGACAGAAAACATTTCAATTAGAAATAGATAAAAATTACAAACTCAAGCTGTATGAAACATTTTGTATGTGATGTGAATCCTGGCTCAGACATTTGTTTAAAATACCATTCTAAACTGAAAAAGGTGATCTGGTTTTTCCAGTCTAATATTTACTGCTAGAGTTCATAATTTTGTAGTCTCTCCAGTTAAATGAAAACCTATGTAGAAGAGATTTTGGAGGTAAGAAGGATGGGCTATCGCAAATATTTCTGGGGTAAACACTGTGACAGGAATGGCAACTCCCCCATTTGTTTTATTCATTGTGTTCAAGATCAGAACCAATACTCAAAAAATGCCACCATGGTAACTTTTAAATACATCAGAAGAAATGTGTCTTCTCCTTTCCTAAACATCACACTGAGTTCCTTTGCACCATTTAATGTTATCTGAGAAGACAGAAGCATATTATTTTTAGATGTCTATATATATATGTTAAGCTTTTCAGAAGTTGTTTTGAGATCTGATAAAGCAGATGGAGTTAATTTTTGACTATTATTGCTCCAATAACATTGTTCTAATGCTATAAAAATGATTTTTAAAAGTTTCTACTAGGTGTTACCAGCAGGAATGAATAGAAAATGACCTTTAAAAGTTG
The DNA here is from genome assembly GCF_963264785.1 of Psittacula echo. Classification (NCBI taxonomy): domain Eukaryota; kingdom Metazoa; phylum Chordata; class Aves; order Psittaciformes; family Psittacidae; genus Psittacula; species Psittacula echo. The sequence continues at coordinate 51,535,416 of NC_137743.1, forward strand.
AAAGTTATATGTCAAATTTTAGTCTCAGCAAACCAGCAGTGCTTAGGAAAAGGATCCAAAATGTAACTTAGTTTTTCCAAGAAAATTACATCAGGTTGTATGTTCAGTAACACAGCAGCTTACTAGGTGTGTAGAAACTGCAGGCTCACAGGCACACTCCTCTGCAGCCAGAGGAAGGGTAAGATGGAACTCGAGTACCTGAGCTCTCATCAGATTCCCACCACTTTCTTGCTGTATATGCAACAGGTAATTCCCATCAGCTGTCTGTGATAACAACTACGTCCAACTTTGTACACCAGACCAATCTAGCCAGGCACACACAATTAAGAAAAAAATATCATAATGACCTTCACAATTACAGAGCACTGCCCTTTAAACCAGAGGAGTGGGATTAGGTGCATACAGAGAGATCATTACCAATACTCTGATAACCCATACAGCCACATTCCCTCCCAGATCCAGAGAAATGCTTTCCAAAGAAATGCACCATAACAGGAACTTCCTTTAGTAAAACAAAAATTGCGGGGGAAAGGAGGGGGGCAATCTTAAACCCTGATTTATCACTTTTAGTGTTCACATCAGGCTAACGACAACCTGTGATTTCTAAGTTCATCATAGACCATAACATATGCCCCTGTACTCATAGTAACAGCTGAAAAGATAGGTACAATTAGTATTTATTTTACATACCCTAACAATACTAGATAATGGTCGGCTGTTCAACAGCCACATTACACAAATCTTTCAGCATGTGTACATCAAAACCACCAATATACAATAAAAGATTCCTTGGTTTAGATGGACCAGCATGCAAGCAGACAGATAAAATGAGCCCAAATAAGAGCCTGCCTTCTCCATGGAGGAGAGAGCATGAAAAGGTCTATCATCCTATTAATAAGTCTATACAATGAGCAACAAAAATGCTGAAAACTGAAATGATCCTGATAAATTCATAACCTGAAACTGTTTTAAATAGTACAGTTGGGGTTTTTTTGCTAGAAAACAGTGGTTTAGTTTTGGTTTTTTCCTCTTTCTTCCCCCTTCCCCCCCCCCAAAAAAAAAAAAAAAAAAAAAAAAAAAAGGAGCTGTCAACAGTAGGAAAGCAGAAAATGGCTAAAGAGTCACATCCCATTGCAAGACATTTATCGATCATCCCCCTGAACACACACCGTGTTTGATTGTGCCCGTGCTGGGTTGTACACTGCTATTCACTGCTCTGTACAAGTTTCTGAAATGGCTACAGAGATGTATGGGTGAGAATAATAGTCGCCAGGCACTGAATATTTCTGCTGTTTTCAGCAACAGTGGCTCAGCTCCTCCGAGATGAAAGAGTCTCCACATCTAACACAGTTCATCTCGAACTCCAGCGGCAAAGCTCCCACTGTATTCCCCAGCCCTGTCCAGCTCATCTCCACAACATCAACATCACAGCTGGACTTCTTGTCTCTATGGCACAGTTTGTTTTACCAACAAATCATATGCTGCTCTAGGTATGATTGTTAGTGTATGAATAAAATAGGAACATTTCATTTTGTCTTTAGTTACTTTCTTTATATATTGATGTAGGGAAATAAACAAGGTACTTATTGCTCCACAACAAGTATCACTGAATCATATGTTACTGATATATAATGTTCAATTTGCTCTTTTCAAAGGATGTTTGTTTCAAGTTTTTGTACACCAATGACTGACGATATGAGGGAGACATCATGGCAAAATGAGTGCTAGCAATCCACTGGGATAATGAAAAATAAGAAATTATTATGTGGTTGTGAGAAATTAGCTGACATCTTCAACTCCTTCAAGGTATGGAAGATTCTATTTCTGCACCATGGACGTAAAGCTCAATTACATTCACTGAAGTATAACAACTATTAAGTTTTCCTATACAGAATTCCTCTTATTCCTTTTCAAGATGTTAATGAACATGCATTCCCCTCTGAATATATCTTCTTATCTAAAAGAGTTTTCACAGAAGTGACCAAACTAAGCTACAAGTTACTGCTACTAAGTGACCAAACTAAGCTACAAGTTACTACTTACCAGTCTTGAGCAATCCAGATTTTTTTGTGAATCTAAACCCAGTTTTCCTTCATACATTACATGGAAGAAAATATTTCCACAATGTAATATACCATGGAAATCGATTTAAAGTCAGTAGTACTGCTCATGGAAGTGACATCACTGGCTCTTAGGATCTGAACACAGGATAGCAGAGGAGTTTCACAAGGCAGAACCTGCAGAGCTCTGCAAAGCTGTTTTTTTTGTAGCTTTCCAAGACTTACACAAAATCATAAAATACTCTGGGTTAGAAGGGACCTTTAAAGTCATCTAGTCCACCCTACCCTGTAATGAGCAGGGGTATCTTCCACTAGAACAGCTTGCTCAGAAGCACATCCAACCTTACCTTGAATGTTTCCAGGGATGGGGTATTTACCACCTCTCTAGACAACTTGTTACAGTGCCTCACCACTCTCCTTGCAAAAGCATTCTTCCTCACATCCAGCCTGAATTTCCCTCTTTTAGATTAAAGCCATTATCCCTTGTCCTATTGCAAGAGGCCCTATAAAAAGTCTGTCCCGATCTTTCCTATAAGGCCACTTTAAGTACCAAAAAGCACAACCAGGCCTCCCCAGATCTTTCTCTTTTCCAGGCTGAACAAGCCCAACTCTCTCAGCCTTTCCTCATAAGAGAGGTGTTCCATACCTCTGATCATTTCTGTGGCCCTCCTCTGGACTTGATCCAACAGCTCCATGTCTTCCCTGTACTGCTGAATGCAGTACTTCAGATGGACTCAGGAGACCAGAGAAGAGAGGCAGAATCACCTCCAGTCATGACCTGCTCATCATCTTTCTTTTGATGCAGCCCAGAATACAGTTGTCTTTCTGAGCTGCAAGTGACATTGCTGGGTCATGTCCAGCTTCTTACCCACCAGTATCCTCAAGTCCTCCCCCACAGGGCTGCCCTCAAAGCAGAGATGTGGCCCTCATCTTGAAAATCCTGAAATATCCAAGCCTTCCAAAATCTGAAACAGGATTAAAACTTTTAAAGCAGTTTCAGTTCCATTTCTGGAGTGGGTTTCAAGTCTTCTTATAGTCAGTTGCGTTGACAGAGTACAGGTCAGAATCTGCTGCATCAGAATGTCAAAGGTTACCACGCCCTGACAGCAGAGAAATCTTGTAATTGAAGCAGTCGAGCAAGCACAATCAAAAGACCAGAAATATCCACATTTTGCTAAATAAATTCATTGTGATGGGATTTATTAAAGTGAACAGCAAATTCATTTATAATAGAGATGACTGAAATGCAGCAAGGAAGCCTTACACTGGAGGGAGTATTTAATGGAAAAGCCATGTAATAGTAGAAAGAACTTACAGGCTGGTCTTTGATAAGACAACTGTCAGAATTCTACAATTAAAATTCTTCTTTTTTTTTTTCTTTTTTTTTTTTTTTTCCCCCTAACAGAAAAAGGTTGGAAAAATGCAGTTTCTTAACATTTTTTTCAGGTGAGGTCCATTGCATCAACAGGAAACCAAGCTTCCCTGTGAAGTGGCACGGTCAGCTCTTTTCTCTACTTGTGTACAGCAAGCATGAGTGGCGGTGTTGGAGCTCTCACTGTGACTGATTCATGCAGTAATGAATGTGATGTGTCAGTTTTGGGGACTGCACAGTAGACAACCCTGCCTGCAGCTCTGGCTGCTCTGCAAAGCACAGCGAAGGTCACAGTCAGTGACTTCCTGATTTCAGGTCACTGTTGTGCAGAAAGCCTCCCTCCAGCAGTATATGCATTTCACACCTAGCTGCTCCTTTTGTCAAGCTGTCATATTTAATTAAAATGCTGACAGGCTTTAAGGATCTCCACAATGTGCAAAAAATACATAAGATCAAGACTCTACACTTCTACCAGTGATTATTCTTTTTGTACAGTTATTTAATTTGCTTCCTCTAGTTATTAATGGTTTGAATTATTTTTCGTTGTTCTCCATGAAGGGCAGAATAAGAACCATCTTCATGCACGTGTCCTCAGCTGAGACTTTCTCCATCCAAAGAAACTCTCCTCCTGTGCTCACTGTTTGGTTCCTGCAGAGAATGTGCTTGGGCTGACAACAGGAGAGCTCTTACTGTGCGCTTTATCCCTGACTCTCTGATCAGAGCAGATTTTCTGTTTTTTTATTTAACCAGCAAGTACATCACTTGGTGTTAAATCCATAGGAGGTTAAGGCATCTAAGTGCTTATGAGATATTCAAAAGTCTTACCCTGCTTCTGTAGTATTAATTCAAGTGCTTGGTTTCCTGAAGTTGTTCTTGGGGATGTACCACAAGGTGACAAGTTCCCCACTGTGTGTACTCACAGCCAAAAACTTTCTCATTTCTTTCTTTCCTCCAGGCACCTGGAAACCTCAACATTACAAAGGAAATTTTTTTTTTTTTTTTTTTTTTTTAAGACAGAAATAAGGTCCTGTCATCACTGCAAATAACTTGTAAGAGCTGAAACTTCTCTCTGCTTTCAAGGAGGTCTATGAGATATTCATCTTTATCAGCACAGGGCTATCAGCACTATAATTTTATGTGTGTCTCCTCCCTTCATTAACCTAGTCTGGTACTTTGGTTTTGCCATTTCATGCATAACTACTGTGTCTAATGACACCTTGTGGTAGTGGGTCACAGTTGCATCAGAGGATTCACCTAAATAATTCCTATTGCTATGCACATCTGACAACCTAGACTGACAGACCAGACAGGCCGAGAGAAGGAAAGTACAAACCCTCAACATACCCAGCACAATACAAGAAACCATACACAGCATCTGAAAGGGACCTGATCCTCATGAGCTCCAGTAACTACCAGACCATTTACCTCCCCGATTCCTGCATCTTCTCATCCATGTACAAACTTGTTCAAGATTACCTTACTCAGGCTGTGAGCTTGGCTAAACACTAAGGTAAACTTACATGGGAAACATGCACACCCAAAAACATGTGACAAAAGGCCCCTAAATTGAAGACAGTTCAGGCAGAAAATACTACTCCCATGACTCACATGAATAGCACCTGCAGGCATCCAACTCAGAGCCCCAGCTCCTTTGCCTCATTTAGAATCAGTTGCCAATAGTCTCTAAAGCTGCTCAAGGGAGACATTTAAAAATGACCAGCATATTCAAAAATATTGCCTTTCAGCAATTCATTTTTATAAAAAAATCTCTTAGGAAGTGAATTAGTATAAAATGGATTTTGCTTTGCAAACGTAATGATTCATATCATGATTATCTGTGCATTCATCTAGTCACAGCAGAAGAACAATGTCATATTACACATCTGACCAAACACATCTAATCAGTATAGATTGATTAAAAATTGAGAAACTCACAGAGAGGTTTTGTTGGGGTTTTATTTCTTTTTTTTTTTTTTTCTCTCTCCAAATCAATCTGTATAGTTACATAAAAGTAATGCAAGAAACTGAATTGATAAAGAAAATTATGATTTTCTAATTAAGTCTAAAGAAGAAAATCATTATAAATTACTCATTTTGATTTAAATATTCAGCTGTAATAGCTATTTATTCTATAAATACATCCAATATAAACACACTTATATAGGCTGAGAAAGTAAAATAAAACTAGTTATAATATCTAAAACACAAGGAGAATATACTTCAAAAATATTTTTATATGTTAATTTAGAATATAAAATATTACTTGGGAACATTAAAAGCAAACTGAAATTCTTCTATACACATGAAGATTGTCCAAAGCTTCCAGACCCTGGCTGCTGATTCTTGTGGCCACATTTTTAATGAAGCTGAATGTGCAAAACTTTGCACAAAGATATTCATATTCATGAAAGAAGCTAACAGGAGGTCATTAATAAGGTCTTGCCTGAGACCTGAATGAATACATTTTAAAATGTGAATAAAGATAAAGGAGGCAAAGCAATGAGCTTTAGACCATTATGCTTGAAAATAACCCCCTGTCTGATATTTTTCAGAGAGCTTTTGCCTGCATAGAGCTGACTCCTGTGTAGGCTACTGAGTGTCCCCAAGACCCACATGCACTGAGAGTCATAAGGACATGAGGCACTTCACCCAGCAGTAGGCCTGCTTGAAGTTGGCTGAGAAAATACACCCAAAGTTAGATTAGTCCCTTGTAACCCCTGTTCAGAACAAACAGAATATGTTTCTTTCCTAAACCACTAGATTTAAGCCATTTGGCTCTGCAAAGGCCCAAATCCAGCTCTTGCTAATGGCTTAAATTAATTGTGTCATCGCTAAAGTTCTACATATGTTAGAAATTATGAAAAATGAAGCTGCCAAGCCCTCTGGTGACTTGTCAAGCTCCAGAATGCTTGGTGCATGGGCACTGAAATGGGCAGGTTTTCCAGACACCATCTGGGCACCTCTCTCCATAGCTACTCAGTGGAGGTATCTCATTCACAAAGGTTGCTTCAGGTTGAGGACCTCCAGACTTAGCTCCTACCACTCAGGCAGGAGGCTTAGTGAAGTGCTTTCACATTTCCTGGGAGGCCCATTATTTTCCAGAAATCCTGCTTTAGACAGCTGCAAAGCTGATACCTGTTCTCTGCCAATTGAAGCTGGAATGTTTGGCTGCTTCTACAGCCAGCTGCAGAATCCAGAGTGGAGGAGCCCAGTGTCATCTGCTGGACTTGTCACATCTGTTCCCTTATTTACCCAGGAGTGATCAGGTAATGAAAAGCAGGCTGGTCTCAGTTTTCTCAAATTCCTGGCTGCTGTTACAGAACATTACAGGACTGCCTGATGAGGTGCCAGCATTGCTGTGACAGTCAGCTGGCAAGTAGCACGACCTGTAATGGCCAATTCTGCCTCTGCTCCCAGGGACTCCACATCATCCTCACTGCACCCACCAGCTGGGCTGCGATGCTTTGAAGCAGAAATCCCCAATCCCTCCTTGTTGCAAGCAGAAATCTTGGGCAATTTCCTTAACTTGGACTGCTCACAGGAATATTGTTCCAGAAAAAGCTTAAGGGTCTCAGAGGTATCATGTTGGTCAGTATCATGGGCTGTGGCCTGCTGGCCAAGAAAAATTAAGAAAAAAAAAAAAAATTGTTCAATATTTTTTGGGGGGATTTTATACACTGTCAGAAATTTGATTTCTGAATGACTTAGTTGTTTCCATTGGGCTTCTTTGGTTTTTTTAGTTGTTCATTATTATTATTATTATTATTGAAGAGAATCTTAAAATAGTCAAGGACCTCATAATACACAGGACTAAACTTTGGCAAGATAAAAGCATATGCTCTGAACTATGGTCACCTAAAAAAGACTACTTTCATGCATGTGCTTTTCTTTTTCTGCTTTCCCTTCCACATACTGAGGTTGATTATTCCCAGAATGATTCAAAGTTGTCAAGAATCACAGTGACTTGACAGAAGAAACTGGAAGTCATTCCTACCTAGCACGTGTCAGCTTATTGTCAGATGTCTGCTTTTCAGATGCGCACATGTAAACACGTTGCTCTCAGTTCACTGTCTAGCTTTGCTTCTTTATCAGTACATCTCAGAACAAGCTTCTTTCCCCCTTCTCTCCCACACTGCAGTTTCTTTCATAAATCTCTCACAGTACAATGAAGTGTCACAGTGTTTATCCAGATCTAGTAATGCAAGAATACATCACAGCATGCAGAATGGGCTCTTTCCTCATGTTTATTAATCTGCTTGAAATGCATAGGGAGAACACGTTGATACTGCAAAGGTTAATGACTGATTGATTCATAGAAAAAGAGAGCCAGCATTTACAGTCAAATGATCCTTAGTAATTGTTGCAATAAAGACCGCAGATGAGCTTTCAAGCTATGTAGTTATGTACAGCCACTTTCTTCAGCACACCTCAGTAGGAGGGCCATCATTCAGGCTCCTTATGGAGGAGCAGCAGGTGCTGGAGGGAGCAGAGATGTCTCAGCACACGGCTAATTGTCACCAACCTGAGCAATAGTACCTCCTGCTATATGGGGCAGTGGAAAGCCCACTGCTCTCCCCAACAGCCCTCTGACAAAAAAATTGGTACTTGTACCTTCCAAACTACAAGAGATAATGCCGAGGATCAATGCACACTCTTTTCTTTGTGTTTTATAATAGAGATATACGGTGAGGTGAAGGAGAGCTGGCTCCACAGAAGCAAAATCACTCTTCAGAGCAGATTTGTATCATTAAGAAGCAGGTGGAAATTAACAGCTCTCACTGTCAACGTTCAGATAATAATGCTGTCCTTTTCAGTAAGTGAATATTCTAGCTATGTAGTTTGTGTCAAAAGGATGAGATTAGGTGAAGAGATGATTTTTAACCTGCAACTTCAAACACAATGGAAGACAAGATTATCAAAATTCCCACCAGCAAATAACTGATGTCAAGTGAGATGTGTGTGAACTTGCCAAATGTAGGTGAAAGAAGCAGAAGCAGCTTTGCTTTTGATGGGTTAAAGTCAACAGGAGCCTATATACACCAGGGGGAACTTTATTGCAGAATGACAGTACCTGAAAGAAGGGCTTTTGGTGGCCCTGGCTGTCCTCTGCAGAAATACTCATTGAATCACTGCTTCTGCCACAGACTGTGAAAAGCATCTGAACTCTTTCCTTCTCAAAGATCATTACCTTATTTTAGCTGAAATCCCAGCTCTGAGTCAGAGAGAGATGAGATTCAAAACACCTTTTCAAACTCCAGGAGTCCTTTAAGCGCTGGACTATTAAGTGAAAGGAGAGCAGCTCAGGGCCGCTTTGTATGAAGAAATCGTGTTCTGCTGGCCTGCCCCAGAAAGTGACAAATTCACTGCTGAGAGGGCTTTGCCATTGCATATAACCATGTAGCTCAATATTCAGGTTATTATGCATGTAATGAAAATCAGAAGTTGAGTCACTTGCTTTTCTATCAGCAAACTTTAAGTGCCTTTAGATCTGACATTTTTCCAAAGTTGACTCAGGAAAACATCACCCTGCCAGCAAGGATGCACTAGTCTCATTAAAGATGGTTCATTACAACAGCAAGTGACAATAACTTTATGACAAGGTAGGGAAAACCCCACAAACTTTGACTTCTTTTTGTCCCCCTGAAAATACTGAGTTTTGCTGGTAAGTGTTTTCAGGTTTCTCTGTCCATCTACAGACTCAGCTGGCAGAGGCAGTGGGAATACACAGCTTCAGTGCAACTCCTGTATTGATGAAAGCTACATGTCCATTTTAGGCAAGGTAACCACAGACTGGGTGATAGTTCATTTAGTTTGCCTTACTAGTTCAACATCAGTTATTATCCTGGAGTCATTTTATGTAATTATTTTCCATCTTTTTGCAAGTTATACATTTCCATAACAGCATAACTCTTTATATGCAGACTGCATAGAACTGCATAGAAAATAGCATCATTTTGCATAGTATACATGGAATATTATGACCTTAATTTACATGAAGTCAGATGCACTATTTTCCTTATAAACAGAATTTTTTTCAATATATTTTTTTGGAAGAGATACGAGTCTTACCTTGTCCTACTTAAAGTCCCAGGGAAAGAGTGAACCTGCGACAAAAGAAAAGCCCTAATCCTATTTTAGGCTTTAAACACAGACATCCCCTTTGCCTCTGAACACATGATGAGCATCGCCTCACCCCATGAAGTGAGTGAGCCAATCTGGATGTACTGAATGAGCAGGATCTGCTACTTACTTCAAGGACAGAAAAGGGAATGAGATTTGGACTCCATTTAACCTGCATCCACACACAGTGCTAAAAGAAGATTTGAGCTGTGGCTGAAAGGGAATAATTAGCAATAATTAATTTCTGCTGCAGATCGTTAGCGATTTATAACTCCTATGAGCAAATGAAAAGAAAACCATGGTTCATCAAACTCCTAAAATTAGCCCTAATAGTCTCTAACACTGAGGATGGGAGTTCTTTCTAAAGAGCTGGAAAGCAGTGCGAGAGACCTCCTGTAAATCAGCTGCTGGTTGTCTGCAGTCCAGCAAATGGAAAGAGCTATATTTCAATTTCAGCTCTGTGGAGGACATTCATGTCTCTAGTTCACCAGCACCAGCAGGTTAGCTATGAAGACTCTGAGGACTTCAGATGCTCAGTTTTTAGTAAGTGTGACTTTTAACACCACTGATTGACTTCCTGGTGGTTCCCTTATTTTCTCATTAGCAATTTCTCAAAGTTAGAAACCAGCTCACTACTAGGACAGATTATGTTAATGCCCTCCAGATTCAGCGCTTTATTTGGACAAAACTGGCCAAAACATGTGTTTCTGTTTGTCAGGTCTGTAATGTATATGACTTCAGCTGTTTTCTATTTGGTATTAGGGACTTGAGTGACTTCTCTCAAACCACAGGAATGTGAAATTGACTAGCATAATTTATTTCCCTGAAAATTCCTAACTTCTCTTAACAGAGACCTTAAGAGTAATAATAATTTATTTTCTTTATATGCTACTTGAGGAAGACCGCGCAGTAAAAAGATAACCACTGTATATGAGTGAAATAGGTTCCATAAATTGAAATCAAATGTTGCCAGTGCCACAAATTACAACAGACGACCTTACTGCATCTCTCATTTTGCAGTCATACAGTCTCTTCAATTAGGAATTTGTTAACTGAGTCTTAGAGCAGGTCTTTATCAGCCTTGCCCTCCCAACAAAATAAGACTGCCCACATTTGAAATTGCTTTAAGAAAATTTTGAAGCCAGAAGTTTGTTTGCCTCTTCCCACAGAAACATGCACATCTCCAACTGAGTCATACCTATTTTGTATATTACTCATGCAGATTTCAGTGAAACTATTACTGAGGATCTATTAAAATGGAAAGGTAAAGTTTAATCAGTTCAGCTATAAACAAGACACTGATTTGTGGTATAAAAACAGACTGAGATCCAAGGTTTCCAAAGCACAGGCTGCCCCCATTCTTCTTTACAGATAATGTTCTGATTAGACTGAAACCTAGGGCTTTTAAGATTTCCTGTGACTACTGAAAGTAGGTAGGGAAAATATTATTTACCTTTAACTGAAACCCCTCATATACCTGGAGCTTCCCATTCCCATCCTGTGCAGCTTTCTAGAGTGAGTCATGGCCCAAGCAATCTGGGGAGATGAAGGGCCTCCCATCACACCCCAAGCATGCCACAGCCCAAAGTCTGCTGGAAACAGCAAAGCCCTACAGAGGGCATCTGTCTGGGAGCCCTTTCACCTGCCACGTGGGGTGAAACACTCGGCTCACGGACTTGCCTGCTCCCTGGTTCCACTGAAGCAGGACTTCAGTCCCTCATCAAGACAGCAGCCTGAACTAAAGCCAGGACAAAACAAAAATTATCTCAATGCATCTAATGATAATTAGCAATAACGACAGCAGCATGTGAAAACAAAGCTTCTAACATCACCAGCTAATATTGTCGCAAATGCTTTCAGGTAATGCTATATACTATGCATATACATCAAGAATTTGAAAGACTGCTAAATTTAGCAACGTAATCTATTTCTGCAAGGCTCAGGCTTTAGCTTCAGGTAGCACATATTCATTAACACTGATCTCCACTCAGGAAATATAACTTGAACTTTAATAATCGTAAAATGGAGAAAAGCACATTTTAGATACTAGGCTTCCACATTAAAACACTGTAATCTCTTTACTCTAAAACAAGTTACTGCACTGCTTTATTATTAATTATACATATTTACATACACTCAGTATTAATACCTATGCACACTGTTGGAATAACTGATTGTTTATGGACATGGCCTGAAATCTAAGACATTTTTTGCCAAATTCCCAGTCTCCTGTTTGAAATTCTTTGAGACTCACAGAAAAAACTCTTCAACCTATTTCAGGTCTCCTATCTGAAACAAGGATGAGAAAACAATGGAGATGATAATGCCTCCTTAGACATTCTTTGTCTTACAGATTTGCATGTAATAATAGTAACCTCTGTGAGAATTAAGCATTTTTTACAGTATAAATTTTTGTAGAAATAGCTGCCTTGGGGGCCCAAGGATAATATTGTGATGTAAATCATATTTAATTTATACTTAACTGGGAAATTTGTACTATAAATGCACCCAGAACAGCAGTCAATGGGAGATCATGCTCTGAATCCTTAAATCAGATGTGGATCAGATAATGTAAGTAGAAATATATCTATTTCCCAACATAGAAGAAGAAAACAAAACTGTATTGCCTATGGCCATGATCAGCCAACCCACTGACCTGTATTGCCAGAAAATAAAGCTTTCTGTGCAAACCTTTCTTATGAGGCAGTGGTAACAGGGTTTGTGTAGGACAGAGCACCCCAGCTCTCTGGGGTCCCTAATGGATCCCCAGCCACCAGCACCAGCAGCTGTGCTTCCAGCTGTCCTCACTTCTCTGCTGCAAATGCACCTGAAACAGCCTGCACCACGTGAATCCACACTTAGGCACAGGTTTTTAAACTGAAGTTTCACTAAAATTTCCCTTTTAAGTCCAGCTCTTCAGCAAGAGCAGTACTGACTTGCCTGTTGCTTCAGCCTTGCCTGACAAAGCACACTCCACTTTGGAGACCTTTTATTCCCTTCTCCTTTTTTCCAGCTTTCCAGTCAAGGACCTTCCCATTTCCTATCCTGAAGCTAGCAAAAGCAGCTTTGGTAATCCCATGGCAGTGTCTGAGGATTTTCCACGAGCTGTGAGAACACACTGCCATGTCTGTCATTGTGCCTAAAAGCCCTTCAGAGCCCACCCCATGCATTCATTGGCAGAGCTGCTTTATTGCCTTTTTTTTTCCCCCCTCTCTCCAGGGGAAAGAAAAGAATGAATACTCTGTTAGAAAGACACAGGCTCCAGGGTACCCCCAAATCAGCTGCAAGGCAGTAAGCATTAGACTCACTGACACCATGGGAAATGCTTATAAAACTGTTACTGTAATTGCTTTAGGCAAAGTTAGCAACAAAACCACTTTCTAACTGCTCCTGTCACCTTGTGCAATTCCCGCTCCTCTGCTGATCAGCAGAACCAGTGGTGGCATCTGCAGCACTTCAGTACCATGATCAGGAGATCTATCCACTTACCAATGTGTTCTACTCTTCATGAGATTTTTATAACATGGTATCAAAATGCGCTACATAAAATCAGGCGTGGTACTGTTCTTGCAGCATTTTCAATGGAGACTTTATTTTTCCATTCGCACTGATTAATTCTATTATATTGATTGCTAGAGTAACAAATGTAATTTGACAGTCTGTAGGCACCTACCAAACGTGCCAAATTTATAGTTGCAAAAATTAAAATATCATATCATATTAAAATTGTTTTATATTATTACTTCATATATTTTAAAATATTAAAAATATTTTCTAATATAAAGTCATATGCAACCCGAAGTCAATACATTCTTTTAAGAAATGACAAAACTAGTTTTGGATCTTTCAAAAAATCAAAACATAAAAAGATTACTGAAGTCAACACATAATAGCAAAACATTTTAATGTTACTAAATTTGCACATTTTGTGGAAAAAAATCATGCAGAAAATTTCACTCAGCCTTCTACTTCTCTGAATTTTCTATTTAGGCTGTTAGATGTATATCCTACATGTAACCATCCTACAGAAAATGTCTGTTAAATGGTCACTGCTACGGCTAAGAAAGACAAAATTAGATCTGTCTGAAATTACGTATTTCATTAATTTTATCTTAGGTTTCTGTGAGCATTTCTATTCTGCACCCACAAATGCTTCTGATTTCCTTTTTCTGATTTGTGTCCATTTAAGTCTCCTAAAGCAAGTATACTTTCCTCAAATATTACCTCTGCTAACACAGCCTGAAGAAATTATTTGAACAGCATCTAGGCTGTACAGAAATAAGAAATTATGAGCTAACTCTCAAAGGAGAGCCTCAAGCTGCAGAGCCCAAGGCAGACACTCTTGGTTAAAACATTGTCTTTGAGCCAGGAGCTATGTGGGTGCCTCCAGCACAGCAAAGACATTAGCTTCCACAGAGGCGACTAAGCCCCATTAGGCAGGGGCAGGTGGAACAGACGTGGTGGAGCTCACTTTGATTGTGACTGTCATTTTTGCTACATCCATTCATTAGTCTATAAAAATACCAATAGCCAGACTGTCATCTCTTGTGCTACCTTGTCTGGCAATTCAGTTTGAAACGTCAGAGACCTGTTGGCATTTTTTAAGGCTAATGATCCAGCAGCTTATGATAGCAGATGTTTAAAGTCAGATTGTTCGTATTAATTGCTTTACAAAACAACATGAGCCAAAATTGATTTTATAGTTTTGAAGTCAGATTGTTTATATTAATTTTTTTATGAACAACATGAATCAAAATTGATTTTATAGTGTAAAAGACTGATTTATTCACCGTCCAGTGTCTGTATCATACAGTTAACTGGTACTTTGAAAGTCCTTTCTGAGGCCTTCTTGTATCTGCTTGAATATGATAATAAGTGCTACATATAAATCAATACACTTAATTATAATTAAAGATTTCCAAAAATACCCTCTTGAAATTACTAAATTCATGTAAGTGAGAGGAGAAAATGCAGCATAAGAAAGAGTTAAACAAGTAACAGTATCAAATATAAACTGGAAAAAATAAGATTGCATCATTGTAGCTATTGTTCTGTAATAAATAGGGACAATAAAGGATTTCCTCTGAGTCTGGCAAAGCAGATGTTCTCCTCATTTATCTCCATTTTTGCACAATTTGCTTTTCAAAGAAGGACTTGGCTTGGAGATACAAGGCTTATTTTGGATCCCTGTTTAACACCCATCGCGCTCACAGGTTTACTTTCCATTAACTTGAAAGTTTGTCAGCATTGAATGACTTCTCTTTATTCAAAACATCAGAGCAGATGACACAGATTGACAGTGGACTAAAGATCTTTTTTTCAGCCTGCTGTAACAACATCTCTATCCAAGCCAATTAAATTTAAGAGATGATCTCTTCATTGTATCAAAAATATTAAATAAAAAATTAGAAGGTCTTGCTTCTTATCTTTTTTCAGATTGGTGTAAATTAAGTGACTTTTATTGAGTTGTATCAGATTTGCAACAAGATAATTATTAATAATAAGGGTATTATTGTAGCATTTGGGTATGTCCTAAATATCCCCTTTGTTTTCTACATATACTAATTTTAAAATTCTATCTAATTTAAATATATAATTAACACCACAAAGCAATCAAGATTTCTTCACTATGTGCCTCTCACAGGATAATTTTCTCATACATATGTATTATGACCAAAAGACGTGTTCTGAATACTGACGGTAATTTTATAGCTCAGTGTTCTTGTTTCCTATGTTAGGTCAACATTTTTTTGATTGACTTTTTAATGGAACACCTTTTCTTTTTTTTTTTAACTGTAAGATGTTTCTTGCTTTGGTAAAGTTCACTTTCTCATCAAAATAACAAATACCAAAATATCTCAATCTGGAAAAAAACTATTGATACTTTTCTGAAAATGAATGTGCCTTTTCCTTCTCTCTCTTCCTTACCTGCCATTAAATTACACTGACATATCTAGCACCACACTCCACTAAATCCCATTGCAAAAGAAAAATCATGATGTATCAGCGAGGACAGAACCTGAGAATGGCACACACAAACATAAGACACCTAAATCATCCCCGCAGAGGAAAACACAGTGGTAATTCAGAATTAAAATATTTTTTCATTTGTAACTGGAATATGTCAGGATTCAATTTGCAGCTGAAAAAAATATTTTCAGCTGAAATTTTTCCAGAAATTTCCACATTTTCCAGCCATCACTTTTATCAATGATTTACACACCAGCTGAGAAGCATTTGTAACACGTGAAGAATACGCATGAACTTGTTGTATTTCTGGGAGAGAAACTTCAATTCCATGATGAGTGGTTGGTAACAAACTTTATTACTACCACATCCATGATTCACCATGTGCAGGCTACAACCAAACATAACCATGTGTATAAAGGAGGATGATACTGTTCTCTTCACAGATGTGACTGATAATAAATATGGTTTATAACAAACACTGAAAGAATGAGTCTTCTTATGCTACTGAAATATGCTTAAACTTACTGATAGTGGCAATATAAATTCCCTAGCTATTTTTCCAGTACCTTATAGAATCATAGAATAGTTAGGGTTGGAAAGGACCTTAAGATCATCTTGTTCCAACCCCCCTGCCATGGGCAGGGACACCTCACACTAAACCATGCCACACAAGGCCTCATCCAACCTGGCCTTGAACAACGCCAAGGATGGAGCATTCACAACCTCCCTGGGCAACCCATTCCAGTGCCTCACCACCCTCTCAGTAAAGAATTTCTTCCTTAGATCCAATCTAAACTTCCCCTGTTTAAGTTTGAACCCGTTACCCCTTGTCCTGTCACTACAGTCCCTGATGAATAGTCCCTCCCCAGCATCCTTGTAGGCCCCCTTCAGATACTGGAAGGCTGCTATGAGGTCTCCACGCAGCCTTCTCTTCTCCAAGCTGAACAGCCCCAACTTTCTCAGCCTATCTTCATACAGGAGGTGCTCCAGTCCCCTGATCATCCTCGTGGCCCTCCTCCGGACTTGTTCCAACAGTTCCATGTCCTTTTTATGTTGAGGACACCAAAATGCACGCAATACTCCAATACCTTAATATGCCTCAGTTTATTTTTAAGTGACATAGCAAGTACTCCTGTTCAGCAATGACAGGTAGTGAGCCAGGCCTGATTTTCAGAACAGACTAGGCATTCCTTAGCAAATGAGTCTATTTTTATAAAAAACAATTTGGGAAGGCTTTAGTGCAGACTTTTGCAGAGCTGAATGGCAGGAGAAGCAGCAGCCCAAATTGCCTCTGACAGAGGAGGGCTCTCCGTGGAGGTCTTTCATGGCTTGTATGAGCCACTGTACACAAGTCCTTCAATTGGTAAAGGACCTGGGTCCTATAAATGTGGTTTGGAATTTCTCAGAGCAGAATCTGAAGGTGAGGTAAGTAGTATTACAGAGTTTATAGATCCTGGTAATTTTCAGGCTCCAGCTGCCTAGCCTGCATGGTTTTTCTAGGCATACCTTGTAGCAAAATTGTATGTGGGGGAGGTTTGCTGAGAGATCCATGGACACCAACACAATTTAATGTAACATAGATTCAAGCGCAGAAGAACAAATTATGGTTCATTTATGCGTTAGGCTTTGTCACCTAGACAAGCCATTAGAAAAGGCATCTTCTCCCCACAGATCTAATCTTTATATTATCTAGAGAAGTGTTTTGTTGCCAGTGAAGGAGGGCAAAGCAATGGCAAATGAAGGATGTGGTTTGTTTTGGGTTAAACCTGTGTAAGATCTCTGCCCAGGATACCACCAGGAGATCCCAAGGAAGCTCACCTCCCCCATCCTTCATTCCCCAGGAGCCACAAGTTACAAAACCAACATTCAAATTACGTTTCCGTCCACCATTTATAAAAATAGAAATATTCAGGAAAGCAAAGCAAAAAACCCTACATATGTAACAAAATGAACAGGACAGCCACTTTGATGTTGTAAGTGGTGCCTTCATTACTGACCTTTAGAAGACGTAGGGAGGAAAGGCAAGGAGGTGAAAATTAATAACCCTTCTTACAGACAGCAAAGAGCTGTCTCCAGTTATGTGATCTAGGCATTTTAATCCACTCCCCCCATCCTTCAGAAAGACAATTAATTTATAGTCATTTTAACCTCTGAATGACACTTGTAGGGTAGGAGGACTAACAATCAACTTCCCATGCTAGTAGTGGGGTGTAAAAGTCTGAGTGTTGCAGCATTCATACGGACGCATTGAAAAATGTAAGTAATGAGACTTCCTACCCTGGTAAATTCAGTGGCACTAGCAGCAACTACATGCAGGTGTGAGGGATACACACATTTCCTTAGCAGAGAGAATCGAAATTAAATAACAAATTAAACAGTCCCTTAAAATCCTATTATCTTAAGGAATAGTTAACCTTAACACTATACATTAATAATATGTCTCTCTCTGGTTTAACTCACAGTATGCAGCAGTGTGTATATATATGCAAGCTATCTGGTATATAATTTTATCTTGTATTTCAGATTGCAGTAAAATTTGGGACATGATGTACACAGTTTCTGCTAGAACCACTGTAAATTACAAGAGTTAATGATAGATCTGCAATAAAAAAATAAAAAAAACGGAATTAAACAACAAAAGGAATAGTGGATGTGTGCGCATATTTGTATAATAATTCAAGGAACCATAGATGATGTCTCTTTTGCTGAAAAATTGTTTGAATAAAATGAGTCAAATTTATCAGGATTGTAAATATCAGACAGCATTTTCAATATTTAGAACACCCAGAAAACAGACCTAACTTATAAACCTCCGTAACTATCACACGTGCACTTATTTGTGTCTCAATAGACAATCTGCATTGAGTTGGAACTGCCAGTCTGAATACTTGAAGAGCCTTACACTTAAGCATCTATTTTATTGAGCCAGGCATTTTTCTGTTACCCTCTTGAGTTATTAAAGTAGCATTAAAGTATTAGCAAGTATTCTTAATATTTTTATTATTTGAGGGCATATTCACTGCAAGGCTTGTCTTCAATCAAGAACTGCAGCCTTGTCAGGCTAGATGACCCTAAACCTACCCTCTTGTCATAATTACCAGAAAATCTGTGAACCAGTCTCACTTGCTGCTTTAGGTCCCTGCAGTTGCACATTTCTACCCCCTCACCCTGCCTTTTTATTCCCTCTAGAGCCTGACCTTGCTTCCAGCATACCCAGGATGGTGAATACCAGTCACTCCAAGAGAACAGCTTCAGGTCAGGCTTTGCTCAATAGCAAATAAAAGGCAGCACTATTCAGCTCATTAAGCAAAAATTCTCTCCCCTTTACTCAGGCTGAAAAGTTTCCTTCATTTAACTGCAAAACCTTCTCACCTTGTGAAAGTAGCTCTACAACCAGCCCTGTTTATACCACTTTTTCCAAAGCAAGCCCTTCCCCTCTCTTACCAGCCTTATGGCAGTCAGCAATTACCATACCCCCCCATACTAGGTTTTTATGGGAAAAGGTCATTTCTCTCTCAAGCTGCTAAAGGGTCAATATTCCTATTAGAAATGCACCATGTGCAAGATAGTGCTCCTCATATTAGGGAGCTAACTGCCTAAGAAATCGAAAGGGTCTGACAGTCATGGGGGGACATCCACCCTGCTTCGGGTAGGAGAATATGCACATTCTATGCTTTAGAAGAAAAAAAAAAAAAGGAGAAGCTTTTATAAGCATAGATCTTCATCTACTGCAAGAAAGGGACATATATAGCATAAGTAGTCTGACAGAAAAACAGGCTCAAAGATAATAAATTTCATGCCACTGATTTAAAGTGGTAGAGAAATGAAGTAAGTGGTAATCAGTATGTTATCTCCAAGCTCAGGTACCTAAAAGCTCTCTTGGAAATAAAATGCCATGTTTGTGAAGAATTCATTGCATTTCTTGAGTAGCATAACAAATATGAGCCTGCCTTCCAAAGGTGGAAGTCCTCCTCTTTTGTGGGAGCAGCAGACACCCTCAGGGCCCTTAGTCATATGATACTGTACCACAGAGCTAAAAATAAGGAATTGTGTCAAACTAGATTTATAAAATATTGCCTTCTCTGTGTGCAGACAGCCCGATTTTAGATTTACATCCAATCTATGCTCCAGCTGCATGAAAGTATTCCCTCTTGAACACCTTCAGAGGCCACAAAAAAGTCTAGTGAAATACAGTTCTAGTTATACAAGAGCTGTCCCATTGCCATTCATTTGGAGAAAAAAAAAAAAAAAAAGGCAGAAAAAAGGAAGACCTGCAAGAAAAAGCAGCAAACAGCAAATAACACCAGCACCAGCTTCTGATCCATAAGAACATACAACCCTAGACAGTTTAAAAAAGGTACCAATTTTATCAGGACAAAACCAGAACATGTTTGCTTCAGTCTTGGTGGTTTTTACCAGCTTCTTTTCATCTAATCTCTTTTTATCACAGCTGAACTTATATTCTATTTTAATTCTTCCCTTAAAGGATGTACATCATGTTTCTGTTATGCCTCTGCTTATCCACCCACACAAAGTTTAGAAGACATGACAGTATGGCATGAGATAAAAGTTTTATTGGCCTGTATTTTGGATGACCACATTACTCATGAGCAGTGAACTCCTGAATAAGTTATCAAAGTCATTACAAGAAGTGCCAATAAAACCTTTTTATATGAGATTGACATATATTCTACATATGCAACTTATTTTACAGGAATGGAAAAAACTCTATACAAGACACATTTTAGAGAGTCTTAAAAATTTTTATGGGGACCGTTTCTTCTACCCTCCGAACTGTAAACCAGACTTTAATTAAAATAAGCCATGCTGTAGTGTGCTCAGAGGTATAGAAAATTTAAAACATCTCTCATACTGCTGTAGCTTTTACTTTCTCAGAACTCATGACCTACTAGAGCTTGAAGAAAGTGCTGTCCCTCTGGAATTATAGTTTTCCTTCTCCCAGAGGTGAAAAACTTCTGGGTACAATTCTAGATGGCCATACAGTTAGAAATCTTTGGTTTATCAATAATCCAGGATTAAATATGGTCTATTCTGAACATATAACCATGACAGTTTTCTACGGGAGGGAAGATTTCTGAAAGGAAAAGAAGGGTAAGTTATGGTTAAACTGGCTTTATCTGAAAAATACCAACTTTCTAAAGACATTTAAAAAAATCAAATCGCAAGAAGTTAAGTCCAGAGAGTGTCAATGAGAAAGCTATCAATCCCCACTCAGTTTAACTTAGCCTACAACTATAGGACAACAATGGGGGAAGAAGGGGAGAGGACGAGTGTGTACATGTACACTTAAAAAAAAACCAAAAATAATTACAAAAGAGTCTACTTTTAGTGAGACAAATTGTGATAGGGAGGGTGTTTCATGATTCATTGATTTGTCCAGCATTTTTCCCAGAGTTAAATGTTTGCAGGTATTTTTCCCTCCCTTGAAATGTCAGACAAAGGCTCAAATTCCCAGGAGCTGGTAATTGGCATTGTTTTCAGGGGAGCTGCAGGCACACAGGATGCAATTCATTTGTCTAAATACAGGTTTCTCCAAGTGAGTGAGTTATCTATATACTTTTATCCCTTCTTGAAAAAAATTAAAAAAGAACTTAGTCAGCACCCAAAAGTAAACAATTTGAGCTCTGGAAATGCTTTCTTTCCCAGGGTAACAAGGGCTCTCTCAATAGCTTTCCAACCACACTTAAGACATTTGCAGGCAGGCAGAGATGAATCCAACCCACAGAGTCTAATGCTGGCTGTCAACTTCTCTACTAGTTTACTCTATACACAGCCACTTACACACATAGAGATTACACAAAGAGATTTTCCACTGTTGCCAAAATACCCACAAACCAAAGAGTGCAGGTGTAAGCATTGGCACTTGTTGCCGATTGTTAAATCTGTGCCACCAGTGCTATTCTTCCTCAAGAAGTTTACAGGCACAATTTACTTAAGCCATCAGTACTCATGTTTTGCCCTTCTACCCTTCAAATCACTGAGATGCTTAACTGGCCTCTTGTGCTTTTGCCCACTGATTTTCAAAATATAATATATGCAGTCAGTGGGGGAAAAGAAAGAAATGCCAAACATGTGCCACACTCCTACTGTTCTTCTGACTGCTGTATAGATCAAAACCTCTAACTTCCTGCCAGAGAGCCTGGGGTCCTGCTGTGGAATGAGCTCTTCATAAACCAAGAAGGGGCAAGATGTGATAGGTAATAAATGAAGAGCATGATGTATTCAACAGCTAAATAAATCAAAGACCTGTTGAAGCACTTTCTCTGAGACAGCTCACAGTAAGACTGCTTGCCCAGGCAGCCAAGACAATTAAGCCCTAGAAAAACTGGGCTGCTGGCTAAAGAGCTGGTAACATCCTCCCTTGATACAGAGCAGGACATGTTCAGTTTGCAGCACTGGACAGCACTTACATATGAGAATGGGATGTTTTCAGTAGGATCTACTCTGCTATGAAGAGCCAGACTGGCTAAAATCTTGTCATACTGGTATGGATTGAACCCTTCTGGTCAATCATTTTTACACAACCAACAACAAAAAACCCAAAACCCCAACAAAACCAAACAAAAACCCCCAAACTAAACTTCAAAAAGCAGATTCTAAATGAACCATATTGTGTGGCTTAAGAATATCTGGACATTGCAAATATGAGGCATTATCTTCTGACCCCTATCAGTATTTGGAATAACGTCCTGCTCTCTGGGTCCTGAGCCCACTCATAGCAATAACACAGAAAAAAAGAAATTCAAGCAACCACTCCCTCAGGGTAGGGATAAACTGTCTGGACTAGCACTCAAGTGGAGGCCAGGTACCACCATGCTCTGGTGGTCCCAGGTGGCAGATGCACAGCAGAGCTGACTGCACCAGGCAGGATGCATGGCAGCCCTGAGGGTGCTCTAATGACTGCAGAGGCTCAGACTGGCCTCCAGCTGCCCCTATGTCTATGAATTTGCAAAGGTAATTTAATGAGATCATAGCCAAGCTGAACAGAGCTTTTTCTTTTTGTCTAGTTTTAATAGCCTCTTCAATAGTCACAACAAAACACAGCTCATCCAGTAACTCAGGATCTTACTGTAACAACATCCCCAAACATTCTTGGATCACAAGCTTGAACATCACACCTTTTCATTATAATTCAAAAGATGCAGTAATGGGCCTGGACATATGATACATTCAAGTTCCCAAGGCTGAATCAGTGTTAGTTAAATGGGGGAAGTGTGCAGAAGTAAGAAACTGAAAGAACATGCAGTATTCTTTTACATACTGACTTTGTACTACAGCCACACAAATCACCATTTCCTGCTGCTGTTTATGTTTCTGTTCAGATGGGGAAGGGCAGCAAAGACAGCTGTCCTATCTCCAATATAGTTTAGAAATGCCCAGCCACATCTAACAGATCTGATGTAAACCTGAGTGGTAATCAAGACACTTAAGTAGGAAGCTCAGCACCGACCAATTTAGCCTGGGCTCAAAGCTAAACTATGTTGTAGTCTGCACCCCAGTCATTTGCATTGCATTTCTCAGTCTTGAAATATGGTTTTCTGCTTTTTCCTTACAGCTTTACTTGCCCTGATCTGAAGTAGAGCCATCAAGATAGAAAACCAGTTGGAGAACACAGAAAGAATGTTAACATTTTAGTTATGCCATTGTTATTTATACCACAGTGACCCAAAATAACTTCTGCATATAAATGTAGCTGTAAACACTGACAGTACTTATGACAATTTTTCTGACTCATTGGTTTTAAAATAATTCTTCATAGCTTAAGCAGTTCCCTGAACTTTTCTAAAATCCAAGAAAGTCCTGCCTGTCAGCAGTAGCGGCTACTGCTTTGCTCATCAGGGCAAGATACTGAAGTACCAGAAGTTATGTAACAAAAATAAAAGCTCTAGCAAGAAAGAACCATCTTCTTGCCATTAAGACAATATACTGAGAAGAGCTCATCCAGATTAACCTGACCCAGCTTGTGATCGTAGTCTGTGGTCAGTCCCAAGCAACAGTAGTGTTTTAGGAAAGATAGCAAGACAGCCATCCTTCAGAAATCTAAACCCTCGTCAAAGCATAGCAACTCAGGAAAACACGAATCATCCTTACAGGAGACTGAAAAGGAGGCAGGTACTGAAAACACATTTTATGTAAGATATAAGAAATATATAAGATATATTCCTTATGTAGGGCACAGTTTTAACCGCATGAGAGGTTTTTCCAGCCCTTGAGGCAAAGAATGCTGGCTGAGACAAGCATGATAGGCACCAGCGCTGCCTGATGTTTCTTGACACAATCAACAAGCCTCTGCTTGCTGCTGCTTTAAATTTGGTGCAGTTTATTGTTTCCTCCAAATCAAATGCAAATCTCCTCCTAGAAATACATACCTAGCAACAGTTTGCTCTTGCAGCCACAAAGTCGTTCTTTTGTGACAAAGTATGTATACATACATGCAGTAGAAAGAAATCTTGATTAAATCAAGTGTTTGCCTCACGCCTAGAAATGCCACGGCATTAATCCAGGTAAGGCATGTTATCTTTGATAGCTTGTGGAAACCATAGGACTGCTACATCCAAAGCTGCATCCATCGATCTTCTGCTCCCAGCTCTGAACTATCAGACATGCATTTAGGGCTCAGCCAGAGGGGCTTCTCATCAACTTGGCACCAGACTCACACTCGAAACAGTGAATCCCATCTTCCATATTTTAACCCATATGTGCTCAAGCAGTCTGTGCAACAGATCTCTGAGAATAGCTGTCCAGAAAACACTGTGAGAAACAAGGATGAGGACCAGAAACAAAAAAAAAATTCCCAGGGACTTCTTTTTCAGTAAAGAGGTAAGTTACTGCTTGGTTTTCCAAAAACCAGATACCAGGCATGATCTTCTGGTCTCCAACAGAAACTGTTACAAACTTCTTGAGAAGCGGTCATACCGGTTTATGGAGTGACACGAGTGGTGAACAGCCTCTGAAGCCAAGTTTATTTAAAAGAAAAGGCAAGAAATCCCATGCCCCCAAGCCCCAACCTTTTGCCACTCAGAATATGGTTTCAATTCAAAATCATTTTGTAGCCCAGCAGATGGTATGACATAATGCTTGAAAGATGTGCCTGAAACATCATACTAAAGAATATTTTTACTGACTTCCTTAGCAGAAATACCTCAGCTATCAAACACTGTATCAGCAAAACTAGTCACTCTTAAAAGCTGAAATTTAGAGCATAACTATTGATCTTTAATGGCTTTTTCAGAAGACAAAAAGAAAGATAAAAGAAGTATAGAAAAATCTGAAATATGTTTTTGATAGAAGTACTGTGCTTTTTTACAGAATTGTGTTTCTATACATCTGAGCAAAATACAGAGTTAAAACATTGTTAAATATAGGCAGATGTTAGCCTAGGACAACCTGAGGAAGTCAGTTAATGTCTTTGGTAACACAGCAGAGAACAGTGCCTCCTACAAACTCCAAAGGACACAGTCCCTGTGCAAAAGGGATTGCACCTATTGCAGCAGCTTTGGGAAACTAAGAACAGGTTGCAAACTCCATCCAGGAGCACCCTATGCTTGTCAGGGAGATTTAAGCTGATTCTTGAACCAACTGAAGCATAGCAGTTGGCAGGGCTGCAAGAGGTGCTTCTGTGGGCTGTCAGTCAGGAATTGCCAGTGATACACTGGCAAAAAGTGCTGGCTACAAGGTCGGCTACAAGTGGGGTGAGTGGCTGGTCTGCTGTCACAAAGCGGTGGAGGGTGGCTGCAGCAAGGCTGCTGAACATGGAGAGCTCAGGCAAGAACTCACAAGTCTTCCTGCAGGTCAAATGATATCAGTGGGGGTAAATTCAGCTGGGGTAAGGAGGCAGAAACACTGGAACTAGTGAATTGCTTAGAACAAGAGTGCAGTGTGCACAGCAGTGGGATTCTCTCAGGAGCAGGAGTTGAATGTAGTTAACAAGGTCCTTAGGCAGTCACAGCTGTGTGGAGAGACCCAGGCCAATGTATCTCAGGCCAGTGAAATCTGCTCACCTAATATGTACCCTAAGGTACATTTACTAAATTTCACTGCATTTCCTTTCTCTGCCACTTAGGAATGCTTTTTTTCTTCTTCTAACTCTTCAATTGAAGAATGTAACATAGAAATGTCCTTGGCTCTGGTGTCATTGGTTGTTGTTAGCTTAGTTCTGATGTTTCTTGTTAGTGCTAACTCGCAGTTGTGTTGACAATTTTCAACAGAAACCCCTAAAAATGGAATCTCACTTGCTCGACAGCCAGTCACTTCTCAGCAAGATGACAGAAAATACTTCTTCATCTATAATAAAATATGCATTTACAGAGCCAACATATATTATTTACTAAACACAGCGGTCAATATGCTAAGTATTCAGTGAGTACTCTTGACATCTGTGAAGACATTTGCTTGATAAATAGTAAGGCTTTAAACGTTCCTGCCATATGCTTTTTGCTACAGTTTTAAGCAGCAGACTGGAATGTTCTGCTCCTAATCAAAGTCTGGATACCTCTCCAACAGCTGAGAGACCACAGAGAGCCAAGGAGGCAAAAAGTCAGGCTGTTTAGCTTCTAGCAAGCTCCTTGGAAGCTCTTGTAATATCACTTTTTGCCTTCAACGAGAGCATTCACTGGGAAAGAGGTTGACTTTTCTGACCACCTCTGCCACTGACCCTGCTGTGAGACCTTTTGTGAGCCTTTGCTCCCCCGTGTCCTTTCTTACTCTTTACCAGGTTTTCTTATTTAGAATCAAGCTCCTGAGGAGGCTGGTTTTTACCATGTGTTTTTGCAGCTCTTGGCACAATCCAGCTTTAATCTCAGATAATGTCATAACACAACTGTGATATTGCAGCGTTGAGAGCTCAAAGGCCAGACCAAGGCAAGGGGACATCTGCCAAAAATTCCCACCAGCAGCACTCTCAAACCCAGGGTTGAGGCCAGCTCTCAGCCTGACCCCTTTTCCACACATAAGGAGCACACTCTGCAGAAACAGCCAAAACACCTTCTTGGGTGGTGGCAGCATTTAACCAAAGAGCAGAAGAGGGGAAATGGCAGCCAGCCAAAGCCCTCTAAGCCTGCAGAGAGCCTGACAGACATGATCCCAGAAACAGGTCATTCCTTACAGCTTCTTTCTGTGGCTGCCCTCCTTAATTATCTCATTTGTTACTTTGGGGGATTCGCTGCTAACCCATGCATCTTCTGCAATTACATGAACGTGGATGTTTCTATACTAATAGCTCTTTTCAAAATATTCAATACTGGTACGTGGTTGACCAAAGAAAAAGAAAAAGTTATTACAGTGTGTTACATCCAAAATAGATGCAGAAAAGCCCAGTGGACCTAATTTGGCTTCACTGTGTGCATTCAGATCAGATTGCCTTCATTTTGGCAGAAATTAGCCCAACACTGGGACTACTGAAGCCTTCCACTGTGCATAAACAATTGTGGCAAGAGTGTAAGATCAGCACTGCATTTCTGTACTTGACAAAGCCACTAAGTCTGCATATTCCACTTCTACACAAAAGGCACAAAAAGAGATATCCCTGTTTAAAGGAAAAATTAATGGCATCTTTACCCCTGCCACCAGATCTGCGGTTACTTTCAGAGCAGACCGCAGTGATGTATGCACAGTAGCCCTGCTCCTAGCCAGGGCCTTTGGGAGCACATGACAAGAGATACTTGCAATGGTAGGCAGGGAGCTGTCATTACGTGCAACAGACTTTCTTCTCTTCCTTCTGCTCAGAACATCCCTTTCCCCACATTCTCGTTTGATAAAAAACTAGTAATAAGGTCTTATGTAAATAAAGTGAAACACTTTTTTTTTTTTAATTAACAAGACTCTTAGAAGAACCATTCATTCAAAGAGACTATCAGTATTACTTCAGTAATAGTTCAGGACATACAATAGCTATCTTTAGTCACCCCTAATTCTGCCAAGAATGTCAGTGCAACATTGCTGTGCTTTCAAACAGCCCTTCCCGAGCAGAGGAAAAAAAATTAACTAATTTCCATTACAAGTGTTCTTTTTTTATTATTAGTGGGGTTTTTTAACTCTAAGTACAGCCTGAATAGTTTGTGCAATTCTTCAGAGAAAGTAGATACTTTAGTAGTGCTTTTCATGTTGCAAAGGTGGCTACAGCAGGATGTTGAATAACTTATTTCTAATCTAACAAGAAGCAGTTTATACTGCAAAAATGGTATACTAATTACAGTCTTTGCAGATTGTTCCTGTATACTCAGGAATCTGAAAAAGCCAAAAACAGCATGGCAGGGACAAAACGCCTGCTACAACTCTCGTCCCTGTTTTCTTAATTTTCCGAAATAAGAACTAAGAAATCTGCACTTGGGCATACTGTTTTTAGTTCACAATTTAAATGACCCAGGGAGCATCTTCCCAGTGAGCATGAAATTTCTGGATTTAAAGAAAGGTGTGACCAGACACATTTCAAACTTTTTGAACTTGCAAGTCTCTCAGACAGAAATGCAAAAGAGAACAAGCTATGGAAGTTTAATATCTGTTCTTGCTGCATTTCTCTTCAGCAATTCTTCCTCTGCCCCTAGGCTGCATTCATACATCTATCATCAAATATTTTCACTGTGTGATCAATGAGGTGACTTATTCTGACTGCTTACCCTCCTGCTGTTTTTTAACAAAAGCAGAGATATGCAAAAGTGATCTGGAGTTCTAAATGCCCATATTCTTTTCAGCTTTCCACAATATAAAGCATCTAAGCCAGACATCAAGAAAAAGCATATTACCCTGTCTTATATGCATGTTCTGAGATGTACTGCCTTGCAAAGATCACTGTATTTGTCATCCTCTGATTGCAGCTCAGCTGTTAATGCCTGTGACCACCCATTGTACTGACGCTCTGCCAGTGACTCCTACAAGGCTGTTGTATTATTCCTTTAAAGAGAATACTTTCATGCTGAGTGCTTCCTTAGAAGTTCTTAACCATAAAGATTCTATATTCCACTAATTTATGACTGAAATCTAAGAGGAAATGTATATAATTTAGAAAAGCACAAAAGCCCCTTCATTTTTAGCTGTTGTACAGTCCATGGTACTAACATCCTTGAATTTCACTGGGAATGCAGTGTACCTAATCTCTGTGGTGGCAAATGTTCTCGTATCACTACATTAAACTTGCTGAAATGGTTCATGTTTTGATCATGTAATCATAAGAAAGAAATGAGTTGGGGACTCAGCTGGGGACCAAGTCAGGGAACTGCAAGATGAACAAGTAGCATGGCAGCCTCTTTTCCACTGTATTCTAGCTACAGAGTGCCTATGGAGCTGAAATGAACAACCTGAAGCCTGCTTTTTTTCCATGACTGCAAATTTCCCCATAACTTCTTTTAAATACTGTCCTTACTATAACAACTATTATTTTTCTGTTTCTCACAATAAATGAGAAAATCACTGATATTTCTTCCCTACATGGGAGATTTACAAGTGGGAAATACTGATTACTTCACTTTTTTCTGCTTGGTATTACTGCTTGGCATGTTTCTTCTTTCAACTCTTATTCCCAACATACTGCACATTTCTAGTAGTGAAGCACTACTGAGCACTGTCATAGCTACATGTAATGTTATAGTTAGCTCCAAGTAAAATTTTTGGGCATCTGGAAAGAGTGCGTTTAGTAATGTATATTTACCATGGTGCTGAGTTGGCTTAAAGGATGAAAGGGTTTATAAACATTTTTGTTGAGATTTGCAAAAAAGCTACAACAATTAACTTATGACAAACATAGACCATAGAAGAGAGGGGGAAAAAAGTACAATACACTTTGGACCCTAATAAATTCCTGCTTTCACCTTCTAAAGCAAATGTCCTTGCTGCCCTCTCCTCCTCATCACAATGATCTACAACAAAAGTTAAACCACCTGGCTCTGCACCATGTATCTCCCATCCCCATGGTCTTTTACTTTTCTTTCTGCATACTGGTCCTGGAGACACCCAGGTGGCCTGGGTTAAAGGCAGTCCCCCAAGGCCTGGATCTCCCTGGTGTTTTGGCAAGAGAGCATAGCATAAACTGTGAGGAAAGCAGGCAATCTAGACATAGTGCCATAGTCTCGGAGAGCAATGTACACACCACAAAGAATAACACAGCCCAGGTCTCCTTGTCAAGAAGAAGGAAATACAGCTCACACTGAGTTTTAAAACCTTATGAAAATTAAACACAATCAGGAAATAACAGCCTGTTCAAACAAGAAATAAAGAAATAAATCTTCTTTTACACCTCTGCACAGGCCACACTGTCTGCGCCTTGCCATACGCACAATAATGAGGAAAAAATTTGTTCCTTTGCTGCAAGTGCTCCCAGCACTATAATGTCTGAGAAATGCTCATCTATTAGCCAAGACATGAGTAACATCCTCTACAAGATGTAGCCTAAGAGGCTGAG
Source organism: Psittacula echo (assembly GCF_963264785.1). NCBI lineage: Eukaryota > Metazoa > Chordata > Aves > Psittaciformes > Psittacidae > Psittacula > Psittacula echo. The sequence continues at coordinate 51,565,351 of NC_137743.1, forward strand.
AATCTTCACTGCTGCTATTACCTGCCAACGTGATGCCTTGCTTTCCTAAAATGGATAGAGGAACGTGATAGCTTCTTCTAGTGCAGAAAATATCAGCAGCCATTTGCCTCTATTAACTATGGAGCAAAGTCAGGAAGGGAGAGCATGTTTACAGTTCTGAAGGCAAATATTTATTTATTTGTCTAGATCCTGAATGAACTGTGATCCCACTTCAGTCAATGTTGTAAGTACTGGGTCACACCCAATACAAATGGCTTCCTAGGTCAATTGGTGGGTTCTTCATCTTTTTTTGCAATCACAACAAAATTCTGTCTACCCTGGGATGAAACTCTCCAGCTGCCATTCTCACAGTAATATTCCTGTTTATCCTTTATGGCATTTTTAAGTTCTTGAACCATGTCTGTGCTGAAGGCAGGCCATGCAAAGGGACTCTGCTTTGCCCTGGCACAGCTGTCCAGTCCTGAACTACCATCCATGCACTGGTCAGTGCTAGAGTACCAGCTTACTGGGAACAGACTGGGAGTTCTGCCATTGCACCACGCCAGTTACTAGCATGCTCTTCGTCAAATTCAGCATGTGTAATCTTCTTTATTTTGCCTTGTACTTTCCTGTAAATTGATTTTTCCCCCCTTCATTTTAGCAGTTCAAGCTGAGCTTTGGCTTTCCTAGCTTCTTGCTTCTTTTGAACCACACTGCTTCAATTATTACTACAGTCAGTGGTATTTTAGTGTTTATTTTTTACTGTACGCCTAGGTTTGCTATGCATCCTTTTATGAGTATGTCTTCAGAGTACAGTGTTTTTCTTGACTTAGAAAAGGCTCAGCCTTTTATTTGAAGAATCCTTGTATGCTAGTTTTAACCCTTGACTTTTCCTGGTTTTTCACATATTTTAAAATAGTTGAATAAACCTGTTCCCATTTCTATGCTTTTATTTAGATTTGGTATATTTCTATACAGTCCAGGTAGACGCTGTCATGTTTTCTTTCACTTTTCCTTACTTCACCCCCCTGATACTCCTGCACAACCATCCTATAAGCATTTATATTCATCTTCATTTTTATTAGCTCTGGTAGCTTCCACTTAGAGTTCAAAGGATTGTTTAAACCTTTTCCTTATCTCCTCAGCCTTTTCCATAATTTTTAAGGCTGGTGAAGGATTTACAAGTCAAAACTCACATAGACTCCACAACAGCAAGGAGGGAGGTAGGAAGGAAGGGCTGGAGGGAACATACAGCACTCCCTGTTGACCTGCGCAGGTGGTTCACCAAAGCACTGTCATCTCTCCAGACTCTGCAGTTCTGCCCATTCTCAACTAGGGATGGCTAAGATACAAATAAGGTATCTTTAATAATAGGAAATAACTGCAAATCCATTCTACCCCTCTATGACAGCAGTACCATGACAGTGACCAAAAAGAGTCTCTCATACATCACACCAATACTGCTATAGCTCAATTCAAGCTCTTTTCACAGTGTTGAAGGCAACATCCTGTGCATAGTTTCAAAACCAGGTACGTAAATTTCCTGTGTAGACAGTGGAGGTACATAGGCAACTCAGAGACTATTCAGGGCATCACAGTTCAATGCCAACAAAACATACCCACGTATTTTTTTGATCTCATCTAAAGCCACCATATCAGTGTCTTCTCTCTAAAAAGCTTTCAAGAAAATGCTCTTGACTCACATATGACATGTAACTGGAAAGTAGAAGTAGAATCTCTCTCTTTTTTCTAATACAACTGGCTCTACCAGGGATAAATTCAGAATAAATACCAGGGAAATTTATCAAGGAAATCAGATAATGTCCTTTATTAAAACAAAAAAGTTCCCAGATCCAATACCTAGCATTATAATTTATTTATTAATTCTCCCATATTATTCCATTAAATAACAAGCAATTCCTCCTTTACAATAACATTATGAGATATGACAGTCAACCCCATGTAAGATATGAGAAGGACAAGAGGAAGAGACTGGGACCATAGCATGAGAACTTGCAAGCTGCCTTGTGCTTTTTGCACTGCTCAGCACCATCCTCTCCTCAGTTTATTTTACACTTGCACCTGTGCAAAGGGTTTATTCAAATTCTGTGCTGGTTCTAAGTTTTGGGTTGACAACTCTCAAAGCTGAAGTAATTTATTTATCTAGAGAGCAGGCCTTGCTGCACTATTGAAAACATTTAGTTCATACCTATCTCGGGAAGAAAGGACAACTCCCAGAATCATTTGTTATTCATAATTCTCTAATGAGACTCCAGCCGAAAAACCCAACCTGCATCAGGTGAGACAATGGCTCTTGTTACGAGAAGACCTGTGCGAAACCAGGGGTTCATTTCACATGGTGCTCATCTGGCAGTTACAGTGGCAGTAGCGATTGAAGTCATACTGAAGATCCTGGAAGCTAATTCAGCTCTGGGGTCTTTTAAAGAAGAAAGAGGAAAAAGCTAAAACCAGAAGAGCCTGAAATTAGATTACTAAATATATCTGGGGGCTGTGCACAGAATGATAATTTCCAGAGAGCTGGGGAATTTCAGCATCTCACTTTTAGTTTGAAAATGCTGGAAACCTCCAATAGTCCAGGAGTCCAGAGCCCCTGAAATGCTGTTTTTCAGAGTTCCATCTCCCCCTCAACCCACTAATGGAGTGAGAGGACCCAGAGAGACAGGTGACTGGGAAGTCTTAGAGCAGATGCCTCTCAATTATCTTGGGGTCTCTCACAGCAAATCAAACTGGCAAGAGGCCAGAGAGGATTCTGTCAGCCTCTGATCAGTCAAAATAGCTTCCCCAGGACAATTATATCCCAATGAATCTGCACATATTGACATATTCCTGTTACATTGGGGGATTTTGGACTAGGTCTAATGACACTCAGGCATGCAAAGCACTGACCTACTGTCACTGACACCTGTAGGAGCTGTTATCTCTGGAATGCTTCTTCAAAAAGAAAACCATCAAGGAAATGCTTCCAGTCCTTGCATAGACACTCAGAAACTGTCCTTCAAGTCCTAATGTTTCTGCCTGGTTTAGTTTTCTGTTCACCAAAAGTATCCCTTTGGACAGAGTGACAAAAGTTTGACCACAAAGACCCTGAATCCTTTATCACTAATTATCTTAAGAGGTCAGAGCTAAAGGACCTCTGGAGCATCTCAACTGGAGTCTCATCTTTCTGTGTCTCAGAAAGACCGCTTTGAAGCGATGCCTTGCTGCCATTCCATTTTATTTGACAATTGCTGACCATCAGTGCCACGACCACCTTTGAAACTCTAAGTAGTTCTTGAAAAAACCTCTGACAGCACCATCAAATGCAAAGTATGAAAGCTTTCCCAGTAAGTGCAGCCATTTGTCACTGTTCTTCTGATATTCAGCTCTTCAGCCAAAACAGAAAGCATTTTTCTTGCTGTTTCAAAGAGAAGTTGCAAGTGTGAGGCTTAACTGGGTTAATCGGGTCAAGTAAAGCAGGAATAACTGAGATATAGACAGCTGAAACATGTTTATTTTTCTTGTCCAAAGGGTAAGTGCAAGGCTGAGTGACTCCCTAAGGCAGGATGGGGACAAGGAAGGGTAACACTGAGCTCAGACTCTGCCCTCAAGTACAGCTGAGGCACCTGTGGTGAGCTTGGTTTGATTTGCCTCGACTCCCAGGCTAAAAGCATGACAGAATTGGTAAAAGCCAGTGGTGGGCACTTGACTCCTGCACGCTGAAGGGGAGCACTCTGGTTAGTGTTGCATTTAATTCACCACTATCTGCCATAATTTCAGGACCTCTTTTTGAAGGGTCAGGCAAAAGCAGGCTAAAAAGGGCTCCGAGCACCTTCTCTGGATTTATGGTGAGATATTTCACCCTCATGAAAGCCACTATAAAGTCACTCTTTAAAACATATCACCTTTGTTCTTCTTCTTTCAGAAATTAGCATGCACCAAGTGACTAAGTCTATTAGAGAAAATTGACCCTTGAGTCATTTAGCTGAGGATTTGCCAAAGCCCAGAGGTATTTATTATTCTTATAAGCAATGAGGCATATGGTTGACTTTTCCAAAAGCCATTTCAGAAAGAAAAGTAAATGACCATTTATTGAAATGGAAACAGATATTTAAGAACCTTTAGTTCAAATCTGGGCAGGAAGATTTCATCATAAGGCTATTAAAAATGCACAAAATGTGGAGAATTGCTCTATGTCTGCTTCAGGATTAACACTTGAGAAACCACATTCTGTGGCTCCTCAAAGGGTGATACTGGTCTACCCATGCTGCACAGGGGACACAGTCAATGTCAACAGAGAGGTAAATGTTTATCAAGTGGCTTTCATACCTGTGCTCCAAAAGTTAAATGGAGATGGTCTAGCAAAACTAGAGAAGTGTACTTTATTTAAGAGGCAGCCAAGGTCTAACAAGAAAGCCTGGAGAAATTTCAGTTTGAGTGGAGTCAAGTTTGCAACTCAGAATTTGAATCTGCAGGAGGCTGGATTAAACAGAAGTTCCAAATTTCCTCCTTTTTTGGCTTATTAGAGTTTAAGCGCTGTCCATAAAGTGCTAAAATAGTGCTTCAGCAACAGCACAAAGCTGTCAGCAGAAACAAAAAAATTCTCTTTGATGGAAATTTAACCAAAGCCAAACATCATTTGTAATCAAATAGCAAACTAGCAAAAGCAAAAGAAAGATAACAGACGCCTTATCCTCAGACTCAAACCAGAGCAACGGCTCTATATGACAACCTCCTATTCTTTTTAAAGCTTCTGTGCACAAGAATGAGGTATAAAAACCAAGTTAAAAAAAAAAAATAAAACGTCACAAAACAAGCAAACAAACAAACAACAAAAAAAAAACCCACTAGGTTTGGGGGGGGGGGGAGTTGGCACTATTTTGATAACTTATCTCTGCTTTGGAAGTCAAGGTCGCAGTTTACCTAGTAGTAATAGATAGTATAATAAACCTAAAGAGTATAATGCAACATCTGTCTTCAAAAATAAGACTCTGTGTATTTAAGGGACAAACCCATATGACAATTTGATAAGCATTAGCACCAATGAACTTTACTGTTATATATTTAGGAAAGAGAAGAGTAAAATAAGTGAAGGATTTTTTTGGTAGTAGAATAAACTGTTAGTCTTAAAAACTCTACTGCTGGGGTTTTTATATGGACAGAGAATAACAGTTTTTCTTCACATACACTACTCTGAGTTGGCTGTCTATGTCAGGAGTTCTTGCTGTCAAACGTAAGGTCTACTTTCCCAGAATTTAAAAAGCCCTGTTTAAAAATAGAAAGAGAAGCAGCAATACCCAGACAAGAGAGGTGCACAAAAGAATGAAGCATGACAGAATGCAAAGTATCCCACTGTTCAAACGAAATCCAGAGACTCATTTCACTATGTGAGGATGTTCTGCGTGCTGCAGTAGTGCATATTTGTAATCTTTCTGCCAAAGACTTCTATGAAAGGGTTTGCAAACTGCTTGGCCAGTCAGTAGTCCTTGAGTTTAGGGCCCAGCTGGTGATGCCTTTTCTAGCAAATAAACTAACTGTGCTGCTGTTGTGTTTCCAGTGCTATATCCAGTCACTGTCAGCCGTCATACAAGCTATGCTGCTGTGGACAGCAACACTGGCCTGCCTTGGAAGAAATACAGAAAAACCTCAGCTTCTGGACTTAAGGTTGCAAAGAATTATATTTTGGCACGCACTCAACAAGAAAGAAAGAGTGCCAAAGCATGCTGGAGTATCTACAAGAAGAAAAACACAAAAGTTGTGGTTATACACAACAGGAACATTCATATGACAAGGAATATTCCAGGCATGACCGGTTCAACACACATTTTGCTTCACTGAAAGCATTAAAAACACACTGCCAAACCACAATACATTAGTTCCTATGGAGCATTATTTGCTGTGAAAACTCTTAGGAATTTCACAGAGACATTTCTCCAGCAGAAAATGACACTTTGTTAAAGCTCAGTTACTCATGGAAAGAGAATCATTTACAGCAATTTCTGTTTTAAAAAAACATCCAAGTTGAAAAAGTGAGATATTATGATGCTGCTAAATACTCCTGTATCTCCTTTTTGATGAAGGAGAACATATTTTTTGTTTCAGAAGATAGTTTAATTTGCAGTTAAAGAAACTAGAAATGAAATGTTGTAAATTAGCTTGATTTACATGACTGTTGGGCATTTTAGATTTCTGAAAATTTCCAAGCCAGGATGCTTATGCTAATCTGAGATCCACAACAAAAATTGTGTGTAATTCGGGATTAGCTTCCTTTGATTCAAGAAGCTTGTTAGGTGCTGGCATTACAGTTTTCTTTGAGTTGCTAACTGGTGGTGATAATTAAGACTCATAAAGACTGTTGCAGTATTCTAATTATGGCAAGTACATGGCCCTTAAATCCATTTGCTGTTGAACAAAGGGTGTTTTGCCACATTTCTTGGCACTACATCCACAGCAGTATGCTATCACTTCCCCATGTGGAGAGTATTTAAAAAATTCAACCATTAGAAAGACGAAGGAATAATTAGAGAGGGCAGGAGATACTGCATATGAGGTTTTTGTTAACTAACCCTGCTCCTGGAAAAAGTGTTCTTGCAACTGTACATCATGTTACAGTACTCATTACAGGCACACTCCAAACCACAAATGCTCCCTGGATGCCAGACCACTTTCCTCCTACCTGCATCCCACTGCTCCAGCCCCAGCCCAAGGACAACTCCTAGCCATGGGCTTGCAGGCTCTGAGAAACACCTGCAAGAGCTGAATCTGGGACTTTCCCTCTCCTTTTAAATACCATCTCACAAGGGCACAGTGAAAGAGGGACCAGGACATGTCAGTCCCTCAGTGTTCCCTCAAACGTCTTTGTAGGCCTTTATGATTACATACATTTACATTATTTCCTCATTATGAAAAAGCAAACTTTCCTCTCACCCTCTAGCACTTGCTGCTCTTTGTAGAAATGTAGCATTTTGCACAGTACATGACTTTGGCCTGCTTATTATTCATGACAAGAATAAATTGGTCCTTTCTGGACCTTTTCAAGTTTGCATCTCTGGCAGTTCAGATGCACATTATATATCTACACCACACAAATTTGCAGTACACGGTCAATGCTCTACCCATACAGCTGAGTTTATATACATTTCCTAGGAGATGCGGCTTTGAGGAGCAAAATGTTTTTTTCCTTTCTTACTGAAATTTTATTAAACGTTTCATTTAGCAGTTTCTAGTTAAACTTAATGCTCCCAATCTAATATATTCCAAAGCCTCTGGTTTTCTTGCATGCACTGCTGAAAGGGGCAGATTCTGAATTAATGACACACAATTTAGTTTCAACTCATGGACTTTCAAGAATCTCCATATTTTTTGCCATCTTTTCTAATTCAGTAGGATTCAGATGACTTAAAATTAACTTCACCATTTTTGCCAAATAATATTTGTTCAAATTTGAACAAATTTGTTCTCAGCATAGTCAGTAACAAGGCAGCAACAGAATGCAGATTGGTCAGTCAATTTTATTCCCTTATTTCCATCACTGCAAGTTTGCATAACCCATTTCAGCTCACAGGTGCCAGAACATTTCTACAGTTTTTCCCAATCCAAATTGTGTTAAAGAAGAAACATCTCAAAAGGAGCAAACTGAAAATCTGAAGAAAAAAAAAATAAATCTGTGCATTCAAAACACTTTGTATTTATTTCAGCTTCCCAATCACAAATTCACTTATATTTCAAAATGGAAAGCTCTCTTGAGGTCCAAATGCAACCTTTCCATATGTGTTAGAACTAAAATAAAATCCACTACAGTGTGAAGACCAAAATGAAATGCAGTGCAAAGAGTATGGCTGGTGACACACTGAAGGGCTGGAAACCAGAGTTCGAGAAGATCATGAGCTGGTGTGTTTGTAACCTCACTGAAAAAAGGGAGGTTAGACAAGTTTTTGGAGTGTCAAACTTTTCATTTATTACCGAATGAAATTATTGCCTCACACACAGCTGTGAGTAAAGGATCATCCAGGCCTGTGAAGTTGTAGGAGGATGTCCCTTTAACAGAGCAATGAACTTAACTGACTAATGGCAGGACAAAAGGTAAACTGTTTCTAATTTTCTGATGAGAGCCATCAGAGGGAAAAAAGAGAAGTGTAAAACTCAATACCAGTAATGTAACCCCCCATCTTCTCAGCTCAGAATAAGGGACTCACAGACAGCACCCTTCCTAAATGTCAAAGCCATTAAAATACTACATGCAGGTAAGTATAAAGAAAGCCAGGTTAGTTAGGTGGCCACTCTACATATCCAATGATGCTTCTCTTTTAAAGTTACTCTTACTTCTTTCATTCACAGTGTTTTCAACCACACTGTTTAGAGGAAGAAGGAAAAATAATGAAAGGGAAAACCATGAAGAATAAAAAAGTCCTCTCAGCTATTTCTATCACACAATGAATATTGATTCCTTTCTGATTTTCATAGAAATTTGTCAGAATCTTGTCAGTGCAAGATTGATTTCTCTGCTTCTGGGAATGATAGGTTATCAATATAATTACTACCATCAGTGCATTTTCACAATCTTTCCCAACATTTCTAATCCAGTGGCAAATTAGTGCTATGGTGACTATTTCCTCACCTGAATCACTACCAATGCATGAGGATACCCTCCTCCTTCTGGTAGAAAAGACACATGCCTCCCCAAAACCCAAAGCACCATCTTTTTTTTTATTACTGAACACTACAGAAACATTAACCAAAAGCCTAAATAACCACGTATCTTTCTGCTGCTTCTATTTCATCAGGTAGCTGATTCAGTGTATTCAAGCAACTCGGTGTACATGCAAATTGTGCCTTCACCATACATCCTGTGAGAGCACAGGGAATTTAGTGAACCTCAAGGCTTATGTTGCATTACTACACTTTGAAAGTAAATAACAAGGCAGCAGAGTCAGACAGGTGCTGATCATACACATAAACAAAGCATATGTTGCTACCAAACCCAGGAGGTGGTGAGCATCTCCAGCCCCACAGGAGGTTTCAGATGCTCATCATTACCTTTCAGCGTCAACTTACTAAGATGTGCTTAATCCCTTAAAAACTAACACCACTATAGAGTGACTGGTTGCTCTGCAACCCTCCCATTTTTCCAACTTTGATGACCATTCCTGTTGCAATTTTTTAACCAACTTGTTTCTCAAGCATTAGTTTCATTATAACCTGTAAATAAACTCTCCTCTGCTATGGGGCTGCAAATAATGGATAAAAGCACCTGCAGCTCACAGAACAAATCAGGCTTGACTTACCAACCTAACTACAAAAGATATCATCTAAACAAGGCATCCAGATTTTGGTCATGCTATACACATTACAAGAGCAGAAAAAGGGCCAGAAGGGTGAAAGCACTCATCCATGCATGAACCAAATCCAAAGCAGCACATGGAGGCTGAGCCAGGTTTGTTTATGACCCCCTTGCCAACTCCCCACCAAGAAAAAAAGCACACCGTTAAGAGCTAATTAGGGACACATTGAAGTCACTGGGCTTTGGAGCAGTCTTTCAATTCTAGCCATAACAGCTTACCTGTGGCTTCCTGTATGTACAGTGAGGTGCCTCAGAAGCATCACATCCCACAGCAGCAAAAGCCTTAAACTCTCACTTCAGTTGGGCTTTGATTCAGCTCTCAGCACTAAAGGATTTAGGATCTCCACTGAGAAGTACTAGCAGGATCTTTACTTCTGTTTTATCTGAGCCTTCACAGTAGCACATCCTCTAAAATACAGCAGGTCAGAACCTTCAAAAAAAAAAAAAAATTAAAATAAGCAGTTGCTGTTCTTTTCCCTTTTAAACTGCAGATTTATTGCAGTAGAAGCTTTCCATGAGAAAATACCAGTTGGAGAACAAAGTATTTCTCAGGACAGCATTTCTAAATGAAGACCAGTGCTTAATTTCCCACCTCACCTCCCCAGCCCCCTCCAAAAAAGTCAGAGAATACAGCTGAGCGGAAACATGGCTTAAATCCCAACCTGTGTGCCAAAAAGGCAGCTACTAGTCATGTTGCTTCCCTATCCCTGGGATGCTCTAAATTCCTGTGCTATTTCTGGACACCTTCCTCTGGCCTCTGAACGTTCATGTACCTAGTTTCAATTCCAGTGAAGTCAAACAAACAAGTGTTGAAAACCCTGTACATTTCTTTTGGTTCAGTGGAAGTTTGCTTCCAAACCAAGTTCATCTCTAAACTTCTGCCATTTATCTACCTGCCGCAGAGGCTTTTAGATGCTGTCAGCCAGCTCTGTCCCATTTGCAGCTGCAGGCACACACTGAGTGTGGTGAACAACACATTAGTAATTCATCTGATGATAATGGGACAAGCAGCAATAGTACCCTTATTGTGGCTAACAGGAACTCACAAAGTCTTTGATAAAACCCTGCTCAGTTCTGTGAAGCACAAGTTTGCTGTAAATCTCTGTAATAGGCATAAAGGTGGCCTGAGCCAACTGAGATAACAGAGTTTGCTGTCAGTCTGGGATACAGGCTGTGCCGAAGCTGTACGTAACACGAGGCCACCATCCCAAGATGCACACCATCTCCTAAGCTTTACCGGCAACATGTAACCACAAATTATCTACCCTGTGTTCAGGAAGGAACAATTGTTTGCATGGAGGAAGCTTATTTAAATGTTAGCAGGGCTGCATAAGCAGCACTCCCAGCAGTGTTTAAGGTTGCAGAGACCTCTGATCCTGAGAACTCATTTGGCAGCATCTATGGTATTACAAGATTAGACACATTCACTTTTGTTGAACTCCTGGCCTATCAAACATACATTTACAACAGATAAATATGTACAGCATAAACAAGTCAGAGGGATTACCAGGATTAGCCAGAGCCTTCTCTGCTGCTGCCAGCATTACAGGCAATCCCTCTTATAGAGCTAGTGCAGCACATCACGAGTGCATAGTACCTATAAATCACATGCACTTGATGAACAAATGCACTCACTGTGAAATGTCAAAGATATGTATAAAAAAGGTTTTGATATCTGCTCGTTCCTCCTCCTTGCCAAAAGGAGAATATTGGAAACAGTGTGTGCCTGTGAGTAGCATCACAAGGTCAGCTACCAGTGGGCTGAGCTCAGCACTGCTGACAAACTCATTTCATCATGTGAATCTCTTTCAAGTGAAGCTTGAATACACTAAGTTATTCCTGTTAGCCCTCCAAAATGCTGGAGGTCTGCTCATTTAAGAAAGACTTACAGAAGTCTTCTGCATCTAGTTTGTGCTATCTGGAAGACCCCGTCAGTTGGATAGCCCTGTGCTGCTGCTGGGCAATTGACTACTTCATGCCCCAAACCACAGGAGTATCACGGTCTAGGACAGAGACAAAACACCAGACAGCTACCAGCATTGTAGGACAGTTTTGATTTAAAAAGTTGGGGTTCTTTTGTTGGTTGGTTTTGGTTTTTTTGTTCCAATCCATTACAATACTAACGCAGCTAAGGATCTCAGGCAGCATTTGGGGGGACTTTGGGTATCTCTGTAGCAAGGGATTGTAGTCAATTCGAAAAAGCCCCCTGTTTTGAAAGCTAAAGGGGTTTACCTTCTATAAAATTACATAAATGCTACTTTACAATATATAGGTATGGTCACACATATACATCCACACCCACCCACCTTTTATTTAACAACTGCCTCATTAATATTCTACAGTAGTGAGGTCTGTCTGGTGAAGCATTAATATAATATTTCTCAAACAAAGTTCTTGTTCTGCTTGATCTACTTCGTAAATGCTTGGTAATCTATCTTGATATGCTCCTGTCTGTCAGGGGCTGCTACATACTTCATGCTTTTGCTAGAAAAGGCAGACAGTGGCACTTTCAGGTACCTTCCTGGCACAATACATCCTTTCTTCCTTAATTATATATGAGAACAGTTTCACTGATTTTTGAAGCTGATACGAGACATGAATCATTTGAAGTAATATTCAGTATTTATGATCAGCATTTAACAGCATGTAAAGAAATAGCAATGGTTAACATGGACTAGAAATGTCTTCGATCTTCCTTTCCTGCACGAAGGATGAGTACAAGCTTTTCAGCAAGGATTTAGTACTGCAAAATTACAGGACAACTTGCATGGAAAAAGATTACTTCATTTTTGAAATTTATTTCTGTTGTATGTGCCTTTTTGGGGTAGTGGTTTTAAGGAATTTTTTCCCCCTAATAATTCTGGATTTTACAACCTAGATTAATTTCATTTTCTTAGTCACTAAAACAGACTGGTGTCAAATTTGATCGCCATATAAGATGATTAATCATATTTTCAGAGAAAAGACTTCACTGAATTCCCTCTGTGAGGTTTGTTGTAGATTTTCCAAGATGCTGGCTGTCTGTGTTCATATACACTTTGTATTTTCAAGGAAATCATAAAAATATGTATGTGGTATTTTTTCTGTAAAGTTTTTTAAAACCATGACAAGCCTCAACATTCTTCTAAATCACCAAACCTCTACCATACTTCACTACTGCAAGACTATTGCTGAATAACAACCCACAAGGAATACCTATGCAGTTATACACAAAGCTCCTGACACAGCACCACATTCAAAACCAGTAGATGACATAATATTCATGGAGTTTTCAGAAGCTTCTGGTGTATCTCCTCCTTTTAGCAGGGGATGCCCAGCACACCAGCTGCATAACTGGCCCCATAAAGTCTGGTATTAAGGCTTTTGTTCTTGACTGTACAACCTAACTTCAACAAAAGGAGCAATACCCAAGGAACAGAAAAAAACCAAACCAACAATTAGAGGAAAAGTGAAAAAACAGAGGAAGGGCAAAAATATACAGAGTAACAATGAGGCTTTGAGATGCACCACTTCAGACATTTCTTGTTTCTTTACCCTCTTCCCAGATGCTGCTTCTCTATCACTTCTGCATTCACTTTTAATTGACTTTACTCATTCCAAACCCCTCTTTTTTGATTAGGAAAGGCCAAATAAGAGAAGTTGCTACCAGTGCTACACCCATGAGTTGTAGCTGGTGTCGTGGTTTAAGCCCCGGCTGTAAATTAGAACCACGCAGTCTACCTCCCCCCCCCCCCCCCCCCCAGAGGGATGGGGAGGAGAATCGAAAGAATGTAACTCCCACGGGTTGAGATAAGAACAGTCCAGTAACTCAGGTATAACACAAACCACTACTGCTGCCACCAATAATAATAATGATAAGGGAAATAACAAGGGAAGAAAATATGATACCGCTCGCCGGAAAAGAGCCCGACCCAAAAAGAGGACGTGCCCTTCCGGGTAGCTCCCAGTTACATCCCCGGGCATGACGTGCTGTGGTATGGAATACCTCTTTGGGTAGTTTGGGTCAGGTGTCCTGTCCCTGCTTCCTCCCGGCCCCTCCTCCTCCCTGGCAGAGCATGAGACTCACAAAGTCCTTGGTCAGTCTAAACATCAGTTGTTATCAGCTCTTCCCAGGCCAAAAGTCAAAAACACAGTGCTGCAACAGCTACTAAGAAGGAGAAAAACTGACTACTACTGCTGAACCCAGGACAGCTGGCCTCACAGGAGGGCCGAGGTGACACCTTCCTCCTCTTTGCTGCCTCCTTGCAGCAAAGCATTTGACACAGTCTCCCACAGCATCCTCATAGCTAAACTGAGGAAGTGTGGTCTGGATGATCAGGTGGTGAGGTGGACTGCGAACTGGCTGAAGGACAGAATCCAGAGAGTTGTAGTCTATGGGGCGGAGTCTAGTTGGAGGCCTGTATCTAGTGGAGTGCCTCAAGGGTCAGTATTGGGACCAGTATTATTTAATATATTCATCAATGATTTAGATGAGGGAATTGAGTGTACTGTCAGCAAGTTTGCTGATGACACTAAGCTGGGAGGAGTGGCTGACACGCCAGAAGGCTGTGCTGCCATCCAGCGGGACCTGGACAGGCTGGAGAGTTGGGCAGGAAGAAACTTGATGAAATATAACAAGGGAAAGTGTAGAGTCCTGCATCTGGGCAGGAACAACCCCAGGTTCCAATATAGGTTGGGGAACAACCTGTTAGAGAGTAGTGTAGGGGAGAGGGACCTGGGGGTCCTAGTGGATGGCAGGATGACCATGAGCCAACACTGTGCCCTTGTGGCCAAGAAGGCCAATGGCATCCTGGGGTGTATTAGAACGGGGGTGGTCAGTAGGTCGAGAGAGGTCCTCCTTCCCCTCTACTCTGCCCTGGTGAGACCGCATCTGGAATATTGTGTCCAGTTCTGGGCCCCTCAGTTCAAGAAGGACAGGGACCTGCTGGAGAGAGTCCAGCGCAGGACGACAAAGATGATTAAGGGAGTGGAGCATCTCCCTTATGAGGAAAGGCTGAGGGAGCTGGGTCTCTATAGTTTGGAGAAGAGGAGACTGAGGGGTGACCTCATTAGTGTATATAAATATATAAAGGGGGAGTGTCACGAGGATGGAGCCAGGCTCTTCTCAGTGGCAAACAATGATAGGACAAGGGGTAATGGGTACAAACTGGAACACAAGAGGTTCCACTTAAACTTGAGAAGAAACTTCTTCTCAGTGAGGGTGACGGAACACTGGAACAGGCTGCCCAGGGGGGTTGTGGAGTCTCCTTCTCTGGAGACATTCAAAACCCGCCTGGACACATTCCTGTGTGACCTTATCTAGGTGTTCCTGCTCTGGCAGGGGGATTGGACTAGATGATCTTTTGAGGTCCCTTCCAATCTCTAGCATACTGTGATATTGTGGTCATCCTGCAGGCACCTGGACCACCTCCAAGCCTAGGGCAGAGGGAACAATCTTCCTTCTGCTTAAGGGTTATCCCTTTCCCCCCCCAAGTTTCCGTATTTTTCCAGGGTTGCTTACACTGCTATGATACACTTGCTTGAGGCTTTAAACTCTTGGCCCCTCCTCTTACCTGCCACCTTCCCTCAGGGTGCTGGAAGACTGGAGCAAGCTACCCTGGCAGGCACACACAGTTGTGGCTGAAGAGACTGATGCACAAGCACTAGAAACTACACAAATAAAAGAGGCTTCCCAAACATCTGCTGGCTTGAAAGCCAGTCAGCTGTATGGTGTCAAAAGGGGTGGGAATGTCATGCGTGCAGCCCCCTTGAGGGCCACTGACAGGATGGAAGCACACAGCCATGGCTAGGCTGAATAGCATTAAACTGACAAGAAAGTTTGCAAATAAGTTTCCCACAACACTGTTAATTTGTCTCATTTCCTGCTCCTGTGCTGTCCTTCAAACATGGCAGATGGACAGCCTTGAAATTCCTTTCAAGAACCTTTGGGTTTCATTCATAAGAATTTATTTCATTCACCTCAAGCTAATGTCTGCCTCTCAAAACCAAGAAGAGCAGCACCGCTGACAGCAGGCCTGGCTGGACAGGACCCAGACAGAGAGCCCACGGTGACACTTCCCACTGAAAAATTGTTAACAATCAACTAACGACAAGTTCCTCAAAAGCACCTATGTCCCTCTGATCAAACATGAAATACAGATCCATGCACTTCAGCACAGGGAGGAACAGGAAATCAAGAGGCAGAAATCATTTTACTCGCTTTTTTTCTTGCTATAACTTGAACTAAGACCAAATTTCACACAGTGGGAACTACCAAGACAAGATCTCTTGCACAAGCACAGATGGCACTGCACACTGAGGGGTGGGTGGACAGGGTACAAGTACCACAGCCCTCCATGTCAGCACAAGGCTGCACAGCTCCAGCCAGGACCACAGAGTGTTCCCCCTAACAGCATTCGGGCATGGAGGGAGTACTTCTGAACAGCTATGCAGCTCTGGGAGAGGTAAAATAAAGGTACCTACAACAGGGTAAAAAAAGCAAAGGAGTTGGATGAGAAAGTCAGCCAAATTAGCTCAGACACTAATGTGAAGTGTTGTGCCCCCCCTGCATAAATCCTCTCTCCAAAGGGCAAGAAACATGCAAGGCAGTTGCTTAGCTACTACACCTGTACTTTGTGCAACTCAATATTCCTCTGCCATCTGCTAATGGTATTTCACAGTAAAAAATCCTAAATTGCCAATACATGCTGCAAGTGGTATCTTCTTTCACAAAACCTATTAGCACAATCATGTAAAAATAAAAACCTGCATTTGCTATCTATGCTTGTATACATTGGCAGCAAATTGAAGGTCAGAAATGAAGATAGAGATAGCAGTTTCTAGAGAAAAGATTTGCGGTTCATGAGTACTAGGATTGTGCATAATGAGTTACTGATTACAGCCTCAGAGGAGCATGTTCTTTAGGTTTCTCTCCCAGCCCCTATAAAGTTCTGACATTTGGAAGTTCCCTAGGTATAGTCCTTGAGTTTCTCCTTTTTGATAACACTAATATAGCTTCCTTTGGGCTCTCAAGTAGCTTGTCCTTCAGAGATACTAGTTCTCCTGCACAAAAAATAGGCATGATTTTCAGTGGAGCACTGCCTTAGAGCTGTGGAAAATTAGCCTCCCTTTCTACGGCAAATCTCCTGACTCTCAGCCAAGGTCATCGCCAATCAGAGAACACGACAGAGAACGTGTGGGAAGATGCCCGCTTTCAGGGAATCAACATGCCTTGGCATGTGGAGATAAATAAATAGGGATTTCAGATACCATCTTGTCTACCTTTCAGTGAGAAGAGAGGACCTTTTTTCCTCTAAGGGGTGATAGATGCCCAACTCCTCTTTCCTCTATGCAAGACATGGTTTCAGATGAGCTCTATCAATTACATTTTTTGCACAGGTATGCAGGTGGGAACGTGTGGGAGCTCACATTTGTCCAGCACCATTACCAGGGTCAGGAAACGTAACTACTAGTCAACACAACACCATGTGGGAAGCATCAAAGCATTCCTCTTCCCACTCCTAACACTTACACATGGTTTTTATTTATTTTAAGGTGCTCCTTTATAGTGACAAAACCTTTCGTTTGGTAGTGGGTTGACCTTGGCTCAATGCCAGGTGCCCACCAAAGTCCCTTTTTCACTGCCCTCCTCAGCTGGATGGGGGAAAAAATATAATGAAAAGCTTATGGGTTGATATAAGGGCAGGGAGATCACTCACCAGTTGCCATGATGGGCAAAACAGACTTGACTTGGGGAAATTAGTTTTAATGTATTACAAATAAAATCCAAGTAGGGTAATGAGAAATAAAACCAAATCTTAAAACCACTTTCCCCTTATCCCTCTCTTCTTCCCAGGCTTAACTTCAATGCTGATTTTCTCTACTTCCTCCCCTCAGCAGCGCAGGGGGACAAGGAATGGGGGTTGTGGTCAGTTCATCACATGTTGTCTCTGTCACTCCCTCCTCCACAAGAGGAGAACTTCTCACACTCTTGCCCTGCTCCAGTGAGAGGTCCCTCCCATGGGACACAGTCCTCCATGAACTTCTCCAACATGAGTCCTTCCTACAGGCTGCAGCTCTTCACAGACTGCTCCAGCGTGCGTCCCTTCCATGGGTGCAGTCCTTCAGGAACAGACTGCTCCAGTATGGGTGCCCTGCTGGGTCACCAGTCCTGCAGCAAACCTGCTCCAGTGTGGGGTTTTCTCTCCATGGGGCCACAGGTCCTGCCAGGAGCCTGCTTCATCACAGGTCACAGCCTCCTTCAGGTGTCCCCCTTCTCCAGCTCAGGGACCTCCCTGGGCTGCAGGTGGAGATTTGCTCCCCCATTAGCGTCCATGGGCTGCAGGCGCACAGCTGCACCTCCATGGGCTGCATCACAGGCTGCGGGGGAATCTCTGCTCTGACACCTGGAACACCTTCTGCTCTTCTGCTTCACTGACCTTGGTGTCTGCAGAGCTGTTCCTCTCACATATCGTCACTCATCACTCTGGCTGCAATTGCTGCAGCTCAGTTGTTTTCTCCTTATTAAATATGTTACGGTTACCACCATCACCAATTGGCTCAGTCTTAGCCAGCATCAGGTCTACCTCAGAGCTGGCTGGGATTGGCTCTATCAGACAAGGAGGAAGCTTCTAGCAGCTTCTCACAGAAGCCACCCCTGTAGCACCCCCACTACCAAAAAGCTTGCCATACAAACCCAGTACACATTTACATTCAGAATAACCATGTTTCAAATATACTCTGTGCATGCACAGTCACATGTGCAGATTGAAAGAAAGACTGTGAGCTTAGTATGAGCAAGTCCGTTGTTTTCCCATCCATCCCAGAGGCATCTGCCTAGCATTCCTTATGACACATAACGGAAGCTTACTAGTATATTAAAAGAATTCAAGAAGAAAATACAGATCAAGGAAGTATTGGAGAGGCAGAGCAGAAGAAGGCGGCTGTCATTAAGATTTTGGGAAAGTTTGAAGGGTATGGCTCTTTCTCCAGTGGAGTAAGATTAGTGTTTGGAAATGATTCCTGTATGTCTCAGGCCTAGCCACCTTGAAACAAGAGTGGTTGCTTCCCATTTCTGTTTGACCTTGAGATCATAATTGCTAAAGCAGCATCAGTGTGTTCCTGTTAGTAAGTGGCAGTCACTGAGCTGAAGATTAAACTAGCACAAAGACTAAATTGCCACTCAAGTCTTGTAACAAAATGGAAAAAATAGCTAACTAGCCTGTATTACTACATAAGGACTAAAGGTTAAAAATGGTAACTTCTGTACTTTGGATTCCTAAGTTACCTGATGAAATCCTACTGAAAATAGGATCAGTATTGACTTTAAAATGATACAGCTTAAGTAAAAACAGCAAAAACATTCCCCAGCTCTCCACACTAATACAGGAGCTCCATCTTTTTGTGTTTTATTTCAAATGTTGTATATAATATTCAGTGCATAATGAAAGGATGCTTAAATATTTTGCACAGAGTTCCTTGCTAATTCTGTATTTTTTTAAGCACTATTTCACAACATTTGAAACCGAAGTTTCTGTAGTGAGATATATACGTATCACTATTGATATCATTATTGATATTCAGGAAACAGAAGAATCCAGCAAAAACAACTGCATATTTTTTGTGAAATTGAACTGCACCTCAGACATCACTTTTACCTCCTCTCCTGAAGGCAAGCCAGCTGTCACTGCACTAAAACCAAGGAAGCTGCTTGGGTAAGGCTAAAAGGAGACCCAATAGACTTCATCTGCTGTCTATTCCAATGCATTTGTAGTTGCAAGCTATATTCTACCACAAATAGCCACATTTGAAGAATGCAGTTACACGGAACAAAGCTGATGACTCTTTCAATGCACAGAAGCCATTAGAAAATGGTAACCAGTTGCAACCTATTATTTCTTTGCACCAGAGAAATAAATTGATTATGTGTCAGCTGATTTTCTGTTACACATAAATGGAGGTGTACTTACAAAATCTACTCAAACCTGCCAGCTCTAGCCCTGATGTTCTCAGGGCAGGCACATGGAAGGAAAATAAGCTGTTCTGGACATGCTGGGGATGCTCCGAGAACTCCATTTGCTATTGCAGCCACTAACATCCAGGATAGGTGAATAAAAATTGCAGCATCACTGGAGATGCACCTGCTTCCCTTGAAAACAGGTTACTGTCCAAAGATAGGGCTGTCAAATGCCTTAATACAGTATTTGTGAATTAAGACAAAATCCAACCCAAAACTCTAATAGGACAGTTTCTGAAAGAGGGTGATCTTGGTACACCATTTTTTGCCATCCTTTTGCACCAAAAATTACACAGTAACACTGAAACATCTTAATATTTACTGGGAAGTTGGTCCTCACTGAAAAATGAGGCAATAAAGTTTACAAAAGATGCTATCCACCAGGTGACTTCCTAGCCCTTTTGCTTTTTAATAATTAACCTGATAATTTCATTATACATCCAGCTCACTCAACAGAAGAGAAATTAAGCAGCTTGGACTAATTTCAGAATGTTTTTGATGCAAAGGTTGGTGACATTACTGTGATTTCCAGGGAAAACAGAAATAGCTTATGCTCCAAATTTCACAGCATCCCAAAATAGCATGTTTGGATGCCTCCCAAACCTTAACCTTTAATAACTAAATTCTGAGGGGGTTACCACCATTATTCAAGTATCTGTTATTTACTGGAAAACATGGAATGGTTAGTGATTCGGAGAATGGGTTAGAAAGGACCTTAAGATTATCTAGTTCCAACCCTCCCAGCATGGGCAGGGATGCCTCACACTAGACCATGTCGTCCAAGGCTCTGTCCAACCTGGCCTTGAAGCAGTTTTTCAGTCTATTATAGCCAAAAATCACTCCAGTGTCTGTTCCCATGTAGTTCAGCTGTGAAGAAGAGGTTTTGTTATTTGGAAGGAAATATTTCAAAATTTTTTTTTTAATGTTTTTTTCTTTTCAGTCCTATTGTTAACTGTCAGTATAAGAACAAACTAACATCCTCTGTAATAATTTTCCAAACACTGCACTCCAAGAAAATTAGAGTCACTCCCCCTTCTAATTGGATCTTCTAGTAGTGATTAAATTCACTCAGCTGTTCTTGTTTCAGCTGGGATGGAGTTAAATTTTCTTCCTAGTAGCTGGTGCAGTGCTGTGTTTTGGCTTTAGTCTGAGAACAGTGGTGCTAATACATTGATGTTTCAGTTAAGCAGCACTTATCCTGGTCAAGGAATTTTCAGTCTCTCATGCTCTGCCAGTGAGGAGGGGCACAAGAAGCTGGGAGGAAGCAGAGACAGGACACCTGACCTAAACTAGCCAGAGGGTTATTCCATACCACAGCATGTCATGCCCAGTAGGGCTGGAAGGGGCTGATCACTGCTCAGACATGAGCTGGTCACTGGGTGGTGAGCAGCTATATTGTGCATCACTTTTGATTGTTATTTTTTAGTTACATCACTTACTTCCCTTTTTCATTATTATTATTAATATTATTATATCT
Organism: Psittacula echo; assembly: GCF_963264785.1. Classification (NCBI taxonomy): domain Eukaryota; kingdom Metazoa; phylum Chordata; class Aves; order Psittaciformes; family Psittacidae; genus Psittacula; species Psittacula echo. The sequence goes on from NC_137743.1 coordinate 51,586,138, forward strand.
TAATTATTAAACCATTCTTATCTCAACCCCTTGGGTTTTAACTTGGGTTAAATCATGACACAGTTTATCCCCAGGCAAACTTTGCATAGACACCATTCATTTCAAAGATTCCTCTCTAAACTTGTAATACTTTAAAATCTTTTTACTATGAACTGAAAGATTAAGTAGTTTATGTACATTAAAAAATCCAATCATCCTCAGAATTTCAAATTGAAAATAAAGCATAGACAAAAAACAAACAAACAAAAAAAAAAAATCAAAAACCAAAACCAACAAACCACAAAGAAAAATCAAAATGCTGCCTTAAATTCAGATAAAGCTTGGGTTACTCCATGCAGCTCAAATTAACAAATCCACACAGTTGCTCTGCTCAGACAGCATGTGGGTGATCCAAACTCAGAGCCTCCAGCATTGTCAAGGCAGGTCACAGCCTCTGTGGCCGCTGGAGGAGCACTGTCTACAGGCTATCTTGGGCTTCTCCCTGCCTGCAAAGCAGGTGCTGCTTATCTCTGGTGCAAGGCTCTGTCCAGAGCAATGACCTTGAAAAGTAATTTTGATCAATATCTGTTAGGGCTGAGATTAAGCAACAGCATGTACTGGTGGAGAGGCTGCAGAAAAGCTATCAGACTGGCAAAGGCCATAGTTTTGTAATTTCTTTTCACTTTTACTATTTGATATTAACTGCTAGTGCCATGCCACCAATTTCATCTTTTTAATTCTAGCTTTTCACCATTTCTACATATAACAGCAGCAACACACAGTGCTAGTCTACATATCAGTCCCTGGACCTGGCTAAAAGGTTTATTGCACTAAGCTTGGGTTTGTATCCCAGCCAAGACACACTTAAGAAAACCAGGGAAGCAGTAATACTCCTAACTTGCAGAGAGTGCTAACCTACCACCTTAGAGAAAGAGGGTCAGAAGAATTGCAATAATCATGATAAGCATTTCAGAAAAAAAAAAACAAGAAAAACTTCTGCTTTATCTTACTCAGTTAAACAAAGGGGTCTGTACCTTGGGAACCTGGAGGTGATGCATCTCAAAGATCAATTATCTTCTACTTAACCAGTCTGCTTACTTGAAACGGAAGGTTAAAAACAGTCTCTTTTGGATCAAACATTAAATTCCCCTTCGGATTCATGGAAAAACTTAGCTCAAGTAATTTCAAGCTTTTCGGAAAAAGCATTTAGAGCAAGAGGAAATTTTACAGCAAGTAAAACCTTTTTAAAAAGTTCTGCTTCCTAAAAAAGAAAAAAAAAAAAAATTAAAAATATTTTCTTTTTAAAAATGCTTTGCTTGAAGTCTTCAAAGAAGAAAACAAATTAGACCAATGTTGGAGAATTATTTTCCAGATATCATGGTGGCATGGTCACAGTTTCATTACTGTCACAAAAAGCTTAATTGCAATAGATTTTTACCAGCTCTATCTACATCTCGCTTCCTATGCAGATAGCAGTGTTAAACATAAAATAAAATTGCTTCTCTTCAGGAAATGTAATTAAATAGAATGGGAATATAGCTAAGAAAATGAGCCCTTTAAGATTCATTTAAGAAACAGCACACTGGTGCTGGGAACCTACCAAGGACTGTAAATCCTGGCTGAAGAACAGGCATAGGGCTTCCAGTGAGATTGTTGGGAGTATCTTTACTTCCAGAGGAAATATTTGAAAGGCAGACAGCTGGTATATTTTCCTCCAGGAAAGAAAACCATCCTCTCATTCCCAGATTTCCAAAACATGCTGGTGGTCCTACTCTCACTACTGACTGTATCTGTTGCCCTGCATTATTTTATTTTATTTTTTTTTTAATTCTAAATTGCTCATGCAATGTTATGATAAGATTACTACTATCAGGCAATACAAACAGAGTATCAAGTATTAATTGTAACCTTCTCCATAACAAATTTTGGGGGGGGGGGGGAGGGAGAGGGAAGAGAAGGGCTCCTTTCAGAAACACGAAGTTGAATTAGAGCTGTTGCCACTGAGGCTTTGCCTACTTTTTAATGAATCCATGCTATATGTGAGCGAAACACGCCCACCTAAGTTTTTTATTTTTTCACTTCCTGGAGTAAGAGTTAAAACCTGACATTGAGCAAAAATGCCCTGGAGGACTGCACTTTCTCCACAGATTTTTTTTTCTTTTTTCTTTTTTATGTTTATAATTCATAATACTTCACTGTCTATCTGCATGCCAGGGAGAGCTGTATTTTCTTATAGTTCCCACCCTGTGGAAGTACCCTGATAGTGGCTCTGAATCCTGTGAAAACACAGATTTCACAGTCATTAGGGAAATCTGTTCAGTAAGATTGCTCTGGAAATATATGCATATTCTTAATAAGTAGCCATGTCTCTCCATTACCATTCAGCTTCTAAGGTTACTTTGTAGCAACTAGGAGGGTCTGACTATGACACTCATAATGATTATTGTGATTGCAAGAACCACAACAGCAATTGATGTGCCATCTCAAACAGGGGAAGGGTTTCTTACTTTGAGACACAGTTGAGTAGTCTGTACCTGTGGGTGCTCAGTGTACACAGACTGTTTCAGCTTTTCAAGAGCTGCACTGGGATACAGAATGTAAAAGCTATGATATATTTCTATCTGAATGAAACCTGGGTCAAACCAAGTGGCAGATAGGGCAATGAGTCTGTCTCCTGGCCAGGACAGGGAGGTTACAGGAGTTAACAAGCTATGGAGGTGGCATTTCAGTTTTTCATTCCAAGTAGGAGATAGTCCACAGCGCAAGCTCTTCCATAATTAGCTTTTATAGCAGGGTAGGCATGTTAGACATGCCTCAAACTATGAGAATCTGGTGACTGTGGCAAGCAAGACACAATACTGCAAAGGATTTCTGATATTCTGGCATGAACTTGTCATTATATTTGACTAAAAATGTTTCATCTTCCTTCCATCAGAAACTCTGCTTTGCATGCAGAGGCAGTGAGTCTTCAGCAATAGGTGTCATTAAAGAGAGTCTTCATTCCTCTGATTACACACTTGTACAAATAAAAACTCATTTTCTAGGAACTGGAAACCAATCATTTAAGATTTCAAATTAACAAAGAAAATGTTGAAAGGTTCTAGACACATAGTTGGTGTCAATAGCTAAAAAGATTGCAAGATATGCAAGCTTCAAATCTAAGCAGCTTAAAAGGACAATAAAACCACTCTCCAGCCTTCTCAAGTTTTCAACATCTGACAAAAATCCTCTCCCAAAAATGACCACCATCAAGAGATAGATGGGCTGCATGCCATTCTCCCTGCTTTGGTACCCTTGGTCACTCTTGACTCAGCAATGCAAAGCGAGAGGTGGATAAGACCCCAGATGGAAACTCACAGGGACACAGAAGGATCATAACCCTCGTACACTCCTGAGGGGGACCTCCATCTAGCAGTAAAACAACATCTAACAATAAAACAGCATCTAGCAGTAAAAAAACCTCTTCTCCCCAGCCCCCTGACTTCTTTATAAAAGCATACATATAACATCGATGTAACAGCCACTGGAATAGCACAAAACAAATAATTTTCTGCCCGTTATATAGGCTGCTGTTATCTCAAAGCTGTGCAACCAAACTTTAAGACTTTGATTTGGAGTTTAAATACTGCACTGGGGAGAGCATGCAACATGGTTGCTCCCTTGGGGTCCACCTCATCTCTCTGGAAGAAGATCTACCAAAGTATGCTGTAGAGCTGTAATTAGGCCAACACATTTATAGACTTGCCTACCTAAAACACCACCACCACAAATCCATCTGATTCTGTCTGGGCAAGTCACAGTTACTGGAAACCAATGCCTGCTTAAAACAGGTTTTGCTTTCGCATAAACTTTAACAAAGGAAAGGAATATTCAACACATCACTCAAGAAGTGTGGTGAAATATCATTACTCTCTTAAAAATACAGAGCAGCTCTGAATGACAGGGCACAATTACATCCTTCCAGACAAGAACACAGAGAAAAGGGACTTGAGAAAGAAACCACTTCTCACAGGAAGACCATCTCAGAAGCCTCCAGAGGATCCAGTAACAGAGCTGGTTCAAAGGATTGTAAGAGCACAGGCAGAAGCTTTATAGGGTGGGAGACATCTACAGCCAGGAAAAGGCTAAGAGTAAACCAATGGACTCACAATAATGTATGTGTGGATTGAGTAAGGAGGATCCCATCCAATGTTTTTGCTTGTTACTCATTTATCCTTCGCCTTCAGCTTTCAGCATAGACCAGGCCCATGAGTTATGCATTACTGAGCTGATCAGAGACAGGCACATCCAGGAGCGACTAACATAACAACGGAAGTGAACACTGGATAGTGTAGCTCCAACAGGACTGGGCTCTGCTGGGCCAGGAGCAGAATCAACAGCTCAGACCCTCCACATGGCCTTGGCCATGCAGCTTTAAGTGAACCTGAGGGGCCCTTGGAGGCAGCCCTGCTGCAAGCTGCTGGGAGAGCCATAACAGAGCAGGACAATGCTCAGGTCTTACTCTTTTTCTAACCCCCTCCTCCCAAATTATTACCTACAGCACATGCAGCAGGGCTCCTACAAGGAATAGGTGTAGAGGCAGTGGTGGGTGGGTGAGGAAGAAACACACACAGACACACACACCCCCCATACCAACCTTTTCAGAAGGGAAAAGGCATGCTTCTTAAATCTGTTCTCCTTTTGAAAGGGTCACAAAGGATGATCCACTTCAAATAATAAAGGCACATTTTTAAAAAAATCATGTGAAGCTGTTCTTCAAGAGTGTTTCTTGGTGCAATTCAGTTGTTAAGCAATAGCAAGAGATCTTTTTTCTGATTAAGAATGGATTTATCTTCTAGAAATATCTTTACACCTGACTAAAAGATAAAAAAACCCAACAAAACAATTGGTCAGTTTTCAAAGAAAGTCTGCTCCAAGTAATAAAAATTTCTGATCTTTCTGACCAAATAAATTCCAATAAGGAATTATTATACGTTTCCCATTTCAAAAATGAGGCTATCCATTCTGAGAGTTTAGAGGAAAACAATAGCTTTTCTTGTATACATAAAAAGTTCAAAGATACATCTCAAATATGAGCAAAAGATGAATCTATTTTTCTCAAAGGGAGGTATATATTAAATATACCATCAAACCGTTTCAGTTTTACTTAGTACTGCAAGAGGAAAGGCCTACGCTGCCGTGTAGGAGTAAATATTTCAATTAAATTCCACTGGGATGTGTCAAAACACTTTCAAAACACATCTATATTTTAATAATGGATCAGTGATATATCAATTATTATGTGCCAATAATCCAATTAAAAATACACTCTGAATAAACAATCTGGCCCAACTCCAAAGCTACAAACTATTTAAACAAGCTAACGGAAACATTAGGTTTCAGGCTGCACATTCTGTTTTCTAATTATGGTAATATTTGGCTGACATCAAACCAGTTTACGCACAAAAGCCAAACAATTAAAAAGGTCATAGAACTTCAGCATTTCACTCATGCAGATTGAGCTACCCAGTATAAAACAAATCCAAACGTGCAAACAAGACTGAGTTACTGCACATGTACTTGCTAATACTGTGACCTGTACCTGACCTGTGACTTCATTCACATCTTACAATTGTCTATAATAAAACCTAAAAAGCAGAAATTATGTATCAAGCTTATAGAAGTTACGTACGGGTGGTAGATGAAGACTTAAACCATTATTTCCCCTCAAAAGTTGACAGGGGCTGATTGCCCATCCTTTGTAACAGGCTGAATGCTGAAGCATTCACAGTTGGAATCAATTTTGGATGCCCCACCATGATTGTAATCTCTTCTGCGTCCACAGGGACAAAGAGATTCATAACGCCTAAACATGAGAGGCTGCAAGGAGCATGAAACATGGAGGGTTGGCAGAAATCAGACCACAAGTGTTTGCCCTCTAGAGGTCAGTAGGCAAGTGCCTGTGCGCGGCAGCAGGCACCCAGGCAAGAGTCGCCCCTGCAGAGCTTCAGCTAAGGCCAAGCCTCTACTCAGGGACCCCCAGGTTTCCAGCTCTGGACACAGCTTACCAGTGGCTGTGTTACTGTGTGATGGCCGAGAACATAACTTACTAAGAGGAAAAAGCAGAAAGCAGAGGGTGGAAATTAAAAAAAAAAAAAAAAAAAAAAAGGAAAAAAAAAAAGCCAAAAACCACAAAAAACCCCAAATAAACAAAAGAGGAAGAAAAAGCAACAATTACTATGTCTTGAAGCCTGACAACTTATTTAGTTTACAACTTCACACAGCCTTACCCCATGCAATGCATGGGGGCAAGTCTGTGCTCTGCTGCTGTGATGAGAGGCATCAGGGAAATATAGAAGAGCAGCTGGCACAGCAGGTAACAAAAACAACCTCAGGGTAAGTATAGGCCAAGTTGAGTAATCTTGCTCATACTGGTGCAAGTTTTTAACATAAAAGCATTAATATATTGTATTCAAAGGACAAATTTTCATATCTTCACTAGCTAAACAGAATTATCCCAGACATAGGAATTCAGATTTTAAACGGATTTTGCTTCTCATTGTCTGCTGATTCCCCTCACCCCCATTTTTTCTCTCTGCTCCATGAGCATGCTTTAGCCAACAAGAGGATAGCTATTCCTACGTACCCAAGTTACTCTATTAAGAAGAGGCCAGTCCAGTGGAAGAAACATCACTGATGTGAGCAACATCAAAAGCAGAGTGGACCACTGCTTCAGAAGGAAAATGGTTTTCATGCAAGCAAGTCTCAAAAAGAAGAGTAAGGAGCAGTTAGAAAGCATTCATAAGCTCTCCTGGATATCTGCAGTTTGGACTGTTGAAGCACATCGGAAAAGCAGAAGAAAGGGACAAGTTAAAAAAAAAAACAAAAAAAAAAACAAAAAACAAAAAAACCCACAAACAAACAAAAAAAAACCCCAACCAAAACAAAATAACCAACAACAACAGCAACAACAAACAAAAACAACCTCACCTTCCTGGGGCAAGAAGACAGATTATCCAGCTCCAGCAAATCTTGCTTACAAAGAAGTTATTATCAGCTGCAATCTCAGTAAGAAGTTATGTGTGATGTGTAGGAATACAGTACACCACTGCATCAGGAAGAGTTGAATGCTTTTCTTCCCCATTGCTTTCCTTTTCCTTTAATTATAACCAGATTGGGTTGTTTTGGTTTTTTGTTTTGGTTTGGGTTTTTTTTGTTTTGTTTTGTTTTTGTTTTTTAACTGTGGTTTGGAAATCTAAGAAAATTGCTAACTGTGCCCATCACAGTGATGAGAGGGCAAGCCTCAGCATGACGTAACTAGGCACAACATGACAGATCACATTTCATAGAAAATTACCCTTATTTACACCAGCCACAGCAACAGATCAGAAACAGATCAATGTTCTCTGGGAAGTTTGAGTTAGAACAGATCATGATTTAGCTACAAATATGCACAAAATGCAAGATTCTGCTGGACAGCAAACAAGTCCTGGATGTTAAGACCTTGGGACATTTTTCTTCTTCATGTCAACAGAAACCTCACACAACCCACAAGCGAAAAAACACACTAACAAACCCAATCCATACACACACCCTCCCAAGAAACCTACATATACCCCATGTATTGCAGCAACCTTAATGGCAAGCGTTTTGCACATATTCTCTTCTCCTTTGAGAACAAAAGGAAAAAGACATTTCAAACACAGTTCACATCAAAAATAAAAATCTACCTAAAGAGAATAACACCACATTTAATTTCCAGGTTTTCAGGCAGACAGAAGGACCCTATGCTTTGCCCAATTCCTCAAAAATGCTTTCAGTTTTTCAACCAGATTAATTCACTTACACAAGATAACTCTTGTGCTTTTAAAATTATTGTACTTTGAATGACAGCTGTAATACAGAAAATTTAGATGAAAATATATTCCTTCTTACTCCCATTGCAAGAGGTAACATTGCCTTTGTGCTTACATGCTAAATATAATCTCTCTTTAAAAAATACATACACAATAGCAGATGCTGCATGAATTATCAAACTAAATTAACCAAAGAAGACTGAAAAATACAAACAACATTAGCATTAATAGAATGTAAGCCATGTTCACTTGCAGTTTATTTAATGGCCTCTGCCTTAATAGTCCTTGAAATGTACTTTCTGTCTACAACATTAGGAGTGAATTAACATTTGTTTACACTGCTGAAACACATATGTATTGTTTTCAGTTTTGAACAGTTGGATCTTTTCGTGGGACCTAAAGTCTATATGACCCACAAAGGTGGGTTATGCAGGATATTTAATAGAAGGCCAGCATAAGTAAACACTAAGTATTTGAAGATTTGATGGATCTGAAACCTTCCACATTGTCAGAATTCCACAAATACGTATCTTTTTCAGTTTTCCAGAACCACAACAGAGAAGACCCCAGCAGATGAGCAAAGACCCTACAGTATGACGCTTTGCCCAGAGATGCAACAAAGTGGCAAGCACTGCTGGTGTCTTGGTTAATAACTGTGATTTGAAGTCCCATTTTCACTATTCTCCTATCCTGGCAGAATAATGCAAACCTTTTTCTCCCCTGAAGTTTTTCAGTTAAGAGGGAAACATATTCAAAATAATGAAAGTTTAAAAACTGGGGAAAAAAACCCCCAAAACAACACAAAAGCAACACCACCACAAAAAAAAAAAAAAAAAAAGAAAAAAAAAAACAAACAAAAAAACAACAAACAAAGAAAAACCCAACAAGCTTTGAAATCTCGCCTCAATCCATGCCTCTGACATGACATGCAGTAAATAATGGTGAGCTGACTTCTACTTTGATCAGGGACTATCAAAGGGATCCTGCAGAGCTAAGCTTATAAGTCCCACTAAAAATTAATAGTTTGGAGATTTTAAATGTCTTGGATGCAATCATAGCACGAATTTTTACTTTTGCCTGTCAGAAGACTTGAGCTACTTCTTTCTAGTGCTTAAGAAAACAAAGACAACTGACATCTAAACATAATCAACATGTGCTGCCATTCAATCTCTCAATAATGACTTAATAAACCCATTGTAGCTAAAGCCAGGTGAGTAATTCAATTGTAATTATTTCAAATTAATTACTTCTTTTAAAAACAACAGCAAAAGGAAATTTTAACATCTCTTTAGTAACTATGAATACTTTTAATTTGTAACTCACTGAGTAGTCAATTTTGCTTTTGCTGGTATTCGTGCAATACTGACCAGCTAATTAAAACAAAATCTTATGCATTTCCCAACTAGACGAATTACAGACCCTCAGTTTGAAAGTAAGCTTTGATAAAAATTCTACTCAAGAAAATTTTGAACAATATATTCTCATGCAAAAAAAAAATAAAAAATGACAACAGCAACAAAAAAAACCCAAACAAGCAAACTAAAAAAAAAAAAAAAAAAAAACAAAAGAAAACAAAACCATAACACACAAACCAAAAAAAAAAAACCCACACCACCAAAACTCCAGAAGCATCATAAGCTTTAGAACAGGACCTTTATTTGATTTTTTTTTTCTTGTCGCAATACATTGTTACCTTATCTACTCATCAAATCCCACATATATAGAAGCTTCTGAGAAAATAAGCACTTTATTGGCAATGATAAAGCTAGAAATTTCCCTTAGGCCTTACTGACTTTTTATTTTTCAATCTATCTTCACTTCTTAATGCTTGTTTATAGCAGTTTAAGGTGAAGCCAGAAAGACAAAGTCACAACTGCTGAAGTTCACCTACTGCCAGCCCTGAAACAGCTAATGTTGAGCCTGTTCCTGCTGACCTGCAACATACCACTCAAGGCACCAAGCGTACTGAGGGGTACTGCCAACACAAGCCGAGTATCATAACAGAAATACTTTCCATGCCCCACCTTCAGGTAAAACTAAACCCCAAGATCTCAGCTCGAGTGGTGTAATTCTGGCTGTACCTCCCTTCACCCATGATGAATTGGGAAGCCAGGGCCAGTGCACTGCTGACGAAGTATGTCTCCTTCATCATTGCCATCTCCTCACTCTCTGCTCATGCATTACTCCTGCTGAAGCTCAAGTCTGCCTCTTCCAAACAATGGCTGCCTCCACCCCGCATGAGAGCTTTCCCTGATTCCTCTCCTTCTGTCCCTCCCTCCCCAAGGACTGCTGCTGCCTAGAGAGAAGACTTTCCCTTTAACAAGCCACACAGGTAAAGAGATTAACTGATAAAGAATAACTGAATTGACAGTCTAATTTAACACTTTACATTTTGCATGCTTTCACTGTTTGCTGTTTCAGTTCTTAGTAAAAGGTTTAACACACTTTTCATAGCACTTAATACTGTGGAACTAAGCAGGCTTTATAACTAGAGGTCTGGGACTTGCCTGACTGATTAATATCCAAGGCAGCACTGTAGGATGCTAGTTTTACAACCTCACGATTTCTCATAGCAACATACATACACCACTTCAGGAGCTTTGCTCTGGAGCCAAGCAAGCTGTTAACCTGACCCACGCTCCAGTACCTGCTCTCCTTATTTTTGAGATCTCTCTCCTACCACTGCCTTCCACCACTTTCTGGCTAAGGTATTTCAGACCTTAGAGGCATACCTCATCCTCCAAATCCCACCAGGCAGTGCACAGAGGAGCCTTTGCCTTCACTGCACCCATGGACTGTGGCCAGACACTTCCCCCACCCCACTCCAAACCCTTCTTGCTGCCCACAGGCAGGTGGTTTCTCCTGTTGACACTCCAGCAGTTTTTCAGGTGTTGTGTTGTAATAATTGTTATTGCCTACATTAGCCTTCAGAGCAGACCAGGGACGAACAGCAGCTGCACTGAGCCATCATGAGCTCAGAGTGACATATCTAGGGACTGATAACCCAGCCTGTCAGGATGGCATGTATTTGCTGCATGCAAAAGATGAGAACTCTACTTTTCAAAAAGCAGGGCTTGCTTTTCAATAGATCTCTGCAGTGCTCAAAGCACCTATTTTTTCCTGTCACTGAATGTGAACAAACTACAGTCTGGAGTAAAATATGGTTTACTAAGCCACTAAATTGATAGAGCTTCATATTCCTCTGTGACAGATGTTACAAATATGCAGATAGACAGTCCTTATTGATCCAAATGGTTTGCAAAAACTCCATTTGAAAACATACGTTTCTCTGTCTGACATTTTGACATGAATGACAAGACAAAGCCAGGAATGTAAATGTGCAATAGAAAACTGTTCTTGTGTTGTAAAACCACATTCCCCCTGTCAAAGAGTCGGGCAAACGCTGCACAACTAATCACAGCCCAGAAGACATGAGCAAGCTGATCTACAGAGACACAACAGGAGGGGAAATCAAACAGCACGGACTTAAAACTGCAACTCACAGCCCTATCTGCACTGCCTGATACAATTGCAATTGGTTCTCTCCATGTGCCAGGATCAGTCTTATCCAAGTTTCCTTTTGGATTTGGATTTTAGGAAACCTTTATGTAATTAATGACAGTAGCATCCAGCAACCCTACCCACAGTTCATACCCCAGTGTGTATTCATTTTCCCCATGTTATTCCCAAGCCTCACCAACCCTTCCTGAGGGGCAGTTCCCACCTTGCCTGCACCATAAGCACTCATCTTCAAAGACATCTGCCCCTCCCAGCTCTCTGGGATTGCCTCACATCCCCTTCCCCAGCAGCTTCCCCTCTCACTGCTGCTCTGAGGTTCTCCTATGCTCCTCCACCACCACCGTAGCAGGCCCAAGCTCTCCAGGAAGCTCACAGCAAATGCCTCAATCCACATGCACTTTGCCATCACCTCAGGGTCCCCATAGGGTGCATGCTGACCATGTCTATTGCCATGTTAGTGGCTGCTATACCAAAAGTTGAAAGCTTTCACAACCAAAGCACCCTCCACAGAATTGGTTCTCAGCATAATTCAAGCTGGCTTTACAATCAAGGAAAGTATTGCAATATATTTTCCTGGCCAGTTCTTAAACAGCAGCTGAAATTTAGGAACTACTTACTTTCAACAGCTTGCAAATACTGTACTTGCCTGCACTCAAGGCTTCTCCGGAGAGTTTTTCCTGTTAGACATTATCCACCCAGAAGCAGCAACCATATAGCCAACACTGGAAAGCAGTACCTTGATGGATGGACAAACACAGAGCAGACGTGGACACATTGCTCTCCTCCGCCCAGAGCAGGACATGCCCATCCTTTTTGCTGGGGTCCATGGGCAGGAACTAGGGCTGAGCTCACCCCTTTGGGATCCTTGCTAATGCAACCAAGATGGAAAAGGGTCTGTGACTGCAGATAAAGATTTTTACCTATTTTATCTCTGATTTATTCATTGGTGAAACCTACATCTCAGGATGAAAAACTAATTCCCAAGCTTAATATCATCCCCATTTCCCATGTTGCTATTGTGAATACTGATTGCTGTGGGACACTACACCATTTCAGGAGCCCTGGGCACTATGAGTCTAGGTGTCAAACAGCACTACCAAATGCTTGAGTTATAAGTCTTTCAGATCTTTTACTAGTAAGTATACCCACTTGAGCAGATTAAAACGATGCTTTCTATATAAGACAGGGAAACATTTCCAGTGTCTGCTTAGATTTATTTGCAAATATGCATTTCAGCACTTTGGTGGTCTGGAATATTTTGCTTCTGTATTTAATTTGATATGATTGATCCAATATAAATCATATAGAAAGTACATTAAACAGAAGTCAAGGCTTTTCTACTGATATATAGAAAAAAATGCTATAAATCTGGGATCTCTCTTCTTCACAGTTCATTGTCACGACTGCATGCTTTCTTGTTCTTTTAGCTGCAGTTCTCACCTGAAGTGCTGGGCTCCTTTGTGCTATACTTAACTGCTTTAAATATAATTCCATCAGAAAACAAATAAATACATCTTACAAGAGAGAAAGAAACTAAGGAAAATCTTTAGATACAGAAAATCTCAAAGATATTTCCTTTAATGAGTGACTTTAGACTCAAGAGTGTAAAAGTAGTCTGATAATTAACTAAAGCTGTTTTAAAGCCTCAGGTGCCATATCCCTCCACATACAGCTTCAGTTATGACATTATAACAAGCAATAATAAAAAAGGCATTCTTTATCTTAAAAACAACTTGAGGACATGTTGAGCTTCAATTTATGGTTCCCCACCTAGAAACTTTTCAGATGATTTCTACAGTATAGTCAGTATAATATATTCAGAAATCATTTTCTGCCCCAGTCATCCAAGCCGTTGAAGCTTCAGCAAGATGTACAAACATATCTTTCTTCTAGTTTCAAGTTTTTTCCCTACCCTGCTACTTTCCATGTCTGTGTTTATCTATGTTTGTGAGGACTCACTTTCCCCCCTTTATGTTATATAGAAAACAAACGAGATGAAAGCCTTAATGCCTTCAAAACTACAGAATTTTATAACTGTAATAAAAGAATTAAACAGCTACTGAGAAATGAGACATCTTCCAATGAGATTTACAAAAAAAGGATTTTTTTTTTTAAAAAGTAAAACAACTTTGTTATGGTGGTGCTCCATTACAACAAGACATGAAATTAATACCGGCACTGATTTCTAAGCAAGCTGATTTCAATTTAAATAGGAAAAAAAGAATTTAAGTAGTACCCTGTAAGTGTACGCTTAAAAAAAATGAAGAAGTCCCTCTCATCAGCCTGACAGTAAACTTAAGAGAAATTAAAAGTAAGAAACTAAAACCTTACACATCACTTGCTTCTGTTATCAGTTACCTTGCAAGCTTGGAGAGAACAAGCTTCTACACTGCTTTCCTCCAACATAAGTGGTAGCAAAACAGCATCCTTATCCAGGAACACAGAGACATATACAACTGATACTGCTAAACACTAACTCTTATCCAAACCCAAAAAAGTTAGAGGTCTATGGGTAGCTGAGTGAGACTGATTTTTCACAGCTGCAGTCCTAAAGAGCTATTAGGAGTGCCATCTAGCAAGCAGCCTTCAGCTGGTTTAGGTGCAAATCACTGATTGAAGCTGATTTTCCCCAGCTGAGTAAGAATCAAGCCAAAAAACTGGCATCATCAAACAAATAATTCCAACTCTTAAATAATATAACAACTGTTTCTTGTAGAACAAATGCTGTTTTTATTTGTTTCTAAAAATTAAGAAAAATAACAATTAACTGAGGCTACTGCTCGTATGATGGAATCTAGGCTTCCCATAGAAGTAATACAGATTTGCTAGACATATGAGTTGTAACCACACTTTTCTCCCTCCCCCTTCACCACATGTTCATTTTACCTTTAATTTTGCTTTTCTTCAGAGTTTTCTTCTAAGTTTTTTCTTCTTTCTAAGGCTGCCAAAGGATGCGGATTCTTTGGGTAGTTTCCAACAGGTTCCCCAAAGGGGTTGTGGTTAGATCTATGTCATTCTTTAGCTGCCCACAACATACACTCAAGTCAGTAAAACAAAACATACTAAATTAAAAAGGTCTGAGCACTGTGGTTGCTGTACTAGCTCAGTAACATGATCTCCTTTAAAAGGAATGCTCCACCTGCCACCAAGCTAACAGCTTTAACCTTTCTTAGAGGAGAGATATACCTAAAATTGAACAGATTTTAAGAAGAAATTTGTTCTCTAAGCTATTTCAGCATACAGTTTAAACTTAAATCCATATTAAGTCCTCAGAATAGTAATAAATACTGCTTTTTTGAGGTAATTTTTGAGACTCAAAACATTTTCCTTTACAGAGCTACCACTGAATATATGTTCATGGGAAGCAGTGCTCTCAAGCCCAGTATTAAAAGCCAAATCTTCACCTACTGAAACTTAGTATGCTTGACCCTTTCACTAGAGGGATGCTGATTTACAGAGGTGAGAACCCAGGTTTAAGCGTTTTATTTTATGAACAGACTAAGAGAAAGTGAGAGATTGAGAGTTTTGCTGAAACTTCATCTACAGTGCAGCAATGGTTATCGAAGCAAGGCAGATATTAGGAATTTCACTTTGCAGGACAAATATTGCACACATGTAGTAGTAACTCAGCATAAAAAATTTCTATCAAGTTTCAACTCTGAAATTAAAAAGCACAATTACTCTTTTTCCATTGCAATAGAAAAACGTGACATACTAAGAAATAAGAGCAATGCATTCTTCAGATTGCAAGCAGATTGCCCATGGATTGCAAGCAAATAGAAGAAACAGAGTCACATTTTTGTATGAAAATAAAGTCATTTCTAAACTAATGGAACAATAGAACATGATGCACTACAAGTGCTGTGCCACAGATGTCACTTTCGCGAAAGTTCATGAGCAAAAGAGCACAACTGAAGGAAGGTATAGGCACTCGATTTCTATTTCATGTACAACCACCTTTGCAGTGTAAACATCCTGGAGGAACTGGAATATTTGGGATCATATATTATTCCCTTTTTTAAGCACACTCGGGGGAAATTCCACTTAAAAACCAAGGACGCAGTTTGGTCTTCAAAGTTTTTAGGAATTTCTGCAAGTTTTTTTCTACATCAATTTGCCTGATATTAAAAGTGAGGGGTCAAACCTGCAGGTGGTGTAAACCAGCACAGCTCTGTGAGGGCTTTGAACTTATGCTCATTTACATCACATGGAAATTATATTTCTCACCTCTTCTGTGAGTAACTGCGCATGTATATATATATATATGCATGAGTGTGTGGTGAATACATATTTTATAGAAAGTGAATGCTTTGATGTGTCAAATTGAAGATATAAATATGAAACAGCAGACAGAATATGGAAATGATACATTCTGCATTTACTTTCAAAACTGAAAGTTATGGGGAAAGAAATACTGTTTATGTTCAAGGAGAACCTGGTGATTTGCTTAAATAATCTAAAACCAAACCACCATCACATGAAAGATTGAACAGCTTCCTGTCATGGTTGACAGGCTCGAGCTATGACTTGCTAACTTTTATATAAACAGTTACTAGACAGTGACAGATCCATTGTAGATGCCTTACTTCTACAGTATAGACCCTGGTGCAGCAAAGCACTCAAGACAGTTAACTTTAAGCAACTAATAGCCCCAGAGAGCTTAGTGAGCTCACTCACTTGCTTAAAACTAGTCATATATTTAATTTGAGATGTGCCTTCTAACTCAATCATTAATCAGCAAAGCACTTCAACCTATACATAAAGCAGCTGTTTTCTTACAGGTCTCACACACATGCTTACTTTCCTGAAAGAAGTCTGTGTGATTTGATTTTTCAAGATCCTGATTGTCTTAGATGTAATCCTGCAGAGGATTCAAACAGGTGAGTCATATTCTATGCATTAGAATCAGTGAGATCCAACATTGTTTATAAAGTTAAATCCCACTTCCAAACTCTACAGCATGACTAAGCCAAAAGAACAATGAATATGGAAAATGTTAATCCCCGAAATATACTGTATTCACAGTTTATTCTACAAAAGCAGTTGTTTATTCAGTACCATGGTTTAGACTACTATAAAAAAAATGAAGATGGTTTATGAAATCAATGATGCCTCAGTAAAGGAGGGTTTCAGTTCCCTATTCTGATCTGCGCTGCAGCAAATAAATAGCATGCTTTGTGGGGAAATGGCAAAGGAACTCCGACAACCTCTGACAAGCTTGTTTCTTACAACACTGCTGCAGAACCAGCAGCAGTGGTTACGCTACTATGCACCAGCAGGTCACCGTTGTGCTTCACCATTCAGAAAGAAGGACATGGCTGTGTGACTGCTTCATGCTGCTGAGGTGGCGAAGTTTGCTACTCACCAACCTGCTCTGGAGGATGCTCAGGACAAGGGTTGATGGCCAACTCACTTTGGTACTGCTGGGGAGGGAATACCTACTCCAGCTAAGCCCTAGCTTGCAGATTGCACCCCCATAGCTACACAAGCATCTCCTTGCACCTCATCTGGAGCATGTTCATCTGCATCTGCTAAAATCTTAAATAGTAATAAAAATGAGGGATTTTTCCAATACAAATAATCGCTTCCAATTGTGTTTATGGGTACCTAGGTGTGGGGTTTTTTTGTTTTGTTGGGGTTTTTTTAAGCTATTTCTGCCATAACTAATTAGTGTATTCATGGAAAGTGAGGGAAAAAATCAGTGGAAGAAATGTCTTTTATTTTCCTTTGGCCATAGGTTTGTAAAGATAATGATAACTATGATGAAAGAAGAAGGAAAAAAATCCCAAGCTTGTGTGGGCCAAGTCTCTAAATAGGATAAATCTAGTCAGCTGACTATAGTATTATTCATTTTTAATTAGTTTGAAGCTAATAGTGTAATTTGTGCAAAGCTGCAAAATCAACTGTCTTCATGAGGAACCAGCTTGGTAACAAAGACAAATTAATCCCTACAAAAATACTCTTTCTCTAAGTTCACTATCAATATTCCTCGTTTGAAAAGTAGTATGCTGAGTATGTTCTTCCATTAGGCTGTTTTTGAATCACACATTCACTTTTCTTCCCTATCACTTAAACTAGAAATGTAAAAATTTGAGGGTGTTTATCATCTCATAAATGTACCTGTTGTGTAATTATGCAAATCAGATTAGAAGCAGTCAATGGAATGTTTACATGTCAAAAAATCTGACCCAGATTTCCTGCTGACTTTCTTGGGATGTGAATGCATTTTACCTCTGTTTAAACATAATTTAATGTAGGCATTGATTTTGCTGCACCGAGATCTACAGCCCTTTGCACAAATAGTAGTGTTCTAATAAAGTGAAGAAATCCAGCTACAAAGGGAAATTATAACCCAGCTATATGGATATGTTTGAGAAGACACTAAATTATCACAATTCTGAAAGATAGTGATTGTACATTTGCAACAGTGGGCAGGGCATCGGGTATCAGTCATCTTGGGCATTTGAACTACTATGTGGAAAGGAAACAATGTGGTTTGGTTTTCAATTTTTGTCTATGAAATTGCTCCTTCTCCTTTGCAGGAGACATTAAATTCACTATAAGTATTGCTCTACCTTTGTCCTCTGACTGTGTTTCATAGACAAAAAAAAAAAAAACCCTCAAACATTTTACAGCCATTTCTACTAAGATTATAGATATGGCTATTAAAATGTTTCTCTTTACAAAAATCAATGGAAAAAAAGCAGAGCTGTGCTTATAGTCATGAGCTTTTGTCATTCAGGGATACGACTTTAACAGAAAGCATTGCATCCATTATGCAGCAAATTCCTTGAAATCTTAAAGAAAGAGATTGCACCAGAGGGCAGTCACTGCAACACCATTATCTCCTGTTCTTCCTTGGCTCACTCCTTTCAAATATTGGTTCCTCCCCATTTTCGGTCGTGTACATAAGACAAAAAAAAGAGCCGATCAGTTTTTTCTTAAAAACTTTCTCCTTAAACTAAAACCTGTTATCAAAGCATTTATATATATATGTCATATATATAATATATGTAATATACATTATATATATAACAAAACAGAAGGTTAAATAAAAAGAGCCACACAGCACAGCAGACATGTAAAATCACAAACAATCCTGCACTTAAACTTAGAAACTGTGTGGAAGTTTAAATCCCTTGTTAGAAGGAAGAATTTCTCTTACTTTTTTCCTTTTCTTTTTCCTGTTTCTTGGTTTATAATTCACATTTAAAACTTTTGTTACTGCTACACTAATACCAGCTCTTACATTCTCCAAGTGAATTGCCATCTTGACTGTAAAATAGGGTTCTGCAGAGAGATCTGAGTATAGATAGCTTTTCTAGCAAGAAACAGATACATATTTTTCTTAAAAAAAATAAATCCCCACAAACAAACAAAACCAAAACCACAGAAAAACAGTAAGAGAATAAATGTTGAAATCCACGGAAAAAAAATGTATGGCCCTCAGTCCCAGTAACTGGTCTTCTTTGGCACTTGAGAACGATCACAAGTAGTTTGCCTTTTTATTCATATAGAACAAAATTTACAAAGTCATTCATACATTTTTGTTTTTTTGTTCTGTTTTTTACTTACTTCGAAAATTGGGAATATTCAAAATACACTTTTACCCCACTTCATTCTTTCATTATTTACAGGTATATACAAGAAAAATGTAAGAGTTCATTTTGTGGTTTTTTTTTTTTTTTTTAATTTCTTTTAAATTTTGTATTAAAAAGCTCTGCTGGTTGTTTTATTGTTAGTTTTCGTCATATGGATGTTCCATGCGAGGGTTCCATTGCTTCTGGAATGACTCCTCCTGGCACAGACTGAAATGACATTGGGATCGGGGTTTTCACAGGACTCTGACGAAATAGTCCTCCATTTGGTGACCTGTGTTTACACTGTATGGAGGGCATGGTGGCTGAGCTGCTCAGGGGCAGCGGCAGGTTGCTGCCTGAGGCAGCTGTGAGTGTCCTGCTGGCACCATGAGCTGTCTGTTCTGGTAAAAAGGTGGTGACAGAAAGTTGTGTGTTCTGGTATTCACGTACTGGCTCCAGGGTCTGAGCTGGCTGCATGCCACCAATCTCCAAGGCTGAGATTTCAATGGATGCTGGAGAGATTTGCTTGTGGGCTATGTCTTCATCAATTAAACTGTTCATGCGTCTATGGACCTGCTCCAGGTTCACTTCTTTGTCCTAGTGAGAAAGAAACCAGAACAATCAGTCCAACCACAATCTCCAGTCATGCCCGGCCCTCTTCCTCCTGTGTGGGACAGGAGTTGCTCTTCACTCATTACATCATTTCAATTTCATCTGTGCATATGCAAAACCTCAAGGTCTGCCCGACATCTCCAGCTGAGAAACACACAGAAGAAAACACCAGCTCAACCTCAGTGTGCAAAAGCCCTGATGTTGTCAGACCCACCCTCCTTGGTGGTAAACTTATGGCTTTGGTTCAGCTAACAGGAGCTTGCACCGGGGACCAGCACATCCCACAAGCCCTTAGCTCACATTGCACAAGCCCAGCAAAAAAGCATATGGCAGACAAACAACTGAGTTGGGACTCCAAATTCCAGTGAGCAGCTCACCAATTTGTAACTACAAGACAGCTTACCACTGTCTTATCTAGTTGCAGCACATTTTATAAGGAACATGTCAGTAAAACACCATACGCAGCCCAAGTGACTCCAGGAAGATTGGCTTCACGTGCCAAAATCTACTGGTTGTGGTGATAAAGTCTTCCTTCCCAGCAGGAAGCTCTGGGTCACCTGTGTGTCACAGACTACAGAATACTGGAACAGCATGGAGGGAGACCTGGAGAGAGGACGACTCATTTGTGTTTTGAATAGTTGTGTTACCCACTATAAGCTGTCTGCCACCTTGACAGGTAAAAGCCTGTCTCTGGTCAGAGCTTAGGAAAGTAACACTGATCCTTAGCAAATGCATCACCACCTTCTAAGAATGCATTGCTTAAGGCTCCCAGAGCAATCTCTTGAACGGACTTTCAGGACCACTTACTCAAAATGTTTTATCTTCCATGAGGAAATAGAGCAAAAGAAGTCATCTTTAAAATCTAAAGCAGAAAAGACCTACAATGGGCTGTTTCTCACCACAGTGTGGCATTCAGGATGCTCAAATTGAAAAGCAACAAAACTGGCAGGGTAAAGTCAACCACCTGGGATGCTGTACGATTGAATTTTAATAGCTAGCATTGTATTGCCAATAAAAGGTATTATATTGTATCATTTCTCTATATTTCATAAAGCACAGCTATGATCTGCAGTTGTAGTTATTTGATGCAAGTATAACATACAACAGAATAGCAGCCAAGCATTTATAAAAGCTCAACAATCCTGGAAATGAAGAAATTCTCTGACAGAAGCCTGTAATTACACTAGGCAGCCAGCAAGATTCCAGCCTAAGAAGTAGGGCTACCTGAAACTACCTGTGGCAGTAATCCCTGATTGCCCTCAGCTCAAGGTGTGCTTAAATGTTTGTTAAATCCAACACCAACAGTCTTACAGATGCTCTTATTCATACCACAAACTAGGTTCTGTGAACAAAGTATAAGGTTCCACTTCCTCTTACTCCTCATGATCTTTTGCCATTTGTGTTCAGGTGGAGCACAGAGAATTGTAGCATTATTTCAGTGGTCTCCACTAAAATGCAAACCTGCAAATTGACAAGTCAGCTCCAAAGCCCTTGATTCCAATGTCAACTATAGATTTGATTCTAAACTTGTGATTTAACACCACCTCTACATTACTCAAGAACTGCTGGGTTTGCTGATCTGTGCATGGATTTGGAAATGAACTAGTGTTACATGATAATGAGCCCAAAGTTGCGTCCTTAACTTAGGCTAAATCTGTATTGATTTCAGCTGGAGTATAACTTCCACAATTACAGGGCTGAGCTGCACACTGCATCTCCTTTGCTAATAGTAGAAAATGAATTCCTATTTCATATACAACACAAATCCACCCAAATCTCAAAGAAGTTCACAGAAACCTGGGGGATATCACCTTCCTCACCAAGGAAAAAAAATATTTTTCAAAAAATACTGCTTTGGGGTTTTTTTTAAGCAAATAACCAGATCATTTTTAGTTAGAGAAAATCAATCAACAATAAATTAAAAAAAATTACTTTTGTGGCAGAAAGGGACCACACAATACTTGAGCAGATAACCCCTGTAGCTGTGCTAATTTCTTCTCGCCAACAGCCATACCTGACTTGTCAGACTCTTTATTCAGTAAGTCAGACAATGCACCAAACAGATAACACAGAAGCTTTTTCATAAACTCTGTGGCTAAGTAAATTAAGGATTTGTGGTACAATGGCCAGAGGATTACATGGATTTAATTCATAATTTTATTTCTCTCTCCTGAGGCAAAACTGTGGACTGGGGGCAAGTGTGAGAAGTGTTCCTCTATTATCCCCCATTGGGAGTAAGGGCTTGAGCTCTCTGGGCGGGTTTCTTTTGCACAGATACCCAGTTGTGCACTGTTGTGTTTTCCTCAGCTGTCTGCTAATAAAAACTTGCTGCAAAGTTCTGCTTACCCACAAACTTCAGGTACTGCTACTTGTGACAATACCTGTGTCTAAGGAAGCTAGCTCCCAGAAGCCCGTTATATAATGCTTCTTGAGGTTGCCTGTACTACTTCTTTTCTCAAAAATGCTGCTAGGCCTGATTTAGACTCTTAAGTGGCATTCTAGTTACCTGGGACCCCTATTCTTGCTAAGGCCCTACTATAAAACAAAAAATAAAAAAATAAAGTATAGAACTCAGGATAGAACTGAGCAAATACTACAACAAATTTTCCCAAATAAGACTTTGGAGAAATGTTCATGACTCAATTGCATTTTTCTGATCTCTGTAATTTCAACTGAAAATATACATCAGCATTTTATTTATTTGTATATTTTTTGACTGTAAGCACATCCTCAGTGCACTGCATCCTGCTTTGTTACAGTAACAAATATAATGTCACTGGGATAACTAGCCAGGCCAGAGGGAAAGGTAGAGTTTCAATATTTGCAACATGCAGTCATTAACATTTTGCAGAGGAAAAATACATTTGCAAATGAAGTGTGCTCTTCTTTTGGAGCCTCTGTGCACAAAAGGTGATAGAATTCAAAGGATAAACTAATCCTGGTTATATATTTAGCTCAGGTCTTCGAAGATGTAAACTGAGGAGCCATAGATGGGATGCTGTTAACAGACATCTCTTGGTCCAGACCAGAGGCGTTATTAAGGTAACATCGCTTGGAATATTTCCCTTTGTTGGTCTAACAAGACTGCCCTCCTCTGCTATGCACAGTCCAGCACAGAAGCTGGACTGGGACCACATTCCTCAGAAAATGGATTTGCAGTTGCTTATGTTTCACAATATAAACTTATGCTTCAGTGCGCTGAAGTTTTCATTATCAAGAAAGAAGTAATTCCTGCACTCAGACACCATACTTTATCTACAGCAAAACACTTTATGAAGTAAGAAGTAAATGCTCGGGCTTTTTTAAAAGGTAGGGGTGGAGATTTAATTTGCTTACTTCTAGCTCTTTCTTCAGCATTAACGACAACTTTCTGGCATTATTAAGATTGGAGAAAACTTTTTAAAGGCTTCCAAGAACCCAGAAGTTCACATTATTCATTCTTTTTGTTGTTAAAATAAAATGCTTGTAAAGGTTGAGGAAAACAACCCTGTCTCTGAGGAATAATAAAAACACGTTCTTAAAGGTTCTTCCCTTTGTCTTATTATATGAAAAGCAGCTAAACAACTGTCAAGCTTTGTATGAAACTAGAAACTATCTTAATGCTGAATCAGTGATTTTTCAAATGCTTAAAAAACCCCTTTGATAAAAATTAGAAATGCTTGAAAAGTTTAGTTTGTCATTATGTTACTAGAAAACTGCCTTGAATCCCAAGATTTCCAGAACTGAAGGTTTTGAGATAGCTTTATTTGACAAGCCAAGCTTTGACAAAATCTGTAAACCTCATCTTCTTTTCCTTTATTGCTCTCCTGGAAAATTCAGTAAAAAGCATATATTACCTACTGAAAAGTAACAAGGTAAACGTAGAAAGGGTCAAATGGTAATAAAGCCAGAAAAACAAAGCCAGAAAACCAGATCTTAAAAGTTATGATTTTTTCCTCCCTTGTCAGTTCAGTCCTTATTTGTTTTTAGTTCTATAATTCTCATTAAATATAAGCCATTTGGTATAATTTTTAAACAGTTAGGTTGCTTTTTTTTTCCCCCATATCCTGAGACTTTGTCACTTTAATTGTGAAATGGTAATGTAGCATTGCAAGAGATTTTCAAGCTTTCTAATGCTGTAGCTATTTTCTATTTTTGCATTTAATGAATTAAAATTAATAAATTACTATAAATTAATAATTGATGCTTGGATCTAGGGAATGGCAGAGGCACCAAACCTGGCATCTGGATAGAAAAAACCCCAGACCCAAAGTGGAAGCTGGTGTGCTGGTTTCCTAGCACATAGACTTCCCTTACCCAAAGGAGAGCCCCTTGGGGAAAGCCTTACTGGTTTCTCTCCACAATGGTTTCTGGCTTCAGCTCCACTTAGCTCCTGTTGGGTCTCTTCAAGAGCTGAATGAATGAGCTCCAACCTTAATACTTCAGTGTCTGTAACAGACATGTTGCCAAAGGTTTTTTTCTCTTTTTTGTACTTAATATACAAAAATTAACACTATAAATGTCACATCTCAGACATTACATGCCAATTCACTTTTCATATATTATTCATATACATTGCATAAATGTATATACTTGTGTTGTCAGAAAGAGATTAAACAGTTTTCCTTTGCTACCTTCATAATTCTGTTTTCAGTATTAATGTTGTACTCCAAATAGATCAGTTGAGGAAATTAATCAGTGAAATAAAGAAAAAAAGAATATCACATGTAAGGAAAAATTAATTATAAACACAGGCTTGTTCTCCTCAAACTTAAGGAAAATAACTAATCAGACACTGCTTCTGGTCAGGAAATTATCTTATTCATAAATACCAATTTAAATGTCATTCCTCCCCAGGGAGTCTGAGTTCTGGAAGGGTGAATGAAGGACATGTTTCTGATATGTCCCAAACACTTGATCACGAGTGACAGGTTCAGTGGCCCGTGATGGACAGCAGGAGCACACCGTGGTAACTGTTGATATGGACTTGAATGATGTTCACCAGAATTATTCAGGATCAACTAACCCTGCACAACTGCACCTGCAAGAAACTACAACTCCCTTTCAGGAATAACCATGTTTGGCCTTATCACATGGAGAGAAATTATGGCAAGATGAAAATACAGACAGGATGATTTACAGAGTAATAAGTATCTTTTTCTAGCTTATTTTCTGTGACTTTTGCCAGCATGTGGGCAATCAGGATGAAAGAATATGAAACTACTTGGATGGTCTGGAGTCAACATCAAATTTGAAAGACACCTCAGTGAGTGTTGGGAAGGACCTACAGCTGATGTTTTCAAGAAATTGCCTACATCACTCCAAACACAATTAATTCAAAGGTGAGACTGTTTAGCTGCCAGGCTTGCAACAGTTGGGATTTTCCAAAGACAAGATTTTTTGAATAAAATATATTTTATTAAGGACACTAATGCGGCCTCCTATTCTTACTCATGATTTCTCTGATCTTACCGCGAAGTTCAAGAGAAGCCACTCGAAGAGATAAAAACATCACAAGCAGTTTCAGTTAAGGCCAAAAAGGGAGACAAATGCCCTAAAAGGAAGACCTAGTATCTGCAGAAATTTGATGCTAAATCTATGCCAAAACTATGATAAGCTGCATCTGCATCCCACACATGCAAAAAACCCCACACTAGACTAGTGAAGAAGCAAAAGACCAATGGCCCTGACCCTAAGTATCAAGTACTAAACATTCAGAAATGTAGCCAACATGGGCAGTCAGGCACATACACTGGGGGGCTATCATGAATGCACCAATACCTCCTTGTCAGATGCTGATAAGTGTGCCAAGCATGAAAAGCCTGAAAATGCAGTTCTTAATCAGCCGCAGGAGATACACAGAAAATAATGCTTTTAAATAAAGGTAGTCTTAATCATCAATCATGGCACATTTCCGTTTCATTTGTTTGTTTGTTTCTGTCTTGGCTGACAATATGAAGGATTATCTTTTGGTGAGAAAATGAAACCAAGACATAAATATTACGTTTTTACTCAGTGAAAGAACTATTTAAAAAAATTAATAATTTTGTGATTAGGACTGGGGTTCAAAATTTAAGTTAAGCTCCAGCCTCAGACAAACATTTCCTCTTCCAACTTTAACCAGGTTACATGCCAGGCTCTCCACCATCCATGTAAGACACCTCTTAACCCATATGCATCTGTTAAAATATTCAAGTTTCAGTGTTCATGAAAAACAGATCATGGAAAGCGCACATGCTAGGCAGAAAAAAAATGCTCCCAGCTAGGCAGAAAGGAAGTCTCTGAAGCATTTCCATGCACAGACAGACATGCTTCACAGCTGAAAAACAAAGCAGAGAAATAAAACTGAAACAGCAAAGTTTGCATACTCAGGTACCCACAGGCTATCCTCTTCCTAGCTCAGCATCAAAACCCACAGCTCCACCCAGCTACCAGCTTCTGTTCATGGGGTTTCAGAAATCATGGACTGAAACATTTAAGGAGAAATGAAGAAGCTCTGCATATGTATGTTTGTTTAAGGTTATTCTGAAATTCTGTATTCACTCAGGGTCATTATCATTACTTTCAGCTACAGCTACTGCATATATAAAACTGTAATTTTAATTTATTTCAGGAGGCTCTGACAGAGTGACAAACCCAGACATAATTGGCTTGCTCAAGAAGTAAAAGCAGTGATGATATATGTAATAGATATTCTGCAAAACAATGACAACACAGTAGGGTGTTATATTAATACAAATAATCCCTTTTTAATATGACTCAGTTTGCCACACTCATTATCCTAGAGATTCTGCAGACAACAATGCAGCGAAATGCAGACAGACACGTAAACAGATGCAGCAATGGTGAACGTTTCCTGTCATTAATTTAACACAGGCAACTGACCTATTCAAACAGCACTTAATGTTACATAAAATTTGTTGAGTTGTTTCTCAGTGTACTCTGCTAGAAGCTGGGTTGACCATAATAGTATCTTATTAGAAATAAGTATGACGCACCTTAAGAGTCTACTTGAACAACTACTTTTATAAATAGGCTGAAGTCTGCAATGAAGCTTCTGCTATTGTAAGTAGAAACTAGATCATGTATTTTAAATTAGCAATTAACTAAGCTATCATCCATAAAACAGTTGTTAGAGAAATGCATTGAGATTGACATCAGTTGAGGTCCAGTAGACTTGTTAGCCAACTGAAAGAATAAAATAAATGAAAGTTTTAAAATATATTAATTTCACTCAATGTGTGATCATTTTCAAAGAAACAAAGCTTTATAAAAAGTTATGTACAAAAGGCCATCTTATTCATTATGAAATGCTCTCCAACAGCAGAAATTCCTTTATGAAGAAAAAGTAATATTCTTTTCCCTTCTAAGTAAACCTGAAATAAAGTGAGAATTAACAGAAACTGCCAAGATTGTTAATGTGATATAAAATTGTTTCAAATATATCGCCAAAGTTTATTCCCACCTACCCACAGCTAGAAAATATCTGTAACTGATGAAAGAAAGAAATTATTATCAAAAACCTAAAGACCAATCAAGTAACGGTGATTTGCTACAGAACAGCAAGGGCTTCACGCGGTAGTTCATATCTTCCCACACCGGCACTGTGACCTTACCCAGGTCGGATTTATCTAACCTGATCACATCTAGCCAGGGATCTAATTCTTAAAATGGCTGTAACTGCCTCATGGTTCGTGTCTGGGAGCCCTATCCAGAAATTCACCAGACATTATGCTTCCCACTAGGACACTGATGCTTATGACGCACACCAATTTAAACATCTGCCTTTGTTTTACTTTTTTCTCTTCACCTGCATCTGTATGCTGCAGTACTGTGTGAATAAATATGCAGGACACAGTAACAATGGGACAAGCATTGCACATTAGGTGACAGTCTCCTGCAGTGATCTGCTCCCACATTCATCACAATCCATTAACTGCAATCACAGAGAAGCACTGGCTAGTCCTCACAACCAACAGTAGACTCAAACCTGGAAGGTAAGAGACTGCGATAGCACCTTCATTTGTTACTCAGTATCAAAGGAGACATTCAGCCTCATGCTGAGGTAATCAAGCTTTAAAATCCTTACCAACCTTGGTTCATGAGCATTAGAAGCTGATAACGACAAAGAAAATGAATGACTGGCTCACATTATACAGATGTTTCCACAGTTTTCACGAGGTTAAGAATAAACAGAACAGAAAGAGAATGCAAAGAAACATTTTTCAACACAAGCAGTAAAAAGCAGTACTGAATGAGTGCTGGTTGATGAGCATGCCAATGTCTCTGTAAAGGAACTCTTAGGAGAAAGGAGAGGTTGCACGTGGAGAAACCTTTACTGTGAACAAACTGCATATATTGCAGCTACAGGCATTTCCAGCAACACAAAGGTTAGGTTCAAGGGGAGTTCCAAGGAGAGGCAAAGATGAGGAGAAAACTAGCAAGAATTCATCTCTGCAGGCATTTTCAACAACAAACCAGTTATTTGTACGTTTATTATGAAGTCTCACCATGCTTCTGAGGCCCAACCTCACATCATTGGCCATCTCCAGATAGAAAGGAAAAGGAAGATGTGGGGAGAAAAAAAAGGATCAAGATAGTGAGGCTAATGATATAATCAATATTTCACATTTTTTAGCAAACATATACTTACTACTTTTTATACTTCTGTTTTGAAAGAGCAGATTCTAGGCACTGCAATCAAAGAGAATGGCCTGAAAAGGGTGGTGTTTTCAGAATTCAACAACAACTAAAATGACCCTACAAGGTGACAGATTATTCTTTTATAAAGTAAAGATTAAATTCACGAAGGTTCCGTTCCAAAACTCACTAAAACTTAATGGATTCTTTACCTTGCTTTATACAGCTTTTAAATCCTAAATTATTATCTAGTCCACAAGGGATGTAATTTTTCACTCTACTGAGCTCAAAGCAAAGTAATGCTACCCTTTATCAGTCTGATTTACTCTACTGGAGTATCAGGCATAACAGATTGCTCTATCATCATCCTTCTTCACCATTCCAGCCTAGTCAAATCCAAATCTCAGAAGTTCCCATTTTTCCCTATGATGCTGGGAGTGCAAGAGGGAGCTGGCACAGGAGACACAAGGAATTGCTTCTACAACCTGTTTGATGCCCAGTGATAGTTGTGATAGTTGCATTGCAAAGCCTCTCCACTCCAGATATGTGAAAGTCTCAGAAAATTCTTATTTATGACTATTAGCTACAAATGTTTTAATTAAAACCTGCATTTTTAAAAGGTTTCTGCACCCTCATTTGGGACTATATTTTGGAAACTGCCCAAGCTCCTTTTTGGACATGAGAAAATACATAGGAAGCCAAATTATTAAAAATAGCTCAGCATCATAATAATCTGACCACCAGTCTCCCATAACAGAACTCTTGGATACTGAATACTTACAAAGAAATAGTACTTGTTATGTTGGGTAAGTCTGAGTAGTTCTTTCCTATATATATGAGCTTACAAATATGGTTCTGAAGTTATGGAAAATCATACCCAAGTATGTTTGGTTTTTAAATATATCTATTTTCCACAATATTAGTACCTGTGATTTCTTAAGATTTTGCTAATATTGAGCACAGATTATTTCAGGTATTATAAAATTATTTAAATTCAATAAATAGATTTATAAATTGCCTGTTAATATTATTGTAGAGGAAGTTCAATCTTCAAATCACTTCAATGCACATGTAATTTTCAGTTTATACATACTCTTACTTAATTTTACATACACATTTAAATGTTTAGTTAGATCAAGGCCTAAGGCATTTTATAAACTACAAAAACAAAAAAAAAATTGAGAAAAAAGTCACATTTATGTTTTTTATTTTAAACTTTTACTGATTTCATTACCACTGAACATTCAACCCCCCCTGAAAAAGTCAGCTTTAAAATAGCACTGTAGGCTGAGATAAAATATACAAACATTAGCTCTGTAAACATTGTGTGAAGAATCTAAAATAATCTGACACATTAAGGCTTCAATTCTGTAAAATACATAAGCTCATGCCAAGCACACAAGTAGCCACAGAAGTTCTCTGGGATGGATGATATAATGCAACACAAGCAAGTACTTAAATTCATTACCAAACTGGAACTTTAAACAGACTGTTTCTTTCTGACTTCCCTGTATGGCAATGTTCATTTTTTAAGCTTATTTCTGTTGAATACTCTTTTTTTTTTGGCCTCCGTAAGGTTTATGCTAAGTAAATCCAGATTATATCCCTAAGAATCCCATTAGCAGAATTTTATGATATGACCAAGAGGAAAATTAATCCAAACACAAAAATCCCTTCCTTGCAGCTACAGAAATATGCTGTAATCAAACTTGAGTGCTTCAACACAGCTTTGGGTAGCAGAAGCCTGGGCCTGGTGTCATTAATAACAGGAACGACATGTCACTTTTAAATTCATTACAGCCTTGACCTAAATCTATGGCAATCAATAGGAAGAGTTGACTGATTTCACTGGATTCTAATACGCATACTGTCTATGACCAGATATTAAATAATAGCTGAGGAGAAAATCTTGTTTCTTCATTCATATAAAAAGCCAATATTGAGTTACTTAAGATGCCCTTCCAGTTATTATCAGTTTCTATACAAGACAATTTATATATTATATTGTCCTTTTATTGTTTTTTTTCCTTTAACTGATTCTTCCACCTTATATTTCATCACCAAACAACATTAAACTTTGGATTCTGGCATGACTGATTCCTAACACTGTTTGCTGATTTAAAAATGCTATTTAAAACAGTTTCACAGCTTATTATATTCAAAGCTAGTTTGAAACTGAATTTCAAGATGGCATTAAAATGCATTATTTTGCTAGTGTTTAAATGATTCATTTTCCCCAAAAAACTTTATTTATTCATAGTAGAATACAATACAGTGGTACAAAGAAATGATCATTTATATGCAACTGAGCAAAAAAAATGTACAAAGTTTTCAGACATGTCATAAAAATACAGAAAAAAATAATTTTAAATAAAACCAAGATAAAATATAGAGGACATGCAATGAAGGGAAAATAAAATACCAGTTTGAGGATCTCATGTTTCCTTTCGTTATCAAAAGGAACCATCCCAGAGGAAATAAAATTATCAGACAAAAAGTATACACAATGGTGACAAGGTAAATGAAGCAACAAAGAAAAAGACAAGGAAGATGAAAATAATGGTGAAAGCATAAGACTCTTTAATAATAAAAAACAACACTGCTGACACCATGCTGAAAGTATGGAAGCCTGGATCGCCATGAAGTAGTATCTGGTTGGAGAACTGAAGTAAGATGAACATGGTGGAAATCACAAATTCTTACAGTGACAAATTTCAACTCATTGAACTCGCATCTGCTAGCTTGTATTTCCACTTCTAAGGTACACTGGGCTTCATAGTCTTCTAATACCAGAGGAGAGTCCTGGTGGGTAACTTTCATCACTGCTAAAGCTAGAAATATGGATTTTTGAGGTAGGCTGGAATTTGCATATAATTGAAAATGGATAGAGGGTAACTTAAGGCAAATCATGCACGGCTGCCCTGGCCAGAGATACAGGTTTTCCTTCTTTCATCCTGCATACTGCCAAGATATTTGTGATAATTTTTAGAGTAATTTTGCTATATCCCTCTGTCCTATAGAGCTACAAAGTATTGCAGAGCCTAGACTTTTTGAGATTCAACAACATTTAAAACATTATTAAGCAGGGACTAGCAGGAAACAGGAATTAAAAGATGCTGTTACTAGTATACAAATGTGTTCTCTGGACAGTACTTGAATTGCTGCCCCCTTTTTATCATTTGAAAATAAAAAGTGAGAACAGAAAAATGAAGAGAGTCTGTTGAATAAAATGATTTTGAAAAAGCATTAGAAAGTTAAGAAATCACAAACTAAGCTGTGGAGCCTGTGACTGTTAATGAATTATAAATTTGATACAAGCTATGAGGCAGTGACTAGTAGTAACTCATTAGGTGGAAAAATTATGCTATTCCTTAACCAGTAAAACCCCAAAATCTTCATGCACTACAAAATCGCAGACACTCTGGGTACAGTTTCTGAAACATACTGCGAGGAACAGCAGAACTATTTTGGAAAAAAACACATTTCTGATTTGTAATATATATTATCTGAGCTAAAAAAATATTCAAACCAAGAACTTAAGATCATTCTAACACTGTGTTTTAAGAGCTGTATCAACAATAAGTGAATCAGTATCACCCTTTATGGAAGATGCAACAAGTATCCATTTTATCAGCAAAAAAACCCATCCTGTATAAGTGACTAGTTTTCTTTGCTGTGGGGTTTCCTGTTAATTTGTTTTTAGTGAGTATATCTCATGAACAGTGAAAAAATACAGGAATTCAACTTTCTTTCCATTCAAAATATGCTATTTTATCTTTGCTTCTAAGTTTTCATTGTTTTGGAGTATAGTATGTAGATGAACTAGGAGTACTTTCTTAGTAGTTCTGAAGAGATCTCTCTCAGAAGTAATAATCTTCAGGGGGAACAGTACATCACAATAAGACAGCTGATAAAGCACAGAGGATGCTGGGGACTCCACTGCAATAAGTAGCTACACTTGCTCATATTGACAATGAAGATTTTACAACTGCCATTCAGTCTGTCAAATCGAATAAATGGTACCAAACGCCTCATGATGTGGCAAAGCCCTTGGAAGCTAAGTGATCCAAATTATATTATAGTTTATTGATGTCATGAAATAAACGCATAGGACTCATGTCAAAAGATGTAGAAAGCTAGAGATAATTATTTAAAGCTCAACATTTCTATCAAGCAAGGTTTCAATAACTCTATCTGATTTCTCAGTTATTTAAAAGGGACACAGAGTGACTGAACAGAAATTCCAGAATAAATACTAACTTTCATTTTCTATTTTACAACTCCCAAAATCTCTGAGGCTTATCAAAGTCTAAAGATTAGGTATCACTATCCCAGGCTGAGTAGCAGCTGTGTAAATTCCAGATTTTAACACACAGGGAGAGACGTATGAGCTGGCTAAATTTCACTGTATAGGGTATAGGATGGCTGGGTATTAATAACAATTAGGAGAGGATGATTATAGATTCTCGAAAATCTGATTTGGAAAGATGACCAAATTTAAATTTTCCTGAATTAGAAAATAATAATGACATTTAAACATTACCAGATCTCTCTCCAAGTTTGGGAGATTACAAACTTGAGCCCTAATAGAAGAATGCGGTACAGCATTGCAGCTATAAATATTAAAATTATATAAATATTAAATGTTGTGATTTATACCATCATCTGAGTCCTTGAACACCTCAATGTACTGTCAATTGTTGGCATGATACAGCCTACCCAAGTGGGTCAAGCTGAAGAGAGAACTTTAAACTTGGGCTCTGCAAGTTGTGACAACTCCTCATTCAATCCTAAATCCACTGTAATTTTTCTATAATGGATTTATAAAGCTCTCAACAAGGGTAAGGATCACAGAAGCCAAACACTAGCTCCTCGTGCTTTGCATCATGAGATGACACCAAAGTCTAATCTTAGGCTGCAAGAGAAGCAGTACCTTCTGTGACCCTCCACAAGGTCTGCACTTCCTAGAAAAAAACAAAGACTGGGAGACAATCCAGTTCCCACAACTTTTAGGTGGTATCATAACACTCATGTTTTGCCAAAGACTTCCCAAAAGCAGAAGAAAATCAACAGCATGACTGAAGTTTGCAGCTCTTACTGAACTAACCGACTTATCTGCAGTATTAGATGCAACTAACAGGCAGATTTGAGTGTTCTGTATATGCTTGCATGCGGTAGCTCTCTTACTACAGCTACTGCTGTAGAAAAGCTGGATAATACCAAGAAACAGAAACAAGATACTCCAAAACACTCCTCTTGTAGATCAAAGCTTGGAGATCAAATCTTGGCTTTGCTTTCAGTTCCCTAAACAATGCTCAGCCATGGCTCCTGATTCAATCAGGGGAGTCCTCAGAGATTCAAGGCTCTCCTCCTCCCTGGATCCTGTCCTAAGTTTTGAAACCTGGTTCTCCTAAACACGTTTAAAATCTTCAACCAATTTACACCACCTCTTCTGAAACTTTGTTTCCTATCTTAATCACAGCAGCCATCAGCAATCCCGCTTCAATCCCTCCTCTAACGCCACATAAACAAAATGCTCTGCCCACTAATCTACCGACACATACCTGCTACATTCACTTGCAGATTTACCCAGTCCCTGTGCTCCCGTGCCCGGAGCGCCACCCCGTGGAGCGGGCAGCCATTAACCGCAGGCACTCTAGTCACGTACTCGCTACTGCTTTACTGGGGTCTCGTCCGCTTGGGCCAATCAGAAAGCGGCGCGCGATGGGCGGCTTGTGCGTCCGGCTGCCGGCGAGCCCGAGCGGAGGGTCAGGAGCCGCCGGGCGGGGACACGAGTCAGGGCACGCTCGGGTGTGCGATTTCGACTCGGTTTGGGCTTAATGTATTGCAGGACCCAATCCGCAGCGGGTCCGAGTGGAAACAGAGTTTAGATTGTTAATAAATACGTCTGTGTCCCATTTAAGCAGAAGACCTCTGAAAACTCTGCCCATCGATGGCTCTGGGCAGCAGCTGCGCTTTCCTGTGGCCGCTCTGACCTGGTCCAAAAGTGCTTCTGGCTTTGCATTGCACCCAGCTGCCGTTTTCGGGGACCCTTCATTATGTTCCATCCTGCTAGCTTCACATACCCTCCTGATGGCTTGGCCTGTGAGCTCTCATCCCTGTGCCCTCTCCTCGAGAACACGCACTTTCTCATTCAACCTCAACATGTACTTGTGCCGGGGCACCCATTGACTCTGTTCCTTCTTTCAGTAGTTTTAGTACCCACATCATGGACCTTTCTTGAGCCTGCTCATGCGCACTAAGTTTAATTTGCCTCCCTTAACCCGGGCTGGCTGTGCTCTAAGGGCAGACCCAGCTCTCTTGCCAGGTCATCTTCCCAAGTACAGCTTTACCGGATGAGTAGCTTTAATATACTTTAAAAAATGGAAGCTTAAAAGTATTCTACTGTTTGTCACAGAAACAACAAAAGAGGATATACAGAGCAACCCAGATCAAGAATGCACTGGAGGGAAAGGGAAGGAATAGAATAGGTACAGGAAGGGGAGAAAAGATGGGATGGGGTAGGCAGGGATATGTAATAATCCTTCTTACAGTTATAAAAAGATAAATTAAGGGTATGGGCAAAAATAAAATATTTAAACTCAGTAAGACTCTTAGAGATGGAAACTGAGTATTTAAAGCGCCTTGCAGTAAAGGAGTGAATTATTTTGCCTTACCTATATGAAACTGCCTTTGGAGCATATTCTCATCTCACTCTACAAAGTAGCACAAAGACAAGTCCCTGAGCATAGAGAGGGGAATGCACTGCAGAACTGGCAAAACAAATACTTGTGCACACGCAGCATGAGGACACTTCAGACAACGTCCCTGCCCTTTGCTCTGCCTGGCTTTCACAGTGGGCAGTGAACCATCTACTGCAAGGGTTTGCGTCTTAGCAATGCTAACGTGGCATGGGGCCTTTCGGTTACAGCAGGAGTGACTTCTACAAGACAGCAGGGAAAAATGCCACAGTATTTAACCAAAAAGCAATTAAATATGCACTTCTGTTCATATGAAAACTTCTTTATAAACAAGAGTACCTACTTGTGCTCTCCCTGTGCCTGCTTTTAGAGTGCTGCATTGTGCAAAGCAGAGATATGCTTCCTTTTACCAAAATTTCCCTTTCACTATTGTACATTGTGGAGCCACAGGCAAGTGACTTTGCAGCTTTGTCCCACAAACATGGTACAGATGTTTATCACTGAGCACTTGATGGATGAATTCAAATGGGAGAAGCAGGAACTCAGAAGAATGGAATCTTACTGATAAATATTTCACAACATTACAGACTGCAGCATATATCTTCAGATCCCATTTGCCACAATTGCTTACAGGTGATAGGTATGTCAATTAGTGCAGTACTCTTGGCAACTTGAGAAACATAGATTGGCATTGATGGGCTATGTACTATTTTCCAGCTGTAGTGCAGCTTGCTGCTATTATTTGCTTGTAACAAACATCTGTTCCAAGATGAAAGCACCTACAAATGCCTCAGTGCCTCCAAAATTACAAGAGGTTAGTTTGTTAAACATTTAATATACGTAAACAAGGTTTAGTGCGAGACAGATTTGAGTGTGGACTGATTCTATCATAGCATTGCTAAATATTACTCATTGATGTGCGTGAAAACTTCAAACCCAAGAAATTCAGATGTATTTTTCTAGGTGAAATATGTCATATAAAGGTCCATTTACTGAGAGGCTGCTACTTTAAGAAGTAAAACTGATTTCAAAAGAAAGGAAGAAATTTAAAGAGCTTCATGGCAATATGGCTTATTCAGTTAATAACAAGCTGGCTTATTTTTAATTGCTCATCTATCTCTTCAAACTCAGCCTAGGTCAGCTGTGAAGGAAAACAGCTACCAGCTGGCTGGCAGCTGCACAGCCGACACAGGATGGATACGGTTCTCGCAGCCGATGGATGGGGTCTCAGATCAGAGAAAATATTAACACAGATGGCACAACTGGATGCCCATGACTGGCCTCCCCATCACCCACAGCAGAGAGGCCGAGGGTATTTTTCTGAACTACTCTCTTATCCCTAAAGGTGGTCTCTCCAGGTCAGGGCTGAGGCACATTGGTGGGCCAGTGTGGGGAAGTTAGCACTGCTGCTGCCCATGCTGTATCTGCTCTATAAATAAATAGAGGACTTTAGTCTTCAGGGCTGTCAGTTTGGCACCTTCTATGTGCACAAAAGACATGTTTTGCTTTATTTGTTTAGAAACAACCACCCAAAAAGTTATATGCAAAGCTTAGTACAGCAAATCAAAATAAACTGAATTTATTGTATGAGAGCACCTAAAATCCCACAACTTTCACTCTCTTTCATGTTTTCTACTTTTAATTGTGATAAGAATAAAAGTTATGGACCTCTTTCGGTGTTTCTTGATGACAACGGTTGCTGTTCCACCATAATTCCAATGCTGCCACCAAGCATGCAAGAAGAAGGCCTATTGCTAAAATGCAGAAAACTCCTGCAAAACTGTGAAGCTTGAGTGCCTTCCCATCTGTCTGTGCATTGGCATGACTATTCAGGTCACAACGTCCCATCCGTGGCCACCATTTCTGTTTAAGAACATCCAAATCTCCGCTTTCTTGCAACTCTAGGATCCTGCAGAAATGTCAAAAGATAAGTATTATTTTCATTGATACTTTCTGGATTTTTGTCTTTTCTGTATGGCACATATATTTTAAATCTACCGTCCCACAATTCAAAACTGCATCCCAGGACCACCACTGTGTAGTAGTATTCATTTGAAACTCTGTTATACCAAGAGTTCTTTCTCCTCACAGCAGCAGGTGAACTCCACCAGGTAACTTTAGAAAAACAAGAGACTGTCAAAAATTCCACTGTAATGAAAAAAGCATTTCTATGGGAAATCACCATATTCCAGTTAGTCATGTCTGGTCTGGCTACATTCAGCTCCAACAGCTGTTCCCACTAGTGACATGCTTAATCCACTCTGCTGCTGCTGTCCCACAATAATTTCAAAATCATGTGAGACTAAGCATGCTACTATTTGTGTGCCACTTAATAAAAATCTGTTTAAGCAGCAACCAACTCATTTACTTCAGCAAATGTAGTTTATGCAAAAGATTTTACTTCAATGCTGTTATTTAATGCCTGAATTACTGTGTTAACAGTTGCTAATTAATCATTGTTTTGTCTCTTGTGAAGTGTCCCTTCTCTCCATGAATGATTCATTTTGGATTTAGTTTGATAACTCTTTTAGCTGTTTACTAACAATCTTTTCTCTTGAGGCAGCTTTGTCTCTGGTTATGCAGCTGGAGTTTTATTCCTCTTTATAAACAAGGAGGAAAAGGAAATCTTGCTTCAGCTCCCTGCCTGGAACAGACAGAGCACCTGCTCACCTTCTGCTAGGACCACACATGCCTGCACAACTGCATGTCTCCATTTCAGTGTACACATTCACATGGAAAAGACACTCCTAGCTGGTAGCTCAAAGATCAATAAATGGCACAGTTTTATAGTCTCATAGTCTTGCAATCCCATGCGATACTCAACAGTTCTTGTTTTCCTGCACCGTTGTGAATCTTCAACCTCTCTCCCAACACTAAAGGATAAACCAGGGCATTATTACTTGCTTACTTGTAGGGAGCAACACATTGCTTCACAGCCATCAAAACGTAGCATGAATCAAAGATCTCTCCTCAATCTCTTCTCATATACAGCTGTGAGGACATCAGCCCTTTTTCTGCCAGAGGCAGTGCTGCCTGGAGGTGTGAGGGCAACACCACCCGCAGTCCCCTCCTCTCCAGGCAGATGTGTGTGGAGCAGAAGTAGCAGCTTTGTTGAAGCCTGAATTTATAACGTGTCTGCTGTCACTTATTTATGGTCCTTTATTCAATAATTGCCAAAATTAACATGAATCATAAATGGTTGCTAATTTTAGAGAGAAGTCCTGAGCTTTGTTTTGTTTTACCTCTGGGAGAAAAGATCTCTGTAGGGGCTTCCATGCTGGAGTGCTATCCCATATCCTTTGCTGCTGATGCTGTTTCCAATGACTGTCACAGAGCATTCATCATCCGTCAGTGCAGCATATTCTACCACTGTCACATCCCACAGGAAAGCATAGTTTCCTTTCTTTGCCTGTAAATACAGCATGAACACAACATGATCTAAACCAAATTACATTTGTAGGTAAGACAAAACCCATGCAAGCAAACAAACCCTGAGCTTGTCATTACTCTATAGTGATATTCCATTAGGTCAGAGTTTATTTGTCTTAGAACATTTCTAATACTCTTTGCTCCCAGCAGTACCTCATCTAATCCAATCTCGTTAAAATGTATTCCATTTTTAATAGGAATACACAGGATAACATAGCCAACTGTAATTGTAGGCAAGGTTTACCGAACAGGCTATTAATTATAAATTAAAGCTATTGCCTTTGCTGATGAAATTTGATGTATGTTTCGTAAGAGACATGGAGTGTGACTGGCTCCATACATTCATGTAACAACATGGGTATAGTATAAGCACTAAGTGGTGCTTCCTAGTCATCACAGTCACGAAAATTGTAACTTTACAGCTTTCTTCACAAAAGAAAAAGCCCCTTCCAAGAAATATGTTAGTCCTCTAATGAAAGGTATGCTTTGAGCTTCCTTTTTTATTTCCACAGGTAAGAACAGTCATCAGCGTCTCCTATTATCTCAGTTTTGGGACAAATACTGTTTTAATTTAGCACACACCCACTCATATATCAGCCTTAATTGGGACTTAAACCAATGCCTGTATGTAGTGCATACAATGAATGTAAATCACCTTACTTCACATAAGATGTAAGAAACATCCCTGGATAGGGATTCTGTAAAGAAAAGAGTCATCAAAGTCATCATTTTGTTTGGTTAAAGTAATTATTAGTTTCCTAATATATTTAAGTAGTATGTTTTTAAGCCTCTGGTGAACATACAGAGCATAATGGAACAGATGGGCTGGAACATCTAATGCAAGTAAATTATTTCAGATCTTTCTTTAGGTTAGAACAAGGCAAGGCAGAGAACTGAAGTCCTGGATATGTTTCTTTGGTTCCCATAAGCTCCGTTAGGCAATGGTTGCAGCTTTGACACAGAATTAGCTCATCCTTCCACATATTTTCCATTTTTGTGTAAGCTCAGTTTTTGATTTCATCTGTAAGGCTGTAAGTCTCCCTTAGTTATTGTATTATATTGGACTCCTCAGTTGAGCAATTAAGCTAATTTACTTCACCATGCTTTGATATAAACCATAGCTTTCTGAAGTCTCTGATAGCTGTTTAAACATCACAATAATTCAAATGGGTGAGTTATTCTCTAGTGGGTAAAATCCAGGGAAACAAAGATTGTCTGGATTTTCTGTAAGCTATTTGCCACAATCCACATCTTTTCCCCACTTTCCTTCTATCTACGTCAAGGCAGTTCTGTGTTAGACCAAAGCCAAAATGTTATATCCTTCTTCTTTCATAATATTTAAATGAGCCTGTACTGACTGCTTTAAAAATAACTTTTTATTAAAGGCATGCTACCATTGTGGGCTTGTCCCCACTTTCTCCTTTGCCACCTTCCTGGTGAGTTCAGAGTAACAGCAATTAATACATGTAGCCACAGAACTGTTGCTATACTGTCGTGGTTTAAGCCCAGGCCGTAAATCAGAACCATGCAGTCCACTTCCCCCCCACCTTTCTTCCCTCCGCTCCTGGAGGGACGGGGAGGAGAATCAAAAGAATGCAGCTCCCACGGGTTGAGATAAGAACAGTTTAATAACTAAGGTATAACACAAATCACTACTGCTGCCACCAATAATAATAATGATAAAGGAAATAACAAGCAAGAGAATACAACCGCTCACCAACCGGTACCTCGCCCCCACCCTGCCATGATCCAGCCCTTCCAGGAACTCTCAGTTCTACATCCTGGGCATGACGTGCTGTGGTATGGAATACCTCTTTGGCTAGTTTGGGTCAGGTGTCCTGTCCCTGCTTCCTCCCAGCTTCTCCTCCTCCCTGACAGAGCATGAGACTCACAAAGTCCTTGTTCAGGGTAAACATCCGTGTTATCAGCTCCGTTCCCAGGCCGAAAGTCAAAAACACAGTGCTGCAACAGCTACTAAGAAGGAGAAAAACTGACTACTGCTACTGAACCCAGGACAGTATCCACCCCTTATTCCATACCATTCACGTCATGCTCAGATCCCACATTTTCAATATACCATCACTTTCATCTCAGTGCACTCTTATCTTAGTGCACGGACCAACCCCTATAAAGCTGCTGAGTCCATTCGATCCATGATGGTGGGCTCCATCTCTTGTAACAGTCTTTCAGGGCAGGAGAGGCCCATTGCAAAGTCCACCCCTCGATCATGAGTCCATCTCTATGTTGCATCTCTGCCCTGATGGCCTGAAGTGTCATGGGCCCATCAGGCTCAAAATAATTCACCCTCCCCTGCAGCAGTCTCTGCAACTTGTCGTCGGGGACTCCACACAGCTGCCTTCCATCTCCAATGCTTCCAAAGCACTGGAGGGGCCCAGTGGATTAGATACTCGCCCATACTGTCCCACACACCGTGACACTCATGACTGTCCAGCCTTGGGGAAAACCTCTCGGTCCCCCTGTATTGTCTAAACCCAGACAAGACCCAAACCTGACTCTGCTTAACTCTCGGGATCAGACAAAATGGCCGTGGGTAAAACACACTCTGTGTATGTGCCAACATGGTGATCCCCATCACAATCAGCAGGCAGGTTCCAAGGGTGCCCAGAGGCCATTCAAAACCTTCAGAACTCTCAAATGATGCTGCTGTGCTTGCTGGCTCTCTCACCACCAGCTTCGCTTTTTCTGAGTCCAGATCTTCCTCCTCTGCCTTGCTGGAAAGTGCTGCGGGGTCTCCTGCATCCTCCTGCGGCTCAGGCTCGCAGGGCTCGGCGGGCGGCTGCTGGGGGATGCTCTTGGCCACCGCGGGGCTGGGCTCGGACGTGGGGCTCGGCTCCTCCGCCGCCTCCTCCCGCTGCTCGGCAGCTGCCTCCTTCCCCTCCTCGGCAGCCGCCTCCTTCCCCTCCTCGGCAGCCGCCTCCTTCCCGGCCTCCGGCCCCGCTCCCGCCGCCGCTTGGTCCCCGGGGCCCCTCTCCCGGGCTGCTTCGGCCGCCGCCGGCTCCCGGGGCCGCTCCCCCTCAGCTCCCCGCAGCCTCACAAAGACGGACGCGAGGACGAGGGCCAGGACGGTGAAGAGCAGCGGGATGGCCAGGTACAAGTCCACGGCCACGTCCATCCCGCCCTGCTGCCGGAGCCCCCCCGTATTACAAGCCATTACCATAAAATACAATGAAACAAGAACCTTAGCCCAAGGCCCACACTTGATAAACACTAACACAGCAAATACCGGCTCTAAGTAAGCTACAGCATACTGAAACTGTGACATCAAGAGAAACAACTTTGAGAGCCAATAAATCAGCATTGTGCCTCGGTCAGTTCTGTCGTTATCTCAACCCTTCAAGCCCCACGTTGGGCGCCAAAAAGAACTGTCGTGGTTTAAGCCCAGGCCGTAAATCAGAACCACGCAGTCCACTTCCACCCCACCTTTCTTCCCCCCGCTCCTGGAGGGACGGGGAGGAGAATCAAAAGAATGCAGCTCTCACGGGTTGAGACAAGAACAGTTTAATAACTAAGGTATAACACAAACCACTACTGCTACCACTAATAGTAATAATGATAAAGGAAATAACAAGCAAGAGAATACAACCGCTCACCAACTGGTACCTCGCCCCCACCCTGCCATGATCCAGCCCTTCCAGGAACTCTCAGTTCTACATCCTGGGCATGACGTGCTGTGGTATGGAATACCTCTTTGGTTAGTTTGGGTCAAGTGTCCTGTCCCTGCTTCCTCCCAGCTTCTCCTCCTCCCTGGCAGAGCATGAGACTCACAAAGTCCTTGGTCAGGGTAAACATCAGTGTTATCAGCTCCGTTCCCAGGCCGAAAGTCAAAACCACAGTGCTGCAACAGCTACTAAGAAGGAGAAAAACTGACTACTGCTACTGAACCCAGGACATATACTAGTACAAAACCTTATTAAAATCTGAACTACCTTATGGGCCTTACAGGAGTTATTAAAATAGGAGCCAGAAGACTACTGTTAAAGTCATACTTTGATTTAGCGGACACAGCTTACTGAACTAGCATGTTCGTAAAAATATCTCTCACTTTGATGCCATTGTATGAAACCAAACCAGAGCAAGACATCCACATCTGCATTTAATACTATGCCTGGCTGCCTACCTAAACTGGTAATGGTGGCACAAAGGAAGAAAGAACAAACAAGTTACTATTTACTATATGCAACAGGCAGAAAAGGCTCATAACCTATTAACACAAGGATGCGTAAAAAGTTAAGCATGGCAAGGCACTTAGCCTCTGTTTAGCCAGCAGCCCACATTCTTGGAGGCCTAAAATGTGTTTTACAAAGGTATTTTCTGAATGATCATGTACAACTAACTGGTTTGTTAGCAGCAAATCTCTGCAACTTGCCCTTTGCTTTTCTTGTGATGGGCTTTAAAAATTCACGTTTTATGCTTTCACATCTGCAGTGGTGCTGATGGGCCTTCTACCTGGTTAGGGACAACAGGCAATGGGCATCAGTCCCACTGGTCTTCCTGACAGGGAAGGACCATCAAAAGTCCCATTTTTGCACATCTCAGGCAGGTTGTGTTTTATGGTAAATAGTACATAGGCTTTTGCTGCCTACAATAGAAAACTACCCAAGTGCATTAAAAATATGTACTAATTGAGGCAAAGACAACAGCACTTGATACTGTACACAGAATTTATACAAAATCCCTGTTATCAGAGAGCTAAAACTTGCCTGATGGATTTACAGAAAGAGAAAACCCAG
This sequence comes from Psittacula echo, assembly GCF_963264785.1. Lineage (NCBI taxonomy): Eukaryota > Metazoa > Chordata > Aves > Psittaciformes > Psittacidae > Psittacula > Psittacula echo. The sequence continues at coordinate 51,629,163 of NC_137743.1, forward strand.
AGAAAATTTGGCCTAAATCATTGTGCTAAAGTGTGTCTTGCATTTTTCTGTTTGCTTGTTTGGTTTTTTTGTATGTTTGTTTCTTTTAGACAGCTGTATCTTTTAGTTGTTTTAGAATTGCTCTGTAACTGATCTTTTCAAATTTACAATTTAGAAAAGAAAAACATTGACATCTCATATATTCCTCATTTTTTTCTTAGTAATACTTGAGGAACACACTCTTCCTCAAATATTCAATTTCAGTTATAAGTCAATGTCTAGATGTTCTGATTTCAGGTCACATTATTGATTTTACTTTTCAAGTGTCAGCGTTCTGTACTTTAGTTTATATAAAACAGCTTTGTACACTTTCAGTGTTGGACAGCAGATCTTTTGAAAAGATCTACTTCTCTTGCATTTGCAGTGTTGCTGTCCTAACTTGCATCATACAACTGTAAGTGGTCAATAAACAAAGACAGGTCTCTTCATATCAATTTCATATTTTTTGTGACATAAATAATTCTATCCAGTGCAATCACATCTGTAGGGCATTATTTCTCTTGACAGTCTGATAATTTTAGCATAAACAAGAATCTGAGTTTTGAACTCTTAGTTATGCATGCTTCTCAACTCCCAGAAATACTGGATGTAAGCCAGTTTCCTCTCTTTCATTGAAGAAACCAGAATTTTGAATACCCCTTTTTCCTAAGGGAAGATTTGACTCTTCCAAAACTTTTTTCACTAGTTTTCTTCTCTGGAGAGTGAAGACCTTGTACTATTAGTGTGTTCATTGCATGGAAAGCTTCCTTATGACCAAGTGTTTATTTGATGTCTAAATTCAGCATCCTTGCTGATATCGCTATTAATACCTGTCGTGACGGCTAAGCAGTATTGTCTGTTTAATTTACAGAAAATCTGTCAAACTTAGAAAAACATATGTATAAGACACACAACCCACACACATACATGTGTGTTTGAGATAGTGTTACATTCTCTATAGCTTCAGTAGGCAAGCAGCAAAAGCCAAATAAAATTAAATTGCCACTTTCAACCAAAAATCAACCCAAAACTTTTAAAAAGTAGTTTAAATTATTTATTTTTTGTCATGTGAAAGAGTGCATGCGTGCACATGTGCATACCCCTTAGCTTGGAGGCCTGAGGGACATGTACAGTAGGAAGACTAAGAATTCCATGAAACGTGGTGCTGACCCATGGGATATATAAGCAGCAACTGTCTCAAGGCTACCTAGTTGCAAATGACAAAGATGTACCTACCCATGAAACCGAATCCTAATCACAATACAACAAAAATCCATATCCTGAGGTTCTTGCATTCACAGGACAGGCAACTAAAGCCTGCATTGTATGTTTTTAGGGCCCACAAAATTTTCTAGTGATCAGACATCATTGCAAAGATAATATAGAGAGAAAGATGGTAAAAGGGAATGTGACAAATAGCAGCTGAGAACAGGTAAGATAGCTTGAATGAAGAATTAAATAACACACAATAATGTGCTAAACTTTAGACTTTTAATTGGCTTTCATATTTGGTTCTTTTGCTAAGGCCTTACTGGGACTGTCAGCATGCAGGCATATTGCAGAACAAAACAAAAATAGCATGGTTTAACCTTTCAAAAACCTCTTTAATTGAAATTCAGCCAAAGCAAAGCTCATTTATTCCACCCAGGTGGAACTACTATGGTGATTTACACCCAAGTCACCAGGTTTATCTTTGGTCAAAGAGGCTTAAGAAAGCAGATTTAAGAATAAAAGAACCCCACAGGCAAAACTTACATGAAATATAGTTCTTCTTCACAATCATAAATAGAAAATAAAAGGCGTGGCAAATTGCTTCATAGATATAATAAGGACCACAAAAAGAACAGTAATACTTAGCTGTAAGCAACCTCATATTGTCAGTCTTCAACATGGGGGGAGATGGAAGAATATTGTTCAAAGGGTCCTGACTTCTTGAGTGGCATGATTTAGTGTGAGGTGTCCCTGCCCATGGCAGGGGGGTTGGAACTAGATGATTTTAAGTCCTTTCCAACCCTAACTATTCTATGATTCTATGACTTACTGATGGTAAAATGATGGATTTTTTCAAAGAAAGCATGGTAAGAAATAACTTGAAAAAAGGATGAATTTCACATTGATCAATTATGTGGGATTTATCTAAAACTTATAAAGAAGCTATCACACTAAAGTGCCAGTATAATGCAACATTCATGATTAATTTACAGCCAGAACAAGTGTCAATGCAACTGATCCCAATATATAGCTGGTACTACAGAAATATCAAAAAGTAACCTTTACATTGGGATTAATGGAGAAGTTAAAAAACTGCTTGGATAACATTTACTATCTATAAAGAAGTGTTTTAAGAGAAGCAACACAGTTCTAAAAAAATCAAAACCATGCCATTCAATCCTGTTCAAATTATTTTAAAATTAATATAACTAAGGAGCCACTGAAGGATGTAATATATTCAGCTTTAAGGAGGCATTTGCTTTTACTCCAAAGGGGTCAAGAAATGGAGAAATTTTTGAGGACCCCTGAAAACATATGGATGAGCAACCATAATTCACAATATAAAATTTGTTGTGCACAATAAATTATTGGAAAATATAGTTTTAAAAAATCTATTAATTGAACTTTTAAAATTAATTTTACTTTCAAGATAAAAATGAACAGAGGTGACTTCAATAAGAAATGCTCTGATTTAATATTTAGAGTTCAGTAAGGGATAGAATCTTTTGAAGATAGCAAAAAACGTAAGGAATAAACTCTTACTGTGTTGTTGCCTAAATTAATGATACATTCACATTTTGCACTGTACTTGATTTTGATCACTTTTCATCAAAAGTGATACACAGGAAGAAAAGAAACGATTCAGAGAAATTTTGTCATCAAATTGGACAGGAGAACAGTCTCCACCAAAGCAAAGCCTTTAAAAAATACAACAGTAACAGTTTAGTTCTCCTATATGTATATATGTATAATATATATATATAGGATTACATAAGGGTCATATTACTTCATTCTTTCAAAGCAAAAAATGGCTGCTCACAGTGAAAAAAAGTCACAGGTTATTACATATATTGCAGTAATTACTAATTGCCCTGAAGAACTGATGGCCAGTGGGTATTATGCAAAGAGTTTACTGAGATTTACAAATGGCTTAGAAATGTGTAGAAGTGCACCTTCCAGTACCAATGTCCACCTGGGATAAGATGCCAGGAGCTACCTACTGCATGCTTCTTGAGTATCCTGTCTGTAGCTTGACCCAGAAAGAAACTTTCCATATGATAGCATTAGTCAATCCTCATCCTTTATAGTGCCAGAAAACCCAAGTGGCAAAATAGCATTTTGTATGGAGCAGTGATTTGTCTGGTAACCTCCTCCTATGCTATGCAGAGATGCTTATGAATAGCATGATGTTTTCCATCTTCAGTGACCACTTTCAACTGCTGTGAGTGTACGACAAAAATAACTTGCCCCCTCAGCTCTGAAACACCCTTCTGTTGCTTATGTGACTTTGCAGTGCATTAATGCCCTTTCCATAGCTCTACCAGTGCTGCAGAAGCTGTGCCTTGACAATGGGAGATAGTCATTGTGGCTACAGGGACTGTGTTGTGTCTGAAGAGAGACCTCTGCCATGGCAACCAAATGCCACAAAAGCTTTCAGGACTTTGTTCCACTATTATCCTTTTGTTTTTAGGCAGTCAAAGGGAGTAGGAAAATCTCCAGAAAATGGAGAGGTAAATGGAATAGAGACAAATATCTGAAATACCTGCCTGTACCATAAATAAGCAGCACTCTCCTGTTTTGCATTAAAGCAGCATTGCTCTTTGTAACTGCAGCTGAACTGTGACACTGTCTGAAGAAAATGGAAAGAAGAAGGAGGGGAGAAAGGATAATAGTGGTGGGTTTGGGGTTTTTTGTTTGGTTTTGGTTTGTTGGGGCTTTTTTGCATTCTGTCAGGCAAGTCCTCATTCAGAAAAAATGGTTTAGGGATCTTTTTATGCTAGAGAGATTTTAGATTTCTTATAAAATACATTTTTAAGGCACATTTACTTCTTTTTCATGCAGCAGTACGTGTTTCTGGATGGGAAGTCCCATTTCCTTGGCCGTCATCAATTCTCCTTTAGAAAAAACAGTTTCTAGCTGTAATACCAGACATGAAAAACTTGTCTCCATTCAAAGAGCTCAGTGAGCTAGAAAGAGCAACATTTAAACTACACAACAGTTTAGTTGACAATGTTATGAAACATTAAGCCAAATTTATGCAGGTGTCTAATCAAACAGCAGCCTTGGTCAGTTTTGGGGACTGAAGTAAATTTGGTTATTGTTGACGTTAACTGAATGAGCCAATCAAGTTATATAAAAATCATCCTACAATATTGAAATCAAACTTAATATGAAAAGTTATTATCACATAGATTGGAGCTGCCAGTCCCATACAGACAATATAATCAGTATTCTGAAAAGCCTGCCAATCTACAGTTACATTTCTAGCTTAGGCAAATCTAGCTGTAATAAATGACAGTAGGCTTACAGAATAAGTGTGTGGTCATATCTAAGAGAAATAAAAGCATGGTGAAGAGCATGTGAAAGCACAGCAACATGTGAGTTCATTTTTTAAAGTTTATAATAAACAAAGAAAGTGTTGCATTAACATTCCGTTCTAGGAGAAATAATTCTGTGTTCAGTGAATCCCTTGATTCTTGCTCATGTTTCCAGTAAGCTCAATCCCCCACCTCAGAAAAAAAAAAAAAACCACTGAAATGAGCAAAGGACAGGAGTTGGTACCTGGATAAAGTAAAGAATGACATTCAAAATGGTATTATCAGAGCTCTCAAGAAACTGAGAAACCTTGTGGCCAGATCCAAAGAAGGACTTACATACTGAAGATTTAGGTAGAACTAAAGTACTTACATTCAAAACCATGACCCCAAAATATGATTCTAACCTGCAATTGGGTTACTAGAAGGAACTTTAGATAGGGATTTTTTTCTGGTTTTAATGACTATACAATTGCTTTCCTGTGACTGAACATTATTAACTGTATGCATACAACATTAATACAGCACAAAAATTAAATGAACCCCCCTGTGACCCACTTTTACCTTTCTGATGCCTTCAGAAGGGTTTGATACACAATTATCTGCTCCATTATTCTTACTGATAGTCCTCCACAGTTCAGCAAATGTGTTATCCTGCTCCAAAGGGTTGGTCCCTTTTGCTTTAAAGTATTCATACACTGCTGAATCCCTGACTGTACCATAAGATATATCCATTTGTTTGGACAGATCCTGAAATGTTCTGAAATTCAAGCGATATTGAGGTATTACTGTTATGTAGTACATTACCAAGATTTCATTCAATAAATTATTACTATGTCATTAGTCAAAAAGCACTTACCCTCACTGAGTAACATTTGCATATCTCTTTTCTCATCATAAAAGAAAGGAGTAATGTAATTGTATTGATACTGTAATAATTTAACTATACCCGAGCTCTTTTTCACCCCAGTAAAGACTTTATTTAGACAGATTAACATTCATGTTAAATATTACAATACTAAGTTTTCACAGTAACATACTGCAAAACAAAGACTGACTTGAGCACAAGAAACCATCAGTTAATACAAACTTCCAGACCCATCAGCATCACCAGAAATACCTTGCAGAATTCAGTGGAATTAGTCTGCAGTTACACCAATACTCCATCTGACTCCAAATCAATACAGCTGTTTCAAACAGACATTCAACCACTGACCACCACATGCAGGGACCAAACTGGATCTCAGTCTCAAAATAAACCAAACTGGTTTATATATGCATTCTGTTCATATATATACATATTTATCCACTTTTCAAGTAATATAAATATGAATCTACCTTTGTCACAATCAGTCTTAGTATTTTTTAATTTTAAGCATTTGAAGAGCTTGCTGTTCTTCATAAGCATTCTTGAGTTTGAACTTGGAAGAGTTCTTTTGGTGATCTGGTCATGAAATAGTTATCTAATATGGAAATATATATATAATGTGTTCTTAGGTGCTAGTTCATTGCATTTCTCTTCCGGAAATATTTCATGTTTGCTAACTTTGTTAAAGAATGTTTCTGGTTTTATCATTTGTAATAAACCAAACTGGTTTATTTTGCATTTTATAACGTATAACTTCACATAATAATGCAACATGCTTCTGATATGACCAACAGACTAACACTGTTTGAGATCAGTCAAACTGAAGCAACCCCATCTACTCCCCCCACTTCTTTCTCTTCAAAACAATCTTTTAGAAAAAAAAAATCCTCAAAACATCTGAAAGGCCAATTCATGCCACCTCTCACCTGCCTCCAACTCCTGGAGCCACAAAAGCAAAACATTTTGCCTTGCAGCTCTTGCAGAAGATTTCTTCACAATGCTACTGAGGAGCCTTCACTTGGCCCATGAGCTGAAACTGTTTTCCATACAATAGACAGTACACTCTCTTACCTGTTTCACCGCAAGGATGCCACTGATTACACCTCACACCCACATAAAAACCCCTCCAACACTATTTAAAGCAAAGCAATATGGGCATGTACACAACACTATATAAAAATATGCAGAAAACTCTTCCTTCTTCTCCATCATGTCACATCCAGGCCTCCCAAGTCTAGCTCCAAAAGGGCCCCTGTGCTGGCCAGCTCTGTCCCCAGGGCAGCAGCTCAGCAGGGATGCCTTTACTACCCCAGCCAGAACTCTTCAAACTCACAAGCTGCTTCTAACTGTTTAAGTGGTTTAAGTTCTTAAATTGTGTTAAGGACTTTTTATCATTTTAAGCTGTTAAGCAGCTTTAAGTAAGACTGTGTGAACAGTTTTTCTCTATATACACTGCACATTTGTGGATTTGGGCTAACTCTGGGAGTTACATCAAGCCTCAAACCTTCTGTTATTTCTTTAGCTGTGTACACAGCACTTTGGTAATGTACAGAGTGAACACCCTGAAGGTTGCTGGAAATTCAAAATTCTAATGAAAAAATGAAAGAATTTGTGACAGTTTTATTTCTCTCTTTGTTTAACAATCCTGAAAGTTCAATTCTGTTCTCCTAAATGTTTCCTGTACATTTCATTGAACAGGACCATTTTTCCTCTAGTCTCGATCAAAAATGATTACATGCTGCATTTAGCTCTGTCTTTATTTTTTTAAAATAAGTTTCCTCATATCCCATGGAATTGCTTACATCCTGGGAATGGACAATCTGCCTGTTAAAGGCACATTTCTCTCTATTCTATGTACAAATGATGCAGAAAGATACTCAGTACACACAGGAGGGTTTCTGTGGCAACCTTTTTCACACCAGGTTTGGCGTACGGATTTTGGCATGTGTAGGAGTGCATGTTTGGTAGAGGCAGAAACATTTTAGCTGTTTTTTAACAGATCTTTCAGCTGATAACAACTTTACAAATGCTTACTGCTCATGCTGCTATACTGTTTGAAAGTCTGAACATGAGAGTTTGAATATTAAAAACAAGTAATTAAACCTGCCTTTTTAATGTTAGTATTTTCTGGATCAATCCTACTGCTTCTGCTGCTGTGGAAGACTTTTTTGTCAGAAATATGCCTTTTAGTTAAATTGTTCTTTATTGACAGTATTTTTGGCTTAGCTAAATTACGGTTTATTGACAATCAGTAGTGTACAAAAGCACAGTACATGTTGCTTTTTGAGCACAGAAAAGCACAGTTTCTTCAATTTGGTAAGCATCACAGGGCACACTGAGTAAATACAGGCTTTATATCAAATGCTTTGCAATAAACAGTCAGTACTGATAGCAGGGAGGGAAGCACAACCTTTGCCTCAGTGTGATAAGGCAACTACCACCCCTTTGCTGGCAGAATTTCCTTGGAAGAGATAAGGTGGAGTATTGCATGTCATAAGGATTACATGTGCCTTTTTTGCAGTACCTTACTTGATGTACTGTAAGAATAGCCACAGACACGGGAAATTCTCCATACTGCACTAACATTAGAAATATCCTGTGAGAGAGACAGATGGTTGCCAAAGGATACAGTGAGGGGCACAGTAAGTAACCAAGCTTGCGAGCCGTTCCTGCAGCAGAAGTTCAGACGGATGGTGACTGTTTCAGTGAGAAAATAACCTTATGCCTTTACCAAATGGACCACTTAGCAAAAAACCTATTCCAGAAATTATTCTGACAGGGAATGGTCTAGACCACAGTTCTTACTCTGTATAAAAAAATGTCTCCGTATATTTCTGTGCTGAAAGTGGTGGCATTGCTCAGTATCTCCGCAGATAGAGAGGCGAGAAGATCTGGACATGGCGGGTACAGTCACATATATAAAAGATAATGAATGGAGATTAGTATCTCCTGGTTTTTACAGGGTGAATTAAGATAAGAACGTGCAGTTTTTAAACATTGTTATTTTAACTCTGATAAGCCACTATGAGACAAAATCATTCACTGCTACGTTTCAGATACTGGTTGTATTTTATAATCTTGTCATTCTGTAAAAGCAGCTGCTCTCAGGGTTCTTAAGCTTTATTTTTGCAACCAGCCATTAGCTGGATCCACCTTCTTTGGTCACTCAAATTCTTGCCTCACTTTGCTATAGCAAAGGTTTCATGCATTAATATATAGAATAATTTGCAACAAAATTGTGTAGCATAACAAGATGCCCCATTAACCTTACCATCTCAATTATTTGATCTCACAACCCATTAAGGGCTCTCTGTAAGTGTGATTAAAGATAAAGCTAGTAAAGCAGAAAAAGCTGATGTTCCTCACTTACAGTTACAGGAGGCGAACTTCAATTTATAGATAAATACATCCACTGTGTGATTGCTGTAATAGACAAGTACATGTAAACCCATTCATTTAAGTAAATGTATCGGTGGTCAATCTAAACAAAAAGAGTGCCTTTTAAAACTGTATTGCCAGCCAAAATGTTTAACGGGTAGTTCTGCCTGCTAGATAAATGCAACAATTGACACATAATTTCCAATGGAGTTGCAATTACATCCTATAGAGTCAACTGAAAACTGGACTCTGCTTGTTTTATTTGTTTGAAACATATTGACATAAACCATGAGCTGCAGAATAAACAGGCAATAGCTGTGCTGGCATTTATAATTAGACCACTAGAAAGAGTTGCTAGAATAACTGTACTGATTAAGTTGCACTTTTTGGAGATGTTTTCTTCCAGTAAAAGACTCATGTAGCTGTAGACATATAGACTAAAAATATGCTACCACTGTAGGCTTATGTTACTCTGGAACTGCTATAAACCCAAGACTTTCCAGATAGATAATATGAATAAATCTCATCTAAGTGACGGACTAAACCTGTTACTATGTGCTTTGAGGTAACTGCTGATCAATTAACCCATCTTAAGTCATCAGGATCATCAGATGTGATCAAAGTATTTAAAAAAATAAAAGGAAACAGGCTCCTCTCATTTCTAAATTAAAAAAATTGGGAATTTTATTTTTTTCATAGTAGCTTTTATTTTTCTTTAATTAAAAGTTCTTAAAGGATCAAGGAAAAAAGGAAAAAAAAACCTTTGCTTATTGAGATTTTCTTCATCCTTACTGTTCATTTTTTAAAAAGTTTGTAGCAATCTGCACATCTGGATTTGTGTTTAAAGTCTGCTACTGTAAACAGGCCAATTGGCTGGCACCACGATCATCCAGTAATAGTCTTTTACATCACAGTAATAAACGTAGCACTTAATCTTGGCTTCAGCCCTGGAAAAAACATAATGGGAAAACCCTGACAGGTCCTTGATTTAGAGGTAGTTTGTCCTTAACCTTCACAACTGCCTGTGTTCTGACACTATAAAACTGGGGATTTTTCTGGTCTGCTAGTGCTTATGGAAAAATAATATTTCACTGTTTCTGAATCCACACTATTATTTTAAAAATATGCAAGATTTTTCATGTTTGGCTACTGTTCGTTCATCTGCACATATACCATTAGCATTAGTAAAGCCTAAGATTAGACAAAGAAGTAGTGACCAGCACTTCACCCTCATTCTTCCATGTTGTGAGTACACTTGAGAGTAACCTCTTCCTTCACAGCAGTACATGTTTTGTCAAACAATAAGATATAAATAATTCCTTTTAACTAAAATTAATTTTCTTAATATTAATCCCTAAGTCATCTAGAGACAGTAAAATAAATTTACTGCTTTTTTCATGTTTGGCACAGAAAGCTATGTTCTTCTTTTACCTAAGGAAGCCAGCACCCTGACATTTTTGCTCAATGCAGCATAATATTTTAGCTGCCATCAAGATAAAATGTCCCAGAGATGGTGAGACTTTTTAAGCTTCTCTGCCTAAATGAAGGCTTAGAAATCCATACATAAAATGTCTGGTAAAAGTCCTAAATTTCAAATTTTTAAATACCTTGAAACTACTTTATTTTCTTTTAAACTTTTTTTTTTTTTTTTCTCCAATGACATCTACAGAATTAAATATAAGGGCAGTTCCTAACTATGTGTTTCCTCAACAGGATATATGAGAGTGGAATACGTGCTTTACACATTGGGAAAAAAGTAAACCCACTAAACTTCTAAGTAAAAATTAAAGTATCTGAATTGATTTGACACCTTATGCCACTAGTATAAGCCCAAGAAATACCTACAAGCTGAGACCTAGAATATAAAATCCTTTCCAAAAAGAGCTTTGTTTGATAAAATTATCACCCATGGAAAATAATGAGTTGAAAGAGCTGAAAGAGAATTCTGCCTACTGTGATCTGCTGAAAAACATTCCACATTTGAAGACATAAAATCGCTCAGAACTACTTCCTCCATGGGTGTATTTGCCAAGACAATGAGAATGAATGAGAAAATAGCATTTAGTGTTGGTGACAACATTAGTTCACCCACTGAGAGATGGACTTGTAAACCAAGCAAGCTTTGCAGGATCAGCTTCTCATTTGTACATGTCCTCAAGCAAGAAAGCAGTCTGCAAAGCTTAATCAAGGTTGTAGGTGGTAGTATGGTGGTATGGATAATTTATACGTGAGCAGAAGATCCTTCTGTTCAGAACCTGAGTCCTGACCTGAGTCCTGTTTATTTTCAATATCCACTTTAAAGCAGAAAGGCAAAGGATCTGAGCCTCACTCCATTATTCACAGATGAACAATCTTTGGGCTTTGGAACTCCATGTTAAGTAAAATTTATGAATGGATAGAGCATGTCTTAAGACATCTGAAACTGAGTCCAAACTGCCATGGAAAGACATTCTCTAGAACTAGTCTACCCAAATTGAATAGTTTAACTGGTTGAAGACCAGGGGGAAAAAAAAAGAAAACCACAACATAAATCCGGCTGTTATGGATATAAATTGCCACTAGGGGATGATAGTCTCATTGATTCAGTGACTTACATGAAAAGTTTCACTGTCTTACTGAATCCAAACTACGCAAGCACAAGTCCACTTAAAAACAGAAAAAGCAATAGCAGTGCCCCTAAACATTAATGCAACCAACACTTAGTAAGCCTTCAGTTATACTGGGAAGATCAATATATTAGCTGAATAATGAGATAGCATTAGAATTGACCTATTTTTAGCACCTGTGAGCATATAAAGTAAATACTCATTTAAAAAGTAGTAAATATTATGGCAGATTCTATGAATTTCCAACATTTGTTCCAGGTCCATATAGGAATGTTACTAGTGTGTGTTAAACTGGATGTAAGATACATAAACTAAAAGATGGGCCAATTTAAAGATTACTCTTAGTGAGGCCAAGTTTAAAGTACTGTTGGAACAACGATAGCCTTAATACAGAGATTATTAAAAGGAAAGCAAGTTTATCTCCACATCTAACACCTTAGACTTCAGAAGAATTAGGTCCATGGTTTTAATATGTGCATCTCTGGCTTTCTTTGAAATTATGAATAATCAAGCTGAGCTCCTAAATCAATCACTAAATTGCCAACTTCTCTGTAGTCACATGATCAAATTCTGCATTGTTCTATTTCACTGCAAATCAAGTCACTTTAAATGCTCCTAATTCTGTGCAGTGTTGTGCAGAGCAACAGATTTCTGCAGCAAATTCACTAAACAAAATCTTTACTGATAGAGGTAGGCCAGTAGAAATCGGCAGCAGTCCTTGCATGCTTAGTATACACTTTGCAGGATCAAGTCCTTCACCAGCAAATATATCATTCTATAGTTTATATAAAACTTGTTTCATCAGCTGTCCATGAAAAATACCATCCACTTTACTCTAAACAAAAGCCTTAACAGAAAAAGCCTCATTGGAGTTTCTACAAGGGAAGCCATAAGCATCAGCAGATTAAAACTACACTGAATCAATGGAGTTGCAGACCTCACAGCAGGACTAAACATTTCCAAATCACGAAAGGAGACAAACAGTGCTGACAGTCAGGGCTATGTATGTGCTTGTCATCATCAGTGGAGTGGGAACAGCTGTTACTCGTGATTTCAAAGAAGCAGGGACTTCCCTGCAGTGGAGAAACCAATCAATTGGTATGTGTCACTGCCTTATATTAGGTGCAACCAAAAGCAAAATATAACATTCAGTTATGGATTTACTGGGGCAAGGAAGCTAAAACCAGCGTTATTTCTGCCACAGGAGCAGGGAATTTGCTACGTCTCCTGTGTCACATGTCTCCTGTGTCACATGTCATGGCAACAGTTCTGTCACCCTTCCAGCATAAGATCAGGACTTTCTCTCTCCTGCTGCTTCAAAGAAATTTCCTTTCTTAGGGTACCTAGCATACCTAACAGGTAGACCAGAACTGCTGAGATCAGTGAGGCTGTTCATGCACACAAAAGCATATGCTCAAGGGTTTCCAGGATAGAAGACAAAGGTATAAACAGTAAGAAAAAGGCAAAACAAAATAGCCAAGTAATATATACACAAAATACTAGAAGCACAAAACTTTTACAGCTTCCACAATGATTTCATTTATTTAAAACAGCTTCCACTAGCCTCAGTTCCTACATGCAAAGGAAAAGACATGAAAACTTAACTGTCTTCTAAACTCCTGATACTGCGGTGATTTCACTGCAGATTGTTTTCACTGGGACTCTGTTCCTGCAGAGCTACTACATAATTAAGTTTTAAAGGAAGGGAACAATCAGTATGTATACCCGCTGAAATGCAAAGACTGTCAAGCTATTAATAAATGATACACTGTCATGTTTACGATTTTAACAGTAATTAATTACTAGCTACTCACTTTGTATTGGCAAAACATTTTTAGGCTTTGTGTACTTTCTAAGAGCCTGAGATGCAGTAGAAATATGTTCTATTACCATCACTTGAAATTGCAGTTTTGCTTTAGTGATCTCAGAATAATCTGCAGCATTTTTGCTAAAATCAAAGTGTGGGGAATGTAGGACAAAAATCCATACAACTAGGCTGTGTCCTATTGCTCAGAGAAAATCTTAATGTCTTCCAGTGGTTTATTTAGGAAACATGCCCATTTTCAAAAAAAGACTGGATTTTTTCTGGCTGTGAGACTCAAATTTGGATCCAAAAATCAAAGTGGATTCTCATCATCATCAGTAAAACAGGTTCTTCCGTAAACAAAATTAGACCTCTGGCTATTTCTATGGATTGCTATTTCTAAATGATGCCCTCAGGATCACCTTGGCAGCTCCAATCATCTGCAATGATCTGCACGAGTATGACTTGACTTGTTGCTGGATTGTAGAAGTTCATTTTGCCTAGAGCTGGCACAGGCTCTGGTCCAGCACTGCACGTACAGAAATCTGTTAAACAGCTAGAAATAAGCTAAACATCTCCTGATTGCCCGTCCAGTGTTTCTAACTATACTTCCAACCATCCTGTTCTCCAAATATCCTCCAGGCAATAAAAGCAGAAGTCACTTAGATTGCTTATTTTCCATTAACTAGGGTTTGGGGTTTTTTTGGTCACTTATTTGGAATTTTTTCTTTCTGGATGTCCCATTGTCATCATATGGTAAAGAAACCATAATGGTCTTTACAGTAGAAGATATGATTACTTTGCTTGAAAATATCTTCAAAAGCAAACAATAGCATAACAAATAACTCCATTAGTAGAGGTAGGAATGGAAGGTAATTTCCAGGGATTTGCATTTCAAAGCTGGATTCACTGGCAACCCATACTTTGTGATCTCTGGATGAAGTTTCTCAAATAGCTGGGCATTTATGATTGCATATGAATTTATCTGATGTTTAATTGAAGGAGAGAAATCAGAAAGCTTCCTTTCTATTTACAAGGAGCATTTACAAGAGCTCTCTTCACCACCCTATTTTTCCGTATTTCTAACAAATTCATACCCTTGAGATATTCAAAGAAACACAGAACAGTTTGGGCCAGAAGGGACCCTCAAAGGTCATCTAGTCCAACTCTCTTGCAATGAGCAGGGACATCCTGGACTAGATCAGGTTGCTCAGAACCACATCCAGCTTGTCCTGGAATGTCTCCAGGGATGGTGCATCCACCAGCTCTCTGGGCAACCTGTGCCAGGATTTTATCACCCTCATTGTAAAGAATTTTTTCGTCATATCCAGCCTGAATCTCCCCTCTTTTAGTTTAAGACAATCACTCCTCATCCTGTCACAACAGGACCTGCTAAAAAGTCTTTCCCCATCTTTCTTACAGGCCCCTTTTAAGTACTGAAAGGCTGCAATAAGGTCTCCCCAGAGTCTTCTCTCCAGGCTGAACAACCCAGACTCTCTCAGACTTTGCTCACAGGAGAGATGTTCCATCCCTCTGATCATTTTTGCAGCACTCCTCTGGACCCTCTCCAACAGGTCCATGTCTTTCTTGTACCAGTCTGGCCACCATGTTTGCAATTTAAGAATGGAAAGTAGTAGACTGACAAAGAGACATTTAGAGTAATCACATTAAAGGGTTGGTTTTTTTTTTTTAAGATGCAGGCCCAGGTTGTCAAAAGCTGGAGCTTTAATTTGTATGCAGAGATCCACACTTAAACTACTACATGACTGGATAGGTTTTCAGAGTGGATCAAGGAAAGATTTAGCACAACAGCACATCTGTAAGATGCTTGCAGATTCAGTTAAAAGCCTGGAAAGGGGTAATTGCTATGAGCAATTGCTGCTCATCCTGCAATAATCAGTCTTGCTAAAAAATCTGGGTTAGCCTGGGTCCATATTCTGCATTCAATTCAACATTTAAAACACTTTGCCATCTGACCTTTCTTGCAGTAGCTTGAAGGGTTAACACATTAATTAAAGCAAGGTATTCTACTCCTTAAATTATAAATTAAAATAAAAACTGCAGCTGGTGTTTAACAGCAACTCAGTCCCAACAGCAGGTTTTAGTCACTTCACCTAAATCAAACATACCATAAAGTTGGCATGAAAATCATATTGTCAGAATCAAACACATCTGGTGAGTGATACACAATTTTACATGTAATGAAAATAACAAAGTACCTCTATTGTTTATGCAGATGCACTTTAAGTTGTTTGCTATGCTGATGTCTTTTACCATACACATTTGGAAGCTACAAATCCTAATGAAGATTAATGATTAAGATCAAGAAGGAAGAAATTGCTTTTTTCTTTCTCAACTAGTGCTATAAGTACTGATATCACTGCCGTTCTGTTTTGCTCTCAGATGACAAAGAGTAGCTTTTTAATTAAATAGAGTGGGGACGGATAAGCTTGGCTTATCTTGGTTCTGGCTTACAAAGCCCTTACTCAGGGCAAGTGGTACTTTATACAATGACTGTTATGATATCATTACACTGTGAGGAGTTCCATTAAAGTCCATGAAATCCAAGTGTGGGATAAGGTCCTACTCAACTCCTTATTAAGTTTTGATTTATCAGGAGCTGTTGTATCCTGCAAGAACAGACATCTTGGTGCAGAAAGCTCTGGGCTGCTGCCTGCACTAGTGTCAGCAGTCTCATAGCCAGGGTGGAAGGGCTGGATGAATTCACGTGGCTCAGGTATGTCAGAGGTAAAAATGATGCTGGAAAAGAACTTCACACCCTTCCCTTACCACAGGGAGTAAAGCAGAAGCTATCAATGTTGACATTAAAAAGAGAAGAAAACAGAAGAACTCTGAAGAGGCATCTTGATTGCTAGAACACGTGCTGGGTACTCCTGGGAAACCAAAACATAGGGCTCTTCATTAATACTGAAAGCACATACAGCATTCATCGGTTATCCCTGATGTCTAAAGTGCATACATTACATATGCTTATTTTAAAGTCTGGAGGTCCATTTGCCTGTTTCTCAGAGGACCAAAACTGCAAGCATTGGGTGTACTTCCCCATTTCATCCTGAGGTAAACAGAAAAAGAGACCTTACCCTTTTGCCTCTCTCTCCTCACTCTGAACACAAGTCTTACCTGAAAAAATGAACCTCATGCTAGAAACATTGACAGCACTGCATAAAAACTAGCTGTTTCTTATATTGAGATTAATTAGTTTATTGGGTAGCCTAATCACATACCTTGAAATATGAGCTTGGAAATTGTATTACTACCATATGAAAGAAATACAGTCATTATTCTGACTGATGTTTTTCTATTATTTTTTAAGATAGATATGACTATTCATAAATCAATTAAATCAGTAGCTTATTCTCCTAGGCTGATTTTAATAGTTTAGAAGGCAAACAACTTTAGTGCATGTGATTACATTTCTTCTAATGGAAATTTGGCAGCTATATAAAAATAACTTTTCTAAGGCAACACCATTCTCTCCCTCATCTCCAGATGAGTCTGGAAACTGTATTATGTTATATGGGGGCATGTGTGCAGAAGAGAACATTGCTCAGTAAGGCAGATCAGCCCAGGAAGTGGAAAGAACACACATGTAATCATCCCTTAGCAATACAGTAATATTTCCAGAAAATTTTTCTTCCCCTCTAGAAAACCTTGTGCAACACAAGAACTAAGAAATAATAGGAAAGCACTTACAGTAATAAACAATAGCATCACAGTCTCCAGGGAAACTAAGAATGCCCAGCTCTTTTTCCCCTCTAAACACCAATAAACTGCATCTATTGAAAGTGTGTTTTGCTGTTCTTGGTTGGTTGGTTGTTTTCTTTTTGGTTTTTTTTTTGTTTGTTTGTTTGTTTGTTTGGGTTTTTTTACATCATCAGGAATAGTTTCTAAATCTCTTTATGAAAATAATCAATTTTTAAAGCCTTTTCTTTAACTGGCAAGTTTAGAATTTTCCACCTCATGGCATAGATGGTCTATAAACATTTGAGAACGTATTGGAACAACTTTTATTTCGGAAGATGAAATACCATCCTATATATCATTTAAGGTGTTAAGAGTTAAAGTGTGAAAAAGAATGATCTTCTATCATGGAGACTTCTATAAAGTGGCTATTTTAGATTTGAATGAAAATGTCAAAGACAAAAGCGACCAGATTAAAAGTGTTTGCAAGATGATGGAGCTCACTATCCTGAGGGATAAAAAAGAAAAAAAGAGTAACAGCTCAGAAATAATGGATTTCAAAAGACCAGACCTCAACAGACTTCAGGAAGCACAGGAGAAAGCCTCTTGGGAAGTTGACTTAGAGAATACAGGACTACAGAAGGGCTGGCAATTCCTGAAAGAAACCGTATCAAAGACACAGATGCAAACTATCTGAACATGAGGAACTATAAGAAGAAATTGTAAAAAGCTGTTATAATGTCAGCAAAAGCTCTTTCAGGACCTAGAAAACCAAAAGCATTTTGTTCTGGTTATAAAACAATAGTGCATCCATTTGACTAATTACATTCTAGAAATACATGGGAGAAAAAAATCAAAGAATCAAAAATAAATCCTCCTCAATGCCAATGAATATAGCTTATATGCTCTAAGATGTTACTGCACAAAGCAGTTTGTGTCATCCCTCAACTGAAGTTCCTGAAGTCCTCTGCCCACAACAGAGCTGGTGAAAACACACATGCCTGTACCCCAGCTATCCCATACAAAGTCTGATTTCTTAATTTATGGCTGATTTCATCAGTAAAACATGAAACAGATTACTGTGCACTATAACTCTTCCCTCTATCCAAAATAATCTAAAGAAATAAACAGTTCAGTGCATGTTCCTTACAGTCACAGTCAGCCTGCTGACATTGAATATATGGCAATGAACAGAAGGTGGGAAAATTACTTTTGCTGCCAGGTGGGTGAGAAATTCTGGTGCTGAAAGACCATGGTGAATGACAGAAGCACTACTTAGGTGGAGATGTTGGTGAGGAACTGTGCAAGATGAGAAGATGGTTTATTTTACAAGAGTAAATGAAGCATTTCCACAAATATGCAACAGATTAGCAGAGTTGGAAGCTCACTTATGTCCTGTCTGAGCTGACAGCAAGTAAATAAATAAGTACAACTTTCCCTTCTTACAAGTAGGTACACCTACTTTCAGCTTAATCTCATTGTTTCAAAATAAGTAGCTTACTGCAATAAAGTGCTAATTATTGGTAGTACTGTGAATGCAATTTACTTGCTTGGTATGGCTGCAGGGGTGCTTTCAGAGAGACCTTCCAACTCCAGACAATTTGGAAACCTATGCAGAAATATGCACTATATTACCTCATAATAGCAAAACCTGCATGACTTTTATAACAGGGTCCCCTATTACACCAATGACTCTGACCAGCTCAGATAAATGGTATAAAATAAAAGAAATTTTATAGGTTTTTTTATTTTTTTTCCTTGTTGGTTGATTGGTTTTGGTTGGGGTTTTTTTTGTTGGTTTTGGTTTTTGTTTGGTTTTTTTTTTTTTTGGTTTTGTTTTGTTTTGTTTTTTTCTTGGTGGGGAGGGCGCTCTTTGCTTGGTTGGTTTTGGGGGTTTTTTTGGTTGTATTTTTTTTTCCCCCAGGCAGCTCTTTCACTACCAAGTGTCATGAAGATATTTATATTTTCTCAGGTTCTACTTGGCTTCTCACTTTGAGGGTCTTTGTTTAAATACTTAAGTATTTATATGTTTAAGTACTTAAATATAAAGATATTTACCATAAAGGCATGTAACAGTATCTGTCTGTCCAAAAGAATATCAAAGATAGCCATCAGGTAAACACATGGAATAGTATGTTAACATGCAAAAAGCAGTTAGGTAATTTTGCACTGTAGGTCAAATAAATAGCTACTTGATACAGTGGAAAAAAATATTAAAGTTTTTGCAGGAGTGAAAATGTCTGAAGCTGTAAGGCCATCTCTATTTGAATTGCTATAGTAATAATTATTTTGCCTTTTTAATATCCTGTTATATTGTATTATCAGTTCATATAAGACATTAAATCAGCTTCTTTAGAGAAAACCAACAGAAATACAAATGCCCTATTGGGCAAAAGTCATCTATTACTGCATTTTGTGTTGTTTACCCCTTAGGAGTCACACAGAAGATAAAACCCAACAAAATAAGCCATAGGTACTATCCTTGTAATAAAAAGAAACCACATACTACAACAAAGAAGGCTGAATTCAGGAGCCAATGATATTTAATGTAGGCAGAAATCATACAGCCACGCTACTCTGTGGACAGCCAGTGAACAACATATATTAATTTGAGAAAAACTGACTTAAAAGGTGACTCAATCTGAGTTGGGAAGAGACTGTGTATCAAATCTCAGCTTTGAACCAATCCTTGTACATTTTGATGAGCTGTCATGAGGGTTGTGGCTCTTGCTACATTTTTACCCTTCCAAAGCGAAAGAAAAAAATAATTTAAAAATCATTTTATTACATGCACAGATGGTAGATTTTGCTAACATCATATCCAAATAATTTTCTTCTCTAATCCGCTTGTGCAGCTGAATGTTAATGCCTCAATACACTTAAGTCACAGAACTTCTCAGTAACAAGAACAAATTAAGAGATGCTACAATATAGATGTCATAAAAGTAGAGTTGAAGAGGATGTGGAATCACAAACCTCTTGGTTTGCCATTGATCTCTAATATATGCCACATTTTTAATAATGGCAACTGAAGAGACGGAATGCAGTCTTGATATTCAGCTGTGTATCTCATTTTTCCCCAGAAAAGTGTCCTCAGGAAATATTTGCTTGCCTGCTTGCTCAGTTAGAGAGGAGTAATTAGGTTTCATTTCAAGCCATGGTTGAAAGGCATATGCCAACATTCAGAAAGCATTTTAAAAGGCTCTAGACTTTTTGAAGCCCTGGATTTCCCAGAAGCACACACTGGGCAACACCATCAATGAAAGTGAAATGAAAAGATAGACAATGGGGGTTCTAGCACTGGCAACAACAGTGTCTTGTGCTGTGCCTGAGCCAAGCTCTGCCCTTAAGCAATGCTGCCCTGCTCCACAGGCTCCAGAGTATTTCCTATGAAATTTCTTCGATGTGGTCTAAACAGGGGACACTCTGGAAAGAAAAAGTCTTGAGTTTTCGTCCTTGCTCATTCACTTGCGTACAAGGATGCTGGGGAGGGACTCTTCATCAGGGACTGTAGTGACAGGACAAGGGGTAACGGGTTCAAACTTAAATGGGAAGTTTAGATTGGATATAAGGAAGAAATTCTTTACTGAGAGGGTGGTGAGGCACTGGAATGGGTTGCCCAGGGAGGTTGTGAATGCTCCATCCTTGGCGGTGTTCAAGGCCAGGTTGGATGAGGCCTTGGGTGACATGGTTTAGTGTGAGGTGTCCCTGCCCATGGCAGGGGGGTTGGAACTAGATGATCTTAAGGTCCTTTCCAACCCTAACTATTCTATGATTCTATGATCTTTCTTACACTCTTTTTTAGCCTTCATTTTTTATGGATGAACTTAATCTAGTTATTTAATGACTGAAGCTTTTGCTCACAGGCCTTACGTAATAATCCTGATAATTATTTTTTATCATGCTCATTCATACATGCCTCCTGCCAACGTGCCTGAGGTGCTGCACAGACACTGCCAAACAGCACAAATTAAACATAACAAAAGAAAATCCAATGACATATTTAGAAAGGCACATACGATATTAACAAGAGAAAGGCTGTTTTCAAACATGAGAAATTTCAAGGCAAAACCACTGCAAATACAGAGGGATTCCTGTGAGTTTCTTGCTAACAACCCTATCAAATTCACTTAGCTACAGCAGATGAAACCTTTGTTTATTTCCCTCCAGCTGGCATCTTCAGAACACTTTCCTCATTTTATTCTAAAATATTTTGAGATTGTTTCTGGTTTGTATGCAACCTGGAAGATTTATCTGTTTTGATACCTACAGAGCTATTATAATATGGTCATTTCTGGCTATCATCTTTAAAGCAGTTAAACTGACAACATGCCACATAAGATACGAAAACAATTGTTATACAGAAAGAGAACTGAGACAGAAAGGAGGCTAAGCTTGCCAAGATCAAACAAAGCTTGTGAAAGAAAAAGAATTTGCACTCAAGTTGTCCAAGTGACAGACTATCACCCCATCTAAGCTTCAGTACATCTTCAGCTGTCACTAAAACACATGAAACTTGGCGATTAAAATGCAAATAAGGAACACCTTAAGAAACAACACGTGGACTTAAAGGCTAATAGGACATGCATTTGTATCCAGTCTATGAGCACGTATATAGAGATGCCTTTCAAAACATCCACAGTTTGTGCAAATGTTAAAGATCAATTTGATGAAATCTTCAAACTCTTGAATTTGCAAATAGCCTACTGTTTTAACATTCTTTTTTTCCCCAAGATTCTTAATATCTTGTCAGACAAGCTCTCCAAAACCTGAGTCTCCAAATATCTGTGCAGCTACTGAACTGCATGTAGTCTGCTTGTTAACAAGAAATGAAGCTGGAAGTTAAGTCATTGCTAATTAAACTCATAATTACAAGTGGAAGGTCAGACAGCAGATCCAAGGGCTGTATGAAAATGTAATAAAACAAAAGAAAGAACAAACTTGAATGCAATAATTCAGTCCTTACTTGGCAGACTGACCCATTAGAAGACTTCTCAGCTGTATACAGTTCTGAAGGCAAATATTAGAATAATGAATGCAAATCATTTGGGTTTAAACAAGTTTGTCAAGGTTTAGCACAGCCTCTAAACATTACTTGGGTTTCTACTGGAAAAAAAACCAAACCAAACCAAAACCAACCAACCAAACAAAAACAAACAAAAACCAGACACACAAACAAAAACCAATTAAAAAAAAAAAGATAAAAGGAAAAAAAACAACCCACAAGAATTAAGAATTACTCATTTACAAAGTTAGAACATGAATCGCGGCTCCCTAGCCTGAGCTCCCAAGCGGCTGCCACTAGCACATTCTCACAAAATGCCTTCTTTTTTGGAACTGGGTAACATCTCTTCCTCTGCTCCTGTGCAGTTCAGAAATCTGCTTCAGAGTTCACTGCCCTGCCTGTGAATCTCCATGAATGCAGAAATCCAGAGGTAACCACTATATTGCCTTTATTCCCGTGTTGTAAGGTTGAGGCAGAGAGAAGATGGGAAGATCACAAGGTAATTTAGGCAGATGGCTCAAAGAAGCAGTATTAAAAGAGCAAAGGGTCGCAGAAATACCAACTACTAGCAACCGGAAAATGGCTGGAGGACAGCCAAGGAAGGTTCACACTATTTTCTGCTTTACTTGATCTCCTGAAGAGCCAGAGCTTTTGATGTGGGTCTCAAACTCCACGTTCTGACCTTCCCCACTGCTCTGTCACACTGGGACGAGTGATGGGCACACAAGACACGTGAAGAGCAAGGCAGCACATGCAGCCGTGCCAGACCAGAAAGCCAGTACTTCTCCCGACACTATCACAGTTGTGAAGAAGCCCTTGGGGGTTTGGGAAAATCCAAGGAGAAGGATTTTTGTTCTTTCCAAGATAGGCACATTTCTAACACAGGATCTGGACACCTTGACAGCACAGCACTTACTAACCCGTTTGGAATTTAGGAAGCCTCTGTTAGCAAATACAGAAATACAAGCAGCATACCAAAAGTGCTTCCTGCCGTGCCTCCTGCTTTGGGTATTTCACCTTTCCGTGAGCCATAGGCAGTCCCTGAGATTCATGGCAGGGTGGAAATGCCTTGTGAGATTTTCCAATTCCAGATTAAAAAAAAAATGATTCCCTCATGAGCAGGCTTTCATCTGACATGCTAATTCTAAAAATCTGCCTTCCAACTGTTCAACTTTGCTTCAGTGAATGTCTCACAAAGCCCTTTTCTAATACATATCATTTATGATTTCTATGACACACTTGTTTTGCAGTGAAATTGTGGAGGTAATGATGACTGGGTTGATTGACACCTAGTTATTCAATCAAACATATTCCTATCCTGCTAGTCACAGACCACACATGCCAAATTTGGTGCTGAAACAACTTTTACTAGGCATTTTGGAGAGGGCTTGGGAAGAAAATCAGCCTTGTAATCAAAATCTTAACTATGTTGCAGCTACTGCAGCAACATAATACTGTTTTCTCTCTTTCTGGCAATTTAGCAGCAGCAGTACTGTACACCAGAGACCTTCTCTATGGAGGGAGAGATAACAGCACACATGTACTGAGAGGGTGGGGGGTTAGTTTCTTAACAATGGAAGTATACACAGATGTATTTGGTAGTTCTCAGCTGGTGGGCAAATTTTTATCTATAGCTTATTGTGCCTCTTTGGGTGGGAAAAATGGATTTCACAGAAGTATTCTTTTCTGGGTCCCTGAAAGATATAATGTGGGCAAGCTGAGTGGCAGATTTAGAAAGGCAAAAATAGACACCATCATACAATGCAGAAGCTAAGCAGTACTGGAAGCCAAGACATCAGGCCACAATACATCTTGTAAAGCAGTAATTTACTTTCTCAGGAAAAATATTTGTTCTAAACCTGACACAATGTTTAATAAGATATTCTTCCTAAAGAGTGGGGACATGAAAATATCTTCATCATAGCTTAGAAATTAAGGCTCAACAGAGCTTCTGGAGAATTTATTTCTTTAGTCCATATCCTCTCTCCTAAGGCACTACTAAGCTTCTCTCTCTCTCCCCCCTCCTCACTGAATTTCACCCCAATTTTTGTCCTCCTCTGAACTGTGCTGAGCTTTGGGAGGTGCTCAGTAGACCAAACGGACAACTTCTTCAGACATGAAGGAACTAGAACTTTCAGAATTTTTTTAGAAGATCATTTATTCAAGCTTTCTGGATTGCTACTTGTGCCTTGGATTTCAAGAGCAAATTATTCATTGACCTTAACCTTATTCCCATTACAGCCAGATCTCACAGATACTCTGTGGTAGGTTTATTCCATTTAGTTTCCCATGTAATTTCCAAAAATTACTTGCAGTTCTTAGTTCTATTACTGTTAAACCCCACTTATTTTGGTAATACTAACAGAAAACTAATTTATAACAAAGCTTGTTACGGCTTTGGGCTGGTTTTATTATTATTATTGTAGTTCTATATCCTGCAAAGCATTATATTACCTCCAAGTACACAATGGCAAATTTAACACTGGAAATGCTGTTAAACTCATGTTTATGAGAAATACACTTATTTATATCCTTCTGTGCAGATACCAAAGAGAAGGCAAAAGCAGTTTCTTGAATGCCAGCCTCACCTACGCGCCATTTCCTCTGTTTCAGGAGCCAACCACAGACATTACAGTTTCAGTTTTGCAACCCCAAAAAGACTGACAGAGTAACTGTGTCACTCTCTAGCACCTAAAATCCTTGGCTTAGCATCTTGCAGGAGAGCCTGTGTAGCACTACCCATTCTCTGGCCACCTCACCATTCCGTTTCCATCAGATCAAATATGAGATACGCACTAATCCTGTCAGCACTGACTGCAGATCAACGGCCTTCCCAGTACTCCATGTCAGTGTGAAGGTGGAAATTTTTTCCATGTTTTAAGAGGAAAAAAAAACCCCATGCTTTATCCTTTAAATTTGCTGAAGGAAAACAAATTACACGTAGACAAATTGCCACCAATCAACCAGCAGCTCTCTGTAGCTGCTCAGAGGCCTGGTTTGTTGAAAATATTCTCATTGGGTATGGATTAGCAAGCTAACAGCAGGGGAAAGAAGTCAAAGGTGCAAGATAAATTGTGTTTGTTACAGAAGCTGTAATTTATCATCACAATATTGCCAACACAATTGTAGAGAATTATATATAAATTTAATAAAACAACTGCTGTATTACATCTGTTATCCTGGAGTCAGGTTTGGTTATCTTTTCCTCCTTGAGAAGATTTTTCTGCAAATAATGCCACTGAATCTGGCCATTTATATTTTAAAAGACCGTCTGTATTACCTTACGTGCAAATAATAGTATAAACTACAGCATATATCAAAATATTGAGAACATAAAATTACACACTGAGGAAGTGAAATCTTATATAGTTCCCTAGAGGTGGCAGTTCCCTCTGATGTTCAACAAAGAAATAGAGACAGCTGAAGCAGTGAGAGCTCTTGTTAAACAAAATATGTATAAACCTGAAAGACCTCTCTTCTGCAAAAAAATACACAGTTAAAGTGCCATTGTTCCCCTTCATGCACCTGTCAAAACTGCTTGGGGGCTGTTGAAGTGAAGGTGAAGATGGGGGAAGAAGAAAAAAACAGCCACTGAAAATAAGCAGAGTATTTTATTAGAGAGTTATCTCCTTTTTGCAAGAATGAGTGCTGAAATGGATAATACCTTTCTGTGAAATCCAGGTTTCCAGCTTCATGTTAAGAAGAGGCTCTTACCTTATGGGATTATCCATCCTTGATACTGTGAGAAATGCTGCTAAGTTTGCTGTGTAGGAAGAGCACACGATAAGGGTGAAGAGCCACCAGCTTCCCATTACAATGCGCATAGCTACAGAATTGACAGTAGATTCTCCCCCTACAAATAAACAGAGAAAATGAGGGTGTCTCAGCAGCTTCCATTTACGATCACTCTCTGTCTGCCCTATTATGTTTCACGTTTTGGAGCTACGTCTCTGTATTTCTGGTTCTCCTCCAGACTGCCCTTTCACTGTGAGAAAACCACTGCTTCCATGAAGACTGGTAATTTACAAACATTTTCTCCAGTCAGTCTCTTGCCCTGGATACTGTTCTGGAAAATCATCTTTCAAAGTATTTCCCTTGGGAATTCTTTAGGATTGAATCTACAGGACATGAAAAATATTCTAAATAAAGTAAGTTTAATGGTGAAGCACAATTAATATGCAGGAATTAAATCATTACAATGTTCAGAATATAGTAATATTCTGTTTCCAATGACCATTTTAGATTTGGAAAAACCCCACAAAACTGTCCAATGGCTTGTGTGTTATCTGTGCTGTATTTAAATCTGCAAAGACTGAAGCATTAATGTCATTACTTGTTACTCTATACAATATTTTTTAAAAAGTGAAGATTTCTTTCTAGCAGGTTTCAAGCACAGTTATGCTTGAACATTGTTGGAGACCAGGTCTTACCATACAGCTAGTACTAGTCACTTCAGCATTTGTTTGCGCTGATTATATCTTACTGCACTTAAACCCTTCAGGGATGCCACCTTAATAAGATGAGGGACCAAGTTTCAAGGACTAGTAAGGATTTTTCAGCTGAAGCTTTATAAGCTTCCAATCGCAATGAAAAAATGTAGAAAAATTTAATAACCTACCCATATGTTAGCATTCAACAAAACCTGCCTTCCAAGAATAGTACTAAATTACAGATATGGAACAAAAACTGTGTGAGCAGATTTTGCAAACAATTATTTACAAAAGTAACTTTGTTAATGACAGTAATCCTACTGAATTCAATAGGATTAGTCCTATGCCTAGAGATTGCTGAGTGTAAAGTTAGCTTCACGACTATGGATCATTTCCCTATTCAGTTCAAAGAACATATTAAAAAAAGAAAAAGCCTCACATTAGTTCAAAACCATATAAACTTCTAAAATGGAATCTAAGCAGTTAGGGAAGATGCTAGCCTCAGAGTTTGAAAAGTAATTCTGCACCAAGCAGCTCTGTAGTTTATCACATGATAATTTTCCCAAAGTGGAAAAGCCTGCTAGGAGTGTTTTTTCTGGACTTACTGAGAGACAGAAAAGGAGAACACACTGCCTCTCCCACCTCAAAACTTACCTACCTCTTCCCATTTTTCATTAGCTGGGCTAATAAAACATGTTACATCCCTGCACACGCCTTCTCTTTGATCTTTAGACCATTCTGGCCAAGACTAACATGTCTTGAGCTGCTTTACCCAAGGCTGAACTTTTCTGAACTTCCATCAGAGGTGTTTATAAGAGTGAGTACCTTGCTGAACAAAGGCGCCGTAAACGACCCAGATGGCACTGTGGAGGGTAGAGGAAGCAGAAGGGCTCGGCTGGGAAGCATTCTGAGCCCTGACTGCCTGGATCCGGTTCAAGACAAATATCAAGACACCAACTATAGGGATGGCTGCAGCAATGCAAGCCCACACCGCAAAGTCAAAAGGAGCAAAGAGAGAGAAGATGTTGATTTTCTCTTCAGGCTTTTTGATTAAGATCCCCACGGAATAGTCCATGTACCGCTTGCTGAAGTCCACAACACTCTCTCGTTCCGGTGTTATAGTGATGGCTGAGATGGCTAGGTCTGCTCTCTGTGAGATAAACGCAACAGATCAGATCTCTTCCTTTCACCATGAATTTGGCCAGTGTGAGCCTTAAGGAGAAACATTTTACGAACCAAGTGACTCCATGCATTTCTTTCTATAACTTAGCAGAAATCTAAATAAATTGCCTAAAAATAAAACCACAATCAGTTTCATAATTTGAACATTGGTTGATTGCACTGGTCTAAAGCAGAGTACTGAAAAATAACGTGTCACTATCTAGAACAAAAAGCATCACCCTGATTCCTCTCTGGAATGAGTACAACTTATTTCACCTTTATTTCTCATTTGTTTTCCAGAGGATGCCTAAAATTCCAAACCATATTAAGCTGGTGCACTGCAAGCAGTAAGAAACACTGTTTATTTAGCTTGAGTATTTGATAGCCAGGTGCAAAGAGCTAACGTTTGTTGTTCTCCCTGCAGAACTGCCAACTTCATATTTATGATGGGATTTCATATCGAAACTGGGGGGGCAGATTTGTTGGGTTTTTTTTTTACAATGAATAAAGTGATTGCATAAACTAGTAATTGGAAGAATGTACCAAAGGCAACTTAGCACCTGAAACTGCTTTGACCTCAACATTTAAGCAAGTAGGTTTTACATGTAGAGGGTCCTTAAAGAGTGTGCAAACTCAGTGAAAGCTAAAACAGGAGTTAGCAAATAAAATTCCCAAAGCATTTGAGGAGCTGCAATTATATTATGAATAATGTTCCATTTTAATAAAAAGAATTCTCTTAAAAAAAAAATAGAATGTACTTTTTGTTTCCTATCTCTACCTTTTGTTGGGAAAATAAAGCAAACGTTAGATGAGGGAGGTCTGCTTTGAAATCCTTTGGAGTCAGTGGAAAACCTAGTAGCAGAAATATAATTTTAAAAATACTATAATAGATACTTTGTTGTTTCAAAGAAAGCAATTTCCAGAGAAATTTAATAGGATTTCTTACCCCATTTTCAAATCAATAAGATTCAAATAGCTTATGTTAATGCAAAGTAAGTAAAAATTTTTTTATACTACCTAGCACCAAGAATATCCTCTTATCGAACACGAATATCCTGTTATCGAACACACATTTGCTACTGTTTTAATTGCTTTTATTTCTTCCTAAACAACTACTTACCAAATACTCAGCTGCCTACGTACTAGTTAATGAGAAAGCTTTCACTTTCAGTAACAACTCCACTGCAGAAGAGTAACCTTTTCCACAAAGGGCAGCCACATGGAATATTAATTCCTTTGATTCTCCTTTTTATTAACATTTGTCCCATACTAGATAGCAAGAACATGAACCAAATATGCTCTAATTTCATTCTCTTGGAGATTCTAAGCTAGAAACATTCCCCATTTACTTCAATGGAGTTCATACTCCTGATTTAAAAGGCTGTAATTAAGAAAAGAAATTTGGTCCTCTCTGTTTTAAATGAATGAATAATCTTGAGATCAGTTTAAATGCTGGTCCTTCAAAAAACTTCTTTATGGTATATTACATGGGGCACTTTTCCTGTTTTGAAGTCAAGTAGTTGGTAATTATCACATTGCCACAAAGTGACCCAAAGAAAGTCACACCTACAAACAAGTAGCAAAGAGATAATGACAAAAATGAAAATAATAATCAACATTTTAAGAAGAATATATTATTTTTAGTCTGTTTTCTATAGTCATTCACTCACACACATGCGTGTCCTCTCTTCCTATTCTTACAGCTATGTAAAAACACAGATTTACGCTGATAAAATTGACGCTGAGTTGGGAGTAAACAGAACAGACTCTCTAGGTCCTATCCTGTATACAGTTCACACTACACTCAAACCACCCATGGCTCTGAAGTGTTCTGCACTTTTGCTTTCATCCTAATTCATTCTCTTAGAGTTTGGAAGATTACAAAGCTTTGACACCATACTCCATAGAGACGGGGGGAAGGTTATTGTTTGGTTGTTCTTTGTTTTAAATGCAGATTCTTTTTCTGTGTACCTTGTTAATTAGTTCTCCAATCATGCCATTCCAGGAGCTGTTTTGGAGCTGCTGTCCATATTTGCCATCAGGAGCTTGATATATCTCATACTTGAAGCCCAGATTCTTGGCAAGTGCATCCAGGACATCAATGGAAAATCCTTTATATCGTTTTGGTTGCCCAAGAATGTTCTCTGCCACCATCACAAAAGGTTCTTCCTGAGAATAAAACAGTATCTTAACTGATAATTGAAACTAGTTTTTCAGTTTGCTTCTCTTAGTAAAAGAATGCTTCCTGAGTTAATTCTGGACAGCTTGGTACAGATTTTGAGACAAAAACTAGACACCAGTGCCTCAGCACCTGAGTCCTATCTGTAGCCTTGTGGCCTTGTGTTTTCCATAGCTCTTGAGAAGAGGCAGAGACTGTAGAAAATAATTCAACATCCTCTAGCAGCTTCTGGGTGAATGAATTGCTCTCTGAAGTACCTGCCTCTTCTCACCAACTATAAAAAGGGAACAGACACCTACCTTACTGTCCTAACTAGCTGTCTAGAATATAGATATTAAGCTGTCTAGAATATAGCTATTGTTAAGCATGCATGTCCTAGATAGGAACATTACTGTCCATCTATCTCAGTCCACATTAGATTTAGAAAGCCATTTTTTACAGATAATGATTAGTCCAGGAGACATAACAAAAAAAAGCTAAACCTGCGGCATTTAATGAATATTTAAAATTGTGAAAATTCAAAGAATAACCTTCATGGGTACTGGTTCCTGGAGTATTTTAAATTAAAGTATGTTTTGGGACCAAGGAAATACAGCATTTTGTGTTATGTTTTCTGTCAGGCATGGGCATCCTTTTCTCCTGCAGGGGAACTCCAGGGCTGCCGGTAGCACAAAGCTGGCTGCCTTTGAAACCTGATACTGATACTCTAATGGAAGGGATCTGCTCACCTCCCATGTAAACTGCAGCATAATCTCGCCTGTCACCAGGTAAAGCAAAGAAAACTGGGGGCTGGAGGAAGAGCCTTAATGATCTTATGCGGTACTTCCTATTTGTACCCTGATTCATAAAAAGAGAAATAAAAAAACCCACACATAAAAAAACCACAAGCACACAGAAAAAAAACAACCAACCAAACCAAACCAAACCAAAAAACAAAACCAAACCAAAACCAAAACAAACAAACAAACAGAAAAACCAGCCAAAAGACCCCATTCTGCAATCTGCAAACAGCAATATTTAAGCAGGAATGCAGCCATGCCCCAGTTTCCCCTAATTTAGCACTTAGCTGAGAAGAGCTCTGTTACCACTCTGGATACTAACAGACAGTCCCAAAAGTGTAATGATCTTTTGGAAAGACTATGCCTTTCTAAAAGATATAGTTTTATCTCAATGGGAATTTATGAGCTCGATGGAGGAAACACTTGATTAAATTTTACAGCCTGCAGCATACAAGAGCCAAGATTAGATTATCATAATTGGCCCATCTGATCTTAAAATCCAGGAAATGCTGGGAAGTGCATATCTGAGTTAGAGTACAGTATCTGGAATGCACCCCTGGGCACTCCGGCTGTGTGCTGGTTTCATGCCCAGTAAGAATTACAATGCAGAAAACCAGCATAAGCAAACAAACAAAGGCTGTGTATCTCTAACAGTGAACAACTTCACATAACATAATAAAAGGCCATGATCTATCTTCCTTGTTTATGTAACTGATCATCCAAAAATACAGTACTGAAAATTATAGGGAAAAATACTGTGAGAAATGCCCAAAATACTCAGATCCTTTTTAATTTGAGCATTTTGTTTCCTGTACTCAAAGAGGATCATACCAAGACAGTCACCACTTTGAGTGTCAGTCCTTGTAAGTCGTTGCCCAGACGTCGTTCTTGTAGGCTACCATTCAGTCCTTTCTCAGAGTCCCACGTTGCCAACTAGAACAGAAAGTATAGTGAGTATGAAGGACTATTATCCAGAAATCTTTTAGTATTTATATAAACACTTAACAGTAGCTTGACCGAAATAGGATGAGAGATGTGTGGCTTTTTTTAATGCAGAATTTAGAATTAGTTAGATTCAGAGGACAAAAATAAACAAGTACCTTGCCGGAATGTATTTTCATCAATGCCTGTAACAGAACAGCTCCATTATTTGTAGTATTTGTCATATTATTTCACTTAGATCCCTCAGATATGACATTTCTCTCCAGAGTGTTTATATTGTCTGACAATCCTCAGGAATATCTGTGAACTCACTATCCCATATTTCCCTCTCTGCTCAGATCCTCTCCTACTTTACAGATCACTCTCTACTGCTTATTAAAAACTAACTTTTTTTTGCTGCTGCACAACATTGTCACTCATGGATAGTCATAAAGTCTTGACACTGATTCTGTGGTGTCAAACTGTCTCCTTTCTCCCTCAGAATTAGAATCATAGAACCACAGAATTGCTTCAGACCCTACCTTAAGTCCTATTTTCTCTGTTCTTGCCCTATCTCTACCTCATCAGTAAAACAATAACAGGCTCCTGATGATCAAATAATCTTACATCTACCAGTACTTCATGCATCTGCTAGATGTACCTGGACACATATTTTCAGGATATATCCCTGGAACATTACATCTAAATATTTTATTTTTCAACTAAATATATTGCTTTAAAAATCAGTTTTACTGCATTTTCTGAAGAAAAATGCAATAAAATTCAATAGAATAGGTTCAATAGAAAAGTCAATCTTGAGTGACCTTTGCATTATTCAAACTAAATGTGCTCTTCAGCAGCAACAGCTGTCAGACACTCCTTTTGCCTTCAAACAGAATCCATGGTGTCATTTTGTTTGGAAGAGTCATAAATAATATCAAGCAGAAACTGTTTCCTCCTTTTTTTTTTTTTTGGCTTTACACCAATACTATGCTCACATATGTGGAAGCAGTGTTGTTAGCTGAAGGCGCGCCCTGTAGAAATTAAACACAGTCCAAGATCTGTGAAATGTGGCTTCTTCCTGCTAGAAGCTAATATTCATGTAACAAGTCAAAACCTTCTTGGAAAGAACTTACTTCGCTGAAAATGCCTATGGCTACATGTCCTACATGATTTATTTCTATTACTTCAGTTTTATCCTAAAGCCTCAAAAATGAAACCAACAAATAAAATGTGACGGGAGAGATCTGTATAGTTTTATTTTTGTTTTGTTGCACTAAACTGATAAACAGAGAACTAAAAAAGAACAGAACAGTCAGTAAATATTTTGCCATCATAACTATCACAACTGATGAAAATTATTCTATAGTCACTAAATCTTCATAGCTGAGAACACAGGAAAGAATTAAGCTATACCTCCTTTTAAACCAGGTGATCTAGGGGATGGAGGAAGAGAATGAATGAATAAATAATATTCAGCTTTCTAATGACAATCCTGAATACCGAAGTATCAGACTGAAAACTCTCCCCCTGTGATGACAGTTTGGAGTTAAAGATGAGCTTCCAAACATAAAAGTGTCTGTAGCAATACAGGTAGATACCTATAGCCATGGTATCTTTTAAATCTGAATTTAGATGCTTGCGATAAAATACATCCAGATGTTTCTTAGATTTTGCTATTGCCAAACCAAATTAATAAATTTGTAATCTGACATAAATCATTGTGGTTCAACAGACTTCAAACACCAATATAAATGCGTGTGGCATATATTTTGTCCAATCTGTAAAAGAAAATTCACTGTCTAAGCCTTTTCAGCTATCATGTGCAGTAAGTACATGATAAAGATGCATGAAAGGTTTTGGCCAAAATAGCCTGCACAACCTACAGATGGTGATTAATTTTTTATTTAAAAATGGGAAATGTAACACATTCACTTATTACTTCACCACTGGTGAATTAGCGTATCAATTCTTTCTCCCACTCCTTTCACTTTCAAAAACTATCTGATTTCATATCAAGGCCTTTGACTTCCTGAATACCCTACATTTCACATTCTGCATTAACTCTAAAAATTCCAAAAAGTAAATGGAGACATGCCAGTGGAAAGCCATAACTGTATTCCTTTTATTCAAAAGGAGCAAGACAAAGAATCTTCTTTTCTGCAGTAAGTGCAAGTGCGAGGAGAAGGACCATATTTCAGTTCAGCACAGAACTCCATAGTGTTCTCTGTGGAGGCACAAACATTTCAGTCTTTAAAAAAGCAAACTATGTACATAAAGTTGGTAAATGGAACATGAGAAAAATAATTTCCAGAAGGGATTTTTCCTGTGCATCCTTGTGCTTCAGAGCATTTCGTTTGTTCAGAAGTGTACCAATTTTAACTTCCACATCTTGCAGACAGAATTTTGTTTATAGGACCGATGTATTTACAGATACAGCTATCAATTTGTGACAGCTGATCTGCCAAGATCAACTGATTTCCAGCACCATTAAACACAAAGAGTACTGCTGTTAAGGCTGTTGGAGTTTCATTCTTTGGAGAAATATGTACTAAGTTCCTACAAGAAGTCTGAAGCCAAAGTTTGTAGCACAGCCATAAGCTAACAGGAGATAAAGGGCTTTTAGATCTCATTATGACAAACAATTACTTGCAGAATCAGCACTTGTGTCATGCATTTAAAAAATCAATGGTCTCTGGAACAATATTTAATAGCAGCCTGGGTATTTGGGTTTTTGTTTTTTATTTTTAAGTTACTCAGTTCTGGGCATTAAAGTTTTGAAAACAGCTACTTTATTAAAGCCTTTCAACTTAAACCTTCTCCTAGCTTCTCTTTCTGAAACAGACATATTGCGGGGAATCATACAGTTCTAGCCATACATCAGAAGCTCACTCATCCAATAAAGACAAGCCAGAGGAAACAAATGTGAAATTCAGGCAAAAAGGCGATTTGCTGGAAAATTCTGACTGATCTGATTCTGAAAGATCTGACTGATCTTTATCAATGTTTACTGCATTTTCAACCAGAACTGCAAGGAAAAGCTTGAAGAGAGACAGTCACAATTTTATCATAGTTTTCAACCTTCACAAGCAATTTGTATCTCCAAACACAAATACTCAACACACAAGCAAAAGAATTACACGGCTAGACAACCTAGGAATGTCCAATGATAAATGATGTCATCCAAAGTATGACTCTCAGACCTGCTGATCAGGACTTTATACTGATATGTGTCAGGATCTTCAAAGAAAACTTGATGTCAATGTAACTTTAGGGTTCCTGAGTTCCCATCAAAAAAATTAGAAGTCAAATTTTTTCAAAGGAGTTTCATAGCTTCATTAAGGATGCAGCTGCTGGATGTCCAACACTTACTTGAGTGATTAGCTCCCCAGGGGAAATCACATTGAGATGTCACGGTAAAGTCACACTAGAGAATATGAGAAACAGCTCCACAGAAGTGTGAATACCCTCGTCAGCACAATGAGGCAATCCTTCTGCTTAAACAAATCAAGGCTGCATTAAGCACTGATTTGTAAGATTTAATACCTCCTGTGAATTTGATCAATTAGATTGAGATCCTACATGCCAGTTCCTTTAGGAGATGAAACTGATGATTAACTCAATTATTTTTTACACATCTGTTTGTCTGCAAAGTCTGCATGTTCATACTACTCTATTACACAATAATTAAATATTCCTTGAATCAGGAACTTAAATTTAGTCTTCCTAACTCTGCTGTGAATGTTCACACCACTGGACTACGACAAAAATCTGTCTTAGGCCCAAAACAAATGGAGACAAAAATTATCCCAAACTACTAGTAAACTCTGATGAAAACTGACATTACCATAAAAAGTTAATATTTAATGATTCTGTCACAACAGTGAATGGGATCATCTACATTGTTTTAGTTTATGATGCAGTAGTTACTGTCTAAAAAACCATGTCACTGCTATCTAATATCATTGTAAGTATGACGTCATGTTAACATGATCTGTTTTTCAGGGGAAATGGGATTCCCATAAGAAATGATGCAGTTGACATCATCTACCTGGACTTGTGCAAAGCATTCAACACTGTCCCACACAACATCCTTGTCTCTAAATTGGAGAGACATCAATTTGATGGGTGGACCACTCGGTGGATAAAGAACTGGCTGGATGGCCGCACACAAAGAGTTGTGGTCAATGGCTCAATGTCCGGCTGGAGACCAGTAACGAGTGGTGTCCCTCAGGGATCGGTGTTGGGACCGGTCTTGTTCAACATCTTTGTCGGTGACATGGACAGTGGGATTGAGCATGCCCTCAGCAAGTTGTGTGGTTCGGTTGATACGCTGGAGGGAAGGGATGCCATCCAGAGGGACCTCGACACGCTTGTGAGGTGGGCTGATGCCAACCTTATGAAGTTTAACCATGCCAAGTGCAAGGTCCTACACCTGGGGGGTCAGAGCAATCCCAGGCACAGCTACAGGTTGGGCAGAGAAGAGATTCAGAGCAGCCCTGCAGAGAAGGACTTGGGGGTGTTGGCTGATGAGAAAATTAACATGAGCCGGCTTCAGTGTGCGCTCGCAGCCCAGAAAGCCAACTGCATCCTGGGCTGCATCAAGAGGAGTGTGACCAGGAGGTCGAAGGAGGTGATCCTGCCCCTCTACTCTGCTCTCGTGAGACCTCACTTGCAGTATTGTGTGCAGTTCTGGTGTCCTCAACATAAGAAGGACATGGAACTGTTGGAACAAGTCCAGAGGAGGGCCACGAGGATGATCAGGGGATTGGAGCACCTCCCCTATGAAGACAGGCTGAGAAAATTCTGCCTGGAGAAGAGAAGGCTGTGTGGAGACCTTCTAGCAGCCTTCCACTATCTGAAGGGGGCCTATAGGGATGCTAGGGATGGACTCTTCATTAGGGACTGTAGTGACAGGACAAGTGGTAACTGGTTAAAACTTAAACAGGGGAAGTTTAGATTGGATATAAGGAAGAAATTCTTTAAGGGTGGTGAGGCACTGGAATGGGTTGCCCAGGGAAGTTGTGAATGCTCCAATCCCTGACGGTGTTCAAGCCCAGATTGGACAGAGCCTTGGTGGCATGGTTTAGTGTGAGGTATCCCTGCCCATGGCAGGGTGGTTGGAACTAGATAATCTTAAGGTCCTTTCCTACCCTAACTATTCTATGATTCCATGATAGTTTTCAGCAGATGTATAGTAATATTTGAAAGTGCTACAATCAATCCAGAAAATGCACCTTCTATTTTACCAAAATCCAAAAGCTTTTATCTGCTGACTCCTTTGGAGCTAAGGTTACACTTTCCAAAGAAATTAATTTTGGGATTTCCAGCCTTGAAACCTGATAAATGTCTAACAGTCAGGAAACTGAAGAGAATGCAAGGTGGGCAGTTCTCATGCTATGAGACAGAGACACCTATATCAGGCCAGAGCACATATTCTGTGAATATGAAAGCTGTTTTGTATATGGACTTAAATAAATTAATCTATGCCACTCACAGTCTGTTAATGCTTTTAGATTAAAGTTGAATTGAAACAGATTTCACTTCATTGACAACTTGTTTCTTAAACTTGAAGTCAACATAAACTATATCAAATATGACCTCCTTGTACCATGTACCTATGCCTTGTGTGTTGGGCCCTCACTCCCTTTGCCGGTCTTGCAATATGGCTAAACACTTACTGAAACATTTAACATTGTAAAAGCAGATTTTAAGCAAACATGATAATAAAAAATACCAAACAAAATGTGAAAAAGAAAATTAATGTTTACAAGAGACAAATACGAAATAAGGCAGTGGCCCATTAAATATGTTTACATGTTTAATATGTTATGTTAATGGATGTGTTAATGGATATGTTTATGTTTAATGGACACTCCTCTGTTGCAGTTTTAAGGAATAAAAGGAATTTTATTTAAATATAAGAAAACAAAAATTTACATTTAAGTCAACAATTCTTTTTTAAATTTAGTATATCAATAATCTAAAGATTTCCTGTCATTCAATGTCCACAATAAGGTATTAGTAGGACTCACACATTAGATATGTGTCATTCTTGAGGAACTGACAGGATTCCCTGAAACATAAATGGCATTTTTATGACTAGGGTTGCCTTGATAGTATCAAAATCCTTTAATTTGAAATATGGGATCATAATTAAGAAAAAAACCCCAATCAAACGTTTTGGACTGTGTATTTGTGTAATCCGTAGGTACACAAAACAGGATTAGGAAAATATAAAAATATCAATTATCATACATGCAAGTGAATCCAAACACTGATACAATTTATTTCTCTTACAGTTACATAATCATTAAGAATATTCTAACATTTCTACTCTAAAGCATAAGCTTATAGTCATTATTAGGTGTAAGATACTGGGCAAGATCACCAGCTGAAATGATTAAGCTATAAATCTCTGGTCCAGCATAACTTGATCTTGCCTGCAGTAAAATACCTGCAAGTCATTTACGTCCAGATGTTTGTTCTATTCTGCTATTCTGCATTTGTTTGTATTCAAGATACAGCTTGCTTCTGAACATCTGCAGTGAGATTGGGATAACTATGCACCCATAGCATATTGATCCTAGAGATCCATAGAGATTTGGAGATCTCCAAAACATATTAAAACTACAAAGTGGAGAATTGTGAACCAAGCCTTAAATGGTATAGAAACTCAGGCTTTTGGGTGAAAATTTTATCACATCCTGTTGAATGCTCAAAATGCTCAGTTTGCCATGAAGGGGCCACACAAGGATTGCATCTGCATGATAAAAGTTCAGAGAAGAGCAGGGAGATCATGGAAAGCTGCTCTCTCCCATACCTGAAACTTCAGCAAACAGCATCATCCATCTCCTGAGACAGTAAGCTCTTAAGAGGCAATGACCAGCCAATCAGTATAAGGTAATAAAAAATGGAGGACTAGAGAAGGGCTGCCTACTCTGGGGCTGTTGCCCCATGCCACTGTTTGTCCAACAGGACCCTGATTTTCTGTGCAGGGCAGTGGTGTGACTGCTGATGCTTTAATTGGCCTTTAAGAATGTGAGATATTCAGGGAGCATAATGCATCTTATTCTAATTCTAGTGTAAGTTTATTTTTTTCAAATGTATAGTGCTATAGAAATGATTATAAAATGTCTGTAGAAAATCACAGGAATATGAGCATTAGACAGCAAGGCCTTGTAATGAACAACTCATTTTGGACAAACTTGACTGCCTTTTCAATAATACCACGGAATTAATAGGTAACTGACATGAAGAAAACAATATACTTGTATCTTAATTTTAGTTTTGCTTCATACAGAGTCTTGTGAAACCACACCTAGGACAATGTGAATTTGTTTGCTGAATAAGGACAGTATCGCATGATTTGTAGACTAGCCTGTAAGCAACAAGAAAGAATGATGTATCAAGATGAGGAGAGAAGTTTTGAGGTAGCTTAGAGTAAATCAATATTAAGATCTTATTTACTTAATAGCTTTCTTAATGATTTGGAACAGGAAATAGCAAATTACTAAAATTAAAATGTATAAGATGCAAAGATATCTCAAAACTGGGAAGTGTTGCAGATACGTCAGACTAAAAGAGTGAGAAAATAAATACGAGTGCTAAGAATCCAGACATGAAATAATAATATGCATTTGACATAACTAGAAGCAAACATTTATGAAAAGGAAAAATGAAAAATAGAGATACTTCAATTGAAGAAACAAAGAAATTAATTTAAAAAATTTGCAGAGAGAAAGCATTTTGCAAATGGATGATGAGCTTGTAATACAGTGCAGCTGTGAAAGTACTAGTGTGGTTATAGACTCCACAAGTCACATGGTGTAGGCTACACAGAGTGCAATCACAACACCGCTGAGAAGAATACAGTCTTAACAGGTTCTGTCTGAACAAGATTTAGGTATGCTGGAAGAAAATCAAGGGAGAACAGGACAACTGCTACTGGGATGGAGGAG
This sequence comes from Psittacula echo, assembly GCF_963264785.1. Taxonomy (NCBI): domain Eukaryota; kingdom Metazoa; phylum Chordata; class Aves; order Psittaciformes; family Psittacidae; genus Psittacula; species Psittacula echo. The sequence continues at coordinate 51,668,501 of NC_137743.1, forward strand.
TCTGTACAACAAAAGACACAACTGTGAATATCTAAGATAATGATGAATTATAAATGAGAAAATTAAAAAACAAAACTAGATGTAAGTCAACAGAACCACTGTTGTTGACTTCCAATAATCTACAGAGACCCTTTCACATGAAATACAAGCCATTTCCTAGAAACATTTATTCATTCTCAATGCAGACTGTGAAATTCCAAATAGATAAAATAGCAGAGCTTTTCTGGGTATTTCTAAATGGAACAATTATTCATGGGAAAGGTTTGGCACATCCAAGATATGAGGAAGTGCATATATAAAGGAAATCATAGAACAGCCTGACAGCCTGGTGGTTCCTGAATTAACCAGAGATATCAGATCTCAACCAGTGTTTCACGTAATGCTGGATCCCAGCCAAAGGTGATTAGGATACTTTTCTTATATGTGGCACAACATTCAAGTTCCAGACTGCAAGGTTTAGCCTGTGATCTCATCAATTTGTCGCATCTCAGGTGAGTGGATTAATCACCATCTTTAAGGTTAGTATGGGAGCACATTATCATTCACAAAGGTCAAAGGAATCAGTTTAGTCTTTATGATGAACGGCATAATTCCTGAATACTTGAAAACCTCAGATATTTTAATTTCCAATAAAAAAAACCCTTCCCCACTGCTGAAATGAAGCCATTCTTAGAACTCAGCCAGGGAGAAACTATGTTGAAAGTGCAGAGAAGCCATTTTAGGTCCCAGTCTACAATCACTTACAATTGTACTTTAACTTGGCAAACCTACATAATACCATTGAATCCTGAGAGTTACACTTATATAAAGTTAACTGAGCATAGACCTAGAATAGAAAATAAAGTTCAGTAACGCTGGAGGAGGGATTTGAGTAGGAAAGAGCAATTGACCCGAACTGACATATCTAAGGAAACAGATATACAAACACTGCTCTTCTGAGAAGCCAGGGAGATAAATGGCAAATATCTAGGATTAAGATGCCACATGAAGACTGCCCTTGAAGTAGCAAAATGCCCTTCAAACCACGTAAGGAAACTGGCTCAAAATTAAGAGAGAACAGTAGCATTAACTGTGTCAGTATCACATAGATAGTTGTGTGAAATTCTCATTTAATATTTAAGAAAACAATTCTCCAATTGTCGGAACAAAATGTACTTTGGAAAGAAGCTGCATAATAACAAGCAGAAAATTTATACAAATTGGAATGAAAATGTCAAAATAATTCAAAGGGCTCAAACCCAGTAAAAACTGATTAAAATTTGAAAAAAAAATTGCAAATTAGTATCATAACTATCATGCTTTGCCATGTAAGATCAATTACAGTATTTAAACACTATCACTCAGAAAGTAATTAGAATCTAGGGTATAGAGTCTCTGTCTCCTTGTCATTTACAATAATTTCTACATAATATACATGGAAATACACGGGAAAAAATAACCTAGAACTCTGGGGATAGTTTAGGAGGACAGAGGACTAAAAGCAGAGGCTTTGGTAGAGGTATTTCAACACTAATATTCTTCATTCTCTAGAGGCCTGTATATTTATTTGGCTCTTGCTCTACACATTCTGCATTTTGCTGCAATTAGCAAGTTTGAACTTACCTAGCATAACTCAGCAGTATCTTGGTCCACTATTTTTATGGTTCTTCATTGAAGAGAATATAAAATATTTTGAAATGGGGGAAGCAGTTTCTTTTATGTTTTTCATTAGCCAAAGATCAGTTCAATTAAATGTAATGGCCGTATTACTAAAAGCCAACTATTTTATATATAATAGAGCTCTACAACATAAATTAAGATTAGACACATAATGCCTTATACTACTAATATTAAGGAAGCTAAAATATTCTTGTATATGCATCTGTGTATTCAGTAGGTTTCTGCAGTACTGTCACTGAAGAGTTTCATGCAGAATTGAAGTAGTAGCTTTCTGTAATACTGGAGCTTTTACTGACCCAGTATAAAACTTCTCATACCTCTTGCGAATGGATCAGCAGCATATACTTCGTATTTTATATTGCATATACATCACATTTAATATTATGTTGAAGGATATAAATTATGAATATTATCTTTTTGCTGAAATAAGATATTGCTCCATTAATTGGCAGAATGAGACATTACTTTGCCAGCAAGTCAATGAAGGTGTAATGATACCAATTCAGAATTCCTTCTTTTTCCATATTGTGGTAGCTAGTGAGCATCTCTGATCATTTATGCAAAACAAACACCTACATTCTACTGTGCCAAGCCTGAGCAAAGCATGTAGAGGGCAGTGAATATGCACAGAGCAGAAAAAAGAGCTGACAGGACATGACAAGATAAATGTAACCTGTTAATATTCATTATATAAAAGTATAAATAGGCTATCTTCAGCCCTGGTAGAATAAATTGCTTCGATTAATACTAATCTTTGAAGGAGCAGTGACTGCAACATGCTGATATTATTAGTGCAGCAACACAGGTAATAGAAAAGATGTACTATTAAATGAAGCAATCTTAAGAGTGATGAAAACAAGATGAACAAGAGTATTGTTCTCTGATGGCTTCTCTATAAAATGTGGGCAAGTATCACTCTGTCCCCAGATTTTTGTATTTCATTTTCCTAATACTAAATCAAAATGTGGGAAAAATGATATTAAAAATAAATTTGAGCTATTTTCCTTTAGGATCTTGCAGGCTTTTCTCTTGCAAAGCAGGCAGATAACTTCCACTCCATCTATCTGCAGTTTTGCCACTTTTCAAGGTTTTAAGATATGAACAACACGCTATAATGTAGCAATGCTATTGTTGAATCAGATGGCAGTGTTGCTATAGCAAAAGATGTATGTGCAGTATCACAGTTCTTTTGAGGTCTGAATAAACAGTGAGTACCTAAGATACTACTGAATCAGGCACTTCCAAGACATGTTGTAAATTGTCAGTTGATGCGAACTGAGGCCTCTAAGCATAAAATTAAAACTGATAAATACACATAAAAGTTAGATCAACTCAAATATAAAGTCCACAACAGAAGTCATGAGTGACTGGCTGAAAACACCTGCAACATGAGCTCCTTGGCACTGGATTACCTATTTGGAAGACAAACAAGCCACTGATCTTTCTTCTGCAGTTTTAAAAACAAACAAAATTGCTGCCCAGTGAGAGAGTGGGTGCTGGACTCCAAGGATACTCTGAATGCTGCAGTTAAATACTGAATGTCAGGTAGTTCAAGAGTAGCTGATTGTGGACAAAACTGAACCAATTCCCCTTGTCATTACTCATTAGGTGTGGGTAAAATAGAAACAAATCTATTCAACACAACAAACAGATTCTTTTCAAAGATTCCAGATGTTTTGGTGGGAAATTAATGGCTTTTGAGATCAGAACTATCTTTGTTATCTATGCAATAGTGAACTCAGCAGACTGTTCTGTAAACACAAAATCATTGAAAAGTTGGATCTAACAACAAATACAAACTCATGTTGATTTTATATAGGTTCTTGTCCTGCTCTGTGCAGTGTAGTAACCAAATGCTTCCCTGTAGAGACGTTCTGAGAATTCTACTGGGGTGGGAGAGCAAGAGAGGATTGTGCCACTGGGCAGCGGTCAGAACCTGGTATCTTTTCCAGTCGTTCTACATGTGAGCTCTGCACTTATGAATTGGTATGCTACAACTGGCTATGCCAAAGCATCTGCTCCCTTCTTTTTTTTTTTTTTTTTTTTTTGCAATTCATTACCCGATTTCTTGGATATCATCCGAGATGCATGCTTTTGACTTCCCACTACATATTCAAGAAACATGTACTGCAGTTCTAACCTATATCTGCAGTTCTAACAGCTGCACTTTTCATAGCCTAGTCCATTCTGTGGTCATGTGAGGAAGAGACTATGGTGTGATTTCACCAGCTGCTGACCTTCTGAAGCTTGGCCATCACAAATTCACTTTCTGATTCTGGTTGGCACTGAATCATCTCAGAATGAAAGCCCAGTCTTTGGTATCATCTGCTGAGCTAGCTCTCAATCCTGTATTGAAAAATGCTCTTCTCTCAAAATCCAGATATATTTGAGAAGCTCCACAACTTCAAGAGGTTGCGTTTTTTTGTAGAAAATTATTTTAAAAATAAAATTCTTATTAAAATTTTCAATTGAAACACTTTGAGATTCAGTGGCTTCTTGCATTTTCCATAAAATTTGCTATTTTATTTGTTATTTTATTTCATTTTTCTACCACCGCTATTATCTAATTACCTCATGATATTTTTGTAGCAGCCTTGATATAACAATACGGACTGTGTGCTAGAGGAAAAGATAGCCTATTCACATCTTAATTCAAAAGGTGTGGCTTTATCAATGTAATTTATAAAACAAATTTCAAACCTTAACACAAAGAGGTCAAATTCTTAGATGAAATATTTGTACTTTAAAATGAACATTTTAAAAAACAATATTTTATCAGAACTTCTGTCAAGAGAAGTTAATATTCTCTGTTGACATAGGTAACAACCCTAAATGCCATTTTCCCTGCCAAAGGTTTTAAGTGAATTTTGACCAGCTCTGGTTATCAGAATTGAAATCTAGACCCATATCTATGGAACCCTGAAAATTCCTAAAATTAATTTAAAACTTCATTTTTTACTGAACTTTCCCTTATTTTGATCGTTACAACATGACTTCATCCTTATCATTGCTTCTTATAGAATGTGACACAAAATGGCTTGAACAATTTGCAGACATTTTTCTCCTCAACAACAAAGAAAACATCTGATTAAAAAACCCCATAACTGTTTGGATAATTACCTCTCCATCTTGCTGATGACACCAAGCTATGTGGTTCGGTTGATACACTGGAGGGAAGGGATGCCATCCAGAGGGACCTCAACACGCTTGTCAGGTGGGCTGATGCCAACCTGATGAAGTTTAACCATGCCAAGTGCAAGGTCCTACACCTGGGTCGGAGCAATCCCAGGCACGGCTACAGGTTGGGCAGAGAAGAGATTCAGAGCAGCCCTGCGGAGAAGGACTTGGGGGTGTTGGTCGATGAGAAAATGAACATGAGCCTGCTTCAGTGTGCGCTCACAGCCCAGAAAGCCAACTGTATCCTGGGCTGCATCAAAAGGAGCGTGACCAGCAGGTCAAAGGAGGTGATCCTGCCCCTCCACTCTGCTCTCGTGAGACCTCACTTGCAGTATTGTGTGCAGTTCTGGTGTCCTCAACATAAAAAGGACATGGAACTGTTGGAACAAGTCCAGAGGAGGGCCACGAGGATGATCAGGGGACTGGAGCACCTCCTGTATGGAGACAGGCTGAGAAAATTGGGGCTGTTCAGCCTGGAGAAGAGAAGGCTGCATGGAGACCTCACAGCAGCCTTCCGGTATCTGAAGGGGGCCTCTAAGGATGCTGGGGAGGGACTCTTCATTAGGGACTGTAGTGACAGGACAAGGGGTAACGGGTTCAAACTTACACGAGGAATTTTAGATTGGATATAAGGAAGAAATTCTTTACTGTGAGGGTGGTGAGGCACTGGAATGGGTTGCCCAGGGAGGTTGTGAATGCTCCATCCTTGGCAGTGTTCAAGCCCAGATTGGACAGATCCTTGGGTGACATGGTTTAGTGTGAGGTATCCCTGCCCATGGCAGGGTGGTTGGAACTAGATGATCTTAAGGTCCTTTCCAACCCTAACTATTCTATGATTCTATGAATCAGAAGAACTGTAGATAGTATTAAGGAAAATATGAATTTTCTTCTGTGTAATGACATGCATTTAATGGCTTTAATTAACAACAAGCTATATTGAGACAGCTTTCTAAAATATATTCATCCCTTTGGCTTTGTTAGGTACATAAACCAGGTTTCGTAAGGCAAATAAAATCAGCTTGCTCACAAAGCCAATTATCAGAGAACATACGAACATTATATCCATAGCTATTATCATTTATATAAACTATATACCAGTTGCTAAGCATTCACAAGGAATATAATAATACGCAACTAATCTTTGATTATTCTTCATAAAGAAACTGTGATAAGCGTATTTTTCCATTTACTGTTCACAAACCTTTTGCTTACAAAGTTTTTGCTCTCTTGTTTTTCACCACGCCACATCAACACTGGGGAGACTTTTTATCTTTTTTAAAAAATACCAGAAGTTCAGAACTTCTGAGCAATTTTACAGTGACAGTGCACACAAGGTGTGTAAGAAATATTGCAGTAATAAATACTATTCCCCAGCTCCACAAACTAGCATGTACAGCAAAACTCCATCACTAGAAAGGATGTAGTAATTTCTGAAAAGTAGTCAGAGGTAAGAAATGAAAGCAGGTAAGAAAGACAGCTTGTACTATGTGTAATGCTTAAAGGCTCACCTTTCGGATTCCTTACTACAGCTTTAAAAATAAACACTGATCTCCAAGAAACTTTATAACAAGCCCTACATCATGTTTGGAAGGATTCAATAATTTAGTAAGTTTATTTAACTAATACAAAGCTCATTTAATATTACCCCTGATGCTTTGATGTTACCGAAGTGTTGAGAAAAGCTTTTAGACAGGTCAAACGTGATCACATTAGAAAACAAGACATGATTTATGTGTAGTCCAAACTTCTCACTGGGAGGAGACAAACACTTTACGCCCATGGAGGGCCACACTAAAATAGTAGAGCCTCTACTGAGGGAAAGGCATTCCGGGAATGGCCCACCAGTTGTATCTCATTTGCAGACACCTCTGGCTTAAAATATCACAATTATTCCTAGAGTGTAAATGGCTCTTTGTCACTGCAGAGCAGGTAGTCTTTCAACAATAAACAGTGCAGTATTTGTATGCAGAATTAGGGCTAAAATGGGCAATGCCCTCAGAGAAATATGGATGCAGAAATATGACAAAGAACCACCAGAAACATATCCAAGGAGGAAAAAAACCACACATTACATTTATTAAATCCCTTCCTTACTGCTTTAACCTGATACTCTTTTTGTTGCTATGGTGATTGTTATCCAGACATTTATACATTTACAGAAAAAATCAGTATTCTGTTTCATGAAATTCTAAGTATGAGAAATATCTCCTTAATGCAATATAAAGACTATTTCCTCAGTGGACTCATCAGGCATACATTTTCTTAAAGTCTTCTGAGTCTATTTAAACTTCTCACTCCCACACATTCTATGACAATGAAATCCAAAATAGAAGTATGCAGTCTCTGGAAATGTACTTTCTTTTATAAGTTGTAAGCTGGCTTCCTGTTCATTTTATTAAGTATCTTCTATGTTTCCCTTAAGAAAAAAAAAACCAAGCAATTGTTCTCATTTTGTCTTTTCATCTTTTTGTTTCATAAACACCTAGCCACACTGCCCTCTTTTGTCTGCTTCCTGAGCTAAAGAATTATGGTCTCTATAATCTGCTCATATAGAAGCAATCTGATATCACCAATCACCCTTCTTCCTCTGTATCTTTCCTAGTTATTCTATATATTTTTCAGGGTGTGGTGGGGAGGAATTAAACTCAGACCAAACCCAACCCTATCCAAACAGAGACCAGCCAAAAATCAGCCCACTGAAGACTGGAAAACTGGCTTTGGAAAGAAAACTTTCGATACAATATTAAATGCCTATTTTAAAATTATCTTGGAAGAGTTGCCTCAAAAAACTTTAACACTGCATTTCAGCATTATAATGCATACATAGCTGAACAAGTGAAAGTGGAAAGCAAATGTCACTTGCCAATAGAAATTGATTATGTTTAGATAAGATACAGGTATAAAATAGAAAATAAAGCTTAGCTACTATATGCACAGTAAGATGTAGAATTATTTAATGTTTCCTAGAAAAAGATACTTTCATTCAGTAGAAAAAATGATAACACCCTCCATTGTGTTAGTTTGGAACTCCTCCACCCCTGCATAAGCAAAAGGTGGCATACAGGAGTAGAAAGCTATGAGCTAGCAATACTCTTCCTCTTCTCACTAGGCTCAGAGTAAAATAAATAATTTGTTGGTAGCTGACTGCAACTCTTTATAAAGCTAAGGGGAATTGCAGCAACTGCTGAAATTCCAGCATTTCTGTAGACCATTTTTCTGTCTGCATTAAGTACATCAGGCATCTACAAATGTTCCAGATAACACGGATGATTTTGTAATTCACAGAATTGCCTTACAGGTCCCAGAATGTCTGAAGGCTACAGACTTTGCTCACAAATCAAATTAATTAAAGGGAACAAAATTAAAAATGTGTTAATGATTATGGGTTGTTGTCCACATCTCCATGGAACAATATTCCCAGCTACTTTGAGGCAGGCTTGGGACAAGCACTAATGGTTGAAACGTCCTATGATTTGCTGGCTGTCCATCAACTTAGTAGCTCGTGATACTTGAGTGAAAACTTGCCCATTACTGAACTAGAAAGGCCTGCATTAAACAGGTTAATAACTAGCTTTATGACAGATTTCAAACTGTAGCAACTACAGGGAGGGATGAATGAATAGGTGACAAATACCATCATCACATCAGCCCATGTGATGCTACTAAAATACTGCTGATTATCACTCCAAAGGTCACAGTTAGTTGACAACCTGGAAACAGTCAAGGATGGAAAGGAAACTCTGATAGACAAGGTCCTTCCAGAACTGGCAGCTCAGACCATGAAAGCTGCGTCTATTCATTGCTTGGAGGCAGAAAGAGGGCTCCTACACTGAGGGCTGTCAGTCTGGTATCAGCACAAGCACTCATTCACTTTTAGAGTACAGGAAGGGAAAGAGATTTGATTGTTTATCATCTAAACCACTGAAAAGCCTGGATGGATGAGTGGATGGATGGATTTGAGGGCCCTGCATCCCAAGAGCGACAAGATGCAACACTTTAGACGGTCCATCAAAAGGCAGATCCTGATTAGAGACAGCTCCTTCAGAGGACTTTGCCTTCACCTTGTTGAATAACATAGACTTAATCATTTAAGATCATAACTGAATTAGCTAAAATGTTCAACTTTAAAATTCTGTCCTTCCCTACACTCACCTACAGCTGTCATAAAAACGACATTTCTTCACCTGTCCTTTAAGGAACACCCACCTGGCATTAAATATAGATATATTATATGCATGATATATTTCAACATATATATATGTGTATATATGTGCATAAAGAAATCTGTGCAGTCTTCCCTCGTAAGCATGTGGCTAAGTTTAAATTGCCTTTCTGTACTAAATGTCACAGTCACTATAGAGAGCTACAACTGAAATAAACTTACAGAAACAGGAGAAAAAAATACTCAACTAGTTTTCATAGTTTTTTAACCTAGTTACTTGCTCTTCTTTAAGGATACTTCTGTCTACTTATACCAAGTCTCCCGGTAACACTACGGAGGCTGCTTGTATACACAGAAATTCAAAGAAAACTGAGGCTTTTTTGCAAAATGGACTACATATGAATACGTCACAAACTGTTGGTTAAGGAATCTCACAAGACTAAAAGACCAGTAATCACATCAAACAATGGCAGTCACCAGCACATCATTCCTATCCTCATAACAGCCCACCATATCAATACAGATTTCTTCACAGACCCGTTAAATGTCACCTAGCGGATGCTGTGAAAACTGCTGACATTACAGCTCATGCAAGATGTCACATATAATATTCTTCAACAAAACGAACTGACACTCTTCCTGTCTATGGCAGATATGGCTTAGGATCTGATAAACATTTCAATGATGGTGTAAATCACTACAGAAGGGTGGCTATTGACATGTTCCAGGAGAATATTTATGTCACATTGTCAAGCACAATAACCAACATGCACATCATTTTTTTGATATTTTTTAACAACTATTTTCTATACTTTCCCTAAAAATATAATATTGCTGTAAAGACCTGGAAAATAAAATCTTTTACATTGAGGAAAACAGAGAAAACACCTTTCTCTACCTTTTTATTTAAATAGCTTCACTAGTTCTACTGAGCAACAATTTTTAACAGAGGCATTTTTGGACATGGAAGAATGGGGGAAGCAAAGTGCAGAATATGTGGTTACTACTACACTAGAAGTTATGCTACAAAAGCACCTGCAACTCAGGGTATTAGTAGCCTCTATGTTAGATGTAGAAAGACTAACACAAGATTCATACTTTGACCAGATCTTTTTATGCAATAAAGCTGTTTTGTATGAAAGTAATAAGGTAAAAGAAAGAAAAAAAAAGATTTTTAGATTAGACTGACTTTCCTACTCTTCACAGATTTTCTATATTTAACTTTCCATTGAGATGTAAAGCCAAATCGAAGCCTGCTATGAGTACAAACCCAGGAAACTCAGCAGATCTGCACTCATTTTGGTAGTCCTGACCTGTGGTCTTAACCATTTTTTTTGCTTTATAGTAAACACCTTACATTGCAATATAAACCACCACTCCTGATTCATTACTTCTGACACCCATACTCTAGATGTCATTACCTTTCTGCCAAGATACTTGTTCTAACATAAGCATGAAACTTCAGGCTTACTGCACCATGTCATTCCAGCTACAGAACTGCTTCCCTAAACACTGGCAGTAATTTCATTTGTTTATGTATGACACATAGCTTGTGCTTTTCCCATGAAAAGGTTCTGGTCAAGCATCTTAATGCTACTCTAAATTTGGACTGGCTCTGTTAAGGCTGTGACCCTAGTGGCTCCCTGACTTAAGCACGTGCCTCAGGCTCCAGCCTGCCACAGGGGTGGAATGGTAAACAGGATCAGTGCTTCATTTTATAGTTGAAGGGTCAATGGTATTTTCATAACTAGTCCAAATCCAACATGAAGATGGATGGAAAACTTAGGAAAAAAAGACTGAAATGGTAAAATAGGAGCCTTAGTTTTGTGTGGATTGTACTGAAAGATCAGCAATGAATTACAGTGCAGTTGCTGAAGCTGAAGGAAAGAGGAACAGTTATTTTTCCACCCCTCTAACGATCTGATTACTCCTGTTTCTGTCACTACAGTGATACTGGAATTGATTTAAATACATTAAAGCTACTGGAAATCATAAGGGTTTTTGGCAGAATCTATAAAATGAAGAAAGGAGAGTTCATTTGTTCCATTATGATGATGATACTGAAAAGCAAAGTGTGCCAGCCAGAATCCACCCCACACAACCCCAAACCTTTAATTAAGAAAGCCTGATATTAAGTTGTACTCAATTACAACATGCGTAATTTGCCACTGTGCTCCCAGAGCTAGTCCATATGCTTGTGAGGCACCTTTTCAAACTCTCTTTTGGGCTCACTATGACTATCATACAATGTGCTTGTATTATAATTAAATTTGGCATAATTACTTTACAGAGTGATCAGTGACAGTCTATTGTTCAGGAAGAATTAATCCTCTGAGCCTTCCAACATCATTTTAGTTCCTGGTTCTAAATGAGATTTCAAAGAATGTAATTTATAATAACTAAAATCCCAAATGCACACTTTAATATAGCCTTTCTTTGTTATAGCTGTTCACTAGTAAAATGCTCCTGAATTAGAACACTCTTGGTGTAATGATTAACCTATGCTGCATGGGATCATTCAAATGGGAAAGAAACCCAGCAAAAATACTTAATAAGATACATTTTGACACCTTCTCCTTCTGCCTCCTTCCCAAAACACGGATGCTGTAGAACCCCTTCAGAACGCATTCCACTATGTAAATATCATCCTTCTTCTAGGACAATGCTTGCCTTTCCAGAAGCATCCCAAGAATTCCTCTCATCTGAAATATCACACTAATGTATGTATATATTTGAAGAAGGCATGATGATTAGACTTGATAACAAAACTGGAACTGCTATCATAAGAGAAAGCAGACAGTTTGATTTCCTCCTGAAATGGGATGTGGAGCTGACCTCTTCCATAGAGAGAAATCTAAGTTGGGCAGTGTCAAAACATTTTGTTTAGACATTTTCAGTTTAAGTAAAATGTTTTGACAAAGTGGAGTCCTTGGAAAAATCCTTTGCAGATCTATGCGTTCCAATATTAAAACACATTTCACCATTTTTATTCACTGTAATCCTAGTTCTCAATTTCTTCTTGTGGACAAGTTGCTAAAGCATATTATATAGCCCACTGAATAAATTCCTACACTGCACTCCAGTTCCTCAGGATCACCACGTACAGGAAATACATAAGAAAATCTGACCAATGATACAAATCAGAAGATATTAAATCAGTTCCATACTGTGGGTTTTTTTCTTATTATTATCTTGTCAAAATTAAACCCTTCAGGTCAGTTAAAAAAGTCAAAATTTTAATTTAATATGTTTTTACCAAAATCAATGCTTTGCATGCGAATTTACACACCAGAAAATAATTCCAATGAAAAACTGCCAACCAGCTCGCACTACAAATTATTTTTATTGGTGTGATTTTTTCTAAATACTATGTTAAAAAGCTTTCATTCAGTCTACATAATTAATTAAGTTCTCTGAACTATCAAAGCTCAGTCCTTTTTAATGTCAACAAGGTTCATCTGTGCAAATGAGGATAATGGCCACTGAGTTTAGGGAGGTGAGATTCCAGGGAATCTTCATTATTAGGATAATCAGCACTCAATAATATGTTACTCTGAAACTGAATCAAAAGTCACGGCAGAACACATTTTAGGCAAAGCAGACAAGCTTCACATGTCTGCTATCTAATAGGTAAAAGATGAACTTGTTCAGAAAGCATATAAATTATTTTTTTATTGGCCAAAAATAACTTAGCAAAATAAACCAGAAAACTATAGATTTGGTGCCAAGCATCGGCAGTCATTCTGCTTATGCATCATGTATAAAGTTAGGTGGTTTATGAATTGGTTTGTGAACATTAACTGCAATGTTGCAAGCAAAAACAAAGCTTCAAAATCTCCAGATGCTGGATTCATATAAGACCATCATATCTCTAATTTTAAAGAGGAAATCTCCAGCCTTTATGGCTATAGAGACTGACAATGTTAAAGTCAAATGTAGTCACATCAGAAAAATTAAAAAGCCCTTGTAATTTTGCATTCTTCTAATGTATGTATATCAGTACAGATGAGTAGAATTGAGTTACTTCCCAGAGTTACTTCCCAGAAGTGAGGATCAAGCATTCTTCATCAAGAGAATTGAGCTAGAAGAAAATATTCCAAGGTGAGAAGTAAAAAAAAAAAAAAAAAAAAATTAAAAAATTACAAAAAACAGTTTCTTTGTATTAACATCTGCAAGTATGTTTGTAATTTCTATTATGCAATCTCAGACCCTGACAATTTTAATACCAGTTTACTGTAGAAACAACAATGGAAAATAACATAGCATTTAAGATAAAAACAACCAGAAAAGAAAGGTGAGAGGGGCCCAGAGGGGCTTGATGCACCTGATGATACTACATAGCTGACGGACATAAAAGATAGACTATGAATGTCTGTATGGATACCGTTCAAATCTCAAAGAGCAGTGGAACAGAGGGTTGAAAGGAGGAGGAGGGAATGCCCAGGAAAAGCATGAGCAAGAAGGACAGGAGGTGGGAGGAAGACAGACAAAGGGAGAGAAAGGGAACCGCACTATGGACTGAGTAGAACGAATGCCACAGTGCATAAAACATGGCAGGCAAGCAGGAACATGCAGCTTTTTTTTCTTTGATTGCAGCCACCAGAAGCCTCACTTACTGCTAATGCACCTGACAGGCTGACCAGAATATTAGCCAAGTAGCATTCTTTAGAAAGTGAGGACATTTGCTTGTTCCTTCTAGAATGCCCTTTGATGTCATGGCAAAATATTATTAGTAGTGTCTCTGATAAACTATCTAATAAAGGCCTCTTCAAATCTTCTTTCTTCCAACATTCCGCACATACCATAGTGTGACTAACCTCAAATTACTTGACAAAGATGCTGCATTTTAACATAAACATTTCTCTATAGCAGATTAAGCAGAACTCCAAATGATAAAATATAAAGTATTAACATCTGCAAGTATGCTTATTATTTCTATTATACAACCTCAGTTTATTATTGCAGAATAAATATACAATGGAAAACAGCAGATATGATTTGGTTATGCTACTTTCTGTCTTTCCTTAATTTCTTAGAATTTGGAGATGTTACACAATTTTGAATCTAACTTACTTAGTAACTATAACATTAGCACTGACATTATGGTTTAATCCATGGCACAATAAACAAGCGCAGTAAATTCTCTCATGTTCATACACAAACAGTATTATCTTTTCATTTCAAGAGATGCCAGTACATGGTAATAGGAGCTTGCAAGATAATTACAACATTGTACATTGACGCAGTCATCATATTCACTCCAGATATCTTCTCTGGGCTGGAATTTATACGTTGCCAGCCAACCTGCCCTTGAACAGAAGCATGAGGCTCTCACTGCAGACAACAAGAACTGAGTATGTTAACAACAGGCAAAGTTTCGGCCTCAATTCAGAATTTAAACATGCCAGTAGTCACTCTGAATTTTGGATTAGATTCAGGTTAAAGGTCTTTCTGCATCAGGACCACTTTCTTGAAACTTAAAACATGATAACAAATAAATATGATTATTAAGACTTTTTTGTGAGCTGTTTAGGCAATTCCTCTGGTGCTCATAGAAATCTAATGAGAACAAATAACACAAAATACACCTGGTTTTGGGTAGTCAGAATCTTATGAGCAATATAAAATTATTTGAAAAAAACCACCCCAAACGAAAAAAAACCAAACACAAAAACCCCCAACCAGCGGCACTGCTTTGTAACTATGACCATGATTAAAGTAAAATGTGAACTCAAAAGGCCTGAAATAATGCCTTTTGAATCAGAATCTTCTAGTCTTCAATGCCCCCATAGTCTTGAATTTACCATGACAGGTGCAAGACAGATAAATCCCACCACTCACACCATGTAGCTATAGAGGGACACCATCCCTTGTAGGTTCCCTCACAAGAAAATAAGAACAAGTTACTGATCTTCTTTCCCTTCCATTCTCATCTTTCTCTTTCCAATTAATCAAAACATGTGGAAAACAGAAATTGCTTCAAAAACATCTGACAGTGTTACCACTATACCAGCAGAAATACGACAAGGTTAATCACCTGGTTTAAAGGAGTCTAACTTCCCCTTGCAGACGATGGTTGCTATCAGTTTTCTTGTGGAAGAGCAGTCAATAATGTCTCCTAATTTCTTATAACAGACATGAGACAAGCATTCTATTACAACCTAAATAAATGAGAGAAACTTTAATTTTAGACCTGTCTATCAAAGTGATATTCCACTAATTATTACAGTTATGGCTACCATATTTTTCTTTTTTATTTCTCCAGGTTTTGGGTTTTCTGGTGGGTTGTTTGTTTTTTTTTTTGCCACTGCTGCTATTAACTATCATCATGGTTACAAATGATGGCCATGTTTTGATCAGAAAATACAATTATTTGCCGCTTATCCTTTGGGGTTTTAATTTTAAGTTATTTCCAACCCTGCCCTCCCCTTTTCAGTATCATCCTCCACACTGCTTGCTCATTTCCACCACCCCCCCCCTTCCCCTCGAGTCAATTCATCAGGCTATTTACTCCACATTTAAATACAACTTCTGTTGTGCTCCTGTGATCAAAGTTAACTTTTTGAACATTACATATAAATTGCACATCACCAGATATATTACAACCTTACCCTCTCTACACATCCTTAGAAAGCAAGATATTCAGGGCAAATATAGCACATAGAAAAATGACTGTAGCTCAGAAATACATAAAATGCTGCAAAATTCTGAAAGACGATATAAAACACCACCAAGGTTGTGCACCAACTTTTCACTTCTTGCATTTCAATATTACAGATACATTCTAAAATGTGGAATTAGAGATGTATATCAAGTCTGAGGGAGAGGAAGTCTTGCCAAACTCACATTTTTTTCACTATTTATGTATGGATATGGAGCACTGTTGCTATTTTGTTTTAGAGCGTTCTATCACAATGAAAAGGGAAAAAAGTGAAATGAATATGACTCCAAAATTCTGCATTGAAAACAAAAATGTAAATTTATACTAAAAAATTTATACTATACGTTTTCAAGGCAAGCAGTCTTCTTGCCCAAAGAGGAACTTTAAAGTATAGAAAAAGTAAAATAAAAGGACACAAATGGTATCAATCAAAGCTAGCTTGATAGCACTGAACATGCCTTCAGCTGCCTTGACATTTTTCTAGATCAGAACCACAATTATACTGACAATACTCAAACCCACAGGAGTCCCATAAAGCAATAACTAACCACACGACTCATATGATCTTATGTTCCCCAAACTGGAAGAGCCACTGGCGTGGGCTCCTATACATCACAGAGAATAAGCCACTTTGTACCCTGGTGACCCACAAAAGCAGGACTCTGCTTCAGTCTCCACCCTTCAGAACCACAGCCAAAACCGTATATAAATCTTTAACAGTTATAGACACCCATGAGCAAGGTCTGCAAGGAGAAATTGTCCCAGCAGCACAGTAGATACTGTAAAAACAAATCAGTGCTTGTAGTGGACCATTCTCTGACAAAGGACAGTGAGGCACCCATCTGCCAGCCTGAGAGGAATTCACATGAGATATGCTGTCTCTTGGGAGCTAAGGTCTGAGATGTTGCTGAGAGGGTGCCACAACTAGTGAAGAGTACAGACTACTATCCATTGCTATTCTTTCATGTGGGCACAAATGACATTGCAAGCCAGAATCTGGGCAGAATTAAGGAAAAATATAAAGCCCCTGGGGGTGCAAGTGAAAAATATTGATGCCCAAATTATCTTTTCTTCCACTTTACCAGTTAGAGAAAAGGGTGTAGCCAGAAATAGGTGTATATTGCAAATCAACTACTGGCTTGGTAGTGCCTCACCCTGTTGTGAAGGTTTTGGCTTTTAAGACAATGGGACATTCTTCAATGACTATAGCCTATTAAGGAGGGATGGGATCCACCTATCTAGAAGAGACAAGGGAATTTTTGTCAGCAGGCTGGTCAGCTTGGTAAGGCAGGCTTTAAACTGGATGACTTAGGGTAGGGTCCAAAGTGGCAAAGCTCACACCATTGCAATCAACTTGGGAAAAAGTCAAGCAAACCAGAGCAGCAGCAAATGTTCCTTAGCTATATGTATTCCAATGAATGCAGCCTGGGAACAAACAGGAGGAACTGGAGGTCTGCACCCAGTCAGAAAGTTACAACATCGTAAGAACAACTGAAACAGGGTAGGACAACTCCCATGACTGGAGGATTGTGATGATGGCTATAGGCTGTTTCATAAAGACAGGCAAGGTATAACAGGAGGAGTCGTCATGCTGTATCTTAAGGACAGCCTTGAATGTATAGAATTCAACTACAGCGATGCTGGAAGCCCTATCCAGTGCCTTTGGGTCAAGACCAGAACGGTCATTTCCAAGGGGGATCTTACAGTAGGCATCTGCTACCAACCTCCAAACCAAGACAATAAGGCCAACAAAGCAATATTCTGGTCACTTAAGCAAGCTTTGCATCAGCAGACTCTGGTTCTTATGGGGGACTTCACCTACTCAGACTTTTCTTAAAAGAACAATACAGCAGCTCACATATCATTCATCAAGTTCCTGGAATGTGTAGGGGACTGCTTCTTCATACAAATCTTAGATGTGCCAACCAGAGGCATCACTTGCTACTCAAAACCCAGGAAAACCTTCTTTGTAAGATCTTGGTTTGAGAATTACAATGGCTTTACCAGGGTGTGTAGAGATACAGTTAGAAAAACAAAAGCTCAGCTCAAATTGATATTGACTAGAAATGTCAAAAGATGTCAAAAACTGCAAGAAAGGGTTCTTCAAGTACATAAACAACAAGCAGAATCAGAAGGAAAATACTGGCCTACTATTAAGAGGGAGTCACTATTAGGGTCCCTCAGGGATCAATATTGGGCCCAATGCTGTTTAATATCTTCATAAATTACCTGAAAAATGGGATGAAGTTTGCTTCATCCCTCAGTTTGCTGACAATAACAAACTGAGTGGGAAAGTCAATACTTCAGAAGGGAGAGTCACCCTGCAGGAAAACCTGAACAGACTGGAACAGCAAGCTAACAAGAACCTTAAGAAGTGCAACAAGGACAAGTGTAAGGTCTTGTACCTGGGTAAGCACAATCCAAGAGTGCAGCACAGGCTGGGATCTACCCAGCTGGGGAGCAGCTTTGTGGAAAGGGATGGGGAGGTCCCAGTGGACAACAAGCTCAATATTAGTGAACAGTGTGCAGCTGCAGCAAAGCAAGCCAACAGGATGCTGGGTTACATCAACAAGGGCATCACCAGCAGAGATTAAGAAGTTACTGTCCTGTTCTATTCAGCACTTGTCAGGCAACACCTGAAATACTGTGTTTAAGTTTGGTCCCTGCTCTACAAAAAAAATGTGAATAGCCTGGAGAGGGTCAGAGAAGGGCCGCAAAGATGATCAAACGACCAGGAAGCCTGCCGTGTGAGGAAAGACTGAGAGAACTGTGTTCATTCAGCCTTGAGAAAAGAAAGATCAGGGAAGACCTTATTACCATCTTCCAGCATTTAAAGGGTTGCTACTAAGAAGGTGGAGACTCCCTTTTTACAAGGAGTCACATAGAAAAGATATAGGGTAATGGGTACAAGTTAATCCTGGGAAGATTACAATTAGACACAAGAGGAAATTTTTTTACAATGAGAACAATCAGCAATTGGAATAACATCCCAGGGAAGCAGTGGATTCCCCAGTGTTAGATATCCTTAAGATTCAGCTGGACAGGGTGGTGGGCCATCTTGTCTAGACTGTTTTTGCAAAGAAAGGTTGGAACAGATGATCCTTGAGATCCCTTCCAATCTGGTATTCTATTATTCTATGATATAAATACATGCTAGAATATAGAATAATTATTATGGCTTGTGGTGTTGATAATATTCATCAAACTACTCTGAACATCAGCAAAACCTTATGCATTTATTGGTTATGGAACTGACCCCATGATACCATTTCACTGTCATTAAAGTAACAGGTGAGAGGAGAACAGTGATGAAAGAACACAGATCCTTTAATTTTAGCCACAAAACTTCCAACAGCACCACCAGCAGCTATTCTTGTGCAATGAAAGAAAAACTGTTATTAATAATTTTAGTCTTTTCATCTTCAACCTACTAATTTTCAACACATTTCCTAAGCACATATTTCTCCTTTATTACAGTTCTCTATTCAACCCGAACTTAGTCTCCTGTTTCAAAGATGCTGGACCATTCCACCTCATACTGGCAAAAAGCTTTTAAACAATCATCAATTCAGTATAACATCTACTGTGCTATTACCATAGAAAAGTGTTACTGTTCAAGAATATTTCCTCAGGATCATAATTACAATAAGAATAGGTTCCTACAGGCATAATGAAACAAAATCCTGAGGTTGAAAGATTGTTTAAAACCTCACTGAGGTTGATGTCTGCTGTTTTATTTCAAAAAATCACATCTGAAGTTCATAACATATCTGAAGTTTTAATGGTTTTTATTTTTTTCCTTCCATAAGCACATTACTACAAAAAAGTAAGAGATTTTTTTTTTAAAAATTGCAGTGCCAAACACCTATTGCCATTTGGAGGCAGTTGGAGTGGTTCACGCCCTGAAGCACACCCGAGATGAGTGTGACTATGCATTTTGTTCTCCATCTTGGTCTTCAGGAAGGAAATTCATATTCTGTTCGTATAAAAAGGATGGTTCAGAAAATGAACATCTTTGTGTCATTAATGAATTCTGTTTGAACAATTTGACATAGCTGTTCGCTGCTTTTCTGCAGCCATCAGTCAGTTAATCGCTGGCAGTGTCCTCACTAAGATAGGTAATAGCTACCCAGAGCTGGGCCACAGTCTACATAACTGAATTTGAACCTTGCAGAACACTCTACCTTGCTAACTTTGATGTCACTGCTTAAGCAGCTTCACAATACTGCACACAGGCACTAACTTCACTGGCCAAGTAAGGCTGTTTTCCCACTGTTCGGGATATCTGAACAGGGTATCTAGTTTGATCATTCTCATTCAGATAATTAAAAGAAATGCCAAATGAGAGTAAATTTTAATAAAGTAGACTTTGTAAATTAGAATCAGAGTGACATTCGTGAATAGAAAATATATGCCTTTAATAATCTCTCAGCTGAGGCATATATATGCCTGGTAATGAGGCACAGCCAAATCAAAGGCATTTAGAATGGCTGCAAAGAGAGGCAACAGGTAGAGAAAATCAAGATAAAGGACCATTATATGTTTTGCATGTTTAGCTTGATTACCTTACATGTGGTCCCATTCTGCAAACAGAATCCCTCCTTGCAATGGTTGTTCTCACTGCCTGCCAGTTGCGGTGGCAGGAGTAATTGCTTATTATCTATGAAACTGGGGTAACATGAAGTTAGGCCTTCAAGACTGAGCTCCTCATCTTTTACATTAAAACAGCTAATGTATGTATATACATATATACATTAAAAAAACAAACCAACCAAACCAAACAAACAAAAAAAAACCAACCCAAACTTATACGGAATTAATGTATGAAACAGAAAATCAGAATTTTGAAACTAAGACTAAAAATATTGCTTAACATTACAGAGAGAAAAGCTGACCTAGAATGCAAACTACCACTTAGTTTATGAAAAAGTCTATTATTTTGAGAAAAAGAAAAATTACATTAAATAGGAAATATTTCTTAATGCACTAAACTAGCTTGTATTGTCTTTATGTCCAAATTTGGCCTCTCTTTATTTCTAAACTACTACCAGAAAACCTGTTACCAATTTTTTGGCATTACTCAAAAATACCTATCAAATGTTCATCAGCTGATGTGTGGTACAGTAACTCCCAGTTTCCCACACTAGAGGAAACTGAAGCATCCCAGATGTTACCACCTTTATGGTATTTTCCAGCATGTCTGTCCATTCTTTGAGCAAAGGCTGCTCTCCCCATGCAGTGACATGACCAGGAGTCACCCAGGAGTGTTACCTTGATGGGTGCCTGAGCTCATAATCTCTGCTGAGAGGAAGGGCAAGAGCTGAGCACTGCCTGTGCTCTGACCAGGCAGCTGGGGCTAGCCCAGAGCACTAGAAGGGCGATTGCATAACTGTTTTCAAAATACTGCGTAGAGAAAATAAGAAAAGACTCTTCCTCACAGCAATATTAATATAACTCCTAATTTACAGTAGGGAAAGCATAATTGTATTTTTAGTTTTTCTGTCAGGTTTATTGATTATTATTATCCATAAATTCTGTTTGTCTCACATCCCTGTATTTCTACTGGGCATGTTTTGTTTCTCAAAACTTGTATTTTTGACAGCATTAGTCAGCACAGCAAAGTAAAATAATTAATCTTGCTGCTATGCCTTTTCCATCTGTAAATGTCTCCATATAAACCCCTCAGAATGCCTGCAGAAAAATTGCTTTTTGTTAACTTGTGGGATTTTTTTTAAGTGGCTGACAAGAAAAACAGATTCTAATATGACACAGAGGAAATTAAGACACAGTGAAATCTATATACGCATATATGCAAGTATATGAGTTTATATATTTTATAATCATTCCTACAATTTAAAGACAGCGTTTTTATGTAAATGGTTTACAGCAACTAACAAAAAGAGAACATCTAGATTTTCAGTTGAGCATATTGAGACATAAAAAGTCTGAGATACCCCAGAAGTAAGCCCAGGCATACTTCAGAATAAATATATATCAGGAAGGCAGTAGAACTAGTCCTGATGTGGATCTCAGTGGAGATTCTGTCAATCAAACCAGTATTTAAATCAACAGACTTTGTCAGCTTGCTTAAGTTACAGGCCAGCTGGAGGTCTCTTCCTCACTAATTATTGCATCCCCAGGTTTCTGGGATTACTCACATTAGCTGCCTTTGCTCTTGGTGCAGTACCCCACAGAGCATTGTTCTGCTGCCTGGGTCTATGCCCCATTTAATTTATCATCAGGCATTTTGAAATGCCTACAGAAACTGAAGAAATTCTGGAACTAAGATCATATTAACAGTCATCCTAATTTCTATCCTGGAAGCTATTTACAATATTTTTTTTTTTGGTGATAGGAAGCATGGAAACACTGCAGGATTTGAAGCAGCGACAGCAGGCAGGATCATAGCTGTACACAAACACATGAATGGCTTTGAGTTTAAGGTATGATAATTTCTAATGGCGAAGAAGTAGGAAAGAAAGCAATCATTTCCTTTGGTCATTGATCTGGAGACTCATTAAATCCATATACAGCCTTTCTAGACTGGACTACTGAAGCAAGCCAGAGCTATAGAAGTGAGGTATCCTACAGTGATGTTTCAAAATCAGAAATTTATCACCTCACTTCAACAGGAAATTCTAGTTCTATAGAGCCGTACTGCTGGTCTGATTCTGAAGTTCCAAGTCTTGGAAATACTCATAGTTATAATGAATTCACAGAACAGACAGGATTTCTGAAATAATTAAAACCAGAGAGGCAGTGGGAACACTGATGTACCTATTATGTACAACCTACATCTAGAAAGTTAATTCAGCTACATGAAAGGATATATAATCTTTACTGCAGCCTGACTGACTACCATGGAACAATGAGGATTATTAATGTGGGCAGGCTGCAATGGAAGACACAGGAGGGAAGAGAGCTGAATTGATCCTTGCTGCTCCGATTCTTCTTGTACTTCCAGGAGATCCTGCTGACTCTTTTTCTTTGCTTCATAAAGGGTGAGAAAACAGGTTATTTTATCCTCAAAATCCAGTATCAATACTCAAAACACCTATCAGAAATCTTCCTGTACAGAGACACCAGCAAAATGAGTACAGGTTCTTTAAGTACACTTTGCTCAAAATCTGTGAGAACAAAGATAATCTGGCAGATGGCAGGAACAGTGGTCAGGTAAAGGTTCTCTCTGAAGTGCTCTAAATGGTCACGAAATAGGCTGTACTTGTGCTCTTCAACTGAAGCCAGAGGATACATATAGCAAGGGCAACTGATGTATTTTAAACAATGAAATTTGCTTCCTTATTTTATTAGGACAAAATATCATAAGGGCAGCTACAGCTCAACCTATAAATGTGAACTCCTATGACATTTTATAGCCAACATATATTTATAAGGAATATATATATGCTATAAAGAACATATAGAATAAACAAAATTTGCAGGCAATGCATTTTTTCTTGAACAAGACAAAAAGGAATTAAACATCACAAGCATGCAATTAATGCAAATAAGAAAGAGAAGATTGCTGTTTTATGCTAGGCAATGCCCGCAGACTTCAACTTAATGGGCTTCACATATGTCAGAGAGATAATAAATGCAAGCCTCATTCTCTCCACCAATATTGAACCCTTCCAAATAGAAAACTTCCCTTAAGATAGAGGTTATTTATTTTCCAAACCAGAGTCCCTCTGTGCAGACACAAAGGTTTTAGTGATGGTGGCTTTGACTTTTCACAAATGACTCAGCTGCCAGGTAGTAATTACTTTCATGTCTTCATCAGACTTTCCAATATTCAACTATATGATACTCAACAAATTCCCCTGAATGATCACATCAAGTCAGCAATAGAAAACTATGATTTGCAGGGATGCTGAATATCCCTGCCCCCATGGCTGGTTCATTGAAGTACCACCCTGAAGCATAAAGAACATCACTACAGAGATGTTGACAAGACAGTCAACATGAGCCAGCAATGTGCATTTGCAGCCCAGAAATCCAGCCATATCTGGGCTGCATTAAAGGAAGTGTGACCAGCAAGTCAAGGGAGATGATTCTTCCCCTATACTCCTCTCTTGTGATACCCCACCTGGAGTACTGTGTTCAGCTCTGGGGCATCAACATAAAAAGGACATGGACCTGTTGGAGTCAGTGCAGAGGAGAGCCACAAAGATGATCAGGGGGCTGGAGCACCTCTCCTATGAAGACAGGCTGAGAGAGCTGGGCTTGTTCAGCCTGGAGAAGAGAAGGCTCCGGGGAGACCTTAGAGCAGCTTCCAGTACTTAAAGGGGGCCCTATGACAAATCTAGAGAGGTACTTTTTACAAGGGCATGTAGTCATAGGACAAGGGGGAATGACTTTGAACTGAATGAGTGTATGTTTAGATCAGATATTACCAAGAAGTTCTTTACTGTGATGGTGGTGAGACACTGGCACAGGTTGCTCTGAGAAGCTGTGATAGTCCCATCCCTGGCAGTGTTCAAGGCCAGGCTGGATGGGCCTTTGAGCAACCTGGTCTAGTGGAAGGTGTTTCTGCCCATGGCACCAGGGATTGGAACTAGATGATCTTTAAGGTCCCTTCCAACCCAAAATATTCTATGACACTGTGTTTTGCCTGCATCATAAAACTTATTAAAACAGACCACTATCACTGTGGTAAGCTGTCTTATGAACCTGAAAAATCATAATAAATTATACTGAAAAACTAATGTAATTGCAATAATTGTTCTAAAGCCAAAACTATTTAATTCCTTTAAATTCCCATTAATTTTGAAAAATGCCTCTTTAGCCTAATTTGAACTCCTTTCTTTATGAAATCTGACTGTCACCAAAAGCTGAATATATTAACGAAAGATAATCCAATCCATATTTGCCATTTGTTCTCCACTGGATACAATAAAATGACTGTTTTGCACTGAATCCTGAGAATGGAAGAAACAGAGAAAGATCATAGTGTATTGATATTTAAAAAGATTCAACAGAAGTCATCTTGAATAAAGTGTTATAATGATGGTAAGTCATGGCTGACACAGAATTGATAATGCACAGAAGTCTTACAATACCACCCATAGACAAATATACAGAAATACATAAATAATGAAAACATATATGTAAACATCTCCCTTTCTTATTCTTAGATTTAACACTGGGCATTTCTCTACATTTTTTTTCCCTTTTTTATTAAAACAAACCATAGTTGAAATAACATAGTTACAGATCTTGGAACAATTCGTATATCTTTGCCCAAACCCTCCACTGAGATTCAAAAATAGAAACAGAGAGGAAACCAATATTGATTTGAATTCTACTCTGTCATATTGATTTGTGGAATGAATACCATCCATTTAATCTCTCAGTTCATCGTACATGTTTTGTTCTATTAAGAAGTTGTGGTGAGGCAGCAAAGAGCCAGATTGCGCACAGGGTCACACTGAATTGCTTCAAGAAACAGAGGAGATCATGGCTTCCATGGAGGGTAATGGTCATCCTCCACAGAGAAAAGCTTCCAGTGTGCAGGATGCAATACAAAAGTGAAGACCATGTAAGGTGTGCATGAATCTGGTGGATGCATAAGAGGAAAAGAAACAGTCTCAGAGAGCAAGGGCCTGACATAAGAGATTCATCTTGAGAACAAGAGACTGGATATTTCATTTTTATTAAGAAAGTCACTGAAATGTCATGTAATGAGTGCCACACTAGAGTAGCAGACTCTGTGGGCTGTACCCTAGATTCAGACTCACTCTTTAATTTTAAGCCAGCTCAGCCAGCAAATCTGTGTTTTCTGCTTCACTGGTTACTGTGTCCCTATTTGTGTTCAAATGAAAAAAAACTCCAGATGCTGAATGTCCTTTCAGTGAGTCTATCGAGGAAATGTCCTCTGAACAATCACAAACCTATCAGCATTATTGAAAACTAATAACAAAATTTCAGGGCACTTCCCTCATGCTCATAAAGTACTTTGCGCTCTCTTTTGCCCACGCTAACCCTAATAAAACCATGGAGTAACACTTATTTCTCTTTACAATTTCTAGTGAAATTATCTTGTAATATCACTAAGGCAGTTCAGAAAACCTACTAAGAAATAGTTTACTCCCAATTATTTATTTTAAAACAGAGGAGAAAGGAAACAAACAAACAAACAAACAAAAAAGCAGGCAAACCTTCAGATTCAACTCCAGAAGTGTGCCACTCTGTCCTCAAGTTTGAACTGCGAGCAGCAGTGTTTGTTATACCTAGCCTGAAAAACACACCTTACACCAAAAAACTATTCCTCCCTATCTTAACAAACACCCTGGAGAAGTCCCAATACTAAGTGTTCTCAAACCTTAAATTTTGATTGCATTTTTCTGTTAGGATGGCAAAACTATAACCACATGGTTTATGTATTACACCATAATAATTACACTAATAAAGTTAACTACCTGGTCAACTCTCAGTATAACAAATCCATACCTTCCAGGTGCTACTTAAGTGTAAGTAGCTACAGTGACCTTGAGTTGAATGGCATCTTGAATGACAGTATAGAGAATGAGAGCTCAGTTTAGAGTCAATACAGCTCAGACAGCAATCTTACAAAGTATCTACTAACTTATGCCTTACCATATTATCTATGGCAGAATAAATTGCACATAAAGCTTTAAGAAAATGATAGATGGTGCTGGAACTACTCCAACTGAAATATTCCTGTACCATTAAATATCACCCATGCTTTTAGTTCCTGGATATTAGCTTGTTTTTCATCCATGTAAGCAATTGCTAATTCTTGTACTTGTCTAGGATTACTTTCTAGTAAGGCTCCAAGGACTAAGTGCTACCTTCAGTTGCCTAGCTGCCAAGGACCGTATTTGGAAAGCTTTGGTCTGTTTTGTTAAAGAATACCTATTTTTGCACTCTGTCAATCTTCTGTGTATTTAGACAACAGTCCTTACTTAAAAATAAAAAACAAGTGCCCAAGAACTGGTATCAGTCAGATACCATCCTCAGATGGTATCATCTCAACTATTTTAAAACATACCTACTTCTCTCATAGCACTGTAACCAAATTTCATGAATGGGTAGAATTTTAAGAATTGAAGACTCTACAGTGAACAATGCAGGGAGATACAGCAGTTAAGCTGCTGAAACCAACAGTTCACGTGACAGGTTGGTAAAGTCACCAGTATGTTAGTTACTGACATAACACCATTGCCACTCTCACCATAGACATGTTACCCCAGAAAAGAGCACATGTGGTAGAAAGGATTTGCCTCCCCACTTCTTTTCCCAAAGTTTTGTGATGATTAACACAAAACAGTCATTGCCACTCTCACCATAGACATGTTACCCCAGAAAACAGCACATGTAGTAGAAAGGATTTGCCTCCCCACTTCTTTTCCCAAAGTTTTGTGATGGTGAGAGAAACAGTAGAACCAGGCAAGATAGCACAGAAACTTCAGACACAGCAGGAACATTTGCAAATGCTGCCCTGAGTAAAGCACTAAGAGGGGATCTTTCAGTGGTATTCCAATTGAGAGGAATTTACTGCTATAAGCAAGCAAGCCCTTTTTCTTCTCCTTAATTGTCATGTTCAGGGAAACTGACCTTGGCAAGCAATTTTAAAGCAAATAACTGATGTCATATTTAACTATTTTTTAATGCTGTTTTGTTTCCTAGAAGAAAGCCTGTATCTGGCTACCTGCTTTGGTCAGTATGAGCAGCAGCATATTTCTCCTTAACTCTCCCACTGTAACAGAGAGATCCTGGATTTTTTTAATTTTTTTTTTTTTTTTTTTTACTCTTCATTACATCTGCTTTCCAACAAAGCCCAATACCTGCAAGTTCTTCAGACCTCATCAAAAAGCTCTATGGGACTTTGCAACTTAGCTTTTCATAAAAAAGATATTGTTGTGAGTGAGGCAGATGTTGGCAGGCTGGAGCTGGTTTACTACATTAAAGAAGTACACTGTTTCAAAGAGATATACTTCCTGCATTTGAAGAATTACATGATCATCCTTCATCCAATTATCTCAAAGCACAGTACAAAAATTAATAATTAATACGTAAAGAGAGTTATACCACTGAGTTTTTCATGGCATCTAAATTCATAGGCAAAATACTCTATAAAACCCTAATGGCCTTAAGGCATGCAATCAGACACTTCTGCAACTTTCAATTTCACAACAGGTATATAGTTGTTCATAAGATAATTTTGACTGCAAAGGTGATTTGGCCACTTCAGAAGGCTTCAGCTCTTCTACATGACACTTCTGTCTGGTTTACACTGTACTAACAGGATGCTTTCTGAGCCTGCCCTGTCTTCATGAAGTAAAAGCTGCATTTATGGTCACTGTCAGCAAAGTACACCTCTTCTTTATGATACTCTACTCGCCATTTCAGGTCCAGTCGTCATTTCAGGTTATTAACATTTTTTCAAGATCTGCATGACCCGGAATCCAGCCGCCTAAATCACCTATATCCCATTTTCCATTCAATCTACTGGCAACTACATATTTCACTTAAAATAGCTAAGGCATGCCTTCCTAGGGAAAACAAGGTGATTTATCTGACAGATTCAACCTCTGGAAATCATTCCAAATAATCTCCATCAAAAGTGGATTTTGGTGAGTTTTAGTATTCAAGGGGTTTGTGTTGTTGAGTAATTTTCTGCCTCTTAGGTCTAAGTGGAATTCAAACGTGTTGTTAAATTTAATAGCTATTTCAGCCTATGGCAACATCAACAACTGATTTTTAAAATACTGTCAGTATTTTTAATTATTATTGTGTTCTGCTCGTAGACCGCTTTTATGCTGGAAAATCTGAAAATGTAGGTGTATATTACTATATATTGCTTAAAGAAATATATTTTGTTATCAACATACAACTTGACAAAGTGTCTTGTTAGCAATCACGTTGTGTGGGAGCTCTATCATATATTTGTATATCACACTCATTAACATACTAAAAGTAGACATACTATAATCCAATAGCTTGCCACATAGATGTCACGCTCAAAAAGTATATTCAGGTTTGAGAGCTATTATCTATGCCTGATACTGTCTCCATTTCAGTAAAAGGATTTTGCCTCAAAATGGAAAACAAGTTTTATTTTGTGACACCTATGTATTTACCCAAGTATATAAATTCATTCACTCCTATAGCAAGAGGTATTGTGGTACTGGAAAAGGCCTAATTCCTTCCTTGATACGGGCTCACATTGATTTTAGATTGTACCTATTTAAGCTAAAACTCAGTGTTTTCCATGTGGTCTGAAAACAGAAAGTCCTTAATTTAAAGGCAGTTCTGCCAGCAACTGGAACACCAGCAGCCAATCTCTGCCAAGTACTGTTATTTCAGTGTATTCGTCAATGTAAAGAGATTTAATCAGTACTCTGATGCCCTCTTGCATGTATCTTTCCAAAACTGTAAGCTGAGGAATGAAGGTTATTCTTTTTTTAAGTATAATGAAATTAAAGAATCAAGCCAAAGAAGTCAGGTAGTTTGTGGCACTTTGTGACACAGAAGTTCCTCATGTCCCTCATTTTGGCTGACCACTAAGATACCTTACCACTAAACTTGTCTCTTGAAAACCTGCATGTGAGAGGGTTTACTGGTATACAGTAATATAACCTGGCACAAACCAGCAGAAATAACAGCAAAAATAGAAAGGGAATTTTTATAAAATTCTATTCCTGCTGCTTGTTTTCATAGAACTAAACAGACACAGTAAAATTTTGTCATTTTTCTTAACAATGAGATAGCATAATCAAATACCTTAACTACTTGTATTTAAACATCCACTTTTTGACAGATCAAATATATCAGAGCACATGAAGACAACATAGTTATCCTGGATTTTAAAATTACTGCTGAAACAAATTACTTCATAAAATATGCTTGGAACTTACATGTATTTGCAGTTTAGCAAATTATATAAACCAACTATAATTAGAAGAATTAAATGTATTTCAAACATTAAAGAAAGGAAACTCTGCATGTTCTCCCTCAACATATAGTCCTTGCAACTCTCCATGACACTAAAATCATGCTACAAATGAAGATATGTTAGAACACCTTAGTTTATGTATTTATGAAAGCCAAGATGACATCTATTTGATTTTTTAGTTAAAATAACTAAGCTGGTATTTTGGCATTATCATTGATATCTTTCTAAGTGATTTTACTAAACAGACAGTATGCTAAAAATGCTAGTCTGACACTCAGCAGAAAGTTCTTCTGGCTTTGGTGTGATTTTTAATCAAATATATTTCCTAGGTCAGGAAATTAAAAAAAAAAAAATAAATTAGAAGACAGACTGTCCCTCTTTCTTGGAGTAGTGGGCTTACAGCCTTTGTTCAAGATTGATGCTCTGCAAAGAGAATAGCAAATAATCTGTCTTTGGATTTCCAAAAAGATATAAAGAATTTCTGAAGCTTTTTTAAATACTTTCTATTTTTTTTGGTGTTAGGCTCAGAAAATCTCCACTTGTTTCCCAATGGAAACACATTTTTTCTTCATAGCATGCACACTTGAGCACAGAATTCTTCATGAGCTGAGCTACAGAAAGGGGCTTTCTCTTCATCACATCCTGAATACTTTCCTAGGATCCATCAATTAATTATAGGCATTTTTGATGACTCCATAATTAAAGACATAACTGTTTTTAGAATGCTGATTTTAACACTCTCAACATTCCAATTTTATGCAATATTGCATACGTGTTAAAAAAAAGAATGTTATACCCAAGACTCATTACAATCTGGTAAGTATGACATAGCATGTGACTTAGGAATTAAACAGAATTTCTAAATATACAGGCAATGTTGCATGTGGGCTGTGAAAAATTCAGCAGCATCCTAATGTCTGTAGATATGCTGGCCCTGCTCATAACAGATATGCCTGATTTCTAAAATCTAGCCTCAAGCTTCACGCTGTGAAAATGTCATATAAACAGATGAACAGTCTTCAAAACAGGAAGACCAGCATGATCTTATGCTTGGAGGAATTCCAACCAAAAATTTGCAAGACATCCCTTTTACTAGGGGTTGACTCTGGTATAATTTGCAAATACATACAGCAAATACAAGTAACAGTTTACACAAAATCATAGGTCCCATTGGCAATGCTTTCCAAAATGTAAAAGAAGTAAAAAACACCAAACTTGAAAAGAACTATGTAACACATATTTGCAACAAAAAATGCGTTTGAAACTTGCTTACCTACTTTTCAGTATAGTGAGCTATAATTTTCAATAAAAGCATCAAATATTTCTATTACAAAACCAAACAAAATGCTAATAATAAAAAAATAATTGGGCAAACAGGGACCACCACCCCCCTTCATTTCAGAAAAAACACTCAAGTTCATCATGTTTCTTCTCTAGTATTCTTCCACAGTTTAAAACTTGATCATAGCCATTTCCTGTATGTTCAGCTGTATTTTCCACCATGAATAATTCAATTTATGGAATTTGCAAGGAATGCATTTATGTTTACTCTTCACATCCATCTTGTACCAAAAATTACAACTAAAAATTCAAGGAGGTTTATTATTTTAGTAAAATATTCCAGATTTTTCTTCAGTTTGACACAATGTATTTATAGGGTGAATTGCAATACTGTTTTTCCAAATTATTCTACCATGACAATCAACTGAAGCAGAAAGAGAAAGTTCAACCAAGTGTAAACACGTGGAAATTGTATTTTACCTAGAATTAGAGGACTATTAGCACTTCCTTTTGCAAGGTTACAGAGGACCTTTAGTGATAACAGATAGCCAATACTTCTTATATTTCAGCTGAAAAATACTTTGGTAACACAGATTAAACCAAATTACTATACCCAAGTGCATGTTTATGAAGTGCTCAAACAGGACACAGGCATCTGTTCTGCAGCTAATCTCAAGCAATTTAGTTATACAGTTTTCCATATGAGTAAAACTGATTAAACTACAGCACTAACCACCTAAGACAGTTGTCTTCAGTATATACCTTTTAGTGGCATATGATGTGACTTGGTAATATTCTTGCAGATGAAAGCACTTAACACTGCATACCCCTAAAAATACAGTTCCCTTCTGCAATGAATAAGCAGCATAGGACTTCTCATCATGATAACTATGAGATTCTGTCTAAAAGTAAGAATTCAAATTAAAGCACTGTATCAGAATTCAAAAATATGGTTTCAGCAACTGTGTAACATCAGAAAACTACTTACAGTGACTTCTGCAATCTGCCTCAGAAATGCTGCAGGAAACAAGTATGACTGTTTATGAAGCAGATGATATTTCAAGAAAATCTAATTTAAAAAAATTAAACCATTCCAACTGACAGAACTGAATAGCCAATGGTAAACGTTATAATTTTGAACAGAATGTTTTTTATGAAATACAGCATGTGTGTAAACCATTAATTCTGCCTTCATTACAGCCAGTTTGGGAAAGATTTGCAGATTGCTTTATAAAAAATATGATCCCTGTCATAAAATAAACTAAATAACAACATAATTTCACACTTACAGAAGATCTTCCTGCCAAGAGGAAGGTAGTCATAAAGCTCCTTACAGGCGTTCTCTAACTAAGCTTTATCACATTCCTACAAGGGCAGTTAGTTGTTATGGTGTTCTTTGCATACATGGTCAAAGGAGAACAGAGAGTTTTACACCTCAGGAACTCACTGTGAATTACTGAGTTTCTAGGAATACCACCCTGGAGTCCTAACTCCCTGATTTTTGCCCTTGCAGCTGGATCATTAAACTATTATATTGTGCAAAATCCACCTAAGTGTAGAAAAGTAAGAAATATGAAGCAGCTCAGGTGTTCTGAAAGTTATAACAAGGCTTTCATTAGTAAGAACTGATAATACAGATGGTCAATATGGAGGGAATTAATATAGTCTTGAACTCTTTTCCAGCTTCATGTCCCTTGTATTGTGGAAGTGGGACATAGTTTTCCACTGACAATTTCAAATGAGCTCTCCAAATGACGGTCTGTCACACAATTAGGAATATCCAGTTTTTAATACTATGATTCATTCAACATCTTAATGTTAACAGCTAAATGTTTTTGCTAGAGTTGAGTTTCTTTGGGGTTGCTTCTTTGTTTTTTTCTTTATCAGACTTCAAAACATTGCACAAAGCAGGCAAGTATCCTCAACTCCACGATTCAGATGGGGACAGTAAGCCAATGAAGCAAAGTGATATGATGATCATTCCCCAGCCATTAGTCATTGCTAGTGCTGGGAATGAACCAAAGGCTCAGCAAGCTTAAGGCAGAAGACATAAAAATATAAAGATACAAGAGATCTCTATGCATCCGGGGGGGGGGGGGGGGGGGGAAGAGAAAAATCATAAAGAACTAAAAAACAAGAATCTGAAATTAAAATAATAATAATAATAATAATTTAAAAAGCACACTGGTAACTCTAATTCAGAGGAAGACTGTTCAAAGATGAGTAACCCCGCAGTTAAGTCTGGTAGTAAATCTGATGCATGCACCCTTGGCGGGTGGACGTAAGAGATGACATGAGAAGAAAGAGGTTTTTAGCCACTACAAATGCAAATCAAAAAATCTCAAAGGGTTTTGAATATAATAGGTGATTAGTCTCATGCCTTCTGCTCCATATGCTTCACCTGAACACTTTATAACACAGTTTTCCTTTTTTTTTTTTCCAAGTTCTACTTCCTCTGTGTTTCTTTCATTCTTTCTTTAAACATTATTGTGGCATCAGCCGCAAGGGTTTGGGTTTTATATATACATACACACATTTATATATAGGTATACACACACATACACAGAGATAGCCAGGTTGCTATTTTTAAAGCTGTTTACATATATTAGGAACATATCATACTGAATATCATCAAATAATAGGTGCTTAAGCCTTTTCAGCTTCTCTGACAATCTTTTCTCAATTTTCAGACACCCTAAGAAGTCACCAAACTGATCTCTCTTTTAAGCATGAATACACCATGCTTTTTGAACCTCTACATGCACACAGTGAATAGAAGGCAATCATCCGAGCTTTTTGTAAAGCAAGGTAGTCTACTTTAAGAGACATACCCTGTTCTTTTATGTTTAAACCAAAGAAATTAGAGCATTTTCTTAAGTTTCCCTTTCACTAGAGTACATCCAAACAAAGGAAGAAGAAAACACACATACAAAATACGCAAAAGCCACTATCAGCCTTTACCACAAAAATATGTTGTTAGACTTGTGGAATAAAGGAGAAGGCATATTCAGCTAGTAAATACATATATTTACTTGCAGTCATAACTCAGTCACAGCTAGTGGAAACAGCAATTGTCTGCAGAAAGACCAGATCTCATGGTAGCTGTGAAAATCCAAGACAGGTTACCATCTTAGACATTCTCCTAGAAGTCTTTCTGGTGAAATGATCCCTGAGAAAATAATTTTACCTATTTCTTTGCTTTGTCATTCCTTTTCAGTGGTATTTTTGGCTGTCTCCAGTTCACACATCTGGATTCTGTCTCATTGTGGTCAGTGTGCTCCACATACCAAAGTAAGTGCTTCTGTATATATGCTACCATATTCAAAATTTATATTAGAACAGAAAGTAATAATGTGTAGTCACACATCATAATTTCCCTTTAAGGCCTCAAATCTGTTCTGAGTGGTAATCATGCCAATTTTACTGAAAGGTAAATTGAAACATAAAGCGATTATGTGACTTACTCAAAGTTACTTGGGAATTCTGTAACAAAATGGAACCAAACTCAAACACCCCATGGCATCCATCTGCTAGGGATAACCCAGCACAGACAGGAGACTCACGCTTTCCTGTAGTGACAACTGGAAACAGAGTAGGATAGTCCACAGCACCTCGCAAAGCGCCAGATATTTCTGTTTTGCATATTTGTGCACAAAGTCAGGTGGATACTTCTGCTCATGAAATATAATTGCTTCCTAGATCTTCTCAGCCAACACCATTTTATTAAGCAGGCAGCACTGTTTTCAAAATTAAGGGAATTTTTCATCATTCAGGTAGTGCTTAGAACTTAGAATCCCTCATTTGTAAAAGAAATCTAGAAATGAAAGCGAACTGAGAAATAGCCTTTTCTGGTCTTTATAATAAAGGAGGGTGTCTAGCCAACCTGAAGTCTTCAGAGACATTTTTTTGGCAACACAAGTTTTTTTCAGTTATATACCCTTAAGCTTTATGCATTTTAAACACTTCTTCTTTCTGTTGAATTTCTAATAGACATTAGAAGCTTTTGGCTCCATGTCCAGAATCCTCATACCAAATTAGACTCAGTGTCGTGGTTTAAACCCGACCAGGCAGCTCGTTCACTCACTCTCCCCTTCCTCCCCCCACTCCCGGAGAGATGGGAAGGAGAATTGAAAGAATGGAACTCCCACAGGTTGAGATAAGAACAGTCCAGTAACTAAGGTATAACACAAATCACTACTGCTACTACCAATAATAATAATGATAAAGGAAATAACAAGAGAAGAGAACACACCACCTCACAACCCTTTGACCGATACCTCGCCCCCACCCCACAGTGATCCAGCCCTTCTGGGTAACTCTCAGTTACATCCTGGGCATGATGTGCTGTGGTATGGAATACCTCTGGCTAGTTTGGGTCAGGCGTCCTGTCTCTGCTTCCTCCCGCCTTCCCCTCCTCCCTGGCAGAGCATGAGACTCACAAAGTCCTTGGTCAGACTAAACATTCTGACCAGCAACTAAAAACATTGGTTTTATCAGGACTGTTCCCAGGCCAAAAGTCAAAACCACAGCACTGCACCAGCTACTAAGAAGGAGAAAAAATGACTGCTACTGCTGAACCCAGGACACTCAGAAAGAATCTCAGGTTTAGCTGCTTAAGATGATAATGTAAACACAAGTTCTTTGCTTGTTTTTCCATTTAGACTCATGTAATTCAGGTGAATCGAAACAAAACTACGAAACCAATGGTCAGATAAAAAAAAAAAAAAAAAGGTAAAAAATTTTAATTCTTCATGGAATCTTCTTTGATTAGTTCTGGTTACTATAGGACCTATTGACTGTAAATCTGTATTTCAACCTGTTCTAAAGTTCAGGGGCATTTTGTAGCTTGGGTTCCAGATGGAACTTCACTGTTCAATTGAGAGTTTCAGGTATTTTTGAAGCATCCCCTCTGCATGAACATGTTCAAGGTAGCCTTCTCAGCCCATGACGATTTATGTTAGTAATCCCATGGAATCGCTTTAACTGCCTTCTAATCCCTGTCACTGATAGGTCATCCTTTACACTATATAGCATCATCCATATGGGAAATTGTTTTCTCTGGAGTTTTTTTATGTTTATTTATCTCAAATTCTTACAGCAGCTATACTTGAAACATTTTTGTGTGTTTAAGTAATTTATATTCTCAGTTAGCTTCCTTACTAAGACAAGTGCCAGCTTTATCAACTATATCTTAATTAAAAATAAAATACATGAGCAGAATTGTGTAATCTTCACTATTAAGTTCATGGTATTGTTATGGCATTGCATCAGTACTGCACATGTGGAAACAACCTGCAGGACTCCTGACTAGCAATATAAAATTAGCTTTCAAGATTTAAGTGTATAAGACATTAGAAAATATTTCTCTTACAGTAAATTTATTCTGCAGTGTAGCACTAATTCATTCTTAAAGAATAACATTTTCTCCTGTGAAGTAGAATATGTATTACTTAAGGAAAAGAGAGAAAGAAGTAGCATATCTTTACCCTCCGCACATCTTTGCCAAATGTTTCGCTGTAGCTAGTGCCCAGTATTTCAAATTGAACATAGGGGTTGGCGCCATCTTCTCTGAACTCCATAACACCAGTAAGCCCAGTTATATGGCCCTAAGGAAATAAGTTTCAGAAATTTTAGAATAGAACAGATTTGCCTTTATAAACACTCCAGTGAACTCAAATGTGGCAATTAAATGTTCTTCAATAGCTCACACACAGCACCAGACACAAGAAATTTTTTTAGAAAATTTTTTTAGAAAATTACTTTTGGAAAAAAGCCATCAGGTCTTCATCATTCACAGAGACAGACCTCAAAAAAGAGGAGAAGGACCTTGGTGGACCATAAGACAACAGCCCTTTCAGTGTAATTGAGGGCAGGAGGTTCAGTTCTGGGACTGAATATGAAGGCATGAACTCCAAGTCCAAAACAGAGTATGCCTGCTGTGCTCCCAAGAAAGGCATGAAGAAAATCTAAAATTTAAGTATTATTAAAATCTCTCTGTGAAGGTATCACAGAGTTTGATTTTGGGTTTGTAGCAAAGCAGCTTGAAATGACACAAAATTTTGAATTAATTTAGCAACAAAGGATGGTGTCACTAGGAATGGTCAGAGCATAACATAACACTTGGCCAAACTGCATCATTTACTAGATGAAAACAATTTCATCAATATATATGGGGAAACAGGGGTCTTCTTCTGAATAATTGCTAAAGGTAGCATAGCAAAAAATTAGTATTTTTTCATTAGTATTTATGATCAAATAACATTCATACAGGAAGTTACCATGCGTCTGCAAAGCCACAGTACTGTCCATATTTAAGTAATTCAACATGCTTCAAAACAATGTAACTGTTAGTGACAACTTAGCTAAATCAGATTGCTTTTGCTCTAGGCCTAACTTATGAAGCTAGTTGAGCTGTAGTAAATGGAACATTAAGTCCTAAATGTTTCTGTTGATTGGCCCCTCGAGCTCCTTAATTTCTCTTGGAGAAATTACTAAAATGCAAGCATACATCAATTTCTATGACTATTCCTAATCACACTATCTTCACAGAAGGTAGCTATGAGAACAAAAGTAGAACATACACCACTGGAGCAATACTGCAGTGTTTCTAATTTGTTTGTCATAAATCATTCATTTAATAGCTGTAGATCTTTCCTGGTACTTGTTAATTACTTGTAATAAATCAAATAAAATATCAATAAAGGTTAAAAACTTCTTGAAAAGCTAATCTCAAGTAGGAATGTAGCAACTCTTTCAATTGCTCACACAACAATGGTTTGTCTGTTCTCACCTTCTTAATAGTCTCTAGCATGGATCGTCCTCCATTCCAGGGTTTGGTGGATTTCCTCATGCAGTTCAAACTTGCCATGCTGTGCCATTTCCTGTCCTCCAGTTTTCTGTGGAAAGCATTGGCCAGCATGAGCACACTGTCATACAGGTACAGGTTGGAAACCTGCAAACAATAATAAGAATGAGCCTCATTGTTCATTTAAGCATCCTTTTGAAGAAACTGTAAACAAATCCAAGAAAGATAGAAGTAAAAACTAAAAGCTGGATATGTTTGGTATGTTCAACAGTCAAGGCAATTGAGACCAGAACTCACTCCCACCTTCTTTCCTGCTTGGCACCTGGGTCCTTCTGGCCAAGGGACGCTAGCACACTTGCATTGCCTATGCATTACCAGCACCACTGCAATGCGATGTTACAAAGACGTAAGAGATCACACTTCAAAAATAAACTCAGGCTATAGAAGGAGTACATCTATTTATCAATAAAAGACAAAGATTGCTACTTTGTCAGTCCTTTCAACAAGGAGAAGAAGAAAGAATGGAATTAAGTTCTTATTCTTTTTGAGTAATTTCTGGCACAGTAAAATATAATGCTAATGCAACTGTTCAGAACAGAGGGAGATGAAATTACAGTATTACTTTGGTCTTATCTCTCTCCACCAAATATACAGGACACTGGTTACTATTCTACTTTCTCTGGAGCTATTGATTTTAGTCTCCTTATTCTTCAATTTACATGCGAGATAAAGAGAACAATAATTGATGAAAAAGGCCCTAGTAAGAACACCACACTAGTAATGCTTAACTAAGTATTTAACTTTTCAAACCAAGGCACGCAATACAAGATTGGATCTTCGACATGCAGTGGTATCCACTGCAATTTCTAAAATTTTAGCAGCAAAAGTTGGCTGAGAGAAGCGAGTTAAAAAAAAAATAATTAGATACTGTCCACCTGTTTCTGGAGTTTATGAACACCCATCTTCAAACCTATGCATAGATGCAGGGTTATTGTTTTTACCGAACTCAAACCTCCAGTTAGAATCAGTTGCCAGATACAGCTTTTTTATTATGGAACAGATACTCTAGATGAAGGTTTTGCTCACAGTGATCCATGGATTTACCACTTATCTTTTGGATTTCTCTAATTCAACACAGAAAATGTTGCCTAGAGACCAGGAAAGGGCTATACTTGGAAGTTAATACAGCTGCATACTTCCTATAAAAATGTCACTCAGCTGTGAAACATTAACCTATATTCTTATATTACTGTTGCATCACTGGCTCCAAGTAAATTTCTGCTATCTTGAGATCCTAATCTTCAGAAACAAAATGTTCCATGTTTCATAATCTGGAAAGCAATACAAATTGAGAAACTATGCACTCTGAAATATCTTCTAGCAGAAGTAAATCAGAACAAAATATATATAAACAGAAACGCATTTTGAAAGAATTAAAAATAGAAAGAAAATTAAAAAAAAAAATAAAAAGAGGTTGAGGATATCCACTTATTTAAGGGACTAAATATAAAAAGGGTTTATAAAATGAAAATAATGCAAAACCTATGAGAGAATATCACTGAGATATTCTCCCATGTGGCATTGCCATCTACTCTCCCTTCTTTTCTTTCCAGCCTTCCTGAACAAGCAGTCCACATTCACGGTATTTGCTATTTAATCCAGTGAAACCTTTACCTTTTAAGAGTTTCCAAATCAGCTACTTTCCAGATTTCCTCTCTTTTCAAGAAAGACAAGTAGGTAAAGGGTTAATAGGAGTCCCAGAAACTAAGTCTCTTCTGCTCAGCTGCATTTGTCTCCCTACTCTGCAGATATTTTCCAAACAACTTTCAAACGAAGACACCAAGCAAATCCTTATTCAACAGGGCAATTTTCCTCTTCTGTGTTAAGCTACTCTCTGGGGTTGGGGGGAATCAAAACAAGAGCCCAACCCACAAAATAAACCACCCCAAACCATATACCACAAAACCCACTTGCTTAGATTTTATGTGCATAACAAAAAATGCCATTTCTTATGTGCCATCATGATCCTTTCTGCTCCCTGCTGAATATGATTTTATACCCTCACTTACTGACAACTCATTGTCTGTTGCCACCACAAATCAGAAATGCTTTTCATTTTCTTGGTTTGGCACTGTTCTTCAGTTTCGGAAAACTGAAGCCTCGGTTCCCCAAAAGAGCTTGCCTGATTTGCTCTCAGAGCTCTAGGGCAAAATATAAGATGCACTTGGGTACACTGCTTTCCTTCTCTTTATTTTTTTTATGCTTTTAGAGAAACAACCACAGTTCTGCCTGTATAATTGACTGAAAGCTTGAGAGAACTGTTTTGGGAATCTACATGACCATGCATCCAAGTCAAATTACTTTATGCTGTAGAGCAAAACAAAACAATATTGCGTTTATCAATCTAATCCTCATAATTCAGTTAGACCTATAACAGATTTTGTATCACTATTGTTTCATTATTTTCTTTTGAAAGAATGATATAAACTGACAGCAAGAAAAGGTCTGCACAAAAGGAGTTTCCCACTATTTATGTCCTTCTGTCATACATCTGGAGATATGTACCAAGGCGGCAGAAAATGTTGCACAGAACACAGCAAGTTAATTTTTGCAACGAAAAGAATATTTTGCAAGTCCTGTTGTACACTTATCCATACAGTATTTTGTAAAATATAGTATTTTGCCACTCTAGTTCTGTTCTACTGAAAGCCTTCCTAAAAAAAAAAAAAAAAAAAACCAAACAAAAAAACTATATGGGACTTTTTAATCAGCAAAATTCATTTTTTCATATAATCATACTCTATTTACTCCAGTAAAAATTATATGCATGCATTACTACATTTTATCCCCTACTCACTGAAGAGTTACTATTCTACAGAGAAGAGTACGTTGAATTTTATTTATGCAATCAACACTTCTTTTTTAGAATACAAAATATGTAAGCTAGGAAAAAACCAGCAGCTTAACCTACATAACCAAGGCTATATTTGTAATATTAAGAAAATCAATTATCTTTTTTTAATACTTTATTTGTTCAGTCTGCTAGTTAAGGCATAAGTTAACACAAAATATAGAAGTCCACCCTACTAAGGGCAGAACCCTTTGAAACTTACAATGCATGACTCAAAGTATCTGGTTTTACACAGTGGTCAAAATTCAGTATGTAGACAGTGTGTTTGTTTTAAACAAGAGAAAGCAGGGCATTCACATGACAGCATTGTTTTGGTAGTCCGCTAGGTCAAGAATCACTTATTTGAAGTACAAAAACCAAAGAAGAACAACCAAAAATATTCTTGTAACTTAAAAAATAATGTCCTTTTGATCACTCACAGTCTGCAGAGCAAAACTCAGCTCCTGAACATCCATAATAGCACAGATTGAATGTCTTTATCTAATCCCAAATGGGAACTAGCTTTATGCTGGAAAACAGAGTTGTGGAACCAGGTCTGATCTGATGCCTAAGTAGCGTTGTGTGAGTGCAGCTGAAGAATTGATTCCTTCAATACTTACAGGAAGATATATTATTAAATTACTGGAAGTATATTTTTATCTTATTTTTCCTAATTCCTTTCTGAGGTAGAAAAATAAGAATACTTAAATACATCAGAGACACTTCTCTCCTCAAGGCAGTATTAACTTTCTATCTGAATTCATTACTATGTATGTATTTCCTTGTAGAAAAATGTTACTTACAACAAGCCACAGAAATTCTGTCCCAATCGCACAGTAAATCCAGGGCTATAATAATTTCCTTTATTTTCTATTATATTCCTTTTAATACAGCAAAATGTCAGTGTATGTACTACATTGTATTTCCAACATGAGTTTGCTATAACCTCAAGAATATCGATACTGTGAAAAGAAAAATAGTTCAGTGGACAAAGCCCGTATGCTCTTGTTACTGCAACCGCACACATATTTTAATTTTCAGCTATCAAACTCCCTCTGAATATAGACTTACCACTGAAAGGGAA
The DNA here is from genome assembly GCF_963264785.1 of Psittacula echo. NCBI lineage: Eukaryota > Metazoa > Chordata > Aves > Psittaciformes > Psittacidae > Psittacula > Psittacula echo. The sequence goes on from NC_137743.1 coordinate 51,710,138, forward strand.
TTTGTGAGATATCCCAAGGAATCAGCTCTGATCTGATTCCACCATTGCTGCCAGAGGCATGAGAATATAGTAAATATAAAAATCAGTCCTCAGGTAGCATTCAGAATTAGTAGCGAAGCAAGACAGAAATAAAAGCAAGGGAATGTATTTGGCTACTTGGGTTTTCCAAGCTCTGAATAAATTTTTATTTCCCCCATTTATATATTCACAGGGGGAACAGAGGAGGGAAGTATATCTGCCTTCCATTTCACCAATATATTCAAGAGCATGCCCTGTACATGAGTAATTTTAAGCATGTTCTGGAATACCTTCTGCAAATTATTCCAAACTTTATGAACCTTTATTTTGCAGTAAGTTAAAAATCCACCATACACTATTAGACCAGAGTGGAAACTCTGAATGAGAGCGGAAATCTCACCCTATCACGATTAAATGTCATTTCATACAATTTTTTTACGTGAATTTCATGAGGCTTTCCAGAGTGATTTTACTTTTAAAGTTATATATAAAGATAGCTTTTAGCTCCTTCAGAGGCACTAATTATAGACAAGTGCTCTTCTGGGAAGGCCAGCAAGCCACAAAGACTGACCTCGACTTCTGAGTTGCTAGCAGAGCCAGAAGTCTAGCCAGATAGGACCACTGAAGAGACCAGCTGGGAAGACAAGCTGACACCCAGAGGCCACTGCTTCAAGAACTCATTCCCAAGCTGGGCATCTGTACCCTGCTGCTGCCAAAATCACCCTCTGAGAGGACACAGTAGTCAGCTCCAAGGATGAAGCAGATGGAAGAGGAGCACAGACCAAGTGCAGCCTGCCAGCAGCAGAAACACTTGCTGCCTGGGGAATGATATCATTGTGCTTGCATATGCATACACCACTGTGCCCTAAAACTGTGTTTCAACTTTCAAAGTTCAAGTACTGCCAAACACAGTTATGAGCTTGTGTCTCTAATGACAGAACTCATCTTACTAGGAGCAGTGAAAATTAATGGTTTACTTATGGCATGATGCCATGCTTACAAGGATATTTTTAGAGTGCAGAGACTGAAAATTTGAACTATTTAATTTTCTTAAATTAGTTTCATACAATCATAGAATGGTTTGGGTTGGAAAGGACCTTAATGATTCTCTATTTCCAACCCCCAGTGCCATGGGCAGAGACACCTTCCACTAGACCAGATTACTCAAAGCCTCATCCAACCTGGCCTTGAACACTTCCAGGGATGGCGCAGCCACAGCTTCTCCGGGCAACCTATGCCAATGTCTCACCAGTCTCAGCAAAAAACTTCTTCCTTAGATCTAATCTAAGTCTACCCTCCTCAAGTTTAAAACCATTCCCCCTTGTCCTATCATTACATGTGATAGGACACATCCTAGCCTATATTTACACCCTTGTAAAAATTCCCTCTCCAGCTTTCCTGTAGGTCCCCTTTAGGTAACAGAAGCTGCTCCTAAGGTCCCCCTGGAGCCTCCTGTCCTGGGTTCAGCAGCAGCAGTCAGCTTTTCTCCTTCTTAGTAGCTGGTGCAGCACTGTGGTTTTGACTTTCAGCCTGGGAACAGCGCTGATAAAGCCAATGTTTGTAGTTACTGGTCAGAATGTTTAGTCTGACCAAGGACTTTCTGAGCCTCATGCTCTGCCAGGGTGGTTTTCTTCAGGCTGAACAAGACCAACTCTCTCAGCTTGTCTCAACAGAAAAAGTGCTTGAGCCTTCTGATCATCTTCATGGCCCTCCTCTGGACTCGCTCAAATAGGTCCATGTCCTTCTTGTGTTGGGGACCCCTGAGCTGAATGCAGTACTCCAAGAAGGGTCTCACAAGAGCAGAATAGAAGAGAATCAGCTTCCTTAGACAGTCACGAACCTGACCTTCTCCTACAGCAGATGGTTCTTCATTTTTCCAGTCCCTGCATTTGTCTTCTGCAACTTGGGAGTTGTGGATGGAGCGCTTGCTGGTGAAGACCAAGGCAAAAAAGTTGCTGAGTATCTCAGCCTTCTCCATGTTCTGGGTAACTAGGTCTCCTGTTTCCTTCCACAGAGGGATCACATTTTCCCTAGTCTTCCTTTTATCAACAACGTACCTATAGAAGCTTTTCTTGTTACCCTTGACATCCCTGGCCAGATTTAATTCTATCAGGGCTTTAGCTTTCCTAACTGGTCTTTGGCTGCTTGAACAATTTCTCCGTATTCCTCCCAGACTACCCATCCTTGCTTCCACCCTCTGTAGGCTTCCTTTTTGTGTTGGAGTTCTTCCAGGAGTTCCTTGTGCATCTACAGAGGCCTTCTGGCATTCTTGCCTGACTTCCTCTTTGTCGGGATGCATCATTCCTGAGCTTGGAGGAAGTGATCCTTGAATATTAACTAGCTTTTTTGGGCCCGTTTTCCCTCCAGGGCGCTATGCCATGGTACTCTACTCAGCAGATCCCTGAAGAGGACAAAGTCTGCTCTCCTGAAGTCCAGGGTAGCAAGCTTGGTGTTCTCACTGCTCTAAGAGCAAGCCTGTGACTGAAGATGCTCTTCCCCTTCTCTGACATATGGGCCCATCAGCTCCCAGCAGACCAGTTTTCTCAAAGTGAGTCCCATGGCCTAAGTAGCCAAAACCCCATCTATGGCACCAGTCCTTTAACCACTTGTTGATTCACCAGATTTTACTGGCTCCTTCAAACCCCCTTCCCTTTGACCAGAAGCACTGATGAAAGAACTACATGTGCTCCAGAGTCCCTTACTGCTGCTCCTAGGGTTCTGTAATCCTTTTAGATACTCGTCAGGCTGCTCCTGGCTGTATCACTGGTCCCCACGTGAAACAAAAGCCACAGATATAGTAATCAGTGGATTGTAGGAGGCTTGGTAGTCTCTCAGTGACATCCCTGATACAAACCCCTGGTGAGCAGAACACCTCTCTAGAGAGTGTATCAGATCAGCAAATGGATGCATCCCTACCTCTCAGAAGAGAGTCACCTACTACCCTTTGCCTTTTCTTAGTGACGCTGGTTGTTATACAGAGTCACAGAATCAGCTGCATTACTCAGCTCCAGCTTCTCTCCTGATGTGATGGGTCTTTAGTCTAAAGAGCAGTGAAGCAATTCTTGAAGGACACCTCAGGCTTCAGGTGAAGTCTCTTCCTCTCTGGGTCCTTGCTGTTGCAATATTCAACTCTTCTGCATTACTGACCCTCCTCCCTTATGTGTGTTGCCAGTGGGGAAGGTTTTGGCTGCTTGGCTATGGGCTGTGGGTCCACTACAGACTGCGTTTGGAATCAACTATCTAACTCCCTCTCAGCCTCCCTAATATTACCTAGTCTTCTTACCACCTCCTGCAGCTCAGCCACTTGCTGCAGGAGGTCCTCCACCTGGGCACACCTTCTGCAGAGGCAGGTCTGCTGCCTGTCCCTGCTCCAGGAGAAAGGTCTGGGAAATTCCTGCAGTCTGAAGTTTGCACTACAGCCTCTCTCTGCAGCAGCTCCATCTGGGTGGAGGCATCAGCCACCACCACAGCAGCTGGTGCTGAGCCCCAGAGAAGCTCCCACCATTCTATCTTGAGGGTCAGGTAGGATGAGTGCCCCTGACCCATGTAGATGGCTGCAGAATGGTGTCTGGTTGCTCGGTTGTGCGTACTTCAAGTCTCTCCACTCGGCCCCCTCATTTTAAGCGCCCTCCTGTACAAACCACTGACTGGTTGCTGCACGCCACCCTGTTTGCCTGCTGTGCTCAAAGCGCTCCCCAGGACTGCCCTTTGTGGGAGTGGGGGGTGGCCGCCACAACTCCTGGCCTGGCGTCCGCCAAATCAGCCTCTCTCATTTGCAGAGCCCATTGTGAGACTTTGTGTGAATGCCTTCAAATGCATGCTTTGCTACTCATGGAGAACAAAATCACAGCCAGCAGTCTGGCATTCATGCGAAAACCAGAGTCAAAAAACAAACATTAATTGAAGACTCAAATGTCAGCTTCAAACTTCCAAAGGGCTATTTATTAACACTGAGGTAAATGAAAGCCTGAATAAAATTTTCCAAAAAGCACAGAAAAACAGTCCTCAATTGTATATTCATTCAAGCCTTCTGACAGTAAGGAATCTAACTGGTGTATTATTTAGTGCTTTGCCCATTCTAGTTTTAAGTACCTCAAACAATGAGGCCTCTAAAGATTTCTTTGGAAGACTGCAGTCTCAGAATCTGGGATTTTAAATGATCAACAGCTTTTGTTTCATTTTTATTTTTTTCTATTTTTACTGAGTTACACGCGTCACACCACTTTTCCCTACCCTCAGTTTTTATTCTCTGAATTTTCACTGTCCTTCAGCTATTTGAGTATCATAAGTGTTTTCTTATTCAGTATGTTTTATAATATGCTAACATTAATACTGTTATATGTATTAATATACATAATATTAATAATCAGAGGCCTTGATTACCCTGTACTGCCCAAGCTTGTTAGTTGCAGGTGTTGGCTTTGCTGACTAAACATCTCAAGAATTTGGCACAGCTAACACTAACTGTCCAGAGAAAGTCTAGCAGAAGACATTTGATAGAGGAAACTGAACACAACTAAGGATCAGACAGAAGCACAAGAGGTAGTACTGGAATTGCAAAGCAGAGCATAAGATTATAACTTTACCCTCCTCATTTACAAATAAATATGTGTGCAAATTAGGTTTCAGAGGCAGTAAAAAAAGAAAAGCAGAGGCACTGACCCTTTTTTCTAGCCACCGCTGTCCACTCCCTGATAAAGCACTGAACAAAAATTCAGTGAAATAATTATGCAAATAGAGAACTCCGGCAGTTAAAAAAGGTAGTTTGAGCAGAGAGGAAGATCCTGCCCCAGAGAGTATCTATGGTTCTAGCCTCCAGAGTGCTCACAAAATCTCATGTGGCCAGAGGGCACCCATGGTTGTTTGGTGTTTTAACCAATTATGCTAATGCAGCTTGTATAGAACACATGCCATTGGGCTTCAGGGTACTTTTCATTCATGTGGTACTCAAACAGTCCCACTGCACCTGAATATTGGGCCAAAATTTCAAATTAAACTTTGCTAAAGAGACATGGAATTATAGGTTTGTAGTGAAAAGAAAATTAAAATGAGGCTCGCCAATTCTTTCCTGGAGAAAGGAAATGCTTTAATAGGGCTTAATCAATATTTATTGCCCCCAGTAACACTTAACAGATATGTAAATACGTCAAACGAGAGTAAGGCTATTTAACCGGACAAAATTGCAGGATCAGCCCCTGAAGTTTAGGCAGCCAAACACGTCTCTAAAAAATAACTCCACTTATAGTAGTTAAATTGTCATTCCTGAAGACAGTTCATGAATAAAAACACAGCTCTGCAGGAGCAACTGCAAAGAGAAGCCTACAAAGATATCTGCTGGTCAAGCCTTTGAAAAATAAAATTTTTACACAGAGAGAAGAATAGCTGTTTCCATAAATACCCTCCCACACTTCTCAACATCTTCTCTTCAAATATGGCAAAGCAATGCCTGGAACAGGTTCTTCAGTAAAGAGGTTGGACTCTGAATCCTGTGAGGAATAACGTCATTAATTCTGTGACATAGTTTGCTGGGATTTTCTCTTTGCCTTTTTAATCTTATATATTTTGGACCATGTTAAATTATTTCAGATAATGTGCCCGTGTAATATGTTTTAAACTAAATAGAATCTCACATAGATTGAACTTATTAACTGTATAAATGGTAAATATGGGAAGAAACAAACTAATGGGAATTACATTTCAAACGAGAACTTTCTTCAAAAACACAGAACAGATTGATTTTGAGTTTATGAACACATCATGAATAACCTGATGAAAGAAAGAAAATTGGGTTTGTAGATGGAAAATAACATTTAAAGGGGAAGAATTTGGAAAAAAATGGGTTATGCATTAAAATTTCTTCAAATTTTAAGACTATGTCTGAAATAATCTAAACAGTTTAATAGCAGTAATCCTACTAAATATAATTCAACATGCAGGCATAAATACAAGTTCTAATCAGGACTCCCTCTCCAGATGAGGCAATACTGACAGTGCTGATGGCCCAAGCCGCAGGGTAATCACAGCCAATGGAAGACAGCAAGTTCCAAACTGTCTCTTTTCCACTTACAAAAGGGTAAGAGAGACTGATGCAGAAAATCATATAGGAAGAATAAGAAAGAGAAAAACATAGTCCTCTGTACTCAAATAAAATGACCAAGACAGGAAACTTTATAAAGCTTTTTTCTCCAGTTGAATGAGAAACACAGCTGGGTATATTATACATGCAAGAAATAAGGGCTGAACAAAATTTTGACAAGTGGGTTGATGGAATAAGATTGGATTTCCACAAAGCGTTCAGAACAGATGAGATTTTGGATGAGCTTGCAGAACAGCCTGATCTTTAAAAGCCTTGTCAGAATGCCCAACTGGGATGCTCACCCACTGAAAAACAACTTCACAGGATATGGTACTAAAGACACTGAGAACAAGATCGTTCAAAAAAAATTTTCATTAATTTAGCCAGAATAAAGTTAATAATCCATGATGTAAATGTTTCTTTCTTTTGCTAGCTTGATAAAAATGCTAAATTCTCCCCTATAAAAACCTTACAGTTAGAGGCTGACAGAGATTAGCTTACTCTTCATCAAAGTCATTAAAGAAATAATTAACCAACAATGGCTGGTAAGTTACCTTGACAACAAAGAATTATTAATATGAGATTGCCCAAGGGAGAGTGAGCCAGGGATTTCCAAACTGTGGTGTTAATCAAACTACTTCAAAGCAACACAAAGACTTGGTGCTGGCAGGCGATCACTGCCTCTGGTGGATTCATGCAGCTTGACATGGAGCTGGGAGCTACTGCAGCCTCTGGCAATAAGGGTAATTTAGTGATGTACTTCTGTACAGCAAAAGGTCAAAACTATTTTTTAAGCAATAAAAAGGAAACAGAATATTGGAAGTACCTGAACTGCAGGACCATTAATAACATGCCAATCATGAATAGAAATTAATATGAGCTTGTATGCACAAAAGGTGTTTTGGCAAAGCTTATGAAAAAGATGCAGCTACAGAACGCTTCCGATATATCTGCACATGCTAAAAGCATCCTATATTCAATCTGTATAAACTTAAAGATAACACAAGATGTACTGGGGGCAGCTAATTTGAGAGACCTCACATGTGCCCTTCACCCTTCATAATATTTCATTTCAGTATGGCTGAACATGACAGTCATGCAATCAACTTCCAAAAGGTAAACTTTACACCTTCCACACTTCTTTATATCTCTTTCTCATTTCTAAGTTCATAGAGAAGTAACTAAAGGGCAAAGCATAACATTACTGTTCCATTCTCTTAAAGACAGTTTCTAAGCTGGTATATTATTTCTTGAAGGTAAGAACTGAGAATGTTTTGCTTCTCCAAACCCACATTTGGGAATCGGCAGGAAAAGCGTCCTTCCCAAAGGGCCCTTGTCAGTGAAATTTAGTAATAGGGCCCAAGGCTGTTCATGCTAGCAGACCAGTTACTGTTTTAGCAAATAAGAGCTTGCTGAGAGGGCAAGGGATCTCAGAGCCCTTCAGATGAGACTCTGAATTAGATTATGCATAAACCAGCATAGACAACAAAACTCAAAATCCTGCTGCTCCCCAGTGAGTGTTTTGTTGGTGCAGGATAGTGTGCAGGATAGCTAATTTTTTCATCATACTGGAAATGGCCTTGATCATCCAAAATCGCCCTGTTCTCACTACAGCATACCTCAGTTACTGACAAAGACCAAAAGTATCTCTTCTTCCTAAGCCAAGACAGGCACAGACATTTCCCTGTGCAGAAAAAATAGACCAGCGCTCAGAACTACAGTGAATGCAATTGGCATTTCCCAAACTTTGCCACTGCTATGACAGAATCTGTGTTGTGAGAGGTTGTCTTCAAGGAGGAAAGTGGAAATCCCTATCCATCTCTTAGAGGATTTCAATCTGCAGTTACAACTTTTTAATACAGCACAAATAAGGAAAACAAACATCCCCATCCATGTTCCTTGGGGAATCTTGACCTACCCACTTTTCCTGAGAATCTCCCTACTTTTTGTTTTCCATCAGCCTCACACCTTGCTCTTCAGAAACTCTTCCAAGCCTGCACGAGTTCCCTCTGTAAGGACTGCTCACTCCACACTGCATTCCTGACCAAGCTGCAGCAGCCCAGACTGCCAACAGGCTAAACAAGCCCATTCTAGCCTTACAATACCCATGCTTGATCAACTCGGAGCTTCAACCACTTGCATCCTCACTCAATCTATCTCAGGTCAAGACTAAATTTGGAATAAAAGGGTTATAATCAAGATTATATTCTGAGTCTCACTAAGGTTTTCAGTTTTAGCTAACAGCTTCAACAGTGATACAAATGAGATTCTTAACTGTGTCTAAAGTAAATCAGAAACACAGGGAGACCCATCATAAGCCCAAAACCTGTGTTTCTAAATTATTGAACTATCTTTGGAAATAGCACCTAAAATTACAGCTAAATGACTGCAGGAAAATTCTGATATCTGTGATAAAATGCCAAGAAATTTTGAGATGTTGCTTACACCAGAGTCAAATCTGTTAGCAAAATCTGGAACTTGATCTAGTAGTGCATATTTTACACGCTCTGAGAATTATCAGCTGCTTGAGATTTCTGAGACTATTGAAATGGGACAGATTGAATACATCAGCTGGATTCAGTCCATTTAACCAAGCATGAAATGCTGCACAGCCCAATACCTATCAGAGTTCTGTTATCCTCCCAGATGAACTTTTTCACAACAGATGTCTAATAGGCATAAATATAATAAGCATGCAGTAACTCCACAAGCCTATGATAGCACAACCTTTTATTTTTTTCACATAGAAGATTCTTAAGGAAATGAAATACACAAAATCAGCTATGAATCAGCGCAACCACTTGCTAGTACTTCCTGGACATAACATCGCATCTAAAGCACTCAATCCTGGGAAATAAAATAAATAATTAAGTCAGAAAAAGTTGACCAAAGATCACATGCTCAGATTTATCTGTAGTCATTTTATTCTTCCTCTGATGTAATATAGTCACAGAAAAACTCTCTCATGTCAAATTCCTAAGATGGACTTTTTTGTTGGGCACAGCTACTGACCTGTAGCATCTGAAGATAGCCTTCTTGTGGATCACACAGCAGCGATGATATTCGGTGATTGTTCCTCATGCATCTCTGACTGTTGTCCCTTGAGAGAGGGAAAATTTGCCGGATAACTGTCATCCTCCCCAGAGCACTATGTACCAACTCTAATATTTCATTATCAGTGATTTCCTGTAAAGGGAGACACAGTTTTTTTTAAAAAAAACATGTATTTGTCCAGACATTTTATATATTCTTTTCAGTATTGGATAAATATTTTTAAAAAGACAATAAAAGAAAAAAGTTACAGATGCACATGCTTTGTCTATGCCAAATGTTCTTATTTTGTGTTTTGTAACACCAATGGTATTATTTTACACATCATCTGAAACAAAAGAAAACAGCTTAACAAAGTACTGTCTATCTTGGTAATAATAACATACTGCAGATATAGTTCCTCATTACAAAAAAGGTGGTCTCAATAGGCTTCCAAGTTAAAAACAGCCTTGAAAGTAAATTTATATAGAAAAAGTTTTGGTTTAACAGAACAGAACCTCACTACATACTCAAAACAAAATGACAAATGGAAAACGTAACTACCTTTAGGAAATACATCCCGTACACCTGAGAACAGTATTACAAGCAAGTACTTTTCTCATAAGAACAGTAGATAATTTCTACAGACTAATCCGGATAATGACTCAAGGAAGTCTTTTGAGGTTATCTATATTAGGAAATAAAAAAAAAGGAGAAACTTCATGGAAGGGATTGGCACATTTAGGAATGCAAGCTTCTGCACCAAGAATAATTTTGGATAAGATAAAAGGAGATCTCAAGGACAGGCTGCTCTTCTTTCCAGGCTTTGGACTCTCTAAAGCTTCTTTGCAGACCTTTCCATAGCCCAGACTCCTAATCCATCCAGGAAGAGAGTTTGCATCTACTGCCCTTACATTGCAACCGAAATCAACTCAACTATGTGCTCTATGTATCTTGAAAAGGCCACAAAACCAGAACCTCTTGTTTTACACCATGGTAAATAGTTTGAAAATCACGGGCTTAGCTGATCCTGAAATCATAGCAGTGGTAGAGCTTCTGATCGTTATTTCCTGCCAAGAGTTCACTATGGGGAAGGACAGGCAGTGATACCACCAACTGTATTTGTTTCCACAGGTGCCTCCTCCACAGGGAGCATCTTTGCATCCCAGCTCCTTACCAGTGCCACCAGCAGCATCTGCAAGTCATATCAGCACATCTCCAGCACATGTTGGCTGCACTGGCTGCACAGCTGGGCCAACTCATTCTCCAGCCTGCACAAGACTGCTCTCAGTCCCTTGCAGGGTAGGAGGAGGCTGCAAAAAATGAATGTGGCTGTACTTGGTCAACAGGGCTCACACCTTTCGAGGTGTCATCAACAGAAGTGACCCTGGCCCTACACTCTTAACATTCAAGAACAAAAATAAAAATATTTTCTTGCCATTTTCTCTGTCAAGCTGTGAGTGAAATGACCATGGGGTTATTATAATTACTTGTTACGGTTGACTAGTACTGTGGATTTGGCTCACTTTAGTTCTTTGCTGATTTCCCATCATTTTTAGGAACATGAATTTTTAACTTTGCAGAAGGTGAAATTCATTGCATTAACAACAGACCAACTGGTGCAGCATGAAAACAGAAAATAAATATATCCTTACAGAAGCCAAAGATTTTGATGCTTAATAGAAAATGCTGTGAGGCATTTGTAGCCTTGCAAGAAGGCACCAAAGCAGATCCACAGACCCTCTAGACTGCTACCTTGGATTTCTTTCTGAGGGACTGAAGGATATTAAAGCCACACAGTGTGTCTAAGCTGCAGTCTGAAGGAAAGACAATTTTATGGGATAGCTTTAAATCATAACCTCTTAGGCTGCATCCCTTGGCAGGCAAATTCAGACTGAGTGGTTTCACACAGAAAAATAAAAAGATCACGAATCATCCAAACCTTCAGTTCACCTCACACCACACATTTTGTGTGCTCCCCAAGTGGTGCACAGCCTTTCAAAGGCATATCATGACCTGTGTGAAAATGCTTGACCTGAAACTTGTAAGCCTATATGTGCTTCTTCCGTGGGATTCCAGAAGTGAGGTAGTGGAGGAGGACAGTTATGTTAGATACATTAACCCTGCTTCTTCCCAGTTACCTACAGGCACCAAGTGAGTCCTGAGTGTCAAACCCTAGTTACTATACAGCTGGAGAAGAAAAACAGAAGCCTCTAGAAGGAAATTCAGAACCTAAATTGGGCTAAATCTGACTCTGAAAGTGACACCTTTTTCCGTGTGGACAGCTTACAGTAGTTAAATCTTTCAATGCCTCAATTCAGTATATCATGCCAAAGGCAACAAAGCTCCTGGCTTTTTTCCAGCTAATGGACATTCATACCAACAAACTATCCATTCCTTTTACAAATTAGATTCCTTTTTACAAATGTAAAAGCATAGGAAAAAAAAGTTCTTTGAAGAGCTAAGATCGAAAGGTCTATGTCTGCATTTTTAAACTGGTGCTCTAAAACCCTAAGGCAACTACGGGCCTTTCCATGCCAGTTCACAAGGTGGTACAGCCACAGGCAGCATCACAGGGCACCTATGGAAGGTCCAGGAGCAGAAAAGCGTGGCTGAGTGCCTGAAATGCAGGTCACCACCAACCCACACAAGAGCAGCCCAGCTACAGCTTCCCTGGCCTGGGGAGTGCACCTCTTTCTCTTGCCTAGCATTGGCAGTTCCTGCAGACTTGCTTCCAGGAAGCTCACAGTCATAGAATCATAGAATAGTTATGGTTGGAAAAGACCTTAAGATCATCCAGTTCCAACCCCCCTGCCATGGGCAGGGACACCTCACACTAAACCATGTCACCCAAGGCTCTGTCCAGCCTGGCCTTGAACACTGCCAAACACAGTCCTGGCTTAGTAGCACATGAAACCTTAAATGTCAGAAAGGTCACCTGCATTCTGACTGTGATAAATATGGGGGGGTAGGGGGAGAGGGGGAAACCAAAACACCAACCCACGAAAACCAAATAAGGGTATGTGAAGCTGGCTGTTACTTTTACACCCCTCAGAATAATAGCATATATCCAAAAAATAGTTCTTGGAGTCACAAGGGAAAAAACATTTCACAGTGATCTTACAATTAAAGTCTATTCTTCTAGTTGTATTTTTTAAAGTAATGCATTTTGTTTCCTGCACGTTATATGAAAATATTCTTTACACTGTGAAACTGACAACTAAGTAAATAATTTGATTTGGTCCAAGAGGGTTTTGTTTTTCTTTTCCAAACAAACTTACCCCAAATTTCCAATCTTGTCCTTGGATCATTACACAGCACAAGACTGCACACAGTAATTGCCATTGATATCATGTGTGAATGCTCTATTCTAAGCAGAGCTTATCAGCTCGTATGGCCAGGCTAGCACTCCTTCCAAAATTCCCTATCACATGCCCTCCTTTTGGCTTTCATGATCGCATGATGTTGCTACTGCAATGTAGGGTAAATCTTGACTTAATATAGATGCTTCTGCTTATTTCAGCAATATGCTTTAAGGAAGGCTAAAGAGCCTAACTCTCTATTGCTTTGCACCTTTAATAGCAGTCCACACTCAGATCTGTAAGTATTGAATTTCTTGCAAGAGGTTGGAGGGAGAGAACTTTACCCAGGAATGAAAGAGGTTTTCTTACTTAAGTTCTCTTATTTTGGATTTTTCCTCTTGTAAGGGAAAGAATTTAGCTATTCCCAATGTTTTAGGGAGCACTTAAATATTTTGGTACGTAGACATAAGTGTAAGACTGACTATTCACCCAGGCTAGTAGTAGTTCTCACTACCCAATTCAACACTGAAGGGGTATTCCTTTAAACACTGTATTTTTTGTTCATGTGGCTTACTAAAGGCAAAGATTACTCTTCAAGAAGTTGTGGCATTCATTTATCTATTTATGTGCACACAGATATTGGTCATTTGGGGAATTCATTTATCTCTTTATTTATCTGTACACAAAGAACTTCAGTTAGCTTGCAATACCTAGCCATATTGATCAGGGGAATATTTAAATCTGCTCTAGTTGTGCTCAACTATCACAACACAAATTGCAAAATGAGACAATTATGTTTCACATTACAACCTCTATGTTCCTAGAGGTAATAACAGAAAATTATAAATTTTAATGGCATTAAAAATCATTTAAAGAACCAAAACAGATTTCCAGAAAGTACATCCATGAGAAAAATGGAGTATTAAACTGAATAGCAATGAGGACAAGGATGCTCGTGGAGATAAGTTACAAATTTATGCGGAACTTTTGCATTAGGATCAATATTGTTTGTTGGGTTATTCTAATTCCCCTCAATGCACTATGTACATCTATTAAAGGGCAGTTGTTAATTTGCTGAAAATCCAGAAAACATGCTTCAATTAGCTTTTTTTAAAAAAATATTAGCGACAGCTCACCCTGTGGATAAATTTATTCAACTTTAACATGCTGGCTTTACTGCAGCTCACATGGACAAACGCGCACGCACACACACACACACGCACACATATATATATAAAGGTTAATCCTTTAAAGCAAGAGCACAATCCATTTCTCATAGCGCAGAAAATATTCTAATAAAAGTCTGCATGACCACCTGTCCAACTCCCATCCTCATCTTCCTCCCACACATCCAACACTACCTCACTTCTCTTCCTTTTACCTGATATTCCTAAAAATCTCTACAGGGATGTATTTATAATTCAATTGAATTAGCTCTGTTTCTAGATATAAGGACTCTGTACTGGGTCTCTAAAAGTCTTTCTCAGATAGTACTGAGTGCCTATACAGTAAAAGATCCTCTGATTTATCAAAATATTATTCCATACTAAAAAGTAATTATCTCATTAATAAAATAAAAAAGGAATAAAAGCACATGAAATTATAGTTATGAAAAGCTGCACAAAAAAAACCAAAAAAGCCCAACAAAACAGCAGTAACTTTAATGTGGATTTCACTGATAAAACAAATCATCAAAGCTGTATTAACCTTGCTCCCAGCTTACTGACACTGTTTCTGTGTAATTTACTTAGACAGTAAGGAACTAATGTAATGAAATTTTCACTAGTTCACTACTCCAATGGCTCCAGTTTGAGAGTTGGAAGTTAATATTGTTTGAATTTCATATTTGTTATTTCATATGGTACAGAATGTGGTTAAAAAAAACAAACAGGGTAATAAATAATTTTATGGCAATAACAAATACCCCTTTGTATATAATTTGATGAGAGTTAATCTGAATCAATGAGAATCAGTTCAATGGAAAAGCAATAAATGAAAAGCTGTAGGCAAGTATAAGCTCTAACCTTCAGTTTTCAGACTTTTTTTTCACACCTTATAAGTAAATCTATATTTATAGCACTGAAAGTGACAGTAATTCATTCCTAGGCATCTTTTTATCAAGACTGCATACAATTACAATATACTCCTCCATTTCAAATGACTGATATCAAGAAACATGATGCTTGGTTCTTTCCTGGCTAAGTCAAAATGCTGGGGCTACCCCAAGACTGGATTTGGCTAACAGAATTTAATCAAATGCAGTAAGTCTAGCCTGATCACTAGTAGACAGAGAAGGATGGATCTCCACACTGATTGGAAATCAATTGAGTCACAGTTCCGATAAATTCCATGTTTGTCAGCAAAAGTACTGAAGAAATGATTCAATCAGAAGTGTATTCACTGACTTTGTATAAACTATCACTGTTGCACCTATATTAAAAAAAGATATGTCAAAAGACTTACAACAGAAGGTGCAGATCAGAAAATACTCAGTGGAGCTTATAAAACAGTTGTGGTTGTCTTTCCAAACTGAGACCTAGAAATATTTAGCAGACTTACATAATGTAAGATAGTGAAAAACAAAGAATAAAAAACAGCGGCAGAACCAGGTGCGAAGGCAGAGATGATGAGATGGAGGAAAGTAACCAAGGAAGTTGTTCCTATTCATTATCATATTTAGATCATAAACCATTTCCCATTACTGAAGCTAATTTTTACTGCAGATGATTAAACTGCATTTCCTTTGTCTTTCCAGAGTGAACATGGGATCATATTCTTCTTTTAATTATACCTATTTTAATACTATACCCTTTCTCCATCTTTTGAGTTTTGTAGGAAGCAAACCTAATTTTTTCAACCTTTCCTCATGGATTGTATTTTACTGAGCATCCATCATACTAAGTATTCTCCTCTGGATTTTCAAAGCTATTCTGCATTCTCTTGTTTTAAGTCTTGCCCCAAAATTTCAATCCTGTTCCAACAAGGCCAAGCTAATGTCAAGCAGAGCAAAATAATTGCCTAACTTACCTTACAAAGAATGTTTATAGCAATATATGTTTTGCAGGGCTACAACAGTATTGACTGATATTGTTTGTTATCCACGAGGATTCTAAGTTGCTCCTGTAGAGGCTTACCAGCTAAACCTCATTTTGTAGCCATACCTGAGTACTTCATACTTCTCTATATTGATTCTCATCTGGCAGAGTGCCTCAATTTTATCTAAATAAATTGGAACTACTACAGTATGTTTTAACAGTCTGGTTACAACTAATATTTTCTATAAAGCCAGCATCAAGTAAGTCAGAAAAAACATTAAAACCTCATTTTAACATTAAGTAATCTTACACTTTCTTTTATCTTCTGCTATATCTAAACTTTTCTTGTTACTTTTTATTACCCCTGGTATGAGTAATTTTGCACCTCAGCCTCATTTTATAATTTACTTCGTTACACTTTTGCACTTCTCCTTAGCCTTTTTTTACATCACTTTTTCTTTAGAATTCCTCTCTGATTTCAAGATCTGAAAAGATAACCAATTGGAACCATAATGATACCTTATTATGCCTTCATCTTCACAGAACTTCACAGGATTTATTTTTTTTTTTTGTCATCCTTTACTCATCCTATTATCTTTCCAAAAGCAGTACTAGTTCTCTAAACTTGTGAAGTTGGACAATCTTTTTATTGATGCCCATTATCCCTATTTTCCTTTTCTCACTCCTTCCTCTTCTTCAAACAGTGCATGCTACCATCTTTCAACCACTTTCACACCAATTATTTCCTGACTTCCTTAGCCCCATTCTTCCTTAGACATAATGAAATCTGAACTGCCTTAACTTTTTAAGCATGTAGGAATAACACTGTCAATCACAGGAAATTTTGAAGCCTTGTCTGTGTCCTAACATTACTTTTTCAACTGCCAGGGAAATTAAAATCCTCCATTATTCCAATTTCTTGTTTCTGGGGAGTTTCTGTCAAAAGCGCACTTTCAAAAAAAGTCTTCCTCAGAGCATGTCTTTTGTGTATTTCCACATGGCTATTAAATAAATTTGACCCTCACCCCTCCTTAGCTTCACAGCAAGTATGTATGGTTTGGATGTGCAATGCTACATTGTACTCTCTTCATCCCTACCTGTCCTTCGTGAAAAATTACCTCCTACCTCGACCAGTAGCCTCATGCTTTATCTTGCCATGTCTTACAACTTTCAATTAAACTTCTGAATAGCAATGAAGGTTTTTTGAAAAACAAATTAAAGGATGCATGCAATAATGGTGAAATAACTCATTTTAGTTATCAGTCAAATTCAGTACCCATTCCACTTCCATGAAGAGTAGCTGATTACTTCGTGTACTTTACTGATTTACATGTAAAAATAACGAATGTTTAGAAACTTGGAATTATAATTAAATATCTTGATATGAGGGAATAAAATACTACTTTTAATTTCATTATTTCTTTCTGGTCTGAATTCTGGTTTTATAGAACAAGTAATTTCTTTTATGTTTTGCCTCCCCTTGCAATGGATAAAATTTCAAAACCCTGAAGTGTCCAACAAAAAAGGAAACGTGGTTTATAGTACTATTTATACCCTCAGACTTACTGCTGCTGCTAATAAAAAAAGCAGACACAGCCTCCTAGAGCATTGCTCCTAGTACAATCACATACAAATTCAGTTTCAAGTATTGCTCTTGTGCCTCTCCCATAGACATATGCCATGGGCAATGCACAGCATTTTCTCTGAACAGGAAGAAAAAGAGAAAGGGAGAATGAAAACCGTAAGGAGGAACAGGCAGAGATGCTTGATGTCAGGTACCAAAACCAAAGAAATGTAAGAGAAGAATAAAAATCATAGAATCATAGAATCAGGCAGGTTGGAAAAGAACTTTAAGATCATGATAGAGCTATTATCCTAGGAGTGCCAAAATCACCACTAAACCTCATTTACACAGTTTTGAACACTTCAGGGGTGGTGATTCCACCATTTCCCCGGGCAGCCCGTTCCAATACCTGATCACCCTCTCTGCGAAGATTTTCCTAATATCCAGTCTAAGCCTCCCCTGCTGCAGCTTGAGGCCATTTCCTCTTGTCCTCTGACTGGTTACTTGGGAGAAGAGACCAACCCCCACCTCACTACAACATCCTTTCATGTAGTTGTGGACAGCAATAAGGTCTCCCTGAGCCTCCTCTTCTCCAGAATAAACAACCCCAGTTCCCTCAGCTGCTCATCATAAGGTTTATTCTCCAGATCCTTCACCAGCTTTGTTGCCCTTTTTCTGGACCTGCTTCAGCACCTGAATTCAGAATTAACCCAGAATTCAGGTAGAAATACTACCTAAAACAAATGCTAGGAATGATTCAGTATTTCTAGATGAATAAAAATGAAGATGATAAATATAAATCTAAATGGGGGAGGGTGATTAGAAATACATTTCCTTTTTCTTCCCCCTCAAATCTCCACTACTTTTGACAGCTCTGCAAGTCTGAAATATAAAATGTCTGAAATGAGAACAGTAGGTACTTACAAATACATACTTTTAAAACAGTAAGGTTTTTATGAATTTGGCTTCAAAGAGGACATATAAGGGCATAATATTGCCTGCAAAGACCCATATTATCCTAAAAGACTTGCCATGTAATGTTTCAGCCTTCCAATGCCATAAAATGAATCCAACTCCCAAGTCACTAATTTCTTTTCTAAAGATGACTCAGTCCTTTTGTACCTCTAATGGTATCCAAACTGAATAGATAACTCAGCACAGAGACTTGGTTTACTGGAAACCAGCAAATACAGAATCTTGACAGTACAGCTGTAGTAAGCTCATTTGCTGTAATAAGCTTACCAGCCATACAGTTTTAAGTTAGCTCATCACAAGCTTGGTGGTGTTGCTTATCTAATAACATTAAAATGATAAAATATGTTTGAACTCTGAAACTTAATTCCTATCATGCCATATGGGACAGAAACATAAAGGCAAAAAAAAAAAACAACCAAGCAAAATAAAAAAAAACAAGTGGATTTAATTCAAGTAAGACAATAATATAATCTGTTACTGAAATAATACCATGCTATGTAGTCATTCTTATTATAGCATGGTAAGTCCAAGGTTCAAATTCTCATTGGTTTGACGAGAGGTGGGAGACAGAGCAGACTGAGAGAAGGTGTTCAAGATCAATAGACCTCAGCAGTCAAACCTGTACCAGGCCCTTAAATGGTTCCCTGAAATGAGAAAGGCCTAAAGAACCTGCTTACAACCCAATGTTCTTCTTACAAGGAATGTCAATGGAAATAATTGTCACTGTGTTCTGTTCTTGCTACTGCCCCTTTTCAAGGTCAGTTAGCCCTATACCTCTCTTTCCTTTCAATGGGATCATTAGGTCACACAGACCGCAGGGCAAAAAGAAAAGTATAAGATCCTCAATCTGCCTGGGAGAAAAAAAAAGAACTAGCTAAGTATTTGGTCCATTTACAGAATGGACTACATGTGGCTTTCAATTCATGTGGAATTACATCAAAAAGCTGATTTGACTGCCGGGAATAAAAAGTTAATTCCATTCTGCAAACTACAGCTCCAATCAACATCCAGTTCAGGTATAACATATTTTCCATCAAGTACGCATGTAGTTCTCACTGATACAAACTGGAAATACATACATAGAAAGCATGATCAGTCTGTCCTCTTGCTAGCATGGGGATATGCTCACTATTAAATAAGATGCAAGCCTAAGGAACCTCCATCTTTCTACATATACATCCATGTAGATGCCTAACACAGTAGCTTTAAGCACACAAAGACCAACACTTTTCTGTTAAAAAAAGGATAATCAAAACATTTCCTCCTCTTTTTGCCTGAAAAGAGTTCTCTAAGGTTTCATAAATTTGAAAAATTTCTGTATTTGCCTGTTTGAATGTAAGTATGGCACTAATATTTTTTGCTCAAAAGTTATATTTTAGATTTACATTTTGCTACCATAGCTTCTCTACCCAGTCTCTAGGCAGAAAAGAAAAAAAATAAAAGTTCCCCAAATAAAAGCAGACTTGACACCCTGTATGATGTATTTGTGTAAGCATGCACATGTTTGTGCATGACTGCTGAAGGTTTTTATTTGTGATGTTACATATTCAGGCTTCATGAAGTAAGTTTTAATATTTGAATAATAACAGCATTTATAATTTCACAAACATTCCCTCTCTGTAAGTGGTTAAGAAAATATGAACTGTATTATCTTTATGTGAATATAAATACTGAGTCTCTGGGCATCTTGCTAATATTTTGTAGCGGGTCATTACTACAGCTGACAAATCAGGAGTTACTTAAATGTAACAAGGACTAGAAAGAATTTATAAAGCCTTTATAAGCAGAGATTTCACTTACTTTCCCTAACCCCTATTTAATTACAGAGCCTTTCTAATGCCGCACAATACAATTTATAGTTACTAGTAAAAGTGGCCTATCCGAAATTATTAATTAGCTAGGTGAAAATAAAGGAATGAGAAATTAAAAAAGGAATTGGTTATTAAATTAGAGGCTATGCATTCATAATACGAAAATAAAACAGTGATCAGTTTTTAACTTAGATATTTTGCTCTTTCAACAAATCATTATTAAAACCAGAAATATATAAAATAGTGCCATTTATCCTGAACAATCAGCGATTTATCAATTATTATATACAGTAAAACATTCCAAGGTTTCCATTGTTTTTTAAATATGAGTCTGCAATGATGCCTATTAGGGCATCATGGAACTAGGGCAAAATAAATAATCATAGTAGCGGAGCAGAACACCATTTGCTGCAGAGAAGAAATACTACAAATCTATGCTATCCTGGATCCTGGCCAAACACCAACACAATTCTGCACTAAAGAAAACCTCTGTATCATGTAAATGCATATTCAAACAAGCTAAGCTTGCAACTAGCTTGAGTGCTCTTTCCTCTCCTGGTATCTGAGTGCAGGCTTTCATAGCAGTGAAGGGTGAGATTCTGGCAGATATGGTTGCATGTATTTGAGGTTTCTTTTGAGATATTCTCTGCTTCCTAAATAGGAAGTGATACAGTAGGGACAGCATGAAGTTAAAAATAGTCTCCCAGCTGCTGTGAGGTATTCTGGAAGCTTTATTTTGACCTTTGGTATTCAACATATGCCAATTCAACTGAGACAGGCAAGCAATGACACCACAGAGTTTGCATCTCGTACCATTCAAAAAGCAAATATGCTAAGTGTATGTTCAGTTTGGTGTGTCAAACATATGAAAAAAAAAGACGGTGATGAGTGAATGTACCAAGCTACGTTATCGCTTTTGACTTTCTTACCTCATTCACATAGACCCAGTGACTATCCTTTGATGCAAGGTTGGTTTCCACAGCCTACAAAAATAATAATAATAAAAAAAAAAAAAATTAAACACGTGAAGCGTATTCCAGAAAGAACTTATATTAAAAGTTAATATAAAACTCATTTTGCTTGCTTTTGTCGCTATTGGCATTGTTTCAGCGTAGTTCTTTTCATCTCTTCCACCGCTTCTTCATGGAAGTATCCTATTGGTGCTAGTCACATTTCTCTGATTTTAGTACATAAACCAAACTACCTTGACCATGAAGATATTCCCTATATGTACCACAAAAGCATATTGGAGTAGGGTGGTACATCAACATGATAAGGAATCCTATGATGAACAACTGCACACAGAACATGAGATTTCACTTCTACATCATATACGTAATGCATCCAAATAGGCTGGGTTGCTTTTCAATATGCCTCCCAAAATATACTGCCTCAGCCTCATTACAGCTCTGATAGTTTAACTGTTAGATAACCTATTTCATGCAAAACACTACTCTGAGACACTCAAGTGAAGTCATATGAGTCATCCTCTCTTCATGTTTACATAAGACCCAAGACAAAGTTATGATTTGCATGGACACTTTCTCTGGCTTCCTGGTGTGGACTCGGATAATCACTATTATAAACAAACAGCCCATCTCATTGGGCAGTGTATTTATGCATACATATATAACCCTTATGGTTCACTAAGATGCTAAAATTGGGAAAGACTGCTAGTATAGACAGCACTACTAGTACTGAGGACCTCAGTGGAAAGATTTGGCAATATACACAGAAGTTTATAACCTCTTTGTTTGACATAGATAAGCTCACTTCAAGGTGCTTTATAGTATAACAAAGCAATATCAAGCATCAAGAGGTGTACACTACAGTGATAACAATATTGCTAATGTCCTGCTTAACACACAGACAACTACTGTGGATTCATCTCACCTAATAAATCAGGACAATCCCAGTGCACACATGTATTTCAGGAGGCAGTTCACTACACAAAGTTCTGAATGTCTCTGCCTTCAACCACTTGTTTCTTCTGTGACAATATGCCCCTATATATTGAAAAGATATTCTTATCCCTGTATTATAAATGGCCGTATGAATCACTGAAATTAACCCAGTTAAAACAAACAAACATAGAGATTAACAAAATACTTCCAGTCACTGTTTTTTAACCAAGGCAATTTCCACACCCTGCTCATTTTATGTGGCCTCAAAACAATTACACAGGTACAGAGGGGCTCTGTAGGCTGTGGTACTGGATTGGGCAGGAACATCATCAATCACCTTCCTCTCCAGAACCCATTTTCATAATAAGCCTCTCAGATATTTAGCATCAGGTGGGATGAATCACCTTCTCACATGGCACTGACTACAGATGACTGGCTTAGAATAAACACCCACAATTTATGAAGCTGCAGTGAAAAAGGTTATCCACCCTTAACATAGGCAAAGGCAGTACTGTTAACTGATCCTAGAAAAAAAACCCAAAACAACCAAACCAAACCAAAACCTGGCTCAAAAGCCAACATCAACATTTTAAAAAATTACTCTCAATTTATACTGTGTTAAAAAACTGAGTATAAATTACTTGTCTAAGCAATTGTATCTTAAAACTCCAAGCAGTTGTGTGGCCTATGAAAACCTAAGAGAAAATCATGGGCAGCACACACACCTCAATCTACTTGTCATGTCCACAAGGTGTACTCCTTTAAAGAGACAAAAATCCCTAAAGAGAAACCACAAAGAAGTCAAAAGAGAAAAATCAACACAGGGCACAGGATTTATCATCATCTTCCTGAACAGCGTTATGGGAAATTAACTATTGCTGGTGTCAAAAGAGATGAACAACACATCTGACAAGATAATCCTCTCTAAAGCATGACATGAAAAATTTTCTCCCTTGGTAACAGTCTCCCTTGTATTTCTTTTAAGCTGGCAGTGACCACCAAACTGAAGAATTGCAACTATTAGGAAAGCTAGCAGTAATGAAAATAAGGGCAAAACCTTGTAATTTTTCTCCCTATTTATCCCCTATCATATTCAGACAAAGTCAAAATAGCAAGTAGCTGTAACATACAGAGGGAAAGCAAAGTGCTGCCAACATTAACAAAGCAGAACTAAATAATGCTCAGGTGCAGAGTTATTGCACTGGCCATATTTTGTGATTTATCTGCAACAGTGAGCAATTTGTATGAATAAATACTATGTTTGGGGAGCCACAAGAGCCAGGGAATTTGAAATGAATTATTGTGACTCATTCTTCTGGGTTCGCATATCTGGGCCAAAGTTTTTAAAATGAGGTGCCTAAATTTAGGTTGCTAAGAGTTTATCTTTAGTCATCAGAGTGCTAGACTATTCAGCACCTCCTACAGAAGTCAGTGGCTCTACATTGTAAAAGCCTGAAATGTATTTAGAAACATAACTGTAGATAGGCAAGTTTAGGTGTCTATAAATATCTTCTGTTTAGAATTGCAACACGTAGCATGAAGCATTATTATAAACCAAGACATGCTGAGAGAAAGAAAACACTTCTTGTATTTTGTGGTTCAGACTTTGTACCATATTTAGAGACAGCTGTCCTAAAGAATCCTAAAATGAAATACTGAAAGACACATTTCAGAGTTTTCAACCTTCTTACATCACTGGTGTATTGCAGGTGTATTGCCAGAGGCTCGTTGAAGTTAAGCAGCTTGAAAAGCAAGAAAATTTATTCAGAATTCTCAGAATAAGAAAGAAATAACATGTTTGTAACTTATGGGGTTTCTTTTTCTTTGAAGAGCAAAAGGTATCAGAACTTGGGAGATTATAGTCACCCATTTTTAATTAGTTTTTTAATTATTCAAGCTGTTCAAGATCTTACCATTTATTTAAGCTTGTGTCTCCATCCATTCAAAAAGAGGAAAAATGTCAAGGAAAAATCCTAAAGGATCAATTACAGCTTATTTCATAAATTACCCTATATTAAAGAAAGCAGGCTAGGAATTTGTGTGATCACTCTGGCTGAGAGAAAGCTCTGCCATCTATTGGAGCAGGATTCAGGTGCTAAAATATGTTATTGGGTGTTTTTGTGGAAAAATTATTAATACAGCTGCAAAATATCCTAGTTCTTTTTATACTCTATATGTACATACCAGCCAGATGATACTTGGGACTAATGCCTCAACATTTCTACCAAATAGAAAATCTGCTTTTGAGATAAACAGCACACTGGAAATTAAAGACCATCCCTATTTTCTTTTAGACTAGTAAATACCTTCTACAGATTTGTAAAAAAACAGGAGGGTTTTTTTGAGACTGCTTGCCCTTCTTCTTCCCCAATTACATTTCAACAGCCAAATGTTAAAATGCAGAACCCAAACAAAGGAATTATAATTCAGTCAGTGGATCACCATCAATGAGAACATATACATGATATTTTCAGAATTGGGCCAGTCTGGGAAGATGGAAAGGGGAGCAGTGAATGTAGAAAACTTTATAATTTCTCAGTAGAAAACACCTGTGATAGAAATGACACTGAAAATCAAAATCTGAGCATTAAGATTTCAGATCTCATACCAACAATAATAAAAGAAAATAATAAGATGCTTCATAAAAAATGATCAAAGATATGCTCATGTATATGTCTTTGTTTACTTTTAAATATATAACTTAAAATCATTTACTGCCAATAATCCATGACAACCTTATTTTATTGTAATACAGTGGAGAACAAGTATTTACATTGCCTTTATGAATAAGTAATTTGGTTTATTATTTCATTTAATGGAGGTTGCAGTTTTAAAGGAAGAAGTTAGGAAAGTAAGCAATAAATATTGTTACATACAGAAATGAATCAATTCTGCAGGGAAAAATAACCAACCCACACAACCCTTTTCTGACCTTTCCAAAACATCTGAAACCAAAAGCATTTCCAAGTGTATAACGGCTGGCTAGTTTCAGGAAGGCTCTTTTCCACAATACCTGGCTGCTTTGCTAGGGTCAGCACCTCAGTATAAACAGCAAAAAGTAGTCTGTGTAGAAAGGAATGTAAGGATCAGTGGCTGGACACAACTTAGAGAGAAGCTGGTGGGTGTTCAGACACAGGCAGACTGTGTTCAGTGACAGCAGAATGTGCTGAAGAGTTTAGGCTTATGCACATCGGTGTTATAGTTACAAACCTGTTGTCTCCTTTGTACTCAGGGGACAGGCAGTAGGAATGTCTGGAAGCCCCATAACTAACCCCGGGATCCTAGAAAGAAATGTATTGCAGATGGCAAACACAGATGTTCCTGTTTTATCTACATTTTTTGGAAACAAGTGCTGCCACCCTGAAATCATAAAAGAACCACCAGGGTGTTTTGCTAGGAGGGATATCAAACTAGTAAAGGGTATTACTTGCACATCCCCTACCTTAATGTTGAGGATAAAGAGCACTACAGCTTTTCAGAAGGGAAAAAAAAAGCCAACAGAAAAGAAAGAGAGCGTAGACTGGGAAGTTCACAGTTAGAAAATAACTTAGGAAGAGCATCCTAAGAGATACTGAAAGAACACAAACCCAAAGCCGCTGTGAACCAATGACTAAGTACAGGTGGCAGCAGAGAACAGATACACCTGCAGCATGGAATGCTCTGTGGAGGTACCAGCAGATACACCCAATCATCTCAAGACTACAGCTCCAGGAATCAGGCCCCATTTACAAGGCTTCTCCTATGCAGCTCTATTCCAGCTTGCAACCCTACTGAAGACCCCTGCGACCAGACAGACTGCCAACAGTCAGTCCACAGGATGCTTATAACAGAAAACCAGGCACAGAACGAGCTGAGCAGTGAGCAAGCCTTCAGGAGACCCAAGTTCTTTTTAGAGACCTCAGTGGTGCAGGATGAGGATGGAAATACTCAAGGTCAGCTTTACTACTATGAAATACTTTTTTTTTTTTTTTTTGTGGGTTTGTTTGGTTTTAAATTATTAATATTGAAGGTGTAAGTAAAGGGCTTGTGGAAGTAAATCTCGTCTCTGCAAATCTTTCATAAAGGATCAGTCTCAATCCTTACAATTAATTATCTGCTCACTTTACTTTGCCAAAGGACAGGTTTCAAAAGGAAACTCTCTCCAGCTCTTACTGTCCCAAGCAAGGTTATAGCCAGCAACCTGCTTCCAAAAGTAGCTTTTTTCCCACTTCACATCGTTGGAGAAATTATTTACCTACTGTCTTCACTCCACAAAAAGTAAGAAAAATTCTTTAGAACCGATTTGAAATCTATTACAGTAAAACAGCAATACGAAAAAAGAAAAAGTCACTGCCTTCTTCATACCCTTTTGGAAGCCTGAGCCAAACCTAGCTCCAGCTGCTGGGTTTCACTGCAGGAGTTGGACCTGTATTTTTTAAAAATTGCTTTTTTCTTGACTTAAATGTCCAGGAAAACACCCTAGGAATCAGGAACCTGGTTTAGATCCCAAAGAAGAGATCTAGACCAAGTTTCCAATGCAATACATCTGACAGTAATTAATTATACACTATCAAAGTGCACCTGTTTATCTTTAGAAGCTTTGTGTATGTCACGGATACAAGTAAGACAGGAGATATGAAAAAGTGAATTCTGGTAGAGTAGATGGGTTCAGTCTATATCCGAAAGATACCTAATTTACATTTAGAAACTTCTTTAATTAAAATAGTGCAGTTCTTGTCTAGGAGTGAGTTGCATAGATAACAATTTCACAGAAAAATGATTTCTCCAGAGCAGTTACTGAGATTCTTGCACTTCATTAGAACCTTTCTTCCCTCTGCATTTTAAACAAATACCTCTTGGTATCTCCAGAGAAGCATAAACCCCATAATATTTAATAGAGTAAAAATAAGTAAATAAGCATTACTAGCCACAATGAAGTATTTATAAAAATAATTAAAATATTCTTATAATACTTATGGTTTATTAAAAATACTCTAATATGTGATTGTTTCTAAAGCTTAACTGATAATGGTACCATTGGTACAGGGATCAAAATTAAATTTTCCAAGTGACAGTACAACATCCCAGCTCTAGATGAGGTTTATAAAACTAAGACATTTTGGACTAAGAATCCTGAAGAGAAACAACTCGGTTGCAGCCAACTAAATTAGGACTGGAAGTTTACTTATTTAATACAGGTTAATTAAAATGTCTAAATGTCATTTCAAAATGAAACATTAAATTCTTTCCTAAAATTAAATTCTTTCCTAAAAATGTGCACACATACACATTAAAAAAACCAACTTAACAGGCTCAGTGATTCCCTGTCTTTCAGTGATCACTACCTCATGTCAATCATACAGTTAATTTCCCTATCTTACAACATAAACTGTCAATTCCAAATCTCAGTACATATTAGCTTCATTAAAATCATGCATGAACCACAAGCATAACATGCTTTTGAAATCCACATTTCTTGATAATTCATTGTATTACTTCATTTTTCATCTACACTCTATAAACATATTACCAAAAAACCTCACTCTGTTGGGACATTTTTTCATGTTATCATGCACTGTTACATCAAAACATGAGGCTTGATATTTCCTTGTTACTCTTCTGCAGAACTACATTGCTAAGAAAAGCTATTCTTCCCTCAATGGTACTGATAAAGCACAAATAATTATTGAAAGGCTATCCTGAGATTAGATGGTATTTTAATTATTCTGGTCTCCTTCAGTAGTATAAGCCTGTAAACTTGGCATATTCAGCGTGAAACTCCCACAAAAGCTAGGCCAAATCAGTCATACAGATATCTGTGTTCTACTCAGAAGTCTAGCCATTAGTCTGAGCTTTCTCCCCGAAAACTGTAACATTTCATTTATGGTGTCTCTCCAAATGATATGAGAGGGTCTTTTCTTGACCTCTCAGTTCCTCCACAAGCTAAATAACCTAATTAAGGAAAAAAAGATGAGGGGTGAGGATAAAAAGGGGAGGAGGGGGAGAGGGAAGAAAAGGGGAAGGGGAGAGAAAAAAAAACCCACATCCTAGAGCAAATTCCCAAATACAGTCCACAACTGAATTCTGTTCTCAATTGCTAATAAGACATTTCATGCAAACAGGAGTAAATATGACCCCAAACTTCACCAGATTTTAGCACACACCCCTCCAGTTTATGAATGCTAATTTGAAGATGTATATAACATTTTGCACAGTATGATTTAATAATAACCCAAGCTGATATATACTAATAATATGTTTTAAAGTTTGTAGTGCAGTAGTTGCAACATACTAGTTGCTAGTATGCCCAGGGCATAGGTGATCAGGCAAAAACTATACTGAAGAAAACTTATGTATAAGTTTAATTTTAATGAAGAGAGATTAGAAACGAAGAAAATCATAAAGAAGAGTAAAAGAAGAGGAACTATACGCTGCAACTTCTTCTGGCTGCATGGCTCTAATGATGAGTAACTACTCTAATATATGACATTGCCTATTGTTTTAGCCTTAATCATTAAGGTGTAATGTTTTGGGGTTTCTTTTAATCTTATTGCCATTTTATAGGTAATGCTTATTATATTCAATCTCTACTGCTGTTCCATTTAATGCATATTCCACTGAATGATGCATTAAAGTATTGCATATGGAACTCTTCCAAATGCATTCTGTAAGAATTTACTTTTCCAAGCTCAAATGTGACATACTATTTATAAACATGGTAATTGTTGACCATTTAACTATGTGGCACAGTGGTGACGCTGGATAATTGCACACCTGTCAGAAAGCAACATTTCTATAATGACATAAATCTAATGTTAACTAAAGAACATAAACTCTCAGAAATCTTGTACTTAAAATTTTACCAAAGACACACGCTGAGTTGACTTTGAAGACCCAATTAAATCTTCGAAATAACTAAATTTCAATCACTTAGACACTGAATTTCCTTTTAATGCTTTGAGAACTGTACTCCTGAAAGAGTCAAACTCCAGAGAACTAACTAAACTTCATCAGAACTGGCCAGCAGCTGGAGCTTGTTTTTTTTTTTTTTGTTGGTTTGCTTCGGTTCTTATCCTGCCTACCATTAAGAGAAGAAATTGTCACCAAAAGAATTTGGCCTCTTAAGCTGTCTGTTTGTTTGGAATGCCTACATGGGGTTGATTAGACATAGATGTGATGGTTGAAAATACCTTTTCAGTCATAGAACCCAGGTAAATAAACCTATTTTCAGCATGGATGATTGCTCTTTATTCTCATAATGAGCAGCTGTTCCACTGTCAGAGTGTCACATATTTCAGTATGTACCACGAGCCTCATGCACTGTGCTTTCTCAGCTTTACTCAGAAACAATAGCTTCAGCTCCAACTTTACCTTGCACTGGAAGTTGAATATAAGTTTATTGAGTTTGCAAAGATTTTGGTCATTTTGTAAGTATAAACAGCAATTGGTAACTATATCATTAAAAAAAGTGCAAACTTCTTAGCTTTATAACATGCACACACCACCAAACAGTGAAAACCCAACCTACAGATCCTTAAATTTCCTTTTTTAAAAGAAGTATGTTTTGTGTTGATAGCATGATAGTTGATGCTCCCAAAATCATGTATCACTTTTTACTGAAAGAACCAGCTATAGGATGAAGAAACTGCTTTGATTTTCTTGAACTTATGGTTTTAATACTGATTCATTGCCTCTGGCACAATGTTACTAATCACACTGCGAGGCTGTTATTTTACATAGGTTATGGGGTTTTAAACTCTATGAACTTGGACAGGCATATCCATATCAAAGTTTACCCTATCCATTATCCATCTCTTCTTCTGTCCACATACATTTCTTTTATATTCCTTAAAAATCCTGCTTTTAAACAGAAAGACGACAACACTGTACTTACCTCAGCCTCAAACAATCACTTTCAAACCAATCTTTTTCTGACTATAGCACCCGCATTTTAAATTGCAAAATAAATACATAAATAAAGCAAAATCCTTACAGGTCTGAGCACCTTCTTGTCAGTCACTGCATTTTACATGCACATGCAGTGTCATGGGCTGTGTGAGCTCTAAAGAATAGCTTAAAGTTTACCTCAACCATCTCAAACCAGCAGACTCTTTCAGATCAGATTTGCCAAAAGGAAAGAATATTTGCCTTTGTTTATACTGCATGAGGATACTCGGCTTCTGTGTACTTGCCAAGTGATAACACTTTCAGGCTGTTCTAGGAGGAGAGAAACCTTTGGGGACCAGTAACAGTGGTAATAGAAGGGTTAACTCACTCTCTGTATGTCTACACTCTTAATGACTTTATGCAAAGCCTGACAGGCTAAAGAAAGGTAAGCAAAGGCAGACATCACCTAGCGCAGTGTACGTATACTTCACACACTAGTGGGAATTGAAGACAAATAAGTCCACATTTTGTTCAGCTTTTTCTTCCAAGCAGCTTTTCAAATATTCACCATTTGGGTCAAAACCTGTATGTTTTGTACCCATGCTTCCTCAAAGCTTGAAGAGATGTATTGGAGCATCCACACTTATTACTCGCAGTCTTTATCAGCTTTATCTTTACTAGCAAGAATGATATTAAATGTATATATTACAGTAATAGGCAGATTTTAGTAGACAACATACTGAATTTTCCTAAATGCTTGCATAAAGTTATTCAGGAGAGTATGGCAAAGTTATTTATTTTAAAATACTAATTTTATCCTTTGAAACAATTTCCACTTCTTCTAATTAACACAAACTCACATAGTGTTTGCAAAGTTATAGACAAATGGGTTTATAAGAATGAACCTTTCTACATTGTCTGGAGCAACAACTTATCTTCTGCTTCCAGGGAAACCAGCATTCATTACAGATTATGCCTTGATTTGGTTCATGAAACCAAGTAATTTTTAGCATTTTAACTACTGTAACCTTTTTCCCCATTGTTTCTGAGGTAGAATTTAGACAAAACAGAGATTTGTGTTAGAATTTCCATGTACCTGAGCTTCTGTACAAATCCAGAGTAAAAAAGAAGTGAAATAGGCTTTTAATCTTAAAATCTGAGCATGTTTGACTTGAGATATACTACTCTTAGCACTGATTTCTAACAGGTTTTTTTTAGATAAGATTTTATCTAGCGAAAATTTTTAAAAGACAGTGTCTTGGAAAACCAAAATGCAGTTTCTGAGAGTTAAACGTAGTAGAGGAGGGAAAAGATATTACATTAGATTAGACAATTTTTACATCAGGGTTACATCCATTATTACAAGAAACACAAAAGAATGTGACAATAAACATTACTAGCTGAAAAAAAATAAATACAGATCCTTAAGTGGAGACCTGATGGGAAAATTATGTTATCATCTGATAGAAAACATGGAAGAGAAGAACTAAGGACTAGAGAAGCATCTGGACACATGGGAGAAATTCTGAATAATTTTTAAGAGATCACCCAGGAAAGAAGAGAAAATATTAATTTGACATAATAGGAGTTGTAAATACCTGCAAACAGAAAGACCTGGAGCATGTAAGCACAAAGATAAGACAGAGGAGTGACCACAGATGGCAAGAAAAAGAATGCATTATAGGGCAAGACAGCTGCACAGAGAAAAAGAAATGCTGAATATTGCAAACAGGCAAGCAAAAAAAGAGACCAGATGAACTGCACAAGCACAAAATATAAAATCCAAGGGCTGAGACTTATGGGTGATGAGGACAACATATGGAAAATTAAAAAACATAAATGAAGGAAAATGAAGGAGAGAGGAAAGGAGGTGGGTGAAAGAAAAAATTGAGAAGATTGGAGATTCACACAATCCCAAGAACTGTTGAATCGCATGAGAGATAGTTTGACTGGCCTGTCATCGGAAAGCAAAGAAGAAAGAGGTCAGCAAGCTGGGACAATAAATGTGGCCTTGAAGCAAAAAAGAAAGAAGATTAAAAACAAAATTATCTTTCTTCACTTAGGCCAGGTATCACTGAAAAGTTGAAGGAATATTTATTCATAGGTGAGAGATGCACAGTACAAATTATAGTAGGATGCAGCTGTTGAAGAGGAATAGGCAGAAAAAAAAATCTTGAGGTAAAAAAACCAAACAGTAAATGTAACCACTGAAAAGTATTCTTGTTAAAAGGAACCTTTCCTAGGTGAGTCTTTCAGGTAAGACTTTCAGTGCTGGCCTTAAGTGGCTAAGTCTGAAACTACTAGAAGCAAATTAAATACTAAAGAGCACATAAGGCTCACAGTCTGTAAATCTACTTTTAAGACTATAAAAAACTGTTAATGAGGATATACTAACAGCCACATCTGAACAGAGAGGGCAGTGCAAGATGTAAAAATAGCAATATAAAGAATACAAATATGGTGACATTATAGTCAGAAATTGAATTATATTTATAGCAAGATAACAGAAAATAAATAAATAAACAGGACTTTATGGCAAAACAGACTGAATCCATGTAATGTGGGGGAAGTATAATAAAGGAAAGAAAGACTTCCTGGCATAGTGGCCCTGCAGTCAAAGGTGAGTATAGAAGAATAACATTCACCTATTAAAAAGTTCTACAGAGGTGGTGTGCATTTAACAAAATCTAAAATGTTAAAGGCAGAGGGAGAAAAAAAAAATCTGTTAAGATAGTGAAATCATGAGTTAAAAGAAGCTAAGCATAGATGAGGTTCTTAGCTTCACAATAGAGAACCTTAAAGAAATTCCAAATTTCTTCTGCTGTCCTCAGATTTTGAGCATTTTCTCAGCAGTTACTCCTTTTGACCCTGAAAGCTTTACTAGATTATTTAATATTATCAGTAACAATCCTGACAAATATTATTAAAGGAATTAACTATGATAGAAACATAGAAAGTATGATAAATACAGAGGTATTTAGAGAGCATTTAAAAAGATGATGGCTTCTGAAAACAGAAACATAATTATGGTGAAAATCACTACTATCAAAAATAAGGTCAGGCACTCAGAGAACAAAAAAGAAAAATCTGCTGTTATTTGAAACTTCTTCAGTTTGAAAAACTAGAGGCTTATTAGAGGTTTATTGTCTGACATCTAGAAATCTATGCGCCCATGAACAATTAGAGTCTAAGATGTATCCCTGAAATGTCAATAGAGTAAAAAAGTTTGAATACCAAGAGAAAGAGACTCCTGTAGTCTAGCTGGTTGAAAGCAGAGTTGAAGTTCAGGTAGTTTAGAAGCAGAATCATAAGACAGTATGCATGCTGTATTTCAACTGCTATTTTAAGTACCTCAGGAGTATAAAAACCAAAGTATCCCAACTGCTAAGCTCACATGGCCATGCTAGCACAAAGACACACGGATACTAGTAGGATCACGGATGTATTCTGTCTGAGAATACAAAGATTTCTAAACATTATGGTGAGATTCTGAATTCATCTCACAACAGTAGTGTCAAGCCAAACTACACACAATTCAATTTCAAGGTAGTGCATGATCACTCAATGAAAAAAATATGGAATATATATTTATGTGTTATGGTGCCCTCTCTTCTCAGGGGACAGGATCAAGTAAACCAGGAGTTCATGTCCCATCTTTTACCCCTGAAACAACAGAGAAACACAGCAGCAGCATCCTAAGTTTTATGAAAAAGACAAAAAAATATGCACTTTATAGACTACAGCATACCTGAAATAGTTGAGTCCCTGTTTCTATTAGTAATTCAGGCATTCAAGGTTTAATATCTCAGATGTTCCAAATTCCATCTCCAGGAACTTGGCAAGCAACTTGCCAGCTTCAATGCAAATTGTTTTTCCGAGCCCAAATTGTTTTTAAAAGATTAAGGTGTTCTAATTTTTTAAAGCAGTAATCCTTTACCATTGTGATAGAGTTGTCTACCATAATCTTTATCATTTACTAAAGCTTCACTGTAAAAGAAAAGGAACTAATTTTTCAAAGTCTATTTAAGTAGCCAAATTGCTATGTTCCGAATTCAGGGCTGAGAAAAGAAGACTACTTACTTCAGCTCTGAAGAGTTTAGTTCAAAAAAAAAACCCCACCAACCAACCTCAACTCCTTCCTGAAGATGGCATTCCATGGAAACCATATGATTCAAGAATTAGTAATGTAACATGGGATTAATATTAGCTCCATTTGAGTTATGGGAGGCAAGACTGCATCCTCAGGAGTCTTCTGTCTCCCAAATACTGCTTCAAATCCTAAAAATTGGATAGATTCAGATTATATTAAAAGTCAGTTAGCCTATATGATTCAGTAAAGTAACTCTGTTAACATGTCCTTACAAACGACTATTACAAACAAACGCACACCAAACATAAGCAAAGAAATCTTCTGCTTTACTTTCTTGACAAAGGAAAGTATATAACAGAGTTCTGGGGAGGGGAAAAATCCACACACCACCGACTATATTTGGTGTTCAAATCAGGCTGGTTTTCAAAAGAATGGAAAAGAAAAAAATAAAATAATAATAATAATGTAGTACTATTAGACCTTGTTTGCAGTTGGAAAGCAAGTGCATGATAAACATCACAACACATGACAGAACAAGGAGCTCAAGTCACTTGTCTTTGTTCAAGGCCTTCCAAAGTAATCCTTGCTTTAAAAGCCTGGATCCTTTCTTGCCTTCAGTAGCCCTAGAAGGGTTCATTGCAGCAAAGGATGCACTGAATCTGCTGCCTTATCCTCCAGAAGAGGGAAAAGAAACCACAGGCTTGGAGGTTCTCCATCAGTGTCCCAGAGGCCCTCACCAGAAACACATTGTTATCATTGTCTCATTTGGTATCTTGGTTTGAAGAGTACTTTAAAATCATGTACTCTTGGCTATGCACATAAATCTGTGCCTTTTATGGCTTTCTTAATTACAACATTCAAACTGAAAACAAAACTGTTACTTAGAAATCACTGCAAATTTGCACTTGCGAATTATATTCTATTGTGTCACACCTACAGCTACTCCTAAACCCGTGGTTTAATTGTTTTCAGTTGAACACTAGAAGGTGCAGAAGTATTTTCCTTCATGAATCTCAAGGGGAGAGAAGAAAACCAGGCTAGCAGTAACACCCAAAACATCTAGCTCCAAGAACCAAGGATATTTTAGACAAAATTGTGTACTCACCACACAGAGAGGACTCAGAAAAATTGACACATGGATTTACAATAAAATTCCTGAATAAATATGAGCAAATTTACTCAAGTTTGATGTACAGGAATAACTAACTTTGTATTATGTATGTGCATTTACATAGATACACACACATATGCATGCATAAAAAGTTGTACATCTAAGGCTGACATAGGTAGGCAAATCACAGCTGCACGTGTTCAGGAACCTGCATCATCTAGAACAGCAGAATTGTATCAGTATGCTACTAGCTATGCTAAGTAGGATTTATTGGTCAAGTTATACACTTACCTGTAAATAATATAAACCATTAGACCACACAGTTTGTTTATATTCTGCCTATAGGTCATATATTCATCCCCTTCTGTGGCTTTAGGAATAGGAAAACAGAGGAGGGCAGTCCTTTTGAAACAGTTTGAATATGTACATTTTTTTGTCATCAACTGCTGGCTTCTAGGAGAAAGATGCCTTTCCCACCTAGGGCAACACTTCTGGGACAAGTGGCAAGAAGCCATTTCCCCCACAAGATTTACTATTGCCTTCCCTTTGAAAGCACATTTCACCACTTCAGTTAGCTGTATTAGATGATACACCACATGGCTGAGATCTGTGCAAACTGCCTCTCACAGCAGCCTACATACCATGCTCAAACATCACTTTCCCTAACCTCCCATTGTCCCCTATTTCTTTTCATTAAGTCTATTCAGCAATTCTCTTTAAAATGTATGTCTTGGCTGTCTCTCTGTCAGCTTTTCCTTGCCCCTTTCAACAAGCACAAGACATTACTCACTTACCTGAAAAGAAAGTGAAAAAACTGCTGTAGTACACTCTATGCTATTATTTAGCTTTCCCTTAGCTATTCCATACTCCCTATATCAGAGAAAGATTCATTTGCCAAATTAGTTACAAGTACTTCCTCTGTTCCAAACCTGGAGACAAATGGAGCCATTTGCCCTCATCTGTAGATAAAACTACAAACATAAAACTCTTCCTCTCTATACCACCTTTTTTCTCTTGCCTCCCCAGGCAGACTGAAGAGTCTACAGCAGCTTTGAAAAACCTTTACACCACTGATTTTCCTACTCTTTTAAAAATGAAAGACAGATGTGCCAACAGGAATGAGGCACTAATGGACTTGCTACTCACAAACCAAGAAAACCTACTTTATAATATCTCGGTTAGTGAGAGACTTGGCTGTGCTGATCACAATATTGCGGACTTCAGGATCCAGCTGAGTATGCTGAAGGTTAATACCAAGACAAAGGTTTTCTATCTCAGAAGAGCAAGCTGAAGCTTGCTCAGAGCTCAGTTGGAAGGGATTCTGTGAGAAGCTTCCATGGAGGATAAAGGAGCTAGCAAGTGCTGGGAGATTTTTAAGAACACTCTCCTGGAAGCACAAATACAGTTCATCCCCTTTAAAGGGAAGGAAAGTAAGTGGAGCAGGAGCCCCTTAGCTTAACTGTGAGCTTCTGAGTCTACTCAAAACAAAAAGAGAAGCATACCAGAGATGGAAAAGCAGATTAATAACCTCTGGGAATTACAATGGCTTTACCAGCATGTGTAAAGATACAGTTAGAAAAGCAAAAGCTCAGCTCAAACTGAAAATGTCCAGAAATGTCAAAAATTGCAAGAAAGGGTTCTTCAGGTACACAAACAACAAGCAGGAACAGAAGGAAAATACTGGCCCGTTGTTAAGCAGGGGAGGGGAATTAGTAACCAACAATGATGAAATGGCAGAAATTCTCAATACTTTCTTCACCTCTGTCTTTACCAGCACTGTTGAGCCCCAGGCCTTGGGAACAAAACTCCAGGTTAATGCAAAACCGGATCCACCATCAGTAAGGAAGAGCTGATATATGAATGATTACATGAGGATGACCCCTACAGATTGATGAGCTCTGACAATATCCACCCAAAGGTGTTAAGAGAGCTAGCTGACATTGCTGCGAGGGCACTCTCCTTCATCTTTGAGAAGTCATAGAGATTGGGGGACATCCCAAAAGACTGGAAGAAGGCCAATGTAACTCCCATCTACAAGAAGGGCTTAAACGAGGATCCAGGAAATTGCAAGCCCATCAGTCTTACTTCATGAAGTGCCCCAAACAGTTATGGAACAAATCTTCCCGGGGGGCTATCACAGGTCAAATGAAGCATGTGATTGGGAAAAGCCAGCACGGATTCAACCATCAAAATCGTGCTTGACAAACCTGATGCCTTCTATGATAAACTAACCTGCTTGGTTGATGTGGGGTAAATAGTGGACATTGTCCCACTGGATTTCCCCAGGGCTTCTGCTGTGGTTTCCCACAGCCTCCTCCTAGAGAAGCTGATACATTATGGTCCAGACAAGTGGTCTGTGAGGTGGGGGTGGAACTGGCTGAAAGGCTGCACCCAGGGAGAGGTAGTAAATGCAAACCAAGTCTTCACCAGCTTTCAAAACCCAAGCAAATTATTTTCAACCCCATTTACCACCTAGTTATAAAATGGGAGGATAGTTTTTCTTGGCTTTAGTAAACAGAAAGAAATAGCCTGTGCAACTCTCAGTTCTCATTTAGAACCACTACAGATACATAGTCTTATTTGTGTAAAAGCTATGCATACATGCATACATACTCTTCCAAATACCCTCTACCACAGGATATAGTTGCCATACAAGCTAAGTGCCACAAATTTATCAGAAAATTTATACCTGCTAGAAAAAACAGTAACACCAAAAAAACCAAACAAAACAACTATCTGGCATTCTTACTGTGTTCTAATTTGAAACTCCACTACTAAACCCACGATGGACTAAGAGCAACCTAAAAGCATAATCATTTTAATAATAATTTTAAACAGTTTTATTAATATATTTTAAAACCAACTAGGATATTATACATTTTTCCCAGACTTCACATGGGCCTGGATCCTTCCCCATGACTACTAAGCATTATTAACTTACCAAAATTGAATTTTCTCTTTCATTTAATAACTGATGATTAATTGCTCAATAAACTGATTGCTTCTCAAGTCCTGATTCTGAGTTACATGTCTGTGCAGCTTTGTAAAGCAGTGTATACAATCCTAAACTTTACTATTTCATCCAATTGCTAGGGAAGGCTCAAAACCTGTCTTAGGTGAATAATTGTGGTAATAAATTAAAAAACCAGAGATGTCTTGTTTTTATCACTGTTTGAATTACTACCACAGAAAATGAGATGCCCTGGGTAAAAAAAAAAAAAAAAAGTCAGAAACATCTGTTTGGTGCAAATATCAAAGTTCCTTCAATGTTTTAAGTAAAATGACCACAATTAAAAAATCAATGTAAATTTTCAGTACCATACTTTAAAGATAAATATGGTATAAAATGTATGACTAACTGGGTTCATACCAATCCCCCTTTTAAATTTACATGTGTAAATGTTTGCAGAATTATTCTTTATTTAAGTAATTATGCCACCCTTAGTTACATAATTTATATCATATATGGTATGGATAAGATAGAAACAATGATAAATTACTGATCAATCTTTACAACAAGGTTTTCTCATTGAATAATCTAATGACAAGCATGGGTGCAAGGAGAAATTCAGAACAAAGCATTACCATTCTTTCCATCTGAATGTATCAAAGGCACACAGTCAACACCCTGAAGTATTTTCAGAGCAAGGCAAGCCCTGTCAGCTTCTCCCCAACCTGCACCTTCTGATGGAGCTGGCAATATGCTGCCAACATGGAAGCACTTCCAGAAGACACATCATAGAAATACACCTTTCCTCTCTCTCCCAGCCAGCCTTGTGAATAAAATTCTTCATTACAGGTACACTTCCAAGCTGAGGAGAGAAACTCAATAACAGGAGCCCTCTTTGATGCCGGAAGAGAAATAGTTGATATTTTCACCCTTGTTTAAAGAGAGAGGTAGCAGTGGAGATGGCTAAGAAGAGAGCAGCAGCAACGTCCCTCCACACCACTATTGTGCTTTGTGTAAGGTTTAAGAGAAAATGCTGAAGGGCTCTCCACCATGACTCATGACTCAAATAGCTCTGGGGGCCTGGCTAATTTGTCTGCAGCTCCCTGCAGCTGCAACACCCTACATGCAGCCTCTCTGGCCATGTAGTTTCCAGTTTGCTTTTCAAAGGGAACCTTTACAGCACACTCTGAAACACTTAGACTGAGGATGCTTTTCAGGGCCTTTTATGCTACTTCATTCTTTCTATTCAGCATAAGCGAAGGTAGATTCTGGAAAAATTACTCCCCTCAGCTTTCTTTAGAGATTAGTACTTTGATCAGAAAACTATTGAAATGAGTAGGACTCTTTTCAGTCATTTTCAATAAGCATTGGTCCAGACTTAGAAGAAATAATATGAAATAAACACCAGTTATCTGTTTTCATTAGACCTTATAATTTTTTTCCTCTTGGAGAAAACTACTGCAACAGCTTTAATGAGTATCTTGGCAGAAAAAATAATAATAATTTACATGAGAGGACAAATTAATATCTAAATAATAAACTCTCTGTGCTCTAGTCATCTCTTCACATGTGAGCCCTATATGCATAATGTACGATTGCTGAGTGGATGACTTTGAATAATCACAAGTGACCTGAATTAACAGCAAAGCAACACAGAAAACTGAATCTTTACTGTCATGTCACTGTCTCCCATAGTGACTAGAATCCATTGTTCCACACTGTAAAATATTGTTCATGTAGATAATTTTATCTTGGCTAACTTTAAAGTTCACATTCGTAGGCTTTTTTGATTAATGAGATGGCTTTGACAGTCAGAAGCTTCTTTCCAATATTTAAGAGAATGCGGTGGGTGCCAATTTACGATTATACAAACTAGTAATCTCCTGTGTCTCTGACTGCTATTATTCCTTTGCCTGTGACCCAACCACTTAATGAAGTGAAATTAATTTACAGTAATAGGAAATTCTAAGAACTACATGAAAGCACAAGCTTTAATATGGGAAGAACAAATGGCCTTTTCATGCAAGGCTGACCACAAGCATTGTAAAGAAATTTGAAAGGACTTTATACCTTTTTAAGTAGGTACAGTATTAGCTGAAACAATGTACTGCAGTAAATATGATAAATTATCAAACAGCTCTTTGAAACAGAAAGCACCAATATAATTTTCTCCTTTAGTCACACAGCCGAATTTTCTCATTTGCACATAAATGTATGACATATATTTTGTAAAGGTAAAACCAAGATCTCACCTTCCGTCAAATCCTTTCTAACAATTCTATCATGACACCTGTGACAAACTGCCAACAGAAAACCAGTACCAGGGAGGTTGACATTTATTTTGCTTACTCATCTTTTGCATATGTATGTATCAGTAAGCATTATAATTGAAATAAATACAGTTTTATCTTAAATGGCAAAATAGAGCTGCCATTTTTCTCCAAATATATTGTCTATCTACAAAATTCTATAAAAGGTTGAGATCGTAATCCAAATCCCCCATATTTTTTTATTTCCTTTCATGTAGGAAAAATATCACTTTCCTAACTTTTGCTTTAGCATCCCTTAAAAACAAGAGGGATAGGAAGCAGAGAGGGAGAGGTGTGCAAAAGGCACAACAGCTGGGACTGACTTATTTTTCAAAATAAAATTCTGTATTTGAAGTATTAAATGTGTCTAATTTCTAACTAGCTCTAATATTTGTTTTATTCTCCTTCATACATACTTAATTTTGACAATAAGAATGAAGAATGGTTTGTTTCCAATGCAGCAATTAACACAATGATTTTTCAATATGTCCGGGTGCTGTAGAAGGACAAAAGCCACCACACAGGTGTTTATGTATTCACATGCTCTCATTGCACATACATGGTGGTGATATTAAGCAACAAATTGAGAGTATCTTTTGACATCTTGTCACCTTCTCCCCAAAACCAGAGAAGTATTGTCACATGCTGTTGCTCTTCATCTTTCTGTTTTGCTCTTCCCTCCTCCCAGACAGTAGCTGAGAGAACAGGATAAATCTTTTTCCTTCAAAAAATGTAAGGTCGCAACAAGAGGCTGTGGTGGCATTTCTGCTTCAAGTAGAGCCTTTTCTGTTTCACCCAGAGTTTCAGGTTA
The DNA here is from genome assembly GCF_963264785.1 of Psittacula echo. NCBI lineage: Eukaryota > Metazoa > Chordata > Aves > Psittaciformes > Psittacidae > Psittacula > Psittacula echo. The sequence continues at coordinate 51,750,990 of NC_137743.1, forward strand.
TCTCCAGCCTTTCACTACACATGTAATTTCTTTACTAAAATTACTAAGGTTGGAAACAATTTTGTTTTCCATCATTAACTAAAATCAGAACCAATTGCTAACTCTGGATGGAAATTTTCCCTCCTCCCCACTCCCACAAGAGATTGCTAATAGCTCATTGAATTATCTCACAAAAAACTTCCTAACTTGGAGATCCTTACACAAGGTCTGGGCTACTACCCAAGGTATTATTAGCAGGTGTAACAGGTCTGTACTTTAAACATGGTTTCTTCTGAACTTATCCTTACTTGTACACTTCTACAAAGGAATGTATACAATCTACACCAAGGAAACAATACATTCCTTTTGCCACAGATGTGTATTCAATACACATTCAAATTTCATATAACAACTGATATGGCAGAAAGGCAATCATACTCCTCTGAAAACATAATGAATACTAGAGCCTCCTTCAGGTCCTTAAGCAAACTTTGACTGACAGGCACAGTGAGATATGTGAAGAAAAGCCTTTACAAGATATCAAATGATTCATATCCAAGGATAATTCAAAGAATTCTCTCTCCCCTGTATTCATTTGCTTGCTCAAATAAACTGAAAATCTCCTTAGTCTACTTCATATTACAGATTCATCCCTTCAGAAACATTTCTAGCAGTGCATCTAAATCTTCTATAACTCAAACACAGTATAGACACATTACCCCACTAAAGCTGAACAGGATGTGTTGGTTCAGCAATGTGTTCAAAGTAATCTTTCCTCAGGAATCCTACTAGATAAAAATGAAGGATCTTCATCTACTAGATGACAGCAGCTCAGAAAATACATGTAATGAAAAACATTTCAGTATTAAGAATGAATAACAAAAGACAGAACAGAATCTTAACAGCGTTAACTGATGGGTAGTTCAAACCAGTAATTTTAATTTTAACAAGTCTCAAAAAGCCAGGAAAATCCAAAGTAGTAATAGTTCTAAAATATAAAAAAGATTAAGGAGTGAGGTAAAGAATTATATACCATGGATCTTGATGTTCATTTGGGGTAATGAAATAAATTACCTATGACTGGTCAACCAATAATTAGATATTAGAGAATATCTATATTTGCAGGGGTTTTGGTAGGGGTGTTTGGTTTTGTTGCGGTTTTTTTCTTTAACAAGGTTAATGGTGAGCTTACTCGTGCTCACCAACAGGGAAAGGCTGGTTGGAAACATGATGCGCCTCAGGGCAGCCTTGGTTGCAGTGACCACGAGATGGTCGAATTCGAGATCCTTCGGACAGTGAGAAGTGCGTGCAGCAAGCTCACTGCCCTGGACTCCAAGAGAGCAGACTTTGGCCTCTTCAGGAACCTGCTTAGTAAGGTTCCATGGGATACAGCCCTAGAGGGCAGGGGAGCCCAAGACTCTTGGTTGATATTCAAGGATCACCTGCTCCAAGCTCAGGAGTGTTGCATCCCAACTAGAAGGAAGTGCAGCAGGAGGGCCAGGAGACCTCCTTGGATGGATAAGGAGCTGCTCAGGAAAATTCAAAGGAAAAAAGAGGCTTATAGAAGGTGGAAGCAAGGACAGGCAGACTGGGAAGAATACAGGGATGTTGTCCGGGAAGCTAGGGACCAGGTTAGGAAAGCTAAGGCCCAGTTAGAATTGAACTTGGCTAGGGATGTTAAGGATAACAGGAAGGGGTTCTATGGGTACATTGCGAATAAAAGACAGACTAGGGACAACGTGGGCCCTCTCCAGAAGCTAGCAGGAGAACTGGCTACCCTGGATTAGGAGAAGACTGAGGTTCTTAATGACTTCTTTGCCTCAGTCTTCACTGGAAAATGCTCCAACCACACCACCCAAGTCTTGGAAGGCAGACACAGGGACTGTGAGAATGAAGACCTTAGGCTCAATGTAGGAGAGGATCTGGTTCAAGACCATCTTAAGAACCTGAACATGCACAAGTCCATGGGACCTGATGAAATCGATCCACGGGTCCTGAAAGAGCTGGCAAACGAAGTTGCTAAGCCACTGGCCATCATATTTGAAAAAACATGGCAGTCAGGTGAAGTTCCCCTTGACTGGAAAAAGGGAAATATAACCCCCGTTTTCAAGAAGGGGAAAATGGATGACCCAGGGAATTACAGACCAGTCAGTCTCACCTCTGTGCCTGGAAAAATCTTGGAGCAGATTCTTCTGGAAGGCATGCTAAGGCACATGAAAAACAAGGAGGTGCTTGGTGACAGCCAGCATGGCTTCACTAAGGGGAAATCCTGCCTGACCAATTTGGTGGCCTTCTATGATGGGGCTATGGAACTGATGGACATGGGTAGAGCAGCTGATGTCATCTACCTGGACTTTTGCAAAGCATTCGACACTGTCCCACACAACATCCTTGTCTCTAAATTGGAGAGACATCAATTTGATAGGTGGACCACTCGATGGATAAAGAACTGGCTGGATGGCCGCATGCAAAGCATTGTGGTCAACGGCTCAATGTCCGGCTGGAGACCAGTAACGAGTGGTGTCCCTCAGGGATCGGTGTTGGGACCGGTCTTGTTCAACATCTTTGTTGGAGACATGGACAGTGGGATTGAGTGCGCCCTCAGCACGTTTGCCGAAGACACCAAGCTGTGTGGTTCGGTTGATATGCTGGAGGGAAGGGATGCCATCCAGAGGGACCTTGACACGCTTGTGAGGTGGGCTGATGCCAACCTTATGAAATTTAACCATGCCAAGTGCAAGGTCCTACACCTGGGTTGGAGCAATCCCAGGCACAGCTACAGGTTGGGCAGACAAGAGATTCAGAGCAGCCCTGCAGAGAAGGACTTGGGGGTGTTGGTCAATGAAAAAATGAACATGAGCCGGCTTCAGTATGAGCTTGCAGCCCAGAAAGCCAACCGTATCTTGGGCTGCATCAAAAGGAGCATGACCAGCAGGTCGAAAGAGGTGATCCTGCCCCTCTCCTCTGCTCTCATGAGACCTCACTTGGAGTATTGTGTGCAGTTCTGGTGTCCTCAACATAAAAAGGACATGGAACTGTTGGAACAAGTCCAGAGGAAGGCCATGAGCACCTCCTGTATGAAGACAGGCTGAGAAAGTTGGGGCTGTTCAGGCTGGAGAAGAGAAGGCTGCATGGAGACCTTCTAGCAGCCTTCCAGTATCTGAAGGGGGCCTATAAGGATGCTGGGGACGGACTACTCTTTGTTAGAGACTATAGTGAGAGGACAAGGGGTAACGGATTCAAACTTAAACAGAGGAAGTTTAGATTGGATATAAGGAAGAAGTTCTTTACTGTGAGGATGGTGAGGCACTGGAATGGGTTGCCCAGGGAAGTTGTGAATGCTCCATCCCTGGCGGCGTTCAAGGCCAGGTTGGACAGAGCCTTGGGTGGAATGGTTTAGTGTGAGGTGTCGCTGCCCATGGCTGGGAGTTTGGAACCAGATGATCTTAAGGTCCTTTCCAACACTAACTATTCTATGATTTTATAATTCACAGTATCACAGTATCACAGTATGTTAGAGATTGGAAGGGACCTCAAAAGATCATCTAGTCCAATCCCCCTGCCAGAGCATTCTATGATTCTATGATTCCAAGACTCAGAAAAAGAAATTATTGATACAAATTTTTCAGATAATTCAACTTAGTGACTAATTCAACATACTACTGTACAATGTTTGATCTCTTAATAGAGATTTTATATGGACTTAGGAGAACAAACAGTGGATGGATTAGTGCATGGTTATTTCCCCCTGCCCTTATCATTATGCTAATTCTGATAAGTGTGGAATAAGTTAGGCTGCAACAACTGAAAAGGCTAGAGTATCTTTTGTATTACATGTTATGAAATTATGAAGTATTGAGGCAAACTCAGAGACAGTTAGAAATACTTCAAGAAATACACACCCCTTAGCATTCGCCTGTCCATCATAAGGACGTGACTGGATTCACATTATTATCAGTGTACTCTTAAAGTAGCAGTTGCTAAGATGCTCCTTGCCATTTGTACTTAGAAAAAACACAGGTTTTGCTCACCAGAGCAATACATGTCTCTGACACCCTAGGTGCACATGAAGGCTTTACTTTACAGGTAGATAATTCAGTTGGACTATTGCACTTTTGAGAAAAAATATATTTGCACATTCAAAAACATCCCTGAAAATACTAATTGCAAATTAAGGCTCCATCCTGAAGTACTGTGCATTCATCAGGAAAAAAAATTAAAATCTAACTGATACTCTCCAATTTATTTTCTATATGAAGTGTGTCAGAATTCATCCCTCTTCTGCAAAACATAAAAATTAAAAAAAAATCAGTACTGCAAAGCAGTAACTTGAAGTGTTTTTACTGTGAATGTTTGCCTATTTAAGCAAGGTATATCCTTATAAAAACAAACAACTGTCCTGGGATTAATACATACTATTTTAAACTTCTTGACCTTCCCAGATTTCATTTTTTAACCTTGAGCAGGTGATTTAATATCCAAATATGTGATTGTCCAGAATAAAAAAGAATATTAATGGTTCCTTAGATCATAAAGCTGCTGTGTGTAAAATGTATTGTTTCTAAAGTCTCAGAAACTATCACGGCAAAACCCAGAGCAGTACACAAGATTTGTGCATTTGGGGTACGAAATTCTCATTTTAAATGTAAATGTATTTAATATTTAAATAATTTAAATATATTTACATCTAAATGGAAAAAACAACAACAACAAAAAAAACCCAAAGTCCATATTTAAGAAAAATCTTCAGCTTTAGTAACTGAAGCAGTCTGGAAATCTATGCATAATGTAATCCCTGAACCAGTCAAGACCATCTAGATGCAAGCTAAGGCTCAAAATTCTGGTGTAAAACAACTCCTCAGAAAAAATATGCTTCAGAATTTGTTTCCGTTTCACATTGAAAGAAACTGAAATTTCTCTAACTTATTTTCTGAAAGATGTATCTCCAGCACCTCAGGACAGCCAATAGACAGCTTTCTCTGTAGCTCAGAACTACCAGCTTGACCTGAAGGACATAGTTGTTCTACCTTTCTGGGATTAAAACTCCCATCCTCCACCTAAAGCACATTCCTCATAACAGCTTAGTTAAATTCATTACATTTCATAAAAGATTATATTAATTATATTTTAACAAAGCAAGCAACTCAACACATCACATTTGCAACAAATAACAACAGGTGAAAAAAAAATGTTGAGAGCTGGAAGTTACCGGTTTTTAGTCACCTTCCTTCCCCCTTCCAAAATTCTCCTCAGCATTTACCCAACCGCTATACTTCATTTTGAAACAAGGCTAAATTATGAAGCAGACTTTCAGAAAGAGCTCTTCTTGTGATAATATAATGGCAGAATTCATTAGTATCACTAAAAGCCTAATTTGGGAAAGTTCTGGGTAAAAAAAATAATCAAAAAAGATTAAAAAAGGTAGTGCTGATAATCTGTAAAATCTTTCAGTTTGGATACATCATCTGGAAGTGGAAAAAATTACATGACTGCTTGTTACTCTGAAATGATGCATTATTACAGTTGCAAGACTATGGAAACCTTGGTGCTTGATTGCGCAAAAGAAGAAATAATATTATCTTTTTACATATATATATCTATATAAATAAATGTGTTTGTGCCTGTTTTATTACTCTGAAAGCAACACAGAATTTACAGTGAACATTGTGCCTTCAAGAGAGAACATGTCTCAAATTACATTCTAGTATTATTAAGTCATTTGTCTGTTTTATTTTCAGTATTCTCTAAAGATTCTGACTTTTACTTCATTACACTATTATAACAAATTTCAACTAAACACAAAAAACACTGTAGGGTAATATTTGGAAGCCTGCATTAGTGGAAGGAATCAACAGAAACACTCTGATGTTTCTGTATAATAGTGTTGTACATAAAATGCTGTGTTCAACATTTTAGAGCTCTTACTTTCTGTTAATTGGTGTGGCAAGAGAAAATTTTCTTCTTTCTCTTTAAGAAGGTATAGTGAAAGATAAACAAAACCAAAACTCAAACTGAAAGGCTATTTCTGCAGCACAGACTCTTACCTCATTTAGAGACTGTAGAGAGAGATAAGAAAAAAGGTGGTAGCTGCTGAGGGTTGTAACAGCATGCGACTCACATTGTCCAAGTCACAGGGAGGGGGTGGGGAGGAAGAGGGGGGGAAGAAAATAGCATCTTGCGTTTGACGTGAGAAAATGAAAATTAGTGTTAGCCCATAAACAACAAAAGGTGAGCATTTATTATTTTACTAGAGCAGAAAGTGATTCTGTGTAGTATAACCTTCAGATTTTTATATAGAAATATTCCTCTAAGTGTGAGTGAGTTCTTGCTCTTCTGCAAATCTCTGTATTTATCATTAACAAAGAAATCCTCTAGTAGTAAGACTTTTGGCAGAAAATCCTTCTAAGAAATGCATGTGTCTCACAGAATACAATTTTTCTTTGGATAAAAAAGGAAGAAAAAATGAATTACATTAATATACTTTATGCCTTTAATATTTTGACAAAATGTGTTTCATTTCACTTATGAAAATAGGCTCAGGAAAATAATGTCATAAAATTCCTGTAATATATGGACCTCATCACATCTGACTCTGGATCAAATGCAGTCTAGGTCAATACTTACCATTTATCACATGCCTAGAAATGATGAGATTTTATCTGTCTGAAATTATATAAGGTCAGTTCCTGAGGATAAATAGCTAGTTTTATCATGTTTTTAAGTCAGATACAAGAGAAAACTAAGCCAAGTCTGAGTATAAAGGCTTCTTTACAGGACTATATGAGACCTGTGGATTATCTGGTTTACAGACAAAAATTAAATCCAATCTATAATAATCTTTGCATACCATTTTCCATGAACCTCCAGCACTGTATCTCAGTGCTCTGGTATTTTGGATCATTTTTTGATCACTTGGATCACAAATACATCTGGTCCAAGCTCATTGATTTCAAAAAGCACAATGTACATTTAAATGACTTCAAACACTATCTCTCCCAGTTATTCCACTCTTTCCAGTCAACGCTGAGGAAGTAAAAGGCAATGTCCAAACCTGAATAATCTTCTAGTTACATGGCCATAGTGTTGCTGGAGGTCCTCTTCAGTTAATATCATTGTATTAGGAGCATCAAGCTCTACCGTTGCTGGAGTATTTTGGAAAACAACTTGAAGTCTTTGAGAAACGATGGAAGTTTATGATATTGGGTGACAAATCTTCTAAACTCCTGTGCAGTCCATTTATGGAGTCACCAGTTTCTTAATAGACATACAGAGTTTTTTATTCATGATGAAATGATTCTACATATCTGCAGTGTGTAATGGAAATTTAGAGTAGTAACTGTTGCAACCAAGAAAACAGGCAAAGACAGGGGAGATGAATTATGTTTCCAAGATCAGAGACACTAAGTGTGGGACATACGAAAAATAATAATATTTATGTCTATTAATGGTGTAGTTTAAAACTTTTTTAAAAACTAAGTTTAAAAAACTTAGACTTTTAGGTTTCTTTTGTTTGCTTCATTTCCTTAGCTTTTTCATCACTCCTTCCAAAATGCCCCAAAAATAGTTATTTCAAAGTGCCAATTTCTGACCCATAAGCATTTGCTTTAAAAAACAAATGACATTCAGTTTGAACGACAGTGTAAATGCCTTTTGGTTTTAACTGCCCAGTTCTTTAGTTTCCAGAAAATAATGTTATCTTGCCTGAACAGCAAGGGGGAACTGTTCAAAAGACTACTTAGGAAAATACCATTAATGACTCATAATATTAAACCTCTTTTAAAGCCAAGGATATTTTCTTGAAGCATAATTAGCTTTTTTATGCATTTCATGCAGTCCTGTTTAGCATCTAAGATACTACAATTCCAAAACTTTGCTTTTTATAAGATATTTTCATGAACTGATCTTTACTGTCAAGCTGAATATCCCATGTCATTAGGTGACTGAATCACAGTCTCTTAGAGAGATCTGTTCTGCATTCAGAACCACTTAATGACTTTTCATTTAGGTAATAAAGCTAAATGTGATAACAAGCACATTTAATTTTCAACAACAATTTTTTCCACCATTAGAAGCACTGAAGTCTTTCCTTCTTGTTTACTTCTAAGAGACTTATCTCAGCTAACTTCAGGTATGTAAAATGAGATGCCTAATCCAAGCAGTCCACTAAGAAGGCCAAGTCAACAGAAATAGATATACAGCTCCAGAGTAATTTATCCTATTTAAGACAGGTCTAACAAATCACTCTTTGAAGGTGCCTTTCTTTTGATTACAGAAGAAACCTAGAAGGCCACAGTAGTATAGATTTCCCTTATTTGTGCAGTCCTTATTTATTATAGCTCTGAGATCCTCCAACAAAGACCAGCAAGTTGACAAGCCATGACCAGTCCTACAACTAACTGGCAAGGGGTTCAGCTCGTCAGCCACATCCATGAGCACTGGTGAGGAAAATACAGATAGCCCACAGCAGGAAAGTGGCAGTGACAACAAATCCAACTTTCATGGTTACTGTAGTCATAGAGGGTCAAAAAAGGGACTTGAGGGAATATGCTGCTCTCAGAAACAGCAGCTGACAATCTCCCTTGAGCTTTTCTGATGACATTAGAAGCAATAAGCATAGTCCTCCCAAACTCTTGCTATTATGGCTCTTTTCCCTTCTTCCACTTCTAATGGCAGGACCTTTGGTTCTGCCTCCCAACTCCTAAGTTACAGACCCAGTAAAGACCAAGGAGGCAGCATTAACAGAAGAAAGCAAAAGCCAAACACCAGAGACTTTCTAGAGGGACTTTTAAAAAGGGGCCAAACGGTCTCTTAAAATTAGCAACAAAATGTGAACACTATTTGCTACAGATATTTGTGTTCTTCTGTAATGCACAGTAGAAAAATCTGTCAAGTAATCTCAAAATACTGAGAGCTGACTGTTGAAGTGAAGATGGAATAGCAAAAAAACCAAAAACCAAAACTCCAAAAGAACCCCTAGAAACACAATGCAAAATAAAAAAGCAAAAACAAACACAGAACTTTGTGATTTCACAAAGTGGACAGCTTTCATTGTACAATGTTTTCATGGGTGTGAATCACACTATCAAGAAATAACTGTGGTATGAGTCATACAGTGGAAATCTCAATGTAACTAATTTCTTGTGACTGTCTGCACTATAAAGCATAGAGAAGAAAGGCATTCCTGCCTGAACGACTCCAGAACTGCCAGCCATGCTCTTGATTTAATAAAGCTCTTCATCAATCATGATTAATTCTTAGTTATCCCTCAGTCCTGTTTCATAGAATCATAGAATCATAGAATAGTTAGGGTTGGAAAGGACCTTAAGATCATCTAGTTCCAACCCCCCTGCCATGGGCAGGGACACCTCACACTAAACCATGTCACTCAAGGCCTCATCCAACCTCAGCAAGTTTGCCAATGACACCAAGCTGTGTGGTTCGGTTGATACACTGGAGGGAAGGGATGCCATCCAGAGGGACCTCGACACGCTTGTGAGGTGGGCTGATGCCAACCTTATGAAATTTAACCATGCCAAGTGCAAGGTCCTACACCTGGATTAGAGCAATCCCAGGCACAGCTACAGGTTGGGCAGACAAGAGATTCAGAGCAGCCCTGCAGAGAAGGACTTGGGGGTGTTGGTCGATGAGAAAATGAACATGAGCCAGCAGTATGAGCTTGCAGCCCAGAGAGCCAACTGTATCCTGGGCTGCATCAAGAGGAGCGTGACCAGCAGGTTGAAGGAGGTGATCCTGCCCCTGTGCTCTGCTCTCATGAGACCTCACTTGGAGTATTGTGTGCAGTTCTGGTGTCCTCAACATAAAAAGGACAAGGAACTGTTGGAACAAGTCCAGAGGAGGGCCACAAGGATGATCAAGGGACTGGAGCACCTCCCGTATGAAGACAGGCTGAGAAAGTTGGGGCTGTTCAGGCTGGAGAAGAGAAGGCTGCGTGGAGACCTCCTAGCAGCCTTCCAGTATCTGAAGGGGGCCTATAAGGATGCTGGGGAGGGACTCTTCATTAGGGACTGTAGTGATAGGACAAGGGGTAACGGATTCAAACTTAAACAGAGGAAGTTTAGATTGGATATAAGGAAGAAGTTCTTTACTGTGAGGATGGTGAGGCACTGGAATGGGTTGCCCAGGGAAGTTGTGAATGCTCCATCCCTGGCAGTGTTCAAGACCAGGCTGGACAGAGCCTTGGGTGACGTAGTTTAGTGTGAGGTGTCCCTGCCCATGGCTGGGAGTTTGGAACTAGATGATCTTAAGGTCCTTTCCAACCCTAACTATTCTATGATTCTATGAAAAAAAGGCTCCAGCATTAAAATTCTACTAAAAGGGGCAACACAAATAGTAGTATGAAGGGAAATGTGAGACTGTTCCTTTTGTCTGTCATGATCAACATGTCCTTTCCTTCTACATGATAACCTTTCTGCTGTTTCCGTCCTTTTCTTGACCGTCTCTGCAAAGGCAGAAGAATTTCACAATAGTTGCTTTGAAAATTCTGCTTTGGTAAGAGTGCTATTATTTTTTTTATCCTATTACAACAAATAAACATGAATCATGTATACACGTAATGGTATCGGTAACGCCTAAAGTCTATCTGGCAATACAATGACATGTAAACCCCAAAAGAAAAAAATCACCTTCCAAAACTGTATTAAAGATGCTGTATGACAGTGTAATTTCTCTCATACCATTAACAGCTTTCTTGCAGTATCCCTTTCTGCATCAAGAACATAGGTATTTGAGGGTTTCATAACCTGTATGCTACAACTTTGAGAAATAGAACCATTTTGATCATGACTCGTGACATAGCTTTAATATAACCCTTTTCTTCCATGTAATATGTCTGTAAAATAAAAACTATACAGGTTAATACACCATTTGAATGTACTGATGCTTTCATTACAGGACACTATCATATAGGAAATTTTAACAAGTATCAAATCTCTTATATAAAAACATAGTAGAATTCTTCCTTCATGTAAGTTGAAAAATATCTGTCTTTTCAGAAAAGATTTTGCTGAGGAAGAGAGAGGGGGATTGTGTTATATATGATAGGAACATAAAATGTTTTCCTTATGTGCCACATTAAAATGCTTTGCCCTTCCATAAAAACACACTTTTAGTGATTAATGTAAAATCTGTTCTTTATATATGAAAATATATGTCCTCAATACCTACCACAAAGCAAGTTATATGCTGCTATAATTTCGTGTGTTTAAATATTTTTGGTTACAGCTCAGTTAATAACGTTTGGTTTGGGTTTGGTTATTTGTTTATCTGGCAGACAAGTTAAAAAAATGCATAAGATAGTTTCAACTTAACTGAAACAGTCTTTTCTTAAAAATAGTTTTTCTGAATGAAAAATTTAAAAAATAAAGAGAAATTCCATTTTAGGTCAACTGACAAAAGTCATTCAAACCAAAACCTTTATTTGTGTTCTAAAATGTAGCTTCTTCTTTTAAAAAAATGTTCTTTTGAAATGAGAGTAAAGTCAAAACACTTCATTTAGAAAATGTGGAAACATTTTCTTTTCTCTGAAATACTGTTTTATTCTGAAATGACTAATAATGCTGGAGTTATATACAGAGGGGTAGACTAGAAAAAGGATGGAGCTAGTACTTCAGTACAGTTCTGTCTTTGACTTAGCTACAGCTAATGCATAAATTAAATTCACTATAAAAGTCAACCAAGCAGCTTACAACAGTGCTTTGGAAAGTGAGATAAATTCCCTTTGTTCTTTTCCCATCTCTGTGCTGAGCTTAGCCACAGCATAATACTGGAGTACTAACTGCATTAGAAAATAGGGGAGACATCATTTATTATATTTCTTCACTGTAGTGCACTGAAGCAGTTTCTGGTAACTCCCAAGAGTATTTTGTTGAAATTCTATCAGTAAGCTTAACGGATTTTTGGCACAACCTTTTAGCTCCAGAAGAACAACAAATTATGTGTATTTTGCCTCTGATAGAAGTGTCATTTTTTAGGGCACTGATCAAAGTACTACTAGGAAGTAACTTCCCTGAGCATATCAGACAGTATGCAGACTTGTATCTGAAGGTTCTTTTAACTGATGCCAGTGTTAAGTGGATGAGCATCTTCATACTGTATATGTTGTAAATTCTTTCACCACTGGGTTTGTCTGTATCTTGTATCACTCCACAAAAGCACAGAGAGTACACCAGGGGGAAATCAGAAAGCTCATGGAGTCAAATGTGACAATGCAGCAGTGTGGAGATGTCAAGGCTTAATATACAGTAGCATTAAACACTGTGAGAAGGGCTTTAGAAAAATACCTGGTACTGAGTTTCATTACATGGTTTAGTGGTGGACTTGGCAGTGCTACATTAACCATCAGATTTGATGATTTTGTGGGCTCTTGTAAATGTCATGAAATTCAACAAGGCCAAGGCAAGGTCCTGCACAAATACAGCTGAGCAGAGAATGGGTTGAGGGCATTCCTAAGGAGAAAGACTTGGGGTTGTTAGTTGACGAAAAGCTCAACAGGACCTGGCAGTGTGTGCTTGCAGCCCAGAAATCCAGCCTTATTCTCAGCTGCATCAAAAGAGGGAGGTAATGCTCCTCTACTCTACTCTTGTGAGACCCCACCTGGAGTACTGCATTCAGCTCTGGGGCCCCCAACACAAGAATGTGGACTTGTTGGAGGAAGTCCAGAGGAGGGCCCTAAAGATGATCAGAGGTCTGGAATACCTATCCTATGAAGACAGGCTGAGAGAGCTGGGCTTGTCCAGCCTGGAGAAGAGAAGGCTTCAGGAATAACTTAGAGCAGCCTTCCAGCACATAAAGGGGGCTCACAAGAAAGCTGGAGAGGGGCTTTTTACAAGGGCATGTAGTGATAGGACAGTGGGGAATAGCTTTAAACTGAAAAAAGATTTAGATTAGATATGGGGAGAGACGAAATTCTTTAATGGGAGGGTGGTGAGACACTGGAACAGGTTGCCCAGAGAAGTTGTGGATGCCCCATCCCTGGAAGTTCAAGGCCAGGTTGGATGAGCTTTAAGCAACCTGGTCTAATGGAAGGTGTCTCTGTCCATGGAAGGGGGATAGAATTAGATGATGTATACGGTTCCTTCCAACCCAAATGGTTCTATGATTCTGTGATCTTAAAGGTCTTTTCCAACCTAAACGATTCTATGATTATATAATATAGCATTCAAACCTTGAAACTTTTGGGTGGGCGATAACTGATAGAAATCTTCTGTAGCAAAAACTAGAGACTTAACATAAACTGCATAACCATACCAATTTTCATTCGAGAGGCTGAAAACTAAAAAGGTGAAAACTGAAGACATAACAACTAGACGGCAAGACCTGGTCAGGACACAGTAGGATAACAAGAGACAGTAAATACTTTATAAGTAACTTGAACTGGGTCAGAATTTCACCTGGTATTCATGTGCAAATTACTATCAATTTTGTTTATGAAAAAGACATTTCTTTAGGCTTCAAAAGAGTTAAGCCAAAATTTCAAAATTTTCAATGTCTTAATGTCCTCTTTTTAATCTTCGCCTTGTTGCTTATGTGTTTTGTTATTTACCATCTCTTGCTAGACTTGTATTTCCAGTGCTGATACCTCAATAGCCTGCAAGAAGTTCAAGGGTTAAAAACAAACTGCAAGATAAAAAAACAAAATATTTTTTTAGCCATATTTACGACTGAAAACTGTAATAATATATCATCAATGATCCCGGAAAGAGGAAAGAATAGGTTTGACTACCGTTCACTCTGTAGTGAAAGTCAATGCTCCTTTTGGAGGAAAGCTGACAAGAACTTTCTCCTTATTACTGATCTTTACTCCTACATAACTCCTTATTTAAACTATAATATAATGCACAATTTTTAAACTCCATATAAGATGTTCTCACCTGCTGGGTTTCATTTAAGAACCCTAGAATAACTGTTAATAAGTAACAGCAAGTAAATATTTGTTCTTTGACAGTTTTGCTTTATATTCCACTAGAGCTCATGCTTTAATAATTTCCAGAGATCAAATTTCACTATCCAGTACAACCTTGTTTGTAACCTGAAGACTTCATGCACATCCACCCTGCGAAAAAAAGATGAGATCTCTTCATTAGTTTCTTCAAATGAGGCTTCAAATTGCTATGGAACATTTCCCTTCTCAAAAGTTAATACACATTTTGCCTGAAGCAAGTAAGAAACAAAACCAAATCTTTAAAAATGTAGACCTTCTAAAAAGAAAATATCACATTTTGTCTAGCAATAAACAAAAAGCCCTGTTCATCAGTGACAAATACAAGGTTTTTGTTGTATTTATCACCATACAGAGATTTAAAATTAATATTTAGCACTTTTATTGCACCTGAAATGTGAAACAACAGAATTTACCAAACTCCATGACTAAAGCTAAAGCTATGACTTTTGAATGTATATTACAAAATTATGTAATTTGATATCATCTTTTCCTTCAGGTGATGGATTCCTAGCATCGCGCCTACAATAGAGGAAACTCAAACACTAGCAACACTGAAAGTTTTCTTTTGCTGCCCAGGCTTTACTAATCTCAGAATAGGCAGAGCTAGATTTCATTTCTATATGGACTAAAAGCATCTGTACTACTTAAAACCAATGACTAGTAGTATTTAGGAGGTTCTGGATGTCTTTCAGATTACTTTGCTCAAAGATATGATAGGCAAGATGATAGCTGCCAAAAGTAAGAGAAAGCAAGTAGAAGAAAAAGCATAAGGATATAGTAAAAGAGAAAAGCAAAGATTCTTCCTACTTTATGGGATGTCTCTAATGCTTATAAAGATCAGGTATATTTTAAAAGGATAACTTGTCATATACAGGTCAGCAACAGAAAGAGAAGATGTGTTCTTTAACTCGAAGCTAAGCTTTACTGTGCTGGAAGTTCAAAAATTACTGTTATTACTGCTGAAGGCTCTCTATTGTTTGTCAAAATCCTTACCAAATTCTTTCAAGCAAAGATTCCTACTGATATCTAACCACCAGCAAAATTATACTACCCATATTTTCCTTGAAAAGTTATATTTATCTAAAATTACCCCTCCAACAGTTGAGTAATACATCTTAATGCTTTTCTACTTTGCTGCAGCAAATATAAAATTAATGAAGGGATTGTGATTCAGCATTATTCATTGAGTAATTTTTAAGAGGGTGTGTTAGGAGGGCTTTTTACTGTGTATCACATGCATAGACTTGAATTTTTAGTTCTACTTAACCATCAAATGAGAAAATGACAAGTATTTTTTCACTATAAAAAAATTGTGTAGTTACATAAATTTTATATATACAGAATCTGTTTACAAAATATACGTTCCAGGCATTACTGTTAAATCACAGGGAACTAGTTAACTCCCAAATGTATACGGCCAAAGTAATGAAAACTAATTTACTCATAAGAGGGCTACTGAAAGATCAAAAAATAAAAAGAAAGTTCTAGACATTGCAGGCAAAGCTTCTTTTGGGACTACATTGTATTTCTACACCCTCATCACCTTAATTGCCTACCTTGATGCTATGTATATCCCAGAACCATAAGTTACTATCCTATCTAACATGAAAATTCAATTTCAACTTTGTTTTCCCTAATTTCTTAAGCTATGTAAAAGTATTATTCTTTCTAAAAAGTTAACAACTAATTTTAAATAAGACAGCTTATTTAGCAAATGTTAAAACAAATTGTTGGCTTGTCGGTTTTGTTTTTTTTTTTTTTTCCAGCATGACATTCTTCATAAAAAGACTCTGACAAAAGCTGCAGCTTTAATGACACAGCTTGATGAAAAAGTTGACATCAGAATATTGCCCTCCATCTTCAGTGTTGCACACAGTGCTGCTAATTCCCAGTAGGTTGCTTTTGAAAGTTTTTTAATGCTTTGAGATTCAAAGCTTTGAGATGTTTTGTTGAAAACTATGTTAAGTGTCAAGTGCATTCTTTTGCACAGAGTATGGGATGATCTGCTTGTCTTAGCAGGTACAAGCAAATATAGACACATGAATGCAGATCAGAGAGCCCCCTCTTTCCCAAGACAAGCATATACACATACCAAGAGATTTTTTGTCCAAATCAGAAGACTCATGCAGATATCTAAGACCGTGTCTGTGATAAGAACTTAAGACACTCAAGTTGTCTAGTTTCCTATGAACCCTATAAAAAAGCACTTCACGTGAGTTCTCAGTAGCCAACAGGTGTTCCTCATGAGGGCTCAGAGAGGAACAGATTTTTGTAAGGAAGTTTTAAGTACCAGAATTTGATTCATATCACCTTTCCAGAAGATGCCTTTAACCCTAGCCAAATATTCATACAGGTCACAGCCCAAATTAGATAATGCTTTGAATACAAAGACAATCTCTCATAAAAGGGCAGGAGTCATTTAATTGTGCTGTTGTTCTCATCCAAATGGTTATAATTCAACTTAACTACACTGTGAGGGTAACTACTAAGTCCCACAAGAACAGAACAAATCACAAAAATAAACAATATATATCCTTTTTCAATCTGGAGAGATCACAGCTCTGTATTAATAATGGTAAAGCTGCAGATAAAGAAACATTTCCACTCCTGTTAGAAGAGGTTTCATTTCTTGCTCATCACTGTGAGAAACATCATGTCATCAAACAAAAATGACAGATCATCTCCTGAGCTCATCCTAACAATTGATCCAACTCACAGTAAGACAATTTCGATTCCTCTGACAAGAGAGGAAAAAAACCCAACCAAAACCACCCAGCACAACACACCCAAGATGTTTTTTGGTTTTGGTTTTTTTTTGAAAGTCATTATTTTATCTGCGTATCACCCAAGTGTGTACATGAAATTTGGAATGTTTCTAGTTATAAACACCTTTCCGAACTGCAAAGTGAGGCAAGAAAAAAAAGTGAGAGAAGGATGATACTTTTACACTTGACTCTGAAGAACAGCATCTGAAATTGAGATGCTGAGAAATCCACACTGTCAGAACACCATAATGCAACAAACTGGTGTGAATGGTATCTCCAGAGAATAAAAATCAGCATCATCACCTACTAATTCTTTCCCCACCTCCATACTAATTTTAAGTTGTTTATGACTGAACAACTCAGAATAATTTCAGGATAGTGAGATATGAGTCCTGACTGAACACCATCCTGTCACAAATGCAAACAAGCATAAGCCTAGTAAATTAAAGAACATAGAATGAAAAATTGGACTGCAGGGATCCAGTGTTTTTGAAACTGAATTGAAGAAGCTGCTAATCCCTGCTGGAGTAGGAATCATTCTTCAAGGCTATCTGCTAATATTGCAGCTCCAGATGAGAAGAAAGATTATTAGAAAGCTGCCTGGCTGATGGCCCAGCTAGCACAGCATGTGAAACATGGAGAAACATGTCAGCTGCACCACATACCACAAAAATCATCATGGCTACCACCAAAAAACACCCTAACACTGATAAAAATGGCTACAAATAGGCTGCAAATATGTCCTTGATAAATGTAAATATAACAGACCTATATTGTGCAGAGGGCGTAGACTGCTTTATTTTTTTATTGAGTTTATTAAAGTGATGTAGGACAGTTATTCACTCAAATTCTGCAAAGTGTCTGTTCTAGTGAAGAGCCCAATCTTATAAATGTTTCTAAGTGCTTTCGCAAAGTAAATGTTGAATAACATCTACTTTACTTCGGAGACTTCTTATTCATGCTCTACCTCCCACAATCCCTGGTTTCTGTCATAATTAGGAAATATAATTTGTTTTCATGGTAGTGCCAAGAGACCCTATTCCCCGGCACAAGGCACCACAGGAATACATAGGTGACCTTTTTAGTGTAAGCTCACTGAAAATACTCTAAAAATAGAAATAATTTTTCTCTCTACTGCTTTGCAGGTGGAATATAAGTAGCATGAGTCTCTGACTGTATTAATGATTTTATAAATGTACTGAGTTCTGAAGATGCTGAGCACTTCAGTACAGGAACAACTCCGTAGCACATGGCAGTCCCATGAATATCCTATTTATAGTGACCACAAGCCTCTTTGTGCTGGGAAGAAATGCTGTCAGGGATTTTAAAAGGGAGTCCAAATCCATAAACTACAGATGTGGTCTACATGATTCATTTTGCCTTAGTCATTTGCTGTCTCTGTCCCCTACTTCTTCTTTGAATAGGCAGGAATCTCTGTTAGGCAGTGAAGTTAAGGACATGAAAGTTGTGAGAAACTTAGACCCTGTGGCAAGGGAAGTGCATGTAATTATTTTAATGGACAGATAGTTTAAGCAGAGAATATAGAATTCTTCAGCAGTCATACATTATAGGCTGTTTCTTTTGAACCCTCCTCCACTGTACAAAAACTCGTATTTTAAAGGAATAAATAATACTTTCCCTGTGCTGTTTAAGTAACCATGATTTTTGCAAAATACCACCCCAGGACAACTTTTCAGTCATTCTGAGCAACATGAAGTTAGTTCTCAGAAGGGCAACTGACAGCCTTCAACAAGCAATGCAATGGATGCTAGGAGGTTAGAGCAATGAGATAACCATAGCAACAAGTGATATTAATTGGAACAATGTAATTAACTATATTAGGCAACATATAATTGTAAGATAACCAACACATCAAAGAGTAAAATTTCTGTCCTCTGCATTTGTTTATGAATCATAAAATAGTTAGGACTGCCTTAAGATCATCTAGTTCCAACCCCCCTGACATGGGCAGGGACACCTCACACTAAACCATTCCACCCAAGGCTCTGTCCAACCTGGCCTTAAACACCACCAGGGATGGAGCATTCACAACTTCCCTGGGCAACCCATTCCAGTGCCTCACCACCCTCACAGTAAAGAATTTCTTCCTTATATCTAATATAAACTTCCCCTGTTTAAGTTTGAACCTGTTACCCCTTGTCCTATCACTACAGTCCCTAATGAAGAGTCCCTCCCCAGCATCCTTGTAGGCCCCCTTCAGATACTGGAAGGCTGCTATGAGGTCTCCACGCAGCCTTCTCTTCTCCAGCCTGAACAGCCCCAACTTTCTCAGCCTGTCTTCATACAGGAGGTGCTCCAGTCTCCTGATCATCCTCGTGGCCCTCCTCTGGACTTGTTCCCACAGTTCCATGTCCTTTTTATGATGAGGACACCAGAACTGCACACAATACTGCAAGTGAGGTCTCATGAGAGCAGAGGAGAGGGGCAGGATCACCTCCTTCAACCTGCTGGTCACGCTCCTCTTGATGCAGCCCAGGATACGGCTGGCTTTCTGGGCTGCAAGTGCACACTGCTGGCTCATGTTCATATTGCTACAGTGGTAGCCCAGTATAGGAGACTAAATGTGACAGACAAAATTTAGAGTTCTTTACTGACAATGTTGAAAGACAAAGATGTAAGCCACAAAGGGACATAAAATGTGTGCATTTTCACATGCTAATTAACCAGTGAATTTCTTTTTTTCTACTTTTTTCTTTTTTTTTTTTTTCGCCTACAGATGCACAATAAAATGATGACTTGTAACCTTAAAATTAGTGTGAGGTAGAAATATGCTCTTTTGGAATCATATAACTTTTAATAAAATTTTCTGTGGAAATTACATACTGAACAATTAAAGATATGAACTAATGAGTTCTTTCTAATACCGCAATAACTATTTTCTGAACATCTGGTGTCCTCATAAAGTGTGTTAATAAAAGAGAACAAAAACTCCTTGTTGTGCAGCCTCCTGAAAGTGAACATTTTTTAGATGTAAAGCTACAGTACTTCACTTGTGCAGACAATTTACAAATATGTCAGATATGTATTCAGGTTCATTTTAAACGGAATGAAGCACTAACTGGCAACTTTTGGGGTTTCAGAAGCTGGATTTTCACAGCATTCCACATGGAAAAATTTCCTTAAACCTACATTTACTACTGTAGACACAAGTGCAGATTCTGCTGATGAAAGATGTGGGATTCATTCTGTGAGGACTGAGTTGTCTTTCAAAAATATTTTTTTTGTTTATTATGTAGAAGATTTCATCTCCTCCTGCTACTTATTACCTTGAAAAAGTTCATTTATGCTCTCGCTAAAATGGGATTTAGTAGCAGAAGTTTTATTATTTATTTTCTTATTTATTCCTATAAAATAAAATCCCATTTCATGGAAATTTTCCTGGTAATTACAGCAAAAAGAAGAAGAAATACAGAAAATATATTGTATGTCACACACAACTGTGTCCGCCTGGAATATTATACTGTCTGAACACCTCTGACGTAATTCAGAGACTGAGGAATTGATGGGTTCAAAAGAATAAACAAGTTGTAAATTCTCGTAGCTTAATGCCAAAATAATAATGAAAAAGTAAGTTTGGTTCTTCGATTTCAACTGAATTTGAAAGAACAATGACATTTAAAAGTCACACTGTAAAGAAATAAATGCCATTCTATGAACTAATGGTAGTTTACCTTCTATTTTGCTCTTGTATCTGACAAAGAAAATGAATCACATTAGGCATGTTTATGTTCTAATGTGCTGGGCTGTAAAGAATTCAGGGATATTGATTTGTTTTAAAACAAACTGTATCATTTTAAAATTAAGAAAACAAAAAAAGACAGAACATTTCTATTCACCTTTGTTTTTTCAAAAAACTTTGGGCTATCCAAAGCAAACACCATCAGCCACATCTGACATGTTATTAACTATGATGACTGTCTCCAGTTTTATTAGCAAAAAGTGTATCTTGCATTTACAGGAATACAACTATCTGGGGAATAATGTCACTCTGAATGAACTGAAGCCTACTTATACTTTAGCACTGTAATGGTAGCAGGCCATTTCTTCCCTCTATGTCATGAAAAATAATAAGGTTTTATGCTTGGCTAAAAATTCCGTGTAAATGTTGCATAATCAAACTCTACAAATTTTGTGTGTCTGTTTAGTGTAATACAAACTTAAATACTAAACTGACTGTCACTGAAGTATCGAGAGTATTCTGGCATCCTACCATTCATGGTGCAAATTAGAAGTAGAAAAGTAAATTGACAAAAGATAAGATGCAATCCATAAGAGGCAGAATCAAATTGCCTTTGGAAAAGCAATACACCTTTTGGGAGTAAACAGTTAAGTTTAGGTACAAGGCTAAAAGTGGAACAACGTCAGAATGATGGACTTGAAACCTCTATTTTACTAAAAAAAACCAAAACACCCCAAACTGAAGAGATCTAGATAAATAGCCAAATTTTAAGATGGTTATTGGGTGCAACTTTTATATCACCTGAAGTCCACTTTCATAAATTCATCATTTATTTATTCTATGCTGAGGCAGAAATAATCTTTCTGGTATAAAAGTTCAGCACAAAATAGCTGTAACATCTGTCTCATCAGTCTGGACATATCTTAGAGAGATTCAATATCCCAGTACATATTAAAAAATCACTAAAATCTCTGATGCTTTGTCATTTGCATCTATTGTTTTGCAGTAACTTCTGTTCCATAAACTAACTTTAATTCTTTAAAGAAATACTTACTTTTTAAGTTAATGAATTCAAGAAACTCCCTTGTCCAAATTTTCACAACCTAACTGACAGCAAAGCTGATTTATCAAAATAAGAGAAAAAGAAAATGTAGGTTATACAATCTTGTAAGTAGCGTTTAGTATAAGTGTTTCAAATACAGCTGGTCCTTTTCATTGCAGGGTTTTGGCATCTTTGTAAGCTATTATTAACCAAGTGCATTTAATATCAGTAGAATTTCAGCTTCCAAAGGAACATGAGTAACAGCTATTCTGCATAGAAATCTTATTTTACAAGACATTAGAAACCATGTGAGACCCAATCATAAAAATTATTAATCAGAAACCACGTTCAATTTAGTGGTTTTCCACTGAGTAATTTAAATAATATTACAGTTGGTCATATTCTACACTGTAACCGAACTGTATTTATTTTAAGCAAAAAATCGTAGCAAATGACAATTCAGTCCTCACAGAACATTTTTGAAACATCAGGATTAAAAAAAGAAAAAAAAAGGGGGACAAGTACAACCCAAAAATAAAAGGCAATCAATATACCGGCATGCCAGTGCCATGAGAAAGCTTACCCAGCTATCAAATTCAGAGCTGACTTCAAAGCCAATTCTGCTCTGAGCCCAGGACTGGACTAGAACAGGACCACTAAAATATCAATTATCTATTATGTGATGATAATGTAATTGATGTTTTAGTGGCCTTATTCTGGTGGGTTACAGAAGACATTACCTTTGGTTCAGCCATAAATAATTTATTATGAAACTGGGGTGTTCTATTCTGCTTCAACCTGCAGCAACAACTTCTGCTAAACGTCAATACATGTTATATGAATCTGCCCTGTAAGGAACAGACCTGATGGAACAGAAAGCCTCACAGTGAACTACCATATGTAAGACTTCTTTTGGAATTACTATAGCTAGATATTTCTTGGTTGGTTGTTTTGGTTTTGGTTTGGGTTTTTTTTTTTTGGGGGGAGGGAGCAAGGCAGAAGGAAAGCAGCATTTCATGATTTTCTGCAACTTTTGCAATTTTTTTGGTAGGACAGTACAATATTTTAAGTAATTTCAAATAAAACATGACTATTTCTTAGTTCCTTAATGACGTGAAATGGTTCCAGTACAATGGCTTTTCAGGGAAGAAAGTTGAAACAAGTTGGCCATGTCAGTCAAATGACCCCTCCACATGAGAAGAGAATAGACTATGGCATTTCAGCTGGAAAAAGATATACTTGAGAGGATGTAGAATAGCAGCTCTAAAATTTTAAACAGCCTAGAAAAGTTGAATAGAAAATGATTATTCACAATTCAAGAACTAGAGAGAGACAAATGATATTATCAGATTATAGTTTAAAAAAAGCACTTCTTCACACAAAGCACATTAAAGTATGCAACTCACCTGCAAAGAATGAGTAGAAATCAAAAGAACTGAATTCAAGAAAGGAGGAGGCACATTCACAAAGGTTACCGCCACCTCTTATGCAGCTCCTGGCTCCACGAGTATTGAAGCCGCAAAACACCAAGTGCTGAGAGAGCACCTTTTCACATGCCAAGTGCCTTTGCTGTTAGGCATCTATTACTGGTCCTTTGATACAGAAGCCTAGATGTTCCATTGCTCTGACTCAGAATAGCAGATACTAAATTTTTAATTAAGGTGTCCACCTCCCTTTGCCAGGATACCTGCGTGCTGGGCTGAGCAGGAAAGGAGGAAACAGCCTGGTGTGCTCCAAAAGGGCTCTGCCTGGACAGTCACAGGGATCACCTTCTGCTGAATTAGTTTCAAGAGTGAAGAATGGATAGTAATATCACATGTGCATTTTCCTTCAGACTGTGGTAAAATCATAGAATCACAGAATTGCATGGGTGGGAAAAGACCTTTAAGACCAAGTTCAACCATTAACCTAGCACTGCCACCACTAAACTGTGTCCCAAAGTGCCACATCTACCTGCCTTTTAAATACCTCCAGGGATGGTGACTTCCTGCTTCCTGACTACCACTTCCCTGGGCAGCCTGTTCCAATGCCTGACAAACCTTTCTGTGAAGAAATTTTCCCTAATATTCAGTCTAAATCTTCCGTGGTGCAACTTCAGGCAATTTCTTCTTGTTCTGTTGTTTGTAACCTGGGAGAAGAGATCGACACCAACCTCGCACAACCTCCTTTCAAGTAATTGTACAGAGCAATAAGGTCTCCCCTCACCCTCCTTTTCTCCAGGCAAAACAATCCCAGTTCCCTCAGCCACTCTGCATAAAACTTGCTCTGTAGATGCTTCATCAGCTTCAGTGCCCTTCTTAGGACACGCTCCAGCACTTCAGTATCATTCTTGTACCGAAGGGCTCAAAATCTAACACAGTATTGGAGATGCAGCTTCACCAGTGCTGAGTACAGAGGGACAATCACTTCCCTAGACCTGCTGGCCACACTATTTGTGATATATGTCAGCTGTGATATAGCTGTTGGCATTCCTGGCCACACTGCTGGCTCATATTCAGCTGGCTGCTGACCAACACCACCAGGTCTTTTTCTGCCAAGCAGCTTTTCAGCCACTCTTCCCCAAGCCTGTAGTGTTGCATGGGGTTGTTGTGACTCAAGTGCAGGACTCGGCACTTTGCCTTGTTGAACTTCATACAACTGGCCTCAGCCCACCTATCCAGGAGATCAGGTTAGTCAAGCAGGACCCTTTCGCAAACCCATGCTGGCTATGCCTGATCACCTGGTTGCTCTGTCGTGGATGCCTGTAAGGAAACTTGTACTTCTGCTTGAAATAAACTCACTGTGAGGGTGAAGAGAGGACATATCATTCCAAATTTCTGAATCAGATTCCCTCTGTGACTACTCACATGTGCAAGTGAAATAAAGCAACCACACCTAGCTCCAGTTTACCACTCAGCACTGAGCCTGGGGAGTTTGCAGCACTGATCAACAGATGGCATCCCTGATTTGCATATTGTCAAAATTCACAGCCACAATTTTCAATGATTAAACTATTAGAGATGTAACAAGCTCTTTAATTGGGAAAGAGGAAAAGGAGAACAAATGATCACGCTTAGCCTCCATGTTCTTGACAACCTGAATGACATGCTCTCATGACAGCTATTTAACAGGATCATTACTTCTAGGATATGACCACTGTTGGCTGAAATCTTGCAGCCAGATTCAAGAACACCTGATGAATACAGAGCACCACAGAGACAGCAGAAAGACAGTGCAGTCTTCAGGCACAGTCCTGCTGCTGTCTGACTCTGATCGTGTGGCTGCCTGGGACACTCAGCAGGCATGCTCTGCAGCCTTCATGCTTCCCCATCTACTGAAGTTCTGCATCAGTTTAGGACAGTTTTGACATACCATTTCTGCCCTAGCTAAATCCAGGTCCAGAAAGCAGTTGTTTGTCGGCATAAGTCTGCCAGACACTCACCATCAGACCCTGCTTAATACAGGGACTCTCCAGCCAGCATGATGGCAGTACTTGGCTTTGTATCAATGCATGGTCACACTAATTCTATCCCTTTTGTCTAGCACCTTTCCTTTGCCAGAGGCATTCATGCATTCAGATGCTACACAGTCACCCTACTCCCACAGACTTCCTGTGTCAAGGCTGATAAATCCTACTGAATCAGTCTTTCCTTTGAGGGTGGTGTGCTTGAGGCCGTACGTAGCCAGTGGTGTACAGCAGTGCCCCAGCTGATGTACCACCAGTGCTCAGCAGCACAGAATGCTCACCGAGTTTGTAAGTGCGATTGCTGTCCATAATTCCCAGCCTAACAGCTGCTGCTCTTCCAACTCACACAGTATCACAGTATCACAGTATGTTAGAGATTGGAAGGGACCTCAAAAGATCATCTAGTCCAATCCCCCTGCCAGAGCAGGAACACCTAGATAAGGTTACACAGGAATGTGTCCAACACACTATGAGCATCACATCCCTTCCTGCTGACCTGTTATTTGTCTAGCCACGTGGTCTCAGTAGTATTTTTCCTTTTTTTAAATACAGGCACAAGCTGTTTGAGACGATGGTCAGGGATGTCGTCCAACCTGAATTTAAATGCCTTGGAGAAGTTTAGAGACAGGTTTTGTAAATTTTTTCTGCTCCTCTTCTTCTAGGCTGAAAGTTATGTTTGGTCAATGGTTTTAGTCATGTTAGCCATCTGCTTACACTTGTGCATTTTACCAAGCACAAAACGACTAAAATTCTAACTTGGTTAAGTTGGTTTCAGTTTGCTTAGCAAAGTAGCTGAAACACATCTTCAAAGAGAAGAACCTTCACATACAGGACTCAACACACTTAAGGATTAAAGTCTCTCTCTAAAGCATATTCCTAATTCTATTCTTTATTCAAATTGCAGGCTTCATTTTGAGGGTTTTCTTTTCTCTTTTTTTTAAACACAAGCTTAAAGCAAAAGCAGAAAGGTCATAAGAAAATCTCAGAAATTGAAAGACTCTTAAATATACTAGAGTCTTGGGGATATGTGAAGATGAGAAATACTAGATTTGAAGACTAAGAATTTTTAATTACATATATTTAAAAGCTCATTGGTAAGGACCACTGGTACAGGCAAAGAACAAAATAACTTATCACTATATGATATGTATGTATAGTAACTTCTCTACATATAATGCATATGCATATATTATATTATGTATTTTATATTTATATGACCTACTAGTTGATTCTAAAAAAACAATCTTATAAACCTGTTACTATTACATTTTTGCAACCATTACAGAACTTACCTTTTTAATATATGACACATTTAATGCTTCTAAGCCTTTGCAAACCATGATGCATTTTATGCCAAATAAACAATCCTAGATTACTGCATCTCACTAACATTTGTCCAGCATACCAAATCAGGCCCATGAGCATACAGACTTAATTTTAATTTTAACCTAGTTTTGTTCAGATGTCTTTATGTCTGTTCATGGCACCACTTCATCACCTTAGTGAAACTCCCCTGGAAATTCAGCTTAGTTACTCCAAAGACTCCTGATGAACGTAGAAGTGAAGGACCATCTTGATAGGTATAGCAATTACCTCATACTCAATAGATTTAACTGCAGTACCTCTAACTGACAATCATTTAATTTCAGAAAATATTCCTTGACTTCCATTTTGCCTTAATTTCCTCACTGTAAAATGCACAGCACAATACATTAACTAGGCATAAAAAAAAAAAATAATTGCATAGTAAGTTCTTTAACCTGTCAACTCACCTGACATGGTAGCAACACTTTCCACAATGTTATATTCTAAATCTGTACTTTTGTCTTTTTCTAACTAACACACATTCTGGATTACAATGCAAGCAAGTTTAGGTCAGTAAGTCTCATGCCACTCATTAACCTGACGGGTAAGAGATGCAATTGCCTTTTATTGTAATGCAAACAAAGCACATAAAAAATAATATGTGTGAAGAGACTAGATTAATGAAAAGTTTAAACCTACACATACTTACAGACGAGAGGAAAATTACACTGACATTTTGCAAGACCAAGTCTCACGTAGTTCAACTTCCTGAACAATAAATGCTTGCTTTAATCAGAAAAGCATTTGAAACCCTGACAGCATAACAACCACTTCTGGAGATTCAGCTTTGTGTACATGGTCACCATTACCACTCTGCATTTTCATCTGCTGAAAGAAGCAGAGGCCACTAGAACAGTTTTCCCCTCCCAATATTCTGATGCTGTCTTTGTCAGAACTAAATGTTTATTGCAAAAGAGGATATAAACTGCCTGCCCTCCCTGACATTTATTGAACCAATACTCAACATTAAATTTCCTCTCTGGCATCCTAGAGTGAGATAAATAGGGATTTAAATGGCAGCAGAGCAGCAGAGGAACAGTGGATTTTTATTTATGTGCTCATTCTCCTAGAGCTAAGAATAAAGATGTACCAGAAAACAACATGTGCAATGAAAAGTTAACACTGCCATCAAACTATAGGATTTCTGAAGAAAAGTGATAAATCAGTCTCTCTCTTAAATTCTGAACATCACTTGATAATCCTTAATAAAAGTTGCCTAGTACAAGCTGTTAAATAACAGAATTTTATCCAACAAATGAACTTGAGCAATAAAGATGGTATTGGTGCAGCATCTTCAAAGAAATATTAAGAAACAATTCAAAAGAGAAAGACATTTATCTTAACATCACAGAAATAACCCCAACTTTGTTCATCAGGATCTTTTCCACCCTCCTGAATTACCAAGTCCGTTTTTCTCAACTCCTGTCTCTGCATCAGCAACCCCAGAGCTTTCATCCACACAAACCTCTCTGTTGTCAAAAACATGTCTGATCAGGAGTGATGACCACTTCCTCTTGAAATCCGCTCAGGTGTCCTCAGGAGTTTCTATAGAGAAATACATCACTTTTTTCTATCATGCAGTAGTTAGACTTTTTTTCCTTTCACTGGAGTCATGTTGAACTTAGTTATTTAAAAAATAAAGCAAAACAAAACCCAACTTATAAGACACTAATTAAAATGGTTTTAAATTAAAGAGTAAGGAGAATCAATAAAGATTTTGAAGCAACAGTAAATTAACAATAAGAAGTATGGCACAATGTGAAAATACATGTTTCAACAAATGCTTTGGTTACATATATCACAGAATCTGAGTCTGTAATTTACAGCAAGAACTGAGTAACTAAAAAGGTGGTTTTTTCTGATGAGTATCTGAGCTCATGATATTAATATTTTTAATCCATCTGCCACACATAGTGAAATTACAGATTTTCTATCTGGTTTTGCATCCCCCAGAATAATAATTTTAATAATCATTTTATCCTTGTTTTCCATTTATAACTTTTCCAAAAGCTACTTCTCTTTCAGGTTCTGACACAAAAATGTAATGATAGGTATGTCTCTCCAATCACCAGGCTGAGTGTAAGAAAAGATGCAGCTCCAGGAAAAATAATGTGTTTTAAGAGTCACTCGTTACCCTAAGAATCTCCAGACTATCATAACAACTTGTCATTTTATAGAATGTTTCCAAGCCCTAAATCTTTAGGGGGAGCGTCCTGGGTTCAGCAGTAGCAGTCATTTTTCTCCTTCTTAGTAGCTGGTGCAGTGCTGTTTTTGACTTTCGGCCTGGGAACAACGCTGATAACACCGATGTTTTTAGTTGTTGCTCAGTGATGTTTACTCTGACCAAGGACTTTGTGAGTCAGAGAAGAGACAGGACACCTGACCCTTAGTTACTGGACTGTTCTTATCTCAACCCGTGGGAGTTACATTCTTTCGATTCTTCTCCCCATCCCTCTGGGAGCCGGGGGGAGGAAGGGGAGGGGAGTGAGAGAGAGTCTGTGTGGTTCTGATTTACTGGCTGAGCTTTTGAGGGAGGAAAAAACCCAAAACAAAACAAAACCCCATATTGTAGGGATTGGTGCATGGACGGGAGGTTGCCAGGAGGGACAGGAACCAGCTGACCCTGGGGAGGTGCTTAGGCGGCAGATATAAGGAATTCTAACTGCGCAATAAATCGTTGATGACCCGCATTCCAGGAATGCTCTATGTCTCAGCCCTAGTTCGAAGGGAACTAGTGCTTCCGTCCCTCACCACATGAGTAGCGAGAAACTACACCATATATATGATTTTCTCTTCTCAGCCTCCTCAGTCACTGTCCTGGTTTCAGCTGGAACAGAGTTAATTTTCTTCCTAGCAGCTGTGTTTTGGATTTAATCTGAGAACAATGCTGATAACACACCGATGTTTTAGTTGTTGCTAAGTAGTGCTTACCCTGATCAAGGACTTTTCAGTCTCTCATGCTCTGACAGTGAGGAGGGGCACAAGAAGCTGGGAGGAAGCAGAGACAGGACACCTGATCCAAACTAGCCAAAGGGGTATTCCGTACCACAGCACATCATGCCCAGTATATAAACCAGGAGGAGTGAGCAGGAAGGGGCTAGTCACTGCTCAGGACAAGCTGGGTATCGGACAGTGGTCTTAAGGCATGTCAAGGATAAGAGGGTTATGAGGGGCAGTCAACATGGCTTTACCAAGGGGAAGTCATGCTTGACCAACCTCATAGCCTTTTATGAGGAAATAACAGGGTGGATGGATGATGGCAGAGCGGTGGATGTGGTCTACCTTGACTTCAGCAAAGCATTTGACACAGTCTCCCACAGCATCCTCATAGCTAAACTGAGGAAGTGCGGTCTGGATGATCAGGTGGTGAGGTGGACTGCGAACTGGCTGAAGGACAGAATCCAGAGAGTTGTAGTCTATGGGGAGGAGTCTAGTTGGAGGCCTGTATCTAGTGGAGTGCCTCAAGGGTCAGTACTGGGACCAGTATTATTTAATATGTTCATCAATGATTTAGATGAGGGAATTGAGTGTACTATCAGCAAGTTTGCTGATGACACTAAGCTGGGAGGAGTGGCTGACACGCCAGAAGGCTGTGCTGCCATCCAGCGCGACCTGGACAGGCTGGAGAGTTGGGCAGGGAGAAACTTGATGAAATATAACAAGGGAAAGTGTAGAGTCCTGCATCTGGGCAGGAACAACCCCAGGTTCCAGTATAGGTTGGGGAACGACCTGTTAGAGAGTAGTGTAGGGGAGAGGGACCTGGGGGTCCTAGTGGACGGCAGGATGACCATGAGCCAACACTGTGCCCTTGTGGCCAAGAAGGCCAATGGCATCCTGGGGTGTACTAGAAGGGGGGTGGTCAGTAGGTCGAGAGAGGTCCTCCTCCCCCTCTACTCTGCCCTGGTGAGACCGCATCTGGAATATTGTGTCCAGTTCCGGGCCCCTCAGTTCAAGAAGGACAGGGACCTGCTGGAGAGAGTCCAGTGCAGGGCGACAAAGATGATTAAGGGAGTGGAGCATCTCCCTTGTGAGGAAAGGCTGAGGGAGCTGGGTCTCTATAGTTTGGAGAAGAGGAGACTGAGGGGTGACCTTATTAGTGTATATAAATATATGAAGGGGGAGTGTCACGAGGATGGAGCCAGGCTCTTCTCAGTGGCAAACAATGATAAGACAAGGGGTAATGGGTACAAACTGGAACACAAGAGGTTCCACTTAAACTTGAGAAGAAACTTCTTCTCAGTGAGGGTGACAGAACACTGGAACAGGCTGCCCAGGGGGGTTGTGGAGTCTCCTTCTCTGGAGACATTCAAAACCCGCCTGGACACGTTCCTGTATAACCTTATCTAGGTGTTCCTGCTCTGGCAGGGGGATTGGACTAGATGATCTTTTGAGGTCCCTTCCAATCTCTGGCATACTGTGATACTGTGATACTGTGATACTGTGATACTGTGTGGGTGGCAAGCAATTGTATCAGGCATTAGTTTTTTGGTTTTGTGTTGGGTTTGGGTTTTTTTGTTTGTTATTTTGGGGTTTGCTTGTTTTATTTTTGTTTTGGGGGGGGGAATGGCTGTTCCTTTCTTTGTCTTTATTTCCTATTATTATTATTATTACCAATTTTATTTTAAATATTTTACTTTATTTCCATTATTAAACTGTTCTTATCTCAACGCATGTGTTTCACCGTTTTTTGATTCTCCTCCCCATCCCAGAGTGCGTGAGGGAAATGGGCAAGTAAGCATGGTAACTATTCTATGATTCTATGACAGTCACCTACAATCCACCACATTAGGCTACTTCCACTGAGGCTAAACCAATTCTACTGCTCTCCACATTGCTGACCCTTCACTTCCTCACTGTGTCCCTCTTGCAAAGGAGGGCGCACCTGGCCTTACTCCTGGCACAGCATGGTGATCGTGAAGTGCAGATGCATTAACAGCATAATGCCAGTGACCAACTTGCTCACTCTGCCTCAGCCAGCTCCTCAAAACTCCCTGCCATCACCCAAATCTGAAAAATGGGTAGGGCATGACTATGAGTGGATGGATAGGGAAACGTATGTGTCTTCTGCTGTCCACACCCAGGGACTGATTCAGTCTGGTCCAAGTCAGGTCTCTGGTGTATGCTCAAAGACCAGACAGGGAAGTATCTACAATCAGAAACGAGACATCTGTCATTGCTGTGGTGGTGTGTGCCTTCTGGGTTTTAATCATGCAGGAGCTGGGAGAACATAAGTTCAATATTTTGAACTTTTTAGCCAAGGATGTCAAAGCTGCCCAAGTAACTCAAACACTCAGTTCTATCAAAATGAAAGGGATGTTGAAGTGCTTGTAGTCAGCTTAATAAATCTAAGCCTTCAACCCTATCATGCCTGGAGAAAGTGAGCCAACAGCGGGCACCACAGAATCCCATTCCCCATAAGTATTTCCCTAGAGAGTAAGCAGTAAAGAGGATCCTTCCACAATGGTATCTGTGCATAAGCGGGAGTTACTTCTACAGTAAGCGTAGAGTACAGTAAGGCGTGAGGGGGAATGGTGACACACCTCAGTACGATTGTTGTTTTGTTTTTCTTGTCTGTTTCATTTGCTACCCCGGGAACACAAGCACTGCAATCACAACTTAACTGACCTAGGAGCAAATGAAACCACAAAAGGAAAGATTTTCCTTCCTCCACATATTTTAAAATCCAGTCCATGCAAGCCATTGCACTCTCCATCCAGACTACTTTTCTTAGAGCTTTCATTATAGGAAGCCTTCCCCCTTTCCTCACCATGAATGTTTTTGTAACGTTAACTACCAGAATACCATTGGCTACAAGTCAGATTTCCCCAAATGACTAAATATTTCTGAGCTGCTGATACACATAAAGCTAATAGGGGTCGCTGCTTACTTCAGCTGCTGGATGTATATTTTTCCTTCAAACAATTTTAAAAATTGCTGACACACAATAGTTCCTATGCTGTATATTCTTTTAAAGATTAAGCTTCTTTAAAAAGTATTTCATAACAACACAAGCATTATACAGGTTCTTTTCTATGGAACCTGCCTTCCTCAGTGAAGAGCAACAGTCAATAATCAACTCAGAACATTGCTAGGGTAAATTTTTTTGACTGTAAAACATTAATCCAATACAAAGAAGATACCAAGTGCACCTTTTAGTGAACAAAACTTTTACCTCTCTACTAGTGAATAATGGAAAACAATGGAGAACAAATTAAATACTGCAGTGATATTATTATTATGGTATTATTAGTCATTTATGGATAAGATCTAATTTTAAAATTCTAATTTTAAGATTACTTCAGCTCTAAGTGGCCTGTATACTAATAGCCATAAAGGGGCTACACTGCCTCATACAGGCTGGTGTACAGCCATTGTCCTCTAACCACAGCCCTGCATTCTTGGATAAGGAGACAGAATTGACTTGGAATTAGCATCTTTGCTGTGGTGGTTCTTCATTCCAGGTAAAGCAGCATTTTTACATTTTCAAAACACAACTGGGTCACAACCTAGTTCAGTGTCTTTGTATAATGAGATATTTTTCAGTATGTTCAATATATTCTATACCTAAATGAAATCTTGTTAAACCCAACAGAAAAATATATTCCATTAATAGCTTCAAAAATATTTGCAGATATAGACTATTATAGCTAAAGTCAGACAATAATGTTTCTCAAGTGAAACTGAATCTTAATGAAAATTCAAGAAATAGAAGTGTTCGTATAGATAAATGAAACTTGCTAGGATTTTGACATATTATATATATTCAGTATGCTGTACTAATCAATACCAGCTAATTAGTATAGCTAATTATATAGCTAATTAGTATAAGTTTACCTAAGGAGACATAGCTCTTCTCTTACTACTACGTATCTCAAAAAATCAGTTTGGAGAAAAAAAATAAACCAACAAAACAAACTGCTTTGAGCTTTGTAAATGTTGAGATGGAATTGAAAAAGCACAGATATTATTGTCATTCCACATAAGATGATGACTAAAGCTATTAAAGATGTTTTTGTCTAAATACAAGAAGCTATCCAACAGGCATTTCAATTTATTGCTCATAACATAAGGAAACATTTTCTATGCACCACAACCAATAATAAACAGAACCCATGTAAATTTATTTATATCAATGGTTCTTACTTTTCTAAATGCCTTGCATTAACAATTTGCCAAAACACTTCTGTGAAAAAAAAAAAAACAAACACACCACCAAGCAAAACATCATCCCATGGATGAAGACTAGGCCTCTGAATTAATCTAGAAAAATTGAAATACATTCTTCGTAATGAAAAGGCAAAGGCAAGTTTAACCCAGTTTATTTCTGTCCTTGTCAATATTTTTCACCAGCAAGTGTTCCAAGTCTGAAGTAGTTACATTCAAGAAAAAGGGGGGGAAATCCCCGAGACCCCAGAAACAAAAAAACAAAACAAAACAAAACAAAACCTAAAAAAAAAATCCCCCCAAAACAACCAAAAAACCACAAACAAAACACCACAAAAAACCAAACAACAATCAACAAACCTATAAATATGGGATCAAATTCAAAATTATAATATGAAAACAAAAAGCTTTACATGCCACTCTTATTCAAAGTTAATATGACTGGGTAGTTCTATTTTGAGATCAATTGCATATATTTATAAGCTTCATAACGGAGTAATAAGAGGAGGCACAGGGTGAAAAAGAGACAGCCTACTGAAAAATGTGGTGTATGCGACAGGAATATGACAGCAAGTGCTCAAAGAGAAAAGTGTGAGCAGATAGGGGAATCAGTCACATTTTCTGCAGTGCGTTAAAAATAGCCAGGTGGAATATGCCAGGGTTTTTAATACATACGTTCTCATCTGATGCATGTTCCCTCTGTAGTTACTGAAACCCACCCTCCACTAGATATTTACAAATGTGGATTTTCTCCAGGACTTGTCTGTTATTAATATTATCCCACTCCCATCACCCACCCCCAACCCCCCCCCAGAAGAAAAGAAATATGATCCTAAACAAAAAAAGAGGGTTAGAAAATAAAGGCACAGGCAATCACAGCACTGCATTATGCTGCTCGGGCTCTTCGTGAAAAGTCCAGGAAATTTACTGGCTTTCAAAATTGTTTTTCCAAGCTTCTTCTAGTTATTTAATAGGCTTTTGTCATTACTCTGGCATTCCTTTCAAAATTATCTTTACATTTTTCCTGATTTCTGTATAGAATAACTTTTTCCCTTTGTTTTTGTCTTAAAACCAATTTTACTTACATACATATACTGCATCTATTACTGACTGCCATGCTGCAGGCATTACTGTACTGCACTTTAAAGTTCAGTCAAGGCAGTCTATTTAGATACATGACCGTGTTTTATATAATTAGCGTTTATCTCGAGAAAAAAGGTACCTCCTGTACCTACATTGTACAATCATGCATCAACCAAATACCTGTAAACATTAACGTCTAACACAACAAGTTTTATGCATTTATTTTTAAGGTCTACTATTTCCTTTCTGTAATATAAATCTTCATGTCTAAGTCAAAGTCATGTGAACGATTTTTGTAGATTTATAATAGACTATATAAATACTGATCTCTTTAAATTAATTCCTCATGCATTCCCTCTATTTTAATCTGACTGTCATGCCCTTCTTTCAGCTTTCAGCTTGTTTATTTTTCCCTAACCTACTATGTATTCCTGTAGCAATTAAAGTTATGAAAAAAATATCCACATTGGCCACAGGATTCATATATATTTTGCCACAGACAAGCCATGTATGCATTGCATTCCAAAATATTTTCATATAAATGGATTTTTTGAAGATACAGTCATATGTGGTAGTGGAATTTAAAAGGTGTCCTGTCTCTGTTAAGCCAAAATTATAATTTCCCACCACTGCTGTTACTGCACTGATCATTTAAGTTTGTTAATTTTTAAAATCTCCATCACAGAATGTCCTTTCACTAAAATGCAGGCAATTAAAAGAATCTACTGGAGAAAGCTACTGTATACCCCCTGTGGGAAGTTGCTGATTTCTTGGGGTTTTTTTCACATTCATTTATTCTGCAAAAAATTAAATACTTAGCAATAAAATCATGAAGGTGACGTGGAGACCTAAGCTAGTAAAATTGCTGTTCGCAAACTTCCGTCACCTGAAAACTCAGATCTTCCTTGATTACAGAAGATGGAAATTTAAGCGTCTAGAGAAACCTCTAGCTAAGGGTCACATTGTTTACATTATTAGCCTTATTTGCTATTATGAAGAAACTGTTTTGGCCTGCTACCCAACTTTAAAGGTACCACAGCAACTGAACACCACCAGAAGCAGAACACATTCAAAGACAGATTTGTTACTCTACAGTCAGACAAGAGGTCAAACAGAGAACGCACAACTGCCTTGGGTAATGCCATCAGAAGAATATGCATCCTAGAAAGAAACACAAGGGCAGATGACAAAAAATGGGGGAATGAGCATTAATTAATTCAGCAGGGCCTCAGATCATTCAAAACAATGAAAAGATTATATGTTATGGTATTTCTGCTGCAGGAGAGGGCTCAATACATGCAGTTCATACCAACAGCTCATTCCCAGTCAACAGAGTATTACATAAAGAAATGTCACATAGCTTAGCTCACAAGATCTTTTAAATATCTTGATACACATTAATAGCTAATAGCAAACATTCATTACCCTCTTTTTAAGCAGTTGGTGATTACAGATGGCACATTTTAAACTGCTGCTTTCAAAAGTTGTGAACAGATGCAAAATACTGCCAGTGCAGTATTAGTTCTGCTGCCCAAATCTACAAATATTCAGATTTTTATCGACAGGGTGCTCATTCTGAAAAGCTACTTGAAATCTGGCAGAGATTTACATAACTAATTAAATAAAACTCAACATTTTCAGCTTTAATAACAACTACATTATTCATCAACGTGCTGCAAGACAAATAGTGAAGACAATAAACTATATAGGAATCCAAAAGGTATCTCAGTTTCACTAATTTGGTACAGCCAAGTAATTATCTTAACTCCAGTGGAACTGTGCAAACACTTTAACAGGAGAAAAAGCCTACCATTTCAAAATCTCCTGCAGCAGAATGGTTTCTGGAGCAATATTCTCGGAGTGACTGAAACAAGGGCAACATTTGAAACATATCTGACAGCCTAACTTTCAATGCCATCAATTCTGCATTATTACTGTAAAATTTAGAGTCTCTGACAGTGAAAAGATCAAAATGAAATTACAAATTGTCACTAGTTTTATATGCACACATGCACACCTACACACAAACTACTGTTCTTACAACTAGAGCATGGTCCTTCTACAAATCATTTCCCACTAACCATGATGCTCACAAGGCACAATTAGTTCAGCACAGCATTCAGGAAATGAGATATTTTTATACATACTCTTTTCTACCTGAATGCATGTAACAAATTACATTTTACAATTAGTCACTAGTTGATAAAATAATTCACAGTATTATACATGGCCATTTGAGAAACAGGATCTATTATATTTTACTTTGAGATAATATTTTCCTGTTACAAGCACTCCTAAACAGTACAGACAGGATTTACGATACAATTAAGGACTTTGTTGCTGTTACTCTGGAATCACGCTGGACAAAATCTCTGAAGAAGGCAAAGAATTAAAATTATTGCAGAATATTAAGGAAAGACTTGAGCACACAGAAGTTGATGCAAAGCTTGAAAATGCTCAGGCTGATTCATGCGAAGCGCAAATATAGTAGTGTCACAAAACAATAAGTAACAGTTCAGTTACAAAACCACTGTTTTTCTTTCCAGTGTTGAAAATTACCAGCATTAAGGTTCTTTGGAAAATTTTGACTGAACTCTGTCATAGCAAGTTGAGTCTTCTTGGGAATTTTTGTTCATGTAAATTATTGCTTTTCTACAGTGAACTTCAAGTCCTCATTTAAATTATATTAGCTAATAAAAAGTTAAAATTCTCCAAAGCATGATGGGAGAGGGAAAACCACCTTGACTTAAATTATTCTCACTTAACATACACATGTTAACATTCCGAAGTGAGTTTTTCCAAAATCTCTCTTGGTTAGGAAAAGTGTTCCCAAATATTAAATCCAATCCTGCCTCACTGCACCAACCACAGTATAAACTCATTGCTTTCCAGACCACATTCAGATGCAATTTCCATGATCTTAAGCAGAAAACATCTCCCAGCATTGTGAGAGATTTCCATCACCATGTAGGAATTCAAATCCAGACTTCAGCCCAGTCTCAGTTTCTAATCTAACACATAAAATATGTCTGACTGAAAAATCTGCTTTTCCAATATGAAGGTGTATGTTTTTGAGTAACATACTGGGAATTTAGACACAATCTATCTGGTTCTAATTTAACTAGCACCTCTACCAGTTGAAATCCCATTGACTTTAAACTGAGAAGTATATTCAGGTGCCCTGTTTACTAATTTATCCAAAAAACTTTGTCTGGGCTTTCTGATTATTTCTGGATTTATAGTATCAGAAGTTGACCCCACATCTCAGCTAGATAAAGCCAAATGCAGCAAATTAAAGTTATGCAAAAGAAAAGTCTGTAGGGATCAAAAGAAAATGTAAGCAGAGCAAATAGTCAAATAAGTCCTTTCTTTTGTAATTTTTAACTTGAGGCAAAATTTTTTACTAAAATAGTGTCATCACACAAATATTCTAAATTAGATTTTCATTAAAGCGACCTTAAAGACTAAAGCAAAACTAAACAGAGCTTCTTTCAGGACACTAATTTTAAAGGCTTTTATAGACAAATTACATTTATATTGTATGTCAAGTTTGCTTTAAGTGCTTGAATAGCATTTATATCTCAAGCCTTGGCTTAAAAAAACTTCACAACTTCTACAACTGTTTCTTAAAACTTCTATGCAAATTTAGCATAAAATAATCAAATTCATGCAGACAGCAGTGACTTCTGATCACTGCTGTGGTGGGCCTTAAGAGAGATGAAACCGAATTTCTGAACAATCCCAATTTCTCCTTGAAAAAAAACCAAAACAAACAAACAAAAAAACCTTACTTTTTTTCTACAGAAGAAATACCTATAGGAAATTCTGCTGACAAAAGATTGTTCGGGAATGGCAGCACTCTAATGGTGTAACTGGAATTTGTAAGCTATGAAGTTCTGTAGTTTATTAAGGTTGAGAAATTCTAGGTACTGAAAATGAACAGTGCTTTGTACTCGAACATAAAACCAGGCTACAAGAACGAGAACTGCATCAGGCAGGTTAGCAGTACTGTAAAAATTAGAGTTAAGAAAAATTAAAAAATAAAAAAGAACAATAAATTAGTGACGTCTATCAATACCAGGATTTTTTCAGGGATACTTTTCACAAATCTGTCTTTAATGCATCAACATCTGTTGTAAACAGAGTAGGCTATTATTACCCCAACTTTCAAGCTACATATCAAGGTAGAAATAAGAAAAGCAAGTTGGATATTCAGTGTCTAAATTGATCAACTTTTAGATATCTGTTGGCAACACATGGAAGTCTGAAGTGTATACCACAGATGTGATTTATCTCACTATCTCACAATCACTGAATTTCCAGATTGAAAAAGCTCCATTATCCTATTTCATCTAGCTGCCTGCACTGCTCAGCTTTTACTCTATAGACCATTTTCCAGTGTTTTGTCAATTCCAGTTATAAAGGTCTCAAGTGAATGGGTTTCTAATATTTCACTAAAATTACTCTTCCACAACCTAATATATCTCTGCAATAAAAGTTTTTTTTTTGCCATACAGTTTAATTTTTCCCTTGCTTGTTTGCATCCTATGGGAATAGCTCTTTGACCTCAACATAGCTGTGCATGTGCTTGCATTTAAAAATTACATTAAGACCCTGGTGCAAAATATCTTCATTATATGCAACAAAATGAGGTAATGGAACAAAGCTAGCTGGGGTGGGGAGAGAGAGATTGCATCATTAAAGATCAATTCACCAACACATACATAGCTCGAGTATATAAAGAGAGAAAAATACTTCTGTATTTAGCCATTAAGAGTGAAATATAGTTTTTACATCTAAAGACAGAATTGAATTTATTTAATTCCATCAATACAACAAAATCCATATAAAACACTGGGAAGATGATTTAACTTCTGCTTCAGTTCCCTTTGTAAAAGACAGATAATGCTTCCTTAACCAGAGATCTGATTAATCCGCTTAGATTCACTAGCTATCCATGAGGACAAACATCCTACAAAGAAATATTATAATCTCTGCACTTCTTTGAGAAGTTGCATAGAATATTCTTACTCACACTTATTTATAAATACATATAAAATACTGGACTGCAATTTTGCAAGTTATTCCACACTCATGCACTGATAAATACAGTTCACACAAACCCACACCAGTATCTATCTGACTATTCATTTATTCATTTTCATAGCAAAACTGGTTCAGATTTTTATTATTTTTTTATTCATTTTAGCAGGACTTACTGGATAAGTTGATTACAGCAAAGAGATTGTTGCCATTTAATCAATATTGAAAACTGAGCAGCAAATGTTAAGGAAGAAAAGAAGACATCAGAGGAGGCCATAACAGTAAAAAAACCACTGCAACTGCATTTCAGACTTATGTGGTCACATTATAGGAAGGGAATATGTGTAACACTCAAATTGCATTTGCTCATGTGCTTAGACAGACAACCCAACAGGCCTCTTAATTAAGTTTTTTAAAAACTTCCATTTTAGCTATGATAAATCGTAACAAGTTATTGTTAAAAAGTCTACTGTCTTTATACAAGCTTCTTTTAGGTTATTTGACACTTCATTTTCCATTTCTGCAAAAACAAGGAAATTACTTCTCTGAAAACAAATTAGCCCCAAATGTTCCTAAATTTTCATTCTATGTCAGAGCTACAAGTAATGCTTTGGCTGTACAATCAGCCATTTTTCAGATAACCTACAGTCACATTAACTTGGACTTGGAATCCAAATCTTTCAGCTTCAGAACAGTGATTGACTGCATTTAGAAATTAATTATTCTCAACTCTAACTTATATTTGTGTAATATGCAGGAACATTTTCTATTGGAGAAGGAGCACGTAAAATTGATTTATCAAATAAACAGTTTCCTGGATGCAGATAAACACACTGAAGTGTAGAGAGCTCTAGAAAACGGATAACTGCCATCACTGTACCCAGGCACACTAAAGTTTGCAAATCTAAATCAACATGAAGTGAAGTGGAAGGTTCATATTCAGTGAGCTGAACACAGATCATAAAAACACAAGCTTGAAATCACTTATGCTGCATTATGATGATTAACGAGTTAGGCCTTTCGCTACAGTATTGCAGCAGCCCTGAGAAAAGATGCAACTGCTTCTTTTGAAGAAGTTAAAAAGACTTGCTACTGAAGGGCAGTGCACACATTCTGGTGGTAATTAAGACTCTTAGTGAACGGTTTAATTACATTTCTAAACACCATTCTTAGTCTCACCAGTTTTCCAACATTTCAATTCTTACAAAGTAAATTAGAATTAATAAACTGACTAACCCATCCTAATTAAAAATTATTGCCATTTGAAGTTTTTTAACCACTTCAAACCAACCTTCTCCATCTTCAAACACTCAAAACTTGACAAAATTATGAAAATTAGACAGAATAACTGTAGGTTTCTTAATTCTCCCTCTGCCAGTGACCATAGGTTCTTCCAGTCTTACTGGCATGACTTCCATAATTTATTTTTTGGCCTAATAAGCTTTTTATTTTATAGTCTGCTAGCTCTCACACTTTCAAAGCTTTCCCTATTACCTTTTCTTCTATCTATCAAACACAAATGCTGCAGTAAGTCTCAGGGCAAAAAACTCTAAATTGCATTTCAAATTCAACAGTGTTCAGTACATTTAAGTAAATACAAAGAATTCTACAAGCCAAATGTAAACTTCCAATGTAGCAAGGAAAAGGGATGTCTTCTACATTACTGGAGGGTTATTTGACATACAAAATATTTACTTTTTTAGTAACCATGGCTGCTTTATGCAGACAGTCCCATTAACCAGCAACTTATTATATGCTGACTGCACATCAGATCTGGTGAGTTCACCAAGAGCTAGTCAACAAAGCTAATTTCATCCAGTTATCACAAAGAAATATCCATAAATTTCCACAAGTGGAAGCCGTTCTATTCCTAGCAAATTCCAAAGTAAGTTATTTCATTCTATAAATGATGATTAAGTTGATGCATACTTTTGATTTACTCTTGTTCACTCAATCCTGTAAAAGATTATTGAAACTTCTAGAAATGTTACCTAAATAGAAGGTATTATTCAAAATATGTATGTTATATCAGAGTTTTGATTAGTAAAATTCAATCTAAACAATACAAGTTAATTTCATTTCTTCACTTCTCCAGTACTAGAGGAATCTGAACTAATGTAGCAATCATTTCAACTGAAAATATTTTCTGATTGAGAGAACATTTTGAAAGATAGTTAAAAAAATTTAAAGCATGAAATTGTGCAACCCCTTAAAACTTATAAGTATTAACTCATATAGGAAAATATACACATTTAGTTGCATTGCATTATGCTTGTATTAAGCTGGTCAGTCCTTGCTTAAATTGTTTTCCATCAGAAGATGCCACTGTAGTGAAATATTTCAACTTTAATGATCAGTTAAAAACTAGCAGGTTCTCTTGCCTCAGACTTTCCCGTATCATTCATACTATTCACCTAAAAATATCAGGAAGAGATGTTTTTCATATTGTACTTCATTATAATATTTCAACTTTATGAAAAATTAGTATGTCTGCAATGGCACACTGATGTTCCGAAATTCTTTTTAAAATTGTTTGCCCCATTTGAGACTAAACATATACTAAAACAGCAGAATTCATGAGAACCTAAACTCATCTCCACCATGTCTCTGGGACTGTTTCACACAGCAGGTTCATTTGAAAGGTGGAGAATTATGGCAGTTTGATAGACAGGAAACGTGCTGAACAACTAGATTCAGAAGGTGGCAGTCAACAACTCACCGCTTATTGTTGACGATAGCTTATAGTGGGCAAAGTATCCTAGGGGTTGGTGCAGGACTCTTGTTTCATTATCTGCATCATCAACCTGGATGATGACATAGCAGCACCCTCAGCAGATATGCAGGTGGCACCAAAGTCAAGCGAAAACCTGACATGATGCCTGTCAGAACAAGGTAAGAGGAAAGCGCAAAGCTCTTCATACAGTGGTACAAGACAGGACTGTCTGGGTAGTACTTCTCCTGAAAAGGACTTTTGGATTATGGTGGGTGACAGGCTGAACAACTCAATACAATCATCACCTGCGGGCCAAAGAAGATCAAAGAGACTCTTAATACAGTCATAAAGTGTCAGAAATTACAAGGAAAATGCATACATGGAATTTAGGTTACCTAATTAGGAAGGAACTAATTTCAGTCGTAAAGCAACACATCTGGAAAAGGATTAAATCTATCATATTTTATGATGTGGACAAAGCTTTCTGCTTCTGCTCTGGCTCCTCTTTCTCCATCAGGTGCCCTGTGAAGCACCAAATGCATCTGTGTCACCCAGCACAGTGGCAGCCATGGAGCTCTGCAGACCTGTTGAGGCTGGACTGCATTTGCTTCTTCAAAGTCAATGCAATTTATTAAATTTTCTGTCAAGTTTCACTTTCACTCTCAAAACATGTTTTTGGAAAAATATCATACTTTGGAATAAAAAGCTACAAGACTGGAAAGCAGAAAGAAATTGTGATTTTACTATTAATAACTGTATTTAATATCAATAGTTCAGTATCACACAGTATCACAGTATGTTAGAGATTGGAAGGGACCTCAAAAGATCATCTAGTCCAATCCCCCTGCCAGAGCAGGAACACCTAGATAAGGTTACACAGGAACGTGTCCAGGCGGGTTTTGAATGTCTCCAGAGAAGGAGACTCCACAACCCCCCTGGGCAGCCTGTTCCAGTGTTCTGTCACCCTCACTGAGAAGAAGTTTCTTCTCAAGTTTAAGTGGAACCTCTTGTGTTCCAGTTTGTACCCATTACCCCTTGTCTTATCATTGTTTGCCACTAAAAAGAGCCTGGCTCCATCCTCGTGACACTCCCCCTTTATATATTTATATACACTAATAAGGTCACCCCTCAGTCTCCTCTTCTCCAAACTATAGAGACCCAGCTCCCTCAGCCTTTCCTCATAAGGGAGATGCTCCACTCCCTTAATCATCTTAGTTGCCCTGCGCTGGACTCTCTCCAGCAGGTCCCTGTCCTTCTTGAACTGAGGGGCCCGGAACTGGACACAATATTCCAGATGCGGTCTCACCAGGGCAGAGTAGAGGGGGAGGAGGACCTCTCTCGACCTACTGACCACCCCCCTTCTAATACACGCCAGGATGCCATTGGCCTTCTTGGCCACAAGGGCACAGTGTTGGCTCATGGTCATCCTGCCGTCCACTAGGACCCCCAGGTCCCTCTCCCCTACACTACTCTCTAACAGGTCGTTCCCCAACCTATACTGGAACCTGGGGTTGTTCCTGCCCAGATGCAGGACTCTACACTTTCCCTTGTTATATTTCATCAAGTTATTTCCTGCCCTACTCTCCAGCCTGTCCAGGTCGCGCTGGATGGCAGCACAGCCTTCTGGCGTGTCAGCCACTCCTCCCAGCTTAGTGTCATCAGCAAACTTGCTGACAGTACACTCAATTCCCTCATCCAAATCGTTGATGAATATATTAAATAATACTGGTCCCAGTACTGACCCTTGAGGCACTCCACTAGATACTGGCCTCCAACTAGACTCCGCCCCATAGACTACAACTCTCTGGCTTCTCTCCTTCAGCCAGTTCGCAGTCCACCTCACCACCTGATCATCCAGACCGCACTTCCTCAGTTTAGCTGTGAGGATGCTGTGGGAGACTGTGTCAAATGCTTTGCTGAAGTCAAGGTAGACCACATCCACCGCTCTGCCATCATCCATCCACCCTGTTATTTCCTCATAAAAGGCTATGAGGTTGGTCAAGCATGACTTCCCCTTGGTAAAGCCATGTTGACTGCCCCTCATAACCCTCTTATCCTTGATATGCCTTAAGATGGCACCAAGGATAAGGTGTTCCATCACTTTCCCAGGGATGGAGGTGAGGCTGAGCAGTCTATAGTTACCCGGGTCCTCCTTCTTGCCCTTTTTGAAGACTGGAGTGACATTTGCTTTCCTCCAGTCCTCAGGCACCTCTCCCGTTTCCCAAGACTTGGTAAAGATGATGGAGAGTGGTCTAGCAATGACTTCCGCCAGTTCCCTCAGCACCCGCGGGTGCATCCCATCTGGACCCATGGATTTATGGATGTCCAGATTGCTCAACTGGTCTCTAACCCATTCCTCATCGACTAAGGCAAACTGCTCCA
This sequence comes from Psittacula echo, assembly GCF_963264785.1. NCBI lineage: Eukaryota > Metazoa > Chordata > Aves > Psittaciformes > Psittacidae > Psittacula > Psittacula echo. The sequence continues at coordinate 51,795,631 of NC_137743.1, forward strand.
GTGACCTGACTTCATCTGAGGTCTCAGGAGTACAGGGCTCTTCAGGACTGCCTCTGGCAGAGTAGACTGAGACAAAGAAGGCATTCAATAACTCTGCCATCTCTGTATCTTCTGTCACCAGGGCACCCATCCCATTCACCAGTGGGCCTACCTTGCCTCTGGTGTTAGTTTTATCAGCCATGCATTTGAAAAAGCTCTTTCTGCTGTCCTTGACCCCTCTTGCCAGATTTAATTCTAAGGAGGCCTTAGCCATCCTAGCTGCCTTCCTACATCCTCTAGCAGCAGCCTTATATTCTTCCCAAGTGGCCAGCCCCTCCTTCCATGACCTGTAAACTCTGCTCTTCCACTTGAGCATACCCAGCAGTTCCTTATTTAGCCACGCAGGTCTCCTGGCCCTCTTCCTTGACTTCCTACGTGTGAGGATGCTCTGATCTTGAGCTCGGAATAAGCAATTCTTGAATGTCAATCAACTATCTTGGGCCCCTTTACCTTCAAACAGCCTTGCCCATGGGATTTCCCCCATCAATTGTTTGAAAAGGTCAAAGTTTGCCCTGCTGAAGTCCAGGGTTGCAATTCTACTTGCTATTGTACTGGTCCTACCACACAAGATCCTGAATTCCACCATCTCGGGGTCGCTGCAACCAAGGCAGCCCTCAACCTTTACTGCTTCGACCAGACCCTCCTTGTTAGTGAGGATGAGATCCAGCAGCGCTCCTCTCCTGGTTGGCTCATCCACCATTTGCATGAGGAAGTTATCATCCATACACTGGAGGAATCTCCTGGACTGTGGCTGGGTTGCTGAGTAGTCCTTCCAGCAAACATCAGTATTACTGACTTAATCCCTGCCCATTGGTTTGATAACATAAAATCATTCATATTGATTCCTCTCTCAAGGCTGGCCACAAATATGCTAAGCTGTCAATGTTGCGTTCAAACCAGATAAGTATCTGGTCTTAGTTTCACATGCAAAGCTGAAGCTATTGTCAAGCTTCCAAAACATCAGCGGTAGTTCTTAAAGGATCTAGGTAATGTCATAGGGTAAAACTGAGATATTACAAGGTACACAGACCCAGCATCCACCTTGGAGTGATGAGGCAGAATCATGGTATAACCACATATAGGAGTCATAGCAAAGGCTAAGAGCAAAGAGTAAGTAAAAGGATAAATAAAATCTCCTACTGCTCAAAATTAGACTTCCAGAGGAAAGCACTCCGTAAAGACTAAAAAGGAATACATATTAAAAGGTGATTTTCTTTTTGGGCTGTGCACTTGCAGCCCAGAAAGCCAACTGTATCCTGGGCTGCATCAAAAGGAGCGTGATCAGCAGGTCGAAGGAGGTGATCCTGCCCCTCTACTCTGCTCTCGTGAGACCTCACTTGGAGTATTGTGTGCAGTTCTGGTGTCATCAACTTAAAAAGGACATGGAACTGTTGGAATAAGTCCAGAGGAGGGCCATGAGGATGATCAGGGGAATGGAGCACCTCCAATATGGAGACAGGCTGAGAAAGTTGGGGCTGTTCAGGCTGGAGAAGAGAAAGCTGCGTGGAGACCTCCTAGCAGCCTTCCAGTATCTGAAGGGGGGCTATAGGGATGCTGGAGAGGGACTCTTCATTAGGGACTGTAGTGATAGGACAAGGGGTAACAGGTTCAAACTTAAACAGGAGAAGTTTATATTGGATATAAGGAAGAAATTCTTTACTGAGAGGGTGGTGAGGCACTGGAATGGGTTGCCCAAGGAAGTTGTGAATGCTCCATCCCTGGAGGCAGGGTGTTCAAGGCCAGGCTGGACAGAGCCTTGGGTGACATGGTTTAGTGTGAGGTGTCGCTGCCCATGGCTGGGAGTTTGGAACTAGATGGTCTTAAGGTCCCTTCCAACCCTAACTATTCTATGATTTTATGATTCTATAATTCTATTCCATGATTCTATTTCACCTGTATAGCATACACCATATGTCTTGAACCAAACCCTCAGATTTTCTCTGATAGGAAGGTGCATTGGTTTTGCATGGTAAGCTGCAGACAGGAGGTGGTAAGGGCTACAGGGCAGAGGTGTTTTCTGTGAGAAGCTGCCCCCATGTCCAATAGATACAATGCCAGCTGGCTCCAAGACATACCTGCCGCTGGCCAAGGCCAAATACATCAGCGACTGTGGTAGCACCTCTGGAATAACATGTTTAAGAATGAGGGCAGGAAAGAAACAACTGCACAGGAGCAGTTGAAGAGAGGAGCAAGAATACAAGAGAAAAGGCTCTGCAGACACCACGGTCAGTGAAGAAGGAGGGGGAGGAGGTGTTCTAGCCCAGAACTGTCCCAACAAGCCAATTGAGGCCATCTAGTGCCTTTCACTCTACAGTAGGCACACACCATGGCTTGCTGCCAGGCCAAGGTGGAGAGGTTGCCAAAGTGTTATGTCCAAAATTACTTAAATGTAATAGAGAAATTAAATTTCCCAGAAATTTAGGTCTGCCAGAACAAGAGAACAAGCTCAGCCTGGGTGGGGATTTAATCTGAAAATAAAACATTTTAATGGTTCAATGCCAAGAGACCCAAAACCACATCCACCCTTCCCACTTACCCTGAATGGAAGTAGGTAAGAATTCACAGGCTTTGATATACAAAGCTCATGCCCACTTTCTGGGATATTGATCTTTCTATCAGAAACACACTCACCTAGCACAGCCCAAGATGATAATGTCAGACTATGATATTCCATGGCCTTTTGGTCTTTTTTCTGTATGCTCCAGAATTTTTTCACCAATAGGAATTGTCATAAATTATATGGTACTTTACGTGTTACCACCAGAACTGTTTTCAGTTACACCAGGCTATATCTGTCTTTCAAAAATCAAATTTCAAACAGTGGTGAACATATCAATCAGCATCAATTATTACTACAAAGTAATACATGCCACTTTGTTTCTTCATAGCTTGACTTTACTTGAGAAAATACAGTCCTTTAGCCTTCACACAGTTATTACCATTACCCAGGTACATTACACATGGATTGTCTCTGCAGCCATGACACTTCTTTTGCATCCATCCTTGAATGCACTTATATAATTAAAAACTAAATCTCAATTTTTTTTAACGTTATATGTCGTTGATTTATCTGACCAGTGCCCCTCTGACAAAGTTCTGGGATCTAATGAGCCATGGAGAACACCTTAGCTTAGACTGTTTTCAAATTTCATGAAGTGAGATAACGCAAACAAAGAGTGCATATGTGCTGAGATTTCCAAAGTCCTGATAAGGCATTAATAAGCCTTAGCAAATTCTGATTACAGCTGTCTCATTATGTGTATTGTTGCATTTTCCACAGACAGCTATGCTGGTAAATTAAATGCCAAAAGCGCAATGTTTGAGTCTGCTCACCTGAGTAATGATAAGAAATAAAGGGCAACAGACAGAATCTCCCTATTTTTCCAGAGTTCACTGGACCAAAAAAAAATTTGTAGTTGCTTAACATCTCTATTTCTAACATGTACATATCACTTGTTAGGAGGCAAGAGTGCACAAAACAGTATTTTATTATCTAAATTCTTCAGGCACTTCACCCAAAAGCCCGGATGCCACCTCTAATCATAAAACAGCATACACTAAGCATTACTATTACATCTTATTAGGAAATTGCTGACTCAACAGCTATTTTTGTTGTAGAAGGGATAAATTCTTAAATTGGCACAAATATGTCAGGGAGAAAACATTAGCAAAATACTTTTCTGATATACATTCAAAGACAGCAGTAAATGTGTTCTTCTTGTTCATTCTGGGGAGCATAAGCTATGTAAAACATCAAGGAACCTGCCTGTACGCCAACTTTTTCACAAGCAGAACAAGCTTTGTGATTGCTTCTAGTATTTTATTCTGCCCTTAACTTGGCTATGTGACTCTGGGAAGTCAGTATGTATTCTCTGCATTACTTTAATGACACTGGAAAATCGAGATGTGAACTATTAAACAAATCTAGATCTACAGATAAAAAGTTCTACACACAAAAAGGAGATATATTTAGCTCTTTCTGCAAATGAGCTGAATATTGGACGACAGCAGTGTGGCAGAGCTAAGAGAACTGGCTCTTTACTGATGAATGAGAAGTGAGTAATGACTGACAGAGGTATGTGGGACATGCCAAAACCATTAGAGAAGTTAATACAAGATGTCACACAAAATAAATACGGTGGCCTGTAACAGCAGCAAGGAAGAAAACAATGATATATACACTTAAACTCAGCAAGGTTCTCATTAAAAAGAAACTAAGATGGCAACAAAATATGTAGGAGAGGAAATAAAAGAACAAAGATTATTTGTCCAATATCATGCAATGGGTAATAGAAACAGACCCCAGACCTTATGAATCTAAAACAGGAGCCTATCAGACCAGCTTCCTCTTTGCCCCAAAGCTCATTCACTTTCAGAGAATCAGTAAAACCCCCCACAAAATCAACAGACGTGTATACGTACATAAAAAAAAAAGTTTTCTTTCTAAAAAGTAAAAAGTGTTACATGAACCATCAAGAATAATTTCATAGGGAAAAAGTCATGTTTTTATGTAGTTGATCTCAAAAAAAAATATTAAAATGCTTACTGACTTTTTTTTTTTCCGCAGTGATTAAGACATTTCCTAGTGAGAGGGAAAAGGCTCTCAGGTATGTCTGGTTTCTGCTTCTTCTGTATTAGCACCTCCAACACTTAACAATAATACTAAGTTTAATTAAAGCATGAGGCTTAATGGATGTTTAGGGAATGTAATACTTAAAGAGTGTCATTCAAGGACAACTTTGTTTTCCAAGGTGGCAATCAGTCTTACTTCAATCAAAATAAAATCAATAAAGTAGAACTCAGTAAATCAGACACAACATTAATAATTGCAACACTAGCAATCTGGTGTTAATCAGGAAAAATTGTTAGCAATTCTCAACTGCTTTTATTTGAACGAATCTGGATAAAGCCCCCTTTCATGCCATCCTTATCTAGCAAGTCATTACTTGTAACACTTTTGGAACATGAGGAGCTCATTCACTTATCCTTTGTTCAAAAGAGGCAAGAACAGATACATAAATAGTATGATCATCTCCCCAGACTTCCTTCTATTCTTGATTAATTATTACGATTTCCTGCAAAAGGGGACAGAAACCTGCCAAATATGTATATTTGTTGGGGAGTTACTGGGGGGGCTGTGAGAACTTTTTTCTTTTAACAATTTCAGCAAACAGCTGTCATCTCCCAGGTCAGTCGTTGCGCTGCTCCATTCAGGTATGATTTGTAGTCGTTCCTGACTCTGCAGATAATGCAATGGCTGCAGAATATGGCAGAAGAATGTGAACTGAATCCTAAGCAGGACATGGCTGTTGCTAAAGCTTATGAACAGTATGGATTATGGGTGCTGAGAAGAATATAATTAGCACCAACATGCTTTTGTCTTCCAGCTGTCGAGCAGACCACGTGCTTTTTCTGTTAAGCAAGGCACTGCTTTTTAATTGTTTTATTACTGTAGAAATATTGGGGAAATTACTCCACACAACGCAAGCTTTGTAGTATTGACTTTCTATTCAACACACTTTCCTTTAAGACTTTATTCATGATGTTCTAGTTAAGTCTCTGACAGCGTTTCTTGCAGAAGATTTTTTACTAAGGACCTATAACAACCATAAAGATGTGCTCTGGGCAGAAACTCAGCATATAAAGGCTCAGCAAGGGCACACTCACACCACTTAAAGTGAGTTCAGTATTTGTAAAGGCAGTGTGAATGGATGAACCCCCAATACCATCTATAATTTTATAGTACCAATGATAACACTAATAAAAATATGTGTCCTCTTTCTTTTCCCCTCCCCTCCTTTCGTTTTTATATTCCTCTCAGTATTCTTCCACAGTGATAAAGCAGAGCCTCTTCTCAGGGCAGGGATATAATTCAATACAACTGACAATTCATCACACGAGCTTTCTGCTGAACCTACCATTAAGGAAGGATGCTTCGCCCTATTAAAATGACTCGGCCACAAGGAGCTAAGTAAGGTGCATTTGCTGATTTGGTATCGGTTGCGTTCAAGTCGTAGGAGAGGTAGGCTGGAATATCCTACTCCAATGGTTCTCCTTCACTCTATTTTATTAAAAATCAATTCCATCTCTATGCACTGTGCCAGAAAAATGATTTGTCATATAACCTCAAATTTCCTTCTCATTTCTGGAGTAGGAGAAGGTCTTCTGCAGCGTGGAGCCAAAGTGACTGTAAAGAAAAAGGGTTTCCAAAGTCACAGGCAGGACCCTGAAGAGGTCCATAGTTTCCTCTGATGTCCTTCTACCTCCTATTTCTTACACAATTTAGCTCCTCTCTGCATCCTGCCAGAATCTTTCTTTCTTCTCAACTGTTTTTCTTAAAAAAAAAATAATAACCTAAACCACAAACTAAGAAACACCTTGACAGCAATATAGTGCAAGAAGTTAAAGAAAAGGAGAAAATCTAAGGGTAGAAAGATGGCACTCAGAAAATATATGGGATGTTCACAACTAGGTATACTACTCCTAGGATTAAGCATTTCCAATTAAATTATGAGAATACATGGAAATACTTGGATTATAATGACTAGACATTAATTTTATTCTTCTTTCAAAAATCAAAGTCAGGACATTGCAATTTGCCAAGCAAATGGTCCTCAGCACCTTGTATCAGGTCTGCTACAACACAGAAAGTTTGTACCAGGGGTTTGATGTAAACTAGACCAAACTTAAATCTTCCACATAATATTTCACATGGTACAGTGGAAATTTTTCTGTGAACTAGAGATATGAGCCTCTCTTTTCATTTTCTTGGTTGTTTTACACACATAAAAATTCTAACAAGGTGGCAAATAAAAATTATTTTGGCAGACCCCTATTACTTCTTCAGGCAGATCATAAAAACTTTCTGTAATTTTACAGCAGAATACAATTTAAAAAATATCGAATTAATAAAAGACAAAAAATATTTTAAAAGTAGCTTCTCACACAGAAGAACTTAGTACACCTCTATATCAGCATGTCCACTTGAATCAACATTACCAACCCTTCATTGTTAGGCTGTTAATGTACGCTTTATTTCATTTGCGATAACTTCAAAATTGCATGAAACCAAAAAGAAAAAAGTTTGCTTAAAATTCACTTTGAAAACCATAGTTGGGAGTGAAGGAAATGTTTTGTAAATATATGTATTTGTTTGCTTATACACAGTATGTTTTCATATTTCGGCTTTTACAAATTCAGACGAGTACTAGAAAATGGAACTTTGTTTTGGGCAGGAGTTCAGCTCCAATTAACGGCACTTCATAATAATTACATAAACAATATATTTACCACACATCAACCAGAATAGTGTGAGGAATAACTGATTTTAAAAGGGTTAGAGTATGAATATTATTAATTGATCACTTTAAAGTATTATCAGCAATTCCTTTTTGAAGAACCCAGCACTGCTTCATAAGGAAAATCTCCATTTTAATGAAAATATTGAATAAACCAAAAATATTGCAACTGTTATGATTCAATGAAAAGTGAAGAATTACAACCATTTAGGTTCATTTAATTTATTGCACTATTTTATTATATTGATCCCAATGCATGAAAATGGTGACTTTGAAGACTTAAGCATTTGTATTGTTTTGTTTCACAACTTCATTATTCTCTCTTGGCCCTAAAAGAAGATAACCAGGATCAGACATCAGATTATATATAAACAAAAGTAAACAATAAATGGGTATAAATCATATTATGAGGAAGTAAATCAAGTGAGTCATTCATAGTATAAAACTTGGAAATAAAAAAATATTTTATGCCTTCAAAGCATTCTAATTATTTTAATTATATTTTACAGAATACTTTATAAAGAAAAGTGTTTTTTTATATCTATCTGTTAGCAAAATAACTGGAGGGACAACAGGTCATATGCAGAATCACTCACAGTTTTCTCTTAGTATAATGCTAAACCAGCACATTTCTTTTGCTACAGTGTCAGATCCAGTGATGGAACTAGTGAAACCACCAGTTGTGATTATTATGGACTCTCCATGCTCATAAACCTCCTCAAACAAACCAAAATTTGTGTTTATGTGTTCAGGGCTAGCACCTTATCCACTATCAGTTTATCCCTCCCATTTGATGCCATCAACTGGTAAGCATTCCATCCTTGTAAAGCCTCTGGTGTGCTCTGGCACAAACATTTCCATTTCCTCACGTTAACCAGGACCCACATTTAGCTATTCTCTCTGCTCTTCAGATGTTGTTACGAGAGGACCTGACTGCCAAACAGCTGCCTCCAAATACTAGGTTTTTTTTTCCATGGGGATCAAGAAATTCCATAGGCAGGGTGATGGCATAGCTTGAGACAGAAAACCCCCCAATCCTGTCCTAAAAAACTGTCAAAGGAGGTACAAGAATGAAAAATATTAAAAATTCAAAGCCAGGGAGAGCCACAAAGACCTCCATATTTCATCATCTAGATGCAATTCAGTTTCCTTCAAAGTGCCTTTTTCACCAGCCTGCAAACCCCAGTACAGGTAATCGCTATTACAGCAGTTAACTTCTAACTACCCAACCTAAAGTGTGCCCTCAGTGTGGTCAGCTGCTCCTCTCACCAGCAGTCATGCTAACCCTTTGAAGTCACCACCAGCCTGGAAATGCACTGAAAAAGTGGGTATCATCTAGGCTCCAGCTTTTATGTCCAGAAGGCCAAATAGATACTATTAACCACCCTTCTCTGCTCATGGAAAAGTCAAACTAATGCTCTTAGGCCTTACGGTCAGTGGGAAATATTCCAACTCCTTGCCCTAGAGAGATTCTGAAATTATCTTGTGAGTCTTCAATCATGAATTATCATTATAAGCTACAAAAAGCATGCCTATAAGCCTCACAGTTTATAGGTAACAGCAACAAAACCTTTCTTTCCATCCTGTAACAGATACCCTCCAGCCTGTGATAACAGCAGTGCTTGCAGTGTGGACTAGAGCACACACATTTATTCAATAAGGGTCTGAAAATGGATCAGAGAAAGCTCTGTGATCAACAGTAGAAGGATGATACCATATTAAAATCAGAAAGGGAAAAGGTTCACTGCTCAGCATCATCTTTAGAGGATGTTTTTATATAGAGAAAGATGCCATGTAGAGATGCTTAGAGCAGGTGAGGAAAATCATGGCATTTTTTGGGAGAAGTAAGTACAGCTTCTGGCACTTGAACTAGAAACACATCAGCATCATGTGTCTTCTAGGCCAGAACAGACAGCTGTGCCTGTCCAGAAGGGAAAACAGAGTGTGTCGAAGCAGCAGATGCCTATAGGAGAAAGGATGGACACTGTGCTAAAAGGGTAGAGAACATCATCTGATATGGGACTGTAAGCAACTTTCTCTCATTTTATTCCTGCACTCCAACCCACAGCAGATGCCATTAGTACAATAATGTTATGCATTTCATTTTTGAGTACATTCACTTTAACATATTTGAAGTTCTTCTGTTTTCTTAAGAAAAAAAAAAACCAAACAAACAAAAAACCAAAACCAACAAAACCAAAACCAAACAAACCCCACTTTGTGATCAGCTGCTTAATGAAGTGCCCAAACTTACACTACTGAATACTTTGGCGAGAGAATTTCTTTGTTGCTGTGAGAGCTCAAGAGTATAATCAATTTAATCACAGACTAATAAAGAAACTGAAAAAGGAAAAAAAAAATTATGGGGAAAATCACTGTTACGAGAGAAACAAGAAGTTAATGAATCGGGGAACACTTTGCACTACTAGTTATTTACTACATATTTGTTAAAAATTTTTCAAGGATACAATTTTGCAGTTACAAAATATCTCATAATTTAAGCACACTTCTGATTTCAAAGGATTCCTCCCTCCCTCTTGCCCCAAGGATGCCTATTTCATAAGATTTTATGAGACACAGGAATATCCATGAAAAGTTCCATAATTCACCAGAAAACTCTCAAGTCTTTACTTTAATCTACCTTGATTCCATGCAAATAAAACCCTATGTTTCAAATGAAAGGCTGACAATACTGGGTATTTTTGTAAGACATACCCCTCTAGTCACCACAAAACTGCACTTTATCTTCTTATAGGGCAAACACATCAAAAGAAGCAGATAAGAAGCATTTTTACACTGGCTATATGTGGGAGCAAGTTTACACATAAAAAAAATGACAGTGCCTTGAAAGAGTCTGCTCCCATTAGAAGCTGAAGGTCGGTAGCTCTAGGTGACTGAGAACAGCTTAAGCGTAGTTTTAAGTACACTCCAAATGTTCTTCACTGAGACCAGCTCTAACTTTATGATAGCAGGGTTGAGCAAAGTAGATGGATTTTTAAGCACTATATTATTTGTCCTTGTAATTAGGTGGAAAAGACTTTCAAACGCACAGAGCTTTTCAATTGCCCATGAAGTTCATCAGTGACAGAGACAGAGGGAAATTTTGAATTAACAATCCCAAGGTTTGATATACAGAAGAAAAACATTTATACGTAGCATGCAGAATGAAGAGATATCACATATTTAGGCAATGCCCTGACTAAAAGTAGCATTATTCTGAAACAAAGCATTTTATATGGTGCTTCTGAGTTTAGCACCTATGCTCCTGAGTTTATGGGGTCTCATGTTGCGTGGTGCCTAACACCAAAAGCTGGCACAGACACCTCCAAGCTAAATGCTGACAGGTGCTGCTTTGCCATACCACTTCCCTGTATAATACACTTTCTTACATCTCCATATAGCAAATTTCAAAGTTCAGGTCTGCCTTAAATCAGAAGACTATTAAACAGGTTTGGTCCTTCTTTCAGTTCATACACAAAACTAACAGGACACAGTAGAAGAAAGTGGAATTATGGATGAGCCTTAACTTTGCAAAGAACACAAGAAAATAATTGAGAATTGAAATTTCTCAGCATCTTTGAAGTTTAAGCTATTCTGTAACTTCTGCTATCTCAGGCACACCGTATCAAGTTTATAAATACCTCAGGAAAAGGATAAAAAGGAGGGTCAGTAAGATTCAGTGACTGAATTACAAGATCATTGAAAAGGCCAATTGTATGGTTCACTACCCAAGGTACTCAGTATATGAGACAGGCCAAATGGAAAGAATCAAAAAAAAAAAAAATGTAGCTATCTCACCCACCTGCAGCATTAGCAGAGACCATTTAGCACTGAGCTTCCAGGTCAGTCTCTGCTGTGCTGCCCTGTGACAGGTGCACATGATTTATAAAGAGGTATAAGAGCAAGAGTTCCTCTAGAGACAGAAGAGTTCAGCAAACCACCAGTAGCCAAATGCACAAGGTGAACCTTGCAGGATAGAGTAAGTATTGGGAAATTATGGAGGGAAGTGTAAAGTGAGACACAAAGGCAGGAAAAACATAATAATGAACAAAAGAAGCGTTACACACCCCACCCTGCTGTCCCCTGTAGCATCTGCCTGCCCCTTCTCTGGCATGGGTGTCTTCCAACATCCTATAGAGATTGTGTTCAGACTGTGCATGGTTTTTATTTCTCCCTTCCCTGCTTCCTGTAATTACAAATCCTGCACTGACCTTTCACTTCCCACTGCTATCAGCCAGCCTTCCTTCAAAAACAAGGTTTCTTCAAACATCCCTCAGCAGGACTTGTGTCCCTTTACGCTCAATTCTATAGGATCCTACGTGAGCTCCAGGTCTTCCTTCCCCCATCATTTAATGATGCCTAACTATCCCTCAAGGGGGTTATACATGCATGCCCATCTCCATTGTGCCGCCCCTCTCCTCCCAAAACTTGCCTATGAGAATCACCTCTTCTTCCACAAGGGCTCTGTGCACCTCCTCCCACGCTTTAGTCACCCCCATGCATTATGAACCAGGCAGGGGTTGCTCCCTTCACTGTGCTATCCACGACTGCCATCATCTCCCAGACCAGACCAGCATCAGTCAAATCCCCCAAAGGTAGACCTGCACATGTTCATTTATTCCACATCTTCTGTCTTCCACCTATGGCATAAACTAAAGTATAACTATTGTTCAGGTAAAGGACATTACTTGTTGCCGCAAGAAAAGTCTTTGTTCCACAGGCAAATGCAAACGTGTTCAAACCCTGCTGTAAGGTGGGTTACCAGTTTTCCCTGGGCTGGTGTTATGATATTTCCCCAAAGCAAAACACTCTGACCAGAGGTGCTAAGAACATCCTCTAATATTATAAAATTGATCAGTATAGCCTCCAAAGGTAGCAGTTAAAGACACAAAAATTAGGTCCTAAGATAAGGCATCAGACTACATGAGCAAGCTCAGAGATGAAATATGAGAGAAAATAATCAGAAGAGAAAGGGCAATGAGCAACAAGGAAATCCTGTGCCATTACCTCCACACTCTTAACACTGAGGAACATGCATTTTAACCCTCAGCTTTTCTAAATGATACTTTTCACATGGTAGGCAGTAAAAGCTAGAAGGCACAAACCTTGCTAAAATCAAAGTTTGTAAAGTAAGTAGGGGGGACAAATATTAGAAGTACAAAAGTGATCTACTAAAATACTTGAGGGCTGATTCAAATTTTATTGAAATCCAAGAAAAGTATTTTACTCCAATAAAGGGAAGCACCTTGAAGAGATTATGCCACAAATATTTGATAAACACTACTTGAAATACTTCACTGAACTCTAAAATTTAAACATACTGTAAGAACAACATAGCAAACACTGGGCTGAAATTACAAAGTTTGCTCCCATACTGAGTAGCAAACTCTTTAGAGGCCCCAGATAATTTCCTAACAGCAAAAGAATAAAAATTATAGTAATGACGCTAAGTTCTAACACTGTGCACTTCTGCTAAAAATGTCCTCCTCAAGTTCATTCCTCTGCTCAGTTTACACAAAACTACAGCTCTCCTACTCACTCTTTGCAATATCTTCTCACCTATGACTCATGCAGAAGTAATTCCCATTTATATTACATAGAATTGCTGCAAGTTCACCTCAATTATTTTTTTTTTTTTCAGAAGGGCTGGCACTTCGTTTTTTCATTAGTTTTCTATTGGTTTATGGCTGACATAATCATATTTACAGGCAGCCAATTAGCAAAGAAAGTATTTGCCAAAGAGCTGTCCTAAGAATTCCCCAGAGCTAAAATTAAAATGTACTCAGCTAAATGTTTGAGATATGATTGTTTGCATCTTAAATTATTCTTACAAAAAGTATATTCTATTAGGGAACAACTTAATTAAAATATAAACAATAAAACAAACTGGTAAAAGAGTTCCAATTGGCTCTTCATTATAGAACACAACTTTCAAACATATATTTTTTCCAGCTATGTTTTTTAATCATGCAAATTAAAACAAGGCTTGAAAGAACATTATTTGCATTTTTATGGAATATTGATGGGGTGGGGTTTTTTTGAGACTTAAATTCTACAAAAGGAAAAAAACTTTTCAAGTATTCTATTAAAGCAATCTTTTTTCCATTTATAAATACAGCAGTCACAACTTCGAGGTCAGCATTTTCTAATGCTTATACAAAATGATCAGAGATTACAAGGGGATCATCTATACATAAGCAGAAGCAGTATGCTGTGCCTGAGAGACAATGGATAATAAAAGTTGGCTTTCCAAAGAAAAATATGACTTATTATTTTTTAAACAAAGGAACGTCATTCAATGGAGTCATATAATTTCTTCTTATAGAGTTTTCTTCTGCATGAAAATGTGCAGAAAAGGAGTTTGGATAAGCATCTATAAATAATAAATATGAGCACTCAGCTGGATGAGTGCACGTAAAATTACTACAGAAGGGCTCAGGGACGCCATATGTCAATACAAAGAAATCAATAAATTGCCAGGATTGAGTGAAGGAGGACACCTCTCCATATACATGAACCACCCTTCTCAGAAGCAGAGCAGTGATGTCAACAGCAGAGTCCTCACAGGTGGCAGAACCCGCATGTTGCCGGGGCACCTGTAGCACTTTGCGCACAAGCTGACCTAGCCTACGAGCAGCCCTGGTCTCTTACAACCCTGCATCTGCAGAATAAGTAGCTGCTGACATCAGCTGTGTGGCCCTTGGCTGAGGCAGCAGGCAGCAGGCAGCCAAACATGCCACAGAAGATGGTTCAAGATGCAGCAGATGGAGCCTCATGTGCCTGCACAGAACATCACAGGTCAGAGAACTGCTGGGGACTCCTTTTCTGCTTTCTGGCAGTTTTGGTAGGCTTTTTTGTCTGTTTACTTTCTATATAGACAGATGACTAACATGAAATATAGGCTGGCAATGAAATTCTCTCTGTACTATTATCCTCCTATAAGTCCACTGCTTTAAATATGAGACCTTGTTAGGAATGGAAGTTTCTCATAAGCAAGGTCTAGCAGCATTGACCAAGTTTTATAACATGCTTATTGCCATCAGAGGTGAGCACAGTACTGAAATATATGATAGAGAGTAAACAAATCTCATTTTCCACAATAGTCCTTACATCCCTGGCATGGTCTACCTCCAAACCACTACCTGGAATGGCCTCATGCCATTAGCCCTTCACGTTCAACTATTTCCATTGTCTGCTTCTCACCTGAAGCTGCCATTCTCCAGAACATCATAGTTAAACTTTCATAGGAACAAGAACAGTTCATAAATGAAAGTAAAAAATGAACGAATATTAATTATAATAAAGGAATACGCTCTTGAGAAGTAAAGAGCTGCTATACAAAACAGGAGTTCTTAAAATAAATACTGAGAAACAGAAGAAATGTTCAGTCAGAAGGATTGTTTCTATATAGAGTGCTCTAAAGCTTTCCATATGGGATAAACCGATGTTAGCATGTACTAGGCAACAACAGATATCCCTTGCACGACATCCTGAACATCATTCCATTGGATTATATTTTTATTGGATAAAAATATTGCTTGCTAATATAATAGGAAGAAGGAGGTTTATTTGTATGAGGAAACATGTTTGGACACTTTTAGAATTAGTTAAAGTATCCTATATCATCTTGGAAATTTCATATTTTTTGTGTTCAGTCTCTGGGTGGTCATTCTTCCCTCCCACCTTTCTTGGTAAGCATAGAAGAGACTTTAGTTGCTGTATATGTCAGCTTCCCTAACACCCAAAGTGCCCACTCAAAAGTGCTCTATATTTGAATCATTTCTGGCAATATACAATAAAAACTGTAAAAGAATACCCAGTGCTAAGTGTCAGATGCCTTTGCAATAAACTGATGATACAGACAGGAAGTCTGAACTGACAGCTGCTCCTGCCCTCCCTAATCAACAGAAGAGTAAAGTGGAAACTAAACCAAAATCTAATCAATATCATCCATGAACACCAATTCCTGGGCTATCCTGAACTCTGCAGAGGACAAAGACAATACTAGATTTCTTTATTTTTGAGCAACGCAATGATTAGATTTCATTGTTGACCAATAGCTTCATGCTGTCCTCCTGGGAATACATGAACAAATGAGGCTTAATTATTTTACTATACTATCATTCATTTCTTTGTTCCATTTTTTTCAGCCTTCATCACATTGTCACAATTCTAAATTAAGAAAGATCTGAAACAGGGATGGGTTTATATCTTTGACTGTGCTTGACATGGTGGGTCCCTGCTCCCTGCAGCACTAACCCAGAGCAAAATGGTGAGCAACCCCGGGAATGCCAGGCCAGCAATTTCCCCAAACATTTGTAATGGGAAAGCTCCACTTCAGAAACAGCAAGTTCCAGGACAGCAGCTGTAAGAGCTTACAGTCAGATCTGCATTGTGCCCAAAATAGTCATGCCTTCACATAAGAGCAGAAACAGAGTACATAAGGATGTACTAATCTTTTTCCCACTTTCTCCTGATCATAGCTATATTGGCTTTACTGGTAACATACTACAGCCACTGCAGTACCATGCCTCCAAAAGTCACCAATTTAATCTGAAGGCAGATTGTCAACTTAATATGAAGCTAAATGACCCAGGATACCTCCATGGTAGAATACAGTAAAACAGAGAATGCAAATATACATTATCTGTTACACCATAGCAAGATGTAGTAAAAACTGTTTCATTGTACTGATACAATAAAAAGGGGTTTGTGGCAGTATTTGGAAAGAGTATTTAAAAGTCTGACTGTCATGCATTGTGGGAGAAACAATTAGCAATGTGGTTTTATAATGCAATGGAAACTGTTTTGAGTGAACCTCAAAAGAAAAGAAACCCTTTTAAGTTTCAAAATATTTGGATCCCCAGGTGAGTTGATCCCAACTTTTTTTCATTTGCAACAGCTTTATCCTTTTTTTTCTTCTAAAGAAGTAGATGCTGTGCTCCTTCCCATCTTCATTCTACTCGTGGTCCAAGCCTTACTAATTAACAACGTAATTCTGAGAACTTTTGTCTCTTCCCAATTCTAGTTCTTCCCTAACTCACTTTCATTTTTTATTTTTTTTATTTATTTTTTTTTTAGGAACAATGTTCTCCAAATATTTCTATTAAAACTGTGATATTTGGTCATTACTGCCTTTCATTTTTCCTGGCGATGACTGTCGACAGGCTACCAAAAGATGTGATTTATAATATCTTACCACTGATATTATATTTATTTATCAAGTAATAAACACCCTATAAATATGACTGCATGCAAAATTTCACTCTAGTTGTTATCTAATAGTGCCAGTTGTTCTTTGCAAATATATTTACAAAAGTTGAAAAGAAAAATTGGGAACACTGTTTTAAAGTAATGGGTACCCTAAATTACAAAATACCTCCTTATTAACAAAAAAATAAATAAATAAATAAAAATAATCTATTTTGCAAAAATCTTCTGTTCTTGGCAATTTCCAAAAGAACCAGTACTGTATCCCTCTCTCCACACACTATTCCTGTGCCACTGTATTCATGCCGCTACTTGCTCCAATGATCCTAAGACTTGTTCCAGTGGCTTCTGAGGTTTGGGGAAAGTGAGAAATTTTGGGGGCCCTAGATCTAAATACTCATCCCACCCTCTTTTATTTCAAATTCACATCTCTTTCCTTGCAAAAGCATGTACATATACACATTCATAGAATCATAGAATGGCTGGGGTTGGAAAGGACCTTAAAGATCATCTAGTTCCAACCCTCCTGCCATGGGCAGGAGTGCCTCACACTAAACCATGTCACCCAAGGCTCTGTCCAACCTGGCCTTGAACGCTGCCATTCTATCATAACTCAACATGGGCAATCATTACGTTGTTTGAAAGAAACTGATTGATATACAACAGCATGAAATTATACACTAAGAAGCCATAAAATAACAGTCTGAAAAAATCTACCATGATCTTAAAAGCGGCAACACCCTTCCACAGCACTTGCTGAAACCAGTGCTCAGGGAAGCTGGACCAAAGAACATGGTTTGCATATGTGTGTGATGACAGTGTGTACGCATGCATGAACGTGAATGGCATAGTTCATGAGTACATTAAAATAACCTCTATTTACATAATAACTTACATAAGAGGCAAACAATAACAGGAAGTCACTTAAAACTCAAGTAAGTCTGTTTCTGAGCGGCTTAACTGACATGTTGATGTTATTCCCAGACTCAGAATTCCTGGAAACCAGGAGGTTGTCACAAATAAACAGTTTACGTTTATAAGCCAAGATAATTTAATTCATCCAAGATGAAGACTTTGATCAATTTTATTCAATGCTCTATTTAGAGGAAGTGCATTATATTTCTATAGCCTCATCACTGGATTGATTTGTCCATCTATTCTAAAAGGCAAATAATATTTTTTTAAGTTACACATTTGCCCTGGCTTTAACTTTGAAGAGGAAGGGACAGATCTGCTCCCTCCTTCCTCTCTCCCAGAAAATTTACTGGAAAGCAGCAACTCTGAAGTTTCTACTTCCACATCAAATCTGGCTAAACAAACAAGTTCAAATTTTCAGACTGACAAGTCACCCACACTATCAAACATACAGAATCGTAAAATCATAGAATAGTTAGGGTTGGAAAGGACCTAGTTCCTTTCTGGATCATCCTTCCTAGCTGTATCATCTAGTTCCAACTATAGTCTCACTTCCTTTGGATTGCTTAGTATTTTAAAAAACACGGGGGATTTGCTGCTTAAAATGTTAAATAGAAGGATGTAATTACCTCAGATGAAAACATTTAATTATTTATTTGGACTGATTTTTCTATTTTTTTTTTTTTTTTTTCAAAAGGAAACAAATGTTTTGATTCTGTAGCTGACTTTCAGGCTTACATCAAGAATTGCCCTCTCATGTGGTCAAATGAATGTTGAAATAAGCAACTGTATTTTGCAAACAACTGGTTTTGGGTGAGGTTTGGCACCTTTAAATCTACTAATTAGTAATGTTTCAGCAAGACTAAGAAAATAGAAGCAACATGCTTCAGCCATGTTATCCTCTTCAACAGTTATAAGCAGTCTTTGTAGTGCTATATGGGTCTGAGTTTCCATCATCAGTATTTATTTCACCAAGCTCCAGAATTTTTCATAACTGTCACTTTGGATGTTCAAAGCTTTACTGTTAACCTCAATATGGGAGCATAACAAAAAGCCTTGAAGAGAAGCAAAGACAACCAGAGCAATGAAGCAGTTGTCCTCAATAGGTAACAGCTTTCTGACAAATAAGGTGTCATCCCATGCTCATATAGTTCATGCTGAGATTCATTTACCCGACAAATTACTCCCCCAAAATTCTAGCTTCATTATTTCCTTAGGTAATTATGCCTGTAAGTTTTTTCCTGCTGGAGTGATTTGTGATGATAGCGAGCATCTGGCATCATGTTATACACAAGTTTCTTTCCAATTATATGAAGAAACAAATATCATTTTATGAATGTTTTGTTTTGGAAAAATATTATGTCCTAGGTAAGCTTCAAATAGAAATGTAAACACACACACGTTTTTCCACACACTCTAATACAGTCCGTTGTATGCAAAATCAACTGCATAATAATACACATAACCTTTTCACCTCACTATGATTATAATAAACATTGCATGAACTGTTCAGAAAGAGCAATAGCAAAATATTTATTCAAAGAGACTCACTTTCAATAAAAGTCAAGAGTTATTAAGCTCTGTACGTACTCTGCTTGAGAACATCCCAAACCTATATAACATTGTGTTGCTCTGGAAGTATTTATTGCCTTTTCAGTGCATGCATTTTTTTGTCTTTTTCTCACTAAAAATTAGTTCTCTGGTAGAGCTCTTATCCCAGTCCTGGTTCCCAAATGAGGATAGAAAACCTTAAAATGTATATGAAGATTTTGATTGTGCATAGAGATAATTCTGTTACAGAGCTAGCTGTGTGTAGAAGGGAGTGTAATCAAGTCAAGTATATCCTCACTGCAGATACTCTGCCACCTGAGTAAAGACATCTAACCCAAGTGAGGAAAGATAACAAGGGAATCTTCAAATCCTTCAGTTTTTCAAATCCTTTATTGAGATTCATACCTCACATCCACCTTACATTTGTATCTTGCACTGGGCTCAGACTAGATGGATTAAGCAGGTAGATTAGCCAAATTTCTCTAGGCAGTTCACAGTTGCAATGAACCTCTTCTTTCTCTCTTAGATGGTATTTTACAGGTATTTTCCTCTGAATTTCTGCTGAGTTTATTAGGCATACGCTTTTCATTACCTTTTTGTTTTATGGGGGGTGCTTGTTTGTTTCATTTAATTGTTCAGGCTGTATTTATAATTGCTTCATGCCACCAGTCACATATTTCTATTTCGATTTCCCAGAGTAAATACGTCATCTGTGCAGACCACACACAATCTGCTAGTCTATCAAAAACTTCTACATTCCTGTATCTCACAAGGGAAGATTAAAACAGTTTCAGATAATTAAGGAAAAGAGTGTTTCCTTATGGGATTATTCCCTAATAAGTACACTGTTTGTTCTGCAACCTCACTAGATACCATCTCCGTGCTCTGATCTTGCTTGGTGACAGGAGCGCACAGACTCCTGAGCTGATGTTTTTCAAGTGTCAGGTTAAAACTTTTGAGGACACAGTAGCACCTTGGATGTGAAACCCCCCTTACCAGGACATTGGGACCATACCACTCTTTTGGGTGTCTCATTAGCTGTGCCAGACCACGCAATATTCAGGCTACCTCCTTTGTTCTTGGATGTGGTACTTCAGTTCTCACTTGTGAATTCATAGGCCAGTCCAGGCATTATTAACCTGCTGCAGCACCACAGGACACTGTGACAGCCCCCACCTTTGGAAGAGGAGAATTTACAAAGATCAGTTTAACAATTCATTCCTGTGACAGAGAAATTAATAAACTCAGAGCTTTTGTATTCCAGGGGACCTTCATACAACTGAACAACTGATGAAGAGAGGAGTCAGCTAAAAACAAACTCAATTAACGCTAGAAAGAATAGGGCTAGGGCAGAAGGGTTTCTCACTGGAATGTAGCCAACATTATCTATGTCTGAAGTCTGAACACCTGTAGGAAATGCCACACGGAAAATCTCATATAATACACCAGACCACCAGACGCGGCAGTCCAGGAGGTCTCCTTTCAGTCCCATTCACATCCATTGAATACGGCTACCTAATAGAACCTGAGTTCTCCCTGGTGAAGTTCCATCCAAATAAATACCCAAATTTGCAATCTGTAGGGCTGGCTGCAGACTAATTCCTTATTAAAGTACACACTGAGCAATTCAGCTAGGCAGTTTCTACATCATTGCTGCTGACACAGCTGCGGCATCAAAGCAATTTTACTACATTACCACAACTCCAACTCAACCTAGGTGGAAGAAAAGAATCTATAAGGACGGAATATGCAAATTTCAAGTCTGAAGATAATAAATTGGCCATTAAAAAAATGTTTAGCTGCTCTCCTGTAACCCAACCTTTGCAGTGATGGGCACTATACATCAAAGCCTCCAAATAACAGTAAACTTAACTCGAAGAAACTGCAAAGAGGTTCTAAGTGAACTCAACAGCTGTTCATCCAATGTCTTGTTCCTGACAGACTCAATCAGGTCCTGTCTGAGCTTCTAATGATGTCCAGATCTGAAGTTACAAAGTTTATTTTCTATTTTCAACACTCCAAAATACATCTCATGAATGCTGTGAGACACGGCTGTCAACGTTTAAATATAAAAAGGAATTAATAACCTGTTGTCCACTAGCTGGTTTCTGCATTTCTGCTACAAATCCATAATATAAATTAAATGCCATAAAACTGGTTATTACTTTTTTTCCATTCAGCTTCTCTGGATGTGTTATTTGCAGTTAATTTTATTTCTCCCACTATTGTCTAAAAGGATGGGAAGCAATTACATATACATTCATTAAAATTACGTATTTTTTTGGTATTAAAGGGATAGCTTCAGAAGTTTGCATTTTCATCTTTATCATGAGAAAATAGTTTTTACAGGTACATTCTGAAATGGAATGAGTATTGCTGGGAGAGGAGAGAGGGTTTTTCTGCCTCTGGCTGCCTTCATTACATGGCTGAAATTGCAACTATTTGTAATACGGTGTTTGTACAACATACAGCACCAGTGTCAGCATTGTTCAACATGCTTTGACACAGATTTATTGCCTGGAAAACTTTAATACTGGTAAATGTTTAATTTATAACTTCATTTAAAAGTATTAATCTAATATCAAGGCAAATGGATGGAAACTAGTCTCCATTTCCCCATGCAGGGCTTTATGTCATGTTGCAAACACTGCTGTTTACAGCTAGGAATATTTATCTACTGAGGTAAGTGCAAAAAGCAAATTTGCTTCAACATTACAAAATCAACTATTAAAATCTGTGATGTCCCCAAACCTTTCAAGACAGTTTATTAATATCTGTTGATGAAGCTTCCTAAAGCTGCTGCTGGATAACTGAGTGTAAAGAGGAAACTAAACCAAGGTGAAAGAGTCAAGATTTCACAAAAAGAAGAAAGAAATGCAAATACATTCAGCTTTGTTGTGTTGTTGTTCTTATAAGAACATATTGCTGAAGACCATATGCTGAACGACAACAAAAAAATCAATAAAAACATAGTGAAATTAAAATGGGATTTTGTCCATGTTTTCACAACCAGCTTTTTCTTCAGCCATGAAGAAGCATGAAGGGTCACACTAGACACAGCTACCATCGAACATCAAAGGAAGTCTCTCAAAAGCTCAGTGTGCATCAAACAAATAATTGATGTTAAAAGCACGGACCCACACGTTATATTCTGCCGAAGTAAAGGGCATTCAACTGAATTTCCATGGCAATTTTGCATTGCAAAAGCCTGAACTACATGAATTATATTTACTATTTTCTCCATTTTTTCATTTCAATCTTTGAACAAACTCTATGCAATAAAGCCAAAAAACTAACATAAATTAGTTTCCGTAATGAGAACACCCACACATATATTGTACAGTAAAACAGTGCCCTGTCACTGTTACATACTATAAAAATTCCTATGCCTGCAGGAAAGCACAGTATTTAACTACTGGAGTTTTTTCCAGCACATAAAGTTCAATCTTAAATGATCTGAAACATCTGTGGTATTTAATGTTTTCTAGATTCCCATATCTTCACTCCTGCCTGTATGTTTTGTTTATTTTCTAGTAGGAAAATGTAGAATTTCATTAACAAGTGTGTCCTGTGAATAGGATAGCTTTTCAGAGAATAGTTATGACAGATGATTATTCAGTTATAAGCATAAACAACAGGACTTAACAGAATACACATTGGTGCCTGTAGAACAGCATCTTACTAGCAGCTTTCATTACCTGCCAGGAGAAGAAACAAACCCACTGAAAGCCATGGTAACGACTTCTAGGAAAAAGTCAACAAATCCTTATTGTCACATCCTTGAAGTCTGCCAAGAGCTCTATTATAATTAGCAAGGGTTTCTTCGACAAGGCAAGGCAATCTAGCAGTTACTGCATTGGACTGAGATGAAACAGCTGAGGGTTGATGGACTCTGCCACTGATCAAGCGAATGGCCTTGGGCAACTCGTTGCATTTCCCTCTATTTTTCCTGGAATAGAGGGAATAAAGCTAGTAATGACAGTTTGAGAAACAGGCCTGTGTCTACATATGAGTTTCTGTGGCTTTTGAACAGCATTTATCCTCTCATCCTTCCAGACAGACTAAAACTTCCATTCTGGAGCAGAAACATAACGTCAAGGAAAAATGCTTTGGAAAACTAGAACATGGTCATTGTGGGGCTGCTGACATTGAACGTTCTTCCAAAATAATAGTTAATCAATAAGGAAGCACTGATTATCATCACCTAAATATATCACCACATATATTCATATATATACATGATATTGTGATACTTTTTTTTTTTTTTAATACATACCCGCCACCTAAGATTTGGCTGAGCATTTTGCAGGTCCAGCTGAAACCAGCACTAAAACCAGTTCTAACAAGTACCTGCACTGCAGACAGCCCATTTATAGCCATCTGAACTGAACCCATACCATACTGCATCATCAGTGTTATAAACTGAGACTTGAAATGCCTTGACAAGGCTACACAACATAACAACTGCAATTTGAGTACTCTCAATCTGAGCAGAGGATTATAATTTTCATGAGATTTGGGATGCAAAAAAAAAACAAAACCTGAGCGATCCTTTTCGCACTGTCCAGTGCAGAGCCTGCCAATGAAATACAGAAACAGCAATAAGAAAGTTTACAGCCTGAAAAATAATGTGCCTTTTTGTTCCATTGCTGCTGTAGATAAGCTTTCAAACAATGCCCTTTATTGCTGAACAATCCCATTATTGTGTTCTTACAATAAACTAATCCATCCCAGTACTTCAGTGCATGACCCATCCCTTTACAACTACATTTATTCTACAAAAAGCTAAAATGACAAATAGGCTTGCACATTTGGAAAGAAGGGCTCTAGACAGTCTCTGCACTGGATACAATCATTTTCAGAAGATATATTTTCAGAAGAATTTTACACAGAAATAACAAGTGGAATAGAAGAAAGCACTTAACTCCATTTAATAACTACAGCATATAATCATACCTCCATACCTTATCTTTACCACAATGCACCACTTAGAAATAGCCCAATAGAGTAAATATTTTATCCATTATTTATCCATTTTTTAGACAGATAGAAGGTTTTAGACAGATGGAAGGTTTTCCTATCGATACAGCTAGTGTTACTTGAGGTACTTAAAAGCATTTTAGAGAGTAATGAGTTAAACATTGGCAGACAAGCAGCTATAGCTGGAACGAAGCAGGGTCCCAATCCTGAAATGTGTTTATCTGCAAAAACTGCTAAGGTTATCAACTACTATTGGCTTCATTGTTCTTATTTCAAGAGTTTTCTGAAGAGAGTGTGAATTCATAAGGAAATAGATTTGAAAAAAAAAAATCCACATTTCTTATTCCTAGCCCTTGGGTATAAGAAAGAATGGCAATAATAAATTATCTACATGTTTTGCTAGCATATGGAGATGCACTTGAATGTAATGAAATTACTGCCTTTATTTCAAAAGATAAATTTGTTCTTTATCACTTCATATTAATTTGGTCAAGTATTATTCCCACTTTGAATTCAAAACATTTGTATTTTTCTTCCAAAATCTTCAAATGAACATCTGTTTTCCTCAAAGCCTGTAATAGCAATGGAAGGAGTCTCCAGCTATGCTCCCTTTGTTCTCCTTTCTTCTTCATAAGGATATCGCTAGCCCAATTAGCTGACATGCATCATCCCATTTCACAAAAACTACATGCCTCAGAAATGTCAATAACTAAAAACCAGTAACAACAAAGAATCAGACTACACAGAAAGACCACCATGAAAAACCTAGTAATGACAAATCAAGGATTAAAGCAGGAATGCCCTACAGTTTACTCATGGCAAAAGGCTGAGCTGTACAATAAGGATTATTTCCTTTTGCAACATGACAAAAGAGGTGCACGCTCTGAAAGTCTCCTTCCAAGAACTGTTTTTTTAAAGCAACATACGAAGCTGAGTGAAATGTAGAACTGATTCTGGGCAATCTGCTTTCTTTCTATAAATCAATAAAAGAGTTGTTTTGAGATTGATCATGTAACCATGATCAAGGAGGGGGAGCACTGTTTTCCCAAAGAGTTGTTTGTTATCTTCAATGGGGATGATGATTTGCAGCTGCATTCATCAAAAACAGTTGGCATTTCAAAATCTTCCTACATATAGCAAAATCGCAAAAGCCAAACCCTTCTTTACCCATCAGTCTCTATTTTTCATCATCTTAAGTTATCCATATGCTTTTAAGAGCTGTAGCTGAGCACAGACAGGCGCGTGTGATCTGGTTTTCACAAAGCACATAGTGAGATTTATTCCAAATATAGGCAAATTTCATCTTATTTATTCCAAAATACAGGCAAACAAAATACCTTCTTTTTTAATTACAAATACTTCAGATTAATTTTGTTGTCCTGTCTTACCATGAAGAGCCATTTTACCTCTTCCATGTAAAGGTCATGTTTACTGCTAAAGCAGCACTTTTCTACCTGAGTGTACACTGCTGTGACAAACTGTACAGGACTGCAGACAAAAGAAAATAAAGTAACAATAATCTAGGGTTGGGGTTACTTCATTGCATGTGAAGTAAAGAGATATAACTGCACCTCAATTAATTTGTACTCTTATCGCAAGGCAAAATCTGAAAAAAAGATCCACAGAAGCTGGAGAAGCACAGAAGCAGAGAAGGACTTGGGGGTGTTGGTCAATGAGAAAATGAACATGAGCCAGCAGTGTGCGCTCGCAGCCCAGAAAGCCAACCGTATCCTGGGCTGCATCAAAAGGATCATGACCAGCAGGTCGAAGGAGGTGATCCTGCCCCTCTACTCTGCTCTCGTGAGACCTCACTTGGAGTATTGTGTGCAGTTCTGGTGTCCTCCTCATAAAAAGGACATGGAACTGTTGGAACAAGTCCAGAGGAGGGCCACGAGGATGATCAGGGGACTGGAGCGCCTCCCGTATGAAGATAGGCTGAGAAAGTTGGGGCTGTTCAGGCTGGAGAAGGGTGTGTGAAGACCTCCTAGCAGCCTTCCAGTATCTGAAGGGGGGCTATAGGGATGCTGGGGATGGGCTCTTCATTAGGGACTATAGTGACAGGACGAGGGATAGCAGGTTCAAACTTAAACAGGGGAAGTTTAGATTGGATATAAGGAAGAAGTTCTTTACTGTGAGGATGGTGAGGCACTGGAATGGGTTGCCCAGGGAGGTTGTGAATGCTCCATCCCTGGCGGCGTTCAAGGCCAGGCTGGACAGAGCCTTGGGTGACATGGTTTAGTGTGAGGTGTCCCTGCCCATGGTAAGGGGTTTGGAACTAGATGATCTTACGGTCCTTTCCAACCCTAACTATTCTATGATTCTATAATAGGCTCAGACACACACAAGATCAAGGAACCAGATAACAATGACAGAAAATGAAGACACATATATATATATTCTACTTTAAAAATTAGAAAGATTTTGTGAATTCCTAGGAAGAGGCCAGAGTGAATTTCTCAATTCAAGCTTGAAGATGTACTCAAGGCAAAGAGAATATTTGTACATTTGTACATTAGTATTGCTATACTTAGGCCATTTAGGGCACAAAATTTAAAACATAACAGAAATAAACTGTATCTCTTGTGTAGCTTGCATTTTTTTTTTCTTCCCTATATGTTCAAAATCACTTGACAAAGAAGGTGATGATCCCTATTTGACAGATAGGAATAGAAGAAAGAGAAGCAAGATAAAGTAGTTTCCTGAAGTTACACCTTCTGTCACAGCCTGGAACAGAAAGCACTGATTTCTGTATCAGCGACCGACCAGAAAAATCTTCACATGTGAGGACAAATAAGTATAGTCTCCTTTTGGGCAGAGGTGCAAAGACCAACCATTGCTTATGCTTGCTCATAAATATATTTGATCTTCAGTATGTTTTAAAGGAAGAGGTCAGTATCGGTAAGCTCATTGTTACAATGTGGAATCTAAGGCATGCAGCACAGTAATGGCTTCCCAAGGTCCAAGGTCAGCAAGAGCTGGGAATGGAAACCAAGGTAGCTCAGTTTAGTCACATGCCTATCATCTAAGACAGGAAACACTTATCAAGGGCATGCAGTGCTGAAATAAGGCTCCAGATTATTCACGTATACCATGTTAACATTTGGGGTTTTTTTTTTCCTATGTACTGATTTTAATTTTAAAGTCTTTATATTTAAGGAATATTTCTTCCTTAAGAAGAGATTTCTTCCTTAAGGGAAGAAATAAGGGCCATTTTTTCCCTTTGCCCCCAAAAAATGAGGCATGGGATTTCCATGTAACAAGACAGAGGATTCACAACAAAGTTTTAAACTGCAGATAAAGTGTAAATTTTAATTATTTCAAGCCCATGCAGTACCACTGTACTATATATTACGACATAATATATCATGCATCTTAACTGCAAGTACCTAATTTCCAATGTAATGCTAGTCTCCTCGTCATCATGAAATATCATTTCCTTGATTACCAGTTTTAAAATATATATTTCATTAGGTTAACTGATGTCTACTTGTCAGTAACGCAATCAAATGTGCTGAATAACCTTTCTCTTCTATAATTCCATTCAGGTCTAACTGGCAGATAAGACGAAAAGGAAGATCAATAACAGACAGAAGTGAACTGTTCCATACTACAGGTTGCCTGTGTCTTTAATTTTCAATTCTGCCATAGACAACGTAACTAAGAAAATCTTTACTCATTATTAGTTAACTTGATGAGCAGAGAAAAAACCTGAATTGCAGCAGGCAGAACTTGAATGATGGTAGCTATCAGTCATTAGCATTTGAAACTGAAAGGCATTTTCCTTCTATCATATATTATACCATATTAAATATGTGTCAGTCAGTCAAATAAAGAACATTGATTCATTGATAGAAGCCCCAAAGACAAATAGTACATCTGAATGAAACCATCAGTTTTCATGGACTTATTTAAAACAGAGTCACATTATTTAATAAAAGTTTGAATTTGTCTTTGGCTGGTTAATGCATTCTGCTCCTAGTCCAAGTCAGATGACAGCTTGAAGAAAGTTGATCTGAGGTAATTTCAGTATTACACCACTTCCACCTTCTATCTGATAACTCATATCTAGTGATTACATTTTGTATTGTTGCCCACTTTTTGTCATCATCTTATGATTAGCTAAGCTGCACAAATACATTATGCTTCCTTTATTCGATTTCTTAGTATATTTAAAAAAAGAAACTGCTTTCCTAAAAGGAAAAGACAAGCAGAGAATGAAGAGGATGATTTCTACAGCTTCTAATTTGACCCTTTTTTTTAGGAATTAAAAATTAGCCCTGGGAAATGAATGCGGTCTGACACAGAAACAGGTGTGGAATCTGTCTCAGATTTGAGCAGATACAGATGTGAAGATACAGACCCGAGACTGAAGGAGCAGAATTTCCTATGGCCTGACAGAGGCAGAAACCTCTAAGTCTTGAAATGTCCAGAGCCTGGAGGCCAAAGAGAATCCAACCATGTGTTATAGTTAAAGCAAATTTCTTATGTCTACCAGACAAAAAAAACCCCTTTCAGTATGTGACCCAAGGGTAAGAGATGATAAAGCACTCCCCTGAGCCTGCAATTAGTCTGCAAGAGTAACAAGGCACTGGGAATTCTCCTGAGCCTTTTCTGGACACACCAGAAAGGTGCGTTTTGGAATCAGTTTTAGAACCAACAGTCCTCAATGCATTGGTATCAACACAGGAAAAACTTTATCACAGAAATTAGTAGCATTACTTAAGCACATTTGCCACTCCAGAATAAGTGCAGGAAATCCAACCATACACACCCTCATAATCACTATTTCTTTTCTACACATGACCAAAAAGAAGGTCTTTGTGAATGTCGCTCTGTTATACAAAGTCCGGTGTCATCCTGTGCCATCATTTTCCCTCCTTTAAGATTTCCTTAAACTTTATTCCAATGGCGTTTATCGCTGACTGATGAAATGGGTTGATTAAATGCCATGGAGCCAGTTCTAACCAATCTGCTGACTGATATATGACCTAGGCTTGTGCTAGAATGCACTTAAAACAATTCAACACAGCAAGGTATCCAAACTGAAGTAACTGAATTATAGCCTTCTGCTTTATTAAATAAACAGGGTACCATTTCACCCAATACCTCTTACACAATAAACACATGGCTTTGCCTTACAAAACAAACCCATTGCTAGTTGATAGTTCCAATAGGGATGCTGGTTGTAAAACAGTCAGTCCTCTTGACATAAGTCAACAGTCCAGCTCCCTGATTTCTCAGAAGCAACAGTAAAAACAGTGCAAAGCCTGTGACATTCACTGACAAACAGAGAACGCATCTGAACTGCACTACATTGCTTAAAGAATATGAAATTATGATAGCACTGCTACAAATCAAGCAATAGAAAGGTCTGAAAGACACTGATGTTCAAAACTGTTTTATCAGTAAATGACCATGCATCTAAATAATTTCTATTGATCTGCTTCTTCCAAGACCTAGCCAAGCTACTACAGGCATGCAGAACAACTAATGAGTCATAGAAGAAGCTGAAATAACAAGCCATAAGGTTAAAGCAGAGATTAGCTTAGTATAATCTAGCTATCAACTTTCTCATTAAGACAAAACACTCTGATAAAACACTAAAGTAAAATCTGCCAAATGTCTCTAGCACTCAGCATACGTTCTGTAGGTAGCTCAATACAGATACAACAAATTTGTGTTGGCTGTTTAGGCTTTTTTAGACATCTAATAGCAAAAAATATCATCTGATGCTAGTATGACTTAAGTCAGTATAACTTAATATCAAATTAAATTCTTATTATCAATTTTCCATGAGGCCAATAAGCAGAACTCCTAACATTTTTCAATTATCTACTTATCTCAAAAGCAGCACTTGCATAGCTAAAACCATTTTTCATCCTATAAATAAGGATCATCCAACTAATTCTGAAGTCCAATCAGACAAAAAAAAAAAAAAAAAGCCATGGAAATCTGTTATACTCTTTAATGTATTATTCCAAACCAAGAACTACTGAAAACTGCATAGTCAGGGAAATGAGGATGAACACTGGGATCACTTCAGAGAAAGTATAACTGTAGACTAAATAAGGTAAAGCAGAATCCAGATTTCAGGGGAAAAAAAACCAAAGCCATTACCACATTACCACATTGTGGTCATTACCACAACTCATATATATTATTGGATAGAACACATTATTGCTTGCATTTATTGATTTCTCTATCAAAACTCTGAAGTAAAAGATTTTGTTAAAGCTATGTTGTGCACAGAAATATCAAAGTAAGAAAACGTAAGCAGGGAGAGATGGGCTTGGGAAGTCTCCAGGCTAGATATGGCAAAGAAAATTAAATCACAAAACCAAACAAAAGGTTCAGAAACAAAGACCAAGGAAATCTAGAACCACCACAGGTAAACCATGCAGGAAATCCATTACCTTCCTCAACCACTACTTCCCTCTTCCATCTTATCCCTTGCAATCCTAAATTTTGGTAAAGGTAGACTTGTGACTTTTCAATTTGACAAGATGCAAGATATCAAAGCATCTTCAATGCATGACATGCCTTATTTGCTAACAGTAGGCAATTTACCCAAACCAGAAACACAGAGGCTTTCTTTTAAATTGCATTAAAAATTGCATACAGGGCTGTTCATATAACTTTCTTACAACACTGATAAACTGTCTAAATGCACCTTAAAGCATTTGTACT
Source organism: Psittacula echo (assembly GCF_963264785.1). Lineage (NCBI taxonomy): Eukaryota > Metazoa > Chordata > Aves > Psittaciformes > Psittacidae > Psittacula > Psittacula echo. Next base: position 51,826,311 of record NC_137743.1, read on the forward strand.
AGAAGAGAGTACTTACATGTCAAACACCTTATTTATGAGTCCAGTTGCAATTATATGTCCAAAATTTATAAATATTATACCCCTTTATAGTCTATACTATATACCTATAGTCATACTAAACTACAGTGAAGTCAACACACATTACATTCATTATATTCCTGTTACAGCCAATATAAAAAATAGATGTTCTTGCTCATGAATTTGAGAAAACTCATTGTCGTGGTTTAAGCTCAGTCAGCCACGCAGCTGCTTGCTCACTCCCCCTCCCCCCCACCCCTTCCTACCTCCCGTTCCTGGAGGGATGGGGAAGAGAATCAAGAGAATGTAACTCCCATGGGTTGAGATAAGAGCAGTCCAGTAACTAAGGTATAACACAAACCACTGCTGCTGCCACCCATAATAATAATGATAAGGGAAATAACAAGGGAAGAGAATACAACCGCTCACCACCTGCCGAACAATACCCAGCCTGACCCAAGCAGTGATCTAGCCCTTCCGGGTAACTGCCCCCTGTTTATATACCGGGCATGACGGTTTTTTGTTTTTTTTTTTTTTAATAATACCTCATTTGGTGATCTTAAAGGGAATTTAGTAGCAGAACTAAAAAACTTAAATCCTTCTCACTAAATACCATTTAAAATTCATTATTTGTTTATAAATATTTAAATTAAATATAAATGGGATTCTTGCAAGGTAAGCCGAAAGAATCCCCAAACACAAATACAAGTCCCTGCATGTTTTATCAAACCTTACCATTCACTTTTCATCATAAGTATGCCTTCTCAATGATACAGGTTAAATACATTTTAAAAATCAGAACAATAGTGCAAGCAAAGTTCAAATATATGCAGAGGCTAGGAAAAAATCAAGATGTTTGATGAATCCTTCCCTCCATGACACTCTTGTTCATAGACATCAATGCATGTTACCAAATATTCCTTTATCTGTACTAGTGCTACTGTTCTCTACACAAAATAAGTACCACTCAGTTTTCAGACTCAACATTTTAGGGCTTCTATTGAGCTCTGAGGTCTCAAGGGTGAAATTCATCCTTGTTTAGGCAGTTAGTCTCCCATTTAATCCTGCTGGCCTACTCGACAGAGATGAGATATAAGATGAATATTAGCTTTATGAATCTGCAGACAGAGCTTCTTAATCCCAAAGGGCATTTCCCCTGATTTTAACAAAATCCTGTGACCGACCCTCCAGCCCTTCTTGATACTCCTCAACCTGCCTTTGATATATTCTGTAAGCATCACATTCTGAATTCTCATCTTTACTCTATACTTGCTCTTTTGCTAACATCCCATGAGGTCTGATTTTATCTTTGATGCACAGTCATTATTTTCCAAGTATTTGCTCCCACACGGTTTGGAAATCATGTCAGGAGATTAGGAGGAAAAACAGCTTCTTTTTTGCTCTCAGAAAAAAAAAAAAAAAGAAAAAAAAAAAAAGCTGCTCTTGTTCTGAAGAAAAATGCAATAAATATACAACCAGAAAGCTCTTTACATAGATATCTAAGAGTTCCCTTTGACTAGTGTTCTTTCTAATTTGAGAAAAAAGAAGACAAAGACAGCCCTCACCTGTACCTCAGTGTATAGAGTTCTTCTTTTGCCATCAAATAACAGTGATACACTCAGAAAAGAGAGTGACGGAGAGCATTTTCAAAAGCCTAAGAAAGACCAGGTGGAAAAGTGGAAATTTCCGCTTTCCATGGGTACACTGAGAAACACACTGCCATTCTACTTCTTGTTTAGTCTAATTGAGGCCCTCAGCACTAGAAGTCTGGTGACATGCTATGGTGGAGCCTGCTTCTCTGAACATGCATGCATGTTCTGAGCAGGGAGGCAACACTACAGGAAAGTATCAATTTTATAAAAAAAATTTGGAAACCCTTAAAAAAGGGAAGACACGTAGTTTTCTGTTTGGCTATGGTTTATTTTTTGAACAAGTGCACATATTCATTTTCATCCATCAAATCACATCTTTAAAAAATTTAACTGCCAACATTGAAAACTCATTTTTGTTGGGATGAGGGATAGGAATTGTTTTCACTGCATTGTGAGTCTGGGGAAATTGAACTTGGCCTCGGTACTCTGTGGTCACAGGTACTCTGTGGGTTCCTACTCTCAGGCAAAGGTGTTGAACAGGAGGGATCTGCAGTCTGAGCACTAACATAGGAACCTAAGGAAGGAACAGATGGCATACGTACCTCTAGGTATATCTAGAGATATAAAATCTCTTTGGAGAAAATGGCTGGCAAATCAGCAAACAGGTGGTAGAAGCAATTGTCCACTGTCTAGACACCACCAGATCACCATTTTTATTCAAAATAATGAAAAAATACTGATTTGAAATAATTATGTTTTAATATATCTACAAGTACCCACATGCCACTACTGCAATACAAAAAATGGAAATGACTGAACATGGCTCTAACAGAACATTGCTAAGAAGAAACCAACGTTTCACCCAAAATTTTCTTCTAAAAGCCATTTCTACCAGCTTCAAAATGCTGTAAACTTAAGCCTGTACTGGTCAATAACATGTCCTACCCAAGAATCAGCTGCAGAAGCAAACTTTTTTAAACAACCATGTGAAAGCAAGAGTTCATACCTTTTGTAAGAGTTTCTTAAACAGAGGCAAAGAATACTGAAGCACACAGTGGAAAAATTTTACTCAGTAGTGATGCAGCCAACCCACAATGATATTGAAACACTTTTTTTATGCAAAATGGATCCAAAATCTATAATAATTCAATACAAAATAGTAACAATCAAAAGAAGGATCTCCCTATTACAATATATGACAGGATTTCATTGTTTATTGCATAGTTACAATAGGCGAAAACCTAACATTGCTCAACCCTAACCATTCTATGATTCTATGATTGTCTCAGATGAACAGATTAAATTACATTGTGTCATAAAGACTTTTAGTGACGAGGCAAGTGGGAATGGCTTTAAATTGGCAGAGGGGAGATTTAGATTAGATATTAGGAAAAATTCTTCACTATGAGGGTGGGTGAGACACTAGAACAGGTTGCTCAGAGAAGTTGTAGATCCTCCATACTACAAAGTGTTCAAGGACAAGTTCTACATGGCTTTGAGCAACCTAGTCTAACGGGAGGTGTCCTTGCTCATGGCAGGGGGGTTGGAACTAGATGATCTTTAAGGTCCCTTCCAACCAAAACCCCTCTATGATTCTATTACAAGTGTAAAATATCCTCATTTATATTTCTGAATTCCAACAGATGCATTCCTACGGATTTATGCCATTATGACATGACTCAAAAATCAGAGAAAGAAAATCAAAGAAACTTTTCCAGATTTTCACAGAAAATCTGCAATGGGCTCTGCCTGTTAGACAATTAATGTGAAATAGTGATAGTTTGTATTACTCTTTTGTATATTCACAGAAATGGCTTTTGAGACTGATTAGTGAAAACAAAGAGGAAACATTCAATCACTTTCAGGAGCCAGTTATGGCTTGCAGTCAAGAAAATGCAAGAGATTATTCTTTAAATAGCCTACAAACTCAACGTATTAAAAAAATATAAATTAATTCTGGCTTGGAACATCACACATTCTAGGACCTTACCACCACAAAGGAAAAGAAACCATGTATTTATCTTCTGGCATTATATAATCTCAAATGTTAAGTACAGAATTGTAGAGGGGGCTGAGCTCTCATGCAAACTCATCTGAACCCAATATTCTCACCAAAAATATTTCTAGCATTGGAACAGCAGAGTTTTACATAGGCAGTATATGCAGAGAGCAGCAAGAGGAAAGCAAGGTCAAACTCAAATGAGGATGCTGGCACCAAATCTCTGGCTACCTTAGCTGCCAGAATTCTGGATGAATAGACCACTTAAACCTTTCCAGAAGCCATCCTGAAAAAAAAAAAAAAAGGCAGGAAATGCACAAAGACAGGCATTTTGATATAGTTCTCTTGCACATAAAAGGATAAGTAACAAAGAGCTGGAAGGAGTTTGCATGGGGTTTTCTTCAATAACATTTTGACATTCTTCAGAAGACTCAGCTGATGAGCGGAATGTCACTACTTGAATGACAGCAAGAAAAATGCAGCACTATGCTATTTCATTATCTCTCTCTCTCATCTCACATACAGATTATGTTAGCTTGCCCAGCTTTTTAAAAGACAAAACATATTCCCTTCATTCATGTGCAGCACCAAATGAAAACAGAACAAAATTGAGGGAAAATGTGCACAAAAAAAGGTATGTTCAGGAGAAAGGCGGTGCTTCACAATCATTAATTGTCCTCTAACATTAGTACACTATATGAAAATAGGTCATTCTTGATAACTGAAGAATTTGTTGATTAACAAACAGGATTTTCAAAGTATTCTCAAGCACTCATTATATGGATAGTTCAAACCTGAACTGTGACTCTCTTCAAACAAACATCTGACTTGCCCAGTCATCTAAACTATCCACCCACTTAGCTTATTTTGTTCTTGTTATTTTGCTGTCTGGTATCTTATGAGTGTTACTGGCTTTTATCCTCACATTTTTCCTGTGAGAGGAAGGAGTTATCCCTGAAATATCCATATAGTTATGTCTACTGCAAATAGAGTCTCCATCTCCCTAGTCTTGATTTAGAAGATAAGCATCTATTTTAGGACTGCTTATATTAACAAGTAAATAATGAGCATTAGCAACAGCAGTGGCATACATGCTATGTTTTCCCACACTATACTGCCTTTATTAAAACATAGTTCAACCATTTCTGCATTCTTATTTTTCAAGCTTCACTTAGTTGTTTTCAAAACTTCAGTGCCATAGTACTTTTCTAAGTCACACTTCTTTTTTTTTGTTTGCTTGTTTAGCCATTTGGTTGTGGGCTTGTGGTTTGTGGGTTGTGATTTTTGGTTTTGGTTGGGTTTTTCTTGTTATTACAAGTCCCCATTGCTAGCTTGCTTGATTCTTCCACAAGCAAGTGACAGTGATAAACAATGAAATTCAATGAAACCCTTGGAAAGCTGCTGTATCCTGGCAGGAGCACTTTGATGAAGTAATGACAATTCCAAAAACCAAGTAGGCAGATTCATTTGCAAATCATTATCAATGAGCTGAGTGGGAAATTGAGGGGCGCCATTATGCTGTAGAGCAGCTCATCAGCCTCTTAATTGTTCACCTACAGCCACTGACAATGTTCATGGCTCCAGTGATGTGGTAAAACAGATGGACCTAAGAGTTCATTTCAAATTACAGAAGTCAACATGAAAACTTTAGTGGATTGGGAGTTGTTTTGGGTTTTTTTCTTTTTTGTTGTTGTTGGTTTTGGTTTGAGGTGTGGGGGTTTTTTTTGGGGGGAGGAGGGTTTTGTTGTTGGATTCTTTTTTGGGGGGGGGTGTAATTTATTTTATTGTATTTTATTTTAATTTTTATAAATTTTTGGCCAAGGTGAAAAGAATTTACTTCAGCTTTATACTTAAGCAAAGCATCTTGATAAGGCAATTGTTTAACTGAATTGCTACCTCCCTGTAAAGATTTATATGTACTCTTAATTCTAATTTTAGATCCACAATTGAAAAACATATCTCATCAAGTTCCTCTGTAGTTCATTTAACATCAGCACCTCTATTATTTACTTTTAGGAACTCCTAAACTCTTGATTTATTTGTCGCAGGTAGTAACTTTATCACAAATGAAAACATTTGAAAGGGGAGTGAAATAAAGAGAACAAGACATAAAATCTCTGGCTAGAAAAGCTAAATTTTATTTTTTCAAAGTAGCAAAATCCTGAACAGAGATAAAGATTATGTAGGCCATTTTGTGAGAACATCAATGTGACTGTTATTCTCCTAACATATAAGGCAGCTGCTATCAGCAATGCAAGCTGTCCAGTATAAGCAGGTTGATAGCTTATAGCTTTCCTACTTAAAAGATTCTAGAGCTTGTGACTCCTTTTCACATTCTTATTAACCACTAAATACAAGTAGCCAATCAGGCCTTTCTTCTGTAGACACCAGGAAGGCAAGACACGAAACAGCAAAGCCAACTCTTTAGCCTCAAGTTATTCACAAATCTGTTGATGCTTTGACACTTCCATTCAGCCGTTTCATTCAGGCTTGTTTTCCTTTTCATTGAGGATTGCAACATTCCACAAATTTCATTTAGACACCACAAATAACAGCTTCTGCTCAAGTTATCAAAATATGGAGAGTTTTGGGACTAATGTCTGGCTGACTTTATCACTTGCACTGAAGCACTGCTCATGTTCCCCAAGAGGCGTCTGAGCTTTGTGAAGATGCCACCACTGGGGCAGCTTTTCCCTGCTCACTCTCATACTCAGGCTTTGACCTTTTTTCATTTTACTCTTTGTGTCTTCACTATCAGAAAAAATTCAGTGCTAATGAGCCTGAGCAAGGTGGGTCCTCTACACTCTCTCTGCTCCGTTTGGTCAGCATTGCAAGTCGCCTGCATGAAATAACAAATTCCAAGAGGCTTTTACAGATACAGTTCTCCACCTGGTTTACACTGAAAGATGTCGACATTATTTACAAATATCATTAGAGTACATCAGAAATGTGAATGTTCTCACTGAGCTGAAACATAACAACTCTGAGGAACTTGTACTCTTTGGTTCGTTTCTGCTCCAGTATCCCTATTTTCCTTTTCCAGCTGCAGGGAACAAACATTTACTCTCTCTTCTTCCATATTTACACAGGCTCAAATTCCTCCTTAACTGACTTACCTGGGTATGGTATAATATGTAAGTTGTGTATGTGTGTATATATAATACATACATATTTTTATATAGTATTTATATTGCATAAGCATATATATTTTACTCAAACATGTTTGGTGTTAAATATGACTGTTATTAATTAGCTTTATTAAGTAATTAATTATTAATCCATTTTTACGTAGATATAGATAATAAAAGCTACGTGGGTGAAAATCAGATGGGTAATATTATTTTAAAGGCTTTTAACTGCTAACCACAACAAATAGTATTCTTATTCAAATCCAGACATACCTTTTAAAAAAGTATAAAACATATTCAAACACAGTGAAAAAGAAAAAACTGAAGATGTAATATAAACTCAAATTATGAGTATCCAAACTAGGAACCTGAGATTCACTTGGTTCTCCAACAGTTTGGGGCAGTGTAAACTTCTGAAGAATCTTCTGCAAACTCTCTTATAAAGTTCTTTAGAGAAATACCAAAAAAAGTGGAGGTGCCCTCCCGCACAGGATCCTACTTGCATGAAAACTACCTGGGGCTCAATTGCATTGTTTGCAGCAATGTTTCACACTTGAAGGAAGTAGGCAGTGAGAATTCCAGCCATACATTCCCAAAGTATTAAGAGGTCTTGGCATCAAGACCTTAAGATCCTCTTTTTATCACAATTTTGTCTCTTTGGTATTTGTTTTTAGCGTTCCTGCACAGCACACATTTCCAAATTGGACACTTCCACTGGTTATTTGTCCTGGATGATGTAACCATCTTATTTACATGGCGGTATTTTCAGTGCTAGGGCGCCTCTTGGTTATGCAAGCTATCAGGGATGAGTCTGACTTGAACTGCATAATTTTAAGTATTCATAACTGTATCCACGCCAAAGTGCTCTATTTGGTAGATTGGTCTGACTTTAAATCAAGATGTATTCTTGACAATGAGTTAAAATATCTAGAAAGTTAGAACAGTTTAGAAAATTAACGCTACAGTATTATACTTTTTGTTTGGTTGATTGTGTTTTATTTTAATATTATGCACATCACAAAATATGCTCAATACTGCTTAATAATTTTATGGGAAAACATGTTGGGGAACTTGCAGTATTTTCAAGTCAATATACTTTCATTAAACACACAAAGTCATTGTCATACTTCCAGGCTTGGCCTTTTTCCGTTTTCAATATTATCTAAAAATAATTTTATCAAGAGTTTTCCCTTGGAAAGTTGGAAGCAAAACACAAATTATATGTCAAGCCCAATCACTCAAGGTGCTTTCCTAAAGAGTGTCCTTGGAATCCAATTGCTATTTGCACACACATTAATAAAGTGCAAAGCTTTTAAATCTGAGTGCTTCAAGTTGAATGGATGGGTCAGTGCCAAACAAATTTATCTCGTTCACAGAACATGGTCTATAGCAAACTATAATTCCATTACAATGAAAGGGCTCAATTCAATAAATAAAATACAGATTTTTAAATTTACCTGAGCAGCTGTTTAAATGCTCTGTAGGAATGTATGTGCAAGCTACACTATTTATCTGAAACTAAAGCAAACACACTATTTAAAGAGAAATTTGATATTTGACACAGTGGGGGGGGGGGGGTTAAAGGCTGCATGTCTAACAAAAGCATCATTGGAGTGACAAGACTGTTACTTTTGTCAAATGAAACTACTAGGGGTCAGTGGTGGCAAAGACCAGTATCAAACAAAACGATGACCTTTTGGGCAAGTTCTTGGTTTGACATTTAAAAATTCAGCCCCCATATCAGGTGAATTCAGTAAATTGCCTACTTTCTCTGTGGCCTCATGCTCCAGCTGGAAAAAAAGGGGACTAATAATCCTTTACCTCTATATTCTATGTTCTGTAGGGATAATCATTAGGTACCTGTCTCAACAGGGAGAGATCAACCTTGAAAAGTGATCTTTGAAAAAAAGGTGTGAAAATGTATCTTAGTAAAAGCTTGAATATGTAGTGAACAAAAATTATGGCAAAACCAGCAAATCCATGTACAGAAACCTGATTATATTTCTTTCTATGAAAATTTCAGTATGAAGACTTCCAATAAGAAGATATTACTAAATTTGAAAATTCTGTCAGGAAGTATGACACAGAGTTTATGTCCTGCCCCACAGAGGATGCTGTCAGAGCTGCTTTTATTCCCTTAGCACTCATACTGCAAAGTGGCCAAAAAACCTGGAAAAAGGTCTCATAAGGAGAACGTGAAGTAATTCTGCATATCGATGTTTGCTTCAGTAAAACAAATGAACAATCAACAACAGAAACAGGGAGTAAAATTTCTACTGTCTACAGATACACAGCTTTCCAATGCTTGGAGGACAGCACACCGAGCAAACTGCATATCTGATAAGAACTGAAAAACAACCAACCAAATCCTTATTTGTCACTCTGGCAACTACCCATCCAAAAAGATGCCAGCCCACAACAAAGTAATGTCACTGCCAGCCTGTCTCTTCACTCCATACATACAGTATGGAGCCTTCCAGTCCTTGGTACCTTTGAAGATATTGTCCACACATTTGCCATTATAAGAATTAGAAGATCTTATATACCTTTAAAGTAGTTTCTTCTTACCCCATTTCTCTTCTCTGAGGCCAGAAAGTATTCCTTTCTCACACTCTCTTCCTGGTTCTATACCTATCATTCCAATCTCCCCCTTCCTTATACCTGCAGATCCTTTAACACATGGTTCATATGCACGGCCTTGAACTTTCTCTTCTGATCTAAGTTCTTTTCCTTTGGGCTTCTACTTTCTGCATTTAGGTGAAACTGTTTCTACTGACACTCACTTTTCTTAGCCAAACTTTAAAATTGTTACCCTCTTTGACTTGTCAGACAGATGATCGCATTTCATTTTGCTAAACCTCTGTTTCCCAGCACTTCTCTCCTGGGTTTCTTCCTATGCCACTCCTTTAGCACAGCTTCTCCAGGGGACACTTTCTATGATATCCGCTTCAAGTTCCCAAGGAGCTTCTCACAACCATTCACTCCCTAATCTCCTCCCTTTACACTAACTTCACCCAGTGAGCAAAACAGCAAAAAAAACCACTGCCAGTCACATGTTGATGAGTCCTGATCATCTTCTCTGTGACACATTTTTCATATTCTGTTCAGCCTAAATAGTTACCTTGCTTTCTGGATACCCTCATGTATCCTTGATGTGGATAATGACACTTCTCAACCCTTTCCCTTCAGGGAAAGGAAATGTTTTTTCTCAGTCAAAACGGACAGCCAGAATATCAGACCTACCAATTTGGACTACAATCCAAGTGTCATCTTTGACTGTCATTTCTTCCTAAACTGGTCATCTAGGATAAGCCCAAAATCTCAGAAATTCATTAGACATAACCTTTCTAATAAACAGTTCTTCTTAACCATCTGTAATGCTAGAACTCCTTTCCCAGCATTGATGACATTACATATTGATTACTAAAAACGTTACTGTAAGCTCCTCTCATACCTCGCTGAAACTTCTACTACAAAGAGGATTTTGGCTTCAGTGTTAACCTTCTTCACCTACCCATATATAAAAAAAAAATAAATCCACAAATGTCTTACATTCCCTTATTTATTTTTTTTCCCCTTTTCAAATGCTAATTTCTAAGATCCTGGTATGAAGACACTACTTTTGTCATTGCACAACATTCATCATCAATCCCTTTTATTCTCCAAATACCTCTATCTGTCTCACCTTGCATGCTGTAGATTCTTTGGGGACATATTAATTTAGCATCTAGTAAAGCAACATTTCAATTCATAAGAAGACATTCAAGCATACTAGTTACAATAGCACCAGAAGTACTAAAAGCAGCACTAGGAAAAATAATTACTAGCATAGACTATACTCTCTTTTCAAAACAACTCTTAAACCCTTGCTAATTTTTAAGATATTTGCCATCCTCCATGGTACAAAGGTAAATGAAATGACACATCATGCTTTATGCTGATGATATACTGCTGTATTCATTTGACACAGAACACTCTTTGCCTGAGGAAAAGACAATCTTATTTCACAGTTGCCACACTGTCTGAAGTTATAAGCTTAATTTAACCAGATCTAACTGCTTGCCCTTGATGAACAAGGTTCCCAAACATTTCTTCCCTTACATTTCCAAAGAACTCCAATAAGCCTCTACTTTAGATTTTTCAGGGAGCTCTACACCTTGAACTGTGAAGACTGCATCAAAAGAAGTGTGACCAGCAGGTCAAAGGAGGTGATCCTGCCCCTCTACTCTGCTCCAATGAGACCTCACTTGGAGTATTGTGTGCAGAACTTGGAGTTCTGATGTCCTCAACATAAAAAGGACATGGAACTGTTGGAACAAGTCCAGAGGAGGGCCACGAGGATGATCAGGGGACTGGAGCGCCTCCCGTATGAAGACAGGCTGAGAAAGTTGGGGCTGTTCAGCCTGGAGAAGAGACGGCTGTGTGGAGACCTCCTAGCAGCCTTCCAGTATCTGAAGAGGGCCTACAAGGATGCTGGGGAGAGACCCTTCATCAAGGACTGTAGTGATAGGACAAAGGGTAATGGGTTTAATCTTAAATAGGGGAAGTTCAGGTTAGATATAAGGAAGAAGTTCTTTAATGTGAGGGTGGTGAGGCACTGGAATAGGTTGCCCAAGGAAGTTGTGAATGCTCCATCCCTGGCAATGTTCAAGACCAGGTTGGACAGAGCCTTGGGCAACATGGTCTAGTATGAGGTGTCCCTGCCCATGGCAGGGGGTTGGAGCTAGATATCTTAAGATCCTTTCCAACTCAAACCATTCTATGATTCTATGACATTAGCATAACATTCAGTGTTGTTTCCTACACACTGGACAGTACTACATCAGCAACACTAACCCTTGCACCTATGCTGTGCACTGCCTCTCCAACATAAAAGTAACTTTTAGAGAAAAAGAGTATCAGTCCTAGGACACCCTTCTTGGGATTAATCTTCTCAAACCGAGATAAATCTTGCCCAAGCTTTTATCTCACACACAGACAGCACTGTACTGTACGCTGCAAGCAATTAGTGAAGGCTTAAATCATTTTCCAAATAAGTTTGAAACTAAAAATAACTCTTGGGTAAATATCATTTTATTTCACCTACTAAAAGTGATTAAAAACCTCCTATGAAAAGATGAAAAACAGGTGAAAATTATTACTAGCAATTATTACTCATCCCCAGAAAAATGGCCTCATTCTATAACCTCTGAAACTACTAATGAAATGACTCAGTGATTTTCTTAATCCAGAACACCACCTCTAGAAGTGCATTTTAGGGGAGAGATGATTAACTGCTTGTACAGAGCCCTGTACTCCAAGTCAATCCCTGTGCTTAGAAACTCTTGCAGATGTGTCCCTGGAAATAGTCAACCTGCAGCTACTATGTGTATGCAGCAGTGTTGAAGGCTCAAAAACTGAATAATTGCAGTGTGTATTTTATAATCTTCAAACTCAAGCTACCCTAGCACAAGTAAGATTATCAATTTACTGAATTTATAGAAAAAAGTAAAAATGGAAAATGGCAAATAGCTTTTGCATGGTCATTACTTTTTCTATTTTTATAAGGCAGACACATTTTCTCATGTACCTGCACTGCTTGTGCTAGTGTCTTACAATAGTCAAATACATACTGACGAAATGCAAATGGAGGAGCATATTTTAAAATTAATCATCCATAATTAATTTGTAATCTTTGATTTCTGGTAAATTATACCTAAATCGCAGAAAATTATCCTTGCTAGGAAGGATAAAGTCATCTGCAGATTTGCAGTATTTTAGAGAAAGATTTTACATATATTTATGTATTATAATGACCACAGATATGTCAAGATATTTAACTTTCTGCGACATTAAAAATACACACATATAAAAGCTTTTTCTTTAAATTGCACAGTATCCCAAGAGTCAGTAGAAAAACCTGAAGTAAGATTATTTAAAAAAACCAAAATAAACATGAAGGTGTAGGTTGAAGTGTGGTTAGTTTTTTTGCAGCCCAAGATTTTAGTTCTCCCTGAAGAGTTGTTCTTCATCAGCTCTTGCAAAGGCCAAAACTAGGTACTATTAAAGACAGTACTAGAGGAAATGAACAGCATGTGGCTCAATGCAACAATTCTGTTTCCAAGACATTAATAACTCCTCTTCCTTCAAAACCACGCCCATAAATACAACTCCTCCTGACAGCAAGAATCCCCAAATCACAGATTGGTTTGAGTTGGAAGGGACATTAAAGATCATCAAGTTCCAATTTCCCTGCCATTGGCAGGGACACCTTTCACTAGACTAGGTTGCTCAAAGCCCTGTCCAACCTGGCCTTGAACATTTCCACAAACGGCACAGCCACAACTTCTCTGGGCAACCTGTGCAATTGCATCACCACCCTCACAGTAAAGAATTTCTTCCTTACATCTAATCTAAATCTCTTCCATTTCAAAGTCATTACTTCTAGCCTAAATACCCTTGTAAAACATTATTTTTCAGTCTCCATGTAGTCCCCCTTTAGGTACTGGAAGGTTTCTATAAAGTCTCTTTGAAGTCTAATCTTCTCCAGGCTGAACAAGCCCAATTCTCTCAGCCTGTCTTCATAGCAGAGGTGCTTCTGCTCTCTGATCATCTTTGGGGCCCTCCTCTACACTCACTCCAACAGGTCCACGTCCTTCTTGTGTTGGGGGCCCCAGAGCTGAACACAGTATTTCAGGTGGGGCCTCATGAGAGAGGAGTAGAGGGGAGTAGTCACCTCCCTTGACCTGCTGGTCACGCTTCTTTTGATGCAGCCCAGCATATGTTTGGCATTCTTGGCTGCAAGTGCACATTGCCTGGTCCCGTTGAGCTTTTTGTAAACCAATGCCCCCAAATCCTTCTCCTCAGGGCTGCTTTCAATCCAGTCTGCCCAGTCTGTATTCGTGTTTAGGGTTGTCCTGACCTAGGTGCAACATCCCTGATGAAATCCATCCTCAGATCTTGAAGGAGCTGGCAAATGAAGTTGCTAAGCCACTGGCCATCATATTTGAAAAATCATGGCAGTCAGGTGAAGTTCCTGATGACTGAAAAAAGGGAAATATAACCCCCATTTTCAAGAAAGGGAAAATGGATGACCCAGGGAACTACAGACCAGTCAGTCTCACCTCTGTGCCTGGAAAAATCTTGGAGCAGATTCTTCTGGAAGGCATGCTAAGGCACATGAAAAACAACAAGGTGCTTGGTGACAACCAGCATGGCTTCACTAAGGGGAAATCCTGCCTGACCAATTGGGTGGCCTTCTATGATGGGGCTATGAAACTGATGGACAGGGGCAGAGCAGTTGACATCATCTACCTGGACTTGTGCAAAGCATTCAACACTGTCCCACATGACATCCCTGTCTCTAAATTAGATAGGTGGACCACTTGGTGGAAAAAGAACTGGCTGGATGGCCTCACGCAAAGAGTTGTGGTCAATGGCTCAATGTCCAGCTGGAGATCGGTAACGAGTGGTGTCCCTCAGGGATCGGTGTTGGGACCGGTCTTGTTCAACATCTTTGTTGGAGACATGAACAGTGGGATTAAGTGAGCCCTCAGCAAGTTTGCCGATGACACCAAGCTGTGTAGTTTGGTTGATATGCTCGAGGGAATGGATGCCATCCAGAGGGACCTCGACACGCTTGTGAGGTGGGCTGATGCCAACCTTATGAAGTTTAACCATGTCAAGTGCAAGGTCCTACACCTGGATCAGAGCAATCCCAGGCACAGCTACAGGTTGGGCAGAGAAGAGATTCAGAGCAGCCCTGCAGAGAAGGACTTGGGGGTGTTGGTCAATGAGAAAATGAACATGAGCCGGCTTCAGTGTGCGCTCCCAGCCCAGAAAGCCAACCGTATCCTGGGCTGCATCAAGAGGAGTGTGACCAGCAGGTCGAAGGAGGTGATCCTGCCCCTCTCTTCTGCTCTCGTGAGACCTCACTTGGAGTATTGTGTGCAGTTCTGGTGTCCTCAACATAAAAAGGACATGGAACTGTTGGAACAAGTCCAGAGAAGGGCAACGAGGATGGACAGGGGAGTGGAGCACCTCCCACATGAAGATAGGCTGAGAAAGTTGGGGCTGTTCAGGCTGGAGAAGAGAAAGGTGTGTGGAGACCTCCTAGCAGCCTTCCAGTATCTGAAGGGGGGCTATAGGGATGCTGGGGAGGTACACTTTGTTAGGGACTGCAGTGACAGGACAAGTGGTAACGGGTTCAAACTTAAACAGGGGAAGTTTAGATTGGATATAAGGAAGAAATTCTTTTCTGAGAGGGTGGTGAGGCACTGGAATGGGATGCCCAAGGAAGCTGTGAATGCTCCATCCCTGGTGGTGTTCAGGGCCAGGCTAGACAGAGCCTTGGGTGGCATGGTGTGGCACTAGTGTGAGGTGTCCCTGCCCACGGCAGGGGGCCTGGAACTAGATGATCCTTTCCAACCTTAAGTATTCTATGATTCTATGATCTTGCACTTGGCCTTGTTGAACTTCATGAGGTTTGCCTGGGCCCACCTCTCAAGACTGTCAAGGTTGGATGATATCCATTCCCTCCAGCCTGTCAACTGCACCGCACAGCTTGGTGTCATCAGCAAACTTGCTAAGGGTGCACTCAATCCCACATGTCCATGTAAAAAATTAACAAAGAAGTTAAACTGTGCTGGTCCCAATACCAAATCCTGACATGAAATCTGTGCAGAGAGCTACTTCTGGAACATACTGTATTAACATGGGGCTACCCTGAAAGGAGAAACCTTTGAACCATGGCAGTGTGCTACCGTAGCACGAGCACCTGCTTCAATGACATGGATGCCAGTCTCTGTATCCTATTGTCTTCCACTTTACAGACTTGTCACCTTTATCAGGGCCATCCCACATAAACAGGCTTACCTTGCACCATGCTGTACATTTCCATAATCAACAGAGAGATTGAGGAAAGATAAAAATATAATAGGTAAGAAAATTAATGATTTTCTAGACTAAAAAAAAGAATGAAAAATAACAAAATAAAAATTAAGGAAGCTCATGAAGCAATGTAAAATTAAAGCATTTCAACAATTTTTCAGGGGTTTTTTTTAAACCAGATATTCAGTACAGTTTCCTAACATCCTTACTTGTGGATGGAAGCAAATTTTTCAGGAATTGAGTCATGTTTTAGCAACTGACCAACTGCAATGAAACAAGAACTCAACAGTATACTGAAGAGTAAGCATTTGGAACAAGAGGAATGTCCAGTTCCTGAACATACAGATTTAATGATATTCAAAAATAAATGGTGCTCTACGCATGTGTTCAGTCATCAGATTCAAAATATGAAGTGAAAAATTCAGTTCCTTCAGACCATACATACTATTAATGCATTGAGAGACTTAGTAAGTGTCACGGTTTTGGCTGGGATAAACTTAATTTTCTTCCTAGTGGCTGGTGCAGTGCTGTGTTTCAGCTTTAGTCTGAGAACAATGTTGATAACACACTGATGTTTTAGTTGTTGCTCAGTAGCGCTTACCCTGGTCAAGGACTTTTCAGTCTCTCATGCTCTGCCAGCGAGAAGGGGTACAGGAAGCTGGGAGGGAGCAGAGAAAGAACACCTGATCCAAACTAGCCAAATAGATAATCCATAACACAGCACGTCACGCTTTGTATGGAAACTGGAGGTAGCTGTCTGGGAGGGGCCAAGTCACTGCTTGGTGCTAAGATGGGCATTGGTCAGCAGGTGGTGAGAAATTATACTGTGTGCCAGTTGTTGGGTTTTTTGGTTTGGTTTTGTTTGGTTGGGTTTTGTTTGTTTGTTGGCTTTTGTTGTTTTGAGTTTTCATTTGGTTGGTTGGTTGGTTGGGAGGGGAAGGAAGTGTTAGCTCTTTCTAGACTCATAAAACCTGTGTAGTTCTAAGATATTCCATTTCCTTTTTTTTTTTCTCTCAATTGACCCACAAAGCCTCACAAAGCTCCTATCAGTTATTGTTAGAGATGTACGGAACTGAATGCAGGCCTCATGTTTCTCATTAGTTCAACATTCAAGTTCAAAATCTGCTGCAACATTAGCAGTGGAACAAAACAAAAATAAATTCTAGAATTATTGTCACTTAAACTTACCTGAACTAGTAAAAGAAGTGTCATTTACATGAAGCTATGTAAACAATTCACATAAAGTCATTTATTCACCAAATTATGATTTCTTTTCTCCCTCTTCAAAATGCCTACAAATCTATGACTGCACATGTAAATGATCATTACAAACTTTCAGAGATCCCATAGCTTTCATTAATCATAGTGAAACAAAATGTATGAGGGTTTGTGTGTGGCTTGGGGTTTCTTCTGGCCCAACTGAAAGAACCTGCTTCTATGCCAATTTGTCCCATAATGTGAGGCTTTGTTTTCACTTAAGTTTTAGCAGCTTAATGAGGTTTGCTTGTTTTATATTATTAATAATTAATTATAACTATTATTCTCTTTAAGCACAAAGTCTTACTATATTGCAAATGCCAGCAGACAAGATTTTAGCACAGAGGAAGAAATAGAAAACCAGAGAAAGATTTAGAAAAAATAAGTCGGGTATGATTTAACTTCAACTATTGAAAGAAGAATGTATTATTTCTATAGTTCTGTTACCAGCATTCACAAATCACTACCATCTCTTTCAACAAAGAAATTGCCTTCTAAAAATGGAAAAAGCATAATATTTTTTCCCCTAATTATTTACCAGTATTTCAAGATGTTTATACACCGTATATAAAGCAGAGATATCGGCTAATATGCTGAACATTCATAACATAAATAAGAGACCTGTATGGCAATACGAAATGCCAAGTGCCAGAAAATTATTATTAAACTTTTTTCCTGTTAAAGTCTGAAATGTAAAGGTGTCTGCTTCCTGTGGAAATCCATTTCACACAATTCCTTGTGGGTGCAAACTGCTCAAGATACCATAAATAATTCCTGCAGCTCCAGTCAAGTAATAGCATGTCACCAACTGCAGAGGGAAAAGGAGAAGTCTGGAGCACTGTTCACAAAAAAGTGCCAGCTGGGAGTGCTCTGAGACTAAGGTGCGCAGCATCCTCAATGACTAGGAATGAAGAAAGGTCAAAAATCACTGTAAAATAGCCCCACCTTAACCAAAAGCAGAATATTTAGTTAGTTAGTTATTTATTTTAAAGGAATGAGTCAGAACATTTGACATTGACTAGAGTAAAAGAGAAACAGAAAGCAGTCATTGCTTTCTGGTGAGGACACAGAGGTGACCGCATAAACAGGACAGAGATAAATTACAACTGTTTAACAAACAGTATTATTCTGGAAGTTTATAGCTTCAACTCAAATTGGAATTGCATTGATTCAGATAGCCCTGCTGTAATGATACAGGGTTTTAGCATCCATTTTTAATACAATTAATCTGCTCTCTAGTTATTTGATTTTTTTTTTTTCTTACCCTGTTTACTATACTAGGCAAGCAAAGACTTCCTCTTTCAGCCAGTACATGCAGGGGTATGCATATAATACTAGCAACCTTATTGCAGTAAGCTTACTAGCCAACAGTCAAGACAGATTCAACAAGCAATGATATAATTTTCAAAGACACACCTAAATGGAAGCATTTTTCACTTCAATGAAGATGCCAAAAAACAAGCAATGCTGAGTTAAAGGTTTTTTAAACCAAAGAATTCCCTCTCTTTTTAAATCAATAACCACATGCAACTGTGTTACAGCCTCCATTTTACTGGCTTTCAAAAGGAAAGGTGGCAATACTAGAAAGCAGCATGATTAAAGTCTATATCACTTATGGTTTCCACGAAATATCTCATTAAAATACATATTCCAAATAAATCAAATGTGTTCTGCAAAGAAGAAAAAAAAAAAAACCACACCACCACCAAGTCCTCCACAGCTAACAGCTACTGCACATTTGCAATAGGAAACTTGAGAAATACTGCACCACAAGATCTCTTCCCCGTCTTGAAATGCACAAAGTCTGAATTTTTTCATACAACAAATGCTTCCTGACATGTCTTCAGAAAGACCCCTGGGAAATCTAGAACATCCTTCAAACTGGTTCAGAAAAGACTGCTAGACTAAGTTAACAAAGATTTTTTTATCTAGTGGATCTCTTCTTGAACACCCTGAACAACGATGCCTCACTGACCTCTCTTGTTAGGCACTCATATAGAAGCACAGAATTACCTAGGTTGAAAAAGACCTTTAATATCACCAAGTCCAACCATTACCTGAGGACTGCCAAGGCCTCCACTAAACCACACCACTAGGGGCTTCATCTACATGGTTTAACACTTCCAGGGAAAGCGATTCCATCACTTCCCTGGGAAGTCTGTTGTAATGCTGGATCACTCTTTTAGTGAAGAAATTTTTCCTAATACCCAATCTAAACCTCTCCTGGCACAGCTTGAGGCTGTAACCTCTTGTCCTATCACTTGTTACTTTTTGTCTAATTAAGCTCCCCATTAGAAAGCAATCCTTTTTAATTTTGGGTCATTACTTCTTGTTAGACCACCCATAGAATCATAGAATCATAGAATAGTTAGGGTTGGAAAGGACCTTGAGATCATCTAGTTCCAACCCCCCTGCCATGTCTCGTGAGACCTCACTTGGAGTATTGTGTGCAGTTCTGGTGTCCTCATCATAAAAAGGACATGGAACTGTTGGAACAAGTCCAGAGAAGGGCCACGAGGATGGACAGGGGAGTGGAGCACCTCCCACATGAAGATAGGCTGAGAAAGTTGGGGCTGTTCAGCCTGGAGAAGAGAAGGCTGCGTGGAGACCTCCTAGCAGCCTTCCAGTATCTGAAGGGGGCCTCTAAGGATGCTGGAGAGGGACTCTTCATCAGGGACTGCAGTGATAGGACAAGGGGTAACGGGTTCAAACTTAAACAGGGGAAGTTTAGATTGGATATAAGGAAGAAATTCTTTACTGAGAGTGTGGTGAGGCACTGGAATGGGTTGCCCAGGGAGGTTGTGAATGCTCCATCCTTGGCGGTGTTCAAGGCCAGGTTGGGTGAGGCCTTGGGTGACATGGTTTAGTGTGGGGTGATTACCTTTAATAATTCCTCCTCCTCTTATGTTTCTTCTCAAGTATTTATAAGTTATATTCCTTTAGGCAGGCTGTATTATAGCACATTCCTGAGATCTTTCTTCATGGGTCTTGCTCTCCAATCCTTTTATTATTTTTGTTACTCCTCTCTAAACCATTTTCCATGTATTCATGTCACTATGCAGGGTAGAGCCCTTACTGATAAAAGCAATCCATACAAATATGCCTCCACTGCTTGCAACCAAAAAAAATGTCTCTATTGATAAGTGGAAGAGGCAGGTGAAGTCTTTGCAAAGAGGGCAACTTATGAGTCTCAGATCCCATGTCTGTGCCAGAGCTAACAGAATAACTGAAAGTAATAAATCTCCTTCCCGTTTCTGCACTGTTAGCTTTTCTTCTTTTTTTTTTTTTCTATATATTGCTTTGCAAGGAAATCACATCTTCAAAATATGAAACAATGTTTCCTCCTACATGCATACCTATTACAATTGAGAATTCTTTTGCATATGAACTGAGCAATGGAACCAGGCCAAATATATTGGGGATTTTTGAAGGTGGAGAAGGGAACATTTTTCACAGAATTATTAAGGAGGGACACACTGTCTTTAGATTAAGTTTGTTTTAATCCCAAAGTGACCTTTTAATGCAAAACCTAAGGCAGCTAACATTTTGAAAATGCATTTGCTTTCTGGTTTTTTTAATAGAGGCTGATTCCATATTTATACTTCTAACACTGAAAAGATTTTTTTCCCCTCTATTCTTACAAACAAAGCAATTTTATGGAAGAATAATAAGCTTTGAAAACTTATGAAATGTCAGTAATTTCTGCTGCCCCAAGTTTGACACATGACAGAAACAGGCATTGAGGATACTAAGTCGGTAAAGTGAAAATGATGCCTAAACAAAAATTAAAGAAATAATTCTAAAATTGAGGAGTTATAGAATTTCAAAAGTTTCACATATGACACGTCAGAGTGCCCTAACTCTGTGCATCCAGTCAGATGAGATCACCCAAGAGACAAGCAGGGATGAAATCTGTATCCATATATTTAGCAGGAAAAATATATCACTTGCAATATTGAAACAGACAAAATAAATCTTGTACTAGCTTCTAACAGTTGACATCTATAACTTTTGCTAAGAAAAATTTGTTAAAACCGTTTCTATCACAGTTCATACTCCAGAGACTGTCCAAGAAAATCTCTTATTTTTGTTTGGCACTCCCCAAGAGTTTTCATATGCAACACATGGTTTTTATGATGCTATGTTATTAGAGAATGGATTTTAATAAGATCTAGTTTTTCAGATATTATTCCCCTGCTACAAACTATCAGCTCAGCAAAACCGAAAAAACTTAATAGGAAACTTCTTTTTCACATGGAACTTTCCATTTCCAGAAATTAATAGAAACAACGTTTTAAATCCAATTTATTATCTTTGTTCTTAAGTTCTCATTTGGAATTTGAGCTAAAATAGAAAAGATTAAAATCAATATACCCCAAATTTAAAAATAAACTGTGTTAATTTTCTTCTTGGGTTACTACTTACATATTTTAGAGACATAGATATTTTTCCAAAACAGAAAAGGTAAATTGTTTCAGAACTTCAAACAACTTCCAAGGTGAGGAGCTGGACTGGTAACAATATTATTCAGTATATAGCTATACAGTACCTATAGCATGAAATATTTACTAACTGTGGAAATAAGTAAACCCATCGAATACACTTACTGCTGCATGTTATGAATTATGTATTTCTGTAATTTACTAAGAATTCCTATTTGATTTAAGCTGAAAGTTGTTATTCTAGACTCTCTGGAATTGTGCTGGAGATAATTAGTTGAGGAATCACAGTTATCGCAAGCCTCCACAAAATGTAAGCCCAGCCTCTGCTAGTGAAGGAGTCTTCCCTAAACCTTGCACCTCGCAGCTTAAGTCTTTGAGAGTTCCTTTCTAAGATGTAAATTTTCTTTTTATAAAGCTTTTCTGAATCAATTGAGATTCAATATAAGAAGATTGTCAAATAAATTACTTTTCATTTCTGCCCACAGTTAAACTCCTACAAGGATCTGGAAATGTATCAGGATCATTAGCCTTAATGCCTATAATACACACTGCTTTAAGGTGAAGTGAGTAGTAAAACAGTTTAATACATTAGCCCCTACTCTTGAGACCCGCAAGATCCTCTCAGTGCATACACGTAACTCGTATGGACATTTCTGAAGCCTTATGCACTCAAGAGTGACAGACTTTCTACCCAGCTTGGGTCTCAATAAAACATATGTGTTGATGTCTTTTCAATACCTGGTTTATACTTTGTTAGGGGCTCACTGGAAAACTAAGCAATGTGTATTTTTGCCAGAAGCCTACTATGAAGCAAATGAAACCACTGACTGAGCTGCATATAGCTTACTATACTTTGAGGGCAAGTACTCCCTGATTCCTCTACTGAAAATCTCTGTGTATGCACAAACACAAGTAGAATTCATGTCTGTACTTAGCCTTTCCCAAGCTACCCATTTGGCCAATTTATTTACCATAAAATTTACCCTATTGATTTAAAAATCACTGAACATAAATGAACATAAAGGTGGAGAATTTACTTATGCTGATATGATAAAAAAAACCTTAATGAGCTAGTTTAAGTTGATTTTTTTTTTCTTTTTTTAAAATTTAGCAGGCTTTGATGCAGCAAAATTGATAATTGGAAACAGGCCTCATCCAAAGTTTAATTTATTGGGTCAGTATTATCCCTGATTAGTTAAAAGATAAAAGAATTAAAACAACCTACTTCATTGCCAAATTCCTAGCTAACGAATACACATAAACTTATACTGAGGATCCAACTCTCATCCACAATGCTGATATATAAAACATTGCAGAATAAATAATTATTTAATATTTAAAAAGCTAGATAAAACTCATTAATGCCAAAAATCAGCCCACAGCACAATATTAATTACAAGTTTGCCCAACAGCTACCTCCCTGTCCTATTTAGCATATTTGATTTCAAGGAGCCATTAAGGAAATAAAAAAAAAGACAAACACATAATTCTTACTTCATACTTTATAAACAACTCTGTGACTCAGCTTGCAAACATCAATAACATGCCATTTTAATATGAATTTGAAGATTTCCACAGTAAAGACGACTCAGGCACATTATATTTCTTTTCTAATAGACTATACTAGATGTTCTTGTCACATGTCAACAGTGATTGAAATCCAGGTCAAAACCCAGGTATGGAAGATGACCAGAAAAATAGAATTGTCCCATAAATCTGTATATTATACTAAGAGTGCCCATCTGGCCCATGCTGTCCCAGTTTGCATGAGCCACAAAATATGCATTACATGGAGTACCTGTTATTTCCATTCGCTGGCATTAAAGTCTGGCAATCTTATTCGACACTTACCAAACAGCATTGTCAAAATCTACCACTTCAGAAAACGTGGCAAGGTGTCACATAAGTCATCATATATGTTCCTGAAATGTTAATGATAAAAACTGTGCACTGACCTCATTAATAAAAGTCTGGGCTCCCCGTGGGCTTAGGAGTAAGATAGCCCTTCGCAATGTGTCCCGATAGCGGTTCAGCTCTTCTGTTTTCATGGTAGTGAAAAGGTTGGCAAAGACTCTGCTGATGTTCCTGTCCACTTTTTGTAATGACACATCAAGTCCCAGTCTTGAGGCCTGATCAAGAAATCCCTGCAGTCCACGTATATCTGTAACACAGGAGAGGGGGCAGGGGGAGGGGGTAGGAGAGGAAAAAAAAAGAACCACTGCATCAACCTTCACCAGTTAGGCAAGTATCTCTAATCAGGTGGAAAAAGACTTTGTTTATTACTTTTTATTCCTGTACTGCTGTCAGGAGAAGAGTATTCCATCTTCCACAGCCATCCTCCACAGCTCCCTTTCACAGATAGTGCTTAACAGGGAACCTCTATCAATTACCCTTCCCTGGAAAACTCTGAATGTCTCTTTGGAAGAGCCAGTTTGGGTGGCTGTGTGTTAACTCCCCAGAAGCTCAAGGCCACAGGGCTTAACACTACACAAACAAAAAGACAGTCCAACCCCAACAATATCACAGTTCAAATGCAGAAATCCAGGAACAGCAGGGAGACAAATCAATCATCCCTAAGCTTCTCTCCTTCCACCGTAACTTGTCTTAACTAAGATTATGCCTGCGTTTCCCAAGAAAAATAACAGTATCCATAACATACCCTTCCTTTTGACCCCTTTTTTTCCTCTCCTTTAAATAAATTGCCATTAACCTGTGGACCTATGAAACCATACACAAAGCCCCAGATTATTAGGATATATTGAAGGTTAAAAAAACAAAAAAACAAACAACCAAACAAAACCAAACAAAAAAACCAAACCCAAACCCCAAAGCTTTCAGTAGGGAAAATGCTGCAAACGAGCACTTTCAAAGCCCGTTCCATTGAGCTCTGTCCCTCATTTTCAAGCTGACTGAAAAAAAAAAAAAAAAAAAAAAGGTATTTCCCTAATCACATTTGTTAGGACACGAGTATGGAAGAACACACATTTCATATTATGTTCATGATGAAATCTGTTTGTTCAAACTGTGCTCTATCTTAATGACTTTCAGCTTTTTTCTATAATAAATGTCTGAAGTTTTATTTTGTAGTGAAATTTAGAGCAGGAAAAAGGTCAAAGCTTATAGTGAACCAGGTTGCTTTCAAAATTGACAGTGACCCAATCACAGATGTACCATGCCATTAGCAGCCCTTAATTTTATGTGAAGCATATATAATTTGCCTTGAATAAGCAAGTTTTTATTCCCTTTTTCTCACATTCCCTTCTCACACTTTTATCATCAAATATCAGCTCATGGGTGAAGCTCAATGGTGTAAGTTACATTACATTCATAAATCTCACAATAAACCCCACACTTCAGAAAACTTGACTGTAACTCTAACGATCTCTGTTGCAAACTACATTGTAACAACTGGTGGGTTGGGTTTTTTTTAAATCCTGGAAGTAACCATCTGATTAAATTCTAAGTCTGGATACCACAGACACCGTCAAAGTCAGGGGACTGAAAACCAGTCTGATTCAAGTCAGTAGCATTCCTTGATGCCCCATCTGAGAGGGCTGTTAGACCATCACCAATGTTGGTGTTGCATGGCCATAGAATATACATTTGGACTTCTCTTTTCTCTCCCTAAAAAACATTGTATGAGACATGATAGAAGTAACACCTTGCAAGAACAAACCAGTTAAAGAATTTAGCTCATGTACAAGCACAATATATTGGAGCCAACAATGTAACCAATAGATCCAAAAGGAAAACATTGAAATTTAGCCTGAGTACCTTTGTACTTCTATCCAAACATGGGAATGCCTGTTAATACAATAACTTCAGCTTCAGAAAACAGCTCATTTACAGAGAAACACCAGAAAGGAATAGAAATTAAGCTAAGGATGTGCCAACCACAGCAGACTCTTTACTGCCTTTTTAACTCAAGCTTAGTTGATAAGATTATCATTCCAGCCAGCCCCACCATCAGGAAAGGTGTACTCAAGAGGGTTTTGCTGGTGACTTAGGCAAGTCTATAGCAGTTTTATCATACTGACAAATACCTACTAGATTTGCTTACTGTATAAAATCCTGAGTCACTGAGGAAAGCAAGGGATTTATTGTTATGCAGGCATTTCTGGAAAATGCCAGAAGACTTCAGACTTCTAGAACCGTTAAATGTTGCAGATGTGCTGAAATAATGACAGTGACAAGCAACTATTGTTTACAGGTTAAAGTATTTTACTGAAGTTGTCAAGCTAAGTTTGGATTTTGCTAATTTAAATTCAGTAAACTAGCATTCATTACTATATCTTTGCTCACAATACGGATTGATGATACATGAAACACTAAGATTTTTCTTTTAATTATGTTCAGTCCTTCAAAATTACCACATTGCCTGACAGGCAGTAATAAAATTCCCTTTTTTATAGTTTAGTAATGACTTGTCTTTTTTGTGCAAGCACCTGAAGTTATCACTGCACAAAGAAAATCTGTTTACAAAAGAGTAACTGTGCTGATGTTGCTCTAGGTTTCTTCTGCATTATGTCTCAGCTGCCCTGCTGAACTACTGGTTAGAAATATTGTTGCAGACCACTGCAAAATACTCAATGCACATGGTAAGAATATTTGGTCTTGGAAGGATATCTTGTATTCCCCTACAAATTTTTACCCCCAAGGAAAACTCACTATTTCCTAGTTTGAAAAACTGAAAGAAATCAGACTTTTCCCAGCTTGAGAATAAAACAAACTTTGAAATGGAAAAGACAGTCCAACCTCAAGTGTACAAGCACAATCTGTCAGTTTTTCACAGACAGAAGAAAATGTGAATTTATTCAGTGTTGGCAATTAGAATTAACTGCATGGCTGTATCTTCCTGAATGCTGACATGCTTGTTCTTACATGATACTGGGGAGGAGGAGAAGGCTTGGTGGGAATTCAGAGGAGGAAGCGGGAAATGAAGAGAAGTGTTTCCAGAAGTGACTAATTTAGGTGCCTATAGAACGGAATTTTTTCACAAATAATTATTTGCAGCCATTACTAACAGGATAATAATTTCTTAAAATGTTATCAGTACGTAAATGCAGAAACACATGCACATATGCAGGAGCATCTGTTTATAAATCATAATAAATTAGGCTTGGTTTTATTTTATTTGACATAGCACATATGAAAGTGAGTTTGACACTCTCATTTTTTTCTCCTCCATTTAGTAGATCACAAATCCAAACAACATAAAAGAAAAATTGAGCTTTGTTCAATGACAGCTCAAACAGAAATATTCATAGAATCAGTAACGAATTTATTTCCATTTCTCATAATTTAAAACAGTTAATTCTTTATTTTCTTCAGCACCAAAGGAGTCGTAAAATTCAGAGAATTTAATAAAAATAAATGATTCTATAAATGCTTTTGTCTGTTAAAATAATGTACTTTGTCTCTTGTAGTCTCAACAGTGGCCTTTTATTAAAAAGTTCGGATTCTAGCATTAGAGAGTTATCCTGAACTGTTACTAATAAAATAATTTCTTGTGCCCATTTATTTCATACTTTATAGGAAAAGTACAGGAAATCTAAACTCAATCAGAGTCAAACACTTCTGTCTAGAACATCTGACAAATGAAAGACCAGTTTGCTGTAACTACACAACCTACAGCTACCTCTGCCTTCAGTTTTCTAACTAGTTGCTTTTACTCAGGTGTAGCCTACATTCAACCATAAAAATCACACAGTACTATTTTAATCATCTAGTTGCCCACCTGATTTTCACATGTTCAACATGCAGAATTTCAGAGACAATATTTGAAAATTTCTCTGTAGAGAACTTCAGTTTCTTGAAGATGATGCAACACCTGCACTCCAGAAGGAAAATGAATGCACCCTATACAGAAGGCACTCAGGTAAGCATTTCTCTAAAAGTGATCTGTAAAACCATATAATAACTGGATATATTTATAACACGCCAGTGTCAACCACAACCATGTAAAATTAGGTTGGAATTGGAACTAAGTCACTAGAGCTTCATAAGAAAAGCAAACTTCTTATGGACTTTGTGTCTCTTCTGTTACATGTGGCTGGAGAGAGAATTTCTGTGACTGAGAGCCTTCTTCCTAACTGGCAGATACAGCATATGTTCAGGTCTGACAACAGAAAAATGAGGCAATTGCAGAGATAACTATTACAAGGAAGGAAGGAAAGCCTTGATGCACTGCTAAGATATTAATTTTGTCACTCTGACTACAAAACTAATGCTTGCCATTAAAAAGGGGGGTTTATTGAACTGTAAGAAATAATAAAATGTATCATTTCCTGCTGGAGGTTAGGCTGGTCACTGCGCTGGTTGACTAGAACACAAACGTGTAATAGTACAAAATGTGGCATTAGCTACCTATATGCTTATTGCCATCTACAAAATAATTCTTTTGTTTTGTATAATCTTGCCTATATTAAAAAAAGTTTGCAGTCTACCATAGAATTTATCTTTCATAAATTCACACAATCTGATTCTAGGCCTTGACACTAAGCTTTAAGCTATTATTTTTCTGTGAAACAGCTTTGTGGTTGGGCACAGCTGGCCTTTAAGGATGGCTCATTGTAGAAAGAAATTTCCAGGAGGTAGAGCACATTATATCCTGTTTTCAACACCAGTTCCTAACCCCACTTGACAGAAATAGAGGCAGCACATGGCCATGAAACATTTTACTTTGGGTAGAAAACAGCTGGAAGCAAACTGAAGTACCAAGCTGGAGCTGAAGGCAAGGCTAAATAAGCACCAAGAAATAAAATTCACACATACTTTCATTCTTATCTGTCACCAAGTAAATTCTGTGAGGACTGAAGTATTGTCAGTAAGCTCTATTTTCAAATGACCTATACTTACATGTTTTTAAGATGAAAAAAGTAAATAAGTGTGAAAAACAATTAGATCAGGTAGGAATTGCTGGTATTTTCAGTTTTCTCATTTGCAGATTGTAGGCTCTACACTTCACACTTTTTTCCAAGTGTTAGTTTTATTTGAGCACTAGCTTGGTGATATATTTAAAGTAGTGAAAAGAGTTTAATTATTACAGTATTTACCCACTTGTTCACCTTTTCCAATAATTTAGAAACACTATCAAGGGATTCTTCCTTGTAATTAAGCTCCAAGAGAAGACAAAAAATGACTATTTCTTACCTTTAATACAAAGATACTCTGCTTTATTGCAGGCTTATCTCTCTTAACTGTAAGTTAACTTGACAGAATACTTCCCACTTATTTTTCCATTTCTTAAGAAAGAATAAACTAAGCATTCTAGGATTCACCAATATGGAAGATAACCTATAAGCACTCTGAAACTAGTTTCCATTTCAGTTTCATGGGTTTAATTCATTTTATCTTTACAATGGCTCTCATCCCTCATTTTTGCAACTGCAATTTGTTTACATAAGAAATCAGGAATAATAAAATTTGTGTTAGAAACAGAGACGCACATCCTGATCATTAGACTCCTGCTGAATTGTAAGCTTTCTCAGTGAACGATTTTGAAGGACATTTTGGGTCCTTGGCACAGATAATAACCTACTTGAAGGATTTGAATATACTCTAGTATTTTAGGAAACTAAAAGTAAGTATACTTCAGAAGTTGCTCTTATTCTTAAGCTAATAACAAATTTCTCTCCCTTCAAACAATAGAGCAAAGAATATTATTCATGCTTCCAAAAGGGAATTATTTTGTTCAAATCATCTAGAAGAACTAGACTTTGACAAAGCACTGAAAATTTGAACCTAAAATACTCACAATATGATTTTAACTGTTCAGAGTCATTAGACCAGAAAGTCTGCTACAATAGGTATGACTACATTAATATTAGAAGGTAGATGCTCAATGGATCCCAGTGCAAAACTGAAGTGATATTAGTAAGGTATGTTTTCTACTTTTATATTTTTTTCTTTGTTCTTACAACCTCTCTTCAAACGTGTCACATCTCTTTCCCACCTACCACATTCCCTCATGTGCCTGCCTGCATATTCCCACAATCAGTGCTGATATAATTACTATCAGCCAGATAATTTTTCTACAAACATTTGAACTCAGATTTTCAAAACAATGTCTGTGATTTAGTCACCTCATTCCTAATTTTCACTTCAAAAACTTGTTGCTAAAATAGTCTTTGCTTTCTTGCATGCTTTTATGTACACCAAAGCTCATAGTAACACCTCTGCAATTATATCCCATTTTCTTTATTTTTTAAGAAAATAAGTCAGTAACTAGGTAAGTTATGTACTAGGCAAGTACATATAATAGCTAGTACAATAGCTAGTACAATAAACCAATTAAATTGGATTTTTCTATTATTCAGCTTAGATAAGATACCTGCACCAGATGAGACCAGATGAGAAGTTCTGCCAAGCTACATATGTCTCTGACAAACAAAAGGTAGAACAGAAGCAGTCATGGAGTGATAGCTCCCTTTAACATTGTCCCAGCAGTTAACAATTTGCAGTGCATGGTATTCCTCAGGTAGGTGTAGTTTGTATGTACTTCCAGGCACTACCCTGGTGTACTTCCACATTGTAATCCCCAACGGCTTTCTCCTCCTCAGAATAGTAGTTTCCCTTTAAAGCAGTGTAAACTATGAGCATCCAGGTCAGTTCACCTTCAATGTATTAACTTGGATATTTTCGGCATCTCACTGGACTCTCTCCTTTCCCATTTTTACACTTTTCTGTCCTGGATAATTCTACTAATATTGATCAAACACAAAGCAATGTACTAGCACCTGCATTGCCTGACCAAAACGCACTACATACTGGCATACAAACCTAGAAGATATGTAGCTTCTTCTCCAAGAGATGAGAGAAAAGCAAGAAATCAAATATTTCTGGAAAGAATAAAGCAGGCTATCAGAAATGTAAACTTCGAAAAATACAGAAAACATTGATTTGCCATTTAAGTCTAGTTCACAGGATAACATTTGATCACCTCTCTGCAGAAACTGAAAATCTTACCACAGCTGTTTTGATACAAGCATCAGGATTAATCAAATGAGAAGGTCTACTCAGAACCCCTTATGATATCAAAGGCGGAAACCTGTATAAAACCTGCAGAAATTTTTGTTGGGCAGTTATACTGCCTGCATCGACTTTGTTATCAGGTTTTTAATTATGAAAAGGACTTTGAGTAGAGGCAAACCATAGGTATTGGTAATTTTCTCTCCTGAGCAGATTGGAAAAGGGCATAATGCACCATAAAACCAGATGTGTTGCATGCACAGATGTTTTCAGATTCAACTTATCATAGAAGGCAGACACCACTATTGAAAATATTTAAAAGTTACTCTGCACAACTGATGCTTCATACCCAAAACAGCTGATTCAGTCTGAAGCTAACTGAAGATTCCCAGGAGGCCCAGAAGGCACAAAAACCTTTTAAAGGCTACACAGCCCTTTTGCATTTAGCATGAAAGGTCAACTACAGGCCTCTCCTGCTGGATGTTAACACTTAACATTCAAAAGCACAAAGTGAAACCACCTCAGGAAATTCATTGCTGTTGGAAAAAATGTGGACATATGCTACAATTGATGTAAAACTGAAATTCACTGACGAACTAGCATTTCTGTTCAAATCATCCATTTAATTCTTCCAAGTGCAATAATTGCCAACTGTTTGCCCAATGGTAAACCACCCAAATAAGCTGTAATAGTTTCTCATCTCACTACTGCTGTTAATATGTTAAAATTCTTTTAAAGACACTGTTCAGTGTTATTGCTGTATCTTCTGAGAAAAAAAGAAATTGAGGCACTGACAGAAACTATGATTTTGATGACATATATCCTAAGTTTAAACAAAATATTTCTTTCACCTAAACTGATACTAATTATTGCATTAAATTACTGAGCTTAATATTTGCTATGGCTGAGCACAAGCAATTCTAAACATCTATCCATCAGTACATTAGGACAATATATCTTACATCTTTTAGAGGGCTGAGATGCACTTTCCCAAAGCCATGTTATTTTACATGAGCATCCAAGTTAATACTGTTGGGACTATAAGATTGTCTGTTTTAACAGAAAGGCAGTTGTTACTGTTAAGGAGCTTTTACTGTATTGTAAGTTCGGTTATTGTACTTTGACACATGAAGTATGCCCTTAATAAATAATACTGGTAACCCTAACTAGGGATAAGAAAATACAAATAAGCACATCCTGAAACAACCGAAATGTGCAAAGGGAATGCCTCAAATACAAAGGCATAAAATGTATCTTCTCATTCTGAGAAAAACAGAAGTTAACCTGAGAATCTGAAATTCATTCTGTGTGCATGTAGCTAACTGTCCAGGTAGAAGCACATCCCTCACATCCCTTTGATTTTAATGGAATTGCAGAGTAAGTCTCCCTCTTGTTTAAATCAACTTTAAATACTACATGTTCTGATCTTAAGAGAGACTGCAATAAAACTACTGGAGACAAAGAAATTAAATCCCCCCTTGAGGAAAGGCTACTGGCAGGAAGACCTTATTTTTTATATATGTAACAATAATTATTGCTTGCATTTGTACAACACCTTTCAGCTAAGGATCTCAATGTACTTTATAAACACCTGTACATATAATAAAGTATATACTATAAATACACATTATAGGAGCTAGTTGCTGTTATACTTACTTAACTACATGCCAGCAAGTAATAATTCAATTCTGTATGAGAAATCTTCTCTCAATGGAGTATTTCTGTAGGTTCAATTAAAAGTCAGGTGCCCTGGGCACAAAAGTAGCAGAAAGGTCTTAAGAGCTACCAGCCTTCATGTTGCTGACACCATCTAGGGATGGAGTCTTCACTAAGGAAATGGGAAATCTCTTTAAGGTTACTATTTCTCTACCAGTCTCTGATTTTGGACGATCAAGTCCTTACTGATGTTACTTTTTAACTCTTCTGAATCTTCTTCACTGAGAAATTTAGATGTCACTTTGGCAGATGCCACAGTTTCACTCCATCACTCTCTTTTCAGAGCATTCTGTACAAGCTGGTACAGGGGCACTGAATCCATACCTTGTCTTGATCCTTACCACCATTAGTCTCTGACCGAGTCAGCACCAGGCTGCAAATATCATTAAAGCTTTGTGTCACCACACCACATGCACTCAACATGGAGCCTGAGCATGGTACTGAGCAGCACAGAGATCACCTGCCCTGGCAAGCCTATCCTGAACTACTTGGCTAATGTTTGGTCACCTGCTGGCAAGCTAAGGACAATAGTTTGCATATTTTTATCTCAGAACTCAGGAAGCAGGAACACCTGACCAATCTTCATTTTACTTACAAGGTGTCCTTACTTATCAGGCTGTAATGAGGATAGTGGCATTGAAAGTTTAATTTCTCTGGATTTGGAAAATTAGAAAAATTGTGTATTCTTTAATTTCCTACTTCTTTTAAAGCCCATTTTTGCAATGCAGCCTCTATAAAACCACACAAAAAATGCAAGAGGATACAAAAATCAACTACAGACTCCTCTGTTCTCCACTGTTTTCTGTTAAAAGCAAGATGAGAAGAATCCCTACTGAGATAATAAATCTCTTGAAGGGAGCTGGAGGGAGTTTAAAACAAAAACTAAGTTCATGTCACATATAATGACCATCAATTAGTCCCTCTTGTACAAATATGCCAATAATAAACAAACAGAAAAAAAAAAATCAATTGCCAATTACTCATTTGCATTATGACCACTTTTAGTAAGACAGCAAATGCAAGTACTCCATTCTTTAACAATATGACTCTGATTCCTGGGGGGTGGGGAGGGGAAGACGGACAACAAAACAAAAACAGAAAACAAGAAAAATCCCAACCCAACAACCAACATGCTAGAGAATAAAAACATGAATCTGCTTTTACTTAGTCATCAGCTGAAACCTTCTCAGACATCTTTCTGTTAGCTCCATGCTTTTGGAACATAATGAGTAAAGATTACTGAAAAGACAACTGGTAACACTGTGGTGGTACACTATATCAAGATTAGTGCCAAAAGATTCTCCACTCATCACATTGTAAATAAATTAATACATTTTAACAGACTGAAAAATGAGATGTTTTAGGCCTTAATCATGGAAACATTCAAGTGTGGATTTAGCTTTGTGTGAGAAAACTCAACGCCAAGCTTCCTCCCACGTATAAAATCTCTCAACATATAAGTGTTCACATAGCTACTACACACT
Organism: Psittacula echo; assembly: GCF_963264785.1. Classification (NCBI taxonomy): domain Eukaryota; kingdom Metazoa; phylum Chordata; class Aves; order Psittaciformes; family Psittacidae; genus Psittacula; species Psittacula echo. The sequence goes on from NC_137743.1 coordinate 51,859,785, forward strand.
GTGATTTACTCCTATGATGGTAATCAAGACAAACACTTCAAATGTGGAGAACACACTTCCTCCTTCTTGGATATGAAGACTTTTTTCTAAATACAACAATAAAAAAACAAGTAGAAAGATTGATTTAACCAATTCTCCCAAGTAACTCCTCTCCAGACTACGACCCTGGTATTTTAACAGCTTATGCCCATTACTGAATATGTAGCCTTTCTGAAAGCACAGTAAACCTGCTGTTGACAAGCATGCCTGATTTGTTTCATATGTGCCCAGACACAAGAGCAATTACCCAGGTTTCACTGAAGCATTCCATTTGAAATTAACAACCATCTCTAACAATAGCTTTTTTTCTTCTCTTTACTTATTTCTGTAGAGCAACAGCAAAGAGAAATATTCACAGGCTTAAGGAAAATTGGAGCTCTCTCATTAAAAATTCAGCTGTAGAAAAGGATAATAGGAAAATGGGAGCTACATACACTTTCCGCTAGTGTACCCCAAAGAAATACAATTAAAATACCTTTATTTGAATAAAAGCAGTCAGATATAGTAACAGTCCTTTGTTTACTAGTCAAAATCATCCCTAGAGTAAATCTCAAAAAAAAAAATTCCAGTAATAACTAACTAGACAGTTATTTTGAAATCTGTGCTCAGGGATACCTATGTACTTGGACAAGGGAAACAAAACTGCACGTTGTAGTATTCAGGGTTGTCAGTTTACTTTGGTGACACTAAGGGGGCCTTATTTGCATATATATAAAATAGGGGGATACTATAGCATCTCATTCACACAATTGTATGAGTAGATAAAACAACTGAACTATATACCTCAGTAAATTTAAATTGAAATTTTACTGTGGGACTCAGAGACAAATCTTCAGTGCAACTTCTCCAAAAATCTGATAGACTTTTATCTTCCAATTACAGCCATTAATATGAAGGCCAGTTAGGAACTCCAATATACCCTAGGATTAACATTTGAAGAGGTCTATTTTCCCCCACCCTAATTAACTTAATTCCTTAGCTAGTACCTTTTAATTTACTGGAAAGGAATTAGGCAATTCTGAATGTCATCAAGAAAAACTTTACCTTTAGAAAAGACTGTGAAGAACATTTCTGGCTGAGCAGCACCCCGCAGGTACTGACATTTTTTGTGGGTGTTGGCAAATCTGCACACCTGTCGTGGTTTAAGCCCAGGCCGTAAATCAGAACCACGCAGTCCACTTCCCCCCCCACCTTTCTTCCCTCCGCTCCTGGAGGGACGGGGAGGAGAATCAAAAGAATGCAGCTCCCACGGGTTGAGATAAGAACAGTTTAATAACTAAGGTATAACACAAATCACTACTGCTACCACTAATAGTAATAATGATAAAGGAAATAACAAGGAAGAGAATACAACCGCTCACCAACCGGTACCTCACCCCCACCCTGCCATGATCCAGCCCTTCCGGGGACTCTCCGTTCTACATCCTGGCATGACGTGCTGTGGTATGGAATACCTCTTTGGCTAGTTTGGGCAAGGTGTCCTGCCCCTGCCTCCCCCCGGCCTCTCCTCCTCCCTGGCAGAGCATGAGACTCACAAAGTCCTTGGTCAGGATAAACATTCTGACCAGCAACTGAAAACATCGGCTTTATCAATATTTTCCCAGGCCGAAAGTCAAAACCACAGCGCTGCACCAGCTACTAAGAAGAAGAAAAACTGACTACTGCTACTGAACCCAGGACAGTATCCACCCCTTATTCCATACCATTCACGTCATGCTCAGATCCCACATTTTCAATATACCATCATTTTCATCTCAGTGCACTGTTATCTTAGTGCACGGACCAATCCCTATAAAGCTGCTGAGTCCATTCAGTCCATGATGGTGGGCTCCATCTCTTGTAACAGTCTTTCAGGGCAGGAGAGGCCCATTGCAAAGTCCACCCCTCGATCATGAGTCCATCTCTATGTTGCATCTCTGCCCTGATGGATGGGCCCATCAGGCTTAAAATAATTCACCCTCCCCTGCAGCAGTCTCTGCAACTTGTCGGGGACTCCACACAGCTGCCTTCCATCTCCGACGCTTCCAAAGCACTGGAGGGGCCCAGTGGATTAGATACTCGCCCATACTGTCCCACACACCGTGACACTCAAGACTGTCCAGCCTTGGGGAAAACCTCTCGATCCTCCTGTATTGTCTAAACCCAGACAAGACCCAAACCTGACTCTGCTTAACTTTCGAGATCAGACAAAATGGCCGTGGGTAGAACTCACTCTGTGTGTGTGCCAACATGGTGATCCCCATCACAATCAGCAGGCAGGTCCCAAGGGTACCCAAAGGCCTTTCAAAACCTTCAGAACTCTCAAATGATGCTGCTGTACTTGTCACTGGGGCTGGTGTAGCTGCTGTGCTTGAAGGCTCTCTCACCACCATCTCTACTTTTTCCGAGTCCAGATCTTCCTCCTCTGCCTTGCTGGGAAATGCTGCGTGGTCTTCTGCATCCTCCTGGGGCTCAGGCTCACGGGGCTCGGCGGGCGGCTGCTGAGGAATGCTCTCGGCTGCCGCGGGGCTGGGCTCGGCTGTGGGGCTCGGCTCCGCCGCCGCCTCCTCCCGCTGCTCGGCAGCCGCCTCCTTTCCCTTCTTGACCGCCCCCACTTCTTCCACCGGCAGCCGCTCCCTGCCGGCCTCTGGCCCCGCTCCCGCCGCCGCTTGGTCCCCGGGGCCCCTCTCCCGGGCCGCTTCGGCCGCCGCCGGCTCCCGGGGCCGCTCCCCCTCAGCTCCCCGCAGCCTCACGAAGACGGAGGCGAGGACGAGGGCCAGGACAGTGAAGAGCAGCGGGACGGCCAGGTACAAGTCCGCGGCCACGTCCATTCTGCCCTGCTGCCGGAGCCCGCCCATATTACAAACCATTACCATAAAGTACAATGAAACAAGAACCTTAGCCCAAGGCCCACACTTGATAAACACTAACACAGCAAATACCGGCTCTAAGTAAGCTACAGCATACTGAAACTGTGACATCAAGAGAAACAACTTTGAGAGCCAATAAATCAGCATTGTGCCTCGGTCAGATCTGTCGTTATCTCAACCCTTCGTGCCCCACGTTGGGCGCCAAAAAAGAACTGTCGTGGTTTAAGCCCAGGCCGTAAATCAGAACCACGCAGTCCACTTCCCCCCCCACCTTTCTTCCCTCCGCTCCTGGAGGGACGGGGAGGAGAATCAAAAGAATGCAGCTCCCACGGGTTGAGATAAGAACAGTTTAATAACTAAGGTATAACACAAATCACTACTGCTACCACTAATAGTAATAATGATAAAGGAAATAACAAGGAAGAGAATACAACCGCTCACCAACCGGTACCTCACCCCCACCCTGCCATGATCCAGCCCTTCCGGGGACTCTCCGTTCTACATCCTGGCATGACGTGCTGTGGTATGGAATACCTCTTTGGCTAGTTTGGGCAAGGTGTCCTGCCCCTGCCTCCCCCCGGCCTCTCCTCCTCCCTGGCAGAGCATGAGACTCACAAAGTCCTTGGTCAGGATAAACATTCTGACCAGCAACTGAAAACATCGGCTTTATCAATATTTTCCCAGGCCGAAAGTCAAAACCACAGCGCTGCACCAGCTACTAAGAAGAAGAAAAACTGACTACTGCTACTGAACCCAGGACAACACCTTAAGCTGGTTTACAGAAGCAGACACTGTGCTAATTTCACTTACTTTAAATAAAGCAATGGCTTGGAAGAGTACAAGAAATTACGCCAGAAAGCATAGGATAGTATGCTACTGCCAGGCATCTAAAAATCCATCAATCAGGTAACGACAAGATTTTAACGTAATTACTGACTTCTAATTTTTCTATTGTTGTGGAATAGCTGGAGAGGGGAAAACAGAACCGTCACCTTCAGAAAAGATTACTACAATGCAGAAAAAAAATCAAAAAAAAGAAAAAGTAAAAATTTAACTAGTAAATACACACTATTTTCATACTACAATGCCAAAAAAAAAAATTATCTAAATCTTCTGAGTTCCTGAAAGCAGCTTAACCTTGCGCTGTTTTAGTATAGAGGCATGGAAAGTTTACTTGAACTCTGGATGAACTAGCTACAGATTTTCAGATAAACGTAGAGAGTTTTTATTTTTATCTTCTATTCTGCTCCATACTCCAGGTAGAAGCAATCCCAGGCTTCTATTCCTGGGACACAACATATCAAACTCTGCCTCTTAATAGTTTTAAGATAACTTCCATATACTGTAATTAAACAAAAAATGACCAGATGAAGACTAATATTGCTCATTCATGCACTGAGTATAGCTAATGCCTCTTTTAGTTGCTTTGATACTATTTTCAATCACATATGTGTAAATATATTTGGTTAAAATAATTAATAACTTGTGGGGATGGAGGGGGCAAGGTGGGAGACTTGTTGTCAGGAGAATGTGACTCAGGTCTCTGAAAGATCACTTAAGAATGCCAGCTGGAAATCACTGGAAAGCAAAATAACACTGGGTGGTTTTCTTCAGCTTAGACTTTTTGGTTCTTTTATCACCTCAATCTTCTCATTTTAGCAAAAATAAGTCTCATTCCAGTTCAGGTATTTCTTCAAATATTTTCATTCACTCATATAATCATTCCTTTTACTATCATGAGGTTGCTCATGGTCACTGAGTACATTAACAGATTCTGCACCTTTTTCCTTCTCACTCTTAATATTTATTTAGATGTATCTTCTGACACATAACTACAATGACTTCAACAGCAGCGCACACAATATAGCTGTAAACTTCAGGAAATGAGACAGTCATGTAAACTGCTGGAAACACCCTTATTTCCAAACCTTCTAGCAAGAGGTTGCAGATACAGTTTCACACTTCATTTCTTTTGACATGTCCCCAGAAACACTGCTGTGTGTATCTAGTGACAGGACTCGAAACCTCAAATCCCTGCCACCTCCAAGGCTCTATTACACTATCTACTGTTCGCATGAAAAAGAATCTTTTTTTTTTTTTTTTTTTTCCCTGGAAACAAGTATTCAGTGTTTGAATGAACACATCTCTTTTGCTCAAAATAGTGGAATGAATGACTAGCAAAATGTGCTTTAACACCAGAAAAAGAGAGTGCTTGAAGTTAGGCTCTTGAGAGTTAGGAGGTCACTGATTACATTCTTTATACAGCAGAGTCTTTTTTTTTTTTCCTCATGTTTTATGGAGAAAGAATCTAATACTAAAAATACCAGTTTCTGCAGTTTCTGGTTATGTTCTAATAGCATCCTGATTTATGCTTTCTTTCACCCTCTATTATCAACTCTTCTAATTTAAAAAATTATATAAAAAAAAGCCAAAAAAAACCAACCACCCCACAACATTTTCCTGTTCTTTCTTCTCACATATCCTTGATACATCCTCTTTTATTTTATACAAGTACAATGGGATCATACATATACAAATGAATTTATATAATCACAATTTTTCTGTTTTACAATTTACTGATTGAAACATACAATTAAAAATTACTTTAAAAGAGTGGAGTTAAGTCCCTACTCTCTTCTTATAGAGCAGTCATTCATTTCCACCTGAAGCAATTAATGATTTATTTATTGATTCTACAATGTTGAGAGGTTTACCTATGTGTACAGAAGTACTCTTTCACAGCTCCAACTAGGAAAAGTCCTACCAAATAAAATGAATGTCTGTTTAAATCTCAGTTGTACAAGGTGCAGGGAGGAGCAATAAGACTCCATTGCTACAGCAATAAACAACAAGCAAGAAAAATATTTCCCTTGAGTGACCATGGTGTAATTTAAGTGCTGAAGCTAGAGGAGGAATATTAAAATTAATATAGACTAGTTGATTGAGGATAAGCATCAGGAGAAAGACTTCTTGAACTCTGCAGTATGCTGATGACAATTGGGAGAGATGGTGAATAAAGAAAAAAGCCTACTCAGAAGAGACTGAATCATCTGAAATTTGCAGTGGATTTAGTGAAGTGCATAGTCCCATGGGCTAGAGACATGAAAAGAGATAGCGAGGCTGACTGTGAAAATTAAAGAACTGGACACTGAAGACTGCCATGGAAATATTGAGGCAAATTATTTTAGCTACTACTAAAGAATAGAAAGGAAAAATCCAACGCAAACTGAAGTGTATCCTCAAGCCTGTTACTTCATTGTCATTTTTGACTTGATTCTGAAGATTAAAAAAAAAAAAACAACTCAAACAAAAAAAAAACCCAAAATCATAAACAAACCCCAGATCTCCTACAAACCAGAAAAAGATTGAGAATAGTACAAACTAAGGGTTCAAAAATTTTCCTTGTTTTTGATTTTATAATTCGCTACTGCAAATGAATTTATGACCTACCATTGTCTTTGAAGTCTCAGATCTTAATTTCTTTTTTTCCTTTTTTTTTTTTCCAACCTATCCCTCATTCCCATTGCACTAAATGGTCACTGTGGTTTACAATTCCTTTCAGCCAACTGAACAGGATTACATATACATATACAATAAAACATAAAAAAAAAAAAAAAGGGTTTGAAGTTTCTTCTATTATTTATTATTGTGTTTACAATTTTAGTGTGACAAAGTCAGTAGAAAGATGAAAATAAGCTGCAAATATAAAGCTTTAAAAATATAAGCATCTATTTGTTGCAATTTTCTGCATAAATAGTAGGACTGGAGAATTTAAAAGGCAAGTTATACGATGGAGATTTAAAAACTAAGGTTGAACATCATTGATTTTAGACAGATATTGCTATTTTCTCTTTCTTAAAGACTTTTCGATGTCTGATATTAAGACTCACCAGATGTCCAGTGCCTATTTCTGTTGCAGCCTGGATGTCACCTAATTTGAATGTCTATTATTAGTTTCCTAATTAATAATTTTCATATAATCTGATTACTGTTACAATCAAAATGGTCAAGCTCCTCTTAACATTGCTCAATTTCTTTTTAATCTCTACTAAAAGCAGCTGAAAGCCATGCTAAACTGAAAACTAAAATTATCATATCCTGCAAATTCATTAAAGTTATCTGATACAGTTTTAATGAATTAAAATACATGGAAAGTGATAACTTTGTACTTTTGTTTTCAATATGTGCATGCAACTAATGGAAACTTAATAAAATTAGAAATTATCATTCTTCATGGCAGCAGTTATCAAATTTTAACATCCTTTTTTATTTTGTGAAATTCTCTGTCCCCATCTACTCACATTTACACCAGAGAGCAGAGCACCCTCCCTTTCACCCCATACTTCTCAGTCATTCTTCTCATGGAATCATTAATGGTCTATCACTTTCTCTCCTTCCTCTCACTTTAAAATGTCTCTAAAACAGCGTGGTCTGTTTTAGAATCTTTAGGATTCAGTGAAACAGCAGGCAAAGCTCTCCAGAGCACTACAAGTCAGCCAGGGTGGCCACTGTCCTGTAAGGGACTTGGAGAGGGAGAGTCCCAAATGCCCTTCCTAATCCATATAGTCTAACCCTGGCAGACCTGCTTATCACACTGTTTACTACAGGTGACCTTAACATACATTTCATTAACAGTGATGCCAAGATCCTTTCCTGTGTGTCCAAAGATGCCTTTCTAAGGTATCCTGTCAACTACATGCATGTTACTTTTACCTCATCTCTCAGAACTGCTGCACTAATGATGGCATTATTAAGAAGTGGGTCAGAGATCTACAGAAAAGAGGAAGGAGAGGAATCAGGGTGGTTTGTTTTGCAAAGGCCTCACCGGGACTGGAAAACAACTGCCTCATAAGTCAGGACCTGGCTGTAATTCAGAAAGTGAACAGTCAGCCTCTGAAGATCCATAGTGCCACTTCAGCTACATCAAACTCATGAAAAGGGTTAAGAACTCATTATGATCAGGCCAGGATTATTCCATATAAGAAGGAATTAATCCTAAAGAGTTTTTTATTTCTTTGGGGATTTATTTTTTTTTTTAATTGCTTTGAGCTTTTTGGAGTGGGTCGCGTTTTTTGTTTGTGGTGCTTTTGGTTGTTTTTTTTTTGTTTGTTTGTTTGTTTGCTTGGTTTTTGTTTTTTAGTTTAACACTTTATTTTGATATACTGCTGGGAGTTAGGAAGGTGAAATTCCATAGCACACCTCCAAATTGCCCCATCATACTTGAGTGGCACAGTACCTTCTACGTCTCATGTGGACTATAAGGCTAAGTGTTTGCAAGTTATTAGCACAATATTCTGCTCCCTTTCCCCTTCATTTGACTGTCAGAGACAAAGATCAGAAAAGACAGCTTGGTCTACCGTTTCCAGATGGAGAAATAAATGGGCAAAATCAGTCTATTTGGCTAGAGATGATATGTTTAGTTTATATGGACAAAAACACCAGTTCTTCATACATAAGTAGGTGTAAGGTTTTGGGTTTGGTTTGGTTATGGGTCTTTTTCCCTTGGTTTCCTGCTGCCTTGATCCTGAATAATCTGTAGCCAAATGTGTTCATCAGTATGTACTCATCAGGCTGACATGTTCTACTCTGCAGGGTGGTCATTTCGGCAAACATCCTTCAACTACTTTGGAAAAACAATAATATTAAGAAAGGACTGGCAAGGAGTCGTTTGTTACTAGCAGATTTTAACTGCTATAACGCTCATTAAATCTGACACACTGAACAAACCATGAGACCTGATGAAATCCATCCGCTGGTCCTGAAGGAGCTGGCAAATGAAGTTGCTAAGCCACTGGCCATCATATTTGAAAAATCATGGCAGTCAGGTGAAGTTCCCAATGACTGGAAAAAGGGAAATATAACCCCCATTTTCAAGAAGGGGAAAATGGATGACCCAGGGAACTACAGACCAGTCAGTCTCATCTCTGTGCCTGGAAAAATCTTGGAGCAGATTCTTCTGGAAGGCATGCTAAGGCACATGAGAAACAACAAGGTGCTTGGTGACAACCAGCATGGCTTCACTAAGGGGAAATCCTGCCTGACCAATTTGGTGGCCTTCTATGATGGGGCTATGAAACTGATGGACAGGGGCAGAGCAGTTGACGTCATCTACCTGGACTTGTGCAAAGCATTCAACACTGTCCCACATGACATCCTTGTCTCTAAATTGGAAAGACATCAATTTGATGGATGGACCACTCGGTGGATAAAGAACTGGCTGGATGGCGGCACGCAAAGAGTTGTGGTCAATGGCTCAATGTCCGGCTGGAGACCAGTAATGAGTGGTGTCCCTCAGGGATTGGTGTTGGGACCGGTCTTGTTCAACATCTTTGCTGGTGACATGGACAGTGGGATTGAGTGCACCCTCAGCAAGTTTGCCGATGACACCAAGCTATGTGGTTCAGTTGATACACTGGAGGGAAGGGATGCCATCCAGAGGGACCTTGACACGCTTGTGAGGTGGGCTGATGCCAACCTTATGAAGTTTAACCATGCCAAGTGCAAGGTCCTACACCTGGGTCGGAGCAATCCCAGGCACAGCTACAGGTTGGGCAGAGAAGAGATTCAGAGCAGCCCTGTAGAGAAGGACTTGGGGGTGTTGGTCGATGAGAAAATGAACATGAGCCGGCTTCAGTGTGCACTCGCAGCCCAGAAAGCCAACTGTATCCTGGGCTGCATCAAGAGGAGCGTGACCAGCAGGTCGAAGGAGGTGATCCTGCCCCTCTACTCTGCTCTCGTGAGACCTCACTTGGAGTATTGTGTGCAGTTCTGGTGTCCTCCTCATAAAAAGGACATGGAACTGTTGGAACAAGTCCAGAGGAGGGCCACGAGGATGATCAGGGGACTGGAGCACCTCCTGTATGAAGATAGGCTGAGAAAGTTGGGGCTGTTCAGCCTGGAGAAGAGAAGGCTGCATGGAGACCTCCTAGCAGCCTTCCAGTATCTGAAGGGGGCCTCTAAGGATGCTGGAGAGGGACTCTTCATTAGGGACTGCAGAGATAGGACAAGTGGTAACGGGTTAAAACTTAAACAGGGGAAGTTTACATTGGATATAAGGAAGAAGTTCTTTACTGTAAGGGTGGTGAGGCACTTCTTAGTGGAAGAAAAATTGAACTTTTCAATAATCTAAAATTTAGTTTTATCTAAAAAAAATTTCTCAATATACAAGGCACATTTGAATAAATATCTTGCAAATGTTCTTCATGTTTTTTTCATTAGCAAATCATCTTGCATTTACTTCATTGTGGAGTAGACATATGCTGGCCTAACCTGCATGTCATCCACCCTGTGACAGGTCCTGTCAGCATTTCATGAGAGATGATTCCTTCCATGAGAAATTACAAATCCAAACAAAAAAAAAGAAGTGAGAAAAGAAAAAGTTATAGTAAAATTATTTACTCTTCAGAGTTACATTAGAAGTAAACCATTGGAAATTTTAGAGCCTTCTAATACTTCAGATATTCACCCCCAGCATCTGGCAAGTCTCACAGGATCATATTCATTGATATACTTAAAGGTCTGATGTCGCAAAGAGATGCCTCATGACAACTTCAGAACTTTTGATTCTACGCCCCAATAAAACTGTTATGGAGCCAGATACCTTTAAAAACTTCTCTAAAAAAAAAAAAAAAAATTCCAAATGTCTGTGCAAGGATAAAATACTCATTCTGAAGTGGGTAAGTTATCCAAATTCTACATTAACAGAAGCAATTCTCTCTTCCTTTAAGCAGATATTCAGAAACACATCTAAAAGCTCAGAAACTCCTTGCATCCTATCTTAATTAAGAACCAGACTTTGGAGACCTACTTAATGCAAGCAATGTGTGCTTGCCTCTCCTGCTCTCTTCCCCTTCCAGGCTAGAAGTGGTATTTGCAAGTGTAAACAGCTTCACAAGAAGCTGCTGCTTGGTGGGAAAGACCTAAGAAAAAGCATTAATTATCAAGGAGATTTTCACATCAAAACATGTAAGGAGGAAAAAAAAAATGCTTTTACAAAGGTGTTTGGTTCTTCATTTAGGAGTGAGGGAGGGCCATTAGCAGACACGACCTAAACATTTTGGCCTTATTTTTTGAAGTTACTGGATAGAGACTTGAGATGATGCTTGTTAGTCAGGCCTAGAAATATCAGACCTACCTGGTACCACTAAAGATGTGAAAGAGATATTGCATGAATATTAATTTTTAAGTATCAAAAGGAGTACTCTCAAAGTCTATTTAAGTAGCTGTGATGGGGACAGACACTGACCCTCTTCCTCTGGGACTCAAGAAAAGAGGGGATCCAGAAGAGAAAAAATCTCATATGTTTTAAGATGTTGCCGCAGTCTTCTACAACACAAGACAGCCACGTAAGGGGAAAAAGGTGTACACATGCATATTTTTGTCTTCTCTGCCTTACCTACCAACTATATCTCTACATAGGCTATTTGAATGTTAGATACGTTTCTCTTTTTGTATAAAGATGCATTTTACAAAACATTTCAGCTGTATCTATTCTGTACTTGGGCTAGGGCAACATGTTGTGCTGTATCTGGAGATGTTTTAAAATTGAGTGAATGAAGTATTTTTCCCTTACAGAAAGTTCCTTATTTCAGATCTAATCTGGAACACCAGCAAGCGTTACCATAAGCTACTGTAAAGCACTGTATGAAGAAAGCTAACTCCATCTCAGCCAGACTCCTACAGCTGCACAAGTCATCCACTGCATTTCCCTTCTGGCAGTGTTTGTTGCTGTTTTCACTCCCTGATCTGTCTTAGATCAGCAGCAGAATTTTACTTAGGGATTGGTTTGCAACCCCACAGTACTAAGAGAATCAAAATACCACCATCAACTCCATTTAAAAACTACATTTCAGTTATTAAGTTAAAATTAAACTGAATCAAAATCTTTAATATCCAGGGACCAGATAGATTAAAATCATTTGCACTCTGCGACAAAATCTATTCGCTTACATTGTTTATTGCCAGCATGAAGGAATTCAGTACCAATAATGAGTGACTTATTAAAAATATTACCAGTTATTTTTTAAAAAAAAAAAAAAAATCAATTCTCACTGATGATTTCAAGAAAATGCTAATTAAGAATCTAACCTGACAAAATAAAGCAAGTCTAATAGGATCCTGGAAGAATCAATCACTGCAATCATGTAGTGCCATAAACTCTATGGGAAGATTACAAATAGGATGCTTCAAAGGATGGGAAATATATTTTAGAGTGTAATCTGAACTTTACTTCTGAAATACCATGACCATCATGATCCATCACCCACAGTCACTGCCCAGACTAACAATAAATCAAAGCTATGATTCAGTGGTTACAATTAATCATGCAAGAGCAAATGTTGGGAACAGTACTGTTGTGTCCAGTACATGCATTTCAGATTATATGTGATAAAGTATGTAAGTAAACAGCAAACAAAAAGCTGAAAGGAATTCACAGGACTAATAAAACCTGATACAACAACTACTTAAAACAAACAAACTAAAAAACCCAAACCAAACCAAAACACACACAAAACCACCACAGAGATTCAGTTAAAGCAAAGCTACACTGCCTAAGGTACATGGGAAAGAGTGATTATTTACACACTGAAAATTAAAATCTTACTCAAAAAGAAATGTTACATGCTACTACCAAATGAAGTAAACTACCTTAGAAAGTATTTTAAGCTGTGAAAGTTATTCAAGTAGAAAAAATAAGCAGTTATCAGAACATAATTGGGGCTGTCTTGCAGGAGCTTCAGAATGTGAGGATTCTGAGAACAGAATTTATATGGGAATCAAGATATCTACCCCTTTGTCAACTTGCAAGAAAGATCCACTCCACACTACTCAGAATTATAAACAAGAACTCAGTTAAAAATCTGTTCACATGAGGTCTATAATACAGTTTAATCTAAGAAAAGCTTATCCCTAAAGATAATCTCACTATGTATGACCAAAATAAATCCAGAAGTGTGTAACATCATATTAGGTAATTTGCTAAACTATTCCAGACAGAGATTTTTCAATCAGCATTTGTATATCTACAACCATGCATCTTGCTACCAGAAAGCATTATGACAGTCTTAGTTGCTGTAAGAAATAATCAACCTTTTACTTCTTATTGGATATCTACCAAAGACAAGTTGCTTTAATCAAATACCTTATGCAGACTTTACCAGGATGGATGATTTTATACTTGCACTTTCGAACAATAAATTTAAAGTGAATAATTGGAATAAATCTTCTTCACAGTCTGTTCATGCAGTTCATGCAATCCATCTGAAGTCTTATACTTCCATGCAATAAATTGGGAGAAACAAATCATGAAGCACCATTTCAGAGCAAAGTAGTATATAGTCTAGCCTTCCTTCACCATATGGGCTGAAATCTTAATACAGAAATTGCTTTCATTTCCTGTGAGAAATCAGAATGGCTTTTCTCAGGTAAACTGTAGATACCTATTAAACAAAGTTATGGTGAGAAACAGAACATTTAAATTTGCTGTCAAGAGTTTTAATTTTATTATAGCAATTTCCAGTTTAAAGAAAATGAATATCCAGGAAAGCATTTAAAATTAATCTTTCCCTTCTGAAGCAGCACTAAAAAATAGTTGGGAGTGAAATATGATTACTTCATTTCAAATCTTGTCATCTAGAATAAAAAAGATTCAATTGTATATTTATTTGGCAGTAGCTCACTAGGCAGAGTAAGAGCTCAAAGTCTTTACAGAGCTCTGAAATTCCAATTTCAGCTTTGCTGCTTTTCCTTCATAAAACTTCATAAACTATAGGTCAGTGATAATTATGGCACCAGCCTAAGTTGGACTACATTTTCTTTCTTCAAATTCCAGGTATAAATATCAGTGAGGAGCACTACTGTGTTTTAAGGTAGAAAGGAACAGCAAACCTTCTGTCTGCATAAAGGTCATCTTACCTCTTCCTTTTTTAATGCAAAATGAGACATTTGAGAGCACAGACAAAATACACAGCTAAACCTAATGAGAAAGCTAAATGCCATTTCAAGTCCATCTCCAATTACTGAAGATAATAGGCATTAATATTAATAGGAGTTTGGGGAATCCAACAAAACAATGACTTGAGCTCGGACGCCCCATCATCTTGGGAAGGGCTGTCCTGGAAAAAGTGTCCTTGTCATTTTGACTAGAGTATGACTGTAAGAAAACTTGTTATACAACGTGTTACATGCTCATAAAATTAAGCAAATTGGCATGTTCAATAAGATATTTTACTGCAGACAAAGCCTTAATATTTCTGACCTGGTAGAAGGCTAGTATGTTCTTCAGAATCTTTCCATTGTGGTGTTTCCTTCATCCCCTCTTCTCTGGTTGAACTGCAGAAAGAGAATTCTATTCTCTGTCTCAAATACTCTAATATATATATATATTGGGTCAGTCAAAGTTGTTGCTTCTCTCTTTATAACATTTATCCTGTCTGCTGTTTCCTTTCTATCCTTTCACCACTGTGATACAGTCTCTTATTTTTTATATTGATTATGTACTCTTTTGAGCTTTACTAACAGCCACCACACTTCCAGTTCACACAAAATGCTGGTTATCTTCCTGCTTGATTGCTCAGACTGCCTCACCCCTGTGGGAAAACTTGCAGCAGCACAACTGATAGTCTATCAGTTCAAGCTCAAAGCAGTGTACTTCCTCACACTGTCCCCTCTCTATTTTTCACTCCACTCTTCTCCTGAGCATGTTACACCTTGAACATGCTTCATCAAAAGCATCAATATTATCTACCAACTTGCTTCTAACATCTACCCATCTGTACCTGTTGCTGCACTTACAGGAATTTTAACTAGAATTTTGTCCTACCACGCCACAACAGCACTTGACATGAGCCTTGCTTACAAAAATATCCAGCATCCATTATGAATTCCATGAGAAATGTTATCCTTAATCACAGACACAGAGGCGCATGAAATGAGAAAATGAATGCATTCTTATGTATTTCATTTATTTATATCTACACACATACACATACTCTTCCCAACATTTTTATGTTACTTGAAAAAGTTCAACAGGAAGTCTCATGCAGTTACTAAATGTCTGGGAACATGGCAGAAATTTGGGAAGAACAAAAGCTACTGTCATACCTAATGCATGAGTCAGATTTCAGCTGTTATCAATGGGTACCATTTCCCTTCCTACACGTAGCACTGAACAGAAAGATACCTGAACTGTTTTGGACTCCAGAAACAGCTTTTTGCTGTTCTTGGCAGTGCAAAGCTCACAATGGTTTGGCACCATGGTGTTTAGACCTGCCCTCAGCAAGGTGTAAACTCAGTAACGATGCACTCGAGTGCATTCAATTCTAAGACTCAGTGAAGCTTAAGTGAAGGTGGCACAAAGCTTATTTAACTAATTAAAGCTGCCTTAAAACCCCTGAATGAAGTGATTCTGTGAGATCCTAGCTTGTCAAAGCTTACACATACTCACTTTTCAAAATAATCCAGCAACATAAAAATGCTGTACAGGACCAAAAAAATGTTTGTCTGCTAAGGAAAAAAAAAAAAAAGAACAAACCAAAAAAAAACCTTTAACGTCTCCTCAGTCAGATGTCACAATTCTTTCATTGTGTTTCCTATTTTAGATGAAACAGGAAAAATAAAGGGAAAACTGGACCACTTGAAAACCTAAGTATTACCTGCTTTTTACCTTATTGACTTCAGCTCAGTGTGCAATTTCAAGTGGATTGCTTCTGAAAGTGGCCCTATGTCAACAAACGACTAGAAGGAAATATTTCCCTGAACAGCAGTATAATCAGTGTAGATGTAACTAACACTAAGGTGTTCTGTTTTGTGCATTGCTCTGTAGGCAGCCACAGGCCACAGTGACTTCAACCTCACCAAGTTACAAATCCCTTCTTGTAGAATCAATATAAATCTACCAGCAATCCTAGTCCAAGAAGGTTGCTATTGACACATTTGGCACCACGTTTCATTTATACACTTAATTATTTAAGAACAAATAGATGGGTTAATATTCAGAGCTCACCATTGATATGAGCCTTTTTAATAAGACCCCTTAACAATTGTTCTTTAAACTATTTCTCCTTAAAAGTTTTATTTATATCTAAAAGCCTTGCATACTCCAGGAACTCTGCAACTAGATTATGATTTGAACTGAAGCATTTATGCCATCCTTGTCACCATAGTATCCAGGGCAAACTCTATTTGACGATTCCTTCCTACTTTATTTCAAGCATGCTGGTCCAGCATTCGTGAAGCAAACTCCTTTTGCTGGATAAACCATAAAATTTCAATGTTAGATTGCAAGCATTTGGCTCTACAGTTTCCATTTATTTTAATGAGACTTGTATATTCAAAACTGTAGGCAGAAGTTTGAAAATTTGGGGCTAACATCACATGTCCGACCACATCAGCTCTTTCTGCTGGTTGTAAAACAGCCCTTAAGCATGTAACAACTTCCTAAAAATAGAAACACCCACTCTATAGTACACCATCTTAAAGATAAATATGAATCTTAAAGGATCCAGTAAACAACAGTAACACAGATAAAATATTATCCCTTCAGTGCAACATGTTGCGTGGGCTTTCTAAATAAACTGTTTTACAGCTTCCATCCTTTCCTCCCCATCATTGCACCAGCTCAGGCTCCACATCCTTCAACCTCCGCCACCTCACAGATGCAGACTAATACTACCTCAGCATATGGTAGACACACAGAGACAAAATCAATCTTCGCTTTTTCCCTGTCTCTTTGTCTAAAATCAGGTCAGACCTAAAAGAAGAATACCAGTTTTGTGCTTTCTGCGGTACCAAATTATTTTGCAGCACCTTTGGAATGGGCAATATCATTTCAATAACAGGGAGATAGTGTTAGGTAGTCACCTGTCCTGGCGCACCTATGTGCATGACTCCATGCACACACACCTGACTCAATGTGCTCAGCTTTCCTGCGTGGGACAGCCATGCTTCTTACATGCAGCATGAAGAGTGGGAGCTCAGAAGTATTCCTTCTTTATTATCTTTTATTCCCTGTCATGGTAATCAGGGAAGGCAGAAACCCAGGAGAAAAGGCAATACATGCAACTTCTGCCAGATTAATTTCTCTTTAGGCTTGCAGAAAGTTTAAAAAAAAATAATTAAACAAGCATGATTCATTTCCTATTATTCACTGTGAGATCCATTCAATTACTGCTCTAACAGTACATTGGTGCAAGGACACAGGGAAAGGTCAGTCTGACCTCTGCTTCTAAACTCTGCCTAACAGTTGCTTCCAGATAGTTCTCTTCTAAATGCAATGGCAGAGAACATGCAAGAGCACAATGCAACCTTGCAGCTGAGGACCCACCCCAGGTAAGAGAAGAGCTGCGAATCTTAAAGAAGAAATTCTAAAGGGTATTTACATAGTATTTGCTGTTGGAAATATACTTGATTTGAGGAGCTTGGCTCCAGATACAAAACAACCTTTCCAGTTTCCTAGCTTGCAAATACAATGATTTGTTCTGGTTTATTGTATACAAACTGATCATGCCTATGGATAAGCACTAGCCTCAATAATATTCAGTGGGACTTGTAGCAGGGAGAACTCACAGAAGAAAGAAAATAGCAAAATATGCTGTAAAGGGGAGGGCGGGGTGGAAGGCTATTTTATTTTCTAGGTCCCTCAACCCTAGAAGGAATATCCCTTGTGGTAGATCTTCCCAGACTGGGAAGGGGCAGGAGAAAAAGCCTCTTGCAGCAAGCCTTTCACATCAAACAGTTTAGGCCAGAGGCTTAGCGGTCAACCTCTGAACAAACTAAGACAAAAATGTGAATAGAGAACCATGAAGATTCTCTCTCAGAGGGAGGAAGAGGACCAAAAAACGTTCTTGCAATTTTTCAGTTGTCTTATAAATGCTCAAATCTTCCTGTCTTGGAGCAGAGGGGTATGCTGCAAAAAGAAAGATTAAGTTGTCCTACATCAGTGAAGAACCAACATAGAAATCTGTGGATAAAGACTTAACTGCAGGGACAAACACCATTTTACCTCCAGCCACCTCCAGCCCCACCAGCACAGCCTCTGTTCTCTTTTAGTGAGCCCATCTTTGTTATGACACCTGCCCCTCTGAAGCTTTCTGGTCCCCCACCCTGCCTCTTTGTCCTGCTCCAGTTTATACTCCCACTATCAGTCACACCCCGACACACTTCTGTCCCACAGCCATCAAGACCCTGAAGACGAAATAGAGAACTAAAATAAGTACTATTATCTCAGCATAAGATGAACTTGCTTGCCAAGGAAAGAAACTGGTTGTATTAGCATGCTAGATTATGTCAAAACTAGACATGAAGTCCCTCTCTAGCTCCAAAATTCCAAAGTGCTAGTTATGTCTGATTTTGTAGGTTTAATAGGTATCCTATTGGTATGTAATTTTATATATATATACACATATATATACATTAAACTTGTAATTGTTTAACAGCACTTAGATTTTTGAGTATGCAAGATGTAAGAACAATGCTGACTTCAAACAGGAGGAGACAAGCACATACGATTTGACAGCTACAAATGATATCCATAGTTTTGTGAGTTCTGTCCTAATCTCTTTTTATGCAAGTGTGCCAGTTCTTCTTTGAAGTTAACAGATGGCCCGCTGCAAGAAGAATACACCTCAAGCAATCAGAGAAAACGCTCCTGTGTTTTGACAAGATTGTGTGTATATGTTTCTTGTATAAAAAGTCTTTGACTGTATTCAAAGTATTTTGCCTATAAGGTTACGTGAGTCACCCATTTTCTCCAGCATACAGTGCAGTGGTTTTTCAGTGTGCACTTGGACTAAAACACAAATAGAAAAATCTTTTTTAGCACTGTACAGAATGGGAGTCTCCATTACAGAACGCAGCTCTCCAGCTCGGAGACCAGGCAGGTCATAACTGACTGGGAGTTTAACTGGAAATGGCATTTGACTGTGTAGTTTGAAGGGCTGCAGCGTGAAGCAGCCAAAACTCTCCCCTAAGAACACAAAGCCCATCAACCCCATTACACAGCACTCTCCTCCAGTTCAACAGAACAAAGCTTCACTAAGTTTCTCAAAGTGCTTTTCCACTTGCCAGGCTGTGATATAAACCAGCATACATATATTGAAGACTACCAACAGTTCAAGGGAAACATAAATAACAAACAATTTAACCTAAAATTACATTTAGCATTCCCCAAGCGTTTAACCACAGTTTGGCTCTTAAATTATTAATATTGCAAAGGACATTTGCACAGCAATTTTATCTGATTTAAGAGGCAAACTGCAATCTTCTGCTGCTGATGATTCCCTCCCCAGTAGTTACACTCCTGTATTTTGACACAGTCATTATTTTAATTCTAACCAATGATACCACTGACATCTACAACTCCAGGTGAGGAATATATAACAGGAGCCACTCATTATATCAGCACAGAACTTTGGAAAAGGGTTAGAGAAATTACATTCTTACATACTTCAATCCGTTTTAATGCTTCAACCCACTTAGCCTTGATCTTGATCCTGAGTTTCACATTAACCCACTGTGTCAAAGTGTGACTGCATTACACTACACTGCAGTCCAAGATTAGAGGAAACTATGAGTTTCAAGTGACTGTTTTAAAAGCCATGACTTCGATCACTGCTCCTCAAATCTCATCTAGGTAAAACCAAGACAGCAGCATTTAAAGATGAAAGATTTCCACTTACTCCCTGAATAAATACAGCATAAAGACCTCTAACATAAGACACTACTGTGCCTCAAATTTGACCCACTAGGATAATTTTGTAGGTAAGTACAGAGTTCATTTATTCAGCTCATATGTGTAGTTCCACGTTAATTTCTAGTATGAGTATTTCAACTAAAAGCAACACTCACATATGTATAATTATACCTGTGTCATTTATTTCAAATATTAGTGTTAATTGCTGCCATGTAAGGACAAGAAGCTTTCCAATACATAATAACATGCCTAGTTCTATAAATGAAAATTTTCAAAGCATTCATGTATCTCAGAAATTTATATTTAACATATATATATTATATATTTTATATTTATATAAATATATCATAAGTATTCAGACCAGATAGTTGGACATTTGGAATTTTCTAATTCACACCAGTTATTTAAGGGAGTCAGAGTCACCAGAGTCAGTAATCCACCTTAGCTGAAAAAACTATCATACACAATTGTATAAGCTGTTCTAAATTTGCCCAATTATGAGAAGAGTCCTGAACACTATTTGTATGAATTCAAGACAGAGTAAATGCTTAACCAAGGTTTTCGTAATACAATGAACCAGTCACTATCTATTAATAAGTTGAATGCAAACAACTGAAAACAATGAAAATTAGAAAAAGGGGGAGAGGGGAACTCAACTACTTGAAAATCAGTAGCAGCAAAAATTCAGATGCAACTCTATGTATTTACAGACCCTCAAGTATTTTTAGCATTAAAACCAAACAGTGCTGAAAGTAAAAACTTTAACTTTTTAAACTTTTTAAACACAAGCATAATATATTAAGACTTTTTTGCATTACTTGCACAGTACTTCATCATGGAGTCCATATCTAGGTGTTACTGGTTTGTTTAGTTTAATTGTTTCAAAGTCAAATCAATGGTAAGAATTACATACATACATGCATACATAGTCTTTATGGTTCCATGTTTTAGTATTTAGGAAAGCAGTCTATAAATAGGTAGCACATGTGAACAAGAAGTCAGATTTTTCAAAACTGGTGTCTGAAGAGCTTAAACAAACAATACTGGTCATAAATTTTGTTTTTCTTTATTCTAACCAATGAGCTCCTCTCCATATCCTGCCAAGTATACATCAATTTGATTATCTCTGTTTGCACACAGACATTTCTGTACATGTGTACGCAAATGCTTAAATGTGAGCTTGTGCTATACTCAGTAGTTTTGTGATTTCATAGCAACTGCTCCTAATCACAGTTATTACCATTATTTATTACTTGGATCATACTTCAGGTGTGCATGGTGCCTTACAGGCAAACAAGACAGAGGTGAGAGCTAAAGCGTTGACTGAATCAGATTGCACACCATTGAGGAAAAGGCAAGTACTAATACAGTGACAGGAGTGTCAGAGTGAAGATCCCTGCAGTAGTGAAGATCTCTGCAGTGATCATAAAAATATGCATATAAAATCAAATGAAATTTTAAGAACTAGCCTTGTTCCACAGCACACTCTCTTCCCTCTTTAGATATTGCAGCAAATAGCTGCTGTGTTCCAAAGGGAATAGGTACCTTGTTGAGGTCCATTTTCCACACCTCTACCCTATGATTCAGAATTCCAGCTTTTCAGTCACTAAAGATCCCAGGCACATAACTGTGACAGAGCCATGCAAACTGTGGTCAGGCTCAAATACCTGAGGTGTACCCACTGCTCCGTTCTTTAGAGTTGTTCAAATTAGATATCTGGTTTATCAGGTGCAATAAGATTTTTTAAAATGTATTCCACTAATGAACAGGGCATGGCAGAAAGCAGTGCACTACTTCTGTACATGATATCTGACTTTGCAAGCATCCATGGGTAGACTATAAGAGTAATTTATATCATCTCCTCCTCTGATCCATTCAGCCTCAAAGGCAATGAAGAGACACAGATCTCAGTTAACCCAACAATCCCTTTCTCCAGCAACTGCAAAGGCATTTGAAGACACCCAGAGCTCTGGAAAACAGTGGGTAGGTTTTGGCTTATAGGTGTTCACCAAGTCAACCACTCCCTACCATCTGCTCAGGAAACTGAAGTTTAAAACATGATGGGAAAAGAGCTTTGTTTGAAGATTGAGTTGCACCATAAAAAGTGTACATGACGCTCGCACACCAACTTGCTTTACTGTGATCAACATAGCACTAAGCCTTTCTAAAACACATGCAGCAAACATCTCCAAAGGCTTTTGCTTTAAATGTCTTTTCACTTAAGGGAATATAAACTTTGTCATCTAGGCAAGCATATGTCACTTTTCAGTGCAATTATTTATACTTATGCCCATTTTATACACGATATTACCACAAATGTAATGATGACAACAGAAAGCTCTTAGTCTACCTTCACTATGAAAGGATGCACGATGCAATATGGATCATATTCACATTTCCAAACAAAACCAAAATAGAGTACATCTCACCCTCATTTTTACTTAAAACATGATCAAAACCAAGTGTTTGTTTGAAGTTTTATTAATGTGTCTCCAATAGCATATTTTTTTTACCTCCACATTTTCTCTTTCTTTTGTGGTTCTTAGAAAAGCAGTACTTGGGTGTGTTATCTCTTCTTTCTTTGTTTAATGCCTTCCAATCTTGTTTACAGTAAGAAGTCCAAATAAAATAAAATAAAATAATATAAAATAAAACGAAGTTTATTGGCCTATACTGTAAAAATCTTGCAACAAAACATCCTTGCCTGGGGCTAAACCATTTTGCCTAGCTTTTATTCCCCTCCAGATTTTTACAAGATACCTGCTTAGTCTTGTTGAAAATCATGCTAGTGAATACACAACAGTTGATGGTCAAGATTAATTCTTTTGTTCCTAGTAGCTAGAGAACATTTTTATTTAAATTAATTACCATGTGCAAGTGATCTATAAAATGACTGACTTTGTAGCAGTGTCATTAAAATGGAAATTGGAAAAAGTATAAAAGCCAATGTCCAATTTTGTATTCTTTTCCAGTTTGAATTGTTTCCAAACACATTTTTCCTTTTTGGCATGATGACCAAGTAGGACTTGGAAGGGTGCTTTCTTTGTATTTTGTTCCCTGAGACTGTATAATGTAGAGACCCAGCGAGCAGCATTTGTACTACGGATCCTGAACAGAAAACAGGTCAGTGCAAGGATAAAGCAATCTCCTAAAGGGGACAAAAAAAAAAAGGGGGGGGTGGAGGAAGAGGGGGTAAGGAGAGAAAAAGAAAAAAGCGAATGTGGTGTCTGTCATCTTTGCCATTTTCTAACTCGAATGGTTACAATAAGCCACACACAATGACATATTTAACATTCAGCAGCTGGAAATATTTTGTTTGTCCATTGGTGTTTTAAAGAATGCTCATATATTCTCCTTCTGCTCTTCAAGATCAATTCCACTAAGTTTCCACAGTAGAAGTTACTTTGACAACTGGAATAATTTGCTTTCACTTATGGCCTCAAATTGCTCCATGTGCCACAACGCACTGGCCACACCTACACAAAATCCACTCTTCCCTACACCTACCAAAGGTATACAGCACAAGTTGCTACAAAAAGTTCCATGGAGAGAGATTAGTACCAGATTATGCTGCCTGAGATGAATACCATATACTCTGTGTTCTTTCCTCTCAAATCATGCAATAATTTATACTGTGTTTGCATGGGATCCAACTTAGTAACAAAGCAAAACTAAGGTCTTATCAAATTTAAAACTAACCCAGACAATTTAAAACAGGTAAGATGTAACCTACTTTTATGGGAATACTATTTTTGATAAATTTGTCAGCTATTTTTAAGCTAGGTACCTTGATCAGTACAAGGTCCTACACAGTATAAGATCCTTCACAAAAACTTTTGATGGAAGACTAAGTTTACAGGGGACACTGTTGTGATGGCTGAGAGTGAAAACAAAATTATCAGCATTCCTACACTTGAAATAACTCATTTATGGCTGCAAACGTTAGTTTTTCTCATTAAATCAAGTTCTATTCCACACTGTCTCCCCACACCTTTCCTCTTCAAGTATTGTCATAGAATAGCAAACTTCCACTTGTACAGCTGTCACCAGAAGAGGCACAGAAAAACTCAAGGTTTAAATCTCCTTCTTGGAAACATGACCACTCATTTTATCAGGAGCAAAGGCAAAACACCTGGACTTGCTCAGAGTGCAGAATTTAATCCATGTTCTGAAAATATTTAGACATTCATTTAAACGTTCTGGAAAAATCCAGAGCACCTCAAAGAACTCAAAGAAAGTATGTAATTTAAGAAACAAATAGAGTTATTACTTGGACTTTTTAACTTCTGCATCTGACTTAGTATTTTCTGTAGTCCTTAAAATGACTGTCCACAAGAAAACCCCACAGTAAAATAAAACCTAATTAAGTATCTCCATGTTACCCATCTTTAACTGAAACTTCCGGTTGTCAGACACATTAGAAGCAATTCAAACATCTGCAAATAGGTGTCCTGTGACATTTGAGATACAGCACAGGGCCTGCAAGTGACCTCTGCCTATTTTATAGTGGCCTAATGGAAGGTAACTTAGAAAGCTCATTATAGATACTCCAGGCATCTACAATAGCACTAACCAGCTATATTTAGGTACAGACTCACTACCTCCATATTTTCATCAGTTATGCAGAATTACATATTTGTTCAACAGAACCTCAGTTCACAGAGTCACAAATAGCAAAACTCCACTCTACACATCACAGCTTGATTAAGCAGTGGTATTAATCATGCACTTGAAGTACTCTGTAATTAAAGGGTACGTGGAAATCAGAATTAAGATGGTGATGTAGAAAACATACTGTCAATTAATAATGGAAGGTAAGGCATACTTAGTGCTCTCCAATTACATTCGGAATAACGGAATATTTTTCTAGGTATCAAATATTGGGAAAATATGAATGGATTTTTTTGTCTTAAAATGAACCAACTGTATGTAAAATTTGTAAGTTACTTTTCCCTTCCTGGGAAAGACCAACTTTCTCAAATGTTCAAATTTTCAGGTTTTCACTGGATTCCAAAGAGGAAAATATTTCTTCCATGACACAGGGAAGTACAACAATGCTGCCATTCTAAGATTCACTGTTCTCTAACAGCAGAAAAAGTACTGGAAAGTAAAAAAAAAATCTTGAAAACAAATCAAGTAGGCTAACTACCACATAACTACTAGTTCCTACCTATCCAGTCCCATCTTTCTTCTCACTTCCTCACTACATGTCATAGATCTAGAGGCCTATTTCTTTCTAAAAAACATGTACTCATTCGGTGAAGGAGAGGAAAGGAATATATTCTAGACTGGACAATGATCAAACTAAAAGACAGAAAAAGAAATTACAAATTTTCTTGAAGCTATCCACAACTTCTGAATCCTCAGAGTTTAAACATTCAGAATTTTATCCATCACTAGCTGCATTCATTTGCTAATCTTTTTATTTAATTTATTATTGAAAACAACCCTTGGAACCTAAATAAAGTTTGGGGTTTGGTCCCCCCCGCCTCCCTCCCACCAGCAGAGTAACTTCTGATTTGCACGCTTTGGTGACTAATTTCTTAATTATTCAAATCTGACTTGAAAAGAACCACTGTCACTCTGTTTACTTCCTTCTGGTACCTCAGTAGCACCCACTTCTGACAGAAAGGTAACTAATATCCTCATCTGCATATCTACAAAATGAGGGCAGTAAATATATGACAATAATGACAATGCCTAGCTCTGAGTCTGTTGGTTTAATCCTGCTAGTCAAAGAACAAAGCAAATACAGACACAAAAAAAGTATTTCTTCCCCACACTTTTTCATAATCTGCACAAATACTTTTAGACTAATTCAAATATGCTGAGAATGTGTCATTATTCATGCTTTACTATTTTCAGCTGGGTCATTTTCTAATCTAATCAACTAAACATTGTCTTTAGAAATAATTTTCTGAACAAGAAATACATAATTCTCATTTTTCATTCCAAAAGAAAAGTCATGTGTCAGCTCTAGAAAACTGTGGATTATATGGCATGAATTGCTGCCAGGCTAAACTCAGGGATGCCCTCTTGCAGAACCATCTATAGAGCGTCACGTTGAAAAGAAGTCCTCCTCATGCTTGTACTCTATTTTAAAATTATTCTAATATTGCCATTTTACTCTAGTTCTCTTGGGCTGACTTTTCATGCAAATCTGTGATGAATTTTCAGCAAATCTGCAACAAGTGTAAGATGTTTGATCGACAATGATGTCAATGTTTTACAGAAGATCTGCAGGGGACATTGGCAGGGCAATTGCAGCTGAAACAGCATGAAGACTGGCTCATTTTTTCACATAAGCTTATTTCTGGGACAAAATATTAGTTTCCTCTAATGCTACATACTAGTTTCTCTAAACCAGGATTTGGAAGGTATTAGCCACTGTGTAAATAGCCCAGTAGATTTTCACTTGACATGTTAATGGATGTAGAAGGCACACTGCCCTACCAAACACTCAAAAGGTGATGTGCTAGTAATTCACATTAGCTTGTATTTTCCAAATCCTAGACAAGCCAATGTTTTCCTGACTTTTCATGGCAATGTCTGTTCACCAGACAGCTAACTTTCTATCCAGCCATTTTGCACTTATGTGCCAGCAACACAGGCTAATTCTACTACTGCATTGTAGCACAGAAAAAGTGAGTACTTAAAGAAAAAACCATGTCATTAGCAAATCCTCCCTAATTTGTGACTCAAAATGTCTATATTCTGAATATATATAAACAGATTATCACAAATCAAATCATGCAGACTAAAAGACTATCAATAATGGCAGCAAATAATCTTCTGATGTTTAAAATTCACAACCCTGCTCCATCCATTTGTTATCAATGTAACTGGTTTTTCTCTCCATACACAACTTCATTACAGAAATTCCCTTCCTTCTAGTGAAAAGAATTCAGCCCTTAAAAACTGGCAGAAACTTCCCAGCAAATACACTAACAGCAATACCCGCTTCTTAAAGAATGATTTTCAATCCAGTGGAGCTTTTTACCACTGATTTTTGTCCTTTAAAAGACATCGATTTCTTTTTTTGCTGACCTTTACAGTATAAATGTCATTGTCAGATAAAATAATTGAACCCAATAATATATGTAAAGACTGGGGAAAATCTGTCACTCTTTTCAACATAGTATATCAGTCTAATATGAATCTAACTATATTTCAACAGACAAGTTTCTTCACCTTAGTCTGAATTCAGGGGGTATAAAACCCACAAAGTTTATGCTAAGAAAATATTCTGGAAGTAATACTGGCTGTTAGTTGCCACAGAAATAATAAACTATGAACATGGTAAATGGTGCCCTCTCTTTAGTGAGCAGGCAACTACATGCAGCACACTTCATTTCCATCCAGGACACAGGTTACAACAAGGAGTACCAGCAGCAGCTGAGCCATGACACCATCCACCTCCCAGTGCTCTGCAGTGCTCATGCAGAGGTTGTGCACATCTATATAATTTTTACAGAGAAAATCACTGGGAGAAATTGAAATTTGCAACTACCATCAGTCAGATCTACAAACTGTACCTTTTTTGTATGTGTCTAAATTTAATGCCTGACCAATCCCATTCCTATATTCCACTTTATTAATGCACATGCCCTCTTTCCTCCCTTGGATGCCAAACTGCATACAGCTGGTGTACACTGCTGGATGTGAAAACCTATTCATTGTATTTACCCCAAAACTTCTTATTGCTCTCAACAGGTATCAGATTATGCCTTTAAGTAATTAAATTCTTGAGCACAAGTCCTATTTTCTGCACACTTTCTGCAAAGGGCAATGTCCGATTCTTTACAGTAAATACAAATTTATCTATTTCACTGTACAATCACTGACACACCTACACATCTCAGCAAGCAGCTAACAGTCTTCTTAGCCTGCCTGCACCTCTGACAAGCTTCAGTTTTATTGCTCTAGGTCAACACCTCCCCATCCCCTCTGCCAAAGCTGTTCCACTAAGTGAAAAGTAGGCAAGGTACATCGATCCAAGGAGAAAAGGACAAACAGCAAAGCTCTACTCTGAGAAAAGGGACAAGTGGTTACAGGTACAAAAACCCCTCAGGTTCCTCCTTCCCAGAGCAGGACACTAGCCACAAGGCCACAGTCATGGGTATGCCCAGTTCCTTTGGGTTGTGGGAAACACTGCAGTACTCGAAAGTCACAGCACTGGCTAGCATCACGGGCAAAGCAACAGCAAGGCTGTAACTTTCAGAAGGCTTTGATTTGAGATCCCAAAAGAAGCACAAACTCACATGGGCCCAAGATATTCAGTTCTGTGAAGACAGAAACACTTTTGGGCATGAGGAGGAAGGGAGCATTTTGTGCCTGTAAAACTGGTGAAAATAAAGAGAGCTTTCAGCTATGTATTTCTGACACAGCAACAGTTATGCCATGTTGACTCCATCCTCTCAAGAGGTTTTTACTGAAGCTTTAAATATATTCAAAAACCACTGGAAGTTAAGGCTAGAACCTCATTTACCCGCTTCATTGGCTCTGTTACGAGCTTAACTGGAGCTTTGTGAATGATGTCAGTCCTTCCTGAAGAAGACAGAGAGGTTGTTACAGGGTGTTCAGTTGGAGCAGCTGCTTTTTCAATTAAGAGATACTTAATTAAGCAGAGAGGAAGAATACATCATGTACAGAAACAGGCTAGCTAGGGTTTTTAGGCAGGCAATACAAAAAGTGAGCTTGAAAGAAAAATATACCCGCCTACCTCCCTTGTATTAGGCTGGTTTTCTAAAGGAAACCTACGAGTGTTGTGAAGCATGCTAGAAGCACAACATTTAAGACATTAGGAAAGACATCTGAGGAAAGCAGTCCATAGTTCGCTATGGCCAGAGATGTTTGCTCCATGAAATTTCAGGGTAACAATTGGTTTTCACTTCCAAAAATATATGGTTCTTTAAAGCAAATGAAACATGAAGGAAACCCGATTACAGTAAGTATAGAAATGATCTGAACATACAACAAAAATGTCAGTGGTCTTGCTGTGCAATAGTGTCATGCTCTGTGCCTCCTACCAGATTATGGGACTGTTTAAATCTATTATCACTTCTTAAATGCTCTTTTCTAAATTTAATTTCATTGATACACAAGGAGAACTCTCTTCTCATTCTTAATGAATTCAGCATTTCTACTCTTTATGAGTGTCTGCAGACTCTCAGAGCCCCTGATTTTATTATTGCAGTAGGTGTAGGAGGGTTTCATCTGCCTCTGGTCATTCACAAGCCTGCTATCACTTGAAATGCTTGCTTGAGATTGCACCAGTGTATAGTTAAATACCGCATTTTCATCACAAGACCACCTAATCTGGTCTTATACATGGCACACATTTCCTCCTCCGTCACAGTGGCTTAGGTGTGTTTTGAGTAATATTAAACATGGGTTGCAATGTGGACTGAAAACAGAGGTGAAGATTATGTCTTGTTCCCGACAAACTGTCCATGCTTGCTTAAACTGAGGGTGCTCAGCTCCATTCATATTTTACTACCTCAGTCCCCAAAGATAAAAAACAATTCTACATACATTCTAACCCATATTACAACTATTCCACAAAGAGAAATAAAGGAGCAATTTCTGTAGCATTAGTTCCATACAGGAAAATAGAGTCCTAAGCAAGTAAAGAGAATTAAAAAAGAAAAAACAAAGGTGGTTCCATAAAAAAATTGATGTCGAAAAATATTTAAACCTTCACCACATCATCCTTTCCAACGTTTCCATATCTTCAACACAAAAGAGCATCTTAGAGAGTGTATCCTGCTCTTTACAGAGAGGAAATAAAAACACTGTTAGGGGTTCTCCATAAGAGTTTTGTGCTTCATATACTTAAATCATATCACAACAAATTTTTCTGCGAAAATTAACATCTGAATTGTCTCTGCCTGTACAATCTTTATTCACTAACATTTAGGTGTTAAAATTTCTTTCTGTACTGTAAAAGCTGGAGAAAAAAATCCCAAAGACAATAGATAGAATCACAGAATAGTTAGGGATGGAAAGGACCTTAAGATCATCTAGTTCCAACCTCCCTGCCATGGGCAGGGACGCCTCACACTAAACCGCGTCACTCAAGGCTCTGTCCAACCTGGCCTTGGACACTTCCAGGGATGGAGCATTCACAACTTCCCTGGGCAACCCATTCCAGTGCCTCACCACCCTCTCAGTAAAGAACTTCTTCCTTATATCTAATTTAAACTTTCCCAGTTTCAGTTTGAAACCATTACCCCTTGTCCTATCACTATAGTCCCTAATGAAAAGTCCCTCTCCAGCATTCTTATAGGCCCCCTTCAGATACTTAGAAGGCTGCTATGAGGTCTCCACACAGCCTTCTCTTCTCCAGGCTGAACAGCCCCAACTTTCTCAGCCTGTCTTCATACGGGAGGTGCTCCAGTCCCCTGATCATCCTTGTGGCCCTCCTTTGGACTTGTTCCAACAGTTCCATGTCCTTTTTATGTTGAGGACACCAGAACTGCACACAATACTCCAAGTGAGGTCTCATGAGAGCAGAGTAGAGGGGCAGGATCACCTCCTTTGACTTGCTGGTCACGCTCCTCTTGATGCAGCCCAGGATACGGTTGGCTTTCTGGGCTGCGAATGCACACTGCTGGCTCATGTTCAGCTTCCATGTACAGGTCCAGTGGACCTGTAAGTAGTGTGATCTTTCTTGGGATAAAACATCCCATATGTTTTGTACTGTTTTCTCTCACTTTGGATGGATCTCAGAGATCCAAATGCTCTATCCTTCTGATCTTGATCCAGGGGAAGAAAAAAAAAAAAAAAAATTAAGAAAATTAATAGGAGGACAAGACTACGTCTTGCTTTAAAGTAAGAAAATGTGACGATCAGAGGAAACTTCAGGAGAAGATTAGCGATTGTAGCACATTGTGTAAGCTCTTGGCTCAGGGCCAATCACCAGTGAAATTCATGCCCCGGGCTTCAGCCAGCCATGCCAGAAATAGTGATGCTATTCTAGGGAATGTGCAGCTGGCTTCTTTTCTGTGACTCTGGCCACTAGCAGATCACATAACTGGACTAACACAATCAGTGCAATAGGCTGGACAGTGATGCTCAGCACAAGACATACCCCAATTTCTGCATTTTAATAGGAGACCTCAGGCTTCAATTTCCTTCCAGTAATCTTTGGGCACTAATGCTTTCAGCATTACTTCAAACAAAATTTTTGTGCTGAATCAAAAAACCAGTAAAAGCTAGTTTGGCATTTCTTTTTTTGATACTTTGATTATACGCAATTGCATATTAAAGACTGAAAAATTTCACTTACAGCATTTGGTCTTTGTTCTTGAGAAAAGTCCAGGCAGTTACCTCCTGCTATGTTGCCTCTGCAGCAAAATGCTTTCAAAATAAAACTTTTACACTTTCTATTCATGCAATTTATTGATCTAGGTTTTAAAGAAATATTTTATAGTAGACAAAACAGTGTTTCTCTGACTCTTCATTCTTAACAAAAAGGACCATAGGGTTTTCAGGGTGTTCACTGAAAGCATCAATCGACAATCAGATGATTCCTCAGAAGGAAGAAAAAAGCTGCAACCCCCCCAGATAAATTCAGTGTTTCTACAGCATTTATTTCTAAACAAATGTTCACTTAGCTTGTCTACTGCCCTGAGGTATGAAATCACTCTGAACTAATTAATTAGAAAAGCATCAAGAAAGTCCTGGTACCTGTGTAAGTGCATGGTCTGTATTTAGAGCTACAGGTGTAAGACCATGATCTAGTCCTCATTCACCCATTTTGATAATTGAAGCAAACTATCACCTTCTAAAAAGCAGTATACAGACATGAATGAAGAATGCTTAATATCCAACCAAACTACTTTTGACTCATACTTTAACTTGTGCAGACATAAAGAAGATATTTAGGAAAAAGTAATATCCATTTATCCTTTCAAAAGCATAGCTACTTCAGTGTGTGCAGTCCTGTGCAGTTCAGTGACTTAACTTATGAGTACACACTTACCTTGATCTCAGTTAAATCAGTACATCATCAGCCTAGGAGATCAACACTGACAGTTACGAGGCATCTACATGACAGTCATCTTTCATAGAGGTGCTCACAATTTAGCCCATGCATTTTCAACTCTGCTCATATTTTTCAGCATGCAGACTGGAACAGCATCATTTCTCTACTACCACTCCTCTTAGCAAGTTAGGAAGACTTTGAAAGTTGAAAATAAATAATTTGAAGGAGGCATCAGATCATAAAATACCATTTGTCAAGTACTAGGAGTATGACTACTACGAAGTGGAATGTTTTCACAGAAAACCTCTAACACAGCAGATCTGACAGCAGTCAGCTAGACTGTGGCACTGCATTGTTCATTTTACAGGTCTGTCTAGAGCAAGACACTTGTAAAAAAGAATACATTTAGTGAACAAAACAACTTCATTATTCCTATAAAACCTGAAAGCTGATATCCTGGATTGTACTTTTGCTCTTCAGCAGCAAAACCGTAGCATTTTCTCAAAAGATCACACACGTACATCCACCAGATCTCTTGATAACCAGCCTTCCACATGTAGCGCTTTGGAAAATCAGGAGGGGGGAATATCAGTGGAAGCAGCAATATTGAGAGAAAGAAGCATTTTATATAAGAAGCCAGCTGCAGACTAGCTGTAGCGATCCGTACAGTACAGCACTTGTGTACACAACTGTCACTTCTGCTGCAGTTCCTTAGCAGCTGCTATGTTTGACCTCATGCAGGAAAAGGGAAAAGTGAAATCAGGACAGGAGAGAAAAAATAAAAACCAAACAACACAAAAACAACAGTAACAGTAAGAGACCAGACAGAAGGAGAAATAAAAACAACACATAAGTTAAAGAACATATAGAAGAGGACAGGAGAGATATCTCACCAGATTTTTCCTGTGCAGTACAAGTCATTTAATTTGGGGTGGGTTAGGTCCTACACTAGCTCAGTATTTACATATGTATTTTATATATTTTATACTTGGGTCCCTTCTAGTGCACCTTTATTGAAAGACTGCTAAACACCTACAAATATTAATTCAGCTAACCAATACCCTTTCCTGACACATTTCTTTCATTCTTATTTTTCATACTTACCCTAAAGTAATCATCATTACGATAAGGGAAGGCTCCATCCCTGGAATGTTCAAGGCAAGGTTGGACAGGGCCTTGGCCATCATGGTCTAGTGGGAGGAGTTCTTGGCCACAACAGTGCAGTTAGAACTAGATGATATTATGGTCCTTTCCAATCCAAACCATTCAACGATTCTATGATATCAGCTATAGACTCTGGTAATAAATCTGTGTGCATGTGATCATCTCTCAGAATAGCTTGTCCAGTGTGGCAAAGGACTTTTCCTTAGTTTCATAAAAGAATTTATGTCATCGTAAAAGCACCATGAAAGAAACATAGTGCATACCCTTAGTGTCTGAACAGAATGATTCATAAAGCATACAAATTTCAAAGACCAGGATGAAGACAACTCTCCAGAATTTCAGCAATAATGTCAGCAATAAGCCTAAGAACCAAAAATGTTCTTTTGTGACCTTTGCATAATTCATTTGCTTTTACATGCAGTAGAACCAATATTAGTGGTTCTTGTAGAACATTTCCAAGCACATCTTTGGAAGCCTGTCACATCGCTATAAGCTTTACTATAATGTTTCTGCTAATACCACTTTCATTTCATTTCAGCTACAAGCTCCTGCCACACAGTACCCTGTTTCACCTTGTGCAGTGCTCCTAGATCCAAATCAAAAGAGATAAACACAGAAATGATTCAATGAAAATAGTATTTTCAACAATGCCTTCCTGGAAACTTTAAAAACATGTAGCTACCCTGCCCTGGCCAACACATGTGGATCCAAACATCCAAGAGCAGATCAGAAAGGAAGGGTCCAAAAAGGAAGAGTATTTCTCTCAATTCCACCTCCTCAGAGGAACTAGGAAACTGAAAGACGTATTCATCACCAAGTAAGGATGAAAGATGTGTAGAGGTGTTAAGAGGAGAAAGGAGTAGGTGAGAACAAAGAGAGGTTTGGGTGGGTTGGGGTTTTTTCAGTTGTGTTGAGGGGTTTTCATTTTCTTGCGTGCTTTGGGTTTTTCTTTTTTCCTTCTCAAGAGAAGAGCAAGTGTAAAGCTTACAAAGGCTAAGTAGAAAAAGGAAGTGAGAATCAGACTAGTGGCACTATGAGAATTATCTACATGAGGCAAATGGCAGATTCTCCTTCATTTGAGATCTTCTGTTCAAGGTTAATAGCTTTCCAAGCTATATGCTGTAACTCAACCAGTCTGCTGCATAAGTGACATTCAAGGTAGAACAAATAAGATAATCCTCTCTGTCCTTAAAATATGTGAATTTTTAAAAAGACTCAGATGGTGTCTTGAACACAGGACCCAAGTTTGTAGGCCAGGTCTACTGGGGGCTGCTGGAGCTGCTCTGATAAAGAAGGGGAAGAGTGGTTTTGGTAGGAGGCTTGCCAGACTGGTCAAGGTTGCTTTAAACTAGATGTGTTGGAGGAGGGGAGCATCGTTCCATCCCAACACACCCAGTTAGTTGCCAACACCTATAATAAATGCTCGGAGCAATGTAAAGATATTCCAGCAGCCCAAGCCAATGAGCCGGCTTCATTTGGAGCTCGGCTCAGATGCCTCTATACAAAAGCCTGTAGCGTGGGGAACAAACAACAGGAATTAGAGATATGTGCACGTCTACAGGGGTATGATATAGTAGGCATCACAGAAACACGGTGGGATAGCTCCTATGACTGGAGTGTTGGAATGGAGGGTTACAGGCTCTTTAGAAAAGACAGGCCTGGCAGGCGGGGAGAGGGAGTTGCTGTTTATGTTAGGGATAGGCTGGAGAGTATGGAACTCTGTCTTGTGACAGGTGAGCAGTCAACAGAGAGTTTGTGGGTCAGGGTTAAAGGGAGAACAGCGACGGGAGACATTAATTTCGCCTTAATCAGGAATCTATGGATAAAGCGCTCTACAGACAGATAGGAACAGACTCACGCTCACAGGCCCTTGTTATCATGGGAGACTTCAACCACCCTGACATCTGTTGGAGCGACGGCACGGCCCGGCACAAGCAATCCAGGAGGTTCTTCGATTGTGTGGAAGACAGCTTTCTTCTGCAAGTAATAGAGGAGCCGAGAAGGAGAGGTGCCATGCTTGAACTCGTGCTCACCAACAGAGAAGGGCTGGTTGGAAATGTGACGCTCCAGGGCAGCCTTGGATGAAGAGATCATGAGATGGCCGAATTCGAGTTCCTCAGGACAGTGAGAAGAGCGTGCAGCAAGCTCACTGCCCTGGACTTCAAGACAGCAGACTTTGGCCTCTTCAGGAACCTGCTTAGTAAGGTTCCATGGGATATAGCCCTAGAGGGCAGGGGGGCCCAAGACTCTTGGTTGATATTCAAGGATCACTTGCTCCAAGCTCAGGAGTGTTGCATCCCAACTAGAAGGAAGTGCAGCAGGAGGGCCAGGAGACCTCCTTGGATAGATAAGGAGCTGCTCAGGAAAATTCAAAGGAAAAAAAAGGCTTATAGAAGGTGGAAGCAGGGACAGGTGGTCTGGGAAGAATACAGGGATGTTGTCCGGGAAGCTAGGGACCAGGTTCGGAAAGCTAAGGCCCAGTTAGAATTAAACCTGGCTACGGATGTTAAGGATAACAGGAAGGGATTCTACAGGTACGTAGCGAATAAAAGACAGACTAGGGACAATGTAGGCACTCTTCGGAAGCTATCAGGAGAACTGGCTACCCTGGATTAGGAGAAGGCTGAGGTTCTTAATGATTTCTTTGCCTCAGTCTTCACTGGAAAATGCTCTGAAAGCACAACCCAAGTCTTGGAAGGTGGACGCAGGGACTGTGAGAATGATGACCCTAGGCCCACTGTAGGAGAGGATCTGGTTCGAGACCATCTTAAGAACCTGAACATGCACAAGTCCAGGGGACCTGATGAAATCGATCCACGGGTCCTGAAAGAGCTGGCAAACGAAGTTGCTAAGCCACTGGCCATCATATTTGAAAAATCATGGCAGTCAGGTGAAGTTCCCAATGACTGGAAAAAGGGAAATATAACCCCCATTTTCAAGAAGGGGAAAATGGATGACCCAGGGAACTACAGACCAGTCAGTCTCACCTCTGTGCCTGGAAAAATCTTGGAGCAGATTCTTCTGGAAGGCATGCTAAGGCACATGAGAAACAACAAGGTGCTTGGTGACAACCAGCATGGCTTCACTAAGGGGAAATCCTGCCTGACAAATTTGGTGGCCTTCTATGATGGGGCTATGAAACTGATGGACAGGGGCAGAGCAGTTGACATCATCTACCTGGACTTGTGCAAAGCATTCAACACTGTCCCACACGATATCCTTGTCTCTAAATTGGAGAGACATCATTTGATAGGTGGACCACTTGGTGGATAAAGAACTGGCTGGATGGCCCCACGCAAAGAGTTGTGGTCAATGGCGCAATGTCCGGCTGGAGACCGGTAACGACTGGTGTCCCTCAGGGACCGGTGTTGGGACCGGTCTTGTTCAACATCTTTGTTGGAGACATGGACAGGGGGATTGAGTGCGCCCTCAGCAAGTTTGCTGATGACACCAAGCTGTGTGGTTCGGCAGATAACGGCGGAGGGAAGGGATGCCATCTAGAGGGACCTTGACACACTTGTGAGGTGGGCTGATGCCAACCTTATGGAGTTTAACCATGCCAAGTGCAAGGTCCTACACCTGGGTCGGAGCAATCCCAGGCACAGCTACAGGTTGGGCAGAGAAGAGATTCAGAGCAGCCCTGCAGAGAAGGACTTGGGGGTGTTGGTCGACGAGAAAATGAACATGAGCCGGCTTCAGTGTGCGCTCGCAGCCCAGAAAGCCAACCGCATCCTGGGCTGCATCAAGAGGAGCGTGACCAGCAAGTCAAAGGAGGTGATCCTGCTCCTCTACTCTGCTCTCATGAGACCTCACTTGGAGTATTGTGTGCAGTTCTGGTCTCCTCAAAAAAAAAAGGACATGGAACTGTTGGAACAAGTCCAGAGGAGGGCCACAAGGATCACCAGGGGAATGGAGAACCTCTCATATGAAGACAGGCTGAGAAAGTTGGGGCTGTTCAGCCTGGAGAAGAGAAGGCTGCATGGAGACCTTATAGCAGCCTTCCGGTATCTGAAGGGGGCCTACAACAATGCTGGGGATGGACTCTTCATTAGGGACTGTAGTGACAGGAGAAGGGGTAACAGCTTCAAACTTAAACAGGGGAAGTTTAGATTGGATATAAGGAAGAAATTCTGGGTGGTGAGGCACTGGAACGGGTTGCCCAGGGAAGCTGTGAATCACAGAATATTAGGAATTGGAAGGGACCTCAAAAGATCCTCTAGTCCAATCCCCCCGCCGGAGCAGGAACACCTAGATGAGGTTACACAGGAAGGCGTCCAGGCGGGTTTTGAATCTCTCCAGAGAAGGAGACTCCACAACCCCCCTGGGCAGCCTGTTCCAGTGTTCTGTCACCCTCACTGAGAAGAAGTTTCTCCTCAAATTTAAGTGGAACCTCTTGTGTTCCAGTTTGAGCCCACTACCCCTTGTCTTACCATGGGTTGCCACCGAGAAGAGCCTGGCTCCATCCTCGTGACACTCCCCCTTTATATATTTATAAACGTTAATGAGGTCACCCCTCAGTCTCCTCTTTTCCAAACTAAAGAGACCCAGCTCCCTCAGCCTTTCCTCACAAGGGAGATGATCCACTCCCTTAATCATCTTAGTTGCCCTGCACTGGACTCTCTCCAGCAGTTCCCTGTCCTTCTTGAACTGAGGGGACCAGAACTGGACGCAATATTCCAGATGTGGTCTCACCAGGGCAGAGTAGAGAGGAAGGAGAACCTCTCTCGACCTACTGACTACCCCCCTTCTAATACACCCCAGGATGCCATTGGCCTTCCTGGCCACAAGGGCACAGTGCTGGCTCATGGTCATCCTCCTATCCACCAGGACCCCCAGGTCCCTTTCCCCTACACTGCTCTTTAATAGGTCGTTCCCCAACCTATACTGGAACCTGGGGTTGTTCCTGCCCAGATGCAGGACTCTACACTTTCCCTTGTTATATTTCATCAAGTTTCTCCCTGCCCAACTCTCCAGCCTGTCCAGGTCCCACTGGATGGCAGCACAGCCTTCTGGCGCGTCAGCCACTCCTCCCAGCTTAGTGTCATCAGCAAACTTGCTGATAGTACACTCAATTCCCTCATCTAAATCATTGATGAATATATTAAATAATACTGGTCCCAGTACTGACCCTTGAGGCACTCCACTAGATACAGGCCTCCAACTGGACTCCGCCCCATAGACTACAACTCTCTGGCTTCTGTCCTTCAGCCAGTTTGCAGTCCACCTCACCACCTGATCATCCAGGCCACACTTCCTCAGTTTAGCTGTGAGGATGCTGTGGGAGACTGTGTCAAATGCTTTACTGAAGTCAAGGTAGACCACATCCACCGCTCTGCCATCATCCATCCACCGTGTTATGTCTTCATAAAAGGCACGACTTCCCCTTGGTAAAGCCACGTTGACTGCCCCTAATGACCCTCTTATCCTTGATATGCCTTGAGATGGCACCAAGGATAAGGTGTTCCATCACTTTCCCAGGGATGGAGGTGAGGCTGACCAGTCTAGAGTTACCCGGGTCCTCCTTCTTGCCCTTTTTGAAGACTGGAGTGACATTTGCTTTCCTCCAGTCCTCAGGCACCTCTCCCATTTCCCAAGACTTGGTAAAGATGATGGAGAGTGGTCTAGCAATGACTTCAACCAGCTCCCTCAGTACCCGCAGGTGCATCCCACCTGGACCCATGGATTTATGGATGTCCAGATTGCTCAGCTGGTCTCTAACCCATTCCTCATCGACTAAGGCAAACTCCTCCATTTTCCCGACTTCCTCTGGGTCCTCAGGGGTACGGGGCTCCTCAGGACAGCCTCCAGCAGAGTAGACAGAGACAAAGAAGGCATTCAGCAACTCTGCCTTCTCTGTATCTTCTGTCACCAGGGCACCCACCCCATTCATCAGTGGGCCTACATTACCTCTGGTGTCAGTTTTATCTGCCATATATTTGAAAAAGCTCTTTCTGCTGTCCTTGACCCCTCTCGCCAGGTTTAATTCTAAGGAGGCCTTAGCTTTCTTAGTTGCCTCCCTACATCCTCTGACAACAGCCTTATATTCTTCCCAAGTGGCCAGCTTCTCCTTCCATGATCTGTAAACTCTCCTTTTCCTCCCCACCTGTCTGGAAGACCAGCAGTGGGTAGTGGTCTGTCGGGTGCACCAGGTTGGGGAGTGCCCTGGTGATATCCCTGACTCGGGCTCCAGGTAGACTACAAACTTCCCTATGATGAGGGTCAGCTCTGCATGTTGGGCCCTCTGTCCCTCTCAGAAGGGAATCACCTACTACAATTACCCAATGCTCCATGCCTGGTGGTGTTCAAGGCCAGGCTGGATGAAGCCTTGAGTGGCATGGTCTAGTGTGAGGTGTCCCTGCCCATGGCAGGGGGGTTGGAACTAGATGATCTTAAGGTCCTTTCCAACCCTAACTATTCTATGATTCTATAAGGAAGGAAATGAACAGAGGTTACAAGGTAGGAAGGGCAAAACTAAAAGAATTATGTAACAAATCTAAAAAAGTTTAACAAAGAAATTCTCACTGTTTTCAATCCTCAAAACAAATGTGTTAACCATACTAGGAATTTTTAAGTGGACATTTCTCTTTTACATGCACGTATGAACTACCCAATGTTATTTTCTTTCCAAGGCCCTGAATAAACTATTTCTATTGTTAAAAAAAAAAAAAAAAAAAATCTAAAAGAATTAGGATTCAACTTTCCATGACACCATGCACCTTTGAAAGAAGATATTCCATAGTCTATGAAATAGTACCTGGCACATTTCAAAAACAAGTTGTGGCATAAACTTTCCACGTATTTCCTATTCACAATTAATCATTTGTTAAAGTTCAAGAATATTCCTTCTTCTGTGGACAGCACCAACAACCCCAATCAAACACAAGTTCCCAGAA
Source organism: Psittacula echo (assembly GCF_963264785.1). Classification (NCBI taxonomy): domain Eukaryota; kingdom Metazoa; phylum Chordata; class Aves; order Psittaciformes; family Psittacidae; genus Psittacula; species Psittacula echo. The sequence continues at coordinate 51,899,409 of NC_137743.1, forward strand.
GAAAGATTCATACCTTTTGTATTCTTAAAATTAGCAGGTACTCTTATGACAGTGCATTTTTCCAGTCGAAGTTTGCAATTATACAGCTATTTTGCTTGAAAGACCATTGTACACAGGATTACAGTTTTCATTACAGAAAACTTATATTGAAGATACAAAGACATAGCTCAGTGGCAGAGACTTCAGGCACATAAAATAGCAATAAAATAATTACTACTGGCATTGAAAGTTGCCCCAGAATATTTCGTGTTTCAGTTTATAGAAGTTTGTATTTATGCGTAAATAAATATATATCTCTTGTGAAGTTACATTTCAGCTATTGTGGGAACCATATTGCTAATTTTTATCTCTTTTTGACACTGAGATTCCTTGAGTGATGTTTCTTTTAATAAAGTAAGGACATAAAACAAAGCTAGAAAAATGATGTCATGGTAGGAATACAGAAATATATAAACACTGAATACGCAACTGAGATTTAAAGAATTGCACATTTTGTTAAAAGTGCAACACCCAGTTACACAAACATAAAACAAAGGACAAAGCCTTGGAATAAAGCAGTTTGTACACAATAGCAATCTTACATTTTAAATAGACAACTCCATCATCTGAGTTCATTTAACACAGAGAACTCCCAAGACAGCAACATGCTTTGCTATTCCACGTTACCATTGTCATTTGGAGCTCCTCAGCCCAACACTGTCATGTTGAAACTTATGCACTAAGCAAAAAAATGTTTCAATATTTGAGTCTCTTTATTCACAAAAAGGACTTTTAGTCATTGAATATTATGGCCACAGTGTGATAGAAGCTTTTTAAATATCTCAAATTGCTGAAAGATTTGGCAAAATAATTTAAAGAATATATTATCTGGAGTCTAGTCAAATATGTTCAGTAAAGCAAAAACCTAATATAAACACATTTTCTCTCAAATATATTATGGCAGTACAGTACAAATAACAGTGAGGCAAGTAGCACAACATTTAAATACAATAATTTTCTAAACAATTTACCATAAAGATAGGAGTAGCATACAAGAAAAACATTAGCCCAATAAACAATATGTTTAAACAATATGCAGGGCAACTAAGATGATTAAGGGAGTGGAGCATCTCCCTTGTGAGGAAAGGCTGAGGGAGCTGGGTCTCTATAGTTTGGAGGAGACTGAGGGGTGACCTCATTAGTGTATATAAATATATAAAGGGGGAGTGTCACGAGGATGGAGCCAGGCTCTTCTCAGTGGCAAACAATGATAGGACAAGGGGTAATGGGTACAAACTGGAACACAAGAGGTTCCACTTAAACTTGAGAAGAAACTTCTTCTCAGTGAGGGTGACAGAACATTGGAACAGGCTGCCCAGGGAGGTTGTGGAGTCTCCTTCTCTGGAGAGATTCAAAACCTGCCTGGACACATTCCTGTGTAACCTCATCTAGGTGTTCCTGCTCTGGCAGGGGGATTGGACTAGATGATCTTTTGAGGTCCCTTCCAATCTCTCGCATACTGTGATACTGTGATACTGTGAAAGGACATGCACATGAAACAGATGTTTAAAGGCTGCCCTATAGGCAAATACAAAGTCCCTTGCAGAAGCCATATCTGAGTACTTGCAGCACTGTACAAGAGCCCTTTAGGCTCAGCCCTATCAAGCAGCTGAGAATTGCAGAGAAAGAAGAGTGAAGTTTTCCAAGACTATGCCATCAGCTAGAATTGGAATTTATTAACTGAGTATTTGGAAGATGGGTGTTTGTCCCAAGGCAGGTTGTAGCCACCTGACTTCTGCTACCACTCACGTCTCAATAGCTGCCCAAAATCTCTAACTGTTCAGACAGTTCCAAATGAAACCAGCTAGTGTTTGGCAAGTTAGAAGCCACTTTGTCATGAGAGTTAGTAGAAGCAGATTGAAATAAAAAGTGGGGATGTTAGAAGGAACATTAAACATTCTCTAACTTCTTGTATTTCCACACATAAACCAAGTAATAAACAATGTTCCTCACCACATTAACACCTCATTATTGAAGAGACTGATTATGTAAGTGAGTGCTTTGAATAAGGTAATATAATTTCAGCTGCTACAATATGAGTTAAAAACAGAAGTTGAAATGTACTTGGTGAAAAGCTCACCTGAACAGTTCGCATCTGAGCATGTCAATAAAAATCACCATGCCAGATGTAACCTCAAATACTCACCCGGGCCTTGAAGCGAAAGCTTACAGCCTAGGGCACTTTGCACTCTGTTTGGAGTAGGTCTGCTCTCTGCTTCATTGACCAAACTGAAGGAAGCTGTTAAACTAATTTGCATTAAAAATGTTACAGTTAAAAAAAAAAAAAAGTTACAAACAAATCTGATGCTGATGCAATGCCAAAATATTGCCTTTAAAGTCACTCCCCATAGTGTTTGTAGTCACAGCTATCTGAGCATCCTATTCTTTTGACTCCTCTTTTCACTGCTAAGAGACTCCTTTAAATCTATTAGTACCTATCATTCGTCTCATATTGTCAGAGAAAATCATTTACTTGAAGACACAGAAAAATGATGTTAAATAAACACAAAGGAATTGTGGGAAACGGAGCAAAGCAGGCTCATAAAACAGGAAAACTGATGAAATTATTAAAGGTCCAACAAGAACTACTGGCAAAATGGTAGCTTCCCCCTAAGATTTTAGTCTCAGTCCTTGAAGGATGTGTGCTGCTTTCACACACAAACAAGGGAGAAAGAATTAAAAAAAGGAATATGCTTTTCTAAAACTTTCTTCAAAAAGCAATTCATTGGACAAGATATATTTAAAAGTTCATCCCATACGCATAATACATATAGAGGATGTCACATAAAGTCTGCAAAAGATTGAGTGCACCTGAATTGCAAGATCAAGCTGAAAATATAAAGAGTTAACATGATGCACTTAACACATGCAACATATTTAAGAGTACAGTAGAAGACACTGAAATTTTTGTATGCTGAACATCATCTTTAATTTCCAGCTTCACACTTTCTCTGCTGAGCTGACCAAGGCCTCTACACATGTAAGACCATATGTAACAAAAGTACTCTGTTGACTTTCAAAGAACCCTAAGAGTAAAATATGAGACAGGCTGATGCTAACATACATGAAAAAAAGACTTCAAGTTCAAGCATGAGTTCCTACCTTCCATAAGCAGTGGATTCAATACTGACATATTTTGCAAACATGCGCAATATCCTCAAATTACATTATATTGTAATCTAATGTTAGTAGTCACTGTGGTTAAAAAAATTTACAGGCATAAAAAATAAATAACTAAAATTCCTTGGCACTTCTCAGTGATTTTGCATGTCTGTAATTTATCACTGTAATTGTATCACTGTTATACCAATGACACTCAAACCTACTTTTCTATTTGTGATAATGTATCTTGCAAGACAGAATGCAAACTACTGACACTTGGTTCTGAAACTGTGGTTGTCAAAGTAATTTTTAAACCAGACACTGACAAGTCTGAATATCGTTTCTGGGTCTACTTATTTGACTTGGTGCTTTCTATTAATTTTGCACCCTGACTACCATCCCGTCGTTTAAGGGCAACAGTTAGATCAGCACTTGGCTTTCAAAAGCCACAGCGAAAACTGATTCCATGAACAGTCATCTGCAGTCAGAGGAACTCTTTTTATCAACCCCGCCATATAAGTTTGTAAACATGAACATTACAGCTATCTAATCCATTGTAATAATGACAAAGGGCAAACTTCCATAACAGCAGTTTTATACACTAACATACTAGGATGAAAATTATCCAAAGAAAGATAATTATTTGATCTATTCCATCACCTTAAACTCAGAGACATTAGACATTTACCATCCATGTCCGTAGAAGTAAGAAGAATGCTTTAACTGCTGAAACAGCATACTAAACTGAATGTTAACTTCCCAGCTAAACACTAGAAACACTGAAGAAATAAATAAGCTATGTTCTGGTAAGACTGAATTACTACTTCATTTTATCATAAAAATAAAACTTTTTAAATATTTTTAAGAACTTAAATATAAAGAATTCTTAGATATAAAGAATTTTTAAAGGTTAATCCCATTCCCATGAAAGTTGATTTTAGTATATATTTGCGAACTTCTCCATGATGAGCCTTTTTGGACTTCCTCAGCCATGCACCAAAAACAAAGCAAAGAGCTATTCACTGCACAGTCCTTTATTGAAAAGATCTTTCTTTCTTTACCCAACACCTCTGCTGCGCTGCTTAATTTGGCTTCCAATATTACTCTTTCAATTTCTTCTTTATATTTAAGCATTAGCAAAGAAAAACATTTTTTTTTTTTTTTTTTGTTTCAAAATTTTACAGGGCTACAGTTTCGCCTTTTGGACAGCTTTGTGGAATTTCTAGTGCAGTTCTGTTTTTATTTGAAGACCAGGGGTTATTAAACTAATAATGGTTAAACCTAGGTTAAAGGTATCTTAAAGTGATAAGCTTTAAAAATATGTACCACTGCTTTGTCTCTTTCTCTGGCAATGAAAGATACTATCTTTGTATATGGGCTAAAATCTAGCAGAGAGCTAATGTTAAAAAATAAAATTAAAAAATTACAATTAAGTATCTCGATATTATTACAGCGGGAAACGTTATCTAACCCTTTAATCACTAAGAGACCAAGATGCTGAGCTCATCAGTATTGTATCTATTAAGCATCATTTATGGCAGAACATTAGGAGATGAGGTTATCATCTGCAAATAGGCCATTTACTGTCTGTTTCCCCTTTGTGGCTAAAGTGATAATAAAATGAAGATTATTTTCTTCAGAAGCAAAACAATGAAACAATGTCATGGAGCCTTATGAGGCAAAGGAAGAAAGAAGTGCTATGACATACCACCATAAGGATTTTGTACTGACGTTTTTCTGACGTTTGTGTTTTGGTTTCTTTTGTTGTCTGGGAGGGGTTTTTGTGGAGGATTTTTTGTTGTTGTTTTGGTTTGGTTTTTTGGGGGGGTATGTTGGTTTTTTGTTTGGCGTGGATTGTTTTTGACGGGTTTGGTTTTGGTTTTTGCCTTTTTCCTGTTTTTTGTTTATTTGTTTGGTTGGTTTGGTTTTCTTTTTTGTCTTGTTTGGGTTTTGGTTTTTTGGGGTTTTTTTAAGTCAGCAGGAGTTTGGCTTTCAGGCAGCAGCAAAGTAGAATCCGTTCGTCAGCTAGCTGTATACCTTCTCCACAGGAGAGGACAGACCTGATTTTTTGCCACAGCTGTGCTTAAAGGAAAAGAATAGTAATTTGTGGGTGAATACAAGCCACTGTGCAGGCACCTGTCATGACTGTCCAGACAAATCTCCCCTTGCTTTTTGTATGGGATTCTTTATACACCAAATATCTGGAGGTTTTCTTTTCCCACAACTCCAGCATTACTCCTTTCTATAATGTATCCCTTGTAGTGGAAGATTAGGGATGCAGAACCCCATAACAATACCAACACTGTATTCCCAACTGGATTTAAAAGCAACAGAATATTGTAAAGGCTCTGAATATCTGCTCTGATACTCCTGAGAAGCATAATTGCGTAAGAACTTGTTTTACTCAGAAAGTCACATCACATGAACCTTTCCGTCAAATTGCAGGACAGCATAAAGAAAGCCACTGAAAAAATCCCCACTATCTTTGGTAGGAATCGAGCTGACCACTCTCTACATTCTGACCTGCCTGCCCTTTTGTCTCACTGCACTCAGCAGAACATTGTTACGAACATAAGCTTATGGGCAGAAACATGATAGTAATGTGAAGAAGTCAGCTACCTGAGTCTATGTGTGCAAGACATGTTTAATTTTACTGAAATCAAATAGGGATTTTATCTTCTACTTGCATAGTTTCTTGTAAGTCCTTCTCTCAGAGAAGGCTCCTCAAATCCACAGATATCTAAGGCATCTCTCTACAAATAAAGAACCAAACACAATTAAATTAGGTAGTTAAGAAAGGAAAATCAGATGTGGAAAGAGACAAGAAAGAGAGAAAGAAGCCGCTATCAGAAGTTTACACATCTTCAGCATACAAACAAAAAACATACTAAAACAATAACACACACACCCCAAAACAAGCAACAGCTGAAAAAGTTTTCAATGAACAACATCTGTGCCAACTGACTTTACAGAATGATCTCTCAATTTCCACCTCATTATCCAGGACAGGTAGCTGAGAAGGTAGACACATATTAATGGTCTGAAGTACATCTGAACTCTCTTGCATTCAATTACAAAGCATTTTGCTTAAAGGTGTTACAGTAGCTTTTTGTCACATAGATCTAAAAAGCCCACCGGCTCTGTATGAATTCAGCTGTGATACTGTAAGATAATTATACATTCAGTGGAAAGTCAATGTTAATCTTCTCAAGAACATTTAAAGGATTATCTGTAATACTCACCAGTCACTTTTAAACACATAAATAAAACAGAAAAAACCAGTCTTTTCAGCTTCCTCTTAAAAGGGTTAACAGTCCTAAAGAGTTTTGCTGAGGGCAATGAAACATCCAGGGTGGTGGCTACTTGGGGTTTTTTTTAAATGCAGTGGGGAAGGCAGGGTGTGTCTGTTTGTCCTACTCATATTAAAGAGTCTCTATAGCTTCCCATGTATATATTAAAATTACTCTGTTATTTCTTCATGCAATGTGTTGAAAGTTACTTTGTGTGCTGTCTCTTGCTGATTTGACTTTCTTATTGTGTCTAAATTATATCACTAATTTCTTCGATAATTATACTGGGAATTACTTTAGAAGTACATCCTAAATTTGTAAAGAATACATGAATAGGAACAGTAGTCTATAGAGGTTTATCGGATAAGGACAGGGATTGTCAGAAAAGACTGATCTTAAAGATTTAATTTTTTTTAATGAAAAAATTCTCTAGAATCTAGAATTTTTTCTAGAGAAAAATAGAGAAAATTTTATAAATGGAGAGAAAAATCAGAAAGCAAATAGGTTTACCATGGCTGACAGGCTCATAAAACCAACCTTATGATTTAAGGAAAAAGTAATGCAGGTCAACAATAGATGTTTCCATCCTCACAGAAGTTACATTGGTAATTCACCTGAGAAACAACTCTGGCTGGCTGAATATAGAAAGGTGCTCCCACTGTATGAACAGAGCGGACAAATAAAATAGTAGTTTTGAAAGATATTTAGGTATCACAAAGATTGATGTGGCATATGAACCAAAACAGGCAGTTAGCACATGCTACATCTAAAGAGACTGGAGGAAAAGAAAAGAAAAAAAAGAGGAGCAAGAATTGCAGAGAAAAGAACACAGTAGGAAATACGATGTTACAAGTTCCACTACTGCCTTTCTGTTTCAACAAGGTCCACTCTTTCCAGAGTGAAAGTCACAGCCGTATTAATACATGCATATGAACAGTTGAGATTTTTGGATGCAAGGATTCCTTTAAATACCAATACATTAGCGTGCAATTCACTCCAGATTGTGGACATTCCACTTAAAAGCCAAATCTGGCATCCATACTTCTATGACACGTGTGCTACAAAGAAAGTGACTTTGAGATAGTCTGTAGTCTCACTAGGAAGTGGGAGGTGATTGAAACAATGTAGAAAATGCCTTTCTGGTAATTAATCTTTTCGAGAGAAAGCTATTTACAATGAAAAGTCCTCAGGTTGACTACAGCTAGCCCCTAACAGAGCTTCTAGAGCTGCTGATTAGCATTTTGTGCAAGTTATTCCAACTGTAAAATCTGGCACTTAAACTTTGAAGTTGAAAATACAGATCTAAGCCGCCGCAAATAGAAGTGTGCAATAAATGTGGCCAATCATCTTTTTAATGTGACAGTTGAAAGGAAAACACTGGTGATGTAGAAAGTCAGGCTTTGAGGTCCTCACAACTGAAGGTACACAGAGCTTGTGGCATACTTAAAACTTGCTGATCTGGTTAAACCTATGTTTTATTCACAGTTTTTCTGGAAAGCAAAACCAGAAAACATTACAGGACTTCAACTCTTGCAAGTCTTCACCAGCCAAACATCTGTTATATTAAAATGGCTTCTTGTTCCTGCCATGCACAAGCAAACGAAAAAGCAAGAAAGCAAAAAAAAAGAGCTGATTCAGATTTTCTGCACTCTTCTAACCAGGGAACATCCAGTATCATAATCCTTTCTTCCGGTAAGAACTGCTCCTGTGCTCTTTTGTATTTAGAAAGAACAATGGGAGATTCTGCACATTCAACACACCCAGCATGAAGGAGCAACCAGACAATGTTGGATGGAAACTGAATAGACAAGCAAATGAAATGAACCAAACCCCAGAGACATCTCAAACTTCGGCTGATGAGCAAGGCATATTCACAGAATCACAGAATATTAAGAACTGGAATGGACCTCAAAAGATCATCTAGTCCAATCCCCCCGCCGGAGCAGGAACACCTAGATGAGGTTACACAGGAAGGCGTCCAGGCGGGTTTTGAATCTCTCCGGAGAAGGAGACTCCACAACCTCCCTGGGCAGCCTGTTCCAGTGTTCCGTTACCCTCACTGAGAAGAAGTTTCTTCTCAAGTTTAAGTGGAACCTCTTGTGTTCCAGTTTATACCCATTACCCCTTGTCTTACCACGGGTTGCCACCGAGAAGAGCCTGGCTCCATCCTCGTGACACTCCCCCTTTATATATTTATAAACGTTAATGAGGTCACCCCTCAGTCTCCTCTTTTCCAAACTAAAGAGACCCAGCTCCCTCAGCCTTTCCTCACAAGGGAGATGATCCACTCCCTTAATCATCTTAGTTGCCCTGCACTGGACTCTCTCCAGCAGGTCCCTGTCCTTCTTGAACTGAGGGGACCAGAACTGGACACAATATTCCAGATGTGGTCTCACCAGGGCGGAGTAGAGAGGAAGGAGAACCTCTCTCGACCTACTGACTACCCCCCTTCTAATACACCCCAGGATGCCATTGGCCTTCCTGGCCACAAGGGCACAGTGCTGGCTCATGGTCATCCTCCTATCCACCAGGACCCCCAGGTCCCTTTCCCCTACATTGCTCTTTAATAGGTTATTCCCCAAACTATACTGGAACCTGGGGTTGTTCCTGCCCAGATGCAGGACTCTACACTTCCCCTTGTTATATTTCATCAAGTTATTCCCTGCCCAACCCTCCAGCCTGTCCAGGTCGCGCTGGATGGCAGCACAGCCTTCTGGCGTGTCAACCACTCCTCCCAGCTTAGTGTCATCAGCAAACTTGCTGACAGTACACTCAATTCCCTCATCCAGGTCATTGATGAAGATATTGAATAATACTGGCCCCAGAACTGACTCTTGAGGCACTCCACTAGATACAGGCCTCCAACTAGACTCCGCCCCATATTGTCTTAGTTTCTTGCAGAGAGGCCAAAAGGGAAAGCAGTAACTTTCTCTTCATCCAAGTCAACAGGGAGAGAAAAAAAGCTTAAGACAATAAGAAAAAAAGGTGCCAATGTTCTTTCCTAAGCATTCATCTCCACACTGGCGGTGAATCACCTTTGAACACCTGTTCCCTAACATTTCCTTATTTGACAATGTTTCACTGTCTGTGAAAGTATTTTGAAGGGACAATTAATGCACACACTCCACACATTCAAGAATATTAGTTCCAAGACTGGACTCCTACTATACAGTAGCATGTCTAAGCCCCATACTCACAGAAAGCAGACAGTATCACAGTATGTTAGAGACTGGAAGGGACCTCAAAAGATCATCTAGTCCAATCCCCCTGCCAGAGCAGGAACACCTAGATAAGGTTACATAGGAATGTGTCCAGGCGGGTTTTGAATCTCTCCAGAGAAGGAGACTCCACAACCTCCCTGGGCAGCCTGTTCCAATGTTCTGTCACCCTCACTGAGAAGAAGTTTCTTCTCAAGTTTAAGTGGAACCTCTTGTGTTCCAGTTTATACCCATTACCCCTTGTCATATCATTGTTTGCCACTAAAAAGAGCCTGGCTCCATCCTCGTAACACTCCCCCTTTATATATTTATACACACTAATAAGGTCACCCCTCAGTCTCCTCTTCTCCAAACTAAAGAGACCCAGCTCCCTCAGCCTTTCCTCACAAGGGAGATGCTCCACTCCCTTAATCATCTTAGTTGCCCTGCACTGGACTCTCTCCAGCAGGTCCCTGTCCTTCTTGAACTGAGGGGACCAGAACTGGACGCAATATTCCAGATGAGGTCTCACCAGGGCGGAGTAGAGGGGAAGGAGGACCTCTCTCGACCTACTGACCACCCCCCTTCTAATACACCCCAGGATGCCATTGGCCTTCTTGGCCACAAGGGCACAGTGTTGGCTTATGGTCATCCTGCCATCCACTAGGACCCCCAGGTCCCTCTCCCCTACACTACTCTCTAACAGGTCGTTCCCCAACCTATACTGGAACCTGGGGTTGTTCCTGCCCAGATGCAGGACTCTACACTTTCCCTTGTTATATTTCATCAAGTTATTCCCTGCCCAACTCTCCAGCCTGTCCAGGTCCCGCTGGATGGCAGCACAGCCTTCTGGCGTGTCAGCCACTCCTCCCAGCTTAGTGTCATCAGCAAACTTGCTGACAGTACACTCAATTCCCTCATCTAAATCATTGATGAATATATTAAATAATACTGGTCCCAATACTGACCCTTGAGGCACTCCACTAGATACAGGCCTCCAACTGGACTCCGCCCCATAGACTACAACTCTCTGGCTTCTGTCCTTCAGCCAGTTTGCAGTCCACCTCACCACCTGATCATCCAGGCCACACTTCCTCAGTTTAGCTGTGAGGATGCTGTGGGAGACTGTGTCAAATGCTTTACTGAAGTCAAGGTAGACCACATCCACCGCTCTGCCATCATCCATCCACCCTGTTATTTCCTCATAAAAGGCTATGAGGTTGGTCAAGCATGACTTCCCCTTGGTAAAGCCATGTTGACTGCCCCTCATAACCCTCTTATCCTTGATATGCCTTAAGATGGCAAATGTTTCTTCTTTACTGCTCCTAGTGTCACAACATCTGTAAATTCTTGACTGCTTCAATAATCTCTGCAACATACACCATTCTTTTCAACTTGCCAAGTTTAAGAGCTAAAGTTTCAAAAGTGAGCAATGAGAGCCCTGAAAAGAGAAAATAGTTCCTTTCTATCCTGGCACTCCTGGTGCTGTTGGAAATCAATGTAATGTAACATCTATGAAAGCAGAATTAAATAAGTTGTACTACTCAGCTGTTGTTAGTCAAAACTACCATACTCAACCTGAAGGCATTTTTATTTTTATTTTTATTGTATACACATAACCCTCCATATTTAAGGTATATATAACCGTATATATTAAGTCTGTTTTTCTACAATGTCTTGAAGTGACTTACTCAAACAGCTGTTTCCTTCACATACTGTAGGATTAAACCCAAGGCTAGAAGAGTTCCACCACCCTTAACTGAAATATTAATTTAAATTCTAGTTTTGAACTGGGTTTTCTGAGAACTGAAATAAATGGCTTATCTTACTCATCTAATGATTCCAACTGGAATAAACCTCATCTATCTAGCAATAACAAAAATATCCCACACATTAACTTCAGAAATAATGTTTCCCAGTGAAACCTTTAACACTTGATTCTTTGATTTATAAATCATGGAGAGCTAAAGTTCATTCTCTGCAGAGATGATCATAGCACAGCTTAACTGTCTCTTCCCAAACTTCTCCATTAGAGACCACCTTACATAGCAGCTTTTAGATTTAAAATTTTATTCTGGAAAATATTTTCTTCTAGCAGGAGAAACATTTATGCCTTGCAACTTGCTTTGTAAAGAAATAAATGTTCAAGTCACACAGAACCAACTTCTCTCTTTTACATTTCAAGCATTTTCTGGGTATTGTTTGAAACCCCTAAAATTAGTCAGTGAGAACAGTTTAAGAAAGTTTCTTCATCACACCATTAAAGCTTCTGAGATTATCTAAATTGACAAAAAAGCAATTCTGGTGGCTGGAAACTGGCTAGAACAACCTTAGCAGATCTACTTTTCCCTTACAGGAATGCCGTGTGAGAGCGAATGACAACAAGCAGCTGGATGGGTAGTTTGTCTGCACTGCAGATAAAGGTGGGGGCTGCAGCCTTCACAGTTATATGGAAACCAGTTTTCAAGTGCTAAACTCTAATACTGATAGTGCTGTGACCTAGAAAGATCAGCATGAGAAAACTGAGCTTAAGAAGCAGGGCATTTAAACCTGGCAATCTTTTTGTTATACTTGGTATCTAAACTAATCACATAAAAAATTAAACATGCCTTCAAAAGCTATGGTACAACCAAGTCCTAATCCAAATTGTATTTCTAGAAACATAGAGCCTTTCTCAGCCATTCAAAAAACTATATCACAATTTTTACCAATTGTAATACAATTTACCCATTCAAACTAGTTCTTCCAGAGGGTCTTAAAAAAATAATTAAAAAATAAAATAAAAATACACAAACACAACAAAAAATCTCTGAGCATCAACTGCTCAGTTTCATTTCTGAGGGGGTCTCCAGCTGGTCCATGACTTTATTAAGGGAGACTTTATTAAGAGGGATGACTTTATTAAGAGAAACCAGTTTGTCAGGAATAGCTCCTAACAGCACACTTTCCTGCTGCCTTTCAGGCAGGCAGCTCCTTGGCCTCTGGGTCCTTACCCCACAGATTGTACCTTTTATTCTGTAAAAATTTTCTCTCTTTCTGTTGATTGAATAGGTAGCTGACAACTTCTTCTTTCCAATTCATTGTATCTTCCCTCAAGCCTTTAGACTGCTCCTTTAAAGTATAATCAGTCTCAGCAAGTGTCTAGTAATTACCATGTTAAAACACACATTTTCCAATGAAACAATTTTTTCCCAGGGGCTGTGCAAAAGCTAACTTTGTATGAAACCCCAGATTTACTCCATTTTCACCTGCATCCTCAGTGGGAAAGATGAGCAAGTTTATTTTTTGTATTTTCTTTCATTATATCTTTACACTAATTAAAGGAGCTTTCCCATTTTTGCAACTCATTTTGGCATCTTCTCTGAAAGCCCAAGATGTTTCAGTGATTCTGTCTTCCCTCAGATTGTATGTGTCGTGGTTTAAACCAGACTAAAGCAAAAAAACAGCACTGGACCAGCTACTAAGAAGGAGAAAAAATAGCTGTTACAGCTGAACCCAGGACAGTACGTAAGAACCCACACCTTTTGTAGAGGAAAATCAGTCAGAACATTCTTTAGAAAAAATGACTACTGTTCATTCCATAACTGTAAGTTTTCCTTCATGTCTTCTCTCAAAATCTACTGATATGTAGGCATGAAAATTAAAGGATGCTATTGGTGTCATATCACTCCAAAACAGTATCACTTCAGCATGTCATATCAGTATTCAAGTCTAGAATCTCATGTGAAGATAAATATATAGATAAAAACCGAGTGAAAGTTTGGAATTTCCTGTGCCCTCTTCATATAGACGGCTCATAAAGCACCTCACTAGCTCGGTGCAGAAATCACAATGCACGTAGAGAATGCACACAGAATTATTTAAATAATTTGCACTGCATTATTGCTAGATATCTCAAATTTTATTTGATTCAGTTTTCACAGTACTGGCAGAGTAGCTTCGAAGTGAACGTCAATAGTCAAAAACAGATAGGTAAGACAGGTAACTTGAAGATGACACAATAGGTGACACAGCCAAGAAATAGCCTTTTACATGGAATCTTATAGTGTTGTATTCTACAGACTAAGTTCCCACATTAGTGTTACCTATTTTCTTTTTTTTTTCCTCAAATGCTTCCTTCTGCTAACTAGAAATTTAGCACAGAATTCAATTCCAAACAGTTTCAAGGAACTCTAAAAAATATAGCTCTATCAATATGGTAATAATAATTCTATCTGTTAGTGAAGGCAACATTCACAGGCAAGTCTTTGGCCCACTCTTTTCAGCACCCTGCTGTACTTACTCCAATATTTTCTCTATGCTTACTCTGTTTAGGGGGGGAGTAAGGAGTTTAATACCACGCTGAATATATTAAAAAGATTAGGCACTATTGCAGTTTAATATATCAATACTGAGACTTTGCTGATGATACCTGATTACTCTTACAGATTCAAGAGGAAAGAGTTTCCAACCATTTACAAATCAAAGAGGTATCTAATATAACATAACTAACATAACTGTGTTTTCACATCTTGGTAAATTATTGCAGAGAATGCAACCAGAAACAAAAACATCTTTTTTCCAGCCCAACTTACAGAATTTACTTTGTGAGCAAAACAGCCTATGAAACCAATAGCTCATTGACCTGATGAATCGCCCCATAAAGACTGCAGCAGGGTATCTGTAACTGAATTTGAATTTCAGTTATGTCAGGTTGTGTTAAGTCTCATAATGCTACATACAGTCAGCTTGAAGCAAAACATGGTGCAACCTGACATGGTGAAAAACAGCCCTGCAAAACTGATCTGAAATGATGTGGCAGGTGATACACTGAAACACACCTTGGTTTCAAAAGCAAACGCAGTAACATAGTGACCCTCCAGAGAGAAAAAATATTAGGTGATCTTTCATTCTCTCTCTGGCAATACATTATGTCTCTTTGCACCGTAATTTAAGAACTGTCAAGGAATCCATTGCTGAATGATCTCATCGACCACAAGTTAACAAAGACTGATAGGCAGATCACTGCTAGCCACAATAATGTGCTCTGTTACAGGCATAAGTACATTGAAAGTTGGTTGAAAGACTCAGCCCAAAACTTTGGATTCTGTTTTGAGGATACGGATAAATAAATCTCTCCCAACAATTGAGAATACTTTAAGTTGGTCTTAGCACTGTAATTATTGATTTCCGCTGACCAAACAAACATAACCATTATGGGGAAAACAGGCCCTGTCCAAGCTTTTCTTAATACTGTATGAAGGCATATAGTTTCTGATAAATATAAAAATGTAAGAATGAGTTTAACATACATGTAGATTCATGTAATAAATACATTCACATGTTTGTATGCACACATAAGTAATCAAAGCATTCTTCAAACCCACTTTTAAAGCACATCTATGTGGGTACCTAACAAGATCTACAACTAACTGAAAACCTGAAAAATTTAGAGGACTGACTCTATAAAGGGAAAACTGGGAGCATTTTCTTTTTCTTCTAGATAGCAATTTAAAAATTATTTTAAAAAAATCACAAAGGAGAAAAATAAATAATCTTTTTTAGTCAATGCTTTCTGCTAATTTTTAGTCAATGCTAATTACTGATTCAAACAACTTAAATGGGGATGTCTAAACTGGAGACAAAAGCTTGAAATCATGTAAAGAAAACACAGTTTGGGTTGGGTTTTGGGGTTTTTTTTAAACAAGTAGCAAATGCTGAAAACTGGATAGAAATACATCAACAAACCTGTAGAAAGTGAGGTGTGCTTATGTTTAACGTCATCTTTCATTAATACTTTGTTATACTTCAGGGTAAGAATTTGAAGAGCAAATCACACATTAAAAAAAAAAAAAAAAGAAGTCAGCAATAAGCTCTTGATCTAGTAGTCTAGCTGAAACAAGCAAGGAAAAAATATGTCAAACATTGGTAAAGTTTGCATTAAGTGCCTGCTTAATATAAAGATCAATGTGGTGACTGAAGATGTGCAGTAATGAAATACAAAGTGTCTGCCTGTCAGCAAACAGAAAATGAGGGAAAAATAATTTCAGATATAAAAATAAACATTTTCCATTTACTTTTCAATTCTGTGTATTTAAAAATAAGAAAAGCTCTGAGATAAAGTGAGCTGCTTGCTTTCACAACATCGCTGGTCATTACTGCTGCTCTGGGAAGATCAACATCCAAAAAAGCATCTGCATCTTCAATTATATTTTCCCTTTTCTCATAAACGTTTTCCAGAAAGACATGTGTGCAAGAGGAATAGTATTTACCTCTAAATGTGAAAAATATATCTATTGAAGGTAAAAAATACATATCTAGAAGCACTTTGCTTTATACATTGACAAAACTAATTCAAAATGTCCCAGAAGAAAATACAAACTAAGCAAAATTAAAGCAGTTTTATATTTTGAACTCGTGATCAAGGTACTAGATACTTTTTTAAGACAGAGTGAACAGGCCCAATTGGCCCAAATGTATACTGGCAGAAGGTCTGTCTTGTCACGATCAAAACAGCTTTTCCGGAGTTTCAGCTCCTTGCTAATGAATGAAGATCCCAGTGTCTCTGTCCTTCTGGTAGCCAGGAATTACTAGCAAAAAACTATTTCTCACTTTCATGAAAGAAAAATATTAGGTTTTAGCGCATTTTGCAGGCAAGAAATGACTGATATCTCAATTATTTTGAAATACACTGTAGCTTTTTTCTAATCAGCACTCACTTGCAAGAAACCATTAGTGGATGCAGAGAACTGTCCCATGCAAATACAAAAACCCAGGCCTTCTTCATGACCTTCTTCATGACCGGTCAGCCTCACCTCCATCCCTGGGAAAGTGATGGAACACCTTATCCTTGATGCCATCTTAAGGCATGTCAAGGATAAGAGGGTTATGAGGGGCAGTCAACATGGCTTTACCAAGGGGAAGTCATGCTTGACCAACCTCATAGCCTTTTATGAGGAAATAACACAGTGGATGGATGATGGCAGAGCGGTGGATGTGGTCTACCTTGACTTCAGTAAAGCATTTGACACAGTCTCCCACAGCATCCTCATAGCTAAATTGAGGAAGTGTGTTCTGCATGATCAGGTAGTGAGGTGGACTGCGAACTGGCTGAAGGACAGAAGCCAGAGAGTTGTAGTCTATGGGGCGGAGTCCAGTTGGAGGCCTGTATCTAGTGGAGTGCCTCAAGGGTCAGTATTGGGACCAGTATTATTTAATATATTCATCAATGATTTAGATGAGGGAATTGAGTGTACTGTCAGCAAGTTTGCTGATGACACTAAGCTGGGAGGAGTGGCTGACATGCCAGAAGGCTGTGCTGCCATCCAGCGGGACCTGGACAGGCTGGAGAGTTGGGCAGGGAATAACTTGATGAAATATAACAAGGGAAAGTGTAGAGTCCTGCATCTGGGCAGGAACAACCCCAGGTTCCAATATAGGTTGGGGAACAACCTGTTAGAGAGCAGTGTAGGGGAGAGGGACCTGGGGGTCCTAGTGGATGGCAGGATGACCATGAGCCAACACTGTGCCCTTGTGGCCAAAAAGGCCAGTGGCATCCTGGGGTGTATTAGAAGGGGGGTGGTCAGTAGGTCGAGAGAGGTCCTCCTTCCCCTCTACTCTGCCCTGGTGAGACCACATCTGGAATATTGTGTCCAGTTCTGGTCCCCTCAGTTCAAGAAGGACAGGGACCTGCTGGAGAGAGTCTAGCGCAGGGCAACTAAGATGATTAAGGGAGTGGAGCATCTCCCTTGTGAGGAAAGGCTGAGGGAGCTGGGTCTCTATAGTTTGGAGAAGAGGAGACTGAGGGGTGACCTCATTAGTGTATATAAATATATAAAGGGGGAGTGTCATGAGGATGGAGACAGGCTCTTCTCAATGGCAAACAATGATAGGACAAGGGGTAATGGGTATAAACTGGAACACAAGAGGTTCCACTTAAACTTGAGAAGAAACTTCTTCTCAGTGAGGGTGACGGAACATTGGAACAGGCTGCCCAGGGAGGTTGTGGAGTCTCCTTCTCTGGAGAGATTCAAAACCCGCCTGGACACATTCCTATGTAACCTTATCTAGGTGTTCCTGCTCTGGCAGGGGGATTGGACTAGATGATCTTTTGAGGTCCCTTCCAATCTCTAACATACTGTGATACTGTGATACCACTGTGAAACTGGAAACAGACAGTGGTCAATTTTGCATCGAATATGTAATTCATAATGACTGTGACATAGGAGAGGAAAGCTGTAGGAAAGATACTTTTTTTACTATGATCTAGAGTCATTTTTCCATGACCTGATCTGTACCATTTGGGTTTGCTAGCACGCCTTCCTGACCCTTCTGATACTGCACAGAATTAAATCCCTCCTGATGCCAAACCCTTCCTCCAGCATTGCAAACAGACCACTGTCGGCAGTGGCACTGGCCTTTCACTCCCACGGGTCAAACGTATCCCTCACTGTCCAGGTATAATGTTGTTCAAAACATTCTTCAGAAAGTAATGAAACAATTTCTACCCGCATACACTCTTAATAACAATCTCGCCACAGTTGAAAACTCTGACCTCCTGCTGTCCTCCTTTTGACTTTCATTAATAGATACCTTGCACCAAAAAATCTTCAATCATGAGAAGAAAACAGGAATATTAATTAAGCATTTGATATCTAAAAAAGTCCCCTTCAAAACAAAGCATAATCACTGTTATGCAGGAAACCTCTTCTGTGTAAACATATTAAACTTTCAATCATCAGTATACAAGGACATTAGAGAAAAGGGGTGTTATCTGAAGCAGAACTACCTTCCAGTCATAATGTTTGCCATAGAAGTGTCTGAGTACAGCAAAACAGGTCAATATAGGAGGAACTCAAAATTAATGCGGCATGACAGGACTGAGATTTTGTAATTATTGCCCTTTTAATGCACACTGGGTAGCAGAAACAAGTTCTCAATAATCAAAATGCCTTGGGGAGTGGGAACTAGCTTAGCCATCTTCATTCTGCTGTATTACACGTCTTTACTATATACTGTTTGTCACTTGCCTTAATCAGGATACGAAATACTACACATTACAGAAATAAGATTTGGGGGGCTTTGTTATAATTTTTTTAAACTTCCCAACTGTAAACGAAAGTGACCAGCACAAGAATCGAGAAGGCAATGTCCCTTCATAGTCACCCAAACACTCATTCGTCTAACATACAGACATTTAGGTGGAAGTCCTTCGAAGTGTGATTAAATAGACACTAGAACATTCTACTACCTCACAACTTTCAAACATCTTAACATCACATTTAATTTTTATCTTTCAATTGAATATAAAATGTATGTTAATCTCTGAAAAGAAGTTGAATTTGACCTTGAGACAAGTCTTTCAGTTAATTTTACTTCAGTATCATGTAGGTTACAACATATTTTACCTATCATCAGAATTTACAGCCAACCATTTCCAATATTTATCAGCTTGTATGACTTTAATTGCAACAAGCATGGAGCTAACTTAAAATATCACATCTATCAGATTAAGTTCTCAGAATTTCACAGCAAAGTCTAAGAATGAATGTTAAAGGAACATGAACTTCCTTGTTCTACTCATTTATATAATGCATTAATAATGGAGTGCTGACTGAACTGAAAGAAGCCAGGAAGAAGAAATTTCATGTGTCCACTCTATTGTGAAGACAGAAGCCAATTATGAGAGCTGTCTTACCTTGGGAAGCCCCTGATAACCAGGTACCTGGCATACATTATGCTGTATGATAGACATCATTTATTTTCTATTTGACATATCAGAGAGAGACAGAAGGGCAAAAGCAAGAAGAGAAGAAAATCGTAGGAGGTAGTCAGTTTACAGTACTTAAACACATGAACTTCTCCATATTTGCTGGATACTTTATGTTCCTGAGTCAACACCCCATTATCTACATAACCTGACCTTGCCAAACCAATTCATTCTTCAGGACAAACCAAACACAAATTTAATCTGTAAAACAGAATGGTATAGTAAACTACCAGGGCTATACGGAAAAGTTATAACTTGAAAAGCTTTCTAGCTCAAACAATAATCAGACACTACTCATCTCCAGGGTTTTTGCATTTTTCCTTCCATGTATACTTGCAAAGGTAGTATACATAGCTAACATTTTTTCTGTGTGCACACAAAGGAACTAGCACAAGAAATTGATCAGTTCCAATGAAGATATGTTCCTATAAAAACTGAATGCCATGCATTAGTCCCTACCTTCCAACATTAACACTGACTTATTTGGGAACCTGGAAAGTCAGGTGTTATGCTGAAAAAAAAAAAGAAAAAGAAAAAAAAAAAGTAATCATATGGCATGTTTTTTCCCCAGAAGGTTCACCTTTTTAAATGTGTTTAAATAATACCAAGTCAAACTTTTATTCCTGCAAGTTTTTTCTACACTACCTCTGTATTAAAGCTGAACTTCTAACTACAGATTCCAGGTGACAGACATTCCTCAATATAAGCACAAACTGCCTTTGCTTTTTGTTTACACAGATACATACATATTTGTGTGAATATTGCTCTGTACATGCATGTGCATATAAGTAATGTATATATGTATTACACAAATGCAGCATGAGGACATGAATACAAACAAAAACTCACCCTTTGAAATATTCTAAGCACATATGTTCATGGATGTTGTCTACATATGCATTTATCCCATTTTTCTCCTATCACTTACTGATCCTCAAATACTACCAATTAGTCTCAGCAACAGGTGGCTTGCCGTAAGGACAGACATGCAAAATAAACATCATTTTCTCAAAAAGCTCGCTTTGCTTTATTAGCTGCTGTCACCATACAAGCAGCTGCTATCAAAGAGGCATGTCCCAAATTGTGAAGACTGCAGGGAAAGGAAGACAACCAGCTCCTGATTAGCTCCCTTATTAATGTTACTCAAATGACTCTGCAGCTTGTCATGTCAGGAGAGAAGGCTCACAAGAAGGTGGCTCCCTTATTAATGTTACCTAAATGACTCCGCAGCTTTTCATGTCAGGAGAGAAGGCTCACAAGAAGGTAGACAGAACCATAACACAGTTCACAAGATTCACACAGTCCATTGAAGCCTCTGAAGAAATGCATGATCACAAAGAGAGAAAGGCAGATCGTTTTGAAGGCTGTGACATGCAGCCTCAGCAACTGAAGTGAGATACGAGCCTCATTGCATAGTGTAACAGTAGTTATGGCTTCTTACCAATTACTTCTAATAGAGACAGCTCCATTTCTCCATTGCTGTGTGAAGCAAGTTCAGAGACAGACCATACTTTACATAGACGCACTAACTGTAAAGTGCATGGCTGTCAGACAAACCACGAATGAACACAGAAGCCACTCCATACTTAATACTGATCTAACTTCCTTACCTTTAGAATAAGGAGAACAAAACTGCCAGTGAGTGCAGCAAGGCCCCACCTGAAGACTATACTTTGGAAAAAATCAACCAGTTAGTTCAATAATCCCTTGCCTCATTAAGCACTTTGGTCAAAGTGAAGAAGAGAGCAGGAAGAGCCTTCTCCAACAGGAATGCAAACAAAAACCCTTATTATGAAGTAAAAATCAGAATTTCTTTTCAAAACTGACAATTAAATAGGACCATACTACCTTGTCGTGGTTTAAGCCCAAGCTGTAAATCAGAACCACGCAGTCTACTGCCCCCCCCACCTTTCTTCCCTCCGCTTCTGGAGGGATGGGGAGGAGAATCAAAAGAATGCAGCTCCCACGGGTTGAGATAAGAACAGTTTAATAACTAAGGTATAACACAAATCACCACTGCCGCCACCAACAATAACAACGACAAGAGAAATAACAAGGGAAGAGAATACGATACCGCCCGCCGGAAAAGACAGCCCGACCGACCAGGGGACGTGCCCTTCCGGGTAGCTCCCAGTTCCATCCCCTGGCATGACGTGCTGTGGTATGGAACACCTCCTTGGCCAGTCTGGGTCAGGTGTCCTGTCCCCGCTTCCTCCTGGCCCCTCCTCCTCCCTGGCAGAGCATGAGACTCACAAAATCCTTGGTCAGTCTAAACATCGGTGTTATCAGTTTTTTGTTCCCAAGCCAAAAGTCAAAAACACAGCGCTGCAACAGCTACTAAGAAGGAAAAAAAAAAAACCTGACTGCCACTGCTGAACCCAGGACATACCTTTTCTTTAAAATGAGAATTCCCAAGAGGTTTGAAAGGCATGAACAACTAGATTTTAGGTTGGCTTCTGTTATCACCATTTTAATAAGAAACATTAGGGGCTGGACTTCAGCTCAATCCTCCCCACAGCCATCAGCTTCCTTTGTGATAAACATCAGTTTTAGAAAGCAAACAAACCTAAAACACACACATGCTACCTGATACCTGGAAAATTTTAACATTTGAGAGTGACAAAAAACCTCTGGAAAAGTCACAGCAAGAGGAATGGGAACATTGCCTCATCTTAGTATGAGATTTAGGGCTGCTGCAATCTGTGTGATAGCTGGAAGGTTATGGGCCATGCATCTAAACCTGACTGATAGAGGCCAAGCATAAACTATTCTAATTGATAAGAATAAGATGCATTAAAGTCTGATTAACATGGCTGATATGTACATACAAACATGGCTGGTAGGAGTATATATAAATCCTTCTCCGCGAGGATCTACAGACTCCTGAGACATTAAATTGATACATGGAACATTCCCTTATATTCCAGTAAAATTAAGCTTTGCCACATCTTGTAAAAAGGCTTTAGGAAAAATATATTCAAAAGGCAAAATAGTCACTAGACTAAGTATTTAGATGACATTAAAAGCCAATAAAACTTGGTCATCACCCTGCCATTGGACCTCCAAAAACTTCTGCGGAATTAAATAAAATTCAAAGCATAATGATGAAGCTTCTTGGCAGGTTCTGTGATCTTTAAGGACTATTTTGGCTTCATTTTGTTTTAAATATACGACATTGCATATCAACAGGTCAAATTCTGTAAGAGACACCCCACTGTAAGACCGGCTGTAGGGGGATTTTGGTGTCTGACAATATGGCAATGTCCTACACAAGATTTTATGATGAAAAGTTTACTTTTGGGTGCATTTACATGTTTCAAACAAACTAGGAATTAATATTACATATTTCTATATAATTACCATAGTAATTAAAGCAATAAACATCAACCATTTAAAATCCTTCTTTCCTATCATCTTTCTTCCTTAAAAACAAATAAACAAACAAACAAACCAAAAACAAACCAAAAAAACACCTACTTCATGATATTTACAATATTTTCCCCCAACAAAATAGCTCTTTGGCACATAAAGGATTAGCTAAATAAAACAGTCATCCTCCCACCCAAAACACATGGGAAAACAAAGCTATTTACAGATCTCCTTTTGCTTGCCAATTTCCAATCTCTAAATAATGATTAAGACAAAAAACAAAAAACCCAAAAAAACCTCACAAACAAAAAACCCAAAAAACCTCAACACCCCAAAACCAAAAAGAAAAACCAAAAAACCCCATACAAAACACATCCCAACCCCCCCCCCAAACATTTAGCTGCTGATTTCTATTGTTTGAGAGAATACTCAAATCGATATCAATTTCTCATAGCAGCATTTCAACCAAGGGTTGTTTTTTTCTTTTCAGTTAGGCAGGTAACATAAATAAGAACATTCAGGAGCACACTGATCTAAACATCCCTCAAATCCCTCACATTTACACACAAAGACCATAGATATTCTTACCTCCTCCTTTTCTAATAAATCCATGACCGAAAAAAAAAGTCCCCATAGATTGTGCTGGAGAAATACTTGAAAAACACCAGTGGCCAAGAACAAGAGGAAATTCAACTTGGCTTTTCATTTTGTAAATAATCGTTCAGAGTCCCCAGATGGTTCCCTTAAGCTTTCATCATTAAGAAACAAAGATCTAATTGGCTATTGTTTTGCTAGATAGCATGGGTGATCTTTCTTCCTATATGAATATTAAAAACTTGCAATGAAAATGTACTCCTTTCCTGTAAAGGGTCAGAACTTCTCAAATACTCCTCCCGCCCCAGATTATTATTAGTTTTGTAAAGTTTTTCTTTTCCATCTGGTGGCACTACCAATCCTGCTGCAGCAGAAGGATCTCAAATGTGTCTGGTTTTATTATAAAGTGATTAATGGTCACAGTGAACAGAAAAATAGATTTCCTGAAGTCCCAAGCAAATGAAAAGGCCATCTCCAGGGGAAATTTTAAAAAGTGAACAAGAGAAAGGTAGATCTTGCATTAATTGTGACTAAATTCATGTATTTTTTCCACAGATCCTAAGACAACTCAGTGATTACTATAGACTGAGGGGTTTAGAACTCTTTCAGAGATGGTTTACTCCCTCCCAATCCATTATACAGCACAACGATAACAATGAATCTTCTTGACAACAGCTAACGAAGATGAAAAATTAAAACACAAAAGGGATTAAACACTGGAACATTAGAAAAAAACCTTTTCCTGAGCAATGGTGGTCACGAGTCCTGTGATTTTGTGTCTGATGTTTAGATCACCTCATATTTAACAATGTTTGATTAAAGCTTTTAATACCATTGAATCTTCTATAAGATCCTTTTCTTCTGGGATTCCCTGATGTCAAACCTAACTGAGCACCTGCTGCTGATGGGTTGATTCTTTGCTGTCTAACAGCTTTCAATTGAGTTCACAGTGCAATCTTCCACACTGCTGGAATTTTGAGATCTCTTGTACCGACCACCACCTTTTTTTTTTTTTTTTTTTTTCAATTAACAGAAAAGGCTTGAGGCCTTTGCCATACCAGACTGATTCGAAATTGGTCAACAAGATCAACATTATTTAGAACACAAGCAGACTGACAGATGGCCTCACACATACAGAGTGCAATCACAGATGCTGTATTTTTTCAGCAACCAAGTAAAATTCAACACAAACTGAAAAACTCAATCCCTGCATGTCTACATGTAGACAGCTCATTCTGCAAACATAGTTATGCGTGTTTCAGTTTAAGGTTATATGTAGCCTCTACAGTCCCTCTATGCAGTCTAAAGATTGAGAACTTGGCATATGCCTAAGTTTTACAGGATAGGAGGTGATATTGTTTCATGACCTTCTCTGACATGGATGGTATTAGGCTCTGTTGTTTAAAAGTGCCTCATGCAGGTGTTTCTTCACATCAGGCATACCTTTCTGTGGCAGGATTCAAACTCAGGAGTAATTCTGAGTATCTTAAATAGTCTATAAATTCTCCAATTCTTTTCCTCTTATTACTCATTTACATCTAGATTTCAAGGAGACCACGAACTCATTTAAAGTTATGCTGGCACATCAGTTCTTGCAGAATTAGTGAAAAAGTTGGAAATAAAGTTTTCATCTTTATTACTATCAACCCAATCCAGATTCTTTAACTTTAGAAAATAGATCTCAGTCTAGAAAACAAAATTCCTTCTCTCCTTTCCCTCAATTATGATCCTTTTAGTTAATTTTTACACAGTATTTTTTAAATGTACTGCAATGAATTTGCAGAGCTAGTGAAATGAAGCCCTTCTATCACCTTCACTACATGAGGTAAGCCCATAAAGTGGAGACACTCACTGCTAACTTTGTCGTTTTCTCTCTTACTACTTAAGTCTAATAAGAATTTTCTCCACCACATCATGTTATAAACCATCAACTGATCTGATGCAACTGTCTGAAGAGGCCCTAAATGTCTTATTGTTCTCTGATATAAATTCAAGATTTCTATTATTGCTAGTTTGATAATTTTCTGTTACTGTTGCACAGCAGAAGCTACTAAACCAGATCCAAAGGAAACTGACTAAATTACAGTAATCCAAACAGAAAGAGGACAGTCAGGGATTCCACAAAAAAAACCACTTCCATCCCTTAGTGGTATTACTGCCATCACACCAATGTAACGCCTTCCTGCAGCCAGTCGATGGTTACTGAGAGGGTGGCTGCACTTGCTAAACTCACTTGTCTCTGGGGTTCCAACCCCTTCTGATGCCATGATTCAGAAGTCTGTTCCATTCTGATGGTATTAACAGGATTTTAGAGAAAGAAAAGTACCCTATAAACCCCCCTAATTAGCCAATAATCTAAAGTGTCCCTCTTTCTTTGCCTCCCACCCTTCTTACTGCAAGGCTGCCCTTGTTATTCCCATTTTAGTACCATAATGCATAGTTTCAGTTAATTACAGCTTGTCCAGACTTCCATAGCTGCACAAGATGGGAATGAATAAAAGATACAAACCATCACAAAGACTCCCACAGATGTTACTTTTTACAGCAGAGACAGAGCATATCACCAAATATTGCTTGCTAAAGGAATAGTGCATTTTGGTCATCAGAACTATCATTTGGAGTCAAATATCTCCATTCCAAACTATTTTCTTTTTTATAAAATCTGATAAGCTCATATATACTTTCACACAAGGCAATCATAACACAGCATCCTTAATGCAGAGCAACAGGGAAGATCTTCACTCAAAATTAAAGCACACTGCTGTTCCTTCTGCCAACAAGATTTCTATTACGCCAGAAGTGCCTCGTGGGGTATCCAGTTACGTGTTGGTGCTCAGGCTGTGCTGACTTAAGAATACAATGCCAGAATCTGACCTTTAATTATTCTTCCACAGCAAGGGGGATGCATATTCCTACTGACAAAAATAAATGGAAGAAAGACAGTTCTTTCCTGCAAAGATTCTGTCATTTGAAGAATAAAGGTGATTACAGGGAAGTGTTGGTTCTAGTTGATGGCTTATTCCTTTCTTAACAAAGTTCTCTTGATGTTATAATATAGATTTTGGAAGACAAGATGTATCTTAATTCCTGTTAATGGCAGTGTCAAATATTAATATCAGTGGGCCAAAGCAAAATTACTTTCAAAATTACTGAGGAGTTGCATTAGGACAAATGAGATCTCTTAGTTATGGTCTGTTATGCAAAGAAGGCATTTTGTATTTCAGGGACTGAATATTTCTTGGTCTTTTGATATAAACATAACAATCATTCTTCCACAGCAGTTTCTCTATTTTCCTCACTCTGCACAGGTGTTTTCCAGAAGATATTTTGCTCATGGTATAAGCAAATAGTGGCCAGAGGCAGACCAGAGGAAATCATATTGACAATTAAATTCGAGCCAGTCATAGTATATACCAGAGGTGGGCTACTAGCCCAAGTTCCCCTCCATATCTGCTGCCTGACAGCTGAAGACTTATCAAGCCAAAGGTTCAATTCTTACTGATAGATGAGATAGGCTGGTGAGAAGGTGCCCAGGAAGGTTATGGAGCAGATACGCTTGAGTGATATGCAGCACATACAGGACAACCAGGTGATCAAGCTCAATCAGCATGAGTTTATGAAAGGCAAGTCCTGCTTGACTAACCTGATCTCCTTCTTTTACAGGTTGATCTGCTTAGTAGATAAGGAAAAAGCTCTGGCTGTTGTCTACCTGGAATTTAGTAGGGTCTCCAACACCATTTCCTAAAGAATTCTCCTGAGAAACTGGCTGCTCATGGCTTGGAGGGGTGTACTCTTCACTGTGTGAAAAAGTGGCTGGATGGCCAAGCCTAAAGCGTGGTGGTGAATGGAGTTAAACCAAGTTGGCAACCAGTCGCAAGTGGTGTTCCCCAGGAACAATTGCACCAGGGAAGGTTTAGACTGAATATTAGGAGAAAATTCTTCACCAAAAAGGTTGTCAAGTAGGCAAGTTGTTGAGTCACCACCCATGGAGGTATTAAAAAGATGTGCAGATGTGGCACTTAGGGACATGATTTAGTGGTTGACTTGCCAGTGCTAGGTAAACAGTTCGACTTGATGATCTTAAAGGTCTTTTTCAACCTAAATGATTCCATGAAATGAGGACTGTCAACAGTTCCCAACTCTGTAAGGCCTTCCAATTTAATGAACTGAACTATCTCCTCCAAATAGCATTACAATATCTATGTTTCCATTCAGAGCTCTCCCATAACAAAGAATAAGCAACGAAATTATTGCAAGGAATGCCTCCACTCAATTTTTTTCTCTTTCTTGAAGCCCTCCACAATTTTTCCATATGATTTTGTTAGAAACAGCCTATTTGGGTCTTGATTACTAAAATGAGACATACAAAAGCAAAATATCCAGTTTTAAAAAGGATCTCCATAGGTGTCAGTGTTCCCCAGTAACGAGACTAATCCTGTTTACTCAATTTGTACACAAAAATAATGCATTATTTCCATTTAAACAAACACTGTAACATGATGAATATTAAATCACCCTCCAATGGAACTCAGACATCCAGATTATATTCCTAATGGCCTCCGACTCTGAATAATCCAAGCTGTGAGGCCTTTTTTTCCTCTGCTTTTTATTTAATTTTTCATAGTCTAATGATGCATTTTCCGTCTAAAGTGATTGAAGTAAGTCTTAAAACAACTTCAAAAGCAACAAATATAAACATAGAATGCAGATCCAGAAGGCACAAAAGGCCTGCACAGACAATTAAAGGAAGAGAAAAAATGCGTCACCTTTGCACACCTCTGTACAGGAAGGGAACTTTGCATAGCTGTAGACAGCTAGCTAGACATAAAAATGAGATTCAGAACACTACTGGAATCGAAGATACCTAGTTTATAGTTACACAAATATCTTAATGGTCAAACGCTCCCCATGTCTCTGCAATTTTTATGCAATAGAAAAAGCACAGCTACCTTATTTTGTAGGATAATACGATAAACTGTAAATCACTGATACTATGATAAAAGAACCTCACTAAACAGTTTCATGTAAAGTCATAAAGGTAATGTATAGCACAGCATTGACTAAGCGTACAACTTCGGGTTCTGCTCTAAGACCAGACAGCTCCAAGTCCTTTGATATGGTTGAGGAATTCTCCACATTTCACATTGACTAGCTCCTGAAGAGAAGGAGCACTGAGATGGAAACTTCTACAGTACAAAAACTTCTACAGTACAAATTCCAAGAGTGTACTAACAGGAATTCACATTTCTTCATTTTCTACTGTTTCCTGATATGATAGCCTCCTACATAACTTAGCTGTGTTTGCATTCACCTCCACATGAAAAATCAATAATGCTTTGCTTAGCCTTCTTGATCACTGGCCTTTTTTTTTTTTCAGCTAAGGAAAAGTATTTGCTTTCCTGCTTGCTATCACAAAATAAAAGATTATCTTGCATTTCCATGAGGGCTAGGAGAATGGCCCTTCTGTTTGTTTTAATTCACAGTATGAATGATATTTATTTCATATTCCACAAAGATCACTGTAGTACAGAATATTTACAGTCTTGTCTTATGAGAAAAGAAAAAAAGAAAAAGATGGAGGAAGGAAAAAAAGGAAAAACTGCAACTATGGCTTTACATTTAAATGCAACCTGGACTGCATCAATCAGATCTTTCCAATTCCCGAATGCTGAATTTTGCTACATTATATAGACACAAAAATTCAATAGTCTGTTTTTTACAAATATATTAATATATCACAAGCATATGAATACTGTGCAGGAACGCTAATAGCACATATTTATTGACAGCTACACAATATATAGAAAACCATTATAACCCTCAGGACCCTATAAAAATCAAATCCCATACCATATTTTTCCTCTAAAAAGATTTTAGTCATTTTACATTCATTGTGGTCCTCAAGATTAATCCCTTCTATGAAAACAATGACTAATAATGCTTTCTCTTCTCTAACATACTCAGTCACAATGCTTTTCAATGCAGAGTAGAAACAAAAAGAATCATTCAGAGTACATTCATTCACTGTTTATCATTGATCAGCAGAGAAAAGGAATAGTCCTGGCCAAAGAACTAGCACCAGCCTATGGAAAGTGTGCTGAAGAAAGTCAGCAAAGCCACAAAAAAACTTAACCATAAGAAAAAAAAAAAATAAAACACAGTATCTAAATACAAGAAGCGTGAGAAGGAGAAGGAATAGGATTTCTGTCTCTAGGAAGACATAAAGCACTGATAGAAAGCCACACCAAATCTTAATTGGGTAAAACAAAAAAGAAACCATTTCCACTCAGGAAGGAAACCAAAGAATTCCTGCTCAGAGTGGCATCAGAAATATTAGTAGGCAGGACTGGGCAAAGGCAATAAGGCAGCAGAGGAAATATGTTTCCTTGATTCCATACAATTACACACAAGCATATGCACATGAGTATATAAATATACATACACTCCTTTACCATTTGCCTTGAAAACCATACCTAAATATTTATGTTGGTGTGTATATATGAATTCTCTCCCTCCTTACCAGTTTCCATGAAAGACAATAGAGACTGGGAACTTATTCACCAAAGTTCATTGCGCATTGAGATATCCTAATATTTTTTCTCAGAATGTTACTGCCTGAAGCCCCACATACATCCTCCAGGACAGACTTCAATCCTTCTGCAGTTCAATTTCCAGCTATGCATTTATTGATGAATGGTTATATAAACATTCACTCTCTAGCAAATGTGAACTAAAGAGACTCCCTTCTGGAATTAGTTCCTTGGATTCCCTGTTCAAGTACACTAAATCATCCTTACATTTCTCCTTGCCATTTTCACATGCCTGAACAAACAGTTCAGCCTTATGCCATGGCTTGAAAAGTCAAGAGATTGAAACTATCATCAGTCAGGGAAAGAAAGTCCAAGAACTTCGGACCTTTTGCAGATGACATCTACAACTTTCAAAGGCCTCTCTGTTCAAAATGAATTAATTTGGACCCTCTGGTTCCAGGCTGTTGAACTTTGCACTTTCTTTACACAGTGTGTACTGCATTATGAAACATTTCTCTGTTTCAGAATATAAAGGAGAAAAAATAGAGTCACCAATAGCCACTAGTTTCCACAAAGTTGAGCCTGGAGTGTTCACTAAAATATTACAATGAGTTGAAAAAGAGAGAGTAAAGAACGCACAATGAGTGCTTTCAGGACTAGATAAATAATCACTTCCGATCAGATGACTGGCCTGAAAAACTGGTGGAAAACTGCTTCTAGTAAAGCCTTTGTTTTTTTCATGAGCATCCACTCAGATATATACTTTTGAAATCTTTTAATACAAACTGATTTTAAAAATAACTATTCTGAATAAAGAATTCAAACCTTCTGTTTTCAAAGTGTCACTCCACAGCTTTTTGAATTTGACAAAATACGTTTCAAACTATTTGAAAGGTCACAATCCTTTCCTTATCTTGCCTTGAATTTACAAGCAAGGTAAGTCACCTGAAACTGCCCAACCTATTTGTCAAAAGATCGCTGACTGGCTTCTAATACCACTGAACTTCCAGGTAGACTATGACAGCACTTATTCAGAATAAAGGCTTTATCATAACTTTAAGATCATTTGTATATCATATCAGGCCTTGCCCTGAAAGCATTTAGTGAATAGCTTTTATGGGAAACAATCTCTGTCCACTACTCTCACACCATGTTAGGAATTATGGGGGGGTTAGAGAGGGAGAAGCCTTACTTCTGCTACTGGCGTAGTTACTCCTATACCTTAAAAACAGAAGTACTAAAATTAATTTATAAGTAATAATTTGAAGTGAAATTGACTTTCTTTAATTACATTTAGTGTTATATACTGTGATGCATTACTAAATAAAAAAAATACTACCAAAAATGACAAAAAATCTATGCTTAATTTAAGTAGGCCAATTACTTTAAGTGCTGCTACAGTCAGAAAAGTGATTCAAGGATAAACACAGGAACACACAATGCCATTTCTTCAACAGCTTTCAGATCAAATTCAGTGTAAAATTCAAAAGTTCAATTTTTTTTTTTTCCTCTACACCATGTTATCACAAACTCCCAGTGGGACTCAAAGAACTTGGCTGATTTCTTTCTTTCCTGGCATTCTCTGCAGCAGCAGTGATGATTACATACTATGTTACAAGAAACACTCTTTTCATGGGGAAGTCTTCATTTTTTGCAAGTAGAAATTAAATATTTTATATTTGTCTGAAGTCTAGACATCCAGTATCCCTGGTTACACATGAATAACTAGGTAGTGCAGAATCTTTGTAGAATAAATGCTCAGAGGATTCTGTTCCTTACTGTGCTTAGGCTGAGTCTATCCCTCCCTTTATCATCTTACACAGCAGCACCAGTGGCAAAGATTATAGAACCATAAAATACAAGGTTGGAAAAGACCTCAAGGATCACCTGGTCCAACTTTTCCAGACAAAAGCACACTCTAGACAAGTTGGCCCAGCACCTTGTCCAGATGAATCTTAAATTATTTAACAGTGGGGAATCCACCACTTCTCTGGGGAGATTATTCCAGTGGTTGATTACTCTTTCTGGTAGTGTCAAACTTGCTGAACAGACATCTACCAACGCATGTGCAACTGATTCAACACTTCTTAAGCACTAGATTCCCTGTATTGGCATTAAACAAAGCATTCTCACTAGAAAATATTGTAGAGAAATGTGGTAGCCCTAGTGATGCAGAACTCATTGCCCGACAGCTGCAATAATGATGCAGAAAGCAGAAGATAACTTACATTACACAGACAAAATTGAGAGAAATATTAAAGACAATAAAGAAAGTAAACCAGGTAAAATGGAGCACCTCCCGTACGAAGATAGGCTGGGAAAGTTGGAGCTGTGCAGCCTGGAGAAAAGAAGGCTGTGTGGAGACCTCCTAGCAGCCTTCCAGTATCTGAAGGGGGGCTATAAGGATGCTGGGGAGGGACTCTTCATCAGGGACTGTAGTGACAGAACAAGGGGTAACGGGTTCAAACTTATATCTAACCTAAAATACTCCTGTTTAAGGAAGAAATTCTTTACTGTGAGTGTGGTGAGGCACTGGAATAGGTTGCCCAAGGAACCTGTGAATGCTCCATCCCTGGCAGTGCTCAAGGCCAGGTTGGACAGAGCCTTGAGCAACATGGTCTACTGTGAGACATTCCTGCCCATGGCAGGGGGCTTGGAACTAGATGATCTTAAGCTCCTTTCCAACCCTGTTTTGTGATTCTATGATGAAAGTAGCTTTTGTGCAAATGTTTTACTCCGCTTGTATTGTGACAGACAATGCTCCACATCACAACTAATTTGCAGTTACACATGGACTAGGTGAAAGCACGCATTTCTCAATTTTTGTTACCATATTCCTTTGCAAATTAAACAGTTGCAAGAGTAGTCACCTGTACAAATTGATCTTTACAAAGGAGACACTATTCCAGGATCGACAGCTAGTTATAAAACTATTGAGACCAGAATACCTGTAATTTCCAATCAAGTGTGAGGCCTTTGACAAGGTAGGACTCAAAACTGTCACCTAATTATTGTAGGAAATAAAATGTATGAAACTCAGCATATTGAAAAAACAAATCTTTCTACATAGCACAATTCAAAATTAATGTGGCATCAATTATCATAAAGAAAAAATCTCTAATCTTAAAAATAATTTATAAATGAATACATTGTGAGTTTGGCTTTTTTCCATGTACTTATAAAATTCCATAGATAGATTTAAAAGGTTCAATATTCTTTAAAAGTTTCTTCAGCAAAAATTTTTTATAACACTTTTCTTAACCAGATAACACTCACTTACTGACACCAAAAATTAAGAATAAAATATTACAGCTCCTTTTCACACATCTAGTTTCACTTTAACTGACAAAATGGAGTCATTAAAAAAGGCAAAAAAAAACAACAAAAAACAACCAACAAACCTGTCTTATGTTTTGTAATATGGGCATGTGCACATGTAAGTAGGAAACCAGAGAGACTCGATACAACTACAAAGTGCTTTTCAACAGAAAGATTAAACTAATGAAAATGCAGCTATTACATTTCTTTTCAAAAATATGACTTAGTATTCATCATTGTTTTCATTTTCACATCCAGCCTCCAAAACCTTCTGAAATCCTTCCTCTAACCATACACCTGTTTATTTACCTGCACTAGAAGCACACTTTCAACTGTTTATTACCCAACTCTATCTTACTGTGGGCAGCACCCACTGCTTTTATCTTATACTATCTTTAGAGCTTGGTAAGATTATTTACAAAACTTGTCATGCTACCAATTTTTGTGTCAGAAAATTTGATTACTGATGCTTCTACATCCAAGAGGTCAGCAAAATAAAACTTTACACTTCCCAGCAGACACTTACACACTGAAGCAATGTATGTAGAGGCACAAAAGATGCTCCTGTAGAGGAAAAAGCAATTCATAACACATCAGAACAGCTGAAGTGAAATCAATTAGGATGACACAAATGATGATTATTAGGATGACACAACAGATGTAATTTCTGTTGCAGGTTCTTTAACAGATTAGTAGACCTAGTTCCACAGAGCACCATCTGACAGCCATTGACAAACTTAGAATCAACTTGGTTTTTTCCCCAGAAAATTAATGTCAGATACCACAATTTATCATGGCATTTTTATAACGACATCTAAAGCAAAATAATGTATCTATCATGACCCTGGTCCCTTGAGCGCTTACTGTTATTGCCATATTCCTGACTGTGCCACTTAATTCTGCTGCCTAAAGAACTTCTACAGAAATTTCAAACACCAGTTCAGTCACATTGAGAGGAAAGTTTTACTTTCCATTTCACACATGGGAAAAGCAAGCATATACAGGGGCTAGAGAAGCTTCTCAAGATGGTATGGCATGGCAGGGACAGAAAGAGGGATAAGACTGTCTCACTCCGGCCTTGAGTCCATCAGCTCTACAACACATCAGCAAGACAGGAGACTTATCTATGACTTGAATTGCTATAGTGCCTAGTCATCATTTTCATATCAGGCAGCAGTCTCATCAGCAGAAAGCTCCTTTTATATATCAAGGGGAGTAAATTTCCACACATCATCTGAAATTATGCACAAACCATAACTGAGAGAAACAGAAAAAGAAGGGTTGAGTCATGAAGATGCAGTATGACATCAACGCTTATCTTTTCTTATACAAATACAGAACCATATGGTTATGTATCAACTGAACTTTCCCCCCGTACTGCTAAGTGCAATAGCATATAATCGAAAAGAGTTTGAACGTTGCAAATATCAAGTCTGAGGTCTTTGAAAGGTCACTTTTCCAGAACCAAGCTATTACTAATTCCTCGCAGTTATCTATTTCTTCACCACAAGTGACACAGTCTAAAAGCTGGTTTCACATTAGGTGGAACACCACAGGCTTTTACCCTGTTTCTACCATTTTCATTTAGCAATTGTTTTCTTTAAAACTTCAGCAACTTTCCTGCAAAACCTCTCCATTTCTGGTTGCAGAATTTGAGATACTTTACTGGAAAGGACCATATTCTTTCACTGAAGTTGTGCATACAGATTTCTTTCTGTAAAATACGTGTTAGGAGTGTAAAACAATTTTATCATAAGCATAATATTCATTGTCCCTGCCCATGGCAGGTGGGTTGGAACTAGATGATCTTTAAGGTCCCTTTCAACCCTAACTATTCTATGAATCAATGATTCAGGGGCTTGTTAGGCTGTTCAGTGACTCCTCCATATTTCTAATTGCTAAGTCTGTTACTATTCCTTAGTTTAGCCAGTGCAGTAATTATAATCCAAAAATGCATGTCTGATAAGGGACAAGTAATTCCTGAGGTGAACAATTTTCAGTTCTAGTATAACGCTGCATTACTATAAACATGGAACTTCTTTAAATTGTGCCATGTTTATTTTGTCTTTAAAAAACTTGACAGTATCCACAACGAGGACACCAAGGAATTGGCTGGTTTTTAAGAGATCAGCAGATGGAGAAATTAAAACATTACTCAAGGAAAGAGTATATTTTCCAGAGAAATATATCCAGACAGCAGGTAAAGAAAGACCATTTATTACCGCAAATCACAGAAGCCCAGTGCTGGAAACCCTCTGCAATCACAAACATGTATTCTTGAAATGGACTGCTTCTTCATGACTGGAAATGTGGAAGCATGGTTCTTTTGAAGCTAGATAACGAGGGCAATGGGCATGCCCTGGGAGCCAGGCTGCTGTTCTTGAGCTCAGCATGCAATCTCCTGGGAACTAGATTATTTATCCCTTCTTCATCAATGCCTGCCCAGAGTTGGCAAGGTTCAGTTGGTTTCATTACGGAAACTCCTCACACCAAACTCTTATGAAAAAAAAATCCTTATATTGGATTGGGTAT
Organism: Psittacula echo; assembly: GCF_963264785.1. Taxonomy (NCBI): domain Eukaryota; kingdom Metazoa; phylum Chordata; class Aves; order Psittaciformes; family Psittacidae; genus Psittacula; species Psittacula echo. Next base: position 51,935,128 of record NC_137743.1, read on the forward strand.
AAGATGGTTGTCACATCCAAGAGGAAGAAAGGAAACAGTACTTAGGCAGCTGCCATATACAATGCACTCTCAACTGGAAGGAACAGAACACCTGTGGCAATTTTCCATCCCCTTTTAGTCTTACTGATTTGGACTGAAGGTCAGTCCATGCTAAATGGAAAAGATAAATTTGATCATAAACTGACTTTACAGAGTATTTGAATTAAGGGTTTCAGGATTTGGTACTGAGATGTTAACTCTTTGCAGAAAAAGGCAAAGACACAGATGTACTGCTGGAATGGGTGATACCACAATTCAGTCACCAGGTTTGCTACCAAGGAAAATGGGTAACAGCAGTTTGTACATCGAACATCTGGCCTATTACCAGGGCTAGGATTCCCAGAGGTTGAAAGATCCCTAACTCAAACAGTTTTGGAATTTTAAAGCTACAAATCAGCAGGATGAAAACAACAGTAACTATAAAAAGAATGGTTGTAAAGCATCCATTCAAGACCTTTTTTTTTTTTTCAGTCTTGGAAATAACTCTTAGAATAATTTTAACTTTTTAAGCCCAATCCTCTGCTACTTAACAACTTTCTTAGAGCTACCAGAAGGCCACCAAAAGAATACCTACCACACAGCTTGTGGTTTTTGTTTCAAATCATTCACTGGTCAAGCATTACATAGGACAGTAATTACACGGCAGTTTATTTGCTGGGTTGCTAGGTTTTTGACTGTATAGATTTAGAAGTCATCAAGGCAGCCTTCTCATGTGTAAAATAATTCTATACAATTAAAGGATGCTACAGTTTCAGTTGATTTCCCACTTAAAATCACCCTCATCATGTTTGGTCCACCTGTTGAAGAAACAGCAAAATGACATCTCTAGCAACTGAGAACAGAAAGCTGCACCCAAGACTTTCAGAACTCATCCAAGCTTCAGAGTCTTGGCACAGCCTTTTAGGTTTTTTTGTTTGGTTAGTTGGGTTTTGTTGTGGAGTTTTTTGCTTGTTTATTTTTTAACCAGGAGTATCCCAACCTCAAAACCAAAGATGTTATTTCTCTCTGATTCACCATTGAAAATCTGTCATTATAAGAGATGAATGCAAATATGTATCTTTTGCAATTGTGGAAGAGTAGGTATAAGATCCAAACTACATGCACAGATACACATAGGATTATTTTTCCAACTGCAATTTAACCTAGTCTCCTTTCTTTGTATTCTGCTCTTAGTAAGTCACCAACACCAAAAGCTACTCATCACATTTTAAACTAAAAGTGTCTGCAGGGTCTTAAAATATACTGTAGAAAATTTATTTTCCCCATTACATCTGTTTACCCTACATCTATCATAGATCCTACGCCCTAAGATGAGAGTCCTGAAAATACCACAGAATTACATCTATGGAACAGTGTTCATATCAGTTGAGCTGGTGGAAGGGGTGAAATGAAAGTAAAATTATCCGCACAATTCCCTTTCACTCTAAGAGCTTGGCACAATGAAAGATTTTTTCCATTCATTCTTTACACCCATCATAATTTGCTTGAGCAGAGACTCCTTCTCCTCAAGTTTCATCCCAAAGTAAAATTTTTGCTGAAGGAAATGCCTTAGATATAGGGAAAATACTAACTCTACCTTTGGTTTAATGCCAGGAAGTATATCACTGTGAAATTTAGCCCAAATGGAGAACAGTGTGAGGAAGCATGTGCAAAAAGAAACTCTAAATAGTTATTATGAAAATTAATTTTTAAAGAGAATGGTACTCAGCTTTGATAGAAAGTGTTTTCTGGGAATGGGTAGAGGCCATGTTGAACTTCCTTGCACAGCTGTGACCCCTGCCAATCAATGTCAACACTTCATTAATATTTTACTGAAAAAATGTGAGATGATTCAAACTTCAGCTGTCTTGGTAGGTGTTGCTAAGCAACTTTGCTGCTTGTCTGAGAACTAGTTTTCACAGCAACTTTCCTTCAATCCAAAGACCTGCATTCACTTGAAACACTTTCCCCTTTGTCAGTGAAGAACCCAGAAAGTTATATTCCACCTCTTCCATTATATTTTCCTCCCCGTCTCACAGTTAAGAAGAAACCAATTTAACAGCATCTGAAATTCTCCACTTTACTTACCATAATCACTGTCATAAAATACTATGAATTTCTGCCACCGCAGCTCAGTGACCAGTTTCAGCATAACATCATTGAGGCGGACTGGTGGTCGGGCAGCCAGCGTGTACTCCTCCTCCTCCAGGCTGGGGTTTAGGTGGCAGGCTGTGCGTGGGGAGCCTCCTGTGTTGCGCTGTACAAAAAGGTGTGGAATGTGCATGGCATCTGTCAGGGACTGCAGGGCATTGGCTGAGGCACAACCAGTGGACGTCACTAAGGCTAAAATCCCCAGAGTCATCAGGTCACAGGCTGGAGAAGACAAGAAATAAAGCAGGGTTAGAACAAGCTCAACAATTTCTTCTTACAAACTTAGATGCTAAGAAGGGAACAAGACAGGCAATTAGCACAGAGCTGAAATTATTTCTATCACAGTATCAGCTGAAGCCTTTCAGAGTTAGGTCCTCTACCTTTACAGAAGGAGACAGTATCTGCAATCTGTATTGATAAGACAGAGGACAAATAACATTACTGCTGTCATTCCTTGAGACAGGAGCCAATGTGGACAGACATTATGGCCCTTGCTTCAGGCCATTCCTCAGGGAAACAGGAACTGAACTTCTGTCTTTTAAAACCCACTTCACTGTTTCTACTTCTTAATCTTTCTTGTGCACACTGGATTAAGACTTTGGACAATAAAAAGCAACTTCTTTTATTTCAAGGCTTTGTCTTACACAATAGAGTTTTGAAGGATTTTTTTAATTGACGAAAAAACATTCACTGTGCATCTCAGAGTAATGGAGAAACAACAAAGGTACTTGTTAGAACAAAGGCAACTCATGAATGACTAAACAATTATTAACAACACTGTCGTTGTCTTCAAAAAGATCTAGAAAAGCATGTACTATTTAAAAATACAGCATATACATTTGAGCCCTTTTTTTTTTTTTTTGAGAAGGAAGTGTTGAGTTTGAAACAGAACTCTCAGGACTCCTCAAAGTAAGACAAGCTAATATTCAGCTGGGGCTGGAAAACCTTTCCAGCCAAGGCTGCCAGCTATAATTCAGCAGCTATTTAGTCAGTGGTGGTGACTGTTGATTCCTGTTTTCACTAGCCCTCTTGAATGAACAGCAGCAAATTTGGCCCCTGGGAGCTCAGCACAGTGATCACTCATAAGTTAGCACTGCAGCAGCCCTGAGGGTCCCCCAGAAGCATTTGGCACTTCCTACTCCTCTCTTTCTTTGAAGAGAGAGGAGAGTAAGTTCAAGGTTTCAGTAGCTGTTTCAGCCCCTAAGCACACCAGCAGGTGCACAGCTTGCCCAAAGGAAGAGAGCCACTCTACTTCCCCAGGACAGAGGCCCACCCGAATAAAGCCAGGCAGAAGATCTGGAGATGCTTCTGTCCCAGACAGAAGGTCTGGAGATGCTCCACAATCCTCCTGAAGTTTAATTGAGCTTGCTAACAGTGGATAAACAAAATAACAGTGCATAATTCAGAGCCACTCCAGAACATGCAGAATAGCTGAGGGCTGGAAATACATTTTCCAGATGGAGACAGAAAGCTGCTTGCATTGGTGCTTCTCCCATGTCGGCATGCAAGACAGCAGGCTGCCCATGCACGACATGTGCTGTGTGACTGCAGGGGCCCATAACAGTTCCAGTAATGCAGGAAAGAGGTGCTGCCACCCTGTTACTGACTTGCTGGTCTCCAGTGGAAATGGACTAAGCAGAAAAGTAGAAAAACAAACACAAATTGAAAAGATTTGGTTTTCCTTCTCTAAACAGTGTATCTCCACTTTCAGAGGCCAAAAATTCAAAGGAACAGGATGGGTTATGAATAAATAATATATATTTTATTATCCTTTCCAACCCTAACTATTCTATGATTCTATATAATTAATAGTACTTAACAGTTAATTATCAATTAATTTTAATTACATAAAGCCACCATAATTAAATACATTAAATTGCTTCTAATGCAGCCAATGAACTACTTCACCAAATAACTTCTTAAACCACACAGAAAATAAATATATTTTGCTTTGATATGGGATAACAGAAAGAAAATGTTTGATCTTCTCTATGCATAGAACATTCAACATGTATCCTAATGCAACAGAGGAAGATGAAGTACTTTTAGAATTATTTCCTTGATGGTCCTTACAATAAACATATGTCAGTTGCATTATCTAAATTTACTCTGTGTTGATTATAGATATATGAAATTGTTCTTTGTTTTTCCTGAGAGCTGACCTGATTTAACAGCAGGGAGGCATTGCATTTGCCAAATGGGAGACCCAGGTTCAGGAACAGATTTGATTTCCCAGGCTTCTTGCCAGAGAAAACTGAACATGTCATACAGGTAATTTATTTAGACACAGTAGGGGAGGGAACAGAGAAGTGGGAACAGAGAGAGAGAACAGCAGAGTTGAGCTATAAGCCCCTGCAGAGATCACCAACCAGTGAGCTTTGCTGTCACCGAGGGCAAGAGAAGCAAGCCACATGGGTCTATAGAAGGAATAATTTACTTGCAAAGCAGACATAAGGAGAGAAAAAGCAAAACCCTTTCTGATTGGAGGCTGCATTCAGAGAGTCACTTATTTGTGGAATACAGATCTGATCACCAGTTGTGTAACAAGAGAGAACTGCATTCAGCAGTTGAAACTAATCAAAAGCTCCTTGTTTATTAGCAGCAAAATGACCAGAGGTTTGACAGACCACAGCAAATAGGCACCCCTTATCTCCCAGCACAGCCCAACCAAACATGGATGAAATATCTCAGGAAAGACTGTTCTGGTTGAGGCATTTTTGCAGTGTTTTGTAGCTTTTGTCCATGGGTTACAATGAAGAATTAGTCAACCCACTTCTACATCCTGGTATTTTGTAGATTGATTATGTTCTGCCTGCAAGCATATGCTACACAGTAAACATTATCTCCTCGCGCCTTTCTGGTTTGAGATAACATAGTAAGCAGTAAAAAACTAATATGACTAAGCAAAAAAGGTTTCATATTTTCTGAATTGCTTTTTTTAGTTAAATTACAGAATATGAAACAGAATACGTCATATTTCTAATACAATTCTTCCACTACATAAAAATACAGTGGATTCCCAGAAGTTCAACCTCTCCACATGTACTACACTGAAGGGTGCGGATAAGCTTTTAGAACATAAAGAACAACAGTACTACTTTCTAAATTAGTTACACAGACGCGAACAGCTACGTAACAAACTCCAATCTGTTAAAAAGTCAGTAACTCTTATGACATCTTTTAATTTCTTAGAAAGAGAATGTTCAAGCATTATACAATCCCAGAAGAAAAATCCAGTGACAAATTTTTTAGGATTACCCCCTCATGTCTGTACTTTCTTGCATACAGAACTTTGACATGAGAAAATATGTGTAATTTTCTGCTTTATTTCATACTGGCTATGCATTTTAAGCAACTATCAAGCACCCCTGCCTATGTGAATAATTCTGTATGTTAGTTGCAGCTTCATAAGCACTCAAAAGAACCTTCAATTTCTGCACGTTAATTTAGCCCCCATCTTGATTTCCTTAAAATTGAAATACACAGATTTTAAGTGTCTTGGTCCATGTCAACATAAGTGAAAGCAGAATCAAAGCACCTTGAGATCTTTAGTGATCATTAATTACTATAGTTGTAGTTATAAAAATTTCACATTGTTAGAACTAAGCTTCTTTCATATTTATTTGACCTGGAGATATATTTACATAGACAAGTTTCAAGAAACAAAGTTTTTGAAGTATTTGTTCTTCCTTATATCCAATCTAATCTTCCCCTGTTTAAGTTTTAACCCTTTACCCCTTGTTCTGTCACTACAGTCTCTAATGAAGGGTCCCTCCCCAGCATCCTTATAGGCCCCCTTCAGATACCAGAAGGCTGCTATGAGGTCTCCACGCAGCCTTCTCTTCTCCAGGTTGAACAGCCCCAACTTTCTCAGCCTGTCTTCATGCGGGAGGTGCTCCAGCCCCCCGATCATCCTCGTGGCCCTCCTCTGGACTTGTTCCCACAGTTTCATGTCCTTTTATGTTGAGGACACCAGAACTGCACACAATACTCCAAGTGAGGTCTCACGAGAGCAGAGTAGAGGGGCAGGATCACCTCCTTCGACCTGCTGGTCATGCTCCTTTTGATGTAGCCCAGGATACGGTTGCTTTCTGGGCTGCGAGCACACACTGAAGCCGGCTCATGTTGAGTTTCTCATTGACCAACACCCCCAAGTCCTTCTCTGCAGGACTGCTCTGAATCTCTCCTCTGTCCAACCTGTAGCTGTGCCTGGGATTTCTCTGACCCAGGTGTAGGACCTCGCACTTGTCATGGTTAAACTTCATAAGGTTGGCATCAGCCCACCTCACAAGCGTGTCAAGGTCCCTCTGGAAGGCATTCTTTCCCTGATTTTCATGTTTGTCTTACTTGACTGTTACAACATAGAACACACACTAAAACTTTTCTCTCACTCTGTGACCCACATCTCTAACTGTAGCCATGTCACATTAAGACCAGACTTAAGCCTGGAAGAGCAGCTATTATTTTTCAGACTGCACCTTACCCATATGACCCTTTTAATCAGTGGACCTCCTCATGGCACACGAGATGATGCAAGAATTCTGCTTTGCTACAGTTATGTTTAAGGTCTTGCTTTTCTACCATTGCCTCATGTATTGCCATCCTATTTCTGAAGACAGGTGTAGATGGCAAAGGCCTGATTTGGCACTATCTTCATAGGGATATTTACATTGTTCAGATCTCTCTAATTAAATCCCTCTCACTCCAAACTGCAGGGAATCAAAATACTCCAAAAGAAACTTGTTATCTTACCCCTAGCAGTGTGACAACACGACCGTCTTTTAGTCTCCCTTTCAGTGGCTTCCTATTATTCAGAAAAGGGCAGAAACTTATTCCTTTGTTTCCACAATTATCAACAGACCAGCTGCCACTGCAATTTCAGATTAACAATATATCCAACTACTGGCATTCACACTGCCTCTTCAAACTTCAAAGCCCTTCTGTCTCTCACTCCTCTGTAGCACTATAGCTGGTCCTACCCACTTTGGACACCATCTGATTACATTTGATAAGTCCTCTGCAAATTGTTTATTTTTACCTTTTTTTCTTCTTTTTCATTTTGACTAACCTTTAGGAGGTCTTTAAAGCACTGTAAATGGAGAATCATCCTAATCACAAATAACTTGAATTTTTAAAAATGTCACTGTTTGAAAATTGAGAGATTGTTGCCTTTTTGCTCAGAAAGATTTTCAAAAGAAGGAAGAGAACTGCAGATCTGGCAAGAGAATGGAAATCCAGCCATACTGCATATAGCTGATATTTCTGGTGTAGTACTCTGCAATGAAATTATTAACAAAGTTGGCACTCAAATGTTTGTAATTAGGTTTCAAAGCTATCATCCTGCTGAGATAAGATGAGGGACTTTATGCTTGCCTTACTATCATTGTCTCAGTCAATCTAGCAGAAAACTAATTTTTCACATTGTTTATCTTTGAAACCCAGCAGGGAAAAATCATTTTATCATTAAAACATCAAATTCCAGAGAAAGTAGCAAGTTCAGGGGGCAAGAAGGTGGAATGGGATCTATTTTGGGAACCTAAATCCCAGTACTGCATGAGATTATCAAGGCCAGTAATTTATTCTGCTGAAAGTGCATAGTTAGCAAATCTACTAACTGCCCTAACAAACAAGCAGAATATCATGCACTGTACACAAACACACACAGAAGAAACTAGCTATTGTATTATTTATGTGTACAAAATTTAATCAGCAATTTTGTTCATTAGCCAGTTTATATATAAACAGATACACAGAGAAGTTTTGGATCAAACTCTAGAATAGCAAAGAGTTAAGAGATAAAAATGTAACAGTTCAGAAAGCTGATAAACTGTATCTTTAATCAAGATGTAAGGTCTGTGGGAAACATAATTCATAGAGGTATTCTTAAATTAAGTGGAAAAATTCCTTCTGGAAGTTTTGTCTGGAGCACTGAGATGAGATAGAAAGGATGATGATACAAGGAAGAAAACTGCAGTGCACCAAGCAGTATTTGGAAATCAAGAGGATGGTGATACAATTCCTTCAGCTTAAACCAAAGTAACACAAACCAGAGAAGTGAACATTTTCACACATATCTAAACAAAACCTGAATGTTTCTACTGTAGTACACAGGAAACCTCTACGAACTTGGAGCAGAAACCTATAGGTAATTCAGTCACATAGAAAAATAGCAAAAGCCTATTAGCTATCAACATTTTAATTCTCTTTAAGCCTTAAAAGGCCTTTAAAATTTAAGTGGTTTTCTGCAAAACCAGTCTATCAGGCAGACAAAATTATCAAATACTTTTGTTAATATCACTGACAATGCTCCTATTAAAAATATTCATATATAGAAAGATTCACTCCTACTACTGGTGAATTAAGAACATCAAGCTTAGTCATCTAAGCACTTGCTCAAACTGATGCTTCACTAAATGGGGTTTCCCAAAGAATACGTTTTTTCTTACTTTGCATTTCATGATGTTTGCTTACTCTTCAGCTACTTTTATTAACAGAGAAAGGCTATTCACAATGAATTTGCATCATAGGTATGTAATGTGCTATGCAATTGCCCTTCTTTTGGATACTCAGCAATAAATATATTTTTCTGTGTTCCCTTTCTGTAGGCTTTTACTTACCTTTATGTTCTGTACTTAGACTATTATTCTTCAAATAACTAATTTATTATTTTATTATGAAAACCCTACATAAAGCTATAGATACTTGTCACAGAGTAACTTTTAATGAAGAGAAAAGATAACAAATATAGACAACAAAAATCTTTAATGTAGCACTTTTATTGCTCTATCACCTTACATGCAGTGAAGATGAATATTTCTTACTCCATTACACAAACCTTCAATGAAAACAAAATGCATCTTAAAACAGGAAAGCAAATTCACAATTAGTCCACTGTGGTTTTATGCAAAAATCAAACCAACCAAAACCCCTAACTACTCCAATTTAGAAGTGTATGGTTTTGGGATATAACAATTGAGAACGTTAAGTAGTTCCTCCCTTTCATTTCAACAGCTTCTCTTCTGTATCTGGGACCAGGATACAGGCATTCTCAGATCCCAGAGACCTTGATATGATTGTTTTGGAAGCCACAGGAGTCTGACATAGCCTTACCATAGCTCCTGATGGCAACTGTGTTCCCCCACTTGCTAGCATTCAGAACCCAAATCTGATGCCAAGTCTTCTGCCAGAGATGAAAATTTCAAATCATGAAAGTATTCCCCATATATAATAATGCACTGTGAGAAGAGCCTTGGAGAGCACCCGTGACCAGCCTCGCCTTCAAAATACAAACACATCCACTGATTAACAGTACAGAAACTCTTGTAATAAATAAATAAATAACCAGTTTGAGAACCAAAAAGGACAGAACAAGCCTGGAGTTTGTCAGATAGAAAACATTCTTGTGCGACTTCACAGAAACACAATATAAACCTAATACAAAAGAACCATGATCTCAACAGAAAGGCAAAGCAGTGCCAAAGATAAAAAAAAAATATATATATATAAGCCAACCTGCAGCAGGATCATTAGCACATACACATAGGGAAGACACTGCCCACAAGGCACACGCTACCACTAATTCCATGTAAACTAGAAAAGCACATTGATGATTTGTGTCAGGCTCTTTTTTCTGACTGCAACTATGGTGGAAACATAATGTTTGCCAGTAATGGAATTGTCACTGTGAGCCCTCCATGGGTGCTTTTTTGTCTACTTATGTGTCCTGATAATTACCAACCAAAAACATTACACTAAATTATTATTTTATTGTCTTAAAAACCTGAATAATTACCATTTATCCTGCTTCTGAATTCTTTCTCCATCTTTCATTATCTCTTTTTTTTCTTACAAAACACAAGATTCTATTATCTTAGGGGTTTTTTTCTTAGAAACTGAACCTTAGCAACTGAAATAATACTGGCAAGTCATTTTTTAAACACACTCTCTTTTTTTTTTAGAAAAACTCATATATTATATGGGTAAAATCCTATAGCAAGATTCTTCAGTCTCCAACTTAAGTAAAATTCTCAGTAGGTTAGCTTAATTTGTGATCCAAAAACTAGATACACATCACCACTTACATTTTCTAAGATAATGATGGTTATTTCAGTTGGCCATCAGTTATGAGGAAAAGATTCCAGAAAACTGGTACATACATTCAAGAAAAACCATATGTACATACGTTAGTGTGCATATGTAAGTGTACATGCAATCACTGTATCAGAATATCCCTGGCAAAGCAGCATCTGAAAACACCTCAAAAACTAAAAAAAGCATAAGATCTTGAAATGTTTGCAAATAAATTTTCAGAAGATCCTCCCCCCCCTTCTTGGGCTGCCTTTGTATGGTTTTTACAGCATTCAGAAGCCTAAGCTAAACAAGGAGGAGGAATAAAGGAAGGAACAAAAAATGAATGGGTTTTAATATGTGATTTTCCTTTTTTTTTTTTTTCCTCCAGAAAGATGCAATTACTTGCAGAACAGAAGCACACTGGTGATATTTCTCCTTCCTTGTGCTGCTTTGCCCACACTGCCTGTTAACCTCTTTTGGAGTCAGAAGCTGGCTCTCTCCTGTGTGTCACTCCTGCGTGTTCAGAGCTCTAAAGGTGCACGTCACTACTGCTCGTTGACACTAGCTGCATAGGAGAAGCAGTATTTAGATCTTCCAACTTGTTTTCAACTATATGCTTTACTACCTGATGTTTACTACCTGATACCTTGAGGGCCAATTCTAAGCATGTGCAACTGTCAGAGGTCCCCTGATACTACTAGAACTGTTCTTTACCTCTAAATACCTATGCCTCGATTCCTTCGTTAACCCCTTGGTTCAGCATTTTCAGTAAGCTGTCACTGTTGGCTTGCACACACACAGACAGATCACCTAGTCTTGGTGTGAAGGCTGCAAAACATTCTTATTTTATAGGACCTATAGTGAACAACCACAATTGCCTAAAATCTTTCTCTAGAATGCATACTGACTGCCACTATTGGAGGTTTAAAGCAAAGCAAAAAACACATTTCTGTGCATAACAATGTTCTTTGTGTCAGTATCAACCCACTAAACCAGCAGCTGCCATCCTTGAAAAACTAACCAGGAAGAGGAGCAAGTTAAAACTCTTCTGTTCAAGCTTATGCAGATGAAGAAATGGTAAGCAACACACCATAGAGAAGGAAAACAGCTATCAACATTAGATATGGAGCTTTCACATAATGTATGGGAGCACGTTCATAGCTCTCTTCAGTCTTTAATTGTGTAAAATAAAACATGAAAGTCCTCTCACACCAAGTGCAGAGGTAAAACTGCTCTACTATCAAAGCAGTTTAGTTTCCATACAACTGAGTGATGCCATCAAGTGGTTAACAAATGCACCAGCTGTTTTCCAAGTGAAGTTTTGGGGTTAATTTTCATTGAACACACCACTTTGTGTAAAACAGCTACCACCATTAAATCAGTAACAGGCATACTCCACTGATAAAAGTGCATTAATTGAGAGCACTAGTAACAGATAAGAGATGGCCTTATTTTTACAAAAGACAGATCTAATACCGTTCTCTAGCTCCTCCAAAGAATGTAAACAGCCTCTGACAACAGAAACAGCTTCATAGCTAATAATCTGCTTTACAGCTGATATTAGCTGATATTAGCTGATATTAGCTGATTTTGCTATGGGCTTTGCTATTGGGTAGATTTGGAAGACCAAACCAAGAAAGACTGCATAACGTATGTATTAAAAACATGATTTAAACAGTTTTTAAACAACAATTTAGCCATGTGAGCAGTTAAAGATGTGAAACATCACTGAATTTAAACATGTTCTGCTTTTTCTGAATTAATAATAATAATAATAACCCTTAAGGCAGCTAAATAGGACCTTGACAACACAGAAATTCTCCAGAATAACAGTACTTCTGTTTTCTCAACAAAAAATAATTCCATTAGTAATGGTTTTCTCCTGGAATTATAGCTTGACATGATGTTTAAAAATGTGAAGAAGCACTTCTGGTAATTTTTAATAGAGTATGTTTTTACAGAGATACACATTAATGACAATGGCATCAGTACTGTTTTAAGGCAGTAGATGGAACTGAATCAGCTTTGACTTTTTTTATCTTTTCCCCCTCCAACACTAGTTCTGCAGTAGAATTAACTGCAAGCCATCTCAATTATTCAAGGGACATAAGCAACAGCTTATTTTATTTCCATTCTTAGCAAGTTATTCAGTAATTAAGTTTTCTTTTGCCCTTCCATACAGAACAAACTGTACTTTCTCACCCTCTGCTTCTTTCACCTGTGCTTTATTATCAATCATAATGACACAGAAATAATTTTTTTCATACCTTCATTAGCATTCTGCAGGGATGCTCAACTTTGCGAACTCTTTTGGGCCTAGCTTACAAGTAAACAGTGTTATTTTAACATCACCATGGCTCAGGCTCAGCTCCAGCACACACAAAAGGAAAACACTCTCCTACCATTTACAAAAAGCAGTAAAATGTATCAACTCCAGACAAGCTGATAAAACTTCCTACTTCTTTGGTACTGAGAAACTCACTTGGATTCAGAGCAGTACTGACAAGCAAGGAACGTGTTAGCCCTGCTTGCCTGTCTAATTAGCAGCAATGATACATATGCACAAAAACTGACAATAGAAATTTCAAGCAGGTGTGATCTCCCCTCCTGGAATTGTTCTCTGTATCATGCCTTATGCTGGAAGCAGGAGAATGAACGTCAGCCTAAGAATCATGACACTTCTTCTGAACTACAAGATATTTCTGTATTCTGTTGTTTCCCCAGCACATTAGGAGCACGTGTCACTCACTGCACACTCCTACTCACCTAGAAGTTTTACGCAAACCAAAATACTGACACATTATCTCTTTTCCATAACCAACTTGCCATTATGCCTCAGTAGAACACCTATTTGAAAACACCAAATTCAAACAACTGCAAACACCACTCCAAAGCAGCATTTCACATCCTCTGACTTAAACTTTAAGCAGGAGACTTGAAAGACAGCATATGGGATATATATAATACTATCAGGGCTTCTATGTTATGAGAAGCCAAGTGTTATGAGACTCAAGGTAAATTCACAAAAGCCCTAAAACTCATCCTTATGGTCCCATCTATGATTTCCCCCTTCCAACAGCTGTTACTTCTAGCCGTGGACAGTAATACTATGTAAGGCAGATCAGACATCAGAAATCAGTTCATATAGCTGGGGAAGCACACCCATGGTGAAGGAGCCAGTTTATCCAAACAACATTCATTTGTTTATGCCAACTGCTGAAAGACTTGTAGTGTTTATGAATCTAGCTGTGACTCAGTACATATTTATAGCATATATTTATTGACAAGTTTTAGGGGTCAACCTAGTGAAAGATCTCTGCAGTGTTTCAAGTACTTGCAATTGCATTCAAGGATTATGCAAATATCCCAAGCCTACCAACAATCTAAAACTGCTATTTCATTTTCTGAAATCTACTTCAAAAGGAACACTTTCTTCTTTCCTCACCCATGAAAACATAATGGATGCCAAAATTAATTTTGTTCAATACTAAGAAAAAGATCCAGTCCTCACTCGGCATCAGTATTCCTTACATAAAAACCACTTTGCTTACAGATCTCAAATCCCCATGACCATTCAGTGCTACAAAATGGGTAGCATTAAAATATTGCAAATCTGCATTCTCCAGTTTTACTTTTAGCAGTTGCTCTAGTGTAAGTTCAGACACCACACATAACTTCTGTAACACTTAATAAAGCTACTACAAATTATTGGAGTCTTACTCTGAATTTCTCTCTCCCCTTCAGCTCTGCATGAGCCCAATCAGGGAAAAACTTCAAAACCCACAAATTTTCAAGAGTTCCCATTTGAATGTATGGAATTAGCGATTTGTTCAAATGTGTTTAACACCTGATAGTTCCTACTGTGAACCTTAGGTCAGATTTCCATGAAGTCTTAATATTTATGCATTTCTTACCTAGAGGCTGCTTGAAGACCAAGCCTGTTCATTTTATGCTTAAATGAAATCTGACCTCTTGAAAGTTGCCCCTATTCTGAACTACACTTTTTTATATACATATACCTTTGTACATTTGGTTGTTGTTTTTTTTTTAACCATCACAACCTTCATCTCTGTGGTTTAACAGGTGTTACACTGTGGATAACCAGGTTTACCTTATACCAACACAGATGCAGAATATTTCTTTACTCTCCTATTATAAAAATTGTTTAAAAAATTTTCCTAATTACACCTTGCACCTAAGGTTTCTCTATACAAGAAAATCAGTCTAAAGAAGACACCAATGTGAAAACTAACGTTATCCTGGAGTGCTACAGTAACTTCATATATATATATTTATTTTTAGTACAAGATTTTTACTTTTCCATTGTTCAGATAGTTACTGGGTTCTACGAAATCACAGAATTATTTTTTTTTTTTAAGCACCCGTATCATAGCTGTGAAGGAATCTGTTACTGTAATTCAAGTTTCAGTGAGCTATTCAAAGCAAAATTTACTTTTTTTATATATGTATATAAGCCTCAAAATTACTTGCTGAAGTGCCAGGTATATTAAATCTATACGGAAAAAGTCAGCTTTATACAGTACTTCATTGAACAAAAATGAATATGTACTAGTATTTTATTCCACTGATCTCCTATTCTGCCTTAAATGGTATCTATTACTGATTAGCCCATCTAAACCTCACTTTGAGCTTTCTGTCCTCTGCATTTCTTCCTTCTTCACCTTCATTACAATTACACAAAATACATCTTAAAATGGTGTTTCTACAGATAAAATACTGTGCTAAGAATTAAAATGCTTTATTAATAAAAGGATGACAATTGATGCCACTATTAAAGTATTATATTTTCAAAGACCTGTAATTAATTGTAATGCTTACACATTTTATTGAATAATTTCAGGCAAATAAGATATTAAGTTTTATAAACTTGATATGAAACTAATCATTAAATTAGATTATAAAACAAGACCTATAGACCACACGATGGAAGAGAGCTAAAAAAATATTTCACCAGTAACCAAGCCTAAACTGGCTAATCCAGAAGAAACCACATACAAAGGATCTTCTGTTAAAATCCTTGACCTTCCATTGAAAGATACCATTTCACTTAAAGTGTCTTCTCTCAGCTGTTACACAATTCCTCCAACTTCATCTAATTTCATTAAGTACATACCAGAAAAATATCAAAGATAATAAAGGATAACTTGAGCCCCACAACATTATCTATACATTAATATGTTACTTCAGTCCTGATTAGGTGCTGCTTAGGCTATGTTACTAACTGGACATTATGTTTGTCTATAAAACCTCCAGGTAACTTTCTTAGTCACAGGCTAAAACAAAAATAATTTTGTTCCTATTCTCCTGACACAGGATGTGAATGAATCGAAGGAAGCCGAAGAGAGCTACCCATATGCTGTGTGGTCAGAGGAACTGATCCTGAGGAACAGTTACTAAGGCATTATCACATGTAACAGGACAAGTAACGCCTAAGGAAATCCAGTATCGCATCTTCCTAAATCTGTTTCTATAGGGCATTGTAACACCAGTAACCATTACTTGTGTGGAGAGTTAAACACAGATTGAACAAAAATGCTTAAACTGACAAGACAGACCTCATACCCAAGAAACTAGAACCAAGTTCCAACCTGGGCTTGCAGAGATAATGGTTTATGAAAATGAAAAGATGCATTCCAAATACAGAAGCAGAAGGAGCAGGTCAGTGAAGGATCCTCCTTTCAAATAACAATTAACTTTTTGCCAGTTACAAAATAATAAATGACTTATTAGAAAAGTTATTTTCTAATCAGAACTACCAGTACCAATGAGAAATTTTGTTTGTTTATTCATCACGAGCTTCTCACTAAGCGCTTTTACTGCATCCCTCAGTGTACATTCATTATTAGGTCGCACATATTTCCTGAGAATACATATTATAGTCACATGCTCAAGTCACATTAGCCAAGTAAAAAAATTTAGAAGCCAAATGTTAGAAAGTCACACCAGCTACAGCCTTCTTGTGATTCCCACACTGTCTCAAGCATTAGAGAATTTTACTGAGAGAGCAGCACTCAAATTATAAGACCACTAAAAATCAAGTTACAACAGGGCACCATAAACAACACATCAGCTTTAGAGCCTAGACATACTGACAATTACTATGTTATATTCCCAGCAGGGCTAAGCTTGTTGATTTTGTTTGTTTGTTTCAGTTATCATTGCACGATTGTTATACTTGCTCTGATATTTTTTATTTTATTGTACATCATATTTATAAAATCACTGTCTCATTCAGAACACATACGATATACAGCAGCCAAATTGTCACATTCTCTGTACCTTTTATTCTTCCCTAATAATCACTGAGTTGTTTTAATAAAATATCTTGACTGTAAGATGGAAGGATGAAGGGAATCAATGCTCAGGACTTTAACCTCTAGAATCTCATTTCTGATTTCTAATAACCTACACCGTTGGCACTGTGGGCTTTTAATGTTTCCCAAATCTCTCCAAGAAGTGAGGCATTATCTTCTGAGGTTAGCTCTCCAGACACATCATGAAGATGCAATTTATGAGATCTCCAACATTGTAGCCTGGTTCTGCAGACTCAATGGTTACTATTAACTCTTCAACAGTCCCATTTTATTTATAATAGGTCTTTCTCAAAGATCCAATTTCGTGAGCACTAGATTGGGATATAATTTTTCATTCAAGGATCATTAACAGTCAAAAAAAATACCACAGCTTTTGAAGAAGTCGCAAACACAAGAAATTGAAAATGCTAACACACTTAGCTTCCAGCCTTAATTTGATTTGGTTTTTATAAAATGTTGGGGTTTGTATCATAACCATATCCAACCTTTGTTTCAAGAGCCCTCCACAGTCACAGGTGTTCATGGATCTTTCCATTGCTACTTCTGTATTACTACTAAAAAATTCTTTCAAAAATAAGAGACAAGAGGAAGGGATAATACCCATTTTTAAATCGGACTTTCAGCTGCTGTATAACTTTTTACAAAGTTCATGACCTTGGAAAGACATCACACACATTGTAAGTAAGCCAGTTCTGAAGAAACTTTCAAAATAAAATGATTCACACATAACATTTTTCATATGAACTTAATAGCACAGCAGATGCAGTTTCCCCATGAGGTAAATCATTCACCACTACAGGACTCCCACACGTTCAGGGAAGATCTACAGTTTGGTTTTCCCCTTTCTTTTTTCTCTCACCAGGTATGTTAAGGGTTTGCATTGATTAACGCAGCCAGAAAATTCTTTTTCTCTCTGGTAGCAAAAATGGTACATTCAAGACTCTTCTCATCACCAATCTGAATTACCATGATAGGCTTGCACATTAGCAGTTATCTAAATCCTTCTAATATTGTTGTCCCTTTCAACCTTTGTCACAGCTCACTTCTCTCAAATTATGTTTTAAAGCTAGGACTAGGACAACTGAAGTTTTAGCTAGGTCTAACTAGTGTCTTGTCTTAGAAAGTTCCTGAAATCTTCACAGACAGGTTCTTCAGCAATGCAAGTGCACAGTTGTGCTAATACATACTTTGGAAAGCAAATATTAACTCATCCCTCCCATATCCCCTGAAGTGAGTTCTATAGAGAGCTGGAGCATTTTCTACAGTATTTGTTATACACACGGCATATAAGCCACTTGGCTTTTGGACCTGATTCATCTGAGTAAGCAACTTCTTTGAAATTAAATGGAATTTATTCACTCCCCAGGATGAAACTATTTTGCGCAACCAGAAAAACTACCTCCCGGACATGACATGTCAGCTGATTTCTTAGGGAGGTTTTTCGTTAAGAGAAACACTCCTTCGTTAGATGATAAGAATAGTTTTACACAGTCCAAATCAACATCTTGAGACCAACTGCCTGGTAGACAGTGAACCTGCATGTTTACTACTCTTTGAAATTCCATGGAAATCAGTCTTATATATATATTAACCAATAAGTATTTCTCAGTTCTACAAAAGTTATTTTTTTCCACCAACAGCAGGGTTCCTTAGCTGTACAGCCCAACACATAATACATTATCCTTGGCCACAGTACCAATGGAGGGCATTCATGAAGCCCAGTCCTGAAGCAAGCTTAAGGTCTGGGGAAAATTTACAACCTGCTATACTTTACACATTACACCTAGGTGGAACAGTGGCATATATAAAATGCTCCTCCCTCACAGCCTTCTCCTAGTGCAAGGTGACTGACATATATCAAAGTGTGGACACTGGAGAAAAAGGCAAACATCCACTGTAAGAACACATTGCTTTCTTGGTGACTACAACAAGGCACAGCATGTTACAAGTCAGCTGCATGACTGGATCCTGCCAGCAAGAGAGTCAAGTACATTCAAACCCACTTCATGACAGGGAACCTGGACAATCGGGGAAAACCACTTTCCCCTGCTTCCATTCCAAGTTCCTTTCAGTCTAAGAGACATTTCTATGCAATGTAGTAAATGCAACACTTTATTTTCTCAAAGACTTTTCCAACCTCCTTGGACTTCTCTGCACGCAGGAGACTGAGCTGTGGTGCACCTGCTCCACTGGGGAAAAAAGGGGGTTCTAAGTGGGAGGAGTGCCCATCATTTTTATTTTTTCCCAGATTACCTACACACTTGAGTAGCTGTGCTGACCAGAACTTTTCAGGTAACTTTTAGGAGTTAAGCTTCTTTGAACATCAAAATGGATGAAAAAGGTTTTTGTGAGCAATCACCAAATATAGCAGCTAAACCGTCAGAAAGATTGCAAAATAGAAAGACGGTACAAGGTAGTCAAAGGATGTGTAGATTCCTAATACAAAGTCTTCATTAGCTCCTTCAAGAAGGCCAACTAGATCATACTTTTGGCAAAATATTTTTCAACATCCATTGGTCATTTATGTTCAAGTTGGCAGCAGAGCAGAAAGTTGATAGGAGCTTATGTTCAAGGAGTCTGAAGATTTCAAACTGACCAAATCACTTGTGATACAGAAAATCACATACAACTTGCATCATATCCATGTTTTCCCTGAAAAGATGCACTATGAATGAAGAAAACTCATTAACCAAATATTAGAATAATACTTCAGATATATGGACAACTAATGAGCTATTCGTATAGATAACACTGAATTTATAGACTGATGTTAGAACATATAGAAGTGCAAAACAAAAAGAAAAGCAGTGTTTTCTAACAATGTTATCAGTTAGCCTTTTTTCTGTTTTGTATTAATTGAAAGACAATTTTCATATTGTGTGAATATACCCTTCTGAACATTTGGAACAAGATGTCCATAGTTCAGCCAGCTGGACTGTGCCAAGCCTCAGAAGCCAACAGAAACTTGTAGTGACAATGGACACATCAGTTGCACATAAAGACCCATATGAGATAAGCAGCTAGGTAGTCTTTTTGTGCCAACAACGTGCTAATGCACAGAAAAGCAAATATGATACAAAAGGAATAAGTATTTTGAAGTTACATGTTTCTTGCCCCCTGACCCTTACTGAAGTCATAAAACTACAAAGCAAAAGATCAACCACATGAAGTTTCATGTGAAGAACATGTGAAAATTTTTAAACGAAGATTAAACAATTTTTATTTTAAATCTAACCTTGAAATTTCAATCCAGGTAGCCTTTTTTTTCCCTTTTTAAATTTTTTATTTTACAAACTAAATACTTGGAAAAAGAAAATATAAATGCCTAATTTTGTTTTGATTCTGAAACTTGAAAACCAGCAGGACACAGCTGAAGTATGATGTACCACCTGGAATATGAACTTTCAACTGATTAGAGTTATGCTACAGTTGAAATCTCTTTGGTACCTGTCCACTCCAGCAGCCCACTCACATGGATCACCACTGAGCAGCACAAATGAAAAAGTGAGTAACAGCTGTTCAGTGGCTTATGTTCTGAAACCTCCAAGGAAAAGAGATTATGTACACATGATGTTGATTTTCAGTGAGGACTGTATATGGATACAGCTACAGCACACTTCCTGTCTTTCCAAAGCAAATCAGTATTGCTAAACACCTCTTCTGCACTCACCTAGAGGCTTTCTTCTAGGTGTATTTGGGAAAACAGTAACTCATCAAGTGCACATACAGTAGTTTTTCCATCTAACACGCACATATAGCATCTGTTGATGCAGTAAGAGGTAAATCCCTTGTGTGCAAATTTTTAGCAAGCCCATACAGTAGACTAAACTCTGACATAAATCCCAGAACAGGTGCACTTGTCAGAGCACTTTATATTCCTTGAGGGCTGATGTTCAGGTTCTTTCTCTCTGGGGTGCTAAGAACAGGGGCGTAGGTTCTCAGTGTGTCAGCCAGGGCCCACTACAGGCTCTGACAATCCTTGCCAAATTGCCAGGGGTGTTTACCAGGCCATATGACTTTTGATCACTCACCTATCCCTGCCAAGCTTTCCCATTCCTCCCCTTCCCACTTCATGAATCAGGCAGGACTCAGGTGGAGTCCTCTGCTTACTGGCCCACACTTGATATCACCCCCAAACAGCCAGACGATTCTGTGGGTCTCAGCTGCAGCTAGCTAACCAGTCCCCATACCTGATACTTTATACAGACTACATGCTACACACAACAGTCACTTTTCTCAAGGGTCTGCAACCTAGATAATTTTGGCAACCAACTGGCCTCTATAAACTTAGTTTGGGGTTAGCATCAGCTAGCAACCTCTTGCTTCAGTTCTTCGCTATGAAGAGTCTGAGATCTCAAGGGCAAGCTATACATAGCCTCCAGCATAAATCATTGCCTGATTCCCTCCTACACATTGGGCATGAGCCAACCAAAACGGTGACCGAATTCATCAAACACAATTCCCAGCCTCCGTTGCTCAGAAACCCTATCCCAAAGTCTATGACAGGCTTCCTACTTCACCAATAATGCCAATGTTCGTTTAGAGTGCAGCAAGTGCTACAATAAGCACAGCACTTTAAGCTACTTACACAAATCAAGACAGACTAAACTTTTGTTACCCACGTAAACTTTTGTTACCTACAGCGTCAATTTGATTTAGCTGGGAAACTTCATTTTTGATCTCTGCACACAGACAGAAAGGAGTCATATGGATAATTTATACAGACAATAGACAGTAATGTTTAATTTCCTTTGTGTAGTCATTTTATTTCTTTTCTTTGTGTTTTCCTGGAGTACTTGCATGAAGCACACAATTGTGTTCTGTTTGAGTGGTTAACACAGCATGAAAAGAAATCCATACATGTCATGACATTTCAGACGCTGCACAATAGAGTAACATATATTGTTGGTTTTGGCTACTGAAAGCAAAATAGTGCAAATATTATAAAAAGCAAATTACCAGAAATCTGATTTCCTAGAAACTATTTTTAATGTAAATAACTGTCCATGTATTTCTTGTGCAGTACAGGATCTGCTCTCTCCTATTACAAATTATGATTTAATATATTTTTGCAGTCATTCATCATAGTTTTACTGAAAGATAAATTAAGGATGAAGATTCTTTTGAGGTAAAACTTTTGTGGACTTTCGTTATCCTTTAATTGTTGTTCTGACAGGGTTCAGTTTTGCACTCCCTGTGTAAGCAACACCTTTGCTGAAGGTAAATACAATACTATATCTATCATGTTAGCTAGCTAGGCTTGTCTAGACCCTTGTCTAGGCTAAGGTCTTTTCCCTATCTGTCACCAACACCACATGAATCTTATTAAAGCTTGCCAAATCTTCTGCAGACATATACAAACCAAACTCACATAAGAGAATATTCTTCAGAATATTGTCATATTCATTCAGTTTTTGTGCTGAAGCATGAGGATTTAAAGTCTGTATAATTTCTTAATCATATAATTGTCTGTATACAGTCTAATCCTTTCAATGGTAACCCACTGACCTACAATAGTATTGTCTGTACCTTCTGAAAATAAATTTTTCCTTACAGCCAATGCTTCTCCCTTTGGTGAAGTTCACATTGTTTAATAATCATGTGTTTAATTGGGTATTGCTTTGGGATATTGTGTTGTTGATTCAGCAAAAGCCACAAGCTCTTTTGTAAGATCAAAAAGGCACTGCAGCAGTCCTATTTTAATGAACTTAGATTTGCGGTGTTGCAGCAAAATATCTCATTCCAGTCCCCTGAAAAGATGAGGAAAGAAACCTAAGAGAATAGTGAGCTGATTATAAAGCTACTTCACATTTTTAAAGATTTAGTAGTGCCAAATCTTGCCATTTCTGGAAAGTCATGAAAAGCAGAAACAATATAGACCTGTGAAAGGTCTATATTTTCTCTACATGGTGCATCTTACAGATGCATCAGCTTCTGGTATGTGAGCTACGTCATTTTATGTTAGCTAGGTCATGAAGCTAATTGTTTTTCTTCTGTACTACAGTGCACTGACTGCTCAGTGCAGGAAAGCTCGTAAGTGGCACATATCTCACAAATGCAAAGTAGAACAGGAGGCCTGGTTAAGTCTTACATATTTCTGATGCAGAGTCAATGCAGTATTTATACTGCATTGGTTTCCTCCATCAACAAATCTTGCAAAACATCATGGAATTCAAGATTCAACAGAGACACATCATTCACCCTAGAAGCCTATATAATTTCCTGGGAAAATGATATCACAAAAAAGGAAAGATTCAGTATCGAATCAGTTTTCCACTGCTCTGGAATTCATGGGCTAAAAATGCCTTAGAAATACATCACATTTTTGTACAGAAACATGTACAAAACTCTTCAACAAGACTTTCACCTCATTATTTATTTGAGATGGAAGGGGATATTATTCCCCCCAGTACAAATCTCTCTTTATTCATGTCACACATAGGATTTACCTCTTAAAACTGAAAATGAGGTTCCTTCTAGTGGCTGAGATGCAAGAAATTACCATGTACAGCTTACCGTCAGCATCAGAATCCTTATGACTTATTTCCTTTACTCTCACAAGACATTTTCAATAGAAACACATTTTCAGGACATACAGATAACCCTCTTAACACAGTGAATGATTTATTATATCATCATGAACTTTTACAGTGCTGCTACTGCTTTTAGAGGAAGTTTTACCTTGTATTTCACTTGGATTGTGACTTCACTAAATTTTCTATTCAGAATATTTATTGTAGTTCAGTAAAGGGTGTGGACTTTATGCATGTCACCTACCTTAATACTTTACCCCAATACATTATTGAAGAATGCTAACTACTTCAACTGCACTTTCAAGAACGAATTTCGAGGAGATCAAAACCAAAAAATTTTAAGTTCTTTTTCTGAGCAAAAGAGCAGAATTCATGGTCAGAGTTTTCATTTTACTGCCTCAATAACCATCATTAAAACCACTTGGCTCAAGCACAGCATCAGATAAAACAAGCAGCAAATAATGGAAATAGAGCCTTGCCGCAGCACCTTTGAAGAGGAGCACCTCAGAATTCACAGTGCTGATTTTGTTCTGTTTGATCTACCAATTATATCTTGCACAAAAGTATTCCCATACCCCTGACAAAGCACTCTTCTGTTTGCATTATCTTTGCTGGACTTTCATAATACCCTCTGCATTTCATATTCCTCTGAGAACGCAGAATGAAAATTCAGACCTAATTTATTTTACAGCAGTTGAGACAGACCTATGAATCAGAGCTGGAATAAGAGACATTAGATTGGAATAAAACCAGGACTTTATAATAAAATAGTTTCTTATGTGTGTGTGTGTGCGCGCGTACACATGTACCTTTTGAAGTCAACTGACTTGCATAATGCTCTTCTACGACATTAGTAATTCACCAGCTATTTGTGGGCTGTGCATTTAGCCACAATCCAGCTATGAACACAAAGAAGAAATGTGGCACTGTCAAAAATTACAAAGAACAAAACTAAATTAACTCCAAAGAACCCTGCTACTCCCATTTTGACATAGAAGAAATATCAAATAGCCCTTTCATGCATGCACAGCAATCAGCCAAGGGGACAAGAGGCTGTGCAGTCTTTGCTTGGGACAGACCTATGGTGTGACACAAATTTTGAAAATAAATTAGACATAATCTTCAGTAAACTACGGCTTCTATTACACCATTGAGTTTCTTATGAGTACTCCTAAACAGCTACTGCTGACTGCTTCACCTTCTTGTGGTCAGTAGAAGCCCTTGCTTCAAAACATGGGAACACTAAATCTGGAATTCAAACACTCTTGAAATCATTGAGAAAATTATGGTGTTTGATTTAGGAAGGAGTCACCACACTTCTTTATCCCCTACACAGGTAAATGACGGCCTTTTCGATTCTGTTGTTTTTTATTTTCCCCTTCCCCACTCTTCCTCTCTGTCTTCCTCCCTTTGCTTCTCATAACTGAAAAATTCAGTCACAGTCCAAAACCTGGCTTCACCAAAATGGAGAAGTCCCAGATTTAAACATAACAGCAAAAGGGAAAAAAGAGCCAATGAATTTATTTACTTCTTTATGGCTTAACAATTTGGAACACTTCAGATAATGTTAGATACTTGAGTGTAAAGTACTTTCTTCTTATTACAGAAGAACCTGAATGAAAATAAAGGTTCTAGAAATTTATGCTATGATTCAGAACAACATTTAGAATAACACTTGGATGCATGATAAAATTCATCCCCTGTTCAACCTTAAAAATCTGTCTTAAACCTAAAGCAAATATAGAAAATCAATTAATTACATTCAATTTTGGTTAAAACAGGAAAAAAACACTATCCTGAGATGCTTCCTTGAAACCGCAGCAACACCTAACAATACCTAATTTTAGATATTATGTTTAAAATAGCTGGTTACAATGCAGAAACAAGGAAACAGACTTAGTATGCTATCCATAGTAAATATGCCTCTCGTATAATGCTTTGGTGGTATTGCTAGGGAAAAACTTGAGAATATCCAGTAAATATTTTTTGCAGTGTTGACAGTTGTTTTTCTGTTCATTAAGCATCCTGCCATTCCTTTGAAAACTGCTTCTGAGCAGAGGCACAAAAAAGTCAATTCACATCATGGGAAACCTTCTACTCCCCCTTAACCTGAAACTCTGCAGCAAAGATTTCAAAGAAAAACTGTTTGTATTGGACAATAGTGTAGAAAGTGACATCTAAATGGCACCACTTCTACATTCTTTTTTAAATTAGAAAAACACACTCCTTAGGTCTTATGATGACTAAAGACTGAAAGCCATGCACCACAAAATGTGCATGGGTTTCCCTCCCCTCCCCTCCGCATGTTGTAAATAAACAACATGCATCAGCTGATACTTACAGAAAGGCTCTATGAAGCAGAGCAGGTATTGTCTGTATACTGAGCAGTTCCAGCAGCTTACCAGAATTAACCTGAGTTGGAACTGGCTTTCACTACACTCCTTGAGCAGCCTACAGAAGAATTATTCTTGATAAAAAATTATGAATTTTAAGTCCTTTATAATATGACATCCTTAATACTGTGCAGTAAGGAGCTCTACAATTTAATTGTACTTTCCATGGAAAAGCACTTTCTTTTGTTCTTTTTAAATCTTCTCCAATATTTGTTGGACACCCCTTTGTTCCCATATTACAAAATGCAAGTAATTCTTATTCCCTACTCATATTTCTGTACCATCCATATCTTTATATACTACTATACGATTATCGTATCTTCTCATGCAGCAATCCTAATCTATTGGGTTTCTCCACACTTACAGGCAGCTTTACAACTTCAACCATTCTCCTTGTTCTTCTTTTAGATTTTATTAGTTTTACTGTGACCTTTGAGAGACAGGATCATCAGATCTGCACAGAGAATTTGAGAAGTAGACTTGAAAAATGAGGTTGGTTGTTCTCCATTCCCTTCCTAAGAATTCCTAAGATTTGTCTTTTCTTATTGCCACCAAGCATTCAGCTAGTGTTTTCCAAGAAATTCCCATACCAAATGCAAGATACCTTTTCCTGAGCGGTAATAACACTTTTAGAATTACTACTGTGTACACGAATGCATATATATTCTGTGCAGAAACACCCACAAAATATATTACAGCAGGAAATGTTTCTGGATAGTCCTGCAATACTAAGAAAACGTAATGCCTGAAGGGTGGGGAACCAACACAATTTGTCATACCATCATACCACCTCAGAATTACAATTGAACAATATGCATCTGCTCACCTCTATGTCCATTCCCCCTAAAACCATGATTATTCATAAATGCTTTTGACAATATAAAAAGAGAAGGACACACATTTACACATTTGGTGTTTAGCCATCATCCAAGAAGTCAAGTGCAGATTTGCTCTCACCAGCTAATAAGCAGGTGACCATCAAATGCTTTTCCCACCACATATGTGTTGCAGGTGATGGTTGCGTAGCCCGGAATCTGTCACTGCTCTCAGACTGCTCAGAGACAGCACCTCAGCTCAGAGAGATAAATAAATTGCTTTGTCAGCTATTATGAATCCTAGAGGGTGTAGGGACTGAAAGACTAATTTACAGCCTGATCCAGAGTATCCCAAGATCACTGGAAGTCACTGCATGTAGTACATGAAATTTTGAGCTTCAGGCCATTATGGGAAAAAGCTTAAGATGAAGGCTGTCCTACAGTGCTCAGCCAGCACACTGCCTGTTAATATGTGAGCCTGTGCACATCCATCCTGTGACTGAAGGCTTCTGCATCCAAGTGCAGAACTGGGTTTTGTTATCTTTATATGTATCTTTAATACATCCATCTAAAACCAGGAAGATAACAGTAGCACACATGACAACAGGGATGAGCATGCATATGAGCATGTATATCAAACACCTCACAGATACAGCAGACATGAATACATTTGTTAAGAACATGGGAATATAAAATATATCCTGTAGAAATGCAGGACAATGAAATAATTTCAAACTCCAGTAACTGCAAATAATACAACTCATCCTTTAAATAAAAATATCTCTGCTACATTTAAATTCATATTTTTCAGAAAACATTGTGAACATCTTTACCTGCCTTAGTGAAATCAAACAGTATATTATGAGGCACCAGAAGTTATTTCCTTGCCAGGTTTTCCATTTGTGTTCTCCGATTGTCTGGGTGGTTTTTTTTCATTTGCACCCAATTGAGCACTGCTACATCACCAGTTCCTTTGTACTGACCTGCTCATCTGCTGCAATAGCTTTTTTGTTTTCCAGTTGGTGATTCCATCTCCTAGCATCTATCATCCTGTTTTGGTACTTTATTCAATTTTACAGACTTGCCACTGCAAATTATTTGCACAAATGGAGAGTGATTTCTCTTTACGTTAGCTCCCTCTCCTGAAGACTTGCTCCAGCAATGCACTCGCAATGCTAGGACAAATGGCGGGGAAAAAACGGCACGACCACAAACAGGAACTAATGAACTCAAGCACTCAAGGAGAACTACTTGCTGGCAAAAGTAATACTAATTTTATAAGGTACAGGAAACCAAGAGAGCTTATCTTAGTCCTAGACATCTTGGAAACGTATTTTCTTAACTTACTTTATAATCTATACTTGCAGCAAATATCCTCCATTATTCACAGTTAATTTAAATAAGAGAAAAGAATAGCTGGATGCTTTATGTGGTTTCAAATAAGTGAAAAATTACATGGCAACAAACAACACCACAGCCTGTTTTTAACATTAAAAATATGCACAAACCTAACAGGATCTAAAGAACGGACTGTATCTACCCCTATTGTCCTCAATTTCTGCTCATCAACTGAAGTACCCCTGTTAAATGGCCTTTATATATACTCTCTAATTTAAAAAAAAAAAAAAAAAAAAGGCAAAAAAACAAACAAGCAGCTAATTTAATCCTCAAAGAGGATACTACACAAGTGTGTCTTGTGCTGTAAACAGATAATGGGAAAAGTGGTCTAGATCCAACATTTTGGATTGCTCCACATACAAAGTTCAGGAAAGCCAAATTCCCTCTCTGAGAAACATGATTTGTAGCTATGCTTTGTTCTCCTTATTGAAATAGCATCTCAAGATCTCTGGGTTCAACTCAGGTGTTGTCCATCAGGGGTCAGCCTGATTCATATGACAAACCGCCAACAATATCCCTGTACTCACTTCAATGCTACTTAAAAAAGGAAGAGATGGCAAGCAGAAAGTAAACAGCTTTTGTCTTTCAGGAGCTTAATTTTTCAGAGACATCAACAACAGGCTGAAAAGGTAGTCAGGGTTTAGAGCTCTACTGCTCGCAGGCGATACTTGCCTACACGGTTACAGATGCAACTGTATGAAAAAGCACCACCTAGAGGAGCAGTAAGTAGGTAGACACAGGCTGAATGATGGCTTCTATCCAGGGTGGGATGAAAACTGTATAGTTGATGCCCAAGAGGCATGGGATTTCACTCAGGTTCCAGATGCTGTGCAGTAAAATGCAGTCATTCACAGCTGTATAGTGCCTCTTTCAATAAAGCTGATACAGTTACATTTTTAACTAACTGCATGTGTCTTTGGACACTTGGGGCAATCTGTCTCATATCAATATTTAGAAAGCTTATTCAAAAAAATCATTATTTTTTAATCTTAATCACTTCAGTCCTAGTCAGTGGTTTTCCACCTTTGCAATGTTTTCCAGTGAAGGGATAGGACACTGAAAATTTCACAAATGGCAATAGGGCAAACATCACTGGCTCATTTTATCACATTTTCTGAAAGGCTTAGCAGTCACCCAGGGACCTCCAAGAACCTGTGGACAGTTGACTAAAACCTACTCTTGCAAGTTTTTTTTCCAGTTCAGAGAAATGACATAGAGGTGACAGCAGCAATTACAGGATGAATACACTGTTAAGCAGTCTATAATGAACAAGAGCAGAAAAAGAATAAATTAGAGGGAAATTACAAGAAACACTTTGAAAATCAGATTAAATTAATTTGGCATGGAAAATCTTTCATTTCAGTATTCAGAATATTTATAATGAGTCTTCATGGAGTAATATTTTAAATATATTTTAATGATTCTTTATGATTACACAATCATAAGCAGTATTTAATAACACTTATACATTATATATTTAAATTTACTGCTTTAAAATATTTATCATAAAGGGGTGTCTGGTTGTTTTTCTGAGAGGTGATATTCTTGGGTTTTGTACCGACCCCCCCCTCTCCTTGCCACTCATCCTAAAAAAAGTCATGATCCCTCTGCTACTGGGCACTTCAACAAAACTTAAACCAAAAAAAAAGTAAAATGAGGATGTAATAAAATTTTACAGGATCACTGCTTCTTGATTCTGTTGTTTCAGTTGCAACACTCCATTGCATGTAGCAGAGCAGAAATCATTGTTATCAAAGCAAAAGCAGCAAAATCCATAAATGCATACCTGTGCAAATAAAAATTTAGAGCAGCATTTCCAGAACCCAACCTCTTTCAGAAACTTGTAGATTTAGCAGAGCCACCACAAAAAGCAGCTAATACTCAGGCAGGAGGTAATTTGCGCATTTTTAAAATGAGATTTTTCCACACAAACTCTGGAAGTAATAGTCTTAAGAGCAGGTGCACTAAAAGCTTCTGGAGAAATTCCCAGCTCACTGCAGCTTGCAAATGTCCCCAGAGGAATTCTCTAAGCAGAAGTGGTTATCCTGGACCACCACACACAACCCAACGGCTAGACAGGGCTTTTCATCAGCACAGAGGAGGCATAATCACGCCCCTGCCTCCTGCCATCTCCAGTGACGGCAGAGTTTGATGTTCTGCCCACCTATTTTCCAACCAAAGATGCAACTTTTAGCTGCGATAACAGTCAAAAATACAAGCAGATCTGGAGAAATGGCACATGCCATTGCTCTCAGTCTTTAAAATACCAAATACCCAACAAATAAAATAAAAAAAATTACACTTGGGTAGGGGTGTGAACCTCTGGCTGTTATATGCAGGTGGTTAGAGAAGATGCCTGTCAAGATTTTGATGATATTATATAACATGGAGATTATGGTATTCTCTTCCAGAGTCCACAAGAAGAAATCTTGAAGTCACTCATATTTATATATCACAAAATAAACTATATTAAATTTACCATCATGTCAATATGCAGCTGTTACTGATCAGTTGGTAAAATCTAATAGACAATAATAATATAAAACCAATAACAACACTACTTCCCCCTTTAAAAACCTGACATCTTCATTTCACTACCTAGAAATTACTGCAATAAATATAAAGATTCATATTTTCTAAGGCCAGAAGGATATCACTATAGCCATCTAGTTTGAGCTCCTGCACCATATTGCTATGAGCTGTTATCAAATGACTCTCACATCAAGTCTAAAGCTTCTAGGATTCACCACATGCTCAACTTCACTGATGCAACATTTATCACTCTTAATATTTCAGAAAGTGTCTTTTATTCCAGTCTCATTTATTCCTAACTTCAGCTTCTACACTTTGTAAAGACTTTTTCTACAAAAGTATGGAGCTCCTTACTACCAGAAATACTGTCTCAAAGTCATTGCAGAAAAATTGGTCAAGCTTTTCTTTTCTGAAGTGAACATTTTTTAATTTCTTAGCATAAGAGAAACAGATGTCAAATCAGACTTGTAGCTGTTTACTGAACATAGCAACTTTCCCAATTCCTTTATAAAGCTCACAGAATTGAGCCACACCATATTTTAAGACTATTTACAATAAAACAGTGATGCTAATGCTGTTACCCAATATTCTGCTCTCATAGCTGATATGAATCTTTAAGAGCTTATATTTAGAAGTCACAGAAGGTAATGACCCATACCATTTATTAAATCACAACTCCTCAAAAATATTCTTCTATGTTAAGCAAGTATGATACTCATTCTACATTCCCAGAAACATGAGCTCACATCATTTAAATATGACTGAGGAACAGAAATGCTTTTTGAAACACCAGTACATCAGCCCAAATTCCAGATCTTTAATTAGTGTACTTGCAGAAATCTCCCAATCTCCCATGTGATTTACCTGCAAACACATTCTCTGTAGAAGAAATCTCATTTGTAATGTAGAAAGACAACATTAACAATAAGAAATGCATAGATAAAAGTTAACTGATTCTTATAAATGTTGCAGTTAAGTTTATTTTATCAAATCCTAGTTACTTGTCTAATCTTGTTGACGCCATCCATACTGAGCTATGAAGAACTTACTAGACACATAAGTAACCCACTGGTATCAAAGATGTCATTCTCTTTAGGTAAGCAGAGAACATAAGGCTAATAGCAAGCTCATGTTTTTATGTAATACTTTAATGCTTCTACTTCTTATTGGTTCCTCCCCTTCTTTAGTGATATATTAAAAATTATCCATGTCCAACGAAGTTGCATTTGGTCAGTACTCTCCCAAAATAAAAATCCTAAGCAGGGTGTTATGTACAGGTAGGCATCTAAATTAGTGAAAACATAAGTCAGTATTTTCCCACACTATGTCTGGATTTAAGCATATCCAGATCTCAAATACTGATTAGCTTCACCTTTCAGCAAAACCAGCATCCATCAGTCAGAGAGAAACCGTGTAAGTGAGATGAATGCCAAAATCACTTTATCCATAGTTCAGAAGGGATGTGAACAGACATTCTCATCTATAGGATGATCAAAGACTTAAAAAACTTCAGAGGTAAGCTTACATGTTCCTAGTCACAGCTCAGCAGGTCTGCATATTCTAATTAGGGTACAATACAGGAAAAGGTCGACTTCATAAAATACAAAGAGAATTAATACACAGTGACCTTGCCATTTCCTTTGATTTGATTACATATACGCTGCCAGAACAAGACTTCATGTACTGCATTTTATTCGTATCAACTTCGTCAAACATCTCTTGTAGAAAAAGTGTTAATCCCAAGATGCATTTATTCAGACAGAAAACTTACAAATATAATTGTATGTTAAAGAAGGCCTGGGTGGTTTTTTTCCTGTTGCTTTTTTTATTTCACTATATCTGTTTCCTACTGACTGTATCAGTGTCATTCAACCATAATATTAAAATTCCAAGTGAACAGTAGTCCTTGCCGTCTTATTCCTCATAGCAAACTATACAGCAGCTTAGTATGTCTGTGCTTGCTGAAACTTCTCTGATGAGTTTGTATGCCTGGGTTCCACGAGGCTGGGCTGGCAAACTTACTCATCTACCCTTAGAAGCAGGACTCCAGGGTCCCAAACACAGAGCTGTGGGGACTTCGTGTGGCATCCACTGCCATTTCAGCTCCACAATACAATTCTCTCAGGTGACAAGCAGGCCTCCCCCAAAACGCTTTTGGAGAGGTGACATCTAACCACCAGCCAATGCCAAGGCCAAGAAGTGATTTAGGGGTGGGCCACCATAGAGTCCTTTTATTGAACGGAAAGTTGTATTTATTAAATGGGAACGTAAAAATACACATTAATATTGAGATTAGAAGGCTGAAGTCGTTTCTCCCTCCCTTTGGGCGTGCTGAGGGCTTGTGGCTTTTTTTGTTATTGGGGGTGTGTGGGGATATAGGCTTGTTTTTAATAACAGCTTCCACATTCCTTTTTTCACTGAGAGGCTTCATAGCGACAATCCATTTCAGGGGACTTAATAAGTTTAACAAATAGCATTTTTGTCTTTAAAGTCATAATTTCATGAACAGGACTCTTCCAAACAGTAGTCTGCTAAGTAAAAATTCTTGTAAGAGCTCTTGGGCAAACTTTGGCGAGTATAACTACACCTCTCCTAGGCAGTGTATTTAAGTGGTGCTGATCACCACTTTCCTTACTCATGAGAGTACAACTGAAAATGGGGCATTTTCCTGGAAAAGATCTGCATTCCTAACAACTGTAGTACTGAAATGCTAACATTCAAGTGCAGCCTTTTCTCATACAGAAGTTCCAGCAACTACTGAACTCACTGATGACAGAAGAGAAATTAGAAAAGGGCATTTCTGCAAAGCAGGCCTTTTTTATGTTTTCCTCCTCTCAAGAGAAATCTGAAGATACTTCTGATATTTTTGAGGAAAATAAAGTTGTTGTAGATTTTGGTGGATATGCATATATACTTATATAGGTTTGGGTGGCTATATATATATACACACACACACACACACACACAAACATACACAGAGTAATACCACAAGGTAACACCAGCAGTAGCATTATGTTTCTTTAAAGTGACCATGAGCCAGCAATGTGCCCTTGTGGCCAAGAAGGCCAATGGCATCCTGGGGTGTATTAGAAGGGGGGTGGTCAGTAGGTCAAGAGAGGTCCTCCTCCCCCTCTACTCTGCCCTGGTGAGACCACATCTGGAATATTGTGTCCAGTTCTGGGCCCCTCAGTTCAAGAAGGACAGGGACCTGCTGGAGAGAGTCCAGCGCAGAGCCACAAAGATGATTAAGGGAGTGGAGCATCTCCCTTATGAGGAGAGGCTGAGCGAGCTGGGTCTCTTTAGCTTGGAGAAGAGGAGACTGAGGGGTGACCTCATCAATGTGTACAAATATGTAAAGGGTGAGTGTCAGGATGATGGAGCTAGGCTTTTCTCAGTGATGTCCAGCGATAGGAAAAGGGGCAATGGGTGTAAACTGGAGCATAAGAGGTTCCATGTGAACATCAGGAAAAACTTTACTGTGAGAGTGACAGAGCACTGGAACAGGTTGCCCAGGGGGGTTGTGGAGTCTCGTACGTTGGAGATATTCAAGGCCCGGCTGGACAAGTTCCTGTGTGATGTACTCGAGGTTACCCTGCTCTTGCAGGGGGGTTGGACTAGATGATCTTTTGAGGTCCCTTCCAACCCTTGGGATTCTGTGATTGATTCTGTTTTATGTTAAAGGTTTTGTTTTTGTAGTGCTTTGGGATTTGTTTCTGGTGTGAATGGGAGCGTTCTTAAGCAATTCATTACCTGAATAACATGTGGCTTGAGATGAAATGGCCATGAATTTAACAAAATCCAAACATTCAGCAAGGATTCACACCTCAAGAGGCTCATTTTCAGGTGCAGCCACAAGATACTTAAGCTTCCAGATAGCCATCAATTTCTGCAATTTGCAATTCAGTACTGCAATGAGTATGAGAAGCTTGATTATTTTGGTCTTTTATTTGGGGTTTTAAGGTGCAGGAGTTTAAGAGAATTGACTGTCTTTGTACCTAACACAGAGAAGACCCAAAGATAAGCTTTTTCAATTTTCAAGCTATTGGAGTTAATTAGGAAAGGAGGAGGAGGGAGGGGAATCTATTTCCTAAATTTCATGTAAGCTTGTTCCAAATTTTGTTATGCGTTATTCTTCCCTTTAGCCATGATTCAGATTTCGCTTTTTATCAATCTTCTTATTTTTCCTCCATATTTCTAATAACTCTCAGTGCTCTTTTGGGTTATTTAACTTTTTTCCTCTGTACTGGGTCTATCACAGTTCAGTACCTTCACAATTTAATTTATATTCTTCATTTTCTGTGCTATTAACGAACTTACTAAACATCAGAACACATACAGCATTATTCCCAGGTTAGGCTTTTCCCAGAGCTCCGGCCTCATCCATTTAGCATTATCCTTTGCTTACAGTTGCCCTGTCAACTCTCAGATGACATAGGAGCATCTCCATCACAGTCGATTTGAATCATTTTGTCAAGTAAGATTTCACGAAATTAAGTATCAAATGCTTTACTGAAGTCCAAATACATTACATTTACTGTATACCTTTCATTCACCAGGTTTGTAGTTCTATCAAAAAGGTAATCAAATTTGATAGGCCTTTCATGCCCCACTTTTAACTTTCACATATTTTAGCCAAAACTTAGCCACCACAGTGTACTTGCAAAACTCAGAACCACTGTACATGTAAAGCTCAAAAGAAACAATTTTGTGGTCCCAGAGGTTGAGCAAACATCACTATGTGAGCATAGGCTGAATTCATTTAAATCTCATCTCCCACATAAGATAACTGACCTCTCATCATGATTCAGCACATACACAAATAAAGCTTGGGTGATTAAGCTGCTTTTGATACAATCTGTACAATTGTATATAAATCCAAAATCCAAATCACAGAGCTGTATGCAATCAACTTCAACACCCACTTGGCTCTGCATCCTGTTAATTCTAGACAACAAATGAGTCCTTTAATGAACAAACACACACCAGCTACATTTTTTTCCTCCCAAAGCCAGACATCATGGCTGCTTCCTAGGTCAAGCTGTGAGAGGTGGAAGCAAGACACAAATTATCGATGGCTGTTTTCATTTGCTGGCCTCTCTCATTCTTGGCTCTGAAATGCATGATATGATAGCAAGGGAATCACCTTCACTTGGCTTGCGCCTGGAGGCTCCTTTGATTCAAATATAGAGACACACATGCTTATTTTTCAGCCTGTATTTTTCAGGCTGTGAAAACAAGCAGCTACAACCACTGGACAAAGTCAGAGACTGGCTGCTGCTATGAAGGACTTTCATCAATACATCCCCGATCCTGCTCCTCAATTACACCAGTAGATATCATCTTATTTTAAAAGAATAAAGAGTAGTTGCATAAATAATACAAACCAAAGCTAATCGCTTCCTGAAAATAACCAACTTTCTACATGAGCAAACCAATTTGGACTTCAAGTCCAATTAAGTGTGAGGCAGATCCCCAGGTGGAGTGGGTGAGCAGATTACAGGGTACAGATTACTGACCCTTCAGGCTCTGCTTTTCAATAAAAATAGTCAAGTAAAATTATCTATGAGAACACAATACCCTCTCTTTCCCTAGAGCACTCTGGGTTATCTGTCCCATTCTGTTGGCCTTTAACTTCATACAGATTCCTCCTAAACCATAGAGAGTGAGCCTTGCTCAACCACAAACTCAACCAGACCAAAATAATAGCCTACTATAGTATTTTATTGCTTTTAATACCGCGAATCTTTCAGTGGCAATTTCTCCTACTACACTGCTAGGTGGGACACATTCGCCCTCTCTGAAGAGCTACTAACACACCAACACAGAACAAGGCAAGCCACTCTTCATGGCATGCTTGGCTGTGTGGCTGGGACAGAGCCCTGCACAGTAATGCTTTTGTAATGCGTCTGTGCCACGCTTCCTCACTCTGATTACGGCTTCTTAAGACAGCACACTCAGTGCAAGCATCCATGCAATCAGATACTATTCCACTTGAGCACAGGTGGCAGGCTTCAAATCATGATGTCAGGCTTCCTTAGTCCTCACAGTGATAGGCTATATTTGACATCACTGCTAGTGATTTTCTTTGACAGTGCCAACACAGTACACATTACGCTCTGTGTTGCTCACGCACCAGGGTGCAGCATGAGGTAGCTTGTTCCTGGCATTCAAAAAGGGCTTTAACTGACTACTCCAAATTAAACATCCAAAATTCTTTTCACACCAGAAACACTCCAATCTGTCTCAAGCATATAATTCCATTTCTTCTAGTTTTAAAACACTCACTGACAATGCCATTAAGTTGTTGAAGTACAAGAGATTAAGACTGAAAACAACAAAATATGTTTTTTATACTTGGCATTGATATGAAGGTTGAATAGAAGTGTAAATCTGGGAGTAGAAAATCTTTGTAAACTTACTGCCAGTCATGGTGGGGGGAAAGAACAAACCACCACCACCCAAACATTTATAAAGGATGCACTGGCTGTATTCAGCAGGATTGGTAATACAATTAAACTGTATTCATTATAATTCCCTTAAATCACTATGATAATCCCTATTAAATGTAAATAAAAACAATTATTATTTCTAAAGGCTTTAGCATCAGCCTCTGCACATCAGCTGGCTATTGCTAAGCACTTTCAAAAAGTTGAGTGGCCTACAGAGGACAAGCTGAATACAGCTTAAGTCAGAACTATTGTCAGCTACAGAAAGAAATAGTATATCCAAAATATCCAAAACAAACGGCTGGCTAGCTAGCTTATACACAAAAGCTGCATTAAAAAAAAAAAAAAAATTAAAGAAAAGCAAGGCTTATCCATTGAAGGATTTGAATTTCCTGCAGAGATGCAGCATAGATAGTTAAGACAAAAACAACAGGATGCTGATCAATGGTCCCCAGCAGCACAGTAGGAAGGAAGTACAAACCCCTCATCATCTTGGTCTTAATCAGAGCTTGGTACGAGTTGGACTGAACCAGCCTGACACCTCCTCACTGGCACACAGCCACTTCTGTGAATGGAAATGTTGATGTCATTACAGTTTCTAGTAAATGATAGTAAACATGTCAACAGATATCAGCACTACTATGACACTCAGAAAGGAAGGGTTGGAAACCTCTGGCCCTCAAGCAACCCTTTCTCCCACAGAAGAGTTCCTATCACCTCAAAGCAGGTAGGTACTGTTAGATGTGGTAATAGCAACACAGATACCGACAGACTCATTCCTGGTTTGATGGCAATCAAAAATTTCTATTAGGAAATTAAACCATGCTAAAGAAATAAATCTACTCTAAGAGGTCACTTTATAATTGACGATACTCCAAGCTTTTAAAACATTTTGCAGAGTGAAGTTGTCTAATATAATTATCTCACAGACTGCATTTCATGGCAAGCTTTAATTGAGAAGGATAGTCTGGAATGCCAACAGTGAGACTAGTTTATTATGAAGCTTCAGTAGGTGTTTATAAGAAGTACTGGCAAAAGCAGGTAATAAAATGCTACACAGACTTGAGAAAAAAAATTAATGAGACAATAAGCAGCAAGAAATTAAGATACTGGCATGTATTTTGCTCCAGAAGCAGAAATGACACAATCAGTTGTTTCTTAATGCTAGCTTTCATACTGACCGTAATGTTACAGACCTCGTTCAGATGTCTGAATTATCACGTCTAGTTTCCCACAGCAAAGCTCTTCAGTTGCCATCCCATTGGCCTCTTCAGCCTAAGCACAGCTCAATAGTACCACGTCCATGGCATGGGCATCTCCCCGCACCCAACACAGCCCTTTATGTCTGCAACATTCTCCCAAGAACTCTGACAGACTCACCACTGTCACTTTCCCCCAGCAGAGCAGAAGGCACTGCTCAGCTACTTGGGGAGTATGGGTTT
Organism: Psittacula echo; assembly: GCF_963264785.1. Lineage (NCBI taxonomy): Eukaryota > Metazoa > Chordata > Aves > Psittaciformes > Psittacidae > Psittacula > Psittacula echo. The sequence continues at coordinate 51,973,261 of NC_137743.1, forward strand.
ATTTTCCTTTGCACAGGCCTGTGCACACAGCTAATGGAGAGATTTATCCAAATCTAAGCCTCCTCAGGAATGGGAACACACATGGGACACTGGTACTAGCCTACCTAGTAGGGCAGTCAAAAACCAAGCACCAGCTCCTTCTACTGCACACTGGACAAGCCTCACCACCCGAGTCTTTCCCAGCCCACCCCACTCCTCTTTCCCATCATCCTCTTCTGCCTTCATCTCTGCAACCTGGGGTCCCTCCCTCCCACACTGCACTTTCTCCTTCAATATTTGCTCCCTTAGTCATCAAAGTTGGCTAGATGCTCACTTTCTTCCCTTCTCAAAAAGTGATTCTGCTCCACCTTCACACAAAGGAATTTGGAATTTTGCTTTTTCTCAGAGAAACACAGCTTAAAACAATCAGCAATCAGCCAAGACTTCAATGAGACTTTAAGTTAAACCTTTGAGAAATTCAAGACAGATAGTCTTCCACTGGAATTCTGTTCCAACCTCCACCCTGTGGTAAAAGACCCTCCACTATTTTGCAATTACAAATAAACCAGAAATATCAAAACTGAAAATATATTTTTCATTCTACAGGAAATCCTGACACCTCAGATATTTTTTTCTAAATCAGAACAAAAGACTAAAACTCTAAGGCTGCTAAGTCATATTTATTTTATAAATGTAAAATAGGAAATCAAAATCTCAAACATGAAATATTACTTAAATCAGTTTCAAAAAAAACCCATGTTGTAATAAAAATAAAAGTGTAATATTAAAAATAATTATCTATTATCAGAACAGATATTACAAAATTTCTTCATCAAAAGACAAACATTCCCTCGATGGATTTATATCAAAACTGCTTTTATCTTCTACCACTGTTGTGCAGGCAGAAAGGCAATGTGCATTTTTTATAAGCTTCAAGGCACTGTCCAGATTTCAGGGTACTCCAATCTACCCATAACATTACAGCCACTACAATTAAAATGAATGCCCTTCACCTTGGCCAAATTCAGCCTTGCCATGATACAACTAAACACCTAAGGTCTGCACATGTAAACACTGATTTTTGTTTCTACTGCATATGTCTTAATCCTCCCCATCTAGAATACTGAGCATGATATTTCCAAATATTCCACAGTAAGAAATTTTAACCCATAACCTCCCACCTGCATCCCATATTCCCTGGCTGATGATTTGAACAACGAGGTATGCTAGAAGTTTGTTGGCACAGCTTTCTCTATGACTGAAACCAGAATAAAATACTTTTCAACCGGTAGTTATTTTATGTGAAAACTAGCTCTTAATTTTACTACTTCATTGCAGAATTCAAGTTATTTACCACTTCTTAGCTATAAAAAACTGGGCATTTCTGAGAAAAGCCTCAATGCAAAACAGCATTTTAGGCTCTCTTTAGAGATTTTACTCACTCTTGACCATATCAATATGAGTTAGAGATCCATCAGAATTAAGCATCCTACTTCAAATGACTATGAGCCCATGTAATGGCTTCCTACCAGTTCCCCAGACACTCAGGCATGCCGGTACCCTCTCTATGTACTCAAATTATGCTCCTTCACACAGAGGAGCTACATACAATTTGGGCAACAAATGACCCTTGAGCTAGAATCACAGAAAGCTATTGGGTCACATAAGTTGCTTCATGACTTGCTGAAGCCTTCCGGCTTCCTTAACACAGACTGAAGCGCAACAGCCCACAAAGCAAATGACCAACAGCCCACAGAGCAAATGACCAAACTTTATCTCTAAGCTCTGATAACAACAAAACAGCCATATGGCTTCGCAGTTAAAGAATGAAAACAAAAAGATATTCAGAGCTTGTCTGTCTCATGGTATTTTAGATTGCTCTCGACCTCAAGTCACACAGCAAGTCTCTGGCGCAAGTTGGTATACAATTGTAACATTTTTAGGTACTATCAATAGGATTCAACAATCCTTGAAGATGTGAATGCATTGCTACCCAGAATACAGAATTGATAAAAGATTTAAAAAAAAAAAAAAAAAAAAAAAGCTTCACAAGTTATTTGCAATGATTGTGAAACGTTTTTCAGTGAAGGTGATCTCAATGTAAACAAGAACGTCTTGTTAGTGGCTGACCCAAAAGACACACAAACATCATGTTTTAATACAGAAATTAATATGAAGTGCTCTCTGTTTAGTAGTAATTCACACAGAACTACTGTTGCTTAAAAGGAACAATAAAGAACATACACATATCCTACAATTGAATAAACCAATCTTTGGGATGGCCATCTGTCCCTTGGCCAGGTCAAAGCTTTGATTCTACCAATATGGCTCACAGCAGGAATGCTTATTCGATGGAGATACAGAGTACATGTGTTAGCAATTCACATCTACAGAATCAGACCCCAGAATTATTTTTGTGAGAAGTATTTACACATACTTATCTAACTGTATAAATATAAATTGCCCCCAGATTTTAAATGATGAACCAGAAGTACAAGACTACAGTAGTTAAAAAAGGCAATTCTGAAGAAGCAATATTATTAGAGAAATTCCACTGATTTGGAGGGAGGGAGAGAAATAAAGCAGTACTACATACAGAATCTATGGTTTAAAAATGTCATTTCAGAAAAATACTAACTATAATCTGATTCTAATTTTATTTTCTATATTTTAATTTGGTTGAATACATGCTATGAGTATCGCCTATTTAAAAGCTCAACGATTTCCTAAATATCTTATTTGCAGTTCTGCTGTATCATTGAAAATTTCTAGTACTGCAGCTGCTAAGTCTGCTAAGTCTGCCTGCTTTTCTGACCACTTAGAGTTACACACAAAAAAAATGTGAACTGCTGATTTTCAGTTCACTTCTACTCAGTCCTCCACCCCTTTTCTTATTTTGGGGGCTTTAGGTTATGTAATAGGCTGTGATATAACATCATAATACGTAACATAACCAGATACAACACAAAAAATAAAATCTTAGCATAGGTACACAGTGCTGCCAAGGACATTCCATGGATGCTATTTGTTCTGTCATCGTGTCTCCACAGGTTACACTACATATTTGATGAAAATACAAAGAAATTTTTTTTAAATGAGGCTTCACTAGCAGAACTATAATCTCCTCTTCTCTGTTTCTTTAATCCCTGAAGGTCTTTTTAATAAGCCTCTCCCACAGAAACTGATTAAAATCCACATCTTTCATATCTTTTGATTGCAAGAAATAGCACAAAGTAATTCATAATAAGGTATTAGTAATTATGCTGAAACTAAATTTTAACACACTTTTTCCTTTTCATTATTTATTTATGGATGTCCATGCATGAGCACAGGAGGTCATTAAATTACATTCAGTATCAACAGGAAATCACAGTCCTGTATAGGATTTACTGCACGAGAAGTCTAGTACAAGAACAGAATAAGAAATGAGCTATATGGTTATTATTATTTACAAAAGAAATCACCTTGGCACAATTTGAGATTCACTCAAAAGCATTAATATTTACTACTTGTGATATGTAAAACCATAACTCCCCCATGTCATGCTTTAGGTAAAAAAATATGCAATTCAAAGTTAAAAGTAATCATGCGTTTTTAGGAGTAGAATAAACTTCTCTGTGATTGGACATCTCATCTTTCTACTAAAGCATCTATTAAATGCTACTGTGGCTCTTTTGCATAAAATAAGGTCATTAGAAATTAGTTTTTAACTTCATGTTTTGCAGCCTGCTTCAGTTTAGAAAAATCCTACACTCATGATGGCTGTAGAACAGAATCTGCCAGGCAGCAGCACAGCCTGAGGGAGTGGAGCAAGAGCTTTGCCCATGCTTTGCCAAGACTTGGTAGGAGACTGCCAATGAATTAAAAGGACAAGATAGGAATAAGCCCTCACTAAACCTGGTGACAACAAAATAAAATCTAGCCATTTGCTGTATCTATTATTTCTCAAGGCCTCCTGAAATCACAATCTCCAAATAGAAGCTACACATATAGAAGAAAGTTACCAAAACCCAGTTACAAATTCCCATTAAGTGTAAAAACACTGTCTTCTTCCAGAGGAAGATTAATACCATAGCTGACACTCAGACCTGAATGGATGTGCCACCAGAATATCAGGGAGATGTGTCAGAACTGAAAAAAATCACTCAAAATGCACCATTTACTGTACAATTCTTGTGTATTAAAGCTATAGGAAAAGTACAAGAGGACAAGTTAACAATAGCAGCATTTCCCTCTATGACCTCCCCTTCTTTGTTCCATAACCAGGTCCAAACCAGCTTCTCCCTGAGATTCAAAAAAATGTCACCCTGGGGACAGTCTTTAAGAGGCCTTATTCTTTGTGCAGCTAAACAAGCTTCATCAAATAGTAATCAATAAATAATTTAACAGTTTAAGGTTAAAACAAACAAGACTGGAAGTCATAAACTGTAAATACATACAAAGTAAAGCAAAATCATAAGACGCACTAGGGATTGCTTAACTCAGACTTCTGTGGTTCAACACACAAGGATGAATCTCATAGTGGAATCCATTGCTAATTATCTGAAACCAAACAAGAGTTTAATATAGTCCAAGCTGCCCTAACTTCCAGCATTTTATGTCTCGCATAGGACTGCACGGACTAGCATAGATTAGCCTAATCTAGTCTGTAGAGTGGGGATTTGTTTCCATTCTCTGGGTCCAAAATAAACCCTTCAGCATCATTAGGTAGGCAGTAGAGAGCTACATTAACATTATTCCACAACTTCACAAGCAACCCAGGGTTATCTGAAGTAAAAAAAAAAAAAAAAAAAGAAAAAAAAAAAAAACAACCCAAACACGATGAAACAAACGATATTTTGGATGTCTCTGAGTAATCACGAGTGAAGTCTATCACAAACACTTCACTAATAGTTTCCCAGTCTCTGATCCTCATTTCCAGCTCCTTCACCCTCAATAGGGAATTCTGTTGCCTTCTCTGACTTCGTGAAAGAAAGGACTTATGAAGAGGGTCAATTCATGCACATGAAAACGTCACTTCTTAGCACCGTTTTAGCTCAATTTTTGATGAAGAATAGGATTTTGAATAATTCTAACAACTATGCATCTCCACATTAATTACTCATGGGCAGGGCTGATTGACCAACCATGTCTATCTCCGAAGAGAAGCTCTACAGTACACTGATGAAGTGTGGTTAACCATTTCTTACAACACAACCAGGACAAAGACCAAAGTTATCCCCAACTTGGTGACACTGCCTCGTATTTAAGAGAATGGCAGATTCTATCTGACTCCTGGTAAACCTCTGTACAAAAAACAACCTGCTTCAATTTCAGGTGGCATGACATTTTAAGCATGTAAAAATTATATTTATTTTCATGCTTAATTAATACTGGCAAATACTTTGAGTGGATTCATTTGCTAATAGCTGATTTCAAAGTGATGTTTGTCATGCAATTCACAAAGATGATAAATAATTGTGTCTTGTTATGAATATTGACCCATTGTACAAAGTATTTATGCACAGTTATCCACATGATTGTTCCTATTTAATATTTGACTTCTCATATGAGACTATCAAATTGTCAGGATCACAAGGTTTGCATAGGTGTCATGTAAAAAAACCTAACAAGTAGGATAAAATACCTTCTTCATATCTTACAAGCCACCTAGCTGCTTATCAGGTGGCTAAAATTTGATCAAATAGAGAACCTCCTCCACACTAGGCCACAGGTTTCAATCTCATTAACAGTCTCCTGGAGCAGCTCCTTAGTAAAGAAACATTAGTTTCTTTAGTGCCTGGTTTCTCAAATAGTTCTGTCACTGAGCAGGGTATTTCCATCAGCATTACGTGAGGCTGAAATACCTCTGTGAAGGAGAAATCAGAAGGAAAACAAGGCCAAACTCAAGGGGCCCTGCAAAAGAGACTGCACACTTATAATGAATAAAATTCTCTACTAATGAGTTTCCAAGTCTCCATAAAATCCCAATATTTGGCAAAAAGCATTCCATGAAACATTTTAGCATCCTCTGGCATAAACTGTCACGCTTTAATTAAACACAAAATGCAAATCACATCCTCAGGAGATGATGCCTCTAACTGCTTCTCTTTCAGTAAGCCAGTATGGAAATCAACCACAGCAGTAATGCAGCACAGAGACCAGGGCAACTGTGCACCCCGTAGGGCTGTTTCCCAAACACCACTCCAAAGAACAACTCCTGAAGTGCTACTGGAAACACAGTTAAAAGCCAAGCTCCCTGTTGGCAGAAAAGAAGCCATCAGTTTCTGCTATTGTCTTCCTGATTGGTAGGCTACATGCACTGGCAAACACAAGACAGCTTGATTAGCTAAGCTAGTCCTGCACACATTTAATTGTAAGCAGCCAGCTTGCTGCCCTGGACTTCAAGAGAGCAGACTTTGGCCTCTTCAGGGATCTGCTGAGTAGAGAGGATAAAGCTCTGAAGGAAAGAGAGGCCCAAGACAGCTGCTTAATATTCAAGGATCACTTCCAACCAAGCTCAAGAGGGATGCATCCCAACAAAGAGGATGTTAGGCAAGAACTCCAGAAGGTCAGCATGGATGAACAATGAGCTCCTGGACAAGCTCCAGCACAAAAAGGAAGCCTACAAAGGGTAAAAGCAAGCACAGTTAGCCATGGAAGAATACAAAGAAATTGTCCAAGAAGCCAGGGATCAGGTTAGGAAAGCTAAAACCCCAACAGAATTAAATCTGGCCAGGGATGCTAAGGGCAACAAGAAAAGCTTCACCAGTGATAAAAAGAGACTAGGGAAAATGTGGGCTGTCTTCAGAAGATCATGGAGCAGATCCTCCTGAAATAACACTAAGGCACATGGAAAATAAGGTAGTGATTCGTGGCAGCCAACATGGCTTCACTAAGGGCAAATCATGCCTGACAAATTTGGTGGCCTTCTGCAATGGGGATACAGCATTGCTGGGTACAGGAAGAGCAACTGACATCATCTGCCTAGACTTGTGCAAAGCATTTGACATTGTCCCACACAGCATCCTTGTCTCTGAAGTGGATGGACACAGATCCGATGGATGGACCACTCGGTGGATAAGGAAATAGCTGGATGGTCGTACTCAAAGAGCTGAGGTCAACAGCTCCATGTCCAGGTAGAGACCAGTGATGAGGAGTGTTCTTACAATACAGCATACAATGGGCTGTATTGGGACCAGTGCTGTTTAACATCTTTGTCGGCAACATGGACAGTGGGATCCAGTGCACCCTCAGCAGGTCTGCCTATGACACCAAGCTGTGTGATACAGTCAAGGGATGCCATCCAGAGCTACCTCGACAGGCTTGAGAAATGGGCCTGTGTAAGTCTCATGTAGTCCAACAAGACCAACTACAAGATCCTGCACCTAGGTCAGGACAACCCTAAACACAAATACAGGTTGGGCAGAGAATGGACTGAGAGCAGCCCTGAGGATAAAGACTTGAGGGCATTGGCTGACAAAAAGCTCAACAGGACCCAGCAATGTGCACTTGCAGCCAAGAAAGTCAACCGTATGCTGGGCTGCATCAAAAGAAGTGAGACAAGCATGTCAAGGGAGGGGATTACTCCCCTCTACTCCTCTCTCATAAGACCCCACCTGGAGTACTGCGTTCAGCTCTGGGGCCTCCAACACAAGAAGGACATGAACCTGTTGCAGTGAGTCCAGAGGAGGGCCCCAAAGATGATCAGAGGGCAGAAGCACCTCTCCTGTGAAGACAGGCTGAGAGAGTTGGGTTTGTTCAGCCTGGAGATTAGGCTTCAGAGACTTTATAGCAGCCTTCCAAGGGTGCCTACACAAAAACTGGAGAGGAACTTTTTACAAGGGATCTAGGGTAAAGGTAATAGTTTTGAAATGAAAGAGGGTAGATATAGGCTAGATATAAATGATTTTTTTATGATGTGGGTGGTGAGGCATTGGAACAGGTTGCCCAGAGAAGTTTTGGCTGCCCCATCCCTGGAAGTGTTCAAGGCCAGGTTGGATGGGCTTTTGAGCAACCTGGTCTAGTGGAAGCGTTCCCTGACCATGGCAGGGGAAGTGGAACTAGTTGATCTTTAAGGTCCCTTCCAAACCAAACCATTCTACAATTCATTGCCTTCAACTCCAAGGAAAAAAATCCATACACTGAGTCCATTTCCACACTGCAGTTCCACATGGGAAGGCCCTCACTAACCCTGGGGAACTATAGGAGCTATCCTACATAGCGCGAATAGCAGACAACACTTTGTTCATCTACTGCTTAAAACAACCTTTAGTAGTCACCACCATGTAAGAAACGCACTTGCATGTAAAACCATTTTTTCTCATGACTGACTACCTCTCTACAGGGAAGCCAGAAAAAATATAGATGCATTATGGAAACCAAAATCCTGCTGGCAGAGAAATATTGTCTACTTCCAAGTATCGTATCAAGATAGTCAATTTATCTTCATTTTCTCTCCCCTTCAAATCTACCAGCTCAGGAAAGTCAGACATGTTTCTATAATAAATGAAACCTGAGGATAGGAATAGAACAAAAACTGCATTTAATTTGTTATATATAAAACCAACCAGAATTCTTCCAAAGATGCTTAAAAAAACAAAAAAGAAAACATCTCTATATATACAGGCAAGAACACGTATATACGTAGGCAAAAATTTTTATGTACCACATAGGAAAGTATCTCTTTTAACAACAGCTAATTCAAATATCAGAGTGTAAGTATATAACAGACTACCCACAGTACTGGGAATCCAGAGTCCCCTTCAACTTCAACAGTGATTTCTGACACCTAGGAACTCTCTACAACAGCAGGAAAAGTCCTCAGGAGTCTTTCATATGAAAAGAGCTTGTCCAAAATGACTGACAGAGTATGAAAGGTACAGCTCATCCTACAGCCCACACTGTGGAAAACAGATAAGCAAACACAGGGTATACATATATTTTAAAATATGTGCAGCACCGTATTCTAGTGTGCATTTACTCTTTCTATTAAAAAAATAAAGCAAGGAATATCCACTCCACATCCACATGCGTCTTTCTAGACAGACTGCTACTCAAAATCAGTATTATGTCCTGTAGAGCTACAACATACCCGACAACATCTCTAACTCCCCTGTCATCACCAGGAATTTTTTTTTAACCAAGACTGTGTATTTTGGGTTCTGCAAGACCTACCTGAATCCATCTTTTCACAATGTGCCCTTGTATACAAGGGCTTCTACAAGTGTATCAGCAGTAAAAGTATGATTAGGGAACAAGTGGGGCCACTGCTGAATCAGATGGGTGTCCTGGTAATAGAATACCCCTCCACTCAACCCTAGTGAGGTCACATCTGGAGTACTCTGTCCAGGGCTGGGCTCCTTAGTACAAGACAGACAAGCAGCTACTGGAGAGGGCCCAGCAGCCGGCCACAAAGACAAATGAGGTCTGGAGCATCTCTCTTACGAAAAGAGACTGTGGGAGCTGGGCCTGTTTAGTCTAGAGGAAAGGAGACTGATAGAATCTCATTAATGCATATCAATACCTCAAAGGCAGATGCCAGGAGGGTGGTGCCAGACTCTTTTCAGTGGCACCCAGCAACAGGACGAGAAGCAATGGCCATAAACTGAAACACAGAAAGTTTCACCTCAATATGAAGAAGAACTTCTTTACTTTGAACTTCAACCTTGAGGGTGGCAAAGCACTGGAACAGGCTGCCCAGGGTGGTTGGGGAGACTCCCTCTCTGGAGACATTCAAAAAACCACCTGGATGTGTTCCTGCATAACCTGCTGTAAGAAACCTTGCCTTGGCAGGAGGGGTTGCAGCAGAGAATCTCCAGAAGTACCTTCCAACCCTAACAGTTCTGTGACTCTGATCTCTCAGGGTGGTTGGTGCCACAAGGTAATTCAGAGTATGAACCAGTGTAGTCATCCTTCAGACGTAGTTAAACCTGCTGAAATATTTCTTGCACTGAAACATTTCACTGATGCCGTGCAATGTCTCCTTGGCCAAGAGAGACATGCAGTACTGTAGCTGGTAAATGGAGAGTGAGGGAAACACAAACTCTATTTCACAGGGAAAATCATCTCCTCTAAGCAAAAAAAATAGCTGTGAAATGTTTGATGTCTTTCATCTTAAGTGGGAGAAACAAAGACACTTTCCATTAGATATTATACAGGGTTCAAACGTTGAGGAAATCATATATCTCAACTTCAACCTTTAATAAAAAAATCATGAACATTTATTATTAATGATGTTTACTGACAAATATCTTTATCTAAAATTCTTAACTGACACGGACTTTTCAGAAATTTTTTCACAGGGCAGTAAGAGGAATATTTCACTCAGGCATCTGTTGTTGTGTGCTCCTTCCTTCTCACTGGGGAAAAGATTATACAGTTTAAGTAAAATACAGAATAAAGACTCTGTTTATACAGGCATAACTATGAATGCTAAATAAGTGGGGGGATGCTCTGAAGCTGGTGAAATTCTTGGAATTTCTACAGTGGCCATACATCAGACATAACATCAGCCCAGTATTAATGAGCCAAAGAGATTGGAGTGTCTACACGTCAGAGCTGTTTTTAATGACTAGGCAACAGAACTATTCTACAGGTCAAGATTCTTTTCAGGCTAAGAATCAGAAAAAAATAATATTAATTTCTTTGTTGATGTTAATGTGATTTTGGGCAAAGCTGAGCCTGAAGCTGTTGTGGATTTAGTAAAATTGCAGCTACTCTGCTCCTCAGGGACAGGACACGCAACAGCAGCAACCTCATCTAGAGACAATAAATTTCAGATCCTATCTGTAAATCCTTTCGCCTTATAAGGCAAAAATTTTTAATAAGAAATAAAATCACTTCACACCTTTCTTAGGTTTCTTTTTAATTTCACCTTCACTGAGGCCTTATTCCCCTGGAAAACAGAAACACCATAAATTACTGGTAAACAGAAATATTTGCAAATGCTATTGTCCAGGCACTCCGCTATTAGAAACAAGATTGTGTCTTCTCCAAGCATATCCAAAAATCTCTTTTGGGTAATTATCAACACAACTCCACTCTAGTGAGTCATCTAAACAGGCCAGCTTCATTTCAAAATGCAAATGCTGATTCCAAACAATATGACTGCAATATGACATTGTTACACGCATAGAATTATGGAATAGTTAGGATTCGAAAGCACCTTAAGATCATCTAGTTTCAACCCCCCTGCCAGGGGCAGGGACACCTCACACTAAACCATGTCACCCAAGGCTCTGTCCAGCCTGGCCTTGAACACCACCAGGGATGGAGCATTCACAACTTCCCTGGGCAACCCATTCCAGTGCCTCACCACCCTCACAGTAAAGAACTTCTTCCTTATATCCAATGTAAACTTCCCCTGTTTAAGTTTTAACCCATCACCCTTTGTCCTACCACTACAGTTCCTAATGAAGAGTCCCTCCCCAGCATCCTTGTAGGCCCCCTTCAGATACTGGAAGGCTGCTATGAGGTCTCCACGCAGCCTTCTCTTCTCCAGGCTGAACAGCCCCAACTTTCTCAGCCTGTCTTCATACGGGAGGTGCTCCAGCCCCCCGATCATCCTCGTGGTCCTCCTCTGGACTTGTTCCAACAGTTCCATGTCCTTTTTATGATGAGGACACCAGAACTGCACACAATACTCCAAGTGAGGTCTCATGAGAGCAGAGTAGAGGGGCAGGATCACCTCCTTCAACCTGCTGGTCACACTCCTTTTGATGCAGCAGCCCAGGATACAGTTGGCTTTCTGGGCTGCAAGTGCACACTGAAGCTGGCTCATGTTCAGTTTCTCATTAACCAACACCCCCCCTTCTCTGCAGGGCTGCTCTGAATCTTTTCTCCACCCAACCTGTAGCTGTGCCTGGGATTGCCCCAACCCAGCTGCTGAACCTTGCACTTGGCTTGGTTGAACTTCATGAGGTTGGTACATGCACTACTTAAGGAAAATAACCGCTATTTCAATATTTAACTGGAACATTATACACTTCTCTTACAGGTTCTAATCTACCTTAGAATTTTCCTAGCCAAACCAAAGGATATTCTTCACATGTGCATGTACTTTACACAAATAGTTGGGGGGGGTTTATTTATTTATCATTGTTCTACTGAAATAAAATACCCCACCTAATTCTGCTTAATTACTTGATACTACTCCAGGAGAAAACTAGAAAATGCATTAATGCTAGGTCAGTTCCTTGGTCTTCTTTTTTTATGCAATCCACAGCTAAAGTCCAAAAGAAGAAGTTGGCATGCTGCTTATTAAAGCCACTTACAGTTCAGTTCATTTTCTCTAGGTTATGTACATATGTAGTCACATTGTGCTGTCACCTGGTGGAAGCCTTACTAGAGAATCACTTAAATTTATCTCAAGAAAAAGAAAAAGCACTCAAAAAAAACACAAACCCACCACACAACAAAACCAAAACAAACAAAAAAATCACCAAAAACCACAACAATATGTTGAAGAAGAAAAAATTCTTCCCCTCCAATTTGGGTTTTTTCCTATCTGCTCGCTACTGCAAAATACTTAGCTTCTAATCAAAATAATGAAGGCTTCTGTGCTCAGAGGTTCTCATTTGAATAAGCAAGTCAATTTTCATTTCAAATATATGTTCTGTCATGCTTCCACAAAACAGAAGAGTGTCATTTCTCACTTAATGCAGATGCTAAGATATCCAGGTGCTTTTGCCCCTCCAGAAAAACGTAAAACAATCTCAGCTTGCTCACTGCTCAGCACAGGTAGCTTCCTTGTCCAGCCTGAGGTTTGACCACAAAGTTTAAATGCAAAGTCTGCCCAACTCTTGGTTTCTATTATAAAGTTTGATTTGGCGTACAAATTTTCTGAGATTGCTGCATCTCAGTTTCTCTCCTAACATTACTTTCCTCATACAGAGGTATTTATGACCCTAAAGTTTGGTAAAGACTTTGATATACTCAGATAAAAGATGTGGAGTACTGTTCTTATGAAATCCAGCTATGCAACAGCCAACTTTGTCAGTTGTGCAATGTCTTCTCAACCCGTTCATCTTGTTGGAAGAAAAAATGCAGACACTGAAGTGAAACTTCACGCTGAAATTCATCTTAAAAAAAAAACCTTCTGAGAAGATCTCTTCTTTAAACAGCATAAGCAACTTGGCAAAGAGTGATTGATAAGTTGGTTTGTTTCATAGTGTAAATTTTTAATTTCATTTGCTGCCCTTGTTACTCTGACCATAACAATAGTCCATAAATATTTAGGTAGCTTTCCACCACCATGCTTTCAGCTTTTGAATACTAATGCTAGCTGCAGTGGAGAAGAAAAGGAATTGCTATAATAGACCACGGATCTAGCTGTGAATATCTAACCTGCTGTTTGTAAGGCATCCTGTTTGCTGGAATTATGCAGTCATTACTAGCACACACAAACCCATCACATTCCTAATGAATTGTGAGGCTATCTTGGGAAAATAACAAATATCTTCACCTGAATAACCATTAATGTATTAATGTTGTAACAACCAGCCAAAAAAAAAAAAAAAAAAAAAAAAAGAAATCAATAGGTGTACAAAGCCCAAGGCTAAGAACAGAAAAAAAAGACTGGCATGCATACAGATGACCTTACCAGTGAAGAAATCAAAGAGATTCTGGTTTACTGTGCATCTCATCATGATGCCTGACAGATTATAAACAACTTTAAAAGTATCCTTTGATACAAGCACAGCCAAGGCCCAGCGACGCGACCTTTTCCTGCATATATTCCCCCATTCTGCAGCACCCCAACCTCTTTAGACTTCAAAGACAGGATTTTACAAAACCACTCTTGGCAAAGCAGTGCCATGCAATGGTGTGGCAAGCCTTCCCACTGCTCCAGCTAGGAGAAATATAAGCTAGAGAACAAAGTCACAGAATACCCCTTGTTCCTTTGGTCAGCAGATGCAGCATCCACCTTCAGTCTCCAAGGGGACAGGGCCATTCAGTCCATGAAGAGATGTTTCCCTGCCAGCTGGCCAGATCTGTCAGACACCAGATGTAGAAACAATTGCCATTCCCAGCAAAAAAGAGGTGCTGAGCATAAGTGGCCACTACTACTGAAAGAGTAGCAAAACAAAAGTTGCCAGAATTCATCTCTACCTTGTTGCCTGCTTCTGCTAGCTTTATCTAGGCCTTAATCCCTATGTGTCTCCACTACTGAAATTACCTTAAAAATTATCTTGTTACATTGCTATGCTTTCAGAACTGCAGAAAGGAGTTGAGAACACTGCAGAACAGCTCCCCTTTCCCCAGAAGGCCATATCACTTCATCTTGAAAGTAAAACCTACCTTCCTACTTTTAGATGGCATTTTTTTATTTTTCCTGCACATCCAGAGTTAGCTCATTACATTCTCCTTTTCCTGTGCTCTGCTTCTTTCCAAGGACTATCCACAGCAGAGGATTAAATATCAAGGAGTTGCCTGTCTCTCATATCCTCTAAAATTCAGTGATGGTAAAAACTTAACTTTAATTTTTTGATACTTTTGAAAAAACACTGTAAGGCTAAGAGGAACAAGGAATTGGGCTCTGCCTTTTACAAAAGCAGAAGGGTAGCAGAGTCTAAAATTTGCCTTCAGTCACCAAAGCAAGCTATGTTGGTGCACATCCTCCCGAATCCTTCATTTGCTTTTTTCCCTAGACTGAAAACTGAATCATAGAATAGAATATCAGGTTGGAAGAGATCTCAGTAGTCATCTGGTCCAACCTGTTTAGGCAAAACATGACCTAGACTAGATGTTTCAGCACCCTGTCCAGCCTATTCTTAGAAGTGTCCAGCACTGGGGACTCCACCACTTCTCTGGGGAGATTCTTTCAAGGGCTGATTGTTCTCATTGTGAAAAATTTTCCTCTTGTGTGTCTCCAGTGGTAACTTGTACCCATTACTCCTTGTCTTTTACATATAACTCCTTGTTAAAAAGGAGCCTCCATCTTCTTTATAGCCACGCTTTAAATACCAGAACATGGTGATAAGGTCTTCCCTGAGCCTTCTTTCCTCTAATCTGGACAAATATAGTCCTCTCAGCGTTTCCTCATGACAGGTCTCTGGCTGCTAAAACGTATAAGCAATGACAAAGCAAATCAAACAATATTAAAACAAGTAAAATAAAACTTTTCTTCATATCACATTAAGAAGCATTTGCACATGTGGACATTTGCACTCTTCTCTGCAAGCAAGAATTACACTAAGTGCATAGTCTGGCTTCTGTGACAAGGCTCAAAATTGACTTGGCTTAACAAACCTATGTCCCTGTCCCTCCCCGCAGCACACTTCTCTCAAAAGTAGAATGTATTTGTTTGTAGCTTTAAAAAAAGGCATAAAATCTGCAAATTCACTAATTCCTCTTCTAAACTGAGTTAGCAGGTATTTGCAATGTTGATGTCAGACTGTAGTTACTACCAAGAAGATTATTCCCTAAATCCTTTTTACAATTAAGGCTATTTCTCACTTTACACATCCATTTCCTGTTTAGGCTGTATTTTGAGCAACTCTCTCAAGTCCATTACAAGCTGCCAAGAATGCCATAGTGGGGTACCATTTTATTCTTGGAGTTCTGCTGCATGAAAGTGAGCAAAGCACACAGTAGAGCTCATAAATGGTATGGCTCACAATAAAGATAAGTAGGCTATCTTTACCATAAATTTCAGACACCACTGAGATAATAAGCCCTCACTGCGCAGGGCAAAGAGAATTAGTAGGTCGGAAGCTTCATTTTCTTATTCAAGTAAGAATAAAAAGCAGTAAGAAAGGAGCTCTGTTTTTACTGCCACTGGATTGCAAGTTCTCATTTGTAGACAGAGTTTAACAGTAAATGTGAACAGCTGTTATTTGCTATATAGTTGTTGTTAAGAGGATTTTCATTAAAGATTTTATTTCTTGTAAAATGAAAAAGCACTTAGGCACTGTTCTCAGAATACACTGATCCAGATGAAAAGCGCAGCTCCTAAATAGACCAGAGCTTCAGAATCCTAACACGTTTTCAGAACATAAGCCTCTAATATTTGAGCACAAAATCACTTTCCAGTGATACATTTTCCTTCCAGTACACCTAAAATCAGGGTCTGACACCTACTGCTGTCTGAAGAAAAAATTATTTTCAATTTAAATACTGATCCAAGGCTCTTTAAGCTGCAAATTATCTACTTGGAATAACATGCACATACACACAACTGCTAAAAAAATTGATAAAGCACTCAGTAATAACTGAATCACAAGCCATTTTCTACAAATACTGCCTGTTTAACCAGTTTTGAAGTAGATTTAATGACATGGTAAGAGTTAATAGGAAGATTTTTTTCACCTTGAAGGGCCAAAGAAGATAGTACACATTAATATTAATATCAAATCATGGCAATTTCTTAATGATGTGTCATTCAAAAGCACTTTGCCCAACTGGTTTTAATCTTGGCTTTCAGAAGTAACCCAGCGGTTATCAGGCCCATGTAAACTTCCTAGCAAAGCATCTTTAATATAAAACAACAAACCTTCAATTCAAAACAATGCAACTTTACCTATTTTTATGCCTCATGTCAAATCCCACCCCTAAAACCACAACCTTCTTAAAACTCTTAGAGAAATACCTAATATCACATGCGCACCCATTAGATATGGCATTTTCCAGTATAACAATCTGGTCGTTCAGCAAGTATTCAACCCTTTGTATTCTGAACACATACAACGTATCTGCCTTAAATTTTCTTCATGTAAAACCAACAGGGTTTAAAACCCCACAGTATGCTGCCATTTCTTTTACATAATGATTTTGGCAGCTTTGTTGTTGCTAATGCAGACTGAACATTCTTTCAGTACGGTATTCCAAGCACTGATTTGGCAGAATGAAGTATGTTTAAGTGAAGCCTGCAAGTACCATTATTAAAAAAAAAAAAAAAAAAAAAAAATCCCTATATGTATGCTACAAAAGTTTGTGAGAGAAAGACTGTCTTTCAAGCCAGCTTCCTTTACCCACACTTCTTCAGAATTAGGAATCCAGCAGTACCGGCAGTACAGACACAGAATGTATTAAGCACCTAATCAACAACATCATCTCAGAGGTGTCAGCACTCTGGCTGAACTAGAAGGAAATCATACATGGAAATCCTCACAAAAGCCTGCACTTAAAGTACTCCTGCTGGTGCACTACACAGCATGGGGAAGTTGCACAGCTTCTGCTGTGCTGGAAGTACTTTCAGGTAAGTACTTAAAACGAGGTCTCTTTTGCTTAGCTTTAGTGACTTCCAAAGAGAAATTAAGGACCCCAGGATTCTTTTAATACATAGAGGGAATTAATCGTTATGTACTGGCCAACAAAGCCTCTCAATAAACCGATACCACTAGTCATAGCTTCAGTTATTGCCAACCACCTAATAGCTGCTGGGATTTGCTAAGACCAGTGCACTGTTACTACTTAGCTTTCCATTTTGGACAGAGCTTTAGGGTGCTTTGGGAATCTAAAAAAAATTATGCAACCAACACCACTGTGCTGGTTTTGACTGGGATAGAGTTAATTTTCTTCATAGTAGGTAGTATGTGCTGTGTCTGGGATTTGTGCCAGAAACAAAGTTGATAATTCAGGGATATTTTCACTAGTCTGCTGGTCAGTGCCTACACAGAGTCAAGGCCTTTTCTGCTCCTCACCCCACCCCACCAGCCAGTAGGCTGGGCGTGCACAAGAGTTGGGAGGGGACACATCTGGAACAGCTGACCCCAGCTGACCCAAGGGATATCCCAGATCACATGGCATCATGCCCAGCACAAAGCTGAGGGAAAAAGTATCAGGGAGGGTGGGTAGGGGAAATGGAGATGATGTGATGACATTCAGAGTGATGGCATTTGTCTTTAATTGTTACTGCAATTCTCTCCCCCATCCCAGTGTGGGGGAGAGTGAGCAAGTCATTGTGCTGGGCTTAGCTGCTGGCTGAGGGTAAACCATGACACCCACCATTGTACCATGTAGTGCTTACCAAGTTAGTACCTATAAACTAGAAAGAGTAAATGAAGAGTCTGGCAGTTAGCACTGCCACCTGTGGTTACCTTACAGATAACTGCACTCGTTATAGCTTTCCTGTCCTCAATGTTGCCTTCCATGGAGTACTTCATTTTACACTGCTTCCCAGCACACAGTAACCCTGACACCTTCACTGTTCATACCTAGAGGCAAATAAACTCACTATGTAGGAGTTGACATTTTCTCAGAGACCTTCTGGGTAAGTCCTGGAAACACTCCTAAATTTGCCTACTCTTGGTGGCAAGGCACAACTAATAGGTCCATGACAGACACTATCTGGTGCCATTTGCTCTGCCAAACCATGCTAGCTAGAGCTAGAGTTAAATAGCTGATTCACTGAAAACAATCTCAATCCCGATAATTCTCACAAAAACAAGTACATTTACGGCACTCACCCTCTTTGCATCAAGCTGATCAGAGAATTACACTCACGAAAGCAGTATTCAGGGATTTTTCTCTATGATAGCTTGGAAAAGAAACTGTTCCAATCTTTTCCCTTGCCATCATGAACTTTTAATGAAACCAAATCAAGTTTCTTTCAGCCCTCTAAGTATTTGAGCTGACAACAATGGTCTAAAAAGGTTCAGTTCCTCAACCAGGTTTCTTAAAAACAGGAGTTGCTTCTGCTGCTTATCATTCCTATCCTGTATCCCACTGCACAACTGCCCCGGGAGAATCAGGTTTACTTTGTCTTCATATTCATCAGCTGCATCTCCAAGCTCTCTTTAGCTGCTCTGTTAGGCTTGCATGGCTACAGACATTATCTTTCTTCACTAGCAGCTTGTACTCCTCTCCTGCTCAGCAATTTGATCACTGGTCTGCAGCCAACTCTGACTCTTAACAAGGCAAAGATGTTTTAGATTTATAGGCCACTACATATCAGATATGGTTACCAGTGGGCTGATTCTGCACTGAATACCTCATTCAAAGAAAACATGACATGCCCTGCAGATTTGTCTCATGCTTAGACCATCTTAGGCAGAAAAACCGCAGTGTCGGATTAGGGTCACTACCAATTCTGTAAACCTCTGCCTTGTAAATTCAGAGAATTAAGCTTACTCTACCATAATACTTTTTTCCCCAGAAGACCCATAAAACCTTGGACATCAAATACAGTTTTAGCACGAGAGGCAAAAGTACTATAATAGCACAATTGTGTCAGTAAAGTGACATCGCAATACAAAGTCAACAAAGTACTCGCTAGTATGTTTTCAGATTCCTCTTACACCTTTTTTTTTTTTTTTTACTGAAAGCTCCCTGAATTCACACAGAAAATAGCACAACAGTCACATCATACACATGTACAGCATTTATAACATAAAGGCACCTTCCAGCTAACTTACATTGATACCATACTCCTGAAATGGAGCAGTACTTAACTTTCTCAGTTACCTTCTGCATCTGATTTTGTTCATGATTGAGTACTATACATCTGACCTAATCCCTCAAAGGTGGGGGCTTTTTTGCAGCTGTGTTTGTCTTTTATGGTTTTGTATAGGCATATCACACTGAATAGACACTATGATCTGTATCCACATTCTGTTAGATATGAGACAAGAAAAAGCACGACTCTATTAAACCGATCTTTTATCTACAAGTTTCAAACTACAAGATGCTGGAAGATTGCATTTGAAGTCAGCACTTAAATTCCTTAAGTCAGCATTCAAATTCTTTAAGGCATGAATGAGGTGTTCACTCTATTGCTGAATTGTTCCATATTATAGGAATATATTTTTGCTGAAGTAACTGAGTTTCATAATGGGCTAATTGTTGGGAAGTAAGAATTCAGCCTGAAATATGTTTGAATTAGCAGACTGCAAAGCAGCTGTATTTAAAAAACAACCAAGGTCAAGCCAACAGTGGGGGTTGTGTTACACAAGCACAATAAAACTTTCAGATGTGACACACACATTAAGAGAAAAGCTTATTGAAATATTTTACTGATTAGAAGCTGAAAAATATAGATTAACTAACTAGCTTAAGACTCTGCAGAAACAAGTAACAGCAACCAAAATTTGAATACACATCTTTAGGATACAGGCTTTTTTTAACAAACTGCAAAAAATGAATTAAAACTGAAGAATAATACTTTTCTTTTTAGTATTTTTGTTACAGCAGGCATGATTCAGAGTGACTTCAAAGCTTTGTTTTTTTCCCCTTTTAGGAAGATTATTCTTATTAACATTCGTCCATTGTTTTTGTTTGATTTGTTCCATTACGGATTGAATTCACCCCAAAAAGCAAGTTTTACTGTTTGTGCCCATTTTAATCGGGTTATAATCTCATTTCATAAATTTAATATATACGCACACCCATTACATGACTTTACTACACGAATGCACATGCAGAAAAAGTGCTCAACTCTACAGATAACACACTGTAGGCACACAACCTGATCTAGCCACAGGTGCATAAGCAGAAAGGAAACCATAATACGCTCTCACTTGCACAAGCATAAATCAGTGGCACACAGTGGTAACAAGAATTACACTCATTTTAAAAGCATATGAATATAGCAAATACATACATGTACTGTTACAGTGGTTTTGAAGATTTATGTCCTCATGTTTAGTCTCCAAGTGGGGCAACTAGTGCTGCTGGCCTCCAACTTGTAGATTAGTGCTACAATCATAGAATCATAGAATAGTTAGGGTTGGAAAGGACCTTGAGATCATCTAGACAATACTCCACAAGTCTTGCTCTAGTAGCAAGGACATCCCACTCTACCAGAGGGATATCGGGGACATCTTCCTACCCACGTGGCCACTTACCGGAAAGTGAGAGCATGGCCAAGGAAGGGGCCAAGCATCTAGTTTATTTCATCCCAGTATGCATGAAGCCAATCTGAGGCTCTGGCCTTCCAGCACCCTGCAGGCTGCTTGTTCATCTAGCTCACAAAACAGCATGGTAAAAGCTAAAAATTAAAAGTGTTCATGCCTTACTAAAATAAAACTGTACAAGGCTTAATACAAGCTTTTAAAGAAAGGCACATCCTGTGGCATATCTTTATGTTGAGTTTGAACTCTCCTGCTAAAGATTTCTAATATTAAAGTGAAAACCAGTAATTTACTTTCCACCTTTCAGATGTTTATATTCAGCTATGTAGCCTCTTTCACACCACTTTTATTTCTAACCTATCTGTATGAGCACAGCTTTCTTGCAATCCCTGCATGAGAATTTCTGAATAGAAAAAAGTTGACAGTGATGTTTTCAGATCATGAGCATATTCAAATCAATATTCAGCTACATTTTTCAAAAAAGACCTGTAGCTGTACCAACGCAAATCACTTCTGTATGCAATCGGTCTATTATCATATTCATACAAGTTATTTGATTTATAGACTTGAAAACCCTCTGTGGCGGATTTTATTTGTTCTTTGTTACATTAGCACTGTTATGCCCTTGGAAATACCCATGACACAAGTTTTTGAATCTTTTTTATGTTATCTATTTCAACAAGAGAAAACATATTGTTTTTCCTGTAGCTCTAGAAAATTATAATATGGACAAAGGAAAGCTCTTGCTATATACCGAGGATTTATACAAATCAAGGTGAAGAGAGAGAACGAATAACTGAACACTCAGAATAAGAGGTTCAGATAAATGACTAAAATTTATGGTTTTAATAAGCATGTAAAGCAAGACAGAAACTTGAATTTAGAATCAGCTTCAGTTGCCAACAAATGTAGTATGCTGTGTTCTGCCATGACATTTACCTCTCTCATAATTTAAATCAAGACACATTTTAAGCTGGTAGAGAATAAGTGCATATATCACCTTGATAAAGAGACACGTATTTAGCTTGAGTAATAAGTATTAAAATTTAAGACAATAAATGCTACTATTTCCACATGAACACAGGGAAATTTTAGAATTCACCGTAAGATCAAAAAGGCCCTATTTCTTTACAACGCTGATCAACTTATGATAATAAGGACCATTACAATAAGGGGCTGTTAATCTGAAAATATCAATTAAAGGTCCTTTGCTGGTCTCAATGTTCAATGACAAAATCATCTCAATATTTAAAGTGTAAAGATCCATGTAATTAAGGAAAAACATTTCTACAAGCTTTTTGCGCTATACTGCTTCAAAAATTTACTAGAAATCTTCACATTGTGCAGACTGATTTAATCACCAGAAAGCATTTTCTCGAAACCTGAAAGCATACAGAAAAGTTACCAAATTCAGCTGACATTAATTTTGCCAGGGATTTATGTGCAGTTTTATTTTCAAAGCATAATGAAAAACAAGTAGTAAAGAAGTAGTAAAGAAGTTGCAACGTCCACCTCAAACTTCCCTTGTACCTCCTCTCAAGGAGTCGGGACTTGTGTAATGTTAATTCAAAGCACAGAAACAACCAACCATCACCTCTATTCAATTCATGTTGTAAATCAATGGACAAATTTTACTCCATAAAATTTCATGGCCACCCTAAGCAGCTCAATTTACCTCGTTGAACTGTAAAAGGAAGAGTTTATGGGAAAAATCCAATCCTGTCAAGTTAGCAAAGTTAATTCCAGTGAGTGACAGAATGGCTGACGACGGAAGGCTTGATTACCAAATCCACACACACACGCTCCCCTTCCCTCAAGCAGGGTCAGCAACAGCAGGTTGCCCAGGACTATTAAAACTGAACAAATTTTCCACAGGAAAATCACTGTTCAATTTAAAGTGCCTCAATTTAGGAACAAGAAATAATCACTTGATTTAATTCTATAGAGTTCAAAGAAAAATCTGTACAACGTTGCTGTTTTCCTCCCACTAAATTCTTAGGCCTCCCTTGTTAGATATTATGCAATACAAACACTACATATTTTTATTAAAAAGTACATCTCTCAATAGCTGTTCACTCACACGAATTTTTACACAATTTATTGCCAAAAGCCAGATAAATCAGGTTTCCTAATCAGTGGGGTTCCCCAGCGCAGACTGTCATTTAGCATATATAGCATGATTTTATTTTCAAGCCAAATCAAACCTAGTTAATCCTTATGTACCTCATGTTTTACATTGCACAAAGGTCAGAGAAGTTGAAGAAATCTAGACTCCACTAATTTGCTCTCTTCTAGAGGAACATAAATGAGAATGATGTTGAAATATGAAACTGAGGCATATGCAGATGAAAATCTCTCTCAGTTCAGTTATGGTAGACAGGATTACATGCAATAATTTTACGCAAATTTCCAAGTATTCCAAATTATATTGCACAGAATCAGATGACCAACTAAACAGACTAAACAGAAACATTTAAGATGAAACTAGAAAAAATACTTTATCAAACTACTTACAGCTATTTAATGACCATGAACAGGCAGAACTGTTGTTGGATAAGATTTAACTCTTGGAAGCATAGCTCAGTATTTCTCAGCATGCAATAAGAAATTGGTTTATTGTAATAATCATACCCTCAACAAACATCAGTGATAAACTTAAAAAATTAAATCCATTCACATTTTTTGCAAGTCACTGGTAGACATAAAAGGAAAGAAACTAGGATATGCAAGCCAAAATAAGTAATGGGAGACATTGACAAAAAAGTCAAACACAAATACAAGCTACAATTTAAAGTCCACACACTTACTTCAAATGGGATGTGTGGCTATTTAACAGTCTGGAAGTGGCTTGAAAAGGAACAAAATGTATGTGAGGGGACATGAGTCAGTAGAAGAGTAATTGTCTGTAAAGAGCAATAATGATTAAGCTGTTATACCCGTGACTTCTCTGATACATATTAAATGGGATAGATACTGTGAAAAAGAAATTGTCTAAGTGGGTTTTAAGGCACAGAAAGTACACTTTGCTGTTATACTAACCAAGACAACATTGCCACGGTTTAGTCTAACCTCGATCATAAATCTTCATCTCCAGCAGAACTTAAAACTGCAGATTAAACTTAATAAGCATGTCCTTAGATAGAATACAAGGTGACATTCTCAAGGATATTTCCCCAAGTGAATCATCTCCAAAAGCTGAAGAGCACTTTTCACTTACTGCACTAAGAGATATTTGGAATTTGAACATACTGCCTTTTAGAAGATTACTGGTTAGATAACTGATTGACATAGTACTTATCACAGCTATAAATTACATGGATTGAGATAATGAAATCTATGTATGTACATTTTATGCCCTACTGAACCAAAGTTTAACAAACTTCATAACACACCATATTCAGTGGGTCTATCTTCTCATTTGCAGAGATGCTCCACATCCAGTTCAGGAACATATTTAAGTTTATAGATTTCAAAAAAGTGGTACTGAATGCTGAAGGTTTGATTCTTGGTAAAATGAGTTAGTTTGTTTAATTAGGTCCGTCTCATTGATTCAGTCCAATTTTTAAACTGCATGTCTGTACAGACTCCTATATGATATTCACAGAAACAGAAAAACTGCTCTGAACTGTCTTTTTCACCTAACCTATTCCACATCTATGTTTGAACAATTACACAAATATGATAAAGAACATATTTAGAAAATCCAATTTTACATACATGTTTTAATGTAACAAATGGCTCATAGTATTGAAAGGTATGTATAATACAACTCCAAAGTTACTGCTGTTACTGTTGTTAATTCCAAAATACCGTATGACAGGGTCTTCTGTGCTACTGGTCTTGCTACTATCACTGTTTCTAGGGTAACTCACATTCTATATGATGCACCTAGTGTTTTAGAGACCTCATACCTATGGTTCATGACTTGTATGAATACGAACAAGTCTCTGACAATAAAACCTTAGAAGTCATAGATCTTTCAGTTACCAGCTCTTTGAAGCAGCAAGATGCATTAGCTGCTAGAGTAAATAAGTCCATTTGATCTCCCAACAAGATGAAACTAAAGTCAGTCAGAAGCACAAAGGCTTCACCTTGTCATTATTCTACCCAAATGCAAAGCTTTGCAAGATGATATTCAAGGTATAGCTACTTCACTAGATCTCTTCAGATAAACCACATTGCACACATTTTAAGAATGAAGACTTTATTATGCAGAGGAAACTCTTACAATTTGTTTCTCTCACTGCTAAGAGCAGAATGATAGCCTAGGGGATTCTTCCCAAAGAATAGGGTTACAAACAAAATAAGCCCCTGAAACAGCATTTCTGGAGAATAAAACAATGGAGAAGCAGGCCGCTTCCCTCATAAGAAAGCACAAATTTTGTAAAACACTCCAGTATTCTCCAGAATGCTCCTGATCAAATGTAGAGGTGATTGCATGAAGAGAAGATTTCCGAGTAGTCATCAGCAACTGAAAAAGTGAAATGAAGACGCTGAAACCCATTGGTCTGCAGCTTGCTTCTTCACTAATTGTTCACACAGACTATAGTCTGCAGGACAGTAAATCCTCCAAACCAAGTTTGTACATTTGTTTCACACAACAGAATGAACAAAAAAAAAAAAAAAAAAAACCAACCCACAAGCGAAATGCAACCCCACTGATCTGCTGCAGAGTAAGGCAATGTCCAGGTGCTGCTGACAGAGTGACAGAAACAGCTAAAGCAAGCAATTCCACTACTTGAAGTAGCTGCTTATTAAATATGAATTTAATGTCTTTCAAGAAATTGCTTTGGCTTTGTACAAAACACTTGCTTTTTCCTGATGTCTGGCTTTCCATGATAGCAATGTCTTACTGTAACACTAAAAATGCCTTTATTAAAACTGCTCTGCACTCTTTTTTCATTTGTAAGAAAACAGTAACCGTGGACACCCAGAATCCAGAAGATGCTTCTGCAAGAATTAGAATTATATATGGTGAGACCATTGGCTTATCTTCCAAAAGCAGTGTGCAAACATGTATATGTATATAGAGTTGTTAGATTTAAAACTATAGTCAAGACTAGACATATTATACAAGTTAAGAGAAGGGGGGAAAAAAACAACCCTAAAAAAAAAAAAAAAAAAAAAAAAGGAACAAATCTGTTGGCAATTATTTAGCATAGACTTAGTTGCTATGGTGATGGGTTTCCTATAAATATCATAGTCAGAGACACTGCAAAACACACTTCTGGCAACGTATCTTTATTTTTCAATTATGTTCAGAACTGCCCTCTTGTAATGAACTACAGAATAACCTTTATTCTCTAATGCTCTTAAAACAGAACAAAATACCAAAAGCATGCAAATAGACATATTTGACAGGTAGGAAGTGCTAAGTAGAAAGGAATTGTAAATAAAATATTCTCTGTGATTTTTCTTATTACTATTAAGCAAATACACTACTGAAGTAAACATCAACACTGGTGTATTTATTTGAAGTTAATATCAAGTAAAATAAAACAAAGGCAAGAGACAGTAAATCTTAATATCAACTCAAACAAGCACTTCTGTTCTTTACAATTGCATCCTGCAAATTTTATTACAATTACTTATTGTGACATTGGTACAATATTGTTTTTAATGTTACTTCAAGTTCAACATATGGGCATGCAATGAAGGTGAGTTCTGGATAAATCAACGCACCAGATCTCTAGAGGTTAAGGGAATTTGGAGTTACATTTGCAACCGGTAGTTTGGAGAGTATGTAACAGCATGGAGACGATTTCCAGCTCGCCTAAAGGTGGCAGCAATCAGCTCTGAACAGTTCCCTTCTTACCGGTCTTAACCGGTTTGCCATTTCAAAGTCAAGACAGGACTCTTCGGGCAGGGCTTTCCCTAAGTCATTGGGATGGGATAGAGATACTCACCTGCCATTTATGCTTCTGAAAAAACTACCTTATTATTAACGAAGCAATCTAGTGCCTGACAAGTAACACTTCTCACCTACCTACTCAGCTATCCCTCAACAACCCCAACCCTCAGGCACTGCTACTTCCTCACATGATCACTGTCAATCCTCGACCTTTACATCCAAGTCAGAGGAGGCCTTAAATTAAAGCAGGAGATTTGAGAGTGGTGGCGTGTATGTGTTTATTTCTTTTTTATGGCATTACTTTTGTCACTTGCAAACTCACTTTGTAGATAGTATGACTATGGATAAGGCTGTCCATCAAGCCAGAAGTGCGTTAGCTGAAATAAATAAAAATACACAGTAGTTTTCCATTTCCACTAGACCATACTCTCCACTGCAACTCTATTTTGTGATGGGACTAGTTGTCCTTTACTCATACTTCTCAGAAAAAGAAAGAAAATAGTTAGAAACATTGAATGCTGGTTGCTTGGAGCACTGAGGTACTGAGCACCCTCAGCTGCGGTTGTAACCACTGGGCTTTCAGGGCATGCCAGCTTCCGGGATCCAGCCCCACATTCTAATATTGGAATGGATTATATTCACTGCATTGACACTCTGCTTCTACTCATCTCACTGAGTGAGACATTTGCCATCAAAAGCAACATACTACCTCAAGCGTGTGCACATCACCATAACAAACTGGCATATGGCTATTTTCAGATAATCTGCATTTGGCATTTGAGGCAAATAATTTTTCTGAATTCTAGCATCTGACCTTTCTGACACCAGAACAACAGAACTTTGTCTGAATCCTCTAACAGTCCTCAGAGGACTGACTGTAACCACCTGACAGCAGATATAGGTTTCAAATACTGTAACACACTCCATCCAATATTTTGCTAAATTCATAAGCCAATGTATAAAAATACATGGTTCTGTTCTCATTGCTTGCAATAAGCTATTAACTGCATCCTCCTTAGAAAGGTAACCAATCCTTACATGTGTTTTTCCAAACAAAGATTATTACTGTTACTAATTACTCATATGTGCATATTAATATCCTTTTGAGATTATTCTAAGAGCCAAAACATATATTGTAGTGAAAGTGGATTAGTGGAAGGGAATAAGTGGTTGGGTAGAAAAAGGGCTGCCTCAGGGCTCCCATGTTATTTCCCAGCAGGGAATAAAGTCACGGCTCTAAGAAGCATGGGGGGTCACTCACAGTAGTAGGGAAAATGGCACACCTAGATTCACTCCAGAGACATTCTAACCCCTAAACTTTCCTTTTGCTACTCTCCTTGCATTTAAATACTGGTAACCCCAATAGATTAATTCTAATGAATCAGTGAACACTTTCAGCAGACACAGCAAAGACTTTATGTTAATTAGAGCAAAACAGTGGCCACAGCAAGTGCACAGTTTTGCTTTCTCTCTCCATGTTCCAGCTGTGTGGCATGGAAGGCACCAATTTAACATCAACTCCTTAAAGCCTCTGTCTCTGAACCTTAATCCTTCCTGACATGACTAGTGTAAATGTTACTACTGCATGTCATTGCTGCTGATTTACTGAAGATTCTCAAATGTAGGCCTGCTGAGAAAGTACTAATTACTTCGCTTTGCACATCATTTTAGGGAAGCCGAGAACTCAGCTGATCCAGGTTAGCTCCTATTAATGCTGTCTTTTCCAGACAAGCTTGATGTCACCTGGTACGAGAACATCTGAACCATTTCTGGCTGCTTGATATGTGGAGGAGTATATTTGTCAGGACTCATTTCACTATTAATTAGAGAAGGTGTTATCTTTTTCCGTATACTGACATAACTCGGATCAGGAAAGAATCATAGAATCAACAAGGTTGGAAAAGACCTTTAAGATCATCAAGTCCAATCATAACCCCAGGACTGCCAAGACCACCACTAAAGCATACCTCTGAGAGCCTCATCTAGACCCTTTTTAACACCAAGGTTATGGAGATATCCAAAATGACAAAGGCACTGGGAACTTCCCACTTTGTCTTTCCATAGTCACACTGCATTAAAAACAGGAGTAATATTATTTGGAATTTAGTCTCTTCTCAAGTTGAGAAGGCAAAGCAGATTCTCTCTCGGAAGGTAGGCTCTCAGATTAGCAGCCAGCTCAGTGAGCTGTGCTACTAAGCACTAGAATCAGGACCCTCCAGATATGAACCTGAAGGGCAAAAGAAAGGAACAGCTCATCCTTTTTTCTCATCTAATTAAGGACAGGAAGCACAGTTCCCAGGACAAGGGCCAGCAATAACAGAGAGCACAGCTTGGTGGAAGCATTACTGAGCAGCCAACTCAGGAAATGGTTATGATTTGGATGCCAGTTTACTCAGCTGGACCAAACTGTCTCCATGACACAGCCCAACATTCATTCCAGTCAAAAAAAAATGCACAAGTTAGCTTCATATCAGGATGTAAATTTTGTTTTATTATTTTATATTTTGTAATAAGCTAACTTTTTTCTTTCCTTTTTTTTTTTTTTTTTTTTCAGATATGCTATGGCCGGTTTCTTTGACCTGTCCTATACTTGGCATTTCAAATGAATTCTCAACACTAGACAGGTTATCGGTCACAGAAAATGCTGCCATACTTTCTAAAACCATACTGTCAGTGTACACTGGCATTTTCAAAACTACTTTTCTTGCTTATTAAATGCTTCTCTAAACTTTACAGAAGCAACTCCTAATCACTGGTTGTCATTTGTCATTCTTGCAACACAAAAACGACATCCTCACATAAAACAGTCTTTTGCGTGTCTCAGAAATTTGAAAGAACTTTGCCATGATGCATTTGCCCAATATTTATCTTGTTATTTGATGGAGTCAAAAAGCATTATTTCCGGGGTTGTTTGTCAGTTGAAAGGTTATTTTCCAAAAGTTAAACCAGATCCTCTAAATGCAATCTAATTACATTGCATTTCTCTGATCAGTCTTAAAGGTGCATTGATTCAACTTTATTAAAAAACACAAACCCCCAAAAATCAAACCCACACTTTTTCAGGTTTCACAGAAATATTTTTCAGCTCTAAAAAATCGAAGAGAAAAATATTCCACTGTACCCAGCCAATTCTTGTTTCCTATAGCATCGCCAAGCAATGCTGACACCAGACCTCGGGAACAGCCCTGGCTCTGCCATTGTTTGTTGGCTGCATAATCAACACAGATCAGTTTTGGAGATCTCTATCAACATAACTTCCAGAAGAGTGCTAATTAATGGCAGTAAGAAAGGCAGAGATATAGAAAGAAATCAGGAAGATAGAAGAAGAGAGTATGGAAAGCACCCAGTGGGCAGGAAATGCATGGCTGGCAGCAGAGTTAAAATGGGAAGAAAAGCATAGCAGGAACAAGAATCAGCAAGTGTGCCTGGTCCAAATTTGTTGAAACAGAATTTAAATTGCAAAAGGTGGCATATTCATCCCTAGAAATAGGAGTACCCAGGAAGATTTAAAGACTACATTCTCTGCTATTGCTGATAAAGCCTCCACTACTTTTACTTAACCTGATTACCAGATCCATGCAATGCAAAACGATCTGAGCACAATATTGGCTTTCACTGGACTGAGAAGGGAGAAAGTTGTTTTAAGTTTTTGTACTATTGCCACTTTATCATTCAATCCACCCTTAATATTATCCTATATTAATGTTGCCAAGGAGTAACATGAGTTGAGAAAAAGACGACTCAAAGTGCTAAGCTGATTCATTTGAAATCACTAAAGAAGCTGTCATGAAATATCCTAATACCTTTCTTCCGCTAAGTCTGCAATTCACATAACACAACAGGATGACTACAAAGGACAACCAGTTAAATTTAAAACAGCAGCATATGTGACACCTAAAGATTTTACAACTATTACACAAGACTCTGGTACTGTCAATAACATTAGACTTTATGCACGCTTTAGAAAAAGACTTCTCAATTACAACTCTTTTACTGCACTCACTTCTCTTCCTGCGTTATGTCTTAATATTGAACTTGAAAATTTGAACTGGGTTTTTGCTTCTTCTAGGGTTTTGTTGCAAAGAAATAATCACAAGCTAAGCAATCATACCATTAACTGTGTGAATATAAGAGAAAGCCAGTTTCTTTCCATTTCAAAGAAATGTAATTAAAACAATACAAAAAACTGCTGTAGTACAATAAAACCTGAAGAGCAGACAGGTCTTCATCAACATATAAGGGCAAAATTGAGTATCCTGATGAGCTTAAATGAAAGAACCTCCTAAGCATACAGTATCCACATATTTTTTAGGTCATTGTTCTACATTTCTATGTTTTTTTCCTAAACTATCTAGATTGTAATCAACAATGAAACCACAGCTAGTACAGCTGCTGCATCATGTGCAATACAGATGCCATGTGTACCCAAATCACTATTGCTAGCATGTAAAATAAATGCACACACACAACTGAGTAAGCCATAGTGAGACACTGTTAGCGAGTGAGCTTTGTATTTCTTTTATTTAGTCCCAGTGGGCTTTCAATCCCTCAAGCACTGTGTATCTACAACAAGAAGCAAGTCCTGAAGAATAACTTCACTCTTCTCCTCTGGCTCTCAAGTCCCCTCTCCCAGCCACTGTGTCGGCCACATCCACCTCACTGCTCAGCCTAGCAAACACAAGGTGGCAGGGAGAGCATCACACACTAAACAGTTGATGGAGAAAGGCTGAGCATAGGCCAAGATGCTGTGATGTTTCCACCATACCTATTATACTGTCAAAAAGAACATGCTCTTTCTTGTCCACGCCACACATTCATACAGAACAAAAATTCCTATGCATGTGCACACATGCAGGCAAGTCTGTTTTCCTGTCAAATCATTTTTTAAATTGTGCACTCGCTAAGCAAACCTGTGTAAATAATCAAATCCCTGAGTGCCAGAAGAGGAAACACCACCCATGTACCAAATGGAGGGAACTGGGATCCTGCCTGGAATAAGCCCAAACCTCCTCCTTCCTTTTCTATTTTTATAACGGGTGCTATGTGTAAGAAAGGTAATTAACAAATCTGTCAACTTTGTTCTATGCCTTTTGATGCCCAAAGAACTGCAGGCAAAATACAAGCAACTTCTGCCCATTAAATGCTCCAAGCCTGCAATTTCCTATTTTTTTCTTACCACGCAACATAAGAGTTGGTCAATCACCAGCTCTTTTTTATGTTAGGGCACATTACAGAATTAGCATCAGGACTTTCCTGGCATGGCTTTTGTGTTAGCCAGCTGTCAGCTATGGAGAAAAGCAAACTGCTAGGGAACTGCTAAGCCACATCCACTAGTCACTCCATTCTGAAAGTCTGGAGGAATCACTCTCAGGTTGTGCCTGTAAAATTTTCCTGGCTGACTGTTCCTGTCTTCCAGCTTTACAAGGTATCTGTCCTGGTTTCAGCTGGGTTACAGTTGTTTTCTAGTAGCTGGTGCAGTGCTGTATTTTAGCTTTAGTCTGAGACCAATGCTGATAAAACACCAATGTTTTAGTTGCTGCTGAGCAGCACTTACCCTGGACTTTTCAGTCTCTCATGCTCTGCCAGTGAGGAAGGGCATAAGAAGCCAGGAGGAAGCAGAGACAGGACATCTGACCCAAACTAGTCAAAGGGGTATTCCATATTGCAGCACAGAAGGTCCAGAAGAGACTGATCGCTGCTCAGGTCGGGCTCGGTATTGGTCAGTGGGTGGAGAGCAACTGTATTGGGCATCACTGCGGGTTTGTTCTCCTCCCCACCTTTTAGTTTTATATTCTCTTCCCCTTATTATTTCCTTTATTATTAGTAGTAGTAGTATATTGTACTTTAGTTATTGGACTGCTCTTATCTCAGCCTGTGGGTTTTACATTCTTTTGGCTCTCCTCCCCATCTGCCCAGAGCAGAGAGGGAAAAGGAAGGGTGAGCGAACAGCTGCGTGGTGCCAAGTTACCGGCTGGGTTTAAATCATTACAGTATCTGATCCATGTCTTGTGACTGCTGACCACAATATAATTTATCACAGAGCTAGGAAAGACGGCCATGGTCAGGCTGTGCAAGTCATTGCCACTGTCATTCCATTCGTTTATAGTTTTGACCATGCTCCTATATAGGTATAGTTAGGCTCAATAATTTTTACATGTGACATTTCCATATCTGCCAAATAGAATAAAACTGGCAAACATTCGACAAATGTAAGTACTGCCATGGATGAAGATGGTAGTCAAATAAAATGACAATAAACTTTGTAAGTAGCTTAAATTCTAAGAGAAACTCCACTGACTCACTGAAAACCAAGACCAGTAAGTCCATTCAAGACAGTTAACAAGGGATAAGTCTGTACTAGAATAAAAATATTTTCTTCCAATTTAATGTATGAGCACTATATACACTGCATATGTATTCACATACAGATATATAAAGAGTCTTTTATGTTTTTATATGCACATACATATATATGCAAAACAAACAAACATTTGGAGATGCATTTCATGCAAGAAGGACACCGAAGTCAGCTAGCTCTGAAGGGACAAAATGGCAGCCTAGGCAGACTTCTTACTCTCTCAGACAGCTTTTGGTATCCCAGAAAACTTCCTGTGGACTAGCAATGAATGTAGTTTTTTTAATGCTTTTTATTATTTTCAGATTCAACATGTTGCACAGTGTAAGAGATGAACAAAGTAAAAAAGTTAAGGTCAAATAAGAACTTCCTCCTTAAATTAGTTAATTTTGCTCCTAGTGTTTGTTTCAGTCCAGTTAATTGAAATCTTAATTTACCAATTACCTTGAAAATCTCTGACCTGATGATAGTCTGAACCTCTGTCTAGTTATGAACCAAGATAAAAGATAGTTCTTAGATTTCAACACAGTCAAAATATACTACAGCAAACAACTGAAGTTATATAAATTTCCATGCCAATTTTCACATTACTAAGATAAACTCAGATACTTATTTTCTGCTACTGTGTCCTTTGTGGGTTCAGAACAAACTCCCCTCATACACATAACCATTAAACGCTTCATATGCCACAATTTCAAAGTTTGTTCAGCCTGGATTGTGCTTGACTGAATCTATCATTTTTTCATCAAGAACCTCTCCTAAAAAAGAAAAAAAAAAAAGTCTCCTTCCCACAGAAAAATTATGAGGCAATTAGCTGAAAAACTGGCTCTCATGAAGAAATAACCACTCTTTACCTGTTTTTTTTCTCTGTTGTTAAAAAAATCATACATTCTAACATAAGCCTGCATCACAAGTCTATATTTATATAGTTTGTATTCCCAGAGATAATGTTATGGTCTCTGAGGTGCCTCTGGTTTAATTCAAGATATCATAGAATAGTATGAATTATCTCTGCAGTAATTTCACATTGAATTTGCAGTGGTATGTAGCAAACAGTAAAAATGGAAGAGAGCTTCTCTGGACACACAGTACTTTATCTTCCTTCTAGAAAATAAGTAGCAATAATATCTGTAATATGCTTACAGACAGAACCCCAGGCTCTGCAGAGATAAGTCTTATGACAAAGTACTTAACTAAGATGGAAAATGGTATTACTTGTGTTACATTCAAAATGACCGTTTTGCCCCAAACGCTTTAAAAAAAAATAAATGTCATTAGTTACCTGAAGTTACAATGGAATCTGCAAAAGATACTCTAGTAATTACATTTACTGTAGCTATAGAAACAAGCAACATCAAGTTCTTTATATGCAATGATTCTGTGCAGATACAAGATACTATTGTGTTTGGTCAATATAGGAAAGAAAGCAGTATTCAGTGTTTTAGAAACCTGTCTGTCACTCATTTATAATCAATTTTTCTGAAAGAAAATTAAGAATTGCTTTCTTCTTCATTTCCTATTCTTGTCTTATCCTCTTTTATGCTTTCTCTTTTCTTAATCCTTTAAGATTTTTGATTTATGAGGCAGAATAGATGACAGGGAAAAAATACACATACAATGCAGTGAGCTGTTGCACTGTTTCTAATATTTCATTTCTGATAGAGTCAGTACTTTCAAGCTCAGAAATTATTTGCAAAATAACTCAAACTTGCTTTGCAACTCCCTAAGCAGAGGGTAAAGAAAAAAAGGAAAATTATCTAATTAATTTTTTAAAATTAATTAAAGCTACTCTGGGATCACAAACACAGTAGTAGCATTATCAAAAGCCTACAAGAACTGCAAAAGCAGCAAAGCTTTAACTGAGTATGACTTCACTTTTAAGAGCTTGGACTTCTTTGAAGCATAGCTTTATTCATCAGTTTTCTGCTTCTGATTATTTTATGCCTACACTGCTTCCCTCAAACACTTGTAATCCAAAACCAGGGTTTGATTCCACCTCAACATATTTGTTTCGGTATGATAAAAATACTAGTTAGTTGGGGTATCTTGTCACCTCATGCATAACTCAGAACTTTTAAGTACTTAGTAGCAGTTTCTCTTAGTTACACAATGTTAACACAAGTTTAGTTTATAGCCTGTTTAACAATGCAAAACTCCTAACAACCCTTTTCAGATATTCTCCTCTACAACTTGAATACATGTACTGAATATATAGATGCCTAGAAGAACGAATGTCAAGACAACCAACTGTAAGTGCCTCCTGGTTTTTTTTCAACATTTTGGGTCACTTTCCAGCTACAAAATTATGTTTTGCAAACACAAAAAAATTTTACTTAATCTATGTCATATGTCTCAGAAATTCACTGAATGCTCACTGATAGGAGCTTTGAATCAAGCTTCTCAGGTTAACAGCCTATTTCTCTAATTTACAGACCATACAGAGATTCTCCCATGGGACTAACAGTGCTGTTAAGTACATGGTAAACAAGCGTTACAGCTGAATGGGCTATTTAAATACACTCTTTCTGCTATCTACAAAGTCCCTTGCTCTACCCAGTAGCTTAGTTCTGATGATCTGTTTTCCAGCCAGTAACACCCATCATAGAATGGTTTGGGTTGGAAAGGATCTTAAGATCATCCAGTTCCAGCTCCCTGCCATGGGCAGGAACACCTTCCAGTAGACCAGGTTGCTCCAAGCCTCACCCAACCTGGCCTTGAATACTGCCAGGGATGGGGCAGCCACAGCTTTTCTGGGCAACCTGTGCCAGTGCCTCAAAACATGCATGGAGACAGCTTCTGTTCAAGAGTGACCCCTCCAGCCAAAAGCACCCACCAGCACACCACAACCACCTCTCCCAGGCCCTCTGAGACCTCCAGTGCCCCCCTCAAAATTGGGCAAAAAAAAAAAAAAACAAACCCCAGGATGAACCAGATAGTCAGTTGAGGAGGAGAAATCAGAAGATGATATGATGGAAGAAAGAATTAGCATGTTCTCCTTTAGACTTTCCAAATCAGGGAAGAAAGGAAGCAGAAGCAGTGATCACAAAAATCAGTCTCAAGATATTGACTAAAGCAAAAAGAGGATCTTTCTTACAAGTGAAAAAAAGCTAAGCATGAAAAAGCATAAATGCTTCAGATATTCTGAAAAATAAGCACTACATATCATTTAATTGTGATTCAAAACCACAGTAAAGTCCCCTTCTGATACCAGTAATAAGGCTTAGGAAGAGCAGAGCCCAGCACCTTCATTCCGCATATCCGAGTACGTATCATACTCTATTGTTGCTCCTTTCAGGTAAAATCTTGTCAAATATTGGTATTTCTACAAAGAGTTGGCTTCGACAGGTCAGAACACATTTTTAAACCTTCTAACCTCACTGTTTTTAACATTAATTTTGTACATAGGAAACTGAGGTATGTGTAACCTGAATTACTCAAGATCTTATGAGAAGTCTGTCAAGCAATGATCTCTCAGCTCCCAGTTCAGCATGTTAGTCATAATTTTAACTTATTATATATCTGTAAAACACATAATAAATTTAAAACCTGCTTGATGCTGAAGAAAAGGCAATCTGTAGCAAGTCAGCTTTTATTATCAGCATATAATAGAACAAATCACTATTTTAAAATTGGTAATCTTGTCCATTTGGCTTATTTTATTATGACTTCAGTCAAACAAGCATTTGTGAAGTGAAATCTAGTTTTCTACTGAGAGAACAGGACTGAGAAATTCTGAGAAGTGACAATTCAAGTTCTGTAATGCTCACCATGTTACACCATTTTTTAAGAGCACAAAAGTTTGGAAAACAGCTACTATCACCGAGCCTACACAATATTACATTGCTTTGTGTTTTGTTTGGTATTTCTTTCCTCTAATGAAATTAAATTTGGACTGCTGAAAACAGAAGCAAATCATGGCAGACAACACCACAAATCTTCCACTCAGCTGGTAAGGGCAATGAAAGCCCTCAGGAGACCGAATTTTCCTTGTTAATGGACTACACAAATGCAATTCACAGAAGCTCACAGTGGCAACAAAAATACATGTATAACCTGGAATACTCCTCAGAAATATTACAAGCAACAGGTTTTTTTAACTGCCCGCACACACACACATGGAGCAAAAAATGTCACAGGGAAAAGAACAGCAAGCGAAGAAATTAAACGTTATTAAAAAGGTTTACTGTCATTAAAAACACTCTGAGGCCTTTCCTAATGGTTACGTAAGTACTGTAAAAGCAAGATGTTCTTGGCAATCAGCATAGCTTCACTGTGCTTGCTACACTGGTTTCATTAACTATTGCATCATGCTTAATTTCCATAATTGGCTTCAACTTTACTTCATAAGCTAGTCTAATTTAGTTTTTATGCATATTTGAATTTAATACAGTTTGTTCTCCACTCTAAACCCTTCATAGGCCACATATTCATCCTGTACTACCTCATTTAGAGCTTTCCCTTTGTGCAAAACTAAAGGACAAAGGCTACAGTGTCTAGGAAGCAACCTTTTCTTTCAGCTCTGACAGTTAAAACTCTCATCCAGGCCCTCATCACACAAATCTGACTAGCAAAACATTCTTACTTTGTGCACCCAAGACACAAGGACATGCTCCCAACAAAACAGACCTGCTACGAGCTGCATTTCCTCGACTTTATTCTTTCAGTAACACAAGTCCCTCTGCTAATTTTTTTTCTTCACACGAGAAAAAGTTTGGTTTTTTCAGCCTTAACCTTCTTGGCCTCTCTACTCATATAAGTACATCTTCTCTGTTTCATCCAGAACCATAATTAAACATGATCAAGTATTTAGGGACTTAGGATTGGGCACAACAGACTCCATACAGCATTTCTTCCACTAAGGACACTTTTTGTTCCCAGTTTCACTATTCAGCTACAGTGTAGCCTCAACATACCCATCTGCTCTCCTGATTCTGGTCTCCTCTGGATCCGCTTTTATGCTGACAACTATAACAATGAGCTAACAAAGGTCATTCCTTCATTTATGAGCTTTTCTTTTTCTATGGGCTTCACTTTTACTGAGTAAATTTGGAATGTTTACTCATTCAATACATCCAATTCTCACCTTTTCCCCCATCTTTACTTCTGCTATATCCTGTTTTCAGAGATCTAAAATTAGAGTGATACCTCCTGAGGGAAGAGCACACTGTTTTCTGAAGCCTGACAACTTTTGTAGCACAGCTTTTACAGAAACAGTATCGTATATAACACTATAACATATATAATAAGTGAAAACATGACACTAACGTAATACAGAACCCAACAGACCCCTTGTACGGATTGCCTTTCAGAACAGAAGTATACTTTAAAAGGAAAGCACTGACCTAGAAAGGAAGGCATTATTTGGATAGCTTTGTTATCCACTATGCATTAAACCTTACTCACTTTAAAGACACAGATGCCATCTATGCTAGGGAAATGTTTACTTTGCTAATGTAATTAAGCTCAGTAGTTACACAGAGTTGAAGTCTCAGTGTAACTAGGCATCCAGCTGCTACTTGCATTAATGTAATGGGTACATACCCACTTCTCTGATGGCATACTGAAAGCATAGTGGAAGAAACCATGCCATGTTAAGAAGCTATTCCCACACACTCTTCTGCATTCAAGCAATACAGGATCTGACAATGCTCAACAGATAAGGAATGGAAGTCTTTGTCTTTATTAAAAATTAGATTTTCACAAACCTTCGGATGTTTGTAATTTCTAAGCTGACAAAAATTGTGAGTAGCTTACTGGCTTCTGCAAAGAAGCCAAATGTTAAAAAACAAAATAAAACCACAAACAGGAAGCTTTTGATGACTAAAATTACCTTCTGTATCAACTTTCAGGGGAAAAAAAAAGGTAAGTTTTTGTTGGACTGAATGTGATCCAGCTACATAAATTTCAGTTCTCCTGTAATCCTGTAAACCTTAGATTTGCCCATCACGCAACCCAAAGCACTTCCCAAATCATTCTGAAAATAAATAGGTCAGGAGTCATATTTATCTTTTAATATGATATTATAAGGCTCAGATTAGGGCAGGGACATTGGGATACTGGCCACAGAGTCACTCAGCTGTAAGCTAATAACCCATCAGTAATGCCACATGCAGCTGACTGACCCGGC
The DNA here is from genome assembly GCF_963264785.1 of Psittacula echo. Taxonomy (NCBI): domain Eukaryota; kingdom Metazoa; phylum Chordata; class Aves; order Psittaciformes; family Psittacidae; genus Psittacula; species Psittacula echo. The sequence continues at coordinate 52,012,344 of NC_137743.1, forward strand.
ATTGGGAGCCCAGGAGCAGAGCTGTGGCAAGTTTCAGAGCAACCAGGGAGTATCCTGGTCTGTCAGCAGAATCCCATAATTGTGGGAAATACAGGGATGTTTCATCAAACTGTCCCATGATCTAACCATGTTTGGAGGTAATGGTAGAAATTAAAGTTTGGTGACTGAATTCCCACTTAGGATTTTTACTCTACCAATTTTTGTTCTGATAAAACATGTAAATAGTTTTAAAGCAGATGTTTCGAGCATCCATGAGCCATAGTATGGAGCCAAACTTGAAAACCTTTACTTACATAAGCTTCACCTATTTCCTCCCAAATTAGGGTAAATATTACTCACTGGCATAAGTGGCTTTAGGTCCAGGGCCCTGAATTACAAGTGTCCCAGACAACCACAATCAGTTCTTGAGCTTTTACAGCTGTTCACTTCCAGTTCTAAATGGCTTTCCATGCCAAGATAATTGTCTATCTCCATCCCATCCAACCCCCGCAAAACGCTGATTAACTAAAATTTTAAAACTGAAGATCGTCCACCAAAGAACAGAACCTCAGCCATTCTTTGCCTTCATTTTTTTCCTAGCTAGTCTTTCAAAATGTTTAAAGCTCTTCACAAGTCAGAATACACTCTGTCGTGCTTGCCTCAGAGGTGAGAGTCCTAGAAGGAATGGTGGCAAATGTGGACCAAGAAAGGCATTCAATCACAACAAAAATCATCAGAACAGGTTAGACTGATGCTACAGGCGTGGCCTGAAAGTCCCAAAGAAGTACATCCTATTTCCAATACCAGGAACACACCAACGGGCTTTTTCCCACTCAGAAATTTAAGAACTTTCAAGTAATTTATAGGTACAAACACTTGCTTGGATCCAGTTCAGCAGAGCAGTAATTCTTCAGTCTGAGTTAAGCGCATCCCTACTCAGCTTTTGCATTGCTAACAACAGACTTTCCTTATTGTGGCTTTTGCTCAGTAGGAGCTTCCTGTCCTAAATCTTAGCAAAGTGAGCTTTATTCTGACAGTATTTATACCACTTTTTGTAGGAGTTGACATTCACCCATTACAGCACATCAGATACCAAACAGAGCCCTTAGACAAGGAATTTAAAGGCTTAGAAGTCTCTTTTGTGCAATGGAGTCAACTAATATTGGTCTAGTACATGCTTTACCTTTATTTCTGAATCACAGCTATCCTCTAGCAACATTGGATAATTTATCCCAGTCAGTTTTTCAGTGCCTCCAAATACACACATATACTTTATGAGCCAGTTATTTCTTGGGCACAGTACCTAACCTGTTAGACTGCACAGTATCTTAGGAGATCAGTAGCTATAGGAGCTTTTGATTTTCTGAAGAGTCTCAAGTGGCAGCTCCAACACACAAGCAAGTAGCAGGGTGCTTTGTGCCAAGCTCCTGGACAGGCTTTTAGCTGATCTTCCACAGATCCCTCCTGGTGTGCTACAGGTCATCCCCAACATCCTTATCCTTCCGTTATCTCACTCTCAGCCTCTCTAAAGCTTAGGCAGCCAAGTGGGCCAAACAGTGGATAGAGCTGTGAAGCAAGGTAAGGTGCTGTTCTGAAAACAACTTTCATTTCCAAACAGTAAAATCAAGTACAAGCAGCTAAAGGGGAAAAGCTGGTGTGAACGCTTCCATCACCACCAAACGCCCACCAACCCTGAGACCATTTTAACAAAGGCAAAAGTAGATGCCCTGGAACTTCAAAGATTTTGAACAGCATTTTATTTCATAACAACTCCTTACTTCAAGAGGTTACAAAGCGGAGGTGAAATCTTTCAGTCTTTTCAGGTTTTCCTTTCAATACAGAAAACCAAAAGAACATAAGCATTACACCAGGATTTGGTAATATGGTTGTAAAAAGTTTTAACAGATCTGCCTTCATAAAACCAAACTGCCTGCGCTTTGTTTAAGGCAAAGTTTTGTTGATATTTTCTAACAAAGCATTTCAATTTGTCATTGATTTTTAGCCCTTTACATTGATTATATAAATCGTGGGAAATTTACAGTTTAATGCATATGTCTGAATATAATTGAATATATTTTAAGTTGATTGTATATTATAATATAGTGCTCAAAACATTACCTAGGAAATACAGGGAAACTCAATGCAACATTCCTCACTTGAAATAACGAAAGACTACTTAGCTACTATTTAGAACTGTCTTACAATTACAGCTAAGAGTCAAGAATTGAGGGAGTTTCTCAGTTCTTTGTGACTTCATTGAATGCCCTTTAAAAAAAAAGTTAACATGTAATTGATTCCTAGTTATTCACTTATAAAACCATCACATGGCTTAATTAATGCTTATAAACTACCCACTGTTACTTGCTTTGCAACAGAATTACACAAACCTCCACAAACATCCCTACAAACACCCCTAAAATAAAGTTAGTTACACAGCACAGATTGCCTAACCAGAACTAGCTCAGCCTTGTTTTCATTGCTATATAATTGTTATTTATATCATCCTACTTCTCCCCATAAGCCTTCCAAGGCACTGAAAATAAAAACAAACAACAAAAGAAAACAAATAAAAAAATAGAAACAAAAGACACACAAACCTCCTCACTAAGACTGAATAATCAAGAAAAAAAAGAGTCTATGCCTACCTCTTACGTTTCCAGTTTTACAGAAAATGTTAACTTCCTACCAGGACTTTTTCTATGGTATTAATGTTATTAAGCATCCAAATGCTAGAAGAACATTTCACTCATGGCACCTAATTCTACACATGGGATGGTATACATATAAACATACAAAATATTGATCACCCCTTTCAAAACCAGTTACATCAGCCCAGACATGGATCCTCAGTATTATCTGTTGCACAGTCCAGCTCAGCTCCTGGCCGCATTTCTGACACCTGTTAATGATCAGGAGTTTTGCAAATCAAATTAAGGCATCATGAAAACTGAGGCAGAATCAGCAACATACAGAAAGTTTGGTTTAGGCAATTTGCTTAGCATTACATTCTAATTTTGCGACAAATGCACACAACAGGCTTTACATACATTCTTATTTTTGAAACTTCAATGCAAAAGATTTAACTTCAAGTAACTATAACATTCCCCACTCAGACTCTCAAGAGATCTATGTGGTTCAGACAGGGGCAGAGGAGTATTCCATTCTGAAGGAGCAAAGAGCTGTTTAGATAGAGCACAAAACTGAGACCTCTTATCTCATATCCAAGTCAAGAAGCTTGCAAAGCAGGACGGTGTCTGAGGTTATCGTCTAGAGCAGCCATGCTTTGGCAGTCAATACATAGCTTGCAGGGAATCCACTGAATCCAGCCTGTACCTTGTTATTACATATTTGAGCAACTCATTTTGGTTACTGGCATAATAAGGTCACCAGAAGGTGAATCCTGCTTTCATCCTCTCCCACTCTGCAGGTCTGCAATCCACATTTCTTGTACTGTCACATTCAAGTGACTGCCAGCACACAGATGATGCTCTTTTTGAGGAACAACCCGAATCTCCCTGCAACACATTCCTCCTCACACATGCCTCACAGAAGGAGATACAGATACATAGGCAGAAGCCAATTGCTTCAGATCAAAGAGAGATTAACAAAAGAACAAATGGCAGTTAGATGCTGAAAGTCAATGAGAACTGGGCACCTAATACCCATTTGGCATTGGAAAAGTGTCCTTGTCACAGCTCAATCATCTGCCAAAAGGTTTTCTTTCAGAAAAATACGTATTCTGATGCTAGCATTCCTGCTACTAAAGTTTCACCTAGAAAGAAAAAAGGGCATTAGACCATATGTTCTTAAAAAAAGAATTTTTCACTTACAAAAAAAAAAAAAAAAATCCCTTCCTGAACGTTTACCAATTAAATATCATTGGTATTCATTGAAAATGCTTCTTATGGCACAAGATTTCCTTCAAAAGAGGAAATTACTTTCCATCAGAGAAGAGAAAAGACTAACCATAAAAATCCATTTTCATTGGTTTTTATTTGATGTTTGTTTCTAAAATTTAAAATAAACACTGTTTAGATATGCCCCAAGACTTTCATTATCAGTTACATTTTATAGGTTTTTCATTGGCATTCATTCAAACGTGCTTAATACGGTAGACACACATTATTAAATGATTCCGCTTTATGGTGCTGTAGTCTTTGAGGATTGCTAATGGGATAAAAACTTCTCCTCCATTTCGGTAATTAAACCCCAGTTTTCCCTAAGTCCAGGCTGAGTCAATGTTCAAATCCTACCTGCTTTCTGGCCAATGTCAAATGAAAAGCACAGGATGAAGGACCATGGAGAACAAAAGCAGGGGAAGGGGTTCCCTTCAAAGAGGAGAAAGCATGTACCAAGGTAATTTCTCATGGATAAATGGGAAATCACCACCCTTTCAGCTGATACTATTTTTCTTTGACATGTGGATAGGTCTTGAATGTCTTCAACTTGGCACTACATGTTTTTTAAAAAGCTAGCACTGATCAACAGTTCCAACATTACATTTTCTTAATCAGTTTGCTTCTTGCTTCAGAAAATTCCTATTACCTAATTCAACATCTTCATCTCATTAGAAGTCACACACAGTTACTCAGTCTCCATGGATCACCCGAAACACTCACATCAGCTTTCATTCTGTTTACTTTGCTGCTTCCATTCCCCAACCCCTATATCCACATCTCTGGCCAGCAAAGTACTTCGCTATAAGGGGCACTTTTTATCTGTAACAGAAAAGGGCCAGGTTCACGATGGCTTGGTAAAGTACCTCTTCTCAGAAATTACCATAAGAAAAAGACCCTCTCTTCCTAAGTCACTACAAGAGCAGAACTGACAGAAACAGACCCATGTTTTATTATGCCAAAGAAAAAAAAAAAGTCAGCAAGACATTCCTGTTCATTTACACCAAGTCATTAGCTGCCAAAATTGACCTCTGTTTTCAAACCACATTTCTTTCCTTCCACATGCACTTTCATTAAGATGAAATGCTTCTTGAAGGCTTTGGACAATTTGCATTTGGTAGACACAGCACATTGTCATCAAATTGTATACAATTAACCTGAAATTAGAATGAACTACAGAAAGGCAATTAAAGCAAGCTACCAAAGAAGTAAAAAAAAATATTGGTAACTCTTCACTGAATATTTTTTGGAACAAACACTGAGAGGCTTGCAACAGGTCTACTCAGGAAAGGCCTAATGTACACCACATAATACAGCGTATATCTGTCATTCTAAAAGCTTTTCAGGTAAGTATCTGTCTTATGCCAAATTTTGCTCAGGTTTTTCTCTGATGTACTCTTCAGTATCATCTATCATTGACTCTAGAATGGGATGAAACTGGATTTGCTTCTTGACTTATTAAACTTCACTGGTTAGTGTCAAAATGGACATAACTAGAGAACCTGTTCTCTGGGGTTTGCTTGGTGAAGTGATTTTTGTTGGCTTTGTTTTTTAAACAACACACAGAGTGATTGTAGAACCAAGAAAGGAAACAAGTCTGCATGCAGCATCTCATGGACAGATGTCAGTAGAAAAGTATACAGGCTCCTCAACAGCTTGTTGCAAAGTCCTGAGAAGCCACTAGGGTCTTTGCATTTACTTCACAGGGGTTTGGATTAACTCTTCCAGAGCATGAGAATTCAAAGACTAGGCTTCATGTCATTACAGATTTCATGGAAAACAGCTTCCTATTCCATGCCTACAAAGCACTCAATAATGTTCTCAGTGAGTCACAGCTCTAAGATAGCAGAACATTGTTCTCTACCATACAACAAATGTATGTGGTCATCTTCAGGAAACACACATATTTCCCAGTGTTGCTGTTAAAATTGCCATTAGTTAAGGCACTGACACGATACTGGTTGTTGAACAGCATGACAAAGGGGAAAAAACACAAGATGATGCCATGACTTTTGCTTGTATTATGATTGCTCTTCCCTTTCTGTCTTGTTTGTAAGAGCCAAACAAGCGTTTGTACTTCATTTGCTCACATTTCAACACTAGGTCTCTTTTCTCCATTCTAACATCTTTGTATTTCGCCACAGTAGCAGTCCACCTTATTTGTTTAAACTGAGCTGGGAATTTTCTTGGGGGAAACAATAGTCCTGGGCATAATGGATAAGCACTGGGGACACATGGGAGAAAGGGAAAAAGGAAAGCTCCATCTCAAAACAATTGGATTGATGACAAATTTTGAGGACAGCAAGTGGGAAGGGAACAAAAACATGCTGCTTTGCAAGAGGAGTGCAGTCATAAACTCCACATGTCTCGGGGTACGGAACAAACTCAGCACAATGGACTGGATCTCTATGGTAATCAAACTGCTTTTATTCTTTCACCGAAAAGACTCATTTTAAAATATAGATACTCAGAAAGGGAGTTCTGCAGTCTTCTGCAGAAAATGTGGACAGAAAGAAAAAAAAAATCACCAACAAAAAAACCAAGCTTTACTTACTTAAGCAAAAAACTTTATAGTATAAGCATTACTAGGACCCTGCCCACCCTCCAAAAAGAGTCCCACATTCAAGTGTGGGGCTGTTTCTAATTCATATTAACAAGTCATGACAATCTGAGCACCTAAACCTATATAAGCTGTATTCTAAGGCAAAACTACAGGAATATTATGCCTGGGAGGATATCCTCTTGAGTTTTGACTAATTCTGCAGTTTTTATAAATAATCCTAAAGTTTAGAACTGAAAGAATTTCTGGCTATTATTCTTGTGTTGCTAATTAATGGGACAAACTATTTCCTTCTCTCTAACCTTTAGCTAACTTGAGAGAACACAACTGAAATGCTAACAGAAATTTTAACATTGGCAAATAGCATTTTCAAGCTGATGTTACGATACACAAATATATGCATGAGTTTTATAGTTTTGAAGAAACATCTAGTACATCGAAATTCGTCACCACATTTTCTTCCTGCAGATGATTTCTACAGCTGTACATTTCCTTTCTAAGCTGTACCCCTCTGAAAATGACATGGCCAGTTTCCATAAGGTTATTTGACTGCTGCATTTAGCATAACAACTCATTGTTCCATAGCCTCCTTTTTATATTTTTACTATTTCTAGAGTCTTACCATGGCCTTTGTACTTCCCCCTGAGATTACCAGTTTCCTGAATAGCTCCTGGTTTATTTCAAATTGTGGATTTTGTTTATTTTAAATATTCTTTCAAAACATAAAACTGCAAGTGTCAGAACAATCCCTTTGTTGTGTGATGGTTGATAGAAGAGAGATTGGTACTTTTCCCTTTATTCTTCCCTAGAAGAGAGATGAGTACTCTTCCCTTTGAAATACAGGCACTGGGCTGGCCAAGGTGTGAAAAGGTTTCCTTATTTCCACCTTGGAAGATATTAAGGGCATACTCCAGAAGGCCAAGGGTCTTTCTAAGCAAGCACAAGAAAACTGTTCAAACTTTTCTAAGTAAAAACTTCTACAATCTACCTTAAAATAATCTAATCAACTCAGCTATTCTTCTTAAGAGAGTTGACTTGAAAAGCACAAGCCATAACAGTTCTACTCCTACTTCTCTTGGTTTCCTCTGGATCCAAAGATTTTGAAATATTTGAAGGTTTTGCAAATTTTTGCCACTCATAATTGAATCCCCCACCTTGCTAGAAGAGGAGTAACACCATCCAAGTCCCTGATTTCATCAGTACAGCACCTGATCATATATATGCATAAGCAATACTGTCCTGTACTACCTTATAATATGGGAAGAAACCCAGAAATTTAGTTAAGCCATAAATGTCACCTTTTTATCTTTAAACCTGCGTATTTTTAAATGGTTTAGACGAGCTCATTTAGTTTGAGGGGAAAAAAAAAAAAAAAAAGGAAAAAAAAATCACAGAAATCACAGGAAATGAAATTGTCTGAACCTCAATCAGAAGGATTGGGAAACCTGTGTACACCCACAACATCTGGATTTTAATTTCAAATTAATCTAATCTAACTAGTTTGAAAGATCTGCCTTCTCACACCACCTGCTTAACATAACTCTTCTATCCCAGAGTTGCAGCCTGCTGTAGGGCCATATCACTACTGGAAGTGTTTCCATACGGACTCACAAACAGGACTCCTAAGTGTTGACCTCTCAGCATTTAAAAAACCCTCAAAATAATTACCACAATAATAGATGTTTGGTAGGATATGCAATTTCCAAAAGGTTCATCACACCAATTACAACACAGGATGACAACTACAGTGCAGCACTTGTATTTGATTTTGGTTTTAAATATTTTTAAGTAGCAGTTTCCAAATTAAAGGATTCAACCTGTTTCAACACAGACACTGATTCACATGACCTCCATAGCCAGACGGAGCTAAACCACTTCCAAGACAAACCTGAGTGGGGTTGGCTTGTGATTAAGTGCATTGGGGGGGGGAGGGGGGGGGGAAGGATGAGACATCAAGGGATGAGTTTAGGGTGGGTTTGGGGTTTTTTTTATTTTACACAATAAATATTTTTCTATTCATAAAAGCAAGGCATTCTGCGAGTCTCAACTCTGCTATTTGTTGAAGGTATAGCTGAGCATGGCAAGAGTGATGGAGAAACATCATGTGAGCTACACAGATTACAGATGACTACTCTAAATTTTGAAAGGGACATAGTCTAAACTGTGTGACCCAGGCATTCAGCACACAGTTATTCCAATAGCGCCCTGCCTCCTAGAGCAAAGAGCAGAAGAAAACCTTATCCATACTAAGCTCAATGAGGATGCTTCAGTTTTAAATCAAAAGGCAAGGAGGAAGAATAAATGAGGCACTAAAAAATATCCTCCTCTTTTCATGTAAAACAATATGATTTGTAAGGACTTGCCTTACTATTTCAAAGCTTTTCTGGTTGGGTTATCCAGTCAGATGAATGGTATCCCTATACTACTGTTTATGCTGTTTCATCTCATTGATTACTTGACTATCTATGCCTGTTACTAGGTATTAATTTTTATATTTTTATTATAAATCCACAATAGATGGGGGTAGGACTGACTACTGCAATTCACAGAACACCAATAATAAACCAGTAAATTAACACATGTGAACAGTGACTTTCTGCCAGGAGGTCTCAACCTCTCAAATTATTGAGTGTGAATTACAGTAACAAATAGATAAGGCAGGAAGGAAATTGTTTTAATAATGACTGAATTACGTATATTGAGAGAAGACTTAGAATCTTGATTAAGAACTGTGGCCTTTCCTTAATGGCTGTGTAGACAAGTAAGCAAAAGCATTAGTCACCACAGCCAAAATAAAATGGATGAGTATGGATAACTGCAGGCAGTTCTTAAACAAATTTAGTCCACAGACTATGCATAAAACTTCAAAAATTAAAGAGTTCTATAGGAGTGACAGCAAAAGTAACATGCCTATTAAGAAAATTGCTAGTACTCTGATCCAATAAAGAACAGCATTATATACTTTCAAAGTTTTCATGCATTTTATTTTGTAATTATGCAGTAATGCTTGTTTATATGCAGAACCTTGCTTGAGTTGGCATACAAATCAAACAAGGAACAATTTTTCTTTCCTAGTTAGCTATCCCAAATTCTTCCTCCGTACAAGCAACTGCAAGAAGCATGTAATTTTATTTACAAAGTGCTTTCTATGCCACATTTGTTCTGCATGCAACACCACAGGTGCCCTTAGTGCTTCACAGACAGAACAGAAAGTCTATAGAAAGCAGACACTGTAGAAAACCTGCTCTCTTGTTTCTGAAGTCTGGAAATGCACCTGCAAGTCTGGTTTCTATGATCTATATAAAATGAACACTGCAAGATTTACTTATTCCCACGAAGTATCTCAAAACCAGAAGTGTTCACCCTTAACAGAGTGGCACAGAATTTTGTGTGAAAGTTACAAATGGAAAAACACAAAGGCATCAGAAATTAGCAGGTGTAAACTAAATAAATAAAAAAAAGCCTCTATGTACAAAGCCACAGCTACCACATAGCTTGAACCTCCTGAGCTAAGAGGACTTTGCTAGCCCTTCCCCAAGGCAGATCAGAACCACAGGACAAACGTAAATACGTCATGTCAAATACGTAAAATCAGAACTCCGATGCACTACAGGCTGACCCAGTAACTGAATGGTTGGGCTGTGAAAACACTACCCCTTTCCCAAAGGTACAGTTGTTCAGACTTGCTGCAAAAAACAGAGGAAGACAAGACATAACAATGTTTGGTCATTTTTCTGACTTCAATATCTATTTTCCAGCAAACACTTTCAGAAAAGACAAACTAATATGTACCTATGGCATCCTACACACAAGAATTACTGTACATCCCCACTGGGACACTATGTCCATCTCAACGGTAATGAGGACGTTTCACACTTTCACCTGCTGCTTTTACAGTACACTTTTTCTACTCCTTCCTGGCACAGAAAAGAAGCAAGCTATGGAATATATTTGGTCTGAAATGGAAACAGAACTGATCTTCAACCTGTCCCCTATAGTTCCAGAATTATAATGTATAGCACTAAAGCAACCTATGAGCATTATGTTTTGCTCTAAGTTAGATCACCCAAGACGTGGTCCCAAACTACTGGGGCTGGGCTGATTTTTGAGAGCATTGTATGTCTGTTAATACTCAAGGGGATTGGGAGCAAAATCAAGGAATTATTATATTCTTACAACTCTATTCCAGCATCATTCTAAGTAATACCACATCAACAGGGTTTTTTTCACCGTCATGACAGGACCTTACCTTGAAAGGTGATGAGTTGTTTTTAGGGTTTTTTGTTTTGTTTTGTTTTAAATAGAAGTTATCTGCATTGTGGAAATAAATACATAAACTGTAAGCTCTTTGTACATATTGAAAAACAGGACAGAGTGCAATTCCTTCATGAAAATGTCTTTCTCAAATCATTAAGAAGCCTGCTACTTGACAAAGTAACTGGTAGTCCTAAAGTAGATGCACAGCAGTACAAGCACAAATCCCCTATTTTAAATTGGACTTACCCCTCTGCTAGTCAGACAATAATTCTAATTTTGTAATTCCACTGCCCAGGCACTACATGAATTGGAAATCCTCTCACAAAAAAAGTGAATTCTCTTTCTCAAGTGACGTTATGAAACAAACATATTGGTCTCTGAGCTCATTTAAAGCAGGGATCCAGCTCCAGTAAAATAAACTAAAAGCTACATTGGCATGAAATAAACTTTTCTCTCAAATTTTCAGTCAAGTACAACCATAGCTACTGTAAGTAGATAGAAGAGTACATCAGAGAAAGTTAGAGACAGCACAACTGTACCACTCTTATCTGCCTCTGTTCAAAGGAGAGTATTTTACGGCTGCAGAACCAACTCTACTACAGTGCAATAGCAACCAGCAGTGCCTGGAGATTAAAGGTTTCACTTCTGGAGAGCAGGTGTTGTACGTGTATTTTTTTGAGGTGAAAATTCTTACAGAGTCTACTGGTTTCAAACCATAAACCAAAAAGCAATTGATGGAGATATGCCTGCAGGTAAGAGCTGTACTATTTCCCAAACTTTTCCATTTTCTTTTAATATGTGACATATGAAAACAGGATATTTGTTACTAAAGAATTTATTTCTATTTATTTTCTCCTTTTCAATGGAAAAAACAAAAATAAGAATATCTTATTTATAAGATCACAGTTAACTACAGTTCACCACCAGCTGTGATATCATGCACTATACCCTTAAATGGGGAAATAAGCACAGAAAGGATTTGGAAAGCTTACAGGAATTAAAACTACGGCAAAAACAAGGGTCCGAGAAAGCAATCTTGAAGGAAGACACAACTGAAAATATTTGAAAGAGCAGGGGGCCACCAGGATGATCAGGGGATTGGAGCACCTCCCATATGAAGATAGGCTGAGAAAGTTGGGGCTGTTCAGCCTGGAGAAGAGAAGGCTGTGTGGAGACCTCATAGCAGCCTTCCAGTATCTGAAGGGGGCCTACAAGGATGCTGGGGAAGGACCCTTCATCAGGGACTGTAGTGACAGGACAAGAGGTAACAGGTTCAAACTTAAACAGGGGATATAAGGAGGAAGTTCTTTACTGAGAGGGTGGTGAGGCACTGGAATGGGTTGCCCAGGGAAGTTGTGAATGCTCCATCCTTGGCGGTGTTCAAGGCCAGGTTGGATGAGGCCTTGGGTGGCATGGTTTAGTGGGAGGCGTCCCTGCCCATGGCAGGGGGGTTGGAACTAGATGATCTCAAGGTCCTTTCCAACCCTAACTATTCTATGATTCTATAATATGTAACATTTTGCAATAAGAGCCTCCAAAATAGGAATGCTGGTATAAATTCTATGTCTTGGACTTCAAAGAAAGTATTTATGTTGATCACTTGTGCATATGCATGTTAAGAGCTGGTTTAGCTAAGATAGGCAAGTTCCACCTTGCACTAGCAGGTTAGAAAGATTAAATGTATATATGGGTTCAACGAATGATAAAATCCCAGTTTCATCCTGGATGATTTAGAGCGAAGAAGCACATGATGCCAGCAGATCATCCAAATGTGGAACAGACTGCCTGCTAAATAAAATCTGTTTGGGCTGCTGAACAAAACTAAGTTAATTTGGCATGTGGATTCCTAATGCAAGTTGCTTTTAATTCACAGAAGCTTTCTGCCAGACAAGGAAGTCTTGCTTACAAGGCATTTGCAGGGTACTAGGACAGAATGCAGATTCAAATATGCTTCATTCTTCCTCACGAAAATTTCCCAAAGTGTGCATTGCACTGGAAAAAAACAGAGCAACATGCCATCTGGAAGTTCACAGTAGCATAGATGCAAATAATTAGAGTTCAGACTTGCAATGAGAATCCATTCCTTTTCTCCCAGGGGATCTCCACAGTTTTGTTTCTTCTAACTAAATGCAGCTAGACACCTGAAAGCTTGTGAATCAACGCAACAAGCAAGACTAACCCTGACAACAAGCAGTCTGAGGCTTGTGGGCATCATTTTTGCCCTAGAGCTCCAAGTCCAGCCCTCCTGCTGCCCCATTACAAGACCACAGCTGATCCACCTTAAGCAGAGAGCTTGCATAATTGCATCTTGGCAAGAAGTCAAGACTGGCTTCTTGTCTGCACATCAGCATGGCCAGAGGATACATCCAACCTCATAATGCACAAGACCAAACTCTCCTTCCACCCTCCCCCTTCAGGTAAGCAGGTAAGAGTGCAGAGGATTGGGATCAAGCTTTAAGAAGAACATATAAGAGAGTCACCAACAGGAGTAGCATTGCTTCCTTACTGCAGAGCACATTTCCAACCTATACAGTGCTGCTGAAGAGTTTTACATCAATATCTATATTTAAGGATTTCCCTTCTGACTCCTTTAAAGTAGAACTTTAAAATTAAAAAGCAAAAAAATATTAATGTGGCATCACGGTGACTTCAGTGTGCACAGATTCCACAATTTAAGACCTTCAGGGTATAGAGATCTTAGTGATTATCACTGTCCCAAGGCCTGCACGCATACATACTTGAGCAGCCTGTTTGATTCACAGTTTCCTAATAACAGTGCCTTTCTCTGCCTTAGCAGTTATGCAATTATTCCCTTTAGCTTGTGACCCAATGAAAAGCTAAGATGATGTAAATGAATATGACACAGTCCATCCTCTTTTTTTCTTAATTCTTCTGGGATTACCAAGTACAGGCTGCAAGGGTTTCAGAGTAGAATAACTTAGCAATTCAATCTAGGTTTTTCAGACTTACAAATCCTGCAGTGTGGTAAGGAAGACAGCGAGATGGATCAAGAAAGCTAAAGTAGAACCAGTTCTTATAAAAAGCAAAACAATTATACTGAATTTTACTTTCTTGCTAACATTTGAAATGCCCAGATAGAAAAACTGATGATTTACACACTTTTTTCAGAGTGTAGTGATTATGTTTCCAACATACATGACCCTACATTTAATTAAAACTGAAGGCAATAATTACTATGTGTTAAAGAACAATTTATGAAGTTCTGGAGTTGAAGAGCTATACAATAAACATATACTGACTTCTGCATGTTAACTCATGCACAATTTCAACAGGCTTAAAATGGAGATATATACATTTTCAACTTTAGGAGGCTTTAATAAACTATCATTCCTCTTTTTCACAAACTTCATTTGCAAGGTTTGATGCACTTTTCATTCTTCATTCAACTAGCAATCTCCTTTACCAGTGAGGCTGATGTTACCCCACTCCCATGAATACTCGACACACTCCTTTCGCGTTTTCTACAGAAATCTTTCACCACCCACCATCAGCTCTGTTACATCTAATCTAAATCTTGTCCAGTAAAGACCAGCTCTGTACTTCAAGAACCAGAAGTCTGCAGGAAGGAAGGGTATGAAAAATCTCGCTTTTCAAATCTTAACCTCTACTGCAGTAGTAGAATGAGCACAAACATTTCCAAGGAGAATTATTTTTAAAATTCGGTATTTTTCAAGCCTTGTAAGAAAGGTCATTCATCACAATTTAGTAAGAAGAGAAAAATAAAAAAAGTGGTAACAGTCTTTTTAATAAAACAATACAAAGAGCCACTGAACTGGAAGGAGGAAGGGGTGTGGGGGGGGATCCTCATTGTATGAGATCATGCAAACAGATCTTGAAGCAATTTAAAACAGTACTAACAACCCTGCTCCAAAAACGAACAGAGTGATAGCAAAGCAACCTGGACTTGCACTGGACAGCAGAAGTAGCAGGTACAAAGCTGAAGAGACCTCCAGAGTCTGTGTCTGGTATTCTGCTTGCTAAACTACCTCAACCACTTCTCACTACTGTAATAGTGTAACTGATAAATGGTATTTATGAATTGAAGTCTTCAACAGATTAAACTGTTAAAGTAAAATAACAAAGGAAGAAATACATAGTAAACCAAATATTGTAAAAGAATGGAGTAAACAGCCTCTTTCCCAACTCTGTTGTTACACAGCATACAGCATTAGACAGACAAATGCTTTCCCAGAGTGAGGCAAGATCAAAGTAAACACTGCATTGTCAATTGACAGATTTAGGAATTAGTCTATGAATCCAGGGAGGCTGCACTTGAATCACTCAGAGCTTCACAAAACTTCTGTTTTCCCAAAATGCCTTTGTAATAGTTGACCAAAACCACTTTCTGTGAGTAACCAGCTAGTCAGGGAGTTATCTTCAAGGAATTGAGGTAAACTATCAGCTACACTGAGAGGACTGCTACATTACCTGCAATGTACCTGCATCAAAAACTCGTTTTACTGTTTTGCTTCTCTTCCTTTTTTATTTTCAACACCACACCACTGGCACAGCACTGTGAAGTATTGTCACAGCGATGCCTTTTAGCCTTTGCGCCTTTTAGGACATGGAGATGTCCTAAAAGAGGTATCATTGAAGGCTCTGAGTAATACTTCTTTACTGCAAAGGAAAAGATAGAATAACAGGAATAAAGAGGTCTCTTGTTTAAAAAAAAGGAAGAATTCTTACAGTATTTTAAAATCTGATTACTTTATGATGGAGATCACAGAGAGATCCCTTTGCATGAGTCTTTAGGTCCATCTTTAAAGTACTTTGCCTTTATCCACAAGGCATCATTTCTAATTATTAAACTTCATGAACTTCCAATTCTACTTGCTGCATGGTGACTTCACGCTGACATCCTTTCTACATCAATTTCTTGACATATTACCAATTTTTTGCGAGCCAAGAGGCAACTTTCAGACAGTGAAACTGAATATTGAGCAACTCACAGCATTCTGGGAGGGAATCTGAAATAAAAATTTGAAGTATGAGGAATTTAAAGACAGAAAATATTTTCTTACATCTGTTTTAATAAGTTAGGTTTTGTTTTGATGTAGTAGACATGAAATAATAGTTAACAGTGACTGCAGAAGTCAGGCAGAATTATTGTTAGACTTTTTGCCTCCACATAGCTTCTCAAAGAAAATATTTTGAGATGACAGAAAATAAAAGAGAGGGCAATAAGCATAAAAAAAAAAAAAAACAAACCAAAACCAAAAAACCAACCAAAACCCAAACATGTAGCTTGCTTTAGAGTTAAGGGTACCACAGGAAAAGCTCACACTTATTAATCCCATTTTTATGGTTCTGTATCTAATAAATATTGCAATAGCAGGTACAGCTTCATCATCTGCTCCATACAGCCAGCAATGAGTCAGAGCATGCAGTGGCAAATTCACTGTGACTGAAATCTTTTAACAGTTGAGAAGCTGGGAAGTATAGACACTACTAAGGGAGGTAGCTTGGATCCCTCGTGCTAGGTTTCTACCTGAAAGCTTTACCTCTGAATACAACTTGCAGGGAATGAAATGACTCTATTTTGAAGAAAGGTAGAGACCATAGTTTTCTCCAAGCATAACCCTAATCTTCCTGATGGAAGAACTTTCATGCCAAGTTAACTACAAGTTTTAGCTTTAAGCAGACCCTCAGAAGGGCTTCCAAAAGCCTTTTTCTATTCCTTTTGGTATACTTCCTCTGTACAGAACTTCTCATGCCTTTATAAAGAACAGTGAGACACACCACAACCATACTTACGGTAGAAACAGAAGTACATCAGATTAACTGGCCACCTTCAGGCACTGAAGGAGATGAGCATTTGAAACAAACATAAGGGTAAGAAATGAGAAGTAATTAACCCTTCTGGCTCATCTGTCTTCCTCTGCTTGCAACTGGACATGCAGCTTTGTCACATCAATAAAAAAAAAAAAAAACCTGATACATTTACTGGTGCTTTCATCAACTCAGCATTCTTCAGTGTTCTCTCTGAGATGAAAATAAAGCATAATCCTGTTCTGAACCATCACCAGCATGGATGTGAGAATAGATTCTATTTCCAAAAGGCAAGATCCATTGAAAAAATGAATTCCTTATTATAGGAAGAGCTTTTGTGTCACATCTCAGTAACTGGCACAGGTGCATATCCATGAAAAATGTGCTGCAATAGCCATTTTTGAACCGACGTTCTCTCTATAAAGTAACAGTACATTTAGAAATAGGGGACTCAGCTTTTTATCTACCTAACCCCTGATTTATTTATTTTTTAATCCAGATCAGTCATATTTGGCTGATTCACTGCAGGAACTGACCAGATCACCAACAGCCAGAGAGAGTTTTGGGTGGAAATCTGATGAAGACTATCATTCAGGAACAGGCTTGCAATGAAATCCAAGAGAACTATCATTTAAATCACAGCAGGAGAAAAGAAGAAAAAATAAAAATAAAAAAACTCTGGTTTTTTTGAGCATAGTATCAACATACAACCCTCTTGTATAGTCCTTTATTTTACTACCGTCGTGCTTTGTTTTTCTATGATGTCAACAGAAGACTCCTTTCAATAGAAACTACTTTACTTACATGTGACCAAATCTTCTGAGAAAGAAGAAAAATTACAAACTTGTCCTGTGTCACAGTGATGTGCTGAGCACAATCCACTGCACAACCCCAATTTTAGGTGGAAAAACCACCACCATGAGCAGCCAAAAATTTCTGAGCTAGTTACTTGGTTTCACTGTCATCTTCAGTACACAGGCTGGGGAAGCTCACCCACAGCTGGATGAGTGACCGTTCAAACGTTCACCCAGAGGAGCAGGACAGCAGAGTTGGCCGGCATAATTAGCAGTTGTGAGACAAGGCCAGAAAGTTCCTATCACAAAACCAGATTTTTTCTTGGAAAAGAAAGTCAGAGACCAGTGAATTACACATAATCCTCCAGCCTTCTAACAAGCAAGTGCTAAAGAGCTTTTAACAACTGAAGTGAAACTCACTTGTCCAAATTACCTAAACCCTATTCTTATTGTGCTGAGAGGGAACTAGAACTCTTATGGGTATTTTCACACTGCAAGACACAGAAGCCCTTTTTTTCTTTAGTATCCTCTTTATCTTGGATAACAATGACATTGCAAGTGTACCCAGTGGTGAGAAGCATAGGATTTCATACACATCCAGACTCCTTCCTCTTTGACTCTTGAATATTTTATACCTCCTCACCATCCAATGACAATCTTTTACAATTTGTCATATGAAAGCCTGTCAAATGAACATTTATTCTCCATCAAAGAAAGCATGACCAGCAGGCTGAGAGAGGTGATTCTCCCCCTCTGCTCTGCTTTTGCAAGATCACACCTGGAGTACTGCATTCAGCTTTGGGGCCCCCAACAGAAGAAGGGCACGAAACTGCTTTAGCCAGTACAGACAAGGGCCACGAAGATGATCAGAAGGCTGCAACACCTCTCCTGTGAAGACAGGCTGAGTGAGTTGGGCTTGCTCAGCTTAGAGAGGAGAAGGCTCTGGAAAAACCTTAGAGCAGCTTCCAGTACCTAAAGGGGGCCTACAAAAAAGCTGGAGGGGGAATTTTTAAAAGGCTATGTAAGGATTGGACAAGGGGGAATGGTTTTGAACTGAAAAAGGGGAGATTTAGGCTAAATACAAGGAAGACTTCATTTTACAATATGGGTGGTGATACATTGAAATAGGTTGCCCAGGGAGGTAGCAGATGTCCCATCCCTGGAAGTGTTCAAGGCCAGGTTGAATGGGGCTTTGAGCAACCTGGTCAAAGGAAGGTGTCCCTGCCCATGCCAGGTGGGATTGGAACTGGATGATCTTTAAGGTCCCTTTCAGCTCAAACCATTCCATGATTACCATATAATCTCCATTAATTAAAAATCAGGAATCCCTACTCATTTACATAAATAAAGATTTCTGGAAAATACAAGTCCTTTTCAAACTAATAAACATATCTGATTTGAACTGCATGTAAACTCTAGCCATCTCAAGCTCTAGTTTTCCTGTCCAAAAAGAGACAGTGATGTTGTCCTGGAGATCACAGACACTACTTTTGCATGCCTTCCTGCATCACACGCACACAACGGAAAGATCAATGCTGTGCCTGCAGTGCAAAAACAAATAGTGACAGCAAGATTGCCAAGCTTTAAAGAGAAAAACTTGTCAGTAGAAATTCTATTTAAAATTCAATAAGCACTCTTTTGTTATAGGTCACTACTTTGAATTTTGTCCAAGTCAACACCACACAAAGATTATTGCCATCTGATGCCTGACCTTGTGAGGTGCTAAATGACCTCAAGCTCTGACAATTAGCAGAATCTCACCAACATCCATCTCCAGAGGCTCCCTTGACCGTCTGGAAAGGGTGGGCAATTGCATTTAACTGCTCTGAGCACAAATCCACAGAAAAGCACCCTCATCATAGCAGTAACCTTTATATCCAGCTCTCCATAAAGCCAAGAACTCCAGCAAGTGACCTTGTCAGTCCCTCAGCTCACTTACAAAACTTGGAGACTGCACCTTTTATCTCCTTTGCAGGTTCTGGTTTTCCCTTTGACTAATCAAGGCATTTTTACAGAAGGCAAAAGTTAATGCAATAAAAACTAATAAAGCAAAAAAATAACACCACCTTATAAGTAAAAGGATACAGAGTAAGTGAACCTAGGAACTGCAAACAAAATATCAGATTCTATTGCTGCAAGTGAGAGCAGGAGTTTCTATTAAACCAACATAGGAAGACAAAAGGCAAGAGTCCTAGTTTTGATGAGTTAAAACATTTAGGCTTCTGTTAATATTTATAACTCATTTCTGCATATATCATTCCAATGGAGGCAACATCCACACTAACATTTCTAACACTCCTAATCCCTGAAAAGATTCACAGATTTTTACTGTTTTTTTATTCCAGTATTTAATTTTTGCCTGGACCCAGATTTGAAAATAAATAAATACTGGTCTCAGCTACAAAGAGATCAGATTCAGTCTTGCTCCACTTACAGGTCACAGTTTTAACATCATAAAACCCCACTCTCCAGACACGAGTTACAATCTGTAACATTTTTATAGCTCATGAAGCTGGTTTAGATTGCTTTTATGAGATGTTTTAAAATTTATAAGTTTTCATTTTCCCCTCCCTTGGAGTCCAGTTATTAATGAAGAGAGCTTTTATAGGTAGCAGGGAACAAGAAAATGATCAGATTAAAAACAAACAGAAAAAAATCCCGTAGAATATTTCAACTCCTCCATTTTATAAAAGAGGATGCTTATAGTGAATAAATTACAGTGTGGTATGAAAATGGTTTAATCATTCAATATACCTTTGGCAACTTCTGAATCCAATCCATGTAGAGCCTATGTTACATACAATACGACATCAGTATTAAAACTCATTTCAAGTATATAGTTCAGATTAAAAACAACTTTAGAACAAACATTTTAATAAATAGGTTTTAATTGTTACACAAAAAATTCTGAAGAATTAGAAATTTAACAGAAAAGTTGAATCTCTAACATGACAGATAAATTTTAAGCCAGGTTGGATGGGGCTTTGAGCAATCTCCAGTGAAACATGTCCCTGCCCATGGCAGTGGGGTTGGAATTAGATGATCTTTAAGGCCCCTTGGAACCCAAACCATTCTATGATCATGTACTGCACATTCTTCCTGTCATGCAGAAGACTCATCCATAGTAATAAAAATAAAACCCACACAAACTCAAAATGTCTTTGTTCCAATATTTAGAATGGTTTCTCTCTTATTCTCTTCTTGCTTTGGTATTTAAAATATCTGAACTAAGTAGCAAAGGTTATTTATGGGGAAAGGAGAACAACTACCAATAAAGAACTACTGTGCTCCAAATAAATATACCTTATGCAGCCTAGTAAGAAAGTACCACTACGGAGATTCAACTTGGATCAAACCAGCTCTAAGATATATGATAGATTAGGATCTTTAAATTTATCATACGTTTTCCTCAGAGAGATTTACAATTTTGTAATAAATATTTTACTATTAATAACATGTAGTCTCTGGATCAGTTTAAGATAAAATATCTTGAAGAATGAATCTTTGTAGTTGAAAATCATGCTTTTTTCTTTTTAGCTTCCTTGGGTTTATCATCTTAGCTACCTTATTTTACTATGGCAGCATTCACCTCTATCTTTTATAGCATTCTTTTTAAAAGAACATTTCAACAAGTATAAAAATACTAAAAGTGTCTTGTTTCTGAATAGGGAAAATAACACTGACTACAGTTATTAGCTGGAAAAAAAAAAAACACAAAACAAAAAAACCACAAAAACAAACAAAAAAAAACCAAACACAAAAAACGCCTGGAGCAACTTACCTTTATACTTATCTTTCAACAAAGAACTTAAAAGCTATTTTTAAGTAAGTTGCAGGCAATTCTCCGAAGCTATATTTTCAAATTAAACTGAATAGCTTAAGCCATGTCATACATCCCTAATCAAACCCAGTAGTTTTAAAGCACAAGTTTTCTCAGTAAAAGAAAATAGACTCAGCATTTGAAAAAGATAGACCAATAACATTCATGCAAATATGCAAATGAAGTTTCGTAACAATTGCAAGAGCAAGAAGCTGGACCAACTTTCATACAAACAAACGTTGTTGGAAGTGCAGTCACAAGATACTGAAGAAAATATTTCCAATTCAGTGGCCTATTTTTAAGACAAATTAACTAAAACAGAAGTCAATCTCCAACAAAACATGTAACATAACTGCTTTTTTTTTTTTTTTTAAAAAGAAAGTTTTACATAAGGCCATGACTTGCATGCCTGCTCAGCAACCGGACAAGTACTACATGGACTATCCTGGAGGGCACTGTGGATGAGGTCTTCAATCTACCAAAACACCTCTCATTCAGTTTAAAGAACAGAAATAAGATTTAAAAACATAAGCCTGTAAATTCACTACCCAAAGGCCCATTAAATTTGCATTATTTATATTCCTTGAACAAAGATGACAATCACGTTACAAGTTATTCACTGCCTCATCAAAAGACAGAAATGTAACTGCATATAATTGCATGTTGACTCAGATATCAGTGTGTTCCCTCTGAAGCATGCTAAACAGTTTTCAGAACCATAGTCTAAGTGTTTAACTCACTGCTAAGCCAGTTTCTTCCATGGTGACTGCTGAGGGACCACATAAATTTAAACACAATTCTGACAGTACCCAAGAAAAACCCTTGGCTCCTTCAGACCAGATCATACAGCAAATACTAGTATTTGGTTGAACATTACAACTCAGCTTCCAATATTCTATCCAAGACTTAACAGGTTGGACATAAAGCACAAATTATAAATACAGCCTGCAGGTTCTTAGAACATGCCAGTTCACAGCATATAGCAGCTGGATGGTATTCATTCCAGGCTCTGTTAAACTCCTGAGTACTTTATCAAACAGTATGGCATCCAAAATTTCACTCTGAAAGATTTGTAAACTGCTTCATGCTTTGTTCCATGAAACGATAAGAAGCTCAGTATCTCTCCTAATGCTTATGAGACAGTTAGCCTTCCTTTGGCTTGAATAATAAATACATCAGTACTACAGAAATGCTTATTACTTCAGTGGCTTCCAAAAAGTTAAAAACTTAATCCTCTTCAACCAAGTCCACTATGAAATAATAGTAAGTCATCTTTATTATAAACGCAAAGTATTTCTCCAGCTACATTTTCCTTCCAAAGGACAAAACTATGTCGTTTGTAGTTTAACTAATGTCATTCAACAACAAATACCACAAAAGGCTTCTACTCTCTCCATCTAGTTCCATGACCAATTGTCACACAGATCAAATACAGAATTTCTGTAAGAAGTTGTTATCAACAATACATGACTTTGAAGTATCCCAGAAAAACTTTTGAAGTAGGGCAACATTTAGCACATCTACTTTATTGCTTCAAGTAATGTTGTTCAAATATTCCCAAATTAAATTTAGCATGATGATCAACCAAAAAGCTTAATTAACTAAAGATAATGCTATCTCAGATATGCTGTCTGTACAAATCAGATGTTGCAGTCCACTTATTGCTTTAACAGAACACACTTTCTAAAATTTACTTTTCTGAAAGCAAGTATAAGTCTCCAGTGTTCAGGGTGGGAAGGTGTAACAAGTAGTTCTTTGAGCAGCACAACTAGTCAAGCCTCATCTCCCACGGATTTTTATCCTGACAGTAGCTGATTCAGGAAACTAAAGCATGAACTGTTTCAGCAAATACAATGGTTTCCATATGCAAGCAGCATACAAAACTGTCCACCTGTCTAGAATTGCTGTTGTGGTAAAAACAAGGAAACACCTCCTCCAGCCACAGGGGCTTCTTCACAGCAGGGAATGCTAAAAGCATCTCCCCAAACCAGCCACCTCTTCTTTGATTTCACCATCTTGCCAAGCTCACCTGGAATTAGACAAGATTAGAAACTACAAGGGAAAAGGAAATACACATGCAAGCACAGATCAATTTCCTTTGGAAAACAAGATAAAATGGTAAATGTAATATGAAAAGTTTCTCTTAGCTACTAAGCAGCATAGAGCACAGCGTAATTAGAAAGCAGAAACATCTATGTTGTATCTGACACAAGTTCTCAAAGTTTTTTAAATTTCATATTTATATAAATGTATCGATATATGTAAACATAAATGTCTCTGATTCTATGCACATGTAAAAGGCAAACCAAGGTATAGTGTTCTCCCTTTTGGCTATTCAGTGCTATTTTACCTCTGGGGAAAAAAAACAAACGAAAAAAAAAAGCACAGAAAAACCAGCTGTCACATGCAAGAAAAAAATGCTAAGCAGAAAAAAGCAAGACAAAGGGAGCCCTTTTAAAGAAAGGAATTGAGATGGAATTACTTTGTCCAAGAATCACTATTCCCTATTTTACTTTCTTAATAATTGGAAACATCCTCTGTTATGAGACAAAAAAAAAAAAAAAAGACCCACACAAGATTTAGTTCTGCATCAAAAATGCATCATTCATGAATGTACGTTATTGTAACTTCTAGTGAGGATACATAGTTTTACATTTTGATTGACAGTACTTTCGCCCAGTAGTCCCTTCACAGCTTTCATGTTACTTTATGAAATCTCTTACAAAAGACCTAAAAAAAAAATGGTAATAGCATGGATGTATGTGATTTTTCCAGTATGCTTGACTCCTGTTTTCCCCTAGGGAAAACAGCTTTTTGGTATTGCAAAAATTATAGTCCAGCCCCAGCACAAGGACACCAGGCATGTTGAACCATAAGAAGGTTTGGCATGCTCTCAAGCTAGAAACAATATACAAAAATCACAGATCATCTTTGTGGATAAACAGTGGCAAGAAAGGACAAATGGCACACTATCCCCGACAGTCACAATAAAATATATTTCAGAATGTATTCCTACATTCCCTGGAATACCATGAGTTCACTATTGGGGTTTTAGGTTGGGGCTTTTTTTTCAAGAAAGCAAAGGGAACTCTTCATTATTTTTCCCTCATGCATAATGCAGTTATAAGAAAACCTTGGGAAATCATAATTTCATGGCTGAAATCAATTATATTTTTAGGTATCTGTCAGTACAGAGCACAGCTCATCACTGAATCCAACTTGTTTACACAAGCATCTAAGTATGTCATGCCCCAACTTCTGGAGAGGACACAGCTCCTGGTAACTCTTAACTCTTGTGCTAGAGTGTATCTAAGAATCAACTGTTAATATACTGCCCTAGTTGGAATGCGGCATGCCTCAGTGACACATCCATAATGGACATAAATCCATCAATGCAGACATTAAGTCATAGAATTCAAGAGTGAAGAGAGAAAGCAGAAATCTCAAACATACCTTATAACATGTGAATAAACAAATTCCCTCTACATTCTTATTTGAGGCAATACAAAGAAATGCCTGGCTTATTTCAATAAATGGAGTTTGTTTCTCCTTCTCCAAAGAGATTTCCACTCTGGGTCTAAAGCAGGAATCAGTTCAGTTTATTGGAAGCCAAAGGTTTGACTGGAGTTCTGAAAGACAGCCTGCAGACCATCTTTTTTTGTTTGTTTATTATTTCTCCCTTTTTCCCTTCCCAGAGTTACATAGGGCTGGATTTCGATAGAAGTACACTTGTTCAATGGAAAAAACCAATACTTTGTAGCAGGTAACTAGTAGGCATCCCTGACAACTGCATCACTTCTTCCACTGTTCTGGAAGGATGTATTTTTGAAAGGTAAAGCAACTCATTCTACCACACCAGAGACAGTTAACAATGGTACAAGCTTTCTTATTATTAGCGGCACTCCAGATACGAGTGATAACAGTGATGAAAGTTTATTGTTGATAAGGCAACATATAAGCAGTGCGTATGAATAGTAGAGAATAAAGTAATCAATGGATTACATTTTCATATGTACATCATTGAGACGTGAATCAGTCATAGAATCATAGTCATCCAAAGTGTGAGAATAAAATATAAACTTCTCTAGATGAACTAGTGGGATTAACAGTAATCCATCACAACTGGATAAGTGCATGCTAGTGCACTTCACACGGAGCTCAAAGAATGCAACCTAAGAGTTCGTTTATAGACTGGCAGTTTAAGAACACTGAGCTCTCTTCCAGCTGATAGATGTCTTACAGTTTTTACAGCCCAGCCTCTGAAATAAATCCTTGTAACTCAAAATGTGCAATTAGCATTCACAAAAGGTGAAACAGCTCCCCCCACATGAGAGCAAACTATACCATAGAGCAGTTACTCAGCAGCCTTTGCAACAAGTTAATGCAAAAAACTTCCCTTTACTAACAGTCAGCAATTAAGGCCCTGGAGTGTACACCTCATTTCATTTCAAACCCCTGTAATCTGTATATGTAAGGTATCTAGGAGAGGAAGAATGAAAACAAAGTGTCTGTAAAAGGCAACAGGATTCAGTTAGTGCTTGAAGAAACTTGGTCTTAGCTTCCTAATACCAGACCTTACCAATTGCAGTCAAAATTTTTCAACTCCCCCTTGTAGCTAAACATTCTCTAGTTTTCTAAAAGGAATATTGTTACAAAAAGAGAACCATACATACCAATGTATTGCTTCTTACATCCACTGCACCACTGAGAGTAAGACTTTGCTGCTTGCCTTTTACACTCACTTTTCACATGTGAAAAGTGTTTCATTAAAGAAACAGGAGAGAATTGATTCACAGAGCGCAGCATTCAGTATCCACCACCCAGCATAAAGACAGGTAAGGAAATCCAAATTTCTGGTATACATCCTTCACAGCCTGTACTGTCCACTTGAGTTCCATAACCTAACACGCAGAAGTCTTCATCTCATTCTAGTTACTAACAGCAAAGAGCCAATGCAAAAGCCAACCTGCACGAAATCAAACAATATGCAAATCTACTGAAATATACCTAAAAAAGAATATATATAATCACTGAACGTGCTTTGAGCTGCCTTTTGCAGTTACAATAGTTATCTCTCCATGACCCCGATACACCCAACATACCTAAATACCAGGTAAGTATAAATCCAATAGCTCCCTGCCCAAATCGATTGCTAGGTCTGAAACACAGACAGATCTTTTTTCAGTCTTCTAATCTATGTTTGACTTTTTGCACCCCCTTTAACACACTTTTAATGCATCAATCTTTTCACTTTAGGGTAGTCCTAAAAAGGACTTATGCCGTGCCCAGCTCATAAATATAATCCAAGTTTCCAAAAATACACAAACATGTATGTTCACAATAAGCAAAAACGACCCAATATAAAGAACAATAAGTAAGCCTTATTTGGTACCTGTATAGATGATCTGTATCATCAACTTCTAAAATTCAGAAGTCCTGTTTGAACATTTGTTCAGAGGCAAACCTTCTGCAAGGCCACCATCTCTGGAGCACACCCCACTTTCTGCTCCCAGCAAGGCCACCCCCACCCAGGTGTTACAAATTCCCTTTCAAAAGATCCCTCACAGCTGTCTCTCCTTGCTGCTCACCAAGCACACACGTGCCCAAGACTACTCTTCTAAAGTCATCTGCTGGCTCCTATATGCACTCCCTAAGTGCTCTGCATTTCTGTTATGTGTAAAGCTGATAGAAACCATAGAACAGTGGTGGATTCAAGGTGTATGCCAAAAAGATAGTGAAACTCTGAGCTTGACCCTACTACTGCTGAACTCAGTCGTAACTCTCCCCCTTTATTTCAATGCAACAAGGTCAGTTTTCCTGCTGGGAACCTGTGTATTTCAGTGTGCAGAAAGGAAAGCATTAGTAGAAAAGAGGCAGGTTTCTGTCCCACAGTGATGGGAGGAATCGGTCTTTTCACTACCAGACAGTTCAAACAGAAGACCTGCTGCAGATGCAAAATCTCAACAGAAGAAAATATCTTTAGCCCAAACAGCTGAGTATCCACATCTTTAAGAGAGGCAGAACTGCAGAAGTTTCACTACGGATGTTGCTAAAAGCAGTATCAAGACTATTTTTTCCTTCAAGAAGTCATATTCTCTTCTCCACTGAATCAACATAATGAACAGAAAGGCAATAACCACTCATTTACTCTATAGCATCCTATAAAATTTCTACAAAATATTTCTAGTGGTTTTCCTAAATACCATTTTTTCCTCAATACTAATGTTTAAAGATATAAGAAAGATAGTGGAACTTTTCACGAAAGGATGGAAACACAACCTACACAAGATGAAAGTCTTGATAAATTGATAATGCCAATTAAATGCAGGCAGTTATTTACTCTCTACATCTGAAAGTTTGGTTTTTCAAGTTTGTCAGATTCAATAAACACGTTCCATTAGAGGATGGAGAAAATGAACTCTGCTACATGCAAGTAATATGAAAAATTTATTTGAGATGCTGGATTTCATCTCAAAAATGTGGCCCTTTTCCAGGGGGAAGAAGTAAAAAGTACCATCATTTGCTTTAGCAGAAGACATACTTCGTATGTTGTTCTTCATATGTAGCTAGATTTTACTTAACTCTCAAAATTGAAACCTATACTGTACCATCTTCATCTCTGCAAAAACATAACTGTAATCATACATAATTCAATAATTGTGTCAAGAGATTCTGAAAATAATAGCAAGTAAAATAATAAATATTTCATGTAATAAATAATAAATATGTGGGCAGATGTTGACTTAATGTAGAATGAGCTTGAGAAAGACATGATGCATTGGCTTCATCCATCAGTAGTCCAGGGAGACATTAGAAATATAAAATACCCAAAGAAAGGGGTATTAATTTCTTCTTCATGTGTGGATATATAAGGAAAGTCCTAGTTCTCTGGCTCAAGAAGTTCTGCATCTTTGAAAGAGCCAACACTACTAAACCCTTTGAAGGTTGTATAAGCACTGCTCTCTCCATTTCACAGAAGAAAAAAATGTGTTAAGATATTGGAAAAATAGAAGACAAAGACAGAAGGACCAATAGACATGCTTTGAAGCGGCCTAACTCCAAAGAAAGGACTAAAGGAGAGCAAAGGTGGGTAGAGTGAGAAAATTTTGGTCAGGGCAACAAAGAATGAAATCTGGTTCCTAGCTGTGCCTCCACAATAAGCCTGGCAACTCCTTAGAAACTACTTTTGTCTTCTTTTGTGAGCTCATTACCTATAGGAAAATTATCTGCTCTCTAAAGGTAGGGGAGGGCCAATTCATTTACATTTTTTTAAATGTACTGGGAATTGAGATTGCAGTGCCACAAAATGAAAAGCTTTATAATAAACTTTGATGCAGTCATGACAAGTATGCTGTTTCATTAATACTAGACAGCATTTCTCCAAAGTAGGGCATAATTTAAAAATTCTCCTAAAGAGCCCACAATCTAAAAACCTTGATCCAACACACGTTCAGAACATGCATTCTATAGCCTACACCAACATCTGCAAAAAGAGAATGAAAATATCTCATCTTTCTCCTCTCACTGACCTTTCTCTTTTCTTCACCTGAAATGTAGTAGAATCACTATCTTACAAAATCAGTCCCAATTTTCATAACCACAGCTTTCTTTGGTTCAGAAAGCAGTAAGATCGTAACATAAATCACTCTAATTGTTCACCATAATAAAATACTTTAAAAGAATTCTTCATCCACGCTATTGGTTTTTAACACCAATTTATGTAAACTACATAGAATGGTAGAGGAAAATGTATTTAAGGCTTCAAATTGTACTGCTTTCATATTAGGCGTCTGGACCATAGCAACTGGATTATTGCCTATTTTGCCTGATATCCATCAGTTTCTTGGTGTTCTACAGAGATCCAAGATACTTTACCTAGATTTGAGGCAGTGAGATGAAGGAGGGAAGTAGAAAGAGGAAAACTGTACTTGAAATTTTTTGGGTCAGAACACTGAATCAAACACCCTTTACCCTTCACGGGTCTTCCCTTCCACACCTGAAAAACTTCTCCCAGGGAACACACTGTCTCCTCAGTTCCTATCATCATAATCTCTCGGTAACATGGAGGGTGAGTCCCCATCATCATCCACCTGAAACACACTATACAAGTAGTTTACTTCATCACCTGGTGACAAAACATCCATGTAAGGAAGGTTTGTATTTCAAAAATTGTCTTATAACCAGGAAAAACTGCTCAGGTTTTCACTACCTAGGCAATTCAATATTACCTTGGTACTCACCACATTGATGGCATACTGCACTTAGGGGTCTAAGGACAGAGAATGTAAGGTTTTAAAACATTAAAACACAAACCATAAAGCTCCATTACCATCAATCCCATCAAATCCTCTAAATTTGCAGTCTGTTTGAAAATGCACCCTCCTTTATAGCTGCAAATAGAAAAGTCCTGATGTGGTTGCCAAGAAACCAGTACTTGCAATTCACAGAGTTCACATTTGAGAGATATTTGCACTTACAAACATTTATGAAAGCAAAACTGAAGCAAGTCAGAAAATGTGGTGTAATTTCGGCTTACAATTAGTCAGTATCATACTTTAAAAAAGCAGACATCTCAAACCTCCCATCCCCAGATCATTATGTCATCAAAGAAACATTTGTGGACTTTTGTTCCAACTGTTACTCTGAAATACAGAATTGACTATTGGGACCTGGGAGTCCTAGTGGATGGCAGGATGACCATGAGCCAACACTGTGCCCTTGTGGCCAAGAAGGCCAATGGCATCCTGGGGTGTATTAGAACGGGGGTGGTCAGTAGGTCGAGAGAGGTCCTCCTCCCCCTCTACTCTGCCCTGGTGAGACCTCATCTGGAATATTGTGTCCAGTTCTGGGCCCCTCAGTTCAAGAAGGACAGGGACCTGCTGGAGAGAGTCCAGCGCAGGGCAACTAAGATGATTAAGGGAGTGGAGCATCTCCCTTATGAGGAAAGGCTGAGGGAGCTGGGTCTCTATAGTTTGGAGAAGAGGAGACTGAGGGGTGACCATATTAGTATATATAAATATATAAAGGGGGAGTGTCATGAGGATGGAGCCAGGCTCTTCTCAGTGGCAAACAATGATAGGACAAGGGGTAATGGGTACAAACTGGAACACAAGAGGTTCCACTTAAACTTGAGAAGAAACTTCTTCTCAGTGAGGGTGACAGAACACTGGAACAGGCTGCCCAAGGGGGGTTGTGGAGTCTCCTTCTCTGGAGACATTCAAAACCCGCCTGGACACATTCCTATGTAACCTTATCTAGGTGTTCCTGCTCTGGCAGGGGGATTGGACTAGATGATCTTTTGAGGTCCCTTCCAATCTCTAACATACTGTGATACTGTGATACTCTGACTACCCATGTACTCTGCCACACTCGAACTTCATGAATTTTACCATGTCACTAGAGTCCTCACAAACATCCAGCTCTTCTAACTCATTGTCCCATTTTGTGGGTTACTGCACAAGTTCACTGATTAAATCCCGAGTTAATCATGATTATTGTGCTGCAAAGCACCTTGGGAGACATGACAGGAAAAGTACTAAAAAAATGCAGTTGTATTTGATTACTCTGTATCTTCTCAAATCCATTTATATGTTAAAGAGCCTCTTTTGTTACATTCAATATTACATTTCATACAAATCCTAGTCTCAATCCAATATTCCTGTACCATTTTTAATTATTAATATTACTGTTTGCAACCAGAGATTTCAGAAATTTGGGGCCTCTTTGTGCTAGGCCTTTCAACAAACAGCAATTCCTGGCAAAGATAATTCAAAGGGTCTAGGAGCCGGTAAAATACAAGACAGACAAGAAGAAACAACTGTTTGGGACAAAAAAAACTAACAGAAAGGCAGGAGGAAACCAGTGAGTAAATGATTGTCTACTCACATAACTATTTAAAAAAAAAGTATGTATAGTAAATATTATACATGTATTCACTAGCCCTTAGTCAAGCAACACTGACTTTATTTTATATATCCATTCACTTTAAGAAGATGAAGAAAAAATATGTAGACAGAGAAGTTACAGGTAGTTCTTAAAATCTAAGGCTAAAGATTGGAGATTTCTGCGATTCACCAGGCCACTATTACATTTACCTCATGGCATCTCATTGCAAAGGAATACTTCATATACCCTATGATACCTTTCCGTTGTTCAAATTCCATAGATACACACTTTAGAAAAGGATATCATAAGATGCTCCTTGACACTTCCACCACTACAGAGCTGTTTTGCATCATAGAATCATAGAACGGTTTGGGCTGGAAGGGACCTTAAAGATCATCTAGTTCCAACCCTTCTGCAGGGGACACCTGCCTCTGGGCAGGGACACCTTCCACTAGACCAAGTTGCTCAAGGCCCCATCCAACCTGGCCTTGAACACTGCCAGGGATGGGGCATCCACAACTTTTCTGGGCAACCTGTGCCAGGGCCTCACCACCCTCACAGGGAAGAATTCTTCCTAATATCTAAATATTGTAGACTATATTGTAGTTATCTTGTAAACCACCATGTAGTTTATTGGGTGATCCTTGCTGCACTTACTCAAATAGATGTGCTTCATCACTTTCACCTCTTTTATTTTTTTTTTTTCCACTTTTTCATTTCTTTCATATTTTGTCCAGTAGGGGTGTCATTGTAGAGGTATGAAAATGAAGAAAGTAGTTACTGAGCTACCCAGAAGGGTAAACGTGTGAAGTGTGAATGCAAAGCTCTGGGAAGTGTTTTACAAATCTTTCAGGAATGAACAGTAATTCATAAAGAGTACAAGGCTTCAGAAATTATGTGATATACCAAAGTTTTCCTAAGGTGCTTTTTAACACATTCTCTAGAGGATGAGATCAGATGATCTTCCTCCCTTTAGACATTAAGCTGCTTTTCTTTCCCCCAAGAGGAACAGATGTCAGTAAAATCTATTTGCTGCAAATGTAAAATTTATACATTAGATGACACTTACTTTCCAATACCCATTTGCAAGGAAAGAAAGACCAAATACTTGGTATAGCAGACCAAATAATCTAGTCACAGATTGAGAAACACATCCAACTATATTACATTTTCCCTTTAGGAAATGTTGACTTTGTTTAATAAGGAAGAAAAAAAATAATTAGAAAAATGTCAGAATTGTGGCAAAACTTTGGCTTAGCTCAGTTAGATTGACTCTACCAGTCCTTGTATCGTGAATCCAAGCAAAACATCCAATTTTTGTTTAAGAACTTCCCCCCCTAATTTTTAATGAAAAAGTAGTCTTTCCTCTATTTATATTTGTTTGTCATCCCTAGCAGGTTACCTTTACCACAAAGTCTGACTAACTATAACTAAATCATTTTAAGCTGAAAATAGCATATGGCTAAAAAAAAAGTTTAGAAAAAGTCAGAAAAGCAAGTGGAAATTGTAAATGCATAAAAAGCACATTCTCACTTATCTGATTAGTTCTGCCAATCTTCATGTATTAAGGTCGTACACTTCCAGCATTATCCTATTTACAGTCTTAAAACATACAAGGCTTTAAGACTAACTTCTCTAAATATCAGTGACAAGTAAAATTCTGTTCTGGTAAGAAATATTATTGTCTTCCTGTTTAAGAAAGCAAGTGAAGGGGAAAAATAAAATAAATTAATATCATCTGTCTCTAGAGGATGCTGTGATTTTCCTTATTTTAATTTCTGTTGTTATTAAGGTCTTCATCTAAAGCATATCAGCAGAAACAGCATAATAGAAACATAAAATGATACCATAACAGGTTTATGCTAGTGATGACTGATGTCTTAGATTCATCACTTTTTAGTCACTAGACAAACAAAGAAGGAGGAACGGGCGGAAATCATATTGCAGTAATTAGCACACCAAGTTTACTAATAAAGGATGTTTTTATGCAATGTAAAATAGCATTCTATACCACTAAGCAAGAAAATATGGAGAGCATGCAAAACAAGTGAAGAATTTCTCCACAACTTTTTATATAAATATATGAAGTACAGTAAAAAAGCAAAGAGAGACAATTATATTAATTGATTTACCTATCCAGCAGCTATGCCAAGAATGAATTCAGTTTATTAGGTATCTTCTTACAATGGAATAGCAATCAAATTTCTTTTATATCAGAGACTGTACTCTTTTAAATGATCAAGGTCACTCTTTAAACATCTTTTTTTTCTCCCACCTGTTGCACATGTATCAGCCTTTAAAGCATTCAAAAAGAGCAGTAATTTTATTCAGGAGTTCCTTAAATACTGTCAGATTCATCACCATTCACCATAAACAGACAATTGCCAAAGTGAATCAGCAACTGGCCACTTGCTGGCTAAAGAAAGCTGAGTCACTGCTTCTGATCTAACAGAAATGTCCTACATCAGATTCAGAATACATATCAGCATGTTGTTTACCAACCTAAGAGGAAAATAAGTTATTGCTGTGAGTCAGAGGAAAGGTAAAAAAACACAGAAATGAAGATGAATGTTATGAGCCCAGAACAACTGGAAACGATAAACAAAACTCTGACACACAGAGAAAACAGGAATTGAGCGCCAGCAAAAAAACAAGTACTGCTATAGATTCAGATGTTTTTCTCTGATAACAACCACAAAGATTAGTGTTTGCTGCCAGCTAAATCACAAAGAAATATCTTCTACTGTCCTGTACTTCAGGCTGAATTATTAGATTGTATTGAACTGTGTAATTAGTCCAATACTAAATTAAGTGCAGCAAAAATTCAGATTCACTTCAAATAAATATAAATATGCTAAATTAAAGGTTTTGCTCACTGTTAATCAATACTGATATAATCGTGCATCAATTTAACATCTAAGATGACACGTTTCCTTTCCATTCAAAAACTGCAGATTTGCCATGATTAAAGAGTCAAACCAATAAAGATGAACCTTTCAGAGCCAGGAAGGAAGGAGCAGCTCAGCTCTGGCTCTGGCAGACTGAAACTCATCACCAACAAATGAACTGAGGAAGGAGGGTGTTTCCAGCATATCAACTGAAAAGTTTAATCAAGAAGCAGATTATAAGTATGCTTGTTCCGAATGATTCATGAAGTATAATTTCTGCTCTTGCCCAGGTAATTAGAAGGCTTTCAACTCTGGTTCAGATACCTGTTTTGAGGCACTTTGCATTCTCAAACCTATTAAACTAGTAGAGTTTTTTCTTGCTTTCAAACATTGACATCAGGCAAGAGATGCAGAAATGCAAAATACGCTTTCATTAGTCAGTAAGAGTCCAAGAGTTAAAGTTCACTGATACCAGTCAAGGGGGAAGAAAAACCCAAATCACTGAAGGGTGAATTTCTGAGGAAGCTCCTAAATTATACATATGTGGTACCCTTGGTCAGGAAGGATATGTATAGAAAAGGCACACAGTGGGGAATTTTAAAGAATTTAGAAGACCTCTACAGCAAAACATATCACATCTGCTCACAAGTTTTTCTAGTCTGACTTTAGTAACTAAGGAAAAATAACAAAACAGACAAACCATGATCAAAACTTTACCGCTGACTTAGCTTAATTATACAACTACTTGGAAATTCATGGCAAATCTCGGCACAGAAGTCTGATCTGAGCGCCTATGACGGCTGACTTCATAAACATTAGGCCAGGGTGGATGGAGTCTTGGGTGACATGATTTAGTTTGTAGTGTCCCTGCCCATGGCAGGGGGGTTGGAACCAGGTGATTTATCTTATGGTCCTTTCCAACCCTAACTATTCTATGATTCTATGATTTATAAGACAGAGATCTGCTCTGTGATGGGCTAGTTTATTAATTTCCATCTTGCATTATATGTTAATGAATGTCTCACATAGGATAATGCACAAAAATTGTAATGAAAGATGATGAGCTTTAATTTCCTTTTCAGCAGAACTTAAAACACCACAAAGCTGATAACAAAACGAGCGTCAAAGATCTGCTGATGAAGCATAAAAAAGCCTCCTGAATGAGCTAACTCAGCCTCTTGGGAAAGCAAGAACATACTCTCCCTCACAACATCAGAAGGTCTGTGCTATTTTAAAATCTTCTCCAAGTTTTTTATTTTATTGTTTGTTGCTAGAAATTGTGTAAGTATATTTTAGTAAGGTATACTAGTGGTTCCTTTCCAATTTCAGACTAATATTTTTGAATTCTAAAAGGCTGGTCTTAGGAATTCCCCTCACGCATTTGTGTTAGAGTAAATATTCGTATTACTAAGTAGCCCCAAAACATAATCTAAACTTTTCACAAGGGTTTTAGATTTTGTAAAATGTGCACTGCTTTCTTTTGCACGGACTGCTCAGCAACTGTCAGAGCACAACCCTTTTACCTGCTCTGGATTAAAAAATGACAGAAATGTGAATATCCTATATTCTCATCAATCACTTCATCCATTCAGTCACAGAACATTTTTTCCATCACTTCTATAGGTTTTTTGGACTCCAGAGAGATTATCCATAACAACACTTAAAGGGAAGAAAATCTGTCCATTCTTGGATTCTTTAAAATGATTGCTTACTCTGTTCTAAAACAAGGTGGTCTGCAAATCCTGTTTACTGGAGCCTTTAGCTAACTGCTGTGGGGAGAAGGGGGTTCAAAACTGTTTCAATTTTAAGTTATTCATCCCAAGTCAGAGAGGCACTAAATGTCACACAACCTTAACTTTTGGCTGTTTCTTTGGATACTTATGCATCTATTCTGTGTAGTGTGTCTCTGGATGCATACAGCCTTCTGGACAACCCACATTCAGGTGATTACATTAAGATGACATTAACTACACCCATTGAAAACCCTTCTGGCTCCTTTTATGGCAGCAGAATAAACAAAGAATTTTAGGCAACAAAATACAATGATAAAGATTTAATGAAAGGTAGAAAACTCATCAATACATTTATTTGACAACACTGTTTTCGACCCCTACAAAATCATGAGTGAAAGGCATACAGCAGGCTGCAATCTTACTCTAGAAGCCCATAATTGAGACCAATTTTAATGCAATAATAAATTAATTTTTGCATTTGAAAACAACAAACAAGAGAAATCCTAAACTTTCATCCTTCCCTACTGTCCCCCAGAACTGCATTTCTAGACATTAACAGGATGTACAATATTCATAGTATAGTTAGGGTTGGAATTTAACAGCAATAAATCAGTCTGGGCAGTTACAGAGCTGCAACACCCCAATGGCCTAAGGTACTAAGATGTGTATTTTTAGGACTGTCTTCCCCCTGACTCTTGGCATTCCACAGACCTGAATTTATTCTCGTTGCACTGTCCAGAGGCAAAGAAACACTGTCTCCAGTTTAAAGAAGGAGAACTGCAGGGCACAGTGAATAAGTATCCTGACCAACATTACACATCTGTGTATCTGTGCCAGAACTGCGAGATTCTGGTTGAACTATTATGCGTATGTGTCATGGTTTAAGCCCTGTCAGCAAGTCAGCCACAGAGTTTCTACTTACCCCTCCCACCCCCCCAGGGGGATGGGGAGAAGAATCGAAAGAATTCAAAATTCAAAATTCTCAACTCCCACAGGTTGAGATAAGAACAGTCCAGTAACTAAGGTATAACACAAACCACTACTGCTACCACCAATAATAATAATGATAAGAGAAATAATAAGGGAAGAGAATACGATACCACCCGCCAAAAACGAGTCCGACCAAGCAGAGAGTGCCCTTCCGGGTAACTCCCAGTTACATCCCAGGCATGAGGTGCTATGGTATGGAATACCTCTTTGGCTAGTTTGGGTCAGGTGTCCTGTCCCTGCTTCCTCCCGGCTTCCCCTCCTCCCTGGCAGAGCATGAGACTCACAAAGTCCTTGGTCAGTCTAAACATCGCTGTTATCAGCTCTGTTCCCAGGCCGAAAGTCAAAAACACAGCGCTGCACCAGCTACTAAGAAGGAGAAAAAATGACTGCTACTGCTGAACCCAGGACAGTATGGACTTAATAAGTTGACTTAAACTACAAAAGCACACTTTCTTTCTCCACAGAATGTGGTACATTTATACAATAGGGTATGTTTATCCAACATACTTTAGCGAAGCAGCTAGACTCTAAGATCTTACATTAGCTAGACTAGGAATATGAAACCAAGTTTTCATAAAACTCAGTAGTTCCAGATATTCCAGATACTGGGATGAGAGGCAGAGTAATTTTGACTACATTGAAATTCATTCCCCCATAGAAATTATTATTAGTGTCTAAGCCATCTTGTTTAAACCCAACCAACTACATTCTATTGCAATCTGAAATTGACATAATTGGGAGTTAGCATTCCAACTTGGGACAAGGGAAACCAAGCTACCAGTTTCCATTCAGTTTCACACATCTTCCTGTACCTTAGGAAAGCCAGAGTCTTGTGTTGCTGTTCCCCAGTTTGAAAATAAGGATAGCACTTTTCTGACTCAGAAGTTTGTTCTGAGGCAAACTACAATAAAAGATCATACAAACTCAGGAAGCACTGTAGACATTCCAAAGAAATACTAGAAAACATACTTGTAGACTTTCTTTTTCTAGAAATCTCTCCAACACTTTCTTCTCACTGAAAACCAAGTTACCACTGCATATTAAATTCTTAAATTGACATTTATTAATCTTGCATTCTAAATGTAAATATTTTCAATTAAACTTACATTAGATCTCTCCTTGCAAATAATCTCTCTTATATTTTTCATATAAACAAACTTAAAACCCTTTCTTCACTCATTACTTATTTGTAGGTTACACTGGCATATGCTAACACTTATTAGTTACAAAGCTAGCAAGCTGCAGAAGTTTCCAGCGACATCCTATGCTAAACAAACACCAAAAAGCAAAACAAAATAAATTATATAGTATGCATTATAGAATAAACCTATAGGATAGAATAACTGTCCTGTAACAACTATAATAATTCTAATTCATAGTTACACCAAAGTGGTATCCTTGATAAATAAATAGGGATTCCTCAGCCTGTGACCTTCCTGAAGTAAGGTCTTGTAACTTACCCGTCTCCTTTGATGTGACAACGTACTGCTTATGCTTTTTTCGCTTCCTATGAACTACAGGGGAATGTGGCACCTTTCTTTTCAAAATACTTTCGTTGGATTACTCTCTGAGGACTCATTTCTCTCCCCCAGTACTAGCAATCATGTCTACACTATTCCTTTCTGCTCAAAAAAAATTATGCCCTCCACTCATCTGTCTCTTCCACTGTGTCACTGCATCCATTACGCAGCACATCTCCAGCTTCTGAGACACCAGCATGCTGATTCAGACAACTCCTGGAACATAGACTGTCTCTTCTTTCCCTTACAATAAAGCTATCAAGGAAGACAAAGAGATAGATATTGGAAAACAAAGCCTGAAGGATGCCTCTGATAGTCACAGCCAGTGAAATATGTATAGGACATACTAAATAAATCAATCAATCAATAAAAAATAAGTCAGATACTCAGGATGGCAGACAGCGAAAGAATGTCCCTTTCAGATCTGTTCCCCTTGGACTTTACCAGGTTCCAATGGGATAAACGTTTCAATATTACATTTATAAAGGCTTTATGTATATGGTGCATCCTTAGAAATGCTCATTATTTAAGCATTTACTGACAAGCAAAGCACAAACAAAAAGTTGTTTCTGGTAGTCGTAAATGAATCCAAGAATAATGTTTGTATAAAACTGAGGAGTGACAATCCTTTCATTTACTGCTCTCAGGTGAATATTTCACTTTCTGCAGCAAATCCTTACCTTTGGGATTAATACATTTGCACAATAAACAAAGGATTACCTTCACCTACAGGAAATGAGGAGGTCTTATTTCTGCTGCATACTTCATAAATGATTTTTTATTGTTAATACAGTCTTTTTCCCACTGAGCCATGGAGAAAACTACGGTAATTATTGTTCTTTCTGTATTATTTTTTTTATTTTAGAGATATGGTCAATTTTCTGAAGAAAAAAAAAAAAAAAAAGAAGTTGCAGTCTAACCTAGTGGAAAGATCTTTGCAGCCAGAATTGCTCTGTAGCAGCTCTGCATGCTTGCATTAGGCAAACTTCAAACTCTAGCTGTAATTAGTGCTTAAGTAGATGAGCACAGCAGTCAAATAACCTGATCAGACTTGCATGGCTGAGTCAGTTCACATATACTGACTATTAGTGTTTGCTTGATACTGAACCTACAAATGTCTTTGGGGGAAATTCTAATCCTTGGAGAAGATAAATACCATGGTAGGACCATTTGAACAATGGCCAAACAATATTGATTTAAACAGTCAACACATTCATAAAGACAGACCTGTACTATTTATTAACTGTGGGAAAAACAAAACAAAACAAAACAAAGCCAAAAGAAAAATGCACTCCTGCCATTAAAACCTGTGAGGAAGGCACCTATAAAGAGTGCCAGCACCCTGTGGTTTGAGACTTCTCTCTCTGATCAGTGCTGAGAAATATGCACCTCACCCTCTAAACATCACATGGGTTGTGGAATCTGAAGCCCTGGAAATAGTCAAAACTTTATTTGACAAGGTCTTGAGCAACCTTATCTCCACTGGCCCTTGCTCTGAGGAAGAGGATTGACAAGAGGACCTTCAGAAATCCCTTCAGGACCAAATTACTCTATGATGCCTCTTCTCTCTTTTAAAATTAACTCTTTGCTAGGGTGTCTTCTCTTAAGCAAAACGTTTTTATTTATCAGTGTAAAACATAACCATTGACCCCATTACTCAAGCTTTCTGTTCTTACATCTCTATTTCCATTTCTTTTAAAATAATAAAGTGGCCAGGGCTGTAGTGTGTTGGATTATCACTAGTCACTAATACAAGAAGAAAGCAATTTCTTAGGGCTATTTTAATGCACTTCTGAATCCTGTAATTTCTTTTAATTCTGTGTTCTCTCTTCCTTTCCAGGCACTCTGTCGAAGAAGTTAAAGAGGGGTTTTCTGGCTAGATTTCCAATATTCTTCCCAGTTCGGGTTTTGGTTGTGGTTTTTTGGTTTTTTTTTTTAAGTCTATAGATATAGGTGGATTCATAGCACAGAGCCAAGCTGCAGTCATTCATAAAGATTAAGCCATGTGAAGATGGTATTAAAATAGAGAAAGTAAACACCTCTTACTTATACCTTGAGAAAGAGGAGGTAGATATCTCTTCTTCTAGGGCAAATACAGGAAGGAATATTTCCTAAAAAAGAAATGTTTGTTTTTTCAAGAGTGATCTCATAGAGAGAGCTCTTCAAGAGTTCAGGAAGAGCCCTGAAGAGTTTTACCTTCACAGCTGCAACTTGTACTAGACTGTCCTGGTTTAATGCTGAAGGATATACATTTTAGGCAAATTTTGAAGAATGGGCAGAATGGGATCTCAGCCCATAAACAGGGCCACCACAAAATAAAGTAACTTATACCATCATCGTCATATGTAGAACAATAAGCAATGGACTTCTATATGGATTCTGTACTTCTTTCTAGTCACATATGGGGTAAAAAGACCACCCTGACACTCCACTGACTTTTTATTAACTCTTTTTTTGATGAAGAACACAAAGCAGTGTGAACTGCAACTGAACACATAAAACAAGAGGAGAGCTTCAACCTCTTTCTTCTAACCCCTTTCCTCCCTTCAAAAAAGCAATCAGGCACATTAAAGGCTAAAAACACTACTTCATATTTTCCTGAACCAGCTGGCATCTTCATCAGTGAAACACGGGGCTCTTCCTAGCTCCCATCCACAAACAAAAGCAGCAGCTCCAGCTCAGTCTCTCTGGCATGACTGAGGGCATGCAGGCTCTGAAGCCAAGTCTGAATGTCCCCAGAGGACCCCTAACAGAGGATCCTGGGCTGGAGCATCAGCAGCTCTGCTAAGTGGAAAGCATGCAGAGACAGACACACCAAAGCAGCAAGAGCACCACTCAAATCTTTTTTTTCCCTTTCTAAGGTAGTTCTGGAACACATAGGTCTTCTACAGCTGAGCAATGATTCATAAAGGAACAGAAAGACCAAACACCACAGCCACCTCCTGATGGCCATCACAGGTGTACAAGCAGTGAAGGAATGCAAACCTTCACACAAAAAGACACATGCTTTAATTCTGAGTATCAAGATTACGTCTGCTATTAAGTGACTATAATTGTAAAGGTTTTTTTGCTCTGCTTCCTGGCTAGAGAAACCATTTAAAGACAATCACTATCATACAAAAATATTATCCTAGGAAATTTAATTACATACAGAAAATTTACAGGTGCTCTATTTGGCCTCCATATGACATCAGGTTACAGAAACAGTGTGATCAGCAATTTCAAAGTTGGGTTCAAGTCTTTTTTACCCACTACCAGATAAAGAAGGCAGTTTTTCAGAAAAAAAAAAAGTCTCTGTATTGAAAACAAGAGACTAAATTTACAGTTAGAACACATCTAAGAAGGTAGATTGTCACCTGCCTAAATCTCCTAATCCAACCAAGGCTACCCCTTGCTGAAGAAAACAAGAGATAAACGGGAAAGGTAGAGCTCTTGAGTTCATATTTAGCTCAGAATATATCAGAAAGGAGTGAGGTGGTATATATTACTTTTTCTAGAGTTGTGTATTTCCACTGATTTTAGGCTAGAGTGAGAGTACATGCTCTTCATAGAGTAAAAACTATCTTAAGCTGAAAATACTCTTGATGGTATCTGCACTGGCTTTTATTTTTGAGGTTGCCTAATCCTTCCTATGTAACTTATTTTAATACTGCTGCATTCTCTACATATCGGGTACTAATGAATACAAATATACGAAAAACTTGGTCCAGAAGAGAAAACATAAAATAAGGAAGAAGAGATGTTAGAATAAAAGAATTTGTGTTTGCTCTAGAAATGAACAAGCTACATGAGAAAGACCTTTTTTTTTTTTTTTTCTCTACCTGTAGTAAAAGACAGTTCAGTGATGTCTCCTTTTCAAAGGCATAAATAGTAACACAGCACTCTTAAAGACTTAAACATTTAAAAAATATTTCAAACAATAGTTAACCATAAGTCGCTATTAAAGAAGACTGATCACTTTAAAAAGTGAACTGTCAGTAGCATCCTGTGTTTGTCAGAAGCTGTTCTTTCAGTCCTTGATATTGATTAGTATTCCACTTGAACAAGGTGATAATGAAGTAGATTATTTTTTCTGCAGTGCACCTGACACAATCAGAAAAGCTGACACAAAGTATTTTCCTACTTTCCAATTTGTCTGCCCCACCTATTTTCTTTTCTTTGAAGGCTACAGGGGAGAACGGATGGGAATTAAATTAAGACATTCTAGAAAGTAACTGAGAACAGTAATAAGGTGCATTTAAATTCCACACAAGACACAGGAGGATTGAAAGGTAGAAAGCAAAAATCGAATGTTGTACCCTTGCTAACTATGAAAATACAGAGTTAAAGGTAGTTAAATGATTTTCTAAGGTTAGCTATCCAGTATAAATGCTAACATAGAGACAGATGCTTCATCAAAATAACGTCTCTTTTTCTTCTGACTATATATGCACACACAAAATCTCATCCTGCATGTTCACATATTAAAGATGCCAGAATAAGTATATAAGTAATTGTGATTCTTAATTTATTCACAGAACAAAAAGCATAAAACAACCATATGGATTTCTCATCTGGAAAGCACCTGGGGCTGGATGGCAAAGAGAATCCTTGGTGAGATGCAGGACCACACAGCATCTAAGAGACTCAGACTATGGATGCTTCTTTTATGTATGTTACTATTTATGTATCTGTACAGCCAAGTGCTATGACATGGCCATGCACTCCTGGCTTCCTAAAACACTTGTGCATTCAGCTGGCTGCAGAATAAAATTAGCTGCTTTGGCACCTGTAAAGAAAGCCCATCACAAGAAACTTAACATGAGCTGGCAGTGTGCGCTCGCAGCCCAGAAAGACAACTGTGTCCTGGGGCACATCAAAAGGAGCGTGACCAGCAGGTCAAAGGAGGTGATCCTGCCCCTCTACTCTGCTCTCGTGAGACCTCACTTGGAGTATTGTGTGCAGTTCTGGTGTCCTCAACATAAAAAGGACATGGAACTGTTGGAACAAGTCCAGAGGAGGGCCACGAGGATGATCAGGGGACTGGAGCACCTCCCGTATGAAGATAGGCTGAGAAAGTTGGGGCTGTTCAGGCTGGAGAAGAGAAGGCTGCGTGGAGACCTCCTAGCAGCCTGCCAGTATCTGACGGGGGCCTACAAGGATGCTGGGGAAGGGCCCTTCATTAGGGACTGTAGTGACAGGACAAGGGGCAACAGGTTCAAACTTAAACAGGGGAAGTTTAGATTGGATATAAAGAAGAAATTCTTTACTGTGAGGGTGGTGACGCACTGGGATGGATTGCCCAGGGAGGTTGTGAATGCTCCATTCCTGGTGGTGTTAAAGGCCAGGTTGGACAGAGCCTTGGATGGCATGGTTTAGCGTGAGGTGTCCCTGCCAATGGCAGGCGGGTTGGAACTGCATGATCTTAAGGTCCTTTCCAACCCTAACTATTCTATGATCTATGATCTATATTCGAGCCCCATTCTCCAATGCAGCAGGGCAATACTAGCGAGGGCAGCATAGCAAGACCATTGCTAGGGCACAGGAACTCTCAGAGGAACAAACAAAAGAAGATACCAGTGTGTAGGGTATAAAACAGAAATGTGGCATACAGACACTGCAGAAGATTAAAATGCGCCAGTCAGCTGAACAGTTGGGAACATTCCATTTAGTTGTATCTTCCTAAGCCTTATCAATTTCAGCTGAACTCTGGGTTTTGTTGACCTAAGGCCTGAAGCAGGGGAGGAATTTGTTTGCAAATGACTGCAGCGGCTTGGCTGCCAAACAGAAACAAGGCAGGAGTCCTTTGGAAAAGGAGAAGAATCCCTGCTTCTCAGCACAGATTTAGGGACACACACACACAAATGCAGAAACATATTTTCATTTCTTTGTTGACTGTTTCCACATCTATTGATGAACTTGCAGAATTAGTATAATCCTGTGTTGGCTCCAGAGCCCCGTATTTTTTATATGTCTGAATAACTAATTGCTAAATACTCATTAGCTGTGCATAGTCTTTGAGACATCCATAGCCAGAATACCCCTCCCATCACAAGGGATTTTGCTTTATTAGCATGACTACCTGTTTTGCTATATTAGCATGGTAGA
Organism: Psittacula echo; assembly: GCF_963264785.1. NCBI lineage: Eukaryota > Metazoa > Chordata > Aves > Psittaciformes > Psittacidae > Psittacula > Psittacula echo. Next base: position 52,056,543 of record NC_137743.1, read on the forward strand.
TACGCTGTATTTTTGAATTTGCTGCCATTTCTGCTGTTCTAGGCATTACCCAGTGTTCTCACACACTTGGGATGCTTTTTTTGAAACAGCCTGAGTTTAAAATAGAGAAGACAACCTTTTCCCTGAATTACTTTGAGCACTTTAAAGCAGTCTCCTGGCACTATTATAAGTGAGTCTTATTTAAGTGCATTTTTAGGCTGCTAGACATAGGGAAGTTACCTTTACTTGGTAGGTATTCTGCTTCTAAACACACTCTTTGATCTGTAATGTGACATACCAGCTATTCAAATCTGCATGTTATACTTGTTTTTACCACTATTTGAAGAAGTGCACTCTTCAGAAATAGAAGTAACCCATGAGAACAAAATTCTGCCCTGAAAGTCTACCCAAAAGTCTACCCAAAAGGCTGCTCTATGGTAGCAAGAAATGACTGAGAAGAATGTTTGCACGTTGAGGTTTAGTATAAAAACAGCTCTCAAGCTGCTTAAGTACAGTGTTAGCATGGTGTTAGTATGGTAACCAGTACTTATTCTTTTCTTCCCAAAGTAGCCCCACTGATGCAGAGCTCACTAGATCAGTAATGTTGCAAGGAACTGGACAACTTTATCCAGGCAAAGTCCGCAGGGCCTGAAAAAGAACATGGACATCTTCCCTTCCAGAGACCTTTCCAAGTCTCATTCATGTTTCACATCACAGATAACAAATATGAGGTAAAAGTAAGTGATATCTAATTTGACCACAGTTCTTGTTATTATTATTATTATTATTTCTTTTTAGAGCTCCTAATTTTTATGTTGTAAACACCATCAATAACCAGATTAAAAAGAAAAATATTAAACATCTGATAACCATTATCACTCCATTCTGCTTTTTCTCCATGACAATTGCTATGCAGAGAATAAATTCAGAATAAAGTACCAGCAACGTTTGAAGTGAACCACACCTGCCATCTCTGCAATATCTTTCAAATTTCTGTAGTTGCTTTATCCTTCCCCACCCTCTAGATTTCTTGTTTTATGTGCTGAATGCCACCCTGTTTTCTAGTAAAAGCTATTAACAAAACTGTAACAAAAAAAAAGACAAAAGCAAGCGTACTGTCATTTGTAAAAACAGTACTGAATAAATCAGTTTTTGATTGATAACCATATTTCATACAGCTTATGCGGCATGCCTCTAAACGGCAGCTGATTGGGGACCAGACTGCTCTATGGCCATAAACCCCTGTATACACTGTTTTACCGTATATGCAGAAATTTCATGCCTTGAAATAGAATTTCAGTCTCTGAGTGAAACTGCAAAGCAACAGAGAATGGTGAAAATACAGAGGTGTTGCTTTCTCACTAAAAAACAGATAGGGGAGAGGACCAAGTGCTGTAACAGCAAATGGAATACCAGCTGCAGAGTAAGTGCAACCCAAGCACTGCCTGAACACCAAGACTGACATGTCACTGTGTCAAGGTCAAAGAAGGTCTGCACACTTGTCCTGGGTTCAGCAGTAGCAGTCAGTTTTTCTCCTTCTTAGTAGCTGTTGCAGCACTGTGTTTTTGACTTTCGGCCTCGGAACAGAGCTGATAACACTGATGTTTAGACTGACCAAGGTCTTTGTGAGTCTCATGCTCTGCCAGGGAGGAGGAGGGGCCGGGAGGAAGCAGGGACAGGACGCCTGACCCAAACTAGGAAAAGAGGTATTCCATACCACAGCACGTCATGCCCAGGATGTAGAATTGGGGGCCCGGAAGGGCTGGATCATGGCAGGGTGGGGGTGAGGTACTGGTTGGTGAGCGGTTGTATTCTCTTGCTTGCTATTTCCTTTATCATTATTATTATTGGTGGTAGCAGTAGTGATTTGTGTTATACCTTAGTTATTAAACTGTTCTTATCTCAACCTGTGGGAGCTGCATTCTTTTGATTCTCCTCCCCGTCCCTCCAGAAGCGGAGGGAAGAAAGGTGGGGTGGGGGGGGAAGTAGACTGCATGGTTCTGATTTACGGCCTGGGCTTAAACCACGACAACACTCCTCTTTTTGCAGAGTATCTTGGGACAGTTGTCTCTATGAAAACAGAGAGAAAGAAAGAAGTGAAAACCCAGGCCTGACCAGAGTTTTTGTCATTTCCAGGAACTGCACATAATTCCTTTCCCCAACCTCTCCTCACCATTCTCCGCTTTTCTCCTGAGCTGCTCTGACCTTCATCTTTGAGGAAGCTGAAATTCAGAGGATATTTTTAGGTTTAGAAACTTTTTAAGTGAAAAGCCAAGTTTGCCGTTATTGACAACTGACATAATCCCTTTTAAAAGAAGCTTGAGCATTATTAACAATATATAGCTAACAAGACACTGAATTCTGAACACTGACTCCTTTTTTTCCTTGTATAAAACTCCTACTTCAAGTATTTTTCTGACTTTTTAAAGGATAATTTTCAAAATCATGTGCCAAATCCCAAGGACTAGGTAAAAGCATAAACCTGACATTTTAAATACACCTCAGCACACTGGAGCTGCTTAACTATAAATAACAAAATGCACCATATTTTTTTCTTTTTTTGCTATCTTCAATTAATGCCCAATTTTTCTTCTCCAAACTAAAGAAATGCTTTTTTTTTTTTTTTACCATCAATTCCTTCACTACTTTTACCCATACCACCAGCTACATAATCTGCAAGTATGTGAGCTATACATTACCAAGCCTCAAACAGCCATTGCTTGCTCCAGAATAATGACAGCCCTTTCAGGTTATTTTACTTGTTAATTATCTTTCAGAATTGCACTTGCATTTTTATTTCTTACAAAAAGCTTTCATATTGTGAAGTATTACATTAATTACACATCAGACTTGAATTAGTCATGTTACCTGGCACCACATTTGTGTTGTGTTATAATGTTTCGAAAGTGATCATGCTGTCATAAGCTGTGCTCTAAAAGAAAATTATACTTCTTAGAAATGTGAAATAATTTTTAATGAAATGTATTTTCTTAGAAATCAGAGTGTATGTTCTAGATTAACACTAAAGCATATTAGGAAACTCACAGGAAAATATGGAAAATAAAAGGGAATGGATTTGAAATATTAATATTTAAAATTCATTCTTTAAGATAAAAGAGTATTTCAGAGTTCACACTTTACATTTTAAATGCCTACTAAAACATTACATTATGGATATAGTGCTGCTTCTTTAAAATGCAGCCTTTAAAATAAACTGATAAGATACAGCTTAAAAAAAGGAGGGCTTTAAATTCTTCTCAACTGACAGTCAGGTCTTGGATTTAATAAAAAGGGGCACATACAGGCCAGGCAAAAATCATTACCATATTCCCATGGCACTGCCTTTGGAGTGTCATTGAAAGGTCAAAATGTGAGAGATTGTCATGAAGAAATATCCACAGGCCTACAGCCTTTTGCACATTAATAAAACAGGACAAGACACCTATGCCTTATATTCCAAGGACTTTCGGAATTTTGTTTTTTGTGGGGAGAACCTTCATCAACTAAATGACAAAGGCATGCAGAGATCAGCCAGTAGCCTGGTGACCACAGCATTCAAATTCTATCTACATATTAGCTTTATTCTTACCGATTCAGAACACCAGAGTCTCCTATCCCAGCAAGTGCCCTGCCCAAGGGATGCCAAGCCTCTGTGTAACTAACTGTTCAATGCCAATTACATATTCAACCCGAGAGAGCCTGACTTCAAGTCCTATGTTCAGTAAAACAGCAAATAAACTAGCCCTAAGTTCCTTCAATGGTTAGACACAACTAACAGGCTATTCACTTGTCTGAAATCAGAATCTGTTTCCTTCTCAAGAAATTCTGTTATCAGCCTGGGTGTCTATTCCTGATGGTAACATTTCAACAAATTGGTATTTTCTGATCAAAAGCAATTCTTTTACTTGTGTTTTTAAGGGGCTATAGAAACACTTCAGCTGCTTGAGCATAATGCACAGAGGATTTGAATAGCCTGTGTTTCCCTGATTCCCAGCAAATTGTCAACTGTTGTACAAAACCACCACTTCTGATTCTTCAGAAAACAAGAGCAACAAGAATTTTTTACAAAGCAATAAAAGCATCTTTATGAATAGAAATATATATATTAGTATGTAAAAGTATTTGACAGTTAAGAAACAGAAGGTCAACACCACCTCATGCCCATTAACATCGATGTTAATGGGCATGAATGATTTGTTCTCATTGCAGTAAATACTTAAAACTTGAGCTTATCCAGATACTACTGTCTTTCCTAAATTGGCTGGGGTCACTATTGTCACCAAAATTTGGTATCATTATCACCCTTAAATCAAGGCATACAAACTGCCATAAAGGACATGGATGCATTGTTATCATTACTACTAAAAATCTACTGATCTTCTAAACCTAATCTATTATAAACTGGTAGAACACTAACCCTGTTTCACAGACTCAACTAAGCAGCCAGTCCAACAGATCAGATCCCAGAATCACAGTTACTTTTTATCTCCCACATGACAAATTCTTCATCCATTCACTTTCAGCAAAATTATTTGGAAATGGGAGCTTAGGTGGTACTGCCTGCACTAAGTTTCACAACTTCTCTATTTCTCTTGAAGTGTTTCAGTGACTGAAAGGAATGCTTGAAATAGCGGTGTTCTTCCTTGGCAGTCACCATCATCTGAACAAAATAGTAAACTACGTTTAAATCAGCACAGTATCAGTTTTCACATCAGATACTAAGGGTGAGCCAAGCCATTTTATTAAAATTAAGATATCTCCCCCCCAGGGACACAGCCATCAGTGTGAAACTTGTCCCTTCACCAAGAGGAACCCAGAGGCCTGTGGTCAGCATCCAGATTCCTCAGACTCTGCAAGAGGAGCTTCAGCATGGATAAGTGCAAATCACAACAGCTATGCGGCTTGTAGAGAGTACAGGTACAAACTAAATCTACAGACTATCTCGACTAGATCTCACGGTAAAGAAGAAATGAGGCCAGGAATGATCCCTTTTCACTCAACATATCAGTGATCACAACAGCCCTTGGGAAGTAGGAAACCTGAGTTCAGCAGTCTGATTCAAACCAAGCAGAAGAACTAACGTTGGACCACAAGTTTCCCATCCTCCAAGACAATGTCCTGTGTGTGAATAGTGGCAGAAAATTGGATTGAAAGGAACTTTGCATACATAAACTTCAGCTGCTGCATAGAGTTAGAAACTACTTCAGTAGAGGTCATGACAACCTTTGTTTTATAAATATTTATTTCATTTCCTATGTTTGGCACTCAAAATGGTGGCAAATGAGTTTTCTTCAACCTTAAATCAATGATTTAGACAAAGCTTTAATATGAACACCTTTACCAGCCTCTACAGTGCTGCATTTGAGAAGTCTTCACCATACTGTGCCTTGTGCACCAGGCACAATCATCTCTAATTAATTTAACAGTACTAAAAAAACCAGAAACCTTACTAAGGGACTTGATAATATTTAATTTGTAAAGAATGAACTTGATTCATTCTGAGAAATATTTTTTACCCTGGTTTTTATATTAGGCATTGTTGGTTTTTTCTTCTTTTGGGGGAGGGAGGAAGAGGAAAGGGCAGAAGAGCTACAAGAATAAAAAGCATCTTCATGACCATAAATGTATCAAGTAATCCCCATGAAATAATAATATTTGAAGATTTCTGGCTGGAAAATAATTGTGATATTTGTTCACTGAGGATAGAGTTGCTGAGTTTAAGATTTAAATACGGCAAAGGAGAGCCATGTTGTACTGTTTCCTTAAAACCAAACCTAATAGTAGCTAAACTTGCTGAGAAAAAGAAAATTAATTTTACTTTTCATAGAAACAAGCACAATACGTAAATTCACTAATCGGGGAATTAATTTCATATGGGTTAGCTCTACAGGACATTCCTGTCTGAAATAAAAACCATTCAAGTACCTAATTTCAAATGTTGCTATAAATAAAGTACTTTGTGCAGCTATTTTAGTCATTATGCTAAATAACTACAGTAATCATTATACTTTAAATATGCTGAAATGTTGCAAGTGTTCAGATTTGGTATCCTTGCATTTTTATTCTGCATGTGAAATATAATGCTAACAAATATTTAACTTGGTAAATCATATTCAGTCACAATTTTTTTCGTCCCATTGACACATTCATCTCCAATTCCAGTGAATTTCAAGTCACACTTATTCTACACTGAGCTTCCAACAATAATATCACTATACTGACAGTGCCTACCAATTATTTTTAGAGCTGCTAATTTTTATGTTGTAAACACCATCAATAACCAGATTAAAAAGAAAAATATTAAACATCTGATAACCATTATCACTCCATTCTGCTTTTTCTCCATGACAATTGCTATGCAGAGAATAAATTCAGAATAAAGTACCAGCAACGTTTGAAGTGAACCACACCTGCCATCTCTGCAATATCTTTCAAATTTCTGTAGTTGCTTTATCCTTCCCCACCCTCTAGATTTCTCATTTATCTGCTGAATGCCACCCTGTTTTCTAGTAAAGGCTATTAACAAAACTGTAACAAAAAAAGACAAAAGCAAGCGTACTGTCATTTGTAAAAACAGTACTGAGTAAATCAGTTTCTGATTGATAACCATATTTCATACAGCTCAAAGGGCAGCTGACTGGGGACCAGACTGCTCTATGGCCATGAGAATGGTGAAAACATACCAGTGTTGCTTTCTCACTAAAAAACAGATAGGGGAGAGGACCAAGTGCTGTAACAGCAAATGGAATACCAGCTGCAGAGTACGTGCAACCCAAGCACTGCCTGAACACCAAGACTGATATGTTACTGTGTCAAGGTCAAAGAAGGTCTGCACACTCCTCTTTTTGCAGAATATCTTGGGACAGTTGTCACTATAAGAGCCCCTTCCCACTCAGGTCTTACAGGACTCAGGAGCATATGAGGGCCAGCCCATTTGAGACTCCAACAAAACCAAATGCTCCTTGAAAAAGTGAATTCAGAATAGGAAAACACCTACCAGACAGTGTCCCCTCAATACTGTTTCTTCTAGATGAGAATTACTATGTTATTTGGCTCATGTCTGTAGTTTTATGTTAGGCTATCACAGTGATTCTACTTTCACCTGAATACATTCAAACCACACTCATCTTTAATAAAATCCTAGAAGCCCTTATATCAGCAGCTCTATATTCCACATCCTTCTTAGCTACAGAACTGTCTGCTGAACAGTAAGCATTAAAACAAAAGGCAACAATTTACAACATGTAATCTACTTCACTTCTAAGACTTAGCACAAATAATTTTCTCAGTGCTACATTATCTCACCTTATTTGTTTGTGCATGCATTTAAGGGAATGCATTGAAGGTTTTGATTTGATTAACTTGTTTTGCTTACCTTTAAAAGAACTTAGAGTCACACCTAAGTTACTATTACTTAGGTGTGACTCTAACTTCTTTTAAAGGCTATCATAAACCAAAGCTATCAAAACCAAGGATAAATAACAATAATCATTTCCAGATACCTATTTTGCTGTCCAGATAGCCTATCTGCCTTTGTAGCCTCTGATGAATCTACTACCTCTGTTAATTTTAGACAGCCCTTTAACACGGTGTTTGGATGTCAAAGACTGTTTAGAACATGTAAAAGCTGCAATGGGTCCAGCTTGTTACTTTCTGTTTTGATATGCGGCACTCAGTCTCCACTGACTAAGGTGATAAAACTATAAAAAACTGTGAAATTGAATTTTACAAGCTTTCAAAAAAAGTGCTTTTTTCATATTGTTTAAAGCTTTTCAGGGAAAACATATCAGCAGTATTAGCTGGGCAATGTACTGACATGTACAGCATTAGAAGGGAGCTAATACATTGCTCTCTGCTCTGTGCTAAAAAAAGCATTATGTTACCAGCCTGTACGCAATCTGCTTCTCTTTATGCATCTTGTAGGGCTCTAACAGAGAGTAGCTGCAAGCATCTCTAAATAGGAGCAAGGAGAAGCATGTGTGATAAACAGCTACTCTTCAAAGCTTCTTCCCTCTGGTATTTGAATTCTTTCACAACCTTACAATAGACAAGCACTTTGACAGGGTCCTATTCAGGCCATATTTGTTTTGTACTACTTCTTCAGGCTCTGGGCAGCACCTTGTGGAGTTTCATTAGTTTCTGCACCAGCAATTTAATTTCTTGCAGCAGAGTCCTTTCTCCTTCTTTCTTAAGCATGGAAAAGACCTCCAGATGTCTTTTAAGATAATCCTGAGGTTACAAAAGTAAGGACAATCAAAAAAATATGTGAACAAGATAACACATTTCTGCAAATTAGGCACCAACATAGACAGAAACAGCAGTATGTATGGAAGACTGTCAGGGCACCATTCAGAGCAGCTTCTAAGTGCTACCATGGAACTTCAGCAATATTTGCCAGGATTGGAAGAAAGATGAGTATAAATTTTCTGTGCGTATTAGTGCTTTTCTTCATGTTGAAACAATATTGAAACGTAGATAGAAACCAGACAGAACCATGTTCTCTACTACACTTTTCCTGACCATTGTTATTTATTTCTACTATTGAAATATACGCTTAAAATTCCAAAGGATTAGCCAAATATGTATCCTAATTCATATTCCAACACTCAGTCTATTCTAAAGCTCTCTTCTGAAACACTCAGATGTTCACTGTCTCACTAACATAACTAAACTAAAATCCTTTTCCAATCTGGCAATACTTTGGCCTAAACAGTTAAGATCATTAGCTTTGTGCCACTTTTCAACTAATTCAATCTAGCATTGCTTTTTCCTAAAAAAACAGCTATAGAAGGTATAGCTAGCAAATCATTACTTACTACTGATTGGCAAAAGCATGTTTTGTATGTTGTATTTTTCCTGAAAAAGAAATGAATGAAAACACGGGTATATTATGCCCAAGAGCTGTAGAACAGAAAAAGAGATTACTTCTTTTTTGTTGGTTTTTTTCCTTTTGACTGCACTATTATCTCAGAAATATTTTAAAATCTTGACTGGCTAAAATTTTTAAATATCTTCCAAATCATATGGTCAACAGATGTGTTCTTTTCATCACCAGTTCAGCCATGAACAAGCTGATCATGCTTCTGGGTAGAAATTATATATTTACTACTACACATACCATCACTCTCTCAACTATCTGTACCTTCTCCACACCAGGGGCTATGAACGTATTCCTACAGAGGTAAATAAGAACAGGCTAAACTTGTTCCTTACTTCAACCTAATACTGATGGCTCAGGAAGCCAACAGTTTTCAGACTAGGGACCTGGATATAGTTTCTATGCATTTAATTACACTCAGTGCATTTCTGTCTCATTAACTTTTCCAGTCTTTCCTGTATTGATATAAACTTACCTCTACGTCAATCTGCAGCAAGAACAGCCATATTCTTTCACGTGTTTCAAACTTGCCACCTACTACTTTCACCTGGTGAACTCTAGTGCTCACTTTAGAAGAAAGAGGGAGCAGCTGATCCCTTCCCATGTCAATCAAGATTTTACAGACCCCTATCATATTCTGCTGCAGCTGTCTCTTTTCCAGCCTGAAAAGACTTCTCTAAATTTATTTAAACTAAATCACATAGTGCTAGTGCAGTGAATAGAAGACAAGATTCTCTTTCATAGAATCATAGAATAGTTAGGGTTGGAAAGGACCTTAAGATCATCTAGTTCCAACCCCCGTCACCTGACAAAACAAAACTAATTAAAAATTAAATGTTTCCAGATAACATAGGCACAACTGTCCACTACAGAAACAGATACAGTGGCAGACTGGGATGGGAAAATTAACTTTGTTAGCCTCCTAGACAACTAATTAGAACCAAGCTTTAATTAGGCAAAAGCACTGGGCATGTTACATGTTTGATGACCTATTTCCAATGAGCTTTATGGTCACCATAAAGTTACTGTCATGACTGCCCACTTTGGCAGGAAGATTCCCAAAGAGGATTCCATATGTCTCAGCCAGTGATGATGCAACAAACGCAGACACAGTGTTTGGCTAGGCTAACAAGATGATATGGAGTACTTTGAAATTTCTGGACACACAAGCCGTAACCAGCTCTTAATTGTTGATGTCTGCCTTTTTTTTTTTTTTTTTTGTTTCCTAGTATAAATAATGCATAAATGTATGCATATACATGCCTACACAAACACGAAGGTATCTTCCTGCAGAAAGCAATTCTTGTTGAAAGACTGCTTTAAGTGTCTCATTTCTGATTCGGATTTGCTATTTAAATCTTTAAACTGACTTCACCACAGGACTAGAGGCTTTTTGCTTCCTCCCACCACCACCATCAAAACAGAAAAATATTTGCAAGAAACTGAGAATGGGAATGCCTTTAGAAAATGTAAATACACTGTAGGTGGAATCATCTATTAGCACAGCAACTGACATGCCTGAGATGAAAAAAAAAACCTAATGCAAAATGTAATAAATGTTTGTGTGCAAGAAGTATATGGATATTTTATGTTTGATGCTATTCCTTTTAAAATTATTCCAAACATGCTACATATTTGGGCATGATAAAGGTTCTCTGAGATTTTTTTAAAGCCTCCTTTAGCTCTCCTTATAGCAAATCTCACTGGAGAGAGAGATCTGCAATATCTCTTTGGTCATTGCTAAAGTACAGAAGACAAAGGCATTGTGAGATACTCGTAGATTTAAAGCTTGATATCAGTCAATAGTGTGTACTCACAGCCCAGAAAGCCAGCCATAATCTGGCATGCATAAGAATCAGTGTGGCCAGCAAGCTGAAGGAGGTGATTCCGTTCCCCCACTCCCCTCTGGTGAGGCACAATCACCAGGCCGTATTGAGTTCAGCTCTGGAGTCCTTAGTGCAGGAAATGTATGGACCTGTTGCAGCATGTCCAGAGGAGAGCCAAAAAAAAAAGGCAGAGCTATGAAGCACCCCTCCTAAAGGCAAGGCTGAGAGATTCAGCTTGGAGAAAACAGGGCTCCAAGGAGACCTTACTGCAGCCTTTAATACTTAAAAGGGGCTTATAAGAAAGATGGGGACAGACTTGTTGGTAGGGCATGCTGCAACATGACAAGAGGGAATGGTTTTAAACTGAAAGAAGCTAGATATAGGCTAGATATAAGGAAGACTTTTTTTATCATGTTGGTGGTCAGGCACTGGACCAGTCTGCCCAGAGATGTAGCAAATGTCCAGTCTCTGAAAACATTCAAGGTCAGGCTGGATGGGGCTCTGAGCAACCTGGTCTAGTTGAAGGTGTCCCTGCTCACTGTAGTGGGGGTTGAACTAGATGACCTTTAAGGTCCCTTCCAACCCAAACTATACTATGATTCTGTGACTGTTGAATGCAGACTTCTAAATGACAATGAAAGAGAAGAATTCGTCCAATCCAAATCCCAAGCTTCATGTTATGGACAAAGCTAGCCCAGCCCATGTTCCTTTACATTTCCATTTTCAATTCTCTAACGATTTTTTACTTTTTAGCAGTACTCATTGAGGTATAATATAACAGACAGGGTTATGAGCCTATCATAAGTATAGTGCATAGCTGAAAAGTACACTACTCTGACAGAAACTTTTTCTTCTAAAACTTCATTCGCAGTCCCAAGTAATTCCTAATAAAGCTTTTGGGAAGCCTGTGTCTGCATTTTAAAAGATAAAAACATACATTCCCAAAGCTCAGAAGGAATGCCCAAGTTAAGGAAAGAACTAGTTAAGTAACTCTCACCTCTATCATAAATCGTGTGCTGTTAAGTTTGCATCTGCAGAAGATGGGTATCTAGTTCCCATTGTGGGATCTGCAGAGCTTGGAATTACAATGTTACTACAAACTTCTCAGTGTCTTTAAATACGATAATAAAAATAGAACAATGTCTCTGTACTTTGTGATCATAACTGAACAAATGATGAATATTGTTCTCCAAATGGGACCTTAGGGGACAAATTCAGCTCAGCTCTAAGTGCATTTAAGTGTATGGAGTAATTCCAAGAATAAATTTGTCCCACTATCCAGAAAGGTACTTGCTTTATTGAATTAGTAGAATCAAGTGCATTCATCCTGTCCGCAGATCCATTAGTCAGTAGTTATGACAGGCTATCAGCAAAGTCTATTATTAGCACATTTACTGAAATGCAGTTTTTCACTTTCAGAGTCACTAGCCATGATCTTAAGACTACTAGATCCTACTGAAAAAAAACAAGGACCCAGTTTTAATTTCAACTTCAAAAAGGTGATACGCACGCAGGGTTAAAGAAAGGGACCTTAGAACATGCTAAAATTTAAGAAAATCTGACTAAAAAGATTCATTTCATCAAAGCTATTTCCTTTCTTCAGGATAATAAAAAGCAGAAGCTTCCCTGCTGGATCTATGTAAAATTTCCTGTGCCACAGTGCCAAGTGGTGGCCAGGCACTAATGCAGAATTAATCAATTAGCGAAGTGTTCCATCTGGTACCACCTGGACTTGCTGTGTCTCCACACTTCAAATTACCATGATGGAAACTACTAAAGGGACATCTTTAGCAAGAAAGCATCTCACTCTCTGAAATATCTTCCTTTTAATCTTTTCTACACACAGAACCAAACATGGTCACTTCAGAGGGAGCCATAGCATTCAGAGTTGGCCCATTCTCACCATGAATGGGGTTTTTTAAGTTGGCTTTGCTGCAAGTCAATTCACACATTATTCAGGTATAAGAGTAGAACATGAACATGTATCCCTTTGAGAAAAGCAGTGGGTCAAGACAAATGGTTTTAAATTACTGAAGAAAATTAAAACTATCAGTCTTCAACATAAATACATGCAATTTCATATAGTCAAGATTTCACCAATTACTTATAGCAAGAAACTGAGAGAAGATTCCCTGGATAATAAACTCATGGGCCCAGAAGACATCAGAAGCACAGGCTTCCTGCAGTGCCAGTTTTGCACTGCTGACAAACTAGAAAGGTATCTTTATGTTTGAAAAAGTAGATTCCATATTTACACTGGCTTTTGTCATTATTCAAATTGTCAATCTGTATATTAATTATTAGAGAAGTCAGTAACACACAGGAAACTGGACTGCTGGCCAAACAGCAACCTGGAAGCAAGGTTTCAGAAGCATTCTGCCTCATGCAGAATCTGAAATGGAGACCTGGGAATTAAAAACTTCAATGCCTCTTCTCTTAAGCCACCTATTTCACTCACAATTTACATAATCTGAAATAGAACTCAAAATGAAGCATTCCTGTTTCTCTTCTGAACGAACAAGCCTATAAATCAAAGTCTCTTCACCGTGTCTGCAATTTGCAACATTTCAGTAGTCTCTTCTACTTCTAAGGCTGTGATATTAAAGCCTTGCACTCAGTTTATTCTGTGGTGCTAGAGAAGATCACTGCAATGCAGCTCATACGAAGGCATGGGAATGTGCTTAGTCTAAAGAAGCCATGCATAAAAGAAAGCACGTAATTCTTTGCACTGCCCATGTACTCTCACAAACTGGGAAATTCTCCATTCTTTAAGTAAGAAGAGCAGAAACACAACCTAGGATAACTTGCCAATATTGTGTCTACTTCTTTATCATACAATCTATTTTTCAAAAATAAATAAGCATGGACCGAGTGTGGCATAGCTTCTGCTATTACTATAACTAGCATAAGTATTTTTTAGGTAGATTATCATTAAGGAAAATCAAATGACAATGAAATTCCTAAGAGCAGCTTGCTCAGTGATGACAAGATACTGAATTATTTTCATTACTGTATATTAAAATATAAAGCTAAATTTTGTTTACTGGCATAAAACTCAAGTTTAAATATGAGATTATTAGGCACAAACAGATTTGGTATTCGAGTCAAGTAAATACACAAAGAGAGACTGTTTTCTTTCTATGACAGAACAGCATTTCTACCATATTAAGTTTGTAAATCTTGCTCAGAAAATATAGTAACAAATATAACAATGACAAAGAAATACAAGGAAATAATACCTTTGCAATTTAGTGGCTATAAACTGTTCAACAGAATCTACTTGTTTTCTGAAACTAGATATTGAAATTGGGAAATTCATCCAATACCTTCAGTTTGACAAATATTTTGGTGGTTTGGAAGGTTTATGAGACATCTAGAAAGATAGATGACTTTTCTAAAAAAACCCCATAATGATTATAGCACTTTGCTGGGTCATAGGAATCTCAGCGTCCCCCTCCATCTTCTCAGGACACATACACACACACATAAGTCAGATACACCTTTTGATCCAAATCTTCTATTTCCCAGGTTTGTATCTCATCACTGAGACCCAGTATGTTCAGGGGTGGGCTTGTCTCTCAAAATATCATTGAAGAAAAAGGAATAAAGGTTTGGACAATCATCTTGAAAGTAGAACATCAATTTTCCTGCAGAACCTTACATTTTTGCTAAACTTATTTTATAATCTTAGCATATTCCAGACAAAAACAAGGATGTCATTTTAAAGGATGTACACAAATCAACTCTATAAACTCTAAATTATACTTACTTTTTCTAAAAGGTTTAGGTTTTTGTCTGATGCATTCTGTTAATTTTAGTTGGGGGGTTTTGTTTTGTTTGTTCCTGCCAACAATTCTGTAAGAGCAAGGAAAGTAAAAAATATAGTATCTGACAATAAAAATCAGAATCCAATGCAAATTACCAGATTCAGTACAACAAAGGTGCAATCCAAAGAAAGAGTTGGGATTGCATCTCCCAGATGAACTTATAGTAACTACTCATAGAAGAAAAAGAGTTACTGGAGAAAGGAACAGATTTAAATTAAAGTGAAAAAGTAGGTCAGCTACTACTTTAAGTAGGAAAGTATGTAAAACGACAACAGATCCACTGCTATGTTCAGAGAACAGGCTCTCTCCATCTGAAAGTAGGACTCTCTCTGTGGAAGCATACTGGTGGTCACTTGCCTCTGGAGAAGAGAACGTGTTTGGAGTGTTTGGAGTCTGAGCAGAAAAGCAGCACTGCCACCAGAGCTATACTACAAGCTTACCTCTTTTCCAGGACAACAACATATACACAGAGCAGATGCCTGTTCCAATACGGAGAAGAAATACACACCAAACCACATTAAACCCCATATTCTATTGAATATCCAACATCTATCTCTCCTTAAAAAAAAATTCAAAAAAAAACCTAGAAAACAAGCCATGTTCACAAAATGGGATGAGGGACAGATGAAGAGTAACAGCCCAGGAAACTGCTGGGAGCTAACAGAGAGGAGATCTCACCGCTATGTAAAATCATTGTTCGTTGGTCAGATTTCATCACTCAGACAGTATAATTTTTTACCATAAACATGTGAAAATAACATTCCTGAGCAATCCTGAAGGAATGAGGATTTTTTTCTACTCAGGAAAAGCTATTGTTAGTTTTGGTTTTTAAAGCAGTGTGACTCTGCATAAATTTGCATTTTTCTAGTGTGCATACAATGCTTCCTTTTGTAAGATACCAATGACACACTTGAGGGAAGGGGAAAAAAAGAATAATATTGTTATGAAACAATAAAATACTGTTTCAAAAACCAAAGCCAAACAAACAAGAAAAAACCCACATCAACCCTATCAAGCTACACTAAACTGGAAAAATTATATCCAAGGATTTTTATTTATGTTCAAACAGAGTGAATGTACTATCAACATTCAAAAGGCAAATTCTTTGTTATATACAGTTGATAGATTTGAAGTGCTGAATACATCTCAAATATTTTTTAAAAGGATTTTGATGACCTTACTCTGAGTTATATACTGCTCTACAAATAGCTCCTTTGACAAGTTAGATTGCACTTCCAACACACAGACATTTATCCTTTACCTGAAGGCATACAGGAGAATGTAGTTGTCAATAAAAAGTTAATGTGGAGGTAGACATATGACCATCTGGAGGTAAATGGGGACTACCTGGTCATAATCTTACAACAAAAACATATCCTCTAAGACACTGTCAAAATAATAATACTTTGTAAGCATACAGAGACTGCAGCAATGCAAATCATATTTGTCAGGGTTGCCCCAAGGTTTGTTCACCAACACTGCTATGCTTCTCAACCAGCCTTGACATAACCCTGAAGTTTCAGCTATACTAAGGAGTATTCAAATGAAAAATAAGAGTGTAAGTCAGTGAAAAGCTGCTTTGAAAATACACTTGCCTAATACACTCGTGTTCAGAAAAAAAAAACAGGCAAAAGAAGAGATGAGGAGAGGGAACTGACAAAAACTGAAAAAATTGCAAAGAAAAAGCTAATCTAACTGAAGCAGAATCCTTTACCTGAAAATAGCAGTGCTTGGGATTGCCCTGACCCAGATGCAGGATCTTGCATTTGGCCTTTTTGAACTTCATGAGGTTTACACAGGCCCACCTCTCAAGCATGCCAAGGTCCCTCTGGATGGCATCCCTTCCCTCCAGTGTATCAACTGCACCACACAGCTTGGTGTCATCGGCAAACTTGCTGAGGGTGCACTCAATCCCATTGTCTATGTCACCAACAAAGATGTTGAATAGCACCAGTCTCAACACCAACCCCTGAGGAATGCCACTCCTCATTCATCTCCAACTATCTCACTTGGCACTCCAGGGTGCTGGCACATCTAAACCATCTCTGCAAAAAATTGAGACCATACTCAACAAACTTGGCATCTGATAAAATCCTCACAAAAATCAACAGGGAAGATGAAAAAAGAAGGAAATATTACTTGTATACCCAATTTTCTGCCCGCGTATGCCGCTATTTCAGTTTTGCAGAGAAAAGGATTTCAAAAGGGAAGACAGAAAAGAACTTAACCCCTGTATAGCTCTAATTCTGTCCTTCCAACAACTTACAAAACTCCAAATATTATAGCTTTTTGGATTAATATAGCTTTTTTAGACTTATAATGAAAACCTTGTTAGAACAATTACTATTTACAGCTGTATACACATACTGGCTTTAGAAAAAGTCCTAAAAGATCACTGAATACATGCTCCAGTCTTGCATAATTCTGTAATTTCCAGAATATCCAATAAGGGCCCATGAAACTGAAGCCTTTGATGAAATAAAAAAATAACAGTTTTAAAACTAATTAGGGTCCTGAAGGTTACACTGTATCCTAAGGAAGACATTCATGCGCACAGCCACATCTCCTAGGAGAATAAAATTCAAATCCCCACTTTTCCTTTTTGGAAAAGGAACATAAATACAAGAAACAGTTGAGCATAATAAGCTTAAGAAATAAGCAAACAATCTGAACCCAGGTATTGAGTTAATTTGTATAGCCACATTTCATTAAGCTTACAGATACTAGAAACTGCTTATGTAATGAACTCTTTGGGTAACTAGGAAGACTCAGTAAGAGAGGGTTTTTCAGGGGGTGGGAGGGTGTTTGCTTTACTCCACTACACTAACATGCTTCTTACAATTTTGGTCA
This sequence comes from Psittacula echo, assembly GCF_963264785.1. Classification (NCBI taxonomy): domain Eukaryota; kingdom Metazoa; phylum Chordata; class Aves; order Psittaciformes; family Psittacidae; genus Psittacula; species Psittacula echo. Next base: position 52,073,903 of record NC_137743.1, read on the forward strand.
TAGACATTTTTAATTTAATGAAGTTCTGTCTTTGAAAAAATAGTTTGAAATACAATGTCTTTCCATCAACTTCAATTGGTTTTTGAATAATCTGTTTGCAAGTATTATTCAAACTATGCTAGCATAAAAATATTCCATGGAGAACCAGAACTAACCTTACTGTGCTTTATATTCAGCACAGAGATTTATTAAATGACTCTGACCATGACAGATTTCAACCCCAGCATAGCATCCTGCTTTGCCCTCATGAATGAATATCCAGCTTATGCCCCTGAGGTCTGTACTCACCTAAGTAGCTCCACCTGGCAATACTTACTTTGAAGATTTGAAAGAAAATTCTCCTGTTTCTCTGTGATCCAGGATAAATAATACGCATCCAAACTTTACTACACAGCCGCATATGCCCATGAGTGGCTGGATTTCTTCTTACAATCTCACAAGCAACCCTAAATAATCAAATCAATCTCTGCCTTCACAAGTCAAGTATGCAACAATAACATCTTAACAGTATAGATTTCAAGATGAGAAAGTATCTTTTGACAAGATCCAAAATGAAAATACACGTGTAAATATAGAAACATAATTCCCACAATTTTAAAACTTCTAGTGCATTGTTAAAAAGTTAGAAGCTCAACAAAACCTAAAATTTTCAAAATCTTCACATACATGAGAAACCCTGATATGTGGAAGTTTTATTTGAAAATCTCAGAGCCCTCTACAAGAATGACTACTGAAAAAGAAATTAATGACAACTAAGTGATGGATCCATGTAGTTACACTTTTAAGACACATTATAGGTGTTGCTGTATCAGAGAGCTGCCCTCACTCACAGGGAGGAAAAGGTCACATTCCTCTCTTCTAATTTATTAACACTATACAAATAAATATTTGAAGAGAGCATGAATATTTAATTGCCTATGCAACACTGCTGCCTTGGGCTTTTTACTACCAAGTGTATTAGGTCTGAACATTCAAAATCGTGTGAACAAAGGAGGTGAAATCACAAAAGACTTGGGAATATACAAACACAGAGGAGAGAAAATTAGACAGTAAGGGACCTTCATTTTTGAAATCCTTCATTTTTGGCAGTTGATGTATATTACATGCATTAGTATGCAACAGCACCCAGAGACACTAGCTGAGGTTACAGTCACCTCATTTTAAGTACTGTTTATAGTAGGAGACAGTACTAGCTCAGACAACTTAGTGTCTCAATAGGCAAAACAAATTATCTCCATTTATAGAACTGCATGTCAACCGAGTCAGAAATAGCATTGCATTAGCACAGAGCTCATAAAGGCAAGGGGAGAGTCACAGCCTGTGTTAAATACATGGTATATATTAAATGGCTTACAATAATTAGTGGTTAGGATTTCTTTCAAATAAATAAAATAAAAATGCACTATATAATGAAACGCCTCTTCAATAAAGCCAACACACCAGAGAATCTGGTCAGTTTACTGTATGCTAACAGTGTATCTGCATATTGTTATGTGGCTTTTAGCAGTATCAGATTGTTACTATTCATAATACAACAAAAAGGTGGTGATAACATGGACAGGCATCTCCCCTAGACTTTGAAAGGATCTCTGTCTCTTCTGTGAGAGGTGAAGTCAGTTCTCCTCTTCCAAATAAAGATGGTGAGGGGTTTTTGTTCATTTTTTTCAGGCAGAAGAAGGGTTTAAGGAGAAAGGAAGAACAGAAAAGATTACGTTATTTTAGAAAAGGAATTGGGCTTCTCAAGCCTTCATCTATTGTGTCTTATCTGTATTCTGTGCTAGATTTTAAGAACTAAATTATAAAACATTAGCATTCACAAACGGCATGGCATTTATTGCAAGCTAAACTATTTCTTTTAAACAAGATAATTAAAATGAGTTGTGGTAGGCATGAAATGACTATGAAATCTTCCTATAAATGTTCACAGAGCTTGCCCTTGGACACAAGCTTATGACTGACAACAAAAGCACCCAGACTATGCAAAGAACTAAAACACTTCCGTAATTTTCTGAAAGAGGCTACTGAATTAAAGTGACTCATTATTACTGTTCACTCTTCTGAAGTTATTTCTAATTTGCTTTGAACGCTACAAAAGAAACAATGGCAGATTAGCCAGAGGTGAGGCTTTCAATAAACTACATCTGTCTTCTAAAACAGACTAGTAGAGTTTCACTGTGCAACTACATAGACCCATTTACTATCTCAGTTGGTGCAGTGAGATACTGAGGACTTTTCACTACCTGGGGAACAAATCCACACTCTGAAACGACTGAATGGACAGTATTTCACAATATCATCACCTGATGTGACACCATTCACATTTTCTGCTGAAGACTTGTTCTCATGCAGAACAGCTGCCAGCATTGCAGTCAAGCCTGAGACATGTATTCGCAAAATTTTGAGGGGAAGCTTGTGCACAGTATTGTCTGAAACTCGTCATGCAGCAGCTGACTCTAGGCAATGTCACTGGTACTTGAGCAACAAATTCAGTGATAGATTTTTGAAGAAAAGCAAGAACTTACCTGACTACCCACTGGTTAGAGGGCCATAACCTTACTTTAGAGATGCACTGTTATGAAGGCATGTCACAAGAAGCACATCAGGGAAGACATTTAACCACAACACTAGAGCTTTTCAGAAATCACAGAACAACCACTGATAGTCCCAACACTACAAAAAAACAGTGTGTGTTCTCTTTCAGTAACTGTCATCATCAGTGGCTCAAGTGGCCCAATTTGAACCACTGAGAATTCACTGTTGCATTACAGAAAGTAAACTCTGACACTCACTTCTTTCAAAATAATTTGATTACTTTCCTGTAGTACTGAATTCCTGACATTAAGGAAAAAAACAGTGCTCCACTATAACTGGTTAAGGATGACCATCAGCAAAGCAAAGTTCTTGGGACCTTTACTTTCAAATACTGAAGTCAGCAACACTGTATTAAGACACAATCTTTTGATCATGAAATGTCTCACTTTAAAAAGCTATTTATGCAACTGATTTTGGAATAAATTTTTGTACATAAAATACAACATATGGCAGTCTACTACCTTAGAACTATCACTACAAGAAACAGTTTAGTTTTAATCTTTTAAAACTTCTTGAAGTACATGGCACCAATTATATTCCTTACTTCACTGTAAAACTGGATGATTAGGTAAAAGTTGTAGCAGGCACTGGCTGACAAACAGTCTCTTTCAAGTATCATGACATGAAGAGAGCGAGGAGGAGCACATAATCTACTTCCTTATGGCAATGCAATACAAAATACTCCATAGTTGCGTCTAGTGATCTCAAACACAAATAGATCTGAGCAAAACGGTTGGTAGCATATGCCTGTGGCACTTGAGACCACAAAGCTCCCTGTGTGTAATAAATCTGCCTAATACCATACTCAGTAATTCTAACTTGATATAAAAAAAGGAATGGAACTACTAAAGTATGAGTCCAAATATCTACATGAGATCCTAAAAATACCCAAATACTCCCGAACAGTCAATAATATTGCAGACTGCTAACAGGTTTAAATAATCAACATAGACACCTGGCATTAGTTCATTAACCAGAAGAAATCAATAACAACATAAGAACTTAAATAGCATTTAACATACAGAGGGAGGCCTTAGCCAGCCTGAAAAGGGTAAAGAAAACATGAGGACTCCAAGGAACACCAAATAAAACCCTATTAAAAATTGCAGCAGACTGAAAACATGTTTCAGAGTGAGCAATGTATTAGAAAGCCAACATAAGCCAGTTCTTGTAGAAAACTTGACAATTGTGTCCTCTCTGATTTTAAAGTATCAGAAGAAATGGGGCTGTTACAATCACTGGAAGCCTCTTCTGGTACACAAAACTCCCATGCTGTCATATTTAGTTCGAATTTCACTTTTTTCAACTCCATTTTCAAATGGCATTTATAATTTCAAATGTTAATACGAAACAAGCTCTCAGACTACACATAGTAAACTTTTCCACAATACTTTCCCCCCTCCCAAACTTTTTTAAATCATTCCAGATTATTTGAGGTTTTTCTATGCATTTTAAGAAGTTCTCATTATTTACTGTGAGAACATAGTATAATGAAAAATGGAAAGCTCTGAAAGGGAAACCCCATTAGAAGCATTTAACTAAACGAATCCTTTTTGTTACTTCATCTGAGATTAAGAGTGGCATGCCTCACTCAGGAAAAAATCCACAGTCCAACCTCACAGCCTCTTGGACAACATTGAAAAACCTACCAAAGTAGAGGAGGACGCTCTGGACACAATGCCACATGAAGATTAGACTGAAAGAAACTAGTAGACAGCAGGTAGGCCCATTAGGGTTCCACCTGGTTTACAAATTAAATTCCTGCTTCTTTCAACAGTGCAAAGTCACTGTTGGAAGGAAAAAAAATAAAGATGACACAGTATTACACATAAATCTAGACTATAAGGAAGTGGGAAAGCAAAAGTTTCATGGATGCTATTTTCTCTTACTATGAATATTGAATTATAGTAACCATCAGATATGAAATTACTTAATCAAATATTCCACAAACTCATTTTTCATTCCCTAAGTTCATCAGAGCTTAATCATACTAAATTGTGTGAAACTTTAGAGTAAATAACTATACATATAATTTTATATCCTTCCATTACCTGATATAAAGAAAAAAATGGCAATTTAGCTGCATGACAAACAGTCTAGAAATAGTCATTGATGAAGAGCTAGTAAGAAGTTCTTGCAAGGCAGCGTTTACAAATTCAATGGCTATGCCTGCTAAGGTTTTACACCACGTGGAAGTGTCATGGTTTTGTGACTCCTGCTATTATTCTAAGTAATCAAAAAATATTATATAAATAGAAAATGCAGAAAAAAATGTTAAGTAAATACTCAGAATATGAAATAAAGGTGATCTGTATTGTCATTGAAGTTAAAATGCCTGAACAAGTACTAACTAAAAATTTCAGCTGAGAGTATAATGAAACTGAGATTGATGAGTAGCAGGTGGTCTTAAAGACAGCATCATGCAACCCCTTACACATGCTAAGATAAAAAGCTTGCAAAACATGTATAATTTCATATCAATAAGATGATAAACTCACTCCTAGTGTTTTGCTTTTTACTGAAAGACCTCTTTCAGGAAGCATTTTGACTCTGAGCTTAGTTACTTACTTAGAGAGGGGGACTTTTCTTACTTGCGGTCAAAATTAATGAAAAACATTGATGAACAACATTTTAAAACATTAAAAAATATATAGTTGCAAGGAGGAAAACATGGGATAATATAAGAACTTCATTCACAACATCTGATATAAAACTGGATGAAAAAAGGTTAAGAACATTAATTGGTAAATGGGAATGTGCCATAAGCAGGAATGAGAACATTGGAAAGTTTTGGTTAAAAAAACAAACAAATAAATAATAAAAAAAAAAAAAGACAACAAAAAAACCCCACAGACAAAATAAGTGCAAAAAGATGACAGCTGGTAAAAGAGAACAATCAATCATATAATCAGTCAGGTTGGAAAAGACCTTGAAAATCATGGAGTCCAACAGTTAACCTAGCACTGCAAAGTCTGCCACTAAACCTTGTCCCTAAGCACCACACCCACACCCCTTTTAAATACTTCCAAGGATGGTGACTCCACCACTTCCCTGGGTAGCCTGTTACATTTTCCTCTTGTCTTATCATTCGTTACTTGGGAAAAGACACTGACACCCACCTCACTACAACCTCTCTTCAGGTAGTTGTAGAGAGTTATAAGGTGTCCCTTCAGAAACAGTTCTCAACTTGAGTAGCATTTGAAAGGAGAAACTTGAAAGAGTGGTTGTGCTAAGAGTCTAAGGATCATTGGGAAGAAACAAAGTGGTTCCAAGCTTGACAAGCACTATGATAGCAGAAAATGTCAATGGAATTTGGACTATGCTGTCCATCTGCGAATAATTTTGGCTTAGTGACTTGATTAGCTAGTTCTTCCCTGATGATTAGAAGGATGAGCATTGGTCCTTTTGCAGATAGGTAAGCTGTGAATCCTCAGTTCATATTGAGGGAAGAAGAGTAATGACATTTTGCAGTCCAGAGCAAGGCAGAATCTTCCAGTTTCAGTCATCCCCCTGTCATGCTCCTTGGAGTTGCATTGGCACCTCTCTGACACCCAGGTTCTGTACAAGAGACAGAATTTGTGCCTTACCTGAATAGCTCCTATCTATTTTCAGTAAATATTTCACATATTGTTTTGACAAAGCAGATACTCAAGAAATTGAGATGCTTACTTTCAGGAAGACACTGTAAAGTTGGTATGTTTAACTACAAAACTGAACACATTTTATCCTGATATGCACTTAAAATATCTTTCAAGACAGGAGAAAAATGGTGCTTTGATTCTTGTACAGTACTGTTAACTATTTCTTCAAAAAGTTCATTTTTCTGATAATGTGAAAAAGGTCTTTGGCAAGATTTTCTTCTTTCCACACCCCCGATTTTCTTTCCTGATAATGTCAAGGTCTGTTCCCTCATACGAATAAGTGTCATTGCACTGGCTGATATTTCTTACAGTGTGTAAGCCTTGAAACTTAGGACAGTGAAGACAGCATTGTAATACAGCTTGTGCTCTCTGCGAAGACGGTAGGCAGTAAAATCCCTTGCTAAGAAAGGCAACTAAAATTCAGCTCAATGCAATTTGATTGGAAGGAGAAGCACTTTATCTTTCTGTACAAATTAATGGCTTAACTGAACTGTGTTTAGTTCAGACACTAAGCGCATTGCATTAATCCTCTGAACAATTTAAAAGCCTTAAACCCTCAAGAACTGAATTCTAAGAAAACTACCAATACTGATAAATCAACAAAATATATACGTTAAAACAATTACTGTATTTTTGTCTTATAATTTTATCTCAGAACTGGTTTAGATTTTGTAATGTAAGTCTTATGCACATAGAACAAGAAGCTATTTTAATTTCTTTCCAATGTGTAAAGTTTGATTTCTTCAGGACAGGAATAAGACACAATCTCCAGGTCTTTCAGCCCTGCAGCACACCTGACGGGACTCATTCCAGCAATCATTATTTTATGCAGTTTGCCAGGCAGTTGTTCTGAATAAGCCTGGCTTGGGAACTGTGCTGGGACAGGGAATGAATAGCAGGGAATGCTTTGCCCCAAGATCAGGTTCCCTGTGACTTGTCTAGATACGTAACTTACTGCATTATTTTCCCATCAATACAATGAATGGCCTCTTCCAAAAAATAAAGAAAAAAAAAAACCTGAAAACTGATATACGAATAATTACATAGATGTTTCCAAGAAATGCTATCTCACCTACCAACACTTATTCTGTCATCATTAAGACATTCTAAAGAGCAAACATTTTCTCTCCAAAGCACTGGCCTTGAAAAAGACGTAGTTCTCTTCTTCTTCTCCAAATATCAAAGCTGATTTTTTTTTCTAAACAATTGCTACTATTTTAAAATATCTAATCAGCAACTTAAAAAAAAAAAAAAAAACCCAACAAAAAAAACCCCACACCACTTTCTTTTGATAAGGGAAGAAAATTATTTATCATCTGAACTCTCCAGAGATTCAAAAAAAAAGGCAAAAATCTGGCTAAGTATATCTTAAAGAAGAAACAAACAACTCTATCAAATTGGCAGCATGTCCAAACTCACAGTGTGTTATTAAATTAAGTCAGTGGCATTTCAATGAGTGCACCTGTATGCATACAAAAGGAATTAATTAGCTCTGTAGCTCTTGTTGCCTGAATAGGTCAAATGTACATTTATTACTTCAGAATGACAGAAATATTTTACAGGTGGCCACAAAACCAGTGAACATATCTTAACACTTCCTATTTCTGCACTAAAAGATAAGGTCAAATATCCACTTATCATATTTTTCAGGTGTAGGAAATATCACTGCAGAGAAGATGCTATATTGAGTGCAATTACACAGATGTACAGACATATAAGACAGCAGTGTCCTGGACAGAGGGAGCTGCATTCTAGTAGAGACAGGTATAGCTATGTGTTTTGAGTAGCACTATATTGAGAAAGAAAGAGCGTATGTCAGGAAAGAGCCCAGAACTGTAAGAGACTGGGGGAGGAAGGCATCAGAACTGAGGAGGAATCTGAGGAGAGTTTCATAAACATAGGGAGCTGCAGACATGGTCATAAAACCCTTAATTACTAGGGGAAAAAAAAAATCAAACCACCACTTAGCAGAAATGATGTTAAATGTTAATCAAGCATCTGTACAGCCTTGCACTGTCATTCTGTTAGAGTATCTCTGAAGAGCATATCCATCTATTTGAACAAAATATATTCTCTGAGTTCTATATTTACAAAATAGAATAACAACTTTAAAAATACTGGATTATCCAGACCTGTTTTAAAAACTGAAAATCCAATTTTATTTGAATTTAAAAGGGGAATTCATGTTCAAACAAAACATGTATTTAATCATATTTCTCTTTCTCCAAAACAAATCTATTTGTTTTGGAGAAAACATTTACCACATTCTTCAACTGTAAGAAGCAATAAACCAAAGTAGGAACTTTCCCTGAAAGTCCCTGTGAAAAGTCCTGATTCTTCTTTTTTATATTTTATTTTCATTTTATAAAGACAGTGTGACAACCAAAATATCTGGAATTAGAACACTGGTGCACCTATATGAGGAATCATAAGTGGAAGTCCCTGATATCCTGAGAACCTGTGTGCTTTCAACAGGCTTAGAAAAAAACCTGTAGCCAGGATAGCTAATTCTTAAGTAAGAAGACAGCTTAGAGGAGCATTGTGCTTGTGTTACAAAATCTTTTCATAACTTCCAACACATGTTTAAACTCCATTGCAACAGATGACCTACATGTAGATGCAGAACCTGCACACTTTATCTTCAGGAGGTAAGTGAAAAAGAAGGAAGAACACAATATCTGAACAATTGGTGAGTATCTCCCAGTAGAAGTAACTACACAACAACAGAGAGATCCAAGTGAAATTATTTTTGTGTTAGTGTTTTGTTTATGAATTCTTTAGGTAGTTAAAGTACACGCACTTCTTTATTTAAAACCAGGTATGTTAACACGTGAATTTTTTACAATATAGTTCTTGTGACCTGCCTAAGCCCAGATATTACATATTTGCTGCTGTATCAAATCTAGACTGTCAGTTATTTGCCGGAATGGTGAGAGTTTTCAGAAGAGGAGGAGGTGGTATTCCCAAGGATAATTAAAAATTAGATTGCCATTCAAATAACAGTAAAGGCACTGGCTAGTTAACATACAATGCCACTACTGATTTAAGTATGTACCACTTCACTGCACACATTAGGTGAGCTAAACTTCCAATTGAAGAAACTCTATGATTTTACTATACTTTACTTCTCTTGTTTTTTCATCCCAGGCATAAAGTGAATGGTTCCAAAGACAGGGTGAGCCAACATAACCTAAACAACGTGACAAGTCTCAGCTACTGACAGGGTAAACATCAACCACTGCTGTACAGATTTCCCAATATGGGCAAGAAGCTAGAAAGTGATCTATTTATAGAAAAACTCAGTAAAAATCACAAGCTAATTCTATTGTACAGATTTGTGCTCCATGAAGACACAAATGTCTCTTGAACTTGAAAGTAAGCCACAAAACCTATATACTAACAAAAAGTGGTAGAAAATTGATGGGCAGATTCTGACAAGCCAGTCCTAACCAATTGTGTCTTTGAACATTTTCAGGTGCTACCAGGAACAGAAAATAGAAAAATAGGGTCTGCTCTGCTTTCCTTTCTAAAATACTTGCTATATAACACAAAAAATCAAAGCAGGACTAGGCTAATTCACATCCATTTGTTGAAGGTTTACTGCGTACTACTCTGGGATCATTCAACTACTGTGAGCTGTGCTCTTCAGTATTCTTGAAATAAAGGAATTAGTTCAGAATCTCACATTCTGATAGCTCCTTTCACACTGCAAACTCATCTGTTTACATTGCTTTACTAAGACCTTCTCTCTGGGACTTCCCAAGTATCAACCACATCAAGGATGGTCAAGTGTGACAAAAGGAATCTGACAAATGCTTCCAAATATTAATTTTGTTGGGAGGAATATAATATAGATTTCATCTTATGTTATATTGTCTCAAGGTTGACTGCATAGTTTCTTCTTTCAGAATAAATAAACCAAAATTAGGGAACAAAGCATCTCAAAATTCTCACCATCAAACCACATATTAATCAGATCAAATAAAGAAAAGTAACTGATCAACCTAAAAATACTGATCTCGAGGCAATGCATGGAACTGTGATTTCTGCAAACTATTTGCCTTTCCATGAAAAATGGCACTAGTCAGAAAAAGATGGAGAAATAGCCACACTGCTGTGTAGTTTTCTATGAAAAGATAAACTGACAGCATTAATAAAAGATCTGTATAACACACTATTGATAATTAAATTTCCAACAGCCTTTTAAAAAACCAAAAAATAGCCACTAAACAGATTAGATTCTAATGAAGATTATTAATCTTGACAGAACAATGACTATATTCTATTCTTTTCTCTTTGGATTTTTAGCAAAAAGTGACACTGAAATACAACCAGCTGATTATAAACCCATGCTGCAAAGTAACTAAGGAACAGGTTTGTGACCTTCAAAACTCTGGTCTTCCAGGCCAGTGGGGAAATTACAACAGCAGAGAATTTAACAAGTTCAGTTTTCTTTTTACGTTTTCAAATGTAAGATTTTTCTCCACAGCACAAGAATTAGCCAGCATCTTAACTGTAGACAATACAAGGTCACCAGCACCTCAAAATGCTGTCATGCCACTGACTAGTCTCTGATTTTCAGCCAGTTCTGAGATGCAGCTATTTAATTACAGCAATTTTAGGACAGGAAATGAGGAGGCCTATCATAATCATTAAAATAAATCTCAGATAATTGTATTCCAACTCATTCCTTATAATGAAAACACTGAAAGATGATGAAATAGCCTTGCAAATGGGGAAATTTCACTGAAAGTAAATGGAAACCAATAGTGCTTTCACTACGTGTTATGAGATTTTTAATACCATAAAGTAGCTGTAGTATCTATTTCCTTTACTACCCAGAAAAGGGCACCATGACAGAAAAGTTAAAGAACTGGAACGAGACAACTCCAGGTAATGGTACATAATCATTTGCCTCCAGCACAAAGGTATGTCCCTAAAGATCCCTCCCAGCCCAAAACAGAACTGGTCCAGCACAGCATCATTGGGCAAAACTGCTGTGCTTAATGACTAATGCAGACAGCAAGAGAGCTAGAAACTATAACCTAACAAACAATACTTTGTTGAAGGCACAACACCTATTACACCTATTACATCTGTCTGAATATTTATTGATTCACTGAAAATTAAACACCTCATTTTTTGGAAGAACTTAATTATTCTGAAGTAGTGGCAGATACCGTAAAACACACTTATACCAAAACCAGCTTCTAGTAACACATCCCTCATGAGTGAACCACAGAGTAGCAGTCCTGTCAGTGTTCACAGCCATCATCACCACATTATTTTTTTCAAGTTACATAAATGTAGAATACATCAAAAACCAATCAGTCAACATAAATATTTTCATGTAATGCCATGAAAGGCTTTTATGTTAATTGCAAAGATAGGCAGTATATTATCATAGAATCATAGAATGGTTTGGGTTGGAAGGGACCTTAATGATCATCTAGTTTCAATGCCCCTGCCATGTGCAGGAACACCTTCCACTAGACCAGCTTTCTTCAACCTGGCCCTGAGCAATTCCAGGGATGGCATATATGTATTTGTATTACGTATTTGTATTATGGGGCAAAATGTACTTGTTACGTCATTTTTCCACTTCAGCAGTTCAAAGCTTAAGACTACTCAACATGACAGGAGAGACAGGGAGAATAAAAACTGGAAGGAGTGTATTTCACAGGCATTTTGTTTACAGGACTTCCAATTTTCTCTGCAAATACAATTTCAAGTAGTGTTAAACTAATCCCTGTAATTTAAGCCCAAAACAAGCAGCTGAGAAAGGGGAAAAAGGTGCACTACCCCTGGTATTGTTAAGCTCTTCAGGAACTTTGTGGGAAAAAACGGCTATCCTCTTTGGGCACAATTACTGCCAAACCAAATTTCAAATGCACAAGGGAATAAAAGGAAGAAATTCTGTTGCTTCAATAAAAATACGTGTCAAATTACTAGTTGTAGACTCATTTATTCAAGATTCTACTGTGACTTCTGTTGGTTCGTTTCCCACATACAAGTACATCTTTGAGAACTTCTAACTACAAGGAAACTTAACAGAAAATGGAAGGAGTAATCTTCCGAAAACAGATTAAAAGAAGACTGTAGAGTATGCTACCACCTAACCCCTGCATCTGTCATGCTCTTGCATCTCTCATATCTTACACTGCTTTTCAGAGAATAAATATGTTCCTTGACTTCACCAAAATAAGCATACCAAAGTGCAGTTACCCAGCTGTAATGCAGCAGTACTGTTGAACCTTCCTTCTACCAATAAAGCAGTGAACAGGCACTTTTGCCAATTTCTGTTGCCATCAGCTCACCTCCCACATGCTATTGCTACTCAGAGGAGCTTCAACTAAGAGATCAATATCATTATGTTGCTACTTATTTGGATCTACCAGCAACAAAACCAAAATATTTTTTTCCTCCCTTATCTTCTTGCCTGCTTTCAAAAAAAGACCATGAAAGAAAGGCACGCTTTGCCAAAACGCAGACTTCTCTCATTGTTTTATAGTTATCAAGTGGTGAGAAGCCACTCAGTGTTGCAAAAAAACAGTACATTGAGCAACACTATAAACTTGCTGGTCTTGCTAAATTCCCACTTTCACTTACAAGCTCACACCTGTAAGAACTCTCCCTACAGTGCCTAAAGAATGTAACACATTTTGCTGGAAAAGGCTTAAAATATTTGGGGATGTGTTAAACCTCCCAACTGCTCCTTTGGTTATATGCGTTTACAGCACAAACTGTATGATTTTGTCACTGTCACACAGCTGTTCTAATGATACAACAGAGCTGATGAGCGCGTTGGCACTTCAGCATTGAAGTGGCATACAGCTTACTGCCCGCACAAGACAAGATACAAAGCAATCACTGCAATATGCGATCACTACCCTCGCTGAGGAGATACAAAGGAGAATACTTTGAAAATAAAAGGACCCTCCTTCTTTCAAGATCCAGGGGCCAGTTCATTCCCTCACATTTGTCCAGCAATTTGATGGCAAGGAGAGGCCTAAACTTTCATGAGAGCTTGTAGCATTTTGCCATAAAATTGACTTATGTATTGCTAATGGTGATTTTTAGTTTAGTTTAGTAAAAGTACCCAGTAATGCACAGTTTGTCTTACCCTCCCCACTCTGTGTAGAAATAACGAGGCTTGTTCCAATGGTTTACAGACAGGGTGTGTTCTTCTCTTGACTCCTCTATGGAAGTGGGAGTTTTGTCTGTGCACACATAATCATCATGTTGCAGTTTCTTAAGGGACTAACTACTAATCACTACCTTTCAGCAACAGCCACTCCTTCCCATTGATTTCTTTACAGCTGGTAAATCTCCAAAGAAAAGCACTGGTAAGCAGAGCACTCCCCAGTATAACAGCAGGACTTTGACCTCTATAGGAACATACACTCTATTCTTTGCAGCTCATCCTTGAGTGCTTGCACTGGAAGAGTCTGAGGCAATTCCCCCAGAGCACCTTGTTACACTGATTTGGAATTAATTACTGTGGAACAAATTACGGAAAAGCATATAGAAAGTGAAGACACTGGTGCAATTGGCATACTTTCCTCAGAGCATCTCTCTCTGAAAGTATGAACAAGTTAAAAACAAACAAACAAAAAACACCAACAGTAAACCTTCTTTATGCTAAAGATGTAACAAGGATCATTTCATTTGGAAGATGTTACAAGCATTTGAAACAAATGTACAAAATGCCATATATTCATATAACATTTCATTACAGAATACATTTATTCAATAACATTTCACTACAGAAAAAGAACACAGTTGCTTATGAAACCTCTGAATTAAAAAAAAAAAAAACAAAAAAACAAAAAAAAAACCACAGACATATGAGACAGTGTATTAACAAAGATTTCAATTTTCTCCATCGCAAATTGAACTTGAAAATAAAATAATGTACAACTTCTGCAAAGCATAAAAGTCAACACAGTCTCTGGATGGCCACACCACCAAAAGATGCTGCTGAGCAAAAACTGTGTGTCACATGCAAATGGTGATCTTGTCCCAGAAAACTATTCCAGTACAAGGACAAAGACTTCAACAGATTTCCCAAAAATATCCAGTCAAAAAAGATAAAATGCATGTAGAGACAAGACACAAAACAAAAACAGAATTGTCGGTGCAGCCAGCGTAACAAAGGGGAAATTGATACAAAAAAACACTTTACAATAGAGTACAAAACAAGAAAAAAATTATTTCTCTCAGACTGTCAAAGATCATAACTTATTCAAGAAAGTGAAAGGAAAAAAAAAAAGGACAGTGGTACAGCCGGAACAGCAGCCCACTTTAAAGGAACCTGTTACTACTGGTTATATATCAAGGGTTCAACAACTTTTAACTTCCTGAAGCACAGGTTTCTTTCTTCCATGCTTTGGCACTATTGCTATAAATTAGCATGGCAACACAGATTGATGGATGAGTCAAGGAAAATGATAGTTTACCTACTCAAAATTCTCCAGCATATTTTCATCTGAGATTGCCAAGCTCTTAAAATCTGAAGGTTTTATGGGAGAACCAATTTCTCTTTCTAAATGGGAAGGTTAATTTTAGTAATTTTACTTATAGTTTATTATACACACTTTTTTAAGTGAGAGCAAAGAATTCTTGAGGGTATGATTTGGTTTTCTTAAAGCATATTATTTTTTTATTTTCATAATTAATGTTAATTAACTTTGTTAAACTCCTGGAATTTCACAAAGATGGGAATTGTTTTTCTCTTAGTGTTTTTCTGGACCTGCTCTATTTATCTGTATATTTGATGTTCAGACACCACAGTAACAAATGCATAGAGAATAAAGTGGACACAAA
Source organism: Psittacula echo (assembly GCF_963264785.1). Lineage (NCBI taxonomy): Eukaryota > Metazoa > Chordata > Aves > Psittaciformes > Psittacidae > Psittacula > Psittacula echo. Next base: position 52,088,962 of record NC_137743.1, read on the forward strand.
ACTGTCATAAGAGATATAGCCCAAAGGAATACAAGCATAAGGACAGAGAAAGGATTTAAAGTGACAGGAGAAAGGCCTAATAATAATGAATGTAAAAAAATAGGGAATGGTTTGCCACATTTCAACACATGAGTAGCTGATATCATATTTCCTAACAACTTGTTTGACTGAATTATTTCATGACCTTGGGCAAAGACTGTCTTAATCCTCTGTGGCATTTTTATTCCAGCATCTGTAAAACAGATGTCATTCCTCTGTCCCTATAAAACAGATGTCATTCCTCCACCTCTGTAAATATTGCTTTCACCTATTCACCGAAAGGAATGAGTTAAGATTCTGGTAAGAAGGTAAGCCAGATTTGAGTCACCTTTATTCATTATACCATTTCTTGTTTGCAGTTCTTCTTCTGTTACTGTTTTACTATGAAACCTGCAATATACTGTAAAACATGCTGAAGCTCTATCTTTCTCTCCAAAGAAAAGTAAGTTCCACGTGTAAACCACATTAATTCTGTTGGCAGTAATAATCCAGCAGGTAAAAGTTTCTGATCCTAAGAGACAAGGAAAACATTCACTCCTATAAACTAGAAAAACGTGCTAGGATAAGACAAACTGAGGGCAAACAACTTCAGAAACCAAAGAGACAAAAGCTAATAAAGAGACAAGAGTTAATAAAAGCCTGTTTGTGTAGTTTGTCTTTCCTAAACAAACATACTAAAACATTAAAATTTTGTTGGTGGTAAAATTAAACTAAAAAATTAGGCACTTGATTTTCCTTTAGCCATAGCTCAAAGTTAAGCCTAAAGAGTCATGCCTCGTTTTGTCAGTTTTTGAATGTAAAATCAAAATTTGTTCAACTAGACAAAATGGGTTAGAAACACCATCTTAAGTCAATAACAAATTTACCTGCCAAATGGATAATGGGAATTTAAATGATTGTCATATCTTTCACACTGTAGTATTAACAATAAGAATTACTTCCTAAAATAAACTTTTCTGAGTGCCCCATAGGATAAATGAATGTTTCTATATATGGTGAAAGTAAGGTAATTTGACAAGACAGGAGGCCAGAAGCTATGTTGCCCCAACAGAAGAATGGAAAGAACAGAATTTCTCTCTTCTCTTCAGCACTAATGCAAAGCACACCAATTAATATTTGTGTTATTATAACACAAGAACAGGTAAGTGGCCTCTTTGGTGACATGACAAATATGATAACCTAAAATTACTAATGTAATTCTGAACTCAACTACACTTTTAACACTTCTAACTATTGTAGAACATTATCACTAGCCCATTTTATTGACTGGTCATCCCAAATCCAGAGAAGTTAAATATGAATACTATGCAATTTTGCAAATCTGCTATGATCTATTTATTTTTATTAAATAATGTAAAGATAAAGAGAGATAAAGGATGTAGATTTCTTGTAGCTGGATGATGACAGAATGAAAGGCAGAGAGGAAATAAAATTACAGATCACCCACTTTTGCCAGTAGTTAGAGAAACAAAATTATCTATTCATGCTTCACCAAATGTGGTGATAATGGAAGGAACAAGACTGCATGCCACCCGGCTATATTATACGTTGCAACACAGGTCCTACGCAGAGTCCCAGGTGGGGTGATATGCAATGCCCCATCACAGCATCCATCCCTGGGAAACAGTGACAGAACAGCCACGGGCACCCAGGGACAACGAGGCACAACTCCCACTCTGCCTGGGAGGAAGCTCGCACTAACCTCCTCCTCACTCTCTAGTTTCCTTCTTTAGAGTAACTGAAGGCTTCATCTCTACACTTCTGCTCAGCGACCAGATTGCCATCTGGAGCAGGAGGCAATTTCTTCAGGCATCAGACATCAATGTCTTCCCATCCTCCTAATTACATCTTTTTCTAACATGGGGTCTGACTACAAATAAGCCACTGTCTAAAGAGCAAAGCAGCCATACAGTACAGGGGAAGCCTCTCACCACATATCTGATTTTCACGTACATTAGAACAATCTAAGCCACCCACTTTCACAGCCTCTGTAAGTCCCACAGTACTCTGCGGGCTGCTGGGACTGCAGCCCACCAGAAAAGCATACGGCCTATTTCTCAGAGCCACCGTGACTGTCATCACTGCTCTCAAGGGTGCCCAACTCATCTGCCAGTGCCGCTTCCAGTGTATTAGTGGGAAGCGTAAGTGAGAAGGTGTCAGAGGAGACATGACCATCATGTCTCCTGCTCTACCTGTCACTTCAACGGGGTTACTGCATTCATATAGCTGTGCCTCAGCCAGACAGAGCCAGTCAAGTAAGCCACTCGGGCTCTCAGCTGCCTGAGCTCCTGAGTCAGTAGGGACAGGCTATGTTACCTTTTCCTGAAATAAGACAAAGCCAATTAGCTTCTGTCATCAGGCTCTTACCTCTTGGAGAGTAAAAAGACTCGGAGAGCCTATTGATCAAACAAATAGAGCCTTATTGGTTAATCTCCACCTTTCTTTCTCATTTTTATCCCCTACTGTACCTTCAGCTACACACTTCCTAAGGCATTATATCCCAATTAGTAATCTGTTCCTACCCGTGCAGTCAGTAACTCAAATCTACTCAAAAGTCCAACAGAAAACTGTAAATGTGTAACGCATACGTTTAGTAATCAGCAGGTAAGGGTCTGCACATGCACACAACACTTAATGGGCATTTGGAAAACTGCTCCTTGCAGCCTAAGCATGCATACGGAGTGAAGAACAAGGCCACATAGAGGGAAACAGCACAGAGATAATATATGAGAAAAAAGGCTCGCAACATTTAATGTATAAATAATGAATGCTAACCAGTTACAGTGTAGCACTGCAGTAATGAAGGGGAAGAAAGGGAGTGCACCTTAACTAATTCGATACCCTTTAGGATTTAATAGTATGTTAATGGTACATAAATATTAAACGTAACAGTTATAAGACATTTACTTCTCATGCAATGGTTAATATATATCTATAATATATGCATTCCAAAATTATTTATTTTGCAAGTGATTACTACACTATTAAATTCAAATTAAGTACCTAGTTCTACACACTTATGCAGTTTAATTTAGTGGTGTCTAACTTTACTGCATGTATTGTCACTATTAAAAAGCTAATACTGACTAGCAGTTAATGTCATGTTTAAAAAACTTGTACTTTATTTTTCTGCTTCTTAAAATAGAAGTAACTAAGTTTAAATGCTGCTGAAAACCAACCTTCCACATATCCCACTGTGCACAGAAGGGAGTATGGGTCCTATGGAAAAATTAAGGAGCAATCATGCAATTTAAAAGTTTAACAAAATAAACCGACATAACCGTCTAAATGAGTATCACCAAACCATAAATCAGTTTTAGCTCTGACTGATGAATTTTACATAAATTACCAATAAAAATAACATATAAAAATACAGCAGTTTTTATTCTGTACAGTTGTTTCCTCATTTTCCCAAAAAGGATCTGTAATCACATCCTGAAATACAGCAACAGCTGGCAGAAGCTGCTGCAAGGATGCACTCCAGACAATGTACTAGCCACTACCAGCCTCAGCTGAGTTTAGGCACAACTGGGTCTAAAATCAGCCATATTCTGTATAGGAACATCTTCCCCATACCATATCCTCATTCACCGTGGATCACCTGGGTCTCTCATTCATCTTTATCAAATGTTCAACATGTGACAGTAAATTTGCCTACCTTGTGACAAAATTGCCCTTTTGGTCTCTGTAGGTGAGGCACTTGTATTTTGGCCACAAAACACATGTGATGCTTCCGCATCACAAGGCACCATGAGACCTTAGGAAATGGAGCAGAGAAGAGACTTATTGAATAATTCTTCTCACTTCTCTTAGTAATTATGAAAATCCTGAGGAAAGAGAAAGGAAAGGTAGAGGCTATATGGCCACACAGGCCAAGTATCCTGTTGAGAACACTCAAGCTCACATCACCTAGTATTTTCTATGCAATACAAGTCTGACTATGACCTAAGTTTATAACACAATCAGAACAGAAAGACAAAAAGATACTTATCTGCCTTACAAGATTTTTCTCTCTGAATCTCCAAGGCTACGGAAGTAAAGATATTAGGGCTGATGGAGTACTTGATGGAGTTGATTGCCAAACTTGGGGATTTTTGTTTTTCTTTTTTTAAATAGCATTGCACACAGAGTATATTAGGGTGTCACGCCTCCTACAGCCTATTATTACCAGTCAGCCAATACTTGCTATCAACTGCAGTTGTTATACCCACTCTGAGCATGAAAAATTCAATAGTGTCCTTTCCAATCCACACATGAAGCACAGGCATAACAGAGCTTTGCACTCATTTCACAGAAAAGTAATTTGTAAGTGCTTCAAGATCATTTCTCTGTATTTTCATGGAAGGTGGAGAGCACTAATAAAACCAAGACATAAATCAGTCATTCACAAGTATTTCACCCTATCAGGTTCTCATTTGTCATCAGATTTTGCAAGACCCATTTTGAGACCTCTATTTTTTGCTGCATTGCTCTTGGTAGCTTCTTAAAGTAAAACAGTGACCTTTACTTCAGAGTCAGCTGTCCTTTTGATTCTGTCAAATCAATAATTTCTTCTGACTGTTAAAAGAAAACTAACCTCTATTTTAAGGAGTCTGTATTAAAATTTTTAAAACAAACAAACAAAAACACAGACGCATGGATTAATTTATTACCTCTTTTATTCAGCTGAAGGTAAGAAACTCCTCAAGGCTGTTGACAAAATTGTTTCCCAGCCGATGTTATATGGCAAACACGGTGACAAAAACAGAACAAAAGGATTTCTGGAACCTATTTGTAAATAGGTTTGTTTATTGCTTGCTTGCTGTCAACTAGTTCAACAGATCAAAAGATAAAGGCAGAATCTTGACAGTAAAAAAAGGACCAAGTGTATCTGACAAGTGATACAAAAAATAATGATTCTTCACAAACTATTTTTTGAGGAATAGGTACCATAATGAATGGCACATGATTCCCAGTAAGATATGAAACCACAGAGGAAAGAAACACAAGGTCATGTGTTCCCTTCAGTAAGCCACAATTAGAAACCTAGCAAGAGCTGCTAAACAAGACTCCTGACAAAGTGATGGAGGAAGAGAGGAGATGGCAGAATGCAAGGAAGAGCATAGCAACTTTCTAATCACAAAAAAACTTCCTCTGAGTGTTGAAGACATATTTTTGCACCCTTAACACATGACAGGAAGGTTAAGCTAGTGACACCTACGCAAGTGTAAAATAATCTCAAAAAAAGTAATCATATATTAAGTAAATATTGAAAGATGCAAGTTATATGTATGTGTATAGCTAATGTACACCAATACCGAATAAGGCATTCTACCAGAGAGGTACCACTTCACTGGGCAATGGCAATTTTCTCATTCTGATTTGGAGTAAGTCTATTTATTTCTGAAGTTTAGCAAGATCAAGCTTATAAATTCCAACACACCCCCCAAAGAAAAAAAAAAATTAATTATGATCTCAAAACATTTGCCATTATTTCACATAACGGGTTAGTACTCACATCTTTATGTGATGCAACTGCATTAAGAAATTAAGAATTTATATTTAAAATTAATTCCCTAAGGGGAGTTGGTTTTCATCACTAACTTTACCATAAAGATTGTTCAAAAGTATGTGGGGGAGAAACATTATCCATCCAGGTAACCAACCCAACCAAAATTTTTTCCAACATAAAGAAACATATTAAGTTCTGTTAAAATATGGAATAAGTTTATAAAATAACTGTAACATTAAAATGGCAACTTCAGGTAACTACAGTGCAAGCAACTATAAATTTGACAAGTCAAAATTCTGGGATGCAAAAGGTAAACCTTGACGATACCAATGAAGCTTGTTTCTCACAAATATTCACACATTATTGTAGACCTGTTTGGGCATGCCTTAAACGGATTTTCTTCGGAACATCACTCTTTTACTCATTCCAACAGTTTGATCAGAAACTTGAAATCAGAAGGAGTATTCCCAGGATGCAGTGCTATCTTATGACTCTAGGGATGTTCTACTCAAATTCTAAGACCACAAAGGTGAAAGGCAAGGGAGGGAAATGTTACCAGAAATGTACACAAATATATTTGTGTTCATTTCCTCCTGCAGGAAAAACACAGATGCTGAAGACACGACAAATTAACCAATATACACTTACAGTACTCATTGATTAATTCTTCATTTTAATTTTCTGATCTTTGCAATCGCTCCTTAGAAGCAGTCCCAAGACCATGTCCCCAGCTTACAAGTGAATGGGACATATTTATCAGTGGCAAAAGTTTCAATAAATCCAAGACAGAGAGCACCCACACCTCCTCTGTGTACAACACCTTATCTTCCTGGCATAGACGAAAATCAGACCAGTTTGAACTGATGTGAAGCTACTTACCTTCTCAAATCACAAGTGTTTAGAAATACTTTTTGTGTTTCAGAAATGTATGTAGGAACCAAACTGCTGAAATGAATAATTCTTTTCTTCTCCTCCTTGACTTCTTTTAAAGATGGACAAACTTGTATCTTCTTTCAACTATAGTGACTCTCTACAAGCTCCCAATGGAAAGTACTGACTGTTGGTTCTGAGGTTTATTCAGGGAGCTTTTAAACATCATATGTTGAAGTTATACTGGGCTGATGTGAAAACATTTTTAACTATCAAAGTGCTTAATACAAAGTTCTTTCCCAAGCTGCAAGATATCTCTTCCTTTTACTGCTAGCATTAATTTTGCTGCCCTTTTGTTCATATTTGATGTCTTTCAAAAGACATTAAGAATACTGGCCTTCTTAGCATCATCTCCTGAGAAATCTCCCTTCTGTTGATAAAGAGGACCAAAGTTTTTTCTTTTTCTGTTAAAGCAATTATAGAAGTATTTCTTGTCATCCTTAATGTTTCTTGCTAAATGCACCTAATTTTGAGGCTTGGTTTTCTAAGTATCTCTCTATAAATCAGTGTTACCCTTTTATAGCTGTTCTTAGTAAACTAACTAATTTTCTTTTCACATAAAACCAGTGGGGAGTTCATGATTTAGCCAAGCTAGTCTTTAATAATCTTCTTCTGCTATCCTTCTTCCATACATGAATAATTTTGAATTATACTGTTAATGTATTCTATTTCAAAGCAGGTCACCTTACTTTCTGTTTTCCTTAGACTGTCCCCAGGAGATCTAAAAGGTTTATATGCCTGCCTTCTTAAAGTGCTAATCCCTCTAGCATTTCTCACCCAACATGACCCTCAGCATTGAATTTTCCTAGATTAGATTGAAGGCTGTTTGAATAAGTTCCATTTTCACACTGTCCTTATCAATAATAAATCAATAAACAAATACTTGTAAGTTGATCAACCTGAATGAATTCCAAGACTTGCTGAGCATCCACCGATTTTTTAACACCCATGCCTCCCTATTTAAAGTTTACACTCTACCAAATCTTGAATTCTGCATCATTATAAAATTATTCATTAAAAATTATCCCACCAGATTTCTGATTGTGTAGTCTTTTGTGAATTATCAAAATTTAAAGTTTTTCTCATTGCACTGTGGGATTATAGCTTTTAATCTTTATGCACTTGTCCACGTTGCTGGTATTTCTCTCTTGTTCTCACTTGATCTTTGTATAAAGCTAACAGTTGCACCACAGAGAGCTTAAAGTTCTGACATACTACTTTGTGTTGTGTACACTGCACTACATATCACAGTCTGTCATACTATCACCTGCTTGCAATAATAGAGCAAGAAAAATATTTTCCTAAACATTTTTAAATTTCATTGTATGTTTTGCACAAAGAATTTATACAGTCTCATTGTAACTAGAATGACATACAGAAGAAAGCAAATAGTTGGGATTGTAATAAATTAAAACAGCAATTCCACTAGGAATAATATTTTGTTAGCAGATAGCACATTTTTAAGTTAAAATAATTGTGACAGCACAATGTCAGAATAAAAAAAGAATACAACATAAAGAATAACAACAATATTCACCAGGAACCTTACTAAAAGATGTGGATACTTACATGCAGGATGTATTCCTGTGCACTCTAAAAAGGTTAAAGATCAAGGATATAAAAGCTATTCTCATTCTTACTGACTTACATGGCCAACAATGAGTCTTTTCTATAATATTTAATATTGTCATCCAGGGCTACTCGTTGGTTATGTAAAACAGACTACGGGAATGAAGCATATAGTTGAAAGCATCCCAGATGCCCTTAGCAGCATCTCAAATGAGCAGCTGCCTAAGTGATAGCAACAATCTATCATCAGGGAGGGTGATAGACAGGAGCTGGGACATCTCCCCTCCTAATACATTCAGAACTTTTGAGGTTTGATAGTTCAGCTGAATATTAGAACGGAATTATATGAAGTTCCTTTGTAAGTGATCAAGTTATGCCAACACTTTCCTTTGCATCAATGAAAATTTCTCCTGGTTAGTATTTAGCTTCTCCTCTTAACACAGAAGCAAATTTACAGATGATTATGTATCTATATGCTTATTTTCACTTTTAACCTGAAATACCATACTCTCAATTTTAAGTCTAAATCGTAATTAAGGACTGCACACAAGAAAACTCAAGATCAATATTTTATCATAGAATCACATAAAAAAAGAACAAAAAGAACAGAAAGAAAGAAAATCCTACTACATCTCAATATGAAAAATAAAGACAGGATCTATAATGAAGATTACATTATAAAAGAGGACTTCAGGTTTATTTTTTTAGTAAATCTACTGCTTTCAGTCAAAACACCGCATGTAGGATGGATTTAGGAAAAGAAAGAAAAACTCCAAAACTAACCTTGAAACAATGCTGCTTTTCAAAACCATCACTGAATTTGGGAATTAATATAGTTGTTTATACAAATTTCTGAGCCTAAAAAATAGACTGTCACCTTAAAGGCAACAGCTAGGGGAAAGTCAGATGGAAGGTCAACTGGATGGTTTTAGAAAACTTGTTCTCTTAATCAAAAGTTTTCTGGCATTACAAGAGTTCCCCAAAATGCATATATATAGCATGATAAAATAAGTCCATCAGGGACTGTTCCCAGCTTTTACTTGGTGCCAGGTAAGGAACAGCTTTAAAAAATAGCTTTGAGAAGATAAGTCTCTCTCTATAAGGGAGAAATGGAAGCAAAAAAAAAAAAGAGGCAACTGAATTTTTCATCAAATTTTACTCCAGCTCTGTGCCCTATTCCAATGAAAGACTCTGCTGAAGTATTCCTACCAAAACCAAGGCTCAAACTCATTGTTTGTTTTTTTTTTTTTTCCCTCAGTATGGTCTTAAATGTGGAACTTTGCTCAAGATACATTTTCAGTTTGAACTGACTCTTTCTGGTTACTATATTATCTAGGATAATTGAACTATAAAGTGAAGGGCTACTATTCAGTGTGGAACTGATAAAGTGGAAAGAAGGAAAACAAGACTGCTCCAGATGGCCTACTACAGCTACAGAGAAAATACGTGGAGTGCTTATAAAATTAAATTAAGAAAGAACTGACAGCATCTACAATAATAGTAAAACAACTTTGCCTATTCCAGTATAGCAGCTACACAACAAGAGACTCCAATACACAAATTGCAACTCAAGAGCCAGGTGTGTGTTTATGAGCTCTGGGCCCTTGAAATATGATAAATTCACCATGGGAAATAAAGCTAACTACTTTTGGAGAAAGTTTGCTTTTATCTTCCAGCACTCACATACAAGCAGTACCAAACACTCCCTTCTCCCTCTCTTCTCCTCTCAGCTCCCCTGGCAATTCATCAACCATTATGGACCATTTCAATGCTTTACTGACTTAGGTCTCAACTCATACTCAAGTCTCTCCGCACACAGAGTTACTCTACAGGAACACCTGCCCTAGCAAACATTTACCAGTTATGTGCAAGTTTGCAAGGATCTTTCAACAGATAACAAGCACCCATGAAAATATTTCTCCTGTTCCCTTAGTACAAGAAGGATGGGCTCCCACTCCATTTATGACATGAATAAAGGTTTGGGGAAAATGAAGTATCTGCTATATTTTGTTTCCATGGTGACCACCGTCTTTGGAAGGCCAAGTAATTTCAGTTTGTTGACAGAATGATTTGTAACTGAATTTCAGAAAAGTGTGCTGTTCATCATATTTTGACTGAAACAACTCTTTTTTAGCTTTGTCTTTTGCCTTGTCTTTGGATTGCAGAACAATATGGCTAAATCATGAGAAAATCTGTTGATGCTATTTACTGTTCTGAAGCCCCTGGCACTAACAAAGAAAGAGGAATGCTGTTCGGCACTGAGAATGTCTTCACTGGTTAGCATGAAATGCTTATTACTTGGCCCCATAGGAGCAAGGAGGAGACAACTTGTTTTAGATGCATTGTGTATAAGAGTCTGTTCAGCATGAGAGATTCCACATCTTATCTTCAAATGCTTAGCCAAAGTATAGACTGTACAAGTGCAGCTACAGATAAGCATTGGAAGCTGTACACTTGGGACATTACCCCATACAGGAAACAAGGAAGTGCTAGAAATCATTTTTATTCAACTCAATACCATCTGACATTCACAGCTGCTTCTTTAACAGGGTAATGCCTGGTACAACAGGGACAGCACACGGCAGGTTGTCTGATGAGGAGTATCTATCACAAAGAAGGGCTCCCCAGTTGGGACAGTACCAAGCCTGGTACTCAAAGGCCCCCAGGTATGGCAGGAGTTTAAATATTTTACAGCAGCGGAAGCACTGTAAGGCAGCAAAAGCCATTGCTGTTGCCAAGTCCTGCTTTCCTCTAGTCCCAAATGTTCCACCTAACCCAAGACCCTGAAAGTCTTTGTGCCAGCATGGCTGTTTGTGTGGCTGCAGGATCATCTGGATCCCAAGGCTGAAATAAAGTCTAAAATAAAAAGGTTCATCATGTGGCTAGGGAGGCATGAAAAAAGGGGGAGGTAAAAAGCACAGGTAGCTACTGCTTTATTTCAGTGTCAGTGCTAAGCAAAAGCTCTCCTACGTACCCCAAATCTGTTTCCAGGTTTGAAGCCATAATTGGAAATTTAATACGTGACCATTTATGGTATCTGAATGTAAAAAAAAAAAAAAAACAGCCTGTTACTAGCACTGTAGAATATGCAATATGAATTATTTTTTCCAAGTTTTTTATTTACGCTACAGTATCATAATTCTTTTCTCTTTGACATTTATTAACAGGAATATTATATTAAAGCAAGGCAGTCACCAAGAACTCTTAAGTCTGTGAAGAGCTATTGCTGATCGTTCCAGCTGGTCATCTGTTTTTCTTTCAGATATTGCAGTCGACATTCTGGAAAGAATTAAGTGCCAAGTAAAGAAGATTCATTCTGGTGCAGAATTTCATAGCACTAGATGATACCTAAAAGACTTACTAGGTGCTTGGCTGCCACCAAAGCAGATGTACCTAAAACACCTTGTAACTGTAGGTCCAAAGAAAACATTGTTAAGTAGTCTCTGATGTAGATATCTGTGATTTATTATTTTAGGTGTTGATTGGCTTTGGTTGGAAGCCACACTTCTCAGGAGACTTTAAAGGGTTCAGTGAGTCTCACGGGTAAAGGTCTTTTGGATCCAGAATCAAGAATAGGTGTACACCAAAGAACACTTATTAGCCTAGTGCCTACGTGACTTAAGGTATTATGTAAAGACAATGCAAATGTCTCTGTTCTGTCACTCCAAAATTGAAGTAACTGCCTTCATTTGTTGCTTACAGAGTACATTTTCAGAGAGAAAATGTTTGGAGCAATTTTTGGAGCAAAAGGCTCACACAAACACTCGTTTGACATAAAACAGAAGTTTTCAAAATCAGATATTTTGCAGGGCCAAGTACAGTAACAAACAGAGAAGGTTCAAATTACACTGGAGAAAACACTATCAAAACCACCATACTATCCACACAAGGGAGCACAAAATAGCATCACAATTTTTCCGCAGATTACAAAGAACTATCCCACACTACGTAGAGAATAATTGAAGGAGATTCTCAAATCTAAAAGTAAATTTAGATTAAAAATTTGGGAATCCCCACATAACCTCATTTTCAACAAGGCTAAAATATACAAGCCAACATTTAGAGTGTGCCCAATTAACATTCAGAGATTCACAGCAAGGCTCCTCCTAAAAAGCCCTAAAGTTTTGAAAACCAGGCCATAGATGGGAATGAAATAGATGCATGGTGTCCAGAGAAGAGCACTAAAATCCATCATTTAAAATAAGGTCTGAGCATGTCAGTGCTCTAGCCTCATTGCACTTGGAAGTAAATCCTCCGAAAGAGTTAATTACAACAGTAGCTTGATATTTATGATGGGAGATACCATTCCCCAGCATGCAAGTTGCATTTACTCTACACTACTACAGAGCATAAATTTCATTTTTTATTGATTTATAAATACTTCACACTATGTAAAATATTGTCAGATTATAATTCTCTCTCCATAAAATGGCAAGCAAACGTCCAGCCATCTGTTCAGCTAATGAGAACAATCACCCAGGCTACTTTTCAAGCATAACACATCCCAGTTTGAAATTGTTTCCAGTGTAAGCACCTGTTCATACATATCAATTAAAATGATAATTACTCTGTTAGTGAATACAATCAAAATAAACTAGTTACAGCTCTATTGTTTACCAATTAAGACTGACGACTTTATATATTATATGATAATATATTTCTGTGCTCATTTATTTTTCTTCCTGACCCATTCTAAGACCAGATCAATTTCACGCTAATTTTAGGCAATACACATTCCAACATTTGAGAACTTACATTTATAAAAAAGCAAAATCACAGACCTCCCTCTGGATACACGTACTCTCCTGGAACGTGTTTCTCTTCATGGTGGATCATGAAGGTAGCTTCCCATCAAAAACTGGGGAGACTTCTCCCATGAAAGCAAGAGCCATGCTTTCCGACCTTAACAAGCGAATGACGGAGCTAAACAAGAATGCGAATTCTGCTCTTTGCAGAGTTCTTACTACAGCGTAATTTTCAGACTTTTTTTTAACTAACAATTACTAGCAATTAGCAATTAACTCATTATACAAATTTGATTATGATAGCTTTTATAGCAGAAGTGTTAAAACATAACAGACAACCTAAAGACAGTGAACTAAAAAATGCAGTGCAGAAAGGTATAGTAAAATGTCCCTAAATAGCAAATGTGTATCTTTAAACTGGTTATAAATAATATATTTTAAATTGTAGTTATGCTCTCTGTGACAAAATCCCTTTTAAAAAAGTAGATAGTAAGATCTGAAACAAGCAAACTAATCCATATGCAGATTTTTAAAAAGAGACAGATCTCTGAATTGTCTCCTTTTTTTAAAGAAAAATACAATTTATCTTCCTCTTCCTAGTAAAGGGAGCATCAAGAACAAGACCACATCAAGAGCACATCAGGAAAGCACATGTGGAGTCAACAACAGTTCTATATGGCAGAGGAAATAAAGCAACCCGAGAGTGAGAAACCCTACCCCTTTACTGCTCTCACCTCTACCAGGTAGTACTAGTAAAGTCATACATTCATGTTGTATTCCAAACACAGAAGCTAGAAAGAGCTTAGAAACATTAAAAAACTACATTTTGAAACTGACAAAAACTATCATAAGCACAAGATTGTTGCAGAAAACTACACAGGATTACAAATGTCTTGATATGGCTCTTTTGAACCTAAGTTTGGGTAGGATTATCTCTGGTGGTCTTCTCTGAGACTTTTTCTCATTTTCTGAATAAGAAGAAAGAGAGAAAGAAATAGGAAGTAAAACTTTCTGTAAAAGTAGAAGAAAATAAACCCTCTCCTGTTTTCTTTTGAGCAAAGGTGCAGCTTCTGCACCTAAAAAGCCTAGGACTGGACTGCTGGAGTGTGCCAGGAATAAAGTGCAAAACCAGTTCATGCACTACTTAAATTCATGTCTCTCAATTACCCAAGCACTTAACTTCAGCACAGAAAGTATTCTCAGAATCCTAACGTATCCTTTCGCCAAAACACAATGTGTCTGTCACTCTGCCAATTTTGCTCAAAATTACTCTCAATGTAGAAGAAATTCTTTAAATCTGTATTGTTTACTGTTTCTCAAAACCCTTCTGAAGTATGACTACACCTCTGTGTGGGTCTGTGCTGTGACCAGAGCTCATATTCTGGAGTGTCACACTGGAGTGTACAAAGCCTTCATCTCTCTTCACCACAGTGAAGGCCGTTCTCTGTTTTTAAGATGAATGCAGGAGATTCAGTGTCTCCTGCATTCATTTCCAGCTCTGATAGGTACTGAGTTTCAAAGAGTACCATTTGTTGAAAACCAAACAGTTTAGCATCCAACAGTCAAGCAGCCTGAAACATTCCTTTCGCCAGGGCTGCACTGACACCCTTATGAAGTCAGTGGGGACGAATGCAGTGAAACTTTTTCACTGTGCATCATGTTTTTACTGTGTTAATGTCCCTTTAGTTATCTCCTGGGTTGAAATCAAACACAGCTGCCAAATGCAACGTCCTACTCCTATATACATTTTCTAAAATGGATTTCAGGTATTGCTGGAAATATATTTCTTCTGTAACTGAATTTAATTCAGTATTGATGAAGGTAATTTACACTGATAATGTAATTGTTGTGAATATGGATTCTAACTTCTGCATGACTTTAATTTTTGTAATGTTTACAGAAAAAGGGAGCTCTCCAAAACAATATACTGTATGTGATAATATAAATAAGTTTCTTCCTTTATGGTATATAACAGATTTAGCCAGTTAACATAAGTAAGAATTGCATAAAGAATGACATGGAAATCCAGGTATTACACCCATAATCACATTGATACATGACCTAACAGAGCAGTACTTGTGTATGTAGATGAGATTCTCATGCTGAAACTGCTTTTTCATGCACACTGGAATGCAAAACCCATTCATTCTCCCTAACAAGCTGAGAAGCAGCTTCCATATTTTCATCTTTTAGTCTGAACTGATCTCTTGCAATCAATAAAACTGATTCTCATTCTGCCTTTTACAAATGTCCTTCAATCACCTGGCTTGCCCTACCTTCTTTGATTCTCACCCTCATCAGTATACAAGTCAGTATGGGAACTGAATTCGGGGGCCCTCATTCCACATAGGTTAAATGAGGTGACACGAGGTAACTTCTCTGACAACTGTGGCTACATCAAATTTATGCTGGAACATGCATGGATCAGGAAGGTTTCCTATTCACATCCATTCTTCATTACTGGATGGAACTTGATAGATCTATCAAACAAGAAAACTATTTTCTGGTTTATGGATATATACTTTTCTCTTTTTTCCTCCAGGGAAATTCACAGTAAGTATTAAGGTGCTAAAAGGACATTTACACTTCATATAGAGTGCTGTGACCAGCACACTTTACCCATAGGTGCTTTTTCATAGTTCACTGAAATGTAGATGTCTGGTACAATAGATATTAAACACTTTTCTTCCCTAGTTTACTCACACAATACATCAAAAGTTGACATCACTAAACATGACTGTGCTAACCAATTACAACATTTTTCAATATAGTATAGATGCCTAGAAACTGACAGTGATTTTAATATTAGCTTTGACCAAGATAAATTCTGACACAACTTCCACCATATATATAATTCTCTAAAGAACATGATAGACAGAACCCATTTTATGTCCTCATAGCACCAAGTTCACCCTGTCATTTTGAAATATGTTAGCCTTAAGTCACCCTGAGCCATCATGACAAAAAAAAAGTAACTGTCTAGAGTACAAGAAACCTGGAATCAAAGAAAATTGATTCTTAAAATGGGTCATGTGAACTTGGTGACTTTTACTTAAAGAATTGGAAAACGTTCCCTAGTTTGTTTCCACATAAATAATTATTCTCTGACAAAATACACAAAGAAATAATCCACCCTTTTTGCAGGAAAGTTGTCATAAAAAGAAGAGGTAACTGTGATCATATGGCAGATAGGTATGAAGAAAACATTCCCTTGCTCTAGATCTAACATTTAAATTGTCAATTTTGTGCAAGCGGTGGAGAAATATCAAGATTTTATTCTAAAGACATTCGTACCTCATTTCAATTCAGAGATGCATGAAAAATTTCCATTTGGTCTCACTGATTTCCTGTCCATTTCTCCTATTTCAACTTGCGTTTTCAGTTTCATGTCTACCCATAGGTTTCATAATTGCTTTTTGATCAACCACATGAACTGTGTACTGTACATTCCATTTTTATTGGTTCCCAGTCTTTATGTAACTAATTTGTGATATTTCACTCCTGTCAAATTTCAGATCAGCTTTCATTCAAAGGCAACATAAGTTTAAATTGCATTAATGACATTAATTAACTATTTCTGAAAATCAGCCAAAGAAATTATATCTGTCAGCATCCGAGCAGTCAATGAGCATATTGAAAAATCCATCATCAACTTCAATGTACTCTGCATTTTCTCCCAGATAGTATCAGCACCATGTTGAGCTTGACATGTCAAGTACTTTTTGTAGCCGTCTGAGAAAAACTTCATCATGCTAAGCGCTCACAGAAAGGCTTTGTTTTGTTATAAATGAAAAAATATCACATGGCAAATTCAGCTTTAATAATGAGAAGTATAAGAGAACAAGCTTTATTAACATTATTTGAGAGTTTATCATGGAACTGATAACACAGGTTCCAAAATATTTCTTTGCTTTTCCACTTGCAGACTATGGCCAAGATGTACTGTCCTAAAACACACATTATGGATAAATTCAACTGCCGGCAGTAGTGGCTAACATCCAATCATCGGCAGCTTACCTGCTATATTATTTCTACCACCTAACTAAGCATTACTAACTGGAACACATCCCTGGTATTGAAAAGTCCATATTTAACTGCTCCCTCTGAAGCTGTGACTCTGCTTGTTTTACCTGCACTCTGGCTGCTAGGATATAGTGGATTACAGGAAGAGAGGGGAAGAAAAGAAGAAGGAAGAAAGAAATCAGCCTTGGTATTTTCTTCCTTCCTCTGATATGCAGCTTTGGAACTAAAAGAACAGATAACATTATTTGTATTCCAGCAGCCAACACTGACCCTTTCTTATGACTTTCCAAGACCACAGCTACCACTCTGCCATGATAGAGAAGCAGAAGGTCCCCAGTCCATTGTCTTGGGGAGCCCAGGGTTCAGTGAGAATGACAGTGCAGTATTTTACAAATGCCTTAAGGCTTTTCCTTTACTCTGCTACACCTCCCACAGCTCTTTTCAGGTCTGCTTGCTTCTCAACGACCCTCAGCCACAGCTGGAGCTCTTCATGCAGCTAGCTTGAAAAGTAACACATCTGGGTGCAACCTCATCCTTTTTTCATGTCTTCCAAGAGGATTTTGCTTCTTCCCTTCACAGTGACATTTGCCTTTTTGCCTGCTTTTCCTCAGAATTACCTTTAGCTCTTTTCTAGGGACTAGAACTATTTCTAGACTAGAAATTCACCATGTTTGACTTACTGTTTCTCAGTTAACAGCCCACCTAGATTTAAGTAACATGTATCAATAGTATAGACTGCTGCTTACATACTCATCACTTAATATAAACAAGGTAGCTATAAACACCTGGATGACTAAACAAAAATTATCTTCAATAAAACAGTATACTCAGTTCTGTACTCAGTTCTGTACTTCATTTCTCCACATGGAGTACAGAAACTAACAGCTAGCAAGAGGAAACTCCAAACATCCTCTAGGAGAGGGATGTCGTCTTCTACTCTTCACCCCCTTACTTCCAAGACAACCTGGGCAGATCCAACTGCTCTGACTCCTTAGGCTCAGGGCTGCTGCATAGGTCACTGCATAGACAAAACATCACAAACAACAAACTGCTGTCTTGCTACTTTGGCTTTCCTATCATACTCCTGATCGGTGTTTGAGATAGAGGTAAGAAAACCAATCCCACATCCAGTGCTTACAATGGACAAGCACAAGGATATTCCAAAGCAGACTGTGTGTATATGTACCCTGTGGTAGATACCTATCCTTCCCTGTGCACCACTCCGATCATGTACCAGTTACAGCAAACTATGGTCAGTTTTTCCCATTTCTTGCATTAATATTTTGTCCTACTTTATGAAATAACTTTATGCTAAGTAGCATACACCTGAACACATTATATTAAAATATATTCTGTTTTTCTTATTATTTTTTTATAAAAACTTAGTAAGTGGAAAACTAAGAGCCACTATCGAGCATCTAAGGGCTGCTCAGAAAGTATCTTCTGAAAACATAAACAGACAAAAGCTCTTTCAACAAATCTTGCTTCAGAGAAAATTAAAATGTGCTAAAGACAAATAGCCCAGATACATCAAATATAATGTTATGTGAATTCAGTTTATGAATAATAAATAAACCAATTAATTTCTCAGAAAATAAAACTATCTGCTGTAACCCTTATGCATATGTTCTAACAGCGTGTTTTATTTAATTCCAAAGATGTAATTAAATGTGTCATTCATTTGTTCTCCATTATGGTATTTCAGTCAAACATAAACAGCTTTCAGGCTTCATTTGCAAAAAAGCTACTTTGAGCCAAGAATTTGCTAACTTCAGAGCAATAGCTTGAGAGGTCTTCACAGGCATTTAGCTGTTCTCCCATCTATTTATAAAGAAAATAAGACTAAACAGCTATATACATACACATGTGCAAGTAAGTATCAATTTATCATGGCATTAACATAGAATAAATTGACAGATTCCTTCCCCACACATCTATTGTGATAGATGATGCCCTCATGGCATGTTCCTCCTGTTCCTGGTAGTTTATAATATATTTAATTGTGCCTCCGGTTCAGCTATGCTCAGTGGTTTCATTTCATTTGTACAGGTGGAAAATGTGTGCTGCTGGCTGTTATGTAAAGGAGCTTGCTACTGTGAATGACTGAAATGGAGAAGAGACGGAGGGCATAATGAAATTGTGAGGGGAATTGGAGTACAGTATTTAATTCTTTAATAAAAAAGTCCAGAAATCTAGCCTATCAAGGAAAGTCCCTTTCATGTTACAAGTGATGTGGTTTGACTGTGGTGGAATTCAGCTCAGCCATCATCTGCCTGAAAAAGCCCATTTATAAACAGCGTGGCGATTGCAAAATGAATCCCGGGAAGCACTTTTTCAGAGAGGAGGCTATTGACAAGGCTGTACTGCAAAAAGAATGCACTGTGAACAGAATTATCTGTCACAAGATAACTCACTGCAAGGTCAAACATTGACCTTGTACTGATGAGGCAAAAGAGGCTGTCAGGAGGCAATAGAAGAGGACTTGTTTGAAGGTGGAATTGGGCCAGATCAGCTTCCTTTAGAAGACTGCAAGCAACTGTCATTGCTTTCTGAAAGGATCAGCCTCCAACACAGGACAGTTAGAACCTTTTGGGGTTTTCACCCTGATGTGCCAAAAGTCAGGATTTTCCCATCTCTCCCCTACCGCACTGTGTTCTCAAGACCTCAGAAAGCCTGCTCTGAATATTTTGCTCTTATAAAAAAGGCCTGCATCCCTTCTCACTCATACCAAGTATAAACCAATTAGAACAATATAAATATGAGGCACCAGAATAATTAAGGATCATCCATCAAGCATTCATAGCCCAAGATGAACTGGAAAAGGCCACCTTATTCCTCTTCACAGATTGCTAATCAGAATTGCCAGTTTCTTTAACAAGTTCATTTGAAGTCCTCCAACATCAACCTATTCTAGATTCTCCATACGTGGACAGGTGAAAAGTTTTGTATGCTGGCCTTCCCAAAGGCCTCTGCTGCTACAGTTTAGTACCTCACATGATTCCTGAGAGTCTATGAACCCACTAAAAAGATGCTCATTTCAGCTAGACATTCAGCCTCCAGCACAAAGGAACTCGCTGAGTCACTTAGCTCTGTCCACCTTCTTGAGATGAAAATCACACAGTGCCTAGGAACAAAGAAGTGTATTCAAACAGCTGTGGGCTTTTTCCATCAAGGCCCACAGCTGCTACACGTCTGTGTATCTAACTGCTATCCCATCTATAGCAGGACTTGAAAATTTTTAATCTTTTAGTGAGTTCTCAGTTATAAAATTAATGATACATTTGCAACACTAAAAATCAACTTCTAAAATTACTCTCTGCTTTGATTACAGCTTTCTTCCAACTGAGTAATAAAGGCAGCAATTTCTGGTTTTTAAGAAAAATTTGGGTTTGTTGATTAAATATTTACTACTGCTAAAGCAGTGCTTCTCTCTAAAAAGTGGCAGATTTTAAGATACAAAGATCTTCTCCTTTAATCTGTATCTATTTCTGTACGACTCACACAGTTTGCAGCTTTTGAGTTCTCCCGTTTAACCTAATTGCACATCATAAGTGAAATGCTTAGACAAAACACTGCATAAATATTGGCCAGGGAACAATCCTAAAACTTAGTCTCTGAATCTGAGAAAGTAAAATGCTGTCTGAGAAGAAACTGAACTCAATTTTCCCAGCCCAGGAAAAAAATAAAGAAAAACTGAAATAAGAACCTGTCCAAATAGTAAATATTCAACTGGTTGGATTCAGTTATTTCTGTTTGTGGGTTTGGCTTGGTTTGGGGGTTTTTATTGCAATATAATTTAATTTTTTAAATGAATTTGCTATGGTCTTTGTTTATACATTTGCTCACTAAATTTAACGTGGATGTCATTATACATCATAATTCTGTAATTACAAGTTTCAGTGGGGAGATGACATATAATCAGATGTAATTACGCTAATTATGTAAATGCAACACTATAAATAAAAATTTACAGAAAAACAACCAAGAAAAAAATAAAATCACAAGAAAAAAATTTGAAAAGATCCAAGGGGTAATAAACTCAACAATATTAAAAAAAAGCAAACTGATAAACAAAAATACTGTCTACTAATGTAAATATTTGTTCCTACCTCTCTTTGAAATTTCATGTTATTTAGCACATGTTTTATTTTACTTCATAAAATGCTCAAAAGAACAGGACTAGATCAGACATTTACCAAACCTCACATTAAAAGCATTTAGAATATGAATCCCATTCCTTCTCCAAAAGGAATCATTTTTAATAACCAAGCAGTAAAAATCCCTGGACTTATTCACCACTGATAGGTGAACCACCAACACATTTGTGCTTTAACCATTATACTTTCACCTCTTTTACTGCCCTGTGGATTGTCCAGCCAGACTCCTCTCTTTGCTATAATCATTTAGGTTCTGGACAACTGTGGAAGCCAATGTAGTTCTCTGGCTTCTGAGACCTTAAAGCTATTTTCTTGTAATTAGCAATAACACTTCTGAGATAAATCATACCAAAAAAATCTCACAAAATTAGAGGATATTAGGAGTTACTCCATTGTATTCAGATGGAATTAGGTCACACTTAGACATGAGAATCCGGTCTAGAAGTCACTGGAAGGTGCTGGCTCTGCAATTGCATCATTTTCTATTTTACCACTGTGATTACAAAATTGCACAAGAAATTTATGTTTGCTCTTTAATGTCTCTTTGGCAATGACTGCAAAGCACAAACAGTTTTTGTCTCTTCTTTCATGACTGACATTTTCAGTCATAAAGACAGGGTAGGGTGGAGAACTCAGTACTTAATTAGGCAAGCAAAGGGGGATATATTTTCAAGTGTTTCTTGTTTGAAATATGGGTTATTTATCAATTCCTAAACCTATGACTCCATTTACTCTATTCCTAACCTGCAGATCTTTAAAACTGAAAGAATGGGTTTTTAAAAGCTTATCCAATCACATTTTATGGGGGCTTAGGTAACAGTGAAAGTACCATTTGATTTAATGATTGAACTTTTGCAAGGTGAGATGAAGGATTTTCTCCTGCCTGCTTCTACAAGAGATGCCAAACACTCACCAGCAATCAGGAACCACAGGTGATCAGATGCTCAGTCTTCATGCAAATCATCTCAGTAGCAGCAGGGCTGCTCCCTGTATTCCTGCAAGTGACAGCCTTTTCTGGAGGATTCAGCCTATAACACTTGTGAATACTCTATTGTTAACATTAGTAAGAGTTTAAGACACCTGGATATTATTACATTCAGTATCATTTAAATAAACAAAAGCTGTATCCCATTAAAAAATGAATTATGCAAACATTTTATAACCATCCTTGGGGACTCTGAGTTAGAAGTCAAGGCCTATAGGAAACATTTTCTTCCAAGACCAAAATGTGCAAGTTATGATTTCATGGCAGCATGTGGGAGGCTGTTGGTAAAGTAGCAGATGCAAGTTAAAAATCCAATATGGGCTTGAGGAAAACAGCTATTATTTCCCATAGAATAATTTATCATATGCTCCTAGCCAGAATATCCACAGGGGTATTGCTCATTCACTAAGGAAATGGGAGCTATTTTCATACTACAGGCCCATACTACCCACATTATACAACGCAGGACCTGGGATGGGCTCTTGTTCAAGTTCATCCTGATGTCTTTGAAGACCCACAGACTTTTCATCTTTCAGGACAAAAAACCGATAATCACTCATGCTTTTTTGTTCTTATTACACTACACACAAAAGCAGCTTTACCAGCTCTCTTTATTGTTTAAGCACATTTCCTCAGGTGCTCTTTTGTACAATATATTGCCGAATTTGGGTTTCTGAAAATAAGATATGTTAAAAAGAGCCAATGTATTTGCCCCCAGGAAGAATTTACCTTTCCTTTTTCCCATGCACAAAGCTGGAGAAAAAGAAAAAAAAAAAAAAAAAAACACCAAACCACCCAAAAAAAAAAACCAAAAAATTAAAAAAAAAAAAGAAACCAACTGGAAGATCAAAACCTAACCACAATCATGAAGCCAGGTGATATTTTGGCCTGGTCTCAACTCAGGTTTAACAGAAATAAGAATAGTTGACCACTTAGTCATACCTGCAATAAATTTGCATGAACACTCTTAATTCAAAATTAAACCATAAATGATTCTAAGAGCCACAGCTTGCTCCAGTGTAGCTAGATACAGCTTTTAACAAGCCACAAGTTTCATCAAACTCATAAATATTTTGAATTTTAAAAAGGCTTGGGCAGTAAACTTGTGACTGTTGACCAGTTAAGTCAAAATCACAAAGATCATTGTGATTCTGTTATGCCAGAGTTGAAAAGGGTATCAGGCTGCTGAGTAAACAGTTTCCTTGTCCCTCCTACCTGCACACTTGTTTCCTGTACTTATTCTCAGTTTTATTTCTTCTTTCATCCCTGCATCCACACTTGAATCAGCCCACCCACTTTTCATCTGCCAAGCTATCATCCTTTACTCCTTAAAACATACAGCTACTTGGCAAAGACTCCCAACACTGTTCTGCAAAGATACTCTTATCCTTCCCTCTTTGAGCAGTGAGCCAATATCACGTAAGTATTTACAAATGCTGTAGTAGAAAGCTTAGAGGAGCAGCTCCAAATGGAATAAAAGTGTATCCATGCAAGAATGAATAATAAATGTGAACATGCAGTGTTGCCTAGAGTGCCATTGTTTTTTCCACCTATATTCCTCCTCAGAGAGCCAGTTCTAGCTGGGGATTTGTCATGTATATAATATGGAGCATGAAAAGACAGAAAATGAAATTGCATTTGAAAAAGGACAGAGATTTGGAAGCCAGGACAGATAGGTTGTGCACCTGATGCTGCACTCTACATTGGTATTGGTCTCTTGTGAAGATCAATTTAGCTTGGCATCAGCTTCTTAGGATACATTCACTTCAGCAGAAGATATCTGAGAAGGAAGAGGAAAATCCTCAGACTCTAACTCCTCAGAATTTTTAACATAGTTAAGGCTCAAAAGCAAAGGAATACATTGGAAGAAGAAAAAGCAGAGAGTTAATACCAGAGGGAAAAGAGCTTTGCTGAAGGTACCTTTACTACCATGATTTTTGAGAAACAGGAGAATGTAAGGTCCTTATTATCTGAAGAGTGATGGAATCATTTTGCAAATTTGAAACCCAAACTACTAGCCTCCAGTGAGACAGTAAACAGAAAATACAACAGACCTTCTCAAAAAGTGAAAGTAAGCATTTAAATATGGCCTCAATTTCAACAATCAAGGACCTAAATATATATATACACATATATAAAATCACTAGCTTTAGTATATTATTAAACTCTAATAAGACTATTCTGTATACCATTTCCCTCCAAGTTTTCTTCAATAAAACAGGATAAAGAAACACAGACTATTTGAAAAATAGACAACAAAACACTTGTGTCCTCTTGCTACAGATCTCATTCTTAATTAAAAAAAAAAATTAAATCATGATATAAAACATCAGAATACCTTGCCCATACAAAGATAGTTCATATGGTATATCGTTGTGAGAAACAGGAGTAAAAATGAAGCAAGCAATGGCAAATGATTGCATTTAGTTAACAAGTCCAGTAGTTTCATTAGTTTCTTCTCTGATTTTGCATCTCACCGTATCTGCTATTTATAAAGTCTCCGTGGCAAGCCATCCCTCTTTAAAAGAAATACCAAACACGAATAGCGCTGTATAAGCAATAGTTCAGCAACAAGTCTAAAATTTTGCTAAGTACCAGAGCAATTAATCTTGAGTTCTCCATGGTTAGGAATTCATAAGTCTCCTGTTAAAACTGCCATCCAAAATGTGCTAACCCTACTGAAACTCACCTTCCACAGGCCATCCAATGAAGTCAATTAGCACAATCACGGACAACTCCAAATACCAAAATTACCTTTTACAAGTGTTCATTCTTACAAAGAGTCATTTTTTAAGAAGCCTTGGTCTTCTGGATCTCTCAAATAACGGAGAGTCAGCTCTGCAGCTGACTTCAAGAAAGTCACAGATAGATAAAAGAAACTGAGAAGATCCTACACATTCAATCGTAGGTGACAATATTTCCATATATTCTCCTGGCAATATAGAGGGCATCTTTGATTAAATTTAGCTCTATGTCTGAAGAAGTTCCTTTAATTTGGCAAATAAGGAACTAGCTCATGGCATGTCCCATTCACACTGTACAAGACACTCAGGGCTTTTCTCTCTCCCCTCACGTTGTTCAGTTTAAATTAATGATTTAAAAGTAATTAAATTCAATAAACCATGACAGATTAAATAAAAACTAATAAAAGTAAACAAATTACTGCTTTCACACACATCTATTGTTTTGGGCAACAGAACAAAAGGAACTAGATGACAAGAGTAAACAAAAGTGAATAAAGTAAGAGGAAAAAAACCCCTTAGCGGTTGAGACACATTACAACTGACTAAGATTAACTTTTCTGTCTGGTCCGCTGCAAAATACACTCTGTATCAGCTAACAAGACAATCTAATGAGACCTATCAGGGGACTGTTATAACAAGATTAGGAGGACCAGTAGGAAGGCTGTTTCTGCACAATCAAGAAAACGATTTGAATTTAATTAATAGCATTTATCTCAATGGTCCATTCCTAAAGAAGGGATTGATAAGGGCTACCAGCCTCTTCAAACAATTGGTCATTTGACCTTACAGATAGTTTTAAAAGAATAAATCTGGGATAACCCTTTGTTAATTACTGTGAGGATATATTAGAACTAGAATTTGGTTGGCACTAACCCCCATCTGTTCTCCTCCCAAATAATCCTTACTCAGGACAAAACACATGCATACAGTCAATGTGCTCATGTGTATAGCTCAAGTCATAAACACAATGGACCAAAGACTTCAGGGTTTCTCCTGAATTTGAGCCGTAATGATCACAGCATGCTCATGGAGCAATGCCGAAAAGTGGCACCCCCATTTGTACAATGGGTTCAATGAGGCATGGGGATTAACTGCTAAAGCCTGAAGATGGGTGCCTTACAGTAGTAAAAATATTTTTGTGGTAATAAGATTAGGAGAATCCTAGGAGAAGTAAATGCCACAGAAGGATTAGTTTCGGTACTGGAATTAAATGTCACAAGTTTCTGCCTCCAGACCTGCATTTAAATAATACTTCTAGTAATTCTTTACTATTATTTTTCTTATTGCACCCTGAAAGACACTGGCAAGTTCTTTAAAAATTACTTCACATGAAAGTACAGAATGAGAAATGTTGAAATATTTACAGAGCAAGTACCTACACATTTCTGAAGAGTCCCTGAACTTGAGCAATTTAAAACAAGCACCATTCTGTACAGCTGACTGATCTAAAAGTAAGAGAGACTATTGTACTCACCTCTAGCTACAAGTACAATAAAAGTACAGTGCTCTTTCATTCATATTTGTTCAGAATAACTGAACAAGCCTGCTCCAGTGCCAACCTCAGGCTCTGTAAGAATCTGAGGGCAGTCATCACCCAGGCAAAAAACATCTTGCTTCCCCTCCCACCTGACCTTGGGCAAAAATAACAATCAATCTGCCATGTACTCCAAAACCAAAATGACGAATACAAAATCCTCCTGTTGCTTATCTCTGCTGAAACTTTCAGGTATTGTCACTTCCACTGTTATCTTATTTGTTAAGTTACTTAAAATCATTGTAACTAAGAGCTGATTGGCATATAAAGCCTTCTGCTAATACTGAAGCCTCTAAGCCTACTCACTACATAGACAAAACCTACATAATTCTTGCTGTCTCTTAACATTCACTATTAACATTGTTCTCTCTAACTTTAGACTTCTGTAATATGGCTGACATGCTCAGTGCAAGGCTTATGGCTATAACAGATCTTTTTCAGGTAACAACTTCCTACAAGATCATTCCCTCACATTCTCACATTACTCCATGTGCCTTCCAAGGGTTCTGATTCACTTCAAATTCTTTCACAAAAGTCACTACAAGGGGCTGCTCAGTAGTAGCAGCACTTTGTATGAACTGCCAGACATACCTCCCTATCACACAAAATCATGCTTCAGATATTCTTGGACTAAGCAGTCAAGTAAGATTTTTAGTAAATTGTTCCTGAAAGCTTTCTTTAATTAAATGGAAAACTAAAGAAGACCTGATAGAAGCCTTGATTCCTTGGGCTGACAGCAATAGCTGACCACTCCAGGTAATTACATCTTACATCTGACTGAGGCCATACAGACAAAATTGTCCAATTCTTATTTAGACAAAGGAATTTTGCCACTTGGAACTGGGCCCTACTGCAAACATGAACTCAAGGCTAACAACCCACTTCTTATACCCACCATTGTGCTATTCCCTCCACACAGTTTAATAGCAGTTAAAAGATGCTCAGCCTCACGGCTCTGTGGTCATGAAAGGCACCAGGAGCATGAGGAAGCATGAACCAGCTCTCCAGCTGGCAGTTGTTGTTTCTACTGGGCTGCACACCATTAGCATTCTGAACAGATCCTCCCCCAGTTCTTTCTAACATGCTATATTGATCAGTGGAGGCTTGTACTCACTGGAGACCTGATTTTACTGTCTTTAATTAATTAATTTCTCTTAGCTCCAACTAAGTAGCTTGACACCTTTTTATTACATGAAGTAAATCTTTTGCAGGCTTAATCCTACATAGTTTTGATAATTAAAAATGTGCTGTTCCAAAGAACTTTGAGTTCATTTAAAGGGATTCTTTTCACTCCCACGTCAGTGAACATTGGAAATCCTATCAGTTTTTTTTTTCTCGTTTTCAGACTCTCCAGAGCATAAAAAAAGTAGTCTTGAATAAACCGAGCATTTAATTTAATGGAATTCAAGCTTCTGAAGTATGGATTCTGAAAACTGATTTAGTCTATAAAAAAAAATACTTTAAATGCGTACCTTCTACAAGACTTGGCACTGTACTGCGGCAGACATGAAAACTCCTATTGTAACTGAACAATCAGATGCCAGGAAAATACTGTCTGCTTTTCATTACAGCACCTAGCATTGTCACAGGGAGCCCTTCCCCCCATTTTATGACAGTGCTTGATAGTTCTTCTGTAATCCAGATACCACTCCATTTGGAAATGGACAGTGCTGATGAAAAGCTATCAGAAGCATAGCAGCAATTAAAACTGTATGGGTCACTTACATGCATCTCATAATGATTCAGTATCTATAAAAGCTAAAATAAACCTCACAATAATTTATTTTTAGATTCAAAAAAAAAGTTTAAAGAAAAGGGGAAAGGAATAAATGTTTTAAACTTTCACAGTAAATATCACATCAGAAAACATAAACATGTTTTGCACATATGCAATGCTCATTTCCGGAACTGTTACATTGTATAATGCATTCAATTCACAAACAAACAGACAGTACTTGGTTGTCCTGGATTTTTACTGCAATCAAAGCCAATATGATGTACTTACATGTAAAAAACAAACACGGACATTTTCATGCTTTATTATCAATAGAAGCATGATTGCATTTAGAGGCTTGGCATCTGATAGGAATAAAACAGGAAAGAGAAACTCAAATAGTGTAATTGTGAGCAATTGGAACACACTGCACCTGTCACACTTGTTAACCAGAAGAGTACAAAAATTCTTTTACATCTTTCCTGAACATACCACACTACCTGGATTCTCCTTTTATGGTGACCTAATTAACCCTTCAGTTCCATGCTTTCATCACTTGAGTAAATTATGTTGCAAATTTTATCTTGCAAAACACTGTTCTGCTCTTTTTGATTTATGAGAAATAGATTTTCCTATTATAATTTTGCAAGTCTTCAGGAAAGAATTCCCACCTAAGTTTGCACATGCAGGGTTAAGAACCTTCCTCACCTACTGCGTCAACAGACTGCAACCAGAAGCTGGCACATATTTCCAACTAAGTTTAGAAGAAACTCACGTGATATGTACACTTTACTTTCAAGAAATGCTTGTCTTCTTCAAATCGTTCAACATACTCCACCAAAGACAGTAGTTTTGACTATTTAGTAGAATTTGTGGCTTCTTGCTGATGTGGCAATGCACACTGTTGACCTTTCTGAAGGTAAGCTAACCTTCCATAACTTTTCAGAAAACAACAAAAAGAAAGTTCACTGAAAAGGAAACATCCACCTCCTAACACAGGTTCAGTTATCCAAGGCTTTACCTGGAACATAATTCCTACTGTGACAGTAGAAGTAGAGAGACAGAGACTGCAGGATCAGTAAGTGGGAGCAGCAGAAACATTTCTCACTTCCCTCTGAGAAATTCAGAGAACACCAGAAGCATCACTAGGCTTATGACTGATGTGAACAATTTATAAGCCAAATTTGATTTTCCAGTTTTAAAGATTTCTTCTGTTCATGGAAGATGATTACAGGTACTTATATCAAGTTTTCAGGACAGTGATGCCAGCAGTACAAGTAGAATTACAAAAAGAAAACTAAGAACTGCTGCTTTTTAGAAAAAAGAAAGTACAGACAGCGTATTACAAGAAGAGTCTGGTGAACAATTATAAAGGTACACAAAAGGAACTGGCAACAGAATGGGAAATTCTGTTTATTCAATTACATGTTAACTATAACTTCCTTTATTAAAGCTTAACAAAAAACCTAAATGTAAATATTTTGTATTAAATATTGGAGAAGAAAGAAAGTAATTGTGCCATTAAAACTGCGCAGAAATCTGAACTTAACAGAAATCTGGTTCTCTTGCAAACTCCTCTGCACCTCTGTATTTAAACGGACCACCCAAACAGAGAGAAGCACATTTTCATCACTCCTTTCGAGTACAAACTTGCAATACATTAATTTTAACTTCAAATCGTCTTCAAAGTTTATTCTAAGAACATTTACATATTTTTTTCATAGAACTTGAGAAAGAAGACCATCATATTACTTAAAATAAAACAGAAGCACAAACACAATAGTTATTCAACACACAAGAACACATCACCAGCAAAACAGGAAACTCCCATCTCACATCACTATCTGCCTACAACTACATCAACCATGTAGCAATTCAGAACACACAAAAAGAACATCTATTTCACAAGCTTGTTTTACCCTGATTTTTTTTTTTCACAATTTTAAACATTCATTCCAATTCAGAAGTTATGCAGCATCAGCAAATATTTTAAGAGAAGCAAATCTATTCTCATGGATGAATACTGCACAAGCAAGAAGAGACTAGGCTTTTCATATCCAAGGCCCGAGTAAGTCATTGGTACATAGCGTTTACAAGGCTTTGATATTTACAAAATGTAATTATCTTTAAGGGTGGAGATGACTGAAAACCTGAATTTTGAAATATGCTCATGTCTCTCATTGTGGCAAGGATGATGGCTGTAGCTGTCTTATTTAGTACTCTGTTGGGCAGGATATGGTTTTCTAAAGTGACTGAGGAAGAGAGATCAAAACAAATTTGTGATCCAAGTCTCTGTGACCTTTCTTAGACAGCCAAGGTGCAGTTACCATCTTTTTAAGCTTAACGATGAAGCAATTCAGGATCTGTATTACGAAAATTCCAGAAATATCATTCTGAATAGCTAGTTTCACACTAGGAGAAAAGGAATCAATTATTGCTTTTGACTAAAGTAGATGGCACAGGCTGTAGGAGTGGCTTTTTAAGTAACATACACCATTTCCCACATAGGATTTAATCATTTAGACTGGAAAAAAAAAAAAAAAAAAGATTACAAGTCCTGGAATATCCCATGCACATTTATCGTACTACTGGTGCCACAGAAGGGAGGGCCATTCAGTCAAGACAGACTAGTCATAAAACAGTTTTAGATTTTGTCTAAACCCTGCTGACCAGGAAAATGTGAACAGCTGACAAGTAAACATGGTTCCAGTGTACAGCTATACTTCACCAGCTCCTTCAATGATAACTCTGATTTGTGAATATTTATTTCAGCCAATATTTATTTCGGCCATTTCCCTTCATTTTAAAACGAAGTACAGTTCTTACCAAACTAATATTAAAATCAATAGGAAAAACCACATGTAGATGCAACTAGTTTTCATAGTGGATATGGTTTCTTGATCAATAGAAAAAAAAATAAAAAGAAAAAATAGAAATCTTAAATAAGAACTGGCTGAATGGCAGAGTTCAGAGGGTCATGATCAACAGAGTAGAATCCAGTTGAAGGCCTGTAGTCAATAGTGTATACCAGGGATCAATACTGGGTCCAGTCTTTTTCAACTTGTTTATCAATGACCTGGATAAAGGGATAGAATGTACCCTTAGGAAGTCTGCTGACGGTACAAAGCTGGGAGGAGCGGCTGACACACTCTAGTGAGGCCAAATCCAGAGTACTGTGTCCAGTGCTGGGCTTCTCAGTACAAGAAAGACAAGGAGCTACTGCAGAGGGTCCAGCAGAGGGCCAGAAGGATGATCAGGGGTCTGGAGCATCTCTCTTACAAGGAGAGACTGTGGGAGCTGGGCCTGTTTAGTCTAGAGGAAAGGAGACTGAGAGGATCTCATTCATGCATATAAATATCTCAAAGGTGGGTGCCAAGAGGGTGGTGCCAGACTCTTTTCAGTGGTGCCAAGCAATGGCCATAAACTGAAACACAGAAATTTTCACTTCAACATGAGGAAGAGCTTCTTTACGCTGAGGGTGGCAGAGCACTGAACAGGCTGCCCAGGAAGGTTGTGGAGTCTCCCTCTCTGGAGACATTCAAAACCCACCTGGACATGTTCCTGTGTAAACCGCTCTAGCTGGCCCTGCTTTGGTAAGGGGTTTGGAGTAGAGGATCTCCAGAGATCCCTTCCAACCCTAACAGCTCTGTAATTCTATGAAATAATTCAAATTACTCTTACTATGTCCTGTTCCTTCCTTACTTTTCTAATCCAATCATGTAGTAATATTTTAACTTTCCAGGTCAAATTAATGTGACTTATGCAAGTTTCCAACACTGGAAAACAATATAGAAATAAATTCCTCAAAACATCATTGTGATTTTTGTGCTACTCTTGTAGCCTACTGTCCCATTAATCAATATCTACTACAGATCAAATTCAGCAAGTACAGGTATACAAGATGATAGAAAATGAAAACCTTAAATAAACAAATTTACTTACATATTTAATCTACGGGATCGTATACAACATACAAGAAATACACACAAACAGAGCATTCAGGGAAGTATTTTGCCACTGTGCGTGGTAATACAATCATGCTTCTATGAAGTTGGAAAGAACAGTGAAACTTGTTTCTTATTTATCCAATTCACTTATTTCAATTTATTCCCCTCTTCCAATTCATTCCAATATGGAATATATATTCCATAATTCCAATTATCTTAGCTTTCTTAACACTGACTGACTTTGACCTACAAAGTAACTAGCATATTACAATGCACTGAGACTTACAACACATTTGTTAATAGTGTAACAGTCACCATGCAGGTAGTTATCATTTGTGCTAAGCAACTGATCTGCAATTAAAAGATTATTCAAGCAATTTCACTTCCAACAACATAAGCTGCAGGGTGCTAAGTCATGAACCTTTATTCTTCTTATGCCATAAGTCCAGTAAGAATAGTTACTAGACTAGATTTCAAGCTCTCCTGGCTAATAGTAACAAGTGACATGTTGATCCAGCCAGGATCTTTGTTGTCCAAAAACCAGTCTGGAGGAAACTTCAGTGAAGTACCCATCCACATGCCTCTTTTAAGCACTTGTGTCAACAGGACCATGTGTGCAGGGTTACCTTTCCGTAGCCCATCACCAGTACAAGGTGAGGGATGTGAAGGGCTCAAACTGACTGAAGGTTGAAGGGGTATATCTTCCTTCTCAATGTTAGACCAGTGCAGAACACAGTTTGATGATACAGCTAAGTGCTGTGGATATAAGGTAGTAAACAATGCACAAACACTATGCAAACTACAGCATGACTAATGTCCAGTTTCATCAAACTTTAACAGCATTCTCCTATCTCCTGAAAAACAGCATTTACTGTTCTATATGTGCTCATGTTTTACTGAATGAACCAAGCAACCAGCAATAAGTATTTACATGAAAACAGCATTCAAAGCAGAAGGTAGTAACAGACTTTGGAATGCAGAATTGCCTACTATCTTAGTATTTAAAATAGGCAACATCAGTAAGAAACTCAGAGAGTAACTAATCCTGAAAAGTTGCCCTACAGTATAACCAGCCTCTAGCAGAAGGGAATCACTGAAGTGGTCTTTGCATGTGTAGGAGCACATGCTTGCTGTCTTATAGAGCCTCTGCAAACGAAGCTTTGTTAAATGACATGACTACAGGGAAAAGACATAAGGGGTTAATTATAGTCAAGGGCAGATGAAATATTTTGCTCTCCAGGATTTTAACATGAAACTAATAGTGCAAGTAAAACTGTCTCCAGCCTGTTAATGGCATACTACAATATCATTTATATTAGTTTTCCCTTAGGTATAATAAGCCTTGTACTATATGGGGGCTGTTAACAAGGGAATTCAGTAGAACTTAGAGGCTTATAATTCCTCTTTTATAAAGGTAATCACAGTACAGCTAAGTCATAAAGCTTTACCTTACATTCATGTGAGATCTTCCATCAGGCTTACTTCTGTGAATGGTATAAAAGAAAAAAATTTAAATATTCTCCAGATACTGCATTCTGAAAAATGATCTGGAAATATCTAAATAGTGCCAGACAAAACAGTTTGGCCTATGGCAAACCTAAAAAGAGTAATACCACCAATTTTCAAGAATCAGAACAGTGCCAACAACTCTCATTCCTTATCTGGCTGCATCCTTCAATTGTGACACAGACTTTTTACCAATGCAAATAATTCAAGGAAGATGTCAAATATTTCACACAAAGATTGCAAAACGGGAAAGATCCCAGGACTTTGTTTCCCAGTTTAAAAGTCACTACCCCCTACAATTTTGAAGAAAAGACAAACTCTTCAATAAATACCACTTACCTTCAATGAGAACATGTAAAGTCTGAACACCGCAAATGGTTCCAGTGTGGAGGAAACACTGCAAAATTACTCCTTTGGACCCACACATACTCATAACACTAAACATAAGAGTATTGTTTCAGCAGTCTAACAGCATGCAAGCAAGTTATTAATGAATCTCATCACCAAATCCATATTACATCTCCCAGTAGTATCCTAGATAAGATAAAAAACTCACTTCCTAAAGTAAGAAAATCTATATCAAGCCAATCAGCATGGAAGAACAAAATTAGAAAAACATTACTTCCATGTCAGTTTTAAGCTTTAGGTTACATATGGCTTTGAGGATCAGGTCAAATGTTCATTAGGACCTCTATAGACTTTGTTGGTATGTCTCCAGATACAGCTAATGTCACCTACGCAACGTGTATCAGTGAAATAGCCAGACTACAAGTTTTCCTGCAACATTAAGTATATATAAAATTATAAAAATTGTAACTTTCTTTCATTCTTTAGAATTTGGTTCAAAGCCAGCACATATTGAATTTCACCTCTTCTCTCACTGAGACTCAGCCTTCCGGCGACAAGGTAACACAGTTTATGCACCACCCAAAAAGACATACATTATTTCTTCTTTTTTTTCTGCCACGAAGCAATTCTGTTTTCTTACAGCAATACACCTGCAAGCTGTTCTTTCAATAGGTCATATATTTTTGTTGCCCAGTAAGACCACTATTTGCAAAGGAGCTTCTTCTCCACCAACCATGGCTACAACAGAGCAGTTGGGATAAAATGACATCATAGAGACATTATGTTCCACTAGACGAGAACTAGGCCTCTGCCACATTATCATACTATAAAGTACCTGCCTTCATAACAGATACACAGAGTAACATATAGAACCAGACAAGGCTACCACACAATTCTATTTCCATGGCAGAAGAGAATTTTCACCTTTATCTCTTCCTCCTTTTTAATGCTGACCTACAGCAGTAAAGCACAGTGACATACAGAACCACAAATGTGCATGTAGAAAACTGTCCTGTAAAACATCCTTGTAGCTGGATAACACATCCAAGATAAGTTCAACACTCCAGTTTCCAAGTGTCTATTAGTATTTAAAGAAATCACAGTATCATGAGTACGTCATAAAATAAGATCATAAATATTAACACCATATGATACGTTTTACAGCCAAAACTGTTTAAATGTCTATCATAAAGCTGAAGACATTTATCTACTTGGAATTTCAATATCCTGCCTACTCCGAGCAACAGATGTAAGATGGTTTTGTGCAAAGAATTAGGACTGCAACTTTACAAAAAAAGCCTTCTATAAGAACAGAGAAAAGCTCCAAGATTAATCACTGAACTTCATTTTAATATCCGCTTTATGTTACTCAAGCCAAGAGTTAATTGATAATTTAAAAGGTTCTGAGTAATATATATTCAAGTTTGGTCATATTCACATCTTCAATTTAATAAAAATATACTAAATTATCTAATGTAAGCATAATTTTGTTCCATTAAGCAATCTGCACTGAAAGTAATTCCGGGATTATAAATCTAATGAGAACAAAATAGGTCTTACTCTATCTAAGCTAAAAGGTGCAGTAAAATGGTTCTGAATCTTAGACGTAGAGACAATCTGCCATTAAGAAACCATGATATCTCTTCCTTGTAAATAATGGAAAATTGAGGCCTGGCTTTTTCTTTTTGGCTTGTTTAACGTCATATTAAGTACCAGGCAATGTGAATACATGAACTGAACAGATAGCTTTATATCTTCTTCACCAAATACATGTTTTCAACTGAATTTATAAATCACAAAGAGTGACTATTCAGAAATAAGATCAGTTTTAAGTTGGCTTCACATCCACAGAGACATATAGAGAGGGTATAGTCTCAGTGAAGACCCTTCATTCCTTACTGGCTTACAAAATCCAGCTTCAAAAGTGGACTGACTGCATTTGTTACATGTATAGATAGATATTAAAAGAAAGACTACACTTTTGGATACCAGGCAAAAAATAAGTACTCAAAGTGAGAAAGAACAAGACCAATATTATTATAATAGAACCAAAGTGTAAACACCCAATTCTATCATAGAATCACAGAATAGGTAGGGCTGGAAAGGACCTTTAAGATCATCTAGTTCCAAACCTTCCCTGCCATGGGCAGGGACACCTCACACTAAACCATGCCACCCAAGGCCTCATCCAACCTGGCCTTTAACACCACCAGGGATGGAGCATTCACAACCTCCCTGGGCAACCCATTCCAGTGCCTCACCACCCTTACAGTAAAGAATTTCTTCCTTATATCCAATCTAAACTTCCCCTGTTTAAGTTTGAACCCTTTACCCCTTGTCCTATCACTACAGTCCCTGATGAAGAGTCCCTCCCCAGCATCCTTATAGGCCCCCTTCAGATACTGGAAGGCTGCTATGAGGTCTCCACAGAGTCTTCTTTTCTCCAGGCTGAACAGGCCCAACTTTCTCAGCCTATCTTCATACGGGAGGTGCTCCAGTCCCCTGATCATCCTCGTGGCCCTTCTCTGGACTTGTTACGACAGTTCCATGTCCTTTTTATGTTGAGGACACCAGAAGTTGAGGACACCAGAACTGCACACAATACTCCAAGTGAGGTCTCATGAGAGCAGATATTAGGCTGAAATTTCATCAGTCTATCATTAAATAAAATCTAGAAAGAGCTAGTCGCATACAAATGAAGCCTAAGTCTCAGTACAAAGTGAGCTCTGTTGCTCACAGAAGTAATCCATTTGAAGAGAATAAATTTTTTTATCCAATTTATAAGAATACAGTATTACCTGTCTTATTTCATGACAAGGAAAAGCAGGTATTCTCAGTGCATCGCATTAGAACAAAAGATGCACTATTTTTTAACATAACTAGAAGAAACACAAAGAGATAACTATTCTTTTATT
This sequence comes from Psittacula echo, assembly GCF_963264785.1. NCBI lineage: Eukaryota > Metazoa > Chordata > Aves > Psittaciformes > Psittacidae > Psittacula > Psittacula echo. The sequence goes on from NC_137743.1 coordinate 52,125,609, forward strand.
TATTTTTATCCCTGTGAAGACAGTAGAAAACAAGTTCAGCATCCTTCAAATTAAATACCAAAACATTGCAAATGCTACTGTGCTGCTGCCGAGGACAGTCAACTTTCTAATGATAACCACAGCTGATTATTTTCTATCTACTTATGTAGAAGGCTTCACATTTACTTCAACTATCAGTAGTATTGGTATCCCAAAACACAATGAATAAGCCCATTGCCTTTATAAAACAACATATCACTCTGTGACAGACAGCTGGTATCTTTTAATTTTTCCTATATTGGGAGGGCAGATTCTGAACAAATATAAGTGCAGTTGATTTTGTTAACACACTCCACATCCCCTTCCCTCCTCTGCTTTCACTCTGAACCCTCTCTAAAGATCTCAGTCAATACATTAAAAAAAAAATTGGCAGTATTCCACTTCCCAGCAGTTTGCCTCTGAAAAGATCAGTGAACACACAAAATTTGCAGAGAACAAAACACCATAGAAATCAGCAAGAATTTCTAAATACAAACAGCAAATGCCATTAAAACAGACTGTTATGAGTCTGGAGTTCCTATTCCCTCTGGATTTCTCGAAGTTTCATTTATTTAGTCTCCTTAATAACAGTTCGAAAATTCTTCAAGCATACAGATTCCAAGTGGTATAAAAACCTGGATTAGAAATCACTGGGTTAAAATCTTTGGAGCACTTTACTACAGCTGGAAGCCTGCAATTTGCTCAAAGTCTAACCAACCTGCTTCCTAATTAGAAAGCAACCCAAATGAGACAGTGCTTTCTTCTCACCTGCAGTAGTCTAAGATTAAATGGTAAGTTCTTTTTTTGATTAAAAAAAATAAAAAAACACCCAAAACCAAACCTTTACCTGTATTTGTAACTCAGTACCAGTATTGCTGCATAAATTACAAGATGACCGTATCAACTAATTCTGCTCTATCCCTTCCAAATTCAAATTCCCTTCCAAAATTAAAATACTCTGAAATGAGAGAAAAAAACAACTGCTCTTCAGTAAAAACTTGAAAATATGGCTTAACTTTTAATATGGCTAATTCCTTTATGGAGAGACAGCTTGGCAATCATTGGAAATCACTAAAGTTTGAGAAAACACTGACATTTTCCAACCAAAGCTGCACATCAACAATAGGTATGACTAACCTATTGAGACAAAGGGGGGGGGCATAAAATCACAAAATGGAATATATAAACCTTTAGAATTAGTTTTAAGTAATGTTAAGTTTGATGGCTTTGTAACAGTAGCAGTGGAAAATTACTGAGGGGCATGATACATAGAGAAAAAAAATAGAGTACAGCTAGAGAACATACTGAGAATTCTTGTACAAGATAAATCATTATAGTTGACATAGTTTTAAGAAAAATAGTCCAGAATAACAGGACATAGGGATAAGGAGTATTCAGGAATGGCAGGTGTCCAGGATGGGCTACAGTTAAACTAACTGTTAAGTAGGAGGATAGGAGGATTATTATGTCTCTGGTGCTAACAAACCAACTAAGCTGGTATGAGCATCTACTGCACATGCTTCAAAGGCAACCAGAAGTGATGAAGATTGTTGGAAGAAGTAAACGACCCTCAGAGACCACCACCACAATTTTGCACGCATGCAGGGAACTTTCTGGAAAATGATGTAATCCATATGTAGCCTCGTGAATATGTATGTATGCCAAGGGACTATATAAGGACGGCTTTTGTAGCAATACAGAGACACACATTAGGAGCAGCTATCCTCCGTGTTTCCCGGCACCGCAATAAAGAATACCTGCTTGTCAACTTGAAAATTTTGTTGGCAAGTTTGTTCCTGGAGTTTTCTCCAAATCACCATCTGGTGTAGTTATTTGAGTTGGGTCAACAGAACTTATCCTGTGGTACAGCTACTGTAGGACTCTTAAAAAAAAAAAAAACCAAAAAAACACAAAAACACAAAAACAAAACACAAGTCTCTAGCTCTCAGAACTGATAAAATAAGGAAGATTCAATTTTCTACCAAAACATTTGTCCTCAAGCAGATTGATGTGTAGTGGGAGCTCCCTTCCAATTCATGGGAAGATAAACTTCTTCAAAGAGCGAAGAAACAGATTCTTATCCCTTGTCCTGTTGCAATTCTTGGTTTGTGCTCTCCAGGGCACTGGCCAAAACAACATTATTTTTCTGCATTCTTTTTTTTTTTTTGGAAAGTTTACAGAAAAGGGCATGGGATGAAAAAATACTTGGATGAAGGAAAATCTAACACTACCTGCACACCAGCTATGTGCATTCCTGGAAGCTGTATACTGGCATGCAAAGGAAGATGAGAGTGCTCTTCTCAATCGTAATTTTGGATACTGATAATAGGTGTTATTTCAGTCATGACAGGTAAAAAGATTCAAGGACACTAACATCACTCAAACAGTTACAGACAAATGGTAGCCTCCTATCAATAAATGCAGTCAACTCTAAGCAAGTAGTGAAATAAAGGAGTGTTTTAGTTCCCCTTGGCCCTCCCACTGCAATTAATCTGGACTACCTAAGCTCCAGTGAAACTAATTAATAGTTATTAAGGAACATGGTTAATGACATTGTGGGCATGCATTGACACAGGCACCGCATTTGTAGCTTTGCCAGAAATAATACATTTTTACGAGAGATAATTTGCTGACTAGATTTCTCACAATGTGTTCTCTCCCTGAAGGGAATATTAGAATGCCAGCCATCTGCATGTGCCGGAATATGCTGAGATAGTTCATTTACCTGCGATTGTTTACCAGTTACAGCTTTTAGAAATAGAGCTGAAGCCAGGTTTAAGAAAAAGAAATTTAAAAATTAAAAAAATAAAAACAAAAAAACTCTACAGGACCAAAACACTGGGGGGGGGGAATAAAGCTCCTTTGAAATAGAATCATAGAATCATACAATCATAGAATAGTTAGGGTTGGAAAGGACTTTCATTCAACAGTATTTCATTTTAATTTAGGGGATTTTTAGAGCCAAATTTGGGATATAAAGTTGACAAAAGGTATAGAAACTTCTCAAGCATGATTTATATAAACAGGGTTCATCCCTGAACTACATCATTTCTAAAAGAAAAAAGTCAAAATATTTTATGGGAAGACACTGCAAGAAATGTTGCAATACCTTTTTAATTCCATTTCTTTCTCTGAAAAAAATATTGCATTTTACCCTAAATTTGTCTATTTTCTCCTTCCCCAAAATATCTCCAGGTTTTGGCAAATACAAAATCTACCAAGATCTAATTAAAAGTTCACATGAATAGCACAAGCTGGTTTTCGACAGCCACATACTTTGACACTACCCAGAAATTTTATGCATTTCTGTATTTCTTATCATAACAATGGAAGAAAATTAAATTGAAAAGCCAAGTTCAGGACTTTGGATCTTCTGTACACCCTTAAAAAAAAAAACCAAAAAACCAACAAATACAGTCATTTAAAGCCCATATTTGAAAAAGATATATTGTCAGAAGCTATCACTCTATTTTGTTCCTGAGTCCTAAATCTTGACCCTCTTATGAAAACCCAAAGGAGGGACCCAATAGAACGGCATGGGTTAAAGTAGATGTCTATTTTATTATCCTTCTTACTACTTGTGCCATGAAAGTTTTTTTAATGTTATTTCAGAAATCGTAAATTTCAGTTAAATTGTAAAAAAAGTGTAGGGATCAGTTCCTATTAAGAGTATTGAAAAAGGAAATTTTCATTATGTGCACCCTATCTTTTGCCTTCATCAAAAATCATAAGAATAAATTCTTTTTGCTAGAAAGACTAGAAACAGAAGACACTACAAACTTAAAAACAAACAAGAAAGTCATACAAAGAAGCACGCTCAAGGAGAGTATGATATAGATCATAATCCTCCTGATACCTACTGTGTCACACCAAACTCACACAGTTTAGCAACAGGAATTATTCTATGGAAATGCGGGACAAATTTTTCCTTCTCACGCAGAAAACTAGGGGGAATCAGACCAGAAGAAGAAGAACAGGCTCTCCCAATGACTCCAATTTCCCACAGATCTTTTTTATCTACCAGATACTATAAGCTGTTCCCTGCAGAAACAACACATCTTCAGAACACTGGAAAGCACAGTACAAATTTCACATATCTTAGTGCAGCTACATGACAATGACTGAATAGGTCTGGATTTGTTATTTTCCAGACCTTGAACACAATCCTCATTTAATGGCAACAAACACTGGCTCCAGACCCTCTACCAAACTGAGAACATCAGTCTGCAGATGCACAAATCCTTTAAACTTGCACTTTGACTAACAAGACTCCAAATCAGCTGTGTTGAAGCCACTGGAATAAATATGGCTGGGAACTTGTTTCACACATAAGAGTACCTTTGGGTTAGGGAAGTTGAACCACAGTCTAGTGTGAATGTCCAAATTTCATAGTTAATTCATTAACAAGCAACTACCAAGTACACAGTTAAGAAGAGAATATTTATGCCTACTTTGGTCTCCCATCTAAGGAAACTTATCCTTAGATGACTGTGCAGGCAAACAGAGGGAACAAAAAGTGAAGCTAAAGCTTTTCTTCTTCCCCTACCAGCATAAATAGAAGTTTCCTTTCACTTACTGATCACTATGCCCAAAATGTACTTTCTATAGTGCATGAAATCCCCACACTTGCTAAGAGAGAGGAACTCATCTCAGGTAGGCCAAAATCCCTTATCTCTCTATCCTGCTCAAGAACCATGCTCACAAGCAAATTGGAGACTTGACAGATTTTAAATCTACAGCAGTGTGCTGGTTTGATATTCACCACTGTACATCCCAGATAAAAATAAACATTTGTTGTTCTTTCTGATCCAACACAGTAGATTCAAGCCATCTTGATCCAGAAGGATAGCTGAGCATTTCATGTTTACTTATGAAATCCACAAAGCCAGGTTAACATGAATTACTTCCCTTACTCTTTTGGAAAGCAGGACACTGCCCTACCTTACTTTTCCAAAACAAAGTTCATTTGAAATGCCACTGTTTTCCTACAGGACAGATTCCAAAATACTCACCACCTCACGCTGAATAGCATGCAGAATGAATTATTATTATTACATAAATTTCTGAAGAGCTCGCTCTCTCCATTGTGTTTGCAGATAACATATGTTGTTTAAAGATGAATAGTAAAAATGAAAGAGGAATCCATAGCGCTTGATGGGAAGCAAGAGCCAAGCTAGAGACTATAATGGAAGTTTTTTTGTGACTGTAGTGTTTGTTGCTGCAAACAGTATAAGAATTCAGAATTCATGTGAAGTGTATCCTTTAGGGTTCCAACTGTGCTGATGCACAGAGAGGGGGGAAAAAATCAAAAATGAGAGATATCTGTTCTTCTACCGTAAATAGGAAATACAGCCTAGATAGAGAGGGAAAAAATATTTATTCCAGGGTATATGAAATCTGAAAGCATGACTGCTGTAGGAAAGATGAACATAAGATGCTTTTGAGAGCCTGGATGGTCTGACTCAGTATGGCTCCTGCTTTGACTTGACATATAACCACATTTATGTATATCCAGTCTGAAAGGAACATGAGCAAAATAACGTGGGGGAATAATGTTTCTCCTAACTGAGGAACACAAGGATATTCTCCTGGTATAAGAAGCCCTTGCACTCTAGCATCCCTCACCTCTAAGCAATAAGCAGTTTTGCTTCCTTTTTCTTTTCACATAAGCTTTCTGAAAGTAGTAAGGCAATAGACATCCTACATAACCAATATTTGATGACCATGGCTGCACCAGTAGAAGAAATAGAAGAGAAGGGAGGCCCAAAAATAAAGGCAGAGAGGGAAAAGGAAAGGGACAGCTGAGGAAAAAAGGGAAAAAAAAAATATCAGTAAATTCTGAAGTGGTAGCAAAAGGAACAGATGAGCCTGAAGAAAGCACTTCATGATGCAGGATATTCTCAAAATAGGTATCACTATGCAGCCAAGCAGTTGCAGCTTTGACAAGACCTTGCCATTTTCCTATTTAATTCGATCACTCACAAGGCATGCTGTCTACTTCTCTTTCAAATTCAGACACCAGTAGGGAAGGGACATCTATGCTCAGAAAACTTTTGGGGCAAACCCATCAAAAGGCAATCAAAACAGCAATTTCAGAGACTCCCACTCAGCCAGCCACCCCCCACCCACTATCTGAAAACGTATCCCTCAGGTCAAACGTTGCAAGACTCTTTCCTGACCTTTTATTCTAATGCTAATGGAGAAAAGAAAAACACTTCAAGTTCTTGTAGTGAAGGCAAGATATCTCTGAATAAAACACTTAAGAGCATGCTGAATATTCCTATCAGGCCTTGTTAATTAATTCTCACAATGCTTCTCACAAATAGGCACAACAGAAAGATTATATTCTTACAGAGCAACCATATCAGTATCTATCCAGTGATAGACCATAAAATGGTCTAGCTAAAATATTTCTATTTTTAAAATATAACTTTACAGTAAATTGACTGCCTTTTCTTTCCTGCTTTGAATAAAGACTGAGATTTTTAAGCTCTGTTTCACAAGCCTGAAAGTTATAACCATCCCAAACAATCAACGCATTTACATGTACCTATCTGCCTCTTTGAAACATCCAGGCTATAAGAAACTTTGACACTGCTAAAATGACAAAGACTACCTGTGAAACAAGTAAGTACTAGTACCACCTTGCCTTAGTGTTCATCTAAATCCCTCTTGATAAAAGCCCTTCTACAGCGCTTCACAGTGACACACAGCTATTACACAAAACACAAAGGAGGTTTATATCAAGCTAAAAACTTTGTCTAACCCAAGTCCTCTTCCTTTGCTGTGTGATAGGCTATAGTTTGGGAGCTTTTACCGATTTCAGTCATTAGGGGGTATATGAAGAAAAAGAAAAATCCTCTATTCTGCAAAGCTTTCCTTTTTACGAGATCTTATGGCTGTGTGCAAGCAGCGATCTCCTGTTCTTTTCAAGTACCTTTATGGAGACTCCTGGGAAGATTTCCCCCGGATAAGAATGCTTTGAGGGGCTCTAAGTCAGGCACACACTTCTAAGCCCTTCATGTCACCAGGGATCTGGGGAAGGAGCATTATCTCTCAAGACTGTTTTGAAAGGGAAATCCACAGTGTCATCTCTAGAGCAGTTAACAGTTCTGAGGCCTCCCATTAAAGGCAATAATGACAGCCTGTCTGTTTCCCAGGCTTTTAAAGTGTTCCCTAATCAAACACACAGTGCAAGTACACAGCAACCTCCCTAGATATTCTTACCACATTTGACACTTCCTTATTTTATTCTGAGGTTCCACCTAATTAGTCATTTCTGAACAGGAAATGTCCCATATCAAAAAACTCAGGCTTGCAAAGGTAAACCCAAGCACCACAGCTATTTCTGAAGCATTTGGCTGTACAAACGGCAAGAAGAAAAGTACTTTCAATGGAAATATGCCTTCTTTCTGTTGCACCAAATCATCATGAACTGTCTTTATAGCAAGTTACAAGGCACACATTGTTAGGCATCACAGCAATTCTTACTGGGATTCAAGTAGTGTTAAAAGTTTGTGTAGAGTGTTTCCTCATGAAAGGAGATATTAAATGGATAGTTCAATATTCTGTGAGAAATAAGAACACTGAGATGCTCATTTAAATATCTGATTGAAGAGTTCCAGTGCAAATGCGAACATGAAGTTACGTGCCAGCAAGTGCTGCAGAAACTTGTGCCTCTGCAGTTGATGGCTGGGTCATCTAGAGCACAAGACCAGCCTGGGAGAGGCTGGGCCTGCCGGGGAGATACCAGAGCAGTCAAGAAACTGCCGTTCAATGTCATGCAGGGGCTGCAGTCAGCCTGCCTGCACAGCAAGGATTTTATGAAGAAATTCCTATGAAGGACAGTTTTAGCATAAAACAAGGCATATATTTTAGGAAACTTTAACTGAAAAAAAAAAAAAAAAGGCATGAAAACAACAGGTTTCAATTTCATAGAAGACAGTAGAAAATAAGGACTAGTGCTAAAAACAGTGACACTTTCATAACAGAATGACATACCAATTGACTGGTTCAAGTTGCAGCTTTCAGGACTACCCTGCCTCAGTTTGTACCTTCCTTGCCGAAGTTAAAAGGAAATTTTGCCCACATACACAGACTTCAATAACAATTCTCAACAAAGCCACCAGCCGATCGTGAGCAACCCAAAATATCCTGCTTCCTCATTAGACAAAAAAAAAAGTCCCAAGAACAGTTCACAAAAGGTACACAAAAGGTACCTTTTATGACGGGCCCACAGAGACAAAAGATCTCTGAAGACTGCCTGTCTGCAAGCCTCAGGCAGCAGACCTAGACGCACCACTCTTCTGCCGCCTTCCCAGAAGTGCACAAAAGCAGGGATGCCCAGCAGGTGTAAGGCAGCTCTCAGCAGTGGGGCAGCACCGGGTCTGCCTCATCCTTCCCTGGACCCAGCAACCATTGACTATAGGGAAGAGAAAGCCCACTAAAGCTCTAAGGTAGAAGTCATATATTTTCCATTTGGTTTTATGCCTTATAAAATACAATCAGTCTTCATTGTCATATAACCAGTTACACTGAAAGAATAAATAGTTCCCTGGAGATTATTTTAGTTAGGGGTTTCTCCCCAGTATTTTCAAGATATGAAACAAAGGGAACTACAGAGGGTAAGAAAATGCAGCAGCTCTGTCTATGGACTGCCATTGCCCAAGCCTGATTAGCTGCTTCATTTTCAGTAGCTAAAAATAGTCCTTACCACAAGAAGAATCTGCAACGACAGCAAGGGTTTTCTTGGATTTTACTTGTGAGAGTGGGCAGAGGTAATAGAAAACAGCACTGTCACCAAAAATTAAACATTCTGAGGCAGGAGTATTTATTTATTTTTTTTAATAAGAAGTCTGTAACAGAAAACCTGCCTTCTATTGAGCTTCCAAAGAAACAAAGGTTAAAGGATTTTTGCAACTGCTCTTTCAAATCTCATGGAAAGAATTTTTTAAAAAACAGGAGTTTAATTTTGTTTGCATTTTCTGTTTTACATTTTCTCAGGAGAATGATAAAGGAGTAAAGATGCCTACATGACTTTTCAAAGAACCATTATATTCTGCTGCTGAAAGCACTTAAAAACTAATAATGGATCTCTAATCTGCTACGGAATACATTCTGTGCTACATGTAACCATTTCTGTGTATTAAAAAATTACAGCCTCAGAACTCTTATCTTCTGTATGCTTCGCACTATACAACAACAGCAGCTATAGCTGCTAAGGTAAGTTAATAAATGCAGTCTGGTATTTTGGAGCAAGTAGACCCTTTCTCTTATTACAGTTTAAGTATATTCCTAAGTAGGGATACCAAGCTCCATCTGCATGGCTGGCACTAAGGCCTGAAAGATCCTCTTAGGGAATTTTCTGTTTTCATTCTCCCATGGTCCATACTTGGCTAGCTCTTGCTCACTTCTGTGCAATAGGTGGCTATGAGCTTAGAAAAATATCAGACAAAGATCTCAAATCTGCAAACAGACCCTCCTTGGAAGAGCTAGATACTCTCAAACCAAAATCAAGACTTAGAACTCTGGACTCCACAAATCAGACCCTTTAAAACTTCTTTTCAGGAATTATTTGCCAATCACTAGTAAAACAGGTAATGAATTTTTAAAGCTATGTTTTCTATAACTTTTACAGTCAAACTTAATACCTACTTCAGTTACCATAACAAGAGTTGCAACAGATGTTTTTTGGTTTAATGAAGACAGTCAAGCAGATTTATTGCCTATTTCTTCTAGAGGTGACAGTAATTTTCAACAAATAACTTCCCACAGTATAGTCTTTATTTTTGTGCCTGCATTGAATACCATATATCAAACCACAGTTCATTCCCTTAGGAACTGACCACTTCAAATCAGTACAGATCAGTCAAGTCTGCTGTGACTTAGCTGGAAGCAGTCACCTCAGTGACACAGTCCTGGCTGTCTTTCACTAGCCAGCTGAACATGCCTTCACCTGTGAGATGATCACCTGTGTCTGACCTAAATGGGTGTATCACTGAGAACACTCAGCATTCCTTCAACTTTGCTCATGGTGCAGCTCTGATTTTGAAATTATTTTCCCATGGGCTGTACCTTTCAGAAATATGGACTCAGTTCCCACACAGGCAAAGCAGACAGTATATCATATGGACTGTTAATCAGAGACAGCTCACATCCTCTCAGGAGTTTAGGAAGAATCTAATTTTGATGCCACAATTATAAGAGATTGTTTCAGGCTAAGTCCAGGCTGTTTTCGCCATAATATGAAATAAATATGAAGGGACAAACCACAAGTGAAGTCCCAGCAGTGCACTCAGATTTACCCCTGCTGTCAGTTGGGAGACAATGGAAAATAGGAAAGGTGCTCCTTCCCTGTCCCACAGCTGTCTTTCCCAAATCCCAACCCTTCTCATTGGGTAGCAGCAATACTGGCAAGCTTCATGGAGCAGCCAAATTCATTACCACAACTAAAGCTGATGCTGCAATTACAGTCACTTCCTGTGCCTCACATGTGCCTTGAACCATACTGCCTTTAAGCCCATGAATGTGAGAAGCTCCTCTCATGTGCAGGTTCTGACTCTGGAAGAATCAAGTATCATATTTCAGAAATTCCTGCAAAAGATTTCACATGACTACAATAAGCATAAGCAATAGACCAATTTAATTGCTTTGTTGTACAAGATGCCCACTCACAGAGGCTGAAGAGCCAAGCTAACTTGAAAGGAAAGAAGAAACGCATCCCAAAGCGTGTGTATGCCATGCTCTACTACAACTACACATGGCAGGACAGAGGAGATAAAGCTTGCATCATATACCTACAGGTATCCCTAGGACTGGATCTGGCTCATGTTCACAGTACTTATATTGGTCACGGGTCAGGGCATGTGGGCCTGGAAAGCTTTTCTATGCACAAATTCTCAGCCTGCTTGTAAAAAATAACTGTGATTTGCACTATTTAAAATCAAATAGTTGCCACGGGGGTTACATGTGGCCTAGAACCTCAGCTGTAATGAGTCTGAGGATCAAGCCAGGTGAAAGTTCACATGGTTATTGATGGTTATAAGCTTATGCTTTCAGATCTCTATCAACAGAAACAAGCAAGTTGTGGTCCTCATATAAAACTTCTATGAATGGAAGAAAGCTGCAGTAGTATTTAATAAATTTAGTAAATTAAAGCAGTAAAACATCACTGCATACAGTGATTTCTTGGAGATATTTATTCAGATTTCTGGAAAAAAAGAAAGTTCCTCAAAATCCTCACAGAAATAATTCTTTCTATCTTTTTAGGTAGATGGTCTGAGTTTTTAAAAATCACCAAGTAGCTACTGTGTGTTATTAATGGTAACAAACATAATCAACTTCAAAAGTTCACATGCAATATACAGAAGGAAAAACTTCCAAAGAATTTACTACAATCATTTCAAATGAGGTGGATGGGTAGGAGTGTGCAACTCCTACGATTCAGTGAGTTAGTGCCAATATAGACTACAATTTTAGAAGTACTTAGCAACGTTGTTGTAGAAGAGAGGTCCCATTGTAGTGCACTGCATTAACAGCAGCAAAGACCCTTGAGAATTTTCCAGGCTTTGTCAGCCCAGGCTGCTTTGATGAATGGTATAAACAGAAGATGAAATAATCGCTCACTAGTTTACAAGCACTGAAGTACAGCTATTAAAGACTTCTAGTCTACTTTATGACAGTGGCAGTCATGCTTGGCAAACAGGCAAGTATCTGAGCTTATGGTTGGTTGTCAGACATCCCAAAATCCCATGTTCATTTTATATCTCTGAGGCTTTTATACCTCCAAAGACTACAGTTCTCTTTCCCATTGTATTTCCTTACAGAACACAATTCAGACTAGCAAATTTAAGGGAGTTGTTCATCTGCTTGTAAGCACTTAGATAACAGCTTGTCATTCAAGAATGTCTATCAATTTTTTCTAGGTTTTTTTTGTAGCTGGTTAATTATAAGACAAACCTTCAGTACTTCAAATAGAGATTTAGCAGACTATTTTAAGGAAAATAAACATAAGCATGAGATTAAAGACAGTGACCATACTGTCATTTTATGGTTGGACTCGATTATCTTAATCATCTTTTCCAACCTAAATGATTCTAGGATTCTATACTTATGCTCTGTGTCTTGGAGACAAAGCTGGAAGAATTATCTGGGCCAATTCCAATTCTTTTCAGTCAGAGGAAAATATAGTCAAGGGGTCAAGAAGACATCAGTCCTGTGAACACCAAGGATTATTCCTAATCCTATTTTCCTAAATCTTCTATCACTGGTTTCAACCTGTGGTTTACAAGTCAATCCAGGCAATAAAAAAAAAATAATCTTTTGTCATTAATTTGATTTATGACCCCTCTCAGGAACTTTCCCAAAGGTATAGAAATTGAACACACTTGAAAACAACTGGCCTACAGCCGTCCCACAATCTACAGTAAAAGACCAAAGGCAAGAACCACAATGCAACTCAAGAGCAGAGCAGAGGAACTTCAGGCCCTCTTGCTGGCCCCAACAATATCACAAAATGTGTTATATCAGAAAATCCTGAGAAATAGATTACAACCCACACAGTACAGAGAGTAAAAATGAAGTAGCAGTCCCCACTTACCTCACCAGCGACAAAAATTCCTTCACAAGTCCACATCTAGTTTAAACCATTTCTGTCTTAAGAAAATACAGTTTAGCAACAACAGAATTAAGTGACAAGCATACCAGCCTAAAATACCAAACATCTCAAAGCTTCCTTTGGCCAATCTGGTACTTTCGGCGATCCAAGAATGACAGTGAAGAGAAAGGAGAGAAGGAAATAAGGAATGAAGTAAAACACATGCACTTTAAATTACATTTCAAGAGGAAGATCCCTTCTTAGGCCCTACAGACAGATCAGGAAGAAGCATGAAGTATGTGATAACACTCCATGAGCACTGGGAAGAGGAACGCCAATCCCAATGACACATACAGAAGTCACAAAGTTCTGTCTTCCTTACCACGCTAAACAGATCAGAGCTAAGCAAACATATGAGAAACCGCACTGAGACCCCCATCTCTCTTCACCTTGTAATTCTCATTCACCAGCAACCAGAGTTAGAGTCAAACTTCCACAATTTAAAACTTAATCCACAACCGGCATCCAGAAAATCAATTGACCTTTCTCTGTATCAAGGTAACTAACACTCTCAACAAGTTAACTTCCTATATCAATATTTTTCTATAGAAAAAGAGAGATAATCAGTTTCTTGAAAAATCTCATCAAAAAGAGAGTATTATTGTGGGGAGAATGTAATAATCCTTTTTTAAGCCAATATATCCATCTTGAGACAACCTTCAATATACTTTAGAACATTTCAAGCAATTTTATCAGCATTTAGGAAGGAAAAAGAACGCCTTGAGGCCAGTCCTGTCAGCAAATATTTCCCATCTTCAGTTTAAATCCTAATATTATTCCAGATGAATGCATTGCAGGCACAATTTTTTAAAGCACTGTGAACACTCTATTACCTTGATGGCCACACTTTTCCCATGTGAGCCATTATTTGCAAATATGGATACCCTGGAAAATCTTTTGGAAAGAACACAGGCACATTGCATACTAACAACCCCTCATTAAGAAACTTAAAGGACTTTTTAAAATTAGATTTATTAGACCAAGACCGAAGTACATCTGCATTTGTCTGTCTCTACAGTTTCATGGAGTTAATGATTTTGTCATATCTGTTAGGAAACTTTGCAGCCAAAAGAAATTGATGCAATTTTTTTAAACATCAATATAACATCACCAGAAATACAAAAAAAAAAAAAAAAAAAAAAAAAAGAAAAGAAAAAATTGAAATTCACATGTATACAAACCTTTTTTCAAGAGCAATTTCATTTCCCCTCTTGCATGCTTATTTGAGTTTTAGACCAGCTTCCTCAGCTGGTTTGCATTTTATCAATGGAATCACATGTTTTCCTATCAATTCTCAAGCTATTTATTAACATTGTAATAACATGCTAAATCTTGAAGACCTCACTTAAAATTCTCAGCTTCAAGTGCATTTTCCAAAGGCCCTAAAATCTACAACTACTTCCCAGTTAATCTGGCAATCTGACAAGCTATTTGCAAATCATATATTCAAAGCAAGCCTGAAGAGACAGAGAGATATTTTTAAAAGACAGAATTTTCTAAATCCATGTATTTATTTGTATTTCCTAAGCGAAATACACTTCACCAAAAAAAGTAGTTGGGAACAGTTAAATGGCAAATTGACACAAGCCTTCATTTTGCCTTAAGGCACTTTCCAGGTGCACTGGAGCCAACAGAGCCTTTCCCAGTGCCTTTCCAGCTGTCACTGCGCTGTTCTATATTCAAAGAAATTCCTCCTATTTCCTCTTCAACTTCAAAGAGAACAATCTTATCTTATTAGTTCACCAAACTTACCCAGGGAGTGAACTGAGGAGGGCTAGCTCACACCTTTTTCCGCCTGTCCTTTGATCACCTTGTGACTGAGTTCAACTTGATTTTAACTAGGTAAAATGTCACGTATGATACATGTGTAAGTATGATGCCTATTTTTCTCTCACTAAAGATGCAAAATAATTTATTTCCCTATTAATTACCCCATGTAACAGCTTATTCATTTATTTTTTTGAGAAAATGAATTTCAGAGCCAAAACATCAAATACATCCTGCTTCAAGCCACTCTTACAGCATCCTTTAGGAGAAGTGCCACTTCCACTGACTCAGCGCAACCACCCAGAACTTCAGGACTCCAGTTTACAAATAGTCTCCCTACAGGCCAGCAACAATAAGAAACCAGTTAGCAGAATTATCAAAATCCATTTTAAAGCCCTATTGCAACCATGAGTGCAGGACATGAACTCCCAGTTTTGATCAACAAACTTTGCTTCTTGCATACCCATGGGGTGCTTTTCTGCATGTTGAACTGCCTAAAGGACAATGACTCTTGGAAGATAATTAGCACAAGAAAGAAAATAAAGGGGCATTAAAATTATGACAATACATTAACTGCCTTCTAGTTGATGGACATTTTCTGAAGTATTTTTTGATCAAATTACCATTTTATTCTGAATGCATTTCACTGCCAGCATTGCCAGAATGCACTATAGCAAATGTAACTGATCACCGCTGTAATTTCTTTTTCACATTCCTGATATTTTGCCATTCTTTAGAGCTACTGTGATGCCCTCAAGGAGCACTCAGGCTTCTTGTCCACGTGTTCTCCATTTCCTTATAGTGTCAGAGATACACAGCCTTATAGGTTAAAATCTAAAATAAAATAGAGAGGAAAATTACCCATCATATCAGTGAAGGCAGGATGAGAGACTTAATTCTGTAATAGAAACCAAGGGCTCACTGCAGCAGGTAACACGGAGGAACCCTCGTGAAACACTTAGTTTCCTCTGGCGGTGACTGAAAGGCAGAAAGTCTCCCACAGACACATATTTCATTTCCATAATGCAGTTCCATTTCTTTTAATGTAAAAGGAAAAGACAAAACCTTCATTTTCTCATGTCGATATAGTAGCTATTTACAAACCTTAGAATGTCTGAAAAGACATCTGTGTACTGCTGCCAACAGATGTTGTCATCATGATGATTAAAATGCAGTGGAAATAGAATAATCCAGCAAATCACAAAAAGCATGTTCATAAAATCTATTGCATTGCGCAGTGGCAGGGAAAGGGGGAAGTAGAGGGGGAATACCATGCTACCAAACAAGAGGAGGCAGCTGGAAAAGACTTTGGAGAAATTATTTATGTTTCCAAACCTCACTAGGAAGTAGAATGACAAGTCTGCTATCCCTACGAAATGAGACATGGTGGGAAGTGAGGAGATGCCTCTGAAAAGTACAACCATAGATAGGAAAGTGTATGTCCCACCCACCCAGATGCCTTTGAGAAACTGGATATTTGGTGAAGGACCCCAGGCATAGATATACCAGCTACAACTGTACCGTCCCTGGCTTGGCGATAAGACACTAAGAACAAACAAAACGGATAACAGAAGAAAGTCCTTCCTTACATAAATATTAGGTTACTGAAAAAAAAAATAATACAGAAAGACAGCAAACTGCCTTTTGAGAATTAGGACTGCAGATTTGATTCAAAAGAATCAGGCATTACTAGTCATGTATTGCCCAGATGACTCTGAGTTTTAGCTGACATTATGTTTTATTTTTAAGCAACGGTGTAAAAGCGAAGAGGACATTGAGCCTTCTTAAGGCATTGAGCCTTAAGAAACCCAATTGTGAACCAATCCTGACACACCAGAGCCTCTGCCACAGGCAGAGAAGGGAGGGAAAGATTATTCCAACCACCTGCTTTTAAGAGGGCTGTTTCTAATCACGCTTGACAACAGCACTTCGGCTTGCCTGCACAGCTGACTTTGTGAGCACCCATCCAGAGGCAAGGCAGGACCCGCTAGCTGCTGAAGCACTGTAACACGTTTAATGGGTGCACTAACCGCAAAGCTGAAGATACTGCTTGTCTAGAAGCCTTGCTGGCAGACTTTCCTCACAAGTGTTCCCTAAACACTATCACATACAGTTCATCAGCATTCTTACAATTTGATAGGTTTTTTCTAAAGGAAAAGAAAACAAAAAATAAAACTGAAAAAAAAAAAAAATCCCAACCTCGGTAGTGCTGAAATGTGAAATTACTTTTCATGCTGACTGTGCATCACTTTAATCCAGATGTAGGCACTCTAATTTCAAGCTGCCCTGGACAAGTGACTTTCTACGAGCAGAGGCTGAGTGAACCTCAACTTCTGCTAGACCATATCTTTCCCTATCTTGTCCTGTAAGCACACTTTGGAAATACCTTTTCTTCTCTCAGGAACTGAAATGCCTGCCACAGAGTGATTATTTGCAGACTGATTACTCGCTAACGTTGTGGCAGCCCTGCCCTTCTACAGCCTCTTTAAAAATCTAGACCCATGCTGTGCAAGTCTCTTGCTCAGACCAGAGGAAGCCCAAGCTTTTTCTGTTTGGGTCACTAAGTCCTAGCTGTATCAGAAAAACTGTTACTTCCACAGTAACTGAAGAGCTTCAGCACAAAAGCAAGCTGAAAGAAAAATAAAGTTTCAGTAAAAATAAAGCCAGTAACTGGGTTGTTCCCTTTTATTTTTTGTGCACTTCAACATCCTAGCCCTCTGTGTTTTGACCCTTACAGACATCACATTCTAAATTTCTTTTCTCTGAGTGTGTCAGATAACTGTTATCGTTCCAAAAATGTGCTCCAATAGGACAGAAAATGAACAAAACATCAGTCCTTTAGATTAAAATGTAGCTAATATTCCACACAAGATAATGCTCAATTTATACTAGAGTTTTCCTTGGAGTTCTAAAGAATTTTTTAAATAAAAATAGAATGAAGTCAAGTGTTTGCAAACAGACAGAAAAAACACTGAAAAGCTCAGTCTCTCTTCTTTTCACTATCCCAAGTTATACCTTTATCCAGGAGCAGAGAGGTTAAGAAAACAAAGGGCTATGGAAATGCTGCTCTAGATAATTATATGGTTTTGCCACTGAAATTCTTACCAAGCAGCAAATAATTGGTATTTCCTAAGTATTAAGTAATCCTATAAAGCTGAGTCATTTACCTGCTGACAATCTTCATGAAGTTTACAAACATTCACTTATATGGAAAATCCTTTTATTCACTTTCTAAATAAGAACAAAACAGATTACCAGTGAGTTCTTGAAGATATTGAAAATATTCCATCAGCAATGCTACTACTTAAAATCTCAAAGACTGAGATAAGTTAAAAAGCAGAGGATTAAATGACTGCACGGAGAAACAAGATCCATAATGAGATGCTGGACCCACTGGGAGATTTTTGGTTTGAGCTTGTAGTATTCTTTAAGAGAGAAAGTAATTTCTTAAATACTATTCTGTTGAATATTGGAGGAAGAAAAAATGTTTTCTTACTGTCCTTTTACTCTATGAAAGGTTGCTAAGGGAATAGTTCTCAGTAAGGTCAAGCAGCAGAAACCCTGCTGTGTGTTTTAATGTAGTCAAACACCACTTGAAATTAATGCCTCTTGGTTCTTTATACCTTTAAGCACTGGTGGTTTGTACTTTCCAGTATTAATTCTTACTGCATATCTGAATATGTAATAGGCAAAAGGAAAAAAAATAGACAGGCATCAACATGCCACAACAGGGTCAAAGGAACAGAACTTCACAAAAGCAGGGCTAGTACAGACAGTGTCTTTTTAATAAGACATACCTTTAAGGCTATAAAAAGCACTTCAAACCCACAAACCTGAATGTAGTTTCAAGCACAGCAGTCAGGTCTCCAAATTATAATTAAATGCAAGCCATTAGGAAAAACATAAAAAAACCCTTTTCAACATATTTCTCATTTCAGATATTTATTGCCTTAAAGTTATGTAAATGAAAGAAAACTTGGCATATTAGCATATCATTATTGTCTCCCTTTGGAATTATTACAGATCTACATATGATATAAAATGAGGTTCTCAACATGCTGCATTCTATTGAACAGTCTCACCTAAATTTTCACATGGACAAGAATTCTAATAGCCAAGGAGCCACACTAAGGATTAGCATTAGCTGGTCCCTTTCCTCAGTGAAGAGTAAAATGGAAAGGACTCTCAGGATGGCACCTAGATTTCAGCTTCAGAGCTGACACTTTTTTGTGTAAGGTAGTCTGCATAACTTGTATGTGCCATGTGTCTAAAATGTTTCATTCCTTGGTCTGAAACCTGGTGTCTTTCAACAGGTTTCTAGATGGAAAGAACCACACATCATTCCTGTATGTAAGAAAAATCACTGCAAGTTCTAGTACATGGAAAAAAAAAAAGAAAAAAAACTGTCAAAATGCAAAATGGAACATGTAAGCCATTTTTCAAAATCATCTCAAATATATATAAATTATGGAAAAATCTTTTGCCAGAAAAGCAATAACTGTGTGAGCCATTTTCATTCTACTATACATATATTATATGTTTGCTAAAAGAGTATATATATGCAGATGTCTGGTTTTATGTGAAAGTGTCCTGCTAGAATGAATATATATATATGTGTGTGTATATATATAAAAGACTCACACAGCCATGATTCCAACAATGCATTTTAAGTAAATTCTTTCTGAGGAGCAAATTGAAAAAATACCTCTAAGCATGAGATGACAGAGACAAATAAAGACACAACAGGAATTCCCCTCAGAGGGAACTTATTATGAATAAAAGCATGAAAAGCTTCTTGATCTTTGCCTAAAAAATGAACATGGGTTTGACTATGTTCCTCTGAAGTGGCAAGAAGTTAAATCTGAAGTAACTATTTCAGCCACACTCCTAGGGTGCTGTAGTCTTATAGGCAGGCACTATTGTCATTCTATAACTAGGCTTTGAGGCTTTGTTTAGTTTTCCTTCCAGTAAATGACTAGTGTAAGCCATAAACAGTTCTAATAAACATGACGATATCCCTCTGCTCAAAGAATGTGTAGTTTTAACTGCTTTCACAGTATGGCTCAACCGTAGCATGATAAATCACATCAAAATATTAAATTCATCTCATTCTGCATGAAGACATAATTTAAAATGTAATTTTAGATAGTCAATCCTCTAATCATCTGTAGCTGGAAGATTCTGAACACAGAAAAGGTCAAGGCGTATTCTCTGCTGGACACATTACAGTAAATCTAGCAATTAAATTGTTTGTATGGAATATATGGGCATACATACATATATGCATATATACAGATCGTATTTCACAATTAAGGATCATTTTTTTTCACCATTATTTTAACTAGATCAGGCTGAGGTGGTTTTGTATACTCATTTCACATTTACAGATCGTCCTCCACAGTAATGACTGAGAAAAGGTGCCACAGACAAAGCACTCAGAAAAAATATTTTCTTCAAGAAAAACAAATGAAATAAAAAGAGAAACAGAAAGAAAATATTTAATCTTCAAACATATTTGCTAATATTTTTATCAATACTGCTCATTTCTGATCATTTGGGATAATTTCTAGCATGTTGGCTAATGATGTAGCATATTTTCTATGATGAAATCCTAGAAAAAGAAACCCAACTGCAGCTACTTGATAAATGAGCAGGATCCGCAGCAGGATTAGTGGGAAAGACCACTGGGTATTCAAAAAGAATTGTAGCCTACCCTGCAGCTACTCTTGTGCACAATACCCTTAAAACAGATGGGTGACCCATACCCAACACAGAAACAACAGTATTAGCAAGTCCATATATTAGAAGAGAGAGAAGAAATAAGCTTAATCTGTTATAGAGATAGAAGGGGGGGAATATTTCAGACAAAATCCTTCTAACTGGAGCAGGACTCTGCTCCAAACAGATCACATCAATGCTCCTGGTCTTTCCACAGAAAACAAACAAACCAACCAACCAACCCTTACTACCTTACTACTGCTAAGCTGTGAGCCCACAGCAGCACCTGCTGCTTCCTCTGACTCCTCATTGCCTGCTGCACCCCAATGCATGGCACTGCCTGGAGCTTGGTCCCCAGCTAGCTCAGCCCCACCTGAACTGACAGAAGCCTCTGCAAAAGCAGAGAACATGGCTAGGATGGAACTAACCCAAATAGATCCTGTAAAACAAGACCTAAGCTGTAGCAGGGATGTGTGTGCCTGGGACTGCCTCCCAAAAGTACAAAATATTTGGCACCTGCAATTAAATTGTGACTAGAACCCGAAGAGCCATGGCTACAAAGTAACAAATCACAAATGTAAAGAAACAACAAAGCAGAGGGGTATATGGATGTTTGCCCACAGTCTGTAGCCTGCCTTCATCCTCAACACCAAACAGACTCCTTTACAGCCTATTGACTCCTTTTCTACCAAAGATACCTGCAGGTGCTTGCTTTCAGCATGACAAACACACAGGAACAATTCTATGATTCTATGAATGGGAAGAGATGGACATTTTAATTAAATGTTTTCTTTAGCTCTGCAAAATACTCCAGTTTGTAATATACTGAGCCATGCAACTACAGAGCATGAAAACGCAACCACAATGAGACAATGGTGTCACAGATGTCTCCACTGTGGCAGTCCTTAACAGACCTTGGTCTGGTCTCAAAGGGCACAAGGAGGTAAAATTGTTAAGCCCATCCAAGCCAAGAAGCAACAGCTTTTAACTGCAGCAAACTAGTGCAGAAAACAATGTGTAGTCACATAGCAAGGCCTCTCTGACCATGGGAGGGATCACCACCCTTCATGCTTCCTGGCTGGTTTTTAAAAAGTGCTGATGGCTCAGATTAAACCTAGAAAAATAATTATGTAGCAATATGTGCTCAGAGTTTACCTGTCAAAAACTGCCAAACAAGACCCCATACCCTGATGAAAACTGTGTGAAATCTGCGTTGAAGCAAGCCACATCAGAAGAGCAGATAAAGGTAAAGTTACATGACAAGGAAAGACTTCAGAGAAACCACTGGAGAAAAATCAATTGACAGTATATTGATATAAACCAATCCTTTGCTATATGGCAGAGAGTAATTTTGCATTTTTTTTGTGTTTTACATTAGGAATCTAGGTACAGCCTATGGTTTCTAGCTAGGCATCAAACCCAATCCAATGCAGTCAAATCAATAAAGCCTTGTTTTGCAAAAACCTAATAATTTGTATATGCAATATTTTATGATTTTTTATCTTACTTTTTGTTTCTATTTTTTAAACTTCCTTTTCCTTTCTCTCTACTCTTCCATTCTATTAAAACATCCTTGTGGATGATTTTCTGGCAAAGAACGGCCATGTGCCCAGATCAGCAGGTGCCTACGTGAAGGTCGACACGAACCAAGGAACAACAAAAGATGAAGGAGGATGGGAGCGAAACACTGGGAGTGAGAATCCCAGCAAGATAAGAAGGAGCTGGAATTTACTGAGTTGCTAAATTGAGGACTGTTGGAAAACTTTGAAGGTCAGGTTCTCACACCTGTGCTTAACCAATTATATGTTAGTTGTTAAGGGCCACACAGATATGTATCCAATCACAATGTGCCAAGTTAGTGAAGACAACTTTAAGAAATAGTATATAAAGGGTTAGTTTTCGATAATAAATGGCTTTGTCTGATCACATTGATCTCTGACTGAGTCCTTTCCGCGACACATCCTAACTCTAAAAACAACCTTCACTTCTGCAGTATGTGAAACTAAGCTCAACAAAACAAAATGTCTTACCCCACATTTATATAAACACCTATTTGACATAGCTTTATATGGTGCTAGACCTGGGCTTACCCAATGGCAAGGGAAGGGTTATCACCATGCCCAGGGTTATCTTTTCACAGCTGTTGTCCCCTTCTGTATTTAATAGCCACCTAAAATCTCACAACAGAGAAAACAGTCTTTTAACTGAAGTCTTAAGTCTGTATTTTGCCAGAACACAGCTTCTGGGCCATCTGTGGCTTTCTGGTCAGGGACACTTGCACTACTACTGAAACAGACACAAGCATACAGTCATGCCACTTCGCGGTTCCCTACCACTGGGCAATGCACACATGGCAAGCATAGCTCTGCTTGAGATTTTAGCCAGATAAAACATGGAAGAATAGCAACATAGCTGCTGAGTCCTGTTCTCCATGTCTGTATTTCATCTTCGTTATCTACACATTGATCAGCTTATTCCTTCTCAACAAATAAAACTCTTAGAAAGCAACTGTTGTAGTAACATGAAATATATGTGCTGAACCAAGACAGCTCAAGAACTCTGTGCTGATCTCTCCTCCGCAATATCCAGTTACAGGGCCATGGGAAGGTTCAAAGCTGCACCAGGGGAGGTGCAGGGGCAAAAAAAAAGGAAGCCTTTCTTTACCAACCGTGTGGGTCAAAACTGGAACAGGCTTCCTAGGAAGGGGGTCAGTGCCCCAAGCCTGTCAGTTTTTAAGAGGCATTTCATTTTTGGTCAGCCTTGAATTGGTCAGGCAGTTGGACTAGATGATCGTTGTAGGCCCATTCCAACTGAAATAGTCTATTCTATGTACTCTATTCTATGCCAAGTATGTATCATTACCAAGTTCTACTGACTATGATAAAGAGATCAGAATCACTCAATGGTATACAACACAGATATCCAAAAAATCAACTGCTCTGAGTTGCTCTGAAACCACAGCAGCATGCATGGGACTGACAATAAACCCTTTTATGGAACACCGTTCTTGCTCTCAAATCACATACTGATTTTCCAAATTTGTTCTGGTTTCCAGAGCTGACAGCATTTTAACATCAACAAGCACACATACAAGGCTGCCCAAATTAGAAACAATTCATTTGAAATTGCTATGCAGAGAGAACAGCAAGTTTCAGCTCCAGGAAAGCTCCACAGATATGCAAGCATCATCCGCTAAGAAACAGGGTTTTAAAGTTTCACAGTTTCCAAGTAACTGTCTCCTTTGGATCTCTTCTCCAAAGAGCACTATGAGTATTAGCTTTCCTATGCCCCAGTTTTGACTTACGGCTAAGTATTCCACCTCTAAAAGCAGCATTTTAGAAACTTACATTTTAGCTTTATTTGTTTTTTAGTTTAAAACATAGAATCATGTTTTCAAGCCCAGCTAGAAACTTGTTTGCCACCCATATATCATACACACAGTCCCTTTTCAAAACCAATGGCAGGCTCAAAAATCCCAATTTGAACTGAAAGCTTTAAATTGTTTCTCATACCTTTGAGCCTATTTGAATCCTTGAATCATAGAAAGGTTACCACAGTACTAGCTTTAATACACACCACACACAAACAAGCACTTATTATCTCACATTTCAATCACTTAACAGAAACTGAGCACATAGCTCTTTTGGAAGCAAGGATATAATTTAACATCATGTCTGTGATTTAAGCTCATTTCCTTAACACCATACAAAAAGAACAATGATTCCCCATGTATATTTTCTCCCATGACAGTCAGTGAAAAAGCAATTTTTCCCTCAAGTAATTCCCACATACATAAAAGCAATATTCTACAAAATGTGATGACTACTTGCAAGCACAGACAAAAGTCCTATTTTATGTGTACACTAGAGTCTGTTGATTCTTTACTGTTACATCCCTTGCCACTGAAGTTCCTTCCACCCACTTGCCACAATTTGTTATAGAATATGAGTTTGATGGGGCCAAAGTAACCTTTTTACTTAACAGCACAACAGGATCTTCTTCTGCAATGTATATTAAAATGAAAGACAAGATGGAATACAATTTACATTTTGTTAATTACTGTTCTCTGGCACCATTAACATGAGTGCCCACCTTCGAAAAAACAGGATCTCTGCATTTTATTTATCTATTTCAGTCACCAGAAACTATCACAGTAGCGCTCTTCTCTCTCTAAAGTAAAGTCCCTAAAGCTTGTTTTCAAAATCTTATGACACTTCTAAGCACCTTCCAGCACTGAAAACTACTCTATTTATGAAAGGCAAGGTAGCTTCTGTTTGGCCTTTAGTTCTGCACATGCATTGCTCCTACCAAAAAAATCCTATAGTTACTACTCTTCCATGCATCCTACCCATGCAGAAGTTCTCCACCTGCACAATAAATGTCAGATCAAATGCATCTTAAAGACTATCTCCATCAGTAATTAAAGTCTTGTTACTGTGTAATAAACCTTGTTACATGGAGGGATGATTTTCCATAACTCTTACTAGCACGGTATTATTGAAATGATGGTCCTTGCTTGCAGCATTCTTTTAAAAGGACTTAAGGAATAATTTACCATGTCATCTCACAAGACTCTGCAAAAGACACTTCAAATAAAAACAGTATTTGTGATTGGTTTGCTTCTGTGAACTATTCTGGCAGCAATATCAAAATGGTCTATTTTTACTCCAAATTGGTTTTCACTATAAAAAGTTCCATCACTATGAAACTAATGCTTGCAACATTGATTTCCATGGTGCTGCTTAGCAATTCACTGCAGAAGAATAATGTGGGTGTCAGGGCATTTTATGTAGCAGCAGCAAGATCCTACAAGCAGTCTGGGCAGCAGATTTGCTCCAGGTTATTTTGACTACTATAAGCCAAAATGAGAAGGACATCCATACAGTGCGATACAATTAGATTTTGAATAGTCGGAATGACACTAAGTAACACTGGGCAGAGAGACACTGCTCAGTTAGAATAACTCGGGAACTTGTACATCCTGTGGATCATTCTGTCAGCGAGTTGCATAACAGCTTCAAAAGTAGGAAATTAAATCTTACACAAAAAAAAAGACCTGACCTGCACCAACAAAGCAAGCCAGGAAATTGAGCAAAGTCTGATACTCTTATCTTGGCTCTCTCACTGTGGCAAGCTTTTACTCACAGATAGGATCATTTTGCAGTCCTCCCAAAAGAAGACACATGGATATGCCTTAATCAAGTGGCGACAGAGAACAAGTTCTCTTTGGAATTGTGAACATTCATCAACAACTTCCTGAATTCTCCAGTGTGGGGTCAGTTCATCAAAGAGAAATTCTAACTGTAAGGGGCACATGAGCCCTGAAAAAGCATCTTGGAAGAGACAGTAAGAAACATATTTATTTACATACACTCAGGTAGCACAAAGATTTTGTATCAAAAAGATTAAAAATTTGACCAGTCTTTTCTGTGGGTTCATCATGTATTTTCAATACAGAAGTTTTGTTTTCATAATAGTCTTCAAAAATGCGATACGAATCTTCAAGGTTAGCAAATAAACCAATTGAAAAAGAAAAATAAATAAAATCTTAGTGGGTCAAGAACAATGCTCCAGTTCATGCTCTTCTGCTTTCAACAAAATTGAGCAAAGGGACTCCATCCACAGGACTGTCAGATCCCAGGGCGTTCAGAATAGTTTCATAAAGTTTTACTGCTGAGAAGAGACATTGTTGGAAGCAATTGTTCAGCCAGCCAACTACTGTCACTGCCATGAATATGAATAGGCTCCAATATAGGACACTGAGTTTTGCAAATGTATCCAATTGTTCAGAGTTAATCTTTGCCAATAAATCAACACGCCATTATTTTTAGAGATTTTTATTTTCCTCTGGTGTCTGACTATGTGGGTAAAGTTTTGTTTTAAAGTCCCTTCCCATTTTCATAAAGGGTTTTTCCATCCTGGCTTACTAAGCTTTCAGAGCAGCAGGAGGAATCCTACTGTTAACAGGATTAGACCCTTAAAAACGTTTATACTGCTCTTTCTCCTGAGTGTGTGTGATATTAACTAGCACCTACTCCAAGGGAAAAAAAAAAAAAAAGTGGAAGAAATTGTTCGGAGTTCATGAACATTAACATTTGGTGTAATTTTGTAGCCATAATTTACATGTACACAACTAGGCATAAATACATATGGATTAATGCAAATTTTCATTACAGGGTAAGATTCACTATGTGCTCTGTAGAACTAAGGGTAAGGCTGGTGATGAATCACTTTTTAAAATATTCTAGTCTAGGTATATAAATAGCTCTCTGTTTCTAGAATAATTACTACTGAAAAACACAGCTTCTGAAATTACCTAGGCCATAATTAACCTTAGCTTCATTAAATCACAAATAATATCTTTTTAAAGTCTTATTTGTAAAAGCAAGCTGATGAATGTAAACGTTTCCCTTTGGGGAAAAAAAAAAAAAAAAAAAAAAAAAAAAAAGAAAAGAAAGAAAAATCTAATTGAAGTGATTTACCTACGTAGCTACTTGTCAGATCTTGCAAACTCTGTGAAGGTTTTCAGCCGGCGACTGGGCTACCTTACCCTCTTCCCCAGCCACCCGGGAGGAGTTCTGCTCCCAAAAGGCCACGCTTCGGCCGCCGGCCGCCTGAACCCTGCTTCTCTTCGGGGCAGACGAGCAGAGCGAGATGCCGACTTGTGCCCCGCCACCTCCCGCAAGCATCGAGTCGTTCTGCCCGGCCCCTTGGCGCAGCAGGAAACCACCACCCCTTCCCCGGCAGGACCCCCTCGTCTGCCCTGCCAGCCGCGTACACGCGTGGGCCCTGCTGGGGGGACGAGGGCGGCGGTGGAGGCCGGCTTGTCCTCCGCAGCGGCGAAGAGAGCTGCCGCTTGCGAATCTAGGACCGACCGGGCCCCCCCCCCGCCTTGCGTGCTGTGCCGTGCTATGCCATGCCGGATTTCCCACGGTTGCCACCACTAGCCCGGGCTGCCCTACGCATCACGGCTGGGCATGCCACCGCCGCACCGCACCGTGCCTCCCTTTTCCTTGTAAGACAGCGCCAACCCCCGACCGAAGAAAAGTTTCCAGCCGAGCGCCAGGACGGGTCCGGGCTTCACCGGCGCTGAAACTCCCTCCCCGCCAACGGGCCGGGCCAGGCCAGGCCGGGGAGATCCTCTCTCAGCCCGGTCCCTTCCCAGCGAGCAGCTCGCCCGCACCGGGGGTGCCGCCCGGGGAGCTCACCTTCCTGTACCGCATGGAAGGGGTTGTTGGCCTCTATGAGCTTGATGGAGTAAGTGATTTTCTCGCTCTGGAGGATGTCGTCATTGAGGTTCAGATCCGACACCGCTTGCTTGAACACCTCGTCGTCCTTGGCAGCATTGCCTTCGAAAATGGCACCTGAGAGGAGGAAGGCGACAGAGGGTGAGGAGGGTTCGGCCGCCCCAGAATCCCCCTGGTCATTCCCCTACCAGGAGCATACAGCGCTCCAGCCGGCTGATCGGGGGCACTGGACGCCTGTGGGGCCCGGACCCACACATGCGTCTGCTCGGCTTCGTCCCGAGCACGGAGAGGCTCAGACCTCCTCCGGCCACTTCTGCTCCACCGGCACTGAGGGAGCCCTGAGCCGGAACCACGCTGGCGTGAGGGACGCACCCCGCCAGTGACCAGAAAGGGAGCAGGCTTGGGAATTTGACCAACTTTTGCTCACTGCTTTGCGGGTCCTTAGGCTGCTGCCTTTCGGGAATGGTTTTATTGAGGCTTGCATGCACACACGAACATGAAGCCGGGATTTGTGTCCATAACCTGGAAGCTTTAATTTCACTGTCCTGTTTATGCAGTTAACGTGAAAACATCTGGCGATGTGTGTTACATAAAATCCGCTCTCTAGGGCGCGTATGAACGCCCACACTAGGCTTAACTGCCCGGCTCTTCGTGGCGGTGGGAGCTCTTTAGTGCTGGCAACAAAACAAGCAAAAAAACGTTATCCGCCCGCCTGAAGAAGTCCTGCTGATTCACACTGTGCGCGCCTGTGGCTGGAGCCTCCACGTACTGCCCATGGGAAATCTGGCCCTGCACACAGCAGCTCCCCTTTCTTGCCCACCGGACCGCTATTTCCGCGAGGAGTTTGCTCGCCACCACCACTCGGGCTGAAGTTCGTGCGAGGAGAAGCTGAGGTAACTCCTCCTCTCCACTCGCAGGACAGCGTGGGCGAGGAGAGCCGCGGAGGCTATTCCCCCACCTCGGTCAGGGCACTTCCCTTCGGTGCCCCCCCGCCTCCCCACGGGGCTTGCCCCTGTGCCGCCGGGGTCAGGTCTGCCGTGCCCTGGGGAGCGCCAGGGGACGGGAGTCCCCCGCAGCTGTCAGGGCTGGCCCCGTCTCCTTAATGCCTCCGCAATGCTGTCTGCCTTGGCTGCGCCCCCAGGCTCCGGAGGCGAGCGGCGCCGAGAGAATCCCCCTTCCGCAGGCCCCGGAGCCGCCCCTGCCGGGAACTTGGGAGGGGGTCGGTCCTCTCTCTCCCTCCTCGCCCTGGGTCGCAGCGGTACTTTCCTCCCGTCTCCGCGGAGCCTCCCCTCGCCAGGGTCGCTCCCGCCCCTGCCCCCTCCTCTTTTTGATCTCTCATCCTCCCGAAAAGGCCGGTGGGAATTACGGCTTTTCATTTCCCAGCCGTACTCCCGATCATCTGTACTCCCCTCGATCATCCTCCACAAGTGATTCTCTCCCCCCTCTCCGCCCCTAAACATCCTCATTTTCGTTCCTGCTGGTACCTTTCAACACCTGCAAAAAGGTGACTGCAGAGACTCGTTTTTGCTTGCCAGGCTTTCCGCGGACAGCACCATGCCTTGCTCCCAGAAGCCATAAAAGTTCACATCAGCCTTTCTTTTGCCCCTTATTCATCCCTCTCTTCTTCCCACTGCTGATCCAGCCTCCTTGCTGCTCAGGGGTTTAATGTAATGAGATCTTATTCAGACCACAACAGTTGAGCTCACAGACACACACATACGCACACAGCCGCTGCAAATCTCTCCTTTCTAACCCTTCCCCAGCCGAGTTCCCCCGTTCCTCCCTCTCCCCCCGGCATTCCGGTTCGGCTGACACCTGCTACGGCAGGGGATGGGAACGCGGGATTGGGAACCCGGGCTTGAGCTCCCCGAAAGTTTTCCCTACGAGCACGTTCAGGTTATGCCTCGCTCCCGCTGGGGTGTTGGGGGCGGTTGTTTGTTTTCGGTGGCGAGGAGGCGGGCGGCGGGGGGGAGGAAGAAAGCCTTTCCCCGCAAACAGGTCCCCGCACGGGCTCCCCTGCCACATGGGAAACCGCAGCGGCGGCACCGGCGCACACCCCCACCTCACCCCCCCCGCCGCCGTTTCGCCCCTAACTTTACAACCGGGTGGGGGGGAAGGGTTCCGCTGCCTGTCGCCCTTCCCTCCTCTTGTCTCTCCGCAGAGTTGGGTTGAACCGCTGCCTGTGACATTCCCGCGGTTAAACGAGACGCTCCCTTTATTTATTTATTTAGCCACCGCGTCCCTCTCCACCCCCCCGCCCTGCTCCCTCTCTTACCAATGTGGATGATGGAGTCCGCCCGCACCGACACGCACTGAAATATCCAGGGGAAAAGCCAGAGCATCAACACTTCCATTTCCAGCCTCTTGCACAGCACATCAGCCCGGGTTTGGTGGAGAGATTGGCAGGGGAAAAGAAGCAAAAAGGCGCAAGGGCAAGTGGAGCAAGGCAGCGGGTGCAGTGGGAAGATGCCCAGACACCTCGCTTTAGAAACAAAATCCCAAATTCCCCCAGCACCCCAAGAATTTTCCGAGATTGAGAAAAACGGACGATGGGGAGAGAAAAAAGAAGCCGGGGATAAAAAAGCACGGAGGTAGATCCAGGGTTGGCAGACGGCGCAGCGGAGCCTCCAGCGCTCGGTGTGTGCCGGGGCGCCGGCAGACCGCGAACTGCGGAGCGGCCCCCCCGCCGCCGCCGCCGCCCGCCCCCCAGCGCCACGTGACTGCGGAGCCTCGGCGCTCGGTGCCGCCGGGGCACGGCGCGGCGGCGGCGGGGATCGGGCAGCGGGGTGCCCGAGCGGGCGGCATGGAGGGGAGTTCGCAGCTCCGCGGGGAAGCGGGGTGGCTCTGCAAGAGCAGCGAAATTAATCGCAGTTAACATATTTAGATGTATCCAGAATTATAGTATTTTATATATATATGTATAATGTGTGTATATGTCCCGGGGGGGCCCATGCTCCCAGGCCAGAGAGCGGAGAAAAAGGCGAGGCTGCTCTCCAGCATCTCGGTTGCCGAGCACAGGCTCTTCCGCGGAGCCGCAGCCCCTGCCCGCAGGGCGCCCGGCATTGCGTGGCCCTCGCCCGGCCTGGAGCGAGGTCGGCGGGGCACTGCACGGTCGGTGCGGCGCCCCCCCGCTCCCCACATGGAGGTGAGTGCAGGGGGCGCGGGGTTGCGCTCACTGCCGCTCCCCCAACTTCAGCGGCGGGGGGCACCGCGACGGCGGGGGGGGGGGGAGGGGGAGAAGGAGGGAGCTGCCCCTTCCGCACGCTCGGGCCCGGGCCAGGATCCGCTTTTGACTAGCCGAATGGAAACGCGCGATTTTTACCCCGCCGCGGGGAACGAGGGGGTGGGAGAAAGTGGCACAGCAAACCCGCTGCTTGTTTTGTTTTGTTCTAGCTTTCAATGAAATCTAATTCAGAAATTGGACATGCTCAGGCTGAGAAGACTAATTCATCCCCTAAAACAAACGCATCAGTGATTGCAGGCACCCAAACGTGACAAGCGTCTCAATACACCAAGGATCCAGAGAAAACAAATTCATTCAGGAGCCCGAAACGTAATTAAAACTACTGCCAAGAAAATGAGTCGAGAGCAGGATGTTACCAAGATTATTAAGTTGCTGCGGGGCTGAGGCACGGCCCGCTGTAGCGATACGTGTAGATACTGTCGGCGTTTGGGTAGCGAGAGGCAGAGCGATTCCTGGAGGTCGCCGTCTTGCAAGCGCAAGTCTCGTAGCGGAGCGCCGCGGACGCATCCTCCCTCCGGGAGGCAGCGCCGGGGCCCCGGTTCGGCGGGGTGGGGAGCAGCCCTGCCGGCGGCACCCGGGAGCCTGGCCGCAGCGGACCACCGACCCGCGCCCCCCGCCGATATAGCGGCACTAGCGTGTAGATTCAGCACACTTTTTATAACCATCACCTGTACATGCGCTACTAAATTCTCCACATCTTTAGCATCGCTTCCTGGCATGAGAGATTGCCGCAATGTATTTATTTAATACAGCGAACACTCTTTCAATGCAGAGCACAGTGTGGCAAAACCTGCTAATGCTAGGGAGTCAGAAATACAGGTAAGCTCTACAACGTTGGGGAGGCAGAAGAGGGAGGGAACATAGTGTAGATGGAGCAGGGTGAAAGGGAAGGAAGCCAAAATGGAAATGATTGGAACAAGAATGTGTTGATCCACATGCATCAACAGCCTCCTGGTCAGTTACAAGCACAGCTGCTGAACAGGTAAAAGCGGGGGGGAGTAAAACAGGATTTACTTTTAAAAAATAAATCACTTGTTAACCACTCTTACAGTGCTTGTCCTAAATATGCAATTTCACACTGATCAATGCAGAATGATATATACTATGTACTGTATTTCATATAATAAAAACACTTAATCCAGATAATTGGCTTCTGGGACAAAGATCAATAGAAATGTTCCTTATTTGACTACGTTAGCAAATCAAAATTATTTCTAATTTACATTTGCTTCAAAGCAATAAGCACTTAGTGACTTACACAGGCTCTTTAAAAAGTTAAGCACCTATATTGACCATAGTCATATATATGTCAGTAACAAGTACATGTGTGGGAATTAGGAGGGAAGTGTTACCACAGAACCAATCTCCAATTTCCACAGAGGAAAAGAGACTGAATTTATTTGTGTTTGAGATGTGCTTTGCCATCCTAGCCTGAAACCTGTAGAAATATGCATCAATTAACCCTGCAATTTATGCAAGCGTCCAAACAGCTATACTCCAAGGACTTGGGAGCAGGCTTGCCTCTTACTTCAGTTTGTACAGTGAGGTCTTGACCTCACCTGGATGCTTCTGGCTGCTATTTGAACAATAGTAAAATAGTATTATATTAAAAAAAAAAAAAAAAAAAACAAAAAAACAAAGCCACAAACAACCTAAACTCAGGGAATTAGAGAAATTACAAATTTTTCTGTTAAATCCATGAGCAAAGACTGTACATGCAGAAAAAGATCCAGTCCTAGCCAAGAGAGGGGACATGAACCCACAATACTATAAAACAGACCAACTGAAACAGGCCCCAAAAAAGGGCAGAAGGCTATTTGTCACAGCCAGAGGACAACAAATGAGGAAAAGGCCTAAAAGACATCTCAAATCCATAAAACTTGGTTTGTAACATGCAAAGCACAATGAGACTTAAATGGATCGACCACACCAAAAAGAACTGCAACTTCAGTAGCATCTCTGCAAGATGGAAACTTGCAACACTTCACTATCTCCATTTTTAAACTTGATTAAAGTCACCTGGACTATTTTTTCTTTTCCATTATCTGCATTATCCTTTCTTTCTCTTCCCCCTCCCACTTACTGCTTCCATTAGTATTTCCCTCCTTCCAAAACAGCTATCAATGTTGCATTTCTAAGGTCAGTATAAATGAGAGAGCTCATTCCAATTCTGCCATTCATCGTTTGCCATTGGAAGAGCGCTGACATTTTGCGGCGGGTGTACATTGTTTAGATGCAGCAGTCAGCACTAAAAAGCTAATCCATTTGCCAGCATTTTGCATATTAAGAGTGTTATAAGTCACAGTGATATTCCATCATCATTGTGTAGGGGACAACTCATTACACATTACACAAGGTACCACTGGATTTACAGTACTGATGGAAGAATGACATCAGAAGTATGCAAGGTAGATACCCAACTCAAGTGAGAGTCACTATTCAAAGTTCAACTCTGCGGCAACAGATGCAATTCTATGCACATCTCTGACAGCCCTATTACCTTTGCAAACCACTGTGGTAATTTTAAGCTACCATGAACTATTTTTTCTGTCAGAGCAAGCATAGTATAAAACCTGTACCAAATGGGTTTTGCTACCACAAGAGAATGACTTGAGTAAGGGTCCAAAAACTACATTGCAATTAAAACCATAGAATATCCTAGAAAAGTGAACTGAAAGGTTTGTGCAGCATCACGCTCACAGCCTTGTGCCCAGGGATCTGTCCCTCTGTGCTGCCACAAGAAAAACAAGGCACATTTTGAAAGGCATCACCAGAGCTATGATTGCAGGATACGCCTGGATCTGTAAAGCACCTCATGCTTACTGAGCATGCTTCATAAGTAGGAGCTCTGCAAGAGCAGAACATTGATACTCCTATCATATCACAGCTTATGCTCAGACTAAATGGAGTGCTCCAAGATGCATCATTTCTGTGTCTCCTCCTTTCACCTATTTACAATAGCTATGTTGAGGCTTCCCCAGTTAAGACTGGGACAATGGTAGGTGCTTAAAACAATGTGAGAAGCATTGGAGGAAAATCGTGGTTCTTGTTTGGGAAGGAGGAGAGGAGAAAAAAAGACTCACAGACTGGGTATTTTTGACATGGGAAATAGTCTTCTCCAAAGCTATCTCCAACGATTTTTTAAAAATCTTTATCTCGAGCAGTGGTAAGGGGATGGGGAGGATGATACTTTGGTTCCCCTGACAGCCCAAATCCAAAAGGCCCGTGCATTTACACTTAGCTTTAGTAAGAGCTAGCCCCTAAAATATGTGTGCATATATCTCCGTGTGTACATGTAACAGTAATTATTATTACCTATGAAAGTGAATGGAACCCCTCCTCTGTATCACTTATGCAGGTATAAAGATGCAGGAAATATCTCCAAGGTGCTCAGTACTAGATGCTCAATTTATGGAGTCGGAAGAATGAAAATAAAAAAATGATCAAAAAGATTCAAGTGCACAACTTAGTAACGCAGCAACACTCTCCCTCCTTCCCCAATAGCCAAGATGTCTGAAGTTAACACACACACAAAATCAAATTTTATTGCATTTTAGAAAGAGAAATTTGACAGCTCTGCTTCTCTTTGGAAATAGTAATGCAAAAACTCAAACCTACACTACATTCCTAACTTTATGGATATTTGTGTTCTAAAAGTCATTTGATTGTCATTTTCTTGTGGTGACAGCCTCAGGTTTCAGTTGCTTTACTGAAGCTTCCTTTAGCTTATTGAAACCTTCTTTTCTCTTTTCACGGTTGATAGCATAGTATGATAATCTTTCAGCAGTAAATGGACTAGAGTCTCTCTGCAAAAATAGGATGCTGAATTACAGAGTTCTTTGTGGGACAACTGACATTCTTGAGTAATTTGTTGTGTGCCTACTAACAATCTGAAACTTCGTAACAGTCACCACTTTATTTGGATTCACATTTAATTCAGCAGAATACACAAAAACCCTAGGTTTTATTTAATTCATACTTAGGTTTAGTTAATTCCATCAGTTCAATATCTGTTGCATCTTGATAAGATTCATATTTATTTCCTTATTCCTCTCTTCCAACTGTGCCTTTTAACACCCTGTTTTTCTTTAACTCGTGTTTTCTTTACAATAGACAAGGGCTATATAGGCTTTTCCAGCCTCCCACATTTTTGTAGCTGCATAAATGCACTTTCAATGCAGTCCAAGGCAAGCTGTATCAGTGTTGGTAAATTTAATCTCTATCTTGGCATTTGTATTTAATAAACACTGATTCAGAAAAAAAATCAGAAGGAATCTGTTTATTCACAACATTTTAATACCACCAATATACATTTTTGTAAAGCTTTCCACCAATATGGAGAGCTTTAACACACAGGTGGCCAAAGAATCATTTGCCATGGCCATTTGGGATGTGAGTATAATTCAGTTGCAGGAAAAACTCTTTTGGCTTCACTGCTAAGCAAGCTCCTTGTTATTATATCCATTGGATGCTGACTGGAAATAGGCTAAACTCTTTAAGTTTGTTTTCACAAGCAGAGATCCTTTTCAAAAGAAAAAGAAAAAAAAGGAGCAAGATAGGTATGATTGCCACCTTTGTTACAGTAGAGATATATAAGGATGCGAGTTCTTCAAGTAAGAATGTTTATTAATTTTTCATTATTTAATAGTAGCCATATCAAAATAATCTCTGAACTAACTTTATCAGCACTCATCTGAGGAGAGGAGGAAGGAATTTACAAGATTCTCCACCAAACAGATAAAATCCTGTCCAAGGGAACTCTTGCTCCCAATTCTTAAGGCAGACAAGAGAATAGAAATTATACTGTCTCCATTGTCCAAATGGTTAAAAGTTATTAAAAAATATCTTGTGTACCTCTTACTGATCCACCTACATTGTACACACTGTCCAGTCTCATTAGCAGTGGGCTGCCTATTACAGATGATAAGACAGTGCTAGGACAGCTGTCCCTTGCCATCACTGGCAATCCAGAGACAGGCAAATCCAAAACTGAAAACCTAAACAAGAAACCCCCCAGATCTCGTCATTTGTGTAGCCACCACAAATACATAGTGATTTATCTCACACTTTCTCAGGTGATAAGAAGCCAAGAATGATACCTACATTGTATAGTTACTTCACTGAAATACATTTCCCAGTACTCTCACTGTTATAAAATTTATCAACACTTGACCATTAGAATTATATCCTTTCTTTGCTAGAATTGGCTGAAACTGCAGGGCGGGTACATCACCCAGGGAAAAAGCAAGTTACTAGAAGTTATCCTGCAGTTCACTTCAGTTGCCTGAAGACTGGAAAAGTCATGTTCTTGTTCCTTCTCACTTTACCCATCTAGAGAGCAATAAAACCAGTAAAGTAGATGCTGCTGCGTGGTAAAGCAGATAGTCAAAGAAGTCTGAACATGTACATTTGAAAAGTTCTGCCTGCAGCCAAGACACTGATCTTGTATTTGTTCCTACTTCACTGCAAACTCCACTGAGAAGTGCTGTAAGCAGAAAGATTTTGCTATAAGCCAAGAACTTGAACACTGCCCTTTGCTGCATCTCAGGCAAAGAATAGGGACCTTTCCAATTGCACTAACTTTGCCATCACTAAATAATGATGCAGTTTGTGTGTGCAGAATCCTTTAAAGCCTTACAATAGAAAGCACTCTACATGGAAAGTAATTTTACCTTTAAGAAAAGGTGATCTTTCTCAACAGTCCGTTCTAAACCATATTATATTTAATGTCTGTCACAACAGGCCACTTCTCCCAGCTGGCAAGGTCTCTCTTGACTTGCAGTGCTATGTCACAGAGTTGGTTTTGTTGTGGGGTTTGTTTTGTTTTGAGGCCTTTTTGGGCATGTTTATTATGGGGTGGTTGAGTTTCTTTTTCCCCAGCCTGTTTTTGCAACATCTACTTGGCAGCCATTTGTACAAACAAGGGCATATTTGCCTTTTCAATGACTCCATTAGCATTAATGGCAGTCACACACAGAGAGCAAGAGAATGTGTTCTCCCAAGGATCTGTGTTCTCTTCAGGAAAAGGTTGCCAGTCATAGAGTTCATAATTCATACTCATGTTTCCAGGAAGGGATGAAATGAAGATTTTGTAACAGAAACTTGACTCTCATTGTGTGTCTGACTTCAAAATTTATCCTAGCAATGCCCTTGTTTATAGTATTTTTTACTTTAAAAGCAGAAAAAAAAAAAAAAAAAAGAAAAGAAAAGAAAAATCAAGCCAGTATGGCAAACTGCCACATTATATCTTAAATTTCATTCTCAAAAAAGAGGATCTTTTTTTTAAAGGCAGTGCAATCCAGCCACTGGAGCAGAGGGGCCAGGATTCCTGGGCTCCATTCCCATCACAGTCACTGATTCATTTAATGACTAATTGAGTGGACTGTTGCATGAACATTGTATTCAGTTCTCAATTTAAGGGTGAACAAGAACACCAAGTTCCTTTCCTTAGTTGCTGCACACAGTCAGCTGTTCTACTTCTCTAGAAGGTGTAGGGGAAACACGGTAGGTTTATTTTTGGCAGGTGAAATAGGTAATTTCAAGTCTGTAGATCATACAGAGACTAGAAATCTTTTAATCATATTTAAAATAATTTCAAACTGAAAATGTTTCTTGTGGTCCTTGGGACCAGCCTATTCCACGTATCTGAGTCTGGATGCAAACGTTCTGTATCCAGGCTCCACTGCTGACCTAAGTGACAAGACTTCAGCTGTCTAATGATTCTTTCCTTTTCAATTTTTTAACCAGGGAGAGAGGAGTAGCAGGGGATACCACCTTACACTGAGACAGATTGGAAAAGCTCTACAGAGAAGCCCACCCAGAACTACAAGCTGGGTATACTCATTTCCTAGTTACATTCAAGTCATTTCAATTCTGCTAGAATACGCACTTAAACTAGGTCTCCCACCTGAGAAAGGAGCGTCTTGATGACTAGGTGTTAGGGAAGGAGTGGGGTAGGATATACACCTCTTGAGAAACAGAGAAAAAATAAAGCCACCTTGAAATATTCCCATATGGCCTGGTGAGAAAGGGGGAGAGAAAGGAAAAAGAAGAGCCCATACCTTCCTTCCTACTTCTAGGCTGCAAAGGGTGTTTGTGTGTATGAACAGACTAGTTGCCTTTTAACCTAGGTTTCCCTGTGTAAAGAAGTTCATGTCAAGTTGATTTTCTGTGGGCATTTCATGCTGCTCCCTGAAAAGTAGCTATTTCCATGAATACTCATGCCTACGAACACACCCAGGAATTCACAAGCTTCCCAGTGGTTTAAGTCACTAAAGCCACATCTCAGTATTGCCTCGTCCCTTCACCACCTCTCCCTTCCTATTTACACAGCCTGTTAAAAACATAAGTGTATACCATAGATACATTTTGGTAGTCTTTATAGTGTGGTCAATGGAAGTAGGCAACCGAGGACCACGCAGCTTTGTAGCATTCCATACAGCACCGTGTGGGTGTTATTGCCATAATATATATGTTTAAGCCACAGAAAAAATACAAATTAGTTTAAGAGCTCCAAAACATTTCAGTTCATGGTACACAATGTCCAAAAGCACTGAAAACAATGATCTCTTTCTATTGATTTCTATTAGAAATTAACTTAAAAGTATTATTCTACATACCTGACTCACCAGTTCTGAGAGAAAAAATAAGAAGCGGCCCAAACATTTTCCTTTGGGTTTTGGGTTGGTTTTTTTTTTCCCTAGTCTTCTGGCAACTCAGAGATATTGCAGTAAAAGCTTTATGCAAAGGGCGGGGAGGATAAAAAACAGGTGCCCCTTCAAGCATTCAGTATCCCACAAGGCACAGTCCCTGTCACAGAGCACTTGTGAAACTTCACTTACCAACAGCTTCTAAAGCTGATATCTTCATAATACCACTAAATACACTCTGTTATGCTCCCAGTCTAAACTGTGCTGCATTATACAGCAATACCACAGCTATATACTATCCAGCTGAATAAAAGTCTGCAGTTGAAATAGCTTTGTTTGCTGCAATGCCGTATTATCACACGACTATACCAGGCAACATTGATTTTTAAGCAATGGCATTGATTACAACTCTTATTTTTGAAATGCTGGCAGGATACAGCCCTTAGATAAGAACTTTAAGACCATATTTGAATTGCATTTCCCAGCAGCTCTCCTTTCTTTACAGAGACTATGTAATAGAAGTACTCGTAATTCTACTGACTTCAGCACATATTGAGGATTTACACTAGCGTGATTTCAGTAATATGAGCTTTTAGCACTTCAAACTTACACAACTATAATATACTTCAGATTTTTTTTATATTTTTTAATGCAAAACCTTTATATTTTCCCCCACTAGCTAAGAAAGATGCTTGTTTGCCTGAGAGATAAATTTATTAAATTGAATTTGACCTTTTAGAGCATATTTAGGTAGGGATTTCTGTTCCCTGAAAACACGGGCAGATTCTTCACATACTGCTCTGAGTCATGCAAGAGTCTACAAACAAGTAAGCTAAACCACTCTTGGAAGAGTGCTTTACATTTAATACATTGGAGGGAAGGAGCAGGAGAAAAAAAAGAAAAAATCAGCCTCAAACCCAAAGCATATCCTTGCACCTACATTTTAAATTACGTACTTGAGAGTATAAAATCATTACAGACTTTTTATGCTCCCAAGCAGTCCTCCAGATTTATTGCCACATCGTTGCTTGATCAGTTTCCCTGGGGTGCTGCTTATTCCATGCCAAAATTAACTTTTAAATACCTCTCCAAGATTTCTCTGCAGATTGTGCTTTAGTTCTCATATCCTCAATGGCTCCCAAGTTGGTAAACATCTCCTAGTCATCTTACTGCTTTACCAGCTTCACCCAATATGCAAAGTGGGTTTCTTGCAATAATGCACAAGGACCATACTTTTCTGTATGTATGTCTGGCTTATTCCTGTTGGAAAAGCTGCTGAGTGCACCAGTGCCTTAACCTGTGCTGGTCTATCTGCAGATCCACAGAACCTGTTACAGAAGTAGCAATATACTCTTCTCCTCACACAGTAGCTGGAGGAAAAAACAAGAATTGTCAGTCTTTGCCCTTCTTACCACAAACTCTTTGTTTCATTCTCAGGACTTACAAACACCAGAAACGTAAAATCCTAAAGTACACAGTGACCTTTATGACATGAATTACAATAAAGCAAGATTCCATTTCTGAGCCCTGGTTGGAGCATTACCTCTAAATTGTTATTAGCCACTTATGCATTTGGTGGACTTACCATTATGGATAAACTATATTTTACTTTCTTCACTGGTTTGTTCAGAGAGTTTTGATTCTACCACCTGACTCAGGCTTATTAAATAAGACAGGTTTCCCTCTCAAGAGCCAGACTTACAGTCAGGGTCCAGAAAAATCCAGTAGAAACACTAACTGAAGATGCATCCACGAGTCAACCACTCCATGTAGTTCCTATAATTTACCAAATAAAATGCATTTAGGAGAGACAAGTGACATAGCAGCACTTACTACCTTTAAGCCCTATTTTTTACTTCAAGCTTCTCTTTTCAATCTGCATTCATGGATTTCCCCCTAATTAAGCGCAAACCAGCCCTAAGATGAATAAAAGCCATAGCTGCTCTATGTCAACTGAATGAACAGGGCTTACAGAAAGCCATAGGAGACCCAGCAGCAAGCGCCATAGTCCTCCAGAACTTTGAAAACTTTCTGCATTTGGTTTAGGAACAGTTCACACAAAAGAGTGACTTGCCCTCTCCCCCAGCATGAGGCAAA
Source organism: Psittacula echo (assembly GCF_963264785.1). Classification (NCBI taxonomy): domain Eukaryota; kingdom Metazoa; phylum Chordata; class Aves; order Psittaciformes; family Psittacidae; genus Psittacula; species Psittacula echo. The sequence goes on from NC_137743.1 coordinate 52,166,004, forward strand.
ACCAAAATTTCCATACAATAAAAGTAGTAAAGCAGATTAGCCTAGGATCACCACAGTGGAATTGTCACTTCCCCACAGGTCCCTTATTTCATTACCACATATGCTCATAGACTTACTTCACCTAGAGGAACACAATTTCTCTCAGCACTATTACACTATGGAGAGCTGCTGGATAGTTTTACTTTAGCCACTCGAATTTGTCCCATTGCTCTGTTGCCACCTAGTTGGATTTCTTTTGAAATCACCAAAGTTCCTTTTACTGCAAACTAGCTACCAACCACCTTTGCATTATACACATAAAAGAAGCCTATTAATAAATACATTACAGACACCTTTTAGTGAACTTCTACCTCCCTCTAATTTGACATGGAAGAGAAATGCTATTATATTGTAAGGAACAATTATAACAAGACACATCCCTGCAAAACTATGGTTCTTGGTACACTTTATCAATTCACAGTTCGATGTTCTCATCCATTTAAGAAAACAAACCTCACAACTTTGTTTTCTTAGAACCGGACAAGCATATATAATTATTAGGTGCAGTACTTGATTGCACAGACATTTTTTTTCCCATGAGTGCTATTTTTTTACTCCAGTGTGCCCAAGACAGGCAGTTCCACAAATTTTTGGCAATGCCGAATATATGTTAGTAAATAATTTTTCTGTTCAAAGTGAAAGTGGATACAGATGCATGGATTTTGCGTAGTAATCTGGGATGAGTAACTTTGTGTTATAATCTGGGCTCAGTGTTGTTTTCAGCAGTGGCATTACTGGCCACAGAAGCTGAAGCTCTCCATCAGTGATATTGGTCCTTTTCTTTTTGGCCACACACCCACATCATTGCCTGACTACAAAACTGCATGAGCAGCAATAAAATCTATCAGGTTCTTCAAAGACACAGATCATTATCTGGTCATGCACTCATTTATCTAGGTTATTACTAGTAAAAATCACAAGATCAGAAGTTTCTATTATGTAGATACATACCCTGGTTGTGCAGACCACGCACAGGGCCAACTGCCTGTAGCTGGAGAACAACCCTAGAAATTTGCCTAACCGTTAAAGAGATGGAAAGTGCAAGCTGCCCCGCTCCCTACCAGCATTAAGCTGTGTGAGTGGTTCCTGCATCACACTTGCTAGCCAGGTCCACAGTCACAAATCCACAGCTTCTCTCACTTCCAGTGGCAGTAGCCTGTCTGTTCAATTCCATCAGTGGCTGCCACTATATTTTATTGTGTTTTGGCCAATGTGGACTGAGAGGATGCATTTTAAAAACACAGGGAATGATTTCTTCTAGTTAGACTTCTAAATGCTGGAGCAGTTCTCGCTATGTGCAGTTAGGAGTAAATCGTGATTTTTCTGTGCACAGGATGAAAACACTCTTCCGTTAATGAAGGTGGCAACATACCAGCTCAAACGATTTTCCATTAGCACACAATCAAACCTTATATTGCTTACAGAGGGAAAACAGATTCAGGATACTGTCTGAGACTAAAAGGGACTTTTGAACACTGGTGGGGAAATGAAACCAAGAGGGACGCACATTTGTCATCTGTTGGTTTCTATAACCTTGAGCTCATGTTGCTGCAGTGTAGTAGAATAAATCTGTGCATTTATGGATTTCATTTAAAAGCTGAACAAGAAAAAAAAAACCAACATGTTTGAACAACCATAGTTGTACTAGACTGATTCACTACACCGTTTTACTAAGCTAATTTAAGATGAAATAATGCAATGAACAAAATTGAGTGAACAGTTACAGCTGAATCAATAGGTTCAAAGGATCAGATCACTAAATTAATACAGCAACAGATAGCCAAATCAGCTCACAAGAAGAATAAGCTTTCTAGCTCACAGGAAAAATAATGGCTTTGGATTAATTCTATAGAGGATTTAAAGGAAGACCCAGCTCTCTTTGAACACAAGGCCATAGCCTGCACTAGCTTGTATGTAGTGCATAAACCACACTTGTGAGGAACACAGGCAACTGCTGAGTACACTGTTTCAGATTTCAAGAGACAATAAAATACAGGCGAGGAAACAAAGCCAACCAACCAGCAGCAGGTCTGATCTCAAACTTGAGCCAAGAGAAGTTTCCTAACACTGGGATGGTAGGCCCTGTTTCTTGACCTTTCTAATGTCTTATTTCTTGGTCTCTAGCTCACAAAGAAGCCAGAAAATCTTGGCCAGTTTGAAACGCATGAAATTTCTTTTAGCAGCAGCTCAGATTTTTGCCTCTCCATTTCTTCTTCATTTTCCCACCAGTGAAAAGTTTATCAAGAATTCTCTTGCAAAAAGTGTGCCTGCCTCTAGTACTTTGATAATGATGTTTAAGTTAGAACAGAATCCAGCCTTCTATATTGTATTGCTCTAAAAAAGACAACAGAAACAAAAATCAATCCCTTGTTTATGATTTAATGATCACACTCAGAGATAAGGGAAACAAGCTGGTTGACTGCATAAGTACTGAATCTGTGGGCTCAACCCAGGGATAGCTTCAAGCCTGGGCTTTGGGCTAATTTCCTTTCCACCACCACCCTGGTTGGACTATTGCAGTCCTCCTCCATAGTCACAATGCAACCCCTGGCGCTATTGCGGGATCCAGAGAAGCCAGCACAGCTTTTGGGGCCAGACTGTTGCAGCAGAGTGGCTGCACCACAAAAACTGTACTGGAAGCTCAAGTTCCCCCCATAAACAGCCCTTCATGGCCACAGGTCCAAATCTCAGTTCTGTAATCATTCTTTAGGCATCTTGACTAGTAGACAAATAGCTATTAATGAAACTATTATCAGGCTACTGGTTTCACTTGTTATTAAGACAAAGAGGCAGTTTCATTCCTTTCATGACATTATCTGCTGACAAACAGTGCAAACAACTTACAAAAGAACAAAGGTTCCCTTTGTATGCTTGCAAGAAATTTTCCTTACAGAAATAAGTATTTTCTGGAATAAAAATGCAGCAAGATCCAAAATAAGTACCACTTTTTATGTGTAAAAATCAACCCCAGAATGCCACAAACCAAAGCAAATGCTGGTAGGAACCATCTTCCTTCTTCAGAGCTGAGGAAGTCTCAGATGACCTGTTATCTGGGGAGATGCAACTCCTTGTTAAGGAATCACTAGAAACTGCTGATGCAAAACCAAAACCTTTACACAGATGTAGCATCATCAAAGCCTTAAATAAGCTGACAGGACTCTGGATACACAAAGAAAAGGGATGTACCATATAATAAGGGTTCTTTTTAATACTTTCTCTGTTCCAAAGCACACTTTGATTTGCTGATTTATTTTAACGAGATGGTTGATTTCATTACTTCGTACATGAATAAAAGCAGCACATTGCCTTCCTGCTACAAAAGACAATAAATAACATTAAGGGAGTTATATGAGAGAAGGTAGAGTGACTTTACAACAGAAATAATCTCATAATGACAGGATACAGGATAATAGTCTTAAGGTAACATCATAATAAAATTTACAGGTTTTATGTAACACCCTTTTAGATTGATTTTTCTACGTTACAAATGCTCCCATAACCATTTTTTGACATTTCTCCTGCACAGCTGGTTACACCATCCATAAGCAGTCTGTGTCTGCCTGGCATTATTATTATTTTAAAAGCAATTTCTTTCACCTCCTTTCAACTAAGACTTATGTTAACCTAATTGCCAGTTACCACCCTCCCTTCTAAGAAAAGAAAATCTGATTTTCAACCATTTGAAATCCATCTTTATTGTAAACTATGGTATAATTGTAATGCCAATATATGCACATTATAGGAATATGTTTAGCAGAAGAAAAAAAAAAAAGTGGGTGCCACTTGTGTTCTTGGTGTCTAACTTGAAATGTTAACTCAGAGATGAGCATATTCTTACGATAATAACATCATGTATATTACAAACAGAACTACCAGCAAGAGGCAAAAAAGGTACTAGTAGCTTGTTTATGATTAATAAAGTAGTTAACAGAGAAGGAATATTATTCTTGCTGAGTGCTAATTATTCATTTGATAATCTCAATTTATAGGACAATGAAATATGGGGTTTAAAAAATGACATCTGGTTTCTTTTTAATGTATAAGATTTCTGACTTCAGGAGCTGCTAAAGCCTGTGGTTATGAGAACTTGAGCCATTAAACATCAAGAAGTAGGTTGGATATATATCCTGAATAATGTATCCTGTCTTCTTATTCTAATCTATTTAAAAAGCAATTTGAACTTTCATGTAATTGATTTTGATCAGTCATTCAAATAGCATAACACACACAAAATTATATATTGCAATGATCCACAAATGTGATAGAAGTGATTTTGTTCTTTGATCTCCACAAGAGAAGGTGTCTCATGAGGGAAGCTCAAAGAGATACAAAACTACTACAGGCAAAATGGCAACTTTTCTTTTTCTCAAAAAAACAAAAAAAAAAAAAAAAAAAAAAGAAGACAAAAACATAGGCAAAAAAAAATATTCTCTCTTAAAGCACAGAGTTAGAATGGGATGTATCTGCATTACATTTGTCAGTACCTAAAGGATGCATTTTTCTTATATATTAACCATTACAATAAAGCAGTCTCATTATGAAGGTTAATATTGGAATGTATCAGATGTATGACTTCTATACATAATTAAGCCATCAAATGGCCCAATATGCAAGAGCTTAATTTCCCTTTGAGCAGAAACTGCTGGGTTTAGTGCAATTAATGAAATTGTGATTGATTTTTTTAAAATAGGTCATAGTGTATTCATAGCAGCATAAAGGTGGAGGGGGTTATGTCTCTGGCTGAAGGTCCAATTAGGACTAGTGACTCCAACAGGAACCATAAACACTAAGCTGCTCATAGGACAAGCACACACATGAAGAAATAGCTAAGCACTGTCAGGGACAATTTATACTTCAGCAGTCTCCTAGGTATATCAACATATGATTTCTGTTTCCACTTCCAATTGCTTTCACCTAGACTGCATTCTCTGATATTGCCTCAGTCTTCCACCCCTGCCTTGCCACAGTTCTTCATTGTGTTCCTCTGTCATTGCCTGTCAGATAACTGGAAGCATCAGCTGCCCAGGACAGGAGCTGTCACCTTTGCTGTTTCTCTACAGCACTACAACAATGCAGCCTGATGTCTGAACCAACAGGATTATAATGCCTTCCATCCCAGAATATAAAATTCACTTCCCTCATGGAATTTATATAAATGGTAGAAAAAACTACATTTCTACCAAAAATGAGGTCACTGTGTTAAGCTTAACACAGCTCTCAGTGTTAAGACAGGATGATACAAATATTTGAGGGAAATTAAAAAGTTTTGACAATAATATTGCATTTGCATTTTTGATACACAAAGAGCAGCACATGCTGCTTATAGCCTGGAGTCAGGCAGTGTAAGAAAGGCTGTCAAGAACAAAAAGAATAATGTAAAAAAAATTACCTCTCTCATGAAAAGGCATTCCAACAACTTCCAATATCAATCTTTTTAGTGATGCACCTAAAAAGCAAACTGGTGCTCTTTGTCTCAGAGACGAAGTTTACAGGAATCACTGGAATTTGGCCAAAGATCAAGACTAAGTGCAAATGGTCTGCAGCTTTTGGGGTGGATATGGAGAAGTTCCTATTTGTGTCCTACGTATGACTTATGGAGGAAAAAATATTGGTTTTTTAGACAATTTACTGTCAGTGAGATATTCCTATAAAACTCAAGGGAGTCTTAAGCTAATGGCAGACAATTTTAGCAGGAGATAGGGCAACTCAGTAAACCATGCCAGCAGGAATCACAGCAACCTCACTTAGTTTATGAAATGTGACGCAGTAGCAAGCCGAGAACAATGAATAACATCAAGAAGAGCTGAGGAACTAAAATGCTTTCAGATGATACAAATAATTCTAACATGAAAGTTGAAAAACGTTGTCTGTAATTTACTTAAATGCCACTACTAAAAGTGTGTTCAAACTCATTTAAATGAAGGGTGGTTATCTCTGGATGAAGAAATAAATAAACAATGTACACTCACGTCAAAACCTGCCTTAAGTGGAAACACAAATAGTTGTTTTCACCTCTTTGGAGAATATATAATCATGATTCAGCTTATGCTTCCTAATAGTATCTTTTTATTTTCCCCCTACTCTTGTTTGTTAGATCTAAGGCTGCTCTTATATCATTTACCACAAAGTATTTCAGTAGTAACTAGTGGTATGTTTGTTAGAGCAATGTTACAGGTTATGCAACATTTTTTCATTCCTATATTTCGCTTTGTGCTTTTGCAGTAGCCTAGAATCCCCATATGCTTTATCTTTAAAAAGACCCAGAGTTTCCTGGATGGAGCCTCAGAGGACAATATTATCCATGCTTAGCCTGGAGAGACAGATCTTTAGAGGTATTTTGGATCTAAAATGACCCAAATTAAATTGTTCTAAAGGTCACCAAGGGGCACACAGTCATCAATGAGCCAAATACCGGGTAGTTTCCATTGCCTGGAACTTGTAATGAACAGAAGCCCTGCAATTAAACAATTCTAAAAGTTGGGGGGGGGGTTAATTGATCTGAATGGAAAGGTAAATACCAGTTTGTACATTTCCAGAAAAAGGATCCCCGTTAGTACCATACAGAATGTCCAATGCAACAACAGCATGCTGGAGAGATGAAAAGTAAAATACAAGGGAGTTTATTTACAGGGTATACCTTGAGCCTGGTCGAGTTGAACCAGTGAGGTGAAGAGCACACAGAGAAGCTCCCTTTGGCTGAAACTCTGCTCAGACAGAAACTTGCTGCCTTGATCTCTCCCTCACTCCTTTCAAGGGCTCCCAAAAACAGTAAAGCAGAGCCATCTGGTTAACACACTTCCTTCCCACACATCATTTTCCCTCAGCCCCTGCACGTTACGCTTCGGAATCTGCCATCCCTTAGACCTCTCAGCTTGAAAAACGTGACTTTACTGTAAATTTTCCCTTTCATCAGTTGCTTTAAACAGAAAGGATGCAGGGATCTAGCAGCCCAAGCAATGCTGACCGCCACTATAGTATGGCATTTCTAATCATCCCCAAAGACAGTTTCATTATGGGCATCTATAACTTGATACACAAGTCAAATCCTTCTCTTCCTTTAGTGTAAGCAATAGTAATTGTGTATCAAAGATCCAAGGTGAATGGAAAAATAATTAAAGCACTTGCAATCCTAAGAAGTGAAAAATAAGTAGCTTATTTTAAAAATACGAGTGATCATAGTAAAGAGCCTTTATTTCTTCACAAATTGTAACAGTTAAAAAAAAAAAAAAGTCACCCTGAAACCAGTACTAATGTGGCCATTGCTCACACTTTATTTTCACAAGTTTAAAGCACAGTTGCATAGGAAGACATTTGTTTCTGTTCATACCTTCAGACAACGTGGCATACTAAGTCATCGAATGAGAGAAGGAAACAAGATCACTCAACCAGTTCCCTGAAATAGATCTCTCATTTAAGATACATAGTTTAACACATAAAATTCTTTATGTTGTTAGGTACTTTAGGCAGCAACACAAATTCTTTAACAAATTATGAAGCACATATTCCGTAACAGTGGTCAAACAGATCCGACAAAACAAAGAACCTTTTATATGGTTCTTGGATCTAGATGCAGTAAGTAGACTTACGGTCCACCAGTGTTTGGCCACAGTACAGTCCACTGTGAAGCAGTTCACAAAGCATATAAGAGGATTTCTAAACGCATTCCCCAATATCGTTTTATAAAGCTGGTGAGAAAAACCAAACCAAACCAACAACAGAAAACCCCAAACCACACAGAAAACATCTTCAGAAGACAATGTGAAAGCTTTCCTCACTGGAAAAAAAAAAAAAAAGGGCAACTGATATTTTTTTCCTAGAAGTAGAATAAAAGTACATTATATTCTCAACGAATTACTCCTAGCCATAAAGCATATCCAAAAAAAGCTCTGTTCCTTATGGACTTAGTGCCAGTACATCTCTAACGGATCTATGGAGTCCTAGAGAAACTATGAAAAGGTACGTCTCATAGTCACAGACCCAGATCTTATAAAACTAATGTCTTCCAAGAAAGTGTCCTTAATTTTGTTTTGCTGCAGAGAAATGCTATGTAATTTAAAGGAATTTATCTTCGGAGGAGGGAAAGGGAAAAAAAAAATAATTCAGGCCTGTAGTTTAAATGGATGAAGCAATGCTAACACAAGGATGTTGGGAAGGAAAATTCTGAATGCTTATTCATAAATCCACATGCTAATCTTCTTGAGGTGAATACTCCTTCTGCAAAGGAATAAATAAGTCAGAATTAACTTCTGAACAGTCACTTTTTGAGGTCTATGTCCAAAATCCCTGTCCAAACAGAGTTTTGCAAGAGGTTACATCTTGAAGTCTAAAACAGGATCCTTTTTAATGGAATATTCTATGAAATTAGATACATGCCTGAATGTAGCGACATGTATGTCTAAGCCACAGCAATATAGAACCAACTTTAGATATTGAACAACCAAAATCCAGCAGTATTTGCCTCCAGAGTTCAGATTCATTTTTAGATGTGGCAGATTTACTATCAGGACATTTCATAACCTCCTTTCAAAACCTTATTACAACTACGTATTTCAACAGTCTTAAAATAAATAGTGCATCATCAGCTAAGTATTGAAATAAACATTTCACCACTTTATGCATCATCAGCCTCAGTGCATGGTAGGTCATCAACATTTTGACTCACAGCCCAATTTCTGCAATGCTAAATGCAGAAGTATTACATATCCTAGATTAGTTTCACATGGGCATTCCTTATAATGAAGGATAGGCAGAACTTTGCTGAAAACACTTGGATGTTCCAGCAGTATTTCAGTGTTTTCAGGGGAGAGGAGAATGCAGGAGGAACACCATGATCAAGTATTTGGCTTGCTCTTAGTGCAGAACACGGAGTTTTGCCTGACATTCCATATAATGCTTTCAAACACATATGGTCAGTTTGAATTTATAGGTTAAGATAATAATATTTTTTAAAGTGAGAAAGCTTGGTTCTTCTTTAACTCCCTGAGGTAATATTATGTTTTAATATTATTAGGAGGCTTGCCTTGACAGGAATGCAGATAGTAAACTTGAACAAGTCATTCAGCATCCGTTCATTCGTTTCCCCTTTCTGAAACCAAAATAGCAATACCTCTATTTTAGTCATGTTAATACCTATCAAAAAATGCTTGGCATTACAAATATAGATAACTTTTGTCCGCTAAATTCTCCCAATTTATTCCTGTATTACTGCAGTCTTATTTAGGTTTACAATATGATGTTAATGATTTTTCCAATCTAGATTTACCTATTTCAAGTAAAATCATCATCTTTGGTGACCAGCAATTTACCTCAAGAGAAATAATTTTCCAATAGTGCTTCTGTCTTTAAAGGTTCATTTTTTCCCCCTCCTAATTCCCAGGAAGGAGTCATCACATAACTATATGCCATCCAGAGGGACCTCGACACACTTGTGAGGTGGGCTGATGCCAGCCTGATGAAGTTTAACCATGCCAAGTCCAAGGTCCTACACCTGGGTCGGAGCAATCCCAGGCACGGCTACAGGTTGGGCAGAGAAGAGATTCAGAGCAGCCCTGTAGAGAAGGACTTGGGGGTGTTGGTCAATGAGAAAATGAACATGAGCCAGCTTCAGTGTGCGCTCGCAGCCCAGAAAGCAACCGTATCCTGGGCTGCATCAAAAAGAGCATGACCAGCAGGTCAAAGGAGGTGGTCCTGCCCCTCTACTCTGCTCTCGTGAGACCTCACTTGGAGTATTGTGTGCAGTTCTGGTGTCCTCAACATAAAAAGGACATGGAACTGTTGGAACAAGTCCAGAGGAGGGCCACGAGGATGATCAGGGGACTGGAGCACCTCCCGTATGAAGACAGGCTGAGAAAGTTGGGGCTGTTCAGGCTGGAGAAGAGAAAGCTGCGTGGAGACCTCATAGAAGCCTTCCAGCATCTGAAGGGGGCCTATAAGGATGCTGGGGAGGGACTCTTCATTAGGGACTGTAGTGATAGGACAAGGGGTGATGGGTTAAAACTTAAACAGGGGAAGTTTAGATTGGATATAAGGAAGAAATTCTTTACTGTAAGGGTGGTGAGGCACTGGAATGGGTTGCCCAGGGAGGTTGTGAATGCTCCATCCTTGGCGGTGTTCAAGGCCAGGTTGGATGAAGCCTTGGGTGGCATGGTTTAGTGTGGGGTGTCCCTGCCCATGGCAGGGGGGTTGGAACTAGATGATCTTAAGGTCCTTTCCAACCCTAACTATTCTATGATTCTATGATTCTATATGGAGAAACATACACAGCATGATCAGGTGAAGCTTAAAGGTGAAAAATTGACTTTGCTCCAATATATTTCATAGGAAACATTCTTCAAAGTTAAAAAAAAAAAAAAAAATCCACAACAAAAAACCAAACCAAGCCAACAAGCAGAATGAAAAGCAGTCTGTCCAAAACAGCACCTGAAACTATGCAAGCCCTCACATGAAAGAAAGCTAGGACATTTTTAGTAGTTCATTTCTATTCATGCTATTTCCAGGTTACCACATGAACATGAACATTCAAGAAGTGCTAAGAAAAAAAAGTTTAGCACCTTTTCCACTAGACTTATGTAATCTCTTTCTAAAGGAGTCCTAAGGGCAGCTATCAAACTCCTGGCCAGTAGTGATCATCAGCAATTCAGGAAAAACGGGTTGAATATAGTTCTGGATCATCACCAGAGTATCATAAAATAACTAACTGAGATTTCATCTCCTCTTTCTAAGGTAGACGTTGAGACTGCTTTAGCAGGTATACGTCTTCCTTGCACTTGACCCTGGTAATCTAGGCATGGACTTCGAACAAGCCAAAGGACTTCTTAGTTAATTATCTCTTTCTAGTGACTGATGGGAATCAGATGCCTTGTAATAATGCTGCTATTACTAGCTTGATTGGCTGCCTTTGATACTGTCACAGAAACATACAGATTATCTCTAATCTGATTTATCTTGACCAGAAAATAAATTGACTTCCTTAGAGTAGGAAGGCCTCAGAGTTGTGTCACCTACACACCCCAGCAGGCACCACTTCCCTTCAAATGGGAAATCAAGCTTCAGTAAACCTGCTCACTCTCTCAATTCTTCCCATCACGGGCAGGAAGGATGGGGAGAGGTGAGTTCAAGTTGAATATATTTTCTTTTGTCTCAGAACTAAACATAGCGAACATTTTACATTTACTTTTAAAACTAAACGTCATGTTGAAACTTTTTTTTTTTTTTTTTTAAGTGCAATGCCAAATGGAATGATCTGAGCTAAATGATGTGTGGCATTTCCCTCCCTCCCAAAAAACTACATGCAATCATCTCACACAGACTGTTTTGGTTGACTCAGTCATGCATTTTCAGGGGAGGGGAGGTGAAAATTAAGAAAAAAAAACCCAATTAAAAAAACGGTGACAGAAAGATAAAGACTTTAGTGCAGTGTTTAATTTTTTTCTTGAGATGTTTCATTCTTTCCACTTTAGATGTTTTTTCTCATAGTTATGTACCAGTAGGTTTTGCATACTGAGTCGTGTCACCTTTACAGCTTTACCTCATCTGACTTGCACAATTTACCTCAGGAGTAGTGTCCATGCAGGTGAAAATGAGGCAGCCACCTTTCAGGTAAAACTAAGGGAGCCACAGTGGACTGGTGGAATACAGCCAAAGGCAGCCATACTCCTCCAAGAAAAGGGACTGAATCAGTGAGTTTCAGCCATCACATTTCAGCAACAGCCCCGGTCAGCTTTTCCTACCATCTGCATTTCCAACATTGATTTTCCCACTATTACCTAAAATTTCATCACCTCAAGACTGAGGTTGTTAATAGCACATCCAGGATGGGATACCATCTGAGAATCATTGAATGACTGAAGCAGAGTTGGATACCTCACTGCCACCAGCTGTTGTCAGTGCTCAAGTAACAGCTCTGACTGCACTCAACTAGCAGCTAAAGTTGAAGGATGCTGATCAAGATCTACATTCCCTTACAAAGCAAAACCCCATCTTTCAAAAGAAATACTTTTGGTCCATCTGCTATGTTCCTATGACTGTGGTCAGCCAAGATGAGTAAGTGTCGTGGTTTAAGCCCAGGCTGTAAATTAGAACCACGCAGTCTACTTCCCCCCCACCACTCCCCAGAGGGATGGGGAGGAGAATCGAAAGAATGTAACTCCCACGGGTTGAGATAAGAACAGTCCAGTAACTCAGGTATAACACAAATCACTACTGCTGCCACCAATAATAATAATGATAAGGGAAATAACAAGGGAAGAAAATATGATACCGCTCGCCAGAAAAGAGCCCGACAGAAAAGAGGACGTGCCCTTCCGGGTAGCTCCCAGTTACATCCCCCGGCATGACGTGCTGTGGTATGGAATACCTCTTTGGCTAGTTTGGGTCAGGTGTCCTGTCCCTGCTTCCTCCCGGCCCCTCCTCCTCCCTGGCAGAGCATGAGACTCACAAAGTCCTTGGTCAGTCTAAACATCGCTGTTATCAGCTCTTCCCAGGCCAAAAGTCAAAAACACAGTGCTACAACAGCTACTAAGAAGGAGAAAAACTGACTGCTACTGCTGAACCCAGGACAGTAAGCTTAATGCTGCTTCCACGTACACCACGCATACATGTGCCCACATGGGCTGGGCATCTTTCAGAACTTGCCTCTTGCCCTAGGTAATTTCTGGCTCAAATGCAGAAGAAAACAATACATTAACGCTTCGCAGAAAGGAAGTTCGCATTTTCCAGAATAAAAGAAAAATAGAAAGGATTTTCTTTAAGTGCTTGTTGTTTGAATTCTTATTGAAATGATTACTGCCATGGTGCCTAGAGTTTATTGTACTATTCCTCAGAGCTTCACACAAGTGCTTCATTCTAAATCTAAAATAAACAAGAGCGCCTTAAACTATGTCTACTGCTAACATCCAGTTTAGATGCATGCTAACACATTCTTTTTGGGGTTCTATCAAAATATAAAATTCCTGGTAATGCAAATTTGATATTTAATGCAGAACTATTTCAAGAAAATCTTCCAGTAATGCATCTGGTTCTTCTGCTCCCTTCTGGGTAAACACCAAGCCCTTTTTATAAATAGAGACATTTTGGATGGAAGGCTGAGGAGCTACAGTACAACAGTGCCATCCCCTGTCTGTAACAGTCATTGTCTCTCTCCCAGAGAAAACAAGGATTAAAATGCTCCACCAGTGCCTGCTGTATCTAGATGGAAGGTTACTGGAGAACAGCAACATGAGTGCCATGTGTGCTGCATCGTAGTAATGTTGCTGGGGAATTTCACTGTACAAGCTAAGTTCTGAAGGAAGTTTCTTTCTAGCTAGCACCATCAAATTTGTGTCAAAAAAAAAAACAACTTGGAAGAGTTTCCACAAATTTTACATTTATAGTCAGTTTTCAGGATATTATCCAGCATGCAGTCTGGGGGAGGGAAAGCAATTTACATTTTTTTGTAGTAAGCAGAAAGAAGGAAATTCCCACACACTTCTAGACATCCCTGAAGAAAATCTGTTCATCTCTACTACTGCTTTGCATGTGCACTCCTGTTTCTAGGAGGCAAGGAGAACTCAGTATTAACTAACTGTCCAAGCACTGTACCAGCTATAACACCTCACAGCTCAACATACAGTTTAAAATTTTAATTAGAATGGAATATTGCAACACAAACCAAGAGTCTAAAGAAATTTAGGAGTAAACAGAGGTATGCCCAAAGGTATTTTTCCCCAGAATTTTGGATGCTGTTGCATACCCAAATAAGTATCTTTCATTTACAGAACTGCCAGGTAAAACTTCCATTGGTTAAGGACACAGGCAGGACACATTTGCTCCGACAAGTTCTTTTTTGTCTGTTTTAGATGCTAACTTTGATCCTTTCAACGGTAATAAAACAAGAACAAGAATAAACTGAAATTAAACAACAAGCTGACCATTAATCATGAACAGTTACCAATGCCCTGCTCTTGGCAGTAGAAATTCGAGCTGATCATTTGCAAGAGTTAGGATCAACTCAGGTGCTATCTGTGTTTCCTTCTCTAAAGATTAAAAAGAGAAACAATATTAAAAGAATCCTATGCTGATATCCATATGTGCAAGGAGGGGAAAAAAATTTAAAAAAAAACAAAAAAAAAAAAACAAAAAACAAACAAAAAAACCCCACAAACAAAAAAACCAAACAAACAAACAAAAAAAAAAACCACCTCCCAAAATACCCATGGCTCACAATTAGTTTATTGCACTTAGTGCTGATTTCCTAGACATATCTCAGTTAAATCCAAGTAAAGCCAGAGCCATTTGCACAACTTCTTCCAATCTTCTTCCAGTATAATACTAAATCAGTCCTGCAAACCAAGAGTAGGCCTACCTTCTAAAGAGACAGAAGTCTTTATCTATTACATGCAGTCAATTCTCCAGTGCAGTCTACCATATGATTACTTTAGGCAAATGCTAAGTCTTAGATCTCAGAGGTTGTTTACCCCCCTATTACCATATTACAATGAGCAGAGCTCAAAACCATCTTTAAAGCAGCTGCAAGACTGTTTTGTTGCGTTTTTCATATCACCTTGTTCCATTGAACAAGTACTGGGAGCTAAGCCTGTTAAGTCATTAGAGTTCAAAGTATTGCCTCTTCCAATTAGTCTCTTGAGAAACTGCTGCTGCAACATAACTGCAGATTTTGCAGTTCTTATGCAGCTACCCTGTCAATTCCCTTGCTTCATTAGATATAAATTAAATGTCAATGACCTGCTTCTCCCTTGACTTACCCACACTCACACTGCCTCTCCTTGTGGGGACCGGTGGTGCAATTTCACTGGGGCCTGGTCATCCCTGCCAGGCCAGGTCACACGTCTTTTTTATGTTTCTTCAGGGCAACAGAAGAAAAATGTACCAGGAAAAGCAGAAATGAAACCTTACTCTTCTTTCACTGCTGTCCATAGAATACTTCCAAGAAACCTCAGCTTTCTTCTTTGTGGTCATCGGTTGTTGTAGTAAAATGAATTTCTAGATAACCAGCCAGCATGCCAGGTTCAACATGCTATTAATGCTCCAGATTCAATATGAAGTGGTATTATCTCAAAGCTCACAAAGCAACTCCATGGGGTATATGATAAAAGTGACAGACACATTGCTTGAAATATTTTATTTCTTATTTTCATAAGACTGAAATATTTTATTAGAATCCTACCTGTATTAGAAGCAGCATCTGATAGCTATCTAACACCCAAGCTTACAAAAAGAAAGCTAACTTCCACTTTGTTGTGAACAGGTTATTATAATCAAAACTAATAAGGACACAAAATAAATCAAAATCTAACCTCTAGAATTACTAAATTGTCATTTAGCACATAGTAGTTAACTTTATCTTAGAGATCTGGTCATCTCTACCTTTCGTGCAGGCTGATGTAATCTTCTCTAACATTTTTCAAATACTTCGAGTTAACCATCTTCAGCTAACTGGTTTTAATCACTGTGAAAGCTTACAGTAGCAAGTGGCTCTGTGGAAAGTCTCAGAATAGAAAGAATTTAAGATCAACCTACCCAAATAAACAGAAATCAATGACCAGTCATACTCAAGCAAGAAAACAACAGATGAACTGATACAACTGAGAATTAGCTATGCCACCTATCCCAAAGAGGCAGGTTCATTAGTTGTAATTTAATGAGGAAATATCGCTACAGGAGTCTCCAGGTGGTGCTGTTCAAAATTCTTATTTTACTGGAGATACTACATCCACTCTTTGAAGAGCCACTGTCTTGTTAAACTCTCTCTCTGGTCTAGATACAATCTTGGAGCAGGCTTATGCTGGGACAAAGTAGCCTTAGTACTTCTACTAAATTTCCTGAGAGAGGCTTCTTCATGTCATGCTTATGAGCACCTGCACTCCTAGACTTAATTTATAGGAAGCCTTGTTTTCCGTACACTAAGAAAATTAACAGATTTTGCCTCTAAAATACAGAAAAATTACTCCAGGCAACCCAAGCTATGGGATAAAACTGAAGAACAAGATGAAGCCCAAGCTATGTTCTGGACCCAGAAACCAGCAAATTATTTCCACCTGGTTAATAGAATTCCCTGGTTGGTTCTGAGGCTCTCTTCTTCATGTGGGATTCCTTTGTACAATAGGCATATTTGGTGGTTATTACATAGAAGAGAGACCATTTCTTGTGATATGGCCTAAGAATTATTTCCCTTTCAAGAGGCCTTTACATTTTCAGTTCTGAGCACAAGTAGCCTAATAGTCATCTTCACAGAAAACACAAAACTAGACCTACATGGAACAAGTTTTCTTAATTCAGTATTATGAGCCTAAAAAAATTACCCTAGAATCTGGAAAAGGCATGGAAAGACTTTATTTCTGTCCAATTACAATACTTTGAAACAACTTTTGCTGAAGAAACTGATTTTCTTTCTATTCACTAGAAATAAAACCTCAAAAAACCGGAGTGGTATGAAAGTGACATCTGAATGCAGGACCATTGAAATTCTTCTTTGGTTTGTTCCATGGTTAATGCAATGTACATGACACCACTAAAAAATATCCTAAAGAATTCCACCACATTAGCAAACAAGGGAAATCTTTCAGCAGAGAAAAGCAAAATGTAAACATCTTCCAGAAGATCCGCTGTTATATATTCATTGCTGTTATTTGAAAAGTGAAGAAGAAACATTCCCTGAAGAAACATTCCCTAAAGGAACATTCATATGAATTTTATATGGGCAATTCATTTCCACACTCAGTTGATTCTGGTTGGAGTACTGTTTTTTTTGCACTGGGTAGAATGAAGTCTACTTTAAGCCAGTTCCCAAATAGTACAATTTCCTCCAAAGCTAAAGCAATCTGTTTGGCAGAGAACTTCGCCTTCAGAAGATGTCAAGATAAAGTCATCAAAAAGGAAAAGTAAAATATCCTATGACTATAGCACGTGTCTCTCTACGTTCCATTTTTAAAATACTTGCACCATGCTAGCAGCCACAGATTCTGTTCCAGAAAACAGAAAATGAGAGTTCTTACCCCAGAGTCTACTAGCAGCATAAAAAGAAAAAAAAAGAACAAAATGCCTATTCTCTGATACGAGGATGTCTGCAAAAGAATTTTTAAGAGTGCATCACAGAAAAAGCCAATTTAGATTTAATTAGCAAATGCCAACCCCCTGACAGCAGTCATATTATTTCCATGTAAAGTGCCACAGGATCTTCCAAGGCTTAAGATGAAAGGTCAAGGATTTAACTGCACATTTGCTAGACATGAATGCGCAATACAAAAAGGTAGGGGAAAAAAATGCAATCATCCCTGTCCAGCATCCAAAGCCTTTTGTTAATTCATAACATCACAACATTTCAGATCTGGTATCTGTTGGTGCCCACTGGAAATATTTACATATCCTGAAAAGCATCATGTTTGCAAGAACTCCCTTTTTGTATCATTAAAGATACCAGCACAGAGTTACATCTGTGTTTATGCTATCTTGGCCAGGCTTCCAAGCATGACCTTTCTGCCTTGGCCAGTGGCACTATCAATCCTTCCCCATCTTATGCCAACAACAGGAGTCTGGGGCTGCTTCAGATTTAGGGAACTCCAGAGGAGCCTAAAAGCTCTCTGGAGTGGAGGAAAAGATTTTTCTATTATTATTATTATTTTATTTAAAATTTTATTACAGCTAGGCAAGGGAGCAAAGATGGAAAAAAAATCAACTGATTTATTTCCTAAGGTATTCTTTTTTTGACCATACACAACTCTCTGTCTTTTTACATATAGTTTCTCCCACCTGCTCACTACTGGCCTTTAATTAATATACTTCATAGTTTGCTGCTTGCACTACTCAGCAAGTCATGATTTTGCTTTAAACCTCAGCTCACGCAGCTCTCTGCAGCCTCTCTTTCATGCCAATAGTAGCTTTTTCTTTCCACTTAACCACATTTAGACCAATTTCAACACAGTTACATGCTCAGACATTAAGAAATCCAACTGTTAAGTAGACCTAAAAAACAGGCATCATTAAAATCACACCTGAATTAATGCCTCCAGCAATAAATGCTTTAGAAAATGATAGGTCATCTGCCTTTTCATATTATCCCAAAGCAAACTTTCAGCCCATTTCTTTGCTGATTTTTTAAAAACCAATTGATCTATAGATAAATACATACAACACTAGATTATAAGAATTACTTTCTGAATGTTCAGTGGGAAGTTAGAACAACAGTTTCCACAGAGAGAAGTGCTTGGGAACACGTCCTTTACAAAATCTTTTCGAGCAGGTCAATTTTCAGAACAAGATCTAGTCAGGGCCTTCTGTAGGAACAACTGTTGTCCTATCTCCTACCTGACAATAAATAACTTCAGATGGCACAAAAAGAGCTTAAGGGCCCAATATCAAAGATCCCCAGGTCCTGAAAATAAAACAGGAGGTTGGTCTCTTCTTGGCTGAAAACACTCAAGCCACAAATGGAAGACAATAATCTAGCCCCCAAATTGGGGCTGTCCCTGACTGGGGACAGTCTTTTTCAGTGGTTATAGTCTGTGAGAAAACAAGAATAGCCCTTTATGGCAAAGCACTAAAGCAGTACATTGTTCTCCTTTTACTCTTTACAATCACGGTTCACCAAATTATTTCCTCAGCAGTGCAAAGAGTGTAGGCTTCTGACTACACTGGAATAACACGGGTAATTAGGTGCCTCGCTATCATCTCATACTTTCAGACCCTTATATGGTCCACAGAATAAAGTCAAAACCACTATACAAGAGGTGTGATGTAGAAGTATTGATCGAGTGGCAATACATGCTGGTGCATACCCAACCTTTAAAAGAAGTACACATCGCAAATATATTAAAAGAATCCTCCTAGCACTACCTCTCCATCCTAAGGGAAAGCACAGCCCACAAGCTCTGTAACCTAAAATGCTGATTTTAATAGTACTCTTGAGGATAATTAATAGCAGAAAGCACTTAAATACTCTTTGAAGCCTTCATTTGTAACACCATAAACTGTAGTACATAGTGTGATATAGATACTGTTTTCCTTCCATTTTAAACAAACTGAATCCCCAGCCTTCTCTTAAGAGGTTCTCAGTGCAATTATCAATCATGCTCACATGTGGATCAGCTTCAAAGCTGTCATTACATGTGCTAATTTCAAGTATTGATCTAACACTTCACACAGCCTACTCTGGCATTCAGCACAGTTTTCAGTTCTTGTGATACCTCCTGGAAACTGAGTGAAGAATAACTCTGCTATGACTTTAGAGCACACAACATAGGATCCAATATTCAAACTCTTATGGCAATAAAAACAAAAGCTTAAGCTTTCTTTGTGTTGGTAGAGCCACACCAATGCTGGTACCTGAGCATAACTGCAGAAGGCAACTACAGTTCTATTATTTTTCCTCTCAAACCAAATTAAGAACAAAGATAGAGTCATTCTATGTTCTCCATCCACCTATCTTCTCTACAGTTCTCCACAACATGTTAGTATGCAATTTAAGTATTGACTCTGCAAGGTCTGTGAAATTTATGTTACTTCAGGCAACAGAGAGGGAAACAAAAAACTAATCCAGAAAACAGGGCAATGATCATGTTTCCTTCTCCCTCCCTTTAAAGCAACCCTCAAAGTGAATAGTCCTAAAGAAACCAAACTCAAGAAGTGTTCCATCAAACCAGAAATCCCCACAAAAATCTCCTCACCAAGCTGTGAATATCTACCCATAACACACTCATCAAGAAAGTTCCTGAGGATTAAGGAAGAATAGAGAAACAAGAACCCTAGAGAAAGAACAGATTCAAACAGAAGTCAGAAGATTAATTCGACCAAGACTGCTACAAAGCAACTCAGAATCTGCCCTCTCTACCTGCTCTCCCAAAATGTAAGAGAGAAGGTCAGATTACCAACATGAAAATTAAACAGGGGGCTACGTGTCAGACTTCGTTATACGACTGCTTCTTAAACTCTCCTCAACTCAAAATCCTTCTTGTGCCATAGGAGTCTTTTAAGGCAAACACTCAGCCAGGTATACATCGATTTAAATTAACATGTGTGAGGGAAAAAAAGCAGTTGCCAGCATCAAAGATACTATTCATGAATCTATCAAGGAGTGAGCCTCTCAACACCAGGTTTTCAATTTGAGAACATGAGTCTCAAGGAATAGGAGGAAGCGTCTGTTTCCTAAGCAGTCTGAATCAAGAGATTAGATACAATGACTCACAAAACACACTTACTGTTTTCTTTCAGACAAACTTAACTCTAAATAGTTTATCTGTACAAAAAGATTCAATACACTTTTGTGTTGTCTTCTAATAAATACCACAGAAACATGTTGTGACTGAATCTTTATCACAAGTTGATAAGTATTAGAAGTTTGACTCCTCCAGAAGATGCAAAACAAATTGTCAGAGTACACTGCAAAACTAAAGTTTAACAAACAAAAAAAATCAGAAAAATAAACAAACAACCCAAAATTTACCCACAGTCAGACACTGGCAACCTGAATACTCCTAGGTGGTTTTCTACTCCACAGGAGAAAAACAGAAGCAGAAATGGCACATCAATACTGGCACATACACAATAGGTTCGTTTCCATGCAACACAATTTATGCCTCAATTATGATACCAACAAATGTTCAAATCAGAACAGCTCCAACCCTGCTGAAAACACTGTTAAACACTTTTTGTATATTTGAAGCATTTATCCTGTCACTTAAAAAACTGTCTTTGCTAAGGAGTTTTAGATCTATGCAGAAGTCGTGATAATCAAGTTACTGAAATTGAGCACTTTTCTACCAGTAAATGCAAAAAGACAATTGAGTTTCCAAGCAACAATTCTGCTACTGAGACTCACAGATGCTAGAGCAGGAGGGAAGAGAAAATGCAAGATTCAACAGATGGTAATAGAAAGCCCCTACTTAACCAGCCATAAACTGTATTTCTTTCTGTAAGGGTAAAGCAGAGCTGGAGCTCTATTTTATATATCATCCATGAACCTGTTTGTTTGGGATTTGCTTGTTGGTTTGTTTTCACCCCTTTAAAGTGTTCTCTGCACTGTAGAGGTGTTAGACTGCCATGCTCCCAAACCAACATCCTTTCTAGTTGTGGGAAGGCCTTCATCTGGACAGAAAGAACAGTAGTTCCCTGACATGGCCTACGTTACCAGAGGAACACACCCTTTAGGGATGTGGCACTCCAGCATCCAGACTGAACTTTTCTAGTGTACTCATGGGCTGACTGCACGATCCCTCCAAGACTGAGTTATCTGCGAGGTCTTTTAAACTCTTCCCCACCAGATGTGCCAACAATGCATGACTTGACTCCACAGCTCAGTCCAACCACCTTAGCTGCCCCATCCTCCTGCTTCTGTAAGGCTACAGGCTTTCTCCTGCAGAAGCAGCTATTCTCTGCAGTCTCCAAGGTTATCTACAGCTTCTCGTTAAACACCCCAACACTAGGAGTTTTCCTGTATGATCAGTGTTCTACCCTGGCACTGTGGATGACTGGTCCTCCTTAAGCAGCTAGCAACCCCTACATACTGAGCACGCCCTTTGACAAACTCTCTCTCTCTCCAATACTTTTCAAGCAGACAGCTTGATCTGAAAAAGTATCCTTCTCTCTCTTTCCAAAGTGCTTCTGGTTCTCTTTTAAGTCTCTGTTTTGCATGCTGTCTGCCATTTGCATCTAAAAGGGGTCTCTGTTGAACCAAGGATAAGCAGTCAGGAGCATGGGCTTTGTATTCTTCAGCTCAGCCCAGTTACAGGCTACAGAGGTGGATGGAAATCTAGGGTAAGATCGCAAAGGCTGATTTTGTTCCATGCTAAAATGAGCACAGAGATCATTTCTCCTGTCCAACAGATTGAGAAAGCAAATAAGATGCATAATCAGAAGAGGGAGGGCTTGCTCTATGACATACTCCATCTACATATCTTTGAAAAGCTGATAAGCGCTTTAAATAATCAGTCTCCTGGGGAAGATGGGAAGAGAATTACCTCTCCTCCCCAAACACTTCTTCACTTTTCTGAAAAGAGAAATTTCATCTTAATGTTGAGTACTCTTAACCTGTTAAGCAAGAGACTGAAATCAACAAAAGGTTGTTGATTATGTGGACCAAGATGCTTCAGAACACTCAGTCTAGTTTTATAATCTCTCAACCAGCTGGAGTGAACATTTCTATGCAGAGCTTTGCAGCGAGAAGGCAATAATTGTCCATTATCTATCAGGTAATGATGATTACATTTTTAACCAAAAGGCAGTTTTTCTCATTTTGAAATGATGTTACAGAGTTTAGCTTTTTCCTATTGCTTAACATTAGAGCAACTACTGCTGATATGAATGATCTCCCAAACACAGGGGTTTTTGCAGTAGGGTGGAGGTAGCACCAGCTACATCTACCAGCTCTGTCTATAGACTAGGTACTGAAAAAAAACCCAAAACAAACCAAAACTCAGTCACAAACACTGCATTCCCTTATTTCAAAGAGAAATATAATGGATATACCAGTATCTCTTAAAATCTCCTTCTCCCCTCCCATTTTACTTTCTCCACACTTTCTGAAGGAAACCAGAAGTTGTAGCAGAACTGCAACAATATGCAAAGGACCTTAAGACAGACCTCTCAAGAGGAACTATACCGACTCCAGACACAAATACACAGTCCTTACTTCTGGCAATAACAGCTTTAGACCTCAGGTTTGCCTCACACTTACGTAGCCTCTTCCTCCTTAAAAATCAATAGCAGAACACAATACAGAGACTAAGACAGTAAGCCTATAAAATATTCATAGTAAATAAGGTGGGACAGGGTTATTTTTTCCTTAGTTGTCTTCCACACACTCCCACCTTTTCCTGTTTTAGAGGGGGAAAAGACCTTGAAAGGATGAAACAATTATTAACACCCTCCAAGTTTTACCTTTTCTCTGTTTTGGTATAAAAGCAGCAGCGTTAGTTTAAAACCTGACTAAAAGGTGGTGGGAAAGAACATATGTACTATAACTCTGCTCACAGCCAAGCAAACTAAACAGGATTTGAATTCTCTGCCTTTAAATATGAAGTAACTATAAACCCCACTAGGAGAAGGCCATTTACTGACAGATATTGTAGGTAGCAGGTGTTAACTACCTACTGTACATTGCCTGATAAATACAAATATATTAAGAATTACCTTCCAAAAAATAATAACCCAATAAAAGAATGGAATTCAAACTGACTCACTGGGGAATTATGTAAATTAGCCAAGATAACATTTCACTAATCATAGCTCTTTCTAGACAGACTGGCTAGAGGATGTTTGCCCAGCATGTCTTCAAAACTATGTTAAACTACAGCTAATATGAGGCTCATTTTTACAAACACTATATTTAGCTAAGCATGTTAAAAAAAAATCAAAATTAAAAAAAAGAAAATACACACAGGATCCCTGCAAATGAACAGGTAATACCTGTTTATTATTCATGGTGTCCAATTACAGAGTCCATCCCGAGTTCATTCCAAGTCCATTCTTACTGCACACACACACAAAAATCCTAAAAAACCCCACATTTGCTAAATCCACTTCTACAGGTAGAGAGGGAGAAAAGACAGTATATCAAATACATCCACAGTGTATTTGTCACCATATTTGTTTGCTAAATAGTTAATATTGTGATAATACCCCTTTCAGGTTCTTACTCACTCTGGTAACATAGCTCACAGCACTGCCCTAATGAAAACAACATCTATGATGCCTAAACCAGATAACCATATGGATAAGCTCCCATTTCTCCTTATGGATAAAAATGCTGCAGCTAGGTAGATATAAATTGTAATGCACAGGTATAACTCATCACAGAGAAAGCTACATCTCAAAAGTGACAATAAAAGCACACCCATCAGGACTCAAGGCTTGAATTTGTTTATTTTTGAAAGGAGTAAGGAGGGGAAATTAGGCAATTGGAGAAAGCAGCTGTTTTTGTTTTCATAAACACATGCAGATTACTCCTGCAATGTCCTTCAGTAAGAGATCACTAACAAGAACCTCTTTTCTCTAAAAGAGGCAGTGCCTGATGTCTCCTTGGTTACATTGCACAGTGCCTCTCATTACTGTTTTGGATCTCAACTTTTTGCCCCTACAGAGATATAGGAATCTTCACTGAAACTAGTCATACATTTCTGCAATATCATTTTATAACCTTGCATCCAATAAATGTTTGGGTTTTGTTAGTGCCACTGGTTGAGCAGCATTTGATAAATAATGAATACTGCAGCATAGTTTTCTCATCAGTCAGGCCATATAAAAGGCCAATCCAGCAATTTAATCTCCTGCTGCTGCAAGCCGTCTCAATACAGGGCTTTTTAACAAGACAGTTTTGTTCTATGAGTACACACTCCATCCAAGTCTCATCATTAATTTGAAAAATTACATGCATGATTCCCAGCCACTGGGAGACACGAAGCTATCTTACAACTATTCTTTAGAACCAAATTTCTTTTTGACAGAGTTGGCATGATCACTGACACAATAGCCGTCAAAGCAGAAAAATAAAATTTAAGATCCTGGTTTTTTAAAGGTTTTGTTTGTTGGTCTTGGTTTTTGAGACAGGTCCAGATTCCAATTTTAAATTTAAACACATGTCAAATAACTCAAAACTAATTACTTGGTCACATCGATTATAAAGGCATCATGTTTAAAAACAAAACAAACCAAAAATATGCTTTTTTTCCCCTGCTCTCCTAAAGCAGTTCCAGGTTAATTATTTTTACGCATACAAGATCAACAGTCTTTTCAATGCCTTTCATTGACCACAGCATTTGTTACCAACACTGTATTTCTTTATTTAAACAGAGCGTGGCAAACTACTGTGCATGTTTCCTAGGTCTGCCCTGCAGGACAAAGATGCTCCTAGTTCTAGAGCATGAAAGTCAGCCCAGAGCATACTGGAAAGGGGAAGGTCATTACAGAAACACGGGACAGCCTTCCAACAGGAGCTGAGTGGGCAAAGACCCAGCCTGACTCAATCTAAAATGGAGCCTCAGTTTATTTCAAGGGCCGTATTACACAGCTGCTTGGAATTCAATGGCTTCTTCAGTCCCATGGTCCAAAAAGATATTTCCCTCCACAGATTATATCACAAACTCACTAGGTCTTCAGAACAAGAATTTTTGTAAACTGACTTCAGCTTTTCATTTTGTCTCAAGCTCAAGTTGATGTTCACTGCAGCGTCAACTTCTTGGTAAAGAGGGGTAGTTATCATCAAAAGACCACTGAACAGCTGATCAGTAGCGATGAGTTCTGATGATGGATTCAAATTAATGAACTACTGTGGAAGTGAAAGTGTCTCCTCTGTTTTACTAATCCTTGAAGCAATCCAGTGTGCCTATTCCCTTATCTCCCACCCCCTGCAGTAAAGAGAAGTTAGGCAAGAACAAACTGAAACTTTGCTCCAGGAAAGCTCCCTTTGAAGTTATACATCATTCATGTATTATGTAGAAATCCCTTTTATTTTGACTTGTAGGAGTCAAACTCTCTCCTGACCTGAAAATGCGAGCAGGAGACCTTTTGAATGTTCCATCATGGAAACCCATTGTAACAAATTAACAGAAACCCATTGCAACAAATTAACTCCCTAATCCATTTACCTTTCCAAGTAAATTTTAAAATGTCAAGTATTTTACACAAATGTACCACCACACAGAACATTTCTACCCAACAATGCTGGAGAGCCTTTCAGAATTTTTCAAAATAAACAATCCATTAGCAAGAATGGCATAATTTTGTAAGGTCTTAACTAACTAGACAGTGAGTGCAAAAGCTGAATTGTCATTTTGTAGAACCATAGAATTGTTTGGGTTGGAAGGGACCTTAAAATCACCTAGTTCCAATCCCCCGGCCATGGGCAGGGACACCTTCCACTAGACCAGGTTGCTCAAAGCCCCATCCAGCCTGGCCTTGAACACTGCCAGGGATGGGGTAGCCACAGCTTCTCTGGGCAACCTGTGCCAGGTCCTCAACACTGGAAAATTCAGCAAAACAGAAAAGTTTCATTTCAAACTTTAATTTTATCCTTGTTTGAAGCAAAAATAAATTTAAGTAGAGCACAAGTCCCATGAATACCCAAGAAGCTTTTTCAAACACTTCATAATAGCAGAAGATCAAGTGGATGTTTTGACTTAATTTTCACTGTTATTCCGGGAATGGATGCAGAAGGAGTTTATGAATGTGGTGAGAGGGGAAAAGAAAAAGAAAACAAAAAAATTAAAACAAACCAAAAAAACCCTATTCACTTTCATTCCTCTGCAAATCCAGAAGTGAAGAATGAAGGTGAAGAAGATGGTCTAGAAGCAGCCAGAAGAAACAGAATTGTTCTATGCTACCTGGAAAATTATTGCTTGTCTGTTATATGGAAGTAGCCCCAACAGTGACAGGCCAGTCACAGGCTGTCCCATCTAGGGTCCACATAAACATTTCAGTTCTGCCAGCTGCCTTTTGCTTCTTGCACTGAAACATCCCAGAAGAAGAGACTCCTAGGTGAAAGAAGAAATAGGAATTACTGTGCTAGGAGTTAAGACTTCAAATTCTGGTACCCATCTGCACAGTGGATGATTAGCCTCAGTCAGACAGAACTCACTACCAGCAGTCTGCACTTCAGTAATCTAGGTTTCTCTTCCCTGAGAAAGTGATGATAACAGTGATGAACATCAACCTGAGCCAAAACCTGGAAAAGTACTATGGGAGCAATACTGTGATCCTAAACCCCCAAAAGCCTCCACCTCAATGGAAGGGTGGAAAAGCTGTGGCCCTGCAAATTCTACCTGAGGTCTCAAAAAATAAGATATAGTCCTTCATTATAATTTATTATCTGCAGATGTGGCCCCCTGCAGTTCATTGTAGTACATAGTATTCTCTAGTCAGCCCTTTGTGAAGAGGCCCTCTAATAACAGACCCCTTGATTGTGCAGAGAGTCAAGGAGAATCTTTTTTGCTCTCCAGCAGCTATTTGTTCCTGTTGTCTATACTGCAGAACTGAAACATCTGTATTTATCATCTCCACAAAAGCAGATCTGCCAGCTATGAAGGTGCTGCACTTTTCCCTTCCTTAAGGTTCTCACACACTCTGTACCTAAAGTTCAAAGCCAGATCTCTTGTTCCTGAGGTAAAGAAATATATATCATCAAAGAATATTGAACTGAGCTTGTATTCTGTGTCTCTTCTCCTGACCACAACTCCAGTAATATTTCAACTGTGCTCACAATGTACAGTACAACCTGGAAGTTATTTTCATCTGGTCAGGTGTTTCAAATAGTCAGTGATTATTTCATATGCTTGTATTTGCTGAAATAGGCACACACATTGGAAAGAGTTAAACAGAGTTTGTCTGTATAATTCCAGAGAATCTAGCATTTGACTGTCTAAAGCAGCATTTTCAAGGTGTGTTTTCCCCTTCACCTCTGATTAAAAATACAGGTTACTACCATGAGCTTCTATGAACCCCATTTCATAGTGAATGCAAAAAACTAGGTTAAGGCATTATTAAGCTTGTACAGATAGGTACACAAATATACCCTGAAAGAGAGAGATGAACATAAAAAGTCTATTTTTTTCATTGTCTATTCTGCTGCCACACTGTACATGAAAGCATAATTCTTTTAAACGAACAAAAAAAAATATTTAACATAATTATGAACTTTAGGACTACTGTAAAGAACAGTCAAAAGGATAGGAGCAGACAATGGATTCACTTTTTAGCACCTTATAATCCATGCAGTGAAAAGCTTATTTCACATTTCTGGTATAATATAGGGGTTTTTTAATACACGAGACATAAAAAACAGAATTAAAAGGAAAAAGGATGCCCCAACATTCCAGATATGAGTTGGCTATGTATTACATAAAAATGTATCTTTATCAATGTAAACAAGCCTTTTAGGTATTTAATTAAAGCAGCACAGATTTCCTACATGTCCCATTCCACTATTAGGAACATTTACAGATATTTCGCCGGAACAGTTAAGAAATTCTCCTTCAGATTTTCAACCCTGGACAGCAACCGCAACTGTCCTGTCCTCCTCAAGGAAGTATCACTAAGAAAAGATTGTATCTGAAGCCTACCTAAAACTTTGGTCCGGCTTTCTTTACAAAGCTAGAATTTCTTTACAAAGTAAAACAGTCCTCAAAGAACCAGGACCCTCTATGCCAGAGGCTGGCATAGATAAAATTTAAACACTAAATAAGCCTCCATAATTTCAACCTTTGCACACTATTTGCTTTCTTACGGGAACAAGTCAGAAGTCCCTTAGCCCTGTAACAGCAGCAATAAAACAGAATTGTACTACTTAGTAATTCCTGCAGCAAGACTTCTTCACACTGCTGCCTCTCTACTTAGTAAACAGTAAGGTTTAACCTACATTAATTAACAGCAGCAGGAGCCACTCACTGTAAAGACAATATTCAGATGCTCCAAAGGAAGATTGAAGCCTCTGGGTATACCTCATGAGGGCCTCTAATGCAGCAACTGTGCTCTGAGGGTGTGCATCCTGGCATAAGACATACCAAGCAATGGCAAACCAAGTCTAAGATACCGCCTGTGCTAATAATGCTACTACCCTTGACAGAAATGTGGTATTTTATCAAAGCAGAGGAAACAGCTTCAATGCTATACGTGCCTTTAGCTTTTTTCATGCAAACAGTGGAAAGAATCCCTGCTTAAGGGACACACTACAAATGCTTTAGGAAGCAAGGCAACAAGCACAAACAGAACACTACATGAGGATACAGCTTGTTATCTTAGCTATCAACACCTTATCAACAACTCACACTCCTGAAGTGATGAATGTAAATGCAATTAGCACTCTCCCTTCCCTCATGAGTGGTATCTCTGCCTTTTTCCAATTTCACAGAGATATTTTTAAGCTCTGGATACACAGTATATGTCCAATCATTTATCCACCTGACCCTTGCTTGGCTAGTAAATAAATGGTCTTCATGATAAAGAGCTTAATAACGTAAAATCTAAAAGACATTGCAATTCTGAATTACCTCTCCCACTGCAAGTCCCATAGGGAGTGGCAGCCCTATTAGACAATAGCTGTGCTGTGATCTTTCTTTGTCACTGGCCAGGATATTTAATACCATACCAGTAAGAATCTGAAGGGTATATTGCCAGCTAATTGGATTATGAACTCCCAATATACTAGAGAGGAGTTATTTACCTCTTTGTTGGTTTGCATTCACACCTACTTTTTTTTAGTTCTCCTTCATAAGTTGAAGAGATTCAACAAAACACAAAAACTAACTTTCAGTCAACTTCGGGTTGACTGGAATTCACAGGTTATCAAATGACTCTAGAGCGACTGCAAAGGAGGTACATATGAAATATTCTGGGGGCTTTTGGGTGCTGACTTCTAGGGAATACTGAAAAGAAATTAGATGCCTAACCTCCATTCAGTACCAAAATCAGTACCTTAGATTATGTTGAACCTCAATTCAGTACCTTAGATTATGTTGAGCCCAGACCTGCTGTATCCTACAACTCTGCTTTGACATGGGCTGACATATGTGCTCAATTACTAACACAGAAGCTGGTCCACTCCAGAAAGATATTCAGAGTGGGAATGACTATCATCCCAATCCCAAATGGCTAAAATACCACTCACCTGCAGATATAAGGGAATGTTCCTTCTCCTTATCTTTGCTTGACTCATATTTCTCTTGACTTGTGTCTCTAAACTGGGGAGACATCAATTTGATAGATGGACCACTTGGTGGATAAAGAACTGGTTGGATGGCTGCACGCAAAGAGTTGTGGTCAATGGCTCGATGTCCAGCTGGAGACGAGTAATGAGTGGTGTCCCTCAGGGATCGGTGATGGGACCGGTCTTGTTTAACATCTTTGTCGGTGACATGGACCGTGGGATTGAGTGTGCCCTCAGCAAGTTTGCTGATGACACCAAGCTGTGTGGTTCAGTGGATACTCTGAAGGGAAGGAATGTCATCCAGAGGGACCTTGACACGCTTGTGAGGTGGGCTGATGCCAACCTAATGAAGTTTAACCATGACAAGTGCAGGGTCCTACATCTGGGTCGGAGCAATCCCTGTAGGCACAGCTACAGGTTGGGCAAAGAAGAGATTCAGAGCAGCCCTGCAGAGAAGGACTTGGGATGTTGGTCAATGAGAAACTGAACAAATGTGCGCTCGCAACCCAGAAAGCCAGCCATATCCTGGGCTGCATCAAAAAGAGCATGACCAGCAGGTCAAAGGAGGTGATCCTGCCCCTCCACTCTGCTCTCGTGAGACCTCACTTGGAGTATTGTGTGCAGTTCTGGTGTCCTCAACATAAAAAGGACATGGAACTGTTGGAACAAGTCCAGAGGAGGGCCACGAGGATGACCAGGGGACTGGAGCACCTCCCATATGAAGATAGGCTGAAAAAGTTGGGGCTGTTCAACCTGGAGAAGAGAAGGCTGTGTGGAGACCTCATAGCAGCCTTCCAGTACCTGAAGGGGGCCTATAAGGATGCTGGGGAGGGACTATTCATCAGGGACTGTAGTGACAGGACAAGGGGTAACGGGTTCAAACTTACACAGGGGAAGTTTAGATTGGATATAAGGAAGAAATTCTTTACTGTAAGGGTGGTGAGGCACTAGAATGGGTTGCCCAGGGAAGTTGTGAATGCTCCGTCCCTGGCAGTGTTCAAGGCCAGGTTGGACAGAGGCTTGGGTGACACGGTTTAGTGTGAGGTGTCCCTGCCCATGGCAGGGAGTTTGGAACTGCATGATCTTAAGGTCCTTTCCAACCCTAACTATTTTATGACTCTATGATTCTATACTACATATTTGAACATCTCAAATGAATTGGTTAGAAGGGAAAGCCCCAGTAGAGTTCAGGCATGCCTGTTACAACAGCAGCCCAGGCAAGAGAAACAGAGAAACATGAGTTTTAAATTCTAATACAGTTCATGTGTGGCACAGCTCAGAGCTGAAAATGGCTCTGAAACATAAGCAGAACAGGATTAAGCAGCAGCAGAGCATAGATTTTGTGGTGGAGGGAGAGAGGAGTCCTACTGGCTGAAAGTGAAACTGGAAACAGAATTGCACAGGAGTGAATTTGCACTTGACATAATTGGCTCTATGGAGAGCACAAACACAAGTTCCTGTACTGGCTAAACCTCAGTGTATTGGTAATCAGAAAAAAAACCCCTAATATCATAGCTAGCGCTGCCAGTATGCCCCAGCTCTGATGATCAGTTTCATATATTCTCTAGGGTTAGAGAAACTATGAACAAAAGCCAAGGGGCAAATGAGAGGCCAACCTCATTAAAAGCAAGGTAACCCACACTCAAATACTCAAGTTTTAGCACCTGTGACCTGCTAAGCAAAGGAAAGAGCTGGAAAAGTTCAACACAACTCCTTCATACAGTATCATTTAGAATTCTTGCCTGTCCCATTCTTGTCAAATTCACAGCATTTATACCCATTAGGTAAAAGTATCCAAGCTAATATAAGAGTGAAAATGAAAAATATTGTTAGTTCTTATGTTGCTTGTGCAGTTTGGAAATGCATTTAATTGACAATTTGATTGGGAGGTTACTTGCTCGAAGTTATATATGTCAGAACTGTCAAGTAATTTCATTATCAGTATAGAGACCTTTCTTTCTCCCTTTGTTGCAGTCTCTCATCTTGAATTGTCACTACCCAGCACTCATCTCCCTATCACAATCTGCAGCAACAGCAGGCAAGGGATAAGGCTTCATGTTTACCTTTAAGGATGCCAATTGTTCATACTGTCAGTGCTCAGGTTTTCTCACTGGTTCAGTGGCAGTGAAATAGAGTTCTGGGAGAAGGGAGCCTGCATTATGTGAGAACAGTTAGATGCAAGGACAGCAGTATTTTTGTGATTGTGAAGTCAGATGCAAAGCCAGTATTTACTATCCATTTGTGTCAGCCATGACCATAGAAGAGAACCTGATGGCATGATGATAGCCAATTTGATTGCAGATTTTGTGTGCACAAAGAGCTATGAATATATTCAATGATTCTCAGATTTTGCCTGCATCCCACACTTGGCCTGCAGAGTAGAAATAGTGAAATATATATTTTGCAGGCCACATTGCTCTCTGCAGGACAGCAAGCAGTCCGAGACTTTTCATAGGCTCTCTACAGGTGTGCTTATTTGTGGTTTTTTATTTAAGTATATGCGAAACCAGGAATTTTAATCTGTATCTTATCTGACTTTTTTGGATGGAGTCAGCTCAGTGGGTGATCTCACCATTGAAGGGGTAATGCACTCACATAGAAAAAGGCGTGACCGTCAAGCAATGCTGAGAAATTATAGCAACTGTGTGTGCAGAGAAAAAAAGGTAACACACATAAATGAAAAATCCTATAACTTCCGGGAAGGAAAAGGCATAGGTACATACAAGAGGATGATTCTCAAATAGAGAATTTATTCATTCTCTTTACAGATTACTTAGATCAGAAATATAGAGTAGGAACTATTTCCTGAAATCCAAAGTGAAGATACTGAATACTTAAAAGAAATCTCCCTAGTTTTCCAAAGGCTGGATTAAACTGAAGAACAAGAATAAACAAACAAACAATAAATCTGTTCTAGCAGGACAATAACTCCCATCTTAACTGCAAGAAGCTTATGAGATTACTATTACTACAGTTGAATAGGGAAGACTATCACATGTTTAATGATGATATCCAAAGACAATAGAAGGTAGGAATAAAAGCAATAGAAATAAAGGCCTTGTACTGTAGGTGGGATCACAAAATTCATAGCATGTGAAGTACCCATCACTTGAGCTACATGCTGCTGCATTTAAAAAATAAAAATAAAAAAAAAGTGTCGTTGTAACATATGCAAGGGGACTGTGAAATCAGGATCAAAAGCCTGATCCTGACCATTGTGTCAGGTGGTAAAGTTGGATATTGCTCTGAGTTCCCAATGGGCTAAAACTTTGCTAGGTTAAGACTAATAAAAGGAAACATTAGGAGAGGGTATTTGTAATTGATACATACAGTTTCTCTAGAAGGGCACACAAAAAGTCAACTGGAAGGATGCATTTATCAGAAGATTCATAGAAAGCAGCATAAGGGCCAGTGACTGACATGAGGTCAGTGACTGACAAGATTCAGAAGTCCACCTCCCTGCAAGCTTTACTCTTCCCAGAGAATGAAGGAAATGAAGGATGGAGGCTTCAGGGAATGGTGTTCCTATCTGCTGAAGTATTTACTATTTTTGCTCTCCTCAACCTTACAGGTGGATTTATTCTACCCACATTTTACACACTTTACCCTTGATGGGAAAACTCCCCCGTCAAGGAAACAAAGGTGCCTGCTGAATTAGGATCCCTGTTAATTGGATTTGCTTAACCTGCAAACAAAGGCTCCCATCTGCTATGCTCAGGTCTATATACCCTCACTCAAGAACTCTGCTGGGAGCACAATATCTGTGCAAGGTGCACAAGCAGTAATTCAGTTTAAGCAATATGAATAGATCAAGACCAGCAATACCAGGGATTGGGTGGGACAAAATGTGCAACACTCTCATTTAAACAGCATTTGGAGAAGAGTTTAAGCAAATCTTTCTTGTCAGCATTTCTACATATTATTCCCTCATAACTGGAAATTAATACTGTTCAAGATGGGGTCAGTATGTTGTAACTAGTTAGAGGACTATGGTCACATAAATTCTTAAAATCAAGGATGTGGGATATTTGCTAATTGGGCAGAGATGCTGGGCTAAATAAGGCCTCAGAGTACTACTTCCATTACTCTTCTTGAAATGAGTAAGGAGAGGGGGAAGGAAAGGAGGGTGTCTTGGCAGAAAACATGTTCTGTTCAAACAAATTGCCATGTGTGCAAGAAGGGTACAAGACTTCTTCCTGACATGACTGACTCAGCAGAGGCTCTGCAGAAAGCTTTGCCAGCATCTTAAACCCCCAAATTAAAGCCCTCATTTGATTTCCTTGACTTCCGCAGCTGGTATTCTGCTATCATTTGGCCTTCTCTCTTTTCTGCATGACACCAAGGTATCTTGCTAAAAGAAAGAATTAAGTAAATATTGCAGCTGTTTCAACAGACATCTAAAGCACTGTTCTCAGGTAACAGATTTTGTTAAAATTACTGGACTAGAGTTCTTGTCTGCTACCACGTTGCAAAATCTACCTCAAAAAAAACCGTGTATATCCTGGGTTCAGCAGCAGCAGTCAGTTTTTCTCCTTCTTAGTAGCTGGTGCAGTGCTGTGGTTTTGACTTTCGGCCTGAGAATAATACTGATAAAGCTGATGTTTTCAGTTACTGGTCAGAATGTTTACCCTGACCAAGGACTTTGTGAGTCTCATGCTCTGCCAGGGAGGAGGAGGGGCCGGGAGGAAGCAGGGACAGGACACCTGACCCAAACTAGCCAAAGAGGTATTCCATACCACAGCACGTCATGCCGGGGGATGTAACTGGGAGCTACCCGGAAGGGCACGTCCTCTTTTCTGTCGGGCTCTCTTTTCCGGGGGGCGGTACCGTATTCTCTTCCCTTGTTATTTCCCTTATCATTATTATTATTGGTGGCAGCAGTAGTGATTTGTGTTATACCTGAGTTACTGGACTGTTCTTATCTCAACCCGTGGGAGTTACATTCTTTCGATTCTCCTCCCCATCCCTCTGGGGGGGTGTAGGGGGAAGTAGACTGCGTGGTTCTAATTTACAGCCTGGGCTTAAACCACGACAGTGTAACATAATAAAAAGCTCAGTAAAATCCACAATACACACTACTAAAACAAATACTTTCTCTTTCTCTAGCAGTTGGTAATCTGGTTGTCAAATTAACAGAATCCAAAAGAGCATCTGACATGACAAGCAAAACTTTAGAGCCACTCTCAGTTTAAAAAAGTATTTGCCTCTCTCCTGAGACTAGGAGGTGTATAATTGACATTTCTTTTGACCTGTATAATTGACATTTCTTTTGCTCCTACTGCTTATTCTTCTGACCCAAAACCAGATTCTTACGATGTAACCAA
This sequence comes from Psittacula echo, assembly GCF_963264785.1. Taxonomy (NCBI): domain Eukaryota; kingdom Metazoa; phylum Chordata; class Aves; order Psittaciformes; family Psittacidae; genus Psittacula; species Psittacula echo. The sequence goes on from NC_137743.1 coordinate 52,200,990, forward strand.
CTCTACAACAGCAATCTCTGATGTCACAAGTAGATTATAATTTCACTCAGAGAAGAAGCAGCAGGAGGCTATGAATTTTCAAATACTGAATCCTGTCCTCATGCAAAACTAATTCGCAATAAAAAAAAAAATAAATTAGGGAAGGAGAAATAAAATAAAAGTGTCTGCAGAAGTGCAGCTCAACAAAATCTGGTGCTTTTCAAGTTTAACAGCAGGAGTCAGTAACTCTGTCAGGAAGTTCATGTCTACGTGCAGAAGTAGGACTACTCCCAAGCAGAAAAGTCCTTTTGATAAACTACCCACTGCTAATAGAAATGCATTTGGGAAATGAATGATGCTTTTTACATGGAAAAAGTATGTGCTCTCTTGCTAGGAATACTCTTTTATTTTTGTTTTTTTATTTTGCCTATGCTTTTCTGGGAATATTCACACCAGATATTTTCTTTGACTCGTAGCCTTGTCAGCCATATCAAAACAGTGAGAATGGGACTGTATTATGGGTAATGTGGAAGAAGTTTTAGATGAATATACATTAAACAAGACATAAATAAAGCTCAAATTGGATAAATTTAGGTTTAACTAGGGGATAAATTAGGTTTAACTAAGGCGCTTACTGAAAGTTTTTCGATTTAAACAATACTTTCCTCAAATGGAACAGAATAATCTCCTCCCTCTTCTGCTTAACAATAGCAAAAAGAATCTGTATGAACCCAGGCTCCACCTTTATTGTTACAGCAGCTGCAACAGCAGTGTGTGAGCTGTTTCAATAGCTGTAAAGTGCATCCATATTGGTAAGTGCCTTTTATTTTTGTGAGTACAAATACTATCCTTTTTTTATCAGAAATGAGAGAATAAAGGGTATCATCACAATTTTAACCAGGGTAAAAATTTGTCAGCTACACTGGAGAGAGGGATTAACTGACAGTAGAGCTACAGATAAACATTTCCTGAGCTGCACATAGTGTCATGAAAGTACATGAGGAATATTGTGCTCTGAAAAAGACAGGGAAGAGAAAACTCCACCAAAGCCATTACAGCCATTGCAATAATTTACTTATATTTGGGGCATGCAGTTCAGTTATCACAGAATCATCTAGGTGGGAAAAGACCTTTAAAATCATCAAGTTCAAACGTTACCCCAGGACTGCCAAGTCCACCATTAAACCATGTCACTAAGGGCCTCATATACATGTTTTTTGAACACTCCCAGGGACAGTGATTTCGCCACTGCCCTGGGCAGCCTGTTCCAATGCCTGACTACCCTTTTGATGAAGAAGGTTTTCTTAATATTCAGTCTAAACCTCCCTGGGCACAACTTGAGGCCATTACCTCTTGTCATAGAACCATAGAATCATAGAATGGTTTGGGTTGGAAAGGGTTTTAAGATCATCCAGTTCTGACCCCCTGCCATAGGGGACACCTTGCACTAAACCATGTCACCCCAGGCTCTGTTCGACCCAGGCTTGAACACTGCCAGGGATGGAGCATTTACCACTTCTCTGGACAACGTGTTCCAGTGCCTCACTACCCTGACAGTAAAGAACCTTGTATCTAACCTAAACTTCCCTGTTTAAGTTTAAATCCATTATCCCTTGTCGTATCACTACAGTCCCTGATGAAGAGTTTCTTTGTCAGAGTGCAAATAATTTCACTCTTGCGAGACCTAAGTAATCAAACCCATTAGATTGACAAGAGCTTGAGTTGGAAGTAAAAAACCTCAATGCTTTAGCATGAAGCTCCACCTGATGAAGAAACAGTAAGATTGCTTTTAGTTGCCTGTAGTGACTGTCTTTGGACCTGATCTTCCATCACCGCCTTTTACACGTTTACCAAGTTCTGGAATATGGACTGTCCTTAGTGCCAATGAAGACTCCCTTCATGGCTCCTCCCTCATTAGTAATAATACAGCGCTGAGGAATAAATGTGATGCAGGGACTCGAATTGACCTTCAGAACTGGATGAAGTTCAGTGGTTGCCAAGACACAGACAAAATCACTGAGCCACAGTATCCTTAAAAGCAGTGAATTGCCATGGCTGAAGTCACTGATGCTCTCACAAGGCACAGAAGAGTGGGCAATTGCAGCTACATCATGGAAGAGAGTACACAAACATGCAAAGATCAACCTGCATCTGCAATTGGAAAATAACTTGTAGGTGGTGCTATAAGCCAGAGAACAGCAACTTAAAAATAAACAGGTTACTTTGTGTAAGGGGATATATGTTACTTTAAGGATGGGCTTTCAGAAACAACAATGCGTTTTCTCTAACGTGCATCTCCACTGCACAAGTTCCAGAAGCCTACAGACACCTTATAAAACTTTAGAGTGTAACACAAGCACAAAGATAACTGTATAGGCTTTCATCAAGGCAAAGGATGATAAATGACACAACAAAGCATTTCATGGTTGCAAAATACTACACACACTCCAACCATAAAAAAAAAAACAACAACAAAACAAAACCCAAAAAACATACATATAAACCAAAACTATGGAGATTAAAATTCTGAAATAAACACAGAGCCTGGAAAAAGGAAGCTTAATGAGCTACCTTGCTAGGGGCAGCCTTTGTATCTATGATTAATGTGATGTTTACTCTCATATTTATTTTAGGAAAAGGAAAAATGACTGAAACTAATGTTCTAAAAGGTCAACATCGAAGCTTTAAAGGGACACTATTTCAGATCCAAAATTTCTAGCACTGTGTATGTACACAGGTGAGTGATTAGCAGAAGGCTTTAAACTAAAGAGTATTTTTAAAAATCATTGGTGATTGTCTTCATTTTTTAATAACCAACTTAGCATCCTCACCAGCAACTGTTTTCTGAGGGTTAGGGTTTTCTTCCCTGAATTATGAACCCTGGCAGCAGATCAAACCAAAACCCTGAGAGAGTTACAACTTCCAGAAACTTCAACCAAGATTCTAGGAAAACCAATAGCTCCAATTTCAAGGCCTCTCTTCTGTATTGTCCTATGCTACATTGAGCTTGTAAAGCTTGTAAAGCAAGAGGCAGTGAACAAAAATACTTGTGAAGACATCATCTCCTACAATAGAAAAATAGTGAAGCAGCCCTGAGGATCTGGCAGGCAAGTGAAGGATGAATTAATTTTATTGTGATTAACCAAAATATCAGCTCAGTTAAAAATGAGGCAAGTATCACAAGCTAATTCTTGTGAAGCAAGTTAGATATTTATGCAGTTGTGCTGTCTCCAAGTTTGGGAGCTTAGGTCCTCAATGTGCACTGCAATAGGCAAACACAGTAGCTTAAACCCATCACTTTATGTATCCTAGTGCTCCTACCATTGTATCTACTGATATAGATGTGGCAGTCACAGAAGCTGCAAAAGCTTGGAGTAGGGGGAGGAGGAAGGAAATTCTGGGACAGATAAAAGCAGAGATGTGTTCAACATGCTGTTAGCAGCTAAGCTGTAGACCAAAAGCCACATCCCACAGAGAAGAAAGGAGGACAGAGAACTCAGCAACGGGTTTACTGAATTATATTCCATAATAAATACAATAAAGCTACCCAGCTTTGTAAGTTGCTTCCCTGCACTCAGTCTGGGCTGCTAGAACTAATCTTTTGGTCTTTTACTGAACTATTTGATGGAGACTCCTATAGCAGCAGAATTTTTTACCTTCTGCTCACACTTCTCTCTGTGGCATTCAACACAGCTTTCCCCTCTAGGCTGAAGAGCACTAGGATGGGATCTGAAATTCAAGATCTACTGGAAGAATTTAACATGTCCCAAGCCAACATATCTCAGTTTTCTCATCAAATACTGACCTATCTGAAAAGCACTTAATGCCTACAGACACCTTGAACACTCATGGTTTCTTTCAAATGGCCTTTCTTACTGCTCTGTTTACTTCCATGGTTTATCCTTTTACCAGTGTACAGCATTGGTGCACAACCACCCACAGCACACTTGTAAATAGAAGAAGCATTATTCCTCCAGAGCTCCAGGGATGATGTTATTAGAGCTCTGATTCCCATAGCAAGTACATTGCAAGCTTAATAAACCATGTATTTGCATCAGGGGATTACGTCCATGAGCACGAGGGAATGGACTCGCAAGTCTTTCTCTATCCTGACCACTGTGATCCCTACAGCAAATGAGCACTGAAAACAAAAAACAACAAACAAAAAAACAAACAAAAAACACCACAACAAAAATCCAAACATAGCTCCAGAATGACAGATCGGAGCTTTTTTCCTTTTAAAACAACTCACTTCTTATTTTATGGTTACATCAGATGCACTTTCCTCACTTAGATTTAAGGAGGACAAGCTGGTTATATTTCCTCTATTTTTGCCAGAAGCTTTGTAGTTTGTGCTTGATGCCTCAGGACAGGGCTGATCTAATTCCACAAACTATGGTTGATCTGTTTTGCTTTCTACTGAGCAACAGCTCACAAAATTAATCTCTATGATCTTGACTGCAGCAATTGGGCAGGATTAGAAAGTCAAAGGTCTGACATACACAGGCATGTACCTTTGTGTTTAATTCAGTGTGCCTCCATTATCAGACAGTAATTCAGATAATCTTCCTTTCGAATTTTAGATAAGTAGCTCCTTGCACCCTTTTTTATTGGGATAACTAATGGAGTTTTATCCCCTCTACGTGAATGAAAATATACTGACAACTACTACTGTGAAAGTAAAACAGTCCCCTTATGTTGGCTGTAGGGTGCCTGATCTGAAGAGCCTCTCAGAACTAGCAGCTGGCACTAGTTAGCATCCTTCTGGCAGTCTCAGACGAGCTGCCAGAGGCAGAGTGAACTGGTATCATGCTTCCAGGCAAGTTGTCACTTTCTATAGCAATGTAAGGGCATACTGGTAGATGCAGGCAGGGTGGTTTCTGCTGTTAATGCCTCTGCTGTCTCTATCACATTCATAAACAGCTCATTTCAAGATACAGTGCTACCAATTGTCCAGAACACATTTTTAAGCCTTTCCCTCTCACATATGCAAAGTTGTTCATCTTCTTAGTGAAAAGCTGCATTTTAAATTTGTATTACACTGGAATTAGGCAGCCACATGCACATGCACAATTTTGCTCATCTACCTATCTGTCCCCAGTACTGTAAAAACCAGTCATTTCCCTTGGTCTTCTTTCCCTTATTAAGTGTCTTAGTGTAGAAAACTGAAACTTCACAGACTTATACTTCTGCAGGTCCTAAAGAAACTTTTTTCTTGCATAGTAAAAGTTTAGATAGAATAAAAATTGTGGAGCACATAAAGAATGACTTCTGTGACAGTCAAGTGGCTCAGTCGTGTGGCTTTAATCAGTTTTCTGACCAGTTTTCATTTTTCCCAAACTACAAATCCCCTCTTCTGAGTTAGCACAGGAACTATGTTTTTTCTCCCAGTCACAAGGGAAGCTTATAGACTGGAAAACAGAAACTAACTTTTCCTAACTGACTATCTTTGTTCCTGTTGTCTCTTCGCTTTCTAAGGGTTCATAACCAACCCCTCAAACCAAGACATAATGCCTTCCCTCTAGTTCCTTAATCGCTCAGACTGAAATTAGCCCTTTGAGACAGACTGAAAGTCTTCAGTCCAGTCCTAGTCCCTCTCTCACGAAAAACATTCTTTCCTCAGCTTTCTCTCTCAGATAGGTGATACGATGCATTTACACCTCTGCCTTTTTCCCCTCCATTTTTCTTGTTGCAATTCCTGCAATTCCTACAGACCTTCTACAAACTCCAGGCCTCAGAACATCCCGGTTCCAGGCTAAAGTAACTACAACTTGCCTTAAAGAACTTCACTGCCTTGCTACAATTTCCCCATTTTAAAAGTGCCTTCTCCATCTCCTCTTATGATTTTTATAAAAAAATACCTTTCTTCCCATTATCACTGGTCTCTGGCAGCAGTTGCCCTATTTTATTTCATATTCTACAGCCAGCTACCTTGTCTTAAAATTCAAAAGGAGGTGGATAGCTTTTTCAGCAGTAAATACCTGGGAAAGTACCAACAAGTACATAACAAGTAACCCTGTTCTATCTCTGTCACTGTCTTTTATTCTTCATTGTGGGAGGGCTGTTCAGTGTCAGAGCTCCCCATTTAGCACACTGCTAGATTTGCTGGCCTTGGAATTGATTCTATTAATTTTATGTATTCCGGAAATAAGGAATAGGAGACTTTAAATTTATAAAAAATATTCCTTTTCTTTTTTTTGTTGTTGTTGTTGTTGTTAAAATGAGTGGTCTGTTCCATATGATGTATCTTTTCCTAGCTTACTGACTGGAAGGGTGGAAGAACCTGTCTTCTGCTTTACAGTATTTCCTCATCTGGCTCTGTAGATGTTTAGGATTCAGGGACTGCTGGGGGAGCGTCTAATTTAATTTAATTGGAGTGTGTGCTTATTTATTTTTCTATTAAATGATCTAAATAATTATGAATGTATCAGAGCACTGGAGAAAATAATCCCTCTTTCTAGCAAAAGAGAGCAGAAATAATTCAAACACTAGTGAGGAAGAGAAAAGACCACAAAATATGCCTCAAATTTTGCTAATAGCTGTCATGACGATCAGTTTTTTGATCTCCTATGCTGCCACATCACAGCCATGCAAAAAAATAATACCCTGGAGACCTATATATTCTTAGTATTTGACTGGACTTGCTTCCAACAAAACTAACCACCACCCACATGTTGTGGTTATTTACCACAAGAGTTACGAGGACATGTTTGTGCAGATGGCAAAATACAAGTCCAAACATTGCCTTTCACCTGTCTATGCAGAGACAAAGACAGTTTTTCCACATTTCGCATATACTTATCCATAAGAAATCTTGCCCTTTATTGAAAAATAAATGGAAAACCCTTGCATTTGAGGCAAAATTTGAACATGTGAAGCAATTACTTTGTACAGGTTCAGAAAGTATGTAAAGAGAAAACAAGATACTTCTTTAAATCTCAGGTTTTCTTCAGAGAGTTCTTGGAATAAAAACATAAAAAATGGCTGGTTTGTTTTTAAAATAATCCAAGAACATGTACAATATACTTCCATTGGTTTACCCATCTGCACTAGGGAAGAATTACCAGCTGTAGTAACTATAAAGGATGTCCATACCTACACTGCCATTAGCGTTTGAACTCACAGTGATGAGCATACCATTTCTTCAGCACTGAACACAGTAACAGAAACATCATCTCAGCAGAAAGTATGTTTGATAAACGTAGCTGGTGCATATTGTGAACTGTTATTGCACTGGGCTTTCTGGCTTCATCCTGTACACTTGGATTTAAGGTACATACAGATCAGACTACAAATGATCTGAGTTAGATTCTACGTGCAGGCAAACACCAGCCTATGCAAACATCATCTTCCCAAGCACATAATTCATATGGTTGTTCTGGATATAATAAAGTGTTATATAGTCTTTAAACGAAAGGCAGCAGTGAAGGAGACAACATCCACTGTAGGATAACAGAGATTTATATACTCCAGCCACCCCCAAATCTATTTTCCTAAAACATCAGGAGTAAAACTTGAACCTCTGAAGTCACAGCAGTTACACCTAGGATCAATCCAACTTTAGCCACTGGTTAGGATAGGTATTTGTAAAAAAACAAATAGCAAAAATATGTATAAAAAAACCCCCAACAAAACCAAAACAAACAAATAAAAAAACCTTGGGAGTAATTTTTTTTTCTTCCATCATCTGCAAATTTTCAGGTTGCTTTGCCTGCTGTAGTGTGAAGTCTATATATTTCCTGAACTTGTTTTGTTTCTCTGGGAGTGAATACACTGATTTGTTGTAGTTTCCTTCTATTTATTCATTTAGGAGAAGGTTTTTCAAAATGGCTGAAGAGTGAAATCCCTTCGACTCTCAATGGGATTTGTTTTCCAAAATACTCTAGATGCTTTTAAAAACTCTAAAGCCCCAGTCCTACAACAAGTCTGCTTTGTGTTCTATTGTGTTTTCATTTCACAATTGTTCTACTGAACTGGCTTACAGGCATGCATATTTCCTGATCAGCACATTTTAAGGAACCCTGGAGAATACACATAAAATACTTTGTCTTCTGTAAGGTAATCATAAGCACTCACAACAGAATGTTTATGCATCTTATGCTGCCCCAGCTCATACGCAAGTACATTAGAATTCGGCAAAGTGACTCTGAAGGATCAGCAGAAGCCAAGAGTGCATGGGAGAAATGTTTCATTGAACAGTTTTAAATCTCCACTCATAAATCAGAGAGAACTGTGAACTGTTTGGAAGAGTATTAGCCACATTCAATTTATTCCCTGAAACACAGCGGGGCAGCATTTCAGATCAAATTTACCCTACTGAACACACTGAATTCCTCAGCTCTGCAGGTGAGGCAGGTGAGGTGAATCATAAAAGATCAGAAAAGGCCAAATCATTGTACTCACCTCTCACCTTTCCTACATTACAGTGTTTACCAAGTCAAGCTGCTGCATCTGTTCGCAGATGCAAAACGGTGACCAGGTTTGGTGGGGCTGAAAACCTGAAAGACCTCAAGTGGGATCATCCACACAGAGTGCCCAGTGTGGAATATTGTCCTGGGTTCAGCAGTGGCAGTCAGTTTTTTTGTTTTTTTTTCCTTCTTAGTAGCTGTTGCAGCACTGTGTTTTTGACTTTTGGCTTGGGAACAAAAAAAAACTGATAACACCGATGTTTAGACTGACCAAGGATTTTGTGAGTCTCATGCTCTGCCAGGGAGGAGGAGGGGCCGGGAGGAAGCGGGGACAGGACACCTGACCCAGACTGGCCAAGGAGGTGTTCCATACCACAGCACGTCATGCCAGGGGATGGAACTGGGAGCTACGCGGAAGGGCACGTCCCCTGGTCGGTGGGGCTGTCTTTTCCGGCGGGCGGTATCGTATTCTCTTCCCTTGTTATTTCTCTTGTCGTTGTTATTGTTGGTGGCGGCAGTGGTGATTTGTGTTATACCTTAGTTATTAAACTGTTCTTATCTCAACCCGTGGGAGCTGCATTCTTTTGATTCTCCTCCCCGTCCCTCCAGAAGCGGAGGGAAGAAAGGTGGGGGGGGGCAGTAGACTGCATGGTTCTGATTTACAGCTTGGGCTTAAACCACGACAAATATGAAGAAGCCTTCATTCTTTTGTGTCTCAAGTTTAAAAATTAAATTGATTGACAGAGCTCAGTCGAGATTCACTGAACTCAGTTAGACTGGCATACTCAGGCTCATGACTAGGTCTTTAAGAATTAAAATTCTGCCCCCCGTCCCCTTGAGACATAACTGGTTTTCTTCAACAAAGCATCATCCTCCAGCATAGTCTGTATATTTGTGAATGTTTGGAAGACACTTATTAGAAAAACATCAAATGAACTATCCAAATTACTAATTTAACTCAAAGGGTTAAAATTAATAAGTGTGTTACAGAAATACACCTGCTGAAGCAACAGTCATTCAAGCCTAGAAAATCACAACTCAGCAAGCTATTCAGCTATTGCAAACAACTCCTATTGAGTATCTCCCATAACATTTTAGGCAATAAACAATATGCAAAGTTAAAGTTAGTTTTTAAGAGTAAAAATTTAGATTTATTTTTATTCAAGAATTATTATGCCCTATGTCAGTTAAAATGGTGAAAGAAGCAAAGATAACAAAAGCTTAAAGGTAAACAAATATTCCAGTACCTTAGCCTAAGGAGGCTATAATTGCAAAGTGAATCACCAAAAACACACACTGAATACCTACATCATTATCTACCTTTTGGAGTGATTAAATGGATGATCAGATTGGTAACTTTCTCTTGGTCTAAATTTTCTGTAGGCTAGACAGAACTAATTTAGCACCTCTGAGAGTCTGGGAAAGAAATTAATCTGACAGCATCAAAAATAATACAAAACCTAAAATGGCAACTTCTGTTGAGAAGCTTTTTAAAAATTAAATTGCTACTTATGTAGGGTCACAGTTTATATTTTGCCTTTTACAGCTCATATGAACTCAACTTCATTTTTCTTTTTTTCCCATTTTTCTCCTAATTTCTGGTAGAGGTTTGACATTGCCTTCTGTTTCTGATTTTCTAACTTAAAATAAATCTATAGAAATTAGTAACAATTAATCTAAGGAAATTATCAGCAAGCAAACCCAACAAGTAAGCGACTGCAGTTGAACACGGTCTCCCCTGCCCCTGGTCAGCTGGCCATGATCAAAGACAGAACAGATCAATTGTAAGGTCATTAAAGACAAGGGAAACACAATGGATATTGATGTAAGAGAAAAGCTTAGAGGAGTCTAATTGGTAGTACAGTTATTTTAATGGAAGAACTATTCAAATGGGACAAGGCCTACTATATGCCCTCAGTCACCTATAAGAGACAGAGGTCTCTTACTATTAGTGCACATGCCCAATTAAACTACTTACTCAGCCATTCATCTGCAAATGACTCGAACTTTGTAACTGATCCCAGTGGGACCACCAGGGTTTCCCCAGTTGTGGGCAATTATTGAATGTTTCATTATGGCATTCAGCTGTCACCTACATACAAAAGAAACCCATTTTATACTACAAAATGCTTTGTGATACTTCCTTTAAATTGTATTTATGTGAAGAGACATTTTGTGAAGCAGAATTCTTAGAAATAATCACAATACATAAGCAATTGGAGTGAATTAATTTTACCTGATTCAACTGGTAGCCATTATAATTACGAAATCAGCTCGGCTTGCTATAGAATTCTCTATCGATCAACTTCCATCTTGTAAGAGCAGTAAAGAAAGAAAAGCATTTGAAGGTACCTCATTATCTTCCTGATTACAGATGAGTGCATGAGCCAAGTGTGGCTCTCTCTGTATGCTAGCTTCAGTGACTAGTGTGCCAATAAAAGGAACAAAATGTAACAGAACATGCAGTTACTTCTTCCATAGAAATAACAGTTCAGCAGCTATAGACAGTTTCACTATTAAAAGTCAAAAAAACCCAAAACTGAGTAGATCCAAGAATTCAACCTACAGATTAATTTACCACAGCATACTTAAAGTAATGCTAGGAGCCTGACATCATAGCCGACATCTAAGATTTGAATTTCAGTATTATAGACTACTTTGATTTAAATGGTATTTCCAATGTCACTCTCAATACAGTTATGATATGGAAATGAAGATTTGTGTCTCAGATTTACTTATTACAGTAGAAAAAACACCTCATGATCCTGTCTTCCAAAAAACAATTGCAAATTTAATCACTGCTCTGAAATCATCCTGAATTACATACTTGCAAGTTCTTGTGTGTTCTGAAAATATTAAGGTAATAAAATAAACTCATTATCACAGTTTCAGAAAGGCTGCAATGGAAAAATAAATCCTATGGTGAACATCTGGCTGTAGCAGGTATAATGAAGCCAATATAGAGTGGCCTAAGGATTGAGACTGGCCAAAGAAGAAATAGCAGCAGACTGGTTCACATTTTCCCTGCCCTTCATCTATATGACCATAAATCTTTTTTGAAGGAGAAATTACATCTACCTATTTCCCTAAAACAAGGATGGATCACTGAATGTGCTAAAAGGTCAACAGCAATTTATCTACGTAACCATCTGGTATAAGACTGAAAGATCTTATCAGCCTGTTCTCTTAATGATAAAACATGATAGATACTGTTATTTTGATGGGTACTAGTCCCTTTTTTCCCTATGCCAAGAGTAGCTTTTGTCAAAACACAAGAAATAATGCAAAGTTGCTAAGAGAGATTTTTTTAAAAAATCATATACAAATTTAATTACCTATCCATGTGAGAAAGGAAAACTCTGCCTTGAGAAAATCATCAACCAACCAATTTTCATTTTGAAAATGAACAGATATTATTCAAGCCCAAAACATAAAAGAACATACAGGTAGGAATCAGGTCTGATTTCAGTGTTGATTTTCAATGATCTTCTGATGCTGTAACACTAGCTATCAAAAAAACATTCTGTGCCAACAGACATACAACATTTCATCACAGTTCATTTGTTTATTTTCCTAATACACTTTAATTTTCTGACCTCTCTTTTCATAAGCAACATGATTTACAGCAGACTCAGGGCCTGATTACACAGGACATTAATGCAAAAGGAGATGGGGTGAATTTATTGCTCACTATCTACTTGACAAACTGAGTCTTGATGTGGATCTAAATTTTAGCTGCTAAGCTCTAGCCAGTCTTTGCTGAAACACGTATAAACTCCCGTATTTTGATAATTCCAAATTCATTCAAAGGTGTGCACAGAGTAGAAGAGTTTTCCCTGATATGAAGCATCATTCCTCACCATTATGAAAAATTTCAGACCAAATGTCTTATTTGTGCTATAAACCTTTAAGCAGATACTGTTGTAACAGAAAATAGTATCAGCCCTACCTGTACTGGGAAAAAGATTCAGTCTATGAGAATGCTGAGGCAGAGCTGGGTCATGGCCTATCTTTACAACTGCACAGCAGAGACATATTGAATAGTACACAAATGTGAACGTGCAAGTAGTTCCCTGAAACTTTTTGTCCAAAGAGAGAGCAAATAATGGCTAGACTCAAGATCTATGGAATTGAATAGAAAAAGTCTCCAACAGATTTGAAGGGATTCCTGTTCAGCACTGTAATGTTTGTTTTCATGTAACCCAAAGCTATTCTGCAGATTTCCAGCCTGACTAAGCTTCTAAGCGTGAATTACAATGGAATTTGGAATGCATTCAAACGCTATTGGCTCTTCAGAAGTGGAGTTAAATTCGCACTAAAAAGCACTGTCTGACAAATAGGAATATGCTTATTTCCCCCAAAATTGTGTAGATTCAAATGGCAATGTTGTGAAAACAAGAACTCCACTTTGGGGGGGGGGGGGGGGGGAAGGCGGAATCTGAGCTTGTTCCAGCCGCAAAACACAGAGTATCACTGGGTTTGCAACACATCCAGTAATAACAGGAAGTAGCAAAGATCACTGTGGAATTTTGTGCTTATTTTAAAGCTCTTTAAATCAGTAAGTTACACATGCGATTTTCCAGCTTAGGCAGAGAAAGACAGCAGTGTATTGTTCAGAGGTAAATCATGCTTATTAACATCTTTTCATCTTTCTTCCTTGTAGTGTGCAAATTGCTGTTAACACCTTTAATACAACGTACTTCCGTATTTTTGAGCTGGTGTTTTACTCCTGAGACCCTGTAGAGGGCAATAGGAAACACAAACACGGCCTCCTCCCAAGCCTTACGTTTCTGACTGTAATGAGACAGAGCTAAGGAGGATGGACTGAAATCCAGCAGATACATCCACTTATCAGTTCTTATAACTTCTGCTGAATACACAAAGTAAAACAACCTCCGTTCTTCTGCAACCAGAAAACCTCCCGCATATAGCAGAGTCTGTGATCCTTTTCCTCAACCTGAAATTTCTTCCTATTTCATTGCAAATGTGGAATCTGTCTATGCTACAATTCTACCTTAAAAAAAATTAAAATTGCTATTTTTCAACGACACATAGGTTCTGCAAGTCTCACTATCAATATTCAGTGCAGTAATACTGAAGCAACGTTTCCCCTCCTAATATGATTATTTTCCTTTTAATCTTAAGTGTTTTCCCCTGTTGCAGGGGTTTCACTAACTTAGGAGTATGTTTCAAAGGTGCTTGTTTCAATTATATTATTCTATTTTTTTGTTTTGTTTTTGTTTTTTAAATGAAAACACAGAAGACTTATTTATACAAGAGCCATATGCAACAGACAAAACAAATTAATTGGGGAAAACCACACTAAAATTTCCAAAGGCTCTGTGCTGGAGAGTTAGTGAAAATCTACAAGTTGTTAGCATGGCTGATTTCAAGTTCTCAAATCATGTATCTCAGAACTGGTTATTGCTCCCTTTGAAACAACACAAATAGTGGGATCAACAACATGTTGTTTCATACAGGGGATTGTCTAACCACCACCACTATCCTTATTCACAGCAGCAGCAGCTCCATCTGTTTTTGTGATAACTCCACAGGAAGGGACAGCCAGTGCAGGACTAGGCCCATGCTGCCTGTACAGTTAGCTGATGCCAAAGAGAACAGACAACCTAAAATCTGTCAGTATTGCCATCTGTCAGAGAACCCATTGGGTTCTCTCCTTTATTAAGCCACCAGCTCCCACGGCATTTACAGAAATTTTGTCTTTGAGATAATTCAGCTCAATATGATAAATGGGTTCATATCACAGAATTACAGAGCTGTTAGGGTTGGAAGGGACCTCTACAAATCCTCTACTCCAACCCCCCTACCAAAACAGGGCCACCTACAGCGGGTTACACAGCAACATGTCCATGTGGGTTTTGAATGTCTGCAGAGAGGGAGACTCCTCAACCTTTCTGGGCAGCCTATTCCAGTGCTCTGTCACCCTCAAAACAGTTGAAACAGTAGAAGCTCCCAACAGTCTTGAGCTCATTTCTATTCAAAAGCATATGGAAATGTGAAGCATGATGGGAGGGGTGTGTCTTTATAATATGTTCATATTGGATTAATCAAAATGCATGCCTGTATGCCTCTTGTTTTGGGTTAAGGGTTGTTTGGGGTGGTGGTGGTTGTTTCTTTTTTTGTTTTTCCAGAAGAGTGTCTAATAGGATTAATTTCAAGGCTGTGGATGTGAGTTACCATGGTTTTTTCCAAGCAAGGCAGAAAGGGCCATGGTGCAAAGCATTATGGGGCTCCCTGCCAGCCAGTTCTGCTTCACGCTTCTTTGCCAATTAGTCTTGCAATGTCTGCTCCAAAGAAAGAGGTTACCAAGAGCTGGTTCATTTAGCATAATTTCTGTATCTTGTTTCCCCTATGAAAACAATCACCTCTTTATGCACTGGAGCTGGTAATTCAGAGACAAGAAATGAAAAGTAGTAGCGACACACAAAAATACATCTGCACCACCTCCATTCTTGTTACAAAAGATTATTCTCATTAGGGAACATCCACACGAGTTCCCTGGGAGCAGGTCTGTAGGGGAAGGTGATAAGCTACCTGAGCTAGTGAGGAGTGGTGCAGCCCTGAGCCCACGCACACAGGCAGTGAACTGTGCTGCAAACGGTAGGCCACACCATGTTTATGCTAAAGGAGATGTGTGTTTGCAGATACTTCTCAGCAACTTCCCTCTGTTTGGCCATAGGCTGTGGGTCCATTGCAGACTACATTTGGAATCAACTATCTAACTCCTTCTCAGCCTCCTTAATATTACCTAGCCTTCTTACCACCTCCTGCAGCTCAGCCACCTGCTGCAAATATGCAAATTGTAATTAGAAGGAAGTGTTAGACCAGCCACATAAGCACTAATGTTGCAAACACACTGCAGCTTGGTTTACACAACAGCATTTTGAGATCATAATTATGTGAGTTAAAAATAGGGAAAAGAGCACAACTCCAGCATCTTATCTGTGATGGGCAGATCTGACAAAAGCTGTTGGCCTTTTTGAGGTCACAGTGAATCTGCCATTTTTTTCTGAAGCAGAACTAGAGTTGCACAGGGACTGCACTGTTGGTTGTCAGTGAATAACAAGCTGTGAAGGCAAGAAAGTATAGCTAGGGAGCAATGATCAACAACTGGAAGCAGTACAATTAGCACACATGGATCCACAGGAGGATGAACTCCTCCTTTCTTTTTCTTACCTTCATAATTTTCACTAGAAGAGAAACTCCTACTGAATTCACTAGGCTATTGAGGATCTGCCACTGGGCAGGGTCTACCTAAAGTTAACAGCAACTGGGATGGCCCATGATCATTAGGAACTTGGCTCAGGTGTAGCTGAATTTCCCAAACGCAGCCTACTCACAAGCCTTCTTATACTTGTGAGTACATATAAAAAGCCAGTAACAAACCAGTTTATTATCTAGAAACATACAGGATAAGAAAAGAAGTGACTCAGCAGAAACAAATCCTCCGCTTTCAATTATTCCTATCAAGCTAACGTTTACCTCGTAGTACTTAGAGAAGTCAGCTTTCGCTTGAAGCTTCTGTACACTGAAGACAGTGGAGACACTGAGTTCTTTTTCCAAACTGAACAGATCGAATCTGTGTTCTAAATGGTGTAAAAAAGCATTGAAATTTCATGAATAGTACAATTTCTACTTCTATGATAAGAAGTGTGCAGCATGAATAATGACTCTAGTATTAAGTAGCTCTGGTCCATCTACTACACTTCCCTCAAGAACAACTTTAATTTCCCTCTCCATTGAGGTTAAAAAAAAAAAAAAAAAGAGGCTGAATTAGAAGCATGTGTCTTCTCTAATTCAGTTTTCTTTAAAACAGTACAGTGGAGTTAAAAATGTCTTGGACAAAGGGCAAGGAATTATGTATAGCTAGAGCAAAGTCAGCAGTATTGTAGCATACAAACACACACTTGAGCTTTAAAACAGAAACTGCATGCCTGGATTTTAGCAAGGAACCACTTATAGCCCTTTTCATTCCCTGTGTAATGGACTGGATCAGGAAAAAAACCTAACAAATAAACAGACAAACAAAACCAAACCCACAAAACAATCTATATGTATTCCAAGTTGTTATCTAAACATACAAAGTCATTTCGGCAGTGAAATTCCGTAAGTCAAAAACTGCCTAAGCTTCCAAAACTGAGTAAGGAGTATATTTGCCAGAGTGATCCCTCTGTGTTTAAGTTCCACTGGAATCTTAAGCCTGCAACACAGTGGTATTTTGACAAAATGCTGCTCAGAAAGAAAGTATCCAAGTCTTTACTGTGTATGCACCTCAGCAGTCACTTCTACATTACAGAGCATGTTTTCTTTCCAGGTAGTATCTTCTGTCTCTTGCTTCTTATTAATTGTTTAAGCTCCAGCCATTACCTGCTTAGTTTCTGCAGCGTTAAATTAGGCCATTTCCTGGTTTATGTGAAGATATTTAATGGCATAAGCATGCTGATCACTAGTCAAAGCTTCTTACTAATTGGGCTTTGCACAACTAAATGGTATTTGCACACATGGGATGAAAAATCCTTTTAAAGGCCCAAATAGTAGCATTTCAACCTTCATTTCATTGTTTTCTTTTCATCGTGAAGACTGTGCCTTCCTCAGCCTTGGTGCATCCCTGGGGCCCAGGGTCTATTTCATGTTTAGTTTGCAGTTTGATCCTTATGTCCTTTCAAACAGCATTCACCCCTACAGGAACAACAGCATTCAATACTGAAGTAAGTGCAAACATTAAACATGTCATTAAACATGGATCCAGTTGTTGATAAGCTCCCAAGCAATGTGTAACTGTCTACTGTGGGTAGCCAATTATGCCCAAAATGACCACACAAGTTCTTTCTATTTTCTACAGAAATGAGTCTTCAACATCAGTCACTCAAAATCTGATCTGTTTCACATCAGCACCATCTATATATCTACAGCAAACTACAGCAACTTCCACCATACAGCAAACCATCAGCATTGTTCATGCTCAACTTTCCACATCTAGCTTTTTCACAGTCCTACTGGTCTTACCATGGGCTACTCCTGTATGCACATAAACCTCAGCCTCAGGCTTTGCACAGAATGAAAACAGATCATGAGGTGGCATACAGGACAGTGACTGGGATGAAAGGGCTGTGTAGTGCATGGTGGGGAGAAGTAAATTGTGTGGCATCAAACACTGCTGCCATGGGGGAGGTAATGGATGTGGATGTTAACACTTAGAAACGTGTTTTACTCATTTTGTCTGGTCTCTTAAGGAGAAAGAAAAAAGCAAATTTCCAAACTGAAAAATAACTCCTACTTACTGAAATTGGACACATCAACTACATTCAAATATTTTTTTTAATCAACATCAGACAATTCAGAATTCAAAATTATTTTCCCCCAGTTTCAACTTCAACAGATCACTATTTAGCATGAAGGAGATTTCCACAGGAAACTGACTAGTTGCGGCTAGTATGCTTCAAACACAGCCCAAGAGAGCAGCAGAGGAGTGGCTAGCTCACAAGAAAAAACACCTTTTTTACCTGCAGAATTTTATCAGGAGTTCTGACCTTTAAAGAAATGAGTGCCTCACTTCAGTGGTTAGTTAAAACTTCAGCATGTCACCCTGTGACAGTTACTAAAAGCAAATAAAAGTAGTGGAACAGCTGGACTTTCTTAAGCCTTTCAGGCCACAAGGTAAGCCTAGCTTGCAGTGCTGACCACAAGGACCTCCTCAGGGGAAGGGCCACAGGTCTTGGCAGGGTGCACAAGCACAGTCGTGCAAAGTCCCTTCCTTCTTGTTTGCTGGTGTTGGACTGTCACCTCTCACCACAACCCAGAGAAAGAAACCACTGTCCAGCACCTGCAAACACCAATACTGCCAGGTGGCCAGCAAAGACCCTGCCAGCTCACCTGCCTGAAGAACCTTCTGGAAGCCTGCAGCTCCCACCGCCCTGCTGCCGCTGGGAAGCAGCAGCTCACATAGGGCTGCAGGCGCAGGACAGCCTTGAGGGCTGTTAGTGGGCCTTGGTGCTATGCTGCCATAGCGCAGGGCTGACCATCAGCCTCTGTGTGGCGTGGCCGCCACAGCCTCCAACCCTGCAGGTATTTGGCGCTCACCTTGGGGCATCATGGAGATCTGAGGCATTTGGTGCATCTCGATTTTTACACTCTGGCAGCAGCATGGACTGCCGGAGGAACTCCAAGGGGAGCCATCCAGAACGGCTTTTGGGATGAGGGGTGGCTGCAGTTGCTGAGGTGCTAAGGCCCCCTCACGGCTCCAGTGTCACAGGCTACAGGGTAACATTCCCCCAAACTCTCAGCGCCGCACGCAGGGGAGCAGCAGTGAGAAACTGACCTAAACTGAACAAATGTCCCCACACGTTTCCTTTCATCTCTCCCTGACGAGGTATTCGGGTTCTCACTATCCCTTCCTTAGGTACTGCTCTCGACTGAGCGCTGCGGGGCGGAGGGAGGAGGGTTCCAGCCACCGCTGAGCACCCCCATCCGCCAGAAGAACCAACCGCCACCGCTGGGCGGCAGCAGCAACTTCGAGACGCGGCAGCTCTGCTGCCGCCCCGGGCCTTGGAAGGGCGAAGGGCGTCAAGGGGAGGGGCGGCACGGGCGGCGGGAGACGGAGTTCACTGGCGCTCGACGGAGGAAAACGGCCTGCAGCGGAGCCTGGCAGACGGCCGCCGCCCCAAAGGAAACGGGGGTAAACGCCGGGCGCGGCCCGCTGCCGGCCGTCCCTCCGGTCCCCAGCTCAGCCTCGCTGGGGGAAGGCCTGGAGCCGCTGTGGCAGCGGCGGGGCCGGGGAGCATGGCTGGGGTCAGCCAGTAAGGGGGGCGGGCCAGCGCCTGCGAGGATACGCGGGCTGCCTGCCGGCAGCGGTGAAAGGCAGGCTGCCGCCCGATCGCTGCGGCAGGGACACAGGCGACCTCATGGTACGGCCTGGACTAGAAGCAGGATTGCGGAGACATTTAAGCTCACAACTCGTGAGCAAACAGCGAGCCTTTGGGGATTTGGGTCAGGGAGAGGTGTTAGACGCTTTACTCAATCCCATTTATGAATTAAACTAAAACATGGGTTTAGCATCCATTCTGCAGGTTTAATGCCGTTTTAATTGGTGCAGCCTGCCTTTCATTAATTTGGATGAGCTTTGTGGACTGCCCCACGGTAGGGGACTTCAAAAAGACACTTGGTCAAAGTCATTTGGGAGGCCTCTGGCTAAGCAAAACCCACCAACTCCAACTGCCAAACTCCAATCCCGCTCCCCTTGTCTGGAGGCACACTAGGTACTGCTGCTTCCCTTCCCTGTTTACACACTACAATCTCATCTGTAGCAACTGAGAGATACCTGGGCCCATTGTACTTCCAGTGAAACGAGGCATTGTTCCTGAAAATACGCAAAAGATTATTTAAAAATCTGTCTGAAACTTGGGCTGTTTCAACACCTTTTTATGAAAACAAAGCATGTTCTCTAAATAGTATAAATTTTTAAAAGCTTGTGAAAGCAGGCTTTCCTCTACCAAGAATTTTTTACTCTCACAGGACAGAAGTAACCAAATGTAACAAAGCACGTGAAGCGAAGACTCTGAGAAGATTTAGCTGGTTATTTGACAGGCAGAGGAATTGCCTCTTTTTGCCTTCTATTTTAATAATGAGCTGCTCTTCTCACTTCCCTGGGTTGAACAGGCTGATCTCACCAGTAAGCTATTTTTCCACTCAGGCATCTGCCCAGCCAACTTGGAGCAAGCCTGTAACGCCAGGCTGGGTTCTTCTATTGAACGAGCAGTAATTAATATCCCAGATGCTGCTGCTCTGCACCTTAAAGCCTTATTTTTGTCAGCAGGGCAGGCACTGCTGTAATTGCAGCTGGAATGTAACACAGCAGCATTACTGACTGCATCGCTTACTGCTTTCTGCTGACATGACAGCTGCCTGGAGCCCTGTATCAGATATTGCCACTGTTAGTAACAGGCCATGTGCTTTGCACTAACTTTTCAAGGCCTCAGCACTGAGTCATGCCAGGCTTGCTTTGGCTGAACGTTTGCTGACCTGCCTGCAAGTTTTCTTTTAACTTGGCTTAGCTGTAATAGCACTTTTTCTCCTGACCACATGGTTACAGATGATTTGTTTTTACTTTTGCTTATCCAGATATGGTACCACTGTAGTTGTGTACAGGCAGGAGTAACAAGTAGTTGTTTTGTGCAGAATGAGATACTTAGAACCAACGTAAGGATGTAGTGTGGAGAAATAAAGGCCTGGGATGAATAGCAGAGGCCTCAAGAGGTGGAGACACAGGATGTAATGGGGAGGAGGACAGGCACAAGATGACGAAAGATGAGGCACAGGCATGCCACTGGAGACCACACAGGTATAAACAAATCAACAGTTGTTTTCCATTAAAAAGAAATACAGATGTAGAGTTAGAGCAAACCACCTTTTTATGGAAGAACAGAACAAAGAACACATTACTACCATATGCAAGATACATCACATATGGTAAAGTTGGATATCATGTAGAGTTGCAAACCAGCAGTAAAACAGCAAGGTGTGAAAGCCTGTTGGCAAACATAAAGACCCCAAGTGGATCCTGGAGAGAGAAAGATGCAATCGTCAAGATCATACTCCTGCCAGCAAAAGACCCTATGTGCTGGTGACCAGCCTTAGCACCCCCATCACTGCACTGAAGCCACCAACCTGAGAAGTAGTGCCAGGGGGAGCGTAACACCAGGAAATGGTAAGAGCTAGAAGTGTGAGTATAACAATTTCAGCTGTATCATTATTTTTATTGCAATTCTTTCTGTATAGAAGTATTTTTTCTTTTTTTGTAATAATTAGATCTGGACTAATAATGAGTTTTAGATTAGACTTAAGACTTCAGATATAGTAACAATAAATTCTTGGCTTTCTATAAATTATTTGCTTCCTCTTTATAAGCAAGATTTTGAGGGTAACATGCTTTAAGCTTACTCTTCATTGCAACAGTAGCACTCAAAGTGCACTTAGAGATGCAGGACGAATGTCCTTGTGTGTGGAGGAGGTTCCAGATTACAGATCACTTTTCTTGGAGAAAGTACAGGGAAGAAAAAAGGTATTAAGAAGAGAATTTAGCAAGATCTGAAAGTTGTCATGGTAATGTGCTCTTACATGCAAATTAGTCTATGAATTTAGGCAAATGATACTAAGAGCTGCCAACTGTTTCAGGATATTTTTTTTTATTTTGGTAGGAAAGATTGCAAGTATTGCAATTATTATTTTTTTTTGTTTACTTGTTTTAAAGAGCAGATTGGCAGAATAGCAGATTAGTTGTTTAATTTAACTTAAGACATTTACACCTTTCTTTCAAAGAACCTCCAGCAATTCCTGCCTCTTCTCTTCTATGGATTTATATTTATATCTTGGACAAACTTGGTACTCTGTGATGTTAGAAAGCATGGCCAAACCTCATGTGATTGTTTAGCCTTCCCAGTGGGGAGGGGACAGGAAAGGAATCAAAGAGGCTTTTACAAACATTTCTACTAATTGCAGTAACAACTTTAAAATAAAGATTAAAATTAATTAAATACTTGACACTGTGATGAACTTTCATGGGAACAAGGTTTCATCATGTGGAATCTATTGCAAATGCTGACTAAAAATACTACTACTTAATAATTAACACAGAGCTGGACTTACACCAAAGCAGTATACATTTCTGCAAGCTGCTCTCAGGATTCGTGTCACTTCCATATGCAATCAAGTTTAGGGAGTCCTATTCAAAGGCTGTCTTTCCTAATAGTACTAAAGCCCTCATGTGTTCTTGCATGGAGTCAGAACAAGTGGTGTGTGACAGTGCAGGGGTTGAGCCCAGCATTGCCTTCATGGGGATATGAATTGCTATTCTCAGCATAGAATGCCCTGAGCCTCAAGACCAGCATTTCATAGGGTGCGTGGAAGCGTGCCTGCAGCTCTGGCTGCCCTCTCACTGATCTCTGTGACTGGACAGCCATCTCAGAACTCCCTCACTGTCACTCTAAGGAAGCCACAGGGAGAACAGTATTAAAGAAAGAGCTGAGCTCTCCCGGAAGGCTCGTGTGATGTGCCAAACCGTAAGCAGCAGAAAGACTGGCTAAGGCAGTTTCTCACCAGCCTGGTTTCATGTGACCTGAACAGCCCAAGGGGATATGTATGACCACTGAACTGAAGCTATCTCCAGCCATCAGAAGCTGGAACTCTACTCCAGGTCAAAATGTGAGCAAAACCTGCTGCCATGGCATGTCTGAATAGCTGAAGTATTTGTTTAGTAGTTTTGGAAACGCAATCTGAGTGTAGCAGATTATTCAGAGGGGACTCGAACTATTTTTGAAAAGAATGCAGATTATTTATGGGGGTTAGTAGGCATGTGGAGGCTGAGAAAAAGCAGGGAGGTGAATGGAAATTAGAGCTAGAAGAGAAGCAGGAAGGGGATAAATGGTGAGCTCTAGCAAATACGTACAAATACCCCTTATGGAAAAAAGGGGAATAGACTCATGCTATCATGCAAGCAAATGCAAGGAAATCCTTCTGTAGGAACAAGAGTGCTTTGGTGGTAGGGGTGGAAACCCACTCCCTACCCAACAAAGAGCCAGGGTCTGGCCAGTCTGCCACTCTAGGATTGTCAGCCAGGGACATGACTCTTTAAGCACAGCTAATCCTGATGCATAGTGGTGTCTGGGGCATCACAAGGTAGCTGAGGAATTAGGCTCCAAGTAAAGCTGCTCCAGCTGCAGGTATGCAGTGGAGAGCATATGTGCTGCCACAGACTAATCATGCAGTAAGGAGTGGGGGTACTGGTACAAAATTTGAAAGGTGAGACCAGTTGTTTTAGACATCAGAGAGACCCCCCCCCACTACTCCCTCATGCATTGCTGTGAATTTTAGCTGCCTGGTATGTGAAGGCTAATGCTTAGTAGCAAAATGTTCAGAGTGAAGAGCCCCGGTACTGTGGGACAGTGAGTTCTGTGGCTGAATTCTGTACTGTGTTGAAAGGTACTTCCTTTTGCAGGTAATTGCATTGGGCTCCCTCTTATAAGAGTGAAGGAGAGCTCTGGGAGAAACAGTCATTTCATATTTATGTTTTTCATATGATATTTGAGTTTGTTGTTCCCAGTCAGATCCCTTCAGTCATTATTTCTTCTTCAAGCTGAAGAATTCTGGGCTGTTTAACCTGTTCTGACTATTCCATATTGCTGGTTATTCAGGATATAAAGCAGAAGAAAGATAACAAGACTGTTTTTTGTATCTGCCTAAAATTCATGTTGTATTTAAAACAAGGCAACATCACAGATGCAACCTGTGATATGAAGATGGTTCCAATTTTCTTCTGTTTTTTTCCTAATAGGTTAAAGTTTTTTTTTTTGCCCCCTGCTGAAATGGAAGAGTCTGAATTTTTTTTTTTTCTTCTGATGGCAACAGTTAATTTGTAGTCTAACATGATGCAGGCATAGAGTTATTTTTCCTCATATGCATTACTTTACATTTATCAGTGATGAGTTTCATTGGGATTTTTATCATACCATCATTCTTTAGAGTCTCCACAGCTCTTTGCATTTGGCTTTGTATTTGACTATCATGAATAACCAAATACCCACAGAGTGCCAAACACCTGCAGTGCATCTCCCTCCCCACCCGTCACACTCCTCTTGTCCAGTCAATCATGACCCCATGCAACAGCACAGCACTTGGCCCACATCCTTGGTAACTCAGCAGTGTCCTTTCCTGGAGGGACGGGATTGTTATTCCCGCTCAGCTCTTCTCTGTCAAACCCTTGGATTAAAGGTTATCAGTCCAATAGAGGACTTTTCTACATACAGCTTAGGGTCTTGAGGAGGCTTTGCTGAAAACTTTCATTTAAAAAAAAAAAAAAATGAATTGGACAAGAACACCTTATTTTTTTCCTACTAGGAGAGTAGTGCAGCACTGCTGTGGATGACTTAAAGAGACTGTGAAGCCTCCAGGTTTTGAAGACCTGGCTAGACAAAGCCAGGACTGACTTGAACTAGGGTGGTCACCCATCTCATTTTGAGCACAAGTCTGGGCTAGATGTTCTGCTGAGTTCCTTTCAACCATAGTTTTACAGTTCCTTTCAAGCATGGTTTTACATTAGCTGTGTCATACCTGTCTGCTTACTTATAAGCTCCTTTGGAGTTTTAAGAGCAATCCTTACTTACAGTTTCTCTTAATATTACAGCAGCTGGTTCCCCCCAGTATTTAACCAAGTACCTCATCAGCTGCCTTTGTCTTATTATAGTGTATAACTTCTAGCAGTTTCTTCTGGAATGAAGTTAAACTTACTGTGGTTAGTAGGACTATTCCTGAAGCTCTTTTGAAGGCTTGTGGTCACAGTCTTTCCTTAGTTCCAACTGCCACAGCCATTTGCTGAGTTGCTTTATGGCTCTTGGTCCACACCACTTGGGCCTAGTAGTCATTGATAATCACATCTTTTCATTAACCCATGCAGTTCATGCTTTGACACTGGCACCTCCTTAAACACTTCCCTCCACCAAGTTTCCAAGAAGTCCATTTGTAATCAATATGCTGTCTTCAAATCCTTTGCAAATAGTGACAGACAGTAAGAAACTAGAGCATTGTGTGTCTGCCAGAACACTGGCAGTTACATTTCTCTACAGTAAATCTTGTGTTTAAGTAGAAATGCTGCAAGGAAGCTAGCTAAAGACATCCTGCATACATGATCTCTTCCACAGAGTGAACTCCAGCAGGTGTGGTGGCTTTTCTCATGTTTCATAATACATTTAACTGTATGCAGGATACAATTTAACACCGTATTTTCACTTGCCATTCATAAGACCTCATACTCTCATCCCAAATCCCACATTATTACCAACAGTCTGTATGCTCAGATTTGCTTTGAACAGCTCTGCAGTCTGACCAGAGTGCAGTGCCTGTTACACAGCAGTATGGGCAGTTCTCAGCTGGTGCAGCATAAAACAGTGTGACAGCTTGGGCAGCAATTAACTCCTCTGCTCTGTTGTGCTGTAACCCCATATAAAGCTCCAGCCGTATTTACAGAGCTTCTTGCAGAAATGAAGCATTCAGGAGCCAAGTGCACACACACTTACTTGCTCTGCTCATACATGCATAGCAGGGCAGATCTCAGATGTCCCCCACTGCCATGGGGCAGAGCATCCCAGAGACAAGACTTCAATGTGCTTCAACAACCAGTTTCTCTGGAGAGCCACAGAAACTTTGTAAGAGACTTCCTTGGAGCTACTGCCAAGCAGCCTGGGAGATCAGAGGAGGCAGAGTCACATGGCTCCAACAGTGACTGTATTTCTACAGAGATAAAGGAGTCAGCATGAAGCCTGCTAGAGGAATACTTGTCACTCTTGAGCTCAGGATCTTGAAGAGCTTGTTTTGGAAAGCTGCATTCAAAGCTGGGTTGTGAATGTTCCTGGGCTTCCTGGTTCTCTCCTTATTAGAGTAAAAAGAGCAAAACCCCTGTCTTTCTTTTGTTCCTTTGCAGTTTGAGGCTTATTATGGTCATTCTGTAATACTGACAGCAAGAGATTATGGGGTTCATACTTTTCTCAGCATCTTGAATAACTAGCTTTATGCTCTAGTATCTACTCTTACAATTGGACATCACAGCTGGCAAGTTCACTTCTGAGTAAAGCACCTCTTATTTTCTATTACTGCATAGTACTAAGTGTAGACCAGTCAGTGCTGGTGCTTACTGTAATGTGAAAATTCAGAATTGATCACTTGATGTCTGCTTAGTTTTTCTGTGGAACCAGCACGAGAAAGGTGGGCCATAAACCACGTGCCATGAAGCAGCCCGGACCTTAGACTGATGGAAGCAAACCTCAGCATCCTGGAACAGCAGTCATTTTAAGAGTCTTTTCAGTAGATCAGGATGATTATTCCTCCACCCCCCTAGGAAAAAAATAATAGAATACAAGTTTCTTCCTGATGCTGAAGAACAACTCTCAGGTACTTCTGTGCAACAATGACTTCTTGTCAAATCTTATTTCTTCATTGTTGTTGAAATGAGATGGGAAAAGGAAGAAGACGACAAAGATTTCTCTGCTGTGTACTAAAATTTTCAACTGCATTCAACAGAGGAGAGCAAAGCAGCTTCCAAGGAAAGCACATGGCAGCCTATGTCAGTGTTGTTCTGGACCCTGCCATCACATCTGCAGATGTTATACTGCGTACTGCCAAACTTAGCAAGATCCAGCTAAGGTCAAGTATTCTGCCCTAAGTTCTCAATATTGCAACCAAGTTACTTATTGTGTAGCAGTATCTGCTAATCTTCATGGCAACTGTTTGTACATATGTTTTGCAGTATCATAGAATCATGAAATGCTGGGAGATAGCAACCTAACCTAGATGGCATGTGATACTACTGGAATCTCATTTAGGAAGTGAAAAGCACTCGCTGGCTAATTGCTAACCCACTTGGAACTCCTCAAAGCCCTAAGTGGCATCTTGTTTTCACAAGAAATACTTGACACTTCGGGAATAACTGTGCAACCATGTAACAGGCCCAGCTGCTGATTCAGCTTCTGTGCCATAACTTGCCTGGTGGGTCTTCTCCACCCTGTCAGACCGCTGTCTCTGATTTCATCTCCAGGGAAAGCTTGTTAACTGAGGGTATTCTCTGTCTGCACAGTTGGTCACAGATGGATGACAAGCTTTTTAGCATACTAGTGCTGAAACATCATTTTCTTTCACAAGTCTGAGTCTCAAGAATTCTTATTTAATCTCCAGGACATCAACAATTCCACATGCTCCTTAAGTAATCTGACTTTTACTGGTATTGAAGAAACATCATCAATTAACACAGTGACTCAAGGCTATGCAGAACAATCCTGCTCTTCCAGATATCCTTGTCTCACACGTGCCAAAAATCCCATTTAGAAAGGGAGGTGATCTCCACCTCTCTGAGTGTACAACTCCTGTTTGGTAAGTGAAGCCACATACAGTCTAAGTGAAATGTGGCTTCGTAGAACTCCTCTGGGTCTTTCAGTTGCATCACTTCCAACATCTTAATGCATGCACAGGGTTTCTGCCAGCCCTAGGAAAAGAAACTGCATCCCAAAGGTAACACATTGGTGGTCCTCTCACTGGAAAGAGGCTAGCAACAGCTCAGCAACCAGGTGGGTTTTGAAGTCAGGTCAACAAAACAGAGAGTAGGGTCTCAGTAAATCCTGGTGTTAGGATACCTAACCAGGTATCCTCTCCCACTTCATTGTATACTTCCCTTTATGAACAGCTTGAGCTCCTGGGCCAGAGCCCAGGATGGCCACTTCTAGTAACCTCAGCAAATCCCCTATAAACATGATCACTTCTTCAGATACATATGGTGTCACGCTCCTGCTCAGTGGACTTCAGGTGCATAGGCTTGGCCACATGGGCCTCCCCAGAGCAACTCCTCTAGGTCAGACCTCACACTCCTGCTGATGTAAGAGGGCTTTTGGTCTTGCTGAGGCCTAGGCACATACTGAGCATTTGCTGAGGTACAGAAAAGGGTATACAGATTGAGCTCAGCACAGGACAGACTAAACTTCAGGCTTTGAATTCAGCGTTTTGAAAATGGTGTCCAGAGAGAATCCTCCCAGAGAAGGGCAGGGCTGTGCAGACAGCCATGGTTCAAGAGCCCAGGTGGCAAAGTCCTAAAACCAAAGCTTGTTCTAAGTGATTTTCAGAAGATTTAAAGCAGCTGAAACTACATTGTGGATGTTCATCAAACAGCACAAACCAGTTCTCCTAAGAACTTCTAAAGGCTAATCACAAGTGCTACATGAAATTATAGTTGCTGTGTATTTCATCTTTGCATAAACCACTTAACACTGTACAGCAACACCAGGATAGCCATAAAACCATGTCTTCTTGTAAGGAACATAAAAATTGATTTAGCTCTTTCAACAGAATGATTATTTATTTACGGTCTTAGACTGGACGTGTAGCAGACTAGCAAATCCTTCTAGAGTACTGCTTTGTCACAGCAGTTTTAATTGAAATTTTACAGGAATACCTAAGTGGCATCTGAAGTCCTGTACGATACTTGGTTTTGTCTCACATTTGAAATACTTGAAGAACCATTATAACCTGCACCAAATAAGGAAGGAGGAAATTTTATGATTACTTAGCTAGAAATTTGTCCTTGCAAAAGCCTCCAAGACTCTTACAGTAATCAAAGATATCACAAATAAAAAACATTGTTTTGCAAGGTGAAGTTCCAATGTAAAACTGACGTGTATGATATGCATGAATAGAATCAGATCACAAATACCAATTGGGTTTTCCTATTAGGAAGGTTATTTTTTTCTTATTAAAAATTTATTGCCAGGTTTTAAAAAGTTAGAGCAAAGAAGACTACAAGCAACAACTGCATCACTTCTATTTAATTTACAATGCTCCATTTCTGCCTCTAAAGTATAAATTCATCATAGCACTTTAAACCTAGACAAATATGATGGCGGTTTTAATTTGGATAAGCTCGCTTTGCCATAAAATTCCTTGTGGAATGAAGGCAAAAAATCAAAAACTGAGCCAGGAAAAAAACACTAGATGTTGTACAGCCGTTTGTGTAACCTGCTACCAAAGTACTTTTTGAGGCTCAGTAACCTGAATATCAGCCTTTTGAACCTAAATTCGCAACTTGGAGAAAAGCTGTGACACAAAGTGATCATCCTCCAAGTTTTCCTTATGGTTTGTACTTAAATTCCATTCAAACAGATACTATAAATGAAACAGCAGACCAGAAAACAACTTAGGCTGGATATTTTGGAACTCTGTACCCTACAACCACTTTCAAGAGCCACATGTTTGGGATAAGAGGCCAACACCACATTCATGAAAAAACCCAAAGTTCCACAGCTTCGGCACTATTCCCAGAGGTGGTGAGGTGTGGGGGTAGCTCCTGCAGGGTCTCATGTGGTGCAAAAGCAACTCCCTTCTTTCCTTTCTCATTTAAACTTCTACACTAATGCCCTTCACCTTGATTTTCATGTAGTAGGTGCTGACAGCAACAGACAAGCAAAATAACTATATACATGTATGTGTGTGTATGCATATTCATACCCACACATTTTTCATCAAGGTTTGCCTTGCACCAAAAAGAATACTGTAATGCAGAAGGAAACCAAACAGCAGCAGCTGTCACTAGGACATATATCACAGCCGCATTCACAAGTCCTTCTCCTGTCAAATAGGTGATCTAAGTACATTTGATCTGGTCAATTACTGGCTGGAAAGAAGTAACTATTTCTAGCCTCTGGGGGAAGCTGGGTGTGCTGGTGGGTTGGTTCTCGTATTTTCCTTCAAACTGTAGCCCTTGTAGCAATTCTCACGTTTTGTTTCTGATTAAACATCACAATGTGAAGGAGAGAAGTCTGTTTTGGGTCTAACAGAAGTACTTATTCAGGTGATAAATATCCACCTCCACCATTAAACATAAGCTCTTTGGTGCACCTTGGATTCAAATGTTTCTCCTGGTAAAACATCCTCTTTTCAGTGTCTTTATTCCTTCTGTTCAGTGGTGAGACTACATCTAATCCTCTTAAGAGGATAAAGCAACAGAGCTATAAATTAAGGGAGAAGAGCAACACACTCACGCAAACTATTATTACTTGCTTACCTGACCAACACTGAACTGTAATTCTAGGACACAATCATAGGGTAAGCTTTATAGGTGGAATGAAACTCATTTAATCCACTCCACACACCACATTAACACTCTTAAAAAAACTAAATGAAGAGACACAACAAAATCTTCTGTCATAATACAGGATACTCGAATTCCCACACTAAACAGAAAATCTAAATGAAATCCCTGTTATTCTTTCCTCTACTCCAAGGAGAGTCCTGTTCTGGAAAAGAATGATTAGAAAGAAAAATTCCTCTAAATAACTTTGGACCACCTAGGACAGACTAGAATTTTGAGTCTACACAATGGGCATAAAAGGAAATAGGTAGTACTGCCTGAACAGCTCTTTTTATTATTTAGCAATCTAGCTTTCAACACATCAAGAAATTCTTTGGCCTTCACTCCTCTAAGCTGATGAAATGGAAGTTCAGCATGTCATAGCAAAAGTTGGGTATGAGGACACTTAAGAAATACGGTTGGGAAGACAGGAGGTGAAAGATACGAATGTGTCTGTCTTCCAAATTTAAGGCTGTCCCCAAGTATAGTTCACCTTCCTCCCAGTGAGGATTGCTTTTTCCAGGGCTCCTCACAACATCCTCTGCATCAGAAAGTGCCTGTTGTCACAGACAGACATATCATACCAAGCATGGCAACCCAAGGCTTAACATAGAGCTGCAAATTAAGCTCCATTTTCACAGTTGGAATGAAGATCCTTGTGGCATTAGTAAATCAATCCACCCTTGCATAAGGGCTTCAAACAGCTGCATTATTTATGATGGTTTCACTTTTATTTACAGTAAGACTATCTGCACCTACTGATGCAGTAAACGTCTTAATAAATTACAGTTCCTTAGATAGGGGACCTTTAGGGCACGTAAAAAAGAATATGTATGAATGGTAAAAAAGAATATGTATGAATGGCTTCTGTTCCACATAGCTAAGAGAAACCAGTACTGTCCTTTACTCAAACACAAATTAACATACTGGAGGAGGAGCAGAAGCAGCATCAAGAATTACATTGTCCTGGTTTTGAAAACACTTGCCTAGCAGGATTCAGGGCAAATTCTCATCTCATTATCTTCAAAAACCCAATTAACAAGCCATCCTATAAGGAAAACCTCTGACACAGAAAAATGGCAGCTACTTGTCTTTTTTATCTTTTGAACTCAAATACACAGTTTTGCTTTCCTTGCCCTATTTAAGCAAGAGAAGTACATTAATGAAGAAAAAAAATAAATACTGAAAAAGCTACATGGAGTTGCCTAGTAGTAGCCCCAGCTACCCAAATATGCTTTGACTTCTGCTTATTCAAAGGAGGAATATTACTGATGTCCAGAAATGAAAAATGAGGGAAGGCAGAATGCCTTCATGTCAGATGCTAGTGCATCTGATAGCAGAAACATCATTATGAATTCAGTGGGATACTTGAGCCCGAAAACATGGTTAAAAGCAAGAACTTCTGTTACAATATTCTGTTACAGAAAAAGGTAAAAAAATGTAACTGCCTGTGATGGGTATGAGAATTCCCTCAGTCTTCCCATCTGCCCAGATATGGCCATGCTGTGAGTATTCAGAGTTCCCCAGCAGAAAGGTGCTATGCCAGCTGCATGCTTGGCACAGATGCTCAGCTCAGGGAGAAAAACAAGGCTTTTGTATTTTTGTGATGACTGCTAAATCTTCTGCTCAGGCTCACTCTGCTGACGGCACAAAATCAAATGCCATTAGGCCAGCTTGAGGAATTGCCTCTAGCACTCCTACCTGCTTTTACATTAAGCCTTTGATAAACCAGTGCTGTATACATCATGCCAGATCACTTCTTATTATACAAATCATGCATTTCTAACAGTCTTAAAGTGAAATAATATATGTGGAAGGTGATGAGACTCAAACTCTAGAGAAGCTTCACAATTGTCCTGTTAATCTGAAAATGCTGATGTCATCTCAAAGCATCCACACCTAACACTTCCACTACCTATTGACAAAATAACCATGAGGAAATACTTTTACCGGATGTTATTTTTTTGGAAAACATTTGCTTACATAAAGTTGGTTTTGCCTCCTACAGTGCCACATACTAACAACATATTGCTCTGTATTTCAGACTCCAGTAACATTCCTTCACAGCCCAGAAATAGTTACATTATGCTGACGCTTGCTAAAGTGGAAATGAGATGACACATCCTATTCAATTCACTTTACAGCTCATGAATTATTGCATCTTGTACCTGTATCAAGTTGTATCAATTAAGAAAAAAAAATCCACAGGAAAAAAATCCATCCTGAAATTAAAGCATCATTCACATTAATAGAGAAATAAAGCAATGCTCACAGTGATTTTCTCATTTTTCACTGAAGAAAGCAGCCACTAACATCCTCCATGATGGGAAAAGTATCGCCATGACAGAAACTGCTCACCTTCCCCTACACTTCTGCATAGTTCTGTTATTCTAACTACAACTCTGAAGAGTTGTTACATGCCCCTTTGGCTGAAAGATCAATAGCAACTTATGTGGAGAACTCCAGATCACGTCAAGAGATGTGAGAGCATCACCTCCAGAAAATTTCAAAGCTTAGTTGGCCTGGACTCACTGCAGCCTCAGGTCCAGGCACTGAATTTTCTTGCCCCCACACACCAGTGAAGAACAGAGCCGTACCTTCCAGACACTCCTCTCTCCTTTTTTTCCCTTTTAACAATTTACCTGACACTGCCTTCTTTCTGGGATTACTCAGAGGAGTGTTTTATTGCATGTTAAAAGACAAGATATGTATTGAAAGTAGCAATTTTATTTGAGTTAAAATTATTTACAAAAACCCAAAGACATACTTCATGAAACTGGTACAAACTATTTTTCCTGCCGTTGGCTTTTTCTCCAAAGATCACAGCTGAGAAATACTGTATAAAATAAAAATAGGATTGGATTCAGAAAAGTACTCTACTGTTCTAATTTCCAATTGAGAGTATTTACACAAATATTTACAATGGAAAAAAAGTTACTTTAAAACTTTAATTTGCAAGTTGGCCTCAAGTACCCTTTAATGCAGAGTTATTTGAGGGTCTAACACACAAAAAGCACTGCAGTTCACAGGGTGATTTCTCCCCCCACCCTCAAAAAAAGAAATAATCTGCATTTGTCAGTGCTTGACAATTAGTTACATTGAAAAAAAACTGTTAAACACTGAGGTAAATCAAATCCCAAACAATTACCAGTGTAACAAAGAAAGGTATTTGTCCCTGCTTTCCCCCATCAGCCCATATGCATTGTATTTTCTCTTGTCTTCTCTCCACAGAAAACTACATAATCAATTTGAAATCCCATTATAAGTGACAATCTTGAAAATCAGAAAACTAAATGGGCAAATTATTCAATCATTTCCTTCTGATGCAGATCATTTACACGCAGTTCCTCTCTCAATACAGATTTATTTATTTTAAAGAAAGAGGGATACAAGCTCAAACACTTTTCTAAGTTACACTGGTACACTAACTTTTAGAAGGTGATGAGAGAAAACGCAAAAAAGTATGACCAACATAGGATTTTTGCTGCTAATCAGTTACTTCCTTACAGAATTCCCAACAATCTGCATTATCAAAAATAGGAAGACATAGAAGGCAGCCACTGTATGTAAAAAATTTACAGCTGGCACTGATACAAAAGCACAAGTTCTTAACTTTATACATGGAGATAACATAAGATCTAAAAGCAGGTTAGATTTCCTGTTATTTCCCCCTCATTATACATAGAACTAATATTTTTATGGCTTCAAGTTTCACAAATTTAATGGAATAACATGATGTAACTACCCATACAGGTACTTAAAAACGTCGATGAAGCAGATCTCACAACAGTCTGCAAATATTCAAGACCACCTTAATAAAAATAATTACCAGTTCTGTTGGTCTGAATAATGAGTGCAAGAAAAAAATGGTTTTAAAAAAAATTCATGTATTTTCTGGGATTCTTTGTTCCACTTCAGTCTTCAAACACAATGCTTTGCTGTGAACTAGACCTCAGACTGAACAAAATCTTACCTATATCAGCAATTTAAGGCTTTATGTTGTATGCATTTCAACTCTGTCATACTTCAGAAGAATGAAATAGAAAGATTATGTCAGCTAGGAACATTAATCCCCTTCGGTGTTTCAGCTTCTGTAAAATTCGTCCCCCTAAAGCATCCAAATTCTTTGTACTGAGCATTACAAAATACACCTTGAATGCTTCCTTAAAACAAAACAGCATTTCCAAGCTTTTGCTTATTAGAAGTGCGAGCTACCCTGGGATTTAACATCTTAAAAAGAAAAAAAAAAAACAAAACCACCAACCAAAAAACCAAACAACTTTTTTGTTTTTTTCCCTTCCTTTTTTTAAACAGGGCACAGCTTCTTACAGTTACTCTTTCTTTCGTGAATAACATACCCTCAAATGGCTTTGTGTGTTTATGGGTTTGCATGCTTCTCAGAACTACAAAGTGTTACGGTCTACCAGTTTACGGTACATGGGCCGTGATAGTTTTAGAACTGAGAAATAGTTCAACAACCTAATTTCAATCAAAACAGTATAAAAAAATAAACTATCCAATCCTCGCCTCTTTGGATTCCAACAAATTTTAAATATAGACAGTAGTTAAAATCACAAAAGTATTTAAAAATTTATATTTTTATGATTTTGGAATAATCTAGTAATAAAAAAAGCAAGAGCAAATTAAACTCAAATAGGAGAGGTGCTGCTGTCCAGAACTTCTTTATTAGAACATTTCTTTGATACCTCAGTAGCTAAGCTGCCTTTGCACCTGGCTGGCTTGAAACAGTGGCTCAACAGTAAACAGCAGTTGCACTATCAGCAGCAAGTTTTTCCCCCTTGAAACTTGTCACGAACAAAGCAAGAAAAAAAAAAAAAGATAGGGAGGGTAAACCCTGCCAAAAAATATTTAAATACTGCACTGCATCATAAACAGCACGGGTTCTTTATTTACTTTCCTCAGAACCTTTTCCCCTCATTTTTGATAGTTGCAGATTGATGTAGTAACTGTCTTTTAGAAAATGCTGAATGCATGGTTAAGAGACCAGGTAGCCTTAAAAATCCGAACACGAATAACATAGATGAATGCTCTTGGTATATCCTTCAAGGACTTCTTTCATGACTTCTTCTTTTGTCTAAGGGTAGCTCCAGCATTAGAGTGCCTGCAGCGGAAGTTAAGTATCTAGCAGTGTTCCAAGTATTCAATCACCCTAGAGATAGATTTCTGGCCTGTTGTTCCAACAGCACACTGGAAAATGTAACAGAAAACAGAAGTAACAAACAAGCATTTGTAAAACCTCTTCAAAATATCTGAAAGCTATGCTCATTTCAGGATTTCAGTACACAGAATTACATATCAGTAAGAGCTAGTCAGTTCAGGCAGAGGATTCAGAAACATTTTCCTGGCCAGTGACTATCAACTGGAATGAAAGTAGCTCCATTGCATTTACTACCAAAATAATGATAAACAACTGGGTTTTCAGTATTTAAAGAACAGAAAAATTATCCTGTGCTCTTCTAAGGACATAAATGGGAAAATGTTAAAAGCTTCTAAAATGTATGGACTATTTATGGAAAACACAATTACAAAAATATCTACATACATCAATTTAAAATATATATTACTTACAGTAAGGTTCATAAAACTGAGAAATTTTTTGAGCATTTCAGTCATTATTGAGAAGTCCCCTTCAGGTAAGTACTCCCTCACAGTAGTCACATTGATCTATGAAATAAAACAATCTATTGTAATTTGGAAAATACTTTTCTGACACAGAACTATGTTACTCTGCATGTGAAATACAGTAAGACAAGTAGATTCACAGCATTATTAAGACAGCTTTTGCTGTCATCTCCGTGTTTTAATTCTCTCAAGCAATATTCATGTTTTTGTTTCCAGGAAACAATAACTGCTAAAAATCTGCCTTTTTTTCCCCCTTCCCTTCCAGTTCAGTACCACCACCAGAATTCCCCAGGGCCTATGAGATTGTCATGAACTAGAAACCTCACCAGATCACTCTCCTGACATGGAGAGAATCTCCCTTTATAACTGTTAAGACTTGAACTAGATGATGTTAACATCCGTTCTAACCCTAACTATTCTATTATTCTATAATTATTGAATTTATTGTCAGTATCATTCCAAACACCGAAACTGCATGGAAGCTCGTCAGTCAAAAGGTACAGAACAGCATGTTAAAGAACATTCCTGCCATCATGGTAAATTTAGGTAAGCCTGAAGGCAGGGCTCAAGCTCATTTTCATTTCAGCATGTATTTAACAGGAGAGTTTACGGATTTCTCAGCTATTAGAGTTTTATATTCTTAAGTTTTAACTTGAGCTGTCTATTATGCAGTTCCAATCTGAGACAATCATCTTCAACTAACATGGACATACACAATTTCATGTAATTTCAGTGGAGGAAAAAATAAAGTAGACTGACAGAAAAAGAATAAAAAGTCTGACACTACCTTCCTTACTGAAACTACTGAAAAATAAAGCAAGCTTTTATAATTGTAGAACAGGCGAGCCAGTTTTTCTTTGCCTTTCTGAAGTAAGTACATGTGCTGGCTAAGACTAATAGCGAAGGGGAGAGGGGCAGAAGAGGTTAAATATTCAATTCCAACAGTTTTTTTCCATTCAGAAAATTGGCTTTGGACAAAATCCTCACACAACTATACACATCAGAGTAGCTTCATCAAGGTACTAGCTCACATGAAAGCCTAATTCAATAAACCCATGTCAGTATTGCAAATTATTATTTCAGTAAAAGTTGTACTGGACTTTAAGAACAAGTTATTGACTTATTCCCTTACTGGACTCTCTTGGCAGAGACAGCCTAGAAGCAATGCCGTGTAGGAGGCCACAATGCAGTCTTCCATGTGCTTCCCAGCATGCTGAAGAGCTGTAAAGAGAGACAACTGAGCGTATTGTATTCTCTAAGCAGCTGGTATCTGTTACTGCTTCAAATACAATCTTTCATTATCACTTCTCAGAAACCTTTTTTCTCAAACAAAATGAGCTTTTGGACTAAGACTTCAGAGGCAAGAATCAGGCAAACTCTGTACTTACTAACTCAGCAGCACATTCTTGAACTGTAAACTGGTGCTCACTCACTTTCAACACATTACATCGTACAGTGTTTTTCTTAATTGTGATTTTAATGTGCAAACTGTATGTTTAACACACCACAGTATGAATGTAAATGTTTCATGTGGTACTATAAGCCAGTAACACTTCCACCAAAAGAAGTTCATTGTACTAAGGATAACAGATATAATACTTTTTGCTAATGACTCAGCACTTTTGGGCAAACTACAAATAGCTACAGACACCAGTTCATGGAGCTACAAAAAGGAGGAAGGATACAAAGCAAGGCTGGAGAAAGTAATACATCACACCTACTAATTGAAATTCAAAACACTATTAGAAGTAATACACTACAGTTACTATTAGAAGATTAAACAAGGAGGCCTAAAGTTTCAGACCTGATATATTTTCCAGAGACAAACTACTTGACTTAATGATACTCAAATTACTGGAACAAGCTACCAAAGATGCAGCACATCAAGGCACTACACAGGTACCTGAGATACCACCAATGGAGTGAGAAGTCAAGACACAAAAAAACACAGGGACAGAAGCATCATACATGCAAACAGGGAGAGGAGGAAAAGAACCCCTAAAAGTAGCATGAGGTCATGATACCCTGAAAATCAAAATTAAGGCAGGGAACTTTCAAGGAATGTTTCAGGAGAATATGATAAAGGCCAAAAAGCCATCCATTCCAGAATATTTCTTACACAGAATGTCCATACAAAAACAAAACAAACCCAACCAAACTTTAAGAAGGAACTGACAGAAGGAAGGTACTAGTAAGAAAATAAGACGTAGCATAGCTTCTTCCACTTCTCATGCTTCAGCTCTGAACTGCTCCTATTCATGATCTGTAAGTTTCACCTGGGGGATATGCTGAGGAAATCTCAGCCCAAGAGACTGCATGTAGATAGGAAGCAGAGAACAAGGTGGGAATTCAGGCAGTCACAGAGTTTTTTGCCTCTTCTGAGCTCATCACAACCAGACAACGCACCTTTATTAAGATCAAGTTCTTCATCATCCTCCTCCTTCTTAACTTTCTCTTCAGTGCTGTCTGGCTTTTCTGTGGAGACCCACTGTATCTCTCCACTTGTCTCTTGCCATTCCCCACTCTTATCATGCTGAGCAGTAGGAGCTTCTTTAATCAATTCGTCTGTCTGGCTCTCAGCCAGCTGAGCCGCCCGCTCACACTCAAGAAATAGCTAATGGGGAAAATTTCAGGACAATTTCCATTATAAAATAAACCCTAAACACATTGACTTAATACTTCAAAGTTAATTTCCCCATCACAATTCACCCCCTAATACAGTAGGCCTTCAATACTTTTCTTAACAATAGCCTTTTCTTCTTGGAAGGAAAACATCATTTATCCCTACACGAAGGCTGTGCTCTACAGAAAAGGCCTCTCTCCCAGCCCAGTGCTGAACCAGTTGGCAGGCTGCTCTTGGGCATCATAAAATGTTTCATCATTGTCTTTAAGACACAGCTTGAAGACTAAAGGTTGCCATATTTTCTTGCCCATTTTTGTTCTCTATCAATCCTCCTTTTTCTCCATGCTAGTATCCCTACTGCTCTCTCAGTTTTTCCTTTCATAGATAGAACACAAAAATTTGAAAGTGTAATATAAAATGACTCATCAAGGATGTGACCGAACCAGCAATCTCATATTGTGGACTTGTATCTTGTGAATTATTATCCAAGCCATATAATTACCAGCTTTAAACATTGCTTTGCTGAGCTGTACACATTAAGATATTAAATACTTTTACTGTTGATTTTTTCTGGTCTGCTGCTGGACAGTTACTTCACATAGTTAAATAGAAGAACCACTAAAAGCATTCATAGAATCATCTAAACTGAAATAAAAAGGCTGAAATTTCCTTTCAGTTATTTGGGTTTGTATGGTGGAACTCACAAAATTGTTAAAAAAAGAAATCCACCACCAAGTTAGTCAAGGCAACATTTACGAATGCCATTTCAGATGCAGAACCAGTATATCCATTGCTTATTGCTCTTATAAAGCATGATACTTCATTATTTCTTTTTAACTTAAAGGTGCAGAGTCCCCAAAAGATGGTATTTAAAAAAATAGTCTGTGGAAGCAAAGCACAACAACAGTAGTTTACAATTTTAACGAAAGTAACCCATTTAGGAACAGGTTAACTAGAAATAAACGGCATAGGAACAAGACAGCTTTATGGAGCACAAGAGCAGCCTTTAGATGTTGTAATAATGATTCCACTGTCTTCTATCAGGAAAGCTGTTTCTGTAATGTACAGTACTGAAAAAGTGAGCAGCACCCACTATGCTATATTACTCATAATACTAAACACCAAGAAAATTCTGACAAATCTTCACTGCTGAATTCTTCTTCCCTTCCCCCTTGAGAGTCTGATGATGAGAAATGGTTAACTATTACCAGAAAAACACAGTTCTTACCTGCACTAAAGCCTGAACAGCATCAATCTGCCCAGTTATCTTTAGGCTATCATCTCTTCCTCCCGTACAGAATGAGTCAAAAGAACATGATGTTTCCATATTGACAAGGCAGTGCCTATTCCGAGCACTGTATTCTACTAGATTGATCAACAGACCCAATCCCTGCAAGAATTGGAGAGGATTACATACATTAAAAATAGCTAAAACCATCTATCCAGATAAATGTCTTCTTTCAGCCGTATCTTTCTGAAGCTACATAACCTAGACCTTTACAAAACAGTTTGATAAACAGAGGGATTAGGATTTAAAGAACTGAGATCCCTGTATACAAGAACGTGAAAACATTTTTAAAGATGAAATTTGATTTATAGATTAGAGATTCAGGTGTCCAACCTTCATCTTGTATTCTTAAAAGACCCTCCACATTCACAATTTCACTACTGCTACTTAGACTACACAGACCCACTTTAGGTAAGCTGAGGTAAATTTGACAAAGCCTCTCTCTCAAACAGTTAACAGCCACAGTATTTCTGAGTTGCAAAGACATTTGAAAATTAGGCAGTTCACAGATTTATTAGTTAAATCTCTGTTCATCTAACACAAGGGTAATTGTTAGAACTCACCACCAAATCTTTACAGAAACCTTCTCTAAATGCCTCACTAAGTGTACATATATGGTTAATGAAAACTGTAGAGGCTGCTCCTTAATTTGGAACCAGAGTAGTTAAATGCACAAATCATTTTCTGTTACTGTAACAAAACCAACAGCTTACCAGCACCCGAATATCAAATCTCTGTTCTTGAGGTAGGAACTTTGGAACCTGAAGCACACAATTCATAGCTGTGCCGATCAGACCATCTTGTTCACCTGTTTTTGTACTACCCCATTCTGTAAAGAAAGAGTTTAGAGGCTCAATTTTGAAAATACTCCGTTTCATAACTGGAAGCAGATTGATAGAAACCTGGCCCTAGAGGTAAACAGGACTCTCTAAGCCAAAGCTCGTATCTTAATACTTGTAACTACTCATCCTATTTGCAAAGACAAATTACTGATTAGGCAAGCATCTACCCTACATAACTGCTTTATTGTACTGTACTGCACGTGGAAAGACCAGTGAGTATAAGAAAGGGGTTTACATTAATGGTTTATTTGATGCTTTAACTCCAAATATGCACATTATTTTTGTTTATTTTACCGTTATCATTTGTCAGGTTGAGCAAGACACCAATGATGGCCCTCATACAGTCTTCCACTGCTTTACCCACATGGTTATTTACATTCTGGTGAGGCAGAGGCTTATTGTCTGGTAAACAGATACTGTCTTCAGCACGATTATATCGCTGGATTAACTCCTCACAATGCTGCAGTGCTCTGCAGGGAGAAGATGCAGAACAAAATTACCTCCACAACATACAGGACATTACACCTTTAGATTCATTTCACCAGGGGAAAAAAATAAAATCAAATACAGAGCTTACGCAGAATGTTTCTGATGCCCAGATGCCCTGTTCGTGGGGAGAGATAATAAACTTACTGCCTATAAAGTCTTTTATGAGCTCAACTCAGGAAAGCTTTGTGGCTTAGAGCTTTATCAGCTTGAGATTAAGAAAAGAAGTTAATTTTTCTTTCCAGCTCCATCACAGGGCCTTAGAAAAGATCTCCTCCCCCTCCAAACCCAGCCTCTCATATCATCTGACATCAATGCACAACATTATTCTGACAGGGTTATCTCAATGTTCTCTTGTTCTGTCCTCAAGACCTATTGCCATTCTGCAAGAAATAAACAAATGTCACGTGACTTCCTAGCAGTAAAATCTTAATCTCAAACAGTAATGGACCACAGGCATGATTCTACTGCATAACATTAGCTTGATGTCAAACTGAAAATGCTGCTTTTAATTACAAACAAGACTAAAAATGTCAAAAATACATACTGGTCCAAGAAACTGTAAACTGGGGATTTTTGGTGTGGGTTTTTTGTTTGTTTTGTTTTTGTTTGGGTTTTTTGGGGTATATTTATTTATTTAAAGAAATACTCCAAATATGTAACATACAACCATGACATTATGTTTCTAATGAGGTCTGCAGAGTCAACTTTTCAACATCATTTGTTCTCTTACAAAGAGCAGTACAAGTGGGATACAATCTCTGACAGCACACTGAGACCTCATCTAGGTTGATAAATGGGTTAGAGGTGGGTTTGTAGAGGCATCTTTGCCAGGGAGAGCACCCAAGAACAAAATTTCACCATTTTTAGTTATACTGTCATTTCTGTTACACTCCATTTCAAGAAACACTTAAGCATAGAGAAAACGCAATAAATAAGCATAGCTTGTCAAATGTGCTCTTCTGTGTTCATATTAACGTGGTACAGAAGGAGCTGAATCTACAGTTTGCAGCTTCCACAAAACCAACAATAGCAGCACTACATACTGGCAGCATTCAGGAAGTCACCCATACACCCTCATCTAAATTAGCTTTAGCATTACTTAATGAAAAGCAACAGTGGCAATTGTTTCCCCCCTCCTCCCCTACAATCTTATGGTATAACAATTATGTTCTGCCTTTTTTTCCCCCTATCACATGCAGTGCTCTGCAAAACTGCCTTTATGTTACAACTTACTTAGCTGAGGATACTATGAGTTGTGAGTCTTTGTATGCTATCAGATAGCTCTGATTCTCTGGATTATGCACAGTTACCTAAAAAGAGGAAAAAGTAATATCAGAAATATAAAGAAAAGCATTCCCTTCCACTACCACCACACTTTAATCAGTTCTATTTTTCTTGGTTATTATCCAGCGTAAAACTTTGCCTCATTTTCCAGTATGTCCTTGCAGTTTTCATCTTGTCACACAAAATTGCACTGAAACCATCTTCCCTGATGCAGTAAGTATAGACACCATGTGGCAGAATATTCTGCCGAAGAACCACCCTGAATCTATATCCTGGAACTACAATGTCCTAAGTGTGTGTTTAAATATATATATATATGTGTGTGTGTGTGTGTGTGTGTGTGTGTAT
Organism: Psittacula echo; assembly: GCF_963264785.1. Classification (NCBI taxonomy): domain Eukaryota; kingdom Metazoa; phylum Chordata; class Aves; order Psittaciformes; family Psittacidae; genus Psittacula; species Psittacula echo. Next base: position 52,243,567 of record NC_137743.1, read on the forward strand.
AAAAAACACAACACTGAATACAATTATATATGTAATGTTATTTTTAGAACTTGGCATGAACTTCAATTCTGAGAGCTTATTAAGCATCCAACCATAAAACCCAAGTTTTTCCTTGATTCCCTTGACTGAAACTCAGAATCAACTTCCAGAAACAGCAGAAGTTCTTCTCTTAAATTTGCATGATTTGGTGTGTTGATTTCTGCCATCTCTTCCAAGTTCCTAAAGATCTTACTACATCACAAACCACCCCAAGTTCAAATCTGAATATCCTACCACTGAAAAATGCTCTTCTACCTACTGTTGCCTGGCAGTTCCATCTATCAAATAGAAAAGCAGAAACTGGATGTGAAAATTTTCCTCTTGCTGTTATGAAGGCAGGCAGAGTTAGGTGCCATTCATTTTTAAGTAGGCACCTCTGAATTAGTTGTTCAGCAATTGTCCATACTCCTTAGTTTTTTGCTTACTTTTACACTATCTTTGAGTCTGTCCTTCTGTTTTAGTGAAGGAAACAAGTTACCACTGTAGCTATTTGCCCTTTAACTTGGGTTTAAGGTGTTCACAGAGATTCATCGACCTGTACTCTGAACCCAAATGTCACTTTCTGATGCATAGAGATGTACTGTTAAAACATCACAACACTCTCCTGCTTGCTTACCATATCACAATGCAAAAAGAGAAACACCAGTAACAAATATGAAACTCAGCAAAACAAAGCATGGTAGAGAAGCATATGCTTACCATTCCTGTCAATTAAGTGCTACAAAAGTGCCGTGTATTTTAATTCTGACCAAAGTTGTCATAAAAAACATTTACTGTCTCAATATACACGCTCAACTGACTATAGGACTAGTGTGACTTTCAGGGCAGTTTTCTCTTTCAGCACTTAGCCAGCTGATCTGTGAAAGAAGCAATTCTTAAAATATACATTGATTTATTGCTTCTAAGAAAACACTGCTTCCATAATGATCCAAGCGTCAAACTCATGCCTTGAAAATAAACATCTATAAACAGCAGCTTTCTGAGGGAAGAGAAAGCATCATGTTACATGGTTATTCTTACAAAAAATAAACTTGCAATGTTGTACATACATATAGAAGGGTAAAAGAAATTTTCAGGCAAACACTCCAGGAACACTGAGAAACATCAGAAAGTCAGTATCTTCTATAAAAAAATAACCAACATCATAGGGTTGTTATGCAACTTGTATTGAAAGAACGTAACACTGAAAAGGTCTGCTTCAGAAAAAGAGGTTTTCAGGCATGCAATCCATCTGCTCATACTCACACTTTCTAAGACCCGTAAACATCTTTCTGCACCCCATAACGAAGCGACCAATTTCTCTTCATTTTCATCGCTGCTCAGGTGATCCACACATTCTTTAACTAAACAACAAAAGAATTGTTTTCCATTATCAATAAGAGGTCTTCAAAGGCAAAGCATACAAACTACCTACCTACTCAGAGAGTTGCTCTCAACCTTGTTTTGCACTTCACAAGACTCTACTATAAGGAAACAATCAAAGACATGACCAGCATTCCAAAGTCTTTAATTTCTCCAAGTAAATAAAACAAAACCTAACAAAACCCTTACAAGGGGTAATGGGTTCAAACTTCAACAGAGGAAGTTCAAGTGAGATATAAGGAAGTTCTTTACTGTGAGGGCGGTGAGGCACTGGAATGGATTGCCCAAAGAAGTGGTAAATGCTCCATCCCTGGCAGTGTTCAAGGTCAGGTTGGACAGAGCCTTGGACAACATGGCCTAGTGTGAGGTGTCCCTGCCCATGGCAGGGGGTTGGAAATGGATGATCTTGAGGTCCTGTCCAACCCAAACCATTCTATGATGCTAATTTTGACTTGTACAAGTTTATGGCTGTTGCTGTGAATTACCTATCTGTATATTTTATTTTCTACTGACAATGAAGAGACTGTATAGCACACAACTATGTTCTTTAACTGTAATGCAGTATTTTGTAGAAGAGAAAAAAGATACAGCAAGCACACTCTCCCCACGCTTTAGACATCTGAAACCGTGTGCAAGTTGAACGCTTTCATCTCTTCAATCCTTCCTCTGCCTGTCCCTCTGCTTGTTTAAAATGAAGCATTGCTCAGCTCAAGAATTCATTTTAGAAATGTCCTTTTTCCTATCTGTGAGATGCTACCCAAAAAACCTAACCAAGACCTAACTCTATAAAAACATGGAAACAAAGCCCCATGATTTCTTCTTAAAGGGCAGATTTCTGGGAGATTTCATTTTAAATTAAAAAAAAAAAAATCAGGCCTGAAAATAATTCTAGAAGACTGTAAAGGAGATTTTTACTCTAACAAGTGTGCTGTATTCATGTGCTGTACAGAGATATGTAACACACTAGTATGAATCCTAAGCTTAAACCACACACTATATGCAACACTATACACATTTGGTTTAACCTTGAACCTACTTTCAATCCCACATGCAACTGATTAAAGTCACTAATTTGCCAGTGAACTCATATCAAATAACATACTTTATTTTTTAACACTGCTGAGAAAAATACGTTTCTATTTTTAACCACAGAAAATGAATATTTAAAATAGCAGACATCTTAGCAAGATTCACTAATTTTCTGTGCTGCCAAAGCAGCAGCTCCAATATACCTTTATCTACAATATGATCAAGACCACCAAGAAGTCGCAGTTCTTCTTTAAACCAGTCCCCAGCCCGTTTCGAGGTGAGAGACAGTAATGTCTCCATTGCCAAATGCCCGGTCTGAAAGAATTAGGTTCCAGAATTAGTGAAAGCATCATAAGCAGATGTAGCCAATGTATCAAATCATACAAACACGTCACATAAAAACCATAAAAATGAAGCTATAGGTTCTGAGTAGAACCACCACCAGAGGGAGCAAGAACGGATGGAAAAACAGGTATGAAAGCAATTACTTGGTACAGATAAAAAGGTACTTTGCTTTTTCAACTTTTTCTTGATTTTACTAATAATAGCTTAGAAACCCTAAGAAGACTCCTTCCATCCACTACTCCTGTTATAAAAAGAAACAAGTAGAGGAAAGAAATGGACAAATCAGGCAGGAAAAATACACAAGAAAGGCCACAGTGAACACTACTATAAACTCAATTTCATTTATGGTACATAAATATAGCAATGAAAGGTCAGAGAAGAAGCTGTCAGATCTCATAAAAGCCAACTAAATTTAACCACTCTTAAGTTAACTTCCCTCCCTGATGCATTTGATTGGTAATGCTTCAAGGAGGGCTGTGCTTATTCTGAGCTGTGCAGCACATTCCAGGATACCAGTTCAAACCTCAGCACCTCCTGGGAATAACAATACTCAGACTCCAGTAAAAACCCCATTGTCTTGGAAAACCAAGTTATAAATTGTATGAGCCCCCCAACATCTTCAGCTGCTTTCCTTATTCTCAAAATACTGATTTCCAAGGAGGAAAAGAAAGTCGAAGATTAGTCTTGATGAAGAGTTACCACCCAAAGTTAGCCACTTGCATTTTTTAGGAGCACACGGTCACTCATGAGCATACAGTTAGTAACAGCATTTCTCCAATCTAAATGGAAGTGTCTTGCATCATGAAAAGTGTTGTGGGGGCCAAGAAAATACAAGCAGCAGTATATCTGCAATAGGTGGGCTCATTCTTCCCAGTGCCAGCAGCACTTCAATTCCCTATCACAGAGCAAAGACAAAAGCTGCAGTTACTCCTGCAACTGTTCCACCACCCAGGAAACTGCTAATCGCCTTTAACTGCCAACAGTCCCTCACAGAGTCTTCCCACATGATGGAAACTAAACACACTTGGTTACAGTCTTTTCATCTCATCACTGGGAGATACAAGATCCAAAACCTCGCATTTTTAAAAGCTGTAAGTTAAAAGCATAATGCTAAAGGAGATGAGAATATTTTAAGCAATGGTGGAGAACTTCCCTTCTGAAGCCAACCAAAGGAGAAAGCTTTTTGAGGGAGGAGGGGAGAGAACAGGAAGACTGATTTTGACAGATCCCTAGCTCTCTGAAGCCTCCCCATCCTCTGCAGACAACTCCCTTCACATTCATAGATTGAGCCTGAAAATGTTGTAACATGGATATCTGAAATCATGCATAACCTAAAGCACACTGAAGACGATTAAAACTTTTCCTTAGAGATCTTAACACCTACAAAAGATTAAGTTGACTTCCTAAATACCTTCACCATGAAAGCTCAAAGGCCACACAGTATTCAAAATATGGTGCTTAGTTTCCTGCCAAAGGGCAAAAAGACTTCAAAAACACTTAAGAAGATAATGTGATATTTATAATAGTGGGCATAAGAACACAATTTATTTTTTTTTAATAAAATAAAATCTTGTAACCCTTTTGCTTTAGAGGAAAGTGTAATCTATTCTATCCGATTTTTATGTTATGAAATTTTAACACCAAGGTTGAAAACATGGATCCCTTAGGCTTTCAGCCTCATGCTGACAGCGAAACCAGAATAACCTCTTTCACCAACAGAAAAGAGAAGTCACTTCTGAAGGTTTTCATTACAATTCAACAGAGAGGAGCTAGCTGCAGGCATCAGCTACAGAGGCCTATGCCAACTGACACGCAAGCGCCATTTGCCAAAACAAGGGCTGAGCTCTTCAGGTTTTATCTTCTAAGCCAGAAAACAAAAAACCTGGAAAAAATTCAACCCTCAGAGAACTCCTGTTCAGTTTCTACGTTTACATTTGTTAAAGTTCGTAACAGTCTAGGAAAACAGAACCCTTTGAATACCTGCTACAGCACTCAAAAGTTAGTCCAATCTAACTTGTAGATAGTCACATGAACACCACTGTGGAAAGAGATGGGCAGTCTTGATCATCATTCTTGGATCGGTATAAGATTCAGAAAGGAAAGGTGTGATGGTTAGGCACAAACTGGAGTTATCAAAACATCTGCCGCAATCCTTCTGCTCCTCAGTGGGTATGTTTGAGTCTGAAAAGCAAAAATCTTTACCCCCAGAAGATCTGCATTTTTGTTAGCATTTTCTGCATGTCATCTGGTACAAAAAGAGAGATTGGTTATTACATCTCATGACAGAGACCTATGTGAAAGCAACTATCTTCTTACATATGAAGTTCATTATTGGCTCAACTTAACATTGCTACTATCATAAACTGGAAGAGAACCTAACCATCTCATTTGACTTGCATATATTATCTAAACACTACATAGTCTCTGCTTCTAGATACTGCAGCTGGGAGGGAACCAGTGTCCATCTGTGAGGTACTACACCATTAAACACATTCACAGCAACAGCTTGACATAATTTTAAGGAATAAAGATGACTCAAGAAGAAAAACAACCAACCAACCAAAATAAAAAATACCCCAAAACCAAACAGCTTAAAATGATAGCCTGTGATAATACTACTCTTTACTCACGGAAAGCTTCCTCACAAGACAGAGTGAGTCTCTTTTAACATATACCTCTCCCTTTAAAACGCATGCCTAAGAAAACGCAAGAACAGAATTACAGTTCATAGAAAAACATCAAGCTAGCTCAGACTGAATATGAGAAAAACTCAGATAGGAGACAGAGGTCTGTGGCTGCATGCTTTGGCAATGAGGGACCTGCACCAGCCATTCCACGCTTAATAAAGAGAGCTGTCTTACATTTCATAGTGCAAAAGATACCCTGGCACTCAGACTGTGAGCAACATGAGTTGCCTTTGGTGCCAAAACAGCACTGAAAGAAGACACTGATTATACCAATTCCTAGCTGATCCCCACCTGGAGAACAGATTTCATTCTGTGTCAGTATCTTCAGACTATATTCAGTGAATTCAGAGAGTAAGCTGAAAGCAGAGAAAATAATCTCAAATTCATTCTTCCTTTGCAGATTTGCAAGACCAGAAAATTAATACAAGCCACCTACCTGCATGTTTCACAGGTTTGCAGTAAACAAGCCTAAAACTGGTACTCTGAAATATTTCTCCCTTAACCTTGCTAATCAGTTTGGGGACAAGAACTGTCATCAATATGATCTCTCTCCCCCAGAATTCAGCTCTCTCTACTGCTATGTAATATGACTTTTCATACCAATTCAACTGTTCTGTAGCTAGATTTTTTTTTTTTTTTGAGGAAAAGACACCAACCAAAAAACACACCACCACCACAAAAAAAAAAAACAACCAAAAAACAAACCAGCCACCAACCAAAAAAACCCCAAAACAAATCGAACTCTTCCTAAACTGAAAAAAAAGTCACAAAACCTACAAAAGAAAATGGCAGCTCAGCAAGTCATGTCATCTTTTAATCTAACCTAAAATGGAATACCATCTTAACTGCAGATTACTGACAGGAGCTGGAACATTATTTGCAGAGATAAAGCTCTGAAAAGCTCACTTCATGAACTAAAGCAGAAGCGTCTCCTGTTGGGCATTAAGTATTAAAAATGGCAAAAACCTAGTAAGAATCTTTAAAACATTAAAAGAATATATTACAAGACATTAAGAAATTAAGATCATACCAACATCTGTTATACTGAAATACAGTGAAAGCAAAACCACATTACTAATTTTTGCCATTTATGACCACTCATCTCGTCAATCTGTCATCAATTCTCTAAATATACTCTTAAAAAGACTTGCAACTTACCCTTTATTTTTCAAGCTAGCTTGCTGCTAGCATGCCCAAATTTATTTTTAAACAAAACCAGTTCACTCTGTTGCAGCTGAAGATACATTCATAAAGACAAGTATGTTTCAGAAAGGAAGGAAAAAAGAGTCATCCACATTTATAATCAACAGACCTGCCACCACACTCTGGGCACAGGGAAATCAGATTCTGTTGGACAAATACTTTTATTTTTAATGTTAGAACCTGCATCACATTTTCAGTTTAACATATAGTGGTCTTATTCCCACATAAGAGCCCACATTGTGAATGTATATGCAACATTTAGGCAATGAAACAAGAGTCAAATAACCTAAACATGGTCTTTTAACACACAGTTATTTAAGGTGTCACATCTTTTCAGTTGCTACCTTTAAATAGCTACCCTTAGCAGGGGTGAATGGTGAATCAAACAGCTGAACATCATCAGAACTTTCTCCTACTAACAGTCTTTTAAAAACAAAAAAAATCAGATTTAAAGACAACGATACTTGCAGTGCAGTCCTAAATATGTAAAACACAGACAAAATGTCCTGACTTCTCACAGCTGGGAGATACAAAATTAAGGATGCTGCTTGCAAGTTCCATTTTATTAAGCATTCCACTACTGCCAAAGCTTTCAAATAAAAGCACGATACCCACCGTGATGTTTTCCAGATCAAGATGCTTGTTGTGAACAGTTTCACACAGTCTCCGAATTTTTTCCTTAATTTTATTCATGTCTTTTTCATTCAGCAGCTTGGCAGAAGAAGCATCTTGTTCCAATTCCAAAAGCCGTATCATCAGATCTAGACTAGCTCTGTCTAAATCCATGTTCAAACGATCTCTACTCAGAATGTACATTAGAGCTGCTGTACAAAGGGACAAATTCTTGGGTTGGGAGAGGAAAGGAAAAAAGAAAACCAAACAAATCAGGTTTTAGGAATCATTAGGCAGACCTTTTACAATTTTTAATAAACAAAGATTTACAAAAGAAAAACCTTGACAAGTCCCAATTTACGCTAGCACTTGCATGAGTACTTACTGGTCTGATCCCTTCTAACAAGTTACTAATGCATACTTCTAAGCAAAACAACAGACATAAATCACTTAACACATTTACAAAACCCAAGTAGAAAAGCAGGGGTTTCTACTTTTAAGGGGCTTAGCGCTGCAGAGAGTAAGAAACGGTAACTCCAGTAACACAGTATTGTAGAAGAGACAGATGGCTGGGGAACAAAGTGAAAAGTGCAGGGTACATGGCAAGGCAGGTGAACATTCTTGTTTGATGGGATAAGCTGGTGACAGCATCAGAAAATACAGACTGTGGGGATAATGCCTGCATGTGAACTGGGGGGGGTGGGGGGGAACGACACAAAGTGCCTGGTGACATACATTCCAATTCTGCCAACAGGTCTGTTCATCCGTAGTTCACCCAAATCCTTCCAGCATAAACATATTTAATTACCAGTGGAATTCTGCTTTTTAGAAGCGAGACAGAGTACAAGCCAGCTTCCCCCTGCATTATCTTGATCACCCCTATCTTACACAGAATTGGTATATACACGTCTTACTGGATAAAGAATACTTAGTCATTCTTCAAGAAGGAATTAAATTTCTTCTTCATGAGTATCCAAAAATGCAAAGGCAGAAGGCAACTGTCAGGAAGGGACAAATGACAGTGAAGAGATCAGTGCAAAGCTGGTAAGTACAGCACTTGCACCAAGAACCCACCCATTCAAGTGAGCTCCAAGTTATAGTGAAGAAATGTTCATGGGAGAACTGAGTTGTGCTGGACGTACTGCTTTCAGAAACCTCTGATGGTATCTGGAGGAAAAAAGCTGGGAGTGGGGTGGGGTGTGTATGTGTGCGTCTTATTGGGTTCAACGTGCTGTATGCACCTATTCCATTTTTTCTGTAGTAAGTAAATTAAAATACGGAGACAAACCAATTCTGGGATGTGAACGTTGTACAGCTCAACAGGAAAGAGCAGAATTCCTGTGTCATGCAGATTAACATCTTGTTTAGAGTTCAACCAAGCACCAAACCAATCGTTAGCTGCTTCTGTTTATTTTAGAAGCAAGTAATAATCACACCTAGTCATACTACGCAGTATCAGCATTTCCAAAACAGGATTAGGCAGCTGGTAGTCTAGCAAAAGCTATGTTAAAACTCCTTCCTGTCTGAATCAAGGAAACCCTCAGGTGAATAAAGACTTTAACTACCGAAGACGTATTTGGAACACTGAAGGAAGGACACAAGGTTTTCCAAATCTATGTCTCCTTTCACGAATACAGCCTCAAGACAAAATGTTACAAAAATAAAAAAAAATAAAAATCCTTAGCTGTGAATATCACTCCTCCAGCCTTTGCAAGCTCCAGGGCAGAAAGTAATTTATGTGGCTTGTCTACACAGCCAGGGTATACATTGTTTTCACTTAATTTCTATTAACTTTCTCCAATAAATCTTGCAATTTTATCATTTTAATTACAGAAATCATTTCTTCTGGATTCAGTTGCAACTGGCTTAAATTGCAAGAAAATTCAGGTTCCTGGAAGACAACTCTGTCCCTTCCAAATGACAGTTCTTAAAGCAGGATATAGAAGCACATGCATTCCAGAGAAACCAAAGGTTACTCTGCTAACTGCTGTCCAGTCAGTGTGGGACCTAACAAAGTAACATCTATGAAGAACTACTTTCTAGTGACCAGCATTACCCAGGTGAGCATTCTGGAAAACTAAATATATAAAAATAAAAATATATATATATGCTTAGGCCCCTCAAGAAGTTAATACAGGGAAACTGCTGAATTTATAATCTGGGCTGCCAATATTAAGGCATTTCAGGAAGTCAGACTGCTCTTGGATCACTACTCAGAAACGCTTTATAGATATTCCCGAGTTTAGTAAGGGCAATCAGACTCACTTTGTAAGCCTCTGTACCAAACCCTTGCTTGTTCCAGGCTCCCTTCTTCACAATTCAATTTACTGTTATGAAGAGAGCTAGGTGTAATAAAAACTAGGTTCCTGCAACAGCACATATACAGAAGGCAAATCAGGTCACTAAGCCTCCAAATGCTTACATGCAACAGGAAAATTCCTGTTTTTCCTGTAAAAAAAGTAACAACTTTCATGTAAGGAAAGTAAGGACTTCAAAAGTGAATGGTGCTTATAATGTAGAACAAACCTTCCTCGGGGTTTTCTAAAATTTTTCTTAGTCTCCAAAGGAAAGTTAGTTTAACCTTGAATATAACATCTCTACATTTTGCTCTGATCTTCTGTGTTAGACAACGTGGTTAACTGTTTCTGAATCCCTATCTCATGCCCTATAGTACAGAGAACTCTGAGTGGGGAATAAACACATAAAAACAAAACAAACACCCGAACAAAACAACCAAAGAACAAAATCAAACCCACAAAATCCCACCCCTATGGATTGCTGTAGTGAAGCTCTTTTTTCATGGGGGCTTTTTTTTAATTCCTACTCTATTCCTCAAGATGCTTAAAACACATTCTGCTTCCAGACAAAAGCTGAGAGACAAAAAGAAAAAAAAAAAAGTATATTAAATAGAAATTGCTCTAGACAGAAATTTTATGGCACATCTAACTATGGATTTACAATCCATACTTCTACTGAATTGAGGAAAACATCCTAGTTGAACATATACTCCAGAAACAGCAGACCATTTACACGCAGTCTCATCCTTGCCTTCCCTTGCTTGTTCTATTTATACTCCAACTTCTGGGAACAGATGGTTATTTTCTAGGGTTCAGCACTACATTTAACGTACTTTTTTTTTAATAATTATTCACATGCTGAAGGCATTACAAAACCGCATTTCTGTGCTTAGCTACTGACAGCTACAGTGAGGACATCATTTTTATTAAAAATGATAATCATACTCCAAAGCTTTTAGAGCATACCTGGAGAGACAGTTAAAAACTGAAACTGCAGCTTAAAGACAAATGTACTGAAAAAACTGGTGGAATGAGTAATATTCATGTAAATACTTTGGGCATAGCTCAGTAAGGTAACTGGTTAGTTTACTTTCCTTGCCGGTTACAAAATACCTCTGCAACTGCTATTTCATATTCTTATGGAAATCTAAAAGTCCCCCACTTTCTCAGTCTATTCCACTGTAAAAGTACAATCAATGCAGTATATGTACATATTTGTTTCCATTGGCCCTGTCACCATGGCAGTCTTCCCATCTCGAAAATACTTTAACGAAACTATTAACAAAATAATTATGCTTTTTTTTTTTGCCTAGTCCTTATTCAACTTAAATGCATTTAAGCCATGCGCTATTTATTGAGTTACTCTGCACTGAGATTTTGTGGAAAAAAATCCTATTTAAACAAGTTAAAACGTTAGTGAAATAATTGTTGAACAGAAGAGCAGTATATAAAGACAGCAAGCTTATACAGAAGTCACTGTTGAAGCATATACTGTCAGTAGAGGTACTTTAGCATTTAATAGTATTTTGATAAATCAATAATTTTATAATACTGCATAATCTGCATCAAGAATACACTGTAACAATACTAAAATGTTACTACCTTTTCCCTCCCTCTGACAAGAAGCGTTTCATCAGATACACTGAAAATAGTGAATATAATCAATGCTTCTTGTTCCTGCAGACTAATAATAGCATGCAATTTCCTTTTGAACTGTATGTGCTAGTTCTTTTGAAAATGAAGGAATAATGGTAACTGTCAAAAGACATCCAAAAATACACCGAGCAGACTTGTACATTTTCCAAGGAACTGGAGCTGTCCTCTGCAGATCTCCTGCAACTCAGGGGTGGCAACTGTCCTAAATAGTGTGACTGTACTTCATTTATTTCTAGTATTACTTGGCACTATTTTGACAGCTCACAAAGTAACAAATGCATTGAACCTGGTTCCTATGTTTTACAGTTAACCACTGCTAATTTTTGAGGGAGATGGAAAAGCAGCTATTATTCTGAATAAGTTACTTAAAGCTCTACAGTTTTTTCCCCCACCCACAGTAAGATGTCAAATTCAATCTCTTAAATATCTATTTCTGTGGGTGTAAAGCTTCCTTCTGCATTGTATGTCGTTCTTCCAGAGCTATTAAATACAAGTAATAGAGCTGACTGGATACATGCATCTACTACCCACCTCAAGTAACATCTCCTATGTTCAGCTTTTGTAACAATACCTCAAGGGATACCCCACAGAGGCACAGTTTCCAACCCCTGGAAAAATATTATCACCTGCAAGAAGCATCTTCTATTACAGCTGAATTGAACTTGTAAAGTTGATAAGAAGGAAACCCCAAACTGCTTCAGATTTTGCCTCTCAAGTCATTTACCTTTCCTAGATAAACCATAGAATACTGAACACACTCGAAGCATCCTACAACTGCAATTACAACACTGTTCAAGGAGACAAGCACAGGACATGAAAAATGCTCCACAACAGCTACAGAAAAGGCAGTAATTCACATACAAGCAAGTGTGGAGAAGAGCACTTAGAGTCATCTTTAAATAAAAGGAGAAAGGATTCCTTTCAAAAGTATTTTATGTGAAAGAAATGATAAACACAACAATAAAACTATTCAAAAAAAAGCTTAAGAGAAAATAGCATTCCAAAGCACACTACAGGGTTTTTTTAAATAGCTGAAATGACTTTTTAAAAAAAGAATTTCCAAACCCAGCAGCACGTTACAGTGGAAGCGGAATCTGTCATTGGAACGTTGGTGCTCTTATTTTTCACTATGGATTTCAAAACTGAAGCCACTGGTCCCAGACGCACACTATACTGGATACTTGACCTTGTATTATGTGTACACAAAATTCATACGAAGTAGACAGGTATTATCAGACTTTAATGAAATGTACAACGTATCCATACCTGATGGTGTTGGGAATCATCCAGTGTCTTGAAAACCATGGCTACCATCCCATGTGCTCTCAGATGCATTCGGAAGCTGGGCATGGCGCACTTTGTCGCCAAGCTGATTACACTGAAGAAAATGAATTCTGGATGAGAACAACTAAAATGGACACATTGTATGGCAGCTAAACAAGTCTACAGACTGTGGTTGACCATGTACCTCAGACCCTGACAAACTCTGTTAAGATGTTTCTTCTAAAATTTGTATAAGGCAATGTAGTTGGTGAACAGAGCAGCATTTTATTCAACTGCTGCTTACCAGCACTAAACTACATCTGCTCTATTTTAAGGCTGGCTAAAAACAGGATTTGAAAGGGTACCCTGAACTTGCTTCTTTCAAACAAAAGTTGAAATAATTTAAAACAGTTAAACTGAAAAACAAACATTCATGAATTAAGTACAAAGTTCCTATTTAGAGGCACAGGAGAGTTTATTACGGATCAAAGCATTATGAAAAGTTATAAATGTGAGCTTCCATTGCTATCTAACAGTTATCTATCCAGTTAATTGGTCCCGCTTCCGATGGACAATACTTTTACAAAAAAAAAAAAAAAACAAACCAAAAAAAAAACCACACACCAAACATTTTTAATATTTATTGCTATATATTCATTGTTGATTGAAACACTGCAGATTTCAGGAAAAATATGACAAATTTATTAGTTTAATCAGTGATCAGCATAACAGTTCTATTTTAATAACAGAATTCTTCCCCTGGTTTTATTAGCAAGCCGCCTGTCATTTCTAGCACAGTGCAACATACAGACTATCAAAAATAGTTCTCTTTTAAATGTGGAATAATGTGGAAGTGATTCTGCAATCAGGAATCTATTGAGGAATCTTACTATGAAAAACTCATACAGTGTGGTGTTTAAAGAACAAGTGTCTTTCTGTCTCCAATCACAACAGCATCAGTTAGAGCTTACCTACCAGTCTCTGATTCTTTTACGTCTATTCCTATCCTTACACATTGATTTCCTTTGGAAAAATACTTTTCTTTTAATTTGTTAACTGAAAGAAAAAATTTTTACGGTGTTTATACAAGTTACATTCCACAATATAAATTTGGAAAGTAAATAAGTCAGTTTCAGATATTCGGAAGCTTGCCATACAAGCAAGTTAAGTGCACTCCTAACTGTATTAATTTATACTTATCATAAAGTACATAGAAACTGGATAATAGATTTCTTGTATATATACTCCAGCAACAATATTCACTGCTAGTTTTTGAGGAATGAAGAATAAATTCTTAAAATAGCTCTCAAAAGCATTAAAACTTTTTCTTATTCACAGTCAGATCTCTAGTCTTTCCTTATCACCTGTCTCTGTGGATTCGTTTTTCCTTCTCTACCATTTTAGTGCTGCTGAACACAGAAAAATTTACCAGTCTTAAAAAATAAATAAAAAATTAAAAATATGATTACATAGTTACAGGAAATCATTCTAATCACCTTTGGTGTCCAGTCTCTGGATATAACATCAAGTCAAACTTCTTCAAAGCAAGACTAACATTTTTTGCTACTAACTTCACAATAACTTGAATATTCAAGAGTACAACAAACAGCTCAAGATAAAGCTTCCAGTTAATATTAAGACCACCTCCAGTGAATGCGAGCCATGTTATTTCTCAACAGAAGGTAACAAACAGGAATGTTGGAGTTAAACAGAATCTCTATTGCATTACTTCCAGATTACAGCCAGCAACCTTTGCAGTCTTGAGGATTTTATTTTAGAACTGAATTTTGCATTAAAAAAATACAGCGCAGACACTGCATGTAAGACTGCACTAAATAAAGTGGGGATTTTTTTAATTTATAGCATGGAAATCTGTTGAAGATGTTGCTTACTGTAATTTTTTTTTATTTCACCTTCCTAGTCATCCTGCTTTTGAATATTCACAGTAAATCACCTTGATGATTATTTTCCAATTTTATACTCTTTATAGAAGCGCCAGGTAATTACCCAAACATCATTTTAAAGCATGGTCACTTCATCAGTAAATATTTAATCCAGTATCTCTTTTAAATGTAAGGTGTTTTATATTAAGATATCTTACCTAAGGCAACGTGTGTTTAGGGGCTGATTGCTCTTCAATCCACTTAGCAAGTACTCAATATCATCAGTGAACTCTTGATTTTCACCAAATTCCACTACATCATTGAAGTGCTTTACATGCTGAACAACAGTGTATAACTGGAAGAGACAAATATTGTGACCTAGGTAAGTTGCTCCTGGGATTAATTATAACCTTAACAAGTACAGTTTAAAAATCTATTCAGTTTTGAGTGCAAAGAAACATTAAGAAGTTAATGAAGTCCATTCAACTACTTCGATAAAAATATTATCTTTAATAGGAAAGCCAAATTTCATTTTGACACTGTTCCTTCAGTATTTAGGATTACTAGTAATTCTTTTTATCTTAAAAATTTGTTAAGAATACTTACTTCTTTGTCTTCTTTCCTACATTTCAATGCAGTTACTATCTCTTGATAGGGTTGAGTAGGTATTGTCACAGTTTTTATCACTTTGGGAGGTGGTGCAGGAGCCTTAAAAACTCCATCATCTTTATGAATTGCCTCCTTTGAAGATAGCCTTACCTATTGATAAGAAAGTGCTAAAATGGGCAGGTGTTTTGAGCATGTAAACATACACTAAATACATCAGGAAATAGTACAGGTGTGCAATTGTCAAACTCACATTTTGGGACTATTTAGTCCTTGCCTTACACTATCAAGAGCTACCTAAAACGTGTGATAATGTATCTACTCTAAAAAAAAAAAAAGTTACAAATTAAATGCATTTTTAAATATAAAAACCAGTTCTATGTAGTCAGGAAAGCTCCAGTGAAATTCTGGAACTTAATAGTCCCTTACACTAGTTCCTTAAGTTTTAGGGTAAGCAAACCAATCACGTTCATCCTTTAAAAACAATTATTTGTTGATAGCGACAAGCATCTTATCCTCTTACACTGGAGACACCAGGACTAAATTGGTTGCTATAGCAAACCATCATTAAGTACACTGGTGTGGATTTGAGCACAGCAATGAGCAACCACTGCCTTGACATAAACTGAACTAAAAACCTTTGTGCCTACTTTTCTCACCTCTAACTACTGGAGGCTACCACACTACTGTACTCAGGGTACAGCTGTCAACTGACCTCTCCAAGCTGACACTCCAAACTGTTTTTTGCCTGTAGGTACCAGACTACCAATATGAATTTTACAGACAATAAAAAATTCCCACATGGAGAAATAAGAGAGGCATGACTCAAGCAGGTAGGGTATGCTCTCATAACTTCATGGTATTCTCTGCACACTGGCCTTATTCATACTTATGGTGTGTTTTAGGAACAACATATTATAACACACAATAAGGCAAAACCTGTTCTGAACTTAGGTAACAGAGAACTTTGATGTTAGGTCTGGAATAATCACTGACACATTGCCAGACATCTCACACAAGTATTACAGGTTTTTTCTCAACCTACTTCTCTGTATTAGTTTGATGCTACCATATAAGCTTAAATGTCAGCATATCTTCTGATTCCTTCTTTGGCAAAAATTCAGATGCAAAGACAAACTACAGAAAATAAGACATACATGAAAATAACACCTAAATGCCAAACTATAAATATAGAAGTGTCAATGCCAGTGACCATTTATTCACTCTCAGTCTCTAAACAAAATCATGTGCTTAGTTTCCTTATGCAGAAAAAGGAGCAATTTGTTTTTTTAAGTGACTGAAAAAAAAGATAGGATTAATATGCAGGCATGGAGGATGCATTAACTATCACTTACTCCAGAGGATATTTTGAGAGATATCCTTCTTGTGCATTGTACATTGACAGTCAGAATATAAGCCAAAACCTGCTATATTAACAAAGCATTCTATCGCTGTCCAGCACTTCAGTATTTGCTCACTTAGGCTCCAGTGGAAAAGTGCTAATACATCACTCTGAAAAGCTGGTTCAGAGAACATACTGGAGCACTCCGATCTTATCAGTTTGTGAACACAGGAGATGCACTGAAATATCTTGTCCAAATCTTGGTTAACGGCTTCCCCTTCAAAGTAAATTCCAAGGGAGCTTGGGAAGGCCGTAAGAAAGAGTACCTGGCATAAGCAGTTTGCTGTTTCTCACCATAAATCTATGACAAATTTATCCAGATCTTCAGGTAACAAATTTCTACTGACATTAAAGAGGCAGGAATTACCACCGAACATTTGGATCAAGGCTCATGTACCTTTTAACTCTTTAATATTAATCATATACATGTAAAGCAAGGCTTAAAAAAGTGACGGCAGTAACTTCAGATGTGCACTATAAAATGAGAAGCAGAACTCCCCTAACTGGTTTGTTCAGCCAAAGCTCTGCCATATTCCTGAATTAACATTTTGATGGTTCCAGTTACAAAGTAGAAGTCTGACAGAAGACAAAATGCTGAACAGAAATGATCTGGACATTTTCCTAGCCTGAAAAGGATATATTCAAAGAAAGGAAAAGTAAATGAAATCTCTTCTTAAGTTTTTCCTTCTTGACTTGCAAGTTGCAGATTTCTATGGGTATTAGCAAGTTAACCCTAGGGGCTCTCTCAGAAGATGATATGGAGTCCATTGTGAGAAAACTGAACTTCAGCAGATTAGGAAACATAACCTGAAGTATTTTTTTTTTTTTTTTGGTATCAGTATACTGAAATGATACGAAAGATCCCATTCTAGGTATTTCCATGGACAATTTCTTTCCCATCAAATACTCAACAGCTCATCTCACAAAGCAGACTTCATTCTGAATTACTAACATTACCAGATACCAAGAATTTGTGTTTCAAAATGTTATCAGTGAATCTTAAAAGGGGATTTACTAAACACTGAAAAAAATACCCAACAGTCTACAGTCTACTTACTGGGACACTAGGAGTTTTCAAAACCGGTGGTGCTGGCAGAGCCTCTGATTCTGGCTGGTTCCAGTGTCTAGCATTATATACAGCTTTTGTGGGAGACTAAAAGATAAAAATAAGTTATTTTTAAAGCAAATCTACCAATAATCACTATGCACTTCAGAAATTATTGTAGCAATAATGTTACCCAACAAGTAAAATGTGTTTCATTTCCACTTCCGTATTCCCAGCAACACAAGCTCTCTATATCATATATATCAGAAAATCTGTAAGACTTCGAAGTACCTTATGGTTTTAAAAACACACAGACTCACTCAAATGGCAAAAGACACTATGTGCATGTATTTCAAGATTTTTTTCTGTCTTTCTACTGTTTACATTTATTCAAAGACAAAAGGTCTGCAACCTTAGCATAGACAAAACCAGACAGCTATGAGGGGGAAAGAAAACATGTTAGCAAACATCACGCCAGTAGAAAATATGACCAGTTTAGAATCAAAATGCAGATTTGACATAGACTTTGATGCTTGGAGAAACAGAAAACACTCAAATTAAACGCCTTAATCCATATTATAAATCAAGCCTTTTTTTTTTTTTTTTTTCCCTTCCCTTCTTGCTCAGAAATGTGCCAAGGCAAATCAAACTAAATCATGATTTACTGTCCTTGAATTTTTGGGAACACAATATAATTCTTAGAGGATGCAGGGACAGAACTGCATTTCTAGCAGCTGAGTTTACCAATCTAATGGCATTATAATATTCCAGATTAATACAGTATTACAATTTTCACAGTTTCCCAACATGCTGGATTACTGTGTAAACTGTGTAACTACATCCCTCCTCACAAGCACTCACAGCGCATTTTAAACATGGAAAAATTAGATCTATATTAAAAAAAAAAAAAAAAAAAAAGTTGGGCATTAAAAAAAAAAAAACACAAACTGTTAAATGTAAGGTATCAGCTATTTAAAACATACTTGCTCAGGTACAGCACACAGGTACAGCAAACCTAGCAGCCCCAGCTATGGACTGCATATATCATTCTGAAGCACAAGGTTTCGGCATGTCAAAAGCTACAAAGTAGATTTTCAAGAGTTTCGGTATTACTGGTACATGTTACTGAGCTGCATCCTGCCATTTTCTACCAGATAAGAAAGCCCTAACAAAACTTCAAAGAACATTAGCAGAATGAAAGTCTCAGCTATGAGTTTTCACAGCTCAAAAAAACCTGTCAAGAACTACATCATTTTAGTTTCCAGACAAGACAAACTCCTTCCCTCCTACAGTGAGCTTTGATGTGGTCATAAGAAACTTAGTTGGACCTTTTATTAATTTTTTTTTAAAGCAGTGCTCAAGTACCATTCAACAACATGCATGCAATGGCCACCATCTCAAGAGCTTCAGCTGTTTTCTGAGGAAGTTCTTTTAAACAATACATTTTCAGGTAAAGGATCGCAAAGTTGCTCAGCAACCACATGTAACCACCATGGCCACATGCAGGAATACCAAAATAAGGGTTTTGATAATTTCAATTTTTAACTTTCCAAAGAACAGAAGCACCAACTTGACCAATCTCCTGAAAATCTCTCCAAGCTCAAACAGTTAAATCGAGAAATCAGTTTTTAAGTTCATGGTGCTACAGTTATGAGAGGACATCTCTGTCCACAAAAAGGAAGACGGTGTCATATAGATCCCCTTTGAAAAAAAAAGTTAACTGCTGACAAAATCGCTAAAAGGTTAACTCTCTTCTCTTCCAAGCTTACTGCATTTCTGAGCAGCAAAGTCTTACCAAACCTGATTCAAGGTTTGTGATGAACAAACCAAGGACAACTTAGTAACGAAGATGCTTTTTTAATATTGAAGGATACAAGGTTTTACAAACATCTGTAATGGGGAAAAAACCCACAACAGAGTATTTTCTGGATACTCACTACTTTTTTTTTGAATTACAATTGCTCCACAGATTACCTCAGTGCTCAAGATTGTGAACAGAAAGTCTAAATTTCTGGGTGCCAACATCCTGGTATACAGGATAATTCAAGGAAGTAACACACTATCAAGTAGCCAGCATGAAAGTACAGCATATATTTAATATCAATCTGATGCATAAATCTTTTTAACCTTGAAGGAAAACTTGACGATTACAGTTCTGACAGCTGTCTATTGCACTACAGCTGCCATAAATCCTATTAACATATGATATTCATTATTAATAGTCCCAAATCTCAGTTATAATCTCACACAGTATCCTATCCCTGCTTAAAGGATACCAATATATTAATATTCCTGAATTTCCTGTCTCATAGCTACAAGCAGCACAGCTTTTTAGATCTCTGCCACAGCAGTGTTGGGCTCAGTGCACCCAGCAGGGAGATGCTGCAGGGAGATGCAACCCACACAACAGGATCCTAGATGTATGCCTTCCTCAGTGCCATGCAGAAACAACAGGGGCACAAAGCAAAGCAGGCTCTGCTGCAGCTGACACATCCCTGTTCAAGGAAAGAGCACACCTCACTTGCTGGCTCAGTGCCCTATGTGCATGTTCCTTTTTCTTCAGTGCTCCATGACAAACCAAACACAGCCCTTATCAAGTGCAGGGGGAGCAGAATCATGCTGTCATTAAAGCTGTCTTACTGAGCTGGGACAGACCCTTGCTCACCATGGGACAGGAGTCTCTGCAGTCTTGGCTTTTCAGAATTTAGCACAGCGGTTTCATACACATGCATACAGCATGGAAGAACAGATGACAGAGATCAAGTTCCATGCTTCAGTACAGCATAAGAACGAAGTATACAAACAGCTGCACCAGCGTAATCAAAAGGTCCTCACAGCATTAGTGTGTTTTCTTCAGCAGAGAGCAACAGCTGATGCGTAGGAAAGAGCTCAACAGGGCAAAGAGATAAAGACAATTCCTTCTAAATAATCAGGGCTCAGAGGCTTCCTGAGTCCAAGACAGCTTCCTTTTTATTTAACAGTCAAAAATGGGGTTTTCTTCCCTGATTTTCCTTAATCCCTTATTAAATCAAAAGCTAGGGCATCCAAAAGTGTTTTGTGACAAAGCACTTTACAGATTGCTTAGGCACTATCAATACAATACAGAAGAAAGCTGCATGTAAGAAATCAAGTAATGTCACCACTTAATGCCTGATCTGAGAAATGAGGACATCTCATTTAATAGCTATCTTGTAATATAGTCCAAACTGGAACTGAAAATGGCAATCACTTAAAACCTTGAATACCTATTGAAGGTTAGTTTTAGCCACTATCATTTGTAATATCTTCCACTTGTATATCTAAACAGTGTTTAGATTTCACCTGTGATTCCATGCCCTTCTAGTTATATTTCATTAACCAGTAGAAACTGCTCTCCAGCAACCCTACCATCTGGTCCACTGACTGCACACAGCTCAGCACACCCCCAAAATCCAGCACTGCTTTCCAAAGAAATATGTTCTAATCAGTTCTAACTCTTCATTAGGGACTGTAGTGATAGGACAAGGGTAACGGTTTCAAACTTAAACAAGGGAAGTTTAGATTGAATATAAAGAGGAAGTTCTTTACTGTAAGGGTGGTGAGGCACTGGAACGGGCTGCCCAAGGAAGTTGTGAATACTCCATCCCTGGCAGCGTTTAAGGCCAGGCTGGGCAGAGCCTTGGGTGACATGGTGTAGTGTGAGGTGTCCCTGCCCATGGCAGGGGGGTTGGAACTTGATGATCTTAAGGTCCTTTCCAACCCTGACTATTCCACGATTCTATGATTATGCAGGGACTTTGGAGTTCTCTTAAAACGCACATGGATACGGGAAATAGATCACTCTTCTACAATCACCTCTTAAAGCAACCTGCACATTTTGACCTGCAACACAAAACGAAGATGAATTTCCAAAACAACTGTAAGGAAACTGCGCCAATACTGATCGATCTGTAAGAACCATGTAGACTTGCTTTTAGATTACTGTATGACAGAACTGAAGCCAGGAAAAGTATCAAAGAGCAAATGAATGCTAATGAACAAAGGCTTTTCAGAAGGGCTTTACCACATAAGCAAAGAGGTTTGTTTATTTGGTTTTAGTGGTGGTGACGGGTTTTTTTTAAGGCAACTCAAATGCTTATGATAACAAGCTTCCCTGAAGAAGTAATGCTGATATTTAAGCAGCAGTAATTTAAGAAACTGACTTACTTTCTCTTTAAAGCGAAGGCAACTGTGCAATTATTCAAATAATGCAGACTTTTCTTTAGGAATTCTTCCTCTGAAGATTAAGTTAGAATAAATGCAAGAGGAAATATATCACTCCTTTGAATTCTGTGTTCTTAAGGCAAATAACTTCTGCAATATTAACCAGCTGTAAGAGCTTCTGCTGAATAGCAGAAGAGTTTCCTTTTTTCATATGTATAGAACTGACAGCTGTTTACACTCAGATCTCTGAAAGACTGCAAATACTGCAGTGAGGGTATAAAGCGTACTGTACTATGGGACCCTAAATGTGGTTCACGGAGGTGAACTGAGATGCAAAACCAGAACTAATGCCAGGGATTTTACAAAATGCACAGGGTTGTCAGTTCTATACAATCATTTCTAAATGGCATAAACTATGGGTCATGCTTAACCTCCCATCTCTGAAAGCCTCATGATGAAATTTTCAAGAGTTGATATTCTGCACATATGGATACTGTGCTGCGTATCATTCAAAGATACAAGAATAGCAGAAAATAAGAGCCACGGACATGAGTCATGCTGAAAATACTAGCAAAACAAGAAAGACAGCAGCTATTTGCAGGCAAAAATGCTTTCCAAGGTAGAAGACAATGGGAAAAGAAAACCCCCAAAAAAGCCATTTTTAACACATATCCTGATAAATGCATTATTTGTATGTGAAGGGCATTCAGTAAGGCTGTATGCCAGATGCTTCCAGTTCCAAAAAAATGCCAAACCAATTAACCAAAATATATAATTATTTACCACTCAGTATTCATAATCGTTAAGAGTAGTACTCTGTCCTGCACATCTCAGTTTGAACAGGAAAAAGGTAACAAGTAAGTTATGCAGCACAGAACTATTCATAATGGACCGTTTCTTTTGAAAAGGGAAACGAATGAACATCCAATTCAAAGCAAAGAAAAAGAAATTACACTCAAAAGAGGAGGATGGAGTACCAATTCAGCAAAGGCTGAGCCATGTGTATGTAACACAAGAGAAAATTAATTTGGACTCCAGATAAGATAGCAGTTTTCAACAGCAGTTAAAAACCAGAGGCAAACTAGGATGAAGTCATTTATTCATTGTTCAGAATGTTAACTAAATCTCCATTATTTGGATCACAGTAGCAGATTAGTGCAAATAATTCACCTCTAGGTGCCTTGGACCACTTGATCGTGAGCTGCTACACCATTTCATGCAGTACACAAAAAACATTATGCATGCACACAGCTAGACAACTACAAGTTGTTAGTCAGACAAGGTTGAAGAGTATCAGCAGACGACAACATGAGCAAGAGGGAAAAATGTCACTGAAGCTTTTCTTGCACCAGATTTCTGTCAAACTGCAAAATGTTTTTCCTTCCTCAAAACTCAAAAGGAGGCCTCCAGGGCAGAACAAGACAATGGGTCAGATGCCCAAGTGAGACATGAAAATTTATCTTGAAGAAACAGGACAGTTTGATAAACGTGAGATTCATTCCTAAAAAGAAACAGCTCTTGGTATTCTGTACACTGCTTATACTGAGTACACTCAAAGCTGATCACTCAGAAGCAGAAGCCATATGATTATGGTTACTGATGCGTCCTGAAATTTATGTTATGTCTAATTAAAAGGGACAAGGACAATAGCTTAGACATAATGCCACAATACTGGAAACATATCAATCAAGAGAAAAGTAAAATCTGTGTCTGCCAGTAAGTAACTGATACAAACACATCCTTGTAAAAATTGTTAGACCAAATTCCTGCCCTCTTTGTTGCTAACCTAAAGGCAGAGACACACACATATCCCCCTGCACACACTTCCTGTTAATCCTTATCTATTTAAAGTGTACCAATCTACTGACAGGAAAGCCTCACAAAACTTCAACAGCAATGAAATTCCAGAGGTCATACAGCTGGGTACATGTGTGTGCACATCCATGTAAGTGCTTTCACTGTGATCAGTAAAACACTTTTCAAATAAATCTCCCAGCAGTCCTCAGTGATGACACTGGTTTGCATCACTGAGTCTCTGAGTACGCTTATTTAACTTCTGATGAAACCCATCTTGAAGATGCTCTTCCAGGGAGCACCTACCTCACACCAGCTCTTACTGGGCATTCCCTAAAGCAGATCAGAATAAAGCTAACTCAAAGTAAAAACCTCTAGATGGGTATAATGTGGACACTGTGCCCTCAGCATCAACTGTTTCACTCTTGGGATGTGCTCTTGTTGCATTGCACTATTATCTAACATACACAAAGTCAGAGAGAGGTGAGTCCACCAACCATACAGTACACAGGAGCTGTGAAGACAATTTTGCCTGATTACTAAAACACCAAGTTAATTACTGGGAACTATGCAACTTAGGGGAAGAGGGAGATGGTAGAATGTGAAGATGCAAAAGAGAATCTGATTCAAAAATGTTTTAACGCATCTTTGCTTCTTACCTAAGAGTTACTATCAAAGGAGCTGGAAACACAAAGCAGTTTCCACTGCAACATTAAACATTTTCCATTCAACTTGATTTCTCTACTCCCTGAAAAACGTAAGTACCTACATAGGGGGAATGACTTCCATGCTTATTTTTCACTTGTCTTTCTTGCCTCTACGAGGACATAGCCTGTTACCTTCACATTGCACTTAATATCCCTACCTTTCTCTGAACTGATAACATCTTTCTTGACACTGCACAGGAGAAGACACATACTTCTAAGAACACTGCTATCACAGTTCCACCCAACAGCTGCATATGGAGAACAGATGAGGAAGCAGTTTTGCCAGGTGGAAGGATCTCAGCATCTACCAGGACACACCCTTCTTCACCACAGCTTAATATGAAGGAGTGGGAAGAAAATAATTTTGATCAGCATCACATGATTATCTTGAAGTTAGCAGACCAACCCTTGGCATCTGCTTCCACTCTGAGATGGCTTCAAGGTGTTACTCCCAAATCAATTCAGTAAAATTGCAGTGGCTGCCTCATCTTCAAAAAAGGTGACAAATCCTAAAAACCTGCCAGTTCTTACCAATATCCTGTTTACTAACTTAAAAACTAAGATTTGGCTTTGGTCTATTTACATTAATAATAGAAGGAAAATAAAAAAATAAATCCCTGAATGGTAAGCACTAGGAAGTCAGAATTAAATAAATGTACTTACTGAAGAAGGTGGTTTTACAAAGATTAAGTGAAATAATCATATCAATATGAAGCTTTGGGTTTTAACAAGTCAACTATTTCAGAAACAGATTTATTCTTACCTTTTATAATATTTTATTTTTTTTAAATTAATTGATTCCAGCAATATAAAAGTTCCTTAAAATACCAATGCTGTTTATAACTGGTTAGAACTCGGAACAGCTCATCTCTCGTACATCATTACAACAAATAGTTTTTGGACAAAAAAGCCCCATAAAAATCACTTGAGTTCAGGACTGGGCAGACCACCTGCCAGAAAGCACCAATCAGTAAACGAAGGGCATGTACTGCAGAAGCAGCAACACGCTGTCACAGGATGTCACATCTGACCATCACTGTTTGTTTGTTTGTCAAATTGCTGATGAAAGACTGCTGGCTTAGCACTATAATGATACAAGCCAGAGAGTTCAAAGAGTATTGTGACTTTCAGAATTCAGCTTGACTCCTCAACAGAGTCAAAACAGCAAATGTCAACTAATACACCTTTCTATTAAAAAAAAAAAGGAAAAAAAAAAAAAGCAATTTTGACATCCTAAGTTAGGATGCAAACAGCAGCTCAATGTGTGCAGTATCAACAGCTTACTATCACTGAAAAAATGCTTTGTTACAGCTGTTCATCCTTTTGATGGGACACTTTTCCTCAACGTTATCCAACACCGAGATAAGTGGCTTTTTTTAAAATTAGTTCTGATCAGTCTACCATTAAATGTATGGAAAGGGCTACGACTAACATAGCAAAACTTTAGAACACTTCCATTGACGATTTTCCAAGACTATTTACTTAAAATAAGCTATGGCAAAAGTATTAGCCAAAACTACCTGAGGTTGGGCACTAAAGATAGATTAACCTTCACATATATTAAATAACATTTTAGAAATCTTTAAAAATTGGAGGGAATGCAGACTGATTTGCAGGAAAGCAAAAATAAATGACACATGCAGGATGTCTTTGATAAACATCTACTGCAAAGTGTAATACAAGCAAAGTGGAAAACTACAGATCACAGCCCAGCCCAGTTTCTTTCCCCTCCCACACAAATGTCATCATCATATTAGCCCTAAGATAACTCAGTCAAACCAAGAGCCATGCATGGTTTCAGACTTCTTCAATTTCAAAACACTTCCAAAGATCAGGTACAAGTATTTCATCCTGGACTTCAAGTAAACTTAGACACAGCATTTGTTTCAAGTTGGTATTTATAGCTTCCTCCAGTCAGCACGTGGAAAAATCTTACATCAACCTATAAAAGACCTCACAGGTTATACCCTTAAACTCCTATTACAGCAAATCCATTAGGAAAAACAGGATCCCAAATAAGCTTTATTTTCAAGGATTGAGAGTTACAGTGTCTAAAATTTGAAACAGGAATACAGCAACTTACTGAGAACAACCTACTTACGAAAAGAAAAAAAAAAACCTACTTACAGGGCAAGAAAGATGCAACTAAATAATGAACTATGGACTAGCTGCAGATCAAACTAAAGGCACATGGAACTAAAAAAAATATCTTTTTTTCTGGTTAAACACTTCATAACTGGAAATTGAAGCTCTTCACACAGTACTGATTTGACCAATTCCTTCCAACTCATCTGTCCAAAAGCACGCTTTGAGATCTTGCACACATATCTGTACCTTGTTGGGCACAAAACACAGCAGTTATTCATAAAACTTGAATAAAACATGAAAAGCAATAAACAGTTGCAGGGTTATGACTGGATGAAGGTTCTGTCTTGGATGCAGAGTTCAAAAGCCATCTGTTGGCTAAGCCATGTCTGAATTCAGCAATGATTTCATTCATGTATTCAACACTACTGTCATGACTAACTCTATTAATGTCACTTGATCAAAGTAATACTTGTAATCCTGCTAACGTTGGCTGTGGTTAGTGAACACTTCTCAGCTGCAATGTTGACTTAACCAGGTTAAGATGGCTTAATCTCTCTTCAGTTCCCTCAACTGAGAGGATACAACTGTTTACAGTCTCCAGTGAACTCAACTGAGACTTGTTAAATGTTTCCTTTTAGTGGGTGATTTTTTAAACACAGATGGGTTCTTCAGTTTTGTTCAATACATAACCTTGGGAAAGGAGCAAGGGAAGAGGAGTGAGCAGGTGAAGCAAACAGAGAGCAAAAGTAGCGTCTCCAAATACTTGTCAGTAGTTTCTCTTTCAGACAAAACCAGGCCTTACAGTAGGCTGAGTTTGAGGGGTTTTTCGGGTTGGGGTTTTTTTTAAACCCATAATACAAGATCTCCACTTTTCCTGACAAATATATTCCACACTAGTGGAATAACTTTCAAGCAATGACACTGTTAAAAACAAGGAAAGTACTTTGCAAAGGTCACTTCACGGCCCAGTATTACTTGAGTGAGAGGCAAAATATACAGCTTTTCTAGAGCTAAGACCTCAACAAGCAAATTTAGAGAAATTTCTCCACACACAGCAAGGCAAGAGAATAAGAAATACTATTTAAAGCTAGCTTAAATTTGTTTATAAACATTCAATTCTTATTGAAAAAGTGAGTTAAGGGAAATACACAAATTTGAGCAGAAGTCAGAAGTCACTAAGCAACAAACTAGCATTGCAGTTAGCTTTTAGTTTGAACAACAGTCCACAAATCACTACTGTAGACTGTCTGTGCAGCAAGTACTTTCTTCCTCATGTTACCAATCATCAGAAATGTCCGTTTTAGTCTCTCAAGAAAATTTCAGTCTTCAATAGGTGCTAAACTGAGTTGTTGACACCAGCATGAAAGCTTTCTGAAATACACTAAGTAGAAAAAAAAAAATCATCTAAGAAATTAATTCCAAAAGACTCATTTTTAAGGCATAGAAAAAAAACCCCAAACATTCTGATATATAGCAGTCATCTAATACCTTGAAATGTCATGCTGCTTTGAGAAAACACAACACAGAGTCTTTCACGCCTACTTTAAAGAGTCAGTGCTTTTTCCTATTGTACCTTGTTTGTCCCACAAACACAGTAAGTCTTCCCATATGTCTCAGCAGCACTGAAGAGCACTAACAGAAGGATTACAGTCTTCCCCCTCTTCCTTGCTCCTCAAACTGAAAGGTTTCCATACTTTGTAATTATGATTTGCAACTCTATTTATATTCTTACCTTGGAATATTCAAGCATAATCAGTATTCACCTTGTCTCCATTGGCTTCTTATGGCCACAGGCAGAACTAGGATCAGCACAGAGTTGCAAGTCACTCTTAAACATTAATTTCCAGTTTAAGAGCAGAGGGCCATCACAGAGATTTTGCTGTTCAGAGGCCCTTGTGTTCCTTAACAACATGCTGGACAACAGAAGTGCAGAGCTGACAGTACAGGTCTGGCACAAAAGAGCAAGTTCTTGTATACCTTACTGGTTTTGACCTGATAAATGAGAATCAGTTTTATCTGTAGAAAGGGAACTAAGCTCAAAGGGACCAGCAGGTGGGCATATCACAGACCCACAGTTCCCAAACCTACATGCTAGAGCATGAGTTACTGAACCAGTTGAATTAAAATTGTAAACAGCTGCAAACAAACTTCTGCAGATGTTACTAATGCATGCTTCACACCCATAATTTGCAAGTCAAGTAATGCCAATATTTGTGTTCTGTAAGTACATAATTATGTTGCTACAGAACATAATATTCCTCTCGTAACTCAGACTCAGGATAAAGAGATTTAATTCACTTAAAAGCAGAATTCTGGTTGAGACTTCACATACCTAAGATAACATGAGCACTGCTGCAACTTTTATGCTCATTATTATGTGTGTGAATAGTCGGTTATTTCAGCAAGACTCCATACGTGAAAGCAACTTTCAGGAACAGTTATTCACTAAGTCAATAATATCTGTAATCTTTAATTACACATACACTCAAAGTTTCAAGAACTGGACTTTAACTTTACAGTACAATGGTCAGGTTTCAAACCCACAAACATGAGCAAGAGTCCTGCTGACTACAAACTGAAAAAAAAACCACTTCAGCTTCCGGAATCTACTGAAGTTTAACAATACCACCTGCTGCTTCCTGAGTAACAGATCTCTGTACTTTTCAGCTCAGTGCTATACTAAGTGCCATACCTCTAACATCACCACCTAGATGAAATTCATTAATACTGTATCTGCTGTTTTCTACTAAAAAAAAAAAAAAAAAAAAAAAAAAGGTGATGAAACAGTAAAGACATTCCAGAGGTGGTGGGTTGCTGGGTTTGGTATTTTAGGAGAGGATCATTTAGTTGTGGTCAGGTTAATACTTATAGTTCAATTTTTCATTCCCAGAATTACAAGTCCCTTAAGATGCAACTGAGATTAAGAGTCTGTATCTATAGTTTAGGAAGATAATTATAGCATCTCTAATTACCATCAGAACAAGCTTTACAAGCTTTTTTAGTAACTCCACGAAATAGCTGTATGATTAGAGACCATTACAGTTTAAAATCTGAATTGCAATTGCAGCAATTTCTGCTTGTAGGTCCATTATATGACTACAGGGTCAAAAAGGCTATTTAATTTTCATCTTTCCCACTTGACTTAAGTTTATTCCCAAGTGACAATTTTCTAGAGTTGAAACCATTCTCTCTTATAAAGTATAATATTGCTGTAAAGTTTTTTCCATATAATTTCACAATACAGACATTCAAAATTAATTAAAACAGTTTCCATACAAACCTGCAAGTATTTAAAGTACAAAAATTAAACAAGAAGCACATAAAATGCTATTATAGAACAGTATCTGAAGCATATATATATTTAAACATTAAAAAATATCCCATATTTACCAGAACACCTACAACTGTTTTAGGCTGCTAATACACCAAAAAAAGGTACAGTTGAATTTACATTCCCTGTACTTCTGTTTCCGAGTCTACTGTAACATGTCCACTGATAGGAGCTGATTTAAAACCAAAAATGTTATTCTATCAGCAGAAGCTGAGGATCTATGATCTTCAAGAAACACTATTTCAGTTCTGAAAAGACCCTTCTCACTTATCAACAGCCTGACTTCAAATTCAGGAGGCAGGAGCTTCCTGTTCTCTCCCAGCTCAAGAAACAAGAAGCGCTGCTTCTTTTCAAAAGGCCATTACAACTGACAGTACTTACTGGACTGCCCCAAATGAACATATTCTCTCCCATGCTTTGGGAAATAAAACAAGTTTGTCCTCCTTCCTCTATCCACAAATCCACATTTTTAAATGGAAAATTATTATATATCAACACAGCTGAGGATATAATAAATCTTCCTGTTCTGCAACACCAATAAAAAAAAACTCAACAAAAAATAAAGAAATTACTTGAAGTGAATTATCATAAAACACAAGTATTTAGCTACCCTTATAGGAAATTTTAGTGCAATTTAATTATTGGAATTTTTTAGGTAAAATAACTAGGAAAATAATTTTTAAAAAAATTCTTAGAAATGTCAGAAGGCTGAACACATAAAGGGATTTTCTATTAAAACATGCAAATGCCAGACCTTGCAAAACTTATAGAACCCAAAGAGAAAGAGAGAAATACGAGTGTATTTCCCTCTCCCACTTTCCTTTTTTTCTCATTACCAGTTCTAGATTGCAGCGCTGGTGAGACAGCTACTCTCTTCACCAGACGACAGGAGCATGTTATGCAAAAAACATAAGAAAAAGCCTTAAGCATTAGAAATGGGTATCCTGGACAATCAAGTCATTAAAACTTAATTTAGTGGAAATTACAATGAATCCCACTATTGCAAACTTTCACCTAATAGCTAAACACAATTTTTCTGAATGCACATTTTTAAAAGCCTCAAAGTACTTAGTAACATACAATAACAGGCAAGATAAACCACATACCATCAACAAAATGAAGAAGCTCCATTCACATAATGAAAAGGCAAATTCATACTGAATACTGCATAGTTTGGGTATATTGGGGTGGGATTGGGGGTTTGGGGTTTTTTTTGGTGGTGGTAGTGGTGTTCAGTGGCTGTTTTTTGTTTGGTTGGTTGTTTTTTTGTTTTTTTTTTTTTTTTAACTAAGAAAATCTTACTTTTCGACAGGCTATAAAGGCACTTGTCCTACGGACAAGTCCTGAAGACTATACCAATGACACCTTTGAAGGTTTCAGAAAGGTTCAATCCTATAATATGATAGATATTTCTTAGGAGAGCAACAAAAAAAGAAACAAAATAAACCCCCACAATACTTAATGGTGCTTAATAATCACCTAGAAAGGAATACATCCAGGTTACCCACTACCATTTTGCAACCCTCAGGCTCACATCTCTAAAATGAAATTCTAAGTAACTGATACAAAAATTTTACACTTGAAAGTTTTACTCTTCCAGATATAATCTTAAAAATCCAGCAAATTATTTCAAGTGCAGATATAAACTGGGACAAAAGCCTAGTACTTACATAGGAGGAAACATCAATAGTGAAGAGTTAGTTAAAATAACTTCGCCTTGGTCTCAGTATTATTACTCACCCGCTTTGGCCCACTAAAAATCTTCCTGGTGTTTTCCTTGGATTTATCACCTTGTTTATTTGTGGATTTCTTATTGCCTTCAAGCACACCAGCTGTATCCTCTGAAAACTCCAGAAGATCTGTGAAAGGTGAAAGACATGGAATATCCATATTGAAAGTTATTGAAGTGCTAGAGCATTTCTTGCATCTGGCATTTACACATGTGTAACTTAAGAAATTATATAATAAAACACTCAATCTGTATCAGAAATATCAGCTTTAAGGCCAAACAGTACTGGATGGAGCTCAGGTTTCTTGGGTAGACTGTCACAATACATAAAATACACATTACAAGGTATACAGTCATAATTATTATAGCACCTCTGGCCCCTTGTGTAAGCTTCAAGTTACCATTTCCCATTTTTGCACTCCTGTGAATCCCAGGTTGCCTTTCATATGTGCTTTCTTAATGCCTTACTGCTACACCTCTGAGCAACAGGCAAATTAAACAGTAGATGGGGTTCTTCAACAGAGTGAGATCAAGAGATTTATGAGAAAAATACTTTCCACTACAGTTACAGGATGGAAGAATGGATCTCACTTCTCACAAAGGCAGGCTGTTTATATTTGCTTGTTCTGCTATAAACAGTACTAAAAAACCATGGTCATCCACTCAGAAAGGAGTCAGCTGACAAGAGTCAGACTGTGAAACGGCCTTTCAGTGTATTCAGTACTTGCCTTAGCAGTGGTTCTACTACTCGATTCTGGACAGTAAATCTGCAATTCACTCATCTAATTAAATTCTTTTCCTGTTTTGTTGTTTGTTTGTTTTTTTCCTTTAAACTTGTGTTGTATTTGAAGCACTATCCCTTGGAGAGCAGCTTGCATTCTTTTACTTGGCACAAACCAGAAGTTACCATAAATTTCAAGCTGGAAACAAAAACGGGCACAGAGA
This sequence comes from Psittacula echo, assembly GCF_963264785.1. NCBI lineage: Eukaryota > Metazoa > Chordata > Aves > Psittaciformes > Psittacidae > Psittacula > Psittacula echo. The sequence continues at coordinate 52,275,772 of NC_137743.1, forward strand.
AGCACTATTTCATCTGATAAACAGTTTAGAAAACCTGTCTATTCCAGAGAAGCTGCTACTATTTGAAAACTGCACTGCAGAAATACAAGCAGGGTGGATTGCTTACTCTAATCCCAAGTGCACTTGCATCCAGTAAGCAGGCCTGGGCAAGCACCTAGGTAAGGAAGCAATCAAAAGCAAATGAGGCAAGCAAATTTATAAATACACTCACAAGGACACAAAACTTACCTAGTCTGAGGAATATAAGCATTCTTAAAATAAGGCTCAAACATTTCTTAAACTGCAGTAAATTTCAACAGGCTTGGCAACACCAGAGCAGCAGGATGCCCACTGCAAGGCACCCACCAGAACCAGTCTCCTGCATCCCAGCCCACTTCAGGTTTCAGTTTAGGTGTACAATGTTAGTACAAGAGCTTAACAACTGGAACAATCCCTCTGAAAATAACTGACCTTTTAAAGATCTTTTGATCAAATTCATCTAACAGAGGAAAAATACCAAAGACCAATTCTCATTAAGTTAAATAAAGCAAAACTGCTTCTAAATCTATATAGAAGTTAACTTAGTCCTTTGCCGCAACTTGCCAATTAAAGGAGTCAAATCAAATTACTTTGATACGTATAACTAAAAAAAAAATAATAAAATCCTGAAATACTTTTGAAGAAGCCAGGCCCTGAATACAATTCCCAAAGAAAATCAGAGGAACAGAACTGGACTCTCCTATCACAGGTTAAAAGCTAAAAAGTTCCTTGCTTGACTCCAATAACTACAAGCTTGCAAGTCATTCTAGAAATGCAGGATGTGTTTTCACCCACCAAATCAGCACGGTAATTTGTGCCTTCTTGGTAAAAATGTTTCAACCACTACTGATAATAGGATAATTCTGCATTTTTGATGTTGCTAGCACATAAATGCTTTTATGATTAGCTTTGTAAGATTATCTCAAATGCTTTTATTTAAGCAATGCTCTCTGAGACCTTCCAGGTATCCTAAAAGCACTCTGCATACATACCTTGCCAGATTTTCAAATTTAAACTAAATAGGGCATAGGGTAGAAAACTTTAGTTTGCATTAACCAAGCCAGGCAAAGACATAAGTAGTTTGGTAAGCAGTGACACTAATGAAGCTTGTTTTCTACTGGCTCTCTCTTGTATGAATGTTTTTTTCCCTCCTCACAGATAAGATGAGCATATTAACCTTTTTCTCAATAGGGGAGCATGTAAGGCCTTTTCCCCTGGACATGATCATTTCAAGGTACTTAAAATCTTGGAGCTAATTTGTCTGTCTCAGCTAAAATTGGAAGGATGTTCAAAGACCAACTAGATGGCAACACCACAGTAAATTTCCCTGGGAAAAACAACCCAGATTTGTTTAAGTGCCCAAGGGTAATTCTGCAGAAAATTTTGAAGTTCAAACAGAACTCTGCCTTAGAGGACTTTGATGTACTATTAACTGGCTAAAAATATATCACCAATTAAGGTGATTCAATTTTTGAGGAGATCCAAAGTAAGGAAAAAAACAAAACCAAAACTGAGCAAGCCTGCTCACCAGAAAAGAGCTGAGTGCTAGATGCTGGTACACAAAAGCTATTCTGTTATACAAAAAAGATTACAGGAATCTGATCTTTATCGCCAAAAGGAAAAATGAATACTTGACACAAAGGCTAAGTTGTGCATCAGAACTGATTTTCAAAGCAAAAGGCTAAGCTTCAATACTTAAACTACAATAACAGGATAACTGCTACTGTAATTTAAATCAAGAAAATTCTAAGTTCATCATCATGATGCTGCTGATTAAATATATAATGAAGAAGAAGGTAAATCAAATAAAAGTAAGCATGTTAGAGATGACAGATCTTCATACATTCCTTTAGCAGAAGGTTTCAGGGCAACTTCTATATCCTGTTTATGTCAATCTACATAGAAATACTGCAATGTTTACTTTTAAGTCGGCATTTTTTACTGTTTATTTAGGTTTTTGCTATGCCTGACACTTTCTGTAATAATTTTATTGTCATTGGCCAAAATGAAATGTACCAAAACAAGCATTAACGTAGTCCTAGGTGTCCCAGCTGAAGAGGTGGGAAATAGAGCATCCTGAGACTGCAAGTTCATAAGCTAAATATATTAGAAATCTTACTGACCACACAAACCAGTGACAACCATGAAGGGATCTTTAGAAAAAGACAGAAACAAACTGATGGCACAGTTAATTCCAGAAGTATAACATCGTTCCAAAGATACAGGTTTGCTCCTCAAAACGGATGCTTACAATTGTATTTCATTAAGCCTTACTCTTCTTTGTCATTAGTTCAGATCGCTCCTGGATACAAGTCCTCATGGAGCTGATATAGTCAAGTAATTAAGTTATTTTCCTCCCATATTAAAAGCTCTCTTTGCTAGATGCATCCTGTAATCTGGCTAGTGAAATGGTACAGGGACTGCTTCACATCTAGTAAAATCTCACCAGTGCTTTCAGCCCCCCGCATTCTAGCAGACTACAGCTGGGAGACCCACAAGTGAAATAAAGGGGCTTTTGCTTTGCTGGGCTCATGAAGTTATGAAGTTCCTTCATTACAAAGAAAGGCCTACGAACAGCATCTAGGACTTTGAAATCCACATCTCATGGTTTGATTGGCTTTTTTACTTGATTGGTTGTTTTTTGTTTGTGGATTGTTTTGTTTGGGGGGATCTGGGAGGTTTTTGTTTTGGTGAGGTTTTTTTTTGTGGGGGGAGAGGGGATTTTTTATGCTTTCGTTTGAGATTTTTGGTGGGCTTTTTTAACCATTTTAGCAGGGAAGCCTATTGCAGAAGTGAACAGAAAAGACTTCATCATTGAAAGTCTAATTAAAATCTAATTTATCTGCTTTGCATTTTTTCCTGCACTAACAATACTGTCCATCCAACTTTTAGTGCTTCCTTGAATTTCATTTGCAGAAACATTTAAATAGGTATTATTAAACTTACTTTCCTTCAACTGTGAGATACTAGAATGGAAAGAATAGTCCACTGAAAGTTCAGTTAGAAAATCTTTGTATTTTGTTTTATACTAAGATTCTGAAATATATTCCATAAAAGTAGGCCTAGATTATGGCAATTAACTAAAACAGTGCTGAGTAAAAAAAAAATAATAATCTAAGATTGTAAAGGAAAGTATCAAATCTCTTGAAAAACTGACTATGTCATATCACATTCTTTACACACAGAACATCAACACCAATCTTAGGAATTTCCGGTGTTGGAATTCAGAGAGGCAATCTGGCATCTCACCTGTCAACCTGGAACAGGAACACTAGATTTTTATCTGTGGATTTATTCATTACAAAAAAGAACAGCACACACAGACCTCAGGTAGCATTAGCACCTCTCAGTACAGTTTATAACTTCAGAAAGAAAGGCCATATTGTGCAAGATGTTCTGAAAGCTTTTTCTGAGACTTGGCATTTTCCATGGACACGGAAGTCACTTTTTTTTTTCAACATGTAAAGACAGAACATCACAACAATGCCACATATTTTACTGCAACTTCAGGCTTAGATCCAGAAGTCCTTGACAAATTCTCAGACTCAGCATCACTATATTTTAGGACTTTACATGGCTGTTACGAGTGAAACTTGATGCTCAAAATATTCAAATGTCTCAGAGAAGGCAGCATGAAATGTATCAAAGAGCCCTACGCATTTCAGGGCAAAAATCAAGACTCTGTTTTTATAATGGGTAATACAGGACTGAACTAGGCAATGTGCTGCAGCTTAGGGAAATAACCTTGCATCACCCTTTCCATTTTCAGAGAAAAACCACAAGTCAAATCCAGCATAGCTACAGTAGCACAAACCAAACCAAATGAGCAAAGGTGATGCAAAATAAAGGGGAAGCATCTTTCAGCAGAAGTCTGAGAGGCAGCTCTAACCTGAGAAGTGGAGAAATGTATTAGAAAACTAACAAAACACAAATTTACATCTACCTGTGCCACGGAAATTTCTTAGGAAAGTATCTGTCATTTCACAGAGAAATAATCTGTGATACCTCAGAGTATAATGGTCTCCTTGGTGAACATAGTGCTGAATGCAAACTGTAGGTATTTTAAGTCTCCAGAGAAAAGCAGCTGAAAGAATTATTTAATGGGTCAGCACATCAGCTGCATTAACTGTGTGATTTTTTTTTCTTCCTTGGAATAAATGGCTGAACAAAGACTCAGAGGAACGGACTCAGACGGAGTATTTCACAAGCAGCCCTGTAAGTTAAATCCATTTTCCAAAGAAGCTGGAATGCAAGTGTCTCATCATTACTACATTTTATGAAAACAAATCAAGTTTTTTTGTTTGTTTGTTTGTTTTTTGTTTGAAAACACAATCATCTATAACACCAGTATCAATATGGCCCATTTACAATTTACAAATAAACGCTTGCAGTTAGATTAGCCTTTGATTATAAGGCTTACAGACAATTTTGGTTTTGGAGAATGTTATAATTAGATTAGAGAAACGAACTTTTTCTCCTATGAAACTTTATTTCTGGATTATATTAACAGAGGAAGAACCTCTGTAGGAAGAACCAGCTTCTCCCAACATTTGCAAGGCTAGACTTTAGTCCTCCCCTCTCCCCATCACAATGAAATGCATCTTGCCAAAGTCTTAAAAATGTAACAACTTCGGTGAAAGCATAAAAACTTCTCATTCTCTATGCTCCAAGAAGTTCCCTAAAACAGTAGCAGTGTTTTGAAACAGTTATTCCAACAGGCATGATTCTTTGGCATTAGACTTTTTCAGAAAGAAAAGGCTAAAAGAAGCCTTTCAGAGTTATTTCTTTTCTTCTTCACCAACACACTTCAATCTTAATCAAAGTCATTACACAGGACCCAACAGACCATCAAGCCCACCAAGCAAGCCTAATGTTTCAAAGGCACTCAAAATACCAGAACTTGCTCAGAAAGTGCGCCCATGCAGAAGATGGGGGTATGTGAAAACTAGAAGCAAAAGCAGAAATACATCAATATGCAGAGGCACACCCAAAGCCACTCATCCGACTGGCACACTATAGGTGCTCACAGCCTCTCCCTTGAGCTGCACATCCTCGGATAAGAGAACTTGAGAAAGGTCCAAACTGTTTACAAACATATCCAAAAGCACAAAAAGGAAAAAGATATTTCATCTCTCCAAGAGCTACTTAAATTTCTGCACTCAGCTCCATAATTTGAGGTTGATGTGGAGCTTCTGAAGGAAGATATCTGCCTTCCTGGCATAGGCACTGTATGCTCAACACACCAAAAAAGGTAAGCATCTTCTCTTTAAAACAAAACAAAACAAAACCCCAAAAACAAACAAAAAATCAAACCTCTACCCCCTGGCAAGAGATCAAGGGGTAAAAAGTGTACTACAAGACAGGTATGAGGCACCAGACAGGACCACAGCAGAAATAAGGAAATTTAACTTTTACATTTCCAAATCAGTAGTAATGAAAAAACTGTCAGGTATACTGCAAAAAGAGCAAAATATAAAGGTCAACTAGATTTAAATGTTAAGCATGTATTCCAGAAGAGTTCTGCTTACCTGCATTAGTACTGAGCTGGCTATCCTGGGAACAGTTTTCATTGCCATCAGAGGTTGACTGTAGGGAAGAAGATGGTGCAGTTCTATTTCGTTTTTTGTTAGCTTTCCTTTCTGCCACCTGCCACTCTTCATCTTCATCCTCACTTTCACTCAAGTCATCAAACCCAAAGTACTTGATTTTGTAATTGGACCTCCCAGAACTTCTAGAGGCACCTTCATCTCCTTCTCCCTCATCTTGATCATCGAACCCAAAAAACTCTAACTTGACATCCTTTTTGGATTTGGTATTGCTTGGTCGAAACCTGGCTGTAGTTTTTGTAGTAGCAATGTCTGCTTTTTTTCTTAAGCGTCCAGCTTCTCCCAAGTCAGTAGGGGCTGTGGTGGTAAATTCATCGATTCGTTCCATGGTATCCTGTATAGTAACATTGCAAACTGACAAGCAAGATGGATGTAGAACAGTGTAGTCTCTAGTCCGTCCAACCGTCCCTCTAAAACTGGTCCCACTACTTAAAGGAACTTTTCTTGCTGGGTTCAGACCATCATTATTTGACTCATTATTTGCTTTGGATAAAGACTGACTAGTGCCATCCATTAGCTTGTCAAAATTTGTTGCCCCCTGCAGTTTTGCTTTGTTGGATCGACAGTATGTCCTACAGTTGCTTGGCCTAGGAATAGGTTGCACAAGTTCTTCACTAATGGCTTCCTTTGGGTTTTCAGTATCTTCTTTATCACACTCCTCATCCTTGCTCTTCATCTCTGAGAGACGTTCATTGTCAAAATCTAATATATACTCTCCAGTTCTGGTGTCTTCAGTATCATCCTCCCATTCATACAAGTGAGTTCTTAATGGGACCTTCGTCCTCGATGTTTCTGATGGACAGTCTGTTTTTCCGATGTGGGAGTCCCAAGAATCAGGCAAGTCCTTGGTTTCAATGTTATATCCAGAACTGTCTGTAGTTTCAGCACTGTTTTTGTTACTGTCTTCAGAGTTCTCATAACTGAACTGACTGTTCTCATTATCTTCATTCAAATTCTGTATTTTATCTACAAGAAAAGATAAGTTTATAAATAAAAAGCATTATAAAAAAAATAACCACCCGTTAGGCACAACATACCTGTGCAGGCAACTTTGAAGTCACAATATAACAGCAAATACTCAGCGGTCAATGACAAAAAACATTAAAAAGGTCCTTATCCTCCTGTTTTATACATTCAAGCCTTCCAGTTTAAGATTTCCTTCTGAGGTCAGGAAAGTGGATGCATGGGCAGGTTTCAGCCTGTCCCTTCAGATATTCCTGGTCTGAGAACTAGACAGCCGTCAGGTATCAGCATGGGAGAAATTAAAATCAGCATGGACCACAGAACCTACTGATGAAGTAAGTAAAATTGCTGAAAATTAAACTGTAATTCACTGCCTACCTCACTAACTGTACAGCTACTAAAAAACAGTGAAAAAAATTCACTAATGTATCTGTACTAAAAATACTACAGTCCCTGTTACAAACTGTACCACAAGTTTCAATCAATGTACTCTGAACAGAATGGCACACAACTTCAGCAACTGTTACTTGATTTTGCTATTCAAATTTGGACTTCCATAAGAAATAAAAAAATGTAATAGTTCTTATCACAACATTAAATTAAATCATTTCTGAAATGCCAGATTTTACAATTAAGTTCCACAGATCTGAAGAAGAGCTGCTGCCACAAGTTAGTCTTGCACTTCCCCAACCCATAGCCACACTTCCATTTTATGCTCTCAAAGAGAACAAATTCCACCGTAAGAACTCAGTTTTTGTAAGATTCGTTTTCAGCTGACCAGCATTCACACAATAGTAATGCCAGGGAAAACAGTACGAATTCTTCCACCTGTTGTCCTCTAAACTGGTAGAGAAACCATTCCCCTTGGTTTCTCCGAATACCAACAAAAGCTAAGTGGATTTGGTACCAGAGTTCCATGAAGATAATAACATCTGCATCTGCCATACTCTGTTGTTGTACCTCGCACAAAGATACCCAGAAATACAAGTGTGTTACTTCCTGGAAACTAGATGAACAGAAATTTCTTTGAAATTTCTGAGGCAGTATAACCCAAGGTGTCTACTGTTACTATCAATCCTCACTGTACTGGCTGCCTGGGGCAGAATAAACAAGATAAGAAGTGTGACTGGAATGCAGAGGACCCTGATGCATAGAAGAGTAGCACATAACGAGATAAACTGGAGAAACAAAGCAACTGGCACAGTGACAAGTAGAAAAAGAAAATGCTGGAAGAGAACATGCTTAGAAGACACAGGTCCAGAATGCTACAGTAATAAAAGACGCTCCACTGGCAGAATGCAACAGCTAAGGTTCAAATTTCTTAGGTAGCAAATGCTTCATAAATTCATCACTAAAATGAAGGCTTTGGCATCCTCTAGCATTAGTCCTGACTGCATTAAACTTCCTCAGCTACCATTTACCCAAATTGTACCAAAATTTCACAGCACTGACAAGAAGGTTACAACCTTCCTGATGAAGAAAGTGAGCATCACTTCTGCCCTGGCGCTTTTGTCCATTTGTTTTCAAATTACAACCACATCATGTAAATGCCATCCTTGCTTATGTGGTTTATAAAAGAACTTTCAGGTGCAAGCAGAAAATTCTATTTAAAAAAAATTACTACCAAGACCAGTTTTGCAAGAAATTGGCTTAATCCAAGGTGAAATTCTTCTGAAAGACAGGACAAGCAGTATCTCACAAACTGCATCTCAGGTCTCTAGGGTCCATCTGAGGTCTGTCAGAGGTTTATATACTCAGCAAGAGTATGTGAAATGCAAAACTAAATTCCCCAAAGAACATCAGTCTCACCACCTCAGTGATGGAATTTCGTTTAACTTTTTTCAGTATCTATGCATTAAACAAAAAAATCTTGTTATTCCCATTCAATCTCATGCTTGTGATAATCTAAGCGGCCCAACCAAAATTAATCTTTCTGTAATCAGTTTGACAGTGCACAGTATGTTCCTTCTTCACCCATATGTTTAACGTTATTGTGCAACTGAAGACTACCATAATACTCAGACATTAAAACCACCAAATGAAACTCAAAAGCTTTTCCAATTTTCTTGCTAAAATACAGTTATTTTGCAGCCTCACCACTACCATTCCATATCATTCACTTAAAGTCTAAGCAATATTTAAAGTAAGTACATTAAAAATCCGTCTGTCTTGTCTTACTAAACAACACTTTACTGAGTTGTTGGGAAGAAGTTTCAGTATGCATATTTGGAAAGCGAATGGTTTTCCCATTCCGAGGAAGTATGGGATTTTAAAGAGCCACATTTCATACTAGGACCAAATAAAATCTCGTCTTCCCAGGGAAGCAACAGAATACATGTGTGGGTTTGCACATGGCAGCCCAAGACTCAAATAACTCAGGAATCTGTTTCGAGATGAAAAAAAGCTGAAATTTAATTTTACATTGTCTCTTCACTTGACTCATGAGCATCTCAGCTAGTCTGTCCTCTTAAGTAGAAAAGATGATCAACACCTCAAACCTGGAAAACAGTCTGAAGAGGCCAAAGATACATAAAAATATATACAACTCATACTCATCACTGGCATTGACAAAAGATTAATGGAAAAAATTTCCATGAAATTTGACTCCAAAGAAACATTAATCAACTGTTTTGGGGAATAAAAAAAGAGGACAGGGGAGAAGAAGAGGGAAGAGGAGTGGGTGTCCGTTCTGTTGTTTGGTTGTTTTAATTGGGGTTTTGTTGTTGTGGTTTGGTTTGTTGGTTTTTTTAAACACACTGCTACTAGGACATCACAAAAATCTTGACTACCCTGTAATACATACAGATAGTATTTTCTCTAAGAGTGAATTTCAGTTAATTTTGATGGTGTAGCTACATGCATTGAAAAACTGTTCTACAAATTGTTCTAGAATATTTTAGAATGTGCTAAAATTAGCCTAATATTTGTAGGACTCTGAGCAAGCAACACAGTCCCATTTAGTTGTCTGTGACCTATTAAGGGCACAAAACCTTCTACTCTTATTGCAGCAGCCTCATTTGGACAAACTAAAGCATCAGTTGACAGACATCATGATAAGACCACTCCTACTTCATATCTATTTTCTCCATTTCATTTTTCTGGCTGCACTGAGGCTATTACACTTTTTCTTCCCAGAGCAGCTCCTATTCTCACCTCCAATTTCACACTTACCCAACCCACCTGCTCTCCTCACACTTGTTCCCAACAGTCCCAAGTACAAAACTAAAGAAACTGAGCTAGCTATTAATTCCTCAGTGCTAGTCTCCGCCACCTCTAAAAGAACCACCAAGATGTACACATATCCATGGTATTAGTACACCTGCACGTTAGTAAAATTTGATGAGACTGGCTTAAGGCAGTATCACCACACATTTAGTCCTTTCAGACTTGAATTTGTTGTTTCTCTTCACCTGTAAATGTGAGGAAGATGACCTTCTCCAGTCAGCTCAGCTGATTAATAAATAACAAGACCATTCTATCCCAGTAAAACAGCTGTGTTTTGGTTTACTACACTTCTAAGAAGCTATCTTAAAAGTCAAGCACTCATTAGTAACAGCCCTTTCTGTACCACAGTAGGACTTCTGTTGCCTTGCTGTAAGCTACGCATCATTTTCTCCATGTTAATTTTCATGTTACTTTCCCATGTTAACTTACGGAATTTCCAGTTGTCTCTGAAAAGACTTCACAAGTATTAATGTTACATCTCACTTTTCACTCTCAGGTAGTAATTTAATACAGCATAAAAAATTACTCAGTAAGTAAGTGGCAGTTAACCTCCCCCTTCATTCTGTGCCTATCCAACACCAAAACTTTATAATCACACAGTACTTGAGTAGTTTTAGCAACTGCAGCACAGAGGTTTTTCCATCTCAAATAATAAGCAAAGCTGATGAAAACGGAACCAGTAAACCATTTACCATGTGCCAGGTACAAAGTTCGGCTTTAAAACTGAATCATCATAATGCGTTAGTAGAAAACTAAGCAGTGATATTTAAAGAAATACTTCCTTGAAGGATTCAAACACCCATATTCATCTCATCAGTAGGTCAACAGCTATCAGACTGAAGCTTCCCTACCAGGAATTGCTGCAAATCACTTGCTAATTGCCCAAAGGCACACAATACCAGCAATTCTCATAATATTGATTTTAAAAATTACTATATTTATCAGTAGTAACTATTACAGCAGAAGCTAGCATGATTGTAGGAAACATGTAACGTATAATTTTATTTACAGATATAGAAAGCACAGAGAAAATATGAGAAAATGAACTAATTCTGAATTACTAAATTCTGGAGTTCAGAGGCATGTAATATCTTCTCCCAACTTGAACTACAATTAGGCTCTTTTGGGACTCAAATACCAGAATAAGTCTCCCAAGTAATTTCAGATCAGCAATGGCAGTAAGTGCATAATCCACCAGAGAGGCTTTCTCCCCAGCCCCTCAGGTACTAGCACAGTATTCTTAAGAACCTTAACATTCTCCTGCAGCAGTCATAATTTGTTTTCCATTTAAATTTCTGGAAGTGAATAACCAGAGTATGAGAGAACCAATGTAAATAACTGCCATGTCTAAATTACAAGTTAACTGATAAAGAAAAACACTCACAAATGTACACATACCTCTTACTTTACATTATGTCACTAGCAAGGTAAGAACGTCTTAAGTACTGTGGTTAATTAAAAAAATAAGTGAAACTTATACTCTCACACCGAATACATTGAAATATTTTCAGAGATACACATGACCTAACTTCACAAAGCTGTATTTAAGTGATTATGATGATTATTGTCCCAAGTAACCTTAGTAATATGACCATTAAGAGACAAAAAATCAAATTCATACACTGCAACATACTCAATTTATAAAAACTAAGAGTTTCTATTCCTCTAGATATATGAAAATGTTCAAACAGTGGGAATGTGACAAAATCCCACTGCTTTTTCAGTAATAAACCTTTAAACATTAAACAAATATGCATCAAGATATACAATTTAGACTAGATGGATATAAACAGAATATTCCATCTATATCTTTTTTAAACAACACATTTAATTTAAATACTCATTTATTAGATGGAACAAATGCTATTCTACAATATCCACAAAACTGAAAATGTGTTGTGGCTACCACAAGTAGCCATACTGGGACTACCTCTTGCCTTTTCATTTTTAAAACCATGTACAAAAGGAAGAACGCAATTCTAGACTTTTGTTTTCCTGAAGACCTGATTTTTCTTTAAGAGATAAGATACCTACATCGTTCAGCTCCACACCTCTCATGGTTTTGACACTAAGACATCTCAGATTTTCCATTTATTTTTTTAAGTATCCATAGCACATCTTGCCCTTAATTTAACAGGTTTTTCTTGTTAAAGACCTAATGTCTACCTGAAAATGTGCTCCTACATAACCCTCAGAAGCATTACTATTTCTTTACTGTACTATATGAGAAAAGGAAATATTTCCACATCCAGAAAACATTTAGTTTGATCACAGCAGTAAAAAAAGACACCATATAATTACAGACTTACTGAGATGGCTAAAGGTCTAAAAAAATTGCAAGGCTTTCATAAACTGCCAGAGTGAAAAGAATCACTTTGTTTTAAATTGTATGCCATCCATAAAAATAGTGTTTCAAACTGAATGTTACAAGGAAACAAGGTAAGTTACTAATTGAATATAGAAAAAACAACCTCCTATCCTATTAGGCTTCTTGCCTTCAATCTTTAGCTAAATATTCCCCTAAAGAACAAAAAAAATGAAGGCAAATAGTTTTTTCCAGAGCAAAAGCCCCACTCACACCAGTTGAGTGGGGCCTCCGATACTAATTCAAGTTGCCTTCTAGAACAGGCACTTAACATAAATCATAAAATCAGAGAATGGTTTGGGTTGGAAGGCACCTTAAAGACCACCTAGTTTCAATACCCCTGCCATGGGCAGGGATACCTTCCACTAGACCTGGCCTTGAACACTACCAGGGGCAGGGCATCCACAACTTCTCTGGGCAACCTGTTCTAGTGTCTCACCACTCCCATAGTGAAGAAAGGGGAATATACAGAACCTCTCTTATTGACCAGGCTCAGAAAACTTCACTTCTGGACTGATGATGAAATTAGAAAAAGAAATTACTACAAGAACCAATAAATAGGCAATATGACAATTTATCTCCCCACTTAGCAAAGTGATTCCAGTAACTTTATATTGGCAAATGACCAACACCACCTCCAAGTACCAGGCAAGTTTCTGTGACACAAGTGAGCATGACCCCAGGACCTAGAAATAAGCACCAAGAGACCAACAGGAACAGGCAAAACCCGGTTGTATTACCTATAGCTGCAACAGGCCAGTAGAGTACAGTGGCCAGAAAAAGATGCCTAGTATGAGAAATAGTTCACTGAGTAATTAATGCAAACATTTTCCTACTGGCTATTTTGAAAGTAAATACAGGTAGAGAATACTAGAAACTACCTGAAAGTCCATGGAGAGAATGGGAGGTTTGGAGGGGTGGGTGGCAGGACAAGAATTTAAGAGGTTGCACAAGTGGTTCCAGGACCCTGAAGTGTTTTTCCAGAATTTGCTATACATCTTGCCAGAGTGGCTCTGTTTCGTCAGACTACAGCTACTTACCTTTTTGCCTCAACAGCTTCACAGATTCCTCAGAGAATTTTTTGGACAGCTCAAACTAATATTTTCTCATATCACTGATGGCATACTAGAATATTTACAGTAATGGCATCCTCTACATAAGAAGTACATGGAACTGTTGGAACAAGTCCAGAGGAGGACCAAGAGGATGATCAGGGGACTGGAGCACCTCCCGTATGAAGACAGGCTGAGAAAGTTGGGGCTGTTCAGCCTCGAGAAGAGAAGGCTGCGTGGAGACCTCATAGCAGCCTTCCAGCATCTGAAGGGGGCCTACATGGATGCTGGGTATGGACTATTCATTAGGGATTGTAGTGATAACAGGTTCAAACTTAAACAGGGGAAGTTCAGATTGGATATAAGGAAGAAATTCTTTACTGTAAGGGTGGTGAGGCACTGGAACGGGCTGCCTAGGGAAGTTGTGAATGCTCCATCCCTGGTGGTGTTCAAGGCCAGGTTGGACAGAGCCTTGAGTGACATGGGTTAGTGTGAGGTGTCCCTGCCCATGGCAGGGGGGTTGGAACTAGATGATCTTAAGGTCCTTTCCAACCCTAACTATTCTATGGTTCTATTCTAATGAAAGTATATTGATGTGATTGACTGATCACATTACACTTTCAGCATTTGGGTACACAGTACAAGAACCATCCTCATTCCTGCTCATGGTTCATCATAATGATATTGATTACTGCACTAACTCAGACTTGGTCAAAACCTGCTGCAGGCAAGGCCTAAAAGCAGTAAGCAGGTTATTGCAGAAAGGTGAAGTCACGAAAACAACACCTAACAATTCTCATTATTTCTCACAGGAGATCATAAGTTTGACAGAGCCTCCTTACTTGAAGGGAAAAATATTCAAGTTTGGGGAAAAGATAATGCTCTCTTCATTAACTACTGAAGCTGCAAGAGTTAACAATCCCAAATCCTGATCCTTAGGGTACAGCATATACCAAGATGGATCCCAAAATAAAGTGAAATGGAAAAAAAAAATCCTTTAGGAAAGCAAACAACTCTTCTTGACGGAGGGAACACATGCAAGAAAACAAAAAACCCACCAAACCCAACCCCCCAAAAAATCCAACACATCCAAAAAAACCCCCAACAAACCCCCTCCCCCAAAAAAAACAATAACAAAAAAAACAAAACAGAAAGAACACACCCATAATCCAAACCAACCATTAAGAAAGGTATCCTCCAGCCTAGTCCCCATTTCAATTTTATTTCCATTACTGTAAGTTGTGTGGCTCTAAATCTGAAAACATCATTTTCAGCTCCATAAAAATTCAATCATCATTAAGAATCTAACACTAAGTGCCTGAAGTCAAACACTGTATGCTTTTGTTAACTATTTAGAGACAGAGGTGCAGAATCTCATTTGCTATTTTTAAGTTACCTGGAGCACATGGCAGTCTCAGGCTGTGTGAACAACGTTGATGGAAATTTCTGTCCTGAACAGATTTGGGACTGTGTTGTGGTTTAAGCCCAGCCGGCAACCCAGAACCATGCAGCCCTCGCTCACTGCCCCCCCCTTCCTCCCCCTGCTCCCAGATAGATGGGGAGAATTGAAAGAATGTAACTCCCACGGGTTGAGATAAGAACAGTCCAGTAACTAAGGTATAACACAAATCACTACTGCTACCACTAATAGTAATAATGATAAAGGAAATAACAAGGGAAGAGAATACAACCGCTCACCACCTGCCAACTGATACCCAGCCTGACCAAGCAGTGATCTAACCCTTCCAGGTAACTGCTCTCAGTTTATATAGTGGGCATGATGTGCTGTGGTGTGGAATACCTCTTTGGCTAGTTTGGGTCAGGTGTCCTGTCTCTGCTTCCTCCCAGCTTCCCCTCCTCCCTGGCAGAGCATAAGACTCACAAAGTCATTGGTCAGAGTAAACATTACTAAACAGCAACTACAAACATCAGTGTTATCAGCACTGTTCCCAGGCTGAAAGTCAAAAACACAGCACTGCAACAGCTACTAAGAAGGAGAAAAAATGACTGCTCCTGCTGAACCCGGGACAGACTGACAGAACGAACAAAGCTTGTTGCCTCACAACTCAACCACCACCCTTTGCACCCTCCTCAACACCAACCTGTTTGACTGGGCATGACACAGCCCACACTGCAGATCATGAGCAGCAACATGTGCTGGCTAGCCAGCTTGCTGCTGCCTTTTCAAATGAATTAGGAACCCAGCTGTAACTGCACTTTCCTTACCAGCATGCAGACAAGAGAGAGGTAAGGAAACATAAATTAATTGAACTCAGGTTTTCACTCCACCATTTTTCATCGCACTTGGAATTCTACTGTATCTCTGAAATCTCTCCTTTCAAGTTTGATCAAAACTGGTTAACAAGTACAAACATTATTAGGAAACTGAAGAAAAGGACAGTCAATATTTGCCTTGGTGTGCTAAGAAAACAAGCTAAGATGTCAACATATAATTACATATGCAAAATAGACTCTCATTTCTTTTGTTTATTCATGAAAGAGTTCCCAGTATTAAATGTTAGCCCTACTAACTTGAACTCCAGGTTAGCTTTCTCTCATTTCTACCAATTGTTGAATGTTAATCAAAGCATCCTCCAAACTACAAGCAACAAGCTACACTGCCTTCTTTAGCTTTTGTAGCATGAAATCTTATGCTCCTTCACTCCCATGTAACTAGCTGTAAAAGCCTTCATTTTAATACCAAAAGGAGCATGGTTGAATTGTTACTCACAGGAAAGAAATCTACAAACTTAAACTAGGTAGTATTAGCTACAGAAACTAACAGAATTCATTGTGAATGTATAGATCATATTAAAGTTAGTCTCAAGCAGTGAAATCGTTAAAACGGCAGGCACATGGCATGATTCCAATTTTATATTCCTCTTTATTTCTCTTCAAATAGAAACCTGACTACCCAGACAGATGCAAAAGCAAGAAAACAAAAAACATCAAAGAAAAGGCAGCAGTAAGAGAAAAGCATATCCAAGGCCTTCAGCTCTCTCCAACTACTGAGACCACATACACCAACAGGCTACAGCTCATGAACAGACCACTGCCACAGGATGCAGGAAAGTTTGTTAAGCTCATTACGAGCTATAGCTCTGCCTGATGTTCCAGTACTCTCAGAAATATTTATTAAGGCTCCATTACACAATCACCCATGGTCCAAAGCATAAAGCTACTCTACAACTTGAAGATGACAAAGCTAAATGAAAAGACAAATCTTGACCAGGTGCTTGTATCACATTCCTCATTTCTGGGAAGAGAGCCCAAATGAGATGTACACACAGTGTCTTCTCTGGTTTGGACAGAAAACCAGCAATCACAGAGAAGCCACGCTTTTATCCAAATAAGAAACAGGATTCTTTACAGTTTCACTCTTCTACTCCACATTGGAAATCAAACGTTTTGGTTGGAAAGGAAAAAAGGTTACAGGCTAAAATCCTTTGATCTGTTTCCTACCTGTGATTGAACAGTTGGGAAACACAGAAAAAGCTTATGGATATAAAATACACAATTGTAAGAAATGGGCAAAATTTACTTAGATCAGTCATTATCCATGGATGTCCATAAAATCTCAAAAAGCAGTGACTATTAGGAGACATAAACAGAACATAAGCGTAAGAGCCTCAGAAGATTAGACTCTCAAGACCAGCTTAATGGTTGACAATCACTAAAATAGCTAAAATTATAGAATCACAACATCCATGGCTATGATAACAAATTCTTAATTCTGGTTCTCCAAGCTCTTTGAATCAAAAAGAGTTCCCAACCAGTTTGCATGCAGGTTGGATAGCCAGTGTCTCTTAGCAGATGTTTTAAGTGGCATCTTCTTTTGCAAAAGAATTCTCCAGAAAACACAGAAGTGGTAAAATTTAATTTACTGTCATCACATAACTATTTTCCTTAAGAACAGTCTGCTTTTCTTGTTTCCTTTCCAGCATTTGGAACATCAAAATCCTAAGGAAATTCATATGAAAAGTCTGAATTTATTATTTATTAAGACTACGTATAAAGCAAGTTTTCAATCACATTCTCTCTCTTCATTTTAGTTAGCGTAGCTATTCTTCTAAACATACAGCTTGCAAGGCAGAAGGCA
The DNA here is from genome assembly GCF_963264785.1 of Psittacula echo. Taxonomy (NCBI): domain Eukaryota; kingdom Metazoa; phylum Chordata; class Aves; order Psittaciformes; family Psittacidae; genus Psittacula; species Psittacula echo. Next base: position 52,293,100 of record NC_137743.1, read on the forward strand.
CCTTTTCTTCTCTCAAATCACCCAGATGCAGCAGTTTGGTAACAGTGTTCAGCGTCTCTGATAAACCATTATTTTCGTTCCAAAAAACCTAACAGATTTTCATGTTTCAGAACAAGAGCTGTTCTTGTGGCTCCACCCTGTGAAAGGCTGAGCCCTATACACCACTGTGGTGCCAGCTACCATGACCACCATCAATTTTTATGAACTTAAAGCCCTGTAACTTCCTTTTTTGTTTTCCCATATAAATAGTTTTGTCCCAGTTGCACCTATAGTCTTACAGCTTACTTTTAACAGGTGGAATAATCATAGAATGGTTAGGGTTGGAAAGGACCTTAAGATCATCAAGTTCCAACCCCCTTGCCATGGGCAGGGACACCTCACAATAAACCATGCCACCCAAGGCTCTGTCCAACCTGGCCTTGAACACTGCCAGGGATGGAGCATTCACAATTTCCCTGGGCAACCCATTCCAGTGCCTCACCACCCTCTCAGTAAAGAGCTTCTTCCTTATATCTAACCTGAACTTCCCTTGTTTTGTTTTAACCCATTACCCCTTGTCCTGTCACTACAGTCTCTAATGAAGAGTCCCTCTCCAGCATCCTTAGAGGCCCCCTTCAGATACTGGAAGGCTCCCATGAAGTCTCCACGCAGACTTCTCTTCTCCAGCCTGAACAGCCCCAACTTTCTCAGCCTGTCTTCATACAGGAGGTGCTCCAGCCCCCTGATCATCCTTGTGGCCCTTCTCTGGACTTGTTCCAACAGTTCCATGTCCTTCTTATGCTGAGGACACCAGAACTGCACACAATACTCCAAGTGAGGTCTCACGAGAGCAGAGGAGAGGGGCAGGATCACCTCCTTCACCTGCTGGTCACGCTCCTTTTGATGCGCCCCAGGATACAGTTGGCTTTCTGGGCTGCAAGCGCATGCTGCTGGCTCATGTTAAGTTTCTCATCAACCAACACCCCCAAGTCATCCTCCACAGGGCTGCCCTGCATCACTTCTTTGCTCAAGCTGTAGCTGCATCTGGAATAACTGTCATTCCTGCTCCTCTCTTCTTTCTAATCTCACTTAAAACTCTTCTACAGCATTCTGAAAACCTCATTTGCTTTCCTTCTGGTGAATATATATGTGAAAGACACAAACAATTTTTTTTAACTGCCTAGCATCTGTATATTTACATTTATAACAATATGAATTATAACGTGACTCCACAGACACCAGTATTATGCAAAAACCCAGCATACCACATAGTGTGTTATCAATGCCTGCACCGAACTTGCATGCAAAGTCCACAACTCTCTCAAACAAAAGACAAACTGCCATTTTAGTAAACAATGCTAAAAGCCCTTCCTATGGAAAGAAAACTATTTTTTGTCTTCCAAGAAATAATTAAACTTTGAAGAACTGTACACCACCACATGCAAGATCACTTGGTTGGAAATCTGAAACTAAAATGATCCTGAAGAGACAGGAAATTGTACAACATCAAATCCAACAGTCAGAAGAGATGCCACAGTTTGCAGTACGAGTTGTCACAGCTAGTTAACTGTACCATGGGGTCACCTCTGGTGCGAAGTCTGATGAAACAGACACATTCTTCCTCACTGGTAGATCTGAAGGGCATCTTTTGCTCAGAACAGCAGAAGAAAGCCCATCCAGGAAGTTAATTATTTTCCCCTTGCAGGGAAAACAAGACAAAGTGTCATGGGTGAAACAAGGGGCTGGCAAGTACCAAAAAAGCTTGTTTTCACCAACTTTGGTAGCATGAGTCTTCATCAAAAAAATATTAAAGCGTATTATAACATAGCAGCACTAATAACACAAATGTATCCTTGAGCTAAGTCAGTTTGAATTCAGACACTACTCAAGTTTGTTGAAACCCTTTACTGAACACAGCAGCAGTTTCTTAGAAGAAAATATGAGCCAAGTTTGAAATTGAAAACCATTTCCCATACAGTTAACAATATCTCAGCAGTTTGAACCTGAAATGGCTTCCTCACCAGCTGTCTTCTGCTTTTCTGCATGCTTTGGCCTGCTTACGAGGCACATTTAACAGTGTTTGATTTTCTTCTACAAGCAACGACCAATTATTTTGAATGAAAAGTTACTTCAACTTCTGAAGCATGAAAGAAATTAAAAGGTCAAAACTTAATCATTTTTAAAACTGTTCATTGTACAAGTCGATAAAAAAAATTATTTTAAAAGTATGGATTCTGAAAAAACGCACTGAGATCATCACTGTCCTTTGGAAAAGGGGAGTTACAGATCGAGGGGAAAAAGAGTTCCATGTACCCTGTCCATGGACATACAGAGCATGCATTTCCCTGTCATTAGGAAAAAAATGTTGCAGAAATTGGAATATTCCTTCCTAAATACTTGGGTCTTTTTCCTGTACTGCTATTTTAGCAAAGCAGTATGAATATGGAAATTTAAATGGAATTTCAGATTTTTGAATTCAAGTAAAAAAAAAAACAAAAAAACCCAAAAAAAACACCACCAAACCTGCAAAGTATCAGAGTAATACCAATGCAAAAGAGAACTAGTACCACATTAGTTTGAACTTGAGCTGTTCATACAGCAAGAAATTTCTCTGTGTAATGGCAGAAAGGATATCTTAAAAAGGGGGAAACAACAAAAACAACTGAAGAAGAAAGGACTTACCCCACCTACCTCTATACCCAGCATAACTACTGCCTTCTAAAACCTCCTAACACTGACATTCTATGGGCATACATATTTTCTGGAAGACCTTTCCACTTCTCTGCTATAAGTTTCTTAATGCTTTGAGTCAGATAGAGCACAGCTGCAGGTCCTTTTAGTCATGGTTGCTGCCAGCTGTCTCCTAAGACAGCCAAATGCTCAGACTTCATTTAGCTTCCCAACTTTTTGCTCCATTTTTTGGACAGTAAATGCCAAAATTGAAGTTCTTCCTCAAGAGGTAAGTAAATTGCACTCAACAACTCTGCCTTGCAGAATAAGCTTAACAGTTTGAAACAGCCCAAATAAACCATGACCCACCAAGGCTTTTCAGAATTCCAAGAAAGTATTGCTCTGTGGGTTTTCACTTTATCCTACTGTAAGACTCCCTCATAAAAAAACCTCACCTACTAAGTTGATATATTTTTGCTTGGTAGGCATTACCAGTATAATATTTTTCCAATAACACAAGTTACTTTCTAGGTACCAAGTCCTCCAACCTTAATAAAAGTGGTCTAAGACCAACTATTAACACTGAATACTCTTTTGCTATTACTAATTTACCTGAATTACTACTAGGTGTACATTATCTGTTACATACAAGATTACCCATGAACATTCTTCCGACAGTACTAAGTCTTGATCAAGTAACATTAAGGTAAGATTATGAGAAGCTTTCCACATTAAGAGCTTCTCAAAGCCTTTAAAATGAGATTCAGCACCAGCTGAAGGCTATTTAAAACCAAACCAGAACAACAAACCAACAAACCAGTAAGTCCAACCATTTTAAATAAAAGGTACAGATCCTCAACTGTATTATCTGGTTGCACAAACATTAAAACAAACAAATATATTGACTGTTTTTTAATACCAAAGATAATTAAAATTACCTGATACTGCATCACCACCACCTTTATTTTAATGTCTAAAGAAATGGACACTGAGGCAGGACAATACACCTGGAGCAGAAGTAGCAGGTTAAAGTGCAAACTGCACTTTAAACAAGTTAACGAGCACTTTCATGAACATCAGTACCAATATAGCCTAGTTTCCTATATCTAGAGATAATACTGGTGTATGTGGGTTAAGGTTAAGCTCACATTGTAGTCTCTCTCACACTGGGAATATTAACATTGTTCCATTTGCTTGCCCTTCCCCCTGTTCACCCCCTCCCCCCCCCGGCCTTTCTTTCCCCTTCAGGAATAGTAGAGCCTGCTGAACAGATCTGGTTGAACCTAGTTGAGTACAAGAGTCATCAGGAAGGAGAAAATGATTGTGGAGAGGGTGAGGACACGTAGACAGTAAAAGTACATACACCATAACTTAGAAGACAGACCACACAACAGCAGTTTTTATTGCTATTTAAATTCTTCCAAGTTCCCTCTCCCCCCATACAATCACCCCCAATCACTAAAACTAACTCTCTCCAGTTCTTGAAGATAGCCTCATGCCACCAAACTTTTTAACTCAATTGTCAATACAGCAAAAAAACCTCTGAAGTATGTACATCTATGCTGGCTAACTATACAACTGCCTCTAATTGCTCAGTGTTCTGAGTGACATCCTCAGAGACAATTTTATTTATTTTGGATCAATCTACACACAAGCATAATAGCTGCTTAAGCCATCCAAGTTTCATTTAGAATAACTGTCCAGAATAAAAAGCTATAGTCTTGGTTCTCTCACCCTCATTTAAAGACCCTTCTAGGATATTTTGTAAAGGTTCATTCTCAGTTGAACTTAATTTCTGAAGAAAGCTATGAACTGGACCTTAATCTTCATTTGACTGGGGGTAAACAGAATCTAATGAAAGAATAATTTAATCAGATCAAGAACCACCTTATCATTCCCTGCTTCTGAATGAACTGCAGTCAGTAACTACACCAGGAAAGCATGCAAGAACAGAATTCCTTTAGTAAACTGTTGTTTAAGTAATCTCTCCCTTTGCATTCAGACCACTATGCTCAAACAGCCCCTGATGGACCTACCCACCAAGATTCATTAGCTTCCTTACTTTTAGAGCTGTATGTATTTATGATATACATAGTATTCCTTCACAAGGAGTTCTAGAATTTAAGCAAGCATCGAATTAAAAGATTTGTCCATGCTAAATATTGTTATTTTATTATTTTCTACACAACTGGAACCAGGAAGCACCAATGAAACTGCTGACACTCTGTTCCTCTTGGCCTTTCATGCACTATGAATGTTCTACATGGAATCCATTTTACTGTAAAACCTGCTTTGCTACAAACTCTCATTAACAACGAAGGAAACGTGCGACTATTTCTTCTTGTAAATATTGGGGGGTGAATCTATTCAATCTCTTATGAAAACTACATTCAAACTTAGGAAACATAAACTGTATTTCCGACTGATGGTGTGAAGATGGATCATATTTACAGATAGATAAACTACAGAAAAACATATGAAAATGAGAAATATTTCAGCAGCAAAAATAAAGAGTAAAATCAAAAGACAACTACATGTCCCACCATTGTGTCTGTCAAACTACAGTTCAGGTCAACATTTTTTTGGTTTTCATGTGTTACATCACTAATAAAATTACTTCGCAAATAACTGAGCTATGCATACTTTCCACTATTCAGTATCTTCTTGTCCACTGTATTACAACTGAACAGGTGGACTCAAATTTTTCATCCTAAGGTTAACTGTATCTGAGAATTCAGAGTTACATATTCTGTCACTAAAGCTGACTATGATAATCCACAGCAAGTCAGTAGGTGTCACATTCATCAAGGTTCATCTAATGTCATCTTCTGCTCAATTTAGAAGCTGCGGTTTAATTAGCCCATTATGTGAAAACATGAGATCTAATAACATTTGATCTTGTCTAAGAATGTCTTGAACAAAATTACAGCAATATTCAGCTCCTTGCGGTTTGTGATTTCCCTCTGAAAAGTATTAAGATAACTTACAAACACTTCAGAGCCTCAAAATAGCTCCTAGAAGAAGTTAGACAGAATTCCATTTCATGGGTCTGGAACTTTTTACATACACACTGATGGAGATGTGCTAATTTAAAAAAAAAAAAAAAAGAAAAAACAAAAAAAAAGAAACAAAAAGAAATATGCATATATACACACACCTTTGTGCAACTGAGGTTCAGAAAAGTACTTTTTCCATCCAAATAATTAAGTAAGGCAAGTAGTAAGCTGTATCTGCACCTGCATGGTAGTAGCCATGAACCTGCACTAAATTAAAGCCAGCAACTTAAGAACTCTATTTTAAAGCATTCTGTTATTACCAACTCATCACTCTTCAAAACACTACATGTTAAAAAACCCCAAACCAAACCATGAATGCACAGAACTCAGAACAAATTTTAGAAAAGGAAGATTATTCTATTCAAGGTAGACTAACATAATATGTTGAATCTAAAGTACTGTATTTCAATTTGCAGTTATAAGAATCATAGTGCCAAAGACCTGAAACCAACATGTAAAATACAAAATGTTTCCTGATCGTTTTAGTTAAATAGCATATTCTTGACAATTTCTTACAATTACGAATTAACCACCCCCCAGTTTTATTAGAACATTTAACCGACCCCTGAAAACACAAAGTCTCAATGTGGATTAGTAAAAACCAGACAATAACAGAACTCCATAGACAGTTTAGTAAACGTACCTGCAGTTACAAGCTTAGCACTGCTGCCTTGGCATTCTCCATCTTCCATGTTTTTGCTTGTGCTCTTTTCTTTTAAGAGAGGAACAGTATTGTCAAAAGTTATGCACTTGCTGGATGCAACATTTTCTCCACTGTCTGGCTGATTAATTCTGCTGTTAGCTTCAAGTATTGGAGTGAAGTCCTCAGACTGAGCAGCTTCACTGGGTTCCAGCTGAGAGGAGCTTTTAGCCTGTGACACATTCTTCGAAGACACAGGAAGAGATTCTTCATCACTGTCAAAACCAAATGGATCCTCTGTTACCTCATCTTCAACTTTGGGTTTTTTAGGAACTTCAGAAATATCTGGTTTGACACTGGGCCTCTTCTGTCCTAATTTGGCCATGAAGGTGGTTTCTCCCCATTTTGTACTAAGGGTGGTCCGTTTGTTGGAAAATACTTCGTCAAACTTGGAACTGCCGTTTCCCCCTTTCCGGCTGTAGGTCTTTCCAAATCGGGATGTCATTTTGGCTCCTGTTTCATATTCTCTGTTAGAAAGGGAAGAAGAAACATAAATTCACAAACTTTTTAGGGCAGATGATTGTACTTCCATCCTTTTGCGGCCCACAAGCACCAGGCACGTACATTTCACATGAAAACCAGATACATCATCTGATTCTCTCTCTAGACCAACTCATTTATATGTGACTGTCGTTATGTCAAAAGTTTCTGCAATATACAACTATTCTATGATTCCATAAATTAACTCAAAATTCAGTTACTTGCACATTTATAAAACAATAGCACAATGAAGAAAAGAAAAAACTGCTAGAAATACATTATTTTTTTATTGCTTTGCTCTAATTTTGTACATGGCACTGCTTTCATGAAACATCAGCAGAAAACTAAGCAGTATTTTCACCACATCTGAACATGCAGCTCTCTGCTAGAGCCCAACAGCGCCGTATGCCTTTAAAAGATTCTTTGTAGTTAAATCAAAAAAAACTGTCAGAATGTTTCAAGTTGCTGTAAATATTTTAGATGCTAACTAATCACAAACAATTATGACAACTCCAACTCATGTTCTTCTTGCACACTCAGACATACATAGCAATCATATTATTTGGTAATATGATGTAGTTTATGCCATCTGCACAGCCACGGTAAAGACTGGTACATAGCAATCCCCCATGAGTAAATCCAATTGATCAAGGGACAGTAACAAAGACATTTCTCAATCCATTTCTAAGAACATGGAGGAATCCTTGTGCAGACCAGCATAAACCACGACTGTTGACTGGTTGTTACAACTGTAGCCCAATTCACAGTTTGATCTCTCAGAGAAATAAAGTTTAAATATGAACAGATTAAACAGGAACACATTTTAAAAGTTCCCTGCATGTGTTCTATTCCTACTTTTGTTTAACTCAAGGAGAAAGACAAACCACTTTGTTTCTTTTTCCCCAAAACAAATACTCAAGCTACTGAACAAAAGACAACATAAAACAAAAATAATCATATCTGTTTCGTAAATCAGCACTTTTTTTTCCTGTTTGGTCTGAACATGAATAGGAAACTGGAATCCTTTACAGTCATTCTGAATCTAATCAAGTCCATCTTTCCCTCTGAAATTACTCTCCATACTGGCAAAACATCTGTTAAAAACAGGGCATCTATTTAAGATACAGAATCAAGGAAACCAAACTCTTCAAATGTCAACTGCCTTCATATAAAGTGTAAGAAAAATAGCATTTAAAATCATGGTTAACAAACTTATCACTTGATCTATTTGTTCAAAACATCTGGGTTTACTATTCTTATTCCCCCAAATATGTGCTATACTGTCTTCCATATTTTAGTTTTCCTCTCAACACTCACAGTTTCTCAACCTGAAGTGCCACACCAGCTTCTGCCAAGACTGACAGACTGGTTTCCAGAAATGCCATTCTATCACTGTTCTGGAAAGATTGTCTGACTCAATAATACTCTCCTTTATCAGAAGAGGCCAAGCTTCACTTATCATATGAACTGAGAATTCATCAGGCCTCCTATGCTAGAGCAAATTTTAAGTGAATTAAAAGTATCAAATTTGAACTTCAGAAGTTTACCAAGTGGATGGTACTGCAAGGCAGAAGAGATACAGGAGTCACTACTTTGGGAAGCACTTCTCCTCAGCAGGTTAGCAGATAAACAGTAAAGGCATGTGCTTCTCTACAGACCACAAGTCTGCAAAACACCATTTTGCAGACTCCTGGTTACCCCCAGTAGCCCTTACCCTTTAACCCCATCTCCATCCTTTCTCCTCCAGTGTTGTCTTGCTCCAAACCCATCATTGCCAAACTTTTTTTGCTCCCCTGTAACTAGCTCTAACTTCCTATTTTTCATGCAAGACTGAAACTAAGACTTCCCTACGTACTGTGGACAACAAACAGCAAAATAAATCAAATTTACTAGTTTTATTTTGCCAATACTTGAAAATATTTCTAACAGATATTTTAAACAAGAAATACCAGATTTTAAAGCTATAGAAACTGAAGTGAAATATTTAACATCTCCATTCCTCTACAACTATTACAAAAAAAGCCTAAACACTTCACTCGCCACATTGCCCTCCCCTACACCCTGACTCAACTATTTCCAACTTATCCATTTCCAGCATCTGCAAATGGCAGATTTAGATTATGACTCGCGGCCTGCAGTTTTAAAAAGATTCCTGTAGTGAAGAGGACTTTGTTTTCAGATATTAGAGCTCCTCTCTTCACATTTTCCTCCTTCTAAGCTTAATAATTAAGATTGTCTCATACAGAGTTTTGAATCAAAATGTCAAAACTCAAATAAATATTGTAAATTGTAAGTCAAGATCGTAAAAAAATTAAAATAAAACGTAAACAGGTTAAATTATGAGTATCCAAAAACCTATAAATACACCGTGCTATAAAGTCACATCTTAGATTGTGACTAGATAGAGAAACATGCAGGTACTTCCTTGCACGAGAGTATCAACAGATCAGGATTTTGACACTTCACTTAAAATTCCCTCTTGCTTTTCACTCAGTGTGAAATAACAAACTCGACCAATTTCCCTCTGTTTCCACTCCCTGGCCCTCTCTCCTGTACTGTGCTGCAGTACTTGGAGCAGTGCAAGAAATGCAAATACAAGCCAATGCTTTTGCCGGCGCTAACTCGGCGGACCAGTTAAACATGAAAGACCACGGCGATTCCCCAGAAAGCCCATCGGCCATCCCCACTCGTCGCTCCTCGCTACACCGCTCCTCTTACATAACTAAAGTAAAGGAAAATAGGTTAAATGCACGCAGGCAGAACAAGCTGACGAAATCCCACGGTGACAGTTTCTTTTCTTCCTCCCTCCCCCTGCGGTGAGGGGGGCGGGGGGTGCCAGCGGAACCGGGTCACCCCACCACGCACGCCCGACTATTTCTGATGTCATTTCCCTTCCTCCCTGGCTCCCTTTCCCCGCTCCGAAAAAAAACCAACCCCCATTACACAAGTCCCCGGGCCGCGGGGCAGGCCTCGGTCCCGAGCAAACAGCAGAGCCCGCCGGCATCCGCCGCTCTTGCAGGCCGCATCCTCCCCACTCCCGCGGGTCCCAGCCCGCACATAACGCTCGAGCAAAGTCCCGCGACTACCGCAACGAAAACTTCCCGGCGGGCCGGGGACGGCCGTGGCTCCCCCTCGCAGCCCGCCGCCACCGCCCCGGAAGCGGGACAGCGGCCGGAGCCTCCTGCCCGCCGGGACGCCGGGGCCTGCTCCGCGGCCCGCACAGGCCTCGGGCGCCGAGCGGACGGCCCCCGGCCGCTCCTCGCCCGGCACCTACCTCGGCGTCGGTAGTGGCGGCAGGTGTGGGTGGGCGGGCGGGCAAGCGAGCGGTGGGTGCTGGGCCTGCGCGTTCTGGGCGCCGCCGCGGATGTGGCTCTCGCCGCGGTTTCTGGCCCCCGATCTGCCGCCTGCGAAAGGCGCTCTCCGACGGGACACCTCCGCCTCCTCCCCGGCGGCGGTGGCACCCTCCCAGGGTGGCTCGGGCGTTAGGGGCCCCGGCGCCACCTCCTCCGGCGCCGCTTCCTCCGCGCCGGGATTATCGCCGCTCTCGGGACGGGGCCCGGGACCATCTCTCCGCCATTTGTCCCGCTCCTTCCGTCACTGCGCGTCCCACGCCCGGCCACCGCCCGCAACCAATCGCACCCCGCCTTACTCAACCGACAGCGCCACCGCCGCGCATGCGCCCACTCCGCGCGCGGAGCTGACGCCGGCCCACGCCGCGCGGTGGTTCCTGGGAGCTGTAGTTCGCAGCTTGGTGAGCGCCTGTCTCGGTGGGGGACGCCCCTCCCACCACGGGGCCCCGCGTAGTCCCCGTGAGTCGGCAACAAAACCCGCGTCAAGTTCGGCCCTGCGCTGTGTTGGGCCCGCGATGGTCTCGTCTCTTAGTAGAGGCGGGGACGGGCTGGGATGTCGTGGCGCGGCCTGACGGGACCCGCTCGCTCTCGAAGACGGCCTTCGTTCGGGAGCGCCCCCGGGAGGAAAGTGTCTCCTCTGCGGTTTCTGAAGGCGAGGACAGCGGGGCCTGCCGCGGGCATAACAGCCCGGCCTCGGCGCCCGAATAGGTCGCGGCTGGAGAACAGGGGCCCCGAGCGGGGCCCAGGATCTTCCGGGTAGCCCAGTACAGGGCAGCCCGCCGTCAGGAAGCAGCTGGAGCGGGCAGAGCTACGGTCAGAACCCTCCTGAGCAGTTTGGGAGCACGGCGGGCACCTAACCAGCCCTACATCGACTCGATTAAAAGTTTGTTACGCCAAGCAGTAGCGAGCAGCCTCGCCCAGGGGAGTGACGGCCCTTTCCAGTCATTGCAGCACTTCATTGGTACTCATAGTGGTTGCACAGTCTCATGCTTTTACATCCGCTCCAGGGAGGAAACATGCTCTGCTGAGAAGTCCCATGAAACCCTCATAGCGTAGACGGTAAAAATAGTGGCTTTCACAAGCTCCTGCTTCCACAAGCACCAGCTTCTACAGAGCAGTTACATCCACCCACATACATTATATTTATGCACACCTTTGAGAATTAATGATACACTCCGTGTAGGGTGAAAAAACACTCCATGGAGATTGTGTCGTACAGGAAATGTGTACAGGCAGCACACAATCATCAAATCCACTATTCTACATTCTGTAAGCAGCATTTTATAAAATACTTGTGGAATAGAAAACTAAGGGTGCACTATGAGAAAAATAGTGCATTAGAAAAGAACACCATACAGATACAGTTTGGTAATTTTTCAGTGGAGTGAGGCCCTCAGGGAAAAAAAAAGGGCACAAGCAACCCAAAAAACCCCTCTAACAACCTTGGAATCTAAATTGGTTTCATAACACATTGGATGATACAAAAGCTATCTGTTGTTTGAGGAAAGGTATTAAAATACAGGTCCCAAATGCAAAATCAATTAAAAAAAAAAAAGAAAAAATAAATTAAGAGGCTGATATCACTGCATAGAAGAGGTGAGAGTTGTCTTGATACTTGTAGTTAAGAAACATTACTGTACTAGTTTTACCTTTAACCCATGCAAAGTTACTGGCTTTCAATAAAGAGATGCGAGACTATCATTTTATTTAGTGATCCTGCAAGTAAGTCAACCTGGGGCCTTTACCAGATATCTACTGATGTGTTGGTAGCTTTTGGTATTACTTCTGAAGAACAAACATACTCTGAATGTGCTCTCTAAAGCCGCGATGGAGCTGGTGAGAGTGTATACAACTCGCCAGTATACAACTAGAGAGCGAAGATAAAATAGACTTGAGCCTTGTGCTGAAGTGTACAAGAGCCATTTGAGATACATTTGAGGTTTGTTTCAAAGAAAGCTTACAAGGTCACCTGTATTTAACCACCTGACTCAGCTATTGAAGAGCTACTGAAAACAGGTTACCGCTTTTTTAAATACAGAATTTGAATATAAGAAGTGAGATTTCTTTTTCCCTCTGTGAGCAGTCTTGCATCAGAGCTACTAATCAGCTCATTTAAACTTCAAGAGCAAAATGGATAGCTAAACCAGTTTGAGTTTTGCATACTGTTGTGTGAGTCTAAAAGTTGTATTCGTGACTGACTGATCTGTTAGACAAACAGGAAGAAACAGTACTGTGAGGGCTAAAAGTAATGTCAGGCTCTGTGGAGTTCTTTACAACATAAAAAAACCCTTTGTCCTGACAAACAGAAAATGTGAAGAATATGGTCAGAGTAAGGAAGGGACACCAAGAAACTATTTGGAAATAGTTTCTATTTGGATATAAAGTTAATAAGAGCTGAAATTAAATGAAATATGTTTCTAACATAAAGGCATGGCTATATAAGTGATTTAAACAGTAATTTAGAGAATTCTGCAGTACAGTGACAGTAATTGAATGTCATTTGGAAGCTCTCACACACCCTATACACCCTGGGCTGGCTTCATATTTCCAATAATATTTTCAGTCTTTGTAGAATCTCCATAGTCATCTGAAACACTGCAGATTCATGATCGTGATGGAATTTCACATAACTAACAGAGGATGAATTAAACTAATTTAGGTGCTTCGTGTCCTATATTGGGTATCAGCAGAAGCCTACAAGTCCAATAAAATCTTCTACTTAGATGCTGATGGAAAACAAACATTGTTATGTTCAAGAACAACGAAAGGATGGGACAGTTTTCAGCACCTGACTTAATACACTTCTGAAAATTTCACATCTTGTAACTTAATGAGCTTGGAAATTGACATAGAATCATAGAATCATAGAATAGTTAGGGTTGGAAAGGACCTTAAGATCATCTAGTTCCAACCCCCTGCCATGGGCAGGGACACCCCACACTGAACCATGTCACCCAAGGCCTCATCCAACCTGGCCTTGAACACCACCAAGGATGGAGCATTCACAACCTCCCTGGGCAACCCGTTCCAGTGCCTCACCAACCTCACAGTAAAGAATTTCTTCCTTATATCCAATCTAAACTTCCCCTGTTTAAGTTTGAACCCATTACCCCTTGTCCTGTCGCTACAGTCCCTGATGAATAGTCCCTCCCCAGCATCCTGACATGTTAAGCTTTGCTAATTTCATCTGGCTTACCTCAAATATGCAAGTACCAAGACAGCAAATAAAAGCCAAATCCCATCTATGTTTGGCAATAGTTAAATTTAATTCTCAAAGAGGGCGGAATTCAACAGGCATCATATTTTTGGTGGAATTTTATTATTTATAGTTGCTGAAGCCCAACCTCACAAAACCCTTCACAAAAAAAGGAGCACATGAAGCACTCTAGTTTGGCATTTTTCCATGAGACAGCAGTGGGAAGTAAGCAGCCATTTTACAACTTTAGATTTTCCATCTTAAAAACTTTTCTGGGAAAGCCAAAGTGAGTCCTGCAGCATCCTGTTGCATTCCATTCCACTCCTCCCTACAAGAGAAACTAGCATCTCTGCTCTTCTACAGTGAAACCAGAAAGCACTGAAAAACACAGCTCAAATACATCAAAGCTGGAGATAGAAGAGATAAAAGTATAACAGTAAAAGGAACATATAAGAAGGATAGAACAAATATTTGGGTACATCACATCTTAATGCACTCTAGAACCCTCCCAGTTCTCTTTCTGAGGTTCTGTTCTGAGATCTCTGTGCAGGGAACACCACAGACTGTTCAAAATCAGCTGTCGCCTAGTACAGAGCTTTTCACATAGTTCAGTCTTGAGGCAACCATTAAAACGTTTTAAACTATTTCAGTTTTTTTCCAAAAGAAAATAGATTTCCCATGCAGCAGAAATTCTGTGGGGAGATGAAGACAGTCACAGCCTTCCAGAAGCTGTCAGTGCTGCTTCATGAACAAAAACTAGCATTTGACAGTAGTATCAGCTTAAAGGGAGCTACAGACAGACTTTAAAAGGACCATAGCACAAGGTATCCTTCATATCAAGTACATAAATTAACAGCAGAATGTATTCTTGCTCCACTCTTTTTCCACAAAAGGAGAATAAGCTCAATAACTGGTTGCCCTGCTTCCCAGTGCAGCATTACCCAAGCAGCAAAGTGTAATTCACAGGAAGGCTCTCTCCATTACTCATCATGGCCAGACTGCTCCCCTCAGAACCATGAAAGCCAGTGGCCACTCAGTCTACTCCACAACTGCTCCCTTGCCATTCTTCTGCATCTCACACTAGTCACTATTTGCCTCCCCAGTTCTCTCCAGCTTCCTATAGTACTTCTTCCCTTGCCCTTTGTCCAGGTGAGAAGGGACGCAGAAGTGGACGTCCTGCTGTTCTTCCTGCACTCACAGCTGCTGCAGTGCTTTCATGTCCCAGTTAGTGCCAATTAGAATGCTAAACATTTCAGTGTGGTTTGCTTTTTCTTTGCAAAATGTCAGTCTCCTCTTGTTCCTGTCCTTCAAGTGTCACATGCACACAGGGGTCAGAGCACTCAGGGCTTTGCCATTTCAATTCACTGGGGCTAGAATTTCCCCCTTGCTATTTGCATAGCAAAGGGAGGGTAAAGAGACACATTAAGTAACTAATTACCATGCTTTAGTCAACCTCTCTGAAACAGCTCTGAAAATAGTTATTTATACATTAGTACTACTACAGATGCATGCTTGAGGAAGCTCAGCCAACACCACCACCAGCAGCATGGGGGTGGGTGAGAACAGCTAGGTTGCACCGAGAGTAGCAGCGGCTGGATGAGAGCAGATGTGGTGGGTTGACCCTGGCTGGACACCAGGTGCTCAACAGAGCTGCTCTATCGCTCCCCTCCTCAGCTGGACAGGGGAGAGAAAATAGAAGGAAAGATTCATAGGTTGAGATAAGGACAGGGAGATCACTCAGCAATTACCATCACAGACTTGGAGATATTAATTTATTACCAATCAGAGCTGGGTGATGAGAAATAAAAACAAATCTTAAAAACGCCTTCCTCCTACTCCTCCCTTTTTCCCAGGCTTAACTTTACTCCTGATCTTTCTCTCCTCTCCCCCAGTGTCACAAGGAGGACAAGGAATGGGTGTCCCGGTCAGTTCATCACGTCTTTGCCACTCCCTCCTCTTCAGGGGAAGGACTCCTCACACTGTTGCTCTGCTCCAGTGTGGAGTCCCTCTCATGGGAGAACAAGTTCTCCAGAAATTTCTGTATCATAAGTCTTTCCTACAGGCTGCAGTACTTCATGAACTGCTCCAGCGTGGGTCCCTTCCATGGGTGCAGTCCTTCAGGGACAAGACTGCTCCAGCATGGGTCCCTTCCATGGGTGCAGTCCTTCAGGAACAGACTGCTCCAGCGTGGGTCCCCTGCTGGGTCACCAGTCCTGCAGCAAACCTGCTCCAGTGTGGCCTCCTCTCTCCCTGGGACCACAGGTCCTGCCAGGAGCCTGCTTCAGCATGGGCTTCCCACAGGGTCACAGCCTCCTTTAGGCATCCCCCTGCTCCAGCACAGGGACGTCCCCAGGCTGCAGATGGAGATCTCCTCCCCTGTTAACCTCCATGGGCTGCAGGGGCACAGCTGCCTCTCCATGGGCTGCATCACAGGTTGCAGGGGAACCTCTGCTCTGGCACCTGGAGCACCTCCTGCCCTCATTCTTCGTTGAACTTGGTGTCTGCAGGGCTGTTGATCTCACATATACCCACTCCTCCTTCCAGCTGAAGTTCCTGTTGTGCAGGTTTATCCAATTTCCTAAATACATTATCCCAGAGGCACTACCACCATCAGGAATGGACTCAGCCTTGGCCAGTGACAGGTCCATCTTAGAGACAGCTGGCACTGGTTCAGTCAATGAAAGAGGAAGCTTCTAGCAGCTTCTCACAGAAGCCACCTCTGTAGCCCTCCCTGATACCAAGACTTTGCCACAAAAACTCAATACACCTTACACTCTGAAAAACATGAGGCAGAACATACAGGAGTGGGGAAGGAGGAAAGATCTGCAACCCAGTGTACAAGGAAGTCTGATTTCTGTCAAAAATATAACTTTTCTTAGTGAGGTATTTCCAGTGGATAGCATACTGCTTATTTCTGACACTGAACCCTGACAGGAGAGACTGAAAGGTATTCAAATAGGGGATCTTTATACAGCTTTGGATCATGTTTTTCAGTATTTGCATAATATTCCAGCTGTCTTGCCATGTGAGGTGATCAAATCAAGACACTGAGTAACTGAAAGGTTAAAACAAGCACCACTGGACAGGGCGAAGGAATGCTTGTAGGAGTGCAGCAAAGGACCAGTTCTCTGTGATAAAAAAAGAGTTCCCTGGATCATGGCACTAATGAATCAGACCTGGGCAGCTAGCAGGAAAAGTTGCACGACTCCACGTTCTCTTTGGCCTGCACACCCATCTTTTGCAATCAGGTGGGAGGCAGCCTCATCTCTGTAATATGAAAGCTTCTGGAAATACTAGTTTTACTCGATGAGCCAACAGTAGTCATTCATCTACAGCTAAATTCTCAGTGGTTATTCTGTGCAGTTTTTTAAATTGGGTGATCAGCCTGCAAACCTACTGGAAAAACCTGTGGTAAGATACTAGTGGGAAAAGCACAAAGTAGGTTTCACCTTATTATAGTTGTCAAGGCCAGAACTTTATTCTGCCATGCAGTTTATCTCTGCAAGCTCTGCTGAGAAAGTAACCACCTCTGCTGTTTCCCATGAAGATTTTACAATGTGCCAAAGTGTTTCAGGAATAAAAACCTCATTTGCAGTGAGGATGCAGCCTAACTTTAAAAGCAGCGAGGAAAGTCTAGGTTCTTTGGTCAGGTAAAGTTTTCATTGTATTGTTACGGAATAAAAGGGGTTGACTCTTTCAAATGCCTGAGATCTGTTGCAGCCCTATAGGAGGACCAGATTCAATACCAACCTTATCCTCTACCAGATTTTTTTTTTTTGTGTGAGTTTCTTTTAAGAACTTCTTGTTTCACATTATTATTGAATTTATGTCTGTATTCATGGTGGCAGCCCTTAAGGAAGGCTACCAAAATGTACCAACACAGTACTTGCTGGGGAATGCAACAAGCAATTGGTGTGTTAAACTGTTCTTATAAAGAGTTCATTGGTTGGACTGTCATTGTCCTGTTCAATTTCTCCTCCAGCAACAGGGTAGCAGCCATTTCTGTTGCTTATTTTGCTTCCTTCAACAGCTAAAAAGGGCATGTACACGACCAAAACCTATATATTATGTTCCTTTGTCTTCTTAGCTTTTATTAGGTTTATGTGTGTCTTGCAGATGCTATAATTCAGTTCCCTTTTGAGTTTTTATTTACAACATTTTTGTTGTAAATGTACCTGTTTCTATTTTCAAGAAAGAGTAGAACTTAGCCAGTAACTAAGCACTTCCACAGCAGTTACAAACATTAAACCATACCAATATCAGATCAAACAACTAAGCTGCACAGTATGTGTGGCCTTTGAGGGTCATATGTAGTGATACAAAGAACAGCACCATAAACTACAACTGGAAAAGAAAATCCACAGCGAATTAAAACTTGTGGAACTAAGGAGGACTGCATGAATGTGTCCCTGAAGGTCATGGCAGAATTAATGTACTATCTAGCAAATTAACCTGATAAAATAAAATTTTAAAAAAATCATTAAATTACAATTTCCTCATGGGAAGCTAGGAGGCAACAAAATATCAGCTAGTGACTTCATTAGTTTCCTGCCAGAATACAGCCCTGAACAAATTACTTTCACCTTTATTCAAATTACAGTGCAGTACCATAAAGAAAGCTGCAGTGACTTCTGCCTCTTACACAAAAGCTTGGTACGTCCAGGGCCGTACATTGTGCCAGTTCTGCAATCCTGTCCACATTTAACAAGGTTCACTGTGTACAGTGTAACCATGTTCTGTGAAATGGTCAAAGATCATCCTACAGCATGCAGTAAAGAGTGGGCAAATGAGTGGTGGCAGAGTACTTCAGAAATGTGTTTAAGTAAGATAACAAAAGGCTAAAAATAACCTGTGTATTGACTGGATCTTTAGATATATCAAACAAATGGCTCATTACTGGATCTAGCCTAGTATAAAGGCAATGGAACAAGCCGTGCATTTACTGTCCAAAAGAACATTATTATTCTAATAATACATTGGCCTACAGCAGCTTTTTATGCTGTACTTTCCTATTGGATGTGTGATCTTGAATTTCTGAGATAAATGTTTACAGTCTAGCACAGTCATTTCTTGGTAAATATTTCAAAGAGATTGGAAGAATGTACTGATGCAAGACCTTAGGCTAACACTAGGACTGCTTCAACTAACTCAAAATGTCTCCCTGGTGGTTTTCATAAAGAATAAACCTTTTACCATGCCTAGATGAAAGCAAAGCCTAACTCCCCTTTATCTTTCAATGTATGACATCAAGTGGCTTGAGCATTGTGTAGTAACAACAGGTGTCTATTTGGTGCTTTTTTGTGCCTTTCAGATAGCAAATATCTGAGCATACCTGAAAGTACGTTTCAATCAAAAGATCTTTGCTGATCACCTGTCTAGCAAACACATAGCAGATAGTTCATTAAAATAGGAAAACATCATTCTATGCTCTACATCAGCTCAATCCTAAGCAGTCTTGTTCACCACAGCACTGCGTTTCCTAATGTAAGGTATAGGAAGCAAGATTCAGATCTTCAGAGAAATATTCATATAATAAAGTACTAATAGCACATGATTATATAGATTCTTTATATTCTTGGAAACAATTTACATTTAAGACTGAAGAAAAAAATACCTGACAGTAAGACCATACTGCTCATTTCCAGAGGTGGGAACCTACAGACACCAAAAGTGGAGCTTCCACCAGTTTTCTTCCTTAAATGCTTTCTCAGTCTTACAGAGACCTGCTGTAGGCTGCCAGGTCCTTCCTGTCCCATTCAGTTCCCAGACTCCCTGTAGTTTTCAGCATAGGTGCAGGAAAAAAAAAAAAAAAAAAAAAAAAAAATTACATTTAGGTCTTTTAGCTTGATTTTCCATTCTCCTCCTCCCCAAATGGAACCTTGGGCAAGAGCTGGTAATCATACAGGCATTGCTAATTGGCATCACCTTTTCATCGAATATTCACTTTGGTCATTATCAGCTTGGACCAGATTCAGGCATGGTGCAGAGAAAAAAAAATTCAGAATTCTTTCTCAATCCATTGAATTATCCAACATTTAAACCAACAGTCATCAGTAGCTGAGACAGGAAAAAAACATATTTGAAAGAGCATTGACCACAGTTCTTAATTTTTATTGTATGTACTTTAACATGTACAAATACCAAATGCTTCTCTATGAAATAAAGGTTCGATTAAGCAGAAAAGAGATTTAAAAGTAGTAATAGCTCTCTGCTGGACTCCAGTGACACCTACTGGTAAATAAAGAAGTTACCAAACATTTCTTGAAAATGCAGACGCATTAATTTATGCACGTGCCCTTAGGATTGCTAATTATATTTTTCTTCTATTTCCCGCCCCCCCCCCCCCCCCGGGGCCAAGGCCCATGTTCTAATTTGTTGTTATCGTTAATAAAACATTTTCTGGTTATTTTTCGAAATAGTACTTTGACTCCATCTGATCATCAACTACTTGGAACTGCATTTTTATCACTCTAAAGGCACTGTCAAGTCATACATTTTGTTATTGGCAGTAGTATATTAAAATAGTCCAGTGGATTTTGGCTGACTAGAGTACACTGGGACATATCTCCAATGGTTTCCTTAGTCATTTCATTAATATAACTGTATCCAAAAGTATATAATTTTATAGATCTTAATTTGTTTTCATTTGCTTGCATGGATTCCGAAAGTTAAAATCTCATCAGTAGCACAACCAGCTGAGATCGTGGTTTTGATTGTAACAAATCCCTGCTGTTTGTAGTGCTGAACAAGTTTGTCACAGATGCATTAGTCTTGTAGGTCATACAGACATTTCTGAATGAAACTTCAGCCAGCACTTGTAAACATAATAAATGCCAATAAACTCCATAAGAGACAGTTGAGAGTATTCTCTCATTTCTCCCACCTCACCCACCCCCTTCATTGTTTTGCACCTTGTTTTTCTGTTAGGTGATACAAAACTCAACTTTCTTATCATCTTACTGTGAGATTTTACAGTGATGAGGTCTAGAGAGTTCCTCCTGGAAGGCTTTATTTCAATTGCAAAACAGAAGAAATAGCCCATCTCCAGGACTGTGATTCAAATAAGGTATTTCCAGTGGCCTTTTAGCAAAAGCTGGAACATGTGTCTCTTTCTATGATGGAAGTACTTAGAGTTGTCACTTTTCTACATGCCTTTCAGATTAGATAATGCAGCCAAGGGTAACCAATTTCTTTTTAAGATAGTTGAGATATTTTGTTTAGGAAAAGAGAATATTCCTGTGCATCTTTCAGGTTACTCTCTACAGCTCTTCAAGAAACCAAACATGATGCAAGACTTTACACACAGAAACTGGATGTAATATGCATAATGTATGTTCAGAGACACTGCAGCTGCAGCTGGAACAGGCAGAATCAATGCAATAAGTGAAAGCAGTACTACTGCTCTGTGCAGTAGACTAGTATCTCCATCTACCATTAGGCTCACTACGTAAGCTAAGCATGAATATTTCTGTTTAAGACAATTTGTGGTCAAGGGTTTTCTTCTGAGGTTGACAGGGAAATAACCACAGTCTTGCCAAACAATTGGCAATAAACATCACTGATAGAGGTCTAGCCATTCACATTTAATTAGGAAGTTTGCCCTTAATCTCTGGCAGGATTAGAGTTGTCTCTTCTAACACTGTTTCACCTCTAACACTGGGGCACTTTCAGATATGGCTGAACAAAGCCCAAATAAATTTTTCAACGCTTTGTCCTGCAAATCCGTCCTTCAGGTAACTGAAGCTTCCTATCTGAAAGCCTATTTTGGTAAAGTCTGCTAGTTTCCAGTGCAAACTCTCCCGAGTCAGTCAGCTGATCGGAGCTAGCCCAGCTAGAGCCGGAGCCGGCACGCTGCAGAGACCACGACGTTCAGAAGAGATTAGGAAAATCAGAGGGGACAGCGCAGAGACATCGCGATTCCCGACATCTCCCGATCCCCGAAGCCCCAGCAGCCCTTGCGAGAGAGCGGCTGACGTGGCAGGGGGCGTTCCCGCGGTAACGGCGACCGCACCCCTGCCCCTTGCCTTGAAAGAGCCTTTGGGAGGGCAGTGACCGGTCGCTGCCCACCGGGCGCAGGGAGGAACAAGCAGGTCGTGTTGTGGACCCTGTTGCTGGTGTCCCAGATTGCTGACCAATATGGTCGCCTCCAGAAGGAGGGCTTGCAGTAAGGAGACTGTAGCAACTCAGACAGAGACCCTGCCCCAAACCGTGGCTGTTCAGGTCTCTGGCTGCAGGGAGTGCCAGAGCCTGCTGCTGCCGAGGGAGGGAGGCCAGCATTCCACCTGTGTGAGGTGTGAGCAGGTAGAAGATCTGCTTAGATTGGTGGCAGAACTTAAGGAGGAGGTCGAGACGCTGAGGACCATCAGGGACTGTGAAAGGGAGATCGACTGGTGGAGTAACTCCCTGGCGTGCCAGCAGGAACGGTTCCAGGGAGATACTCCCCACAAGGGGATGGACCCCCTGTCCTCTCAGACAGAGGGGGATGACCCGAGACAGCCCCTGCCCTGTAGCTGTCGCGCAGAGGTAAGGGACCAAAAAGACGATGAGGGCTGGAAGCGAGTTCCAGTTCGGAACCGTGGGCAACCTTCCTCCCTTCCTGCCCTGCTTCCCCAGGTGCCCCTCCGTAATAGGTTTGAGGCCCTGGATCTTGATGGAGAGGTAAGTGAGGATGTGGTGCAAGGCCAGACTACAAGGTCACATAGGAAAAGGCGGTCGACTTCGCACCTCAAGACTGCCTCTGACAAGAAAGAAAGAAAAGTCATTGTCGTAGGCGATTCCCTTCTGAGAGGAACAGAGGGCCCGATATGCAGAGTTGACCCTCATCATAGGGAAGTGTGTAGTTTGCCTGGAGCCCGGATCAGGGATATCACCAGGGCGCTCCCCAGCCTGGTGCACCCGACAGACTACTACCCGCTGCTGGTCTTCCAGACAGGTGGGGGAGAAGCTGCTTCCCGCAGTCTGAGGGGGATGAAGAAAGACTACAGGGCCTTGGGGCGGATGGTGAAAGAGTCTGGGGCTCAAGTGATCTTCTCCTCACTTCTTCCATCTTCCGGTGATGATGTGGGACTGAATGGGAAAATTCAGTCTGTAAATGATTGGCTACGAGACTGGTGCTTTAGGCAGGGCTTTGGGTTCTTTGATAACAGCTGGTTTTATAAGGCTCCAGTCCGGATGATGGCACGTGGGAAAGGTTTAACTCACAGAGGCAAAAGGATGCTGGGGCATGAATTAGCAGGGCTCATTTGGAGAGCTTTAAACTAGATTCGAAGGGGGATGGGGTTGTAACTGGGCTTGCCCCAGTGGGGCAGCACTCTAGGATTGATGAAGACTGGGAGGCCTCCTATAATCCTAGGGTGAAATTGGTGAGCTCAGCTCCCTCCTTGAAATGCCTGTACACCAATGCGTGCAGCATGGGAAATAAGCAGGAGGAGTTGGAGACCTGTGTTAAGTCAGGAGATTATGATCTGGTGGCAATTACAGAGACGTGGTGGGACAGCTCGCATGACTGGAATATAGTCATGGAGGGCTATGCCCTTTTCAGGAAAGACAGGCCAGCCAGGCGGGGTGGTGGGGTTGCTCTTTATGTGCAAGAGCAGCTGCAATGTACTGAGTTCTGTCCAGGGACAGGGGACGAGCGAGTTGAGAGTCTGTGGGTGAGAATTAAGGGGCAGGCTGGCAGGGGCGATACTGTTGTGGGTGTCTGTTACAGGCCACCAGATCAGGGTGAGGAAGTTGACGAGGCCTTCTACAGGCAGCTGAGAGCGGCCTCACAGTCACAGGCCATGGTCGTTGTGGGGGATTTTAACTTCCCTGATGTTTGCTGGAAGGACTACTCAGCAACCCAGCCACAGTCCAGGAGGTTCCTCCAGTGTATGGATGATAACTTCCTCATCCAAATGGTGGATCAGCCAACCAGGAGAGGAGCGCTGCTGGATCTCATCCTCACTAACAAGGAGGGGCTGGTCGAAGCAGTAAAGGTTGAGGGCTGCCTTGGTTGCAGCGACCACGAGATGGTGGAATTCAGGATCTTGTGTGGTAGGACCAGTACAATAGCAAGTAGAATTGCAACCTTGGACTTTAGCAGGGCAAACTTTGGCCTTTTCAAGCAATTGCTAGGGGAAATCCCATGGGCAAGGCTGCTTGAAGGTAAAGGGGCCCAAGATAGTTGGTTGGCATTCAAGGATTGCTTATTCCAAGCTCAAGAGCAGAGCATCCCAACACGTAGGAAGTCAAGGAAGAGGGCCAGGAGACCTGCGTGGCTGAATAAGGAACTGCTGGGTATGCTCAAGTGGAAGAGCAGAGTTTATAGGTCATGGAAGGAGGGGCTGGCCACTCGGGAGGAATATAAGGCTGCTGCTAGAGGATGTAGGAAGGCAGCTAGGATGGCTAAGGCCTCCTTAGAATTAAATCTGGCCAGAGGGGTCAAGGACAACAGAAAGAGCTTTTTCAAATACATAGCTGATAAAACTAACACCAGAGGCAAGGTTGGCCCACTGGTGAATGGGATGGGTGCCCTGGTGACAGAAGATACTGAGATGGCAGAGTTATTGAATGCCTTCTTTGTCTCAGTCTACTCTGCCGGAGGCAGTCCTGAAGAGCCCTGTACTCCTGAGACCTCAGATGAAGTCAGGTCACTGGAGCAGTTTGCCTTAGTCCATGAGGAATGGGTTAGGGACCAGTTGAGCAATCTGGACATCCATAAATCCATGGGTCCAGATGGGATGCACCCGCGGGTGCTGAGGGAACTGGCAGAAGTCATTGCTAGGCCACTCTCCATCATCTTTACCAAGTCTTGGGAAACGGGAGAGGTGCCTGAGGACTGGAGGAAAGCAAATGTCACTCCAGTCTTCAAAAAGGGCAAGAAGGAGGACCCGGGTAACTATAGACCGGTCAGCCTCACCTCCATCCCTGGGAAAGTGATGGAACACCTTATCCTTGATGCCATCTTAAGGCATGTCAAGGATAAGAGGGTTATGAGGGGCAGTCAACATGGCTTTACCAAAGGGAAGTCATGCTTGACCAACCTCATAGCCTTTTATGAGGAAATAACATTGTGGATGGATGATGGCAGAGCGGTGGATGTGGTCTACCTTGACTTCAGCAAAGCATTTGACACAGTCTCCCACAGCATCCTCATAGCTAAATTGAGGAAGTGTGGCCTGGATGATCAGGTAGTGAGGTGGACTGCAAACTGGCTGAAGGACAGAAGCCAGAGAGTTGTAGTCTATGGGGCGGAGTCCAGTTGGAGGCCTGTATCTAGTGGAGTGCCTCAAGGGTCAGTACTGGGACCAGTATTATTTAATATATTCATCAATGATTTAGATGAGGGAATTGAGTGTACTGTCAGCAAGTTTGCTGATGACACTAAGCTGGGAGGAGTGGCTGACACGCCAGAAGGCTGTGCTGCCATCCAGCGAGACCTGGACAGGCTGGAGAGTTGGCAGGGAGAAACTTGATGAAATATAACAAGGGAAAGTGCAGAGTCCTGCATCTGGGCAGGAACAACCCCAGGTTCCAGTATAGGTTGGGGAACGACCTGTTAGAGAGCAGTGTAGGGGAGAGGGACCTGGGGGTCCTAGTGGATGGCAGGATGACCATGAGCCAACACTGTGCCCTTGTGGCCAAGAAGGCCAATGGCATCCTGGGGTGTATTAGAAGGGGGGTGGTCAGTAGGTCGAGAGAGGTCCTCCTTCCCCTCTACTCTGCCCTGGTGAGACCGCATCTGGAATATTGTGTCCAGTTCTGGGCCCCTCAGTTCAAGAAGGACAGGGAACTGCTGGAGAGAGTCCAGCGCAGGGCGACAAAGATGATTAAGGGAGTGGAGCATCTCCCTTATGAGGAAAGGCTGAGGGAGCTGGGTCTCTATAGTTTGGAGAAGAGGAGACTGCGGGGGGACCTTATTAGTGTATATAAATATATAAAGGGGGAGTGTCATGAGGATGGAGCCAGGCTCTTCTCAATGGCTAACAATGATAAGACAAGGGGTAATGGGTACAAACTGGAACACAAGAGGTTCCACTTAAACTTGAGAAGAAACTTCTTCTCAGTGAGGGTGACAGAACACTGGAACAGGCTGCCCAGGGGGGTTGTGGAGTCTCCTTCTCTGGAGACATTCAAAACCCGCCTGGACACATTCCTGTGTAACCTTATCTAGGTGTTCCTGCTCTGGCAGGGGGATTGGACTAGATGATCTTTTGAGGTCCCTTCCAATCTCTAACATACTGTGATACTGTGATACTGTGAAGACAACAGAAATGCTGTATGGGGTGGTGAGGAAGCATAGCAATGAGCACCCATCACCACCCAGCAACACAGATCAGCACATTCATAAAGTATCAGCCCAGACATCTCAGATCAAAGAATGTGCAGATCTTTTGAGTACTAAAGTTTAAATTGAAAACTTGCTCCTGACAGAGCAGATCAGACAGATTTGCACAGGCAGGAATATTTTTCTAGGTTCTGTGGTAGAATACTTGCCAGTTAAGTGCTGATCTCGGTACGCAATAATAAAAAGTTCTAAGCTAGACTGTAAAGAGAATAATTCCTAAGGGAAATGTAGAGACATTTCTGTAAGTCAGGATACAAATCTCTTAAGTGACAGTTAAACATTGATTTCACAAACATGGCCATAATATTAGCTATACAAACCTGTGTGCATAATTAGAATGAAAAGATATTGGAGAAATTTCAGTATGCTGCAGCTTGAAGATTTGTTGAAAAAATGTAATTCCTTGTTCTTAAACTTGAGTGAATGGATGCATCAGACTTCAGCAGAGCAGAACTATGCATGAGCCCATGGAAATAAGATACTCGGATGTTACTCCTTGGTACTCTGCATTCAGGCCCTGGGTTAACTGTAACTTCTCTGAAGTGCACAGTGTCAGAAAAACTGACAGGAAGTTGTCAGGGTGACAAGCAAATGCATATAGAAAGAGCCAGCCCATAAAAATCACAGAGACTTTGTATTCATACCTTGGCTAAACAGAGATTCACATGATAGTTTATAATTATTATACCAGGATTAAAGCTTTTTGTAAATTAGATGTTAATTTCTTCACATGTGGAGTTAAAATATTTAATTGCAATTGAGGATAATCCATCCAGTCCTTTGTCAAAGATAAGTGGGAGGCTTTTCTTGGCAAATGAGGGAAGCTCATGTCACCTGTTTCTAAGTTTTCGTGTAAACCCAGTAGTTTAAATTTCTCATTATTTCCAAAAAGACAAGCCAAAAACTATCTTTTATGGGAACAGATGCTGTGCTGTCTTCTTGAAGCTGCAGGCTTAGAGGCAGATTTGTCATGCAGCTGCAGACTGAATCCAACAAACCTGCTCTGTTCCAGGGTTGCTATTCAGAACCTTTTGGGCAGCAGTGAAAGAAGATCACATACATTTCATGCTGGTTTTGCTGCTCTACAAAGATATGAGCAGCACCAGACACAGACACAAATCATGCCTAGATTCATAGAATCATAGAATAGTTAGGGTTGGAAAGGACCTTAAGATCATCTAGTTCCAACCCCCCTGCCGTGGGCAGGGACATCTCAAACTAGACCATGCCACCCAAGGCTTCGTCCTAGATTGCAGGGGAGGAAGATGTGTAAAACTTGTTAGAAAAACAAGGTATGGAAGACCCAGTCAGTACAACTTTTACAAACATATCTTTTACTTTGGGGTACTTTTGGTGTCATGGCACTGCTTCTTGTAGCAGCCTCCACTCTGGCTGAGTTGCAGACACTGAGCTCCATTTGCAGTTAAGTACCACATGATTAGGGCCCCTATATCCCTGCTGGAGCACTGATTTTACACACATCAGCCTCTGTCCCTGTCAGCAGCACTTCAGCTACGGCCCACACAGGTTCTCAGCATTCTGTTCTTCATCTGACATTAACCCCTGTTAAGCAGCTGAACTACAATCCAATGCACTTGTTTTACAATATGGGTTTAGTTGTGGTAACAAGAGGAACTCCAACTGCTGGTTTAGAAAAGTGTTTTCAGGCAGGCAGGGGAACAAGTTGCCCAGAGAGGCTGTGCAGTTCCCATTCTTGAAGGCTTTTGAGACTTAGCTGGATAAAGCCCTAAGCCGTCTGGTTTGACCTTAGAGTTAACCATGCTTTGAGCAGAAGGTTGGATCAGAGACGTCCTGAGGACCCTTCTCACCAGGACTACTTTATGATTCTATGATAAATTACATATCCAAGTAAGTGCCAAGTGATCCATATACTTTTTGAAAATGGCATCATATCTATACACGCTAATATCTAGATATTAAAATATGTTCACTTCATCTCTCTAGAGTATTAGCTGCTTAAATTAGGGCCCATAGGATACCTCATTCTCTGTAGCACAACACTGGAGGTTAGGATGGCTTCAGTGCATGAACAGAAAATACAGGTTTCTGCACTCACTGGGTTATTCAGATCAATAGAAAAAGTGTGCATGATTAGACACTGGGTTTGCAGTATTCCAAGGGAGAGGAGATAAAGAATTGCAAGGAATTTCGAGGTGCATGGTTTGCCTTTGTTCTGCTACTAGTGTTCAGGGGTTTCTAAAGGTCTTGGAAAAAAAGCTTGGTGAAAACCAGTTAATTTAATAGATATCAGAATGACCATAACCAGGGTTAACCAAGCTGAGATATGAACTTATAAAATTAGCTAAAAGCAGACGCACAACAGGGCTAGGAGAGCAAGCTGTTGCAATGGAGTCTGTCAAATCCAGTTACTGAGCTTTGCCATATCCGTGTATTAAAGGTCAACCAGCAACCTCAGCCAAGCACATTCATGCTATATTAAATTTATGTCCTGTTAATTTGTACTGATTTCCCATCTATCATGCTGATCTCCAGGAATCTAGTCTGTATTTTTCTCTATAGCGCAAAGAAGTTAGTGTTAAGCATGCCTGCTAGTAGTGCACTCAAACTGGTAACTTGGACATGAAAGAACAGGACTTCAGAATTCAGCTGAATGAACTGTCTCTGGTTAAGCAGGTTTTAAGCGTAACCTCTGACCTACTTCAGGCCACACTTAAGTGTTTCCTTTATTCCAGATGAAGTTTGATCTGTTTACAACTGAAAAGTCCTTTTTTCCCCCCAAGTAGCAACTTTTCTGACTTAGTTGGGGGCCACAGCTGTACAGCAGGCAGGATGTATAGGGCATGACTCTGCACACTCAAACTAGCTCTTCATCATGTACAGAAATGTAAAAGCCAGGCCTGCCATAGCATCCCTGCTGCTGGTACCCATTTTGGGTGGATGAGAACAAATTGGTGTGTCTCCGATGAAGCTGCTTTCATATTCTTCTGCAGGAGACACTTGAGAAGGTGAAAGGCAAGCACAGATCTCCTTTCTCTCTGCTCATGTTTCATTGTACTTAGACATGTTGCAATCAACATTTACCTTTCTGCTTATTGGTAAATTATGAGTCAGGAGACTCCAGCACATTCCTTCCTAGAGAACAGGGATTAAACTATCAGATCTTTTCACTGACAGGATGAACAGCCAGTCTCCAGGAAAAAGATCTATTCCACAAGATGTTGGAGGCCAGCTTTGTACTGATCACAGCTCCCTGCGTGTTTGAATACTTGTTTATATGTTTATGCTGACAACTGATAAGGAAATACTACTTTACAAAAGTATTAAACTTCAAACCTTCTCTGCCTGACGCAGTTCATTCAGTTGATATTGAAGTCCTGTTCTTCTATGCCCAAATTAAAATTCTGAGGCCAGAAAGGTTTCACATGTTACCATAACAATTGCTGCACCAGATCAGACTGTAGATCCATCTAACCAAAATATCCTGCCTCCTGCCTAAGAAATGGCTCAAGAACTAGGCATGTAGTAGTTTACAACTGCTGCATCAGTGCAGCAACAGGCTCTGCAACTTCCCACCCCTGCCTCTAAGTGCCCAGTGCTCAAGGCCAGCTCAGCAATGTGCAGCTGCAGCATTGGGTCAAGCTTGTGTGCAAAAGCTGTGAGAAGCCTCATCAGGGCTTCCTCCACTTCACTTTAAGCTGCATTTAAGTTCAGACCTCGCACTGGTCTGGCTGAGAAGGTCTGAAGTGTAGCCTCTAATCCTAAACTACGTTTCCGGTGAGCTTCGCTATGTATGATGTGCCTTGCTGATCCAGATCCCAAATCAGCTTTCTCCTTGAACCTTGGATGTGCCTAATTGCTATAGACTTGTCTAGTGATGACTGTGGCCATGCTTGGTTACTGCCACTGGCCCTTCACTGCTCTTATTACACAAGAGATGTTGGATTGGTGAGGTCACTTCATCTGCCTGCCTTGCTGTCACTTTCAGCTCCTGGCTTGCCTACCTTGCAAGGCAGCTCACTCTTGCTGCTCCCTGACAGCAATTTCTCTTTTGAACAAAACAAGCAGCTTGATTGTAATCTAATAGGGAATCATACACCAATTTGGTGATAACTATGGGGAACTCGAAAAGTCCCTAGTGAATTCAAGTTCCCCTCCCAGGTTCGTCTCCAAGCTCCACTGAGAAAGCATAAAATGCAAGCTTTCACATATTCTAGGTACAGAAAAATTTAGGACAACTGGCCTATAAAGCAACACTTCAGGAAAAAGTAAGAGCTTCTCTGCAGCTTTCTTTACACACCTACTTGCTCAAAAACCTGCTGCATGCCTCTAGCACCTTATATGTGAAGACAGATTCAGTAATCAGTAGGAAACAGAATTAGCAGTGAAGGCAATGATATTCATGCAGTGCAATTTGCCACAAGGCATCTGTCATGCATGAATTAGTATTTTCCTTAATTATCTGTAATAGGAAATCCCAAGATTCTCAGCTGGCCCTGTCAGAGAATATTAACCACAGACTTGGAAAATTATATAAAAATAGAAAGGAAGTCAAATCCTGCAGAGGCAGCAGTAGCACTTCACAAGGAATGCAAATAGAACTTCACTGGGAACTTCTGTATTTGCACCATTGGTCCCACTCTACTATACAGTTTGCTAACACACCACACAACACAATACAATTCAATTCAATACAATATGCCATTCAGTTAACTTGCAACTCTCACACAGAGCAAATGGACTACCAGAGAAAGAGAAATCAGTAAAAGCAGCAAGTCCAGAGCAACACATGACGATTGGCCAGCTGTGCTCACCTTTTAAAATGCAACAGTTTGTCTCTTCAAAACTCTGAAGATTTGATCAATAAAGTGATGTAGTCTGCAAAGAACTGTGTAAGACATACTCCTGATTTTGCCTAATTGAGGAAATTCTGCAGATGCTTTAAAAGAAAAGGATCTACTTTTCCATATGTCAGACCCAGCTGTCTAATAGCCAGGCATTTGCTACAAAAGATGTCATTTGAACTTAGCAAGTAGTGACTCTGGGGATTTGTGCTGGACTAGGATAGCCACCCAGAGACATTAGGTGGTATCACTTGAGGCTTCAGAGTACAGCTAGCAGAGACATTCCTCAGGCTGCATGACAAAGTGCATCTGAAATTGCACAGGTTCAAGAGCACAGTTATCAAATACAGCAACTACAGTCAGTGTAGAGGCTCCCAGATCAGCCAAGCATATGTATCTTTGCCAAGTAGCAGCTATAGAAGACAGGTCATGCAGCATCTTGCAAAATGTCAGTCCTTCTGCACAGTCATAGCTGGAATCATCATAAAGACAGGGAGTGAAAACTAGCCAACAAGACACTTCTCCATTACTTTTAGGCAAACAGTGTGCAGTCTTTCCCATCATCATTCCTATTCAGTCTGTTTCATCTCTTCACCATTCCTGTCATTTCACATTCACATCCATCTCTTCTTATCATTTTCCTTCTCCTCCTTTCCTACTTCTCCTGTATTTTCTACCTTGGCTTCTCCGACATGCTTAGGAGGAGAAAGGATGGACCTAGAGGATGGCAAGTCTCCTATTTCTCCATTACCCAGCTGGATACAACTTTGCTCTTTGGCTATTTCTGTAGAAACGCATTAGTTTTTTCCTAAGATGCTGGAGTTCAATTTTTTTAAAGGGAAGCATGCACAACCAAGTAAATAACTAAACTATATTAAGAGTTTTGCTCTTTCCTTACGGGCACATCACCAGCAGCAAAAAACTATCCTAGTGCACACTGCGACACACCACAAACACATTGCTTGGCTTCATACAAGCCAATAAGTCAAATCAAACTTACACCTTCCCACTAACAGCCCTCAAGGAAGGCATTCATCATTAGATGACTGGAAGTTAGTAAAACTACTTTATAATTTTAAAACATATGCATTTAATAACAATATGTTTCTATGTTAATAAAAAACTTCACTTTTTCACCTCCAAAAGACCCCCATAAACATTTGATTTTTCTTTCAGGAAAGGGGTTAACTAAAGTAATTATGCTTCAAAAGGCAGCACGGTCAATCCTCTTCTACTGAATTGCATTTACAGTCATCTCCTTACAAAAACAGTGTACTGTACCATGATAACTCTGAGTATCTAAATTCACGGTTTGCTCCCAGCCTCTTCATTTATATAATTTGTGGCTTGGAAAATGCCCACGTAGATCATGACCCTAAACCAGCTTTCAGTATCAGTGGGAATTACTTCTATTCAGTAGGTTTGAATGGCTCTGTTAGACAAGTGTACCCGCGAGTTACTTTGTAAATAGGCTTTGACATGCCAGAATATTACCACTTCCATTGTCTGTCCTTATATAAAAGCCTATGCATATTTAGTATTTACTTGATAGCTCACAATACATCAGTAATTAAGGAGATATAAGATACACATGAATCTAGACACTCAAAAAAAGAAATGTTCTTAATTCAGATTAAAATAGCTATTAAGACAAAACCACATGCTCTTAGCTTGGGGTTTCCTACATACTTTAAATAAAAGCTGTTAGCCAAAGTTAACACCCAACTTGTCGTTCCTTAACAGGTAGGTTTTTTGTATTTCTTTTATCCTCTTATCACTCTTCCTTGGAAAAAAACTCAATATGGCAACCTGTAACCTAAAGCTCTACAAGATAAAAAAGTTGCACTTCTCTTTTGTATAACATTTTCCTCTGTCAGATGCAGGACTGTTCCTTACAATACTGTTATGACAGAGCTACATACATTAATTTGGTGCAATGGAGCATGCTAGTGAAAGGCCTCAAAGCTGCCTCACTACAGTGCCTCCTGTCTCAAATAGTATTTCCATATAAAGGTTCACAAGGCTGCATCATGTCCATGCACCATTTAGGGTTTGCACAGCCCCTCTTTACTTCTGGATCTCTTACACAGGGCATTGGAGCCTGAAAACATGAGAAGCCAGGGCCCTGCTCTGCCAAGGACCATTAGCATTATGGTACGAAAGGGGATCAGAGAAGTGTTTCCCACAAAGCAGAAGATTTTAAAGCTTTCCGAGAACAAGTGAGCAGAACGTTTACAGGCTGTGGCACTGCCTCCCTAAGGGAAGCACCAAAGGCCACTGGTGCCCAGGAGGAT
Source organism: Psittacula echo (assembly GCF_963264785.1). Taxonomy (NCBI): domain Eukaryota; kingdom Metazoa; phylum Chordata; class Aves; order Psittaciformes; family Psittacidae; genus Psittacula; species Psittacula echo. Next base: position 52,325,976 of record NC_137743.1, read on the forward strand.
CTGGCCTTTAAAAGGTTTCAAGGGTTGAAGAAAGTCTCTAAGGAAGCTACAGAACAGCATGAAGGCTAAGCACACAGCAGTATCCTTTGAGATACACTAGTCTGATATACTAGAAAGACAGGTGATTTAGGCTGAACACTAATTCCTGCGATCATAGTTCTATGACAAATTACTTATCGTGTAAATAGTGTACAGAACATTGTGAAAAAAGCAGTTTCCTGTGAGGCAAAAGTGATTTAACAACCAGATGCAGACAGCCTCTAAGAAGAGGAAGGTGGAAGAATGTTAAGGCTGTGAGAAATGTAGATGTGAGGGGAAAATAAGTAATTTTTCTGCCTAATGCAGGATCTTCCTCCGCACTGATGCAAAAGAAACTTACTTGCTATGCAAGTCCTATGCTGAAAACAGACTCCTGTATCTCCAGAAGGCAAGAATATGATACAATTTTCCTTTCTTGCCCTTTCTAGGGTATCTGGTAGAGTCAGACAGGGTTGACAAAATAATAAATACTTCTTATACTTCAAGTATTTCCTGTAACAACATCTAAGGTTATTATCATTAGTATCTAAGAATGTTAATAAATAATTTCCACATGCTGTAAACAGCATCTGGTCTGTTTTGCATATTTATGCTGCTGAAGTAGGTTCTGCTGCTATAATCCCCATCTGACTAGGCTGTCCCTGCTGCCGCATCAGTCCACTCCCCAGCCGCCAGGCAGTTATAACCAGCTGTTACAGTTCTGCTTGCAGCTTTTTCATTCCTCTGCAAATTCACACCCTCAAACACAGACTCTGCTACTGAACAGCCAACATCCTCTCTGGTAGTAGCCATGAGGCCTGCAGAAATAATTTCTTTTTTGCTTCCTAGAAGAACATAGCTTTCTGTGCAAGCAAGGACAGAGAGGTTGTCTAGACAACACTGAGACTCAGACAACCTCTGTTTCTGCTACGGACTTCCCGAATGGCTTTACACAACTGTCTACGTTACGTCCTATTTCTGAACTACAAGATGAAGATACTACTTTTGCCTTTGTGGCTTTTTTGTCTTTCTTCAGTGTGGTTTCGTGTGGGATAAAACCACCTTTTTTGACACTCTTAGACTGCAAACATGCTGACCCTTGCAGTCTGTTACAGCTTCTCACTAAGAAGCGTTCATTCTGTGGTGAGAAATGCTGCACTGGGGAGAAGGGAATGTTATTACTTCCCTTTCCTCAGTAGCCTGTTTTATGAGAACAGCGTCTGGCCTGGCAGGCCTCCCTCATAAAGGGTAGCAGGACCCGACTGATGTAACAGGAGTGGTTACATTTGAGTTGCAGTTTGGCCTGTGGTGCTCTATATCAAACCTTTGCCCTCTCACATTTTTAAGGTAAGACGAACAAAGTCAAAATGCTCACACAGTAATCCAATGCCGTATGGATTGTCCTGTCACTATTTTACTCCTGGGATTTGACAACAGGAACTACCTCAAGCACCAAAAAAGTAATCTTCACTAAAACAATTGCCCTGTAATTGCTTTCAGAAGCAGTAAAAGCAACCCTCTGAGTCCCGCACAGCTAGGAAAAACACTGCAGGTAATTTAATAGGCATATCTAAGGACTCCAGAATAGAGCTGTATCATCATTCCTCATGCTCAGCCTCCATCAGCTTTCTGATGTAAAGTACTCACTTCTGCTGCACTTTGTTTTCAGTTCTCTGAATTGGCTCATTTCACAGGCAAGGAGAACCATGCCTCTAAGAAGCAGTATGAAAATACATTACATAAATGACAAACTGTAAGAAGAGCCTGAAGGGCAGTTGAGGAGAACAAGCAGAGGCATTTCTGTGAGCTGTAAAGCATTGCTAACAGTAGCATTAAGGAGAAAGTTTATATGGAATAGAAATATAGTCTCTCAAGATGCCTAAAAGCCATACAGATCAGTTCTATAGCTGCTAAGCTTCATTTTGTCAGGATGTAGCAAGGACAAGCTCTTCCCTAATGGACAAGGAGCTACGCACAGTAACAAGGCTGGTAGTGCCCTCAATACCTGAATAAGGCAGACCCAGAGAGAGCAGCACATTTGATCAAGTATCCAAGTTATCCAGCAAGTTGTGGCAATGGCACAGGTCCAAGGTCAAAAGAGAAAAATGATCTAGAGATGAAGTCTGGTCCAGTAAGAACAGCCAGAGTCAGACACAGCTTATTAAGCACTCATCAGACCCCACAGAGACAAGACAAACCTATGAAGCCAGAAAGGCAGCCTGTAAGTCATGACTGGAATCAATAGTCAGATAAGACAATCACTAAGCTAGAGACCAGCACTCCTACAGCAAAGCTTTTTACAGCTCTAGTGTTGTGATAGTGCCCAAAGTTCCTTTACAAACAGACTAACTGGCACACTCTTTGCTACTTACAATTTACAGTTTAAATAAGAAAATAATATATTATGAGAAGGAATAGAAACTGTTGCTGATGCTTACTTTGGATTACAACAATGGTTCTCAGCCCTTCTTTGCTGAACCAGATTGTCCATAAAGATGTCACGAATCTCACTGCAACTCCCACCTGCGGAACTTCTCTAAAGGATGTGTGATTTTCAGATGCTGTTCATGGGGCTCATGTTTCAGATATTTCTTATGTCCCAGCTCTCCTGAGTATCCTTTCAGAATACTCAATCTTTTCTCCAACAATTAATAAATTATTTTGAGGCTATTTTTAACTCTTGCTATAATCAAACTGGTAAGCTGGCTAGGAAAAACATATGCTACTCTTTCATAAAAGCTGAACTATTTCCAGCCACAGTAGAACAGGTGGCTTGAAAAAGTAACAGAAACAGCATGTACTTCTCTTGAAATTAAATTTCTTAAGAGATCTGTTTAGTGATTAATCAGAATCTAGTAGATAATGTAATAATTTTAATGAATGGTAGGTAAGTCATGGTGTAACTTGCTTTTCAAGCACTGAGTATTGGTCAGACCAAGTGATAGTAAGAGAATATAGTAAGGATAGATAGTAAGAAGAAGTATACAACTGAGATTATATCAAACATTACTTCAGAAGTAGAACCAAAGGAGAGAAGTTTGAGAAACATGGACTTCCACAGGTTCCATTAAGGGAAAAACAGGTCCAACATTATTTTTCCATAAATTCAGAAGGTTTTTGTATACCTTCCATCACAGCTTATAACAAAGAAAGGAGAGTGGTGACTACAGAGGATGAGATGCAGAACAAAAGAACAAGTGGGCAAGAAGTCTTCCTAAAGACTTGGGCTCTGCTAAAACAGTTTTTACTGTACTATATCAGAAAGTCTTTTTTACTTGGAGTTATCATTTCACTTAAAAAAAAAGGTATTTCCTATAATGTAACAAATGTACACTGAATGTTCTGATGTAGAACAGATTGAGACAAGGCATTGTGGTTTTGTCATGTGCTAAAATAGGTTGTCATTGAAGTTATTGTGCCTTATCAATGCTTTCAAATTAAAAATCAATAGCTATTCAAATGAAATTGTATTCAAAGGAATAAAATTTGCCCTCTAATTTCATGCAGAACAAGCTATCCCCCACACCTTCCTTATTGGTTACTTGAAAGTAGTTTCTTGTGAAACAGATAGGACCCTGAGTCCTATCTCAGAAGACAGCGTATCTTGCTGTGATTGCATTTATTTGAACAATGTTATCAAATGAAAGAACAACATGCACAAACCCAGTTTCATTGTTTAGTGTTCAACAGACTGTATTACACTGTAAAACAGATTCTGTAGTAGTTCACTAAGCTCCACCAAAGCACCCCTTAACTTAATGCTATCTGTTAAAACAAAGTACCTCCATTCTCCTTATCTAACTTCCAAAACTAGAATGATGACATTTTAGATCTAATTTACAAATAATCAGGTCAATATCTATTTAGCAAAACAGATGTATCTATGAAATAGCATCCACATAGTTACATTCTTCTAGCACTGGGTGTGGACCTTTTTTAAACTGTTAGTTATCTTTCAGAGTAAGCATAGGCTTTCCCAAATGATTGTAATTCAATGAGTGTATTGTATGCAGCAACATGCTGAAGAATGCCTTTACTCTGTGGGGGAAAACCACGTTTCCTTGTTTCCATCTTATCATTAAGTAATGTCATTCTCTGCAATGGAGGTTTCCTTCATTATCTAATAAAAAGTCCCTAAGTCTGCGCCAAACATAGCAGTGAAAGCTTTTTAAGGATCTTGTTACAAATTTTGTGTCCTTGTTAGCTTGCTGAGTGTACAAAGGACTCCTGCACACAAAATTAGAGTGGGACTGGCAGATATGAAACTCTGAATTATTCCAAGCAATGACTGTTAGGCTCCCAGAGATTACTTTGCTGCAGGTATGGTCCATCACTTCCCTGTTAAGAAAAATAGCTTGCTTTTCGCTTTTCCAGTTTCTCACAAAACTAAGTATTTATTCTTTCCCATGGACTGAAAGATTGAAATGAAGAAAGGAGAAGTAAGAAAAAGAATGAATGAGAAATACCACTTGGGAAAACTGAATGAAGGAGAAATGATGGATGGGATGAAAATGGAAGATAAGTTGGGTGGGGGTGAAAAAGAACTGAGTAAGGTGAAAAAGGTGAGAAAAGGAATTACTTCATTGTCGTCGCGCACGGAGGGAACACAAGCACAATCAATATGATTGATAAAAGTGATCCGTTTATTGTGCTCAAATAATGGGTATATATAGTGTCAAACTGCCACGTACACACAGCTTCCTGTAGTGATTGGTTGGCATATACAGCATTGGGTACATTCCAGGTGCATCTCAGTGATTTCCCCTGCTCATATACACATCCTCCTCTCAAGGTCTCTGCTCCTAGTTCACAGACAATTTTTAGCTACAAGGTAGGCCAGCTGGTCTTCTATCTCTATTGGTTAACTTCCAGGGTTTTTCCACTGCTGGCAACTGTACACAACTGGTGTTTTTTCTCACTTTCACAGAATCTGTGCTCAATTAAGCTCAGACATGGGAACATGACCTTTGCTTGCTAACCATGTCTCCACACTTCATCACTAAGGCAATATTTATAGTGTAACAAGAATGGCGTAACTTGGGTAAATGAACTGTTGCTTGAACTCTCAAGCTTTCAAAGGACACTACTTAAATAATTCTGAGTGTATTTTTTTGAGGTCATTCTACTGTTAATTTCTTCCATTTATAATCACAATTTCTTTTCAACAGGCCTCCAACCCTTAGGATGACATCTTCTAAACTGGTAGATTGGTATGTACAATACTATATAAAATAATTCTTCTTTTCACATGCTAACTCCTGAAAGAACACAACCCCACTCCAGTGTCTACCGTTATGGGATTTAATGCATGTGTGCGCAGGGGTGGCCGGAGCTCTTACGGCTGAGAACTCACCTGAGAGGTTTTGTTTTTATAGAGTATGCTTTGGGCAGTGGACTACAGCCACACCTCTAGGGTTTGAGTGCTGTAAATAATTCACTTGTTTAGGAAGGTTCTATGCTAATCAATGAAGTGGGCATATCAATATTTACTTTCATCACCAACAAAGGGGCTGTTAAGGCTAACAACGCCTTAATCTACCACACACATAAACATCATTAAAATCAATATGACTTAGCATATGTTTTAGTTTTAGTTACCGTAAGCTTCATGTCCTTATCAGATTTGACAGAGGTTAAATGATACCAGTTAATACTAAGTTATCACACTGATTCTTACAGACCTTCTACAATTTTATTTTATACCTTATGATCTATAAACACTTCTGGAAACTTGCCCAGTTTTTGAAACCAGTTTTAATATAATTTGCTTTAAAAGTGAAATTAACCTCATTTGTTATTTCCAGTTAGAGCTCACACTCAGTTTTTAACCTGCTTTTCAATGAAACACTGACTTATAGGAACAAATGGAAAGAAAAGAAAGGGACCAAAGGGATAAAACAAAAGAAAGCAAACTAGAAGTGGGGCCTTAAGTTACTAAATCTCTTTTAGAGTAAAGAGAAAAGTAGTACGATCAGCATTTATGTTAACTTTTGGAGGTCTCAAATGTCTGCTGGTTGCTTTTAAAAATATTTCACACGGAATTTCAGAACTTTTTTGGTTTTTTTTCCTCATAGAAAACTATCTTAGAAGTTTTTTCCCATTCCTGGGTAGAGAGAATGAGAAACATACCTCCTCCCATTCTGTTTCTATGCTGCTTGTTAATAGGGATATCTGTCTTTTGATGAGCAAAGCCTAAAAGAGACCTTTTTCATCTGCCTTGGACATTCAAAGGCCATTCTTGTCTAAGTACTGATGCTCTTCCAGAGGAGTCCCTCCTTTGAAGAGACGATTTCTATGACAGACTTGCTTTACAAATTTGTAATCCTCTCACATAAGTGTTATGCCAAAACCATTAGCAAGATCAACATATTTGGTTTCATTAGATACTCCTTAAAAACATACATTTGATTTGACTTACTAGTCTTATCACAGCCCTTACAGCTTTTTTCTTTCTGTCTGAAGAGTAAGAAAAAACATGCAACAATGCATTCCTGTAATGGAACAGACTTTCAATAGTCTAGATGCAATATATAAATTTTTTTGGCTTTTTATCAAGCTAAACGGAAAGGTAGCAACGTGGCATAGTCACTGTATTTCATTATTTCCAACATTAACTTCTTGTGCTAGTTACAGCCTTACTACAAAAATTCTAAATAGTTGTCCATTAGCAAAAGGCAGTTCAACTAGATATTTTCCCAATAATTTTAATAATGCAATCCTTAAAAAAACCTCTGAATATCTGTATTGTTTCACAATATTTTTGAAATAAGCGTATTCTTAGTTTAGAAGCTTCATGCAAAAATATTGACTGGGAACTACCAAGAGACTTATTTTGACATTTTTTTTCATGAAAAAAAACCAGAATTTATGCTTTTCATACCACTTGAAGATATAATATCAGTTTTTCCACAGGCAACATTATCAATTCTCTGACTAGCTCTAATGTTAATGTTCATGCAGATTACTTTTAGGAAGTAAGCTTCCCACACCACTAATGACTTTTCAGATCCATTAGTCTGTTATGTATTATTGATTTCAAGCATTACTGATTAATGCTATAAGTAGATTTATTTCTGCTCCTAGACAGTAAAGGACTGTCACCTCTTGTTACTGTTGTTAGATGAATGTCTCTGTTTTCTTTATTCAATGCCTTGCTATGTCTCCTTTCATTCCTCTGCTCGTCTGTCCTCTGTGCCACTGAACTGTTCTTTCCTTTACTATGTTTTTCTAATACTTGATTAAATGTTAGGTGCTTTCCATCTACCTTCTATGTAAGAGGAATTTGCACTATACTTGGAAAGTATAAGGTAGTTGAAAAAATGGAGAACTCATCCATGTGCAGCAGTGTTTTTTCAAAGTTAACAGGGTGGTGTTTCACATTCATTGCTCCGTTCAGAGCCTGACTCTGCCACTGGCCACAAGGTGCTCTGTGCCTGGATGCTACAGCTCTCCAGAGACTAATCTGCTGTTGGCAATGTGGAGGCTCTTCAGTCACTTTGACAGCTCCTCATCCCATCACTTCCAGGTTCCAGATTCTTTGCAGTGTCCAGGTGTATGGGTTTACTCAGTTCTGTATTTCTCACATTTCGTTCAGAGCAGTACGGTGCACTCAGGGTTTGTGACTAAGCCCCGTACAACCAGATCCAGCTCTTCAGTCTCTTGTACTCAAAAGGTACAAATTCCAGTACCCCTTACCTTTTTAACTAGTAACTTATACATTGTACATGTTCCCCTAGCTATCACTTCCTATTCTGCACTTTTGACTTTTGGATTACTTTATACACTCAATACATACACTTCAGTCATCAGCACCTCTGTTCAGTACAGATTATGTATCTTTGGTTATTTTCTGCATGCTGTTCTACCTGTGTCTGATAGGTCTTTGGTAGACCACAGACATTTCGCTCATTAATGTAGTATTTAACACCTGCACTTTTAAGTCCCTTACTATTTTTGTTGCACAGATGTCTTAGTTTTGTCTGGGATAGAGCTAATTTTCTTCCTAGGAGCTGGTGCAGTGCTGTGTTTTGGCTTTAGTCTGAGAATGACACTGATAACTCACCGATGTTTTTAGTTGTCGCTCAGTAGCGCTTACCCAGATCAAGGACTTTTCAGTCTCTCACGCTTTGCCAGTGAGGAGGGGCACAAGAAGCCAGGGCAGAGCAGAGACAGGACACCTGACCCAAACTAGCCAAAGGGGTATTCCAGACCACAGCATGTCATGCCCAGTATATAAACGATCACTGCTCAGGTCAGGGGGTGGTGAGCAATTGTATGGGGCATCACTTGTGTTTATTGTTTCGCTTGGGTTGTTTTCCCTTTCGCCTTTTAGTTTTATATTCTCTCCCCTCGTTATTTCCCTTATCATTATTATTAGTAGTAGTGGTTTGTGTTATACCTGAGTTACTGGACTGTTCTTATCTCAACCCATAAGGTTTACATTCTTTCGATTCTCCTCCCCATCCTGCCCAGAGAGCAGGGAAGGATGGCATGAGCAAGCCGCTGCGTGATGCTGAGTTATTTCAAGGACAGATTTTTTAAGTACTGTATTGTGGTGTTTGGGGGAAATCTTACTCAATGCCAGGTTATTGAATGTCTGTAAGATTTAGTCACCAAAGTTAATTCTCAAAAATGAGAAAGTGCCACCTCCATCAGCTGTGGGACATAGCAATACAAACATCGTACACCTATGTAAATCAAAGCTTGGGACTTTAATATAAAAGTTATTGCAGGTGGTTGTAAAAGAAGAGTTATAGTACAGAAATTTTAAATGTACCTGGTTTCCCATGTCTGGGTGGTGTTTTTCTGTTAGACCTTGTTACCTAATAGCCGTTATTTTTCTGCAAGGAGACTGAAAGCCAAGCACTCTCTACGAAATGGAGCAGAAAGTTCCTCAGGTGAGGACAGGCTGTTAAAAAAGTTTTCTTGGTAATGACTGTGGAAGAAGAATGAAATTAATTTAGATCAGTTGAGTAGTATCTGTCTTCTGGTAAATAAATCAGTCAGTGTAAAGTTGCATCCTGAATTTATACAGTGTCAATCTCCTGCCTCATACAATGCTAATTCATTCTTTCCTTGGCACTAATACCTTTTCTTTTCACTCACCTAATGATAATACATTATATAACAGAAGGGGGAGAGTGGTTATTATCTGATTTTTGTTAGCATTCATGTTTTCCTCTTGTTGGTTATTTCCCCAGCTCCTGGACCTTACAAGAGATTTCAGAATACACAGGAGGACATTTAGGCACCCTGTTCCCATATAAGGGGCAACCCATGAAAGATTATAATCTAAAACTACTTTGTCACTCTAAGTATATAAGCTACTCAGCATGTACTGTCAGAGCTATATGGTTGCAAAGCAATATATTTCTAAGTGTATGGCTAGAAATGTCACTTGCCCAAGACATTTTGGACCTCAAGACTCCAACAGAATCTTGAAATACTACAAACACTTTCCATTAGGAATATTTTTTCCTTCTTTCTTGCTTTCCTTTGGCTATCCTAAAACAAGAAGTCAGGAATAATCAGTGCAAAGACTTTTGAACCCCATCTCCAGACCTATGAGAACAAGCCTTTGATTTTGAGGTAAATACATTTGCTATTAAATTATACTAATATGAATACATAAACAATATTAATTTTGAACATACCTATTTGCCCCCATGTAAATAACTACAGGAAAATGCATGCTCTAAGCTTTAGGATTTCTAGCTGCCAACTTACTAGCAAACCAAAAGGAATAGTCAAAACATCTGATATCTTTCTATCACTCTCCTGGAAACCACAAAGAAAATGCCACTTGAAATATAATTTCTCATTTTCTCACAGTCTCATTGTATTCCTCCTTGGTCAAACAAAGGAGTTCTGTGGTATGGACAGAATACAAGGATCCATTCTTATTCAAACCTGGTTTGTCCCCTTGTATGACAAGACAGTGTCACCATTAATGAAAGTCAGACCCTCAGGTTAATTCAAATTTCAAATGTTGGGCTGGGGTGCTCTCTTGAAAAGTCCATGGTGAACTGTCCTTTTCCACAGCAGGAAAGCTGCACCCCAGTGCCTTTGCTGACCTCTGGAAACTCACATATGAAATTGCCTTCCCTGTCTCCTACTAAAGAAAGACTGATTTTGAACATGAATGGGAGATCTAAAGATACAGTTAAAAATCAGGAGTACCTGTGGCAGCTTTAGGGCTTCTATAACTAATGATCTGTTTGTTGCACATTTGTTTAGTAATAACATGCACCATGTCAGAACTGCATTGTCAGTTATAGCACAAGTCATTTTGTCCCTCCCTAGTATCTAGCCTGGCTTAACCCCTGCAAGTTAATTGACCTCATTCTTTAGCTCCAGCAGTAGCTCTTGTTTTCAGACTTAGTAACACCACGTTCCCATAGACAAACAACTGAAATAAGTCATCACATAAACATGAAAAGAGATGCGTTAAAGCAAAGTGCTTTTTCGAATGACACAATGCAATGACTGTATTTGCATTAATTCTGTTATTTACAGGACTTGTTTGGAAAGTATTTCACTGGCTCCAGCACTGCTGATTTTTACTACTTTTTCTTGCAGACATGAAGATTCTTTATGATTACTTTAGGAACAGATACAGTAATTTTCTTGTATTATTTCCTTTTTCACTACAGCAGTAAGTCTCTTACAACTTATTTTTGCTGTCACTGTCCCATCATGAAGACTTTGAGGGTTTTATGTATTTAAGAAGAGATTTAATTTTTTAATGTAGCATTCTAATCCACTGTTCCGTACGAATTACTATCTTTTGATACACAGAGCACAGTCACCTGTATAGTTTGAATGTACAACATTACAATAATAGAGGCCACTGAAGTGGTATGTGAAGTAGCCCAAATAATAATTCTAAGTCCTGTTTCTTGGATCCACTAGTACTAATGAATAGAAAAGCCAGACCCCAGCATAATGATATTTCTATCCCATGTGTATTTCTCCCATAGCTATGTCCTGAGGCTGGATTCAACTCAGCTAACCTTAGCAAGAGTTTTGTTTATGCTAGTCCTCTGTGCCCTCTCTGTAGGCAGCCCTAGGGGGTGGCTTGTTCTGGCTAATCTTAGACTATCTGTCTCAGTATGGGATGAGTCACTTGATGGAGGCATTTAAAGAGAGCACACAGCTAGCTAAAAGACAACTAAGTTCCCAATGGCTGAGGGTGTTTAAGATGACTTCCTGTGGATGACTTTCTGGCAAAGAACGGCCATGTACCCAGATCAGCAAGTGCCTACATGGAGTTCGACATGAACCAAGGAACAACAAAAGGTGAAGGAGGATGGGAGAAAGGCACTGGGAGTAAGAATCCCAGCAAGATAAGAAGGAGCTGGAATTTACTGAGTTGTTAAATTGAGGACTGTTGGAAAACTTTGAAGGTCAGGTTCTCACACCTGTGCTTAACCAATTATATGTTAGTTGTTAAGGGCCACACAGATATGTATCCAATCACAATGTGCCAAGTTAGTGCAAACAACTTTAAGAAATAGTATATAAAGAGTTAGTTTTCTATAATAAATGGCTTTGTCTGATCACATTGATCTCCGACTGAGTCCATTCCGTGACAACTTCCCACTTTTCTAAGGTCTGCATTATCTCTGCATATGCATTTCTTGTCAATCATAAGAATTTTATCTCCTGTGATTGTAATTCTTTTTACAGTGCCCAGAAGCTGTTACAGGGGCCTTGGAAGATGTCCAAATATTTCTGTTCTTTATCCTTAATGTGGATACAGATTCTTTAGCCTGAGAGCTGATTTTCCTGGAATTTCCAGTGGGTATGCTCCATAGTATCAGATATCAGCATTTGTGCTGGTCCCAGCTGGAGATTTCTTCTTACATGGGGTAAGATGAAAAGAAATAAAGCCATGTGAAAGCTACATATCAGCTAGGTAAATGCTTGCCTCTGTACAGCTTGCAGACAAGCTTAAAACTGAATGAGTAACATTCAGCAGAGAATACTTTCTTACAATACAGAGGCCAGTTATGTCAAAAGGACATAAGTTATTTAATTTGCAGAAGACATCAAATTTGCTGACAATAATAGAAAAGTAAAGTAGGACAGAAAAAGAAAACTTTACATCTGACCACAACAACTTTAGAGATTAAGAAAGCATCATCTTACATAATACATCCTACTTTCCCTGTTACTTTCCTTTTCTTTAATATAAACTGTTTAACATATTGCAAAGGAATAAACTATCATCTAGGCTTGATGAGAAATTGCCCAAGCCACAGTTGAAAACTCCCCAGTATTATTCCAGATTTGTATTTAGAGCACCATTATTTTCTCAGAAGAAACTTTACCTGGAGACCACTTCAGTTGCAACACAGTACTTTGCTTCTGAGATTCAGTAAAGGGGAAATGAGAAATTCACACTATGTTCTTTATGACAAATAATGTTCTTTGCCCCAATTTGTTAAAAAAGGACAGAAGAAATGTCAGCTTTTTTGTGCCTGCTTTTTGTAGTAACAACTGATGCTTAGGAAAAGCTGTAAACTGATCAAGCCTCTGACAAAACATGGCAAACATCTGTTGTAAACAAAACTTCTGATAGAATTCTAGATACTGCAGTCTAGCAGGTTTCTGCCTTAACCCTCCAATACAGAAAAGTTTCTAAACAGTTGGACTACTGTGTAATTGAAGACTGGTGACTGTTTCCTAAAAAAGGAAAGACAAAGAGGAAACTTGGCTTCTTTATCCCATTCAATCAAGACAAAAGCGTCAGTTGCTTAAGAGAAAAAATAGTTCGGAGAAGGATGGAAGGCCTGAAAAGGTAATCGTTATTTCACAGCCAGGGCTGCATGGCTCTGGTTTGGAGAAGATCAAACTGCCAGGCTGAGATGCTCTACAGGAACCCAAGTGCTGCAGGAGGACAACCCACCTGAAATTCAGGTTCAGTTTCACACTGAACACAGTTTAAGTGCTGGTCTGCACATAAATTGTCACAATAATTATACTGCTTTTACTTTACTTCTCTTGCTATGCAAGTCCAATATGTAGATACTCCTACTCTTTTCATCTTAAAATAGTAAATCTTGAATCAGTATCATGCTATAATTATTGTCTTCAGCTGAAGAGGGACACCCATGCTTCCAAGAACATCTGCACATTGCAGATACAAGGAATACGAGTTACAGACTTTTTTTCTGGTAGTCAGTCCTGCCCAGTCGCTAGTATATCATAGAGAAACTTTTACAACACTTATTTTTCAAACATATTTTTAGCTGGGAAAAATAAAAAACTCTGTTAAATGAGCTTTTTCACACCACAGTCATCATTACATTTAATCATATAAATTGCTAACCGGAGTACTGATATTTGAAGTCCTTTTAACAATACAGAGCCAGCCAGCACTATCAAAGGAAACTGCTGAGTTTCATCTCGGCTCATATATCATCATATAAGTTATGACTGGAAATAGTTATTCCTACAGAAATGGTATAAGTCTTAAATAATCCAGCTCAGTTGCTGAATTCCAGGTACCATTTGTATGAGTTAACTGAAATGAAATACTTGTGTATTTGTAAAACCTAAACCAAATGACAGACAGCAAAATGTACCGTCACTGGTATATGGAGTGTCCGCAAATCCACAGTAAAGCTGGAATTTTCCTTCTTCAAAAATTTTGCCACAGTCTCCTAAAGCCCTGCATGTATGTAAATATCTTTCATTAGATGAGCTGTCTTAACTGGAAAAAACTAGATCATTTTCAGACACACAAACTAATGTGTGGTAACAGGTTGGCGGGGTAGGTAAAAGCAGCAGCTTTCAAAATTAAAAACAAATTGCAAATAATTCCTCAGAGTTTAGTTAGCTAAATACCCTGCAAAGAAGACCATCAGCATTTTTGATTCCTATATATTCAGTTTCAGAAAACGGCATTAAATGACCTCACTGTAAGTATATAGCTGAAATGCCAGAAACAGCGCTTCAAAATCATAGCATCCTAGAATCATAGAATGGTTTGGGTTTTAAGATCATCTAGTTCCAATCCCCCTGCCATGGGCAGGGACACCTCACACTAGGTCACCCAAGGCTCTGTCCAAACCTGGCCTTGACCACTGCCAGGGATGGGGCATTTACCCCTTCTTTGGGCAACCTGTTCCCATGCCTCACTACCCTCACAGTAAAGAACTTCCTTATATCTAACCTGAACTTCCCCTGTTTAAGTTTAAACCCATTACCCCTTGTCCTAATGCTAAAGTCTCTCACGAAGAGTCCCTCTCCAGCATGCAAGAACACAGATGATCATTAAAGGCCTGAAAGACCCAGTTCCTTGTGGGTTAATATTTCTCATGGAATGAGAACGACCTCTCAATACTGATCATTAAGCAAAATTTGCAAAACACCTTCCATTTGGGGATCATATATATTAATAACTCTACTGGGTACCAAAAATTCAGAACTCAGTCCCAGTGCAATGCTTTACCCTGTTGGGTAATGGTTGGAGAATGCAAAATAGTTGCTCTTCTTTAAGTCTCCCCTCCATTTTTTTTTCTGCACTCAGTGAATCATGAAGAGCCTTTTACTGCAGTAATATCTAATGACTAGAGGTAAGAAATTCAGTAGAAGCATCATCAAAGCACAAGAAAAGCCTGAAAAATAGCAGTGATTAGAAACTATTCCCAACATAATGGATGTTAATGTTGCATTACTCTGCTACATTTCTGGTTTTATTCAGCCTCTCAGTTCTAGCAGCCTAATTCTTATACAAAAAACATGTTCCTATATCTTCAACTAGTCATTCTGGGTGCTTCAGTTGCAGGCACTTCTCTATAATGTGGATCTTAGAGTTCTGATCATCAGACCTTGAAAATCAGAACTTTTAATAAGGCTATTTAAGATCTATTAAAACCAAACCAAGCCAAACCAAAACCAAAAACATTGCATTAAAATCTGTGAACCAAAAATTCAGTTTAAGAAGATTGATTTCTCTTCCAATCATTAGGGGAAAGGAGGGAAAGGCAGCTTGTGTCTCAGCTGGTTTATTCAGGCAACTTTTTTGAAAGACACTTGCATATCATGAAGAAAGTTGCTGAGCTGAGATGAAAACTGGTGTTGTAGTATGACTGTGTTTTAAATTATACAAAGCTTTCCAAGAGAGGCTGCATTAGCTTTCAGATTTCTGTGCTTCTGCTCAAACTAAAGAGTAATTTGGTTTGGACCAAAATAACTTCACGGCTCACACTGCAGCCTTTCTTCTCTCTGACTTTTATGTTGACAACTTGAAACTATATTCTTACTTATATTCAGAATCCTTTTACAAACCCACAAAAGCCCCATCAATGTTTGATTTAGATCACTGACATATGGTTTGAGAGGCACAGGTTTGCTGAGCTGCGTACTGTTGGAGACTGAAACAGTATTCTAGGGAAATCTCACCATATTCTTGCACTCTTTTCCAGCATGCTGCTTTCAGCCACTGGTGTTGGGTTAGACAGACCTTTGTGCTGATTCAGAATGGTCATTCTCAAACTCTTCTGTTCTTAGAGATACTTACTAAATACCAACATCTTTCTCTAATGCAACAGATAATTTATAATAATTTTTTTTTTTAAATCACTCATGAGATCTCTTGCTCTGATCTTCCAAAATGTCAGAAGATTCCAAATTTAAGATCCTAAATAAATGGCCAGACAGTAAAAAGGTATTCAGGACTGTTAGACCATCTCAAAACATTCCCATGAGAAAAAAAATGCTCTACAGGTATTGAATGGGAGTTGTAGGGAAATCAAGTCACTTGTTAAATTATCAAAAAGTTCCTCTGGAGAATGAGTCCTGTAGTATTCAAATCAGGACAGTGAATGCAATAAGAGACCTCAAATGTTTTCTCATTGTAAAGCAGCTCTGGAGGGCTCATCCAGAAATTAGACTTTTGTCAAGTAACAAGTATTGCTAGGAAAGGAAGATGCTTTGGCATCTTTATAGTGCTTGGAAACTGTTTCTGTGGCAGCAACTTTCTTGGCCGATTTACATACTAGCTTTCAGTTGCTTTGTAACAGGTCCTCCAGTAGTAAGAGCTGTTAGTAGAGGTATGTTGACTTATGCTATCTGAGGAGTAGATCCATTATAAAAATACAAAACTGCTTAATTCTGTAAGGGCAATTAGACCTGGAAGCTTATAGTATGTTCTGTGGAATATCTATTTTTGAGAACTGTAAAACTGAATCCTAAAAGGTATACTGTTCCTCAAAGCTGAAATGTTTATGTTCAGAAAATAGGTTTGAGTTTCTTTGGTATCTAATTTCAGAATGCTGCCACGAGACTGTTTCTATTGTTTTTATGGAGTAACCAACCTGATCATTGTTGACTTGCTGTCTGCAAGATACTAGAGCATGTTGGGATCACTGCAGTTGTCTGATGATAACCATTTCCGACTGCTGCACAAGGACATTTCTCTGTGAACTGCAAAATAAACAGGCCTGTTCTCTCACTTTGAAAGAAATCCAAGAAAGTAACTCTACCACAAGTCAATGAACTTGAAATCAAAAAGACTGAGTAGACTGTTAAGTATAGTCAGGAATATAAAAATAACAGTTTGTACTGATTGAATGGTTAGGATTTTTTGAACTTACCTCCACTTAAAGTTTTGAAGACACAAGTGCCTATATTTCTCATTACCTCTTCTCTTGACAATTAGTTACTATAAATAAACCCTGAAAAATGTAACATTTTCACCTCTCATGTCAAAGGCAGCAGCAACGCATTTTTTTAGTAAAATATTCTTTGTGTATTAAGGGCAAAGGCCTAACTTTTTGGCTGGGTAGAGATTTTTTAAGGGGAACAAGAGACGATGAGAATTTTACTCTTAGTAGATTACATTTTGTTACTAAAGCTGCAAAAGAGGATAAAAAGATGCAAAGAAAACATTTCTGTAAACAGAAATAGGGAAAAATGCCTCTAAATGTCCGTTCTTTGGGAAAATGCCTCTAAAGTCTGTTCTTTATTGGGGTGTTCTGCAGTTTTAAGTCCCATTACTGAAATTCTTCTTAGAAAAGAGTACACTGATTTTCTTACTAGGAACAGAAGTAGCTGAATCATCCACTCAGAAGTGAGATAAGGTCTGTCTAAATCTGATGTCCCTCATAATGGGAACCACTTGTTTGTTTATACAGGGAGAGGTCAGTCACTTTCTACTGGTGGCATTCTGAAGCTTCAGTTTGTACAAGGAGGAAACTGTATGGTGGTGTGCAAAATAGCTCAACTGCTTTGAGGAATGAGGCCCAGAAATTAAGTCTATATTCAAGGATGCATATTTTAATGTTATTTGGTGTTTCAAGCGCATTTGCAGCCATCTCAAAAAAGCAGAAAGAATGCAGTGTCCAGCTTTCCCAATCACATATATGAATTTCAGGATATTCTTCAGTGAAAAATTCTTACAGTAAGTAGAGAAGACAGTTGCCTATGTTTGTCTGCTGTGCCACAAAATTACTATTCAACTATGGGGGCAGCATCATCTGCAAGTCATGAACAGGATTGCCAGTTCCATATGGAGCAGGCAGAATTATAAAAGTAAAGTGAGAAATAATAGTTTGGCTTTCTACAGATCAGTGCCAGTGGTTTTTATCATTTGAGTTCACATACGTTTGCTTTTGAGATGTTTATTTATTCAGAAGGCTTTCTCTTTTGCTTTTTAAACTCTGAAAACAATCTTCAAACAGATGTCCACATTTTTATTAAAACAAAACCACGAGCTTCCGTTGACTTTTTATTGTAACCATACTGAACTATTCACCAACTCATTACTGAACAAACTAATCACCACAAAATTAAGCAGAATATAGTTGTTAAGGAAATTCATGACACTACCAGAGAATAAAAGCCCACCATGTTCACATTACACTCATGCCTAGAAATGTTAGGCAAATCAAAGCATTACATCAGCACAGAATAAAAAGTCTCTGCTCCAAAGAGCTTGTTATCAAAGTGTAGGGAGACAAGAAGTGGAGGCATACTGGCAGGAAAGTAGCAGGTAACAATACAATATAGGTCAGAGCTGACAATACGGCCAGCAGGCTCCATGTGCCTGCAGCCTAACTATTGTCAGTGTCTCCTATTGCCATTGCCACCAGCATGAGGAACTGCATAAAGACAAGCAAATCATGCATGTTGGAAACTATGTTCAGTAAATGATGGAAATGAGCATCACTGTCTGACAGGATGTGAGAGCAGGCAAGCCAATGCTGTCTGAAAGATGGTATGTAGGCAGGAGATAGATAATCCATGGAGGCCCTTGGAAGTGAAGACCAGCAATATATATCTGATTTAATAGAAAAGCGGGGTCAAAGAAGGGGATGCATAGCAATAACAGTCAAAGCAATGGGCTAGGAGAGGAACAGGATCAAGTTAAAAAGGGCTCAGACTGAGCTGGACACAGCCTCACTGGCACACTTGCACCCTGTCTGCAGCCCTGTGATAATTGCCTTGTGCATTCCATTAATTAAGGGGAGAGAAAAAGCATGTCATAGCAACAGAAACAGAAGTCAGTAAGGATCCAGAGGAGGCATTTAGCAAAGCAGACAGATATTAATAAAGGCCACACTGCAGAGTTAAACAAAGAAGAATCTGTTCATTTAGAGGCCTCGTGAATACTTGGGAAATCAAAGTCCAAGGTGACGACAGGCTGGATGGCAGCACTAGCAGAATAGTTTATAAAGAAATGGGCATATGGTTTTCCACTGCTGTATACTGAAAAGCTCTAATTATAAAACTGTCATAGATTCTCTTCTAGCTTAAGCATTAGGTCTGTTTGATTTTGGATTTTTTGTGCAAGGTTTCAACTTGCAGCAGGAGCAAATGCCTCATAACGTCTCTTTTCTCAATGATCACGACAGAATTTCCTGCAGAAATATTTAACGGTTGTAGTCTGAGCCGAATCCTGCCTCTGTTTCAGCCGTTGCTGGCCATTTTATCTTGGGCAGGACACTTGCATGGAAAACTTTTAGCGACTTGGCTAAAATATCCTCTGGTATTCTTAATTTGCACCTACTCTTCAGGCTGTTTTCAGAAACAATTCAAATACAAGATATTGAAAATTCAGTGATGTTAGTGAGTGGTCCCTCCTCATCCTGCTCAAATTCCTGAAAGTAATGGGCACAGGGCAGTCTAGAACAGCAAAGCACAGGGCACCCACAATAACTGAAAGCTGCTGAGACTTAAGCTGCAGTCAGTGCAGTTGGTTTGTTGTTGGTTTGGTTTTTTTTTCAGAATGTCTGATGGTATTTCTAGAAAGGACAGGATTTCTTTCACAGGGGTGTTGTAAAACAAGACAGTATGCACCAGGAGAAACAGTTGTATAACCATCGGGGCAGTATATATATATTCTCTGCGTATCGTTTGAAGACAATTGTTCTACTATCTAAGGACAAAGACGATAATTCTTAATACCAAGTGAGATCACACTTTGTTTACCTTCTGGTTATCATGAACTACTATTTCTCAAACCCCAGGGTTTTCATTTTGATTGCTCTGTGTGTGTACAAATTTCTTCTTATTATTCTTCTTCCCTTAGTCTTTTCATCAGACAGTCTCCTTTACTGTCCTCTATCTTACTTATCAAGATATTTCTGCAGCCCCTCCCTGTGACAGGCTCTAGTCATGGAGTTCTTTCTACTTCAGAATTAACTACTACATAAGCACATAAGATTAAGAAAAAACAAATAAAATAAAACAGTACCAATTGTTCTTCCTGTAAGCAGTACAAGCTCTCTATTAATGCTGACCCAAACCTTGCACTGCTGGCTGTCACTGACCACTGTGTGGACCGCTAGTGGCAGTCACTACTTGACTGGGGGAAAATGCTTGATAAATAGAATTTCTCTGCAAATATTTCTCTCCCCTTTTCTATCAATGCTCTTCTTTTTATCTGAGTCCTACCCTACCTCAGAAACACACTGCTCTGCTGGACCTCTGCATAAGCAAATATTTCATAATGCTTACTTCCAGCAAAGACAAGTCAACTTTGAGACCACCATGTGCTGACCCCACATTTCAGCCCACTGCAAACAAAGTTATCTGTTGCACGGACCTGATTTATTATGGGCAAGAGAGTAGTAACGGAAGTTTAAGTTTCGTATCTAATTATTGACAGAAGGATGGGGAGGTTGTTCTCCTTGCGATGATACAGCAACTTTTATGTCATCTTAAAAGTATGATTTGTCCCTGCCCTACGGTAGGCACTAGACTGCACCTGCCCAGCACAATCAGCTTTATTTCACATGTGTGAAAGGGGCTGGATATGTGAGAGCTCTTATTTGGGAACTGGAAGTAGGGAAGCTTCCAGGTGAAATTGTTTGAGAAATGTTTGGCTAACCAGAGTTCTCTTGAGAAGGGTGGGCTTTGCAAAGTGGTTAAACCTTAGCAGATAGTGAAGGATGAGTTCAAGAGCTCAGCCCACAGAACAAGGTAAGATTTTTCTGGAGGCACTGCAAATCCAACTTGGCTGATCTGGAGACCTCTCAGTGTGACTACTTTGTCTTCAGACTCTGTGCGGAAGGACAAAAGGACAGAGGTGGGTTGACCTTTTCAAGCTACCTGGCCTGGAAGACATAAACCACTAAAGTAAGCTGGAAATACTCCTGGGGAAACTAAGGCAGAACACCTGCTGGATTGGGTCTTGCCATAGAGTGGCAGTTTAATGCCATGTTACAGAGCTAAATTCATGCTGTTGAAGGGATCACTGATATAATCTTTTCATCTCAGTGGAAAAGACTTTCAATTTTTTTTTTTTTTTTTTTTTTGTTGTTGTTGTTGTTGTAAGTCTCAGAAAAAAAACTTGTGTTTGAATGGACTTTTCTAAACCATCCTTTCTGGTCTGGCTCTTCTGTATTTAGTCCAGCCCTGGGATTCTCACTCTCCTGCTGTGAGGCTAAACAGCTCCACAGTGCTACACCTTTGCTGGCTGCACCCTGCAGTCTGTGCTTTTGCTGTTCACTGCAGATCTTGGCTACCCCATAAAATCAGAACTACCTATAAGGTGGATTATTCACTTTTACAGCTGAGCAGAAACCATGTTGATTTGATTTACTGTTTTCTATTTTGTCTGTTGATTTTTGGGTAGTCCCAAGAGTGTGCTCCCAAAAAGTTAATACAGAACTTTGTGCTCAGTTTAACCATTTTATTTACAAAGGGTATCCTTGCCTCCATATCCCCTCACCAAGTTACTTCAGGCATGAATAACTAAATTTAATTTCTATGATTAATAGAGCATAAAGAAGATATATATTACACAACTGTCTCCCTGCTTTGTTATTTGGGGTGCCAAAATTGCAGTACACTCTCTGGGAACAACTAGGAAGTGGGAGAGATCCCACCTGACAGATCTTAGTTGTTAAAAGGCAAAAAGAATAGAGATGGTTGAAACTAGATTTCTGTATAAAATAAGCAATCAATTTTCACCTGCATATCTAAGCAGACAAGTTTGCTGCAGGTACCAGTACAAAAGTAGGTCTCTCAGGGAAATATGTTTTCAGATGTTACCACCACTGACAAGCAATACCACACCAGATATCCAGGGCTTACAACTTCTGTACAGGAGAGAATGTGTGAGGAAGGCTGCAATGGACTCAGATTTTATAATGTGGTATTGCACTTGAAAGACAGATACTGAAAACAGTTAGGCTCTCAAGTGAAAAATCAGTAATTCCTCCCTCTATCCCAAGACTTACAGGAAGATCTAGTGTGTCTAGAAGGCAAGCAGAGCATATTTTGAGGGCAGCTTTTTTATCCCCAAGATGTTTTACAGGGGTTATCACTATCATTCTCCCTGTCATAACGGGGAAAAGAGTCACACAACTTAGTAGTAAGGCTCAGAAACACCCAACTTCCTCCCCTTCTGCATTCCTCATTTGTGGTAACCCAAGGGTCAGAACTGTATCTGCACAGTATCTTGTTTGTTATCAAAGACAAGTGGGACTTTATCTTTCCTATGACTGAGTAGCCTATTCCACTTTCTTTATGCTGGCCTTGGAAACCTAGGTAATCTTTTGGAAAACTAAATCTAGATAATCTTTTGGAAAACTAAATCTAGGTAATCTTTTGGAAAACTAAAGGAAGCCCAGGTGTAAATATGTCTCAGGGACATTAATACTTGGCTGACCATACCCCTGGTCTTCTAACTCTCCAACAGCAGCCTGCTTATCTTCTAAGCAACAAATTACCTGTTCTTTCAGTCCATTCTGTATTCCTTCAGATCAGTTAAAACCTAATTCCATGCAGAGCTCCCAGATAAAGAAGAGGACACTGATGCCATTCACTCACTGTGAAAGAACTCCTAAACTCATTTGGACTTTAATTAAATTTTACCCATGTACTATCTTTCCCTTGTCTTGTTAGGCAATATTCTCAGTTTCATGGAATGGCTCTTTCTGCTACTTCTGCCTGCAGTTTATAAAAAGCTATGAACAGAAGTTAATTATCAGTATCAAGGGGTTGTATTTGGTCTCGCTGAAATGGAGTTAATTTTCCCCATAGCAGCACTCATAGTGCTGTGTTTTGTGCTGGTAGCTATAATGGTGTTGACAAGGCACCAGTGTTTTGGCTAGTCTCACAGCCTCAAGGCTGTCCCTCCAACATTCCCCCCTCACCAGTAGGCTAGGGGTTGGTAAGATCCCAGGAAAGAGAACAGCCATGACAGCTGACCCAAACTGACCAAAGAGATATTCCATACCATATAATGTCTGCTCAGCAGTAACAGCCAAGAGAAAGGAGGAAGTAGAGCATTTGTTATGATGTTTAGTGTAGCAATCACTATGTGTATTGAAGCCTTACTTCCTGGGAAATAGCTGGACATTGCCTGCTGATGGAAAGTAGAGAATAAATATTTTGTTTTCCTTTGCTTCCATGTTTTGCCTCTGCTTTTGTTTTATTAAATTGCCTGTATCTTGATCCACAAGTTTTTTCCATCTTATTTCCTCCCCTCCTTCCCCTGCTGAGGAGGGGACTCACAGAGTGGCTTGGTGGGCACCTGACATCCAGCCAGGGTCAACCCACCACAGAGGAGCAGGTGAAAGTCAGGAGTCTAAAACAGGGAAGGATGTTCTCACCATACTTCAATGTGACAGGATGTAAAGATGAATTCTGGGCACGTTTTCTTTTCTACACTTTTACTGGAGGGTAACTCAGACCTGGACCATAAGCCAGGTGGGCTTCTGGCATGTTTCACACACAACACTGGCAGAAATATTTGAAAACTTTAGGATGAGCTGGATAGCTTTAGTAACTACCTGGGGTTATGAACTGATACATTTCCTCCATTAAGTTTTCCAGGGATACAACAGAGCTAAGCTTTTGGTAGAGAATAAACAAGGGAGAGCCAAAGATCAAATCTCCCTCCAGATCTGTAAGTCTAGTGTTCTGATAACTTTCAGTGAAATAACCTTAAAGGAAAACCGTTATTGCGCAGCGAAAAGACTTTGAATCGTTCTGTCATGGGCAGGGACACTTCACACTAAACCATGTCACCCAAGGCTGTCCAACCTGGCCTTCAACACAGCCAGGAATGAAGCATTCACAACCTCCCTGGGCAACCCATTCCAGTGCCTCACCACCCTTACAGTAAAGAATTTCTTCCTTATATCCAGTCTAAACTTCCCCTGTTTAAGTTTTAACCCGTTACCCCTTGTCCTGTCACTACAGTCCCTGATGAAGAGTCCATCCCCAGCATCCTTGTAGGCCCCCTTCAGATACTGGAAGGCTGCTATGAGGTCTCCAAGCAGCCTTCTCTTCTCCAGGCTGAACAGCCCCAACTTTCTCAGCCTATCTTCATACGGGAGGTGCTCCAGTCCCCTGATCATCCTCGTGGCCCTCCTCTGGACTTGTTCCAACAGTTCCATGTCCTTTTTATGTTGAAGACAACAGAACTGCACACAATACTCCAAGTGAGGTCTCACGAGAGCAGAGTAGAGGGGCAGGATCACCTCCCTTGACCTGCTGGTCACACTCCTCTTGATGCAGCCCAGGATCCGGTTGGCTTTCTGGGCTGTGAGCGCACACTGAAGCCGACTCATGTTCATTTTCTCATCGACCAACACTCCCAAGTCCTTCTCTGCAGGGCTGCTCTGAATCTCTTCTCTGCCCAACCTGTAGCTGTGCCTGGGATTGCTCCTACCCAGGTGTAGGACCTTGCACTTGGCATGGTTAAACTTCATAAGGTTGGCATCAGCCCACCTCACAAGCGTGTTAAGGTCCCTCTGGATGGCATCCCTTCCCTCCAGCCTTATCAACCGAACCACACAGCTTGGTGTCATCAGCAAACTTGCTGTGGGCGCACTCAATCCCACTGTCCATGTCACTGACAAAGATGTTGAACAAGACCAGTCCCAACACCGATCCCTGAGGGACACCACTCGTTATTGGTCTCCAGCCGGACATCGAGCCATTGACCACAACTCTTTGCGTGCAGCCATCCAGCCAGTTCTTTATCCACCGTGTGGTCCACCCATCAAATTGATGTCTCTCCAATTTAGAGACAAGGATGTCGTGTGGGACAGTGTCGAACGCTTTGCACAAATCCAGGTAGATTACGTCAACTGCTTTACCCCTGTCCATCAGTTTCGTAGCCCCATCATAGAAGGCCACCAAATTGGTCAGGCAGGATTTCCCCTTAGTGAAGCCATGCTGGCTGTCACCAAGCACCTCCTTGTTTTTCATGTGCCTTAGCATGCCTTGCAGGAGAATCTGCTCCAAGATTTTGCCAGGCACAGAGGTGAGGCTGACTGGTCTGTAGTTCCCTGGGTCATCCATTTTCCCCTTCTTGAAAATGGGGGTTATATTTCCCTTTTTCCAGTCATCGGGAACTTCACCTGACTGCCATGATTTTTCAAATATGATGGACAGTGGCTTAGCAACTTCATTTGCCAGCTCCTTCAGGACCCGCAAATGCATTTCATCAGGTCCCATGGACTTGTGCACATTCAGGTTCTTTAAGATGGTCTCGAACCAGATCCTCTCCTACAGTGGGCCTAGGGTCTTCATTCTCACAGTCCCTACATCTGCCTCCCAGGACTTGGGTGGTGTGGTCAGAGCCTTTGCCAGTGAAGACCAAGGCAAAGAAGTCATTCAAAACCTCAGATTCTCCAAATGCAGGGTAGCCAGTTCTCCTGATAGATTCCGGAGGGTGCCCACATTGTCCCTAGTCTGTCTTTTATTTGCAATGTAATACCTGCATATAAATGAAATACTGCATATAAACCAAAAGCAAATCTGTGAGAAAAGTTCTGTGAATGATTTGTTGTTTTATGTCTTTGTCTGAATTCCCAAACCCTAGGTACAGAGAATGAGACATCTCATACTTCACACCTTCTGCTGTTGTCGGACATGACTTCCTTCCATGGAAGCTGATGCATTGCACAGAAAATAGGTCAGCTAATCGCCTCTAGCAACTGGCTATAACAGAGGATCAGGCAACTGTAATCATATGAGAACATTTCCATTGGACATGAATCTTAGTGTTAGGGTCCAATTTTTAGAAATAATTTCACCTCTAGCTTGCAAATGCTTGCCATTCACAAAAACAGGCCCCGGAGGCTAAGGACGGATATCAAATCCAATCTTTGGACTAGCATCCACTTCTCACTGGGAAAACTTTCTTTCTCTCCTTTATACTGCGTATTCTTTTATAATATACTCTTGAGAACTGCTGTACTAATCTAATTATTCTATCTGGAAATTACGACACCACCAAATCTAATGAATCAAGAAGATACATAGCTTCTATAATGTCTGACTTACTTTAAAAAATACTACATTTATCCCATGATCTGGTTACTCTGCCAGACATATTATGCGCTCCCCCAACAATACCAAAAATTGAATGCTTCCAGGCTAATTGGAAAGGAAATATTTTCAGTGCACTGAGTTGTTATTAAGATGAGAGGAAATAAGAAGGAAGAAAAATGTAATCTGTGACCAAGGGAAAAGAAAAACTTAATGTACAAGCTGTATGTAAAGAGAATGTGTGTTGGCATTGCGCAAAACTAAGACATAAAGCATAAAACTAAGTGGATTTGAGCAAAGAAATTTAGAATGCCAAGTCAGAGAACACCTCTGACCTAGTATTTATGCCTGTCTTTGAAGATTATATGTCTCAAACTTTGTATCTTATCAGTTTGATAAGAGCACGATGTAACTGTATGGAACTTTTCTGAACATGAAGTTCGCACAAATCTCCCATTGCTTCTTCTCTTTGCACTTCATAATGAAAATATATTTTCTGCTCTATTCCCTTGATAAGCTTAATTTGAAGAAAGTACATGTTTTTGACAGTTTCACGTTATGGCTTTCTGTAATGACTCCTGCCTTTTTAGTAGTAAAATGCAAAATTACCTCCCAAAAGTCTCCTGTCAAAATGTCCAACACCATTGTTTGCTGCTTCACATCTACAGCATGCTGCATGCAAACACTGTGTATCCAGGAATACAGGGATGGATTTGGAGTTCACATCAGTGTCTTCTGAAGTTCATACCATTAATGTCATATCCACTATTGCCCTGATATTCAAGTGTCTGATGTCACTCATAGAGAAAAGGGGAAGAGCACACCCTAGAAAATGACTACAGAATTTCAGACACTGACAATGTTGAAAATTGTCAGGTGATTAGGCACCTCTGGGATCAGTTCTGCCACAGATAGTTGAAATCTGGCTTGGTCGTGTCTACCTAACACTGAAGGGTAGAGATACTGGATGAAATCGCTCTGCTTTTCACAGCAAGTCTCCTAATAATTATTTTTAAGATCTCACAGTTTGAGTGCCTGTAGAGTCTAAGAAGTGTCTCCTCCGGCTAATGGTCAGTGGCCGGGTGACACAAAGTAAATGCTACATGCCTTGAATGACTATCAAGGAAAGGTAATTGCAGCACTGTAGATGAGTGCCTTTGATACAGAGGCACAGCACCTGTTCATGCAAAGAAATGCAATCCGTTTTCCTCCAGTTTAAGGTCAGATAGTGCAAGTGCTAATTTAAGGAAAAGGACGTGAGAATGGGAATCCATGCAGAGGTGGAGGAATACAGATCCTACTGGTACTATAACAACCTTCTCACAAGGGCCTCCAGGAACAGTTCACACCATCTGTTTTTATTATCAACTGCAACGAAGCTAATAGCTTTCATTTGGGTCATTTTGACAGTGGGTGGAAGGCCTAAACTCTGTGATATTCAGGCTGCAGTATCTGCTGGAACAGCTTTTTCACACTCTGTGCTAAATTCTCCATTGCAATTAAACTTCACTTTACCACAGTAACGGACCTTCAACTGCAAATACAGCAATTTGCATCTCTGCATAGTGCAGTGCAAAGGAAGATTTGTGTGAGGAATAATCTGTTCATGTACACACTAACTAAACACAACTGTAAAAGAAAGCAGATGACTCTTGAAAGAAGTGGTTATTTGCTGTTCTCTGCCTAAAGTATTTGCCTGGGGTTTTGTGTTTTTATTTATTTTTTTTTTTTAACTGAAAAGCCAAAAAAGATGATGTTAGTGGGTTTTATCCCTATTTTTTGTTTATTTTTAGAAGTGGACCAACTGTGACCTAAATTCTACAAGACAGAAGTCCACATAAGCACATTGTTATATATCAGAATCTGAGTTCAGCCAATTTCAACAGAACTGTACACATACATCTTCTTTAAAAGCAGACTACAAAAAACTAATTTACCAATACAGTGAAAATGAACAGTAAAGTCTAATATTTACAACAGACAATGAAGTCAATCTTTTAACTTTTTTGTCTTCAGATGTGGATAATATGGATATAGTATTATAATTCAGACACATAACTGTCAAAAGCAAAAAAGAAAACAGCACTTTTAAGTCAGCATTAGTTTTATATACTTTCATTAAAGTGCAGCTGGAATCTGCATGGAACAATCTTCAAACTGGGCATGTGCAGACTCTGCTATCTCCTGTATTTAAATGGAAGCTGCTGCTGCTGCGCTTTGCTAAGACGGAGTGAAACGATCCGAAGCTCTAGTGAGAAACTCTGCACTGGACCTCACGTTATTCCAGAGAATCTAACAACCTGCTTTACATACACATAAAAAGGTAAATTGGCTGACTAAATTCAGAGGAGAGCTTTTCTTTCTTTCCTTTTCTTAGATTTTGTTCATGTGAATAGTCAGCCCATTCAAAGGGAGATCTCTTGTCTCTCTGAGGACCGCAACTGCACCAAAATTGTGGAGTCCTTCAACACCTGGAATGACTTGGAAGCCAATGCCTACACACTGATGGACCTGCCGCTTAGAGCCCCAACAGTAAGTGTTTTCTGTCACTAAAAGCTGTAGAAGTAGTTCTGCTGGCAAAGCTGGCATTTGTAGAACTGTAAATGGACATTTAAGGTGCATGTACACATTTGTTGCTGTAATGTAATAATGAACAGCATAATGAAAACTTTAAAATCTTCTTTTCATTCCTTTATTTATTTACCACAAAAAGGACCGTAGAAGTAGTGTTTTTCAGCAGAGTTACATGGGCAGAAGATAGGGAGGAAGAGTTAATGGCAAAGCACACCAAATATGTTGCAAACTGTCAAAACAACAGGTTCTTGGGTATTAAACAGCTGTTTGGTAGTTAAACACAATGCTCTCTTGTGTTACTATTCAAGATGGAAATCCCCCTAATTTCTGTAACAGTCTGTAAATGCAGTGGAGTGTAAATGTTAAAGAGTCATTATTTGCAGTTGCCCAAGTGATCTGTTCAGAAGGCTTTCAGGTAAGTTCTATCAAAGCTCTTTCTCAGCTGTGAAGTACTAAACAGAAAGAAAATTTCCTTAGAGGTGTGAAGGTGAGACTCTACTGTGATGACATTTCAGGATCAAATTCCTTTGGGCTGGCTAAAAATATTCTCCATTCCCACCCACAAGCCCAAACCAAAGAAGTCAGAAGTCCTCTTCCTGTTGTGTATCTCAGTCCACTATTAGAACTACAAAGTTTTGTTCACCTGCTTTTTTCACAGAAGTCTGTTTAAAAGTAAAGAATAAAATACTTTAAGCAAGCTAATTTTAAAAGTTTTCCAAATCTGAAATTCAACTTAAATTCTTGATGTGGTCACACCAGGTATTTTGGCATGGCCCACATAACACAGTAGACACTTTAAAATTGTGTTCAAGTTTCAACACAAACACTCCAGAAGGTTCTATGCATATAGGATGTTGGATTGGGTTTTTCAGTTTGATCCTAATTTATAATAAAGGATCAGTAAATATTTTAGTATTTGCATAGTGAAAATGCAGTCTGATTTTCTATTTTTTAATAAAAACTGGATTTGTGCAGTGTCTTACAGAAAGATAAACAGAGAAGTGTCCTGAGCCAAGGCACTTACAAACTAAATTAGATGGATAACATATAAAAGAGAATAGCAGAACACAGCAGACAGGGATAACAGGGACTGGAGCACATGGAAAAACGGAAAAGGATTCTGGGGACAGAGTGACTTACATCAGAAAATTAGAAACGGATTTTTTCCTTATTCTGCTGAAAATACATAATTAGCTGTCTGTTTCCTCTCTCTAGGCCAAGTGTGTGTATTTTCAAAGTTTTGCATTTTAATTTGACACAAAGATTGATTTAAGAGAATTTCAGGACTGAAAGCAATAAATGCTGCTTGTGGTTGAGATTAAATCTGGAAGATAGGATTCAAAATCTAAATCGCTCAACAGGAAAAACATCATCTATGGAAAGTCCTGCTGTCTACTGGAAAGAGGGCTTAGCAGTTGGCGTCACCCTGCTGAAACCATAATTGAGGTGGGATTACACTCCTCTTTGTGCTGCCTGTCATCACAGAACAAGTGCCTATAGAGGCAAGCTCAGAAATCAGGGCAAGGAACCGTAAAGAAAAATAAGTGTTACCAGTTGTTTGAAGTCCCTTCTAGGTAGGCAGTACCAACACTGCACCTAGAAACTCTAGGAAATTACAGTATTTCTATTCTGATGATTTTTCTAAACTGTGTGATTTGCTGTAATGTAAAAGGCCTAATGCTACCATTGGTTGTATAAGTCCTACTGTGTAAATAAGCCACTTTATTACCTGTATTTGTAGGAAAATTAAGAACAAAGAAACTTGATACATTGCCAGAATCAATGTGGGACTGTCAAAACTTGTTATGTTTTGGAACTGGGCTCTGTTCCATTGAAACTTTCAATCTGCAAGACCAATGCCTCCGGTTTGGAGCCAGATGAATTCATAAAAGCATGACATAGCAGTCCCTATGCCCCTTTCCTTGTGTTGTTTTACACCAAATTAGATATAATCCATCCAATGTCCAGGCAGAGGTAGCTGAAAAATGTCACTGTCCTAGTCTTTTCTATTCCTGGCTTTTAAGACAATGTCACACACACAAAAATAAAAATCGATTAATCAATCAGAACCAGCATTGAAATACGTTCAAATCCCCAAATGACCTTATGAGGATTTCTGCTTTCCCTGTAAGTATAAACTAAACCTTGCTTTATACTCTTGCCATTGGGAGAACGTGAGGAGTGGGCTATATCAAACATGGTTTTATGTTCAGTACAAGTATTTACATTCATGGCCTTGCTCCTACTACCATCAACACTGTTAGCTTTAATAGAACTTCAACAATCAACATTTCCAAGTAGACAGTTAGTTAAGTGATATGACCTTTTTCTTACTTTGAAAACAGGGGGTTTTTTTTCCGCAGTAATAGTTGAACTGCATTGTTTGTGTGTGGTCCTTTCAAAAATGGTATGTTCTCTGCTAGAAGTTATTCTAAGCTGGTTTGTTTTTTTTGGTTTGTGATGGTTTGTTGTGTTTTGTTTTTTTTTTGGTTTTTTTTTTTTTTTTTGCTTGTTTGGGGTTTTTTAGTAAATTACAAAATAACTATTTAAAGAGTCATCTCTTTATGAAAATGTGTATAATAAACAGACTCCCAAGACAGAATAGATGCAGATGTCAAATATTCCTGGGTTTTATCTCTGATCTAGAATTCCTTCTAACCTGGGCAAATCACTTAGGAATTACTGTTTTGTCCTGGACTGCAAAGGAATTCCTTTAGCCTTTTAACTCTCTTCAGACCAGTGTCTTGCAGGGTCTTAACAAACTTCATGGTGAAATGCAAGTTCTGCCCTACACTGATGTTCTCTGTATCTGATTAATTTTTACCCCTTTCTCTCTGTCCTGGGTTCAGTGCTTAAGTCACAACACTCTACTTGCACCAAGCCTGAGCAGAAATGAAAGTGCACTGTTCTCTTCCTGAAGAAGCAGGCTGCTCCTCAAATTGGCCCTCCAGAAAGAATTCTGCTTCCCTTGTAACCAGCTGGGGCAACAGGCCATAGATATAGAATGAGGCCCCATGTTGTGCTGCAGCCTCCACAGACAAGGCCAGAACAGAAAGGACTTAGACCTATTTATCTATCAAACACTTCCTTTTCTCCAAACTCCCCAAAAGCATCTTAAATTTGTAAGTCTCAGTCAAGTTTACTGAATGGCAACTGAAAACATGGTCAGTTCTGTTTTAGCTGTTTTTGTTGCAGGCAGTAGACAAGCATTTCCTTAGGGAGAACAGTGAACATTTTAAGAAAACAGATTGCATTAAACCTAGCTGTTTCCCTCTATTCTAGTGTTTTCACAAAGATATACTTAAACCTGCTGGAAGTAAATACACTAATGTAGGGCAACTTCGTAACTTCGTAACTTCTTGCCACTAACTGCATTGAGGCAAATGATGAGTAGGATTTAGAAAAGGATTACACCTATATCTGGAGAATAAAAATATCCTCCTCTAAGATTATCCTTTCAAATGCACAGTAAGCCTGTTTTAGGGTACAAATTAACTGCTAAGACTCTATACTGAAAATTAAATTCCCACATCACTGTTCACTATGCATGTTTTGAAGCTCTGTGAAACACCCAGTTGTGGCTAAAGTCAGGCTAGTGTTTTGTCAGGAATGGCGCTCTGAATCAGCGTGGCACTTCCCAAGTTCCTGATGACACCAAAATTATCCATCTGATTATGCAAAACTAGGGTGTAAATAAATAATAAATGATATTCCTATTGGAGATTAAGAACACAAATTCTTTTACAGTTCTAGTGAAAGGCCATTTTTCACATACTCAAACAGTATTATAAACCTTGCTTTTAAGGTTGACTAAAGGGCTGTCCTTGGCTATGATATGTTCTCCCACTGACTCTCAGTACTTACTGTAAGGAAATTTTGTTACATTACAGTTACTACCTTGATGTCCTCTACAGCTTCCATGACCATTTTGTGCTTGCTTGAGAAATGTGCAATGTTTATATTGACTCTCAGGAAGTTGGTGCTTCCCAATGAATTGCTTCCTACAGAATGCATACCGACCCAGCCACCCACAGCACAGCTGGTCTGTGGGTATACTGGCACCCAGTGGCCTAGAGCCTCAGGTGCAAGTATCTTCTTGACTCAGGAAAACTGTGGTCCATTTGTCCATTCACTGGAAAACGTCCAACCTCTTAGCTTCCAATTCAGTTTCTTTGTGCATTTGGTGATGTTTTGAACCACGTAACATTAAACAAACTGTGTTTTCATAGCACTTGGAAGAGGAATAATGAAGTGCTGGTTTTGCTTGGTTTTTTTCTTATCTTCCTTAGGAGGTGATTCTAGAAAGAATTTTGAATAGAAAAAAATGCAAGGCAACAATGCTGTGTATTATCAATGCAATTGGAATACTTGTTCAGAGTATTCTCAAAGGACAATTGCTACAGTGGAGATTGCAACAGTGGGGTTTTATTCTCCCCTGCCAACCAAATACTCATACCATGGGGTGAAAACAGAAGACAGAAGCTAAATAAGGTCCATCTGCTGGAGAAACTGAATAGAGAAAAGCTTTGAGTATTGTCTGATTCCTTGATTATCCTGCTGACCTGATTTCTTCAAGCACTATCTTCTTCTCTTTGTCCTTTATTTTGAAGTACAATTCCTGTAGAAGATCTGCAACTAAGAGTGATACAGGCATGTGTTTTCATTTTCTAGTAAGGAAGCAGTATGCATGCAACTTACTGATGAACTTGAAGAGGTCAGGTCTTATTTAATGCCTTGTCAGTCAATCAGTACCTTTCTTTGCCTTAAAGAAACTTTGAATCAGCTCTGTATTTCCAACAAAACAACTGAAATTACTTTTTTAAATAAATGACTTTTCCCTCTTAGAGAATAGTCAGAATTGGATCCTGTGGTAAAAATCCCAGGCCAACAGAAGTCCACACTAAAATGTGAATTTATTCCTCTTTCCCACAGACCTTTCTTTTCCCCCCATATATTTAGTATTACTTATGTTCTATCACAGCTCCACTATGTTATTCCTTTATTTTTTTCACACTTGACATTTTTGTTGATTCTGAACTTGTTTTATTCCTGAGCAAGTAATTTTAAAGTCTTCTACTGTCCCTTAAATAACCTTTTCTCTCTTGTGATTTCTCTGGGTATTTATATTTACCTTTTAAATTTTTCCTTGTTCTTAGTTTTCCATAAATTCAATTCAAATTAAAACCACTTTAATCTGTTCTTTGTAGCCAAAACAAGCTCCTTTAGTTGCTTCATTTCTGCTACCTTGATCCAGTTCTGATTAAATGGATAGCTACAGGAAAAAACATCAGAAATCTCCATTCCATTAATAATCATCATGAACTCTCTTTAGAACAGCAGTTAAAATATGTTTAAGCCACAAGCCTAAGGAAAAGAAAACCAAAAAAGTAAAACCAAAACAAACCAAGGAACACCCAATCTCATTTATTTGAAACACTTTTATCTCAGACTCTCCCTCTCCACTTGCTATTAGTGTGGGATTTTTTGGGTTATTTTACTGCCAGTGTGTTAAGCACAGCAATTTCTACCTAGGCAAGATGCCCACTGCTGTTGATGATGTGATGCCAACCTACAATTTGATACAGGAACCTGAATAACAAATGCCATGATACTGTTATTCAGTTAGTGTATCAACTTCAATCTTTTGCTCCAATTACAGTAACAGCCATATCCACATCTTCTTTCTCTAAGATCAGGATATTTGTCCAGCATTTTATTGCTGCTAATGCAGAAACCCAAGGAGTGCTTTCTAGTTGTTGAGGATTGCTGTGGGCAAATCTTCAGCATACAAGCAAAGACAATCTCTTCCAGAATTCCAAACAGTCCTGGGGTTCACCTCCTGCTATTGCCACCCTTGTTTTAAATATATGCTCCCGTAACTTCTGCCCAGTCTCACAGATGTATTCAGAAGTAATGTCTGCCTCTATTTTCTGAAAATAACCATTTCCTTTGATAACTGGGGTATTGTCAAAGGCATTTCTGGGTTGCATTCTGACTGCAAATACCAACTACTGCATAAACAACTGCAGCATAAAAGGGAGAACTTCATATCTACCCGTGTGCACTTTCCTCCTTTCCTACCAGCAACCTTCCTTTTCCTGGGAAGTAATGACTGCACATGACAGCTGTACCACCACCTGCCAGTATTTACAATTCAAAAGAATATATACAGCCTCATAGCACCATTTAAGCTTGATAAAGGCACAGACCTTGATACAGGCAATTCACTTGTCCTGGATCCTAGGCCACAGCCAAGTTGACAGTGTTCATAGTAGGGAGGCTACAAATGATTCAAAACATTTCCCATGCATTTCTCAATCCTTGTGTGATTCTTGTAGCTCAGTAGCTTAGGAATGCCATGGCTGCATCTTGCAGGCTTGAGCTATGAGCAGTGGCATTGGCATGCCATTCCATAGTGACTGACCCTTGACGAGGTAAGCCTGGCTATGAAGAACAGACAGGATCTGTCCATGCAGATGAGTGAGGACAGGACTTGATATTTGTCATGACTCCATTAGGTGGTTGGAGCTGATGCCAAGATACGTTGAGGACAGTGGCAGTTGCACAGAAGTGAGTGTTTAAGTCTCCCTGCCTGACCTTATGGCAAAAGGCAGCAGAACAGTGATGGTTTGGACAGCTGTTCTCTTCTCTTCAATGTCTATCAGGTCATCCTGCTTCCTGGATGCAGCCTTATTGTTTGCTTCATTACTAATCTGGGGTCACTCAGCTTAAAATGTGTTCATGGCTCCTGATATGTAACCAAAAAATGTTTTTAAATTATTGTTTAAAATGCTGTAGTCTTCAGACTTGGCTACCGAATTTTGCTGTGAGTTATTAGTTGATTAAGACACATGTGCTTTCATCAAGTGATTTGTCACATAATTCACAGACAGCAAAAAACCTTAATTCAGTGTAGAGCAAAAATAGAACTGGTATGGAAACCATGCATAAGGTATAAAGGATTTGTGGTTTAATTTTTCTGATCCTTAATTTAGTTTCCAAGGAACTCTTGCATGCTGCCAGGCTTTTGGTAACTGAGGCTTGAGGGCAGCTCACAAGTCAGCATTATTCAGCAGGAGAAATGAAATAGCCATGCTACTAAAGAAATAAATGCATATTCATCCACAGAAGATCATTTCTAGTTACAGAAGCCTAGCCAGTGATGTCAGAGGAAAACAGAAATTGTACTTCACAGGTACAGAAGCTCCCCTGAAATGAAAACTACAGAAAACTTACTTGTTTAGCACTGCATTACTTGATGTCAGATGCAATGAAAAGGGTCCCCTCCTGTCTTTTAGTTCTCTATATCCCTATCTTTCTACTGGGAGAAAACTGATTGCCTTTCTTCATCAAAATTCTAAACCAACAGTAAAAATATAAACAGCCCTTTGACTTTGCACTGCTGATGACATATTTGTCTCCTGAAGATGATCAACAGTAAATGTGATCTAAAAGCAATTAGCTTTTCTTTTTTTTTTTTTGCTTGCTGCTTTTTTGCATTCTTGACCATTTCTTCCTCTAGAGAAGCACACGCCAGTTTATTCAGTAAAGTCTGATATACCTGTGACCTCTTGCTTCCTCCACAGAAGATGACAGTGCCAGATGTGCCTGGTGCCTTTCCTACAGTGGATGTCCCAGACCATGCCCACTATACAATTGGAGTAGTTGTTCTTATTGTGGGAATCACAGGAACTCTGGGTAATTTCCTGGTCTTCTATGTTTTCTGCAGGTATCTGTCTTTCAGATTTTTTAAAAAAATACTCAGATTTATGAACATTAACAGTACCTTGACTGTGCTCTGCAAATGCAGCACAGTCAATGTACCATCAGACTACTATCCAGACATAGTAAAATGCACCAAGAGACATTGCTGTAGCAAAAAAAATGACAACCTGCCATTTCTCTGACTCCCACTAACCATAGCCACAGGAAAACTCTTAGTGAAACTGTAAAGAATCACCCAGATATGTCAAGCAATAGAAAAGCAGCCAAAGCAGAAACCACCCAGTGATTTTTTAATTCTATTGGCTGAATTATGTCTGCACTGGACTGATGGGATGTTTTGCACCTGTGTCTCCTGCATATCTTCTCTATTTTAGAAATGCTGCTTACTACTCAGTTTCTTTTCCCACTCTGTTCCTCACTGTCATATCTCTTGTTTTCACATTTTCTAACACTTGGCTTATTTCCTCTTAACTAAAGCCACATTCCAACTTTTATATTTGAAGGAAACTGGATCTCTGACAATGATGTGATACTTTCACCATTTCTGTTCTGCCATCCTGTTTCTGTTTTGTCACAATTGGGCAGAGCATTGGCATGATGTCCAGGCCAGTGAGCTTCTACTTCATCATTGATCTTTAGGAACAAATGTAATAAACTAAAATAACAGCAATTATATGATAATTTGGCTGTGTTAACTTGAATCACTGGAGTGTGGGTGAAGGTAGGCTGGGTGTCGAGCCTATATTTATGTGGTGCATTAAATGGCAGGTTTCAGTATGTGCATTCATAGTAGATACCAACACTTCAGTGTGAACGATACAGCCTTAAAAACAGAATAGGCATTGGCATGCAGACCACATACGTGAGGATGAAGTACTTGAGCTGCTTAGCTCTTTGGCTGGTCCCATACAGGAAATCCAGACATGGCAGTTGCAGTTCCACTAAAAGACATTTGTCTTAATTTGAAGACGTTATGAAGACAGAAAGGGATATTGACTGCAAAGTAATAAATACATCAGAAGTTTGGAGAACACATCAGATGCCTACAAAGCAGTCTCAAGTAATTGCAAACTGTAAGACAACCAGCTGCCTGAAATAGAAATATATTCAGTAACTTTGCAGACTACTGAATATATACGAGTGGCCCATAAGCATCTACTAATAATAACTCCTTGCTCCTAAATTGCAAATAGGTTACAGTAGCCCTATCAGTTGATTCTGGATCAGTGCAAAGAACTCATCATTTATGCTGGTATTTTTCAATTGTGTCTCAGATTGAAAATTAGAGAAAGGAGCTAAAATGTTACACAGAGACTGCAAACTGAGGAGCTCTCAGTTAAGCTTTTATGTGTACCCTTTAGAACACTATACTACAATACTGTGAACAGTATTCTGTGAACTGAATACAGGCCGGATACACTGAAGGATGGCTATTGATCTGTTTAAAGTCAGCGTCTGGGCAGTGAAATGAGTGTCACAGAAAAGAATGGATGTAAACCAAAATGCTTGGTGTGGTACATGTGAGTTTGCTTAATCCCTGTATTTGTCACTGCTGGTCTTATCAGTAGTGGAAAATGCACTCCCCTCCCCCTGCTTAAAATGACCTAGATCCAGAAATCCATAGAATACATCACTTGAATTTCCTGTTAATCATGGCCATGCAGTACACTGGGTCAGAATATTTAAGGAATAATATAGTTTATCCCCATCAGTGAGCTGTGAATCCTCTAATGTGCACAGGAGTATAAAGGTGTAAAACAGCCTTGCTTATGTTCTTTTGTGAAGGAAATGAGAAGCACTCTGCTCTAGCTTGCTGCATAGAGTGTGCCTTGGTGTTTGTGAAGCTGACAAAGCTCACAGGAAAGAGCAACAATGTAATTAACAGTGCAGCAGCATTTAGCATTTTTTCTTCTGCTCTCTTTAGGAGTAGGAGCCTTCAGACTCCAGCCAACATATTCATCATCAATCTAGCTATTAGTGACTTCCTGATGTCCATTACACAGTCTCCAGTTTTTTTCACCAACAGCCTCCACAGACACTGGATTTTTGGTGAGAAAGGTTTGTATATATTCTTTATGAGATTATCATTAAGTATGTTCTTATCATAGTGGCAGTTAAACTACTATTTCCCTATCCTCAGGTCCCCTTGCAATGTTGAGAAGATTTTTCAACATTGTTTCAGTGTTGACACAAATGTTTCTTTGAATATTTTTGTCTGTGTGCGATAAATATAGTCCCACCAGGGAGAGGAAAATTACATACATGAGGTAGATACAAAGGTGACATTGGCAACGTAAGGTGCAGGACTAGTCTTCTTGCCAGAATTCTTCCCCAGTTACATCGTAACTTAGCTCTGAAGTTATGAGCAATGCCATTCCATAACACACCAGCTTAAAAGCTTTTCTAAATAACCTGTTCTGGGACTTGCACTTGGCAAAGTGAGGCAAGAAAGCTTGGCAAAAGTGAGTTTTCACAACAGAAATATTAACAGAACATTTCCTGTGCAGAAAGATGTGGAATGAAGGTGCCTTAATTCTTGCTTCTTGAACAGGTATCAACAGACAGGAAGGTCAGAGAGGTAATGTTGCTATCTTGATCTCTGATGACCAAAAGCACAGTTTATTTAGTTCCACAAAGGTTTCAAGTATACATGTTAAAATGAAAACCCAAACCACTGCTTTTAATCACTAGGCTGTTTCAATAATTAAGATAATTCATTAATGTATTCATAGTCTGCATATTTACTTCATCAGAATCACTCATTAATATATTCATAGTCTGCATATTTACTTCAGGTATGCTGACCTTGAAAGGTAAAGGGTTCTATGATATCAAAGTAGCTATAACCCACTGTTAAAAAACCATCCGTTTCCACTGGAGCTGCAGTAGAACTGGAGTTAAACAAGCTACTAATAGACTGTTAAAATTATCCCACTAGAAATATCAGAAATCAGTGAGTGAAAACATGTTAAGTGTCACTGTCTCCAGCAACCCAAGCAAACAAAATCTTTGAAGTTTATCTCCACAAATGATATAATTGGCAAGATAGCAGCTTTGAGACAGTATTCCAACTGCAGGAAAGGTGAACTTCCATTGCTTTACAAATTCCAGAAGACATTCGTTCACAAGAAACACAGTCTTGAACTATTCCAGAAATTAATTGGCATGGTAGATTAATTTCACTGCTACTTCTGTCATCTTCATTGAAAGGCTGTGAGCTGTATGCCTTCTGCGGAGCTCTTTTTGGCATTACATCTATGATCACTTTGATGGTGATTGCCTTGGACAGATATTTTGTCATCACGAAACCTCTGGCTTCTGTTGGAGTGATGTCTAAGAAGAAGGCCCTAATAATCCTGGTAGGAGTCTGGCTGTACTCTTTGGCTTGGAGCCTCCCACCCTTCTTTGGATGGAGTAAGTTAAACGGAATGAAAGTTTTTTTTCCCTCATAGCATTGGATTAAAGACTGGTTACAGGTATAGAAGAGGGCTGAGTTAGTGCTTGCATATTAGGCTTGAATAAACAGATTTGAAGAAAACTGATAAAATATGTATTGAAACTAAAAATCTCTAATCAAAAGGGGGGAAAAGAAGTGTATTACAGCATATTATATGACAATGGCACTCTTCCTTAAGCTCATTCTTTACTGAATAAAGAACAGTAGATAGAATCAGTTCCAAAACTGGCCTTGGCAGGATGCAGCCACCTATTTTCCCATACCTATTTCCACTGAACCAAATCCAATGACATATAAGTGAAATAATTCACATAAAAGAGGAATACAATCTGAGTCTGTTTTGCAAGTACATCTTCAGTAAGTCTTGACTATATTCTAGATGGGCAGATTGCATTAGGTTTTGGTTCCATTCTCCACTCAGCCACTGGTATCTTCACTACAGCTTCCAATAAGGATGTCATTTAGTAACTAATTTGCTTTTGTAAATGTGAATCTTACGCCTGCAAATTGGAACACAAATGCAGCATCTTGATCCTTGCAACTTGTAACAAATAGAGTTTCTGTTATTCTTCCTCATTTTAATCCACCTCTCTACTATTATTTGTTTCCTATGAGTCATCCGTTTCAGTCAGTAAGTTCGAATGAACTCATCATTCAAACCTCTAGCCCATTATTGTGCTTCCTAATTCCAGAAGAGAATGTGTCAGCTCAGCTGAGATGAAAACACAGCAATGTTTGACCTTCCCAAAGGATACTGCAACCAACTCAGCTACTGAGTAGTATTTCAGCAGAATTTGGTTATTGTCTTCTTGTCATTCTGGTCACCCATAAACATGAAGTATGTTTAAGCAGACAAACTGCAGTACTGGGAGAAGCAGCCTTTAGTTGAATGAGTAGCTATTAGAATGACAAAATGACAACGTAGTCTTAGATTCTAGATTCTTAATTGGAGAAGGTAAAATAGTTGCTTGAAGGGTGTTGTTATCTTGTAATTAGATTCTAATAGCATGCACAGTACTCTCATACTTCAATTAGATGTATCTGAGCACATCTGGTGCAATACTTTTAACAGTTCAACAGAAAATATTACAGAAAACAGTGAAAATTAAAATACAAAGTTAAGAAGACTTCTGGTGACAACTTTTTTACTTAACAGTTTGACACGGTTCCTTTAAGGAGATTATATTTTATATCAGGCAGAATATTATGTATGTATGATGGTTTTTTCTTTGTACTGAACTATACCTCATGACAAAATTAGTTTGATCTGCACAACAGATCATTCTCCTTTGCACAGTAAATTTCCCTTGGCTGCACAAGCTTAAAAAAGTGGTAGCTGTAGCAATCAGTTTCTTTTCACTCCTTGAGAAGAGAGCAATTTGACAGGAAAGGGAGATATTTAAAAACAAGGCAGGTTCGATTGAAGATCCACTGAAGTATCTGCAGAGATGCTCTTTGACTATGTTGAGCTTTAAACAATATTCAGGAACTGAAATGCTGCTCCCTCTCCCTGCTGCCTCCCCCGGCAGGCCTGGTTGCTGCGCCATGGCCCTGGCTGGCTTGGCTGTTTCTGCCTCCTGCTGCTCTGCCTCTGTGGGAAGGCTGCCACCATGAGGGACTTCTGCAAGATCCTGGGGATGTCCTGCAGCACCTCCATCAAGGACATCAAGAAGGCCTACCAGAAACTGGTGCTGCAGCTCCATCCTGACAAGAACACTGACAACTCCTGGACACAAAAGTTCCAGGACCTGGGGGCTGCCTATAAGGTGCTGTCAGATGAGGAGAAGAGGAAGCAGTATAATGCATATCGTGAGGAGGACTGAAGGTAGGCACCAGAGCTCCCATGGAAACATCTTCTCACACTTCTCTGGGGACTTTTGATTCATGTTTGGAGGTAACCCTTGCCAACGAGACAGGAACATTCTCCAAGGAACAGACATCATTGTGGACCTGCAGCTACACTTGAAAAGGTATATTCAGAAAACTTTGTAGAAGTTGTCAGGAACAAGCCAGTGGCAAGACAGACACCTGGCAAATGGAGATTAAGTTGCCAGCAGGAGATGAGGACCACCCAGTTGGGTCCTGAATGTTTCCAGATGACTCATGAACTTCTTAGTGATGAATGTCCAAATGTCCAAATGTCCAAACATCAAGCCTGTGAACGAGGAGTGAACACTGAAAATAGAGATAGAGCCAGGCATGGGGTGTGGTCGGTAATATTCTTTCATTGGTGAAGGAGAACAAAAAACTCACTGGAGAGGAGAGAGGAGATAAATGAAGGACTCATTGCAGTGATGAAGTCTGCTTGTACACCTGGTTCATTTTCACCACGGGAAATACCCCAGGCACCACAAATACTACAGGCAGTCTTTGCTTTCCTGGTTGTTCCCTTAACTGCAAAATAAAGTTCACCCATGTGTTTATAATTCTTTAATTAAAAAAAAAAAATCAAAACAGAAGTGCCATGAGGATAATAAGGGGGCTGGAGCACCTCCCATACGAA
Source organism: Psittacula echo (assembly GCF_963264785.1). Lineage (NCBI taxonomy): Eukaryota > Metazoa > Chordata > Aves > Psittaciformes > Psittacidae > Psittacula > Psittacula echo. The sequence goes on from NC_137743.1 coordinate 52,367,996, forward strand.
GACAGGCTAGGAAAGTTGGGTCTGTTCACCCTGATCTCATAACAGCCTTCCAATATCTGACGGGGGCCTACAAGGATGCTGGAGAGGGACTCTTCATCAGGAACTGTAGCAATAGGACAAGGGGTAATGGGTTTAAACTTAAACGGGAGATTTAGGTTAGATATAAGGAAGAAGTTCTTTACTGTGAGGGTGGTGAGGCACCGGAACAGGTTGCCCAAGAAAGCTGTGAAGCTTCATCCCTGAAAGCGTTCAAGTCCTGGCTGGCCAGAGCCTTGGGCGACAAGGTTTAGTGCAAGGTGTCCCTGCCCATGGCAGGGGAGTTGGAACTAGATGATCTTAAGGTCCTTTCCAACTCAAACCATTCTATGATTCTATGAAACTTCTTTTCGTCAATTCTCCAGGATACAGAGGAGGACCATAAAAAAGCTAGGAGGATTGGCCAGGTTAATAAATGGTTAAAAGGGTGCTGTCGTAGTCAGGAGTTTGGGTGTCTTGAACATAGGACCCAAGTTAGTAGGCCAGGTCTACTGGGGGCTGGTGGAGCTGTTCTGATAAAGAAGGGGAAGAGTGGTTTTGGTAGAAGGATTACAGACTGGTCAAGATTGCTTTAAACTAGATGTGTTGGGGAGGGGGACATCATTCCATCCCAAGACACTCACTCAGTTGCCAGCACCAATAATAAATGCTCGGAGCAATGTAGAGATATTCCAGCCGCTCCAGCCAATAAGCCGGCTTCATTTGGAGCTCGGCTCAGATGCCTCTATACAAACGCCCGTAGCATGGGGAACAAACAAGAGGAATTAGAGATGTGTGCATGTCTACAGGGGTATAATAGGCATCACAGAAACATGGTGGGATGGCTCCTATGACTGGAGTGTTGGAATGGAAGGTTACAGGCTCTTTAGAAAAGACAGGCTCGGCGGGTGGGGAGGGGGACTTGCTATTTATGTCAGTGAGAAGAGCGTGCAGCAAGCTCACTGCCCTGGACTTCAAGAGAGCAGACTTTGGCCTCTTCAGGAACCTGCTCAGTAAGATTCCATGGGATATAGCCCTAGAGGGCAGGGGGGCCCAAGACTGTTTCTTTATATTCAAGGATCACCTGCTACAAGCTCAGGAGTGTTGCATCCCAACTAGAAGGAAGTGCAGCAGGAGGGACAGGAGACCTCCTTGGATGGATAAGGAGCTGCTCAGGAAAATTCAAAGGAAAAAAGAGGCTTATAGAAGGTGGAAGCAAGGACAGGCGGACTCAGAAGAATACAGGGATGTTGTCCGGGAAGCTAGGGACCAGGCTGGGAAAGTTAAGGCCCAGTTAGAATTAAACTTGGCTAGGGATGTTAAGGATAACAGGAAGGGATTCTATAGGTATGTAGTGAATAAGACAGACTAGGGACAATGTAGGCACCCTCCGGAATCTATCAGGAGAACTGGCTACCCTGCATTTGGAGAATCTGAGGTTTTGAATGACTTCTTTGCCTTGGTCTTCACTGGCAAAGGCTCTGACCACACCACCCAAGTCTTGGGAGGCAGACGGAGGGACTGTGAGAATGAAGACCCTAGGCCCACTGTAGGAGAGGATCTGGTTCGAGACCATCTTAAAGAACCTGAATGTGCACAAGTCCATGGGACCTGATGAAATGCATTTGCGGGTCCTGAAGGAGCTGGCAAATGAAGTTGCTAAGCCACTGGCCATCATATTTGAAAAATCATGGCAGTCAGGTGAAGTTCCTGATGACTGGAAAAAGGGAAATATAACCCCCATTTTCAAGAAGGGGAAAATGGATGACCCAGGGAATTACAGACCAGTCAGCCTCACCTCTGTGCCTGGCAAAATCTTGGAGCAGATTCTCCTGCAAGGCATGCTAAGGCACATGAAAAACAACAAGGTGCTTGGTGACAGCCAACATGGCTTCACTAAGGGGAAATCCTGCCTGACCAATTTGGTGGCCTTCTATGATGGGGCTACAAAACTGATGGACAGGGGCAGAGCAGTTGACGTAATCTACCTGGATTTGTGCAAAGCCTTCGACACTGTCCCACACGACATCCTTGTCTCTAAATTGGAGAGGCATCAACTTGATAGGCGGACCACTCGGTGGATAAAGAACTGGCTGGATGGCTGCACGCAAAGAGTTGAGCTCTATGTCCGGCTGGAGACCAATAACGAGTGGTGTCCCTCAGGGATCGGTGTTGGGACTGGTCTTGTTCAACATCTTTGTCGGTGACATGGACAGTGGGATTGAGTGCGCCCACAGCAAGTTTGCCGATGACACCAAGCTGTGTGGTTCAGTTGATACACTGGAGGGAAGGGATGCTATCCAGAGGGACCTCGACACACTTGTGAGGTGGGCTGATGCCAGCCTGATGAAGTTTAACCATGCCAAGTCCAAGGTCCTACACCTGGGTAGGAGCAATCCCAGGCACGGCTACAGGTTGGGCAGAGAAGAGATTCAGAGCAGCCCTGCAGAGAAGGACTTGGGGGTGCTGGTCGATGAGAAAATTAACATGAGCCGGCTTCAGTGTGCGCTCACAGCCCAGAAAGCCAACCGTATCCTGGGCTGCATCAAAAGGAGCATGATCAGCAGGTCAAGGGATGTGATCCTGCCCCTCTACTCTGCTCTTCAAGAGACCTTGGACCAAGAGACTTCTGCTCTCGTGAGACCTCACTTGGAGTATTGTGTGCAGTTCTGGTGTCCTCAACATAAAAAGGACATGGAACTGTTGGAACAAGTCCAGAGGAGGGCCATGAGGATGATCAGGGGACTGAAGCACCTCCTGTATGAAGATAGGCTGAGAAAGTTGGGGCTGTTCAGCCTGGAAAAGAGAAGGCTGTGTGGAGACCTCATAGCAGCCTTCCAGTAACTGAAGGGGGCCTATAAGGATGCTGGGGATGGACTATTCATCAGGGACTGTAGTGACAGGACAAGGGGTAACGGGTTAAAACTTAAACAGGGGAAGTTTAGACTGGATATAAGGAAGAAGTTCTTTACTGCAAGGGTGGTGAGGCACTGGAATGGGTTGCCCAGGGAAGTTGTGAATGCTCCATCCCTGGTGGTGTTCAAGGCCAGGTTGGATGAAGCCTTGAGTGGCATGGTTTAATGTGAGGTGTCCCTGCCCATGGCAGGGGGGTTGGAACCAGATGATCTTAAGGTCCTTTCCAACCCTAACTATTCTATGATTTTATGAAACAAAATTATTCAGCTTTCTGATATGAAGCCTTAGACTTCTAAACATAAATACAACAGGGCAACAGAGTAAAAGAAAATGAAGTACTTTGAACAAAGAATTGTGTATCCTTTAAAACTCTTTTCCCCTTTATAAGAATGGGACTAAATCCCATGCTATTCTGAGTTTCTTTCTCTTCTGCACACAGAGGAAGAATCACGTCATGGCTTATATATTTTCTTGTCTTTCTTTCTAGGTGCATATATTCCTGAGGGTCTGATGACTTCCTGTTCCTGGGACTACATGACTTTGACACCATCAGTCCGTGCATACACAATGCTGCTTTTCTGCTTTGTCTTTTTCATTCCTTTGATTGCTATCATATACAGCTATGTCTTTATATTTGAGGCTATCAAGAAGGCCAACAAGTAAGTAGCCAACAGCTTTAAGTTTTTATCCTTGCATTTCATTGCCTGCTTATTTTCTTGAAACAAAGACTAAGAAAAGAAAATAGGGAAGATTTTCACTTTTAATTTGTATGCATGACTGAAAACGGAAACCAAACAAGAATTCTGTCGTCAGCATGGTAAGAAGCATGATGCTTAGAAGGGCCATTCCTGAATTTAAGCCAGAGCTGTTCAGTATATTGGCTAATGCTGCAGGAAATGGTATGAGTAGCAGCAATAGAAATCTGAAGGATGAGAAAGGAGCACAGAGATTAACCTACCAAAAGAAATACTAGAAGAATATCAGACACCTAACAACAGTGTATCAACAACTATTTCACAAAAAATAGGTCAAATTAAACTACAAGTTTGACAAAGGGTGAAAAGAGGTAAACCATTTAATTAAAGGCCTTTGAAAGAAAAGCTGTTGTTGTAAAAATAAAGGTCAATGTCTGCCACTACATTTGTAATCTGTAGGTATCTGTCCTGTAGATATCAGCATATCTAGTCATACAGCTCAGAAGCACAAAGTGAGAGTAAGGTAGCAAAATTGGACCTATAGAAGCAAGGACTTCTCTAACGATATTTAACACAGAGTTGTTCAATGCTTGAATACCCAATTTATATGGAAAGTCTTCTGGTACGGGACTATTTTCTTTACTGAAGCACATATGAATCTGCCACTGATTAGTGCAATGAAAGTGCAGTTAAAGGACTGGTCATGTATATACATTAACACACATTAAAAGAGCATGATACTTAGCATAAACTAGCATAAGAGTACTTGTTGCCACCCTTTATGAAGCCATTTGCTCAATTCCCTACCTCCTTTTTTTGCTGTCATACGTTTATTTCCCCTAGGTCTATTCAAGCTTTTGGATGCAAACATGGAAATAAAGAGTTCCAGAAACAGTATCAGAGGATAAAAAATGAGTGGAAGATGGCCAAAATTGCACTGATTGTCATCTTGCTTTTTGTCATTTCCTGGTCACCATACTCTGTTGTTGCTCTGGTAGCTTTTGCTGGGTAATTACGAACGTATCAACAAAGGAATATTCAGTGAAAGCAAAAGGTGTAAAACTGTAGAAAACAGATGAAAGTCAAAGCTACTTGTCAATTTTAATGCCTGAAGTGCAGCCAAAATATTCACATATTTAGGAGTGACATTTAACAAATGAGGCACACGCTAACTCTGGTTTTTTCCTTAGTTTGACTTAGAAAGTTATGAAAAAAAGAGAAAAAGAAAATAGGAAGATTGTTACTGGCAACATAACATTACTGCGCTGATGATTCCTGAATGCAGATTCTCTGCACTAGGATATTTGAAACATCTGAAATTTATTTAGCACCAAAATGCTAAATAAGGGGCCCCAAAAAATCCACCCAGGAACTGATTCTCTTTTTTTCTCCACTTCTTTCACTTACAAAAGTCTACTCATTTTATTCTGTTACATCAAAGAGCTGAAATTGCTTACATGATAAGCAAGTTCAAAATTAGTATATACTTGCATTGGGGAGCTTTTTCATGTTGGATATAAAAGATCATAAATATAAACAACCTAAGCATGTTTTCATCTATTTAGTTGTCAGCATTCTATGCAGTAATTTCAACAAAAGCATGATACTATTAATACTGTATCTGTACATAGCCTGATACCAGACTATAATTGATACAATCCATTGTAATAACAGACTGGGAGTCCACATGCCTTGGCTCTACGCAAGTATTTCTCCCATGTTAACCTGTGAATTTTCCTGTGTTTCAGTTTGGTCTTTGTAAAATGTTGTGACTATCTGCTTTAGAAAGTCTTGCCAGCTGTAAATCCTCAAGTGGAAGACTCCTATGATAGTACAAAGCACTTCTATCTGTATTTCTCAAGTCAGAAATAAAAAGTAGGTTTTCCTAAAATTGACACACAGGATAAATTTACGTATGACAGAGCATTCTGGCATGCAGGGTTGATTTTTGTTACACACCTGAGGAAGAGGCCATTGCAGGGCCTCTTTTCACACATAGTTTAGGAAGGCAGCTTCCTAAACATAAGATTTCTAAAATCTTATACCTAAGAAAAAATGGTAAGAGGATTCTCCCCCTTTGTGTCTACAGGGGCAATTCCAAGCAGCAGCAAACATTTTCTCTGTGAGGGTAAACACATTCCTCACTCAGAAACACAAACCCTTAGGATGTGCCCCAGCATCCCATTCCCTATCACAGGGGGACTTAGGTACTCAGTACCCACCACTGGTCACATGTGACCAGACAGACAGAGAGAAAGAGCAAGAAGACAAAGAAATGAAGCACAGCTACACTGCAGCACTACTTGCTCTAAGCTACTGCCTCCCACCAAAAAATAATTAAAAAATTAGAAGATGCTTTAAGCTTTACATTTTAGCTATGTAGTAATGTCACACTGTCCTGTATGATTCAGCATTTACCTTGGGATGATCAAGTGCCTGCTGAACTTGACTTCTAGCCCATATCTCACACTGACAAAACATGAACAAATGGACAATTTTGTAACTCTACAGTATGCGACAAATGAGCATTTGCAAATTTTGCTCATGAAGACATCTGATGAGCAACACAGCTTTATTCAGCTTTTTATTTTTTTTTATTTTTTTTTTTTTTTTCATTTCTGAACTATGCCTTTTAGGCAATGCTTCTGGGATTTTTTCAGAGATTAACAGACCAAGGCTGCAGGTCTTCTGTGGACATTTATTACAATGAACTCAGATAAAATCACTGCGTACCACAGATAGAAAGCAGACATGGAGTCTGTGGCTGTAGTCTTCGACTAAAGGCAACTCAACAGAGTAACAACATACTCAAAATTAAGGAAGCACTTTAATTTCTTTAGAAAATATTCTGGTTCACTAATATTGCTGGTCTATAGGTTGTATTTCTGGGAATCGTTAGCTTAACCAAAAGCCTTTGTCACTATTTCTCAGCCTTTGTCACTATGACCTCTCCATTAGTCTTACCAAAGCAGCATCTCTCTCATCTCAGAGTCAAAAACTGCTTTCTAGCAAGGCCATGCTGTTGTTTGTTCTCCAGAATCTCTGAAGAATTATACCTCTAACCAATGCTTTAAACGTATGATTAGGAGAAATCATGTTAAAAATTGTATATGGAGAACATGCTTATCAGAAAAAAGCCTTAAATTAGAGGTGAAATGACATCTCAACATTCAGGCAGCTGACAAAATGATTCCTGTATCACCATTAGCAAGCCATTTCCATTATCTGCACATCACAGAGCATAAATATTTGCATAGCATGATGAAAAATTTCTTCAGAAGGAAAATGAGCTGCCACCTACTTATGCAATTCTGTTGTTTGTTTGCAGCATGTATATGAAAGACCTTCTCCTGAGAGAGGATTGAGAGGAAAACTTGTTTTCTCCAATCATATAGTAATGTAAGGCTAATGGAAAGATGGAGCTTAGACTGTGTTCCCAGGAAAGAGGAGCAGTGATACAGAAAGGATATTATCCTTGGGAGGAAAGACTGACTTACTGGGCCACTTCGCTTAGAACTCTTTCTACCAGTGCAGGAAGAGATATTCATAGCCTCCAAGCAGGTCTATGGAAAATTTGCCTGCTGGAAACTGCCTATGAAATGTTTTTGTTATTGTGGTCTGAGTTGTTCTATTGAATTTCTCCTGACCAAAACCTTAAGGGCTACTTCAAGCTACCTTCAAAAATTAACTGGCTGATAGCAGCATGGCATCATAATTCTTTTATCCTTTAGAGTCATATCACCTGTACATATGCATGGTCACAATAACATGAATGTGACATATGACACCTGAAAATATTTCCCCTTAACTGTTCAGTTCAGAAAAATACTTCCTCTTCATTTTTCAATTCAGATCAGAAAAAAAACAAAGTTTTAATAGAAAAATAGATTTTCAGTTATCTTTCCCTATAATGCTTCATTCTGAACACCTATCTAGTAACCACAAATTTATCTGTGGTCAAGTATATCTGCTGAGTTTGGAACAGAGATACCCTGATCAACACATGTTCAGATTGAAGGCTGACTTTTTCACTAGGAAATGTTGGCTTTGTCAGCATGGGAATTACCACCATCCTGAGTCACAGTAGTGAAGTATTGCAAGAGAAGTCCTAAGAAAATAGTGTCTCTCAGAAATGTAATTAGAAACGTTTCTTAGAAATGTAATGCTGTTAAACATTACAGACAAAGGATGTAAAATTTGTTCTCTCACTGGGTATGGAAATCCCCCTTTTATTCTCTCTGGGACACTAATAAAGCATTGTCTTGTCAGTGTGTAACTGCATAGACTACACAGAACTCAGTACTAAATATATAATGCATTTGCATTACTCTAGGTATTCTCACGTCCTAACACCTTTCACAAACTCCATACCAGCTGTGATTGCCAAAGCTTCTGTCATCCATAACCCCATCATTTATGCCATCATTCACCCCAAATACAGGTAAGTTCACTCTTACAAGTTAATTTTAATATAGCAAAGAAAATCAGACAATAACTGTCACTTTTAGGACTAGAATCTGAACTCTCCTTCACCTGCTCATTTTACCTCTGCAAGACAGCCTCACCCTCCATTAGAAAACTTCTTAATGCCATATTTTCAGTAGAATTTGTACTTGGAGCAAGTTACCATGCAGATAGGAGTTAGAGACGTTTATGGATACTGATCTGTACTTACAGATTACATGATAAAATATAGAGACCTTCCCACCTCAAAGGAGAGCACCATCATTTTTTAAATTATCTTCATGAGAAATACAGACATTTATCACTGTTGCAAATAGCAGTTTGTTAACCGGGCCAGTGAGAGATGCAATTTGAAGTCAAAACACCTCTTCCCTACTCTGTACATCCCCCCAGCTTTCTTCAAGCTTTCATTTTTCAGATAGTATTTCTTCTGAGCTGTAACATCTAGGATCATTACAACATCAAGTTCAGATGCAGGCTGTGAGATCTGCTGGATGGCAGCAAAGCAATATATACGCTTTACAAAGACCTACTGGGGAACTGAATAGAGAAGAGGTGGGCATGAACATCTAACTGGGTAATGTTGGGAGTAAGAAGAAAGCTAGGCAAAAGAGTGCCCTTATGCTGCATATGAGGAAAGAAATATTGTAATATAACTGCACATTTTGTAGAACTTTACAGATAGCTGGCAAACAGATGTGTAAGAGGAAGCTAGAAGAGCTGCTTAGGGGAAGATTAAAATAATTCATTACGTGGTACTTCTGCAGGGTTCAGTTTAAAGGAACAGAAATTTATTTTTGCCCTGATTAAGCTGAAAGCAGACGAAACATCATTTTAATAGCTCCCTTCAGTCCAAAGAGTTATACTTTAATGCTCTTATCCCTGCCAAGCAAAAAATTTTAGTTCTGCAGAACACCGTGAATAAGTGATCTCGCAGCATGATTGTAAATGAGATACTGGATATCTGGAAAACTTTTTGTATGCGGCAATTTTCCAGGCTACGCAGCATTAGTTTATCTCTCTGAATAAATGAATTGTTTATGATGAATGAAGTTTGTGCTAACAGAAAAAAAATTGACTGGTTCTACCTCTCATCCATTAGAACAGCCATTGCAACATATGTTCCTTGTCTTGGATCCCTGCTGAGAGTTCCTCCTAAAGACTCACAGTCTTTCAGCAGTTATCCCTCCTCCAGACGAGCGACCGTAACCAGCCAGTCTTCTGAGATAAGCGGGCCGCAGAAAGGAAAAAGGCGACTGTCTTCTTTCTCTGACAGTGAATCAGTAAGGGAGACGCTTCCCATACACCCATTTTTAATTGCAAAGTAATTAATTTTCACACAGAGTCCTTCAAATTGGTACATTCTTTAGATTAAATGCATTATGGTGCTTACTACAAGAGTTCCAGAGAAAGTAGAGAGACAAAGTGAAATACAAGACAGAAGGCTGAAGTATAAAAGCAGAATGTAAATCTTTGTACTCTTGATGGTCGGTGACACTGAAGGAAGAGTGGAAAGGTGGAACAACAGGAATTTTAGAAAGTAAGAGATGCTTCGAGTCAAAGCACCCTTGAAAATCTGTTCATGCTTTGAGGATGTACTTGCGTGATCATAGATTTGCAGTCTGGACACAAACAAAAAAGAAACTGCTAGTCACTAAATAGTTCTCTAGTGAAAGCAAGGTTATAAAGAAACAGTAACGTTTTCTGAAAGTGAAGTGGGATATATTTGGAAACATATTAATCATTAGATTTGGACAAACCAGTAAATCCATTACAGAATCATTCTCATCACCTCAACAGCTTGCTGCTGCCGGTCTAAATGAAATCCCGTGTTTTGCACGGCAGCAGGAAACAGAAAATATTCAGCATCTTAAGTTCTCTCTTGCAATCCAAAGTTACCTTACTAAGTAACTAAGCACTTTAGTTACTTAGTTACTCTTTACACTCTTAGTTACTTTACACTCTTCAGTTACTCATTGCAATTCTTCTAAATGACATTTCCAAGTATATGAAAAGCCATAATTTTCTTGGTGATTCTTTTTCACAGTCAAGGTAATATGTGTATCTAATCCAGCCAAGCACTGAATTCTGTCAGTTGATTTTAACACTGACACTTCGATTTCTTCAGTCTAATCAAAATTAAATTCTACTGGCTAGTAGCCGCCACTCACATGATACTAGCCACTGGCTAATAAAAAAAAGAACATTTCTATATTGAATCTTTTAGATTGTAAATCCTGATTCTCAAAAAACCTAACAAACTCCTTCAGTAACATTGTGTGGTTTTGTACTACTATCATTACTGGGGAAGGGGAAAACATACAAGCAATTCAACAATTCTTTTTTGCTTAGGAAAGCAGCTCTTAATACTCAAGGTAAAACAGCAGAGAACAAAAAGTACAAAACTGGGTACAAAGTAGTTACCCAAAAGTAAAAAATTGTAAGCAATTGGTATGCTTCAGTCTGCAATTTTCTGTAAACATTGAGTAAGTCTAGATCTTGTTCAGAACAGTGATAGAGTCAAGATTTTCTGAAAAGAATGTGTTTCCCTTAGCTATTTGATTTGACCATAGAACAATGATTTATTAGTAAGTATATCAGTTTAGCTGAAGTATAGAACAGAAACAAGGGCTCAAGTTTAAACCAAACAAAATTGCTTTGATGCTCGCGGCTAATTTATTTTGGATTTTGTTTGGTACCATCTGTGGCTCAGTTAAGATCTAAGCTTTCTAGATATACACCCACAATTCAAAAAGGCAGTACATATGCTGCCATGTATTTTATGTCAAGGCTGGTCATCAAACTGTAAGACAATAAATTAGCTTTATGTTTGCCAGGTTTTTTTTTTTTTTTTTTTTTGGTTGGTTGTTTTTTTTTTTTTTTTACTCCTGTGGATGCAAAGACATTCTGCACCTTGGAAAATTCTAAGGAAAGAATTTCCAGTAAGCTCTTTGCAATGAAATATACCCAACTCCAGAACAGATGCTCAGAAAATAAAGTTACTTCCACTTTGAAATTCAATCGAATCAGACTGTATGTGCTACTACACTCTATGCATGGAATGGGAAGCAGGGTATACATTTTTTTAAATTTTGCAATCCAAAAAATAGCTGAGCCTAACCTCATGTGCTTCCGCAGGAAAAGAAATATTTAGATTGTCCTCCTGGTTATTTTGCTAAGCTCTTCTAAAAAATCCTTCTCTTTAAGTTTGGAAAATCAGAGCTTGTTCATGAAACAAAACGTTTTTGACTGATTCTGCAATCCCTGGTGATTTCCTTCCATTTATTTCTGCTTCCACCCAAGCTACTTTGGAAACTTTGGCCCTAATTCCTCCTTTGGCCCTGTGCTTTCTATTTGGGTACTACTATGGAAACACCGTCTCTTCAGAGCTACAATGTGCATCAGAGAAGTTTCAACAATAGACTATAATAAAATATTAATTTGTTTGAAAATCTGCAGTGCATCCTCCGGAGGAAAAAAAAAAAAAAAAAGAAAGAAAGAAAAAAGAAGTAAGCTGAATTTTAGACTCAAAAGACTTGATAGTTTTGTTTGTACATCTTATAAGCAAAGATTTTGTGAAGTCAAGCATCGCATAACTTATGTGAAATGTCTTTTATACAATTTCTGTTTATTTTATAATTCCTGTCTAGGTAAAACTGGTTCTCTTGCGGCAAACTGATTGAAGTCTAATGAACCCAGAACAATTACTTTTGCTGTTTTCATTTTAGGTCTGTACTGACACAGAAGCCGATACCCCCAATATGCTCTCCAGACTTGCTAGCAGACAGATTTCCTACAAAATGGGTAAAGGCACAACTCAAACTAGTGACGTAAGAACCAAACCTAAACTGAAGAGCCTTGATTCTGAGATTTGTGAGAAGGTAATAGACTGTATAATATCTAAATTCTCTGACAACTGGTAGGTTAACAAATCTGCACATTTTACCATAATTAAGCATGAAGGCTCCTGCCAAGAAGATGGAGATAACCTATGAGCTAACACAGTAAATGAAGACTTAAGAGGGTGTGAAAGGTCATCAACTTTTTATTTCCACCCTGGATCATTATTCAGCTGTCTTTGTTGCACTTCTGACAAGCAACGTGCTCTTCTAGTGAACTTAGCATCTGAATGGTACGTTGCCTTGTGTTTGGTTTTAAGTGTGTATTCAGTAATATTTGTCCAAATCACTTGGCTAATCCTGTTGTCTCACCATTTGCTATCAAAAGGACACACATGGTGAGAGATAAAAAACAAGGCTATCTTTAGCACATCACTACTTTTCTGTCAGTCCTCTGTTGTCTCCTCCTTTTTTTTAACTATACACTTTGAATTTCATGTATGTAAAATATTGTGACATACCTACATGTCATTTATGTCTTTCTTATCTACGTTTATTTTTCAGACAGCTGTAGATTCTGATGACATATCCATGGTGGAACTGAATGTCACAGAGTACACTGCTACACCTACTGTAAGAATTATTATTTTAAAATTTGGCATGGGTCTAACTAACCAAGTGAACAAAACCTAGTGACAATCCAGTCTACTCCCAGCAGAATATACAAAATATGACCAAAAAGTGTAGAACATTGTAAAGCATTGAAACTAAGCAGAAGGAGAACACATGTACCACAATGATCTCCTTAAGTCCCGCTTCTTCAAGGAACTTGAATATTTTCTTTTGTTCAGTAGGTCTTATGATGAGGTCTGTGATTTCCTTAGTGGAGCATGGAAGCATTAGTTTTGTGCCATCTTTATACAAATAATATGCAAAGACAGCCATAGTCTTGTGGCAAGTACTGCTGTACAAAGTGACATTTTTAACTATTTTATGTTGTAGCAGCAAACATCTAAAAAACGCAACTTGGACGAAATCAAGGTAAGCTTTTGAAACATGCCATATTACCTATTCAGTAGGATATTGTGTTAGTGTCTATTTCTTCTTCCATGTAACGAAGGTACAGAATACTGATAAATTTATTTTTTTTTTTTGGACATCTGCCACAAGTGAGTCAACTTGCCTTAGTTCTTGACAGAAGACAGGGAAATAAGAGAAAATGGTTGACAGATGCAAACAAGCCAGTTTTTTCTTTACAAAGAAGCCAAATGTAATATAAAAATCTTAAATGATATCTTATTGTTAGCAGTGATCCCTACCAGCTATTGCTATCTTCATCCTAACACTCTCATTTTTTGGTCCTGTGAAAGTGAGAGATAACATTGTTATTGCCAAAAAATGCTAATTAACCTCTTCCTCAATCCCCCTTTTCACTTCATTCTCTAGTTTGCTTTCCCCTTCAACCATCCATGCTGCTATCACTACATTTCACATCATCTGTTGCCACAGAGAACCTAAATAATCCCTCTTCATGGAGGGACTCCTTATTCACTTGAATCCATAGTCTATCTGAGCATATTCACAGCACTTCTGTTTGTAGTCAAATGTGCTGTCATTGTAGTCAAATGTGCTGTCATTAGCTTAGTCTTTTATCAAAGTAGACCAGCTCTTAAGTAGCAAATGAAAAGTCTATGCTTTAGTATGTTAACTTGTTAAACATATTTTTTCCTCATAAGTTGTTCATGAAATACTATAAAAATATTCAGATCTACTTTATTCTCCATCTTTGTTTCTTAGTTAGTGATGTAGATTTGCAAAGTGCTTATCTAAATATATGCCACTTTTTCATAGATGATGCAACCTGATCTCCTTGTAGATATTTATGATGTTAGTATCTTTTAAATCCTTGCATCCTTTAGAGAGCTGAAAGCCTGAATGGTATTGGACAAAGAAAAGGACAGTCTCACTCTGGACCACCTGCAGCCCAGATACCCAGCATCACAATAACATACAGCAATGTCCAAGGAGTAGAGCTTCCTTCTGCGTACCACTCTGGTTTCCTGTACCCAAAGATCAACAGCCACAAGCAAAACAAGAAGTCCAACAGCCTAGTGAGTGGTGCAAGCCAGAATGTCACCTTAGCCGATACCTCTAGAACAACTATAGACCAGCTGAATCCAGAATACCTTCCTACATTGCTCTGAAATGCTCCTGCAAAGACACAATACAAGACAAGCAAGGATAAAAGCACGAGGAGTAAGCTTTTCAGCATCAGAACTTTCTCCAATGGTTCACTTCTTGATCTGAGTCACGCTGTAATTTTATTATTTCTTTTTTGGCAGCTTATGAAACAATTTCTTTCACTTGGATTTTACTGTGCTCAGGTATATCCCACCACTGCATGGGTCTTACCTGTAAGCCTCCTAGGATTAATTAGAGAGGAAAGGGAAATATGAGATTCGAAACTGGCCATTGTTCACCTAGTGTAGTTTAACTTCAAAGCTACTACAGAGCTAAAGCTGAGAGGTTCGGGGAAAAAATGTACATTACTTCTTGAAGATGGTTTCTTCATTATCGTGAAGTTCCTCAACCGAATGAAAACTTAAACACACAGTCAGTGCTCCCTTCTATAATCAATGACATACTTTCCCTCATTTTCTTCTACAATCCAACTGAAAGGCAATGCACTTGAGCAGTAATCTGAAGTCTCAGATCTTGATTTTCATTTCTGAGATTCTGGGGAAAGAGAAAGGAGTAACACTGAGGATGGCGCTATGGTTCTCTCCATACTTGGCTTCTTTTTCCAACAGTCACTTAAGGGACCAGTTTAACCCACTCTTAGCTAACCTCCCCAGGGCCATGAGAAAGTATTAGGAAACTCCTTCCAACTTCCCTTTAGCAGGTTTCATGAGAAGAATGCAGAATTCAAAGCAATTTTTGTACTGAAATGTCTTATGGGTAAGTCAGTACATCTGCTTTCTAATACTTCAAAGTGGTTTACCTTTAGATGTGCTTTTTTAAAGTGAATCTTGGGAGGAGAAGGGTTAGTTGCCTAAAAATAGTTGTTCTAGAGATGTGTAGAATCCACACCATCCCCACTTCAGCATTTTCATTTTTCCCTTCTCTAAACAGCAGTATTCTTATAGCTGAGTTTTCTCCCCACAGTGACTTTGTTTGTGAGTTTGTAGTTATTTCCTCTGAAATAAAAAGAGTTCTGTGAAACAGTAATTTTCTGCTTCTCCCCAGTGCTCCTTCTAGTGCATGAGAATAAATGGACAAAATTCATTTGCAATCCATAGCAGTCTTCATCACAAGAGTTATGAGGTACAGTCAGTCCACAGTGGGTATATACAACTTCTGAGCCAAAAAGCACAGGGCACAAAGAGCTATTGAAACAGTTCTTCCCCATGAGCCCTTTGGTAGTTAGTTCTCCCTTTGGTTACAATAATGGAGAGAAACCAGCAAGTCATTTTGTCCTAAGTAAATCAGTTCTTCCTATGTCACATCAGACAAAGCAGTAAGATCAATAGAAGTGTAACCAGCTTATTCCTTTGTGGAGAAAAAAAGTAACCAGTGAGTTCTAGAAGATCTGCAGCATTGTTTTGAAGGAAAGTTTTGGAAATTTACTTCAAACTGAGGTTTATTAAAAAGCAAGGTTATTAAAACTAAAAATGGAGGTGATAATGAATTCTGCAGCAGCCAAACGTTAGATCATGAAAAAGTGGGTCATTCAGGCTGGTAATAAACTGCCAAAAGAAACAAACTGTTCAAAATCCAGGATGCTTTTATGTAAATAAAATCATGGGCATTAGAGATGGAAAGGAGCTATTACAGTTCCTCCCTTCAGCTACCAAAACCGGATATTATCTCCAGGCAGAGGACAATATTAAACTGAAAATGCATACAGCTAGCAATAAAGAGAGAGAGAAAACATATCATTTTCAAACAGGAAGAATGTTCAAAGACACTCATCAAGGCTAAGGGATTTTATTATAAGTTATTGCTTAGGCATTTAAAATTATTTTAAAAACCATGAAGCATGTAATTCTTCCCATCCTTTGTCAGGAAGGCCATTCACACAAGTGAAAACTGGGAAGAAATGCTAGTGAATGCTGCCCATTCCATATGGGTCACAAAAGGCTGAACTTGCAAAGAAAATGGGTCAAAACTCACACATGCTCTTTCACATGTTAATAAGAAGTGTGTGGTATGTGTCATTAAGAGCTAGACCCTTTGCTCTTGTCATGACTTTATTCCCAAGTAGGATTCTTGAAGACTATACTCTGCACTCTTCTGCATTCCCTTCTACTTTTAGAGGATATAAAAAGAATACTTCCATGGCTAGAAAAGCCTTACGAATCCACAGCATGTTGTTCTCTACATCCTTCAACTCCAACATGTACTAGAGATTAGTTTGTATCTATAAAAAGAACTACAGCTGTTCATGCTTGTCTACTTACAGGAGGCTTGAAAAGCTTATATTAATTAGGGAGAATTTATTTGGGAGCACTTCAAAACTCTTGTGTGTACTCCCAGTGTAACTAACAGCTTTGTCTTCCCTTCACCTCTACTGAGACTGTAATAATCATTCAGGGGAAAGCCTACAAAATTCATTTCACCTGAGTATCTCTCCAAGTGATTCCCACTATAATCCCAGTGGCATTTGTAATAGATCATTATTAGTTCATATTTCATCTCATCTTAGCAGCTTTATTTGTATCCTCTACTTGGCAACCATTCTTTCTGCTTTGCTGTCTCTTTACATCATTTAACACAGATGACTGGATTAAAATAATTTAGGACTCAGATGATTCACGTTTCAGTTAGAGTCAACTGTACAGCCTGTTCTGCACTGGAAAGACTGCCTGTAGTTTGGGTATGTTCCAGTAACTTGGGGGTGTGAAAGGACTAGGGCAAACTGAGGCGCTTCTCTTTGGCCTTTTGTAGCACAGCAGCTGTTCATAGAGCAACCTGCTGGCAAAGGTAATAGCAAGCAGTGTTCTGATTTAACAGACAAGCTCTTCATCTCCATGGGCTTAAGCTCTAATTGAGACTTGGGCCAACAAGTGAAAATGTTTGATCATCCAAGCAATTCTGCAAAACTGAGCAGCAACTGGTCACTATTGGTGGTCCTGCAAAGAAGGTGCCCAAAGCCAGTGTAATAAAAGGCTATTGCAGGTCAAGATTGAAATACTGTGTAAGGCAGCAGTCGCAAGTTCCCAGTCTTTCAAATTTTCATGTTCTGCCAGAGATCTTAGTCTCTGTGTTTTGCAGTTTACAGCCTCGTTTTCCATACTTTTGGAAACTGTTATGCATCCACCACTGGGCTAGAAAGCATCATCATAGCACATGACATTGATTAAATTTTCACACATTCTTGGGTAAGACAGAGTAGCAAAAAGTATTTTTCTTGAAGTCATATTCAGAAGCAACAGCAGTCTTGACATTCAGAAAAAAACAAAGGTACCTCCAATGCTGTATGGGTGTTTCTACAGCTCTTCAGGTTTAATATAATTTTCCTCCGTGTGACTGTGCCATTCTTCCCTTAGGTCATTCCAAGAGGTGCTGCAATGTGGCCCTCATCTTCTGATCCTTCAGTAAAAGATATCACCATCTCAGTAACTCTGACAGGGCATCTGTCTCTGCTTCTGAAACCACCATTTGCACAAGGCTCTATTGAGAGAGGGCCCTTATCTGCAAAGCAATGTTAGTATCAGACAATGGTATTTCAGTGGCTGAGCAACAGGTATCTCAGTTCAAACACTTGTGCTTTTAGCCTTGCAGTTGCTAACGTCATAGTAATGTGAGGAGGTCCATGCTATAAATAGGTTTATATAAAAACAGTCTTAAAACGAAGAAGTAAATTATTAGTACTGTCATCCATAGCAACCCTACACATGGGCCATAATCCCATACACTAAACGTTTCATGCAGAACAAAAAGATTACTATATCTTCCTTACCCCCATCAAATTTACAGCCTAAACACAAAGTTCACAGTTGTCAAGATTTATATGTTGTCCTATTTACATCCCTTCTAAGGACAGTAGACCATGTACATCATCAGTACAAGCTCAATAAAGCCAGAAAAGTTTCTGTAGAGCAAATCTAGTTTTACAGCCTAATATAAAGCAGAAGCAACAGTAAGAAGTTGGTAGGGCTTTTTTTTTGTGTGTGTGTGTGGGGGGGGGTTTGTGTGTGTGTGGCTTTTTTTTCTTTTTTGTTTTGTTTTGTTCTGTTTTAAGGAAAACACTTCTTTTAGCTACAGCATTCCTACCAGCAGCAGGGTTCTGCTGGGCACATAGCACCAGAATTCTATATACCCAGGTTGCAAAGCAAAGCAAATGCTGCAAGGGTCACATCAGTGTAGGAAAAGGCTAGCACATTTTCCAAACACTGGTATCACCTCACTGTCCATAGAGATGTCAGGATCTCATGATATTAGACTGCAAAGCTAGCCTCACAGTGGCTGGTTCACATATTACCTACAAGCACTTTTTGGCAATGAAATTGTCTCTCAAGATCAAGAATCACCTGAAACCAGAGGTAAGTAGTAGGACCAGCTGCTGAGAAGAATTGAAAGGGATTCATTCCTCTCTACAGTGAACTTTTGCTCTCTGCCCTTGTGTTGGAGTTATTTTTTTTTAATTATTATAATTTTTAAACTCACAAAACCAGCAATATTGATACAGATTTAAAACCAAAGATTTTTTTAATCACTACCAGGAAATTTTTAACCAACTCTTGCCAAAGAGACTTTATGTGGAAGAACCTTTTTAAAACCCACTTTCATTTGGGCTGTTACAATATACAGTCAGTCATAATCAACCAGATCTGTGACTCAGAAGCACAGAAATTCAAAGCAAAAACAGCCCAAGTAGATCTTCTAATGATGACTGTAACTTAAAAGATAGGTAGAATTTGTAAAAACATCCTTTTTAACTTTACCAGGCTTGAGTCAGGTCTTAGCATGCTGTAGAACAGTGAGCTGCAGCTCAGGTTTAACTGTCACAACACACAAACACAGACATAACTTGAAAGTAAAGCTCATCACGTACCTCTTATTCCATTAGTCTGTTTGGTGTTTTACTTTATGGATTTGTGCGTGATATACTAATATTACAGTTAATCCTGGAGATAGCAATCTCCTATGTTAGTAATGGGAAATTTTATGATAGTGTAGTTTCAGTATATGTTGCATTATATTAATCCGTGTTTCTTTCTCCTCACAAAGTATCTCCTTTCAGTATTATGACCCAACTTCAGCATTCTACCTTGTTCTAAATAATTAGCTTCAGCCCTTAAAAAAATTAACATGACACGTACATAAAAAGTTGCTAAGGGGAATGTTTGTGAAGCATGTTTTACTCCACAATGTAAAAACAAAGGCATTATTAATTTCCCTCGACATATAGACTTCACTGTGACTTCCACAAGAGTGCAAGAAGATGCACACAGAAGAAACTGATGCAAAAATATGAGATTACATCACTGGATAGCACAACCTCTCCCATGTAGTTTCAAAAAGGACATTTCCTGAATAGGCTGTGGGACACTGAACGGGCATACTTACAATTGCTATTTTTTTCCACTGACTGGAAAAACAGAATGGAAAATCTATACCCTTCCACACAGTGCCATGCCTGAAGAACCACAGACAAAGTGTACTTCTAATGTAACAGCGCTTCCTTCAAAAGGCCCTGTTCTTTAAAAATGTATTACACACGCCCAGATGTACCTTTGTATCCCTTTCCAAGCAGTCCCCAGTGCCCCCAGATGCTAAAGCCAGTATTAATTAAACACAGTCCCCTCCTGGCTTTTAAAGAAACCATGTATGCTTCCACCTTATCATGTACACGGAGTCTGGATTTATGATAATCCTCCAACAGTTACTTAAAAATATGAATCCTTTCAATGCTGCTGTCCTCAGCAGAAGTCTGTGAGTAACAGAAGCACATGACAGAACCCTTAATGTGTATTGATACATTTTAGTCAAAGTGCTGTTTTCCACACACGCTGGTTAAAACTCACTTTCTGCTGCTGCTCAGTGAAGTAAAAAGAGAACTTAATCCAATGAAGGACAAAGTTGAGACAGTAGCAACATCAGGCAGCTCAGTGGTTGGTCATATTCACTACACAGAGTCGTTCTGAAAATCATTCCTCTGAAAAAGAAAAAGACACACCAATCTTTCAGGTCCTGGATCATTAAGTTCAGTCAGATAAAAAATAAGTTTCATGCAGGAAAAGCTGCTCTCTTTGGGCACTGCAGAGACTATTTATTTCAACTAAAAGAACTAAAACCATGAAAACTCCATGAAACATCACGTGAAACTTCATTTCAGTAAATCACACCCACTTTAATTCTTGGTTTACCCCGAATTATCATGCTAGAGAATGGGCAAAGGCAAAGGAGGCAAAAAAGCAAACACAATTCAGAACGGCCGTTAGCACTGCATCAAAATAAAGTGATTGTAAATAAGCTAGGGGATCCAGAAGTGTTGCACAACAGTAACTTCATATGAAACATGCCTCTTCTTTTTCCCATTGTGAGTCACTATCAGAAAAGGAACTTAGAGTTACCATCCTTGCTTTTTTTATGACTCAACCCTCCTTGACTTTTTCTCATGTGTAGGAGCCAGACCATAGTGATTTCAGAGACAGGGCTAAGGAGGCCATAGCATGCATTACAGAGCTGCATCTTGCAGCTTCCCTTCATTGTGCTTTACTGAAACAGAAAGAATCCCCATCACAGCTGAGCCTGCTCCATTTCTACTGAGTCACAGGACAAAGGCAATTCCTTATTAGAGCAGGTCATGAACATGGCAATAGTTTGAGCCGCCTGAATTCCAGCTCTTAAAAGTGAAATTATTACAGCAGTTTTCAAAATAACACTGCTGACTGTCCAGCATCATTGGAAGACATTTCTGGGAAACCTAAAACTCTGGGCTTAGATTAGCTATACCGGTAGAAGTAGCATACCAGTAAAGATTTGCAGCATAACCATTCAGCCACTCAGTGTGGAACCTGATGGAAACTGAGTTTCAAAGAGATGTAATTTCTCATCCACTATTGAGGAGTATCTTCTGAACAGAAACTCATGGCAGTTAAACAACTTCACAGGGATCTCAAATCAGTGAATTTCTCAGTTAAAAATGTTAAGGCGGAAAGCCCCATAGCAATAAAGCAACATCCCCTACTAACAACTTTGTGTCTTAGTGATAACTTGCTTCAGATTTTCACAATGCTAGTATTTCATTTGCCGAGGTGTCTGCAGAGAGGAGCCTTCAACCCCGGAGCGAGGAAAAATGCCGCGTCCAGGAGCCTCAGTTCTTAGCGGAGAACCTTGAAGAGGCCCTCAAGCCCTCGCCGGGCCTTGCCCAGGAGCCGGCAACTCCGCAGAGGCGAGCAGGGATTCACAGGGGGCGGCGCTAGGAGGGACGGCCCCGGCCTGAGCGGGGAAAACCCGCCCCAGGGAGCGCGGGAACAGTGTGCGTCGCGGCGGTTGGCGCCGGCAGCGCGAGTGGGCAGCGAGCTGAATGATGAGGGTTCCCCCCAGGGCCCGGTCTGGGAGCCCTGCTCTGGCTGCTCCGGCTGTGGCAGCGTCGGCACATGAAAAACAAGGAGGTGGTTGGTGACAGCCAGCATGGCTTCACTAAGGGGAAATCCTGCCTGACCAATTTGGTGGCCTTCTATGATGGGGCTACAGAACTGATGGACAGGGGTAGAGCAGCTGATGTCATCTACCTGGACTTCTGCAAAGCCTTCAACACTGTCCCACACAACATCCTTGTCTCTAAATTGGAGAGGCATCAATTTGATAGGCGGACCACTCGGTGGATAAAGAACTGGCTGGATGGCCGCATGCAAAGAGTTGTGGTCAATGGCTCAGTGTCCAATTGGAGACAGGTAATTAGTGGTATTCCTCAGGGGTTGGTGTTGGGACTGATCCTGTTCAACATCTTTGCCAGCGACATGGACAGTGGGATTGAGCGCGCTCTCAGCAAGTTTGCTGATGACACCAAGCTGTGTGGTTCAGTTGATACACTGGAGGGAAGGGATGCCATCCAGAGGGACCTTGACACACTTGAAAGGTGGGCCCACACCAAGCCAAGCCAAGTGCAAGGTTCTACACCTGGGTCAGAGCAATCCCAGGCACAGCTACAGGTTGGGCAGCGAAGAGACTCAGAGCAGCCCTGCAGAGAAGGACCTGGCGGTTTTGGTTGATGAGAAACTGAACACGAGCCAGCTTCAGTGTGCGCTCACAGACCAGAAAGCTAGCTGTATATACTGGGCTGCATCAAAAGGAGCGTGACCAGCAGGTTGAAGGAGGTGATCCTGCCCCTCTACTCTGCTCTCGTAAGACCCCACTTGGAGTA
This sequence comes from Psittacula echo, assembly GCF_963264785.1. Taxonomy (NCBI): domain Eukaryota; kingdom Metazoa; phylum Chordata; class Aves; order Psittaciformes; family Psittacidae; genus Psittacula; species Psittacula echo. The sequence continues at coordinate 52,390,300 of NC_137743.1, forward strand.
GTGTGTCCAGTTCTGTTGTCTTCAACATAAAAAGGACATGGAACTGTTGGAACAAGTCCAGAGGAGGGCCATGAGGATGATCAAGGGACTGGAGCACCTCCCGTATGAAGATAGGCTGAGAAAGTTGGGGCTGTTCAGCCTGGAGAAGAGAAGGCTGCATGGAGACCTCATAGTAGCCTTCCAGGAAGTCTCACCCTAAGTACTAAATGCAACAGTCCCGGCTATTACACATTCAGTGCAAATTACACTCAAAATATTGATTTGACAAGTCAAGAGGACACCATAATGTTTCTGTTTCAACATGTGAATAACTCATGTCTTTCTCTGCTTCCTCCTTCCAAGAGCTAGTGGATTGGTTCTACTTAAGAAACATTGGTTCCAGCAGAATTATTTGACTTCATTAATAATTTGACTGTTATTATTTTACTTGTTCTCAATTTGGAAGATCTCATCGGAAGAAAATAGCTCATCACAGAGCACACATTTCATTGGAACTTCCATTCTGGTCCCTCTACAACTGATATCCAACATGTAAAGGAAAGATCTCAGGAACAAAATAAGATAATTGGAATAAGACATTCCTATTGACTTGTCTGGGAACTCCGTTCTTGTTAATTCATGCATTCCTTTAAACATGGGGGAATCAAATGTGGTTACTCTTATAACAGGATCCTGAATTTGTATCCCATTTGTCCCATAGGTCACTGAAACTCTGTTGGAAAGCTTAGCTAACCCTAAGTAAACTTATTATCGAGATTGCCAGTAAAGCTAATTATTAAAATTATTTGTTTATTTCACTTATCATGACTGAATGGAGGCAGTCAAGAAGTTTTTTGACATGGTGTGCCTTTCTCTCCCAGTTCTCATTCTACCAACTGCATGAAAACATTGGGCAGGTGCAAATTACATAGCTGATTTGCCAGTTCCTGTCTTACATGAGCTGTACATTTCACATCTCACCCTCAAGACATTCCTAATTTTTCTTCTTCTCAACTGAGAAACAGTCTTCCTACACACCTTTCAAATAACAAAAAAATTACCCTGTGGGAGAATCAAGCTAAGTCAGCTAGCACATTCCCTCACCCTGCCCTTCTTGCTTTGAGTTCAATTCTTCCCTTACTCCCAGTACAACTGAAAACACTGAGAAAGGAATGGAAGAATGTGTGAATGAAACTGAGATGACTTTGGTTAAATCATTATTAAATAGCTAAATCCTCACATGAAGCAGTTCTGTCATTGTATTTTATTGGAGCATTAGGCTACAGTCTCCAAATTGATGTTGAATAGCACATGTTTGCTTTTGCACATATTCTCTTGTGTAGATTTATGTAACTGGCAGGACAGATTGCTAGCATAAATGTATTAAATGAAAACTGTTGTGCTAGGTTTCAGTCTACTTTGTTCTCTTTCCATTTTAACATACATACTGCTACTATAATAGTTTACGCCATGTTATCTGTTGAGCTGTTGTGTGAGACAAATTTACTTTATGCTTGAAATCCCAGGAAAAATTGTTTGTTGTTGAGAGGTGGGGCACCAAGATGCTACTCTCTGAAAAATACCCATATAGAGCAGTGATTCTTCAGTGACTAGATTTATTTTAAAATCATTATCTTTATCTGTAACTACAAAGTGGCTAAAGCACTACTTGTAGGCCACTGTGAGAAAAGCTGCTGAGCCATGTTCTATTTACAGTTAAATGAAAAATTCTCAGAAAAGTGTGGGTCATTATGTTCCTCCTTTACTGCTTGGATGTAGTGACTGTATCAGCAGCAAAGCAAAATATTTGTTAACTCTTGTTTGTTAAAGCAGGTGAGCTGGGCAGTCTTTCTTCATTTGGATAATCTAGAGGTCATATATCCCTCTGTATGTATCTTTTTTAAAAAGCTCTGGGTGGGCTGATGCCAACCTTATGAAGTTTAACCATGCCAAGTGCAAGGTCCTACACCTGGGTTGGAGCGATCCCAGGCACAGCTACAGGTTGGGCAGAGAAGAGATTCAGAGCAGCCCTGCAGAGAAGGACTTGGGGGTGTTGGTCGATGAGAAAATTAACATGAGCCGGCAGCGTGCGCTTGCAGCCCAGAAAGTCATCCATATCCTGGGCTGCATCAAAAGGAGCGTGACAGCAGGTCAAAGGAGGTGATGCTGCCTCTCTACTCTGCTCTCGTGAGACCTCACTTGGAGTATTGTGTGCAGTTCTGGTGTCCTCAACATAAAAAGGACATGGAACTGTTGGAACAAGTCCAGAGGAGGGCCACGAGGATGATCAGGGGACTGGAGCACCTCCCGTATGAAGATAGGCTGAGAAAGTTGGGGCTGTTCAGCCTGGAGAAGAGAAGGCTGCGTGGAGACCTCCTAGCAGCCTTCTAGTATCTGAAGGGGGCCTATAAGGATGCTGGGGATGGACTATTCATCAGGGACTGTAGTGACAGGACAAGGGGTAACGGGTTAAAACTTAAACAGGGGAAGTTTAGATTGGATATAAGGAAGAAGTTCTTTACTGCAAGGGTGGTGAGGCACTGGAATGGGTTGCCCAGGGAGGTTGTGAATGCTCCATCCCTGGTGGTGTTCAAGGCCAGGTTGGATGAGGCCTTGGGTGGCATGGTTTAGTGTGGGGTGTCCCTGCCCATGGCAGGGGGGTTGGAACTAGATGATATTAAGGTCCTTTCCAACCCTAACTATTCTATGAGTCTATGTATTTTCATGCTCAGACAATTTTTTAGTGCTGAAGGAAACAGTACTTGAGTTAAGCCCTTATTGGGAAGAGACAACTGGCTCACAATTTTCTCAGGTAAGTTTATCCTGGTCTTCAGACATCACAATTAAAATTGTTTCAGTAAATCAACAGGCTCAACTGAACAAATAATCAGATCAAGGCACCAAGTAACCAAACTGAACAAGACTGATACTCAGCTGACACTACTTTGTGGTAAGTATCCAAGATAATCAGTTTTGAGCACGAGTAAGGCATTAACTCCCTTTGTGACCTTGACAATTCAATTTACTGCAGTGCCCAAGTTTATCTGTAAATGACCATATCACTTAGTCTGCTGTAAGGCAAAATTAGGAAGGTTTTGCGGGAAGATTGCAAACTAACCTTTTTCCATACTCAAAAAAAGGATTAGCAGTGCCTGTTTTAAGAAAGATGCAATGATGGATTAATCAGACTGCAATTGAGAGATGCAGAGAGATATTGAGTGAAACAGGTGGAAAGAGATTCAACTGTCCCTTCATACAAATAGCATGCATTAACAACTGAATACTTACAGTTGAACAATGAGCTAGAATTAAGAGGCTGACATTTATTTAGACAAAGTAAATGAAAATAAATCAAGTTTAAATTTAAAAAGAATTCCAGCTTTTCTTCTGTCTAAATTGGGAGCACAAGATTTGTGTAGTCAACACTGACATTTTGAGGCTGGATTGGCCCCAAGTATGAAAGCAGCCTGGGTTATGAGTCAAGCTGCGTTGCTGGGGTTCATCCTGCTGACAGTCCATCTTGAATTACCTACTGCTATAACTCTGTTTTTACCCTGTACTAGGAATGTTATGCTAATCATGTAGCTCAGGGAAATGACAGGAACAGTCCAAGGTTACCATATGAACAGACTTCTTTTTTGTTTAAGTAAAACTATGGAGTTGCAATTCACAGAGTTTTATTGAACTCTGTGTAACAGCTTGATATTTTGATCATTTTGTTTGCTTGCTTGTTTGCTCTTCTATGTGGGCAGTATTAGGAACTTTGCAAAACTGCTAAGATAAGACTGAAAATGGGAATGATGGATCTGTCTTACAAGGGTAAAATTACCAAAGTAGAATCGCTTTAAAAATATGATTCTCACCTGAGCTGTGCTTGCTACATTTCCCTAAGATTTTCTGTAAAATTTCTCCAAAATAAGTGGTGATCCTGAAGGTGTTTCACAGAACTATTCCAAGGCCATTGGTAGGGCAGCAATGTATTTTTTAAACATTATTTAAAGTGCAAGTTTAATACTGTGACTAGTCCTTGCTTGAAAAAGAGAATAGAGGAATTTTTTTCCCCTCAAAAGACATGCACAAGTTTCTGAGAAGAAGTTCATAGGCTCTTTTAGAGAGCGCTTAACAGGTAGAGCTCCCATACTTTCAAAATTCCCTGGCTGTGAGTGACTTAATGAGCAACATGCATTGGATTCCACCCTGTTTCAAACAAATAAAATTCTGAAGCAGAACTGATCTGCCACTTATCAGAACAGGATTATGTGCAATGTGCAGTCATCCTTGTTGATGATGAGAGCAGAAAATCAGGTTGCTAAAGGCCATGTAAAGATTCAGGTATAAGCCCTTAAATCTAAATATGACTTTTTTTTATCCCACATAGAATGGAATAATCTAACAGATCATCACCCTATTCATAATAAAATAGACATAATTTCCCTCTATCTGGATGGTGTTTTCCAGCTTAAGTCATCATTTATGCTACTTTACAAAGCTTATTAATCTGCAGGAGAAGTGGTCATTTTGCAGCTTTTGTTATGTAAAGAGGGCTTCTAAGAGACAGCAGAGTCGATGAAGAATTCAAAGGATGACAAAGAGCTACAACTAACTCCAAGCATAAAAAAGCATGTATTTTCATCCTGATACCCATTAACACAGATCCCCCTGCAAAAAGCCTCTGACAGTCAAAACTCTTACCCCTTAAATATGCTACTGAAGGTCTAAGGAGGGTTTTAAATGCACATGCATCCAGAATATGATGAAACTAGTACAGTGCACACAGAAGTGCCTAGCCATGTGCCACAGAAAATCAAATCGGATTCTGACCTCATTTATTCCCACCTAATCTTCCTAAAGAGAATCAAACAGCCTTGATGCAAACAGGGTATGAACTTAAACAAGAGGGAGGCTTACAGCAGGGTAAAAGCTTTATTCAAGGCTGAAAAATGAAATATCTCTTGGAGTTCTGAAGCTTTCTCACAGAAAAGTAAAAGATATTTATTGTTATACAAACTTTGGAACCAAATAATCACTGACTTGAAAAGAACCTCATTGCACAGTTATGCCCTGCAAATATCCATTTTTTTTATAAATTTGTAGATATAGAAGTATCTATCATCATCAGAATTGATTAGCATCACCATTGTAAACAAAGATATGCAATGTTTAGATAAATTGATTTGAGTAGATTTCTTAACCATACAATTTCACTGCTGTCTCAGGACTAATCTAACAGACAATTGTTCATAGTTCCGGTAATGGTATAGTAAGAAGCAATTCTAAAAAAATCCTTTGGTATTTCCATGGCTCAAGGCACCAGTGGCCACAAACAGCCACTTTAAAATCAATTTTCTAATTGCTTTATTAAAAACAAACTAAATATACTGCTGTCAGCATAATCACTTTTTTTCCCTAATGAGATGTATAATTCTATCTATGAACGATTTTGAGAAAAGTAGTATCTAATATGCTGTTAAAAAGTAAGTGATCTGTAAAACTGAGTATGCACACACTATGGTATGCTTTCCTTCCACTACAACCATCCCCTTATTTCCTGGTTTGTTATGTTTTTTGGGAAAAAAATCCCAACCAACCAACACCACCACCACCAACAAAAAGTCAAAAAACTCCACAAACCCCCATAAACACGCCACCCTCTACTCCTCCAAAACCCAACAACAGTTGCAAGGATTTTGGTTTTATAATCCGTGATAAAACTGATCTGTTCTATTCATGCATTGCCTTGGATGTGACAAACCTGTCACGTAAACTGCATTCTTCTTGTGGTAACATCAATAACTTCAGTGCTCCATGAAAAGCAATGTATTCAGGCATTTGACAAGACGCAGAATGTTTTCTCTGGGGATGTAAGCTGACTTGTCAGTGGAATATTTCTGTAACTACCATTAAGTCACAATCCATCTGAATATGAACTTTGGCCAAGTATAAATACAGAGATAATTTAGATTATGATTTCCTGGCCTGGTCTGTGCATCCTATGAATCAGACCAAAAAAGCCCACTTAATGTGCATCACGGTGTACATGTGGCGTAAAAAGACTAGTTTCCTTAAGGCAAGAAATACTAAACTTCAACTACAAGTCTTTTAAGTGCGCTGAGAAAGTGCTCACAGTGGTTGGGTTTACTCTTGAGACATACTTTTGGACTTTTACATGATAAAGGTTTTGTTAAGCGCCGCCACCTGAGACCCCGCGTAAGAAAGGCGATCTTGCCACCGCGCTCCACACAGGCCGAGGGGCGCTGACGGCTGCGCGCCCCGCGGAGCGTCGCGGCCAGTACCAGCTGAAGCGCGCTCCAGGGCGCGGCGCCTGTCCCTGGTGCTGACGGGGCCGCGCACCGGCCGCGGTGAACCGCTCGTCGGGCAGCCGCAAGCGCAGCCCTGGGAATGCACCCGTGCCCTCCACAGCCCTCTCCCCGCGCCTCAGGGCGGCAGCCCCGGTTATCGGAGGAGCCGGGATCAGTAGCACTCCCGCCTGGGCGGCGAGCTTCCCCTGCCCAGGGCGTTCGTGCTGCTGTGCAGGTCCCAGGCAACTGGGATGGGTCAGGTTCGAGTGTTTCTGTGCTTGAGAACTGGGTGTGTTGTTTCGGTTTGGGGATTTGTTGTTGTTGGTTGTTCTCTTTAACAAACTCGTAACGCAGTGGCTTACTCATCGCACTGAGAAAACAGCTGTCTTTCTGGAAGATACTTTTTGGGGCATATTTAAAAAAAATCATGTAATTGTAATAACACTGAATGTATGTAGCGAGTAGCTTGGATCTTGACAAAGCTCAGTCATGTGAAGTGGCCACAAGGCTAAGTATTTTTAATTCAGGTGGGCAATTACCTTTTTTATTCTGTACTTTTGGAAAATGGTCTTCCAAATCCTTTGGCTTCTCTTAGGCTGTCGTTTTAACTTTACCACGCAATTAAAAGGACCATGGCCTATCAACACCAGTGAACCACCGGAGGGGAAAAAAAGTCTCTTCCACTTTTCGTTAAGGGGAAAACAGAAATGTCACGTGTTCTGGCAGTGAGTAAGTGGAGGTGAAGGCTGCAGGCTCCAAGCTCGCAAAGCACTAACGCACATGCTTAACAGCTTTCCCTGAGCTTGGGCGCATCACCAGTGTCCTGCCTACCTCTCAGGACCACCGACAGTCCAGAAGCCCAGTGTCCCTTGTGAGGAGTGTCGGGAAGCCGGGGCATCACCCGCCTCCCGCGCCGCCTTCCAGAACGTTCAGGGTCCCTCCGGAGGGCACAGCCCTCCCCCGACCTCCCTTCCCGCTGCCGCCGCTGCCGCGATTTCTTCCCTGAGGGCACCCAGACGCATAACGCCCGGCACTCCCCGGCTACCTGCTCCCCCGGCGCTCAGCCGAACCGCTCCTACAGCTTTGTCACCTTCCTGCTCTGCCACTAAGGCCAAGAGGTGATCTCCGTTCAAAAACGGATATGTTAAGAAGCGTTCGGATGCCGCAGATAACGGTTTCTCAGTTAACGCTCACTCCGCAACCGCCCGCGGCGACAAGCCCCCAAACGCTCTACCTCCCCTACCTGGCGCCCCCTCGCGGCGACCCGGGGAAGCCGCCGCTCCGCTGACCGACAGACGGCCTCCCCTCAGCGCGACGCTGGCGGAGCCCAGTGGGCACCGGCGCCCCTGGCACGCCCCGCCCACCCGCGGCGGAGGCGCCCGGAAGGGACGTGGGCGCTTTAAAAGCTCCACCCTGGCCGCAGCGCGGCTTTCTGAGTGCCGGGAGTGAGTGGCAACCGTGGCGTGGCCGCCTCTCCCGCTCCTCTCAGCCCCGGGGTTGGCGGCCCGGCGGGCAGGGGGGGCATGCCCATGGGATGTCCGTGGGTGCGTGTGCGTGTGACCGCAAGCACCGCCCGCTGAGGGCAGCGGCCGCTCCCGTGGGGGCGGAGATCTCCGCCCGCCGGTCAGCTGGGGGCTTGGCCGCGGCGTAGCGGGAGCTGCACGCTCGCCGCCCCCCGCATCATGGTAAAGCGGTGCGTGGCCTGAGGTAGTGGTGGGCTTCTGGCCGGCTTAGATTTACCGGTTGTACTACTCGAGATAACTGCAAGTGGGCAAGGTGGGTCGCGCCGCGGCTCTGAGGGAAGGAGCGGCGCCAGAGCGAAGGGCCGAGCTCGTGGGCCCAGAGGCGGCGGCGGATGCCGAGTCCCGCAGCTCCCAGCGCTCCGCGTCTGCGTAGGGAGAGCAAGCTGCCGGTGCTCTTCGGCTAAGAGGTCAGCAGAAGCCGAACGGGCAGGAAAACACGGGAGCTGTGCTAGCCAAAGACGGCTTGCGAGCGACGGCTGTGAAGTGCAGCCACTTGCTGTCTTTAAAAGTCCAACCTGCAGGTTTAAAGAATTTCTGTAGTGGTAAACCTTACCTAGTAAAGCATTTACTGGGAAAGCAGGAAAGAGTAGGTGAGTCATTCGGCTGAAATCTAACTTCTGTGAGCCTGATCGATTCAAGATTAAATCTTGAATCCTTGGTCATTTGGGCATATGCATAAGGGCACACTGCTACATCAGGGCGGTGCAGTGATCCTTGAGGAATTTGTGTAGTAGACAAATTGCACTGGTGGCACAGGAACCTTCTTGTGAGCCTTATATGTTCATTGCACTGTGCCAAATCGCAGGCTCTCTGGGGGCAAGCCAACACCATAGAGGTACTGTGACACTGATACCATAGCTGAGTCCTCTGGTCTGTGTGGAGTTAACAGTGATCTGGACATAACTTCTTTAGCCATTTGTGTGTGTGTGTTTGGGTTTATTTGGTTGGTTTGCTGTTTTCCTCTGTTAAGCCAAAACAGTCAGTTAGGGTCCCCTGCAGCAAAACACACATTACAGTAGTCACAGGGTTCCAATCAACTTTCTCGATTTCAGCCCAGAGTCAGGGAAGAATGGTTAAAAAATGAACAGCGGCACATTTTGCAGCCTTCTTTATCTAGTTCAAGTATCTGTATTAGAAACTGAGCCCTGCATTGTAATCCAATTGCTGCTGTTGACTCATTTTGTGACCTGAAGCTAGTAACCTAAGTGCTATGGCTATATGTGTAAATTGACATGGTAAAGCAGCAGGTGTTCAGGTGTTTTTTACCTTAGAAAAAAAAAAAAAAAAGGAAATTCGATATCCTGGCAAGATACCAGAGGTGCCATGGAAGTGTTAAGTATTGCGTACTGTAGTGGGTGCCTTTAAAAACAATGACTGAGATGCTGGTAAAGTGAGAACTTGGTAACATATACTTAAGTCTTTTTGTAATACAGGGGCAAAAAAGTCTATGTAAAAAGGCTGGACAGGTATCTTTTTCCTTGGTAGGCTGTCTTTCCACAGGTATGGTTTGTAGTTTAACACAATTGCCAAAAATCTTCAAATCTGTTGAAGATCAAAAGTGTCTGTCTACACTATGGTATATACCCAGCCTTTTGTAGTAGTGGAAAGAGGTCATGGCAGGAAAAAGAAACAAACCAAAAACGGCCGTGTAGCAGGGAAAAAATGTGAAATGCCATTTTTCTTTCATGGTGAAGGATCTAGAATGGAGGGTAAACAGCAAATTTTATGAATTGGTAAGGTGATGCTGGAAGCAGCAAACAGCCAAACAGAAAACAGTTTGAGCTCCATTTCTGAAGGTGTATTACAGAGAAGGGAGATAATATTCCATCATTATATTGCTCTGGCTTATCTCTCCAGCAATACTATATTCTGTTGGGACCTACAGACTAGACTGACATGAGCAAAGCAGAATTTGGTGAAGCCAAGCATGATAGAAAATGTAGCTTCTTAGGAAAGATCTGAATGCAGAACTTCAGACAACTTGATAAAGGGGCTAAGAGGAACTCAAAACCACAGAGTTCTGTGAGAACTGAAGGGTTTTGATTAAATGGGTGAAACAAAGCTATACATGGAAGTACAAGTAGGATTAGTTCAGTTCAAAACTCTGCACTGTAGGAAAGGAGATGCCAGTGAGCTCTTTTGCATTGTAGATAGTCTTGCGTTGGAAGCAATACTGAACTTGTGCTGAACTTGTGGGAAAAATCTTTGCTGTTGGTAATTTTATATTCAGTTTGACATTGTAAAGGTAGGAATTCAGAGCTTAAAAGCTTTTACATCTCTAATATGCCAGTTTCAAATTTTGTATCACTGATCAGCTATTTTGTCTTGTGAATTGCAGTGAAGATCAGTCCTCAAATACAGTACCTCATTAATCCACATGAAATATAATCAATATTGGGTTTATTTAAAATTTTGGTAAGCTGTAGAATTGCATATGTCAGACATCTGGTTCAAAGCTTGAGTTTTCTTCATGCAGTGTCTAGGTGGGTAGTTTCTTCACATGCTCCTGATCCATTCTCCTTGCCTTTCCACTATTCTGAAAGAGTGTAGATAAACTTAGTGGAAACAGTTCAGGAATCCATGAGAAAAAGGACATGTTTGTCATAACGGTGAGTGTTGCCAAAGAGGCATAGTCTGTTGCAGATCAGAAGTCCAGCTCTCAAGCATGAGATGCTCTGAAATGCTTGATAATACAACCTTGTTGCTGCAGTAACAGTAATTCAAGGTTTTTCTATGAGCATACCTAGCACAGCAGCTAAAATATAACCAATAAGTAATGTGGCCAGCTTAATGAAGTAGTAGCAACTTGAACAATTGGAGTTTCCATTACTTGTTTCCTTCCACCGAATTAGCATTGACACTAGTGGTTTTTATTTCATTCACTTAATGGCAATGCACTTCCAAGCATGCAGTTGTAGCTTTCCTAAAGTCAATTCACTGTAATACAACATGGTCTCTTAGCATGTGTGAATTGTTTCTGCTAGTGTAAGGTCTCTGATATGGAAGGATGGCTCTGCTCAGGCTCCGAATATTTGCTGAAGGTGGTGGCACTCTCCTCTGCTGTAGAGGTGTCCATCCAGCTTCCTCACAGCTGTTCCCATCAGTCAGCCCTGGGGGGCACCTGGTGAGGTCTGGACCATTCTCTGGCTTGATGTCTGTAGAGAAAATGTCACCCTGCTCCTGGAATATGTTTGGATTTTTTTTTTTTTTTCCTTTAAATGTCACCCCTTACACTAGTGACCTCATCTGACTCAGCATAGCTTCTGTCTGAAGGGAGGGGAACTATAGGCAAGATTTTGACATAGCTGGAGAATGTAGGGAAGAATGTTCACCGAAAGAAACGAAATACTGTTGTTTGAGCAAACAGAGAATTATTTTTGGGACCGTCTAACAGGCAGTTATGTAGAGCAACTAAAACCTAATCTAAACATCACAAGCTGCTGAAAACAAGGGTATTGTCTATTATGTATGCACAGTTTATTTAATCCTCAGGTTTCCCAGGAGGCTTTGCTGACGTTTCTGCTGATAACCATGATGGGGCTGTATTTGCTGCAGCAGTCCAGTTGCTGGGTTTGCTTTGGATGTTTGACATGGTGAGAACACTCATGTCTCTCACCTTTGGAAACAGGGCAGGGTTGAAATAGTCATCTGCCTAAATCTGCAGCTTTTTTATTTTAAGGCTGATTGTATGAAAAGTCTGTAGAAGACATGTGAGACCTATGCAGAGTGTCCTCAGCAAATGAAGCTGTGACTACAACATGAGCCTCTTTACTGTTTGCATTTCATTATTAGGCACAAAGCTTTCTCCAGTGAGGCAGATGGGAAACAAACATAGGAGGGAAGGGCTTGGAGAAGGCTGGAGAAAAAAAACTCTGAAATATTTATACTTCAAAAATGTACTTGGTAGTGATAGTACAGGCACATGAAAGAGCTGTGGTCCTGTTGTGTTGAAGGGGAATGTTGGCCAGGACACTGGAATATCGTCTACACTTTCTTTTTAAAAGTGCCAAGCTATGCTGAACGTTCATGCAAACACGGACAGAAACCAAAGGAGTAGGAAAGAGTGATCTCAGTTTAACATTTCATTCAAATGACAGTGCCTCTAATGAGATTACCGCTGTAGTTTCCTAGCACACCACCCAGCCTGAAGGAACTCGGATCCTTTCAAATGTCCTAAACCAATAAGCAAATGTCATGTTAAACATGTGAAAGTAGGATAGAAATGAATAAAGTTTGATTAAACAGCATCTCTGTTTCTTAATGGTTATTCTCTTCAGCTTGCTGTGCAGTTTTATTGTGTTCTGGGTTTTGCTCCCCCCACCTTCCCTGACTGAAGATTTAGGTATAGGAAGGTAACATGCACAGAACAATCCATAAAAAAGTAACCTCTCTTCTAATACTTTTATTCTGTGATACTGTCTTTACTAGTGAAGCAATGACTTGCTATGTTTGTCTTACTTCTGTTCCATTTTCCTGCATCTTTAAAATGGAGCCAAGAAAGGGCACTAAGAAACAGCAATGAATTCTTAGGAAAAGAATAGTGCAATGACAATTTACCTTCAGTCTTTTGTGTGTGCAGATGACCTTCAAAACCAACCAACCAACCAAAACTCCCCCAAACCAAAACAAACAAAACTGAAAACTCTGCCACTTGAACTGAAACAATTTGGTTTTGTTTTCCCTTAAAGTCATCATCCAAACATCACTGGTTCTGGACTCATACAGAGTAGGTTACAGCTGTTAATGTAAATGTGCCCTAGAGGCATTTGTGAAACATCAGAAACCCATTTTGTTTTCAAGCTGTGTCTTGCTATTTGCTTCGGTTTTGGTTTGGGCCAGTTCTACTGGCTTAATGTAACTTTCATTCCCATCCACATGAATTGCTGTAGTTTAATTTGGACCTCTGACTGAAAAATACGGTTATGTGGTTTAGTCTGGTGTGTATGCAGAACTTAATTATTCCCTTGTACAAATGGCTTTTCTGCCATTTTGTATTCCGTGAATGCTAAACAAACACGTTGCCCCATGGTTTTGAAAAATGATTGACCATCTCCTCAGATAAAGACTGGGCCCCTGATAGTGTTTGCTCTCTGCCATTTCACCATCAGTTTTTCTACCATGTTTTAAGGTAGGTGTATGGGCAAAGTGCCCTACTATCAGTGTTCAAACTGAGCTACCTCATTCCAGTGCGTTACGTGGTTTTGGTTGTCTTTTTGATTATCAGAGTAGAACCCATGCGTTTTTTTTTTGTCTCCCACACCGCAATGTAATGGGAATTTCTTTCTAACCAGAGAGTAAAGGCAGGGATGCTGTGGAGTTACAGGAGAGCGGTTCTGGAGGTCCTGTGCGTATTAATGACTTGAAAGGGGTGAGTGTTATTTATTGTTTCTAGCTTTACCATGAGAGCAGAAGCTTTTTGTTTGTATCTGTAGTTCTGCCAGCAACTTCTTCCCTTCGCTCATATTCTCTGTATTTTAGCTATCGCAAATCTAAGGCAGAAAAGCTATCCAGCATTACTGAACAAGAATTATAAAGTTTTAAAGTTTTATGGAACACCTAATGTGGGAATATAAACTATGAAAAATCAAGGAATGAATTAAGGAAGCAGTTAGCTAGCTATTTGTATTCTTAGCCTTCTATTTAAGTGTCACACCTTTAGAAGACTTGCATCAAAATAATGAGAGAGGTATGTAGTGAAACTGTGCTTTTGCTATGGAAATTAAATGCTGATTATAAATAACTCAAAATACCTCTGCATTCAAAGAGAACTAATTTTTATTTTCCCTTGAGAAGGCAAGGGCTATGGAACCAAGAGCCAAACATGAAATCAGGGTGGTGGGGGGGGTTGTGATGCTAAATGCCTGTAGCATATACTTTTTTCAGTTTAACAAACTAATGCAAAATAAAGTAACCACTTACTTTGGTGCCTTTCCTGCTACATATGGAAACATCTGTGTAAAAAAAAACTTGTTTGTAGTACATTGTATATCACAATGCAATAAACATTCTGAAGCAGAAAGTTAAAAATGGCTATGTAGCTGTTAATGGGTTAGTAAAGAGTTTTGGGTGTTTGGGATTTTAGCATGGAGTTTTGTTTTATTACAAGATGTGTTTTGCCCATAAGGTAACTGAGCATAAAGAGGGCCTGGAGAAGCCTAGAAAGATCTGTCCCCTTCCCTGGAGGCTATATTAGACCTCTGAGTCATGAAGTCTTTGCATAGTAGGTGTCTGGTTACACACCTTTTATGGACCCTACTCAGCTGGGATATCAGCATCTGCATTATAGCTCCCATCTATTCTTAGGTGATATCAGAGCACAACTGAACAGGCAAGGCAGAAAGATAATCACTTTCGTTATATAAAACTCTTCCCTGTTTTAGTTCTGGCTTTTTTTTTTTTTCATTTTCTCCGTCTACCCTATCCTTCTGTTCTGCAGTGCCTTCTCATTGCTGTGTGAAAGAGATACACAATGGCTTACAGCGTGACTCTGAATGGACCTGGACCATGGGGTTTCCGACTGCAAGGGGGCAAGGACTTCAATATGCCCTTGACCATCTCCAGAGTAAGTGAGCAAAAAAGCCTTGTTGAGCTTGTTTAGGTTGGAAAATAGCAGTGAACTAGCTATGTGTACACTGACCTGGCCTAGCAAAATAGAGGATCTTTGCAGCTAGGTCTGAAAAAAGAGAATATAATGTGGGCTTAAAATTTACCACTTCAAGGCACAACCTGGCATTGAAGAACTGTCAGGAAGACAGTTCGCATTAGTATATTTTTAAGAATGATAATACTGTCTCTTTTAAGTAAGCTTCCAGTTCTGTTTTGTGTGGTGGTGTCTCTTTTTTTGCTGATAGGAGCCTCAATGATATGATATGATATGGTGGTGTCTATTTGGAGGGAAGGGAGTAGAACAACTGTGAATGGGAATATAGAGCTATATTTTTAGAAAATGATCATGTAACTGCTTGTAAATATGTGAGGTCTAGGTGCTAAAACTGGACAAAGATAGGGATACACATCCCCTCTTTTTGGGGGGAGCAATAATCAGATGAAAATGAGACATGTCAAGGAGAAGTCTCAATAGTACTTAAAATACTGTCTTAAATTATGCAGAAGCCTTCCATTTGCAGCTGACAAACAACATGTGATTTAATAATTAATTACCTGGTATATCTGTTGATTACAGTTTAGTCCATTTATTTCCTAGCTGACTCCTCTAAGATCAGTATTTTAAGCTGTTAGAGTGTTATTACCTGAACTCGCTCAGTTGTGCAAAGGTTTTTAATCATTGGATGGTTTTCAGGAAATTTGTAAATGTTTCCTTACCTACCTTTTTCTTGTCAAGCTAGACAGTTCTGTGTAACTTCTGGTTTGGAAACTCTACTTTCTACTCTCTTGTAGCTTCTCTCTCTTTTTATTTTTTTTCTTTCTTTTGTTTCTATTCTGACAATCTCAAATCTGTTCCGGAATCTTCAGATCTTTTTAGAGACATCTTGGTTCCCCACAGATCACCTGCAGAAGGCTTGTTTTGCAGGGCAATGATGAGAGGGGTTACTTACAGAAGTGTTTAAAAGGAATACCAGGATGATTTCATCAGACAAACAAATAGAATGCAAACAAAAGGTCTGCTCCACTGCAAAAAAAAAAAAAAAAAAAAAAAAAAAAAAAAAAAAAAAGCCACTACACTACCCTGAAAACTGTTTGGGTTTGTTGTTTGTTGGGGTTTTTTTTGCCTAATGAAAATAGAGTCTGTGAAGTTGTGAGTACCAAATTGATTTCGCTGCATCATGACTCAGTCATCAATGACCTTCTTAAATCTTAACTGCAGTATTTCATATTCATAATATAAAGCTTTATTTCATCTCTTTTATTCTTATGCACAATATCCTTTTCTCTGAAGACGGAGCCACATTTAACTTAATACTAGGTCCTGTGATGGTAAGAGGAACATTTCATAACCCCTTTTGAAGAAGAGGCATAGTAATTGCAAAGAAGGCTGTTCTGTTAGTGTTAAAAACAAACAAGAAAAAACAAACAAAAAGGAGCCCTGTACACAAAAATAAACTAACTTTATAAACTTATACTAATTTCAGTATGATAAATAATTTTGATATTTCTTTTTTTATCCCACCCAAGGTAAGTATGGAGAGGTGTCAACATATTTCTGTAGGCATTTTCATAACACTTTGCAGTGTGTACTGTATGGTATTGATTTTTTTTTTTTGTATAAGTCATACCCAGAGGCTGTCCGTCAAAGGCTGGTGCTGTGGCACTTGCACTATATATGACACTATCAGAAAGAAAAAAACAGTTGTTTCCCAAAGAACCCATTTTCTTAGATTATAATATCTTAAAGTATACTCACTATGCCCAAAGGCTATAGATCTTCATAGGGCTTTTGAGAGCATATGGTGAGTAGGAGTGAAACTGCAAAGACTGGATTCCCAGAGGTGTGGAGAAATTACCTCTTCACACAGCTGGCTGCATTTCCAGCAGTAGAAGCGTCGAAAGCACTGTTAAATGTTTTGAACTCTTTCCCAGTGAGGCCCAGTTTTTAGTTGCTTTGGGGTTGGATTAGATTTATAGCCTGCCTTAGGGGGAAAAATCAGGCATGCAGAAATGAACGTAGCCTCTTTAGGCTACGTAGCATGGGGGAGCTGGAGTAGGGAAGTCTGCTAGTTGTGATAGCTTTTTAATTGGAACACAGAATGTTAGCATTCTTAAAGTCCATTTTTAGTTTAACATCTCTTACATAAATATATCTCCAAACAGATAAGATATTCCCTTTAATCAGCAATTTGCCATCATAAATGAGTTGATCTGTGAATTTAGCCGTAATTGCAATATTACCATGGGGAAAAAGGAAAGATGTACTTGCATTCTCAAGATATTATTGGGGAGGGAAAATAACTGAAGAAAATCTCTTTCTTGGGAAAGGCACACAGCTCTAAATGTTGCCAGTGGATGCCATACACTTACATGTGGACTGGTTTTGATCCACAGCTCTCCTGAGATGGAATTGGACTTCCTAGGTGCAAGATGAGTCCTAAACCCCAAACACTTCAGCTTTAAGGGTCTTACAATTGCTTTTATTACCAGATGGAGTTTAATACCAGTGCAGTGGCCCTTTTTGTCTACATATGCATTGTATCCCTCTATGTAGGCAGATAGAGTCTATATGTAGACATGCTCATTATTTTCTAACGGTCCAAAAGCAGTAAGACTGACTGGGTGGGCCACAGAGGAAAATTAAAAAAAAAAAAAAAAGACTCATCCTTTCTCATGGAGGCTTTGTGCTCTTCTGTCTGCCACAAGTCATGCTATTAGAGAGTTGCCTCCTGAGAAAGGTGGTGACAACAGTCAACCACACTGGGATTGTTCATCCCATCTATAGTCTTACACATGTATGTTTCAAAGGACTTTCCTGAAAGGGAAAGCTAGTATGAAGCTGGCCCACGCTTAGACATAAAGTGGCCACACTGGACTTATGAACTAGGGCTGTGGCTTACTTGACTGTTGACCTGCACTCTGTCAGCCATTACCTTACAATTCCCACTCAGCCTGAGCTTCACCTGAGAAGCAGGGGTGAAAACATAAAGGTCTTTGAAGCCCAACAAAAGCACAATCTGAGGCTGTGGTACCACAAATGCTTCTGTTGAGGAAAATGCCTTTAAAACAGTGAGCAAGGAAGATAATTAATCAAAGCTGTTTGGCACAACAGTTCAGTTTTAAAGAACTCTTTTTAAAATGCTGTCTGAGATACTGTTATTTTCTTCCCTTCAGGTAGGTTCAGGTGATCAGCTCACTGTTAAATAGTCAACAGCCTAAGACACAGGAGTTATAGTCAGTGAACTGAGTGACAGTTGAAGATGTGTTCCCCTGAAATGGATTGTTCTGCTTATCTGTTCTTTGTCTAAAAATAAGTGCCTGACTAACTTAGAGGGAGTGGAGTGAGGAAAAGACAAGACAGAAACAAGTGGAGAACAGTTAAGGTCACTCTTGCAGCTTTCACATTCCTTTAACAATGGCATTAGAAATTAATCTAGGAATATTGAAAAGTAGTTTTCCAGTCCCCACCCTACAGACCATCCTATCCTCTAAAACAAACTCTGTCATAAGATGTCATGAGGTAGCAGAGGTAGGAAAACAGTATTGATAGACCCTCAGTAAAGCTGAGCATCTGTCAGTCCTACTGAAATGAGTGAGACTTACAGGTTGTTGGCAATGCTAAGAGCTATCACCAGTGGCATGATCATATGCATAAATCTGGTCTTTCCAAATTGATGTGGACAGCAAAGCAGGTTTTCTGCTGCTGCTTGCTTGCACTGTCTAGAAGCAAGGAGAATTCATTAGTTTTATAGACCTAATCCCCTGTAAGAAGGCTTTTATGTATAGTCAGTTACCTGAAGTGCTGAGTTGCCCTGTTACCTAAAATGTTACAATTGCACATGGATAGAAGCAATAGCAGAGCCTCTTCATATGTTGCTGAATAATTATTGGTGAATGGCAAGCTTCTCTAGAGAGATAGACTGGCTTGCAGGTGATATGATGAGCTGGAAGTTATGCAAGAATTATCATCATCTAAGATAGCAGAAATATTATCCAGAACAGTGTGATAATTCGTGACTAGTATATTCATTCTGTGATTATCCATACAGTTTAGTATTTTCTACAAATCTTGCCTGGGTTCCCAATCAAAAGTTGGATCATGAAGCTGAAGAAGATAGTGTTTAAACAAAACAAAAGTTTAGAGGACTATTTTGGCTTTATTCTATGAAGTGAGGAAAATATCTGGTGATATGATTTACATATCTAGTGATGATGTAAATGCAGTGAGGGTAAATGGCAAACACTAATAGGAAAAAAATGAGATTTAGCTTATCTGATACAAGCAGCCTGCAGCAGCTCTTTAGGGGAGGAATCTATTCTAGCATTTTGGAGTCCATATCTCTGGAGGAACATGAAGGCTTTTCTCACATTTGTTGAGTTCTTTCATTTTTATTAGCATCTTTTCCTGATTGCTTCCTGTCCCTCCTCCACTCCCTAGCATGCATATGTCAACCTCTTGCTGTGACTGTATTTCCTTTAGAAGAGCTATGTGAGAGTATTCATTTCCTGTAGGCCTGATGCATATGGGGTATCAGCGCCTTACAACGGTCAAGTGATGTGTGAATGGAGTCCATTTGCACTTTTTTTTGTTCTATTCTTGAATGCAGGGAAACATCAGATTATTCAGGTCAGGCACTATGCATCCTGCAACTTCCATTTAGATAGCCATGTGCTGCTGTACATAACTTTTAATCAAAAGAATGCAGTTTACCTGTTAGACTGAACAAATTAACAAGTTCATTTGAAATGCTAGTTCCAATCATCTGTTAAGCATCCATCTCTGGTGAATCGAACTGCTGAGTAGTTGTCCTACAGCTACAACAGCAACTTTGAGAGTGTGGGTTTGGTTTTTGCTTTAATTTACAAATGTAAAGTCCCTCACAATACTAAAACCTATAGATTAGTATTTATAATAGTTGATATTCTGTGAAACTAACAGGTAAGTTTTTTGTTCTGTGAAAGTCTTCCTTTTTAACTCCTATTCAGTAGAGATGTTTCCTTTTTGCCCCAAACTGAAATGACTGAGTCAGCTTCTGAGAGGGAAAATGAGCTATTTAATGTAATGTCTGTATTATGTCTAGATAAACTGTAGTAATTTCGTATGCATAAGTGGTTTCACATATTTCCAGTCTTCTACAATTCAACTCACTCCAGTTCCTTGTGAGAGGAAAATAAAATACTTCCAGGCCAACTTTCAAGTACACTCCAAAACTTTCCTGTTTCTTTTTGATAAAACATCTATTCTGTGGTCATCAGCATTTCTTTGGGATAGTGTGCTTAACTTGTATATCACTCCTTGAGCAACAGCCACACCATCCAAAGTTATAGCATTCCGAGTTTTATTATGTGCAGTCATTTGTTATATGTACAAATGTGTCGGTGTCATGGGAGAATACTAGTTAGTTTAGATGGTATCTTTGCTTTCAAACTAATTTGCAAGCCAATTCTGGTATGTTTACAGCTACCATTATCAGAAATGTTTGTATTTCTGTATGATTAAAATAATCACTAAACACTAAGCTCACTGGTGAAGGAGTATTTTGTACTCTGCACTGTGTCTGTGTAGCCATCACGCACAGGTCTATTTAATGCTCTGTTTCTCAATTCTATTCATGTTTTGAATTGCAGGAGAAACATTTAGCCCTATTAGAATATAGGCCACCTTAACATGAATAATGGCCTGCAATAGCTGAGGTACTGGCTTAAGTGATGTTACATCATCAAACCTGCTGCAGTTACTATCTTGACACATAATACATAACCTCTGAATTTGAAGCCCTTTCTTTATTTCACCTGTTAAATGCAGCTTTTCTCTTTGGGATGTGATTGTATCTGAATCATCAATGCTGTGTGGCATTAGCTGTCAAAAGAGCTTAGTGTATGAAATAAAATGAGGCTGAACAGCATCTATGCAATTACCAACTCAGTTATAACTACAGTTGGTATTAATTGGTGCTTACTATTCATACAAAAAAAAAACCCTCAAAAAACAAAAACAACAACCCACTCTGCAGTAACTTTACAGCTTTATTTCCTGCAAAAGGGAGGGGAGCAGAACTCTTCATTTGAACAGGAGGCACAGTGTTAACTGTGAGAAACTTGAGCCCAAGACTGGTGAGAAACTGAGACATTCACAAGTGGGGATAACCCTGGTTATTGTGTCTTTATGGAAAAGGAGGAGGTATCTTAATCTAAGGAAGGAGATCCACAACATGAGATATGTTCCCTTTTCTCTTAACATTAGAAAATGTTTCCTGGCAACTGGATAACCTAGTCTGACAAATTGCTCAGCCTTTGGCCTAGAGTTTATTTATTTGAGAATATAATTCTTGTAGTATTTCAGGAAGTTCTTAGATTTACTTAGTTATTATTAAAGTTAATAATTTTGCAGATCCTTTAGAACTAGTAAATACAACAGGAGGTAATCATTAAATTATGAATTTAAAGCTGCTGAACAGTTAGTGTGTTATAAATAAAATGCACAATAAGCTTTTTTCAGGTAGGACTTTCTGTTATTATCTGAACTCTGTAAATGGCTGTTTTCTAACACAACAGATAACCTTGTCATTAGCCCCATTCTGAATACATAATTGCAAAATATTCTCCAGCCAGTGGAACACAAAGAGGGGAAATTAGTTCTGAAAATACATTAGCATTAGCTTTCAATACCAGCAACAGCAGTTCTCCTCTGGTCAGCCTTCTTGTTTAATTAGGAGCATTAAGTGTATGTTATTTTATAACTATAAAATGTATGTATTAAAAAACCAAAATGAAACCTATAAAACTTTAATAGCACTGTGAAAGGATTAAAATGGTGTGCAAGATACAATGGTCTTCACTATAATCTAGTTCGTAGTGGGCTGGAGTTAGCAACAACACAATTTGATGTCACTGATTTGTGCGTAACTAGAAGTTTCTGCACATAGGTACCTGAGATGTCACCATTTTAATATATAATACAGTGTTAGGTGGTGTCCAATGTAATATCAGGTACTGCTTTTTTTTTTTGTGTGTGTGTCTGGGTTTTGTTGCAGGAATAGCCAGATGCTCGATGTGCGCATAAATTATTAATCCCCATTGAAAGATCATGAGAAGGGCAGAGAAAGGAGGGAAATTTTTGCTGAACATGGTAAAAATCAATTCTTGCAAGTCTTGAGGACAGAAACTAATTTAAAACATTGTCTGACAATGTCACCTATGATATGCTTTGAAATGAGTAATGCTAGTTGAAAAAGGATGGCTTATATACAGCATGTTAAAGGGCTCTTTCTTCTGTACTAACGTAATTAAAGCCTTAATAAAAAGGTTACCTGAGAGCAAAATCTCAGGATAGGCTTTTGTTACAGTTGTCTAAATTCCTAAATCCTAATTTGATGAAAGTATGCTATGATATATAATAAATGGCACTTCATAAAGAATTTAATTCTTGCTGGTACAGAGCGAGGACAAGGATGTCAACAGGTGTGCTGTTCTGTCATAATGTGTTGACCTATCATTTACATAATATATGTTTAAAAGCAGACAGGTATCACCTGTTAAAACGTACTGCATAAGTGATATATTTTGTTTAGCTGCTATCATAACATAAGGGCCTAAATGAAATAAAAGCTTGATCATTTGAAACTGTCCCTGAAGCTTAGTCCAGTCCTACTGTTGGACATCCTTTGGAAACAGTTCTAAAAACTTCCATTTTCCAACCTATGAAAAGTGTAACATTTCCCACAAACATTGAAGCTGTTTCTGTGTTCTTCTGAGAGATTTTCAGGAGCAAAAGCACCCAGCTCTTATTTATAGGGGGATGAAAGAACTACTTTTTTTTTTTTAACCCACTGACTTTGAGCGTAAGCACTCTGTGTTTCAGGAATTAGCTACCTGAAAATTAATTGTTTCCACCTTATGAATGGCTCCAGGTGACATGTTGAATGTGCATCATATGAGGCAACTCCTCTTTTTGTTAGTAGCGGCTATCAGCCATTTTTCCAAAAAGTCAATGAGATCTTGCTCTTCTTTTAGGAAGATATAATGGGTCAAATGTCTAAAGGCATGCAAATCCCCTGGTAAGGGTAGAGTTACTTTCTGCACCTCCCACGTGCATAGCTGATGTTGTGATCATCTGTTCCACAGGTGTTCAGTGCCTGGACATTGTGCATAAATAGGTTTTAACCTTTCCCCAAAATCCTTCCAAATACACTTGATTTGTAGTAATGGCAGCTGAGGATTAGGAGGAACACAGCCTTTCATATGCTTGCACCATATCCCCTCCTTTCCCTTGCTCAGAGTCTAGACTCCAGTTGCTGGGCTATTTTGGCTGCCTTACTTCCTGCCGTTGGTTAGCCATACTTGTTAATACAGACATAAACCCTTATTCTCATTAAAGGTAACAGCTTTAAGGGCATACACGTACTTTAAGCAATTTATGGCTCTTCAGTTTAAAGCCAGTGTTAGTGACAATTAGCCTTTGGCATGAAGATAAATAACTGTGAGGCATCATGGTGCTTATTATACCTGTTTAGGGTGCCATGCACACTCTTCGGAAGCCTCTGTGGGACTCTCATGCTATATTTAAAGCATCCTGTAACTTAGGAAGCTATTTTGAATTGGAACGAATACTGCATTTACCTCAAGCTTCTGGAATGGGACATGGCATCCAAAACTCCAAAAATACTACATGTAACCCCAGATTCTTGTACATAGTGCCAAATCAGAATGCTCTGGTATTAGGGTGAATTTGGGTTGCCTTATCTTGATCCTGGGGGTCACTGGAACCATCCTGCTCTATTTGAGAATGTCAGCATTCTCTCCTTACCTAGTCATAGCTGGTTCAAAAATGGCCAAGGGCAGTTGGCACTATGGCAGGTGTTTAAAAAAGAAATAGGCAGCCGAAACAAGATGTTCTTTTTCATCAGGGTTGGCCATGATTAACTACTCTAGGAAATAAATGGGTAGGGGTTTTTGTTATTTTTTTGACAGGCATTGTAAAATACAAGTACCTTTCTGACCTACTGTCAAAATTGCTTTCCTGTCCAGAAGATTATCTCAGTTGTTTTCGTAAATTGTCAAACAGATTATTCAAGATTAAGTCCTTTTGGTCAACTGAATGGGGTGGGGCAAATGAGGATCTCTATTACATGGCTTTTCTTTCTTGTTAACAGGAAGTGGTCAAAAGTCTGTTAAGTGTCATCAGTTGTTTGAACAACAAACCTATTTGAACAGCAGCCTCAGTTTAATTTTCTGCTGCTTCTTTTCAGTGTAACATTTCTAAAATTAAAATGTGTGCTGTGTTGGTATATAGTTATCAGTAGTTCAGGATGAGCACACAGAGTTGTGGGTAGCAGGCCGTTGAAAGAAAGCCCCTGACAGAAAGAGTGGACCTGGTGAAGGGTGATGGAACTGCTTGACTGTTTGATCCCCAAGAGATAGCAGAACTACCCTCTTTTGATGGAGGAACTATCTTACACTTGAAAACTGTATGCCTTAATTGTACCTACTCATAATTGTATGCCTTAGTTGACTGCAAGAACAAGTACTGCTATTGCTGTGGTCTGTAGTCATGTGGGAGACTCCTAATGCTGGCTCTTTGCATTCATCCTTGCTCCATGTGGGATGGTACTCTGGTGTCTCCTCCTTCCATATGCCTGGATGTAAGGCTGCAGGAAGGAGCTGGCTGACCAGGGCACCTTATGAAGGTTCGCAACTGCTCTGTGTGTAGCTGTGGGGTTTCTCTGATTGTATACATACCCTCTGTCAGGGAACCCATGCAGCAACTAATACCAATGTAATTTCTGCATTGAGAATAGAGTATATGCCCACTGAGAATTCCTGAAAGAGACTTTTCTCCCTTTACAACCATGTATCCTATGACCAGCAAAATGATGGTTTTGTCCTGCTTATCAGCGATTCCTTTTTCCTACATTTCTGTGCTTAAGTTTCTGCAGAGCTTTGCTTGCTCACCCTGCAAAATGCCATTTTAGACTGTAACCTCAAACCTTTTCTCTGAGGAAAATGTGCTGACCATAGATAGTAGGACACATTAATCTTATTGAAAAAAGAAGAACCAAAAAGACCTCAAGCAGATAGTATTTCAGTAAGGTATTCGTGGCAAAACACAGGAATATGTGCATCTTTTCTAAGGCCATGAGGCTAACATCATTTACTTTATTGTATTTCTAGAAAACAGTCTTTAGGTGACCTAAAGAAATAGGCAAGTGAGCAAAAGAGTTGGGAAAAAAATAATCGCCCTATGAGTAACATAATAAGCTTTTGTGGAGAATGTGCCAAGTGAAGATGTGCATGTATACATATGCCCTAAATGACAATGGAGAGACCCCCATGACTCACATCAAGAAGGTCTGGATCTTCAACTAACACAGATCGAGTATTTCTTCTTTTATACAGTATGATAATGTGTTTCAAACTTCAGGAGTCAGAGGTGAATAAAGTGGTGGGAAAGAACAAAGCAGAATAAACCTTCTGTAAGCTGTACACAATTTATGCATTCAGTTTTAATTTCAGATCAGTTGCATATAGACCCAATTTTAATTCTTTTCCTAGTATGAATGGGAAGAAGTCTGATTTACACAATCAGGGTTCTTGTTTGGAAGAATATGAAGTGGTTTTAATTTTTCCCAGTGTGTGTGATTCGTCATAGAGGTTATCCCAGCTTGTGGGAATATTCCTGGAAAAAAAAAAAAAAAAGAAAAAATTTAAAAAAAAATCACTTCCACAATATTGAAGACATATTTGTTGCAATATGATTGACAAGATGAGGAGGTGGTATATAATTTCTTTGCACATCAAGGGACTGGCAGTGAATGAAACCAAAACTAGAAGTTAGCTGCTTTATTTATCACTTGAACAGATGCAGTACAAGCAGCTGCAATAAGATCTTTTATACATTCCACCCATGATTCCCTGGTGTTCATGTGTCCTAAAGACAACCTGGAGAGGAGGCAGGACACTTGGTTGTACAGCATTATATTTTATAAGTACAGTGTGAGATGCTGATCCTTCCCATGGGGAAGGAATTCAGAGCTGGATCTGAGTTTCATGCCATTTGATTATATGGTTAAGTATCTCTTTCTTTTGCCACTCTGAGTGTTTAGTTCAATTACTTAATGTGGTCTTTAACTTTTTTTGTTTTATTAAAACTCTTTGTAGGCCAAGAAACAGCACAAAGGAGTACTTTTAATATAATATAACATGATTATTTGCCTTAGATGAATCTCCAAGCTTAGGAGGCCAAGGAAGAGCTCTTGCCATGTAATTGGTTGTGAAACCCCTTTGTTCAATGTGTAGATAAAGGGTTTAGGAAGAAACTTTGCTTGTTGGTATTTAATTTTAGAACATCCACCTGGATGCCAGAAGTCCTTACTTTTTTATTTTCCCCTGAATCATCTG
This sequence comes from Psittacula echo, assembly GCF_963264785.1. Lineage (NCBI taxonomy): Eukaryota > Metazoa > Chordata > Aves > Psittaciformes > Psittacidae > Psittacula > Psittacula echo. The sequence continues at coordinate 52,416,104 of NC_137743.1, forward strand.
CTCTTGGATGCTGTATGAGTAGTGGCTATCTAGGCCATATGTTCACACTAGTATGAGACTTTCTTGGGATATACTAATGCTGTAAAGAGAGATGCATTGAAAATACTCTCTAAAATATTATCTTTTCCCACTGCAGGCAACCAATTTTACAATAAAAAAATGTAGATCAGGAACTAGCAAGAAAATTATCCAAATTGCCAAAGTCTCTTTGAAAAAAAGAAGAACGTACACACCATCTTCTGAAGCTGTTCCTATCTTCCCACCATTGCTACCACTACATTAATGTGATACTCAGTAAAAATTAGTTTTTCAGTGTGTTGTAAGAGAAGAGCATTTTTTCTAGCTAAATTCTAACACCCTACAAGAGCTGATAGTGACCACCTTGAAAAGGCAAAGTTGACACATGTGTGGGTTAAAACTTAAACAGGGGGAGTTTAGATTGGATATAAGGAAGAAGTTCTTTACTATAAGGGTGGTGAGGCACTGGAATGGGTTGCCCAAGGAAGTTGTGAATGCTCCATCCCTGGCAGTGTTCAAGGCCAGGTTGGACAGAGCCTTGGGTGACATGGTTTAGTGTGAGATGTCCCTGCCCATGGCAGGGGGGTTGGAACTAGATGATCTTAAGGTCCTTTCCAACCCTAAGTATTCTATGATTCTATGATTCTGTTTCTTTTTTTAATATTTATTTGAATATTTCATATATTTACTGAGTAAAGCCATAATATTAAAAGCTGAAAATACCTTTTTTTTTTTTTTAAAGGAAATATGAAATCAAGTAAAAGCATTTACTTCATTTAGAAAGGTATCAAACCCTAAGAAAAACTGAAGAAGGTGGTGACTTGCAATGTCCTTCATCCTTTTTTTTTTTTTTTTAGCTTAGTTTTACATTTTTTGTTGATACACAAGAAGTGCTCTCCCTATTCCTATTTTCCTTCCTGAATGTATACTGCCTGTCACTTATGTATTTATCTTTGGATGCAAATGGCCTATAAAAAAATCTCCTACTTTGTTCTGTATGCCTGTGATGAACAGGTAACTCTTTAATATATATATATATTCTTTCTCTGTCATTTGTCAGGCTATGACTTACATTTTGCTCTGTTTATCTTGCTGTGCTGCCAAAATAAGTAAATATCTAGGCTGTTTTGATTGTATCTTTCTACTTTTTGTCCAGTTTAATTCCTTCAGTATTCAAGAACATGGATTTTTTTCCCAGAAAGTGCTTTCTTTGCAGTGCTTTGTTTCTTTTTGCTAATCTTTTTCTATGCGTTGCCTAGTTAGACAACAGTTTTGATAGCTGTGGATATTTTCTTCCTGGATGAATTTGCAAAACTTGTCCAACAGGCTCAGCATCTCCAACTGAACTTGTGGGCACTACTGTGAGAGCAAGGACAAATAGCCATTGGTTTGACTGTGCCTCTTGACACTTTCCTCTTTTCCTCTGGTGACTTGTCACAGTGACCTATTGCAAATAGGTTGCACTGTGACAATTCTCAATTTAATTAGATAAAAGAGAGAGTGCCATGGCTTTATGTTTAAGGAGAACTGTCTGTAAGCTGTACTTTAAAATTAATAGTATGAATCTTAACCTCTGTTTAGCTTTGAAATACAGCTTTCTCTTCCTGTAATGTCCGACGTTGTCTTGAAGTTTAGTGGATTTTTTCTTTTCTATTTTTCTCCAACACCTCCATCTTCTAGGGGTTTTTATGGCTAATTTTCATTGCAAAGACTAGTGAGAGAGAGAGGTCTTTATTTTTTGATTAAAAAATACATTGTCTGTTTTAAGAGATGAGAACATCTTATTAAAGTTAACTTGGTGTCCTTCTAGCTTCACTCCAACCCAGTCTTATACTTACTCTTATCATAAACATAGCTGTTTATATCCTCTAAGTTGAACCCAAGTAAGAAGTAACTACAAGGCTGGACAAACTGCATGAATACTGGAAATGTAGGCATATATTCCAAGACAGTGAGGTTGCTAACAAATTATGTACATATTAATGGATATCTAGAATGCATGTGGAAATGACTGGTAGTTTTTGCTTTCCCTGTCATTCACTGTCAAAGCATTTGACAGTATTCTGCTAGGACTGAGATAGTATATTGGGGTTTGTATTTGGATTAATGTCAAGAGAAATGCCAGGATCAAGTCTGAAAGAAGAGAGAGCATTTGAAGCCTATGTACTGGACCATAAGGAATGAGTTTGAAGTCTTGCCTGGTAGTTTTCCTGCTATAACAATACTCCTATTTTAATGAACACAAGATTAATCTATTTTAATTTAAACAAGGAAGTTGGAAGCTTGGAGAATAAATAGCCCTGCTTCCACTTCACTGCTTGCTCACAATATTTACTCTGGGGTTTAGAACAAAGATGATTTATTTGGTGTTCATAGCAAGAAGGAATGTTCCTCAGTAAAAGTAATAAAAAGCCAAACCAACACCAAAAAATCCCAAAGGTAAATTCTCAATAATGTGAGAAATTTAGCCTTGAAAGAATTTAGGTAAATTATCATTATATAATTAAAGAATATTTTGTTTACACATATGTTAAACTGAGTACATGCCCAGTTCTCTGACATGCCCAATTCCAAAAGTCAAATCTTTTATTTTTTTTTCCCAGTTTTATCAAAGTATGAACGTATTGACTGAGTGAGATGCTATTGTTGGCAAGCCTTTGATGAACACTCCTGGAATTTCATTGCAGGAGCCATGAGTTCTGTTTTATCTGAAAGCTCACTGGCTCTTGATGACAGACAAACTCTGTTTTTAGCATTGCACTGAAGGTCAGGCAAATGACTAGTTTCCAAATTGAGTAACTGAAGATACTGGAACAGATTTATTCCTGGTGTAATTCCACTAGTTCTGTGAAGCTGCGGGGGAAATATATTTGTCAAGAGAGCCTTAGGAGTTGAAGAATAATATCGCTGTTCTCAATCACTTGTGTGTAAAAGGAGATTGAAAAAACTGTCATTTAATGTACAGTTAAAATTCCTTTTGCAAGAGAAACGCTATACTCACTAAGATAAGAATAATGCTTTTAATTGGGATACTCCAGCATAACTCCATTAAGGAGAGTAGGCACCATAGAATGTGATATTTTTTTCTAGTATCTGAGAATCTAGCTCTAGTGTTTTAATCAGAGATGAGGTTGAGGTTTTCTGGCTGTGTATGTGTTTTATCATTATCTAGCAAATGTATATACTGCTTAAGGTGCTTTCCTAGTGGAATTGGGGATGATTCTATTATTTTTCGTAGATCTTTAATTTTAGCTACAGTTTTGGCATACCTCAAGTCTATAACCTGACTTATCTAGCAGACTAGTTAGATATTTGACTTCATTTTTACAAGTTATCTATGACCTTAATTCATATACAAAGCAAAAAATTGATTTTTCAGATGGATCAAGAAAAGTCAATAGTAATTTATGAACATGAAAACAATACTGTTGTACCATTGCTCAGGTATTAGGAAAGGAAGAATCAACATCTTTTTAAAATGACATTGCAAAAGCTACTAAAATCTGTGAAAAGTTTCCTGTAGGAGAAGCTTTGCACAGATCACTACCACACTGACTGTTTCCAAATCATTGTGGGAAGTGGAGGAGCATAGACATGCTTATGGATACAAGAAGTGTATGTGTGTCAGCAGGAAGGTGTAGCTAGGGCCAATGAGGGGCTTTTTATCTCCTACGTTGTTAGAGTGAATTGGTCAGTCTAGGTTGGGGACATAGAAATTCAAAGATGCAGAGAGATCTTTTGGTAAAGGCTGTCATCTTCTATGCCTCTTTGTGCCTGAAGTACTGGAGGTACCTTAATTGCCAGCATTGGTTGGTGCAAAAATTCAAGATTAGGTTTTCACGAAGAGGACATTAAGAATGTGAAAGAGATGTAGAATATGTTTACATGTTGTAAAATAGGTGCAATTATCAGTTTTACAGTTGTGTGGCAGAAATGTATCATTTAAAGTTCAAACAGCATTTTCTAATACTTTGGTTTTACTTTCACCAAAAGCTTACACTTCAGTGATCTTTTCCATTAGAAGTGGCGAAATGTTTCTTTAATGACAGATACACTGATGATCATGAAGTACAAACTACTGTTGCCATGAAGAGGCAGGATTTCTTCAGATTCAGTTAGCTTTGACTCTTATGCTGTACCCTGAAGGCTCTGCTTTTCCAAACCACTCACAGCATATGCTCTTTTCAAATCCATCCGTTCTACACTCGCTCTATACCCTACGTTCTAATGTCAAAGCAAATCTATGTTCTACTTGTGGCACCTGCTGTGGCACATACTTCAGCTACTTTAGGGTAGTACTAAGCATACCACCATACTTAAAGTCCTGTCAACATAGCTGTGATAAAGACCCTTTGGAAACTGTATAGCTTCACCCTAAAATAATCATTTATCATAACTCATAAGGGAGAATTAATTGGCATTTAGTACATGTAATAATTTGGATTAGTGCCCTTCATGAAACAGCCATGTACGTAAGTACAGGCCGCATATAGAAGTAATTTAATTTTTAACAAGGCAAATCAATTTCTGTTACAACTAAACTCCACTTTTAAAAAAATACCTAAGACAGTCAGTGTATTAGCAAGTGCCATTGCACTGAATACTCTTAAGTCAGGCTTTGGAAACATCAGTCTGTATTACTAAATACTGAAAGTGCTATCATAGCTAAATTGCAAGTTTATAACAAAAATAGATCAAACTTTGTTTACTTTACTAATATTAACATAGTTCAAATGATGGGTTGACAAAATAGTGTATTAGAATATTATTGTCCACTATATAGAAATATATATGAAAATACCTGTTCTATGGACACTTTGTAGCTTATACAAAAACGTACACATCCCTCAACCTCTTTGGGACATTGCATATTATGATTGGATTTGAGAGTGTGCACTATCTACACGTGGATGTTTCCCAGTTGATTGTTGTATCTATTGCATAAAGCTAGAATGGGAAACAAAAGATGGTATTTGTTAGGTTTTCTGGGGTAGGACGGGGGTACTTTCTTAGTATTTACTCATGTTTACCTCAGAAATTTCTGTAGTCATCCTTTCTTCCCGACGAGATAAATGTACAACTCTAAAATGCAATCTGTCCTAAGTCCATTATACTTTTATTTTTCTTAAATGGATCACCATGCGTCATAGGTTTGTCATGACAAGGATTTGCTTAAGTGAACTTCAGGTAAATGTAGGTAGATCCTTTTGATCCTATGGACCATTCTTCTCACTTGCTGCCACTAACATGGGCTTGTTGTCTGCATTCTGCCAACATAGGCATCTTCAAACTTTAATTTCTGGAATTTGGGCTTATATGTAATTCAAAAAGTTGCAATGATTGTGTGCTTTGAGTGTTTACACAAGGGCGCAAAAAAGGACTCTGGTACAAAGAGGAAGGTGTGCTACACACATTGACTTTGCAAGATGGGAAGTTATGTGTGAGTCCTGCCAGCTTTCTTTTTTTGTGAAGTGAGGCTGCTGTGGCCCTAGCCGTAGTCATCAGACATGGGTCTAAATGGTAGAGGTGAGATGGACTTACAAGTTTTTATTTTTGATAAGAGCAGCAGGGAGATTGCTCTTCATGACAGAAGGAAATGGGGACGTGAACACTAGGCTGCCCACAAACTTGGTTTTACTTCAGTATTCATAAAACCAGCAAACATTAACATAAAACTGTAGAAGAAGTAGAAGAGCTTTGAGAACCCTGTTGTAAATTAAAGATATGTTGTCCAAATGTTATTTGAGAAGAAATCATTGATATTTTGCCTGAGGTGAAAATGCAAACTTTTGTTTACCATTTCCAGGGAGCTATGCAGTCATTTGTAGTGCTACAAAGCAGTTAACAGAGAAACTGAAATATTCGCATCTGCTGTGAAGGGAATAACTTTGTGCTAAGTAATGGGGAATTTGGACCATAATGTTTTTGCTGTGCTAAAGCTATATTTCTAATGTGTTGACAGACAGCACAGAAAAATAATATCCCAAGAGACAGAAGTTCTCTGGTCTTCCAGGTAAACAGGCTGGGGTCATGGGAGGAATATGCACAATGGAATTCATTTCTTGCATCAGACTCCTTGACTCACAAACTTCTGAACAGCTTGATTCACACCTTGGGGAAGGTGCTTGTAATCCTGCTGTTTCAAAATCTGTTAATCATAGAGTGGTTCTGTTCTTTGCCATTCCTTCTTTAGGAGTTAACCACTTTCGATATTCAGACTTCCAGTTCTTCATTCTGGGGTTTTGGTTTGGTTTTTGGTTTGGTTTTTTTTTCTTTCTTTCTTTTCTGAGGGCTGATTGTAAGTTTACTTACCAATAAAAGCGTAAGACTTTCTAATTACTCACTGATACAGCATAAACAACGCATGGCCACCTTATCAGTCTTTACATAAGATGGGCATGACTTGGTGTCATATCTGAGTTGCAGCCAGCAAAATTTCAGATTGACAGCCTAGTGCTTTTTCCCTCTGGACTATCGCATTGCACATTGTTACAGGGTCATCCATGATAAAAAAGGATAAGGGACCTCCAAAGAGACGTGACTGTTACCTTATTGTCTGTGGAGCTTTTACCTCTGTGCTACCACTGCAAGTCTCTTCACAGAGACTGCAACAGGTGCTAGAATTATTGCCTAGACTACAAGGGCAAGTAGTATAGAGCTTGAAGTCCATGCTTTCATGTCAATTCTGTTTGTCTGTGGCATCACACAGGGTAGCAGAGTTAGATGAGATGATGTTAGATGTTTTGAAGTGGAGAGTGAAGACAGTGTCTTGTTCTTCTCTGTCATAGCCAGAATCTTGTAAAACAAGTTTTATCTTTTTATCTCAGTTTCTCCTTTTTTTCTATTTGCATTTTTATTAGGAACTCATTTTATTAACTGGGGGATTTCTTTATACCAGTCTTGTGTACCATTTGGCAAAAATACTGCTTGATGTCTTGTTTGTCACTCTGTGGAACTTGTTGGTTCTTTATTTGCAATACTTGTATTACCTTGAAGTACAGGGCCAGGGAAGGCCTGGGCCCTCTTGTGCTAGGTACTGTACATATGTCGAAGAGACGTGTCAGTGCCTCACTGTTTAAAACCAGAGAATTTCCTCAGATTTGTGGTGTGTCTCCATCAGAGAAGACAATTAGCCAGATTAATCCTAACCTATATTTACATTTTCTGTGTGGTTGATGCATATAGCTTTAATATCAGCTACAGGTTATGCTTTATATTTCCCTCTGCAGCTTCAGAAATCACTCCAATTTGATAATAAAATTTTGGTAGTAAAATGCTATTTCCAGTAGTGACTCAATGTTAAGACGGACTAATGTAAGTCTTTTTCTAGTTCTGACTTTGAATACCTGTTGAAGAATAGCATCATTATGAAATTGTTGCTTTGTAGCTATAGAATAGGAGGTTGATATAACTGGAATAGAAATCACTTTTACTTCAGTGTACACTGGACTAAGTATGACTCATTGGTATGATCTGGATTTGCAAAGGAGCTCTTTTCTGAGGATTTTAGATAGGTGATACACAGGAAATGGAAACAGAAGGTAGAAGGTGAATTTCTTTCAATCCTGGAAATGACACAAAAAGGCAGAGGGGAAGGCCATTCAGAAGAAAATGCCTGTCACCAGCTGAGAGAACCAGATAAACATAATATGTGGTACTATTTAAAATGGTTGTAGTAACAGTTTGGGAGCATCTTTGGACTTTATTAGGCAATTGCATATAAAATGCATGTCTTGCTCCCGTCATATACATATGTATTCTTACAGTCTATTGAAAAGTTGTTTAATTCTATAAATAGAAAGCTCATCCTAGGATAAGAGAGCTTACTAATACAGCTCCATTTGGTGCTTCTGTCTGTCCCAGGAATATCCCCAGCTGGCCAGTAGGCATCCAGGCATTCTTAATTTTAATTTATTTCCTCTTCTTGGTAGCTGAAGTAAAAGCCTCCTGTTGTTAAATAGGTGCATATTCACTTTGAGAAATGTTTTCTGCTGCTATTGCAGTTGGAATAGTCTTGATGTGAAGCACATCTCAGTTCCATCGCTGATAGTTTTAAGGTATTTTCTCTGCAAACATAATTCATGAGACTAAGCAATGTTATTGAACAAGATGCTGTGAGAGAAGGAAGGATACTGAAAAAAGGAAACAGATGAAAAATATACAGTAGGGAGGGTGGGAGCCCGTCATCCACTAAGTAATCTCGTGATTGAAGAGGTTTTGGAGAAACTTGGCTAAGACCAGACTCTGACAACATATTAGAACTCCAAAACTCCTACAGACTTTGTTTGTGCGTGACTGTACAGCTCTGAAAAATATTTCTGTAAATATTACAGAACAGAGAACTTTCATAATTCCGTCAGTCATATTTCTGGCTGGATCTGAGATTTGTATGTTGGTATTAGGGAATACATCAATCTTTAAAGACATTTTTGCTTTATGCCGTCCAAAATGTCACTTTAATTTAGCCTTTCAGATGCTTGCTTGACAAAATGGAATGATGAAGCTCATTGTCATGCAGTTTAGCTATGTCCTCATTTGAGATCAAAGTGGAGGGTTAACTTTTTTCTATGTGTTCCTTTCATTCCTCATTTGCATCAGGCAGATAATGGTTTTACTAGCAGCAGGAATCCCTATTAAAGTAACTGTCATATTTTGTCATCTACACAATTCATTGCTTAGCAATTCATTTGGTACAAGATGAAGGAAAAAAGACAAACTGGGCACAGAAAGCCAGACCACTTTAGACTTCGTGAAATTCTGTCTTGGTCAACCAACCACCTTACTGTTACCTCTTCCAAACCAATTATTTTGACATGCTCCACTGCAGAAGTTACAGTGTCTAACACAGCCAAGGAAAACACTGTTAAGCCAAATTCTGAACTTGATTGCATTCCTTCCATGGACTTAAATAGATGTCCTGTGACCATTTATTCCATAACAAAATATGCAATCAGATTATCATAATTAGTGTATGTACCTTGGACCAGGGGAGGAAAATTCCTAATTTAGACATGCAAAATTTTGCAACTCATTGTGGCTAGGTGCGTAGCTCACTACAACCTCTGCTTCTGAGAAATATGTCTTTAGTTACCAAGGAAGGAATAGAGACAAAAGTAGAGCTTTGAAATTGAAGTGAAACACCCTGCAGAATAATTTTGCTATGCAGCTTGATGATCCATAAGGAGCTGTGCTCTGAATCAAAGATGAATGAATATCTTAAACTAAGAATCAGAACCATGTTCATCTAGATAAAGCCTTGCTAATTACATCAACCAGAGTAATGATGATTTTCACACATAATTTATGCACCTAATCTTTGTTACTCAAGAATATTTTTTAGATATGAATGTGTAAGCTGATTTTGAAATTCTGCCCTAAGCTCCTAAACCACTGATCATACTGCCAAACTGGTAGAAATCCTTATGATTCACTGTTACTTTCCTTCCAAGTATAATTGACTACCTGAAAGAAATAGGAATGAACAGAGGAATAGGATTTGTCGGAGTACATGTAAACAGTGTGCTTCAAGGCCTTACCTGAAACACTGTTAAAACCTGCATGCTCTGGAAAAGTAACCTGCCTTCGCTTGGTGCTGCTTGCACCAGTAAATGGTGAACACCAAGTCTAGATGAGATAAAACAGCAGAGAAGCAGAGTGCCCAAAAAGGAGTTGATAGAAACATTGCTCCCAAGTTTAACAGGTAAAAGTATCAGTAACCAGCAATGTCAGTACCACATGCAAATCTGCAGGCTGTGTTTTGCAGGGGCCTCCTGGTTAGATAGAAAGTGTTCATTCACAGTTCATGGTGCTTGCTTTGCCTTCTGTAACTGGAACAATGGAGACTTTTCACTGGATCCTCTGGAATGTAGTACAAAGAGTTGAAGAATTTATTAAGATGGGACACACCCCACTTAACATTCCTGGTGCAAACTGAAAGCTCTCTAAACCCCATCTGTTGATCAGCAGGGTGAGCAGCTCAGAAGGTGAAAGGCTGTCCACAGGAGCATGTCAGCTGGATAGGAAATACTAATTAGGCTTCTCTTCCTGCCTTAATACCTTTTTTCAAGTGCCAGTTACTGGTCATAGTCTTTGCACGTTGAAATCGCCCTCCAAACACACATGTGCTGCATAACTCCTTGGGGAATGCAAAACCTGTCATCAGAGACAACAGATCAGCTTGTCCACAAGGGAGTGCTTCTCTGTGTGCCTGAAAGACTGGTGGGTGAATGTTGACAAAGTAGGGAATACACTTGGTATTACTGCTGGCAAGAAGTCCAGATGTCATCTCTGTCACAACAAGAAGCAAGTTCTGTAAATGTCAGAAAGTTTCTAGTTTTCCTATTGTAGAAGTAGTCCTGTATACAAGTAGTCCTGTTTTTCTAACAGTGAGTATTTGGAATATGCTGCTGAGTGGGATGGTCCAATAAACATGCTTTACCATTTTTGAAATCGTGGAGGGACTGGAAGTCTGAATAAATAATTTTCCCTCTGCCAAAAAAAAAAAAAAAAACCCAAACAAAAAACAAAACAAAACAAAAAAAACCAACCAAACAAAAAAAAACCAAAAAACCCCCCAAAAACCAAAACAATCCAGTAGTTTATCCAAAGATAATTGAGGCTGCTTGAACTATGCACTCTGCTGAATTAGGAATCATCACAGACTCCTGCCTTTATCTGGAATGGAAATTCCCCAAGAACAGCTTTCTTAGTAGTAGTTGGGAATTTCTGAATCATTTCAGCCCGAAATAGAAGACATGATGTGATGAAGGTGAGTGGCATTTTTTGGATCTGCATATACAGGTCAATTTAAATGAAGAGTCCTTCACCATGGGCAAATTAATGTTAACTAGCTGTGGTTATTAATTTCTTAAAGCTCTTTCTAAATAAGCTGCTTCTAAATCATCTTCTCAAACATCTTCTCAGATTGATGGGACATTCTTGTTAAAATCTTAATTCAGTGCACCCTTCTTGATGTTGCATTTTCTTAACTTAGCAGTATTTTTAGATGTACCTTTCAGGATGTGTTGGCTCATAAACAGTATTGATGTTTAATAAAGACTTTCTCTAAGTTTTCAGAACATAATATCTTTGTCTTTTGTGTAATATTTTGTAAAATATTTTTACTTCAGATTCTCGCTAAGAAATCGTGCAGGTTGGGAAGGGAAGCTGATGAAGCAGTACTCTGTGGGGAAAGAGGACTATCAGTCCAGCTTTGTGTATAGCACATCCACCTGATCTGACTTCTTTCTGACCAGAAATTAAACAAGCTCGTGAGCCCTAGACTAATGTTAAGAGCCACTCAGGGTTTACTTGGCCTCCTGGTTCATCACAACAAGTTTGTGATTCATAGGGGAGAGAAGTCAAGCAGGTCACTGAATCCACCCATGTTGCATTAGTAGTGTTAGTAGTCACTGTATTTTTCTCAACGAATGGTACTTTTTCCATCTTACTTTTAAGTCTGAAATAGCCTTTAGCTACAGACAGTAAGTATGTTTAAACATTTCATTTCTATTATTTCATTTTTTTCTGTAAACAGGAAGCCACTCTAAAGTCACATAAAAAATTGATATTATAGAGTTATGGAAAATTAGTATATGGGAAAAAGACAAAAACATACTTTGAAAACTTTCCATCTTACTACTGCTATGTGCCCTGAAGCCACTGTGAGATGTGTGGGAAGTTACTCAGCTACATTTATGCACTATAGGATTACAAAGCTGATGGATATAAAATTCACTTAGAGGGATGCTTTTACCTTTAGAAAACCATATATGTCACTAGCTTGTGCTTTGTCAAATCTGGGGGGGTTTATTATACTCTGCAAGCTTTAAGTGGAACATTTTTGAAGATTGTTGTACCCACCACTTTACTGGGTTGAAAACCAGCACTGGCATCATCACACTATAAATAAAGTGCAGTCCTTGTCTTCAGCCATATCGACATCCCTCCTCAGTAAAGATAAGCAGTAAACCAAGATACTTCCTTTTTTAAAATTCAGGTTGTGTTGCTTTTAATTATTATTCTGCTAGTCTTCACAATCTTCAACATAACGAGTTTTCCTTTTTGGACTTGAGATTATGTCAGTGGTTCAAATTATTTCCTGTTAAAAAAATGTGGCTCCTGTGGCTTCACAAGGGAAGTGGCATCTCTGTGATCGATTGAAAAGCTAGGAAAACAAAGCTTAAGGTATTACGTTTTAACACATAAAAAGAACACCCTCAGTCTGTAACTTCCCTTGCTTCCTGAAACAACCAGCAATTTACGTACCTGTTAAATGTGACAAGATTGTATTTTAGCTGCCATGTCTCTAAATTTCCAGGGATCCTGCTGGGATGCCTTTCAGGATGTCGCATTATGCACTAAACATGATACAGCATATCACAGAAGAAATTTGCATTGCAGTTTCTCAGGGGAACTTTGCTTCTATTCTTTTTTATTCACTTGGATCTTGAAAGGAATTCTTCACTCTCTGAAGTCTGAAGCCTGTGCTTTTGTTTATTCTCTCACAGAGCATGGATGAATGCTACACGTACAAAACAGTTATGGATAAGGAGAGTGTTTGAGTGATGGATGCTATGTGATGGATGGTTAATGCTGGGCCATCCAATTGAAACAGATCAACATTGGGCTGTATGGCTCCTTAAAATTTTAGATGTAAAAGGAATGGCACAACACCTAATGTCATTCCTGCAAATTTAATTCTGATTTGACATCTCTGTCACTGTGTACATGTGCTACGTTTCGTCTTCTTTCATACAAATGCCTATCTATGTGTATTATACTATTCTAGCGTCTGTAGGCAAAGCATGGAGTTGAATACCACGTACTTATGGTTTAGAGGCAGGACTGCTATTTGCTGTCAAACTGGCAGTTTGTGTTTTAGTGATCAGAGGAAGAATTACTCCCCTGGTATTCTGATGGCCAGAAACAAAAAGAACTCAATAAACAAATGCACATTTAAAGAACAGTTAAATGTAAGCCTGTATCAATGTAATAAGTACCCTAATTTAAAAAAACACAGGAGCAGAAGAGTCACTTACACATCTGTCAGATCTGTGATAGAACCTCAGGACTTACTCAAAGTCAAAGCTATTTTAAGTTGCTTAATATCAGAAGTGACTGCAGGCCACTAACTGCCAAACTGAAAGTCACAGTATTGTCTCAAATGCCCTTTTAGTCAGGGCTTATTGTTGCTGAACCAATCAAAAGCCCTTCAAAGTTATAAAGCATTGCAGTCTTAGTTACATACAATGAACTGCATTAAGCAGAATGAACTTGAAAGAAAGAAAATCTTACCATAGTGGCCAATAGGAAAGGACACAAAGCCCTCAGTTTATTGCTAATGCTTGTAGGGGAAGACAAGACAAATTGTTTTTGTATGAGGAGGTAAAAAGGCTGCACAGGATGTAAAATTGAGGAAGCTGATTGCTGTGAAAATGTGAAAGGCCATATTGATAACTGAGATCTGCCTAGTTGAAACACAAAGAAACATACCACCTTATGAAACTGCCTTGACATTAATTAGAATTTGAAAAAGAAGTAGGGAAGAGGAACGGGAACCTTTGAAGAAACTTGGCAGTTCCAATCCTGCAAGCACTTACAAGCTGAGTGTTACTTTGCTGCAGGGAGTTGTCCTGTGGAAGTCAACAGAACTGCTCAGGCACACGGGCTGCCAGAATACTAAGGATCAGTACCTCAACAGTCACAGTTTTAATTTGCATTAAGGTTATTAAACTTTGATACCAAAGAACTTACTCACTTTTTCCTTAAAAACTGTTGTAACAAAACAATCAAGTTTTGTTATTATATGACTCACTTCTCTGCTTCCATTTCACTTGTGTAAGATACGTAGCACACACTATCTTGGCACAGTATGTGATGCTAACTGAGAATAGACTGAATAGATCTAACAGCTATTTTTAGATGAAGATTATGAAAAGAGAGATTACTATTAGTCACACCATACAAGATTTAGAGAGCTGCATAGTTTTATAGCTATGCCAACACATCCCATTAAAAAGCCACATCCACATTTTTACTCTCATCTGTATAGCTGGTGTACATAGACGAGTTATGCTTCTAACAGGCTAAGCTGCAAAATATTTCTTTTGTAACAAAGGGCTGAAAATTTTTCATTTAGGTGATATGGAGTTGAGGCAAGGAATGGAATAGATCATCTTTCCAAGCAGGAACCAGAGCATTCACACTCACTCTCAAGAAATTCCCCAGAAGCCTTGCCTAGGGCAATCTCCTAAGCATTGGCTATATACTTCCTGTTATTTCCCAGCTGAAAATATTTTACATTTGGCTTATTTTCATCACCTGGGTGTATGAAGCTTAGCAAGAAGGACTAGTTGTCACTCTTCTTCCTGGAAGAGCTTATGTATAAACAGCAGTCTTATAAAAGCATTAAGTAGAAGGAAAATTTCTGGTGTTAATTGAGGTACCATTCCAATGTGGCCTGGCATACCTGAGACTGAGGTAAACTGGATAGCCTAAGTGCTGGTAGCCCTTCTGCTCTTGTAGTACAGATTTCAGTACAGGGTGTCCTGAATTGTAAGTGTTTTGACTGTCTGCCCCATGGAATCTCTGTGCTGCTGTAGCATCATGGCTCTCAGTACCTAAGAGAGGTAGATTAAAGCTATTTTGAGTGTTCTCACATGTCTTGTAATCTCCTTTCTTAACTACAGATGAAGCATAGCCTGAGAGGCCACTTGAGAGTGTCTCTGCAGCTTGCCAGGTCAGCTCTGTTTAATATAAATGGAAGCCCTTCAAGGTGTCAGTGGCATATTTTGCAGATGCCATGAGTGCTCCTGTAAGGCAGGTTTTGTTGTCTCATTAAAAGCAAAAGCAGAAAGGAGAAAAACCAAATTAAACCCTGGTAGTAAATTGAAAACAATGAGACATATTATTGAGGAAAATGGTTGCTGCAAAAAGAGAATTTTCTTTAGGCTTGGTTAGTGATACATGCAAAGACTTTCATTTCCAGTTTCTTGCAATTCTCTGTCTTTACATTTATCAGCTGGCACTGAAAGGTGTAAAAATCATCATCAAAGATAGTCTACACCACAGAGCAAACATTCCACTATCTAAGCTGTTTCTTTCTCTGTTCCTGTTTCATGTCTTCTCCTAATGTGTCACATGAAATGGTGTATTTTCTGCCTGTGATTTGTCCTAGTGGGTTTTATTCCTTTTCTTTTCTGTTTTATTGAATTGTCTTATATTTTCTAGGAAAATCCATGATTTTCCCTTTGAGCAGTATTATAGAAAGTAACACATTTAGATGCTCAGAGGGCTGGAGTGCCTGTGCTGTGAAGACAGGCTGAGAGAATTTGGCTTGTTTAGCCTGGAGAAGAGAAGACTCGGGGGAGATCTTAGGTAGGGCAGCTTCCAGTACCTAACGGGAGCCTACAGGAAAGCTGGAGAGGGAATTTTTGAAAGGGCATGTAGAGATAGGAGAAGGGGAATGGCTTTAAACTAAAAGAGGGGAGATTTAGGTTACATATTAGGAAGAAGCTTTTTACTGTGAGGGTGGTGAGACACTAGAACAGGTTGTCCAGAGAAGCTGTGTTTGCCCCATCCCTGGCAGCATTCAAGGCCAGGTTGGACGGGGCTTTGAGCAACCTGGTCTAGTGGAAGGTGTCCCTGCCCGTGGTAGGGGATGTGGAACTAGATGATCTTCAAGATCCCTTCCAACACAAACCATTATATGATTGTATGGTTTAGGAAACATTAGTATAAATTTCCTCAGCTTGTTCACAGTGGTAGAGAAACTGATGTCTTCAGTCCAGACATAGCTACTTGTATTCATCTTCAGTGTGACTGTACTGCAGTGAGGTTTCAAAGCATGTCTTTCCTCGTTTCAGTAGGTTGTGCTCCTATGTGCTAAATGAGGAGGCTAAATGAGCTGTCATGAGCCTCAGTGCTTAAAAAGCCTATGAAGGCTTGTTGGAAGCATCTGTACAAAAATCCACTTGGAAAATTTAACAGGGGGAGACTTAAATGCTGTTTTCTCCGTAAAGGAAACATATTTTCTAATAATCCTTATTGTCTGTCCTTTCGTTTTCTTGTAAGAGTATATTATAGTCTACTTTTGTAAAAGTATATTATACTGTATTTTCTTTTAATATTTTCTTCTCTTCCAGGGATCCTGAAAAGGAGAGAGTATTCACTCCTAGTGCTTTAGCATGTTTAGTGCTAGCAAATACTTGATTCTCTGAAAAGTGGAAAATATAACTTGTTGATTTTTGGGTTGGGGTTAGGAAGGGGTCAGGCATAACTCAAGGCCTCATAAAAGAAGAGACCCTAGCTAATGCTGCAAGCTACTGTATTAACACCTTCTCAGTTCTATAGGCCTCTCTATGTATTTTTGTCTGACGTGTAAATTAGGAGTTCCTTGAGGTAGGAAAGCTGTGTCCATCCATCTGTTTGTACAAGCATTCTTGTTAGTATTTTAACACTCAGCCATCCAAATGATGCCTGATCCCTATTCTGTGCCCCTCTGAAGCATAGCTGAGGAGGCTTGGATGGGAACACTTGCTGTTCTCAAGGTGGTGCAGCAGCTGCACTTTGTACACTGCCTCCCAGAGCTCCTGCTAAGTAGTAGTTACTCTGAACCCAGTGCAGACAATGTTTAGGGCACAGCTGTCACTGTCGTACTATATATTCACGCAGTATACAGATCTGCTCACAACAAAGTGTAGTAAGAATTCTCTATAGTGCACTGAAAGCAACATGTGGTACTTCCAGACTGCCCACTTGCTTTAAGCTGAGGATATTGGAAGTCAGATGTCTGCCTCATAAGAAATTTGTGAGGGCAGAAAATTCATGTATGTGAAGTAGCAAGTGTTCCTCTGCTTTTCTGAGAGAAAGATACTTGGCTTTTCAAGGTGAAGTCTGTGCTTGGGCTTGAGGTGCTAAAAAAATACTGTTAAAACTAGATGTCAGTGGTATCCTGGCTTGGATTTTGGAAATCAGTTGACAGAAATAGCTATACCCTGACTCTCTGGGGAAGATATCTCTGTAGCCTTGAATAAAGGTGTTTGCAGCACCTAGCGTTTGTAAGCTAATGTTGTAATCCAGAGCAAGTGAGTTACAAAGGTTTTCTGAAATAGTTCTGTCTAGATCTTGCTCAGAGAAGTTGACCATTGGTGGTCAAATTGGAAAATGCGTATTTGGTCTAGATAGTACTGTATTTCTTTACTTTTGTTACCGCTGTTAATAGAAGAGAGGCTGAGATGAGGGCAAACTAGAACTTACTGTGCAGACAGATCTGGATTTGCAGTCTGATTCCAAGAGTTAATTATCATTCATCCTTCATTTATAAAACTATTTTTAAAAAGCTTTTTAAATAGAAAATAATCCTGACAGATTTCTCAAAGGCACAGTGATATCTTCTCTGCTTGTGATTATATTTAGTAAATTTTTAGTGGATCAGAGATGAGTTTTCAAAGGAAAATACCAACAGATAAACACTTTGCATTCCATTCCTTTCTGCTGGATCTTTAAAAATGGGAACAAGATAGTCTTGAATGTGCCTTGACACTTCAGATCTGGCTGCCCTGTATCTCCATCTGTACACTGGTATTTTGTCCCCAGCAATTACTGACTGTTCTTAATGTCTACTGGAAATGCACACTGTGGGTTCACTTGAAAATCTCAGGGAAGCCTGTTAGCTTCTAACTAAAATAGGTGTAATTTTGTACTTTGATTTGAATATTTTAAACAGATTACACATCCAGGGTCTTTCAGTAACTGTACAAGTAGGTTTGCAAATAATCTGTATTCTTTATAGGCTTCTGGATTCTGTGTACTTCACATCATGCAAGTCAATGAAATTACATAGCATAGAACTAATATTTGTATAATAGGCTAGGAAAACAATGCTTGTAATATGAGTCTCTTGTTTCTACTAATCTCTTTCTATGAGGGTGCATTAGACAGCAGAATAAAACTCCATCATTGAAACTATCAGGAAGCATTTTCCTCACTGCTCGGTTCCTTAACACCGGAAAATACGTCAGGGAATGGCACTGCAATCATCAGTCAACTAACTCTACTTTGTGTTAGAACATTGTATCTCTGGCTGTCCTTCACTTGGAAAGCATAGAGTTCTGATTGGTTTTATCTCTAATGAAAAGGAATAGAAAGCTGTCTCTTCCAGTCAGATCAGTTCTGGGATGTTGTTTACAGTGCCTAATTCCGGAGTAATCTCTGTTTTTATGTAGAGTGTCCAAGTATTTGGGGTGCTGTGTTCTAGCATCCTGATAGTAGAGCCTGTGTTCTAGCAAGATGACAACTCCTATTGTCAGATTACACTGTCAATTAGACTGCCAACATCAATACTGAGCACCTTTAGTGGGGTGTTAAGAAAGGGGTTTTTTTCTGTTTTTTTCTTCTTTGTCAGTGGAAGAGAATAAAGAAGCAGTCTAGGGAATTGTTTTGGAGGGACTTTTTTAAGTGTTTGAAGTTCGTATTAGGGAAAGGCAGGTTAAGGAATTTCATTTAACATTTGATGATGAAAAGTGTATGGATTTGTGTTGGGTTTTGGTTTCCTTAGGAATTTAATTTCCCAGTTTCAGTCTGGCTGAATTCACAGGAGAATTTTGGCTCATAATGAGACACATCTTTCTTTTACATTCAGTGTGGTGAAGGAACAGAGTTTTTGACTGTAGCCTTTGCTGTAGTATTTTAGATTATCCTAGGATTTTCTTAGAAGTGAGGAATATAGGGGAATATCTAAAAATAAGAGCAAAGACCTATAGCTTATGGCCACACCTTTTAAGTACTGAATGCTGAAAACAGAGGATGACTCTAATGTGCTCACTAAAATCTGATGGTACGTGAAAGCTCTTCTGTTTTAGCTGGAGTTCCCTAATGGAGTCAAGTTTCATTAAGTAGCTATACTGTATCAGTGTCATCTTTATGAAAGCAGAGGGGACTGTGTAAAACTGAGGTCAGGACACTGTCCATTCAGAGAAGATGCAGTTCACAAGACATCTGGAGATAACAAAATGTTATGCCATAGTGAATGACCAGAACTTTTGAGCTGTTGTCTCAGTAGCTGGGTTTGTAGTTGAAGCATTGTGGCTTCTTATTTCTATAAGTGCTGGTCTGCCTTTGGAGTGTCAGGTCCAACAGGTTGATGAGGTCATCTCGGGTATGTAGTAATCTGTCTTGGTAATGGAGCTGTAGTTGTATATGGATAAGGGTAAGCAGAATGGTTTCCTATCAAGCTTGCTGTGAAAGATGCAAAGCATGTCCAAGGCCCTTCACACACATTCATTTTCTGTCTCTTCAATATAATGAATCAGTTTGGGAAAGATGGGGTTTAGGAGGAAAAATACAATAAAATCATGCAGTAGTTCATTGTTTTTCTGCTTCTGAGTAATGTATCTATATAGTAATCCAATATAAATAATAATTATTATTTCCTTGAGGAGGAGATAGTATATGGTAAGGGAACCACTGCATTGGGCTTAACCTCTCAAAATGGAAGTAATAGCAAGTAGATGTTGTCCTGAAATGTGAGTTAACTTTGAGTTTAATTTCTGCAAATTTTGTTGTTCCACCCATACAATAACAGGTACAGCTAATGTTGTATCTATTACTGTATTTATTGCTGCATCTATTCCTCATTAAAAATCTGGTTGAGTTCTCTGTGAGAGCTTTACGTACAGAATGACTTACCCTGATATGACTTTTTTTTCCTTTTCCCACACAGATCACCCCTGGCAGTAAGGCAGCACAGTCACAGATGAACCAAGGCGACCTTGTGGTCGCCATTGATGGAGTCAACACTGACAGCATGACCCACTTAGAGGCCCAGAACAAGATCAAGTCAGCCAGCCACAACTTGAGCCTCACTCTTCAGAAGTACGTTGATACAAGTTAAAGTCCTTCTATTAACTAAGGGCTTCCTATGAAACTTGTGACTAAGTGATATAAGTGTTTTTTCTCTGTCTGTTAGATTTACTTGATGTGTTCAATGCACAGATACGAGATAGAATGCGGAAATCTGCTTTGATTCTTGTCGAAATCAGCATAGATTCTTACAGAAATCAGTATGGTTGATATGTTGAGTATATCTGTGTTGAATTTAGCCTACTGTATTCAGGTGTAACCCTGTATCCATTCAAGCTTCTGGTTAAAATTTGCTAAAGCAGAATACGTAACAGGTCTCTCAGCTCTTCCTGGTTAATGTTGCTTCCAAGGAAACCTGCTCTCAAGTCAGATAACCTTGCACAGAGATTTTCTGTAATAGTTGCATTAATATTTAAAGATCCATGAAATTATAAAGCAGAGTAACTGCTATTTTTATTGCATTCTGGAGAAGATAATTTTTCCAGAGGCTAGGCAAAGACTGGTACAGAAAGCAGGTTGTAATGTGGAAGTATGATTTCTGAGAATATACCAGAAAATCTCATACATGGATGTGCAATAGAGCTGAAACAGTATCGGGAACAGACTAACACCTAAGGGAAAAAGATCTTTACCTGAGGTTTCCAAGACAGAGCAGGGTAGTCTAAAGCAAAATGTATGGCTGAATTTTCCACATGACTTTGTAACTCCCATGTTTGCCTTAAGTGGACATTCCAGATAATGTATTAAACAAGTACACAAAGTAGAAAGATGCTAACAAAATTGCAATACATTTGTTAGCTTCTGTGAGAACACTGGGTAGACTTAGATATTTCCTAGAAAAGAGTTTAAATTAAAACTTTTCAGATGTTCCAGATTCTCTCAAAGAAAAATCTTTGAGATTTTTCTCAAAGGGCATGCTCTAGCTGTTTCAGTGAATGTAAGTGAGGCAGGGAGATGTATGGAGTAACTTCTGCTGCCTCATAGGATGTGCATGTGTGCCTCTAGTGTGCTTAGGCAAGGTTTTCAGCCAGAGTTAGAGAGACCAGGAGTCTAATCCTAAATGTACTGAAATGGGCTTTATATTAGACACCAGAAGAGAATGGTCTTCCCAAATTGTTGAGGGCAGATGGGGTGCCATTTTGATGCATGTAATTGAATTCTTATAGCCCAGTCCAGCTTCTTTTTCTCTGTTCTAATGAATGCTAGATATATTATATGTATGATACCTTTGTTCTGGATTATTTTGGATTTGAAAGTTAACTAAAGTTATTTCTGATAATTTATTTTAGAACTTCTATCTGCTTTTCTGTTGAATCCTTGTGTTTTTTTCATTGAAAGAAAATGTTTCCTTTTGTGCTTTGGCTTTTTGCATATTTGAGGTTAATTTTCCTGAATATTGGACCTGAAAAATGATCCAGTGGCTGTCTCTGTGACTTGGCATTTAAAACTACAAATAATCACCTCTCCTTCCACACAGAGGATGGATTCCCAAATCTTTGACTAATAAAATGATTCTATGATTCTAAAACCAGATTATCCTAATGCCTATCACAGATGTAAGTTGCTTAAAACCATAATCGTGAGTAATTGTGCTTTTGTACTTGCTGACATCTAAATTGCAACAAATCTAGTTGCCACATCATTAAAAAAAAAAAGGTGATTTACAGCATCCAGGACAACTTATTTATTGTTGAATGATTGAAGTATTTGTTAGTTTTAAAATATTTTCAGAATGCTGAAGACTTATTTATTGTGGTATACATTATTCTTTCTCCACATAATTCTTGTGGAAGTGTCATTATTTACTGCTTTCTTGCTCATCTATTGTTTTGTTTCTTTTTTTTTTTTTAAGGCTTGCCTTCTCCCACAGTTCCAAAACAGTAGTATGTGATTCAGATAAACAAGTAATGTCGATAATGGACAGCCGAAGTAAGCTGTAATGGAGCATTCCACAGACTGAAATATGCTTGCATAGATAATAGATGTAGATGAGTTAAGATCCATTTTGAAAAGAAGAAAAATGGCATAAAGTGATATGAAATACTATTAAGCACTATTAGGTCAGACAACTTCTTTGTTAGCAAATGAGAACTTTCATGGATGATGTTTGTGCTCTAAGTGTGTACAATTCATAGAATCTCCTCTTCAGTACGACAGTTGCTTTTTCATGTGAGCTATTAGCTTGCATTGGTGACTCATTCAGCCTTGCTAGAGCGGTATGGGAAAAACTAAGATTAAAAAGTAATTATTTTTAATAGAGTGGTTTTTAGATGATTCGGGGCTATTCAGAAAGTTGTGCTCAGAGGCATTAAGCTGGCTTTCACTTTGCACAAGTCAGTGTTTGTACAAGCTAAACCATATCAGCATGTGATCTCGGCCAACTGACATATGGATGTCAGTTACACAAGTCCAGCATCCCAATGTCTTGAACAAAAAGCATCTCCACAGTACTTGGGAAGTTAGCTTAATCTCACCTTGAAAAATTATTCCCCTAAGCACAAATGGGTTCATTTGCTGAAGTACGAAAAGATTGTGGCAGTTTAGTCACCTGCACAAAATTTACAATGATTTCTTTTCCCAACAAAAATAATTTCATGAAAATTTTATTGGTGAGAGGAAAAATAGTTAACATGAAAAATATGGGAGCAGTCACTAATGACAGCAATTTTCAACCAAGTAAGAACAAAACAGGAGAAAGGCAGAATCTCCTGCACTTGGTTACCAGGAAAATGACTGTGCTAAGAGATCATCCTCACTTTTTTAGACATGGCTTGCAGCAATGAAACTGGAGTGGAGTGTTCCACTACTATGGAAAAAAAAAATCTAGTTTCTGTAAAGATGGTAGAGATGGGTACAGCCAGTTGTCTTATTCCCATAAAAGTCTGGAAACTTTGGAAATCCTTTCAAATGGAAAGATATATATGTGCATTAGGAAATTCACTGTTGTGATGGGAAAACTTAAGCCCTAAATTTTGGTGATCTTGGACATTCACGTGAAATGGTCACGTGGCTCTACGCAATATGTTTCAAAGTCACGGAATGCCTTACCAGGCAATCTGTGACTTGGTTTCCCTGTTGCAACACTGGAAGTATAAGTGAACTTGCTTGTTTAGTCTAGGAGGCCATGGAAGAAGTAGTGGAATGTGAAATCTAGACATAAATGCTCTGAGACAGAAAGCTTTTTATTTTTCTAATGGCTCTTGGCTCTCAAGAGCAATGGCCTTTCCTTTTATTGATCCTGGCCATGAAGGTTTCATGGGTATTGTTTATAACCTGACAGTTTGGACAGTATTTGCTGCTACTCACTTTTATTATCACACTCAATTTTCCTTTGGGGTTCTTTTTTCAGGGTGGGGAACTGGTTTTTATATGGCTGTCAAGAAAAGCTGTACACGGTGTCAGCACTTGTGCAGGACATCAAATTGCAAGATATCAGACGTAGGAGAAGGGAAACATTAAGAATGCCCATTTGTACTTGCCTCCCTACACAGTGAGAGTCTGCACTCTCTGTCTATACCAACTTAGTTTTTCTTCAAGTACCATCAGTCTGCACTGTTCAAGGTACACTAACAAATTAGAAAATTAGGATGGAGGTCTCACCAGCTGTGCCAGAGGTTTGATCAGGCAGACAGAACTTGTCTTGTTACTAGCTTGCGTGAAACGCTGCGTTTTAGGACTGCTCATTTTCAGTGTCTGGCTACCTAGTTCTCCAGAGCCTGAAGTGTGCTTCCCTGTGCTGCTTTGGGGAAGTTAAAGGATGCAGACAGGCAAGTGACAGGGATTTGAATTATTTGGACCATTCTTGGAGAAAGAGACATGTGATCCAGAGATGTGGAAAGTGTGCACCCTCCAGACCACCTCTGCTTCCTTCAGTGTAGAAGACAAAATAGATCTAGGAAGTGAGTTCTCTTTGTTGAAGAAAAGAGAGCAGCAGTGAAGGGAGAAGGAAAAGAAATTTCTTTGCAGTGTGCACTGTTACCCGGTAGAACTCCATGAGGTGTGATAGTATTGAGGCAAACAAGGCTGATACTCTAAACCATTAGATACTTAAATAGATGCAGCTCTTTCCTTAGAAACCTACATTAATGTAGATGTACTGGTGGGGATTGGTGCAAGTTCTGCTAGACCATGCTATGGAAGGCTGTGATCATACTCTAATGACCTGGGTTGTGGTGGAAAAAGACATTGGTGGGCTTTAAGTCTTTTGTGACCTCCTGGAATTTAGTTCTCAATCATTCTTCAGTATCAGTTTCTAATCAGTTACTTGAGCTACACAGCTGTCCCAGGCATTTTAGTTCTAGGCCAGTCAAAGTTCATCTTTAACGGACTGGCTGTCCCACACATACTTGGCCATGAACTTATTGTCCTGCACGTCACAGGTGAAAAACGAAATGCATGCAAAATCCATTATCATTCCATACAAATGGGTTTCTTTTTAAAATTCACAGTAAATGCAATGCACTAGACTGCAATATTATTTGTCAACTGGTTTCAGTGGAGTATCCGTAACATTCATTTGATCTTAACTCAAGGAATCTGATCAGCCTCCTTGGAAAGGATTCACCAAATGTACTGGCTTGGTTTTGGAAAGTGCTGTAACATGAGCGCGCCTCATTCTGCTGGCACAAACATTCCTGGAACACTCTAAGCCTCCTGCCTTGGTGTCACCCTGTGCTGCTGGATGGGAGCAGGGGTTGTGCAGACTTTCTGTGCTTGGTGTGTGTTGACACAACCTTCCCCTCCCAGGGCATGCCAATGGTGCTACCATTCACTTCCAGACAGGCACAACTGACTGTCTTTTGCTGGAAAATTGTGAGCTAAATAATCCTTTTCTCTAGTGAAAGTCTTAGAAATTAAGCTGTGAGAGACTTACGGTAAATATTTAATAGCTTCCCCTTTTTGTGCAGCTCCAAAAGATGGCTGATCCTGCAGTATTTATTTCAGGCCTACTATAAATAAAGCATGTGGTGACAGCAAACTGCAAGCAAGGGGAATTCAGTGGTTATGGCAAACTGCTTTCTTTTGTCTGAAGCTGTGAATAGTAACCAGTTCTGTGCCTGTATTAGGTGTGCTGATGGGTGTATTTTAAATTGGAATCAGATTTAGGCTGAGTTTATGATCAGAAGAATTAGAAGAGAGTATCTGTCCTAGTTTAAGAGTAAATTAAAACTATATAAACAATATTGATTAAAGCATAGTCTGAAATAGTGGTACTAAGACTGTTCTGTAGAAATGTTTCCTAAAAGCATTGTAGGATTGTAGCATTGTAGACAATTGTAGACAAACAGAAAAGTAAAATATGGATTTGGAATTTTTTACTTTATTTGATTCTGTTACATTCATCAGACTAATGATGTTTTCATTCAGAGGCTGCTTACAGACTACAGGGAGGATTTGAGGCCATATGAATATGACTTTTGGTTTCTTAAAAGGAACACTAATGCTAGTGGTAATTTACTAGTGTTCATGTTCAGCATTGTGAATATATCTCCTGAAATCCATTCTTAGAGTGACTAAGTTTTCCCTGGATGTTCCTGGCTTTCTCACTGCAGTCTTCAAGCTATGGAAACTGAATGCCCAGTACCAAATGACTGCTCCTTTGGTGAGGCTGCAGCAACACTTTCACACTCAGGAGTCCCACCTGGGACTCAACAGCTAGTGTAGCAGCATTTAAAAGTTTAGGGAACAAGGATCACATCAAGACTTTAGTAAGGATCTCTGAATTACTAGATGCAGATGCGAGGTGGTAAAGGCCATGGATTAAGGATATGAATGCCTGCCTCCTATCAGAGCACAGTATTTAGCAAAGTGTTGACAAAGATGTGCCATTTATGTTTGATAATATTTCACTAGAAATTATGAACTCTTGTCCTATTTTAAAGTAAAAATATGTTCATATTGCTGTAGAAATATAGCTTGAAATTTGAGGACACGTCAGAAAAAACAAGAGTATAAAAAGAAAAAATTGAAAAATAAAGCTCTGTTCTTTAATCCATTCCCTTGAGTTCTACATAAATTTTGTTTAAATATGCCACTATGAGTCTCAGTAGGATTTAATGCTTAAATTAAGAAAATACTGGCTAAATATCAGAAAGAAATAAAGTCAAAGCTCGTGCAATGTTAGATATTCCATGTGCTGTTCACTGGAATAATTATGACCTAGACTGGCTCAAGTACTCAGACCTGTGACCATGTGGACAGTCTGTGTTGGAGCTCTCCATTCACTCAGTGAGCACCTTAACCTGTAGGTAACTCCATGTACCCAGGAGAGGTGTTACAGAACCTACCTTCGGGCAGACAAGAAAAGTAGTTAAGCAGCTGCCTGTGTGCTTTCCTGAATCACAACGAGGTATAAATTTAAAATTTTAAGCAAATTAGTAGATAAAGAAGAGGAACACTAATTGTGGATGTGAAATGTGATACTAGTTATTTTGCTTAGGCATGTGACTCTTGAACTCTTGAGAGCCATCTGCCTCCAGTAACCGAGGTTTCCTCCCTAGGCTTCTGATGATGCTGTATGTTCAAAACATTAAAAAAAGCATATCCTACTAGTGGATTAAAGAAGCTACCATGTATTACTGTGAGCTGAGAAGTGGTCCTCTCTCACTTCTTATGAAATAGAGGAGAATCCTATTGCATGGCCAGTTGTCTTTGTATGTGGGTATGAGAGGACAGTTAACAGATGTCAGGCTAGCATTTGGAAAGGGCTGTTACTGTCTTTGAGTAGTAACATTTAATGCTGTTAAAATTAATGAGCAGCTTTTTCCATGGAAAATGAAATAAAATATCAATGTCAGTCACTGCAATAAATATAAATATATTCCTTACACGAGCAGTTTAACTGAGTTTAACTATTTACACTCACTGCATAAAGTGTTCTTGTTAGTATTAGAAAAGAGTCTGGAAACTGTAGATATGTGCCAAGACTTTAAAGGGCAATGAAGTTTTCATTGCAACAAGATTCTACTTAGGGATTGGAACTCTTCTGAGTGCATGTCAATTTTCTTTTTCCTCCAAGTACCAGCTTAGAGCTGAGGTTAAAAAAATCATTCTTACTTGTCTGAGAAAGATTATCTCCGTGAGGATTTTTTCACATATTACACTGCACTCCACCATGGAAAGGTCAAGCTAGGGAAACATGGGCACATCTCACCAGAGTCAAGGGGCTGACATAGCTTACTAAGTACATGACAGTTGTACTCTTTCAGACAGTTACCGGTTGTATTCTACAATGAGGAAGTTGATATGTTACCCAAAATGTTATAGTAGACGGGAAGGTCACAACATATTAGGGCTGGGACCTTTTCTTATTGTTTAATATTGATTAGCTTAAGCATGGTCATGTCAAAATGTAAATTACACGGTTGAAGCTGATTGGAATGGATGATAGAGTATTTTTTAGAAATGAAATGAGGAACTGTTCAATCAGGTGAAATACTTTAGTATTACTTTTAGTATTTAGCTTTACTAGATCAATCTTATAATGTGTTATTTATGCAAGTGAAGTTCATGGTTTCCTTTGGATCGTTTTTACTGTGGTGCTTCTTGCCCACCAGCCACTATAAGAGCTGCCAGGGCTCATTCTTTTTTCACAAAATTTTAATCATTGATGATCCCATTGTTTCTTACAGCAAGAGCAGTGATACACCAAGGTCTGTTTTGCCTGGCTTTCAGGCGTCTTCATGTCTGTGATCTCCCTGGCTGGAGTCTATGGCAGCATGGCAATGCTGAGCACTGGGTACAGGCTGGCCATGTGGAGTTTCTGCATTACTGTAATGACAACTTCAAACAGGACTTGAGTACCTCAAAAGGAAACAGATTATTTTGATAACTCCTGCCTAACTTTCTTGACTTTCTTTCCAGTCAAAGCCTCTCAGATACAGGCATTAATGGAAACCTCATTGAAGTGTTTTAGCTTGGAAACAGAAAAAGACCTAAATGAGGTGGACTGTAGTTAATTTTCCATGGTCACTAATTTTTCTCCCATATATGTCAATTAGAAATACTCTAAAAGCTATGTAGCACACGATAAGGTGCACATCCCAAGTAAGAGGAGTTACAGGAAAATCAGCTGAGTAAATATGCTTCATTAACATCTTTGGGAAACTAAAGAAAGTAATTTGTGGTCAGGATGCTCAAACTATCCTGAGTTAAGCTTTTGCTTTTTGAAAATGTTGAGTGTCAAGGGAAAGAACAGAATTCATCTGCATAGTATAGAAATCTAGATTTGGACAACACTTGAACTCCTCTGTATGAACAGAGGAAAGATAAAAGACAAAGCCTTGGGTCGCATGGTTTAGTGTGGGGTGTCCCTGCCCATGGCAGGGGGGTTGGAACTAGATGATCTTAAGGTCCTTTCCAACCCTAACTATTCTATGATTCCATGAACAAAAGGCAGTTACAAAGCTCTATGTTATTTTTCTGTGAGTCATCATATCTTTGAAGTTCAGTTGTGATTCCCTGATTCGAGAGCTGTCTCTTTAGGGTGATGCTCTACAGCAGTCCCCAGTGCTGCTCTGAAGTCTGTACCTGCATTCTTAAGAATTGTTATTTATTATGTTTACTGGGCACGGTTGAGTCACATCTCAAGACCAGGGTATGGTAGGTTACATACAGGTGCTGAATCTTTATTCAGTGCCTCTTCTGTTCTTTATTGATAATAGCTGATTCTTTCAGCTGTGCTATTAGATCCTTTTATAACTCAAATGTTCTTTTCTGCTCTTAAACTAGCAGATTATCTTCTTACTTGTATGTTTACCTTAAATAGATTTTTTTTAACATCTGTCAGTAATTACAAATAATGAATATAGTAATGAAATTATTACTAATTTATATGCTGAATTTAGAGATTTCAAGAGAGACACTGTATCTGAATATATACCCTTAAGCTTTCATCCCTCTCTGATAATTTTGATTGTATTTCAGCCTCTCTGTTTTGATTCTGTAACTCCATTCTCTATAGTTAGGCAATCCAAATTCTCCATTTAGCCGATTCATTATTAAGGTGATAGTAGTGCCTTTCTATTTATAATCAATGCCTGTTTATAATTTCTGAGTGTCTGAAGTAGTGTGGTTTTGCCTGCACTGTGCTGAAAGTACCACTTTTATTTCCCTTAATGTTTCTGCTGTTATTTTAAAGCAAGCTTTGAGAGGAACTTTTAATGTTTTTAGCTTATCAGTAATAGCTGTAGAAAACATGTAAATGAAAAGTAGAACGTAAAAAGAACCCATCTCCTCCCTCTAATAGACTCCTGTTTCAGCCTAGTTAAAATGTGTTTTACTTGTGAAACCTATGCTGTTCAAATTGAGTTAGTATGGATAACTAGAAACGCTGTGAAAAACTCCTGTAATGAACTCTGAAGTCAAATGTGAATTTCGATTAGGTTAACATTAAAAATTCAGGTAAGTACCATTGTGATTCTAATCTATGAATGAATGGTCTTAAGCAAACTAGGAAAATAACATATTTAAGCTTAAGGCAACTCAGCAAATTAGCGGTGTGAGATGACATTTGAATGACAATATAGTGATGTCAATAAGGTTTTGTGAGCTACAGTTGATCACTGTATAGCAGTGATCTGTTTGGTAATTCAGCAGTAAAGCTCATTTTCAAATTCTTACGATCTGTTTATTATTACATAGAAACCAAGTTATGGATTTGATAGAAATTAATGTATGCTTTCAACAGTGTTGATGCCAATACACTTCTACATACAAATTCAATCAGGACAGCAGGAACAAGTTCTATAACTAGATGAAATTTGTAGGGGATAAATCCACCTTTCTTTATGGGTTACCTGAGTTGAGTTTTTGGTAGCAGTAAGGGGAGGAAAGGTTTGAAGATGGTTTAAAACCAGTGCAAAGACAGGAAGAAGAGGATAACAAGAAAATAACTTGCCTGATTAAAAGGTGTCCATGCTCCATGGAGGTTAAGTGTAGAGCCTGCTGTGTGTGTTGGGTGAGTGCCAGGCATGTGCTCAGCTTCCGTACTTCGTATCCTTTGGAGAACTGTCACACACAGAGCAGAGCGGCAGGGATACTGGCAGAGAATCCCATTTGCCCTTAGAAGCTGCTGGGACGGAGGAATTTTAGTGTTGGTACCAAGACAACTAAAAAGAGATGGAAGCATCAAGAGGTAGTTGCTCCATTCAGGAGGGAACAGAGTGGAGGACAGAATTCAGGGCAGTTGGAGAAAGAACAGAATTTGCATAGCAGGAGGAAACGGAAGAGTTAAGAAGGTGCAACAGGCACTGTGCAGGTGCCACAGAAGTAGAAAGGGTTGAAGAGAGACCAGGAGAGTAGAATTTTCTTCTCAAATGTCTTTTTTTTTTCTTTTTTTTTTTCTTTTTTCTTTTTCTTTTTTTTTTTTTTATGCATACTCTTTTTCAAAAATCTCAGCTTTATGCATACAGTCTCTAGTTCCCTTCCTCTCACAAAAATCTCCAAGGCTTCTTCCCTTTTCCGTTCCCTTTCTATCCCATAATGTTTGTGGTTGCCTGACTCAGTTCCCTTCTAAGGGATGATGGGTACTACATACTTCCAAGCAAATTCTTTAATAGATTTTTTTTTTTAATAGCAGTTTCCCTAAAGGGAAAGGTTGATGTCATTTATACATAAGAAGTTTTTGTCCATATATAGCCGTGGGTATGAACGTTAGATCTGGAAAGCATAGTTGCCTGTCTTGCAATCTGAGTGCAGCACAATGCAGCGAAATAATTAAGAAATCAGTCATCCAGCTAAGCATTAATATTTGCGTTCACCATTAATATATAGAGAGCAAAACTGCTGATGGAAACACTTTCCCAGTTTTCTTGCAGGCACAGATGATAACCTGAAGAGGGAAAGTAGGTCTCATCCTAGCCCCAAAGTGATCACAGTTACATTTTAAATACCATCAAGTGCTTCTGGGTTTTGTCTGTGAATCTCATTGGAATCACTAAGACAAGTGCTTGCTGATGTCCCAGGCAGGGCTTAGAGAATTAAATCATGGTATCACAAGACTCAAGATTTTCTGTGCAAGACTTACAAACAAGAAGCAGCTTCTGCTTGGCTACTTAATTTGCTGAAGATTTAAGTGACAGATTACTGATCTTATCAGTTATTAAATGATCACCTCAAATTGATAACCATGTGTAATATTTAATCTGTCCCTTCTATGCCTCTTACCCCCATCACCCCTGCCAAATGGTCAGGGATACTATTGCATTAAAATAGATACATAGCAAAAGCCCAATTCTACATGCTCTGTTGTTTTGCATCCTGCTATGTGCATACCTGCTCCACTCCAGAATGACTCTGTTTCAATTAGGTGATAAGTAAAGTATGTAAAATGTTTTCTAGGCACTTCTAACCTAATCTAATCTGTTTCATTACCTATCCATGCACTTGATCCCTTTTCATTTTCTAGTCGTTGAAATATTAAGATAACACTATTAAGATGCTCAACAAGGTCTAAATAAGTGCTCATATGTATTAAAATGAAAGGAAAATCTTACTGTAAGAAAAGAAATGCTTATTTTAGCTGTCCTGAGAATTAGAATGACACTGACTGATGAAGATACAAAATATAAAAAAGCCACATAAAGACAGAAAAGAGCTGTTATCTCTTAGATCATGTCACCTCTCTGCAAGTACAGTATTGTGCTCCTCTGAGGACATGGGTTAAACTGATAGTGCATTACAGAACTTTCTTGCAGCCCTTCCTGGGGCAAGCAGCTCCTCTTGATGCAGTTGACTTCAAATGACCCTCTGTTGTGAGTGCAGATACCAGGATTGAAGTGCTCTTCAAGTAAAGATATATTTATATAGGTGGGAACAAGTAGAAATTTTGACAGCTGTATCAGCAGTGCTGTCAAATTGATCTGCTTTGCAAAACTACATCCATCTTGGTTTTGAACATCGTTAAGAAAGAGAACCAGTGTTGAGGAAGAGTGGAGGTGTATCTGTGGAAAGGAGGAGAATTAATACCAGAACAATGTATTTGGTCATCATTAAAACTGTTCTGAGTTTTCATTTTTAAATGAGGTTTTTGCTTCCATTTTTAACTTTGAAAATATAAGAGAAAATGTCCAAAAGTTGAAATCCAATTGCAATCACAAAACCAATCTTGATGGAACATTTCAACATCAAATCTAAAATTGTCACCGTCATTTGTGAGATTTGGACTTTCATCTTCCTCATAGCCCTGCTAAGCAAATGCATTCCCTGAAGGTTTGGAATAAAATAATTTTGTAGTCAATGGATTAAGATGTAAATCTGGACACACACATTTACAACAGCACCATCATCAGCTGAAAAGCAAACTTGTGTTGCATCTAGCAAAAGAGGGAGGAAAAAATTGAACTGAACTTGCAGATATTTTTCCCAGAGGAGTAATGGCCTTTATGTAAATAATCACTTTATTCTGTAAGTGCATACACTTTCATTCTACAAATTGACTTCACCTCCTCTGCCCTTTTCGCTGTTTCAAGACTCTGCTAAATCTAGCAAGTCTCATAATTCTGTTTTTAAATCTCAAAGCTGTAAACATGCAGGGCTGAGTTATGTAGGAAACTCATTGTTCTAAAGTAGCATCTTGAAACCTCAAAGTCAGTGTGAAATAAATATCTTGGTTGGATAGCACTGTGAATGACAGATGTAGCTTATCAGTAATGTGGAAGAAATACAGCTTTTTAACATCATCTTCTCTGGTCAGGTAATGAGTGAAAGAAAATAGACATACAATAAACAACTGAAGTGATGGAGTAGTTTGGTAAATAAATTCCTTTGCTGCAATACCAGTGCTTTCAA
Organism: Psittacula echo; assembly: GCF_963264785.1. Classification (NCBI taxonomy): domain Eukaryota; kingdom Metazoa; phylum Chordata; class Aves; order Psittaciformes; family Psittacidae; genus Psittacula; species Psittacula echo. The sequence continues at coordinate 52,448,774 of NC_137743.1, forward strand.
ATATGAGCCAAACATGCAGTATGTGGTTGTTTGCTATACCTCTGTACATGACAAGCAATTCACAGTGCTGAGCAACTTTGGCACTAAAATTTATGATCAGTGAGCAGAGCAAGGGGGACACTTAGCGTTTACTCTGCACAGCTCCGGTCTTGAGTATGTCCAGGTTCCCCCATGTAACTTCAGAGAAATAACTGAGTGTACCCAGAAATTACACCAATGGAAGGAGGATCAGAATCTCCACCTACATCTTTGTTCATAAATTGTCACAGTCAGTTTTCAGCAATTCTAATTTTGTTCTGGAGTGCAGCTGATTTTTTTCCTTTCTTTGCTGTCTTTCATGCTACATGTGCACGAATATGATTTATTGTTTCTCTTTTTAAGCTGAAATGGTTGAAGGAAGGGTACAGCACTCTCTCCTGAGTGAAGATCAGTCGGTAACTTGCCTGAGGAAATTTTGTTCCAGGCAGTTAGTGGTTAACTCTTGTTCTTAGAACTTAAAGGTATATGTTTCTCAGATAATTATATCTTAGGGAGTATATTGTGACAGATTCCAACTGTGAATATCAGCATTAGTGCCTTTTACAGTTTTCTAGCTTCTTGTTTCAGGAATACTTTGTCAGTGAATTTCAAAGGATAATTATCTGTTGTTAAACAAAATGCCAGTTTTCATTGCTCCTTAAACTGTTCACTTTCATAGTATCTCATTATGAGGTAAGCATCTATTGCGTCATCTGTTTTCAGCTCTCAAAGTAGTGTAACTTCTATATTTTCTATATGGAAATCATACAGTTCCTGTAAGGATTGCTCCTTTTTCCAAGTTGTTTGTTTGTTTGTTTGTTTACTCCTGTTTATGGAAATATTACAGATGTGGCAGCTAAAGCTAAACACACAGCTCAGTGTGGAGCTAGGTATTAATTCAGAGATTGCCTCTGTGGATGAGCCCAGTTTTTGTCTAGCTCAGCTTTCTAGCTGATAGGTGCCACTGGGAAGTATTTCAAAAGAAAGTACAACACAGCCTTCAGTAAGGAAATAATGCTCTTCCACTATTGGTCTTCTAAGTTGTGCCATGACAAATGAGAGTCTTTATAGCTACTTATTTTTACCCAAGGTACAGCAGCTGTTGGGCTTTTTCTTGAAAGTATAAATATCTAATCCTTTCTAATATCCTGCTATTCTTGTAGTCTCAGTGGTGTCTTGTAACAATTAGTTTCACTTCGGTTGATCAAGTATTCTAGGAAAAAGGTTTTTGCCTTTATCAATTTTATGTGTGTTGTCTTTTTAATTTCACTTAATGTCCAGGAATGTAGCTTTACTTCCCCTTTTCTACCACTCATTATTTTCTAAACCTTGGTATTGTCTTCCCTTACTCATCTCTCTAAAGCAAACAATTCTGAATGCCTCAGTCACTTCCACTTGATTTTGCATGCTTTTAAGAATTCGTATTTCGGTTTTGTACCTGTCCTAATTTTGAAATGTACTTTTTAAAGATGAGAATTCCAGGCATAATCCTGGTCTGTAGATTGACAATAGGATATTACTTATATAATTCTGATTCTTTTGTTTAACTATTTTTGCATTTTTCATTTCATTTTCTCTGGTGATTCCATGTGCACTGGAAAGACTTCAGGAGGATATTCAGAGCTATGTAGCTTCTTGCAACACCTCCCACAAATACATATTCATTTACCTGAGCATCCTAGAGTGCTTCAGTCAGGATTTGTCTCTGTGATTTCTTTGTTATGTTCCAATGAAAGGGCGAACTGTGTGTTTTGAAAGCATTTTAATTGAGTTAGTTTTTGTTTTTTAAATGCTCATGTATGTGTATTTGTCTAATACAGGTGAAAGGCAGGCATTTGGAGTGGAATGTTGTTAATTCAGTAGTGATCTGCTCCTTTTTTAAACTATACTAAACTGTCTGAAATGAAGCACAGTTTCTTCCTGCAGAGAGGTTTAAATTATGGCAGTTGCTATACAACCTAAGCTATTTAAATAATAATCTTTTGAGGAGCTGATCTTGAGATGCCTCAGTACCGAAGTTTAGTCTCTGCGTTTTAAAGTCCTTTTTTCCAGAATGCTGCCCAAACCTATATCTATCTAGTTGTGGCTGAGTGTCATCTATGAAGATGCAGTTTGTCACAGGGTACTGGAAAAGGGATTATCTCCCAGGTCAGAGGCTGCTTCTGTAGCTGGTGGCTTTTCGTCATTTGTAGAAACTATAGCAAACATTTTCTCACATTTAAGACCTTTGTAAATCATAGAATCATAGAATAGTTATGGTTGGAAAGGACCTTAAGATCATCTAGTTCCAACCCCCCTGCCATGGGCATATAATGAGGATGTAGAAGAAGCATGGTGGTCGCTAGAAGAAGTCTAGGCTATGCTTAGCTTTCACTCCTGATGAAGCAGCATTTTTGCATTAAATTAGAGCTGAAAAATAGGAGTCCAGATTGCTAACCTATTTTTTCTTTTTTTTTTCTTTTTTTTTTTTTTTTTTTTTTTCTTTTTTTTTTTTTTTGGGGGGGGGGGGTTATCCCTAGATCTAAACGTCCAGTGCCAATTTCAACCACAGCACCCAGAGTTGATACTCCCAGGGCTGTAATTCCCCACCAGAAGGTATGTGACAATTTCTCTTCAACCAAAATTAATACCATTTTTACCTGCCATGGTGAAGGTAAATACTTACTACAGGAAATAGCTTTTGCCCACCCCAAATAAGTAAGCATTGAATGAATGCACAGTCAGCAAAGCTGTCATAATGCAATGTGATCTGTATGTTGTTAATTTCTGATTAGCAGAACCAAAGCATCCAGCTGTCCTCTGATGTTATCTGGTCTAACCCATTCTGAGCAGCTTATTTTCATCTGGGCTGCAAGAGGCTACCAAAGCTTCTCAAAATTTGCTTTTGTAGATTCATGGGGAAAAGAAATTAGACTGTGCCTGAATGTGTTGAAGTCCTGACTGCAACTGAAAAGATGCTGATTTGGAATGAGAACATTAAGGCATTTGGAAGCTTGCATCATATTATATTCTTGTCACATTATTCAAAAGACATGGGAATAAAAAATAAAGAGGATAAGTCAATTTAATGAATAACGGTGGCAGAGGAACTGGATGGCTTGGTTTCTGTTGTCAAATCTTGTCATCTTCCATAAAATAAATGTCCATATCAGAATAAATAGCATTTATTGACTGTACCTGGTAACTCATCATCTGTATCTTTGGGTGGTACTGGAGAGCAAGGGTACCTGAAAGATGTTACATATCCTTAGGCTCAAGCACTAGGTAGGACATTTCTATTGCTGATACATTTAATTAGATAAATGGAGAGGGGGAAATCTCCATTTCTGCAACTTTATCCCTTCTGTGAATGCCAGTGTCATCCCTAACATGTTGTGTAAATAAGAAATACTGAAGATCAAAATACATGGGGAATTAGGTGATGTTCTACTAGTTTTGGCAGTTCTGACTTCCACAGATACAATTTTAAGTAATTTTTATGAAAAATGTGTTTTACACATTCAAAGCTCACAAGATAACATCATGCCTGTAACCACTGCAAATTTGTGCAAAATAACAGAAGACAGCACACTTGGGGAGATAAATTTGATTAAATTTTATTATGTCAAATTTGAAATGAACCTCTCTGGCTGTTTATTAGTTGAGGAAGAAATAATATTGTTTTGCTCTGGATCTAGTAAACTTTGTGTCCAGGGGAAATGAAATTAAGAATTGATCTGCTCAGAGTTGTTTCTGCTTCTATCCTAATTTTATAAAAGTTAGCTTGGAGAAAGTTATTGCAAGAGTCACCAAACAGTACTTTGAAATTCCTAGAAGAAAAACAGTGGATCTCATTCTTCCAGTTAGACTTGAGTTCAGCTGCACCAGCAAAGTAATAGATAGAGGAAGGGGGAGAGAGTACTTATTTTCCCTCACGAACTACACAGAATGCTGTTAGTTTTCAATGCAACAAGTAGACTTGTCTATTCAGAGTAATTCACCAGCACAAGACTGACAGTTATCTTTTGGGACCCTCAGTAGCACCTGTGCAGGTATGACGATTACCTTACTTCCACCACAGGCACACAGGCTTCTATACATGAGATTTTCATGACTATCGATCAGGTGCATTTCTTCCCTGGCAAGTGTCGATTTTAAAATTACTGCCATATGTATTTAAAGCTGTTTACCACACATAACAGTTTTCTCCCTTAACTGTCTACCCTATAGAAAAGTTAACTTCACTCACTGCAGGGTTTTTTCTAAAGGTCCTGAAAGTGTCTTTGGCATGAAAGCTATGAAGTCACTTTACATTTCTTATTTTAACCCTTCAGAGAGAGATGAGGATTAAGGAACTCAACCCTTTCTCAGGAGCATGTTTTCTCACACTTGAGAATCGTGCACATCAGTGTTTAGGAATCACAGAATCATAGGGTGGTTTGAGTTGGAATGTGGAGGCCACCTATTCTGAATGGGCTACAGGCAGTACTTGCAATGGAAAAGAGATTTACTGGAGCCCTTCTGGAGGAGAACAGTGGTATCTAGGATAAGGTATGGTGGGAAACAGAGTAGCAGTATTCAGAAAGGTCTTAAGTGCAGGGTTTTTGGCCCAAGAAGAATAGGTAACAGTAGAATGCTGGAGTGATGTTTATGTCACTAATGTACACTAGTAGACAAAAGTCAATTTTTAACGGAAGAAAAATTCTTCCCTGAGGGTGGTTTGGAAGGGTATGAAGGCATTGAATCATTGGATAAGTCTCAAAATATGGAAAATAAAGTCTTTACTGATACAGACAGTGCTCTAGGGATGTTGCAATAAGGTATGTTACAGTAAATATACTTTAAAAATCAAGGTTTCCATGTTTGTCCCTTTATTATTTCTAGTAACAGTATCACTGTAGAAATGAAGAATTCTGTGTCACATAGGCAGAAGCTATCACCTCCACATCACTGCTTGACAGTGTTTAGACTATCACAAGTCACATGAAATGAATTTAATTGCATTTCAAAAGAGAGCAAAAAACCACATTATAAGGCAGTCACGACAGTGTTGTCCTCAAACATCGAGAGAAGTTTTTCTCACCTTTCTCTGAGTCAAGGTGTTAGCATGGCAGTGTTAGCTAAAAAAATCTGCATGTGCAAGTTCAGTATCTAGTTTAAACCATAAATTTTCTTGTACATTGTGCTGATCCAATTGCAGGTTCCACTAATTTTCAAGCATGTATGTCTTCTTAGACTGCTATAGTTATGGTTCTTTGTGTCTTAGAAAAAGAAGCATACATTATTTTAGAAACATGTAAGGAAGGTAGAAAAACGACAGAGTTCTTTACCATGATTTTTTAATTTTTTTTTTTTTTGACATTCCTTTCCATTTCACTCCATTCTCTCCATAATTCCTCGAGCTGATCAATGTTATGGATGATACAGGTTCTGCAACCATAGGTACGGCGTTAATGAGCTGTGGGGCTGTTACTGGAATGATTTGCAGTTTCACTATTTCCTTATCTGACATTAGTCTCAAACTTAAAACAGTTTTAATTCAGTTTAGTTAAAACTTTTGGATTTAGTCAACATATTTAGTCAAGTCTTTTGCACAGGTGTGGCATAGCTGGAAGAAAGGATATAACTAATGCTGAAAGCACTCAAGTAACAAGAAGAGTCAGCATGATTCCAAGGACTGAAACAAAGCCTTGGTGAATTCCTAAAGCTTTTCAGGGGGAACAAAACATGGTTGAAGATTCAGCTCAGCACAGTTCAAAATGTTCAAGCAGAAGCTATAACGCTAAGCATAGCTTTAACATTTCCCCCTTTACATAGAGGTATCAAGGCAGCCTCTTTAATTTTAAAAATATGACTCTGTGTTGTCCTGTTTATGGAACAGTACTGAACACAGTTATTTCAGAGACCCGGTGAGCATCTCATGATGCTTATGATTTGTTTCCTGACAAATTTGGGAATCTATGTGGCTAAGAGAAAAGAGATGAAGGAGTGACTGACTTTTTAAGTGAAGCACAGGATGGAAGAGCTGGCTGAGCTAAAAGCTGTTTGTTGGATGTCTTTGTGCAGTCATTTAATGTCATGGTGCCACCATTTCCTTCTTTCTGTAAAACATTTAAGGCAATAATTTGGCATGTTGGGAGGTCAAATTCGTTAGTGTATCATTAAAATTTTTCTCCAAGAAATGAATAAAGACTGTATGGTCATAGCAATAGATAAATAGAGCATGGGTTCCCAAAGGAAGAGGAGCTGAAAAACTGGTGTTGTGTTTTCCAATATGAATTTGTTTCTCTCTTCCCTGATATATAAGGAGCATTTGCCTTTCATGGAAACTGAATGTTTATAAAGAAAGTAATAATAATATTTCGAAAAGGCAACAGTCTGAGACTTCTCTTCATTTATCAGTTTTTGAGCTCATTCACTGACATTACACTGGGACATTAACACGCAATTTTCCTCTCGTATTGAGGGATTGCTGTAGATCTCAGCATTCTTCTCGAGGGAAGAAGCCCATTGCTCTGTGTCAGAGCCCCCTCTTCTGGTCGGCCGAAGGGTAGCATCAGACTTGCGTAGCTCGAAATGTTAGCTTGTTTTCCAGCCGCAGAGAGTGCAACAGAACGGGGTAAGAGAGTTGTGAAACAGGGGAACGTTTGTTGCTGTTGGCTGCATTTCGTGTGATGTAATGCTAAAAGCCGTGCTGTTGCTCAGTATTAGAGATTTGACCTTCACATTCAGAAATGTTTTCAAAAGTGCTGCACTGGTCTGGTTTTGCCCCTGAACTGGAGGAAAGAAAAATAATCCTAAAATGTCTACTGGGAATAAACTGAATGAGAGATTCTTAAGCAATCACAAAAGGGAAGAGGTAAATAAGCTGATTATTGGGTAGTGAATCTTTAGCAGAAGTTATAAAGCTGCTGTCTGAGCACTTCCTGTTTCATCCCTTTCCCCCTGAACACAGCAAAAACAACTACCTTAAAACTACCATGAATATTAACTCAAAATGGAGAATGCTAACCTGGCGCTGCTGGGTTCCTAGGAATTCTAGTGTTGAGTTGTCAGGATGCTGGTATTGCAACTAGAAATTGTTTAAGCAGTGAAACTAAAATTCCACTTATGTCATAAAGGTGAGCGAAGTCTTTTTTTTATGGTAGTCCTGTATTTTTCCTGTTGCCTACTGTTAGTGTCCAGTACCACCAAAACTCTGAAAATGCATTAGGATTAAGGAAATATCTGGCATTCATCTCATTAGAAGTCAAAACTGATACTTTAAAATCAGATCCCCTTGCAAGTCCTTTTATTGAGGCGTATGGAAAGGAAACCCACAATTAACTTAGATAAAAGCCACAGACTTCTCAGGGCAACAAACAAGTATAACTGTGGCATATTCTTTTTCTTCTCTATTGCCTCTGTATTCTATTTTTTATTAAATATTTCATTTGTCTCTCTCTGCTAGCATGTAAAAGTCATTTGCACAAGTGGTGGCTTAATTTATGAATATGTCCTTGTGCATTTGTGCCACTTTTACAACACATTTTTAGAGAGAATCCCTGTTTTCTGTTTGTTTAATACTTGGAAGCTTGTAGTAGGCCACTTAACGGTTGGTTATTTGCTGTTGTTGATGTCAGAGTATAATAACTGAAGTATGTAATTCAAATGTATTTATTTAAGAAGGCATAAAATAAAATGGTATATATAAAAAAAATATAAAAAGGCTATAAAATGCTTTTAGGATTATCTATTTCTACAGCCTCAGGCAGCTATTAATTTCAGCTAAAATCTCTTCCTGTTTATTCCTAAGAAAAATGTTCTCAATTTATTTTATCTGCCTTACATTTTCGATTCAAAACAAATGTATTTGATGTCATTATTAATTGTATCCTTAGACCTTTAGGGTTTTTTTTCAATTAATTTTAATTAATCTGGCGGTATTATCTCCCTAACTTTAAATACGCAATATAGACAAATCCAAAAGAAAAATATAAAATATTTCTCTTTCTAGTGATCCTTAGTATCAATATCAGTAAATAACCAATACCAGCTAAAGTAGAAAATCAGATGCCAGATTATTCTCTCAGGACTATGTTTCCCGCAAGGCTATGGGGGACACGTGTAAGATGTTAAAGATGATGACTGAAGCAGTTGCCAGCCCAAAGGAGGCAAAATGTCACTGCAGGCCACCATCTGCTCTTGCATTGGCTTTCATTGAGGGTAGGCTGTGGACTCCATCCCTTCTTCAGGATAGCATCCCCTACCTGTCCGTGTCCTCCAGAGCTGGACTGCAGCATGGTGCCAGCATTACTGGGGGGCTTCTCAACTGTGAGTGGGCGTTGTGGCATCTGGGTACCAGTTAATGGCTGCAGTGTAATCTAGGTCCAGAGGGAGAGGTTAAAGCAATCCTTCTGTAGCAAAAAAGCCCAAGTTAGGCTGGAGCCAGAAGCTTCTGAGATAAACTACAAATTGATATTATAGCTCTAGAGAAATCTGTAAATTGCCAAGCATTCAAATAGTTTGTTGGGTACCTCAGCTATAGGTTATTTTTTTCACCCCAAACATGTAATTACAGGCTAACAGCAGTGAAAAATGAAACAGCTGTTGAAACCATAAGATTCCTTATTTTAAAACATGTGCTAATGAGTTCCCCCACTCAGGATGCTATGTTCAAAAGGCAGTTATTAGAGAGATGTTAAAGATAATCAGTGTTAGAATCATGCTATTCATGTTCCGATCACTGAAGCTTTAGAAGTTAAAGAGTAAGATAACTGAGAGTAAAGGTATAAAATGCTCACCTGAAAGTGAAGTTTGCATTCCTCTTTGAGAAAATTGTCCATACTTCCAAAAAGTACAGTGCTGTCTACATGCTGCCAGTAGCTGGAGTGAAATGAGGCAATTTAACTGTAAGGGAGCTCTATGTTTCCACAGAGTGTTGAGTGCCCTCCAGTCCTAGGGATTTAGATGGTGTTGCACCAGAAGGAGTTTGAAGCAGTGATAGGGTGTTTTAGGCAACATGAATACTGAAGTTTTACATGAACTTCCTCAGAACTCGTGCCACAACTTATTTCCTGCACTGTGCTGCTGAAAAGGCAATATTCCTCTTTTTTTTGATATTACCTTTTATTTTAGTTTCACAAAGCTGCATTAATAGCAAATCATTTATGAAACTAAAGCATGCTACTTCATTTTTCCAGGATAGGGTTTTGGTAGAATGTTTCTAATCTGAGCACCAGCATAGACTTGTGTGGGTACAGCTATTGTGGGAGATTCCAGGGACTTCAACTAAGACAGTACATCCAGCTGTCCTAGTTAGGAATATTATCTGGGACATGACTGTGGGATCATACCCTCATCATCTACATACTCATACACATATTCCTTCAGGTGAAAATTATGCAGAAATGATCAGAATATCTGTTGAGCAGTATCTGTTCTCGAGTCCTGTTGGTCTATCTGCTAACCATGCTGCATGGCCTAATTAGCATGAACCAGAGCCTATGAAAGCAATGCGGTGTGTGGGCTTCAGTAACTTGAAATGTACTCATGGAAATTAGAATGGTGTGGTTTACAATTATGTTTTTATAATAATGGCATTGACTTTTATGTTTGTATACTATCTCAAATGATTCTGACCTCAAGACTTAAGATTTCTTAATTATCCTAGAAATTAATGATCAATGTTGTCTTTATATAAAACTATTGGTATGAGGTTGACTAGTAGCAAATGCTCTTTTAATGTTAAGCTTTATTTGTTGGTTTCAACTAAAACCCAGTTAAAAAAATGCCTGAGTATGTTTTGCTTCCCTTATTTTGAAACAATGCCTTTCTTTGTTGAAATCTTCCCTGAAAGGTTGGGTGCTTTGGCTCCAATCTATTTATTGCAAGCTTATCAATATGTTTAGAAAGCAGTAATTGCAGATACGTTATTTTTGCATGTGTTCTATGATTGCTCTTTTCTTTTTTTCTTTTCTTGGCTTGCATGTTTGCTACTACAGGAACCTGCTTGGGAAATCAATGGCAACAGAACAACCTTCAGTCCTCTAACTAACACGGCGACTGGGCCTGTGGGTAGTATTTTAGCAACCAATGGAACGTTTTCAGGCTACCTCAACAAGCAAGAGATCTGCTTTTCAAATAGCTCTTCCTACTTAAAGAATACCACAGTTAGATCTTCCATGTCCTCTCAGTCTGTGACTCCTGACATTTCACCTGCAAAGTGTAATCTAGGTTCAAAACTAAGCCCTGTACTGACTGATGGCAATAGTCCTGTGCCTCAAATGAGCCCTGCAAGGCAGTATAACAACCCTATTGGCCTTTACTCAGCAGAGACTCTAAGGGAAATGGCTGAGATGCATAAATTAAGTCTCAACCGAAGGGCTTCAGAAGGTGGACTTCCTAGAGGGTAGGTAACGTGGTAAAATATTAATATTAAAATAAGTAATGGATTTGCTGAAAAATGAATGTAATAGTACCTACCCTATTGTATATTTGTCTGGTAATCATGATTAAGGTCTGGAATGATCATTACATTTTCCAGTACCCCCAAAAACATACACACAGTACCATTATAGAATAACTCTTGGTCTTTGGCATTTGAATTGCAATATGGATTGGCAATAGTCACCAGAGCATGAGGAGGACACTATGGCTGAAGTAACTGATCATCTCAGGGTTGGCATTTAGCAATTTAAACTAATGCATGTAGTCTCATAGAACCAACTATCACTGTTGGCCATTATAGAAGCTGCTATAAAACAGATCTGATCTTTAGTACTTTCCTAAAGAGAAATTGCAAATCTGACATGTTAGTCAGCTAGTGTGTCCGCTATAATTCTTGCCTTCCTATGCAAAATGAGTCAAAATTGCAGTATTTTGAATCCTCTGGTCTGAGCATTGTTGGTCTCAGATCTGTTAGCTTTGCTCTTACCTTGTATGTAACAAGGAATGATTTCTAGGTGCTACCCAAGTAGTCTGATCCCATGCTGTCAAAGTTTTCAGTGTTAGCTCTGTTGCAGATGAACTAGTAGGTTTGTGAAGTGGGGAGCTGGGACTACAACATGTGAGGAAAAGCAGTGTGAAACAGTTTTCCTATTTTTTCTGTCTTCATGTATTAATTTGCAAACAAATCTCTAATTTGCTTATTTGGATTTATTTAAAATGAAGATAAATTTCTTATTATGAATATGGGGAAGAGTGTACTAGGGAATTGGCTGTACGAGAAAAAACAGGAAATTCGACAATCCACTTGAGGTCTTATAGCAAATGCATATATTCAAGTATGTTACATCCCATTGCAGAAGCTCTTTGCAAGAGTAAAACTAGGGGGTTGTTAATTTGTAGCAAAGTAAGGATATTTTATCCTTATTACAGAGCATATATCATGTTCTCGATGATTCAGGCAGTTTAGATGATTTGTTGAAACTCTCTTGAGCACTTGGCATTAACAGTCCTAATTATCTGAAAAAATCCTAATCTCCTTTCTTAGACTGTATAATTAAGAAAAGCAATTAGTGTTTAAAATATCATTTCAGTTAGTAAGCAAGATCAGCAAAATAAACCTCAGAATGCTTCCCTGTTAATTTACAGTTTGCTTGAGGAAAATGACTTGTTTCAATATGCAGAGTTTCCAGGGAGTATATCTCACTATCTTTCTTGCACTATCTTCACATATCTCCTTAACATCTGCAAAGGCAAGGGTGAAGGGGTTGTGTTTTGTATGGCTCAGCATTCTGACTATATCATCAAAATTACAACACAGCTGCATCCATTCTCTTGATTCCAGAGGGCATTGTGATTGGACTACATTAATATGACGGTGATTGCTGGGGTGCATAAAAGGTGAACCTGCAGAAAACACTTCACTGTCTTCACTTTGCTGCTTTTCCATGGTTTGTGTCTCCTTTATATGTAAACATTAGTGCATGCCTGTGGCAGTGCACTGAATTACAAAGCAAGGGTCTGCCTTAGAATAAATCTGAGATATATTTTATTTTGATCAAAATTGTAGGGAGTCGCTGTCTGTCTGCCTGTAATATCTGCAGCACCAGTGAACAAATCAGAAAATTTATGAGAGATCATCTAACTGCTCTGTAAAAAAAAAAAAATCAGCCTTTATCCTGCAGCCCAGAAGCATTCTGAAAACATGAAAGGGCCCAGAGCTACAAAGTACATGTGTCTTTTCAGACAATTCCTCTGAGAGTTAGAGAGCTGTACTTCTCTGTTTACATGCAGAGAAAATTCAGAGTTCAAGAATCCTGTCATTCCTGCTCCCACTTGAGTGTTAGTGATGAAGTTAAGGACATCTTTCTCACTGCTTTTTAGAGAGTAACCTGGAACATCTGACTACCCTGGGACTTGGTATCATCCATGATAATCTTGATCTCATTATGGAAATACATGGAAGAGTGCACAAGGAAAGCACTGTGCGCTCTGCAAAATCATCTCTGCCCTTTTTTGTGGATGTTTTTATCATATAGTACAACATGAGATAGTGAAATTATGGTGCTCCAAATCTCTTATGCATTCATGAATATGCACTTAGCACTATAAGCAAATTCAGATCTGGGGTTGATCTTAAAGGATGTTTCGTATTCCAATTTGGTGTCCTTTTCACCAAATCATTTAAACTTTATTGTGTGAATTGCTGTTAGAAGCTTAGCTAAACTCTTTGGAAAATCCTATCAGAAAGGTAAAATAAATTTTGAGATTATTTCCTTGATCTGTGAAGAATAACAAAGCATCTGATTCTCTGATGCAGTTTTACACTAAAGCTTTATCACCCTGGCCCAGGGTGAAAAACAGATGTGGCCTGTTAAGTGTGCGGAACTTGATGTGCTGAAAGCTCTGGAAAGGGGAGTATTAATAAATATGAAGAGTGAGTAATAGCTTGTAACGTAGTTCTTTTTCATTCCAGTGTAAGTTATTTTTCACATTGTAGATCAAGGGCAGTAAATACCTGTACCACAAGTATGTGCCAGGTGGCTTGGGTTACTAGCTTCTGACTGTGTGACCTCTGAGAGCAGCAAGTTGGGTGTTTCATACATGTCTGTATTTAGAATCAAGCTAAAATAACGTGTGGCTCTGAACTGGAGAGAATTTTCTCATCATGTACTGAACATAAGGAGAAGTAAAGCTTTACTCTTTCTGAAGGAAGCTATAGTAGCCTCTTCACATCTAGAAAAATCTTTACTGAGATGTTTAGTAAATTTTTCGAGCTGTTCTTAGTGTGTGCACGTAATGATTTTTATCATTATAAGAACATATTCTTATATGCAAAAACGTGGTTCCTTTAATTAAGGAAGTTCTGCCTTTAAAGTATTATTTTAGAATAATACAACCTGGATTAGAAGATTAAAGCAGGCATTGGAGTCCACTTCAGAAAATGATACTATTACACTATGTTTCGTTATAAATGAGTGCCCAGCTGTCCTGCACATACCTAAAATGGATATAGGATCACTGATGTGCTTACAGGCTGCAGCTTGTTCCTAATATATCTCTCCTGGCCCCTGGGACAGACTGATATATTTGGCTTAAGGTAGGGTTTATAAAGTTAGAACATTCACGAATCTGAGAGTCTGTGATTGCTTTTCCATGGGAATGCAGAAGTGCAAAGTCTGTACTGCTGCAGCTTTGGCTCGTTAGTATTTTGCATCAAGGAAAAGGCAGCTGGATGAGCTGGTGCAAAAGGACTTTATGTAGAAAGAAGCAGTAATATCAAAGGTTCTGCAAGGCAAAAGCAGAAGGAGACAAATCCACTTTAAATGTCACTCTAGCAGTATGACGTTATTGTCCAGTATTTTGTATCAATCCCAGATCCAGAAATATTACAGCAGCAAGTTGGAAGATTCAGTGCCCAGTTCTATCAACAGCATTCTGTGCAGCTAAATAAGAAGAAATGTTTATTAACTGATCCTGGACTCTCTTCCTCTTTAATTTGTGCAAAATACAATGAATTACTCTTTACCCAAGAATATAAGAGCAAAATACGGGTATTCTAAGCTCTGAGAAAACTAAGTTAAAGTCAGTGTCATAGCCCGTTAATGCTATTTGTGCAACCAAAAGAAAGAGTTATTAGCAAATAATGTAATGCAACGGTCTGAGCATGTTATCTGTTCATCACTCCCAGCTTTGGCCTGAGTAAGGCCTATGTTGAGTTTTGCATTAGGTTTCTTTGGAATTGCTGTGCAAGCCACCCTCACTTCTTGTTCATGCAGTGAAGCATAAACATATGAGTTTTTTCATACTGTGTACGTACGGATGGAATAAAATATCCTGATATGGGTATCTAGAGAAACACGGAATGCATAGGCTTGCTTCCTTTCACATGGAATAAATTAGGAATGACTATTCTGAAATTAATCAGCTTGAACCACTGTTGGCATAATGTAGGTACAGACAGATTTAGGCAAATAGTTTGTTAAATACAAAGGCATTTTCCTTAGTTTTAGGTTTTAAACACTCACCAATATATTCTTTGGATATTCTCCAGCGTTTAAAAGACAAACCCGTCAATCTTGCAATACCAACTTCGAAGGTGGCCTCATGAAAAGATTTCGTCCCTGAATATTTAGTATCTGACCACTCATTTGATATTTTCAAATGATCATATGCTCAACAAATGCTTCTTTCTTCCCTTTGCTCCCTCTCCCCATACACTTTGATAATAGTACTTTTAAGGATGCATGGCAATAAAATAATGTTCAAGGGTCAGCCAAAATGCCATGGTACCCTACTAAGTCTCAGTGGATCAACTCTATAATCCCTATTTTTTTTCCTTTCTTAATCATGTTGGGGTTTTCAGGCACGCTTTTAATTTTTGTTCTTATTTGTGGATGGTCTGAAAAAGCTTTAGTAAGCTTCTGCAAACACATTTTGCCCTTTGCACTCTAAAAATTATTGACTTTTTCTGGTTGGTTTTGATGTTGTTTGTTCTCTTTCTCTTCTTTTAGGTCATAACCAACACTGCTGCCAAGTTAGTATCACTTCTGTATAGTTCCAAGTATTTGTGTTGTGCTGTACGCGCGAACGTTTCTGGGGTAGCATGATCCCTTGTGTTCCTGCTGTGTCTGCTTGCAAGTGAAAGTACTTTTAAGAACCTTTTACTGGCATGGCAAGCGTCATGCACTGCCACTGGTGTCCAGTGGGGCTCCCTTCTAAGCACACCACGTGTTCAGCATTTCTTGGTGATGTTCTAATGCTGCAAATTGAGTTAGCATCTGAGCTTGCTCAGTTCTTGTAAATGGTTTCAGATGTTTTAATCTCTACAGCTGGGGTTTAATTCTTCCTAACTCTTTAAGCAGTCTTGAGGCCTTCAGGATTTGGAGAACTTTATCTGAGCCTTTTTTGGTGTTTTATTAGAGATGTATTTTTTAGCCTCAAAATTCATTTCCAAGGTCCCACTCCACTAAAATTCAAATTGAGGTTGGTATAAGATACTGATATGGAAAATATCTAAAAAGTAATTTAACTTAGTAAACCCAAACAAGAAGCAACTATTGATTTGAAAATGTGATTGGTCTGCTTTATTTCGGAACATTCACAGAGTCCTCAGCTTTGATGTTTAGTTTTCTAGGAGCAGAGGATTGTCTCTCAGTTCCTGCTTTCTGTCTCTGAACTGATTGTTGTCCAGAAATTGCTGGAGACTGTGTTAAATTCAGCATAAAATAAATAATTTTATTAATTAAATGTCAAATTTAAACTGACAAGAGGTCAGAAGTAGTAGAATACATAAAGTTGAAATAATATTTAATACATATCATTCACACTGACCTGGCGTTCTCTGTTGATTTTAATGAGGTGTGGGTGTGATGTCAGGCAAATGATGTAACTCCTTTGGAGTGATGAAATTGTACAATTTACACTGATAAGTACTCTGATACACTTATCTTAGAAGGCAGAAGTCACATCATTATGGTGTTTTTAATCTTACCTGCTTTGGGATTTATTTTTTCTGATCCTTTTGCAGCTTAGTAGGAAAATCCCATTTATTTTGCAGAGGTGCTTCAGTTTTCTCTAGGGTCTTACCTCTGCCAGTGTGTCTCAGAGCACAGCACCTCTTACAAACACTAATCATCTCTTCTGTTTATGTCCAGAGTTACAACAAAAACTCTGCAGTTGAAAGCACTGTATGTGTTTCTCTAATATTTTTTTATAGGAATCCTGTTAACTTTAGTGAAAGTTTTGCCTTGGTATGTGTAATGTGACTAAAACCTCTTGAAAGACACCACTGAAATTGTTTAAATACCACAAGTGGAAGCCTAAATCATGACTACTGCTGCTGCTGTTAGGGAAGTATAGGGTGTTCTAAGATGACTAGCTTTTATTTTTCTAATTGTGGAAACCAGTTGCTTTGAACTTTATTCTCTAAAAGTGGCATATTTAACCTCTGTCTTTTCATTCAGTCTTCTCAGATTTTTGGTATAGAATCTCTTCCACACTTCTAACAGTGTGGGGGAAAGCGAACACTAAATTCAAGATCTTGAGGACCTGTGTGTTTGTAATTATCATGTGATCATTTAGGGTATTACGAAGAAAAGGGGTACCATTGTTAAAGTAAGGCATGTGCATGCTGGAAAGTCAAGATTATTACAACCTGCATGTCTCTGCACATCACCCTCCAACAGATGATGTCAGTGTAATAATAATATTGTCACGGTTGATGAACAGAGACATATTTTAAGTGTGAAAATGTCATTTTAAAAAGATGATTTTCACTTTTTGAACGCATAATGCAGTTTCCCAGTCCCTTCCCTTAAAATGTTGATGTATGTAACTAAAGCCTGTGGCTGTAATGCAGCATGTGCTTATTCATGTCTTTGTTCCTTGAGCATGCAGCTTTTAGTGTTCTATCAGGTATGTTGAATGATGTTTGACTGTATCTCTCTTACTGTCAATCTTCATTCAGTCAGAGCATCCTACCAAACAAAAGGCTGAAAACAGAGGAATCCCCTGGCTGGGTTCAGAGGTGGCACATCACCTTTGATCATCTTGGGAAAACTAAATCAGATGGCTGCCAGCTTTACTTGATTTTCCTTTTTCCTTCATGCCAGGTTGAGGGTTCAGTTTGAACACCCATCCTCTGGGGCTAACCTACAGCAGACAGGCACTGTATTGTTCCTTTGCCAACCAGAGAAGCTGTTCAGCCACAGGAAAAAAATCAGACAAAGACGTTATATTAGCTGATAAACTTATGGTGTAATGGTTTCAAAATGAAAAGGAAGAATGTTCTGATCAAACGGGATTACCTTTTGCAGATTTTTTTTTGGGGCAGACACATAACCATTTCCAACTTTTGGGTTCAGTTCAAAGTGAAACCTTTGTGAAATACCCGTTATTTCCCAGAGGACAGAATTATCAGTTTTGCCAAGTTTCATGAGCATACAAAATCTATACTCCTGGCATCCTGCTGCTGTCAGGACAGGAACAGCAGACTAGAGATTCATCTGATCTCCCATAGGCTGGGGAAGAACATCTACTCCAGTGACTGACAGCTGAGGTTTAGCTTGCTCATTGAAACTTCAGGCAACAGTCAGTCCTAACTCTCCCACTACAGCATGTACAGCTAGGCACTGCGAGGAAGCCAGGGGCTCTTTGGTTGAAGTCTGACTCATTCTGTTGCAATGGGAGCTTTGATTAACTTGCTTATGGCTCATTTTCTCAAATAAGTGTCCTTCCTTACAAATGGAGCCACTGGAAAATATGGTGGCTACTCTTCCAGCTGCAGTTCTGTTGATTGCAATGTAGGATATTTTGATCTGAGGCTGAACATTTTATCATGCTCTGGCAACCCTTACAGCTGGTTGTACTGACATTTTGGGAAGATTAATTTAGTTTTTGTTAGGAAAGCTTTGAAGATTAAAAGGCACAAGTACTAAATTTCACTATGATTAATAATCCAGACAGAAAGTATTGGAACCTTCTAAATTGTAGATGACCTGTCATCTGTTCAGCCCATTGCATTCTGTAGCACTTTGTAAGACCCTTCTGAATGAATGAATGGATGAATAAACTGGAAATTCTCTGCAGTATGTATGGGCATGCATATATATGTGTGTGTGTGTGTTTATATACCCTTACGTGTATGTATGCATGTAAGAATAGAATTCTAATATATGTAAGCATCACATAAATACTTCAGGATTTGTCATGAGCCTTTATACAGTGACAACTGTTTCACCTTTTTGTCTCTTTATACTTGAGCCAACACAAAAATGTCACCTGCTAGCTCAGACAGCTTTTATCTGTTACTTTAATGTTGTCTCTTACCCTCTGATCAGAACCTTTTGTGGTGAGATGCCAGGAACAGACATGCACGCTCCTGTCTTGGTGCTTTTTTCTCTCACTTAACTGTCACACCTTTCTCCTTTCTTCCCCTCCCTTCCCTGTCGACACTCACTCTTGCATAACCCAGCACGGAGTTCACGGAGCGGTTCAACCCCAATGTCCTGAAGGACTCTGCCCTGTCTACACACAAACCCATTGAGGTGAAAGGCCTAGGCGGGAAGGCTACTATAATTCACGCCCAGTATAACACCCCGATCAGCATGTATTCCCAAGATGCTATCATGGATGCCATTGCAGGCCAGGCACAAGCCCAGGGTGGAGAATTTGCTGGGTAAGGTTATTTCCTTGTGTGTAATGGTGTTGTTCTGCATGATGCATCTAGCAGTCCCTGCACGCATGACACGGCAGCTCTTCCTGGACCTTTTTTTTTTTTTTTGGAGTATCTTACACATGAAAAATACAAATTGTGCCTAGACAGTGCTTGAGGACACTTAATCGTTGTGAAGCTAAAAGGATGGATAGTTGGAAAATGTAACATTTCTCTTTTGGTATTCTTTCTAGAGCTGGTAAACTCCACAAAAATATATCTAGTGTTCGATAAATGACATTGGATGAATTTTCATTTATGATGACTGTGCTTTGTAATAAGCACTGTATTATATGCACAACTTAACAGAAAAGGGGGATGGAATTTTTATTGATCCACGAAGAATGCAAAATATTTATTTAGTACTGGCTACTGTTCTGTTCTTCAGAATGGAGTGTTATGTTGTATTATTCCTAGCCCTAGTTCACATAGTGTACATGTGTCTCACACATATGCTTTGGACTATGGCAAAATCCATTGATCTTTAATCCTGCTTTTTAAATGCATGTTTCTGGTAATCTTAGCTGATCATCTTATCCTCAGTTGTGATGACTAAACTGAAATTACATATGCGATGAATGTAGCCAGGTTTCTCTCTTACTTGGTATCTTTCTACCCAAAGAGAACTTTCCTTCTTTTCATGTGACAAAATACAGGTATAGCAACACACTTTAACATAGTTTCTTTTGGTAAGTTAGCTGCAGGCCTGTTAAACAGGTAGATAGTTTTATGTATTTGCTTGTTCTCTCTTTTACTGGCCATTTCTTTCTTTCTTTTTTTTTTTTAATTCCTTTTTTCCCCCCACTGATTTTTTTGCACCAACATTACTCTGTTCATTGCAACTCTCCCTAATGATGGTTTCCAAACAATACCTTTAGCTGGTTTTGACCATGACTTGGTGAATCTCCACAGGGGTATGTAGACTCATTCCAATTAGCAAAGTACAATGAGAAAAGTTCATTCTATCAGTATCCTTTATAAGGGTTTGTGTCTTTCATAGGCATGGATTATGAGAGACATTTTGTGATATATTGTCATTGTCTACTAAATGCTGTAACGTTGTAATGGGAATAGCAATGTTTAAAAGTTTTACCTATTTAAATGGCTAGATGATTATAAAGTTGCACTACTGAGCATGTGGATCCTTTTCATTTTCTAAACAGCACATTAAAAGAATCTCTGAAATGCACTTCCAGTCACGGGAGTGGCTCTGCTGGACTGGAAAATGTTATAATCTTTTCCTACCAGTGGAAGAGATCAAAACACCTTGTGCTGTGGGGTGTAGAAAATGCCCTTTCCAGAAAATCAGATAGACTGAGAGAAGGCCAACGAGTGCAACTAGAACTGGAAGACCAGCACACTTCTGAGGGGCAGGGATTTGTTTTAACATGCAAAATTATGAAGTAAAGAATCTGAAAAACTAGAGAGGCTTGAATCATAAATCATAATGTGGTAATTAATTATATTGGTATATACATTTATCTTGAAAAGAGTTAAATGAATGGATACATAGATAACAAATAAAAATAGGTTTTCATGGACTGTTGAGTCATTGCACCAGTCACAGCAAGAGCTGTGTTGAACGCCACTAGCAAAAGCTCTGTTCTAACTATTTATCCTCATTTTGAACATGGAATTCACCTATTGCATGGCTGGTTTTGAAATGAAGTGATTATTTCCATTAATCCTTTTGTAACAGGCAGTTCTAGAGGAACACTAGTCTTTGCAGACAACTAACTCCATGACTATGTTCGCCCCTGTACTTTTGCAAAAAAGTTTTTCTTCAAGATCCAGTACATAAACTACTGTTTAAGCTTGTCCTTCATTTTGGAATGCAACCCCTAAGCCTGACATTCACCTGGCCCCAGAATAAACTAATGTTCCTATTTTTATACACGGTCAGGTGCAGGGGAATTTCTAAATCTACTGTGCTGTAAGCTACAGCCTGTCTTGTAACTTCTGGTTTTTAAACTGATAACAGTGACTAAACAATTTTCCCAGTAGATTGTTTTAGTACAATGAACACAGCATTTTTGGTCTAGATATAAACACAAGGTCTGTGTTGATATAACGGCCTACCCATTGACTGATAAGCTTTTAATTAAACCTGTAACTCCTTTACGTAATGTGTTGCTTTGACCTTTGTGATATTCTAAACTTTAATTTGCTGTGGGAAACCAAGTTTAGTTTGCTTGGCTGATAGAGTGTTATTGATTATGCTTATGCAGACATATTTGTCTGAGAAGACTGTCATATAAAAGTAGACCATTTTGTACTGCTTCAGTTTGTCTCAATTCTCTGCTTATCATTTGGTCTCTCTCACTTAATTGCTCTTCTTTGGGCTTTTCATTTTGCATTAGAGATAAGCCCTGAAGCCACAGGGTGATGGTAAGCATATTCAGACTGTAGATCTAAAGGGCTTCTGTTCTTTGTGGCAGACAATAGTTGAAAATGCTGCTTACTACTTTTATCAGTGATGAAGAAACAGGCTTAGGATAAGAATTCATTTTCTAGCTTGACCATTTGAAATTGGTGATGTTTTAACTTAAGTCAGTGAGATCAGAATCAGGTTCATGTCACTTAGAAAATATAACCCATGGAAATTGAAAACACAAAGGAAAGCATATAAATTATTTCTACTGCAGTTATTCAGACCTCATGCTGGAACTTAAAAGTAGAAGAAATAGAATACCCTGAGTTTATATCTTTTCTGCTCTATGTTGCTTTGTTTGAATTGATTTTGCTACACCAAGAGCCAAGAGTTGCAGTATAACTGTGTGGTCAGTACATTTCAAGTACATTTCTCTCAAACCTCTTCTAAATTCTGTTATGCAGTTTTAGCCAAATTCACTAGTCATATAAGTATGCATAAATCCAATAACTTTGTCAGGATTAAGATCTAACAGTTCTAGTAGCAGGATCAATAATGTGATTGCGCAAATTAAAGTCTCATGTATCCTCTACAATAAGTCAACTTGGTCAGATAGTTTACCAGTCTAAATGAACTGTTTGTTTGTTGGGTTAATTTAATTTAGACTGGAATCAGTCTAATATCTGAAGTCACAATATTTTATCAAATGTGTACACTAGGGATAGAACACTACAGTGTTCCTAAATTTCTACTTATGTACTTAAATCTGAATAATGACTCCAGGGATTGATTCACATGGTAAGCCTTAGTTTATAATGAATTGCAAGGAAAAAAGTCACATTGCTACTTATTCAAAGAGGTTTAACTATCTTTAAAGCTTGTTTTAATGTTATTAGTGTGTGACTTGTATGATGATGTGAAAAAAGGGGACAGTTTTCTATTGAAGCCTACTAAAATAGCTTATAATAAGGAAAGTCCTCAAAAGCTCTAACCCATTTGGGAAGAATTTTTTTTCAATAACATCAATTTAAAGTAATATGCTTAAAGATGCATGATATTGCTGCACACACACACCCAGATGGAAAAAAATTAAATTAAGACGAGGTATAACGGAGGTATTAACATGGTTATGTGCATCTATATGCTGTCTGTAAGAATCAACTG
Organism: Psittacula echo; assembly: GCF_963264785.1. Lineage (NCBI taxonomy): Eukaryota > Metazoa > Chordata > Aves > Psittaciformes > Psittacidae > Psittacula > Psittacula echo. Next base: position 52,470,946 of record NC_137743.1, read on the forward strand.
TCACATTTAGGTTTATTAAATGCTCATAATCAACAATGCACTCTATTTTACACTTCCATGCTGAGTGGCTTATATGTCCTAGTTACTCATCTACAATATAATTATGATTTAAAAAAATGAAAAAGGCCTGTTGCATTAAAGACAGAGTTGGAAATATTCCAATGTATTTAGTTCAATTTATATGAGCATGTTTCACTCTGCTAGGGAAGGTTAATTCACCAAGCTCCATTTCCTGCCTTAATCATCTACCAAAGGATATTAATATCATATTAATGCCACACATTGCTACTGTGAAATTTGTGGTCCAGCCTTTAGCATTTTTTAACTACCTTTGAGCTAATGGCATTATCTATGCATACACTTTTACACTGCTTTTTTGTATATTATAGAAGATAATATGTCATAATAGAAGAACAAAGCATTTCAGCTGGAGGATTTAAACACAGGAATTTGAAATGTCCGTGACTCGCACACTGCTGTTGCCACAGTAGTCTATGGTTGAAATCGGCAGTGCTATCTATCTAGTGGTTTATTATCCACCCTACAACAGTCTGCAGCTGTGAAATTTGCTATCACAGCATATTTTTAAACTTCAGTGGGATTAAAAAGTAAGTCTGGGGATTCAAAGTTAATTGTTGGCCAAAGTCAGGCAGTCACCTGTGACAATATTACAGGGCAAGGTCCTGTCTGCTTTTAGCCAGTACCAAGACATAGGCCTGAAGTGCCTCCATGCTGAGGGACTTCTTTATGTAACTTTTATGTTCTGTGGCAGAGCTTAAAGTGAAGGGTCAGGCTTTTTTTAAGCTATGCTCCATCACATAGGTGATTGTGGTGAAACATATAAAAGAAAAATAACTAGGTTTTGTACCCTGGTGGATCCTCAAGGAAGTGAGAAGTTTGCGTCTACCTGGGGGTTATGAGGAATATAAATATTCCTCTAAGAAAAAAATCCCATAGCATATGTGTATAAGCACACATCATGTTCCAGAGCCCCTTGCAGTCTTACTCAAAGAACACATCCTGCACTATTGTTAGGTGCAAATCCATTAAAAGAGCATATATTACACAGTGCTGAAGAAGAGGAACGTGTCAGTTGTAAATACTGATATTTACAGCACGACCTGGTAATGTTTTTTTATGACAGTAGTTACTGTACATAGGACATCAGACATGCTTCTTGGTTTTTCCATGATTGATCTCAGGCTTTCAAACCGAACTTCTCTGTAGATTTTCTCTGTACAATGCTAACTTAGAGAACACTAACTTTGAGTTAACAAGAAAGCAACTTTTATAACAGGTAACTGCTCCTGGAATTTTATGGCAGTGACTTAGCTGGAACAAATGGCCCTTAACTTTTAAGCCATTTCACAGTTTTGATGAAGTTGAGCATGCTGCTTGCAAAGCTCTGTATGGAATAGCATATTAAAGCTGTTACGATAAATCACATGCTTGAAAAATAGATCTTGTATTTACAGAAGTCATGGAGCCAGGTTATGCCAAGCACACGTCATCCCCTCAGCGTATATTTCTGCAGCTCTGCTAATTTTAATTGTATGCTAGGCAGAAGTTACTTTCACAGGGGGGAAAAAAAAAAGCTATTAAGTTACTAAGTCTGTTTCTAGCTTGCATCATAAATCAAAGAGAGGTTGCCACACTTGTGCTACAGAGGTTGGTAGCTTTGACTTTGGGTGTGCAAAATTGGGATTTTCTTCCTGGATATATCACTTTGCAAGTTCAGACTGCAGAGGTGTTGTCGTGGTTTAAGCCCAGGCCGTAAATCAGAACCACGCAGTCCACTTCCCCCCCCCCTCTTTCTTCCCTCCGCTTCTGGAGGGACGGGGAGGAGAATCAAAAGAATGCAACTCCCACGGGTTGAGATAAGAACAGTTTAATAACTAAGGTATAACACAAATCACTACTGCTACCACTAATAGTAATAATGATAAAGGAAATAACAAGGAAGAGAATACAACCGCTCACCAACTGGTACCTCGCCCCCACCTCGCAGTGATCCAGCCCTTCTGGGAACTCTCAGTTCTACATCCTGGGCATGACGTGCTGTGGTATGGAATACCTCTTTGGCTAGTTTGGGTCAGGTGTCCTGTCCCTGCTTCCTCCCGGCTTCTCCTCCTCCCTGGCAGAGCATGAGACTCACAAAGTCCTTGGTCAGGGTAAACATTCTGACCAGCAACTGAAAACATCGGCTTTATCAGTATTATTCCCAGGCCAAAAGTCAAAACACAGCACTGCACCAGTAGAAAAAATGACTGCTACTGCTAAACCAGGACAGGTGTCATAAGCCTCTGAGATACATTCTGCTGTTAAAGATTTCAGATACGAAATATGTACGCAAGTGGAGTACAAGTATAGACTTCTTATGCTTCACATGTTTAGTTGACAATGAGTCCAGTTACAGCAGCTGGAAGTTTAACTCAGAGTTTGGAAAGAATAATAATATCTAGAAAAATTTATAAAAGCCTATCACATTATTTTTATAATGAGATATGGGGTTTATTTCTACTTGCATCCTTAAAAGACACTGGCCCCAAACTATAATAAGACATAACATAAAACAGTATCAACATGAAGCTGTTTTTATAAGAAATAATATGGGACAAGAATGCTCAGAGGAATAAATTTGCCACCACCCATTATTTTAACCACTATAAATTGGTGGCTGATTTGGCTGAGGAATCATGAACAGACATTTCCAAGCATTTTCACGCTGGTTTGAATGTGCAGATTTGAATGATAACAGGCCATTTCAAAGGCAGAATGAGCCACAATAGTCTTCGTTCACATAAAATTAATCTATGTGGGGTATTTTTGAAAAATGGTATTTTCAAAGCCATGTTTTGGATTGCTGTTATGTTGGATGAGGAGCTAAGACCAGAGGTTGGGATGACAGCTACCATGTGCTATTTCACAACATTTCACTTTCTGAATTGCAGTACCCTTCCTCTTAAAGATCCTCACGTAGACAGTGCCTCTCCGGTGTATCAGGCTGTGCTTAAAACTCAGAACAAGCCTGAAGATGAAAGCGAAGACTGGAGTCGCCGTTCTGCCAATCTGCAGTCCAAGTCTTTTCGCATCCTTGCCCAGATGACTGGAACTGAGTACAGTAAGTGGAATAACAAAACATCCCTCTCATCCTGATTTTAGACTCATGTTTTTATTTTCTTAGGCCAGTATTAGCAACTGATACTCAAGGAAGACTCACATCCAGTACGTAGTCATTGTCAGTGAGGACTAAGAGCAGAGAACCCTGAGTGTAACTGGAAGGAACTATGAAATCACAGTGTTCAGTCTCACGCATCATGAAGAAAATTCTTTGATCTGCCATGGGTCTCACCATGGAAGTATAACAGACTCTACAGTAAAAGAGCATTTGGGACCCCATAGCTCTTCTTAGCTACAAATTGTATCTTTGCAGCATAATCTTTCATTTTCCAGCAGCCTAGACATACAAAGCTGTCTATTCATTAGAAAAAAAGATGAACAACTTATGTCTCTTGTCACAGTCTTATAGAAGTGACCCCCAGAGGTCAAAAAAAAAAAATCACAGATCACTACTTGTGGTGAACCTACGGCTATATCAGCCCTGTTATCTGAACCCAAAACTGCTGTGAATGTCCTGGGAGCTTGAACTTTGTTGCTTGTGCCTATGGAAGTGTTTTTCTGATGGCTTGGTACTAACCTCAGAGGTTGTTTCTGATCTAGATAGAAGGAAGTTCAGGGACTTTTCCCACACCAGGGGGAAATACTTAGTATTTTCTCATTAAATGAAATCTGCTGCTTCTTCTCATGCTTTCCTGCAGAACAGGTGGCCCTCTGTGTAGGATCATTGTCTACAGCTGTGAAACATTGCTAATAAATGAATGAGGAAGCATTTGCAGTAGCTACTTTCCTACAAATGTCTTTCCTAGCTCTAGAGGCCTGCTCCTTTTCATGCTGTTCTTATAAAATCTGCTGCTGTGAAGTCAGCATGAACGTACCTTTAGATATGCTTCTAAAGAACTTTAAAATTTCATCAGAAAGCAAATTCTTTCCTTCTTTCTTTCCTTTGGTTTTTAACTGAAACATTTTTTTGCCTGCAGTGCAAGATCCAGATGAAGAAGCCCTGAGGAGGTCAAGGTAGGCAACTCCTTATGAAAAATACAGTTTTCTACTTACTGATAACCAAAAATGTTTTAAACCAGCATTAATATGAATGTGCATTATTATATTTTTGTTTTCAAATATTCTAATACGTTTACTTAAATCACTAAAAGTGCTATTAGTGAGACGCATTTGAATGAAAAGGATAACAAATTAGCACGTTTCTAGGAAAGACAATGCAAAATTCCTAAAGTGTGTGTCCAAACCTGAACACTCTGTGCACATGCAACTTTTGCGTACTTTGCTGGGTCTGTGAATGCAATAGTTCCTAAGACCAAGCCTTGTGTAGCTACTTGATTGTGTAACTGGATGACAATATACAATGTTGTGATAGCACTGAAATTTGTGAGCAATTTATTTGGATGACCCTGTGAGTGACATTTTATTCTCCTGAAAAGATACTGTAAATGAATTGTTTCCATCCGTATCCATAATCCCTTGCTTATGTCTTACTTGGAATAAATACAAACAGATTTGTAGAATATGGAAGCACAGGACTGCTTTTGCTAGTGGGTAAATATATTTGCTTCATATGATCTACCCAGAACACTGAAAAAGTGGATATATTCAGAGGTATAATAAGGAATTAAAGATTTATCATCTTATGTTGTCTTGCATTGCCAGGAAATAGATATAGATTTATTACAGAATTTTTTGTTGAGCTTAAAAACTGCAGTTGAATGGGAGCATCCTGCATGCAAGCCTGATTTTCTATTTGCATACTTCAAATCCCTGTATCACGTTAGCTACTCTGAGCTGCTGGCTGGGTTTGTGATGGTTTTGATACTCAATCCACCTATTCCTTTTTCTAATCTTTTTTTTTTTTTTTTTTTTGGCAGCCATGTGGCTTCTATAAAGGTTCTGAGCTTTTGATCTCAGCACAAGTTACAAATGTTTAATCAGTGAGAAAGATGTCTGTCATCTTTCCCTGTGAAAATACAAGTATACTTTCAGTTTGTGTTTGCTATAAACCTTCCATTGCGGTTCACTGAAATTCATGGCTAGATGCCTGAACATCAGGCTTGGTATTACATCCCTTGGGGACTTATTTCTTCCCTCAAATGTGCAAGCTTAATTCTGATTAAATATATTGTGCATTATCTGTTTTGATGTAATGGCATAAATCCAAATCCTTATGATGGGATTTGAAACATTGTGCTGAATTTAACAGACCCTATATATGTCTGGGAGTAGTCTGTTGTTTTAAAGAAATAATCTTTCTAGGTGTAGTCTGTGCCTTTGGAAAATAATAGATATTGGAACTTAACAAGGCATCAGATATGTTGAAAATAATTTTCTAGTAACACATCAATGTGTAAATCGCACGTTCTGTTCAGTGTAACTGAAAGTACATGACTATATCCACTGTGCTTCACATATTTTTTTGCAGTCTTGAGGTATCACTGTGTTATCCTTTTTTCAACAAGAACACTTATGGTTATAGCTAGGCACAGCTGCATTACCCAAAGAGATTCAAGGGCATTTATTGGTAGTAGAGGCAGAAGGGAATATATACTAGGTAGTTACACAGTGCGGATTGCATGAGCTCTGGTGCAAGGAATGAAATGGGGTCTCCTTCCTACCTGATAGTGCTTGCTCATCTTGGTGTCCTCATGCCTCAAACGCTGCACATCCTCCACTGCAGATCTCATAGCAACAGCCCTGGTTATGCATGCATCTATCGCATACCACTCTCTTGGGCATACTGGACCCCCTTCTGTTTAATCTTTTTACAAGGCCCACTTTAGATTCTGTAAAGGATAGAAGGATCTGTGTCAGATGCATGGAATCTGTACTTTAACTCCACTCTTTCAGTACAAAATGGAGTAGAACCTCCTCTTTGGTGTCTACTCTAGGCAGCCTGTACAACCATGCCTTCCTCCATGCCCACAGTTTGGGATCACCTGGAAGGTTTCCTGGGCTCCCAAAAGCAGATTTCCATGGAACTGTGGAAACTGGGTCTTGTGAGATTCAGCATGCATTAATCCCATGCTGTGCTGGCATTCTGGAAAAATCCTTCATGTTCCAAAACTTAAGCCACCAGAGATTTCACAGGGTGGGGAATTCTGGTCTCTGGGCACACTGTGAGCGATCTCTCTCTGGTGCTTTCTGTTGTCTCTCTGTGTCAGCTCTTCAGTGTAATCAGCAAGAACTGCATGAAATGGTGATCAGGTTTCTTACAAATGATTGGGGGTGGGGGAAAGTAAGAAAAAAAACCCGATACAGCTGAGTTTTGGTGGAACTGTTTTACACACAAATAGTCACTTTTGGATTGCTGCTTCTAACTTCAAAATGTATGCTCTGAACAGAACCTATAAAGCTTGGGATTTTTCAGGTGGCAGAATATTCCTTTCAGTTAATGAGTGCACTGCATGATTTTCCTTTGCTCATGCTACTGGTATTCTGAAGGCAAGTGTAAGACTGTAGCTTGCTATGAAAACTTTCCATTGCTGTTGTGATGATTGTTACGGAATATTTTCCGGAAAGATGGTGTCCATTTCAAGCCAAACAGATGTTTCTGAATACCTTTTCCATGATTGGAGGGGTATGTCTTTAAAGCAGTAAGCGGATTCTTAAATTTCCTCAAGACTCACTGTGGCTGATATGCTCCATTGTAACTTACAAAAATGCCATCATGAAGCTTCAGCATTTCAGCTAGGAATACTTTCTGTCTTTGAATTTCTTAAAAGCATGAGAGGTTGCTTGAGAAGTCATACATCAGGACTCCTTCAGGAGTGTTGCTTGCATGACACTGTGTTATTAAGAACAGAAAATTTAGAAATATCAGTGAATTTGTTGCCGTTGACTCTGTGTATTGTTTTGTGCTTTCTTCAGCCTGAGAAGTAAAAGCAGCCCAGTCTGTTCATTTCTGTTTGGCTGGTTTCACTCTGAAGTTCTGCTGCATTAACACAATTGTCTTGTGTTTTGGGTGTAAATAATGAGAGGAAAATTACCTTGCCTGCAGTGAGTCAATGACATTTTGCAAATAACCGGGACATTTTCCATTCTGTTTGATACACTTCCTGGCTGTGCTTGCATCCCACAGCCTCTTCTTCCTGTTTTTATTAAAAAACAAAACCAAACCTGAATTTAAACTATAGAATATCTAGCAAAGATAAAATCTTGAGAGGTGCTGTACACTGCTTACAACTTGCTTGAGCACCCCAACTTGCAAGCAGAAGTAGCTAGGGGTATTGGCAGGAGGTGGCCAATGTTTCACAGGACTGCACTTTGAGAATCTTGTGTTATTCTGCTTTTTGACACAAATGACCAGAAATACTTATGCAAATGTGAAGACTTGCATATGTACTCGCTTGCATTATACTGAGAAGAGCTTTAGAAAAGTACTGCTGAACTGGTCGCTGGTGGTCCTTCCAGGAAGGACAGCAGGATATATATATGCTGCCCTAGGTATTACAGAATGGAAAATATCTGCATTCATTTTGCTCTTGTATGGAGTTAACTTTCACTGACTGCTCAGCTGGGGGGAGGGAGGAAAAAGCTGAGAGAATCTGCTGGCAGGGAAGCAATGGGATTATACTGCATTTCTAGCAAAAGCAGCCCTGTATTACCAAGCACAAGTCAAAGAATATGAAGTTGCATCAAGTTACTTTTCAGCAATGAACAACTGCAGAACTTCTTGTGCATGGTCCAAACATGATCATGCAGCTTTTCCTTGCGCTGATTTGAAAGCCAAAGAAAAAATCCAAATAAATTGCTATTGCCCTAGTTATAAGGCAGGGGAGTGGTAGCCATGGTCCTTAACCCCTTTCTTTCTCCCTCCTTTCTTTCTTCTCTGTGTGTGTGTGTCTCTCTCTCTCTGTCTTTCTCTCTCCCTTTCTTCATGCCACAGGGAAAGGTTTGAAACGGAACGTAACAGCCCACGCTTTGCCAAATTGCGCAACTGGCATCACGGCCTGTCAGCGCAAATCCTTAATGTTAAAAGCTAAAAGCCCACGTTTAGCAGCCACATATATGAGACAGAATTACAGTAGAAAATTAACCGCTGTCCTGAGTTAGAGCCTAAGAGTGTCACACACAGAGGAAATACTTACTGCTAGGGCCTTTCTTCTTCTGAGTGCCTGTCTTCTGTAGATTCCTATTGTTAGCCTGTTATCCATTTGCTGTCACCACAAGTGAAAATAATGATACAACCTGGTTCATGTTCCTCATTATAAAGTAGATTAGCTTTTGTCCTTTACTATATAAAATGTAACTTCAGTAGACAGGAGAACATCCCTGTTGTGCTCTCTTGACTTTAATTCTAGAAGAAAATGGGAGGGAAGTTATTGGCAGTATTTTGTTAGGAGGAAGAGTAATGAGAGATTACTGAGTTTTACTGCTGTAAAGATAATTAAGTAGGCGGAAGAAAGATGAAAAGGAAAACTAACTGAGCCTGGCCTAGACTTTGCTAAATGTACAACATACTTAGTTTGCATAGTTGAATGATGCTGTTTGAAATAAGATATTAGCAACATGAAGTGATATTTCTTCAATATATTATACTGGTAGAAGTCATTTGCTGAAACCATTGCTGTAAGTTTCCTGTTGGAAATCTGAATTTGTCATTATATTAAAGCTAGAGATAGCTGTGGTTGCTCAGGATCTGTGAGGAAATGACATTTTACTAGAGGTGATTTAGGAGTGAGAAGAATATATAGTTCTACTGGTGCACTCAAGTTTGTAAAAGCATCTGCAAGTTTTAAGGAATATGTAAGGTTTAAAGGATTATGTTGCCCGTTCTGTATCACTCTTGCTTTGACCCGCATTTTTCTTCTGTATATAGCAGCATGTTTTCTCTGAAATAAAAGGTTTTAAAACTAAAATAATTATGTGCCTGTTTTAGAGAGTACTTTATTCTGTTTCGAAACAGTAACTGCTTCAGCTGATTATTGTGGAAGGGAAAGTTCTTACTCTTTCAGTAGAAAATCTGGTCAAAAAGCTTTCTCCTATTACCTATAATTATTACTGACTTTTAAGTTATCTGAATTAGAATAAACCCATCAGAGCAGTCGAAAGAACAACAACAGAAATGAACAAATATTGTATTAGATGTGAATGAGAACAAAGCATGGTTAATACATGTTAGATGACAACCTATTGATAGTATCATTTAGCATTGCCATTTGAATAATACTCATTCTCTAGCAATGATTATTAATTTGTGCCCATGGTGAGGGTAGTAGAGACATTGCTGGTGCTTAGAATGGGTTCTCTTTGTTTCAACCTTACCACGCTTCGCTTTTAAGCTGTGTCAGGAAAGATATGGCGAACCTACCAAAGGCCCCCAGGTTTTTCTGTTTTCTGCTTGAAGTACACCAAGAGCAGTGTCACTCCCCTTTCTAGTTTATGGCCACTAAATGAAACAAAAAACGCAACTCAAACTGTTTGTGGTTTCCACAGAAACACTTGATGTTAGCCCTCAACAATCTGCACTAGGAGTCCTTAGCACTGATTGAAGCAAAAGTTTCTGGTGAAAAAACACTGCTCTGTGCAATGAAAGGCTGACTGCATTGCAGCCCCGCATATACCCTCTATATTTTATTTTTCCATTAACTTCTATAAACTGCAAATTAGGTACCTTTATCTGGTAGCAGCAATTCTGATCAAAGAGATTAGTGCCTGAGATTAGATTGAATCTCTTGCACTTTTTGCTGCTTCCAAACATCTGGAATTCATATCAGCAGTCCATATAAGAGCAAAGTTCATTCCAACTCCCCTTTTTTTTTTTTTTTTTTTTTTTCTGCTTTATGTGGAGGAAGAAAAAGCTACTGTTCAAGGAGAATTTGGTATGAACCAACAAAATATTGGAGTGTTTAAAGAAAAAAAAATCTAGCCATCATACTTAAAAAATAGTAATTTTTGACTATTATTTAAGAGTAAGTGAGCACTGTTTCCTTTTAAAATGCTTTTCACTTTTCTTTTATAATTACCATAGCAGTTCCATAAGCATGCCATTTAATACAGAACATCTATTTGTATTCTCCTTATGGGAACACAGATTTTGATCACACCATCTTAGTAGTGCCTGTGGAAAATCGGCATATCTTCATGAAATAAGAGCAACATTTTAACTTTTCCTGAATCAAAGATCAAACTTTGATTCAGAGTGGTTGAATTTTATTTATATATGGGAAATTCCGATTGAATTTAACATCTCAATATTTTTTTTTTTATAAGCATCAAAGGTACCTAAGTAAAAATCTTCCAGTTCTAATTTCAATCAAATGAAATGGTTTTCTGAATAAGTATTAATAGTATTTTCACATAAATAGGAATTGTGAATCTTTAATGTTTTATGAACCTAATACAGACACTATTTGTTTTGAATAGTCCTAGTGCATGTATTATAATGGAAAAGAAAATGTCTAGATTATATCTCAATGTTTACACTTAAGGTTATTTTTAAAGGTATTTTTTAATAATCAGAAAAGCATAGTTTGATCAGATAAGAAATTAATGAAGATGTAGTTAAGGAACCCCTCCCCCTTAGCTCTGCTTCAGATGGATTTAATCATAAAAATTGAGTACGTATAAACCATGTAATCAGATAGGAAAATAGTTGTAATCCTTTTTCCTGGAGTACACAAAAAAATAGAATCTAAACATGCTCCAAGCTTGTAAAATTTCAATTATTTATGTAATTAAAGGAAAAAAAGTAATTGAAAAAAAAAAATCTTCCAATATTTGGTAACTTTAGGAACTGTTGCAATGATAAAGACCTTTTGTGAAGGTGCTGTTACCAATCCCTAAGGCAAGGTTGTTTACTACAGTATATTTCTACTGCTTAGTCCAGTCCCTCTCAAAAAACCTCCCAAGTGATGGGCTTTGTTAGTTAAACTGTCAGGCAAATTTTTCTATCCAGTTTCTTGTTCATATTTTGACTAGTAATTCCCTAACTCCTCAAAAATCTGCCTTCTTGTTGTGATGGCGATCCTCAAGCCCAGTAAATGAACATTATAAATCTTTCTTTATACTATTAAGAGGTCTTGTTTTTCCCTTCTGAGTAGGGGGTGACTTCTTCTGTAAGGTGGAGAAATTGGGCTGGATTTCTCATTCTACAACATCTCGTTGCTACAGACTGTAACAGACATAGGCCTGATAAGAAATCATGAACAGCTTTAAGAAACCACTAGCTTTATTCTATGAAAAGGCCAAGTGTGGCCTCATTACGCCCTATTCTTAATACGTCTAGGCTTATCTCACTGTATGTTGCTTCTGATTAACCAATGCCATCTTGCAGTGTTTCTTGACCATTTGTAAAAGTCTGCTGCTTTGCCTAGGAAAATTATTCTCAATTAATGACAGTAAGGCTTGAAATAGGTTCCTGATTGAAGACTTGATGAGTCATGTAATCCTTTGAAATAGGATGATAGGCAGGTGTATGTATGCCATGCTGAATATAATTTGAACCGTGACTGTTCTGCTGAGCAGAGGACAATGGTTGGTGACAATACTGTCTTCTAAATAGCCTCCATGACAAAATTAAAGCAAAATGCAGGATGTGGATAGTGATATTAATCCCCTGCCCTTCCCAATATTGCCAGTAAAGCATAGTGTTATAAGCATTTAATGAAGATACAGCAAAGCTGATGCCAGTAGGAAATCAAAACCAAAAGACCTTCCAGGTAAATCTGCTTGTCTGGTTATGACACAGGGAAATGCTCATTTTCTGCTGTGATATAAGACCGTTTGATACAAACTAACCTGTTTACTGAATACTGCTGCCTTGTATTCTACTCAAATCACCTCCTCTTCACCAACGATGGTGCTTAGTGTGCCGCAAGAATACTGAGTGCATGCAGTGTGTGCTGATGGGACATGGCTAAAGTGTGACTTCAGGAAAGCAGGCATGAGAACTTGACCTCTCTTCCTTTTGTGCATGATAAAAATACAAAAGGAGAAAGGTTCTGTGGTGGCTCCTTCCCTTGCTTCCCTCTTGTCATGCCTTCCTGCATGGGAAGGAGAGTAAGTTTTTGCTGTGTAACAAATGCAGAGGTCACTTTCTCTTCATTGCAGTTTTGCTCTCATGATGCACAACTATGTGGAGTGTATCTTCAGGATCAAGGAACACGTATTTTAGGGACTACTTTATCACTTATGGAAAGTCCAACTCTTGCTGCCTGAAGCCTTCTTCAGGGGCAGAAGAAGTGACACCAATTTTTCACTTGTGCACTTGGGTTCCCCAGGGACTGGGTTGATTTTGTAGCTTCTTCAGCAGTGTCACAGTTCAGTGACCAGGACTGTCATTCCGCATATGAGAAAATACATGGATACTTGCATAAAGTTTAGTTTGCAAAGGTAAAAAGCTAGAATTTTGGTATGGTATGTGGTAGTACCAGATAATGAATTTCTTCAATCAGCCTTTGACCAACAGCTTTCTGCAATATACACAAAATTTAATTGACTAAAATTTGCTGTCAGGCACAATAACATTCTTTGTTCTACTGCTGCTTATCAAAGCCATCTGACACCACCAAGATAAGCTGAGGCACCTTGATCCCCTTCCTTTGTTTGCCAGAATTTCCAATGATCAGCATTGCTGACTTGCCCAATTGCCAGAAACTTCCTATCTATACGCTAATCAGATCTCCAGAATCCTTTTGAAAGAGATACCTTATTTTTCCACAGCAGCCCCTGAAATAATACAGACTTCTATAGGTAGCTTTCTCATTTAAGGAACGTAGCTGCAGTAAATAATAATAAGCACATCAGTTCACTATATTCTGATCTTCACTTACCTTTTAGCACCCAAAGAGTGAGAAAAACATAGTAATAGTGAAACAACTCAATTGTCTCTGTGGAATTCTGAGTGAAACCAGAAGGGAAAACTGATTAACTATAATGCCTTTCTTCCCCAAAATATTCCTTGAAGTTCTGTGGGGAAAATTAATTTAGAGACCATAAATTCCTTGTTTTCAAGCCAGTTCTCTGTGGAACCAACTGATCAAAGATGGTGACCATAAGACATGGTGTATCCACTTGAATGAACTCTCTTAAAAGAGTGAGGCCTCCAAATGAAATCAGCAAATACCATGAAGGTTTTCTCAAAATAGTTTATAGAGAAAGTAGTGCATAAGCTAACAGATCTTGTTAAAGCTCAAGATTCAATTGGGTGGGCAGGGGGGAGGAGGATGGGTTGAGGGTACTGACCTATATTTAACATTTTGTCTTTACTATCTCAGTTTTCTGCATGTTTCTGTCTACCACTGAGCTTTTGCATGGGCAAAAATTAACTTCACTTTTATTCCTATTGTGCAACCTTTAATATTCTGGTATGTGTCCTTCCACTAATGTAGATAGCTAACTAAGATACCAGTGCATAATGCCACCTTTCTCTCTGACTACTCCCTTGCACTGCCTTCAGTCTAACAAGGAAATAGCAATTCATGCATGTAGCAGGCTTTTCTGCAGGCGTGTATAACCCAGAGGTACTCAGCTGTGGTCTGTGGATCATCAGACTGGCTCACAGAGCTTTGTTTAGGGTGAGCTGGGGAACTGGCAAATAGCATAGCTCTGGCACTGCTTCCTTTTACTCTGCTTCTAAATTGCATTAATGTCAGTAAAATTACCCTAAATACTAATAGCTTCCTAATAGTTCATTTCCACCTATCCATTTGTTGTAGCTGAACCAGGATGTTATATGATAACAAATGAGAGAGGGAAGGTAAGAACATACTTAAGAGAATTTCAGAAATGAAATGTAGTCTATGTTCTGAAAGAATGACAACTGCTCTAATTTGTATCACTTACTTGCTTCAGGAACTAAATAGAAAATACATGTTACTGTATTTCAGATGCAGCCTCAAACTTAGGATAATACCATGTAGAGAAAGTATGAATTTTCTTATTGATGTGCAAGATTAAAAAGTAGCTCTAAAGACCTACCAGCTGAAATTGAGATCGATGGGCTCTTGTTCTTCTCTCAGCTTCCCTAGAGAAAAGCGAAGTCCTAATGAGAAAGAATACTTCAGTGAAAGGGGAATAACTTCCGTGTGTACAGTAGCTACATGTGTTGTGCATTAGGTTTGTCTGTACTGGTCACAAATACAAATGGAAAGTCCTGATTCTGCATTCAGGTGCCTGGTGGCAGATAACTGTGCTTTTACAGTGGGGTTATCAAAAATTAGAGGGAACCGTTCGGATAAGTTGAATTGCACATTTAAGGCCAAGATAGGGAATAATTATCTGAAACATATCCCAGCTCAGTTGCTCCACCTTTGCAGTCTTTGTGCAGTCTTATCATCTTTGCTCATCTTATCAAAGTGATGTGTTTACCAATAAGATAAATTGGAGAACATATACTTGCATATCAAATATCACTGTGTAAATCTTGGAAAAGTAAACTTTCTCCAACACTGATGCTGCTGTATTTCCAGGTGCATTTATGCATTTATTATTAAACTGTTAAATAAAACAGCATACCAGTAGATGCCACTAAAATGCTTCCAGAGGAGGCATTTGCTTTGATTTTAGTGAGATGCTTTGATTGAGTTCAGTACTACTTGTAGAAAGTAAGTTGCTGGTTGTTTTTCCTTCCCCGGAATATATGATAATGCTTTTCTTATTCTGTGGCACTGTCTGCACAAACCAGGTTGCCTTCTGGGAGAAATGTATCTCCTCATTTTGGATGGAGGCATACTAGTAGGATATATTGCAATTGTTTGGGCGTGGGCTGCTCACATTCTTAACTACAGTGGCTGAAAAAGAGAGACTGGCTCTTCTACCCCTTTTTTCTGATCCCAAGCTAAAGTTTTAGCTAAACCAGCATGATAATTGTCTTCTGTCCTCTCCAGTTAACTGCCTGTGATATCTTTGTGTGTCTTGTGGTGTCTTTGTTAAGATAACAAAAATATAGCTTAGAGGGAGGAAAGAAAAAGACAAACAGTCTTAATAGCTTTATATTCATCTGACCATGGAAAAATTCTCTGCTGCGAACACAAAGGTAGAAATAGCCTCACTGGATCAGAACAGCAGTTAATCTAGCTCAGTGTCCATCTTCCAGAAGTGTCAGGATCTTGTGCCTTTGAGACAAAAATGTTTGGAAGGCAATTATGAAATAGTTTTCACATAACTTTACTCCCAGGCACCCTATAAGAATTCTTTTTTATAGTATTTTGTGATTTCTACTTCTCAAAAGGGAATTTTATTTGTAGGCAAACACTGGCGGTGTTCAAGGCCAGATTGGACAGAGCCTTGGATGGCATGGTTTAGTGGGAGGTGTCCCTGCCCATGGCAGGGGGATTGGAATTTAGATGATCTTAAGGTCCTTTCCAACCATAACTATTCCATGATTCTATGATTCTAGGTTTATATAATATAAGTACCTGTTAGGATGAAAGCTATTGTAACGAGGACAAGTCCAGAAAATCCACAATATGCTATTAGAAAACCAGATTTTTTTAAATTTCAGTAGATATAGGCATTAATAATCTCTAAGTCTTAATAACTATTTCTTCTTTGAAAAAAAGCAAGTATGTATTGGTAAGGTTCTATAGAATACTATTGGATGATCAATACAGGAAAATACTGATAAACCGAAAAGTCATATTTAAAAATCCATAATCACTTATTAAAGAGGGTGAGCTGAGAATTTAAATGCTCAGCTGGGATTCAGGAGTTATTTCAGTTCTTTGCCCTGCTATGGACCTTCTCTTTGACCATGAGCAATTCTAGTAAGTTTCAGTTCCTCATTTGTAAACTGAGAAAAAGAAATTCTCTCTCCATGAGAATATGGAGGAACAAGTCAATTACAATGTTCACTTGTTGCTTCAGTACTGAAAGAGTTGAAGGACCATGTGATCTCTCAGGATGCCTAATGTTCCTTATGTCATCAGGTCTTCATTACAGATTAAATGACTCTCTGCCTACAGCATTTTAATGGATCAAAGAGGTGCTATTCGAGAAAGTCTAGATCTGTCATTCTCTAAGGAGAAGGTAGACGGAAGGTGCACAAGCTCCAGCAAGTTTCTTTAGGCTATCTCTAGGATCCTGTCACACACACAGGCCTGGCTTGCAAATAAATTTTACGTTTTGTTACTCAAACTATTACAGTTCTTTATTATTTCATTAACTCTGTCTTTTTAAGACCATATCATGTAGCATATTTTTATGAGAAGGAAACATTTAATTATTAAATTATATACTGTCATTTAATAATTAAATTATATACTGTGTAATTGGGAAGACAGTATATTGCATAAATAAAACTTGTTTAAGATATATGTCCAATATTTAATAAGATCCGTGGGAGCTGCACTGTTCTCGGAAGTCATTGACTAAGGCCCTTCTACCAAAAGCCATTTCAGGTGGGGTCTAAAAGGGCTGTAGACAAAAAATAAATAAATAAAAATGTTGAATCTCTCCCAGGTAGCTCGAAGCTGCTGTCCACTACCGTCAGCTCTCTGAGCAGTTTGTGTAGCCAGAGATTCAAACCACTTACAGTGTTTTGAGCCAAATTCTTTCATGTTGTGAAGGTATCGGCTTCACTGAGCCTTCTGCCAGGGATGTATTTGATTCAAAAGTAAAATGAATTCTGTGTTTAGTTTTAGCAAAAAAACATTTGATAGTAAAGGCTGGAAGTCCAATAGTCTGTTCCACAAAATACAGGTGTTGCCAACAAGAGGCACATCTGATCATGAGCCTTTCTCGCTGTTAGCCAAATGGGAATTACTCCTGTTGACTGGGAAGAGGAGTAGCTTGTGGAAGCAAAACCATGAAGAAATATTGTGTACCTTTGAACCCAGCTTTCCCTTTACTCTCTGCCTTTCTTCTGCTTTATTCTGTGGAAGTATGTTTACTATACTTCTCTCCCTCTTTATAACCATCACAACTCCCCCCTGCCATTGTCATTCAGTGTTATCCTATGCTTGTACTCTCAGGGAAATGTTTTTTGTGAAATTCTGACTTCAAAGTCAAGTGACCATTTCTTTTGCGTTCTTCAGTATAGCCACAGCTAGTGGGGCAGAAATGTTTGGATCAGATTTATAGTAATGCTATTAGTAATTAATAGTAACACTGCTTCTGCCTGACCCTTAACTGCCTGCCTCTTGGTCTTGACTGTAATTTCTCATAGAATATTTGGTAACACTGGAACTAAACAAGGCTTTATTCTTCTTCAGGCTGTGACAGTGTTCTAACATTGTTGCATGGTTATGGCACTTGGTGTACTAACACTTCTTCTTCACACCTGCACAGTTTCTGATCCATCCTCCTCTGCCTTGTTTCACCCTGGCTTTCCTGTACCTGGTGTTCTAGTGAGCTCATGGCTTGGTTACCTTAAAGATAGTGTTTGGTTTCTCATTGCTTTAGAGTGGTGCACCAATTGATCTTATTGGTGTATTTACTTTCAGGACAGGTTCTTCCATTCTGACCATAATAACATTCTTAGTCAGCCACATCTGAGGGTTATTCCAAATCTACTTCTGGGTTTGAAACTCTGGCTTTAAGTTATATATTTTAGGGGTTACATTTGAGTTAGAGGTTTTGAAAATTAGTAGAGAACACGTATGCCCAAACCTTTGCTGATAAAAACTAGACTGGTTTTTATAACTTTATGGGAGCTAAGCCAAGGAAATAGTATGACTGTACATAAATATGTACGTGTGCATACATAAACACAAAAATATGTTAAATATTACTAGTAATGTGGAAAATATTAAGAATAGCTTTCAAAAGTTAATGTAAGATGATAATTTGAGCCCAACAAATCCGTATAAATAAACGCATGTCCTAATTTACCCAACTGAACCTTCCTTCTGAAAAGTCTTGAAAAATAGGGATACATTAGCTTTGTTTTTTGTGATCCTAGATCCCAGTTAAAAATGTTCTTATTTCACGTATTTCAACTTTAAACATCCTGAAATTCCAGCACAATCTTTTAAATGGGAAAGGATGCAATCACCCACTAAATTGCTAAATATTGAGACCATCTCAATTACTAAACTGGATTTCACACTTGGGTACTTTCATAAGGACTAAAATCCTTTAGCCTTAGACTCCTGTGTCTTAACTTCTTACAGATCCACAATTGTTTGCACTTAAACTGATTAGTTATTTTTGTAAGCTTGTATGTGTGTTTACAGAATAACAACCTAATTCTTTATCACTGAAATTGGGGCTGACTTACTCTTCACCTCAATGAAGGAATGATTTCACTTGTTTCTAATCTGGCTTAGATTGAGAAAACTAGCAGTTAATTGGGTAGGGTGGAGAATTTTTAAGTGATGCCAGACATATATAATCCTTCTTGTATGAGTCTTTGCTAACCATTTAACTGCTTATCACTTCAAAATGCTGGATTCTTGAGGACTGCCCAAATCTGATTATTTTTACCACTTGCAGTTGGCATCAGACTGCATTCTGCTGGAATATTCTTGACATTTTCTTTTAAGGAGGAACTTACTAAAGTCAAAACTATGCCTGAGATTATATACATACACACATAAAATGTCTAATTTGTAACTTAATTTTCCTTCCTTTTACTTTAATACTGAAACAAAGTTGTTTGCAACTGAGAAGCAGCATACAGTAAACTGCATATTTGGTGGGTTTCACTTGGAGAGCTGAAGAGGTGTCTTACAACTATATTTATGAGCAACCACTCTAGGATGCTTTTTGCAACCAAACATTTCTCCTCGACCCATTATCTTTCTCCCTGGGTTTTGTTTTTGTTGGTTTTGGGTTTTTTTTGCCACCACTGCATTAGCATTTACTTTATTCATACTGTATCCCCTCCTTTCACAGAGACAAGGAAAATGTTGCTGCAGCATCAGAAAACAGGTAACTTTTGATATGTGCGTTTAGCTTACCTGCTATTTGGAGTTTATCTCTGCTTTCTAAATAATGTTTTCATCTCAAAACCATGAAGTTTGTACACTGTTTGAGCAGATGATGAATGCAGAGGTTTCAACTAAGTGGATTTGTTTTTTTCCTTCAAAAACCTCTGTGAGATGGAGCAGGTGGGGATCACGTTTCTCAGAACTTACAAACCTGAAAAATAAGAAGCTGTTATCAAAAGTTCTTGAAATATTGTCAGTTTGTGATGGAGTTTTAAGAAGAATTTCCATTTTAAACTTTCTCTAGATTGTTCAAGGTGTTTTTAAAACATAAATAAGATTATCCTTTTGGTATATTAAGTACATTTATATATCAGATTCTTACATATCTAGATCGATCCTCAGTGGGTCATGTGGTTCAAAACATAATATCTCTCTAAGTAAGTTCTTCCATTTCAAAGTTGCTTTCTCCCAAAGAATCTCAGCACATTTTGCAGTTACATATAAAAATGTATTTGTTTTTATTAGTTCATATACTAAAACACACAAGTACTGAAACACAGATACTTCTTGAGTGAATCTGACCAATTGTTTAATGGAGCAAAGAAGTGCCTCTTTCTAGTTTGTCATGGAAAGAATTTTATAGCACTCCTTTCCTGCCTTGTTGATTCTCACCTTTTTATTTTTGTTTTTTTGTAAGACAACTCAGATTTGAACAAAGATTGCATACAGTTAAAATCCAAGTGCAAGCATTAGCATTACTTATGACAAGCAATGGCAACTGGCACTTGGAACAGTAGGGAAAATTTAGTTTTATTTTTAAATTATGTTGAAAGAATGAAATCAACCCCTTGATTCCTGTATAACATCTGAATATAAATTAAATTGAAAAAACAACTAACATGTTGTTAGTTCAATTCTACCAGCAATTTCATTTATGCAAAATCACCTACAGGACTATGCAGCTGCTTGACTGAAATATTATTTTCTTTTTCTTTATTTTATCAGGAACAATTTCTGATGTATGACTGGTGTTCATGTCATACTACAATGTCTTAATCTTGCATGGTTTGTCATGCCATAGCTTTTCTCCACCACAATTATCATCATAGCTCTGCTATGTGTTTTATTTTGATATTCCTACCAATATGGTTTCCAGATTTTACACAAGGTACTTTTTGATTCTTAAAAGCTTTCATAAAATGGTTTGGGTTGGAAGGAACCTTAAAGATCACGTAGTTCCAGCCCCCCTGCCATGGGCAGGGACACCTTCCACTAGACCAGGTTGCTCCAAGCCCCATCCAACCTGAACTTGTGGCTGCCTCATCCTTGGCAGTGTTCAACTTATCTGGGCAACCTGTGCCAGCACCTCACCACCCCTCAAAGGGAAGAACATCTTCCTAATATCTAATCTACATCTCCCCTCCTTCAGTTTAAAGCCATTCCTCCTTGTCCTGTCTCTACAGCCCCTTGTAATAAGTCTCTCTCCAGCTTTATTCTAGGCTCCCTTTAGGTACTGGAAGCTGCTCTAAAGGTCTCCCCGGAGCCTTCTTTTCTCCAGGCCGAACAAGCCCAACTTTCTCAGTCTGTCTTCATAGAAGTGCTCCAGCCCTCTGAGCATCTCCATAGCTCTCCTCTGGACTTGATCCAACAGGCCTATGTCCTTCTTATGTTGGGGGCCCCAACTGTCAATATTTGTCATGACTTTGTCTGCAATATCATGATGATCTCCTATGGTATTAAGGAATTTTGGGGATACAAAAAGAGGACACTGGATATTTAAGATATAAATCTTCTTCCAGGAAACAGAAGACAGAGAAATAAAGTCTTCATTATTAAACATAGGCTTAACTTTTCAATTATGAGGTTCAGCACTTTTGTTTTTAATTTTTTTTCTGAAGGCTTTGCTCTGTATAAATAACTGCTGTCTCAAAGGGCCAGACATTAGCATTCTACAATGATGCTGTATTTGATATGGTAGACAGTGAGCACATGTATCTCTGAAAACTAAAAGTAATCAAACAAACCTTTCTCTATTAAACCACCAGCCTCTTCTGTGGCTGGAATTCTGTCTCTCCCTCAAATACCTGCTATTACCTAAGAAATACCTCATTTACAAATCCCTTGTAATCTTTGTTACTCAGGCCTACAGGTACTGCACATGCGCCACAGTATGTGACCTCAAGTATTTGGCATCCTCCTAAATCATGCACCATGGATGCCAACACTGACAATGCTAAGCCAGTGGCCTCCAAGGGGTCTGTGAGGCTTGGAGCGGGTACAAGTCAGAGAGAGGTCAGTTTCACCACTACTGGCCAGAAAGTCCCTCTTACTTCATCCAGTCATCAAAGGTACACTGTGATGTGTAACTGCATAACTGACCTGGTTTGGAGCTTTGGAGTGGTTTGGTAATAACAACCTCTAACTCCTTCAGATGGAAATGTCCATTGCCTAAATGGCAGATGATGAAGTTCTACAAATTCCAGCAACTTCTATTTCATGTGGGCTTTATGTTTTAAGTGGCACTGCTAAAGATTGCACCTACCATATACAGACAACAGTCATTAAGCACCTTCTGCAGAGAAATAGCAACTGATGAAGTTTATTGTATTTCTACAAACATCCCTATACTCATATGCAAAGCTCTTCCATGCTATGTCTTTCTCTAAACACAGTTTATTCTTCAAATGCCGCAATAAGCAATAATTTTTGCCTATTCATTTTTATTTTTGCTTACTATATTTTGAATTCTTTACAAGAGACCTGTTGGAGTGTTCGAAATAACTTTATGAATTACATAAAGTAGACAAAGTACTGCTCTAATAATGCACTTGATATTTGCACAGAAAGTCTCAGAATTTAGGACTTTATTGAAGGAAAGAAGTTAATCTGCACTCATTTTTTTAAAATGTTTGAGTGCGTTTGTTGCTGTGGTTTCTCATTATGATTGTTAACCATTATTATTCACTTAACTTCTACTGATCGTGTTCCTTTTCTTGAGTGAAAATCAGCTGAGGAGAGAGATGTGTTTGTTTTCATCCACCTAACTTACTCACAATGTGCGCTTTGTTTATCTGTTACCACAAATATGGAGATGTTTGAGAAGATCCATTTCCTTTCATTTTCCTTAAAATACAAAAAACTATGAAGATTGAAAGTGTACAGAATAATTATATTAAGAAAAAGCCACAAACCTCTAACATACGTAAAATTGAGACTGTTCTAATAAATGAACTATTTCATAAAATAGCATTTACATTTATCAGTTCTTACATTCTTCTGCACCTCTGAAGGGCTAAAAAAAACCCCAGACTGAAAATCTAAAATGAGGGCAAGCTGAGGGAATAAAAAGTTATGTTATTTTCTTTGAACACCTAAATAAAGTTATTTAAAATATATAGTGGTTAAACTAAAACCAATCAAGTTAGTCTCAGTCTTTCTATAAAATTGATTAGAGAATGAGTTACCAACTGCAAATAATTTCTATAACCAGATCACTCTGATTTTTATGGTTACAACTACTTCATTTATACTTATTGCAATTCCTTGTTCTGTTAATGAATATTTTTTGCCCCGCAGTCTCTTAACATTTTAATCACATAAAAGAACCATTACAAACAACATGCAAGATAAAATTTGTTGTATTTCCTTTAAATTTATAAGGTATTCCAGTATTAGTTGCATTTATTTCATCTATATGTGTTTGTCTAGTTCAAATCTGTTTCCACACAGGTTCATGTCCACATATTGTATAGTATGTGTTTTGCTTAACATTTTGGAGATCATTACAATGATTAAGTAACTTTACTGTTTTCTTCTGTTCAAAGTATGAAGTCTTTATTCTTTCAAAATCTGTAGCAAATTCCCTTTTATATCAGTGAAAATAAATGCAAAATATGTGAACTCCTAGTTTGTATTTGTTCTTAGGGCATATATTAAGGTCCTTTTTAATGTGCAGTATAGTTTCAGTTGTTCCCTGTTTGTCAAATCAACGATATGTAAAGGGTGTTGAGTTAGAATTTAGTACTTAACGTATTAAAACTTGGTCACAGACTTGCCTGTGATCCATAGCTGTGATATATAATATACAGCTACGCTGCTATGTAGTCTATGCAATTGATACTGTATTAGCTAAGCAGAAGAATTTGCATCATAATGCCAGTGCATCAAGGTGGAAGAACTGATCTGAATTTCAGATGCATATCATGATGGGCAAACTTTTGCAGAACTGTTGCAAAACTTTTGGTGTAATGATTTGAAAAGCAGAATTGCGGACAGGATGAGTATTTTCAGGAGCTCACTTGTTAAGTATATAATAGAAGATGAAACTCATAAGGAAGAAAATAACTTCTTTTCTGCTTTTGTCATGGGATGCATTCAGCTTTGAAGATGGTAGGCATAACAACAATGCTTCCATTTCAGCTAATCAAACAGTAAAATACTCAGTTGAAATAAAAGACCATCATTTAGACTACTAAACCATACAAGAAAGTGGAGGAAAGGAGAACAGGAGAAATGGGACAGTCCCTTGAAGAACAAGGGGTGTCACAAATTCTGAATTACCACGCACTCATTCTAGGTCCTGAGGAGTATAACTTCTTGAATTCATGCTTCTGAGAGAATCCAAAGAAAACATTAGATAGAATGGCTGAAAGACAGAGGAAATATTTGCACAATGACAAATTCACATAGGAAAAAAGCTGAGAGGAAGAATGTTTGAGAGATAGTGTTTGGCTGAAAACCAGTCATGGAACACTAAGCTTTCTTCTGCTATTTGATACTGTGCTCAGGAAGGAATATGTTGGATATTCTTTGTACACAGCACAAGAGAATTGCTGAATTTCATCACCATCAATGATCACAAAGGAGTCATTTGTAAGAACTCAGAGATGTGGCAGTATACTTACAAGTCTGGACTAAAGAAGTAAAAATATGTCCATTATGTTCCTATACCACAGCTTGTGGACAAGACAACTTTGTTATGTACAGTAATGCCCTGATTATAGAAAAAAAATAGATTAGGATAACTACTGAGGAAGATTACAGCACAATAATATGGCACGAAGAAAAATGTCCCTTGTGCCTGGGGGGCACATGCTTATATTGCCTCTGAGGTCTGTGCCTAAAATAGTATATAATAATCTGGAAAATCAAATTGCAATTAGTTATTTTTCAGTGGCTTATTTGTTCTATGGATAATAATTTAAAAAATCCACAGTAAAATCTGCCTAAACATAAAATACAGCTTTTGTCTTTTGTTTCTTATTTTTATCTTTCCCATTCCCCTTTTAATTTTAAATGACCTAGTGATTTTTATTAGGTTTCTTGGCAAGTGAAAAACAAAGGTACATATTATTGTTCTTTTGTTGATATTAATTTTATTGAAACAGTCAGCAAAGAACTTGATTCTTGTAAGTCCACTTAATGATTGTTTTTTTTTCATTTGATGTAAGAGCTAGTGGAAGACAGTAAACTGAATCCCCCCAAAGATTGTTTCATTTCTTAGCAGTGGATGGCTTTGACTAAACTGTCTTGCAAACTCTAATGGATAACTTTGCCTCATTTGTCTCTCTGTAAGAGATGATTAATACTTTCAAATTTGAGTGAGGTTCTAAGGCTGAAATATGTCAATAAGCACTGGGTGCTCTGATAGGAGGTGATGAAAGACACTGGTAGTTCAGTAGCTTACTAGAATAGCCACAGGATTTTTATTATTATTATTAATTTCAATTAATCTATTTTGCAATCAAATAAAGAGAGAAATAATTAGACATTAGTATTTCTCTACTCCATGTTATCTGTGCCAAAATAGCACAGGAGCACCACAAGGATAAAACTCATGCTCATCACCGAAGTGATTTTAAAACTGGTGTAGTAAAATTTTATTCCACATCTTACCATTTGCATAGTCTTCTGTGTATAAAAAGGCATCTTATTGTTTGACAAGTTGTCCAGTGTAATGTAAGGTGAATCTAGGTCAGAGATTGACTCCTACTAAGCATCTTCTTGCTACCTGTATTGCACAAAACTGTGCTGACTGGATTCCTAGACTACCAGAACTTGCAGGAAACATGCTGATATAGGACTGTGATAATACCCTTTAAATTGCTTTTCTTCATCTAATTAAAAAGCTTACTCCTAACATAAGCTTCAGCTCCAGGAGTAAATACCGGATGAAGTGTACCTGAACTCAGAATTTGTGACAGGCTCTTTGCAACCATTTAAGTGTGTATGCCATGTTTCCTACCACTGGCTTCAGTGGAAGCAGGACTTAAGTACTGAGTAACACCTGGGATAAATTTCAGTCAAGCAGCACCAAAACTGCATTAGTCTTAACTGCGCATCTGAGAAGGCCTAACAAATGTCTTATTTTTTTCTTTCTTTGCATAGTTGTGTTTTCCCCTCGGTAACACAGCCTGCTACTATGTTTGCAGGTTCAAACATAGTAGTTCTACATTTAAATATGCACCTTTTAAGATGCTTCTTGTTTTATTTAATTTAACTCTAATTAGTACCCCTGTTGAGCATGCTCCAGTGTCTACCAGTTCTGCCTCTGCTCCTGCACCACATGCTTCAGCCCATCAGCCTGCTGCTGCTGCTCAAAATACAGCCTGTCTGATGATGCCACCAGCAACCACCTCAGTAGTGCAAGAGTGTTTCTCATCCTCCTTCCAAAGGTAATGCTTCATTGCTTTGTCCTTTCGCAGATACATCCCTGTATGGCTCTGGAAATGCTGCATACACATTCTTAACTTAAGAATGTAGTATGTAAAAGCTGTAATCTATTTTATATGCTTTTATATATTTTAGTGTGTTTTCTTATTTTGAAGCACATTGTTCATTTTACAAAAACTTTGCAAAATAAAACTTCCCTAAAAATGTAGCTTTAAGTCTGCAATACAGCCTACATTCTCGGAAAGCAAGGCAAGGGTTAAAACTAGAACTGGTTTTCACCACTTGTAATAAAACTAAAACAGCTCCTCATAATAGTTACAGTGAATGAGGGTTCTTTTAATAGTGTTTCTGCATTATGGCATGAAATCCAAAATTAGAAAATGTTATTTACTCCTATGATTCAGCTTAACCATATCATAGCAGAAGTCAGTGAAACATGGTGGACAATGAGCAATGTGTCAATAAAACCACACACTTGATGTTTGACTTGCTCTGTAAGATATTAAGTAATTTCTGTTAGATTTCTCTGCTCTCTTTTCTCTAATGAGATTTAGCCCTAGAGCTAAAGTGAATTCCAAAGAGGTGTGTATTCAGAACACTTATAGTGCAGGTGTTAGAGTTGTATATTAAAAGCTGTCAGGGCAATCTGTGACGAAATGTGTGGGGTTTATATTGCTGTCACTTACTTTACAGTAATTTTGGAGATAGTAAGAGTGAATTCCCCCCCCCCCTTTCTTTTTTCCTGTATGAATGTTCCTAAAAGATGTAGCATGCTTTAAAAATCCAAGTTAAGACACAAGTAGTAATGTAAACCACTTTAAGTAACTGAGATCTGAGGTGCAATCTGTCATATCTTCAATTTGTGTGAATGGGATTGGAAATGTTCTCTCAGCTCTATTTCTTGTTTAATTTTTCCAATTGGCTGAAATTATTTATGTATACAAACTAGTTTCTCACTTTAGTCAGTTTTACCAAACTGTGACCTACCAGACTCCAGTGTTTTTATTTCAGTGCAAGAAAAGCAATCATCCAGCCATCAAAAGAGGTTTGAATAAGGTACTATTCTGTACTTTAGACTGCACTGTAAGGCACTTTCATGTGAATTAATGATATGGTTTAAATAATTTTTATCCCTCAGTTGAAACTGTAACATGAAGAAAATGGATTGTCTAATATACGCTTCAAAAGTAAATGCCTCTACTAAACCAATCATGCTGATGACTTGGTGTTTTAAATAGGAGAATTGTTTATCTACTACTACTTTCATGTTAAAAAGTCTAGCTTAAATTCAGGTTCAAACATCTTAAGATCTTGCAGATCAAAACATGTCTCATTGACAAAAGTCCTGTCCTGAAGTACTGTCTTTCTGAGTAACCAATAGACTCTGGTTTTAAGATTTTTACATGATGTGCATTTTGTCTTGTGTTCTGTAGGAATGTGCTTGATTGTCCTATTCTATAAGTCTGCAGATGTATGCTACAGAAAACCTGTTCCTGGTAACTATGCAGCAGTCCTCCTGTATCTGAACTCCAACGAAGCTTGATTCTGATGTCACTATCTTTGCTCCTCTGAAATTATTTTGTACATGCTTTCATGCTTTTACTGTGTCTTCTGCAGAGTTCCTGCAGCCCCGAGCTATCTCTCACAGCCTAAGGCTTATCATGGGTCCAAGAACATGTCAGTAGCAGCTTCCACTATTTCATCTGCTATCTCATCTCAGTCTAGGTATATCTGTAAAGCTCTCTTCTTTTACTTTGTTTTTATTCTGTATTATTCTCTGTGATTTAAGGGTTTCACCTTCTCAAGAGATTGGCTTGGCAGGGACCACTGAAAAGCATGATGTGTTTAAAGGAACAGCCTTCTTGCTTACCTTTCACATTAAAACTGAGCTAGGAAACACCTAAGCTTTAGATTTAAGATATGTGACCAAAACAGCCTTTTGGAACAAAGGTGTTTAATTTGATTGGTTTGTGCTGGTTTCACCATCCTATGTCTAGGGACACTGGTGAGAATGACAGATTTATTTTTTTTTTTTTCTTGGTGAAAACAGGGCCCCAGGAATCACAGATCTTCTTTTATTATGCTTTTCATCATGACTTAATGAAAGACCACTGATAGGGAAAGGTAGCATCTATCACTAGAAAGAGAGAATGTGGTACTGCTTCGCTGCTAAGCCTTTTCACTGCTTTCATTAACAGTTTGTCAAGACTAACAGAGGAGAAAGCAGTACATTTTAAGATTCATTATTTGAACACAATCTTCAGAAATAATGAAAAGCTGAATCAGCAATACATTTGAGATTATAATTATCCATGTCTCTCTTATCTTGATATGAAAAGTAATCATAGAATGGTTTGGGTTGGAAGGGACCTTAAAAATCATCTGGTTCCAAGTCCTCTGCCATGGACAGGGAAACCTTTCAGAGCTATACATCAAGAAGTATAATGATCTTTCTCAAGAGTGAAGAAGGATCTTTCTCAGTGAAGAAATTTATCCTAAAATGCAATCTAAACCTGCCCTGGTGCAACTTAATGCTGTTTTCTCTTTCCTGTGGCTTGTTACTTGGGAAAGTACTCACTGATTTTCAGAAATCTTACATTGCTTTTTATTCAATACCTGTGGTATGATTAAGCTCATAAATATCACCAGTACTAGTTCATCCACTGTTTGTTTTAGTAACAAATCTCTTTTAGCCAGTTGGAATGATCATTTAATCTCTGTGAGAAGAGGGTTCTACATGGTTGTTGCAGGAGACCATTAAAAGTCGCATATAAGCAGGGAAGATCCCTCGCTGCCTGAGCAAAGGTAACTGTGAATATTTGAGCTTGATTAAGTGCTGGCATTTCTTCTGAGCTACAGAAAAGACTCAGTTTTAGGGTTTCTCTCAGTTGAGTACTGCAGTGTATCCATCAGTCAGAAGATGAAATTAGATTGAAGCTTTGGTGACTACTCTGGCTGGACAGAGGATATCTATTCATGTTTTATCAGTCTATATATTAGGACCCATATACCTCTTTATATTTATATTTTCACTTACCTGCATAAGAGATTGCCTTGGTATTCTACTGCCTTCAGTGATAATTATATGTAGTAGCTAATAATAGCACTCTGAAGCCTGCATGTAGTAGTAGTTCTGCATATGATACTTTTTATTTCTGCAGTATATGCATATTTCATTGAGATTAGCATTGCTGTCACACAGGATCCTAGTTTTTCTCCTTCAAGAAAAACGATCAGAAAATATAAGACTTCCTTTTAAAGAATAATTTTTGGAGGAATGCAGAAAGATAAAATCACAGATGCATTGCATCTATCAGTTTTAGGACTCCATTGGTAAAAGCTTAATCAGATTTATTTTATTGCACATCCATGACTAGAAGGCTTGAGTAAAAAACATTCGTCTACTCATTGTCAATTTCTGAGTATCTTGAATAGGAGGATATAAGGGAAGGGCTAAAGAACACATCACACATTGCACTTTCAAAATGTCAAAACTACAAATTTTCCAGTTTTAAGAAATAGCTTTATTTCAGATATATTTTTTTTTTTATTTGTTTTTTAATTATTCTGTGAAGCTGTCTGACTGGGTGAAGAAAGACACAGACTTAAACACTGGGAAAGCTGCTACTCCATTCTGAATTAGTTATAAGACCCTACCCGGAGTCATCTAAAAACTTTGGAACCCAATATTAATATATGAATCATAGTGTCATGAGCTTTTAAATCAGAGTCATAAAAGTGGTAGGTCTGTAGAAACCTTTCAGAGCAGCTTATCATCATAGAAAATCTTTAAAATAAGGCTGCCAAATTAGGCAGAAGGAATATTTTCACAAAATGGTCAGTGTGTGCATACTCTTTTTTTAACTGAAGGCTGTTCATTTAAGAAGCTCATAATTCATTTGTATTAATCCCAAAACTAAGGATAAACCTTCTGAATCCCAGAACAGGCATTCTTCACATTGAAGTACAGTAGCTGTGTTAGAATATGTATATACAGAATGTAACAGTTACTTGGGGCAGATTGACAACTGCTGGCATAGCTTTTGGTATAAGAAGTAGATGCAGATATCTGTTGTTATCTTTTGGGATAGATCTGCTGTTCCATAAATGACCTTTGTTTTCATTGCTGTCTTGGAAATGACAGTCAAGCAACAATTATGTATAGTTTACATATAAACACCTAATAAATTAGTATAAAGATAGCCATTATTTGCTGACACTACTTGCATGGCTGTCTTAGAGCTAATATAATACTACTTCTTGATTTATCGACCTTAATTTTACTTTCTTTTAATGGGGAGAAGTGAAGCAGTGTGTGGCCTTGACATTACAAATTAATTTGTAGTTATATATCAATATGAACTAATCAGTGTGAATCACAACTTCAGTGAGTAATGAGTATAAAAGGTCACCTTGAGATATTAAAGTTTACTTCCAATTCAGATGCCTTTTACCTCTTGCATTATTGGCATGAACCATTTTACCTTTTCCTGCCCCTTTGAGAAGGAAGCAGGTTGTCTGGGGAGACTCAGTGTCTCCATTCTTTGAAGGTTTTCAAGACACCA
This sequence comes from Psittacula echo, assembly GCF_963264785.1. Lineage (NCBI taxonomy): Eukaryota > Metazoa > Chordata > Aves > Psittaciformes > Psittacidae > Psittacula > Psittacula echo. Next base: position 52,501,121 of record NC_137743.1, read on the forward strand.
CTGGATAATACACTGAGTAACCGGGGCTGACCTCAGAGCTGGACTTGCTTTGAGCAGGAGGTGAGGTGAGAGACCTCCTGAGGTCTCATCCAACCTCAGAATTCTGTGAACCTGTGAAAACAACTGTCCATTTCAGAAAGCAATGCCTTAATCAGACTACTAAAAAACTATTGCTCGTACCTGGCAATTATTTAAGTCAAAGATGTAAGGTCTACTGCACATCAGCTTTATATACTACTGTCCTAAGATCTTACTTGCCAATGGATGACACAGGGTATCATGCTAACTTATGCTTTGAGCTGTTTTGAGCTGGCAAATGTTGTCTTAGCTGATGTCTCTCTTGGAAGTTCAGTAATTCAGCAAACCTTGGGACACGAAGGCAAATCAGAAACTTGTCAGATCTGTAAAAAATGTGTTCCCTAATAATTGGATAAAGAAGCAAACCCCGTTTGTTTAGTTGGTTTTTTGAAGGGCTGTGTTGTACCTGAAATAGGTTCTTTATTTTTGAGCACTACTTCCATGTTTGTTTTTAAAACTGTCATATATTATAGCTAGTGTATTCAAACATAAGGGACTAAAACTGACTTCTAAATTAACGTGTAATTCAAAGCATGCCAAAGTACTGACTTAAAAATCAAGTTTCAGCTTGACATATACCATTGGAGCATTGCAGCATTTCATATGATTTTACTTCAAGATAAAATATGGATGACCTTAGTTACAACAGCATCCCCACCCTGTAAAACATGCTCAGATAGATTGAGGCTGAGATTCTACCACCATTGTTTCAGTGTTTGTTGGTTTGGTTTTGTTTTGGTTTTTTGTTTTTTTTGTTTTTTTTTTCCTTCTAGATATCTTAAAAAGGTCCGCCAAGAAAATGTGAGAGGATTTCTTAGTCACTGTCCTTAACTATTTAAATCCGATTTTAAATTTCGGTAGATGCAGTTTTTATACTGATTTTGCCTTTGTGAACAAGGCTGTATGCATAACATCTAACATGAGTAAAATCTGTATAATGTTCCTAAAGAGGAATGATTGAAGTAAGTCATTAATCCTTAACTGACTGTTACACTTACTTTTATATCTGAAATGCTATCTTACTTTTTCACTTGCAATCTTACTTACAAACAGGAGAGCATAGTCGGAGTGTTTTAAATACACTATGAAGCTCTTTATGCAAGTGGTTGTTCTATCTGGAAGATAAAAGCAGGGCAACCACTGAGACAGCACTCTGGGGATACAAAAACAGGAGAAATGATGGAAAGTTACAACTACAGTTCTAAAGGGAAGGTGTAGGTTTTGTGATCCTAGGATTTTAATCCAAGCACTGTGTCTGTGGTAAAGGGAATTAAAACTCTTCTTCAGAAGCTACGGAAATGACTGATACATATGACAGGCTTCCAGTAATTCTGGCAAATGTGGGCTGTGCTTCTGTGGGATATAATTGATGCCATGCAGCCCTGCTCTGCTCTGCATTTAGACCAGAGCTGTGTTCATTCTGAATCCTCTTGTTTCTTGTATCATACATTATTCAGGCTTTTAAGTACTTTCTGTATTTATAGAAAAGAATCATTCATGTTCTGAAACGATACTGTTTCCCCAAGAAAAAAAAAAAAATCTCCCTGTTTCCCTAAGACTCTCTGTACTAAATGAAGAGGAGAATGGTACAGCAAAGGAAAAGTTTAATGTGATGGCTTGATGTTATTGCTGCAACTATGTTCAGTCTGTCCTTTCTGTGGAGTTGTCCTAATTACTTCATAAGCTAGGAAACTTAGGTGATCTTTGGACTTCAGCTCATTCAAGGTTTTCTTTTAAGATTTGATGCAACTTTAGCTTATGATACTGACAAAAAGAAACTCGTACTTTTTCTGGGCTAATTCAAATAAATAGTGAATGTGAAAGCAAACAATCCAATGGTTGAGTTAAAATTCAACAACTAAAGAATGAGAAAAACTGAATGAGAATGACTTAGGGAGCAGTACACCCAGCTCATTTATTTATGTTACCATTATTCAGGTTTTGCTATGATTCCTAGCTTAAATAAGATAAGCAAGCAAAATGTAATTTGTAAAGTAATACTGATCTTATATGATTATAAATGTTATTATTTGATTATATATTATATTGTATATATGATTATAAACATGTTGTTTACTTTAGCACTTAAGAGCACCTCTTAATCATAAGGAAATTCACTGTAGGACAAGATATCCCAATTTTCTTGGTATATTTTTTCAAATACAACTTTTGTCTCATTTTAGTTTCAACCGGCATTCTTCCACCTCCATCAACTATCAATCAAAGAAGAGGTATAAATATGTTTTCTGCAGCTACACTACCTTAAAAGCACTTAACAAAACAGTTTACTGCTGCTAGTAGGCATCTAGTGAAGTGTTAACATAAAAATGATCTGCTTAGGAATATTTACTCTTTCTGACAACTAATAATTTCTTCAGAGCCAGTATTTAATTTGCTGCCTGTCACATGTCATTGGCTACTACAGATAAATTCAGTAAGGGTGCTTTCACTGCTTTTCAAGGTGCCATTGCTCCATTGCTTCCTGTCTCATTAAAGCATCTTTGATCCTTAGGACATCTTTTTATTCTTTTCCTTCTTTCTTTTTTAATTTTTTTTCTTTTTTCTCTTTCCCTCTTTTCTTTCCGTTCCTTCCTTTCCTTCCTTCTTTCTTTTCATCACATGCATCTTTTCAGCAGAAATTCTGATAAATCTTTTAACTTCACTAAAACACGTAATAATGTATTGTGTCATTTTATTTCTCTTTGACAAGCCTTCTGATCTTCCTCACTGTAATTAATATGCATCACACACTAGTAAAATAGTTCAGCAATTGACTTCTTTTAATTTTGCCATGATTTTGGTACTATGAGTATGTGGGTGGTTTTCTGTGTGGTGTTCTTTGGTTTTTCAACTTTATTTCCCTGAATATAGAAGTGGTGTTGTTTTACCATGCTGTTAACTTTGGGAAGCACTTGAATTTTGAATAACCACTTTTCTTCATGACAGTCTAAGTATCAGTCATCTGGCTCAGAACTTCTTTATGTATTTTGTACATTAAGAGGGCCTCAAATGAGTCTTTCTACCAGTGGACCTGCACATCTGGGAGTAGACTTTCCTGAGTGTATGCCATTTTCAGATTAAGGCTGTATGACGCATGATGTAAAATCTTTTAATCCACATTGTAAATATTGATCACTGATCTTGTAAAGGTAAGTATGTTTTACTGATTTTCTGTCTCGTTTACATTGAATAGTAGATTTTAAAACAAGGAAAAGTCTTTGATAGTATGTGTTTAGCTAAAGGCATTTTGAAAGCTGTATGTGAAGCCAATGTACCTGAAGTGTACAACTTCCTGACTGTACTATGGTAGGAGCAATTACCCTCTGTCCAGTGACCTCCGAGTACAGTGCAGTCTTATGTACAGGTGAGAAGGCATCAACAGGAAATAGATGGTATGAATGAAAAGTAAAAAGTCTTACTGTGCTTAGAATAGCTTTGGTGGTTACAAAATCACAGCATAGTTTACAACAGAATTTACAGTGAATACAAACCCACTAAAACAGTTTATCTTGGGAGAGTCCTGTTCACTCACGGTACAGTTCACTCATATAGCCCTAAGCCCTAGACTAAGTACAGAAATAATCAGTTGCAGTCATTGTAGCAATAGCTATGTTTCTAGATCTAACTAAACAGACAAAATAAATTAGCCTGAGGCAGTAATGCTGTGCAAATTAGATCTATAGTATAAGCCCTGTCAGAGTAGCAAAAACCTATGTTGTGAGGATAGGTTTGGTTTGCTTAAAATTAAAAATCTGACATTCACATGTGTCAGAATGGGGTTTTTTACTAGGACTCGAAGGATTTTTTGTTTGCCATATGTAAAAAATTCTAAACATGGCATCTATTTCTACTGCTAAAGAATGTACAAGTCAAGATGGACCAGTGGTCTTGCAAAGCTGGATGGTTCTTATGCTGACGACTGTTTTCCTATAGACAAAGCCACTATGGAAATAACTCCTAAGCTGTCAGCACAAATGGATAGGGATTTGGTTCATACAGAGAGTGAAACTGAAGGGGAAAACAAAATTTGAAGTATGTTTTCCTGGTGAGTAAGAATGATGTTCAACAATGAATGTGTTTTTTCTTGTACACATCTCAGTATCTGTTGCTTCCCTCCCTTGTACCTTATTCTTTCTCGCTTGCTTTGTTTATAATGCTCTTTTAGTGGTCTGTGAAGCAAAGTCACTACAAATAAAATCATCCTAAGTAACAGGCAAATAGAAGAGGCATGTATTTCAATGTGTTACTTTGGTCAAACTGAGAATCACTATCCAAGCCATAAAACGGAGAAAAGCTATTTCTCATTGATGTTTGGAATCCTGAGCAAAAGTTTTTAATCTAGGAATGCAGCAAGTGCATCATAATATTGCATATCATGTGCTTTTGGGTTAGCTGAATCTGAACATTAGAAAAAGTATTGTAAATTCTGTTTTCAGTTTAAACAGGGAAAAGAGTTAGTTTCAGAAATGTTTTTTTAAAGGTCGCTACAGTCTTTCTGAAAAGAGTACAATGCTTATAAACAGTAGTTAGCATTTGTAGTAGCAGTAATTGGTCTTAAAATTGATCTTTTTAAGTCAAGGAGATATCCCTCATTGATTTCTCTTACACAAGAACAGGCCTGTTTGTTTATAGAGGGACAGAAGATCAGGAACATGCATAAAAAGTTTGGAAGTCTGATCCCTTGTTAAACTTAGAATTCCTTTAATAAATTTCTGATATTCCTTCAGTAAGCTATTTTCTGTGACAAGAAGAGCAACTTGGCATTATTCAAAATCCTTATTTGGTTGTTTTTAATTTCCAAAGAATTGTCTCAGCCTTTCTTAGCAATGACAACTAATGAATCTCACTGTGTTCTCTCCATAGCTCTCAAGCACAGTTCCTCTCCCAGTGCTTTGGAAGCTGCCAAATCCGTTATTTCAGTATCAGAAAATTTTGCTGTTTGTAAAGTTGCTCATACCTTCATTTTGCTTTTAGAAACACAAGCCAGTCATATACTCCAATGCCAGTTTCTGGAAGCTATGGTGAAAGTCCTGCTGCTTCTGCTACTTCCAAAATGAGAGTTGTTACTACTGCCAGCATAAAGCCTTCTGTCTACCAGCCAGGTAAGGTGGCTTCAAAGTACTGAGAGGATTCAGAAAACAAATGCACAAGCTTTTTTTAGAAAAAGAAAATGCAAAGAGTGGACATCTTGCAATAGGACACACATTAGGAAAGATTTACACACATGGAACCAAATGCTGCTAGTTGGTAGTTTTGCTTCAGGTTATCTTAAGATCAAGGATTATGCCATCTTTGTATTCTGCTTTGGAGTGAAAATGTGGAACAAATGGAAAAAGAAGAAAAGCAAGGGGGAAATCTGTAATAAAAAATAGGTAGCTGGGTTTTTTGAAAGAAATACATTTGTAAAATGACCTTGTGTGCCCAGTTGGGAGCCCAGTTACACTTCAAAGTTGCTAAAACAGCTTAAGAATGCACAAGTCAGGAAGGAAATAAAATAAATAAAGGTAGCTTGAGTTGGATGTATTTGCAAAATAGACAGGGCCACATACTGAACTTCTCAAACTCAGGCTTATAGTTGAAATAAAGATCGACCTATTAAGGTATTTCATATGCTATGCTTCTATTTCCCACATACCTAGTTTCTGAAGGAATACATGTGATTATTCATTCTTGTGGAAAATATACTCCTTGATGTTATTTAAATTACCCTTGTATTAATGTGTTACCAATAGAGTGAACTTCTAAAACCACTGATGACCAAAATGTGAACCCTCAAAATGAACAAATTAAATGAGGCAGCAGTATAAGTCTAAATGCAGTTCTGTTTCAAATTAAGCTTCTCCTGATCTTAGCAAAAGAATTAAAGTGTGATTTATATCTTGACAGTCAAGTAAATATGAAAAGGCCAAGAATTCGAACAAGCTTAGACTCTGTCTTCTGTAATGTTCTATCCCTGGATATACTGGAATGAAACCAATACAGAAATTTTACTCAGACATAAAGCAGACAGAAAGATTAATTGCTAGATTTTTTTGTATTTGAGATATAAAGGTGGAAATGCCAGTTCAGAGTTATCATGAGCTGTTTAAGGGTCTCAAAGTAAATAAAAATTTCAGCTTCTCATTTGCTTTTGGTTAAGTGTGTCAGCATATACCATGTTCCCACTGAAGGCAAATATTATTATTTTTGTCTTGCAAAAGAAGGAAAGATGAAGACAGGGTTTATTTCCATAATGCAGAACAGAGCAAACTTTGGCAAGTCAAACTATCTCCAAAATACACTGATTGATACTAAGCTCCATGCTCATTTGGGGGAATTATAAACTCCAGTTCTCAATATGCAAACCTGCCACAGAAATGAATCTGTAGCTGTAACAAATTAGTAGCTGTATCTGCTAAAGAAAAAGCTGACTGTTGAATTAGACTTGGAATAAGAGGCAATGTTTTTGTTCTCTCCTGTGAGGGGCATGTTCTTTGCAATTCCTTATATTGATGGTTTTGAGCCCCACTGCCAATAAAGGCTTAAAATACACAGTTTGGAAACTCTGTTCTGTGGCACTATTTATACAGCAAATTTATTTCAGCTACGCATATTGTCTGACTGCATGTGGAAAATTCTTATTTTGCAGGCACTGCAAGGATATAGTGTACTTTAGAGGGCAGGAGAAAATTCAGAATAATACCTAATGTGATATATTGCAAAGACAAAATTCAAATAGCATTAAGATGGCAGAGAAAGAAACAGTAAGTCTCCCTATATTGTCCAAGACTTTGAAATATCCAATAAAGGATTCTAAAATACCTTTGTAATTGAACCCCCAAATTATTCAGGTATAAAAGAGATTACAGACAAGGATTTTATTGAAGATGTTTGGGTTTTCTTTTGGTAGATTTTTAAAGTTTTATATCTTTGATGTAGCAGCACTTCATACTGGTTTTGTAACATAAGATGGCCCTAGAAACAGTTGCAGTCCTGAGCAAACAGGAAATTGTCACTTGGGAAGAAATGGAGGAAACGGCATTTCCTGTCACAGATGAGAAAGTTCAATAGTACTTTGAAACAAGCCATCAAGACAGTTATAAAACTTCCTCACTCAACTTTGTCAATGCACATAAATTCTGTCCAGCAGCATAAAATTCAGCCACAATTTGAGAGACCAGCTGTTCTCAAATTGATAAATAAGATCACAAAATACCTATATTTCTTCCAATCTAAATACAACCTCAGGCTTTTGCAATAACTGTACTCTCACTTATCAAATAATTTCTTAGATTTCTATTTTTCTAAATCTACTGTGTGAAAAGGCTGAAATAGTGGAGATTACTTTAAGGATTTGCAACATAGAATTTAGAAAAGGAATGTCTTTATCCTAGCTATCAGTGTTAATGGGAATGAAATGACTGGTTTCCCTTAAAAATGTGGACCAGCAACTTCCAGATTAAAACATGCAGCAGCAGCCTCATACATGCAATATCCAGAAAGCTGAATCAATCACTAAGAGAATTTACAGGACTATTTCAATCTGTCAGTTTGAAAATAAATAAATAAATGGGGCTAAATTTTGTTTATACTGAAAACAATCTCAAAATTGCATTGGTAAGTATCTCACTTAGATCTGAGTAATATACACTTTAAAGCAAAGAAAGAGCGCTACTTTGACTAACCTAATGCGGTAGGAATTGGCTGCTGCTAAAAAATCTTTTTCCTTCCTACAGGGAAAAATCTGAACTCAAATTCTTTTCCCTTCTCAACTTGTTTTTAAAAGGAGCATACTTCTTTTCTGAACATGGTCCACTAGATGGCAGAAAAATACTTGTGTTTCCTTTCTTATAAGCTTTACAAGCCTAGAATAGCGCTTTCATACAGTCCAAGCAACTCAAACGCCAGAATTATACTACAAAGTAACGTGATACCTAAAAGTAAGAAAGCAAATCTTTCCTTTTAAATCCCAAGCCCTACTAGGGCTACTCATGTATGTAGAAGTGCTCAAGTGTAAAGGCCTAATCTGCTCTTTTAGAAATTGGTAGAAAAATTCCCACAGATCTCAAATCAACTTTTCACTCAATCCTGAGCACCTTTAAAACAGCAAGTTACATACCATCTTCTATATTAAATTCTTCTAAATAAGAATATAGAGGACATAGAATAGTTATGGTTGGAAGTGACCTTAAGATCATCCAATTCCAACGCCCCTGCCATGGGCAGGGATGCCTCATAGTAGACCATGTCTCCCAAGGCTCTTTCCAACCTGGCTTTGAACGCTACCAAGGATGAAGCATTTGCCACATCTTTGGGCAACCTGTTACAGTGCCTCACCACCCTCACAGGAGAGAACTTCCTCCTTATATCTAATCTGAACTTCCATGTTGTCTTATCCGCTTTATCCATCATCTAGTATGTACTGGAACAGTATATAGGAAAATATGGGGCTTCAAGGATGTGGTCAGTAAGTGTAGAACAAGCCAAGTCAGTTGTGATTATGAATTACATTTGTTACTGGAAAATTAAGAATAATCATTACGTGTTTTACTAACAGAGGAAAACAGAAAAGGGAAATTGTTTTCACAGTGTGAACTATTATGTAAGACTAAAGTAGTTGACTATATGAATCTTTATCAAATGCATCTTTGGTAACACACCTTCTTTTCTGGAGGGAAGATATCCATTGACCACAAATGAAGAGCTGATGGGGAGAATTCCAAATTCCCCAGAAGCAAGGAATTGGCTTGCTCCTACTGCTATTAAGAGAAACCTCTTCTGCCGTTCTCTCAAGATAACAATAGTCTCATTCTTTCTCTCCTACTCTAAGAGAGTCTGAGGACTGAGTGAAACAAGGAAATAGAGGCTGGGTTACAGAATTATTGTAAGTATTAATTTTTGAACAGTCAAGGGTCAGCTCAGTACTGATATTTTGAGGCTCTGTTCTCTTATATACTGAGTCTTAGTACATTTTAACAGCAAACAGCACCTTTTTATCCGCTGCATGTATGTTGGAAGACTTCGAAATACACAAACATACAAAGGTGAATCTGTATGGCAGAAGCTACGAAGATGAGAGTTGTTCATATAAGCTTAGGGTTATAGCTCTAAGATAATAGAACTTCCCAGGGAAGTTGTGAGTGCTCCATCCCTGGCGGTGTTCAAGGCCAGGTTGGACAGAGCCTTGGGTGACGTGGTTTAGTGCAAGGCATCCCTGCCCATGGCAGGGGGGTTGGAACTAGATAATCTTCAGGTCCCTTCCAACCCTAACTATTCTATGATTCTATAATAACAACTCCTTCTTAAAAATAGCTAAAATCTCCAAGTTACTGAAACCCTTCTAATACATTGCAATGACACTATTTTAAATAATAGTAATTCCTGCCTGTTCATGGGGAGAAAATATGTTGTAGTAAATCCAGCCTGTGAAAACAAATTAGAATGGCTGAAAAGAGAACTCAGAGCAGTTACAAATACCCAATATTTGTAATTTTGCAATAATTCCCCTGGTATCTTCTTTCAGCAACTGGAAAAAAAAAAATCTGCTTTATTTTACTGCAGCAAGTAGAAAAGATAGAAAAGATAGAGTAAAAAGAAATAGAAGGTAGAGAGAATAAGCAGTTCCCCAGTGTTTATCCTTCATAGGAGTCTAGATTAATCCAAATCCAGATAAATTATATGCTGTCTACACTGGTTGGAATAAACAAACTGGAAAAATAAAACACTGTCATTGTGAGATTAAGGGAGAAAAAGTGAAAAGCTAAGAGGTTGTAAGCATTTATGATAGACACTCATAGAAAACGGTATCCTAAAAATGGTACCTGAACTGCATTTGTTTTTCACTTCTGGAACTCTGGGTTTGAACATCTAACCATTTTTGTTAGGCCCCCTGTGGGATACACTGCTGTTCTTTGCATGAACAAGAATTGGCTCTTGGGAGAGGGAGAATCCTTTCACAAAACTGAGTGAGCTAGAAGTCACCTTATTTAATTAGAGAGCCTTATAGGTGGGAGCCTTTTGAACTCACCAATTAGAGATGAAATATTGCCTTCTAATTTTGCCTAGCTTAATACCTTAATACATAAATAGCAACAGCCTCAGGATTTAAAGAGATTGCATATAAACTCAGTTCTGAAATCTTTAAACACTGTTTACCACAACCAAGTTAAAAAAGAAGCCTGAAGCTAAGGTGGGATACAGTTTTATGAAGCAGAAATTTTGTTGATAGTGTAGCATAAGAAAACTTTATCAAGATTCATTAGCTTCAACTCTGAACTCAGTAAAAAGAAGAAAATCAGAGATCACTGGGGTGATCAGAGTGGATTGATATATATGCAATTTCGGTACCTTTAATTGCTAATAATCAGTATTCTGTGTGGATGGGTGTGGGCTAAGGGAGGAGTGTTAAGTAGAAAAATCTTCTTGCCATTTAATTATGCAGAAAGATCCATGTTACACTCAGAACCTTCTTGGTTGAAATACCTTTTATACCTGCAAGCTCCTTCAAACTGTAAATGTTGTATTTGATCATCATTTTATTGGCATTGTGATCTACAAGGCAAGGTGTTTGACTAGACTGCAGGAGAACTGACTTCTGTTCCCAAATCTGCGCTCTCTTACTTGGTTAAAACATTTCAACTCTCCAAGCTTCTGTTCCTCCTCACACAAACCAACTATGATTCACTTTGTTTTCCTTGCAAAGGGCAAACTGCATTTAGTGCTCCTGTACATGGCAAAGCGAGGCAGTTTCTTGGGCAGTGACTTCAGTCAATATGAGATCTGACATTTGAAAAGAGATGGGCAATGGGAAAGCTTTTTGGTATGTGCAGGCTCTAGCTTCTGCTTATTTTTATGTGATAAAGCTCCACCCAAGATTAGAGCCTGGTGCATACAAACACAGAGGCAGTCTGCACTAAGATTTCATGTGATAGTCAAAGGGTGGAATAAAGGAAGTCTAGCATTTCCATTTTATACATAGGAACTGAGGCACAGAGATACTACGCTTTTCCCAATGTTATACAGGAAGTCTGTGGGAAAGTGAAGAACTGAACAGAGATCAGTCATAACCACAAATCAGGCCTTCCTCTAAGTGCTCTTGGCTTTGTCTTGCTGGTCATGTGAGCTGAACTAGCTCCCTCAATATTGCTTCTAGTGCTCTCTAGCTCTGTGTTCCTTGATGAGCCTGTGTTTCTTCAGAAACCTAGGAGTAAAACCTACAAATGATAGATAACAGTGACATCTGTGGCAAATGCTGCATTTTAATGAATAGAACCAGATCAAAATTCAAGCATAACTTATTGAAAATTGTGAGGAATTCCATCTGAAACTTTATTATATGACCTGGCCTTTCCATTTTTAACTTGTCTTAAATAGATTATATGGCAGTCTTTGAAATTATCACGGAATTGTCATATCCATTCCTACTAGAAAATGAAGATATGTCCTTAAAAATGATCTCCATAAATTCTGTAAAAGCCAGCAGACAATGACTTCTGTAATGCATGTGGATTAGAAGTCAGTGACTGTGCTGATGTCCTCGGCCTCAGTCCAGAATTAATGAGCAATATGGGACAGACCATAATAAATATCACCTGAAGCTTTTATTTTTTTATGTGTCATTTTTTATGAGTACATCTGGTAAGTGTCGCTGTTTTGCCGTCAAAAGAAAAGACTTTAAAATACTTCTTGGTTTCTTTTGGGATACTTAAAACAGCACCGGCACCAGTTCATTCCTACACCCCTGCCAACGCTGAGCCTGCAAGTCGCCCTCCCTGGGTAACAGATGACTCCTTTTCCCAGAAATTTGCACCTGGAAAAACCACCACCACTATCACAAAGCACATCCTACCAAGGGGTGCTCCAGTACCATCTCCTGCCTCAACTTCTGCTTACCCATCTCCAGTTTCAACTTCTTCCCAAGCTCCTGCCCGAGGAACAGTTCAGAGGGCTGAGCGTTTTCCAGCTAGCAGCCGAACTCCTCTCTGTGGGCACTGTAACAGTATAATTCGGTAAGGTCATGAGGTTTTGAAAAGGAATGAAGCAGAAAAAAAAATTTCAGAGACACTGGTTATTGTGTATTAATATACAGTACCAGAGCCTAAGACTCAGTTAAATTGCCCAGCAGGGATGTCTGTTTTCTGCTTCATTAATTTAACATTTCCAGAGCTCATTTTTCTATTCTGTGGTTCACTTTTTATCATTGCAAAGTTATAAATGCTAATTGTTTGTTTCTTGGATGCTGTGGCAGATTGCTGTTTGTTTTTTGAACAAGTTTCTGGTCCTAAGGTACCCCTTGAAGGAAGTACATATAGCTTCATTGGGAGAGTTTGGGGGCTGAGGGGAGGATAGTGGAGAGAAAGGGAAGAAGACATCATTTTGGAACAGCAGCCAAATGTAATTGTTGCTTTTGTGTCTGGAGAAAGATAATGCCTATGCTCTATTACCAGTGATTCATAGAATGCCTCTCCCTTCTCCTTTCCCAGTTCATTCTGCTGGACCAGTGCCCATTGTTACCCTGTGGACTGCTAACCAACTTTAAGTAATCCATGTTTAATGACAGTCTCCCCCCACTAAAAGGAGCTAGTTTGGTGGCGTGGAACTGCTGATTATTGCCCTTTATATATTCTGAAATTGAAAGATTCCAGTAATAATCACTATATCTAAATATAATCAAGAGTAAATCACCAAAATGAATTTAATGTGTCTTCAGTATAATGAAACGGCAAGCTGTCATCTGATAGTCTGACATTTCTTGAACATGCCACATGCAGTGCTCTCTCAGATGAAAAGAAGGCAGGAGACTTGAGGAACTATTGTGAGATGTGGGTGTTTTTGTTTGGAAATTTGTCTGCTTTTTCATGCTTTCAAATAGAAGCATTATCTTCTGTGTTACAACCCTTGGCCTTTTCCTGTTGTCTTTGAAGGTCTTTACAAAGGCCACTTACAGCTATGCAGATAGGAAAATGATGATTTTTCCCATAGTTGTCTGTTAAATCCAATAGATATGACTAAGCAATAATGAAAGATTTTAACCAATTGGCAAAGTGCATGAGTAATGATCTTGAAAAAGACCATTTCTGTTCAGGCTTCTGGATCTTATTTTAATATGCACCTTCATGGTTTAAGTAGAATGCTTGTTATACATGTATGTGTTGTCTAACAAAGTGGGTTTGTAATCAGGGTCATTCAATGGTTTTTTACCTATTAAGATAATTACAATTGTTTACAGGGGTCCTTTCCTGGTAGCCATGGGTCGCTCTTGGCACCCAGAAGAATTCAATTGTGCTTACTGTAAGACATCCTTGGCTGATATGTGCTTTGTGGAAGAGCAGAATAGTGTGTACTGTGAGCGCTGTTATGAACAGTTCTTTGCACCAACCTGTGCCAGATGCCACACTAAGATCATGGGGGTAAGAGAACAAGCTTAACCCTTTCTCCAACTGCATCATTGATTGAATTAATGAAGTAATTTAGACTGTAAGTAGTGAATGTAGATATTTAATTCTTTCCCCCATTTAATAACAATTTCCCAGCCTTTTGATTGTTCCAGAATAAAAAGCATATTATTTTATAGTAATTTTTATCTATCCAAAATCTTAGATATTTCTGTACCGTATTCAACTCTTAGAATATGTAATCCAGCTACCATCTCACTGAGTGTAAAATAAGTAACACTTCCTGGATAGTTCTTTGCTACCTGATACATACTGTTACTTTTTTCTATCTTTTCCTTATATTTATAGTAAGAGACTTGAACTGGGTTGTTGTTGTTTTTTTTCTTACACAGGACTTAGTCTAAATTTCAGTGGAGAAGTCAGTGATCTTAGGAAGAGGCCCATTGCTCTTGCTGCACCTCACTGGTAGCTAGCAACACAGCTGCTGAGAGGAATTCTGCTGACTTCTTATAGTTATGAAATACAGAATAAATACAAAGATCTGAATTCCAGAAGGGCAAAACTAGGTGCCAATTTTGTCTTAATGTACTCATGCTTAGGTACAAGTAAATTTGCTATTCATATACCTTAGATGGTGATGAAGTTGCAATACCATAAAATAATTTTAGCAGGGTAGTTATGCTTGCAGTTATAGAGAATATATGACATAATTCTCTTAAACAAGGAAGCAAGTAGTACCACAGTGGTTTTTCACTGTTTAGCTGTCACCTTTTGACATCTGTCTAAATGTTAGCATTGACAGACTAGATGCTTTTCTCTGCAATTGCCAATTAGGCATGGCAGCATCAGACATCTATGGTGAAGCTCTGGCTCCAACCAACTCTTGTTTGCTGCTGCAGCAGTGATTTTACAGCAGAGTACTGACTTAACTTACCTAATTAATGCTGGCACAAATCAGTTCCCCGTTACAGATTTTCATCAGGAAAATAGCAAAGATGCCAGCTGCCTCTATTTATAGTAATAAGATTTCTCAATCTGTTTTTTGCTTCTTAGCTCAGTGAGGTTCATAAATGGATCCAAACCTATTTATCAGGGATAGTTGTTTGCAAACAGTAACAGAAGTTAATGAATCTCAAATGGTGGTTCTCTAATGAGATATATGGCAAACATAAATTAGACTATTTTGTCTATTCACTCGATGGAAGAGGGCTTCAATCCCTTTTGTCATAGCCAATGGAGACTAAAAATAATCTTTAGAAGAGAGTAAGAGTCTAGGTATATAGCTGGAAGCAATGTAAAATAGGATCTAGATTCTCAGCTGGTGTAAGTCTATGCTGTTTCACTAAAGTTAATGAAGTTAAATTAATCTGCACCTGTTATGCAGCTCTCTGAAAACTGGACTGTTTGGCAGAGATATATTGTCGAACAATGTCTTGGGTACAAGTAAGATTGACAAGTTGGCAGGGCTCAGTGCAGGAGGTTTTGGACTTGGAGGGCTTCTGTGTGACAAGATAGTAATGAAGCAGTAATAGACATTGATCTATACTGGATAAAAGAAAGAAGCTGATAAAAGTCTGGATAATCAGTTGAAGAGAACATCAATTGCACAGAATTTGTTTTCCTGTGCTGAGCACATGGCCTAGGAACAGACAACACAGACTCATTCCCACTGATTGCATACATTAAAATCTAAGAACTTATTTTTCAGATTTTTTTTTTTTTAGATTTTCACATTACTTTGTGAAGCATTCTTCTGAGCAGCTTAAAGAAATTAGTAATTTCTTAATTAGTAATTAGGAATTAGTTACTTTGAAACATCGGAATTAAAATATTATTACCTCCATGCATTTCTTGGTCTCAGAAAGAAAATTATGCTTTAAAATTTAACAAATCATACTCTTGCATTGAAGAGTTCATACTAGTTATGTCAAAACAAAGGAGAAGATAATCAGAATCTTTGTGCAGAATCTCTCCTGCAACAGCGACTGGGCATGCTGATACAAACAGCTGGCTGAACTATGTTGTTTCAGTTTGGCAAATATGTTGTTCCAGAAAGCTTGCAGTCCTATTTCCTCTTTCTCTCCAAAGGAGCCCAATTTCTGACATACTTCTTTCTTTTGAGGGGGGGAATTGGGAAAAAATTAGAGCATCTCTGCCCTCTGTTTGTTCTCCAGTAGGTAGTTACAGGACATGCTATTCCACTGGAGGTTTCTGTTTGTTTGCTTTACAGGAAGTGATGCATGCCCTAAGACAGACTTGGCACACAAGTTGCTTTGTCTGTGCGGCTTGTAAGATGCCATTTGGGAATAGCCTCTTTCACATGGAGGACGGGGAACCTTACTGTGAGAAAGGTATGGCAAACTGGACAGTTCTGCTCAGTAATCATGTGCTTCATGTTTTATGGAAGCAACATAAGAATAAAGCAGTTGAACAAAATAAAATCAGTTACCCATCCAGCATGGATTTTGTTTCCACTCTCCACATACACAAGTGTTTCCCTTGTGTTCTCCACTTTACATGATAGACTTGCAGAGCACTGGCCTTTTGCCTCTATGTCCCAGAATGCTTACCTCATTTCTCCCCCTCACATATTATGATACTTATTTTCCACTTCTCTCCCTGCACTTTCCCCCCTCTCCCCCTCCCTTTCCTGGTAGATTCTGCTCACCAGAAATCTACATGTGATCGGGTGAAAAGTTCTTCTTTTAGGATTCTAGTAGCACTTCTAGACAGTATGTGTGGGTTGCTGCCCACATTCTCTCTACTAAAGTTGCTTGAATTATGACTTCTGGTACTGCTACCTCACCCTAAAACTGATCAACCAACATATATGAAAAGATAGCTCTGTTAGATGTGTAACACATGGTAATGCAGATTTTGTTTTCTGAGTGTTGCAACAAATGAACTGCTTCTTGCCAACTAAGAAAGGAAGAGCCTTCCAAACTATGGAAAGGGTAATACAGTTTAATAAATGGCGCTTGCCATGCAAATGAGTTGCATGACATGGTCAGGAAGCAGGTTAAGGTTTAAGTGATATTCCCACTGTTAGCCCTGTGTTGTCTATCTAATGAGCTTCTGGCCTCTTCCTCTCTGGAGATTCCTACCTTATGGTTGTGCAAATCAAATTTTACAAATCAAGAGTAACTCTCAGTGAAGAATGAAAACCATACAGCATGACTGCCTTGGCACCTACCCATTAGAATCGGAGGGTTTGCCATAACCTCTAGTGACTCATGAATTCCACCTTTGGAATTTCTGCTAATCTTCTTCAATGTCAAATCTTTCAGGCTGCATTTGATGTTCAAAGTAAAGATGTATTAACCAGTTAGTATGGGGTTTCCCCAATATTCTCTCTCATTGCAGAGAGAACATAAATCCAGTCATAGAAACTTAAATTATGCTTCTATACCACCCTTAAGGTAACACTCACTGGCATTAAATTGTGTTTTGTATGACCATATTTGCCCTTATTAATAGCTTCCACATACATTAATTTAAAACTGAGAGAAACATAACTTTGTATTTCATGATTTTTTTGTTTCTAGTGCTTGTGATGACAGCTGTCATGCTGATGTGGGGTTTTGCACTGAGTATTTAAGTAATGAAAGAAAAGAAACAGATTTCAGTGTGTTTCAGTTAATGCAGGAAGAAACTGAGCAAACAAGAAAAAATTAATCTTCTGGAAACTTTCTATTTCTCTTCGATTTAATACAGTTAGGTTAAGAGTTTGTTTTAAGTTTGCTTTTTGTTTTATTTTAGATTATATTGCTTTGTTCAGCACAAAATGCCATGGCTGTGATTTTCCTGTTGAAGCTGGAGATAAATTCATCGAAGCACTTGGACACACTTGGCATGATACCTGCTTCATTTGTGCTGTAGGTTCTATACCAAATACTATCTCATTTCTTTATACTCATAAATTGTGAAGTAACATCAGAAGACCTGAAAGCAAGAATGGCTAACATATGACTAAGAATGTACAGGGATTGAATTTCATTTTTTACTTGCAGGTGGAGGATGGGAATCATTTCTCCTCCATAAACCTTTACTAGAATTATTATATTTGACCATTACAACTGAGTGCTTTCTAATAAATTATCCAGTTTTAGAGAGTACATACAGTAATACGTACCAGCATTGCTGTTACTCTTTCAAATGTTTACCAAATAACGATAAAGCAGGATTTAAAATAAATTAACACCATACCCAACAGTATAGCCACAATCTTACTTACAAAGCAGTGCAGTTCATATTTCCATGCAAAATGCTTGTTGAAACTTGCAAAAAGAAGTCTGCTTAGTGAGAATGAATAGTAATTAGCATAGAAGTTGGTCAAACTCATCAATCTGTGGTGTATGTACAGCTATGTAGTGTGGCCAAATTCCCACACTCTGCACACAAAATAGTAAAATCCATATGATAAACAGTACTCTTCATATGGTTCTAACACAGCTGTGCTACTCTGCAATGTATTATTCCTAAGGTAATAATATCTAGAGCCTCTAATTAACTAAAAATAGTGTGTTGGCGACCCCAAAAATGACAATGACAATTTCTAATGTTAGTTAACTTTAACATTTAGGTTCAAGAGTAGAAGGTATAAAAATGTTTATAAATATCTAAAACTAAACTAGCTACTGGTCTCTTAAGGTACATGGAACTGAGTGACAGAAAAAATTCCTGTGAAAATTAAAGTCTTTTTGAAACTCTAACATAGAAAGGAATACTAAGACAGTGAGTTCCTTCCCAAATTAAGAGCTATTAGTCACTTATAAGAGACACTTTCTCTGAGTATTTTGTGTTCTTTTTTGTTAGTTCATATAACTGCATTCTTATGTATTTATTTAAATTGGCAACCCAATTTTCTGTGGAGGCTATAGTTTTGTTAATGCAGTTCTCACAGCATTTTTTTGTTAGGCACTAACTTATTTTCTTTCAGTGGGTTAAGTCAAATGCAAATAAACACATAACTCTTAATTTCTAGCATGCTATCCCCATATCTTTTCACATGATTTTCCTTCCACTTGCAGAAGCACATCACTGATGTTATCACTCACCGGTCTTAAGCCTGCCATAAGCATTATGCACAACATTTATTCTTATTCCTAGTTTCTGATGTATGGACTTTCTTAAGCGGTTCTAGTCAACTCTGACCTTGCAAGTGGTGTTGCACTACCCTGTGTAGATACCTATGCAATTCAAAGGCTGTTTATCTAAACCTGGGCTGCCCTGCCTGGGCCATGCATTCTCAAGTGCTTTGTTATGTCAACATCAGCACTTCATCAGCCAGGCAGAGAGCTCTATCAGTTTAAGAATAACCTGGTAAGAATAAGTAATTAGTTTTCAATGATACCGGATGTCCAAATGACTCGTTCCTTGATCACATAAGCATCCATACCAAGACAAAGTAATAATAGGAATGAGTATCTAATGGTACCATGGAAGGATGGTACCTCTGGGACCATGGCACCTAACCAGAGCTTTTGAAAAATCATACATGAAAAGATAAGAAGCTAGGTCTTAGATGAGCTAGCTGCATGTGCTTGAGTGTTCCACTCTCCTTTGACAGTCTGCACAAAGACTGCTGGGACATGCTGGAGCTGCCAAGGGGATTGTATGCCCTTTTTTAATAGAAACTAGTGAATTTTAGTGGTTAGTGATGGCAAGAAAGTAGTGAGAGGAGAAGAAAAGCAGATGCAAACCAGAACCTAACCTCAACATGGAGTAGGAAAACTACTAAGGCATGCACTTTGATCCTGGAAATCAGATGCACTTCTGTCAAAGAAATGTGTAGGCAGAAGAGAAATACAGTTGTAATAATTGTGTCTTTCTCCCTCTCTCTCTTTTTTCTTCTTCTTGTTTTTTTTTTTTTTTTTTTTTTTTTTTTTTTTTTTTTTTAATAATTCCTGATTGTATTTATTATTACTTCTAGGTATGCCATGTGAATTTGGAAGGTCAGCCATTCTACTCCAAGAAGGATAAGCCACTGTGCAAGAAGCATGCCCATGCCATCAATGTTTAAATGAAGAGGAGTTGGTAGTCAGTAATGCTGAAAAAACCCAGATGGCTAACTGGGCAGTTACAAAGTTGATAACCATGGCTCGCGTTTCTTTTGGTAAAATCTAGGAAGTTGATGCTTCTGAAGTTTAACTTTAACCTCTTTTGTTAAAAGCAGGAAATGCTTTTGGAAGGTTCCTACAGGAACCTACTGAATGAACAATCAAAAACATATGAAGTAGAGCAACAGTTGGGGAAAAATAATGAATTTAACTAAAAACTGGAATATAAAAAGTAATATGCAAATACAATTTCAAATTAATTACCCACAGCAGTTTTACTCCTTAGACCACACGCTAGTGTTTAAGAACAACTGGAAAAGACCTTTTGTAATAAGTCATTTTCTTTCATAACAAGAATGAGTAAGTGCCACATGTACAATAATCTGTAGAAGCAAAGGCCATAGGTTTCCAACAGAAATAAATAAATTAGGGTTTCCTCTATGAAAAGTGAGTGCTATTCCATTATGTTGTGGTGCCACCTTATAGCATCAAACATTTACAAATCTTTACAAATATGAATTCTGCCTTGAAATCCATATTGGGATTTCAGTAGTTGGGAAGCCTAGGAGATAAGCCATAACTTAGTTTGAAAATAAAGTGGAAACAGAATAATGCCTTCCATAGCCCAGTAAGACTGAAAAAAGCACATTGGGTCCATCTTCCTAGCACTTGGCTTATACATGCACAGTAGATTAGTTCATTTTCAAATCCTCATGGAAAAGGACAACTGACTTTCTCCAAATTACTCCTACATTGAATGGAATAGAAGTGGCTGGAAAAGCCAGCTTTTCATTCAAAACCAGTTTTCCTTTCCTGTTGCTTTGGTTTCTAATTCCCATTGATATCAGTGGGAAGTAGGAATCTATGTACGGACCTTCACGTTGATGAACACAGAAGACACACATCCATCTAGCACAGCTAGGAAGTCGGAGATAGCTCGCAGAAGTTCCCTACTGTGTCCCATATAGTTAGGAAAAGGGCATCTTTTCTTTTTCTTTTTTTTCCCTATAGTAAATTAACATTGATTACAAATTCCTAAGGGAGCATAATAGGCACACACTCTTCATCACTTTTACTAGCTTAAATGTGACACATCCTGAATTGTAGTAGTTATTTACCACTGTGGAACAGTAGATAGGATCTGACAATGAGGATAACCATAAAGTCATCTTTTCTAATACTTTAAGAACAACTTTGAAGTTGTCCGAACAGTTATTTATGAATTTTTTTTTTTTTTTGGCTAAAGAGCAATACTTGTACTACTGATAATACTTTTGAATTTTGAATTCTAACTATCAATGACTTTTGTATTGGAGATAGCAGTCTAAGTTAAAATGGAAAGGCTGATCACTACTCAAGTTTTATTTATTTCTTTAAGTGAGAATTATGATGCGTGTATTGACAGCTTGCAGTATTTTGAATTCACTAATTTTGAATTAGTGTTTCTGAGGCTGAGGATGCATTCTATGGGCCACATTCTGGTGCCATCTACACCCTATTTTACTTTTTTTGAGTAACAAGAAATTGCAGAGCATTGTCTGCCTTTTCCCTCCTATGGGTAATGCCCATTTTAAGGAAATGGTTGAGTCTTTTCAGGGATGAAGAACTATCCAAAGCTTGGGGGCAGAATAAAAGAAATTTGGAGCTCTAATATGAGAGTTATGTTAGTTGCAAGCAGTCTGCATCTTGGACAAAAATAACAACCTGAACTGCCTGTGGCAGTTTTGATATGTATGACCTGTATTTATTCAGTGGGTATCTTGGTATCTTAGTTCTCACTGATCTTAGCAGTGATTTGATCTGAGTGCTACAGGGTTAGATTTTTGTGTGCATGAATTATTCTAAACCACTAGTACATTATATGGAAAGCCCTTTTTTTAATATAACAAGCAAATTTTCTGTTTTCAGTTGGTGCTGGGCTGGTGTGAATATGGTTCAGTTAATTACAAAATCCAAAGATCAAGCTCATAATATTCTCTAGAGGAAAAAATCGTAATCATGGAAGTATTTCTTTCACTCATATTTGACTTCATGGAATACCTTTTCATAACAGTGAGACAATTCCAGATCTCCTTTTAATTTTTGGATGTAATTCAACTAAATGCTGTTTATTATTCTCTGTTATGTAAGAAAATTCACATCAGCATTTTATATATTAAGACTGCATTGAAGATTTCTGTGTTCCCACTGACTAGGACTAGTCTCTATCAGCATCAAACAGGGAGTTAGGCTCCTTGGGAGGACACAAAATGCTAAGACTTGTGATGCCTCAGAATGTCATGTGTGAAATTTCATTAATTTTAATCTGCATGTGTGTATATGTGTGTCTCTCTCCACCTTCCCCCTCAAAGTCCTAAAAGCTCTCTCTTCATTGATAGCATAAAGGAAGCATTTTAGGAGATGACCATAGATGGAGGTCTGCAGCTTAGGCAGGGGTACAGTCTGTGAGGAGATGGTGGTAGGCAGCACACCTGGGCCTGTCTCTTCTTCGTGTTCACACAGAAGCCCAGATTGCCAGCTGAAGTGGTCCAGGTCAGCCTGCAAGCTGCTGCAGTGGACAGGGGTGTGGGAGGCAAGAATCTTAGTGTGGGCAGGGGAAGGGGGACTTAGATCAGAGAAGGGAGAGCACCTGTGGCAGCCAGAATGTAGGGGCTCTGGGGGCCCCTGGTTGAGTGTGAAAAGATGACACATTGAGGAGACTGGAAGCCCTTAGTGAAGCTGATGTCAGAGGAGGGGGAATAGCTAGGTAAGGCCAGTTTCACTAAGCTGACATGTTAGATAGTTGGGGTGGGGCAGAGGGGTTTAGAGGGTAATTCCCAGGGTAACTGACTGCAGTCAGGGAAAGGGCTTGAAGCAAGAAATTAGGGCACAAGTAGCTTGCAAGTAAAGTAAACTTTTACAAGCTTTCAGCCCAGAGAGATAATATGAATACTTACAGAAGGGGTGAGGAAGGGAGATACAGGATCCAATCTGGTACATTTGAAGTCAGTACGGCAGAAAGGTGAATGCAATGTCTGTAAGCGTAGCTGAGCTAGCTTGCAGAGTGGCAACAGTGAAAATGCAGCAGCACTGACTTTAATGGGAGCTGTACTAGCTTGAGAAAGTCCTGAAAATTTCCTTGGGCAGATAACCTGCACTGTAATATATGCCCTGACTCCAGCTGGTGTCTGAGCAAGTGAGATTAAAGCTAGTTTACATATCACTATATGAGGTACACTGGTATCTCTGAATGAAGAACAGAGATACCCTGAGGATTATCATGTAATAAATTTCCTGTTTTGACTTGTGCTGCTTCATAATATGGTCCAAAAATAGGGAATCCACTTACCTGCCCTTGATATCTATATTAAGATATAATTTTTGCACATATCTGAACCAGAAATTTGTGAAGAATAATGTAGTATTTTGACTTTCATGGGGGTAGAATACCACACAACTGCTGACACTCTTTTGCCACATGTCACCTTTGTGATATGGAGGGGGAAAGATGCACAGATATATGTAATTCAGAATAGGGCCTTTCAACTATCACTGAATGTACACTCTGTACAAAAACTTGCAAGATGAATAATGTATACTTCTTTGTTTTAGGTCTTGTAATAGATGCCAGGGACAAGTTCTAAGTTCCTCAAAATATTTCTTTTCATTCAAATTAAGGTCAGGTTTTACATAATAAAGATACTGTACCCCTGAATGACCAAATAAAAAGACCAATCTTTTATCTAATTAAAAAGTGTTCAATAACTTTTCAGTCAAATGCTGCAAAAATGGTCTTAATGCTTTTTCTTCTGTTCTTTTTGAGGAAGAGGGTAAATGAAATGTTTCCAAAGAAGGCTGCTTTTATTACCTGAAAAAAAAAACCACTTTTATTATTTCTTTTTTTATTTCTTTTTTTTTTTTTTTTTTTTTTTTTTTCCCAGAGTTAGTTTTTCCTACATTGGGTTTACACATTACAGATTTCTAAAATCAATTCAAAACAAGGAAAATATTTTCTTTTGGTCCTTCAGCGGTCAGTACTTCTGGTGAAATATTTTGTTAAAGATTATTTGTATTTATGCTTAATAATGTAAATGTCCACGGCACTGAATACACTCATTAGTGTCTAATGCTGGGCACCCTAACATTTATTTGTAGCACTTGTCTCCTGGTAGCAGATCTTAATTTCTTTAGTATTTATAAACATCAGAATTAGAAAATGAGTGGTTTCTTGCCTGCAGTGATCATATTAGAAATCTAGGTTTTATAATATATTGACATGTTGACTTGATGCCGCAAGTGCCCTTGCTTTTAGATGCATTTATTTTTCCTAAGTTCCTAGTTATTTCAGAAACAGAATGTAGTGTGGTTTATGAAGTGTGAGTAACTACCTTGCATGGATTACCTGTGTCAACATGAATAAAACAGTCTAGTAATAAAAGCAATGTGCAAATACAGTTAAAGCTTTATGATTTGGGCATATGTATTAATATGGCATGTGAACAGCTGGCAGCTTTCAGCCATGTAATACTGATAAGAAAGTATATACAAGCTTGTTCTCTCTACTTCGGACCTGAAAATAAAAAATAAAAGCACTGGTTTCAAATTTGTTGTGTTTTATTATCCAGATACTACTGTTTTAAACAAATGCTGATGATCGGAGGGCTGGAGCACCTCTTCTGTGAAGGCAGGCTGAGAGAGTTGGGCTTGTTCAGCCTGGAGAAGGCTCTGGGGAGGCTTTAGAGCAGCTTCCAGTGCCGACAGGGGGCCTACATGAAATCTGGAGAGGAACTTATTACAAGGGCATGTAGTGATAGGACAAGGGGGATTGGATTTGAACTGAAAGAGCGTAGGTTTAGATTAGATACAAGGAAGAAGTTCTTCACTGTGAGGGTGGTGAAGCACTGGAACAGGTTGCTTGAAGCATTTTTGGCTGCCCTATCCCTGGCAGTGTTCAAGGCCAAGCTGGAGGGGGCTCTGAGCAACCTGGTTTAGTGGAAGGTGTCCCTGCCCGTGGCAGAGGATTTGAACTGGATGATCTTTAAGGTCCCTTCCAACCCAAACCATTCTGTGATTATATGATGGTGTTAGTCTGCTTAAAAAAGTTAGTGTACTGACAGTACATGTTGTAACTTAGCAAGGCTTGTATAGTCACAGACCTTATTGTGTCAACAAATACTGTTTATAGTAACTTTATAAGGAATGGGTAAATTCTGTCTTAGGTTACATTGATGCATCTGAGAACAAAGTTAGATTGCATAAGTTCGGTGAGTGTTCTTCCATTTCTTAGCAGAAGCAACTTAAATAATACACAAAAAGCTTTAAACATCCTCACTGAGCTCTAGTGCTGAGAAATACTTCCAAATGAAAGAATAGCTTCGTATAACTGTGTGGTTTATAAAACCAGCCATTTTGAGCATTCCTAATGCACACCCCTCAGGAATGCAGGATTTTTAAAAATACAAGTAATTATATTAAACCTAATTAAGAAGTTAGATGATAAATTGACAGACTTGGCTTTAGATAACACTACGAAGTACAGCATCAGAAATCAGAACTTTGTGCACTTTGATTTTATTTTACAGCCCTAATTTATGTTTACAGTGTGCACAAGGAAAAAAACAATTCAAAAGAATTACCAGAGCATCTGCAGTTTTCTGACAGTTTGCAATTGCTGGTTTTCAGATTGTCTGTTCTGACCTTTAACCTTTGCACAAGACAGTGATTCCTAAACTGTGCACTGTGATCCCCAGAGAGTTCAGCTGTTTGAAGTGGAAGCAATAGAGGCAATAGCATAGCACTGTGCCAGCTAAAGGGTGCAGAAAGTGTATAGAGCAAAGTTCGTTAGAAAAGGACACAGTGCAAAATAGTTTGACGAGAATTGCATTAAGAGATTCTTAATAGAAGTGAGATTATGGTTTGCTCCAAAAAAAGTGGTGATTTCAAAACTATAGGCTTTGGCATTGTTTCCCTGTCTTGTCCCGTCTGCCCTCCCCCGCCCCCTGTCATGAATCTTAAATTCAGCCAGTTTCTGTTGATTAAGAAAGGAAGGAATGTGTGAATAAGATTGCCGAAACCATTATTGAATACACAATGAAATGCTTTGTTCTCCCAGCCAAATCAGAGTTATGGATGAGATTCAGATTATATTCAGGCATAAATTCTGTGCTGTATGCCTATAAAACATGCCTTGGATTGCTGTTAAAAATACAGTTCCTCCTCCTTTTAGGAAGATTACATCAAAAGAAAACAGTTACAAATGTGTTGTACTAATAAGGACAGTCAGACTGAGTCACAAGACTTTTCTGTGTAATAAGGGCAAGCGGAATGAAATTTTTTTGAAGGAAGCTAAACTTTTGAACAAAACATAGAATCATAGAATCACAGAATAGTTAGGGTTGGAAAAGACCTTGAGATCATCTAGTTCCAACCCCCCTGCCATGGGCAGGGACACCTCCCACTAAACCATGTCACCCAAGGCCTCATCCAACCTGGCCTTGAACACCGCCAAGGATGGAGCATTCACAACCTCCCTGGGCAACCCATTCCAGTGCCTCACCACCCTTGCAGTAAAGAACTTCTTCCTTAGATCCAATCTAAACTTCCCCTGTTTAAGTTTGAACCCGTTACCCCTTGTCCTGTCACTACAGTCCCTGATGAATAGTCCATCCCCAACGTCCTTGTAGGCCCCCTTCAGATACTGGAAGGCTGCTATGAGGTCTCCACGCAGCCTTCTCTTCTCCAGGCTGAACAGCCCCAACTTTCTCAGCCTGTCTTCATATGGTAGGTGCTCCAGTCCCCTGATCATCCTCGTGGCCCTCCTCTGGACTTGTTCCAACAGTTCCATGTCCTTTTTATGATGAGGACACCAGAACTGCACACAATACTCCAAGTGAGGTCTCATGAGAGCAGAGGAGAGGGGCAGGATCACCTCCTTTGACCTGCTGGTCATGCTCCTTTTGATGCAGCCCAGGATACGGTTGCTTTCTGGGCTGCGAGCGCACACTGAAGCCGGCTCATGTTCATTTTCTCATCGACCAACACCCCCAAGTCCTTCTCTGCAGGGCTGCTCTGAATCTCTTCTCTGCCCAACCTGTAGCCGTGCCTGGGATTGCTCCTACCCAGGTGTAGGACCTTGCACTTGGCATGGTTAAACTTCATAAGGTTGGCATCAGCCCACCTCACAAGTGTGTCGAGGTCCCTCTGGATGGCATCCCTTCCCTCGAGCATATCAACTGAACCACACAGCTTGGTGTCATCAGCAAACTTGCTGAGGGTGCACTCAATCCCACTGTCCATGTCACTGACAAAGATGTTGAACAAGACCGGTCCCAACACCAATCCCTGAGGGACACCACTCGTTACCAGTCTCCAGCCGGACATCGAGCCATTGACCACAACTCTTTGCATGCGGCCATCCAGCCAGTTCTTTATCCACCGAGTGGTCCTCCCATCAAACATGTTTTTTCTTGAAAAGTTTCTAGATTTTAACTGCTAAGGGGATAATAAATTAGTACGCATCAGGTATCATTGATAAATCTGCCTCCACCTCAAAAGTATTTTATAATCTTACTACTTTAGAAATCACATTATTTTCATTCATGACAAAGATGTTATGGAAGTTTTTCTGCTTCCTCTTAGTTTTCCTATGTGTAGTGTTACTGAAAACAAGTTGAGGCCTTTCTGAAACTGAATTAATGATTTATTCTTCTTTTAATTAAGATCTAGATAAAAGTTCATCTTTAAATTGAATAAATTTGATGGTCCTTCCAGTGGCTGTGGGATCAATACTGCTGCTACAAGAAAGCTAGAGAATTTTCTGTTTTTCTGGAATGTTTTATTCTTACATTGAATGTGATGTTTTGGATTTTTAGGAAGATTAATAAATATCCATAGTCATAATTAAGGATTTATTTCAGAACAAAAAAAAATCATAGGATTTTAATTATTTTAAGAGCTAATCACACGTAGTCTGGAAAAGAATGTTAGGATGTTAGGATGATTTAGTTTGATTTAAAGAAATCTTAATGTTCATGAATACAAACATTCCGATATGCATGTATGGAACATGTATGTTAAGTGGATGTGTTTCATACCTGCAGTATTTGTGCCTAAATTGTTGGTATATGGTCCCTTTACTATACATAGCATAATAATAATGCCTTAAACCAAGTGCACCTACAGACCTAGTTTTTGTTACCAGTTTTTCATTACCAGTATCTTTGTGCTTTGAGGTAACATCTCTACTGTTCTGATAGCATAGAAGATGTGTGAGCAGAAAGAAGGGCACACTTGCCAAAATCTGACTTCTCATAAAAAATACGAATAAAAAATTTATTTGTGCATTATAAACAAAGACTAAATATATTCCTTCACAACTAAATGTTCTCCTGCAGTACCCAATGCCACTGTTGGCCTGCATGTTCCCTAACCCATTTTCTTTTTCTTCCCGGAAATTTTTCTCTGTACGGATTCTGAGGACATTATAAATTTCCCTATGATTTCTGCACATGTGGAAGCCTGGCCAGACTTACTGTTAAACATGCTTGTAAGCTGGGTAACAATGTGGAGTAAAAAGAAATACAATGTGCTGTGCTGCTCAAGTGAGTGTATTCAGTCAGCCTAATGCATCCTGGAAATACCACCTTTACTGAGATTTATTGTGGATACACAATATATATGACACTAATTAGAAATTTCTGCTTTACTGCATATATGCTACACAGCTTCTATGCTACACTGCACTATAATTCTGGCCAAAAAATCCTTGCAAGAATGTGACAGTGTTAGCGAGGTTCAGGTTCTAGGTGTTGCATCAAATTTAGCATACCTGAATCTAAACTGTGTTGTTACGAAATAATGACAGAACATAGTTATCCTTTGAGTCTCTTATCCCAGTGCCAGCTCTGCAGCAAAAGGGGCTGTATTTTATGTGGATGATTATTTTCTGACATGATGCACATGATGCATTATGTAAACCAGTTTATGGGAGCTTTTCTGCATTGTCATTCTTCCATTATTTTGTTGTAACACCAAGTAGGCTGAATTCAAACTTGCAAAGATTTAAGTTCATTTGGCAGGATTTATTTGTGCTCACACTGAGGGACTCCATATTTCCACCATGTCATTTACTGAGCTTTGTGCTACATATCTTATAATGGACTGGAAACAGTCTGGTGATGCTAATTACACCTATGCACACAACTATGGACTTTTAGGTTAGAAGAAGCATCCTGACAGATTAAATTCTTAGTATCAAATACATAACATATTATCTACCTTTTATAGACTTACATGGCTGGTAGTTGTCAGAGACTTGATTGATTTCCTAAGCAGTTGCAGAAGCTGCTTTCTGTTCAGAAGTTCTCTAAAAAAAAAAGTAAGTGTTATTAAAAAGTAGGCATTAAAGTTTGGGGGCAATATATATCCTTAGGGTCCAGACTGTCATTGTTTAGTACAACCAATGCATAACAGAGAAATGCTGGGCTGTTACTACTCCTCCCTAACTCTGGGTAAGAATCCTTATCTCCCTCCAGCTTAGGGAAATTCACTGGCACAGAAAGGTATCTCTGTGTGCCAGCTTCAGAGAACCTGGCCACAAATACTTAAGCTTAGAAGATTTTCCTCATTCCTTTATAGGCCAGGGACAGAGCTTTCTGCTTTCTCTGCTTCCATAATGTGAAGAAAAAAAAACCTCAGAACAATATTTAAATCAAAGGACAGTTAAGTAAACATTTATTTTAGACTTTCATTATTAAGTGCCACTACTTAAAAGTGAATTGCTATCAAAGAGGGCACATGTGAAAGTTGTAAAATGAGATAAAAATTAAGGAGAGAGAACATGCAAAAAAATGCAGCTTTTACCATAACAATTAACTACTCAATCTACCCTTCCTTTATTCCTTACAGGAAAATTCACTGAATTAATGGTGAAACATTCAGCAATAGGCCTCGCTAAGGAAATAGGAGCAGTGTATCAGGATATCCTTTTTCCGCCCCAGAGTACCAATACTTTCAATTTTATATACAACGGAAGTAATTAATTGTAACACAAAGAAGCACAGCTGTGTTTCCTGATGGTCACGCATGCAATACCTACTATTGTTTAGCTTTTTGAGTATGTAAACTGAAAAGTGTTCAACTGCTTTGAACATGCTATATTTTGGGGATTTAATTTCCATTAGTAGCTTTGAATTTATAGTGGAATTTTAATATGCTATTATCTTAGTTCCAATCCTGCAACACTAATCAGGTAATTTTCGCTGATGCCAGCGGGAGTTTAAACTGAATTTGGTATAGCTGCCAAATCAGGAGATTTGCAGACACAGGGCAGTTCCTCACTGGAAGCAAAGTAGGTTATAGACTATTTGTGAGGATTTGCATTTAGTAGTTTGTGTTTCTTCGACTTGTTCAAGTTCCAGTTCCAGGTATGCTACAGACTAAGGGAAAAAAGCTTTATTGCTATGCCTTTAATTTCATTACGTATTTTCAGACACAATAGTTGACTGCTGTAACTGAAATACAAGCATATTATTAATTTTGCTGCATTTGTTCTTATTTAACAGCAATGCATTCATGATTAAATATATGCTTATACCGGAAAAAATTTAAGGATTTGATAAATTGAAAGTATTTAGTTCATTTGTTTTGTAAAGAATTCAGATCTGTTAATCGAGAAATGTTAATACGTGCTTTTCAATCTAAGGATTATTCAAACTTGTAAAAGCAACTAACGAATACCTCATAATAAAAGGTGGAGGCACACAAATATATCTTAGATGTACTCTTAGAGAGAAGCTGATCATTAAAACTTCCTTGTAGAGCATCTGGCACTGCAGACTGATAGTTAAGTCAGAATTCACACTTTAAAATCAGCACTAAAGCGACTAAATCTAAATACTTCATCTTCTCAGACCAAATGAAGACTTTCAGGATTTTATTTGCAGGCCTCTAGAGAAAACACAGTACTAATTCACCAAACAAACTGATGTGAGTGAAGCACCCAGGTGAGGCCTCTGCTGAGCCTGAAAACATTTTCTTTTTCTATGAAGACTTTTGATGTTCTTACTATCCAACATTGGTTTTAAGAAAAAATAATTTCAAATGTTTCTTTGTACTTATAAAGAGAGTTATCTCAGGGTTTACTATGGCCTGGTGAAAAGACTGCAATATGGGTTTTGTACCTGGGAATCCATGAAAACAGAAATATACAGTTCAACTAGGCATAGGAAGAAGAAACAGAAAAAGCATCTGGAAGTTTTGCTCAACTGGCAAAATGCCTCCTAGAGCACTTGTAACATCATGTAAAGTGCTCTCAATACTACAGCCCTTTGCAAGATGCAACTGAGTTGCATACTACACAGCTCAGTAAGGAACCAGTTCACATCCTGCAGCAGCTGCGTAAGGCACATGACAGGTATAGCCATGACATCCTTCTTCCTCCCTGTCCACCTGCACAAAGCTAAAAATGAATCTGGTCTGCAGAAGCCCAGAAGTAACCTGTAAATACATCAAGTTCTTGAGCTCTGTAAACAGTTTCCTGTTCCCTTGTGCCTGTGCTCTGCACATTGAGCAGTGCTGCATTGTGCTCAGCTCCACACTGCGCTTCGTGGGCTGAAGGTTCGCCAGGGCTTGTGGTGCTGATGAAGACTTTTGCCTTTTTGCTACCAGTGCTTCATTAGCAGAATTTTTTTAAAAACACATTTCTTCACAGATTTGATTCTGCCTCATTGAATTAATTATGCTTACATTTAAAACACTTAATAAAATCCATGACATCTCTAAGTAACAAACAGCTGAATAAATTTATAATCAAAAGGATATGCTTTCAAGTAAAATAATTCTGAAAAAAGACAAAGCCAAATTCATGTCATTTTAAGTGAAAAAATTGTGTCCCTGGCCAAAGGATAATATTCTTTTAATATGTAACATAGAATATTTATTTTGGTAACAGTAAGAGAGAAACACTCATCTAATTGCAAACAGTTTTCAAAAATGTATTTGGACCACAGATTTAAGACATATGAATTCCAGAGACTGAAGAGAAGAAGGATCTACAAAGATAAAGTCGCATCACGTGGCTGACCTCCCTATATATGCCTCTTTGTTCTTAAAGATCTTTCAATATTTAAGATTTGCAGTTCCCAAGAGATTACAAGAACTACTAAGAAATTCCTGGAGAGGAAATGACAAAGAAAGCAGCTGGAAGACTATCCTATTAATGTGGGGGTTTTTTTTACTTTTTTTAAACGCAGCTCTCTCCATCATGACAGTCAGTCTTGAACTGCTGCTTCTGCTTCATGTTAGACTTCCACACCCCATCCTGGCCAAATTTCGAATGAATATATTCAGATTTTCAGATTACTGTCTTTGAGTGTTGCTCAATTAACAAAATAAATATTTAATGTTACCAAAACCTGATGTGTCCGAGTTTTTGCAGACTCCCAAAATCTTCGCCAGGTAAGATGTCTGTTAATGATAACTAGCTCACTTGAACCCTGTGTCTTTCTGACTGTCATCTAAAGTATTCATTTTCTGGTTTAAAATAGATATCTTTACTTATCCTGAAAAGGTAAGTAAAAGCAAAACAAAACAGGTTTGATTCTTCACAGTTTAATTGACAAAAATCTTGGATTAAATTTCCAGTTATTTTCATTTGGGAAAATACAATT
Source organism: Psittacula echo (assembly GCF_963264785.1). Lineage (NCBI taxonomy): Eukaryota > Metazoa > Chordata > Aves > Psittaciformes > Psittacidae > Psittacula > Psittacula echo. The sequence continues at coordinate 52,533,278 of NC_137743.1, forward strand.
GGGTTCTTCAGGTGGTGCGTAAAGAAGACTCTTCTAAGACAGGTTGAACATCTCGTGTCAGGATGGGCCAACACTCCCCTTCTCATACACAGACTGCTGTATGATTGTAAATAAGGAATTTCATCCTACTTGCATTGTTTTCATACTTTGGTTAAAAATCCATGTTTCAAAAATGACAGTTTATACCTGTATGAAACTGAAAATATACTGTAAGTTCTGCACTGTTTTGAAAGACACCAGTACTTTCCATGTGATGTTTCATCAGACATCCATCACAATCTAAATACTTTTTAAGGGTGTTATGATTCATCATTTTAGATCAAGGTTCAGTTCTGTTTTCTGCAGCCCTAATATTATTATGATATAGTTTACTTCTACTGACTTTATTCTGTGATTAAGACAACTATTTACACAGTGCTTATTCATGCAGAGAATAGGCATATTGGCCATGGCAGTGCAAGCTTCATACACAGCAACATGATTTCTGACCTGACAGGGACTATCACTTGTGGCATCTTCAGTGCCTTGCAAAGTACTAGCTGTGACAGCAGTTTCTGTGATGTACAAATTTACTCACCATGAATTGGGTGGAAATAGTTGATCCATTTCACACAAAGGATCAAATAAATTTCAAGTGGCTTTTGCTAAATGCATGCCTATTAAACAAGTATCCAACATCTGAAAAGTACAAGAGTGTATAACCACACAGATACTACTTAAAGAGACGCTAGCTCTAACAGCTTTGGTTCTGGTTAGGAGCACACAAACGCATGTTGCATTCTTCTTCCATATTAAGTGTCTATTCTGTTGGTACAGTCTGATAGTAGAGTGGAAGAACAGCAGACTCATATTTTCCTTTGAAATTATAAACATAAGTATTCAAGTTCTGTATTATTTGGCATGAAAGCTGTGATTTTGTCTTTCTTGGGCTGTCTTTATTTTGGACACTGACAAATTTTCCTGGATGATGGTTATGGGAAAAAATTTTCTAGAAGTCTAGTGAGATGAAACCTGTATTTTTAAATGCATATCACAGTTGTATCTGGCCACCTACACTTCCTAGGTGTGCCCTTAACTGCCCACATTTTAAAGGAGTCTGTGAAGTTGCTAGGTTTAAACTTACACTTCCTCTTTTGTTTTGCTGTATAGGATAGCGTGCCAGCTAAGCACTCACCTAGCAATCCATGGGTATAACACAGGTGACGATACTGCAGAGGTAGTGCTCTCATCTTACATTCAGAGGTGCCAGCTCTGGAGTGGAGCACACAGTATTTACAAGACTTATCTAATATTAGCATGCTAAAATGGAGCTAGGCTGCAGAGAGGTCAACTAAATAAGCAAGCCTGTGTTTCCCACAATCTATGCACATGTGGTTCTTTGGCACCGGTAAATGAGATTACCTCCCAACTGGTTATTCTCTAGAAACAGTTTATCTGGACAGGCATCTTGACACTAGCAATTGCTGGTCTTGAAGACCTGAAGGGTGTTTTGGTTTGCAGCAAAGGGAAACTGAGTAGGTTTGTATGATCCATATGAACTTAATTTCTCCCTATAGTTGGCTCTGTGTACAAAGACCTTGATGCAGAATAGCCAAGTGACAGGAGATGCGAAAGGCAAGACCACTTCAACAACACAACTGCTGTCGCTTTGTTGAGTGAAGGGTTAAAAGGAGTAGCCCAGGTGGGAACAGTGTGGTCTCCTTGTCATATGACATCCAGTCATTAAAACTCCTTCTGCACTACTGCTAGGAGACCTCATTTGAAGACAGACAGACAAATTACTACTTTGCTAATTTGTCCTAATGAAGAGCTTGGAAGTGCAATGCAAATCATGGCCTTCAGCAACCTTATCAGTGAGCAAAGCAGCTCATTGCAGAAGTTATAATGTATTCCAACCTAACTAGCTGGGTTATTTATTTAGATACAGGTGGAAAAAAGCAAACAGATAATCCTGTCCTTTGCAATGGAACTCTATCTCTCATAGGGCACTGCAGTGTCAACCTTTTCATAACTCTTTTTCCACAAAGCTAAAAGGCCTATTTGAGGCTCTTGTTTCCCTGTGCTAGTGCCACCATCGCCTGCTCGTTGCCCACCTCAGCTCACACACAGGCTCCCTTTTAATTCACATCAAAGCGGCTACGGTAATCCTCCACCCCACCTACTCTCTCAATCTTGGCAGCTTGTTCATTTTCCACGGCGCCAACTCTGCCAGCATCTGGATGGAGCTTCCGGGCCCTGCAGCCATATCCAGCCCCAGCTGCTTCCCATCTCCCAGTCCCTCCCCTTGGCCAGCAGTGCCTCCATGACACCTACTTGGCCAGTTTCTGCCCGCACAGCTTCCCCGTCTTCCCTAGAGGAGCTCCCCACGCTCTTCACTGGGAAAGCCCTTCCTTCTTTCCCAGGGAAGGGAAAGGTCCCACCACTTCTTCTTTCCCAGAGAAGTGGTGGAATCGCCATCTTTACAAGTGATCAAAACTTTTAGACGAGGCCTTCAGCAATACGATTTAGTGGTGGACTTGGCAGTCCTGAAGTAAAGGTTGGACTTCATGATCCTAAAGGTCTTTTCCAACCTAGTCGATCCTATGGTTCCCGGTGGCAGCAGCGTAAGAGAACGTCTCGGTCCCAGGGCGGTGGGCGGGTGCCCGAGCGGGGAAAAGAGCCTAGCGACAAGCTCACTCAGGCGGCGGCTGGCTGCGGCCTGCGCTGCCGCCCGAGGAGGGACTCCGGGGGAGGAAAAGCAGGCCCGGCTAGTCCCTCCCGGCCCACTCTTCCCGGGATGCCCCGCCAACCCTCCCGCCCACGGCACGTGTTGATGGAAGGGCGGTGGAGAGGAGGCGGCCGCCACTCGGCCGTCCTGCGCGGGAAGAGGGGAGCGAGCCCGACACCCCCGGAGAGGGCCGTGGCGGGGCGAGGGGGCCGCACAAGGACGCCCGCCGTCGGCCGTTGCTGCGGCGGCTCGCTTGCGCGCTCTCGCCTACCCTTCTCAGCCCCCGCCGTGCGCGCTCCCGAGGCCGCCGGCTGCAGTGATTGGAATCCGGCTCCTGCCCGCCCCGCCCCGCAGGGACGGGCCGCGCCGCACCGCGCTGAGAGCTCTGCCGGGACGGAGCCTGCGCCGAGCCGGGGCCGCGCCGTCCCGCCCTCGCCCGACACGCACCCGTCTTCGCCCCCGTCTCACCGGAGCCGTCGGGGCCGCGGAAACGGTCTGCGGAGCGCGGCGGGGAGCGGGCTCCCTCCCCCTTCCCTTTCCATCCCGCCTCGGAGGATGAGGAGCCCCCACCGCCGGTGAGTGCGGGGCCGGGCCGGGCCCGGCCCTGGTTGGGCTACCCTTCTGCGCGGAGGCCCTGGCCGTGCGTGCGTGCGGCTGAGGAGCGACGGGGCGTCCCGGGCAGCCCGCCGCGCCCCTCCCTCTCCCGGCCGGGGGGCGCAGGGCTCTGTTCCCATCGCCGTCGGGAGTTCCTCCCCCGGCGGTACTTGGCGGGGTCTGCGCCCCCTCCTGCCCCCGGGGCTCGCTCTCCGCCGCCTGGCCCCGGGCAGCGCCGTCGAACGCGAACACCCACTGCGCCTTCCCTGTCTGGCGGCGGTTCTACCACGCCGACCTTTCTCCTTAGGGGGCCTGTGAGCGCTCACAGCCCTGCCCCGCCGCGGCACTGGGGGCGCTGCCCCTCCGCTCCTCGGCTGGGCCCGGCGCCGCTGGCGGGGGTCGGGCGACGGCCCGCGGGAGGCTTGGCGGCCTCCGCGCCGGCGCAGGGGCTGCTCGGGGCCCTCGGTTTCCTGCGTGGGCACGGGGGCCGCCGGCACGGCGCTGGCGGGGCCGGGCCGCCTGCGCTGCGCCCTCTCGCCGTGCGCTCCCTCCCCCCGCGTCTGCGCCCCTGGTGTTGTAATGCCGGGCTCGGTGCCGAGCAGCCCAGCCGGAGCGAGCGGCAGCGGTTGTCGTGGGGAGGGTGAGAGGAATAAGGTGCTTCGTCTTCCTTTTATAGGAAGACGGCTTCCCGAGTCTGTTGCCGTTTAGCGATGTGAAATAAAAACCTGAAGGAAAAATAAATCCAGATCATAGCGCATACCTTAGTCATAAAGGATTGTGCTGTTGAGCACCGATTAAGTACGATGTTTTCATAACTGATTACAAATTCTGTTGAATAGGGTTTAAAAACGTAAATGCTTCTTTACCACCCTTCAGTCAATTTTGATGAACTTAAGACGGAATTCAGCAGCAGGGAATGATAGTAAATGATGGTATTTCCATTCACCAGTTGCCTGTTACTTTGTGTCGAATGTTGTGTGATAGTTCTTCCCAGTGCAACTTGATTCCGGTTCTGATTTACATTTTTTGTTCTCTCTGGACAGGTACTTATTTTTTGAGTTCTTTTATCGAGTTAGCGTCCTGGGGATTGTTGAGACCTGTTATGTATAGGAATAGAGTCTTCAACAAGGAAGACTCTGCTAGATTGCAAAAGTTGCCTGGTTTGTGGTAGAACCTAGTCCTGGAATAAAAAACGTTAACATGAGAGCAGTTTATATTCAGATACTTTATCCAGTCCCTAGCCAGAAATACCCCATGTTGTGGCATTTGTAGCAATCTGGATGAAATTTTTGCTGGCAAAGTATTTGTTCTTGTGCTTTTGCTCCTTTTGTAATTTTTTCTTAGGTTATTCACCACATTTCGTTTGTTATGTATGTGTTTTGTATGTATTTATACAGAGACATACAGCCTGGTAGGCTTTGACTTCTAGTCTGAAATTTTGTGGAGGATCTTCTCACACAGCTGTGAGATTCAGCTGCCAGTCCTTACTATGTCCCGCTGGCTGCTCTTTGCCAAGGATAATGAATACATGTGCCTGGGTCGGACTTTTTTAATTTTTTTTTTTTCAAGTTGCGAAGTAATTAGGTTTGAAAGGGAACTCTGGATGTTAACTGGTCCAGCCCCTGTTCAAATCAGACAAGAGAGCTGTTGGTAAATTTCAAGCCTGAAATAGCATGTTACTTGGAATTCATTGGCCAAATAAGTGTTTAGTAAAACAATATGTAGCTGGAGCGTAGAGTTTCTTAAAGTCAATGTGTGAATCCTTGCAATGAGAACTGTGTGCTTCATTATGAGAATTAAAATACTGAATACGGTAGTGTGTCAACAAAATATGTTTTTTTGGGATACCAGCATTCAGGAATTGAGGATCTAAAGTGTAAGTCATGTAACCAAAGTAATTAACTTTATTCTTTATAGTAGTTGGTGTGTTTATTGAACTATTCCAGGTCAGGGCTAACAAAATAATGATTGTGTTTAGGATTGAATATGGCTTGTGTTCAGCTGTGGAGTAAACAGTGCCTTCTAACTTCTTTCCAAATAGACATGCATTTGTCATAGAGGAGCATTACTGATGTATGGAATGTCATGAAGTATTGCATTACAAAGAGAAAAGGATTTTGGAGAAGCAAGTGATAGCTTTGTCTACTTCCCAGAGTCCTGAGAGGCAACGTATGAGTGCATAAATTGTTCTGCTTTGTTTTTGTTTTTGGTTCGGGTTGATTTTTTTGTTTGTTTGGTTGGTTTTGTTGTTGTTGTTTAATTGATTATCTTATTATTTTTTCTTGGTTTTCAAATTAGCAATTATGATAATATGTTGTTTGTCCTCCAAGAAGTAGTACACAGGTTCTGTGGCTATGCAATATTAACAAAAACAAACAAACAAAAAAAACCCACCTCAAAACAAAAAAACTAGGGAAGGACTTGCTGAATATTAATGGAATTATATTTATGTAATGACAAATCAGTGCAGGCTATATTCTAGAGTCATTTAACTTGGAAAAGACATTTAAGACCATCAAATCCAACTGTTAACCTAGCACTGCCAAGTCCACCACTAAACTATGTCCCTAAATATTTTAAAAGGAAAAAGTGTTTTGAAAATAGTGATATTAAATAACTGAATCAATGAAATATCTCTTGAAATGTTTGTCAGTCGGTGTAATGAAGAAATTTACAACGTTCAAAGGAACACTGGAGCACAAATATATAGATTGGAGGATCCAAGTACATTCTTTTCACAGAAGGGATTGAAGAACTGATATTAGTGCTTGCAGTAATTTTTGGTATAGCCAGACTTTCCAAAAGAAACAAGCTGATCTTCTTTGAAGCCCATAAAAGAGAACAAACAAAAGGAAAAAACCACCCATTATTTTCTTTTTTTTGTTCATCATTGGGGCTGGTAACTTATGATGAGGGACAGTACCTCTTTCCAAGAGCTGGTAAGGGTTTGATGCATGTTGCTGCAGTGACTTTTTTGGTAAATTGTTGAAAAGCATAGATGGATGAATGAGACCAGACAGTACGTGGCAGGGAATGTGTTACAAATGTGTATGTTTCTCCCTTGCTTATGTTGAAGATGAGTTGCAGATCTATCCTTTCTAGCTGGATATCTGGGAAAGTGTCTAGTATTTCTTGGTTGCCTAGTAAGAAGAGGACATCTTTTTGCTGTCTCAAATCTTCTTCACTTGCCTTACTGTCGTCAGTAATTTAAAGATATAGCATGTCAGAGTTGTACGTGTGTGCAGATGGAGTCCTTGCAGCCTTGCTTCACTTGCTGATATTCCCAAAATGCAGGACTTGGGGGCAGGCACAGAGTGCATGTGCTCAGTGGTCTGACAGCAGACTTTCCCTTTTGCTGCTTCCGATTTGTTCCACTTTTTCCTTTCTTGGACAAGATTTGTAGAACCCTCTGCAGTCACCCCACCACACTCATTCTGATGGTCCCCCGGGCATGTCTTCTGTGCTTTCCACAATGGTTAGGGCTTTAAAAGGAAAGCAAGGAGTTTCTTTGTGCCTGGTTTTCTTGTAGTACCTTAGAAGTTGCTGTGAAATCTGTTGAGGGTTTGATATTTTTAGACATAAAGTAGTTTTACTTATTCTGAAAAATGTTTAAAACTGAAAACAAAAGTAAAATTTAACTTGCTATATTGTATCCTTTGAATGTAGTATGCAGACTGAAATAGATGATCCTTAAAATAGGGCAAAAAAAGTTCAAATAGTGACCTTATTTGTCTTCATTTTACAGAAAACATAATTTTAATGTTCTGAATGCTCTTATTGAGTAGATAAATGAAGGTAGCCATTTTGTGAGGGATTCAGTTCAGAAGCATCTGCTCAGTACTTTGTAGGATGGGTATGTAATCCTCAAGAGATTTACTTTGATACAAATAGCTAGCCTGCCCCTGACCAGGCTAATCAACTAGGAAACAAGCAGATAAGTTGCCAGAATGGTCTTCCCAGCACCTCACTGGGTTGTGTTTATGGAACATATTAGGTGCATTTTATGCCTACTATCCCCCCAAAGCAAAATAGATTAGTCTTCTGGTCTTCAATATCTCTTCAATACGTATTTTGAAATTCATTGTGTTGGGATTATGACACAAACATTTTAGGTCACTGTATGTCTGATGTATTAAGAAGCCTGTGAACTTTATTGTGGTAATGATAAGATGCATGAGCTTCTTGTTATGACTTTGTTGTTTCAGCTGTACACAAATGGTATGAAGAATGTGGTCAATCTGTTTTAGACTTACCATCCAGATAGTTTTATTTCTTGCCATTTTTCTGTTTGGTATCTTGTAGTTGCCTTCCCATTTAATTTGAATTTCTCGCTTAGGTTTACTGCTTTAGAATTATAATATACATTTTCATTTTATATATGGTAAATAAAATTGAAAGTATTAAAGTAGGAAAATTAGCCCTTGTTTGTGATTGGGATAATATTCATAGATTGTATATGTATGATGAAAGGAGAAGCAACAGCAAAGCCGTGTTTAAGGTCCAGCATGTTACTACCTCAGACTTTTTGCAGGGACATCTGTTGTTACACTGAAGACGATTGACTTGATGAAGCTCTTCCCTAGTCATCAGCCGACTCTGCTATCTGTACTGGATTCAATGGTGGTTGTATGTGGGATTGGGAGAGGTGTTCTGAGTAGCTGAAGGGTATGGACTTTAACTGTTTTATAAGGTTCTGGTAAGACAAAATCTGTGAAGTAGTAGTTCATAGCATGCATACCTGCAGCATGTGACTGTGTGCTCTGATGCTCATTTTTCCTCCAAAATAGAATTTCCCAAAATACAGAGGGAAATATAGTAGGTTTAAGCATGATTTCAGTATGTGATGAGTTGGCTGTGCATTTAGAGAAAAAAATCAGTATTACTAACACGGCACTGCAGTACTGTAGTTTAATTTGCATCATATAACAGCAGCAGTGCTCTTTACAAAAAACCTGAAATTACTTAAATTTTCTGTGTCCTCAGATAATTGCTTTACTGATGCCTTCAGTCAACTTTATCAGCATAAAATGTGGAAGCAACTAGTAATTCTTTGTGCCTGTATTCCTTCAGTTCACTATCTTAAGGAGAAAACTATCAGTCTTGCCATGTTTTGGCTGATAAAAATACAAGCAGATGTAGCAGGGATAAGTCAGGGAAATATCAAAGAAAGTCTTAGAAGGTATGTGCCAGGATACAGACCTGGTTCATGGAACTGATTTCCTTTTCACTGCTGCAGCTGTTGAAATGGTCTAAATTTGATCTTCTCTTCTCTTTTTGCTGTTAAAAGTTTTTCTTGGTTTGGAAAAAACCTAAAAATGTTCATAGGCCTTCATACTTCCTCTGTGAGAGCCTGATCCCAAGCTTGGCTGGAAATAGTGGGCATAACCCACATAACTTCTGGAGGACTGAAGTCGTTAGAGGCTTTGCTTCTGCAGAGAATTAGTATTCTGCCCATGAAAGATTTGTTATGGAAATTAGTACATTATGTGCTTAGAGTCAGAATTTCAGGGATATACAAGTGGTGAATAAGCTCAGATATAATTTTCTTAATTTAGAAATGTCTTGGAGAAGGTTTCAGACACCCTTCTCTGTGCTGTCTGAAGGGCAAGCCTTGCAGTTGTCAGACACTGGTTTGAACAACCGAGAGTTAATTATACTGTGGGATTGGGACAGGGCACGAGAGGGCATTGCCAGCTTGTGAGGTGCAGCCATTCTTCTTAGGCTCAACGCCCAAAACATGGACTGTCTTCTGGTCATGTTATTGAAGAGATTTTAGCAATAAGAAAAAATTCAGTAGTGGTACTGAGTGCTAAGCAGAAACTTCTCTGTTGGTAGACGATAAGGGAGGTTTTATTAAGAATTTTATTTGTATTGCTTTAAAGTATCTTTTTAGAAACTTGTTTTGAATGTCTCTTCTCTTAAAGACAAAGCAAACAATAAATCCCACAGAACAAAAAGCATATTTTTCATTTTATGTATTGATGCATTTTTTTTTAATTTATTCTATTTTCTATATTTGCTAGTTCACAACCTTTTTTTTTTTTTTCCTCTGAAAATATTCTACAGAAAAATTTCTGTAGCAGTGTTCTGGAGTGCATGTTATTCAGTGGGATTGAAGACTGTGCCCTTTCTCACCCGGGCTAATTGTTATTGTGAGTATAAAACTAAAATAAAAATTCAGTAGGCTTTGCAGCTGATTTGTCACACTTGCTGAGCTGACCCAGTGATCCTACTAGTGATAATTCTTCTTTAAAACTTATAGTGTGGGCCAGATTTTCAGACAGACAGTGTTGTATGTTCTGTCTTCTACTTTGGTTAGAGGAACAGAAGTTTCTTTTTGAACGATGTTAACTCCATTTAAATTTTTATATATATATATATATTTTTTTTTTTTTTTCCTACTTTTGCCTTATTTGATTCCTTACCAAGTTGATTTAAGTTGACAACCATTGGTACTGCTTAACACTAATCTCTATATGTTTTGTGAAACTCCTGGTACATGGTGAGGTTTTTGTGTTTTGGGTGTTTGGGGTTTTTTTGTTTGTTTTGGGTTTTTTTTTGTTGTTTGTTTTTGGGTGGTTTTTTTTTTTTTTGTTTTTTTTTGTTTTTTTTTTTAAGCTTACAACTATAATTAACTTAAAACTTTTAAGAGGAAAGAATCAAAACCTGGAATGTTGTCCTACTCAGAAGTTAGGGCAGAGGGTTCTCATGAGGTGTAGGAACATTCCCATATAGCCGATACTTTTCAGAATCCTGCTCTTAAAATTTCTTGGAAGGAATGCAGTTAGAGACTCACCAACTTGGGTTAAACCAGGAACTGTAAAATAAAGCCTGACCCAGACAGGACAGTTTTTATTCAAAACCAAGCCTCTGTTGAACTGTCTGTTTTTGTTCCACCCCGGCCCTGCTTCACTCCCCCACCTCTCTTCAAATTCACAATTTTTTAAATGTAGAGATGTTTCTAATTTAGAAAATTATTTTGGTATAATGAACTAAAACAGAAAGGAGGGGACTAAACTGAGGGAGGTCAAAAACCAGATGGAAATAGAAAATCCGAAAACATCTAGAAAAAAAAAATCATCCTTAAAATAATGGAATCTAAATGCTGAAATTACACATCTGCTCGGCAGCTGTGCATTCCTTAGCCAGAGGTTCTGCTGCAGAAATGGCATTAGTCAACATTTTCTCAAAGTTTCAAATGCTGTTGTATAATATTTACATCTCTGTGTAATGCTTTTGGTAACAGCCCTGGGAGCCTATGGTGGTGGGGAGAGTAGAGGTGTATGGAAAAGCTGGTGAGCTGATGTAAGAATTTTCTTTGTCCTTAAGCATCTGTGGTGTGTACAGTTGTTCACTGCAATGAAATTCTGTGATTTTCTTTCCTGTTGGTTCTTTATGAGAATCTTTTCATTTCTGTTGACTTGATTTTGGAGGTGAGGTTGATTACAGGAAAAGTAACCAAATAAAAATACATGAAATGAGGGTGCACTGGTGAGAAAAGAATGTTACAAATGAAGAAACATCCCTGAAGTGTTTTGCTTCCAACAATGGCCAGTGGTATTGCTCCAGAAGAAAGTGCATGACAGTCTGCAACAAATGACTGGCATTTTACCACTATGTGGAAGCTTCTTCCTAATAACCAGGGGCTGGTTGAGACTGTAATGCACATTAAATATATTTAAGTGTAGGTCTATAGCATGTTTTTATACAGTATCTTAAAATGTTAAACTATGTTAGTTAGAGAAGTTCTCTAAGTAAGTTGTAAAATGTATAATTTTACATTTTCCTTTGTGTTCTTTTCTTCATACTGTTTTGATGATGACGGTGTTCATCAGAGTTACCTGTTAATACTGAGATGTACGTCTGTTGCAGCAGGTGTTTGAGCAGGGATTGGTTTGAGTGCTGATGTAAAGGGTGATTTAGTGTAAGAGCCCAGGATGTTTTCTGCTCTGTAAAAAGATAACAACCAAGGTGACTCTTGCTTCGAAGAATTTAGACCAAAATTTTAAAGCTTGAGGTTATGTAAGATAAATGTCCTGTTTTTCAGAAATGTTGAATGTTGTTTATGAAGTGTATCTGGTTTTGAAAGAAGTACTTGTTTACAGGAAGATATTTTTTACTATGTGTACTTGGAGCAACTGCAGGTGAAATAATTCTTCAGGTTACTTTCAGTGAGAAGAGAAGCTGTGAGTGTGCTCTCAATACAGATTTATAAGCTCTCCTGAGGATTTGAAAGAGCAGAAATGGGGCTTGGGGCAGGGTAGTGGGTGGGATAAGGTAACAGGGAAAGCGGGCAGAGGAGCAGTGCAGTGGTGATAAAGGCGTGCTGGGTTTGAGCACTGGAGTGCAGTGGAGAGGGCAAGGTGGGCAAAGGTGGGACTCATCCTTCACCAGAGCCCTCCTCCAGGTTTTTTACCTGGGAGCAGGAGCAACAGGACTGTGTATCTTCTTTGTCTGTATATACCTGCATAACACCTTTTTCCATATCTATACATATATTTCGTTTCCACCAGTAGTTATTCCATTGTCACTATTTATTTTTTTCCTCCAGCTTCTGTGACTTTCTGATAGCATGAAATGAGGTTTCAGGCTGTTAAAATGTGGCCAATACGAAGTTTCACTCCACACAGACATAAGTTGAATACTTCATTTGGATTTCACTCAGTTTGCTGGAAGTTGTGGAAAACACTGGGCACAAACAAGAGAAGTCGGAGGTCTGTGTGAAGCTGCATGGGTGCAGTCTTGTTGATACCAGGCATGTGGTGGGACAGCTGACATGGCTGGAGTGCTGTGAGGACTGATTGTAGGCTCTCCAGTAAGGACAGGCTGGGATGGCAAAGGGTGCAAGGTGTTGTGATATTTTTATTTTTTTTTTTTTTTTCAAGAACACCATAGGAATTTGTGGAGCTCTGTCTTTTGAGTGGGTGAGGAGTCTGTTGAGAGCTTATGGGTCGGGATGAGCAGCACAGGTGATGCTGGTAGGTGTCTGACAGCCTTCTGTGATGAAATGACCAATTCAGGGAGTAAGTAGAGAACAGTGGGTATTGTTTATCTTGACTTCAGTAAGGCTTTGGCAGTGTCTCTGGTAACATCCTCATCAACAAACTGATGGAAGTACAGACTAGACAAATGGACAGTGAGATAGACTGAAAACTGGATGTGCTACCAGGTTCATAGAGTTGCGATCAGTGGTGTGAAGCCCAGCTGGAGACCATTCATTAGCCGTGTGCTCCAGAGGTTGATGCTGAGTACCGCTATGGTACTACATCTTCATAAATGAGTTGGGTGATGGGACAATGTGCACCCTCAGAAATTTGTAGACAATACAGAACTGTGAAGAGTGTTTGATAGGTCAGGTGTTTGTGCGGCCACGCAGAGGGGCCTGGATGTACTGGAGAGGGGAGCAGAGAGGAACCTCATAAAACTCAACAAAGGGAAATGCAAACCCCTGCACTCGGAGATGAATAACCTCATGTGTTGGTACAGGCTTGGGACTGACTGCCTAGAAGGCAGCTTTGCGGAAAAGGACCTGGGGGTTATACTGGGCAACAAGTTGAACATGAACCAGCAAGCACACCTTTGTGGTAAAGAGGGCCAGCAGCCTCGTGGGCTGTGTTAGTCTGTTGTTTGGGCAGGTTAAAGGGAGGGGATGATGCTCTTCAGCTCAGCACTGGTGAGACATATCTGGGAGACCCTGGCCAGTTCTGGGCTCCCAGGAAGAAATCAACAGGTACCCCTGTGGCAGAAAGGTGCTAACAGCCTCACTGGAAGCAAGCGACAGGGCCTGTTCTGTTCCTTGTGTTTGGAACTAGTGTGGAAAGGGGAGTGGAGGGTGAGGTGGTGAAACTTGTAGCTAATACAGTGTTGTGAACTTGTAGCAGTACTGAATGCCCAGATGATAAAATATCAGATGAGGTGCTGTAAGTGCAATGTAATTTAATTAAGACAGAGGAAAACCAGCAATAGGCTCTAAATTAGGTATTAACACTTGGGGAGGCCTTGGATAATTTTCCAAGCAGCTCTTTGCTATGAAGTTCTAACTTCAGATTGCACCTATCTGCATACAGCGTTTAAAACTCCCCCTCCTTTCTTCCCTTTGGCTGTGTTTCTATTGTCACTTTTGTATTTGTGTAGTTGTGGCCAGGTGGAAGGTTGGATTTGTTTGCTAACCTGGCTGAAAACTAACCCTGTGAATAACTCCAGGGTTTTCAAAAGTTCCAGCTCACTGTGATACCATATGAGAAGTAAGGAGAGAGGAGGAGGAGTACTTCTCTTCTTAGAAGTAGCGCAGTGTTAAATAAATTTAAGCCAATTTTGAAGCAGCAGTCTATAGAGTAATTGTAAGATTTTTAGAAAATGTGATTATGCAGCTGTACACATTCATTATATATGGACAAGCATGTTATATAGTTTTAGTAACACAATTTCAACAATCCCATTAAAACTAGAAGGTTTTGTTGTTGTTGTTGTACTTGGTTTGGTTTGTTTATTTCTTCCCCCAGCGGTACAAATGGGGTGCAGTACTGAATAGACTCTGGCTTCTTGAGTCAGGGCAAGAGAAACTGCAGAGAAGGAGATGGTGGTGGTAATTTATCAAACCTTAAATGCAAATAAGAAACTGGTAAGGAATAATTTTTCATTACTATCTTTTTTTTCCCCCCCTCCATGTGTAAGGGAATGGCAAGTTACAAGCACAGTAGAATATGGCGTTTGTTTCCTTCTTCACTGAGAAAACTTTAGTTGAAGAGATGCTGCCAGAGTATGTGGCTGGGGATGAAAGTGCTGTTCAGGTTGGTGACCACACAGATTTGTTGGAAGGATGTGTCTGCTCATGGAAATAGCACAGTTATCGTGTGCAGTTGTAGGTCAGGAACTACAGAGACTTCTGGATGGAGCAAGGGAGGACTCTGTTCTTCCTTCTTTCACAACTGGTCTGATAGCGGGCGGTGTCGCAAACTGTGCTTGGCTAGACATCTGCTACAGTGCAGTAGGCTAATTCGTATGCCTTTTATCACGCCCACACGCACCCAGGAATGTCAGCTCCTCTGCTGTTACGTTCAGTTGTGTCTGTAACGCCTACAGCTTTTTTGTATATTGCATTGGCATCTAGCTGCCTTCATTGACACATTCGTTGCATTTGGTTTAATGATACTGCCGTCAAACATGAAGTAACATGTTTTTAGTGTCTCCTTTATCTTGAACATTTTCTGTGTGGGTGCTTTATGTTGCTTAGTGTGGAAAGACTGATAATACAGTTTCCTAAGGACTAGGAGCCGTGTAGCCAGGTAGACATCCATTGATGTCTGCAATGAAAATTTGCTAGATGTGTAACTAACTAGCAAGCAGATGAAGAGGGCAGTTCTGTGCTACAGATAAGCAAGCCTAGCAGCTGGGTACACCCGAAGGGCCAGTTCTGCACCCTGTTAATGCCACCCTTGTGGATCCTTGCCTTTTCCTTTACAGCAGCACTGGCTGTCAGTCCTCTGATGCTGTAGGAATTCAAACAGGCTGACAGCCAACAATTCTTTTTTTTTTTTTTTTTTTTTGGTGTGTGTGTGTGTGATAGGCTTCACTTCTTGCCATTGTAGCTGCAATTGTGGGGGCAGACGACGTGCCAGAACAAGAGTGCCCCTTCCAAATACAGATTAGTTGGAGTGTAATGCACTTGTGGGTAAGGCTGCCATTTGGGAGCGTTACACATTTTGGAACACTTCTTTCTATTAGCTTGAATATAGTGATCCTTTGTAACTTCTTAGTGTATATTGAGTTATATCTCCCCTCCCCAGAGCAAAAATGGTTTGAGCAGAAGCTTTACTTTGTCATCCACACTTTCATCTTTGTCCTTCTCCTTTTGCAGTTGTGTCCTTTGTTTTGTAGTTTTGTTAAGTTTTCGTGTTCCTGATGTAGTATGTGAAGTTTTGGATTTTGGCAAATTCCTAATACCTAAAACTTCAAAGACAAGCTGCATGTATCAGCAGGCTTGAAGATTAGATGTCTGGTAAGATAATGGAGTAGATGTCACATTGTTTTGGTTTCAAAGGTCTTGAGCTGTGTTAATGTCCCTGGAGGTGAATGATGTGATCAGAAGGGTTCAGTAAACTTGTTATGCCTGATAAAGGGGGCAGTCAGTATGCACATACTGTCCAGCTCCTGAGACATGTTGTTTCGCACCAGAGGACATGGAGGGAAAGGGAGAGAGAACTGTGGTTAGAGGAGTATGTGTGTGAGTAGGGAAATGGATATATTGCAAAGGACAGGGAGAGTGAAATCATACTGGATCTAGTTGGGAAAAGACAGAGACCAAAATAGAAAACAAATCTGTAGAAAAACCAGGCCTTCCTAGGTCTGTTGCTCATAGCGCAAGTTGTTTGGTATGTGACTTCCCCCACCCCACAATGAAGGGGAAAATTTGAGATTAAAGAATCACTTGAAGAACCAGAAATACCATAGGTGTGTGTTTGGCATCGTTGCCATAACAGAAGGGATCAATTCAGCCAAGTTTTTTTCTTCTGTTTTCCTTATGTTACCTAGGCTTTATTAGAAGGCACAATAAAAATCTTTATATAGCAGGGACAGATATAACAACATGTATGCCATTCCCATATCCAGGGAGTTTTACAGAGTTGGTCAGAAGGAGCTTAAAGTGACACAGCATCTAGCAAGTGAAATGTTGATGCTCCTTTCTATGTATTACACAAAGCTGGCTCATGGGTATGAATGGGGAGATATATTTGAGAATTAAATGCACACTTTTAAAATATATTTTTGAGAGAACTGCTGCAGTTGAAGCAGAAGACCAGCTTTCTGACAATGGGCATAATGGAATTAAATGCCATCTTAACAGTGCAGTTGGTATGAGAGAATAATCTAAAAATACAGTGTTAAAATGTCTGACAAGGTCATAGGAGTACTGATGCAGCCACATGTTTATATATTAGTATGTCTGCAGTCCACACTCCTTCACCTACTGAACTCATTATACTGGAACAGAAAACAGATTCTGTATAAACTGCTTGTTGCAGATTCACTTGTTTTTGAAAATGCTGGATTTGCCAAGTGCTGCTGTTTTGCACTGAATTCCTTTTTTCAGGAAGCGTTATAATCCAGGGCTTGTGCTTTTGGAAGGTATATTAGGAAATATTTTTACTCTCATGCAGACAAACTTGACAGGACTGTTGAGTTTTTAGTTTTATTTTAGAATGCAAGTTTCTAAAAGTATACTTTAAAAATAACTTTATTTAAAACAGAAATGTTGATACATCTGTCAAAAGATTGTTTCTCTGCTCTTGAAAGCATTCTGCATAGGCATAGCTTCATTTGACTAGGTGCACAGAGTTCAGTTATAGTGCACTGTGACTGCTTGTGCACAGGTATGTTAGAGATCGGTGTCTAAAGTGGCACTTGCTGAAACAGTTAATGTTTGCTGTCACGTTTCTCACATGAAATGAGGTGTGTTCCCAAGGATGCTTTGTTTAGAATGATACTTACCGAGCCCTGTATTGCTCATGCACCCAAGAGTAGTACAATTAAGAGAAGTTAGAGGACATTTTCCATTTCAGTATTCCTTTTTAGCAGTACCTTATGTAATCTGTTGTGTGTCTCTTTAGCAGATTATTGTTGTTTCACATATTTATGTTGCACATATTTTTTCTGTGATATGTGGTCTGTAGCTTTCAAAGAAGGTTATGATTGTGAAAAACATTAAAATTGTTATAAGCAGGTATATTTCCTGGCACTGCTCTTCATTTGTTACAGTTCATTTCCATCGGCAACACGGGTTAGGAATTTGTTTGGTTTGGTTTGGTCTTTTTTTGTTATTGTCACATGGGGCCTCCCCCCTTCCTCCAGTGACTAGTTGTAATCTTTGCTGGCATGAAACTTGTGCTGAACTGAAGTACTAAAGGCAGTTGTGAATGTCCTCATAAAACATCACAGTTGTGTTTTCTGTCAGCTTTGTTTGAATACAGTGCATCCTTGAAGCAAGGAATCCTCAGTAAAATTTGTATATATTCTTTTATTTTCAGCACAGTTGACCCCCGTTGAAGCCTTCAGGATTACTTTGTATTTTTAAGGCTGCCTTAATTTTCTTTATATTTAGTGCCTGTGTGAAATATCCCAATAATAGGTCTTCACACCAAAACATGACCCGTGGGAGTGAGGGAGAAGTTTATGTTAAAAAAGGACACAACAAAGTACAACTACAGGGAGGATGCTAAGGGTGGAACTGTTATGTAGGCCTTCTGAAAGAGAATCATCACTAATAACTTCTTGCAAGCCATTTAATAGCTGTTAGGTAATCACATTATGGTGTTTTGAGCTTCAGTTTTAATGCGTAAACATACTTGCTCTTCCACTTCTAACCAACAATTTGAATAAATTTTATTCCAACTGAGTAAGTGCTATTAAATATATTTCAAAAGAAAAATAACTGATGATTTGTAAGACTATTCAGGTCATTTTCTATTACCTTGAGGTTAATAGAGAACTGCTGAGTTAACAAAAAATACTGTCAGTTAGAGGTTGTGCTTCTCGTTTGAATTTTTGTTATCAGATGCAGATTATAAATGGGAAATAAATGATGCATAAATAAATTCTGTAGATGAGAGATTCCTTCAGGAAAAGGTTTAAAAGATGTAGTTTTGCATAATCTGAAAGATGAAATGTATCATATATGATGCATACAAGCCAAATGACTGTATTTTGCCTTCTGTAAAATAACATGAGGTCTTGCAAATATAGGTCAGCAGTTGCATTAAACAAAAATATGTATGTTCAAAGTGCTCATATTCTGTAAGTAACAAAAACATCTGAGTAGGATTTTTGTTCTGATACATAAGAAAAAAAAACCCCACAAAACAAGCAACCCTGCATTTACTTTGGCTAGAGTATAAGGGTAAAGTAGCCAGCTTCTAGTGCTTCTGATGCTCGGAGCTTGATGATAGTTAGGAGTTTCTGGAAGCCTTTGTTGGTAGGGTTTTTTTTTACACCAAAGTGGTGCTACAGATACAGTGTGCATTGGCCAAAGGTCTCTTCACCATGGGAAAGTTCAGAAGATTTGCCACCCTTATGAGTCTTTTGCAGGTTTTAGTTAAGCCAACAACAGTAGAAAACACCTCCTATGGAAATCATACAGGAGAAAGTCAGTGTGAACTCCTTATTGCCACATTGATGGACTAAAGACTTGCACCCTCCTGAGATACCCTGAGGACTGCTTTTTTTCCTATTCCTCGTCGAATAATAGCATTTGGTAGCATGTTTAATGGTTAAAATTAGTGCTGTTGGAAAAATGTTTTTTTCAAGTTACTCTTTCTGTTTTCTTACACTGTGCTATCACTAGAATGATTAATAACTTATTTTTTCCCAAGTCTGTCTTTTATCTAGTAGGATAATGGTATCTTAGTCATTTCAGTACTTTCAGAATGGCAAAAATTGTGGCTATTTTGTTCACAGCAAAACACTTATTCCAAGTTGCAACAACCTTTTCATGTTACAGCAATCTTATCTTTTAAAGAAAATAGATGGAGACAGTTTGTGTATCTGTAAGATCAGACCGTGTGTTCCCTTGAGGGTTAACTTCACTGTTTGTTATTTCTGTGCGTGCATGTAATTGACCAGAAACTTAGGACATTGCAGTGTCCTGCACCCTAAATAAGCTATATGCATATAGTCTGAAAAAATTAAGTGAATTTGTAACAAAGTTGTCTCTTTCACTTGGGTTTATGAAGTGGGCTCCTGGGGGAAATTCTGTCTTGATATGCATGAATGTTCTGGTTCTGAAATGCAAGGCTTTTTAGATGAAAGAACTATTCTTACGCATTCCTTGCTTCTGAGTAAGGCCTGGTCGTTTCTAAGGTTAGTGGAAGTCAGGTGAGATGAACTGAACAAATGAGACCTTCATGGCTTAACACAGAAATGATTGTTTCCAGAGCCGGGCTGCTGCTGGCTGGCAGCGCGCCGATGTGACGAGGAGCCACCGGTACCTCGGCTGCAGCGGGCCGCTCCGGGCGTGCGGTGGCGCAGCCCTCCGCCTCGCCTCGGGGAAGAAATACTGAACAAATTCCGGACAGTTTTCTTTCCTATTTCAGGCGAGGACCCGAGCAGCTCTATTCCCAGCCGGGCAGCGCCGAGATGCCATTTTAAGAGGTTAAATGACTTTCTAAATGCTGAGGTGCGGGAGGAGGGGCGGAGGAGATCGGGTTACCGGCTCCGCATTCCAGCGCCGCTGCTGCGCGCCGGGGTCGGGCCCGTCCCCGTCCCCGCTGGCCCTGGCGCTGGCTCTGCCCCTCTCGGCGGGGCGAGCCCCGGGGAGGTGCCCTCCGCGGGGGCCCGGGAAGGGGAGCGCAGCTCTCCTCCTGAGGCTCTTTTCGCGGCCGGGCCGTTTTGGGGCTGTTTTCACCGTTGAAGGCAGTCGAGGTGCGAGAAAGACACCGCCTCGGCTAGTGTCTTCCATTTTCGCGGATTTCGGGGGTTTGGGTTGCCTCCGAGTAAGCGGAAGAACTTTTGGGAAAGAGCTTCAAGTATTTTTAGGTATCAGGAATCCTTGTGGCTCTGTTTAATTTTGCTTATCTGTAACAGTGTTTATAAGGACTTTCTGAAAGTATTGTGCATAAAATGTTTCTTTGAGAGCTAGAAAATGATGCATTTATTGCCTACTCATTTTTCAAGTTGCTACCTATATTTACAGCATTATGTAAATTATATGTAAATATTTACTTTTTCATGGAGATGTGGGTTTGTGTGTTTTGCTTGTTTTCCCATCTCTTCCCATGGATACAAAATAGCAGTTTGAAGCAGTATGTTTTCAAGATCGTATAATTTCCATTTAATGTTTGCATTGTAGCAGTACTCAGTTGTTCCTCGGCAGAACAATGCTATGTACTTAGTTCACACTTTTTAAAGCTTTCACCATTTAAAGAAAAAGAAAGGAAGAAAAAAAAAAAAACAAAACCCAACAACCCCAACCAAACTGCAGGAGAGTATCATTAAAGCTTTTCATGATAGAACTGTGTTTGTATTTGAAGTTTCAAGTTGAGTTTGAAATAGAATGCTCTGTGGAATATTTATTGATGGTAGTTGTTACAGTACAAAGATATAGCAACGTCAGCTTATCTCTGTTCTTCCTGTAGGGTCATTAACATATCTTGTGTACTTCTCTGGGGCTGCATAAATAGTTTCAGGTAAAAAAAAATCTTTATTGTGTTTTTTTGGTGATTTGACATGTCCTGTCCTCCCTGCCCCCCAGATCAGTTTGTAAATCAGTCTGCCAATCAGGTGTCCAGAACTGTTGACCGACACCCCCCATCCCTCAAACCCCCCCCCCCCCATATGCTATTACGGATGCGAGATAAATAATGACTGGATTTCCTTCAAAAGCTGAGCACAGCGTTGTTCATGGAAGGCTCAGCAAGGGCATGAGTTGCCATATTTATGGGAGCCTAAATGATGAATGCTGCATATTGAGTGCTGTGAAATGTACAAAGCAAATCCACTGCAAAAATATCTTCTCTAGAAACTGGTTGGAGTTGTATGATTTGTTTAAAGAAAAAAATAAAGCTGTTAGATCATGGGATTTTTCTTCATGGCATGTAAACTCTTTGTAGCAAAAGAGGTAAAATGATCCTGGTTGTGGTTAGCAGTGCAGCTCTCATCAAAGGAATTCCTTTATTCTCCTCCCACAAATAAAAGCAATCACTCGCTGAAATGAGGAGTCCTATGTCAAAATTCTGCAGTTGTTTTAGTTAGAATGAAGCACTTGCAGAGAGAATCTTGTTCTGATGAAACTTCTTTCTGAGTGTTGCTGCTGCTTCATGAGCTCCCCCAAAACCAAAGGGACCAAACTGATTCTTTCCATTTTGCTGCAGGGAGCCTTTTGCCTCTTTTGTCTTTCCCAGCTGAGGTGTCATGTACAGGTTGGAGAATTTTTCTTCTCCTCAGCCTGAACATGAGAAATCTAGTCTCAGCCGGTTATTGTCTGCTCCACAAGTTTAAAATCCAAACATAAACTTTTTGGGAAGATTGAGTTTACCTCAAAGTCAATAAAATTTAACCTTAAGAGCAAAAATTAAAATGGATGCTGTATCCCATTTTCTTAGTAAGACAAAAATAAATCACTTCATCACCTCATGCACTCTGTAGCAAATTCTTCTCAGCGTTTTCTCAACTTAGTATGTCCTATGCTGTATGTGAAAATGTGTGTAGTGTGGAGTAAAAAAAATAAGACTAATTCCCAAAAAGCAGTACACAGCTTTGTTGTTGAGAATGTATAAAGGTAATTGATTAAAAAAAACTTCAACCAACAACCAGTCAAAAAATCCCAACCCACCTTTTTGTTTCTGTTCCAATGTGTACCTCTGTAATGGGTTTCAGTGCAATTCAGATAGTTTCGTAATTTTGAAACTGAGATCTCTGCATCTATAATGCCTACAAGTGAGAAAAGGGCTATAAATGCACATATATAATGTATTTTACTTAGATACTTGTTACAATTTAGAAACTTCAAGCAGTCTTAACCGATGGTGAAGCTCTTGTGCTGAGATCCAGGGTAAATTAATAGATGGCGGAGCTCTGGGTAATTTTGTATCACCAACACCCAACTTCTGCCTTAGTTAAAATACAGCATAGCTGCTGCAGTCACGCTGTAAATTAGCAGTGAACGTATCTGAATTATGTTGCCTCTGCCGACTCATGCTCACCTTGCAAAATGTTTGCATAGTTCTTCATCAAAACACTTCTCTTAATCTGCCATGGCAAGCAACAAAATTAATTTAGCACTAAAATAACATGGTAGTTGAGCTAACAGCCTTGCAAATGGAGGATGTGCTGTATGTTTCTAGCATTGCTTTTGCTGTAAAACTATGTTATTTGTTCACCTATCTGATAGGGCAGTGAGATATTGGGTGGTTCTGCACCTTTCACTTCTTTTGTTATATTCCATGTAGTAATTATGGTGACCAGGTTAAGTCACTTCATTGTCCTGATCTGTCAGAAAACCAACCTATCAAGAAACAAAACCAAACCAAAACAAATGAAAAAACCCAGCCAACACCAAAACCATCACATGAGTTGGTTGAGGAACCTCATCCTTCAGTCACACGAGGTACTAGCTCTGGCCTGCAACTGGCGGGAGAATAGTGGGTTTGAGACTAAACCTTTTGGTTTTGGCTCACTTTTCTGCTGAATTAGAGCAGAAATAATAGCTAGCAGGCTAGATGCTTGGTCTTCTAGGTCTGGGTACCCCAGTACAAGAGAGAGATGAATGCAGTCCTCTGCAGAGGGTCTGCCAAGCATCAGGTGTGTTTGTTCAGCCTGCAGAAGCTTGAGGAATAATCTCTTTGTTGTCTTCAGCTACCTGATGGATGTTTTAGGGAAGATGGAGCTATAGTCTTCCCAGGAGTGCGTGTTGAAAGGATGAGAAATTAGTGGTTACAGCAAGGTAATTTCTTATTGCATTTAAAAAAAAAAAAAAATTAGAACAGTGAGTTACTTGGGTATGTTGCTGAGAAAAGCTGCAGGACTGTCATTCTTGGATATGTTCAAGATACTACTGGACAAAGTCCTGAGCAGCTTAACCTAACTTTGAATTTGGCCCTGTGTTGTGCAGGAGGTTGGACTGAACGACTTCTGGAGACCTCTACAAGTTGATGGTTCTGCCTGGTAGCAGCTTGGATGTGTGGGGTTGCATATTCATGTGAAGTGGACACCTTGATAGCAGCTTGGATGTGTGGGGTTGCATATTCATGTGAAGTGGACACCTTGTCTTCCTCAGGAGCTCTGAGAGTTTAGGTCTCATCCGATTTCTAACCCAGTCTAATAGATTGCTTGGTTGGTCCTTTTTAATTGGCATGATTTTTTTCAACTGAGCTAGTGAATGGAGGACAGAAGCAAAAATTGCTTGACCTTGTTCAACACCAGCCATGTTAGTTTGTCTGGCTGCAGTGGTTAAATTTGATTTGTATTGTGTAGCAGGGGTTAAAAATGGAAATTGGAACTTATGTGTACAGTTTGCAAGTAGACATCTTCCTTTTGTTTCACAGTTGAGGGAAAAGCTGTGCTAACAAATGGGGCACTGAGCAATGGCCTTTTTTAGGGTCAGATTGGTGGGCTTTAAGATTAAATCCTTCTTTAGAAGAAGACTTAACATATTTTACTTACTTATTTTTCTCCAGTACACTTCTAAAATTAGTTACTTGTAACTAAGGTTTGTTTGTATCAAATGGCCTGAATTCTACCTTTCTAAAGGTCTAGTTTGGGGCATGAAGAACTCTGTAGGCTATTTTTTCTGCTTGTGGTAGCCTTCTATTCCCTGATTTAAGTTGGTCTTTATACAGAGAACTGAGGCAGGAGAGCTGCCAAATGGTTTAGTGCTACAAGCTATCTGAAAATCTCAATCTGAATATTTTGTCAGTGGGAGCTGTTGGGTAGATGCCTAGAATTTTCTTTTTCTTTTTGTATTTTTTTCAGTCTGACCACTTTGTTGACTAGATCTGGGCTCTTATTTTAAATCTTTCGCTACAGCACTTAATACTTCTGTTTTTTAAAATTAGGAGTGTTTGTGACTTGGGAAAGATAGTGTAATACGGTGGATGTTAAACATTTGTTTCTAAGAGCATATTTGAAACAATGGAAAGACTTTAAAAAATGTTGAAGTTCTGAAGTGTTTCTTCTGTCAGTGTTAGATTTGGCAGTGTTTCATGAAATGAGAAACAATTTGCCAGGAAAGGAGTAACTCTTAATGTGCTTCTTGTGAATCCCATGATTTTTCTGGAAACGTTAGGATCCTATTGTAGGACTTAGGAAGGGGAGTTTACTTTGAAGTGAACTAAAAGTAGTTTTCTTCCTTCCTTTTGAGAGGTAGGATATGAAATGGCTGTAGATTGAACTGTTGGCCTGTAAGCAATCATTTTTATATAGATATAATTGAAAACTGACAGCAGAATTTTTTCAGCAGAAATTTATGCACGTCAGGCTTTCAAACTCAAGAAAGGACAATGTTATCATTTCTGTAATAATAGGTAATAAATTCTGGCAGGTTTTGAATTGGTATTCTGGCTATCTGCAACTCTTGCATGAGTAAATTGTTGCATTCTTTTTCCAGTTGAATTTTTCTATTATCAGACTGTTGCTATGTTATCAAGTGTGAATGTTATCACTCAACTCCACAGAATCCTTTTTATTTTAAGTTTTTAAATCAAAATGTTAAACCATGTTGGAACTTGATGGAGGACCAGAAACCTCAAGGCAGATAATGAAACTAGAGAAATTCCCCAAATACTAAAGGCAGGAATCTTTTCCATGCCTTTTTTTTTATATTTTTCCAAATATCAACCATGTACTGTTATTAAGTAAGATCTCTTGTTACTAGTTCTTTCAATTTTGACTCTTTAAAAATGACATGTTCTAGACTGCACATAGAAATGTATGAATATAATTTCAAAGGACTACTTTTATCTTGCAAGTCATGTTTACTTGTGAGATAGTGTGTACAATTTAAGCCAGAAAACAGAATATTCAGAGTAGTTTGCATTGAAAGGGACCTGAAAAGCTTACCTAGTTCCAGCCCCTCTGCAATGAGCAGGGACATCTTCCACTAGATCAGGTTGCCCAGAACCACATCCAGCCTGGCCTTGAATGTTTCCAGGGGATGGTTCATCCACCACCTCTCTGGGCAACCTGTGCCAGTGTTTCACCACCCTCATTGTAAAAAATTTCATCCTTGTATCTAGACTGAATCTCCCCTCTTTCAATTTAAAACCATTATCCCTTAGTCTGTTGCAACAAGTTGCAACTAGAAAGTTTCTCCCCATGTTCCTTTATTTGTTTACATTGTGTGTTGATCGCAGTTGTGTGGCTATTACTCATTTTCCATAGCCTGTTCTGTTCCCTCCCCCAGTATCATTAGTAGAAGGTGGTAATATAACCATTTAGTTTCTTTACTGGCTTTTATTTAAAACTGCATTTGATGTTTTCCTTTTTGTTACTGTTTTTAATTAAAATTTATTGCAACATCAACAAGAAATAGAATTGATTTGTGAACTGGAAAGCTTTCTCAAATATAGCTGTAGTTTTGTCTAAGAAAACTCAAGTGTCAGGCGAATACATAGGATTGTTTTGTTTTGTGCTTTCCTCTTGCGTTCAGGCTTTAAAAAAAGTCTGTTTCCTTGGAATTCATTGGAATTTTGGGCTTTCTTCCTTTTATTTTTTCTTTTTGCATGTATTATTTCAATTTGAGTGATCAACTTAAATATCACTACTGTTAGAAAGTAGAGGTTCTCTTGCAGAGGATTAGCTAATGAAATAAGTGAAAATTGTTCCTCCCTGATACATTCTTTGTAACAGTAGTATTTGAAAATTTTTCTCACAGAATAGGTGGCTTTTTGGATTTTTTTTTTTTAGTAGCACATAAACCGAATAGCATCAGAGGGAGCCTTTTTAAGGAGGATAAAATAAAGATAGTAAGATAAAATGTAATAAAGATAAGATCGGATTATAGGCAACTTCCCATTATACTTACTGTGCAGTGTTCCATAGTACTGCAGTAGCTGAAATCATTATTTCAATAGTTTCTAGATTCTCCATAAACTATTTTAGTTTCACTGTTGCTGACAATGGCTTGAAAAGCTCTTTATCTGCTTTTCGTTAGTAGCTGTGTGTCCTGGTGGTGCTGCGTATTTACCATTTCACACAATTATTTGTCAAAAAAACATTTCAGAACAGTCTGAAGTATTAAGTGAGCTTTTCAGTTTGTTCGGTGTCATATTTTGTCATGCTTTTAAGCAAAAAGAAGCCCTCGTGGCTCATCAAAAAATACTTCCAACTTTGTATCTAAAGTTAGAGCTTAAGCTGCAAAAACTCTAACATTTATGATGACGTGAAAGAAAGAGCAATTGACTGAAGAGTGTAAGAATTGTAAAAGTCTAAAATAATTATTATTTTAAATGCATTTTTTTTTTTTTTTTTTTTTTTTTAATAATCCAGGTACCGAAAGACCCATAGAAAAATAATGTACTGTTACTCTGCAGTAGTGGAAAAGTTGTCATTACTTCATGGGCAGTAGGCAATTTGCTTTTTCTGATTATGCCCTATAGTCAGTGCACCTGAAGCAGCATGGCAGGGCTGAGGAGCTTTGAGGTGAGTACTTTGCTCCTGGAACAGCTAGGCTGAATTCTGGAGTATTTTAACTTCTGTCTGGTAAGGAGCAGTAGCTAAACCAAAGCTGTTCTCTCTCCACAGCTTTTCCTTACCTCTTTCATAATCCTAAACAGTCTTCCTCCTTCACCCCATTCAAAGTATAAATATATTCAGTTATTCAAGACACCTTTCTATGTTACATTGCCGATAAACTTTTCTTCATTATGACCTCTGAAGCTGATAGAGGGTGAAGTCTTGTTCTTACTCCTCCTTATAACCCTTAGAAAGTCTCATCTGTGAGCTCAAACAGAAGAGTATCACTTCATCCTGCCTAGTGTTTTTCCTTTATTTGGAGTAACATATTCTGTATCTTCAAGAGCTTCTTGATCATCCAGGTTTCAAATGATGGGGGTGTCTTCCCCCACTCCCACCAAAGGCAGGTAATAGGGTTCTGAAGCTGCTTTTCAGTTTGTCAGTTCTAGGATCAAGTCACAAGTAGTGTGATAATAGTTATGTATCTGGACTGCTGCTGTTTTTCAGTATCTAAGAATGTTCTTCTTGAGATAACTTATAAATATTTTGTTACTTTTAACAAAGAGGAGCTACGAGCAGGTCTCTGCTTATTTAATGAAAGAAAACATGCTGCACACAACCAGCCAAGAAGATCCCACCTCCCCTGAGGTGAGTTGCTGGACTCTGCATAGAAGAACTGATATTGTCATTATTTAAATTGCAGAGCGGTAGCTTGTGTTGACAAAGAGATAAACCTTACCCCTGAGCGAGCATGTAGACAAGAAAAGCCCACAAGCAATTAATCAGAAGAGTTCTTAAATGCTTGAATCTTTATGCTTTTTGAGCTGTATCTTGAAGAATATTGAGGGGAGGGGGGTTTGCCCCCTCTCACTCCCAAGTTGGTTTAGGCAACACAAAGTAACGTGAGGCCATTTTATGCCTCTGCAAGCCTTGGTAAAAGTTAGCAGTCCTCTTCAAGTATGCGATTAAGAGTTTTTGGGTTGGGTCATGCATATGTGTCTCGTGGCATCATCTGCTTCCTCTGTATGCTTCTCGTTCCCTCATTTAAAAAAACCCCAACAAAACAAAACCAAAAACTAAATCTCATTTAGTCCAATCACTGAATTATCATATAACATTCTGGGTTTTTAGAGATAGACATCCTGTATTATGAAGAACTTGAGAATTTCTGTGTCTCACTTAACTTTCAGACATATATGAACAAGCAAAACGTATTACAGTATCTTGTGCTCACCCTTTCGTGCGCTTTCTGTAACTGCAAGTTTATTTTTTGTTCTTACCCCAGATTTCTGTTACTTTCTAAATAAGGATGAGTTAAGTTATGGAGATGCTTATATTACACTAATGGCAGGCATCTGCTGTAGTGACTGTCAGCATATGATTGTGTACTGCTTTGATCAAGATTGAGTTTCATTGCTTAGATCTTTCAAGTTCTGTTTTCTTTTTAAATATAAAGAGCTGTGAGCTTGTTACTGAGCTGTTGTGTGGTTCTGTTTAAATATGCTCAAATATTTATTCTATTTTAGTTTTGAGAAGATACTAATGTGAGAAGGAATGTACAAGAGTACTGCTGGTATTCAGCAGAACCTGTATTTAAACATATTTATTTCTGCTTGCTTTAGTAACTTTTATTGTTTTATCATGTCACAAAGAGAGCCAGAAGAACCAAGTCAGACTTTCTAGTCTTTGTGTGCTTGAAAGCTGTTTTGTGGCTTGTAGTCATGTATACTTCAATAAATCATTTGAAGTAAACACAGGGATGTATCTGGGGTACATACTTTGTTCTGCAGAATCTTCTGCTGTTAATGCAATCCCATGAAAATAACCCATTTTTGACCCTGGGTTGAGTTGGTAGGGCTGCTAGTTAGGGAAGCTGTGTACTACTATGGGGCAGTGTGAAAGTCACTCCTATAAACGGATCCTGCTACTGTATGGCTATGTAATTCTGTGTCAATTTTAGTAAAATTCATAGCTGCTTATAAAAAGGTGGAAAGTTGTTTCATCCTACCTGCCATTCTGTGGTTTATAAGAAAGGGGCTACATAAATAACATTTCTTTACGTTATTTTACATTTTACAGATATTGTGTCCTGGGTTCAGCAGTAGCAGTCATTTTTCTCCTTCTTAGTAGCAGGTGCAGTGCTGTGTTTTTGATTCTCAGCCTGAGAACAGCACTGATAACACCGATGTTTTTAGTTGCTGGTCAGTGATGTTTAGTCTAACCAAGGACTTTCTGAGTCTCAAGCTCTGCCAGGGAGGAGGGGAAGCCAGGAGGAAGCAGAGACAGGACACTTGACCCAAACTAACAAAGAGGTATTCCATACCACAGCATGTCATGCCCACTATATAAACTGGGGACAATTACTCAGAAGGGTTAGATCACTGCTTGGTAGGGCTGGGTATCAGTCGGCGGGTGGTGAGCAGTTGTATTCTCTTCCCTTGTTATTTCTCTTATCATTATTATTATTGGTGGTAGCAGTAGTGGTTTGTGTTATACCTTAGTTACTGGACTGCTCTTATCTCAACCTGTGGGAGTTACATTCTTTCAATTCTCCTCCCTATCCCTCTGGGAGCGGGGGGAGGAAGGGGGGAAATGAGAGAGTGGCTGTGTGGCTGACTGAGTTTAAACCATGACACATTGGAATATTGACCTTGTTGCTTCTTGGCTTTTGCAATCTTATATATGTAATCTTTAAATTCTAAATCCATAACCTGAATATTTTTCCTGCAGTTGTTTTCTCCAACAATTGCATTTCAGATTTGAACAAGAAAAGGTGGACATGATAGTGTGTATGTGTGTCTTCATTTTATAATTGTTTAGCTATATGGTATACATATTGGAGTTTTAATTGACGTACCTTGCTCTAAAGAGAAAACAGAGGCAAAATGTAAATTGCAAATTCTTTATAAAACACTTCAGGAAAACCTGACTTTTTTCTGTTTACTTTCAATTTGCTCTTGGGCAGCCTTTCATCTTTCTTCACCTGAATAAGGAAGCTGCTCCCTTGAATAGGGATTCTTTTCTATTTTCAATGAATACTTTTGGAAACTATCCAGTGTTGAAATCTATCAACACTCACAAGTGTCGTGCATTCTTGTCAAACAGGGAATGCTGAATTTCCAGTAAGTCATTAGTGGGCTGAAATTTGCTTCTGCAAGGAGTAAGGAAAGTCAGTGGCTTTCTAGTTCGGTGGGAATGATGTTATACTGAAAAGGCCTACCTGAAGTCTGATGCTTTGGTTGCAATCATTATTATGTTTTTAAAGTATTCCAAGGAAATGCTCCTGTTGGTGAGGTTTGTAAGTCATATGCCAGTTTGTCACTTGAGCGTCACCTAAATGAGGCTGAATTTCTTTAGAAAGAGATACTCGTCAGGCCTTTTTTTTTTTTTCCTGAATCTTTGAGTAGTGCTATATATAGTCTGTATTTTGTGTTACAGAAGATTAAAACACATAAACATATGAGATAATTTAATCTGACAACCTTATACGGAAGTCTTTGTTGCCTTCCCCTAAATTTCACAGTACTGATTGCTATTTCATAAGCAGCTCTGTAAGTTGCTGAGGAGGAGGAGGCAGCTGCTTTATAGACCTGGATAAGTAGGCAAAAATATTTGGCTGCAGTTTTGCTTGTATAATTTTACAAATAGGTGTCATGCATCTTAAGTGTTAAATCAGCTGAGGTTCATAGACAGCTTTAGCATAGCCTGTAAGGAAGCTACCAATTTTAAACATTTTGCTGGTTCTTTTATTTCTCTATTAACCCTGCTACTTTGCTTGACAGTTTAATAGGTCCAAATGATTCTCAGTGTAGAGAGGGACAGAGGTTACTTGTATGTCTGAACTCCTTTTTGCATTTTTACTTTGTTAAAAGAAGAATTTTATTCACTTATTTGGGCAGGAAATTAAATACGTAAGTTAAGGGAACATGCAAAGATGCTCTGTTTTTCCTTTTCTCTTGAATATCACAGAAAATAATGGAGCAGCAGTTACTTAGGGTAATGAATAATTTAAAGCTTATCTGTAAAATTTTAGCTTTTTAGAAGATACATATTAGAGGTATGTGTGTTTTCAGGTTTGAGGAATACTTGAGATTCTTCTCTGTTAATGACTTGAGGGCAAAAGAAAACCCACAGGAATGCCTGCCCCAACATCCCATAAATGCACTTACCTGTAATATATCCAGTATGCCTTTAGCGGTGTTCTTGCAATAGAGAATCCACTGCAGTCATGGGTGAATCGGTGTGTAACTGATAACTCTTTAATTTCCTGTTTGAATTTAGATGAGATTCAAATGTCAGCTGCTGGCTCTTGTGCCTTCACTACATAGAGAAAGCTGGTAGTATCAGAGGGGTTTGGGGTGTTTTCTTCTTTTTTTGTTAGAGGTCACATTAAAGCAACAATGTCAGGTATCTTAAGTTTGTTGCATCAGGGCAAGTTTTCCAGAAATAAAATAAACATGGAATTTTCAAAACCGTCATTGAACAATGTAACTATCACAAATATACATATTTCTTTGATGATTTGTCTCAGTGTTGGTAGAAAAGCTTTTATGTTACTCTTTATGCCACTCTGGAACAAAGACAGTGAAGTCTAACCTACTTTATCTTTCAAGAATAAAATAATTCTTTAGAGTGTATTTTGCTTTAAAACATGTATTAAAATGCATGGTCATATTTCAGGAGTCTTCGCCCTCCCCAGGTTTGTTTAATTGGTTAAAACCCAATTTATGCCTGTTTTTTCCCTTTTGCCCCTTCCATGAGCCTTGTGCTCATTTTTGTCAAGTGACATGCCCCTGGCAGGTGCAGCAGAGAATGATCACTGGTACTCATCAGGCCTACCTTTGAACACCGTGTTTATCCAGTAACTTGTAGGATGATGCACTAAATGTCCATGTTAGTATATTAAAATGTGTCCGAAGGAAAGGGTCTATCAGTTTTGTTAGCATATGTTAGCACTGTCAGAGTGGTTAAAGGTATGTGGAGAATACCAAGTGTGTCAGAGTTCTCAACAGGTTTAAGCAAATAGGTGCTTTTTAGCTCAGGTGGTAGCACCTCTGGTGCCTGTAGAACTTTGTTGACAAAAACTTTTCTTTGGCTGAAGAAGCTATGGATTTAATTCATCCACTCTTCAAGTCCTCCTTTTTCAGGATACAACCCATGTTTTACAGTATTTGTTCATAAAAGGTTGATTAGCTATACAAAATGAACCTATTCCCAGGCAGTTAACTGGAAGAGATCTGTATTGTCTTTCTTTCATATCCTTGATGCAGGCACAAGTACCCTGTGACGTCTGGAATTTGACATGAGGTAAACTGGAATTCTTTACTGTTACTTCTGAATGTATAGATTGATAGGAAATGGAAGCGGCCAGATGAGATTTAGGTAATTACACAGCATGTCCAAGAACTTGGTGTTGAGTTTTCCTGCCTGGTGTTTGTGTGTGCCCTTCAGTTCTATTCTGTATGCAATATGTTTTTCACAAATATGTCATTGGAAATCTTAGGTCAAGTTGAAAGGGTCCATGATTTCATGGCCCAAGAACTACAGGCAGTGTAGCATCCCAGAATTCTGAATGTATAATTGTTAAGACTTCACTGCTGAAATGACTGAGGATTTTTGAGCAGCTTAGTTTCTCCACTGCACTATCCACGTGTATTACTTTCTGCATGATGCAGCATTGCTTTACTCTAACCTGCTTACCTCAGCTGCAGCAGAAGTTAGGTCTGTGGTGGCCTGAGTTTAGATTTGTAAATCACGTTCTGTATCATCATGCTAGTGGTAAAATGGAAGTTCTTTTTATGGTCATATCTTCTAAGATCCTAATGAGTAAAAGGATACTTTAGTAATATCCAGTCTGTTTGATTACTTGGGATTTTTCTTCTAATTGTCCTGATGGGTTTTTTCCTGAAATAACAATGTCTGGAGACTTTTCAGTGACTGAGCAGGAATAAGTCCTGAGTACAGATTTCTTAATAAGAGACTTCTGATTCCATAATTGTAGCTTTCTTTTGAGGTGTCTTTCTGTTTGTTTGGTTTTGGGGGTTTTTTACGTGTAACCTCTTTTACACAAAAAGGTGAGTTGTGTTTTCTGGAGATGGGACCAACAAATTTGTTACTATAACAGGAAGTGTGCTACCCTGTTGTTTTAAACAGATGAAGGAAAGTTCAGGCCACTTGGGATCAGATACAGTCAAATATTACCAAGGTAATTTCATGTGGCTTTATGGATTATGAAGCACTCTTTCACTTGTATGTAGAAGGTGAGGGGTTTTGTACTGTTGAATTACAAAAATTGGTAAAATATTTAGTTCTGTATCTTCTCTGCAAAAACTTTGTTGTTTCTGTAACATCAGTTAGTTGAGAAAAGCCAGAACATTCTTTAGATAACAGTGTGGAACATCGTGCATTAGAAGGGTGTCCGATTATGACTTTTTGAAGTTTTATCCAGAAGCATCTAATGTGTAGACCATAGAACTACCTGAATTTTGCATACTGCACTTGGACCAAATAAATTCTGAAGTTGTCTAGAATAACCTGAAACATTTCTATATGCCTTTCTTTTTCTTTTCCTATACAGTATTAAATAGTGATTTTAAAGAGTGCAGGAGACTGGATGTAATGCCTTTTATCTTTAACTAGAAGCTCTTGTCTGCAGAAGGCTCCTGTGCTTGATTATCTCCTCTGAAGACTTTTGGGGGAAGTTTGCTTATTATCCAAATGTCTTACCACTGTCTCACAGAAATGAGGTTGTATTCTGGGGAATATGGATGGACCTACTGGGAACAAAACTTGAATATATTTATGTATCCTTATATAGATGATTGTCAACAGCTGGAATCTCCAAAGGATTCATAGATCTTTTGCAGCATTCCAGGCTGCCCCTCCTGCTTCCTATGTGAGCATCCTTCTTGTAGTCAGTTTTTCCCAAACCTGTACTGATAAATCATAACTAGTCTGAAGGAAAACACTTTGCAAAAACATCTTTTAATAAAATTCTAGTGTTAATTAAAGTATGACTAAACAGTTATAGAAAATTAGGCATTGTATTTTTTTTTTCACTAGGGATTACATCAGTAGGAGCCTAAATTTAGGATTTAGTATATAAATATTAATGCTCTTCTCTGGGTTGTTGATAGGAGGTGCACTGCATGAATTTCATCTGAATGTGCCTCCCTTGCTTTCATAGTCACTGCCAGTTTTAAGGTTTAATGATAGTTGACCAATTCTCTCATTTCACTTTACAAGGGAGGGAACTAATGCAAATTTTAAGGTTTATATGTTTTAGCAGAACTTAAACAGATTTTATTGTGCAAGGCAAGAATTCTGTGCTTTTGTGTCTCTAATGCCAATAGGATTTTGGTTTCAGTACAGGCTATTTAATAGAATATGCGCATTCTTATAGCTTCAGGGGAAAAAAAATATTCAACTCCCTCTCTGTGCCAGCTGCAAACTTCTGGACCTTAAGGTGTTCATATTCTTTTTAAATAGTTCTCATTGCTGACAACTAAAATGCATGATGACTGACCTTTGAAACCATTCATATTTTGTCGTAACTCAGTCTTTCACAACAGAACACTATGTGTTTATTTTGCTTTTGGGGAGGAATGCTTTTGACCTAATAAAGAAGTGTTTTTATGATTTTTTAGAAGAACATTAATTGTAATGGCTCTCGGTACTGACGGCCTGTTTAAACTGCCAAAAATGTCTAGATGTGTTTGTATTCTTATATCTGAATGAAAAAGTAATTCTTTGAGCTCTAGCGTGTTGCATTGGTTCCCCCAGGAGCATTACTTTATTTTCTTTAATGTAACAGTCTGGTCCATTTTCTGTAGGAGAACTTATGTACCAGGTAAGTCTGCTCATGTTGAAGGCCTTTAACCACCTGGGAAAGAGGGAATTGTGTGGGGTGTCTCCTGATTTACTTAAAGATGCTGTCATGCTTCCATGTGTTCAGAGCTGTGGAGATGATGGCTCTAACTTAGTGGTTTGCTGAAGGCAGTGATCTCCTTGGAAAGGTTTTCTCATTCCCAGCTATGTGTTCCTCTCACCTGTGTTCCTTGTCAGAAATTACCAACCCACAAGCTGTGTTTAATATGATTCTGTATGGCTATGTGTATTACGTTTTGCATGGCAAGGTTTTGGTAGCAGGGAGGGCTACTGGGGTGGCTTCTCTGAGAAGCTACTAGAAGCTTCTCCCTTGTCTGATAGAGCCCAATGCCTGACAGCTCAAAAGTGGACCTGCTGCTGGCCAAGGTTGAGCCCATCAGTGATGGTGGTAGTGCCTCTGATAATGTATTAAAGAAGTGAAAAGGTTGCTGCACTGCAGCCAGCAAGTGAAGGGAGAATATGTGAGAGAAGCAGCTCTGCAGACACCAAGGTCAGTGAAGGAGGAGGGCAGGAGGTGCTCCAGGTGCCAGAACAGATTCCCCTGAAGCCTGTGATGCAGCCCATGGAGAGGCAGCTGTGTGCCTGCAGCCCATGGAGGTTAACAGGGGAGCAGATCTCCACCTGCAACCCAGGGAGGACCCCACACCAGAGCGTGGGGATGCCTGAAGGAGGCTGTGATCCAGCACTGGAGCAGGGTCCTGGCAGGACCTGCATCCCCATGGGGAGAAAACCCCACACTGGAGCAGGTTTGCTGCAGGACTGGTGACCCAGCAGGGAACCCATGCTGGAGCAGTCTGTTCCTGAAGGACTGCACCCATAGAAGGGACCCACGCTGGAGCAGTCTGTGAAGAACTGCAGCCCGTGGGAAGGACTCATGTTGGAGAAGTTCATGAAGGACTTCCTCCTGTAGGAAGAATTCCACGCTGAAGCAGGGAAGAGTTTTGAGGAGTCCCCCCCCTGAGGAGGAAGGAGCACCAGAGAGAGTGTGTGATGAGCTGACCACAACCCTCATTCCATGTCTTCCTGTGCCCCTGGGGGGGAAGGAGGTAGAGAAGTTGGGAGTAAAGTTAAGACTGGGAAGAAGGGAGAGGTGGGTGAAAGGTGTTTTTAAGGTTAGGTTTCATTTCTAATTATCCTACGCTGATTTGATTGGTAATAAATTGAACTAATTTCCCCAAGTCAAGTGTGATGCCCGTAAGGACTCTCCCTGTCCTTATCTTGATCCACACGCCTTATATTTTCTCTCCCCTGTTCAGTTGAAGAGGGGAATGAGAGAGCAGCTCTGGTGGGCACCTGCCAGGGTCAATCCACCACACTGTGGTTCAAATTAAAAATTAACCCAAACATGAATCCTACACACATGCAGAGGTATAAGTCAGTGTTGTAGAGCATAAGTTCAGTTTTGCAATCTTCTTTGCTCTGTAGTATTTGGATAATGCCCGAGACCATGGGATTTTGAAGTTGTGGCGATTTTTTTTTTAAATCAGAGGTTTCCTAAAAATGTTTCTCACTGTTCGAATTACTCTGTAAAGAAAACAAACTGAAGAAATACTTGAACTTTAGCTGCAGTCTTAGGGGGAGGGAGAAGAGAATCACTTATCAAAATGTGGTCTAATATGGCCTGTGGGACAGGCAGAAGCTAGATACCATTTGTTCTTTTGTCAGAGAGAAACTGAAGCCTGCGCAACATTCCCAGGATCAGTATTATGATAAGAATGCGCACCTCTGAGCCTGTGTGCCAACTGATCAGATTTTATTGTTGCTTCCATTCATGCAAGGCAATGAATTAGCCAAGTGACAAGTAGGACTCTGTGCTGGGAGAGTTGACTATGAAATTTGGCTGATGGCTGAACAGTATAAAGCCTTAGATATTTTTTGATAAATCTTTGAAACTCTGGAAGGGTTGTGAAGTCCATGGTATCATAACTAGTCTTGGTTTTGGGGATGTCAAATGATAGAATCACAGAATGGATTGGAAGGGATCTTGTTTCAACCCCCCTGCCACAGGCAGGGACACCTCCCACTAGACCAGGTTGCTCCAAGCGCCGTCCAACCTGGCTTTGAACATTGCCAGGGACGGGGCAGCCACAGCTTCTCTGGGCTGGGCAACCTATGCCAGTGCCTCACCACCCTCGCTGGGAAGAACAACTGCCTAATATGTAATCTAAATCTACCATCTTTCAGTTTAAAGCCGTTCTTCCTTGTTCTGTCAGTAGTAGCTCTTACAAATGGAGCAGAAGACTGTTAATCATGGAGCCAGTCTGTTGTCAGTATCCCAAGAGGAAGCTGAGATTGTGGATGGAGGAGCTTTGTGTTGGGTGCCTCCAAAGTTGAGATAAACCATTTTAGTTCTAGATCTCTCTTGAAAAGCAAAAGTACTTGTTAGAGAGTTGTTTTGGATACTTGGAGAGCTGTGGGATACGATGAAAAGAGTTGTACAGCAGTCTTTTATAACCCAGTTGTTTTCAGACAGAACTTGGGAAGTCAGATTCTGACTTGACCTCTCTATGCTGAATGTGCTGTCTGGCTTTGGTACATCCTCAGTTGCTTCAGGCCTTTGAGGGTGATCAGCTATATAACAGCTTTTAACAGTGAGCTGTTGTCAGGTTCTTTTTAGCCCCAAAGTATGGAGAGTCAGCTGATTTTTCAGCTTCTACTGGATCATTTGACGAAGAACATTTAGGATGGCTGAGAGGACTACTGCAGCTTCACTGAAAGTGCATAGACTGCTCTCAGCACAGCAGGCTGTGGAGTCCTTCAAATGACTCCAGATGCTGTAGCTAGGTATGCCAAAATAAAATTTTCAAGATACCTTCTAAGAAATCAGGAGGTTTAAACTCTTTCTGCTACAGGAAATTACATCTGTCAGGACAAAGTAAAAGCTTGATGGAATTTTCTGGCCCTACTGCCAAGACAGACTTTCATTATGGGTCTAAGAAGGTTTATGTCTGGATTGTCATGGCCCCAGTAACGAATTCCTAGTGTCACAGATGCTGTGGAGAGTATAGGTGCATTGTGATTTATGCAGATTCATGTCATCCTGGAAAATGCATCCTGTCTTGCTGTCTGGTACTGCACAGTTCCAGCCTTATTCAGGAATTTGTGTTCTAATACTTCTAGATATGCCTTGGGGCAGTGATTTTTCAGAAACTTGATTGCATAGAATGCTTTGTCTTATATCTCTGCAGGAAACTCAGGTGGTGGAAACAGAAATATGTATCAAGGGTAGGGAGAGTACCTATCTGTGAAGCAGTGTGTCAGTCCTTCAGATAGATACTACCTGTTCAGAGTGTCTTCCGTTTGTGTGAGGTTGCATGATTGTAAGTCCTCAGAAGAAAAATCTCAGGTTGTTCTGGGGTGCAGATTCTCTCTTCTGTAAGATGTGATGTAGAGAGTCCTCTGATGCCTCCGGAGTAGACAAGTTCTTTAAGAGCCTGGAAGAGCAGGCCCTTAAAGAAGGTCTGTTGTGAAAAAAAACCCCAAACACCAAAAAACAAAAAGCCACAACCCCAAAAAACCCCAAAACAAAAACCCACAAAAAGACCCTTTAAAAAAAAAAAAAACAAAAAACAACAAAACAACTACTCTCTTTAAAAAAAAAGAAAAGAAAACCCCCAAAACCCCCAAACTGAATGTGCTAGGCCTAGTCTAATGCATTGATTTAACTTCCGACTAGTAATGTGCATGAAATACACACAAATTTTGTCTCAGTAAGAAACAAGTTGCCTCTGGCAGAGAGGAGTTTTCTCATTAAAAAAACAAAGCCTTGGCTTAAAGAAAAGCAGTCGTATTTTTTTTAATTGTAGAGATTTGTCCTATATTTTCTGTCAGTTTGGAAATGAAAGGTCAATCAAAAAATTTTTGCATTGGGAGCAGCTGCACTCATTATCCTACAGACAAGCAGGCAGGTTAGGTTAGTACATACATTGACCAGTTTATGTTTAAGTCTGAATTATTTCTATGTGATACCTTGTTTTCACCCAGCTATTCCAAGGCAATACCTGAAATTCTGTATAACTCCCCACAAATGATGGCAGTTTTTTATTGCCACCTCAGATCTGTGCAGTAATCAATAAAGACAACAAAATCTAGGCTTTCCAAGAACAACCTGGAAGTGCTCGAAAGATCAGTGGTGTCCTGAACTAATTTGAGAGTCTCAACCAAACACATAGAAAGGCCAAGCCACTGCAATACAGGTGTGAAGAGCAGTATGACACGAAGGGCTGGCATATTGTATTATTCCTTGCAATTTTAACCCTTGCAAGGATAATTTGGTGATTGTTTATTGAAACTTAAAGAAATGCGGGCATAAAGTTAATTTTAAAAATTAGCTTTCATGTAGCTATATCTTTACTGAAGTGATTTTGAATGATTTTGAGCTAGCTTGCCTTGAGGATTGGATAAATGTGCGTGAACTGCATTTCAGGCTCTTTTTTTCCCATCTTGCTACCTGGAAAACTTAGTGTCCAGAGGGTGGAAAGTGATATGTTTGTTCAGTCCTTGCATTTTATTTTATGTACCATTCCTACTGAATTTGGAAGGGCAGCTGGTTCAGCAAGATGTCCTTTCTCCTATACCTTTTCTGTTCCACAGACAACCACGAAGCCCTAGATGTGCCACAGGCAATATGGTATTTGCTTTTCCCTGCGTGCTGTGGGGTTTTCTCAAATGTAAATTTGATGAAAAGGTTTTCCTTAACAAATTCATATCCTCAGACATGAACTTTGAAGTAGGATTTGGAAATTTGGCATGGCTGCTTTCACTTTAAAGTTCCACTCAAGTTTCACAGCTACAGTGGACTTCTAAAAGCAGTATACTCACTGTTTTTCAAGCTTTCTAGCGGCAGTCATGAGACTGTTAACTGAAGTATCTTCTAGGCTGCCGTCTGGGCCTGCAGTTTTATTTCCTTTGTGCATAGATTTCTAACAAGAAGTCTTTTGTTTAGGACTGAGGTTTCCCTGAAATTGAGTAATACTGCTTCCAAAACCTTTCCTGTGTATGGTTAACAGAACCATCAGCTGACCATAAGGTCTCTGACACTGTGTACCTAGATGTGTTCCTAGCACCACCTGCTTTTCTCTTTCTTGTCTTTGCTCCCCCCCCAAATCTCAGACACTAAAGCTTATTGCCCTGTTGTTTTTTTTTTTTTCTGATTTAACTGTTTGTCTGCTGTCACCGTAGCCCATGCCTGTGACATGATCTGAATTTATAGGAAGTTCAAAACAAGTTCTGTTTCACAGATTGGGATAAAGGTATGATTAATTCAGCAGCAAACTGCACAAGTGAAGTGCTGATGGCTGGGGGAGGTAAAAGAACAGGAAAGAAATACCTGGAAGTTGGAGTGAATAGAGAAGTATTTAACTGCAGTCTGTAGCAGTGAGTCCTTGTGTGATCATGTGCTTAACTGATATTGAATTACATCAACTGTTAATGTTACTTTCCAAACTTAGGTTCCTTAATTTTGCATTCAAAATGAAACCCTCCATTACAGATGTCTAATAGCACAAAGATTTGCTATTTGCACACTTCTGTTTGTAAAAACTGTGGGAAGTAAATTCTCATTTAAAGGTAGAGACCACCTGTGCATCCTGTCTTCCTGCAATTGCAGATTTAGAATCATAGAATCATAGAATAGTTAGGGTTGGAAAGGACCTAAAGATCATCTAGTTCCAACCCCCTGCCATGGGCAGGGACACCTCACACTAAACCATGCCACCCAAGGCCTCATCCAACCTGGCCCTGAACACCGCCAGGGATGGAGCATTCACAACTTCCCTGGGCAACCCACTCCAGTGCCTCACCATCCTCACAGTAAAGAACTGCTTCCTTATATCCAATCTAAACTTCCCGTGTGTAAGTTTGAACCCGTTACCCCTTGTCCTGTCAACTACGTTCCCTGATGAATAGTCCCTCCCCGGCATCCTTGTAGGCCTCCTTCAGATACTGGAAGGCTGCTATGAGGTCTCCACGCAGCCTTCTCTTCTCTGGGCTGAACAGCCCCAACTTTCTCAGTTCTCACAGGTGCTCCAGTCCCCTGATCATCCTCGTGGCCCTCCTCTGGACTTGTTCCAACAGTTCCATGTCCTTTTTATGATGAGGACACCAGAACTGCACACAATACTCCAAGTGAGGTCTCACGAGAGCAGAGTAGAGGGGCAGGATCACCTCCTTCAACCTGCTGGTCACACTCCTTTTGATGCAGCCCAGGATACGGTTGGCTTTCTGGGCTGCGAGCGCACACTGAAGCCGGCTCATGTTAATTTTCTCATCGACCAGCACCCCCAAGTCCTTCTCTGCAGGGCTGCTCTGAATCTCTTCTCTGCCCAACCTGTAGCCATGCCTGGGATTGCTCCGACCCAGGTGTAGGACCTTGCACTTGGCATGGTTAAACTTCATAAGGTTGGCATCAGCCCACCTCACAAGTGTGTCGAGGTCCCTCTGGATGGCATCCCTTCCCTCGAGCATATCAACCGAACCACACAGCTTGGTGTCATCGGCAAACTTGCTGAGGGCGCACTCAATCCCACTGTCCATGTCACCGACAAAGATGTTGAACAAGACCGGTCCCAACACTGATCCCTGAGGGACACCACTCGTTACCAATCTCCAGCCGGACATCGAGCCATTGACCACAACTCTTTGCGTGCGGCCATCCAGCCAGTTCTTTATCCACCCGAGTGGTCCACCCGTCAAATTGATGTCTCTCCAATTTAAAGACAAGGATGTCGTGTGGGACAGTGTTGAACACTTTGCACGGGTCCAGGTATCACAGTATCACAGTATGTTAGAGATTGGAAGGGACCTCAAAAGATCATCTAGTCCAATCCCCCTGCCAGAGCAGGAACACCTAGATAAGGTTACACAGGAATGTGTCCAGGCGGGTTTTGAATGTCTCCAGAGAAGGAGACTCCACAACCTCCCTGGGCAGCCCGTTCCAGTGTTCTGTCACCCTCACTGAGAAGAAGTTTCTTCTCAAGTTTAAGTGGAACCTCTTGTGTTCCAGTTTGTACCCATTACCCCTTGTCTTATCATTGTTAGCCATTGAGAAGAGCCTGTCTCCATCCTCATGACACTCCCCCTTCATATATTTATATACACTAATAAGGTCACCCCTCAGTCTCCTCTTCTCCAAACTATAGAGACCCAGCTCCCTCAGCCTTTCCTCATAAGGGAGATGCTCCACTCCCTTAATCATCTTTGTCGCCCTGCGCTGGACTCTCTCCAGCAGGTCCCTGTCCTTCTTGAACTGAGGGGCCCAGAACTGGACACAATATTCCAGATGTGGTCTCACCAGGGCAGAGTAGAGGGGAAGGAGGACCTCTCTCGACCTACTGACCACCCCCCTTCTAATACACCCCAGGATGCCACTGGCCTTCTTGGCCACAAGGGCACAGTGTTGGCTCATGGTCATCCTGCCGTCCACTAGGACCCCCAGGTCCCTCTCCCCTACACTACTCTCTAACAGGTCGTTCCCCAACCTATACTGGAACCTGGGGTTGTTCCTGCCCAGATGCAGGACTCTACACTTTCCCTTGTTATATTTCATCAAGTTTCTCCCTGCCCAACTCTCCAGCCTGTCCAGGTCTCGCTGGATGGCAGCACAGCCTTCTGGCGTGTCAGCCACTCTTCCCAGCTTAGTGTCATCAGCAAACTTGCTGACAGTACACTCAATTCAAGGTAGATGACATCAACTGCTCTACCCCTGTCCATCAGTTCTGTAGCCCCATCATAGAAGGCCACCAAATTGGTCAGGCAGGATTTCCCCTCAGTGAAGCCATGCTGGCTGTCACCAACCACCTCCTTGTTTTTCATGTGCCTTAGCATGCCTTGCAGGAGAATCTGCTCCAAGAGTTTGCCAGGCACAGAGGTGAGACTGACTGGTCTGTAATTCCCTGCATCATCCATTTTCCCCTTCTTGAAAATGGGGGTTATATTTCCCTTTTTCCAGTCATCAGGAACTTCACCTGACTGCCATGATTTTTCAAATATGATGGACAGTGGCTTAGCAACTTCATTTGCCAGCTCTTTCAGGACCCGTGGATGGATTTCATCAGGTCCCATGGACTTGTGTACATTTAGGTTTTTAAGATGGTCTCGAACCAGAACCTCTCCTACAGTGGGCCTAGGGTCATCCGTCCCTGCGTCTGCCTTCCAAGACTT
The DNA here is from genome assembly GCF_963264785.1 of Psittacula echo. Classification (NCBI taxonomy): domain Eukaryota; kingdom Metazoa; phylum Chordata; class Aves; order Psittaciformes; family Psittacidae; genus Psittacula; species Psittacula echo. The sequence continues at coordinate 52,575,786 of NC_137743.1, forward strand.
GGGTGGTGCGGTCAGAGCCTTTGCCAGTGAAGACTGAGGCAAAGAAGTCATTAAGAACCTCAGCCTTCTCCAAATCCAGGGTAGCCAGATCTCCTGATAGCTTCCGGAGGGGGCCTACGTTGTCCCTAGTCTGTCTTTTGTTCGCTACGTACCTATAGAATCCCAATGTGCCATGTGCCAACTTTTTATGTCTGGTTTTGGGCTAAAAGCTGTGGTGCTTACTCAGTATAGGTTTGTCAGTTTAGTAAAACGCTTATAGCCGTGTCAGGAATCGTTCATCTACCTCTGATGTCTTACTCTGCTGTGAAATTCTTAGTACTGAAGGAATGAAAGTTACATATCCCACCCACACCCCAAATAAAGGGCAATTCTCAAATTTTGGCATATTTCCCCAATTGCAACAAGTAGCAAGGTCCTTTGAGAAGGAAGAGGTAATTTAAGCTGAAAACTGGTGCGGCAGTTTGAACAAAGGGGGAATGAATTGAAGGAACAGAATGCAGGGAGAGACAAGTGCCAGGAAAGTTTTATCATGAAGAGACAGGTGAGGGAAAGAGGTGGATGTAGCCCTGGAGCTGGAGGAACTGGAGCTACTGAGAAGGGAAGCAAAATCTAGAGATAAGTGGGAAGACAAGAAAAAGCAGTCCACAGTCTGAGTACAGTTTCATCCTCTGGGTGAGTCAGTCTGACTTGAGCTTTGCTACTGCGAGTTCCTCCAGTCTGGCCTGCTCATGTCTGTTGGTTCCTTCCTTCTTCCCCTGCAGTGAGGTTTAGAGGTCAGCTCTGACTGTTCCCAGGGACCAGCCAATGGCAGCAAATCCGCAATTCTCTGGGTTAGATAGGCGATTGCTGTACTCATGCAATTCAGATTTTTATTTCCCTCAATTGGATGCTGGTATTTCTGAATTAATAGTGTATGAAGATCCCGAATTTAATCCTAACATGTAGAAAAATTCCCAGATAAATCTAGATTTAATATGTAACTAACTAGTGACAAGCACTGTGAGGCTCTGTACTTGAATTTGTTTGTGCTTCTTTCAGTCATTGTAGTGGACCGACTTGTAATAAAGTGAAGGTGGAGTTGTGCAAATAATTTATTGAATAGTTTTATTTCATTCTTAATGGCATTTCTTCAGAAGATGCCATCAAGAATGGTACTACCATTTTGAAAAACTAAACCATTAAAAATTAAGCATTTTGGATGCCTGTATTAAATATTTAACTCAATTGATTTTTATAAAATTAAGCATGTTCTTACGTAGCATCTTATGCCAATGCAGGAAATGGAAGAAATAGTAATGAGTGAGGTCACTCACCTAAATTAATTATTATTATTCACTTCAGTCCCATCTCTGACAGAGGTTTTGTAGTTCCCCTTTTAAAAAAGGGAGAGATGAGTTTGGAACTGACACAAAAATTTTTTAAGTTGTAAAAGAGGCTGTGTCCATGTTATCAAGCAGTGGGATATAATTGGATCAGATCTGTCACGTGCTGAGAACCTGGCATCCACACTATACAGGTGATGAGGGTTTTATTTCAAGCTGGTCCTCATCTGATTCTGCAGCTAAATTCCTGTCAGTGGTTGGAGCTTGTGCGATGCACACCTGAAGCTCATTCTCTGATTTAGTTTTACTTAAAAGAAATCTGGTTCATGTAGTTGGAGACTCCTTTGTAATGTAAAGCAAAGCAAGGAAAATAGGGTTGTTTGGGAGATTGACTTCAAAAGTGCAGCCCTGATTTGAATTAAATGCTAATATAGACACACCTAGAGTTATGCAGATCTGGAAATTAACTAAAATTTTGTTTAGTAACAGAGCTTGTATATCTGATACATGGCAGTGGGATCAGGAAATGCAAGGAATGCTTACAGAAATTGTCAGTTACTAAGAATTTCATCAGTTTGGGAGTCTGGAAAAAAACATCAGGAGGACATTGGTTTAAAAATAAACAAAAAAGGCCCAGACTGGCATTGTTCAGAAATGTCTTTACCCTTGTAAAGCAGCCTCTTTAAATAATACAAAAGTGGCCTTCATTTAAATTTGATACTAGGTACAAGGGGATTGGAGATGCTGTAAGAACAGAAAACTCACCAACTTTTTTCTGGTTTATAGTTGTTTCTTTTGGAATCCAGCGGAGGACAAACTCAGGTTCTTTGGTTATAGAGAGGAAGAGATGGATATATTTTGCAGATCCTTTACTTTAAAGAAGCGAAAACAATCTCAACAAACACTTTTGCATGGAAGAATCTTTTTTCAGTTTTACCATGGAAGAAGTAACAGTCAAGTGTCAGCCTGTCTGCTCAGTGGAGACAGTTGTCTTTAAGAACTGGTGCTATCTGATATTCAGGATGGTTTCAGGTTACCATTTTACACAAATTTATTATTTATTACCAAGACTATTAAACCTCAGTGTGTGAGGAACAGTGCTTATAAATGGACATGGAGACAGAAGTATTCTGACCTTCTTGTTATGGTAAAGGTCTTTATTGGTACTTAGGGAAAGAGAAGGAAAGTGGATGCTGAAACTCTTCCTCTGCTGGGCATCATGCAGGCACATGGCTTGTCTGCCCCAGTACTTTTTGCCTTGGCATTCAAAAATAAGTCATAACAGTATGGCTGGATTACTGACATCTAAGCCTTTGTGATACTTTCAAGGTCTTATGTCTGAAGTTGTAAAACTGAGACTTGTAAAAGATAGAATTCTTGTGTCACCTTTTTGAAAGCTTTGGATGATGGAAAAATTCAAAAATTGTGACACTTATAAAATGGGAATAGTTGGCAATAGGTGATATGTGCTCAAGATGGAATCTAAGTAATAAAGCTGATAAACCTAACTTAGCTATCCACAATGCATTTGAAAACACTGGGACTTCACACAAGTCAGACTTGCTCACAGTTGTTGAGCCTGTTGGGTAAGAGCCTGTGCTGTGCTTTCCTCTAAGGCTTGGGCATATGTCAGTTGAGAAACAAACAAAAAAATCAAAACCAACCTGTTGCCAGTACTTTTTTTCCAAATTCTTGTTTTGCTGCTTCTTCCCAGGAGTAATTATGCCTGTGTGCAGCTACAATAAGCCTATTGATTATTTCTCGGTATATCGCAGTTACTTCTGTGCTGGAACTAATGTGGTCACACGAGTGGATTTTTGTTGTGAAACTACAGTTTTACAGATTCTCCAGTGCTTAGTAAAGACTGGCTTGTGCATTGTTTGTGTTTTCCACTGGTGTCACTGCCAAAGTGTCCTTTCTCTTGTCTGCTCACTGTTTTTAAAAAAAAAACCCAAAGCAACAAAAGAAACCCATCCATAAAAACCTGGTAGCTGGAGGGTTGCAAATCTTGCTGGTATAGATCAGGTGAATCCAGGAGTTACTGGGAGAGATCAGAAAGGCTTGTTCTATGGAGATTTTTAACATCCTTCCTCCCTGACATCATCATTCATCTAAGACAAACCTGTATTTAAACAAAAAGTTGGAAATGTGGTTTTTTAAAAAAGTATTTGAGTGAATAAATTAATGATATAATTAAATTAAATTTAAATGTTTTTTAGTGTCAGTATTTTACAGATATACCACAACTGTGCAACTGTTACAGATGCAGAAGTCCAAAGTCTTTCCTAGCTAGGAGCAGCTCATAATAACAGATGGCTTCTGTAATACCCGATACGAGTATCTGCAATGTACAGTTCACATTATGTACTATAAACTGTCAATACAATTTCTTCAGTTATCTCTTAAGTCAATTTTTGTTCCTGTTTTACAGATTAGTAGAAATATGCATTTCCATAATATTACCTTTGAACTAATGAAGTGGAAGTACAGATGAAAACAGTCTGGAGGAAGCTTGAAGTACAGTACAGTTTCATTCAGTTTCCCTATTCTGAGGTAAGGTTAATACATGCAAGATTTTATTTCAAGTGTTTCAGGCATAAAAAGCATGATAAGCAGCCACCCTATCTTTCTTGTAGAAACTTCAGTATGATGATGACAATCTTTAATACCGTACTGAAAGAGCTGTTTGATCTACTCTCTGTCCATGTTTCACTTACAAAAAAAGATGAAATGGCAATTACTGAGACATCTGTTACAGAAAGATATGTTGGAAAAAAGTTACCACATGAGACAAATTTTATATGGTACAGTCTGCAAACAAAGCAACAGGTAGTATGGGTTTAACGTACTTATGTGCTACTTAAAAGTAAAGGACGTGGGCTTGATTCTGAAATTTAGGGAGTTCACACTGGCACAAACCCAAGAACTAATTTTCCTCCTTTTGTCTCCTTGAAAAGGAGAGCGGATCATTTCTCCTCCAGTGAGAGAGGCAACTGAACAATAAATAACAGTTCCTGGATTGTTTATCAATAGAAGACTCTGCAGATGAAGCACTGTCTTGAAAGATCATTCTTTTGTCTATCAGAAAGAACAGTTTCTATTCTCAGGCTTGTAAATACAAGCAAATTCCAAAATTGAGATTAAGTGTTTGGGGAACATGTGCATATTAATAGAAGACTATGTACTTTAAGACTTATTTGTAGCATTAAATAGCTTCACTAATGTAGATGATCTGCCATGGACACTAGAACACACCAGCCATTCAGAAGAGCGATTGATGTGCTAACTTGAAAGGATAATCTGTGTTTGGTAAATCTCAGGGTTTTATAAGATACGGGGCTGGTAGAGGGTAAAGAATGGGCCATCATAAACCAGTTCTGTCATCACTCTGACCTCTTTTCTCAGTGATCCCACTCCCATTTAGAGCTGGTGCAGTATTTAGAGAAGTAGTGCTGTAATCTTTGTTAATGAAAAATCTCACTCCTTTCATATAAGAGATTTGAGGGAAGGGCAGTGCTTGGAGACGCCATGTATAGGTAAGTTCTCTGAATAAAAAGTACCAGTAAATGCTAATTAGTATCTTTTGAGATACCATCTGTATTTCCCTCTTGAGTGTCTTTCAGAGCGATCCTGAATTGAAGTGAGGTAAAAAAAGGCATGGTTGCCCTGCTGTTATACAGAAGGAAACAGAGCAGAGGGATTTTTGGTGGTACTTATTGTTTTGCTGATACGGCTGGGCAAAAGCTTTCTGGCGTCAAGCATCAGGTTGTATAAGCATATCGATACAGTTGGGTTGAAAACACGGTGCAATATGACTTTAAAGGGAAAAGCAAAACAAGCCCAACACCACCACCCCCAAATCACCTTCCCAAGATGCTTCCCCCCCACCGCCATTCTTGTCCTCTTTCTTTTAAAGTAGTAACCGTATTGGCAACAGTTGAGGGAAGGAGGTTATATTATGCTTTCCCTGTATGTAAATAGCCTGTCTGGTAAAAATAAAATGGCAACACCACTCCACCACAAAATCTCTGTACCTTGATACAGTGTGTCCTGTTTTTACGAAGTATTACAGGTTTGTAAGTCAACAAGCACACGAACAGTAAGAAGGGAGCATATCAGATCCAAATAAAAATAAGTCCTTTTGCTAATCATTTCTATTCCTGTGTATGTTTTACCTCCTGCTTTCAAACCTTTGTACTTGAATTTCAGTAGTCAGGCAACAAAGACAAAAGAAAAAAAAATAAGGTTATGAAGGCCAAAAGAGGAAAAACGATAAATACCAGATGTGGACAGAGTACATCCTCCCAGGTTTTGATCAGACATTTTACATACTTCCCAAGTGAAAGATCTGTAGAATTGTATTTCATAGTCTGACCTGCTTTTTTTTTTGAGCCCATTTATGACTTGACACCCACAAAACCCCGTGAAAGTGAGTGCTTTAGTTTTTAATGTTTGTTATATACAAAAAGGGATATTTTGTTTACATCTGTCTTACAACTTTTTTATTAGTTCCTAGTTGGTGGACAGAGAGAAATTGTGATTATATATCTCTGGTTATCTCCGTGTTAAGGTTCAGTGAAAGAGTATCATACAAATCTCTGACAGTTCTCAAGATAGTTTATTTTAATATTTCTGTAATATGGAATCTCTCTATTATATGGCCTTTCATTGTCCTTTTGCTAGTTCTACTCTATTTTTTGAGGCAATGTAAAATTTTATTACATCTTACTTAGTAGGGTAAATGTCTTTTACTTGCAACCGTGAATTTGTGCAAGTCTTTAGCAGTTCTAATGTGAGGTAGGTGTTTTCTTTGAGGTATTAAAAACTGGGTTTGGATGATCTCCTCTCCCCCCTCAGATGTAAAATATTCCCTTAGTTTGACTTGCTTGCTGCAAGGCATCAGCTAGGAGATTAAAGACCTGATGTGCAACTACTGAACCAAAAACTTTAGTTGACAGTTTAGGAATAAATTCCTACTTTTCAGCTTCTAGTTTCTGTACAGTTGTCATCTTTCTGTCTTCTCCCATACTGGTGGTGGTAGAACCATCTTGTCTCATGAGCTTGTTCATTCAGTACCTAAGAACACATGCCAAAGTGTTTCAGAATGAAATCTGCCAGTGACAAGATGGTGTTCCTGCAATGGTTTTCTTATTCACCATCAAGACTGTGTAAGAAGTCCGTTCAGTTAGGAAGCAATTATTCTGTAAGGCTGGGTTAGCTGCCACTGAATTTGCTTTGCTAGGAGTTAATTCCATAACAAACAGGCTGAGCCACTTCAGGCTTAAACCACAAATGGGAAATGCAGGTCCGTGTGCTCAAAGCATTTTCCAGGAGTGGAGTAACCAGAAGTCAGTGTCATCTTTCGAATCAGTTAATCAAAACAGGAAGTGCCAGTGATGCTACTTCAGAGCTGCTCTGTTCTTCAGCGTGCTACCACATGGTTTGCTGGTCTTTTGACCAATATCCTCCTCACAGTGCTCTCCTTACTTCCATTTGGCCTCATTTATCCTTGGTTGTTCCAGGTGTGTGACAATGTTGACTCAGCATAAAACAAGAGCCTTCCCTATTGGATCAAGACTGTAAGGTTCAGGAAGGTCGAGTTAAGCTGCCATCATTCTGTTGTTTTTATTTTGGCTCTGTTCAGCTCAGAAGATCCTGTTGAATGTATAACAGATCACAAAGAAATCCAGACAAGTTCCTATGTAGTAAGAGGAGGCTGTATTTTGCATATTATTTGTGTATCCAATGAGATGAACATTTCTTTCTGATGGTACTATTTTAAAGCCACCTTAAGAAGTCAGTGATGGACTAGGTTCCTCTGAACTTGGTTTAATAGTCAAGAATCACAGAATCCCAAGGGCTGGAAGGGACCTCAAAAGATCATCTAGTCCAACCTCCCTGCAAGAGCAGGGTAACCTCGAGTACATCACACAGGAACTTGTCCAGCCGGGCCTTGAATATCTCCAACGTAGGAGACTCCACAACCCCCCTGGGCAACCTGTTCCAGTGCTCTGTCACTCTCACAGTAAAGAAGTTTTTCCTGATGTTCACATGGAACCTCTTATGCTCCAGTTTACACCCATTACCCCTTGTCCTATCACTGGACATCACTGAGAAAAGCCTGGCTCCATCATCCTGACACTCACCCTTTACATATTTGTAAACATTGATGAGGTCACCCCTCAGTCTCCTCCAAGCTAAAGAGACCCAGCTCCCTCAGCCTCTCCTCATAAGGGAGATGTTCCACTCCCCTAATCATCTTTGTGGCCCTGCGCTGGGCTCTTTCAAGCAATTCCCTGTCCTTCTTGAACTGAGGGGCCCAGAACTGGACACAATATCTCCAGAGGTTCCCAGGTGGTGATGTTGTTGTAAGTTTCATGAAATGTTAGGTGAAACGTTCCTGAAGTGTTGTAGTTGATATGGAATTGCATGGAAATAAATCCAGGGGTACAGTTAAAATGTAATTTAAAACCATAAACAGCTACTTGTTAACAAAAATCTAAGGTTGATTTAGATAAGCGTCCTCGTGTAATACCCTGCATCTTCACAAAAAACTGTGTAATAGAAACTTGCTAGTTTTCTGATTTCTAATCCAGGTATGAAATATCCTTAAAAAAAAAAATAAATGAAATGTGTACTATAGCCAAGTCTAGGTAAAGAAGGCATGCTTCTATCATCTCTTTAAAGTATGTATGTTCTGCATGTACAACACAATACAGGAATTTCAGAATCTTGAGTAATAATTCAAATCTTTTAAAATTTAAATATTCTGCTCTGAAACTTTTTTTTTGTTAAAATACTTCTAGTGAAAAGTAATGGTAAATAGGTAGCAATATTTGTGAATATTCATGAATTACTTAATCATCTGGTATGTAATTTACATATTTTTTCCAGTTTTTGAAAACAGGGAAATCTGTTGTACAATAGAATGGAAAATAATTTCTTGATGGTACAGGTTAATTAACAAAAAAAAAAAAATTCCCCCCAAAACCAAACCACAGGGTTTTTTTTTCGCATGTGCTTTGTCATGAACTGACTTGGTATAATAATGGCAGTAGTTATTTCCGATACCATAATCGGAATATTAGGATGGTGTGTTTTACATGCCTAGGGAAGATATAAAACACTTGCTACTGTGTGCAAGTGCACAAAGTCTTGAAGTATAGACACCATTTAAAGTCTTAGGGTGCTAGTAAGTTTGCTAGTTATACTTAGAAATAAGCCTAAGTTGCTTTACAGAATTAGTGAGAAAACAGAATAACAATATTCTGTCGTTACAATGGAATGGTTTGGAAAAAAAAAATCAACCAAAAAACAAAACCAACAACCAAAGAGGTGAGGTGGCTATGTGCCAAAAGGTAGTAATAGTATAGTTGTATTTACTAATAATCTGAAGAGCAAGCTAACAGGAAAAAGAGGCAAGATCACTGAACTATAGAATAGAGTCATGGAACAGTTTGGGTCGGAAGGGAGCTTCAAAGCTCATCTAGTCCAACCCCCTGCGATGCGCAGGGACATCCTGAACTAGATCGTGTTGCTCAGAAACACATCCAGCCTGGCCTTGAATGTCACCAGGAATGGCACATTTTCCACCTCTCTGGGCAACCTGCTCCAGTATTTTACCACTCTCATTGTAAAGAATTTTTTCCTTGCATCCAGCCTGGATCTCCCCTTTTTCAGTTTAAGGCCCCCTCATCCTATCACAGCAGGCCCTGCTAAAAAGTCTGTCCTCATCTTTCTTATAGGCCCTTTTTAAGAACTGAAAGGCTGCAATGAGGTCTCCCGAGAATCTTCTCCAGGCTGAACAACCCAGACTGTCTCAGACTTCCCTCACAGGAGAGATGTTCCATCCCTCTGATCATTTTTGTGGCTGTCCTCTGGACCCTCTCCCAACTGGTCCATATCTTTCTTCTACTGAGAACTCCAAAGCTGGATGCAGAACTGCAGGTAGGGTCTCACCAGGGCAGAGTAGAGGAGCATAATCACTTCCCTTGACCTGCTGATACTATAGCTTGGGAAAAAAAAAAAAAGAAGTAGCCGCAGTTCTAGAATGACTGGTGAAGCAAGGGTGATGAAGGCAAAAGGTACTTTAGCAGTACTTCAGTATGAATTTACGGTAAGGAAAATGTAACTCGAGGTGGGATGAGCTGCGGTCAAATACTTGCTTTAAGGAAGGAAAGGGGCACCTTGTTACTCTTTCCACTGGAACAAGGATTTTGGTGTTGACACAGTAGACAGTTCATTAGTTAAAGTAGTAAGGTAGATAGCTATAAAAATATTAAAACACTAAAATAGATTATACATGGAAAAGTAGACATTATTGTGACATTTTAGAAACACAGTGGCATACCTGTGTCTGGAAAGCTGTGACAGACTGTGTTATCTTAGTAGACAGAATCGCACTACCCATCTGTTCTCATGGACTCAGTTACTAGCACTTTCAGTGCATGTGTAAAGGTAATGAAACGGATGGTCCTCATCTTCTGCAACTCTGTGAATCAACAGATCGGAAAGACAACATATTTAGGACTAAGTACTTGGTTTACACAATCCTCTGAATTCTTACCTCAGTGAGAGGTAAGAATTGTCTGGTATAGTGTTTAATATGTATTTAAAAGAATAATTATGTGGATGATCAAATGCATGAGTTGCATGGAAAAAATATGCATATTCCTGCATTTGTGCATGTTGTAGATAAACTTTTAAAAACAGCAGCCTCACGTTGCTGATTTTGTTAATGTTAATTTCCTAGAAGCTATGACTTGCCTATGTTAATGAGGAAGTTTCTGTGCACTGGGTATTTGTTGTTTTGATATAGATAGGTCATCTTGCACTTAGGTTTTAAGTGTTTGCAGTTGAACACAGTTATCTACGCAAAATTTGAATCTGTTAGAGTAATGCTAGAGGGGTCTGTTGTCCTACCCATTAGGAGAATTTCTACAGTAAAGATGTGCAGAAGGATGCCCAAAATGGTACACTTGATCACACTTCAAACAGTTTGTTGTTGTTCTGAGATTTAAAATGCCTGTTCTCATTCAAACATGTTTCTTCAAGTTGCTGGTATTTGAAAAACAATGATTTGTTTCAATTGGCAGGTGAAGCATATGAAAAATGTTTCCATAAAACAGTGTGATCTTGGCTTTCAATGGAATGAAAGTGATTAGGAGTCTGTCTGTAGAGAGGGAAACTCCCTGAAATATTTGAGATGACAGTGTATGAGAAAAGAGATGTTTATACAGGTGTCTTGAAGTTCTGTGCATTTTAAATTGTCATAGAATTTGCAAAGGTACACTTGTAATCTACTCAGTTTTTTCCCCTCTCAGTAAATTGGTTGGTTGCCAGAATCCCCGATCTTTCAGTTAATGAGACTTTTTAAATGGGAGTTATGGAGGGTTCTTTATCAGTCTTATAAAATTAGCATCAACAGTTCTGTTGCTCTTACTGTGTCCATACATCAGTAGGAGGTAACTTTTTCCCTCCCCTGCCTGTTACTCAGACAGAGTCTGAGCAGTAGCTGAATCCTTTGTGGATATACAGTATCATGAAAAGAAAGCACACTGTCACCACTCCTGTGATGGGGAAGGAAAGTTTAAAAAGCATCTGGAAAGATCTTTTGGAAGTCTTGAACCAGGGAGAGTGGCTTCTCCTGCTGTTGTTGGTCAGTTGTGTTCAATAGGAATTCAGAATCTAGTATGAATTGTATTGCATGCTTTAAAGCAAGTGAGTCTCCTAATTCCTAGGTATTGTGTATGTTACTTTTAAAAGTGTTAATGAGTCTGAGAATTTTACAACTAGTGAATTAGTAAGCCAGAGTTAATGAAGAGGTGACTTGGGAGGCAGATGGATTTACTTTCTAAGATATTTTTTTTTTTCTGCTTTAGGAATTGTTGAGACACCAGAGGAGATACATTTAACAATGGCGGGGAAAATGTTTGCAATTAAAAGATTGTGCCCAAATTATTCCTTTGTAGTGGAGTATGGGCAGTTTGTCACGCACCACAAGTGTCAAAGAGAAAAAGTAGGAAAGCACATGAACTGCTTTGGGAAAGATGGGGGAGATATTACTAATAAAACTCTGAATATTTTCTGTCATTGAACTTTCTAGTCACGCTTCTTGTGTGTAGGGTTTTGAATTTTGTGCGGGGAAAAAAACCCCAACAATATTACTATAGCACTAAATGCAGGGAAATAAGGGACTACAACTGTTGAAGTATAAACATTACCTTTGAACTCTGCTTATTGAAAGATCACTGTGCTTGAATCTAGAAATATCTTTGAAGCTACATTTGATGAAAGTACATTGTTTAAACTTAAAAGAAGCATTTTGTGTGCATGTGCATGCCATGTTCTTTCTCTAGTCATTTAACCAAGTGGATCTACAATGTACTTAAAGTTTAACTTTGGTTTGCATTAAAATGTACAGTCATCTCAGCAAAATTCGCAGAATACTAACAGAGTAAGATAAGCTCAGACGCATAGATCTAGAGTGCTAGAGATTTCTTCCACAACAGTAATGCCTTCTGACATTTCTCACAATTAGAAATTAAGTATTGCAGATGAAGGTAGAAACTGAAAGCAGCATAGAATTAATTTTAGATTATTTGTACTGTGGAGGCATTTTCTTAATATAGCCATCTGATTTAATAATAAGTATTTGTGAAATAACTGTGTGTGAGCATGTTGTGCTTTATACATAAGCATTTATCATTCTATGATACTGAGAATAACCAAATACTTTGCAGGTTCCATGTGAGATACTGAATGTTGTAATTACAAGATACTTGCTTTCGGATGGATTTGGGGGTTTTTTGCTTTTTTTCTTTTCTGCTTGGAATTACGGAAACTTTGTTAACCTACTTATATGTGTTGTGGTTCTTGCAAGCTTTGGAGGTCACTAGTGAGACAGCTTGTGAGGTTACTACCCCCAGCTGTCCACCTTGCTCTTTTGCTGGAGGTCAGTGCCTCTGTGGCAGTATCAACCAAATGGCAGCTCATCAGCCACAGCTGTTCAGAGCACAGCATATTAATTTAAACTGCCACTGATTCTGGTTTAGGCTATGCTAGACCTGCCACTGGCAGTACTTGCTCACTTTTCCTGCCCTTGCTGTGGAGGTGGTAACCTCCTGGTGTTTTGTGGCTGGAGTTTGTAACTTTGTAAAAATATCCTAATGAGACTTTCTAGTCTGAGTGTCAAGGCACACAGATGGCAGAAGAGATGTTAGCTGGTTATATGTGTAATTCAAGAGTTGTAAGAGAGGTGGAGAGGGTGCATTTCAGCAATTTAATGTGAGAAGGGCAATATATCATGAAAAGCAAATTAATAGTTAAATGCAGTTGGCAAGGTATATATCTAAAATTTTGTTTCTGTAGTAAGAACACTTTAAAGAATTACCCTGCCAACATCGACGTTTTATGGGAGCATAAAGAAGCAGCATCTACTACTTATTTTGTTTGGCCTATTCAGCTATTAAAAGGCCTCTTTTAGGACTGATGGAGGAGACTGCTCCTTTGAGAATATCTGTGTGTTATTTACAGTGATTTGTGACAACTGCTAGACAGTTTCTTGTAGCAGCAGAGTAGGGTGCTTCTGTGGGCGTGGCAGGCAGGTGAGGAAAATGAGGGTGAAGGCTTACTTTGCCAAGCAGTGTTTTGCATTAGCAAATCATGATTATGTTGAACGTAACATTCTTGTCTCTGCTGTTCATATGTATTGAGCAAATACTGCTAAAGAAGTACTTTTGTCTTGCCCACTGCAATGAGGAGTCCTGAATTTGGTGATTTAAAAATTATGTGGTTTGCTTAGGAGGTAACATTTGCAAGTGTGTTTTTATCTGACTGGCAAAATAATGTCTGAATTAATTTGGACGGCAGTTATCTTACAGGTAGTGGAACAGAAAAATATGTCCATGTTGACAGTGTTTGGAGGGCAAGTGGTTTGCTTTGTGTGAAATGGTCTTCTGTTGACCTTTGCTAAGACTAGATCGCATGTAACTTGCTTCACAAGGGAGACCATAGTCTTGGTCAGATACCAGCGAGAAAGGATTTGCAGTTGTGTAAGCAGGCAGCAGCGATTCCTGTGTTTAAGGCATCGCTGCTAGCAGTTTGAAGGGGATTGGTTTGTATTTGTGGCTGAGGGTTGCGCTGATAAGTAATGCTTTCTGTCCTCAATAATTTGAAACTTGTCTTCCAGGGGTAAATAAAAAAAGGGGAGGGGGAAGGAGGTGTTATGGTCTCTTTTTTTGTTACTGTTTCATGGAACGTAGTATCTGCTTTGTTTGGAAAGTGTTTTAGTTTTCAGTTTTTAATAACTAAAATCATAGCTACAACTGGAGTGTAAGGAGCGAGGGCTCCATTAACAGCAATATCAAGTTGACTCTTTTGACCTTGGTAATTACTAATCTAAGCAATCGGGTATTTTCGAGCCTTGTCAGACTGGCTTGTTTAGATTTTATTTATTTTATTGGTTTTCACAAGTCTTGAATAGGAAGAGGACTTAAAGAGAAAATCTGAGGGGGAAAAAAAAAACATCAAAAACTAACAAAAAAACCCAATCCCATGTTTATTCTTAAGAGGTAGAGGTCTTCTAGAGGGGAGCTGGCTTGCAGAGGGGGAAAACAGTATTCTTATGCTAATCTACGCTCTGGATAAGGAGCAAAGCAGCCGTGCAAACAATGGAAGTGGAGCCAGAAAGTCTGCTCTGCAGTCTAGCACGCCTTGAAAAGCATGTCAGGCAGGGCGCCTAGGGCTGCGCAGGGGAGGGGCCGAGCGGAGGGGAGGGAGAGCTCTGCTCAGCTTACTTCATGGAGCTGGTAGCTAGCCGTAAGACGGGAAAATCTTACTACCTAGAGAACAAGAATTAAGGGTGGAAGTGAGGGGAAGAGGGAGATAAGTACTTGCAGCCTATTTGTTCTTCATGTTAAAAAAAGAGCAACCCCCCCAAACCCTATTGAATCTCTCAGCTTTGTTGCTGCTATTTTCTTTGTACTAAAATTGAAATTCAAGTGATGTGTGTTTTTTTTAAATAGTAGCCACTTTTTCTAAACAGTGTTCTGCGTGAGGGATGTAGATTTTAGCAACGTGCCCCTACTCAGAAATTAGTTTACACTATCCTCATGTGGGCAAAACGTTTCTATTGGAAAGTGTGCTGGAGCTGGAGCTGCAGGCTGGCCTAAGGATGGCACTGGGGGGCTTTGAGGTTTCTCTTCCTTGCTGCTTCTCTTGTCGGGGAAACCGATGTCAGTGACATCAGGGAAAAAGCATGGGTCTGTATAGCATGCTTTGTTATTGATTAAATTCAGTAACCAATAAGGACAGGCTGTTTTACTTAAGCACCATGAAATGAAAATTACTCTTTTTAACCACTAAACAAAACCCAGTTTCTGGAGACCTCTACATGAGCCCCAGAATTTGCATAATCACCTTCACTTTGGAGGCAAAAAGTAGTTGTGAATTTCTTTTTCTAGATTGGGCAAAGGTTATAGGTGTAACAGAAACATGGGATCTAAGTATAATAAAAACTTACCCTGACAGTTTGTTGTTCTGGGGGTGGTTTTTATATAGATTAATGAACAGTTGTCCTTAAATTATGAAAAAAAAAAAAAAAATACTGGAAGGTTTTGAAGGTGTTCATTAGTTGTCTTTATAGTGCTGGAAGGGATGTTGCACTTTAGAAATCCTTCTTGTGGAAGCATTTGTACTTTTGAAGGCTCTGGCCCTGATTTTGGAGTTCATTGTTCACATTTTAAGAAGTGAGCAAATGCATATTCAGGTTTGAGGCCAAGCTTTTCCTTTCCTCAGCCTAGGCATGTTGTTTGTATAAAATAATTGTAATTCAAAGCCAAAATATGTGGTAGGTCTTGTAAGTGGTATAGTATGACCATAAGATTTTCAATAGTGATGTGTGATATTTTTAACAATTAATAAAACTTCTGCTGCTTATGTTCAGTGGGCAAAAAGCATTCTTTGATTTTTTTGGGAACAAAATTTAAAAGGTTTAAGTCGCATTCCCAGTTTGGATTTGTTAGATGTAGAGATGGAATGTACTCCATGTGGAGACTTTTCTACTTGTTCATGTTGACTGGTATGACAGTAAGGAACTAGGAAAAATGATGAAAAGGTAATAAAGGCATCTAAGAACGATAGCTTCTGGGTGGAATAGCAGAAGTTGATGTCATTTATGGTAGAAGGAGCATGGGTGTCCATTTGCCAGTTGTCTTAAGGGCAGAAGCTCTCAGCCAGATAATCACTAATGTGATGGAGGTGAAAGGGGGAAATTTTTATTCAAGATGAATAAAAACTGTGTAGTGAAATCCTATTTCAGTATGCTCAAATGAAAGAATGTGTCCTGTATGTAATACAGTAGGATATGTCTGAATACCTGATGGCACTAGGAAAACAGCTTTGCTTAATTTCATTAGTGTTAATGTAATGGCAGAAACTTTATAGCAGTTACTTAATTGGAATTCCAGAGTAACAGTGAGATGGGCATTCAGGAGTCCAGAGTGGCATCCCCAATTACCTAATTGTGCTGGGCATGGTAAAAACCGGCTAGGCTTTAATTTCTTCATGGTTAGCAACTTTGTTTATGAAACAGACAAATATATAGTAGTTTAGTAGTTTGTCTCCTAAATTCTGACCTAAGGTACACACATTTGATATTTACAAGCAGTGTGAAGTTTGCCTTTCATAAGATTTCTGTTAGAGTATCTAAGGTGCATTTTGGTGGCTTTTTCAGCTGCTCAAAAATAGGAACTCCTTTTCTAAGATTGTGAACTCTCTTGCTGCAGAAAGGAGTTAGGAGCCCATGTTTTCTGAATGAACAAAGCTGCTCTTGTAGTACATGTGTTAGAAACACATGGTTATAAATGTCCCACAAATAGAACTCTGATTTCTTTTTTTTGTTTCAGTTTTTTGAGAAGTACACACAGTGTGCACACACGTGTGTGCTTCATTTAACATTTCAGATTTTGTAGCATTTGTCAAAGGGAGAAAGGCCGTTGAAATAATTCACACAATCTTTTGGCTTTAAACTTTATGCAGCCACTAGTAGTTTTAATTAACTGTAATAAAATTTGCAGTTTAATGGTATTATGTTTGTGAGTTTGCACAGATTAGTGCCTAAACAAATAGGACCTTATTTGAAGTAGATTTTGTTGATGGCCATGCAGCCAACAAGCTTGCAATAGCCAGCAGTCTTTTCCATCAACTGTATGATTTCTTCATAGATTTTGGTGATGGATTGACCTGTGTTTTTAACTTCACATATTTGACAGCACTTTAGCACAGCTAGTTTGGCTGTTTCAGCATGGCACTTTTCTACAGTTTGTGTAAGCATGGCTTGCCGTAAACTAATAGAAACACATTTTGAAAGTAGGCTTGTATAAGTATTTGAGAACATTACACAATACAGAATCTGAAACTTTTATTTAAACTTATTTTCTTATTATGGAACTGGTTAAATTTGACTATTTAACTTCAAACAAGCTCAGGTAACCTATAGCTCTTCTTGTGTTATAAATAGCAAAACAGAGTTTTGAGGGCTCTTCCAGATCAGAGTCTGCTCCCATCCTGTCACCTGCAGCTACATGAGATGGTAGGTTTTGTAAACTGAAGACTGAATAAGTTTTTGGACACTTTTTAGTTTAAAAATCTGTCCTAGAACCTGCTAACCAGTGGTTAGGAATTGTTTTTTCATTTCTGATCTAAATAAATTGTAATGTCTAATCCATAACTAGTGGTGTTGAACCAGTAATTTTCTTTAGCTTGAGCAGCTGTCTTTCCTTGTGTTTATTTCTATTTACATTTTCAAAGAGTAATCAATTCCCTGCCAACTTTCACTGTATTAGTCTTTTTCTTTTTGTCTCCTTTCACAGGGCTTCCCTATTCTCCAGATAGTATTATCAGTTGTTCTAGGCATATGTTGAATTTATCAGTCATCTTGTCTCTGTGTTATTCATGCTTTACCATTTCCACTTGGAAATTTCCCTAGGAAATCCTAGAGTTGTGTTTGTCTCTTTCTTCCAGCAACATCACATGGATGTGCCTGATGTTCTGTAATTGATTAGTGTACTTGAGTCCTTGGACATGGCTATGTCTTGTGCATGAACTCCTGTGTCTATGTGAAGCAGAAATTCCTCAGAGTTTCCAATATACATAACTTTCACAATTTCATGCTGTTCTGTTTCATTCCATATCTGTTACCTCAGTTCTTAATGTGATCCAAATCTTCCTGCATAAAAACAATAGTCAGCTGAGCTGGAAATTCGTGTTTGTCGGCAAGGTTTATCAGAGTTTTACTTTTTGTGCTTAGTTTATTAATGAAAAGGGTAAGTATTCTTGAATTGAACTGATTCAACAATGTTATTTGAACTACACTGGTAATCTGTGCTTGAAACTAGTTGTCATCTGCTCTGTAGTAAATTCTTTAGTGTTCTTACAATACCTCTTTTCTTCATCCAAATTAATAATCTTCTTTGTGGCAACATATCAGGATTTTTTTTAGCTCTAATAGAAAAGCTGTGGCGTACTGCCTTAGCGACAGTGCAATTTATCTCTGGTATTTTCTTCTGCCTCAGAGATATGTTCAAAACTACACGTGTGATTGAGGTAGTATGCTTACAGTTACCTGTGTCGCTTCTTGTCCCCGTTGCACATAACAGAAGCTTTTAATATATTTAAGTTTTGTTTCAGCAAATACATTTCCTTGGTGTTGTATATACTGGTGCTAATGTTTTAAAACATCTTTTCTGTTGAAATGGATTTCATGTTCTAATTCTTGTGAAGTCAGATATTGAATTTTCTTTTTTCTTGTGTTCTTCTTTTACAATACTGTCTGTTACATTCAGCGCCATCATTCTTTATTGAAATTTGGGACAGTGCAGCTCATTTGGTTTAGAGGTCATGCTGTCAAAAGTATTACAGAGCCACATCTAAAGAACGGTTACCACTGAATTCCCTGATTTTAGAGTTGTTTTGGATCATATGGCAAATCTTGCACACTTTAGCTTCATATATTTGAAGTCATACGGAGTGTACGGTTAAACTGCTGTGATAGTGCTGTGAATTCACCATCTGAATTCAAGTTTAGAAAACTGATTTCAAGTTTAGAAAAAACTAAAAACGGCTTTAATAACAAAAGCATTTTCTTCAGTAAACTATTTTTACGAAGGATGATAAATCACAGTGTAGACAAATTGAGTGTTCTGTTTAAGGAATAAAATACTTTTTAACAGATTGTAGTTGAACGCTTCTTTATGGCTACAATAAAAAAAAAGCGTGTCCCACATGACATCCTTGTCTCTAAATTGGAGAGACATCAATTTGATGGGTGGACCACTCGGTGGATAAAGAACTGGCTGGATGGCCGCACGCAAAGAGTTGTGGTCAATGGCTCGATGCCCAGCTGGAGATTGGTAACGAGTGGTGTCCCTCAGGGATCGGTGTTGGGACCGGTCTTGTTCAACATCTTTGTTGGTGACATGGACAGTGGGATTGAGTGCACCCTCAGCAAGTTTGCCGATGACACCAAGCTGTGTGGTTCAGTTGATACGCTGGAGGGAAGGAATGCCATCCAGAGGGACCTCGACACGCTTTTGAGGTGGGCTGATGCCAACCTGATGAAGTTTAACCATGCCAAGTGCAAGGTCCTGCACCTGGGTCAGAGCAATCACAGGCACAGCTACAGGCTGGGCAGAGAAGAGATTCAGAGCAGCCCTGCAGAGAAGGACTTGGGGGTGCTGGTCGATGAGAAAATGAACATGAGCCGGCTTCAGTGTGCGCTCACAGCCCAGAAAGCAGCCGTATCCTGGGCTGCATCAAAAGGAGCATGACCAGCAGAGGTCAAAGGAGGTGATCTTGCCCCTCTCCTCTGCTCTCATGAGACCTCACTTGGAGTATTGTGTGCAGTTCTGGTGTCCTCATCATAAAAAGGACATGGAACTGTTGGAACAAGTCCAGAGGAGGGCCATGAGGATGATCAGGGGACTGGAGCACCTCCCATATGAAGACAGGCTGAGAAAGTTGGGGCTGTTCAGCCTGGAGAAGAGAAGGCTGCGTGGAGACCTCATAGCAGCCTTCCAGTATCTGAAGGGGGCCGACAAGGATGCTGGGGATGGACTCTTCATCAGGGACTGTAGTGACAGGACAAGGGGTAATGGGTTAAAACTTAAACAGGGGAAGTTTAGATTGGATATAAGGAAGAAATTCTTTACTGAGAGGGTGGCGAGGCACTGGAATGGGTTGCCCAGGGAGGTTGTGAATGCTCCATCCCTGGCGGTGTTCAGGGCCAGGTTGGATGAGGCCTTGAGTGACATGGTTTAGTGTGAGGTGTCCCTGCCCATGGCAGGGGATTTGGAACTAGATGATCTTAAGGTCCTTTCCAACCCTAACTATTCTATGATTCTATGATTCTATGACTTGGAAATCAACTGATTGACTTGCAGGTTTGAATTAATTCAGCATCACTCTGTTGGCAGAGTAGCATTTCAGGTGTTAATTGATGCTTGAACACATCTGAAGCAGTCATTTAGTTGTGTCATTAATCTATTCATCTGATATAAGTATGCAAAGCTGAAGTAAAAATTCTTTGACGGTAGGGCAAAAGGACTGTAGAATATTAGCTAGACTTAACTCCTACCCTGAAACAGGATAACAAACATAGCGGTTGAAACTTGCTGAATATTAAAATCTATTTCTCTTTGTTGCTTTGTAAAAATTACTTCAGTTGCAAATGGCATTCATAGTGGTATAATTCTACAGGATACGTAAGACAATTTTATTGTACAAATTTTGAAACTTTCTGCATGTGCAAAGAAAAGCCAAATGTAGTTTGTGAAGTTTAGATTGGATATAAGGAAGAAATTCTTTACTGTAAGGGTGGTGAGGCACTGCAGTGGGTTGCCCAGGGAGGTTGTGAATGCTCCATCTCTGGTGATTTTCAAGGCTGGGTTAGACAGAGCTTGGGGTGACATGATTTGGTGTGAGGTGTCCCTGCCCATGGCAGGGGGGTTGGAACTGGATGATCTTAAGGTCCTTTCCAACCCTGACTATTCTATGATGCCACACTGTTAATACCGGGCAGGTTTTGGAGAAATTCCAGCTGTTGTTCACTTTAGATTATGTGCTTTAGCAGGGCTGCCAGTCTTCTTCTTCAAGGGGAATCCAGAAATGGCTTGAAAAAGTATCACTGTGGCCTCTTTGGTTTTGTCAAATGTAATTTTTTGTTGCTTTTCTTTTGTGTTTAGTGAAATACCTTCTCATATGAAGGTTGTAACTACATCGATTTGGGGTGTGGCATTTGTTAGAAGCACTAGAACAACTAGTCTGGGGTTTTTCAACTCTTTTTTAAAGCTGTTAAACTCCATAGCTATATCGGGATGTCAGGTGATTTCAAGAACAAAATATTTCCAGGCTTTTTCCATTTCTGCGAAAGAGCAACACAGGCTATTTGAGAGCTAATTGTTTTAGGGTTTTTTTTTCCTCATGTAAGTTTCTGAGCTTAAAAAGAAGCACAGTTCAAAGGATGGGTAAAAAAAAGTCTGAAATATCTTCTGATAGCTGTGGCAGAAAAATTGATGAATTTTACTGCGGTGTCTGAAAAAACTGCCTCACCCCATCCACTTCATGTTTTTGACCCAAATGTCTTGCTTGTGTAGTGTAGAGTAGGTCATGTGTCCACACCACAGTTCACGTAGTTCATACTGGGGCATTTTATTGTAAATTGCTAGTTTTCCATCAGTGGCTTAAGCTCACCTGCCCAGTAGTGAGATGTTACCATTAGAGCCGTGGGTGCAGGAAGGCTGATCAGTGCTTGTCTGCACCAAGCCTTCCAGAGTTACCTAGCTAAGGGCAAACTTGACATTGACAGTAGCAGCAACGGAAAGGTAACACAAGTAATAGTATTAAGGCTTCCTATCTGCATTTCAGGGAAAGAGAAGGTAATTGCAGCCCTACTGGGTTTCACTTTTCATTTTTGAGGTATTTTAAATGCTGATAAGCATTCTCAAATTATGATGATTTTAAAATGAGGATTATAGCAGAACCTGTTCCCAGTGTCGTTTTATTACACGTTTTTATATACAGTCGGATGCATATTTACATTTTAATACATAGGTACATGAAAAGTGAAATACTAATGAAAATTTAGGTTCAAAGTGGAGATTGTTATAATCTTGAATAGGCTTGGACAAAATTTTTCATAACTACCTTAGATGGTCGTACTAAAGAAAAATCACCATGAAATTGGAAGTAAGTTGTATGAAAATGATTTTTTTTTTTTTCCCATTTCTTACTGATATTTTTTTAATAACGTATGATGCAGTACAGTGGTAAATAAACATCACACAGTAAGTTCCTGTGCCACCTTATTAAATCGAGGAGCAAGATAACCTGTTTTCTGAAAGTAAAACACTCTTGAAATGTGGAAGAGTGAAAATTTGAAATACTGAAACTTGCATGAGGACAGACAAATTATTTTTAAAACATACTTTAAACAGACTATTAGTGTTTTTTGGTTGTTTTTATTTTTCCCCTGGATGGACTGCAAAAATAATACTGTAAATAAAGTATTGGTTTACTACGTACAAGCTGTTGTCAGTTTTTGTCTGCCATGTGTTTTATTGAGACTGAAGTTCACTGCAGTTGAAACACAGAACAAAGCAATAATACTTAGAGACTTGTGTTGTTGGCCTGATGTTTTTGTAGCTAGAAGGACCCTCCCTGTCGTGTCAGAATTGGTCCTGTTGCTTGTGATTAGGAAACACTAAGAAGAGTGAATAGTTTGGTTACCACACGGCTTTTACCTCTGCCTCTCCAGGAAGCTTATTTCGAAGTTCGTAGTGGTTAGCACATCTGCAGAGCCGGTCGTTCCGAGTCCATCCCAGCAGTAATCATGGCAGAGCCAGAGCGGCTGTGGCATTCAGGGAGCATCACCCGCGTTCGTGAGGCACCCAGCCCGCAGCTCACCCCGGCTTCCTCTGGCGCAGAGGTGCTTTGTCGCTTCATTAGGGAGAAGTCAGAGATGTGTGAAAAGTAGGGCAGGGGTCGGGGCGGCCTGCCCTGGCCCTGCTAAAATTGAAAGTGACGGACACCTCCCGGCCCAGCCGCTAATTTGCCTCCATGTTAAATGCCTCTGAAGACTAATTAAAATGAAAAGTTCTTGGGTCTCACTGACAGACAGATTGAGTTATTGATGCTGGAAGCGGCCACCAACAGTAATTGCAGCCCATCCCTGGGCGAACGCCAGTTTTGGCATTCATGAGCAGCGCCAGGCTGACAGGGGTCGGAGGGTCAAGCCCACCGAAACAAGAGGCCGAGGAAAGGCAAAATAAGTCCTCTGTTCGTCTTTGTGTAACGTAGGTTTTGTTGCAATTAACTATTTAGGTGTTCGAGCGCCTTTTTAGTCCTCTGAGGCCCAATTACGCTTCCCTTGCAAATTGCTGTAGAAAGTTCGTTAAGCAGAATGTGACCACAACTACGAAAGTCTGAAAAAGTAACTTCTTACTCAGTGTGGCTGTCTTAGCTCTGTGTTATCCACTGGATGTGTAGAACTGTATTTGATTTTGGGAGGAAATGGCATGTGCATATAGTAGCATAATTTTTCAGGAGGGCTTAATTGGTACAAAACTTGGGAATCTAGAAGGATATCAGGATTCTGATTTGGAATTAACAGAGATAAATAATAAATGTTCACTGTTGTTGTGAACTAAGCTTATTATATTTTATCTAGAAAACACTATATATATATACATATATACATATATATATATAACATAGTAGTCCACAGGAAGATGGACTGGAATATATTGATGCTAAGTGAGAAATCAATTTTGTCATTCAACTGTTAAATGAAATTGTGCTTTTGGTTTTTGTTGTTTTGTTTTTAAGATGTAGTACTATTCTAGAAAACAAAAGTAACATTGTGAGTACATTAGGCAACTAAAGTAACTACTTCAATACAAATTGATCTTTTTGGCTTGACAGGCTGGGGGGGGTTTATTGCGATAAAGCTTCTCTGCAAGCATTTTTCAACTGGTGGCTCAAGATAGTATTGCTTTAGTCACTGCAATATTATGGGAAGTCACCACTGAGTTTAATTTTTAAGAAAAATATAAGTTTTAGTTGCTGTAAATAGAACAGTTTTCAAACAGATTTACATGTTAATCTGTCAAATACTTCCTATCATAGCTGTATATGAGTCTAAAATATATGGCTGGCCTAGTCAGTTAATATACCTAATATTTTTGATAGGAATGTAAAAACATTCACGTCGGTTGTTACTAAAAACCTGTACTTCAGACTAACCCTGCAATTTAGTTGGATGATAAACATGGCTGACGTTTTCAATTACTAATCTTAATAAAGATATGCTTTTAAAATTATTTTTTGCATCCACATGGTTATGATCAGTGTGATGAAAACTCTTGAGGTTGGTTGGTTTTGTTGTTTTAGAAATGCAGGGAGTTTCTTGACTTTTTGTTTTACCTTTCAGGAAACGAAGTTGGAAAAGTTACAAAAGCATCTTTCCAGTCAAGCACCAAATCTTGTATTAGGCTTCACCGAACAGACTAAGCTTAACATTTGTCAAGCAGAAGGACCAGTTGCCTTGCACAGGAAGGATTAAAAGTGAACAATGACTCAATTGAGAGTTTATGAGCAATTGCTTGGAGCCTATCTGCTGATCATTCTCTGTGTTCAAGGTAAATATGTATTATTGGAAATAAGTTTATTTTTTTGTTCTGTAGTGCAGTTGTGTGTTTAGTGATTTTTTTGGGGTTTGGGTGAATGGTTGGGGGTTTTGGTTGGTTTAGAGGTTTTTTTTAAATTGCAGTGTACAGTTCCCCATGACTTCTGATGTTCCCAGCAGTCAAGAGATTGTGTGGTCTAACTAATCTAAGTAAACTTATTATGCTTACTCAATGGGCCAAGGTGAGTGCATGGGATGTTCACAGTTGCCTGGGTTTCAGTTAGAGGAGGTACTTGTTTGTATGCCTGTTGTCTTTCCAGCCACCACTTATCAAAAACTTCTGGAAGTCCAGTTATCATTAGGACTTTTAACTCCTCTGTCAAATTGGGTTGAATTAAAAAGTATTGGGAATCAACCAGTGTGACTGACTCATGGTATACCAGGAATTAAAGCTTAAATGTAAAGATCATAACTTGGGGGGGAATACATTTTTATTATTATTTCTTTACTACTTATTAGCAACTGTACATTGCAGAACTGATTCTGTAATTGCATGTAGTTCAGGGAGGTGTCAGTACAGCAAAATGGTATCTAAGCTGTTAATGGTATTGCATTCTCACGTTTGGGACATGAACAGTAGTGCTCTACCTGTTCATCAAGCATCCATAGTTGGTCCCTGTGTAAGACTTCTTGTTCTCCCAGCTGTGCATCTTGAACACGTTTGAGTACATAGAACTTTCCATATTACAGGGGAAATAAACAAGACTAATTTGGTACTGCCATTTTAATACTTGAATATAAAAGGTTTTATATTCTCTTTCCATACTTATATCAATTTTTGCTTAATGCTTGATTTTATTTTGGGCTATTCTTTGAGCTTTTACTTTCAAGAATAACAACTCAGTACACCCATTAAATTGGCAGAGGAAGAAGCCTGGTAAGTACCAAGTAGCAATCTCTCTGTTCTTTTTCTGGTGTGTACCTGCAATTAAAGGATTAAAGGATTTGGCAGAGCTGTCTTTATAGGGATATGCCTGATATGTACCTTGACAAATGATTTTAAGAGCAGACTTGCATCACTTATGGAATGGACCTGTCCCTTCCAAGCCACTTGATCCTGCCTCTTTCCATGTGCTGGTACTTATCCCCTTATAACCATGTGCCAAGGTGCATTTGGGAGCTGCTGCAGCTTCTAACTGGGTATGGGGAAGCACTTAGCAAGACTGTACCTTTAAATATAACCCAAACCTTTATTAAGCAGTAGATATAAATGTCACTGAAGATACTTACCTGGAATTGACCAAGGATGAGCTGTTAACTACACTAAGACTCAAATTAAATGAATAGTGCCTCAGCCCAAGGAAGATCATCTTTAAGGTCTTCCAATTACCATCCCACACACCCATTCACAGCTAAGCTGTTAGGTAACAGAAGTCCTCTCTCTAGATCTGTGCAGAATTCCACTTTGTTAAAGATATTTAAGACTGTTACTCTTCCTCATATTTCCTGTGGGGTTCAGTCCAGGAGGCTACCACCAGCACACTGAAGGCTTCTGTATCATTGAGTACAGCCTACAGAATTTTAAACACTTTTATCCCAAAATTGGACAAGTATTTCTGTATAATTGCCAAGTTATTTGACCACTTTCATCTTTTTAGCCTGTGAGGGCTCAGAATAGTGTCTGCTAACTTATACCTACGCGCTTTAAGTGCTGACATTAAGCTTCATTCTGTGTGTTTGTATGTATGCATGCACATATGTATTTCAGGAGTGGGGAAAAGCTTGTGTCTTAGTTTAAGCTCTGCTATTGCAGCAATGATTTCAAGGTTGAAAGCAACAAAACAAACTTAAATCCAGGATTTTCTATCTTTGTTACATTCTTTAAGTTGGGAGAGGGAAATTCTCAAGGCCAGTCTCTTTTCCTGTTGTGGACGTAAAATTCTTAATTGTCAAGAAATAGCTCAGTCTATTTAGATAGGAATAGCCTGGTTTGGGTGTGGCCGGAGGTTATAGTACAGGTTTACAAATATTTACAGGTAGCTGTAAGGTGATTAGATTGGTAATGGGCAAAATCACATTAAAGGAAATTTTGGTGAGAAATGAGGAAAGAAGTTTTTCACTGTGAATGTGGTTAAGCATTAGAACTGGCTGCCTGAAGAGGTTGTGCAATATCCATCCTTAGAGTAAAAACTTTACCAGATTTACTGTGAACAACCTGGTCTAGCTTAGAAGTTGGTCCTGTTTTGACCAGATGTTGGTACCAGGTGGCTTCTAGTGGTCTCCTGCACTCTGAAATACTCTTAGATATAGCATTTTGCAGTGAAGCTTGTTCAGCTAGTATTCCAGCAGTTTTGCTGCTTCTTACAGAAGCTGCCAGCTTCTTCCCTTGAAGCGATTGGAGGTGATAGGCTTTGTTCTTTGTACTTAAGTCACGGTTACCTGTTGGTGTTAGTCAATATTCAGCGTTTTACTCAAAGGCAATATCAACTGAAGGAACAACTTTTTTTCTCTCTAGATACAAACAGAAACAATAATAAAATTATTCAGGTCTTATTAGTGACTTAAATTACATTCACTCCTTCCATGATCACATTTATTAAAAATGCTTCAATAAATAATATAGCTAAATGAAGTTTAAAGACTGTGTAAATATTTTTTGCCTGCTTCTAAAGAAGAAATTGCCTTGTCTTAGGAATATTTCTGACTTTCAGATCAATACTGAGTGAGTTCTGAAAGCCATGGCAAAGTTGAGCTTGCTGAAACTGTGCCGGTTCTTTGATGCAAGTTGCCTAAGGGCTTGTCTTCAGACATATGAAATATGCTTGGTTTCTAGGGGTGGTGAATAGAAAAACAGTCAAGCTCCTCTCTTGTCCATAGATTCATGGAGGAGTTGTGCTGGGGGGAGGGGAGGAAGTAGTAAAGTTGATAATCATCAAATATTTAAACTTCAGTAGGAAAGAGGAAATCTAAGGTGAAAACTCTAAGCAATGTAATTGAAAGTGGAAAAAGTAGTTTCAACAAGGAAAAATATTTGCAGGATGCTACAAAAATGCATCATAAAGCAACCAATAGAGGTGGAGAAGACATGGTATGAGCAATTGAGGAGAATTTGTGGTTTACGGAAGGAGGGAAAAGCAAAGAGAGTAGAAATTCCCAGCATGTTTACTTTCAGTGACTGGTGCTGAAGCTTCATGGTTTGCTCACTTGTTTTGGAGGCTTCTTCAAAATGGCAGGAATTTCAGGGCTTATCAAGACCTGACAGAATGAAGTAGCAAGTGTATCTGTGTATGTGCATGTATATATACACACACCATCCCTTAACAGGTAACTTAAAAAAACAAGTGGCTTCATGCATTGATTAATGTGCAAATACTCTTGCAACAACAGCAGGAAACAGAGGCAATTCCATGATGTTTGCGAACAGCTTTTGTTTCTCAGCTCGGTACTATGGAGCAGGGGGACATAATCATTACTCATTTGATCGGACTTTTTCACTTCTGTTGAGAAATGATCAAAAATAAGCCTGGATAACAAATGGCTAGTTTTAATAGCAACTTTTTCAAGAAAAACACTTTTTATTTCCTTTCTTGCTGTGGAAGGTCTTTGCAGTGTCTTCAGACCTGTGACTTACACTGCGTCTTCATCTACCTATGCTTGCTCATCTAAGGCAAGAGGTTATGAGCTTCAGTTACAGTTGAGGGCTGTGGTAAATGCTTTTGTCTTCCCACTAGAGCAGGTTTTTAGTTCAGAGAATTGGTTTTACATCCAAGTAGAGATCATTGTTTTTATAATGTATTGATCAGCATGACTAATAAATATATGTAACAGAATAGTTAGAGAACTTAATGTATACTTAAATGTATTCTCATAAATTTTATTCTTTGTTACTGTCAGTTCACTATATGATGTAATGTTAGAAATGTGGTTCATCACCCCTTTCTGTGTTCTTTGAAGACACCACAGAAAACCGGTATTTTAATCCTTGTGAATTAGTTGACTAAAAATGTATTAATAGCATTCAATATGTGTGAGGAAAAGTTTGTTAAAAGTTAAATTTTAAAAAAATTAGTGTTAACATTAAAAATGGAAATCCTTTAAAAAGTTGGCATTGTCCACTAGTGAACTGAAAAAACCTATTGAGATTTGATTTCACTGTCATACTTGCTTTTATTCAAAGATTTTTATATAGATTTTTTTTTTTAATGCACTTTCAGAATTTCAGGTGAAATAGTTACTGAATTTAAACATCTCAACTAGTCTGAAATAAAGAAATGTTCTCAAATCTGCAGGAGGAACTTAAGAGTTGTCAGAAGCTGGTGCATTCCCTGATGACAATATAGTTCTATTTACTATTGATTTCACCAGTTAATGGCCGCATCTGTCTTTAAAACATGGGCAGCAAACATGTATCGTAAATATTTGTCTGATTCAAATTAATTTAATGGATTCCTTGAAAGTTATATAATTTTTATAATTTCACATTTAATTTTAAGTAACTTTATTCTTTAAAAGTCCATTTAAGTTAGAACACAGTGTATTTTTTTTTTAAAGTAAAATACTCATAAAATATTCTTGTGTCTGGCTTTTGTAGTGAACACATAGGAACAGAGAGTAGTCTTCAGAAATGACTTTTTAGTGAAGGGAAGTGGAAGTAGAGGCTGGGTATTGCTTTCTGGGAAGATAGGGGAGCAGGGGCTGCCTGCCTTTGTTGAGCACTGCTGTAGCTCATGGGAAAGCTGGAGGGCGGTAGAGAGAGATTTTAACCAAGTCGTCTGGGAGTGTGCTGTGAGTTTTAGGAACCAGTGCTGCCAGAGGGAGCTAATCTAACATGCCTGGTCTTTGGAGATCATAGGCATGATATATATAAAAAAGCACTATAGAGAGAATTATGGCTAAAATGTCAGGCATAACGCTCATAGAAGTATTTAAGATATTTTCTTTGTACTCATAAAAATGTTTTTTCATTTTGTTGTTGTTGGGCTTTTTTTTAATTATTATGTGTTCTAAGAAAAATTACTAGTATTCTACTCTAGCTGTCAGTTGTACTGAGGTTTCATTCTCATGGCAGTACATGTTAAATCATTATGAAAGTCTGAGATAGGTAGAAAGATGAAATGTCCTTGTTGAAGTGGGTGATTTTGCAGTATCTCCATCCTAAAGCAAGAAAAAATATTTTAAAACTGCCACATAAAAAATTCAAGGTATGTCTTGTTTATAAGGAAGGTGTATCTAACATAAAGAGCTTTGGTACAACTTTTATCTATGTTTTTCTCTTTATGAGAAGACCCTGATGTGGGTAAGCCCTGAGTGTCAGCTAGCACTAGCAAACAGCTTTAGCGGCAGCAAGAAGGCAGGTGGAGGTAGTCTTTTGACAAAGATTCTTTTTATTTAAATACTGAATTTATTGGAGTTTACAAGCTTGGATCACAGTAGCTACAAAAAAATTCTGATAGTTCTGTAGTTCTGATAGGATAAATCTCTTTTAAGGGTAACGTAATCTGGAGTAAAAATGTATTTATGTGGAATATCTATATTTCAATTCAGGAAGCAACTGAATAACTTGAATTTTGTGGGCTAGTAAATTAGCATTTGCAGCTTTATTTGTGGAGATAGGGGAGATACAGTTAAATAAGAAATTATAAGCATAATTTGGCTTCCCTGTTTGTCTTTCACTTACTACTCTCTCTGCATTTCTTAATAGAGCTGAGTTTTTCATGGGTTACACAAATCTTTTCTTAGATCAGAAGACGTAATGAAATGATGTATGTATCCTGGCATTGAGCTGCAACTGCTTGGTAGCTCAGGTTTTAGTGGTTAATAATACTATACTGTCACAGAAAGTACCTTTTTAAAGATTATCTGTGTTAATATTAGTATTTGAAGCCATGCTTTCAAGTAGACTTACATTTCTGTCCTAGTGGTATTTTTAATATGCTGTGCTTCTTTAAAAGACATTTTATGATCTAATTTATTTTCTAGGATTGCAGGAAGTAGTTCTTTGAATATATCTTCATCTAAGGGCTGGATATGACACATTGGCAGGCATTGTTCTACTTTGTTAAATTAAAGTTAAACAGCCATTTAAATGTCTTCTTATCTGTAGTAGTTGTTCATGTAAAACTAATGCAGTTTGTATGAGGTAGTACTGTAGTGGGACAGAGCAAATGACAAACTGGGAACGTGAACTCCCATCAGCTTGTTTCTCTTTATCGTCATGCTATGGTTATGTGAAAAGAGGACCATGTTTCAGCTCACCAATTCTCTGATACTTCATTGAAAGTTCTATGTTTTTCTGTATAGTTTCTCTGTAATGTGGTAAAATAGACATCATAGAGCAGTTTGTGTGATTAAATATATATGATAGTATCATTCTCAAGGCTGGACAAACAAGCTGAAACTGGTCCAGGATCTTGAACAAGTCCTTCAGTGTGTCATAGTTGATCTGCTGCTAATGTATATTATTTTGCCTCAGCAGTTTACAGGTGGAGGGTAGGAAGTAATAGAGGAGGCAGCTTTGCTGTGCCTGAAATCTCTGGGTGCTCTACTTCTGTGAAAGCCTTTTTTCTTTTGAAGCTGTGTGTATTAGTGCATAGCACTTATACCTTCAGAGGTTATGTAAGATTTTTGTTGCACTGCAGAGCTGACAACTGCATGTGTCATGGTAAAGAAGCCATTAATTACATCATCAAGTAGTGTAGTATCAGAAGATTTCAGGTGCGTGGAAACCAAGTAATTTTATGCATTTAACTCCCTTTCCCATACCTAGCATCTTCAAGATAGACACCAATAGTTCTTGCAATGCTGGGCTTGAATCGTAGTACTTCAGTACAGGGTTTAGTTAGGGACAATAAAACCTTTCTTCTGAGTTGATCCCAAGCAGTCTAAATGTTTTCCTTTTTTCTTCCTTTTCTGCATACTCAGTTAAACTCCTGTTTAATGAAGAGTTCTCTTTACAGTCTTAGAAAGTAAAAATGCAAGAGTGAAGTTATCCTTCCCTGCCTTTATGTAATTCAGATATTATCTGTAGGATGAAAACAAGCTACAGTGGAGTATTGTTTCACATTACAAAGATAATGAAGTTGTAGTCTGGTTTTACTTTGAATAAAAATCTTTGGCTGTATAAACTCAACAAAAGATGAAGATGCTGGTTCTTTGAAAATATAGTTATCTAATTCAGGTTCTGTTTGGTATGTGTTCTTCATGAATCTTTTTATACAGTCCATAATAAATTAAGAGGAAAAATGTATTTCATCTCAGTTTTAGTATTTGGTATACTGTAGTCATGCTTCATTGTTACTTTACAAAGAACAATACTGCTTTAAAAGACTCCAGACCTGCATAAAAACTTCGTATCTCCTGCCTTTCTGAGCTAGAAGAAGCTGTCCATGCTTTAAGGGTTCCTTGATTTCTCTTCTGACAAATTGAAAAAAGTGCTGCATTCTGTGTTCAGGGTAGAAAGATAGATGAGTGACTGAAAGACATAGATCATAAAGTATTCAGACTTTTAAGATGTAGAATGTCCCTGAAGATAAAGGGGCTTTTGCCATATTAATTAGGAAAGATACCTTAATAGTTCAATGAAATTAGAAGGGAAGGCAATATTTGTACATATGCAGTGGCTTTTCCTTTAAATATTAAGTAGAATTACCTGTTCTCTAAGCAAGTAAATGTGAATATAGAATGTGTAATGGCTGTGGCACCATATTAAAATTTTTGCTGGAAAGAAATCTGTAGAAAGAGAGAGAGGTCAGTTGGAGGAGCTTCTATTTCATACATGCAAAATTCCATTTGGCTAAATTGAAAATATGTATTGCGCAGGTAGACTGTGTTATCTTAACGCTGGACTTTCTTGTTAATGGTCTGTACATATCAGGAATGCTTAACTCTGGCATTACTGAAGTACGGTTTGAAAACTACGTTTCAAATAAACCATGGATAAGTGATTTGAGGGTCTAGGTAAATGGTGCTGTACTTTCTTAGGACATACTCTTAGTTGTATCTAAAAAAGGCGCAGTTGCATTACTTCTATTATTATTATTATTATTATTCCTGAATAAGGACAGTGCACTGAGTGTGCTCTGTTAATCAGATGAGAAATTGCAAGTAAGCTATTTCCAGAATAAGATCAAATTTCACAAATATGTAATTGCACATTTAGCTTAATGATATAGTGGATGCTACAGGAGAGTGATAGAGGGTGGTATGTACAAAGGGTTTTAATCAAGTTTTTCTGCACATCTTTCAAGAAAGTTACAACGTGACAGTAATGCTGTCATTACTCCACAGCTAGCGTTCAGTGTGGTTGTCAGGAAGCCACAAGAAACTCTTAAGAGATTCTCAGTTTCCTGGTTTTGGTTTTGTTTTTTTTGTTTGTTTGTTTGTTTTTTTGTTTGTTTGTTTGTTTTGGTTTGGTTTGGTTTTTTAAATTCTTATATAAATTGAGATTTTTATTGTGATAAATCTTTTGAGCGGTAGTGAGGTACCTCCACTTTTCAAATTGTAACTGAATTTGTAAAAGCTTCTGTCAGTCCTAACTGGTTGCTCTGTTCTTGCACACAGACTTGCTGTAAATTGTGTCAGAGCAGGCAATAGTCTGTTCACAACTCCTCCAGCTTTATTCGGTTCACGCCTTGGGGACTTATAGCAGCGAATACTGTTAGGTGATGGACAGAAAGAGATTTTCCGTTGGTAAGATCGTGAGCAATGAAGCTGGAGGAGAGGGATAAAGGTGTTCTCATCTCATGTTGTGGTCACAGAGCATGTTCCAAGTGAGTCAGTCCTAATTTTTCTTTCCTGTATGTTCTTCACTAAGAAGGAAACAGATGGAGTTTTTCTTCTGAATGCCCACGTTCACAAAAGCACGTTAATAGTACGAACTAAAAAAATGATGCTTAACTCTCCTTCTGTTAAGAAATTGAGGGCTACTTGGAATGTAATTTAGCCCTATTTTTATTCTGTGAAAGCTCGTTTGTGTGGATGTTCATGTCATTAACTGAAATTAATTCGTGAACAAGAATTACTTTAGCTCTATTTTGAAGTACTAATACATACAGAAATTAAAAAAAAAACCCCAAGAAATTTTGGAGTTATTCCTGCTCTTCTATGAGACTGTGAATCCATAAAATGTGACTTTAGTTCAGAAAATTAGAAAATTGTGTATTAAGTATGCTCAGTTGTGTAAAATTGTACTGTTGCGGTTATCAAGCAGTCAGCATTTGGATTTTCTAAACACATGAATGAGAGAGACTTTCTTTGTAAAATTCTTACCAGTTACATCACTACTTTTCTGTCCCACCTCAAAAATGGAAAATATCCTCTTTCTGTTTATATTGATTATGATTAGAAGATCTGTGGTTAAGATATAAAGTATTTGAGGTAGGTATTTCTATAACACAGTGATTGACTCAAATTTCTGCCACAATATTGGGAAAGGAGGTTCTTATGTCTTGTATAGTTTATTTGTTAATATAATTATTCTATTATTGTACGTGTGAAGCTCTTGAATAGTTGCCAGAGAGATGCAAAAATATTTTTTTTCTTTTGGTTTGATTTTTAATGCCCAGGTCAAAATCTTGACAGCATGCTTCATGGCACAGGAATGAAGACAAATCCTGACCAAAAGAAACAAGCGAATGGAGTAACGCTTGCTCCAGAGGACACCTTACCTTTTCTTAAGTGCTACTGCTCAGGACATTGTCCAGATGATGCTATTAATAACACATGCATGTAAGTATTGCGTACAGGATAGAAGATGCTCATTTTTGCTCATGAGAGAGGAAACTATTAGAGTGCTGACTGAGGTTCTATCAGGTGATTTGACCATAGCTGATTAGAAACTCAGTATTTCTGTGGAGAGCTGAGAACTAAAACCCACAGTCATCCATATCTAAACAGTACTGTTTTCATCATACCTTAGAGCCATTTGCAACTGGTCATTTAGCCCAGCAAGTGCTATTAAGGATTGAAGTTTTAAGTAACCTGTAGCCTTTTATAAATGAATATTAAATGACCTAAATCTAAACCATCTGATCTGACCACCTGCTGGCTTAGTCTAATATTTCTTCATGTAGTAGTCAAGAGGTAATGTTAGCAACATAACCATTTACTGAGAATTCTTGTTACATGTTCATTAGTTGTAAAGTATGAAGGAAAGGCAGAGGGAGGGAGGAGGATGAACGGGGAGAAAATCCTCTGAACACATAAGGACAGGAGGGTAGTTTTAAATTTGGTAGGCATTGGAATTCTAACAGACTCATGCACTGATTGTGCGCTTGCTTAAGATGCTTTACTCATGTTGTAAAATGTCCTTGGTTTTCCTTTTTTCTCTTCATTTGCAGTTCAATGTTTAAGACTTTCCTGTTTTTTCCTGAAGAATTAATATAAAGATACATAATAGGAAACACATTACTTGCTCCTTTTGAGTCTTCACTTTAACATGTAATATTAAGCCTCTCAAAAGCTGTCACTTGGCAGATAAAGAAGTTTTTGTGGAACTCAGGGAGGTGGAATAAACACTGCTATCTTTTAGAATGTAAACACGGTTTTTATAAATAGTTTTGCATCTAAAAAATGTTCCGTTATTATCTAGTATTTTAATTCCTTTGGTATGTACTTTTTTTGCTTTTTATCGCCCCCTTGTGTATGCAGTCAGTATAGGCTTCATTATTTTTTTTTTCCTTCAAACCAGTGGCTATATAGATAGTTATTCTGATAACAAAGCTGTTGGAGAGTTAGTAACATGTAGGCAGTGTTTATGTGGAGGGTATTTTATGGCATTATGCTTACTAAACCTGCATTTCTTTAAATAAATTATTGACAAGCAGCAATATTTCTGGATTTGTTTTCCTTTAGTATCTGATGAGGGAATGAATGGGGTTTGATTTACTTAATAAAATCTTAATTTTTACTGATATTTAAATCATGGACCTACTATTGCAAATTGGTTTGGGATTCCATATAAATCTTGTTGACATTTTGGTGTAATGTAGAAATCAAAACATTTCTATAAAGAGATAATAGAGAATTGAAATGCCCTTTTTTTTTTACATGTGATTAATTAAAGATTTGTTGCTGACAACTTCATAGAGTGGGTTTGGAGGTTTGTTGATTTGTTTTGCTCTAAGTGTGAATATTTGAGAAAGCTCATGTGGGGAGAGTGTAGCTGAGCTTTTGACCTTGAAGTAGCCACCTTTCACATACTGGGTTTTCTCTTCGAGAGCTTATGATTACAGTTTCAAGAAGAGGCACAAGTGAATTTTTTGTTATTATTTTTTAACCTATAATATTGTAGTCAGTATGCCTTTTTAGTTAGATCTCTTGCTTTTCTACCCCCTCAGTTGTTTCTAAACAACTGCATGTATATGGTTGGAGACAAGCAATCCTGAAGCGGGGGTGGGGGAGTGAGGAAGTAAAAGACAGAATGTTTGGGAGAAAACAGTTTCTGTTTGTAAATAGTGTGGGGGTCTTTTGTTCTCAAGCTGTATAGTAACCACTGCGTTAAAATTAGAATTTTTCTGGATATTGCCATTCTAGTTTTCTTAATGGGTTCATGGTTAGCTAATGCTGTATATTTAATGGCAAACATGCTGGTAAAGCACAAATTATATGTTTATTCCAGAACTAATGGGCACTGCTTTGCTATCATTGAGGAAGATGAACATGGAGAACCCACACTTGCTTCTGGCTGCATGAAGTATGAAGGTTCGGACTTCCAGTGCAAGGTAAAAAAATTGAGATACCATTAAAATTTAAGATCCCCAAAGGAAATTATGTAGGGAAACTGCATAAGCAGTTTAAATATCTGTAGTTTTACAACTGCAATCATAAATTTTGCTTGTTACCATTTGTCGCTGAGGAGAATGGTACTGAGCAGTTGTGGGTGAGTAGCGGCAGAAAAGACACTTAATGGTGTTTGAGCAAAGGCTGAAATAGAATCCTAGCTTGCTGAAGTTCTCTGAAAGTATCTGTAAGCACTGACAAAAGGAACAGAGAACATCAGCCTTTTACTTGTCTGCTGTTTCCTCAGTTGAAGAGACAATTTTATGCTCGACCTAATCGATATGAATATTTTATGTTTTCATGCAGAATTTCTCAATTGTTTTAATTTTGAATTACTTGTTTTCTTCATTTTGTCTGACAGAAGTGCATAATTGTAAAGAGTTGTCTTCACAGATTACTAAAGAGCTTCCTTAAAAATTTCATGAACATGTACACAATTTATCAAATGTGTATGTTTTCCTGTCTGACATACAGCTTTTTTTTTTCCTTTGTAGAAGAGTTAATCTATTGTTACCTGCATGAATGTAACTTGCCCTTGGTTTAAAGGGGTATGATAAGCAGACTGCTGCCTTTAAAACTTCTTCATTATGAAAGTTGGAACTGAAAATGCAGTTAATAAAGCAAGGATTTATTTATAAGATGGACATACAGCTCTAGCTGGGCAAATAAATATTGCTTTGGAAGACTGGATTTTGCTTTTTCTTTTGTCACATTGCGTACATGAAACAAATCTTTCAGGGGTAATTTCCAGCTAGGTTGCTTCTTTCCCTTTGCCTCCCTCCCGCCTATCCCAATATCTCTAGGACTTGAGTTTCTATATAATGTAGCTGTGGGTAGCGCTGCTTTTTGGAAGTACTTTTGACTTAATTTACAGCTGTGAATGTTTAGGGTTATTGCAAATCAGACCTGAGGTGTCATGATGACCTTCTGAAATGGTTCTTGTACTTATATTAGTGTCTTACTTTCAGATTAATTTTCATGTCCCTCCATCTTTTATGTGGTGTTCTCGAGATATTCTTGATGCAAACAGTGCTGCTATGATGAGTGCGGGAGAAAAACTTGTAAAGGGATTGATTCATCTCTTCTTTTTTTCTTTTTTTATCTTAAGAGCAGCATTTATTTAACATATGATTAACTGCTTTTGATGAAGCTTAAAAATTTTGCAATGTATGAAGCAGCAACTTAAGTAGGATCCGTTTATTTCTATGCACCAAGTAGAAGAAGTTCCAAAATGTGAACATAGAACATGTGAACCCAAATAGATGAGGTGATGACTGTCTGCCACTGTGAAGTTGCCTCATACATCAAGTGGTGAGGTTAAACTGTTTTTCAAAAATAAAAGAGCTGAAACTTTTGTCTTTGTATCCATAGCATCGGCTGTCCACATCGTAGCTGATCACTTCAAAATCTGAATCTTTATTCAATTCTCCTTCAACAGGACTCACCTAAAGCACAGTTACGTCGAACAATCGAGTGCTGTCGGACTGATTTCTGCAATCAGGATTTACAACCAACATTACCACCACTTGACAGTACAGGTAACAGCTCCTAGATGTTCACACTGCTACTAATAAATGCTGTGTGTATTCTGTTGTTCTGATCCTCATCCAAGAGATAAAAATAAGGAGAAAATGTAATTACAGTGTTGCACAGATTCGTTTTTTCCTTCCTAAGTAATTTTGGTAAGAAGTTCTCTACTGGGCTTCATATTCTACTCCAGTTTTCCTTTTCTGCCGCTTCCAAGTTAATCTTTTCCTCCATCAGTCACTCATGGTATTTTTATTCTCTTGCTCAGTTTGCTCATATCTCATGTCTGTTTCCATAGCACATTCTGTTGTCTTTTTAAAATAGTTTTTGTAATCTCTGCCATGTTTTTGCCGTGACAAATGTATCTTAAGTATTCTGACATTAACTGTTATCTACTCTATATTGATTCTCTTCTTGCTGTTGTTCCCAGTGAAGATGGTTTATATTTTCATGTGCTTATTCATTGCTAGCAAGTCATACGAGTTTAACTGTTGCTTAATACCTTCTCAGAGTCTTACTGCTGTAAATACTTCATTTCTATTTTTAAAAACAAACTAACAAGAAACAACCAAAACCAACAACTCCAAAAATCTGAAGTTAAATACTTTGTTGTTGTTGTTGTTGGAATCCAGATGAAATTTTCTTTGCTTTGCCAGTGTAAATACCTACTTTGATATGGTAACACTATAAATTTTGTGTAATTTCATATGGACAGATCTTTTGTATGCATCAGCTGTCCTGCTCCTTTCTGACATTTTGCAATACTGTCACAGAATCAAAGACTGATCGAGGCTTACATAGGACCTCTGGAGCTATCAGGTTCAATCCCCCTGCTTAAGCTTTTAAGATGGCTTTTAAGTCTCTCCAAGGAGGAAGACACCACAGTCTCCTTGGACAACTTGTGCTAGGGCTTGGTTACCCTCACAGTAAAGAAGTATTTCCTGATGTTCAGACAAAACCTATGTTGCAGTTTATGCACATTCAGATACACACTATATTAAAATATGCCTAATTAAACAGTTTGCAGTAGATGCTTAATCAATAGACTTTGGAAACTTTCTTTTTTGTTTTGTTTTGTTTTTAAATAGATGGACTCTTTGATGGCAGCATTCGTTGGATGGCAGTGTTGATTTCTATGGCAGTCTGCATAATTGTCATGATCATCTTATTTAGCTGCTTTTGTTACAAGTAAGGAAAGCACTTTATTTATTGGCAGTGCTTTTAATTTCCCAAATGAGTGTAAACAGAACAGCTGTTTTGTACATATACTCAGTTACTCATATTTTTTTCTAACAAAAATAGATCGGACATGGAACTGTTGTAATTTAATTTCACATTTCTGTGGATAGCAGCTTGCATTGCAAAGTAAAATGAAATGTTCACAATGTGGAATTTAAGTGAATTTAATCCTTTGGCTAAAAAATGTTTACAATTTTCAAAGCTACATTTAACTTTGATGCTGTATCATCTAGTAAACAGGAATATCTTTATGCTTTTTTTTTGTTTTTTGATCTTCAGTGACTTTTGATAGTTAAATTCCATCTACATCCAAGATTTACTTTTAAATGCTTTTGCAAACCTAAAGCAACAAGGATGTGTTTAGAACTTTTCCTTTTCTGCTGTGTTTCAAAACTGAATAGTTGACCAGCCAAGCTATGGCAATTAATGCAAGTGCAGTTTAAAGAGACTGTACCTGCTTCTGTCAGCGCCAGCCCTGTGCTGGGGGTGATCAGTGTTCTAGCAGTTTCAGCAGAAATATGCATTGGTCAGCCTCATCTGCCATGGTTCAAGGTTCAGGCTTTTAGTTTAAACCAAAACCAGCAGTGTTACACTAGTGACTGGCTGTGAGATGAGTACTGAAAATGCTGGATTTCCACCTGACTCACAATAAATTGACGTGCCTCTACACACATTGCAACTTTTTAATATTAACTATGTATGTTAAATTTCTGGAAGAAAAAAATGGTACAGTAACATCTGATTATTTTTCTTTTAAGAAAACTTGTACGTTTAAATAGCTTTTTTCCTCGTTCAATTTACTACATATTTTGAGAAAGTTTTTTGAAATTCAGCTGAACTTCTCCTATTACTTTTGAAGGCATTACTGTAAGTCGATGGCAAAGAGGCACTGTTATAATCGTGACCTGGAGCAAGATGAAGCATTTATTCCAGCTGGGGAGTCATTGAAAGACCTTATTGACCAGTCACAGAGTTCTGGGAGTGGATCAGGACTACCGTTATTGGTAAATCATAGATTTTTCTTCACTGAACTTCTCTCCATTAAATACACAGTTTGGTTTGTACCTAATGTCTAGAAGAAAGCAAAGCATCAATACAGTATATTATTTTATATGCAATTACTGTGAAAGATACAGCACAAACTAAACATGTATAAAAGCTCATATTCACATAATAAACTAAAACAAAGTGCAAAATCAGATTATTTTAGGAAAGTGTTGCCATCGGCAAAGTTCAGGGACAATGAGAGCCTACTGACATTAAGAGAAAGATGCAGTGAATGGCTAATACAAGTGTTGAACTGAACAAACTCAAAGGTATTTTTTTCTGTGTCCACTATCTGATAAAATAGATTACCTTTTTATTAGCTGAGTTGTTCATAATTTTCTATTCATCTTCTTATATAGTACTTGCATAAAAATTAGCCAGTGAGACAAGCGACTGTAATTATTTATAAAATTGAAACAAATAGAATGAAGTTGAGCTGATTTAATCTTTCTGGGTTTGTTATACAGTTCTTCCTTGGAGGCAGCAATAGTGAGTTTGAAATGGGAATAGTGGAAAATGCGGATAACTTATATAGAATAACTTTTGCAATGGGATCAAAATTCAAAGCAATTCAGGCTTGAGAGGTAGCTCATCCAAGTACTTTTGGGTAATCATTGGGTTTCCCTCCTGCACTTTCCCCTCTTTCTTCTTCTCTAGGTTCAGCGCACTATTGCCAAACAAATTCAGATGGTGAGGCAAGTTGGAAAAGGACGATACGGTGAAGTGTGGATGGGCAAATGGAGGGGTGAAAAAGTTGCAGTGAAAGTGTTCTTCACCACAGAAGAAGCTAGCTGGTTCCGAGAAACAGAGATTTACCAAACTGTTTTAATGCGTCATGAAAACATCCTTGGTAAGGAAACAGTTTGTTGTACTGGAGAGCTTTTGTAAGGAGAAGGACTTCTTAGTGGGTGGCTTGAGAGGGGTATATGGTGGCTTCTGTGTAGTAACCAAATGTGTGTTCCTTAATGTATGCTAATAAAATTGTACTGAAAGTGCCGGTGTTGGTTGGAGACATATCTGCAGTCTCTTTGCTGGAAGACTGAAATGGTAACCGCATGT
The DNA here is from genome assembly GCF_963264785.1 of Psittacula echo. Taxonomy (NCBI): domain Eukaryota; kingdom Metazoa; phylum Chordata; class Aves; order Psittaciformes; family Psittacidae; genus Psittacula; species Psittacula echo. The sequence continues at coordinate 52,616,439 of NC_137743.1, forward strand.
ATAGTTGAAGTCTGAGCTTTTACATTGTTTGTTTTCCATAAGGGGAACAAGTATCTTCCAATACGGTCCAAACCAATATAGATTTAGGAATTTTTATTAAATGTTTCATAAAAAATTATGTACAAATACATTGTAACTTTGTTTATATATTTTATAGGTTTCATAGCTGCAGATATTAAAGGCACTGGCTCCTGGACACAGCTGTACTTGATTACAGATTATCATGAAAATGGATCGTTGTATGATTTTCTGAAATGTACTACGCTAGACAACAGGGCTCTCCTGAAACTGGCGTATTCTGCTGCATGTGGTCTGTGCCATCTACACACAGAAATTTATGGGACACAAGGCAAGCCTGCTATTGCTCACAGGGACCTGAAGAGTAAAAACATCTTGATAAAGAAAAATGGAACCTGCTGCATTGCAGACTTGGGTCTTGCAGTCAAATTTAACAGGTAGATGAACAAATCTTCTGTCATGGTAAACCTTTTTATTTTTGATGCACGAAATACCTGATTTTAAAGGAAGGTGGAATAATTCGGTTGCATGCTTTCAGGTTTTTTCAATTTTGAGAGTAAAATGCTGTTCTTCCTTTGTAGACTGGTAATCATTGAAATGAAAATAGGTTGTTAAATGAGCAATGAAAAGACTTCTTGTGGAAAACAGAAGTAGTTTTGTAGAGGAAAGGAAGAGGAGACTAATTTGTTATTCAAAATGGCCTTTCAAAGTAATTGCTATCATTATATATTCTCATAGAAAATTTGAAGAGTCTTAAGGGATTTGAAACTTAATTGAAGAAGTAATACTTTTTCTTCATTTTAAGTTCAGTGGAGCCAGAGAATTGGGTTTTTGCTACAATAGAGCCTGAAAGAAAGCATAAGCCTTTTGCAGATAATGTTGAGTTGTTACCAAATACTGATCTTTATAGTAGTTTTTAATTCAAGTTATTTTCATATGTGTTTTAAATATCTTGCAAAAGTAGTAGTAAACTGTCAACTTCCATATTCGATATTGTTTTTCTAGATAACCTTTTTTATGGAGGCACAATGTACTCTTAAGTGTAGCATACAGAAGGAAATAAAAGAAATAATTCAATTTGTAAATGGGAGCTTTGCAGTGTAGTGGTTGCATCATACAGGATTTCATACCATGTCTTGTACTAGTCCACAATTCACTAACTTCCTTATGTTTTCATGTAGTGACACAAATGAAGTTGATGTTCCCTTGAATACTAGAGTGGGAACAAAACGTTACATGGCTCCAGAGGTCCTAGATGAAAGCCTGAATAAAAATCATTTCCAACCATACATCATGGCTGACATTTACAGTTTTGGGCTGATCATTTGGGAAATGGCTCGGCGCTGTGTCACAGGAGGTAAGCTTTTAAATATTCTGTATAAAATCTACCAGGCCCTTATCTCACTTTAATGGTACTTGACCAGGAAATAATATAACAAGCCTGCTATATCAACAGCCTTGTGTTCTTTAGAAGCAGTAGTAACAGTCTGTCCAGACTACAGCTTGAAAATCACTGTACCAAACCTTTTTGATTGTTAGAATTAAGCATCTTGGGCTTTTCTTCCTTGCTCAAAAAGCAGAATGCCTGCTCTGGGGGAAATTTTAGGATGCATGTGTTTCTTAACCCTGTGCTGTTAATAAAACTTTTAAAAAGTAGTTGATAAGATGTTATTATACTTGTTATTTCTGGTGTCATTCCTTTTTTTCCTTCTGCATGTTTTTGTGACCAGCCCTTGCTTTTCTTTCACTTTTTTTATGACCTTACAGATCTTTGCTTGTATTCTCTTCTTCCATCTTATGCTTTCTCCTGTTCCTTTGTGCATGCAATGGATTAGATGTCAAATTCTACACTGGGTGTCAAAGGAACTGAAAGGAATTATTTTAGTTATTAATATTCATAATATTGGAGATTTTCTGGTAAATATCTGATTGTATAATGAAATCTGGGGGGTTTACCACAGTATAACAGTGTAGTGGGTTTGCTCTGGCACAAAATTGAGTTTATTTTTGCTCCTGACTAAGGAAATCTGAGAGTAGATATATGGATTTATTTTCTCTTTTTTTAATAGTTCTTGATCTTTCACAATTATCTGCAGGTATTGTTGAAGAGTATCAGTTGCCATATTATGACATGGTGCCAAATGATCCATCCTATGAGGACATGAGAGAAGTGGTGTGTGTCAAACGCCTACGCCCAGTAGTATCAAATAGATGGAATAGTGATGAAGTGAGTATGCTGAAAGGAGAAATTAGTTCAGTTTGTTCCTTTGATATGGAAGGGTATTTAAGTTTAAAAAATATTAAAACATTGTAAAATGGGGACTACACCCACACATTCTGGTATTTTAATAACCTCACAGAAACAACAGGAGAAAGATAGGTTTGAAATCAACACAAAATACCATATTTTTCATGTATCTTTTCATGGGTCTAAGGTCTAAGATACAATTAAGCAGCATCTAAGTGTATGAATACTGCTCTAATTGAGATCTTCTTTTTAGATAGTGGAATATTTTTAAGAATTTTGATTGAAGCTGAAACTTAAATGAGTTTTTAATTGGTTTTATTAGTCTTAATATATATAGTGTATTGGTTTGTGGCATAAGGTATTTCATGGAATATGAAGCAATTTCTATGTGTTTGTAGATTTCCCCTTTTTTCTTTTTTTTCTTTTTTTTCTTTTTTACTGGTACATTTCAGGGCAAGCCATGATGTAAGTAAAATACTAAATTTAAAGCTGTTTTTAAAGGGCCACAGCTTGAACCAGTAAATAAGACATAGCTATTTCACATGACAAGCTAGATATGCCACATCTTTTTTGGCAGTTTTTTCTGTATTTTTTTTTTTAATGCTGAAAGAACTTTGCTCACATCTTAATTTTTAGTGAAAAAGTTCTCTACAGTTTTTCTGCTGTACATATGGAGATTTTTCTGCTTATTCCTACCATTGTTTGTACTGCTGATCTTGAGTTGTAGTAAGCTCTGGTAATGCATTTTTGTGAAAATAAAGAAACACTTCAGTTAGCTCCAGCTACTGTAGTACTAGGCAGTGAAGGGGAGGAAAAAGGAGGATTGGGACGTGGTTGCTGGATGGGTTGGTTTGTTGGGGTTTTTTTAGTTGATCTGTTTATAATATTTTATCAGCAATTTTGCAGAAAATTTAGAAACTGCATGTTTGGACTTAAGACTTCTATAATTTGGGCTTGAAAGCAAATCAGATTATACACCTCAGATCTGTCAGTTGTTACAATACTATTCCTTTGGTTTTTATTTTACAGTGTTTAAGAGCGATACTGAAGTTAATGTCTGAATGCTGGGCTCATAATCCTGCTTCGAGGCTCACTGCCTTGAGGATCAAGAAGACACTTGCCAAGATGGTGGAATCACAAGATGTAAAGATATGACATAAAAAATTGACATTGGAGAGCAAAGCTGGACTCCTAGATCTTTTCACTCAAACATGGGTGAGACCTATGTGGAAAGAGGAAATAACTGAGATTCAGTATATTTTCTCAGCACACTTCTACAGGCTGCTAATAAAATCTTTCAGTACGTCATAGACTGTGATACTGAGAGCCTCTATACATTATGTGCTACGTAAATGGACAGCCTTGATAAAATACACGTTTTGGTTTTGTTTGAGCTGCATGGAGACTTCATTCATACATAGGGAGTCTCCAGTAAAACTCTAGGTACTGAATTGAATGTTCAGATTACAGTGCTTTCTGTGAAAGCCTCACAAGCTATATGGATTCAACAGAGATGGAGAATATAAGCTTTTTTTTTCTGTTTTTGCCTTCTACCTGATAAAACCTAGTCAATCCATACCAAGTTTTTGTGAAACAGCCTGTAGGTTATGAATCTGTTTGCGATACTACTCAGTTTAACAGTTACCTTTATGCGTGTGCCAGGATTATTTTGCTGTCATTTGGAATAGATAAGAAATAATTAAATGACCCAAGTTTTATGATCAGGGTTACATGCATTTTGTAGCTCCACAATCAAGAGATTTGCTACAGAATCCTTGCTATTAAGTTATCTTCCTAAATCTCAGTTTTAATTTTATTTCAGTTTTATTTCTGTTCTTGTTTTGGTCATAAGGAGAACTGCAAAAACATTAATAAATTAAGGAATGCCTACCTAAGTCTGTAAAGAGCTGGAAACAATCTCTTAGAGGCACAGACTGCTTTGGTCACCTCACAGTCTGGTGGGCTTATAATTGGATGACTGTGAAATTTGGCATATTTTTCACAGTGCCACACGCAACCAGCATTTTTGCTGTTGAATACCTTACATCCTAACAGAAGGACGGTTGATGGCATGTTTTGCCTTTCTCCTTTATTGGGATTTGCTGGCAGGTGCCCATTTTGCTCTGACTTTTTTTCTGTACAGGAGGGAATCGGTCAACTATAGGAGCATGGTTTTTCATCATTTGACTAAACTAGGCGGAAGATAAGTTTTGAAAGGCTTGAGAACAAGTCTAATTTACAGACACAAAAATGGAAGGCAGGAAGCACAGGCTGGGCTCTCAGAAGATTAGACAATGCAGTAAAGGTCAGGACCAGGAGAGCTGAATATATGTGAACTGTTAAAGATGCACAGCATGAAGATTTTCGAGCTGGGTTGCCCTGATGTAAATGCAGGAGGCCACATCTGTGGACCATGTTGTGAACAGTCACAAAACTCAAGATTTTAGACAAGATAAATTTTAAGTTCTAGTTAAACACACTTGGGAGGAATGGCATTGCAAGATAATTTATGAAGATAAAGTAAGTTAACATAATTGCAAAATTTGGTCTTACTGTGCCAGCTATTTGGCATGTACAGGAAACTGTAGTACCCTCCTTTTCTTCACTGATCCAGACAAGTTGTTTAAAAGCCAGAATCGCTCCACAAGGTTACTGTTAAGCAGATTTATTGACTTATAACTCCTTTAGCACTTCTACTTTGAAGTTAGAAAACAGTACCATAACTCAAGTTGAAGCTTCAAATGTGTGAATTGTCTGAAGCATGAACACACAGTATTGGAACCATTGCATTGAACCTATTTGATAATTTAAGTGCCTATAACTTTGTACTGTAAATCTTGTTCTAGATAACATTAAGAAGGGAAGTTATTTATGTGGTGTGTTTTGTGCTTTACTAAAAAAAAATAAACATCAACCACCTAGTCCTAGGTAGATGTGTACAGTTAGATACATGCACAAACACACATATGCCATAGTCAAGATTTAAAGGAAAAAAGCTAGAAATAATACTAAAATTGATGAAAAAATGTTAAAACTTCAGATTGATTTATGCCATATTATTTGTTGTCTTAAAATATGTACATGGAGATTGTTTTGACATCTGTTTAAATTTCCCTTGAAAATACAACTAAGAGAAAACAATGTAATGCAGAGCTAATGTGGTTTGTGAACAGTTACAACGTTCTAACTTTTTTTTGTTTTGTTGTAATTCTGTAGTTCACATAATGTAAATGGTCAGGCAAAAGATGGCAGTATTTTTTATTTTCTATTGTGATGTACAGACTTTATTTAACTGTTCTACATATTTTATAGAAAACTAGCTGTTTCGAGGGACTTTTTTTTTAATAAAGTCATTACTTTTGTTCAGTAATGCCTTTAAGTATTAATATGTATTCTGGCTGAGAAGTTCATAGGTGTGTCAACTATGGTTTTAACTTATTTGAAAACAGCAAAAGGCATATGATATTATACCACGATCCTTATGATAAAGGGCTTTTTAAAGAAAACATTTCTCCGTCCATTGCCAAGAAACGTGTGATGAGTTTGCAATTGTTAATCATGTCGTCGCACGTAATTTTTGCACAAGTAGTTGGAAAAGATTTGGTATGAGCCAAAAAATGTAAGGGATAAGCTTTTATTTTTTTCCTTCTCTAGGATTTTTATCAATAAGAAGGAAAAATGTTGAGGTGCCCTCCTAGTTTAAACTTTCAGAGCAGTGAGGTCTATTTAAATTAACCAGTTCCTATTTAGAATTTTTAGAAGTTGCCACAACATTATTAGCTATGAACTTGTGAATTTTTTTAGCTCATTTTCCCAAGTGTTCCTCAGCTACTGCTGGAGGTGTGAATTTTGATATTTTGTAATTATTCACTTACTTTCTTCTCCATTGTTAGGCATTTGCAAAGCAAGAAGGTGCTGATCTTTGGTAGACATCTTAAGACTTAAATTAGTTTACACGTTAACACAGAAGACATGAGCTGACTGTTGTAAAGATGATCTTGGAGAGAAGAAAAATATTTTTGCCTTGAGCTTTAACCTTAATTTTTCAATGCTTCAGTTACTAGATTTATACTCAAACAGTTTTCATTGTCGTGAACAGGAGCTGCTAGGTCTTTAGCATTCCTTGATTCCCTGATACTCAAAAAAATGTTATCGATAAAGGATCTGGTTGCATAAAGCGCTTGGGCACATACCTACATACCATGCAATGTCAGTTACTGTTTGGAGCTGAAGTATGTCTATAACAATATTTTAACAATTATTTTGGAGGAAGAAAAAACCAACCCAGCCTTCAGTCAAAGCTAGCTCATGCATTTTTATAAATATTAAGTATACTTAGTGCAGATTCTAAAGCTACGTTGTTGCTTTATGCAATACTGTAGTTCAGAAGCCTTTAAGGTCAGGGAAGGTAATAGGATTCTTCTGTTGGAATATGATTAGTCTCACTTTGGTCAAAATTTCAAGCACTTGTCATTAGAAAAGAAAAAAAAAAATCCCCTCAAACTGGCAAATGTGTCCTCAATTTTTGTTGTCAATAAAAATCGAAATATCTTGGGGAGTGTCAGAGCTGTGCCTTGGAAGTTCTTAAAACATTCACATACAGACGAGGTATTTTTGTCTTTAAGACTGTGCTCCATGTGATTTCAGTTAGGTGGAAAATAATTTGAGTCACTTACATAGTTCTTAACTGTTACAACAACTGAAAGTTTTTGTGTTCCTTGATAACTTGTAAATTCCACAAGAAACATGATATTCCTACAGAAAAATGTAGGTTTACATTCTGAGTTCATTCTGAGTTTTGCTCAACATGTAATTTTTTCTGAGGGGCTCTCCCCCCCCCGTCCCCCCCAAGAAACTGACAGCTTTCCCAATATCCATCACTTTTTCCAAATTTTTTCTTAATTAGTCTATTCTGTGGCATTAATAAAACGTAAAATTAATATTTTAGGTTACCTCCATAGGAGTCTAGAATTAAATTTTTGATCTTGATCTAAATGGCCATCTGAATGTGTTTATAAAACAAATAATTTGGATATATTTCACCTACTCTGTCTTCACAGACTGTATTTTAATTGTCTAAAATGTTTGAAAAGCAAAGATACTAAATTAAAAAGCAGTCTTTCACTATTGCAGATATTTTTAAAGGGAAGTTACACGCTCCTTTTCTGACAGATACTAAAATGACTTTGCACTTCCTCATTCTCCTGACAGTGCTTCTGAAGTCAAAAGCCTTTATCCACGATCTTTATGCCAAATAGGAGTGATGTCTAAAAATGGCTGGCAGTGTTGCATGGTACAGTGCTTTATGGAGTCATGGTGTATTAGGCTTGATTGGTGTAGCAGAAGTGGATTGCACATTACTTCTAATTTCTGAACAAATCTCATGTGATTGTTGCTTTGTACTATTTTACCGTTTGAATGCAATTATAGAAGCCCACATCATGTAGTGACATTTGTGCTCTGACATGCCGTGCCCAAAATGAAATGTATTATATTGTATACAAGAAGAATAAATAACATTGTAGTTAACCTAGAGAAGATGTAAATAAAATATGAAAGAAGAGTGGAGCAAGACAAATGGTCACACTCTTGTGTGTGTTATATGCCAGAAGTGTAGAATACTCCTCTAGAAATGTAACACACTGATGTATTTTGTACAGCATCTGCTTTAGAAGGTGCCTTATTGAGTTTACCATGAATTGCTTGTTCTGTACACAGATCATGTCCAATGTATCATTTTTAAGTAAATAACCTTATTTTAGTACACGTTAGTAATGTGTTTTGTTACTATAAGATTTTGCCTTAAAAATGTAGTGACTTGGAAATCGTAATACTGTAACTAAATAATTCCCTTCTTTCTAATACCTTGTTTATGGTCTCGTCACCAGTGTCCATCCCTCCTGCCCTGTCTTTGAATAAGTTGTCAATGATCACTTTTATTGTTCAGTGGTGTTCAGAATTATTTGGTGCTCTGTGTTCCTTGGACTAAATTTGGGCACAACAGTAAACCAGTGTTTCCTTCTCTGGATCTTTATCTTACAGCAAAGCCAGAGGCAAGTCAAAAATTGAATAATTCTTTTATTTGAACATATCCAAGTTTACCACCTGTTGGTTTTATCTGTATCAATTTGCCTTAAGCTCATGAGGGAAAGTGAGGAAAAGAAATGGGTGATTCTGTAACTGTTTTTTATTCCCGCTGTGTACAACATTCTTTTTGCGCAGTGATATCAAAATTAAGAGATTTGAGATGAAACATTTGCTGTTGCTTACAAAATTATGCTGATGTTTCTGTATAGCCTGCTGAATTCACTCTTTCATGATTCAAGCAAATGAAGACCAGTCAAGGGGATATCTGTGAGTACACAGTTCTGTAAAATCTCAGAATTTATTTTCTCATTGTAGAAATGCATCAGCTACTACTTTCTGTAGAGTTCACTTTTAATTTGCAATCAGGGAGAGAAGTAAGATCAATTGTATTCTCTTCTGTGTTTGGTGAGGAATAGCATTAGCTTTAAAGAAATTTTGTTTGAGTAGCTAGAAGGTTTTGATATCTGAACATTATATAAACTGTTATGACTGGATTATAGAGATAATTATAGCACCTTTTTTCCCCCCTGTAAAGCCATGTCTGAAATTCTTGCAGTAGAGTTCTGGACAGTACAGTAGAAGACTAGATTGTATGTTTCAAACCTGTTTTTTCCTTAATAGGTAATACCAGGAAATCAGGCTGCATGGAGGTTTGGTTTCTTTGCAATTAGTATCTTGGCAAAGAAAAATTTTTTGAAGATTGTAGCTGTTGTGTAGTTTGTGGAGTATTTTCATCGATTACACTGATTGTGATTGGATTGAAAATTGAGATTTTTATATTAGTGTTACAGGAGGATATCATGAAAATACTGTGGGTAACAAACTGTTTGCACCCGTCTCGTTTCGACGAGCAGGGTTGGGTTTTTTCCCCCTAATGCTTCTTCTTGAAATGACCACAGGATGGTGCTATACCCTAAATATAGAAAGATTTTGTTGAAAGAAAGGTGGGCGGTGTGTGTAATAAGTGAAAGTAACTTCTACTGCCTGCTAATAATATCAGAATGTTATTGCTTATGCATGATTTTTTTTTAACTCTTTATAAAAATTATTTGTGTATGGTTATTTTTTGCCTCTCTATAAAAATGTGTTACTGATGAGCTTGCATCAGTAAGAACTGAAACAGCTAGTTCTAGTGACACGTCTAAAAACTCCACATGTATATTTTGTGCACAAGCCAAAAAGCATACAGAATAGTTGAACTGAATCACAAGCTTTTAAATAAATTGTGGACATATCACTGATTTCATAAAGTATCAGATGTGATTCCATTAATTGCATTAATCCCTTCAGCAGCTTTGTCTTCACCTCTCCCCAGAATACCACTTCAGCCTTTCTTGCTGATATTAAGTTAGCTAAGTCAATACCAGCTGTGAATCTGAGTCACGAGAGGACCACTACTGTGGTTGACCACCTCATGAATCTGGTTCAGAAGGGTTGACCACCATGGACTACAGAGACTGGCTTGATATGGATATATGAAATGAGTTCGATGAATCTGACTGCAGAATCCAGGTATTTATGGTTCTATGGAAAGTAAAATTGTTTATTATGCAGTGGGTACTTGCATTTTGAATAAAGTAAGGAGATCATCTTAGTAAGGGTAAAGAAAACATTAGGAGACTTTAATTTTGTAACGTGAAGTACTGTAAGAGCCTAACTATTCATAAAGTTGTAAAAGTTTCAATAACAAAATAAGTACGTGAAGGCATTAAGAGGCACAGTGTTTTGTTGGGTTTTTGTCTTTTTTTTTTTAATATGTGGCTCAGATTGATGATTGATATCTTGGAATGAACGTACATGGTTCCTTGCGTATTGTTGCATGGCTGAAGCTGCTGTAAGGTGAACTAGACCAGTTGGTCTGCTATGAGATAAATTGAAGCAACTTGTCTGCTCTTACAGACAACTCTCTTTTCTAATGCCTATGGTCAACCTCAGTGTGTTTTTCATGTTTGAAAATCCCCCTGTTCTTAATCCACTGAGCCAAGCAATAGCTATGTTTTAAATTGTCAGTTAATTATCCTTGTCCACTTGCTATTTTTGTGGCAATTTTTTCTTTCCTTTAGGTCCTAATCTGGAATCTGTTGTTTCCTCTAGTCTGTTGCCTAAAAATGCAGGTCATGGTGATGAAAATGTGTTAATCTTAGGGGGAGAGAGGGGAAAGCCAAAGAAAAACAACCACCTCACCCCCTAAAATAACCCCAAACCACAAAACAAGTGTTTGTGGGAGGGTTTAAAGACTTTTTGTACCAGTAGTCAAACAGCTTGCTTGTATCTGAGAGGTGGTTAAGATTGGAATTTATTAGAAAGCTGATGTATTCATTTTAAAAAAAACCCACAACCTTGTAAGCTTAAACATCTTTGTCTTGGCACTTGAGAAGGAAGTCAGGCTCCCTGGCTTATGCAGCCAATAGCATGTTTTAATCCATTATATGTCATTCATTTTTTGCTTCATAGTCTGAGTCTTCCAGTCAAGTAGGTCTTCTTTGTGTATGCAGGTGGCTAACTTAAGCACATATTTGAAGAATACAAACATGAAAACATCTTTGTATTAACATTGTGTTCACTCTGGAGTTGCTGATCTCAGAATTTGCTTAGCTTATTCAACAACATTAAACTCTGGTAAGAAGAAGGATACCAAACATTTCAAAGTCCTGTCTGGGTGAGCTGCTGTCCTACCTACCATGTCCTTTTCCAAGTAGCTGTATGGTTTTCAGTCCAGATGAAGTTTTCTATCAAACCTTTGAAAACAAGCAAAGTGATTTTAAATACCTGTGTCCCCTGTCTGCATTTAATTGTGAAACTTGACTGGTAGCTGCGGAATTGGTGTGCACTGGAGATGAGGTGTTCCTTGAGATACCCTGGTGTAAGCAGCGCACATAGCTTGGCATTGCAAAACAATGCCATCACAGAAGTCCATAAATGGAAGACCTCTGGTAAAAACATGTGGAATAGCCCCGTATAGTAGCTTTGTACTGAAAGAACCCACTCTCACAATTTGATGCTTTTCTTCCTTTTTGAGATTTCACTTCTTCAAATTTTTCTTCTCTTCCTTACCCTCAGATATTTGAGCAATCTGTGGGACAGAAGATGACACTGAGCATGGGGGCGCTTTGTGCTACCTGCTGCAGAGCCATGCACGATGTGTCTTTGTGCTAGAAAAATGGGGAGCCTCGGCCCATTAATCTCATGTGAAAATCAGCATTGGCTAGGAGTAGATGTGAGATCATTTTTAGTCATTTTCTTTGTTGGATTTTTTGAGATCAAGAATAACAATCTTCTCAGCAAGTTGGTAGCTGAAACTGCTTTGTAGCTTTATTTCAAGAGGTACATACTGTCTGTTTGTCAAACTGTTGTCTTGAGTGCAATGAGTATTGGTACCGATATGTTTTTTTAGTAATTTTGAAGTTCAGTGTTGCTCAGAATACAAGTAGATGGGGAGAGAACCCCTTAATAGCAGGATAGATTTATGTTAGGAAATGCTACCTTAAAAGGGTGTAAAATATAAGAAGAATTTATCTCTTTCATCAGCAATATCAAGAATTTCTAAATGCACTTCATTTTGGCAAAATTAGTTGTTTTAGTATTGTTTTGTAAGGCATTAGGATAGGCAGGGAAAAATACCACAATAATTGAACTTCTTTAAAATGAAAGCCTTTTGGGTATTTTATTTGTCAGAAGAAAAGTTTAGCACGTGACCAGACATGGTAATCTTGAGACTTTGGAAATTCAAAGAATTCCACAGTTCAGAAATTTGGCTATTTGGTTTATTCTAAATAGAAATTTAATTTATATTCAACAATGACAGCAGACCAATGAGCTTGCCTTTTTACTGCTACTTTTATTTGCTTGTTTGCTTGGGTTTAAACTGTTTACTGTATGCTGAATTCTGGGCTAAATTAATTCTGTTTCTCCAGGATCATCTTTAGAAACAAGTTGCATTTTCAACAATATTTTTTTAATATTGTTGTCATTTTCCTAATGTCTACATGTAGATGTAATTAATCTTAACACTGTTACATTACTATTACATTTTCACGGTGTATTTGAAATACAGCACAGGCCAGAAGCAAAAAGACTGTGGCATCTCTAAGATTCTTGTTTACAAATGCTAGCATAGGGTGCATCTTACTGGGTTTGCTGGACCTCTCTTAGTGTTCTTGTGCACAGAACATCGAATTGAAACATCAAATTGAAGTAAGTAGCAGAAGTTTCCAAGACAATTCATGACTGCCTGTGGTCCCCAGAGCACTAAAAAGTAAAATTGTCCTGGCTTCTTGGCTTTAAGCTACTGTTCACTAAATATGAGAGTTGATACACACAGTCCTTCCTAAAAATCTTGTCCTTGCCAGTGGTGAGTCATGTCCTTGCCATGCTGTTTGCCATGCGAGGATACTCTTTTGCCAGGGGAAAGGAGAAACTGTTTGTGTTTTAAGTGAAGAAAATCCCGCAAAACATTTTTTCTACTTAGATGAAATTCTCACAGTGGAAGGGTTTGGGTATGTTTGTGCTGATATATTTGGAGTTCAAACCATTAGCTTATCACTTGAAAGAAAATCCCGTTGCTGCTCATAAGCAACTAATCAAAAGCCAAACACTTCCAGAAAAGAAGCATGAAGACAAATCTAAGGTAATGCTATGTTTAAACACATGCGGTAGGATTGAATACATCACAGATGAAGCAATAGTGAATTGATCCATTGCATCTATGGAAAGATATCAATAAAACAAAATGTCACTATTCAAGTTTTAAATATTAGGAAACCACCCATTGTTGTCCCCGGTGGACTCCGTTTCACTACAGAGCCCTGCAGCAATTCAAAGCATACTTTCTCCCCCTTCTCCATTTCTGCCATAGCAAAAGTAGTCATGGTGTTCCCGTTTGGTGTTTTCCTCTGGTTACTTGAGAGGGGTCTTTTGTACCCACTGCTAAAGGAAAGTTGTCCTAATGCTGATCCTGAACTAAACTCCACAGAGATGACAAACAGGTAGACACCTTTATGTGGAGCTTTAAAGTAGCCATGTTCAGGGAAATAGCTGTTTCCATAATTGAGGTAAGTTTCATTAAACCTCAGAATTTTTTCTTTATCCTTTCCTTCTGAGAATCCCACGTGGAATGCCACCAATGAGTCTGTAAAAGAAAGAGGAACAGGATTTTAGCAGTGAACACTCCTCTCCCTGGGAGCATCAGTGGTGGGAGATAAGTTGAAGCCCTATCAAGCCTGATCTCTGTATGCTGCTTTGCAGAGCTAAATGCTTGAAGTGGCTATGTGCCTGGGATTAGCTCAAATGGTTCCCTGGAAATACCTGAACCACTAGTCTTGGAGAAGTGTAGGGCTGAGACCATCCAGGGTAGAGGGGAGGGGGGAAGCACTTTTTCTTTTTTTGCTGTCCTAAAAGAGTGTGTTGGAAATACCTTCTCTGCTTATTCAGTCTCAGCTACAGGTTTGAAGCACAGATGCCTAAAGGGGCTGGTACTTGCTCTACGGTTTATGTCCAATAACAAGGGCTACAATCGTAAAAGCCAGTGCTAAGATTGGTGGTTGTAATTACCAGGTGCTGATGGCTACATGTTTACAGGGAAAGGGAACTGACCAGAAGTATAAGCTGAAAACTTTTCTCCAAAGCTTAAGCGTAAGAGAGTGTGCTGTCTAGTCAGTCCTCCCTGTTCCACTTATGCGAGTTATAGCTGTTCGTCTACTGTAATTGTCCTTATTAGGAAAGTTTTAGTGTTTTGAGTACACTTCTTCCAGACTCAAATAACAGAAAGAAGAAGCAAGGCTAGGAAGCCTAGCACTTCCCACCAGCTTCAAAAGAGAAAACTGCTACTACATTAACATAAGCATCTACAAACAAACTTTGTTCTGAATGAACATCTAAAGTTGAATCAGTTCAAGACCAGTTTCCCAGCAGCTATAATGGGTGTGATTTTATTGACCTCAAAGTGCAGCAGTGTATCAGCTTGGTTCTCACTCAAGTGGCTTATTTTGATGGAGGGGAGGATGTAAATAATGTCAGAATTTCTCCCTCCAGCATCCCACAGGATATCTGTCAGGCCTTACAACTAATACGCTGTGTGTGTGGAGCCTGCAGCAAGGCCCAGAAAACAGCTAGACCTCTGCACATGAGGAGGTAAAAGAAAAGAGCCCACCTTTTCCCAAAAGTTCTGTCTGCACTGTATTTCTTCCAGTTATCATTTGTGCATTTTCTCTGGGTTTCTCAGGCTTTTTCTTGTCTCTTTGCTTGTCTTGACCTTTCTGTTGCTTTCTCACTCTTCTGGTCAGCATTGACTGAATCTTTGTAACATCCAGACTTATATTTGAGGCAACTAATTCTTCATCACTTCCAAATAGCTTTTTAAAAATCAGCAGATGTTCCTCCAGCTTCTGCTTGATGGTTGCTAAATCTGCTGCGAGAATTTCCACAGAAATGTTGAGTGGCTCAATTACATTAGCTATTGTATGATTGTAGCAGAGATTCATGTTGCTTATGGATTCATGCCTCTTGATTGCCAGGCTCAGATGTTTGATATCATTCTTCAGAGTCATGATATCATTATAAGCTGAGCTATCCAAGGAGTCATCTTTGGCAGCCTCATAGTTAGGTTCCATATGTTCTAGGATGCTGTGATGACTACTAACTTCATCTAGAGTAGAGGATGTTTGTGTTTCTTCTTTGGGATGCTTAGAAGATGTATGGCCATCATGATTATTTTGTTGACCTCTCTCCAAATGGTGAAATCTCTTTATGAGTGATTCTAAAGTTACATTTTGTTCTTGGAGTTTACCTGAGATATGTCTGAGAGATTCTTGCAGCTGAAATACTGACGATATTAGGATACTAGGATCTTCTTCAAACAAGACTTCCATAAATTCTTCCCCCAGTAAAGCCTCCAGTGCTGCTTCGTGCCTCATGGCATCTTCCAAAAGGGAGCCAAAAGAACTGTTGAGATACTTGATGTGCCGATGAATTTCTGCATCTTTTTTCTTTAAGAAGCCTATGTCTTCCGAAACAGCTGTAACTTGTGACTGGAGCTGTCTGTTTTCTTCTTGACGAAGATTAAGGGACTGGTAGATAGATGGAAAAGCTGAGGAGAACTCCTCAATTTCATTCCTCAAGAGATCCCTGAACACGGACTCTAAGTGCTTCATATCCTTCAAGTTTGATTGGGTGCCTTCAACGGAATAAGTGATATTATTTAAATCTTCCTCCAGTATATCAGTGTCGGAAGATACTCTTTGGCAGTTACATTCCTCCATGTACCTCAACAGATCTGAATAGTTTTCACGAAGATTTGAGAGAGTATAGTTGAGCTCTGATATCTGTGTTTCCATGGCTGCTTTGTTTTCTTCCATAATAACTGATTTCTCCGTTAAAGTTATTATAACATCTTCTGGCCTATACTTCGAGATATTTTTTTTTAACTCCTTAAACCACCTCTCTAAAACTGCAATATTCTGAAAAGCCACATCTGACTCCATGTAAAGTTCTTTAAGCTGCTTTGCATGCCCTGTCAGAATCTCATTTATTTGTCTGATGCTTAACTGGGTATTTTCATCTTTGGGACCATGATGTGAGGAGAGTTCTGTTAAATTTTTTTTCAAAGTCTCAAATTTATTTTCAAGATTGCTTTGCTCTTGTTTCATGCTTTCCATGCTGTTGTTTAAAGCTAAGAAATGGGACTGCTGTATCTTGTGAAACTTCTTGAGCTTTGTGTCCGTATCTGCCTTGATCATGGTGAGATTATGGTGAATACTAGCCTGCTGCCTTTGCAAATGGCTCTCTATATCTCTTTTCACCTGATCAACTTTCACTAGGTTTTCTTGGACTTTTGATTCAAACTTAGTTCCCAGGTCCTGGAATTCCTTCTTGGGCACAGTGCTCTCTTGGAATCTTTCTATGCTTTTCTTGTTGGCTTCAACATCATGGGACAGGTTTCTTACCATGTTTGAGAGGTTCTGTAAGCTTCTGTTGAAGCTTGCCCACATTGGGTTAAAATGTTTCCTTAGGAAATTCTCCACATGGGGAAACAAGACTTGCTGCAGAAGCCTTTCCTGTGGATCTGTTAACACAGGTTAGAAAAAAAACACCACCTAAATTTACATTCTGCTTTTGGAACACATCTTAATCTGACCAAGGTAACTCAGGTGTGTATTTTTCAATAGTAACTGCCGTCTTGCTGACCAAATTTTGATAATTGCAAAAATAGCCTAATTCTAAATCAAGGTTACTGTGAAGACATGGAGTCTGCAGACAATACCTTAGATACATATTGACTGCCCCATTTAAGTCATAAAAATACTGCGTTTCAAACCCCTGGACAAGCTGTTTTATAAGTGGTAGTCTCTTGCTTCTTTGACTGTCTCTTAATGTTGTTCTTTTTCTGATGCTTTCTACAAGGCACTGCTTCACAAAGTTATCCAGCATCTTAACAGCTGAATATTTCAGGTCAGGACTAAGTAACTTGAAAACTCTGTGAAGCATCCGTACTAGGTGTGAATTACAGTAAAGCTGGATTTCTGACTTTAATGTTCAAACTTGAGTGCCTTGAAATTGGCTGATGACAATAGTCTGCATCACTAGAAAATGTTTCTGCGAGCCAGTGGCTCATATTCGTAGGTCAAATTGGTTCTTTTTTCCCCGCTCCGGTATACAGCGGGAACAATGGTCCAGCGAAGGGTTGAATGTTACATTTTTTTTACATACACCAGTCTGATATTCCTCACAGCATGAATACGAAAACGGAACAAAACCCAACTCTAAACTCTGCATCTCCATAAAAGAAGCCACAGAAGCAGAATAGTAAGCTAACTGGTTTAAAGTATAAGCAATGTCTTTATTCTGGGGTTAAGGTGTATACTGAAATCCAGGGAAGTGCGAAGGAATCTGCCTTTCATCTCATTTCCCATTTCATTATCGAATTTTTTTCATTCATTCGTGTGGGGATTGCACCCTTTCTTTTTTTTCCCCCCTCTTTTTAGAAGCAACCAGCAGACCAAGGAATATCAGGGTACTTTGGTTTTCAAGTTTTCTTTCCAGTCTGTGTGGTTTTATAGGGCCTACTGGCAGGCTGCATCAGACCTCTCACCTGAATTGCTCTGGTTCACTTCTAACACCATGCTTGTACCGTTGTTTTCAAATATTCTCTGTAAATCACCTAAGTTGCTGACTGCTTGATGAATATCACTTTGAAGATCATCCAGTAAAGCCTCATGATTTTGAATGACTTCCAACATTTCTCTTGAATCCACTGATGTTGGCACTAATCACAAGATTAAAAAAACAAAGTCATGCAACCAAGTGCAGCGACCAGGTGACAGGACAGGTATTCCTACAAGACCTTTGAGAACACCTGTATACTTTCTGCTCTGAAAGTTTACACTGACCTTTAGGGAGTTGTTGATTTATAGCACTTTAACTCATGACGTTCTTGTAAAACTTTTTTTTTCCCCAACAGTTGTGAAAACCTAATTTATCTAAATATCAGTGGGAGAACTTAAACCACACTAGCCATGATGGCAGTAAAATGCTCTTCATTAAAAATCTCCCCATGCCATAAAAATGTGTGGAGTAATAACTCCTTTCAAGCTGTTGAAAGGATAGCAAAGTTTAACAACCCAGGATAAAAGGAGAGAATGAGAGAGTAATTGAGGTGTTCCACTGAGGAATCAGAAGCATAGGGTGTAAGTGTCATAGCTGACTCTTACTGAGGGGCCCTGTACTGATGTTATTTCAAGTAAATAACTGCTAATTTAGATTTCAAAGTGTACACTGAGAGTTGCAGAAAATGGTATATTCCAGCTGTGCCAATCTGGGGCAGCTTACCCACCATGGTTACCTTTGACCTTTAATGTTTTATAAACCTGTGTAAAGCAACTGCTTATTCACGCAGTGCTGAGAGTGTAATGTACAGAAGACTTTTTCAGAGCTGCAATGCTACCCTAAAGATAATTTGCTAGAAGATACTTAATAGCACTGCAAACCACACCATTTCACAGCCAGAAGGAGAGGTCCTTCTTGGATACTTAGATTGGTAGGAGTGTTTCAATGCCTGACATATGAATTGACGGTACCTTATAATAATAATCTCAAAGCTCTCTGAAGTAGCATTTTGAATAGATTGTTGACCTGTTAGACTTCTGAGCATGGCGTGCTTTCCTGTGAACCCATTTCACAGAGCAAGGGGTTAAACATCCATGCCATTGGAAGGTTTCACGCTCTATACCAGCTGACATTCTCACTAGGTATAATCACTAATGACCAGCTAGCATACAATGTTGAAACTTCCGGATGCTTTTTCAAGAGCATCCGTGTAGTGTTACAGCAGAAGCCCTTATTTATGCCCAAAAATGTAGTTGTGTCAAAGCTTTCCCAAATAATGCTTTCATTAGAGATACTGTTCGTAGTTTATCATGTTAAAATTGCAGCTAAAAAATAACATCTCTTTTCCTGATCAGTGACTAAGAGGTAAAAAAGATGGCAAGCAAAATAACTTGAAGCACATACTGTGGTTTGGGAACTCCTCTTCTTGTCGTTCTTCAGTTTGATTTCCAGGCACCAGAATAAAATTAGGATCTGCAATTGAGATGGAATAAACCTGTGAAAATATTTTAGATGCAGAAACTACTACAGTTTAACAAGGCAATGCAGGGCAATTTCATGTGTAGTGTAACTAATGTGGAGATAGGCATTTGCGTTGCAGGTTTCTTAAGGAAAGAACATCTTGTCTGGGGAGTTTACCTTGCTTGCAGTACAACTCTGGCATAGAATATTGCATAAATGGTAATACGATGCAGTAGAGTAGATCTGGGGTTTTCTTAAACTCATACCAAGTTGTTGCTCTTAAGAAGTCTATGGCAAATAGGTACTTTGCTTTTCCAGTTACCTGAACATTCTGGTGGCACCAGGTACAGTGAGTGATGCTGAACAAATGAGGAGATAAAGATGGAGCAGCTGGTTTTGTTCAGTGAGTGTAACAAAGGAGAGACTAAACGGGAAGCATTGTGTTGTGTAATATTTTTGCAGCATCATAAATGGAGGTCAGGCTGGGGTCTGTACAAATAAAAGCTGTCTGTGAAGGAAAGCTAAACCTATAGAGATAAAAGCAGGCCTTCCCATTTTATCTGTGGAGTCTGCAGGTGAGTTAGACATAGATTGTGTGAAAACTTTCACACAGATGTTTGCCTTTTTTCTTACTGAAAGTAATTCCCTCCAGCAATTAAGGCAACAATCCCTTTAAATTCTCTTTCCATTTTTGGAGTATCATTTGCTAAATTCTGCCAATGCCATGAAGCACTCAATTTTCTAAACCAAACTGTCTCGCTTCTCTTTTACTTAGCAGCTGCATACATCATTATTCAACAGTGCAAACAGTTGTAGTAATTTATTATGTAAAAAGCTATTGCTAGAGCTTCCATGGAAATAACGGCCTGGACTCTGTTCTTGTGTTGTAGAGCTGCTCCCCATCCTAGGAGCTGGTATCTGTGCAGCCAGGGTAAGCAGAGAGAAGGCAGCAAGGCAGGCTGGAGAGTGAACGCTGCCTACCTTGTTTGAACTTGGATGCACTGTGGTTTCCCCAGCCAGATGACTTCATCCTGTAAACTGACCGTGGGGGTATTTCACATCCTAGAGTTGCTTTCTGATGTCACCAGTTTCTACCTGGAATTAGGCATTCCTAGATGGACTAGATCTGACAGGCACCCTTGCCCACCCCCCCCCCCAAATGAATACTTCTCTCTTTGTGTAAAGATTACAAAGGTGTTACTAAGAGAAGAGTAAATTGCTAAAGCTATTAGCTTCTAATTGCAGTTGATTACAACTACTTGTTTCAATGTATCAGTGATTTGGGGCAGAGCAGCCCAAAGAAAATAAGGCATTGATCTCAACAATACCCCAAAAACCAAAAAAAAAAAAAATAGTTAACATTTCTTGCCACTGTGACTCACATTTAGTCATTGCTTCTCACACGTGTTCTCTAGCTTTCCTTACCATGCTGTTCACACTCCTTGCCAATAAATCCAGGGCAGCATTTCCACTGCAAAGACTTCAAAACCTTCTGTTTCACTCGATAGACTGGCTTCAGAGCTGTCCTGTACCTGGGGATTAAGGGTCTGGGCATTAGATTGCAAGTCATTTTCAGCTGGCATCACTCACGGTAAATTCACTGACTGTAGCAGCAGCCTGCTGCCAAGTGTGTCCTAGATGACTAATGTGGAACAGAGTTAAGAAATTTGACATAAACTTTATCACTGCTGCTTAGGAAAACATTGGGGCAGTCCACAGCAACTTTTTTCCCCTACATAAGATTGTTTTTCAGGATTACAACAGGCAGTGTGTGCACATTCTTACTTGCACACATGATGTAATTGCTATTCAGTGAACAGGGCTCCAGTGGTCTGCCTCAGGCTTTATTGTTCTTCGGCAGACATTTTTTTCCAAACATGTTGGCACTGATCTGTCACAAGTCTGAAAAATGTCACAGATGGCAAAATTACGTAGCTATCAGAAAAGCAACCCTAACATTTATTGTGATAGTTCTTTGCAATCAAATTTGGACTGAGCTTGAACTTCTGTAATGTTCTGTTGAGTTGTAGAGAAAGTTTTCTTTTTGAACAGATATTCCAAAATGTCACTAGTCCCGAGGAAGATAGATTTGTTATAAACTCAACTAGAAATAGTCATGAAACTTTCTTTTTTCATTCAGAGAAAGAGAAATGAATTGTATTAAATAACAAAAGCATTTTTGCAATCAAGTAACTACAAATGCATGAAAGTGAGTATTAAATATTCTTTCATTTCAGAAGTCTGTTGGAAGTCAGTTTCTCCCAGCTTTAAAAATGTGCCAGTTCTGATGCCTTATGGTACACTATTGGCCTTCACCAGTACTCTTTGGGCAGCCAGTCCTGCTGAGAGAAGAGTAAATACTTGGACAATCATACATCTTTACCTCCTGTCATGTAAATGGTCTCACTGATGGCCACAGGCAGAGACTTTTTAAGGTGTTTGTGTGTGTAGTCCCGATGACTGGAAAAAGGGAAATATAACCCCCATTTTCAAGAAGGGGAAAATGGATGACCCAGGGAACTACAGACCAGTCAGTCTCACCTCTGTGCCTGGCAAAATCTTGGAGCAGATTCTCCTGGAAGGCATGCTAAGGCACATGAAAATAACAAGGTGGTTGGTGACAGCCAACATGGCTTCACTAAGGGGAAATCCTGCCTGACCAATTTGGTGGCCTTCTATGATGGGGCTATGAAACTGATGGACAGGGGTAGAGCAGTTGATGTCATCTACCTGGACTTGTGCAAAGCGTTCAACACTGTCCCACACGACATCCTTGTCTCTAAATTGGAGAGACATCAATTTGATGGGTGGACCACTTGGTGGATAAAGAACTGGCTGGATGGCTGCACGCAAAGAGTTGTGGTCAATGGCTCAGTGTCTGGCTGGAGACCGGTAACGAGTGGTGTCCCTCAGGGATCGGTGTTGGGACCGGTCTTGTTCAACATCTTTGTCGGTGACATGGACAGTGGGATTGAGTGCGCCCTCAGCAAGTTTGCCGATGACACCAAGTGCACGATCCTACACCTGGGTCGGAGCAATCCCAGGCACGGCTACAGGCTGGGCAGAGAAGAGATTCAGAGCAGCCCTGCAGAGAAGGACTTGGGAGTGTTGGTCAATGAGAAAATGAACATGAGCCAGCTTCAGTGTGCGCTCGCAGCCCAGAAAGCCAACTGTATCCTGGGCTGCATCAAAAGGAGTGTGACCAGCAGGTTGAAGGAGGTGATCCTGCCCCTCTACTCTGCTCTCGTGAGACCTCACTTGGAGTATTGTATGCAGTTCTGGTGTCCTCAACATAAAAAGGACATGGAACTGTTGGAACAAGTCCAGAGGAGGGCCATGAGGATGATCAGGGGACTGGAGCACCTCCCGTATGGAGACAGGCTGAGAAAGTTGGGGCTGTTCAGCCTGGAGAAGAGAAGGCTGCGTGGAGACCTCATAGCAGCCTTCCAGTATCTGAGGGGGGCCTACAAGGATGCTGGGGATGGACTCTTCATCAGGGACTGTAGTGACAGGACAAGGGGTAATGGGTTCAAACTTAAACAGGGGAAGTTTAGATTGGATCTAAGGAAGAAATTCTTTACTGAGAGGGTGGTGAGGCACTGGAATGGGTTGCCCAGGGAGGTTGTGAATGCTCCATCCCTGGCGGTGTTCAAGGCCAGGTTGGATGAGGCCTTGAGTGACATGGTTTAGTGTGAGGTGTCCCTGCCCATGGCAGGGGGGTTGGAACTAGATGATCTTTAGGTCCTTTCCAACCCTAAATATTCTATGATTCTATGAATATGACCTGAAAATCATGAAAAAGCTATGGTCTTTGGTTTTTTCTGAATAAACATGTGGGAAGATTTGAAAAAAATCAGTTAATCACCTTTTAGTCCTGTACTTGATGGCTTGGAAAGACAGTTGCTCTCCCTGGTTGCTTGAATGCCTGATCACCTTAGGTGCATAAATCATACCCTATGTCAGTTTGGTATTAAACTGAGTTGATGATTTAATTCTTTTTAAAATGTGTCATTTAATACTTTTGAAAATATTATTTAGATACTTAAGAGAAAATTCTATTTTTCTTCAGTGGTTTTATTTAGGATACTTACATGATCTTCTGGCAGTCTGGTGCTCCGTCTGGACAGGGCTGTTGGGAATTGACAATGTACTTCTCCTTCATGCAGGCTTCTATGTATGTTACCAGCCGGGACTGCATGAAGGAACACCAGTTCCTAGTGAAAAAAGACATGGGAAGGGAGTGTGAAGTAGATCTTTTTAAGTCGCTTCTTGTAACAGTGCCAAGGAGGAATGAGATGCAGAAAGGCCTTCTATTTGTTTTATTATTATTTTTTTCAGCTGGATGATTAGAAAGTGGAAAATGCTTGCTAGCTTCTCCCTCCACTCCCAGCTCGTTTGTTTTCACTTGGGATTTTTATCTGAGTTTGTTAAGAAAGGTTGATTGTTTGAACTTTGATGCATTAGTTCCATTTCCAGGCCTTTCATTTAGCAAGAGAAATTTCCAACCCGTGATAACCTGCAGGTTAATGTCACTTTAAATGTCAAATTGCCTTTCTCTGCGTGTTGCCATTTCAGATGCCTAATGACTGACTCATCAGGTTGAGGCAGACTGCTTCTGAAACTTAATCCAACATAAACTTCATTAATAATCAATGTCTTCCTAAATCTGAATTCTTCAAGGTAATATAGTAATTGATTGGATTTTTATTAATTAGACTAGCTTTGAAATAATTTCTCCCATCACCTGCAGGAAAATTATGTTGGAAAAATGAAGGATGTTTTCTTGGGGTTTGGCTTTATGCTTCTAACCAGGACAAGTGAGTTTTACCATTCTGGTAAATTTTCCAAGTCAGAATTACATAGGTATCTATTAATCCCAGAGTGTAGGGGAGCCTCTTCCTTTTCAAGAGTTTAAAATACATGTAAATGTGTACTGTTGGTTGAAGTTTGATGGTTAAAATCCAGAGTCAGCAGTTATAGGAAGTGAGGAGTAATAACTATAATGGGAACAGCTGAACTTCAGGCAGTATATTTTTAAATGGGAATACAGGAACCAGATCTCTGATAATCAGCATATATGGAAAATTTTGCCCCTCGGAGAGTTGCAGAAACAATGGGGAACTGAGTCCCACACAAAAGCAGAAGCTGCAGTCCCAGCAGCCGGGTGGCCAGAAGAAGGGGAAGAAGCTGCAAGGAAGCTGGAAACATCAGGAGGAAAGGGCAGACAGCCTGGGCTAGTGGGGCCATAGACAGCCTGTTTTGCTCCCCCGTTTTTTAAGCAGAATGTGATCGCGATTTCAGCGAACACTCACACAAGCAAAACTCTTCACCTCTGAGAAGCAGGGACAGGAATCTGGCAAAAGCTGTGGTGGTGGGAAAGCTGAACAGGAAAGCAGGCTGCTGCGGCCTTTGTTGTGATTTTAAGCCAGGACTACAGCTTTTTTTGATGAGCTGTAGTTTTAAGGCCCTTGCAAGTGTCTGGGGGAATTTTTGTGCGTGTTATCAATCACAGTATCACACAGTATCACAGTATGTTAGAGATTGGAAGGGACCTCAAAAGATCATCTAGTCCAATCCCCCTGCCACAGCAGGAACACCTAGATAAGGTTACATAGGAATGTGTCCAGGCGGGTTTTGAATGTCTCCAGAGAAGGAGACTCCACAACCCCCTGGGCAGCCTGTTCCAGTGTTCTGTCACCCTCACTGAGAAGAAGTTTCTTCTCAAGTTTAAGTGGAACCTCTTGTGTTCCAGTTTGTACCCATTACCCCTTGTCCTATCATTGTTTGCCACTGAGAAGAGCCTGGCTCCATCCTCGTGACACTCCCCCTTCATATATTTATATACACTAATAAGGTCACCCCGCAGTCTCCTCTTCTCCAAACTATAGAGACCCAGCTCCCTCAGCCTTTCCTCATAAGGGAGATGCTCCACTCCCTTAATCATCTTAGTTGCCCTGCGCTGGACTCTCTCCAGCAGGTCCCTGTCCTTCTTGAACTGAGGGGCCCAGAACTGGACACAATATTCCAGATGCGGTCTCACCAGGGCAGAGTAGAGGGGAAGGAGGACCTCTCTCGACCTACTGACCACCCCCCTTCTAATACACCCCAGGATGCCATTGGCCTTCTTGGCCACAAGGGCACAGTGTTGGCTCATGGTCATCCTGCCGTCCACTAGGACCCCCAGGTCCCTCTCCCCTACACTACTCTCTAACAGGTCGTTCCCCAACCTATATTGGAACCTGGGGTTGTTCCTGCCCAGATGCAGGACTCTACACTTTCCCTTGTTATATTTCATCAAGTTTCTCCCTGCCCAACTCTCCAGCCTGTCCAGGTCCCGCTGGATGGCATTACAGCCTTCTGGCGTGTCAGCCACTCCTCCCAGCTTAGTGTCATCAGCAAACTTGCTGACAGTACACTCAATTCCCTCATCTAAATCACTGATGAATATATTAAATAATACTGGTCCCAATACTGACCCTTGAGGCACTCCACTAGATACAGGCCTCCAACTAGACTCCGCCCCATAGACTACAACTCTCTGGCTTCTGTCCTTCAGCCAGTTCGCGGTCCACCTCACCACCTGATCATCCAGGCCACACTTCCTCAATTTAGCTATGAGGATGCTGTGGGAGACTGTGTCAAATGCTTTGCTGAAGTCAAGGTAGACCACATCCACCGCTCTGCCATCATCCATCCATCATGTTATTTCCTCATAAAAGGCTATGAGGTTGGTCAAGCATGACTTCCCCTTGGTAAAGTCATGTTGGCTGCCCCTCATAACCCTCTTATCCTTGACATGCCTTAAGATGACATCAAGGATAAGGTGCTCCATCACTTTCCCAGGGATGGAGGTGAGGCTGACCGGTCTATAGTTACCCGGGTCCTCCTTCTTGCCCTTTTTGAAGACTGGAGTGACATTTGCTTTCCTCCAGTCCTCAGGCACCTCTCCCGTTTCCCAAGACTTGGTAAAGATGATGGAGAGTGGTCTAGCAATGACTTCCGCCAGTTCCCTCAGCACCCGCGGGCGCATCCCATCTGGACCCATGGATTTATGGATGTCCAGATTGCTCAACTGGTCTCTAACCCATTCCTCATCAACTAAGGCAAACTGCTCCAGTGACCTGACTTCATCTGAGGTCTCAGGAGTACAGGGCTCTTCAGGACTGCCTCCGGCAGAGTAGACTGAGACAAAGAAAGCATTCAATAACTCTGCCATCTCTGTATCTGTATCAATGGGAGTCTTGTTTCCTATGGGGCTGAACCAGAAGTCAAACACTCAATTGTTTATTAAATCATTACTCTTCAAGGGTCAAACACTCTGCTTGCATCACTGGGTAGAGTCAATTACAGCCAGCAGACCAACACACATACTCTGGCTGATCTCTGCCTCTGAGGTGTGCACAAGTCCACCAGACTTTATAAGGCTGCATCACTTTTCAGTGGTTGGTGTAAGATGAATAACTCTGAATCAGAGGCCTGATTTGTGCTTGTATTTGGGCTGTCCCCTCTCATGTGCTGAGCAAGCCATAGCTGGAAGTGGCTTTTCCCCCTCAAATCATCTCTGCTTTCTGGGGAAATAAAGGGTGCTGCTGCTGGAGGTCGCTGGCATTGTCACTAGTTGCAGTATCTTGGGTCTGCCCCTGGGATGCCTGCCAGATCCAGGCAGGAGACTGCATTCAGTGTGGAAACCTTCTTTTAAAATAGGATTCTTTGGCTTTAGTGTTTTGTTCTTTCCTAATGGAAACAGTCCACACCCCATGAATCATTATCTGGACTGATTTGTTTTTCCCACCGTCCAGAGCTCCCAAACAAGTCCTTTGAGTCATGCAAGCTATACAAATCTAAACAAAATGTTTACATGCATCAACACGTGTGTGAGCAGGAATATGGCATCATGTGACAGTGAGTACTTTCGCTGTATTGCACACGTGAATGTGCACACACACTTAATGGAAAATACGAGAATTCCTTTTCAAAACCTGCTAATGTGTTGGAGATATCTGGTGGGCTTCCCGCTTGTAAGAAAGGGGTTATTTCAAAACTTGAATCAATGGTTGACCTCAACTTGCTGGCTACTTTGGACAGTTATTAACATTATGCAGAATGAATAGCATGAAAAAAGGGGAATTTGATGGACACTCAATAAAATCTTCCTTTAACAGTAGTTGCATTTCTTTATCTCCATTTTGCTCACTATTTCTCTCTCACTTGATCTTAAAAGCTTATTTGTGGAGCTGAAGTGCTATATAATCTCATGCTTTGGTTTTAACCACAGAAACCTGTAGGGAGTTTGAGTTCCATGACACTTACAAAGATTTATTCTTTCATCAATTAAGTAAATAAGGCCTATCTTTCCCATCTGTAATGAGCTGCAATATAGATACATGTGCCCAAAGATGAAACTTTTATTGCAGTATTTTTTGCACATGTTGTCAGTTGTTTCCTTTAAGGAAACTTTGCTATCTGTAACTAAAAATATTCCTTAACTGTATGAACCTCGAGGGAAAATGCATCCTTCTTTAATGTTAAGTGAAACACTGTAAAAACTGAGAAAGGCTTGATGTAAAGTTCAGTGAGGTGAGCAGGAGCTCTTCTGCAGGCATCAGTGTGCTCTGAACCAGGCTATGAAGTTTCAAAGAGCTGCTCTTTCACAAATAGCACTTTCTTAATTCAGCTGGTTTCTGGAACACAGCAGCTTTGTGTTCTGCTTCTGTGTTCTTTTCCCCCTCTTTGTAATTATGTCGTTTCATTCACTGAATATATAACAAACTTAACACACTCTGCTTTTATTCTCTAATACAGTTTCCTTCGGATTCAAGCTTCTGCTGCCAAGGAGAGAGAGGAGTAGAAAGAAGTTGCTCGTGTGAGGAGAGCAAAAGGGCTTTCTTTCCAGTCTGGTGAATGGTGAAGTTTATCACAATACTGCAAGCTAGAGCAACACTTGAGGGAACCCTAGCAAATTCAGGGCTACAGATGTTTGTTTGTTCAGTTGCTTTTCCTGTTTTACATTCCAGGCAAATGAAAAAACTATCTGAATAATTTTCTTTGCTAGCCTACGTGGAGTTTTTCCAAGGCTATATTCTAATCAACTTTTTCAATAGAGTCCTCACATGCATCTATCCACTTCTGCCGTATTTTAAGGCAAATGTATTCTTCTATCTGAGGTTAAAACACATCTGATGACAAAGCATTCTGTATTTAAATAAGATTCAGCAAATTTAGGTTAGCTCAAGCTCCTTTTGTTTGACCCTTTAAGATTTTTAAACTAAAAACTCATCATAAAATGATTTTTTTTCCCCTTATTTTGGATAATACTCACGCTTTTACTAAAACGTAACAAAATGCAGACAGTTCTATGTCTGATTCTAGGATTTAGCCAGGCCACCTTATAGCAAATAAAATAAACCCACAGAACCAGGAGGTACAGCAAGATGGTTGGTCTGCAGTCATTATCGCTCTGCTCGGATGAATATGAGATAGCATTTTTGTTTTTTACATACACTGCTGCACTAACAGTTGCAGCATGAGAGTGAGTGTGAGTAATGCCCCCCAGCTCAGCTTAGGTGCTTATATACTTTATTTTAATTAGTTACATGTTCTCGTGATTGACACTGCAGTGCATAATATTAGACACTTCCTAGGTCAGTGGAATTCTTGCCTGAATAAAACCTTCAAGACATTGTTTTTCCATAAGCTTTGTTATTCCTTTGGCTGTACTAGTGCAACTGAGTTGTCCTTCACATCAGTTTCCTCATGTTTCTATTCTCAAAGAAACCAGTTTCTATGATTTTGAAAAGTCCTGTCCAGCCATTCCTGTGCATATGCACCACTGACCATGCAAAATTTTTCAGGCCCGTAGCACTTTTCCATGCAGTACAAAAGGCACCGGAAAAGCAATTATTGCTGCTTAAACATGCTACGAGATGACAGTAGAGGACTGTGTTCTACTAATTTAAATGTGATTTTCCATTGATTTGTACAGAATGACTCCTGATTTATACCAATTGAAGCAGAAAAAAAAGAATGAGGCTTTAACTGTGGAATAATCTATGTTCTGTTTTTCCCACCATACAAAATTCTCATTGACAAGAAAAAGCATCTTCAGTGAAACAGGTAAAATACTGCATATAAATTAACCTAAACTAGGATTGTGCGTGTCAGTTTTAAAACAGTAGTATCTTTTTATTCATTGTGGAATGCAGGAGGTGTTCAGCTGTTAAAGAAGGTGCTGGCTCTCTCAGGGAACACAGTGTGCCGTTGGGTTTTTAATTAGCAGACGATGAGTGATTGCTGGTGGTCAGTGAGTGAATTCTCCAGCTCCTGCTAAGCAGCCAGCAGCCCTGTATTGCAATTAAACAGCAGAAACTCTTGTATTTCTCATATTTTTTTTCTTTCTCTTAAGGATGAGTAGAGCTTCTGCTCAGGCAGGGTTTGGGATCTTCCTGTGACTCATCCCCCAAACCACCCTGCTTTTCACAGGGGTTTAAGCAGACTGATTGATTTGCAGTTTACCTTGACAAGCTGGGCTGAAAAGAGTTCCAGTGGTAGTTTCAAATGTGGATTTGTGCTTTAAGTCTTCCAGATCCTTGAGTAATGCTGGTTCAGTGCCACTTCTATTCCAACAATAGTGCCAGTTAGTCTGTTACCAGCTGGGACTTATCCTGCAAAATGACCTAAAAACTTAGTGAAGCAAACCTTTCCAAAAACCCAGTCCTGAACCTGAATCCTGACTGGGAGCAGGAGCTCAAGAGAAAGCAGTCTTGGCTGGGACCTGGGCCAAATCCAACTGTTGTACCAGCTACTGCAGAGAAATAAATGCAAGAGGTTTTTCCTCTTCACAAATCATCCACAGCCGTTACCTCATTTATATATTCCTCCCCACAACAGAAGCTCTATAGACCTTTCAGAAGGCAGCTTATGCTTTGATTTAATCTTTTGCTTCCTGCAGACTTAAGTTCATCCCCGGTGTAGTGCGCTCACTCCTTTGTTGGACCTTGTCTTCGAGCAGGAATCACAGCCAGTGGCCACTGTGCTGATGCCAGCAGGTCAAAAACGGCATGGGCAGACAAGCTTCCCCACCAGCATGCACTCAGGTCGCAGACAATGTGCACCAAGGTTTGCCCTGATTGTATTTTGGGCATGAATGTAGTTTTACTCAGGCTTAGTCACAGATCACTTATTCAAGGGGTATTGACTCACACAAGTAGGAAGGCATTGGATCCACATGCTAATAATGCTGATGGTAGTTCTGTGGCTATGCTGAAACTAGATCCCTTGCTATATGGGGAAAGAATTAATTGCTGCAGCTTGCACTAATGAGCTGTAAAATAATCCTTTGGGCCCAGAGGGTTATATAATTCCTTTCAATGAAACTGTAACATGCTAATAGAGAACCATTCTACCTGCAGCTGTGCAGCTCAACAAGAGTCAATATCAGTGAATTTCCTAAAGTCCTGAAAGCAGCTAAGTGTCTAACTTTGATTGGAAACCATTGCTTCTGTTAATGTACTTGGTACTGCAAAAGCTATTGTTGATCACTGAGTGGCCACTAGTTTGCAGGATGTCAGGGGCTGAAGATCACATTTAGCTGCATTTCATCCAAACCTGTTTTATTTTAAGCATATGTTCTACGCCCTTTTGGGAGACTTCAATGTCCCATAAGTTTCCTAAGAAAGTCCCTATCTAGTTTTGAAGAATTAGATGAGTCAGTGTGAAACTGGCATTAATTAAATCAATGGATGTTTTCCTGTAAAAGTAGGAAAAAATTAAGGTATTAAGACTGAACATTGTTCTGACTTCCTTAGAATAAAGACTGATTTGGGTTTTCTCTGCTTGTCTACACTTCAGAGGTTAGTTGTTCTGTATTTTGACACCCTGAGTAATCACAAAAAGAGACCTGCTGCTTTGTGGCTGTATCAGTTCCAAATGAGAGGAAGAGGTGTGTTTCAGTGAGATAACAGCACACCTGGCTGACATAGGAAGATCTTCCTCTAATCAAAGGTGGCGTCCAGAATCCTATGTCCAAGCCTTAAAAGATGTTAATGCAATTAAGGGCTTACTTATGCTGGAGATTTCTGCCTTTCCTATTTACAGTTCAAGTGGTGGGATTTGGGGAGGGTTTGGTTTTTGTGGGGTTTTTTGTTGTTGTTGTTGTTTTTTTTACAGACACATCGTAATTGTAAGAAAAATCCCCACGCATGACAGGCTGAGTGTGCGTCTTTGGATTAAAGAGAAAGAAGGAAAACTAAACCACCTACCCAACTGGAGGGCAAATCCAAAACGGGAGTTACTCAGCAATGATTACGCTTTTCAAAAGACAGAGAAGTTCTGTGAAACTTTGTTATAGATGGGGAAACGAGCCTTAGTTGCTTGTTTCTGCTCCTTCCCATTTCATCAGCACAGTCCGTTTCTCCCTTGCTGGCTGAGCCATCTGTTTGGGACCAGCTCTGTCAGTGTGGTTACTGAGGGGGGAAGTTAAAAATAACCACTGCTTTTTGCTAAGATTATTTTTAACCTGGAATGCTCAAGTGATCTGGTTTACAGCGTTACTTGGCAGCCAGGTCACACCAACGGAGGGTATGGGCAGCCTTGGGCTTTGCTATCAGAGTTAGCATGTGATGGGATCGCACCTTTTAGATTCTTCATTTACCCTTTTTTTTTTTTTTTTTTTGTATGAAATACGAGCACTGAGTGCATGCAATCTGATTTGTCAGCCTGCCTGCTCATGGTGTTGCAGGCACATGGATTAGATTAAACTCTGCTCAGTGCTGAGAAATGGTACGAGCCTTGGGCTACAGTGCTCCACTAATGGTGTTTCAATGCATCACTTGATTTAAGAAATAATCTGTTGGTAGGGAGAGGAAATGGGTCCTTCTGAGTGTAATTATAGTAGAGGTCTTTCTGTGGATCTCTGATCAACAGAGGGGAGTTCATAGGAGGGGTACAGAGAAGATGACATGTTATTCCCAGGGCCAAGGAACCTTTCCTTTCAAAGGCTGG
The DNA here is from genome assembly GCF_963264785.1 of Psittacula echo. Lineage (NCBI taxonomy): Eukaryota > Metazoa > Chordata > Aves > Psittaciformes > Psittacidae > Psittacula > Psittacula echo. The sequence continues at coordinate 52,648,351 of NC_137743.1, forward strand.
ATCGCCATGATCTTGGCCCCCATACAGATGCATGGAGCTGTCTGGTTCTATCTACCCATGTCTGAATTACACAGCCTAAGCAACAGCACACAGCAGCTGTATGCTTACATGTATTCCTCCTTCAGCATCTGCTCAGCACCATGCCTTGCTCATGCATGTGTCATTACCAAGTATTTCATGGAAGCAGCTGTAAGGAAAAAAAAAATCTGAAAGGTGGATTGTCAATTTAGGATGATGCTATTAGGTGTGTCATCCACGTAGCATCAGTCAACATAGCAATAATGGTGTAATATCTCCTTGGCATATTTATTACTCCTTTCAATATGACTTAATCAGACAGCAGTTGAATCTGTTACCCCTAGTGGTAAGAACTGGAGTAGATGATGACCTAGTGCAAACTCCGATTTCATATTTACTGGGTCACTTTTAGAACTTCCACATATATCTGGTCATGTCCCAGGCAGCATTTCAAGCCTCATTTTAGCTGCCTGTATCAACACACAGGAAAGGCACCAATAACAACAGAACGTTCCTATGATGTTCTGCATTAGGCATCTGTTTTGTATGGGAAATGAAGACTAAAAATGTATTTATTATCTATTTTGGGTACTATGCATTGAGTATTTATGAAGCCCAGAACCAATTGTTACTGTTCTTACTCTTCATCTTCCAATGCTAATATAGTCCAGCAATTTCGCAGTACAGATCTCTTCATATGCTTATGCTTTCGTTTCCCTTTTTAATTCTTTTGGAAGTTTGGGTACACATGGATCCATTTATCTCAGTCACAGAATAAAACATCTAAAGTCAAACTGATCAGCTCATATGAGGCACAGCTGCTTGACAGCAAAGAAAATAAAAATTATTTCCTTTGGAAAAATTGACCTCTTTTGATGGTTTTGATTTTGTAAATAAACACTTGTGCATTCGGAATGTGCAGAGCTCCTGTTAGCTCAGATACAAGCAGCAGCTGAGATACTAAACTGTTACGTAGTTCTTCCTCTAAAGAATAGTTGAAACAAAAGAATTATTATCCACGCTTCTTTTTTTCTTTTTAAAAAGTCACCCAAAGGCCAGTGATCTTACTGGTTTTCTTATTTTAAAACTCTTATTAGAATAATCTTGTTATTCTGAGATGAATTCATTAGTAAAGTAACATATCCAAGCACTTCACTGGGATCTAATGAGTCATTTCACCTTACATGTTGAAACAGAAACCAGAGGATTCTAAGTACCTTGGACATATTATTCACAATGTCCTCAATTATTCAAATAACTGCTGTAAGAAAAATAATACTCTAAATGTAAAAAAAAATCTAAGAATATTTTGTAACAATTATTCCTAATGCATAGGGGAAATAGCAAGAGGTTGAAAGAAACCACATCCTGCATAATTTTTGTTAGAAAAACATGAATGTCTAAATTTTGTCTCAGAGAGGAAGTTACCATTAACTTTGTTTGGGGGCTGGGTTTCTTTTTTCCTAGTTCTGAAAATAAAGTATATTCTCATTTGAAAGACAAACTAGAAGTGGGTCAGCTTTTGCAGAAAATAGTTTGCCACCACTTCAGGCTTTTTTATGGCATGTCTTTATCTCCTTCTAGCTCCTAATTCCTGATTAACTCCTGATGCTTTTCTTCTTGCTCTCCTCTTTTAGAGATATAAGCCCAGTTCACTGATGTTTTTTCCAGGGCATGTGTCACACTTGTGGAAGGAGGAAACACCAGATTCACAACAACCTTGTCTATGCTTAGCAGAGTGCTCCAGCCATGAGCACCTCACATGCACTTGAGGACTTCAGGCTCTGAAAGTAGCTTGCTTCAACCAATTGCAATGCCTTTTAGAATTTGGAGTGCAGTTACAAGGGGAGCTGTGCTGTCTCTTTTTATTAATTTATGATTTATTATTTAAGCTACTGCCAGGCAAGATTTTGACTGCCTGTGGTCATCACCATAGCTTTATAATTGGGGAGAACATTACACTTTGACTCATTATGAAACTATTTCCATAAAAGGAGGAAGTATTTCTTGTGAGGAAATTAGGATGAGTAATAGCTGGTGCTGAGCTAGATTAAACAAGCTGGTGCTGAACAAGTTTACGTAGCAAAGCAAGATATCCCTATTAGGACAATCTCTTGCAGCATCTTGCTGACCTATACGTGCACCTTTTTACACTATTGAATTTTCATAGTACTTATAGTTTTCAGAATGCTTTCACCATTTCAACCAGCAGTCAAATGATTACCACCTTGCAGTGTAACATGGAAGTCCAGAGTACCCTTTAGGCTTTGTTTTCATTCCTCTGACAGTTTCTGAAATGCATTAACCAAGAGTTGGTGAATTAACAGTGCATGTCATTATCGAACACTACCCATCAGGAAGCTGGAAGTCAACACTCACAGGCTTTAGAAAATGACTTAAGGTTAATGGTGGGCGGTACAGATTCATGGGAAGATGTAGTATGAAGGACATCAGGGTTTTAACATGCTCACCATGCTATATGCAGGAGGGAGGCCTCAATTTTACATGTAGATGAGATTAAAAACAAGATTGTATACTTTGGTTTGCATGAAAGGGAAGCATGACATGAGCAAGGTTTTACAGTCTCTTTACATCTCCCTGTTTGCTTCTTGTCAAGAGCATTTAAAGGGGAAAATACCAGGGCATGCTAAAGTACCTGGTAGCAGTACTCACTGTGCTGCTCTTTCAGCTCTCCCAAATAGGGCTATAAAAGATTCATTCACTGTCCTGCTTGGTTTTCATCTGTTTTAAACATTTAGAGACCTACTTACATGCCCTATAAAACTTAAAAAAATCTGAGTGTTTGGAAATCTCGCTAGTGAAGTAGATGCCTTTTCCACTCAGGATGGCTACTTTTTTGGCCATACATTACCCTGGGAAGCATTTCCCTATCACGAAAACATTTGAGGGGGTGAGGTTGGATTTCTAGTAATTTTCATGCTTATTTATTATTCCTTACTTTGTTATATTTACCCTTCACTATTTTTATTTTGCTAACATCCTGCCATTCTCTTTTCCTCTCCATTACCAAGGCCCAAGTCTGCAGCCAAGCATGTTCCACTGATGGGCAGAGATTGCTGTGATCAGCAAAAATAATCATCATTAATTTGTGATGAGGAAAAGTCAGTAAATCAATTACTTCTAGTTTTACTTTGCCAGAAGTAGCAGTTTGTTTTATGGTGCTACGACAGAAATGGAAGGCTTCGCATCGGCCAGGTGTGTCCAGACCCCTAACCCTGTTCTGCTGTTGTTTTGGACTAAACAAAAAGCTGGTCCTATTTGTGATATCATCTTCTCAGGCAGTTCAGCTTTCGGTTTCAGTTAAAATATTTACACCCCTCCTATTTGAGTTAGATTGATCCCTAAAATCTAATATGTTTTAATTAGAAACTTCTATTGAAAATGGTCCTTTACCAACAGCATATATACAGTATTAGATAGGATTGCACTATTATTTATTATGTGGAAGACAGACACATATCGGGTACTCACCCATTTCGGGACTGTGGGCTCACAGCTTCAAAGTCCTCTCTCTCTTCCTGATGTGAGGAGATCACACTTGAAGAGTAATCTTGAGTATTCTCCCTGAGCCCTTCTGCCTCCCAGTAACCTTCTTCCTCGTGTGGCAGAGGAGTCCTCTGGGGGTATGCAGAGGTCTCATGAACTTGTGGCTGTGAGCTGTGCACTGAACCATCATGATACCCATGATGGTCTGAGTGCTTGACCAGCTTTGCCAATCCTATTGTATTACAGATGATCAGAAGCTTCACTAGCATGGTGGGATTTTTCCCAACTGGTTACACCTGTCTCTTGTTCTCTCCTCTGAAGCTGAGCCGGGATTAATTCAGGAATGCCCCAGCAATATTCTTTAACTGGAAAGCTGGAAGAAGGAAGGGAAAAAAAAATATAGTAACAAAGGGCGGAAAAAGCTTTTGACCCTCCCAGCTACTGTGGAAATGTCCGTGGCTATTGAACAATGTGAGTCTGGTTCCTGTGTGGGGCTCAAGCGTCTCTGACAGAGGGGGGAAAAAGAGGTGGTAGGAATATGGTTTATTCAAGGAACTTCTGAGCTTGGCTGCCTTCTAAACTTATCTGTGAACAGGAACTCAGCTTTTATCAACTGCCTTCTCCCTCAGGCACAGGAAAAGGATGTTAGCTTAAAGGAAAGGAAAGAAAGGATAGAAAATATTGAGTGGTGTAACAGACTCGTGTTGTGGTGCCAGAAACTGTCACAAACCTCCTTGCGCCACTGTCTGCACTGTCTGTTTTTTATTACACTTTAGAGGCTGAAATACCCTGGCTTTAGCAGCAGAGTATTCACAGTATGTACAGCAGACTATGGGCATTAAGGGGTTCACAGTAAATGCACAGTTAAAAAGTACTCACAGACATTGATTTTTGTGTGGTGTTTGCAAAGCGGCCCCGTGAATCATAGTCTCTTCCCATCAAAGTGGAACATTTTCATGAAAAGGGTCTTCAGGGAGGTCAGGGTCACCGAGCATTTTCAAGAATTTCTGTTTGGGCTGTCATCTCTGCATCTCACTCCCAATTTTTCTGTGCATTTTTAATTGGTGTTGACAAAAAAGCACATGCCAGGAGCTCCTGTAAAGAGCTACCTCTGTCACTGCATCCTAATAATAAATACAAAAAAGGCTGTGGAGGTTGTATGTAGTTTTCTTGCCAGTTCAGCTTTACGTGATGGTGCTTTTAGTTTTGTTGTCTATATTTCTGTTCTTACTGTCTTGCAGTTATTATCATTTTTAAGAATAAAATGATGGAGAATGATGCTTTACTGACAAAACAGCTGGGAATGCTGGTGCAGAACTGCTAGAGCGTATCTCCGCTGAATGATGAGATGTGCAGCCCAAAGTTCAGTACATCCTGCAGAGTATTAAATGTAGAGCTTTTCTGGAATCATTCCAAAGCCAGCTGAAAAACAGAGGATAAAATCTCTTTAGGATTTTGAAATGCCTTGTTGTTAGAGGCTGTGAATTTATATCTCCTTATCACTGGTTGGATCTGCACCCTCTCCTTCTGATTGCTCCTCCTTTATGCTTCATGGAAGAACCTATTAAAATGCAGAAATGCACTTACCGACCTGTGACAGACATCGCTGTGTAAGAGCAATTAAGCACTATGGCAGCAACAGTGGCACATGGTGCAAGGTAGAGAGAGATTTTGATAATTCTAAGGGCAAACCTGCTTTCTGTTGTAGTCACTTCTCCAGGGAGATGAAATCATAACTTGTAGACTAAAGACCGAAAGAAATAAGCAACTTCCCTTTGTTCCTTCCTCCTGTTTGTATTTTAGAACTGTGTGCATCCTGCTATAATACGTTAATGTGTGAATATTTTGCATCATGTTTCACATACAAGTGTGCCTTTTTTACAAGTAACTAGGATTAGGATGGATGTGACCTAAGCATTATGTTTGTTTACTTAATAAGACCCATTATTGGGAAGGAACTGGAACAAATACGAGACAAAACAAACACCAGGCTTCTAACTTGAACTGCTGTGTGATCATGGCTTAAGAAAAGTGATTTTGTGCTACAGATATTGACATTGTCCCACTTGTGATCTGTCTTTCAATATATACCTTTCCACTTAGTCTTAATTCATCCATTAAATCTTTATTCTTAGGGATGTGATAGCTCCCAAGTGGTGGGGCAATATTTCTCTGCCATCTTCTTGGCTCAGAACATCTGCTGCTCCTTCAGGTGCAAGAACCCGTTCTCTGTGACTTTGTAATGGTGCTGCCTATGAGTGCAGCAGTCAGGAGGCACAGATTGTTCAGCCAATTGCAAGTTAATAATTTGCCGTGACTTTCTGGTAGCAGTTATGAAAGATGTTAAAATATTGAGCATGCTGTAACTGACGTCTCCTTCCTTGTGATGGGCATATCATAGGATGCTGCCATAAACACATAGACTGAGTGAACTGTTCAAAGGACCTTCCTTACTAAACACTAGTTAAGGCTTCTGTCTAATAGCTGTTCTGATTTGGGGTGTCTGACTAACACAGGTTATACTGTTGGTTCATAACATTTGATTTATTGTCAGACTAAGCTATAAGTTTTCTTACTGTAACATCTGTAGAGACATATGATGATCAGGGGGCTGGAGCGTCTCCCCTATGAAAAGAGGCTGAGAAAGTTGAGGCTGTTCAGCCTGGAGAAGAGAAGGCTGCGTGGAGACCTCCTAGCAGCCTTCCAGTATCTGAAGGGGGCCTACAAGGATGCTGGGGAGGGACTATTCATCAGGGACTGTAGTGATAGAACAAGGGGTAACGGGTTCAAACTTAAACAGGGGAAGTTTAGATTGGATATAAGGAAGAAATTCTTTACTGAGAGGGTGGTGAGGCACTGGAATGGGTTGCCCAGGGAGGTTGTGAATGCTCCATCCCTGGTGGTGTTCAAGGCCAGGTTGGATGAGGCCTGGTTTAGTGTGGGGTGTCCCTGCCCATGGCAGGGGAGTTGGAACTAGATGATCTTTAGGTCCTTTCCAACCCTAACTATTCTATGTTTCTATGATTCTATATCTGTGAGGAGTGTACCTATTTAGGAACAAGATACACCACACCTTTGCCTCTCTCTTTTTTGAGCTAGTGCCTCAGCATGGAACCAGGGAAAACAGACACAAGGTCATTTGCTGCAATGATTTGCTTGCTGCTTTTGAAGGTCAGTCTCTTCTAAGAGATACCTTCTAGATGAGAAAGGCAATTGTGCACCAACTAAGGTCCATAGGTATCTATTAAATCTTTGGCTGCCTTGTTTAGGCTTGATGTAACATGGGTCTGGGTACCACAGCTATAATGGAAGAGATGGGTGAGAATAATCAAATTTAAAACAGTTTGTGAAATTATTTGGAAATAGGTGTTACTCCAAAAGTATCCTTGAAACCCTATCAGTAAATAACACGATAATAGTGGTGTGGAGATGGTTGGATCTCCCCAGAAACTTCTCAGGAGTTTCTAGCAGTTCTCAGAACATTAGCCAAAAGCCACCCCTCCCACTTGCTCTTTATTTTGGCAACTGAATTAGACAGATGACAGGTACTGTTCCTCCACTCTTGCTCCCCAGTCATTGGTGGCTTTTTTTGTTTCCTGTGCCCTTGTTCAGAAAAATACTTTTTTCCCAGGTATTTCTGAGAAATATTTCTTCAAGCTATTCAAACTGACCTTCGGACTTGAAACTGATCTTGAAAGAGCTGATATTGCCAATTACACCAGATTCATCACTATGCCCTGGGATCTTGCAGATAACTGTCAGGACTGCTCTTAACTGGTTGAGTAGTTATAGCTATTTCCATGAAACACAGCTCTTAATACTCCCCCCACACCCAATGTTGCCTACTCTGAGAATTCAGTGTCCCATTTGCAATCCCATAATCAAGTTGTAAGATACCAGCACTGTCTTCTGGATAAGCTGTGTAAAATGTAAAACCTCATCTTGGCCCCTCCTCTTTCTTTAGAGTCAGAGCCCTGCAACTACAGTTGGATAAGGTGACCACACAGTAGACAGTGCCAAACAATACACTTAATAAATGGCTCGTACAACTTGGAAAACAAATGCTCTGGCTATTCCAGTCAGTGTCTCTCTGGAGAATGAGCCCTTAGGAATTAAATTTTCAATTAACAGATTCAGATTTTTTGTTTATTCCTTTTATATCTTCCCAGATTCACTGCCTACTCCATAAGCTCTTGAATTATAGACCTAAATTCAGAATCTGTGTATTTAGAAGAAGAAAAAAACTTCAGAAAAATGTTTAAAATGCTTTAGGTTCATATATTCCAGCTCCAATCCTCTGAAGCAGATTGAATAACTGAAAGAATTTTATGTCTGGGAAGATGAATAGCACAGTTTTGTGGATAGCTGCACAGCAAGGGGATAACTTCTCATTAGGCACTGGGTTTTAGATCTGGAAAATGCTGTCTCATTCCCTGCCCGCTGCTGATGGATGCACATGTGTGTGCAGCAGCTCTGGGGAAGAGGAGCATGGGGAGAGGAGTGTTGGGAGGGGGGCTGCTGGGCTAGGAAGCGATCCCTTTCAGGGATCTGTCCTTCAGAGGAAGAAGATGAATTCCTGTTGACTGTATTTTTATTAATTTGCTCAAAAGCTATCAGTGCTATTCAGTGGCAGAGATCAGTCACAACAGACTGCCATTCTGGCAGCACTCTGCTAGATGCTTGAAAGCATGCCTTGAAAATGGCTCACCCGTCAGCCTTCACCTATTTCATTCTCTGGCAGAGGAAAGTACTCATTAACTATGCAAACGTACATGCAGGGATTCAAGTCCTAAACTGTTTTTGCCAAGAGGATGTCAGACAACTGCTTGGTTTTAATAGGGCATGAAAATGAACGATCTGAGACAGTTCTCCCATCTGCGTTTTGAAGTTTTCCTAAACAGGGAGAGAGGGAGGATTTCTGTTTATGTAGAGCAAGGTTTGATCCTGTTAATGTTAGTATTATTCCCCATACAAAAACTTTCTGAACAAAGGATATTTACCAGCCACAAAAGCAGTCTATCTTTCCTTTCCTTACCTGTCTTTCAAACAACATCATAAACCATTTAAATACTTCAATAGAATATGACTAAATCTCACTCCTTTCATCCAGCAAGATGCCTTTGTCAGCTGTTAGTCTCCAGTGTGAGTTCAGTGTTAAAGGGCAAGGTTAAGGTTTTGTGTACAAAAGGAAAATTAAAGAGGGAAGAGACACAAATTAAGCAAAATCCAGTTTTAATCTGTTGCAGACACAAAGATGATGATGGTAGAGAACACGGAATCTTGATTTCTGCTTTGCATTCTTTTCTTTCCTTTGCATCTGTGCCTTGGAAATAAGTAGACTTGGGTTAGACTTGTCTTGCCTGTGTTCCAGAATTACTGTCAGGAATTGCACAGGCCTGCTTCCAGGTATTAGCCACCAAAACCTGGAGAGAGATTTAGGCACATGGGAGGTGGGGAACTGCACCTTTCAGAGACCCTCAAGAAACTGCAGTGTTATGCAACAAGAGACCCTCTATGGACAAGCTGGGGCAGACAGAAGTCAGACTTTCAGCGAACAGCGGTTGGATGGTTTGTCATTGCAGAAGTCAAGACAAGGATTCATTTTGGTGTTATACAGATCAGTTGGATGTTAGATACGAATTTGTTTACAAAGTGATCTGAATTAGACTCAATAGAAAAAAATGGGAACTTTATGTCTAGCTTAACTGACTTCTCCCCGGTGTCCCAAGGTAGATAGCAGAGAAAAGATGTTGTTGCTGCACGAATTAGGAACTTGGTTTCTTTGAATTGCCCACTGGAAGGTCTTCTCTTTAGCTGCTGATTATGTTATCTAACGCAAGGGAAAAGCTTTTCAGGCACAAAGTTGAGATCCTAGCAAAACCTTAAAGCCAAGATTGATTATGCTAACCCCTGTTTATTAAGGTTCACTTGAGGCAGGGTTGGCAACCAATCAGGGCTGCATCCTCTGCTTAGAATAGAAATAAGGTACCACAGTTGCCATAGGGTGGCAAATGTTCAGGAGCTGTTATTGATGTTTGCACTATGTAGCTCTCCTACTATGTGGTCTTGAGTCCAGAGCTTTCCTAAAAGAGTTTCAAGGTAAAACAATGCCTCTGCAACTGCCTACTGCCTTGGGAGGTATCCAGCAGCATTTAAATGCCTCTTGTGAACTCTTCCTGAAGGTCACTGGGAGAGGAGAAGGCAGGAAAGGAGTATCCCACTGGAGTACCAGCTAAATCAATCTGGCGATGATTCATGTTTCATGTCCCAGAATGGTTTGATATTTCATGCATTTGTTACCTTTTATAGCAATGAAAAATGCATAGAACTCAATTGTACAAATCACAATGACAGAACAATAGCTTAACAAAATCAAAATACACTTCTCACTCAACTTTATCAGCCTAGTCATTCTCCTGAAAATACCAGTGAAACCCATACCCTGGGAAGCTCTGTGCTCTGATTTCATCATCTTTGAAAGCCTAGTGAAAAAGTAAAATGGGCCTTGTAGCAATTCCGAAAAAAAAGTAAATTCACTTTTTACCAAATGTAGTAAAATCAAGACTCTTGCCCTGTGCCTGTTGAAATCAATGGGAGTCTTGTGACTGACTCCAAGAGCATTTAGGTTAAAGCACTGCTTGTACAGCACAGTAAGATGCAGATGTCTACAATTTTAAGAAATGAGCACTAGCTGTGCACTTTGGGCAGTGGTCAATCAGCCACCTAATGGAAATCTTGAAAGGTGAAAAGAAAAACCTTTTTTCACTCCTTGCTGCAACAGTCTAGAACAACGAGAGCTTCTATAATAATTGGTGTGTTGTGGTGGCCTTCCTCTGAATCTTGCACTTCTTTAATTAACAATTGATAATTTTTTCTTAATCTGTCAAAGATTTGGCTCCTCTATATTCAAATGGAAATTTATTCTTAATTTATGAGAAAGGAGATTTATTTGTGAGAAATATCAAGAAATCTGTATATTGTTTCCCAGACAAGCAGTTTATCAATTGTTTCAGTGTGGGGTAAAAAACCCACTCCCAATACCTAAAGAAATATTCTTAGCCCCCCAGTGAGAACTATGTGTGTGTCATCGTTTTTATTCAGAGTTTATTTTCTGTGTAGTCATTCTCTGACACTTCCAGGCTGATGACTTGTGACAGCAGTGGTTTACAGACCACTACACTTTGTGACATTAGGGTTTACTACCCTCCCACAGTGCAGTTGAACCTCTGAATTTTATGTTCTGTTTGCCTGGTAAGGAAAAGTAGCCAAAGCTGGCCAGGGTTTGTTCTCAGCGGCTGATGCTCTACGGCTTCCATAGTTTCAGATATGGCACTATCAAAACAGAAGAAATCACTTTGGTGAACCAACAATTGCTTTCACCAGTGCTTGTGCTGAATTTCAGTTTGCTATGGAGACAAGAGATGATTTTGGCCACTCGGGATCTAGTTTAGAAAACAATTCAGCTTGGGTTTAATTTTAAGCGCATAGGGGTATCCAGCTGTGATTAATGATCCTATTCTTTGGTACTTTTTTCCTAGCAAGGCCTTGAGGCTGGGTGGATCCTCTATGAAGACTGTAAGATCTTCCCAGCCATTTCTCCACAGGATGATTTTCACACCCCACCATGCTCTGCAGCACAGACCTCCAACATGAGTGATGGCATCAGTATAAAATGTTGTCTCACTCTGCAGAGGCAGAGCAGACCTCTGTCTGCAGCAACTCACAGGAACAAATAGGAAACAGGATTTCCCCCAACAGGCACCTGATTTTTCAGAAATGAGCGGTATGTGCAGCTGAACAAAACCCGTAATTCATGCTTAATGCCTTCAGACTTGACAAACATGGCAAGTGGGACTTCTAGCTTTCTTCACTTGAGCTCCAAGGGAAGTTGGTTCCCTTTTTCCCCTCAGTATTTACTAGAAATGATGTTCTTGTAACAGTTTTGTGCAGGATGGGTTCTGGTAACTGCCACAGCAAGAAACCTGACCCTGTTTGTTTGCTTCCAGTTTTACACGCTCTCCAGCCTCTGGGAACCCAGGATAGAGCTTGTGTTTGCCTCCTGCTGCAGCCTCGGGAGATGCCCTTTCAGGAGCTCAGCTCTTCAGATAAAGTCTCCCTCTTCACATGAGAGCATCCTTGAATGAGAGCACTGCAGAATATCTTAAAAGCTTTATCTGTCTGGAAATTTTCCAGACAGTCCTTTACCTACTGGTGTCGTTGTCCTTCTCTCCCCCTTCCCTCTTAAATCTTCACAAGCATATCCATATCATTAATATTTCAGTATCAGCTGTTCACAGGTATTGGCTACACTGCAGTGCACTTCATCAATAAGAGACGGCAAAGGATGCGAGGTTTGCCACACTGACTTCATCCAGCAGAGGAGTAAGAGCAAAGGCAGAGACTGGCAGAGAAACTGAGTATTCGCTGAGGGTGAGGCTGCAGTCCCAGTCTCGAGGTGCTTTTTGCTGCTGTTCCTCACTCAGATAATCCAGATAATACTCTATCAAGCAACAAGAATGGATGTCTTTAAGAAAGGTTTCTCCATTGCTAAAGAAGGTGTGGTAGCTGCTGCAGAGAAGACCAAGCAGGGAGTGACAGAAGCTGCTGAGAAGACTAAAGAAGGGGTGATGTATGTAGGTAAGAGAGGCTGTTTTTAAACTGTATTTTGAGCATGAACTGCTGTGTAGATTATCCCTGAGGAGGTCTAGGGGAATTATATTGTGGCTAGAGCTCGAGAGTGAATGGTGGGAGGTCTGGATAGCATCCTCAGCTCTGTCGCAGAGTTGCTGTGTAAGCCTGGAGTGCCACATCCTCCCCGTGCCTCAGTTTCCCCAACCATAGATTAGACAGAGAAACAACCACTACTTCAGGGGATGCAGAACTAATGCAATGTTAAGGAGCAGATGCCAAGGTGGACGGTTTCTGTTATGACTATTTGCTGATTGTTTGCAGGGTGAGTCACTCACTCCCCAAGCATCAGAGCACTGCTGGTCTCCGCTTCACCTCCACACTGTGAGAGACATGCTGAGGAGGTCCCTGAGAGAAGCCAGCAGGGTTATTAAGTGGGGATTGCAGGATGCATCTGTTTCCCCACAAACATGCCACTTTATCTTGAAACCCTCCTCTTTTTGACTGATGCATTAACCTTGCTTTACAAGAGTTGCCCAGATCAGTTTTACCCAAAGGATAGGATCTGGAAAACAGCATGAATGATGTCCTGCCTAGAGACCTCTCTCACAGTTAATGTGCTGTTTCAGAACCTTTTCAAGGTCACCCTCAAAACCCACTATATCCACCATCTAGCACATGCAATTGTATGGCTGGATGGTCAGATATTCCAGATAATGTAAAATCTATGAAGTCTTAGGTTCTTAAGACTGATTACCTCATTGCTGATTACTGCATCTCACACAGCTTTTTATGTTTGCTAGATATGCGAGAGAGGGAGTGTTTAGTAGGAAAGTTTACATACAGGCTCTTCCTGCTGTTGTGCTGCAACATCCATAGCTGTATGTAGCTACTATATTTAAAACACCTCTCTTGACAATAGCTACAAATTTGTACATTACAAACGAACACAAATTTTATGTGTAGGAGATCTGGTAATGTTTTCATTCTGAAATTTTAAATACTCAAATACTGGTGTGCTGTAAACGAACATATGTAACAGTTCACATTTCAATTTGAAGCTGACTCACAAAGCAAAAAGGTGAACAGCATCCACATAAACAACTGAAACACCAGCCTGCAAAACGTCACGCCTAGGTGTCAAATCATAGCATCACTCTTGCTCCAGCTGCTTCGTGATTTGAGGGTGCCAGACAGGTTATTCTGAACCTTTATACATAATTCCTCACATCTCTGTTCAGTGATCTGGTACGTCTCCATACTGTGGCCTGGGTTTCAGTTTTGCAGAGCCGTGAGGTAGAGTCTGCTTATGAGATCCTAACCTTTTCAATGAAGTTTTCTAAAAACCTTCTTAAAACCTAAATCTCGGAATGAGGCTCCAATAAGGATCAAGGCTAAGATTCAGTGCTTTCTCCTCTTATTTTTTTTATTTGGGTTGTTGGTATAGTGCCAATTCCTGCCCTGTCATGCACTGCATAGTGCTTTGCCTTGGCTGATTCAGTTCCTGTTGCATGCTGGGGAATGCTCAGCCCTTTGGAAAAAAGTCAGTCTTTCACAGTCAGGATAAATAATGGCCAGATGCTGATTAGCTCAGAGAATTGGTTTTTAAGTAAGAAGAGGAAGTGGAAGCCAAGTGTATCGATTAGAACTGGAATGATTAGTATGTTCATGCTGCCTTTTCTCACTCTGTGCCACATGAAGAGTTAATCACAGACCTGAACTGTTCCTTCCTTGCTCCTTCATTTGCAGAGCCCTGTCCCAGCAGCTTGGCCTAGAGTGTTATGTGTTGCATCCTGAATTTTTGGATGCTAGGAGAAAATAATACTGGTATAAAATCTTGAAGGTCCTTTCAGAACATAAGGAAAGGGAGGAAAAAACCCAAAGCCAAGGATGGATGAAGTGGATCCTTGACTTTCATTCAGGTTTGTGTGAACTCACTGCTGACTCTCCAAGGAGGATTCCAGATGTCTGGACATGACTACGGCACCCGATGAGTCACTTGCTGCCGCCCCAGGAGAACAAAATGATGCTTATTCAGAGGCATCCGCCTGGAGCAGACAGCATCACCAGGGCACTGCAGCCACCTCATCCCTCCCCTCTGAGCCACGCAGGTTCAGTTCCCACAACCCATGCCAGGGCCAGAGATGCCTCCCTCCTGTGCTAACACTGCAATGCGGTTCACAGCTGGGCTGGTTGGAGATACGGCTGTTGCTGGAGGAGCCATGAATCTGCCCCGCCACGTGGCTTGCTGAATAGATAGGGTGGAGAAGAGGGTGCACGAAAAGAGAGAGGGAGAACTCCTGTAGCATGGGCACCTTTGCACTTAGTAAAATCACAGTCTGCTCTCCAAACTATAACAGCCTCTGGGTATACCGAACTGGCACAGTCAATGTGTGTCCAGCAGCTGATTTGGTGGGATGTCTTTTTTTATTTGGTTTAAATAGGGGGATAAGTGGTGATGAAGTTAATGAAGTTAATGCAAAGCTGCACCAGAGTATTGAGTGCCCTTTAATTACGGATCATTAGTACCCTTTAACACTATAATTCAGGAAGCCTCAACAAAGAATACACTTCTAAGTTTCCAGAACAGCTTTCGACCACACATGTTGCAGAATGCCCCAAGGCACCAAGCTTTACACAAACAGAGTGTCTCGACCAAGCATGAACTCCCACAGGACTTACAGCACATCATAATACTCTTTTCTACCATAAACCTTTTCCCACTGCACAATGCTCCACCACCTAGGTCACACCCTTGATATACCAAAGCTCTTAGAGATGACTCACAGCACTCAAAAGTTCATGCATCCTGCCTCTTTTAATTCTGTGTACACAAGCTGCAGGCAAGGACTAATGAGTGAAATGAGATAGAGCATCAGTTGATTGCTTTCTGATTCAACAGATTCGGGTGGCTGGCAAGGGTATGCACCAGAAGGTCAGGTTTCAAGTGGTGAATGGTGGACTCTGAGCCTGAGTCATTGGGTGTGGTCAGGGCTGTGGATTAGGAAGATGAGGCAAGGTCTCCCCAGGCTGCAGCAGAGGCACTTCCCAGTGCCACCGCTTCTGTTGTGAAGTGGATGCCAAGGTGTTTCTTCTACCTGCATCCCTCCTTTTTGGAACTATTGATGTTTTGGAACACCAAAAAACATGTCACCCACCCAATCTCCCTGCGAAGGAATTGAGCCCAGATAGTCATCTTAAATCAAAAGTCTGGTAAAAAAATACACAGAAGTAAATCTCCTGTCTCACTAACCATGGTTACTGCAAAACTGAAACATATGCAAAGCTTAGTACAGCAATTTATATACTTCGCTTGCCTAACAACTGCTCTTTGACCAAAAAAAGAGCAAAGAAGAGCTAAGCTTGAACATCTGTGTCTGATGTGAGATGATCTTGTATGTTGAATCAATACTGTGGCAGGCTTTGGTTGGAATGGCAATGGGAGGGAAACTGAAGCAAGATGGTGTCTCAATTGAACTGTGTGCATTTGGCCCACTCAGGAGTTCGTGTTCATGGCTTGAGACTTGTATCTGCCCTGCTCACTGCTGTGCTCCTGTCACATATGTATGTCATGGGCATCATTTTTCAGCCCAGTTTACAGCAGTGCACGTTTATGGTACACATCAGTAGCAACTGCTGTTTAGAACAGTAACAAGTATAAAGTAAAAAGACTTCATCTCTTCAGTTTGAACACAGTTTGGGAGGGTGGAGTGAAATGTTGATAGCGTTATTGCAGTAAACCAGCTTTGTTCTGCCCAGGCAATGCTTAAAACCACCGAAATAAATCAACAATTGAGAATTACTTTCAATAGTGCGTAACACGTATTCAGCAAGACAGAGCTGGGCTGGATCTGTTGTTATCAGGGTGCTGCACCTGTTTTGCTTTTCAGGCTGTCAATGAGAGTGAGATGTGGTTTGTAGCTGATTTATCCCACCACACCCATGGATGCTCCCGGTACCCCTGGAGTTGAAGATCTGTCCGACTCTTTGTTTCTATTGCTTTGACAGTTGGCCATAAAAATCCTTTTGTTGTATCAGTACAGGAAACGAGCCTGTATAGGCGCAGATGATTTACAGAATACAGTAAAGTGAGACCAGTGGAACCTTTTGGCATGTGTTGGTTTAACTTCCAACAGAGATAAATTTGATCCTTTATTTTTGTGATGTGAAAAAGCATCTAGTTACTGCAAGGGCTGCCTATCTATTGTATGATTTAGCCCACTATGTGCAACAGTATACAAATAGGAGGGAGGTATAGCAGGTCACTTCAAGCATGGAGGAAAACTGCAGAGATTAATTATTCCTTAAGGGCTATTTGCATTGCAAACCAAATGCCCTCACATCCTGTTAGCCTTTCTGCCTTGTGAACAGCAAGATAGATTGCAATGTAAGCATACATATGGTATACTTCATAATTTTGAGTTAAAAACATCTGCATTCTGTTTATCACTGTGAACAGGCACTTACAGCCTAGGCTGAGGCACTGACGTGGGAATCTAGTAACTAAGTACGTAGTAGGTGGTTGGTTGTTCTGCAAATTCAACCTCAGGTTTCTCCAGAGTCTTTATTACAGGTATAAGACTGACGCAGGTGATATTTCACCAGGTGACTTAATATACATTTGTGTTTACAATTAGCTTAACATTGATTTACCTCCACTCAGTTGTTCTTTTCATTTTGGAAGCATCCCAGAGACAATTTTTCATACTTCAGCATGGTATAATCAAGAATTTTCAGGTCTAGGCATCTCCAGACAATTTGCAGTTGAAGTTGTCCAACTCTGACTTTACTGGGGAAGGGAGCTGATCCCTTCCGCTGGCTCTCCAAATGGTTGTGTCTTAGCAGGAGGTGCCGGCAGCACCACAGCTCTCCACTGCACCTCGTAGGAACAGAAAGCCATCCATGTCCAAAAACCAGGAGGTTCTTTGCCAGGTAGCACTGATGGGCTGTGTGTTTCCTTTCACAGGTACCAAAACCAAGGAAGGTGTAGTGCAAAGCGTGACCTCAGGTAAGAGTGCAGCCCTGAGAGAGACACATAAATCTGTGATGGGTTGCTGGACCTCTTGATGTGGCCATCGTTCCTGCCAAATGGAAGGTCTCTGGGGGGCAGCAGTGATCTGCGTGACCTTCTGTTTGATGAATGGAGAATGTTTTCCAGGAGTGATGGTTCAGGGTCTGGCATTTGCAAGTGCACATGGATGAGAGAAAATATTTGATCAGTAGAGCAGGTCAAAAAACATCTAACAGATGTTGCTCAGCAGATTCAGATGATTCACAGCAATTTAGACATTTAACAATGTCAAGATGCTGCCTAGCATGCAGAGAGGGTCCCGTCAGGCTAAAACTGTTGTCTTTGAGACACTCCTGACAGGCAGTCCAAGAGTCAGAAACCCAAAGAGATCCTTCTAGGTATCCCAACCTCCAAGGCTGGGAAGCTGAGTGGACTGCCTTGAAGAGTGATGAATGGATCCCTTCCGTGGAGAATTTAATGATTAATTTAATTTTTTCCCCAGGTACATTAAATCCAACAGAAGGTGCCCTGATAGAGGTAATATGCAGTCTGCAATGCAAAATACCGTATTTGCACAAATGTCTCTTAGTATCTTACAGTGAATTTTTCATTCTCCAGTTGTCTACAAAGCCTGACAAGCTGCAGGGCTGCTCTCCGAGCAGCATTTTGAGTCAGGCAAACCCCTCACATACATAATCTAAATTCAGATGTGATCTCATATAAAAGAAGAACTAAACAGGGACTGTAGCAGGGCCAATTTCTTCTCTTACCTCAGTACAAACGTTTTATTGTCCTAGTGAACTTGGCAGCCTTTTGGGAGTGCCTGGCTCATTGACTTTCTGCTTTTGTTGCTCAGTTGCTGAGAAGACCAAAGAGCAGGCCAATGTGGTGGGAGAAGCTGTAGTAGCCAGTGTGAACACAGTGGCAAACAAGACTGTAGAAGGAGCAGAGACCATCGTGGCCACTACAGGAGTTGTAAAAAAGGTATGTTTGTTTCTTCAGCAATATTCAGGATGAAAGAGTCATCTAGAATCATAGAATGGTTTGTGTTGGAAGGGACCTTAAAGATCATCTAGTTCTAACCCACCTGCCATGAGCAGACACACCTCCCACTAGACCAGGTTGCTGAAACACTTGCAATTCATGCTTTTACATATTCAGTGAGAGGTTTTCAGCAATGTCTGCTTTGATATAATGTTTAATATTACTGTATAATGCTAACATAATTACAGAATCATTTAGTTTGGAAGGGACCACTTGAGATCATCTAGTCCAACTCCCTAAGGGTAGTGAGAGCATGTTGCCCAGGACTGTATCTCCACAGATGGAGACTCTACAGTATCCCTGAGCAACCTGTGCCAGTGTTTGACCACTCTCATAGGAAAAAAAGTGTTTTCCTATGTTCAGATGGACATGTTAATCAACTCATGCCCATTGTGTCCTGTCTCGTCAGCAGGCACTGCTGGCAAGAGCCCAGCTTCCCGTTTTCTGATGAATGTAGATAAGCATTCTTCCCAGGGACTTGAGTAGACACCGGTCCAGGCTGCAGTGGGCATGTGGCCAGGGTCAGAGCTGAGGGACCTGCGGGGTGTGAAGGAGCAGGAGCGAAGCCTTGCCCTGACACCTTGATCCCGGCCCAGTCAATCTGCAGGCAGCAGAGGGCAGCAGCAATTCAGGCAGGGAGCCTGATCCTCCTGCTCTGCTATGTGCTCACTTTGACAACTGGTTCATAAAGGCCATGGGACACAGATTGTGCATGGGTTAAGCCAGCTTAGGATGAAGCATCTTCTGTCCTCCAGCCTAACTTGGCAAACTGGGTTGCTTCAAATGAGGGCTTAAAGGGGATGTGAAGGAGCAGAACAACTCCCTAGATGAAGGCAGAGTTGATCATCAGAGAAGATGCTTTTACTGGGTGGTAACAAACCGCAACCATTTGTACTTGTACTTGAGGCTAATATTTGGGAGCTGTTTCGTAAGCCTGGCTGCATTTCCGCTCTTCAGAGAGCTGTGATCAATGGCATTGATAGCATCATGAGGTAGATGAGTCACAGCAAACCCAAACGCAGAATCAAAGCAAAGTGAGGTTGGCCAAAATTGGTTTAATTGTTCACACAGTTTGCTGATGAATTTCCTGACCTGCACGTAAACACATTGTGATGTGAAACAAAACTTCTACACACCATATAAATCCTGAGAGAATAGCCTAACAAAAGAGACCAGCAGCTACGGATGACGCAAAATGTTCTCCTGAAAGCATGTGAAATCAGCAGATACAGAAGTTGTGCTAAGCCCTTGGGATAAGTTTAATCTCTGTTCCCTCAGGGAACAGCAGTTAGGCTGCAGCAGTGCAAACAGTGATTCATAATTCCATGGGGCCAGGCAACCCCCTTTTACCTTTTGACTGACTGGGTGCAGGGTGGCTGACCCAGGAGACCTAGGAATTTGCTGATGGTAGAAATCCATCCTCCTGATACTGAGCTGTCTCCCCTTCTGGCAAGGACTCAGCAACAGCGATAGTCTATTTTGTCCTAAGTGAGAGCCCCCCTCAAAGACTGATGACCTACAACTTACAGGTGTTAATTTCAGACCTCAAACTGGTCAACGTTATCTGCTTCTACCCTTGTGCAGGTAGGCCCTGAGAAAATCAGAGATTCTTTCACCCTGGTGGTGGTTCTGGGTTATGCAGGCTGCGAGCAATATACAAAAGCTGTGAGTTTTCCAGCTGCATCTGAATTGTCATTCTCGCATCTTCATTGATGTCTGTCTGTTTAGTGTTAAAATGGGTATTGACCCACAAATAAAGAAGTGGGAAGTGTCATGTGTCAAAGGGCAGAGTAAATGAGGGAGACAGGGAATGGCTTTGGATGCAGTAACATGGTGTTACACCAAATAGCAGAGGTGGACAGCAGAAGGAAAACAGGAAAAATAAGGCAAAAGAAGTCACAGGAGAATGAAATTTAGGAAAATGTTTGTGTGAAAGAGAGAGGTCATCTACTTTACTCATTTAGTTCAGTTTAGATTAGGAGTGTGAATCTTGTAGTCATCCTCACTCGCTATACTTCAGTCGCATTTGCTAGATACCTTTTGGATAGCAATAACATGAAAGATTGAGCTCCATATGCACACCAAGTGCATCCCAACTGCTAATGGTTAATTGCCTCAGAGCCAGAGCTGCTCTGGAGGGAGGGCCCTGAAAGGAGCCGGGGGGGGGGGTTGTGTTGTGCTCTTGGCACCAGCTGTTTTCTCCAGGTCCGCTCCTATTGTGCTGTACAATTTGCCAATGGAAAATACAGTCAGATGCTGCCAAGAGCAGCACCAGGCACCATGATGCAAGTGAGAGACCCACTGGAGATACACTAAGAAGAGTAATAAGGTATAGCAGTTGCCTGATTAAAAAATCAATACCTACTGTTATCATCTCACAATCATGGAATTATGCACAAGCATTTCAGCCCCTAAAGTTTCAGAGAGCTGTTACATCCAGTCCTGAGACTTGTTCATGCTCCACCTTGTCCTCCTTCTGTCTAACTGCAAAGAGCAGTTTCTAGCATCTTATTTATGTTTTCAACTGTCTCTAGTGTTGTTCCCTGCTGACTTTATATAGGGGTGTTCAAAATGCCATAGAATCTGTGTGAATGCATGGCACTGAGCACTGCAACAGAATGATTCAAATCTGGGGAGTTGAGAGGCCTAGGAGGCATGTCCCTAGCTGAGCATTCCCAGTATTAGTATCAATTACAGAAAGCTTGTTGACATTTAGTCTGTACATTTGACAGCTGGGGTCAGTGGCAGGCACATACTAGCAAGGAGTGGGGAACTCTTAAGGATTCTGCATTAAGTTTGCTTGGGGCAGCAGCCGCAGGGTGATTGAGGTCTGCGGGTATATCAGATGGTGACCTTGGCCACAGGGAAGAATTCATCCATTTTGCAGGACGTGGCAGGCACTGAAATGTGGACACGCTTGGACAATGTTAGTTGACAGCTCCTTGCTGTCCTCAGTGGGAGCACTTGGAGCCACATAGAAAGAAACAGAGCTGAAATAACTTTATGCCTGTGGAGGGGTGACAAGCATCAGGTAAGAGCAACCTCAAGTAGCGTTGGCATCACCTAGTAGGGCTTTGGCACTAGCCTGGTCACTGCTGAGTGCAAGAAAGTACTGGCTCATTTAGAGGACTTTTTAAATAGAAACTAAAAGATATGTAAGTTAGGAGACTATAAACCTCCCACAATTTTTCTGATATGCAAAGGAATGAGACCCATCAGTAATGTGTTTTGTCTGTGGTTCTGCAACCAGTCCCAAGGGGGAACATTAAGGGATTTTAGTGAGATAACCACCCACTAAACATCTCTGTCTTAGAAGAGGATTAATTCTTTGTCTACATGACACAGCACAAAGTTTGCTGCATTGCAGACACCACGTGGTTGGGAGCAAGCACATGTACGTACACACACACGCACTCTCATAACACGTCCCTTGGGGTCGAATAATTTTCCCAGTAGCTGACGCTTCCCTATGCCCTCTACGTAGATCTTCCCTTCGATCTATTTGCTGTCTCAGTTTTTATATGGTGTAGTTGTCAGTTCATGGCTCTGTCATTTTGAATTGGGTTTGATCTTTCTTTGATTTCATTAATTCTTTGAACAGTTGTCAGCTCTGTGCAACTGCTGGGTGCATTCACTGGATCACGTTGTTTCTGTCTGTGCTCAATCTAGCGCATGTGTACCGCACCCATGCCACGGCTTATTGCTTTCATAACAACTGCATGTTTTGAATATGAACGGTTGATGTTCATATTCTGCTCCCTTAAACCCTGCAACGGCACCAACACTAAGACAGTTGCACCAAAGGAATTAGAAGCAGAAACTGATGAGTGACCTCCCTGTTTAAGTTTGTTTGGGCAGTGCAAGTGCTGCTAGGAGAGAGTAACCAAGGGTAACTGAGAGACCACCAAGAGCAGACCTGCTAAGCAGGAGAAGCAGGGAAATCAACAACTGCACTAGTTTACAATTAAGTGGACTAAATAGTCGAAACTTTTCTCCTTTGTATGCAAGCTTCAGCCTTCGTATTCAAGCTTCTTCACTGATGCAGTGATGCATCCCAGTGGTATCCTTCAGCGTCCCATGGAGCAGGGGAGACTGCAAAAACAGCGTGGCGTGGCATACTTTGCCTACATGCACTTTTTCTGTGCTTCCCTCTGCCTCATCAGTGCTTCCAGGTGTACATTTTTCACATGGACGAGAGCTGAGTTAGAGGCACTGGTGAAGCCTTAAAGTCTGCAAGACTCTGTGTGTGCTTCATTTGTGCTCCAGTAATTCTGTAGGATAATAAAAGGATAAGCATTATTAAATATGTATTGTTTGTAAAAGCAGCCCCAGGGAAAAACCCAAAGAGAGTCTGGCTGTGAACTGGATGAAAACAAAGCTACCCCAAGAGTCTACCAGGTTTGTACTGTAAGATGGGAATCCTGTGAGCCCATCTGTCTGTCCTGTCAGTGGGTCCACTCACTTTAATCATGGGTTGACCTCTTACTCAGAGCTCTCAGCATCATTCAGGGCACATTCAGCCCGAAACCCATCCAGGACAGCCCATCCACAGGACCTGTCAGGTTGCCTGAGGCTTTACAAGGGAGTGGTCTGGTGATGCTGCCAAGTAGCATTGCTTTTGCTCCAATGCCCAAGGTCAAGAGCTCTACAGGAGGCTGAACCTTTCTCTGCCTTATGCAATTGATGTCCCATTGCGGGCTGTTAAATTTGTAGCAGATTAGGTTTCCAGCAAATCTTTCTGGTTGTATGGCCTTAAAATAATAATAATAATAAAAAGAACAGAGAAATCTTGCTTGCCACTGAATTTGTTGAGTTTTTGATGCATCCAACATTTAGACTCTGCGTGCTTTCTCTGTTAGATAAGGAAGATAATCCTGATAAGTTTGTTTATGTCAGAATTTTGGGGGATGGTAAAATAAATAAATCACTGGCCTATAACATGTTATGGATAAAAATATAAATTCCATTTCACGTATGGACTTGGCCAGCAGAGCATACAACACATTTGCTGAGCTGAAAAAGGGAATTTCACAGAACCTGTGAAATAGAGAAATCTGAAGAATCAAGGTGTAATTATTTTGTTTGGGGGTTTTTGGTTTTTTCTTTTTTTTTTCAAAATCTGTGAACTTTTCAAATCTGTTTTTAAAAAAGCATATTAAAATACCTGACCCCAGAAGCCTATAGTGCACTCTATTTAAGACCTCTTCACATTGCACAGGAATATTTTTATAAATGGCAGGTCCTAACTTGTTGAGCTTTTCATTAGCCACATCTGAACATGTAACCATGTTTCATAACCTTAGTGAAGTATCGTATTTTATATATATATATATAAAACCTTATATAGGGTGTATATTCTATATACAAATATATTTATACATATTTTAGAACTTGTATAGTATTCCTGTAATATAATTCCTGTAAAGACTCTAAGGTCCTATGTTTCACTTAGCTACTATGTTAAACTACTTTGGTTTTCTCTCATCTCTAGCCAAAACCACACACACACACAAACACACACACACATGCACAAAAAAAAAATAAAGCTGGGGAGAAACCAGCCCATAATAAACTTAATCTTTTTCTTTTTTTCTTTTTCTATTTTCATTTTAAATACTTTTTCTAAGACAATACATGATTTTGGAGGGGGTAGGTGTGTGGAAATCTGCTTGCTGTTTAAGAGCAGGAGAAGTGTTACTAATTAATTCATGGTTGCAACATGCCTTTCCCTTAGAACATTTTATCCCTTTTAATGAGGAGATGAACACTGAAAGGAATGGCACAGTTGCTGCTGTCCTCCAGAGAAGCTGGATTTTCAGCCTTGCTTTCTTGCCCAGCATCACACTGCGAGTCAATGCTACAGCTGGGGTCAGTACCCAGGAACTTCTGGCTCTTCATCCAAAGTGAAAACCCTCACATCACATGGTCCTCCTCTGTATATTGTTTTCCTGGCTAGTCATCAAAATCCCCAGCCAGCTAACACCCAGCTGAAGAATGCAGCCCTTCCTCATCTCATGCTCACTGTTCTGAGCAGGGTGGGAAGCGCGTGAGAAAAAGGCTGTGAGACAACATCCCTAACACAGCCTGACACCTCTTCATCCTGCGATTGTGCTGGTTCCTCCAACACAGTTTAGAAACACGATCCAGAAACATGGTTGTTTCCCTTTCTGGAAATAGATGGATGAGTCACTTTCATCCTTCGGGAGCAGTCTTGGCAAGAGAGCACAATTTAAGAGGTATAATAAGCAGAACAATAGCTGAACCAGGGATTCTACAGCCCACCCATCGCTCTTGGATGCAGTGTCCTGAAAATAGTCCTGAAGAAGGATCCTATTTTCCCTGACTGTTTCCACATCTACCAGAGCTGATCTGCCTGCTCACAGGAAGATGGTCATGCCCTGTAGAAAGGTGAGGTACACTGCACTTGTCCTTGTGCTCCTATGAGTTGTCCACAGTTTTCCTAGTGCAGCTCAGCACCTTCAGCAGTCACCTCTGATTCACCTTCATGATTTCACATGGAAGCTGAAAACCCCACATGTAAAACACCTACAAATTGCCTGCTGTTGCAGCCATTGTCATTGGCTTGCACTGCAGGTTTCTTTTCTTTCTACCTAACCATCAAAAAAACAGTCTGTAAAGCTTCCAAACACAATTTGAGGCAATTTACATGCTTTGACCTAGTGTGCATCGTTGAGTTAAAAGGTGTAGCCATTTTCTATGGCCCTATACACATGTGAAGAGTTTTAAAGCCATAGACAGGATTCTGTGGCTGAATCAGCCTTCATAGAGTAGTAAGCTCTGTTGACATTGTCCTGCTGACAACAGGAAGGTTCACTCATTTTGGAAAGGCTCCATCAGACTGGGGGCCTCTCCCAAGCAGCCTCGGATCCCTGCTGCACTGGAAACTGGAGACCAGAAATTGGTCTCCATGGTGTGCATAATTTAAGGTCATCTGGGCTTTCTTAATGCAGATCAGGTTGATACTAGGAAGAATCATTTCAGACAACACCACAGAGCAAATTAAGGGCATGTTTCTTAGGGGAAAAAAACCCAGTCACACTGTGCTTTTCATATAGAGACACCCCAGTGCATGGCACACTCTCTTAACAAACTAATTATTAGACTCTCAGCAGGGAGGTGAAGGGAATGCCTGGAGCTGCAACAGACTTCAGTACTGGGCTGCAGCTCGTATTTTGGCCATTGTCTTTCTTTGGTGGATTGATCCCTACAGTAGTTTGCATGGACAGCGGGAAGCCTGTGGCAGTATAACGAGGTTACAGCTACATCTCCTGGCTCCCCTTCCCGCCAGAAATGGATCTGAAGTCCAATTTCCAGCTTAAATTTTCATGGGATCTACCTTACATCTATGTAACTGTGAAATCTGTCTATTTTTGTCTTCCTATTTCACATCACCTCTTCTTCCCTTATTCAGTCCCAAAAACAACAGGGGTGTTCTGCTGATGAGAACAGTTGTGACTGGGCAGGAAAATAAGGATGTGTGTGAAAATGAAGGGTATAGTTCCCCAGAACATACAGAGCATGAAGTTCTGCCCACAGCAGGTGTAACAGGGATATTTGATTTGCACAGCTGCACCAGGGAAAGCGGTGGTCTCATGTTTCTAAAATATTGAAATTTAAATGATGAATCTCCCTTCCATGCAGAATTCACTTTTTCTTCACGTAATATATATGTGTTAGGTTCCCTCTATGGTGGCCCTGACTTCATGTAGGAAAAGAGTAAAAATTCAGGGATACTGCTGGGCATGTGTGCTCAAAGGGAACAGAAGCTTTGTGACTTTAGCAGAGTTCCCTGGTGATTTGGGGCTGAATAATAGAGGTCCTGATATTTCTGTTTCCCCCTGCTCTTACTGACTGATTCCATAGAGATGCATTCCTGCTTTCTGTCCATCCCTTGTGCACATCCAGGATGATCAGGATTTTGTCTTCTCTTGCCATGTGGCCAAATCACATTTAAAGGGTTTGCCTGGTAACAATCTTTTTCTCTTCTTTGAATAGGAAGGTAACTGAAAGATATGGGCAAGTAGTTAAAAGAGCCCAAAGTGCTCATGAAAAAGCTTGGACTTCAAACACAAAAAAGCTTATTCTTTGATAATGACAGTTTGTCTGAGGCAAGACATTAATGCCACCATTATGATGTTATATCTGAAATTAGTCTATGCAATGAGTGCTTAGGGTAAATAAAATAATGTGGGAAAAGCTAGACTTGATCTGCTGTACTCTAGGTAAATTCATTTGTTCCTCACAAATTTCTTCACACTGAAGGAGTTAAAAATCTGGTCTCAGTGACAGGAAAGGAAACCTCTGAAAAATAACTGATTTTCTGTATGAAAAAGACCATAAACCAGGTTGCAAGAAATTGAATTGCTTTTCCATAGACATCTGCTCTAACAAGCTGCATGAAAAATGGATTTTGAGCAATATTTGTTATCTATTAAACCCAGTATTTTATGTGTGTGTGTAATGCTCAAACCCATGTTGCACCGTCTGCTCAGGTGGTCTCTCTAAGATCACTGTGATGACTCTGTGTGTGGCAGTAAGGACAAACATCTCTCTTGTGACTTGGCAGGAGGACCTGGCTCCACCGCAGCCACCGGAGCAGCCGGAGGTGGCAGGAGAGCTGGCAGGCACAGGAGGTGGTGGAGAGGTAAGGTGATGTCACGGCCAGGACTTCCCATGGTCCCCGGTCTCTCAAGAGCTCACATGGGCTTTTTCTGTGTTCTGCCCTTTGCCTTCTGTGGTTATAGAGCTGCCATGTGTGGAGCCCATCAATATTCCCACTTTCATGACAAAAAACTGAGGTTTTCCTCTATTTAAATGAATTCTTTTATTTTTTTACCTATTCTACCCATAATGTCTTTTTGAAGCCCTGAGCCAAATGTCAGTCTCTGGGCCAAGCTCTTTCAGTTCTTGAACAAGGAAGGACAACCTCTTATCAGCCAACATAGATGCTTTAAAGGGGCAAAGGCTTCTCAGGTGGTATTCCCTTCATGATTTCGGTCCTAAGGCCTTTGGCTGCCCATTCCACAAGCCCTGCAGCACTGCATGCACCCAAATTCCACAGTTTTCAGGTTCTCTGAAACTCAGACTGTTTTCATGATACCTGAACCTCCCTGAAATCTCAGCTTGCACCTACCACCCTCTGCCAGCCATCGTCCCCTCTGTTAACAGTCCCCAAAAGAGCCCTGCAAATCTGCTTGACTTCACCTCTACACAAGTACTAACGTCAGGGTGTTTTGGGGCGGGAGGTAGACCTGGCAGCAGAATGCTGGATGCTCCTGCCAGTGGCAGCCCTGCCCTGTGCTAACTCCACTTCCACCACATATAAAATCACCCTCTCGCTTTCCCCAGAGGTCTGAGTTACAGCAAGAGTGTGTCTGGTTCCCAGAAGGAATGGATAATTCATTCATTTTCTGCACCGTCCTCATTGTTTTGTAGCTGTTTATGGGGTTTTATGTAGTGACTACTAGCACTGATTTTTCTCCTGTTTTTATTTATATACATTTTCCACTGAAAATATTTAACTTTTTTTTCCTGTCTGTCTTCTCTTACAGGGTGAAAATGAAGGCAATTAATCAACTTAGGGACTTCTAGCTCAAGAGATGGCATTCCAAGAGCATACATGGAAATATTAGCTGACACTACAACAGGAAAATTCTGCTCACTGTAGACAAAAATATTCAGCTCTGTAGTCTTTCACTTGCTTCATAAACCGATTGTACAATATATATAAGCCAGACCCCTCTGATAGTAAGTAAAGTGCAGATGTGTACCAGGGTGCGTGTCTTCTTCTCTGCTTCCTGACCCACTTGCTTTGAGTGTTTTGGTCGGGCTCACTGATCTGTGTCTCACATCCATCTGCACTGGCACTTGGGATCTCTAGGTATTGCTGAAGTATTTTTTTTTTTAACTAATAAAGAAGTGTTTGAACAAGTTTTTTTGGTGGTATTTGCGCATTTTAGATCCTTCCAAACTGATGAACTTTTGGGTAGAAGTGTGGTACAAAATACACAGATCTCACGACTGTGAGGGCCTTGGATTGTGATGTAAAAGACGGGAATAATGAAAAATTGTGTTTCTGGAGTCAGTGGTGTAAGTAGGCCAGCTTTCTGTCTCTTAGGGCTGAAGCAGAGATCGCACATTTTAAATACTCCCCTGTGCTTAACAGAGAGTGCGAAAGTGGAAATGGGGAAAAAAGAGGTTTTTAAAAGAACGTGTAAGTCACATCGAGCTTGGTTAGCATTTGTTCTTTGCTGTTGATTCTGCTTGCACCAGAGCACAAAAACTCCATCCTGCCACCTGGGTGTAATGAAGGGCTGGGAGGTAACTAAACAAGTGTGATGGGCACTGACCTGTCATATTGGAGCTGCAGTACTGCTGGCAGGGGTAGGCAGGCTCGCTGTGAAATGTGTAAGTCCAGTAACAGGTGCCAAAGGAGAATTACCGGTGCCACGCCAGCAGCCAGGCTTGTATCAGTTACAGCAGTCAGTCAGCCTGCAGATAAGCTGCTGAGTGAGAGCAGCGGAGACCTTCCACCTTCACAGACATAGAGGATGGGAAAATGCTGCTACAAGGTCATTGCTGTAAATAGTGAAGCATGGGTTAAAAGCATGTCAGTAAATATGGATGTAAAAATGGGGTCTTTGATTCACCTACAGGCAGCACACCCATGAATCTATGAGTAGCCAATGTAAAGCGTAGCGATTTAATCTGCTTCAAAATCAGAGTGTTAATCTTCATTAAACTGCATTATGATGACTATAGAAGGTATTACAGGAGACACATGCTGTAGCTTGAAAGGGATCTAGTGTGATATCAGCCTCTGTCACCCATTAACAATACACATAAATCATTGCTTTGTAGAGAGCACAGGATTTCCATCTGAGTGGATGTTTGATTTTGGGACCAAAAGGAACAAAAGAGCTTTAGCAGAAGTAGCAAGGCCCCTCAAAGGAATTTATATCCAACATGTGCATACACTTTCCTGATGTCCTGCAAAACATATGCTAATTAAGCAGACTAACTAAAATTGAGGCCAAGGTAAGAGGGCATAAAGGGCCATGTGATACTCATGCCCAGCAGCAGGAGGCTGGAGTCTATTCTTAGTGATCACTAAGAGAAACAATGAAAAACTCTGCTCCAAAGCTTTGCTTTATGGGGATACAAACAAAAATGTTGTTCCAGCCAGAGAAAAGAGGAGGTGAGTACTTTCACCAGCTACAGCACCTGTGAAGCAGATCAGGTATTGGCTGGGGCAGGCTGTAACTCAAAACAAGGATTAAGCCTCTTGTTTTAATCAATTAATTCCTTAATCAAGGAATTGATTAAGGAATGCTCACCTCTCAAGCAGGCTTTGACCCTGCTTGAAAGGTTCAAAAGGACTTACACCAGGAGAGAATGAATGATAATTGAAAGTGCAGGCACACGGCTCCACAGTACTGAGCTATGTAGCTGCTCAAGAGAGGCTTGCAGCACTCCACACTGACATGCTGTGCTATAGCATCTTCTTCCCTGTGGAAAAGAAAGGATTTAATTGATGTTTACTCACCAGGAACTGTAAGCCTAAAAATGCTGCTTGAGAATTGGCTAATGTATGGGCATCAAAAGTGTCTGAATGTTTCCTAAAGTTCTGCCTCTGCTCTTGCCTGCTTCTCACATCACTGAGCACCATTCTGTGCCCAGGCTGGATGTGGGGGTTCTGCACTTCCCTGCCACAGCCCCTGCCTAGGTCTGCTCTAGTCCTGTTGTGGTCAGAGCTTGGAGTAGTGTTTATCCATCTTGCACAAGGTAATCATAAGACTTAAAAACAGAGACCAGGATGTGATGTACTCAAACATGAGCACTCTGTATCAGCGAGTGGGAACAGGGTACTGCTGTGCCAATGCAATGCCTCAGTGAGCCTCAGTTTCCTCCTCATCTGTTCTCCAGACTGGCTGCTACCCAGGTGGGTACCCTTTGTTAGAGGTATGAAGACTTGTTTCTCCTGAAGTAGAGGGGTCTGTCATAAAAGTGCCAAAAGATTATCTAATAGTTAATTATTTGTTTCAACCTCATTGTATGTCTGTTTGATTCACTACATGGAAAAGAAGTCTGAAGTTTTAATAAGTATCCAGACAAGTGTAATGGGAGGTGATGAAAGGAATATGAAAAATGGAAGGATGAAGGAGATCCATCAGAAAACATTGCACAGCTGAAAGTTCTTTCTCAAGAGAAGCACTGGGAATCTCCCTGCCCCAGGTAAAAGCTGATGGAGGCAAACACTAGTAAATAATTTTTTGCTGACAGTTCATGGTCTGGGCAATCAAGAGTTTCTATTACATGACTCACCCTGTGAATTATTCAGGTGGACCTTGTATGTGTGATACCACTCTCTTACAAACTGTTAATTTAATCCCACTGTGACGAGACAACACTTGGTGCCAGGCAAAGCAGGGCCATAGTCTGTCCCAAGTGACATGACCGTGGGTTCTCACACTCAGACCTCCTTGGTGATCCAATGAGCCAGAACAGCCGCTGTCAAGTGTTGCCTCAACTTGACCATACAAGTGACCAACAAAGCGCTGAAGAACAGGTTTTTTCCCCTTGTAACAGCAAAACTTACTTACATGTAAAACTGCAGTTAAGCTTTCTTAAGTGATTTGTTCTGCCACAGTTCATAGCCTTTGAAAGATCCCCCGCAATTACGTTTTAGCCAATGGGTAAAGGGCATGCAGGCCTGATTTTTTGAAGATGTTTGTCCTGGATGCAGAAGAGAAAGCAGTGACACTCTTCAGCATATCTCAGTGTGTGTTCCACTAATTTAAATGCAAATCAAGTAATAATACACTTCTCAAATTCCCACTTCATCTGAAAGTCCTGTTTGATGTCTGCATAATGCCTGCCCTAAAACTGAACTCAAAGATCACCCTGTTAAAAACTAAAGAGCTGGTTTTCATTTTAATACTGTTTTCCATAAAAATATACACAATCACACACCCTCATATAGCTTAGCTGCTTCACAAATGCATTGAAAACCTACCAAATCACAAGAAGATTTTCCATGCTGTCAGAAAAAACTCAGATTAAACCTGAGCTTTCTAAAATGTGAGATCAAACCCAGCCTGCACAACTTTGCACAGGTCTGCTGGCAGCACAAAGTTGCTCTGTCAAGCTTTGGCACTGCTTTCTTTATGAGTGGATCCCAGTGTGAGAAGGAGGCAATCTCAGTAACTGTGCTTCTCTACCTTTCCTTTCCTGCTGAGCCCCAAGTGGGGTGGGCAGCACTGCTGTGTGCCATAACGGTAGAGCCACAGAGACTCTCTCTCTCACTGAGAGCACTGTATAGACCTTGCCATCAGCTTTCTCACCACTCCTGAAATACAAATTATTCTTTCTTTCCCTAACCCTGTGCCAGATCTTAAGGAGTGCTCAAGCTTTTCTGATGTTTTCATCCCTTCTAATTTAAAGATCAGACAATTTTCTTTTTCTTTCCTAATATTGAAGCTGCAGAACATCTTGAGGCTCCACAAGAATCCGAGTATTTCAGCATGGGTTTAGTCTCTGGTGCTCCAGAAGATGGTAGAAACTGGACACTTCACCTAGATGTTGCCTCAAGATTCAGAAACCAGGAGGTAAAGAAATCCACATATACTGGCCTTATTTTGACCCTGTGCTTTGAAGCAGAGCTGACCGATGATTCCTGGAGAATGTTACCACCCATGTAAAGGAAGAATCAGTTAGACCGACTTTTCTCACAGAACTGTTTCAGTATTTGAGCTGAAAGGCTGATTTAGCTTAATTAGAACAACTTCAGTTTGATCTTTTAAATGACAAACATGTCCTATGATAATTATATATTTTTATGAGCAAACAACTCTATTTCTTCAAACAATTATATTTCTTGATGTAAATATCACATCCCTTCCACACTAATGTTAGGCTTTCTTAGCAGCTGTTGATGTTGAACCCTTCACACTTTCGTAACTTCAGGAATGATCCATGTAAGACTTTGCAGCCCTGACACACCATTGCATTTACCTTGCTGATGGAAACCATACCTATCTATAAATCCCAACCCTGGTAAAATTATGATTGAACAAAGCCCAAATAAATTTCAACACTTTCCATTTAATTAACCCTGTTTGCCCATTTTCATGTGTAAAACATGAGCTTTTGCTCTGATCAATTACTTCTCACCTTAAGTAATAAAACCAGAAGGGTTCATGTTACTGATACAGAGGAGGGTGCTCAAAGATGCCATGGAAGTGGTGTGAAAGGAAAGAAAATCAGAACAATTTCTAATTTCCCTGCAGCAGCTTAGATTTAACTCACAACTATTTGGACCACATGTTTGAAGTTACCAACTAGTTCTAGAGCTGTGGAGCCCTCCTAGCACTTAAAGAACTAAGGAATTTTGGGGGTTTGCTCCCTCAAACACAACTAACTGCTCATCACAGGCAGCAGATTGAGAAGGTGCAGAATATAGAGAGGAATGAGATATGGGGAAAGGATGCTGGTGAGACAAGTTGCCCGTCAGAGGTGAGCAGGCAGTGCTGCTGGGGTAGTGACACTTTTTCACATCTCAGTTCTGGCCAGGCAGTGCCAGTGATGCGCCCTGGTAGTGCCAGGATTAGAAACTGTAGAGGTGCTCATAGGCTGGAGGTTTGAGGCAATACCGTGGAGATGTCAAGAGACAAAAAGCAAACCAGCTGTAGTGTTTTGGAAATTTAGCTTTCAAAATACTCCATAACATCCCTCCCTACCCCTATCTTTTCATGTCATGAGACAACACAATTGAGAACTGACAATACTGAGATGAACAATCCCACTATACTTGCTGGCCAGGTCTATCAGATGATGATTAGATACTCTCTGATGGTGGTAACTGACTATTAAAAAGCATGCAAAAGCACAGTCAAATCAAAGACTGGGATTCACAAGGAGGAAGTGTTCTTGAAAAAGCTCATTTTTTCACCCAGATGTTCAGGATAATGGAGACACAGCATTTCAGAAGACCATACATTTGAAAGCTGGCTTTCTTGGAAACATAACCACTCATTTGCCAGGGCAGCCACAGGTGTGTTTTACTCCCACTGAATTCACAGGAAAGACCTATGCCCAAGTGGGACATCAGCTTATCACGAGCTCACCATGACACTTGTAAGAGATGGAATCCCATCACAAATACCTAGTGTCAGCAGATAGATGCAGTAAAATGTTAGTCAGAAAATGTATAGCTTGGACCAAGAAAGGAATGAATTTAAAGTCACATGGTTAATTCACTTAGTTCATTGATCAATGACTAGAAATAAGTTGCTATTTTACTTTTACTAGGCCTTAAACAGTTTTCTCAAGAAAAGCTTTCAGAAGTTTCTCTCATGATGCTATTTTCTCTAGAGGCCAAGACAAGGTTAAATTCTTTTGAGAAATAGTTTTTACAAAATCCGGGAATAGGTCTGATCTACATTAATAGTTTCAATATCCATAACAGAACGAAATGAAAACTCGGAGACAAATTGCTGCAAATTTCTGAGCAGTTGAAATTCAAATCCTTGTTTTTGCTCAGGTCAATCATCCTTTCTATATCAGAGCACTCTAAGATGCTATACATTCCATTAATATTCTGTTGTGGTTTTGTAACCCTGTGAGCCACCTGATGCACAGATTATTTGTTCCACCATATGGGATAAATACATAGTATGCCAAAGGTCCATTTTCCCTCTCTCTGGACTGGATTATAATGTTCACAACATACCAGTTTGCTGGGCAAGTGTAATTTGCTTTCTTTGTTAGTTTTTTTCCCCTTGGAATCAAGATAAGGATATTAATGCTAAGAATAAGATTACATTAGATGAGGAGTCATGCTGCCATGCTGATAGTGATGTACATCTTACTCACAAATTTGTGCTGCTTAATGTTTTCAGCAGGAGGCAATGCAAGCAGTCGCACATATCAGACACCCATATTGAGTCCAAAGGACCCAACAAAGATTTCAACTTGGATGAATAATAGCTGGAACTGGGAAAATCTAGGTGCGTGTCAGAGCAGAATTAGAGAACAATATTTATCTCAACTGCTTAGGAGTCTCTAAAATATTACTATAATGTGGTGCATGTTAAATGCTCAGGGTAAATGTGCATCAGTTTTTAATGTTCTGCTAAATGCTGTTCCTCTCTTTCAAGCTGACTACTCCAGTTAGTATCACTGGGGCACTCAATCTGGAAATCCAGCAGCAGAAAGGAGCTGGGAGGGCAGCCAGAAGGTATTTGCTGCTGGAGCCTGGGCATGTCCTCTCTCGAGCCAGGACAAGCTGCCTGGTGGGTGCTGGAGAGCCTCTTCCTTGCTTTCACTAACGCTCTGCACAAGGTTAATCGTGGTGGCAGTGATCTGGCTAAGGGGGCTGAGAACAGCTGAAATCCACCCATTTGTTATGGCTTTGTTGTTGCTAAGCTCTCAGGTTTGGGCAAGAAACATGATTAGGTCTATGTAGTGGTTTTGTCTGAAAAATGCGGAGTCCCACAATAGTGGGTGTCTAATATCTGAGGTTTTGCAAATCCAAGTGAGGAAAACATTCTGAAAAAGAAATCATCAAGGAATAGAAAAAGATACCTGATATGAATATATATAATTAAAATGCTAATTGACCTGTCTAGGGGGAAAGAGGATTGCTGTTTGAAATAATTAATGAGCGTTGCCAGTGGTCCAAAAGTTGAAAAGAACTCTCTGAAATGTCAGGCTGAATAGGAGCAGTGGAGGAATGCATTTAACCTTGTTTTCTGCAACTCATCGTCACTTGGGTACTAATGAAGTACTAAACTCGTGAGAACTGCCACTTCCTCCCATAGTTTATCCATGGCATCTTTTCTTGTGCCTATTTCTCAACACAAAGGTTTTCTCAGGAAGATGAATATGGGTATGAGTGTAACTGTCTGAACCGAGATGCTTTGTACACTGGAAAATGGGAATGAGGAGCCAAAGCCCCACGAAACTGGTGAGCCTTTGGCCGCTGACTCTGCCAAGAGTTTATTTGTACAAAGTTTCTTTGTACTGGGGATTGGTGGCAGACAGCGTAAATTCCAAAGGCTAGTAGAAACCCATGAAGTGCCAGAAGTTAAAGCCAGAAACTGTTATTAATGCAGCGGTGCTAGGTAAGGAAAGTATTTCAAGCATTATTTCTATACTAAAAAAAATCCATACTACAAAGTCACATTAGGAAAAGGCAGCTTTGCTGATTTGGCCTCTTTTTTTCCCTTCCTCTGAGAACTGCTAGCACTGGCACTGCCTAACCCAAGCAAGGCCTTCAACTGTGATGGACTTTTGCAATCCACCTTGAGCGGGCAGCTGGAAAAATGACCAGATTAGAAGCTTCTTATAAAAATCTGTATAAACATCAACTCTTACCATCTGACAATGTCACACTTGGCAAGAGAGGACTGTAATCAAAACTGCTGGAAACTGAAAGAACTTTGGGTTGGTTTCTGTTCCCAGGAGGTTCAGCTTACAGGGGATGTAGGAAGAAAGAAGCCTGCCTGGTGGGGACGAAAGTTGGCCATGCCCAGGCAATTCTACCTCAGTAGTTTTCCAGCACTCTTTCTAAACCTCAGCTCAATGTTTTTGCTCTGTCTGTGATGGTGGAACAAGTTCTTTTGTGGGTTTGATTTAAAAAATAAGACAAACTTATAAACAAAGACAGCGCAATGAAGCAGAAATCTCTACCTGGGCACACCCTCTCACTGGGGAGGGTAAATAAACGGCTTTTCTCTGTGTGTTTTCAGCTCTCATTCCTCACATTCAAACTCCACCCATTGTACCAGTCACCCCAAAAAGCACCAGCAGGGCTCCCAGCACACGTATAAAAGCAGGACACATCAGGACACCCCTCACAGTGTGCTATACATTACCAGGCACATCATCTCACTGAAGCAGAGGAGTGTCAACAGGTGTCAGAAGCCACAATGTCGGGTAAAAACTTCCAGGGACTGAAGGAACAGGCTGAAGGTGCAGCTAAAGGTGCTGGTAAGAAAGACTAAATTTCACTGGTTTTGGGGTGGGAGGCTGAGCTGCTGCTTTTGCTTATAGAAACCACAATCTGAAGTTACACTACATTAGTGCTAGCAGAACATAGCTTCCCCTTCTTCCTTTTGTTCCTGAGACCAAGCTTTGGCCGCTGCCTGGAGAAGGCTCCAGGCTGGCCACAGCTCTCAGCTCAGCATGGGCATCCACCCACTCACAGCCCCCTCAGCAGGTGCTGAGCATTGAACAAGCTTTATCACTGTGAAAACAGTTGTTTAAACTTTGTGTTTTTAGAGAAGTGAAGCCTTTTTCAGTAGTAATAACTTTTTGTATTTAGCATTTATGTTGCTCAGGGTGATCTTTTCTCTTGCTCTGCAGTGGTTTTTAAACTGCTCTGCTTTCCAGAATCATAGAATCACTAGGTTGGAAAAGACCTTTAAGATCACCAAGTCCAACCATTACCCTAGGACTGCCAAGACCACCACTAAATGATATCACTGAGGGCCTCATCTGCATGGTTCTTGAACACTTCCAAGGATGGTGATTCCACTACTTCCCTGGGAAGCCTGTTCCAATTCCTGTGAAGAATGTACCTATACTTGAAGTTGGAATCAACCTCTGATTAATGTTTGCTGCTTGGCCTGACTATAAATGCCTTCTGATAACAACTATATTGACCGTGATGGACTGTTTGTAGTAAGCAGTACAAGACTGTTTCTGTTGTATGCTTCTCCAGCAGTGATCACTAGACTTTGTAGGGTGTGAAAAAAAACCTGTGCACACATTTCTGTCACAGCTATGCTCATGTTGCAGGGCCAGGCACTATATGATTATTATTATTATTACTGGAAGCCAGCTTTTCAATGCAAAGTATAATAGCTTTTCCCATAAATGAAAAATTGAAATCTGTGCATAGCTTATTCAAGCGTTTTATAGTATATTTCTTAGAGTGTTTTGTGCACAGCTCTTTCCTAGCATGGAATAATTTGTATCAGATACAGTCTTGGATTTTGACCCTACAAACACTTGGTTGTATAGCTGAAGTACATGAGTAACCTCACTGATTTCTTCAGTTCCGGTAAGTTTCCGTATACCTGGGAGCAAATGTGTAGTAGATCCAGAAACATGAAGTGCGCTGTTCTGAAAAATAAAGTAGTCTTTACTGCATTCTGAATATATTCATGCCGTTAAAGGGTTACTACTTCTTCTGGCAAAAGTGATAAATAGATGGCTATCGTTCTTCCGTAACTGATCAGACATCTTACAATTACATGGCCTCTCCCCTTTTAAATGCTTTATATTCTGAATTTGATCTGTTATGTTTCTAGCTTCTGCTCCTTTTTTTCTTCTATTTATATCTTGTTTGTAAAATCTTCCTTTTCCTGTCCTGCTCTGTTTAATTTGTTTGCTTCCATTTTGGAAAAGGCACTACTCCCAGATGGCCTGCAAAGAAGATGCATGCTAGATGGCCAAGCACAATAAGCTAGAAAAATCAATAAAAGCAGGTGCAGTGTAAAATAAGCAACTTGCAGCTAAATGTCGTAATTCCGACTCACTGCTAACATTTGCTTCTTTCTCTTTTTTTATTTTATCTTCTTATCTGTCATTGATTTGCTCAGCTGACCATAGGTGCTAGGTGAATGCTAATCTCATAGCAAGCTGCTGTGGCAACACACATAGTTCCCAGGGAGCCCACGAGCACAGCACACAGCCTCGGTCTGTCCATACCAGCCTTATCTCTTTCCAGGGGCATGACCTTATGCAGACACACGGAAAAGCCAACTGGCAAACGGAATCCCAATAAGCGTAAATGTGGTCAGCTGGAAATCAACTTATTTTTTTGTCTTTACTTACAGG
Source organism: Psittacula echo (assembly GCF_963264785.1). NCBI lineage: Eukaryota > Metazoa > Chordata > Aves > Psittaciformes > Psittacidae > Psittacula > Psittacula echo. The sequence goes on from NC_137743.1 coordinate 52,686,425, forward strand.
AAACACATTGGGACGGGCTACTGAGGATGCAGTCAACCAGATTACAGGTGCAAGCCAGAAAGGTAGGAGCAATGGTGTTCAAATCAAGAAGTGATGGAGCAAGCAAGCCAGTAGCAGGCAGTGCTCATTTCCTTCTATCCCAGGGCATTCTTAGCCTCAAGCTCCCTGGTTTCAGTGACAATTTTTGGCCTTTTGTAAATCTAAGAGGAAAGTATTCCAGGATCTATTGCTTTGTAACTCCATACATCTACTAGCAGACAAAAGCTGACACTATCCTGGCCACCGTATCTCATGCATGGCGTTCACCTTCTGGCTTTCTTTTTACAAAACTCGTGTGAAAAGCATGGACAAAACTTTGCTCCTTTTCTTGCGGATGAAGTGACCCTGTGATTCATCTTGTGCCCCCAGCCCAGAGGGCAGGGGTCTGTCCAGGTCCAGCCCCTAGCTGGCTCCCAGCATTTGCTGAAGCAGCAGCTGGGGTCAAACATCAGTGAGCCTGCAGCTGCAAAGGTGCCATCAGGAAAGTGTTGGTATCTCACTTCTGGGGATTGGGAACAAGTTAAACTAAAAACTAAGCTAAATTCTCACTTAATTTTTGTAATTTCCTAAGAATGAGGGGACAGCTTGCAACTTTGAGGTCTAAAATGTTCAGAGAAAGCTACATTGGCAATATCTCCTTAGAGCAGACACTCTCTACAGCTCCATGGACATGAAGAGAAGGTCAGGCCTGGGCACTTTTTGACATTACATGGTGAGGCAGCAAAATTGCCAAAATCCTTTTAAAAGAGACATCTCTTAATATTAGCAGTCTAATAATTTCTACACCTCCCCGTTCCATCACAAATGTTAAACCATGTTGCATTTTTCCAGCTTTCAGCTTTTTCCCTCTCTTTCAGCAATTGACAAGGCTTCCAAAGTGGCACAAGATGGGGTAGAAAAAGCAACTGGACACGCTGCAGAAGCAATATCTGGCCTTGGGAAAAAATGTGGATTTGAGAAATGATGCTAATTTAAGCAAACAGTATTGCATATAAAAATATCTCTTTGGTCTGCAATTCCCTACTCCTTTGTGTTTGGTATCTGGATAATTTCTCTCTCTTTGAATACAACATTTTAAGGCAGAAGGCCCTCCTCATCTTTTATATAGGAAAAATACATCTTTTAGCAGATCTGCTAACAATCTTCAACATTGCTCATAAGGCTTCAGCAACACTGTTGCCCTTCTCTTAGGATAGCACAATCATTATTGCCACATTTGCTGAGTGTATTTACAAATCCAATGAAATTGTTCATACTCCAGGACACCAGAACATTTGTACGATGAAACTGAGTTTCCTTCCAATAATCAGAAGTTAAGCTGGGGTTATATTTCTTGTCAGCTTTTTGTTTATTCCCATCTGCTGTGTTTTCAGATTAAGATAAATAAAAGGCAGTGTATCCACCAGCCAGAAATGTATCGCCTTGTTACGTGTTTGCTCTATTTTATTGGGGCTCTCACTGAAGGATCGCACAATGTCTTGCAAATATCTTTTGCTCATTGATTCAAAGCCCAGTGAGGTAAGTGACCATCCTGTCAGGCAGGTGATTACCAAATCATTTTGCAGTTTGGGAGACAGACAAATGGACACAAATAGCCCTGTACCACAACGGAGCCCCTTGGTGTCTGTGAGTGAACAGGAGTTGTGGTGCCTACCCTCTCATCCTTTCTCTTACATGTCTATTGCCCATCTAAATTTCTTGTTCCCATTATCTACAACATATCTCCTGTTAAATCTCCCAGGGACAAAAATCAGACACTGTATCCCAATGCACATCGCAGCACTACCACTAAAACCAACTGGTATCGCTGACGTGAGAGACAGCCCCACGGGGTGCTTGGCTCATCGCTTTAATGATGCCTGAGCTGCCAGGGTCTTCGTGGTGCCTCGGCGCAGCCTCGGACACACTGCACAGCAGCTACTCACTCACAGGGGCAGTGGTGCTCAGGGATGGAGCTGGAGGGAGAGGCACGAGTGGCAATTTCTGTGCCTCGGAGATTGAAATATTTGTTTCAGATTGCTGCTTGCTGGGCAATCAGCGGCTGCTGCAGCCAGACAGGGTGCCCACTTAGGGCTGCTCTGTCAACACAAGGCACTAATACCCACTTATTCACGGCGAGTGCTCTTACCTTGGACTCTGGGTGTTTCTCATTGCCAGGCAATGTTTCCTTCCTTTTCTTTCCTTTTTTTCCCCCCTTCTGGTCTGAAGCCTTGCCAGCCTGATTTCAGTCAAAGTTTAATCTGGGCCTCACAAAAGAAAGAACACCAAAGCATGAGCAAAAGCATCTGGCTGTGATGAAACAAAGCAATCCAAGCCAGTCTGAGATATCGCTGCCTCACACCTGTTGAACAAGAGCAGTGGTTGACCAGGGGGTTTTTAGAAGCCAATCTTTGCAAACGCAGTCCTAGGAGAGACTAATTCACCACTGAACCCAAAGACCACCCTTGTGTGCAACCTGCACAAGGACTGCACGGACTGAAACGCCTTTAGTGGACCCTGTAAGTAACAGACCATCTGTGAGTAAACATAGTGCAGGGCTTCGCACAGAGCGTCCCTGTGCAATGTCCACTGTTATTTAAAGCTTTAAAAGCCTAAATATTTACCCAAATACAAGCTCACAGAAAAGCAATAGACTATTGCACTCTCAGTTACTGGGCAACACTCAATAGTACTTAATTATTTAGTACTTTCCATGGTTACCTCCCAGATGGTGAAATCTTCAGAGAATGAACTCTTTCGGCTCAGCATTTCAAACACCAGCGCTGTGTTTGTGGGTGACAGTGCTGCATACACCACTTTCCATCACAACTTTTTATTTCTGCAAACCACTTCTTAGTTCACATTACAAAAAGTACTGAACAGTTGTGGGGTTTTTCAGCAGCAGCACCTGTTATCACCTTAAATGGCTGATGCTATTCCTGCTGCTTTGTGCATGGAGACCACAGCCCTGACTCCTGGTGTGCAGATTTTATCATTCCAATCACAGGCTATGTCTTCAAGCGTAACCACATGAGTCATCACTGCCTTCTGCTCTGGCCCAGCGCTGGCAGCAGCACTGGTGCAACGAGGACTGGACTGCCTGGCTGGAGGGACTGCTGGAGGTCCTCCACTGGGTCAAAAGAGGAGAAGCGCCTTTCCCCATCTGGCCAAGGAGCAGCCAGAGGCAGCACTTCACTCCTGGTCTCCAATGCAGGAATGTCCCAGCTGCTTCAGCACCAGAAGCCTGATCAGAGGGAATATTTCTCATCTCTTTCGTCCTGAGGGTGGATGCTGTGCCACAGGCACCCATGAGTCTGAGTCACTTGCTGGCAAGTGTTTCTAGGGCGCAACTTTAGTGCTTTGCTCCACAAATAAGGACATTGCCTTTGTCGGAGTGCTCTTTGGCCTTAAAATACTTGGGGCTCTCTCTCCCTTGCACATCGCATAGGGAGCTGTGTCCCAACCCAGGACCATGCCTACCTGAAGGCTCCAGATGCTGCGTAAAAGCAAACCAGACATCCTTAAAGCCCGTAGCAGCTTATGTGCCGTCAGCCCTGGGCATGTGAAGTTATCCAGCACCTGAGTTCCCAGGGTTCCTAAAATTTGCTTCTGGGTGTGCCCTCAGCTTCCTGAGCCATGAAATGCTGAGCAAAGGGGATTCATGTGCCAGCCTGGCTGGGCTGCCCAGCATCGGCATCACCTGCCTCCTGCCCCGCTCCGATGCCCCAGAGACCTTCCCAGGGTGGCTGGGAGGGCAAGGACCCACCCCATGTCCCTTTCACAGCTCAGCAGAGGAGGGCACAAGGGGGCACAGGTTTTGCAGGACTGCTCAAAATCCACCTTCAGCTCCTTGCTCTGCCCAAGAAAACGTGAACCCTCACCTCAGGTGAATGCTTTGATTAGCAGTTATTGAGAACCCGTGCTTTGTACAACCTGTTTTTGTGGCCATGGTTTCCCCGTCATGGGCCAAAATGCAAAGGTGACATTTTCTGTAAATCCCCACTGCCCCCCCTACCCTGGTGCCCTTTACCAGGTTCCCTCATGGTTTCCAGCTCCAGCCCAGTGCCTGTCAATTCACAGAGCCAATGGGCTGGGCACTACAGCCCCATGCCACTGGGGCTGACAGCCTCAAAAGGGATTTGCATGAGCCATTTTCTCTTTGCTCATAAGCCTTGCCCTAGTAGATGCTTCTCCAGCTTTGTGTCAGCCCCTCAGCCGCTGCTGGTACCACAGTGGTGCATACAGATGCACACATACACACACAAGGGATGCTAGTTTCTCTTTTGCCTTCAGGTAGGAAACTAGAAGGAATTCTATGCAAATAAATCCCTTTTATACATGGGTCTTTCTTCCTGTTTAGTAACATTATCTTTCTTTCTTTCTTTCTTTCTTTACAGCTCCTAGGCTGGCCCAGCCAACTGTGAGCACCCTTTGAGCATTTCTAGCCCTTGTGATTACTTTTAAAAGGTGAGAAATCAGGCAGAGCCCATGTAGAAGCTGGATGGCAGGGTGCACAACTGTTGGGCACAGCAAGTTGACCTGCTGCTTGTGTAGAGGTAAATATTAACCAAGACCTTCTCAAAGAAAGCCATTCTTACTGCTCTTTGGTTGGTCTTGGCATGAGCAGCTCACGCCAGTGTCAGCTCACCCACCTCAGTTTCCCCTTGGGTTCCCCTCTCATCCCTTGTTGCTTCAGCTGCCATTTTGTTCCGTGTCTACTCAGGCATCAGTGACAGTTACGATCTCCTTTGTCCTTTAGGAATAACCTTCCAGTTTTTACTTCTTTCTCCAAATCACCCCTTCTGCAGTTAATCAGGTTCTCACTTCCCCCTGTGGCACCACCCCATGTCCCCATCACAGACCCCCTCAGATCTCCTTTGTCTCTCCAGGGCAGCCCCCGTGGGGCTGGTGGGGCTGAGGGACTACTGCAGTGGCTTTCCTTGTATAGCCTGCTGGGGACCTGGGGCAGAGCGGCAGGACATGGGTGGGACATGTACAGGACATGGGTGGCTGCCATGGGAGGCTGGCGAATGCCAGGAAGGAGCCACAGGTGAGTGGTGCCGGAGTTCATGGTGTGCGAGTGCAGGAACAGCCCAGTTACTTCTTGAACAAGCTGTGGAGAAACCACCTGCCATGAGATGGGGCAGCACATCTGTGAAATGAATCTCTCCTCCCTAAACATAAGATCGGGAAGCCCAATGCTGAGTAAACTGTCACTGGGTTGGATGCTGTTCTCCATATGCTACTGACACCGGTGCTGGAGGTGAAGCTGCTGTGAAGGCTGCGTGCTTTGCCTGTGTTAGGCCATTTATCCATGACCTGACAAAACCTCAGACGAGCCCGCTCAGCCTCTCTCCTTCCCAAAGAAGAGCAGCAGCAGCAGCAGCAAAAGGCAGCAAGAGGACAGGTGACCTGGGGAGCCTCAGCAAGTCAGTCAGGCCACTCTCTGCACCAGTTCCCTCAGACTTCCAAGCAACCATGGCTGCTGGATTAACAATGTTGGAGGGTATATCCCAGCCGCTCCTGGAGCCTCCAGTTATGAATGGATCTATTGTCTGTGATGCTGTCCAGCTCCTTTTTGGAGCTGCCAGCACTGTCTGCTCCCAGAGCCCATGGCAGCAGCGGGTTCACTGGGGTTTGCCACTCACGGAACAAAAATGATCTTCCTTTCATGTTTTAAATCCATCTCCTACCGATTGCAAACATTGCCTCTTCCCTTGAAACTCTGCAGGGCTGAGCTGGGGCGGGGGGGTCTTCCCAAAACCTGCCTGCACCTGAGATGGGGCTCCCAGCTGTGCCCAGGCAGGGAATGGGGAGGCTATAAAGGGGCAGCAGGACAGAAGGCAGCTGAGTGGGTTTATAGCTGCAGACATGGTGGTTGGGTAGAGTGTGCAAGATGGCTGTGTGCTTTGAGGGAGGAGAGGGGCCAGTGGCATTCCATGTTGGTGGTGGGACTGTTTTCCTGTGGTTGCTGTGGCTTTTACCCCAGTGCTGTGATATCTGCATGGTGGTGCGGTGTGACCCATGGGAGAGGCTGAGATAGGTCATGGTGGTCAGTGCTGGCAGGTGACGATGCTCAGCCAGACTGGGGTATGAGTGTCCCGCAGTGTGCACTTTAGGCAAAGGGTACCAGGTTTTGTCTCTGTACTTGAGCTCTGTGTTTGTGCATGGTGGTTGAGCTTAGGGGCTGTATGTGCTTGTGCCTTGGCAGCTTTAATTGGTGCTGTCAGCAAGTTGTCCTGGCATTGCTTGCTCTGAGTGGAGCCCTGGGCTTTGCTGGTTGAGAGCTGGGCACAGAGAGGGGAGTGAGGCATGGGAGGGAATGTGTCTGTGCATGGAGATGAGGCCTGCAGCAGGAGCTGAGGCCTTGCTCTTGTTAGCCCTGGTCCACTAACAAGGAAAGTTCAGTGGGATGTGTCTCTGTGCTGGTCATGGCAGAGGGAGCTGAGGAGAGAAGTAGTGGCAATGGCGCAGAGGGGCAGCTCCTGTTACAGAAAGATGCAGTGTTGTGCACCTGCACTGCCTGTGCTTATGTGAGGCTAGGAATGCACTTACTGAGATGTGCTGCTGTGATGACGGATGGCAACATTTACAGCACTGAGTGCAATGTAACATCAGCTTAAATGCATATGTGAAAATACTGATATCTATGGAGAATTACACGTCTTCACTGGTCTTCTATGGATTTAGTCTATACATAGTAACAAAGAGGTTGTCTTTATATTTGAAAACTGTGGTGTGTTTTAATGTTGTGTGCTTTTACTCCTGTGAGACAAACCTCACCTTCACCTCTTTGTAGGGAGTGTTGCAATGGCACGTACTCTGTCTACTGTTACGATTTAATATGTACCTGCAGTGTGTTGGTGTAATGTAATTGGGATTGTTTCAGTAATTCTATTTCCACACTCCTCATCTTCATTGGGAAGTCAAAGCGCAGTGCTAATGCTGTACTGATCTGCTCTTGTGGAAATTGCTCATGAGCTGGTGATGATGTGGCTATTAAATAAAGAGCTGTCTTTGCAGTACTGGAGCATGGGGGAGACAACTGGTCCTTCACTTCGCGATCAAAATAGGATGAAGAGAGGTATTTCTAGTATCTCATGATAAGGTAAAAGGTCACCTCACCAAATACACAATCGCATTGCTGACTCCGAGTCTTAGTGTCTTCACACATTTCTCCCTGTCAGTTACTGCAGCAGCAGCACAGCAGGACTAGGAAACTCCTGTTTCCTGTGAGCAAGGCCAGCCATGGGTAATTGAGGATGTCACAGGGAACAATGGGTGTGTTTTACTGCTCCACTGCTGTGCAGTGGATTGCCATGGCTCAGATGCTGCTCTGAATAATTGAAATATTTCAGGGCTTTTTCCTGCATTGTAAGTCAGTTCTGAACTTCATCAATGCCCTTGACTTGACATCAATTTAGAACCAAGATTGTTACTTTCCTTCTGTGTCCTGTTTAGGTTTGTTTTAATTGTGAGCATATCCTGGTAGAATTTGCTTTCTGATATGGTTGAGTAATCCATTCCCTGCTGTCAGAAGATAAAATGATGCAGCAAAGCCCTTCCCCACCCCTAGAAAACCCTCCACGTCATGTTTAATTGACATAAAGTAGGACTTTGTGGTTATTAAAAAACTGTGGTGGTTGGAAGAAAATGGAACTTTGACTGTAATGTTGGAAGATAACTGTCGTTTATGAAGTGATATGCCTGGAATCAAAAGAGGCATTCCTAGAGCTGCTGTGGCAGTAACTGTGGGCAAATTAAGTTTGATGAATAAAAGCCTTGTCCTTGGGCTACATTCCCCCCTCACCTTTTCAGCAACAACTGTTCGATCAACAGAGTGAAAGCTCCTGCCCACAGTGTGAAAGAGTGCAGAAATGGTTCTGCTAGGAAGCAGGTGATCCCAAATAAAATAAATAAGCCTATTTGTTTGGGGTGAGAGCAGCTTCAGGCTGGCTGGCACTGTAGGTGTCCTGTGAGAGGAACCTGGGTGGCATGGGGACCGTGTGCCTGGTAGCCTGCTTCCTGCTATCCTGCAGCACTGCATGCGGGCTGGCACCGTGCTGCATCCCACCCCATCGGCTCCAACACAGGCAGCAAAGTGGCTGCTCGGCTCCTTGCCACTGTGCGCCTGGTGCTGCAGCTCAGCAGTGCCTGCCCCCGCTAAGGGCAGGAAGAGGTTGAGGGGGCTGCGCTCCACCGGTCCTCGAAGCTGTGCTGGGTTCTGCAAGTGTTCTCTCTGGGGACAGAGAAGGACACAAACCTCCTCTCTTCACTCTCCTGTGCCAGGCAGTGGAAACAAGGGCTTAGAATATTAATTATGACACACCACAAAATTATTGGCTTCATCTAACACAATAAAGGCTTCATCAGATCCTTTAAAAGGCAGGGTTAGCTCCTCCCACTTCTTTTTATAACCATGAAGTTTAAGTCCCTCTGGGGAGGAGAAAACATGTCAGCAAGACTGGTCTGAAACTGGATACATTTCTATGTAAGGTTTTGAAATGCCAGAGTTGATTTAAGCAATTCTTCAGCTGAGTGTTTCACGATGCAATGTTTTTCTGACCGGTTCGGGGCAGGCTGTGCACTGCGTGTATCTCCTCCCGCGGCACGGGCTCGGAGCCTTTGGTCGGGACAGCTGTGGCATGCATGCTGTTTACCAACTCCTCAATAGGGAAAAACAAAGCTCTCATTCCTGGGCTATGGAAAACTTCTGCCAATTAATCCACGCCCTCTCTCTGGGGAGGAAAACATAATAAACACTAATGTCTCTTTACCCTTTTATGCCTTGTGTATTAATCACCTGACAAGGGCTCATGGCTTTTCCCCTGTTCCATTTTGCATTTGCCCTGTAACTACTGGGAGGAGTCCTGTTTTGTCTATAAAAAACTGCACTTTGCCAAACATTGTAACAGAACTGAATTTAGGGATTCGCACTCAAGCCATCAGCTGCGGAGAGAGAGGACTGAGTACAGCCATGTTCGGGATTGGGAAGAAGCTTGCTGAGGAAGCTGTGCAACAAGCTGAAAGCGCTGCACAGGTGACAGGTAAATACAAATTGCTTCTTTCCCTCCTACTGTGCCTTAGGTGTTAAATATGTGCCTGCTCCCACCTCTGCAGCTGGGAGCAAATCTGCCTCTTAGGCACAAAATCTTACAGATTCTGTCCTCAAGGGTGTAGGTCAGCATGTCCTGTAATCTCTAACCCCTCTAACACTATACTAAATGAAGGACCAATATTAACTACTGGTTTCTCACAACTTCTCCACTCTGGACAGCAGAAAGCTGAGGGGGGAGGGGGGGGGGGGGGAGGTTGCTTATTCAGAGCTTTGTTTCCTAACAAGAACAGCCATGACAAATACAAACTTTGTAGTAGTGTAGTGGATTAATTTCCGGAAGGTCTGAGGTCTTTGGTCTGCTTGGTGTTGCACAAATACATGCAGTTAAGCCAGTTCTGCTCTGCTGTCAGTGCTCCAGCCCCACTGATGCTGCAGCCACTCACCCCACTGAAAGCCCAAGTGCACTTGCAGGGGCTCAGAGGACCATGGTCAAGTTTACTCCTGCAGAGAGGCTTGCTGGATCAGCCCCGAATTTAAATAATGTGCCACTTTGAGCCTTTGTTAGTGAAGCTTTAACACAGAGATCTGCACTGGTGCAATTCCTGAAATGTTTGTGCATAGTTATAAACATGAGCAGTGGAAACTTTCATTTTCATTGTCTTCACATGACATTTAGCTAAACTCTTGAAACCAGATATTTTGTCTGTGACTTCAAATGCAGTAGAAGTATTACTTGCAAGTTATGTGCCCAATGAAGCAAGTGGAAAGACTGCTACTTATTTACCAAGTACCTTTGGTTCAGTTTGCTAGGGGGGTGAAAGATGCATAATACCACACCACTGTCCCCTCTTCTAGGGAATTAGGGTTTATGCCTAAATGAACAATTTTTATGGTGAAACATGAAAAAAACACCAGAATGTGGGCAATTGGAGGGTAACCATCAATCTTTGTTTTCAGGTGGAGAGTTCTTTCTGCAGCCCTAGAAATACATATTTTGTGGAGGCTTTTTCATGTTCCTAACTTTTTTTTTTAAACATTGGGGAAACAGCTACTGTTTCCTATGCTGAAAGACTGATATGGATGCTTTAGAAAGGGCATTTGCCACCTTGAAGGAGCTGAGTAGTAATCTCTATGTTCAGCTGTTTGAACTGTTTAGCAGTCAACTAACTCTAAGAGCAAAGTCTTTTAAGTAGTAGTAGCAGCAGTCCTTCCCCTTCTGTCCCGAGCACTTGAAGCTGAACCAGTCTGAAGCCCTTTGGCTGAACCCTGCACACATCTTCCCAGCAAGTCCTGTGCCACAGCATGGCTCTTCTAGCTGGTGTTGGATCCTGAGGGAACAATGAGAGATCCCAGGCACTGGCCTGATATTGGCCACTTACTTCTGTGCCATCAGCATGTACCTTGGTGACAGGCAGTAAATACAGAGCATGTGATGCCAAACTTGTGTCACACCACTGCCAATACTACCAACTTCTGGAAGTATTATATAGGTACTTTCTAAATCCCCATCTCAATGAAAATAAAGACGGATTTTACACTAGTTTAACTAAAACGAATTGTCCTACTTGTGGTTCTGCAACTACTAATTACCTTGTCTCTGAACTACTTATGTTGTGCCTGCATGTGCCCCAAAGGCTCAGTCCCATGAGCTGTTGTTAAGTGTGGAGTGGCACAACTGGGCTTTGGAAGTATCTAAAATTAGCAGCTACTCCATGGCTCTTGAAAGGAGCCATGAACTTGGCTGTGACATAAGGTTGCTATGGGAAGCGTTTTCCTTAGCTGCACCCTATGGACAGTGAACATCACTCATGTTAGGAAACTACAGCAAAAGATGATGTATGAAGATAATGTCTTTTGAGCAACAGAAAGTGTCCTACAAGCTCAAGGTGAAATGGGTCACTGTTTTTTTACGAGGCACTTAATGAAACAACAACTGTTGAAGAGCCCTTCAGTACAAGCCTGGAGATCTTTGAAGTTTGAGACACTCCCAGTCCACTCAAATATCCTTCCTCACCTCAGCACTTCTCCCTCATGCAATGTCCATGAGCAATCTGGCTTGTTAAGTCAATCGCCTTCAGTGTCTGTTCTGCAGAATATATGTTTGTTTTAAAAGGTAGTATTTGGAGCCAGGAGGGAATGAAACAAATACAGGCTCAACTGAAGGCTATTTGCCCCAAACTTTAATTTGATGCTTGTGAGCAAGACTTCTCTGATCACAGATATTAGAGGCTGATCATCCAAATAGCTATCACTATTTTCTAGGCTGCAGTTCCTCCACTTTGAGAAAATACCTTCTCTTGTTCTTCATGTCTCAATAAGTCTCCTCTGTTGAACAGTTCCATTACTTTAAAACTAGATGGGTCTCTTATAGAATAAAACTTTTTCTAGCTACAAGAGAAAGTATTAGACTAATAACTAGATTTTGATGTGCTGCTCTTCCAGCATGCTGCTTCACACTGTAGGTGACACACATTGTAACATATAGTCTTCATATGTACCAAGACACATTGATAGCATGGGGAACTACAGCCAGAGTCCTAACAGAATCTCTTCCACTAGATCAGGGTGCCCATCCTTGAGGAATAAATTTTCACCTTCTAGCGCTGAAACATTTAGAGAACCCTTCTAACGTGTGATTATGAAATTTAGGGCAAGGGTAAAGACTGCTTAATTGACACCTTATCTTCTAATTCCAGTAAATGCTGTGGGCCAGACTGTGCAGCAAGCAGTGGAACAGGCTAAGGATGCTGGTCAGAAAGGTACATTTCTCTTTATTTCAACAAAGTCATGTCAGTGAAATCCCAGCTATGTCCCCCAACCCTGCCTTGCTCCTTGTTCCACACCTGGTGGGAAAGGGGAAGGTATTGCAGGGATGCTACAGTTACCTTTGTTTTTCTGTTTTCAAAGCTCTTGATGAAGTCTACAAAGTTGCTGAAACCAGTGAAAAAGCTGTTAAAAACGTAGCGAATCAAGCAACTTCGTGGGGCAAAAGTTTTGGGCAATGAAGATTAAAATGTAACACTACTGAAATTTTTGTAAACAAGTCTCTCCTACATGTACTCTTAATAAAAAGAAAATACTTCCAATCTATCTGGATTGCATGTATTCCTTGGGAATCTTTGGCTACATGTATTAAACACTTAGAATCACTGGCCTACAAAGACTGTATTACATCAGAGAGCAGAGAGCTAAAGCTGTACTATGCTATAAACACAAACCCTTCCTGATGAGGTAAGGGGTGGCTCAGAGTAAGCACAATGTAAAGTCAAGGACTTCACAGCTGGTATTTCTCATCCTTTCATTGAGTGTAAGTCATGACCATGTGTGAGCGCAAGTCTCTCAAGCTGAGCACCCAACGCCCATTTCAAGACAAGGTTAAGTACCTGTGTACTTCTGTGACTGTGCTTGTACCTCTGGTCTTATCTGTAAAATTGCAATTAGCTACTGTGCTGATGAAGACTCAAGTGTGTTTAAGGGACACATAACTGCTGAACACTAGCACTGTGATACTCAAACTGATGCTAACAACAGTGATGCATTACTGCTAGCAGAGCACCTAGCTTACCACTAACTGCTTAACACTGCCTGAGCTGGATCACTGGTACAGCTTCAACAGCACAGCAAGGTACTGATGCGTAATGAAGCACACAGTATGACAATAGAGTCATTTATGACATTTACAAGGCTTCTGTTAAACACACAGATGGCACAGATGCACTGAATCAAGCAGAAGCTGAAAGAATGAGAACTGAGCTCTCTGGGCTGTTAAAAAACCAACCAACCACCAAAACACACACACAAAACTCAAGCCAAACAAAAACCCAAGCCACACAAAACAAGAACAAAAAACCCCACCCCAACTGAACAAAAAAGCTAAAGTATCAAAAACACCCTGCATGCACATGAGCTTTGAATGAGATCTTAGAATCATACTTCAGACTCACCAGTTCCTAATAGAATAATTTAGAGGTCACTTACTTGGCATCAGCAAGAATTACTGTTGCTCCAACACTCCTTTCTGATGTGTTTCTTTTCAGTTGTCATCAGTGAATACAGGCATAGTACCAAGTTCCTTGCTGGGATAAAAAAAGTGATTGTTCTACTTGTTCTTCTGTATAATAGAGATATTTTGCATTTAGTAGTTTGCAGGCAGCATGTAACCCTGAGCATCGTAGTTGTCATCCTTATGAAATTCAGTTGCAGCTGTGGAGTACTGGTGGAGATCCTGTTCAACACAAACTGTCTGCATAATCAGCATGAGAGATTACAAGCACCTGCTATGTTAAGGATGCATTTTGCTCTATGTAGTAGGTATGGTTCAGAGCAGTTTCAAATCTCTGTTCAAATCTAACATCCAGTACCGACTGGCTCACTGACAAGCACCCAAGCTTGGTGAGCATCTAGTTACATGTAAGTGAATACAAGTAGTGACTGTGTTCTCAGCTGGAAGACACCACTAGTGGAGGGGTACGTCTATGCAAAGAGAGCATTCCCCAAGTAGTTTGGTCTAACCATTGCAATCAAGTTGGTTGAGGAGAAATTCAGTCAACCTTAAGGGCTCATCTCTGGATTAGCTAAAATCATGCCAGGTGGTGGGTTTGCTTTCTTTCAAACATCCTGGGAAAAGAAGTGTTAGCTTGTGGGTGTACAAGAATGTAAGATGTTAATGAATAGGGGAACTTGGGCATTATGCAGCTTTTGTGGCTTTTTTCCCCTTCAAAGTGGGTAGGAGGTTGAAAATATCCTGGTTAGCTATCTATGCCGGCTTTCCATATGCTCTTGACACTGAAAAGGTCCCATTTTTAAGGTCTGCACAGCCAGAACAGAGGTGCTTTACTAGCTAGAGAGAGGAAGAACAGTAAATTAGCCAAGTCTCTCTACTGCTACTGCACTTTGCTTTTGACAACTTTGCTGACAGATAATGCAGCTCAGCTTTTAAGATTATTTCTCTTTTCAATAATACAAGTACTTATTTATTAGGTTTTAGCCTCCAAGTTTTGGTGGAAGTAGGTTACAAATTGTCACAGTGTGATAGTTAAAATCTTAGTTTCATTTTACTATCTAATAAATGTTTGCATAAAAACTGCCCTGCAAAATATGTTCCAAGATACAGATCTCATGTTTAGAGCTACACACCTTGATCACTGCAATTCTTTCATTCTCAAAATGTGGGGTTTTTTTTGTTTTGTTTGTTTATTTTAAATAAATGCCAGCATATATACACATTGCACTTAAGTGATCTGCAGTACTTTTATAACCCTGGCTATCAGCATATACGATAGAGTAAGCCACTAATTAAATGCATCACACAGGTTTATTGCTCCATGCTAGCTACAAGAATAGTTCTTCACACAAATTTGAGAGGACACAGTAAAGACCTGGAATGACTTACCAAACATATCCAATTTCAAAAGTTTTGCTGACAGGCAAGTTTAAGAGACATCTGTATTAGTGAGCCCGTTAGGATAACCCAGAAAAGGTATCTTACCAGTAGGCATGTAATGAATAAACAAGTGTGCTGTGAAGATTGATTGTAACTACAGAAAGCTATTGCATGAAATAGAAAACAGTAATACACCAGCATAGGAGGTTTGGAAAGGTTAACTTTTTTTAATAACTGCTCTTCTCTCCAGGTTATGTCATGCAGTTACAAAGTAGTTAGAAAAAAAGCATGAGTTTCTGGGAGGGACTAGTTGTCTTTTAAAAAAAACATTCATATTCATTACATAAATAACATCTGGCACTTCAAGGGGACTCCACAGGACAAAAGCCTTACACTCTAAAAACTGTGCTTGATCCAGTACTGTGTTGAGGTCCATTTTGTTGTACTCTAATATGTTCAAAACTTTCAAGACCTCCCGATGACAAAAAAAAAAAAAAAAAACCACCCAACAAACCCAACAATCCAAAACCACAAAACAGGCTGTGTGTGTTAAGACAGTGATGAAGTTTATAGCAGCATTCTAGTTCCTCTGTAGTTTGGCCAATGATTTCTTGGTTCAGTTTCACTTTAGTTGTTCACTGAGGCACTATCTAATTTTCAGAAAGCCCTGAAGACTGCAAAAGAATTCCAAAAACCCTAAGTATGATTGCTTACCAAGTTCAGACTACCTCTTTTCTTAAAAAAAAAAAAAAAGCCAACAACAACAACAAAAAAATCCCAACAACAAACAAACCAAAACCTACGGTCAGAACAGTTATGTAGATACTTGATTAAAAATGTAACTAAAGTTGCTCAATAGTTTCAGCTTATAAAAATATTAGTTTGCCACCTCTATGTACTTCATGGTGATAGTCAAGCTAGTTCGAACAAGCAATAAAAGGCAGTCCTATAACAGCAGCACAGTTAAAGAAAATACATTGCCTAAAGAGAATCAGGCCTGAAGCTTCACTACAAATAAAAATTAGACTCTTATCAAAGTTAATCCCTGCTAGAGGCCCATTCTTCCCTTGACAATGCCACAGCATTGATCATAAAAGGCCTTACTGAAAGTGCCGAAGCCAAAATTACATCTTTAAACAAAAGTGCATGAAGTAATAATGAGCTAAGTGCTCATCTAGTACAGTATCTGATCTGAAGTCTGACAAGTGGCTCAGGTGGCAAGACCACTCTTTCATACATGAAATGTACCATTTTGTTTGTAGGCGAAATACCCAGAATGGCCCCCACAAGTGCAGATGAGTTGTTATCTTCAGATACATACTTGTATACAATTTCCTAATCCATGGATTTTTATTGTAAAAAAGACTACTCTGGACTGAAACTAATTGAGAATAGAATCCACTATAATGTCAGAAGAAAAGAAAATTTTATGGTTACATGTAAACTTGTGATAAGCTTTCTCAAGAAGAGGGTACATTAACAGCAAGAGGGACGGGATACAACAAGGAGCGGTAATGGCTTATTTATGTAAAGGTCAGGCCAGCCTCATTGTACACTTTGAAGACTTTCTCAATTGCATTGACATAGGCAGCTGTTCTCAGGTCCAGACCCAGGTTGTACTTCATGGCAGTACGCATGATTTGCTGAAACAGAAAAGGTTAATTGTGATTTCTGCAAGTTTCTCTACAGAACTAAATTAGACTTTGCTTGGAGGATCCAAGTTATAAAGAGCTGCTAGATTGGTATCAGAGCTCTGATCCTTTGTGGATCAATTTTAAAATTTCTTGATTACCCTTACAACTGAGATATGAAGGGGAAGAAAATCTTTTCCAGATTACTACATTGCACCTTTTCATGTCTTGGATCCATGTGTACCTCAGATACAGGAAGAAACAAGGTGTTTCAAGCAGTCTTTGCCTCGTTAATTAAAAATACTGCATAAAGGGATTAATCTAAAACTGCTGATGGTAAAGTAAAGCAGTCTTAGGTACGCTTAGGCAGGTACAAGAGAACAGTGAAAAAGTTTCTAATTACTACAGCTTCTACTAGAAAATATTTCATGATTTCATATATTATTCATTATTTGGGGGTTGGAACTAAATGATCTTAAGGTCCTTTCCAACCCTAACTATTCTATGATTAGTCTCCAATATTTAATATATCCAGATAAAGTTGACCATTCCAGCACAGAGGAGAAATACCTTCACCTCATACTCACAGTGTCTTCCATTATCATGAACTGTTTCTTCCTTTAATTGCAAAAAAAAAATCTGTATAATCCATTCAAAAACTTATGCAAAGTCATGTAAGTTCTTTTTCCTACAAGCATATTTACTAATGTAATATTTACCCGGGCAGAACGCTCCATTGTATAAGCCAAACCAGAGTGGACAATGTCTTTCTCAGATGCACCCTACAACAACAGGGAAGAAAATTGGGGTTTAATCCAAAACACAAAAAGGCACTAGTTGTGTATTAGGGACAATTACTGAAGCTTGCTTGCTCATATTCTTCTAATGACTGGTGTAAGAATCACCTTTACCGTATTACTTGAAGAGCTGATTATGGTCAATTCAATTCTAAAACCTCACAAGTAAGCACTGAAGACTTTTGTATACCTAGCTTCTAGATCCATACCGCTAACATTTTTTATTGATGTTATAACTACTGTTTTCAGCCTTCAGAACACACAGTAAGAGTTAAACAAAGAAGCTCCCAAGAGTCAATAATCTATAGAGGCTACCTGCAATTGTTTTGAAGCCAGTTATATTTTAGGAAGTGCATGGATCCCCAATTCATATACTCAACATTGTATTAGCCCTGAGCAACTCCAGAATAACTTTGTTCCTACTAAAATGTAAAAACACAGAACAATAAATAATTGATGATAACCTGTACTAGGATGACTATCAGTCTAAACCTTCCATCATGGCAACTGCTGTAATTTATCATAATTTGAGACCTGGCTTCACAAAATACATGCTTTCCCTCAAATACCAATTTAGACTGGATATAGAAATTACCTGGGCAGTTTTTATGGCTTGTGCTTAAGAGATCACAGCAACCGCTTTAAGCCACAGAACGTATTTACCATGCTATTTGTTCAGCCTAACATTTATGAAAACATCATATGGGTCAGGCTAAAGTCTATTTCTATCATCTAACAGTGGTCCGAGTTTACACACATTTCCTCTGATTTCTTCCTGAGGAAACACGGGTTAATAATTTTCACAACTCACTGGAGTTTTTCCCCCAGTCATCTGTCCCACCTCCTGAACTTGTGTTTAAAGAACCAAACCTACAGATCCTGTTAGCTGCCATATATCCCTTGACAGAGTATTACACATCTTAACTGTCTGCTGTGCTAGGAACCATCCCCTGTCCGTCATTCTGCACCTCACTCTGTTGGCCTTGTTTGAACACACCTCATTCTTGTTCATCATTCCTTACAATGAAGAATCTACCCATACCCATCTATTTTCACATCACTCATTCCATAGATTACTGTCTTCACCCTGGGACTACTTCCGGCCAATAGGACATGGACCATTGTTCCATGTATGAGCACCTTCTGTATCTTTGATCATTCTGTGATCTTACTCTGAACTTCTTCCACATCTACAGTATTAGAAGATACAGAGACTTAACCTGCATGCAGTATTCAGAAGGCAGATACGCTTTGTATTTATATTGTGGCATCATTAGTCAGTCATATTCTTTTCCCTTCAGAACCATTCCTAATGCTGGATTTGCTTTTTGATTGCTATGGATTTCTAAGCTTGTATTTTATCATTATCTCGAGATGAGCTCACAACCCAACATTTTATATTAAAATTTCCTCACCAGGTATTGCTACACATAAGATAACAATGAATTTCACCTGACATTTCTTTGTCCATTAACTCAGTCTTAAAGGAACATTTTACAATTTTTCACCCAGCTCTTATCTGTATTAATGTGGAGTTACAGAGTTACAGTGTATAAAACTGTCTGTAGTGTGAGATCCTACTGAAAGTTGTTTGGAAATCTTGCCAAACTACATCAACAAGATCTCCAAACAAATTCTGGTAATGTTAGAGGGGTATTTCTGACTACTTTCCATGGCCTCAAGTAAAAGAAATTAAAAATAGCTTACTTCCAGTATTCCTAAGCACTTCAGATCATTTGCTGCTTATTTGTTTTGTCATCAGGCTAACTATGTACTAATGCCTTGCTTGAGGAAAAAATCTCCATGATAGCTACGGTAAATGGAGATAAATGGTAATAAAAGTAATGGTAAAATGTAGATTACAGTTATAACGTCAGAATACATCTACAATAACAAAAAAACCAAGCAGCTACTACTTACCGATATCCTATCTTGAAATTCTGCTGTAGGCACAACTGGAATAGTTCCACCATGTTTCCCGAATTTTCTTTCCAAGCTTTCCTGAACAGACACTAGAAAGAAAAAAAAACAGAGGCAATTTAACTGACAAAGAAAGGAATGTGCTTCCTAATAAAGAAGCTGACCCGAGAACCTTCAGCATTCAATGATGTGAAATGCAGACCACAGGGACTAGGGGCAAAGCGATTAATCTTATTTTTGTTTTCTAAGAAAAAGGAAGATGTTGATTTTTCTTCATGTAGCTGAATGTCTCCAATAGTAGAAGTATTATATCTACAGTATAGTCACATGGCAAACAACTGTGGATTTACTGATCCCACTTCTCTAATCTCATAAAGCTGATAGAACAATCTGGATTAACTTTTCTAACTTGATAGACAGCATTAGACAAAATATTTCTTGAACTTATAGATCCATTAATTATCTCCTATTGCACTTTGCATATACACAATACTTGCTAAGAAAAAAGCTGATGTGCAATTTTAGTTTTTTCCCTTCGGACATGCTCTGGTATTTTGAATTGGTATTTATTTCAATTCACGAAATCTAATTAGTATGGTTTCCTAAACAGCATCAGAGTATTTCAGATGACACAATCCTGAAGTTAAGAAAGTGGTTTAAATGAGAGTTACCATAACCCTCAACTGCTTCAGAAACACCTTGAAAGGTATCATTTATAAGAAAAGGTTATATTAAAAGAATACTCAGATGTATGTTTTGTCACGTCCAATATCCCAAGATTCTCATGTATTTTCTACAAAATATTGTTTAAAAGAGAGCTATATCCTGCAGTTCTTCTCCATTAAGCTTCCTCTAGCCATGTAATTGGTATTCTGGCCCAGAAACTGAGAAGCACAGAATGACTTTAAGTGGAGCTGTAGGCCACAAGCAGATTTACAGTGCTGTACCAATTATATTATTGCCATTTACAGAAATCCTCTATTGTCATACAAGCAGAACAATGTTACCCACTAAAACTTTGAATACGTCTCAAATACCAAGTGTACAACTCAAAGACATCCCTTAAGAAGTAATAAATATTTCACATAAGTGGCCTGAGTTCAATATTTTCACAAAACTGAGGAAAGCATCACTTTTATTAATTAAAAGATAACTGAAAAAATTATGCATTTAACTTAAGTCATTAGAGTTGTAAGTCAGTTAACCTGTGAAATCTTACTCTTCAGTACGCAGCAACAGATTTGTGAGAAACTGCAGTGAATTCAAAATAGTTCTGTATTTCTTTCTCCCACATTTGGTGTTTGCTAGTCCAATCTATTAATTAAACACTGAGCTAAAGCGGAACTGAGGACTTACTGAGCAAGTGGTAGTTTGAATCCCTTTCATATTTAAAAGTCAAGCGGCCATAACTGACGTGGTTCAAGTTTTTCAGCCATTCAAAATATGATACTGTTACACCCCCAGCATTCAGATAAAGATCCTGCACAGAAATAGTAAATATCTTGAATTGTGACCATGTGACAAAGACAGCTTTATTGTGTTAAGCAAAAGCAAATAGAAGTATTATGTACAAAGTATTAGTTTAAACCGCAGTACAGAAAATGATCCAGTTGCTACTTTTACATTACTACACTTTCTTTCTTCTGCAGTCCAGGGGTTACTTCTACTTATTTAGTAGAGAATTTGACTTTAGAACACAAAGTTCAGGTGTGCTTGATTGCTTTCTTTTATTTTAACACAAGTTTTTAATCAAGAAAATTAGGGCATTCTTAGGCCATTTCAGTGAGTAAAGGTTGAAGATCAGCCACTCTTCCTATCAATATCACTTGATCAGGACACCCTTTCTCCAGGAAAATATTACCATTATACCTGAATAGGTCTTATTCTTCCAGATTATCACTATAGGTAACATTTACTCTCACAATCTACAATACATACTTCTGTCAGAATATCACCCAGAGACACAGTGTTTACATACAAATTGGCCAGTGTTTTTACTCTGCCTTCTCCCTTTGTTTGGTGGACTAGTTGATCAAATGTCAGCTAACACTCCAAAATGCAAGATGACAGATTTAAGAACTACTTGTGGGCTGCTCTCTCTTTCAAATGTGTAGACTTCATGTAATAGCTATCTTTGGTCATTTACAGGTGCAGTAAGATCTTTAAGTAATTAGTAGCAATCTTAAGCAACATTGATACCCATTTCCTAGACATCAGTTGTTAAAAGCCACTCGAAGAGAATGAATGGCTATTAATAAAAGCCTTCAATAAACAGCATCTTGCTACAATTCATAAAAATAATGCCCTTGTAATGAAAATCAAAGGTCAGAATAGAACCTTACAGGGATAACCATGATATTCCGCTCCAAGAAGATTTTGTCAGCTTCAGGAGTTGTAGGCCCATTAGCACCTTCAGCAATAATCTGAAAGGAATCACAGCAGAGTAACTCTGTTTCTGACCATGCTGATTATTTAGTAGTAGTATTTAAACAGGCCTTCTCTATTTTTCATTTGCATTTGAACTCTCCAACTTACTTTCGCTTTAACCTTGTGAGCATTGGCCTTAGTCAACTGCTTCTCGCTGGCAGCAGGGATAAGAATGTCACAGTCTATTTCCAGAATGCTGCCCTCAAGTGTCTGTGCTTTAGGGTAGCCCATGATTGTCCCGTGTTGCTGTTTGAAGAAAACAAGTTTTTAGTGTGTGTGTGTACTCGTTTGCCTTCCTTCCCTTCTTTTAACTTTCTGTTTTGAAAGAAGGGAGAAACAACAGTACTAAAAAGACAGCATATAAAGTAATTCCTACCCTTACTTAGATTAGACATAAAAAAAGCAAGCTACAAAGCTTGGATAACAGTCAAATTTCCCATGACTGAGGCACAACTGCTCTCTGGCCAAAGACACTGATAACTATTTGGGCTCTGGATTATTTAAACAAAACAAAAATTCCCAACAAAACAAGCAAACAAAAAAAAAAAAGTCCCTCAACTCTTAAAATACATGGCTAATACAATAGTTTTCAAACAACTGAAATGACCCGCCACTCTGCTACACACACGCTAAGTTGCGTCACATAAAATTTAAAAGTACAATTTTAAAATTCAGTACTACAATGATAACCTTTGTTTAGCAACAGAATCTTTTCATTCTTTTGAGAAAGGGGTTCGAATTCTCCCTATGTAAAAGAAGATGCATCCTTAGAAACTAAGTAAAAGATCACATTTTCGTGCCTGTGAACAGTTCCCTCAAGTCTGCTTCACTTTGAAACTGAAATAAAAAGACCATATCCAGTTTTCATTATAAACTACATATCCCACGTCACACTGACAGACAGGCTTTCATTTTTACAGAAACAATCAATAAGTAAGAAGCAGTAAAAGTGCACTTTGAAGTCTTTAATGTCCATATGCTTGTGATTCTCAGTCAGCAATCCTTCAGGAACCTTTTTGCTCCGGTTCCTTCAGACATCCTTCCTATTTTAGTAATAAGAAAGGCAAAATAATCATGAATTCCAATTCTGAAACCAAAGTAATTAGCCTGCCCACATGCAAGCCTTTGCCATTTTTCTGAGAGTCAGGTCAAAGGGTAAAGAAAAGTACCACAGGCATTCATATTGGGTATAAGGAGAAAGCCAAAAGAATCAGCATTCCTAAGCCATTTTATAAGTACTAATTGCAGCATGATTTAAATATCACAAATTAACACCTGTCTACACTCATCCTATGTACTTACAAAGCCGACAAAAATGAAACTCTGCTCAGCTAAGTTTCATACCAATTTGTAATCTTCTAGTTCCTTTGGGTCAATCCCATCAGGATTCCAGATAGAACCATTAAACTCTCCAACAGCAACACATTTCGCTCCAAAACGATGCAAGTATCTCATAGAATGCAAGCCCACGTTACCAAATCCCTATAGGTGGAAAGAGAAAGGAAAAAGCAGTTAAACCTTCAGCTAAAATTATGATTACTGCTAAGGCTTATATAGCTTTGAATAGTTTTAAATAGTTCATCTACTGGCATATCTTGGCATCAGATGATGTGTATAAGAAAGATGGAAGAAATCTACACACATTCTATTCCAGTCTGAATATCATTGTAGAAATTCTGCATGGTAGCCAGCAGTGTACAGTTGCTATGTTTTTTATACTGGAAATACAGAAAGGAAGCACTAATGCTACTACAAAAGTGCCAAAACTATGATGTTTATTGACATAAGAAAATTAAGTGTATTTCATAACAAGCACTGTTCCAGAGGGATTCATGGATTTTTGTATGATGATTCAAAGGTTTGACTAATGTTTTCAGGCCAAGAAATAAACTAAATATTCATTTAATTTGGGTAATGAGGGCTTATAAGTGTAAAACCATCCCACGATGCAAAGCATTAAACAAGAACATCATTAATTCTTCACATTAAATCATATAACCTAGTAGGAACTATGTAATTTCTAATACATTTCTGAAATGGTCCTGTACAAAACATATTCCCCCAAATTTAAATTCAGATAATCTTGCATTTCATTAGCATGTTTTACACCTAAACCTAATTCCAGACCATTATTCAATATTCTGAAAGTAAAGGAACACAGGTGGCAGACCAAAAGGTCATACGATCCATGTCTAAAGTTTGTAGTAAAATTCTATGCTGGAGAAAAGCTGAATATTAACTTCCTGTAGAACACAGCTCCAATTATGTTTAGCTGTTCTTATGGCCATGTCTTCAGTCTAAGCTATGCCTAAGCGCCTGTTGGTAGCTCTCTGCCAGGCATGAAAATGCCAAAGTGCAGAGAGATGAATGTGCTGATGGGTCTGTGAAGGGCAGAGATGTTTCAGCCCACTGGGTAACTAGAAGACAATTTGGAGGTTACGATTACTGAACTATATTTAACCAATAATGCATTGAAAACAACAAAGCAATCTCTCAGATCCTCCATTTAACATGCTGTTTGAAGCCGGACAGAAAAAGTTATTTCTTTGAAATTTTAAGAATGATAATGCGTATTACTGAATACCAAACCCCTCCAAAATTCAACTACATAAATCCTGAGGTCTTATGAACACCAAAGACTTATGTCTACAAGGATGCTGGGGAGGGACTATTCATCAGGGACTGTAGTGACAGGACAAGGGGTAACGGGTTCAAACTTAAACAGGGGAAGTTTAGATTGGATATAAGGAAGAAATTCTTTACTGAGAGTGTGGTGAGGCACTGGAATGGGTTGCCCAGGGAGGTTGTAAATGCTCCATCCTTGGCGGTGTTCAAGGCCAGGTTGGATGAGGCCTTGGGTGGCATGGTTTAGTGTGGGGTGTCCCTACCCATGGCAGGGGGGTTGGAACTAGATGATCTTAAAGGTCCTTTCCAACCTTAACTATTCTATGATTCTATAAGGTATTGGTTTCTACTTTTCCAACTGCTCATCCCAAAGTGGAACAAAAACATAACCCTCAATTCCTTCTCTCCCTAAAATGTTTTATTACAAAACAGTGCAACGAATTGTGTGTAGGCAGAAACAGCGTCACAGCTCATTAAAATGCGTGCAATGCCTTAGTTTAAAGAGCTCCTGTAATAGTATTTCACTTTGTTCTTGCAGCCTATATTTATAAAGACTGGAGACTTGGGCTTTGTGCCTATAAAGCGCAATTGGAAGTTCAGTTTTTTAAAAATAGTCCAAAATAAAGGGCACCTGCGTCGCTTGAAAGGTGTTTTTAAAGTTTGAGAGTAAAGGTTAACTTGGAAGTGGTAAAACCTTAACAGGATTTACTGCTATAGCCCTTTTTAAAAGCAGCTCCACTGGAAATTTGTTTACTACTTTTTCCCAACAGTTGAGGAAAAAAGTTACCTGAACAGCAAATGTTTTATCTCCAAATCCAGGAGTCATTCCTAATATACTCATATATGATGCTTCATTGATGAAATTTTCAATTCCATGGAAGAGACCACGCCCAGTTGCAGAAATACGTCCATGGATTCCACCCTGGCTGATGGGTTTACCAGTTACACATGCATGTGCATTAATATCCTGTAAAACAGTGAAGGACTTGTGAGCTGTGGAATTAATCAAAGAACAACTAGAACTAGAAGTTTTGTACACTTTAGAGACAAGGACGAACAGGAATCATGAGTCAGAACATGTTATAGTCTATATACATTTAGCTTGTAAAGATTATTTCCTTCCTCAGTTTGCGTGAACACCTCAGAAGTACTCTAGTAGCTGTCAGGAAAGTTGTGTAATGCAGTATTGGATATGTTCTGTAATTTTTCATTGTATTAAAGTGTATATGTTCACTTCACTTCAGCCTGTACTTAGTTAATTATGGTGATATCTATGTTGTACTGTTAGCAATAAGCAGACTTGACAACTGAAAAAGCTTTTTGGGTATGTTTCTCAAAATTAGCTCCTATTACAGGCATGATTGTTGTAATTTTTCTTGATATTTTAATCTTTAAAAGTGCTCAGACATATCTTGGACTGGTTTTTAATCATCTTTAAAATGCTTAGTGTTCCTTTATACTAAATTCAGTTATTTTGAAACAACAATACTGGCCAACCATCCTGCTGTCAGAATACAGGGATGTTTGATGTTAGAGGAAAATCTACAATACACTGGTCATATGGAAAAGTCAGAGAAGTATTTAGTATGTTTATTCAAAAAAGCGACATATAATCAAGCCTCTATCCTTAATTTGGTGGTAATAAAATTAAACTTTCCAAATGCTAGACAGCTAGCCAAGATAAAACAGACTATTTAAAACCAGTGCTAATTTTTCAAATTGAAATTAATAACTTGAACAACTACTTCCAAACTAGACACTGTTTGGGTCTCCCTCTTCTGTCACCACTGGTTCCCATGCTCCCACACCCTGGGAGCACAGTCACACAGTTGACTTGGCCACCAATACAAGTAAAAGTTTAGGGATGAAAGAGAATCCACTGAAATGAGTCTGCCAGCAGCCGGATGGGTTTCTGTTCCACCAACCGCATATTCACTGGGAGGCTCCCTCCTCTCCACTACTTATGCCAAATGCATTTGCATGCTTGTGGCGTGAGGGCAAGATGCTTGGTGAGAGGAAGGAAACAAGCAGACAAAAGTTAGTGGAGGCAGAATGACAGGAGATACTTAAGAGCCTTAATGCAAATGAAAACTATTTATTGTTTGAAAATGACAGTGAGTTCACATATAAAGCCAAAGATAACCCCTCTTTAAAAACAATAAAAATGATGCTGGGCTTGCCACAAAATTCCTAATTCTGTTTCCCAAAATACGGCTGCATTGCTTTCATTACGCTGTATGCTCCCTCTGGTGGTGTATCAACTATAAACAACATCTGTGGTGGTGGTCTGTTAGAACAATTTGGCCTGGTGTTTTGATGTTATTTTTAGGTTTTCATTCTGTTTCAGACTTAAATTGCATCTTAGCCTTCATGCATTCACAAAGGAGGAAGTATCTTTTACAAATACTTGAAGAAATACAGCCTCCCACCATATATAATTTGTATTTATTAAAGTCCCTTCACATGTCCCAAAAGTCAGTTGGATGTGTCAGAAGTACAATAGAGTGGAAAGCATGAATTTAATCAAAAACTTCAGCTATATATAATTCAGTGATCCAGCAACTTAAGGTGGATTTTCTGGAACAGTTAACATGGTAGTTATTAAAGACTTGCATGGTTTGGCAAGGAAATAGAGCATGAGGTGAGGGCAGGTCTGGGTCCTCTTAAAGTCACATATATGAACCACAGTCAATGTCAAAGTTCTAAAAACTTTGGTATTAAGTCAATCAAAAGATGTTTAACACATCTTGGGTGAAAAAGAAAGACCATGGCTTTTAATGAGAAGCTTGTAAAATGGCTCATGACTAGCATTAAAGACTTCTATATTAGAACTTAGCTGGCAAAATTGTAACACTGAACTTTTGCTTGTTTGTTAACTTCTTTCTACGCTGCACTAATACTCTCTGACGTCTGTAGACTTCTCAGACAGGTCACTTTCACTGACGAGCTATCTTTCCAGTAATCTGAATGTAGTCCCTTGCACAGCTTCCACCTGTTTTCTAATTACTGTTAGTTTCACTTTTGCTCCATGGTCATTTTCTGCTCTTCATTCCTTTCCCTTTTTTCCCCATGGTTACTTCTGTATGTTTAGTATTCCTTAATCACCTTGAGTTTTGTTCTTGGTGTCTCAACCAGATAGTTATCTGGAACATCTTGCTCTACAAATTGGTTTTGATAGGTTACTCCCCTTGTCCAGGGTTCTCACCTTCCTTTTCTGTACCACAGTAGTTCCAAAGTTCCACTATGGCTACTATTCTCTCTTCCATGTACAAACAAACAATCCAACAAAATAAAGTGATTTTTTTCCTTATTTAAATTCTTTAATTAACTTTTCAGAAATATATCTAAATCCTCTTGGGGTTTTGATTTTTTTTGGGGGGGTTTAGTTGGTTTTTTTTTTTTAGTCTTCAAGAATTGGGTACTGCCATGCAGAGAGAGTCTAAGATTATAAGAAACTGTTGTGGCATAACTCATATTGTATTTTTATCCTCAGTAGTTGTTGGTTTGTTTTCTTTTGTCACTGAAGTATGTGCATATGTAGGACTGCACAACAAGCTGAGATGGTAAGGGGAAAGAATAAGAAATTCATCATTTAAAAATCTTCCCCTGTACCAGTGTTTAGCTTTCCACCTATTAAAACCCCTGAAGTTTCTGTATAAAACTGTATGTGAACTATTAACAAATACAGCAAATGTTAAAGCAGGTCATGTGATGTGAGCCCTCTGCGTCAGTTGTAGTACAACAGTGCAGTTGTATCACAGTGAAACACGCATTTTAGTGCAGTGAGTTAAATGTTAAAACTTAGAATGCTTTGAGGCAGTAGTTTTCTTAAACATCGTAATTTTAAGTTATGACTGAGGGAGCAAGTTGCCATTCTGTGTGTTGAAGTCATCATTTTGGCTTTTTATGAAGTTTAAAGTTTGAAATAAAATATTTATGTATGTGAATAAGAGAAAATAATGTTTTATAGCAATATCCCTATTTAACAGACAACTCGGTGTAAAAGTAATTTAACTCAACTAATCAGCATGCTGCAACCTATCCCTCAAGCATTTCTTTCTCCCTCACCCTGTAAGATACCTTAGACTGCATTTCAGATCTAGAATAACCAGTGCCATCCCATCCTCCTATTGTTATAGGCATTAGACAGCACAAAACAAGTATTTCTCCAAGAGATATCGGAAAGCATTGCAGAAAGTAAAAAAAAAAAAAAAAAAAAAAAAAATTTAAACGAGCTGGGATAGCTCACAACATCTGAAAGAGAAACTAGAAAGTTTGGGTAGCATAGGCAGTAGACCCTTAAGAAATAACTTGTCCATAATACATTTTTCTTTCATACAACCTGTCAAAAGCACACAACAAAAGTATCTGGTCAACAGTCATGTTTTTGGTGCAGTCAAAACAGGTATAAATATCATAAATAGTTTGGATTAGAAGGGACCTTCAAAGCTCATCTGGTCCAACCCCCCCCGCAATGAGCAGAGACATCCTGAACCAGATCAGGTTGCCCAGAACAACATCCCTGAATGCCTCCAGGGATGGTGCATACACCACCTCTCTGGACAAGTGTCCTGGGTTCATCAGTAGCAGTCATTTTTCTCCTTCGTAGTAGCTGGTGCAGTGCTGTGTTTTTGACTTTCAGCCTGAGAACAACACTGATAACACTGATGTTTTTAGTTGTTGCTCAGTAATATTTACTCTGACCAAGGACTTTCTTGAGTCTCATGCTCTGCCAGGGAGGAGGGGAAGCCCAGAGGAAGCAGAGATAGGACACCTGGCCCGAACTAACAAAGAGGAGGTATTCCATACCACAGCACATCATACCCACTATATAAACCGGGGGCAATTACTCGGAAGGGTTAGATCACTGCTCAGTAGGGCTGAGTATTGGTCGGCGGCTGGTGAGCAGTTGTATTCTCTTCCTTTGTTATTTCTCTTATCATTATTATTATTGGTGGTAGCAGTAGTGGTTTGTGTTATACCTGAGTTACTGGACTGCTCTTATCTCAACCTGTGGGAGTCACATTCTTTCGATTCTCCTCCCCATCCCTCTGGGAGCGGGGTAGGAAGAGGGGGGAAGGAGCGAGTGGCTGCATGGTTCTGGGTTGCCGGCTGGGCTTAAACCACAACAGTGAGTTTTTCTGGGTTTTTTTTCCCTTTGAAGGTGCTGGATGGTGTTGAACAGGGCTCTGTAAGCATAGGCCAAGCCCCAGCACGTTGCCATGATTTGTCCCTTTCTGGTACGACCAGGATGACAACACACCTCATTTAAGTGTTTTACTAATTTTTCTGGATTTTGCACTTGTTCAGTGGTGAAATTCCAAAGCACTGGAGGGGTCCACTGACCTAGATACTTGCCCATACTATCGCATACACCCTGCCACTCATGGCTGTCCAGCCTCGGGGAAAATCTCTTGGTCCTCCTATATCGTCATCTAACCCTAGACAAGACCCAAATCTGACTCTGCTTAACTTTTCAGATGAAATGGTCTTGGGTAAAACACACTCTGTATGCGTGCCAACATGCTGATCCCCATCACAATCAGCAGGCAGGTCTCAAGGATACCCAAAGGCCATTCAAAACCTTCAGAACTCTCAAATGATGCTGTAAATTGTCTGGTGGTGGGGCTGGGAAGGTAAGGGAATGTCTCCCTCATAGGCTGACCACTTGAAGAGGTAAAAAAAGATGTGTAATTGCTAAACACTTCCATTATATACCTCCCAAAGTATAAAGGTGGTGACCACGCTGGGAACGCAAGCCAGATCAGTTTCATGATCAATGAGTCTATTGTATTACAAGTCATTACCATAAAGTACAATGAAACAAGAACCTTAGCCCAAGCTCCCAAGCCCATAAACGCTACCACAGCAAATACCGGCTGTAAGTAAGGTACGACATCCTGAAACTCAGATCAAGAGCAACAACTTTGAGAGCCAATAAATCAGCATTGTAACAAATGACTATTAATCAGAAACAATAAATGCTTATCACAAATACGATTAGACACACTCTGGTCAGATCTGTTGTTATCTCAACCCTTTGTGCCCCACACTGGGTGCCAAAAAGACCTGTCATGGTTTAAGCCCAGCCGGCAACCCAGAACCACGCAGCCACTCGCTCATCCCCCTCTTCCTCCCCGCTCCCAGAGGGATGGGGAGGAGAATCGAAAGAATGTGACTCCCACAGGTTGAGATAAGAACAGTCCAGTAACTAAGGTATAATACAAAACCACTACTGCTACCACCAATAATAGTAATGATAAGGAAAATAACAAGGGAAGAGAATACAACCGCTCACCAGCCACCAACCGATACCCAGCCCGACCCAAGCAGTGATCTAGCCCTTCCAGGTAACTGCCCCCTGTTTATATAGTGGGCATGATGTGCTGTGGTATGGAATACCTCTTTGGCTAGTTTGGGTCAAGTGTCCTGTCTCTGCTTCCTCACAGCTTCCCCTCCTCCCTGGCAGAGCATAAGACTCAGAAAGTCCTTGGTGAGAGTAAACATTATTGAGCAACAACTAAAAACATCAGTGTTATCAGTGCTGTTCCCAGGCCAAAAGTCAAAAACACAGCACTGCACCAGCTACTGCGAAGGAGAAAAATGACTGCTACTGCTGAACCCAGGACAACAAGCTGTTCCAGTGTTTCACCACTGCCACTGTAAAAAATTTTTTCCTCACATCCAGCCTGCATCTCCCCTCTTTCATTTTAAGACCATCACCCCTCGTCCCATCACAACAGGCCCTGCTAAAAAGTCTCTCCCTATCTCTCTTATAGGCCCCTTTTAAGAACTGAAAGGCTGCAGTAACGTTTCCCTAGAGCCTTCTCTTCTTCAGGCTGAAAAACCCCAACTCTTGCAGCCTCTCCTCACAGGAGAGGTGTTCCATCCCTTTGATCATTTCCGTGGCCCTCCTCTGTACCTTCTCCAAGTCCATGTCTTTTCTGTACTGAGGACTTCAGAGCTCCAGAGTTGAGCAGAGGGCCAGAACCACTTTCCTTGACCTGCTGGCCATGCTCTTTTGATGCAGCCCAAGATACAATTGGCCTTCTGGGCTGAAAGCACACATTGCTGGCTCATGTCCAATCTTTCATCAGCCAATTCCTCCAAGTTCTTCTCCTCAGGGATACTCTTGAGCCCTTCGTCCCCAAGCCTGTATTGATACCAGCGGTTGCTCTGACCCAGGTGCAAGACTCTGCACTTGAATTGTTGAACCTCATGAGATCCGCAAAGGCCCACCCCTCGAGTCCAAGTCCCTCTGGATAGCCTCCCAGCCCTTGGGTGTATCAACTGCACCACTCAGCTTGGTGTCATCTGCAAACTTGCTGACAGCACACTCAATCCCACTGTCTATGTCGCTGATGAAGATATTAAACAGTACTGGTACCAATACAGACCCCTGAAGGATGTCACTTGTCACTGATCTCCACCCAGACATTGGACCATTGACCACTACCATCTGGATGCAACCATGCAGCCAGTTCCTCATCTACTGAACAGTCCACCCATCAAATCCATCTCTCTCAAATTTAGAGAGAAGGATGCTGTGGGGGACTGCGTCAAAGGATTTACAGAAGCCCAGATAAACAACATCCATAGCCTTCCTTTATCCACTGATGTAGTAACTCCATCATAGAAGGCCACTAGGTTGGTCAGGCTGGCTGTCTTGTATCACCTCCCTGTCCTCCATGTGCCTTAGCATAGCTCCTAGAAGGATCTGTTCCATAATCTTCCCAGGCAGAGGTGAGGTGGAGAGGTTGGTAGTTCTCAGGGTCCTCCTTTCTTCCTCTTTTAAAAATGAGTGTGATATTGCCCTATTTCCAGTCACCAGGGACCTCACCTAACTGCCATGACTTCTCGAATATTATGGAGAGTGGCTTGGCAAATAACCCCAGCAATATAAGACAAAGGCCCGATTAAAGGCTATAACTAAAAAATATTAAAAAAAACCCCAAACTTTAATTTTTCTATTGCATTCTGGGCGGAAAATTATATGAATGTCTGTTTGCTATACATTTTGGAGAATTTGCTGGAGTACACACTAATTACTTGTTACTTTTCGGGGACCCCAGAAAACTTGGAATATTTTTACAGGTTTTACTAATAGCATTAAATTACTTTACATGGTCTCTTGAATGCACAAAGCATTTATGTAATAAATAAACCACAAGCATTTATGTAATAACATCAGTTAATTCAAAGTCTGAAATTGAAAGATTTCCATATTTTAAGACTATACCAAGTATTATGAACTAATTGTTTAATAATGTCAAATCAGTAATTATAGTACTGAATTTATATATTACATATATATATTCAGTACTGTATTTTTCATTATTATTATACTATTTTTTCATTATATATATAACGAAAAAAATGAAGGAAATGGTAAAAATAGAAACCAATTTTAGACTATGTATGAGATGTTTAAAACCAGTGTATTTTCTTTTTGCTGAACAGTTGCAATCAGTACTGTATCAGACAAACTTTAGCCTACTGTTAAAGCATTAACCTTAAAGCTATTTTTCCTTATCCGTTTAAGCTAAGGTTTCCTTACCTCATATCAATTCAGTTGTTACAGCTTGAAAGAATACCTTTAGATCCACATAATGAAATAAAACTGTATGGTTAAGCAGCACAGTAATAAATTTCTAGATAAAAGGATTTCTGCAAAGACTAAGAAAGCTCTTTTACTTCAAAGCCTCTGCTCAAAACTTACATAGTGCCCTATGGTACTGGCATAGGTGTCGGCAATCCAGGACATCTCCCTCTCCCCTGTGCTCATATCAGGAGCAGGCACATCAACACCAGGTCCTGTTGGCAACAGTGAAAATGGCTTTTAAGGATCAAACATGAATAGTTATCTTCAACCATTACTCCCTTGGGAACTGTGCAGGTCTTAGCAGAGAATAACTTCCTGTTTTATCCCCAGTTTATTATGCAACCAACAGATACAGTCAGATTCAGCCTTAGATGCCGTATCATGCAGTACACTCCTGTCAAAACCTCCAACTTTTCACACAAGCCATTCAGTAAAATGAAGGTCAGTTTGTCAATAAAAAGTCAGAGTAAGGTAATGCATCAAAAGCATTTATGGATTTTTCGATGATCATTGCTGTAACAACAGGAAGGGCACTATCTAGGTAATGATTTTTATAAATCATGATGTTAATTGCATTTTTTTTGTCCAGTTGGTTGTTTGGTGTTGTGGTTTTGGTTTGGTGGGGTTTTTTGTTTGTTTTGTTCTTTTTAATTAAAATTTCCTTTTTGTTACTGTGTTTAAAAATTGAAGATAGGCTATTCCTAGTCATTGTACTCTAGCATACGCATTTGATTTTACCGCCCACTTCAAGAAAGAGACAGTACATCTTTTTCGATTAAATAAACCCTTGAAGGAACAAATTCTGCCTGTTTTTATTAGATAACTAAAATTAGCATTGTCCCAACCTATTTAAGATAAGAAGGACATGCTCAGCAAGATTTTAAGTGCAATCTCTACCTCTACCAATTTTTTTCTT
This sequence comes from Psittacula echo, assembly GCF_963264785.1. Classification (NCBI taxonomy): domain Eukaryota; kingdom Metazoa; phylum Chordata; class Aves; order Psittaciformes; family Psittacidae; genus Psittacula; species Psittacula echo. The sequence continues at coordinate 52,719,802 of NC_137743.1, forward strand.
AACTATTTTTAAACAGTTTAAGAAAGCTTTGGCCTACCACAGAATCAAAAGTGAAGACAGATTCAGTCAAACCATTTTAATTGTCACTGAACTAACAATCACCATAGTGTATAGTATTACCCTAGTCACGTGTAACATCAATAAGTGTGTTTATACAGAAGCTTAATTTAGATGAGAAACACTCTGGCTGGAAGAGCATATGACAAACACTCTGGCTGAAGAGCAAGAAAATGCAGATAAATGGATATACGTTCCCAGGGGCAGTGAGACATCAGGAATACATGACAGACCTTTAACTAGTGTCGTGGTTTAAGCCCAGGCCGTAAATCAGAACCATGCAGTCCACTTCCCCCCCCACCTTTCTTCCCTCCGCTTCTGGAGGGACGGGGAGGAGAATCAAAAGAATGCAGCTCCCACGGGTTGAGATAAGAACAGTTTAATAACTAAGGTATAACACAAATCACTACTGCTACCACTAATAGTAATAATGATAAAGGAAATAACAAGGAAGAGAATACAACCGCTCACCAACCGGTACCTCGCCCCCACCCCGCAGTGATCTAGCCCTTCCAGGCCCTCTCAGTTCTACATCCTGGGCATGACGTGCTATGGTATGGAATACCTCTTTGGCTAGTTTGGGTCAGGTGTCCTGTCTCTGCTTCCTCCCGGCTTCTCCTCCTCCCTGGCAGAGCATGAGACTCACAAAGTCCTTGGTCAGTCTAAACATCAGTGTTATCAGCTTTGTTCCCAGGCCAAAAGTCAAAAACACAGTGCTGCAACAGCTACTAAGAAGGAGAAAAACTGACTGCTGCTGCTTAACCCAGGACAACTAGTTACATGCCTTCTTATTCCCTTGAATAAGAATCTCCTTTAGGTAAAATCCTCCATTTAACTACAAGTTGAGCTATTTCAGCTTTCTCCAGAGGATACTTCCAGATAGCAATCCCAGACAGCAAGCTATCAAAACAACTGTGGGTTGAGAGTCTGAATCAAACACCTAGTAACATTACAGAACCTGAGGCTGTTAGAACGGGCACCTATGCTTTTTGTCTATCCTTGCAGCCTGTGGTTGCCATGGATGAAGCCATCAACTTTCGCTGGTGTGGATCTTCTATTTCCTTCCTATGTTTCCTCAGATATCTGCCAAAAGCCTCAAATGAGACTACAGGAAACAGTAACAGTGAAGAGTGATATTGGAGATTAAAATTGCAACAGACTTTGTCGCTATTTTATAACGTATCTCTAAGAGAAATGTGATTCATTTCAGATCCTGTGCACTCAGCTTTTGTGGCTTTTCATAGCAGAACAGCAACAAGAAAAAGGTTAAGACAGCTCCCTTTAAAACCCACTAAGATACAATGACTCAATTCTTTGTGGCTCTTTGCTGAAAGTACTATACCCAAATTATTTACAGCTCTCAAAAACATGGTTATTTAAGGACACTATCTAGTGGGTGCTGCCAATGCACAATAAATCAGACTCCTAATTTTTAATAGTAAAATTGCACAACATACCAATAAAGCCCTTTTTTGCCAGCTCCATGGTAAACCTTCTTGTGATCTTTTCCAATTCATTGTCCTATAGAGAAAATGCAATAAATATCACAAGAAATCATTAGTGTTTATGAATATTGGCTAGAACTTATGCCCAAGTATAAACAGATGCCCTTTTCTTTTAGAAGAAAGGATGATTCATATATTACTATAATTCATATGACACTCCCTAACAGACCCTTAGTATTCAGGCAGCACAAGGATACATTCAGCTTTCTTTCTATACATTCTGATTCACAAGAAGTTGTGAGTGTGGTACGGGAAGAACTTGTGCTTGTAGCAGAGATTTCCACCAAACAAATCTGGTGTTCTATGAGAGAGATTTATAACCAGCAATAGCTGGCCTGCCAGCAGTGTAACCACCACAGTTGAACAACTTCACACAAATCCTTACAGCAGTTTTGAGCTTAGAGTATCTGCTACATATTCTAGTATTCCTTTCTGTATAAGTTACTTTAATTAGGGCAAGGTGACAAGCCTGCAATAAACCTTTTATAAGCCAAGTTAGTTATTATTCATATGGAACACTGCATAGAAAAGTTTAATAAAGCATAAAACTATTTGTCAAAATAGACAAAAATATTTACTTTTTTTCTAAGAGTAATTTAATTTAAGCCTTTATTAAGAGTATCAACCTACTAAAAGTTCAGGTTCTAAATTATTTGTATTTTCCTGACTTTAAGGAAAAAAGTAGTAAGTTGTATATTGAATATTCCACCTCTGAAACACAGACTTTTAAAGAATTCTTTTCCTACCTATGGCATGCACAAGCTAAATTCAGCCTTTACAGAGGCAGAAGAGGCAGGAAGTTTTAAGTGGTCAATAATGCCCTTAGAAGAGCTTTTTTAACTGGCTGGTTTCAGTACTGCAGAAAACTCAGATTTTATCTATGATTAAGCTTACTGTGTAGTTCTTGGGATTGATCTTGACACCAGCCTTTGCCCCACCAAATGGCACATCTACAAGAATGCAAAGGAAAATTATTTTACTTTTTCAACAATAAAGGCAGAACACATCAGTAATGTGTGTGAATAACTGTATCTTTGATTTTAGTAGTGAATTTGGTTTTGCTACATTTAGGGCTTCACAAGTTTAAGCTATATGATTTAGGTATTTCTATAGAAATGGGAAATCTTTCAAGGGCAGCTTGAAAATGGTCTTCAAAACTTAGAAGTTCATGATTTAAATTTCCTATACTTCAACTCTTGTACTTGGCATTTGTAGAAACAGTGAGTCCTACAGTTTACATTTTACTGATTTAGCTCAAAAAATTTTACTTTGGAAGTCATAAGTGAAGTCTTTATAAACAAAAAGTATTTTGTTTTCTTATACATCATATGCAGATTCTCTCCAAACTCCTCTACAGTTTAATAGTCATGTATAAAATATACTTCTTTATAAACCATAACGGAACTTCATCCTTCTCTCCCCACAGTTTCCCTCCCTGAGTCCTTTACAGCCTCCATCTGTTCCCCCTAAAATTAGGCCCCTCCTAATCCAAGTTTGTCATACTTTGATTTGAGTTCAAGATGCAGCATTTTAAAGGAGGTGGTAGCTAGCAGAATTTGGGCTTTTCAAATGAAAATGCAACTTTATTCAAGGATCTACAGTAACAGCAGAGTGAATATGTATTATTATTTTGGTCAGTATGTACTTTTCCCATCTTGTGACAGATTTTAGTCAGATCAGTGTCTGATCTAGCGCCTTTAAATGTTTTTCATGTAAATTACATCAGTACTAAGTGAAATTAAAGATTGTATCCTTGCTTGAAAAATTATCACTTACCAACCACAGCACATTTGTATGTCATCAGAGATGCTAAGGCTTTCACTTCATCCACACTAACATCCAAACTATAACGAATACCTGTAAGAAACACATGAGAAAAAAAGTGATTCATTGAACAACTTCTTAGGTATTTATAAATTGGGAAGGATACTTCTATACCAGCCACCTGTAACATACAATTATGTAATTTATCAACTTATTTGCTTTAAGAGAACAACATAACTTATCAGTACAGGTTATAATCAAGATAATTTCGCTAGAGTAATGCAATCTCTTGTTATGAGCCATATGTAGCTTCAAGGCTGTAGCTGCTAAGCACAGTCACATAACAGAAAGCATCAATCCACTCCATTAATTCAAACTTGTTCAAAACATTTTGATGGAGTAACTCTATCCCAGTACCAAGGTTGTGTGACCAGGGCCACCCAACCTGCACCCATATGGAAGCCAGCCCATGCCTCCATTCTCTGCTCCAAGCCAGCCAGCAGAACTGCAAGTGTGTGCTGACAGGTGGTCCAGATGCAAATTGGAGTAGTTGTGGTCTGATAATGGCTTGGATGCACAGTGGGTGATCCCAGCCTTCAAGGCAGTTCAAAACTGAGTGGAAAATGATTACATAAAGATAGAGAGATGTGTCACCTGCCTGACTCTTACCAGCCTTCTAAAGAAATAGGCTGTAGCTGGGCAATAAATTGACTGCATTCAAAATTAAAATTCACGTATTCTGGAGGTAGTTGCAGAGCAGAAAACATTTAACCAAACTGACAGTGCACATATACAGAACCCTAAACACGATATTTAAGATCAACACAGTGCCCAAAATCATGTGACCACTGATAATAAAAACAAACCCTACAGCTATATATTATCTTCTATCCAAGCTTCTCCTACATAACTAAGCATTTAACAGAGCCATGAAGAATTTATCATCCCCACCTCTGCTCCCCAAATCCTTGGCTGTAGGCTGTGCCAAGTTGCACTGTAGTTTGTAGCAGGCACAGAGTGTCCTTCAGATATCAGGACAAGGCACCACAAATTTCCAATTATGTAAAGAGAAGACCATTTTCAGGTCCTTAGGAGTGAAAAAAGGCCAGCATATATTATCCAAACTAAAGTACTGTGCTGCTATGGAAGCCATTCCTGAATGCTCTGGAAACAATCCCAGATTCAAAGGAACTGAGTGCAGCTCAAATAAAGCTGAGAGCCAAGTGCTGCTTTATGCAAGTTCAATTGGTAAAAGAAAGTACCATGCCTCTGCACAACAGAATTTAAATTTAGTGTGTATAGGGGGGAAGGGTGGTCTCCAAAAGCAAACTAACTAGTTTCTGAATTAAATAGCTGTAAGGTACTCATATCTGGGATTTCAAGAACCTTCTCACAGGAAGTAATATTCAAAATGTAAGTTCAATCTATCAAAGCCCAACAGACCAGTCACAGTTACAACATATATGGGTTTTTTTTAACATGTCTTACTCTGATGCTTCAGAGGAGCAGTTATCCTTCTTGCCAGGCCCTGAGCAAGAAAAAAAACACCTACGGCATTGACTGTCCTGCTGGGGGGCAATTCTCTCTTGGTTGAGTGGGTACTCTGGGGACAGGTCTCATTTGAGAGACTCAAGCCAGCCAACGCTGAAGCCATAATCTATGCTAGGCAAAAATGTACTCTGCCCCTCCATCTCAGCTGAACTAGATCACTGTGTATTTATTCAAGCTATATATTTATTAAAACTTCAAGTTGCATATACAAAGCAGTTTTGCTGTAACTATACTCCTGCAGACACACCAAATGTTATTTATTGATACATGGAAAGCAGCTGGGGGATTAAATAGTTGGGAATAGTTACTTTATGCTTTTTGACAGGGAAGAAAAATATGAAAGGAGCAAGCAGTCTCTTCTGCCCATCATATGGAAGATGGGATCTGAAAAGGTAAACAAGGAGCAGTTTAGCTAGCAGACTCAAACACACGCTAAACAGTTCTATCTCCACTTTCCTTGTATTACAGTCAAGGGTTACTGCAAACTTTATTGTAATAAATATTAAACTTTCATTCCAAGGAAACTATGGAAAAAGCCCCAAGACTAACTAAGCACTGTAAGGCTTTCAGCCAAGTTGCCTTTTTGTCACCCATGTACATGTATCCAAATAGGGAAAACTTTCAGACTTGAGGCTGTAACTGTCTTTTTCTGGACAACTTCATACTTCTGAGCAAGACTTAGCTTCTTTTCTAGCCTTTTTTAACAGTTCTCATCAAAATGGCTTGTTTGCAGTCTTTATCTTCTGGAGTGGGAGACTAGTGAATTCTGAGAGCTGTACTGACTTCACCAGCCACTTCCAGTTTATCTGCTAAAAACTTCCATTACAGTGTAAGGCAAAATTCAGAGTGTGGATTCCAGGTTTCCTCACAGGTGTGATGTTTTTTCCTTTCTGTGGCAGGAGTGGATAACATTTAAGGTATGCTAACATTTCATTCTTTTTCACAATTCAGCCAATTACCATTTTCCAGGAATTGAAATCACTCTACAGGAGGCCCACCTCTTGACAGGGAAGTTATTTGTGCTAAGCTGTTAGGACTGATGAGAAGCAGGCATCTGAGAATGCTGTACATTCCATCTGCAAGGGGATGCACAAAGACAAAAGACTTAATTTCTGTTCTATTTGTACATCAGTGAAATTTAGTTTGACAGCTTCCTAATTTGGCAGGAGAGTATTGCCATGCATTTGTATGGCTCTTTTGGCAGTGCTACTATGCATTCAATAGCCTGAGTCTAAAAATGGACCATAAACACAGATAAAATATTCAAGATTTTTTTTGTTTAAAGATTTTTTTAATACAGAAGCAAATGGAAGTCACTGCTATGCAGAAAGATTTTAATTTTTCTAAACCCTGGCAAGTACCACACAGTAAGTCTCTGGAAACTTGTGACTTTTACAGCAAACTAGCTACAAAAAATAGTTTGAAGAAAGCCTCATGTTACAGTATGACTCACTACCATGGAAAATACTTTTCATTGGGAAACATATAAATTCTTGTTCTAGTTGAGAATTCTCTTTCCTTGCCACACCCTAAGAAGTTAAACAGTATGCTAAACGACTTTGTTTTCTATGCACATGATCTTTTAGATAAGGAAATATTTTAATTTTAATTTTGTTTCACTATTGTTCAGCATAAAGAGAAGGCTTTATCATCACATTGCAGTATCTATGTTTTTTAAATTTTCCGGTTTTGCAATCTGTATTTTGGATATATTATACTTCACTCGATTACCTCTTGCACCAAGTTCAATAATTGTTTTGGCCAGAGTAAAATTTGCTCATGATTTAAGCTTAGCTTCTTGGATGCTTATAGATTAATTTTCACTTTTCCAAGTGAAGATAGCAAAACGAAACACTTTTCAAACAAATATCAAATCAGTAATTATCAGCAAGGTTGCATTTTGGATTCTGTAGGAAGAGCAGTCAGTTCCCCTTTAATTCAGCCGGTTTGTAATACGGAGTGTACTAACAGGCATGCAACAAGTATCTTTATTTCAAAGAAAACTGGGTATACAAATGAGATTTCAGCAGTCTATGATGTTCAGAACCACCAGCTCTTCAAGGATGATTATTGCCTTTTTAGTACACCTAAAAAGCTACACTTAAAGATGTTGCTGTCATTATTACCTGATTTTTTAAGTGCAGTGATCTTAAATGGTAATATCTATGTAAGCCCTCAACATTAATGAGCATGAAGTATTCAAAGACAAGTCTCAAAACTAAACAGTAGCCATAGTAACAGTTCAGGGCAAAATACTTAGTGAACTACTCCTCCTGAGCTAAGTATCTTGCAAGTTTCTCAAGTTCCCCAGAACCTGGAACAGTTTTGCACCTCAGCCTGAATGATTAATGTCTAACCAAGCCTTTTGTCCTGCTTTGACTTTGGTGTTTTCTTCTAGTTGTGAAGATCTTTGGAACTTTGAAACTAATTTGGGTCCTTTACAATGACAATTTTTGTTAAGATGGCCCATGTGTTCTGCTCACCTCTATTTGAAAATTGCTTGCTCATCAAACAAGCATTCCAAAGCAGCAGCTAACCTACACTATCCATACAGTACTCAGAAAAACGTATTTCCTTATCTCTTTTGAAAGGTTTTACGAGTGACTACAGCTATATCAATCTCCCAATTAGCAACACTGGATTCTGCAATGGCTCTGTGGGTTAACAGCTTGCCTGACCTTGTCCAAAGGCTGACATGATATCCAGAGTCAGGAGCTTCAGTAAAGATGCACATCTTGTTCAAACTCTTCATCAAAATCCCCAAACCCCAAAAATCAGCATTATTGCAATGCCTTAGTTTCTTAATGTTTTAACTGGATTACGTATAAAATTTTCATTTACACGAAATTTAGGAAGTGAACAAGTGAGACTGCGATTATACTACTATCAAACTCTTGACTAATCTCTGATACCTAAACAGCAGGAACAGATCTTCAAAGCAATCCTTAGGCTTTCAGGACATTTTTCTAAATCCAGAAAAAAAAATAAATTAAATCCAGCCTTCCCTAGAAGAAAAGTGCTTCGCCTTACTTAACCATTTGGAAATTGTGGTAAACAGCACAATGACAAGTTTGTAATTATTGATGACAAAGAAATTCCAGACAAACCTAACAAAGCCAGATGAGTAATTCAGTGCTGGAAACGATGATTATTGTAAACCAAATGGCAACAAGAACTACTCATTCCTAAATTCAATTCACTAGCTGACATGAGAGGAGATAAAAATATTTATCTCTTCCCACACAGCATTAGCCAGCTATAACCTGGGGCAGGAAAGATTCCCCTATGAACATACACCCCATTCTGATTTAACCAAAAGTATCTATTCAGTGACCATAAGGTAGCCAACCAGACAGAACACCAGTATACCACTTCCTGAATACTTTTAATAAGCTATACTTACAATTGAAATATACTTAAACATATACATGTCTATTTCATTCCATACAGAGAAAAAAACCAGTAATATTACCTATTAAAAAATAAAGTGCAGTGCATTAGTAAGACCTTGTGTTTTAATTCAAATATGAGATATTTAGTATTACCACTAGGCATATTAACCTGAACAAATGCACTTAGATTATGCCTACAAAGTAGAGTCTCACTTACAGAACTACCTCAACTCTACCTAAAGGATTAGGTTCCTCATTAAACTCCACTCAACACCGTAGTAACAAGGACTGATACACACAGATGCAGTAACACTACTTCCATGTAGATATTAATACGAAGTGCATGGGTGTGTGCAGAGGGCGGAAATAACACGAGCTGCCCTTGGCTAGTCCAAATACCATAGAAGCCATAAAACAATAAGCTAAAGCCACCACAGTGCTGACATGAAGCAGGCAAATTCCATGCTCTTCCTAAGAGTTTATTTCCTAACAAGATGAAGCTGTTGCAATTCATGCAACAAAGAGTACCTGCTAGGACGACCCAGGGAACAAGAGGGAGATTATCACACAAGAGATTCCCCTTCTCACCCCCTCCAACATGTGTTTACCCTGAAAGCCCAATGCTGAGAGCGGTATGATATCTCTATAAATAGACAAGGAGCCAACAGTAGCAATGGAAAACAACTATAGAAGATCAAGGACAAAGCTGGCTACTGCACAAATGGTATGAGCTGATTATATGAGAAAGCTGAGACTGAAAAGATTCATAGCTAGAAGAACAAGGAAGAGCCTTCTACAAGAGTACCAGAGGTAAAACCACAAAACTGATACAGTTCACTGAGAACTGCAACTGGTTTATTAAAGGACAGCAAAACACAGGACACCCATTCCTTGTCCTTCTTTATTTTTTAGTCTGCAATTTAAACATATAACCACTGTTGAACTAGTTGTAAAGTTAAGTAAGCTACAGGAAGAGGACAGAAATCTATGAAAATAAGGCATTCGTATAAGCTTTAGCTGGCAAGTGTTATCACAGTTAAGCTAACTACCTTTTCTTTTTTTCTGTAAAACTTATTCCTTTGAAGTTTGATCAGTTTCCATGGTTTTTTTCAGGTTACAGATGGTTCCATCTGTTGCATGGTCCCTAGGGTACATTTCCATGTATTATCCTTGAAGACCCCTAGGCCAAAGACATGACCTGAGAGTTTTTATCCATGCATGACTTAAAAAAGCTAAGCCACCAATACAACCCCAGGATAAACAGTTTGCTGAAGTCAAGATATCTTACAGCATTACTTCTTACTTTCCCCACTTATAAAAGGGAATAAACAATGTCACAATAGCCAAGGCAGTACATGGGGCTGTACTGGTCCAACTCTTGCACGTATGTGTATACTGTTTTAGACAAGACAATGAGTACAACAGAGACTATTGGATGGCTGGGCACCGAGATTAGCATTAGCCTTAGATCTCTGCAACTGGAAAAACCACAGCTAAGGTAACATGAATAAATGTCACCTTATGCAGTAAGAAACTCATTAACAAACTCATAAGTCAAATGAGCAGGATAGATCCTTACAGGCAGAAGAAAAGCAGCCAAAACCAGGACATAAATTTTGTCATGTAGAATAGCTCCTTCCACTAACCAGCCAAGGCAGCACCACATAGGAAATAAGATTAATTCACCTCCAAATCAACTAATAAAGTTAAGAATCATTTGTCTTTGCATATAGATAGAGAACTTCAAAGTAACATAAAGCAAAGTTTTTCAAAATTCCTATTTAAGTGAAAGACTAAATCTAGTCTGGAACTAAAGATGGTTTTAAAAAGCCTTGCTGAACTAAGGAAGCAGCTGAAACTTGATTAAGGTAGTTTGGGTGAACATAAACAAAAGATTAGGCTGTTTCCCAGCTCTGCTTCATTTGCTTTCATTGATAACAGACCTATTGGACAGTTGGTTAACATGAAAAGGCTTTAAAAAAAAATTTAAACCCACTTAATAGCTTTATCCCCACAGTAGATGCTGCCTAACAAACATGGAATTATTTCCATACTACTAAGCAGATAATAGCTCAATAAGCTTATTCTATTTTCCAAAACTGTCCTACTAATGAAAACAGCTGTCAGCAGCCACATGAAAAAGCAGCTTAACCAGTTTTACACCTTTCACAGAACCTGACAAAATAATGAATCTTTGTAAATAATTTTAAGTAGGGACCGTCAGAGGTCTTTTCAACAGTCATCTGTATTCAGCCATCTCATTTCCTGTACCCTATTTGGTATGTTTTAGTTCTTCAGGCAGCTGTCAGTGCAGTGAACAACAGCAGCTGTGGTTTCCTGTTAGTGCTGGCCACTAGCATACAGGTCATCACATAAGCAAAAGAAAGAGTGATCTGACCCTCCACATTACTTCAGCTACCATGCAGCATCAGCCCAGTTATATAAATACTAAGTTTGGATCATAAGCAACTTGAGTTCCAACACACAAAGAAAACTGCTTATCTCCTATGTTCTTAATGGGATGAGAAAGCATCTAACAATTTTCCTTTCCAGCAAACAGTTAAATTGCAGAAAACAGAGGCTTTAAAACTTGGACTTGCGTGCTGGACATACTGTGATGGCTACCACTTCAATGGGTATATTCATGACTGTTCTGCAAAGATTCCTAAAGCACAGAAGAGAAGCACACCAAAAGAAAAAGAATCACCACCTTCTTGAACGGCAAAATTTTGCGACCCCCAAAGTAGGAATTAAGGATTAATTTCTACAGCAATGAAATAGGCAAGTACCACAAAATGCAACAAGAAATATTATTTCTGGATTCTCTCAATGAGGTGGAAAAAAACCCACAAGTTATAAACTGGAAAGAAACCATGTTTCAGTACCTAGTGCCAGTTCTCCTGAAAAGCACTTCTCTTGACTCAATGAAGAATCACCTGCACTACCGTGTAGTGACAACTCTGTCTGAAAAAATCAAGTTGACTTGTGTTTCTACACCTGTTCTGGGGGGAGAGAGGAGAGTAGGATAAGCCATTAAATAACTTCCTATTTTTATTAACTATGTTTTAGATTACTAGAACTAGGGTATTAAGAGCATTGAGCTTCTTGAATAGAAATATGACAGGCATGTTCCCAACCAAGATGTAGTTTACCTACACAGAACAGGTAAGACTGATCTTAAATTTGCTGTCACGCAGCCCAATCCATGTGGTCTGCCACTCCATTTCTGCAATACGCCACAGTCGTCCATCCACTCAGAAGTCTTATTTTCAAAGCAGACCCCTTCTGGCATTCACTCTGCTTACTTATTTCTGCTTGCAGGCAAGAGAGAAGCCAGCAGAGAAGGAGGTACAGAAGGACTACAAGTAGAGGAAGTAGATACTGGCAGGTATCATTGACATGCACATGCAAGTGTTAAACTCGCTTCATAAAGTTCAATCTTGCATTAAGAAGTTCGGCACTTTCCAGATTCGGGCTGGACTACTGAGCAGGGGTTGAGGTTTCATCCTAGAAGAGAATGAGCAGGCAAAGAAACTGAGGATGACATCTGTGACAGAAGGAACATAATCTAACTACTATATTATTAACCTACAGCCATTTAATAGAAACGAAAGGTCTCCTTAAGTGAAGAAAATGTTTTTAGTCTCTCTTTCCTCAAGAAATTCAGCTTTCTACATGTTTAGAGCATTTACATATTTTTTTTAAATTAGATTTACAATACTAATTTTTAATTAGTTCACAGTTAAATCTGTAGATGATCTTACAAACAAAAAGGTATGCAGAAGTAACTTACAATTGCTAATGAGGTATTTTGGTATGCATGTACAAAAGAAACGAGGAACTAAATTTAAGACCTAAAACCATTTGTTTTCCTGCATTCCACACTTGAATCTTAAACTACACTTTGATCATTTGTCTAATCTGCATAAAGAACAGTATTTAATATTCTCTAAACAGGATCTCTTATTCTTCAGCTTATATAAAACTCAAACTACAAGAGACGAACTTTTAAAGTACAATGCTTGAGAAAATGACAGAGATAACAAAGCATCCCTACTTGCTAATGACTACCTAGCAGAAACTAAATGCTATCTGTTTCTTAGTACCAAATACACATCCTTAAAAAATAAATAAATGTACATATATATAGTATGGGGAACCTTATTTTAACAAACTTTCTTTTTCAGTAAGCGCAGATTTAAAGTTCACAATTCTGCATCTGAAAAGATCTGGAAGCTGTGTTTCTCCTACTGCTCTGCAAGCCTTCCAGATGCCAACTCATACCTTCTTTTAAAAGGTGCCCTATGTCCCTTGCTGTTTCTTGCTGGTATGAATTATCTTCATCAGACTCTGGGCTCCACAGTGCATGGGACACCCACCTCACCAAGTTTTTCCACTTCATAACCATACGGAGTCTGAGTTGTATTTATCTAGGCTTTGCTGGGAGGGAAAACTGTTTTGTTTGGAGGTTTTTGGTGTTGTTTTTTTGGGGGGGAGTGAGGTAGGTGTTCTTGGTTTTTTTCCCTTTGGAATCTACTAGGATTCTAGTTTAAACATCACTTCTAGACAAAAGGTCAAGTTGTTGGTGTATTCTGGGTGGATCTAATATATCATAACTGCAGAAATATCTTTAACATTCCTGTTCTTTCCAATTTAAATAGAAGTGTTCTAATTCTTCACACCTTTTTTGCACAGAAGGTTTCAAGCAGTCCATCTACACTTATCTCACGTCTCATTTAAATTTACTGCAAAGCCAGATCTGTCATCTGATAGTGAGCAAATCCCTATAGAGCATTAGAAGGTGAAAATCATTAATGATTGCTACACTGAAAAGACTGGAAAGGAAATAACATTTGCAATTCCTTCCCTAAGCCCACCTGGAGTAGAGAGCAGCACAGGAAGAAAATTACATACTATTGAGACTTTATACCTTCTTTAGCTGTCACTTCAAATTGCCTTGAAATTTACAGTTGTAACTTTCCAGAAATGCTCCATGCAGACAGGCCTAAGAAATCCTACTGAAAATCAAGAAATTCTGTTGAGCATTTAGAAATACAGGTATCAGAACAGATGGTATCCAATCACCCAATTGGTGTTTTTTGTTCACATACAAAGTCTTTTCTACTTCTTTGTTGTGAAAACATTAATTCCTTCCGTTTTGAGCAATACTAATGTGAAATATCAGATGCTATCATACATAGACTACTATCTTGTTACTTCAATTACCACTGAACTGTATTTTGGTATATGAGTGGGGATCTTACAAAAAACACAGGCTGTACAGAAAATGACGTCCTGTAAACAGCAGCAAAAAGTAATTTAACCTAAGCAGTGACAAAACAGCAGTCTAACAACTCATCACTATTTTAAAGGAGATTACAGCAATGGCAGAGAAACAGTAGGTTCACACACAGTAAGCATCAACCATACCTGACTTCAGCCACAACTAAGTCTGATGCTGGTAACTTCTGTTGCAAGGAAGCACCAGGAGTTAGTCCCTTCTGGCTAAGAATTATGCATGTCACGGGACACTCACTACATATTTTATTTTTTAAAGGTAGGAAACATTAGCAGGACAGACTAATTGTGCTGCAAAGAGAAAACGTCCCATGTCATATACACCAAACTGATTATCAAGAACACATTAACCTAAGAACATCTTTCCTACTCTAGTCTCAAAGTCTCCCACTGATCAGAAATTACAAATAAATCTTTGTTTTCAGCAACCATCATTATTCGCCATAAAGCTGGTCTATGCTGAAGAAAAAAGAAATGTATTTGCACATCATAGAAACCCTAGTTTCAGACACACTCCTGAAACTCTCTCCAATACTTAACTGCCCACAAAGATCAGAGCTCCTGAGTAAGTTATGGCAAAGAACATCTGTATTTGTTTTTCAAGGAAATGACATCTATCCTGGACTGAAAGGTAGTCTGATTCCTCTGAGATCAGAGCTGGTGCCACATGAATTCAGCTCTGCTTAGCTCTGGCAGGGCTGAACCTCCCAGTGCCTTTGTACAACAGGCATGGTGTTGGCCTCACCTATACCAAGTCAGCTTTCCCTAGAAAAATTACTTTTGTCTCTTCCTGTGTATCCAGCCACTAACTGGGAAAACTTGTTTTTCTCTCCTGACGTTTCCTGTGTGAGCATTGGGCTTTAGTGAACACAGCAAGCAGTGTGTTAAACGATGGCTTCTCCAGCTCCCGCCTCAAGAGTAGACACTTTAAGCATGGAGTTTCCACGTTTTTCAACAAACACTAGTGAGGTTTGAGTCGCACTGAGTAACTGCGCAGGCTGCCCTCGCACCCTGCGCCTTGCTACGGCCAGGCCAACGGTGTCTGCCGCAAAGACCACACGATCAGCCGCTGTGAGACCTCACACCTCGGATAACCAACCCGGGCAACAGATCGCTGAAGGGCTGCGTAGGAACCACTCTGCCCGGGCTCCTGCCTTCCATTCAGATACCAGATACTGCAGGTGATAGAGGAACGCTGCTAGCTGTCATCACCGGAACGGCTGCTAACGGTCGCTGGCCGGGCCGGCAACGAGGAACCAAGCGTCTCCTCCCCAGTATCCCAGGGCGAGGGAAGCAACTGCCGGGCAGAGGCTCTGCGGGCCTCCACGGCCTCGGACACCGGGGGGGTGGGGGGGGGGGGTGATGGGACAGGGGGACGGCGGGTCTCACCTCCCTTGCAGGGGGTGCGGTGCTGGCTGTGCTGCGCCCGGTAGCCCTCGATCACCTCCCACTCGCCGTTGTCACGCTTGATGGGGAAGGAGACACTGAGCACATGGTTGCAGGGCTTGATGATGCGAAGAATGCCGCGGACGCGGTGGCGCCGGTCCTCCATGCTCTCGCGGGTGCGCAGCCCCTCCACCAGCTTGTCCTCCACGATGCTGGCACCGCGGTCGAAGAACCCCTCCACCATCTTGAAGAAGTTCGGGTTGTCTTCCTTTTTCGCCGCCTCGCAGTAGTGCCGCCGCGGGCACCTGCCCCCGCCCCATGCCGCCGCTGCCCCTCCAGCAGCCGCCGCCGTCCCGCCCGGCTCCGCGCCCGCCAGCACCGCGCCGGAGGCCAGGCGGGACGCCAGCAGCTCCCCCAAGTAGCGGTACATGGCGGCAGCCACCAGCGCTTCCGCTACGCGCGCAGCGGTGAGGCAGTGCCAAGTCCTGGCGCGGCGCTGCTGCTGCTGCCACAACAAGCGCAAAGCGCCGCCGCCTTCGCCTTTAAACGGCCTCGGGGTGGGGGTGGGCAGCGGGAGACAGGGGAGGTTCGGGGGGGAGGGGGGGAAGGGGAGAGAACACGGCGCCCTTCCCCACTGCGCCTGCGCGAAGCCCCGCCCAGCCCCGCCCCCGGCGGGATTCGCGGAGGGGGAGAGGGCGCGGTGCGCGGGAGTCTCGCTATGGGCGGGGCGGAGGGGGTGTGGTGAGCATGCGCGTTTGGCTCCCCCCATAGGGCCGCCGCGGCCCGCAGAGCTTGGCACGTGTGGCTGTGCACGCGGGGCGTGAGCGGGAGAGGGCGCGGGTGCGCCCCGGCTGTTTTCCCGTAGGCCTCGGTAGGTCGGCGGCGGGAAGGGGCGGGCAAGAGGGGAGGCGGAGGCGGAGGCGGAGGCGGAGGCGGAGGCGGAGGCGGAGGCGGAGGGCGGTGGCTCCTCCCCGCCGCGCCGCTTCCCGCCTGGATCCTTTCTCCTTCCTATCGCAGGGTCCGGCCGGGGTGCTTGCGTGCTCGGGCTTAGCGCCTCACGAGTGTGGCTGCGGTCCATCTCTCTGGGCGGAGGGGTGGGGTGTGATGGGGCTCCGCCGTCCCTCGCTGGCGAGGTGCTGCTCCTCTTGAGCTCCGTGGTGCTATGCTGGGAAACAGCCGTTGCTGGTGAAGAGCGTGGGGCAAGTAGTCTTCACTAAGGCACCAGTGTGAGATTTTAGGTAGCTTCCAGCACCTTCCACCCTGCTCTGCTGCCCTCCGCTCTGAGCTGGGGCACGGCAGTGCCCTGGGCGAGGGAGGCTTGTCCTGACTGTGGCATGCTGCCCTTTAGCTGAGTAAAACACATGGTTGCTCTTCGGGTAGGTACAAATATAAGTAAGGGTACTTCCAGACAGTTGCAGCGTACAAAATTCTTAGGGAAAGTGTGGTTTGCGTGCAGACCCCTCTTGAGGAGAGCCTGTTAGGAAAACCCAGCTTATCCACACGTGTTTAAGTGACTGCCCTGTCAAGAAAGGAAACAGAAGCTTCAAGCCAAGCTGCTAACGCTGCTGCTTTGTCTGCTCGGGTTATATTGGTAGTATGTTGCCTTTTGCTGGGTCTTGGGCCACTAAGGGTGGTTGGGGTTTATGTAGCTTAGACTTTTGAGTGCATCTTGCAGCTTTAAGCTATACAAGATCTGCATTCAGAACATGGGAGATGGTGTGTGGCAGTATTTTTATGAGGTTCGTTTCCGAGGAAATAAACTTTCACTTTCTGTAGGATTGAGCTGCTAGTTGGAAAAGACAGGTTTGATGTTGTTTTGCTTTGTTTTGTTGTTTTGGGGGTTTTTTTTCTGTTTGTTTGAGGCGGGGTGTGTGTGTGTTTAGGTGTGTTGGAGGCAACTGATACTCAAATTTTATCTTGATTTAACTTTGTTCCTATCCTAAAAAGTTGTCATAAGGACCACTAATAAAGTTGCCTTTTATCTGTAATGAGGATGGTTTATAACTGTAGCCTAGAGAACAAAGATCCTTGATAGTAAGTGATGTGGAAACAAAAGCAAGAAAGGAGCTTGTTCTTAGGACTGTTTGTTATTTGGGTGTTTCCACTGGGCTTTAGAAGAAAGCTTACTGACTTGTTTTTCTGCCCTTATTGGAGGTGGTTCATAAGTAACTTCTATTGCATTAATTTTCAGTTCACAGAATTGCAGTGTTTTCAGTGGTTGTGTCAGCTTTGCGCTGCTTTCTGGTTTGTCATCTGCAGGTTTCCATTATCTAAAACTTCTGTACAAGTTCTTTTTTAAATATGTAGGAAAGGACGTGGTGAAAGGTATTGTGGTAAATAGTCCTTGTCAGCTAATTATTTTCACATTGTTCTGTAGGCTAGAACACTATTTCACAGACAAAAGTTGAATGAAAAATACAATTAACCAGTTTGCTCAAGTGTGTAGACTTAGATCGAAATAAGGTAAACACAACTAGCTCCTATCCTGCCTTCACGTTACTCAATTACCAACTGCTTGCAGTACATATTTGGAATGTATTTGAGACCAACTACGGGACATGACAGTGTGAGAACAAAGTGGGTCTTTCCACGGGTTCAGTCACACAGATGTCTTTGGAGTAGCACCGTAGCTAGCCTCTTTCTAAAGAAGGCTGGATTTCAGGAAACTATCCAACAATATGTCTACAAAATGCTAAGAATAACTAAATCAGTATGTTTAATTTCTTAGTCTTTATTATGAAAGAAAACGAGGGATTTTTGTTTGCAGTTTTTAATGAATGAAATCGTGTACCGTTTACAGACACTTTACCAGCCTCAGCAGCTCTCTACAGGATTTTTGTTTGCTTCAAATCCCTTCTGGAGGCAAGAATAACCGTGCTGCCTGAGGGTGTTCAAGAAGAGTAAGAACAAGAGTCATATACCCCATTCCAGTATTCTCATATAGTAAATGGTGAGCAGTTAAGACAAAATCTGTTTGTTGGAGGAAATAAAAATTCACATGCTTTAGAATGAGTGAGTTCTAGCAGATATGAAAGTGCCAATTACAATAATAAAAGGTTAACTGTCTTGTTTGTTCTTGCGTAGCAGATGTGGTGCCATCAGGAGAGTCATATTTGAGTAACATCAGTAAAAAAAAGTTTTTGATGGATTCAAAGGTAACTTTTTGTCATCTTCACAACCAGAAGTTTCACTAACTTTGCTAGTTTCATATTGAAAGTTTCATATTGAATGTTGGTTGTAGACCTGCATCTGAGGAGAGATATATAGAGAAAACTTAATACCTGTGTGGTAGGAACTGTGTGATTCATGGACTTTGCAACAAGGTCATATTCAAGTGTGTATACATGATATGTGCAAGTTTTTATTTAAAATCTGTGAAGTATGGGTGAGGGAGACAACAAACAAGTTGATTAATTTTCTAAGCTTCTTCTAAATCATCTTTATATATAATTTTAACATTTTTATGGTATATAAGAACAGTAATAAGCACTGTATTGTGCCTTCCTGAAGCGATCTGTGTTTTTTGAAATTGCCAATTTCATAGCAAGTGGAGTCAAATTTATTATGTGTTGAATTTAAAGTTTCATTGAAAAAAAGTGATCTAAAGCAGGAATCCAGTACCGTGCTTTAATCCATTATATTATTTGGAGTATTAGCTATTTGAGAATATGTAGGTGACCAGAGTAATCTTTTTCCTGTGTCTAACATTATTAATAGTGGTGCCATAAATGATAAATATTTTTGTATTAAAGTTAAAATGTCAGGTTCAGTTTAGTGTTCTCTATCAAAGTCTGTCAGTTCGGCTAAAATGTTCCTAGGATGTACTAGTACTGGATTGTCTTAGAAGCTAGGCTAGTTATCCCAGTAGAAAATTAGGGGTCTCCACAGGCCTTCGAATAACTCTGCCCCTTGTCTGGCTAAGCCCCTTCAAGTACAGAGTAACTCTGAGATTGTCTCCAGTTCAGAGACTTCAGAGTCTGAACATCCATTAGACAACATGTTCAGGAGGAAAGTTGGTTCATTCAGTGGGCAGAGAACTAATTCCTTTCTGTGGTAAACAGACTTTCTTCTGGGAACAGAAATGGATTTTGAAATACTCTGCAAATGGAATTACACTTGTTTCAGCAACCTTCATTTTAAGCTGTCAGCCATGTTACATGAAGCACTTGGCAGTTGTTACCCTTTGTTTAAAGAATTGTTTGAGATAATGTGCAAATATTGGTAGCACTTGCATATGAAGACGTTTTTTGTAGTGATTCCAGAAATAATGTGGAAAGTTGTAAAACTGTGGTTCTAGCCCAATGTGCGAATTTTGAATATTGTACAAATTCGTGTTCCCCTTTGAATTGCCAATATGAGCAATTATGTTTCTCTTCCTCATTTCACCAGAAGTTGCAAGAAAATGCTTCTTTTTCTTGGACTTAAGTGGTATGCTGTACAGCTTGATGTATCTTGGTAGTGTGACTAAGTGAGAGCTGAGGCTATTGTTTTATCCCAAACTGTTGAAGAACTGCTCAGCCTCTGAGTTAACAGATCTGTGAATGGTTGAATAATGGTTACTGGAAGAATCGGTGGGTATGATTCTGTTGGGAATGCTAACTGTAGCTCTAGCCATAGAAACCCCGTGTGTGTTTCTGTTAAATAGAGGGTATGCAGCAAATATGTAGGACTTCACAATAATCCTCCTGCATTGGAGCTGCCTGCTGCAAAATAGCTATCTGCTGATCATTAGTTTGAGAGATTCTCAAGTTTTATGGATCATATTTTCAGCTTTCACAGTGCTTTAAAGTAAATCTTCATGTATCATATATTATTTTTGGCAGGAGATACGAAAGTAGAGATGGCTGTTTCTGTATCTGCAGGAAGATATTGTACCAGTATTCAGTTCTCAGAATAATGGGAGGTAATGCTGATAAAGCACGTGTTCTTTTAAATAGGTATATTTTTATAAAATAAATATACTATAACATAAAGAATCTAAGGAATGATTAACATGATCCAAGCTTAATTTTAATTCCAAATTTGTGAATAAGTTAGTATACTCAGAATGTCACATATTTTGCTTATATTCTTCCCTGTTTATGCCTAGACAGTACATGATATAACAGGAACGAAATGAGAAGTGTGGCACAGTTGTCAAGCTTCGGTGTTGCTAGAGAGCTGGCCCTATAAGATGCTATTACATGTAACACATGAATTAGGTGAATACCAGAAGTTTTCTTTAATTTGTGACATGGCTATCTATGTAAGCACTTTTACAAAGTGAAAACTTGCCTAGAAATCTTCATTTCAGTCATCTCTTTAAAAACAAAGATGAAACCTGATGAAAAGCTGCTTCACTGGCGTAAGGTATCAATACTTAGATTGCTTGGTTTGGAGACTAAGGGAAACCAGGTAGAAATTGTGGTAAGGAGCTATGAATCCCTTAATTAAGATTTCTTCCCTTTATAAGTAGCTTCAGCTGTGTTCAGCCACTCCAGAGCTGAAGAGCAGACTGGCAGGTTCTCTTTATTTGTTCCGTTTTCCTTAATACAGAAGAAACTGAATTTGGTGTTTTTCCAGGCAGGCTGCAGAAGGTGGATTGGCATATGCTGCAAATCTGAGATGTGTTTTCTGTAATGCTGCAAAGTTGGAGGAGAGGTATTTAGATAATTTCCTGTTGAGATAAAGACTTTGTTATTAGTGAGATGCTTAGGTACCTGTGGTCTGATTATTTAGCATTATGTATTATTTTGTATTAAATTTAGGTGTTTTCATGGTTGCTAAATTTAAGTATAAGCTGCTAACATTCATATGCGAAGAGTAACTTTTTTGCTCGTCTGTAGCACTGCAAAAGCAGGGAGTGAAACTCATAAGTGTACAAGTAAAGTAGGAATTTGGTAGGTTTAACCTAGAAATGATTTTCTTTAGAAAATACTAGTCTAAAGTGAGAGATTTGTTTTTTTTGCTTGAGGAATTCCTACAAAACAAAAATCAGTAGCTGAGCAAATTAATATTTATATTTATTATTTAAACAATCATAATTTTTTACCTGTCCAGAACTTCTGCAACAAGATGTGATTCTTATTTCATAATTCTTGCAATAGAATTCTTGGGCCATTTTCCAGAATGTAAATTTGGCAGTGTTTCTCAATTTTGCAGTGAAAAGTACTTGAAAAACCTTCAGTAAGTGGACTCAACAAGTGTCAGAGGGCGGTTTCCTGAGCTTTTAAAATGTTAATAATTCAACTGCAGAAATCAGAAAACATTGAATAAATTCTGATAATTGCCTCATTAGTAGATATAGTTTTCATCGCCATGAAAAGTGTTAGTGCTTGTGTTTATCAGCTTTAAAGACCTTCTGTCTCCATCTGTTTATATTGCTGCTGTGAATGATGACTGATGTTGCCAACTGATTACTTCAGGTCTGTGACAGAACAGATACAAAAAGCTCTTCATGTATACAGGAGATAATGTCCTTCTCTCTTATTCAGACAGTCTATAGATATGCAAAAATTTTGTGTGTCATGTTTTGGTACTATTACTCCAATATATTGCTAATAGGCACTGTCGGATAATGTGACTAAGAAATATAAAATATGCTTTTTATAACATTTATTTCTTGTAATGCTACTTCTGGCTTTCAGATGGCTAGGACAAAAGGTAACTTTCTCTGGAGTCTGCAGGTCTGGTCTGAAACTTTCTGAACTCTAACAAATTAATCTGATTTCAGTGACCTTTCAGTCAACATGGCTTTTGCTGGTCATTGTGAAGGCTGTTCCTTTCTCATATCCTTTATCAGTGAGAATCTGTTAAAGCAGCTATTTCATGTCTTTGTGGAATGATCTTTAGCTTTTACTTGTTTTAAACTCATTTCTACTTCAAAAGACGAAAGAGGGAATGATACAGTTACCAAAGCCAGTATATTTGAGATTCCTGTCTAACTGCTAAATGTGTTGAAATTAGCTGATGAAAAATCTAATGGGAAGTCTGACAGGTATACAGGCATAAAAACAGTCACTGATGCACTGTGAGCATGTGAGGTTTGTTGCTTTAAATAGGTTATGAACAAAAGTACTTTAGTCAGTTTATTTTGTGGCTATTATACCTTTTTTTTTTTAAAGAATTGCTGTCTATTTTAGTCAATACAACAAATGAGGGAGTAGAAAGTATGATTTGCCAGGAGCGTACTGAGTATTGTTTGAAAGTAATATTTCAATTGAAATAGATGGTTTTTTGCAACTCTTGGTGGCCTTGGCTGTCTGGCTGAAAATTATACCCGAGATCTTAACAGCCTGGAATCGCAGCATCAGGGACCGCAAACCATTTTTTTCTTGCTTTACTTAACTGGCAATCAAGAGCTCTTAGCATCAACACAGTGTGTATTGTTTAAATAACAAACATTAAAGCTCTTAGGAACCAGAGAATACTAGTCTTCGGCAGTGGTCTTGTTTGCTTTTCTGTTAACAGATTCAACTTTATCCTTTTTCACTTTGGCAGACTGGTTATGGAAATCCATATTGTTAAAATATGTTTGAATGCTTAATCCTTTGTGAAAGATGGTGAAGAATTAAGAATTGCCTCTCATGTTTGTTGGTAGAAGAAATTGGTGGTGTTCATCAGAAAAGTCCAGGAGTATATTGACTGGTATCTTAGTCATCTTCAATAAACATCAAGATTGTTCATGGTGCCCACTGGGTGTAGGTATCCAGTGCAAAAACCACTATTATAGCTCAAACCAGAGAAATCTGGCATGAGCTACGATTAGGTCAGAATGAAAAATACTTGTTTTAATTAAACTGCCCATCTTGAGCACATTTGAACTATTTTTGAAAACACTGTATTAAAAAAAAAAAAATTTACAGTTTGGTCTGTTTCCCAGTTAAATGGCTTGGTTTATTAATACTGCCCTTCTATGGAAATTCTGGAGTTCATTAATCCTGTTATATGTGGTGTTTAAGTGCCTATATAGCAGCCATGTTTAATGTATAGGCAGGTAGTGCCAAACATAAGTGACCCTGTATGGAGTTGTGGCAAAGCCTGTGTGCACAAAATCTATCTATTTTGAAATGTCTTCTGGAGGCATTGTTGCTGTCATTGTTACTTGGTGCTGGTGTGGGAGCAGTAGATGCCTTAAGGAGCAAGGATGGAATGATCCTAGTGATGTCCAAAGATACGATGAGCATCCAAGGGATGCTCATGTCAGTTGACATGAGAACAGTTTGCAGTTGCTGCCATAAACCTGCAGTACTACTATAGAATTTGCCTTAGTTAAACATTTATTTTGATTAACAAGCTGAAGATACTATGCTGTTTAAGGTTTTATCGATTATTATTTATTGTCTAATCTTGACAATGCTGGCAAGATAAAGCAGAACAGGTAAATAAGACACTATCTCTTCTGGTTTTCTTTTGAGAGTCAGTAAGTTGACTTATTTTGAAATCCTGTTAAGGTAGAGTCTTTACACATCGTTAACAGATTTTCAGATTTCAGGAGGGGTATTATGTTGCTGTCATCTGACTGAGTTAAAATAGCCCTGGAATTTGTAAAAGCTTATCTTGACTTCTTTTGTTTTGTCTTACCAGCTTTTCAAATAAGCTGGTGTTTGTCTTTAATTTAGTTAAGGGAAACTAACTGGCTGTCTAAATAATGTATGCTTTTAGATTGTACCATTATCATTACAGATCAGCTTTCTTGAACAGAGTGTATGCTATGTGTTCATCTCAGGTTTATAGTCTGCATCAGCATTATGGTAGTTATATAAATGTTACACTGGGCTATATAAGCAGCAATTTAGATTCCTCCTTATGTAACAAATGCCTCATGAAGGTAATAGGGGAGAAGGAAGGAAAAAGAATCTAGTCTTCATTGTTCTGTTCCCCCTGTATGCTTTATGCCTTACCTACCTACTACAACCCATACCTGTAGTGCAAGTGCATTAGTGTTATTTAGTTCTAGGTTTACTATGTCTTGTTAACAAAAAGAAGAAGGGTGTCTTATTTGGCAAAACATTGTATTTTCAGCACCTTTTTTCTCCCAGAGCGTATAAGTATTAAAGTTACATCAGAATATACCACTTAAATTTTAGAGAACTTAATGTAATTCTCAATGTTTGAAAATTAAGGCTTAGCTGGTGTGTAGGTTCTGCACAATACATAAGGTAAGAGAAAACCTTTTTCAAATAGTGTATGATGCTTAAGAACTAAACAAAAAAGTAATATTGGGTGCCCTGTGTAAATACCAACTTTGAATCATTTGACTGTTTTATGCTGACGTAAGTAAGCACCTGAGATCTGAAGTAAGGAATAAAAGCTTTTGACGGAGGACAATAAATATGATATTGCAGGAAGAAAAGTTGAGATGAAAAGGATAGTTTTGTGACTTAACACAAAGTATTACACACTGGGGAATGATAGTGCAGTTTAAAGGTATGAATATGAAAGATTCACGCAGAGTTCTCCACTTGTTTCAGCTTACTGTGTACTCCGAAGTAAGTGACTTAATCTTTCCTAGCTTCAGTTCGCATAAGGAAAACAGATGATAATTTATTCCCTACTTCTGTAAAGGTCAACAAAATACATTATCATGGAACTGAGGTGGTTATGCAAACTTTTGTGGTCCTTATGTCTGAATGGAATTTCTGAATGTCAGAAATTACAGTATTTATTCTTAATGAGAAACTCAAGGAATTTCTCAAGAAATAGAGAACTAGAGAAATAGTATTAGATTGTAATCTAAGTTGTAAGTAAAATATTTCATGTCTTGAATGTTTATCCTGTATCAGATAATATTAAATTTACTCAGCTTTTTCCTTGTTAGGAAAAGAAACAGCAAGCTCTAATAGAACTACAGTTAATTCATTTTATGTTGAAGATAATGAAAAATAAAGTTACATAGTATTTTCCAGGTTCTGTTGGATTAAAAGAATCCATAGAAATTAAAAATTAGTGTTAGAGAAATCAACAGAAGTTCTCTTGAAATAACAGATATTTGTATCTGCATCCATACGCTACTTCAATGTGCCAGTTTGGATAAAAGGAGTGATTGTCAAATACATTACATATGGCTGTTTTTCAAGCAGAGGTTATTTAAATTATTTCCACACTATGTCCTTTAATATGTCTGGAAAAAAAAATCATCTTTCAGCAAGTATTCATCCAGCAAATTTGATGATGACAGGTGAAGAGAAAGTAATATAACTTGACCTATGACTATATTGGTTATAAAAATTTCTAAAATGCAAACTAAGGTGAAATTACTCAGCAAAGGAATTGGATGCTTAGATTGGCATGAGTTCTTTAGGAATGTGCCAGTGTAGATATGATTGTGCCTTTTTGCTGAGAATATCAGATCAGCTTCTTTAACACAGTGTAGTTTCTTGAACTTTGTTCATACTTGTTTTTTTCTACTTTGTTTTCGCATCCTAGATCATAAAAGAATATAAAATCTGAAGATTACATGGGCCAAGGTGACTTTTATGAGATCTGTAACTGCGTGGACTGCTAATTGTAATTGATCTTTGGGAGTACAGACATTGCAGTTTAGTTATTCCCCTGTCTTCCTGTGTATAGCAATGTAACCCCAGTGGACAGAGCTCTAACTCCAGTCATGAGACTTTCATTCTCACAGTAGGGAAATCAGTAGTAAGTACCCTACGAGGTGAGCATTTCTTAAATTTTTAGTTTTTCTTCATAATATTGAGGATATATTGGATTTTACTCAGAAGCAACCTATAGTTTTACTTAAGCTTGGATCAGCTTCTTCATGAAGACAAATGGATAAATAGTTAAACCTCTTCCGTTTCTATCCTTAACTCTTTACACTTCAGGAGCTTTGAAAGTTACACACCTTAAAATTTCATGGTTCCTTCACGATTTTGTATTATTGGTTTTGTCAGCATGGTTTGTTGGTAAGATGGATCACCTGGAGTACCAGTATCTCTCTGAAGAAAAGGACTTTCTTCTAAGTGGGTTCATGGTGTATGTGAACATGTTAAGTATGCATGTACTTTGCTGGACTTTCAGAGCACATGATGGAAGAGTTAGAGTGGGCAGAATATTCCTCGGTATTAACATGGGTGAGGGGGAAATAATTTATCTTGAAGTCTTTTCAGATTAGCTGTGAGTCACGCAGATAGGGCTGGTCTCAACCCGTTAGTGTAATACACTTCAAAAATTAGTACTGTGTAGTACAACGAGTAATAAAATCATTTGTAAAGGTTATGAATCAAAGACAACTGAGTGAAGGTACATAGCAATAGTCATACTAGCATGGTACAGAAAATAATTGAGATATTGCCTCTAACTAAAAAACAATGAAGAAAATTACTAATCTTTAGTGAGAACATACATACCAAAAAAAAAATTTTGTCAGTGGTTATGCTGCTATGCACTGTGACTTACAACAGTAGAAGGAGACCCAAATTTTGCTTGAGGTGTTTTCATACAACTGAATTACAATGGAAAAGGGTAGATACATGTACAGGCCACATAAATCAGTGTTTCAAGCGTTTTATTCACAGATTTTATTGCGATGATTTCATTTTTGTGAGTAGAAATCGATCTACAAATTTTGAAGTATATATTTTTGAGTAGTCTAAGTGCATTGCTGCCTTAAAGTCTGAGAGAAAAGTTAGTTCTCTGACATAGAGAAATTTGCATCTAAAAGGCACATTTGACTCAGTCAGCTGTGTTGATAGTTACTCAGTGTCACCGGTTCTCTGTTAAAGCTTAACCAATTTGCTAAACTAGCATCCATCTAAACCATTAAAATGTTAAGTCTTATATATTAAAAAGCTAATGCTAATTTCCCTTGTGTATCATATCATACTTTTTTGCTAGGTAAGTACTAAAGGACTTTAAAAGTTTCTGTTTCCATAAGTTTTGCTGTAGCTTTTATTAACTTAAAATACTCTGAAATTTTATCTTGATTTTTCTGTGGTGATCTGGTAAATTAACAACTTTACTGCTTAGACGTAGTATTTGTGAAAGAACATTTACTTGGCTGACATTCATAAACTTTTATAAAGAAGTTCGTAGGTATGTTGCTTCTGTAGCCACAATAAAGAGCAAATGTGTGCAGTGAACCATCTGTGATCTTTGTAGTACTATTCACTATTGTACAGAGCCAGTTTGGCCCAAGTCTGAAGGTTATATTTCCTTAAGGGGGCTTTATCTCTGAAAAAAACCATAAACCTCTCAACTTCTAGACAGAACAGCATATCGTTTGCAGTTGTTACAGCTGAAGCGAGGAGGGGAGGTGTCTAGTTTGTGCGACAGGAAGATCTTAAAATAACCTCAAATTCTTTCCATTTTCAAGAACAGAAATATGAGATATTTGGATATAAAACTCAATACTGTCATGTAGTTAATGTCTGTCAAGTGTTTTATTTAAAATACAATGCTCACTTCAGAAGCATGTGGTGAGCTTGCCTTTTGAGACTTCAGATTTACAGAAAACTGTGAAGCCAGGGTTCATCTTCCTGAGATATGGAAGTATCGGGGAGATCAGGTATTTAGTATATCAGATCATCAGCTACTTCAAACCTCACTAAGCTATGCTAATGGTACCTCATGGAGTATGTAGTTGTATACTGCAGAAATGGATAAAATGTGCAGAATGGGACTCAGGGTGGAGAATTGAAAAGGTCTTGTGCCATACTTATGCCAATCCTATCAAAAAATCCTTGCTTTTCTGAAGAGATACTGCATAAAGACTGAGAAGGTAAATGAACACCTGATTGAATCTAGAGAAGTCTTGAGGACTTGTAGGCCATCTGGCTGCTTCTGGAGCTGCCTGCGTATTTGCCAGTTTTGCACAGCCTTGGAGCACCTTTTGATTTAGTAAGAACTTGTGTGCTCCTAGTATGACTTCCGTGAGTGGGTGGCTGTTAATGAAACAATACCCCACTAGCCTTAACTGTAAGAGGAAGTGTGGTTTCTGTTAAAGTCTACTGCTAACTTATTCACTTACGGAGAGTGAAAGACATTTTGCTAACACTAGTGTTTAGTGTTATTGATTTATCCCACACAAGTAAACTTATGAATGGTACCTTTTCAACACCCTGTCTCCCACAGTACAAAAGTATAAGCAGAGTCTTACCTGCAGCTGTTGCCCGAAACATTAATGATACCTCTTTTTTTGTCATGTGCAGTCAGCATTTATTTTTTGTTATAAAACTTCACCTTTTTTGAGTGAGGCTTTTGTAAAGGTGAGAAAGTGATAGTGATGGCTTTGTATGTTAAATATTTTTTCTGCGGAAGCCACATACAATATGGCAGAGTAAATCCTCTTTCCTAAGCCACTCAGACAACTACAATTGAGAAAGCAGCCTTTGATTATGGCTGTCTTGTGTGCTATAACGAGATAATCCCGGTGATGTATGCAATTGTTGTGGAAGATGGATTCTGGTAACTTTCATAATGATTTCATCCTAACTAATAACCCCCCTCAATTGATTTATTTATTTATTTATTCCCTGAAAAATGCATTGGATTTGTGCAGGAAGATG
This sequence comes from Psittacula echo, assembly GCF_963264785.1. Classification (NCBI taxonomy): domain Eukaryota; kingdom Metazoa; phylum Chordata; class Aves; order Psittaciformes; family Psittacidae; genus Psittacula; species Psittacula echo. The sequence goes on from NC_137743.1 coordinate 52,748,245, forward strand.
TGCTTGATCAGTATTATAGTACCTGTTTAGCTGTACCATACAGTGATGTTCTGGCATTTGTGTTACTAAGTCAAAGCTGAAAGGTATTTGCTGTTCCGGAAATAGATTTTACAGAAATCCAATCAAAGCCCAGTGAATTATTGCTCATTTTAGAAAGTTTTATTTTCATGATTGGTCAAAAAAAGAATAAACTGCTCAGTTTAAGAAAAGACTTTTGCTAGAAGAAAATGAAAGTTGATACTAACCTGATAACTTGGCCTTTTTTTTGTCTTCTGATCCTAATAAATCAAATCTACAGGCTTTTCAATGGAAATAGGGCTATTATGATCATGTTTCTTTGACTAGTTGCCTGACTTTCATCTTGGGTCCTGTATTGTTTTATCAACCTCATTTTATCAGAACATTTATGTCCTAAAATAGATCTCCACTGGAAATGTTACCTGTGGTTAATTTTCTGCAGACTTAACCATTTTCTGTAAAAAAGCCATGATGAAGTCATTCTAATATTGAGTTTTTTGAATATGCTGAAGTATCTGGAAGAATATCCTTCTTGCCAGAAGATACAGCAGTTTAGTTGCTTAAAAAGTTCTCAAAGATAAGGGTTTGGAGAATGAGTGTTTTTCAAAAAAAACCATGCACAGCACTTTTGTCTATCTTTGACCTTTTACCTTTATTTTTCTTTCCTACTCAAAAGGTCGCAGTTCCTCAGAACTTTAAACTTTTAGTTTGTATCAGCCACTGTATGTTCAGATCTTTTTAATTGTGGTTTTATATATTGCAAAACAAAAATCAATAAATAGAATTTACTTAAAAGGAGATGTCACAAGGCACAAAGGCAGTAAGAAAGGATTATGGAGTTAATCACAAAAGCCTACTACTTCAATTTTCAAACACGATGAAGACCATTTCAGTGGCTGAATTGAAAATGTATCATCTGTGTTAATATTTTTGCATCATTTGGTTCCATAAAATAATCCTTTTGAAGCAGAATTTCTGATGCAACTGTTGAGTGGATGCTTCCATATGATCCAAGCTTGTTTTTATAGAAGAAATATCTTTATTTCAGATCAAGGAAAAAATTTTCCAGTTAGAGCACAACTTCAGAAACCACAGGCCTCGATCCTGCAAGAAAGTAGGTACTTATTAAATGTTAACGCTATTTGATTGCTTGCCTTAGTTGTTTATTTTAATAGTTATGAAGAACAACTTAGTGTTTCTAGCCTTTTATTCAGTATTTTGATATAACTTCTGAAAAGTGTCAGGCTGTATGAAACTTCTCAAAACACTGATTTTGGTTTAAACTGTTGATGTTGTTGCTTATGCTGCAGGAATATTTAGGAAGATTTCTGTTGCAATGCCTGAATCATGAGTGTTTCATATTCAAAAATACTTTGTTACTGAAAACCCTGCAGATAAAGGAAAAAAAAAAATTGGATACATGTTATTTCATGGCTAATTATTGCTGAATATAGCTTTTGTGTATTTGTAAACCACCTGTACCTGTCTTGAGGGCAACAGGTATTGTAGTCCCCTGGTAATAGCGATTGACAAGAACTAAATATTGAATGGATTAGTATTGCTGCTATTTAATATACAGAATAAGTACTAATAGAAATTACTTTATGGTCAATAATGATCTACGTTCAGATAGCATTTAGAGATACCTTTATACTAATGATTACAGGTACTTTTGTAGGTAAGTGAAAGCTTGTGATTTTCATAAATTTAGATATTGATTAGCGGGATTCTTGCTATACCGGTATGTCTGGCTAGTGACTGCTTCTGTACATGGTATTCCAAAAACATTATTATGTGAGCCAAGTAACGATCTTGAAGAAAAATTATCTTTGGTTAAACAGGTCAGTTAGAGACAGGATTACAGTCTTTGCATGAAAGCTTGTATTAAAATTTAGATAAAAGGTATTTGGTGATTGTTGCCATCACCAAACAGAAGCTTAAAAAAATAAGTCTTGTTACTACCTGTGCTGTCCATTTCTCCATTTGCCCATATGTACGTGTACTTTCTTCCACATGTGTGTTCCCTTGATTTCTTCTTAGGTTCATTAGCCTAGTATAAAGCAATTCACATAAATCTCATTGAGCTGCCGTTCACTTACAGGTATAATCTTTTAAGCCTGATGATATGATACATCCCTCTGTCTTATGCAGAATATAAGATTGCTTTAGCTACGAGTTGCTTAGCTTGATTTCTAGCAGTTTTTGGTTTCCACTGGGTTCCTCTTATCCTTATATTTTTGGACCAAGTTCTTATTGATTTGGTGGACAGGTGGTATTGCTGGTGCCAGCATGAGCTGTTGGCATAGAGATCATCCTTTTCTGGCAAAAGTTGCAAGCAAACATGTAATGTGTTCACTTCATCCCAGAGCTGTTTCAAATTCTGAGTATATGAAACTGTTAGTACACTGCTTGCTGTTTCTTCAGTTTTTCAAGGTTATTGTACAGCTGCAGTACCTGGCTTTTAAAAAGACACACTTGAATTTTGGAGTAGTGTGGTAAAAGTGCCGGAAGAGTTTCCTGGGATGCAAAGAGAAAGGATTATTTCTTTTCCTGGTTTTTTTTTTGTTTGTTTGTTTGTTTGTTTGGCAAGTGTCGTAGTAGACGTGCTACTCTACCAATAAACGTGAAGAATTTAAAAACCTCAACCAAACGGCCCTACAGCTTGGATTGAACTGAAAGTAAATACTCTGGACCTGGCTGTTAACTCATTTTCTTCTGTTGTAAGGTCAGTGAAACAGTGCTTAGATTTATTTTTTTTTTTTTTTTTATTGAAGATAGAAGTATGAAATGAAGTGTGCAAATGAGGGAGAAGAAAGCTCACAGTAGAAGTTAAAATTTAGAATTTAAAGGATAACCTGCTTTATGTATTTGTTATCTACAGGGCCAGCTTTTCAGCAGGTAAGGGACAATATAATTGCTTTTGCATACTGTAGGAATCAAGTTAGTAACTACTTACTGCTTAGGATGTTCATCACCAAGCCGTGTTAAATCAAAGCTACAAATTAGAAGAATATTCTGGTTTTATCCCCAAAAACTTCAGTGTAGGAGGTATATGAGTATTCTTGAGGGGAAAAGGAGTTACACTTTTGCATTATATTGTTCTAATCCTTTGTCCTCTGTTGTCTGTTACTTCTGTAATTTTATTTGTAGCTTAAAGCTATGGTGTGTTAACAGACATAAAGAAACTTACCCAGAGGTAGAATTAGTATGGTTTGCTTTCAGTGTTAGAGGGCTTAAGTAAAGACTTGTTGAAACTATATTTGTATGTAACTTTTCAAACCAGGGATTTAGGCATCTGGCTGCCATTAAATTCAGGAGTGACAGGAAGCTGAAGCCATGTCACCCTTTTAAATTACTTTGGCCTAATGCTTAACTGATTATCATGATGAGTGAATAGTGAAATATAGAATGAAAATAATGAATACTTCTAAGGTATTTTAGGGGTAATTTAAGGCCATGTATATAGCATAACACAATGTTCATAGGGTATTTAACTATTGGAGGAGGATTTGTAAAGCTATTTTTAGTTTTGTCCTGTCCGTAGCAAATTACTAGAGATTAACAAACTGCTAATGACATAGTTGTTAATTTTAAAAACCTTTAAATTTAGAATTCCTGTCTTACTGTTTAGGTCAGGGGAAGTACACTGTGTACCATACGTAATGCATTTTTTGTAATAGGTATATTAAACTTTAGTTGCAGTGTCTTGCAAATGTAAAACCTGCTGATGTAGTTACTGTTTTTTAATAGATCAGACTCTGACCATTTCAGAGATAAAACGCTAGGCTTTCATTGGCTATTATGAATAGAGCACGTTTCCACAAATGAAGAAATGGTGTAATAATTAACAGGCATAATGGATATGTGCATTCAGGTTTCAGTTATACCTTTATGAGCTTTAGCTCCTGTTATCTTTGGTGTAGCTAACCCCCTGTCTATCCATACATAACTGCAGCACAAAAATAGATTTGTTCTGTTGCAGTGGCATTTAGCTAATATGAGTAGCTCAGATTTTTTCATTGGCATTGGTGGGGTTTTAGTACTGTGGTAAGTCACTTTTTGTTATTAATAAATTTTTATCATGTCAACGCTATATGGGTATCAAGTGTGCTTATACAATACGTTTTAGGACAAGCACCTGAGTATGTTCAAAGTACTCCTTAATATTAGTTACAGATCTTAATGTGTATTTATTCTAGTAAGACTGGAATAAGATGGTATCTTATACCTGTGACAGGTTAGTATTCATCCCTCGTAGAAGAAGGTGAAGGTTGAAATGAAAGAGCTGCTCGCTGTACCAAAGCCCAGTTTGGAAATGAGTGATTATTTCATTAATCACTGCATGGTATGCAAGTTCTTTAGAAGTGGCATGGGCTTGTGTCAGAATTTGGCTGTTCAGTGTCTTTTGTACTATAGCACACGTGTGGAAGAAAAGTTTTTTTAATTCATTTCAACCTTTTATTCACTTGAATCTCTTAATAAAGAGACATTTATATTGTTATACTATAGACTGTCTAATTAAGAAAGCTACCTGTCTGTACTGGCTGTAATCATGGTAATAATAAATGAAAAAGCTACAACTAGACATATACATTTTGAAATGGGAGAAATTACTTAGTCTCATCCATAAGGTTTCATTTCTAAAGTTCATTTAAAGTAGCGGTGACATTGTCTTTTGGTTATTTGCGTGTTACCATTCTTTAGTTCTGTAACTTTAAGCCTTTCACAAGTATGGGAATTGTCCTTCAGAAGTTGCATTCGTGTGAGCCTAAATTTATTTAAACATAAAATTGCAGATGTTTGGATATAGCAGTCTTCTATGTATTATTTGTTTTACAGTGAGCGTAAACCTGAGTGATAAGATACTGTGCTTTGTAGTTTCTTTGTATTTTGACATGGTATGTTTAATTTTGGTGTTTGTATATTGCTTTTCCTGTTACACCTGTAATAGACCTCTTGGTCAGTGTTCCAGGATGTTTATAGTTTTTCCATGTTACTATGAGCTTTATGAATGTGCAGATTTACCGACCTCTAGTGGGTTGATAGAAAATGCTTGTTAATTTTATAAGGGCTAAATTAAAAGTTTAAGTCTTTTTCAATGTTGTATTTATTTCAGTGCTCTTTTTCTTCTGTTTGCAGCTGGGTGAGCTCTTGAATTTAGTTTCTGGAGCTCTGTTTGCTACCTCTGCGGAACTGCCTATTGCAGCAACTTCTATTAACACCACTCCCATAACATGTAGTTAGGTGTCTGCATTTTAATGAACATTTGTAGCTGTAGCTGAGTATTTTAAAGTCGTACTACATAAAACACAAACGACCTTTTGTGCTGTGTAAGGTGGTCTAATTTTTAATTAGCTAGGAAAGCTAGTAATTTCTTAGGTATTATGGTACTACATAAATGAATTAAAGCAAGTTCTAAATCGTCCTCTCAAGTTTCACTGACCTCTTAGTGCTTATTAAATAATTTTAATTCATCAGCAGTATCCTGAAACCTTCCATATCATGAAATAATCACTTAATAGAGTATTTGCATGCTAAACCAGCATGTAAAATATTTAATTTCTAAAAAATTTTAAACTAATTTTAAATAACTCTAGTATTTTTAATAATTTAGTTGAAATTGTAATTTTCTGAGAGAGAAAATTGCCTTCTAACTATGCTGTGAAATTTCCTAACAAGCATTTATTTCACATTAATTAAAATTAAGTACTGAATAGTGAGTTCACATTTGGCTGTTTAATTAGCAATAACAAGTGGCGATAAGTCTGCTCAATAATTAGACTATAATTGAACTTTACTATAATTCTGCATCTGCTATATTTCCAAGTATCAGAGTCAGAAATTAAGCCCTACTGTAAATGTATATTTTTATGCAAGTTTGACTCAACAAATAGCTTCCGTTTTTTTTCGTACATTCAGTTTTATAGGTTTTAAGTAGTAGTGGTTTTACCAGTTAAATTATGAAATGATCCCTTGAATGTTGGGTATTTTTAAATTGTTAAGAAAAGCCAAATCTATTTTTTTTGCATTTACTAATGTTTAGTGTTGTGCCTATTGCATTGTCCTGGGTACAGGACATTGTTTAAAGTCAGAATTACACAGTGATCAAAAATGTCAAAAAGACCTCAAATTCATATTTTTGTGGGAGCACCCAGTATTCCAAGTGCACCGGAAGTGTCGGAACAAAGTATATCAGCACCTGTTGCTGAAAAATGGAGAGAACTCCATTGTTTGTGTGATACACATGGCCTTTTTTCTGAAAAAGTCGAAGGTGCTGACTGCTTAGTGCTTCAGGAAGAAACAGCAGTTCCTACAAACCATGACAGCTCTCAGCAGTCTGAACAGGGGAGATTAATGGTAGCAAAAGAGTATTTGATCTCTCTCGAACCTGTGGCAGTAACTTGTACCAGCACACCTAAAAGGATCGAAAGTTGCATTTATTCAGATTGTCAGATATCTACACTTACTTGCATCTGTGCATCTGCAAATCAGGCTGCAGATCCACACCTTCCACAAAAATCTGCAGAATCAGCTAGACAAGATAAGATATCACATGGCTGTTGTTCACACCTCACTGAAAGAAAAGGTGGTCATTTAGAAGTTAACAGTTCTGACATTTCTGGTTTGGTTGCCAGTACTAAGCAGATCAGCATGCATCTAAGGTCTGTGGGACAAGGTGTTCAATCAGATTGTAGAAATGATTACCATGAACATCTAAGTCAATATTTGGATATGTTCTTCCCTGAAAATCAAGAGTCAAAACCAAAAGGAGAACCAAGTGATTGTCCAGACTTTGCAGTGTCGACAGATACTGAATTTCGTAGTATAATGACTTCAAGTCAGATGGCTGTTTTTGCACAGGATCGGAATGAGATGCAGAAGCGAGTCATAAAACTACTGGAAGTGGAAGCAGGCAAAAAACCTGATGAAAGGCAGTATGATCACTTCAGACTTGATTCTGATGTTGGAACATGTCTCAGTGTAGCTGAAAATGAATATAAGGAGGTGTGTACAGGTTTCCCTGAACTTTTCATTTCTGAGGGTGATGGAAAAAATACTTGCTTGGAAGCTGCAAAACAAGAAGGAAATGCTCAGGAAAATATAGAGGAGCTTCACAAACTTAATGTTCCTGCTGAACAACTTGTAAATGAAATCCGTATTGAACCATTGAGCTCAGGGATATTGTGCTCTCAAGTAGACAATTCTCATGAGAGTTCTTCTAAAAGAGCCCACAAGTGTGAAGATTGCTTTCATAATTTTCACTCAGCATTTAAAAGACACCTGAAATCTAAGAGAGCAAAACTTAATTCTTGTCCAGCTGGTCCTGGGATGAAAGTGGATCAAGAGAGGATAACAGAGTTCAAGAAACTTCAAAAGAAATTAACAGCACTTAAAAATTGCTGCAGCAAAAATCAAAAGTATAATGTTTTGGTCACAATTGTACATCCTTGTCATATCAAAGAAATGCAGGTGAAGACTAGACCAAAATCTTCATGTAAAGTTCCTGTAGCAACAGTTGTAGTTACTGACCAGTCAGAAATTGAGAGAAAAGTGGTGCTGTGGCGTGGTGCTGCATTTTGGTCACTCACTGTGTTTCCTGGAGATATTGTATTGCTTACAGGTGAGAATTGTTATTTGCATTTTTAATATGTGGATCTTTAAAATGCCTGTTTGAAGTGGAACAATATGTAACCATGGCTAAGCATTTGTAGGTCTCTTTCTTGCATTACTTACATCATTCTACAGCACTTTGAATTATCACTCACCCTTCCAGTGGAACATGAACTGTCCTATAGAAGTTTGCCCATCTCTTATGTATAGTCTTTGGTCTGAGAAATATAAAATGCTGTTGTCTGCTAATAATGAAGATTCCTCCTATTAAGTCCTTTGTACTCTTTAACCCAACAGATGCAAAGTTCCCTTTAAGAGAACACATCTTGTGTAAGAGAGCACAGTACTATAGAATGATATTGTACGTAATTTAGGGCTGGAGTTGGCCAGAACTTGATATCGATCTGGCTATTTAGGTTTTGCAAAGTGCAGAAAACCCAAACACAAACCCCCAGAAACCAAACCAAAGGAAAAATACCACCCCTCCCCCAACAAACAAACACTCCCTGTGCCCCACCACAATATAAAATTTTTGAATACTTTTACAGTTTAAGATGCCTATTGCTCTTTGTTAAAAGTTCTTTAAGTGCTTATAGGTAGGTACAAAAGTAGATAAAGAGATTGAAGATAAATTGGGATTTTTCTTTTCTGCTTAGACACTCTTACCTCAAAATCCATCAAAAGTGTTTCTGGGTAATCCTACTACTTCATTACTCATTCTGAAACATAGAGCAATAATAATTTACCCAATGCAGTCACCCACTTGACCTGCTATGAGGGTATTGAATATTTTATATGAATTGAAGAATTTCATCAAACTACTGAGAAAATTTATTAGCTCATTGTAAATGGTGTTGGTAGATAAAAAAATATCACTTTGTTTCCAAGTGCCCTCTTTTGAACTGTCTTTCACACCTGTATGTATGATAGTTCTATAGTCAAGAAAAGTATAACACACTTCAATATTATTGGTACATGAGTTGATAAGGTTGCTTTTTTTTTGCAGATATAGTAATGTATGAGAATCTTTGGTGTGGAGAAATCATGCTGCAATCTACATTTAGCAGTCAGTTACTGAATCTGGGGAACTGCTCAGCCCTCAATCCAGAAGAATGTAAGATTATACTGCATAAGTTTCCATGAAAATCACAGTAAAATAGCTGTACCATACAGTTAGTTTATATATTATATTTTATATATAGTGCTCGTTTTTGTTGGCAATGCCTCATGCACAGGATAAAATGGAAATGTGAGCAACTGAGAGGTACAAAACACTAGGAAAATGTGACAGGAAGACCTGTGGACATGATGACAGCAGATAGGTATGTGGAGTTAATGGTAACATTGGGTGGTTACCATTCAAAACTGTGAATTCGGAGAGAACTGATTTTTTTGAGCTAAGAGTGAATAGTTATCCCAGGACTCAACCATAAGATGTCTGAGATTTCATGAGGATTAATGATTTTTTGCTAAAAACTGTAGAGGCTTAATGAGTAAGTAGATCCACTCAAGGAAAGTAATTGACTGAAGGCTATTAAGCACAAAGTCTTTAAAGATATCTGAGCCATGGAGGGTTGGCAACTAAGGGAAAATACAGTAGAAGTATGACCATAAACTTGTGCTGTTCTTACTGTCATCTTCTGTCCATTATTGCCAGCTGTTTAAGGCAGGTTTTGAGATAAAAAGATCAAGAACAGTTATTCTTACCAAGCTATGATACAAGATTTCTTTCCTATTTTTGGTGTAATTAAAAATACTGTACTTAGCTTAACTTTGGGATATTATCAAGAGGAGGCAGATGAGTACAGTTTAATTTTGGATGAAGTGCTACACATCTCAAGAATTTTTTGCAGTAGAATTGCTGTGAAATGGTTTTGTTTTCATCAGTGTAAATATGCACCAACTGATTACATTTTATATTTCTAAGCTTACAAAAAAAAAGAAGTGTTCCTTTAACTTTGGGTTTGGTTTGTTGTCTGGTTTGTTTTTGGGTTTTTTTTTTTTTCCCCTCAGTTTATCACATAGTCGATTGTGGTGTTCTCCTTGGCTTACTGGCCTACATAGCATCAGAATTTCCACACTTTAAAGACATTCCACGAAGACAAGTTCAGAGGCTGGATAGTATTCAGTATATGCAGCTGGACCAGCTCCAGCCAAATACAGTGGTTCACTCAATCTTGAGGATTATCAACATTGCCGTATTAACAGGTAAGTTCATCCAGTGGACTTCAGCTTCTGAAACGTCAACAATAGGTAAAACTTAATCAGAATTGCCTTGTAAAATTCCTGTTTGTTTCCCATTCAGTACACCAGTGTTTGATGTGGGAGTCACAAGTCAAACCTTTGTAACGATCCACTCATGGGGGCATAGAAGTTACAGAAGTAGGGCTAGGGAAAGGAAGGGAATAATGACTGTAGTCAGTTGCTGAAATGAGTTTAATGTATACTAGTACTGTTGACCACTGCTTGAGAAATGATGCTAGCTTATGAAAATGTCATGTGGGACAGTCAAAGCTGACCTGCCACCTTCCATGTAAGCATTCTGTCATTAAAAGAACATTTGATGGCACTTAGAAATTATGTGGTTTTGAGAATTGAATAAATTCTTTATTATTTTAATATTTTTAGGATGTCCTTGCCTTTCTTATTTTATAATGAAACTGTGATCTTTTATAATGTTTTATTCAGAATATCTGTTTCTTTTTTTTCCTATTTGGAATAGGTTTATTAAAGCTAAGCATTCCTGATTTCTTAAATACATGAAATATTTCTTTAATACTCCATACTGTGTGCCCTTGTACAAGTTCTTTTTGATTTTTTTCAATGCTGGAAAATGGGCAGTGTGACACTAAGATGTCCTACTGTGATACTCCTATTTCTTCTGCGTAGGCACAACAGAGAACTAGTTCGTTAACATAATTTGGTTTGGAAATATGTTTTCTGTATGTTTTTATTGTAAAGGCTCTTCTCCCCTGAAGAATTGTGGCCAATAGTCCGTGTACTGATTTATTATATGGTTTTTTTGGTTTATCCTTCTGTCATGCATTCCTTTTTTTCTAATAGTGAATGCAGTTATTTCAGGATTCCTCTTGCTGAAGCAATTTTCCATGTTAAAATTGATAATTTGTTTCCATTCAAAATCAGGTCCTACAGCTGCTTCCTAGCATCTTCTCCACCTTCTGAAATGAAAAAAGCCAAATTATCTTGGGCCATTCTCAGTATTTCATGTGGCATCCTGCCATGTTTTTTAACAGTTAAACACCACTGTTCCCAGGTGGAAAAGCAGTCTTCCTGTCTTTTCCCTGCATAACTGTTTTGATCATCTTTTCTTTACAGTATCACTGTTGCATAATAAATTTTGCACATGAATTTGATCATACTGCACTAGCATCATGCATTACCCACACTGTCAATGTCATGTTTATTCATTATAAATGGAGAATTCTGAAAATATAAATCTTCATATTATTGTACATAACACCAGAACTGTTACATACTTAAAGCAAGAGTTATTGTTCAAAAATTTACTTGCTTATGAAAATATTGTAGTTTTAGTGTGCAGCTGAAACGTTCAGGCAATATCCTGGGTAAGAATGCTGTAGAGATCTTAATTGTTTCAGTTTGTGTACTGTTACTAATCCTCTTGGTCTCCTTGTATGTGACTGTATTTTTCTTTCATGTGAAAATTGTAGAGAAATGTTTTAGTGTATTCCACAGAAGTTCCAGGAACTTTAACTTCCAATTATGACAGTCTCTTGCTGGGAGATTGAGTGTTTCTTTCCACTTATACTGGTGAGGATGAGTGGGAGCTCATAGGTATGTGAGCATACCTGCTGCTTCAAAGGGAGGTGTCCAGTTGCTGACTATTTAGATGGATAAAGGTAAATTAATATACTTTATGTATTCCTTCAAACTAGATTAATCTTGCTGAAGAAATCAGATTGCTTTCATTCTGGCCTGAAGAAATTTTAGGTGTATTTTTTTCCCTTGTACTACAAAATGAGATGGCAGCATGAATTTATCGTAATAAAGGTGTGTGGTTTTTCTGTTTCTGTAAGATTTTTACTGTAGAAGTCATACAATTTCAAACTTTTTCAGAATCAGCATATAGCTACAGAGGTGGCAAGCAAAGAAAAATTATTCTAACAGTAGAACAGAGCAGAGATCGACACTATCGGATGGTGCTGTGGGGAGCAGGGGCTGCCTGGTGCCCTCAGCTTCAAAAGAAAAAAGGTAAAGTCCTTGTAGCTATAGGTAGCTGTAAAAGGATTTTTGTGATGCTATTAATATCTTCAAAATGTGCAGCTGGTAACATTTTTCCATGCAAGCTTTAAATACTCCGGTTGGAAGGACCACATAGTTGATACAGATTGTAACATGTTTTCTCTGCTCAGAAGCAGTGCCATCAGCAACAGCATTTGAATGCAGTCACTTCAGAAGACTGAGAAAGCATGAGTGTTTAAAACTTGAATCTAGACACAGGATGCCTAATTATTTAACTATAAAACCCCCTTGAATGTTAACTATGTCCCCAGTTCTGCTGAGCGTTCCTTATTGTTGTCTGGTTTAGCATGAATTGCTGGGTTTTCTACTTCTGATTTTAATTTGCTGTCTTCCATTTTATTACAGCGTCAGGTTTTATATCCTAATGGTCTTGCTATCAAGTCTAGCTGTAACAGACTAAAAGCATCTCTTGCAAGAATTATGTAGCCTGTGTTTTAGCAGTGACTACTGCTGAATTTTGTTCTATTCCTGGCTTTGTTCTTTTAAAATACATGAACCTAAGTTTTTGTCAAATTGATAACTAAAGAGTCTGTATTTCTGATCAATGGATACACTTAAGAAGTAAACACTTTATTAGTTGAAGTGCTGAATGTGCCTGCTAAAAAGCCAGTTTTTGTATAGTGCAAAATAAAACCCAGAAAGGTTAAACAATCTCAAGTGAATCTTTTCCTATTAAATGTAGGCAGTCTGAATACTACCAGTTCCACTTTGATTTATAAGTAATCATTTAACTCCAAGACCTACCTCTTAAGCTACTTGAAGAAGATGGTCCAGTTTAAGCATTAACCAATTGACAGAATACCTACGGTTTGTTAGATGCTTAGAAATATTAGAGAATTTAGCATGCTAGAATATTAGACTTTTCAAGATACGGAATTTTAAAAATTTTTATAGCTGCAAAAGGAAGATACCAAAGGTAATTTCTCAGACAACTTTCTCTAATGCAGGAAAGTATAAGACATAGAGCTCTGTAGTAATAAGTGTATTTGATGCAAAGCTTGTGTCCTATTCTCCAACTAGTGTACTGTGTATCTAGGAGGTAGCATTTTAATGATTAAAGGATTATCTGAAATTCAAGGTGAGTGATTTCTCAGCTGTTCAAATTCTTAATCACAGACAAACCATGAACAGCACAGCTGTGTTGTGTGTTTACTGGTTGTGTATGTGTGTACTGACTTTTAACTTTTGAACTGTCCACATACTTAAAGTGCATAAGACTATGCAGTTCTAGAGCATCTAAAAATTGTTCCTGGTACTTACATTTTTTCATCTCTTGCTAAAAATCAGTCCAGTCTTCCAGTATACAATCATCAGACATTCAGTTCATGTTTTACGCTTATCTGGTTTAGATTACCGAAAAGGCAAGATTTATTTCATTACACACATTTCTCTAAACTTGAGTACTTACAGTTTACTCATGTTTTGTGATCAGTTTTCTAATCAACAGAGGAATATCAAAGGTCTGAATAACACATTAAATTTGGTTCTCAACCAAATCTTGTTACCCCATTTAGACTGTCCTCTGCATCCATGTATCCCCTCTTGCCAAGTGCCTGTTTGTTTCCTCCTGTTTAGATTTTGCTTCGTGTTGCTGTAGTGTTACTGCCTGAACCTTGGTTTGAACCAGAGCATACTCAGTTTTGGGAGGCTGCAAGATCTTTAGTCAAATACGAGATGAACAAAGCCGCTCAGAGAAGAAGATATTTTGGAGTATTTTACTGTAAATCTGCATTTGGCAGCAGATTTTTCAGGAGCTTGCACTTCTAGCAAGTTACCACCAAAAATTAGATTAATCAAAAAGATGAAAATACTAATATGCTAATACTTACAGACACTTCAATACGTTAAACAAAAAGTAATTAATCTGTATTTTTTTGACCATATTTCCAAAACCAATTATTTTGGCTGCAATTTCCACCTTGAGCAAACATGGGAAAAAATAACAGCTTAAATAGTTATCAGATTGGATTAGTAGGTGAATACTTGGTTCTTACAACAAAATAAAGGATAACCTAAAATATATTACTCTTCTGTGATCTCAATTTTTAAACAATTTTTCTTTAGAGTTAATTGGAAGATGGAAAATTAATTATTTTTATGTCAGAGCATTACGGAGATAGAAGATTTAAAAAATAGGGACATATTAAAGATGGAAGTTGATGAGTAACATAAAGACGGCTTCTTCTAACCATTGACAACTTTTCCTTATTAGAGCTGACAAGAAATTTTGTAACTGGTTTCTTTTTTAAAAAGTTGAGTTGTCTTGAAAGCTGGATTCAGTCCAGGTGAAATAAAAGCATCATTTTGTTATGGGAGGATTCCTGTAAAGTTTATAGGGAAAGGAAAAGCCCTACATGTCGTCAGGCTTCAAATGAAGTTGGCAGAGCTGACCATATGAGAATGTGTTGCTGATTTGTTTCTCAGTTGTATAAGTAACCTTGGCTTTCTGAGAATTAAATAAGGTATAGAAAGTAAGCTCTTCTGGGGCTTATTTGGGTTTTTTTTGTTTGGTTGGTTTTGGTTTGTTGGTTTTGTGGTTGCTTACTCTTTTTCTTTTTTTCTGTAGATCACATATGGGACTTCAAATACCTTCTGGTGCAACATAGTTCTGTCTCAGGTGATTTTGAACTGCACACAACTCCATGGTCATCGTGTGAGTGCTTGTTTGATGATGACAAAAGGGCAATTGAATTTAAAGAAAAGTTTCAGAAAAGCAACGTATCCCTCATGCAGGTGACAAAGCTCTCGGCACATTTGGAGGAAAAGTGCTCAGGTAAAGCTGTTATCCATAGGTCTGTAATGTCTGTTGTGCAGTGCATGACTAATCCCAGAATCATAGAATTATTGGGGTTGGAAAGGACTTTAAGATCACCTAGTTCTAACCCCCCTGCCATGGGCAGGAGCGCCTTACACTAGGCCATGTTGCCTAAGGCTCTGTCCAGCCTGGCCTTGAACACTGCCAGGAATGAAATATTTTCCACTTCTTTGGGCAACCTGTTCCAGTGCCTCACCACCCTCACGGGAAAGAAATTCTTCCTTGTGTCTAACCTGAACTTCCCCTGTTTAAGTTTGAATCCATTACTCCTTGTCCAATAGATGTTCTGTTGATCAAGTTAAATACTGCTTTTTTTTGTTTGGTGTTTTTGTTTGTTTGTTTTTAAAGTTAGCACAGTTCTATGAGTCTGAATTTATTCTGGAGGCTGCTGCTGCTCAGTACCCAGCCAGACTGTGATTGTGGCCTCATTCAGTGAGCCCAGAGGCAAGATAGGTGTGGTATGTGGTACCATTCAAAGATAGCTTTGGAATATGGGAAGAAATGCTGCCTTTTGTTGTTCATGCTAACCAGTCTAGTAATGATGTGATTAATAACTGAAAGTTTGTCAAATAGTATTTCTCCAAAACTGGAATTCTCTAAAGTGGGAGTAAAATAGCTACTGCTATTGAAAACATATTACAAAAAAACATATTTTACAAAAGCAGTAAAGTAGAAGATTGCCAAGGTTAGTGTTAAACATTAAGAAGTAACTAAATGGAGTTGGTATTGCAACGCTTAACTCTAGTTTATTATGTCTAATTAGTGGAAAGCTAAGTTGTTAAAGCTGTGATTTTCAGTGTCTCTGAATTAATGTAGAAGAAAAGCAGTTGGAAATTATTTGCACAATTGTAATATGTTGATCTCTTTATTTTTATTACAATTTGCACAATTGTAATACGTTCAGGCTCTTCTATAGTGGTATCTGTCAGCTGTAACCCTTGCTTTTGGTTTCAGTTATAAATAAAACTGAATGCAGATTTGATTGAAATTGTTTTTGTAGGAGTGATTCAAGTGAAAGCCCGTATCTTAGAACTGAAGTTTACTGTTTCAACTGGTCAATACAAGCAGCTCATCTTTTGTGCTGACACTTCGCTGGAGTGTGTTTTGACTTCTCTGCCTATGATTACGTATTCAGGTTGTGCTAAATGTGGTTTGGAACTACAGGCTGATGAGAACATGATCTACAAGCAGTGTCTTAGATGTTTGCCATACAACAAAGTAAAAACATTCTACAGGTAAACAAAATCAAAATAATACTGTGTACTATTAGGGAAATAAACTACAACTTCCTCCATTTTAAGTTCCCTCATATAAAATTCTGTGTTTAAGGTATGTGTGGTTAGCAATTCCTATTTTTCTAATGGATTTTCAAAGACCTGTTCTTTAATTAATATATTTTATTGTATTATATTATAAATAATATTCTTTGTTTAAATAAATTTTTTTAATTTCTTTGAATACTATGTCAGAGTGACAAGTTTTGCCTTGTACTGTGTCAGCAAGCTAAGATGGAGTAGAAGCTTGAGGACCAAAGAAAGATTACTTGAGAGTCTTGTTTCAACCAAATTTTGAAATCACGTGAATGCACGTCTATATTTTTAAACTGATTAATCAGCCCTAGCCTTGCAGAAATAATATAAGCATGTTTTCAATCAACATTCTCAGAGCAGAGATACAAGTTATCAGCAGATGGCACTGTTTGACAATATGCACATTTACTTAGACTAAATAAACAGAATCCAGTTGGTGCAGGAACAACATTATTAACCGATTGTTTAATTCTTAAATTTATCTTTGGGCTTTTGAAATGTAGCAACTTGAATGTAGCAACGTGTCCCTTTATAGATTGTTTTCAATTCCTCTATATAAGGAAGTAGTAAGTTCAGTATGCTCTATTTCTAGCAACACAGTAGGTACCAGCATCTCCTTCAGAGTAAAATCTATATATTGTTTTCTACTTAGTACAAGTAAATTTAATAATACTGAGCCCTGCAGAGTTCTTAAAACATAAGATTAATCTATAATTTGATTTGCTTATTTGTGATTCAGGGAATGTAATAACTTATAACACTTATTTTAGAAGTGTGAACATTTAAGAAATAGGCACTGTGATAGGAAAATAGGTATTAAAACAGGATCTTGGCATTTAGAAGACTTAGTCTTTGTATCTTCGGTTTCTATACTGTAGGTCAATGAAATCATCCCCTGTCGTCTTTTTCCTTTGAAATATAAGAGCCCAGTTTTGTTAATCAGCTGTGACTATAATGAAACTCATCTTTTCCTTCAGATGCCAGAGACACAAGCTTTAGGTAGATGGATGTGTATATGCTTACATAGCTTTCTTATTTTTCAAAGTTAGATACCTAAAATGTTGAACACAATAACAGTAGCAGTAATAATGAGGCAGAAGTTCCTAGAAACTTATACTTTACATAACTGTTGTCATATAATGTGTGTAAATATTTCCTCCTCCCTTTTTTTTTTTTTTTTTGCTAGGACAATATGAATATTAAGCTAGAAAAAATCATGAAAACTAAGACAAGAAGAAATACTCTGTATTTCAGAGCTCACCTCTTAAATGTCAGATATCACAGATAGATCCTTGTTTCTTACATCTGTTTTTGCCCAAACTTTGTTTCCTGACATCTTTTCCCTAGAATTTGTTATGATGTTGGCATTCCATTCAGGTAATTTTTTCAGTCCATTCCAGTAAGTGTTTGTATTTTAAAAAGTTGAACATTTTAACAGTAGTAATAATGAGATGAGAGATTCCTAGGTACTCAGTGCTAAGCATGGATTGAATCTAACCCTTCTCTACTAGTGGAAAAGCCCATTTCACTGACATGCTTGACCAGCTTAGTATAAAGGTGCTAAAGACCATTTACTTGGTAGCCTCTAAGATTATTTATTTATGCCTTTAGAGAAATTTAGCTATATGTTTAAATGTGTTTCTGACTGGTTTACAATCATTTAAATTCACCGTATTAAAAACAGTGGTTTTTAAGGAATAAAGTTAATCACAAAATGGCATTTTCTGTGCACTAGTGAAAGAAAAGTGTTAGGCTCTGTTGAAATTTCTTTCTCACCATGACAGTTCATTCCTGTTGAAGTAAATAGGATTATCTAAAAGAAGACTTAGATGACCTGGAGAACAGAGTATGAACTGAGAAACAGGTAGTCAGAGTATAATAATCAGGAATAAAGCAAAATTAATCTTTTCTACTGTATCACGTGTTTTCTGACACATCACATTTGTAGACCACATTTGCCTATGGTTTTGAAGGCTTTAAATTCCGCAACATCTGTTACTACCTTTCTCTGCAAACATGTTTAAGTTAATTATACTGTTTCCAAAATGTTAATGTTTAGTATGTCTTGAAGTCAGTGATGTTCTTGTACATCAGCATAAATTGTCTAAACCAAAATACATTTCTTCAGAGACAAAATAGCAATTGCCCACAATTATTTGGGTAGTTACAAGTGTATAAGCATGTAAGTGTATTCTTAAGCTTTCTGTCATGAAGGGAGCCAGCAGTCTTTAATAACTACAGTAGTCTGGGCCTTGGTTTCTGTCTAGACCAATAGATTTGAAGTAATCCCATACATAATCAGACATGGAGTTCTCTTACCTCTTTTAATCACTGAAATTATGAAATTTAGCAGTAGCTTTTAGATCAATGGATGGCAAATCAAATTATTTGCCCTACTGGGAAAGTGGTGTATTTGCAGTCATTTGCAGTATTTGCAGTCATGCCTCACAGGCATTTCAGTTAGTGCCATTAGTTAGCATGATGCAGAATATACCTAAATTAGTCTGTTAATAACACTCTCTGGTTGTCAGTGTACTGCAGTACTGACTGACTGCCCTATTTGACAGTGCGGATCTGCTAGCCTCTTGAAGTGACTGTCCTTCTTTCATTTCTACCACCTCTGCAGTGAGCGCATTTTATATCCTCTTTGGAACATCCACCTTTGAAAAGTTCTGCATTGAAGATGACTGTGCCTTATCTTATTTTATTGCTTTATTTAACATACACTGTTTTGGTACTGTTCCAATGTTGCTATAACCAGGATTTACATTATTGTGATATGTCCTGATGTATAGTATTTTAATTACTTATGTGGGATGGTTGGGATAGAAGCATTGCATCCTCCTTTAGTCAGAGCAGTGCAGATTTTCTGAAGTGTGAGGGTTGTGATGGTGCAGATGTTACAGGTCAAATTCTAAATAGTCTCAGGGCAGTCAAAGAGCGTATGTTGGATAGAAGCTGCATCAGCTGTATAAATGATTAGGCTTAGTAAAATCACTCAAGCTTGAAAGCAAGCAGAAACTACCTGTTGAACATCACTCTAGAGGACTGCTAAGGTATCATCATCTTGCAGAAGCACAGCAAAAAACAATAGAATAACTTATTTTATACTTTAAATATATAAAGTTCAAAGCCATAAATAACATAGCACTTATTTCATAACAATGCAGTTCTCTTGTCTTCCAGGAAAAGACCACTGCTAAAGCATTGTTTTCTGCAGTTGTCCAAAAGTAAGGTTTACTTGATAGATTTTGAAGTTATTTTAACATTGAATAGTAAGTTCAGTGTATATATATCTCAAACTCATTCCAGCTCTACAGATTTGACAGGCATGAGTGTGTGGAGATTTTCTAGTTTTCTAGTTCCTGATGTTATGTTGGAGAGTAATATTACATTGTATTACTTTCAGAAACTTTGCTTCAAAAAAAACATCACAGCTAACTTTGAAGTCTTTTGTTTTCTGATTTAGACCTGCTTTGATGACAGTAGAAGATGGAGGATATGAAATTCATGTTCATGTGGTATCTGAGTTGATGGAAAAAGTCTTTCTCAATATTCCTGCAGACTGGCTGAAGAGATTAGTAGGTACGGTTTCATAAATTACTTGTGATAGTAACAGGGAGTAAAGTTCACAATGGAAGTAAAATTCTTAACTATTGACAATTTAGAAGTGGGTGAGATTGTTCTGGATGATGTTTGCTTATATTGTAGAAGACTTACAAAAAAAACCCGAAAAAACTCAGAACACTTCTGAGTTTGTCAGAAAGTTACTGAAGTTAAGAGTTGAGGTATCAATGATGAGGTCAGATGGTATGAACATTTATTATAGTTTATATAGCAAAGTATTCAGTAATTACATGGATTCCTTATATGCAAAATAGACTCTCTTAGCAGTTTCTAGAAATAGCTGACAAGCCAGAGAGTTGTAGTCTATGGGGCGGAGTCCAGTTGGAGGCCTGTATCTAGTGGAGTGCCTCAAGGGTCAGTATTGGGACCAGTATTATTTAATATGTTCATCAATGATTTAGATGAGGGAATTGAGTGTACTGTCAGCAAGTTTGCTGATGACACTAAGCTGGGAGGAGTGGCTGACACGCCAGAAGGCTGTGCTGCCATCCAGCGCGACCTGGACAGGCTGGAGAGTTGGGCAGGGAGTAACTTGATGAAATATAACAAGGGAAAGTGTAGAGTCCTGCATCTGGGCAGGAACAACCCCAGGTTCCAGTATAGGTTGGGGAACGACCTGTTAGAGAGTAGTGTAGGGGAGAGGGACCTGGGGGTCCTAGTGGACGGCAGGATGACCATGAGCCAACACTGTGCCCTCGTGGCCAAGAAGGCCAGTGGCATCCTGGGGTGTATTAGAAGGGGGGTGGTCAGTAGGTCGAGAGAGGTCCTCCTTCCCCTCTACTCTGCCCTGGTGAGACCGCATCTGGAATATTGTGTCCAGTTCTGGGCCCCTCAGTTCAAGAAGGACAGGGACCTGCTGGAGAGAGTCCAGCGCAGGGCAACTAAGATGATTAAGGGAGTGGAGCATCTCCCTTATGAGGAAAGGCTGAGGGAGCTGGGTCTCTATAGTTTGGAGAAGAGGAGACTGTGGGGGGACCTTATTAGTGTATATAAATATATGAAGGGGGAGTGTCACGAGGATGGAGCCAGGCTCTTAATGGCAAACAATGATAGGACAAGGGGTAATGGGTACAAACTGGAACACAAGAGGTTCCACTTAAACTTGAGAAGAAACTTCTTCTCAGTGAGGGTGACAGAACATTGGAACAGGCTGCCCAGGGAGGTTGTGGAGTCTCCTTCTCTGGAGACATTCAAAACCCGCCTGGACACATTCCTGTGCAACCTTATCTAGGTGTTCCTGCTCTGGCGGGGGGATTGGACTAGATGATCTTTTGAGGTCCCTTCCAATCTCTAACATACTGTGATACTGTGATGCTTTCATGATGTAAATCACTGAGCAGTGTTTCAGACAAACTTCCCTTAATACATCCTGTTTAACTTGAGAGGTGTTTTACAGGATTCACAGGTGTTAATGAGAAACAGTATTAGCACATTGGTCTTAAAATATTATTAAAAACAAAAGCTAATTTTATATTTGAATATTGAGCTACACTTCCAGTAATTCAGTGTAGCTTTCATGGAAGTGGAACTTGACCGTTAGGTGCTGTTATGAAAATAAAGAGTAAGTTGGATTTTTCTGTCTTTTGCAGTGCCTTCTTCAGATATAACCTATGGCACAATAATAGCAGATCTGTGCCATCTGCTGCTAGCAGATACGGAAGCATCCTATTTGTTGGAAATTAGGAGCCATTTTGTACTAGATGAAAACAGCTATCCTTTGCAAAAGGATTTCCATCTGCTAGATTTTCATCCTAATCTTTGAAGCATTGACCTCTGCAATAACAGAGACCATAGGAATACACAGATGGCAAACAGAAGAAAACTGAATTAACTGAAGGAAGCAAATATCTTTAAAAATACAAGAAAGGATTTTGGTTTTAACCTATAAAAAGAAAAAAGGACTGGTATGGAATATTTGCTATATGTATATACTGCTGCTGTAATACTTAAAAATTGTCATAAAGTATATTTTTATAAATACTTCTTTTATCTTAATAAACTCTTACTTAGTATCTGGTTTCCTTTCCTCTCCAGAAAAATTCACTAGTATTGAGACTGAATTTTTCTCAGATGTGGATGCCTTTCTCTAACCTGCCATAATTCAGTGATAATTTGGGTTTAAGATTAGAAATTCCTGTGTTTGTCAATAGTAATGGGGAGTATTGAGGAACGTGTCACATTTTGTATGATCTTGTATCTGTTTCTTGGATGGGGATATTTGTGCTATATATCTGGGTAAAAATTTAAAATATTTTAGAGGAAAAGAAGCACTGTTACGCACTGAGAGGTCTTGTATCATTCTTCATCCCTCATCTTAATATAACTCTCAAGCACAAGATAACGGGGGTGATCTCTAAAAGGCAGTAGGTAAAAAAAGTTGCTTTGTTGTGTGACAATATCACTGTAACCCCTTATTTAATAACATTTCTTGCTTTACTGGAGTAACTCTTGTGTTCAGGAAAAGTCAAATAGGACCTTTCTCATTTACTTCACTTGGATGACCTCAAGCAAAGTCAAGCACATTAGTAAGTGTATTTAAAGTGTGTTATGTTTCTTAAAGATTTTAGCTAGAATTATTGAATGCACAAGCTGGAAGTTTTGGTACTTTAATATATAAGAAGCTCGAAGGAAAGAGACCACATTAATATAATGCACTGTTTTATTACTCAGATTGTAGTGTACATAGACATGTGACTTCCCACTTTAGAGGTATTTACATTCATAAACACCGTACAATTACACACATCCTCCTGCATAGGCTAGTAAACCAGTCTGAAAGATTTTTAACAGTTTACTTTTATGATCTTCAATGTTTATTGGTATGATTAAAATAATAGAGGGACATAATGTATTTGGTACATATGCTTTATCATAGTAATGGAGTTATCACAGAGTTCGTATGTAGTTTTCATTCCCAGATTGAACATGTGGATGGGGTTGGGCCTATTAGATGGGGTTTCAGTGGGTTTGTGGGAGGAAAATTAGAATATGGCACATTGGGGCTGGGGCTGCTGGCATTACTCATTTGAAAGACACATATGAGAGTTGAGCATTCTGCAAAATTCAATTAAATGTAGTGAGTCTAGGCTCATCTTATTCAGTGGTGCAGTTAGCCAGACAGAATGTGGGTACCATGTACCATTTCAAATGAGGTGAAGCAGAGTCTGTTATCTTATGATTCCTCTCAAATATATTCTCATTCATAATATTCCTTTAGATAATAATATAAAAATGGAAAGTGTTCTTATCTCTCCAGAAAAGCCTCATGTTTTTTTAATATATTGAATTACTATTGTATCCTGTTTGAAAGCAAGTTGGCTTTATTTCAGCTGCAAAGATTATCATCCTTGGAACATAACTGTACAAGATGCTTTGCTGCAATAGACTGTCTGGTTTATAACTGCATGGCGTGAAAGGTACAGAGTTCAGGTCCCCAGAGAATGATCAAGAACAGAAGAATGCCTTACTTTATTAAAATAATTGCTCTGAATTATTTTACAGAACACTAATTTAGTTAACAAAGAAAACTCTAAACCAGACATATGTCCTGGGAGCTTAAGCTAATTGGGTTTTCAGAGTAAGAGTTGTCATACTAGATCAAACCCAAGGTTCTTGTAATCAGTGCTGGCTCCAGCAGAGATGTGTTTAGGGAGAAATACATAAGGTCAGGTCATGTCCCTTGTGTTACTTCCTTAGGGTGCTCCTATACTCCTCCAAGCCTCCAGTTATTTGTGAATTCAGAACTTCTTTCATCTTTTGCCCTTAGTGTCAACACAAAGTGTCACACGCTGGGGTCAGCTGAAAACATGAAAACTGAATTACTGCAAAAAATACTCTGTGCTGGGGAATGTGAACAAGTGCATCTTAAGTTTTTGATCAAGAAACACTCAGTGCTTTCCACCACTCATATTCAAAAGATTCAAAGATTTGTTTTAAATATAGAGTTGTAGAATCACAGAATAGTTAGGGTTGGAAAGGACCTTAAGATCATCACGTTCCAACCCCCCTGCCATGGGCAGGGACATCTCACACTAAACCGTGTCACCCAAGGCTCTGTCCAACCTGGCCTTGAACACCACCAAGGATGGAGCATTCACAGCTTCCCTGGGCAACCCATTCCAGTGCCTCACCACCCTCTCAGTAAAGAATTTCTTCCTTATATCCAATCTAAACTTCCCCTGTTTAAGTTTGAACCCGTTACCCCTTGTCCTGTCACTACAGTCCCTGATGAATAGTCCCTCCCCAGCATCCTTGTAGGCCCCCTTCAGATAGTGGAAGTTAGTTCTCTTCTCCAGGCTGAACAGCCCCAACTTTCTCAGCCTGTCTTCATACAGGAGGTGCTTCCCTCCCCTGTTCATCCTCATTGCCCTCCTCTGGACTTGTTCTTGCTGGTCACGCTCCTTTTGATGCAGCCCAGGATACAGTTGGCTTTCTGGGCTGCGAGTGCACACTGAAGCCGGCTCATGTTCATTTTCTCATCGACCAACACCCCCAAGTCCTTCTCTGCAGGGCTGCTCCGAATCTCTTCTCTGCCCAACCTGTAGCTGTGCCTGGGATTGCTCTGACCCAGGTGTAGGACCTTGCACTTGGCATGGTTAAACTTCATAAGGTTGGCATCAGCCCACCTCACAAGCGTGTCGAGGTCCCTCTGGATGGCATCCCTTCCCTCTGGCGTATCAAGCGAACCACACAGCTTGGTGTCATCAGCAAACTTGCTGAGGGCGCACTCAATCCCACTGTCCATGTCACTGACAAAGCTGTTGAACAAGACCGGTCCCAACACTGATCCCTGAGGGACACCACTCGTTACTGGTCTCCAGCCGGACATCGAGCCATTGACCACAACTCTTTGCGTGCAGCCATCCAGCCAGTTCTTTACCCACCGAGTGGTCCTCCCATCAAATTGATGTCTCTCCAATTTAGAGACAAGGATGTCGTGTGGGACAGTGTTGAACGCTTTGCACAAGTCCAGGTAGATGGTGTCAATTGCTCTGCCCCTGTCCATCATTTCCGTAGCCCCATCATAGAAGGCCACCAAATTGGTCAGGCAGGATTTCCCCTTAGTGAAGCCATGCTGGCTGTCACCAACCACCTCCTTGTTTTTCATGTGCCTTAGCATGCCTTCCAGGAGAATCTGTTCCAAGATTTTTCCAGGCACAGAGGTGAGACTGACTGGTCTGTAATTCCCCGGATCATCCATTTTCCCCTTCTTGAAAATGGGGGTTATATTTCCCTTTTTCCAGTCATCGGGAACTTCACCTGACTGCCATGATTTTTCAAATATGATGGCCAGTGGCTTAGCAACTCCATTCGCCAGCTCCTTCAGGACCCGTGGATGGATTTCATCAGGTCCCATGGACTTGTGCACGTTCAGGTTCTTAAGATGGTCTCGAACCAGATCCTCTGCTACAGTGGGCCTAGGGTCCTCATTCTCACAGTCCCTCCGTCTGCCTCCCAAGACTTGGGTGGTGTGGTCAGAGCCTTTGCCAGTGAAGACTGAGGCAAAGAAGTCATTAAGAACCTCAGCCTTCTCCAAATCCAGGGTAGCCAGTTCTCCCGATAGCTTCCAGAGGGGGCCTACGTTGTCCCTAGTCTGTCTTTTATTCGTTACGTACCTATAGAATCCCTTCCTGTTATCCTTAACATCCCTAATACTGCTATTTTAAATAAATTGTACACTTAGTAGTCAGTCAACATCTTTTGGGCTTTGTCTGTTCTGACATGTTTACTGGGCTTCCATCCCTTTTTGGTGAAGATACTCTGCCCATGGTGATGCAATGCAGTGAACAGTTAGGCCTGCTGTCATCATTGAAAATTCGTAGGTCATTCTTCGGTCTGTCCACATGATGGATGATACCCATGGAACTCATGACCAAGAATTAGAATTTATTAGTCAAAATAACTAATACAGTGAGATCATGTTTGTCTAATTTGTTTACTCTGGTACATGTTAATTAAATTGGAAATATATTTTGGAGAGAGCAAAGATAAGAGTTCCAGCCTACTAGGGACCAAGTCTTCTATTTGCATTTGGGCAAGGAAAGAATTTCCTTGTTTTATTTTTGTCTACTTCAGAGTGTAAAATGGTCAAAGATTTTTGTACCCTTTAGATTATGAAAGATATTGGTGAGAGCTTTTCCATTTTAAGGTTAGTTGTGGGCTTTATTATCCATGCTGTTATGTGCTGTGGCGAAGAGCATGCCATCGCTTAACCAGCTCCTTGGGCTTGCTGATCATTTCATTCCAGTGTTCTAGTTCTTTGCCACGGGTGTACATGAAAGGCCCAACTACTACATGTCCTAGTAGATGTGTTTCTGGGAAAAAAAGAAAGCAGTTTGTGATTAACACCTGTAGATGCTTCTTCAAAATCCTTACCTAAATTAGAAAATTAACTTGTATTTCTCTAACGCATGTTCTGAAAGTTCTTTTTAACCCAAAATTTTCGTCAAGGAATTAACTCTAGATTTCAACTTACGTAGTTTTTACATGCTAAGATTCAGCATTAAAAGGTACTGCAGTAAGTGGGTATTCAGTCAATTCAGGCCTACCCTACTGCCTGCACTCTAAGCTAGAATCAGTTTAAAGCACACAGATCTGTATCTGCCCAGCCTCTCTACCTCAGGTATACTGTGGAAGTGTTTGTTTTGGACATCAGCAACTTTAGCAGGATTCAAATGATATTCTAGCTGGGGAAAGAATAGTTTTAGTGGGACAGCTGTGAGTTACATTATGTGGGTTGCCACTGGCCACCCTCTGCCAATGAGCAGATTGTTAGTTCATGCCTGAACTTGTCAGCTGTGGAGGGAGAAAAATAATTAAAACCTGCCTTTACATGAACTTGAGAATGTTTCCAAAGTATTAGTCTGTCTGCAAGTGAAAATGATGAAAGACCAGTTCTTGTCAATCCTCAAAGCCAAAGAACCTGCCAAAAAATTCACCTAAAGGAATTTTTTAAGAAGTATATGAATCCAAATGAGGGTATTAATGCTTCACTATTAAGATCATATCTGCACTGCAGGGAAGATGTTTTCTTGTGAACAGTGGAAATGGGAAATTCTGATTCACTTCTCTAAGCAGAACTTCTTCATGCATTCTCTGACATAGTAAGAGGCAATTTCAAGCATCTGGTTTTCTTTCAGAGAATGGGGATGTTTGTAATCTCTCTTCTTTCTTACTGCATTAACTGCTGTGATAATTAAAATTCCTATTCTTCTTTCAAATTTGGTTAGGAACAGTGAATAGCCTCAAAATTTGGAGGCTGGGATCTACACATAAAGAGAACATAATTGCAAAAGCTTGTTTTCATAGGATACCAGAATGAAACAAAAGTACAGCACCTTCTACTGATAGTGACTAGCCTACAGTTATTTTATTCCTGTCTTCCATTAAATTTATCTTTGGCCTCTGAAAGAGACACATACAATTACTGCAAATAATAAGTTTTGTTCTGCTCTTTAAAGAAATATCCTGTGAAATACCTCAGACCTTTTGTATGTTTTATGATTATTGCTGAAAAGGAATTCCTCCCAGGTTTAAGTATCTCTGCAGTATTTAAGAGGTTTATGATATCTTAACTGTAATAATTTATATTGCTTACTTTCACCCTTGATACTCTGGAGCACAGATAGATTTAGGCTTGCTGTATCCAGCTCTGTCTGATCTGCCTTGAAACTGAAGGTTTCATTATACACTGGATTGGGAGATCCCAGAACAGCTGCTGTCTTTTTACTTTTGATGAATTTATTATGGTTCATTAGCGAGACTTTGACATACACACCTTGGAGAAAAAGATATTCAAGAGGAACATACATCAGAGGCAGCAGGGAGAAGGCTTAAGAAATTTCTTGCTTTCAGGTGACTATATTAAGTATAAAATTAGATCATGACTGATTTGTGAAACATATATGGCAGCACGGCAATGCAGAACATTAAGCAGGGAGTACACAAAGTACTTAGGGGCCAATTTTGCAGTGTATTTTCCAATTTAAGGGCTGTTAAAAGGAGCAGTCATGTTTTTACCCTGCATCCTTGATCTTATGTTCCTAGTCCTTCCCTTCATCTGATGGAGACTTTTCTGAAGGCTTAGCTTGTTTGGTCAGTAGTTAATTTCATATATTTGATCGCATGATTGTTTGATCCATACAGGGAGGCTGTGAGGGAGGAGCCACATCATAAAGCTGCAGACTGTGTTTGGATTGGATAAATTTCAGGGGAGTAGAGTCTCCTGGTCAAAGAAGAAACCTTAGACAAAAGGTTTTACTAATGACTTCCTAGCCCTGTGGTAAGGGGGTTGATAGACAATTTGAGGAAGAAAATGAGGAAGAAATCAATGATCTCTGCTCGCTCTTCTAGGAGATACTGCGAAAATTGGTACGTGAGTGTGGGAACAAGAACAACAACAACAAAAAATGCTTTGCTTCCTGAAGGGGACCTGTATTGCATTGTGGACTTATTCAGTAGGTCTCTGGCAATGAGATCTAAAGCAGCCTGAAATATTCGATTCTTCTCTGTCCTTATACAAAATTTAGTGACAAGCATGTAGAAAATTAATTTTAATTAACTGCTAAATATTTGTTCTTTTCCAGTGAAGCAGTAAGGGATTCCATGCTGCTACTGTGTTTATTATTCTGAGGCCAGGGACATGTGAGCATGGTGTACCAGGAAAATGCCCACTGCAGTAAGGGAGAAAAATTGTGGGTCCATGCTATGGTCCTTTGAACAATGGCCAGGCTGCCCTAAAATGGCTTTATTTTTTTTTCCCAGTTCAGTTCTACCCAGGACAGCTGTTCAGTGTAAGCGCTTGTCCTGCAGCTGTTACCTCTGGGCTTTTGCCTTGAAGCAACTCAGTTAAAGTCAGCATCCCCTAAAATGCTGCCTTCTCTGTAGTAGGGTAGTTGCTCACTGTATTAAAGCAGGATAAAAAAAGTACTTCCGATGACGTGAGACAAACCACTTATTATGAAACACAATCAAAACGTAGCAGAACCAAGCTATCAAAATCTAATTACCCCAGTAATAAAGCGTGGGTTGTTTCCACACAAATCACCCATATGTTTATCTTTTCAGAGTCACTCAGTGCAAGCCTGGGTGGACAGATGAGGAAGGAGCAAATTAAAACAGGAATTCTGGAGCTGATAGCAAAGAGGAAATCACTCACTGATAGCATGGCTCTCCTCCTGGAGCTTTAATCCCCTTGCCCTCAGAACCACCACAGTGAGACGGCCTAGGTAGTCATTGTAGCTGAGGGAGAACTGGATATCACCATACTCTGAAGGAGGCTTTGGAAGTAGAACAACACGTGTCAAATGTATCTCAAACTTTCTCTTCACACAGACAAATGGGGAAGGGGGGAAGTTGTCCTTTGTACTAGTGGTTTCTGCCACACTAAGGGCTCAATTCGCGTGAGTAATAAATTGTAATGGCTTTATTCTGTTGTGACATTGGAGAGAACCAATTAATCAGCTTTCTGGAACCTTTGAACTACTGTCTCTTCCAGGTGATGCCTGTTTCCATGCCTTTTCTGCCTTTTTTCTGCTCTCACCAATTCAGAACAGAAGCAAATAACAAGAAGTGTGTTCTTAACTAACTATTTCCTAGCTTGTGTGACTGTTTCTGGGCAGTTGGATAATCCCTATGCAACAGCTATGGATCTGCAGGTTGGAATCTTGATTCTAAATGTTTATCAAATACTTCTGCATTTGATGTAGATATATGTTGTATCAAGTACTTCAGCTGTACCTCTCTAGTACTTGTAAGATGGCAGAAGTTCCACAGTGCCAAGCAGCCTGCTATCACATACCTCCAAGTTTTCTTTCTCCAGGTCTCTCCATATGATTAGCTTGTTGTCATCGGTTAATATTTCATTTTTCAGTGGGAAGATAACTTGGCCTAGGAGATGATGTTTCTTCTGTTTATCGACATGATAAACTAAAAACTTCAGAGTCCGTTGGAACAACATTTTACTGGAAACCTGTATTAGAATGGGAAGAATATATTAATAATTGTAAAACACCTGACACTTTAACACTAGCATGACTTCAGAGGAAGAATTTTTCAAAGTGAGTTAAAGGTAGGTGGAGATTTCCTTTGATTATTTGAAGTCGACCTTCTTAATTTCCCTAAAGTTTTAGCTATGCTAAGTCTAAGGATACAAGCTAACATAGAATGAGGTATCTTGAAAAATATGCAATTAACTGGTGTTTTTTTGAGTCATATATATTATACAATGCATTCGCTTCCGGATGCAAGTGTTTAGAAATCTGTAAACACTCATTTTTCAGTTGGTCTGAAACACAAACTGTTTTTGTTTTAAAGCTTTTGTCTTGTGACACCTGCTGTGAAGGCCTCTTAGCTTAGGGAGCCAAGCTTCTAGCTTTATAGCGCTATACAAATAGCAGACCAGACAGCTCGTGAGTTCTAGCTTCTAGCCTACTTCTAAAGCAAAGAAACTAAAAGCCACGAAAGCATTAGTTCAGTATCGGTTGGTTCTGGACTGTCGTGGTTTAAGCCCCGGCTGTAAATTAGAACCATGCAGTCTACTTCCCCCCCCCCCACACTCCCCAGAGGGATGGGGAGGAGAATCGAAAGAATGTAACTCCCACGGGTTGAGATAAGAACAGTCCAGTAACTAAGGTATAACACAAATCACTACTGCTGCCACCAATAATAATAATGATAAGAGAAATAACAAGGGAAGAGAATATGATACCGCTCGCCGGAAAAGAGCCCGACCGAAAAGAGGACGTGCCCTTCCGGGTAGCTCCCAGTTACATCCCTGGGCATGACGTGCTGTGGTATGGAATACCTCTTTGGCTAGTTTGGGTCAGGCGTCCTGTCCCTGCTTCCTCCCGGCCCCTCCTCCTCCCTGGCAGAGCATGAGACTCACAAAGTCCTTGGTCAGTCTAAACATCAGTGTTATCAGCTCTGTTTCGAGGCTAAAAGTCAAAAACACAGCACTGCACCAGCTACTAAGAAGGAGAAAAACTGACTGCTACTGCTGAACCCAGGACAGTATCCACCCCTTATTCCATACCATTCACGTCATGCTCAGATCCCACATTTTCCATATACCCTCACTCTCATTTCAGTGCACTGTTATCTTAGTGCACGGACCAATTCCTATAAAGCTACTGAGTCCATTCGGTTCATGATGTTGGGCTCCATCTCTTGTAACAGTCTTTCAGAGCAGGAGAAGCTGTGTGCAGTGTTGGATAGTTGCCTGCTGATGCTGATCATTCCTTTACTGTAGAACTCATCCGGTTCTATCAAAGTTCATTCTCTGTTGGGATGATGGTCGGAGGGAAGTCAGGGCCAGTCGCTGGTGCCCTGCAAACTTCTAGTTGATGGCTATAGCAGGCAACAGCGTACAATTGAGTTCATTGTCTGTTTTCCCCTAAAATCAAATCCCCTTGAGGTACGCATCGGACTTCCCCATCTTCCTGCATTACCCACCAAGTATATCCAGGTCCCTGAGCAAAAGCAATCCCACGAGTGGGTTTGCCTTTACCTGAAGCAGGAATAACCCAGACTGTCTTCCCCAGCAAATTCTTCATGTGCACCACAGGAACTTTGTCCCCCTCTACAATATGTAAAAGTTCTGACTGGGCTGGGCCAGCCCTGTTGGCAGATCCTCTGGTGTTGACCAACCAGGTGGCCTTTGGTAAGTGTGTATCCCAATGCTTGAAAGTTCCCCCACCCATTGCTCTCAGTGTAGTTTTTAACAGCCCATTGTACCGTTCGATTTTCCCAGAGGCTGGTGCATGGTAGGGGATGTGATATACCCACTCAATGCCATGCTCTTTGGCCCAAGTGTCTATAAGGTTATTCCGGAAATGAGTCCCATTATCTGATTCAATTCTTTCTGGGGTGCCATGTTGCCACAAAATCTGGTTCTCAAGGCCCAGGATAGTGTTCCGGGCAGTGGCATGGGGCACAGCGTATGTTTCCAGCCATCCGGTGGTTGCTTCCACCATGGTAAGCACATGGCGCTTGCCGTGGCGGGTTGGTGGGAGTGTGATATAATCAATCTGCCAGGCCTCCCCATATTTATACTTCAGCCATCGTCCTCCATACCAAAGAGGCTTTAACCGTTTGGCTTGTTTAATTGCAGCACATGTTTCACACTCATGAATAACCTGGGCAATAGTGTCCATTGTTAAGTCCACCCCTCGATCACGGGCCCATCTGTATGTTGCATCTCTGCCCTGATGGCCTGAAGTGTCATGGGCCCACCGAGCCAAAAATAATTCACCTTTATGTTGCCAATCTAAGTCCATCTGAGCCACTTCAATCTTAGCAGCTTTATCCACCTGTTGGTTGTTCTGGTGTTCCTCAGTGGCCCGACTCTTGGGTACATGGGCGTCTACATGGCGTACCTTCACCACCAGGTTCTGCACCCGGGCAGCGATATCTTGCCACAGTGCAGCAGCCCAGATGGGTTTACCTCTGCGTTGCCAGTTGCTCTGCTTCCATTGCTGCAACCACCCCCACAGGGCATTTGCCACCATCCATGAGTCAGTATAGAGATAAAGTACTGGCCACTTTTCTCGTTCAGCAATGTCCAGGGCCAGCTGGATGGCTTTCACCTCGGCAAACTGACTCGATTCACCCTCCCCTTCAGCAGTTTCTGCAACTTGTCGTTGAGGACTCCATACGGCTGCCTTCCATCTCCGATGCTTTCCCACAATACGGCAGGACCCATCAGTAAACAAGGCATACTGCTTTTCACTTTCTGACAGTTTATTATATGGTGGGGCCTCTTCAGCACGCATCACCTCCTCCTCTGGTGACATTCCAAAATCTTTGCCCTCTGGCCAGTCCATAATGACTTCTAGAATGCCTGGACAACTGGGATTTCCTATTCGAGCTCGTTGTGTAATTAGTGCAGCCCATTTACTCCATGTCGCATCGGTTGCATGATGTGTAGAGGAGACCCTGCCTTTGAACATCCAGCCCAAAACGGGCAACCGGGGTGCCAGGAGGAGCTGTGCTTCAGTGCCAATCACCTCCGAAGCAGCTCGAACCCCTTCATAGGCTGCCAGTATCTCTTTCTCAGTTGGGGTATAGCTGGCCTCAGATCCTTTGTATCCCCGACTCCAAAAGCCGAGGGGTCGACCTCGAGTCTCCCCTGGAGCTTTCTGCCAGAGGCTCCAGGTAGGACCATTCTCCCCAGCTGCGGTGTACAGTACATTTTTTACATCTGGCCCGTTTCGGACTGGTCCAAGGGCTACTGCATGAACCATCTCATGTTTAATTTGCTCAAAGGCTTGTTGTTGCTCAGGGCCCCATTTAAAATCGTTCTTCTTCCGGGTCACATGATAGAGAGGGCTTACAATCGAACTGTAATTTGGGATGTGCATTCTCCAGAACCCCACAGCACCCAAGAAAGCTTGTGTTTCTTTCTTATTAGTTGGTGGAGACATTGCTGTTATTTTGTTGATCACATCTGTAGGGATCTGGCGACGTCCATCTTGCCATTTTATTCCCAAAAACTGAATTTCCTGTGCAGGTCCCTTGACCTTACTCCGTTTTATGGCAAAACCAGCTTTCAGCAGGATTTGGATTATTTCCCTCCCTTTCTCAAAGACTTCTT
Source organism: Psittacula echo (assembly GCF_963264785.1). NCBI lineage: Eukaryota > Metazoa > Chordata > Aves > Psittaciformes > Psittacidae > Psittacula > Psittacula echo. The sequence goes on from NC_137743.1 coordinate 52,781,501, forward strand.
CCGCTGTATCACCCCACACAATAATGTCATCAATGTATTGCAGGTGTTCTGGAGCTTGCCCCTGTTCCAGTGCATTCTGGATCAGTCCATGGCAGATGGTAGGGCTGTGTTTCCACCCCTGGGGCAGTCGGTTCCAAGTGTACTGGACGCCCCTCCAAGTAAAAGCAAACTGTGGCCTGCATTCTGCTGCCAAAGGAATTGAGAAGAATGCATTGGCAATATCAATCGTGGCATACCACTTGGCTGCCTTTGACTCCAGTTCATACTGAAGGTCTAGCATGTCCGGTACAGCAGCACTCAATGGTGGTGTGACTTCATTCAGGCCACGATAGTCTACTGTTAGTCTCCACTCTCCGTTAGACTTTCGCACTGGCCATATGGGGCTATTAAAGGGTGAGCGGGTCCTGCTGATCACTCCCTGACTCTCCAGACTACGGATCAGCTTATGGATGGGAATCAGGGAGTCTCGGTTGGTGCGATACTGCTGCCGGTGCACTGTTGCGGTCGTGATTGGCACTTGTTGTTCTTCGACCTTCAGCAACCCCACAACAGAAGGATCCTCTGAGAGACCAGGCAAGGTGGACAGCTGCTCATTTTCCTCAGTCTCCAAAGCAGCAATACCAAAAGCCCATCGGTACCCTTTTGGGTCTTTGAAGTACCCTCTCCTGAGGTAATCTATGCCGAGGATGCATGGAGCCTCTGGACCAGTCACAATGGGGTGCTTTTGCCATTTCCTTCCAGTCAGGCTGATCTCAGCCTCCAGTACAGTCAACTCTTGGGATCCTCCTGTCACTCCAGAGATATAGATGGGTTCCACCCCTTGACAGCTTGACGGCATCAGGGTACACTGTGCACCGGTATCTACGAGAGCTTTATACTTCTGTGGGACTGATGTGCCAGGCCATCTGACGCACACAGTCCAGTAAATCCGATTATCCCCTACCTCCACCTGGCTGGAGGCAGGGTCCCTCTAACAGTCATCACAACGTTGGACACCTAAGTCGTATTGAAAGGGATTATTCTTCGTTATCATAGGAGCTGGAGTAAAATCAGCTCTTCCGCTCCATCTGGGAACCTGCTCACCAGAGACTGAAGCCGCAGCTCTCATGGGATGATTAGTCTTGACCCTTGTTCCTATTTTCAATTCATGCACCCGTTCCTCCAAAGCTGAAGTAGGTTTTCCATCCCACTTCGTCATGTCTTCTCCATGATCCCGCAGGTAAAACCATAGGGTGGCCCGTGGTGTTTGCCTTCTATATCTTCTGTCTCGAACAATAGGACGTCTTTTGTTAACAGCCGAGACGTGTGTTGGTACACGTGAGGAGCTGGATAAATCAGATAGATCGTCCCTCAATTGTTTGACATCCTGGGACAGTTTTTCCACAGCTGAGATGATGGAAGGGGTGAGATTGTCTTCGAACTCTCGGAGTTTATGAATCATTTCATCCACTGTTGGTGTTACTATGTCACCCCAGGTTACTGTTGCCAATGAATGGGCATATGATGACGGTGCATTCCGTGTAAGTTTTCGCCACATGGGTCGTGTACATTCGACTTCATCTGGGTCTATGGGTATATCTCCGTTATTCGGTTTGATGTGATAGATCATCTCTACGATGGCTGATTCCCTCAGAGACTGGATGCCTTTGTCTAAAGTAGTCCACTTGGCCGAACGACTCGTAACATCGTCCTTGTATGGAAACCTTTCTTTCACAGCTGCCAAGAGCCGCCTCCAAAGACTGAGGGACTTTTTCTCTCTTGCAATTGCTTTGTCAATTCCCCCTTCTCTAGCAAGTGATCCCAGCTGCTTGGCTTCCGTACCTCCTAGTTCGTGACCATCGGCCCCATTGTCCCAGCATCGGAGCAACCAGGTGATGATGTGCTCCCCTGGTTGACGGGTAAAATCTTTTCGCATATTCCGTAGCTCGGTTGAGGTCCGAGGTCGAGAAGTCACCTCTTCTTCTTCTTCATCATGTGATGATGACTCCTGACCAGATGCTGTCCTGAGTGGTGAATACATTGTTTCTTCATCTTGCTTCACCCTTCTTGCCTCTTTTTTGCTTTTTCTCTTGCGTAGAGGGGCAATCGATATTGGTACGAATTGGTCCTCTGGTTTAGCTGCAGTCATCACTGTGGTTTGAGTAGCAACAGTACTTGTCGCTGGGGGTGGTGTAGCTGCTGTGGTTGGAGCTGGGGTAGCTGCACTGTCTGTTGCAGTCGAAGTTTGAGTAGCGGCTGTACTTGTCGCTGGGGTAGCTGCACTGTCTGTTGCTTTGCCCTCAGATCCAGGGACATTTTTTCTCTTTTGAAGGTGCTGGATAGCGTTGAACAAGGCCCGGTAAGCATAGGCCAAGCCCCAGCACGTTGACATGATTTGTCCCTCTCTGGTATGACCAGGATGACAGCACACCTCATTTAAGTGTTTTACTAATTCTTCTGGATTTTGCAGTTGTTCGGTGGTGAAATTCCAAAACACTGGAGGGGCCCACTGACCTAGATACTTGCCCATACTATCCCACACACCCTGCCACTCATGGCTGTCCAGCCTCGGGGAAAATCTCTCGGTCCCCCTATTTTGTCGTCTAACCCCAGACAAGACCCAAACCCGACTCTGCTTAACTCTTGAGATCAGACGTAATGGTTGTGGACAAAACACACTCTGTATGCGTGCCAACATGGTGACCCCCATCACAATCAGCAAACAGGTCTCAACAATATTAAAAGGCCACTCAAAAATTTCAAAACTCTCAAACGATGCTGTAAACGGTCTGGGAGGGGCACTGGGAGGGTAAAAGAATGTCTCCTTCATAGGTTGACCACCCAGGAAGGAGAAAAAAGATGTATAGTTGCTAAGCATTTGTATTATATACCTCCCAAAGTATAAAGGTGGTGACCACACTGGGAACACAAGCCAGATCAGTTTCATGATCAATCCTTCTATTGTATTACAAGTCATTGCCACAAAATACAACGAGACAACAACCTTAGCCCAAGCCCCACACTTGAAAAACACCAACACAGCAAATACCGGCTCTAAGTAACCTACAGCATATTGAGACTGTGAGATCAAAAACAACAACTTTGAGAGCCAATAAATCAGCATTGTGACGAGTGACTATTAATCTAAAACACTGAATGCTTATCACAAATACGATTAGACACACTCCGGTCAGATCTGTCGTTATCTCAACCCTTCGTGCCCCACGTTGGGCGCCAAAAAAGAACTGTCGTGGTTTAAGCCCCGGCTGTAAATTAGAACCACGCAGTCTACTTCCCCCCCCCCCCCACTCCCCAGAGGGATGGGGAGGAGAATCGAAAGAATGTAACTCCCATGGGTTGAGATAAGAACAGTCCAGTAACTCAGGTATAACACAAATCACTACTGCTGCCACCAATAATAATAATGATAAGAGAAATAACAAGGGAAGAAAATATGATACCGCTCGCCGGAAAAGAGCCCGACCGAAAAGAGGACGTGCCCTTCCGGGTAGCTCCCAGTTACATCCCCGGGCATGACGTGCTGTGGTATGGAATACCTCTCTGGCCAGTTTGGGTCAGGTGTCCTGTCCCTGCTTCCTCCCGGCCCCTCCTCCTCCCTGGCAGAGCATGAGACTCACAAAGTCCTTGGTCAGTCTAAACATCAGTGTTATCAGCTCTGTTTCGAGGCTGAAAGTCAAAAACACAGCACTGCACCAGCTACTAAGAAGGAGAAAAACTGACTGCTACTGCTGAACCCAGGACATGGACTTTTAGAGCTGCTCAGCTGAACTACTCAGCTGTAGTTCAGACTGGAGCTTTCATCATTCCCAGAGCAAGTTCTGGAATCCTCAACTTTGGTGCAGACAACAAGCAAGATCTTTGCTGGAGCCACAGGCTTCAGTATCCCAGGATCTCCAGGAGCCCCAGTAATAACTTATCGCCAGTGGGAATGACTGGTATCGTGGTAGAAACTTGTAGAAATTTAATTTTCACGAAACATGTACTTTGACAAGTCAATATTTGCAAACAAAAATCTGCTTCATCAAAAGGAAAAGTACCTGAAAAACAAAGTTTTCATCAAACTGCGGGTTAAGGGTTTTGCGTTTCATTTTGGACTGCAAGTAGCTTCTTTCATCAGGCAGCAAGTAGATTTTCACAAATGGACTACAGGAATCAGCAGCAGGAGGCTGCAGTTTTCTGACTTTGATCAACGAGATGAGGAGTCTTTCTGACTCTTGCTCGTATTCTATGGAGAACCAGAGGCGGCCAATGTTGCCTTCAGGAAAATCTGTCTCACTTTTGTCTTCAGGAGATTTGTACAGCTCTGGGTTAATGGTGCCTACAACGTAAGCTCCAGCTTCAAGAAATAAAAATCGAGAACACTCAGATTAGTCTCAAGACCATAGTAGGCATTTTTATAGCCACTGCTGTATTTGGGGAAATCACATTAATCTCTATATTAACAATCAAATTTTCCATAAACCTGGTATTTTAATTCCTTTTCACTCAAATTTGGAGGAGTAACTGTAAGCTGTGACACATTTATTTTTCCTATTCATGTGACTGTACCTTGATAGTTTTTTGCAGTCTGCAACCGGTCACTACTGTTTCTGGGGACAACAGTCAGACACTTTCTGAGCTACACTCATGTTATGCCTTTACAAAACACAGGAGAGATTGCTTTGTCTGCCATATGCACAAGGTCCGACAGCACGTGGCTGTGGGATGTAGCCAGAATGGCTATACTCTGGCCCAATTTCTACATGTATAAAAAAATATATATGCATACAGTGTTTGGGGCTTGTACTGTCTAATGATGTCTGGTATGCACCCAGTAAGCATGTTTCACAATAATAAAGTTACTCTTTAAAAAAGTACCACTAAAAAGAGTTCTGGTTTTGCAATGCCATACCCAAAGAATGAAATGATGACCGGGGCCCAGAGAGAGGAGTCATGTAGGGGTCGCTGTCTTCCTGAACATGTTCTTCGTTCATGAGATTAATCCAGTCTCGCTCGTGCAGTGTTGGTGGAATGATAAATGGAACGCTTCTGGATCTGCTCAAGACAGCAACAGCTACTGACTTCTGCTTGGAAACCAAACTTGGTAACAAAAATAAGTTTACTGTTCTTATTTCATAATCTTGTAAGAGTTATATGGAGATGCACAGGTAGAAAAGATACTGCTTTGCAAATAATTTTATTTGTATAATGCCTAAAGGTCCATCCGATCTTAATTCTTCAGGCAGATCCCTCACTTTTTCCTTTAATTCTTCTTTAGAATTGATCTTTCAAAAGAAAGGATGAATTAACTACAGCTGCCTGTTTTGGAGCCCCAAAGCTCTGCACTAACTAACTTTCTAGGTGAGTCTCCTTTCTGAACCAAAGTCCTATTGTTTAGCTCTCAGATGCTTCATTATGAGACCACCAGGAAAGACTGGAGCACAGGATGAATCTGTCTAAGTAACAGATAAGCTATCCATGCACCAGTTACACTTGAATCTGTTCTCTCTTACATAAATCAGAAATAATAATTGCATTCGTAGATAAAGAAAGTACTGTTTTCCTGCAGGAACGAAACAGAACATGACTGATGTTTTTGTACAATTTAGGGGGTTTCATTTACTTATGAACATTAATATATTTAGATGACCCCCTCATTTGAGATTTCACAAGTTTAAATAAACTACCATTAGTGTATGCTTTAAAAAACAAAAATATATACCTTGTGCTTTTTAGCTGAATTTCAGACTGATCCTGAAAAACAGCATTTGCATTTGTCATTTTGACAGCACCGGTGAGCTTTTCATAAGAATGGAACCAGCAAAATTTCTTCCAGAGCAGGTATGCGGTTATTCCGATGAGAACAAATAAAAGGATCCCTCCTATTATACCTCCAGCAACAGCAACTGCTTGTTCTGTTCAAACATAGAAGTATATAAAGCATAGGAGGATCAAAGTTACGTATGTTTTGGGGATAGACAGGAATATTAAAACTGAAATATTTATTTGATTTAAATTCCAAAATGATTTTCAAGTGAAACATTCTGTTCATGTGCACATATTTGTCTTTGGTTATAGCATGATGCAACGCTTGAAGATGTATGACATCAACAGAGCTAAACTGTTCAGATATGCAGGCAATGGCTGCAGTGTAGAAGGCTATAGATGTTGGGGGGGAACACAACAGGGGACCAAACCCAAAGAGCTGTTCAGACTCTTATTTTACGTTAGCATAAGCATTTACCTTATCGTGGCAGAAGCGCTAGAGCTTTTATAACAGAAGAAAAAGAAAACACGGGAGTATCTAACACAAAAGGTACCATTATTTTTGTTTGGTTTGTTCTTCCAACTATTCATCTATTGAATTGAAACTAGATCCTGGCACAAGGAACAAAGCAAAGCTCTGTGTTGTTTTCTAAGGATGCATGTGTTTCCTGATCTGTAACATCGAACTTAAGTATCCATTAAACACTGCTTCCTGAATCTTGATTACTTCAGATAAAACCAAATCTTGTATAATTTGGGGTTTGGGACTTTTTTTCAAGCTAATAAAACTTAATAAATGTATTTAATATGAATATGAGGAATGCTGTTGTGAAAATTTCTCCCTAGACCAAAGATAAATGATTGATAGTGGGCTCAGTTTGTTGTTTTCTCATGTTTGCTGAGTATGCTAGAGTAAAAGTCTGGAAAAGCCACTTTTGCACTGTACTTTATACCTAGCCTGTCTTGGCCTACCACTAAACTAGTACTGGTGCACTGAGACATTATTAGGTCTCAACTGAGAACTGGTCTTGCCAGAATATCCGTCTGTCTGAGCCCAGACTGCAGAACTACTCCTCACTGCAGCCATGTGAGGCAGTTTACCATCAGCTGGGTTCTCATGTATTGCCATTTCTCAGGATCTCCCCTGAAACTGAAGCAGCAAAGTGACCTGTTGTTCTCTCACACTTGCTACTGACTTTTTTAATTCTCTGCTTTTAGGTAGAGGTAACTGTGGTTATGCTTTATTCCTTTTTATCTACCTCTGCTTGGTAGATACCTTGCAGTTAGCCACCTCTATATAATGGTATAAGTAAAATCAACACAAACAAGATAATCAGTCAACATTAGTAATAGTCTTGAATAAGAATTCAAAAGTAATTTTCTACAGTTTAGCTTATTGATTAGAGCTATAAATATATAGGAAGTGAGTTGCAAACGTGTATTACTGATCTTTTTCATAGTTTACATGGTCCTATAAGCGATATGAAATGTCCGTCAGCTACAGAACACTTCTGTAAATGCCTTGTTCTAGAAAATGAACCTGGCCGTAGTGCCTCAAAGTCCTTTATGTGATCCTATCTCATTTTCCTGCATTTTTGGTACAGTCATAGGAGCCAACTTACTTTTTGCAGCTTTGCTCCAGGTGTGTTGCCTTTGCTCTCTGCAGGAACTGGCTGGCTGCTTCCCCAGGAGTCATATAATCACTCATGTCTCCCAGCACCGTGGAGCAACCACCCTGCTCATGGCTATACCTGAGCAACAGGCACTTTGTTGTCCTTGCAACTGGCAGGTAGGCTGAATAGGTTTCAGCATTTAGTCAGGCTATTGGTACAACAGTATCAGTTCAAGACTTGTTCTGAGGAACATGAAACAAGTACCTATTTGGTATGGGTTAATATTAATGCAAAGAAAAGTCTGTACTATTACTGGTCATTTAGTTTTCTTTTACAAGAATGCACAGTATGAGGAAATGCATTAACAGATGCAGTCCTAAGCATGGAAAATGTGTGTTTGTTCCTCTTAGTCTTACTTAGTTTCTTCCTATTTAAGGCATGCTTGAGTGTGTCTTCAGTCAGATTGCCATTTTATTACAGCTTAGAAGGCCAGACACAGAAAAAATGCTTTAGTTTAATACCCATGAACATAATAGAAATTAATGGTTCACTTCATGCAGGTGCACTATCAACAATACAAATGTTTGTATGGCTGGTGGTTTTACTGTCTGACAAAAGTATATTAAAAGTTAGCATTTCAAGCAAGCTCAACAGCCTATTTAACTTGTCCTTTCCATTCCAAAGTCTTTAATGCTCTCAGCAGCAACTCTGTGCTCCCCCCCCCAACCAGTTTGTCACCATCTCCCATTAAGGACAGTAAGCTGAGGTGTACTGTAATGCAATAAACAGTACAACAGCCGTGCACTGATTTTTGGAGTAAGAGAATGAGTTTCCAATCTCATGATTAAATGAGTTTAATGTATTGAGTTTGTCCACTGGAAATTGTTAGCTATTTATGACCCACCTACTGCCATTGGCTCAAATTATTTTTATTTATTTTTACACAGTGGTATATACAAGGTAAAGTTTTACTCATTTCAGCAAAGCTACCTATGATTTAATGAGATAAGGAAAATTTGGCACACTTCTAGTTCATCTTACCTGATTAGGTAAGCAGCAGAACCAATAGCTTAGGGCATGATGTAGTACTAGTCACAAAATCAACCACTGAAATAAGTTGAGTCTGCAGGGACAAAAATATGTATCTTTTTAAATACGTACCTGTCATTGTGAGGAATTGATGCATTGTATTGTTCTGTGATCCAGAATCATGGCAGCTGGCGATGGATGAGACGTGTTGGATCACTTAGTCTCCGGGTGTCCTCTGTTAATAGGTACCAAGTTTATCCTAGCACAGAGAAATAGTGATCATCATTATCTTTGGTGTTGGGTCCCTCTTTGCTTAATGTCCAATGATATACTTTTAATAAGCCTTTCTTAAACTTCGCAGCATGCCTTTGGGAGTTACGACCAGCCACTTATCCATCAAAAGCTTTAATCCACATATACTCAGACTTACTAGCAGTTACAGTATATGTACAGTAAAACCCAAATTATCTGGGGTGGGGTTAAGCTCTTGGCACTTGTTGTGTCTGTCCCGCAGAGCCGGCTTGTCCTCCGACAGCACAGTGCACGGAATGCAGATCGGCGGTGCGTACTCGAGCCGCAGGTTGCAGGCTGCCTTTCCTCTCCGGTTCCCTCAGAAGGTCGAGCAGCGCTACAGCCCGTGGAGCTCAGAGGCAGGTTTGAGTCCTTTCCTTACCCTGATTTCGCCGAAGCGCTGGCGAGGCGGACGCCGGGCTGGGCGCAGGGGAGCCGGTTGCCTGAGGAGGGCGAAGGCCCCCGGGGCCAGGGGTGCGGGGGACCCCACTCCCCTCCCTGCGTCCGCGCCCCCACGGGCACTCACCCGGCACGGGCGCTCGGGCCTCTGCGGTCACGGCCTCGGTGACCGGTGGCAGCTCTCCGCTCCCCGCGCCGGTCTGGGGCTGCCGGCAGCCCCGAGGGGTGGCTGCCCGGCCCCTCCCCGGCCCTGCCCTCCGCCACCTGGGCTGCAGACGACGGGGCTGGAAGCACGAGTTAGAGCAGAGGCGCCTCTGGTTCCGGTCAGAAGAAAGGGTGAGGGGCACGTTCGGAAGAAGTTCCAGCCTTACCTAGGCTCTTTGTGCAGGGCCAGCCGGCACTGGCCGGCTGGGGATCGGGGACAGGCACTCCGGGCTTCAGGCAGCTCGTCAGCCGTCCTGCCTGGGAGCCAGGTGTGGAAATAAGGAGAGAAGTGCCGCTGTGCCGAGTAAATCTTCTGTCAGCCCTAAAAGGCCCTGTGCAACATATAGGACGAGGAATGGCTTTAAACTGACAGAGGGTAGATTCGGATTAGAGGTTAGAAAGATTAGACGTTAGAAAGAAGTACTTCACTATGAGGGTGGTGAGGCACTGGAACAAGTTGCTGAGAGGAGCTTTGGATGCCCCATCCCGGCAGTGTTCAAGGGCCTTTGAACAACCTGGTCTAGTAAGTGTCCCTGCCCATGGCAGGGAGCTGGAACTGAATGAGCTTTAAAGCCCCTTCCAACTCTAACTAGGTACACGAGATATTTTTTTAAACTATGATTGTGCTCAGAGAGCAGCTTTGCTAGTAGTAGCTTAATTCTGAAAATTCAGGTGAGCAAGAAATGAGCGTGAGCTTGGTTCAAACCAAAATGCATAAGCACAAAGGAACACAGAAAGTTTACTTAGACAACTGCAATTACAGCTTTTCCCATTTGTGTGTATAAATGTAATGATTTTCAATCTCGTGTGTGTGTAGTAGATATAACCAAACAGATCTTAACTAACCAAATTACTCACATATAGTTCAGAAACAAAATTATTCATCTTCACTTCTTGTCTGCTAATGCTTGCTTCTTTCTCAGCCAGTATGACAAGAATATACACCTCACATTTAATAACTGTTTGTGTTATACATGCTTGTTCTGTTCACAGCTATTGCATGCATTTGCATGGTGTGATTTAATCTAAAAGCCAAAGAAATGCATAGGAATTAAACTAGTAGGAGTCTAATGGAATATCCCCCAATTCTGTGGAATCTTTGAATTCTTTTAATTTCATTTAAAATGTTTATGTGGTATGGTTTAGCCTTTTCTATTATGTTCCTATTTATTTTTGAGTTCTCCCTAATTAGAAAGTATTGAGCTAATTTTTACTCTAAAAATAAAAAGCTACATGTATTTCAGTTTTGCACTTTTAACATAGGTACCTATTAAATAAGTATTGCATAATCAGCGCTTTTGTTATTCTTATTTCTACACTGAATTAGTATCAGTATTGCAATATAGATTTTTTGCTCAGTAGTTTTGCACTTGCAAGGATAATGTCTGTTTGAGACAACTGGAAGTTTTGAGTTATGTGGCAAGACCAACAGCTGCCTGCTTTCCATTACAGTGTTTTCACTTGAGCACACTTTTATGGCTGTGTGAGGAGCGACAACGTTGCTTTAAACATCTGATAGATTTATAGAGTGCTGCTGAACAGTTAAAACGATCCTAGTCAGATGCACTGTCTCCCATGCAAGCTGCGCGGTTTGTGTAGAGAGGTGTGAAGCACTTACCTCTGGGAAGCGCTAACAGTCTGCTGTTTCAGGTCGTTTCAGTGTGTCGGTAGATGAGATGGGCTGAGCTTGGAGTAGCAGATTTCACCCTCTCCAAGGCTAAAGGAACTAATGACAAAGCTGCTAAGCAGGGAGCTTTAATTCTGATTCTGTGCTGCATCCACAAACTTTCTGCTCTCTAGTCTTTCTGTGCTGAGTTCTTGCACCAGTTGGAAATCAAAATACAGCATGTGAGCAACTCAATTTTACCCTCCTTTATTTCTGATTACTAACCTCCTTTCTAGCTTAAATCTCTGGATTTAGTAAACTGTCAGCTGAGAGCAAGCTGAGAGTTTAATGTTTTGTGGACCTAGATATTGTACTATAAGTATTTGAAGTTTCTGGTTAATTTTTTTTGTAGCGTTAACATGTACATTTTTTAGTGTGCATATCCAGGTCTTGCTTCTTACAGTAAAACCTTGGCCTTTAAAAGACCACATAAAAATTCCCTTGTAACTACAAAATTATATTTACTATACTTCAAGATAATCACCAAGATATCCTAGTTTAGAATACAGGCTAAAGGATGCTGCATTCTCACCACTTTGATTCACCATTGTGATTCTTTGAATTACCATTGTGATTCTCACCACAATGATTTTTGTAGTATGAAAGTAATGAGTTGGGCCCCGAATAGTCATGCATATTTCTCAATTATGTTTTTCTCAGTGTTCTGTTTTTCTGATTCTGGTGGCACATTCCTATCATGTTTTTGAAAACATACATTCTCATGAAATTGCATAGCTGATCATCCTGGGAGATACAGAATAGTATAGTTTTTACTGTATATGTCTGACACCTCTTTGCTTATAGGCCATTTCCTTGCCTTTGTGGTAGTTATCTCATTTTGAATGCTGAAATGTTGATACCATTTTTATGGCTGCTCAGGTGGGAGGCTTTCTTCTTGCTTTGGCAAAGCTGAAACTGATGCTGAAAAGGCAGATGTGGTCTCCGGAAGAGATGTGTAGAAAAGGTAAGCCTGAAAATGTGTTGTAATGTTGCTTTTAAAATCTCTGAAAACCAGAAATAGTTGGAAATGGATTATAGTCTCTTAATGAATTTATTTAAAAGTCAGAACACTCAAGATAAAGAATATTCCGTCACAAAGCAGTTAATGTAAAAACAGTGCTGTCACATTGCTTGTGAGACACCAAGGTAAGTAACATGTTTTATCATTTATCATACGATATTCTCGTAATTTCCACTAGCATGGGTGAAATTTAATGTATGTGTTTTTTAAATTGGATAACTTTATAAACAGAATGATATAAATGGTGTCAAGCAAACATTTCATAATCAAGTTGAAAGCATGTAATTACTTAATGCTGTTTAGTAATCAGTAATTTTGTAATGCTTTTTAGGAGCACCCTATGACAGAGGATAGATAAATAATACTTAAGATACAGCTGTAGAATTATAAGCATCAGTAGATCCTTCTAATGATAAGTAATCTTAGTATTATTCAGTTGACAGTTTTCCTCTAAAGACTAATTCTTACTGTAATTTATTAATAATCTTGAAGATACAGTGGATCTCCTTTGATAAAAGGATTTTGTAATTATTTTGTTTTAAGCAGCCCTAGAATGATCTTTAAATTCAGGTATTGTAAGTGAAATGTATTCAAGTTCTTCTGCCTTCGTACCCACTTCCTTGTATTTGTGAATTTTGACTTTCACACTGGCGGTACCTTCAGCTAGAATGGCATTTAAAAAGAGGTAGATTCTTTTTTTCCCCAATTAAAATGTGGCCAGTTTTATTGAGGCTGGTGAATCTGTCAGGGACATAACAGATTAGGGTTTGCAGGGAACACTGATGAGCACCCTAACTACAACAAATAGATTACATTAAGAAGTATGATTGTGAATGGCAGGAATAATGAGTTCTTAGAATTTCTATAAAGCCTTTCATTCCCATGCTCCTGATTTCTGGACCAGCATTATTTACTGGTAGTTAACCATCACAAAAGCTTTTTGAAATAATAGTTACGGTTATCCTTATTTTATAGATTGTTTAATAGCTGGAATTCCTCCAGAGTCACACTTGTGTAACTGAGATAAGAATTTCTCCCACAACCTACTGTTGGCCTTGGACTAACATACAGTTCTTAGCTTGAGCAGGTTATGGATAATTGACTGTTTCAGAAAAGAAAATGTGAAAGAAAGATCTACTCTGTCATGAAATATCCTTTGGATTAATTTTGGGTGTTGTTTGTTAGTTTCCTTTCAAAAGAAGAGATGGGAATGGGAGAGTAAGTGCATCCAGAAGGGAATGAGTCTGCCAGAACTGTTTTTTCTTAGCTTTACTGTTGATGGTACTTGCCCTTAAGCACTCTAACTCTGAGTGCCTAGGGCTACAATCCAGAACAATGCTCCTGCTAAAATTACAGGTATGAAATGGAATAGAGACAGGGCCGATGTGAACAACAGGAAAAAAACCTGCCATGTTTGGTGCCTCTTCAAACGGCCTAGGGAGAAAGACAGCAAAGAAAAGAAAAGGGGAGAAGGGGAAGATAACTTTAACCTAGTTAAGGGATTTGGTTTCCTACTTTGGTATTTCCTTTTAGGCCAGTAAAACCCCTAACACTGTTTGTGTCTGTGATACTCCTCAGGGAAAGATGGGCAGAATGCTTTCTGGACCTGTGCAAACCTTCCACCTGTGGGTATCTGTCCCATCAGTTTCCTTTTGTCACAGAACTGGTCAACAGAGCATTGAGCACATAGAAAACTATGACAGCTTGCACAGAGCATGCTGTGCAAGACGGATTCCCCCTTCCATGCTTTGGTACGCATCTTTTGCCGGGTATTGGAAGTCCCTGACAGACTTGAACACGATGCATTTACTTTCTCTTTAGGGCCTTCTTACAAATCTTTTCAGCACTGTTATTGTATATCTAATGCTATGAAAGTATACATAGGTAGTCTGCATATCGGCATTTCTACAGAGCTCAGAATGTTTCTGTTTTTTTCCTTTTGCTTTTAGTACGCTGTGACTGTTGGTGTTGCTGGATAATAAAATTTGTGCAAGCTACAGCACCACCTCCTGTCCAAAGTTGGGCTTTGTTGAGAATCGACAGAGTAAGCTGAGTTCTCTTAAAAGTGACTTTTTTATTTTTCTTTATGAAACAGAATGCAGAGGATGTGAACTTTTATTGCTTTCAGTTGACTTTTTCTTCCTGTGTTTTACAATAGGAATTTCAGAAATACCAAGTCTGTTTTGACAGGATAATGTTCTCATGGGTTTTTTTGCTAATGTAAATTGCATTAAGAAAGTTAGCAGCTGGTGCTGCTTCAAAAAAAACCAGCACAAAATGTTCCTCTCAAATGACTTTTATTAATAAGCTCGGTGTTCACGATGATTTGCATAAGGCCGGTAGAGATTGTTGCAGAGAAAATTACTTGCAAAGCTCTGGCCTTCATGGCTTTAAAGCGTTTTAGGAGCAAGATCTGACTTTTTGTTCTGGCTTCACACGTCACCTAGCCTTGGCAATGGTAATCTAAACTTTGTTAGTTTGCCAAGGTCTTGCAAGATTACTTATGTACACATGCAAAATGAGCTGTTTACACAGCTGTAGCCATGGAAAACAAATGTTGCTCTAAGGCAAGACTAGTTTTTATTTTAGGCAGTATTTCCTAACTTTCCCTCCCTCTGAAACAGATAACGGATTTAATCCAGACACAATGTTAAGTAAGGTATGAGTACTATAAGACAAACGTGAAGGAATTGCTGATCAGATAGATGAGTCTGTAGACAGAAATGCACCTGAAGATTTGAATGAAGTGCAGGAAAGCACAAAAATGTATATATTACCCTGTATGTAATATAGCCCTAAATCTGTAGCCCATAAGGGATGCAAACTTCTAACTGAGAGCAAAATTTTGTTTGTTTTTGGGAGCATATACAACTGGAATGAGATACTAAAAGCTGAAGATCTGTTTGCTCTAGCTTATGGTTGTTTCTGCAGGCACATACACCTAAAACTGCTCCATCTGTGGCAACAACAGTTTTACAGATGCCATCCCATATATTTTTGTAGGTTTTAGTGGGTTTGGACAAGAATGTAGTGAGATCTTGAGGGTCAAGGATGTAAGAAAAGAAATTTGAATCCTGAGTGTAGGGAAAACCAATAAACTTTTCATATAATTAATTCCTATTTCATCTCTCTAAGTGATCCCTTTCTCTTTTCAAAGCATCCAGGAGATGGCAGGGCAGGTGCCATCCCTGGGCTCCCTCTGGGCATTTTCCTTTGTGAATTGCCACACAGGACAAAGCTAAAACATGACTGGTGTTATCTAGGCCCAGCTTCTAGCTCTGCCAGAGTAAACTGTTCAATATGATCACAGAATCCACTAGGAGACCATCCTAATACGTAAAAGGACTTAGCAGAAACAGGCACTATCCCTGTTCTTCTGCAGCTTTTGAAATGACTAATAAGGAACATCTGATCCATTTACAGAATATCTGTCTAGTACTGACAGTGACAGTATGCATCAGAAGTGCATAATGACCTTTCCTGAATACACATAATACAGTGAGATTTGGCTCCAAGTACATTAATTCTAAGTGATACTGATCAGCTTTGGCCTGTGCATGAATCCTCAATACCAAAGGTTAGAAATTAAATCAGGTATAGGGTAGATAACAAGTGTTACACGGGCAACAGCTATGTGAACTATTCAATTGGCAGGAAAATAAACAAAACAAACCCCCACAGTCCCCCAAACCCCAAAAAGGTTCATCCTAACTCAAATCCTCTCACAAATCTAGGTTAAAGCCTAGCCAGGAAGGGCCAACATAAGCTGATGTGGACATGGTGCATGTAGTAATCACTAGAACTAAGACTGCTGCAGAAAGAATGCTGCACCCTGTTCCTGCTAGCTCCTCACTTATAATATGTGTGAAAATGCTCTCGAAAATGCAACAAACGTGACAAGGATGAAAGTAAACATTTTGACCTAAGAAACATCAGTGTAACTCCTTCAGATGTTGTTGCCTTGCTTTACTCAGGAAGGTAGCATCTGTATGCTAGAAAGCAATGTTTTAATCCTAGGAACTAGCTAAACAATTTCTGTCCTTTTCCCAGCCTGAGGCTCAAATGATGCATTCTGTGGTTGGAAATGCTAACCTGAAGGACGCCTGCCCGCTATTAGCTATCTTATCATATGACTTTGGTTGTATGTGCAGAGAACTGGATTTTAGGACTTTAGTTGATACCTTTTTTTTTTTCTTTCACCTACCAACATAATTTTTCTTTAAAGAATATGAATGAGACCTCTGACAATGTTTGTTTATTTGGCAACCAGGGGTTTAAGGATGAGAGAGAGTTAAAAACGGAGATTTTCTTTAGATTCCTGAGACCTATGAGTCAGTATGTCCATGAGCAAAGGTTATATAAACTAATAGATTAAAACAAGACTTAGTTGCATAAACACTGTTAGTACATTTCAATCTGTCACAGAGTCAACTCTGCAGATTATTGCAGGCAGAGCTATCCTGGGGCTTACGGTCCATCTCACTGAACTGCCTCTGGCAGTGGATACACTTGAAATAGCATTATTCCCTTCCTGTGGGGCTGCTCTGAAATCTCTGTGTACTACTTTTTTGGTCTTATTTGTGCGAGCCCCATTTAATATATAGTGCTGGTGCTCTCAGCTTGTGTCTAATTTAGAATGTCACCCTGGTATATTGGTTGCATAATAATTTTTTCTCTGTTTCATTTAACCAAAGGTTATGCCTCTTATGAGAGTGGTCCGATATAGTCAGCCACAGGGACTAAATCCAAATCCTCTGCAAATTCTCTCAACTTTTCTGAAACCTCTGAACTTTGTCTCTCTTTCTTCCACCATATTCTCTGCCCAGCATATCCTGGACAAGCCTCCCAGGTCATCTGAAAGAAGTCAGAGAGTTCAGTGTAGGCAGTCTCCTGCTGCATGGGGCAGAAATGGGAATGGGTATACTGCCGAAGCATCTGCCCGGGAAAGGGAGGCTGGGTTAGGAATGTTGTGTGTGCTGGAGTCAGTCCACAGGCACATGGGGCCAATGGGCAATTACAATTATGATGTTTGTGGTCTAAATTGTTTGGGAATTTTCCAGGTCATATAGCAAAACAAAACCTTATTGCAAGTGCAGAGCTGTGCTTTTTGAAAGTGCATCAGGGTCAGAAATCATGCTCCCAGGCTGCAGTACTTTCCTCTTGTGCAATGTTTTCCTTGTTCTTTCCCCAACTTCTCGCTCATAACGTTTCCTCATTTTACATCCTTGAATTGAGGCAGCACAAAATTTAAGTTTATGTTTAGCTGCTTGACTCCCATTAAGTGGCGCTGTCTGTGCAGCAGGCTTTGTTCATAGCACTCTGACCTAGGCACCAGCTATGGTCTAGAAAAGACTCCACTACTTTTGCTTCCATTTGTTATCCATAGACCAAATCACTTTTTTGAATCACAGCATTTGCAAGCATAAACTAAGGAGGTTTAGTATATACATTAATGTGTTTTTGAAGAGTTCAGATCCAAATTTGTGAGAGTGTCTTGATGGGTAAGTCACGTAAGACAGAATTGCTGGTGACTTCCTGAAGTGTAACATGTTGTACTGGTTTTGGTTTGCTTGGTTTTGTTGGGGGTATTTTGTTGGGGGTTTTTGTGTGTTTTCTGGGAGCCCTGCCGGCTTGCATCCTTTCCAGTTGAGAGTAGTGGAATACTAGCAATGAAATGCAGAGCGAAGCTAAACATGTGATTAAAGGGCCAAAGCACTTATTCCATGGAAGGCAGCTTAAAGCTACTCAAAAACTGGCTTGAAGGGTTGTTTTTTGGGTTTTTTTGGTGCAATTACTTACTGCTTTTTGCTACTGGGTATTGCGCAACAGTAGAGAACAGGGGAGACATTCTGGTGATTCTGCATAGGAGGAAATGAGATCTGGGAAAGGAGAAGTGAGAGCAGAGTGCCCATGTGATAGTCCCTTGATTTAAGATGGGATTTAAGGTGTCATGTCATGAAATCTTTGGTTTATAACAAAAAATGCTCATAAGAGGGATCTTGTTTGCCTTCTCCATAATCAGCTGTTGTTTGGTTATCAAATGAATAGAATAAAAAAAAATAGTGCTGTGTAGAGATTTGCTAAGTCTTTGAAATATATGAGATTGCTCATGTCAGCGTGCTGCCTTTCAAGCTGCCATGGCAAAATAAAGGCAAAAGATCTGGCCTGCTTTGTTGAGAAAGCTGCTCTTAAATCCAAGATGAAAAAGAAGGGAGATGACACAGCTCCAAACCACCAGCTTTCACAGTACTAAAAAGCCTGACAGCTTTCAAAAAGATTAATCCCACAAAGAAGAGTACTACATCTATGTTGCTCCTTGAAAAAAAGCCATGTCAGTAGTGTTACGGCATTATTCCCAGGAAAGGTGAATGTAGATGACCTGGCAGATTTCATAACAGCTTTGTGAAACAAACAGATGAGATAAACCCGAACAAATCATCTTCATTTCCACAGATACACAAAATTGCAGAATAGAGGCTTATTCATAGACTGTACTTGCTATAACTGGGCTGTCTAACCAGCAGTTATCTTCTCCCAGGCAGAAGAAGCAGAAATTGTCATGCCACTTGCTATATATAAACCCTTTCTACAGAGTATTTATAAACAAATGAGTTCAACGGACATTTTAGAGGGATGGCCCATAAACTAAGGGAATGATATCTGTGTATATATCAAAAAGCAGGAAAGATGGTAGTGAACAGGGGAAGTTTGGGTTGGAAATAAGGAAGAAGTTCTTTACTGTGAGGGTGGTGGGCACTGGAATGGGTTGCCCAAAAAAGTAGTAAATGCTCCATCCCTGGCAGTGTTCAAGGCCAGGTTGGACGGACTCTTGGGTGACATGGTCTAGTGTGAGGTGTCCCTGCCCATGGCATGGGGGTTGGAACCAGATGACCTTAAGGTCCTGTCCTACCCAAACCATTCTATGATTTTTATGTCAAATGGAAGGTGATGGTCAGTTTTATGTTTTCAAACAATCTTGGATGCATTTGACTTGGCAGGGGGATTGGACTAGATGATCTTTTGAGGTCCCTTCCAATCTCTAGCATACTGTGATACTGTGACTTGCCTAAAGCATGTGTGAAAACTAGCTCCTGAATTGGACTGACTGGAATTATTTCGGGTATCTGAGCATAAGCAAAAACTGCAAACCTGCCACTGCATACAGGATGCCAATTTCAATAAGGAGCTAGCTGTGTCTAGGGTGGACAGCTTCTGACTCGTTATAGGAGTAGGAGAAGTTAAGTTTGGCTATAGTACATTAGTTGGTATCTTACAGGCTCTCTCAGACTGCGCTAAAGTGCTGTTACTCTTCAGAAACACTCAAAAATCCTTTACAGTGGTGATATCCAAGACCTGATCCAAATTGACTATGGCAGATATCATTCAGGCAAGTGAGCAGTGTTACCCAGAAGACAGCATATTGTTCCTGGAGGGCTACATTATTGTGGTAGACTAGAACCTATTCCAGAAATGCATTAAGTTAAAATCAGCCTGGTTGCAGGTGCAGTTTCACTGCCTTAAGTGGCTTTGAATCAACAGACAGCAAATGTCAGCCTTCCAGGGTTCGCATACAGAGCCCCCAGAGAAAGACGTATGAACTAATTGCAAGCAGCGCTTGATTGAGGCAGCTCAGAAAGAAATGTGCACTTGCAGCAGAGCACATTCTCACTGGGACACTTGAACCTGCCTCCTCCAAGAGCTTGAGAGGTTTGAGGCTGATGGAGGAGTTCAGCAAGCACAGTCTGGGCAGGTCCAAATCCCCTCACCTGGCATGAAAATGTTACTGTGAATGACAGCAGTTCAGGCAGTCTAAGAAAAGGGTTATAAATGGGAAGGGGTGAGAGGAGGGCTTCAGTACAAGTTTTTAGGTCTCACAGGGAGGAACCAAGATATCAGGATGGTTTTCCCACCCCGTACCCACTTCTGAAGTGCGGTAGCTGGTCAACATGTGGTCTGTGAATTTTAGATTAGACAAAGAGTGTCTGGGCTAGGACTGGGTTTCTCTTCTTGGAGGCTGTGGTGACAAAAACTGGCCTGTGGGTCTGGCAGCTCTGTGCAGTGATCCCCTCGGCAGGCATGTGGATCCAACTGCCCTTTCTCACATGATATGACTCAAAGTCATGGTGGTGGCTTGCTTGCTTGCTTCTGATCTTCAAGCACCCAAATCAGTAAATAGTCATTTTGAAATCTTGTTTCCATGGCTGGCCATAGGACTGTAATTTCATTAAACTAAACACATTCTCACATGTTTAAACCCTGGGTGGATTTCATGGGAAACATGAATGCTAGTCAGGCTGAGTAACAGTGGCAGAACTGTTCTGCAAAAATCCCGTTGAAAAACAGAGTGTCCCTTCTTCCCAACAGAAATTCATCAACATTGTCTGGGTTTAGCCTGATGTATCTGTAGGCTATTGACTTTTCAGTTTCCTTTAACTGTCAACTTTGTTAAAGAAAAATACACGATAAATTCTTCAAATTTGGATGTGAGACATCTGTACACCTTTTCTCATTAAATGTAAAATGAAAAAGCTGTATGGCAATCATTGTTATGGATGCTCAGATGAGGTGTACTTACACCACCTGTTGAGGTGTGAGTTGGTCACCAGTATCATAGAATGAACTAGGTTGGAAAAGACCTTTAAGATCATCAAGTCCAACCATTACCTCAGGACTGCCAAGTTCACCACTAAACCATGTCACTGAGGGCCTCATCTACACGGTTTTTGAACACTTCCAGGGATGGTGTGTAAGCACATTTTGATGCTTCTAGTGAAAATAGTCAACCTTGCTGGACATACCGAATCCAGAACAAGAGAGCTATGGAACTTCCTCCTGTACAGGGTTTAAAGAAAAAGAGAAATGCAATATTATCCTTACGTTGTATCTTTTGTATGTTCTTTGGGCAACCTGGGGCAAGTTTGGAAGATGCATTTGACTGGAAGAGTCGTACACTGAGTTGTCCAAGGTGGCCACTGGCACCCATAGAACAATGCTGTAATAGCTACGAGTGCCCGGGCTGTGTCTGATCACATCAGCCAAAGGTCTTTTGCTGGAATAAGAAAGGAGGCAAAATGCTGTGGAGTTGTCCTTTCCCTGCAGCACCATTGTAGTCCTATACCACCGTGGGGAGAGTCACCTGGATATGATCCTGGGCTACCAGAAATGCTGATAAGAATGCTCTGGAAGGGATGGTTCAAGAACTTCTGTTTCTGGCCTTGCAGGAAGGATGCACAAGGTCAGCACAAACAGCTGATTTCAAGTCCCTGCTCTGCTTCATTGCTATAATGAACATAGCAGGTAAAATAAAGCAGCCACAAAGCTGCTGCTGATGCATGCTTCTTGATCTGTAGCCTGAGGGAGTTTTTGTATGAATTTTTGCTCAGTGAGTGTGTGGGGATGCTCCTCTTAGGAGCAAAGCCTGGAAGCACATAGAAAATAACTGGGTTTGTAGCCCATTTTGAAGACTTGGGGAACAATATGGTGTCCCTAAAAGCATCAGGAAGGGGGTTTTGGTACCCATCTCCCAGCTGACATAGGTGTGATGGGAGGGTAGGAGAGAAGACTTAGGAACAAAGTGAGAATGTGTTCTAAGTGTTTTACTTAGGAAAAAAATTAATTCCTTCCTGAACAGAAAGAAAGAGGACTTGAAGGTGTTTATTTCTGATGCTTTAGCATCCTTCTGCTTGCCCCATCGGAGATCTAACCAGCCTGCCTTGTGTGAAGCTTTAAATTGAGGGGAATAGGCCAGACAGACATAAAAGCCGCTCAAAATGCAGAGGCAAGAATTGGTACTTGGGAAAGGGCTTAGTGTAGTAGGTGATGAAGGTGAGTGAAAGGGGAGATTTCTCACAGAAATGGGCCACCATGGACGGGGACAAGATTCTGTTGGCCACATCTGTCCTTAATGTCCCCAATATACCATAGGTCTCAAGGTGGCTTAGAGGGACCTGGATGCTCAACAACAGCATCCTCAAGACCCTGCCAGTGCACCTCGGGTGAGCTCCCATGTCAAGCTGAGGGCAAGGGCATGGAGCTGCCCTCACACTTGTGTGCAGTGAGGGCCAGACTGGCTGCAGCCTCCTGCACATTGAGGATCCCCCACGGGGCACAGTAGCACAGTGGTGCAGGTGGCCACACTTAGGTGGGGGGCTGTGAGCCCACGAGTGCCTGTGCCAGGTTTTAGGAGGGTGGGAATGACTGTGGGGCTATGGCCAGGGTGTAGGACCCATGGGAGGGCAACCAAGGCCACAGATGCAGACACCGATGTGTGTGCTGATGCGTATTTAATGTCACTTTGGTTCAACTAAAATGTGTTTCAGTAAGCAGAAACAGGTTCTGGAAAATGACTTGCCAAGAGAAAATTTGTTCTAAATTGTGTCCTGTCCATGACACATTAGACAGCTATCTGTAGTATACTGGGTTTTACTTCATCGCTCCCTGCTTAGAATAGTCCCACTCTTTTCAGTCCTTTGGGATGTCCTTGTTCCCAGTCCATGCCTATACAACTGATGCATTCTGCTTTGGTTTGGTTTTGTTTTGGAGGTGGGAGGGGAGGTGTTATTGTTTATTTTTCCTGATTACTCCAGATTGCCAGAAGCAATGGGTGTTTCCTACTGATTTCACATTTACAAGAGGTTAGAAATTGAGCTCATCCAGGGTGGCTTGGCCCAGGCATCAGTTCCTTTGTACGCCTTTTATAATTTCTGTTTTCCCTTATAATTTCTATTCCTCCCCTTCTGCTCCTCCTCTTCCTGCCCCTCTTTGCCTCCCCTCCCTCTGCCTCCCTGGCGGCATTGCCAGCTCTGCACAGGCCCAGTTTCTCTAATTAGATGAAGCCACAGGATTATCTCTCTCTCTCCCTCCTAGGCTCCATTTTATTTCCTTTCCAGCCAAGGCGGGAGGCAGGAAGGGGTGTCATGTCCAGGCAGAGAAAGACCCATCTCCCAGTTTCCTGCCTTTGATGCTCTCTAACAATCCCTCCTCCTTCCCCTCATCATATGCTCACCTTGGTGTCAACTGCATCAGGCAGATCAGGAGCCCAGGCTCCAGAGGAAATCTGAACTCTTCTGGCTTTCATTCTCCTCAGATTTCTGAGCATCTATTTTAAATACCCTCCAAGTAACTTGGACAGAGAAGCTGGATGTGCAATCTCTGAGTAGGGGGAAGGTAAGGACCACGGAAGGCATGTATTGCCCGTTCTCTCATCTCCTGTAAGGACATCGAGTCCTCTCCATTTTGCCAGCAGGTCTTTCAGAGTAACAAAGCGGATGAGGGGAAGGGAGAGGAGCTGCACAGAAGCAGACCCAGGCTTCTGTAAGTGCTGTGTTGGCAGCAGGGGGTTGATAGCTGGGCTGAAAAGCCCAGGAAATTGTAGTTTTCTTTTAGTAAATGATAGGAACTATGGCTGTGAGCTTTAATTGAATTTAATGTAGTTCTGCAGAAGGTGGTGGTTTTGTGCTGGTGACTTTAACTTAAATGTGTATTTGCCTTTTAGCAAGTGTTTCTAGGATATATTTGTCATTGTTTCTCTGGAGGAGAAAAACCCCCATAATCCCATTTGTCTTTATCTGCACACATGCAAGCTTATGAAGATGCTTTTCAATTATCTTTTGTGTGTATGTTGGATTTTTGATATTGAAAAAAAAAGAGTGTAAACTGTATTGCTTCAAATTGTTACCTTTTAGTACTTATCTGCCAGAGAATGGGTTTCCTTGTTTTTAATACCACGTGTACCGTGTTTTTTAAATTCCTAAGAAGTTAATATCAAGCACTAGAGAAAAATCAGGAATATTTCAGTGCCCTCTGCATATCAGCTTAGTTTTACACTCTTCTTTCCTAGATAAATGATCAACTTGAGAGTGACTGATAAAATTTTCTCTTGAACAAAACCACATCTTTTGCAAAGTCAAATATTTGATTTTGTTTGGCTTTTTATTGTCATTAGAATAAATGTTTTAAATCAGAAACCATAGTAGAAGAGTGTTTTGTGCATCTATTGTAGCTTATAACCTCCTATGATCAAAAGTAAGAATTTGTGCTGTTTTACCCCTGGATTTTAGGGGAAGATGTTTAAAAAGGAGGAGGAGAGCAAGCAATTATTTCTGTTTAGAGCATTCTAAGCATGAAAGGTGACTGGAAAGATAGCCATTGGATGAATATATTTTTTAAGTTGTTGATTTTGTGCATAAATAAGATGGACTGTATAAAAATCAAAATCTACCTCTTTTCCAGTGACTCATGCTTCAAAGTAATCATCTGATACAAAAACATTGGTGATTTCCTTGCACCAAGACATTGATTAAACCTTGCAAATAGTTGTTTGCATGTTTAAGGTTAAGCATTTGTCTGAATGTTTGCAGGACCTAGATTGCAGTAAGATCCAAGTACAAAGACCTCTGCATGGAGTCCTTGTGTAAAAGAATTAGGTTTAGGGAAGGTTTCATTTGGGAGGGTGGATTAGATGAGGACTTCATGTTTTCATGTCATGGTTCAGTTACTCTGTAGAACACTATTCTCTGCTTATGGGGTTTTGTTGATTTTTACCGTCCAGACATTTTATCTTAACTGTACACTAGAGAGAGCTGCAATTGCAGTTTAGTTTAACTGACAATTAACTAGGGCTGCATAAACAAGAAGGGCAATAAACTGCATATAGCTTTGTGATATCTGAGCTGGTTTATAATACCAGATGTGATAATTCCCCATTAGATAACCATACCAAATCCACATTTTTCCTTCCATAGTAAACTATTCATATTCGAAATGCACTTGAAAAATATGACTGTATTAGGGAGGGTGGAACAGGCACAAATTGTTACTGATGATCATTACACTCCTGAAATTTTTAAGGGCAATGACAAAGAGTATCTTGGTAGCTTTAAAACACTCGAGATGAACAGAGGTATTTGCTGTACCAGTGAGGTAATGTTATACCTGTCTGCAGCTGTTTAGTGCTGCAAAATCCTCTTCCTTCTTCAGCAACTCTCTGGGTCGTGAAGAGGCTGAATTCTCCATTCCTTTCTCCTATAGTTAATATTTTAAAATGAGGATGGAGTATACTTGATTGGTCCCTTGTATTTGGATATTGCAGGCTGTTAAACAATTTGCAGGAGAATACAGCCTAGGAAAGAAGCTTTCAGAAGCTCAAGAAACTAGACAGAGAGTTGCTAATGGTATTTATTAATTTTCTTTGTTCTGTAAGTATTTTCTTCAGTGAATCAGAAAAAGCAGAACTTTTGTTGTTATCATACGCCATAGCTATAGTGTTGCAAGTGACCCTCAAGTCATCGGGCAATTCTCTTATCTCCTAAAAGAAACCAAAGTTTGTATCTTTGGCAGATGTATGTGACATTTCATTGCTTGTGGTCCCAAACCATTCTGGTGTAAGTGACTGTGAGCAGCACCATAGGGTTCACGGGCACTGGCATTTTGTTAATTCCTGAAGTTTCATTATACAGTAATGATTTTTTTAACTGGCGTAAACTGCAAAGCTGCGTGCATGTGCAGTGTTGTATGTGAAAACGCTTCTCTTTGGGCTGTTAAAATTCTGTAAGGTCTGAATCATCCAAACTCTTAAAAGTCATTTTTTCGCTTGGGGAGGGGCAGGGGCTGTTTCAGTGGTGAGAGAGATACCTTTGCTGTGAAAGCAAAAAGGAGGAATGAAAATAAATGTTGGAGAACAGTGGTCGGGAATATTTGCACAAGGGATACAATGAGAAGGCAGTGCAGCGAGACACACTAAATGAGCCATTCTCTGGTTAACATTATTTGATGTGATATTTCTTATGTCTGCGTTTTAACTACTGAATGAATCTAAAGCTGTGCAGCTGATAGTTTATATGTATTTTAAGAATTTAAGTGTTCTCTGATTAGTGGATGGTAGGGAAGAAGGTGGTCTGTTTCCTTTATGAGAGCTGTTGAAGTTCTTCAGAATAAAGTTCCACTCTAGAGAAATTATCTTTAGCAAAAGGAACCACAAAAAAAAGTCACTTTGGGGCTGCATAGATATATATACTAAAAACATGGGGATAGGAACAAGCTAACTAAGTTAAGTTGATATCAGTCAGGTCTTTGCTAGCCTGGTGTTGAGTGTAAGCATTAATCACACAAATTACATCCAAGCATCATTCTGCACCAGAGAAGCATCATAAGAAAGATCACCTTTCAACTGGCCTGTTCCTGTGTGCATCTTTAAAGTAGTATGTCTCCCACAAGGATGGCTTAACTCTTATGCAGTGTGGATTCAGTACAAAATAGAGAAAGGAGCAGCAGTATTTCTCCATCTGCAGAATATTTACTAATTAAGCTTTAGCAAGGGCACACCTGAGTGTGCAAATGAATTTTAATGGGATTGAGCTGTTGTAAGACCTTCATTTGGCTGCAGAGCTTTACTGTTGTCAAAAGTGCGTAACAGTGACTGAACCCAGTTCATCTGAGCTGAATTGAAAGATTTGACTTCCTTTTCAGTTCAAACTAAGCAAACCTGACTTGCAAATTGGAGAGCTGATGAATGCACAAAACCACCCTAACTATTCAAAACTGGATTTTTATGGGGTTTTTTATTGACTTTTGAAATTACTTCTTTCTGCGTAGAATCTGCTGGAAAGTTCAGTGTTTATGACTGAACAGGGTAGATAAGTACATCTTGAAATGCTGTCAAGGAAAAAGATGCATTTTGTTTTAGCTTTGTCTGCCACTGTAACTAGTTATAAAGCTTTGCTCTCAGTTGGTGTTAACATTTAGCCTAAGGGAGTGAGTTTTTCTGGGAGGCTGGGTGCGCTAGGCGGAGGCTGGCCTCTGCTCTTCTGGTCAGCTCCTTCCAGTCAGCACAGAGTGCACGCGTGCTAACTGTCCATCGACTCACACAGCCAATGTGACAGAGCTTTAGGTGTCAGATACACACTCACTTGTCAGGGTGGAGTATCTCCTTGCCCTCATGTTCAAAAGTAACTAACTACAGTGCTGAATCCTGAAGTTAAAGCTAGGATATCCATAGGGCAGGGAGGCTAAGCCAAGCTGAGTTCCTGTCTTCCCTCTAACTCTTGTTATTAAGCTTTCAAGCAAACAGCAAAAACGATGGTTTGAATATTTTCTACTGAACCACATGAATTTACACATGGATATTTTAATCACTTAGCTGGCTTGGGTGGAATTTGTTGGATGTGCAAACTGCTGGTCTCTTGCAAAGATTGCATTAACATGTAGTTGTATGCCCTCGCTGTGAAACGGGAAGCAAGCCCTAAGCGGGCTTTTGGTTTTCTGTATGATTTTTAAGTTCTGTGATTCATACATTTGCAGGCTCCGGCCTCTGATGGATAGAGGCTTGCTAAGTGAGCTACGACTATGTGTTTTTGTGGAGTTCCACATCCATAGGTTTCCTCTGGGAGTAGCCTGTTCAGAACTGAAGAGTGGACCCAGAAAGGGAGCTCTGAGGGGGATGAGTCGTTCAGTACATGACTGACCCTGTCCCCTCCAAACTGGTACATGTCATGGAATAGGATTTGATCCTCTGCATTGAAAAGGAAAAGGTTCTCTCTCTGAAATAAATCCAATTGTATATAAGTCACTGGAAATTTTGTGCGTTAAAGCTTAATTCCTACAGAATTATGAAATGTTTTTCTCACAGGACTTTTGTGCTGCCAGTGGATATCAGTAGACAGCAATTCTTAATGACATAAACCTGGCAGCTGAATTAACAGTTTCATTTTGCATAATTCTGCTCTGCTTAAACCAGAAAAGCAACTGTATTAATGTACCACTTCTGTAGGCACACACTATTCACACCGTAAGCATGATTCTAGGTCAGCGTTGCTCCAGCTTCTGAAAACAGCTGATTAAATGACCAGTCTTCTAACTGAAGAGATGAGCTTTAAAGTCAGCTGTCAAATACTAGCAGTGAGCATCAAATGTGACTGTGCAATATCTCATCTTTTAGCTCTGTTGGTGATATTGTCAGGCTGTTTGTACACTGAGGTAGGTCTATGTGCACATGGAGACATGGTGGGAGTAATGTTTTGCTTACAATCTTCTTCTAAAAAAAGATCAAAATCGTAAGAGATCTTTGAAGTTATTTCTGGAACAGATGATTAAATACAGAAAGGTGGTGAAGAGGACACACAGTTGCACAGTGCATAATGTGGTGGTGTCAGGACTACATCCCAATATGTGCCTCCCTTGTGATAGAGTCCACCCTTCTCTGGTTTCTCAACAATTTATTTACAGCCCCATGTGAATTCTCCATTCTGGGAATTCAATTAGAGTTGTCATTAAAATAATCTCCTTTGGTTCATCCTTCTCAGACTCTTCTCTTCTGGGACTCTCATTTTAGCCTTTTTCATTTTAGAATTTAGAGTTCCCAGCTCTTCTTTCCTGGCTCAGGCTCTAACACAGCTGCGGGCTGCCCCTGCTGTTTCTTAAAACTGAATGCTCCTCCTTTTTGTATTACCCTTTTTATACTGTTGGGATAATTGTGGACACAATGGCCCAATCATTTAGCCTTGAGATGAACGTATCAGCAAATGTTTGAATCTATTCACTTTCTGACATGGCTACTATTATATTATTCCCTGGTTAGGTGACTGGTAACCAGGCTACCCGTGGTAACTTCAGCATTTGGGGGAAGACGTCTCTGCTTGGGTCCTCAGTAAGGAGATAGCTGGGGTTCATTAATGCTCAATAAAAAGGGGACTCGCTGTTTTTCATTTTGTTGCCAATCAATGCAAAGAGATGTCTGTTCTGAATGCTCAGCTTCAGATAGGGAAATGACAAAGTCTTTTAGAAAAGCCTGATGGACAAAGATATAATTAACAGAAATCAAAGAAAAGCTGTGACAAGTTAGTTTATACGGACATAAACAACACACCATCTATGCTTTTGCTGTGCTGCACAGTGAGTGTCATAACTTCTCTCATGTTTTCTAGCTTGTCAAATGTACTTCTCTTCCTACAAGTGAATTATGATCCCCGTGATATGCACCACTGTCACCAGTGCTTCTAGTGGTGCAGAACAGAAAATCAATTCCATTCATTCCCATACACAGTATGCTCTTGTCTGCTGTGTGCATCTGATGGTGTTTGTAGATGCCCAGATCAGTCTGCCCTGTAGATCTGATACTTGGATGTACAAGATGACCCAAAATATTTTCAAGAGGGCATTAGCAGATTGAACTGAACCAAGGCATAGTCAATTTATAATGCTATTGCAAAATGGAAAGCCTAAAGGAAGATGATGGATTAAATGTTAAGTAACTGTGGTCTCAACCTGATTCCATACTAATCTAGTTGCATTGATATAGTTGTAGTTACAGAATTTAGAGAAATTCCTTGATGTTCCCTGATGAGTGGTACCTTTTCCCCTACTGTAACTCCTCTATTTCTTCCTTTCTCTTATAGCTCACCAAAATAAAACAACAATTAAAACCACCAAACCCCTCCTAATCCCAGACACTTGAATCTCTAAGCTTTTTACCATGGCTAATCCTGTTTTGCCAATGCCTTTCAAATGGTTTGACTCCCCCGCCCAACAGTAGATGTTAGTGATTACTGTTAATGGACTATTTCTTTTTGTGCAGTGTAGTTAAGGACAGACCATAGGGTCTCATAATACTAGCATGTCAATCTTTGTGTAAGTGCAACACAGATCTTTTTTTTCTGTGCAAGTTACCAGTCATTCTCAGTGTGGGCAAGCAGGAACAAAGTTTGACCATATTCTATATTATTTATTTATGGTGATATGAGCCTCCTTAAAATGAGTAGAGCTGTAAAAGAAATTAATGCCATATTAGCTGATATTTCTTTTTATGTCACTTTACCACAGTAAACATCTATCTTAGAAGTTCAGTTGTAGATGCCAGTAAGGAAGACACATTGCTTAAAATGCCAGGCCCAAAGAGAACACAATATGAGTATGCTGCACTGCTTCTGGTACGCAAGGTAACTTGGCTGTTCAGGCAGCAATTCAGTTATTTCTGTGTGTGCCATCTTGTGTCCCAGGCAGGTGTCAGCAGTGTCTATGGTGAGTGACAGCTGCTCCTTGAGTTGTAATTAAAGTTATGTCATTTTAACCAGAAACTGCTCTTACCTGTTCAAATTTATAACCATTGCATTTGTAATAAGATATTTATTAAATAAAGTTAAGAACCTACATATAGTAGCCTTCTATTCAAGTAAAACTTGTAATAAATAGCAATTATATATTATTAATATTAATTAAATAACTTAATTAAAATCACATTGTTCTTGAATAAAGCATGAATGAGTTTGTTGTGGAGTTTGGTGCTATTGGCAAAATTGTGTGTATGTCTTATGAACCTGATTGATTACTGCACAGGTTGCCAAGTGCTGATGCACAGGGGGGTCAGAATGATACAAATGAAGGAGTGAATTCTGGGCAAAGACTTTTCAAACCCCTTAATGTTGCATGTCTTCTCAAAAAGTGCTAGTGCTCTCCATGAAGGGTCCTGGTCAGTACCTGAAATTAGCAGTCATCATCTGAAAACTTGGTATGGATCAAATCACCTAACTTCCGAATTTCACACGTGCATAGTAATGCTCTCACCTCTGAAACTGGCTCTGGTTTTATTGCTTATTTTGCTGCCAGATGCTGGTTTGAAAGCATAAAATGAAATACATGAAGAAAAAAAAATATTTTATTTTTTATTGTATGATCAGCAAAGTGAAGAAGGGTGAAACAGCCTGCAGTCACTGTTACAGGTCTTGTTGATTTATGGGCTGACCATCATGGTTATATGAAGCAAAAATAAACTGTGTAAAACTTACTTAGAGAAGTAAGTCTCTGGCCTTGCATGTATTTTTCTAGTAAATAGTATTCCCAAATTCTGCAACTAATTTGTACCATTTAATGTGTTAGGTAATTCACAACGCATCATAATGTGTTTAGTTACTGTAGGCACAGAGTGCTTACGAAAGAGCACACGCGATATAGTGTGACTTGCTATGTTATGGTGCAGATCTTTGATGGAGTTAGTACTTAAAAAGTCCTTTCTTGGGATAAAGGAGGCAGCAGCTGTGTTACTTTTATGGCATTTTGTACTTTCTTTACTTGGAGGAAATGCAAGTGTGGCTGTACATATCCTGTTATTAACACATTGTCTTATGTTAATATCCCATGTTACTATCCTCATTATGAAAACTATGAGTTCTTTTGTGAATATCATGTTTATCATGCCACTCTTTTGAAGCCTGGCTATGCAGGGAAGAAAGCAATCACTAGCAAATACATAAAGAAGGAACTAAGTACGATCATACTGAAATATCATGCAGTATTGTTACATTACATGAAGACTTGCTCTGTATATTGATATGATTGCAAGGAATTATTCCATTTGATATCCATTTGTGTTTGTTGTCAAAATTGTAATCAAAAGTATATGCATAGAAAACAAAAATACTGAAGAATTTTGGAATCATCATTAATTTACCAGTGAATGTCTTTCAGTTGACAACACACATGATATTTAATATTCTGAGACTAAATTTACTATTGCATTAAATAGGTAGCAACTTTAATCATAAGTCATAGCAAAATACACATTTGTTGCTTTAAAGTAGTTCAGTGGAATTAGTGAAAGCGGCCTAGATCCCCTCATAAGCTATCTGAAGCTAAGCCAAAAATAGTGGATGTTAATTCCATTTCTATCCTAATCCTTTCTCTGCTTGACTAACAGTTTTCTATATATTCATAGCAGGGTATCTGCCTCAGAGTTCATGCTTTCTTGTTTGTGTATTCAGGTGTAGATTTCCTTTGGATTTCAAAATGAAAATCTCTCAGATCAACTCAAAATCTACAATGGGTATTTTTGAATAAAATACCCATTTGAATAATTTTTTTTAAAAAAATTTAATATTTTTAATTTTATTTTTTTAATTTTAATTTTTTAACTTTTTTTTTAAATAAAATACCCAAATTACTTTCCTATAAATTAGGTCTTTACCTTTTAAAAAGCAAAGTTTAAGCAAAGCGGTCTTCTCCCCCCAACATGAGAAAAAAAGTTGTTTCAGGTCGCTAAGTACCAACTGAGTGAGCTGTGTTCATTATATCCATGTTTCACGTGGGTAATCCGTTCCTGATTAGCTGAGTCACAAACTAAAATGGCATTGCACAGCTGTGAAATCAGACAGGTTCCGTGTCTTGTGGCTGGGTTGAGGTTTTTTTGGTTGTTTCTTAAGAAGCTTGTCACACCATTCTTGGTACCTGCCCCCAGCCCCTCTGTGGTATATATGTATTGGTATAACCATCCAGACACTTCTGCTTTCTGCCCCTTCTCAGAAGTCATCAGCTGGATGCAGTCTGCATGAGCTCATGTAGGAAGTACAGCACCTCTAGCATGTGTTCATGCAGTGTCGTGTCTTTTCTGTAGGGTTGTCTATGTATGTGTAAGATTTTTTGTGTACCTTGGGGAATCAGTGCCAACACTGCATGTGTGAAATGTAGAGTTTGGGAAGGTGAGTATGGGATTACATGCTGTTTCCAAAGTTTTAGGAAGAAAGGCACTGTGTGTGCAGGTTTGCTCTGGGTTTATGCACACACTGAATCTGTGGTTCTGCAGAAGGGAGTGGTCTTCTGTTTCCTCCCTGTGCTGACATTAGTGATTGGTGTGGCTGGACTGATGATTTGATGTAGTGAGTGGGAGCTGAACCAGTTTGAAAACAATCAACCAACAGGCTGATGCAGTGTGTGGCAGACCTGCGTGCTCACTTATGCTACTGTGAAATGCCATGGTGACATTTGGCTGCAGCAGAGGTCAGGAAAGGTCAGGTCTACCAGACATCGATTTGTTCTGCAGCTGTCCCTCTCCATGCAGAGCTCTACGTGCGCAAGTCCAGCTCAGAACCCTGCCTCTGCCACGTGGGCATAATGGGCTGGTGGTGAAAGAGTTCATAGATCTTTCCAGAGTAGATAAAAGGAGCAGGGAATGGAAGGGGAAAGCAACAGGTGGTCTGTACATGGCGAAGTGTTCAGGGTGTCTGGGAAAATGTTAACTTTGGGTTTCAACACAATAGGAAAGTGCATTATTCTCAAGGAAGCTGATTCATCCTGTTTGAATGGGGCTTTGTTGGGGTTTTTTTACTACCCCCCATCTTTAACAATGTCCTAAAGTGTCAGGTGAGATGCTGTTTTACTTAACTGGTAATTGTTCCCATATTTTTTAAAGCCACAGGGTAATTGTACAATTATGCTAGCATGGAACACTGGTCTATCTGAGTCAAGATGTTCAAATCCTGTTGATAGTTGCTACTTATAATGTTATATATGTATTTGTACATGTGTAATATACATGTTGCATTGGCCCATGTTTGGTCTTGATTTCAGCTGCAATTGGAGTCTATGTGAGTGGGGCAAAAATAAATCTCTTCAGAATTCTCTTTGAAGGTTTCATTGCAAACATTACAATGAATGTTGTTTTCTGTTATGTCAACATATTTGGACTGTGTCATTTATCTGAATATGTTTCTTCACATTCAGATGATGGATCAATCTCAAATTGCATCACTTCTTCCAGTTACAGAGGTTTCTGCAGCAATGCTACATAAAGAAAGCAAATAGAGGCATTTTTATCTGTGTAGACACACGTATTTGAATCTTGTAAACTTTGTGAGAGAGCTCTTCAAAGTTTTTGCAGCCTTATGCCATCAGTTTGAAGCTTCCTTTCAACTGAGACTCAGTATTTGTGACAGGATTTCCATTAGTAAATGTTGTTTCATCCCAATCTGTGAGAGCCTTTGTAGGTATTATCTTCTAAAGAGATTAAATTTAAGATCTTCACCTTGGAGACAGCTATGCTCTGGTGTTTAATCCTACTGACTCCTATGTGGCAGACTATACCCATATGTGTAAGTGGCTGCAGGATAGATAACACTGGAGGAGATGAGTGAAATGTTTTAAAACTGTCACTTTCCCAGTTCTTGCTTCTCTTCAAAATGTTGAGTGAGATTTTATGAGGGCTTCTGAAAAACATGCAGAAATACATGGCAAAAAGTGGTTGCTTTTGACTGCAGCTAAACTTAGCAGTGCCTCTCACCCAGGAATCTGAAATTCCATTCCTGGAAGAAAACATGCTTTTGTGTTGTCCTTAGATGCCACCACAGTGGAGTCCTATGGGCCAGAGAGGCTATGTGGTTTGCAGAGCAGGCTTGGTGAGGAGTCTGTAATGAGTTTAACTTCTCATTGAACCAGCATATATGAAAGAGGGGAAACTGCCTTTTTCTGCAAACTCTAATGCTAGAGGATATTTCTGCCAGTACCAAGTCCCTAGTGAGCCCACAGTGAGAGGTTTCTCAAAGAAGTGATTGCAAATACTGTTATTTTCTCATCATCTTGCTCAGTTTAGTTTCATTAAGGAACACAGTCAATGCAAATGGATTTTAGGTGATAGGAAAATTGCAACCTGAACTATTGGCTTGCCCAAGTTCGCAGCGAAAATGGAATTACAAGTGTAAGCACTGGTAACTGTAAGGCTCAGCAGTAGATCTGCTTGTTTTGTGGATGGAGTAAAAGGCATGCTCTTTATCGATTACATGGGTAGATGACTCTTTGAGGCTGTAAGCATCATATTAAAAGTATCACATATTAAAAGCTTCTCACTCATAGGTTTGGATGCGAGCCCTTGCAGTCACTGGTCTCTTGGTGTTACGAGTGAACGCTCCTCTTATGTTTACAGAGTGCTTTTGTCCACCACATGTACATACCTTTACGGTTCCACACATTCATTTTTATTTTAGTGATCTGGTTCACAAGAAATTGTGAAGGTTTCTGTAGGAGTCCTGCTAGGGAGGCAGAATGCACCTGAGAGAAAGCTCTCTAAAAGGAGGAATTGTGGCTTCCACTGTACTGCACAACAAAATATCCAGTAGTACTTGGCCTGGAAGCGATGAATAAATGCTCTACATTTTTCAGTTCAACAGAATGGGTTCTTTTAGGAAAGAGTTATATGTGTATGTGTTGATAGATATAGATATATGAGCATATTAAAATAACTTAGTTATACAAATGTTGCACAACCTCTGTGACACCAAGGAAATGTGTGTAGTCAAACAATGGAAGATCTGATTTGATCAACAAAAATGGATCACTAAATCTGGTTAGATTAAAAATCTTCAATTACAGCTTCTCTTAGGTGTGGAAGTGCTAACATGAATGTTAACAACTTTGTGTTTTATGAAATGAAAAACCCCCAGAATTTCAATAATTCTGAATCTAATTCAGGGAAAACCCGTTGTGGAAACTGGAAATGGAAACTGGCTGGTCTGAGTACACAGAGACTGTAGTACACAGAGACTGCTTTTTTAGAAGTACTTGTGAACTGTGAAAAGCAAGAAGCCCAGGCAGGAGGTCAATAGAGATTACAGTTTCCAGTGTATTTATGTTTTACTGAAGTTCTCTCTTTTCTTCTCCATCATTTCTTGCAGATCTCTCTCCTTTGCCATGTCAGCAGACAGCCACCAGCTCCACACTCATTCCTACCAGGACTTACTGAGTTCTACTTGTCATGGTCTCTTGAATGTCAACAGTCACCCCCTGTCAAAGAGCTCCTCGAGTCTGGCCTGTACTGGGCAATCAAGTTTAGAGGAAAGACAAAGCAACAAGCAGGAGCTGAAGAAAAGCCATAGTAGCACCATCTGCCATACTCTGGGAAACAAGAGTGATGCAAGGAGTGTGCAGAGTCCTGGATGGTCCTCACAGCCTGGGATGATGGGACTTGGATCAGTGGTCCAAACCAGAAGCAACCAGTTAGCCAATGACAATTCACAGAGCAGAGCTAAGACTACAAATCATTTTCTTATCACTGAACAGTCCCCAGCATCCTGGGAAGTGGGGGACACTAAAATGTTTGTAAAGAGCAGCACTGTTGAGAATATTTCCTCAGCCTGCATTGTCCATCAGCAAAGCATGTGTAAAATGGAAGAACCGGGAGCTGCGCTTCAGAGAAGCCACTCAGACCTGACCTGCAGTTGCAAACGCCAGACTTGTGTCACTCACAGAGAAACCGGTGCTACTTACTCCAGCCTAAGCTCTTCTAGCTGCAGGCATGGTCCACCAGTGGCTAGGATGTCTTTCCAAGCACAGAGATATGGATCAGAAACAAATGAAAACGCACCTCGCTATAAAAACCTTGTGACTCCAGCTCTACCCAGAGACCAGCAAGTACCCACAAATAGCTTTGACAGCAGCGGTATGCCACGTAACACTACTGTTTACACAGATCCTGGAACATTTCACACCGCTGTCCTAAGACCCCACGTGCCTGGAAATGGTTTCTCAAACAGGACAATGTTCAATCAAGCCACTGGGATTATTCATGGTGGTCTGATTTACAGTAATATTGCAAACTCTGCATACTCCCCCATGGTGATGACAATTCATAATAATTCTGCAGGGCCCTGTAATATAAGGAAGGACCCTTGTATGAAGGTAGATGCCACCATCCCTGCCTATTGCCATTCTTTGCCTATACCATCTATACAACTTGTTCCACAGTTGGTATGTTCAGTTAGTGAGTCAGGAAAAGAGCAGGCAGCACCTGGCTATTTTCATTCCTTTTCTACTTCAGACATTCTGACATATCCTAAGCTGGTGTCTTCAGTAAGTGAATCAGGCCTGGATGCCAAAAGAGTCCTGAAGTGCTGTAGCATTCCTGGAGAACAACTGCAACATGCTCAACACTGTACCCAGCAGGAGAAGGCTCCTCCAGAAACAAATGCTGCCTGTGTTGCCTTTAGTAGCCAGCAGGGTGCAAACATGGTAATGACAACTAAGGATATGTGGACTATGACCTCTATGAATGATTTAACCAAAGGACTGAAAACAGCTCTTGAGTGTAGAGATGCCGAGGTACAAACTCTTCCAGTCGTGGAATGCAAATCTGTGGCAACAAGCCCAGCAGCTGCAGCAGACAGCCACTCACATGTGTTCCCAGAGGTGAACCTAGAGCAAGACATGGAGGCCCCCAAATCTCCAGTGCGTGAAGTGAGATGGGATGATGAAGGAATGACGTGGGAAGTATATGGGGCATCTGTGGATCCCGAAGTCCTTGGGTTAGCCATTCAAAAACATCTCGAGATTCAAATAGAACAGTTCCAAACAGAGCCTGCACAGCTGGCTGGGAAAAACACTGAGGAGCCACCTTCTGATAAAACAGGGAAAAAAAGGCAATTCAGAACAATGATACATTCCCTGAGATACCCGAGCTGTTGTGCTCGTTCCAGTACCACAGTGGAGTGAGCTAGCTGTAGGATGTGGGACAGCTGTGCTGCTTTTAAACTGTAAATAAATGCCGAGTCAAGTGTTAACACAGTAGATGCGGACAGCCCACATCGAGATAAGTGAGAAAAGTTCAGTGACCGTCAAATACACATCAAAGCAAGTTAAAAGCCATGGCTGTGCCATGGAACAGAGGACATACAGGGGTACCTACATCATGCCATCGGAATGCTCTTAATTGTATTGTAGCAGTGTTTTATTCTTCTATGTCAATTTTAAATAATTTTGCAAGGAATGAGACTTCTTTTCTAAATGATGCATCTTTTTTAAAATAATTATGACTTTTTTCTGTATTTTAATAATTTAGAGTTAGAAACCAAAGTCAGAAAATTATGCTTCCATCAAAGTTCTTTGCTTTCAATCCTACTCCCTCAATTTGTTTCAGGAGCTACTTTGTTGTTAATTTATAATAGTGCTGAGCATAAGCCCACTTTAACTGTAGATAAAATGAGAAACTAGTGTAATGCTTTATGACGAGCAATTGTAACTTTTGCTACATAACTCTGTGAAGTAATTTCTGCATTGCTAGTCTGAACTCTTCCCTTTGCAAGCTGACGTACAGTTGGAGGATCCTCCTGCAACTCTCAAATTAGTTTGTAGTTATGATGAATGACACTAAGAACTGATGTTTACCAAGTGATTGACACAAATGTACAGTATTACCAAAGATGACTCATGTAATGTGAATTACTTCTTGAATGCTTGTTTTAGAGACATGAAACAAAAGCTGTTCAGATTAGTCTGTCACACTATCATACCCTACAAATCATAAGCAGTCTTGGTTTGCCTATATTAAAAGTAATTTCCAGTAAGTTCTTTTTATGTGTGTCTGTCCTGAACAGTGGTTGTTTTGTTGTTGCGTAAACCACAGGGGACTGCATGCAACCTTTGCTCATCTTGTTTTCCCTGTCTGGCCTGATCTCAAGCATCTGCTGAAACTGAGGCCCTGTTTCTTCACCAGGGTACAGCTGTAAGGTTGTTTGTCCCCAGCACCTTGGTCATATGGGCAGCTTAAATCTTTCTTTTTTCCCCAAACCAACTTTGCACACAATTTCCCAGTGAGAAGCCTTTTATGATACCATAATGCAGCTGTAGCGCAGGGCCTGTTTGAAGTGAGCAGTTTGCCAAGGCAGTTGAGACTACTATTTCCCGTGTCATGTGGCATTTGGTCAACGTCTGAGATTCTTCAGTAAACTAGGAACGTTTTTTGATGCAGAGAGAGGAACATTACTCATTTCTGTCTCAAAAGGAAAACCTGCAGTGTCAGAGAACTTACTGCTGTGGAATTACCCATTCCTTCTTTAAATGTGTGTGCTTTTGTTGTTTTTCAGTTGTTTTCCTTTTTTTTTTTTCAGTTGTTTTTCAGTAAGTTAGCAGGCTGTTTACATAATGTTCAGCTGAACTTTGTGTATGGACAGGAGGCCCTGGTGAACAGGACAGCTTTAAAATTTCATCTTAGAAAATCCCTGAATGTAGGACCTGGAATGTGCTGTGGTGCATGATTCAGTAATGTAGAGTAGTTCAAGATCAAACGTTCATTCCTGGACAAAGTGGAATTAAACAAAGATGGCTCCTGTGAAACTCACTGTGAGGCCCCCCAGGCCCTGGGGCTTTGGACTCAACAAAGTCTGAATTCAGTACGAGTTTTATGCAAACCAAGCCTGAAACCACTGGAATATGATGCCTTATTTGGGATGCCTCGATAGCTTTAAACATCCAAGTTTTGATACTGAGCCTAGATGTCCCTTTTATTAAAGCTGTACTGGAAGAGAAGTAACTGAAAAAAAGCACTTCTGATGTTATTTAGCATTTATCTAAACAGTTTCTGTAGGGGATGATTTTATGGTCCGGAGTGTGTCATAAGTGGTACCAAACATTCATTTGTTCCTTTTTTTAAATATTACACTTTACGAATGCTATATAATGGCCTAAAACCTTGTGTTGTCTGTTAGCTTGTTCTCAGCTGTGCAGGAGAATTAAAGGTTTGAACAGTCAAACTAAAGCTTTAAAATGGCAAGTGTACCTTGCTCCCATGATCATCATAATCCATGCTTTTAAGCTATTTGACATGTGGAATAATCTTGATTCTCCTTCCCATCCCTGCCATACAAAGCACCCCTCCAAAATAAAGCCCCCAGCTCTAGGAAGATGATAAAATAGGACTGGTATCAAACTGGTCAGAAAGAGAGAGTTTGCAGAAGGGGCTGGAACAATATGGATCTGTTGGGTGCTTTGGCTGTTGTGTACTAGAAAAGCTGGAACAAGTCTTAGATTTCATACCACTCTGATGCGAATTGCTTATGGTTTATGCATTGGTATGGATTTGCACTAAACACTGATTATCATTCCTGGTGAAGAAAGTAAATTACAAGCAAGGAGAAAGGACACCAATGGTTTACTAATCAAGAAAATAGATGTTCAGTCATTACAGGCATTGTGAGTCTTTAGGATACTCATTGGAGTTGCTGCTGGTAATGCAAATAGTGTTCGTGTTTGAGGATTTTCTATGCTTTTGGGAAGGATTAAAATACAAGGTGTATTAATGGAGAGCTGGAAAAAATACTCATGTGAATATTAGCTACATGGATAAAATAACTTGTTTCACTTATACGATGGGTGCTTAAAAAAAGGGGGGGAGGAGAGGCCAAAACCTGTCAGACATTTGATATTGACTGACTTTATTGTGATTGCACAGTTTTACTTTGAGATACTCTCTGACTGCAGGGTTAAATACTGAGATAGAGGATATTATCTCAATGTTGTAAATAAAAGCCTTCCATAGATAGGTCAATTCTTTAAGAAAAAAAAGACTGAAAAGTTGCTTGGCCAGTGTCATATCAGTTAGTTTTATAATCACTGTGTTTATTTGTTTGGTCTTCTCCTGAAAATGTCAGTATGCTCTGAGAAATGGCTTTCTGGAGTTGTGTTTGTGGCAGGGTGCTAATGGCTGCATTAAGCAGGGGGGAGGCCACCTAACCAAATTCATTCCAGGTTCAAAACCTGGGTGCCCCCATAACAAACTTCCCAGTGGTTCCTGCAGCCCCAGGATGATGAGGAGACAGCAGCAGAGGTGGGATGTGCAGCTGAGGGGCTCTCCAAAGCTGGCAGCCCCATGACAAGGGTGCTGTAGGCTCTCTCTCACCCCTGGTTCAGTCTGCACTGTTTGCAGATCACTTGCCTTTGGCTTCCTGCATGTTTTAGTTGCTACAGCCTGGATCCTGAGCTGGTTCTCCTAAGGATGGCCACAGATTTCACCCTTCATATGCAAGTTTTGCTGTAGAAACCCCTGCTCT
This sequence comes from Psittacula echo, assembly GCF_963264785.1. Classification (NCBI taxonomy): domain Eukaryota; kingdom Metazoa; phylum Chordata; class Aves; order Psittaciformes; family Psittacidae; genus Psittacula; species Psittacula echo. The sequence goes on from NC_137743.1 coordinate 52,822,040, forward strand.
AGATTATGCTCATCTTTCCACATGCAGCTTAAGAAATGGTGTGTTGTGCAGCTGAGCCAAAAGGCCCCATGGAGTGACACTCCTCCATGCCCATAGCCCTCTGGGACATGGGCGACTGGGGTGGAAAACACACTGTGTTGTTCTGTACCCAACTGTAACCAAAGATGCTCCAGGGTAAAAAAGCATCTCCACTGTATGAACAGGGGAATGTGTTTCTTCCTTGTCAGTTCTCTGCTTATGACCAGTAAGAAACAGTGGCAAGCTGGACTAATTGCATTATTGGATAGACATTTAGTCTTTTAAATCCAAAGCAGTAATGACCTGTCTGGCGACGTGCTGAGATAAGAAGCCTTCTGGAAAGATGTTACACTCTGTTAAAGATGGAATAAGAAAAATGTACAGCTTTGCTTAGGAAAATTAATGTGTGGTGAGAGTGGGATAAAGCAGAATCTTGGTGCAGAGGTGAGACCCAGGAACCCTGACTGCAAAGAGGGAGCAGGGCCAGGTGCCCCCCAGACACTGCTATAGCCCTTTCCCTGGGGAGCTGCTCCAACTGTGAAATTGCAATGTTAATACTCCATTGCCATCTGTTCCCTTCAGACATGTTGAGGTGATTAATTTGTGTTCTTAAGCCCCTTGAAAATGAAAGCAGTCTATTAGTGCTAAGTAATACTGTTAATTGGCAAGAGGAAAGAGGCAGCATGTGGGTTTATGAGTTGGGAATAAATAATTCTATCAACTCCCACAGTACCACTTAAATAACTTGGTGGAACTTGCTCCATTGGTCACTTGTGTCTTTCCCTTTCAGGGGACTTTGAGACTCCCAAGACTGAAGCAAGTTTTGATTTCTAAGTTTATTTCTTTTCCCTCCATCCAGAACTATGGCTCTGAAATGAAGAACATAAGGTGCCTCTTGAGCTCCTTTCTAAAGCCTTGTTATTTACACACGTCACAAGATCCAGCTGACCCTCTGCAAATAAGGAGAATCTAATGCCTGTGAGCCTGTGCATAGAGCCCTGGGCTGCTCATGTCTGCAGGTCCTGTGTGCCTGCCAAGGTGGGGAGGGAGCCGTGGTGCTTTCTGCTGATGTTAGGGTCCAGGGCATCCCACTCCCCTGCCCTTCTACCAGGGGGTAGCTCTGCAGTGCCACACGGTAGGCTTTGTAGGTCGTGTGCGCGTAAGTGGGAAGTTAGTTCCTTTTCTCACTCGAAAAGAAACTTGCAACCAAAACTCTGCCCAGTATAAAAATGGGTGTGCTCCTTTTCATCTCTGCAAGCTGGAATGAGCGTATCCATTTTCTGTGGAGCAGAAACCCTGTCCTGGGCAAAACCAGTGCTGCAGCACTGGTTCTTCCTCCAGGAGGTCCTTCACAAGACTGAGCACGTGATTGCTTGTGGCTTTTATTGCCGGTCTGCATCAGTGAAGGGAATGGTGCATATTCTTTGCTGTGGTCACTTGGATAGCTGGTTTCCATCTTTCTCAAGCTGTGGAAGTGCTGAGTCTTGAGCTGACTGCCATCATATGTACAAGGGCCAATGTGTTCAGATAGCAGAGAACTAAGCTGTAGCTTGTGAGTCTTTAGAAGCATTAATCCTATCTACTATGTGACATAAACAGATGTCATCTATCTTATTATCAGCCTTTCAGTTATATATAACCTATACTATGGCTACAGCCCATAGTATATATGAAAGTGTCTACACCACTCAGATGACATGAAGGAAGCTTAGAAAACAAAGGGGAGAATCATGAGCAAGGAAATGACACTGTGAACCTCCATGCTGTTCCAGCCACCTCCTTGCTGCTCACCTATGGGCAGAAAAGACAACTCCAGCAACAACGGTGTTGGTGGTGGCTCAGTGGTGTGACCAAGGAGAGATTTTGTCTGCCTGGTGTTAAAGGTAGTGTAACGTGATGAACCTGGGTCGAGCACTTCTGTGCATTCCCCTGACCAGGATTCCATCTCCTAGCTCCACCTGGTGCTCAGCACCTGGCGCACAGCACAGACTGACAGTACAGACCTGCTCTTTTCCCCCAGCATTTTCTGGTCCCTGCTCTCTCCTGCAATTTTTACTGTAAAGCTGAGATGGGGTCACAGCTTCCTGCACAGTGACCATTTCTGAAACACTCTTTTGCTTGTGCTTTCTAGCACACAACTGCTGCCAGGCAGCTCTTCCCAGTGCAGGAAGCACTATCCACTCTTGGGCACCATCATCTGATCTGCACTGTACTGCCCTGGTAGCAACATCAGTATCCTGGTTTCAGCTGTAACTGTTAATTTTCTTCCCAGCAGCTGGTACAGTGCTCTGTTTTAGCTTTAGTCTGAGAACAATGCTGATAACACACCAATGCTTTAGTTGTCACTCAGTAGTGCTTACCCTGATCAAGGACTTTTCAGTCTCTCATGCTCTGCCAGTGAGGAGGGGCACAAGAAGTCAGGAGGAAGCAGACACAGAACACCTGACTCAAACTAGCCAAAAGGGATTCCATACCACAGCATGTCATGCCCAGTATATAAACTGGGGGGAGCCACCTAGAAGGGACTGCTCAGGTCGGGCTGGGTATCAGTCAGCAGGTGGTGAGCAATTGTATTGTGCATCACTGGTGTTTATTGTTTTTTTCCCTTTCCCCTTTCAGTTTTATATTCTCTCCTCTTGTTATTTCCCTTATCATTATTATTATTGGTGGTAGCAGTAGTGGTTTGTGTTATACCTTAGTTACTGGACTGTTCTTATCTCAACCCGTGGGAGTCACATTCTTTTGATTCTTCTCCCCATCATGCCTGGAGAGGAGGTGAAGGGGAGGGCTGGCAAAGTGGCTGAGTAGTACTGAGTGACCACTGGGCTTAAACCACAACAATCAGGACATGGAGCTTCTGGTCCTTCCCCTGCCACAGACGCAACACCCTCAGGAATGACACATGCTAAGAAGTCAGTCCTTTCATCTCCTCTAATTGCTTTTTTCAATGGTTATAGGTAATTTGTGTTGGCTGTAGTGCAAACAGCTTCACCCCAGACTGGGATTGAGCACAAATTCCTGCATGTGGGTAAATTAAATGCTGTCTTGTGTTCACAATGTCTGGAAAACACAATGAAAGCCAGTGCTTCAGATAATCCAATTTCAGGAAAGCCTGTGCATTAATCTGAATTCATGATGTGATGGGTTATGCTCTAATTTCTTCCTTGTTTTCATAGTGATCTGTGTTCGTGCAATTTCACAATTTTTTCAGCATCGACCTCACTCTAACAGTAGAATTAGGGATTAATTTAGTGCCATGCTGCTGGAGCTGCTTTCTTAAAAAGGGCCTTGGAAAAAGACAAGTGTGTCTGAGAAAGCAGAAGAAACTTGGTTTGATTGTGTGATACCTGTTGCTCAACAATCCACTTCACTTACATGATAGCAATCAGTAGAGCCCTAACACAGTATAGCTGTCAGATAAAATAGCCCCTGTGCAGTAAGCCTGCACTGAGAGTCCTTTCTTGTTCCAACTTTGACTGGAATATGTGTGTGTGAATATATATATATAGGGGAAAACCAGTTCAGTGTTCAATAACCAAAATCACACAGCTGGTTCATTACAGCTGTTTGGGATAATACAAGTTTTTTGAAGTAGGTTGAAGCTTTGTAAAACTGGTTTTAGATTATTTTAAATTGTTTGCAATTATACATTGTTTACATGTCTGCCTCCCTCCTAGTGTGAAACCTTCCGTGCTGTGCCCCAGTGCTGACGTGAGACCTTGACTGGGGCTGCAGGAAGCATGGATATGCATCTCCTCTAGTTTCGCCTCCCTGGAGGCCCTTCTCTCATGTTCCAATACAGGCATTTGTGATGGGACCAGAGCCCCACTTGGGTCACCAGGTCTGTGCCTTCCCTGTGCATTTTCTCCTCATTAGGTTGTTAGTTAAGTTTTTTGTTATTTTTCTCATAGAATACCTGGGTATTATGTGCCTTTTAATGAAATAAAGTACTTCTCTCTATTGGGGATGTTAAATTTGGAAGTTCCTATGCTGGGTCAGGCACCAGCTCTTTCCTGTATCCCTTTCCCACCTTTCTAGCATTGCAGAAGCCAGCTGTCTTTTGCCAAAGGTGATTAATAATAACCTTTCACAGAGCTCATCTCCTCAACCCTGCCACAACAAGCAGGAGGTAATGAACAATCTGGAGAAATAGATTTTGCAGGATCAAGGACTCTTTGTTTGTTTTCTAATTAAAATGCAAAGTGAGCCCCTAGGAAAAACCAGTTTTTTCAGAGATCATGTCTCAAAATCAACCCAAACTTAGTTTCATGACCAGTTATTGATGCTCTCCATTAGCCTGTATCTGAGCTATCCTCCAGGTAGCCAAAGGCAAAGCACTTGCCCTGTCCCAAAAGCCAGTCACTTGCAGGCTGAGAGGCATGTGGCTTTTAATTGCAAAACTCAGTTCTTCGGGAAACTAGAGGTCCCTGAAATTTTAGCAATGAGCTCTACACTTGCAAGGGAAAACGTTGCATGGATGTTCTGATTTCTTGCATTTACAGCATTTTTAACATCCCAGCTGTGCCTGGCAGCTATTCAAAAAGTGACTGTGTGGTGTATGAGGAACATGACCAAGGATTCATGTTTAATATTTATTTCCTTTCTCAATACCTCAAATTGTAGGAGCCACCAAGCCTAGGATCAATAAACTACTGTGGGGATGTGACTTTGCTTATTGAATGTTCCTCTGTGTAACTGCAGACTAGCCGGCAAACTGTGGCAGAGGGTATTTTCAGCCAGACACCACAGGGAGAATTATATCAGGCACCGACGCAAAACACAATCCTGGCCTTGACAATTCTTGTTACAGGTATGCACAGCCTTCACGACAATTTTTGTCAATGACATTAATATCATGTCTTGGAAGAGGTTGCTGCTGAAGTCAGTTGCACAGTGACAAACAGCACTTCATGTTGGCACATTTTTGCATAGCTATCAGGGCATTCCTGCTGTCACTGAAGATATGGTCAAGCCTGTTGTAACCCACAAAACACACGTGGACATTCCTCTCATTTGTTAAGCATGTGTGAGTGGCAGTACCTATTCCTTAAACTAGAGGAAGGGAAAAGGCCAAGTGTGGCATGAAGGAAAAGGTTATTAAAACATCTGTTCGTAGTCTATGTATGAAACAGTTTGTGAGGGAGTTCAAAAATACTTAGTTTATCTCTGGCACTAGGGTGGCTCAACACAAAAAGCAAAGATTTGAGGTAGGTAAATACAGTGCATAGAGCTTTGAATATTCCCTGCGGGGAAATAAAGCCCTGCAGGGACTTAAGGTGGACTTAAAGCACCACCGACTGCTGCCCCACTCTGCTTGTGCTGGTTGGTGGCTGCAAGGTCGGCCTCTGGCCATGGGCAGGATGAGCTGTGAGGGAAGGCTGGGACGTATCTGGCATGTAGCTGTGGGACCCAGTGCCAGGTCACAGCCTGCCTGGAAGGGGACCAAGGACAGACGTCAGAGAGGATATCTGCAAGGGAGGGCCATGCACCCGGGCTGGAAGGAACAAAGAGAAAACAGCTGGCTTCCAGTGGCAGAGATTGATGCAATTGGTGATTCCTCTGGGAGCTGCATGGGTGCATGATTCCTACCATGGCAACTCTTCTGTAATTTCATACTCTGCTTTGGGACTGCTGCTGAAAGGAGAGGCTTCAGCTTGTTAGTCTGCCTCAGCATCTGGCTTCACCTCCTGAGCTGTGCTTGCTGCACTGACATCAATGTGCTGCATTTCTTTAAGTGCTGTTTAACTGTGTGGTAGAGTTGTAGAAGAGGGAAATTACATTGCAGGGCTTTAAAAACAGAAGTTAACACAACTGATTCTCTTCAACTAAATTACTGTAATTATTGAAAGAGGAATGGTCTAAACAGGAACCAGAAACATTCTTCAAGAACATGTGCATAAACTCCCCAAAATTTGCTATAAAATCACTGTGGCAGAGAACATTCCTCAAGTTCTTTGTGTTTTGGGTTGTGCAGAGTAGTACAGTTTGGCAGGCCAATACCTGAGAACTGCAGGAAAAGCTTCCATTTCTCTGCTGAGGTTCCTGTTTCAGAGAGGGGTGAAGGGATGAATCCTGCCCCGCTCTTTACTCTCACACTGCAGCAGAGCAAGAAAGAATGTCTTGAAGTGTACAAAGAGGGCCATGAAGCACTTTTGCTGAATCAAGGCAAAGCCAAGTGATGGCTTGTTGGGAAGGTGTGCTTTATGCTGCAGGACTACATGTGTGATTTCCATCCAGCAAGAAATAGTACAGAATTTTGGGTACAGGAGCACATTATGTGGTGTCATGCACATCTCACGGGAAAAGCTGCATGCATTTATACTCATTAACTACTACTGATGTGTATGTAGATCCCTTTTATGCATCCAAAATGCTTCTCTTTGTACTCTGGTTGAGGGCTTACTGTCAATACTGATACACAGTTTTATTGAGTACTGAAGAATACCACACTACATAAGTCTCCATCCTTGCTACTGTTTGAACAGGAGGAGATCTTGTTTATTTTTCCATAAAATCGCATCCCTACCCAGCCTTTTGCCCCTCTTTGAGCAGAATGCCAATCTGCTCTTTGCTGGTCTGCTGTGCAAGTTTGGGTAAACGGGCACATCTGGTGTGGCTACGGGTATGGCACAGGGAAGAGTGGTGTCTACTGCCATCAGTGGTGGGAGGAAAGAGCACATTAAAAATATGTGTCTGGTTCCTTTCTCTGAAATTCCTTTGGGAGGAGATGGAAGATGTATCCAAACCGTGAATCCTCCTAGGAAAGTATAACTTTAGCCACAGTGAATGCACACAGAGAGTGTACCACATGAAGAAAATCTAGCAGCACGAGTGGTTCCATGAAAACCACCCAAACCACCTGGATTATGACATTGCCAATACAAGGCCAGTAGAGAACAGCAAACTGCTTTGTCTACTACGCCTGCCTACCCAAGAGAGGCTGCTGTCTCTATGCAGGACAGTCCTGCTGGGTGACTGGCTGTGAGGACACCACAGGTATGTGAGTGCTGATGGTTTTCAAGGTCAGACAGGGTTGGTATTATTTTTTTCTCTTAAATCCAAATACATAGAGCAGGATTATATAACACATCCTGTCTCCTGTGCGGTTAGATGGGGAAGCCAAATGCCTGAAATGCAAGTTCCTAGGGCAACAGGACATGTGGGATTAGATGGCTGACTCTACTTTCTCTTACGTCAGCATTGCTTTATTTGTACTGTAGCCACGAGCCCTAACCACAAGTAAGGTCCTGGCCAAAAGAACGGCTCCTTGGTCTGTGCCCAGAGGAGCTCCTGTGTAGGAAATGGTGACTCAGCTACCACATGTATGCAGAGCTGCACAGCTACTTGGGTTTCCATTTGAAGCCCTTTTTCTCTGTTAATGTTTTAAGTACTGTGCAAACACCTACATGCATTCCCAGAGATGCTGGCTGGGTGGTCCCAGAAATGCTTAACTTTCGAGATCAGAATTCTGATTCTGATTCAGAGTACCTGTGTAAAGCCAAACCAGGCAATGCACATTGGGAATTTCCCAGAGGCACAAAAAAGACCAAAACCTGTGACTCGCTATATAGAACCACAGAATCAACTATGTTGGAAAAGACCTTTAAGATCATGAAGGGCAACCATTGCCCCAGGACTGCCAAGACCACTACTAAACCATGTTGCTGAGGGCCTCATTTACATGTCGCCCAGTATGTTCTGTACTTTATCTTTCTCCTCTGCCCTGTTCTGTTGCAGGCAGGGAGGGAGACCCAGTGTTCTCCGAGGTTTTGAAGCAGGTCAGGCTGGTGGTGGTGCACTTCAACACGTGCCACCTGCTGCTGTTCTGGGCAGTGTGGTTTGGCGACCCATGGCCTGTGCGGGGCTGTGGGAGCCAGGCAGCTCTCCCACTGCCCGCCAGCTACCCCAGCTGCTGAGCAGCCCTCCCACCATGACAGGTAAAATGGGAGAAGGAAGTACAGGGCGGGGGGATGTCAGAGGTGACGACCTGCAAGGCCTCATCCTGGCAGAGAGGCTGTGATGTGTCGAGGGCGGCCGATGTCTACCTCTAGCACGCAGCTGCCGCAGGCCGCTCCTCTGCTGTGGGCCACACTGGTGCCACATCAGGTGCTGCGCGGCTGGCAAGCCCTGCCCCTCCACCAGCACTGCCGCCGCCCTGCCCCTTCTGGAGGCCGCCATGGTGTGCGCGGAGGTCAGCTGCTGCCGGCGGGGGTTTGCTGTGCTGGGTTTGAGTTGATGTGCATCTCCCTGCGCTGCTCTCCTGATGACAGCGCCAGCCGCCGCCGACAAGGCCTTAACGGCCTCCAGGCCCCGCAGCCGCTCCGCCTCGCCGCCAGGGGGCGGGCGGGGGCGGCTCTCTCGCGAGAGCGGCCGTTGTTTGGCGGGCAGCCGCGGCGGCGCTGGGCAGTGGGAGGACATCTCTCCGGACGCCGGTGAGCGCGATCCCGCCGGGCATCGCTGGGCGCGGCGGGAAGGGCCGGGGAGACGGGCCCAGGGGAACGACACAGGCCGGGGATCCCCTAGGCCGGGCTGGGTGAGGGTGTACGCTCGGGGCCGGACACGCGTTGCGTGCCGTGGCGGTGCCGGCGGTGTGGGCAGGAAATGCGGTGTCGTTACTCTCCGTGCGGGTGTTCTTGCAGCGGTTTCGGTGTCGCCGCCAGGCTCGGGCCCGCTCGCGGGAAACGCACGGCCCTGTGCTTGAGGAGGTGGTGGCTGCTCCCCCCTTCCCGCGTGGCGGGGCCGGGATTCCGCGCAGGGCCGGCGGAGCGGCTCTGGGCCCGGCGTGCAGGGAGGGGGTAACCGGGCAGAGCCGCTCATCGGCGGAAGGCGAGGTGACCTGTGTCCCGGCCACTTTGGTTGCGGCCCAGGAGTAACAAGCTGAAAGTCGCTGAAGCGGCACGGGTTGGGTCGGGCATGAGCCGGCAGTCCGGTCGGGAAACTAACGTTCGGTTGTGGAGGGCTAACGCTGATGGAATATGAAGACATGGGTTGTTTTATTCATCTCGCTTTCTTTTTATGCCCGTGAGAAGTTAAGCCGCTAGCACGCCTAAAGAAATCTTGCCCCTTAATCGAAAAGTCAGAATCTTTTGTGAATAGCTGCGCTTTTCAAAGGTGTAAGCAGTAGCAGTCCGGGTTTGGATTAAAATGACCAGGAGTGGTCATGCACTGTGTTTACCGGAGGTTTGTCAAACGTATGTTGCTAGGTAATTGGTAAGTGGCTTGAGCCAGGGCTTTCAGGGATTTTGTTAGACATGCTTTCAGCTTCAAACTCTGTATTTGTGGCTGGGATCACATGTAAAAGCTGACAGAGGAGCAAGATTGTTACAGTGGGGTTTTAGGTAAGGTATGCAGTCATGGGAGGGGAAGAAAGCTGGCAGTCATGTAAAAAATACTGTTCATAACTTTGCAAGTGCATAATGTATTGATGGACATATGGTGAGCATGGCTGTGCTATCTCTGGGGCCATATGCTTCAAGCAGAGGGAGGGATTTCCGAGTTGTTTTCCAAAGGGTTTTAAACACAAAAGTCTGAAAGCTACTTGTGTTGTAATGTGAAATCTGTGTTAAGATAACAATGTGTCTTTTCCACTCTTGGATACCTGCTTTGGCATTATATGTAATTATGGCATAGTGATTTCAGGCCTTCATATTCAGATGTTCTGTGATTTTACTTATATGCCTGCTGTGCTGTACTTAAGGAATACTTTTTTGCAATTGATGGAATAAAATGATAACCAGGCTTCTTGTCTCAGCCGCACTGGTGACTTGCAACTCTTCAGAACCCAGCTCTTGTGAAGATATCCCAGTACCTGTGCTCTGTGCACATGCACAAAGAGCTTGCTCTTCCAGGGCTAAAATAGGCTGGAAATGTAGTTGTGTGTGTTCAGGTCTACAGCACAGATGCAATACAGTGCAGGCAGATAGAAACTACCTGAAGTTTAGAAAATTATTACCTGAAACTTTTAAAATGACTGTCTTTTAAGGTGTTCATTTCACTTTCTCGTATTCAGAACTTTTAGAGATTTAGAATAGCTATAGGGAAGTTCTTCCCTGTGAGGGTGGTAAGACACTGGCACAGGTTGCCCAGAGAAGATGTGGCTGCCTCATCCCTGGCAGTGTTCAGGGCCAAGTTGGACAGGGCTTGGAGCAGCCTGGTCTAGTGGAAGGTGGCCGTACGCATGGCTGGGGGTTGGAACCAGATGATCTTTAAGGTCCCTTCCAACCCAAACCATTCTGGGATTTTTTTTATTTTTTTTTTTTTTTTTTGTGCACATGGCTTGTGACTTAAAAAATATAGTGGTGCCTGCGTGTTTTGGAGCAAAATGAACTCCTCAGCAGAAGCTCCATACGGATCCTGGCTTGTGATGTGGATACTGTACTGTACATCATTCTTGTTATGTTTGGATGTAAATGGAATTTTCTGAGATTCAGCTCATGTACTTAGAGTACTTTGCTCCCTGACCACAGCTCCCACGCACCCAGTTACTTAAGAGGAACTACTGTTTTTTGGCGGGGTAAAATGGAAATGAGGAGGAATTTCAGTTCCAACAAGCCACCTGGTCTAAAACCAGATGAAGTCGGGTCAGAGACCTTTGGAACAGGTCTTGCCTTGTCCTGCCAGCTGAAAGAAATCATTCCACATTTATAAATAGAGTCTGTTCGACGTGAGGTTTTGTTCCCTTCAGAAGCTTTTTCCCAGTAAAGCCTGGAATCTGCCATCTTTTTGAGGTTATTCAACACCCGTTTGAAATGGAAAACAATGATCTTGCCAAGCAGTGGCAGGGATGGTTGTACTGAAAGTGCAAAGCTGGTAAAACCAGTTTTGTACTGGCCTGTGAGCAGTTGCGCAGGCAAGGAAAGGTTGTCTCTGCTCCCCAGCCGTGGGGACTTAACTGAAATCTGAAATATGACTTTTGTCCAGCAGTTTCTGATCTACAAATAGAAGCAAAAGAAGACAAATAGAGGAAGTTACAGCTCGGGTGGAGGTTACACAGAGCCCTAGGAAAAGTAATGCTGTAACCAGGAGTTCTGGCTGAAGTGGCAGCTCTCGAGTGAGGCTTTGGATGTTAATAGAAACAGACAGAAATCTTTCCACAGTTATTCTGTGGAATAATAATATTATCTTCCTGCCTCATTGGGGAAGTTCATTTGGCTTCATAGCTGTGACATTTTTACTGATTACATGCAGATGTGTACGTGCACCTTCCTCAGCTGTGTGTGAAGTTGTGGAAGCAGGAATGGAAATTATAAGTAAGAACTGTGCATGTAAGTGTCATTTTGGACCTTCCAGGAGTTAACAGCATCCAAGCGGTTTCTCACAGAAGGATTTCTGGAACTTCAGAGGTGCGGTGCTGGGCTGGGGAGCCTCTCGGTGCTGCGGTTTGTGTGTGGCCAGGCACACCAGGAAGGTTTAATTTGGCAGCTGTGTAGGCTCGCGACCCTTTTCGCCCTTGTTGCTGCAGAAGCAGTATGTGGCTAAGCAGCCTTAGCGCTCGGGTGTGCTTTGTTGCATTTGTTACACAAAGAAGGCGCGTTGCCACACTTCTGAAGTTACAAGCAATAGCGGTTTTGTTGCAGAGCGTTCTGGTTTTGCGGTTTAAGCTGCCAGCGGGATGCGGGCCGGAGCTCGGCATGTGCGAGGACAGGACGGGGCAGGAGGGGCAGGACAGGGCTCAAATGAATGTGCCTGGCCCCTGTCCCCACCCGGTGGAAAGACTTCGGGGGAAGGGGCCGGGCGGCAGCGCTGACGTGCGGGCGCGGTGTCGCGGGGCGGGCCGCGGGCTGGGCGCCACGATAACGCTTGGGCGGGGCGGGGGCCAGGCTGCTCTGCCGGGCGGTCCGGACCCGGCTCGGGTCGCGACACTTGGAACGGGATTTGCGGCGGGACTGGCGGCAGTTGCACGGGATCTCTCTGTAAAGACCCTTTGGAGCCCGCGATTCTGCAGGGTAGAAAATGGAGACCGCGTTGTAAGCGGGACACTGGGGAGTGAGCTGCTTCCTTCTCTCGGAATGTAAGTGCAAGTTCAGCTGGAGGGGGCTCGAGGGCCGTGCATCCTGCGACTCAGTGTGCCCACGGTGGGATAGCTCCTTGTGGTTGGAGGCAGTTCCATGACACAGAAATTGCCGACGCTGGTGACTATTGCAACCATGTATCCTGCTGCAGAAGTAATTGTGTTTTGTTAGTGTTGAGGCCAAATGTGCCATTTCGGGTGCCTCAGTGGGACCTGAAAATGTCTCAAAACTCCTAGTGCTGTTTGGTGGTAATTGGGAAGCCAAGAAAAGGGGTTACCCCCACTTGTTTCTGTTAGAAGCTTGTAGTAATTGAAAAGAAGGAAGGATTGAATCTTATCTTCAACAGTAATGCTGGTTTTACTGACTAATTTTTGACAAAGCATTAGAACAGCCATCTTACAGGAGCTGGCTGGCTGGAGGAAAGCATCATTTGTTCTCTCTGTATACATTTTGGAGAGAGATTCTTGCAAGCAAATGGAAAACCAGAAAAGCAACAAGCACAAGTATTCAGAGATCGTTAGAGCAGCATATGTAAATTCCTTCAATTTTATGAAGTTGCTAATGCAAAGTGTGAAAAAGTAGCATTTCTTCAGGCACTGAGCCGAATTCCCTAGTGGCATAAATTCAGCAAACACATAAATGGTAATACAGGATACTTGGGGCTTGACATTTGTAGATACACAGCTTAACATAATTTTCACAAAACATCTACTCTGCAAGCAAACATGACAATTGCATTTAGCCTTTCAGACTTTGGCTTGGTTGTTACATAAGAGTATGATCAATGGAATGATAAAGAATGATATGAACTTTTTTGTTTACTTTTATGACAGCTTTTAATATATCTACTATCCTTGTGTATACCTCTTCCTTTGTATTAATACTTTTAGATTACATCTGAGAACTGGGACTTCTACTTACCTTTTTCTTGTAGGCTGTGCATGAGCACGATAAAATATAAGGGGTGTTGTGAAGAGAAAGCTTACCCTTTGTTGAACATCATTTGTAAGGTGAAGTTCATGAAACCTTACAAAATTGAACCTGTGCAAGAATGAGAGGATGCAAATACAAGGACAAAACTGGCATTCATAGCACAGAATGGAGAATGATATATTTTGGACTTCTGCACCCCATCTAACTTGGTGTAGAATTAACATAAGCTTAAAAAGTAAATTCAAGGTCGCTCTCTTGTAGCTGTGCTCTGCACTTCCTAGATGAGCTGTTACGATGAGGATGGGAGTGACTTGTGTGCAGGGGGTTGGGGGTGGCTCCTGTATCTGCTCTGTGTCTCATGGCAGGGGGCACATGGGAGAAGGGGAGCGTGTGATCTGGAGGGACCCGAGGGAGGTGCAGCCTGTCCTCACAAGAAACCTTGGTTTTCTGTCAGCTTCCACTTGCAAACTACTCCTAGCCCTCTCCTCCCTGAAATATACAACTGTTATATCTGGTGGGTTTTGCTGTAGAAGGATTTTTGGGTTGCAGGTCATGGGGCTTGGAAATTGCAGACAAAACGGCTGCTCAATAACAGGAGCTTTGTGGTTGTCTTGTCATATTCAAAATACTTAGTTCCCTCCAGAGGGGTGGTAAAATCTATAAAATATTTAGATTTTCTTTAATTAATTCTGCTGGGAATTTCCATAGCTGTCATTGCTGAAGCCTCACTTTAGATAGAACATGTACTGTGAATCTTTAGTTAGTGCTTAGGAGTCACATGAAACCAACAGGAGAATTGGAACTCTTTGGTAACAAAATACCCACCATTTAGAAAAATGCATATATCAGTGCTTCCCATTTTTTTTACTTAAAGTCCATATTTAGCTTTTTTCCCCTTTCTTGCAGAATCCTTAGCAGGGTAACTTCTGTAGAAATTTTGTACCTGAGCCCCTTTTACTTGAGGATATGCTGAGGCTGAGTAAGTTACTATGGCTGTGACCACCACAAAATAATGGGTAGCTGCCACAAGTTTTAGCCTTTGCAGCTTTGTAAAGTGCGATCCTTGTGTCAACACTTGCTTTTCCAGTTGGTCAAGCTGTATTAGAATTTTCTCATTTATGGGAGCCAGTTCATTGGTTGTACCTGAAAAAAGGGTGACTGAGACATTTCCTGCTCCTGGCCAGGCTGTTCTCCTCCAGCTCTGACAGAGCTGCTGGACCTTGCCGGAGTTAGGCCTCAGCTGCTGCAGTTTGCTGGCTAGACATAAAAGCCAGGGGAGGGTTGCCTAAGCTCTTGTGGTTGAAGCTGTTGTCAAATATCTGTTGGTTTTCCTGCAATTGTGCAAACTCTGTGGGTTGAGGGGTTTGAGAGACCATTGTTGCTCCTGGAGAAACCTTTATCTATGTTTAGAAAACTTGCAGCTGTGTCAAGTCTTAGTTGGTTTTTTTTCCACCTTTATAGTGAAATGAAGCAGATGGTTCCTTCAATGTTCTTCCTCTTCTCTTAAAGAGGAATAGAAACTATTAAAATTTTTCTTTCCACTGTGTTTTAGGAACACTTCAAGAATGAGTCCACCACAAGATAGAAGCAGAAATTCTTGCAGCAGTGAGCCTCTGGCAAAGTGCCTTCAGGCAAAGAAGGACCTGGAAACAGCTATATCTGGAATTGTCAAAGCTGAGCAACAGATTAAAGAGAACTGGCGGGAGGTAATTTTAAATTCTTTGTAAAAAATGTTTTAATAACTAATATAACTGTAATGGTAATTCTTATTATTCCAGAGTGCTTTGATTGCAGTGATGGCCCGAAACTTTCTCAAAGACTTGCAACCATCTTGCTGTGTAATTTGGTCATGCTTTTTATAAAGGTATTTCTGTATTACTAGCTTAGGCACACAGAATTTCCTAAAGCTGTTGATTGAAACATCAGAATAGAGAGATGTGGCAAATAATGTTGTTCTTTGATACTTCTTTGAAGGTGGCCTTGGAACTTTTACAGACTTTAGTCATGTGATGCTGTGGGTGACTGGTTCGTTTTTTAAAAACAAATTGCTCCAAAAATACCACTTACCTGTGAGAAATACTGTTTTATCATCAGTGCTGCATATGCGTGTTCATAATATTTGGCAGATGCTCTAGAGATGGTACATTTCCTCACAGGTGAAAGCAAAGATTCACAGCCACATCAGCCGCCACTTGGAATGCCTGCGCAGTCGTGAGGTTTGGCTCTTTGAGCAGGTAGATCTCATCCAGCAGCTCAAAGAGGAGGCGTTGCAGCAGCAGGCGCAGCAGCTGTACTGGGTAAGATTTGGTTGTAAACTGTTGCACTGGAATTCAAGCAAACTTTGTCTTTGTGAGTATTTTCTCAATTTTAATCTTAGAAGCCAAGACAATAATGTGTGTTTTTGTCTTCCATGCAGTATCTGGGACAATTCAACTGCCTTATTCATCAGCTGGAGCGCTCCTGTAGTAACGAACTAGCAAACCAGATTTCAATTTGCCTGGAGAGGTAAATTCATTTTATGATGCAAGTTAACACAATTGGTATTTATTTTGACTTCTTAATTTAATCTGATTTTTTTATTCTAATGCAAGTAATAATAGATCTAACTTGCTACATTTTTAATGGTTCCCAGAAGTAATATCTTCAGAGCAGTCTGAGATATGATTCCTTTCATAATTTTTATCTTAAATTATAAAAACAGGACTACGACGAGTACGAGAGGTTTTCATTTGTGCAGATAATTTCACATATTAGTTGTTGATGGCAGTTGAAGTAAGAAGAAGAAACTTGTGTTTTGCTGGCTATTTATTCTGTTCTTGGTTTGTGTATAGGCATCTCTATTCAAGTATTAAGTCTTTTTGTTACCTAATTTGTGCCAAGTCAGTTGGAAGCCATTTTATGAAATAACAGGCTGATTCCCAAAACATGACATTCCAAAGCAAGAAGATTGTAATTTTTGGTTTTTAACTTTTCTTTATGTCACTATCATCTTACTCGTTCAGACTGGAGAGTCTTACTCTTAAACCAGAGGAGTCTTCCGTCCTGAATTTTGAGGCTGACACATCTTACCTTCGCCAGGCTATTACCTCATTTGGTTCAATTAAAACAATGGTAAGCACTTTCCCAGGCTGGAATACTTGGAAAAAAATCCAAGGCACTATTGTAACATATTCCAAGTGATATTTGTACTTTTAATTATAGCTTGAATGGATCTTGTGTATAAGTCACATGGTTTCAGCTGTATAATGCATACCTGGTGGTTTATTAACTGTTGCATGTAGTTCTGACTTTGACTGAGCTTCAGTCTAGTTATGTACATGTTAACATATTTTGGCAGAGACTGAGGGAATAATGTTTGTATTCTTGCCCTATTCCAGCAACTGAAAATTAATGTTACGGTTTTCTTTAGATATTAATGGTTACACATTGTAGATGGCTTTCTGTGCTATAAATATTGTGGGCTTTTTATATAAGCAGCATATTTCCTGTATTATTTGGGATAATTTTCTTAAAGGAAGTGGGCTGAAGGTGATGTTTTTATAGTAAATCTCCATTCTGTTTTTAAATATTGAGAAAATTGTTAGCCACAAAGAACCGGTGAGTCGTAACTGTGCTTTACTTCTGCTTTTGTGTAGAATACATCCTAGAAACTGGAGAAAACTGAGGTTCAAATGAACTTTTACTTTTCTTTCCTTACAGCAAACCTCAGAGAAAGAGAATACTTCTCATTGGTTCCCAGGGCAGAACTGTGCCCTAATGAACTGTGAGCAGGTAAGATTGTATCTGTGAATGGTTAATTGTATTAAAGGGAAAAGGAGAACTCAAGCACAAGAGGTTAGATTGCTTGAGTAACGACTTCTGTTTGTTTGTTAACATGCTTGAGTAGCCAGTAAGTTGCTGTGGTCAGCAGTAGTATCTGATGTTACTGCTCCAGGAACAGACATGCAAGAACATAGTGTGAAAGGGAATTTGGAGTGATACTGTCAGTGAGAATCTTTTAATTGAATGTTCCTCAGTGTCATCAAGCCAGGAGTGGAACTGATTCCTTTTAATGCAGAAATTCATGGGCTGTCTTATGTTGGGCTCTGTACAGAAACAGCCTCAGTGAAGGAGGGTTACAGGTGTCAGAACTGTGCATTGTAGAAGTTGTCAGTTTGCTGTCTTGTCATTTGCTCTCTGAAGAATCTGGGATCACAAAACAATCTATCGGTGCAGTGGTTCAGTCATACAAGGTTTTTACTTAGAAGGGGCTGATTTTGGTTCTGGTTCAGAAATACTGATGCATGTTCAATGCCTGTTCTGATGTTCACCATAGATTGCCTCAGCAGTTAAGAGCTTCTCATAACCAAGAACTTTCTTTCTCCGCAGAAGACACTGTATGGGACAGTGAGTGCCTCGCTTGCCGACTGGTTACTTGGGAGCAGACCTCTGAGTGCTTGCCAGGCTCCTTATGTTCCCAGCACCAATCTTGCAGAATGGGTTACACAAAACCGTGTGTCAGAGCCTAGCCAGGTAAGCTTTTTATGGACTAACCTAGTTATTAATAAAGGGGAAAACAGTTTCTGACTGCAGGCAGAATGTGGTGGGAATTAAACGATCTGTAATTCTCTTCACTCTGCCTTGTGGTGAGCTAAGACTTTTGCACTTGCTAGCAGAAAGCTCCAATCTGTACTGAGCAAACAGTCACTGAACATTGTCTTCCGGTGTTAATACATGTGTTCTAATGTGTCTTTACTAGGATTTAAATTCTTCCAAAGTTTGTTATTTTGAGCAAGCCTGGGGAAATCTGAAAGATTTGGAAAACTGGCTCCTGCAGAATCAACAGCGGGATGTTGCTGGGAAGACAGGCTCCCCTGGCCGCAAGGACTCCACCTCTACTTTCAGCTCGTCCTTTTCCACTATTGAAAAGGTGGAGGAATTAGAATCCCTTGAACAAGAAGAGATGGACCTTTCTGACTGGCTGCTTACAGCTGGCACAGAAAATGGAAGCACTGCTTCAGATGAGAAATGGAAGTATGAATTCAAACCTTTTAGGGAAGAATTTAATCTGAATGATTGGCTCCTCAAAGCTGAAACATGTACCAGTTGTTGTGGCAGCCAGATCAAAAGTGTGGAAATTGAGAACCTGGGAAATCTGAAGTGTCTGAATGAGCATCTTGATGGAAAGAAATCACCCACTACATCTGCTGTGAATGCTTGG
The DNA here is from genome assembly GCF_963264785.1 of Psittacula echo. Classification (NCBI taxonomy): domain Eukaryota; kingdom Metazoa; phylum Chordata; class Aves; order Psittaciformes; family Psittacidae; genus Psittacula; species Psittacula echo. Next base: position 52,840,202 of record NC_137743.1, read on the forward strand.
CTTCTTCAGCATCCCCAGGCCCCATTTAAAGTGGAAGATGTGTGCAAAGCTAATGAGCTGTGTGCCAGTTTTTCAGAATGCATGTGTGATGAAAACTGTGGAAAAGTGGCTCTGTGTAAATGGCTTCTGAAGAAAGAAGGGAAGGATAAAAATGGCGTTCCAGTCAGCCAGAAAGATGTACCAGACCCTGAGCATGAGAAGGCCAAGTCTGCTACCAGTAGCTGGCTTAACCCCACGCAGCAGCTCACAGGGGAACCTGTTAGTGCAGAGAAAGCAGATTATTCAGCAGAGATCGCAGAACCCTTGAAAGTATTGCTCGAAAGGCCTCTGACAAGCTGGCTAGCTAAGGCTGAGCACAAAGCAGAAGGGGCAGAAGAAAAGGCGAGTAGGGACAAAGCAGATAATAGTTTCAAGAGTCCTTTCCTAGACGTCTTCCACCTCCCCTTGAACGTAAATAGTTGGGTGCTGACTTCAAACAACCCAGAAAATGCTAACCCGCCTCCAGCAGAAGATAAATGGCTTCTACGCAAGAAAGCACAAGTGAGCATAAGTTATTGTTACTGCTGTATCCTAAACCAATGTGCCGGGTTTATTGTTTTACCAGATTTAATGCCTGCCTCCTTTTCTAAATCCATAGCTTTTCTGGATAATACTGACTGACAGTTTTTAGGTGTCTTATGTCTTGTAATGTTTTCATGATTATTACGTAGATGAGGCCAGTGTTTAACACAAAACAAGATAATATGTTTTACTGAATGAAGCAAGTATCTCAAAGTCTCAGAAGTCAGTTTTATTTTCTGTTTGAGCTCTTGACAGAATGTGAAGATACATCAGAATTGTAGAATCATAGAATCAGCTAGGTTGGAAAAGACCTTTAAGATCACCAAGTCCAACCTTTACCCCAGGACTGCCAAGTCCACCACTAAACCACGTCACTAAGGGCATCATCTACATGCTTTTGAACATGAATGTATTTATGTTTGGAGATCAGTAATTAAGGTGACTTGTCTTTCAGGACTTTGGCCTTCCTACAGTTTGTGACCTTTTTGCCTGTATGAAACTCAGTGGAGATAAAGAAAAATGGCTGTATCAGACTCCTTTACAGGTAGGATGCACAGAATGTATGAGAACAGCTGATCCTAAACGTAACTCGGTGGTACGGAATACAGGCACTGGCAGCTAACTGGCATCTTCACAGTTCTCAGAATGTAATGTCTAACAGCACTGTGATTCCCTCCCACACACCTTTTTAACAGCTTGGACCATTCTAGTTTTTCATCATTCCTCCTCTTTTGATCGCAAGCCAGGAAGGGAATTACTTGTGTTCTTGAGTAGGATCGCTCTTCAGCTGATTGACACTTGGTAAAATCTTGGTAACTACTGTAACTAGAACGTGCAATTAGTGTCTAAATTTCCAGGCAGCTTCTCTCTTATCTCGGTAGTGTATTTACGGTTGACGTCATGTTTTCCTTTCTGCCGAGATAACTCTTTATCATTGTTTTTGAAGTTCATGAAGAAGTCCTTAGCAGGCGCATTGCAAACCCTAGAGGCAAGATACTCAGTTCTAGGAAGTATTTTAGTGTGCGTTTTTTTCCCAGGGGGTGTCTCACGGTTTTTTTTCCAGAAGTGTTGTTTTTTGTTTACCACAGAGAATAACCCCATTTTAAATTTGTTTAGATGTGAAGAACTGGAAGCATCGACATCGTCCCCTTCCCGCTGATCGATCGCACATCCTGCTGAGTGACTGCTGAGTTCTTGAGTTTTGTGTTTGGCCATCTGCTTTTTCTTCTCAAATTATAACAAAAAGAAAGATTACTCATATAACCGAGTTACAGTGCAGAAGATGCCTTTTTGTCATGATTAATTCTGAAATGTAAACCCACTGAGCATAAACAATCCAATACTATAGAGGTGTTAGTAAATTTGTATCTGTTATGGGACTGTGTGAATCTTTTTAATGGGTTGTCAACTTGAAGCCAGTGCAAGTATAAAGCAGATCTCCCTGGTGTTGTGAAACGTTCACCCTTGGCAGGGACTTCAGGAGTGTTGCTGTTTCTTTCAGCTGCTACAAGTTTGTGGTGCGCTGGGTTCCAGCTTGCTGGGATTGTGGGATGACTTAGGCTGTATTTGGAAGTAATTTCTTTTATTGAGCAATTGCGAACTTTAAAATTTCCATTTGCATCTTGTAGGAGTGCATCTCCCAACTGAATGTGTGTAGTCTAGACTTTGAAAAAGACAAGAACTTACGGGATGTGACATGTGGCAGGAGAATCGGTAACTTAGTTGTGAATGAAAACTTTTCTTGCGGATCTTTGAGCCCTTCAGAGAACAGAGTTGGGTGTTAACCTTCATGCATCAGTAGATCAGATCCTACTGTGTTACCAGCACTTTATAACCATTTGAATTTCACTGAAAAAGCTCTAAGATGAAATGTGTATGTTTATGCTGGTTCTAGATAATTCATAGTGAACTTTTATTGACTAAACCACTGGAAAGCAGGCATCTTGGCCACATAATATTTAAAGGTAATATTTGGGGAATTGGATGCCTTCTCATCAGATTGATATGATGCTATTTAACTGGGAAACGCTAACTTAGTAAACTGCATGGCTCCCACTGGTGCATTTTAAAGATATGTAATCTGTGGAATTCCATGTTATGCATATGAAAGTGGGGTTGGATAATTCTGATTCCTGTAGCTGTGGACATAATACAAGCAATACCTCTTCAGCTATTTAGCATTTCAAGCCTGTAGGAAAGAGCGTGGAGATGGAAATGTGGATCATTCCTGTCAGCTTACATGAAAAACTGTGAAGTTATATAGTTTCTGGTGCAACTTATACTGGCTCTTAATGACTATAAAAACAGCCTCCCCTTCTCCCAGCCCAGCACCCTGCCTGGGAATAAAAGTAATTGTTGTTCTTCACAACCTTGTAGAAATTATTAGCAAGATCCAACGTTGGTGTCACATTGCAGTGGAACATGTTCCTGCCTGATAGAACCTGTGCATTTGTTTAAAAATTAGTTTAGTCTGAGAGAGGGACACTGCACATCTGAAAGAGGCCCTGAAAGGGCCCCGAAAGGACATCATCAGCAGACCACCTGCGGTGCTCAGGCTTCTGTAGTTGGGGCTTTCTGCTGAAAGCAGTAACATGTTTCTGAAGTTCTCTTTGCCTTTTGAAGGTGTCCTTGCTGCTGCATGGGAAGACTGCACTGTGACTAACTCCAGTAACAGCCTAATTTGATTAGCAGTTGAACTTAATAAATGTGATTGATGTGCAGCCCACCTTATAATTCCTTGTAGTCGTCATTGTGTGCTACTTCATCAGTTCATTATGAGCCTTTAAAACTTGGGGGTATGTATTCCTTTACTTACTCAATTGACTTGTTATCACTAATTGATATTTATGTAAAACATTGATTAGTCTTTTCCATTAAAAAATAATTACAACCAAAGGCTGTGGTACATCTCCTTTGCACGGTGGTTCACACAGCACGCTGTGGCGCACTGCCCAGGTAGCCTCTGTTAGGATGTGGCTGCAGCTCTGGCTCCAGCCCTGGACTGCACTCGCCTGCTTTAGCTCATCCCTTCTCCAGGACACGCAGTTGCATGGAGCCCTGGCACACACCAGGATAACCCCTGTCAGTTACTGCACTGCAGCACGAAATGCAGATTTAGACATGACACCTGTTTCTTACAGCTCTGCAATACTTAAGGAGGCTGTATGGGTCTAAGTAGCCTTTGGTCCTCTTCTCTGTGGCTGTGAAACATCTCTGGTCTGGCTGTGCAATTAGAACTTAGCTCCTCTCTGGTGCTTCTGGTTTTTGGACATTGAACTCGCTGCGTGTTTTGTTCTTCCTTTGAGGATTTTCCATTTCTTTCAACTGGGCTGCATTGTACCATGAAGAGAACATTCTCATGAGGCAGCTGGGCCTGGCAGCCGTTCAACCACCATGCCTTGAATTTCATGTGTGGATGTGCGTATGCAGTTTTTTCTAAGTGGATTGGAGGGTCTTTGTTAGAAGCAGCCACGTGCAGATCTCCTGGACATGTATCCTGAATGTTTAGCTTTCAAAGACAGGAGGGAAATATTAAAGGTTTCCCAAAGACAAGTAGGACAGAGTAGTGGGAGCAGAGAATGCTCTTAAGCATGTGGAGACCTTCCTTTGAACAATCTGAGATTATCAGATTAATGCCTTGTACTGAGCAGTGCTTAATTCCATTTCTCTCTCTCCCAGTGGAGCTGGAGCAGTTACTTCCTGCTTCTCCCTCAGCTGTGTTTCTGCAGCAAATGAATCCTCCTGACTTGCTTCTGAGCAAAATAACTGAAGTGCTTTGTGGCTGTGTAACGTCTGTGCTGGTGACTCTACAAATTAAGAGTGTGCCTGATGAGGACCGGTTACGCCCCTGCACTTGAGATCTGCCACAGGCATCATGGGGGGGCCCCAGCCTGCAGACAGCAGAGGAGAGGGGGGAAAGGCCAGCACTTGATGGGGTTACTGGTAGAGGCTCCCCAAGTCAAGAAAGCAAACTGCCATTTCTGCTATTAGACACACAAAGGAGCAGGAGGGTATGAGTGGCAGCGGAGGTCTCCTTCCCTCCCAAGTGCCCACATGGAGCAGGGCACCAGATCAGTCAACTCAGGCCCAAACCTGCTGTTGCAAGTCTGGGGCTGTTTTCACAGGACAGAGAGAGAGGGCGGCTGAAACAGGGGGAAGGGACACTCAAGGGGAACACAAAACAAGCAGTAATGATGCTGTGAAAGTACCAAAGGGCTGTGGTACCCTTTGGTGTCCTTGCAGTGCCTGACATTCAGCAGTGTAGGCCCAGAGAGTACGCAACGCTCCACTTGAAGCATACCGATTTCCTATATAAAAGTAAGCACAGGGTAACTTTGTGTTAAAGCATAAAAAAAGATTTTCCTCCTCCTTTTCAGTCCCAGATTAGGTCAGAGGTAACACAAGTTACGAACACTAGATCATTTTTCTGCCCCAGCATACATTTGTCTCGTTTTGAGAAGCAGCTTCTGGTTCATGGAGGAAGCTGGAGATTCCTATCACATGACTAGTGACTTCTCAACGTCTTTCCCAGCTCTAAGAGAGGTCACCTGCTGACAGGGAATGGTGGAGGTGGTTTGCTTTTCTCTGTTCCAAAGACTACACACAAGCAGCTTTACAAGGTTCAGAAAGCTTTCATTATAGCTGTTGTCTCAGGCTCCCTCACTTGCTGCTGCAGCATGGAAAAGCTGTCTTGGCTTCATCAGCAAAATTAGATGCCATGACTGGCACTGCAAGAGGACAAAGCATGGCTCTTCAAGATGGCCGAGGCTGTTTGCTCACATTCACATAATACTGCATGGCAGAACTGAAACTTGCTTGCCAAATCCTGCTTGCAACCTGATTTTGCTTCCTTTCATTCCAACTGAACTTGAATACACTTTTGGTCACAGATTTAAGTAGCAACTTTATATAGATTGTTCACTATAAATTGTGAACACAGTAAGTCTCAACACAGAACATCATAATGCTGTTCTCTGTACTTCATAATGACAACTCACCTCCCTCACTGCTGCCTCTGTGCTAGATGTATTTCATAATTCAAGCTATAGATGACTCCATATACAAACAGGTAATGAACCAAAACTTCTAGTAGCCCTAGAAACACAGCTATTTCAGCAAAATGCAGCAAGCTCTGCACCTGAGGCAAGCAATTCCAGGAAATCTGAGATTAATGCAGACCAGATAACATGCTGTCTAAAGAGTCAGCCTAGCCTTAAGGTCATGGCAACTTTGAACTTACAAAAGCCTGTCCACCATTTGTTAAGCTTCACAGTTTTCCCACTTCAGTTGGGGGGAAGAGAATTATGTTATGGGTTACATTTCAGTCCCGGGTTATGTTTCAGTCCTCAAAGTTTCTAGAAAAATTAAAAAGATCCTTTGCTAAGTTCCTGACACTTAAAAGGCAACCCCTGCCCATCAGCCCCTAAAGCAGCCATCAGTCCTTCATCCAGCTGCGTCAAGCATGCACGAGAGTAAGTCCTACTAACAGTGATGAAGACATGGGTGGGGAGGATGCTGATGGGGGAGAAGCAGCTCAGGAAGAAAGTGCACGTCCTCCTCATGTCCCAGGTGACAGCACTGCACAACTGGTGTCTATTTCTCCTTTCACCACTCTGCAAGAAGAGGATCACTACTTCTGTGGTACAGCCCTTGAAAAATGTGTGCTAGAAGGTCTGGCTCTAACACCACAACAGTTATCCACAGCTCACAGAAGAACATATGGCTTAACAAGAAATCATTTACAAAGTGGGTGAGAAAAGGCCCATTTTCTTTTCTTTATGCTACATCTAGTTAAGTGGTGGCATAAAGCATCTGTTGTGACCTGGTATCCAAGGGAAGCTAATTGCATTCAACTGTGAAGGCTCATTTCCTAGAGCACTTGCTCCACAAGAAAAGCTTTTCTTGACGGCTATCTCCTCCTGAAAAGGCTTCTTAGCAAAGCTGTGCTTCTTTTTGGAGGAAGGTAAGAGCTATCACCTTGCTTCTGCTGCCTTTTTTTGTTGTTTTGATATTGTTGGGTACAATGTAGTTCTGAAGAGCTGTTTCAGTAGGCAGAACTCAAAGTAAACTCTTGTTTTGCATTAAGCTGTCTACTGAGCATCAAGTTTCTTGGTTTTTTCCTTTGCCCTACCTTCATGCTGTTTAATTATTTAAAAATGAAAGGAATAAGCTGTTATACAATAACTAATCACTGAACTAATACACAACTTACTGTTTAGTTTATCTGCAAACAATGTTTGATATGTGTTTTAACACTGGAGAAGGTGTAGGTTCACATGACTTCATTTTGCCAATAACCTACAGACATTATTTGGGGCCAAAAGCTTGTCACTAATTAAAAATCCTGTAACAGAGAATGAGAGAGGAGTCTTTATATGGCTTTGTATCTAACTCTTGGCTAAATGAGCGCTGAGATCCTGGAGCACCCGAGTGTTCTGATAATCCACTGGCAGCTCTCCTACAACAGCAATGATACCTCATTTAGAAATAACCAGCTCCTTACTTACTATAGCAAATAAGGGAGTGGAGTCAAGCTCTGGTATGCCTCATCATAACCTCACATCAGGAGATGATCAGCCTGACAGTTTGCTTCCCCTCACCCACTAACTCCTCCAGGATTTTATCACATTGGTCCTTCAAAACAAAAATGTAAACAAAAGTCACTTGATCAGGCACATTCGTCTTATCAGTAGTAGCAACAGCAAAGCATAGAAACAGTATTGCACAAGTATCACCCTTTTTATTAATGATGATGTCCCTTTTTACAGCTTACCCTGTGTTGTCAGAGTAACAGGTTTTGCCCTGTGCCAGCTGCCACTTAAGGCTCCTACTGGCTCCAGCTGCTGGGGCAATGCATGTTGAAAGACTGCAGCGAATAGCTCTATGGACACAAACTTTATTATGCAGCGCTATTGTGGCAGCACACGCAACCAGATCTGGTAGCGCAGCAGTACAGCTATGGGACTTGAGCATGCCTTGTAGCTCTGGCCCAGGACTAGCTGGTGAGCATATCAGGGAGACTATCTCGGTGGCCACTCTGTTCACTTGCAGGTCCAAGAAATATTGCTGCCTTTCTAGCAACTGGCTGGCGGGAAGCAAAGGGCCAGTCCAGTTACTTGGTGTCAAGAGGTTCTTCCCAGCATAGCTTCCTTCGGTTTCACACTAATTGTAAATAAAATAGGAAGGGGCATCAGACAGGTCTTGCAACTGATTTGATTGGTGACTATGCAAGGATGTCCTCTGTCCCGCACTGGCTGCCCTGCTCAGAGGGACTGCCCAGCTATGGAGTCCTTCATGTGCTCCCAGTTGTTGTAGAGAGCGTAGAGGCCAGTCAGTGTCAGGCCTGCAATACCACCTCGTGCTATCCCACGCACTCCACCTGGAAAAGAAACACAGATTGAAACCCATTAAAGTTACATCCAAGGGAATGGTCAGCTATAGTGGCTTCCTAGAAGCTGTTCAAATGCAGAGGCACTTCAACAAAACACAGTTTTTCTTTTTTGAGTAACTTTCTAGAAAGGGTACCTGTGCTAATTTTACCCCCCCACCAAACCTACCTCCAAACTTGAGAAAGGTCATTCCTGATCCTGACACTAATTCTGCTGGTATGATTTCCTCTCTGTTAGCACTACTGCCTCAGTGAACTGCTGCAGAACACTTGAAGCAAAGGTGGCTTTTCCCAAGTCCTACTTTCTGTTCCATCTGTTCTCAGCACAGGTGTTTATAGATCACAGAATCCTAGAATAGTTAGGGTTGGAAAGGACCTTAAGATCATCTAGTTCCAACTCCCCTGCCATGGGCAGGGACACCCCACACTAAACCATGTCACCCAAGGCCTCATCCAACCTGGCCTTGAACACCGCCAAGGATGGAGCACTCACAACCTCCCTGGGCAACCCATTCCAGTGCCTCACCAACCTCACAGAAAAGAATTTCTTCCTTATATCCAATCTAAACTTCCCCTGTTTAAGTTTGAACCTGTTACCCCTTGTCCTGTCACTACAGTCCCTGATGAAGAGTCCATCCCCAGCATCCTTGTAGGCCCCCTTCAGATACTGGAAGGCTGCTAGGAGGTCTCCACGCAGCCTTCTCTTCTCCAGGCTGAACAGCCCCAACTTTCTCAGCCTGTCTTCATACAGGAGGTGCTCCACTCCCCTGATCATCCTCGTGGCCCTCCTCTGGACTTGTTCCAACAGTTCCATGTCCTTGACATGACCCTGGGCTCCAGAGATTCATGGGGGCCTTCACAAAGAACTTATCACTGCTTTGGTGTCTTTGTAATTTTAAAATCTTTTCGGGAAAAAAAAAAAAGAGTAGATGAAAGGGATCAACGGGCAAGAATTTACTGGGGAATTCACTGAACACCTGCGTTTATCCTTGCTGCTATCAATATTCAAAATGATCATCCTGCAATGGCACAAACTGAGTCACCCAGGTGACCACATTTTTTTAGTTATTATTTTTACTGCTCACTCAAGACTTGAAGCTTGTGCAAGTTGTGATGGTAAAACAATGCAAGTTTGGCTACTATCAGCAGCCAGTGCATCTGGCTGGAGCTTGGAGTCAGATGGCATCACAACTCCATTCCACCAGCAACAGTTGTGGTGTACAGGGGCAGAAGTAGAGACTTCTGTTGCTATTCCTAAATATCAAAATGTCTCTATCCCTCAGTAATAGGAGTGCCTTGGCAAAGCTCCCAGAATGCATATAAATGCACAGGAACCCTGACAGTATGACCCTCAACACCACGAAAACTTCAGAGTTTGATTCTGCAATGTTTATCAATCCTAGCCGAAGCAAGTTTGATAATGTATCCAGCATATAGAGCAAGGCCATGTTGTGCTTACAGCCAGATAAAGCCTGCCTGCTTTACTGGGAGAGCTGACTGGAACTCAGGTTCCTCAAACTTGAAAAGAAACGCATCTCCGTAATCAGTGATTGTTTTTTCCATTATGAGTCATAAAATTGTCTCACAGAACTGCAGTTAGGCTTTTAGTGGGGCAAGAAGCTGCTGGTGTCAGCTAGACCGAGACTGCACTACCTGTGCTGCAGGATTAAATAGATTTCATCAGAGCTGTTGAACTCACTCACATTGCCCCGGCATGCAATGGTACCAAACAGCTGCAGAAGCGATAGCAGAAGTTGGACTTGGTACACAAAGTCATGTGTAGCCATAGCTCCAGAAATTTCACTGCCAGACCAGCTGTGATGATTCAGGAGTTTTTTTGGATATAAGCCTGAGTTCACTGCTCTAACTGTTAAGAACTCAGCAGCTCTAAGAAAAGGCATACTGTTTATGCACCTATCTGCCTAAAGGATTTAGGAATGCAAATGTAGACTTCTATTTTTGATAATTCATCCTGAATTTGTTGCATAAAAAGCTTTTCACATGAAGGGGTTGCAGCTGGGTACACAGAGCTAACCATGTGCAAGCAGCTTCTGGCAAAAAGCCACAGGTGAAATTCAAAGGATACTTTGTGCAAGTATTTGAGATAATCTGTAAAAATATTAAGTTCTTGTTACTTTTGGGAAAAATGAATAAAACATTAGGGAGACTGATTTCCTTGCTGTTCATATTTAGGAAGCAATTGCTCGCAGAAGAAATCCCGAGAGGGTCCTAACCATTATGGCGTACAGGGAAATGCACAAGATGTGGGACATCCTCATAGGGTGCAATGCAGTACAGAGGTACAATTATTCCTGTAGACGATTCCCTCAGCCCCCAAGCTCAATTCCTCTTCTTTCCTGTTAAAATCCTATTCTTCCTAGGGAATAAACGTAGGCTGAAGGCTGATCAAGGCTGGTTCCAGACTCTGTGAAGTCAGGATTGTATGAAAAATGTATCTTCTTTAATTTTCACAGCTAAGCACGTGTGCACACTTAAAACACAGTGCTGCTAAGAAGTACTGCTCCTAACACAAAAATGTTGTTAATACTTTCATGGCTGGGGTCAGCCAGGTCAGGATGGCAGCTCCTATCCACTTACACAGTGTCAACCACAGGGCCAAAAGCAGTCTGCAAGTCTTGCAGACAACTCGGGAACCTTGCTGAAGATGTTTCAGTGAAGTCTGTTTCATGAACAGAAGCAGTTGGTATAGGTCTTTACTGGGTTAGAAAAAATCCAAGCAGAAAACATGCAAGAAATGTATCTTGCCAGGTTCCCTTCTGCTTTGTTTCTGCTACATAATTTTATCAGCAATTTGTTCCATAGCAGTTGCACCTGGTTTCTGAACCACCCATAGTAATTACAAAAAAGGGAAAGAAAAAAACTTTCCCTAAGTGGTTAGATTTGCATTTGAATAGATAGCTCCAGGTCTATGGCAGGCTTCAAGCAGTAAAGCACTGCAGAATGCAGCACAGTTGCTGGGCAGAAAATGTTAAACCCTCTGAGAAGATTACCTTGTTAAAAAAGTAAATTAAGAATTCTCCACTCCCACCCCAGCTGTGTTTGTGTGATAGAACATGTTCCCACCTCTCCTCTGCAATCACTCCCTGCGAGCCTCTGATACAAAGTCTGCCTTGACAAACCCTGGTAGAAACATGGTCTTAAGCCTTTAATCTTGCATGTCTGAGCAAGATAACTTAAAAAGTTTCAGCTGACAGACACTTCTGAAAGCAGGTATTTTTGAGATCAGGCAACTTGCACAATAGTTGAATATTGCTGTGGGCTTCCAAAGCTATGTCTGATGCTCTCGAAGTGATAATTTAGTTTCCTGGTTTTAGCTGCTGCACCCTTTCACCACAGAGTATTGCCTTCTTCTATGCATTTGAAATATGTTTCAGAGTACACTGTGCAATGACACAGCATTCTAACAGCACAGCTTTGTATTTCTTCATGGCATGATCCACTCCTAACACTGAATTTGACTTGCAGAGCAGGTAAAACCATTCCCTGCATCACATAACATGAGGGCAAAACCTTCCATTTAAGACATTACTGTCTTCAGTTTCAGAATTTGTTACTCCACTATGCTGGGATAGTTCCTGGAATGTTTAAAGCAAGAACCATCCAATAGCAAACATTAGAAATACCTTAATTGAAAACCCAGGCCAGACCCCCATATTTATGCCAAATGAAGCAAGCGTAATAGTCAAATTGTGATTAGTTTTCTGCCTTCCAGTCTCTCTCTGTTATTCAGAATGCAAACAGTTTCTTTCCATTTAGGGCTTCAAGAACAGGGCTTATTTTAAAGGTCTTGAATTTTGTACAAGGCAACATCAGTTTTGGTCCATATTCAAGCACAGGGGTAGCTAACCAGACCCTCTGAACCATCAGGCAAACTTTTGTTTCAACATCTGTGGGTGGTTCTATGTCAGTACAAAATTTGAACAGTCTCTTTCTGCTCCAAGGAGGTCATCTTGTGAAATCTTGTAAGGGTGGACGAAGTCTGTGGGTAGAGAAATTACTGAGGAAGCTGATGAGCCTCCTTCTGTAATTAAGATATATTCCAGAAAAGCACGTTCCACTTTCATACTGCTGCAGCTAAGACAGTACTGTGGTTAAAATACAGAAACAGCAAAGCCTGAAACAGGGAACATTTCTTGTAGTTACTGTGGTGTGAAGGCTAAATTAGAAAACCAGTAAGAATTTACAATCTAATTTACAAGTGTAGAAGTATTAAAGCTGTTGGATTTACTTTGCAAACATTATTAAAATTGCCTGTCTTCTGAGTTAAAGCAGCAGCACCTGACTGACAGGAGACTGCTTCAGCTACTGTAAATGGCAGCAAGAACCCTGCAAATCCCTGCAGCACTGAGAACTTGGTTCACTGTTTCAGTTTAGCAGAGCTTGGCAGAAGGCAGCACTGCTCTCAGTGGTCACATGTATTCTTAGTCATCAGCCCTCAAGTAACTAAGCTCTGGAGTACCTGCTTATACTTTGCCCTTCTTTCTCCCTTGTTTCAGACAGAAACAAAATCCCTTCACTAAACACTATTTGATTAATAGTCTTAAAGACTATTTATGGTCTGTATTTGATTAATTGTCTTACAGACTATTTAAGATAGCAATCTATCTTACAAGCACATTTGAATAGAGGTTCTTAATTTCTAAAATGCCTGACAGCCCTGAACTTCAGAGTTCAGAAGCAAATCCTTTACTTCTTTTCCTCCAAATAACGCAGAAAAATAAGATATCTCAGGGCCATACCTGCAGCAGTCTACAAAAAGCTCCCCTTTTCCCCTCCCCACTAAAAAGAAACAAGAAAAAACACTGTCTAGCCCAAAGAAAAACACAGATTGAGCCCCAAGGGAGGAAGCTTTTAAAGATCAAGAAGTACTTAGCCAACACAACTGCCCTGAACTCCCCACTGAATGTCACAAAACTGATCTTTAGCTCTGGCCATGCTTTACCACTAACAATTAACCTTCTTAAGTAATTCATAGCATATTGACTTTTCAAGGTTGTGTTCTGAGGTTAAAATGACAACTACTCCCTTCAGCTACTGCTATGCAATTCCCTTCTTTTCTCAGACACACACTTACACCAAATTATGTAACATCTATTGTGCAAAAAGCTTGAGATGCTCTGTCTAGTATCAAGTTCCTACTGACAGAAGTACAGTAATCAAAGTAATTTAGTTTGTCCAACACAGTATTTTTGTTCCTGTTTTCCCTAACCTTGAGTGGGGGAAAAATTATCTAAGAAAGAGTATGTATAACTTGTGTAACCCTCAGGTGAGAGAGAAATGTTATTTAACTTCCTTGCTTACTGAATTCTCTGTCAGGAATTTCAATGAGAAACTCACAGCTGTCACACTGGGTCAGATCAAAGTCCCACCTAACTGAGGACATTTTTCCTGAGTGATCGACCATGCATGCCTGAGAAGGAGTGCAAGATCCTCAGCCAGCTCTACCTTTGTGACATGATGACTGGAACCATATGTGTTTTCAAGGTGGCAGGGAATATTAGTGGCAATAGTGCATTTCTTGCTACTTTCAGAAACTAACACAATTATGAGAAAACAAAATGAAGATGCTTGATGTAGGAAAAAAAGGTTGAAAACGCATGCAAGAGGACTAAATATTTGTTTAAGTTCCATTAGTATTTGTGCTTTGTAACATTTAGCAGAAAAAATCAAGCATAACAGATCTTAATTTTAGCCTTTGCTTGAAATTGAAGAATAAAGAATAATATCTAATTAAATAGAAAAGCCATCCTCGTGGACTCAGAATATCAGACTGACTTTTAGCAAAACTCAAACAGGACTAAGTTGCAACAGCATTTTTACTACATATGTCACTGGAAAAGGAACATAAAGGTGTTTCTTTCACCTGTCATTCACCTTTTACCCAGAACATTCAGTTTAAGTTGTGAGTTCAAAATGCAGCTTCCATGAAGTTGCAAGTTAGTGTAACAATTTAATACTGTACTCACGTTGCTACATTTGGATTAAAATCTAGTAAGTAATCTTGATTTTAAATTTCATTTCAATAAATGTGAAACCCAGAGATCACTAGGTCAAAGGAATCAGCTAGCATGCTGTTTCAAGGCTCCTCAAATCAGTTTTACTTCCAAATGCAATTGAAAATCTGTTAACCTAAGCCATACAGAACGCTGAGACAGATTCCAGGTAACACTTGATTTATAATGGCAAGTTAACAGTATCTGACTAATTTCAAGGACTATCAGAGGTCTTGAGGACTTAACTGCTTTAGTCATTTGCAATGGGGTTATAATTGATATAATATTGATATAATGATTGATATAAAATTGATATAATGGATAGTGATTAAAGCCGCTTCCAGTGAACACAGGGTGGCTGAACCCAGTCTTCATCTGCAGATCTTTTAATGCTCTTTTATCTTCTCACACAGAAGCTGTGTGTTAAGTAACCTTGCACAAAACTGCTCACAATCTAATGGGTTTAGAACATGCATATTTCGGAAAGCCTTTTTTTGTTTGACTGCTGGCATTTTGGTAATGATTAACACCATTTCAGGCTGGATGGGGCTTTGAGCAACCTGGTCTAGTGGAAAGTGTCCCTGCCCATGGCAGGTGGGTTGGAATGAGATTATCTTCGAAGTCCCTTCCAACCCAAACCCTTCTATGATTCCATAACACTTCTACAAGGATAAATTGTGAAAACTGGTACCAGTTTGGGGCAACAAACCTCAGCCTTCAAAATTTTCCCACTATTTTTTCCATTCATTCACCCCCCTCAGCAAAGGCTTAACAGGTTATTTCAGAAATTCAGTTTAGGCTTTGTGGGGTACACAAGAGTATTTTTCAGAGCAGCAGGGCTGCTGATGTGATTCTTTCATCAGTGCTATGTTTAAACACGAACCATAAAGTCATAATAAAAAACCCGTCATACTTTATAGTTTCTTCTTAAATATATTCCTGATCTCTTTACAAAACAGGAATGATGGAGGTGGGAAATCTGAGCATTTGAATAGTACTGCCTCCAACTTTGTAGATTATGGAACAGCCTTGATTTGAAATGGCGTGTTTGTGGGAGTTTGCAGCTGATGCTAAAATGTGGGGATTTAGAAGTGTCCCTGATAGCTTTCAAATTTTCCTTTTTCTATGCCCACACGACATTCCATGTAACACAGGAAACAATTACAATCCTGATATGTCACAGTTGTGAACTGATCACTTACATATGGCTGAAATATTCAAGGTTTCTTAGGCAGAGATACATATTGATGCTGCATAAAGGCATAACTTAGATGGAAGCTTTACCATACAGAATTAGGAAGAGTATTCTGGCATAAGCTGACAGGAGAAGAAGCATGGGAGAAGCAGCAAGAAGGACAGAGCATGAAAGAAAAAAGGAAAATAAGACTGGAATTAAATTCTCAAACTGATGTGAATATAATCTTGTTCACTTACAGAACTAATCCTTGACCTTTAAGGTATACTGTGCCACTCAAATTTCCTGCATATGGTGAAAAACATGTTTCTTTTGAGTTTCTGTGCACTACAGTTCATATGTGTGACATATACTTGAAATACAATACAGCTACTGACTACATCTACCTTTATTAGTACTACTATTGGCTGAGTAGATTCTATGTTACAAAACAAAGCCCATTGTGCTTTGGCAAGAAAATTTTTTGTGGTGTCAGGTGACTGTGCATGTGACTGGGGTAGTTATCCATGGTTGCACTGGGCCAGGAAAAAAAGAATTACACATAATGACAGCTCTATACTTCTGAGAGGTAATGGGGAAGCTTCTGCTGGAGTGCAAGATGGCAGTTCTCCTTCTTAATAACTTCCTGTAGGAAATGCTAGACTTCTATGCTGCTACCCTATCCAGATGTCATTAGTAATCTCTTATATCACTCATGAAATTTCAAATAACAGCTATGCGCTCTTGCAAGGTTACGTGCACAAGCTAGTATTTATGAAAGCTACTCAGGCCAGTTATTTTTGTTTTCAATTAGTATAGGACAGCAGGAAAATAAGACTTCTCAAACTGCTTTGGCCCAGATATAAAGCTGACCTTCAGAAACACATATTTAACTGAGCCTCTAAGACACTGAGGCTCAGTTAAATATGTAAAAGTACATAGCTTAATTCTAGAATTATCTCCTCAGTAATGAATCATATGGCCAAACCTTTATTAAGGTACTTAAAACTAGTATTTTTTTCCTGTGGTAGTCAATCCCTGGTACCCAGTAGTCCTCTAAAAAAGATGAACCCTCCAGCTCTTGAGCTTGGAATATGTGTTAACGGGTGTTTTCCTGAAGAAACTCAGGCCCCCTCTTCTGCCAACAATTCAGTTTGCATTAGCAAACTAACCTTAAATCCATGCTGTTCTCAAATAACATTGTTAGTTTTGACCACTATGCAAAGATTAGAGTCCTACCACAAGACAAATGTTTCACAGTTAAGTAATAACTTTATAGATGTATTAGTTTCTCTGTGGCTTGTTTTCAGCTCTGGTATTATCACATGAATCACCTGTAGTAAGTTTCACCTTGATGCATTCAAGCTGTGTTCTGTGTATTCCTCCCTTAACCCCATTTCACTTTGGAAGGTAGCTCCCATTTGCTTGTATCCACTCATGGACTTGAGAAACTATTGTTTTTATTCCTGCTATACTTAAAAAACATGGCTAAGAATGAGCTGGGTATGTATTTTACACAATCTCACTATAAATCTGAGTAAATATCTGAATGTTAATTCAGCTTATATGTGTAACAGACATAATCTGGCTCTCATAATCCTGTGCAAGTTGGAAAGAATCCAATTTAATTCAGCTGGGACTTTTTAAGTGCATGCTTTCCTGAAGTGGTCTTAGCTGGTTGAAAAACAATGTGTGGGTTAGGGGATATTGAGGTTAATAGGTCTTAGTTCCTACTGCACCATTTTTACATTTCAGTTTTCGAAGCAGGACAGTATTTAGTAAAAGTAGTGAAAATGCTAATAACTAGGATAAAAGTACAAGAGAAGAAAAACTAGAAATGTTTAGTTACTCTACCAGTGCTTTTGTACAGCATTCCTGTCAAGGTTCCAGCAGCTATGGTATTCAGGTCATCTTCTGCACCTCGTGTTTTTTCAATGACGACTCCAAATGCACTGTAAAGTAGAGCTGGAAAAGAAAAATATATTAAATTTAAGTTAACTGAATCTCCTATTCTCTGAGACACAAGGCTTAGAATCCAAGCTTGGTGTAAACTATTTAGCCCATGCTTCTGCAGCACAGATTTTCTGTTTATTTAAAGGGGGGAATCCTCAGGAAAATCCTATCTTTGGTGTTTTTTTTCCAGACCTATTTCTATTTTACAGATAATTTTTCTTTCTCCAGCTGTAGTTTGGTTATAAAGTAGCATTCTTCATGGCATCTAGTACTGCCTCAAGACATGATATATATGTGATGTAAAGCACTGACTGAAGTTTAAGCCCATTTTACTAGTTCAGATTCATCTGGAAAACTTTTGAGGGTTAAACTCTCTACTGGGAGGCTTTATACTGTCTTGTGTGGATGGCACGAAACTAAACTTGACACCACTTTCTAGGTAGAAGAGAAAATAGTTTCCCACATGTGACTGAGATGAAATATAAGTTAAGTGCAGCATTCAGATCATGTTATTAAGGGCTGGGGTACAATGTGCCACATTTCTCTTACAAATGACTATTTAATTGCTTGGGATTTGACATTTACAGCTACTCCATCTCTGCCTGCATGTGAGAACTTTGTCCCCAGAGGGCCTTTTGCTTTGGGAAAACTTTGGGGACTGTCTGGAAAGAATTAGAAATGTGCGGGCTTTTAGTATGAATGAATATATAATCTACTGTTTTGAGGAAGGGTGAAGGCACCTCCATCCTCCCTCCTCATAATATATTCTTATTTCATGCTGACATGGAACAGTAGAGTATGTCATCATTTTACAGTGATAAAGACACCATGCCACTTTAATTCATCACTTGTCCTCCAAATATTTGAAATCTCTACGTCTGCTGGAAAGCATGCAACTCCTTCATAAGCAACTGTACTAATGTCAATGAGTTGAATGGTAGCACCTTTCTGCATTTGGCATAGGCAATGGTATTCTACCTTGTCTTAGTAGCATGTAGTATTAACAATGAGGGGAGGAAAAAGCTGAAGTCAACATTGTTTAAAATAGTTTAACACAGATGTTGCTACCTCATTCAGGAAGTGAATGACACAAATTGTCGGTGGTGACAAAAGGAATTTCTGAGGTACATAAATGCTGTACAAGTGAAATAAGATGAAAAATAATACTTCAGCTGCTTGAAATGAACTTCTCTGGTAGCTACGACAAGGCAGAGCTATACCAAATCCCAAAATATCAAGTTCTGCTTAACTCTATGACACAGGAGGCCATATTTTGTAAGAAAAATAATAATTTTTTAGTGGAATGCACTAACATTTTCTTGAATAATCTTTCTTCAAACACTGCTGAAAAAACTGTTAATGTGTCACTTAACCTGGGACCTTGAACTGCAGTGGGCCTGTGTCTCAGTTTTCAGCTATGTTTTGATTAGATTTAGAACAGAAAATAAGAAAAAAAAAAAACCCAATCCCATCATAAAAGTTACTAGGCAGTATGCACCTCCTAGAAGTGCCATTCTCACAGTAGTTCAGAATCCCATCTCTAACCATGGCCTCTCTCTTATGCCTCAAAAGCTGATGTCCGAGTTAATCGGCAGGCTAATCTACTCTTTAGAAATAAGACTGAAACAAAATGCAATAAATGCAACTTAGCCTATGTTTTGATGCACTTCTCAAAATTCAAATACATGTAGACTGGGTTAGAACATGATGTAGTATCTGTTTTAAATACTGCTAGTGTCTCTTCTATTACCACTTTGTGGAGCAATGAGTCCCATCATTAACCTTCAAAATATTTTCACCAATTTTGGATTTCTCCTTTCAAAGTAACTAACTGAGCACCCTTTGGTCTTTTAAGATTGAAGGGGGAGGTGGAGTGGGCAAAGAGCTTGTATTCTCTATGGCATTAAGCTAGTGCACTGACTTCTATGAAATCATCTGAAGTTGATTTTCTAAGGCAACTGATGGGATTTTTATTTCCTGTCCCCACTCAAACCTCGGTTCACAGAAGTTTTTCTCATACATCAAGCTTTTGTTCACTTTCTTTACTCTTTTTTTCTAACCCATACTAGTTATAAGCAATATTTATATTTAAAGTAGGTGGTATAATATGTGATTTTTCTAGCTAAGATACCATCATAAAAGGATAAATCTCTGTAGTCACTATCACATTTCTTCTACAGATGAACATTTTATTGATGCTTTAACGGAAACAGACATCAGGCAGTTGCTCACATAACTACTGAGTCTCTTCTTAGATTACTGAAGCTATCAAAGTATCTGAAGAGGGCCTACAAGGATGCTGGGGATGGACTATTCATCAGGGACTGTAGTGACAGGACAAGGGATAGCGGGTTAAAACTTAAACAGGGGAAGTTTAGATTGGATATAAGGAAGAAATTCTTTACTGTTAGGGTGGTGAGGCACTGGAATGGGTTGCCCAGGGAGGTTGTGAATGCTCCACCCTTGGCAATGTTCAAGGCCAGGTTGGATGAGGCCTTGGTTGGCATGGTTTAGTGTGGGGTGTCCCTGCCCATGGCAGGGGGGTTGGAACTAGATGATCTTAAGGTCCTTTCCAACCCTAACTATTCTATGATTCTATGATTCTATTTCAGAAGTATTCAATTATATTTTTTGCCTTAAGTTGTGAACTAACTGCAATTTATTAACAAGTAAGCATTATCTATAATTTTCAGTTATTCCTGTTATTCCATAGCTGGAGTTTTTGGTTTTAATATACTACAAATTTTGGGGGTTAATTGCAGGCTTTTGGCCATGAATATCTCAAATCCTGTTTTAGCCTTTAATTTCCTTTTCAATACTGAAGTGCCTTCACATCCCAAGTAAAAAAACCTGCAGCTTTTCCTGATGGATGTCACAATGAAAATTTAGAGAATAAACTTCCCCATCAAACAGTTACATCTTTGAGTTGTTTTCCTACAAAGTCATGACTCTTCTTACCCAGAGATCCCAGAGTGTTAGCCCATAATGCTCCTTGCCGTGTCACCATATTTAGAATTCTATAAAAGAGTTAAAAAGGAATTAAAACTGTTAGCTCTCTGTGTTTACATTGAGGCAGTATTTAAGATAGGTGTAATGTGTCTACACTACACATTTGATTAATAAAACTGGAATAATGAACCAAAAGCACTTCAAAGCAAAACAGTAAGGAAAAGCAAGTAACTTATATACAATGAAGGCAATTATGAAAGCAAAAATTTTGTTCTGTCAAACCTTATGAAAATCTTTCTCTCTTTTCAAGTCAAACTTGCCCCTTACCAAGAATCCAATCTCTTCCCTTCAAATTACTTTCTAATCCTAGCTGATAAATGCTCCTTATGTGGTTATTGCACATGGCGACTGAGAATGACTGGTACATTTATGCTCACTTGGTAGAAGACCTCCACTGACCTTCTAGAAGGTGCAAGAAATACAAGGACCAATGTCAGGGAGCGTGGTGATGCCTGAATAAATGGCATGCATATTAAAACCAAGTCTGAACTAAAGCAAGTTGGGAAGAAAAGTAGCAATCTTTTGCACTTCCATTTGTCACACTTAGCACTCAACAAAAGGTAAAGTATCTTAAGTATTTCTGTATGTATGCTTCCAGACTAGCACTAAAGAGGGAAAGCAAATCTTTAGCGCACTCTCAGGGAAGCACATTGACACTTCTTTTTGGCATTAGCTGTCTCCAGAACGGTGACAACAGCAGCAAGAAGAAATGAATGATCTTTATCTCCCAGCAGTGTAACACTATCACAGGCATACTGCCCTAGACAGCTGACTACCACTGGAGCTCAGTTTATCTTTTTCTAAAGCAATGAAAGTGTCCCACATCACATTCTTTCTGATATGTATTCATTTTACACTATTTTGCCTTTTTTTACAATTTTCATTAGGAGACACAGGCCATTACCACATATGGTTAGGCAATGTACTAAACAATAATGGAAAACACTTTGAAACAAGAGAAAAAAAATAATCCAAGAGACTAGCGAATTGACAGCCTCCTCCTAATTATAACCCCCACCCCCATTTTGTTAACATTACATCAATTCTGAGTCAATATTGATTATAATAACTATGATTTAATGTTTTATTTAATTATTGATTTAATAACCATGACACGCTTTGTAATATTCAATGACAAGGGATTAACAGCAAAATTCAAATTAACAAAGAAAAAATATCTGTGCACATTGAGGATAAATTTGAAGAAAATCTACCTAGGCAAGTCTTTTCCCTGCATCTGATTAGGAAAACATGGAACTTAATACAGTAGTCAAAGGTGATGACCTTCGACAGCCTTTTCCCTTGAAGGGTGACGAATAACAGCATCATGTGCGGCGACTGCCACCTGCTGGGTTCGGCTCATCAAAGGTTTCACTAACAACATGGTTTTGTCTGATTTGGTTCATTCGGAGTATGTAAAATACAATTCTGTTCATCTAGAACATTATGGAAGAGTCAAAATTATGGTTGGGAATATCTCTAATAGCTCTAGAGACGGTAACGAAGGGAATGATGAATACAGAAAGATAATTTTAAAAGGAGCAGAGCCAGTACAAGCTATACCAGGAAATGGTAAATTCTTCCTCTAAAATTCCTGTTTTACAAAATCTTGTGGGCGTGAAAATGGTTTTCCTCAGTTATTCCACTCCTCTAGTTTCCTATGTCTTTTTCACAGGCACTGAAGTTTTCTCATAGTTATGTCTAAACTACTAGTAATTCTAGAAGAAGCATACTTCCAGCAACAACAAAAAAAATCGTTCCTATCTTAACTGCATTCTTTCAAACAATCAGGTAACACAACACCATGGGAATGCCACGGGCATCCATGGATGCTATAATCCAGAACTACTTCCGCCATTCAACATGCTCAGCAGCACGCACCAATGTCATCCCTAATGCAAACCCAGGCAGGCACAGCTTGTGCGTTTTAATCTCTTCCTGCTTTTGAAAAGTTTCTGAAGGAAGAGTGAGCTTGCTCTCAGACAAGCGACAGCAAAAAACAGCTCAAAGCAAAGTGTGCTGCTTTGGGCGTGGGAGCATTTCAACCAAACCACTGGTTTGACTTTGAAGTAAATTTCTAGTAAACATCAAAGTAATTCATTCTCAAATATTTAATGTAATCAGAAGACATACCAATTGTCACTAAATGCAAAGCAAAAAGTTTGAACTGAGTATCATTATAACTAAAAACATTTCATAACTTGATGAACACACTGATTCTCATTTGTCACCCCTAAAGACACAAAAATATAAGCTGCAGGAAACAACAAAGGTGTACTTTTTTGGAGACTGAACACTTACTGTACATTTCTAGGTTTTGACCACGCCATATTCTGTGTCTCCTTCAAGCCAAGTCGCAGGCCATTCAGTGCACCAAATGCTGCTCCTAGTTTGCATAGTATCAGTTATTACTTTTTAAGAAGAAAAGAAACAGAAAGAATACTAGAAACAAATATTGAGAATAGACTTTGGTGTACAGACTGAAGTAGTTCTTTATGCAAGACCAGATTGCAGAACAAGATATTTACGATCTTATAAATTAATGTAGTACATACATAGTACAAGTGTTACCTGGGCAGCTGGGAAAAGTGAGAAACACAAATCTACCTGTCATACAACATCCTCCAATGGTAAAAAAGGCCAGCTCAAATCTGCCTCGAGTTTTGTTGGCTCCTGTGGGCAAGATAAATTCATCTGTATCCTAGGGGAAACAAAACAAAAGCTTTCGTATTTTCCAAGTGTACCTGCCTCAGAACGTAGGCCATATACATTTTTTTCTGTACTCCATACAGTGAACTAAAGAAAAGACAGATACAATCAGTGCTTCTGGAAAACTGCTGCCTATACTAGCATTCTCTATGAGAATGGAATAAACTATGTGTATACTTTAAAAAGAATTAAAAAAAAAACCTCAGAGCTGCCTTTTTTCCCCCCTATATTTCATAACTTTCTATAAACTACATCAGGCAGCCAAATATGTGAGATGTTCGCTGTTTTTTAATAATTTATTATTTATTACATCTTGCAGCAGGCAACATAAGACTCACTGCTCTCTGAAAACCTTCATTGCCTGATTACGCAGCACTGAGCAACCTATACCGATGCAGTAATGCATTGAAGTTTCCTGCTATTATGACACTAAAGGAAAATTGCCTTTGTACTGAAAAAGTATTTCCCTGCACTAAATGACCTATTTTGAAGACATGAAAAAAGCAAGGAATACATTCAATACTGGTAATGATCAGGCATGAAATATGTGAGGTTGGTAGTTGTTTATATCTTTCTCCCACAGGGACAGGCTTGTGTTCTCCTAAATCATATTGTTCTAAAAAGCTGGAGAAAAGGGCTGAGAACTAGCATTTGTGGAGGGATAAGGTGGGCCAAAGCACTCTTGGTATGAGACACTGACAAGGTACACATGTGCTGGTAAGGTGCTAAAGCATTAAGATCTCTTTCTATGCTTCCATGCTTTCCAGTCATAGTATTATTCACCCCTAGTTTAACTGGTACATGACTGCAACAACTGCAGGCTCAAGTAATTACATTCTAAGGGGTTTCTTAGTCCATACTTGGCACTAAACATGGATAGCAATAAAAAAAAATACAACTTCTAAAATTCTACTTTATCAATAAACTGAACCTATAATGTGGTTTCTATCTTCCCTGTCACTAATTATTTGGAGAAATTCTATGTGTACACTAGTTACCAGCTTCAAACAGTTTTCCCTATTGATCAAAGAGTCAAGATGAAGCAATCATTATCTGTATGCAACCTCTGTGTTTCTATACAGAAAACAACCTAGGAAGCCCATCCTTGAGCTTTCTGACAAAGGCTGGCATGCTATTTTATAATGCATATCTGCTAAAAGTAAAAAAAGCACTGCAGAAAACATAGTTTGTGCCTGCATCAATGGACTAATGAATAAAGTGGGTTTTAAAGTCATGAGTAGCATTGTATCATTTGCTGTTACAGGAAAGCCAGGATGAAAATGTAAGGTTCTCAACAGTAAGGCTGACTTCTCTGCATTCTGAAAGCAAATGGATGGTCTTTAAATACAGGAGACTCTCAGCACGCTACGCACACCTCCACATACAAACTGATTTTTAAACGCTCAGAGATTCAAAAATATTGGCCATGTCTTTTTCCTTGAGCTTTCGGAATCACAGAATAGTTCAGATTTCAAGGGACCTGTGGAGACTGCTGTCGTGGTTTAAGGTGTCCTGTCTCTGCTTCCTCCCGGCTTCTCCTCCTCCCTGGCAGAGCATGAGACTCACAAAGTCCTTGGTCAGGGTAAACATTCTGACCCACAACTGAAAACATCGGCTTTATCAGTATTATTCCCAGGTCGAAAGTCAAAACACAGCACTGCACCAGTAGAAAAAATGACTGCTACTGCTAACCAGGACAACTGTGTAGTGCAACCTCTTGCAAAGCAGGGCCAGCAAGGGCTAGTTGTTCAGGGTTTTTTGCTTCTCCAAGGATGGAGACCCTGCAGCTTGTGTGGGCAACTTGTTCGAGTAAAAACATTTCTTCTTCACATTTAAATGTAACTCCCTTTTATTTCAATGTACTTGCTAGTGCTAAACATAAAGAGCAGTGAACTGTGGCAACATAAAATGCAGCCTCTAGTGTTACGTCAATATGTGTTTTTAGAATTGCTTTATATGTTACTCATGACACTAATGCCAATACTTTCTTTTGTTTTAAAGCAAGCTTAAAAAAAATAAATTTTATTAGTACACAGTTTGTTTTAAAAACTGTTTTACGATTTTTAACACCAACATGTTCCCAGATGTACTGTACTAACTAAACAAGACAACTTTAGAGGGTATTTTTGGAAGGGGTCTAAATAATCACTAAGTGTTTTCTGACTACTCAACAAAACCACTACTGAATCCACTTCAGAGGTACATTCCCTATTTTCTACCATGTTATGTTGTAATCTTGGCAATAGCTTCTAGTGAAAGAGAAATATAAAAACCAGCCCCAGAACTACATTCAGAGCTTTCCACTTACTAGTAGCAGTGACCTTGTGTACCATAAAGCAAAAGGTACCCGGATTAGCAGACACTATACAACAGTTTACTTTCAGTGCCACTTCTGCAAAATTTCATGTTGTCAGGTAATATAAGCCATATATTCATAAATGTATAGGAAATATTAACTAAGTAAAATCATTAAGACATGCACTCTTATCGCATTAACTTACACCATTTCAGCTATAGTTAATATTGTTGAGAGGAAAACATTACAGGATTTGAAATTATTTTATTTTCCTTATGGTAGCCTACGTAATGTCAACTAATATTAAGATGTGTATGTAAAATAGATGCATTATTGTGCCGCCTAAACCAGAAAGTTCTATTTCATTATGTTCTCCCCTCAGCTGGGAAATGACATAAGGAAAGTAATGTGAAATTTGTTGCTGCTGTGATGACAGCCTGCATGATGACAAAGCCTACAGAAGGTCTGAGGTTTGGCTGAACACCTCTGTAAACTGATCAAGCTCATCACAGTGCAGAAAACTAATCCATCAAGTGAGTGGAGTTTTTGCCTGCTGGTGCTGATTGAAGGAGCTCAGTGGAGAGTGTGACAAATGCCAGAACTTGCACAAGGGTGTGTTGGGGCTGTATGCCTCAGGACAGGGAGGAAGACCTCTGTTTTTCAGTACCAGCAGGCTTATATTGACACAAGTCCTACTTATCCTCTATAATAAAGCTGGTTTTCTTCTTCTAGACACGATGGCATCACAAGTTTTTATTAGGAACAATACTGGAAAAATCATTCCTTTCAACTGTTCATCACTTCAAGATTTCAGTACACAGTATGCAATAGTACAGTGAGGTCTTCACATATGGCCATAAAAACAATGGAATCCAGTTCAAAATAATAAAACAAGACACCTTCTCACCTGTACTAGATATCTGGGGTCCAAATTTAAATATGGGGACAAAGGGCTCATTCCAGTTACTGAAAGAGAAAAACCAACAAACTTTAACGCCAATTTTCCTAGTAAAAATTTCACATCCGGTAAGTTAAAGGGAGACTGATATCGTGTCTTGTGGAGGCAGTGAAAATTCTACCGTCAAGTTGCACAACTGATTAAAACAGGGCACCGACAGACACCCCCCAGCTGTCCGGGCAGCGCTACAGGGGCAGCATGGGTGGGATAGACACAACGCCTCTGTAGCTGGTGCCACCGCCGCGTGACCGGCTGTGGCGAACCCGGCCTCTTCCCGCTCCAAGCGCCGGCAAGTGCGGCCGGCGGAAGCGCTGCGGGCCCTTAGGGGCCGCACCGGCCTTTAGCCAGGCGCCGCCACCCCCGGGCCCGCAGGCATGAGCCGCCAGGCCCTTCTCGCTAACGAGAAGCGGATACTGACACCTACCTCCCCAGCCCTAGCCCCGCCACCCGGATCGAGAGCGGGCACTGCCGCTGGCCCCGCCGGTCGCCCCTTTGCCGCCGGTACTCACGTGGCACCCCGGCCAGGTCGGCGTTGGAGTACCCGACCCCGCCGGTGCCGAAGAGGCCACCGAGGCCGGTGCCCTTGGAGTTGCTGCCGCCCTCCATGGCGCCGCGGGGCCTCAAGCCCGCCGCACCAACGACCTCCGCGCGATGCCGTAAAGCACGCCTGCCCGCTTTCCGGCCCGCGCGTCCGCTGCTGGAGAGGGTGGAGCGTGGTCGCCATGGTGAGAGGGGTGAGGTGGGCGGGGAGCCATTTTGCTGCGTGTGGCCGCAGAGTCCCCGGCACCTTGTACTGGACGCGGCTCCGTGCCGGCCCCGCCGTTCCTTCTGCGCCTCCCGCCGAGGGGGAGGCTGGAGGGACGAGCCCGGTGCTGTGGACCGGAGGATGCGGAGGAGTAGAGTCGCTGCCGCCGCATCGTCGCACCGTCCCCGGGGGGCGGCTGCCGCCTGGCCCCGACGGCCGCTGGCGAGCCCGCGCGGCTAAGGCGGGCTGGGCGGGCGGAGGCGGGCCCGCCGAGGATGAGTGCGGGCTGCGGGCGGGACCCCCCTCGGAAGAGAGCCCGGCCGAGCACCGCGAGCCCCGGCGGCGGCTTCCAGGGAGAAGGGCTGCTGCCGCCCTCGCTCGGTCCCCGTCAGGAGGGGCCCGGGGGCAGTAGCTTCGGCGGCGGCAGTACCGCCACCGCCGTGGGGAACAAAGGTTTGTACTGGCCGGGGCTGCGCTCTCCCTGGGGCAGGGGCAGCGGACAGGTGAGCTCTGCGGCTGGGCGCGAAAGGTGGCTCGCTGAAGGCCCGTGTCTGTCCGTCTCCCTTCCTTGCGCGGCTTGGGCGGTTTCAGGGTGCCCAGAGGATGGCATGGCTCTGCCCAGAAAGGCTGGGCAGTGCTGAACTTGCCTCAGCTTGGCCGGAGCCTTGCTTGGCGGCCCTCGCCGGGCCTGCGTGAGCCGCGGTCGCGCCTGGGTCTCGGCGGGAGGAGGAGCCGGGTCTAGTAGGGGCAGTGCCGAGTCGTTGTGTGTTTCCTAGATGTTCACTGCATCTCTGCTGTGTTTCTGTTCCCGTGATACGCTTGAGCGAGGGCAGTGTTTAATGGCGAGAGGCCGCTTGTGCCGGTGCACGTAACCTCGCCGGAGCTGACCTTCGATTCGTCTCTAACTTGGCTTCCCGGTGCCAGCGTTTCTCGTGTACGCGACCCCAGTGGTGTGGGGCAGTGCGCGTTGCTTCCCTTTGGAGGCGGCTTTGGGTACAGGACGTTATCCTGGCTTTGTGCCTGGTTCTTTAAAAACTGTCAGTGACAGTGAAACCATCCAGGTGAAGTGTGAGGTGCTAAAGGTAGTGTGTTTCGTATGTGAGAGTGCAAGTACTTGCTGTAGGAGAAATGATGTTCAGCCAGGCTATCACGGCAGGGAGAACTTAAGGATAAGGACAGGAACCCACATGAGCATGTGGCTGCAGACCTAGAGCGCTGCAGGTGGTGTGTGGAGCTCCTCCTACTGTGTAACAGTGCTGCGTAGAAAGTTCCCACATGACTTCTTTAAGTTATTTTTATTTAGAACTAAGCTTGTCAGTGTAAAATTTTAATGCACAATACAGTACCTATTTCAGGAATAGAAAATAATTCAGGGAGGGAGGGAAAAAACCCGAACAGATTTGCTATGGTCTTTGGTTGATGCGTTAAGCTTCAGTAACCTGTAGTGAAGGTGCAACTTTGTATAGATAATAGTGTAAAGTTGTTATCTACACATAAAGTGTATGTACTCCTACAGAGTGATGAATAAGAATCTTTTAAAAATTCAGTTGTTTTCCTCAGTGGCAGTTCCTGAGGAATGGTTTGTCATATGGAAATGATTTGGGGAATCTTGAATAGAAGTTTAGAGACTACTTGAAAAAAAAATAAATTACGCCAGAGCCTGGATTTATTGTTTACTCTGAATGTAAGCAGATGTTGTCTTTTTGTTGCCTCTTAGGTTTTTACCACCTTATTTGTAGCAAAAAGATATGTTAGTAGCATTAAACAAAAGTGATGTGTGTTGGTTATAGAGCTTAAATGGCTAGTTGGGTGCTAAAATTCAGACCAAAGCCATTTCAGTTCGGTTCTGCATCTGATGCTATCGTTCCTTTTTGTTGTGCTAATGAGTAAGTATTCCTTCAAGTTCACAGCTGAAGAGGTAGTCAGCTACCTTTGAAGAGATTTATTTGTCCCATGTTTTAACATGTCTCCTCATTTTTTTTCTGGCTGCTGCTTTCCTCTTTAGGCAATGTGTGTTAACACTTCAAATAGAAGGGGGTGAAATTTGGTAAACAGACTAATAGACTTCAATTTTAGTAAATCTTTAGAAATAAAGATGTTTTCATAAAAATCCATGAAGTTGTTGTTTTGTCTGTGTGAGATGAAGCTGAGTGTTTGTTGAAAATTCAGATGGCTGAGTATGGCACAGGTATCCTTGTGCCTGTAATCCACATGCACTTTGCATTACTCCCTGGTGACCTAGTCACGTGGTGGCAGTTGTGCACTGTAGCTTGTGCAGCTTCAAAAGAACTTCAAACGATTTAAACATTTTCTGTTGATTACTTTTTCATTTTAGAAATTCTGAACTGTTGATGAGGATACTTGGTAACCAGCTGTGGAAGGTTCAAGGCCTTGAATGGTAGAGAAGCATTTATGAAACAATGTCTCTGAAGTTGCCCATGGCCTATGCTATCCATGCTACAAGTTACATAACCTCCATTTGCAGTAAAATGCTGAATCTTTCCATAGTGACCATTAATAAGAATAGTCAGATCTGCTATACTGGTTTTTAAGTTTGCAAAACTATTGTTACAGTTAGGGGGTTTACACATTTTGTTACCCATTTGAAAGCAGTGAGAAAACACCTTGCACAGTCAGCAGTGGCAGGTACATAATTTCTTTTGGAAAGGGAACTGAAGTTGCCAAATTTTAAAAATCACCTTTACATAACACCAAAACTAAAAAGCCCTTCTTGTACTAATGAAGACTTCCTTCCAGTTATGAAATAACTGATTTGATTTTTTTTCTCCCTGTCCTTCTCGCAAGTCTCTAACTAACATTCAACATATTGAACGCTTGTCTGAACTGCAACATCAGAGGAATAAGACTAACCACATTCACTGAAGCTCTGTCATTGGCAGTAAATCTGAGAAAGTTGTGTCTTTCACATTTTGTTGCTATTTAGGGGAGAAAATGTTGATAGACTTCACAAATTTATGAATGAAAGGGAAAAGAAAAAGTCCTTTTCTCAGCACTTGTTGCTTCTATTGTGTACAATCTTTATATTAAGCCCAATGTTTCACAGTGTGCTACGTACAAATAAGGTTCTCAGCTGGCCCTTCTAAGATGCTTAGTTGTTAGATTTTTGTTTGTTTGTTTTAAGCTATGTCATGTTGCCTCTTCATTGCAAAATTCAGCAAGATTAAAGGTGGTAATGAGAGCTGGAAAGTTCAGTTTGCCTTTTTTTCCTTTAAACTAGTTTTTCACTGGTTTTTTTTTTTTTTTTTTTTAACCATATTGAAAAAAATGTTGGATTAAAAAAATCTCACCACACACCAAGCCTGGCTTTTATAAAGATTATTACAGAAGCTATAGCTGCTGACTGATGTGAATTAAATATTGCATCACGTGTAGTTTTAATAGTATTAGTGCCTTGATGTTCCCTATAGTAGAGATGTTAATGAGAACTTGATGTTTTTATCTTCATTAAGTGCAAGTTATCTTATTCATATGCAACCTTTTTGCAGTTTTATCATGTTTCATATAATAATGTAGTGAACTGTGGTTTTTTCAGTTTGTAAACAGCGGACAATTACCAGTTGGTTGGAGAATAAAGGACCCAAGACAACTGAGTCCAAAAGGTAAAATGAACAGCATATCTATGCAAAAGTTGTGTTGTTTGAGTAGGCCTGTGGGGAACTCAAATTGCCGGTTGTTGGTACAGCTAGCTACTGAAGAAAAGAGCAACCCCATTTATGCTGCTTTCCTTACCTTGGCACAACATCTTGAATATAAATAACTGACAGAGTTTCACTACAATGAGCTAACTAGTCGCCCGTCCCTCCCCTCTAGCCCCGGAACTTTATTGTTGACTTAGCTTCCTGAAACACCTCACTGTTTAGGTGAATAAATACTGCTGCTCCTGCGAAGAAAAAGATTTGAACCTGTAGTGAGGGAAGGCAACTGCTGCATCCCGTGACAGTCAACCAGTTAGCTGTGTCCTTTAGTCAACAATTCTGCTTTTATTTATGTTTAATGTAGGATAATAACAATTAGATTTTGGATGATGGTCTTGTATTTAACTCACAGTTCTGTTAATTTACGGAAAAAAGTCTGGTTTGGTTCATCTCATTGGACTGTGATTGTCGTATAAGCATGTGCAGCTTGACTTAGTTTGGACCAGAATTTACAGGTGCTCACATGTGTCTTAAGGTTATTTTGTGAAGGATGTTATGAAAGTTTTGCTGTTGAACAGCACCAGGTCAAGTTTGGTATCTTCTGCTCATGTAGCCCGTCAGGAAAAATATTTGCAAGGTAGCATTAAAGTTAAACTTCTAAGAGTTTAACTATGTGGTGCAGAGGAGTAACATATTTTTCTGTAATTACAATTGTAAATGTACTGGTTTATTTTTCACTGATGTTTGTAAATAAATAGAAACTGAAATCTGTAGCAGTGCTAAAATAGCTGGGAAAACTTGTGACAATAATTAATACACAGGACTGAGGTACCAGCTTACAGGTTGCAGAAAAGCAAAGATGTTAAGAGGGTGCTTAAGGAGGGAATGTTTTTGGTTTTATTATTTTTTTAAGATGCTCTATAGAGGGTATTCCTTTTATATGCCCTCCTCAGCCTTCCTGGCAGATTACAGCCTAGTCAATTTCAAGTAGCAGGTTAGTCATGTAAGCATTTCATGTGCCTCTCTATTGAAGTTAGTATCACAATTTTAAATTGTCATAGAATTGCAGATTGGCTTGGGTTGGAAGGGATCTTAAAGATTATCTAGTTCCAACCCCCCTGCCATGGACAGAGACACCTTCCACTGGAACAGGCTGCTCAAATCCCCATACAACCCAGTCTCAAACACTTCCAGGGATGAGGCATTCACAACTTCTCTGGGCAACCTGTTCCAGTACCTCACCACCCTCAGAGGAAAGAATTCCTTCCTAATAGCTAATCTAAATCTGCTCTCTTCTAATTTAAAGCCAATTCCCCCTGTGCTGTCACTGCATGTCCTTGTAAAAAGTCCCTATTCAGCTTTCTTTTAGGCCTCCATCAGGAAATTGAAGGCTGCTCTAAAGTCTCCCCAGAGCCTTTTCTTCTCCATGCTCAACAAGCCCAACTCTCAGCCTGTCTCTACAGAAGAGGTGCTCCTGCCCTCTGAACATCTTTGTGGTCCTTTTCTGGACTCCCTCCGACAGGCCCATGTTGCTATTGTGTTAGAGGCCCCAGATCTGGATGCAGTACTCCAGGTGGGGTCTCATGAGAGTGGAGTAGAGAAGGAAAATCACCTCCCTTGACGTGGTGGCTACAATTCATCTGAATTTGAACACTGTTAGATTTGGTGTTGTCAATACCTTTTAACAGTCACTTACTGAGATGGCCACAGTAGCATAACTCATTTTTGTTCATCAAAATCTTCAGTGCAGTAGCATATGCATACATGGGGATTTAAATTATCATAACATAAGCCCCTCTAAAATTGTTTTGTTTTTAAGTAATCTTCTTGTGGATGAAGTTCCAAGCTATCATCTGTTGCTCCAAGCCTCTTTATTGTTTGTTTTCTTTTTGTTCTGTAGTGGTAAAGTTGTGAATGCTATCTCTTTATCCAGGGCACTCTTTTAGAAGAGAATCTGTTACCATTCAAGGAGGCAATTAGTGCCTTCAGGAATCTATTAAGATGTTCAGTTGCTGAATTTAAGATTGTGTAATAATTGCATATTTTCCTATCTAGTAGGCATGTGAATCTGGGCAGTGACCAGATATGCAGAGTTTTTAGCATGCTTAGCTTGCACTGTTTATATAAAATATTGTCACAATATACATTCAGAAAAAGGTATTGACAAAGTGATATATTCACCAAGATTAGTCAGGGTGTTTTTTAATATTCATATGGCATCTAAATATTTTCATCACTACACTGACACAAAAATTAGCAGGTATGAAATGACTTTCTAATGTTGTCTTGAAAAGTTTTGTCTGCTCATGCAAAACTCACTTAATTTCCCTGTGCAACCATTAGGACCATTTTGTATTGTGAATATTTTTGAAGTCAGGGGCAGCTTATTAAAATAAGGAAATAATAGGATGGTTTTGAGACTATAGACTACTGTGTCCTGCTCTTCTAAACGATGAATTTGTAGCTCTGAGGGAATGGCTACAAAACTGTTGATTTCCTTGCTCATTGTATTTAACTGATTAAAATGAAAGCTAAGGAGTACTTTATCATGACTTCTAATTTTTTGTCTGAAGAAAATAACTAAATAATAGCTTAATACTGTTTAGATTTTAAAATAAGGATAAGGAGTTACTGGAACATATATTTAAGGTAAACAACTGATTCATCATCCTTTGGAGCTTTTAAACAGAAATAGGTTGTTACTGAGCTGCATTCCCCAGTGAAGTAAAACTTGTTGATCCTAGTAGTGCTCACATAGTATAATGAGTAAAATTATGCAGTTTTTATTGTATGTTTATAGTAATATAATAGGTATATGTACAGGAATTCCATTTGGAGATAAGGCATTTAATTCTTTTACTTGTCTTTCACAGCTTACACAGCAAAATTAGTAACAATACTGAAGCAAATTCCAAGATGACTTCCATTAAAAAAGAGAACTTTTGTGAGCATGATGTGAAAAAGCTAGAGAATATTTGTCAGCAAAATTATTCAAAAATATCTGTCGAAGTTGGTGCAAAGCATGTAAATTTGCCTCAAACAGACAGCATGTATAGCTGGGAGGCTGAGGACAAAGATCCAGTCTTGGACACAGAGCCTGTGAAGGGGATGCAGTCTGGAGACCTTTTTAAAAATGCAAACATTGATCAGATGCACAAAACTGTCAAGCAGGCTCAGAGAGGCTGTGAGGAGAGCAGTGATAATTGTACTCAGAGGGAATCATCGTCTGGCCGGTCTTTGAAAATGGGAAATACAAAACTTCCTTCAAAAGACACCAAGACAGATGGACAAGTGTCTTCATGCAATTCACAGAAGCTAAAGACTTGTGATTCTGTCTGTTTAATGGGTGAACAAGAAGAATATGTAATTCCAGAAAGCCCACTTTCAGATACTGGTTGTGATGCTTGTATATCTGACCTTGGGGGTCCTGGGAAACTGAGCAAATGTCAGAGCAGTTCAGGGGATTCACCTGCTTTTGAGAAAGAAAGTGAACCAGAGTCACCGATGGATGTGGATAATTCCAAAAATAGCTGTCATGGATCAGAGGCTGATGAAGAAACCAGTCCATTTCTTGATGATCGAGAGGAAATTAATATGTCAAAATCCATAAACAAATCTTTTAGAATTCAATATGGGAATGCTGAACTGGAGTCAAGAAAATCACGTTTTTCTGCCAAAGGCTGCGAAAGTTTTGAGGAGATAGATAATTCTGTTAAAGAGGATGGTCTGCATACAAAGTCACCTGGGATCTCTCCTGCTCCATCATCAGAACTCAAAGGTGCAAAGCAGAGTGTGAGGAGGGATTCCAAAATCACCTCTCACTTCATGAGGATACCTAAAGTTGAAGAGAAAAGGTAGTGTTCTGTCTGCCTCTTCATCTGTTTTTTTCAT
The DNA here is from genome assembly GCF_963264785.1 of Psittacula echo. Lineage (NCBI taxonomy): Eukaryota > Metazoa > Chordata > Aves > Psittaciformes > Psittacidae > Psittacula > Psittacula echo. The sequence goes on from NC_137743.1 coordinate 52,874,555, forward strand.
TCTTCAGAATTTGGAGCATTTTGCAAAAATGTGTGTTAATACACAAAGAAAGCTTTGATGCAAGCTTGAAATAACTTATTTTTAGTGGGACTACTTGTGTATTGTTTTTTAAGGGTATCTTTGTCCAGTGCCTTTTTTTTTTTTTTTAAATTTTTTTTTTAATCATTAGAGATCTGTTAAAATTGGGAATTAAAGACACTGTAGGAAGTTATTTGCTTTTAATAAAGAAATGATTTAAGACCATGAGGTTTTTTAATACTTGAAAGAGACTGGTAGTACAGGAATGCTTAATGGAGTGTATCTCTGGCATTCATTACTTCATTCAGAATACCTGAGGAGACCAACGTTTTCCTTGTGGTTTTTTAAGTTTCATGTGTCAAAAATACTGAATCTAGTTTATTAAAGCATCAGTGCTACGTGAAATGAACAGCAATGGAAATGGAAGCCCTGAGCACGACCCAGACTTCACATGCTAGGTGTTGTGCAAAGACAGAAGGATAATCTCTGCTCTGAACAACTCAGATTTCAATGGGAGCTGAGGAAGTGAATAAACAGTAGAGGAGTAAGCAGGAGGAAGTGAATAAACAGTAGAGGAGTAAGCAGAAACAAGTGAACTCTGTGTGTTATAGAGTCATAGAATAATTAGGGTTGGAAAGGACCTTAAGATAATTTAGATCCAACAAGCAATTATCTTAGTAGACCTAAAATAGGGCAAGAAAGTAGTTTTGCACATCTTTACTGGAAGATCCTTTCTGCAAAGAACAGCACAAACCATACTGTTCAAGGAAATGAAGAGGGTGACAGAGGGTGGCTAACTCATGGTGGGAGCTTATGTTTGAGAAATCTTAAGAGATGAGTAGGCTGGTAGTGGAGTTGTTGGAAAACAAAAGAAGGTCGTTCCTAGGAAAAAATGAACGGATGAAGAATTTGCTAACAAAAGTTTGGAAAAGTGAGTCATAAAGTCAAAAACAATGGATTTACTCTTTTCACTAATTTAAATGAATTGCTGTTGTAGCAGAGCAGCAAAGGTTGAGGTTTATATTTGTCAGTGCTAGAGCATTGTGTGTTACGATAAATCCATGTTTGAGAAGGGAAACTCATGCAAAAGTTTTGCTGTATAGCTAGATGGGAATCCTAGAAGTGCTTTACAGAGGTAGAGTATGAGGCTGTAGAGAGATTACAGTTTTCCTTTTTGGGTCCTAAAATAAGATGATCTGAAGGTTATAAACCTCAGTGCCAGATGAAATAGTGGTACTCCCTACAGTGCTTAAGAGGGCAATTAGAAAATGTTAAAGCTTTTGTCCTGATTTTCGTTAGACCAGGTCTACAGCAGGCAGTAGTGTGTCTCCGTTCTTAACTTGTTGAGAAAGAAGCAGTAGAGTATCAAACACGTTTCAGTCATCACTAGTGCTATGCCAAAATTATCCTTTGGCTCTCAGATGAGCACTTGGGCCTGTACCCGGTGTCAGGCTATGTGTCACCGTTTGCATGTGATCAGCCAGGCTGGAGTTACTGTCCACGTCTGAAGATACTAACATATGCATAGACCAAACAGGTTGGACAACATCTTTATCCAAGGGTGGAGTAAGTTTGCTAAAGGGAATTTAGAGGTCAAAACAGTACCTCAAAGCATAGGCTTTTAACTTGTTTTGCATTTCACTCTGAGAGCTTTGTCTTGCATGAGAAATGTGGTATATTACATCAGACATACAGCAGATGAGATTTTTCTTCCCCATATCATGTCAGGTATACCAAATACCTTTAATCACTAAAGAGGATTAGATTAATTCATCTGCTCTTGCATATATTTGAATTTTGCAAATGTTTTTTGGATTGCTTTTCAGTTTCTGCTTCCATTGCAAGTATTGTATGCCTGGTGTGAAAAATAAAATCCTAGTGAGAAAGAGTGGTTAAGAAGTTGGAATTCTTTTTTGGTTGGTTTTTTTGTTTTGGATTTTTTTAGTTTGAAGATGGAATATGTGCATCTGTGTATGCAGGTGTGTTTTCTAGCAGTTGAAAAGGGGCTGCAGAAGGTATCCTGACAAATGCAGACCAATGAGCCTGTCTCCTGTCCCCAGGTAATGCTTTGGCCTGGGGTCACAGCAAAGGCTAGCAAATAAACTGTTATAACTCTGGAATGGAAATTTGTGTGTTTGCCTACCAGTTTTTTTTCAGTGGAAATAAAATTTTTTAACATACTTTATTTAACAACAGGAAAGAAAAGTGTGAATTTGAGCCCCTGAAGTCAGGAAGGAAGATTCCTAAATATGTGCCACCTCTTCTTCCAACTAATAAGAAATGGTTTGGGACACCGATTGAAGACATGAGAAGAATGCCTATGTGTGGAACTCGTCTGCCACATCTGCGGCCCTCAGCCAATCATACAGTAACAGTCCGAGTACGATCATTCAGTGTATTACTTGAAATCAAATTTCTTACTGAATTGTTCTGTAATATGAAACACCAAATGTTAGTCTGGTAGTATTAGCAGGTTGTGGAAATCAATCTATGCCATTCCTTGCAAGCAGACTGGCTGATTTTCCTAAAAACTGGCTTTTCTGATGCATGGGATTTAGGATATTAAGATCTAGAAGAAATGTAATTATGGTTTCACTGCCTCTGGCTTGTTAGGGATAAGTATTTTTCTTTTGCATAAGAGTGCGTGTACTTCCTTGCGTGAGTTGTAAACTGTGGGAATTTAAATACGTCTTCAATGTTGTCATGTTACATTCTCATTTTAATATTCTGTTTTGGGTTCAAGATACATGGAAGTTTCAAGGTATTTGAGATATGAAAAAGACAATGAAAGATTTTCTATTAATTTTACCACTACATTTTAGATCAGATCTGATATACTTGACTTTAATATTTTGGAGTAGCATGCAGTCAGATTATTGTTGAAATAAAGCATGTGAGCAGAAACCTATAGAGTCACAGATAAATCCCAAACAAAAGAAAAGCACATTAAGTTTAAATGCAAGTTCTGAGAGAATCCATGCTGCTGGAAGACTGTATAGCAGATTTAGTCTGTAAGACCGTCATGTTATTTATTTTTACGTTTCTGGTATTCTGTGGAGTACACTTGAAATACTGCTATATCTAGAAGGATTTCTCATCCTCTTCAGTGTTAGCTAAAGAATGTTATTTCTGCATATGACTATAGTTATGTTTTAAACTACTTTTTGAAAATATTTGGATGAAACCATGTAGATACTTAAATTCATAGTTGAGGAAATCTAGCTGATAATTGGACATAAAATAATTACATATATCACCTTTATTTCAGTGTGTTTCAAGAGGTCAAATGATAAGGTGGTATTCTTTTCACCAAGTGTAACAGATTTTCTAATTGGTCAGTTTGTAGCTTTCCCCTTTTCAGAAAGAATTGTAGAGGAGAGCTTTTCTACTTACGTTTTTGTTTACTTTTTATTTCTTTTGTTTCAAAACTTAAGAAGTGAGCTCCCCCGCCCCTCCTTTGTTGCAGGTAGATCTTCTGAGGGAGGGAGAGGTGCCTAAACCTTTTCCAACTCACTACAAAGATCTGTGGGACAACAAACATGTTAAAATGCCCTGCTCAGAACAGAATTTTTACCCTGTAGAGGATGAGGTAAGATGAAGTATTTACAATTGTGTAATCAAGTAAGTTTGTTCACATATAGGTGAGTTTTCAGTTCACTGCATTTGTTCAGTTGGCAAACTGTGTGTATAGAATTGGAAAATCAAGGAGATGAACATACCTGGTGTGGAAAGCTGGATTCTGGGTTATAATGCTTCAGGCAGAGCAGAAGACTTCGTGGTGGTTGTTTTGTTATTATTCTTGGTTTGTTCTGGGGTTTTTTTTTCCTAGTTATTTTGCCCAGCCCTTGATTTGATGATGTACATATTTATATCTACTTGGGAGTATAAATTTATACTCCATTTATATATTTCTATACTTTGCTATTTATATGTTATATAAATTGTGTGTGAAGCAATCTGGAATACCAACAGATGTCAATGAATTTGTAACCACGTTTTGATTATAATAATCTGTCAGGTATTGCTGATAGTGAGGTGTACCTGCTGTTCTGCTAAAACAGTGATGGAGAGCTTAGAGTTGACCTTGTGTGGCTTGTTGATGTGGTATTTCTTGTCACTGCTTGAGGCTTACTTAAACATACAAACTGAAAAACTTTACACTGTGGTGAGTAAAATCAGTGTGTCCTGTAGCGAAGGCTGTATAATGATTATTGATACTTGAATCTGGAACACAGAATTTTTATAGCCTCTAGGAAATACTCTCAGTCTTTTAATTTATCTATTTTACAGATACACTATAAATTGAATTTAGTTGATGTTTCAGAGAGAAAGTGCTGATAAGATTTTTGTTGTTGCCAGTTGAGCAAGAAGAGTTGTCTCTTCCCTTGTGGTAGTCTAATAAGAAATGTCATTATTGCTTGCAATGGGCAATAAGACTTTCGTGTTGAAGAAAAATATCACAGAAAGTACAAGTCTTAAATTTGGGTAGGTAGAAGAGTCAGCCACAGCTATATGCTTTTATAATCTGTGCCCTTATTATTATTATCTTATGTTTTTACAAAGTCCAGTTTATATTTTTTTGAGTTGTAGATTTTATAACTGTGATCATGTTTTGTCTGCAAAATCCACTTTTTTTCAGAAAGAATATAGAGAACATTATTTGTTGTTGAGAATGCATGAGGAAGACTGCTGCATATGTGAAAGGCTCTTCATGATTTTGTGACTTCTTCAGTTAAAAAGTAAAATTCAGCGGACTAGAAGTTGCAGAAGTTCTTTACAGTTACTGAAATGTGGTTTAAAGACCTTCACAAATAGAGCAAACTTTATTTAAAAAACTGTCAGAGAAGATAATTATTAGTAAATATGGCTTTCTGTTTTGAATAACTTCATCTGACTTTGTTTTGGGCTTTTGTTTTAAAGAATGGCGATAGAACTGCTGGAAGTCGATGGGAACTAATCCAAACTGCCTTACTTAACAAGTTTACTTGCTCACATGATTTGAAGGTAAGCTGTTCAATTTGAAATCAAGTCTATATACATATAAGTACATTCAGGTTCTCTGTGTACTATTAGTGATTCTGGCTCAGTCCTGTTTGTTGAGTCACTTACAAAAATGAATTAAAAAAATATCATGCTGTTCAAGGTATTCTCTAATGAATTAAATGTCTTAATGAGTCTCAAGTGATAACCACTGAATATATTTGTTATTTTTAAAACAAATTGTCTTTTATAAATCTACATAAAATTATTTGTCCAGCAGTATCTAATAGTTTGTGGTAGACATAGCATGTAGGATTTTTCTATAACCAGATGGTAGGGCGATGCACAGGTGCGAGAGTTTGAGACATTAACTGTTGACATCACTAAAACTGCAACAATTCAAGCTGCTGACAAAAATCTGTAAATCATGGAGATTAATGCTCTTTTTAAAACCCTTATAGTTCTTATTGGTTTTTAATGAATTGTGATTTGGAGCAGCTTAGAATTGCTATAATGTTTTTTGTGGAGAATAATATAATTTAGATTATACCTGAAAGGCAGGGAAGGAGGAGGATGCAAAAGCTACAGATAAACTTTAAATGAATACTTTTTTTTAGGGTGATTGTTGTTCTACAGGGTCTATTTAATTTGTTGTTCGAATTCTTTAAGCTCTTAAATTGGTAAAACACCTGCCGTCTTGCTGAGGAATGCTTTTTGGTATTTTTAAAGACTGTGAGCACAGGGTGAGGAATATTCACGCTGTATGTTGTAGGCAGATCCAAGCATGCCTTGTCCTGTTTTGTGCTAGGAGGAATAACCCGTAGACTAAAGCTTATTCAATGCTAAACCTAAAGTAACAGGATTCAGTATTACGGAGTTGCACCGTAGTAATCTAGATCTATGGATTTTGGTAGGCTCTGTGACAGGTTTTAGCCACTAGATGGTACTGTTCCTTCACTAAGGAAATTCCATAAAATCTGTTTTCTTCTCTTAATAAGTATGTCTAAGCTTTATTTTGCTATGCTCTTTCCCCAGGAGGCTATATTGAGGTACAACATTGCTTATGCCAAGAAATGGGACTTCACTGCTCTCAACGACTTCTGTGAGAAGGTAAACCCAGTTGACTTGAAATAGGAAGAAAAATAAAATAAAAGTGACTGCTTTGTCTATACATCTCAATGCTTTTGGCTTTATTTCCCTTTTCAAGGGTAAAGGTTTTGCAGTCACCTATGTGGATGTTTATTTGGCTGGTAACTTCAGTTGAAATGATAATTAAGCTTTATAAACTGGATTAATTTTAAATCTCAAGCAGATAATTTGAGTGCTGCAGTAACACCTAAGGTTACTGAAGGCAGGGTGAGAAATGCCTTTACGAAAACCAGACTTACTAAGAAATTGTATTAATATTTTCAGTGTGATTTTTTTTGTCTTTTTTTTTTTTTTAAAGTGATGCTCTTTTTTCCCTTTTTTAAAAAAACTTTTGTGTTGCAGTGGTATGTGTATAGTCTGTGTTTTGCTGGTCTAGCAGTAAATTTTTTCTGTATACTGAGATGATGAATTTCAACTTTAGAGCCTTTGAAAGGTTGGTGTGGTTTTCATGACTTCATGTTACCTTCCTGAAAGAAGAAAAACAAATAGTAAGTGATAAATGCAAGTTGGACTATTATTAATGTACATCCTGACATGTGAGGTTCCCAGAAGTGAGGAGACCTGTTTCAAGATACAGATTTTTGGACCAAGGTGAAAAGCATGTAGCCATACATATTAAATAAGGAACAGCGAAGCACTACAAGACAGTGGCTCCTTGTAGACCACAGGAGCAAAATCTTACCCTGGCTTTATTGAATATATTAAGTTTTGTGAACAGAATATACAGAGGGGGATACGTTTTGTAAAGAGATGTAAACATCTTTTATATTATGAAGAGATATGTGAACTCTTCCAGTTTTGTAAATTAACAAGGCATCTGCTGTCAAAGACTATTCACAGTCTGCTTAAGTGAGCAGCTATTGAGTGAAAAGCTGAGATCCTCTGTGGAAATGACCTAAATATACTAGCTGTAGTGCAGTGAGGCTTTTGAAGTGACTATGTTTGGGAGTTAACAATTAATGGCTTACCACTGGCTCGTGTATTTTCTTGTTTATCTTATGGTTTTGAGGGAGCAGGGGAACTGTTTCAGATTATGTTTGCTCAGCAAAAGTTGAGAGGGTTGGTTGAAAGAAAAGCTGGCTTGAGTAATCAGCCCAAAAGGGAGGGGCAGCAGCTCAACAAAGGGAGAAATAATCACAAGTACTACAGAGTTTATGATCCTCAAATATCTGTGTATATTCTTGGGTACTGTTGACTTCTAGTGCATTCTGAACCAAGAATTCTGTGGTCTGATTTAAAAGGGAGCTGAGTCTGATGGTGTCTATTTTAATGATTTGTTTACTGTATTCAGATAATTACTTCAATAGGTCAATTGGTCTGTGCTTGCGAAATTATAAAGTAACATTTGTTATTTTAAATTCTGATTCTGGACAGAGCTCACCTTATCTATTAATCTGTTAAATGCTTTCATGTCTGTCTTAGGTTGTGTTTGGTTCTTGTTTTAGGCAGTTTCCTCTCAAAGTTACACAGTCAAAATGTGCATTATTTTGAAATACTGCTTATAAGATTAAAAACAGTCCTCTCATAATAATTACCAGTTTCTTGGATTGAAGTTCATTTTCCTTTAAGATTAAAAGACTTTCAGCTTTCTTAAAAAAACCTGGCTCAAATATATGATAACTGTTTCCCGTCAGCTGTTTTCAAAATGTACCCTGACACGCACAGGCTGTTCAAAGTGATGTCAGGAGAGGGAGCCCTTGCACTATTTTAAAAAGATTCCGCAGTTAACCAGTGGAAGTAAAATTCCTATTTGTACAGTGAAGTAAATGTGGAAGCTTGGAGGTTTTTTAATTCTTTAAGTTCATAGCACCCATCAGTAATGTATGTAAAGTTCTTGGTGGTTTATTTGCTTGAGACATCCATCAGTTTTGTTGTCCTCTACAGAATTTCCACACTGTTGTCTTGATTTGTTTTGCCATCTGTTTCTTTATGTTTGGCAAACAGGCTTAGGATTTATTCAAGTTATTGCTTAGTGGATGAAAACTGTTAGTGCTGACATTTTTCTTCTTGCTTGCAAAATTCTTGTTACTTGTAAGTCATCCTTGTGTCTGTTTCTCTAGAATTTACCTAGAAGACAGACAGCAAAGAGTAAACAACAAGCAGAAAAAGAATGGTGAGGAAACTGTTGTGGATGGAGCTGTCTTGAGATCCACAAAGTGTTGTAGATGAGCTTTATTTATGTGAATGATAATAGGCTGGGAATGTATTACATGCTGTGGATCAATAGTGCTACGTGCTGTGGAAGTATTTATTTTTCTTTCTCATAGATTTGCCCTTCTACTTCCAGGCAGGAAAATTCTTTTGCTTTTTCCAAGTGCCTGAAATAGTGTCTAGGGGGGTCATTGTTTAGGGTTTATGTCTTAGACTAATCTGCTGCAAGAGCAACTCTATTTAAAGGGAAAAGTAAAGCTTTATCATTTAAGACAGTCACATGGTCTGCTGCTTTAGATTGGGCCTGCTCGTTCCGGGCATGCTTTGTGTTTACTGTATTGCTTTCAAGTCTCTTAGAGCTTAAGCATAATTCTTACTAATGTTGTTTCATGAACTCTTCCTCTTATTGCTGGCACCTGTCTTGCTCTTTCAGGAACAAAGGAGTGTTTAAGCCTGAAAATGACATGACATTGTACAAGCAGTGCATAACTTTCTTTAAAGGTGATCCTTCTTTTAAATTCAGCTTTAGTTGCATAGTGTACAGGAGCTTAAGTCATCAGGATTTATGTTGTGTGGCTTCAGGAACCTTCATGATATAGAACCTGTGTTACTGTTAAATTCTGAGCTCTCTTGAGGTAAACCAGTTGGTGAGCAGCCTCATAACTTGTTCTTGCCCTTTACAGTAGAGCAGTTTCAAAGAGTTATTTGGTCCCATCTAAAACTTGTGAGATTTAGCACAAATATTTAAGTTAGTAACAAATTACTGAAAAAATATGTAAGACAGACACTTAAAGTGAGAAAAACTCTGCAGGCAATGAAACAACAATGGGTGCTTTTATTGCTCATATGGTTTAATTTCCGTTGTCTCCTCAGCTCCTTTGAAACCTGGAGAAAGAACTGTGGCAATTACATCATTTTAGTATCAGAAAACAAGAACAATGCTCTATGCTTTTTAATTCTTACTTGCAAGCTAAGTTATACAGGTTTTCCTGGCATGCTTCAGTAAAGGAAAGAATCAGATCCAGTCATTTGATTTTTTGCCACTCTTCCTGCCTTTTTTTTTTTTTTTTTTTTGTATATGCAAAGCAGAAAGAGAAGGACTCATTATGTAAGGACTGCTGGCATTTAGAATCCCCAAATATCTGTGTTTAAAAAGCTACTTGGTGAAATTATATCTGTATACTATTAAGCGCTGAAAATTATTAGATCCAGTACTGAGGCATATCATTAAAAGACATGTCATCTCTGGTTATTACTCAGGTATTGGAAATGGCAAATAGTTTAGACATAATTTTGATCTTTTAAGCACAGACTGAAGATTGGAGTTTATGTAAATTTGTGTGGTATACACAGTGATTGTCTCTGAGCTTCTGTGAGTCATTTGAAAAATGGATCACAAAACATCTTGCAGATGTTCACATTGTGTCCAAAACTATTTTTATGTTTGTCTGAACTCTTTGAGCTTGAACATCTTGGTGGGAAGATTGTGTCTGTGGAATGGAGAAGACACTATGAGAGGAGTCAGGAATGGTGTAAAGGTATGTAATAGTTTCCATATGAGGAACATTAAATAAACTAGTACTGTTTGATCTTTTTGTCTTGGGTAAGAGAGAAGTGAGGATAAGTATAACAGTGCCATCCAATATGAACGTAAGAGAGGGTGAAGAGAAAATGGCTGTTCATTTGTCTAGTGCAACAGTTAAGGGACATCAGATGGGTGTTTCTAGCCAGGTAAGGGTTTCAAAACCAGACAAAAGTACTTATTTAGATACTGAACAAAAGGCTGTGGAACTCCTTCTCAGTGGATGTAAAGGATGCTATGACTTTACATCAGCTTTTGAAGGGATTTGGAGAAATTGCTGGTAGAAAGACCCCAGTGACATCTACACAGATACTGTGATGGGCTCTGGTACTGAAATGGATTACTGCAAGTAAAGAGCATTGTAAGGAAGTGCTGCTAATTACTTGTTTTACTTGGTGTTAGGCTTTTCCAGGCATCTTTTGTTGATGGGATTTCATGAACTTTTGTCCATTTTTACATTCTTATGACTTCGCTGGGTTGAAGATGAGAGGCAGAAATTGCCTTGTCACGCAAGCCCCATTGTGGCAGAGTACCAACAAGAGATGTTGCTGACAGAAGGGCATGGGGATCTATACACTAACATCTTCTGGGAGGACAAAATAGTAATGGTAACTGGCATTTTAGCTGAACCTCACTTGAAGGTACTTACACCTTTTAAAATGCAGAACTTGGTGCCTACTTGATGCAAGTAGAATATGCTGCTGGTATCTTTACAAAGATAATCTCTCATTCTCCACTGTGTAATGCTCAGTTTCCAACTGTTAGATTTGGCTTTTAGTATAGGAAAAAGCATGTGTGCGTCTGCAGTGCCTGTTTATGGATGTCTTGTGGTCTTCTTGTCTATTGAGAAAGCTGTTTGAAACCAATGTATTTAATGACCAGGATCTGCATATTTGCTCCTGATTCCTATATAAATTCAGCATTCAGGAAATCCTTTTCTCTTATGAAAGAAGCTGTGTAACTCTTAAATTTGAATTTTTCTAAGCGGTTGAAAGAAACGTGATGATGCTCTTTAAAAAGACCATTGTCTCTGCTGTCTATGCTGAACTGCAGAGAAGAGCCCTCCAGCATGAAGGAAGAATGTACCAGACCACTTTATCTATGCTCCTTTTCCTCTTTTTCCAGTCAAGCATAAGCTCACTCATTTTAGCCTCAAAACTGGCTGTTATCTTTTTATCTTTTTTTTTTTTTTTATGGCACAAATCTCAGCTTATCCTAGGATCTGATAAAAAGCAATGTAGCAAGAAAACAAGGTCAGTTGTCAAGCTGAAGGAATATATTGCCATTTTTCTTCACCCTTTAGTTGTGCTTTTACATGATATAGAATCTGGGGTATTAAAGTTTGTCTTACAATTATAGGTGTAATTAGTTTTGAAACAGGATTAGAAAAGAAGTCCCATTTTTCCCTGCTTTCCATTAAAACTTGCATGACAATTATACTTTCTGGATCCTAGGTCCTTTCAGAAGTCTGAAACAGTCAGGATGCGAGGCTTCTTGCTGGCTGATTTTACATGCAAGTGTCAACCTGTAAATATCTAGAACCTCAGTTAATATCTTTTTCACATTTTGTATAAATTTGATTTAGAAATACCTAGACTTACATAATATGCAATACAAATATGTAAATAAATTTATTTATAAACACAACTTTATATTTCCCATAAATATCACACATCTCTATTACAGATGTTTTGCTCTTCCTAAAGTCTGGCTTCCTTTTCTGGAAAAAAATTAAAGTTAATTGTTGTATGAGAAGTTATGTTTCAATTGGACAAATCCTTACTATTTAAATTTTGGCCTATCAATATTCATATGGATATGTGCACACGCTTTCTAAGATACTACTTTTTCTACTGCAGTTATTCTGCACAGATTCCAGAATGTAGGAGAATATTCTTAAAAGTGAGGAGCGGTGAAGCATATTACAATGAGTCTTGTTTCTGTTAGTCAGTGCTTTGCACTTAGGTATAATTAAATTAAATAGAAGAACAATCTTATATTTCACTGGACTATGTGTTACTGCATTGGTAAATTGTGGCATAAACCTAGTGAGACCTGGGGTAATACCTGCACAATGTGCTTAGTGCATTTTTTTCGAAACTATATTTTCTCATTTGAATGTATGTTCCTGCATGGTATAACAGCACATTTAGCCTGAACTAGGTACTTTCAGAAAATGTGTCAGATGCAAGTAACTGAGTTAAGATGGAACATATTAAATGTTGGGGAACTGAGCGTAAAAATCAGATGTGCGAATATTAGCAGTATGGCTGCTTCTTCTCTGAGAAGATTGGTTAAGTTTTGAGATCACTGAGTGGATTTGAATGAAATTAAGAACAGTCTTTTCAACGAAATACTCCAATTGTAAAATTTCAAGCAGCCACAGGACCACACAGCCTTTAAGTGTGTATGAGTGGTTTTAAGCCTAATAACCTTAATTTAATAACATTAAATTTAGTAACCTTAAGAAATTTTGGAAATTACCTGGAAAACTCTGGAAATAATACTTCAATGTTTTTTACCATTATTTCCCTTTTTTATCTGAAAGGAAGACTATAAATGCAACATCTGAAGATGATTTGACTGTAGAGTAGTCTAGATGGTATATGGTTGAGCTCCGGGTTTTCACTCATTTGGAAAAGCCTGAACTGTTCAAAAACACTTGCTACTGTTAAGTATTGTGCATAGCTTAGGAGAATTTTATGTTCTAATAAGGTTTTACCCCACTCTTGTTTCCTAGCAGGTCTTCTGAACCATGTCAGTCTTTCCTGTATGTTTTGTTGTTTGAATGACTTGCTTGAAAAATGATTGCTGTAATCAGTGATCCTGGAATAGAAGGAATTTTAAAGTACCAAATTTTTCTGGTGACTGAGTTTTTGATAAATCATTTTTATAATTGTCTGGACAGTACTAACAGAAGTGAGCATTGTACAGAGATGTCAGCACCACAAATGTAGGCTTTTAAAGCAAGAAACAAAATGTCCCAAGGCTGAAAATAGCCTATCCATTGCTACTTGCTGCATTGCATTTTAGTCCAGATGTTTTCAAACAATTTTCATTGCATCAGATTACCTTTTTAAAAATCTAAACTGAAAAGGTCTTTCGAGTGTGCCATGAAGGGTTTTCTTTTCACAGTAGCAGAAAGGAATTTATCCCCATATTGAGCTAAATGTGAACTTTTCTGGAGTGGGGGAAGTATACATCTTGTACACATTCAAAACGTTAGAAGCTAAGCATTGTACAGGAGAAACGGCATTGAGTGCTGAATTACAGGCTTATTCATAGTTTTCTGTACTTTCTCAGCAAAATAGTTGAGTATCTTTTAAGTGGTGTTTTGTAAGCACCGTCACAATGGCTATTGCATCAGACTGTTGACTCAGAATTACCAGGCAAAGGATATCTATACACACTAGGTGCAGAGTTTTAATTACGTTGTATCTGAAGTGTTTTGAGATAATGTAGATACATTCTGAGGATCTCTTTCTTAGTTTTTCTTCACTGTATTGAGAACATTCCTATTTAAGAAAGAAAAAACTCGTGTTAAATATAATTGTTCTGGTTTTAGAAGCTATCTTCTAATACATGCTTATTTTGTTTTGTGGGCAGGGGGATGTTGAACAGATTTCTTTGCTTCCATTGGGCTATGTGTAAATCATCATCTGTCCGTGCTCACCTATTTATCCCAAATGACTGAGAGAAAATCATTTTGGTTGTAGGATTTCCCTTACCTGCTTTGTGCCTTCAGATTTTTTTTCCCATTTCTTCTATGTGTCTGGAGCAGTTAAAAAGTTAAAATAAGAAAACTCTGGTCAAGGTTCTCAAGAGATGCTCTGAAAAAGTGTCCATGGAAGTAGGGAAGTTGTAAAGAGGCATTGCCATTATTAGGATGAATGTGAAGGCATAAATGAAGTGTATTGTAACTATATGCCTGATTTTTCTCCTGCTTTTTTCTCTGCAAAACTGTATTTGTTTCTATGCTTCCTTGCAGAGTTGGTTACTAGGTACCATGCATTCTTTAGAGAGTGGCAAAGGTGGCATAGTGTGTACCCTGGAAATGGTCTCAGGGTGTTATTTAGCCAATAAAATATTTTTTTCTTAAGATACTGGTTGTTTTGAGTCTATAAAATTGACAAGCAAAAAAATAGTCTATAGGTTTGTTGAAATTTACAATGTTGTTATCTTTTGATCCTTCTTTTCCCCCTTCTCCCTGTGCTTGACTTGTTTTTTGGGTGTTTTTATTTTAATGATTAAGAAAATAAATCTTTCATAAAGGGCAATAGCTGCGTTGTCTCGTGAAGCTTTTAGTGCCAATGTTATTGGTTTCAGAAGCAGTTGAATAAAGTTATGTAAAAGTTAATTATCTGATGTAGTCAAATACTACACTGTGGCAGATGTTTTCAAAATCATGACAGTATTAAATATTATCCCCCTTACCCCCCCTTCAAGTACTGTGTTTAGAGAGCTAAGAGTTTTGATTGAACCTAGAAACATAATTTTCAGCCTTAGCTTGTGTTAGTCAGATGAATGATACTTTTTATCCTTGTTACAGCCCTGGTATAGAAACAAGGTCATTGTCCTTTTCACTTCTTCCCAAGAGTTAACTTAAAAAGTATTTAGGAAGCAGTATTTGACTGTTCTTCCCAGGACTGTGCCACTGCCTTGGAAATGGTTGTGATGCTTCTATTTGTGATAGAATTGCTTTGCAGGAGGGTACAGGTAGAACCTGTTGGTGGCCGGTAGAGTATGAGGACTGAGATTTCACTTACTTGTAGTGAAAATGACTGAGGTTAGATTTCCAGTACCTTGGAAGTATAAACTTGGCTTCTAAAACCATTAAGAGGAGATGAAAAAATAAACTTTTTTTTTTTTCCCTCTCACAGTTTATTTACAATATTGAAAAGTTTGAGAACAAACCTGCAGTTTGAAACCTGCAGGGATGATACATCCCAGAGATCATTCCAGAGTTGGATTGGCAGAAGATGTGAATGAGCCTTCATGGGGGGAAAAATTAAACAAAATTTTATTTACCTCTGACTTGTAAGCTGTCTTCTTTTTTTCTTTTGAAGTGTCAGTTTGTGGTTTTGATAAATGTCAGAGGCATTCTTCTTCTCAAATAAGATCTTTCTGTGCATAATCCAGCATTATGGGCTTTTTTCTTCTTCCCTCCAAAGATTACTTTATCCTTCCTTTGGTTTCTAATCACACAAGTGCTAATCACACAAATCCAATGGGATGGATTTGACAGCTAAGTGTGTTTCCTGCTGACTTAGTTTTATAAGGAAACTAAAAGAGGCAGATGAGAGTATTCTTCCCTGCAGTTCTGGTCATTCGTTAACCTGATAAAATGGGAGCTAACACACACTTCCCACCCTGTGCTTTGCTTCTAGATTCCAATCTTGTTTATATGTATAATATTTGGCATTCTGACAAAGAGCCTGTTTTACTTATCCATACAAGTTAGTGGTCTGCAGCCTAGTATCTCTGTCTAGGTATCAAGTATGGTGATAGTTGTGGCAGAATGTGTTTAATTCATCTACTCCTTGTCCAGAAGAAAAGGCTTTGTAGAGAGTACAACTTAGTGAAGCTTGTTTTGGGTTATTTTTTGGAGAGTGTATTAGCTTAAATATATTAGTTTTTGAAGTTGCTTGATAAGAACTTGTTTAGGCTGCCCCCCTCTCTCCTCCTCTCCCCAGCTGTACCTGCTTTTAAGATTCTAGGGTGATGTTTAAAAGCACTTATGACAAGGGCTAGGGGAAGAAGGGGGAGTTCAGGTGAGCAGTCTGACATTGGTTTACTTTAAGGTAAAAGACATAAAAGTTATAGAGTGGCTTGGTTGCTTTTTGGGGCATTGAGGAGTTCTATTCATGGATCTAGACACCACCATGTGTAAGCAGTACACAAATAGCATACGAAAAGCATGTGACTCCTGTATGAGACAGGAGAACAAGTGCGTATAGGCTGCTCTGGGAGGAAAAGAGCACCCACATACTGTGATTGCTTAAGTATGCTCAAGTTTTTGTGTGTGTTTTCAAAGGAAACTCTTAGCTGGGGGGAAATAGTGAGGGAAATGCTTCAGGCTGCCTGGGAGGTTCATCTGTGGGATCCTCTAGGAAAGAAAAAAAAGTGGGAAATAAAAATTGTTAACATTATCCACAAGTGCACAAGAACCAATACTTTATATAATAGTGCAAGAGCACAATTAAACTCTTGTATCTCATTTGATAGTGACATGTGAGCCTTTTGGAAGGGAGCCAGAGTCCCTTTGTTTCTGAATGAAACAAAGCAGCATTTTAAATGCTTATGGGTAGAACATGACTGTTAACGGTTTTAGAAAGAAATTAATCCTTCAAACCCAGCTTCCTGTTGTACTTGTTCCTCAAGTATATGTTTTACTTTTTTCCCCAGTTGCTTGCTTTTCCTGATATCCTCACCAAAACTGCAAAATTACAAAAGCTGACCTATGTTTTTTCAGGAGACCATTCAGAGTTGTCTTGGACTTCATGTCATGTTCCACCTACGTATTTCGTGTATGTGGCACTGAGCAAATCTTTCTCTTTGAGAATGTGGATAGTATTATTTTGTTCACATATCTTTATTTTCTTTGAATTGCAGACTTGATTGCTACAGCTCTATTTGCAATCCAGTTTTTCAGCTTGGAAGTATTTATCAGGTGGATCTTAACTGCCCTGTAAAAGTACACAGTTACATTTTTTTTTTTTTTTTTTTTTTTTTTTTTTCTTTGAGACAAATTGGACACAGTGAAGAAAGAAAAAGAAAAATACTCCAGAAATGAGGAGAATGAACTTACTGTGAATAGCGTACATAGAAGTTATGCATTTTGTCTAGTTGGTTAAGGAGGCCGTTACCATGTATGATATCTTACATTAAAATAATTAGGGAAGCTATTACTGGAAAGGCAGATCAGTATTATAACTGATGGTACAGAGCACTTATAAACTGCAACAAAGTAATTCTACGAAACTGCATGAGGCTTATGGCAGCCAGGAAGGAAAAAGTCAGAAGGTCAAAATCCATTAGAATTAGGAAGTAAGACACAATCTGAAGGAAGTACTCTGGTGTTCCCCTTTATCCTTAAGAATGGTTCAGTTGGTCCCTGTCCTGCCACAGAAGTTAATATGAGGAAATAAAACCAAACAAATTGAAAGCATTAAGCCACGGCTGTTTTAGCTCGCTGGTTGCCTGTTGGCATAATGACTCTACCTTCCCATGTGATAGATAGAGCTGTCCAAATTTGTGTTCTCTATGTGCAGTTTGGTTTGATGAGCTGTCAGGTTTAGATTTAAACTCTCTACCATCACTATCACCCTGTGCTACCTCAGATCCTTCTTATTAGGATGGTTGGGCATACTCGTTCATTACGTTTTGGAAGACTAGCTTATAGTGACAAGAGGACATTACTTATGGCTGTATTTAGTCAGGCCTCTTTGCTGCAGTATGAAGTGTTCATTTTGCAAAATTGCAATGCAAGTTTGGCCAAGAGCTCTTACCTCTGCTACAGCTCGCTGAATCATTTGCATCTTATGAATTGGAGCGCTAAGTCATGTTCATTTAATCAGTCGTTCCAGTGTAAGTACTGATGAAATCACCAAATGATTTCTTTGGCAAAAGGCAAGTCATACTTTGTAGCTCTGATTCTGTATACTTCTCCCATGGGGTATAAACCCTGCTTTTATTTCATTCCTAAATAATTTTTTGCATGATTGGAGGGCTATGAATAAAGTCAACAGTATAGGTTTGGTTTTATTTCAAATCCTGAAGGAAGCTGCAAAGGACATGTATACGTAATAAAGAAAGGAGAAACTGATCAATTGTTTAAAAATAAAGTTGCTTTGATGCTTAAAATATTTTCCTTTATCAAAAGCTGACAACCTTTTAATATAGTGGAATTCCTTAAATTATAAAGCAAATGTTAGTTTTTTAAGAATGAAAATCTAGTCCTTTCTCCTGCTGTTTGTGTACTTACAGCCTTGAAAAAAATTGTAGCCAGTTTAAAGCATGTTACTGAATCAATACAGAGATTCCTGTACTAGGAGATTGACTTCAAAGTGAGATGCTTGTTGTAACAACTTCACATTAACTAGAATATTACTGCTTTTACAGTGAGAAGAGTTGCAACTGGTAGCTGCCTTTGTAGGTCACTGATAAGGGGTTTGATTAGTTCTGTTTAACGTACTGCCCACCCTGCACAACATCTGTTAATGTATGACTCTGGTAGGCCAGTTTGACTTAATGCACAGGAAGACTTGCCCTGCCTCCCCCCTCCAGGTTATTTACCTGTAGCGTTAGCAAGCTGAAGGATCTCAGGAAATTATCAAATTAACATGGGTGAAAAATACGGTTGTGTATGTTTGAGGGGGATACAACACCACATCACTCCTTCAGCAGCAACAAGTAAGTAGAATATGTAATGTGTCTCTACGTACTTTGGATTTTACATCAGTACAAATCACTGCTTCCTGAAGAGAGTTCCCTTCTAATAAATCTTCATTTGATTCTGTGACCGGGTATTCTTTGTGCTTATGCTAGGTTCTCTCAGGTTGGCATTTGCATTGTGGGATGCCTGCCAGATATAGGTGTGGTGTCAGCACTCCATGTCCTAGAATCCTCTTACTTTCCATGGTTGAGTGCTCTTTTTTGCTGCTTTCAAAGTCTGAAAAGACTGTCACAGATAAAACCAGGCTCTGTGTTGCCCCGAACATAGCTGAGAATGTGCAGTGCTTGGTTTACAAAGCTCCAACTGTGGTGGTGTGTTGGTTTAGTGGTCAGAAGAGGATGAGGGCCAAGCAGCCAGGGGTTTGCAGGTGGGTTTTTGGTTTCTTTTTCATAGAAACCTCATAGGAATTTTACCTGTACAGAAAGAGTCCATGGGCTGAAAGGGTAAGTTATGATTACCTGGCTATGCCCATGACTGAAGTTACTTAGGTTTTTGGTTTAGAAACCTTAAGTAAGGAAGGTTATGTATTTCTGGCCTACTGCCAGAAATTTCTGGCCTACTGTTCAATAATGGGTTATAGCTTCAAGACATTAATGGGAAGCACGGGACAGAATACTTGCCCAAGGAGTAGTTTTTTTTTTTTTTTAGGGAGAAAGTTCCTTTGTTTCTTTAGGGCTTTTTGTTTGTTTTAAAAACAGCACCTGTAGTTGAACAACGAGTTCTTAAGTTACCTACTGCAGCAGCTATTTGGTGAAGTTGTAACATATCCAGGAAGAAACAAACTATGTTTGAGCCAGAAAACTATTGATGTACTTTTCTGCGATATTTAAGAAACCTTTGCCTAAATAGGGGAGTAGTCAAAATAAGGTTGCTTAGGATGTTTGGTGGTTTGATTAGAGAACTGTCATAGTTAGGAGTTTCTTGGCAAGGTCTGTGAACTCACAGTGATCATCTTCTTAAAGTTGTGTGGTCCTTTAAGTGACTTGTTAAAAATGTAGTAAGATTTTCATGCATCCAACGCTTTTCACTAACACACACCCCCCATTTGTCATTTCCGTGTAAGAATAATCTGTTTGAAGTCAAATGAGAACACTTCAGAGCATTAACAGTTCCAAATTTTGAGGACTGATTAGTGGATGTCTAGTAAAAATCATGCATAGAAGTAATGTAGAGAGGAGAGTATATGCTGATACAACATCAGGAAGGTAAGGAGAAGTAGAATTTCAGAGTTTAAGAAATGACCTTTGTTTAACAAGTGACCTTTGTAGTTATGCATTCTGCATCAGAGCTGAGCTGTGCAATTGCTGGCCCTGCTTCTGTTTTGGGAAGAAATTGTCTCATACTATTATTCTGTTGTTTTCAAAGGAGCATAAAGAAAAGGTTGAAGTCTTGACAGCTGTGACAAAGTCCAGTGCCATAATGTGTCACCAGATAAGTGATAGTGTATAGTCTGTGGCAGTCAGCAAAGCATAGCAGCCACTATTTATATGTCAGCTTTAAAAGAGAGAAAGTGTTACCCGAAGGGGAGAGAATATCAGAATTTGACAGCCTGGTAGACATCTGAGGTTAAATGCCATCTTTTGATTAGGTTTAACTTACATATTCATTTTCTGTATTGAGATTTGAAATTCTAGCCTTTAAAAAGCTCACTTTGTTACCTTATGGCACTTAAAAACATTGTGCCTAGGAACAGAATTTTCTGCTAGAGCAGATGATGTTAAAGGTTAGGTCATAATTTTCAATTTGTGACTTACACTGTGTAAATATGTAGGTGCATATGCAGCCAACAACAGGAAAGAGAGATGCATCTTGATCATTTCTTAACCTTAGAAAAAGAAAGTTTACTTTCAGTAATAATTTGTATATTACTTGGATTCCTCCTCTATTATACCAAATGATCTTGATGTTTCCTAAGCTTGCTGTTCTTTGTAAGTTCTTGTTTCAATTTAAAACTTCAAATTAAAACCTTATTTGTATGTCTCTATAAGCAGCATACATAATGCATGGAAAGGAACTGTGTAGGTATTTGGGAGTGTTTTATTTTCCCCCCCTCCCTATCATAAGTTGCTTGTCCTTTGAGCATTTGTTTGTGTTTTAACTTCCTGAGTAGTCTTACCACTTTATATCACTTGGAAATGGGAGTGAGTAGAGCAGAGATACTTCTATAGTTATTGTAATGGTCTTAGAACAATAGAAGTTGTAAGTCTTCAAACAATACTTTGTTTATGGGAAGCAGTATGTTTTGAATCAGAGGCACTGTATTTTCCTCTTCTCGACAAAATCATCAGTGTTGTTTTTACGTTCTGAAGTCTGTGTGAAACTTCCCATTGACGTGTGAATTACAAAGCTTTGATTATATGACTAAAATGATCGCTTTCTGTGACAATTAGCCTAAAGTGTTGAAGAGACTAAGGTTGATAATACCCTGATGCCATTTCCTCCATTTTGTCTGCTATTGGTTTTGTGTGAAATTGGTAATAAATCCAATTACTTTCTAACAGTTTTACTTGAAAAATAATATTCTGTACTTTTAAAGCCACAGTTTCAGAATTTTAATGATTTTAATGTAGAAACGGGTAGCAGGTAGTTATCTGAAAGACAGATCCCCTGGGTGCAGGGGAAAGAGGGAGGCAGAGGGCTGACCTGTGACCTTCTGTTCCTTAGCTGTAGTGCAAGTAGTGTGCTCTCTTTCCCTCTCCGTTTCCTCCTTTTTTCTCTGCGTTTTGCCTTAAACACAGCACACAAATTTAACAGACAGTCACATCTGATGCTTGGATCCTTAGATCAGGGGAAAAATGTGCCACTGCACAGGAAGATGGAGAATGGGCATTTATCTCCTTGAGTTTACTTCAGCCTGTTCACTGGTCAGGATATGGGACTTTGGAGGATATTGCATGCTTTTTTGCTGCTTTGCATATTGCAAACACACTGCTTTATGTTACTTTTCTTTTTACAGCCTCCCATTCATGTGCCTGTCCTAGCTTTTCTTAGAAGAGCATTGTCCACTGTAACGAACCGTTTGTACCTTTTAAAAACCAGAGGTATGATATATGAAAGGTGATGTGAGTTCATCTAAACCCTGAGTATGTGATGTTGAGCTCAGATCTGGCAGTTGCAACTCGGAACATAAATTCTGGACTTTCTCTGAATGCCTTCATTTCCTCTGATACGCTTTGGCAACCAAACATATCAGCAGTGGGCCAGATAGTGTCAGGAAGGGAATTGAGACTAGGGCAGGAAGGGTTTGATATGACTTAGTCTTGAGTTTAAAAGCTTTGAGAAGCCTTTTGAAACATTGGTGTGCCTGGGTTTTTGAGCATTGTCAATTCTGGTGTGTCCTTCTCAGGAAGAATGTTAGAGCAGGTAGAGAGGGGTTGCTAAAATAGTCATGGGATCAGCTATCTTACAGGGAGAGTCTGAAAAGATTGCAACTTCAGCATGTGAGACCAGACAGGCTGCACCCTTTAATGTATGTAATCCAATGGCTATAATTCTTGACAGAACATGATGAGGATGGACAGTAAAAGGTGCTCAAAATAGCTTGCGTGCTCTTCTTAAAAAGCATTTCCTGCTGCTGTGGACCACTGATCAGACCCCAGCAGTGTTTCTTATGTTCTTAACAGAAAAATGTCACAGATACTTGTCTTGGACTATGACCTGAATATGAAAGTTAAGTAAATCATTCCAATACTTTTATGGATAGGTAGTGATTTTTATAAATTGAAAATTTGGTTCACTGGTTTGGAGAGTCAAGTGATAACTTAATCAGTGTTCCTTTATAGGGCATTTGGTGACCTGTTTTCTCAACTGCAACTGTGAAAGTTATTTCTGTGTTTCAGTTAGTAGGCTGTTGCAAGGTAAAATGCAGTGAGGTACTACCATGAAAAATGCTACAGATTTGCATGAAATTAATAGGACCTATTTTTTTCTCTCATTTTTTTGGACGGGTCCTGATTTCACAAGCTTTTTGTACAGTTGTTATTTCTGAGGTAAAAACCTTCTCCCCCTCCCTTTATCTTTATTTTTAATAGGTTCTTGAAGATGCAGAGGCTCAACATTTGTTCCAGTCCATTCTTCCTGATATGGTCAAGCTGGCACTCTGTCTCCCTAGTATCTGCACCCAGGTAAGCAAACACAGATAGCTCTGTGGCAGACCACTTGTCTGCAAACTGCAACTAATGGCTAAGGTCAAAACACCAGGATTGTGTTATGTTCTTAATAGAAGCCAGAGTTTTTGTGTTGAATGTAGCTGAGGTCTAGGAAGCAGAATGGACAATGCACATCTATAATGATGTAATAGAATGTAAATATATCTCACTGTCATATTTTTAGCCTGAACTGCGGTGACACTTCCTATATATTGGAGTTGCTTCTTGCTTTTCTTAAACGAAATGACTATGCAACCTTTCAGATTTGAAAATGACAGTTAACTGAAATACTTAAATAATCTTAAAGCATCTTTCATTTTAGAATTTTTTTGATCCTAGAAGACAGTATTTTCATTAAGCCTTCATATTTTATCCTAGTTGGAGCATCACAATATTTGTGCACATACAAACCTTAACTAATTCTTCATGATTGTAATGAGGGTCAGTGCTGTAGGTAGTAAAACTGATAAAAGTGAATAGGACTGATCAAGTAAGTGAGGATGTATGCTGGGTAACACAGTAGCAGGATAAGTACTTGAGTTTGTAAGCTCCTTTGTTAATTTTTTTAATTGATTTTGTTGGACAAGGGTAAGGAAAATCTCTCCTTATATTGTTATGCTGCAGGAGTCCTGCAATACATACATAATTTCAAACAGTATAAATATTTCTTTAAAGTCCTTTTACTAGTCACTTGATGGGGGAAGTTTTTGAGAAAGCGACAAAGCTCCTGAACAGTCAAGCACAAGACTCGCAAGTTCATGTCGTAATCCCTTTTATAAAGATGATGTACTGTTGGGCAGTATAAATTTCGAAGAACGTTGTTGGACTCATTTTTTTGGTTAGGCATAAAGCTAAATTTGTTCCAATATAACACACTGTCCAAAATATCCCATTTTTATAGGCATGTAGAACATATTAGAAAGCTTCTTAGGCTTTTTTCCCCCCTCTAGCTGTGTGCCTTCAGAAGCCATCACAATACAGCTTATTAATTAAATAGCCAGATGACGGAATGAGAATCAGTGAATGTAGTAGTTATAAGAATGATGGAAAACTTGTTTGCTTTGTGGATTAAACAGGGCTGTATATTCAACAGTCTAAATTAGTAGCAATTTCTGTATTCACAACTAAAAGGATTATAAAGTAGCTGTTCAGCTGTCCTGGAGCTAGGCTAATGGTGATGGCTAAGAATACTGGAAGAAGTGAAAACTCTGTTTTCTTTCTCGTGTCAAGTGGCTTTATTGTAATTGTTACTGGACTTCTCAGCAGTCAGATTGATATCCCTCCCCCCCATCCTGTATTATGACATATTTTTGAAAATGAATAAAATGCCATGGATGTGGTGAGCAAAAATTCCATATCAAGAGGCTAAAGCCTGGTAAAATGGAAGATATGTAACGCTTCAGGGGATTGTTTTTTTTTAGTTCCCCCAACTCCTTTGTTTCTTTTTATATTTAAGAAACCCTGACTAGAGTCAGATAAAACTCCTAACTGAAGACCAAAGTGAAACTGAGCTTTTTGTCCATACTGCATATAAAAATAATAGATAATCATGTACTTTCTGCAAATATTGTCAGTGTTATTTCTTCAAGTAGGATGGGAAAAAAAAATTCAAAGCAAGTCATAGAGTGGTGATCTGTAGTATGACTTCCGCATTTCTTTGTAGAGTATTAGGCATGGTCATTGTAGCTGAAAGCATTCTTTCAGGATTCTTAAGTATACAGCTATTGAAAGTGGGCTTTTACTTCAGGTTTTAGGATTGCCCAAGATTTGCAATGTCCCATTATATTTTCCCCTCTCTATTCCCCATGGTTTTGTTTGATAAGTTCTGTTTTCTTGGTCTTTCATTTTGTTATTGATTAGAAATCTGCACTTTGTCAAGCAAGCTTTTCCTGAATTGCCTTGAATAAACTGTTCTTGACTTTAATGTGCTGCTGATTAAAGGGTTCACCCATGGCCTAAATTACTCTTGCTCTAATTTAACAAATGTAATTCTGTGCTCCTGGTTTTTCATTTAAAAACAGGTAAGCTAATTATTTTTCTCCCTCCCTCCTTTCTGTCCTGCCCCTCCCTCCCCCTCACTTCTTTTTTTGGTAGCCAATACCTCTACTGAAACAAAAGATGAATCACTCCATCACAATGTCACAGGAACAGATTGCTAGTTTTCTAGCTAATGCTTTCTTCTGTACTTTTCCACGTCGCAATGCGAAGATGAAGTCTGAATATTCTAGTTATCCAGACATTAACTTCAACAGGTATGACACTCTGGAGTAAATGAAGTTGATAACCCTTCAATGAAAGTATTGTTGTTGTCATTTAGAGGAGAAACTTACTGTTTCTTTCATGTTTCTGTCAGTAATTTCAGTAGTTTGGTTTCTTTCTTTTTGCTTCTAAGTGACAAGAAAACTATGCAACTTAGTAAGAAAGGATGTTGTGCACAGGGAAGATATGCTTAGCATTCCAAATTTTTCTGTTTTTCATGCATGCACATGTGCAGACGTTCTTGCTCTGGCATAACTAGGCTGAAAGAATTCCCAGCCTCCTCAAAAGCCATTCATCTGCAAATGGAATATTTCAGTTGTGCTTCAAGTGTTCTATATATATATTTAAATTCAACGTCAGTGTTTCCCCAGCCATGTTTCTCTTATCTCCTTTGTGTCAGCAGTCATGATCAGCACATTAAGTCAGATCAATAAGACTTCCTTCGTCAGCATCTGTACAATCTTTTGTCGTTTTAAGGCAATTAGAGCTGCACGTTAAAATAAATTTGTCTTTTCCTATAAGTTAGCCTAAAAAGGTTTCAAGAACACAGTAAGAATTTAAAGATACTCTGATTTCTAAACAAATGCTTACTTTTTCTTCCTCAGTGCTACAGAACTTACATAACGTACAGAAATTTTTCTTCACATCTTTTATTTTCTAAATATGCTTATTTCAATTTTAAATGGGGGAAGAGGATGAAGACGTTTTGTGCTGCAGAAATATTATGGTTCACATGGACTTGAAGATAGGAAATGAGAGTTTTTCTTCTGGGCACATCCATACAAGTCTGTATAGATCAACCTGAAGTTTATTAGGCTGGAGCTTGGATCAATTATTTAGAGTTTTTCTTATTCTTCACAGTTAACATATGTATTGTAGATGCTCTGAAAACTGAGAAGATATACAAAAATACTGTTACCTGTGATCCAGCACACTCTGATATGTGTCATAAGAGCAGTATTAGGCTAGAACTTCCCAGAATAAAGTGTAAGGCATGCCAATGTACTAACAATGGTTTTGGTGCTTGCTGTCTTTAAGGGCTGGGACAGGTTTCTCTATGCTATGTATTTCAGAAGAGAGACCAGGGTGACTGTCTTGGTGTTTATCCCAGTAGTGCAGTGGGTTACAGAAGAGAAATGTGGGTGAGCATTACCATACCATGCAATTCAGCATATTTTTCCACCATTAGTTCATAAGAACAAATAAGTGAAAAGTACCATTAGTGTATAAAAATGATTTATGTTCAAAGCAGTGAAAGAGGAGAGTAAAGTTCTGGAAAGAGTTCTCTTTGCCTGCACCAGCTACACACTTCTAGCTGAATTTTATGGGGTTTGTTTTGTTTTGTTTTGGCTTTTTTTTAAAGTACTTCAAGGCACCAGTTTTTGTTGTAACTTCAGCATATTATAAATTGAGCAGTTAAATTCTTGCCAAATATGGAATAAAATGCTGTTAAATCACTGGAGTAAATTCATATTCTCTTCTGTGAACATTACACAGCAATGTAAATTCACAGTAATGCAGTGTAGTACTAGTGATTAACTTGGAGCATATTATTTTGGGCTACTTTTAAACAAAGTGTTGGCAAATTTAGGAAAATATGACAGAATATAGTTTCCTGTCATAGACTTAAATAATGACCAGTATATACAGGACTTTTTGTCCTATTCCAGTCAGTGCTCCTTTGTTCTCTGGCTTGGTTTCCTAGTGCTATCACTCATAGGAAGTTCCAAAAATGTTATTTAAAAGGAGTAATACAGCAGACAACCTTCAGGCCTTCCTCTTGCATTATGGATTGAGGTAATGCTCAGCTCTTAGTCACAGAGGGTAGAAAGCCACTTTTACTCATGTAAGTGCAAGAATATTGTTGCCAAACTGGAGAACAGAAGGGAAGCTGATGTCCTCTGGTTTTTGAGGATTAAAAGTGGCTGTTCTTCAGTGTTTGCCAATTTAAGTGATTTTAATATAATTAGTTTCTTTTTTCAGTCCTTTTTTCACTTAACCATTTGTTGTTTTGTTGTTGGCATCACACCCCCCCACCTGCCTCCCATGTATTTTGCATTTGCTAATAAGCAGATTAGTGAAGTATAATATATGGTGTGACAGGCAGTGGATAAGAGGGGAACTGGTAGGATATGTTTGACAGCACAACAGACACTTAGTGCAAGATATTGAGAATTTACTTTTAATTTTATTTTTGGGTGTTGTTTTTTTGGGGGTTCTTTTTCTTTCTTCTTGTTTTCCTCTCTGTTAAGCATTGATGCTATTACCACAGTGGTGATAGCAGGTTGTTTGAATGCTGGTGGATGTGCTAATAAGTGCAGCTGGTTGGAAGGAAGGCTGTTCTATATGTTAGTATTAATGTACATAATCTATGTTTTACCTCTCCTCTCCTGCCTGTTGGTCTTGCCAGATGAGAGGAGAAGAAGAGTGAGCATTCTTCATTTGACACTGAAGCACTTAGTTTAATAGTATGCTCTGACATTAACTGTCTATTTTGATTGTTCATCATGTTACAGACTGAAAGTCACCTGTGTATAATGAAATACTGAGTAATTTAATTGAATTCTTCTCTTTTGTACTTGGCAAGGATGGGCTTACTGTGATTAAGTCATTAATAATATAATTCATTTCAAATCTACTTAATAAAATGGAATTTGTAGTTTAACTTTGAGAGCTTTGGTATGTATGCATACTAGTAGATGATACTAAATAGCATAAAAGACTGCTTCTATTCAAAGTATCAAGCTAAATTTAAAGAGTTTAATTCTTTTTAAAAGCACATTTATGATATATAAGATGGAAATAGATTGGACAGCTTTATGTAGAAATATCACATCACAAAACAAAGAAGTAATGAAATTTGTGATTTTATTCTTCTTACTGATAAATTTACCATGGAAGTTGCATGGTGGTTGAATGTAGAGCACAAATTGCGTTGACTCTTCTGAGATCATCTTTACAGTTACGATGTTGGTTGCACAGTTTAAAGTAGTTTCTTGTGGGAATGTTCATAATTGATCTTCTTTGTGAATAGTTTGTGGTTTATTGTAGCGCTAAAAATATCTTCCTCTTGAAGTTTGTTAAAGAAAAGATTGAACTATGCTTTCTCGCATTTATTTTTTTATAAGATGCTGGGATGGATACTATCCACTGTCACACAAGACTTTGTACTGTGAAAGTTTTTCTTCCCCTCCCTGTTGACTAAGTTATCAGACCTTTATCTTCACACTGTAGAATTTGGTAATTTAGAAAGCTACCTAGGTTGTTATATGTAAAAGTAAAGTAAAAGGAAAAAAGCTTCTGCCGTTTTGAGTCAGTGATCTGGTTGACTTTCCGTTTGAAAAGGAAGGGTTCGTGAGGTACCCACTCTGCATTTGCTGTGACTTTGACCTGCTACAGATCCATTCTTAGCTGTTGTGTCAAGTTACAATAACTCCTCTGTTGCCTTTTTCAAAAAACTGCTGTAGTTAAACAGGACATGCTATGCATCTGTAATAGCTCCCATCGAAACAACTGAAGTCTTAATTGAAGTTAGTATGTCTAATGACATAAGCATGGTAGATCTTTTAGCACATACATTAGTGCATGTTCTGTTCTGTAACCGCCAGTATTCCACTAGGGCTGAATTGGTTCGTCTAACAAACCTTTAAAGCAATTTCAAGTGACTGGAAATGAGGCGGGAGGAAAAAAACCCCCACTAGTTAAGATATATGTCTCTTATGGCATATATAATATATGGAAGGAAATGGGCAAACTATAGTATGTTTATGCGGGAGAATTGAAATCGAATTTACCAGTAATGCAATTGTCTCTTCATAAACTATATCAGTTTTGCAACACTAATGAGTATTCTTTGGGGAATAAATTATCTGATGACTTTGAGAGAACTTGGTTTGGGCAGAGAGATGCATTGCTCCTCTGATGAGTGGTTCTAGATTTTCTGAGTTTGCAGATACTGCTCCTGATTCTGTTATGCCTTACTTGGGTATATTTCCTAATTAGCCTTGAATAGAGTACTTTATTCTGAAAAATTTAAAATCTAACATTTGTGTGTGGTAAATGATGAAATAGTTTTTAAATAGACAACTTTAAAAGGATTCTGTTCTTAACAAGTCTGGTATAGTTACTTTGCTGTAGTGATTAAACTGGTACTTAGTCTGAATATTTTCTTGTTAGTTTAGTAAAAATAGTAATTTAGTCCAGAATGTAGCTGTACCATGCTGTAGGATGTCTTTCGGTTTAGGTCCTCATGGTAAAACATTTCGCACTGCTTTTCTTTGGTGTTGAGTACTTGGAGTTAGCATCTTGTCATTTCATCAAAGTCAAGTATCAATCTGATGTATTTTAAGACTCCTAAATAAACAAAAGTTTTTCTTAAACAGATATAAATACAAGAAATTATACAAGTGTGTCATCAACTGTAGCAGTAAAGAAAAACGCACTTTTTAATACCTGTGGCGGTCAAGAAAAAGCACACATAGTTAACTGTGGAGACTGTAACTACAAAATTGTGTATTCACACTTTTGCAAACAGAACACATGAAATGCTGTGGATTTATGAATGGGAAATAGTCTTTGAAGTATAATCCATATTGCAGATTTTTGCATATTATTACCACATAGATGGCTTTCTGAGTTTTGCGATAGGTTCCAAATTCAATGTAAAGACATGATTATATCCTTTGGAAAAAAAAACATTCAAAGGAAACCCAACCTGGGGATGGGAAGATAAAGACTGGGGGTGGAAATACCGGCATGAAATTATTTAACTGGAAGTTTAAAGCATATGACTGTAATGGTTCCTTCTGTTTGTAAAAATTACTGGAGCTAGTTCTTCAAGTAACGTCAAAGGATCAGTTTAGCTCCTTGGAAATTAAATTTTACAAGTAAACTACTGTATTTTAACATTATACATTTAACATTATACATTAATCAGAACCAGTGAATTTCGGAACTGTTTACTTAAGCTGGTTCAACTTTTCCCCAGTAAACTATGTGCATGCCAAGGTCACTTTTGTGTAGCTCTTACTGTTATTAAATCATGTTGATGTTGTGTCATTGGAAATGCCCCCTTTGAAGTACCTTGCAAATTTGCTGCTTGCCTCAGCGCTCAAAGAACTTAGGAGCAGGTTTTTTAGAGCTGTTGCCTCCAGCTTTCTAAGGTGGAAATGTTGGTTGAAAATAAGACAATCTTGAATTTGTATTCAATAAGACTTCAAAAAACAATATTGATTGCACTTTTAAAATGCATTTTTCCACCCTAGAATTTTAGGAAAATGCTAAAGCAAAACAAATGTACACATTTTTGTAATAATTTTTTAAATAGCATAAACTATTGCCTTGTAACTCTACTGTGTGTTTACTGGCAGTTGATGAGAATTTTTTTAAATTGTTTGTTTTCTCAATCTATTTTGTGTTTGACACCATTAACATATGTATTTTCTTATGTTTTGAAATCTGACTTTGATTCCTGGATTCCTTGCGTGTATGTCTGTAGAGGTTTTTCATTTGATTAACATTGCTGCTACCCTGGCTGGGAAGCCAGAGAGCCAGAGATAAATTTGCAGCTGTGTTTTGGTGATGAGCCCTGCAAGCTTTCTTAGCTCTTGCATCTACTAAATTGAAGTTAGCTGCATGGCAATGGGAACATCTTGTACAAAGCAAAACAGCTTACATATGCAGTTGCCTGTAATATTTCAATTACTTTGACTGAAAGTGGGCTTGCAGTGCAATGCATTTGATTTACCGTGCACTTCATTTGGATGAGTTCTTTAATTGGAATTAATGGGTTTTGGCCTTGAGTTATTCTGTCAGAAAATTGATTATGTGGTTTTCACTTACATTTTCCTGTGGTGGGTTGGTTTGTTTTGTTTTTGTGGGGTTTTTTTAGTAGAATATATGTCTCAGAGCTTGAAGTAGAATTTGCTTTATCTTATTAATGCTTTCATCTAGCTTTGTTCCTAAAAATAGAGGTATTTGCTTCAGAAATAAAGCTTCGTATGTTGTCTAATTGATTATTTCAGAAAGTAAGGTTCAAGGTTAAAACGTTCACAACTTTGTCATGTTGTATCCTCACCTAAGCTTTTACTGTTGCATTCACATAGATAACTGGTTACTCTGTGCTGCACTTAAGAAAGCTTGGCTGCCTGCATGTATTGGAGGGGAAGTGGTTTTCTCTTGTGCTTTTCTTCTGACTTTAGTATAGCTTGATAAAAGTCTTCTGAATCATTGATGTCCTTGTGATATGATTTTTCTGTGGAAATTTAAAAGAGCATACGAAGCAATCAAATTCAACTGAATGAATATCAGTAGCTTAAAAAAATACTAAGAGAGTCTAAGGCTAATTTGTGGGGATTTTTTCTGTGGTCTGATTGGCCTTTAAAACAGATTCCTAATGTTTTAAACCAGTTCAGCTATTTTGAGTTCCTTGGTCTGGTTATATGAAAATATGCAAGCAATATACTAGTGTTTTGTATTTTTCAAACATACGTAATAAAAAGCATGTTTGCAGATAACCATCTTCAGTTAGCCACTAACTCACTTGTAAAGGAGAAGTCTGAACACAGAAAATATGAAGTAAATCCAAGCATGTTCCTCTAAGACTTGGAGTCTTCAACCTGCCATAACAGGCGGTCTTTTTATGAATGTGTTTGGTTTTGGACAAACGTGTAACTTGTGGTGGATTCAGTCCTAAAACATGGGTGCAGAACTGGTGTTGCACATTTTTGTTTTTAGTAAATAAATAATTTTCTTTAAAAAAAAAAAATTCTGTATTTAGCAGTGGATTTTCTAAGAGGAAGTGCAATTTGTGTTATGTCATAGTGAAGAAAAGCAAACACTGTCGGGAGAGGGAGGTGATGAGAGCTCTTCGGCTAACTGCTATGTAAGATCTGATGCATGTAGTTAGTGGTTTCATATAGATACTGGATCAAAATACAGATAATTTTGAATGCCGCAGTATTCTTCTATCCCCATTGTATGGAGTATTCCTCTGCAGCAAGGGATGCCTGTGCCAGAACCCAGAGCTTTTCAAGTTCTTCTGTGCTTCCCTGTGGTTTTTGCCCAGTTATATAGGGCTAGAACAGAAATACACAATACAGATATCTTTCCTCATTGGTAATTATGTAAGGTATTTTGGGAAATTTTATCTGCTGTAAATGGGATTTGTCAGAAGCAAATTAGCATTACTCTAGCTTTGATCCCAGAGGAAAAAGAAGAGAAGTAGTTATCACAGCATTTAACAAAAGAGAAGCCCATACTGAATACTTCATATGTGAAAAAATAATAGTTGAAATTCCCTACTTGACAGAGAGAGTTCATTTTAATGAACAGTGTGATGCATTAACTTTGTTTCATCTGCCTTGCCATTGCCTTTTAGCTTGATCTGACTTATTTCAGGCGTAGTTTTTCCAGTTCTGGACTTCTTCTGCCTGGTCTGCTAGTAATGCAGAATCATGTATCAGCTTTGTAACATGAAGAACTCTCTCCCAAGAATTTGCAACATAAGCAAGATTTCAGTTTGATGTAAAGAGGCAAAAAACTAGTAAAAGCATGACTGGCCTAATAGGCAGTTTAAAGGAGCCACACCAAATGAGACTTTCAGATAAAAGGTCAGAGTTAACTTACGCATTTAGGCAAGACCTGCACACACACACATATCAAGTCTTTATTTTATGAACCCCTTATTATTGGTGCAAGCACAACCCCTTGATAGAACTTACATATTGGGCCATTTAAAATAGACAAAGTCTGGAGTTTGCTGCCTTAAACTCCTGATTGAGTATTCAAATAATACAATAGTTTTCATAAAACCTTATTAATAAAAATTAGTTTCTGTAATTTAATATAGATTTTGGATGAAATTGAGCTCTTCAGTGTGTATACTTCATAGGAATTTTTAAATATTGAAAAAAATTCTAGTTCACTTTGCTACTGAAAGCTACATTCATCTGACAGCATTCTGGTTTTAAAGGCAGGTTGTCATTCCAGTACATGGAAAAAAATGAATAATGTTGTGTCATTCCTTTACTTAGACTATTTGTTGCAGAGGAATCTTACATCCTCGGGGCTTTCACTGTATTACACATCTTTTAGTGAATTTCCTACTCAAAGGATATTATTTCTGAAGTTGCCGCTATTCTTCCTTCCAGATAAATTCCATTATGTATTGCCAATAACAATACCTTGTCACTTTGTTGGAAGGGAAATTAAGTAATGCATGTTCCAGTTGCTGGAAGATAGATGATGCAGTGAAAGTATTTCAGCTAGCCTTAAAAGAATACATTCACTTAATGGCTAGAAATAGATGCTTCTTTTTAATGCTTAGGTTTTTACAAATGAATGTTAGAATGCTGGTAGTAGCCCAGTGGATGAAGCCACTCCTGTTGGGGTAGGTTCTTTTCTTTAGGAGCACTGCTGGTACAGTGCCTCTCTTGAAAGCAATATGTTTGCGTTAATTCTCTGCAACTCACTGAGCTGAAAGTAGGGTAAGACATTTGGATCTTGGAGTACTCAGCATACATGTCTTCACCCCTTGGTCACTTACTTTAATCCAAGCTGATCTGTTGCAAATAAAAATAGTATCTTTCCTGGATGTTCATGTTGAAATTGCACTTTTTTGATATTACGAAATCCACCCAAGTGAGATAGGCATTCATGTAACATCTTTGTCAGAAACTTAGCAAGTGAATGAACTTGTTACTCCTAAAGACCCATGGTACAGAGGGTCTTTTTTAGAGGGTTCTTTCCACAGCAGAGTATTTAAATGCAAGGCTAATAGAAATACATGCATAATGCTAAACAATGTAAATTGCAGTAAGTAGCCTAATTACTATGCATTATATCCCTGAAATCTAATTAATTGCTTTTATTTCTTTTTCAGATTGTTTGAAGGACGGTCACCAAGGAAGCCAGAGAAACTTAAGACCCTTTTCTGCTATTTTAGGAGAGTTACAGAAAAAAGTATATCTTTTATTCTTTTTTTTTTTTTTAAACTACAAAGCAGATACGTGAAAAATTTAATCCCATTACATTTAGAAATGGCTGTGCAGCATTATAATGGAAGTGTCTAACAAAAGCCAGCTTGCTTTTGATATTCATATTAATGTCACT
Organism: Psittacula echo; assembly: GCF_963264785.1. Lineage (NCBI taxonomy): Eukaryota > Metazoa > Chordata > Aves > Psittaciformes > Psittacidae > Psittacula > Psittacula echo. Next base: position 52,908,408 of record NC_137743.1, read on the forward strand.
TCTCATATAGATGCTGCATACAATTAAATCTTTTGCACAGAGCTTATTGTGCTTTTTTTCTGAGATATATGGAGGGGTGTGTAAAATATATACAGATATATTTTCCCCCCTCCTTATGCATATATAAAGTGTGTGTGTGTATATAAATGTGTAAATATAAATGTATGTGTAATGTTTGTAATATGTGCAACTACTTGCTGCACAGCATCAGAGTGAGAGTGCAGAGGAAACTTAGCACCATATGTAGTCATTAAAATCACAGGCTTAAGGATTATGAACCAAGCTTCAAATTTTCTGCAGTATGCACATTTAGTCCTTTGACTATCATGTTTGTAGTTCTGAGGGATTTCTTCTACTTACGTTGATACTTCAGTTTTTTTCTCTTCTATTGTTCCAAAGCAAAGCTGTTGTGAAGTTTGCCTAGTTCAAATAAAACAAGTGATAGCAAGACTCGTAGAAGTTAGTGTGGTATTTTCCTTGGTGTACGTAGTCTTACCTTCTGTTGTTACCATGAATTTGAATATCTGCATCAGCCTTCAGAGATAATTTATTTTTTCCGAGAACCGTAGCAGAGCTTATATATTGTATTTTGAGGAAGAAAGAGGTTTTGCTGCAGTAGCATACATCACATCTGCAGAAATATCCTTTTTGTTTTAAGAATTTTTTTCTTTATATGTTGCTATTTCACTATTGGCATTATATTCTCTCAGGAATGTTTGTTTTAAAAGAAACACAGATTTAAGCAATTAAATATAAAAATCCCTTTACTTGGTTCAGTGCATCTTCAGTTCATCATTTTAATTCACCACAAATTAAATGCAGCTGCATTCTGTTTAAGCTGTCAAACTTTCAGCAATGTCAATAGAACTAAATCTCTGCAGTAGAAAGTAAATTGATCTATGTGTGGAACCGAGAGATATTGTACTACCTTTTTCTTAATATTTAAGTAATAAGTATTTTTCATGTAGACCAAATACTAAATTTACTCAGCTGTCCCTGACCCCCAGTGCACATGAGATCTGTTAGGAACTTGCTTTATAAAACTACTGTATTAGATTTCTTAACATTATAACTTTAATATTTAATAAGATTCTTGAGTGCTCTTTTCTTGGATTAAAAATTCTTATCATAACTTTAAAAGACCTCATTTCTTGTTCTTTTCTGTCCAAGGAATTAGTAAGACTAAGGTAATTTAGCTCTATAAATTGCTGTAATGATTTTGCAACTTTTTTATTGTAAGCAACTTTTTTTATTGTAAATGGTAATTGAATGAATGAAGGAGTCTTTTCTCTGAAATACAATGAATTCTACTAGCACCCTGTTAGGGCTGAAAATGGCTTGATTTGGCAATCCACTAACACTGCATCTTTACTGACATATGGGACTTCTTGGAAACATGAGCTGCTGGTTCATCCATCCACAGGTTGAGTACTCTGTGTTGCCTGTTCACACTGTACAGTAGCCACCTCTATAAAGGTTCATGGTTTCTTTTTACTCTGTGGCAGCACATTTTATTTCAACTATTGAGTCTTTCTAGTAGTGTTTACAAGTGAAAAATCACTGAAGTAGTAGGTTTTTTTCTAGATCTGGAGAAAGAAAAAGTACTCAAACTCCAAAGGGGAACGAGAAATGAATATTTTGGTCTTCCCACTACTTGTTTTCAATTTGAACATGGGCTGTCAAGGGAAGATGCTAAGCTGCTCTTGAGGAAAGTTAAGCTTTTCTGTTTCTGCCAAGAACGTTGTTTGTTGTCATTTTAAAAGCTTACCATTTAAAATAATCTAAGGATGAAAGCTCCAGCAGTTAATACTTATTTTTCTCTGGGGTTGGTTTGCCTGTAGAACCTACAGGATTGGTGACGTTTACAAGGCAGTGTCTCCAGGAGTTTCCAGACTGGGAAAGGTAAGCCAAACATCTTGTTAATATAAGAAATTTCTTAAGTCAATGATAACTGAATCGCATTCATATGGTATAGATTCAGGCCTGGAAGTACTACAGAAAACAATGTTTCATACAAATTGTTATAGAGGGAAGTACAGAGGGAAGTAGGTGAACTGCCACAAGTAGCTCAAGTGTCCTGAGTTTTTCAGTATGATTTTTTTTTTTTTTTTGGCCTGTGAAGTCAAAAAGTCTGAAGTGAATTTTTTAAACAGTAGCACATTTTTGGTGCTGTTGCTTGAATGGGGAAAAAAAAGAGATGACTCGATTTCAGAAGTGACAGGAAATAGAATAAAGTATGGGTGATAACAAGCATGAAAACACAGGTGTTGCAGCTTTCTTGCTGGTTATCAAGGTAATATGGGACAAACTTTTGTGAGAAACAGAACTTCCAGTTTCAAATTTGATATTTTATGGTGTTAGAGGCAGAGAAACTGAACAATTGACTATATTAAACCTTTTCAAATTGGTTCTGAAAGGCAGATGCATTTTCTTTAATCCCTCAGGGTTTTTTTTTAAACCACCTTTTGTTTAAGATGTGTAGAAAGTTTGGGTTTGGACAGGTTTGTTTAGAATGGATGTCTTTGTTGTGGAGATTCTGTAATCATCATTTCTGTACAATATTTTTTCTCTGATAGATCTCAGAAGAAACTGTCTCGATTGCATGTCACATATGAAGGCACCATCGAAAACAATGGACAAGGTATGCTACAGGTAAGCACATATAACAGTAACTGTGTCTTTGTCATGTTTTTGTTATACTTTTATGATATGCCAGCTTAATAAAGTTATTTGTTTATCCTCAATTGACTTAAATGACAAGATGTTATGCAGTGTAAAAGAAACATCAAAATTCATTCCATGGGCAATCTTAGTACTGTCAGTAATCCCCAGCTCATCTAGATCTGCACATGTACCTGGTACAGAAAAGGCTGACAGAAAGTCACAAGTTCTGGACAGCTTCAGGTCTTCTGGTTCAACGCAGGATCAGAGATTGACAAGATAAAAGTTTCAGATTGTGATCTTGATGAGTTGTCAAGGGTTTCAGTTTATTTTTGAAGAATTATTCTGGTGCCCTGGACAGCGACCAGGTCAATGGTTCAAGAGATTTTGTTGCTGTTGCCAGCACCACTGTTTTGGTCTGGGAGGCAGTCAGCAAAAGAAATGTATAAGGAGGATGTCTTGTCCTTATCTATGGAAAGGAACACATTTGAGTTTTCCATTTAGTTGTTCAGTTTTTGCTTTTCTAGCAGAAAAAATAAAAAGGGAAAAAAAAAAAAAAAGGAAGTTTGCCTTCTACAATTCATTTACCAAAGAAATTACAGCTTCTTTAGCCAGGAGAAGAAAAGCAGGAGAGAGAATTGGAAGACTTTTCTGTGATGCTTTTTGCTCAAATTATTAAGAACTCAACAACTGCTCCATAATAAACTGGTTTTGTGCTGTCTACCTTTTCAATTCTCAATCGATGAGAGAAGGCTGAAGTATGCCTTTTTGTGTACTGTTTCTCTTGCATTCTGTAAAAGTTAGTGTAAGAGTATAGCTAGGAGGAACACTATCACATCCTAGGCAATTTCAGGTCTTATCAAACAAAGTATCTCTGCTCAGACAAAGAATGCTTACTCCAGGAGGGAACAGGATGATGAAGGCAGTGCAGGAGCTCCCGGTGACCCCAGCCTCATTAGGCTGGCCTGGACAAGCAGATCAGGGGTGGTGACAGAATAGTTCCTGCTGACAGGCTGATGGTCATCACTCAAAAACAAGGAGGTGAGTCGGTCAGTCCTAGACAAGGTCAATCCTAGAGATCTTGTCAGCAAGCGGGAGTCAGCAGAGGACAGGGCAGGACAAGGGGGTGTGTTTGTACAGGAGTCATGAGTCAGGGGTGAGGATGAGGGACCAAGGTGAGGCTACTCAGCACAGGTAAAGTGCATTTGGGATTCTGATGCACTGAACGTTTGGGTAGCTTTCATGTTACTTTTTTGCTCAAGTTCAGCAAGTGTTAAACAACTTGTTTAGGTGTGTTGATACTTCCAGGATAGAATTCAGGACTACTTGTGCTTTTAGTGGCTGGCTTTAGACTCTGACTCCTGAATCAGTTTTTAATCTACACAGATGTTCATGTCATTCCAGCAACTTTTATTCCCCTCCTGTAAATATGCTTTCATGAGCTATATAAATAAAAACCAGTAAGAAACCAATAGCATTTGAAAGATTAAGTGGCTTAAAAATTAGATTTATATGGCAAGTTAATTTGTATAAGCCAGATTCTTAAAAGGAATGTTGTCTATTTAAAAATGTAATTTGCAAAATATGTATTATTGCAGCAAAAAATAGAATCCAGAGCTGCTCTGTTTCAAGCAGAAACCTCAATGATCAAAATTACTTGCCTTGTTCAAGGGCATTCAAAGAATTGATAAGAGATTCTTTAAGGTACAGAACAACTGGTATGGAGGCAATGCTAATCTAAAAATCCTTGAGTGTGGACAGCTGGGGCAGAATGCTATGAAAGGACAACTTAATAGTTCTTCAGTGTCCAAAAAATGCAGAAAGAGTACTGTAAATTGCTTTTTTTACTGAAGTGTATTTTATTCTTAAATGGGTGCTCTTCAAAGAAAACTCACAGAACCTGGATTCAGAACATTTGAGACACAAAACTGTTTTGCTGTGTGATTTCTCACTTGGTTTAAGTTTTCTGAGAAGTAGAAATGGACAAAAAGGAATGCTGTTAATCAGGTTTTGTATTTTTAAGTTATTGCAGCAGATTTCAACAGTTACTGGAGTTTGTACAGGACCATTTACTTTGGTAAATGAAAGGGGCTTATGCTGTTTGCTTTATATCATAATCCTTCTGAATATATTTTTGTTAGGTTGATTTTGCAAACCGTTTTGTTGGAGGTGGTGTGACTGGGGCAGGATTAGTACAAGAAGAAATTCGTTTCTTAATCAACCCAGAACTGATTGTATCGAGGCTCATCACTGAAGTCTTGGATCACAATGAATGTCTCATCATCACAGGTTAGTCTTTGCAGAAAACGTTTCACATCTTATTATGGTTTTAGAAAATATAGTTCAAGTTGAAGTTTAAAAAGTTTAAATAAAAACATCTTAGAAGGAAAAAAAGGAGGAAAAAACCAAAGCCAGTACTCATTTGACAAAGAGCTTCCTTCTTCACCCCACCTCTTAAGACCGTAGGGCTGCTGTTATAGATGTTTTGTGTAGGAAACAAACAAAATTACAGCAAGCAGACAGAACTTTTTTTACCCTATATAAATGTGTTTGAGGTCCTTAGTCCTAGCTAAAGAATATTGTGGATGATACAGGTAAAAGCCACGATTATCAACTATTAGGTGGTCCCAGCTATTAGCGGGTAATGCTCTGTAACATTAAAGCAGGGTTGTTTTTGTTCCTGTCTGGAATTTGTAACATTTGATGTGATCAGTGGGACTGAAAACTGAGATGAGGAACAGCCTTCTGGTTACCAAAAAAAAAAGTGGAAGAGGAGAAAACAGGCATCCATTAAAAGGGGTAGAAAGTCAGGAAGTCTCTTAAAAAATTTGATTTTGTAAGTTACAACCATGTGTTTGTTGCTTGTAAATTAGTTATGGGTTTGTAATTACAACATCAAAACCTAAAGGCTCTTGCAGTATGTTGTTGAGAGGCTGTATATGCAGCTGTGCTGTCTGTCCAGTGCTTTGCTGAAACTATTTTTGATCTTGTTTCCACCTGTGTAATAGAACTTGGAATGCTTTATCATCCATTAGATCAAACACCTAGCACCAAAACACCAAATGACACTATTAAGAAGTGGAGAGGCCCAGGTCATGGTGTATCTTAGTTCTATACATGGGGGCACAGTGAGCAGTCATCATAACTTGAAAATCAAATGATGCTATAATATTTGTTTATTTACTCTAAAGGACAGCTACAATGAAAAGTGTTTGATCACAGAGATCCTCTGGGCGAATATTGTAATAGAAGATTTATATTTTTTTGGTCTGCTATAGTCAAAATGTTGGATTTAGTTATATGAGCCGCCTCAACAGTCAGGTATTTGTACAGTTATTAGAACAGATTTCTTGGAGGAGTCCTTCCAAAGCACTTTTTTCTCTCATGTGCATGCACAGTAGAAACTTACGCTTGGATCTTGCAAATCTTACTCTATCCTGAGCTATTGATTGTCCTGGACAGCACATCTTTTGTTTTCAGTTTTATACTTGGTAATCTTTTTTAGACAGGGTTTTATTTTGGGTTTGCACCCTGTTTTGCTTTTTCTGTGAAAACTTTTTGATAAATTGGCCTTTGTGATTACCTTTTAACAAATGAGTCAGAAAATTCATGGCCATTGCTGATTTCTGTTATGTACTTTGGATATGATACTATAACAAGTTTAAGATGTTGAAGTATTACCTTCTGGGTGAGGCTGTTCTGGGGAGAAGGTGAAAGCATAGAACAGTTATAACTCTCTGTAGTAACTGATTGGGGGAAACACTAAATGAATGTTTTTAAAGACCTTCCATTCCCCTGAAAAAAAACCCCAATGATTTGGCATGACAGAGTAAAGGTGAGGATGTTTTTTCACTGCAGCAGTATTCTTTTAGTTTTCTTCAGTACTTTACAGTGTTTTGCAATTAGTATTTGTGATGTGGTGTTCTTCTCTAATGGAAATGGCCATTCCATCATTTTCATTTCAGCCCTGGAGTTCTTCCACCTTGGTTCTTAGCCAAGTCTCCACTGTGTGTCTCACAGTCCTCTTGATAAATTACATTCTGTGTGATGCATCTTGATTCAGTGGCCTAATGGGTATAACCATGTAGCTTAAATTTGCAGAAGAGTCTGAGAAATTGGAGAGAAATTAGATTTGTTGTGATTGCACAGTATCTGGTTAAGATCACTGTTGTAATGAGTATGGAACTGGTCATGCAAACAGTCGAGTTCTTCAACACAGACATCTATGTACAGAAATGTCTGCAGCAATGCCAGAGACTCCCACAGCTGCATTTCTGGTAGAGCTGTGAATAAGTATCAGTGTGTTTTTCATTCATTTTTTTTCAGTTTTCCTTTTCTTTTTCCACTCCTCTTCTTTGATTTCATGTTTACTCAGGCAGTGCTGAGAGCAGATGAAGCTGTGTTCCATGTTTGCTTTAAATCTACGGGCTGAACAACAGCCAGTCCTGACTGCATCTCAGCAATGCATTTTCAGAGACTTCTAAGCATATTAGCCGTGCAGTAAATGGGATCAGATAATTGGTTCAGCTGAAAATTTACTGAAAGGGGAAAAACTGATTTTCAGCTGGATTTAGCAGTGTGGCTTCCCACAGGGTCACAGCCTCCTTGGGGTGTCCACCTGCTCCTCTGTCTTGAGGGTCTCCCTGTGCAGTTGGAGACCTGCTCCTCTATTAACCTACGTGTGCTGCAGGGGCATAGCCTGCCTCACCATGGGCTGCATCACAGGCTGCAGGGGCATCTGGTCTGGTGCCTGGAGCACCTTTTGTCCTCCTCCTTCACTGACCTTGGTGTCTGGAGAGCTGCTTCTCTCACATATTCTCACTGTTGTTCAGGTTCCCCTCCCCCCCGCCCCCCCTTCTTAAGTACATTATCCCAGAGGTGCTACCACCATCGCTGATGGGCTTGGACTTGGCAGTCTCAGAGCTGGCTGGCATTGGCTTTATCAGACACAGGGGAAGCTTCTAGCAGCTTCTCACAGGAGCCCTCCCAGTTACCAAATCCTTACCACACAAACCCAATGCAAGCAGGCTGATCATGCCACTGTCTGGAGAGAGCCTGAAGACTAGTGGTGACACAAGATAAGGATCAGAAGAACTGACTGAAAGGAAGAGAAGACCTTACATTTTGCAGTAAATGTGCCTTTATATTAGTGCAACTCTGCCACTGTGCTTTTCACATGTACTCTTTTTCATTGAGTGCTAGTGGTACTGCCTCTTCACAGGCATAATTACTATTTCTTAAGAAATACCAGAGGGACAATATGGTGGGGTTTTTCTCGATCCCTGGGAACTTTATGATGCCATACAGGTCATATGCAAATGGAAAGCTAGACTACGGAGTCCAAGGAAGTTATTTTTAATAACAATTGCAATTCTTTCTAGATGATGGGGTGTCCCATGAGCACTAACACTTGGCAGTTTCACTGTTTGTCTGATGCTGTAACTATTACAAGTTTCACAAAGGATGTTATTTTTGAATGATATGTATGTTACTTTTGACTTTAGGTAGGCTTGTTTAGGGCTTGTAGCTTGTTTTTAAAGTTCTAATGGAACTGTGCTATTATGCTGTAATTTTGGCTTGGTTTTTTTACCCCTTTATTTTTTTTTTTATGGGAAGAAGCAAGATTCACCAGAACCATTAGCATATCCAATTTATCCTGTACTGCTTCTGTTTTCCCAGCACCTGCACTTTGTATTCCAGTAGCTCACAGGCAGAGGGGCTGCCAGTTAAGTAACTGGTTTTGTCTGACAGATTTCCAGAGCTTCACTTATGAAAACCTATTGATTTTCAGTAACTTTGGGTTTGTGGGACACGAGTTTAGAGTTTGTGTGATTTTTTTTTTTTTTTTTTTTTAACTTCTCTGTTATTGACTTTTATATATTTAAAATCTCTTGTGTGTGTATTTGCTTGTTTCCTGGTGCTTTTGTTGTCACCCAGTGCACTTCCATAAAAATTGATGAAAACAATGAACCTTGATAAAGCCAGCTTAATACTTTGACTGTCATTTAATCTGTCCTGTTACAATGTCTTGATAATCTCATCTTTTCTTTCCACATGCTAGAGACCAAAGGAAATGTTTCCTTTTCAAATTTGGGAGTTTTGCTAGGTTGTCCTCTAACTAAAGAGCTCTCAGTGAAGTCACATACTTTCCTAGTCTGTCTTTTCTTACTAGTTGTTCAAACACTTTTTCCAAGCATGTCAGTCTTACAGAAGGTTGATAGCCTACAATTTGATTAGAAGACTGATTTGTGAATATTTAAGCTGCTCACAGTTGTTGTTTGTATGAGGACATGGATGTGTGTAAATATATAGGCATATTCTGCCATTACAATTTTGGGGACTTTGATTTTTGTAACAGGAAGCAAATTCTTGAGGAGGAGTCTTTTACCATCCCACTCATTTCACATAGCAACTTCTCAAAATAGCCTTGAGTGGAATTTGTGTGTCCTCAGTATGGTTAATCATCTTGACAAATGTCAACAACTAATGAGTGGGTAGTAGGGCGGATGAGTTAAGGAAGCACTGATAAGTCTTTTCAGTTAAAATGAATTTGGGTAAATGGGGAAAATGTCTTGAAGTATATGCATCATTTTAATCAGGTTTTAACAGCCTGTGTTTCCTATGCTTAAGACTACTGAAAGCAGACATTCATATTCCCTTGTCTGATGAGGTTAAAATTGAATAGTTTTATGTTTCTGATTGTTCAACCTTTATTTTTATTTAGAGATTGAAAAACTTAAATTAAATTGAAACATTTGTATTATCAGGGTATCACTGATGTATGCAATAGTTAGCATTACTCTTGTCTTAGTAATCAGATGTTTTGTGCTGTCAGTTTAGACATCTAAATGCTATTTTTTCTGTTATAAGTGTAGATGGTGTCACTGTTTGCAATTAAAGGGTTGCTTATCAGTTCTCTTCTTACTCTTATTGTTTATAACTTATGCCAAGCTGTACCTGGGAGTTGAAATTTTCCAAACAGGGTATTCTTTTCAGTCCCCTACTTTTGAAATTCAGCTGTTGCTAGCTCAACCCAGGGGGAAAAGTTGTGATTTTGCTGTGGCATTGCTTTAGAAGTATTTCTTCTTTGTGCATCCCCAGGTTTTGAAGCAAGTTTGGTAAAATGAGGTAAAAGGCAGCCTTTCTAGAAAGGTTATGATCCTTACTGTCAGTTAAAATGCCTCCTTCTTGGTCTTGGGATAAACCTTTGAAAGGAAGTTGGCATAAACCTTTGAAAGGGAGTTGGCATAGCACAGCATAATAGCTAAAATGACTGTAGGTCTTAATGAGCTACTTCCTTACAGCCCTTAATGCTTGCCAAAATATTCCACTGAATTTTTTCACGGGGAAGCCACATATGTTCCAGACGATGGTTTTATGGGTCCTTGAGCTTTCACAGAACTAGCTTCTTGGTACCAACTGTTGCAGCTGATAGCATTGGCCTTTTGGTCCATTCAGTGCCATTAAGCTGTGACATCTTAGAATTCATGTCAGGAACCATAGTGCAGAAATCATGCTGATTAAATGAAAATAAGGGGAAGAGGTGTATTGGGTAAAGAGACTAGGAAGCTTAGCAGTCCTACCTATCCTTCTGTAGGACTGTCAAGGCGCACTGTAGGTCAACAAACTGGGTAACACTGGTGTGTTGGAAATCTGCTTGGTTTCTGACCATCAGGTTTTCTTTAGCCTTATGGATTGTAATTTTGTTACAGAAATAAAACTTCTTGGAAAAATAAAATGTATAAGTGTATAACTCACCACATACACTTTTGAATCTCTTTAAATTTCTTCTCGTGCATCCTAAACTGTCAGGCCAGATGTTTGCCGAAATGTGATGAAGTAGAGTTGCCACACTTTCAATAGCAGGGTAACTATTTTATTGTTGTGTTTACAGGCAGTAGCCAGAAAAAAAAGAAAAGCAAAATGCTGGTGATGCAAAGTCTCACAGTGTTTGTTAACCAGATACTAGCCAGTAAAACTTTAAAGATGACAGGCAGTTTATTGAGAAGCTATTGAACTTGGGAGTGGCGAAGTTGAAAATCTTGTTATATACTGAACAGCATATGTAGATCTGCACTTGTAATGTCCTTTGGTGAATGCTACACATATTCTGTGGAAAAGAAGCTTCTAGTGGTTACAAGCAGAATTTGTGTTCTTGGTGCAGATATGATTTTTCTATTTTCTGTTGCTTCTGAGAGCTGTGACTTCATCTGGAGACGCAGCGATTTCTGTGAAAGATGTGCCAAGTGCAAAAAATGTACATATTTTGTGTGCAATATGGAAAATTGTTTCTTTCAGGTACTGAGCAGTACAGTGAGTATACAGGCTATGCAGAAACTTACCGGTGGGCAAGAAGCCATGAAGATAAGACCCCAAGGTACAGTTCCACGTAAACATTTCAAGTGAAGAAATAAATATTGTATATTTGAAAAATTGGTGCTTTAAGTATTTCCTAGCATTTGACTTAATAGAGAAATTGACTGTTTGGTCCTGCTCTCTTCAGAGCCAACAAGCTAAGAAAGTTCTCATATTAATAATGAGATATTAGTGCTAATAAATGATACCTGCCAATATGTCAGTTCTTAAATCAACATGGTTTAGTTTTATGTATTTAATCCAAACTTTTGTCAAGATGCTGACTGAACTGTGGATTGTAATGTCCCAAGAAGTTTGACAATGATACCTCAGGTGACACAGTACCTGATACCTGCTGATGTGTGGCAATATAAGACTTAATCTCATAGATTTGAATAGAAAGCTGTAGGGTCTTGAGTTTATTTCTCCAACAGTATTGTTATAGTGTGTACACAAAATTATTAATTTTGAATAGAAATATATGCAATGTACTCTTTTTTTAAGTGTTGGAAGAAGAGAGCTAAAGTACTTTTCTTTGTTCTTACGTACTTATTAAATAGTGCTGTGTGATTAGATTTGTTTCATGTTTATGCCTAAGGTCTAGCCAGTGTATTTCTAAATTTATAGGGAGACCTGTCTCATTTTTGATGCTGTTTTCATTCCCTACCCACAAATTTTAAAAGTGCTCCATTGCCTGCTATGAGCTCACCTTTCCAGCTGCTTCTAACAGAGAAGATCTGCAGGGAATTGCTAATTTTGGATCATGATTATATGGCCAGTATAAAACAACTAATGTCATCTACTTTTCTTCTTCCTCCAATTTTAGGGATGAATGGCAGCGACGCTATACTGAAATTGTTGCGATAGATGCATTTCACTTCAGACGTTTTCTTGATCAGTTTGGTCCGGAGAAAATTAGAAGAGAGCTCAACAAGGCCAGTAACTTAAGTGGCCTACAGTCTAATGTTTGGAGTACCTCTTAAAATACTTCGGTATTGTTATCTTCAGCTAAGGAAGTCCTTGCTTAGTTGTCTCTTGTAAAAGACGTACTTCAGTGTTCTGCTGTCCAATGTTAAAGCAGATGCTTGCCAAACAGAATGACTCTTATGCTTTATGCTATTCAGAGGTGTATTTTAAAATATTAATGAAACTTGGATATGCATTTTGTTGGCTCTTAGCTTGAGGACTTAGATTTCAACCTGTGTCAATGATTTCAAGGCTTTTACTGTTATCCCGCACATAAATTTCATCTTCTGACAAGAGATGCTTAGTATCTATCTCCAGTTCACAAAGTAAATTCTCGTAAGTTAATAAAGAAAGCTTATGGACCAGAATGAAGGTCTTGCATGGCTAGGATAAGGCATAAGTAGTAAAAGGCCTGTGGCATGTTGTAGTAATGCAATGCTATTTTTACTGGGCAGTTGATTACAAGAATGCTTATGCAGTTATACTATACTAGTGTGTTTATATTTGGGTTCAAACATGCTAGCAATAGAGTCTGCGTAATGTGCTTTCGTGTTTGGGGATGCAGTGGGCCTATGTGTTTGCTAGGGTGTTAAATATAAGAGCACAATACTACCGTTATTAAAGTCTCCTGCTTTCTGTAGTATAGGGGGGCATGGGATGCATTTGAAATCAAACATAAGGCAGTGTCTTGCTAATACTCAGGAGGAAAGGGAATATACCTAAAAGCTCATGTCCTCCCACCCCTCCAGAAATGATGTACAGGGCTGAAGAACTAATTTAATTTAGTCTTAAAACCTTGACTAAAGTAACATTCATGAGCTTGTCTCTTCAAGGTTGGTTAATGAAATCAGCCCCAAAAAAGACAGTAAATAAATTTTGTAAACTTCAGTGATATCTTTGTACAAAATTAAAATTACCTACTCTAGTGAATTTATGATCTGCTCACACTTTTCTATATTACTGACTGGGGTTAGATTTTTAAAATAAATTATGGTAGATCCATGCAACTTTATTATAGTGTGTTGGTTTGACTGATGTTGTTTGATGAGGACTGATTGGTATTTAAAAAAATTTTCAGCCTGAGTTAATTCTCTATTTACGACAATAAAAAAACCTAATTATATTTATTGGAGTTCCTATAATATCTTAACAAATCAACATATTTTTTAACATATTGTGGTGGGGTTTTTTCCATTTAATTTAAAATTAGTATTAAGCCTGAGATCTTTCTGTGGGTGAAAACAAGTTGATGGAGTAAGATGCAACTCTTCCTATTATGATTTAATAAATCAGGACTCAGTAAGCACAGTATATGCACACAGGCTTTGAAATATGAGTCTATTATGTATTAGTATACACAGCTCAGTGTCCAGAGGTTCTTTTGTCTGTTACTTTGTTAGACATTAGGAAATTATTGAAGCAACTTAAAGTGATTCTTCTTACTGCTTGTATTTTCTTATAAGCATGTATGATTTCTCCTTTATAAGATGCATTTATCTTAAAGAACCAGGTGTTCACTCCTGGTTAGTCTTCTCAAAAGGTAGCTGTCTGAGGCTGACCTTGTGTGTGATTTATCCATAACCAGAAAGCAAGATTAATACTGGCTGAAGTCAGCTGTTCAGAATAAGAAAAATAAAGTCCTTTTATCTGACTTCTTCATTAAGATTTGCAGATATATGTGGAGGAGATGTCACTGTTTCATCCTTGCTAGCCCCTTGAGATTATTGCCTAATAAAGACTGTCACTAGCAATAACTCTTCCAATTGTAAGTTCCACTTTCCAAATCCTAAGGAGCAACTGACTTATTATTGGGCTTGCCAACCCACTCACAAATGTCATTAAGCTTATTTTGATAGCCACTGATTACAAAAAGCTACAGCTTCATATTTGGCAAGAAATGCTTCCCTAAGAATTATGCTATGCATATGTTTCGAACAGTGTTAACTGTGAGAACTATATGGAACAGTTTTATATGAAAACAAATTGTAATCATCATACAACTTCTAATCATTTATGATACCACATATTTGAAGTGGTGTACAACTTAAAACCAAATTAATTCATGTAGTTCAAAAGGAATAGCTCTTTGGCTTCCCATATGGAAGCAATTGCTTTAAAACTGTACAATAAACTTTCTTATTCCTGTATTCCTAGATGAAACCTATTTAAAATATTGGTGCAATATCTCTATTAGTTTTATCTTCATCCTTTATTTGCTATGAAAAATCATAGAGGAGCACGCACTTGGATATTTTTCTTCATTGCTGCTGAAGTCTTTCCAAGTGTTTGCTGACTTCAGTATTGTGTCTGATGAGATAGTTTTTTTTTTTTGTTCCTTGTGTTCTGGCAAGTTGAGAAATACATGCCTGTTAAGTAAAAGCTGAAAAGAAAGTGGCATCTTACTGCAACACCAGTCCATCCCCTTATTGAAGTGGAGATGGAGTTTGAAGAATTACTGTCCACACAGCCAGAGAACTAGCTTGCTTGGCCCCCTATTTTCATACCAGTGTGCTTTGGTCTTTAAACACATTAATAGCTCTGACTTGAAAAAGCTCAAGAGGCTGCATCCTGATAACGTGTAAGCGTTCCTTATGCAAATTCTGAATCATGGCACCTTGCTAAATTATGACAAATCTAAGTCTGAATTTGCAGCTCAGATCAAATTGAGTGAAACTGAGGGTTCCACCAGACAGTTGTACCTGTTCAATAAATTTTTGTACTGGTGAAAAGCTTCTCAAAGAGATTTATCCTTTTTTTTTTTTTTTTTTTTTTTCTACACATGGAAGCAGGTGTCTTTACTCAAGGTTTCTTAGTGACTTTTGCACTTTTTTCTTTTTCCTCCTACCTTCATTTATTGCCTTAGACCTAAACGCTAAGGTGCCATTTTGTCTTTTATTTTCAGTTTTGAGGAATATCAGTAATAGTGGACACAGCAGTTCAGCTGTCATGTTGCATGCTAAAGGGGCCGAAAAGCAACAAATGTGATACAATCTTCTGTTAGTTACTCTTTGCTCTGGCTATCCTGAAAAGTTTCCTAAAGCTGTGATAAAAGCCCTAGCAGTCAGCACCTGTATTTGATTTTTAGTTTGGATTCAAATTAGGCAAAATTCTTTCTGTAAATTCTTTAGTGACTTACCTTGAATTTAAAGGAAGACTAATGGGGTCTTGAAGCAGCTTGAATTTGGTATTGCTAGAATACAATACTTGTTTTCATCTTATTGTTTGAAAATATGGCACCAGATTGCCTGTCAACTTCATCTTCTGGCTCTTGTCTGCCTGCAGGCCTACTGCGGCTTCTTCCGACCCAGTGTTCCACCTCAACATCTCTCTGCAATAGCCACAGGAAACTGGGGATGTGGTGCCTTTGGAGGGGACTCCCGCTTAAAAGGTAAATTCTAGCACTAGTTAATGTTTAAATGAATCAAATAAGATTCTGATTCCTTTTTTTATAGTTAAGCTGTCCATAGAACTGGTTTGTTAGCTTTATCTTTAGGCCATGATTAATGTGGCCTTAATAAAAATGCACGCTGCTTTTATATGCTACTTTCAGTTTAAAGTTTGAGGTAAGTACATGATAGTGAAATGCTGGGTTTACAAGAATGTGTAGCACAGAAACCTTCAAAAGCATGGATGTGCAGTATTAGTTCACAGAAGAAAATGTTCATTGCAGTTCTCAGTCTTATAAATCAGTTGACCTTTCTGGAGCAGTTGTCTAAGATTATGTCTAAACTTTGTATCTCTGCAAAGCTGTTGAAAGTATGTGGTAATTTGCAAGGCTTCACAAACTTGCTGGCAATGCACAATGTTTATTTTTTCTCCTTAATGTATTACTGTTTGCCAGAGAAGCTTCCAGTGACTCAGACATGCTTCTTTCTTTCCTGACATGCCTGCTATATCACTCACTTCATGTTCTTTTGGTTTTAATTGGAGTATTTATAATGCAGCAGATATCACATGCCAACGTTCATGTAAGACTTTTTCCCATCAAGTCAAGAACTGATGGATCCTGACATTTAAATTGATATTCTGATTCATACAGTCATAAATAGAAATTTACATGTTTGTTGGTTTCAAATATTTGGTGAGCATTTAAAATTTTCTTTTCTGAACAGCTTTAGGTAGTTACATTGAGACAAACAGTCATCAGGCTACCAGCTTCATTAGTTTGCTTTCTTTATGTGTTTTATTCATTGAGCATCTATTTTTTTCTTAATGCTCATTGATTTCCTGACGGCTGGTTTCTGATTTCCATTAGATAAAATTGTCTGCCAAGTCCAGATCATCAGTATCTGAAGTAGTATTTACTGCAGGATCTGATCATACGTGATTATGATTGTTAGGAAGGTTTAATAGATGCTTTGATTTGCATAAAACCTCCTCTTTGATTTGCATAAAACCTCCACAGAACTGTAATATTCTGTGGTTTTTGGTTGGTTTTTTTTTTAATATATATGTATTTCTGGGACATCTGATCTAAGGCATTATTTGTTCAATGCTTGACGTGACTTTTATGGTAGGCATTCCTCACTGCAGTGCTTTACATCCTCTCACAATTGGTCAGAGCTCAAAACTGAAGCATACTGGGAAAGACCACCAGAGCTGAGTCCATTTGGTGAGGTAGCTCATAAGAACAGTCTTTAATGTAGACAAGGAAATACATAGTGAGATGTAACTTGGATGTGGACTCCAAGCAGAACAAGAGCGTTTCAAAGACTTGAATGTTCCCTCAGTTTTATTTTAACTTAATATTTTTAGTTTGAGCTTTCATTTATGTAACTTTTCCTCTTGAATCAGCCTTAATTTTTTTCCCCAAAGTTTGCAAGAATTAACACTTAACAGCAAGTTACAGCATTGCTGCTGTTACGAAAAATTCATCTAAATCTATATGCGTAGTCTCAAGTCTTCGTTCTTTTGATGGACCTTAAAGACAGACATTGGTTTAACTTGCACTTAAGTTACTATTTTTGTAAACTAGGCTTAATTTCTTAGTTGACTCTGAAAAATCAATAGTTAATGAAGAGAATTAAATGACACTGATGTGCCATGGGATATGTAGCTAGTTGTTTAGTATGTGATATTTTTCTCTGCAGTGATGCTGGCTAGTATTACTATCACTTCATTCTTTGTGTGTAAACTATGAGCTACAAGAAAAGTACAGTAGTTTGTCATGTGCATTTTTGTCAGAATAGAGTTGCATTTGGTGTGTGATAGACATGTAGTTTTTTCTAGTTCACAGATCTCCCCTGCACAGTCGTAAGTCCTAATGGCGTTTCTCCCTTCCATTCTGAAATGCTGTATAGGGTTATTCTGATTGCAAGTTCTCTCAATGGTTTCACTTCATTATAAGCAAATTTCTTGCACTGGAGAGTAATCTTTTACACTTCATAGGGAGTCATAAATTCTTCATTTCAAAGTACATCTGAGAAAACTCTATGATGATGATCATTTTGGATCACAGAGATCATCAGTATCATGGTTTTACTGAACCCAAATAAATAGCTTTTGTTGGCTACTCTGGCTTGACAGTGTATTGCAGTGACAAAGTAGTTTTTGTAGTTTAAAGTCTTGCTTTTTCATTTAATGTTCTTAAATGCACACCCTTGTCCTATCTGGATCTCTAACAGAGACTTCAGAACCACTTCAGTATTTGATGTAATTGAATATAATTGGATAAGTGCCATAATGCATGATGATATTCTATCATTGTTTTTTTTTAGTTGTGAATTAAAGGAACATGATTGTGCATAAAATACGGTTTTACTCAAGGTCACAGAAGATGCAAAAACTGAAGTCATCTTAAAGGAGGAAAAAAAAGAATCTGGCTTTACAAATTGAGTATGTGGTGTGTAAACAAGGCAGGTTCCAGCTCACTTAGGGATAAACTTTTAGTATAAACTTAAGACTTCTGGTACTGAAAATGTATGTTTATATAATTGGGAGAAGTTGGAAGATCTTGTCTTGCTTTTGGAAACCAGAGGACAGTTTAACAATTACTAGTTGCAGAGGCTCTGTGCAACTGTCTAAAGATTGGAAAAGTGCTGTTTTATTGAAAATGCTAAGATGATCTGATGAGACATCTCATAAATACATAGATTTAACTTCTAACAATAGTGAGAAAGTACTCTTTAGCTGAACTGGTGTTTTTATTTATCTGACAAAATAAAGTTCAATAGAAGGACTGCTATCAGCTTTTAAGAGACTCCTATAGAATGAGTAGAAGGAGAGAAGAGCATGCATCTTGCCTCACATATGCGTGCAATGTTGAGGTGCTACCACGATAGTACTGCAGTTCTGAACTTACCCAGTAGGCAATGACACAAGGAGTATTGGGTATTTCACCCAGTGTAGCATTGCTGCACCTGCATTTGCAGAGTTCTATTCTGCTTGCCCCTGCTGTGTCTTTGGTGCTGCTTTCCTCACACCAGTCTCTGGATTTTGGCTGCACTGCTGCAATAGTACTGCAGTATGGGAGTCGCTGGTGGTAACATCCTTTCCTCTGGATAAAAGGGACTGAACATGCAGGGCCTGTGAGGATAGTTTGGTCCCCAGAGGGATTTGTATTATGCTTCTACCACCCTAGCTGGGTAGTAGAAGAAAGTTTGTGAGTACTGTCTTCAGTTGCAAGTCCAGAAGACTTAAATAGGATCACACCAGCTAGGTGCAATGGTCAAGAGAGCCCAAATCCCTCCAGACACCTCTTCCCGTGATGCTCCTTTCTTTTTCAGTAGCATGGAAATGTCACCTGGTGTTATGTATCTTTGGTGCCCAGAAGATTGTGAAGCCTGCTTCTTGACAGAAATTTTGACCCTTGTTTCATAAGATTTACAGCAATTCAAAATAAGCAGTAGGATGTTTTTAATATCTTCTGTAAAGTGAAGCTGCATTGTTTGCTTGGAATGAATAATAAGATTCATTAGGTTCCATTCCCCTATGCAAGCTAGTTAATTAGACCTTTTCAAAGCTGACCTACTGAAGCTTTACCAAATCTACAGCTGTTTCAGTAGTTTGATTAAAATATCATTCCCAGATTGAGATTAATTTCACATGTGAATAAGGTAATTTATAATTTTAGCTATGTGTTTACAAGAGTGTTGTTTGATTAAAGAATGCAGTATTTTATTAGGTCTCTTTAAAAATGTGAAATATTTTTGAGCTGAGCTATGAGCAGCATTCTATTTAGTTTCCACTAGCAGGTGGTAATGCAGTACGTATGCAATTTTATTTAAAATTGATCTTTACAAAGACAATATTAATCACATTATAATTAACTCTACTTACTGGGTAGAAAAGGAAAGAATTAATATCGGAACTGCACCCATAGGCTCTGAAATAAGGCAAGCAGCAATAGATTAAGTCATTGCTGGGCTCCATTATTTAAGACTGTGGTAACATTACCCAAAATGAATATGTGATTGATGGCATGTGTGACACTCCAGCCTTGCAGTACTAGTTGGTGAAAAAGCTGTGCTCCTGTAAGTTTGGTGCCACCTAAAAGGATCTTGGTTTCTCTTCTCCCCTTCCCTGCTCCTGACTGTATGATCTGGTGCCCTCCCTTGCATCAGCTCTGGCTCTGAGCAAACTCAATTCACTCAGCCAATTCTAATCTAGCAGAAAACAATTAGCTTTTACCCTTTTGTCATATAACTTTTCTGCCAGGTTGGTGAATGGAACTTACTCTGATGAGCTCCTGAGAGCTGCAGAAAAGTCAGGAAGTGAGTGAGAAGGGAGAAAATGTAGCTGGACCAGAGCCACTTTCTCCAGTTGCACTGGGTCATTAGCTCAGCTTGACCATTGATCAATACTCCAGATGATTTCTCGAGTCTTCTGAGGAACAGCTGAGAGAATTGTGGGTGTTTAGTCTGGAGAAGTCTCAGGGGGACCTTATTGCTCTCTACAACTACCTGAAAAGGAGGATTGAGAGAAGAGGTGGCCGATCTCTTCTCCCAAGTAATAAGCGATAAGAGAAGAGGTAACGGCCTCAAGCTTTGCCAGGGGAGGTTTAGATTGGATATTAGGAAAAATTTCTTCACAGAAAGAGTGCTTAGCCATTGGAACAGGCTGCCCAGGGAAGCGGTAGAATCACAGTCCCTGGAAGTGTAAATCGTGTAATTGTGACCCTCAGTGACATGGTCTAGTGGACTTGGCAGTCCTGGGATAAAGGTTGGACTTTATGTTCTTAAAGGTCTTTTCTAACCTCGTTGATTCTGTAACTTGGGGTGCACCTTGGTCCACTAAGCTTTACACACAGCTGGAACTTAAATAACCTGAATTGTATTCCTGGCATCACCACTCACTTTTTATAGGTTGGAATGAGCTGTCATATTCCATGCTGTGTATTTCTAGAATAGATAAAATGGACACCTTAAATTGCACAGTAAAAGGATGCGGAACCATAAGTCTCATCTTAGGAGCTAAAAGTTGTGTCAGGTCCTGCTTTGTGTAGCTTACCTAGTGAAAGGTTGGCACCCTTATTTCTGAAGGGTGGCAAAGAATGGAAATCGTGATGTGCTTAATGGATGCTTTTTACCCCACTGTTGGTAACTTGATGCAAGCAGCTTAAACCAAGATGTGAGATGGTGCTCTGTCGTTTGTGCTGCCTCTCATGTTTATTGGATTGTTAATGGCTGCAAGCTGCTTGGGGGTAGGCATGGACCAAAACAAACCCCAAAACTTAAACACATTGTTTATCTGGAAAGTAAGGGTGGTTATCACTAGTGACTCCAGCACAGAGTACTTCCATGCTGAGCTGCAATGCCCAGTATTCTTTACTTTGTTTTAAAAGTGGAACTAATACTTATCTACCTATTGTTCAAATTGTCTTGCAGCATTTACTTGGAGATGAGTGGTATGATTATTTGCTGTAAACTTCAGGCTGTGTTTTTTCCCTTCACTAAATTGCTTTATCCTGTATTCATGTGTGTAATCTTTTTGTTGTTTCAGCCTTAATACAGATACTGGCAGCTGCTGAGGCTGGACGTGATGTTGTTTATTTTACCTTTGGAGATGTGGAGCTGATGCGGGATATTTACAGCATGCACACTTTTCTCTGTGAGAAGGGCCAAACTATTGGTGAGCATAAAGAAATCTCATGCAGTGAAGAGACTTAACTGTCTCTAAATGGAAATTGTCCAGTAAGAAGTATTGTCATCAAGTTCTGAATACAAGCAAATGGGTCTTGGTTTATTTGTACCTGTTTCCAGAGTGGGGAACTGTTCTGATTCAGGGTCAGCTGTGCTGTGTTAATCTGTTAGAAGACTTCCAGAATCCTCTTCTAATTCACTGGGAAATTACAGTCCAGAATTTAGAAATATATATGATAGACAGAAGGTTTGTAAAAGTTTTTAACATAACTCAGAATGCTTTAAAAAGGGAAAATGTGCTTGTGCATTCTTGATGTGGGTTTGTCTTATAGTGGTTCTGGCTTGATCCCACAAGATGCGGTCAGATGTGTTATAAGAAAAGTGGTGTATTGGTTGCCGCACTGTAAATGTTAAATGTCTGGGACAGAAGTATAAAGCTGGGTAGTTGGCAATACATTGTCAGTAATACATACACAAGCCTAATGTTTGGGTAGCTCGTGCAGAAAGCTCAGCAGAAAGTTGAGGAGCCCACCATGTGTTCTGAATGAACTTGGAAACAGTCATGTTCCCTTTACACTGTTGTCTACCTCCTCTTTCACTGCTCATTTAAAGAGATGTTCCAAGCCACTGTCTCAGCATGAGCATACATTTCTGGTCTTTATTTACAACCATACATTCTTCATATGACGTGATCTTAAGTGTTTTTTAATTATTTCTTTTTATTTTAAAGGGGATATTTATAGGCTGTTACTGAGATATTACAATGAAGAATGCAAAAATTGTTCTACTTCAGGATCAGATGTCAAGCTCTACTCTTTTATATACAACACCATTGAGTCCTATGCAGATGCTACTGATGATGATGATGAAGAAAAAGGGTTGTGCTTTGATGATTAGAATACTTGAATTTGATCAGAATATTGTTCATCTCCTCCCTCTGGTATATCATGTGAATTACTGGGTATAATTGGCTTAATATATATTGACTGAATTTGTAGTTATGTAGACACTCAAACAAAACCCCCACCTTTTAGAGACAAATTTTTTTTTTTTTTTTGGTGGTGGTTTTATACATGAAAACTTTGTTCATGTGTGTACAGAAAAGATTTCTTCGGTAAATCTGGTTTGCATTATACATTGTTAAGCAGGACATGTTGGAACACGCTTGTATTTCAGTCAAGAGATTGCTGAAGACCTTCAGAAGATTTCCCTGTATTCCACTGCCTTTATTTTTCAGAATTTGTATCGATTTCTCATGTAAACTTAGTGCTGGAGTACAGACAGCCTTGTAACTCTTGGGATGATGTTAAAGAGAAGTGCTGTAATGATCATATTGACTGGAAATTGTCATAACTTGATAACCTCCTTAAGACTGCCACAATGCCATCATTGTTCTTTTCCATTGATTTAACTTAGTGTCCTGGGTTTAACTTAATTTTTTAGTAAATGGTTAAAAATGGGCAGATTCTGGAGGAGCTGTAATGCATTTCACAACTGAACCAGGTGTAAAAGTTAGCATGAAGTAGAGAAAGAACAAAGTATGGGAGGGTGGGAAAATGAGAAATGTGACCAAAGTTAGCAGAGAGAAAAGTTTTCACATGAAACTCTTCAATACCATTCTGTTGGTGCTATCTGTTACAACATTGAACAAGGTCTTAGACAAGTTTAGTATATTTGAAGTTTCTCAAGCTTCACTGTTGTTGGTGATTTAGGGTCTGCTAGTTAGGTTTATACTGTCGTATCAGTTCTCCTTTACTGCAATGTGCATACATGTGAGCATGAGATCCCCATGGGATAACATGAGTGAGGAAATGGAAATCACTTACATATCAGTTGGAGGAAAGTCTGCAGGCAACAGGTAAAAACATGAGTTAGGAGTTTGTGCCTGTGTCTTTTTAGGCATGTGAATAACAACAATGAAGAGAAGCTAAAATATGTGTAAAACCTGTCCTATTACTATCACTGTGAATACCAAACTAGTGTTACTATAGTTCATTAATAGTTTACACAAAAATGCAGATACATCTGTGACAAAACTTCTCCGGGTTTATGTACAGAGCCAATCCAATGAAACTGTCTATTCGTGGTTTAAACCCAGTCTAAGTTTAAGCTCAAATTGCTAAATTTAGCCTCTTGTGTGTTAGAGTTTCTGGTCTGTCATGGTTGCTATCACAAGTTTAGCAATACAAGTGAAAACTGCAGCAGGAAATGTAGTGAGCTAAGGCTCTGGTATCAGCAAATCCTTTTGGCTAATGTCAGATAAAACCTCTCCAAGCCTGAAACACAACATGGTAATCAAATACTGGAAGCTGTTGGCAGTCTGGCATACCATAAAGCGGTTGCTGCTTGAGCTGCTCCGGTGGAAGCAATAGCAAAGAGTTTGGGTCATTTATAAAATACCTTTGGAGTGCCGCACTTTGGCATTAATGCTAAGCAGCAGCTTGGAAGCATGTTGCTTGGAAGGTGACAGCAGTTCAAGGGTGTCTTCCTGTTCTTCCCACCAGCTGTAGTTTTCTTCACCCCCCATTACAAGGAAAAGATTTGGGCCACCGTTTCAGGCGTTTTTCTGTGCTTGCAACTTGTGTCCTCGGAGTTAGCTGAAATCTTTTCTCCTGTTCCTGATGTCCCAGTGTTGGCTCAGATTCTGGCAATAGGAATAACAATGTTTTGTAAAAATCTCTTCTTTGGGCGTTTAGGTTCAGCTGCGATAGTGCTTCTAGAGGCATTGCCGATGATAAATGTACCCTGTTAATTAAGACAAGTGATGAAAAATCGGTGCTATCTGCCAAACCTCCTTCATCATACTACTCAGGATTTCCTATAGAAAAGGTGAACAGAATTTTTTCTGAAACAACTGGAAGGAAATATAACAAGTAGCCTGAAATGGCTGGGTATGATCTCCCCTTTATTGTAAATGAATACATCTTTATTAATGCAATATTAATTTTCATTGAGATTGGCCAGGTATGAAAAATGTCCCAAAATAAGATGGCATAAAATTCTACTTCAGCTGTAGAAACAGAAAAATATATTTAACTTTGGAAAGATTCTCTGAAGATCATATTATAGAGTATCTGGTTAAGAGAGTTTTTGCAGTGTCAAGTGTTCCCAGGATAATCCTATATGTTTTATGCAGCTTATATTTTCACTGATACCTGATGGGGAAGATTCTTTTATTTGAGATCAGTCTTTAGGATGGGCTTACCTTACATTCCTCCCTCCTTCCCCCCATGAAATACAGTTGTGTATAGACAGGAGAAAAGGAAAATAACTTTTTTTCTGTGTGATGTGTCATCTGAGTAAGAGTGATACATCCTGCATTCTGCTGTGTGTCCCTGATCTGGTAAAGGGCAATGTTGTAAGAACATTTTGAATATGACTTTGATTGCAGACAGGCTGAAGATTGTATTTTTCTTGGTTTAGTGGGGATTAACTCTGGATAGCCCAGAGTTAACAAATGAGCAACAGTGTTATATTCTCATGACTTTCTAATTCAATAAAGTGCTAAACTGCCCAGAATGCTGCATGTGGGAGCAGGAATTTTGCATCAGCCCAGTATGTGTTCTGCATCTCTTTTCCTCCACCTATCACTCTGTTTATAAACTCCCTTAAATGTTTTCTTTAGCTGGAGGTGCCTTTTGGTGCTTTATTTGAAGTAGTGTGGAATGGAGACGCCGAAGATCTCTTTGTGCAGCCCAGTAAGCTTCAGTTTCACTCTTCTAGAAACCTGTTTATGCAGTAGACCCCTTCTTGGGTTTTGTATTACTTTAGGGATGTTTGCTATATGTTTTCAAATAAAAAATAAGATTCCTACCAAAACTTTTGTTTTATACTTTTTAGTAGCCAAATTGAATGCTTAATATGAACAACAGGCAGTCATGTAGATTGCAGTGTTGCCTCATAGTCACGTGTGGTGTTGGAGCACTTCTGTAGTTTTACAGCTCTTGCACCTAAATTCCTCAGTTTTGAGGTGTTCTTATCTAATGATGAATACCCATTACTGTATATATTAATTTATAAACCATTCCAAGTGTTCCTGACATTCTTCTAAACTTACAGTTTATGCACCATTATATTATATTGATTTTTCTGGATCTGTATGCTAATGTTTACATGATTTTGTAGGAATATGATTAAAAAATTCTGACTGAAGCAATACTGTGTGCATTGTCTTGTAACGTACTTCCCAGGGCAGAAATTCCATCACGTTTGAAAGCACATGGCACAATACTACAGAGATTTCTAGCAGTAAATGTAATAATTCAAGTATTTTGACATGTATAGCTAATTTGTTCTTACTGTACAGTATTGTAGCGGTTACTCCCATCTGTGTAGTGATGGAAAGAGGAAGTAACCACAGGAAATTGGAAGGGTGCTGGCATGCGTGTGAGATTTCATATGTGTGTATGGCCATTTGCAGACATTTCAACGCTATTTTCTGACTTGCTTTTGGTGAGAAGTAAGCGTTTGATTATTCTTTGAACTTAGGGAAGGAAATATAACTAAATAAAAGCAAATAAATCCTCCAAAATATATAAATAATGAATATGCTGCATGTTTGCATGGTTTGTAAACTGACATCCTCCTTAATGAGAAGATTTAGATCTGTTTTTCAAAAATCTTGTTTTAAGTTTTAATTAGTAAGGAACTCATTTTTTTCTAGCATTACATGAAATGAGGATAAAATACAATTTTTGATTGCTCTCAAGGATTTAGATGTGATGCTGTCTCTGGCTGCTGCATGCTGGGTCTTGGCTCATGCTCAAGCATGGTTTGTCATTCCTGAGTTTAGATTTAACTCTCATGTAAATGGCCAAAATGATACCGTTCTCTATATACAGCGTTTGGCTGAGTGCTGGATAACCTGGAGATGGCAGACTTCTGGTAGTATGATGCCTGGGTAGGGAACGGTTGATGCCCTTTGTGTTGGACCTTGTAAATCCTAGGTGGTGGGGTAGCAGAGGGTGCTCACACTCTGCCCCTGTGGTGGGGAAGCTGCTGCTGCTCTGTCCAGTCCCAGGCTGTTGCTGGTCTAACTGTAATCAGCAAACATCCTCAGGAGTATGCTTTATTAATTCTTAAAAGCCACTGGAGTCTGTGGAGATAACTCCTTGGGGATAAAGCACAATTGCAAGGGCTGCTTCCCCAGGGACTCTTCCCATTTTCCTCAATTGCAAGCCATTGGCTTCCCACCTGTGTCAGTGCTCAGATATAGAGCAGTCTCAGACAGTGGAATTTCACAACTTTTGACTTTTTTGTTCCTAACATCCTCTTGGCCTAAGCAGCTTTCTGTGACAGGACAGACAGATGGATGTCAGACCTTGGGACAGCAAAAGCTGTTATAAACTCCATGAAGTTCACCAGTGTATTTATGTATTAGCCAGTGTAGGGTGATGCAATGTTTGCTCTGGATGGATAACTGGGTTTGTGGGGGTTTTCCTTCCTTTTGTTTGTTGGGGTTTTTTTCTTTTTTTTTTTTTAATCTGCAAAAGTCTCAACAATTTTGTGATAAATTTTTGACAAGGGTGACAACATCCATAAAATCATGGCAACTGCAAGATGCTAGAGCTGTCTGGAGTTGCTGGGGTTTTTAACTAAGAATTGAGTATTTATGATCTTCTTTTGTGCTAACAGTGTTTCATGCTCATTTATCATTGCTTAAGCGAGTGTGACCTGGAAGCTGTACAGGAGGTATCTGTCACTGATAACTCCATTACAGCAATACCATCAATTTCTGCTTAACGGAGCTGTCAGCTGGGGTTACATTACATGTTTCTGGTGAGTGACACTTGGTACGTGGTTAAAGGAAGCACTGGTATGTTCCAAGTCCTCTTGGTAACACTGTGATACGCTGTCATGGTGTTTGTGGATATGCATACATTTTGCATTGCTTGCTGGCCGGTTGATTATTACAGAAGCTTAAAGCTGTCACAAGCTACAAGGTGTGCAGATCATTAATATGTAGTTAATCAGCTGTAAATCTACCAGAGGACAGCCCAACCTGCGCCTGATGGAGAACAGAGACTGTGCTGTCTTTACATCTGACTGTGCTTGCTGGTGGCCTGGGGTCCACAATTCCCACACCTCAGCCCTTCTCTCCATCAGATGGAAAATGATTGCACTGAAAATCCTTTCTGCATCTTATCTGCTCAACAACAACAAGAGAAAGACAGGTTTGGGGTGGGGTGTGGTGGGGTTTGGGTTTGGGGGTTTATTTATGGTTTTCTTTGCATTTTTGTGGGTTGGGTTTGGGTTTTGTTTGTTGGTTATGTTTTTGGGGGGGTTGTTTGGATTTTTTTTAATGGGAAATGGAACAGGTGATATTAAAATGGGGTATTTGTTACCTTTTTTTTATTTCCTTTTTGGGCATCTAAGACAATGACTGATGTTCAGTTTTTCAGAGCAATGGAATACAATGAAGGGATTTCTTCACTGGGTGTAAAATGGTAAAAACATGCCTAATTTAAGTAAAAATTACTGGAAGGCCCCAACTCCTCTTTCTGCCTGAGTGTTGGTTTGTGTAAATCTCCTCTTGGAGGATTCATGTAGCGCAAGTAACCACCTGTCTACCATGAACAGGATTTTCCACAGACACTTCTTGTCTAACCTGTTCTCAGTTATATTTCTGACGAGAGGGGTCAAGGACAGCAGAAAGAGCTTTTTCAAATACATGGCAGATAAAACTAACACCAGAGGCAAGGTTGGCCCACTGGTGAATGGGATGGGTGCCCTGGTGACAGAAGATACAGAGATGGCAGAGTTATTGAATGCCGCCTTTGTCTCAGTCTACTCTGCCGGAGGCAGTCCTGAAGAGCCCTGTACTCCAGAGACCTCAGATGAAGTCAGGTCACTGGAGCAGTTTGCCTTAGTCGATGAGGAATGGGTTAGAGACCAGTTGAGCAATCTGGACATCCATAAATCCATGGGTCCAGATGGGATGCACCCGCGGGTGCTGAGGGAACTGGCGGAAGTCATTGCTAGACCACTCTCCATCATCTTTACCAAGTCTTGGGAAACGGGAGAGGTGCCTGAGGCCTGGAGGAAAGCAAATGTCACTCCAGTCTTCAAAAAGGGCAAGAAGGAGGACCCGGGTAACTATAGACCGGTCAGCCTCACCTCCATCCCTGGGAAAGTGATGGAGCACCTTATCCTTGGTGCCATCTTAAGGCATGTCAAGGATAAGAGGGTTATGAGGGGCAGCCAACATGGCTTTACCAAGGGGAAGTCATGCTTGACCAACCTCATAGCCTTTTATGAGGAAATAACATTGTGGATGGATGATGGCAGAGCGGTGGATGTGGTCTACCTTGACTTCAGCAAAGCATTTGACACAGTCTCCCACAGCATCCTCATAGCTAAATTGAGGAAGTGTGGCCTGGATGATCAGGTAGTGAGATGGACTGCGAACTGGCTGAAGGACAGAAGCCAGAGAGTTGTAGTCTATGGGGCGGAGTCCAGTTGGAGGCCTGTATCTAGTGGAGTGCCTCAAGGGTCAGTACTGGGACCAGTATTATTTAATATATTCATCAATGATTTAGATGAGGGAATTGAGTGTACTGTCAGCAAGTTTGCTGATGACACTAAGCTGGGAGGAGTGGCTGACACGCCAGAAGGCTGTGCTGCCATCCAGCGGGACCTGGACAGGCTGGAGAGTTGGGCAGGGAGAAACTTGATGAAATATAACAAGGGAAAGTGTAGAGTCCTGCATCTGGGCAGGAACAACCCCAGGTTCCAATATAGGTTGGGGAACGACCTGTTAGAGAGTAGTGTAGGGGAGAGGGACCTGGGGGTCCTAGTGGACGGCAGGATGACCATGAGCCAACACTGTGCCCTTGTGGCCAAGAAGGCCAATGGCATCCTGGGGTGTATTAGAAGGGGGGTGGTCAGTAGGTCGAGAGAGGTCCTCCTTCCCCTCTACTCTGCCCTGGTGAGACCGCATCTGGAATATTGTGTCCAGTTCTGGGCCCCTCAGTTCAAGAAGGACAGGGACCTGCTGGAGAGAGTCCAGCGCAGGGCAACTAAGATGATTAAGGGAGTGGAGCATCTCCCTTATGAGGAAAGGCTGAGGGAGCTGGGTCTCTATAGTTTGGAGAAGAGGAGACTGAGGGGGGACCTTATTAGTGTATATAAATATATGAAGGGGGAGTGTCACGAGGATGGAGCCAGGCTCTTCTTAGTGGCAAACAATGATAGGACAAGGGGTAATGGGTACAAACTGGAACACAAGAGGTTCCACTTAAACTTGAGAAGAAACTTCTTCTCAGTGAGGATGACGGAACATTGGAACAGGCTGCCCAGGGGGTTGTGGAGTCTCCTTCTCTGGAGACATTCAAAACCCGCCTGGACACATTCCTATGTAACCTTATCTAGGTGTTCCTGCTCTGGCAGTGTCCTGGTTTAGCAGTAGCAGTCATTTTTTCCTACTGGTGCAGTGCTGTGTTTTGACTTTTGGCCTGGGAATAATACTGATAAAGCCGATGTTTTCAGTTGCTGGTCAGAATGTTTACCCTGAGCAAGGACTTTGTGAGTCTCATGCTCTGCCAGGGAGGAGGAGAAGCCAGGAGGAAGCAGGGACAGGACACCTGACCCAAACTAGCCAAAGAGGTATTCCATACCACAGCACGTCATGCCGAGGATGTAGAACTGAGAGTTCCCGGAAGGGCTGGATCATGGCAGGGTGGGGGTGAGGTACCAGTTGGTGAGCGGTTGTATTCTCTTGCTTGTTATTTCCTTTATCATTATTACTATTAGTGGTAGCAGCAGTGGTTTGTGTTATACCTTAGTTATTAAACTGTTCTTATCTCAACCCGTGGGAGCTGCATTCTTTTGATTCTCCTCCCCGTCCCTCCAGAAGCGGAGGGAAGAAAGGTGGGGGGGGAAGTGGACTGCGTGGTTCTGATTTACGGCCTGGGCTTAAACCACGACAGTTCTTTTTGGCGCCCAACGTGGGGCACGAAGGGTTGAGATAACGACAGATCTGACCGAGGCACAATGCTGATTTATTGGCTCTCAAAGTTGTTTCTCTTGATATCACAGTTTCAGTATGCTGTAGCTTACTTAGAGCCGGTATTTGCTGTGTTAGTGTTTTTCAAGTGTGGGCCTTGGGCTAAGGTTCTTGTTTCATTGTACTTTATGGTAATGACTTGTAATGCGGGGGGGCTCCGGCAGCAGGGCGGGATGGACGTGGCCGTGGACTTGTACCTGGCCGTCCCGCTGCTCTTCACTGTCCTGGCCCTCGTCCTCGCCTCCGTCTTTGTGAGGCTGCGGGGAGCTGAGGGGGAGCGGCCCCGGGAGCCGGCGGCGGCCGAAGCGGCCCGGGAGAGCGGCCCCGGGGACCAAGCGGCGGCGGGAGCGGGGCCGGAGGCCGGGAAGGAGGCGGCTGCCGAGGAGGGGAAGGAGGCGGCTGCCGAGCAGCGGGAGGAGGCGGCGGAGGAGCCGAGCCCCACAGCCAAGCCCAGCCCCGCGGCGGCCGAGAGCATCCCCCAGCAGCCGTCTGCCGAGCCCCGTGAGCCTGAGCCGCAGGAGGATGCAGGAGACCCCGCAGCACTTTCCAGCAAGGCAGAGGAGGAAGATCTGGACTCGGAAAAAGAGAAGCTGGTGGTGAGAGAGCCTTCAAGCACGGCAGCTGCACCAGCCCCAGTGATAAGTACAGCAGCAGCATTTGAGAGTTTTGAAGGTTTTGAAAGGCCTTTGGGTACCCTTGGGACCTGCCTGCTGATTGTGATGGGGATCACCATGTTGGCACACACACAGAGTGTGTTCTACCCACGACCATTTTGTCTGATCCCGAGAGTTAAGCAGAGTCAGGTTTGGGTCTTGTCTGGGTTTAGACAATACAGGGGGACCGAGAGGTTTTCCCCAAGGCTGGACAGTCATGAGTGTCACGGTGTGTGGGACAGTATGGGCGAGTATCTAATCCACTGGGCCCCTCCAGTGCTTTGGAAGCATCGGAGATGGAAGCCAGCTGTGTGGAGTCCCCGACGACAAGTTGCAGAAACTGCTGCAGGGGAGGGTGAATTATTTTAAGCCTGATGGGCCCATCCATCAGGGCAGAGATGCAACACAGAGATGGACTCATGATCGAGGGGTGGACTTTGCAATGGGCCTCTCCTGCTCTGAAAGACTGTTACAAGAGATGGAGCCCACCATCATGGACTGAATGGACTCAGCAGCTTTATAGGGATTGGTCCGTGCACTAAGATAAGAGTACACTGAGATGAAAGTGATGGTATATTGAAAATGTGGGATCTGAGCATGACGTGAATGGTATGGAATAAGGGGTGGATACTGTCCTGGTTTAGCAGTAGCAGTCATTTTTTCTACTGGTGCAGTGCTGTGTTTTGACTTTTGGCCTGGGAATAATACTGATAAAGCCGATGTTTTCAGTTGCTGGTCAGAATGTTTACCCTGAGCAAGGACTTTGTGAGTCTCATGCTCGGCCAGGGAGGAGGAGAAGCCAGGAGGAAGCAGGGACAGGACACCTGACCCAAACTAGCCAAAGAGGTATTCCATACCACAGCACGTCATGCCCAGGAGGTAGAACTGAGAGTTCCCGGAAGGGCTGGATCATGGCAGGGTGGGGGTGAGGTACCGGTTGGTGAGCGGTTGTATTCTCTTCCTTGTTATTTCCTTTATCATTATTACTATTAGTGGTAGCAGTAGTGATTTGTGTTATACCTTAGTTATTAAACTGTTCTTATCTCAACCCGTGGGAGCTGCATTCTTTTGATTCTCCTCCCCGTCCCTCCAGAAGCGGAGGGAAGAAAGGGGGGGGGGGAAGTGGACTGCGTGGTTCTGATTTACGGCCTGGGCTTAAACCACGACAGGCAGGGGGATTGGACTGGGTGATCTTTTGAGGTCCCTTCCAATCTCTAACATACTGTGATACTGTGATATTCACTTGGAAGGTCCAGTTCAGTGGTGCCGTTGTTTTGTTGTTCTTTAAAGAGATGCCTTCTGCAACTGCTTGGAATATTTATACCTACTATAGCTGCTTCCTTTTGCAATTAATATTATCAAAGTGAGATTCTGCACAGATAAAAACTGCATTCGCTAAATAGAAAGGGAGCAAAAAACCAGTGGAGCAGGTTTGTATTTGAAGTCTGTGTTTAGAGTTCTGTTACCAAGAAACGGAATCTAGTGCCGCACCAGTTTGGATGCACAACATACACGTGTTAACACTTAATCACCATCCCTACATGGGATGACCCAGCAAATGCTGAACTTCAGTTCCAAAGGCTATTTTTGTAGGAAAGCAGTTATGACAAATTACAATGCTTCTTTAAATGTATCCTTATGTCATCACTTTTCTAATACACCTGACCTTGGCTAAAGGTTCCAGGCATTATTTTTGCCTGGAAGCACAGCATTTGCTAGATTTTGTGTAAACTGTAATTTACATTAGGAACAACAGCTGGAGTATGTGAGAAATTAAACCTCTGTAAATCCTGGCTGGATGTGCTCTGTAATGGCTAGTGGGCATGGATTGGCTTTTCAGGACTGACAAGGATGAAATAGACTGTAAAGATCTTTTCCCATTACAGGAGTTTGACCTGCTCCACTCATGAGGGAAATCATTGGTTGGATTAATCTGTTGTGCTATTTCCACATTAGGTGTTACCTACAAAGGGACACTTGGGAATAGTCCTTACATTGAACTATGGCATTAATGTGGATTATCACCGAGCAGGAAGAAGCTTTGTTTACTTCCATTTGAAAGCAGAGGAAACTAAATCAAATAATGTTAGAGAGTGTCTACTTCAGATTTAGATGTAGTTTACGTCATCTGCCTTCGAGATGCTTCAGAAGAACCTTCTGCCATGGCCTTACATCGGTGAGGACATCGCTTCTCTGCACTGGGCTTTCAGCTGCAAGTTGAAAGGATGTGCTGAATTTGCTTATTTCTGTCATTCATCAAAGCATTTTGACACACCAGGTGCAATAAAGATATTCTATAGACTAAAGCATTTCACCACGGCACAGAGTTAATTTTGCTAATATTTGAAGACTTACCTTTTCAAAATTAAAGGTTAAGAAAATAGCTTTGAATAGCTAAACCCCGTTATTGAATAATGACAAGATTTTCCTTAATGTACCAGGGATTGATTGGATCTAAACCAAAATGTCATGGAAATAAGATAATTGTAAGTGTTTCACACCTTTTTGTATAGAAGATGAGGTCCTAAAACATTGTATTTGCAAATCCAGAGCTAACTCTATCTTCAAAATGCCTGCATTGTAAGGTAATTATATTGTTGCAGTTTTAAGTCATTATTTTGCCTGTTGCCCGAGGAATTTTACAGCAGAGCAGCATTAATAAGGTGCCAGGAGTACAAATTTCATAGCTTAATCTCTGTCATAAATGGAACTCATAAACAAAGTGGTATTTTCATTCATAATTACTTGCCCTGCAGCGAATGTGGGTCAGGAACGAAGGGATCGTTGATTTTACATTCTGTGGAAAATCAGAATCTTCGTATTTTGAGGAGAAGGGTAAAATAAATCAATCAGTGACTTCTGGGCAAGGACTGAACACACTATATGTAACTCTGTATGTAACACACTGTGAAGCTCAGCTAAGTGGCATTTAGACTTTGTTGTTGGTGATGACAATTCCTCGGGCATTCATGATGAAAAAGAGACCTACTGATTGATTGTGTCCCCCTCTCCATTCCACCACCTCCCCGTACACAAAAGCTCACAGCCGAACCCAGCAGATTAAATTTACAATGCAACTGATCTGGAGCTTTCCCCCCACATCTGAAACTTGACTGTTTGATTGCAGGCAATCACGAGGACTAGGTATTTCTGATGCCAACTAAGTACCTCTTAAATTCACCTGACTTCAGCATCTGGGGCTCTACATCTTTTGACTGACTGACTGACTGACTGAAGTTTTTGAAGTGTTGAAGTCATTTGTCAGTCACTTATGTGACAGCTGCAACTCTGCACCTTCTGCATGTGAGTTTTGGAAGGGTTTTGTTACTCTTGACAGGCAGCAGGAAGTTCCTTTGTCTGCTTGGAAAGCTTTTGGCTCCAGTAGCTTGAAGGGTTTCAAGGCTAATCAGATTACTGTTTGCTTTAAGCAAGCACCCCCTCTGTTTGCCTTATGATTACATGTGACCTTCAGATAGCCTCAAAATGTTAATAAATTACTTTGAGATTGGTTTCTGCTACAGTCCAGTAGAAGCTGCTGACAGATCTGTGTAAAACTGTACCCCTGAAGAATGTTTAATCTGTGACCAAAATAATGCATTTATATCCTTAAAGGAGCAGGGGAAGGCTTTGCTGGAATTCTGCTGTTTAGAAAATTCATGCAGCAACTGACAGAACTGTGACTTGAGGGAGTTAAATGCAACTTCAGATTCTGACCTCAAGCAATACTTGGCCAATGTTTTAATGAATGGCATGCACAGGAAGGTATGGAACGTGATGACCAGCATCTTGAAAACAACAAATGGCACCAGGTATTCTCTGTGGCCTTAATATTTCTCTAGGGCTGAGACATAACACAAGCAGCAGTGGCCAAAGTATCCTAATGTTGTATTTAGTAGATTGTGTCTTCAAGCATTTCCAAAAGTGAGTATTTGGAACACCCTCAGGTGGGGAAAATCCTCTGAAGTGTGCTGAGGGGGAGAACTAGGTGAGGAGTTCGTGAGGGTCCCCATTCAGTGGTGTCCAGCAGACACAGACAGCACCTTTACCTTACAGAATAAGGTAAAGCACGCAAGTGCCACAAACACAGACCCAGCTCATGAAACCCATGTGCGTTTTGTCCCAGCTTGAGAAGGTGTTAATTCCTTGCAAAAGCTTCTTTGTTTACTGAAACGCTTTATCTCTCTGTTCTGGTCTGATGGCCTCGCTGCCTCTTGGCTCCTTAGCGGTGTCTAGCCAATGATCTCAGCCTCGGCCTGAAATGTTCACCCTGTCTGCAGGAGGAATCATAATTCAGCCTTCCGGCTTACTCCTGCTAAGCCTCTATCGCACGCAGAGCGCCCGTGGTGACAGTGTGTGCCATCTATGCTTAGTGGCTTTAGAGTATTGACTGAACTGTCACCTTCAAACTCATTTACTTGAGACTTGCTCTAATCACAGTCCCCAAAGTGACATGCAACCCTTGCTCTTCAGAGCTAGATCCTTCCCTTGCAAGGGTGGTAATGAGCACGGATTATGATTTGCTGGCTGGACTGAATAAGAAATGACACGTAGGATTTACTTCTCGCTTTCCACAAACCTTTATGGAGTTTTTGATTTTTTTTTTTCCCCCTTTAACTGGCTTTGGTGGCAGCCTTCCACAGGCAAGTGTGCACAGCCAGGGAAGGGGTCTATGTGGGAAAGGTCTGTAATTGCCTTAGGCTGCTACAGCAATAGCAGTAAGAATCTAAACTTAGCATCATTACAATCCAAACTTGTTTCACCATGGCTTCTGCCTTTCACTTAATGATGTTGCTCTTCATGTAGTCTGCTGGGCATTGAAGGAGATACTACAGTTGATCGGTCTAGGACTGCACACAGCTCAAAATGTCTTAAAATGAAGCTGTAACAATCCTCTTTTCATGTTAGTAAAACAAGCGCTGTCCAGGCACCCACTGGTAACTGCAGAGAAGACTAGAGAGCCAGGCACCATTATGGTGCTGTGTCCTGAGCACCACAACTGCCTCCTGTTAGTAACACAACTCTGAGCTCAGCACTGATGGGTGCAGACTTCATAAAATGGGAGGACCTGTGTAACGTAACAGCCTGAACTGCACATCGACCTGGTCTGAAAGGAATTGAGAACAAAGTCAGAACAATGTATTCTGTGTTGATAAAGCAAGCACAGAACAACATGCCGGGGACAAGTTTGGGGTGAGTTGTGGCATTTTTCCTACACCACCAACGTTATTTTTCTGAGAATCTAGTCAGAGATATGGTGGCTGCCAATGGATCCAGAGTCCACGTGAAGCATGAACAGTACGCTCACCCTGGTAACTGAGACACTAGTTACCATCAGCTCAGATGGTTCTACTTTACTGGAGAAAAATTGCACAGTAAAACACAGGTAGCAAAAATGAAGGGAAGTGTAGAGCTGTTTCAGCTGTGAACAAGAATCACTCCCTAATACTGTCCAGCTGCATCCAGTACTGTGAATGTAAAGTTTTCGAATGGTTACCATCAGGAACATAAGGAATGTTTGTTGCTCTGCATGTGATAGATTTGATATTTACAGCCCACCCCTGGGCCCTTGGATAATTTACATTAACACTTCTGCTGAAGGTTCCTTTGGCTCAGGCACCAGAGGAGAAGGGGTTGGGGGCTGCAAGAGGAAAGTGTTAGAAAGAAATTATGAAGTTTTAACTGTACAACAGGTTTGGAGAGCAGCTTCAAAGGATCCCATTAAGAAACAGATATGGTGCCAGAACAGAAAAGCCTGTTTAGTTATTGCAGAATAACTCGGTAGGGACAGTGCATCTAAGGGAACTCTAGCTTTGAGGCACAACATGGTGTTGATTAGTGCAAATAAACCTCTTCAAGAGTCACCTTTCAACAATTACAATCAGACACCTCCACTGTGGCTTCAAAAGCTTCATTAGCAAACCCTGCTCCCAGTGAGGGCCACAGATCTTGGATACCTTAGAAACTTTAACTGATGGGAGAACTGTCTTGCCTTATTTATTTTCTTCCAATTTAAAGAAGTGGGAAGATAATTACACATTCCTTCATCAGGATAAATAGCATTAAAAATCAAAATAGATCCTCCTGAAGAAAACACAGCCAGTGATATAGAATAAGAGATGAGGATAATTTTCCAGTTGAGTGTGATGAAGTCAGGATACCTTCATGTTTTATTTTCACCAAAAGGGGCAATCTAAAGAAAAAAAAAAAAAAAAAAAACAACCAAATCAAAAACAACCAGTGTTTTATGTGTAGCTAAAGGAAAGCTATCAAAAATGAAAGACTGTTTCTCTGTTTTTGTTAGGATTCTCTTTTGAATCTCCTGCAAATACTGAAAACAATTTTCTAGCAGTTTTCTCCTAATCCACTGGTAAAATAGAAAAAATAGTGTTTGAAATTCTTTCTTGGTTAAGGGAAGGGCAGTTGGCAGTCAACAGTGCCAAATGCTGGCAGGCTTTTTTGCAGTGATAGTAGGAAAACTTTCGCTGTTTCTCCTGCCAACATACTAACTTCCTATTACAATGCTAGGACAAATTAAAGTTTAGTGCTCTGGCTAATTTCAACATGAATTCATTATTTGGCAGCTATAAGAAATGTTGTATGCTGGAGCTCCTCCCTAACCTACCTCTCTTATTGATTCACTTGCTGCTTTGTGTATGTGGTAGTTCTTTGTTTACTCTGAGATTTTAACAACAATGCAGTGAGATACCAGAGAAATAATTAAACCTAGAGTTGCTTTTGTTCTTGTAGTTGTAGTGTGCTAATTTGCTAGCAAAGACATTGAAGTTGTGTTTTAATGATTTGCATTCAGCTCTGTTTGTCTCCAACAGATCTGCAGCCAGGCAAATGGGCTCGTGCATTTTGATTCTATGCAGGAACAAGTTTGGAGAATAAAGTCACTTGAAAATCATCTGTTGTCCAGAATCAGTTGGGGAGACATCTTTGGTGATCCAATAAAACAGTATGTACATCTAAGCTACTGTCTTCTCCAAAGCAATACAGCCTGAAATTTTAGAACAGGGAATAATTAAAAGCAAGATAGATGCTGTCTATGTAAAACTATCAATATGAGTTTGCCTGTTGACCAAATAATGATCGCATGCTTAACCCTAGATCTGATGTGACTTCTGTTGTGAAATTGGTGCAATTATAGATGCTTCAGTCAGGTTTGAAGGAACCTTGGAGGTCATCCACGGCAACTCCTGTTCAAAGGAGAGTCAACACTGGAGTCAGATCAGGCTGTTCAGGGCTGTATTTGTTGGGTCTTGAAGGGTGGAAGATCCACTATTGTTTCCGAGCCCCTGTTGCAGTGTTTGTTTATCCTCTGAGAGAAAAGTGTTTTTCTTGTATCTAGATTGAACTACTATTTCACTGTCTCTCATCCTCCTGCCATGCAGCACTGTGAAGACCCTGGCTCTGCTGCTTCCGTCTTCCGGCTGACACCCCCTCTCCCCTCCTCCTCCCTTGTTACCCCTACTACGGAGGCAAGGGCAGTCATTGCTTCCCTCCAGCTACTGGCTGTGCTTCTGTTTGCACAGCCCAGCATGCTGTTGGCTTTCCTCGCCGCCCCTCGTTTAACTTGCCCAATACAAGAAACTGTGAAACTGGGACCAGTTTTTATGTCTCCTTCACCATGGGAAGTTTGTCCTGGGAAGTCAGGGATATCACTGAAACTTGTGGCACACAAAGCCAAGGCTTCAGCAAGGAAAGGGAGTGGAAATAACCCATGTGAAATTCCCCACATGAACTTTGCAGCAGGAGTTGTCAGAGGTAATTAATATGCTTCTCCCATGTAGAACCCAGGAAGGGAAAAAGCCCCTGATATCAGTTGACAAAAAAAAAAAAAAAAAAAAAAAAAGGAAGATAAAAGAGACTGGTGGAAAGCACCGGAAGCACTGAATTTGTTGCCAATTCATTAGGGTCATGGTTTCACCTGTTGACTGGAGTATTAGTAAAATGTGCTGAACATGGCTGTGTAGCTACTCCATGGAAGTATGCCCGATGCTGGAACCCACTAGAGCCAACTGCTGAGAACACCAGCATGAAGCACTGTGTTGTACTATTTTGAACAAGCCTTCTGCCAATGCCTGAGCATGTGCCATTTTAGGGAGTGTAGTAAGTTCACCACAAAATGCAGTACTGTTACCCTGGCTACACAGCAGCTCAAAGCAGATTTGTACTAGTGCTACAAAAAAAGCCCCATTTTCCCATTCAATGAAGCTATGTCTACTAGAATAAAAATCCAAGCCATAGGACAAGCCCAGGGAAGTTCGAATTAGAAATCTCCCAGAGGAGCTGCCTAGCAGCAGTCAGCAGTCGTCAGCTTCTGCTAAAAGTAATCTGGTTCCTCCTGAAAACATGGTAAGAACTCTAGGCTGAAAAGTGTGCTTACAATTAATATATTTTCACAGTAATGGATGTAAGTGGAGCATTGACAGTGCAGGGTGTTTAACAGCAGGCAGAACGCTGGATACTGTACAGGGAGACTATAGCATGCAATGACAGCAGAGGATGCTGGGTTGGAGCTGTACGTAGTGTCTGTAACACTCTGGCTGGGGGGGGTTAAGCCAGAATTTGTGGTTAGCCTTCCCATGTGAGCTGCTGGAGTGGTAGAGCACTCCTGGGGGGAAGGGTCAAAGCAGCTGTGATCAACTCAAGTGACGTACTGTGCCCAGGAATGTCTCCTGTGCCTGGCAAAAGGGGTTAATCTGAGTGCCTGCCAGGTTAATTTCAGAGTATTCCAATTGAGAGGGTTGCAGAAAAGGGAGATAAATGTTGTACAAGGAATTTGGGCAAATCCCAACTGGAAGAGTGTGCTGTTACTCTGCTACTCTTTAGGGTGATTTAAAAAGTTTTTTAGCACTTACTTGAAATGTCTACATAGGATAAGCAGCAAAAACCTCAAAGCCTCCCCAATGAAAACTAAATTAATCATTTGTTGGAGCCGTTTCGTCTAGGATGCTCTAAGGTTTTAAGCCTCAGATTTAAAAATTAAACAATCCTAATTGTTTAATCCTAAAATTGTTTAATCCTAAAAGCCATAGCCCAGGACATTCACTGTGTTTACTGGTAGGCTCAGAGTCTGAGGATGCTTTACCATTTCCCAATTGCTTTAAGAAGAGGCGATACTTTAGATTTGAAGCTATGTTGCTTTGTAGTTTTCTTGTGTAATAACACATTGAAAAGTAAAGTCAAATGGAGTTTCTGTGCTTGGCTTAAGAGAACTTCTGGTAAACTTTGCCTGTAGTGGAATTACATTACCAGTAACAATGAAGAGTTGCCTAAAATACATAAATGTATCTATCTCAGGAGGGGAAGCTATTAATGAGATTGTCCTTAAATGAGTAATCCTGCATCCAGACCACCTCCTATGATATTACCCTTTGAAGAAACAAGCCTACTGAGCAGTCATGCTGTTTTGGAGAGAGAATTGTGTGAAGCAATTAACCACAGGCACCTCAATGCTGATTGCAAGTAGCTGCTGAGCTGGCAAGGAAAACCGATGTCCCAAATCCAAGTGAAGACAGAGGTAAGGCATTAGAGAGTCATGCAACGCCATACTGTGGAAAAACTGGTGGGTCCACGATGTGTTGCCAAAAATAGTTTGGTTCTAGTTCTGTTAAAACATGTTTTGGTTTGCTCAAACAGGTTGGTTCTAGTTTTGTTAAGTGACACCTGAAATAAGATATAAAAGAGGCAGAAATAAGTAAGAAAGTATGTCAGATTCACACTGACATGCTGGAGATAATAAGGATAAATTTAAATCATGGTGAGACAGTGCGTCTTTCAGCACAGTAGACGATGTCACATCTGACTTCCATTTCAGGGGTCCTGTTGTGACTATCCTGCATTATCCATTTTATCCAGTGCAAAACTTCACTAACATTGTAACACTTTTCCAGTGCAAAGCTGGTATGAGAATGATGCTAAGGGAGCTGGAAAACTTGGCTCTGTGTCTGCTATGAATTGCAATTTTTCTAAGTTTTCAATCCACTGAGGGATTTTCGTTCCAGCCAGTTTCAAAGTGTGATAGTTAAACTGGAACCAAAGCCAGCGTATGTATCTCCCTTTAGTTGGTGGGATGAAGAGGTAAGCATACAAATGGACACACAAATGGGTAGGTAAATTGGAAATAGTAAGAATTAAAACTAGAATAATGAGAAAATATCTGACTGTCCATCACAGGGGCTCACTGGAGAGCAAGCAGATGAGTGCACAGAAGTTATGGCCCAGGAGGTGCAGACCTGTGGCAAAGAGACACTGAATGAAGAAAAGCCAGCAGCAGTAAGAGAAACAGGAGGGATTCCAGTTGAAATAAGTGTTGGGGAACTGGGAGTTGCTTCAGAGCACAATAAACCAGAATTTTGCTGTTTCAAGCACACAAATTCACATTATGTGAGAAGGGAAGGGAAGAGAAGAGAGAAGAGAAGCTAAACATAAATTCTGTGAATTTGGGTAAAGGCTTCAGGGAACAACATAAGAATTTAAAACATACTGTAACATTTTGGTGTCTATCGAAGCATATTTACCCTGTTCACTGCAATGGTATTCAAAGTGAGACTTGACATGTAGGTTTCCCTCTGAAGAAGATGGGAGGTCTGCTTGTCCTCACTGTAATTTTTAATTGAATTTATGTTCAGTCAGCATAACATGATTGCTCTAAAGATGGCTTCTGTCTGCTCCTAATCAGGTTAAAACTCAGTAGCTGCAGCATTTCACAATATTTCACCACTTGCCAGAAGGCTCAACCAGCATCTGGCTACCTGCTAGTAACCGGTTCAGCACGCACTTCATTTTGGGGGTGTGGGTGGGATAATGGGCTCCCCCAGCCTGCCTGGCTGTCTCCTCCCTGTCCTGCAGTGCTTCCAGTGCCATCCCTCTGTGCAGTTTGCTCCCTGCACTAAATACTGTATCCAAAAATGTTAACACACAACCATTCACACCTTCTCTCTGCAGTGTTTAGTAGTTCCTCAAAGATGCGCAGCTGCCAGGGAAACTGCTGAGATGATAATAGGGCTTTTGATTTATCTATGTGAGTATTAGTGTTGGGTTTTTTTTTTTTTATTTTTATTTTTTTGTCTAGAAGAAATGAATTTTACTTAAATCAATAGCTACAATAACCAATAAGCCTCATGAAAATCTGTGTGGCCGTTAGGAGCTGAAGTCCCAGATGGAGCCCATTGTGTTCCTTCCTAAGGTTTTTGCTTCTCATTTCTGCTCACCTGGCCCTGCCAAACTAATTTTTGTAGTACATGCTCAGCACAAACCAAACTATAGCTTCTCTCCTCCTTCCTGTCAAGGTACGCCCATTTTCCCATTATTCATATCTTTTTATTTACCCAGGGAATTACCAAACATTGGTATTTATGTGATGGTGTCAATATTTACCTGAAATATACGTGTCTGTTAGACGATTGACCTTGGTTGTATGTACTGTGTAACTTGATTAAGAGCAGGTAAATAACAAATATGTAGCGCTCTGAATTATTACAGAAAATGGACAGACATTTGTAATTCGAGGACATTCAGGGGAAAAGAAGACTTTAAAGATATAAATAAAAATTCTGCCAGCAAAGAACACTTGAAATTGTATTGTCTTATGTTTTATATTTGGCCACATAACCTGGGGCAATGACTCACTCAGACAAAAATGCCTCAAATGTAGTTCCAACCATGTTGTCAAGGTCGACTACTTTCATTCTACTTTATTTACAAATTTTGGAGAGAAAGCGTGAGTGTCCTTGTAATGCTTTACATCTCCTTTCTGAAACTGCCAGTCATCCCCGCAAAGGAGTTGTGTGAACAACTTGTCCTTCAGACGCATTTTCCTTCCATGTTCCCTTCACAGCTATTCATTTGACCAGTGCTTTTGTTTATACTTATATTCTATTTTTAATGAAAACTGTAGGGCAGGGATCACCAAAGGACTTTATATGTACACATATGGTTTAATGCTACCCTTTGCCATTAACGTCAAGTGCAATTACTTTCTTTGCGCTGATATCTTTATACGCCTTAACATTAACATGAGGAAGGTGTAGCACACTTGTCTTCAAGCCTGGGATAATCTCTCATGTCCCTGCAATGCCTCACACTGTGCAGTTGTGAAGGTGTTGGCTTCTATCACCAGTTTTCTTTACAATCCACTGGCAATCGTGCAGATGGATGTTCATTTTATCCTGCTTTCCTTCCTGCCAGGTACATCTCCTGTTACGGACAGCCCATGGCAGGTGGGTCACACACCCCAGCTGGGGCAGCATCCAGCACAGCAACGCTTTCTCTGTATGCTGGAGGAGGTGACTGAAGCATCCACGGGCTTCGAGGCGCGCCCGGCTCCTTGCTGGAGCGCATCAGCTCCGAGTCACTCTCCCGCCTCGCACCTTGCCTCCGCCCGGGCCGCGGCGAGCTTCGCCCCGAACATGGCGGCGGCGCTGACGGGCGAGAGGCGTGGCGTCGGGCAGGAGCGCGGTGGCCTCTCCTACGGGCCGCGGTGCCGTGGACAGGGCCCCGCGGCCCCGCCTCGCCGTGACCTCACCGCGCGCACCGGGCGCCGCGGCCGTTGCGGCTTGCACTTCACGTGACGCAGGTAGCGGTCCCCGCCCCGCGGCACCCCGCCCCATCCCCGGTCCCTCGGCGCGGCCTGTTCCCCGGGCCGTGCTGCCGCTTTCCACGGATGGGCCGAAGCCCCTCCGCTCCCGCAGGTCTGTCAGCGCCGGCGCGGGACAGCGGGCCTGGCAGCCAGGTCGGAACCGGCTTGTCTCGGCTCGGCGGCGGCAGGCCCGGCCTGTGTGAGCGTGCCAGGCGGTCGGGGTCACCGTCCCCCGCGCGGGCTCCTGGGGGGTGGGAGCCGCTTGCCTCGCGGTTGCGGGAGGGTCGTGCCGCAGGGCCGGGCCGGGCCCCCCCCCGAAGCGCAGCCTTCCGACGGGGCGCCGCGGGTGGGTGGGAGTGACGGGGGAAGGTGGCCATCCTCGCTCGGGCTCCGGCGATGTATTGGCGCCTCGTAGCCGGAAGCACTGTGGCAGCCTAGCTGGCTCTGGCGTCTGGTCGCAGTCAAGGTGAGCGGGACACTGGCGTGGAAAGGTTTTGCTAGGTAGCCGTGGAAGGACCTGGCCGTGCGTTATGAGCAGGGACAAAGACTAAAACTGACCCCTTCTGGATGTTTCCCGCTTGTTCTTTTACAACATTTTGGTACCCTAGAGTCTGATGATGTTATGGTGGTCATTTGGTACCCATGGAAGGTGGTTTTATTGAGGTGAGAGTAATATATCAGGTAGTTTAATTGCATGGAGATGCCTCCGTTGCCCAAGACTTACAGTGTATGTCCTGTGGTGAATGCACAACTTATAAACTTCTTCCAGCTCAGCTCTTTTGGGTGGAAAATTACGTTTCTTTATGCAGTATTGGACATTCAGTGCTGGAAGGAAAAGAAGCATGTAGCGTGTGGAAATACATATCCTTGAAGTCACCTTATTTGATAAGAATATTCCGTGCCTCTCTAGTTTCAATTATCCATGACAGGGTTTTGAAGATAGTTTATTATCTTCATCCATTGTTTTCACTGCCAGCCTTATTTTATTAGAATTACTCAATCTTAAGAAGAGCTTTAAGAGTGAGTTGTATGGGAAATGTAGGAGTATCAATGATAGTGGATGAAGGAGCATTCTTGTGGAATATGGACCAGACATATTAATGACTAACTCTGCAGGGCATAAAGAACATTTGTCAGCATTGGTAGTAGAACTTTATATGTGTGCGTGCGTGTGTGTGTGTGTGTGTGTGTGTGTTAAGAAATTCAGTTCAGGTACTGGCAATACAAGGAGAATACTTCTTTATATGATCCTAGCTTGTCCAATATACTTATGTTTAAAGTGATCTTGGAAGTTTGTCTGGTGGTCTGGATAAACACTTCACTATCAGAAGTG
Source organism: Psittacula echo (assembly GCF_963264785.1). Classification (NCBI taxonomy): domain Eukaryota; kingdom Metazoa; phylum Chordata; class Aves; order Psittaciformes; family Psittacidae; genus Psittacula; species Psittacula echo. The sequence continues at coordinate 52,953,046 of NC_137743.1, forward strand.
TCTTGCTGTCTCTTTTCCATATGCTTCTATTACCCTCTAGAAACCTGTAATTCACATTGGGTCACTTCTCAAGTTGAAATGCCAAGATGAAAGCTAGCTCGTAGCTTGAGACACAGGTGCCATACTGCAGAACAGCTGCAGAAATTTTTGGCTGCATAGGGCTCTCATTTACATCCAACATTTTCATGGTGCTTTGGTGCTTAAATACCAGGTTGTTCTTTTGGTTCACTACTTCTTTCTTATTTTTGACCTCTGGTAGAGATTAAATTGCTGTCTTCCTTTAGGTTGCTCTTATCTGAGCTTGATTCCTTGCCAATCACTGTTTTCATTTCAAGGTTGATTTAGGAAACACTGCAGAGTGAAACAATCCTGTTTTTGCCTTCTGACTTGTCCTGTGTGCTGATTTTTGACTGACAGTCTAAAGGCTGAATGGGCTGGAATGGTCTATGATCATGCTGATGGTCTCTGATCTGTTAAGCTGCTGACAGCTGACATCTGTGCTAAAGAGCAGTGTGTACAAAAGAACTAGGGAGAAGTCAGTTTTGTTGAGTCAGATTAATCTGTAACTGAAATCTGACTGGAATTTCATGGTTGGTGGCTTTATCCATTTTCATTCATACCTGCATAAAAAAGGAGGGATTACTTTTGTATGAGGTGGGAATAATGTCTGTGATAACAGTTTTCTTCACCCATGATCCTTATATCTTCACAGGAGTGACGTAGCCCGTATCTGGCTCTCATAGATTGAGTATTGAATAGTTACAACTTGAGATATGGCTCTGACCCATTTTGAAATTTGAATGGAACTGAAGGAAAGTGACTAGTGTCACTTTAAAGCTCTTTATTGCTATTATGTATTATGCCATTTGCATCCATTTTCAAATCTCCCTGACAAACTGTGGGTATTTTGCTATATGCTCATTGCTAGCTACTAGAAGAAAGACCTATACATTCTCCAGGCAGATGTTTAGGAAGAAAGAATGTGCTTAAGAAGCTTGCTGTGGTTCTGAGTTACCGGCTGGACTTAAACCACGACAACTGAGAAGAATGTTTCTGTTGTCCCCTTCTCTCTGAAGTCTTTTCAAAGCACTTTAAATGTGGGTGGGTAACTGTTTAGGAATGAGTGTCCACCCCTGATGTATGTGTGCAGAAGTTTGATAGTAGAGGGTGAGATTTGTGTGGAATAAGGTAGACAGAATAATAATTTCTATCAGAATGGGCACAGACATAAAGTCCTAAGTGCCATGGTGACCTCCCAGTTCTTACTGTTACAAGGTCTTGAAATCTTACCAAGTTTAGCAAAATTACATGGTGTCTACGTAGTGGGTTTAGTGCTGTTATGTCTTAGAGAGAATTATGTATACAGACAATACATTAACTCTGTCAGTGTTGTCCCGGTTGCTCTGAGCTTTTGCAGGGCCTAATCTGGTTTCATAATGATCCTGATAGTATTTATGTTCCTATAGTTGCCTCGGAGCCCTAAAAATAGACAGGGTGTTGACACAGGAGGAAATCAGTGTTGTAATAAGCTCTGAATCTGTGAAATGGGAAATGACAAGTGAATATAGGTAGATAGGAAATAATGGTAATGTACAGGGGATTCAGCATACTGGTAGCCTAACCATTGCCAATTTGCTGAAAATGCCAACTGAGGAAAGAAGAGCATGTGTTTTGGGTTTTTTTGTAGGTTTAAAGGAGGATTGTAGTTTTTGGTGGTACTGCTGCGGGAGAATACTTTCCATGTATCTGAGCACCATGGAGTATGTGAACAAGTGCTTGTTTGGAAAATTCAGTAAGTGGATGATGGCAGCTGGTGTTATGAGCTAGATGCTAAATTTGATAGTGGAAGAGAGTGAAGAGGCTGCAGGAGGTTTGAAACAGGAGGTGAAAGAATTTGGTGTGGTAAAGGAGGAAAGTTCAGTGCTCTGATGATGCAATTAAAATCAGCAACGAGGGAGGGGATCCAGTAAGCAGCTTTCAAAATAGATGTCGAGTTAAAAATGTCATGTTAAAAATGCGATGCCAGAAAAGAGCGTGCAGCAGTACTGTTTTATTCAGTAGGAGCCTTTTTTTTTATTATTTTTTTTTGAGACCTGTATTCATTTTTAAATTGGATGTTGAAAAATGTAGCTCTTCCTATCCCTTCAAATTTTAGGCATTTTAGAACCATGTCTTTCCCTTTTTGAAGGGAAAGGAGGAAGAGGAAAAACAGTGAGAAAATAATCTAATGAGATTTATATGCAGAAAATATTTATACAGAATATTTAAGATAACTATTGCTTCTGGAATTAAATATAAAATAATCTTTCTATGCATTGTGGTTTAACCCCAGTCAGTAGCTGTTCACTCGCTCACCTGCTCCTCTGTCTCACAGGGGCATAGGGGGGACAATTGAAAAAAGGTAAACTCATGGGTTGAGATAAGAGCAGTTTAATAACTGAAACAAAAGAAATTAAAATTTAACAATGATACTAATACCAAAGATAACAACAACAACAGTAATAATAATTGTAATGAAAAGGGAAGAGAGGAATAAAACCAAGAGGGACAAGTGACGCCCAAATGAAAAATCGTGGCAGCCAAGTGAAGTTCCTGATGACTGGAAAAAGGGTAATATAACCCCCATTTTCAAGAATTAGAAAATGGATGACCCAGGGAATTACAGACCAGTCAGTCTCACCTCTGTGCCTGGCAAAATCTTGGAGCAGATTCTCCTGGAAGGCATGCTAAGGCACATGAAAAACAAGGAGGTGGTTGGTGACAGCCAGCATGGCTTCACTAAGGGGAAATCCTGCCTGACCAATTTGGTGGCCTTCTATGATGGGGCTATGGAACTGATGGACAGGGGTAGAGCAGTTGATGTCATCTACCTGGACTTGTGCAAAGTGTTCGAAACTGTCCCACATGACATCCTTGTCTCTAAATTGGAGAGACATCAATTTGATGGGTGGACCACTCGGTGGATAAAGAACTGGCTGGATGGCCGCATGCAAAGAGTTGTGGTCAATGGCTCAATGTGTGGTTGGAGACCGGTAACGAGTGTTGTCCCTCAGGGATCAGTGTTGGGACCGGTCTTGTTCAACATCTATGTCAGTGACATGGACAGTGGGATTGAGTGTGCCCTCAGCAAGTTTGCTGATGACACCAAGCTCTGTGGTTCAGTTGATAACGCTGGAGGGAAGGAATGCCATCCAGAGGGACCTTGACACGCTTGTGAGGTGGGCTGATGCCAACCTTATGAAGTTTAACCGTGCTAAGTGCAAGGTCCTACACCTGGGTCAGAGCAATCCCAGGCACAGCTACAGGTTGGGCAGAGAAGAGGTTCAGAGCAGCCCTGCGGAGATGGACTTGGGGGTGTTGGTCGATGAGAAAATGAACATGAGCTGGCTTCAGTGTGCGCTCGCAGCCCAGAAAGCAACCGTATCCTGGGCTGCATCAAAAGGAGCGTGACCAGCAGGTTGAAGGGGGTGATCCTGCCCCTCTCCTCTGCTCTCGTGAGACCTCACTTAGAGTATTGTGTGCAATTTTGGTGTCCTCAACCTAAAAAGGACATGGAACTGTTGGAACATGTCCAGAGGAGGGCCACAAGGGGGCTGGAGCATATGAAGACAGGCTGAGAAAGTTGGGGCTGTTCAGCCTGGAGAAGAGAAGGCTGCGTGGAGACCTCATAGCAGCCTTCCAGTATCTGAACGGGGCCTATAAGGATGCTGGGGATGGACTCTTCATTAGGGACTGTAGTGACAGGACAAGGGGTAATGGGTTCAAACTTAAACAGGGGAAGTTTAGATTGGATATAAGGAGGGAGGTCTTTACTGTGAGGTTGGTGAGGCACTGGAATGGGTTGCCCAAGGAAGCTGTGAATGCTCCATCCCTGGCAGTGTTAAAGGCCAGGTTGGACAGAGGCTTGGGTGACATGGTTTAGTGTGAGGTGTCCCTGCCCATGGCAGGGGAGTTGGAACTAGATGATCTTAAGGTCCTTTCCAACCCTAAGTATTCTATGATTCTATGATACTATGAAATACAATGGCTCACCACCTGCCGACCAATACCCAGCCCAACCTGAGCAGCGATCAGGGCCTTCTGGGTAACTCCCCCCAGTTTATATACTAGGCATGACATGCTGTGGTATGGAATACTTCCTTGGCTAGTTTGGGTCAGGTGTCCTGTGTCTGCTTCCTCCCGGCTTCCCGTGGCCCTCCTCACTGGCAGAGCACGAGAAACTGAAAAGTCCTTGGTCAGAGTAAGCGCCACTGAGCAACAACTGAAAACATTAATGTGTTATCAGCATTGTTCTCAAACTAAAGTCAAAACCACAGCACTGCACCAGCTACTAAGAAGGAGAAAAGTAACTGCTACAGCTGAACGAAGGACAGTTCCTTTTGCTAGCACTGGAGCTGATGGTGGTCCGCGTTCCCAAGATTCATAGAACCAGGAAATCTTGGGAATGCTGAACACCATCAGTTCCAGTGTTAGCAAAGATTCAGCCCTTATTGTTTTCCTCATTGTGTTAAAAATAACAGGGAATCTGCTGTCCTTGTTTAAAAGCTCATTGGAAGGACAAGATAAATGTTGCTAGTTAGGAAAGAAGATTATATTGAGTCTTTTCTAGGTGTAGCACTGATTGAAGGCTAATGCTGATATGAACACTTAACTAACAATTATTTGTCAAGTTCCATTATTCATGGCATAAATTTGAAGTAGCAGGTTTTTTTTTTTAAACCACTGCGTTTGTGGTTGATGCTGTTCAGTAAATCTACCTGTTTGGCTTTGTAAAAGGCCTCAACTTTCTGCAGCCAAGAGACAGCAGTTATGGTTGCCAAGAGCTCCAGAGAAGTCAGTGATTAGCAGATTCATTTGTTCCCAGGGAACTAGGGCTCAGGGAGTGTGTCGTACAAATGGTGTCATGATTGCTTCAGGAACCAGGAAGACATTACCAGTTACAGAAGCTGTAAGGTGAGCTGATTGATGTGGGGATGCCCATGAGCAACACTTCTGCTGCTGTGAGTATAGCTCTGCAATCAGTCATGGAGTAGCCTCTCTCCTGAAAAGAACTTCATGCTATGCCTAAGCTTTGTTGATGAGGCACTGTAGCTATAAACCTCAGTTTTCACTGTGAGGCTGAAATGTGTCTGCAATTCATTGACTTTTCCTGATTGGGTTTGTTTTTGTTTTATTAACAGACTTAAATCTTCAGTCTAATGAACAAACATGAGTCATCTGAAGTTGTTTGCTGCTACTCTGAAGTGTCATGGTATTAAATTTCTGGAAAAGCAAGATATAGCTAGAAGGGTATTTTTACATGGCCAACGGTATGTTTCATCAGGAATCTCAGAACCATTCCTGAGTGGGAGTAATTCAAATTATGTGGAGGAAATGTATTATGCATGGCTTGAAAACCCTGGAAGTGTACATAAGGTAAGTTGAAAACGTGACTGTAAGTGATAATACTAGGTTAAGAGTGGAATCGATTATTTTTTCTTTTTTAACTTCTTTTATAAAAAGTCCAAAAAAGGTCTTGTGTGAAATGAAAAATGTGAAACTAATTTCCTACATATTGATTGTTGTAAGATGTGATATTGCAGCTAAAAAAGTAGAGAAGCCACAGGCATGGTGAGCTTAACGTAAGCTGCTCAGAAACTTTCAGCATTCCTCCATGGAAATGCTGTTCAAGCCATCTGTTAAGTAATTAGTTACATCTGGAAGAAGACCCAAGATAAGGTGATATCGGAGGATACGTTATATTGATGCACCTGTTGATGTTGATGCTTCTAAACTGCATAGGAAAAATGAATGTTCAGGTCCCTTTAGGTAGCGGTGGAAGTTATAACCTTAAAACTAAATCTGAAATTGTCAAAAAAGCCTTCTTAAGTGTTTTGAAAATTATTTTGTTGTGTCTCCCTCTCTAGGTGACGTACATTTGTTTGCTTTTTGAGAAACTTTAAATCTATTGCTGAAATCCTTTCTTGTGGGCAAAATATATAGACTTATTTTTTAACAAGCTTTCTGCTGACAAGGAGGGTTCTTTTATGGTGATACATGTATAGTAACTTAAGAAGCTGATGAGAAGTCTGACAAATTCTAAGACAGACAAGTCATTTTCTGGAGAAGTAATGTGAGTTGCGTGCAAAATGTCTACCAAATTGGTTGTGTGTTCCCTTATTCTCAAGCCACATGTATCAAAATGTCACTTAGAAGTTGTTGCTCTAAGTCTGATAATCTGTCTAGAGGGTGAGGAAATGGCGCATGTTAAGTTGGGGAAAGAAACAAAAAAAAGCAGTTTTGTAGCTGGTTTGTGTTTTTGTTTTTTTTTTTGGATGCTGCTTGTGAATTTAGTTGTGTTGGAAGGTGACATCTGCTGTGACAGTTCTGAAGACTGAATGCTATTCACGTGGCAGATAGATCCTGGGTTTTTTGTGTTACACCTTAAGTTGGAAATGAATAGACCTTTTCCAGGGTGGCTCCCTCTCTCATCCCATCTGTCTTTGATTCCTCAACGTGCAACTGCCAGCTGAAGTTCCAGCCAGTGTAGTGCAGGGTAGTACATTGTATTGATGCATTTAATTAATTTCTGAGAAGCACTTGTGATGCATTGGTGCTATAGATCAATATTAACTTTTTATTTTGAGGACACTGGAGGGATGAACTCCTGCAGAGGGAGTGTGTGTGTGGTGACATGTTGTTTTTACTTGTTTTATTCAAGTTACATCAACTTGTGGCAAACTTCTTCCCTTTAAGAAGACTGCAATTTCTTGCTCAGACCCTTTACAGTGGAGTGAATTTTGCTGCTGGAAAGTCTTGCAAACTTATGATCGGACACAAACCTCAGTGAATGCGCACAGGAGCGATACGCGGTTAAATTGGCCGTCAGCTGGAGCCCCGCGGGAGCTGGCCGGGGTGCTGAACCGTCGGGCCCAGCGCGCAGTTGGGCCCTGCGTAAAGGCCAGCTGTATCTTCTGCGGGGCCGGGAAACTCCCGGGGCCACCGCTCTAGCAAAGAGTTCTGCTAAATTTAGCTCTGCTTGTTATTTTGCTGGTACTTGGGGGTAGGTGGAAATGCTAAAAATCCTGCTGAAAGGCTATCCAGTTCATCTGACAGTTCAGGCACAGTGTGGCAGTGGATCCTGATGAGGCATTGCCGTTTGTAGGTTGAACAGCAACCGATAAATTAACAGAAGTGAATTGACAGTGGAATGTAAATGTATTGGCGGAGTAGGGTGTGGCCTAGGGAGTGGAGCCCAGGTAATTCAGGATGCATTTTAAAAGCATGTGAAGTCTGTTGCAGGTTAACTGTATGCAATATACTCACAATAGTAATGAACTGAAGTAAATTCACTGTGTGCCTGGTTTATGAGCCTTAAAAGAATATGATTGATGGGCATCCTGGGTGAATTTACAGCTATTCTTGTCTAAATAACCACGTTTTTCACAGCCTAGAAAAGAAGGAGGGAGGAAAATGATGCCTATGAATTTTGTTTCCTCAACAAAATCTATTTTTGGTTTCTTGAAAACTATCTTATTTTGTCAGCTGAAAGCTGTAAATACCTACCCAAGATTTTTGTGGACAGAGGTTGTTCAATTTGGGCTTTAATATAACACATTAAAAATGTGAAGACTTGAACTCACACTGTTTTCTTAAAAATACATAAGAGTTCATACTGTAGTTTAATGACTGTTGTGAACTTGTCATTCTGCTATGGCAAGTGGTGTAAGTCTTGGAAAACAATATCCATAACTTATGTTATGTTTGTTTTGCTATTGTTAGTAATTAACTCTCTCTGCAGGCCACTCATATTTCATTGTTTTATCCGATATGTCCAGTATGGTTTAAAGAGGCAGTTTGGGCTAGGTATTTAGACATTACATTCTCTTTTGTCTTTTTCCTCTATTTCCTATTTTTCCTCATGTTTCTTCTTGGATATCTTCTTATCAGAGGGGATGTGCCGCCTTCTAGTTGAGGAGATAAAAATGCTTTATTTTTCCTGGGCTTTAAAAATCATGCTCTATTCACTTTTACTTAGAAACTACAATTAATCAAGGCTCCTTAAATTATTTCTCTCTCAGAAGATCTGACTATACATGTTGTACCATGGATGCTTATTTAAAACTGTTTGAAATATGGCTGTCATGTTCCAATGAGCATATTCAGTGTTACTAGCATTTTTTCATTAGAATTTCTCCTTTCTATGTATACCATGGTTGTATATTAAGGAATTTATATGCATAGCAGCTTTCATTTTTTGTGCAAATCCATTCTTGATTCTCTGTTTTAGCTTGTCTTTTGAATCTACTATCCTTAGAGTAGCCAAAACAACAATCAGAATAAAATGACGTGGGCTCTGAAAAAGGCATCATTATTTCTCCTTGAAGCATGGTGTCAGGGTCATAGATCATAAGGGAGAAGCTTGACAAGGCTCAGTTATTACTATCACAAGATTAATTACAATACTGAATGGTTGGGTATTGAGTACATAATGCCTGCCATGTAATCTTGTATACAGTCACTTTACCATGAGTGTGTAATCACTCCCTCATTTTATGTACTTGGAAAAAGCATGGAGGTTTTGTTTTGATGTAATCTATTTTTTTTTAAATGGTATAATGATGCTCAGTGTGTGTCTTCTAAGGCTTTACTGTCCTCACTGCAGTTGATAAATATTGTGATGTCACTAGAAAAAAACCCAAATCATCAAGATAACTAATATGTTACTTGTTATTCTAAATGCAACACTGTTTATTATATGAGAACAAAATAGTGACACTAAATCACTTGAGTTTTCTTATATTACTTGAGAAAATAATGGTTAACTACAGTATAGATTTGCTGACAGGAAAAAAAAGAATGTATCACATATCACTATAGTAATTTTTTTTTTTTACAGATATATTTTTCTATTATAGGTCTCCTCTACTATTTTCTTAAAGAACTTTACCAATTTAGTTTAGAACCTGTAGGGTTGCTGTGAGACCAAGCTGGTCTTCTGTCTGTTCAGTCGCATGGCAAATGCTAGTGCCAAAGACTGACATTGATACACATGACTTGAAGACTATAATCTGGTATCAATCTTGAAAGACACTATAGAAATTTGTAAAGGCTTTGATGGATGTGTATCTAGAAAAAACTAATTTTCTGTAGCTGAATGATGTATTTTCCCTCCCTTCTGATTAAATGTCTATCTTGCCCAACAAATCAATAAGTTAAAAGATGCCATAGCAGAAGATAGTGTGGGTTCCTTCTGTCCTAGCTGGCTGCATCTTCAGATGTAAACTTTTTCTTTATGTCTGTGAGTTCGCATGGAGAAAGGGCCGTATGCTTGTTCTCCTTACACAGGTAGCTTGGTGAGCAAGTCTGCTTGGATTTTGTTAGCAACTGTCTTACAGAGCACTCATTTAAAAACATATTCTTTTTTTGTGGGACTGTGCTGCGGTAACTTTTACATCTAAATGAAAAGGTTTTGACCCAATAAAAGAATAGTTATATTACTGTTGACTTTGTATGTGTATCATGGTGTTGGAAGAGGTGAGGAAGGATTCTTAACATAAGCAAAGCATGTTCTTTATTAAAACTTTGAATTAATACCAAATGTCAGTTTTGTCATGGATCCAAGTATGTGTTTGGGATTTCCTAATTTAATGAAAGTTAATAACTGTTTATTGTCAAAATAATTCCACCAATCTAAGTAGCCTTAGTTGTGAAATGAAGGGGTTGTATCTATTTTTCGCTGTCTGTGATATGCAGGTTCTCAGATGAAGTGCTGCATAGGCATGGAACAACACTACTGTGCTTAATACAGAGTAGGAAGGTGTATAGGGAGAATGCCAGAAAAAATACAGTTACACCGATAGACTCTTGTAGATTATTTATAGGATGTTGTGTAAATTCATACTTCTAATCTCAGTGCAGCTATCAAGGTGTCAAGGTAAGAAGAATATAGAAAACTGGCATAAATGAGAGAAGGTAGAAGGAATGAGTTCTTCATCAGTGTGTCTGGAACTGACCTCCAAGCATGATCTGTCCACCCTTATTTGTCATGGCATATGGAAGTTAGACTGTATTTAGCTAAAGTCCATGTAAGACTAGGGTGGTAAATTAAGGTAAGGTTATTGTATTTTGTATCACTGCAGCTTTGTATCAATGGAGAAATAAGAGAAGTGCATTAAAGCAGTGTTTTTTGGGCAGTGGCTTCATGCTAATGATGAGATTCCTGCCCACAGGTTCAGTGAGTCCTCCCACTTCTGTAACTTGAACTTGGAAGTTTGAGTGATTTTTAGTGTTTGTGTACTGCCCCTCTCATAGGGTTTCTGAATACCTTAAAGCTTGTAGAAATTTTAATATAAAGATTTTTTGTTAATGAAATAAGAATTTAAAAAATATACTTCTGTCATGCAGTGTTGGTATTACATTGTTTTGATTCTCCTGTGTATTCTGTAATGACTATATTAAGTAATGTTCTTTTTAAAATCAAATCTTTGGGCTACTTTTTGTCTTTTCTGGCAATGGTTTCTTAAAATGTAGAATGTGTTAGTTCCAAGCTCACAGCCAGGCTAAATGACATGCACTGTACAGAATGAAATCTGGCTTTTACAGTTCTTCTATTCCAGTCACAAACATTTTAAAGTTTTGAAATAGTTTCACAGTTTCCTTGTCTAAGTTAGCTGAATTGAGGAAAGTGTTCTATGACCTTTCATTACCTTTTGTGGGAACTATAAGCTAAGCACAAGTATTGCTTAGTCCCCCACTATAGCAGACTTTCTTTCTTGTTGGGTATAAACATCTTGGATGTTTTATCCCATTCTGTTGGTAATATATCTAATACCATTCTAACCTGGGACAGTGACCACCTCATCAGAATGGAAACAGTCCAGGAAAACAAGATTTGGGCATATGTGGAGAGAGTGGCTTGTGTAAAAGCACAGATGGAAATAAAAGGATCTTTCATTTGTTGTGATTCAGTTTCTGAAATGTGTACTCTTCTAAAATTATGACTTGTACCTGAAACCAGGTCCATAATTTCTTTCATAGTAAGGTAACCTAAGGTAGTGAGTAAAGAATCTTAGACCAAAAGCCTCACTTGGAAAAGCTGTAATTACTTTTAAACAATTTCTTCAAGAAAGGCCCTTAAGGACTGATTCTGATTTAACATATTCAGCGAGCATCTTAGAGTATCATAAATTCTTTAAGTATCATTAAAGGAATAGATTAATTTAATTTATTATAGTTTTCAGTTTTATAGGCTTGATACCTCTTTACCAGCAGCATAATATCATACCCATTACTGGTTGCCTGAGTAAATAGCACAGTTAAAAAGAACTGTGTGAATGAATAATGTATGAAGATGCTTTTCACTCATATGTGCTAGAGAGTTTTCCACTGATCAAGCTCAGTATAAGAAATTATATGAAAGTGTCTTTGTGTAAATGAAACACGTAGTTGCTACCCTGATGTAGACCTATTAGTGCTGTCTTTTTGCTGGCTATTAGTGGTACTTAATTCTGTAATGTAGTGAGGTGCCATTTGCAGCTTGAAGGAGCTGATTTTGGTTGAGACTTTTGTTTGAGGTAATAAATTTTCCTTCTTCTTTCCTTCTCTATACTCATGTCCAGTCCTGGGATTTGTTTTTCCGAAATGCTAATGCTGGCCAAGCATATGATCCCCATCTACCAGATCAGTTGGAAAGAAAGGCATCATTTCTTCAAAGCCATGGCCTGGCCCAGACACCGGGTAAAGCTGAAAAGCTTGTTGAAGATCACCTTGCTGTGCAGTCTTTGATAAGAGCATACCAAGTAAGTGTACTTTGGGGGAGGTGTGGAAGGGCCTCTTCTTACATTTTTGTCTTCTGATCTTAACGCTTGCCTGTTGTCTGACTTCTGATCCATAATGTCTCGAACCTGACAGTTTTATCTTCCCTGCACAGTGTCTGAACACTGAGGTCCTGGATTCAGACTGGGATGCTCCTCTGTCTTAGCAAATTCCAGATTCAGATTACCCACATCCCTGATGCTTTTTATCTGATTTAACCTGGAGGCACTTTATGGAGATAGTAATTTGTGGAAGGAAATAACAAATCTGTTGGATTTTGCCTGTTTACCAGGAGCAGAAGCCAAACATGTCGACACTTAGCCTGTACTATTATTTTGACTCACTTGACTATATTCAGGTTGTGTGTGTGTCTGATTCAGTAAGGTAATTGACCAAATTGGAAAACTAAGTTATCTGAAATAGCTTTGTTTGATATGAAGGCAGTTGTCCTGGATATACTGGTACTAATGAATCTCCTGATGTGTGCAGCAAAATCAGAACTTTTCCCTTTCTTAAAGAGGAAACTTTTCCATCATCCAAGTCTGTCTTCAGCTCTGGGAAAGTTTGTGTTACAGTTCTGAGTGTTACTACCTTTCTTTGAGAAAAGAGGAAATGTGTTTCCCAATTCATACATCTAGTGTGAATTTTTAGATTCCTGATTTGAGGAGGATTATAGGTAGAAAGAGAGAGGAGAAATAATGAATTAACCAGAAATTGAATTTTGGGAGGCTGATAGTACTGAGTTTGATTCTAGCTGTTGATGAATTTCTTTTAGAGAGCTGTTCATGGAAGTTGACTTTGTTTCACATTCAGATTTTTTTTTTAACTCTTTTATTAAATTAAGAAATTAAGCCTAATATCCTAAGACTTTTAACTCCTGTTTGCTGGGATCAGAGGAATAGAAGAACAACTCTTATTTCTCTACACATCACATTGTCACCATTGATTCAGTTACGAACGATGTTATTCTAGCTGTTGGAGAGGTGTTGTAAAAGAGTAGAAAGGTTTGTGAGTATAAAGAATATATGAAATTTGCTTAGAAATAGCTATGTAGAAAACAACTACTTCAGCCAGTTCACTTTTCCTTGCAGTAAAAAATGGTTGAAGAATTAGAGAAAATTGGAGAACATTAGGCTGCTTTGACACCATTTACTTGAAAATAGTTCAGGGGTTGCCATTTTGTTTCCTTTATTTGAAAGACTCTGCCATGCAATTCAAGTGATGGAACAGAAATGTCTGTATAAATGGCAGGAACCCCTGTGTTTTGCAACAATGAAAAAGGTTTACCTAAGGCAACTCTCTGTTTTTAAAAGGTATTTAATACCCTCTAAATTCAGTGTTGAAGGGATATGATTAATTTGTGACCTTCCTTCACCTGATAATGAAATGAAGTGGAGAAGGATACGGAATTTTCATTTTTCAAACCTGTCAGTATTTTATGGGGTTTTGTGGTAAACTGCTTTGTGGTCTGTTGAGCTGGTCTTCTGAAAAGGCAGTTAATCTCTTGCTTTTTTAATGCAGAACACTGCTTGTGCTGAAAGGATTTCCAGTGAAATGTGTGTGCTTAACAAAAATGAGTTTATGTAATTAGTCTTGAGTCTTCTTTTATAATGTAGTTGTTAGGGTTTTTTTGCCTTTGTGTCTAGAAAATATGATTTTAAAGTCAAGTTTCGGGTAGTCTGTATTTGCACTTTGTCAAATTTATGGCAATTGTTGAAAATTTTCCACGCATGTGTTTTCAAAAGGTAGAGTTTTGCAGTTGCTACTGTTTTTTGTATGCAGTGAACTAAGTGGAAGTTATTAAAAAATTACTTGATATTGAGGAAAATATTGTTTTCTGGTTAAAGACCAAACTGCTTCTGGAGTGTAATGTGGCACATCGATTTGCTTCTCTGGGTTTTAGTGTTCTTGCTAATCTTCTTCCTCTTCCTACTAATACTGCAGAACAGATGTAGCTTGGGGAGGTGAATTCTTTTTCTGTTGATGATGCTTGAGACAGAATTGTTTGCTTAGTTCCAGGCAGATAGACTTTGTGTGTGGTAAACAATAAGGTGGCACAGATGTTGCCATGGGCATTATTTGGCCTGTCAGAGTTTTATTACTGGTGATTCATGAGATGCAAAGAATCTCACAGGCCAGGCTGAATTTATAGGGCTGGTGGTTCTAAAAAAGATGCCGTATTTCTGTTTGGTTATGAGTGGAAAGCATTTTGTTGTGAATTCTCCTACAAATACAGAACATTTGAATAATGTTTTTACAAGCCACTGTTTGATGAACCACTCTTTAACCACACTCTGTTACTGTGTGGTGCAATTCATTATTCATGTTGCAGTTTATGGATATGTTTCTTCAGAAACAATTAGAATACTAGTAGTGTAAATGAAATTCTACCAAGGTGATCTGAATTTTTCCTTAAAAAGAAAAACATTAAGGAGAAAATATTAATATATTCATTTACAAAAAGCTTTAAATTTGGTATATGAGAGTCACGCACAAGAGAGATTAAAAAAAGTGTTTCATTTGTGGCTCTATTGAATCAATTAGTTATTTCTTCTGTACCAATGGTATATGTTAATGTAAGATAATAGTTTATAGCAGCTTGTGGTGTGGATCAACACCAGTAATATGAAAGATGGCTAAATTCCCCGCTAAATTTGAGTTCTTTGGTGTCTTGAATGTCAATTTTATCATAGATGAAATTCCCAAATTTGCATGAAAAAAAAATGCTATCTGATACTATCTGATGTGGAGCAGAGCTCATGAAGAACAATCCTTTCACTTCCATTATAGACTTCTTCAGCACCAATCTATGTTTCCAGCTCAGCAGTGCTCTATTTTCATGTTATGCAGGTGTGGGAAGGCAAAAATACAAAATGAATGAATTAGTAAGTGATGGGATATAGAGAAGTCATAGTTTCTTAATTTTGCCCGAAGATTTAGAGTACGATCGTAAAGTAGGGTTTTTTTTTACTTAAACTTCAGTGTAATTTTAAATTGTATGTGAGACAAAATGAAGTTAATGTTCTAATGTGTATTCAGCAATTTTTAATAGAGGTATTACATATATACATATCCAGAGATATAGTATACATATATGCTTATGTTCTTATGGAAAAACTTGGGAAATTTGAGCCTCTCATGACATTAGTGGTGTTTGTTTATTTGAATTCATGACTGATATACATACTATGGAGAGATATACAGTGGTTTTTTCGTTTTGTCTCACTTTTGTTAGTGTGATTTTACTTTTCTTCACTTTCCTTCTATTTCAGATCCGTGGCCATCATGTGGCTCAGCTGGATCCCCTTGGAATTCTGGATGCAGACTTGGATTCATTTGTTCCATCCGACTTAATCACTACAATCGATAAACTTGGTGCGTCCACTGTATGCTTTGTTATTTGCAATGGTTGTTTGTCTCTTTTGTTTCATTGGGCTGAGGTGATGTAATAAGACGTTTCAGGGAAGCTTCTACCTTTTCTGCTTGCTTGTATCATGAAATAGTTTTCTTTGGCATCTGTAAAGAGGCTCAGATTTCAGGATGATGGAATTTCTACTCAGATCAGAGGTGAGGTTCCTGTGAATTCACCTTCTGATGAATGATGATTATAAACACTTTATAAACTCCAAATCTTATGGTTTTGAGCCACACCAGAAATTAATGCTAATCAATACATTCGGCCAAGATTCTGGTAATCTAATTTACTTTTATACCATTATGCTTGATACTTGTTTTGATTGGAGACATCTGAAGGCTAGTCAATAGGAAAACCAAATAAAACCAACTTGCTGGATAGAGAAACTACATTTCATACCAAATTTGGATTCTAGCTTCTGATACTTATTCCCTCTGTATAAGTTGAAGAAGTCTGAAGTTATCAGAAGAAAACATCTAAAGTGTAGAATTCTTGACTTGTGTATGTAATTCAGTGGTGATCATTTTAGTTTACAACTGGAAGAGTGTAATACACTGGGGTCTGCTTTCGCAAAGGTTGTTCGGGTTGCTAACAGGGCATGACTTTGACAGATTGCACTGATCAATTTCTTTGCTCTCTCTGCTTGAATAAAAACCCATCTGATTGATTTTTCTCTACTCTTCAATCTACCTGATTTGTTAAAAAGATGGCTTTATACTAGGTAGAGACCCTGAGTCAATTTTATTTTGATATGTAGAGAAGCTTTTTGGACAGGGCATAAAACATAGTGCAAGTACTAGAGAAAACACATTCTGCTTAATTTTACTTTAAGTACCTCTACCGCCTCTTTGCTGCTTTATTTTTTATTTCTGGTGGTAGGAAAACAAGCAGTTCTGACCCTTTATCACATCAAGGCAGTGGAGTGCTTAAGACTAAATAGAGAGGTGCTTACACAAAGCGGGGGTTCTTTTTGAAGTTTGTCAGCTTTGATTAAAGGAAAATACCTACTAGAAAATACGTTAGACATTTATTGAGCAAGTATAATTTGTTTGGAGCATGGGTGATTGCTAGCACGTCAGTGCAAATTTCTTTAAACTGTGCAGATAGTTTAGTACAAAGCATTGTGACTCACCAGAAGGCATCATACTGAAGCTCTCATGAGCATAGGAAAAAGGTCCTAGACTCTGAATGAGAAGGGGGGATGTGTCTGAGAGTGTAGCTGAGGTGCTAGTTCAGTTTGTGAGGGAAAACATTTCTAACATAGTCTAGGCACCACAAAAAAAAAGGAAGGATCTTAAACATTGTTTATCCTTGACTGTTCCAGGCAGAAAACTTATGAAAGGTCTGTGGTGGTACAGAAAGTATTTTAGTGTTTGATTTTTTTCTGTGCATTTTCTTTGTCATGTCATCTGGTTTCTTTTTTGAGAAACTTTCTGGGAGGAGCTTTCTTCTGGGAGTTGCTTCTAAGAATGCAGCTAGTTGCAGATGTACCTACTGCATGATTCAAGTTACAGAATTGTTTTCAGGAACTCCTGGATTTTGACGAGGGTATATCTCTTTAAACATGAGGTGATGCTTCAGTAAGTATGCAGTGCTGTCGTACAAAGCACAGATGTTCTGTGTGTGCCCAGATCACTCCTGTACGTGTTCTGGTTTATGCATGGGAGAACATGAAAAGCCTATGAAGTCAGAGAAAGTCAGCAAAAGAAAATAAAAAAAAAAAGAATGCTAACACTGCTTGGTTTCAAAAGATACTAAAGCCCCTGTCATCCCCTGTGTCCCTCCCAGTTCATCCTTTTCTTCTCTCTCTAAAAATTACATTAATTTTGTGCTGGAAAAATCTACTATGGTACAAAAAAGTAGAAATGGTGGTACACAAACACTTGTTTTGGTTACTCCAGATTTGATATTTTAATATATTATTAAAGTATTATTAAACCTCAAATGCACTATTTTAAAATATATTATTTTTATAACGGATGTGTTGTTACTGACAGCACTAAAAGTAAAAGTGATGGTAACACAGGTCTAGGGCCTGACTTCAACTCTAAATGCTAAGTTCCATTATTATTGCATCTTTTAATTGCTTCCTTGCTTTCATCATCAGAAAATTCATTTAACAGGAAATAAGGATCACTATTCTATATTGATTTAAGCATTACATGCAGTCTTATCACTGTCATACAGTGTTCAAGTGGATGCCTACAGCTTGTCTGGAACCAAGATAAAGAGTTCAAAACTAAAAGTAAAAAAGCTATTTTTAGTTTTTAAAATATTTTTAGATGTACACACACACATACATAGTTTTTATGTATATGTAAGTTTCTATAGCTGTATGTAATGCTATTGTAAATTTTAGAGATTTGCTTCTTACAATTGTAAAAAGCTATTTTTCCTTTCTTTGTTTAACAGGTTTAGATTAAACTTTACCATGCAAAGTCTTTAACTTGCATTGATACCAGTCTTTCAGTTTTATCTGTTGTATATTTTGGCTTTTGAAAATGCATAATAGTTAAGTTAAATATTTTCTTAAACCATATTCTCATTCAGAAGTTGTTCAGATATGTTGAAATCAAGATGGGACAATATGCTTAAACAACCCCTTCTTTTAGTAGTTGGGGGTGCATGTGTGAAAATGTGTCTGCTTTATAAGGGGTTGCTGATTGGGAAATAGAGCTGTACAGGTCATTACATGGCTATTTCAAACTTCCTATAAAGAGAAAGAAGGTGAACAGAGACACCTTGGAAGATACACCAGAGTGTTTGCACAGTGTAACATTGAACAAGTTCTGTGTTTTCTTTTAGTCTATCCATTAATGTTGTAGAAGTTAGTCTAGTACGCTTCCTGCTAACTGGTTGTCTGTGAAAAGTGGTTCTTTGTGTTTGCTGCTCATGATAGAGCAAGGAAGAAATTCCAGTCATTGCAGTTAGTTATTTTACTAAACAGTGAAGTGCAAGATATCATACGGGGAGTTGCTGGCATTTATGTGAAAATGTGAAAAGGTTTGGGTGATTTTAATTTCAGTTGTTCTATCTGAGCATTTAAGAAAGAATGGTTTTGTACTTCTAATCAAATAATAACTATTTAATTAAAACATTCCAGACTAGTGGATGTCTCCAAAATATTCACATTTTAAGTTTTTAATCTGGTACCTTCTTTCTTGATGTTGCTTTATTAAACTTAATTTGTGGTGGCTTGAAAAACAATGCTGGTTTCCTTTTTATCTCCTGCTCTGCTTCACAAATTGGTAATGTACCTGTTGTAGGGTTTTATGGTTTGCATGAATCAGATTTGGACAAAGTCTTTCAGCTGCCCACAACCACCTTCATAGGAGGAAATGAGAACAGTCTTTCTTTGCGAGAGATCATCAAACGACTGGAGGTCAGTAGGACATTTTGTGATTTGTGATTGTTTTTCATCCAAACAGAAGTGAACATTTTCCAGTTGTCAGTCATAAACTTACCATTTGTCAGTTATTAACAGAGCATGTAAAGAATCCAAATGATGTTAAAAACAACCCTTGCACTGTTTCTAGAGATGGCAGCACCATCGGTTTCGTTGCCTGCATATCTGAAATCCATAGATTGAGTAGAAAAGAGGTGAATATGGTAGAATACTAATCTGGGCCCTAGTTCTGTGAAGAGCTGACATTGTTTCAAAGGAACAGAGCCTTTAAAACTTGTCTTTTTAATGTTCTATGACAGATAAAACACCTTTGCACCTTAGTACTCAGGATGCGCAGGGGTTACTCTCAGACCCCTTGCTTTAATGAGACTTCTACCTAAGTGAAAATACGAGGTATGGGTACTAAATTCATGAAACCCCAGCGGTAGCTTGTAGATAGTGATGGTCCTTGTTTTCCATCCCCAATCCTTTTTCTAGAGTTTCATTATCTGACAGGGGATATGGTTATGCTATGTAAAGTTATCAAAGCTAAAATAATTGAAAGCAAAAATAATTAGAAGGAATAAATATAATTAGAAGGGAACTCCGAATAGCAAAACAGTGAGTAGGAATGATAATGAATTTTTTAACTACTGAGCTAGTAAGTATTGGATATTTCCGATTGTCCTTTTAACAGGATGTTGGAGTACTGAAGTTGTAGATATTTCTGTTGCACAGTAATGAAATCCATAGGAGTAAAAAGGACTAGGAGTGAGGAAATAATTTAAAGGATGAAATACAGAGCTGAGTTACAAAAATGTAAAAATAAAAGCATGTAAGAGTTCATGGCTTTGACCTGTTGCAAGTGTGAGAGAATGTATTGACTTGCACATCAGACTATTATATCAGCTTAGCTGATGCATGGTAGCTTGTTAAGTCACGTTTCTGTTACACAATTGAACTCTATATTTGCTTTCTGGTTTTTGCACTGCATGCCTGTGCAGCAGTTTTCAGAAGATAACCCTGAAAATTGTCATGTGAAAATAAATAGGCAAAATGAATAGCAAAATCTAAAAACCTCAAGGAACTGAACAAAGAGAAGCGACACTCTGGTTTTCCTCTTCAGAGCTTTGGATTTTTTTTTTAATTAAAGTTAACATTAAATTCCTTTTTAGAGGCACACTACGTGTTCAGTGTGAGTTTATCTCAAATCAAACTCAAATGGGGTCTTAGTTCTGTTGACCTGGATTTTGAACACATTTTTTCTGGAGAAATATTCTAAGGTAAGAAAAAGAAAATGAAAAAATGCAGCAGGCGGATAAAACTTCTGAAATGTCTTTGAATTTTTTCCCTACCCTTTCTCTGCTCTTAGCTGCTTGGCTTCTTTTTTGAGATTTTCAGTCTTCTTAGACTTGACAGTTACCAGATAATTTGCATGAGGCTTCATAGCTGTCCTCTCATTGTCTTTATGGCTTGATTTCAGGTGACATTTGAAAAAGACAGGGTAAATTTTGATGAATGTCATGAAATCCTTGCTGGTGCATCTAAAGAAAAGACTATTACGCCTGCAAGAACAGTAGTGAGTTAGGTGAAATATGCCAGTCAGTTTAAGGCAGGTTTATTGGCCTAAAACCAAATGAGAATCTTCCAGATTCCGAATTTTGAAATGTTACCTTGTAGAGAAAGTTTTCTGGCACAAAACTAGATTCAGTAAAATAATATGTTTGCTTATAGGATTACTGTGGGGAAGATACAGTAGAAGAAGAAGAAGACAAGATACTTTCAGAGAAATAATATATGCAGAAAATGTAATTTGAAAAATATATTTGTTTCCTCATGGCTCATTAACTTCCAAAGCCTATGTGTTGGTGTTTTCACATCCTAGAATACCTACTGCCAACACATTGGCTTGGAGTTTATGTTCATCAATGATGTGGAGCAGTGCCAATGGATCCGGCAGAAGTTTGAGACCCCGGGAGTTATGAAGTTTACTAATGAGGAAAAAAGGACTTTGTTAGCAAGGCTGGTGCGCTCAATGAGGTATGCTGGGGTGGCACTTGGGACTGCTCTATGACTGCTGGGTGTAAGCTGGTGTGGGAAGCTAGTGTGGTCTGTAAATTGCTGAGGTGGAGGTGAAGAGTCTAAGTGAAATCAAGTACAAGTGGGTGTACTTAATCTGGCTGTGATATCAAAGGGAAGTGTGTGCTGTGAGGTGGGGTCATGATCTGTGTAGTGAATGTTAGTATTCCATTTCCTTAAAAGGCAGGTTGTTCTGTAACACTTGTGCAGCCTTTAGTGGCATATCTGGCAATGTTTTCATTGGCTTGCAGAGATAAACTGGGGAAAAAAATGTTTCAACAGACTAGTAGTATGCATCTGTGTTAGAGATTCAGAATTTCAGAAAATAGGTGTCAAAACAACACTGGATACTGATCTTCTGCTGTATTCTATCTACAGTGCATCTTTGTAGCACCATGATCAAAGGAAGCCATCCCAATGGTCAGCGCAGGAAGAATTTTTAGATGGGTGAGGTGTCCCTGCCCATGGCAGGGGGATTGGAACTGGATGATCTTAAGGTCACTTCCAACCCCAACCATTCTATGATTCTATGGGTGAAGTGTTGACATGAGCATTGTTTGACTTGCTGGGATGGTAACAGTCTCTTTGGAAAGCTGTGCCAGGATGGGACTGGGTTTGAAAGGCATAATGTGATTTCAAGTCCTGTTTTTTCCATTTTCCTTTTGAGTTATGCCAAGATGTGCTGTATGGTTGCATGACCTGGCAGCAGAAGTTTTGGTCTCTGCAATATATGAATGGAAACAGCTGAAACAATTGGAAACAGCTTATTGATTGCTCCCATTGTGGCAATCTGTATGAAAATACTATGATCCCAGAGACTGAATTTCCGTCTTGTCCCTAGAACAAGAATGTATTCTCAGGCACATGATTTATTCCAGTTCTTACAATTTGAAACAGTTTGTATATCCTTTGATAAACACAAGAGTTAGAAATTCATAAAAATACATTTTTTCACTAAGCTTCTGTTTTAAAAGATTTAAAAATGAAACACTCATTGAAGGTGTTGGAAGATATTTTTGCCAGGTATTTTGTTTGCTAATATTATAGCAAGATTGTCTCATTAAAAGTTTAAACAGAAATGAAAAAAGTCACTTAGTGGTCAGGTGAATATTGCACTTGAGTAAGTTTGTTTAACAAACCCTCAGCATCTCCATTTGTCTTGAGGCAGGAATTTTGCTTTTGTTCCTGTGTAAGCTGTGGAAAGATCTGGGGTTTCTAGAAGCATGAAGGAACCAAACGTTCATCTTCTGCCAAATTTCTGGTTGTGCTCTTGAGATTTGTGGCTTTGTAAAGCGGATAGTAATAATTTTGCCCAAGAATACCATTTTCAAAAATGTTCATTCCAAGTACTACGTAGTTCAGTACTCAAAACTGAATTTTAAAGTAGGATTTCTCATCCTTTGTGCTGTTCATGGTATGTTATTGAACAAAGGGTCATTTTTAACTATTCTTCCTGTAAAAGTACTCTCTGTGTATCTTTTAGCTACTGTGTGTATGCATTAGTAAACAATGTGTTGTGGTTTAAGCCCAGCCACTTAGCTCAATCGCGCTCAGCCGCCTGCTCACCCCTGTCCCTTTTCCCCTCCACAGGTGGGATAAGGAGGAGAATAGAAAGAATGTAAACCCCGCAGATACGACTGTGAAACGATGTAGTTCTGTAGTAGTGGCAGTTTGCCTCAAATAATGAACTTTCTACTTGTCCACTACTGGCTTGCCGCAGCAATAAGGAGGAAAACAGTGTGTACACCACTTTGATTTGTCATGTAGGACTTGCTGTTCACATGGGACCTCACTTGCAGTTTATATAAACTGGCACAGCCCATCAGACTTCCCTGAGGAATTCTGATAGCATAGCTCAGCTGAGGGTCTGGCTTGTTGCTTGGATGGTTGAATTGTAAGGGTATTGATGGATGAGCTAAGCAGTCTTTCAGCAACTCTTCACTTCACTGCTTTTAGGACCTCAATCTAAAGATATAAATGTCAGCATTCTAAGTGAGGAATAGGGCAAGTATTAATGGATTATGGCAGTGTTATGAGTTGAGGCATTGCACAGATGACTTAACCAATACAGTTATTTTCATGAAGATGTATTTTCTTTGCCTTTTGTATCCCCAAGCTTTACAACATAGAATCCTTTCAATGTCTGTTAAAAGGTACTTTTTAAACACTTACATTGCCTCTGGCCCAAACGCATTAAAGAATGAAAGAACATAGAGCTGTCTGGGATTGACTTCTTTCTATAGCTGAAGCTGAGGCAGAGATACCAGTGTCCTAGCTCTTTCTGTCACGTTACCATCTGTTACATCACACAGTCTGAGAGGAGTCCTGCTGTTGGATAGGACCTGTGAAGTAGGCGTGTTTTCTACTGTGGTTTTCTACAAGCATTTAATTATTACTTCCAGAAAATGCAGGTTCTGTTCTGTTTTCTTCAGTCCCTAGAAGAGACTTCTTTGCTGTCACTCTGCCTTCCCAGTGGGCAGTATACGTTTTGTGTGCATGGGAAGGAGCAGAGTTTAACTTGGGAAGTGAATTTTGTCTGAGGTGGAGACTCATCTTCCTGTCTGAATTGTTTCAAAGTCCCAGCAAATACTTCTCAGAGGAGAAAGATTGCTTAATTCTGTCCTATGTCTCCTCTCTACATGTGGTTTACTTCCAAAGGACTAAAAGCATGTGTTCACATGTTTTAAAACAGTGTAATGTAATTTTATTTGCTAAAAGATGTTTGACAACAAATAAGACTTCGTTACATCATCTTAATATAAACACTGTTCCTTGTTTTGGTTATGCTTTGTTTTGTTTTCTTTTTGGCAAAGATTTGAAGACTTCCTTGCTCGCAAGTGGTCTTCTGAAAAGAGATTTGGTTTGGAAGGATGTGAAGTAATGATTCCTGCGCTTAAGACCATCATTGATAAATCCAGTGAAATGGGAATTGAATATGTTATAATGGGGATGCCTCATAGGTAATGTTGATGGAAACCTCCCAGCAAATGAGTTTATTGTCTTAAAACAAGTTTTGGGTTCTAGAAGTTTATTAAGGAAGTTGATATTAAGAGCGTCTAGAGTAGCAAGAGTTGGACATAGCAAGTAATGGAAACACAGAACTGTAACAAATACCTGTCAGTGAGAGGCTACAGGCTTCACAGGTAAATGCTAGCAAAACTCTCCTCAGTGTACTTTGAAGCTGCAAGCAAATGGGCCAGCAGCAATGGTATCTATCCCATTGCATAGAGTCTAGAGCTGGGATGGCTTGGCAAGATGGTATCAAACTTACTTTTGCAGTCTGCCTTTAATTAATTATTAATGTCTTTATATTAAGACTGTTAGCTACAAAATTCATCGCTCCTACTTGGGTAACAGGGTGTTATAAAACATCTGCGGGAACGCATTGGAGGAGCTTTGCAGTGGGAAGAAGGGTAGAATGAAGGGTTTCAGGTTCAAAAGTTTCAAGTGAGCTTCTTGTGAATTGCTGACAGAATGGCTTGCTGATTTTATAAGCTTCATGCTGTTAACTCTGTTATTACCATTTTTGAGACATAACTGTGTTTGGAATTTTTTTTAGAGGTAGGCTGAATGTGTTGGCTAACGTAATCCGAAAAGAGCTGGAGCAGATCTTCTGTCAGTTTGATCCTAAACTTGAAGCAGCTGATGAGGTAAGATGATGCTTCAATAGATCTATGTAGACAGGTCAACATTCAAGGTAGTGTTTTAGTCATTTTGCTCATGTTTATTATGAAAAGAGCATTGTCAGTTGCTGAGATGTGTGTCTTCTTTTGTAGTTTGAGCAATATGATTTGGTGAAATTTTTTAACAAATTTGAAGATTATACTGTACCTCTAATATGCAGAAGGTATCTCAGGAATGATTATAGATAGTTAAGTTCCAGGTCATTTGACTGAGTTTGTAATCCCTAAGCATATTTCTTTGTTTCATATAAATTAAAGGAGTGTCAATATTTTGTAAATATTTATCCGAAAATAAAATAGGAACAATGCTCCAGTTTGAAATTATGGTGTCATGCCCGTAATGCATATTGATGTACAGTTAGCTAGATGCATTTTTCAGACTGAAAGCACAAGTTTTTGGCATAGTCAATAGGATGTAGCTGATATAAATGACATTCCTGAATTGTGACTACATCTTGCATGTTAGGGATCTGGGGATGTAAAATATCATCTGGGAATGTACCATGAGAGGATCAACCGAGCAACAAACAAGAAAATCACTCTGTCCCTGATGGCTAACCCTTCTCACTTGGAAGCAGTTGATCCCGTTGTGCAAGGGAAAACAAAAGCAGAACAGTTTTATCGGGGGGATACAGCAGGGAAGAAGGTAAATATTGTTTAATGTAGTAACACTTACTGGTACCTTTTCATATTTTTAATAAAAATAGTTAACCGGTAGTTTTGTATTACAGAGTCTTTCTCTTTACCTCTTACACAAAAGGCATATATCACCTGTTGTACTAGATAAGGTTTTTGACATGCTACCTTAAGGGTAACTTCAGGAAGTAGGCTTAAACTTTCTTTCATTTGTGAACTAAGCAAAGACAGCAGAATGCTGAGAAGACTCTGGTTTATTATAAAAAGACAGTTCTATTTTGTAAGCATTACAGAAATATGGAGCAAAAAAATCATGCTGAGAGGATTAAATTGCAGTTTTGCTTTCTAATATATGTGTGTGGATATGTGTGTGTAATTCTCCCTTTAGGTTATGTCCATATTATTGCATGGGGATGCTGCCTTTGCAGGACAAGGAGTGGTTTATGAGACGTTTCATCTTAGTGACCTGCCATCTTATACCACGAATGGCACTATTCATGTTGTGGTCAACAACCAGGTAACAAGTAGAGCGTTTTCCAGTCAATATGTTTTCTGAATAGTTGCTAGTGTATTCGGTTTTATTCTTGTTTTCATTAGCTGGGTGCATTGTCCCTTCTGTTCATTAGAATGATTAGGATGTTTCTGAAAATTATCATAGTATCTAGCAACTCTTACTGAATAATATTTTATTACCTACATTTATTTCATTCAATTTGTGAATTAAGTGTTTGCTTTGTTTTGTTTTTAGGGAAGCAAAATGAAGCTAGCTAGCCAAAATGAAAAGCTGATACTACTGCTGTCTAAATGACTATTAAATGAAAATCTTAAACATTTAAAACAAAGTAGGGGGTGATGCCCAACTTACTTTAATGGAAGTTTCTGGAATTTTTAGATTGGCTTCACCACAGACCCCCGTATGGCCCGTTCATCTCCATATCCTACTGATGTTGCTCGTGTGGTCAATGCTCCCATTTTTCATGTGAATGCTGATGACCCTGAAGCAGTAATGTATGTGTGCAGTGTAGCTGCAGAATGGCGAAACACATTCAATAAAGATGTGGTGGTTGACTTGGTAGGTCTTGATTTTTTTCATTCTGTGTATTATGTACTACTCTCTTATGTGGCTTGGAAGACCCAGTAAAGAAACATACTTTGATTTTAATGGCCTTTAGTTTCTTCATTTAAACAAAGCAAAACAGTAATAGGTCCACAAGAATCCAGAATTGTTTTTATACCTCCTAAAACCTCCAAAAATCTCTGTAAAACTATTAAATGGAAAGATTGGATTTTACATTTTTTCCTATCCACAGAAATAATCTTTGCCGTTGTAGGTTTGCTACCGTAGGAGGGGACACAATGAAATGGATGAACCAATGTTCACCCAGCCTCTAATGTACAAGCAGATTCATAAGCAGGTGCCGGTGCTGAAGAAGTATGCTGACAAACTGATTGCAGATGGGACTGTAACACTACAGGAGTTTGAGGTACAGATCAGCAGAATTAAAGCAAGCTTAAGAAGCTGTCAGTAGGAAGACACGAATGTCACTGTATACTGTTGGCTTAAGTGTGACTGTCAGCTATGTTTGGTACTTCAGTTCTGTTTCATTCTAGAGTAATACTTACAAATTCAGCTCTTGGTACTCTCCTTTGTAACACCTGTTTAATAAACTAAATAATTTAGAGTAATGTGGGTAAGCATGTTTCTAGAAGGCAGTTTGATCCTAGATAAAATTAAATTGTTTGCATAATTGTAATTTTCTTCAGAAGTTAAATAACTGGGTGTTTTATACTGAACGATAGGTCTCATCTGTAAGATACAAAGGTGTTACGTTTATCTGTTTTAAAATGAGGGTTTTTGTTTTACAGGAAGAAATTGCAAAGTATGATAGAATATGTGAAGAAGCATATACTAGATCTAAGGATAATAAGATCCTACATATCAAGCACTGGCTTGATTCACCTTGGCCTGGTAAGGAGCATCCTTTCACTTATCCTAGTGTTAATATTGTTGTGCTTTTATTTGAAGTCCATATTCTAGGACTCTTAAATGCTTTTTATCAGACAGTGTTCCTTTAAAATAGAATATGTGACCTTTGTTTTGCCCTTGTTAATAGTAAATAAAGTATTCTGCCAGATCAACTTGAAAGCAATGCTTTTGTTAAAAACTATGCAAAGTAAGGTGGGACTTTTAAAAAGATGTCTTTTCAGTTAAGTAGAGAAGTGTTTTTCCTGTAATGTTAATACTGTCTCTGCCTTCAGAGAGTTTTTTTTTTTGAGGGATTGAGGTGCCATATGCCTTTTATTGGCTGCCTCTGCCCACAGTTGGACTTCACAGGGAGTAAAGACAGAAACAAAGAAAATCATTGTGTGCCTGTAAGATTAAGTTCTGTTGTCATACAATCAAAATGATCATGTCTCTCAGTGAAAGGTGAAGAACCAGGTTTAGCTTGCTGCTTAGAATGTCTTTTTAAGAGTTGTGAGTTTTTAAATTAATTGTAGATAGTGTAGGTACATCTTGATCAGTCCTTGAACATCTCACTAAATTTTTTACTTCAAGGATTCTTTAATGTGGATGGAGAACCCAAGAGCATGTCTTGTCCTCCAACTGGCATTTCAGAAGACATGTTGACTCATATTGGCAATGTAGCAAGTTCAGTGCCAGTCAAAGACTTCAAAATACATGCAGGTCAGCTATATTCTTCGTTTCTCCTGGTGGCTGGGTTTCTTGCTCAGATTTTATATTTCTGCTGCTGGGTCATTTCCCAAAGAGGAAAATGCCTGTGACTTTTATTTTAACTCTTCCATCCTATGGGCAAGGAGAATGTGTCAGTTAACATCCTGCTGCTTGTTCTCAGCATAATGTTCTTTTGGTATCATGCCACTTCTGTTCCTTACCTCATTAAAATAGATTTTCCTCTGAGGGTGGTAAAAGTATCTTTATAATGTTAACACCTCCTTTAATTCTTCAAGTCCTTGTGGAAAATGCTGCCTCTATGCAGCAGGTTTGTGGACTTACTGGAAAGTAAGGCACCCATCTCAGGAGGCACTATTAAGTGTTTTTTTAATGCTAAAACCAGCGGTAATATGAGGTGCACCTATGACACTTCTCTTGTAATTAGATAACTTTCTAGTCAGGAATATATCTAACTTGTGTTTTGTCTTACCAAGTTATAAAACCTTTACTGTAAGAAAACAGCTATTGTTTGCCAACTGAAAACCTCTTGGCAGCTGCTACAAATTCCCCATTTATATGATATTCATAGTATTGATCAATCCATCCTGTTTCACTTTGCAGCATCTCCAGAAGTCCAGTAAGACAAATGCCAAGGAAAAATGAGAGTGAGAAAGAGAGAAGAAAAAAGTCATGAACCCAATAGCTGATATTTTCAGTCTCTTATAAAACAGTACTTGGTGTTAGAGGTGTAAAAGTAAATCTTTAGGAAGAAGTATTTCACCATGAGTCTTTTCTTATTGTCCTCAGTAGTTTCTGACACAGCCAGTCTTACTTTCTTCTTCTAAAACAAGGTATGAACACTATGCAACGCTTTGCCGAGGAAACAAGTTATTTTATTTTGCTAGCACTTTAATTCTAGAAGAACAACTTGTTGACCCTATTAGGATCTGTATTTGAGTTAGCCAGTGGGGAAGGAATATAAGGTGAATATAAGGTGAATATAACGTGAATATAAAAGACCTCTGAAGTAAGTCCATTGATTTTTGATATTTATTCCAATATAGGACTCTCTCGGATTTTGAGAGCCCGCTTGGAAATGACCAAGAGCAGGGTAGTTGACTGGGCCTTAGCAGAATACATGGCTTTCGGCTCTTTTCTAAAAGAAGGAATCCACGTCCGACTAAGCGGACAGGATGTGGAGAGGGGTACTTTTAGGTGAGTACAGTGGTAACTGTT
Organism: Psittacula echo; assembly: GCF_963264785.1. Taxonomy (NCBI): domain Eukaryota; kingdom Metazoa; phylum Chordata; class Aves; order Psittaciformes; family Psittacidae; genus Psittacula; species Psittacula echo. The sequence continues at coordinate 52,981,950 of NC_137743.1, forward strand.
AAATGCTGTTCCATACTTAAAGAAACACCTTGGCATTTTTCAAACAGTATGGTGATCTCTGAGGAAGGGCAAGTTGGGGCTATTCAGCATCAGTCTGAATGTTCTGCATTCTGGCACTCAAGAGTAATCGGATCTCATGTGTCTCTGTATACAGCATTTTAAAGAATTGTATTTATAGCAGAGCAAATGTTTTTAGATATTTTCTTCCTTTTTTCTGAAAAAGAGAAATTATATATTTTTTCTTTCTGCTTTTTAACTAAAAATTCAGCTGCAATTCATCCAATTGCTGAGAAGTAAAAGAAGGGTATTTGCTGATGCAGCTTGTGTAGTCTTTTAAATACCATTCCAGTGGTGGCTACCTGAAGCTTGGGTATCCTGTGAGCAAACATGTTGACAGTTGGTAAGCCTTTTTAAAGTGAAATAAGGTCCTTTGTACTGAGACTACGTATGACTATGGAGCATGAAGGAATGCAGAATCTGATCATTCGGTAAAATAGATACAGTTCTACTGCCTTACCTGATTCTCCATGGAGTAACATGTTAACGATGTGTTTAATTGCAGCCTTTGATGTGAAGCTCATTGCTGGGGGTGAATGAACTAGCAGCTGCGCTGTGCTTCATTGTGAATGCTTGCAGAAAAGAGAGAGAAATTTCAATGCCTGTCTTCTCTGGAACAGTGCTGTGTGTCTGTGCTGAGGTTAATTTAGTATCCAGTCTTTTGGACATTCTTTTTTTTCTCCTATAAAAAATGGCATGTTTAACAAAATCCTTTGGACAAGATCTGAAAACAAAACCGAAAATCGTGAGATTTCCACCCCTACCCCTCTGATTTCTTATCCTCCTTTGTTTTAGTAGTGTGGTCTTGTAAAGTGGTTATCCTCTCCTGGGAGAGGAACATACATGTTCATTGTTTAGCAAACTACCCACCTGTTTCAGGAGGGTATCTAGTCGTGTCTAGCACACACTTATAGATTTGTCATGAGAATAGTATTTTCAGTTCTTTTCTTTGGTGGAAGAGGATTTTCCAGAACAATCATCCAGATTTTTCTTGATGTTTAAGATAAAAATAATTGTTATGCTCACAGCAACGTAGGGAAAAAATAAAAAACTTGTTCAAATAAAAACCTATTCAGGTTGGTGAAGACTAGCTAAGGATTCCTGTGCCATCTGGATTTTATTATTCAGTCTTATCAATAGACAGAAGCTGGATAAAGCTGCAGATAACCACTGGGCCCCTTCTCATCTTGGAGACACGGTCTGGAGAAGGGAAAGAAAGGGGAAGAGAGAGACTTGATTCTGTACTGATTTGATGTCAGTAAACCTGATAATTGCACAACAGCAATATCTGGCTTGTATGTCTGTACATTTCTGGCTGTCCGTCTATGTTCATTGTAATCACCTTTTGCTGGGGAAACACAAAACTTTGTGCTGAAGAAGCTCATCACCTAGCTAGGCCTTCTGTCTTTGGCTGAATGACAAAAATAACATAATGGTGGCAAAATTTTTTTCTGCTTAACAGCTGTCTAGTATGTCTATTTTCCGCTTTCTATCTACTTCCCTCCCTATGCTTTTCTTCAAATATTCTGTCTTTTCCTGGCCTTATATTGTTGACTCCTAAATAAATTTCAGAGCTCTTTTGCTAGCATTTGTTTTATAGCAAAGGGAAACACAAAAAGATTCAGTCCGCAGTTCAGTGTTGGCAGCTATACAACACACAGTAGTTGTTACCAGTATAATATCTGTCCTTATGTTAGCAGTTGTAAAGGTGGACATATTGGTGTGATTCACTCAGTTAGTCTGCTCAGGGAGTTAATGGATTACAGTAATTACTTCAGTCATCTCTGTTTTGGTAGCATTCCTCTGTGCCTCATTCTGATGCTGATTAATGGTGTTCTATAGAACTGTAAATGGTGCATGTGAATGCAAATAACAGGAAAGAGGATACAACTGTTTCAAGTCTTCTTGCTGGGATTTGATTTGATTACATTTTTGCATAAAAGACAAACAACAGTTGTTTTAAGAAAAAGATTAATAGAATTTGCCAGGGAGGTAAAGTGAAATGCTTTTAATAACAATTTTATTCATCCTTTTCTTTGTTTGTTTGTTTGCTTGGGTTTTTTATTTGTTTTTGTTTGTTTTGTTTTGTTTGTTTGTTTTTTACTTTAAATGGTCTGTTCTACAGCAACAACCTCCGTACTCCTTTTCCCCTTCCCCCTAGTTCTTCTAGGGACAAGGTATTTTCAGTTTCCATGAGTGCTTGAGATCAAGCCTGTATAGTCAAAGTCCATATAGTGCAGCAATTGTATTTAGACAGGTAATTGTATCACTAGATTTCAGCCAAACCAGAGTTGTGTGTAAAGCAAAGGTAACTGTGTTGCTTGCATGCTTTCTAGGACATAGCTTTGATGGTTTATCTTTCAAAATAGGTCTGTTAAAGTCCAAAGTTATTCTTAACTAATAAATTGCTTTCAACAACTATTTACAGCCATCGTCATCATGTGCTTCATGATCAAGAAGTTGACAAGAGAACATGTGTTCCCATGAATCACCTCTGGGAGCAGCAGGCCCCTTATACTGTGTGCAACAGCTCGCTTTCTGAATATGGTGTCTTAGGTATGTCTTGGGGTAACTATCTGACAGATCTTAATAGGTTTAAACAAGATGTAGGAAATTATGACTGCTAATTAAAAGGAATTTTTTTCAGACTTTGCTTTAATGTGGTTAAGCTTTCTGGGTGCAAAGTTTTACTTTGTTACCTGAGTTTGACAAGTCTAAAACCAAACTTCTGCTAGTAGCATTTAATAATAAGCAAATGCTGCATTTGTGGTATTTTGACATTATCATAATAGTCATGTTTTTGATCAGGTGGGAACCAGGAATTACAGAGCAGGGGCCTAAAATCCAATCAAAATGCCTAAGCTGATTTCCCTCCACTCCCTGAAAAAAGTCATTCTGTCAGGAGATTCAGTAAATTTACTCTGTTCATTGTAGGATTTGTCCATTATTGTCTTCTTACCTTGAATGGTTTTTAAAAAATCATTGTAGTATAAACTTTAAGCTCAGCTTAGGTTTTTTTCTTACAGTGTGCTATGGTGGGTCTCTGTTTTAATGTATATTTTATTTTTAACATTTTTAGAATAAATTAAAAATTATTCTTCATAATTCTTCATAATTCATATTCTTAATTCATAATTCATATTCTTCATAATAACACATAATTATAAAAATTACGTGTTTGCTTTTGGGTTTTGTTTCTTTGGTTTGTTTGTTTTCTTTAAATTTTGAATGCCTTGCCTGTGGATCAACCATATGAATTTGCAGGTTTTTTTGCAGAACTTTCTGCACTCTTCAAATAATACACCTATTTGTTTAGGCTGCTTAGAACCTGCATGTACTTCAAAACTGTAAACTGGGAGACTAAAGTAGTTTTTGGTGGATAAGTCACAGAATCAGTTCCATTAGTATTCAGTGGGACATTACATAGTAATGAGAGAAGATTAATTTCAGAGAATAACGTAGCTATACAAGAAGCAGAGCTCAGCAAGAAAACAGAAAAAAGCTGTAACAGAGTTATATATAAAATATCAAAGCTCTTCCTCTCAGGTTCTGGCGTCCCTTAAACAAGCATCCCCACATTTTACAGTTTTGGGATTCAACTGAAGGTTTCCACCTTCTGTGGTTGCTTGTGGCAATGCTGGAACATGCACCTAATGCTTTCTCAAAAGGAAAGGAACTGTCAACAGAATCAAGGACGCTTTGTAATACAGACATAAAAATCCATGCCAGCCTTATCTGAACTGCTATTCTGAACATGCTAGTTCAAGAAAACAAATACTTGTGATAGCATTACTCATAGTGAATTATATTTTTGGTAGTGGACAGGCATTTTACCTTCAGCCACAGAGAATGAATAACCTCACTGACATGATGAGGGTGGCAAGAGGAACGTGGAGCACAAAACCAATACATCTAATAATTTATCAAAAATGTTGTTGATTGTGTGGATAAATAATAAAATATTTTTTCATATCCATTTCAGAGCTAGTGTGAAGGAAAAGGATGAAGCACTGTAGGAGATGAAGATGGGAATTGATAGCTGCTGTAAAGTTCCAAAAATTTGATCACTTAGTCATTTTTACATATGCTACATAATACTTATTGCTAATAATATTAAAATTAAAGTGGTATAAAACTGGTAAGCTTTAGTGTGAGCTGAAGAGCTGAGATTTTGTAGGTATTTTTGTTAGCTCTGTGGCAGAATCAATGTGAACAGAAGTTTGTATCTCTATAAGCTAATATAGTAACGTAAACTGTAAATAGTTTGCAAGAGAGGATGTGTATAAACACAATAAGAATAATTGGCATAGCTAAAAAGCAAGAATTGAATTTCAGAGAGTGACTTTTTCTTTGATGTTTGTTTCCAATTTCCTGTTCTTTTTCATGGTTTGGTCTGGGCTTTCTTAACTTGAGCCAATTTACACTGTAGCTGCAAATGTAATGGGTAAGTGTGTCATAGGTTTCTGGTTTTGTTTTTGTTTTGTTTGTTTGTTTGTTTTTTAATATTCAAATAACATATCCAAATGTGAAAGGGATGTGTCTGGATATGGTTGCAATTTGATTTTATTCCAAAACTTACACTTCAGTAGGTCTAGGAATTCTGTTGTTGATACAGTGTGAAGGGCAATTCCGATTGCCACAAATCTGTTCTATAAAAATTAACTAAGTGGGCTCTCTTTCTTTCTCTTTCTTGATCCCATCCTGCTCACTGTTGCTCCTCCATCTTCCCCAGCAGCAGAAATGTGAAAGTCAATTTAATAACTTTAATTGAGTACAAGCAATAGGACAAAATAGGGGCTTTTTCATAAACTGAAAACAAGAATACCAGTTCTGTGCAGTCCTGCTTCAGCAGATGTGATGACAGGTCCTTCAAAACTAATAATATCAATATTTTTAGTTGTTAAGAACTTTAAATCCCTTATGTCTGAGCTGTTTTCTAACAGTAAAGGAAATTAAATTTCTAGAAATAGTTGATGAGATGATCTTTTTTTCCCCTAGAAATGTCATGTTTCTATGTTGAAGTGATTTTATAATTAAGTTTTCTCTCCTTATCTGGTTTTTATATATCAGCCTTTTCCAACATGTTTACTCTTGTGTATTGTATCTATAGAGAGACAGTGTTGGGATAAGCAGTAGTGTGTGAACATGTGGCATCTCAGTCAAAGAGGAGCTATTAGAATTGTTACCTGTTTGGCTGGTAACATCACCAGGTCTCCTTTTTAGTACATGGAAGAATAAGTGAGTGCTTACAGTTCAATGAGTTGATTCTTCAGGTGTAGCAAACCCCCAACACTTTATTTTCTCTAACTGCTGTTTCTTCTTGTCCTGATTTCAGCTGTAATAGTTATTTTTCTTCCTAGTAGCTGGTACAGTGCTGTGTTTTAGGTTTAGTCTGAGAACAATGCTGGTAACGCACTGATGTTTTAGTTGCTGCTAAGTAGCACTTAACCTGGTCAAGGACTGAAACTTTTCAGTCTCTCATGCTGTGCCAGTGAGGAGGGGGACAAGAACCCAAGAGGAAGCAGAGACAGGCCTGACCCAAACTAGCCAAAGGGGTATTCCATGCCACAGCATGTCATGCCCAGTATAGAAACTGAGGGGAGTTATCTGGAAGGAACCAATCACTGCGCTGGTTGGGCTGGGTATTGGTCGACAGATGGTGAGCAATTGTTTTGAGAATCACTGCTGTTTACTGAGTTTTCATTATTTCTCTTGTTGTTTCCTATTATTATCATTATTGTTATTGTTGGTATTCTTTCTATTATCACTATATTGTACTTTAGTTATTGGGGTTGGAATGAGACGATCTTTAAGGTCCCTTCCAGTGTGAGTGAGCGACTGCGTGGTGCTGAGTTACTGGCTGGGTTTAGACCACAACACTCTACTATATGAGGTGTTACAAGGAACACTTTGGGATTAGTGGCCTAAAGTATTTGGTGAGGGGAGAGAAGGTTGTGAGAAGATGTAAAAGGAAAAAAAAAGTGTTAAGAATTTAATTTATGACTGTGTTAACATGCAGCACCTCAGAAGCATTTTGGGAATTCCCTTAGTTTCTGTGAATTAGAGCAAAGTCAACTGGATTGAACAGCCCAGTATGATAAAACTACAGATTATTTCCTTGGCAGGTACATAAACTGAAGGCTGGCATCTCTTCAGAGCTGTGAGCTTTGCACCAAGTTATTGTTGAGCTGGTTAGAAACACCTAGGATGTAACTGCTCGATTAGAATGATACTCTGGCAAGACTGATTTAACTTCTATATAAAACTAAGGCAGTCTTGTTAACTTTTAGTTCAAACAGTTGCATATGTTTTGTACACAGGAAGCCATGGAGTGTGTGTACTGGGGCATTAAATCAGAGTATTTAACAACCTCTGATAACTTTATTTGACATCTTATATCTACTATTTTTAGCTATATCCAGATTATTGCAATTTAGTTGTGCATCCACTCATCTAGCTATAAATTTTCCCTTTTACTGAATCTGAATGTCTGGTAGTATAAATGATGTCTGTGTGAAGTCATTTAAGCTAAAAAGTTTGTCTGAGTTTATTTGCTGATTAAGATGAAGGAGAAAAGCAAGAGTAACTTACAGGTGCTCCATGCTACCTGTTTTTTAAATACTTGAAGGAATCTCCAGTCTTTCTTTACTGCCCTCAATGCTGATTGTCCATCAAGGTGTGATTCTCTGTCAAGTTCAGTAGGAGTTTTGAGCGGTCTTGGGCTATGGCATCCCGTACTGGGAACTTCCAGGGAATATGCAGGCAAGATACACTTGAGACTAGTGTAGTTCAGCAAATTCCTGAACCATGAGACCTGGAGTACAGCTTTTTCAAGAGGGAAGGTCATGTTTAAAACAGAAGATAAAGGGAGGAGGACAGGTATTGATTTAACCTTTTCTTACAATACAGTTCTAGGATGAGGTATGTAGTATTACTGCTCATGCAGAACAACATGTTTTTAAGAATGGGAGTAGCAAATACAGTTATCTGTCAGAAATTGTGTTGGGAAATATGACAGACTGAAGTAACCAAGGACCAGGTTTTCAATGGCATCTGCATGGAGCTCTAAGAAGGCATCAGTCTTTCTGTTTAATAGGGTCAGCCACCAGATGGGTGTTAACTTCACACTCTCCTGGGCTGTGTTTGGGTTTGTGAGAGGGTGCATGTCCCTCTGTTAGTTCCTGTGCTTAGATTTTCTGTTAAACATAGCACAAATCTCAATTTGTAACTTTCCTCATTCTGACATTAAGTCCTTGCACTGATAAGCCCTCTATAACCATTAGTTAATGTTCATGCCTTAAGTGACTTTGAAATCATATTGAATTAAGCTGTAGTTTTACTTATGTTAATTGAAAAACTACAGTTCTTACAACGATCATGAAGAGTGCTATGGGGAAAAAACAGCTAATATGCTGCGTAAGCTGCCACTTTGCTTGACAACAGCTCTTTCTTTTCCAGAGTGACAAAAAGAACAGTAAGGGAGCACAGCAGGAACTGGACTAATAGAAACAAGCATTTCTGCTGCGCCTATCATCTAGGGACCTTAATGAAGTTCAGCAATTAAAACATTAGTTTTGCAACCTTAGTCAAGTGCTGTGTGTTTTTCTTTCCTATCTCTCCTCAGTTTGGAAGTTTACCAAACTGCTGTGCTGGGTCCTGGTCTCCTGTGCCCTGATGTGCTGAGCCCTGAGCAGCTGCCTGGTGTTCAGGAGCTGGCCAGTAGCTCTCCTCCACCCTTTGGTGTGCAGATTCTTTACCTGTCATTCTTTGAAAGCTACACCTTGCAGCCTGGTTGTCTTGTTGCTGGATTTCCTCACAGCTTAAGCCTTTCTGTTTCTAGCTATGCGAGAGTTAATCCTTTAAACTTTGCACACAATTCTGAAGAAATGTTCAGGTCTTGTCTCTGCAGACATAATAAAAGTTTGCAAGTCTCTGCTGCAGTTTTAACCCTTTACTCTGGTCTGAGGTTGAGCCTTCATGAGGGTCCTGTGTAGAAACCTGCTCCCCTGATGTTCATATCCCATCTCTAGAACTGTGGGGTCTTTCTAGCTCAGGTCAACTTCCCTGATCTTGACTCATCTGGTGTCTTGACAAAGCACTTTCAGGAGAAACGCCTCACCTTCTCCTGGGTTTGTTCACCTGTATCTGTCTAGATGACTTTCCACCTATATATATATATATATATATATACTTAATTTAGCACTTCAGATCTTGTTCTTTAAATTATTTTCTCCACGTGCAGGTAGGAGTAAGTAATTCTTGACAGAATCCCTTGCTATAATAGCTTTAATTTTAGGAACTCTCATTGTCATTTGCCAGGTGGAAAATGAGTTCTGGTATACCAATGATGGCTTTACCACAAACACATGTTCTGTGAAATAGTAGTCTTGGCAAAACTAATTTCAAAATATTAATCAAAATGTGTAGATTACATTTGAATATATTTTCCCAGATACTTTTATGGCTGTCAGAAAGCTTGCAAAAGGTATCTGTGTTAGGATCACACCTTTAATGCAGCTTCACCTGGGACATTTGCACCTTGTGGAGATTATTGGCACAAAGGTGACAACAAGGTAGCAAATGAGAAATGACACTGTTTCTAACATGTAAATTTTAGGGGTGATTTTGGCCTATGAAACAGGATTATGTGTGTGTTCTGACTAAGGTTTAAATAAGCATATTGCTCCATACCCTTTGAAAAGCCCTGCATAATTATTGGTAACTCTAAGCTGTCAAGACCTCAGTTCATTCTTTTCTAAAACTAGATTACCCTATCCTTACAGAGAGCAGCATATGCTCAAATAAGTCTTGAACATATTGCATATTTTCTCAAGCATGTCACCCAATCAGTAGAAATGGTCTCTTAATGCTTGTGTAAAATTAGAATGGGATTCAAGCCCATCTAGGGAAATCTATTTTTCAGATACCTTTGGGAATATGCCTTGAAGGAGTTGTGTATTTTTTTTCCCTACTGTTTGCATTGTGCTAAAAACAATCATAGAATCACGTAAATAAGGAGGACAGAGATTTAAAATATGTTCTGAAAGAAAGGTCACTCAGGCCAAAGGAATGGTCAGCAAAAGCCATCCTCTTTGGTAATGCACTGTCACGGTGACTCAAAGATGAAGGGCCTTCTGACTGACTTACCAGTCTCCTTTTGGCCTCTAACTTCCTAGTTGCCTTTTGGTGTGAACATGAGCATCTGCTGGAGTCATGGATGGACTATTCAGAGTTCAGGAGTCCAGAAGCCAAGTGACTCAAAGATTTCTTGCTGGTAAACAAAAAGCTGGGCTGGAATTACCAAAGAGTAGACTGTGAAGACACACTATAAAAACAATATGTAAAACTGTTTTCACTGTGAGTAAAACATTTCACTTGAAGCTCTTGTTGCTTTTTGTCTTAAACAGTTAATTTGTCCTGCAGTTGTCCCTCTGCTAACCTTCCAGGAAAGTCTGTATACTGACACTGGCTGAAGAGCCTGATCCTGGAGTTGGAGAAATCCTGTAGTCCCGATTTAGCTGTAATCATTGAGTAAAGCTAAAGTAATTTCAGTTTCATGCACAGATGATCTATGTCAAAACTTCATGTCAAGTGTTGGAAGGATATTTCTTGTAGTTTGTATTACAGAGGGACTTAGTTGATTCATGACTACTCTCACTAGTTTTGTTGAAGATTTTCCTTGTAGAACTGGACAAGTTAGTTTAAACTTTCTGTAACCACGTGTTCATTAGTTCTCATTTTTTTTAAGGCAGGAATGCTTGTCTTCACTCTCCTTTGTTTACTGCAGTTCTGTATTTGGAAACAGATCTTTATATTGTGTGCAGAATTCAAAAACTTCAACATAAACCATATTTATCCAGCAAATATTTATTCTATATATGTATTGAATCAATTTTCCTTCAGTCAGAACCTTAACGTCCAGAACAGTGCTACATAGTACTGTTTTTTACTGAGAGCTTTATTTTTTGGAGGGTTTAATAATTCAAAACTATAGGTGTAGAATATAAGTACAGGTGTTTGCTCAGCACTCCAGGCCTAGCTATATCAAAATGTGAAAGGAAAATATGAGCAGAGATCGAATATATATTTTTATATTGTTGGATGCGTTTAGGTGTTCACTATGGAACATGGTATGGAAAAATGGTTTAAATTTAACATTAAACTGAGACATTGCACATAGCTAGGTTTTCATGTTTTGACTTGACACGAAATTCTGCATGTTTTTTAGTTACACAGTAGAGGTTGCGTAGCATATGCAAGCACCCTTGTAGTTTTCTATCTTTGACCTTTGCAGAGCTACTAGAAATCAATTACCTAGCTTACATTGCAGTAGCAGTTTAGGTTTCTTTTCTCTCTTGCCAATTATCTCCCCAGGACCTGTTGCAGTGCTGGGGCTTTGTTGTACTGCATCATGTCTCAGTGAGAGCAAGAATTTGTTTCTGCTTTTAAGAGATAGTTGTGGGGCCTGTCAAGAGCTTACAGTTATGTTTGGTCCTTGGCAAGTTTTAAGAGTGGATAGCAAGCTGCCTGGCTTGCTGTGTGCACAGCACCTGAGTTGCTGTCAGCCGGGCTGCTGCACTGTGTTTGTCCTGCTGTATTAACCTGACATGATGTACTAAGTGGGAATATGTGGCCCTTCTGCTCTGTATGGAGTGATCAATTTGCAGTTCAAACAGCACAAGTTTGGAGAAATTTTTATACTTACCTGTTACGTAAACCACCTGAAATCTCTGATACAGAGTGGAGAGGGAGAAGGTTATGTCTTTGTGCTTTCACTAGCTGAAGTAGCGATGTCCTGCCCATGAAGAGTCAACTCTGACACTGAGGCAGAGACCTAAGGGATCCTTAACTCTGCCAAAGAAAAGATTGTTTACCCCAGCCCCAGATGTATTTGCCATGCACCTATTATGTTCAAGCTTTCTTGAAGATCCAAAGACTATGATCCTGCCTATTGACTGAAGATGGATGTCACCATTAATTTTGTTCAGCGCCTGCATGAGAGGGAAAAAAAAAAAGACAATGTTGTGCAGGGCTGTGCAAGTAATAAAATTAACAAGTAGCTTCTTGAACAGTCCAGTAATAGACTGTAAGTGGATTTTTACAGGAAAAGATAGTATGTACCTCAGTGAGCTCTCAGGAAAACATCAAACTAAAGTTTCAGCTGAGGGAGGGGTTGTAATTGTTCATTTTTAAACTCCTATGATATTCAAATGCTTGAGGAAAAGTTTGAAGGATTGGAGTCAGGATTGGAAAAATGTTATTTGCTAGTTTTCTGATGGAAGTGGTACCACTGAAAACTGCATGATTTATAGCAGGGCTACAAAAATCCAGCTCATGCTCTCATTTTGGTTTTGTTTTAATAATGTTTTTTTAAAATGAGAAATTAACAGAATTCTCAGCAGGTCTGTTTCTTTTCTAATTCTCCTATTTGTTTGGTTCTCAGGTTTTGAACTTGGCTTTGCTATGGCAAGTCCCAACGCCCTGGTATGCTGGGAGGCCCAGTTTGGTGACTTCCACAACACAGCACAGTGTATAATAGACCAGTTCATCAGCTCTGGCCAGGCCAAGTGGGTTCGTCACAACGGGATCGTCCTGCTCTTGCCACATGGAATGGAAGGAATGGTGGGGGCCACTGATTGGCTTATGCGGGATGTAAATGCTGGCTACTGTGCCTTTGCTGTAGCTGTAAAAGCCAAAGATGTCTTGGGGATCAATGGTGATACAAAGCTGGGGGGAGGAAGGCACTATTCAGCATGTTGGACTGCCTCAGTGCTACAGAAAAAATGTGTATAGATTGATTGGTGAGAACCAGAAAAACCTGACAAGTATTTCAGAGCTCTTAGCTTTGTGTCCTCCTTAGTGGCACGTACCACTTGCCCCCAATTTTTTTCTTTTTTTTGTATCTTTCCCTAAGATGCTGCCTTTTACCCCTAGAAAGCTGTATTCTTAGCATACAATAAGAAAGAAATCATTAGTGTCTAGTACTATTTCCTTGGTTTGATTTTGCATGGAGTAGGTCTGTGTAAATTGCACGAGATTGTCTTGCAGTGACATGGTATTAAACAACTTTAAAACTTCTTCAAAAATCGTTGACATTGGGTAACTGTGATATAATAAGAAATTTCCCTCTTTCTGAAAAGGAAAATGCTTCCACTAGCTGTCGACTCTCTTTTCTTTGTGGCTTGCAGAAGGAACTAGACAGTGTCATAGTGGGAAAGGGCATGGGCACGCTCTGTATATAATGTTATGTGAAGTTCATATCCACAGTAGAATTGTTCTTCAAATCTTCTAAATTATTTTTAAACATTACATGAACATCATGTCAGGCTAGGTTAATTTTCTCCCTTTTCAAATGTATTAATGTTCGTGAATTGATGCATGTATGTTTCTAGCCTTCTACTAAGAAAATCATAGTATGTGCCACAGTGGCAATCTCCATCTGTATAAATGCTGTAGACCCTTTCACTGCAAACTGCGTCATTTCCATTCTCACAACCAATTTAGTTTGTTTCCATGCAATTATAATCCTGTCCTGATATACCGGGGCGCATTCATATCTTATGAATGTCTTTCTGTGCCCATTTGTGCATAAAGAATAACGGGTCTAATGCTGTTCATAAGAGTTTTGATAAATTAAATTTTTAAAATACGAATCCTGAGGGGACAGCCTGATTGTGCCCTCAGCAGGAGGGGTGGACCTCTGCAGGGAAGCACTCAGCTGAAGGGAGCTAGTTTTCTACTGCTTGCAATACAGTTAATCTTTCTTTTCTCTTAGCCACTTGGCAGCTAGGATTTGCCCAGATCTTCTGAAAAATGCATATTTTGCTACTAGTGTCAGATGGTTTTGGAGTATTTAAGAATCCCACCAGGCTACTGAAATCTTTTATCTTCCCAGAGGACCTTTCCATTACAGGAGTGTTACTCTCTCTGTAACTACAGTGTTGGGGGCAGAATGATTTGGGGGAGGATTCATAATGGGGTATGGATCCCTTCACCTCTAGGTCGTGCATCCACAGGCAAGTTGGCTGTGATTGAAAGACTGCTGCCTAATGGTCCCTTGGGGACTCATCTGAAAGTAGCTAATGGATTCAGTATAGGTCTTACTGGGTAGGTCATCACAGTAGAAATAAACCGTACCCCATCCCACGCAGCAGTTGCTAGCAATCTGACTGGCAGTGTCAGCAGAGAAATCAAAGATGCATGTGAACACTGAGGCTCTGGATTGAGGTTATTACTGGGGCAGCATATATGTGAGTATGTTAGGGAAGCCTCACGTGTCTCTCCTGTAATTGTTTGCCAGTAACATCTCAGTTTCCAGTGTACTGAATTCAGTGTGCTTGTGAAGCACTATGTTTGTGCATGTATAGGTTGTACTTTTTTGTGTAGGTTTGATTTACAGCAAATAGATTTATACAGCAGAGGTATTGCAATATTGGACTGTTACTGTGCACCATAGTTTTGCACAGCTTTGCTTCTTGTTCTCAAGCCCTTACCCATCTATGATCAGTTTATCTGGCACCTCAAAAGTGGAGACAGACTTCAAAAGAGTAATTGTGCAAGGCGTAGTTCTTGGCTGTTACTCCTTTGTTGCCGGGGGCATGTTTTTTCCTTTGAAGTCCCTTAGTCCATGGAATAGAGTGAATCACAGAATAGTTTGGGTTGGAAGGGACCGTAAAGATGACCTAGGTCCAACCCTTCCAATACCTTCTTCCAGACCAGGTTGCTCAAAGCCTGTCCAATCTAGCCTTGAATACTTCCAGGGATGGGATGTCTACAACCTGTCTTCCAGTGCCTCACAACCCTCTCAGTGAAGAACTTCTTCCTCGTATCTAATCTAAATCTCCCCTCATTCAGTTTATAGCCATTCCTCCTTGTCCTATCACTACATGCCCTTGTCAAAAGTGCCTTTCCATGTTCCTTATAGGCCCCCTTTATGTACTGGTGCTCTCAGGTCTCCCCGGATACTTCTCCAGGCTGAGCAAGTCCAACTCTCAGCCTGTCTTCACAGGAGATGTCCTTCAGCCCTCTGATCATCTTTGTGGCCATTCTCTGGACTCTGGAATTCTGCACGTATAATTAGGGAGGATGATGTGTTGTATCAAGGGGGACTGCTAGCTGTCAAAATAATGAGTGATTTTGCAAATCATGTGTTAAGGTTTCAGCAGAGTAAGTTATAATGAGAGATGGCTGTATAAAGAAAAAAGCTGTTTATGAACATCGTTAGCTTAGTAGCTATGGGGAGAATTGAGGTGTAATAGTTTCATGTCTTCAGGTTAAAGTACTTTGCAACTGTCTCCAAAATGAAAGTCCTTCCTAACAGTAACTGTCACTTGAACAAGCAAAGACTGCCAGCATTAGCAATAAATAAAAAAGCACACTGCATTCTTGTACTCCTCACAGCTTTCTCTCATCCTTTATAAACAAGGACATGAGAGGGAAGATAACAGATACTGATACACTCCTTATTCCTGATATTGTCTGTGACCAGCATGTGTGTTTTGCTAGTATTAAATGGATCTAACAATGTTTGTCAGTAAAAGAAATTACCTTGGGTACTGCTGGTGAGACAGTGGTTGTGAATGTTCAGTATTTTGACAGGATGGAATGTAAAGGTATTTTACATTATGTGAAGAAGCAGAAATTAATCATAAGTTAGTTTGCCAGATAATCTGTACATGTAGTTTGGTTCATTTTGGCTGAAGCATTCCTCTAGGCTATTTTGTCCTGCACTGAACACTGAACAATGGTAGGAGGAAGATCCTGATTCGGCTTTTGTTGCTAATATAGTGGATAGTGGGCAGGTAACTGTATTTGCTCCTGCTCAGCATGCAAGTGTGGTTTGGTCCAAAGAAGTATGAGTCATTGCATACGCTGAGGCACATGGTGTTTCTCTTCCTGACATTCCTCCTGCTCCTTTCTGCCCTGCATTAGCAAGGTCATTGTTCTGCCCATGTGGACCCAACTGCCCTTTCATTCGTCTTCATTGTGCAGCTATACTGAGGCTAGAAATTACTTACAGCTGGTAAAAGCACTGGAAATCCATATGAAACTTTATCTTCTCCTATGAAAACATTTTATGAAAGACAAAAAAAATTCCAGTCCTGTGGTGTGTCCTCTCTTCTCACTGCTGCTGCCACTGATGCCCTTTGACTGGGGGGACAGGTGTGCAGCTTGGTGCAGAGCTGCCAGGGTGACAGGAGGTATTAATGAGTGAGTGACCTGGAATGATGTCTAATTGCTGATGTGCTTTTTTAATTTTGTTTTAAATGATACCTTTACTAGGGTCCAGAGCATTCATCAGCCAGGCCTGAGAGGTTTCTGCAGATGAGCAATGATGATTCTGATGCTTATCCGGTAAGTAGATTTGTCAAAGGCTATATCGTTTTTTTGTTCTTCACATTTTAGACGTATTTTTTGGTAAGAAGCACCCTTTTAGGTAGGTATAGTGGGTCAAGATTTAGTTTCAGAACTTGATGTAACATTAGCTTGATCCCAGTAAAAGTAATGGAAGTATGAGGTATGTGCTGCTTCATTGCAAAGCTGAGGTCATAAACAATTAATCTCTGGCAGTATGATCTTTTTATGGCTGTTCCTCAGGGCCAAGGATTCTGCTTGTTTATATTGCTGTGCATACTGCAAAGGGGTGTCTCTAGCTAATTTCTAAAGGAGGCCAAGTGAGACTACTCCTAGCTTTTTGCAGTGGAGTTAATTGTACTGCAGGGAGCATGAAAATAAGAAACTTCTAAATTTTATTCAGCTAAGACCTTCATACTCTGGTCATTCAGTTTTACAGACGAATTATATAGCTCTACAGGATACTGGGCATCCACTTCCCCACTGCAGATTTCCTATGAAACTCTGCTATACATTAATTGAAAAGCCCACCAATTTAAAACCAAGCAAAATAAAATGCATGTTTCAGTTCTGGCCCCAAGTTTGTTACCCTTGGGGCAATGATAGTTCCAAAGCCATGTTGCTTCTCATCTAAGAGTACTTTTTGTCAGTGAACTGGCAGAATAAAGACCTAATTGATTGACAGCATTTAAGCACTGACAACTGCACACAATGAAGCAAGTTATAAATTTCATCATAGAAGGCAGGAGCTCTAACCATGGACCAGGAAATTGCGTTAGCTGATGTACCAGTCTGTAATGAGATCATTGTACCTTTATCTACATATATGCTTACCTAATGTATATGTACATAGATGTGGATAAAAGCACCCTATATTCATAAAATACAGAAAATATAAAACATTAAATTTATGTGTTAAAAAGCATAAGAGGATGGGACACTTGCCAAAAAAATTGGAGAGTTATCTATACACTCAAAAAATGAATTCTAATTTTAAGATTCTTTCAAAGGGGCTCTATTTTGTGTCTTCCACCTACTGAAGTCCTAGTCCTCCTCGCCCATCGTTCCTGGACTTCCCACCTTGCTAAAATTAATGGAAGGTTTATGCATTTATTTACATACATTTTTAGGAAGAAGTAGAAACAGAAGAGAGTGATTTGTGGGGATGTTTCCCTAGCTAATCATACAATCTCAGCAGAGATCTGCTAATGAAGTATTTTTGAGGAAGGGAGTTGCTGAGAGTCAGAAATAGAAGTATAGCTTTTGAGCCTGTTTTTCTGATCCTGTAGACATTTTTTTTCCAATGCCTTTAATGTCTCTCTCAGGAGTTCAGTGAGCAGTTTGAAGTTTCCCAGCTGTATGAATGCAACTGGATTGTGGTGAATTGTTCTACTCCAGCCAATTACTTTCATGTCCTCAGAAGACAGATCTTGCTGCCATTCAGAAAACCGGTAAAGTTACTATAATGGACCTGGTTGTTCTAGGTATATTAATCCTCACATAAGGAGGGGTGTTTGCGTATGGCATACTGCTAAAAAGAACAAGAATCACTGGTGAAAAATCTTAACTGAACACAGATTGAAGTTGCTGATTTGATGGAATGAAACTCAGCTCTGATGTGCTACAATTATGAGACTTGATTTTCAGTTTTACTTCTTTCTGGCTTTTCAGGCCTTCAGATAAGCTTGTCAAGACACTGTAGTTAATAGGTTGCGTGACTATAATCTGCATGTAATTGGTGGAACTTCAAAAACCTAAGATACAACTGTTGGATGTTTTACTGGTTCGTAGCCTGTGATTTTATTTTGCTCTCTAAAAGAAGCATAAGCAGTAGTTCCTGAGAACCTTTAAAGGGAGTGCACTACCCAAATCTTTTGAGTAATTTTGAAACTTCCTAGGCATTCAAAACAGGGGAAAAAGTATTGTGTTTACTGTTCATTAATCACATTAATTTGATCTGTAGCATGTTCAGTTTGTGTGTTTTAGTATGAACAGTGCTACATATGTTGCATGTAAGAATGTAGATAAAGCAGCTCTTGAATTTGGGAAAAAAATTCTGTTTTACAGCTGATTATTTTGACACCCAAGTCACTGCTGAGGCATCCAGAAGCTAAATCCAGTTTTGATGAAATGGTATCTGGTAGGTCACCTTAAAGTATTATGGACAAATAATTAGTTATGTTAAGTCATGTGTCAGGCTGTGAAGAAGAGAATCTGTTCTGGACAGTTTGCCTTTTCCTTTGGTATAATTTCTGTGGAGCTGGTGTAGTGAGATCTAGCATGGACTTTTGCTGAAAAATCAACTTTTGAGTATGCATTCTTAATTTTAAGAGGCTTGTCTTGTAACCAATCATTAATCTTAAAGTGCATTTCCCTCTCTGCAGGGATGTTCCCCTCGATAGGCTATTAGGTGCCTCTGCTCTTCATACAAAAATTGAATTGTTCTTTGTGTACTATCTGCACCCTCCATATGTGATGGATAGGTTGGAATCAAACTGTGCCTATTTGGAAGAATGAAGGGCACATTTTTCTTTACAATATTCAGTTCTGTGGCTGCCATGTCACAACAGATTTCAGATTAGAAATTCTATAGGGATTGTGATTTGTCATTTTGTCTTGGGAGTCCCTTCTGTTTCAAGCTAATCCTCAATAGTGGCCAAACTCCTAATTAACACTGAATTTTGACATACTTTTATGTTCCTGCTGAAGAGGCAAGAAAGTAGTAAAGTATTGCTGACTCTCAGCTAACTCTTTTTGCTCTGTTTTTAATGGAAAGCTGAGAAGGAGAGGAAAACTGACTCCAGCTGACTCAATGTAGCACAGATTCGGTCTTTTTTAATGATGAATTCTGCTGTTCAGTGAGACAGAATAATTCTGACATAAATCAGTTCCTCTTTCATATATTTGCGCTGCTGCTTTTCTACCCCCAAGATAAATGGTTCGAATGGGAGCTTATTCTCCTGGTACGTGAGTGTGCTGATTCAGACTGGGAGGTCATGTTGCTGTCTGCTACCTTGCAGTTGGTTACTGTGGGAATAGTTTTCATCAGTCATATAAGGATCTTTTAGACCATCAAGTTCCTCTTCTAGTTTCATGTATCCCAAGCAAATTGTTCTCCTGGGAGGTGGTATCACAGGGGAAGAGATACCTACCATTGAGCATATGCATCTGAAATTGCATCTTATCGCTTACACTTGTGGCTCAGTACTATGCTAATTCTTCTTCTGGCTAATGCCGCTCTAGCTCTCAAACAGATGTTTAAATCACATAAATATATGGCAGTAATATGTGTGCTTGTGTAAATATTTCTGCAATTGCCAGATTTAGTTGCATTATGAATTTGTGCTATGCTTTTATATAATAATGTTCTAAAATTTTCTAAACCTATATTAATGTTAGATGGTTGAGATCATCTTGGAAAGAAGAAACAGTATTTCAGGTAATTCTCTGAAAAAAAAACGGAAGCAAAGGTGGGCTATCCAATAAACTAAAAATTAAAGGTGTAATGCACAACACTAAGCTAAAAAAAGAAGCTACTCTTAATGTGTTTTGTGAAGTGTGACAAGTGGATTATTGACAATCTTCTAACTTCTTGAAACTAAACTGCTGAAAGTCACTGTAGCAGAATTACCAATCTGAAAAGTAGGAATAGAAAGTCAGCAGAACCCTATAATCATTGCAACCTGCTAGTTGCCAAGTAAAGAACTGTTTTTTGGGCTGCTTTGTTGCAATGTCTGTTCCTCTGAGAGCGCTTTTCTAATTTGTATTCTAACTAGGTACCACTTTCCAACGTGTGATTCCTGAGAACGGACTGGCAGCCCATGCACCACATGATGTCAAGCGAGTGATTTTCTGCACAGGAAAAGTTTACTATGATCTGGTGAAAGAGAGAAAGAATCAAGACCTGGAGAAGCAAGTAGCTATAACCAGACTTGAACAGGTGAGCTCTCAGAAGGACACAGTCTTCGGGGAGACTTTCAGCAAGGGGTTCCTATGCTTTTAAATAGATAAAACTTGCCAGAAAGGATGGTGATAGTATTTTTATAGCACTTTGCATCTTACAAGATGTTACTTAATGTCCTTGTGGTGAAGGAACTTATCAATTGTATACTGGACAATGAGATCTAGAAAGCTTGATGATGTTTCCAGAGCAACATAACGAAGTGAAGGTTACAATGCAATGGCACCTTAAATTTGTATGTTGAATCTACTATGCTTAAATGTTGTGAATAGTACACTTTGCAGCTACATTATCATTCACTAATTAAGGACTTCACTAGAAAAACTGTAGGAATGCAGGAGATACGGACTATCACCTACTTCTGTTCATACCGGTGCAAGTATAAAATATATGTGTATTCACTTCTGACAGCAGGAAGTCAATTAAAGAAATACAAGTCACTTTAAAGAACATGTAGCAAGTATATTAGGTACTAAGTGCTTAACTGTAATGGTTGGTTGGAAGAGCTGATGGATAAAAGGCCTTCCTACCATGGGCAAAACCATGTAGGAGAAAGCTTTACCAGTTATTACCCTCTCTTTCCAGATATCACCATTCCCTTTTGACTTGCTGAAAGAAGAACTTGAGAAGTATCCGGGTGCTGATCTAGTTTGGTGTCAGGAGGAACACAAAAACAGTGGATACTATGATTATGTCAAACCTCGTTTCCGCACTATTGTGAACCACACTCGACCTATATGGTATGAGAAAAATTGCTTTGTCTCCTGGGTTGGTTTGTTTGCTTTTAAGTTTGGCTGGTTTTGGGGAGTTTTTTTGAGGATGTTATTTACAGGGAAGTCATGTTCTTCACAAATCAAAACCTGTGAGTTTGGTTTCTTGGGTGAAAGAGGGAAAAGTGTAGATGACTTTCAGAAATATATCATGCATATCTGGCTCCTCCTTGTAGTTCTAAAAGAAAATCAGTAGCAATTAACTCTATATTTATTGCCATTTAGCACAGCACTTAGCTCTCATGTATTTTTCTCCCTTTTTGTCTAAGATTCTGTCTTTTTTTAAGAAATTCACTCCAAATATTAGGTTTCTGGAGGAAACAGTTCTTTTGAGAGCTCAGTTCAGGTACCTTTGTATTTATTTTAGATGATTGACTCTTGGATCTGGCCATGCAGCTGTCAGAGGAATGAGTCTTCATCGCCAAAAGCAAGTTACCTAATTATGAGACAGTGTAGCCTGCCTTGGGAGGGATGGGGAGAAGATGTAGCTTAATATTGATGGGGGGGGGAAGAGGGGGAAGCTGACCAGAAGGTATAACTGATGTTACAGCTTAGATTGATTTTTATTTAAGAAAGATTGATGATTAAATGTCCAAATCTGCCAAGCTGACTTGAATGCATGTAGCAGCATGGTGTCGTGCTTGTTAGTGTCAAAATAGTCTCTCTTCTCACCTCATTTGTCTGCCCAATTCTTTTTGTCACAAAGGTATGTTGGCCGAGAGCCTGCTGCTGCAGCTGCCACAGGCAACAAGAACACACATCTGGTGTCGCTCAGAAGGTTCTTGGATACAGCTTTCAACCTGGAGGCTTTTGAGGGAAAGACATTCTAACTGCAGGGCACTGACCCATCTCTGACTAGTAGTATCTCAAATCACTGCATCTGAAAGAGTAAATAAAAGTGGGGAAAATTACTGGAATAAAATTATGCATAATAAAATCATGTATTTTTGCTCTACCAGATAAAACAATGCAGCACCTGACTTCATTAATCTGCACCTTACTCCCCAGTTTGTAAGAAAAAAAATAATTCCAACTTACCTTCCACTGTTTTTTGTCACTTGTCTATTTAGATTGGGACCTCTTTGGCACAAGAGAGTGTCCTATCCAAGGATGCTCAGTAAGTCTAGCTCAATAAGCCTCCAATTCCAGATTGTGGCCAGTGTCTAATTACTGTAGGTAGAGCAGGCATGGACAGCATGATAGTTATGCACATCCCTGAAAAAAAAAAGAGGAGAGTACATTTGGGAGCCGCTAAGGAAACAGGATACACTGTTACAAGGAAGGTATAGACAATTATGTCTAGATCTATTGGAGAGGAGTTATGAAACCGAAAAGCAAAGAGTTGATAGATGGCTTTCACAGAGAAATGTACTGGCTGTGGTTGTTGGAAGGAGATGGTAAGGTGGTGATGTGAGGAGGCTGGAAATGGAGTCAGATCACAAAGCTGCTAAACTATGGCAGAAAACAAAAGTGATGTGGACCACTTAGGTATAAGGTGGAAGAGGGTGATGAAGGCAGAAATAAAAGTGACCAAGAAAGTTTGTTGGATGTAGCTGAGCAGAGAATTAAGTCTACATGGGACCACATGAGCTGACAAAGCAGTTGGTGATCAGCAGAATAATTCAGCATCAACTGACTTCAGAAGTAAGATGTGGCAGCACCAACTGCTCCCACTCACTGGGCTGCCTGCTTTGTTGCTCTGTGGTGGTATTAGGGAACTGTGGAGACCTGATAGCACCCATAAAATGATCATTTTTGGATGAGGAATCTGTGTCTGTGCAACAAGAAGTGGGTTCACTGCTTTGTCCAGTTCTAATCCTTGCCTCACATCTCTGTGCAGATATTAATTCAACTTCGAAGTGGCAATTCCTGATTTAGTCGTGCTTTTATATGTTAAGAGGAAGGTGGGCAAGCAACAGTTGCTGATTGACGAAAGGCGTAATTGATTTCTTTTGTCCTTTGTGTTTACTTATCAATTAGGATATCAATTGCCATGTACTTTCATGTAGTTTTATTGATATAAGTGACATAAGTGAACCTCAAAAGCTGGTTCTGTGTAAGGTGGCTGATGTACAGCAAGTACTGGAAGGGACAGAACAGCAGGGGTTGTTTCTCTTTGAGGGATAGAGTGCTTGGCTTCCTGGGAGACACTGCACAGCAGAGTGCTCTCAGGGTGACACTGCTTGTGCTTCCTCCGCATTGCTAGAAAGCAGGTGGGCACCACTGAACTAGTGGTGTCAGAAGTCCTGTTAGCTCTGCCCCAGGAGAACTTGGGTCTGAGTGAACCTTCTAACTGCAAGTTTCTGCAACACTAGACTATGTAGTGGCAGGAGACTTCTTCCCTTCTTTCTGCTGGCTAGGAGAGGGAACTGCTCAGAGTAAGTGGTGTAGTAGGATGTAGAGGAATGAGGACGTGCCTTTGTTGAAAGCAGGAAGCAGTAACTAGATGCACAAGGGCCTTGTGCCCCTGTGGTGCCTGGAGGGTTATGCTAGATTTGCTGAGCATCCGCTCATAAGAAGTGACTGGAAAACACATAGATGAGACTTCAAACCCATGTCCAATTACTTCCCTGACCTGAGCATGCTCCTGGGACATACTTGTGTTCTTGGCAGTAAGTTCTACCCTGCTGCTGCTGTCTTGGCTGTGACATAATAAGGCTTGGCAGTTCATGCCTGATTCAGTGTCGGGTGATGCTGGAAATCTTCTAGTCCTGTCAAAATAAAAAGCTATATTAAAAACTGATAGCAATGATCAGGTACTACTTGTCCAAGCAGATTACCAAAAAGGGATGTGTGCCTTATGCTGTCCCTTTCTTTGGCCTGGAGACAATGTGATGGTGAAAAACTAATCCTCCTTTCAGAGCATAAATTTGATGTGGTAAGGTACTTACCGTGGGATCTGCAACCAAACTTAGTCTAATATTAATGAAACTCAGTAGTGTCCTTTCAAATCAGGCTGATAGCCTTGGGCTTTTTCTCTCATTGAAACATTCAAGCTAATTCAGACTTTTGAAACCTAATGAACTTGGGAAGTACTGCGTCTGACAGCAGCAAATGCTGTCTCTTGTCCATTTCTATAGCTCAAAACATTAAGCTGATAGTAGCCGTCACCCAAAGTATTTTAATGCTTTTATGAATGCTTGTTTCTGTGGCAAAAATTGAGTGCAGCTAAATATTGCTGGCACTGTTTATTGTACTTTCAGCCTGCATAAGGCAGGTCAGTGCTGCATGAAATATGATAAATGCACTTGTGCCACAGTATACGTAGAAAACAAAATTAACATAGAAATGTAAATGGTAAATGACAGATTTCCATTTTCATTGTGTATCATAGATTGTGGCATAATGGTTACATAAAAATTCCATCAAGAATGTAAAAAAACAAAATAAAAATATGCAAACCCAGAATTCTCTGTTATGGCTGTTCTTTTTGACAGTTTCTCCTTTGAGCGTTAGCATTAGCATCCCACTCTGCAAGGGCAGCTCATTTTTCTGTTTTGTCTTTGTTTCCTCAATAGTGGCTTATTTAAATGTGGTAGCAGCGAGGGAGTCAGTGCTTGGACTAAAAAAAAAGATAATTATACAAAACTGTTGGGTTAACAGTAGTAATAGCATTGAGGTTGTGTTAGAATATTTTGTTTATTCTAGTTTTTTAAAGCAATAAGTGAAACCGTGCCTACTTCAAGCAGAATTGTAAAAATACCAGAACCAGACTGGAATTAATTTATCTAATTTCTAAACACTGGAATTCATTTTTCTGACCATGTTGATTCTACATAAGTTGCTGTTGAATTACCTTTCCTGTTGCCTGCACTATGAGATGATAAATGTTCAGAAGGTTACTAAAGCATTATAAATTGCTAAATGCATTGATTATACTTATGTGCAGAATTCTGCTGCTTTTCTTCAATAAGGCCCCTTGAATAAAAGACTTCTTACAGAGGGATAGGTGCATGTTAAATAGTGCATTATTAAAAATGAATGCAAATTACTGTAATAGCAGCTTTAAACCAGGTGAAGAAATATTTCTGTGATCTCACAGAAAACAAATACTTTGTTAGAACTAGCTGACAAGTTAAATACTTTTTACATTCTAAATAGCAATCAATTAACTAATTTCTGTAGAGTGTTTGAAAAGAATTGCAGTAATATATAGGCCTCTTCTGCAAATAGCCTGTGCTGAAATTCAAATCACAGATTTATGACTCAGAAGGAAGAAATAGCAAATGTGAGAGTCCCATCGTATTTGTGGGTGAGATACCATGTTATGCATGCCCACAACAGCAAAAGACTTGCTAAGACAAACAGCTTCTGTTACAGGATTATTTTTGTTTCCTAGTAGCTGCCTGATGAACTGCACTAGCAGCAGGGGTGTGCTTGGTGGAAACCTTCACTCTGCTCATGACACGGTTGGAGTCAGTTTGCTAGAGCAGAAGAGTAACCTGTTCTCTCGAAAGGGAACCATTCCACATGTTCTAGGAGGTAAAATTTAATGCATGAGACTACACAAGAAATAGGAATGTGTGTGCATTGTTTTGACTGAGTAGATGAAAGTGTGTGTGTGTGTGTGTTGGAGGTTTTTGTTTGTTTCTTTTTGGTTTCTCTTTTTTTCTTTTGGTTAGGCATACACACACTCCTCTATCTGTCAGCAAAAAGTCTTTTTGATTGTTGTTAAACAGGTGTCGCACACTATCTATCTGTTTGTAAAGGAAGTCTTTTTGATTGCTATTAACTTTACACAGGTGTGGAAGACTGTTATTGTTCAACCTAGCTTTTTGCCAGTGGCACAGATGACTTTAAACATTGTTTAAAACATTAAATAGATGCCTACTCAAGAAATCATGTAAAGCCAAAAGATCCCTAAAAGCACATGAAATATCTTTCTAAAGTTAAAAAGTCTGGTCAAGATGGAAATAAAAAGTCTGCTATTGTATATTGGTTCAGTGAATTCACTATGTTTAAATTTTACAGGCATCTCCTCAGGTTGGTATGGGGATTCAATAGGGGGGTTGTTAGGGCACCTGCCAGGCTAACAAGTTACCCAGTACAGGTGACCACATAATTATGGCTGATGTGACTGGCATGTGTGAGGAAAGCCAGGCAAATGCTGCCTGTGGTTAGTTGGTTTTAATCAGCCAGGCCTATTCTGGCCCAGCTGTTCCGTCTCTGTCTCCTTTGCTATCATCCTCTAAATACTTTGAACACTTTACCTTGTTTTCCCAGAAGGAAGGTTGATGGCTGGACCCCTGGGCACCTGTGGTGGGGCAGGAGGTTCCTATGCTCTATGGGGCATTGTTGAATGTTTCTGTAGTAGGAAGGATGAGAGTTACAGAGTTAAGCTACAGTGAACGAAGCTGAGGATGGCTGTCGGGAAAGGCTCAGGAGGGAAAGGGGGCTGCAGGATCACAGCTGCTTGTTCTTTGTGAGGGCAGGTAAGAGACCTGGCTGAGAGAGCTGGATAGGGGTGTCTCATCCTGCCCCTGTGATGAAGGGAACACTGTCCTTCAAATTATTGTCAGAGCTTCTGAGGACTTTGAGTCCTAGAGAGGAACCCGTAGTGTGGCTGTGGATTTCTGATGCAAGCCACTGGCAAAAGCTGCTTGGGATGTAAAATACTGCCATTTTCAGTGCAAGCGCACTTAGGTTTGTTTAGAAAAGGTGAGAAAACCTTGAAAGATGGTTGAAAGATGGGAGAGAAATGCATGAGGGTTTTGTTTGTGTTGGGTTTTTTTTTTGCTTGTTTGGTTTTGGTTGCTTGAGGTTTTGCGATTTTGTTGGTCTGTTTGTTTTTCCAAAAACCCAAGCAACAAAACAACCCTTTAAAAATCAATTTTCTTTCCCTGGGGGATGTGAAGCATGACCTGCCTTTGGCTAGGCTGCAGCCATTGTTCCCAGGTGAGATCTGCTAGGACAAACACACTGCGCCACTGCTCTTCTCTCTGTGTCCTATAGACAAGATTGCAGATCTTGGGGCTTTGATGAGTACCTATCATACAACCTTTCTGTGCTGATGAAAACATGGATCATTATAGCACACTCAAAAAATCTTTGCAGATGAGGGTAATTTTGTATGCATCTTTTTGCCCTTGTTCTTAGATAGTGAAGGTTATTACATAGGGTAAGTACAATATGAAACTTTAAATGGCAAAAGGCATTCAAAACTTCTAATATCTCTGATCAAAAAGTTTTGTGTATTTTTTTTGTTCCCCTTGGTCATTTAGTAGTTCTGCAAAATCCAGTTTTGTAGCAATAGGAGCCTTGATTTGATGGACTCTACTGATTAAGAAATGATTCTTGAAAGTTTTTCTTCATGTTTATGCAGAACAAGCATAGAGATTAAGTGGGTACATTTCCTTAATCATCAGTTGAAGATATTAGGAAACAGCATGCGGACTGAAATAGAATTCAACATACTTGCAAGAATGAAATAGATGAATATTGCCTCTTTTCCAATTCTTGTTTTTTTAAAAAACTGTTGAAACCACTTCTGATTTTAGATACTTCTGAACTCTCAGCTTGTGCTTTTCTTAAAGCCATTATTTAAAATGTAGCCTATTATCCAAAAGCAATAAAAGAACAAAAGGATATTTTTTTTTTTTCAGGAAACAATATTTTAGTGATTTATTAGCTTTGATTGAAAATGTTTCACAGATTTTTTTCAAAGTTCTCAATTATTAATAAGTGCACCAGGC
Source organism: Psittacula echo (assembly GCF_963264785.1). Lineage (NCBI taxonomy): Eukaryota > Metazoa > Chordata > Aves > Psittaciformes > Psittacidae > Psittacula > Psittacula echo. Next base: position 53,008,784 of record NC_137743.1, read on the forward strand.
GGTTCCCTTGTGATCTTTTAAGTGATGCAGTCATTAATGGAAAATGGAGATCTAATTTGTTTAGAGGGGAAAACAGTTGTAGTCATCACTACAGATGCTGTGTGAAACACTGAAATATAATTTCTATTGCAGAAATCTTTACTTCCTATTCAATGACCCATAAATTCACTGATACTCTCACAAAGAAGCACAGAGAAACTTTCTGCTCACGTTGTACCCAACTTGCTTTGTATTCTTCCCCCCTTCAGGAAGGAGGATGTGCTCAGACTATCACAGCGAAGAAGCTCTGCGTAAGAGCTCAGGTTGGCTGTATTCTTTTCCTTGGGTAAATGTTAGTTATTATCAATATAATGGGTTTGGTTTAGTAGTGGTTTAAGTGACTGCATTTCAATTGGCCTTGCAGTGCAACAACAACTGTCTGCACAAGGTGTTGGTTGAAGGGCAGTGATGTTTAGTGCTCTCACAGATTTCTCCCTGCACCTGTGATGCTACATGGGATAAAGGAAAAAGTTCAGGTCTATGCTGGAAGGTACCTGAAAACACACCCTTGGTATCCTCTGTTGGGGGCTTGGCTTTGCCATAAAGAAGTCCTCAGGTTTTCTCTCTAGTCTCCCAAAATGACCTTGCCCAGGCAGTGAGGTTAATTCTGTATTGGTGACTTGAGTAAGTTTGCTTAGCTTTCCAGTAAAGCTCCCATATCTGCAGTAAATCAGTTCTAAGGGAGAGACCATCAAGTAAATGTGAACCATCACTGTGTGCTGGGCAGGACTTCGCAAGGGTAAACTTATTTAGTGAAAAGCAAAACACATTTGAAGAAAGAGTATGTTTGCCCATATTTGAAGGAAGAATGTATTTCCCCAAATGAGTGTCTCCACTGCTGTGGATAAAATAAAGAGGTGGGCTGATGCCAACCTTATGAAGTTTAACGATGCCAAGTGCAAGGTCCTACACCTGGGTCAGAGCAATCCCAGGCACGGCTACAGGTTGGGCAGAGAAGAGATTCAGAGCAGCCCTGCAGAGAAGGACTTGGGGGTGTTGGTCGATGAAAAAATGAACATGAGCTGGCTTCAGTGTGCGCTTGCAGCCCAGAAAGCCAACCGTATCCTGGGCTGCATCAAGAGGAGTGTGACCAGCAGGTCGAAGGAGGTGATCCTGCCCCTCTACTCTGCTCTCGTGAGACCTCACTTGGAGTATTGTGTGCAGTTCTGGTGTCCTCAACATAAAAAGGACATGGAACTGTTGGAACAAGTCCAGAGGAGGGCCACGAGGATGATCAGGGGACTGGAGCACCTCCTGTATGAAGACAGGCTGAGAAAGTTGGGGCTGTTCAGCCTGGAGAAGAGAAGGCTGCGTGGAGACCTCCTGGCAGCCTTCCACTATCTGAAGGGGGCCTACAAGGATGCTGGGGATGGACTATTCATCAGGGACTGTAGTGACAGGGCAAGGGGTAATGGGTTCAAACTTAAACAGGGGAAGTTTAGATTGGATATAAGGAAGAAATTCTTTACTGAGAGGGTGGTGAGGCACTGGAATGGGTTGCCCAGGGAGGTTGTGAATGCTCCATCCTTGGTGGTGTTCAAGGCCAGGTTGGACAGAGCCTTGGGTGGCATGGTCTAGTGTGAGGTGTCCCTGCCCATGGCAGGGGGGTTGGAACGTGATGATCTTAAGGTCCTTTCCAACCCTAACTATTCTGTGATTCTAAAATTGTCTAACACAGAACGTGATAAAATGACTGTACATAATTCCCCATGACTAGAAATAGATGTTTAAGCAACTGCTCCCAATAGGTTTGTTAAAGATGAAATATTTATTGCTATATGTTAATTACAGCGTTTAAGCAGTACTTAAGTAATTTAAAGGGATTTGCTTCATCTTGCTTTCAATAATTTTATGTGATTGAATCCTTCTTCATCAGTTGTTCTTTGTGCTAGAGCAGTTTGCACAAACATATCCTTAACTAAATAGCATTTGCAATGTTGATTATATTGTACAGAATGAATAGTGAACAATCTTCTTCATGAATTTCATGGCCCAAGCAAAATCAAATTCCATCAGAATTAATGTTTTTGCATGTGCACTAAAACACAATAGCTTTTCAAGTCTAGAAAAATCTTGTTTGGATACAGTAAAATTATACGTTACTCCTGGGGTGTTAGTCTCTGACACTAACAACCAGTTTTGAAGATATCTGCATATACTTACTTTTTTTTGGAGGTTTAATGTAAGTGAGAAATACATACTTGCCATGTAAGTCATCTTCCTTCCCCTGAACAGCATAGAACCATAAATATTTTGTGCCTTTACGTCTTAAATGCTTTTTTGTGCAACATATTTTGCACAAAATTACTTTGAGGAAAATTTTTGGTTTATCAGAACTTCAAGCTACTGTTGACAAAACTTAGAGCTGGTAAAGAGCTGAGGCTTTGTGTTGCTTAGGGACTCTTCATCACAACAAGCTACTGCCTATTCAGAAGGAAAGATAAACAGAAATAAAGTAACTTAATCTCCAGTGAATCTAAATGGTTCCTAGTTACACTCTTAGATAATTAACTTTTCCTGTGATGTGCTCATTTAATAGATACCTGGTCATATGTGACCATGTTTATTTAATGTGCTCTGCAATATTTATACCACAATGCACCCTTCTCATTATAAAACTGACATTCTTTATTTACACACAAATTCTGAGGCTCTTGCTTAGACAAAACTCTACAGGCTTCAGGAAAATGTATCTGAGCATGCACATCAGTATGTGACTGCAAGTAAATAACTTCTGCAGGGATGTTGGAGGGGGAGGGGGAACCCACTAATATTTTTCCTTCTTCAGCATCGCTCTTCTGGTATTTATGTGCATTAAAAAATTAGGGACATGCTACATGAAGTGTGATTATTATTATTATATTTAGGTTTTTATCACAGCCCTCAAGCCCCTCATTAGACTTATCAGTAAAACTGTATTTTTCATAGTAAGCACAGTGTTACGCAGCTTATGAGCTTAGCAGATTTATGCAGAACTTTAACTTTGTAGGACTTGTGTCTGTAACAAAACCCAAAGGGAAGTAAGCAGAGATCTCTGTAGCATATTCTGTTCCCCAGAATTAATTCCAATGCCAATGACAAAGACCACTAATTTGTAATATTTCTGGCTGTACTTCACATGACCTTGGTGGATGCCTTCTTGGTACATTCACATGTACACATGTATGAGAGAAAATGTTTGTGTCTGAGTAACGCCTATATATGTGGGTGCAGAACAACCCTGTCTTGTCTTAAAACTGCCTGACAAAATAGATCTAAATTGAAAGTTGTAGCAAGTAAATGGACACATTTCAAATTAATCTTAAATTAGTAATGCATCTTGTTTCTCACTGGAATGAGCCTATGCTGAGTTGGGTCTTGTAAATATGTGTCTTGACAGAGCAGAAAAATCCAGCACGTCTTCTCTTGGGCTGTTCTCCACTCATAACTCATGGGCATTGATAGGGAATGTTCTTGATATTTTAAACAAGAATACCTTAAAATAACCAAAAGAGATCTGAACGGTTGAAAGCAACAGTTAGAAATAGAAGAACTGCTTTGTCCCTCTCTTTGGAGCTGAAAATAAATTTATTTTAAAAAATAATTCACCAGAATAAAGCATTTCCCTGCACCAACAGCGGAGCGCTGTACAACGAGTTTTAAAGCGCTTTTCACTGGAGAATTGGAAAATGTTTTCAGGAACACAAAATCTGAGACTCAAAGCTGTTATCTCCATTTCAGATGCAGGAGATAGATATGTGGTTGCCTGCATGCTGTAAAGTGCATCTGTTCTGGACTTTCTCTTACTATGTGAAAATGAGGTATGGAAGTTTTTAGTGCTGTGTTTAATATCATGGTGCTGAATGGCCAATACGCAAATGAACGGGAAGAAAATTTATGTATGGTATCATTGTTTGGTTTTTTTTTAAAATCAAACCCAAACCAACAACAACAAAACCCCCAACAAGCCAACTATTAAAATAATTCAAGTTTGTTCCTCCAATGAAATTTAAACTCTTGTCCAAGAATTGTGCCATTGTCAGCTGTATGTTACTTTATTTTTCCAACTACACTATTAGAAGTGCACCCATGGGAAGCTGATGATTACCATTGTACAGTCACTTTAAACCAAGCAGAACATGTCTGAGAATAAATAACACCTTTTGAACTCTGCTTGAGTAATTGTATGGAGTGATTTCCTTCCCATGCACCTTCCGTCTCCACAAAAGAGTTCCCAAGTCCTTTGTAGGGGTTTTTTGATCAGGCTGGCCACCATGAAAGTGTACACCTCTCCTAACAATAGCTGTGCCACTTTGCCATTAGGCTTCTGAGAACAAGCTACTTGATAATTAAGTAGCTGCTGTATTTAATATGGTAATGTGTGGGATAAACACCTACAGCTCTTGTAAGGGAAAGTGTATGGCTCGTGCAACCGTTGGCAGTGATGGGCAAGAGAAAACTCATTCCTGTTGAGAATGTAAAGTATCATAGAATCATAGAATAGTTAGGGTTGGAAAGGACCTTAAGATCATCGCGTTCCAACCCCCCTGCCATGGGCAGGGACACCTCACACTAAACCATGCCACCCAAGGCTTCGTCCAACCTGGCCTTGAACACCACCAAGGATGGAGCATTCACAACCTCCCTGGGCAACCCATTCCAGTGCCTCACCACCCTCTCAGTAAAGAATTTCTTCCTTATATCCAATCTAAACTTCCCCTGTTTAAGTTTGAACCCATTACCCCTTGTCCTGTCACTACAGTCCCTGATGAAGAGTCCATCCCCAGCATCCTTGTAGGCCCCCTTCAGATACTGGAAGGCTGCTATGAGGTCTCCACGCAGCCTTCTCTTCTCCAGGCTGAACAGCCCCAACTTTCTCAGCCTGTCTCCATACGGGAGGTGCTCCACTCCCCTGATCATCCTCGTGGCCCTCCTCTGGACTTGTTCCAACAGTTCCGTGTCCTTTTTATGATGAGGACACCAGAACTGTACACAATACTCCAAGTGAGGTCTCATGAGAGCAGAGTAGAGGGGCAGGATCACCTCCTTTGACCTGCTGGTCACGCTCCTTTTGATGCAGCCCAGGATACGGTTGGCTTTCTGGGCTGCAAGTGCACACTGAAGCCGGCTCATGTTCATTTTCTCATCGACCAACACCCCCAAGTCCTTCTCCACAGGGCTGCTCTGAATCTCTTCTCTGCCCAACCTGTAGCTATGAGCTAATGACATAGCTAATAGATAGTGATAGATATCATAGATAGGTAGCATAGATAATGACAGATTGCTCCTTTTTAAATGTTCTCCTCATATGTTGAAGAAGCTTCATCTCTCTTACTACTGTTTGACACCAAACACCAAAAAAGTACCTAAATTAGGAGCCCAGGGATCCCACAGTCTATACTTGGTAGACTGTATTGCTTTGTGGAGATGCCTCTCTTTATCCGTTACAGAGGTAGCTCAGGGCAAGCCAGCTCCTAAACTAAGTGCTTCAATAAAGCGTCTGCAATTAAATGTGACAAACTCAGGCACATTTGATTGGGCTGGCCTCTCAAAACTTTGGAGATGTGTTCTGCAAGGGGGGGTGGGCTGGGTGTCACCCAACCATGCTGCTGTGCAGCCTGTGCTTGGTGCAGTTGTTTTCACCTTAATGTATCAAGTGGTGTTAATTTGTTTCTTGATAGCTTATGATTTTTTTATTTTCCCTCCCCTTTTGAAGAAATTGCTGGAAAAATTGTCAGATCTTTTTGAGCCATTTGCAAAACATAAGGGAATGCACATCATAGAGCTTAACCATGTTATAAGAGATTGTTACTCTGAAAGGCAAACTATTTTAGTTCTATTGTGTTATTGTGCCATTAGTACCGTTTGACTGCCAACTGTGCAGCAGCGGGGCTCCAATCAATGGGAGCCTTTGTGTATTTTCCATTGCAAGTAGTGCCAAGGATAGGAGGGAGAGAGGCTCTTAGTGTTACAATTTTTTCAGTGATTAATAATACTTGAGATCCATTTCAGTGATCAGAAATGTGTCTTAATGAGACAATTAGTCAAAGCATAAAAGCTGCACAGTAATTTAGTTGGTGTTACTACTGGAATAATTTGCTGCTACTGTTTTCTTCCTCCTGATTTGACTTTATCACAATAGGCTGGGTGAAAGACACTGTAGAGAGGACTTGCAGGCTAGGTTCAGTTTTCAAATGGCCATGATTATCTGTGGGGCAGATAATCCCTTTAAAAATGAGGGAGACTTTGAGGAAAAAAGTGGTTATTTCACATATAAAAAAATGAAATGCCTTTGTCCAAGTGGCTACTACAGTGCCTTCAAATATCCAGCTTTCTGCTAGTGCCATGGCAACTAATCACAAGTAGCATTTGGGGAATGGGTACCAAACTGAAAGGGCTACTTCAAGTTTGTATTTATTTTTCCCTTTTGTAACAAAAGCACAATAACAGGGCTTGAGATTTCTTGATGTATTCTAGCTGCCTGTGTTCAAAAACGTCTGATGGATCTGATTTTTAATCTCACTGGAAGATATTTCATTGTCATATTAAAAATCTTTTTTCATCTGTTTCTGATCTTTCACAATTTGGCCATAGTATTACTTTAAAGAAAAGTCAGAGCAGTTGTTCTCAAGCCATACTTGTCTTGAGGTTTGCTGCTTCTTTTTTCAACCTGAAGCCTTGTGTTCCTCAAAGTTTGTTTGTATTTATTCCATGTTAATCTATTAAGGCTTAATATCTCCCTACACAACTGCTGTCATTCTAACTTGGAGGTGTGTCAGAAGTGTCCTCAGAGTGATGGTGCAGAAGGCACTGAACACAGCAAAAAACCTTATTTTTTTAAAAACCAAACTGGTCACATTGGTGTGTTTATATGCCTGGAGTGTTTCTATTGATGTTCAGGGTGTTCTGTGCTCAAGAAGTCTGGGGCGTTTATTTGTCTGATTTTGGGAGCAAAGAATTGACATTATTTAAACTAACTTCCTGTAATTAATTTTCAATTACCTAATTTACTGCCAGAGCACAAGGCCATCTGTTGGTTTTCCACTGAAAAATGCAGTAGGGTGGGTTTGTTTTAAAGCCCCTCCCTGTGTTGAGGGCTGCACTGGAGCTGAAGGCTGGAGCTGGGCTGCAGTGCAGGACAGGACAGCCTGCTCAGTAGTTACAGGGTCAGGGTCACAGCGGGGTGTGAACAAACTTGCTGCTGCCCTGGGCAGAACTGGAGTGGGGCAGATGCTGAAACCCATCTGCTATCTGTGTGAATGCCTGCAGTGCCTTTGTGACCTGTGCAGAGCTTAATTGTATTGATCTTCTCAATATGGTTCAGTCTCAATGTTCCCACTTTCTGATCTTGTCATACCAGAGTTTTAGAGCACAAACGTGTTTCAGACTTCTAAAGTGACAATAGTTTCTGTTTCTCTTGACTTTGAGTATTTTTTTTTTCCTCACTAAATAATGTTGTTATAACGCCTCTGTCATCTACATGTCACAGGAAACGGACTGTATTTGAACACTGTGATAGTGTTATTTTGATAGCAGTTTTGTGATAGACCGGTATTGCTGTAAATGTGGTTTGGTTATTTATAACTGCAGTTATCTCCCTGCAGGTTACAGCTGATAGGAGATACCAGGTGATGCTTTAGTTTTATGCTGGGCAGCCTGTCTGTCCTGCAGCTGCGCTACAAACTGCAGCTTTGCTGCCTAGCACACCTGAACCTTAACAAATGCCATGTTTCTTTATTCAGACCACTCTGTTAGGATGCAAAGACTAACCTTTGTTTCATAAGTAATTATGGGCCAAACAGAAAATCACTCAGGGTAGAATCATAGAATATCAGGTTCATGTGGTCCAGCCTTTCCTGGCACAACCACCATTCTGGCATATGATTTTTTGCAAACTGCTGAATTCTCCAGTCTCAGAAGTGTTTTTTTAAATGAAGTTGAGGTTGAGAGCAAATGTTGACAAATCAGGAGCAAAAAAGAAACTTCATACTCGAGTTGGTTTTTTTTGGGGGGGGGGAATAGAAATAAAAAGCAGCATTACTTTTGAGATACTTTTGGAATATCAGTTGTGGTGACACCCAGTCATCTTTAATCCTGTCCTTATGGCTATGCCAACTTTTTTCTGTTTATACCTTCGGGCTGTGTCTAATGATGCACAAATGTTCTGAGATATTTGTGGCCAAGAGATGAGTGGAACCGGCACATCTGTATGAATATGTATGGGCTGATCATCAGCTATGAATGACTTTGAAATTGCTATCTTTGACATAGGAAACTTTCTAGAAGTTGAAAGAATGAAAGATATCCAGGAGCTTCATTCTTCTTTTCATTATAATAAAATTATTAGAACTACATGCATGTCAGAGTTCTATATGAATTTGTAATATTCAGGGTGGTGATGTATGACTGGTTCTGGAAAAGGCAGAACCAAATATGTTCTTATTTGGTTGACATACTGGGTGTAACAAGCAAGATTATCTAGAGCTTCATTAAATGACCTAGAAGTGTAAAGGCTGTATCCAACCCTATCCTGAAATTACTAATATTTTTGTATTGCAAGTAAATCACCTGACAAAACCAAGGTAAAAGGGAACGTGTCCCTGTAAATCAGTAAGCATTTAATGCTGCTATTCTGGCTTCTCCACAAATTGTATGCAACTTGCCATCACCTCCCAGAGGAGGAAAAACACAACTTACAAAGTATGTGCAAGTAAATTTATTCTCATTTTACATTTCTGTTTCTTACCCTAACATCTACGTTCCCTTGCATTCTCCCTCATAGTACTTGGACCCAGCTTGGCTTTACCCTGGTTAGCTGTGCGAACTGAGATTGATTTAGCTTTGATCTGGATTTGAAACAGAGCAAGAAGTGAATGCAGCCGTGCAAGCAGTTCAGCAGCCGGTAGCATGGCCTGTTAGTCAGGACTTCACTGTCTAGTGTAGTCCAAAAAAACCAGTGTATTTTGTTGGAAGACATTTCCAACCGAAACCTCCTGGTTCCTGGCTTGTCTGTCTTCCTGACAGGCTGAAAACCAGCCTGAAAACCAGCCTGAAAGTTGTGTTGGAAATGTGCTGGGAATCCTTGGTCAGTTTTTTGCTTTGCTCCACAACTCCAGTCTCCAGCCCTAGAGAGGCTGTTGAAAAGTGGGGAGATGAGAAGCAGTAACTTGCAGCCTTTCTCTGGAAGCCACTTGCAGAGGAGATGAGAAAACTTGAGCCCTGAGATCCTCACCTCACCTACAGCAAAGAATGATTCAAAAGAAATCATTCTGTGTGAGGCACTGGAACGGTGTTACCGGTGTTTTGCTGGGGAGGGAAAGAGTGAAGACAAAAAACCCAAAGAAACTAAGGCTCAAGAAAAACAAAATATGAACTATTTTGAAAGCAAAAAGATACTCTAATATCTCTGTGGACTAAAACCTACTAGGTTTTCTTGTGAGTGTGTGCTGGTGCATATGGGAAGGCCCCAAAAGGCGCTCTCCCAAGCATGGCCTTAACTCCCAAACCATCCTCTCTTCCTGACTATGCTCTTCAAATTGCCTCAGACATAAAGGAGTGCAGAGCTTTAAAGTGTTCATGTTGACAAAATCTGGCTGTTTATGTCTAGGAAGCACTCATTTCAAAATGTAAGTGCTTTCAGTAAGAGACTGCAACGAATGAAACTCTCTACTGTCCAAAATCCAGATCATTAATGTTGCAGTGAAATACAGTCTTGCCGTTGGCCACCAGCTCTGCTGTGTTCCAGTCTGGTGTCGCTTCCAGAATAAGCTGATGTCCATCTGCTTGCAGAACAGGTAGAAAAAGGCAAAGAAGCAGTGGCCAGTACTGTATTTGCTTCCTTTCCTCTGAATTTCCTAAGCTTTAGCACTTAGGAGGGCAAAGAGTGAAAAACAGTGTTAATGTAGTTAGGTGCTGTACAAAATTCCCCACAAGTCCTATCAGCTTTGATCTTTGGCTTCGCTATTATTACATTAATGTATCTCCTTTGAATGGAGCCTCCACCCTCTGTCATTTCTCATTCTAGCAGTAAAAGGCAAGAAATTCATTATGTACTTGTATTTGCTATTAACTGGCACAGCAGCCATAAGAAATGCAATGTATTTATTTGTAAGTACCATGGAATAAGGCTAAATTCAAAAGAAATCTCCAATAAATGTTAAGATGGTGCTATGGAACAGCTGGAACATAAAGTGAACAACCTTGATAACCCAATTGTTCATTGACGCATAATTCATTTTGCTTCTACTGAAAGAATAATTCCTCAGGACATTAAAGACTTGAAATTTTGTGAAGCTGAGAATCAAACCAGAAGGGACAAAATTCTCTCTTAACCCACATATTTGTTTAGATAAATTACGTGCTTTTTGGGTTTATTACGGTGCATTGTATAGGGTTGTTGTAAATTAGCCAGAACTGGGGAAATAAGAGAACTGGCTAATAATGCAATTCCAGCAACACAGAAATGCTGCATGGTTCTGCCTGGGACCCCATAGATGTACATATTTTTTAATTCATCTTATTCTGTTGACTTGTTTTACAAGGCAGAAGCAGATTTCCTGTATAGTCAACAGTTGGGGCCTCACCTTTCCAGGTTTTTATCAGCTATGATGTGTTAAGCCTGAGACAGCGTACTGACCAACCCACGTCAGCTATTTTGGCAGGTAGAGGTAGCAGTTCCTCTGTCCCGGTTCCGCTGTAGCTGTATGATCTGCAGGAGCTGGTGTTCCTCAGACATTTAACCTGACTGTGTCCATCTGTGACAGCTCTTCGGAGCATTTTAATTCAATTTATTGCAAAACTACAGAAAGTGGCTGAAAAAGGAGTCTGGTTCATAAAGCAGCATGCCATCAGCTTCTGCTGCTCTTCCGTCATCCTCATAAGGCAGCTTTCACTGCTTCCTAGGAATCTTCAGTGGCAATCTCTGACAATTAATTCACATTCATAAAATGGGTGAGAGAGATGACATCACTGTATTGTTAACTCTGAATTTTAAAAAGCCCAAATCTACTAGTTTCTCTAGGTTGAGGCCTGGACTCTCTTCGTCCATGTCGGGTACATTGCAAGGGCCTAGCAAGGAAGAGAACCTAAATGAGTTGCCAGTAGCATAGATATTGCATTAACTCCTGCTCTTTGTAAGTTTCTAGTGTCAAGCAAATAGTGTTTTTTTCTGATACTGAGTTTACCTTTCTCTTATTGGACACATCTAAAATGCAGTCTAAAGCCTTCATAATCACAAAATGTTATTTATGTGAATACTTGACGTCACACATACATGCATACAATTCGATTTACCTTGCAATCTTAGATTCATTTTGCTAGGCAGAAATTTTTATTATGTGTATCCTCTTGTAGTTGGAAAGCATTACAACAGAGGAAACCTGTTGCTCATTCCCTAATAAACAGAAAATAGACTACACCAATCCTTAGTTCATGACGAATCAGAAAAAATCAGCTGCACCTTCTTCTGTGGGTGATGTGTCACTGCAGCTTTAGGTGTGGATGGTGAACTTGCACGATGCTAGCTAACCCTGTAATACTCTGAGGCACTGCTCCTCTGCCAGGCCTGTGATGAGGCCCTTTCAATCCCTGGGGCAATGCTCTGAGCTGCACAGCCCGGTTAGTGCCCAATGGAAGGAGTCAGGCTGCAAGTGGGAGCAGTTGGGTTGAGCCCCGCTCCAAAACAGCCCAGCTGCCCCTGAGTCGAGGTACCTGCTGCCTGCTTTAGGCTGATGGCTGGGCATTAAGGTTGAGCTGTAAGCAGCAAGTTACTTTGTACTCCCAACTGCTTTGCTTTATAGCTAAATTTGAGCTTAAACATTTTCACCTTTGGTTTTCAAGTTTATTTCAAATGGTTTTTAATGAGGTTTGTGTAACTTCAGAAGAAAAATATATACACACTGTAATGCAAGCTTATTTTAACAAATGTGAAAGATGGAAGTGTTTGCTTTTCCTGAGGCATGTTGAAGAACCATCTTTCTTCTTTGTCATGCACATAATGTGACTGGTAGAGCCTCCCTTCACAGGCTGTGAGCCATGCTGTGCTGACACCCTGCAGTACTGCCCATTAGGGGCAATTACCAGTGCTTTCCTGACATCCCTCCAGTGAGAGGCCCAAAGGCTTCCATGCAGCATGGTGGGGTCAAGGAGCTTGTGGGGCAGGGGCTGCCTGACACAAAAAGGCAACAAAGTCTTCTCTCTGGTAGTTTTTATTGGCGGTATGGAACAATGTCTTTACATAAGCTGAATTTGTGTCACCAGCGTACGCTTCAGGTCTCATATATTAATATAGACAGATAAATATATCTCAGAGCACAAAACGTAACAGAAACAGTGTGCTATAAATACACATTTACATTTGTCATAAATCTATACTATTGTATAAAAATAAAAGTATCACTAAAATATTTTTGTCTTTGCAACCCATACATCAGATGTTCAGCTGTAAGTCGCAGCCACATCTTGCTCAACTATGGATCGCACAGGAGCACTCAGGGGGTTGAGATCAGGGTCTCACCCCCGAAACACCACCACTTGGAAGTCAAGTTCTTTTTGCTTTTGTTCACTGTGAATATAAACATTCACAAATATTGGCTTTTTAATTTCTACATCCCATTCCTGTGTGTACATGGGTGTACCCCTACAGACAGAGTGAAACAATTACCTTCTTAAAAGTCGCTTGTGCAGGGTTTGTATGTTCCAGGTCCCACTGAGAGGTCTCATTAAATCATTTCCATTTCATAGAAATCTCAGATGGTTTAGGTTGGAAGGGACCTTAAAGATCATCCAGTTCCAGCCCCCTGTCATGAGCAGGGACACCTTTAACTAGACCAGGTTGCTCAAAACCCTGTCCAACCTGGCCTTAAACACTGCCAGGGATGGGGCAAACACAGCTTCTTATATTAATGAAATTATACTTAGCTCACTGATCAAGATTTTCTCTCTTTTCATGATGAACAATCTATTCCATAGTTTTCTGTTTGGAAACATTTTAAAATCCTCACATTTGATTTCCATAAATGCATGTGCACAGACTGCATATTTTTCAGGAGAGAACTCAATTTGTATAATATACATATTTTAAAATAAGAACCTAAGTGCCTGTTTCCTGAAATGGGACCATACCACATGGATTCTGTAGAGGCTTCTGTTAACTGAAAAGCAGCATAGTCCCTTATGAAGCTCTTGCTGGCAAACCCAAAAATTTGTAATGCCCTGGGCCGTGAATTTTATCCATCTGTGATTTAATCAGGACCCTACAATGTGAACATACCTGAACCGAGTCTGAAGTCTCTTGAACAAAGTCTGGTACTTTGCAGATACTACTTTTAATGTGTACTAGCTGAGGTACACAAATGCCTTCCTCTGCAGGGATCGAGTTCAGAGAAGCTGCTCATTCAGGCACCTAAGCTGAATACTAAAAGCAGATCACTAAGTATCTGAGATACAAGTATGGAATGGTTGTTAGCTTAATAAATAAGAAGTATGAGTGGTCATTCATTTCTTCCTCAAGTAAAAATATAGTGTTGGTATTTTCCATCATCAGTTTCCGGTGCTGGAGAACCCAAAATACCTGTTATGGCAGCTGTAGACAAGGAAGGGACTCTTAATGATAAACTGGTGTGGTCGTAGTGTCTGCCTCAATTCTCAGTGGCTGTGTGGTGAGTACAGTGCCTGAGCTGCTGTTGTAATTCCAGTCAAAAAAGTAAAATGAAAACACAGGTAATATTTGCAAATAAGTATCAGTACCCATGGAATTAAGAATGTAAAATAAAATTATGTGTTTCATTAGAGGCAAATTAATAATCAAATAACTATTCACAGCATTTTTATGTCCTTATATGGTTATAATTTTAGACATACAATTCTATGAAAAAATTGTAGTGTTACTTTTATGTTAAAAATGCAGAATGCGTTTGTAGTGACATGACATGGAACAAAGCAAAATTACTGGGAATGTTTCAAAGTAATTTTCATAATTATAGTATAGGAACAATTTAAAGCCATGTTTTGAACAGTATATTCATTAGGTGAACGCTCGGTTGGACTAACAGTCTAACAGTTTTCTTGCTTTTTTTAACCATTTGTTTTTCACTTTGGGACAGCTTTTAAGCCAGAATATTTTTTACACAATCTAAAAATAGATTTCGTCTTTGGTTTGAACCACAGCTCATGGAGTAATAAAACATACGTATTTTTAAGTGAATGCTTTAACTTAAAAAAATGAGCCCAGCTTTCAGTCACTATAAATCATCATAGTTGATTTGCTCCAACATAGCTGACTTTTGATTGAGCTCCAGCTGATTATCAGGCCCACTGTGCTTTCATATATGGGGTTGTGGATAGCCTTTATCCAGCAGACTGCTTAATTGCATGTGTGCAATGCCAAAGAGGCAGTAAAATAAGCATGGACTTATATGATCTATTGAATCTGTATCTAGAATTCTCGAACAGAAACATTTATCTGCCCTTCAAGTTTACTGTAATAAATCTATTATCTTGCTCTTAGACTTGGGAGTGCTTAAGCATGTGATTGTTCAGTCTACAAAGGAAGAAGATACATCTCCGCTTCTCCACAGGCATGTAAGCAGTCCCTGGCCAGGCTTCCAAGTGTGCTCCAGCTTGCCTAGCAAAGGATCCTCACTGGAGTTAGTGCAGTAAGTTGTGAGTAAATTGTGTTCTAACAATGATGACTGAACACCTCTAAGCAAGGCAACATATTTCAGCTCGAAAGTGCCTGAAAATATCAGTCCTTTGAAGGATTTGTAGGGAATGAAAGAGGTAATGAGAAAACCCTCAGGATAACACTCACAGAATATGGGAATTACCAGATGCTATATTATTTTCCTGATTGAATTTACTGTGTATTGCAGAATATGATACCCTACATCTACTATTAAAAATATAAAATATAAATCCCTCCCAAATGGGTGGATGCAAAGCTGATATGAGTACCAGTACTCTTAAACTGGTATTTATAGCACTATCTTAGAGACTTCCTTATACTGCAAGTTTGCTCTTCATTCTAGTTATTTATTGCTCTTTGATTTTGTTTGGTTGCATACACATTCCTGCTAGTCACAGTGACTAAATTCATTCCTGTGCAAACAAAAAAGGTCTAGAGTAGGATTAAATTGCACTTATGCTTTGTGCTTTGCCTCTCTGTCAGACTGGATTTTGCTCACTGATAGAATGAAATAATTAAGTCAATTAATTACAGACAAAATTCTCCCAGCTCTCTGTGATGGATCTTTTCTCCAATATGCTGCTTTCAGAACAGTGCTGTGCTTGAGGCCAGTGCACACCAGAATAAAGGCTAAACTATTTCTGCAGCATTTCTACATTGGGGGAGCATGCAAACACAAGTGGAAGTCTGTTTGTGGAAATACACAGTGGCCACTCTCAAAAATAATCTGTTTTCCTTATGTAATAAATAGAATGGTGGAATTAAATACTTTTCATGCAAATTTTCAAGATTTAATGGCATCAGTCTGTTATTTACAGTGTTTCTTTCAACATTCCCAATAGGGGAAATGTCTTCATATTTTTTTTTCCTCTACATGCAAATCTTGCAGGAATAGATGTGCATATTTTAGAATTACTTGCAGGGAATATTAATTAATTGGTGTGCCCTAGTGTTTAATTTATGTCATACACAAACTTACTCAATTCTTCAGGCGATAAAATGGCAGAAGTTAATTGTGGTTAGAAATGGTAGTACAACACATACTTGTATTACTTCCTCCTTCATTTCAACCAGTGAGACCAAGCCTTTTTGGCTGATGAGATTTCAAGAGAGAAATGTTAGATCTAGCACATACAGTGTTTTAAATGTTGGCAACAATGTAAAACAAATGACATTTTGGTTCTACACTAATGTATTACTAGTACTATCTTGCCTTTGAATGACTATGTCATTGCTTCTTCATAAGATGGATTCAGGAGAGTATTTCTCACAGCCTTTTAGAGCTTGCGGTCACCCTGCAGCTGTGTGGCTGCTTCTTGTTTAGCAAGTGGCTTTGCCACAGTAGAACTGCATTTGTTGCACAGGTCTCTCACTTCTAGGAGACTTTCTTCCACAGCTTTTGCAAACATGTCTGAGGAGGTTTCTTTACAGTCTTTAAAGCTTGATATGCAGAATAATATATGCTCTGGTTGAGGGTTATAACATGCCCCATAACCATTGGGCACCACAGGCCCATAGCAGCAGAACATTTCCATAGTAGTTGGGACCTGGTTGCAGGGAGAAGGTAAGGAGTGATCTCTGATTAATTAGGGCAACTGAAATCAGCTGGTTAGCAATGAGAAAAAAGATAAACAAATGCTACATTTCTAGAAATGTAGTGAGTTTTCCCTGTGGGATATCACTGCCTTCAGAAGTCCAGACTAGAAACTGACACTTGGAAGGTAAAGGCTGATCTCACTATAGAATTCGGTTGCTCTGTTTGTTCACCACAGTTTGAAAACTGGTATCACTTAAAATGGATATAGTGTATTTCTTTGCTCACTTTATATAGATCTGTAACAGGTATAAGCTTTTCTACTGATAGGGAATTTGTAAGGCTGTATGAAATTCTGATATACAAAATTATGATACATGAAACTTCTCCAAAGTTTTTAATTTCTTAAGCTTATTTTATGGTTATGTTATACTTGTAGTGTGAAGACTGTAATCATAGAAATTAATATTGTCCATTTTTAATGATTATTTATAATTTTGGTGCTGCATAAAAACATGCTTTAATGCATCTGGGTGCTACATTTCTATTACATCTCAGTTTAATCATGGTAATACAGGAGTGAAACACTTTCTCCTGCAGAAAATGAAAGATGTGTCAGAAATCTGTATGTTTCAGTCTTTGTGTACATGGGCCTTCACAAATAACATTTGGCTTTTTAATGGTGTAGAACAAGCCATTAGTCCTGCTAATAGAGCCATAGAATTGTCAGATAAATTTGCTGTGCAACAGCCCAAGGCCATAAAGCTATTCAGAAGCACTCTTTGCTCATGGATGGTTTCTTGGAGAATTTATGTAGTAGTACGTTGGTTATATTCACTCATGTCTGAAAGCCTACAAACATTATGGCAAGATCAAATTACTTATTAGGCTTTATGCTGTAGCGTGATATTATAAGTCTCTTTTGTTGAATAGTTGTAATCTGTGCAGTTGTGTTGGTGTTTCAGTAAATTAATTCCTACATAGATATCTTCTTTCATTAGGACTTCTACTACTATGTGCAATGAAACATTTAATTTTTAGCATTTAATTCTTAGGCTGTATGCTGTAAGGATGTTTCATTATTCAGAACATTAAATGTATAAACGTTGACTCTTAGAGTCACCATATCTTAGTATAGTTGCAAATAACTGTAAATCCACGCATGCCTAAAATGCCCGTAAATCCAAGATGCACACCTGCGCGTGCTGCAGTCTTACACTGAATAACTGAAGGCTCTCAAAGATTTCAAACACAGCTACTTTTAAGAATAAAGTTTTCTCATGGCTGTTGGCTTATGTTTCTCAAAGTGGCAGCCTGTCTGGCATGTGGCTGTACTGTTCCTGGAGTACAGAATTCTGGATAGAGCTGTCACCTTTGGGGAAGGGGGAGAAGAAAGGGAATGGGAAGATACGTAGTTTGGAAGGTGAGGAAACACTGACCCCTCATGCAAATTTTACTGAGTTTGTTTGTGTGCCTTTTCAGAATGTCTGGGAAGGGCTTTGGGACATCACAAAGGAAGCGATAACTTTAGTCAGTATTTACTGTGCAGATTGTGTGGAATGAACCAAAACTGGCTTAAGAATCTGGAGAATTTTGTGAACTTCTTGATGGTTCTTGGTGGCACTAGGTTTTTGGGTCAGTTAGTTGGGTTTTACATTGTTCTCACTGTGAACTACAAGGTCTGGCAGAACACAAATAAATTAACCTTCACTTAGCAGGACCAGTGAACAGGAGAAACTCACCTGGCTGGTTGAGAGGATGAATCGATTGCTTGTCAAATATGTCTCATCCGTAAATATCTCTGGCAGTTCCTTGAAGTGCTCCCGTGCCACCTCTCTGAGCCCCAGCAGATGATTGTCTATTGCCATTCCAGTAATAGCCTGTGTACAACATGATCAGACACCAGCATTTAACTGAGTGTGGAGATATTTTCTTGGCTGTTACTGCCTTGTTTTCTGGACAGAGTTAATGAACTTGGTTTGAGTGACATAATGCCTGTAATGTTCAGATGTTAACGATTAAGAAGGACATGGTCTTGAGATGTATTATGTGCTGATGTCATCTGGTGTCATGGGTTTTCATCATCAATCAGAGCTGAATATCATGGGCTGGGCTTCCAAAGCTGCTGAGGGGAGCATATGGGACACCAGATACCTCTAAGTATGTTTTGGAATTTCCTGTGCATCGCTTGGATTATATTTCAAGATAGGCTGTAAAACACCTCCAAATTAGAAAAAATTACTCCTTTATTCCCTTGCTGCCTGCGTTTCACTCTGGCAGGTAAAGCCAGGTGTCATTCCATAGAATTTAGAACTAAAGATCTGGTAGATGTCTGCAACAGATTTAAGCAGGATTCTACTTGCCATCCTGTGCTTGCCCATGTGTATGCTCACCATCATCCCCAGCACAGAACCAGACATGCTTGCCCCCAAGCCCTGCTCCAGAATGTCCCAGATTTCATCTCGTGCTTCATGGCTACAGTTGAGGTGGTTGGCAGCGTGTGCAGTGGCTGAATGTTAGCAGCAAGGGAACACTGGCGGCCATCTAGCCAGCTCACAAGAGCTACAGCCCAGCCTGCAGCCCACTTTTTCTGCCATGAGCCTGCTGTGCTTGGGTCTTTCTGCTCTATCCAGCTACCTAATGCTGCAGACTTAAGGAGTTTTTTAGCTTAAGATCTTTCCCTGCTAGCAAATGTCATTGAAGATGGCTGACAGGATCAAAAGTCAATAGTGGGAGATGGGCAGCCTTGATAGTTAGAGTTTTGTTTCTTTAGGAAACCAGATCAAAATTTGTTCCAACCAGTCAGGAATTGCCTGAACATGCATTTAAAATCATTCAGTCTGGATTTATCCTATGCTGGTGAGAGCATTGATTATGAGGATTGAGCTCATGCCTGGCTAACAGCCTGAAGTCATGTAGGAAGGGAATGTTGAACAAGGGACATTGTACTACACTGAGAGCAGAACCGATATCTTTGTGGCACAGGCCCCTTGTAACAAGGGAAATAAGCCACCTGAAAGAAGGCAGGATTTGAAAAAGAGCATAGGCTTCGTTTTCCTCTTAAGAGGGGATTAAAAAAAAAAAAAGAAATGTGCAAGTTTGCTTCTTCTCTTAAGAGGAGAATCATTCTAACCATTAATAAGTGCTTGTTGCAGGGGGCTGGGATTGCATAACCTTGTTTGGCTTATTAAGGAGTAGGCACCCATTGATAAATGGGCTATTTGTTCATCAGCCCAGATGAAGCGAGGATGCTTGCAAAAAAAGCAGTGGACATCAGGGCAGTGTTTATGTTGTTTTTCCCATAGAGGGAAACTGACTTGATAATCAAAGGAAATATTTTGCCATCACACAAGATTTATAAGGCTGTTAGCAATGACATTTTTGCAACATAGATCAATGTCATGTCTGAAGAGAGCCCGAGACAGGCTAACGAAATAAACTGTGAGTCAACGCTTAGGAAAAAAGTGTGCTAAATTGAATTTGAGACCTCCACATTTAAGATAGCAATGCTACTAGTGAGCCCTAACAAGGGGAAATAAAATCATTAAATTGCTTTTTGTTTTACAAAGTAGATTCTTTTTGTTTTTCTTCGGATCTATTACATTTCAGTCTGTTACACACGATTTAGTCAGACCATGTAAGTCTTGCCCATAGTTTAAAGGCACAACAATTGCATTATGCTTTTTTGAGAAAAAAGGGGGAGCTTGGTGAATAGAAATACCTGGAGGGCTTTTTAAATTTAAAGAGAAATTAATTTTCCAGTGGCAATTCTAATATCCTGCCCATGGGCTGCACTGGAAGCTGGATTTTGTAACACTTTCTGGAACTGAAATAACGTGGAGGGGGGATTTTATGGAATTTTTTTATTTAAAAAGGATTTTGTGCAGAAACTCCATTGGTTGTGTGCTAGTAGATGTATGACTTTGTTGTGTTGTGAGGTTATCCTGAGATAGTTTGGATAAGGTGGTTGCCCTGAAGTCAGACTTGCCTTTGCTTTATGAATGACGTGGAGTCTCAGCTACTAAGAGGTGGGATCCCAGCAAAAGGCTTGAAACACAAAACTGGTTTGTTTTCTCCCCTGCCCTTCCTGCTTCTTTTGTTTCACAGTCTCAGGAATAAATGCTGCCTGAAAGCAACACTTCACCTCACCATACTCTGAGTATACCTTTGAAACCACCTCTGGAAGTGAATGACTTCTTGAATACTATGAATATTCAAACGGTAATCAGCAATGTGGGTTTCTTTAGGCAGTGGTCTGAGGGAAAACCGTAGGTAGCAAACTCACCTAACATAACTGGCTATTAACATTTACTAATTTCGTAAGTGGTTTGGCTAAGTCATTTTTGGAGGAAATTTGTGCTTTGTCTTGGCACAGTGGGATGCTGAGCATTACCAAAGCTGAATGGTCTCATTTTTTAATCAAGAGAAAGTGGATTGTGTTTGATACTAAACTGATTTCTTCACTGGAAGTCATCTCTTCCTTTTATTAGACACTCCATTCAGGTCCTTAAGAGAGAACTCACTATAATCATTCCCACATTGTTAATGACCTTTATTAGAAATATGTTTTAGAAATGTATTTTAGAATACCAGAATACACTTTCCACAATACTAGTCCATCTGAGGATCAGGTCCCAGATAGGGACTTCCCTCCTCTAGGGAAGAAAAACATAAGAAAACTAATAAATAGTTAGTTTTAGGGGGAAAAAAAAAACCCAGAAGTTCCTAATGTGTTAGAGGTATCTTGAGCTTATCTGTAACATTATAGCTTATGGTGCTAAATACCTTTAATTTTTGGGAATCTGGGTTTTGCTATTGGAGTTTTATTTCTCATGCATGTTACACAGCAGTTAAGTGGGTTGCTTTTAAGCCTTGCTTGCTTCTCATTCTGAGAAGTTTCTTGGCTGTATACTTGCCTTACTCCATTAGAATACCCTGTTGCTAATTTTCTTGGTTATCTTCATACCTAACATTTCATGTTGATCACAGAGCACAGAATAAAGGCTCATTTCACCTGGATACTGTTCTCCCTTGCAAACCTTTCAATAGTTATAAAAAAAATCCCTTTATTAAATTTTTATTGCAAGCTCTTTAAGATGGAGGCCATTTTTTAATTGTTAATTTGTACAGCACCAGGCTTTGTGAAATCCTAATCTATGTCTGGGACTCCTAATTATGACACAGATACAAATCATGAATGTGTCACAGATACATATTCCCCATGTACCCAAGAGTGATGGTCTTGCCACTGATGTCTAATGCAGAACTTCGCTATCTTGCTTTCCAGGAAGTACTTTTTAAGGTGAGTTTAGTTGAATATGGCTATTTGGATGCTATTCAGGCCGTTAGAAATGTTCCTAAGTGTGACATAGCAGGTACTTTCCTATTTGGAGATGTCCACATTTTCTCTTGCTTAAATAGTTAATGACTGTATTCTTGTACTTTTCTTGAAAAAACTAACCAGTCCTTATTCAGGCAAAGCAGTGTTTTACTTACCAGAATAGTGTAATTAGTCTGAGCTGCAATTGCATCCTTAAATCTCTGCATCTTCTCAGAATCCTGTTGGGGGAATGATAATGTATCTTATTTTTGAGTAAACTCTCAATGAAATAGCATCTTACATCAGTTTACGAGCCACACACCAGCAAGTGCTCTCGAATGTCCCTTGCTCCTGGCTCAGGTGTAAGCACTCTTTATAAACAAAAAGCCATAGGGATTCAATATCCTGATCAGCAACAGTGCCTGGTTGTGCCAAGGTTGAACAGGTTTGATGGTGGTGATCTGAAGTCAAGGAAAGACCTGCAGTTCCTTTTGTGGATTTCTTCCATGGATTTTTGGGGTGTAGATTATTACTAATTAAATCACTCTGAAGTAGGGAAAATTATTGTCTAGTGTAATTCAGTGTTTTCAAAACAGCCAGGCAGTCTGTCTCCTCCAGAATACTTTATCTAGACAATGACAGCGATATTAATGAAAGCCATTACTGATATTTTACTAGCCAGTCAAAAATTACTCCCCTGTGTGAAAGGGCATCTAGAATTTTCCAAGGCTGCTCTACCCTCCACAGATGCCTCACATTTCAGATAACAAGCCAGTAAATTTTGACTCCTGTCAAATGGCAGGCTTTTATATTAAGGGAACGATCCTAAGAAGTGCTGCCCTGCAGTACATCAAGTCCAACACTGCAACTTTGGGTGACCCTGAAACAGGCAGGAATGACTGGGCCTCCAGATAAACAGGGAACCTTCAGCTCCTATGGACGATGAATGATCTTTTGAACAAAGAACTCATTTTAAAAACAATTCAAGGCCACCACCAGGGGCCTTCAAAGTACAGAGTCTGGTATTTTTTCATAGGGATAGAGCTAGGCCTTAGTTCCCTTATACAGATTAAATTACCAAATGCAGTCTTTAAATTTGATTAATTTACAGCTATTCAAGCAATCTCTGCAGTGTCAGTTGCTGCTTCCTTTACAGCAAGTGTCAAATACATGAGTTATTTCTCCTGCTAGAGAATCAGTCCGATTTGATCAGTCTTTGACTGTTTTAGTTATCATTTGAAGATCATTTTTATTAGCATCAGATAGAAATTTGGTTTTGATTTGATTTCGATTAATGGCTACTAACAAACAGTATTTTGGGGAGTTCAAGGCTACTGAAACCAAGTGATGTATCTATTTGTGCAAAAAACAGATTTAACCCCTTCATATCCAGACACAATCTGTAGGCCTAAAGAATAGGCATTGGAATAGGGTTGTGTTAAGTGAATTTCATTTCTAATGATTCTGTGATAGTAATATATATAGGCTTGAACTGAAAGACAAAGATGTTCACATCAAAACAAAGGTTTCTAAAAGTTTGTTAGAAAGAATGATCACAGATCAGTTTAAATGTCTTTTGCATCTCTCAGTGGGCAATCAGCCAGGAAAGCTGACAGCGGATTGGTTTGCGTTATGTTTGCAGGTTTTTTAGAGGAGAGGGAGTGAAACCATTATTCTCCCTGTTTGATACTGCCAAGTCATTCAATGTAAAGATTTTGGGGCTGAGACTGAGCTCACTCTAGACATACGTAGCATTCTTCTGCTTGCTTGTGTGAAGCCGTACAGTTTAGGATGCTGTGAAGCATTGACATAATCTCAGATTTGCATGGTAAAAGAGTGAGAAGCTTTGGTAGAGCTGCAGAAGTCAGAAAGTGTTGGACTAAGGAAGGTGGGAAGAGGTTGTTAGAGGGAACAAGAAGGATCTGTCAAAACAATGTACTAGAAGCAGGCCAGCTTCTCCTAGAAGTACAGTGAGCCTGCAGCAATGTGCATTGGGGCTGTGGGTATGCTGAGCACCCAAGCGTGGAGGGGAAGGTGTGCAAAGATGACAGCAGTTTCTAAGGAAGTTTGATTACAAATCATGTTGTCAGACAGGACACTGATAGCAAGTAACAGTTTCTTCTTCTCTGCTTTATAGTAGTCACTATTATGTGTAATAGTATGGTCATAATCTGCCTTGAACTACCCACTCAGCATGAGAAATTATTACTTCATGTTTCCTTTGAGTTATCATTTTAACATGGAACTTGAGTCTTGTTTAATCATGAGCTAAGCTCTGGGCATGGTAACCTTAAGGAAACTGAAGAAGCAGTGAAGGAACAGAGCACTTCTCCGGGCAAATTTTCCTCACCCTCTGGGACATTAGAGCTTGATTTACAGTATTTCATTAATTTACTCTTAATCCACTCATTGCCCAACAATACTTTGAGCAGTGCTATGCCAGATTCTAAAGAACAGCCATGTGGGCTGTTGCCACTGGAGTGGGCTTACTGTGCAAAATAATCCACATTGTGGCAGTGGTTTGCATCTAAAGAGCCACCTGGAAATTCCCTGTACAGCAGCGAAGTGCAGTGGGTGGAAGCGCCACGTAGAGAGACTTTGGAGGAGGCTCTCTGGGGATGGCAGGAGGGACAGTGCACAAAGCTGTTTGTGCAGCTATAGTCTCAGCTGTACCTCTTGCATCCCCATCTACTACAGTTCTCATGCTTCTGGCAAACAGATGGTGGTGCCTCAAAGAAAAGCAGCTTGGTTTTTCTTTTTGTAGGATGATGTCAGGACAGTTTGGAGAGTTGTTTCATTAGCTTGATGACTCTTTTTTCATTGTAAAGGTTCAGCCCCCTTGAGGATCCTATAAAACTATTGTGGTAAAAACGTGCCTTTAAACCCAAAAAGATAAGCCAGCCAAATACAAGACATGTACACCTAATCCAGAAATCAAAGCATGTGATTTATATCACTTCACACACTGCAATCTGCAGCAGAGCAATCTACTGCAGGGGCCCTGCCAGGCAATTCCCCTGGTGTGGCAGTATAATGATCCTGACCTGACCATGCTCAGCCTAGGCCTCTCCAGGGAGCTGAATTTGGATCTGATGATGGATCATTTAGAGCACAGTACTAAATCTAAAATCAGGTATTTGTTTCTTTTTCTTATAATGTCATGTTTGGGCACCTCTGAGTCTTTTGGATGCTTAAATAAAAATAAGGAAATATATATATTTAGCTTAGTGGTTGGTCTGCACAAAACTTCAAATTGTGTAAGGCTTGCTACTCTGCCCTTTGCCTTTATGTTCCCAGTTAACATTTGCAAAGTGGGAGACTGGGGATCATGAACGCATTATTTTCTTAGTGTTTTGCCAAAGGAGGCAGAGGGAGCCAGACCAACATACCGATAGAGCTGTCTTCTCATCAGTCATTGCTTTTACAAAAGCAAATGCTTCTGAGGTGGCAGACCTAATATTGTCGACTCTGCCCTCGTCAAATCTGCGTATGGAAGCACTTTCGTAGGTGGGGACAAGTCTCCTGTGGCATCTGAGAGAATGAAGTAAGAAAAAAAAGAGTAATTGTTTTCAAGGAGTCATAAAGACTAAAAGAAATACAGCCTGGGTATGTTTTATTGTAGCAAGCCACAGTTTTATTCTTTGCATAGTATTCATCTTAATGTTGAGAGAATTCTATAAGAAACTTAAAAAAGATGGATGCTCACTCCTGTCTAATATGAGGAGCTGCATACAGCTGTATACATTCTAGTTATGTATTGCCAGTAAAAAATGACCTGCTGTGTAAAAAAAAGGCTAGTAAAACTAAAATTTATTGAAAGATCTCAAGGAATGTTTTATTTGTACTGCATCATAAAATAATAGTGTAATTAATCATTTACTTATGGGCTTGAAATATGTTTTATTTAAAACTAGGAAAAAATGTACTCTGTGTGTGAATGAAAAATAGAAAACTAAAAGGGTGTTATTTGAGACTGCGAGCTGGAATGAAAACCCACATAGCAAATAGAACAGAGAGTGAAGACTCTTGTTTAATTTGGGTCCTCGTATAGCTACTATTCCTCACTTTGGGACACTTATTGTGTCTTCCAGTTGAAACAGAGGTCTCAGAACCTAGGTTTTTACCCTAAGGTTTTTGTTGCGTATATGGGATTTATATCCTGGCTGGGGTTAGATGAAAACCTTAGACCAGGTCATTGTTGGAGTTTGGTTAATGGAATACACAAAAGAGATGTTTAACAGATGTTAATGGAATATGCAAAATGTGTTAGGCATCTCTGGTTTTGAATAGGTAAAGACCAGTTCAGGATTTACTTTGACTTGATAAAGAATTATTCATATAATAGGTTGTTCTGCAGGAAACTATGCAACCGATCTCTAGCCTGGAGTTAGCTGTTCTAAGTAGAAAGGAGCATTTAACTTTGATAATACCTTGGATAGAGGAAGTTATAAAATTATAGGATGCCTGTGAAGAAAGAAGCAGCATTAGTTACCATCCTGTGTAGGAACTCTGACCTGATATGCTGCTGTAGGATTTTCCCTGTGAATGTTTTTTGCGCTGTAGTGCAAGGGATGCATGTGAAGTAACCCAAGCTATGGGTTACTGCCACAGTTCCTCCCAAACTATGCGGGAGAAAGTGGTAAAAGTGTGTTTCTGCTCCACGGACATGGACTCCCTGGCTGCTTCTGCTGCTGTGGGTAGCAGGGTTGGCAGCTACTCCCTGCCACATCCTCTCACTCTCTTCTCTATGCCAGCTGGGAATGGCATGTGTAGAACACAGGGATGGGAAGGTAGAGCAAGGGGAGGGAAAAGGAGTGAAGGAAAGGAGTGCTCTGTTTCAGAGCAATTTCTTTCTTGTCTGACCTACAGTCAACAAGCAGGATCACTCGTTGCCATGCAGGATGCAATTGTTTGGGTGCTGAGTTAAAGAAAAAAACAAAAACCCCACGAACTGTGAATCTCCTCTGGTGTTGCCTTGTTCCTAAGAGTTGTATTAACCTTACCTGTAAAATGCCAGCTGAAGTGCTACTTGAATGTAGGCATCTGGGCTAATCTTCTGTTTCTTAATAAATTCCTTTCCATAGTTTTCAAACTTGTAGGCAATGAAGTCAAGATTATTTACTATCCTGGAAAGCAAGCAGAGGTAGTTACTGTGGGGGGAGCTGCAAGGATGTCTTGTTGTGTTTCCATTTGCAAGTAAAACCCAGAGATCATTTCCTGCCTGTGCCCACTTGGAGACAAGTGGGTTTCTGCTCTGCAGACAGCCCCCTCCTTTGGTAACTTGCTCCTAATCGGTAACTTTAATTCGTACAGGCTCTAGACTGGGCTTGTTATCTGCAGCCTTAATGTGAACTGTGGCACTTGGGTCACATTCTGTTCATTTGAGTATTTGAGTAAAACACCTTTTTTTTTAAACCTAGTGTTTCTGCTCCTGAAGCCTAAGCCACGGCCTCCTTTTGTTCTCAACAAGTTTAGGAGATTTACTGGTGTGGGAAATGGGTGTATTTAAAACCTGATGAAGGCTGTAAGCTCCTTGCAAGTTTCAATGTAGAGGACTGCTACCTTTATTTAAAACCAGAAAGGAATTACTCTGCATCCTGAAAGTCTTCATACTCTCATGTATGCTCCTAACCACTTTGAGGTCTCATCTAATGCAGTCATGCTTGACATACTTACAGCTGACCATGCAGGCAATGTGTTAATTCTCTGCAGCGAGAGCACAGGCCTGAGTGTTGAGATGAAATAATTTGAGGGGGGAAAAAAATAATCTTATTGCCATCCACCCCTCCTGAATATCATGCAAATATTTTACAGTCTGCAAACACAGCCAAAAGAACTAACCTTTGTAGCAGTAACATGGATGCAAACAAATTATACTCCTGAATTCAAACTGTTTATTCAAACCAGTTGTTTGCTGCTGTCCCATATACATATCTCCATTGCCCTGGCTTTGTCTTTAGTCAGGTGAAACCCATAAAATGCATCCGCAAAGCCAAAGGGCCTGCACTTTTTGTGTCCTGTGCAAATAGGACTCAAATGTTTTTACAGTGGTCTTTCACTTTCATAATATTTACATGGAAAGAAAACAATGTAAAGCAGCGATTCCGGAATACAGTGAAGTAGCTCCAGCCATTTAGGTTGCCATCCTGCAAAGAGCAAAGAGATGCTAGGTATGTCCAGCTTGGGAAGATGGAGAGGAGCAGGAGGGCAGGGAGAGCTCTCTAGGAGGAAACCCATGCCAGCACACAATATGCTGGGCAATTCCCAGATTGCAATCATTGCTGACAAAAATGAGGCATCTGTTCTACCTTTGGAGTTTTTCT
Organism: Psittacula echo; assembly: GCF_963264785.1. Classification (NCBI taxonomy): domain Eukaryota; kingdom Metazoa; phylum Chordata; class Aves; order Psittaciformes; family Psittacidae; genus Psittacula; species Psittacula echo. The sequence continues at coordinate 53,036,662 of NC_137743.1, forward strand.
GCTGCTGATGCCAAATGTGTCTGAATTTCAGGGGAGCATTTCCATCTTAGTCTCCGTGGAGCAGGAAGCTCAGTCACTGAATCAGCTCGGACTAGTTTCTTGGAACTTTCTTTCCTGTTAAAATGTGAGGGAAAAGTCATTAAGGTCACAGCAATAATGTCTTTGTAAAACACTGGGGTTTTTTAGCAGGCAAATGACTGGTTTCCAGCAGTTGTATGGGTCATAATGGCCCTGTACATCAGGGGGAATTTGCCATTGGCAGAGGCTTCCCAGAGTGGGTACAATAGCTGTACTGAATGGGGACTCACATGTGCTTGAGCAAGTGTTCAGTGCACTGCACCAGTACGATGCCATCGAAAGGGGAATGTTCACACACGGTACCGCAGACGCCATCTCTTCCTACCACAAACTAAGCAAGGAAAAGAACAAGTGCAAGATATATAGGGAATAAATCATGTTCTGGGTAAGTTATCCATGATGGCAACCTAAAAAAAAAAGATGTTGGTCTCCTGTAGTTTTCTTATTGCTCATATCAGGAACTTCCTTGACTTACAGATCAGTGAGTGACTTACAGACTTACTGCAGGAGACTTTCTTGTCCTATGAATGGTGCTGCACTGGATACCTTTCATGCTGCTATTTCAGACCGAGTCCTGTGAGAATGTAAATTTTAGCAATTCCTATTGGAGTCCCAAAATCAGATTTAGCATCTGCTTTGTGGTAGAAAAAACCCCAACAACAGAAAGGCTGGGGTTCTCTTTTCACATCTGGGGGCACTTCTGTATCTGGGAAGTCCCTTAGGATCACATTTTATTAAAAATGTCATATCAAATGAGCAAACTCATACTTATTTGATAGCTTTCTCATAGCTTGTTTTACTGCCCTGCTCCCTCTTTCTTTTTTTTTTGTGTGGTGTTTTCTTCATTTCCCTCTTGCTTGCCTTCATTCCTGATTTCATTGCGTACACATGGTATGACTGGTGACACTTAACTTGCTGCACTGTAGTTCTGAGATACCCCCATGCGGTGGGTTACTTGTGCATCCCAAACAAAAGCAGATGTCTAGGACAAAACTCAAACTTGTCTCACTTGTTTCCTGTCCTTTTCCTGGACTTTCCCTCTGCTTCTTTTGAAGTGTCTTTGGCTAGACTTCTCCCGCTCAGCTCACTCTGTGTATCTGTGTCACACATACACATCCTGCCTCCCTGGTTCCCATGAGGCTTTCACAAAGTAGGTGTGTGATGCAGCAAGTTTAGCTGTGTGTTTTCTGATGCCTTATTGCAAAGTTGTAGAAGAGTATGGAGAGAAAAAACAAGTCCTGTGAGAATGGCTTCCTCCATAATCAGTGTTTCCATGAAAGAAAATGGGATCTTTTTTCCCCCTAAGAATTTCTCTTTGTATTTGAACTACTTCTGGCCTGAATACATCTGGATGTATGAAGCTCTCTCACATACTAGGCAAATTTATGTGCTTTCTGCTACCTTCTGATCATAAACAAAAAGAATATTTTGTTTGTTTATTCTCAGCTACTTGAAACATCTCAACTTGTGGACCTGCAAATAACAGGGTTCTAACTAAAGACAAATGGTTTGTTCTTTCAAAACACATCTAGTAATAAACACAGTCTGCTAATAACATCATTTGCAATGGCATAAATCAGGAATGACTATTGGAATGTATTTGCACTGGGGTAAGCCTGTGCAGGTGAAATTAGTGGTTTCTTTTTCTGTGTTGCTGTTCTTAGATGTGCAATGATTGTTGCTTTTGCCATGAGCCATGTATCAGTCAGGGCTTTTTTCAGTTTTTCATTAGGTGTCAGCATTGTTGACAGTTGGAGATTACTACATTGCTTCACCATGGGTCTATTGCAAAACGTGAAAATAACAGTGCGACCCTTTCAACTATGACAATCAAAATCTGATTGGGGAAAAAGGCAAAAATGCTGGAGAAATCGATACTTCCAGTAAAGTCTCAACAAGGATGTCACTAAATGAGTAAACACTCTGTTAAGTGAGAACTTAATGGTAGCTTAAACACATGCTAAATTATAAGCAGTAGTATTTTTAGGATGTCAGGAAAATGTGTGAGAAGAGTAAACACAGAAAGCTATTATGCTTCTCTTTTTTGTTCTGGGATGCTAGTACAGAATTTTTATTTAATTTGATTTGGTGTAACTGAATGCACACTGGTTTGGGTTTTTTTGTTAGATGTCTTCCTCTATCTCTCTGTATCTGTCTACCTCCTCAAGTGCAAAGGGCAATTTCAGGAAAGGTGAAAGCATACCTGTGTTGGAGAAGGCACTCCCGCTACTACAGCAAGGCAGTAGGTCTGCTTCTGCTGCCTTGCAAGGAACAGTGCTGCTCACACCAGCCCTGCCTTGGCAGATGTTGACACCACCTTTCTCTTTTTCTCCCACTTAGAATCAAGAGGTCCCTACCATGGGGGCACCTGGTGGCATTACGTGCAAGTAATGTCATAGTACTGTGAGGTTTTTACCTGCATGGGTTTGTCATACCAACGATTGGCCCCGTTTTTGTGGTAGCCTCCCCCATGTAGCAGTTGCAATGCCATGTTGGTATCACTGAGTTCCACCCCGCTTGGGCTGTCGAGGCACACGAGGCATATGCACCGTTCAATCATGTCAAGAGAGTCGCGGTTAGTAGAGTCTGGGGATAAAAGAGTGAAATGTTCACATTCTCTTTCCTGCAGTGCGGGGCTGGCTGGGAACCCTGTTGCCTTGGAAAGCACTGAAGATCTGACCCTGACTCTTCAATGAGCTGGTATCTGCAGAGTTCTCTCAACAGCAGAACATATCAGTGCAAGGAAATGTTACATTGAGGCATTCATTCATGTGTTAACTTTTGCAGTATCTCTGTGTATCTTTCATATGATTCAATAATATCCACTTTCTTTTTCTGCCTTTCCTTTCCTGAAGTAATTGTATTACGAGACAGATCTGTTTTAAGTCTTAACACCATATGTTTTATAAATAACAGTAAGGACAGGTGGAAAATAGAGAATTTCACTGCTCACGCTATTGCTGCAGTATTCTGTTCTGGAACAGCTGGGCCCATACTGGTTTTGTGCTGTTCTTCCATTAAAATCCTTTTCTGGACACAGAACAGCAGGGCCCATGTTGTTTTTGTGTTCTTGTATTAAATTTCTCTTCTCTCTCCTATCCCATGTCATTTCTTGTACTTTAGAGAAATAAGCCCTGGACTGTGCATATTGCCTATATCACATGAGGAAACATCTGTAGATGAGGTTGTGAGGTTTAGATTATGAGCGTGATATTGCCAAAACCATGGGTTGCCACATTCCTCTTCCCTCCTATCACTAGTGCATTGCTGAACAAAATGTGCTATTTCTGTCTCTCTGTTTCTTTTCCCTATCCTTTCAATCTTGCTTCTACAGGTGAACTACAAAGGCTATTTTTACATTGTATTCAGTGCTTTACTCCTTATTTATGGTATATTTATGTGGGGTTTTTTTTTCTCGGTTTCTTCAACTCGGAAATGTCATGAAAACATAGGCTTGCTTGCTTCTGGAGGCTGGTTTGAGGCATAGGAAGTATTTAATCATGAGCACTTACTACAGTTCTTAATTGAAAGGATAAAGGTGTGGAACCTATAAGAAGAACTTGGTTTATTCAAAAGCATATAACATCATTACTTGCTGCTAAATGGTTGTTAACAAGATCAAAGGAAAAAGGCCTTTCAAACAACTTGAAATTCCTTCCATTCTTAACAGCTCAGCTTTCATCTGCTGGTTTTGTTAGATCCTGGTGAAATTGTTTTTGTTTCAGTATATTCTTAACTAAAGGTATGAATTCAGATTGATCAAGTCTTCTTGCAAGTCTGTGCTAAGTTCAACAAATTTGCTCCATTTGGGAGATGATTTTAGCTGAAAAGATGGAAAAAATATTTAAAAAGAAGCAATTGTGATTTGCATTTAAAATATGGAGCCATTTAAAAATGTACAGGTTTTTAATGTCTGTAAATACAAGAAGTAGCTTGACCCTCTGAAAGAACAGCATTTTTCAATGTAAGAAAAGATGTACCTTCCCAAAATGAGTAACATAGGTTAGTCAGGAGCTAGAAAAAGAACCCCAGATGCTTGTTATCATCTAGGTTCATTCTCTAGATGCAATGTGGTAAAACAGAGCACAATATGCGAGAAGAGGGGGAGCTGTGACCTCTTTCAGGTTATGGTGAAGCTCTGTGTATTGCTATCTGGTGCCAGCCTGACTTCTTGCACACTCTGTGGCACCTGGCAGAGCATACTGTGTTGTCTTCCCTTGCCCACAGAAGCAGAGTCCTGGTGTTCCTGTCAATTCCTACAAAAACTTGGGCCAGGAGATTGAAATCAATGAGAAATGCAGACAGATTGAGCTTTCTGCCAGTGATCTGTGTTGTGCTGGTGTCCCTATGAATTATCTTCAAAGGCATTTAGAAGCTTTATAAGAGAGAAGACATGTCCCTGTTCTCTTGGCTGTAAAGATCTTCTAGTATCTGACACTTACAGGGCTGACTGTAATTGTGTATTTATTCCACTGCTGGTCTGGGTGCAAAGACTGAAAAAATCCTTGTGAATGGAAATTGACCCGTATACATCAGCTGCTGGTATTTGTGGACTGGCCCCTTCAAGTTAAAACTACTTGGATAGTGATTTACAAACAGTTTGCTCAGCATTCTGCTTTATGTCGCCAGATAGGTTTATATGCATTTTATTGTGGCTGCTGCCCACATGTCTTTGACAGATATGAAGCCCTTATTCGGACATATGGCTTCAGGTATCTTGAGTCTAGGTATTAGAGTGAAGAAAATTAAGCTCTGCTAGAAACAGAGAAGTAGGGAAAAGATGCCCTTACAGAGAGAAACAGATATGTCCAGAAAGCTGATCAGACACTGAAAAAATTATCATGTAAAGCAGGCAATGAACTGTGCAAGAACTCATGAGCCATGACTTGGGATGGAAAACAAATATTTCCAGAAAGAGCTAAAATAGGAAAAGCATGAGAACAAGCCTAAAGCCCTGCAAGATGTTTCTTGTCCTTCTGCCTTTCTAATGCACATAATTGCATTGAATTGACAGGTCAGCTTTCAGCTACTTGGAGGTCTTGGGTTTTGTTTCTAAAAGGAAAATATAAGAAGATAGTTCTGAATGAAATTCAGTTATAGTATGCATGGGACAGCAGCCCCTATAGCAGTAACAATTCACTTCCTGTACTTAAGGGAGTGAGTTAGTTCTGCAGCCTGAACACAGTTAAAATACTAAATGTGTCCTTAAACCAGTGACGGCTGGGGTTTTACAATTTCTTCTTCTTCACCTTGAAGACCTGTCCTCTACTTTAAGGTTTGTGCAGGCCCATACATATATTTCCTTCATAATGTCTGCAAAGTGCTGTATAAATCTTCTCTGTCCCAAAACATCTTCTCTTTCCCTGCCCCATACAGAACAGTTGTAGTGACCCCTTCACCTCATGCTCTTCACTAGAGGCATTTCTCTCCCTCTGTTAGTTCTATGAACATTTTGCCACAGATAAGAAAGAGGGCTGTTAATAATCATGTATCCATGCGTAGCAATAATGCATTATACTGTATAGAGGACCTGTGCTAGTATGAGTGGTCTAGGATGGGATTCCTGCTTAGATTAGAGAAGGCCCACAGCACAGTGCTGTGATATTTGCTAGTTCAGAATCTGAGGTTTTTTTCAGCTGCATAACCGAGTTGGTTTTCTTCCTCATTAAAATGAATATTTTGGCAAATACCAGGCAATCCAAAACCACTACAAAGATGGTTCTGCTAGTTTTTGTCGTTTTGTCATTTTTCTTTAGGGTGATGCAGGTTTACAAAGATGATTTTCTTGCAGTTTTCAAGGTATTCAGTTTTACTTAAAAGCGTGGCATGAATACAAATGACTAGGATTTCTCTCACTTTTCGCTATAATAAGGAATCTTTTCTCTACTGTTTTAAAAGGGGAGGGGAAAGCCTGAAGATTAGACTGGTACCATGTAATAGTGCTAGGACTCTATGTGTGTCTGTGTGTTTCTCTATATAAAGTTATTATTAGCACAGATAAACTTGAATAAGAAAATGAAAGATCTTCTTTGGGATGGTAAACATATTTTGAGACTATTGGCAACTCTTATATATTCCAGGGCATAGGTAAACCAGCAATATTTTCTGTAGCATTGATGAACTGGGGCAAAAGATGACTTAACTTTTTTTCAGGAGAGAAAAATATATATGTAAGTCATCTAAAATGGCAAAAAGAGGGCATTTATATCACTTAGCCTCAGTGTAAAATATATAAGGTGTGATGTGATACAGGTGACTAATCCCACTCTTAATTTTCATCTGTTTCAAAGTCAGGCATTCAAGTCCAGAATCCAAGACCGCTAAATGCTGCCTGTTGTTGAAAGAGAGAACTATCCCCAGAGGGTAACTGGTGTTACCTTTTCTTGATACTTACTTAAGGTTTGGACTAATCAACCCTAGTAGTTTCTGGTTTTCTCTATTGACTAGAGAGAGTATACAGCTAGATTCAATAGGTGTTAACTTGTAGATGACGTTGTTAGCTGAGATGAAAAAAGTCCAGGAGATGAAAAATAGTTGCCAAAAGCTAAGAGGATCCATCATTCCTATTGGTACAAAACGGATATGAAGAAAGAGACAAATCACACAATCTGATGTAATGTAATTTATGTGATGAAAAACAGACAATGGAATGAGAGCTACATACATGGTGTAACACTTAAACATACACAGCCAAAGGGTCAAACCATTTCTGCTGATTCCCTGGCAACACACATCTGAACACTTACAGGTATTGAATTTCCTCCTGCTAGAAAAATTCAGCAGTGAGGTTGCACATTCAGTCCTATATTTGCTGTAGTGTTCACTCCCAGCAAAGAAAGGCAATGATGGTGAGGAGGAAGAGGAGGAAGATGATGGAGAAAGCTGGAATTGCTGCTGCTAACCTTTCATAAGGATTGTCCTGGCCTCTGCCCACTCTGTCCTTCCGTCTGTTGTCAGCAGGCCAATTGGAGGCAGCATTTCCTCTTCATTCTCTGCCATTTTGGCTATCTTTTGTAACTGAGTGAAAAGATCTCCCTCACTGAGACGACGGAAATTAATGACAACATCCAAAACAAAAAACTGCAAAAAAATGACAGAAGTCAGAAGAACAGTCACAGATGGGTTGGACCCTTACTGGTCCAACATCGTGCTTTCGCCTGGGTAGGTGTTAAGATGCTCAAGTCCTGCCTGGAGAGCCAGGCCTGCAGATAACGGAGTACATAAACACTGGGGACTGGCCCAGGGCTCACCTGTCCTGTGTTTTTACACCACTGTAATGCTGGTTGCTACAAGGGATTTACACCGTGTATTAAGTTCAAATAAAACATACCTTATTTGAATAAGCTTAAAAAGCCCTGAAGAGATAAAATCAGGAAGGATGTGAATAATTTCCATGGTATTATTTGTTTAAAAATAACCTAGAGAATCTAGAGAACTTCCCATTGCAGTGAGAAACAGGACTTCCTGGAAAAGAGGGCACTGGAATCTACTCCTTCATTCCAAGGGGAACTGTAGCCATGGCTCCAGTACCACAAATGCCAAGCTGGGCGATAAGGTACTCTGCCTAGCCAATATACGCTGCTGCTTGACAGCATTTTTGATTGGGGCAGGTTCATTCTACTGTTCCAGTACTTCTGCCTGCACCTGGGCAATCTTCTTCAGGTATAGCTAAGGTCCCCCTACATGGGATGGTGGCATATATGCCATGTGTTGTGTGCCAATGCTTGACTGTCAAGAGAAGAGCATTTCCAGCAAATGCACTCCAATAAGATTTTTTTTTTCTCTGTGGTTTCATCTCTGTTAATAAGCATGTTTTTTAGAATGAGAAAGCAAATGCATTCTGCCACATTCCTCCTTTCTGCATCACTGTACTTGGAACATAATGTGGGCTAAGGACAAAAATGCTGCAGAAGCATCTTTTGGAAATACTGACAGCAAATGCTTGGTTAAGAAGTGAGCTCGTACATAGCATGGTAATTGTGTTTCTAAACAAGGATGAGATTAGGCTCCTCTTCAGTGAATTTAAGCAATCTAAGAAATATGTACTGCGAAAGGTACAAAAAGAGAACGCTCATTTACCTGGTTGTTACAAGCAACAATGATGTGCTCTGGTTCTGGCATTACACTGCTTTTCTGGGCCACAAGGGTATCTTTGGTATGTCCTGGAAGACGATAGGAAGAAAAGAGCCCATAGTATTGCTTCATACAGAGAGGATGACCAGACAGCTGTCCACGAGCAAAATCAACAGGTAAAACGTGGCTGGAGAGAGAGAAGAAAAACAAAGCCAGAGGAAAAGGGGGAGGAGAGAGGGAAGAGAGAGACAGAGAGGAAAAGAAATCTAATCTGTCCTTTGTTCTGTTACAATTAGATCAGGTACAACACAAATTGAATAATAAAACAAGATTACAGTATAAGGGAAATAGATTAATTCTCATGCCAAAGTTAAATACATCTTTCCTGGCAGCTTCATGCATATTCATTAAGCAATTGCATTATCATCTAGTGGAAATTGAAAGAATAGCAGGTCACAGGCAGCTTTGCAGTGTGCATGGGAAACCTGCCTAGATGGGACTCTGGAAACTTGCCAGGACAGAAGTCAGCAAAACAGGTAGAAAAGACATAGCACCTTGGAAAAAAAGTACTGGTGAAATTCATGGCAGGTCATGGTGGCCGTGTTCTGTGCAGGGTGCTTAGGGGGTGTGTGAGAGGGCCTTGCCTGGTGAACAGGAATGACTGAGCAATACAGAGGGCATTTCTGTTTTCCACAGAGCTTCACTTACGTGCTAACCCTTACTTAGACCTAAGGGGGAATACATGCTGAAAACCTATTCCTTTTTTATTGGAAGGCATGTGAAAAAATCCAACTAAAAAGGCTTCTTTAGTGGCCAGAAATACAGAAAAAAAAAGAATCATAATTGTGGTAAGTTCTTTCTTTCCTTTTTTATGGATTCTAAAATATCCCATTGACATTGCCGCAGTAAATAATGGTGCTGTTGTTCAGGAGAGGCTGCCAAGATTATAGGAGGAAGAAGATCTTGTGATGTTGAGTTTTTCCCTTAGCAAAAGAGGACTATGTTTCCAGCCTGCTGGAGAGGGACAAGGGCAAAGACACACACAATACATACAGCTGACACAGGGTAAAGTTTTACGATAGTTTATCTTGTTTAACTGTCTCTTTGGAACTTACAGTTCTAAACCAGGGATATTCGCTTTAGTTCTTGGCTCTCAAACTCTTATTTCCTTGTACAGGTGCTTTTTTGTAGTTGTTCCTTATTAGCAAAACAGGGTTATTAGTGTTCTTCTACATTTTGCATAATGCAGAAATTCTCTTACATTTAACAGAGTTTTAAAGAGCATCTATAATGATCAAAATTAGTGGAATAGCATGGTGGATTTAGATAAGACAATCTGTAATTATAGCAGCTAAGAAAGGTAGTGTTGACTGATTAATGGCACCAGAAAATCTAGTACTGATTTAGGAGATGTCTGCGTAAGACCTTACAACTTTTTAATGTGAGCAATTTAAGCTTTGTTTGAAATCTTATTCCTGGCAACTGCATGGAATATCTGCACTGTTAAATCTAAAAGTTTTAGTTTAATTGCCTGGGTTTGGACTGGAGTATTGTACATCCGCATGTGGGATGATCCAAAAGGAGCTAACAGTACACTCACTGGTAGAAGTCCTTAATAGCAACAAGGAACTGAAAATGTTACAGTTACGGTGTCCTCATAGTTATATAGGAGGGGTGATAAGCAAACAGTACTAACAATATGAGGACACAGTAGTGAGGATTTAAATGATTATAGATTTAAGGTAGGCCAATCTGATCACAGAAGTCTTTGGATCTAAAGTAGCAAGGTCAGAATAGTAAGAATTTAAATTATCCTTTGTTTGAGCAATGCGGTTTCTTTCTCTCATCTCAGATGCTGTCACATAAAGATGCAGCGAACTGCATTAGTAGGCACTGGTACTTCACAATGTGCAAGTACTGGTATATGCAGTTGCATGGTGTATCTTGGACAAAAGCACATGTTCTTAAATAAGTACCTCTTCTATACTTTCTGAATAGCTGTCAGACTTTTGAAATTGAAAAATCAAACAGCCTCTTCTTCTTTCGTTTATCTAATTCATTGATAATAGGGACTTTGTTGTTTGAACACGGACTTTTCCTTCCTCATCCAAATAAGCATTGGTTAAAGCATATCACGTAGGCCTTTTGTATTTCCAGACAGAAGAATTGCTTCTTCCCTAATATAGTGTGGCATCCATTGTGCTTGGCTCTCCACTGTTTCTTTTCTTTGAGGAGCAGTGGCTGTTAAGAGCTACATGGTTTCAAGAACCATGGATTTCCCCTGTTCTTGTATACAGAAAATACCAATGGCACAAGTAACTTATTATTTTTACCAGCCACTGAGCCAGCCTAACTGTGGTAAGGCTTCATTCTGCTGGCAGATCAGTGGTTCCAGGGGAGATGTGCAGGCTGTTCAACCACAGTGCTGCTGCTCTTTGTGTGTGGAGAGCACAGACTTCTGGTGTGTTTTCAATAGCTCGGTTAGGCAGATTGTGTGTGTTCTTTGGGCTGCACTGTGCATGCTGGACTGATGACTGCCAGGCGTCAAAAATGATCCATCTCCAACCTATTAGATTGCAGTAATAAAGCAGAAAGAACCTAAAAAAATTGCTGAGGCACCTGCCCTGAAGCATGCTGGAGCCCCAGCCCTTCCAAATGGTAGAAAGGTACAACGCAGCCTAACTCTGAGCATGTTAGAGCACCCTCGAGTCAGAAGCCCTGTGGATACTCAGGCAGCAGCTCTCCTTCCAAGCTACTTACGTGTCCAGTGAAGCTTTATAGTCTTGCACTCCTGAAATGAGATTGGCAGCAAACCTGCAAGTAGCAAATACAAATGACATCAGTCTTTTGTTATTTGGCAACACTGGGCTGCTTCTGAGAGACAGAGGAGAGCCTGAATGATTGATGACAGGATAAGGAGAAAAAGCCTTCTGGCTTGGCAAAAAGAGTCCCCTGGCCTCACCCAAAACCCAATTAATTCATGTCAAGAGAAATACAAAATCCTAGAGATGGTCCCTTCAAATAGTTAAACAGACTACCACAGGAGGAAACCTGAAAGCATTTATTTAGAGAATGGGAGCAGAGGCTGAATATTTAATAGAATTTCAATATCAATACTCCTAAGCTGTCCAATTTATTAGAGTACTTCCTGTCCTAAGCAGATATTCTTTCTGCAGAGCTGTGGACAGGTGTATTATTTCCTGACACTGCCCATTTGCACTGTGTCTGAACAGGAGGCTCTGAGAAAAATATTTCCTTGTTAAAGCACGTGCATTACAAAATGTAAAGTGGAAGTCTTTTGAAAGCCGTGTGCACAATAAATTTAGTCAGTAATGAATGGGAGCATTTACAGTTAAAGTAGAAAGATACATTGGCTGTCTACGCAAAATGTTAAAATAACACATTGGCTTCAAGGTTCTGCCTGTTTTAGAATAGCATAAATTCACATGCAGATAATTCCTTCAGTAATGAGCAGCTAGAGAGTGCTAAAAGCGAAGAGGAAAATTGCACTACGTGAGGGTAGATCTGATCTGGTTTGCTGTTTTAAAAGGAGAAAATGTTTTGGCAAAGGCTGAAGAATGGAATCCTGTTTTAAGGGTATCTGGAGAGGTATATTCTGTGCTTGGCTACTTGCTTACCTTTTAACTTTTTAAACTATTGTAATTGGCCACAACAGCTCAAAGGAGAAAGGTCAGTTCAGGGCTGGGAAAGATGGGCCTGAATAAAGCAGTGCTCTTGGGGAGGAATGATTTCTGAATTTTTATTCTTAAATCCCCTGTGTTTCTGGTGCCCTTTTAGGCACCTAAGAGGGACAATTTAATGCCAGTGTGACCTTTTCCGTTTCCTATAGGTCATAGTGACAGCATGTTAAAAATTGTTTTCCTTTAAACAGTGTGTCAGAAATTAGTATTTATTTTTTCCATTGCAAAATGATTTCCTTGAATTACACAACGAAAACTTTGCAAAAGTTCCTTAAAAAAATTATAAATCACATGGCATTTTTTTTTCATGCAATAAATGTAAAAGTAATGACCCTTTCATTTCTGAATATCAGTACGAGTAACCCCAGAAAGGGTTTACTGATAACCAGAAAGTGGTTACTGATGCTATTCAGCAGACCTAGTAGGAAATCATTTAATGGTTACAGCCCTTATTTTTTAATGAAAGTTGATTGTCTTTTTGCAAAAGAAGTACATTTAAAATAACCTTTCATTTAGCAAAAGCTGCAAAGTTGTAGTACATTACCTCAGCTGGTCATTTACATCCTTGAAATGCTGATGAGCAAAGACAATTGCTGGGCTGGAATTGACCGGAAGAGCTAGCCGGTTGTTGAGGTACATGTCATCCAGCCAGTAGTTAAACACCTAAGGGAAGGGGACATGAAATCTTAAAGCCATGAACAATGTGCAGAAAGGCAGTCCAGGGATGAGGGAAGAGTGATGCTCCCGGTGTCAGGCATGGGCTCTGATTAATGGAGCTGCTGAGCATTTTCAGTCTGGGCTCTGTGACCTCAACTCAGCTGAAATCAGCCACAATTCCATAATCCTGTTTTTCAATCAATAGCAATTTACAGTGTGTTCCATTAAAAAGAAAACAGGCTCCATATTGTGGTGGCTTGGGTATTCTGATGTGCGTTTCTTTCTACAACCAAAAAAAAGAGTACAACACGCTAACTGCTGACTCTTGAATAATAACTGGGATAGATTTAAGAAGTGGACAGAATTTTACTAGAGATGGCTTTCCTCAGAGGGCTTCAAATATTTGCCAATGATGCCAAGATGCTCTGTTGTTATCAGATACCATCTTGTATCAAGACAGTGGGAAAAGAATTTCCTGAGCTTAATGGTTTGGTCCTGCAGATACTGGGATGTGGATAGGGCCCGTGGAGAATTCTCTCTGCGTCCACTGACACAAATGCAGATTGCTGATGCTCGACCCAGACAGACACACCTAAATTTCTAACCATTTTTATCAAAAACACAGGCGTTACAGTAACTGCATTCCTTTATGTCTGAGCAGAGCTTCAAGAATGATTGTTTGGAAAATGGAGGCTTTCATAAAAAGATCAAATGTTCTGCCTGAGTTTAGCTGGAATGCTTTGCATATGGTAAACTATAAACAACAATGAAATTATGCAAAAATAATTATGAATGCATGCATCAGTTGAAAAAGCTTTCCTCTGAGATATTTCATCGCTGTTAGAACAGATGCTTCCCCCACCGTCTCTGGAGTCTTCAGGAGAACAGGCTAGAGCTGTACTCCTGGCAAGTTAAATCCCAAATAGAAACATTTCTAGTTCATATTAAGAATCAGGTATTTAGTTTAAATAACTGGCATTTAATGTTGGGACATTTCACAAAATGCTTATATGTCCTTCTTCTGTAATTTTCATGGTATATGTGGTTAAATGAACAGCTGTCTCCTAGAACATTATTTCCTCTCCTGGAGCACTATTTAAGTGATGGTTAATTTAGCCATCAAAACCATGAAGTTCTATGATCAGAATAACAAAATGAGATTGGGTATCATTTAGGGGAGAGCCCTCAGACTGTGACAACAAGTAGTTCATAAATTAAGCACTGCTTTTAAAACAAAAGCACTGTCAGAACTGTAGCCGGTTTTTCTGACTATAGCAGCAACTTGATGCAGTTTTCTTGCGAGTCACAACTGAAAAGTTAAGGGAGAATCACAATTACTGACATCAGTAGTAAGCCTGCAGGATTTCACTAAACCCATTAAACAATTCAGTGTCTCTCTTCCTTGCTGGGATGGAAGAATTTCAGTAGATCCAGTGTTTCTAGTTTTCAGTTGCCATATTCTAACATGATTAATGCAGGCAGGATGAACTGTGGCTTTGTGGAATGGTAACATCTACTTTATCTGTGGCTTATTTAATTTTCCTGTCTTGAGAAGCAGAAAGCTGGACTTTTTCAAAGGCTGAGGTCTCAGCATGGTGTGTGTGTATACCTGTGTGTGTATATTCAGTGAAATAAATACTTCAGGGTAACTACATTGGTATGGTGTGACAATGAATGGCAAATAATAATTTCATTTTTAAACAGTAGTTCCTATATTGAAGTATTCCATTCCAGAATAATACGACTGGATCAGAGCTCTGGGTAGATGGCTATACAAGGTGCTTTTCATAGCTCTATCAGAAACCATTTTTCATTTTAATAAAAACTCTAAATCATTTTATTAAAGGAAAGGAAGAAATGAGATCCAAAAAGGATGTAATACAGTGCTTCCTACAGGTAGAGCTGACTCCTGCATGCATGCACCTTGCATAAATTCCTTCATTTATGTCAACAAACCATCGATCTAAAAACATAACAAAGACATGGATTTTGACATCGTTTGAAAATTCTAGCCTAATATGTCTGAAATATTCACTCCCTTTGGTAGAATCTGATATGACCCCTGTTAGCATTGACCCATGGAAAGAAAGCAGTGATCACATACAGAACATCACAAAGAGTTTGTAAATGATCATAATCCAACAGCAATTATGTTTCTCATCTGCATTTGCTTACCCAGTTTGTTGTTTTTTCCCTTCTTTCCTCCAGCATTTGCTGCAAGGATTCTCCCAGGCCTCCTGCCTTTCCAAACCGCTCCACAATGACCTTGGTCTTTCCAAATTGCTCCTCTGGCACCAAGTGTTTCATGCACTGCAGGTACATGCGTAAGGTCTGCTGCAGTGGTGGGACTGGAAGTTTTGGCACTGTCTAATCATAAAAAAAAAAAAAAAAGAGAGATATTAGCAAGTAATTCTACTTGTTCCTAAATAGTCATCTTTTTTCTCCTTTTTTGTTTTTTTATTCTGATGGTTATTAATTTATTGCATCCCCTTTTTAATCCATCTATTCTGTTTCAGCAGTTGAGATGCTTGATTAGTGCAAATAATTGTGTGACTTCAGTAGAGTTTCATTAGGTCTTCAAGTGCCTGAATTTTAGGACACAGTATGCAGTTGTATGCAATCCTGAAGCAATGACACCTCTCCTCTATTTGTAGGCAAGGAGAGCTTCAAATGGATAGTCTGGGAAACTAGTGGATAACAAGAGAATATTCCTTGGTAAAAGTGTTTAGGAATCCTAGGACAAACAGGCAAATAGGCATAATGCAGGCATATAGTCTAAAGCTAGACTCTTGGAAGTCTCCAAATAAATTACAGCATAATAAAATAATGCCTTAAGAGAAGGCATTTCATAGAATAGAATCATAGAATTATTTACTAATTTACAATTATTTATCAATTTCATTAGTAAATAAGTGTGTTTAGCTTGTGATCAGTAAAACTGGGGGTAAAATACTTGTCTGATTGGTAATATGATTGACTATACAATTGCAGAAACAGAAAACATGCAGGTCTATCTGTTTATTAGTACTGACTACATACAATCCTAAATAAACCTGTGCTTTATCCTGCCAAACCCCTCTGCTGTTGGCCAGCCTGGAACCCTCCTAGAAGGTTTCAAGACAAAGCATTTCTGCTCATATTTGCTTTGTCCTTATCTTGCTTGTAGCAGGAAAGCATTGTGCTCTAAGCATGCTTCCTCAGGTTGGTGGACATGTCTCACAGTTGAGAAATTGTCATCTAATTCAGCTGTGCTTGTCCATTAGAAAGTAGTGTAGACCATAAACTTCTGGAGGGTTTATTTCTCTAATTTGATTGTGCTTGTCTCCTAAATCAGGTAAAGCTCAGATATTTTTACTAGCTCTTGATGTAGTAGACATTCATTTTCATAGGATTGCAGGACCATAGTGTGATTTTTGTTGGAAGAGGTGTCTGGCAGTCACCTAATCCCACCTGCTGCTCAGATCAAGGCTAGCTGCAAACTCCTTTGCTAGTGCATGCAGAGAGGTAAAAGGAGCGCTCTAAAGAGAAGTCAGGGAGTGGGTATCCTCTGAGCTCGAATACCAGCTTTGCCTTTTGACATCCACAGAAAAGTCAGTGCTGCATTATGTTTCCCTATCTAGAAACCAAAAATTTCAGAGACTTACAGAAAGTATAATAGGATTACCTCTTATTAATGGAAATGCAAATCAGTTCAGCCTGTAATGCATCCTGGATCTCAGAAGTAAAAGAATAGTAATTATACAGTTTCAAGCTACGTTTGAAAGGGCATATCTCTTCTATCATTGATTTCTTGGTCAGTGGGAATAGATATGCCAAATAGTTGGAGTTTTTTTGATACCTGGCTTTGGCCCTGTCTTTTTGGGTAAGGTTACTGTGCAGTTCATAACTCTGCTTAGGAATAAAGCTTTACACCCGAGGGGTTGGCTACTCACAGGTGTACGCATATCCAGCATCTTTTAAAGCAGCTCAAAAATGAATCATGTGATAGTTTGATAGTTCTGTACTATTAAGAAATAATTACATGCTATCGCTGATTGTGTAGTAATATATCTGCTGTTGTTGGGCAATAATATTTCACTTTCTGGAATCCTTCCCTGGCTGTTGTGAGGAAAAGTGTATTTGGTTATGAGATATGTATTTGGTTAGAAGAGATGTGTGGCAGTCACCTAGTTCCACCCAGTAACATTAGATCAAGATTCCTGACTATATACTGCTGCGACATAACTAGTGTTCCCTGAAATGCAGAAATCAGCTCTAGAGCAGAGCTTGGTTTACAATAATTATATTAATTTAAAACATTAGAAGCTGTGAAGTCATTTATCATCAATCTTTTTTTTTGCCCTTTTTCTCCTTCTTGTTTTGTTTTTCCGGAAACAGTCACTTACTGTCTCATCTTTACTGCATGTATCTTTCTCCTTCTTCTGCATGTTTTTGTCTAGGACAGGCATTCCTGCATTTCTTTTGATATCTTTTATTGAGGACAGAAGTTGAAGCCACCTGGGGGCACTTAGGGAGCCTCACGCCTCAGTTCTGTAAATAGAAGAGATTTAAAGTCCAGTCAGTATCCATCATTTATAATGAAAATGTACACAGGGAGTATTCCCTGCACAAGCATACACAGAAAAAGCTGAAGAGAAGTACAACATTCAAAAGTAGCTGAACTGAGCCCTGTGGAGACTGATCTGACATTGTTTGTTTCATTTCGCTATAAATTTATTTATCCAGAACTGTCTGATGATAAATGGTCCCTTCTTGGCATGGTGTATTTTGTCACTCTAATTTATTTCACGATGCATTGTGCTGTGATCTGCATGCTTTGTATGACTGTTACATGTTAGCTGGAGGAAGGAGGTGACATCTCTGAATGTACTTATGTCGACACAGGTAATAGTAAGGTTGCTATTTTCTGTATAAGGATTTTGTATGTCCTCTATTTATCATTTTCCATGAAAGCACCATGAAAGCCTTTAAATGTATTTGTCATTGCACGGTTCCATGGGCACAGTGAGTTGCTGTCATCTCTGTGTTAAAGATGTGGAAGCTATGGGAAGGATCTTGATGAAGGCATGTCTTTGCCCTGAAGGCTAGAAGCTTGTGGGGTGCCAGTGCTTTGGGGCACAGGTCTGGGTTGGCAGGCTGGCTGCAGGAGGACCAGGAGGGGTGGCATGCCCTGCATTTGAGACATTTCACATAGCAGTCTTTCCAAATAGCATATAAAGGAGATGGCTTAATCTGACAAAAGTCACAGAAATCATCTGTGACAGAGCAAATATTTTCACATGTGTCTCTCTGGTGGTATGCTTATCCTGGTTTTCACTTCTAAAGATGCTTATTATGCCTTCTCTATACAAGAATATAAGCTATATGACACACATATTTCTTTTGATACAGCAGGCCCACACCAAATGATTGTCCTTCAGTTTCTGTGGTACAGCTGAAGCAGAGTAAGTTCTATGTGTTCAGTCAGGTCTTGACAGATCACAGGTTTTGGGTTGGTTTTTTTTTCATTTTGTTTTGTTTTTGATTTAAGTAGTTTGCACTGTGTGCATGAAAAATAAAAAAGACGTGCTGACTAGGTTGAAAATAATTTCCTTTCTGAAACCCACATTCAAGATATTTGAATTATTTCTGTAGGAGTTTTTAAGTACAATTTGGATAAAAACTTACAGTGTATGAACGTTTTGTTCAGTGATGGGTGGGGAGGGCTGTGCATTATTCCGCTCCTGATGAATCAGCTGTCTAACCTTGTGGCTTCAGTGTGGCTCTGCCAATGTGTATGTGGTCACTGACACCTTGTGTTGGTCTTGTCCTCTCCCTGTCCTGCACTGGCTGCCAGTGGGGCCATGTGCTGTGAAGTAGGTTGTGTAAGGCTGCATAAGGTCTCTGGGGCTCTGCAATGAGCCGCACAGCAAACTCGTGTTGATCTGTCATCTGCTCACGATTTCAACCCAGGTGAGAGACCACTTCCCTCATGGAGAGGCCACATTAACCCACTGTGCTGCTCAGCTCCCTCTCATGTGCTACACAGGTCTCACCACTTAGCTGTGTGCTCTATTCCAAGCAACACAGGCTCAAAGCACGTCAAATGATGGGCATGTCCTATAACTCATGGAAGACTGTAGCTTGCCCAGTTTATGGATTGGCCTCAGCTCTCCACCTGCACTCAAATACAGCTCAGAGAGAAGCCCTTTTGTCTTCAGAGCCCTTAAAACTGTATTCCTCTGAAGGAAAAATACTTCTGGTGTTCTTCTCATTGTGACTTTGGTTTTCTTTCCTTATGATTTTTGTCAAACTGCACTATGAAGTCACATCGACTACAATTCCATACTGGCTCTGTGTCTGTGGGAAATGCTGCTAGTAACAGACTTGTATATCTGTAAAATCAGTGTGATAAAGAGTAGCCTGAACTGTACCTTTCTCTGTCATGCAGATGAACTGAGGTTTTGTCTCTGGTTCAACTGCTGCCAGCTTAGCATCATGGCCAATCCTGTATTTGCTTTAAAGGACAAGGAAACTGACACAAGAGAAAATCCTGCAGAAATTCAAGATTACTTCAAAGTTGCTCACTGGGATGGCTGTGAGGTGCATTGTGAAAGTTATTAGGCAAAAAAGATAATCCTAACTGGATTTATTTACAGCTGGCTTAGTAGAGGGTTGGGGTAAGCATCTTAGCAGGGTGGCAGCAAGTCACAGAAGGCTGGGGAGCTTGGGTGGCCTTCCCCACAGCTCAGAGCAGCAGCTCAAACACACAACAAAAGGCGCTGATCTCCCTGTAAGCAGATAGCAGAGAGGGACTGAAATAAGCCCATGTGCTTATATTTGAGTTCTCCACACAGCATGGAGTCGGGAGGTAGCTTGCGGGATACAACGTTGTTGGGGCATTACAATCAGCCCTCATCTATTCATCCTCGCTCTCACTGTTACCAGGAAGATAAAGTTCTCAGGAATCGATACTAAAGTTGAGGCATGTATGCGTTAGAAGCAACACGCGTGTGAAGCGTGCACTGCTGCGTCCGCTGACATGACGAGAGGAGCGCGGAGCCGCCCTGTCGCCTGCCGTGAGCTTTCCCGCGGGCCGTTCAGCACCGGGACCCGTCGGGGAGCCCTTAAGTTCCGCCGGAGCTGCCGGCGTGCCCCGAGACCTTTCCACGCCTCCGCCCCGGGGTTGTCTCTTCTCCCCCGGACCGCCCGTGGCGGCGGGACCCGCGGCGGCGGCGACGGCAACGGGGCTGCCCCGTGGGCGCGGCGGAGTTTAGCGAGGGGATGAGAGGAGCCTTCTCTGCTCCGCGGGACCCTCCGCACCCGCTCCCTCGCTCTCAGACCCGCGGCTCTCCCTCCCCGGCACTTGCAGCCGCGCCGTCGGAGCGGAGGGAGGCTCAGCCCGCCCGTCCGTACCTGCTCGTCGAGGCGCTCCGGAGCGGCTCCAGCCGCGCTCTGCGCTTCGCGGTGCCTCTGTCCAAGGTACCGCCGCCTCCTCAGCAGCCAGGTCGCCTCTGGGCGAGGGCGTGCTGAGCGCGGCTCATCGCCGCCGCCGCCTGGCTCCTCCCCGGCCCCGCCCGGCCCGGCCCGCCCCGCCCCTCCCGCCGGGCGCAACAGGCTCTGCTGGCCGCGCTTGGGGCCGTACCACTCTTGTTGTGCCTCTTATGCAGGCTGTGCTTCGCGGGGGCACCGGAGCCTCCTCGCCCTCCGTGCCGGCTCCGTCCCGAGAGGCGCGGTCTGGTTACAGCGCTCGGTGACCACAGGGGCTGTCGCCAGAGTCGAGCGGTGTCGTCGTGGGGCTTCTGCGGCTCCTGAAAGCTCCGTGGCCGAACGGGGCGGGCAGCACTGCTTGTGGCTGCACCGGCACTACGGCCAAGAGGGGCGGTAACCCATGATGGGGCGGCAGAGGTGCCAGGAGGGGATCGGGCTCTGCAGGAGCTGCCCTACCGCCAGCAGCAGCCCAAGGGCGGCAGTAGCACCCGACCGTGCAGGGGGGGGAGCGGGGCGGTGGTCCGGAGGACGCGCCGCTGTTGCCTCTTAGTGCACAGGAGGCGGCTGCGGTTCGGTGTAGCGGGGCTCAGATACCACCGAGTTGGCCATGCCTCTTTCGCCAACCCCGCCGTGCCGCAGCACCGCCGCGGTGCTCTCATGAGTTCTGCGCCGCATGAGCAGCTCCGCTACCGCCTCGGTGGAGGAGCTGCGACTCGGCAGGGGAGCCGCGCGTCCCGCGGAGCTCAGCGGAGCCGGCGGCGGGTTCTCCGCGTCTCCTCGCGGCGCTCAGCTCCCCGGGGACGCGTGGAAGCGCTTCAATACATGCTGTGGCCGTTTCAATAATTCCTCCCCCCCCCCGATATTGAAAGTAATTTATTTTGTTTCCTAGTGAGTCAGGAATTTAAGCAAACGATTTTATTTTAACTCAAGGTAAATTTACAGGGCAAAATATGCACTCTGGTTCCATTGTAGTTGGATCGAAGGCTTCCACTTTTTGCACAGTCTGAATGAAGCACATCACCCATATTTTGTTTTGTTTAATCCCTGTCGGCTACACTGAAGTGAGCACATGGCAGTTGGGCTGGCATTTCAGCAGTGCTTTCCAGTGTTGTGTCTCTAACTGCTGGTAATGCCATTTCTTTGGAATATTCGAAAAATGAAATTCACAATTGTGAGAATTAAAAGTAAATCCACGTGAGTCTACAAGGAACTGTTTATAGGTGATGGATAGCATGTTTACAGTGCGATCTTGTTTGCTTGGATCTTCAAAACATATGTTTTGAAGAATGAATGAGAACATTTTGTACTGGGGTTTTCTCATGGGCAGTTCTGGTAACCGATGAGGTTTGTGTTACGAGGAATTGTTACCGCAGGGGTTACAATGAGGGGTTACAACCAGCTCCCTCCCTCAAGCAGCCCTCAACAATGAAACAAAGACAACTGATCTTCAATTCTATTTATTCAGATCATATTATTCTCGTAGTTTGGACTTCAACATAATACAGCCTACTGCATTACCAGAGAGCAGCACAAGAGAGAGAAAAAAAAGTACAATACTTCAGTTTATTCCAAGGAAGAACAAGACATTGTGATAGTTGTTGCTCTTTTTAAATATATGAAACCAACTGAAAATCTAAGTATATGTACACCAGATTTACTAAGTCCCTGAATATACCATTCGAAATTTTACACAGACTTTTCTGCTTTTATTTTGTACAGAGATATATAGTATGTCACACACAGCTTCAGCTTGAGAAAACTTTGCACAATTACACCTCAGCTATGAGGCTGTTGGGTTTTTTTGTTCATAGTTTTTGTTTAGGTTTTTTGTTTGTTTTTTTTGGAAGGATCCTGCCTAGATTTATGCCAATGATTATCCAGGTAATTTTCTTCAGGATTGTTCCCCCATTCCCCACCTCCTCCACCTTGCCAGAATGCTAAAGGAAATACCGATTAGAAATAAGTCTAGAAGAAAGCCATTACATCATGACAAAGGTTAAACTGTATATATTGCACGTCAGTACAGAAACATGATGTGGTAACACTCCCCCCCCCCCCTTCCCTCCCTCCCCCATGCCCCTCCTTGATCCTCATGCTGGGTGGCATTGGGGAACCTAACTGTACTCATAGTCTGATGAGTCCTCCTCAGACACCCCGGTCAGGTCCCTGCGGTACGAGTTCATGCCATTCTCCTCCATCCCATCCGCTGGGTGGAGGCTTTTGCCCATGCCTTTATGCTCCTCCATTTTGATGGTGTCGTAGAGTCCCTTAGGTCCTTCTTCAAGGAGAATGTTCCTCTCCGAGTGGGAAGGTTTCATCTGACAGACGTTTCTGAGTAAGAGAAGGACAGGGGCATAAAGCACATTGGCAAGCCCCATGCCCAGGTTGAGCTGCGCAAAGCCCATGGTGTGCACAATCTGGCCGGCCACAATGGGCCCCAGGGCGTATGCCACAGAGTAGGAGATGTCTGCAATGGCATAGACACTGCCGTAGACAGAGACGTGGCGCACATCCACCAGAAAGGCCAGGGTGGGCAGCAGGGCTGTATCCACCAGGGCAATGCCGAAGCAGATGCCACAGAGGGGAACGATGACCTGCCCAAAATTCCTGCAGGCTGGCACCAGGCAGGAGCTGGCGCCGATGATGGCCATGCCCAGAGCCCCGTAAAACCACTGGAGGTGGGGGTATGCGGCAGCCAGCCGGACCGTGATGTAGATGCCCAGCACGTAGGGGAAGAAGGGGGGCAACCAGGCGAGGCCCACCTCCCACTCGCTGGCCCCCATGGAGTCCTTCATCCAGTTGGCGATGGTGGGCTCCAGGAATGCCAGGGGGATGTTGCAGGTGGCTAGGGCCCCTGCCACCACGGCGATGTAGGGGTCTATCATGAGGCGATGGATGGGGGTGCCTACCGGCATGTTGGCTCGCGCGGCAGCAGTCCCTGGCGGTGCCAGGGCCAGGAGCAGCAGGCCATCGAGGAGACAGACGCAGGCCAGCACTAGAAAGGGCACCCGCTTCCCGGCGAACTCGTAGAGGACACCGCCGAAGGGGGGGGCCGCCAGGCTGCCGAAAGAGATGCAGGCCAGCGCCGTGCCCAGGGCGCGGCTCCGCGCTGGCTCCTCGGGGTAGCGGTCGGCGATGAGGGCGATGCCCGCGGTGTCGGCGAAGGCCGAGCCCAGCCCCTGCAGGCTGCGCGCCGCGAAGAGCGTCGCGTAGTTCTCCGCGAAGGTGAAGGTGGCGGTGGAGAGGAACATGACGGCCAGCCCTGCCAGCAGCGGCATCTCGTAGCCCACGCGGTCGATGAGCGTGCCGCTGAGCGGGTTCACCAGCAGCTGCAGTATGGCCTTGGAGGCGAACAGCACTCCGATCTGCACGTCCTCGTTGCCCCCCGTGGCCGGCGGGTACCGCGCGGGCAGGAGGCTTCGGTTGCCGCCACCGCTCCCGTTGCCCCCCGCGGGCGCGGACGGGCCAGCGGTGGCCCCCCCGCCGCGCATGGTCGCGATGTAGTCGGGGATGATGGGTACGATGACCATGTAGAGCATGTTGTCCAGCAGCAGCGCCACGCACACCACCACCAGCAGCAGCCTCCGCTGGCGCCTCGCCTCTCCCATGGCGGTGCCCAGCCGCTGCCGTCGCTCGCCCACCGCTTCCGAGAGCCGCGCCACGGCGGCCCGCGCCCGGCCCGCACCCCCCACCTCCGACATCGCCCTCAGCGCCGCTGCCGCCCCGCCGCCGCCCGCATGGGGCACGGCCGGGGCGGCCCCGCACTCCCCGCCGCCCGAGCCGCCGCCGCTCACCTCCCGGCGGCCGCCGCCTGCCCGCGCCGCCGCTGCGACGGGGCTCCTAGGGGCCGGTCCTCCATCACCACACTAATAAGTGCCGCGCACGGAAACCCCACCCGCCCCGCCGCCCGCCCGCCCTCCGCGCCCCGCCCCGCTGTACCGCGCCGGCAGCCCTGCCCGGCCGCGGTAAGTGGGCTGCCGGGCGGGGGTGCCCCAGGCCCTGCTCGCCCCAGGGGTGTGCCGGGAGGGGTGGGGAGGCGGTGTCACCCGCGCGGCGGGGGCTTGCCGATAGTTCTCGCTGCTCCGACGGCGCTGCTTTGGAAGCGGTCCCGGTTTTCTCGGCACCCTCTCGAAGCCCGCGCTCCGTCGTTTCCCGCTGGGCCTGGGCGGCGCAGGGGCAGCGGGCCGGGCAAGACGTGTACCCGCGGGTGCTGCGGGCAGTGGCTCCCTCTCCTCGCATCCCTGAACCGCATTTGCCCCAAAGCGGCGGCCCCTAGCCCGGCTCGCCTGCCGGTGCCGGCGATGATCGGCTCGGCGCCCGTGAGGTGCGACCTGCAAAGGTCCCTCCGCCCCGGGCCGGGACCACAGCGAAACCACCGCCCCCTCCTCGGGCACCTTGTGCTTCCACCGGCTGCCGCCGTCTAGGCCGAGAGCCACCCTCGGGCTGGCGCCAGCACCCGGCGCACTCTGCCGCTCCGGATACCCCCCGACGGCGTGGCCGGGCCAGGGCGCGGGGACGCCCCGGGGGTACTCGGGCTAACCGGGAACGGGGCGAGACAGGGCCCGGCTGAGCCCTGCCCCTCTTCAGGCGGTGTGTGCCCCCCGGTGGCAGCGCTCCCACTCAGAAGACCACTGAAGCTGCAGTAGAAAGCGGAGCGCAACACAGTAAACATCTTCTTGTGTGCGTGCCTGTGTGTCTAACGCTCGGACAAATACCGGGGAAGTAATCCTCAGGCACGGTGGTATTACAGACTTCCTGCATCTTGCCGGGACGGAGCTGCAGCTTTTGACCCTGCAGAACAAAGAGCCTCAGTTGGTGCAGAGGCTTTGGTATTAGGAGGATACTGCCGGCATAAAGCAGAGGGCAAGTATCATTGCTCCTGTAGCAGAAATTGTACGTGGGCTGATCCAAGAGGATGTCGGCAGAAGGCTTTACGAAATAGCTGGATCTCTCAGCTGAGCAGTTCCTAGGGAGATGTGGAGTTCTGGTGCCTTCATTTGCTTGCATAGCTGGGCTTCCACAGCTGAAAGGGAGATGATTTATCTGTCAGTCACTGTATCCTGCTCTGTTGCAAGAAAGCTGTCTAGATGGCCAGAAAGACTTTAAGATGGATTTTTGCGTGGAGCGGCATACAGATCCAGTTGTGCTTACACAGAAACGGACTCGTAAAGCACACTTGAAATAATACCCCTAGACATCCGCATTGTCGTTGTTACCATTATTACTCATTTACTACCTCTGCTGTGAAACTGCAGAAATATGCCACTGATGATAGGGACCAAGCTCTTGACCTGAGACACTAAATAAGGTAGTATCCTAAAAGCTTTAAAAGATCATTTCAGAGTGTAGAAGGAAAGTGTCATAGAGAACAGAGGGGTCTTATTGGAAGGGTCCTGAGCTGAAGGCCATGGCTGGTGCACTTGCTGCATAATTCAGGCTAACATCACCTGCCAGACTGATTTTGTTAGGAACCCCCCTCCCACCCCCAACCAGCCACTGCAAAGCCCATCCTCCTGGCTCCTCAAACAGACCCTGGGGTAGCAGCCTGGGAACGTGTTTCTGCAGGGACTAGGGGCACAGGAGGAGCAGCTCCCAGGGTGATAGGTAAACTGTTTGGCATGGATATCACGTTTGCAGTAAGCAGTAATGGGTTTGGGGCAGATACGACTTTGGATCTTTGCTGTGCTGCAGTCAGGACTATTGGAATCTTGGCTCTTGCTTGATGAGGCACTTTATTTGATTAAAGTTTCCCTTTTAATCAGAGATATGGTCATTTCCCGTCTCTAAAATGGAATCTGGCTCTGGGGGTCATGTCTGGATAATAAAGGGACTGGTTCTCTTGTCTCAAGGGAGCTGATATCGAATTTATTACCATCAAGGGAAAGCAGAATTATACTTGTAAAATGTTGCATAATAAATTTAGCCTTCTTAGTAAATCAAATCAGCAGATACCCTTTATCTGCAAGAGATGCGTCATTGCTATGTGAGCTTCTTTAACTAGACAGAACTAATGGGGAGAAAATGTACCTTCAAATGTGGTCAAAATGGATGGACCCACAGTAAATTAAAGTAAAAAGAAAAAAGGCTCCCTGGTGTTTGCCTTAGAAATTCATAATTATATTTGGGAAGAGACTTCAGGGTGAGATGAGACAACTTTTAGAATTCTGTACTTTCATTCCAAAGCCCAGAAGATGGGACACTTACTTGGTTTGAGAGGAGGAATGCGGAGGTGGTGATGTACTTCATTTGTCCTCCAGTGCAGAACACGTGTTTTTAGAAAGCCACTGTTAATGTCAAGGAGATAGAGAAGATTTTAGGTCTGTATAAAGAGCAGAGTTGAGTGCATTAGGACTTTTTATGACTTTCTTTGTTCTAGATGCTGTAGATGGAGGAAAATGCAGCCCATGATGACTGTTTTGCCATGGAGAGGAATTTATTCTCAAGTCCAACAAAAGCCCAGGACCCAGAAGGGGAAATTGCATTTAGGATCTTTAAGATTTCAGAAACAACAGAAAATATATAACACATATAAGCAATAAATATACATGTTTGAAGGTGGCATCAGTTTAAGTGGAATGTGAGAGGAAAGTGGGCTTTAGTATGACCTGTTGGTCACGCTTCTAACACTCTCTTTACATTAAAAAGAAAGACCTACCTATGCTAGGAATTTTGGAAAAATGAGAGGTTTCTCTCCAAACAGCAAAATAAATATCCGAGCAGTTAAACAGAAAAAATGACCTGTGTACAATCTGCGCTTGCTTGTCCTGCTACCTGCTGAATTGATTGTCCTTGCACTTTGGAATGACAGTTGTTTTTGATGCTGTATCAGGGTGATTTTACAGCAAGAGAGAGAGAAACAGCAAGTGTCGTGATGCACTCTGCTGCCAGGAACGGACTTACATTATCATGCATCCTTAGGAGTCGTTCTTCCAGAGGAGAAAAACTTTTTGCTATGAGGAGTCCAAACACAATGAGTCAGAAAGTTAGAGTTCCTCCTGTCTGCAAATTATTAATTTTCTTAACAGCCTGAGTACTTAATGCCTGCAATAGTGAACTTGTCCTCTTAAGGATATGGCAAAACTTTTTAGCACTTAGTACTAAACTAATTACGTGTTTCTTTTCTGGTTTTACTTTCTGATTAAAAGACTTGCTAATCTGATCCTGCCAAATGGGAGAGGCTCACCTAGTTTGACAAGTACATTATAATCTTTAGCAGTGTGGCGGAGGAAAAGAGAGGAGATAGAAGGTAAAGCCTGTTTTCAACAGCTTCATTTCAAAAGCGTTTTTGTGCACAAAATGGCCAGTTTGTCAAACAGAAACCAATAAATTATTGCCATGAGCGGAATTATTGAGAAAGTACTGGTATTTTGCCTCAGCAAAATGCAGGACACATATTCCTGTAGGTCAGTGGTAGCTTCCTGCCCTTCCTGTTGGGCACTGAAATCTTTGTTCTCTAGGCAGGTAGACACACGAGTGCAGGCAGAAGCACACACAGGAGCTTTGGAAAGCAGAGGAAAGAGGGAGTCCTCGCAGGGGCTGGCAAATCCCATGGCTGGTGGCACAATGCAGTGGCACCATGCAGGGGAAAGCCAGATAGGGCTCAGTGCTCCTAGTCCTACTTCAGATTCCTGCTGGGCAGGGCTGATTGGCAGCACTGTCTGGACAAGCCTTACCCCCTCCAGCCAGTGGTGCTTCTGATGTTACTGGGAATAGCCACCAGGCACAGCCTTCAGGGGAGACAGCGTCTGTTGTAATTTTCTGTCAAAACTTGATGCATGATAGAGGCGTGATGAAAGATGGGAACTGCACATGAAACCATTTCTGTAAAAGCTGTGCTCAATGAGAAAAACTGCTCTTTATAAAGGGATTTTATTTTTTTTTTTTGTATTTTTTTTTTTTTATTCACTTTTTGGCAATAATGCTTAGAGAGGGAGAGAAAAATAGATGAGAAAGAGAACAGAGAAAGTAATACAAGACTTTATGTCTAAGCTTATGTTATCTTTAGCAATAGTTGATGTTCTTGTTAGTTGTAATAGTTGTTCTGTTAGAGGTAAAAGAGAGCAATTAAATTATAGTGTCTCTTCCAGCTCTGACGGTACAGGGTATTCTCTATGGCGAATTCATGTCTCTACTTATAAATGGCTGAGTGAATGGAGTTTCCATTTCTCCCCTTGGAGAATACTTAGTTGTCCAATAAAATTCCTGGCTTGAACAGTCTCCTAATGTTCAGTTTGAAATTTCTTTTCCTGTGTTGTTCCCACTATGCCTATGTTTACTATGTGCATCACCTTAAACCACCCTCATATCTTCTTTACATCCTTTAACTGTTTGCTCTGTCAGTCCCAGACTAGATGAGGGTGACAAATGGTGTCTATCTTTGAGATACAAGAAGCAGCTTTTAGATCTGTGAATATCCTGTTCTTCCCAATGACTGCTTCTCTTCCTAGTACCTTAGCATAATTTTTGTCCTTTGCTCTTTTGAGGAAGCCTGTCAAAATGTTCTCCAACCAACCATAAAAATATAATCTTTTCTCCAAGTTACCCTGTTTTTCAGCTTTTCAGTTGTAAAAATACATAGTCTTATCATTGTTCCAAAACCTCTCAAGTTCATGCAGGCACTCGTTTCTCATCCAATTTTGCAGGGAGCAGGAGCTGAAAAAATGTTTTGAAGCTACTGATTCCCCACTAGCCACTTGTGTCTTCTCACCTTTTATGGCTTTGCTGTAACCCAAATCAAATTTCTCATTAGTTCCTCATTGCTTAATAGCCTCTTAGAACTAAGACAGCAGAAAACACATCTTCCACACACTCACAAATAGTTTCTGTTGCTTTAAAAACGGCATCAGATTGCCAATCTGATTTGCTGACAGTTTAAATGTAGGTTTCTATCATGTTGAGCATTCTCCTGGTGCTGGCTGCAGAAGGATATTTCAAATCACCTGTCAGATATTTTGGTTTGGTAATCTGTAAAGTGGTCAACATTGTCCCAAGCAGAATGAATTGAATATGAATGTTTTACTTAAATGGGGAGGCAAATATCTTTGCGAAGAACTAAAAATGTGTTTGCAGGATATATTGTATGTGGCATGACCCAGTGACAGGATACAAGCCAGCTTGTAT
Source organism: Psittacula echo (assembly GCF_963264785.1). Classification (NCBI taxonomy): domain Eukaryota; kingdom Metazoa; phylum Chordata; class Aves; order Psittaciformes; family Psittacidae; genus Psittacula; species Psittacula echo. The sequence continues at coordinate 53,065,761 of NC_137743.1, forward strand.
CTTCGTACTATTTCAGTGAAATTTCACTGTCAAGAAAAGCTCTGGCATCTAGCAATTTTGTCATACCTTTCTACAAAACTGTTGCAAAAGAGGCAGTTCTGAGTAAAGTATGAAATAGGCATTAGTGCCTGGAGACAAACAGCACAGTGTTGTAGTGGATCCTACTTTTCTATGTAACTTATGAGAGGCAGAAAAGATAAACCTAAATAATTACTCAGTGCCTAATGTATTTACTCATGTGTGTACATTATAGCATGTTAAATGTGGCTGTGGCAGAATTTGGCACTGGTCTTGCCCATCTCTTCTAGTTGCATTCTTCTGTTTGTAAGAAGTTACATTTCATCCTTTGCCTTAACATTTTGAATGGCTGTGGCTTTTTGAAGCATTGAAAACACTGGAGAACAAGGGGAGAAAATGCTTCTTTTTTGCAACATAGGTAAAATCAGTAGAGGCTGAAGGCACCTTGCAGGTACTTGCAGATGTGTAGGATTGGTATCCACACAAATTTAGGAAGGGACATTAGGTATGCAATTGTGACTGGTTCCTCAGAAAGGTATAAGACTGAGTCTTGTGCTGCTAGGGAGGATGGGCTCAGGTGATGTTAATCCTAGGTTGGGATTGTTTGAAGCCCCTCTTGGTGTGAGCTGTCAGTGAAAGATTTTGGGTGGATGTAGAAGACTGAAGGTAGTGTTTCATAGTGCTTTTAACTCTTCATGTGTCTGCTGAGTTCTCTGTTGTCAGTGTGGCTTCAGAGCAGCATATGGTCTATGTGGACCTTGTCAGCTGGGGGCTCTTCTTAGCAAGGTACAAAGGGCAGTGGCTCCTGCTGGTGCTTTTAGATCTATCAAAGCAGCCTTTGGTATTTTTGAATAGAGCTGAATAATAATCCATACTTAATAATACATTAGATAAGGTTTTTCGGTCTTTGTTCATGAATCATCTGAAGGTACTTTTACAGTTGTCTCACTTATTTTGTTTGAAAATGTTGTGAGTTGCTCTCAGCATGAAGGTTGTTCTCAAAGAATTTGTTGTAAATGTGAGATACCTGACATTAGAAACCTGGACTGCACTGGCTGGCTCTCAGGGCTGTGCATCTCTCATTGCCTCTCTGCCTGGGCTGGAGTTAGTGCCAGTTTCCCCTCTACTTCCTGGTGTCTCATCCTTAGCACATCTATGCTATGATGCAGGGCTTTGGGAAATGTTTCTTGAGGTTGATGCTCCTGGAGACCCTTGCTAGGTGAGGGCTGGGCAGCGGGGTGGATCCTGCTCCATGCTCGAGGCAGTCCTGGCCCCTGCTACAGGGCTGCAAGGCAGGCTCCAGGTCGCACAGCACTGATGAAGAGGCATTGCTGACTGTGGCCTGGCTGCAGAAAAGGTCAAATGAGATAAGAATACCGTGAGAGGGCAGGCGTTGCATTGTTGCTCAGTTCTGGAAGCGTGTGCCTGCTTTGACTGTGTGAATGTTTCTTCTCCCCAAAGCCTCTGCTGCTGCCATCAGTTTGGCCACTTTTAGGCCCTTATGTATTTTCTCTTCTCTTTTCTTGGTTATGTCCAAATTACCTTCCCCTCTGCTGTGTTTAAAGGGTCTGGAACTCAGTTCAAGAGATCATTTCTGCAATTTTAAAATGAATTTTTATGTAAATTCCCCCTCCCTTGATCTGAGGAGGCTGTAAGTGTAATGGATTTCTTAAGAAGTGCTGAAATTTGTCAACACATCCAGTAACTTTGTGTTTGGAAACTGTACTGAAAGCTTTCTCTGGAGGATTTGAAAATCTGAGGAGATGAAATCTCTTTGCTAACCAAGGCAGGACCAGTTGGGTAGCAGGATTTGCACCTGGGAGAATCAGCTGAGAGAGCTGCTGCTTCGAGTCCTCTTGCTGGTGGGAAAATGCATGAGTTTTGCTGTCAAAATGTTATGGGACTGATGGTCTCCTGGTTGTAATCCCAAGGAGTGGTTATGTAGGTTAGAGTGAGAATCAGAACTTCAGTTTTCTTTAGCAGTTTGGCACAGTGGATATGTGGGAGTTCTTCGTTTCTTTTTCTAGAACACAAAGTTAGGGGGCAAATTTTCCTTGACTTTCAGTGAGATAGACTTCATTCTTACTGAATGCATCTAATTTAAATCTGAATACAGCAACAGAATGAAAAGTATCTTGGATCTGCAGGGCGTCCTGTTTTTTTCCAAAGACTTTTCAAATTTTATTGGTACTATTGAGAACTGTTTTCAACTACCTTCACAGCATCTGAACATTATGTCTTAGTGTCCTTTGCATGACCTGAACTGCAGGTATGGAAAAAAAGGCTGTTATATGCAGGCTTCCACACTATCTGCATGACTTCAGTAAGAAGGAAATGCAGGGAACATGCAGCAGGAAGCTAAAGAATGTTGAGCATACACTGTGAAGGAAAGTACCTCTTTAAATTGGAGGCAAGCGCGGTTGCATTTGAAGGGAACCCTTTACCTCCTGACAAGGTTTCAGGATTTAAATGGATTCCAATAACTTTCTAACAGTGAACTTTTGAAGAGATTTTCCATTTCCTTGATTGCAGCTGTATTTAAAGAAGATGGCACTTGAGAATTGAGAGCAGAAGGCAATGACCTTGCCTTACCCACAACGCTGGTGGAAGCCACCTATTCTTAGTGCAGTGTAATTCTGCTCTCACTGTGAGGCTGCCTTTGTTTCAAGGCAAAAGGCTAGAGCTCCCATATGAGAGACTATTGTCCTGCATCTCATACAGAGCGTGCATTAACTGGAGAGCAGGCATCTGATTAACATCCTTAGTGCTGCCATGAATCAATCTGTGTATGCTTAAACAAGTTACATCAGCCTAATGGGAAAAGATGTGGTGAGACAATTAAACGAATTAATCCAGAGCAGTAGGGGTCGATACCATGGAATAATCTGTTGCTGGTGTGTGACAACCAGGTGCTGTGGTTCTTGGCAGCCAGCCTCTGCAGGAATGGAGCCCCACTCTCTCTCATGAGGAGGCTGATGCATTTTCAGAGGATCTGGTGATGGGCTCTGGGGCTTCCAAACGCTTGAAGGCTGATGAGGTTTAATTACTTTTATTATTAATTTTCATTGCTCTAAGGTGGAAAGCAGCTGTTTATGAATGAGTTCACTAGTGTGTGTGTGTGTGAATAAGCCAGCCCATACCTGTTCTGCCAGTGGAATCAGAGCATAAGCAATAGGATGCAATCAATTCTAGTGATTGAATACTGTCTAAGTAAGCTTTTCATCTTACCCACTGACTCAAAAAGGTTGTCTTGCAATTTGGTGAGATGCCCAAACTGATCAGTGCAAGTGGCTACCAATGAAAACAAACTCAGAGTCTTTATTAGATTTTGATTACAGTGGTTGTTACGGTGAACTGAATTCCCAACCCCCTTTTTGTTTTTGGTAGTTTCTAAATAAGAAATGGGTTTGCTTTCCTTAGGTTTTGCCTCCCCCTGCCCTTAACTCCCTCTCCCCGAAAAGTTAGACTGACAATGTATGTCTACCAGGCTTATACCCTTAAAGAATGCGTTGAAAGCACCTATTAAAGTTCAAGACAATTGCCTAGGGGTCCTTGAAAAATGAACCCATGTCTTTCCCAGACAGTATTTATTACCTGAATCCAGTTTGACCAAGCCCTGTGTGAGTTAACGAAGGCCTCCGGTGCTCCATTTTTCCTTGAGTCTACTAGAGGTTTCCCTGCTACTCATAGCTGGAAAACAAAGTCTGTGTAATACACCTGGGGCCAAAATAAATCCCCCCCTTTCTTGCTTGTTCAATATAAAGGAAATTAAGCTGTGTGCTGAAGCCCATTGAGTTGTGAGAGTCTCTGTGACACAGGTGTGTTTTGGATAAAGGCAAGAAAGCCAAGACAGCAAGAGATGATGCAAAGGAACACTCACAGCATTGTGGCTGTGTACTTGATCCTCTTTTTTTGCTGTAGCTCTGTTATCTTCCTCAATCAAAGAAATCTGTGCTTGCAGGTCACCTTCTCTTTAGCTTATCCCCAAGCAGCAACAGTCAAGTGCTACTGGGGCTGTAAGGGGTGACAAAAGGACCACTTCTTTAGAAGTATGGGAGAACTCCACTGTCTATCTTGGATCATGTGGGCTTGACATTGTGAGTCCACCAGGCCAGCAGAGCCTAAAGGGTGAGGATAAAATGCTGTCAGTGTTTCCAAGAGACCAAGTTATTGGTTGTCTGACCTTTTTTTTTATTTGCTAAGTGTTTCTCTTTGGTGAAGGCAAATCAGCTAGTGCTGGAACTTGCTTTGCTGCTGCTGCATTACAGGGAGGCAGGCAGTGAGGGGTGCAGTGTCCTCTGTTTCCAGAGAGGCCACAGTAATAGTTGTGAGGGAGCTGCCTGCTGGTGCTGCTTGGGAGGCTGGCGTGCTCAGGGGGACATTGGCTTGCCACAGAGCTGCCCTGGTCTTGGGAATAGGCATCTGCTACTACACCCAGGGAATCTGCTACTGTTCCTTGGGGAATGAGGCTGGTCCAAAGCTTCGTTTAGCAGCAGGCAGTTAGGTCCCATTTTAAGCCCCGTAAGGATATCCACCTCAGTACCAGATGCTGTGTTTGTACCTGGAAAAAGGGTGTCCTATTGCGTGGTGAGAAAGCAGTGGGTGTACAAGGGCCTCAACTACAGTGCCAGGCACCACTGTGGAGAGAGCAAGAGTGTGTATGCTGACTAATTGCAAGGGAGGGTTTTTGCACTCTTGGGGTTAGGCACTGGTCCTTCTGTAATTGGTTGGTCCTTCTGTAATTACCTATCTTTCCCTGATAGTTTACAAGGAAGATGGTTATCCTTTCCCTCCCCTCATACATGCATGACTCAATTTTTGTGTGTGCTGTGCTTAGAAATGTTTTTTGAGGACACACTGAATAGGGTCTGGACAAAGGAAGGCTCTTGTTGGCCCAGGAGACCAGCAGCATGGAAAGGCTCTTCGGAGATGCAAAATGAACATCGGCCTACTTGTTCTGCTTCCTGTTTGCTATTTTAGAGCATCCTGACAGCGAGGTAACATGTAAGATGAGCTCTGTGGCTGTTTTTCAGTGTGCCAGTTACACGTAATTGATCTCAGCTGAAGAACCCTATGAGGACAGGGATAAAGGTTAGTGCAAACCTGGCTCTGACCCTTCCCTAGCAGCTATCCAGATGCATCTTCTAGCATAATGCCTTTAGCAAAAATCTATAATCATTGAACTTTTGACCCCAGTCTCTGAAGTAATGCCAGGTATGTTTAGCGCACATACAAATGAAGTGGAAACCATTATTGGCTTGCTCATGGCCTGCTGAAAAATGGTTCCCCTCCAGGGGCTCCGTTTGCATTTCCCTCAGTCTCTCTGAGCACTCAATCTCTCAGCAGTTTCACATACTGCAAACTGAGCATTACTGTGCTTTTGGACAGAGCTGCCTGCCATTGCCTGTTCTCTTCAAACCTTTCCCTGTCTTACACTTTCTCAAGCAGCAGTAATAGGGCTCATACATACCCCTCCCCTCACCCATGTTTATACGGTGGGTCCAGGTATGGCTCTTGACCACGTCTAACTCATGTCATGCTGATAGCTGTTCTCAGTCTGTCCTCTCTGTCCCTGCACCACCAAGTCCCAGGCAAAGGCAATGCAGATTTACAGGCTGTCAGGAGGCTGTAATGATCCAGATGACTGGCAACCCAAATGGCAAGGTCTCTTCCAATCCTGAGTTTTATTTCTCTGCTTTTCCTCTGCATGCACATACTCATCTTGTCTGGGCTGCCACATGGATGTTGGCAAAGCTGATCTCTTCTTTAAATGTCCATCACTGTAGCCTCTTCCTTCTTCTCAAAACAAAGAAGTCTTCAAACACTCGAACCTCTGAATTATTTATCTGAAAGGCAGGAATAACTCTTTTTATCTATTTCTTTCCCAAGAAAAAGTAATTTTTGAGATAAGGACAAAGCTCACTGAGAGAATTGGTACTTATTCTGTGTTAATACAGAGTAATTCCAACACCTGGATTTTTTTCTTGCAGGAGTCTCTTTTTGTGTTTGTGTGGATCACAGAAAGAAGGAAGTTCCAGTATTCACCTTGTCATCTATCCTGCATCGGAGTCGAAGTATCCTGATTGTTAATCCTTCCATTTTGCAACTCTGGATGCCTACTTTTTTTTTTGTTTGTTTGTTTTACTTTTTAGTAAATGGCAGTTTCTTCTCCTAAATGTGTGTGGGGTTTTAGTGTGGTGATTTTTTTGTGGGGTGGTATAGCACTAGACTAAAATGAGGCAATACTTCACTAAAAAAGAACAATGACCAACTTGTTAAATATGGAAAATGAAATAACCATGTTGAGCTATCTTCATACAATTTTTTGTTTGTTTTAGATTATTTTTCTGTCAGTATGCTAGATCCTGTGTTGAGACAGCAACTCTTCATGGGCAGAGCACCATATATTTGCATGCTGTTAGTTGTCTGACTGGCACCTAGCAGCAAAACTATCTCCTTCAAAGTGAGACTGCAACTTGGTGTGGGGATGTGGCAGGCCAAGGGGTGCAGGACCTTGGCTCCTCTTCTCTGTCTGCTTCACTGTTTGCTGCAGTCTGTTTGGAAATCACTGTTGCACCAAGGGGTGTCTTGGAGCCAGGCAAGTTGTGCCTGTGTGTGTCTCTAGTGCTGCTCATACAACCTACCATTCTCTTCACGGGGCAGGAGTGAAGGTTTATCTGTAACATCAGGTTTACCACGATATTCCCAGCATTCCTGTAACCTCTTCTTTTTATGTCATGGAACAGCTCTTCTGCATCCATGACAGACAGCTGGTGGTACAGCCAGAGCAGTGCATGTCCCAGTGTGTCCCACTGCTCAGGAGTGCGTATCGTCCCCAGGACTGAGAGGAGTGATGCAGATCTGGAGCAGGGCAGGAGGGAATAGAGCCTCCTGCTCAGTTGAACCACACAGAAGAAACTTCAAGGGCTCTGAGGCTCTCTTCGGTGTCAGTGTGCATGTGTGAGTTTTCCTTCCTGAAAATTCAACCATCTGAGCTATGCTTTCCATTGCACTTGGGCAGTGCGCCAAGCTGTGGACCAGTTACTGAGATAACTTCTCTCTCAGTAAGACCTGGGAAGCCTCTGCTTGGTCAGTCAATACAAATGCGTCCCTGAAGTTATACAGAAACACTGTGGAAGAGGCAAGGTCCTCAGACGCATGGTCCTCAGGCTTGCCATAAACCAATAGAGGATCCAGCCAACCCCTCATAATTTCCATAGTGTGACCTTTTCATTGGAGGTGATGTGAATAAGTGGTGAGCATCATGGGAACCTGGTCCTCTGAAACTCCCCATAGTTTTTGAGATTCGGATCAACTGGTGACATGAGACAGTATTGCACATGTTGTACATACCAAGGGATGTAGGGTCCTTCTGAGTCCTGTAGTTTCAGTGGTCTTCCAGAAAAGCCAAAGCAGATATGCCAGGGGCCAGTTGCATTGTGGGACCAGATAGGATGCAAGAAATAAAACATTTTTGTTGCCAGTGTGCATGAATTAGATATTGGCTATATTTCTCCAATTTCAGGGAGTTTACCAAAGTGGTAGCTGAAATGACAGATTTGTAGCTGTGTGAATTGCCCAGGACTCACTCTTTCCTGCTAGGCTCTGGCAGGCAGCAGTTAAGGATACTTGGAGCGGATTTGTGGCAATTTAATGCCACCTTCTGGTTATAAATATAACAGCAGAGATGCTCTTTGAAAATGGGTTTACCGCTTTCTTTGATAAACCGGAATAACCAAATACCTAACTTCTTTAGTAGCTTTCTTGAATACTTTTATTTTAACACTAGCATTTTCTCTTTTATTACTATTAAAATTAATTAAAAATACTGATAAGGATAAAATAATCACACTGTGATCTGCTGCTGCTGGCCTTAAAGGGAGAGAGACAAGGTTCCAGAAGAGGGCTCACCATCCTCACTACAGAAAATCTGCCACAGTGATTTCTGTCTGTCAGCAGCAAAGGCCTGGCTTTTAGTAGCTAGCAAATGTTTGTCCTCCTGTTATGTTATATAATGATACATTGCTATTTCAGGGTGGTTTTTTTTTTGTTTTCTTGTAATTTTTTTTTTTTTTGTATTAAAGTGGCCTTTCTACCCAGCACAAGAGAAATTCTTCTTTATGAAAGGTGAAGAATTGAGTGACCTTGCAAGAAGGTCACTCATAAAATAAGGAATTTTCCTGAGCCTTCCTAATTATTCATTAATTCTCTGTGTAAACTTTGCACTAACTGCTACTGAACTCAGAAGAGATAATGAATAGAATTGAATTGATATCACGGGGTTAAAAGAAAATGTTTATGATGAAACCCAATTGTTAATAGTTGCATGTAGGTGATGGGGAGGGGTGGGGGGGATCTCCACTGCAGAACTCTCGGTCTGTTCACTCCCGGCTCGCTCCCCAGCAGGGGGTGCAAAGGTATCGTTTCTATTTGGGGAAGAAGAAGCTCTTTTTTATCTCAGCCCCACCCAGCACTGGTTATCTGCTGGCTAGTATTTAGGGAAATCTTCCACAGCAAAAGGAAAAAGCGAGTGTAGAAGCAGCAGAATGTAAGCAGATGGAGAAGCATTATTTGATAGAATTTGATTTCACTTTGCACATATGCCAGTTGCTATAGGAGATGCAGCCTGGCAGGGAATAGGGTTCCTTCTATTTACTGTAACTCACTTTTATTTACTAGGTAGTATGTTATTGTTACTGACAGCATAGCATTTCTACATATCTTTCTGGTGTGAAAACATATTTTATTTTCATGTTTGAGGCATAGAACAACTGCTGCTTTTTCGTTCCTTGGCATGAAGATCTGATGCCACCTTTCGCATGTAAAAAAGACTTGCTTTTCTGAAATGAGAAGGAGCTATTGGGGCACACCAAAAAATTAATTCTACCTTCAGTTGACAGAGCTTGCTTATTCAATATTTCCTCCTGCATCTTAAAGTGTTTGATATAGAGATATTTTATATGTTTAAAAATTTTGTTAATATTATCTATTTTCACTGGAATCTGTATAGAGTAATGGTATGTATTTAGTGGTAGAATTATTTGAAAGGAATTAAGAATTGCAAGACAGAATTTTTGTCATAAGAAGTCATGTATTCCTTGACAGATGTTGGTATCTTTGTGCTTGATATGACATTTAGCAACTTCTTCCTCACATGGGAATTACCTTAACGTTATTGGCTTTGGCAGGAGTTTTGTATTGGGAATTTCTAGTTTTGTGTTCTCTAAACACTCATGAGCATCATGAATAAAAGTTTTCTCTCTCTGATGGGTATGCTATGTTTTGTGATCAATGGAGATACTAATTTGATTGTGACATTGTCTTTTTTTTTTTTCTTTTCCCTGTAAAATCAGTAGTGCATTAAGATGATGTCAGTGAAGATGTGTCACAACGTAGGAGATTAATGTTGTTCAAGTGGTGTTTGATGAACAGCAAAGAAATATATGAATCATTGTGTTTCTTAGGGAAACAAATTTCTTTCTGGCAGGGTCTGTTTCCATTAAGGGCAATCTGCTCAGATGCTTGGGTATCATCATCAGCTGCTTTTATTTGCTCCCGGTTTGTCAAATCCAGATTTCACAGTAAAATCCACAGCATTTATGCAAGAGCACAAAGCAAACGGCACCTGCTCTGTCTGGGCTGCTTAGAGCAGATTAAGCTGCAGTGAGGTGTGCTGCCAGTGGCCATTGGCCTGAAGAGATGGAACAGTAAACCTCCCTTTGGCTGGTTATAGTCTGATCTGTCCTGTAAGTCTCAAATGAATCAGAAGCTGATCTGTGGCTGCGCTCCTTAGACAAGAAGCTGAATGGAGGGGCCAGACAGGGCTTAGATGCTTCAGCTCTTTGTAACTGCAGTCTGAGATGTAGTTACAAAGATGCCTCTGCATCTTAGCCTTCTTCCAAAGAATATTTTCTAGGTTTTCAGGCATTCTACTGGTGCCATCTTTGAACTTAAACACCCATTTGGTTCTTTTTTTGCTTATTCAGTCTTCCTTTTCATACGGTCTGGATGGATGCTAAGAGAGGGCACCCTGATTTCTGCAGGGAATTGTATAGTCGACTTTTCTGATTCAAAATTCAATAGAAACAGCCCACACCTCTAGGAAAGCTTCAGTGAAGACTGAAGGAAATGGCAGCTACCCCCTGTTGAGAGCTCATCAAAGGAATTTCTAAAAGTGAATAAATAGTTATCTCAGATACCTGTGGCTTTCCCTTCTTGTTGCTCGGCTTTCTGCCTCTTTGTGCTGTCAGGCGTGGACTGATGATCTATATTCAGCAGCGTTCTTCCACATAATGTCATTTTTTGAGAGGAAGTACAGCACTGAATGACCTTTCCATCTATCAGCTGTGCATGCAAGTATCTAGTCAGCAAATATTTGATGCGATGTATTTGGAGATGACTTTGTGGCATATGTTTGAGCTGGCAGTGGCAAAGGAAAAGAGCTGTTTCCTCCACTTGACCCAACAGAGGGCATGAGTTGGCTCCTGGGATCCATGCCAGATCCAAGTGTGTGTGGAAAGCACAACTCTGTGTCATTTTCTACCACTGATAAACCACATTAAGGCATGTATTTTGGAGACTATCCCACTTCTTTGGTGATTAAAGTCAAAAGGCAACCTGAGGTATGTGATAATCACTCAGAAACCCACTGCCAGGTGGATCTTGTGGTTTAAGCAGATCATGCTCTTTCCTTCTGTAATTTTGGAAGCTGCAGCAACAGTTGGGTGATGCCATTGTTGTGGGAAGGTGGGATGCCCAGAAGACCCTTGCCTGAAGCATGGATCCAGCCACTCAGAAGTGAAAGTGGCTTTCATAAAGAGCTGGGCTGGCAACATCATGCTGCATCTGGTCCTCAGATCTGCAGCACCTGCCAGGCTGAGCTGACTTGATTATCCCCAGTACGAGATTACCCAAAGGTGATATTTTAATTTTCCTGCTGTGACCGGTGATGGGAACTGACTCTTCACCTTTGAAGTCATGCTGATGGAATAGGGTTTTCTTCAGAAAGCTAAAGATAGTATCTATTACCCAGGAACCATAATTGTGTTTGTGTTATGTATCTCTTCCTGGCTCATCTTCCTACATGTGTATGTTGGATCATCAAGTCCCTGCTCTGAGCAAGTGCTCTCAAGCTGTTCTGTGTGGATGTTGTGAGAGCACTGGGACAGTCATGGGGGATCTGTGACTGTGAGAGCAGCTCCTTGCTCTGTGGGGACACGTGCAGGTACAGATGTTTGATGGGGTGTTTGATGGGGTGGGCAGTGCCAGTCCCTTTGAAGGATAATGTCTTACACTGGCTTTTTTTGTCTCTAATTTTGAAGCAGTGTCTGTATCAATGTTGGTAAGGATGTATCAGTATCAGAACAGCAAGACAATTTTCATTTTCAAAATGAACTTTATGTCAATTTATTGATCGCATTTAAACCAGCAGCGGCAATGCCTAGAAGAGGATCTGTGAAGGAGTTATGTGTTATGTATGATATCTAGGCATGGTCCTGTTTTGTCTGCAGTTATGCAGCATGGTGGATAAGCAACCCTGTGGTACAGAATCTGGGGAAGTCATCAGAAGGTCATGTGCAATGCATTAGAAGAAGTAAATCTAATGCTTACTATTGCAAAGACTGATTGCTGTCCTTTGATAAGCTTTTTCTATCATATGATGAAGCAACATGATATGTATGGTATGTTGGGGTTAAATATCATTTTGCACTGATTTGATTTTTGTGTGACATGCTTAATGACTATAGAAAGGTATGGAAGATCTTTAAAAGGAAAATAGTATGATACAGATATATTTAATAACAGATGAAGAGATATTAGTGTTTTGTAAGAGATCAATTTTATTTTCTCTAAGGAAAATGATACAAAGAGACTTCTTTACAGTGACACAGAATATTACACCTGCTCAATAAACCAGGTAATTGGTCATCAGAGCTAGGCAGGCCCTTGAAACTGTCTTTCATTGTCCAGTGCTACTCTTGCCTCAGTACTTAATGATAGTCGAAAGCCTTGAGAGAGAGCGCAGGGGAATAAGCCACCAGGCTGGACCTGTCCCCTTTCTCCCTGCGGAAAGGGGCTGGTGGGGGAATATTTGTATTTTCTTCTTCAGAGGATGAGAATAATGCTGTAAAATGCCCCCTGTTCAGGACTTGCTCACAGGCCGTGTGCATGTGCCTCTTGTCAAGTGGCCTGTAGAAATAAATGCTCAGCTGTGGAGAAAGTAGTCTAATGGTAATGAGTGAGCCACAAATCCACCTGTGTAACTGCATGTGCTGTGGCCACATCATTTTCAGTGTCTGTCAGTGGAAGTTTTGCCCCAATTTCTTCTCTGTTTCCCTTTTAAACAGCCATTCCACAAATGACTGCATGGAAAAGCTAGATTAAAAAGTCACATAAGCTGCTTTAGCAGCCATTAGTTTAAATACACTCAAGAGAGTAAACATTCATATGCCAAATCAATTCAGTAAATGGATACAGGTCACTGTATTAAGTGGACTAACGGATGCTCGTGATACCAGATACCCTCAGCAAGCTGTGCAGGGACTGTTCTTTCTCCAGTACTTTGCTCTTGCTAGAAACAGTCTGTTGAGGAAATTATTTGATTTTATCATTACTTTAAGTGGTTCCCTGGATTAGAGAGGTCTATAGGAGATTTAACATTTCTCCAGAACAGAAGGGACAGTGCTTGCTCCTAGGGAAGGAAGGTAGCCTGGGAGTTGAGAATAGCTGGGTGGGTACAGCTCCCTGTCTTGAGCTCATGTCACTATATGAACATGCTTCTGGAGTGAGCAACAGCCTGGAAAACTAACAGCAAGACAAGCTGTCAGTGCCTTTCCCCTCCAGAGATGCCATGGTAGGAGAGAAGGGCTTTTCAATAGAATAATAGGCGTACTTTACCAGTACTGCTCAGCCAGTTGTGCTAAATAAACAATGATGGTCACAAACAGCAGCATGGGCAATCAGGTGCCCTGCAGTCCTTTGGAGAAGTGTCTGTCTCTGCTGTAGCATGTGGATATTAGTTCCAAGTCCTTTCACTGGGTGTGTAAACCTGTCCTGTGTGAAAGGCTGCATATGTACCCTGGATTCCCGTATGCATGTGCTGGGTAAACAGAGGTTGTGGGCTCTGTGAATCTCCTTATGGTAATGTGAGAGAGAATCAGTAATAGAGCAGGAATGTTGACTTTGCATAAAAAGCAAAAATGAGAGATGCCAAGGGGTTTATTTTTTTTTTTTTATTCCAACTGTGACATTGTCACAGCATTGAAATTGATCAGGCTGAACAGATCAAATGGCCACATATCCTTAGGCCTCTGCTGTGTATGCTCTTTCCACTGATTCTTCCCTCAGCAACACTTATGGGGTAGTAGATTGGATTCAACATTATTAATTGGGATAAATTTTGTGCATGTTATGTACTCTATTTGTGGTTGGTTGTACTGGGAACGTGCCTCCCCAATGTTCCCAGCAGCCACATCCAGGCCTCTGGAAAAGACAGCCTGAAGATGCATGAGGCCTGTGAGCCAGCAACAGGACCCTGGACAAGTTGCATACTCCTCAATGTGTAGATCAGTTGTTTCATTACAATTAAAAGCCATATGCTTTTGGTTTGATTTCAGTGTTTTGAGGGGAGGATGAGGAGAAAGCTAGTGTTGTATGGGTCCGTCGCTATTCATTCCATGTTAAAAAAATAAAGGTCCAGTACTCTGGTCAGGGGACTGGCAGTGCTGAGGACATTGGGAAGTGTCTGGGCATTGGCCAAGCCTGAAACTTTAGAGCAGTATTGAAGAAATATTTTTCTCATTGCACTCCCCTTTTTGAAAACTTTTTATGACAGGAAATATCTAAGGACAAAAATGCTTCGTTGAGGTTTCCTTGGGCCCCACTAAGGCTGCTTCAGTGATGGGAAATGCCACAGAGCAGCCTCAGGGGTGTACTAGCTGTGCAGCTTTCCTGGCTGTGGGTGTAGGATGTGGTGATACTTATTTTATCCCTGTGGTGAAAAGTTGCCATTTCAGTGTTCTCTGGTAACAATAACATGGGACCGAATAAAGAGAATATGAGTTGGGAAGAAAAAGAGTTTTCATTTGCACACTAATTCTGGTCAGTGTTAACTATTTCTATGTCCCGCGCAAACGAATGTGCAGGTAGTGAACTGTGATAAACAAGTAATGAGTTGTTTTCCTTGGAAGCTGCAATATCAAGGAAGTAACACTACAGAGCCAGCATGGAGCAGCGTATGCCACTACACTGGAACAGCTTGAGGGCTTCCTCTGGGTTGACATGGGCATAGCTTATGGAATGTCACTGCTGTGCCTCAGTCATCACAAATGCCCTTTGCAACCCCTCTCACTTGCTACAGCAAGTGATTCCCGTCACTGTCACACATGTAGTGGCTCTATTGTTTTCTTTACCTGGAAAAACACGTGCTGACTCTTCATTATTACAGGCAGTGTCCTCACTTGCATAATAACATAAATCTTTCCTCTAATTTCAAGGATTGGGCTTTCTTTCCTCTTTTGTTTGTTTCTCTTGTTTAGGTTTGTTTTTCAAGTGTGGAATTGCCTTCTTCAGATGCCTCTGAAGCAAATTACAGAAACTGTAGTAATGATGAAATCTGTTTGGTTTTTTGTTTGTTAATAATAAATAGAGAGCGAAAGCTTTGCAGCCTCCATGTGGAGTGACATGTGATTTCATACTGTAGCTATACCCTGCAGTATCATTGCAGAGCCTGAGAAGATTAAACTAACCTGTATTTCATGGGGAAATGAGAGCACAGATAATTGCTTAACTTGCTAATCTCTTTAAAAGTACCAGTGAGAAAGCTTTAACAATTCTGTAGAATGAAAGTAAACAGAAACACTTTATTTCAAAGGGCCTAGTTATGAAAGCCAAATGATTTCTTTTTCTAGAGTGTGTAACCTACTTAGGATGTTTGTCCACCACCTACTGTAGGGGATTTGGTCTGAGTCAAAGCCGTTGCTGAAGTCAAGAGTTGAATATTTTTGCAAATTCTAATACAGGAAAACTGAAGAAACTTCTCTAAATACGTGTTCTTGTCCTTTATCTTTGTATCCCCCTCCTCTCTATGGTACTGCTTCTTTCCTTGTGTCTCAGTGAGACTGGGGGCTCCTAAGGCGGTGACACTCTTGCTAAGGTCCACGAGGTGCTCAGCTTAGCTTCAGGAGGCTTGATGCAAGTGCCTGGAGCTTATATTTTCTCCGGATATTTCCTGTATTGATTACTGTCTTCTTGCTCCTTGGTTTTGTAGCCAGGAGTAGTTGAAAACATTTTGTTTACTCTTCTACTATATAACTTGTCCAGAAAATAAATTTGATTATTTCTCAAGGAAAAACATTCTGGAAGCAGGTTGAGGGTCTTTTTTGGAGTCTGGATTTCATGCTTACAGCCAGTTTGAGCCTTCTGGTCTGCTTTGATGTAGAACCTAGAACCTTACTATTGTTTGTTTCAACATGTTTGTTTATTTTGCTGAGATTTCATAGCTTCTTAAACAGATGCTCACTGAATGTTTCAGTAGTGGTCATGGCAGTTCACAAGAACATTTTCTGATTTGTTGTTTATCCTTTGACCAGCTCTGTCTATCCTTTCTTTCCAATCTGTATTTAACAGATGAGTATGTCTCAGTAATGAACATTTGAGAATATCACAATCTGTGTGCATGGCACTCCTCCAATTGAAGGAGGAAAGCTCTGTGGGAAGAGCTCCTGGGTACTCATTTTACTGCTCAGCTTTAGGCTGATTAATTGTTCCTAACAAGCTGAAGCAAAATGGACAGGCAGGCACAATCAGATATATTTTAATTTGCATTTCTATGACATATCCCATGCCAGGGTAGGGTACTGGCAGTTATTCTGTCCATGGAGTATGAGAAAATGCCAGGCTTGCTGGAGGTGGACTTCCTTTCTCTCCGTGTGGTACTTTGAAAAGGGTAAAGGAAACACATGGAAAAACTTGAAGCTTCATAAGTGAAGTTTTGAGATGAAACTGTAGCTTTAAGGGTGTTGCACCCGATGGTTGTTTACTTCAGTTTGATTGGGTCACTGGGATTCATTTGTTGTTACATTCCTCAGACAAACTGGCTGTTGGAAAAAAGCTGGTCCGGAATAAGCGCTTGGCAGAGGCAGAAATAGAGCATAAAGGTTAATGAGTAAGTATGTGATGTATAAATGTCCAAGTTAAAATTCAGAGTGAGCTCTGGCCCTGGGTGTACCCTAGCTATAGGGCTGGCTGCAGTCAGCAGGAGCCTGGGACCAGTTATGGGTGTCTCTGTTCGAATGTGGGAGACCTCTGCACTCTGGCAGCCTCCCTGAAACCCTTGCTTTGATGCTGAGGACATATTTATTCCTAAGGATATTGCCAAGCGAAAGGCAGGGTTCCCTGCAGTTGTTTTACTGAAGTCATTCCTGTTCCAGTTTTTGAGCTTCTTTTAGCCCTTCTCCCCAGTGACTTATGATGATCCAGTGATGGTCCTCCCCTAGTTAAGGGAGATATCAGTTTTCCTGCTGAAGGTCACACAAGGCCTACAGAGGCAGTCCTGGAAAAAACAGTGTAAATTTAATTCACAAAAATGATGTGATTTTCAGTGTTAAACGAGTGCATATATAGCCAGGATAAAGGATCTGCATGAGCATCGCTGGTTTCTTGTTGTGTTTTTTGGGATGGCTGTTTGCAAGGGTGAGCACTGTAATTAGTCTACCTATGTGTGGTAAACTAATAGCTCACGTATCCTAGGTTTACAAAAAGCTACTGGAGCTCCTTGGTGAGGTGATCTGTTTATATGCTCTGAACAGCTTAATACCTCTTATTTTTTTAAGTGTGGGAAGGTTTCTAGCTTTTTTTCTTTTTTTAATGACTTCCTTCATAGTTAACTGGAGTCAACTTGAGGTTAAAGCTAATTTAAACTGGAAGCTATATTTAGCATTTATGGTGCTAAAAGGATTATAGGAAAATAGATGCTACATAAGTGGCCATAATCTTCTCACTGTTTGTGATACTTGAGTGGCAGAGAATGGGGTGCCAATCTGAGATTAAAAATCTAATTTTAGGGCACTAACAAGAGTCACATTGAAGCAAAAAAGTTAAAGATGGATTAAATTTTCTGGACTTTATTTTTTTAATTGGGCCTTAGACCTGCTTGAAACCTTGCAATCAGAGCTTTAACCAAATCTTGTGATTTTAAATTACGTACCATTTCCATACACCTATTTCATAAAATCAAATGAGACACTTCAGTTACACCTCTGATGGGACAGCCAGGATACGTATTCAGAGGTGGATTTCTTTGACACTTCTTGAAGTTTGACAAGCCACCTTCGTGCCATTATTTTTGATTGCTGGAGGCAGGACTTAATCAGCTCGTCTTCCGTGTCACTTCCAACATGATGCTGACAAGAAAGCCCAGCCTGGGATGTGAGGAAGCAGTGCAGATTGCAGGTCTGCAGCTCCAGTACTACCCCTTGGTCACAGTGCAATCACCTTGCCTGAAAAGACCCAGTTCATTTCTTTTCCACCACCTGGAGAAAAAAAATAACAAAAAAGAAGAAATAGATATGTGAACAGTGATGCTGTTTGCAGTCCTGGCCTTATGGCTCTGTCATGAGGTGGGTTACTTCTGAAAAGAGACACAAATTTTAGACTGGGAAAGTCCCATCACTGTAAACGAACTACCTTATCTGAATTGTCAGTGCAACTGAGAAAGGACTAGCTGCTAACACATAAACACTGCAAGGGCGCAGTGACTTGATGAGAGGTAACGCGCGTCACTGGCTTACTGGTGTTTGCTTACAGTAACTGGGAATTATTCCACCTTCTTTCTGTCATATTCAGTGGCTGCCAGCAGGAGGACAGATGGATCTTGCATTCTCAGTGTGACCAAAATGTAAGCAAAATCAGCATCTGGAAAGTATCTGAACTGGGCTCCCTTTGATTCCTGCTTGTCTGTAGGCTTTAAAATAACAATTAAGCCCTCTTAATGGGATTTGTGTACCATATGGCACCTTCGCCACTGGATGATGATTCTTTCTTTTTGCTATCCTGTCATTTGTCTGCATCTACAAATAGTTTTCAGCCAGAAAAAACAACATGCACCCTTTAAAGACACCCAAGGAGAGCTCACCACCTCTTTGGATAATTCTTTATTTATATATCTGGTCTGAGGCATAGCATTCTCTTGTGGTGGTAAGTTAATAGAATGGGCTTCAGTGGTGCTGTGGTTTATCCCCAGTCAGCAACTGAGCACTACCCAGTCTCTCGCTCACTTCCTCCCTTGTCTCGATGGAAGAAAGAATTGGAAGAGCAAAAGTGAGAAAACTCATGGGTTCAGATAAGACAGTTTAATGGGTAAAGCAGAAGCCACATGCACAAGCAAAGCCAAACAAGGAATTAATTCACTAGTTTCCATTGGCAGGCAGGTGTTCAGCCATTCCCAGGACAGCAGGGCTCCATCACACGTAACGGTTACTCAGAAGACAAATGTCATTGCTCCAAACATCCCCTCATTATTCCTTCTGCCCCCAGCTTTATATACTGAGCATGATGCCATGAGATCTGGAATATCCCTTGGGTCAGCTGGGGTCAGCTGTCCCGACTGTGTCTACTTCCAGCTCTTGTGCACCCACAGCCTACTGGCTGGTGGGGTGGGGTGAGAAGCAGAAAAGGCCTTGACTCTGTGTAAGCACTGACCAGCAGGAATGAAAACATCCCTGTGTTAGCAACTCTGTTTTCAGCACAAATCAAAACCTTAATCTTATACTAGCTACTGTGAAGGAAATTAACTCTACCCCAGCTAAAACCAGCACAAGTGGCAAACTCAGGCCTCTGAAATGTTATAGCAAAAAGAAATCAAGAAATTCTCAATGCAGGATCTAAGCACACACTACTGGGTAATATGATGCTGAAGTTTCAACTCCTGAGTTCCTTTGTTTCACTTATGATACTTTCATTTCTGCTGGTAATGAGTTCTCAGAACAACCACAAAATGACACCAATAACCAGTTTTATTATTTGGTCAATATAATATTGCCAATGACACCAAGCTGTGTGGTTCGGTTG
This sequence comes from Psittacula echo, assembly GCF_963264785.1. NCBI lineage: Eukaryota > Metazoa > Chordata > Aves > Psittaciformes > Psittacidae > Psittacula > Psittacula echo. The sequence goes on from NC_137743.1 coordinate 53,084,847, forward strand.
ATACGCCGGAGGGAAGGGATGCCATCCAGAGGGACCTTGACACGCTTGTGAGGTGGGCTGATGCCAACCTTATGAAGTTTAACCATGCCAAGTGCAAGGTCCTGCACCTGGGTCAGAGCAATCCCAGGCACGGCTACAGGTTGGGCAGAGAAGAGATTCAGAGCAGCCCTGCAGAGAAGGACTTGGGGGTGTTGGTCAATGAGAAAATGAACATGAGCTGGCTTCAGTGTGTGCTCGCAGCCCAGAAAGCCAACCGTATCCTGGGCTGCATCAAGAGGAGTGTGACCAGCAGGTCAAGGGAGGTGATCCTGCCCCTCTACTCTGCTCTCGTGAGACCTCACTTGGAGTATTGTGTGCAGTTCTGTTGTCCTCAACATAAAAAGGACATGGGACTGTTGGAACAAGTCCAGAGGCGGCCACGAGGATGATCAGGGGACCGGAGCACCTCCCGTATGAAGACAGGCTGAGAAAGTTGGGGCTGTTCAGCCTGGAGAAGAGAAGGCTGCGTGGAGACCTCAGAGCAGCCTTCCAGTATCTGAAGGGGGCCTACAAGGATGCTGGGGATGGACTCTTCATCAGGGACTGTAGTGACAGGACAAGGGGTAATGGGTTCAAACTTAAACAGGGGAAGTTTAGATTGGATATAAGGAAGAAATTCTTTACTGTAAGGGTGGTGAGGCAGTGGAATGGGTTGCCCAGGGAGGTTGTGAATGCTCCATCCTGGGTGGTGTTCAAGGCCAGGTTGGATGAGGCCTTGAGTGGCATAGTTTAGTGTGAGGTGTCCCTGCCCATGGCAGGGGGGTTGGAACGTGATGATCTTAAGGTGCTTTCCAACCCTAACTATTCTGTGATTCGATACACTAAGGTATTGCTTGTCCTACTGATGCTCGCAATGCTCACTTTTCCTTTCATTTCAGCCTAATCCTATTTCAAAGCACTGAGTTCGGTCAGCAGTAGTTACACAGCTGTTTGCTGCTAGATGGAAGCTTTAATTATGGGCAATGCCATGGGATTAACGTTTCTAATTTCAGCTGCTGAGTGGGTTTTCACTGAAGTAAAGTCTCTTGTGTTTTTCCACTGATGTTTCTGGTCTAAACTCATTGCTGCTTCATGTGTTGCATTTACAAGTATGACTGCTATATACCTTTGATTTTTAATGCCGCCTATAGGTGATAGTGGCAGAGGTGCTGGTACCTGCTTAGACAGATGGGGTGCATTAGATAGATGGGGAGGGCAAAATGTGTGTGCCCGCGATGCCCTCCAGTGTGCAGTTTCCTCTAGAGGACCCTGCCTCTGAGTGAGCAGAGGGACCATAAAAGCTGTGTCCTAAACAAGCGAAGTTGGCTGCTGCAGCTCCCTTCAGCAAGCACACTGGGATCAGATCTGACCACGTCTGTGGTGTGCTCCACTTTCTAAATGCTCTGTGGTGAGTTTGAAGAAAACAGTGGAAAATAGTTTTGGGCTGCATGTAAAGGAAAGCTTTGTTAGCTTCACAAGGGGTGAGCACTCCGCTATTCAAGAGCAGGAGGTTAGACTTGGTATCCTTTAGTCCCATCCCAGGTACCCTATTGCTTTTTTATTTTTTTAAATTTTGTTGTTTATCTGACAAAATAGAGTTGCAAATGGCCACCCTACTGCCTTGCCAATTGCTCATTCCTACCTTTGGAATAGATCACAATCTCTCAAACACCTGCTATCAAAATCCTAGCTGATTGTTAGAGCTGACTGCCTGCATCAGAACAGGACATAAGGGTGGCAGAAAGTGGAGTTCACAGACAAGCAATTTTGCTCAGCTGACAGGGTTTCTTATTGTCTTGCTTACTTTCATGTAGCCTGGAAGTCACTGCATTCACTCAGTTGCTCCCAGGGGACACCAGGTTAAAGCCCCATTCCAAGTGAGACTTTTTCTTCCCTCTTTGTATACTTCTGCTCCAGTAGCCTGTGAAAGGAAGAAAAAACATACTTGGATAATACAAGATAAAGGAACAACTTAAGGACTGTGAGATCATTTAGTCTGACCTCCCATGTATGGCAGGCTAATGTGTTTTAAGTTCCTGTGGGATGCCTGTTGCTACACATAGCTGTTTCTGGGACTGCAACATAGCTGCATCTGTTAGAACAATCAAGGTGTACATAAAAAAATTTTTTCCTGTTGAGAAGGAGCAATGGTTCACCCACCTGATGCCTCTCTCTGATTATTTCACGCATGTCAGAGTCTGGAATGCTTTCCCTTTATCACCCCTTTTACCTGACCATGAGGCCAGTGTGGCCCCACAGTGCTAACTCTGCATCCTTGCTAGCCATAATGCCCGTAGCATCATTTGAGCCTTCATGGAAAGATCACAAGCATGTTGAGTACAGTGTAGGCAGTCCTGTTCCACCAAGGGCTGAGGAAATTAAAGTATGCACTGTGCAAACCTTAAGGGAACTAAGGGTTCACAGCTTACAGAGCTAGGAAGGACAATCATAATCATGTAGTCTAAAAGTAGGCTAAAGGTGTATCTTCAGAGCTATCTGTCTTTGTCTAAAAGGCTACAAGTCATGGTGGTTTCTGTAGTTCCCCTGGTAAGCTGTTCCTGTCTTTCATTACTGCTAGGAAATTTTCCCGTATTTCAAGGTTTTATCTAGTTTAAACTTTTATTCACTGGATCTTTGTCAGCCAGATTGGAAAACTCATCACGTGTATCTTCCCCAAGTGCAATTACCTACACAGTATGATGAAGGTACATCTATGCTTTCTCTTCAGTGAACTGAATATGATGAGGTCCTTACCCGTCATGTCAGAAGGCTTGGGTTTGGGTTTTGGTGTTTTTTTGTTAAAGCCAGAGAATATATTTGTGACACTCACTTGAGCTCTGTCCAGTGCCTTCAAATCCTCTTTCAAATGCAGACACCAGGACAGGACTCAATGACCTAGCAGGGGTTTTGATGGTGCAGCCCAGAGAGGCTGGAATCCTTCATTATTTCTGCTTCATAATATTTGTTTTTCTTTTTCCCTACATTCAAGAATCTCATTAGTCTTTTTTGCTACAGCATCGCCTAGACAGCTTACATTGAGGCGATTATCTATAATGACCCCTAAATCCTTTTCTGAGCTCTGTTTTTCAAAGCAGTCTTCCATTATGTAAATATAAGTGACTGCCATTCTTGGATTTCAGACACCTGGTCTTACCAAAATACATTTTGTCAGATTACATCTATTTACCCAGGTGTCTCAGGTCATCCTGTAATGATAACCCATCTATCTCAGTTAATAGTCTACAGAATTTTATGTCACCTAAATACTTGATTATAGCACAGAGAAGCAAAAAAAAAAAAAAAAAGGATGGAGAAAAAGTCTCTGTCTTAAAAATGTCCCTGTTTGGTGCCTACCAATTGTATTTGAAGATCTGTTAGTAGCCTAGGTTTTAGTCCATAGAATGTTATGTGCTAATTCCATAGGAGGTGTAATTTGTTATATTTTACTCATCCATGCTAGTATCTTGGAGAAAATCAGGCATTCGTTAGCCTCTGCATTTTTTTTCTTACAAGAAAGCATCATGATTCAAATTTCTTCCATTCTAGTTAAGTCAAATCAATCCTAAATTGTTTGTTCTCATTTTCTACCCCTTCAGCTGGCAAAACTTTGTGGGCTTTTTTTTCTGCAAAGGGTATAGCATCAATAGGGAAATGGAAGGGTTTTGCCTGGTGGCTCTCCTGGGCAAGAGAAGATGTGTGGCTGACATCAGGTGAAGGACAGATGGATTTGAATCCCTCCACTCCCAGAAGAGTGGTATTGCATAAAAGCATGTCTTCTGGCTATCACAGTGATTTTTTGCTTATTGTATGAAAAGATAGGCTTTGAATTGCCTAGTCCAAGGTTTTGAATCCTTGCTGAAACAACAAGCTGTGGGGAAGTGGCTCAATGTGGTGCTAAAGGGCAAGTAGCCAGGATATGAAACAGACCCCCTCCTCTTTTCAGATTTATAGTCTAAGATGTCTTTCCTTACCTTGTGTGTGGATCCTGTGTTTAGGGGAGAGCTTAAGTACCAAACTTGGGCTTGGGGACTACTTTGCAGGAGCTGTATATATTGCATGTCTGTGCCAAGTTTCTCAGTATGTAGTCTCTTAGTAGATAAAGGGCTAACTCACTAAATCAGCCTACTCTCTTGTCTCCATTAAGATTTTTCTTCGTTAGCTATTTCAAGAAAATTGAAACTTTTCCAGTGTAGGAAATGCAGCATTTGATCCATACATCAGAGGTGCTATTCAGTGTGGTATCTAGGACATGCTGCCACTCAATGCCATTGCTGGGACAGAAGCACAACTACAAAGTGCCAATCAGCTTTGAGGTTTCGGTGAGTCTGGTTCAGTAATGAAAGAGCTGACAGATATAGCCATCAAAGCAGTAGTTTTGTCTCCCCTTTGTTTAATGGCACTTTCCCTGCCCCATCTGTACTTAATAACATCTTTAAACTTCTGCATATGCAGCTTCTTTTCAGCAAAACCTCTCATCTAATGTGATATAATTTGTTTGCAAAACTGCCTGTATTTGAATGTTGAGTCAACTTGTGGAGAAAGAAATTAAGCACTTCCTTGTGTGGAACGAACCTTGGGCAGTGAACACAAATCATTAAACACCATGATGAGGAAAAAATCTGTTACCTCACCGTTCACCAAGAAAATTCAAATAGGGACTTCTCCAGCAATTACAGCTTCCAACTATTGTCTGCCAAAATGCAGTTTGTTTTCCCTGTCAAGATCTAAGGCACATTGAAAATTTAGCACTCTTGCCATTAAGACTTGATTGCTCTTTGCTTCCAATTGCATAATTTTCTTTGCTGTTTTCCATATGAAAGTGAACTGATGCTGTCACCATTTCAGTCCTTTCTTTTCAAGTAAGGTTTGTAGGCCACAAATATTTGTCTTCCTACAGTCGCATTCTTGTGCTTCCAGTTAGAAATATTTATTTTTAAAACTTGGCTTACGATAGCACTATATAAAGATGTTAGACTGTGCTTTATAACTACACAATTATTTTTCAGATTCCTAACAACAAATTTTTATTAAAAGGAAGCACATTTTCTACCATTAGAGACCTAATGAATGAAGTATTGTGCTCTGAAGTGTATTTCTGAAAACAGTGTTTGATTAGTTTACATTAATTTTGAACCTGGGCTAATTAAAACCAGATTCATTTTAGAGCAGGTAGTTGAATCTGCATCTGAAATACTTCTCAACATGAAATCAACATTTAAGTGAAAATTCTTAGTTGTATTAACTATTACTGTGGGCCCATCTTAAGGTAGCAGTTCAGTTCCCTTTTCCTCACCTCTCTGGCATTGTTCAAGAGAGTCATCTCTAACCAGTGTGCAGGGGGCTGAACCCTGAGTTTGTCTGCTGCTCAAATGAACAAAATCTGTAGCGCAGGACAGCACCTTTACTCAGCGCTAGCTCTCCTTTTCTGATAGATCTATGATCTGATGTTGCATTCTGAACAAAACCTGCTTTGGAAAACTTCATACATTGCTAATGCAGGAAAAAATCCTGACTGTGGAAATCCAAGGGTCTTAAAGTGTTAAAAATAATTCTTAAGTCTTGCATGTACAATTTTAATTGTATTCATCATAATTCAAACTTGCATCTTACTGAGATCTTAGAATTGTTGTGCTTTCTGTTGCTGTTATTATTGGATCCTTCTGTCTTTTAATAATATGCAAGAGATTACCTTACACTAGCAAATTTCCAAGCAGCACCTAAGCCAGATGTGTGGGCATGTGTGTTCACCATTTAAAAATTCTTATTATTTTACATAGTCTTAATGCAACAGGTCCATCTTCCCTTTTTCTCTGCAGAAAGTGGAATGCCTGTTTTCATAGCACCTTCTGTCTATTGTGTTAGCCTGTCCAGGGTAGCTCATACAGACCATAGGTTGTAATTCTGTGATGAATAATCTCTAAGTGTGAATATGTGTACAAGGCAGATAGTACAAAATAGTTTTGCATTTTAACTTCAAAATGCAAACTCACAGTATCGTAGGCTGAGGTGTGAGTCTCCACTTAGCCATCCTTCCAAGTGAAACCAGTGATGACCAGAAATTCAAGTGAGACATGACAGGAAGGGTAAGTACTTGTGGCTAACACTTGCTGCCATCATATTATAAGGACCTTACATTACAGTTGAGTCTCTGTATCCCAACTTGGTGAACCATACCAGTCATTAGCACTTGTGTCTATGCTTAGGAATTTGGCAACGCTTTTTTCCCTGTGGTGACAAAACCAACTCACTTCACTGTTTTACAGTAATGTGATTCAAAGTAGTGAGATGGCAGACTAGGAGTGAATTTGCAGTGCAGATTCTTTCCCTGACCCTAATCCTAAATCAATTTGTAATGCTATCATCAGATGTACAAGAGATGCTAGGAAAAATTCATCAGAAACTGTATGGAGCATATGAAGAATGTGTGCTGCAGAAAAACTCAACTCTCCTATATTGAACTGTAGGGTGTTTGTAAGTGTGGGCAGTGCAGAGAAGCTTAGTCAGCAAGACCTTGATTTGCAGCATTATTGAGGGCACAGCAACTTCATTTGGAGTTGTGGGTGTTTAATAGCCTTGAAAATAGGGCTGCAAGAGATGCTGTTTAAGGTTTAAGGCATTTCTGTCTGCTGGAAGAAAACCTGAAGAAATTATGCTGATTGTGTCTAGGGTAAGGAGGAAAAATTGCCTTCTGTTTCTTCTTCAGAAGTCTGTTTTTCATCAGTGCGTCAAAATATTCACTGTGAGGCAAATGTGCGAAATCAGACTTCCTGTAAAGAGGGGTAGTAGGGTGTTGTGGTAGTATTGGATATGATACTGCAGATCATTGTGTGTTAAGAGTGCTTGGATACTGTATCAACTAAGGAGAGGCATGCTTTCCTCTTCTATCTTGATCATGATCAATTGTCCAAACTGTCCCCAACAAATGCTGCAATAGCTAATGCAAAGTACCTTGAAATGCCATCTAATTATTTTTAGAAGTGGGTTGTAGCTCTCTTGTGTTTAGTGACAGGACAGGTATTAATCAGCGATGTTCAGACTGGCTGTTCTGGCTTAAGCTGAGTTGCTGAATGCATCCAAAGGTTATACTTTTCTCCTTATTTTATGGGGGATTTTTTGGGTGGTAGGTGGGATACTACCTGTATGGGAATGTTTTCCAGTCCCTGTGTAATACCCTGGGCTGTACTTTGGTCAGGGTAATATACTACCTGTTTATAGCCATCTGGGATTCTCCAGAGTGTGGAAAATTAATGGGGTTTTGCATAACCCACTTCAGCGTAACCACTTGAGATATGAGACCTTTTTGTGACAGGCTTTATCAGGATGGTAGCAGATATTCATTGGCAACCTCTGGAAAACCAGCAGTGCCAGAGGGCACCGGGCCAACGCTGTTGTGGTAAAGGCTGACTGTGCTAAGGATAAACTGTGTAATTAACTGGAAGTGTGTGTTTGGCTTCTTGATACACTGCAGTTTGCTTTCAGACATTTTTCTGAAGGAAAGACAGCATGCTTGTTGGTGCACTTGTAAGTAGTTGTCAGCCAGTTCTTAATGTGGATAAATTACTGGTAAGAACTAGTTCTAGCTAGAAAAGGATTTTTGTCTTGGTGACCACTTCCTTGAAATGTTTATGTTTATTTCCATCTCTTTTTTGTTTGTTTCAATTTGAGATTATCCACCATCCAGTAAATGAGCCACGAGCAACCTCATTTCCTCCACTCTTTCTTAGGAAGTCAGCACCCAAGGCATTATGAACTGTTCTAATGCTTCGTTTGCATCTCTTTACTCAGTCAAGAGCCTTTGTAAGTGATATGAAGGAGCCCCTAGGCTGGGACAGTTATGGGCCTGACTGGTTGAGAAGCATTCGTTTAAGGTATCTGAACCCGTGCTTCAATAAGGCTGTCTTTGGTTTCCTTACCAGCTACCCCTTCTGAGCCAGCACTCTCTCATTGTGTTCAAGCTTTTCCTTATGTTTGATTATCCCTGTGGCTCTTTTCTAGCTTATCTATATGCTCATCGAGTTGGAATGACCCAAACTATGCACCCTATTCCATAAAAGCGAGCACAGTGGCTTTCAAGTGGTGTGAACATGTGTCCTCTTTTGTTTCCTATTCCATTTTTAGTGTTTTTTAGCATTCTGCTGGGATTTGTCTCTATGACCCCGCTGACAGTGAAATGATGATTTCAAGACCTGCCCAGGTCTCTTTCCTGAGAAAAAAGATAATTACAGATTCAGAGCCTGTCACTGCAGATACTTACTTAAAGGTAATTTTGCCCCCATACACATTATTTTGCGCTTATCACTGCAAACATTTTGTCATCTGCTCACTTAATAATATGGGTACCTAAGATGTAAGTCTTAGCTGTCAGCTTTAGATGTGATTATTCTGAGTAATTTTGTACTGGTGTTATTCACTGCTCTGTCAGCTATTTTTGTGACTTTATTGAGCCTCACAAGCCCCATAGCACCTCTCTGAATGGGATTCTGCTGGTTAACTTGCAACAAAACGACATGTATTTCCTCTTTCTGGCCATGAAGCGAATGTCCTTTCTACCCACTGATTGTTCAGCTTCCAGGATTGCACCATCTACCCTTCTGTAACCTATATACAACTGTTTTTCCTTACCCTTTTGTAACCCATATACAACCATTTTAATATGTTTGGAAGCTTCATAGGCACAAATAAGCTTTTTCTTTGGTTAGCTTCAAAAGCTTTTTCACTGTCAATGCTTGGAAATGAACCATATGATCCCTGTAAGAATCAATTAGGCTTGGCTTTTTGTACACGCAATCTCTCATATTCTGTGTGTCATGCCTATATTTTTTCTGCAGAGAGGTCATTCTGAGACATACGTTGTAGTAACAGGCAATATCAACTGACAGTTTTTCAGCCTGTAGGCAATGTGAGCAACATGCACAAATACAAATGTTTAAAATGAACATTTCTAATAGTTAAAAATATATATGAATTCTGTGAATTATACAATGAATGGCTTTTTAATTTCTCAGACTTTTTAGTCACAACTGATTCAGTGATTGTTCTCACTCATGTAGAGCACAGGGGAATTTTATGGCAGATATGAAGTTAGGTTTTATTCTTCTGACGTTTTTAGAACAGAATTGGACCTGTCCATGCCTTTAGTTTTTGCTCAGTGTTTGATAAGAAGATGAATTTTTATGATGGAGTATGAGCTTGTTGATTTTCCTTGTAAGCAGCAGCTGCAAAATCTGATGCAGTTTAGTGTGTGACAAAGCTGAATGTCACATACTAATTCATTTGAATAGGAGCCAAGCTAAAATATTCCTTACTGGGGTAAAACGCCCACTAAAATAGTTTTATACAATTAGCATGGCAGATTCATCCTGAAAATTTAGGAACTCCCATTTTGGGTGCATTGAAAGTGTATTGTTCAATGCACAAGCTGTTTATGCAGACATGTGGTGTAATGCTGGATATTCCTTTAATCTTTTAGTAATCCAGACATTACCATATGGACAAACTGTACAGATTGCTTTGAGGAGGTCTCACTGGATAAATGAATACCCTGCTTCGGTTAATTTACTGAGCTTTTATGTTAGTGTAAAAGGAAAAAAAATGCTTTCCAGCACGTAGTTTATTTGCAGTGACATATAAAATTAAACTGATGACAATCAACACAGGTTTAAGGCAGCTTGTTTGACAAGCAGCTCATGATGGTTTGGACAGTTATCTGGAGGGCTTACTTTTAGTACTTTATTGCTTGTAGCCAATGCACAGCCTTTCCAATGTGGAACCACCTTTGCATGTACACATCAGAGAATGCACAATTTCCTCTAGAGTTTTGCTTTCAGTGATGCACTTGCATAAATTTTGCGCAGTGCTGTAATGGGTTATTTAGTTTTGTTATCAACTTCTGCTTTCTCAATCTTCTGTCCTGTGAGGAACTGCCATATTCCTCCTCTGTAGTTCTCATTCCCCAAGGCATATATAAAGGCATCCACCGTAGGCACAGTCTTGGCAATAACAGCAGGAATCTGTAGTGAGACACAATATTTGTTAATAGGAAAATGCACTGAGGAGCCAATGAGCTGATTTCAGCCTAAGCTAAGTTTCCCTTTACCGAACAAATGCTTGTCTCCAATGCCAGTAGTTTGCTACTCCCAGAGAGATGACAGGTAAAAGCAGTTTGGTCAGTTGGAGGCCCTTACTCAGGAAATTGTAGTCTCCAGGAGAAAGAATTTAGATCAGCATTGCATGAAACTGGTGTATTTCAGTTGAGAGTGAATACAAACACTTAGGAGGAGTGAAGAGTGTGCTGTGGACACCTTTTGATGGGTAAGTGTGCTGGTACTTCTAACATATTTTATGCGGGGTACTGAATTCCGAAGTACAGGCATGCATTTGGTGACCTGAAACTGAGCTGATTCTTGGGAACTGAATGAAAGTTGAAAGTTTTGATGTGAGTCCCAGAGTCAGCTTTGGAGCCAGGACTCATAGGAAAAAGGGAAAAAAAGGAGGTGGCATAATGCAGAGATCAATCATAGCTTCCCTGAGGAAAGGGAAGTATTAGGAAAATGAATGACACAAACACTCTCTTCAAAATTGAAAATATGGAGCTGGTGCTTGACTCGATGAAGGACAGAAAAAGCTCCTATGAACCGTGAAGCAGCACAGGCTACAGACTCCTGAGAGCTAAAGAAAAAACCCTGACTTCCGAAATTGTTGCTTGATCTAAGCATTACTATAATGCCTGTTATATCACTGTGCTTAGCTGTTTTGCCTTAAAGAGGTAGATGAACAGGATGTTTAAGGAAACAATCTACTTGTTATATATGTTATAACGACTAAACCCATTTGGGAGTAAATTGGCATTGTTCCATAGGAATGGAGAGAGGAGAGCAAGGAGAATGTCACTGCTTGAATTCCCTCGGGTGACACAGACATACCATGCGGTATTTTGGTGAAATGAACATCACATTTTCAACTGCTGCATAGAAGCATAAAAGGCAATAAGGGCCCCAGCAAATGACCAGCGTCTTCAGTGGTAAACCAGTATTAAACTGAAAAACAAGAGCAATACATTTCTTTGTGTTTCACAATTGCACACTGCAACAAGCAGATAAAACAGATCCTAAGAGACCATGGTTTGTGCTCAGCAGCAGGAGAGGATCAGCCAGCAGGATATGCCATATCACTGCTGCTTTGCTGTTGAAGTCAGAGGGAGTGCAGCTCCCTCTGCATCATGGGCTGCCTGCAAGCCCCAAAGCTCTGTTCCTGAGGGGTGGGTGTGGAATGGAGTTGCTCCTGGGCAGAAGTGAAAAGCACCTTGTGGCAGATCAGTTAGATGAGTGAGTGTGCTAGACAGAGAATCCATGGCTGGTAATTGCTGCTGAGGAGGAAGGGCAGTGTGGAACTTTGAAAACAGGTAAAAAAGAATGACGTTTTGCTGACTTCTTAGAGGGTCTTGCAGGCAAATAAACTGTGTGAAGCCTACTACAGCAGTGCAACAGATCCATGTAGTGGCATTTGTGTTGTGGTGGTATGATTCTTCTGTCCTTTATGCTAGGGCCTTATGATGTTCACAGCCAGCTGTTCCCATGTATCTTATGTTAATGATAGGGAAGTGATAATTTAATCCTTAAATTTTCTGCATTGTAACTTGTCTGCACAGCTAGAGAATATTGTGGGAGAGAAATGACACACTATTGCATAAACACACTGGAAAAAAGGGCAGTAGACTTACAATAATAAACACTGAGAAGTGTTCAAGTATTTCTCATAGAGGGTACATGTATTTATTCCAGGCAGCTACGAACCAGTCTGCCTGTCTTTTTGCTGGTATAACATCCCCCTTGAGAAGTGACCGTCTTTACTAAGTGCAGGGGTCAGGCTGTGCCTGCCAGCTCTGCATAGTGCCCAGACTGTACAGCCTGCACCTAAGGAAACAACTCATATAATCACAACATTACATTCCCATAAACCTGCCACACCAGAGAAATTCCTTTGTTTCCAGCTCATAAAGATTTCTGAACTTCCTCAGCCAAGTGAAAACACAGCATGTATAGGAAGGTCCTTCTTCCTTCAGGGGCTGCCTGCATGATTCCTTGCAGCGCTGATGTTCTGGCTGACTTCCTCTGTGACAGGCTAATGGCCTGTAGCAAAGCAGGAAATAATGATCCTTCCTGAGCAGTTTCTCTAGGTAAATATAAATATGCTATTAGCGAATATTCTCTGTGCTGCCTGTTTGTTTTGTGACAAGAGTTGGACCTTTGTTGGCGGAGGGAAATCCTCAGGGTCACTAGCCTGACCCCAGCTTTGATGGGGAATTCTTTAAAGAGCTAAGGCTGGGACAGATGCGGCTGGCTGGTCAAATCCTGAGATCTCTAAGGATGGAATTTCCACAGACTTATTGGGTGTCCCCATCTGTGTTGTGCTACTCTCCTACTCAAGTAACAGCACTGGGAGGTTAGCACAGAGGGTGTCGAGCCAAAGCGTCTGTGAAAAAAGTCGTTTTTTGAGGACTTTGTGTCTAGTGGATGCAGCCCTATTTTGGCAAGGTAGGCGCAGGGCTGAGGAAGCTTTCTTACCTTGTAGTGCCCAGTTTTCTTGAACTTCTGGTGTATGGACTGATAGGCTGTCAGCATGATGAAGCCTGGGATCATGAAATTGAAAACGGACAAAGCAAAAAGGAATGTGATGTAGTTTCTGGAAAGGGCGAAGAGGAAAAAAAAGAGGTTGTTAATTCCTCTCTAGGGCATCTCTGTAAACTTGCTGTGAATATTTAGTTGTTTGGTTTTTCTTTTTTTAATTGTCCAAACCAGTTTTGTCAGCATGCTTTAGGTGCAGCATTTGCTGGAGGCTGGTTAAGTTGTGCCATGCTGTTGTGTGCGGAACTGATTGCATTGTAGAAAATCACAACGGGTGTTTGGTTTCTAAACCCAAGCATCCCCACTCAGACATCTGTGCTGGACTGCATAAAACCGGAACCATTCTGAAAGAGTTTTAAGTCCTAAACCCAGAAAAGATGCAGCTTACAAATGAGCAAGGGAGTAGCAGAAACCTGAGCACAGCAAAAGCTGACTTTAGATGTTCCCACATGCCATCATGTGAGTCAAGGCAGCCTCAGATTGTGCCTGCTTTGCCCCAGCCGCTGGGTGGGGAGATTGCCCCAGCAGCAGTGTTAAGGGACAGCTGTGGGCTTTGGTGTGCTGCCAAGGCCACCCCAGGGGATAGCAGCCACATCCCTCCTTCCCATAGGAGCTGTCCCTGGCCCTCACCTGTCCCCTTTGCTGTAGTCCAGGGTGCAGCAGGTTCGGAGGGGTTCGTAGTCGTATTCCCCCCACCCCAGCAGGGGCATCACGGACCAAAAGGCAGCAAACAGCCATGCAAACACCACCATGGAGATGGCTGTGCTCCACTGCAGCTTGCTCCCTGTGGGAAGAGAAAAGGGGGTCTCTGTGCCTGGAATTAAACCACTGGCAAAAGCTGCCCAGCTCTGTGGGGCCAGAGCCAAGTGCCACCTGCCAACAAACAGTTGTCTGTGTTTTGTAGCCTGAAGCTGACCTGAGTGTGAAGAAATCAACCCAGAATATGAAGGGAGATTTTAGGCTTTAGGAAACAGCAAATTGTACTTCCCCTTTGATTGCTTTACTTAGACAAATGCTGTATTGCTGCTCAGCTTTGTAACATATCGCTGTTACAAACATATTCTTATATTTTGGGGGCATGTTTTAAAGGTTCGGATGAGGCGGAGACCAGAATGACCAGGGCGATACAATAAATACTGTTTGAAGAACTAGAGTCCTGCTGCACGGTGTGGGTCAGATCAGAAATGTGATTCTGCACAAGCTCTCTGGCCTCTGCCTACTTCCTTTCTCCCCTGCCAGGAGTGCAGGTCATGCGTGGATATTAAACGTACCCTGTTCTAAAATTGCTGCACATCAATATATATATGAATATATATACACAACCTGATAAAAGATCTTGTTCTAAAAATACTGTTGGTCAAATTATTTTGCCCTTAACATCATTACTTAGCCTGGAACAGGAAATGTGAAGCTCAACATTAGTAATTTTATAATAAAGTAATTATATAACAATAAAAAAAATCACTTGTGCCTATCTCATCTAGTTCCATAAAATCCCATGGGAATAAGTCAATGAATGAAATGAAAGATAGGAAACTTCAGAAGACACAAGAAGTATTTCTTCATGGAGAAAGCAGGCAGGCTTCCCTGCTGCTGCCGGATATTGTATTAACCTCACTGCTTGCGTCTAAAAAGGCTTAGATAATTTTGTTATTGAGGCTAACATCTGTAATCATGCCCATGCTGAACAGCCCATGATGCCAGCTGCACCAGCAAGGGGCATGGTGACTTTTCCCATTACTCCTTTCTAATCAAATCTGTCATTAGGGAGAAGTAATGATGTAATTTTCACTGAGGTTGGGAAGCGATCTCTTTGTCTGCCCTTAACTGCAGCATTATGACAGCAGGCCAGGAAGATTCAGGCCAGTTCTAACCTTTCTCAGAAAGGTGAAGAATTGGAGGTGGAATGCACAGGGTGAGAGGCCCTGTCATGGGATTGGACGTGGCTGACTTGTGGATGGACAGCATCCCGTAGGGCAGCAACTCCAGGAAGGACTGCAAACTCTACAGTAGCTGTTTTGTGTTTTACTGTCCTTGTGTATTTAAAGAAGGATCATAAGGTACATGTGGTAGTGAAATTGCCCTTTTACAGGAATGTTGATTCTACCTCTGCCACTCTTCTTCTTACAGAGGTTCTTCAGGGAGAAGAATTAGTTTGAATTGCACTAAAAAATCAACCTGGAAAAATAGTTTGGTGCAGGTGTTCAAAAATCAGTTACGGGAAAAAAAAGGTGTACACATTGCAGTTTAAATACCAAGGGAAAAGTAAAATAAATCCTTTTTACTATATATTTTGCTATGGCAGTTACCAATAAATATTCTGATAATTTTTATCATTTAAAACATTATTTTTTGATAATTACTAGTGAAGAATGATTAGTAAGGACTAATATCTGTCTTTTGTATGATTCCTACATAAAAGATACACTGTGGCTGCAAAGGCTCAAATATTGTTTTCTAGTACTGACATAAGAGGACTTTAGAATGACATAGATGAAAAAAAAGGGACAGTTTCTGATTCAGGGAACTAGAAATATGAGTAAAAGTTTTTAGTAACTTGTAATTATTATTAATCTCCCAGTTCAAAGAAGCAGTGTAGCCTAAGTTGTATCTTTCAGAACTGCATCATATTTCAGTATATGCTCAAATGGGCGCGTTAGAATTGTCACTCATATAAGGTTTCCATTTCCATTTGTTCATTTGTCCATTTGTGTTCTGCATAGTGGTTCTTGTAGCTTTGCTTTACACAAGCGTAGCTTGAAATTCAGTCAGGACAAAGCTTATTACATAATCTGTCAGGTCTGTTTTGTGTTTTACACAGTCTAGTTACATTTTAAAGGCATTATCATAAGCAGCTGCACTGAAACCTGGGTCTGAATTGTGTTTCTTTTAAACCAAGTTCATGCCAAAAGTAGCTTTTTTGCTTTGGAAATACAATTTTGTAAGTGGTAAGCCCTCCTGATAGTCTGAGAAAAACAAACTAAATCTTGTTGCTTGCTTCTGCGTGGTTTCTTTTGGATTATTTTCCTCAGAAATTCCTTAAAATAGTGAATGCCAATTTTTTTCTTGGTATCTTGTGGCAGAGATTTTGCTCTCTTTCCACCCCATCTTTTCACTTCAACGATTACTCCAATATTATAAAGGTCTTGAAACATGATGAGCTCTGACTGAGGCACTCCAGTGACCTTAGGTCATAGCCACATGCCGGCACCTCACCTATCTTTCCATGTAAGGGAAAGATCCTTGCATTGGCAAAATTTGCCCTCAGCTGCTGGGACAGTGTTGGTGCCATGCTGAAGGCAGCCTGTGGGTGACAGAGAGCAGCTGGTCCAGCTGCCTGCACGTGTGCATGGAGTGGTTGGTGGGAATCTCACTTTCCCTGCTCTCGCCTTGCAGGAGAAACTCCTGCTCCATGGCTTCCCACCACCTTAGGGTTTTTCATGGTGCCCAGGGTCTTGCTGCCACATCTTTCCTCTGGCCCTGTGTGCTACCAGCTGGGGTATATGCAGGCAGCAAGTTGCGAGGCCTGCTGCTGAAATGGCTTTCAAATATTTTTTGTCAAGAGTGGCTTTAATGAAGATTTCTATGTATAGTTTCTTAACAGGAAAAGTGCAGCCCATGGGACAGTCCAGGGGAAAGCTCTCTATGATTGTGGCTGGCACTGCCCTGTCTCAGTTCCCTTTCTGTTGTAGCTGGGGAGGTCCACATGCCTGGCACGGCTGTGGCAGCACAGCGAGATGACACTTCTCCATTTCCATTTGCTTTCTTTTTTTCCCTTTGTTTTCCTAATTTTTTGCTTTAACTTTTGTGCCCCCTCTATGACAAACTGTAAGAAAAGGTTAATTTTAGTTACTTTCCCACGGGTATTAGGTAACACAATTTTCTTATCAGATGTAGACCACCATGCTCTAATGAAGTCTGGCAGCAGGCGTGTCTTGATAGCCTGCATTTGGGAAGCTCATCTCTAGGGCAAAGTTCATATGTTCTGCCTCCTCATGCTGAAGGAGTCCTGTTTTGGACATTAGAAAAGGAGAGGATCAGAACTAACAAAACTATTTCTTTCCTTTTGGATTTGGCCTTTTGCAAAGTGAGATTTATGGTGAAATAGTCCTGGCGAAATCAGCTGTCCACTGATCCTCCAGAAAACATTTAATGACATATCAGAGGTAGCTAAATGCGTATGAATGTAAAATTAAACAAACCTGACATTATTTTAGTTTTATCCAAAAAAATACTTTCAAAACAAGAACAGTAAAAGGCTTGTGCTCCATTCAGTTGGCAAAAATGTCCTCCTTGGAGAGGGCTGACAGCAGGGAGCAAGTCGAGAGCAGTTCAGTTGTTTTTGTGCAGAGCAGGCCATTACTTTACCTTAAATGCCTTTTTTTTTGACCTGATAAAATTTAATGTAATAGCCATGTAGATCCTAATTCAGTTAAATGTGTATGTATGGGCCTCAGCTTGTGCTTAAGGGTAGAATTCCTAATTAGGGCCCAGAGATGGCAGTTTGCTCCTTTTAAGTCTAATCACTCTTGCACTTTGGCTTTCTCTCCTTGAATAGCAAGAGGGAAGCTTCTCTTTTCCATACAGTCAAATATTAATACAGGGGATTTGAAACAGCTTCTGTAATTGCTTTGGAACAGAAAGAGCTCACTCTTACAAACAAAACCCCCCATCATTTAATGATTTCTAAAACTGTGATGTCAAAACCTAAGATTTTAGGAAGTGCTAAAATGGAGCATGGAACCTTAATCCTTTTGATTATGTTGAACAGTTTTTCGTGACATAATCATAAACTATTTCTCCATCTCTAGTTGGTGGGGATATTTATGAATTTAGATTTTTTTTTTTTGGTAGATTTGTAAATGGGTTAAAATTTTGCCAGTTTTCACAGAAAGAGAAAAAAAAAAAATATCTTTGACACAGCGGCTACCTTTCAGCTAGAGCTCAGGCTGGTGTTCAAAAAGAAATTCTCAAACAGACGGATTAAAGGACTTTCTCGGATAAAGGGAGAAGTCCTTTTTCCTCATTCTTGGAAATGGTTAAATTATAATGGCAGACTTTCAGGTCTGCATCACTTAAAATTGGCAAAGTTTGTCAAAACCAAAAATATCTGAGTATCTTACAAGGGAAAATACATATCAGTCATAAGTAAAACAGGTATTGGTGCCTACTTCATCTGCAGTGTGAAAAGCACCAGTCACTGGTGTTCACAGTCATTCATTTTTAGTAGGAATAAGAAACCTGCACTGCATAATAGCTTCTTTTGTGCATAGCATTAGAAAAAGCTCTTTAAAATAACCTAATAAAGGTATTCTTTTACTCCATTGATTTTTTTTTTTTTTTTTTTTTTGCTGTGGTTCTCCATGATCACAAAGCTGTCTTGGCAATTCTCTCTTGCTGCAGTGGAAATGCAAGAGCTGTATAAACATTGGCATTTTGTCAGAGAAAACTGATGCAGGTACAAGACTAGATGAAGGAAATGTGGCAGGGTGGCTGCAGTAAGTGTGACAGGAGGTAAGCACTTGATCCTAATTTGACAGATCTGACAGCTGCAATTGGAGCAAATGGCAGTTTGCTAATCTTTGAATACTGATATAACAACCTAGATTTCATTGAATGTTAAGGATTAGATAAAAGTCACTGCAATTCTACTTGAAATTAAATGCTGCTGTGAAATCCCTGCTGATTTTGTTCGTATTTTCTTTTGTAATAATGAGAAAAGTACTGACATAAATCACTTCAGATTTTCCATTTCCCCTAATTCTTTAATGCAAGTGTAAAATCTGACAGAGTGGTTTTTTTTTTTTTGTCTTTCCTTTTAAAACTGTATCTGTATGCTGTGGTTAGGAAAGGAAAAAAACCTGACCAGGATCCTTCCCGTCTCCACAAGCTGCTGATGGCAGAGTGCTACCTTCTTGCTAAAATGAGCTACAAGTTAGATTGAAATGCCTTCAGCAAAGATGTCTCCGTGGTAGGTGTCTGCCTGCTTTCAGGTCACTGACACCCTGGGCTGTCCACCAGCCTGCCTGATTTCTGCTCCAGTGAGACCTTCCATGCTGATGCTTCCTTCCTCCGTACTATGTTAAGAATGTAATCCAGGATGTTTTCCTCATTTCAGTGGCCAGGGAGGGAGAACTAACAATATCTACCTTGATATAAAATGTCATCTTCTTTCTTGAATGCTTGGCTGCTGGTAGACAGCTTCCTCAGAGTTTGCCCTTTCCTACTTTGCTGTCAGGCACTAACATAAAACCGATTCTGTTTTTTCCCTTCCACTCCTAATGATTGGATTTTGAAATACAATTATCTCTTTCCCCATCTTTCTAGTGGTTGACATTCAAACCCTTCAGACTCCCCTGCCTTTTCTCCTCTTGTAGAGACTTTCAGACTACAAATTTATGTAGTTTTTTCCTCCTTGCTGTGAAAGTAGCCCCGTAGGTCCCAAAGCCATATTTAGGGGATGAAAAGTTGCCCTGCATGATTGCCTGGGAGGAAGAAAGAAAGAGGGAGGAGAGTAAAATGTCTTGAAACTCTAGTGTCTCTGTCATATGCGGTGGTCATAGTATTTTCTTCCATATGCCAATCAATATCAACCTCTTTTCTGATGCATGACGTGTCTAGTTATCAATACACTTTAAAGGCTAGCACTACATCCCCAAGGGTTGTACTGACTTTCAAATCAAACTAATTAAAAAAGTTGGTTAGTTTTCAGGATGTTGGTGAACATTTTTGTGTTATTAGACTCCAGAATGGCTGAGAAGTCCCATTTTTTTCTCACCATCTTTGTAATCTCTCACACTCTCATCAGTTCTTTCTTCTTCAGAAATATGGATAGTGGATAATTAAGTGTCAAGCAGAGAAATGTCACAAGAAAGGGTTTATTGGGAAACTGTTAGGGCATAACAAAAACATTGATGTAATTTAGTCTGGAAACAGTGCCAGTTCCCAGGGAATGAAGATAAATGGTTGGTAGCCTTGTTTTTTAGGCAGAGATATTTTGCACCTTCTGTACAGGCATGCAAACTCACACCAGTGTCAGCAGGAGTTTAACGTATGGATTGAGAACACATATAGCCTGGAGCCTTGGGATATCAGATCTATGAAATATGATTTAATCTTGCTCTCAATCAACATGTGAAGGATGAAACCAGAAGTGGCTGGTTTTACTGGAATAGCCACAGAGCATGAGCTTTTAAAACCTTCTGGGTTTTGGGGGCTTTTTTGGTTTGTTTTTTTTTTTGGTTTTTTTTTTTTTTGTTTGTTTTTGTTTTGTTTTGTTTTGTTTTGTTCAAAGTATTCACTAACAGAAGCAATGTTTGGCCATCAGTAAGTAACAATTTGAGCGAAGTAAAGAAGCTTGTGCCCTTAGGGTCTCTCTGCCTGTGCTCTTAATGTAGCATGCTCTTGACTGGAGGAGAGCATGACATGAAAACATTAAAGCCAATGTTGCAGAGGGTAAAATGTCTTTCCAAAGACATGCTTATTTTCAGGCTCTCACTTGTAAAATACAGATGCTCCTGTTCTAGCTCCAAACACATTTTAGTGTCCAAAGGGTGTTAGTATGGGTTTAGCTTACTGCCTGCATTATCTGGGGCCTTTGGATGTAAAAAAAACCACACCACAACATTTTGTTGCCTGAGGAAAAGAGAAAAACTGACAGAAGTTGCAGAACAAAAAGTTGGCAACCCTTCCACCCTCAACAGGATCTTCATTGAACATGTTTATTGTCTGCTCTGGTTGTGTTTTACCACTTGCTGCTTTACACGTATGAAAGCTGTGCCTAAAAGGCTGTGAGGATGCCAGTGGTGGGGGGGACTGAAGCACTGCAGCTCAGCAGTTTCTTCCCCAGCCAGCTTTTACACTTTCATTTAGTAAATATTTTGTGAAGTGGTCTGAGCAGCTTGTGCTTTAGCTCAATAAAAGGATGGCTGTATTTGTCTGTCAACATCGCCAAAGGGACACAAGTGTTTAGGGAATGGTGTGGTCACATTAGGTGCTCTGGACTCTTCATTCCTCTGGAAAAAACCTGGCTTTAGCAGGGGATATGAAAGCTGCAGATGGGAGGACCTCACCAGAACTCCCACATGACTGCCAAAATTACTGTATAATGTGAACTAAGGCATTTCTAGCATTACAGAGTGCTAGGATGTCCTTTCAGAATAAGGTTGTATTTCACATCATGTATTTTCCCATTTTCCTAATGAGGGCTGTGAGATTGTACACCCTGTGTTGGTCCCTCAGTCCTTTCCTGATGACTTTTGAAAACTGACTACTTAGAATTACACTGAAGAGAGAAGTGGGGACTGACAGGTACTAAGGTGTAGCATTTACTGTGAAAGTTGGTGTTTGGGAAGAGGTGATGCCCCAGGAAAGCACCCATAGCTGCTGTTACAGCTGAAACCAGGACAAGCAGTCAGCACAAATCTATCTTATTAGACAAAGGTGAATATCATGCCTGTGCACCATATTCACAAGAAAGCAGGTTTTGCAAGTTCCAGTGCTTACAAGGCTGCTGTTTTTTTTTTTACAGCAGATGATAATGCCCCTTGCTGTGCTTCCTGCCTTCTGTGCTAAGAGAATACAGTTGTTTGCCTGTTCTCCCCATCCACAGTGGTGGCTGGAGCTCATCTGGACTTCCAGCATGAATCCCAGCAGACTGTACAGGCACCAAAACCTGTTGAATTCCTAATTCAGCAGGAATTTCCACTCATGTTATGTGAATGCAGTACTGCCAAAGTTTGGGAGGAATTTCTGTGATACAGCATATCTATCTCTATAAATCCACATATCTGCCAATCTTTTCAAACTCTCACCTAAATCAAAAATATGCTTTCATAAGTCTATAAAAGGGTCAAATTTATTTTCCTGGGTTGATCTCCCTGTCTAAAATTGGATTTCCATTAAATCCAGCTAAGGTGTCAGAGCTAGTTAAAAACTATATTGCAAGAAAAAAAACAAAGAATGGCCTTCACTAAGATAAGAGAAATAACATTTCCTCCTCTTATTAGTACTTAAAAATAGCTCTGCCACTTTTATTGAAACTTGCAGGTAATTTTTTCCTTGCTTGGGAACAAATACATGAAGTTCCAGTCTTCATAAGGGAATCTGGAATGCAGCACAGACCTCACCAATGGCTCTTGTACCCCAGAGTGCTTGTTTGTTGCAGAATGGGGCTGCCGAGCTCTGTCTGCAAGACTGTAGCTCTGCAGAAGTGCTTTGCCGTGGGCTATGTTTCGGCTGCTGTCTCTGCAGAGGCAGCTCCCTAGCTGCACCAAATTTATCTGTAATTAGTAAGCCCTGCATGGGCATGAAGATCTGTTTGGTACACAGCAGGGTGTTGGATGGAAGCCAGAGGTGCGTAAGTTTTTCTTCAATACGATGAGTTGTATTTTGGTTTGGATTTTGTTTTGAAGATTACCTACAGGGAAAGTGAAATCATGGCAAAAGGGTCACAACTTGGATGCGATGTGGAAGAGGAAATATGTCCTGAAGGCGGTTAGTTAGTGCCCCGTCTATGGGAAGAGGTCCTTTGGACAGATTATATTTGCTCTATCTCTGGTGTACAAGATAAGTAAACTTACATATAAAACACTCAGATAATAAATATGTGCTTGCTTTGATTCTCTGAAATCTAAGCAAGCTGCCTTATAGCAGGATCTGGGTAAGGTTACTAGGTAAATTGTATCCCTTACTTGTACAGTAGTGATGATACCGGTCCCAGGCAACTGCAGCGCTGGAGCTAATGCTGGCTAGTGCTGTCAAGAAACCCTGGAATCCATGGATTTGACAGCCTTCAGAGCCATAGGGCCAGTATCTGCCAACAAACAGGAAGTATGTTAAGAAAAAGATAGAAAAAGGTGAAGATATGTTTGGAAATGTATTAATTGCAAGGGTAAAATTATGATAGCTTTTGTCATGTTTTCTGAGAAACATTGAGAAAAATATTACTGTGGTTGCCTTTAGATATTTGCCATCATTTATCTTGCTGTGATGCCTGATATAGTACAACAGCTATTTTAACTCTTAATATGGAAAAGAAAATAAACCTTTAATTTATGTATTGGAAAGTTGTTTTTTTGATTTGAAATCTTCGTTTCATCCAATTATCCATATCTTCAAAATTTGCACCCACTGGGAGCAGCCAATTTGTCAACATGTGAATATGGCAAATGAGTAATAACGTTTTGGAAAGCCAGTGTTCACCATGCAACACAGTACAAAAGCTCACAATAAATAAAAATATTCCTGATAGCAAGTCTGAGGCCTCCAAATGTCTTTGTAGACATAAAATGAGAAGAACCATGTGGTAATCGCAGGTCTCATCTGCTGACATGTGCTTTCAATATCCTGGTCAGCCATGGCAAGAAGCCATGGCTTTTCTTCTTTCTCTGCTCATCTAACCTGACTCTTATGCTCATAAAGCTGCCTGTGAGGTAGAAATATTCAGCAAACTACTTTGTCATGTGTTTACAGAACAACAGTATAATTCATTAGCAGACTACTCCTGAAAGTCCCATTGAACAGGAGACGGCTGAATGCTTGGGAACCTGGGAAACTTCTGCTCCTGTTTAAGAGAAAAGGTCCTGCAGTTGTTAAAACCAAGCTTATTTTGATATATCCACCTTAGCTTCTCAGCTACAGCTCAGTAAAGGCATCTTTATTGTCTCCAGTGAGACATAAGTGTGTGAACAAGAGCGATCTATAGAGGAAGTAAAATAATGTTGAATAAGGCCTCATTGGAGCTTATTATTGAATTGCTAATTTGCAAAAATTCATTAAGGGAGGATAAAATGGTCACATTAAGTCTTGAAATGTATTTCTGTTCTCTATTAGAAGTATTTCCAGGGTTTAAAAATATGGTAGTAAAGCAGAATTATTCATCAGCTATTTTATAGGGTTTTTGGATTTTTTTTTTGAGCATGGTTTGCATGTGATTTGTTTGTTGTAATTATTCACTGAAATGATTGATATTGTTTCTGTCCTCTGATTAAATGATTGACATGTGTGAAAATGTGGAAAATCAAATGTGTCACAACTGATGTAAACTCCCTGCTAAAGATTGGCATTTTCATTTTCTGCAAATTTCTCAAATAAGCGCTTTAATGGAAAGGTTCATCAAAAACCCAGGAAGACTTAAAAATAAATTTGGGGTCAATCTAGAAGTTTAGTCAAATTAAAATGTACCACTATTTCGATATTCAAGCAGCTTCTCCTATGACCACTGGTAAAGTTGCCTGATTAAATGTCTTCTATAATCAGTTTTATAATCTGCAAGTCATTATGTGCAGTAAAGTCTATGTTTTTCTTGCTTGGTCGATCTATATAGAGTTTCATTTTGTGGTTTCAAATAGAAAGAATGAAAAGGTTGGTTAGATGGTATACTAGAGAATCATTTGTATTAATTTGACCTCTTAGGACTTAAGCTGTTAATTTTGATGTATCTTCTTTAGGAAGCAGAAGATATACCTTAGGAAGCTGGAAAAGGCAGCGATGAATGCATTGATGCAGATCCCGCAGTCGGCCAGTGCAATGCTGAGAATCAGCAGATTGCTGGGTGTTCGGAGTTCTTTGATTTTTCGGAATGAGATAATTGTCAAGCCATTCAGACAGAAGCCAAGCAGGGCTGAAACACAGAATTGTTTGGCGTGATTCAACTAGAACTGGGAAATATCTATAATGATACTGCTGTTTTCTTTAACAAGAGAACAGTAATTACCATGGAAAGTTATGCACAGGGAATGTATATAGACTAGTCACAGTCTTCACGCAAGTTACAGAGACTTTCAGCAGAGAAGTCATAGATGACAGCTGAAGCTAATGCTTCACACTGCACTGGGGGTATGTCTAGTCATGCAGAGCAGAAATGCTTTAATCTTATTTGCATTCTGCCTTCTGTTTCAATAGAGAAACCTGATTGCTGGGCTCCATCCAGGGACACATGGGTCAGAGTGAGGGATACGCAGAAGGGCAGACAGCCAGCACATGCTGCTGGTGCACACATCCCCAAGCCTGTCTTTGGCAAAGAAGTGGGCTGTGTTTAATATCATTTGTAGCATTCTTTTGTGTTTAAACCCCTCAGCTGTGTTTCAGTCAGCCTGTGTCCCTTTGGGCTTCTGTCTAAGGTTAGCCTAGACTGTGCTTGAATCACATCAGCTCAATCTTATTACTGCCCTTCATCGAGAGACTATACATGGAAAAGAATAATCTAATTATAAAATGCAGTCACTGGTAGATTTAAAAAATAAGTTAATGTTAGTCCTCAGAGAGGAGCATCCAAGCAGCTCTGGCTATTCACCCACCACAGAGCTGTGCCACCCTGAAGCCTGTTCTTCACTGGTTTAAGCTCAAGCTTTGTCCTTTAATGTCCTTTTTGAGATGAATTATCTGAATTGCTTTAGCTCTGATGAGGCTCTGACTCAACATCCCGATCTCAGTTAGATAAGAGGCAGTATGTCTTTTTGTGTTCTTCTTGGAAAGAGAAATGATGTAGCACAGAAAAAACCTGTATCTTCTAATTCTGCGATGTAGTTACTTATGCTTATTTTCTTAATTCTGCAGCTACATAAGATGGATGATTTTGTCAGTCAGAAATCCTGCTCCTACCTTAATTGCATTAATGGCTGATGGTGTAACCATAGTAATGGCTGATGTGCACCTTTCATTACACAACAAACAACAAAATATTTCCAGGAGAAATACTTGAAGCCATTTGAGATCTGCTATTCTTATTTCTTCCCTGCCAGCTTACCTCCCACCCACAGGGTAAAACCGCTGCCAACTCTCACAAATGCAGTGAAGCCTTTAGGAGAGGTATGTTGTGACCATATTTAGAATAGTAGCAAAAGAGTTACTAATAGATCGACTTTCTTCTATCTTTCCCCAGTTTTTGGAAGCTCCAGGCTTCAACCCACTCTGCTTTCTTGAAGGCCAGGATGAGTGTACAAATAGAGAACTCAATTAAAAATATATATGTTCATTTTTAGGACAGCAAATGTGTCCAGCTAATAAAGTGAATGCAAGTTTCAATTCTTCACAGGACTTTTTTGAAAACTGCACTTAGAAGCTGCCACAAAAAGGAGGTCTTAGAATCATAGAATAGTGAGAGTTGGAAAAGACCTTAGGATCATCTAGTTCCAACCCCCTGCCATGGGCAGGGACACCTCACACTAAACCATGTCACCCAAGGCTCTGTCCAACCTGGCCTTGAACACTGCCAGGGATGGAGCATTCACAACCTCCCTGGGCAACCCATTCCAGTGCCTCACCAACCTCACAGTAAAGAATTTCTTGCTTATATCCAATCTAAACTTCCCCTGTTTAAGTTTGAACCCATTACCCTTACCCTATCACTACAGTTCCTAATGAACAATCCCTCCCCGGCATCCCTATAGCCCCCCTTCAGATACTGGAAGGCTGTCTTCATTGGTTTCTTTCAGAGCCTGAGAAAGTGAATGAATCTTGAATTATTTAGTTAGATCTTCTAAGTCAGACGGAAAAGATAAAAGTTTTACTGCCAATCCACTGGGCACATTCTGCCTAAAACCCTACAGAAAATACTTGTGTTTAGTAAAGCATAAATGTGCTAGAAGACATCTAGTTTAGATGAGGGTTACTAGCAGGCACTCTGCTTGGACTTCAAAAGCAGGAGGTTCCCGGCAGGATGCAGCCCCCGGGGCCTGGGCAGGTGAGGGGTGGCAGGTCCGTGGTGCCGCAGGCAGGCGTTCCCCAGCAGGACCCCAGCTGTCAGGCTCTGCCAGCACCCAGTGGCGTGCCTGTCCTCCTGCCGCTTCTCACCCCTCAGTAATGAAGTGCAAAGTCATGCCACAAAGCTCTTCCAGCTTTCCTTTGCAGGCAGATAATGATGCTGCCTTCCAGCTGAGCTCATCTGCAAGTAAAGGGAGAGCGCTCTCCTTTATCCCATGCTCCACGTTCATGGGGTGAGCTGATGAGCATTTATCCCATTCTGATGGTGCTTACACCTTCTCCCCCTCTACTGTTTGGCTTCACAATCCCTGCTTCCCCAGCTGAGCAGCACTATGCAGGGATGGAGTCCCAGTCCCTGACTGGGATGTAGCTCAGAAGAGATGCTGCTGACTTACACCTAATAATCCTAGCTACACACCTGTCCTTCACTAGCTGACAAGTAGGTACAAATTCAGTTTTGCTGCTGTGTCTCAGTGAAATGGCACATGCCTTAAGAAAAGCCCACATTGGCTCAACTAAATGAATACGGTCTCCTATCTCAACTTTTGCTTCCTAATGCCATGAGAGCTCTTGAATCTTGCGCAAGTATATTTCTGGCTTTTACTGTTATCCAAGAGCCCTTAATTGCAGCACTACCAATGCAATTTGTGTGTATGCTAACAGTTAATAGGTTATTTTGGACCTATCATCTTTGATTCTAAAACAACTATCACAGCCCACAAAACAAGAAGCTCGATTTTATTGAGAGATTATTGGTCATTCCAACATTGTTCCCCATAGGAGGATAAAATTGCCTTTAAAAGTCAACAACAAAATCTTGCATCCCAGATTCTTGATAAGAAAGCTATGTAGCAGGTACTTTACTGCCACAGGGATCTTCAGTGCAAACATCTTGCAGTTCACCCTGATTTACTCACAAGAAATACTGGTGACATAGCAGCAGTAACCTCCGCTGGTCAATGTACCGCAGATGCTGCTGTTTGCTTCAGTTTTCCTTCACCCTCCCACCAGGAGTAATTAGGGTAAAAACCTTATTTCTGCTGATGTCCTGCACTGAGCTTACCTTCTACCAGCAGGGCAGTGCCGATGGCAAACACCTCTAATTCAGTGAAGCCTTCAGGGAGAGAGTATGCAGTGACCATACTTGCAATAAAGATGGCAACAGATTTAACCTCTGCCCTATGTTACAGCTGTAGGGCTGCCTTTTCTCCAGATCCCCCTTCTTCCGCTAGTCCAAGGCTTCTTAAAGGAACAGCTCACGTGCAGACACATGCTTGTTATTATATAACAGCTTTGGGGTTTTTTACTCCCACCACTACAATCCGTGCAAGAATGTTATTAATGATGGGACTAGCATCAACCCGCACTCCCCCTTCCCCTGCAAATCGTATTTCAGACACCAGCAAAATGAAAGCATTCATTGCAATTACAACAAGTTCTTTGTAGAGACAAGATTAAGAACGCTGTCCGGTTAATTCTGCAACACTGGAAAAGAATTAAAGGTTCTGGAACAAAGGAGACATGTAATATATAATTGGGGAGTGACCTGAAAAACAAAGGGGCACTCACTGAGTTGGTAATTAGAGGAAAAGTATGAACGAAGAGTTTCTGCAGCATATAGGTCTTTCTCTCACCACTTTTTTCACATATTTTTCTGGCAATGACTATTCTGTATATTAACATATCTTCTTTTCATAACTGGGGCTTAAATTAATGTGCACATTGGCACAGCCTGATTAAAGGCAAACACAAATTACTGATTTTGGGCTCCAGGCATACAAGGATGTGTGGGACTTGCCTAGTTGTGAGTGCTCACGGGAATTCTCTTACTGTTGTTTTGGAGGTTTTTGAGGACTGGGGTCTTGGTGCAGTGTGGCTCTGGAGTACATGCAATGTGCAGCTTTTTTTTTGTCCCTTACCTGCTGACTGACTTCCCACCATGAGCAAACCATACGAGGGGTCTAAGATGTGTATGAGCCCTTGTCAATTCCCAGTAGGGTCAACCATTTTCCTTTAATTTCTTGTACTATTGATTGATTATCTAACTCTGGGAATTTGACAGCCTGGATCCTGCAGAATGGAAGGCAGCAACTTTCAGAGTCCAAATGAAACAAATGGTACTTTTTCAGTTATACAACTGTTATTTATGCAATTTTCAATGCCTGCCTGTTAAAAGTGAGCAACTTAGCCGTAGTTCTAATTTTTTAACCTCCATTTAGAGTAGCTTACTAGACAGGGTTGTTATCTTTTAATGGTACTTTATTCCACCCTTTTTGGTATATTTGTTTCCTTTTTTTCACTTCTTTTTCTGTACTATTTTTCTACAGACCCAGTCATTGCCTTAACAAAAACGTGCTACTAACACAATAGTCACTGATTGAGATGTCAGGCAGAGTGAATCTGCTCCAGATGCAGCCAGAGCTTTTTCATGGTTCTCCCAACTACATGGCAGAGGTGCATATACAGTCAGCACTCTTGGTTGAAGACAGCGGTAGATTTTTTGTGGTTTTCCTGAAATCTGTGCTTATATGCTGCGATGCCCAAGAGAACTGATTGGAGCTTCAAGGTTGTTGTGAAAACTTGCTGCTGTGTTTGATCTCTGGCATTCTATTTACAGCTGTTTGTGATGTAGGTAATTGCCTTGATAGATATGCTCTTGCATTTTGAAGTAGGATTCAGGAGGATTTGATACTTGTTAGTCTATACAGATGTTTGGTTTAAGCAGAGCAAAATTACATTCCACCACATAAATCCGTTGATATGTTTGTCTTTCACTCACCTACATGTCTTGGTGATAAAAGAGGTGACAGCTCTGCCACCTAGCAGGGCAAATAACTGATCTAAGCCTGTGTCTTAATAGTGATCCATTGTGGGTTCTTGCAAAAAAATTAATGCTAGATCTTCTAAATGTGCTGTAAATCTTTTTAGTGTGATAGTTTTTAAAATAGATGGCTCATTGTAATGCTTGTCAACATACAGCTGCACAGCTCTTCTATACTAGGGGTAGGGGACATGAATATTGTGTGAACTGGCCTCATGAGGGCTGTCAGGTGCTTTTAATTGCCTGCCACTCTACTTCACCCTCACTTTCAAGCAAACTCCCTCTCAAATACGTTACACTGCTGGTATCTTTGTGGTGGTATCTTTCATTAAAGTCTGTGGTGCAGACTTTGCTCATTCCAGAACTATTTTTTTCCATGAAAGCAGGCTACTTCTCCAACCTCTTTGGGTTTAGCAGATCTTTATTAGAATGAATATTGTGAACTTGTTGGCTGCTTTTTGCAAGTATCTTAAACCCTTCTGTGTCTAAACCTTATTTATTTTATCAATGTTGAATCTAATAAAACAAGTCAGTCACAGGCAATCTTTCCAGTGGTGGTTCAGCATCTGACTCAAGTGCAATTGGTATCAATAGGAACTTTATATATCAGGCTCTCAATATCTATTTTTGATGCCGTGTTGAGCTGACTTTTTAATAATTCATTGGGATAGTATGGAATGATGTATGGTCCAATATGGCTGCTAGATTTAGTTATAAAGGATTTTCTTCAAGCAAAGAAGCAATGTACATAGGGAATAAATTATTGAATTTGGTAGGATCTACTAATGGTATTTCTTTTTCCAGCTGGTAAAACAAAGCTGCGTTCATTTCTTTCTCCTTTTTATGTAAGACGCAACTTCACTTTGTGTATTCTTGTGAAGCCAGTGAAAACATGCAAAGCATAAAAGGTTTGTCAAAGACATTTATTAACTCCTTAAATGATGGAGTTTTCTGTGATCCCTTTCTACTTTATGCACTCTTTTGATAGCTACTTGCTGTTTCCAAATTCAGAGGAAAAGTTCTTTCACTCAACCTGATGTTAACTTGCAACTTCATATTTTGAATTCCCACTGATCTCCTCTCTGCATCAATAAAACATCCATTTCGTTCTACCCTCTCACTTAAGAATACTTCACTAGTTACTAATCTGTTTGCAAGGAACATGCAGAAAAAAGATCTGATAAGTTCTTGCCAGATGTCCCCATGGATTTTATAAAGCTGTATGGATTTGGTGGGAGCATATTAATCTTTGTAAAATATGCACTGGTACAAGCACAACAAAAAAAAAGGTGCAGTGTAAAGGTAACAGAGCACTCATGCACTCTGAATTTTCTCCAAGCAATCAATGCAGATTAGTGACATACTTTTTGATATTCATAGCAAGAACTTTGCTAAATTGATGTATTATTATTCCTGTGCCTTCCCAATCTTTTCTTGTGATTCACGTTTAGTGAAATTGTCTTTGACTTTTTATATTGAAAACACCTTCAAATGACAAACTGCAGCATTTCAGCAGAAATGGTCTGGGAATACAGCCACATGGGACTTCAGTCTGGTATCAGAGAAATGAGTGGTAGTCTTGGTTCCCATGGGAAAGGCTTCTATTCAAGGAAAGGAAAGCACCAAAACATGCTGTCTGGAGGCCTTCTAGTTGCAGTTGTGTAAATTTGTTTTGATTTGGAAGGAGTGATTGGGAATACACCCCAGACTCTAAATAGGCACCTGGCGCTGGCCATAGGAGGACAATGCAGGGAACGATACAGAGCAGCATGCGGACAGGCTTCAGCCCTTTGAACAAGCCTGCAGCCATATAATAGCTGTTCTCTCAAAAGTCTGGCAGTCTAACATGCTGCTCAATCTGATTTTCTCTGCAGCTGCCTCCAGAGGTGTTTGGAGGAAGAACTAGTGGTGAAGGTCTGGGATGGCCAAGGAGGCTTGGGGTGGAGGCAGGAGCCAGTGGCCATGCTTTTGGAGAGTTAGTGCATCAGACTCAGGTCCAGTGAGGAGGGTGCAAAGGGCTCCGGAGTAAGGTTTGTGCTCTCTGTAGACAGGATGGGGGTGGGATGTGCTGCCTGTGCAGAGGAAGATGGACAGAAGGGCTCGCTTGCAAGTGCAGAGAACCAAGATCGGAGATAATGGCCAGCAAAGCTCCTCAGTCATGTTGAGCCAAGGTGAAGGAGCTGTAAATTCAGAGTGAATTAGGAAAGCAAGAGGGGCATCTTCAGAGTCAGAGCTAGAGTGGTGCTGTGTGAAAATTCCTTCAGAAAAGGATGCAGATCCCTCATTTCCTTCCCAGATGTCACGCATTAACCTTGTGCTTGGCTAACACAAGGATACAGTGCTGCCTGGGTCCAAACAGTCATTCACACCTGTGCTGTGGCCCGGTCTCTGCACTGCCTGGCCTCCCAGTCCTTTCTACTGCTTGGGTTACCCCTCTAGAGAGAGGTAGCTTAATTCATAGTAAATTTAATACATATTTGATAAGTATATGGATATCCACCCAGGCTAGAAAATTAATAAAGTTACTAGAACTTTATTGCATAACTTCTTAGACTTTGCTGGATACACCAATTGTAATCATTATCAAATATGCATAATTGTTGGCTTGATCTGTTACCTATCTCTCAAATTACATTTTAGACATCTAAAAATAATGTTTTGCTTTCAGTTATCCTACTATTTTGAGGGTCATATACATATTCACAATCTGCTTAAATATGCTGTTTCTCTCTGCTGAATAGGACTTTGAAGGAGAAGGCAGTCCTACAGAGTGTAGGATATACTTACCACTGGGATTGAGGCCTTCCCACAGCATGCAGAATAATAATTCCTCCAGGAGTCAAAAGAAGATCTGCTGTCAAGAGGGACATTAATTGTATTAAGAGAGGATTTGCACCTCAGCTCTCCTTGTATTTACTACTGCTCTCATAAAGAAGAAACTTGACTCTCTTTGAACCATTCCTCAATGAGTCTATCCTCCTGACCACGTATGTAAATAAACTTCTAGACCGAACCGAATTTTTCCCATCACTCTGTGATATTATGTATCTTGCTTGTCTTAGCAGTCTTCTGCCAGTGTAGCTCTGTAGGGATTTCCCCAATTTTTCTGCTGATAGTTCCCTCACAAACATTACTTAAGCCTGAATTCTGCATAGCTTTCCTTGACTTTAGTATAAGATCTGTGGTTACATTGAGAGTGATTCATCACCTCTAAACTTTTCATATAAAAACCAAATGTGCTAATTATCTTGTACAGCCAAGTACACTTTCCAGTGCACATTAGGGACAATCAACAGAATTATTTATAAATTATACCTGTGAATTAACCAGGACTTCCCCCCCCCTTTCCATAAAATAAATGTTACTGGTTTTTTAAACACTTTCTAATTGTTTCAGCTTCTGTTATCCAAGCCTTTGAGCTCAGTGTAATAAGCAATTTCTTCTGGCTGAGTTGCCTTTTATAATGGAGTGGAATGAGACTTGTAAAAACTACATTATGTTATCTCACAAAACAAAACTAATCATGATGAAGGCAAAGCCTTCGGTTGTGCTTTTGTTGTCATCTTTAATGTGAAAATGTTGCTGAATTATTGTTTTGTAGCTAACTAATGAAGGAGGAGAGGAGTTTTTATAATGTGCCATTTCAAAATGATAGTTCCTGGCTTTCCCATTCAACTTTCAGTTACTTTTGTCCTGGTAATATTTTTTCTTCTTACAGAAAAAAAACCCCAATCTGTTCCTGAATAGAATCTTTGGTAAGTCAGATCTCCCCATAAAGTGGAAGTCTTGATTAAAAAATTACTTTTCAGACAGACAAAATATATGAATGGCATGTTACATGGGTATTTTACGGGTAATCCACCAGTTTGGAATAAAAGAGCATATCCAGGAAAAAAAATGTTTTTTGCATATGTTCCTCCAGTGAAATAATCTACCAAACACTTTAATGAGACATTGAAGCAAATATAAATGATAATTTTAAAACCTTAATGGATGCATTTACTTAATAATGTAGAAATGCCTAGAATTGTTGAGGTTAAAATACACGCAATGAAGAATAAACTGTCAAGAAAACAAGATAAACTTGGCGGTTTTTCCAATATATTGGTAAAAAAGCTTAATGTCCATTATGAGAGATGATTAAACTCTCCCCAGATGACAGGACCTTCCAAAGACCTTGCATAGTCCTTTGCTTCTGTGGGAATTCCTTAGGGAAAACTTCATCTCATTATACATTTCTGCAGCTTGCAGCCCATGTGCTGCCTGTTGCCCTTGGAGCATCAGCCTTCCTTAT
Organism: Psittacula echo; assembly: GCF_963264785.1. Classification (NCBI taxonomy): domain Eukaryota; kingdom Metazoa; phylum Chordata; class Aves; order Psittaciformes; family Psittacidae; genus Psittacula; species Psittacula echo. The sequence continues at coordinate 53,118,307 of NC_137743.1, forward strand.
GTTTTTTCTGGTCTGAGTGGATTTGTAGGACTACTTTTGCCCTAGCAAAGATCCTCTGAAGTAAATTGAGTATCTCTGAAGACGAGTATTCATGGACTTAATGTTATTGTGTCTGAAGGCAGACGGAACAGGGAAGTCAGCACTTAGAGGAAGCTCCTGACCATCATAGACTTCACTCATCTTCCTAGGTTTGTTTTTCACTCTTACCTTGGTAAAGATAAGTTGTCAAAATTAGGGCAGTTATTTATCTTTAAGGGTTGAACAAATGAAGGATGAACCATAAAGCAAATCAGAAGGACTGAAATGTGGTACTTTTCCTTTTTGCCCTTTTGTGTCTCGGTAGAACAGTTGCGGGTGTGAGAAGCTACCCGAAGCACACCCTGATCCTCTGCTATTGCTTCCTCAAACTCCCCCTTTCTTATTTCACAAGTAATTATATTTGAAAAAAAAAAAAAAAAATGTATCATGAAGCATTTAGTCCATAATAATCAGAATGAAAATAGAATAATGACATAGGCAATGCAATTCACCTATTATGACCCCACCACATGCATATATATTCATCATTCATGGCTTGACTTTGCGAACGAAGATTTGGGAAGGGCTTTACCCACGCTTACTACAAGCGCATTGATGACTGAAAAAGGCCAATGTGGGATAGGCAAATCTGGTTGCAAAAAGCACAGTGAAAGGTCTCCTTGGGTGGTACAGGCGCGACGCGATTCTTTCTACATTGTCTTTTCTCCTCGAGACTAATTCTGCGTGTGCTCTCAAAGGAGACAATGGCGTTATATATACCACATACATACGTTGCATCACTGGAGAGAATAGATTGAGAGAAGCTTATTGCTCTGAGAATAATGTTAAGAAAATAGAATACACCAGGGCAAAGGCTTTTCTTTTTCCTTTCTTCCTACCTTTTCTCCCTTCTTTTGTTTTCTTCTTTTTCTTTTCCCTGTAGATCTTTTGGTCCCTGTGTCTAAGACTTGCAGCTTTCCAGAGGTTTACTAAAACTGGCGCGTGTACCTAGCCTGCAAAATCTCAAGGCTGTAGGCAGCTAAATCAGAAAAGAAAAGCTGGTGATTATCAGACTGGAAAGAGGGAAGAGGGTTGCTGTGTAAAACATTATGCCCTATCTGCATTCAGCAGCCAGATAAACAGTGCCTGAAGTTGAATTCTTCTTGCATGTCTGAGGAAGCGAAACAAAACAGGCATTGTTTCCTAAGCAAAGGTGACTCTGCAGGGCTTAGACTAATACTATTAAGGTCCAAATCAGAAAAGGTTGTTGCAGTCAGCAATATTACTGTATTACCCCCTCTGTCATGCAGCTAAGGATGCTAAGCGCAAAGTTAGCTGATTTTGTTAAATTGTAGGAACCTTACTGGGCTTCAGGGAATGAAGATACAATAAAGAAGAGGGTCCAGGAGTATAAACCTAAAAGAAGTTTTACCCATTTAAAATTCCTATGTCAGGTATGATTATGGCATGTCCAGTCATCAAAATGGACTACAGTGGAGCAGTATATGGCTGTGGCATCTGAGAAGAATAGTGTTTTCTTCCGTGAGAATGATGCTACTAGACATTGCACTTATGCTGTTCTAGGTGTATGTTTTAGTAAGTCTAGGGGTGTGTGCATGTGTATACAGACACCTAAATACTTCTCCAGTCTTACTCACCGTGTGTTTGGTTTCCTTCTTTAGAAGACTTGTAAAAATCCCCTTTAGCTTCTATTCTGGTCAGAAGTCAGTCAAGAGCTTATGGCTGGAGAGCATATGTATTAATTTTTCTGTTCATGATAAATTAAGCTTTAAATCTAGATTGTTTATATATATATGTCTACAGTATCTACTATATCTTGATTTGTTTCTATGTTTCTTTCTCTAATTTTTGCGTCATGTCTTCTTTGGTTGTGCTCCATTACAGATACAGGTGTCAGTCTTTGATAAAAGCTTTCAGATTGCTTATGCCCTACTAGAGCTCCTAGGCATTTTTTCAGTATAAATGTGAAATAGTAAGCATGTTGTAAAGCATACATACCAGCAGTGAGAATTTGCTTCAATGCTTCCCTTTTCCCCTTTTTCTTCCTCCCCCCAGTAACAGCTGTAATGTCAAGAGAATTGGCATAGCAGAAAGCTGTTAGGTGATTGTAGCATGTATGAATGATACTTGTTTTGAGTTTTAAAGATCTTTTTCTGTGTGTAAAAAAGCTAGTCAGAAACATAAGTATCTGCAGAAAGATTCACTCTGTGCAACTCAGCTGATTTTTTCACATTTGTGAGTTTTTTTAATATTACCTTGGTGGATGGTTTTGTGGTAGTTAAAGCATTTACTAACATGGAATTACACATTTTCTGTGCATTTATAGTTTTTGGGTGGAAGCATCTTTCAGCTTCCATCTAGTGGGCAACATCGGTTCACTCTCTCGTTAGTGTTCAAGACTAGTAGCCTCAAAGACAGGTTTGCAGACGGCTTTTAATAAAGATAGATATTTCCTCTGCTGTCTTCCTTCTGCAGAGGAGTTTACAGAGAGTTTGTGTCAAAAAATTTTGCATGTGACGCCAGTGGCGTTTGTCTGTCTCACAGGGCCCTTTGGAGAAGAAGAGTAGAAGAGCTATGCCTGCGGTGGCTGGCTCACTGCTCCATTAAGATGAGGCAAGATTTAGTGTCAGCTCCTCCACCCTAGGGCCAAACTTGCCTTGCAAGTTACTGAGGGGATCATCTCCCATTGGACCTGGAGGTCGTGGGTACCATAGCGTCACGGACACCAGCATTTTAAATTTTGCATCAGCCATGATGAGACCTCCCTAGTTGCATGAGCCCAAAAGGGAGGAGAGAGGGAGACACCAGGCAGATTGGTGCACACCTCCATCTTCTGCTAGACTTGCTCCACTGAGCATTGCTGGCTGCAGCGTGGCCTTGTGAAGTGGCTTCTGCTGCGTGGGCAGAAATGGGTCAAATGCTGCATTCACAGGGGAGGTGTATGCATTTATCTTCCCCTTTGGTTAGAGGTCTGTATTCACTTCTGCTCTTCTGTACTGGTTATAAAAACCAAGGTAAAAGTATGCACGTTGTTAAAAAATAAATACCTCTGATAAACTTTAAATGCTCCATGAAAAAATCCTGTTTGGGTCTATTTTATTTCTTCAGCATGCCCAGAAGTCTATTAATGACTTCAGTCCTATAGGTCTGGAGGAGCTGCCTTCAACAGCATTAGCTGCAAGATCCAATTTAGAATGACGTAATGCATTAACGTGCTCTCGACTTGCATCAGTGGGAAGGATTTTCCACTTTAAAAGATGTGCCCTGCCAGAAGCTTCTTGGAGATGCATTTGCCTAATGAATTTATTTAGTGTCTGGCTTGCATTGCATGCTAATAAAACCTTTCAGACAAAATCATGATAAGAAGGTATTTTATGGTTTTCATTTATGCTAAAATATGCTGGTTTATTTGCTTTATGCCATATTTCTCTTAAGTATATGGGGAAAAGAAGTAAAAATAAATTCTGTCCAGTGGCCATATTAAAAATGAGTGACTTAGTGGAGCATGCCAGTTCGTCACTCAAGTTTTGTTTTGAGCTTGTGGGTAGAATCTGCTGATAAATCAATTCAAAAAATCTATATGGGATGAAAAACTGGAAACTATAATGTCTAGTGAACTTAATCCTATTAAAACAAAGTAAGAAAATTTCTCCACTTTATACATCACTAAGAAAAGATTGCCATATACTGAACTTTGTTAACAGTAGGCTTTGACCCCATTTGCTTTACATTTGCTTTCACCTCAAATATAAACAGGGAATCTGGCTATTCTCAAAGAATGCAAACAAAGTTCTTACACTTCTTGCTTTTTTTAGTGTTCGGTTTTCTTTTTTTTTTTACATATGATATTTTTAGCTTGATGCAGAGAAGAAGCTGATTACTTCCTAAGTAAGCAGCAAGGAGCACATTTTTTATGATTTAGAGTGCAGAATTGTACCCATGGAAGTGAAGGTCCTAACTCCCACTAGTTTCATTATGGAATGAAATTCACTGTCATGAAAAAAATGTTTTTACTCTGCACTGGTACCTTTGGCACTTGCAAAACAGTCTCACATATATATCACCTGCACCTACAACAAAGTTAGTTAATGAGTGTTCATTTTAAATGAAGTAGCATAATGTGTGAATACCTGTTCAGTAGTTGAGAGGAGGTAATACGCCTTAAAAATACTATGAAGATCTAGAAAGGTGTTGCATTGCAAGCAAATGCTTCAGGACAAACCAGAATTGTGTGTAAAGGTGAATACATGGTCTGTTCAACAGAGTAGCTAGATTTCGCTTCCAGTTTTGTCTCTTCCATGTTCCTGAATTAAGGATGGAGCATGGATGTAACCAGAAGCAGCATCTCCTTGCAGCCACTCACTGATGCTGCGTCACTCATGCTTGCAGTTTCTGTCGTGTAATCACTGATGTGCAACTACTGGCATCTATCCTTATGTTTGTAGGCATGTCATTTCATTGCCCTTGTTTTACTAATTCTCCCTCTTCTGCCTGCTCCTTTCTGTTAAACCTATGAAGCCTATGCACCAGGGGAACACATCTGCTCCCTGTGCACCAAGGCCTTACTCCTTAATGTAACCACTTTTATTTATCTTGTTTTATTAATCTCTCAGTCTATCACAAGGTATTTCTCTTTCTTGTTCAGAAGTGAGTCTGTCATGTTAACTAAATAGCAGCGTTCTAGACAAAGTGCATAGCATTAGCAGTCACTAAGGCATGGTTTATTTATTGCTGTTGTTTTTTATAAATTAGGTTTACTTTTACTGCTCCTGGCATTTAGTTGTAACGTAGACATTTCATTTGTGAGGCAAAATTGAGGTTTGTGGAAACAAACCTTACCATAGAGTTACTGGCTGCTTTCTACAAGTTTATTGTTCCAGAGACCCAATGGAGGGACACCACTTTATCAGATGCATTCAAAAAGAATAGAGCCAAGAGGTTAATTATGCTGAATTGCTTTTTCAAGTAGAATTTAACTTCATTCAGGAGAGAGATGTTTCGGTCAATGTTGTGAGTATTGAGCTGAGGCAGAGTCTGGGTGGCAAGGCAAGTTGACCAATGAGTGCACTAAAAAAACCAATGAATTCACTAAAAAAACCAATGAGCTTGGTCTTAGCCGGAGATCATGAAGGGCACTGAGAAATCGTTAAATCTAGAAATGGAGCCTAATGGAAGTCGATGGGAGAACAAGAATGGATATTTAATGAGCAGCAGTGCATCATGTTCTCCTCTGTTCAGAAATAAATGATGAGATACTTGAATTTCTCTCCAAACAACAATAAATGTAAAATATGAAAATAGCATGGGGAAAAAAAATCCTTTGGGCCATCCTCTCAGTACGTGATTTTGACAAGCCTTAATTAATTATTGGAGTTACTTGTGGAACAAGCTTACGTGAAAGTATGGCACCACAGAATGTCTGCTTAATAGTTAGCTACAAATGACATCTAGATTACCTTGAAAATCTGGGAATTCATTACACAGTATTATTGAAAAATTGCCACTGTAATTTCATTCTGCTGAAGAACACAGAATGGATGAATCTGCATGAAAACAGCTATAAGCCAGAAATCCTGGCAAGCAGTCTTAGGGAACATAGTTTATACTGTTGCAGTAACATGCTCATTACCCTTCAGGTAGCTTGCATGTATGGGTAGATATGTTATTGCTGCACTTCTGACTGGTAACTTCTGATTATATATTTGAAAGGAAAAGCAAAATCAACAGGTCTGCAACAGGGAGAGGTGTTGGAAAGGAGAGGTGCAAGATGAACTCTGGAGCTGGAGATACTTCAGCCAGTTTATCCAATAGGGATCTTCCTCACACAGGCAGATCCTCAGCCCAGGCAGGAGAGAGGGGGCTATTGGGGAAGCAGTGGAAATGTGAGGGTAGTTACACCATGTAGCCTTCTGCATTCATCTTAGCTGGGGAACTGGGCTCCCTTAATTACCACTGTTGTCAACAGGAGAAGAGATGAGCTTTGTCAATAGGCAATTCACGTTGCCCATGTTACACTTATTTTGGAACATCCTGTCCATCTTGACAGATACCTTTGACTAGTCTTTTGTTAGGGACTTGAGATGGCTGCACAAGTATTGGAAGAGATTTGAGTTTTGAGGTGTAATATCCACAGCAGGTCTTCAAAACACGTCTGTCTCTCATAGCATTCTCGCATGGAAGCTTTTCATGTTGAATGGTCTGTTGTGGTTTTCTTTGGTTGGGTTTTAAAATATTTTCTACTAAACTCCAAAATATCTTTTGGACTAGATTGTTCATATTTCTTCCTTGGCTTACAGCGGCTTATATGATTTGATTCTTCTATGTGTCTCTGCAGAAGGGCAGCTGTAGACACAACCAGGCTTTTAAAAAAGGTGCAGAATTGTATCTCCTAAGGAAATCTGAATTTAGATGGTTATCTACAAGAGGTGGACGGAAGAGCCATAGCATCTTCAAACACTGAGAGAAGAGACTGTGATGGGCACTTTTCCTGATCAATATGACTTTGGTTAAGATCCAGTAAAACCTAATTTTTAGGGAAATCTTTGTGGTTGTAATTCCTTTGCTCTTCTTCTCCGACTATGTAAAGAAAAGGGAGGCTGGGAAGTGACAGCTGCTGAAGGGCCAACAGGATGCCAGGTAGTTTTTGCTTCAATAAGCCACATTTGATACCACACTCCCATTTTTTTGAGTGAAGCAGATGGCAGAGTTCCTATTCTCTAATCACAGGGTCCAGGATTTTAGTAGTATTGCTCATGTTTTATGTTGAGTGAGGCATCTGGGACTCTCCCCTGTACCACTGCTGGGCACTGAGGCTTTCCTGAGCTCCAGAACTGGAAAAGAAATATTTTCCTAAAGCATCTCTGAAGGAGTAGAAGTGGTCTCTGGTTAGTGCTGGATTACTATAGCTGTTCAGCACTCTTCAGTTACTCCTCATTTCTGTTAACTATTAATTTGTGTTTTCTGTTTTGTGTCTGCACAGAGGTCAATTTTTCTGCCAAAGCTATAACGCAGTATAGCTGGGAACTGGGGGAGTAGCAATTTGATCAGGTTGAAAGTAATAATCTATTAATTTCTCCAAAGCTTTTTACTTTTAAGAGTGTTTCACGTTTGTGGTGTGAGTGATTTATATACATTTACATGGAACAGAAAACAACAGTCTTTATAAACAGATGTCATTGCTACTATGAATAAAATTCTGCTCCCATCTCAAGTAACAATTTCTTAAGCTTTATATTTGTGCATATCTGGGCTCTACTCATGAGTTGTGTTCTTCAGACTCAGATGAAGACAGCTGAAAACATGGGTGGTCTCCACCAGCTTTGCAGTTATGGCTGCCTCTGCTAATAGATTGGAGCAACTGTCTTCAAGGAGAGTGGACAGAAATAAATTGACAGTCAGTCCTGAGCTTTTCTTAGCATCCCTAAAGCCGTTCCACCACCCTGCATCAGGTGGTACTCCTGAAAGCGGTCCCTCGTCTGAGCTTTGCTGTATCAGCAAGATAGAGCATAGTGCTCAGTTCTTCAGGTGTGTGCTGGTCCTGGTATAAACTGAAATATGAGCGTATTTACTGGGTTTATCAATATCAGGCATGTTGCCAACAGTTCAATAATTGTTTGATCAAAGTAGGAGTTTTAAAAGAAAATTAAGCATTTTAATATTGTCACTATATATTTTTAGTATTCTTATATAGGAGGCTTACATTCCATTAGCACAAGAAACTATTTTTAAGTACTCTGGTTCCCTGTGAGGAAGTGAATTACTGCTAACTCCTAGTCAGATAACAGTTATCTTGCTTGTGATGCAGGTCCCCAAAAAGTATCTTTGCTTTTTTCTTGCAAAAAAGCCACAGATTGCCCAAGGAGGGTGTTTTGATGGTGGTCCCCGTGGGAGGAAATACTGTCAGTACGGTTCCAGGAAGCAATAAGCACCTTCATGAAAATAACTCAAGTCCTCATCCTTAATCCCTGCCTATCCTTTTTTATCTGATGGACTCAGCGAGGGCTGGAAGATCACAGTGCGGCTGAAAACAAAAGGGAGTTAACAAGATGTGACCAGTCAATGGATAAAACAATAGGCGAAGCCCTCCACATTGTCTAGTTCCCAGGTGTCCTTCCCATGCACAGGTAGCCATGTGGATCCTGGTGAGTTTGCTCTGCTGTGTAACACTCGGAGGGCTGCCACGGGCGGGCGGCTCGTGCCCATCGCAGTGCAGCTGCGCCTTCCACAGCCTCAGCGAAGGGACGAAAGCCAGGTATGCCGATATCTCACTGGGGGTTGTTGCTGCTCTTTCTCGGGGTGTTGGGGATTTTATTTCTTTTCCTCTGTAAGGATGGTCACAGGAGAAAATATTGCTTCCAGACTCCCTGTCCATTATTTTTCCAGTTGCTTTGCGCTCTAGCTTTATTTGCAGAGGATTAGCTTCTAAAAACAGAGTAAGCTGATTTCAGAGAAAGCGTTTGGGCATCTTGTCTGTGAGAAGTGACATAATTACCACTGGTGCAATAGCAAAAATGGAATAAAATTTAAATATTTTCTTTCTTTTTTTACCTTTATGCTAAAAATGCTAGTTTAAAAAAGCTTTATCCTGCTCTGCTGGTTTGTTTCTGAAGTGTAACTAGATCTGGTTTATGTTGTGGTACCACAAACTGCAATTCCATTTACTTGAAAAATCCTTCAGATGGAGATTTTAGGCAAAGCAACAGACTCTAGATGAGAATGAACAACAACAATAACAAGAAGATAATAATAATACTAAAAATAAATTAATATAATTCTCAAACCGTAAACTTTCAGTTAAAAAAGAAGACCAGACCAGAAGGACACCCATTTTTGAATACAATGCCCTTGTACAGACATTTCTCTGGAGGACTGTAATTAAAAAGTCTTCCTGAAGGGTAATCACAAAGTAATGATCTGACTTAAATGAAACACAGGCTACATTTTTATAAGATGTGGCTCGCAGTAGAGGAGGTTTTGTGACAGAGATACAATATTTGCAAAATCCTTTGGAAGAAATCTTTCCTAGACAAGACCATGGTACTGAAATGAAAGGCTGTCCCCTGTATTTTGGATCCTCATGAAATAGATCTACTTTCTTACTGCTTTTATGGTGCCATAGATTTAATACCAGAAACTTTCCCAGTAAGAAGCATGATAGAGACTGTAGTAATCTGCAATTGTTAAAAGGGAGTACAATAGCGGGAGAACCAATTATTGCTCCATAAATGTTACAGTTTGCAGGGGAATTTCCTCTCACTGACTGTAAAAAGCTGTACTGTATTATGGTAAGACACATAATAGAGGGAATATCCATTAAAGAGCGTAATGTGACCTTTTTTTCTGTGTTATGATTCATATTTCTCACTAGTAGGAGATTATCCCATAGATTAAATGTTTAGTGCCCACTGACATAGTTTAGGGACAATATGAGAAGCACACTGGTTTACTGCCATAGTGTCTCTGTTATCAAATGTTTTGTGTCATGCCTGCACACACACACACACACACACACACAATGTTTTATTGAAAGAGGATTTCTGGATTTTTCTTATTTGATAGATTTTTATCTTTCTCAACATCTCAACTTTCAGCTGAGGGTAGGCAGGATTTAATGCCACAATAAAAGTGCTGGATTAGAGTAATGTACTATGCTTTGATTATAAATTAACAATTTAACTATAGGCTCAAATAACATTTAACTCTGGGAAGCTTGCATGAGCAGTTCAGCTATGTTATTTGTTTTTTGCTGATAGTAGAGGAATAATTGCTTTCAGCAAAACCAATCTGGTTTTGGCAGCTTTGTAATATTCTGTTTATCAGTCAGGCAGCAAGATAAGAAAATGTTACTTCACTGATCACACTACATTTCTTACTGTATCTTGTTTAGCATGTGGAGTGGGACATGCCTATCTAACCTGCTACCTTTTGCAAGGTGGCTTTGTATTTTGTTGAGAACTTGCTTTTCTCTCATTGCTCATAGACAAATTACAGTGCAGTCTGAGAGACCTATTTTGTCTCCCTTCATTCTTCATGGCTATCTACAATCCCACATCTTGGCAAAGTCAAAGCCAAAATTTCTTGTACAAAGGCTGTAAAAATACAGCATAGGGTTTTTATGATTTGACCTTTATAGATTAGAAATATGAAAGAATGATTAAGACACATAAATCTGCCTTGTTTTTAGTATAGCATTTTCCAGAGAGTTAATTTTCTGCACTTTCAGTCTCATAACTCTACATGCCTCGTTCTTTGTAGAAGATTGGTTCTTGGTAGTCACTCTAGGGGAAGGAGGTTTCTGCTATGAGGGTGGTGAGGCTGGAAGAGATTGCCCAGAGAAGCTGTGGCTGCCCCATCCCTGGCAGTGTTCTAGGCCAGATTGGATGGGACTTTGTGCAACCTGGTCTTGTGGAAGGTGTCCCTGCTCATGGCCGGGAGTTGGAACTAGATGATCTTTCAGGTTCCTTCCAACTCAAACCATTCAATGATTCTGTGACTGTAGACACCTTCCAGACTATTTCATAGTAAAGCAGACTTGCTGAAGTGTATTTCCAATGAGTTATTTTCTTATCCTCATTTCACAAATCCTGTACCATATTTAATCTATATTTAATCTATTTAATCTATATTGCTTATTGCCATTCACAGGTCAGCAAGGCTTCTTTTCGTATGTCTTTTATGGTTCAGTTTATGGATCCTTTTGATTTAACGTGCACTAGAATCTTCTGTTGTGCATGAATGTTGTCACTGCTGTCTATCATAAGTAATCTAAAAAAATGAAAGAAAAAAAGAAGCAGGAACACTGTATGGGCCAGACTTAGACTTGCACCACTCCAGCAGAGGCACAACACTGCAATCTCTGCAATCAAAAGGTACATATGAATTACTGCAAGTTGATGTACTTATGGTGATGATGTAGTAGAGATCATCAGCAAGTAAGAAGAAATCTTGTGAAAAAAGAAAGGCGGATCAAAGTCTTACACATAAATAAAGTTTCAAAACCTGTTCAAAATGTGAGAAAGTCACATCTGTGTTTGTTTCTCCACCAGGACAGTGCTATGTAATGACCCGGAGATGACCCTCACTCCCGTGAACATTCCTGTAGATACATCCAAGCTTCGGATAGAAAAGACAGCCATCCGCAGGGTGCCAGGAGAGGCTTTCCACAGTCTCCACAACCTTGAGTACCTCTGGTTGCCCTATAACTCCCTGGCCAGCCTCAGCGGGATCACCTTCAAGGGCCTTCATCGCTTGCAGGAGCTGAGGCTGGATGGAAATGACTTAATATCATTCCCCTGGGAAACCCTGGCTGACATGCCACAGCTAAGACTTCTGGATTTACATAACAATGAACTTACCTCAATCCCTCCAGATGCTGCTCGTTATGTTAAGAATATCACATACCTGGACCTGTCAAGCAATAAGCTGATGACTCTTCCTCAGGCTCTTATTGCCACCTGGGCCAATCTCCAGGCCGTTCCTTACTTCCCCAACGATAACTCCAAGATGATCCTAGGTAAGAGAAGTGCCTGTCATTTTGCAGGGGGCACAAATGTCAGGAGCTCTGCATCTTATTGCAGCATTTTCACCCACTGTGGTTACCATAGCAAGTACACTCTTGTGTATAATTTAAGACCCCATATAAAGTGAGCATATTCATTTACATATTAAAAAACTCACCTCAGGTTCCCCATCACTTGGCTTATTACACCATAAACTTCATCACTTGCTTGAATCTTTGTAACATAAAACTGATGACTCTTGCTCAAGCCCTTTTTATTTATTGATACTAATTTTTGACAGAAATACAAATATGATTAGAGCTCCACATCATTCATGTGATCTTTTCTGATAACAGTTGCTATGAAATAGATCAATTTTAAGCAGCATTAAATAAAAAGACAGATATTTATTATGTCCAAATTAAAGAGGAATAAACACATCACTTTGCACAAAATTTGGGTCAGGACTGCCAGTTTGTCTCTTTCCAGAGCCTTGTTTATCTGTTCACACAGAATTAAAACCTAGTCTCCCCAAAGCCACCAAGACATTGTTATGAAGTATTTTTAATATTGTAAAGTTACAAGAATCCACTTTTTGGTGATTGTTCTGGGCTCCTCAGAAGTATGGCTTTGGGGTAATTGTTCATTTTTGTCTCTGAGGGTACATTACAGATGACTGTCTTGAATCCTCCTAGATGCAGTATCCTTAGATGAGGTTTTGAGCACATTTACTAGTTCTGGGGATTACTACTCAGCCTTTTAGGCGTCATGCACTAGTTCAAATCCATGTCAGGTTGATGATGGTTAGGAGTTGCCATCTGCTGTGTTTCCTTGCTATGAGCTGACCTAGCTCCACTGACTGGCTGATCTCTGGACTGTGTGCATCTGTGTGTACTGCCTCTACAGCCATGTTCTCTGGATAAATTGAAGGAAGAAAAGTGTTTAAAACCAGATGCAGTGGAAAGAGACATAAGACCTTAAGAAGATTCAAACTGACACCTACAAAGCTTGCTCCACAGCAAATGTTCTTTAAGGTTTCATTAACATCAAGAGAGGAGCAGATTTTTTGTCACCTTGTTTTGCCAGATGCAGTATCAGTTCTTTAAGCTGAAGCTGGCAGTTTGGGATTGCCCATTTCATTTGTGGCATAACAAGACACTGCCTAGATCATACTCTTTGTTTTTCTTTAGAGTCAAGTTACATGTGAAAATGTTACTCCATTAAATATAGATTAGGAGAGTATTCTGCCAAGAAGAACAGCTCATGCCTTGATGCTCATGGCCAACCTGAGTGTTTTTATAGCCAGCTGTGCACAGGTTCCTTGTGCCATGATCCTAAAAAATTAATGTAGGCAAATGACTATAATGCTAAGATTAACACTGTAATGTATAGACACTTCAGCTCCTAGGTCCTATCCTGCTGACACCCATTGGGACAGGGTATATGAAACACATGTCCATCACAGGAGCAGAATGGGAGAATACAGCTGCATGTTTCTGTTTCACTCTGCTCATGACTGCTTCTCATGGAGGTATAAAAAAATCCATGAATAGTAACGAGTCAGCCTAGTTCCTTCCTTTGTCTACAGTGCATCATTGTGACTCCTTTTTAGATCCCTTGCTTGTCAGCTATTTCAAGAAGTACCTTCAATGGTAGCCTGCTGGCTGATAATCTGTGCCAAGGCTGCAAGCTTTTGCACAGGAGGATCAGCCACATGAACCCACAGGATTTTGCCATGCAGGGCAGCAAATGCCAAGGCTTTGGGGGTGCCACAGCATCAACTGGGGCTGGGGCGTCTGCCAGGGAATCTGCAATAAATTGTGCATGAAGTCAGAAGTAAGCTGCTAGCAAAAATGCCAGAAGCCACACAGCCAAGCTGAACTTTCATTCTTTACTTAGTCCCCTTAACTTTAATACATTAATTAATAAGAGGTGCTCTCCCACCAAGGTCTCCTGCTTTCAAATCCCTTTCCAAGCCCAGGGAAGATGGTCTGCAATGGCCTTAGAAGGTGCTGTTGGAGTGACTTAGTGCTCTGATTTATTTTGACAGGCTTGCAAGACAATCCTTGGGTATGTGACTGCAGTCTGTATGAAATGGTCCATTTCCTAAATTTCCAGTCTCCTAACATAGCATTCATTGAGCCCAGGCTGAAATGCTTCACCCCCCGGAGCCTTGCAGGAGTCTACTTCAGCCAAGTTGAGCTAAGGAAGTGTCAAAGCCCTGTTGTGCATACATCTGTAGCCAAAGTAAAGACCATCCTGGGCAGCACTGTGCTACTACGATGCGGAACAACGGGGGTGCCCATTCCTGAGCTCAGCTGGAGAAGAGCTGATGGCGCTCAGCTAAATGGCACAGGTGGGTTTGGTTTAAGCTTTTCTCCTGCACACAGAATGGGTGAGGGAGACCTGCATGTTTTTCTACAGACTCTTTGGCAAATGGACGCTTCCATGACAATAGATACTTCCCACTGATAAAAGACCCTAAAAGATGAAAGTGGTGCAAAATTAATATTCACTATAATTCACAATAGTAGCTTCTGTAATTCACTATTGCATTGTGATTTTTCTATAAACTATGAAATTACTTACATGTTGATGTAAATATCATCAGATAAATGTATGCTGTCATGTAAAAGGTTGGTTTTACTTTGTCTCGTAACAGTTGTGGTAGTGAGATGAGTCAAGGGGTTTTCTGCAAATCTGTTGGAGCTGAAGAAATATGTCCAGCTGTAACAAGAGACTGTATTAAGTCTGACGGTTATTCAGTCACTAAAAAGGCTCAAAGTAAACTCTACGTACACTTTCAGGAAAGTATTCTCTGTTTTATTTTTTGTTATGGCTCTCTTTCAAGTGTAGGAGGGATGCTCACAGCAAAATGGATAGATGTCACTGTGAGGAGCAGCTCTGCTACATCTTGCACATCATGTACAACAGAGCAATGACTTGTGCAGATCCCCAAAAGGGGTATTTATTACAAGTGGTTCTACTGATGTGAAAGAAAAATGCTCTTTCCCCTGTTTCTGTGCACCAAGGTCCCCTGTAACCCTTCTATGATGTATTTTGTGCCCCATTAAATCAGACTTCGGGACCTATCAATAAAAAGGTAGCTGAAAATTATTTCTCAACAATGGCAGCTTCTGTGCTGATGCTATAATATGACTGAAATACTGGTGTTCTGAACAGAAAGGAGTGAGAAACAGCCCACAGTCTGTATGCATGGCTAAGTGCCATAGGAAGACCAGTAGCTGCCTTATGTTTTTTTAATATACCCATTCAGTAAATAATTAAACTGAAAAAGTAAGGTCTGATGCCATTGTATTTTACTACCATTGGAACATGTCCTGGTTGCCAAGGCTGGATCCTCACCCCACAAGTGCTTGGGAGAAGTTTGCATCCTGTCTTACCTTTGCCTTTCAGACATCTCCCTGGTTTTTAACTGTCAAGGGGAAAGGGCAGAGATAGTATGTACTCATCCTAAGGAGGCTGGTTAAATAAGGAAGCAGGTGCTTTACCCTTTTTCCTGATCCCAGCTCTTTTTTTCTGCACAAATATAAAAAGTCAAAAAAGAGCTAGTTTTAGGCTCCCGATAAACCAAGTAAGAAAATCAACACACAGCTGTGTACGTATCGTTCAGTGGTAAGTGATCAGACTTCCCTGTGTTTGAGTCAACATGAAAACCTGCATGAATTTAGCAATAAAATGGATATTATTTTGCAGATATTTTTCTCCATATAATCTAGACTAATCCATATATGGTTGTTAGAAGAAAATCTCCACTATTTGTATTTTCTATGACTCAGAAGACTGCATCTAATGTTCAGATAGATTGTGCTACTGTCTACTGCTTCTGCTCTTTTAGCATGGTGCCTACGTAAGAGCTTTAAAGCTTTATTCTTCCTTTCTTTTTTTTTTTTTAATGGAAGAACCTTTCCTGTTTTGTTTCAAACTGTCAGTTTGGAGGAAATTGCATCAAATGCTTCATATATATGTGGTCTGAAACAGTATAAATCCTAACATAATCTAATTCTAGTATTACTGTCCTTTTCTTGGATTTACTTTGATTTTGCAGTGTTCTTGGTGGCAAAAAGAAATGATTCTACTATATCGAGCAGATACGTGGCTGACTGAATCTTAGTATTTAGGAAACTATGTTATTAATTTTATTGATTATTGCCTATTACATTTTTCCTTCCTTGCAGTTCACCAAGAGATTTCCAGTGATGGGATGAGCTGGTCTATTCTGGGCCTGCCTGTAGTCTCTTATCTGGACTCTGGAGAGTACATCTGTAAAGCAAAGAATTTTCTGGGGGCAACAGAGGCATTCATATCTCTCATCATCACAGACTCAGAAAGCACAGATGACCCCAACTCTAATGTCAAAGGCGCATGGAGTGGGAAGACAAGTGGGATGGAAGCAGCTGCCTACAATGACAAGCTAGTGGCAAGGTATGTTATCACCACCTCCACTGTGCCTACCTTGGGCACTGGAGAGGGCATCATCCCAGATGTGGCACAAGACAGCAACCCCCGAAACCTGCTGGTGAGTCCGCCTACTGCTCAGCAGGAGCCAGAGCGAATGGTGAGGTCTGTCAGGGTGATAGGAGACACTGACCAGAGTATCACCCTGGCCTGGAAGGCTCCTCTGGCAAAGAACACAACAGTATTCAGTGTCCTCTATGCCATCTTTGGAGAGAGGGACATGCGGCGCATCAGCGTGGAGCCAGGGAAGACCAAGGTGACCATTTATGGGCTGCTGCCAAAGACCAAATATATCGTGTGTGTCTGTGTAAAAGGGCTGATCCCCAGGAAAGAGCAATGCATTATATTTTCCACAGATGAAGTCGCCAGTGCAGGAGGGACCCAGAAGCTCATTAATGTGGTTGTCATCAGTGTGGCCTGTGTTATTGCTGTTCCTCTAACACTGGTGGTCTGCTGTGGAGCACTAAAAAGGCGCTGCAAAAAATGCTTTGTCCGGAAACCCAAGGAAATTCAGGAGTCCTATGTCACCTTTGAAAGCCTGTCCCCTGGGGCCAATGCAAAAGGTGTGGAAGGAGAATACTTGACTAGACATACCCCTGATGAGTCGAACAGGCTGTTGTCTGCCCGATCCAGTGTGGATTCAGAAGCAATACCAAAGATAGAGGGGCAACCTAATGAATACTTTTGCTGATGGTAACTAGACTGACTGTCAGCTCATGAAATGGAAAGCACATGGCTGTATATATAACTCTCTTCTACAGCTCTGCAGGCCACCCTGTCAGTGCTTCTGTTTCTGACATGTTCTGGGGGACGATGCAAGAGGGTTGGCCAAGTTTTACAGAAACATGTTGCTCATCCCACATGGAGTTTGCTGTTTTTACCCAGTCAAAAGCTTGTGTGACAATGGCCTCATTCTCCTGGACCACTTTTATATTCATAAGATGAAGTGTGCACGCTGAGTGTGAGCACATTAAGCAACATTTCTGAGTGTACTCTACTTGGTGTTCTTTAGTACCTGCTCTGCAATATGCTAAGTATTTCATTTTCAGTTCTTTTGGTATTTTTTGGTTGACAAACAGAGGAGTGTTTAGTAATTTTAATATAAATATCTACGAAAGTAAAGACTGAGAGTCTTACCTTTTACATCCCCTATGTTTGCATGAAACATGCAGCTTGATGCTTAATAAATCAGTAATGACACATGCACAGCAACTGTTTCTAGTATGTCTAACATAAAAGCAGCTCTCTGTTCTGTATTCAGGGAAATGTGCAAAAGAGATAGAAATCAAGAGACAAAACCCAATCCACTCCTAAGAATACATAATGAGCATTTTGTGATTGCATTTTGGCCCTACACTCTATTCTTAAGATACAGTATCTTTCCATAGAGATCTTTGAGTATCACTCCTATCACTATCACTCACTGGCATTTTCTAGCTGTATTGTAATTAATAGAGTGTGTTTTATATCAGCTGTGCTAGTTAAAAATCATACAATAGCCTACTCTGCAAATTATGTGAAGTGTTATAATGCTTTGTTATCAGTCTGAAAAACCTACATAAGGCAGTTCTGCAAGAATCTCCCAGACCAGCCCTATCATTGCTGCTGGCTCTCTTCACAAAACTGGTGGTGAAGTCCAGAGGGCTCAGTCAGGTACCTTGTGGGTTGGTCATGAAAATATCTTGCTCTGTGCAGAGCAGGGGTATGTGATGTGGTAGTGGAGGGCTATTGCCTAGGCACACATCAGCCATATTTCCACCATGGCATCAGTGGTGGCAAAGGCTCAGCATGGACTTCTGGGTTTCAAACAATTTACAAGTTTAAGAACCCTGAAAAAAGCTAATACTCATCTAAATATACTTTCACAGTCAGGGTGAGCTAATTAGTTATTTAAGTCCTGCAGCTCCACTGGAATCTGGATCTGAGTACTTATCACAAAGCACTTCCCAGCTGGATAATTTTCCACTACAGTCCCTCATGTAGTAATACTGTATATAAAGTTTTTCTCTTTGTAATAAATATTCTTAATGAAGAAAATTATGTATGTTCTGCCAAATGTTGAATGGGAGGGATCCAGCCAAGTTGAAATGTTAACTGATAAAGCTTGCTGAGTTGTTTTGAAATGTGTATTTGTAAATTTATTGGAAGGGTCTTCACTCATATTCTAGATGAGTATGTACAGTGTGGGTTAAGAACATTCTCCTTGTACAGATGGGTTTCAGTTATGTCAGATTACTTGGCCTGATAGAAAAAGCTGGACATTTGATCCTAACATAAATACTAGCAACAGGGAATACATTATAATAGTTTCTGATAGGACTCCCTGTATTTCTTACATTAATGAGAAAGAACTCTTGCACTGGGAGAATTTGTCAAACTCTGTGTAAAATAAAGCATGTTACTTCTATCACTGGACTGCATAGATTTGTGGGTTTACAGATAACATTTTGTAAAATTATGTATTTTAATACAACAAATTGAGAAATATGTAGTATGTAATAATACTTATTTATACAGATGCAATTCCCAGGATGATTTTTAGAATCTGTCTCCAAAGTACAGCAAAAATATTCTTCTAGTAGCAGTTTTTGGGATGAGTTGCAAGGATTGCTGTGTTACTGAGCCTGATTCCTGCCTACCTGCAAGGCTATTCCTGAGCCTGGATTCTGCAGAAATTAGCCTGATGTGGCCCTGGATAGAACAAGGTTGTCCTAAAGTTCTTCTGAAGTGAACAGAGTGGACTTACTGACTTTCCTGAAAGTCAGGTTTGCAGGCACTGACTGGGAAGGAGAGATACTTACCTTTTGGCTGCTGGGGTAATTTGCCATGTCCAGCCCTAGTGAGGAGTGTCTCTCACCTGCTCTATGTGTGCAAGCTCTGACACAGTCTGTGAGTCAGCAGTGGAAAAGACATCAGCCAGGCCAGCACTGTTGCTCTTTGCTTGTGCGGAGGGAAGGATGGAGAGGTCATTCTGTGACGTTCACTGTGGATGTGTTGAGTTTCACACACTATTAGACATTTTTTGCACTTTGAAGAAATAGCTATCCCAAGTATAACAAATATGATTTTTAATTCTCTATTTCCTATGGCTATTCTCACTGTCTCATAGGTGAGGCATCACAGCATAGCATCTCAAAGGCTGCTGCTCCAAAACAAGCCTCACTGCTGCCCTGGTGATTCACACAAGATAGGTGATAGATAGCAACTTGCGTAAGCTCTGTGTCCTCTGGTATTGGTCAGGAAAGAAACCCAATACTTGCTAAACTGAGAGCGAAATTTCAAAACATGAAGTAAACTGATTTTCTGCTGAATGTGACTTCAAGGCTTTGGGTCAGATTTTCAGTGATACAAGGCATATAAAAATAAATATCTCACTGGAATTTCTATTGTTGTTTTAACCAAAGGGGTATTAGGCACCTAGTTTCGTCAGGGTTAGCTCAGGCAAACTTCTCTCTCTGGTCATAAGCCATGTGACTGAAGCTGCCGCAGAGTTCAGGCAAGGAGAATATTCATCCCTGGAAACAATTTCTTACTTGGTTAAAGTCAATCCTTGGACAGAGATGTGCTGCAAGAACTGAAATGAAAATCTGAATATCTTTTGGAATTACTGTATAAGTAGCATTTCAAATGTTGGGGGTCTTGTTTGTTTGTTTGTGTTTACTCTTTGTTCTGTTTGGCTTTTTCCTTGCAAAATGTTTCTTCTGTTAAATGTCTCTTTATGTCAGCTTTTGACGAATTTGTTATTTTTTGGGGTCTATTTCAAATATTTTCCACTGTCAAGCAAGCCTCTTCAAGTACAATGTTCCCTACTTTTATGGTAACTCATTTTAAAATATAAAAGAACATGAGTGTTGGACCACTTCAGTTACACTTAGGAATAAAGTAACAACCCACCTGTGTTAGGCAGGAGGTCTGCGCTGACTTTCTGGGCTGAGCACTTTGTAGCAGCACGAGCCACTTCTGGATTGGTACTTCACGTTATATATAACAAAGACAGACAAGCTTCTCCTTCCACAGTATCTTTTCATACTTGTTTTGGGCTTCAGAGTAGTGAAGAAGTGCAAAATTAAGGATAAAGTTTTAAAAATAAGATAATCGTGTTTTAAAATTTGATCCAAATAGCTCTGAACAGTACTGAAAAATGGTATATTTTTTTTTTTTTCCTTATTAAAAAGATCTGGAGAAAAGCAGCTATGAAAATGAGGGAACTGAGCAGAATGTAAATGAGATAATGTGCCCGGAATGATTAAAGAGGAGTACTGCAAGTAGGCAAACTACAAGAAGAAACGTGAAAAAACATGTTGAGGCTTTGAAATATGTTTTGCAAAATGTGCTAAAAAATTTCCAGATTATCTGGTGGCTAGATCCAGACAAAGGCTAATATTTGCTTTGAATTATAAAGTCTCTTCAAATATTTTTAATGCCACATATGCATAAAAATTCCACAAATGCAAAATAATGTACAGGCTGACAAACATCTTAATTGCACAGTATGATTAAAGCTTGCTGGAAGGCTGTAATTGCATTAGTGTGGTCACTTTCACATTTATTTCAGTGTGCCCAGAAAGAATAGACTAAAAGGTCTTTAAAAGATTTAAAAAATGAAAGACATAAAAATGTACATAAACATGTATATAAATACATGAGAAAAAAACCCCAAACAACACCACCCAAATGTGTCAAGAATGACAATAAAACATTATAAAAGATATTTTTAAAAAATCAATTTTTTAAAAAAATGAATGGACATTGAAGAACGAAGACTTTGAAAGTATTCCAATGGTAAAATGAAAATCTGAGGGTTAAAAGCTCCTGAAGAAGCTGACAGCAAAGTCTCTCAATGTCAGAAATGCTCTGGGAATATCTGGAAAGTTTCAGGATGTGTTAAATCAATAGTTGGCGCTACAACACTGTGGCTTAGTGGGAGCTTCACCGGCTTTAAAGTTCAAGAACAGAAGATGTAAATTGTTGCCCAAACCACAGCAAAAGAATTGTCCCCCATTTTATTTTCCTGTTACTCAAAATTAAAAAGGAAGAATTTAATAATTGCCAGCAAAGGTTCCAACTGCTCAGAGATAAGTGTATACACTCCAGAGAGCAGGACCGGGAGCTTTTCAGAGGTAGCAGTGAGCGTTGGAGTGATGCCCATGTTTCCCAAGAGCCCGGGGCTACTGGTGCTGATGTGGGGCTGCTGTGACCACAGTCACACCCCACAGAAGTTTTTGGGCCCTTGGCTCCTGGTTTTGGCATGGGAGACAGACTCTGCTCCTGCCCTGAGAGAGAGTTGAAGCCTTTCCTCTCCTCCAGAGGGTGAAAGAGGGTGGGCTGTGCCCCTCTGCAGCTCTCTGTGGTACTTTCTGCACTGGGGCTGGAGCTGCAGTGCCCCATGGGAACCTGCTAGGGGCATTGAGTTACTCAGAAAAAAATTGTGGAAAGACTAGCAAGTTTGTACAGCTGCTGTTGAAGGCTTGTGAAGAAAAGTCTTATTTACCTCTTTTCAAGTCACCTTCTTCTCTTTCAGAGGTGCTTTTTAAAGCCTTTCCTATTTGGTGTTACATGTGCCATACCTGAAATACCCAGCTGAAGCCTTCAACTCTTCTGTCCTCCTCAGCAGAGACTTCTAACACCTGGACTTGATTTCTCACAGACCTGTATGTGGTTGTGGTTTCAAGATGGAGTTCAAAACTCCCTCACAATTGCTAGGAGCACACAAGAGGTGAACTTTCAACATTTCCTTTGGCAATCAGTTGCAGCCTTTTAAACTCCACTTCCCATAGATTAGCAGCAATGTCACTACGGAGGTTTATTCTGACAGCTTGGGTTTTAACCAGCTTGTTCTGCATTTTGGCTTTGGCCAGGATGCCACATGACATTAAAGAACAGCTGAACTGAGTGGACATCTGCTGTCACAAAAGTTACCATCAAACTTACAGGCAGGCATAAACTGGGCTGAATTAAGAAGGCAACAAAATCACACTCCACTAGGGAACATAAACATAATGGCTGTGGTTAACATTGTCTGGGGGATTTTTTACTTTAACTTTTTTTTTCTTTCCTTTCCTTCTCCCTCTTCCCCCCAAGAGTAGGTAGCCTCTGTACCCACTAATTAATCTAATTTTGGTAAGTAATTCACCATTAGTTTCTCAGGTTATTACTGAATCTTCTAAGTACATTTGGGGTTTGGGACTGTCTAGAGAAATGGCCTCCCAACAGCAAATAAGTATCAGCCTGAAAACAGCTAGAGGACTGGCCCATGGTACTGACTGGCACCACTCTTTCTTTGAAAGGCTGTGTTTCAGTCTTGAGGAAGACAGGTGGAACTGGGAGGAGAGCTGATGTGGGAGAAAGAAAACAACCACAATTCTTCTGTTTTCCCTGTTACTCAGTGGATTTACTTAAATTAGTATATTTCTAACACAGAATCCTGGATAAAATTTTATTTGCTGCATCCCAGGAAATTAGGCATTATTCACCTGTACTATCCCCATAGATGTACATTGGGGAATGGGGAACTAACCAGTAGTTTTTACTCCATATACAAACTTGTTGTTAATAATTGAAAGGATTTTTTTTGAGGATTTTTAGCTTATATTTTAAGACCCTCCCTGCAGGCCATGGAGGAGGGATGTGAATGTGGCAAAGGGGTCACCCTCTCTGCGAGCCAAGTAGGTTTTTGCACCATGAGCAAATAAGGAACACTTCAGTTAGTTAAAAAAAAAAAAATAAATAAAAGGTCCCATCATCTTATGGTTAGATGCTGAGCACAGCGAGCACCAACAGCCCACCAGGTCTGCTGCTCATGGCCTGCTGCTTGTACACAGGAGGCAATTGGGAAGCACTGCAACAGTTCCCAGCTGTTTCCCTACCAGTTCATTTTGCTGATTTGCCTTGAAATCAAAACACCTGTCAACTTAACAGCTGCAGAATCAATACTTGTCTTTCGTAAACTTTGCTATAGCACACCCCACGACAGCCATGTATAGGTATAAGCCGTCACACTATAAATATTTTTCCATCCTGGTCCCATAGGTTAGAGATTAAGTAGGTTCAGGCTAATCTTGATTGGTGACCCAGCTTCACATGTACTGGCAGCGAGGTTAAGCCCTTTTCTGGCAGCAAGCTGCCTTCGGCAGGCTGTAATAAAGCCCATACACGCTAGATGGCCCCAGGAGAACACAGTGCTGCTTGGAAATTACAACCAAACCCTGCTATTTTGGATTAAAAGAAGATAAATTTGGTTACTTCAAGTCCCTTCCTCATTGAATTATTTAGACTGGGTTTTTCAAGCTGACCAACAGGCAATCAGCACATCTCACAGGGAAACAGAGAATAGCACTGAAATTTTATGTTTATATAATAGAGATTAATTTCCAAGATATTACTTTCTCAGAGAAGTCCACAGAGTGGCAAAAACTATATTGCTGTTTTTATTACCAATGTGCAAGATTGGAGATGATAGTTCAGGGGGGAAGTTGTTTGGGAGGAAAAATAGTGTCATACTTACGTTTCTATGACAGAGCAACTGAATTTGGGGAGTAGTTTTCACACTCACCATGTGCAAAAGTACATCCTCCTCAGAGTTATGGACAGAGTTTGTGGCCTGATGAAGTGTGAAATATGGCACTATGCACTGACAAATTACAGCTGCGAAATCTGGCCTTTATTGTGTTTTGTTGTTTGTTTTTTTTTTTTTTTTCTTGCCTTAACAAATGCCATTAAAATATCGGAGATTGAGTCAGAACCCTTGGGGAAAAGAAAAAAAAAGGTAACTAGGCCTGGTTAACTACTTGTGAGTGCTTGGGAACAAAAAGTGGTTTTGTTTCCATATTCATATTACCGACAAAATAAACGTCTCAAAATCCCTACATATCTCGAGACATGAAGAATAAATGCCAGGGGTGGTCCTGGGGTGATTTTTAGCACTTTGACACAGGCTATGAACCATACTACATGTCTTCTTTAGGGATGGGTCCCCAGCAGGATTTATTTCTGCGTCAAGGAAGATTACAGCTAATAGGATTTGCTTCTTGGAGGCTGTTGGCATGTTTGGTGCAAACCCTGCACAGTGCTTTCTTAAAGGAGAATATGGACCCCATTTGTCATATTTTTCTTCTTCTTCTGGCCTTCCACGAGATAAACCTGTCTGGTTCATCTTGTATCACCGGATGCTCGTGTTCTCAAGACAGCTTTGGAAGGTAAGACTACTTACCCTAGTTGTGGCACCTGTGAAGCAGCTTGGACAGTTCCAATATATATTTGCTGATGATGTGAGCACCAAAACCAAACTGATGGCCTCCTGGTGTCCCTCCCCTAATACTTGAATAGTACTAGCTTGAGCATAGAATGACATTCCTTTTATTTCCCTGAGATATGTAGCTGCATACATAGCAATTTTTATGACTTAATTGTATTCTTTGTGGGAAAATGGATGTAAGATCCAGAGAAGGAAGGATGTATGGCTTATGCATGCCCTGTATACAATACCTTTTAATTATCCAAGTGCCTGTAGACCCATAAAGGGAACTGTTTTTTTAGCCATGAGCATGGTGTACAACCTGGAGGATTTTCTGTTTTCCTCCTTAGGAGTTTGCTTTGCATGTCTGCACTGCTGAGGCAGATCCCTGCAAACATCCCTCAGGACATCCGGAAAATTAGAATTGAAAATTCTCACCTAACAGAATTACCTCGTGGTTCTTTTGAGAATGTTAGTGCCTTGGAGTATCTCTGGCTCAATTTTAACAACATCACAGTGATGCACATCAAGAGCCTGGAATATCTGTCAGCTCTGAAGGAGCTGCGCTTGCAAGGGAACAAATTAAGTTCCGTGCCATGGACAGCATTTCAAGACACGCCGGCTCTGAAAATCCTGGATCTGAAGCACAACCGGCTGGATGTCCTTCCAGAACACGCGCTCCGCTATCTTCCTAACCTGACCTATTTAGATCTATCCTCAAATCAGCTTACCATCATATCCAGGGATGTCTTCTGCAACTGGCCGGTCTACCAGAGAAGCCAGAGGGCAGAGGGGCACACAGAAGCTATTTCCAATGCTGTCCTGGCTCTTCATGACAACCCCTGGATTTGTGACTGCCGCCTGCGGGGATTTGTCCAGTTTATCAAGTCAGTCGGCCCACCTGTTATTCTGATGAATTCCTATTTAACTTGCTCAAGTCCAAAATTCAGGGCAGGGAAGTTTTTTTATGAAGTGGAGCTCAACAGCTGCATGAAGCCCCTGACCTCAGCCCTTGACACAAACCTGACAGTCGCAGTAGGGCTGAACGTCACCCTGACCTGCTTTGTGCAAGCCAGCCCTGCCCCAGCTGTCTGGTGGACCTATTCGCTCAAACTTTTAAGGGCATTTAATGGTAAGAAAAGCTTTTTCTTCTTTTGTTCTTTTTTTTTTTTTTTTTTTAATTAAAAAGTTGTGTTCTGCTATTCTACTTGCATAGGTCTTCAGGCCACCACAGTGACCACACCAGCTCTCCAACCCTTCAGAGCATCACAGTTATTGTGGTGGCAATAATCCAAATAATCTTAATCATCCTGCATGTCTAAGCATGCCTGACCAGGATGAGAACAGCTGCTTCACACAGGATATCAATCAAAGATGAAAGGAGCAGAGCCTCATTTTTACACAATTATTTTATGTAAATCAGCCTGGAGAAAAGAGGGTTTTGTGGAGACCTCATAGCAGCCTTCCAATATCTGAAGGGGGACCTACAAGGATGCTGTGGAGCGACTCTTCATCAGGGACTGTACAAGGGGTAATGTGTTCAAGCTTAAACAGGGGAAGTTTAGATTGGATATAAGGAAGAAGTTCTTCACTGTGAGGGTGGTGAGGCACTGGAAGAGGTTGCCCAGAGAAGCTGTGGATGCCCATCCCTGGCAATGTTCAAAGGCCTTGATCAGCCTGGTCTAGTGAGAGGTATCCCTGCCCATGGCAGGTGGTTGGAACTGGATGAGCTTTAAGGTCCTTTCCAGCCCAAACCATTCTATGATTCTACGTATGGATTTTTAGCAGTGGCTCTTTCATTACCACATATGATATTAAGAACTATTAATATAGTCACACATATATAATAAATCTGTGGTTATCTAGACCCAAATCTAATTTATGCTATATATGATATATTACATATATATGCACACAGTATATATTTGTGTGTACCTATGTGTGTTTGTAGGAGCACACACACCCCTACACTTGTATGTTTCTACACGACTCCGATGTTTTCTCAAGAAATACTCACATAAACCACAAAATCATGCAGACTTGTTGCCTGTGTTCATTCATGCTCTATAACGAAAAAGCTTGTCATTCTCCATAAGCTTTGTTTATTTATATTCTTTACTGAGGTCCTTGTAATATGAGGCCTTTCCTCTTCCTCCTTATCCAGCTTGGGTCTTACAAGGCTTCCCTCACATTTATTCTTACTAAGAGCCTTCAGTAGGGCAAGTTGCTATTTTCATCAGATAAGCTAATAATGCACGTGGGTTCCTAATAAGCCAGCTAGCTAAATAAGATAGCATTAGCCCTTAATCCTGGGCTTATACTTGCTTTAATTGCAGCATTGTAGCATTTGTGCATCTTTCTGTGAGCACACGTTAAACTAACTACATACAGGCATGTACCCCTGTTTGGGTAGACAACAGGGTGTTTCATACTATTCTTAAAGCTGCATCTCACTTCCAGACCAACAATGCGTGGCTTCACACACCTCTTTTTGGCCGAAGCCTCTTGAGACTGACATTTTCCTACTCAATCCTAATGGAGGATGGAGCATGCGTCCAAAATGCAGTGGTGCCTGCTGCACCTCAGTGGCTCTCCCTGGATTGCTGTGACCTGAGGACATTGATGGCAGATGGCATACGGGTGGCTTGGCCTCTGCCCACAGCAGCCTCCCCAGCTGCTCACGTTGGGGTAGGCATATTCCCTGTCTCCCATTCCTAGGTGTCCAAGTGCATTTATTGCCTTTCTGCCTGGAAAATGCTTCGCTGACAAGCTCTGCGGGGTTTGGCACACTTCTGTGCTCCCTCTCCTTCTCTTCCCGGGGCAGGGGAGGTTCTGCTTGGCCTCCTGGCACCAATCCCACATTAGAGTGGTCCTGGGGTTACCTCAAGATGTTTCTGCATGCTAACACAACTTGCTTTTGCCTGCAGTGTCCACGGAGCCCATCAGCGAGGACACTGTGCGCTCAGAGCTGCTGATCCCAGCAGCACGGCCAGCAGATGCTGGCAACTACACCTGCACAGCTGCTAACTTCTTGGGCAACACCTCAGTGGCCATCAATCTCCATGTGCGGTCCCCGTGGGTGTCTGCCACCACCACCTCCGGCTGGGGCCCTATTGGCCCAGCTGAGTCGGGAGCCCACGTAGAAGTGCGCATTGCCAAGCAGACAGTCTATGGCATCACCCTGGAGTGGTTTGCAGTGGCAGCAGCAGCAGCCGAGCCAGGGGAGACCTGGTACACCCTCCTGGTGGGCCGCTATGATGCGGCCCAGAAGGACGCCATCTACATTGGCCCCGGCATCAACACCTACTCGGTGACTGACCTGCTGCCTGCCACCAAGTACGAGGTGTGCGTGGCTGTGCGCAACCAGGCACCTCGCAAGGGCCAGTGCGTCGTCTTCGTCACGGGCAGCGACATCAGCCAGCTGGAGCAGCGTGAGAAGCTCATCCACATCGTGGTCATCGTCTGCGCCATGGTGCTGGCTGTGCC
This sequence comes from Psittacula echo, assembly GCF_963264785.1. Lineage (NCBI taxonomy): Eukaryota > Metazoa > Chordata > Aves > Psittaciformes > Psittacidae > Psittacula > Psittacula echo. The sequence continues at coordinate 53,146,042 of NC_137743.1, forward strand.
CGCTGGCATGTATGCCTGCACTGCCGAGGCCCGCCCTGGCTGTCTGGCCCGCTGCCCCAGCATGTGCCCGCGCCGCCGCCGGGGGGGCCAGGCGCAGGCTGCAGGCAGCAAGGAGAGCACGCTGGACAGCCTGCCGGCCGGCAGCGAAGACGGGCTCTGCCTCCCTGAGGGCGGGCGCGGCGCCCGGCGGCCCACAGCCCGTGACGAGCCTGGCAAGACTCGGCCGCCTCACAGGAACAGCGCCGACCTCTACTAGCCCAGCCGTGCCCGCCCTGCCTGTCTGCAGCGGCACCTTTTACCGGTGACCTCAAGCCACAGCAGGTGCTGGTTTGTTTGAGGGACTGTGCAAAGGAGGCTCCGTGCTGCAAGGACTCAGGGCATGGTCGTGCACACCACAGGGACTGCAGCAGGCTTGGGAAGTGCTGGGAATAGGGGTGCTCAGGGTGTGTGGCTGTGAGCCCACAGCTCAGGTCTGCCTCTGCAACACTGTCATGGAGCAACGCACAAAAACATGCAAACAGAGCATTAACAAAAAACCCCGACCAAACCAATAACAGTGCATGTGGCAAAATGCCAAAGGTCTCCCCTTGTTCTCCCACAGGCTCACTTCACTTTATTTTTCCCAGCTGGGGCACGGATGGAGAGATTCATTCACAGCTCTGCCTCATGGGAACAGGGACAGAAAGCCAGGGCGGGTCTGTGGTCATAACCAGCAACAAAAAGTAGCAGGGGGAAGACTGAGTCAACATGACGAGGCTATTTTAATTCACTTGGAGAAAAGATGGCGCTGTGGCTGTAGGGTGACATGGGAGGTGATGGGGATGCTTGGCTTGGATTGGGCTGGCAGGACAATGGGCATGGGGCACAGACAGTGGTGGAGCCAGGATTGGGAGCCAGGCACCTTTCCCAAATGCAGATGTGCTGCCTGCCCACCCTGCTGCTTTGAAACCAAAGCTTGACTCCTTTCTAGAGGCAGGAAAACCCAGATGCACATGTAAAAGCAACCAGCCCCCGGCTTGCTGAGCAGCTAATGCGTTATTTCTTGGGGGTCTGAGGATGTGTGACTTATTATTTTTTGGTTTTGGGCTCGTGCTTTCCAGCACAACAAAAGCACGTGGCCAGCAGACCCTCAGCACTTTTTAAATATGTGCTATAAATCTCCTCAAAAAGATAAAAAATAGAGCAGGAACCTCAGCTGTAAGCAGAGATAAAGCCTAATGTGAGCTTCGCTACACGGCAGTTTGGCTTTCTAGTTGTAGTTTGTTTTTTGCTGTGTTTTCCATCCTCCTCAGGCCCTGCGTTTCCTGCCCCAGCACCTCCTTCTGCTGTAAGCTATTGCACAGCTTTTGAACAGAGACCTGTTTTGTCAGCGCTCTCAGTGTTATACTTCAAGCGACTTCCTAGTCTTGTCAGTCTTTTGTTGTCAAAGTAATAAACGTGATGGATTTTCAGAATATGCAGATGTCCTCTGCTTCATTTCTAGCCTTTTACAGTTACAAACTGCAAAAATCCTGGATGCCAAGGGGCTCTGAGGTTCGGCTGCAAGGGATGGAGGGAGCCTGGCAGTTGCAGCACATCACATGGGGTATGGAGCAATGAGGGAGGATCAGCAGCAGCATGCCAAGCAAGGGACATGACCTTGTCCTGGAGAAACCCCTGGGGACATGGTGCATACAGGGACAGGCAAGAGATGATGCTGGTTGAGGTCCATCACCCCCCATGTGCGAGGGGAGGTGAAAAACAAACCAGTGCCTGTAATGACTGGCCTCCTCCCACCCAAGTCACCATGGAGGAGCAACATCAAACTGTGGAGACTGTAGAGAGAGCTGCTGAATCACAGTGAGGGAACAGCCAAGGAAAGACAAAACAACCCATCACCACTTGTGCAAAGTTCGTAACAAATTGCATACCCAGTGAGCTCTGGCATCAGACAAACCTGCTGCCTCACAAGGAGCCTTCCTGCCTCTGTGGCTGTGCTGCAGTGGGCTGCAGTGGGCTGCAGAGTGCAACGGACATTTGGCCAGGGGCTCATCTGTGACCCTGCCTGTCCTCTGTGCCTTACAGCATCCTGCTTCTCACCTCCTCTCCTTCCAGGCTAGTGTTGCCCAAAATCCACACAGCCCCTTCTTCTGACTCATGGCCTACAAAAGCAGCCATTTGGTTATCCTAGGAAGACCTCTGGTTGCCTGCACCCATGTGGTCGATACCAAGCAATAGCAAGGCCTCACTGCCAGCAGAAGCATATCATGCACAGAAGCACCTTTTGCAGGTTGGTTTTTTTAATTATTTATTTATTTATTAAAAAAACCCACCCTGAAGTTGAAATACAGAGTAACTGGAGAAAAGTCTCACAACATAGTAATAAAACATCTTTATTCTCTCTTAAATACAATCTCTAAGACTGTAAGACTATAATGCCTAATAAATCTCACTTAACTGAATGTTTTTTATAGGCTTCCCTCATTGGAGAACAAACACTGAATACTGGCTTCAACACAAGACTGGGAAAACAGTAGTATGGGTAATAAACCACAGACTTTTGATACCTTGGGAAACACTGCACAACCTGGTGGAGACACAACCAGCAGAACATGCATGCTTGCACAGGGCAGTGGGAGTGCGCCCGGTGGCTGCACATCCCCTCCCTCCACCCACAGCCAGAGGACAAGGTGACCACACACAATGCCAGAGCCTGGGCCTCATGCCATGAAGGCCCAGAAGGAGGGATAAGTAAGAAAAGTGATGGAAATGAGAGACATGACAGGGGAGCAGTACTGTTGGCACAGCCCCCCGCTGAGACCTTGCTGCACTTCTGGGATGCAGCTCCTCACTCAGCCCACAGGTGACATGAGCTATGGTCACCCTCTGACTTCTAGATGTATTGGGCTGAAGTTCAAAAATACAGCATTTTCCCTGTATCTAGGGAGCTTCATATTCAACCAGGTATCCCCCAAGCTGAAGTCCTGGCGCAGAGAAAGGAAATTAGACCAGCTGATGGGATGACAGGAGAGGAATCCCTCAGGGCCATGTCTGCTCTAGTAGGAGAAGAGTCTCAGGAACCCCTTTAAATAACAGTGTCCTGTCCTGTAGGGTTTGCTCCCCATCTTGATGTTCACAGTGCCAATCCATGACAGCACAGCTGCCCTGCAGGGCCAGGGCACAGGCAGAGGTGCAGTGTGCTGTTCCCCAGCCAGCCTCACACATACTGCCTTTTCCCAGAGGGATAGGAAACAGTCCCAGCTGAAAAGCATGCCCTCAGAAACAAACAGGAGGGGAAAACTGTGCATCCAGTGAAAAACGATCCAGTGAAAAAGCTTTCTGCCTTTGGTGCCTTTTTACTGTCACGTAACAGGCAAAAAAAGTGTCAGCTGTCCCCCACCCCCTGTGTTCCCCCTTCTGACTGTTGCATAATTCACTCAAAAGTACTGACAGGACAAACCAGAAACCTCACCACCCTGGAGCAAGCCAGGAGAGGTGGTGAAATACATTCCTCAATACCTCCTGTTAGCAGTGTACAAAACCAAATGATCTTTCTGCACACTTCCCTGACCAACATATGAGACTTTCCAGCACTTGTCTATATTTTTCACTTATCATTTTAATCTTGGTTTTCCCTTGTCTTCCCTGCTGCTTTAATCATGTCCTTCTTCTCATGGGCTTCCCCTCCTTAGGGGACACGGTGTCAGAAGGAGGCAGTATTGAGCAAGCGCTGCTACTGAATTTCTGTGCTCCAGTCTTGCCCCAGCTGGTCTAGGGAAGGCTGAGGTGGTCCTCCTGTCCCCTGATTACTAGGCAGGTTCAGAGCAGAAGCAAAGCACAGCATCATGTCAGTATACTCTGGCAAAACCCATCATAAGCTGCAGGAAAATGATGACCTTCTCCAAGTCTGTCCGCTTACCTTTTGGGAATGAAGATACTCAAGCCATGAGCACATCGCTCTGCCAGCTGTTGCAAAGTGTGTTGCACCCTGAGGACAGCAGGTACCAGCTACGCTATACCTTCTTGCAGTGTGCAGTGTCACTGCTGTAGTAGACCTGCACACGGAGTCACTGCTGGCACCACAGCCAGGCCAGTGTCTTCAAAAGTGAGTCTGGGATTGAAAGTGATGGGTTTTTGGACACCTCAGACACATCTACGAGCTCAGGTCAGAACTGGCATCCTCCAGTGCCTTGGCTGCAGAATTCCTTGTTTGAAAACTTGGACTCTGGGTAGGGACCACCAAAATGGGGGCAACCTGAATCCCTATTCACTTGGGGAAACTGTGGCTGGTGTGAAGGTACTCGGTACCCTGTTCGGGCAGCTGAAGGACCAGCACTAGGACACAAGCCAAAGGAACTGAAGCTGCAACCGGACAATGACCGCAGCTATGCTATAAGTGGGGTGACTCTGTAGCATGTAATACTTGCAGAAGGTGAGGGGTCTCTATTCCAGCACAAAGCTGCTCTCAGTTCACGGAATGCTGACAGACACAGAGAAAACCACAGCACATAAATATATCCACACACAGCCACAATCTGCAGTCACTGGGGGCTGCCAAGAGCACCTAGATGTGGGGCTCACCCATAGCTGCGTTCCTCTTCTCAAACCTCATTTTGAGCTCTGACACAAGGGCATTGTGGGCACTGCCATGACCTCTCTTCTTCACCTGCTTGTTTATAAACTTGGGAGTGAGGGAGCCAGACACAGTTGGCACCCGCCACCCTGGGGCATCACCTCTGGGAGCCACAGTGGGGGGCGGTGGAGGCAAGGGAGCAGTTGGCGGCACAGGCACAACCTGGATGTTGTTGTTGCTGTTCTCATTGTGCAGATCTTTGGCATCATCCTCAACAACAAACTTCTCTGCAGCGTTGCTGGGCCTCTTGAACTTTAGCCATTCCATCCTCATTGTCCGGGGCTGTGGGGTCTGTCTCTTTTTTATGATCCGTCTTACTGGCATGATTTTGTTGGACCGCTTGTTGCGCCAGAACATGGCAGTAGAGATCATGATAGTTATCAGCACCATTATGCCCATGACACCAGCTAGCACTCCTAAGGCTTTCATGGGGTTATCTTTAGTTTGCATCAAAAAGGCGGCCATAGGCCCTTTGTGAAGAGTCTGTAAAAGAGTACAGAGAAAACACATGACTTACTCTATGGGACAGACAGTGACCCAGAAATTTCATTTGTCCAAAATATGTAACAAGCAGGGCTAACTAATGGAAGTTGTCTCTAAAAAAGATGAGAGTCAAAGAGCCAGCCCAGGTTTGGAGACTTTAGATGGAGCAGGACACTGAGCAAGCATTACAACATTCTGAGATGAATGACCATCAAACATGAAAGCTTACAAGAGTACTACTGCCAAATTAGGATGGATTCCTGCATGTCACCATAGTGTTTGCTTAATTTGCAAGAACTGAGGAAGAAAATAATTGGTTCCAGGATCTGCAGCTGTATTGTTGTACTACATTTCAGAGTTAATTTCCTAGGAATAATAGTGTTGAACCCAAACAGAAGTTTATGAGTAGAAAATGAACTTTCAACAACAATTGCAGGTGATATGGTGTGCAGCTTATAGGACTATTACTGAGCATGGCATTGAAAAGATTATGAGAAAACCTCACTTCATAAAATTACAGTGTACAAATGAGTAGTTAGCAGGTATGTGCTCCATTCTGTTTTCAAGTACTCTTTTACAGACATAACAAAACTCTTTGAGGTAGGGGAGATGAGTAGAGTTAAAGAAAGAGCTTTGTTTTTAGAAATAAAAGAAATAAGCAATAACATAAGCTACATATGGCATATTAAGGACAAATGAATGGCCAGTTCACTTTGCAGCTTAGCACACTGTGCGTCTTGGAGGTCCCCGTATAATTTTGCGGATTTTGCCCTGTGGGTGGAGCTTGGATCTTTTCACACTTTTCCAGTACATGATGGTGGAGATCACCATTGTTACAGAAATGGTAGAAAGGACGCCACTCATGCAAATTCCAAATATTGTCCATGGACGCTTCTTGAGGCCTAAAATATAGGATCTTACCCTGGACTTGATCTGGAAACATCAAAAATAAGAGAAATGGTCAGCCCTCACATAGTTATATTTGAAAGAGGGCAATATCTATTACAAGTACAGCTAGAGAACTAAGGTGAAATGCGTACAGGACGGAGAGCATATAATATAAAGGGAGCTAAGTGTTGAACTAGGCACAGGAGAAAAGACAGTTGTAATGACATTGAACTGAATCCAGAAGCACTAACCGAAGTTAGGAGGCACTTCTAAACAGCTGGTTGATCAGAGAATAGAGGGTAGCAGCGTGATACATAGATCACCTTTATTCATGGCACTGTAGTCCACCCTGAACTACATTTCCAAGAGAAGTTCGTAATAAATACAATCTCCTGCAATTGTATCTGGACAGAGAGTAGTGTTGTGGAAGGCCAGGAGATCCTTCAGAAATGGCACATTCACGAGCAGGTTCATTTAACAAATAGGTGGTCATAAAGCTATGTGCAGCTGTGGAGAGACAGGACTACTCATCATGCCCCAATCCTCTGGCCTAGGCTTCGGGAGGGAATCACCACCCAAACTTTCCATGTCTAATAACAGGTTATCTGCATTTTAGTTGGTCATCTAAGCTTCCAGCTTTTTAGTCAATGGAGAGAAAATGACACCTCCAAAGTAGTAGTCACCACATGCTAATATAGATCTCAAAGACAGTGAGTATAAAGAGAGCCTTGTGACTAGCTTGGTCTTGAACCTCTGGCTTTTAGTCAGTTAAGGTGAGATCACATGGATTTCCCTGTATCAGTCTAAACCAAGACGCAGTGTGTGGAGGAAGACAACTAAAAGTGTCCCCCCCAAATGTTTCAGAGTACCTCTTGTCCGGTATTACACAGGAACACTAAATCACATCTCTAAACTTGGGGAATGTAAATTTGTTAATAAATACCCCCATTGCCTTCACTTCTGTATTTTCATAACCTACCTCTAACACATTATCCAAGCCCACTCTTCTCCTACTCTGAATATTTCCTGTTGCCAAAGAGAAATGGGTGAAGAAATGCTGTTGAAATTCATGGACCATATAACCTTACACATAGTGAGCAATTTTCATCATTTTGCTGTGCAAAGAGTTTTCCCATTATTTAAGTAGCAATGGGTTTGGGTTGGAAAGGACCTTAAAGATCATCTAATTCCAACTTCCTGCCATGGAGAGAAACACCATCTACTAGACCAGGTTGCTCAAAGCCCCATCACACCTGGGCTTGAGCACTTCAAGGAATGGGGCAGCCACAGCTTCTCTGGGCAACATATTTAATATATTCATCAATGATTTAGATGAGGGAATTGAGTGTACTATCAGCAAGTTTGCTGATGACACTAAGCTGGGAGGAGTGGCTGACACACCAGAAGGCTGTGTTGCCATTCAGCGAGACCTGGACAGGCTGGAGAGTTGGGCGGGGAGAAACTTGATGAAATTCAACAAGGGCAAGTGTAGAGTCTTGCATCTGGCGAAGAACAACCCCATGTACCAGTACAGGTTGGGGGTTGACCTGCTGGAAAGTAGTGAAGGGGAAAGGGACCTGGGGGTCCTGGTGGATAGGAAGATGACCATGAGCCAGCAATGTGCCCTTGTGGCCAAGAAGGGCAATGGCATCCTAGGGTGCATTAGAAAGGGTGTGGTTAGTAGGTCAAGAGAGGTTCTCCTCCCCCTCTACTCTGCCTTGGTGAGGCTGCATCTGGAATATTGTGTCCAGTTCTGGGCCCCTCAGTTCAAGAAGGACAGGGACCTGCTGGAGAGAGTCCAGCGCAGAGCCACAAAGATGATTAGGGGAGTGGAACATCTCCCTTATGAGGAGAGGCTGAAGGAGCTGGGTCTCTTTAGCTTGGAGAAGAGGAGACTGAGGGGTGACCTCATCAATGTTTACAAATATGTAAAGAGTGAGTGTCAGGATGATGGAGCCAGGCTTTTTTCAGTGATGTCCAGTGATAGGACAAGGGGTAATGGGTGTAAACTGGAGCATAGGAGGTTCCATGTGAACATCAGAAAAAACTTCTTTACTGTGAGAGTGACGGAGCACTGGAACAGGTTGCCTAGGGGGGTTGTGGAGTCTCCTACGTTGGAGATATTCAGGGCCCACCTGGACAAGTTCCTGTGTGATGTACTCGAGGTTACTCTGCTCTTGCAGGGGGGCTGGACTAGATGATCTTTTGAGGTCCCTTCCAACCCTTGGGATTCTGTGATTCCATAAAAGAATTCCAATAAAGAATTTCTTCCTAATAGCTAATAGTTTGAACTTGTTCCCCCTTGTCCTATCACTACACGCCCTTGTAAAAAGTCCCTCTCCAGATTTCTTGTAGGCTCCCTTTAGGCACTGGAAGCTGCTCCAAGGTCTCCCTGGAACCTTCTCTTCTCCAGGCTGAGCAACCTCAACTCTTTCAGCCTGTGTTCATGGGCAAGGTGCTCCAGCCCTCTGATCACCTCTGTGGCCTTCCTCTGGACTTGTTCTAGCATGTTCACATCCTTCTTATGTTGCTATGTTTTCCAAAGAGGATGCCCATATCTGTCTTTGCTACCAAAATGGCAACTAATTTCCTTTTCTTTTCTCTTTCCTGCCACAATAGTTTGCAGTGTGCAGACACGCACACCTCCTGGCAGCTTCTCAAGGGCCTTTCACAATGCATGGGTTGCAGTGAACAGAGCAAGTGGTTGATGTATCCAGAAGTTGGACACAACAGGAGTGTGTGGTTGAGCTGTTCAATCACATGAGCAGCTAAGGCTCATCAGCTATATTTAGAAGTCTAAGTAGGTGAAGCTGTTAAGAGCCCAAGCTATCGCAGATTATAAACAACTCAGGCTGCATTGACTTGAGCAATTGGATTTGTACAACAACCAGCTGGTTCTGTGGAGCCTATTTCCACATAATAAGCATTTCTGGACCTCTAGCCTGGTTGCAGGGATGGTCTGCTTGCTACTGCCAAAGCACAGTTGGTGTGCTTCACAAACACATTTTTGTCTGAAAGAAATACAGTTTGTGTGCTTGGAGCTATCTGAGATATGAGCCATCCCACAGTAATGTGGGCTGATAAGGAGATTTGCTTCAGAAGTAACTCCTGATCTGAGGTAGAACACAAGCTGCCCCCTTCAGTGCTTATCCCAAAGAGCAGTGCTATGACTGTATATGAAGGCTGCATTTACATCACTTTGCAATACAAACACCAGCATGGGGCAAGACCTCTCAAATCAAACCAGCCTTCTCTGAACAATTGTTTTCAAGGTTCATGTAACTGCAGAAAGAAGAGGCTAACTGCTCTGCAACTGTGGTAAAGGATATTTAGTGACATCAGCAACCACAGTTTCCATGGTTGCAGTTAATATGAGAGACAAGGAGATCTCCACATTAATTCACAGAGAGTATTTGTTGAACCTTTCAGTTAGGAGGATCTAAAACTGAGACTCACCAGCTACATTTAAAAGTCTAAATGAGTGGCTAAAGCTATTAAAGACTGGAGATTATGCTGTCTAAATGTGGATTTAAGCCTCAGTCCATGAAGAAGTGTAAATAAACACCCCCATATATTTGCAGAATCTCAGTGGAGTCATGAAGAGGCAGAGGGATCTCCTCATCAGGCCAGCCTTCTGGATCAGGAGTGGAAATCAGCTTTCCATGAAAATCTCAGTTATCAGGAATAGATTTTTGAGTGAGACATAAGGGTGAAAAAACAGTGGCTTTTTTCAGCACGTTTCATATTCTGTTGAGAAAGGATAGATTAACAGTCGCTACTCAATACCAATTTCCATAAACCCAGACTCAGTTAAATTAAAAGGCCTCTGGATTTTTTTATCACTGTATTATTCCAAGAGCAAAAGGTCCTTTTGATGTGCAATACTGCTGAACTTAGCCACAAGGCATCTATCTCAAAGGGCACAGCCCTGCGCTAATTGCAATGGTAAATGTTAATCAGAAACTATGCCTGTTTAATTACTTAGTGTGATTAACACTGCAGGAAACCTCTAGAAGATGCATTCACAAATATCCTCCTTATCCAAAATCAGTAATACATAAATGCCCACCAAACAGCTAACTGAAAAAGACTTTTTACAGCTGGAGCACAGAGGGATGAAATATACTTTCGTAACAGCCTCAGAGAGAAAGCTGGAGAGTACACAATGTTCCTATACCGAGAGATTCTTCTTCACAAAATGTTAGCAGTGATTGCACGGTCTCTGGGACACAGAAAGGGGCCAAAGGTTGTGTATGCTGGTCTTGCATTACATCTCACTCGCATGCAAGCTGAAATTTGGGAGTGGTTTTTGCAAGGAGATGTGATGCTTTTGGATGAAAACAAAACAAAACCAACACAAATCATTGCAAGCAATGGAAGAATTATTGGAGAAATGTACAAAGTCTTATGGAAGATGCAACATCAGATTAGTAGTGCAGACCCTGCTGAAGAGACCTACACAAGTGAAGAAAGAAGATACTGTTGCTATCTCAGACTCTGTGTCGGGATTTTTCATCGAGCATGGGAGGAAGAGAAAGAAAAACTGTCTGAGAGGAATATGTCTCACTGCCTTCTCTGCTTCCCCTTTAGAATTTATCCCTCACTTTGTGCCAAATCTGTGACCCTGGAGGGGGAAAAAGGAAGCAGAGGGGAAAATTTGTACAAGACAAGCGCTGATGTGCTTGAAGCACAAGAAGGAAATCCAGAAAATAAGCTGCTCTTGCTTTTCTTCCAGATGTCCTTCATCAACTGGTTTAGGGACAGATCTCCCCCCCCCCCAGCAGAGGAGGTATAGTGCACCCTCCATCCCCTCGACATCCCTCAACCCTGTACCTTAGCCCTGCATACTAACGGAGAAGTCATCAGCTCACCAGGAGAGGAAGGAAAACTGGAGACCGAATACTGGGGACCAAGACTCGAGACAGTGCCTGTGGCCACCTGGTACCACACGCTCCTGGAATGTGCACCCTGTGAGAAGCCTGGAAGCAAGGCAAGAAGGGCTGGAGCTCCCACTGTTGGCTGCAGGTAGAAATTCTTATTTTCTATATAAACCCCACCAAAACGTCTGGTTTCCATGGGAAATCACAGTGTTAAGCAGTTTATTTCCTTTATATCAGTAAGAATGGCTAGATCTCTACAGTGATCACAGAAACCCAGCATGTGCAGTCCCCCAGTTCCACGTGTCATGGCCTTGAAGCAGCATGCTCTGTCTATAATGAGCCCCAGCAATGTTGCACAGCAGCTTCCATGGAGCCTGCAGCAGGGCTGGCCAGCTCCAAGAAACGGCCCTATGCGAGGTACCCCCTCTGCTAGGGCAGAGCGAAGTCGCCTGGCAGTTCTGACAGGACAGGTGCTCACAACAGAGACCGAGGGTTACTCCTGTGCTGCTAAGTTTATCTTGCCAATGCGCACAAGTGTTCTCTGAAGACAGCTTTTAACTTCCAGCAGGCTCTGATCGTGTACAAGAAGTATCGTATAAATGCACCTGATAAGGAGTATCAATGGAACAAGAGGGTATGGAGAAAACAGAGAAAGACTGTAACAGATAAAGGAGCAGTAGGTGCGCTTTGACCGAAGAGAAGGCCAGCTGCTGTCTGTAGGAAGAGATTTGCATCTTTGCCCAGTATGTGTGTGGTCCAGAAATTGTCAGGCTAATGATGTGTTTCTCATCTACTTTAAAGCCCATTTCCACCCTGCTGGTACCTACTTAAAGGCATGGCAAGACAGTTACAATAAATAAGAATCATGCAAGCATGTGCTGCTTGTTCTGTTGTTGATGTAAAAGTTGGACTAACAGGAAACTCTCAATCTATGTGTGCAATCTTTTAGAGTCTTCTTGTTTTGTCTGCTGATACTACTGCAATTATTAAACTCACATCTAAAGTCCTATGTACTTTAAAGCATTTCTATAATAGTTTTCTCACTTTTCCTCTGTCACTTATGTTGACATGCAAAACTGGTCTGATACATTTCACTCTGGCCACAGCTACTTTCTACTCACTTTTTGCAGGGAAAAAGATTGTTTTTCTTCTGTTGAATTACATTAAAAAAGTGCAGAAATTTAGTAGTCAGGATTTACCTTTACTCTCAGGAGTCCGTAGTCTTTTATTTGCACCTATCTCTAAAAATCAGATGCAAGAAATTAATCTCCCAAGCATATTATGCTCCCACCTTTGTACTTTTGCAATTTCTCTGATCAAAATGTCTTTTACATTTGTGGCTGTAGAATCCAGCTTCACCACAAGGCTCTAGAAACACTACAAAACAGAGCTAGCAAGGACGGAGAAGGAACAGCTGGCAACATTTTGGCTGTAGATTTCAACTCCTGAAGCATTTTTAAAGTACTGTCAGGAATGAAGCAAATAGTGTCTACTCTTTGGTGCCTCTCACATAAGGATTTTTTAAAAATAGCATTTTCTTACCTCCTCTGTGATATCAATCTTCAGAACTGCTGTGGTACTGAAGGATGGGGAGCCTCGGTCTTTGGCCTGCACCACCACTGACCATATGCAGTCTTTGTTCTTTGTGATATTGTGGATGATGTCTAGGGAACGGATATAGGACTTCAGTTTGATTTCTCCAGTGCTTTGGTCTATATCAAACACGTTGGCTGGATCTGCTTGCATGATGGAATAATCCACAATGTTGTTGGGTTCTTCTGCATCTTGATCTATAGCCTGGTAGGAGAAGCATAAAGAATAGAGATGTTATTGTTTGTATCTTTGCCTGAAGACAAAACTCAGAGTTTCTGAGCATTCATTTCTTTTAATACCCATGCTGTGACTGGGCTATTTTTCTTTCATCTTGGAAATAATGTCCCCTTTTCTGGTATCAGCTATGCTACATTTTCTAGTGAAAAACAGCAGAGCTAGAGCTATTTTTGTATAAGCGATTTTTGAGATTAAACAATATCAAAGGAAAAACTGAACCGTAACCTATTTGTAGAATGCAAATGGTCCACTGCTGGGGAGTTTCTTGCACAGCATGGGGACAAATGTGAAGTAATAGGGAACAATGGCATTAGATCCACACTATAAACTATAGCTGCCCTAATTTTTGTGCTGTGGTATTTTTTTCTGCTAAGATTAAGTGTTGTGTAATCTTCACTATATGCATTCAAATCTGTGTAACACAAGATGTTCTGTTCCTTTGCCTGTGAATTGTTATTGCCATTTTTTAGCCTCCTTTTCCACACTGGATCAACGAATACAATTCTGCAAAGCAAAGGGAAAGAAGCTGTGTGGTTAGGCACAAAGACGTGGCAGGAAGGTTAAGTATTCAAAACTCTGTACTTTCATTCACTCATCTTATTTGGGCTTCTTATGATCCAGGGTCCTCCACCAGTGAGTGATTCAAATACTGTAACAGAACTGTGTCTTTTGCTTACAGAATTTATTTCTCCCTCTCAGCAGTCTGTAAATACTATCATTCCATGCTTTAATCCACTTGTTACATATACATGAATGTGAAAAATAAAGCTCCAGGAAAAGCCAACTTTCAGACATTCATCACATTTCCTGAACAATAAACATCAGAGCTCAGGCTTTTCCAAAGCACTCTGCTTTGTGACACACAGTGTTATCTCTCACCTCTATCTTCACTGGTGACCCAATGATCATCGTCTTTTCCTGGATGTTTTCATTGAACTCTGGAGAGTGGTCATTGACATCTAGCACAGTGATGAACACTTCAGCCAAGCTGTATTTCCCATCTGTGTCCTCTGCCTTCACATAGAAATTATACTTTGAGTTCACTTCCGCATCTAATACAGCCCAGGGCTGGGTATAAATTATGCCCGTTGATGGGTGGATTAGGAACCTGCAAAAGAAGCATGCAAAGACTTTTTGTTCTTTTGGTTGCTTAATGTGTGTTTACAGCCTGGGGCAAAGGTGGGCTTTAAACACTGAAATGTTGTGCCAAAAGACTGGTTACTCTTCATCTGTCTCCTGCCTGGCTAGTTCCTTTAGGCTTTAAAACCAGAGAATTATCAGTTCCTGGTGTTTTTCGATCTATTGAGCATTAGCCATTTTAGGTGCATTTTCTGTTAAAGTCTTTGTTCTCAGTAAATACACGGTGTGATAGTCTTCTCCTAGAATGATTTCTTAGTGTTAAAACACTAAGTAACTGCCTTTTCTTTTTCTTTTTTCTTTTTTTTTCTCTTTTATAAGTACAGTATATTAGATCATGTCCTGCATAAATTAAGATTGACTGATATCACCTTAATAGCTAAAGGAAGTATGCTGCATATCATATTTTAGCCTTCACTTCTCAAAATGAGTAAGAAAAATGGCTGCTCTCAAATCCCCCAAAGTGTGGGGCTAATTATCTCCTCCAAAAGTGATGACTTCTCCATAGACTGGCACTGGGATGGAGTGGGTGTTCAGATTTATCTGTAGCAAGTTTGATTCTACACATTTGTAATTACTGAGACACTGTCAAAAGTGTCAGCCAAAACCTTGGATTTATAGAGAAGATATTAACAGAGTGTCTTTTTAAAATGGGCTGCCAGTGTAGGTTTCAAGCAGTAGGGTTTTTAACAGATGAAGGGTTTTATATACCCTTTAATTAATGTACAGGATAACAAAATATTTTCTGTATTTCAACTCTCAGCACAATTGAGAGTGATTGTATTTTACAATTTTACAAAAAGGGTACTTAATAATCCAGACCCTTCAACTGTTTTCATTACCCTGTTAAATACAAATGCAAGTATTGATGAAAGCCAAGACATAGAGGTCGAAAGATCTGTGCAAACTCTTGATAGGAAACAGTGCCCATATCAACTGCCTCCTTAGTACACAACCCAGGCTAACCATACAGAGGGGACTGTCATCACCCACATTTTGGTGGAAGAATAGAAGCACAGAAATATGAAGGCATTGTAGCAGCGTACCCCACTCCTACTGAAAGCTTAGCTGTAGGATTACGAGCATAATGGTTTCATCTTCAACAGTTAACACGATTCTTCTCACCCCAATGCAACTCATCGTTCTGCCAATGCAACTACATATCCACTGATGAAACCCCTGAGACAGAAAAAATCATGCGTCTAGTTGAAACTCTCACATCTACACCAAACTTGTGTGTTCAGCAGATCTGGAGGTCCCAGGACTAGGCAGTCAATCCAGCTTTACAGAGACATGCCATTTCGGCACAAGGAAAAAAAAATCATACTTAAGAAGGAAGAAAAAAAGTACTCACTCTTAATTTCTTCACAGAAGAACAGTTAGTCTGAGCATCCCCATAATTCCAATCAAAAGAATGTTGCACTCACATTTTTTTCTAAATCCTTAGTCAACAACCTTCATAAGCTTCTTTGCACCAGCTGCTATATTCTAAACCTAAAAGGTCTGCCTGTATGACATGGCCTTTGCCTGCTTGCGTCTATGCAGTTAGCAGCTAGCTTCAGGACTTAGTGAAGAGCTCAAAATAATCCATAACAGAAATCCTCCTGTATGTGTACCCTTCTGGCTTATCATCTTGTTGAACAAGACCGGTCCCAACACCAATCCCTGAGGGACACCACTCGTTACAAGTCTCCAGCCAGACACTGAGCCATTGACCACAACTCTTTGCGTGCAGCCATCCAGCCAGTTCTTTACCCACCGAGTGGTCCACCCATCAAATTGATGTCTCTCCAATTTAGAGACAAGGATGTCGTGTGGGACAGTGTTGAACGCTTTGCACAAGTCCAGGTAGATGACATCAACTGCTCTACCCCTGTCCATCAGTTCCGTAGCCCCATCATAGAAGGCCACTAGATTGGTCAGGCAGGATTTGCCCTTAGTGAAGCCATGCTGGCTGTCACCAAGCACCTCCTTGTTTTTCATGTGCCTTAGCATGCCTTCCAGGAGAATCTGCTCCAAGATTTTGCCAGGCACGGAGGTGAGACTGACTGGTCTGTAATTCACTGCATCATCCATTTTCCCCTTCTTGAAAATGGGGGTTATATTTCCCTTTTTCCAGTCATCGGGAACTTCACCTGACTGCCATGATTTTTCAAATATATTTGTGAAAGTCTTGTCTGATTTATGTTGACAAGAGTTAAAACTAAACTATCTATACAACTGAATGGAAAGTAAAGAGGAAAGAGCAAGATGGTTTTTTTGTCCTCCAGAACTGACTTTTCACAACTAGACCAAAACCTCCTCTTCCTCTTATAAGTGTTTTTTAAATGGTGATTGAACAGATCCTCTGTACTGGTACTTTAGCTGCCTTATGTCTCTTTGGGGGTTTGTGGGTAAAATTCCGTGAGTTCATGAAGCAGATGTTTAATGATCACACTAGTTTTTCTGTTGTTGTGTTCGCTTAACTTACAAAGAACATGGCACAAATGTCCTTGGAAATGAGCAGGTTAAGAATGAGTCTGTTCTTAAAAAAAAGGAAATCTTTTAAAACCCTGCTTAGATGTTATGTAGTTGGTTGTTTTTTTTTTTTTTTTTTTACTTACAGATCTGCTCCTGTTCCATAGATGGAGTACTTGACTTCTCCCCAAAGCCCTGAATCTGGATCTGTAGCCTTAAGAAAAGGAAATAAGAGAATCAACCCCTACTAAATTGCAAAAGAGAAATGTTTAAGTTTTCTTTTAAAAACAGGCCATATAAAAACCCAGACGCTTTTCACTCTTTTTGCCGTCACATTTGTAGGGGGAAACCACATAAAACAAATGTGCAAAACACAACACAAGGAAATGTCACTGGTCTTCCAGGAAGCTGTTCAGATGCCGCCTGCCTTCTGGCCAGGCTGGTGCCCAGAGGCTCTAGCAGGGAGAAAGCCACTAGATGGCTCCATCTATTGACATTTAACACATCCTTCCTTTAATAGAGATGGAGCTAATCTTTATGACAAAAAAACCAAACTGCCCATTCTCAAACCTTTCTAATTCTCAGTTAAATATTAATGCATATTTCCCAGGCAAAATTATTTACTCTATATAGAGTATTTTTTAAGCCTTCGCTTGTTTAATTGATTCAATTCAATGCATAACAAATGCTTCAATTTATACACAATGTTTCAGCTTTTTTTATATTTTAATCACTCTTGTGCCTGTGTGATTTTCAGTAATGCAGACACTACCCCAGATGAGATCTTTGTTCCAGACTCTTGTTGGCTTTCTTTCTTAGCTCAGGATTAGGAAACCTATTGATTTGGTAACAGCTATTTCCAGAAGCTCCTACTTCTCTGGTAGCTCTGAGGACATGTCGACAGCACATGACAGAAAATTTTATATGGACTTGCCAGCTACAATGACCTGTGTACCTTGGCTCAGAATGGGTAATTTCATTGTTTTGCAAACGTATTTTATTTTTTTCTGCTGTTCACCTCCTAGTATTTCTTAGTCCTTTTGCTGCAAAGATAGTGATGCTTGGGATTCTGTTTTCTGCAGAAAACAGAAAGCTGTTTTCTTCTAATAAAACTTTCTGTACTGTTTATGTTCCACTTCTTTTGTTCTTCCACCCCTAAAATTTGCCTTCAGTACTTTATTATTCTCTTTGTTTCTTACTTGCAGTCAGCATGCGCTGCAGATCTCTGGCAACCTGCCTCCATCATTCTTACCCATCCATGAGGCCTCTGCAAGGTGACTTGCATCACCCACTGAGCCCCAGATGGCCAGGTGCTTTCTCAGCTTTGTGGCATGAGGTCTGTTTCCAGCCCTAGCAGCTGCATTAAAGAGATACAGCCCACAACGGCTGGAAATGCTTCTCCAGCACATGTAGTCCATGTAATACCCTGACTTTCTTTATATGAAAATGTGGGATACTGCAAAATCCATAGGCATGTTTTTCCCACTGTGAGAGGATCTTTCTTTCCATGCTCTAAGCATTTTAATGTTTTATTCTTGTCTTCATTAACTGTCTAATTATGCATTTAGCAGATTCCTCTCACTAGAAGACTAATACGGACTAGCAGCCATGTTGTTTTCTTTTTACGCAAGCAAATCCAGTAAATCCAATTCCACTTAGTCATAACTGAATCTTCCTGCTGGACACTGATTTGACTGGGGCTTTCTTAATACTCACAGGCCATGTGATTTAATTAAAAACCAAAGTAATTGTGGTTCTGAAAAATGTTTGCCCAAGAGTTTATTTTTTCAGAGTGGTTTTTTTTTTGTTGATTCTGGAAAGGATCTGGAGTTCAGTCTGAAAGCTGAGTGGCGGATAAGATTTGTTACTTGTCTCTGTCCCCTATTTTTAAGGTACTGTCTCCACAGACACCTAGAAAAGACATAATTTCTTAAGAGATGAATGAAACTTACTGTAACAGCAACTACGTTTGAGCCCCCTGGGGAGTTCTCAGGGATCCTGGCAATGTAGTAGTCAGAAGAGAACTTTGGGACATTGTCATTGGTATCCAGCAAGTGTACCACTACATCAGCTGTTGAGCTGAATTTCTCTGGTGTGTTCACCTCTATTGCAAGAAGCTAGGAAGAGAAAACCAGGGAATTACTACAAAACAGCTATTATTATTTCTTAAAGGAGCTTCCTTCCACTGCCCATGGCATGTTGGTGCTTTTTAGCGTGGATGGCTCAAAAACAGGGACATGGTGAGATATACCAGTATGCTGCCTATGCTCATTTCTGCATGCTTGCAATAGGCAATCAGCTGTGGAAAAAGCACATCAAACCTGTGTGTATATAGTAGACTTCATGTGACAGAAGTGCTTGATCATAACTAATCAACACAGCTGAAAAGCCATAACAGAAGCAAGCAAACGTCCATCCCTGGGCAGTCCCTAGGATCTAGGAAAACATAAGCACAGAATGATTATAATCACTTAAACTGGATCATTATCCTTTGCAGAGGATGCATAAATTCTTCATCAGGAAAGAAGTCAGGGCAATAAACAGGGTAAAGAGATGGGACAGCTGGTGCCCTGAGATGTCTGAAAGCAGCAGTACCCCAACCAAAAATTCCAGGATGGTCAGGAATGAGACATGTACAGCAAAATCCCATTTCACAAAGTTTGTGAGGACTCCTGCCACCAGACTTCTGGGAAACTGTACCCTCACTGCCTCATGCTGATTAGAATGTTATCACAATACCCACAGGGACTTCTGAATTACCTCACTGCATCTGAGGGCAAACAGCGGACTCTGGCATAACACATTCTCGTAACTCTGCTCTTCTGAAAAGGGAGGCAACCACATACAGCAAGACCAGGAATGGGGAGAAGACAGCAGCATGGATGCTCTGGCTGGCCATCAGCAGAACTTAAAACCAGTGCATGCCTATCGCATCCCTCAGCTGAGGGATGGCAGTGCTGGGTTACCAAGATGGTTTCTCACATTGCGCCTTAATGCACAGCTAATTGATGCAGGGAAGAGCAGCCACCACAGAGCAGGAAGCCCCTGACAAGGTGGGACAACTGTATGTGTCACCTTTGGCAGAGGGACTTGAGATCTAAAAGGCCAAGCTGGAGGGGTACAAATTACAACAGCTGCTATACCTTGGGAAATCCATTCTAGCTCTTGGGCAGCTGAAAATGAAGGGAGTCCTGACTAATTATGTTTAAGAGGCAGCCCTTAATGGAAGATAGATTTTCTCTATTAGTCTTTTATTCAGGTAGGTTTTTAGTGCATCTTCCAGTCAAATTAACTCCTCTCTGGCATTTTACTGGTCAATAACAAACAAACCCCCTGAAAATAGCTTCTCAAAATTGCTGTGGGATACATGTTGTATAGAAATAAGGATCTATTTCATCAAAATTCCAGAATGACTACTTGGCAACTAAAACTGGGTAGGAAATGATTTTGACTTTTCAGGGAAATGGAGACAGCAATGAGATATATTATTTGCTGCCATATATTACTACCATGTCATACAGCTGCACCTTCTTCATTTAGAATCTAGACAAAGGTTCCACATTTTAAGAAAAGCCTTATGGTCTTTCTCCAGCAGAAAAAAAAATATAGTCTAAAAATAAGAAAAAAATAGCAAAAGTAAATAATTACTTAAGCTAAAAAAAAAATATTTTTTCTGGTAATTAATTCTTTCAGTGCTCATGGCAATCACATTAACTACTTTGATTGCTATTAGTATTCATGAGGAGGCCATGTGTAACTTCTTTATTGGTCTTTCAATTGTTTAACCTGAATAAATGTACAGTTACTATAATTAGTGTCAGTAGCACTTTATAGCCCTTTCAGAATCTTCCATTTTAATCCAATAATGATGCCTCATAGTTTTGTAGCATCTATAACCCATGAAGCTCAAAATGACTAAGGAACATTACAAGAGGAGACATGAAGCATACTGCAGTGGAACTCAGTAAGGACACAAAGCAAACCATGTAGCAAGGGTGAGAAAAAAAATCCAAGAAGTTGGCTTCTGGGCTGTGCAAACCCCACCATTTTTCACAAAGTCAAAACTAGCATATGTTAATACTCTGGTAGATAGTGTGGGCATTTTTGTTTTAATGATTTCAGGGATTGTCTATGCCATTCTTTCCAGTCAGAACTGAGCCATATATCCTCGTGTTCACAGGTGCCTGAAACAAAACCAGACTGCTTAGTTATATTGTTGATGAGTCAATGAATTCACTGGGGAAGGTGATAATGCAAAGGTCCACCTTTAGGATCAAAGCTGGTTCTTGTATGTCTAGGTTAGAGCACGGATGAGGTAGATTCAGGTCAGACTGCAAAATGCCATATAGACAGATACACTCTGACAAAGTCAGCAATTTTTGGTAATTATTTTTCAGTTGGCTGGAATGTTCAGCCTGCCAACATTCAAAAGCATGATCATGAACCAAATTACTTAGGACCAAGTGGGTAAAGTTCTGGCCCCAAAGAAATAGGATTTCATCCTGTGCATTCATCTTTTTAAGAGCAGAAATAACACCCTCAGGGTTCAGTCTAGAATTACTCAGAGCCACTAACATGTGCAGTCTCCACAAAGAGATAATACTCAACATTTCTCACTGACTAGACTAAATTAGTTCACATATGCATCCATTAAACCTTTGGAAGCTGATGAACCAGAGGCTGAAATGAGTTTCCCTTACGTGGAATATAATGTCACTGACAATGCATCAGACAGCTCTGGGTGGATTAAGAAGCTAAATCCCATCAGATACATAAGCCATCATATACATATGATATACACAGGATGAGAGGACCTGGAAAGTGGAAGTACCTTGAAAGTTAACACCTTGAATTTCTCATAGTCAATAGCAACAGAATTTTCCACTATTATTGTAACCTGAGCCTCATTCAGGACTGTTTGAGGAACCACTCGGAAGATGCCACCAGGTCCAACAAGACGGAGGTTGAATTTAGCATTGGCTCCCTGTGAATAAAAGCAGATACAGCATTGTTTTCAGTGAATGATGCATTTCTTGCAGCCTAGACTGGCTCTGTTTCTTCTCACTGTATAATATCAGAATGAGTCTTACTGCTTAGAACCCTCTGCTCTCCATCCCCTGGGCAAGAGACTGCGAAGAAGCTTAGTTATATAATCCCTCCAGCCCTGGTCACAAAATGGACACAGCTTTTCTTAAACTAGATTGACAAGCCTGGTTATTCTTTCAGTCAGAATGGAAAAACCCTGCAGCAGGACTGGCTAAGAGAGGGATCTTGTGGCAAGCGGCCTGGGGTTTTGTGCCTCACACTGTGAGCTACTGCAGGTGACAGGGTTGACATCATGTGCACATCGGCGGGCAAGTCCTGCCTTCTCCTGGTTCCTGCCAAGGAAAGACAACTGAATTGCCTGTCAGGACAACAGACACCTCAAACACTCAGCCTGTGTGCTAAGAGCTCACAGCCTGGGATGATGATGAAGAACCACAAAGATGTGCAATTTCCAAACAGAGGTGGCATGCTATGGTTTGCATTGACTGGGTTAAACCAGCCCAGAGTTACAGCCATTAGACCTTTTGGAAGTTGATACACTTGGACATAGGAGCTCCACTTGTGCAGAATAAAATCTGACATGCATTTGACAGATCCAGGTGAAGTGAGAAGCCAAATCCCATTATAAACTTTCTAGCCAGAGAGGACATGGAAAGCAGCAGTATCTAAAAGGTTACCCCCAGTTGTGTGTGAGTTGGGAAGAGTGAGGCAGAGCCAGTTGGCCAAACCAATTCTCTTACATCAAACTGGAGCATGGAAGAGAAAAGATGCAATGGCCATTCGTATATTTCTGTCTTACAGGGAAGGTGGGAAAATGAGCTGAATCCACTTTACCAACCCTCTGGGTACATCAATTTCTCAAACGATGTCATCTTTACACTGTGACAAACCAACCAGATTCACCACCTGACTGGTACGATGTTCTCTCCCTAGCACGAATCTTGAGAGGAAGAATTTCTAATAATAACTTTTAAACAGGATAACTCTACTTTCAGCTGTATCTCCGGAGGGCTTGTTATGAACAGTTTTTGCTGCAACCCTAGCTCATGTCAAGAGGAAAAGTGTTCAGCAGTAGTCCCCCAAGGGAAACAGAATGACCTTGGATCCAAACTCAGTGGTTTGTGTTGCTTGGTCATATAAAGCTCTGCAGCTACAAAGATGATAACAGGTTCTCTTTTGCTGGGTAGTAAAGCAAAAAAACCAGAAAGCCAGAGCTGCTGGACTGTGGAAAATAGTGCTGATAGGGAAAGTGTTCTGTCTGACAACACAAAGTCCTCTGCCCTTCAGAGTGTACGTGACTGAAGGGACAGTGGCATGGGGCAGGGAGGAAGAGAACTGCCTCCCCCCAGCAGCTGAGTGATTTCTGACAGTGAAGTCCCCTGAACCCAGATCTTCCCAAAGCAGGCCATGCTGCTGCATGTCTCCAAGCAGCCAGTCATGGGACACAGGAATGACCGAAGGCATAATAGCACAGAGCCCCTAAGCTGTGTCTGTTGGGTAAAGAGGGCTGAGAAAGGAAATTCTGTATAATGTAGGTAAAGATAGAATTTTCATCAAACTGTAGGCCTAAAGCAGACCTTGCCCACAGCTTCCTCCTCCTCACCTGTTTCAGCCACTCCCCCAAAAGAAAGAGTCACTAATGACTGTGACAGAAGCAGGCTTATGTTTAACTTTCTTCTCTATATAGCTCACTTGTTCAGAAATGAAAAATTTGCATTCTATGCCTTAAAAGAAAACCAACCCAACCTAGAGTGATGTTTTAACAGTATTAGGAAGCTTCTTGAGAAATCTATACAGTGTATCTAGCAATGCTTTCTGCTTATTTTGTAGTCTAACTTGCAGCCTAAATGTTTTTTCAGCCTACATATGATACATATCTATGTTGTCTCTAAATAGAAGAGATGGGTTTTGTTTCTTTCTTTCTGCAGCAACATCCCATGTGACAATAGCAAGATAGACGTAGAACTGCTCTGAAAGCAGTCATTTGTCTGCTTGCTGCAGAGCAGCAGCGGGGAGGGGGAAGAAGCTAGTGAGTTTGATAGAGTACAATACAGTCAAAACAGTACAATACCGAGCACAGTTATATAAGAGCACTCTTTCCACTAGTTTCTCAGATGCATTAAACTCCGCTCTTGTCACTACCTAACTTCTGGCTAACTCAGATGGATGCCATTCATACAGTATTTAGCTTAGGAATCCCTATAGCAACCATCACCATAGTATCTATGGGCATCACAGGTCAGTTAAATAGCAGGCTGAGATGGATGAAGTCTTCTTTCCTTTATCTGGTTAGATATAGTCTTTTTCAGTTGGCATAATTCATAAGATTACCTATAAATATCACTCCATTGGGAATGATTTATCAATGCATGCACTGCAGACTCTGGCTGTAATGTAAAAGTCAAAGGATAACATATTCTAATAAAACAAGTATAAGAGTATGGTCTATATTGTCTCCATCAGGGGCTTAGAAGATACAGGCAGAAATTGTACTTGAGGTGCAATTACTAAAATGATTGGAAAGTCTAAGTAAATTGCAGATCGGATTACATTCTCAGACATTACACTGATAACAACTGAATGTAACTAGAAGTTTGGGGAAGTTCATAAGGACTGTTCAACTTCAGCTGCTGCAAGAAATGGGCTGCACGTTTAGGACCACCCTTCTCAACGTAAGAGTAATATGACAGATTAAGTATACTTCTGGGTCCAAATTCTCTGTGGTAATGGACCCTACAACTACTTTGTTTGTCCTAGGCTTTGGGGGAATGCAGGTGAAATAGTTGAGTTCCTAAAAGGATATTTCCTTATCTGACAGCTCTTTCTACTCTTTGGGAAAATAGGGCAAGAATACTAAAAGTCCAATTGATTTCCATTTACCTGATCCGAATCATTGACTGTAATCTTCAATCCCCTCAAGATTTCACCCTCCGGGGGATGCTCATACATGGTCAGTTCAAATTTGTTCTGAGGACCATTTTCTCCATAGAACGTTGGTGGATGGTTGTTAAGGTCGACCACCCGAATAGTCACCATGGCAAAAGTGTACGCTGAGATGTCACCTTCCTGACCAACTTCTGATGCCTGCAGCAGGCAGGAGAGAGAATAAGGGTGGTGTACTCTCTTTCATCACTTTCATGTTCTGGTATTATCTGCATGTACAAATCACCCTAACGCTCTAATTTGTATGAATATTCACAGCCGTATATTTCTCTAGAAATCTCAGTCCATTTCACACTGAAGTTTATGATGATTACAACAAGATTATAGTAATAAATTAGTCCAAATAAAGCCCCAGCGAAAAAATTCTCTTCCTCATTTTGTGAGCTTAGTAACTCACTTAGTTGAAAACAGTTCTCTAAAGACAATATAGGTAATCTAATAGAGACAAAGTAATTGTTTGCCTAAAGTGTTAACAAAATAGAAGACAACCTTTAAATTTGCTGTGGTACCACAGGTAGCTGATTTTCACATTGCTGCAAGGACTGCAGCCTTGAAAACTCTGTGAGAAAAACTGTACTTGAGGTATTTAGACAAATATTTGAAGAAGAAAAATTACACACTTTTTTTTTCTGAGATTTAGTCTGTCATTTCCAATTCTGTTTTGCTGTCTAGGTGAGATTAACTTAAACTGGATATATTTTGGACAGACACGCAAACCTAGTTGGCATTTTTCTGAACTGAAGGATCAGTTCCTGTAAAGGTTGTTATTTCTCTAAATTCAGAGACGAAATTAGGACAAGATGACTTGATTTGAAAGAAGTAATTTGAGACATGAAATATTCCAAGGAACAAAACCAGTTTGCTTGGATTTATACTATCTAGCACTCTTCTCAAATATGGGAGGTAGTTTCTAAAACAGGTAAAGTCAGCTAAATTGAGCTGTTTTAGACAATCATGCCTACTCATGGCATTTAAGACCAAGAAACTTCAAGTGGCTACAGAACATACCTGAACTTTTAGTTCATACACTTCTTTCTTGAGCTGATTTGGGCTTTTTATAACAGAAATGGCTCCAGTTGTGTTGTCCATTTCAAAGGAACCTTCACTTCCTTCAATAAAACCAAGATACTCTAGTTACATGTGACACTTCTTTTAAAGAGCAAGCATTAGCAAGCTTTAGCAGCTAACCATACATTTCATTCACCATATCTTTGCCAATATCTCTGTCCATCTGTATTAGTAGATTTGGAGCCGCTTTTCAGAAATGAAGCACTTCTATGCCAGTCACAGTGAGATGAAAATACAAGTAAGGGCCAAAAAGGGTTTCCTCCCCTAGGAATGGCTCAGTGGATCTCTGGCCCTGTGGAAAGCTGCCCTCACTTTCCTCTTTCCCATCCTGGTCAGGTTCCCTGCAAGCCTCAGTATCCAGGCATGCAAATTTGGTATTCATTTCTATTATACTGTCTTCTTTATATGCTGGTTTAGACAAAAATAGACATTCCTCATTGTATTTAGCAAATGGATAATTAAGTCTATGAGAAACAAGAACATCTTTCTCATTAATATCAGCTAAGGTTAAAAGTCTGACAATCTGTCTGAAGGAGACATAGTCACTCTTTCTGCAGACAGCATTTCTGGAGAAGCATCTTCTGCCTTTAGATATTCAGTTGTTAAAAAAGCTCTCAGCCTCTTGCAAGGCTGTCCTAAATAAAAAGGGATTTTTGAGAATATGGGGCAAACCCCAGTGTTTTTGCATCGAGGCAGAGTATGACACAGACAGGACAGGGCTGCTGGCTGACATTGCTACCACTGACCTAACTTCTGTTGATCTGAAGAGAAGATCAGTTACATGGCTGCAATCCCTTCAGACCTGGTGAATTTGTGCTGAAGCAAATGTTAGCTTGTGGAGAGGCAGCATGTCTGCATCCATCTCTCCATCATGCCCAGGGACAGTACCAGCCAACAGCTCAGGGGGCTCTGCCCTGCTCTGCTGAGGCGCTATGGACACCAGTACATGCTACCTCACATATAGTACTGATTGCAGCATACACTTTGTGGAAGAGCCTACCACTGAAAGTAAGAGAGGAAAACCCTTATAATTAAGGGAATCAAGCCTTCAGAAATAAAGGATGATGACCTGAAAGCCCAGTAATTTTTCTTTTCCTCTAACTCAATTCCAGTGCTGATTTTTAAACCATCTGATAGTATACCATTTTGCTAATACCTGCAATAACTGCAACTTCATTAAAGTACACTAGATACAACATTGAACAGATATCGACTTATACAACGGTCAATTATTAAGATACATTGGCCTGGAAAGTACAGCCTAATTGAGAAGAAGCTTAAGTCAATAGTGGTTTCAAACCACCATACTTCATGTTATTGCCTAGTTATCACAACAAAATTGGTAACTCTAAGTGTGTAGCATTATGTGTGTTCCTTCATACAGCATGTTCAGAGGACTGGAGTATTTTCTAAAATTATCCCACACTCCCCAGATAAAAAATGCTGATAAAGAATAAATTTCCTATTTGCTGTTAGCATTTTCTCACCCTTTGATAACCCAGCCTGCAGGTATTAGGATAATGGTTTGTCACACATAATGCAGTGCTTCAATCTGAAGTGCAGGGGCAGATCGGCTGTTCTTTATTTCTTCAGCTTTCTACACACTAAAAGCATATACTCTTCCCCTCTCTTCCATTTCATGCTAACAAAACCCTGTTAATGTGCATAAGGAAAGACTGCTCTTCATTATATTTTATGCTACTTATCTGTCATCTGCCTCCATCTTCATTTTCCACTCTTTCCTAATAATTTACCTTTTTTATCCCATATCACCTTTTCGGTCCTTCTCTATTTTCTTTGGAAATCTAATACCTTTCCTCATTAACCCTATTTCCCTTTGACATTTTCCCTGGTTCCTCTGACTTTGCTTATTCTCCTTACTCAATTTCTCCCTTGTCTAATATGTTTTTATCCCACTTATTTGGTTTTACTCCTCATTCTTCACCTTTCTTTTTATCTTTTCTCATTTTCAATCTATTATCTTTTTTTCCTCAATGTTTCTACCTTCATTTACCTATACTCTTTTTTCCATTCCCTTGCATTGAGGAGAAGGAACCTCAGCAGGGATCCCATCCCGCATCAAGGCAAAACTTCATTGCAACCCTCTCTGTTCTCTCTAGACCTTGATTTTTAGATCACGTAAGACAGTGAAGAACTTGCTGCATAGCTCTGCAACTAAATCTCAGGTTTCTCTTATGAAATTTTGGGATCTCTCACACCTGGGAGTTGGGGTGCCCAGTTGCCATGGAAGTCTTGTTTTGGAAGAAGAGAGAACCAGACAAAAATAAAGAAGTTGTATCCTGGAGTTCAGCTGAGCTAAGTTGTTGACTTCACTAGCTAATAACTCATCAATTCAGCTAAGTCATTATCAATTCAGCTAAGTCATTATCAATTCAGCTAAGTCTCACATTTACGCTATTAAAAGACGTGTGACAGACACCCTTAGAATAGCTAACGAACATCATTAATCTTCAGATAACATCTACTTTCTTCCAATGCAGTGTACAGCCAGTGTCTCTTCACTTATAATTTCTTCCAAGAATTCATAGGTTTTACCATTTAACTACTTTAATCACAATATTAATAAAAATATCCCTCTAGATACCATGTCTGCATCACCCAATGCATTCTCTTGCCTCCCAGATTATAGAGATGCTCAGCAGCAATGAATTCATCTCCCTTTATGCTTTCTGAAATGACAAGCAAGCTACTGATGCCTAATAAATCACCAGCATTACCAGCTCCAACTGTAGTTCTGTGGAGTGGAAAACTGAAACTTAGTGGATTGTATGTTGGCTGTTCTCTGGTAGAAGGAGTTGTCTGAGGTACCTGACATTATTTCATGAAAGTCTGTCTCAACTTCATTAAACTCTAGCATATCCCATTCTAATTTAATGTCACGTCTGGTTTCAACTGCCCTTCAGATTTCATAAAAGACAAGTCTACTCACCATTTACAATGTTGTAATGAATACTGTTAGGTTTTCCTCTGTCTCCATCAAGAGCAACAACAGTAAGGACTTCAGAGCCCTGGGAAGTAATGGGAAATCACAGTCTGTGTGATGAGATCAAAGAGCAATGAAATTGCAACTGCATATTAATAAATTGAACACTTCTGTAAGTCCTTCTGCAATGAGATGTAGGGGCAGACTAGGTACTTTTGCTTGTGCTGCATGGGGAACACAGCAAAGACAATTTACTACCACCCAGAAAAATCAGTGCATGGCTTTGCAGGGCAGGAGCTGAATACTACTCCTTGGACCAACTCTGTTGTTCCTACATCAGTAGTTTTAGTTGTTTCCAGTGATGTCACCCATGGACTGTACCTCCAGACAAAGTGAGGATGCCCCCGCTTGCTGCTATGGACCTGCTGTGCAACCTGCCCTTGTCAGCCTGCTGCCAGCACCATGCCACTGCCTACAGGGATGGCAGAGCAATCCCAGGAGGGACGGGGCAGCCTCAGGGCATGCCAATATGCCTTCCAAGAGACCAGTGCCTGTTTGCTCAGTACCCACTCCTCTTGTCCTTTTTTCCAACTCAGCTTTTGGTGAGCACCAGAGGACCAGCAGGAGCACTCCACTGCTCCCCATGGGCTGCTCAGTGTCTGCTGCTGTGCAGCGCCAACAGCATGGATGTGAAAAAGCTGCAGACTCTCTGCGGCCACAGTGCCTCAGCCGCAGGGGTTGGCTGGGCACAGGAGCAGTTGGAAGCCATGGCCAGGGACACCTACTTTAAGCCACAGACTTGGACAGAGGCTTTAGTGTAACCAGTCTGAGACTCAAGGTTTAGTTTGGGTCACTACCAAGATGCCCTCTGGACGCTGCTGTTGTAGGCTCCTGGTGTAGCTGTGTGACCCATGGCTGCACACTGTGCTGAGGCACAGGCAGCTACTGAGGAGTCATCTGAACTAATTAAGGTCTGCAAAAGCAAACAGAGATCATAAAGCAACTTGGCCTACAGAACATTTAGGGCATAAAATTGTGATGAAAATTATGATTTAACTGTCCTTAAACTTTCACTGTCTTTCTTTCTGTGCAGGTAACATGGCCATGGGCCGTATGTACTTGTGTACTGGAGACCATTTGCTCATGTGACTACTCCTATCAGTTCAGAGCAATGACGACTGTCAGCATTAAAATGCTAACCCAAGTGGCAATGAGCTGTGTAATTTAGGGCTCTCAACTGAAGTTCTACTTTTTGGGGCTGTAAAACCAGGGAACACTGAAGTAACTGTCAGTTAATCACAAACGGCAACATTTTCATGGCACCCGTTGTGTGAATTTTTCAAACAAGAGCGAGTCTCTGTTAGAGCAACTGGAAATACAGAACTGTATATATTATCATTTATGCTGGAAGCTGCAATAAAATCTGCCCACTGAGCAAAATGCAGTGCAGTCCCTTTGAAAGTGACTGAGTACTTATAAATCCTGACAACTCCACCAAGGAGAAACAAAGCAAGTTTACAAAATTAACACCAAATATGCAAATAATACTAAAATCAGCTAGTGCCTCTCTCTCTGTGGACTTCATTCTAATAGCAAAACTCACACTGGGAAGGACTGATTTGTGCTTCCATCATTATAATATCATAATGGTGTAACTTATGAGCTCAAGCTGGATGTAATTAACATTTATTGACTCCCATTTCCATAGTAAACACTAACTCCTGTATGCACCTGATAGTTATTTCAAGATCTATACCTAACTATGCAGAATAAATCAATATACATAATATCATTCATTACAAACATCTGCAAAATACACAAGCATTATTTCTCTGCCCTGCTGATATGTAACAGCCCAAGCACTGAACTACAATATACAGTCATACAAGGGCTACAGTGTACATCGGAGTTCTGGGCAGAAAATAAAGACACCATCTTTCCCTAAACTCAAAGAGAGATCAGTTGAACAATATGCAATCACACTGCCAAAGAGAGCGATAGTCTAATGTTGGGTAATTTCATTAGTACATACCATTTCTCATCCTATGTATAAAGAAAATTTTAGCTAAATCTTCTGTATCAGGGTGAAAGCTGATCCATACACAATATCATGCCATTGCTTATATATAAAGAAAATACATTAGTTTGCAGCTTCAAGAATATGTGACTGAAAGCACCATGGTGGATATAATAAATTATTTGCTATGATTTTTTTCAAGTAAATCTGCTATTAGGCGTTTCTGAGGTGATGGCACAACCAGGATCTCAGTGTACTCCTTGGATTCTGTGTCCCTGACAGATACAAAGTGATACCTTAATCAGCAGACACATGACAACAGATGCAGTGCCCCTGCTTGTGGGTAGTTTTCCTAAGTATGTCCCCTTGCTTGATCATCTGCTGGGTTTTAGGCCTGGGAGGACTTCCTGGTCCGTTCTGCCTGTCTAGCCATCACTGAGCAGAAAGCATCCTGCGTTCTGGGGGTGTCAGGATTGCTTCTCCTCAGGTTATGTCCGTGGGACAGCAGAAAGAGTCTAGAGCATTTGGGCACAAATTCTCACCACACCTTGCACAAACAGCTCTTGGTACCAGATTGATCAACTATTAAATAAAAGCACTGTGAAACCACACAGCACACAAACACACAAAAGCTGCTAGCATGATGTGTTTGGGTGAGGTAGCTAGCAATCTGTTTAAGCCTTCAGCCAAGGTCTCAGCTATGGAAGAGCTCTTAGTCACTGTCTGGGCTTAGACCAACACAAATGGGAAAAATTCTTTTTTATTTTCATAACAGCAACAGAAAGACTTTCATGGCAAATTTGCAATGAATATAAATAAGAAAAAGTCTGAGATTTGGTCATCTCATTGCACCTAGGAGTCAAGCCAGAGTTTAGGTCCCAGTTTCCAATAAAGCCTGTGCTAGAAACCATAGGGCCATTATCACTGAGATGTGACAGATTGCATTTGTTCTCTTACAGGCAAAACCCAGCACTTACTGCGAGTGTATCCTCATAAACATATCCATAGTAGGGAGTCCCGATGAACATGGGAGGAGTGTCCTGAACGTCCTCCACGTTGACAGTAACTGTTGTTGTGGCTGAAAAGACTTTGTTGTCTCCCCGGAGCTTCCCACCACCGTCCTAGAAGAGAAGTCAGGACCAGATCCCTCTGCTGAAACGTCTGCAAATCAGCTGCATGCACCTCATGAGCCTTCAGAAGCCCAGTGCCAGGAATCCCTTCGCTCTTTCAATAAACAGATTAATCTCTGCTGCTCTATTCCCTTCTCTTTTCCATTTGTCTGCTCCCTCTCTGATAAGGAAGACAGCCTGCAGCGTCTCAGAAGTAATTTCTTATATTAAAAATGGTTGTGCCAATATATGCAGTCCTACATGATCTTTTATCAACAATACAGGGGACAGGAAATGCAAGGGGATTGTTTTGCAGAGAAAAAAGAATGTTAGAAACTGATGCAAAAAGTTAGTGGCTAAGGTATACAGCTTTTCATGCCACATATAGCCTTGTCATAAACACAAGGCAATGCACAGTAGCAAGCTAATGCATTTCTAGAGGGAAATTAAATAGTGCACATGATCAAAGTCTCCTAGGGCCTCCTACTTGATAAAGTGAAAGCACGGAGGAGCTGTGCAGCCAAGAACTGTTAGATAGCCAAAGTGTATAAACAGTCTCTGGGGGCTTGACTACAATCAACACTGCTACTGGTACACAGAGCCAATTAGAAAGATGAGTTGCAATTTCAGAAGCTTTTAACACCCTCAGTCTCAGAGCACCGGCTGGAGGTCAGTAGTCATGCTGCTGTATAAAAGTGTGACTTGTTCAGCATGTCTGCTGTGCCAGTTCTAAAATTTCCATTTTTTTGAAAATATGTACTATTTTTTAACCCTCCTTCCTGCCCCAAAGGCAGTATTTAAGCCAAATTTTGTTACTTCTCCCCAAAAGAACCCTAGCTAAATAAATACATAGAAAGATCTGTACATTTTTCATAAAATATAAGGAACTCAAAGTCCCCCTAAGTAATAGCAAAATCATCCTTTTTCCACCCCTGCAGGTCTGTCTGTGTGACAGGTCCCCACAGGATCCTGAGAGACTTTACTTCAGAATCCATAAACTTTTAATGCCTGTTATGAATCCTCAGCGGAGCCACAGGCACAGCACTGCTGAGAATGACAGTGGCAAGAGGGGATGTGCAGCAATATTTGCAGGATTTGAATAAGCTCCTGTCACAAGGCAGCAGAGAAGTAAAATTAAAAAATGTCCACAGATGTGTCCAGAAGAGAAGTCAGTCACTTGTGCTGCACTGGGTCCAGCTATGTCCTGTATCTTACTGTGGCTAATGACTGTGACCTGCACAACCTGCCTGCCGGGGTTTGCACTTGTTGAAGTAAGGCCATGCCTTGGGCCGCATAGCAGAGCCCTGAACTCCTCTATGTGACCAAATGCTGATGCCTTTTAGAGTTAGGACTGCATACACCAACCCTTCACTTCTAGGTGAGTCTCAAAATGCACA
This sequence comes from Psittacula echo, assembly GCF_963264785.1. Taxonomy (NCBI): domain Eukaryota; kingdom Metazoa; phylum Chordata; class Aves; order Psittaciformes; family Psittacidae; genus Psittacula; species Psittacula echo. The sequence goes on from NC_137743.1 coordinate 53,178,853, forward strand.
AGTGACTTTCTGCAGTGGGGTGTGCTATTCTGGCATTGGGGCGTGAGTGAAATGTAGGAAACGCTGTGCCAAATGCCTCCAGATGTTGTTCAGCAGCACACGGCAGTCATCTTTCCCTCCTCACTTTCCTCCGCTACCCCCCACAACTCCAGATGTTACAGAGGGAGTGACCCTGCTGCCTCAGTATTATGCTTCATGTTTCAGCAACCCTTTAAGTCACACTTGTATTTGAACTAATCACTCCTACTCAGGTACAACCCCCTACCTCCTCTAGTTTGATAAAAGCTTTATACCTTGGCTACGACAACAATAAAATGCGTTCGTGATTTCTCATAGTCCAGGGTGACCCCTGTTTTGATGCGCAGGACACCACTGTGACGGTCTATTGTAAACTTATTAGCGTGGATGTTCTAGAAGAAAAGAAATGAAGAAAGAGAGAGAGATTACAGGTATGGAAATAACACTGCCAAAGGGATTCAACTTTAACTTCATCTGCTAAGGGAAAAGACTAGAATAATGATATGGCTTGGGTGAATAATGTATCTGATGAATTTCACCTCTGTGTGTTTATGAACAATTCATGAACCAACCACAGGTCTATCATTATTCAGAATAAATTAGTTACCTGCAATGTAGATTTTTTTAATCTTTTAGTATTTCATTATGAAATCTTAAACTTTGGCTAACACAGCTCATTGCGTGGAAAGAGGTAGGGAGGCTTAATAGAAAAAAGGATGAGGGGAAAGGGAAAAAGGAAAAAGGTTTTGTCCCTTAGAATTTCAAATTTCTACTGGCCTAAAAGGAAGTAGAAAGTTTGCATGCATGGATTATTGTCATTAGAGTGGTGTTTTGGAGAATTTTGCAATATACAAATAAAACTTTAAAGTAAAAAATTGGCCTTATATGGACTAGAGTAGCAGTCTCAATCCTCAGAATCTTTTTTTTTTTTTTTTTTAACCTGGTTTCTGAGATCTCAGTAAATGAGAGATGATTTCTGAAGGTACAGGTAATACCTTACCTGCAAGAAGTAGGTGATACTTCCTCCAGAGCCTGTGTCTTTGTCCACTGCCTCAGTCTTCAAAATACTGCTGCCAGAGGGAGTGTTCTGTAACCAGAAAGAGTTATCAAAGTTACGCAGAAGTGGAAAACAAGGTAAGTTAGAAGAAGTGAAAAATGAACATGCAAGGAAGCAGAAAAAGAAAGTGATGGTAGAAAGAATATAAATGCATTGAGGGAACCAAAAAGCAGAAGGAAAAGAGGCAAGAGATTAAAAATGGAGGAATCTGGAGAAGAACAAGAAGGAAGAAACACTTTTGGGAATAAAAATGACAAAAAATTCAGCTAAGACAGGACGCATCTTATTCCCTCTGAAGTCAAGTCTAAAAGCTCCCAGCGACTCACATCTTGGAGCTTACCCACAGAATAGCACAATTTAAGTACATACAGACTTATTCCCTAAGTTTGAAGTGAATATTAAATATCTACCCAAATCCTATACCAAAAGAATGCAAGTTAGTCCTGCACACCTTGTTATTTTACTGAAAAAAATACTAGCTCCTCTTTACATTGCATTGATATATACTTCCAGTATGCAAAGGAACTTCACCAACCTCTGGGACCTGGACTATGTAAGGTGTATTGATGAATTCTGGGCTCTCATCATTAGCATCCATTACAAGGATCCTGACTTTTTCAGATACCTGGAGTAGAATATGAAGAGCATATTAGGACTCAAGCTGATTTTCAACATGTACCTGTTCATATACCTACTAAGTCAAAGTCAAAGGCAATGAAAAATTATGCTGTAATAGAATATCTTTGCACTACACTACCAAAACTGAGTACAGAAAAGAAGATACAGGAAATCCCATTTGTTTTCCCACTATTTGATCCCACTATTTCCTATTTACAGAGGTTGCCAGGGCAGTTGTGGCTGTAGGACACTGGCACATTCCAAAAATTTGTTGCAGTAATCTCAGTTACTTTGTGTGAGATGAGGAAGGGCTCTAGAGTTATCCAGTCTTACCTATAGTAAAAGTGTCCTACTTTTGTGGCACATCTAGTGATGAAGCCCAGGTCTAATATCCTGGCTGTGACAGCATCTGTCCATAAACTGAAAATGCCAAGTAGAACTAGGATTGGATGTTTGCGCAATGCCTCAGATAAATCCTCAGATTAGACGTGATCGAAGCTTTATTCAGCAGCAGACAAGAAACCCCCACACACCTTTGTCTAAGCAAATCTTCTTAATGTCATGCTAGAGAAACATTGCGGAGATGGAGGGACAGTCAGTTCTTGGGTGTCCAATGCTAGTTCCTATAATGGCGTGCATTTCTCCAAAGAGCCTTCGAGATCTTTCTTAGGTACGAATACTACTGATCTGAGAGTGAAACTTCAGGGGAAACTGCTGTAATTCTGCAGGACACTAAGTGAGTCAGTCTTCCAGGTCACTACATTGTAATTATCCTCAAATATCCCAGCAAGAAGCTGAGTTATTGGGAGTTCAGTGGCTCTTGAAAGAGAAGATAAGACTCTAATGAGATTATGTTTTCTGATAAAATGAGATAGTCCCTGTAAGGCAATTTAATAGGAGGAGGCATATGGAGACAGACAGTTTTACAACTACAGCATAATTAAATACTCACTGTACTCAGGCCATCTGAAATACTGACAATAACTTCAATCTCATCTTCCTTCTGTAATCCAAGAAAATTCCTTTGTTAAAGAGATGGTGTTTGCCCTGATTGAAAAAGGGACTGCAGATTTAAAGGTGTCTCAGCAGGCAGGTGAAAGTAACAATTAATACCACAAAGCAATCACAGCAGAGGCTAGGAAGACCCCTCAAAGGCTTCAGCTCTGGGGCTCCTTGGATTTTCTGTGGCTACTGTCAGGAACTGGTTGGTCTCGGAATCCCTGTTGTCCTATAAAGTGCTAGGGAAAATCAGTCATCTTTTTCAAGAAATACTCCATAAAAAGGTACAATTGGCTCAAAATTATTTTGTTTCAGTACACAGTATTTTGAAGGATATAACAAGAACTGTGTACCCTTCCTTGTGAAGGAAAAGTGAAGGGTTCAGTATCTGTATTCCCAGAATAAGGCTGCCTTTAGGCCGCTGTTGCTGGGAATATCTTTACCCTACATGGTTACATGGACTGAAGGGCTATGGTATAACTAGAGAAGTATCCCCGAACACTACAAACCTCTACTTCCTCCTAATGACAGGAGAGTCCCTGTCTGAGGGACTCTAACCATCCCTAAGCGCTTGATGGAGTGAAGCTGGGAGAAGATAGGAATAAAGAGTAAACTTCTCTTTAAGAAAAAGCTGGACAGACAGCTGTTGAAAAATTTGATAGGAATGTCAGTGGCACGAGTCAACCGAAAAAAAAACCAACTTAAAGAGTGAAGCATAACGTCTCAGAACTACAAAGCGTATTACACGTTTTGGGGAAAAATAAGTTGGTGTTGTCCCTCAAAGCTGCAGATCAAGGACACTTGCTGCAGATGAAGGTCATTCCATAAACATAGGGAGCGGTGCCCTTTCACTCTACCTCTCTGTCAAGCTCCTCAATCAGTGTAACATTTCCAAGGTTCTTGTCAACAGAAAAGTAGCGTCTTGATCCAGCTTCATAGGCCAGGCTGTACGTCACGGGATCTCCTTCTGGGTCAGTTCCATTAAGAGTGTACACATGAGTACCTGAAAAATTTGCATTTAACAGTGTTTCGCTGTGGTTACTTCACTCAGTATTTCATAGGTCTGTTCTTTAGGAACTTAGCTACATTGCAGCAGGCAAAGCTTTTCTGAAGCAAACCCACTTACTCATATATATGGATATATATGATATATATGATAGGATATATGGATAAGAAGACAGTTCAATACTCCTGATTGCCACCTTTTAGACTACTGGTTAAACCAAGTTTATCTGCGCTGGTTGCTCTCACTTCTGGGCCTTTCTGTGCCTAGATCAACACTGTTCACATCATTGTGTTTACATAGATGACAAGCTCTTGATTAACTCTCAGCCCAAGTGAGTCAGAAGTGGTGCTGTTATAGGCCTGCGTGACAATCTCAGCAGTACCAGAGGCCCTCCCTCACATTCCCATTTTCTATGGGAACAATGAAATTGTGAAGTAGCAGGCAAAGGATCTGGCAATGGAAAGCAGCACTTCCACAGGAGTGGACCTAGGCCCTGAAGCCCAGGAGATGCAAGGACATTTGCAGACTTTTCTACTTTCAGAACTAATTAAGGCAAGAGACTTCTTTCCTGCTTCACTCCCTCTCATTAGCTCCCTCTCATTAAATTCTCTACTTGACACATCCACTCATGCTCATGCCAATGAATAAATTCTCCAAACTCATCAATGTACTTCTTTCACAGGCTGAGGAAAGAGCGATTGCTGTTGCTATTTTTTGACATTTGAGAAGTTGGTGCCAGTTTTTCCAGTAAACTGACTTTGTTTATCACAAGTGCTGCTTCCTGGGGGAGTGACAACACCCACGGTTTCAAAACACGGGAAGGGTTAATCAGAATTATTTTTTTAAACTTACATGCCTGTCACTTTACTGTGCATGAATATCTTCATCCAAATAAAACTTCAAGCACATTACAAATATCAGTTAAATAAGCCTGAAATATAAACCAATGTCATTGTTTCCTTCTAATCCACTGTGCCTTGTGTATGTTACCTGAGATATTCAAGTTGCAGAGGTTTGGAACAGAAACTCTGCTTTACATTTAAGTTCTCCGCACTGGAAATACTGTAGCCAAGTGACTCAGTGGTTAGTAGTGAGTTTTGCTTGTGCATGTGACTCAAAATAAAGTGAAGGAAGAACACTGTTAAAGGGAACCCAGAGGACTCCCGTTTTGACTCGAGTCTACTCTGTCCCTGAGTTTGCGAGATTTTTAATTCTGTACTCGAAAGTCATAACCTCTTTCTCATACCCTCTCTGCAGTGGCAGTGGAGTTTTTCACTGACTGAATCCATAAGCTTGTGTTAAGCGTTGGTTAAGGTCGTTGCCCACAGCACTGACAGGTCAGCTTTTTGAATGCTTCCTCAGTTTTGCAATGCAACCTTTCATTCCTCATTTCCTTATTCCTTGGCATGCAAAATGTGAAGCAAACAGATCAGTGGGCTTAACAGACGTGCAACATCCAGGCTTCAGAAGTGATATTTAGAAAACATGGCTGTCACCTTTACATAACAACAGATTATGCCAAGCCATGTGGGATCTGTGCTCACTTATGAGTAGCCTTTCTTATTATAATTACCAGGGCAATATTTGGGTGACTTTGTACAGAAACACGTTCACATTGCAAAATCCAGTGGGCTCACAGGAGCTCAAACCACAGACCCTGTTATAAGCTGGCTCAGCCATCCAACAAATATTCAAGATTTGCAAAACAGGTTCACAAAACTACAAAATACTTTCCATGTTTTTCTTGGAATATTTCCCACAAAACAGAGTAGAAAATAACAACTCATCCGTAACTGAGATCCACCAAGATTATTAGGGAAAGACAATGGGTGGTATGATGAAACACTTCTCTCATTGAAACTCAACTAAGTACAAAGAAATGCAAGGAGAGGAATAAGCTGGGCTAATATAGTGTCCTGAAAGGACACCTGCATCCTGATATAGCTGTCCACATTACAGACAGCAATTTCAACCTGTTCAAGGTTCTGCAGCACCAGCACTAACTGCATTTATTCTTGTTTTTCAAAAGCTTTGTCTTAATATCACAACTGGAGCCAAAGGGAGAATTCAGGTGTTGACTGCCAGCACTTCACTGGCATCATTATCAATACAGTGCTTTTCTTCAGCCTTTTTTTGGCCATTATAAGTTTTTATTACTTAGCTGTTTTTCTGTTGTTTTTCTTCACTTTTCCTGTCCCTTCCACTTTATATACTTCTGGCTGTTTTGCCTGTTTCTAGCTCATGTGAAGTGGAGAAACAGGATGGTCATCACAACCTGCATCTGGAGTCTATTGGAGCCTGCGGGCAACAAGCAGGCTCAAGCTCTAGTGCTGTGACTGGGGCTGCTCTGAGCCACCCACCCTGGTAGTATGAACAGAACATGTGCTAAAGAAGAATAGACTATGAAAGCTGAGGTGAATATGTTTGAACCTGGGCTGCTTCTTCCAATCTCACAATTTTCTCTCCCACATTTTCTAGGAATTTTCTTATAAGGAAAACAGGAATTTTGTCGCTGCTGAATGTGAGAAGAAACATTGATATCGATACAGACTCAGATTACTGAGGTTTCTGAGGAAGTAATGAAGGATGTCATTGATCCATTTACACTGGACTGTCTGCTTCCTAGCTAAAACTTATATTTCTTCATTTTTCATAACACAGAACACTTGTGTGCACTTTAAATTGGATTGTGGATCAAAATTTCTTTTTCTAGCTCATTATGGTTCTTTTTTTTTCTCTGAATTGCACAGTACTCTCTGTATCATTAACACCCCTGAGAACGCTTCTCAGCACAGTGTTAATGCCAATTAAAAACCTCCTCTCAGTGTGCTGTCTCCACTTGCTGAAAAGAAAATAAATGAGAAAAACAGCTAAAATCTTATCAGTGAGGACCAAGTAAACAGCCTCTCCCTGTCAGAAAGATAAGGAAATTGAAGAATCTTTACCCAAGGAGTTAGCAAATGCTGTGTAAGGGCCCTGGTCAGAAGAGCTGGATGCTCTGAGTACCTAAGGGATGGCACAGCAGGCTAGGATAGAAAAGCCCCAGATTGCTGCATGCTGCTCCCTGCTACAGCTGCTTCCCAGGAGCCATTCCAGGCTTTCACTCTGTTTTCCTATTCCATCTTAAAAATCATTTGCTCTTTGCTCCTGCCACTGAGGATGAATGGCTGTTCCATGATGCCATTGCTCCATTTTACTTCATTTGTGACTTAAATTTATTCACAGCAGGCTGGTTTTGCTCCGTTTTTCTCTGGAGGCTGGTTTTGTCCTCTCACTGAAGACACACTCTCATCTCTGCTCATCTCATCTCAGCAATCAAGTCCCCTCCCTGCCAAGCCAAATAAGCCAAGCACATTTTGGACTTATGCCATGTTCCCCATTGTCCTTTGTCACTACAGCTGCATCTGTTAACAAGATGCTGAGAGGGACATCCATGGCCAGGCTCCCAGGACAGGGCACCTCTGCTGCCAGTATCACAGCAAATACCACCTTGTCCAGGTTTCTATGCCTGCTCTGCACCTGTCCCAGCCAAAGACCCATTTCCCCACCATGAAAGATGATGGACAGTTAACACAAAACCTGCATACAGCTGGTTTACACTCCAAGCTCACCCCAGGAAAAAGGGAGCTCAGGCTCTTGGAGGACATGGACCACACACCAAGAACATCTCCTTTCCCATTCACTACCAGCTACCGCTGCTTCCTGCACACAACCAGGTGAGTCCTGCTCCCTCCCTGTACCCCAGCCCACTGTGCTGCCTACAAAACAGAGACACAGCCAGGATCAGCATCCCAAAAGCCACGGCTTTTGGGCCTGCTGCAAAACAGGCCCTGCAGCTGCAAGACAGTATGGCACCGAGTGCTCAGCATGAGGCCCAAACCACCAGAACAGCAATGTGTCCCCATGGCACCCACAGCAACCAACTGGAAACAAACCATCTGAGGGCATTTTTCAGATGTATCTGTTTCTGTTAGAAATGGATTTTCTAACAAAACAAACATTTTTAAACAAACATTTAACATTAGAAACAAACATTTTCAGATGTGTCTGCAGTTTCTGTTAGAAGAATAAATACAAAAGTGACTGCTGTAACACCTGAGTCATCTGTGCATGTCTGTGTAGTGCTCTGTTTTGCAGTGGGGCTCTATCTTGTGCAGTGTCAGCTCTGCTGCAGTGGTGCAGAAGGCAGGCTGTGGTTTACAGCTTTATTCTGGAAGCTTCTAGTTTTAGGAGGAAGACTTTAGTTTCTGCAAAAGGTTGAATATTTTTGCACCTTCAAAATTTTAACCTTTCTGGAACCATCTGAATGTGACATGTTGGTGGGTCTCTAGGTTTCAAAGCATAGCTTGGAATAAATCGCCCAGGCCTGTGTCCTTTCTAGTCAGAAAGAAATTATCATTTTTGAGGATAAAAAAAAAAAAAAGTGTGTGAATTCTGTCACTCAGATTCTCTTGGTGACAAGGAGGGCTGGAAATGGTGGGTAGAAAAAATTCCTTACATGTTCAGCTGTTATGTCTGTGAAGGGTGAAATACAGAACCACATACAGAGAGATGGCAGAGTGCCACAGTGGGATTGCTGAGAGCTGAAGGAAGGACTAGGAAACACTTTAGCAGGGATTCTCACCAGTATGGGGAAATCAGCTGGATCAGGGTGATAGAAATGGTGGGTACCAAAGGGGACAAGAGGGCTCTCCACAGCCAGCTAAGAATGATGGGAAGAAATGAGACCAGGAGTGTGTAGGAACAGCAGGGGAAGTTTGGAGGGTGAAGGGACCTGAAATGCTCAGGCAGTGGTAGGTAGCTGGCAGCTGTAGCTTTGATCAAAGAACTACCACTGCAAACTGGCTTTTCATGATGGGGAGTGCACACTTATGTATATGGGGAAAAAAGAAAGGAAAGCCACAAGGATGAGATTGCAAAGATCTCCAGGGCATCGACGATGGTTGGGCTTTGAGAGAGTAATGAACTTAGGCCTTCTCAGTATGCTTCAAACCCTTGGCTTTGCAGCTCTTCTCAGTTCCACTCTGTCGTCACTATGAAGGCTTACAGGGATTAATGAGGTAAGATGAAACAAACAACCTGAAATAGCATCCCACACATGCCCTAAGACCTTGATTAGGACAAGCACATGTAGTTTTTGAATGTACACAGGCAACATTTTGCAAATCACCCACTTACCCTGCCAAACAGCCACAAAAACTGTGACTGCTACTTCAGTTCATAACTTTTCCCATTCTTCTTAAATCTGGCACTGGAAAGGACTGCTCTTCTGGCCTTTCTTACCCCAGGGATTCTCATGCTCTGCAGCAATAAATGGGATCTGGGAATCTGCAGACACTTTAAAGCTTTCATACAGAAATAGTATTTGCTCTTTTTACGATAGCTTCTGTCACAGTGTATGTAACTTGGTAGATTACAACTATCTCTAAGTAAGGAAAACTGCATAAGGGAAAAGAAGGTCAAGTTAAGAATGATATAAGCAGGATAATGTGATGTTCTTGAATTTGATGCATTCGTGCAGCCTCAGCGCTGCAATTTCTCTTTCTATAGTCACAAAGAGAATCCATCATCTACTTTCAGTGCTCAAAATGCTCCATGTCCCTTGCCTACAGATGCTGGGAATATAACTAGCACACACCGTTTTGCCAACTGCTTGTAATCTCAGCAAGGCCAAAGACTGTAAAACTCCTGGAGGTTTATTAAAGCTGCTGTCCATGGCATTGCTGCTGCCAAGAAAAGCATCCTGCCTACGACTCCATATTTTATGTAAGCACAGTGAAGACCTAATGGCAACCTGCCTAATTTGCAGCACCTAAACCTGAGTGAAGCCATCCAGAATCAAATATATGGAAGTTTTAATCCCCCTGTTTTGCCACTGATCATCCTCTTCAAACTGAAAGATGACTGCTGGAGTGTGGATGCTTGAGATTGCACATGAATATGGGGGACCAGATATCTCCTCCTCCTTCTGGAGAAGATCGGTGCAGAGTGATGAAGAGTAACAGCCTCCTCTGTGATGTGAGATCCATCACTGGGGCCACAGAGAAGGGTGAGCCTGGTAGCCATTTAGCACAGGCAGTGTGTGAGCCCTCACTGAGCTCTGGGCATGAAGCTCTGACTGTGGTCTGATGTGAACACTGACCCTTTGACCCTGCATAAAGCTGAATGCATACCCAGCACTGCAGCACTGAAGTGTTGGTGTCATTTGTGCCCTCCCCTTGAAGAATCCCTGCCAAAGCATCTTCAAGGGGTGAGTGTGCTAACATGGGTGGCGGGTAGCCACAGCGATTTTCACTGAGCAAATCGCAAGCAGCCATATTCCAGTGGAATTTCCCAAAGTACTTTCACGAGAGAGGACCCTGCAATACTCACAGCTTTTAGTCAGTGTTCTGGGAATTAGCCCAAAGAAGCACTGGCAGCTGCATGGCAAAGCTACCACATTTGCAGTTCTCAAAAGTAAGGTCTTATCTCCCTTTCCCAAGAGTTTCTCAAGGCCCTTTGGAAAAGCCTAAGCTCAACACTTTCTAAGCTTTCACCTCAGAGAAATGCTTTTGGTGGCACCTTTGGAACTTTAACTCAGAAGCTTCTTCACTCGTCTTTTAAAGCACATTTATATAGCAAAATACAATTTCAAGCCAGGCAATGTAAACACACTCTGGATGAAGCCAGCAGGCATGAGGCACAGCAGCACTGAAGACAGAGCAGCTTGAGCTTTTCCACTGCTGCAACCAAATTATAAACTCTCCAGGGACCCCTATGTACCTAATCTGGCTGATAATGTTACAAAAGCACATGCAAAAGCCATCACGTGTTTGTCATAATCCTTCCTTGGGCTAGTTAGAAGAACAGTAACCCAGGCTCTGATCCCTCACACTTTTCTGTTGAAGCATGCATGCTCTCCTTTTTCCCGTACCTGGAGACCCACAGCAGATGCACTGTGTCTCAGTGCTGGCAAATTACTGCACTTTGCTGCTGCAGGGAGGGCTGTCACCCGAGAGTACATGTGGTGCTATGCTCTTGATAGGAAGGACATTTCTGACTGTGTTGCAGCTCTGTGCCATCTTTAGCTCCTCAACTTCACACAGGTGGCTAGAGGCTCCCAGCAGTGGCAGAAAGAGGCTGATGCTCTGTAAATGTCTGCAGTTTGGCACCACACCAGAGGATGAGAGTTTGATGACAAGCAACTTGTACTGCATGCGGTTTGAGTGGTGGAGTTGGCAAACACCACCCCAAACAAACTGAGTTGGAGTCCCATTCTGTGGTTATCTGGCATTACAAGCCTTATGTACACCAGTAGATGAGTGATTCCACTAGCTAATCTTACTCCAGCAATCAGCAGAGCTGTCTGGATTGCCAGGGCTGAGCAAGTGTGGTTTCTGCACGAATCCAGACAGAAACACAGCAAAAACTGCAGCTCCTTGATCTGCTTCTGTCTTTTGCAGCTGAGGTTTCCACCTTAAGCTTGACCAAGCTTTTAGCAAATCCCTTCTGCATCATAAGCAAGCTCTTTTTAAGTTATTTGGCTAGATGTGTCACTTCTATGCTATGTTCCACCTTCTCCTCTTCTCTGGTTGAGCAGGCAAAGAAGAATTCACTGCTTCCCAGTCACCCTCTCCTCATCCTTTAGCATGCCCAGCATGGATCTTGGCTGACACTGACACCACTGGGCCAGGAATGGAGACTTTGAGCAAACGCCAGGTAGCTGCTTGCCAGAGCAATGAGTGACCCTGGTCATGTTTAGGAAGGCAAGGGCAGCAGTGTTGGTCTTCCAGATGGGGCTGTGCCCTCTGGATCCTTCTCTCACCTGCGCCTCCCTGCCCCTGGCTGCCTAAGCCCTGGGAGGGGTTTGGGTGCAACGGTCTGCACAGCCATCTCCCTCCTCTATGCATGAGGCAGAGAATAGATAGTACACAGTTTGGAATAGCTAAGCACTCTCCTGATTTAGACTGTAAAAGCTACAGACAAACAGGAGCAAATCCCAGACCAAACCGCAGTACAATGTTTGAAGAAAAGGCAGTGCTCATCACTGTAATAGATTTTGCATAAATTTTTCTTTAATGTTAGGAAATTATTCTTTCTCTGTGAAAAATATTGATTATAAATGGCCTTTTTGTTCTTACTGAATTTTTCTTAATGCAACTACAGTTAAAGGAAGCATAAACAGACCTGCCTCAAAATGCTGAAAGCTGAAAAATGCATCAGTTTTTGAATTTTCAATAAAACAAACCCTTTTTTGAAAATATCAGTTATTTGGACAAAGCAATTTTCACTCCGAGCAGAAACATTTTCTACCATAACATTTGTACCATAAACATGAAAATTGTGATAACTGTTCAAAGAAAATCACGCCTCTATTACTTTTCAATGTACAGCTTTCTTTTACCAAGGCTGATAAAATTACTAACAACTAGGCTTTCTTCTCATAAGCATCTACAGATTGGTAAGAAGTTCCTTACCCCCATTAATTTATTTCTGACCCCAGGAATATCTGTGCTCTGGTGCTGTGAAAAAATTGGTGGACCAAGAAAAGGGGAGCTAAAATTTGTGTTTTAATTTACAGCTACAATTCAAACATGTCATTTTAAATTCAGGCCAATTAAAAGCTTGAGAGAAAAGCATGTAAGACCACAGCATATAACAACAACTGACAACAAAACATACGTTGCTAATCAAAAGAGCAAGAAGGTCCAGTGCCACAATTTAAACATACTAATTTTAATACTGACCAACAGGTGTGTCCTCCGAAAGGCTGAGAAGTGCCATGTTCCCATTTGTGCTTCTGGCTCCATTATCAAAGAAATAGGGGGCATAATTTGCCTGAACTGCAATTAAAACAAAACAGAAGCCAAATAAAAGCATTTTGTAGGTGGCAGTTATTTGGCTTTGTTACCTGACTTTCAGTAAACATGAGGTGTTTGGGAAATACTATGAGTGTGTAACTTACATATTTGCTGCAATGGACTTTCAGAACTATATCTGTACAGGTATTTTAAATAATATTACATCTACCTGTTGCTGTGCCAGTATTCACACAGCAGCAAATAGAGGAAGAGCATATGGAAAAAAAAACAAACCAATGCAAAACCAATAGAAACAAACCAAGTAGCAGGGTCTCTTTAAAACATCTCAGTCACAGATAGCTTCATTGCAAAATTAACCTTTTCAGCTTCCAGTGACTGTACACCTCTCACATACTCTACACATGTAAGTCTGAAACTTTCCCAGTACCTCAGTACCTTACCCAGTATTCTAACCACATTGTGTCTTAAAATTATGCCTACGGCAAGAGCAATTACCCAGAATTAAATAGTTACTTACTTGCTGCCAGACAACAGCAAAGTTAAAACAAAAAAAAAGAAACAACAAATTAGTTGTCATTCTACTGACTGACTGTTAGAGCTTCAAAACAGCCCGTCTGAAAGGAAACTGAATTATAAACACAGAGGGTAACATTTGCACAGGGATCAGTTGCCAAGAGAAATATTTCAGGACAACATTACCACATCAGTAAGGACTAATACAGGATTTAAGGTTATGCTTGTATCCTCTTGCATTTTTATTTAACAAATTGATTATTGTACTCACCCAGACAAACGTGCACCAAACTGAGAAATAAGGAGGGGGTGAAATGCCTTACATGCTTCATCCCACTGAAGAAAGTGCCAATTTCTTCTCTGTTTCAAGGTATGGGTTTTTTGTTTTGTTTTGTTTTTTTCTCTGAAAGGTCTGGGAAAGTGTCCTTCTGACTGATGTAGTGGAGAAATGTGCAAGAGGCAGTAACAGATGCTAAGATGTTAAGCGGATGACAAGTCTTAATTTCTGAGGAATTTAAAGAAGCTTCTTCCTACTACCTAATTAGACCAATTACTTTGCAGGGAGCTGTGGGACTCATTTCTGAGACAAGATTTGGAGGAATCAATGAACTCTCATAGGTTCTGCTTTTAGTACTGTATTTGTGCTGTCCAAGCACACAAGTCAGAGAGAAGGTAAAGTAAAAAACCATTTTCATTCTAAACTCTGTCTTTAACTCTGTAAGCCAGTCCTCTATTTTTGAGAAATAAAAGAGTTTCCTCTTTATCTTTGGTAATCTTAAGAAACTACAAAGGAAGAAAATCCAACATTAGCAACAAACAATAACTGTGATTGTTCCTCATTTAAAGGAAACAATCACATTTATGATAGCAAAAAGTACACAAAATTGCACACTAAAAGTGCAGAAATCAAAATGCTGTTTTCAAGAGCTGGCCTGATCATTTAATTCTTAAACTGCATGAATTTCTGAAAATGTCTTTTACATTCAGCAGGTAATTTTTGACCAACATACTAAAAAGTGTGTTTAACCACCAAGTTAATAAACTAGCTTTTCTTCATTGCTTGCTTTGATTTTCTACACATAAAAGGTGTTTGCACTACTGTAAAATATGTATCATCCAATAATTATAGAGTTAAAAACCAGTCACCCTGGGAAGTTGTTCACATATAAAGCTTTCCGCTGCTTAAAAGGAATCTCATCAGTGGTACTACTTAGCTTCCAGTCAAGGAGATGTTTACATAGTGGCTTAGCTGTTTAGACTTGACCTGAGTGAGGCAAAGCACTTGCCCTGTAAGGATGTGTTAATGGAGTTTTCTGGGGTTTAATTAACAGCCTGCCTGAAAGAAATGCCTGAGAAATTAATCACAGAGTTCTCCATTGCAATACTTTAAAACATGACAGAAGCTACACTTTTTTCCAGGCAGAGCCCCTCGGTGCTCATACTGGCGAGGAGAGCCCTGGTACCCCATCTGGTACACTCAGGTCTCCCACAGAGCGGCTGCTGATGCAGAGCTTGCTACAGGATGACCTGATGGTGCTGTCAACCCCTCGGGGCCTTCTCAGGGCTGGGGAGCATTCCTGCTACAGCAGGACGTCATGGCCATTATCAGTGCATGGGTCCCATGTAACTTGGTGGGATGCTGCATGTGGGATGCAGCATCCAGCTAGGTTGTGGGCAGGCAAACCACTGCTTGTTCCAGATCAGGCTGGAGACACGGAAAGCAAGTGCAGAGCCAGGAAGCAGCTTCAGACTGGGCAACATTGGAGATTTTTTGCTCCCTCATTCATCCACGTGTTTTATCATTATCTGCTAAGATTTTGGGAGAGACAAGTGTTTCTTACACCTAACCCTGCAGACATTGTCTCCCTTCCTAACACCTGCCTGCTAAAGGCGAGCAGCGCTCCTGGGCTAGCTTTCCTCATACGCACAGGGGAGGGATGGCCTGGGCAGTTTCTATGTTATTTTTCCTACAGAGGGAGCTGCCAGTTAGATCATGCTGCATATTTATAGCGTACCTTACTCACCAGTTGCTGGAGCTGCAGGGTGAACGAGTGATGGAGGAGACCATGGGAGAGAAGTCTTTGCCGCAGACACAGCGCTGTGATACTCCCATGCTGCGGACAGAGCATGTCTGCACCTTCAAATTTCCCTGGACCTACAGTGCTGCTGGGAAGACACCTCTGCCTGCAGAACAAATCAACCGTAAGGCTCCCAGAAAGGTAGAACTCTTGGACACAATATTGCCAAAATCCGTCATCCATTGTGGAACTTGCCAGAGAATGGGACACAGAGCAAAAGCCTAAAAAAGCTCCAATTTGTTTGATTAGACAAATTAATGAAGATTAGGTTCATCGGTGACTAGCAAATGCGATACGGATGCAAACCCTTGCTCAGTAAGGCACTAAGTCACCATCTGCCAGAAGCAAGAAAATTAAACTAAGGGAGGGCTCTTTGTCATCTTGATCTTTTTCTAACCATCTCCTGAAAGATCAGACCTTAGGTGTGACTGTATGACTATTCTTGTAGGGCAGTGTTTGCAAAGGCTCTGTGTCGAATCAATGTGTGACTGTAAAGCTCAGGGGAGCCTGCAGCAGGCAACTAAGGAAAACAAATGTATTTTTAGTACATTTAAATTAATGATATGGGTATCTAAAGCTGAAAACTGTGTGGGAGGGGATACACATATAGAAGATGGATACAAATGTAGTCCCTGTTTCAGATTTAACCATGCCACCACTGTCAAAAGTAATATTAAACCACTGATAAAATCACAGAAATGCACCTGCATGGTGCCCAAAAGGAAACATCAATAGCATCCAGATGTCCTTTCACCTGCCTCCTCAATCCAGAACAACAAGCTTTTTTTCTACATACTATTTTCCTAGCAAAAGTGATAGAGAGTTTTTGTTCAAGTTAATAGCTGTCTGTTCCCCTGGTTGCATCCCCTGGGAATCTAAATCTCTAGGGCCTGCATCTCCAAGGAAGCAAAATGTCTCACTCCTGAATTTCAATGAATTTGAGCTCCTAATCCCCTTAGAGTTTGAAAACCTAGCTAGTATGTGTCTATGCATGCTCAGATATGTACTTAACACAGCAATACTCTGACAGTACTTTTGTTTCTCTTAGAAAATATGCTTTGGTCAAAGCTAATACAGCTCATGGATCCAGGCTGATTTTGATACATTTTCTCTTTGGGAAAAAAAGGTGAAGGAGGGGGTTTCTGGAGAGCAATATATTCTGTCCCAAGAGTTTTAGCAATAGAAATATCCCTCTATCTATGTAGAAGAAACTTTTGTTTTCATATATTTTAAGCATATCAAGCAGCAAGAACCATAAAAGAAGAACGAAATATACACATTTGATCTGAACCATTTATTTTCCCAGGATGTTCTGTTTACCATGAAATATATTGATATTTACTATGAAATATAATAATGTATAATATAATATAATATAAAAACATACTGTTCAGTATGAAAACATATCTGGAAAGATCCCATATTTTCAGGAAGAAAGTTCTGGGTTTGGGTCACTGACTAGCAAGATCTACTACAGTCTGCTGGACAACCTGAATTTTTATAAAATTAAAGTTTTAATGTTGAAGGATGCTACAACAATGCAATGAACACTTTAGCAGACTTCACCCCTTCTGACTGCAGCTTGTGTGTACTGGTACCAGGCCAGCATTGTTGTAACTGCTGGTTTGGGCACTGTTAAGCCCACTGAGATACCCTGAGCCATTGAAGGCTTTTCTTCCCCCAGAACAAACCCATACCCCAAACCAAAACCAGATCCTTACAGGGCACAGGGGCCAGACAAAAAAACTAACCACACACAAATCCCTACCAGCTTCTTCCCTCTTATTGCTCTGAGCTATCAAGAATCTTGGAAAAACCCAGGTGCCAACGTGTTTACTTTTCTTAGCCCTAAACCCCAGTTTAAGTCTGAGACTAGTAGTCTGCCTTAGCCAAGTACGGCTAAGAAGAAATGGGCTTCCACCAGTACTGAGAGCTACACTTCTTCTGTTTCCACATCCCTGAATATGGTGATAATGGGCCTCACCAAGACAGCTGTTCTTGAGCCCAGTCCCCATGCCACACAGAAAATGTAGGCCAGACTAGAACTAACAACAGATGCCAACACTAAAAGGACACATAAAATGCCACAAGATCCCAGCCGCTCACCCCTGCAGCAATACCAGTCTGAGCTCAGGGTTCCCAAGGAGGCCTGCTTACAGCAGGCAATGAGCAGGTGCCTCTATTTGGCCACTATCATCCCCGTGAACACTCACTGCTACCCGCATTGGCAGTCTGAGCAGAGAGGGCAAAGTCTGAGCTGACACAGAGATAAATTACTCTTTCCACAATGTGGGTGGCCCTTCCACCTCAGGGCAACCACATTAGAGCTGCCTGCCTGGAGAATGCCTGCTTGGCATATAAATGTGAGGTTTCCATGAGTTGCATTTCAACCAGATTTCAGATGGTTACATGTATTTGCAATTCAAGAATTAAGAATAGAAAGAAAAATAAAATCACAGAGATAACAGAGACTAAATAAATTTCCACTGCCCTGCTTCACTTTATATTAACTATCTACAGTCTTCAGATTTTATGCCTGCTTCTGAGTTGAAACTCTCCTTATCCTTGCAAATCTGAATGTGATAGGAAACTTCTTATTTAGCTTTGAAAGCAAAGGCAGGCGAGCAGGGTGGGTCTGCAACACACAGCACAGGTAAGACAGACACCCTAACAACCCTGAGTTTAACACAGCTGTAACCACAGCTGGGCTGTCCCATATGTGTATCCCATATACATTTGTTGTACAAAGCAATAAGTATAGCAAGGCTTCTCTTCCGAATGGATGGCAAGACTTTTTAAAAGAGCAGGTATACAATCATATCCATACAGAATCTCATACCTGTGAAAATGAACTTTAAAACCATGACCAAATCTGAGGGTGAGAGCTTTTTAAAGAAAATGAACCAACACTGAGTCTACCCGCACTAAAACCACTTACTTGTGTTCACCCCCACTGCCATGAAAAGCTAGAAGGAAGTCAGCAGTCTTGTTCCAGTAACTGCAAGTGAAGTGTTATTGTAAGGTTACAAGACAAACCTTGAAGGAGGAAATACTTCGTTGTTTAAGCATGCACAGACAGAGACCAAATTATGGAGGTATGTACAGTCAATATTTCATAGGGCAAGAATAGTGTCAGATTTTCCTGTCCCTGACTTCTTAAATGGTCTTATATAGTTGAGTCAGACCAGAATCTTCTCTTGCTGGGGGAGTATTTTTAAAGGCCAAACTCCACATATATATCTAAATAAAAAGCAATTTTAATTCTCTGTGGACCCCAGTTTACTGGACCTCTGATAGTGTTTATGCTTGGCACAAACTGTGAGAAATGACTCACTGCACCACATCAGGAACCAATAAAAGTTACCCAAGTAGCAGAGCAAACATGGTAAGATAATGGTCTAGGAACAGGATGTACCCAGGGCTCCTTTAGACAAAGTGGTCTTAAAAAATGAATAACACCACCCTGTGAGGTCAGACTGCCCTGTTATTTCACATACCACAATATATTTAATGACATACTACAGCTTTGTACAACACTATCATGAGAGAACCACAGCTGTGCTGTCCTTGTCTCCAAAGGAATTAAGAAATGACAATGGGAGGAAAACAGAGAGACATCAGACAACAAGCATCTAGCAATTTTAGCATTTCCACGGTGACTTTCGATCGGATATCAAAGTGCAGTGAGGTTTTTTTCCATATATGTAAAGAGTGTTTACATAAAGAGTGTAAAGTGCTGTCATCCCCTCAGAAAAGAAACTATAGTCTGCAAAACAAACACCTCGGGACACTTGCCTGCATGATTCATCATGAGTTATTGTCCTTGACTCTGCGTGGCAGCAGAGAAGGTTTAGGAACGCCTAGGAAAAAGAAGTAACGCTCCCATTGTTTCATCTCAGGTACAGCTCATTCTGGTTGTAGTCTGCCAAGAGCGTTTTATAGCGTTTGAGAAAAAGGTGCTGTAGGTAACTGGGGAAAAAAGAACATATGCCACAGCTGCTAGGTAATTCAGGTTTCTGCTATGCCATTTTACTAGCTTAGAGGCTTTTAAAGGCCACTGCAAAATCCATTTACAATTCAGTAACCTTGCCTCTTTGGAAGCTACATATCACTCTCCTCATTTTGTTTTGACACGGACAGAAAAAGAACAAATAGTCCCTAGAATATCCAGGTATACTTAGGTGGCCTACATTCACTCCAGCAGCATGATCTCTGATGGATGTGGTGCCACAGAGCATGACACAGATTGAAAGTATGACATTTAAAAACAGTCTAAGTTATTTATGGAAGAACTGGTACTGTTCATTGTTTTGCCTGTAAAAGCTGTACATATAACTCAGAGGTGGGGTGTGAATAACAAATGAATCAAGATTTTACAGTTTACTTGGTGTGTCTGAGAAAAATAACAAGACTTGTCAAGGCAGAGCAAAGAAATGCCTGTGTTCTTCCCATAAATCTTCTGGCTGGCATGCACACCATGGGCATCACTGTAAAGATGCCCTGCTTACATGGCAGTAATATGATCTGTTGAACCAGGGGATGTATGAAAAAAAAACATGCTCCTTTCACTGCCATATATAACCAAACTCAGCTGTTCAGTACAGGAATGGCATGACTGCCATTAGATGAACCCTTGCTAGAAATCCACTCTAGACCACACCAGCACTTCAGCCTCAGGGGCTGGTGCAGTGAATTACCTGGATTTTAGACAGATATATGTGTGACACCCTGGCCGCAGATGGGCCTTCATATAACGCCTCTTTGGAATGCAGATGTGAGCCTTAACATTCTCAGAAGGGAATCCCAGAACTCAGCAACTCTCAAATTGGATTAAGTACCGAGGTACTTACCTTGTTAGGATTTGGGAGGCCCAACCAGCTCACAGCATACCTCAGCCTTCAACTGCTGTAACAGAGAGAAACCTGAGCATTTAGGCAGCCTTAGACGAAAATAGTGCTTATCCTTAACTTAGAAAACAAGATGTATTTCAGCAAATTTTCTAGTTATAACAAAAGGCCTAAATACTCCACTTTGAGGCAATTGAACTTACCTCAAAAATATGTGGGACTATCTCTATTCCCACATACACTTTTCTAGCAGCTGTCTAGCCTTTGCCTGGAAAGACTTCTACAGCCAATAGTCCT
Organism: Psittacula echo; assembly: GCF_963264785.1. Lineage (NCBI taxonomy): Eukaryota > Metazoa > Chordata > Aves > Psittaciformes > Psittacidae > Psittacula > Psittacula echo. Next base: position 53,199,087 of record NC_137743.1, read on the forward strand.
GTACATATGTCGGTTCTCAAAATAAATAGTTTAACCTTGCTAGAGCCCAGATGTCAGCTCTTCATGCCTACCAGCTCTGCCTATGCCTCCTATGTCTACCTGTGCTCTTACCATTTCTTCCCACACCTTCAAGTACTGTGCTTATTTGGGTTGTTTTTTTTTTTTTAATAATAATTTGTCAAAGCAAATCAATAGAACTGTATAAGAAGAATCTCAACAATAAATTTTAATTTGAGAAATTAATAAAATTACCTGGGAACAGACTTCCACATCTGGTAACTGAGATTACATGACCAAAATGTAAGTGAAGGCTGAAACACAAATGAAGTGACAGAAAAATCCCTACTCATACTGTGACTTTAACATGATTAGATGGTGCCTTGAAACAGAGATGTTCAAATTTTGTAACTGAAATTGTCCTTGGTATAAAAATTATGTCTGGAAACAATAAATGCAATGCAGCACTATTTTATGTCACATCTTTTTGACAATGTGCGCTCCAGTCAGTCTCATGAACAGAAATTACAGTATCACAGTATGTTAGAGATTGGAAGGGACCTCAAAAGATCATCCAGTCCAATCCACCTGCCAGAGCAGGAATACCTAGATAAGGTTACACAGGAATGTGTCCAGGCGGGTTTTGAATGTCTCCAGAGAAGGAGACTCCACAACCTCCCCGGGCAGCCTGTTCCAGTGTTCCGTCACCCTCACTGAGAAGAAGTTTCTTCTCAAGTTTAAGTGGAACCTCTTGTGTTCCAGTTTGTACCCATTACCCCTTGTTCTATCATTGTTTGCCACTGAGAAGAGCCTGGCTCCATCCTCGTGACACTCCCCCTTCATATATTTATATACACTAATAAGGTCACCCCTCAGTCTCCTCTTCTCCAAACTATAGAGACCCAGCTCCCTCAGCCTTTCCTCATAAGGGAGATGCTCCACTCCCCTAATCATCTTAGTTGCCCTGCGCTGGACTCTCTCCAGCAGGTCCCTGTCCTTCTTGAACTGAGGGGCCCAGAACTGGACACAATATTCCAGATGTGGTCTCACCAGGGCAGAGTAGAGGGGAAGGAGGACCTCTCTCGACCTACTGACCACCCCCCTTCTAATACACCCCAGGATGCCATTGGCCTTCTTGGCCACAAGGGCACAGTGTTGGCTCATGGTCATCCTGCCATCCACTAGGACCCCCAGGTCCCTCTCCCCTACACTACTCTCTAACAGGTCGTTCCCCAACCTATACTGGAACCTGGGGTTGTTCCTGCCCAGATGCAGGACTCTACATTTTCCCTTGTTATATTTCATCAAGTTTCTCCCTGCCCAACTCTCCAGCCTGTCCAGGTCCCGCTGGATGGCATTACAGCCTTCTGGCGTGTCAGCCACTCCTCCCAGCTTAGTGTCATCAGCAAACTTGCTGACAGTACACTCAATTCCCTCATCTAAATCATTGATGAATATATTAAATAATACTGGTCCCAATACTGACCCTTGAGGCACTCCACTAGATACAGGCCTTCAACTAGACTCCGCCCCATAGACTACAACTCTCTGGCTTCTCTCCTTCAGCCAGTTCGCAGTCCACCTCACCACCTGATCATTCAGACCACACTTCCTCAGTTTAGCTATGAGGATGCTGTGGGAGACTGTGTCAAATGCTTTGCTGAAGTCAAGGTAGACCACATCCACCGCTCTGCCATCATCCATCCACAATGTTATTTCCTCACAAAAGGCTATGAGGTTGGTCAAGCATGACTTCCCCTTGGTAAAGCCATGCTGACTGCCCCTCATAACCCTCTTATCCTTGACATGCCTTAAGATGGCATCAAGGATAAGGTGCTCCATCACTTTCCCAGGGATGGAGGTGAGGCTGACCGGTCTATAGTTACCCGGGTCCTCCTTCTTGCCCTTTTTGAAGACTGGAGTGACATTTGCTTTCCTCCAGGCCTCAGGCACCTCTCCCGTTTCCCAAGACTTGGTAAAGATGATGGAGAGTGGTCTAGCAATGACTTCCGCCAGTTCCCTCAGCACCCGAGGGTGTATCCCATCTGGACTCCTGGATTTATGGATGTCCAGATTGCTCAACTGGTCCCTAACCCATTCCTCGTCGACTAAGGCAAACTGCTCCAGTGACCTGACTTCATCTGAGGTCTCAGGAGTACAGGGCTCTTCAGGACTGCCTCCGGCAGAGCAGACTGAGACAAAGAAGGCATTCAATAACTCTGCCATCTCAGTATCTTCTGTCACCAGGGCACCCATCCCATTCACCAGTGGGCCAACCTTGCCTCTGGTGTTAGTTTTATCAGCTATGTATTTGAAAAAGCTCTTTCTGCTGTCCTTGACCCCTCTGGCCAGATTTAATTCTAAGGAGGCCTTAGCCATCCTAGCTGCCTTCCTACATCCTCTAGCAGCAGCCTTATATTCCTCCCAAGTGGCCAGCCCCTCCTTCCATGACCTATAAACTCTCCTCTTCCACTTGAGCATACCCAGCAGTTCCTTATTGAGCCACGCAGGTCTCCTGGCCCTCTTCCTTGACTTCCTACATGTCGGGATGCTCTGCTCTTGAGCTCGGAATAAGCAATTCTTGCCAACCAACTATCTTGGGCCCCTTTACCTTCAAGCAGCCTTGCCCATGGGATTTCCTTTAGCAATTGCTTGAAAAGGCCAAAGTTTGCCCTGCTGAAGTCCAGGGTTGCAATTCTACTTGCTATTCTACTGGTCCTACCACACAAGATCCTGAATTCCACCATCTCGTGGTCGCTGCAACCAAGGCAGCCCTCAACCTTTACTGCTTCGACCAGACCCTCCTTGTTAGTGAGGATGAGATCCAGCAGCGCTCCTCTCCTGGTTGGCTCATCCACCATTTGGATGAGGAAGTTATCATCCATACACTGGAGGAACCTCCTGGACTGTGGCTGGGTTGCTGAGTAGTCCTTCCAGCAAACATCAGGGAAGTTAAAATCCCCCACGACGACCACGTCCTGTGACTGTGAGGCCGCTCTCAGCTGCCTGTAGAAGGCCTCGTCAACTTCCTCACCCTGATCTGGTGGCCTGTAACAGACACCCACAACAGTATCGCCCCTGCCAGCCTGCCCCTTAATTCTCACCCACAGACTCTCAACTCGCTCGTCCCCTGTTCCTGGACAGAGCTCAGTACATTGCAGCTGCTCTCGCACATAAAGAGCACCCCCACCACCAAGCCTGGCTGGCCTGTCTTTCCTGAAAAGGACATAGCCCTCCATGACTATATTCCAGTCATGTGAGCTGTCCCACCACGTCTCTGTAATTGCCACCAGATCATAATCTCCTGACTTAACACAGGTCTCTAACTCCTCCTGCTTATTCCCCATGCTGCACGCATTGGTGTACAGGCATTTCAAGGAGGGAGCTGAGCACACCGATTCCACCCTAGGATTATAGGAGGTCTCCCAGTCTTCATCAATCCTAGAGTGCTGCCCCACTGGGGCAAGCCCAGTTACAACCCCATCCCCCTTCAAATCTAGTTTAAAGCTCTCCAAATGAGCCCTGCTAATTCATGCCCCAGCATCCTTTTGCCTCTGTGAGTTAAACCTTTCCCACGTGCCATCATCCGGACTGGAGCCTTATAAAACCAGCTGTTATCAAAGAACCCAAAGCCCTGCCTAAAGCACCAGTCTCGTAGCCAATTGTTTACGCACTGAATTTTCCCATTCAGTCCCACGTCATCACCGGAAGATGGAAGGAGTGAGGAGAAGATCACTTGAGCCCCAGACTCTTTCACCATCCGCCCCAAGGCTCTGTAGTCTTTCTTCATCCCCCTCAGACTGCGGGAAGCAGCTTCCCCCCCACCTGTCTGGAAGACCAGCAGCGGGTAGTAGTCTGTCGGGTGCACCAGGCTGGGGAGCGCCCTGGTGATATCCCTGATCCGGGCTCCAGGCAGACTACACACTTCCCTATGATGAGGGTCAACTCTGCATATCGGGCCCTCTGTTCCTCTCAGAAGGGAATCGCCTACAACAATGACCTTTCTTTCTTTCTTGTCAGAGGCAGTCTTGAGGCGTGAAGTCGACCGCCTTTTCCTATGTGACCTTGTAGTCTGGCCTTGCATCACATCCTCACTTACCTCTCCATCAAGATCCAGGGCCTCAAACCTATTACTGAGGGGCACCTGGGGAAGCAGGGCAGGAAGGGAGGAAGGTTGCCCACGACTCCGAACTGGAACTCGCTTCCAGCCCTCATCGTCTTTTTGGTCCCTTACCTCTGCGCGACAGCTACAGAGCAGGAGCTGTCTCGGGTCATCCCCCTCTGTCTGAGAGGACAGGGGGTCCATCCCCTTTTGGGAGGTATCTCCCTGGAACCGTTCCTGCTGGCACGCCAGGGAGTTACTCCACCAGTCGATCTCCCTTTCACACTCCCTGATGGTCCTCAGCGTCTCGACCTCCTCCTTAAGTTCTGCCACCAATCTAAGCAGATCTTCTACCTGCTCACACCTCACGCAGGTGGAATGTTGGCCTCCCTCCCTCGGCAGCAGCAGGCTCTGGCACTCCCTGCAGCCAGAGACCTGAACAGCCACGGTTTGGGGCAGGGTCTCTGTCTGAGTTGCTACAGTCTCCTTACTGCAAGCCCTCCTTCTGGAGGCGACCATACTGGTCAGCAGTCTGGGACACCAGCAACAGGGTCCACAACACGACCTGCTTGTTCCTCCCTGCGCCCGGTGGGCAGCGACCGGTCACTGCCCTCCCAAAGGCTCTTTCAAGGCAAGGGGCAGGGGTGCGGTCGCCGTTACCGCGGGAACGCCCCCTGCCACGTCAGCCGCTCTCTCGCAAGGGCTGCTGGGGCTTCTGGGATCGGGAGATGTCGGGAATCGCGATGGCTCTGCGCTGTCCCCTCTGATTTTCCTAATCTCTTCTGAACGTCGTGGTCTCTGAAGCGTGCCGGCTCCGGCTCTAGCTGGGCTAGCTCCGATCAGCTGACTCAAATTCATGGAGTCAATGTAGTCCAGCATAAGGAGAACAACTTGAGGAAATTTAGACAGCAGAATAATATCTCTGAGATAAGATCTCACATAGATTTGACAAAGAATGGGTGGGGGACCATCATGCCTCAGACAAAAGATGGCTTTTCTAGTCAGTGAGAACAGCCAGTAAGGAAGGCTTGGCATCAAAATCTGTAAAAACGTGTAGGAACAGAAGAAAGCATGGAAAGAAACTTGGGGAAGGAAGCAGAGAGAAATTTTTTTTCAATACACAGGAAAAGGTGCAAAGCACATTTCTAATAACATCACAAAGAAAAGATAGGCTTCCCTTCTCAGACTTAAGGATCTGTTTTAAAATCTCTTGAGTCTTGACTTAAATTGATGGAAATCTAGGGGAGCTCTTTTCAGAGATCATTGAAGGTGAAGCTTATGAGGTTAAGGCCAACCATGCACATAGTGCTTTGCTAGACATAACTTCAGCTCAGATTATTTTTTAATCTCTCTTTTCATCAGCCACTCACTTGAAGATTTTTGCAGAATAAAGCAGCAATACTGGTAGATATTTAACTAAGCCAAAGGATAATGATGAGTTGTTTAACCTTGGTACATTCAAACAACTTCAAGATAAGAGCCCAGTGACAATTGCCATCGTTTATTGTTTCCCACATAATGAAAAGTTAACAACTGGAAAGCCAGTGAGTTGAAAAGAACACTTTAAAGAGGGACTTGAGAACACTGCTGCATTATCTCATCTCATTCACAATGTTGTTTTCAACCGTCTCGCTGGTTCTCTGACAGCATTTGTAAATGCTATCTCTTTTTCTTCATACTTCTCTTTGTATGACAACATCTTTCTTCCCAGGCATATTGACCTCTTGGGGAAAATTCCAGGGTGGAAATAGATTTTAGCCTTGCTGACACAAAGCTGTGTGTAAAACCACACTGCTGTCACTGACTGTGTGACAGGGCTCTGCAACAGTGCAAACAGGAAGTCTTGTCTTTAGAACTCACTTTGCAAAGACAGCATTTTCCAGTGCACTTCAGTTTTGGGAACTGATTTTAAAAACATGATAGAGAGATTTGATTTTCATAGACCAGGCAAACTGTATAGGCTACAGTCTAACTGAACAGTGCCTCAAGAATATCTTTTTCCGCCCTGAGGTTAGGATCATTGCTGATGACCAAACAACAATCACAGAACCCAGCAGAAAACCACTTTTTTTCACTGACTTAAGCGCTAAAGTGCCATCTTGCCAGTCAAATGAGGGAAACACTGCTGCTGTTTATCTTTTGGACTTAGAGATCCTATTAGCCAGGCTCTATAAGTTGCTTTGACTGCACTACACTTACCAGAAATGCATGTGCACATTAATATAGTTAAGAGATGGTACAAGTACCTAGTGGGCAGTGAATCACAACCATCCACTGAATGGGCATTTTTGTGTGCACTGAACTTTTGAATGCCTCCTATATAAGGTTTAAATCACGACCTGTGACTATCTGTGCTGTACTGCCAGCTGGGACTAATCAGCTCTTGAACTAGCATTCTGGATGCAGTTTGAGTTTCTAACAGAAACTGGGCTTGAAATGACAGCTTCTTGTGACTACAGAGATTTTTGTGATAGCATCAGGCTGAAGGAGACAGACAAGTCATGCTCAGTTTAGGATCTGTTACAGGCACATAGTGACCTGATTTCTCTGAAAGCCTCTGAAAGAGGCTGACCAGATGGCATTGTGAATATAAGGTGCTTATCCTGCAGCAAATCTCTGGCCTTAGCCACTCCCTTGCAGAGCATCAGTCTGAAAATGTGGAATTTAATCCCCTGCATCTGAAGATACTCACAGTCAGTGCATCTGAAACACACTAACAAATGTTGGCACAAAGGTTGAATGACAACTTGAACAAATCCATGTCCAGACACTGAACTTTTCTGGCAGATATCCCCACCACTGAGATACTGAAAACCGAAGTAATTTTTGAGAATGCCTTCTGTGCCAATACCCCTCCTCTGAGCTTAAAAGGCAAAGCATGACAAGACCGTTTTGTGTTCAAAACCAACATAGGTTATCCAGTGGCTTCTCCAAGTCTTATAATGCTGAAGGGCTACTGGGAATCACAGACATACATGGGTTGGAATCAGTATCTTTGTTCATTCAATTTCATGTAGGACTAAGGAGCAATCTTGCTTCCCAACAGCAATTAAAAGAATACTTAATCAATCCTGCAGAGAAATTAGCCACGATGAAGACAACTGCTCACATCTAATAAGAACTGCTTGATCTGAGGCAAAAATAAGATTGATGTGTAAGGGGGTTTTCTCCTCACCTTCCACCTACAAGAGGAGAAAGTCAGTGCTAATTTTGGCCAAATTCTTCCCAGAAAAAACTTTAGTAAAAGGGTATATACATCTGATCTGCGTTCACCATCTGACAACACTTTCCTAAAGCCATTCATGGCAGGGTGTGTGTGTATGTGTGTGTGTGCGTGTGTGTGTGCACAGCAACAATATCAGACTAAATAGAATCAGGCAACAGATCTCCAGACTTGATCGAATTAATACTGAAGTCACCAGGAGTCTTCCACTCAGTTTTGGCAAGAGTCATTTTATGTATCTTATATATCATGTATATCTACAACACAAAGTGTTTATCCCTCTTTTCTTATGTTTCACCTGAGTTTATTATTTGAGATGACAATGTCCATGCAGAATTTTAGTTTCCCTTAGCAAACACAATTCCAAGAAGCTGCCATTAGTCCATACTCTGGATAAACAGAACTTCTCCAAAGCTAAAATCCTAAATTCTTCAACTATACCTAGGCCTTTGCCTCAGTTGTTTGCTACAGTCTAGAGGGCTTAAAGGCCAATAGCAAGAGCACCCATTAGACTTTTTAGGATCACATTCTGTATAAAACCCACATAATTTCGTTTCTTTTATTACCCACTTTGAAAGGAGAGATCCCCAAACCTGCCTCTGCACCAACCAACACTCCCTGACAGCAGGGATCATTTCTCCATTGCTCCCGACAAGTACAGTCATAGTGCCAAATAAGACTGATTTGGGGTTTGCTGGTGGTATTAAGCTCTAAACAAAATGCGGGGCTACCTGGCTCATTTAGTTCACAAGGTCAGACCTGGATCTAATCTGTTCTGATAGGCATAGAGATACTTAAAAAACACCTTTATTTGAACTTGAAGGAATTATTGTTCCTATTGTGCAATTTTCTTGTTTGACAGCCAAATGCACACAAAAACACAAGATACAAAAAAAAAAAAAAAAGACCAAACCCAAAGCATTTGTCAGCTTGGACAAGCTAAATTTACTGCTTTTTATATGCATACAGCTTGTGCACTTTGAAAACCCACGGAGAAAATATATGTTACACCTCAGGTAATACCAAACAAATACATGTAGAAGTGAAAGGAAAACAAAAGGAAGAACAGATGCCTGTAAGTGAACCCAGCATCAGATGGTAGCTCTGTTTTACCACATGGGGAAAACAGCCTGGTACATAAAAGTCAAACTCTGTTGAGGAATCACCTTCAAGGGCTGACACATGACATCCTGATACCTCTAGATGAAACAAAAAAGTATGTTTGGGCAGCAGTCACAATCTATGCTGAAATAATTTGAGAATATCTGTTTTATTTTGTTCAGCAAAGACTAGAGCCTCACACAAGCAGCATCTTTAACTTGAATAGCCCTTAACCTTAGGTTGAGGTCGGAGCTAGGGAAGCTCAGAGAGTAAAAATACTGAAGTGCATTAAATGGTGTCCCAGGGTCCCTCCAGAGACCCATAGTATTCTTTTAATTGTGCTAATGGTCTTTGATGCTTATGTTTTCGCTATCAGAGAAAACATTTTGCCTGAAGAGGACTGGAGAGTATGGGGCAAAGAGAAAAATCATACAGCATTTTTTCAGATGTAAAAGAAAATTTCATACTTGTTCACAATGCTTGATATAGAGCTGAAAACACACATGGTTATATTTTACAGGGTAAAAACCTGCTGCAAACTTCTAATACCAAAAATTCTCTTCACATTTTTTTGTCATTTGTATTCTATGGATTCCTTCTGTGAGCTACAAAAAACAAAATAGAAATAAAATACGTTGGCCCAGTGATCAGCAACAGAACAATCAAACATAACTGCTTCGCCATCCTCCTGACTCAAAGATCTTGCGAGGAGAACTGGCAGCTCCTTCATCCTCAATATAAAAATGCTATGCATGGTCAGCTCTTCAAAAATAGGAAGCTGAGAGTCAGATCTATCTAATCTCAAAACTAATAAGAAAATAAAACAATAACAAGCACACAGGAGACTCAGAAATAGGTTCAATTACTTGTTACAGTAGAAACATTGACAGTGAGAGCATGGCCTCATGTAACTGCCCATAAATGTGACCCTTGGGAATGCATTTGCCTGTGTGGGCTACAACAGGCCTCTGACTGTCCCCATTCAACTCCCCCAAATTCTGAAGGGCACTGAGACCATTCCTATTGTACTGAAAATTATTTTAAGAGAAACAGTAGTACTATGAGTACTGAGGGAAAAATTACTATTTCCAATCTGCAATTTCCCCAAGAGCAGGAAATCTTTCTACTCCTCCTCATATTCACTAGAAGGAAAAATGAATTTATGAACAATCAAATCATTCTGTTTTAAGGATTCACCTCCAGGCAGAGAAATAGCATATGCAGAGGACAATTAGGAAAGGACAAAAGATACGTGAGTGAAGACACCAGTCACTGCTAATGATGTCAGCAGAGTGTGCACCCGTTTCTCTGTTATTCAGCCCTTTGGTATTATTCTTTGCATTAATTTCATGCTCCAGCAATTTTTGTTTACTGGGTGATCACACAACTCAGGTGTCTTGAAAGAACAGATGCCTTCTGGCTTCAGGACGAAGATATTTAATCTGGCTTTAACACTTTTCAGCATGTTGTTTAATAACCACCTGATGACATTCTTTTAGGAAGTTAAACAGGCCTCTTTGCTTTCAAAGTCAGATTTAAGCCCTCAGAGGAGATACTCAAAAGCTTACCACTGTACTCAAATCTGGTCCTTTGCCACTATTTTAACAATCTGCTTATCTAGTTTCTCAGCTCTTTCTAAATGATGAACTCTATCTCACTTGCTAGAAATGTAATTTCAAGTGGATTTCAAGAACTGAGAGCAAAGGCTGCAGGAAAAATCATGATGTGCCTTGCTACAAACACAATCATTTTGTCAATACAAAATAAATCATTCATAGAAAAGGTTAAATATGCATATATACCGATAAGTAGAAACAATAACATCAGCCCTTTACCACCTGTCAGGCAATCCATAAACACTAATAAACTGATTCAGCCAGGTCTTCAACCAGTTCTCCTCCTCTCACTTGAGGACCTAAATCCCTCTTTGGTGCAGAGGAATATGCAACTGACATGACTTCTGGTGGCAGCCAGAGAGCTTTTCCTGACTCTTTAGCTGCCAGGCTAATGTTACTAAGATGACAGAGCCCAAGTGAATGAATAAACAGTAGTGAAGCCTTTCCCAAATGAAAAAATAAGATACAATCATGTCCTATCTGTGAGAGCAGGGCCCTCCACCAAGTAAAGTACTGTGAGATGTGCCAGCAGGTAGATGTTCTTCATCTTGTTCTCACTCTGCTCATTTTAGCTGTGGAAGGGGTCCAGGAACATTTTTAAGGGCTTTCTGAGGACAATCCTTGCAGTATTTCCTTATTTCCATCAGACTCGTTTCGAAATTCATATCTGTAATACAAAGATGCAAAGGAGAGAAAATGGAAAGAGTTGTTTAATTGGGAGTGTGGAGCATGACACAAAACTTTAATACCTAAAGCTGAGCTGTGTTTGTATGGGCAGGCTTAGATTATCAGGGTGGATAATGAAAATGGATGTGCTGGTAGTTTTCTTTTTATTTCTCTTGTCATTAGGTTCCTGGAGATCAATCATTCACAGCAGCTTTTCCTCCCAGTACCAAGGGTGCACAATCACTGAAAACATGATTGCTGCTGCTGGAAGTTTCTACAGTCAGATGAAGGTCTTCATAGTTAGAGGGGCAGTGCTACTGTCTCTCCAGAGCTTGAGTCCCACAACCGATAGCATCTTCCCCTTACTGTCATCCCATTCACCATCTTTCCTGACAGAAGCCACAGGCTGACATTGTCTTGAAACATTCTCTTTCTGGGATGATAATTGTTTCTGATGAAAGAACAAAGTTCTAGAAAATCAGTGGTTTTGCTTTAAAAGTAGTCAGTATGGTTAAATGACCCGCCTCCTTCAGCCACACTGAGTTAGCCTCTGAGTGGCTTTGCAGCTTCCCCTAAGCACATGCCCAGCACAAAGAATGGTGCAGAGTAACCCTTATAAAAGGACTGTATAAAGCAAGTAACATTTGCCTAGAAGAGACAGGACCACAGAAGCACAAGTCACCCAGAACTCTCATAACAACACAAAACAAAGCTAACGTTGTACAGTTCCAGTCCACAACTGTGTATGAAGCAATCCACTGTGTTTAGCTTTGGGCAGTTGCTGCATTATGCTTAAGCTTTTATACCTGCCTCTCAAATAAGAGTTGAAACAGATTCAGATCAAGCGTTTTCATATAAGCAGGTTTGTAACAGAGACAAGAAGGCACGTGCAGCAGACAGGGGCACCCTGCATGAAAGCAAATAAACAGCAATCCCTGACCTAAACCAGGTTTGACTGCAGCTGGGGACAGGAGATGGTCACTGTAAGCATGTCCAAATACTCAGAGACCAAGGGCAGAGTCTAACGGGGACAAGCAAAAATCATCAAGTATTACTAGGTCTGCAACAGAGAAAGACATTTCAGATTCCTTTTGTAAGAGATCCTTGTGGTGAATTCACAGGGTTTTATGGAGCACTTCCTTTGTACTTCTTTCTCCCTCTCAACATAGTACTTTCCATTGCTCTGCAAGACCAGCATTACTGTATTTTACCCACAGGGAACAGTTTCAAAGGAACATTTGTTTTGGAAGCACATTCTATCAGAGAGATTTCATGCCTGTTGCATGAAAAGCCCCTAAAACACGTCCTACTTTGCCAGATAGCAGAACACACCTCAGAATGAAAAGTAAAAACCATGCTTATTGTAAGAAATCTCAGTACTTTGGAAAGGTTATAGGCCTCACGAGGTAAAACACGGCATCCCTTTCAGGCCAAGAGTGACAAAAGCCACATCTGTGCATTCAGCATTGCATTCCGCAGTCCTTTTAGATGGGCTGGGAACCCACTGTTATTGCCGTAGATCATTTATAGCTGAAGTTCTCCATTGGTACTACACCTACCAATTAAATAAGACCCCCAAACAGCTATAAACCCGTGATCCACAGGCATAACTCTGAAACGGGTTTGCTGCTCCTGGTACCAATTAAGACACTGCCTATAAAACAAAACCCATGATTCAGCACTCGGAGACTGGAGGGAAAGACACCAGCTAAAGGGAAACCACAGAGAAGCACAAGAATTTCCATCTAGGTTTATCTAAATACAAAAAGGAATAAAGCATTTAAGGTATTTTATCAGCTGGAATGAATTTGCTGGGAATTTCAAATTAGTCATAGAATCATAGACTAATAGAACAGTTAAGGTTGGAAAGGACCTTAAGATCATCTAGTTCCAAATTAGTCATTTTATGATGAAAAAATTAGAAGAGGGTAAATGAGTAAATAGGAAATAGACGATTTGAAATAAAATTCCATATCTTTAGAGTTTAATGTAAGTTATCAGCTAGCCATTTTAGAAACTTTCAGATTTAAAATGTTGTTATCCTAAAGAGCATACCTAATCATTTTATCCTAAACTTGTTCATGGTTTAGGCTTTTTTACTGGAGTCTTACTGAAAGCAGGGATACTATGGACATACAGAAAGAAGTAAACTGAGCTTTTTGGACTAGTGATAGCATCAAATCACCACAATAAGGATATATGAAAGTGGACAAGGTCGCTAAGAGATAAAGCTGCCATATTTATACAGTGAAAGCACTGATATGATGGCAGAAATTCCAATCACCGCTTTAGAAAACACTGACTCCACAGGAAATCTGCGTTTTGCTATCAAAAGTAGCTCTAACTAGAATGGGAAATTTAATTTCAGATTTAGTTCTCTGATTGCTCACATGAGCAAGAAGCTAAGGTAACTCTGAGCTGCTCACTCCTTCCTGGCATTACCTTGTTCCAGAGCCAAGCAAATGAGGCTGGTTTCAGCCTTGTGCAGGTACACAGAGCATTTTAAGTAAACAAAGAGGTACATAGGTAGGGAATACTGAGCTTGTAGCTGGAAGTATTTGCATCGAAATGCCAGTTCACAGTGAGACACCATCCACTCAGAAAACAAGGAAAGAAAAAAAAAACAACCTAAAACTCAGTGAAGATTGGTTTTCTGAAAGGAAAGCTACCATTTTAAACTCCCATCTAGAACATGGATACTTTAAAAAGCAGCAAAGTGATTTGCCTTCACTTTGAAGGCTGTGGCTGTTCTCTATTTCCTCTTAGAATAAACGGTCTCAAAATACCACAGTGTGATCTTCCCCTTCCACTTGCTCTGAGCAGGGAACATATTTGGCTTGAAAAAAACTACCATGTACTTCAATGCAAGTGGATTTCTACTTGTGCAGTCTTTAGACACGCATATTTAGGACAAATTCCATCTCAGATAATTCTTGTTCCTGGTAGGACTGTGGGTTCAAAAACTCTATTTTTAGGAATTTACAGAATCACACTTTGGTTGATCTCTCAAAACATGGAGATGGATGCTGCCACAAATAGGCAATGATGGAATACAGCAAAGCAAAGGCATGAAAAAACTTGACTTTTGCAGACTATTCTTGTTAATGAGGAACTATGCTATGATACTATTCTTCCTGCCTTCAAAACAAGAATAAAACCTTCTAGGAAGCAGGAAGTGATATGAATACTTTATGCATTGATCAGACCAGATCATATTTCTCTTGATTGTTTTACACTGTGAGCACTAAACAGATTCTCTTCTACTCTTATTTCTTCCTGACCCAAGCATTCAGTAAGTTAATTGAGAAAAGAGAAAAATTTCAGAGTGCAATGAAGATAATACCTTCACTGTTAATTCTGTAAAGTTTTCAAATGGAAGATGCTGTGATTTATCTGTAATGATTACCTAATTAATGCAATGAAACTGTAAATCTTATTACCTTTAGGCACTTTTTTGTTGAATTTGGGTAGTTTTGAGCGTCTGATTTCTTTAACCTTCCTACCTAAGGGTGAAGAAGAATACATTACCAGTGGAGACAGATAATGCAAATAGCTGTATATATGTATTCTAAATGGGTTACAGTCCACAGACATTTTAATTACCATATTTACCATTGAAATCCTTGAACAGAGAGATCTGTGAAACAAAACATCACCATGACTGATGTTTACATCTGTGCACAGCTTTATTTATTTATTTATTTATTCCCATTCCTAGCATGGAATGGGAATTAATTTGTTCTTTTCCATCATTACTAGTACATACACCAGATACATGAAGACTTTTTACCCTTTGAAATGTCACATATTGGCAGGCAATACAAACAGCAAATTCTAGATGTTTTAACCTAAGAAAAACTCTGCACTTTTTTTATAGTTACATCACTTAATGAAAATATAAAAGATTACCAAGCGGGAGAAAGCGTATCTCTGTGTCCATATGAACAGGAGTGTAGAATAAATTATTTTGGGTGAGCAAAGCCATTTAATTATTCCCTCCCTACTAGACCTAAACAAGTGAGCTGTTGATTGCACTTGACATGTTACGTGCTGGACACGTTAAAGGGGGAAGAAAGTTTGACACTGGAGCTGAGGTAGACCAGAAAGGACAGAGGTAGTTGATTTCTCAGAAATAAAATCTCATATGTGCCCAATGTTTCTGGAAGTCCCTGTGGCACAGTTCTACAGCCAAGGCTAGTGGTTGTGGCTGCCCTAGCATCTAAGAGATTTGAAGTATCTTGTCACCATCATTTCATTCTGATGTAACAGATTTTACACAAAAAAGCACATTCATCTTGCACACCCAGGCACTTCTACCTTCCCATCAGTGTGTTTATGGTTAAGGAACAGTGGCCTTTGCACACTTTCTCTCCACCTTCTGACTCGTTGAAGGAGCAAGCTCCTAGGACACACAGTAATAAAAAGAGAGCACTATTACAGGATGCTGAGTGTATTCATTTAGGTTTACAGGGTACTCCTGTCTCCTGTCCTTTTTGGACAGACTTCTACTATGCTCCTGAAGACAAATCTAGAAATTCTCCAACTCCCTTTGCACTTTTCCTTACGTTTTCATCTATGGGTTTGGGAAGCCTGAATAAATAGAGAAGTGGACAATGCAAAGGGAGCAGAAGAACTTCAGTTATCACTGCTCTGGCAAACAGCTCTACCTCTCAGAACAGACTCCAGTAAATGAGAAAACTGGGCAGCTTACTTGATCAGTTTGAAAGACAATCACATGTTGTCTCCCACGTCTCTCCCCACATTTACAAATAAAGTGATTATAATGAGGTGTCTAGAAAATACAAAGCATGGCAAATCTGCTGCTCCTGACCTTTGAACATTTAGCTTATTTGGTTTTCCTTATCTCATATTCATTCTTTACATCTTGTGTAAAATAAACACATGGAACAATCATGGTAGGTCTCAAAGATTTACAACATCAAACATCAAATCTGAACAGGTAACTCTAAAAGTTGCAACTTTCAATTTAAAAATCCTACTAAACTGTCTCCCTGCAAACCCAGAATGACATCTCTAGATATGTGGCTACAGACAGATGCAAAACCCCTTGTTTTTAAGATTTAAACTGCTCAATGAACTTGCACACTTTGGAATACTGCAAAATGGTGACTCAGTGCCACAAGGGAATACTGCAATTAAAGTGGAACACCAGTGGCTAAAAAATGAGTCAAGACTGATTGAAGGTCAGAAGAGCTACTCCCACCTGTTTCACTGTTCTATAAAGAACTTCTCATTTACTCCAGTTCTGGTGACCTGAATGTTACCTATTCCCTTGTTCCATAAAGGTAGAAACTTTTTCCATTAATGCATTTTTCACAATTCAGAAAAAATATATAATTTTTAGATTGGCAGATGATTATCTACTGGAAAAGTAATAGATTTTTTTCAGAGGAGCAGGTTTCAGAACACAGATTAAGGTAAAAGTTAATCATGCTGAGGAATGCAAGAGGAAGTAACAGATAGGAAACACTACTGTCCATAAAAAACAAAGCATTGATATGCAAACACATTCTTCAGTCTAATTCCTTTCCTAAATTCATTTTCTCCTTTCCAGTTGTCAAGCTCTGTTTTCTTTTAATTAAAATCAACATAGAGAATAAGTATTTTTGTATCACAAAAGCAAAGAATAAGATAGGAGACAATTGTGTTATAAGGATATACTGTACCTTCTGCAGTAAAGGCATTGAGAAACAAAAGAAAGACAAACAAAAATTCACAGAGTACCAGAAGCTTCATCTTTCCAGCTATCATGAGACCAGATGTTTTTACTGAGGCTGAACAAGCATTTCGGTCTGCCTCCTATGCAACCTTACCTTTATATAAGGGAGATGAAAGGAATGCTGTGTTCACAATGGGTGGAGATTTGGCCTTTGCATTGCACTTCAATGGATGAAATGAAACAGCCATTCCTATTACGAGAAGCAGTTTACTCAAAATTAGGCAGCAGTTGGCTCCAGTTAAAAAGGAGCACCTGGCTTTCAGTATTAGAGTATACAGGGATGCTCCGATGGAGAGAGTTTCTGTGTGGTTCACAGCAGCCTCCTTAGGTGACCTTGCGTGCTTCTTTGTATGCTTGGAAGGGCAGCAAGTACACCTGAAATAAAGGCGTGTGGACAGTGAACTGGAGCTGAAAATGCAAACCAAACCCATAGTATTTAAATCAAAGCAACTGCTAATGTGTTGTTAACATAATTAATAGGACAGCTGGATAAGCAGCAGATTTCTGAGTTTATTATTAACTTCTCAGTATCTATTATATCAGATAATTAAGTCTGTACAGAGATTCCAGTTAACAATCAATTTTAAGAGGTCCATCAAATTCAACACAGTATCAAGGTTCAACAAATAGAATATGCTCTGAGCTATGTAGCCTTAAAAGCTGGGAGTGGTACCTGCAAGCCATTCAGACTTGGAACTGCAGCAGGACAGGTGGCTTCACTCTGGTGCACATACATCGCCCTTCTTCCTCTCCCCAAATTTCAAAGTTATGTATTTTGAGTTGTGGATTTGGCTTGTTTCTTGCACTGGATCAGCAGCCTTCCAAATCAGCTCACATCCTTATCTACCAGTTTTCACCAAAAAAACTTATTTCTAGATTCTTAGCTGGGACAGCTGACCACAAATGACCCAAGTGGTACCCCAGACCACATGCTGTCATGCTCAGCATATAAAGCTGGGGGAGGGCTAGTGAGGGGATGTTTGGAGCAATGACATTTGTCTTCTGAGTAACCGTTACGTGTGATGGAGCCCTGCTGTCCTGGGAATGGCTGAACACCTGCCTACCAATGTGAAGTAGTGAATTAATTCCTTGTTTGGCTTTGCTTGTGCATGTGGCTTCTGCTTTACCCATTAAACTGTCTTATCTGAACCCATGAGTTTTCTCACTTTTGCTCTTCCAATTCTCTTCCTCTGTCCAGACAAGAGGGTAAGTGAGTAAGAGGCTCATTAGTGCTCAGTTGCTGACTGGGAGTAAACCACAACAATACCCAAAGAATTTTTCATGTCCTTTTAGCGTTGACTAGAAACACTGCCTTCTCTTCCAGTGAGCACAGTAAGAAATAAAAGTGAATACAGAAGAGGAAGGTAACCAGGTAAGATGGGAGATGAGTTGCATAAGAGAACCTTATCACATGATGGCTACTGACATTTCCAGCTATGTTAATTTAATTAAACTGGAAAAATGTTGGAATGTTAAATGCACTACAGCTGCTGCCAACACCCACTTCAAAAAAACCCAAATATTTTTCTTCTGAAATATTTACAACAGAATACTGGCAACAGGAGTGTTTACAAAAGACTTCTTTTTTAAACATAGATAACTGCATTATAATCATACCATCCACCCCAAGCAAGAAAGCAGCATGTGCTACTTTGATGCCCCATTTGTTTTCTGCTTGAAAGAAACAGGCTGCTACTCAGTGTCCTCTGTTGCAACAATCCAAGCCCTCCAGCTACTGTGATGGGAAATTAAGCAAACCTGCACATTTATCACTGCACGCACAAATACCCCACAGAGGGGCAATGAAGAAGGTGGTGGGAAGCTCTGCTGTCTGCCCAGGGAAACAGTTTTAAATGGTTTATGCTCCTGCCTTTCAGCCTGCTCTTGCATTTCTGAGTCACAAAAGCTATTGTGCCAAAAAGAGCATAAAGGACTTTGCCAGATGAGTCTGAAGTATTGCCCACAAACCTACAAGTCTGCTTGCTACCAAAGGAGGCTACCACTATCTCTACATCTTTGGTCAAGCAAATCTGAAGATCTCACCTGCAAAGTGGTTTTGGTCCTCAGACCAGAGAGGATCAGTGACTGCTACCTGAGTGTGGCAGAATGGTCAATTTCTGTATTTTCCTCTTCTCCAATATGTACGGTATCTGCAGCCTTGATACTCATCTGTTCTGCTGAAGACACATCACCTTCTATAAGAGAAACTATTCTTAGTCTTACACTCTTTGATTCTCAACCTTTATTTCACACAATCTGCATTGCCATTGCCAGCTGCCTGTGTCCTCTACTCAGCATATATTTGCCAGCTGTTAAAATATCCCCTCACCTGGTGTTCAAAGTCACCTCCATTTTTGTCCTTGATCCTGTTCTCTTTTCATACTTCTTTCTCCCCTTCTGCTACCCCCATGCCTTTCTCTCTCTCTCAAGCAGTTCTCCCCATGTATAGTTTTCCATTTATTATGACCTGGTAATAGGTGAGCAATACTTTTAGTTACAACTGTTTAACTGATTCCAGCTATTTCTTTCTAAGGCATGAGCCTACTTTTTTTGGCAGAAATATTTTGACTTTTCAAGAAAACAGAAGTGCATGAAAACCTATGTGCTCTTTTTTCAGTCAGTCACAAATCATATCTACATGCTTATGCTTTACCATCATCCCTTGTGGGAGAGAAATTTCAAGCATAAAATTTCCTGCTCATCACCTGGGCTAAATTTTCATTCAGGATAATCTCTCATAATATGCTGTGGCTAGAAACCCACTAATGCACGCACCAAGCTGAAACGAGTTAGCTTTTGAAATCTCGTGAGGAGTTGGAGCTCTCCTTTGAGAGACAGCAAAGTTTGTCTCACCATCACCAGTTGCCCCACCAAGCCAAAGGCACTCTCATCTGCTGTCAGGAAGCCCACACCCTCCCTGGCCACGTGAAGCCCTCTTTTCACATTTGCAGCACACCTTTACTACCTGTCCTATTCATCAAAGCATTCAGCTTGCTGTAGCCATGCCAGTTCCCAAGGATTGCCTTCCCAAAATCCATATATGCCAAGTCTACTTTCCTGTCCCTCCTCATGGTTGCAGTTTTCCATTCCCTTCCTTTTTTGTTATACAAAAAGCCTTGTGTTCTGTATATACCACCAAATACATCCATGTACTTCAGAGTGACATGCCTAGTTATGGCTGGAAGGCCAAAAGTGGCTCAGGTTAATACGGGGTTTAATTTATTTGTTGTTGGTTGGTTTGTTGGGGGTTTTTGTTGTTTGTTTTTTAAAAACCGTGCTAGGTATGCAGGTGTTTGTTAAAATCTGTAGCATGACAAATATAAGGAACATTAGAGCTATAGCAAAAGTTGAGCCTGTAATTAGATTAGTATCTTAAAGACTAGCACTACAATGGGCTGTATTACGCCCCCATACACTATGGAAGACATTGACTTGAAGTGCTTCAAATAATCTATTTAAAATTATGATTTTAAAAAGCAGATTTTAATATCCACTCTTAAGCCTGTTTCACATTCATTATTTCCCTAAGGAAAGATTCATCACAGTTGGTGGTGTAATCATCACATCAATTTTTACAAAATATGGCCTTTACCTACAAGGCACTACTACCTTTTGCATACCTGAAGAAAGTACAAACACTTTTCACATCCACAGAGCTCAGTATATGCTTATTCTGCTTTCAGTGTTCATAATTTTAATACAAAAGATTTACCTACTAGAGAATCAGGTAAGTTTTTAATTAGTGATTTTTGCAAGGCTCTGCTCACTTAGCTCCTGCCTGTACAGCTGACAGTCTCCCTATTTCCCTGGCATTCATGAATTCCTTGCTGTTGCGGCAGGATGAGTTATTCTTTGACGTCACCAGCTCTACTCTTCCTTTCTCCCTCCATTGCTAAGATCCTATGCATGTGTTGGTTATTCATTACCTAGACTAGGATAAATGCCTGCCTTTATGAGCCGATTTCTCTTCCTTCCAATATTTATCCCTGCTGCTCCTTCTTAAGTGACAGACTAGTGGTAGCAGAGGGGTTCTTGACCCCATTTTTGACAGAGCTCTTCCTCTGCCTTCTGCCCTTGGCTGTTCCACAATGTTTCAAGTAATTCCACTTTAAACCATGATCTAAATGGCTGCATAACATTTAATAATTTTATATCAACTCTTTTCGCAACCATACAAATAGGTTATTTTCCTAAGAAAGAGCTCTTTACAGACTTTACCGGTCAGCCGGTACAAGCAGACCTGACTCATTCACATATTTTCAGTTTGCACAATAGAATACAAATGAAATTTAGATTTCACCTTATGGAAATATTCAATGTAACTGTAGATTTGCAATTTTCATCTGACTTGCCTCACCTCCAACACTGCTGGATGCAATGAGATAGAATGTACTGGCCTTTGTGAAACCTCCAATAGTACACCTATAAAACAATAACACTTGCATGCCTGGTGTCTTTATACAGCTTGAATTGCTTTCCAAAAGACAAAGATGATTTCTTCCTATTTCTGCTGACATTAAAGAGCAGGACAAATTTTTTAAACTCTCCAATATTTGAAAATAATTTGGTAAGGCAGCTTAGGTATTCTTTGAGAAATATCTTCATTTTATAGCTAACTTAGAATTTATAAATGGTTGCTGTAAGCAGTATTTAAGTATGGACTGGATTTTTATTATAGCATTCAACCATCTCAGTGACCTTACTGGAGACAGGCTTTTAAAACACAGGAAGCAGAGTACACCAATCTGTGGCAACCCTCAATGGAGATGGCTGTTCAGACATTCCAGTCTGGCACTGGAAAGCCAGCTGCTACAAAAGCAAGTAACCTGCTGGCACAACTCACTAACCCAGAATTCACCCCATTTAACCATGCAAGAATAGCCTCTGAAAACAAATCTAACACAGAACTGACAATCTAGAAACACAAAGGTCTCATTCACACATATGCAAAATGTCTCAGACTAACTTCTTTGAGATCTAACCACCTCTCCTTTGCCAGTGATGAATAGGAATAGGTTCAGAAAAACATACTATCTTTGTTAATTCCTTTGCTCCATTCCGACACTGTTTGTTCAGCTCTTACTGCTCCAGCCAATGAGCTGGCTTCATTTGGAGCTCGGCTCAGATGCCTCTATACAAACGCCCGTAGCATGGGAAACAAACAAGAGGAATTAGAGATGTGTGCACGACTGCGGGAGTATGATACAGTAGGCATCACAGAAACATGGTGGGATGGCTCCTATGACTGGAGTGTTGGAATGGAAGGTTACAGGCTCTTTAGAAAAGACAGGCCTGGCAGGTGGGGAGGGGGAGTTGCTATTTATGTTAGGGATAGGCTGGAGAGTATGGAACTCTGTCTGGGGACAGGTGAGCAGTCGACAGAGAGTTTGTGGGTCAGGGTTAAAGGGAGAGCAGCAATGGGGGACATCACTGTGGGGATCTGTTACAGATCGCCTGATCAAGAGGAACCTGCGGATGAAGTGCTCTATAGGCAGATAGGAACAGCCTCACGCTCACAGGCCCTTGTTCTCATGGGAGACTTCAACCATCCTGACATCTGTTGGAGCGAAGGCACGGCCCGGCACAAGCAATCCAGGAGGTTCCTCGATTGTGTGGAAGACAACTTCCTTCTGCAAATAATAGAGGAGCCGACAAGGAGAGGTGCCATGCTTGACCTCGTGCTCACCAACAGGGAAGGGCTGGTTGGAAATGTGACGCTCCAGGGCAGCCTTGGATGCAGTGACCATGAGATGGTCGAATTTGAGATCCTTGGGACAGTGAGAAGAGCGTGCAGCAAGCTCACTGCCCTGGACTGCAAGAGAGCAGACTTTGGCCTCCTTGGGAGCCTGCTTAGCAAGGTTCCATGGGACACAGCCCAGGAGGGCAGGGGGACCCAAGACTCTTGGTTGTTATTCAAGGATCACCTGCTCCAAGCTCAGGAATGTTGCATCCCAACTAGAAGGAAGTGCAGCAGGAGGGACAGGAGACCTCCTTGGATGGATAAGGAGCTGCTCAGGAAAATTCAAGGAAAAAAAAGGCTTATAGAAGGTGGAAGCAGGGACAGGCGGCCTGGGAAGAATACAGGGATGCTGTCTGGGAAGCTAGGGACCAGGTGAGGAAGGCTAAGGCCCAGTTAGAATTGAACTTGGCTAGGGATGTTAAGGATAACAGGAAGGGATTCTATAGGTACGTAGTGAGTAAAAGACAGACTAGGGACAACGTAGGCCCCTCCAGAAGCTATCAGGAGAACTGGCTACCCAGGATTTGGAGAAGGCTGAGGTTCTTAATGACTTCTTTGCCTCAGTCTTCACTGGCAAAGGCTCTGACCACACCACCCAAGTCTTGGGAGGCAAACACAGGGACTTTGAGAATGAAGACCCTAGGCCCACTGTAGCAGAGGATCTGGTTCGAGACCATCTTAAGAACCTGAATGTACACAAGTCCATGGGACCTGATGAAATCCATCCGCGGGTCCTGAAGGAGCTGGCGAATGAAGTTGCTAAGCCACTGGCCATCATATTTGAAAAATCATGGCAGTCAGGTGAAGTTCCCGACGACTGGAAAAAGGGAAATATAACCCCCATTTTCAAGAAGGGGAAAATGGATGATCCGGGGAATTACAGACCAGTCAGTCTCACCTCTCTGCCTGGCAAAATCTTGGAGCAGATTCTCCTGGAAGGCATGCTAAGGCACATGAAAAACAAGGAGGTGCTTGGTGACAGCCAGCATGGCTTCACTGAGGGGAAATCCTGCCTGACCAATTTGGTGGCCTTCTATGATGGGGCTATGGAACTGATGGACAGGGGTAGAGCAGTTGATGTCATCTACCTGGACTTGTGCAAAGCGTTCAACACTGTCCCACATGACATCCTTGTCTCTAAATTGGAGAGACATCAATTTGATGGGTGGACCACTCGGTGGATAAAGAACTGGCTGGATGGCTGCACGCAAAGAGTTGTGGTCAATGGCTCAATGTCCGGCTGGAGACCGGTAATGAGTGGTGTCCCTCAGGGATCAGTGTTGGGACTGGTCTTGTTCAACAGCTTTGTCAGTGACATGGACAGTGGGATTGAGTGCGCCCTCAGCAAGTTTGCTGATGACACCAAGCTGTGTGGTTCGGTTGATACACTGGAAGGAAGGGATGCCATCCAGAGGGACCTTGACACACTTGTGAGGTAGGCTGATGCCAACCTTATGAAGTTTAACCATGCCAAGTGCAAGGTCCTACACCTGGGTCGGAGCAATCCCAGGCACAGCTACAGGTTGGGCAGAGAAGAGATTCAGAGCAGCCCTGCGGAGATGGACTTGGGGGTGTTGATCAATGAGAAAATGAACATGAGCCGGCTTCAGTGTGCGCTCGCAGCCCAGAAAGCCAACCGTATCCTGGGCTGCATCAAAAGGAGCGTGACCAGCAGGTCAAAGGAGGTGATCCTGCCCCTCTACTCTGCTCTCGTGAGACCTCACTTGGAGTATTGTGTGCAGTTCTGTTGTCCTCAACATAAAAAGGACATGGAACTGTTGGAACAAGTCCAGAGGAGGGCCACAAGGATGATCAGGGGACTGGAGCACCTCCCGTATGGAGACAGGCTGAGAAAGTTGGGGCTGTTCAGCCTGGAGAAGAGAAGGCTGCGTGGAGACCTCATAGCAGCCTTCCAGTATCTGAACGGGGCCTACGAGGATGCTGGGGATGGACTCTTCATCAGGGACTGTAGTGACAGGACAAGGGGTAACGGGTTCAAACTTAAACAGGGGAAGTTTAGATTGGATATAAGGAAGAAATTCTTTACTGAGAGGGTGGTGAGGCACTGGAATGGGTTGCCCAGGGAGGTTGTGAATGCTCCATCCTTGGTGGTGTTCAAGGCCAGGTTGGACAGAGGCTTGGGTGACATGGTTTAGTGTGGGGTGTCCCTGCCCATGGCAGGGGGGTTGGAACTAGATGATCTTAAGGTCCTTTCCAACCCTAACTATTTTATGATTCTATGACTCTGAACAAATCTTCAGCACTAACAGAAGGCAATTCTTTTTACTAACTTGTGCACGGTAGCTAAGTTTAGACTGATAGTGTTGGGTTTTTTTGGTTTGTGGTTTTTTTTTCTGTTGGGTTTTTTTGCTTGTTCTGGTGTTTTGGGTTTGCCCTTTTTTTGTATGAATGAACAATCTTACAATACATTAGGTATTCCACTTCTTGATAGCAGTCCTAACACCAAAAAGAATTACTGGAAATCTGTTTTCTAATTGCCACAATTTCATTTAGAGGAGTAGTATGACCACCCAGACTGGACGCAGGATGTTACAGATGTTACCCCCACTATCAATTCACCTTATTCTCAGCTGCAGCGATGGTCCATCAAGAGATGAAGATCACTTTTTCCTCTGAAGCAGTACAATACATCCTCATCCATTGCCATCTTTAAAAAAAAAAGATGACACAGATTTCTGAAAGCAATCCATCCTGTCAGCATTTCTGAAGAATGCGTGAGAGCAAGAGTAACTGATAAGATTCCTCCCCCCACCAAAGACAATGTAAGGAAACAAAATTACAGACTTTTGCAAATTACATTTGTCCCCAAGGAAATGAGAAGAAATACAATCTGAGCTGAAATGCAAAAATCTCACTCTCTTTTCATTTATGTCTCTTGAGACAAATACAGACAAAACTCGGGCTCTTAATAAAAGCTTCAGCAGAGTTCTCCTGTTCCATCAGTTTCTAGCTACAAGTTGATGAAGTACAGGTTTTTTCTTCCACTCCTTCCTAGTCACATAAATACAGCTGCAGTGATCATAAATGCTTTGGGGGACAGACTATGTTCACTGCATTGAAATGGTGTCCAGTGAACTGGATCATGGGATTTTAGGTCATGCAAGCTTACCCAAGTAGCTGACACTAAATGAAACGATGGAACATTCTCTTCAGACAAATGTGTCTCTGTAGGAGCTGGCAGGAAAAAGTTGAAACATACCATTATAGAAATGTAGATGTGTTAGTTCACATTCTGGACTTCGTATTATGAAATTATTTTGGTTGCGTGCAATGATCAGCATGTCTACAATGTACAGAAGAATAAGGAAGAGGCCATAGTGGCCAAAAAAGGCATTTATACCCACCCAGAAGGACAAACTCCCTCTACTATCGCTGCTGGCACCTCCTGTCAGATCAGTAGAGACAGGATTTATCTATGTTTTTAAGAAAGAGATCAATATGCAGATCAATTACAAAATCTTTCCAGAAAGCCCCAAAGGCTGACAGCTGCACAGTATTTTCTGCTTTGGAGGCTTGCCAGCTTCATTAAATGCCTTATCTATTCAGGAAAAAGAAGCAAGATGCCTTCCCAGACATCTATCATTGCACAACTTCATTTCCTCATAGTAAGTTTTCTGGAACTAAGCATTGGACAACAAGACTAGTTACTTTGTACAAAAGACCCGATAATGTCATGTATTCTTCTATCATCTTTCTGAAAGAAGGAAAAGCAAAGAAAAAGTGCTTTCTCAAGCAGCAGCTGAAAGAACAAATCTTTTTGGGTAAAAACGGTAAACGGCAAGAAAGATAATCCTCCCTGTTTAGGCACCTGTGTTTTAATCTACTTTGGGGGGAAGAAGTGACACGCAGCAGGAATAGCTCTGCTTCCATAACAAGGTTACACAGTTCCTCTCATCACCCTGTCATGAAGGTGTGAGCTCTGGCAGATCAGCTGCCAAAAACAGTTTCTTCAATCGCATCTTGCTTGAACTAGAGGACTGGACAACCACAAGAAGAGAATGTTTCCCTTCACACACAGCACTTAGCACTGCATCCAGTGTCAATACTTCTGTACTGAAGCTTTGCCTCATTTCGGTATGCTCTCTCTTCAGAAGCGTACAGCTACCAGGTAAAACAGCCCTCATTATACCTCTAGTGTTCCAAGGCTAGAGAGAACAGAAATCACCTAAGAAAGCAGGGGGAAATGGGATGTATCTATTATTCCATTTTCACCACATTGCCTGCAGGAGGGAGGTTAAAACCAAGCAAAATAAATACAGCTACAAGCTCCACCTTAATAGAACAAGGCTATCCAGAAGAATGACCTGTGAAGAGATAAGAGTCAACACAGAGCTTAGAGACCACAACCACCACACACAAAACTCACAGGGATGCTGGCTGGCTGGCAGCTCTGCAGGGGCTTCACTTGCAGGGCACTTGCTGAGAAAAGTGTCAAAGATGTTTTAAACCCTGCTCCAGGACAGTCTCCTAAGTGATTATCAACTTGCCATAAACTGCTACAAGAAAACAGCTTCAGTCTTGCTCTTCATTGTGGTCTTTGATAGTTACTGTATCCCAGATGCTCATTACTGTCTCAAGGAGTGAATACAACTACAGTCTGCAGTTTCTATGCTATATATACTTTCCCTTTGAAAACAGAGGAGAGCGCATAACTCCCAGAGAACTAGGCTGGTTAACCGTTAGTCCAGATTGAATTAAATTAACTTTGTATCCTGAACGTTCTTAATGCTCCCTACATTCTCACGGCTCAAATGTTAGTTTCATTTATCCCTAAATTCAACAAGACCGTTTTATTTTCCTTATGTTTTTATTTTCCTTTTATGCCATAAAAATGCATTTTCCTTATATTTCCTTATGTTATGAAACAGTTGCTTCAGCCTGGTTAGAAGAAATTCTTTCACACAAAATACCGATTCTTCTTAGAATGGCATGAGCTTTTAATAAAACATTGATGAATAATATACTGGGATACCACCCCCAAGAGGAATGACTCTATGAAGATGCAATTTTAAGAGTTTACCTAGCTTCTTTTTGGCCAGTGCAATGAGACACTCTGGAACATGCCTTAATTTTATAAGAACCCAAACTAGGTTTTTTTTTTTTCAAGATTTTCAGACATATCCTTTGTCATTTTTGAAGCATCAGTAACGTGAATCTAAGGATACATCCCTTATTTCCCAGGATGATTCAGAAATATGTACTTCTGCACTCAATTTCCCTTCCAGCCCCCAACTCACCTCGGCAAACAGTTACAGCCTTTTTTTCAACTGAAAGAAGCAATACAGCAGTTGCTGCTCCTTTCATAAAATCCTTAAAGATGACCATCATGCAAATGCCTCAGACTTCCAGCTGACAGACTCTACAGTCACACATTAGCATCACTGTTTCCATTGAACCTCCAGTGTCCAACCACAACCTTGACACACATCTGTTTTATCATTTTTGATATTCTTTGACCTTATTTGTTAAAGGCTTTTCCTTCTTCTGGTAATATTCATTATTCAAGATGAAAAAAAAATAAAAAGGCTTTATTCCTCAGCTGGTTTTGCATTTCCAAGTTCATACCCTTAACAACCATTTTCCCTTCTTAGTTTACAGCACATGAAACAGGGCATTAATTAAAGACGGTCTAACCACAATGCTGATCAGCTTTTACAGATCTGAAACTTAGGATATAAAGCATCTCATTTCCTTCTGAAAGTATTCAGTGTTTATGAGGACACAAAAAAAGCTCTTCCTCAGCTGTATTTGCTCTGAAAGCTGCTGAGCAAGATACACTTAATGGACCCCAATGCAAGTTTTACAATTAGACCTTTCAATTGAGGGTAAAAACCCCAACAACCCAATCCAAAATAAATTGCTTACAGTAACATCACCCTGTAAGTTTAACTGATAAATCTAAACAACTTTTTAGTTCTAGAAAGCTTCCAGGTTTTCAGTTTCCGTTCCAAAAGCAGCCGGCCAGTAAACCAGCACCAACTGCCAGACAGATGCTTTCCTTGAAATAGTGGGCACCTGGTTTTATGCCTATCAAACTATCACAATTTAGGTTTGTATCTGCCTCCAAAGCAAAGCTGTCTTAATTGAGATAAATCTTTATTTTTCACTTGGGACTTCAAATGTAAAGGAACAACTCCAGATCTTGTTTTTTCTTTTGGACATCCACACTGGGCAGCACTGCGTGTTTCCCTACAGCTATCATCTCACCCATGAGTCAAGCTGCACCTCCTCAGAAGACTCAGAAGACCGCTCATGTATCCTCAAGCACTATTTACACTATTTGGCCTGTTTTTTTCTTAAAAGGTTACTGGATCTTCCTGGTGATCTCACTTTCATTGCAAAAATTTTCCCGAGGGTAGGGTGTTGTGTTTTCAAACAGTCCAGAATCCTTGGCTCAGGCAACCTCTAAAACCTTGCTCACAGAGTCTAGCCAAAAGGTGTTTTGCCACCTTTTTTATTACAGGTACAAATTTTAGAATTTCGTTGTAAGACAGCATTCTGTACGTTTTAGCATTTTAGGACAAGCACACTGCTCTGTTCACTTACAGCAACAGTGTGAAGAAACTGACTGACCATACAGAATTGCTTAAAAAGATAAACCCCGCAAAATAGGCTACTTACACTTAGCATGATCAGAGACTTCTTCCTCTTTTAGTACTACACATTTTTCTTCCAACTGTTAACGGTGCCAGGAACTAGGCTGTGCCATATAATCTTTGGGCACAAAGGATATGCAACAAGGTACTTCATAATCCAGATTCTTTCCTATGCCTATCTAAAAATACTACAGTATATGAGACATAAAAGCAGGTCTGCTGTAGTCAGTAGCCAACAGGTTTGCATTAACAGAATCACTTGAAGCAAGTGTAGATCAGCATATTCCATCTGGAAAACATCCCCGAAAAGATTCTAGCCA
The DNA here is from genome assembly GCF_963264785.1 of Psittacula echo. Lineage (NCBI taxonomy): Eukaryota > Metazoa > Chordata > Aves > Psittaciformes > Psittacidae > Psittacula > Psittacula echo. The sequence continues at coordinate 53,228,209 of NC_137743.1, forward strand.
GTGAAACTGGATGTAATTTTTGTTGATTTTTTGAACAGAGGAATACATACTCTCTTACAAATGAAACTGTAGCCAAAAAAACATTTGTAATACTCTTCAAGTTATTAGTGCAGGGGCACCAAAATTTCTATTAACACAGGGACAGTGAGAGTTGTCAGCTTGAGCCTAGAATTTTATTGTTCATAGTCAATACATAATAAGCACAGCAAATTGAAAGTCGAGTTGTTGACATTACCTCTAAACTTTCTTGTGCCCAAGAACTCACCTTTTATTCCAACATAAAAGAACAGAGTTTGGAAAGTATTTATTTCTTAATATTAAATCAATTTCACTGATAGGGAACATCCCTTTTAAACCAAGCTAAACATACCAATTGAGAGTAAAGTTACAGGCTGAAGCATGCAACAGTATGGTAAATTTATGATACTTGGGTTTACACCAGTCTATCAATTCCCTCTTTCTGTACCAATTGTACAAGCTTGTCAGAGATAAGCACTAACAGCTCTTCTGAAGGACAGAGCTTCATCCACAATACCCAGATTTAGTCACTGGAAGACAGACACACGTCTATTGCTATTCAGTAAATTAGTAAATCTAGTATCAAAAGAACATAGCTATTATATCCACTCAACATTAAAGCACTGAGTTCTCATTTGTACTCCAGAAAGAGACTAAAGTTCACACGGGACAAATGCCGCATGGTTTCCCCATCTTGTCTCATTTACACTTCTTGGTCACCTCACTGGTCAAATCCGATACATTTCTGACAGCTGTTTAAGCCTTGCTGAAATATCTGCCCAGGCAGAAGTCATTACTGCATTTAGTGCCATAATTTGTTCTTAAGGTGTCACTGAAATATCATTTATGCAATCTTAGCTGAAAAAAATGCTGCATCTCAACAGCATTTCATAAAGTAGCTTGTGTCCCTACCTGTGTAAGGGACACCCGCTTAGAAATTATGGCCTTTACTATGCAACAACAGTTAAAAACAAACAAACAAACAAACAACTGAATTGCTGTCAAACCCATTAAAAAGCAGACAGACTATTTTACTCATATATTAAAAATTTACTTTCTCAAAATCATGTACAATTAGAAGCAGTTCACACTATTTTAACACTGAGCTGGAAAGTGTTTGAAGAAAAACTAGTAAGCCTGAATCACACTGCACTGAAACAATATGCTGAAATGCTTTATATTCCTGACTTGCAGCAAAACTTCTTGTAACCATGAATTTTTATTTAGTATGTGCACTAAGGTAGGCTGTCAGATACACAGTCTCGGTTTACTTCCTCCTGCTACCGCCACCACCTGCAAGCATGGTGGCCACCCGAATGAAGATGTTCAGTGTATCTGTGTAGATACCCATGCACCTAGAAAACAGGAAATCAAAGTGAATTACTGTTCAACAGAAATAGTATTATTTGTATTTCACACCATTACACTTCATTTTTAAAAGCCTTCACGAAGCATCTCTAACAAAACCCAACTATTGATATGTCAAAAAAACCCTGTATTTTTGTTCTACCATCTCCGCCTTAACAGACAGTATGCTGTTCTCATACAGGAGCTCTCTGCTTTTATGCTGTACACTTTGATCTGTTTAGCTCCAAGAATTCTGAAGAAGGTTAGTAGTATTCTATTTTAATTATAGGAAACCAGAATCAAGGAGATAAACAATTCAATTAAGATAAGACAGACAACATTTACAGGGAAGTTATATGTACTGAGAGTCAATTAATCCTTCTTTCCCTATCTGTCACACTGTTAAAGATTTTTATTTAGAGACAAAGGCTAGTGAATATTAAAGGACAATGAAAAAGTTAGCATTTTTTGTCTCAGCTGATACTGACAGATATTTTCAGAAAACAGCTATAAATTCTCCCAGAAACGCTTTAGAAAGCAAAACTGCTTTTTGGAAGTACTGCTGGAGGCATGTGACACCACATTCAACCCTGTTTCTCTCATTTCAGGCAGATGCTTTACATTTTAACTCCACTAGCTATTTTCACACCACATCTTTAAACCCTGTGATCATTTACATTTAACAGCAATGCACTTTTGAACAGTAAATAAAAGGTCTGGCATAGTTGAAAAGTGTACTTTGATATAGCCTGAAGCAAATGCTTACATAGTCATTGAGATCAGCTGCATTAACACAGACTACTTACGCATTGATTGGGTCATATTTTGTTACTCCATAATATGGAATAGTTTCTGCACGCTTAATAACATGCTGAGTATCGTAGAGCAGGAACATGCCAAAGAGTACTAATCCACCATAAACAGCTACTGAATACAAGCCGGCACCAAAAGCAGAAGTGGGAGGCAAGAACATGGACCCTGGAAATCAATGTACAACAGTATTAAAGACTGCTACTACATGTATCTGCTACACTGAGCTGGGTCAAATGGTGGTTACTGTAGCACACATTTTTCAGTGAGTATTCAATTCTCAATTTGTGGTGCTTTTTCAATAGCAAGAACTTTAATACACAAGCTGAAGATGTCACATACACTGCCTGATCTAGCAATCCTGAATGCCCTAGGGAATCACAGGTTTTTCATGTGAAAGTGCTTCTGACCCTAGGACTACAACTATGCCTAGAAACACAAAACGATAGACCAAGAACTAAGATCACATTTACTGTCTTCCCTACCCACTAGCAGTAACTAAAAATACAAGCCACCACTACTCACCACTTTTCAGATTAACGTGCCAGAACTATAACTTCACATTTACTTTCAAGAACACATTTAACAGAGTATTTTCTGCTGTGCTAGGCCTGCAACGGCTATTTACAGCAAAACTTAATCAGACAGACTAGTCTGCAACTGAACAGGAGCTGCATCCTAGCAGTTTAATTTTATAACCTACTTTATCTGATAGTATTAAAACAGTATTTTACCAATTGAAGAGGCAAGAACAAAGCCTAGGCCTATTCCCAGTGGTCCTCCCATGTTCAGAAATTTTTCACTTGGAGCACACATGGCGACAGTGGAGAGCCCTCCAACAATTCCAGCAGTATACCAGGCAGCTCTGATCAGCAAAGGACCACCCAAGAAGGCTAGAGGAGCCACCACTGCACCCATGACACCTAGCAAAGGAAAACAAAACACCACCCATTATATTCGGAACAGCTCTGGTAAAAACACCACCTGCCAAAGCAATTTTGTTTTACAGTCAGGTAACATGGCTCAAACTAATCCATTTACACGACAAAATACACACTTGATCGTGCACCTATCTAGAAGGGATCACAATAAACTAGCAACCTTAAATTCCATGACTTTTATCTAGCTCCGGAGAGCACTTCAGGGAGCTGATCTTTGGAAGAAAGACTAACAACAGTAACATACTAGTATGTTCAGAACAGAGCTGATAAAAAGATACCTGGCACGGACTGACCAAATACATAACAGGCATGGGAGCACTCAACAATGAAAAGCAGAATGGATTTCTGCTACAATAATTACTTAGGCAATAGTTAAGTAATTAAGTCAGACTTTTTGCTAGAATCTTGTATGAAACCTCTTATCTAGTCTATTAATATCACATTAGGTTTTAACTTTGCAATCACCAAAATAAACACAATTTCTTCTTTGTCAAAATGTTAGCTCTAGAGAGGAAAATATAATTCCAGTGCTTAACACACACATATTTTTCCTGAATCATGAATTATTTCTGGAAAAACAGTTTTGAAAAGTAATAGCCACTGTTATTTGAAGTAGGCATCATTAGTGAGAAAATGATCTGTAGTCGCACCTTACATACCTGATGGGCACATGTATTTAAGCAGTTTAATACTAAAAAAAATTATTTTTCTAGTCAAGTTTTCAAATACTTTCTTACCCTGCAGAGCTGGAGAACAGGAAGTATAGTGCTTACAGAAGCTATGGTGCCAGAAAGCAATCATAAACCCAAAGCAGCTATGAGATCAACTAATTCTATCCAATGTGGCATACACATCTCCATTTTAACTTAAGCATGACTTTTAGAAGATTATGAAAAAATATGGGCACTTAAGAAATCTTCCTGACATTCAAGTCTCCGAAAAAAATCTAACTCTCCTACAGCAGTATACAGAAATCTAACTTAAAGTCAAAGTTTCCTTAAATTAAGAATCTGGTCACACTGAAGCACAGACATCTCTACAATGAAAACTAAAATCACATACCTGAATGCATCATCCAAGCCAAATGTTTAGCAGCTGGACTATTTTCATAGGAGATGGACCTGACCAACATTCCAGCACCAATCATAGCTGCAAAAGTTGCGCCTATTGCCTGTAAAAAAAGCATTAGAGAGCTCAAGTTATCATTAGGATAGTCTCTGTTCTCACTTCCTGAAGTCAGTAGCGTAAATCTGAAAAGAGCAACCTAATTCATAATTGGGGTGTTTGTCAATTTTTCTCTTGTAAGGTCACAGTAAAAAGCTTCCTCATCCTAGCTCGCAGTAAGTTCTCATTTTATTCAGGCTTCTAGGAATCCAAGTTTAGTGGTAAAATGGCAATAATCTCTTAATTGTGAAATGTAAGAGCAAGAAAACATACAGTTCTGCCCCTTATTCTAATCCTCATTAAAGTACCTGAAATGTTAGCCTTAGTTTTGCCTTGTACATTTCTCTACACAAAGCTAGTACTCAGTTCACACACTTTTGCCACCAATGATTTTTAAACCTCAATGCCTCCTCTTCCAAGCAGAATTATCCAGCAGCTAGCACACTGGTCAAAACCATACAATTCTGATTTATCAACAAGGATGCATTATTAAATTAATCTCCATAAATTATGTAAATGCTGGCATTTTACTATTATCATTGCACTCCACTTAACACAACGAGCATGTACTAAGCAGTCACATTTTGTTAGCAGTACACTTCTATGATTTGCCTACTTGTATCATTTCAGTCTTGGCAAACAGGAGAGAGATCTCAAAGAGCTATACAGAAAAGCACAGGGAGGAACAGGAATGCACAGGGACATCAGTTTCCACTTTAGAAAGTGACAGAAACAGCTTCATTAGCCTCAGATGACTATTTACAACAGATTCTTCTTGCATATAGGTGGTAAGGATAGCACAGCATGGACTTTTTGAAGTTTTGACTTTTCATCAAGTAATCCACATTTAATATTTTTTTTATATCAACCACCACATTTACAGTCATTTCCTAGTAAATGTTTTTATTTTTTTTAATATAAGCTTACCAGCCAGGAGCCTTTTGTCATAAGACTCATGAGAGCTGGAGATCTGCTTACTGCTACAGCAGACAGTGCCGTCAAGCCAATGCTTCCCGCAAAGTACATGTAAGTAGTTTGAATTCTGTCTTTCACATACTGTGGCCAAATGCTGAAAAATAAGCATATAACTTCTAAGTCATGCACAGCTGTACAATTACCAGTATCAGAATAAAGACTAACTGAAAACATAATCAAGCTGTTAAATATATTCATAGCTACTGATATAAATAAGGTTTCATAAAAGTGGTGTGATCTAACAACTTCTGCCATGAGTTCATCTTCTAACAGGAGCTGAACTTTTAAATCTTGCTGGTCTAATGTAAAACATAACTCTCTAGAAACACTGCAAATTGCAAATAATGATAATTGCAGTTTGGTTCTAAGGAGAAAGCATACAGAGGAAACAGAATAACAAATACTTTTTAACTATGGAAAAATAGGGTATGGTGTATGTATAACAAACTGGTTTAAGGAAAATGCCTACCGAATGTGCACTGAGCACTAAGTAGCTTACTAAGGAGCTTACACATTGCTGAGTCACAGTCCACATGATTATCTGACATCACAGGCATGAATGTCATTTTGAGAGCTCTAACAATAGCAACAGACTTAAGACATTATGAATGAGTTTTTGCAATATGATTTGGTCATACTATGGACAGGAAGTTTTCACTGCTAACACCAAAGTTAAACATAATGCACACATTTTCTCCCATTTCACTTTTTTGACCCATTACTTCAAGGCTTTTGGAGAAAAAAAACAAGCACAGACAGATGTATCAATGAAAAGTTCCTCAGGTGCCAAAGTTTTAAGTAAAACATATTTATTAGAGCATAGCTTATGCCAAGATAAGTAGCGTGTTCCAAGGAGACTCCAACATACAGTATTGAAGTTTAATGAATAGTCTCACACGAACACCAGGCAAAGTGGTCGTAACAAGTTTTACAGAAGACTACACTTCATAAATTATCTGTGGCACACCTCGTAAGGCATATTTATATACTCTGCACAAATAAATTTCAGATTTAGCAAAACAAGTTACTTAAGTAAATATCCACTTAAACCTGGGTAATTTAAATTTTGCTTTCAGTTACATTCTTTAAAATCCTATACAGAAAGCAGCGAGGGCTTTCTGTTCAGAGCTTAAAAAACCCCATAAGCTATGTACACACTGGGTGTTATCAGCAAAAGAAGAGATGTATAATGAGGAGGGAGATTCACTTAAAACAGAAAGCCATCTTCCTTACGCAGCTTTTTCAATAGCTCCAATCTCACTGGACATGCCCATTCCATAGTAAGCAAGGGCCCCCAGGCCAACAGCAGCCCCTCCAGCAACAATAAATTTCCCCAGGCGATCAGCTGCATGAAGAAGAAAAAATATCCATGCTGTTATGAATGCTTTTTCTGGAATAGTAACATCCTCAAGAGTTTTGTTGTACCAGCAACAGCTGATCCACGTTAGACTTCTTTCTTGAAGTTCCACTTAATTTTAAGTTACCAGTTCTCAATGAGCTACACGTGAAAAACTCTAGATTCACCCTATCAACACAACATAACTTCATAAAATAGCATAAGAAATAAGAGACCAACTAATAACATGCCAGGTTTACCGACCTTCACTAGTGACAGCAATTCCAACATAAAACCAGTTAACAGGTTCTCCAGCAGAAGAGTTCACCTGTCAGCTGATTTAGTATACCATTTCACTATCCAACTCACTATAGAACAGGAGAAAAACTACATGTTGTATTCTTTTCTCTCATTCATCTGCCCTTAAATACTTGCTCAATCCAGGGCTCTTTGGCAGCAATTGGATCCAAGTAAGTTTATAAAAGGATTTCCAAAGCTCATGAACAACACCCTATGATTTACCACCAGTTTCTGCTGTCTGATTTTCAGGCATACTGCATGTGTGCTAGGTATCAGATTACTGCTACTAACAGAAATATCAATCATAAAATATTGTTACAGTAGAAGAGCTGCTGAGACCAAAGACTTTCAGTTGTGTAACCCCAAGTCTATGCATTTTCCTAATGCGTTATAATGAAGACACTAGCCAATCTACATAGTTTGTCAACTCAGTGCTATTATAGGATATTTACAAGTCTGTTCTGTCAAATACTGCTACCTAAAAAATCCCTTTGTAATCCACTAAAATTACAATCCACGCTAGCTGTACTAACAAGCACTGTAAGACAATGCCCGCGTAACACCAGAAACTTTTTTGCAAACTCTACATGCTGCACAAAAATCCTTCCTTTAAACGATATACAAAGTAGATATAACAAAGCAAGTGCGCATCCTTTTTAATATCCACAACCAAACCTCCGTTAAGAGGCAACCATTTTGACTGAACAGTTCTCAACAGCAGCTTAAAAAGGAAATATGGAATTTCTCTATATTGTGACACATTTGCAGTTTTAGATTCTACAAGGAAAGACAAGCAGAGAAACTGTCTCCAGCTGTTTGACAGAGATCTCTAAGCAAACTTACACATGAAACAATAGTCTCAGTTTCTTTAATCATTTGAAAGAGACTTGATTCCTTCAAGGAAATTTTAAATTAAGCTTCTAAGATTCTCAGTATTTAAACCAGAGCTGCCTTACCTTTAAGCGCAGTTTCTGCAGACGGCTCAAATGCTGCTTCTTTAATTTCCTGGCCAATTTTTCCACGCCTTACACCTGTTCTTACTCTCGTGGCGTAACACTGTTAGATTCAGAAATAACATAAAAAAGACTAAATGAAACAAGACAGAAGACACTTGTCATCAATTTACTTGCTGCATTTAAAATAGTCTCTTAATTATTCCTGCTTACCTCCCAAACACATGAATTAACTGTGCTCAAGGAAATAACTGAACATTAAAGTTTAGGAAATTTTGTGAGTAACTTTCACACATTCTAGTAGCACAGCACCAATGCACAGAATTTCAGAAGCTGATTTTCAGTCTGCATTTCTTTTACTTCAGTCCTGCAAGGTCACAAGGCTTTTTTTTGTTTAAATATAAAAACATACACTTTACATTTACATTAAAAAGTTACGTTACTTTCTAACTTTTTACGTTACTCTACATAAACATTTTTCTTGCACAATACTTACACTTTACAGACACTAAATTTGGAAAGCCATCACAAATTCTGCTTTGAACTCCAGCCTTGATTTAGAGAACAAACCCTGAATGAAGGCTTATAAAAGATTTTTAAGGCTGGCAAGCTCCAAATAAACAAAACATGCTGCTCAAAGTCTTAGTAATCTGCAGGAGCAACAAACAATAAACTCGTATTTCAGTTCAGGAACAACATTTGAAGTTTCCTTACCATTGTCCCAGATATTTCTAAATTACTATACACACACCTGAGCTCACTCAAAACTGTGAGTTTGTTTTAACACTAAAACCTGAAATCTACAAGCCACTAGAGCAATAAAATTCAGGAAGTTTACCACAGCATTTCAGTTTTGTTGTGTTTTGCATCTATCAAAATCTAGCATTTTAATAGTTGTCACCTGAGTAGAAAACATGTCTGAAATATCTTCCCTAAATGAAGAATAAACAGTGTCTTAGGATGATGACAGTCCAGTTTTTAAAATTGTTGGTTAGGCCAATGATAGTCCTGCTGTAATTCAGAAGTTGCTCTAACCTGGACTACAGCTTTAAACACACTAAAGTCTTTGAAAAGAAAGTTTCTACTTTAATATTATACTCAAGATATATATATTTAATATTATGTTCAAGAGTCTGACTTGGAAGCAGGGAGCTATGACAAGATGTCAGACAAGACTTTCTGCTGCTTCTACCTTACACAGCAAGACTTGTCCATTGCTAATTACTTCATTTAAGTTCTTCTTTTCCAATTTCCATGGGCATATAATAATTGAAATAGAAGATACTAATTCAATTGTTCTTAAAACCCTGGTTTTTGACTGAGTAATGCTATTCTGTAAATCAGAGCGTGTACCTCAAAGAAACAGGAGGCTCACGATCATTCAAAACAGGTACTCCATGTAAAGGAATTCTTTTGGCAAAACACTCAACCCTTTAGAATATCAGCAGTCAGAATCATCAGAAAGAGAACTGCCTTACCTGGTTAGGCTGCCAGAGCCTGTATGCTTTTATACTGGAGTTCCTCAAAGCTGGGGAAGTCTGAGTAATGGTGGGGCGGATAGTCTGGCATGACAACGCCCTCAGGCATACTAGCCTTGCAGCCAGCATGGTTGCTTAGGTAATTTAATACACTCTGTTCCTGCAAGGGCATGAGAAAAACATGCTTTACTATTTAGTTACATGGTTTTCAGAAAACAAGGCACACTTACTACTTGCTCTCAACTACTCTATAGACTGTAATAGAAATGGTATTATGACTAGAGTTATGTAATAAAACTAGAACCTTCTTAAATACACAGTTCAATACTATCTCTATTTGTCTTCCATTTCCAGAGACTTCTTCTCACAAGTGCCTGAAAACAGGAGAACATACCATTTGTCATACATATAAATTACATCAAAACCCTTCACGTAGTTATGTTTGAGTTACTTTGCCAACTAACTTTAATCTTGAGACATAACGCTTCATGAGTGCTCTGCCCTCCAAATAAATGTTCAAAAAGGTGATCCAAATCTATTTGAATTTCAGCTAAGTATAAGCCCAAATAAGCAAACAGCACAATATATAGACTAGAACAAGTTTTAGACAGGTATTAAGCTATCCTTCGAAGAACTAACTAGCTTTACAGAAACAGCATTGAGTCAAGGTCACAGCCCAGAACACAAGTCCAGACCAACTTGTGCAGTTTTGACTAGAAACTGTGACATCACTAGTGGGCAAGTGGGCTCCAGACTGCAGCAATATTAAAACCGCTAGCTTACTTTCACAAATAGTGCATATATTACACAAAGTTCCCAAGTTGTTGTAGGTATAAATACTTTAATTATGACTATAGACAATTCCTCACATCACAAGATGCCCCAACAACCAATATGTTTTCTTTCACACAACTGTAGCTTGCATGTACAGTATTGAATATAAAGAGTATTCTAATTGAAGGTAACTTTAAAGTTGTATGAGAAACGAGCATCCACAGAAGTGGAGAGCTAGCATTAACCACAAACTAGATGAAGTGATGAAATGACCCTGCTACTAAAAAATATTACTTTACTTTGAAGCTCAGTTATGAAATCCTTCTTTTTTTAAGTTAAATTAATTTCAGAGACTCATCCTGTTTATGCCACTAAACCCACTCTTCCACTGGGATTACACCGTTTGTAGGAATTTACAGTGACAACTCCGTGATTATGATATGTTTTTGAAACTGGTAACTGAAGCAAGACAACTTCAAGCATTAAATCAACAACAAGGGTGAACGACACCAGAATTAAAAAGTAAACAAAACACCATCCGCATTCCAGCATATCAACTGGCAAACACAACAGTAAGGAAACACAGCGAAATTACTTCTGCACCAAAGCATAAGGAAACCCGCTCCTGCCTAGGCGGAGCGGCGTGACTCCACTAAGGGGACAGGGACGCGTCCAACATCCGCCTCACGCTCAGACCCAGGCCAGGCCGCGGGCCCTCAGTCGCTCTCTGCAAGGCCCTGTTCCCGCCGTTGCCAGCTCCACCTCTGCGCACCAGGGAACCCCGTCCCCCTGCACCCCCGCCGCAGCCCCGCTGCCCCTGCACACCTACGTGGCCGCTTCTCACCCTCTCACCCCGACCGACACTTCCCCAACACCGGACACACAGCTCCGCAACAACGCCTCCGGAAAACGGAAGTGACGCCAGACTACGCCAGGCTCTCCCAGCGACTGGCTCACTCACCCCACGTGACTCCGGAGCAGGCAAGCGCCATTGGCTCGGGGATGCCGGGTGAAGTGACGCGATACAGTCGGCGGGCCGAGCGCGGAAGCCCTCTTTGCAGAGGGCAGGGAAGTTTCTGGAAGCCGCACTGGTGGGGGTCTGCCTGACGTAATCGCGGTTGCCGCAGGCCGTCAATCAAGTGTTCCCCACGCTGCAGCGGCGGCTCCCACCGGGAGGCGCCGGGCGAACAGCGCTGACTGGCAGCCATTTCACCCGCCGCCGTGGAGCCCCCATTTTGAGCGGGACTCCGTCGGGCGCTGGAACCGGCGGGGTCGCTCCAGCAGCGAAGGGAAGAGAGGGGAGGCGAGGAGCGGCTTTCCCCCTCCCGCGGGGCTCGGTGCAGCAGGCTGGCCTGGTCTCTGCAGATGACGGGGTGGTCTGGAGGCCCCAACTGCCCTAGAGATTTTAACGCATGTAGAGAGAGCGCTGCCCCGATGGCCCCGAGGGGTCGGGCTTGGCTGCGTAGCAGGCAGGGGCAGGGGGGCTCCGCAGGCCTGTGCCGCAAGGCCTGCGTGCCTGCGGCTGCGAGGCAGCGGTTCCTGCTTGCCAGCAGGTGGCATGAGCTGTGTGGAAATACCCGAGCGAGACCTCCTCCAAAGTTAACTTTACCTCCGAGGACTATAACAATCCATCTTGTGCTATGCGCTTTTCCCTCCTCCATTTTGTCAGCTGCTCGGTGTGCTGATGCAGGCTGTGAAATGGCAGGGAGGAGAGGTTTGGCAGCGAGTGCACCCAGGTGTGCCATACGGACAGTAGCCCCTCTGCAGTGGTCCCTGAGGAGGGCCAACACAGGGAAACAAGCTGCAGACCTTCAGCATGCTGGCCCACCTTAAGCTATTGTTGGGGTTTAAGCCAGCCACGCAGTTTCTACTCCCCCTCTGCCTTCCTGGAGGGATGGGGAGGAGAATGGAAAGAATAACTCCCACAGGTTGGGACAAAAACAGTCCAGTAACTATAACACAAATCACTACTGCTGCCACCAATAATAATAATGATAAGAGAAATAAAAAGGGAAGAGAATACGATACCACCCACTGAAAACGAGTCCAGCTGAGCAGAGCGTGCCCTTCCAGGGAACTCCCAGTTACACCCCTGGGCATGAAGTGCTGTGGTATGGAATACCTCCTTGGCTAGTCTGGATCAGGTGTCCCGTCCCCACTTCCTCCTGGCCTCCCCCCTTCCCTGGCAGAGCATGAGACTCACAAAGGCCTTGGTCAGAGTAAACATTCCGACCAGCAACTGAAAACATCGGCTTTATCAGTACTATCCCCAGGCCGAAAGTAAAAAACACAGTGCTGCACCAGCCACTAAGAAGGAGAAAAAGTGACTGCTGCTGCTGAACCCAGGACAGCTACTGCTGAAATTTGGGGATAAATCTCCCCTATTTTAACTTATCCTTGGAGTTACATCTCTCTTCCATGTGGATATGTTGCATAACTTAAGATAGGTGCCCACATGCCACATAAGCACAAAATACAGTATTGTGTACATCCATTACAGGAATGGATGTTTCCAGCCCTTATCTTACAGTCTTGCCCTTGGCACAACCTTGAAGGGTACTTTAGCCCTTAGAGGGGCTAAGCTTCCCCCCTTGGCTAAACTTAATTCTTTACTGGCAGATTCTTTCCAGCCTCTCTCCAAATGGTGGTTTTTTACAAGCTTAACCCTAAATGCTAGGAAAGACACAGCAGCAGCTCCTTGGACTACCTGTTCCTCAGAGGAACATTCTTTTACAGCCTTTTGTATCCTTTGGCAGCTCAACTCCTTTTCCTTTCCACCACCTCTAAGCCTAGGCTAGGCTAAAAGGCTCATTGAGGTGGCTGAGGCTATCTCCTCAACATTACCAGGAGAAGAATGCTTTTGGCAACCCTTCTCCTTTGCCAGCCGTTTTCTAGCCCCATTCCAGCTGCATATTAGTCTTTCTTGTTCTCTCAATACTAGTGCTAATCCTAACTCTAGTTTGAGCTATGAGCCAAGCATGATTGAGAAACACGATTCAGAAAGAAGCTCTTTTGACAGCTCTGTGTTTGCTTTGGGAGCCCATTTCCAGCCCCACTTTAGCTGTAGCTCTGTAGTTTCTTTTACCCTTAACACTACATATGAACATGGTTCCTCACAGCCAACAAAACAGGCTGTGAGAGCTTTGAGCAGAATCAAAGACAAATACAACAACAAAAAGTTGTTGAATATAGAATTAGGTACAGAAATAGGATGAGAGTTATGGATACAATTTTGAGATTGTGAGATTAACCTTTGCATATCTTGGAGCTTGCTTGTTTAATTTATAAGAAAAGAAATACAGTGAACTGTTCGTTTGCAAAATTAAGAGAGATTAGATGTGGAAGAGGTCTGAAAGTGGACCAGCATATAGGATCTTGAAGAAGAATTTGAATGAGAAGAATAAAGCAGAAGAATGGATGAGAGAAAGGTGGAAATTCCATCAAAGGAGGCCAAATCCAGTGGGATTCAGGGTCTGATTCTTACTTACTCTAAAGCTTGTTTGCTTTTCTGTGGAGTGAATGAAAAACCCAAAGCTTTGAAGTCTGTTGCCCCGAGGTCTCTTACATGGAAGAAGAAATGCCAATTTCAGGCCACAAATATGTTATTTATTTAGAGACTTGTAGTGTTTATTTCAGAGTTCATAAAACTCTATAATTGTTAGGTGCTAAAGGGTTCATTATAATAATTAATATTTAAATTTATAATGCAGTTATTAATAGCCATAATTTATGCAAGAAATCAAACTTATCTCTTTTACTACAGCATGTAATCGTAAAAAAAAAAAAGCTGCTGGGACTTTCAAGTAAGATCCTGAATCCATCTCTGCCCCAAATTGTTTCTTAAATAGATAGTTCTGCCAGAAGCAACCCAAATCCACACAGGACCCACACTGCAGCAAATTCAGCTGTTGAAGCTTTTTCACAGAAACTTGCCTGCAAGCAGATACTCTTTTTCTGCTGGATGGTCAATATGTGTAACTGCTGTAGCCTGCAAATTGGTGAATGAGTGGGAAAGCAGTGGCCTCTTACGTAAACAAGTCCCAAACCATCTAAGAGTTTTTCAGTTAAAGCCAGCGGGTTGGATCCTGTCTGCAGGCGCTAGTATAACATGACTGTTTCTCTCAGATGGGAAGGCAATAGCTTCAGTCACTGTGCCACCTGGTATTGCTGCAGAGCTTCAAAGCAGCTGGCTATGCTTTTGCAGTAGTTCAAGCTCATGGTGACAGAAACATGGATAACAGCATGACAGGCTCATTGGTGAGATGGCTGCCAAATACACACATAAAAATTTGCTTCTGAACTCCAATGCACTATTCCTACATGGAATTGTGTTCAAACACACTGGATCTGGGTCCAGTGCTGTTTAGCATGTTTATTAATGACCTGGATGACAGGAGAGTGCATGCCCTTAGTTTTGCAGCAGATGATACAAAACTGGGAGGGGTGGGTGATAAACAGATGTGCTGCCACCCGGAGGGACATGAGTTGGCCTGAGAATTGGGCAAAGAGGAATTTTATGCAGTTCAACAACAGGGAGTTAAAAGCCTTGCACCTGCGGAGGAGCTGCCCATCCACCAGCACAGACTGGGGCCACCCAGTGAGAAAGTAGACTGGCAGAAAAGGCAGACACATGTTGAAACTCCAGCGTGCCCTTGTGGCAGAGGCAGGCAGCAGTATCATGAGCTGTGTTAGAACATGGCTAGCAAGTCAGAGAAGGCTATCCTTTGCCTCTGCTCAGCACTGGTGAGGCCACACGTGGAATACTGTGTCCGATGTTGGGCTCCTCTGTACAAGAAAGATACGGGCATACTGGAGAGTCCAGCAGAGGGCCACGGAGGTGATCAAAGTGACTGGTAACATCTTTTACATGAGGACAGGCTGAGAAGTGGGACTGCTCAATCGGGAGAAGAGAGGTCTTGGGGGATTTACAAATGTGTATAAATACCTGATGGCGTGGAGTGAAGGAGTAGGAGCCAGACTCTTCCTCAGTGATTTCCAGTGGCAGGACAAGAGGCAATGGACACAAACTGAAATAGAAGACATTTTGTTTAAACATAAGAATTTTTTTCAAAAGCTGTGCACAGTCCTGAGCGACCCACTTGTACAGGAGGGTTGGCCTAGATAATCTGCACAGGGCCCAGCCAACTTCAGCTATTTTGTAGGTCTATGAAGGATTTATGAAGATTAGCATAATAATGATTCCTGACTGATCTATAGCACTTTTGATATTTCAGTATTGATATGCATCAGTAAGAACTGTTTGGAAAACAGTAAACATTTTCTGCAAATGGTATGTAAAAAACTAGTGATGTTTCCAAAGAAAGAAAAATACCAAAAAAGAAAAAATACAGAGATACTGTTTTGTGAAAATAGGTGAAAAATTCCTCAGAAATAAAAAAAATATAAACAGGGAGCTTGCACTGATATAAAAATTTCCCACAATTTGAATGGGCCATTTTTTTACCTACAGTGTGTTTTGCGCTTGCAGGAAATCTCATAATTTTCTAGACAGGATCAAGTACAGTTTGATATTAAAGGGTTAATGTATAATTAGAAATTTTGCAGTATCAAAAAATACCATTGTGAAGGGACATAAGTATCCCAGAGGGATGTATAAAGTTGGCATGGCAGGCCTCCAAGCCTGTCTGCTAAACAGAAGCTAGGCTTGCTAGTTCCCAGGTGTGAAATCCCCCTGCTGCCAGTGCATAAGGGATGGTGGTCTCTGACAGCTGCACCCAAGGGAGAAAGCTGATCTGACTGCCTGACTTCCAAAGAGGCTAGTCCAAGCTCCCCCCCTCAAGTCTTGTGTGAGAAACAACAGACATTTTCAAACAATAAAGTCAGTCTGTTCTGAGAGATAAATGGTTTCTCATGGGATTTTGTTGTCTTGCGATGAAAGTGAGGATTACGAGCAATGCAGTCATCTTCCAGGAGATACCATGTGATGTGTTTTCAGCCATGTGCTATGCCTTGCCAGCCACCTGAAGGGGGACAGTAAAAAACTTATGTTTAGCCCCGTGCAGTCCTGGACAGCTGCATGAACCACAAGAGGCTCATTATTGTGTTAATAAATACCGTCAGTGTCAACTCTGAAGCTTTCACTTTTAACTCCGCAGCTCTGGCATCTTCCTGCAGAAAAAGATGTCTGTCAGTTGTTCACATGGCTGTGTTGATCAGCAGAAAATAAATAAATCTGTGGTTAGCACAATTTCTCCTTAGAGTAAACTTTGCCATTGCAGTTTTGCAAATCAGAATTGAAGAAAAATATTTTGAAGTTTTTCTGGCTGTGCTGACTCTAGCACTTGAGGTATCTCTCCCAGCAGATTATGGGGAACTTTTGGACTTCATCTGTTCTTGCTACTCATGTGACAAACATACTCATTAAGCATCATGTTTGTATTTTAGATTAGATTTTATAAAACAATGCAGCGTGGAGGGAATTTAGGGAGACAGTACTGATGTTTTTCTCAAAGCCTGGCAAGAAAAAAATGCTGTTAAGCAGAATATTACTTTACCATGGAAGAATATATCTCCTTCCATGCAGGAATTTGAGCAGCGGTAGGCTGGGATAAGCCAAAAGTGAGGCAGTGTCAATATTTTCTACAGGTGTGAGAATTTTGGGGGTCTTGGTTTATTCAGCCACTTCTCAACATTTCAGACAGTTGCTTCATTACAGTAATATTGAACTGCGCTGACAGTGAGGTTAGTGTCTTCACACATTTCTGTTACAAAGTTCTCACCTCATTAGTTTTAAAAAGCATTGTAATTAAATTTGGACTGCAGCTTCTGTATTTTGAGAACTTGAATGTGTATTTACATTAAGCAAAAGTAATTTCCATGTAGTAATATTTCATCTAGAATTGGAGAAAAAGTTTGTGTGTGTTTGTAGGGAAATTCCCTATGCACCGTCATAACAAGCATCAGCTATAAGGAATTTCATAGGTTTAGTAATGGCTTCTGGGTTGTTCAAGAGATGGTTGGATTTTTGTGTGTTTAGAAAATGGTGTCTTGAACACAGCAAAACCAGCCTTATATAGATACTGTAGACATTTTTAAAAATGAATTGATATATACATTTGTGTAAAAAAATAATATCAGAATAGAAAACAATATATATTTGCAATCTCTGAAACAGCTTGGAAAAGGCTTTTGTTTTAAATATGTATTTTCATCTTGCTAGAAGTGTTCTGCCTTGTCATCAGTTCTTTTCATGAAAAATAGTGCAGTGAGTACACATGAAAGTTTGCTCTGTGTGTACTCTGCAAACTTCAAACTTAATAAGGAAAATGTCTTTCAGTAGAATTTATGGAAAAATGCACATCTTAGAGTAGCTTTATGGGAGGAACTGGTTCTGTTGTGGGTTTTTTGTTTTGTTTTTCCAGTCAATAAAATGTTTTCCTTCCTGCCATACTAAAGAAAGTAGCATCATATCAAGCTGTGGTGATAAGGAAGTTCCATTCTTCAAAGGCCTAAGGCGGGGGGGGGCGGCGGAGATCTAAATGGGCAGATCTACCGAGAAGTTCCTGCATCCATTTTTCGATTGCTCATAGTTAGGCCCCATTTTGTAGAAATGACTTTGTTTTTATATTGCCTGTGAGGAAATGCCACCCAGGTTATATTTAACATTTTTTGCAGGTTGGATTCCCTATGGCCATACCAATAATCCTGATGAGTTCTTGTGTAATCTGCATCTGTTTCCTTAGGGAAGAGGTAGAGCTACCTTTGCTACATTCATATTAGCCTTCCTGGACCTAGCACAGCCATTTCCTTCCTTACGCTGAGTCTTTCCCTGGTCATTGCAAACATCCAGGCCTTTTCTTGCTACTTCTGATATTGCCCCAGGCTTCCCCTTGGTCACAGTTCTGACGCTCGTTGGTCTGCTTCCAAGCCTGCTATGTTTGATTCTTGCTTTCTCCCTAAGCTTCATCAGTCCCTCACCCCTTCTATTCCCTCTTCCATACCAGGTGCAAAATGGGATCAACTGTTGGTTGAAGGCAGTTGCAATACCTCCCTTTATTTTCTTAACAAGAAGTCAGCTTACTTTTTTTTTTTTTTTTTTTTTCTGATATTTAACAAGGATTTTGATACTAAAGAGCATTTTCTTTCAAAACATACTGTGAGATTCATTGTGGCTTAGACAGTCTGTAGCCATTTAAACAAATCTTTTTGTCCTTCCAAACGTTAATGCTAAACTCTATCAACTACTAAAATAAACTTCAAAACCTGAAAGTTTGATATCAAGTCTTGTATTTTCCATTAATTACATATTTTACATCTCATTTGAAAAATGAGAGTTATTCATTTATATTCCTGAATTTAATCAGGGTTAAAATACATGAAGGTATATAAACTTGGATGTCAAATGCCCAGTTCAGTAAATCGCTTAAGCTTGTTGGTAACTATGATACTACTTGGAACAGCACTCTAATGTATTTAACTCAAAGCACATGGTCAGAACTGTTTCTTTAGTTACTTGGCAGTAGTGCTTTGGTTACTCAAGTGCTCAGAGATAAATGAAGATGAGTGCTTTGGTGAACAAGGACCTGACATTGTATGGTTATAAATGAATACATAAGAAAAAATACATTTTATTTGCTGAAGATTCTATTTGAATAAACTGTACATAAAAGTACATAAAAGGACATTTATTTTTCTTGATCCACATTTTAGAGTCTATAGCATGAATTATTTATCTACATCAGACAATAAAATAAAGCTAAAGCAGTTTACAAATATTTTTCAAGGAAAGGGTGAAATCTACATTTACACCATGAGACCTCTCAGCCTCCAAGAAGTTGCTATTCATTTTGTTTAAATACAACAAATACTAATTTTGCTAAATGCCTAGGAACTCTATACTGCAACAAAAAAATGACCCAGGGGCTTTTCTAAAATCACGGTTTGTGCTTTCTAATAACTTCTAACATGCAGGGCACTGCTCTTCTGAAACTTCTGGAAAAACAACAAACCTAAAACCCAACAGCCAACCCTCTGATAGTCAGTGAGCTTCGATTTAAAGTGATTGGTTTCCACCTGGATGAAGTGAAATTTTCATCTTGGGAAGTTTATTAGTACACTAAAAGATGCAAATTAATTCATTATTCTTTCAGCTCATTCTCTTGGGAACAATTACACATGGAAATTATTAATTATTAATGTACAAGAAAACAACAGTGAAAAATTGCAGAGGGCAACAGAGGTGTGGAATATATGAAAACATTTAGACCTAGGTAATAGCAGAACTCAGTTATAATAATAACAGTTCATAAACCAATTTTAATTTTTCTTTATTTGTAAACTGATAGCAGCCACATGGTGCAGACAAGGAATCAAAGACACTGGCAATATGAGTTTACAGTCAAAGGCCATGTTCACAGTGAAGTGCTGTGGAAACAGTGTGAAGGGTTGAACGCATGCTACTAGGGCCTTTAGAGATCACAGCCAAACATCAAACTTCAATCAGTTCACTAGTTTCAGTGTCTCTGGTGTATACCATTCCATGAGGATTGCATACAAGACTATAATTTCAACGTAGGGCTCTGCACTCTGATAAATAAGCCAAATATTTTCATCTGGATAATGAAAACCCCTCTGGATCCAGTTAGTATTTGATGAAAAAACAGCAAACAGATTTGCTTTTTAGGCTTCTTTGATGCACTTACTTTATTCCTTTTAATTAAGATGTTAAAGAACCACTTTCCATTTTTCTTTTTGTAATTTACCTGGCATGCTTCTAGTGTTACATATCTATGAAAATTTCAAATATTTTTACAATCATAACACAGGCTGTCGCCAGGATGCCTGTAATTGCTCTTGGTTATCTGCTTCCAGCACTCCTTGTCAATCAGTGGCTATCAATAAAAAGACTGAGAGGAAACATTGTCAAAATATTGTAGAACAAGCATCACTACTAAGGGAAGTTCGCCCATAACATGGGCATTATCCTATCTTAAAGAACTTGCCCTTTTTAAACTTTAAGCACAGCCACATAAATGTAATGCACATAGATTAAGCCTCTGTCGACCAATACCTGTTTCCTTGAGGTCTCCACGCTGAAGGGCTGATCGTAGCTTAGTACACTCGGGCAAGACAATAAACAGGGATGCCACCTGAACTGATACCAAGATTAGATTAAGGATATTCAGGACTAAGATAACTCGCATTAGACTTACTCTTTCTCTGCAGACTTAAAGGAGAACTGTTTGCAAATGAAAAACGTTTAAATTTGAAAACATAAGATGCATAAGAACAGAAATAATAAAAAACCTTAATAACATGGATTGACAGAATGTTTAAAAAATAGTACTGTTGACAGTATTGGTCAAATTCCTGTTCTGTCCTGCTCTTGCAGTTGCCTGACTGGATAAATGTATTTCTTTTTGCCAAGCTAAAATAGGCAGTTTGCTTCCAGAGGAGCAATTTTATCTCACAATTCAGTTAAGGCTGCTGAGAGGAATTAAGGATTATTACCTACCTAATGCCATCATTCTGTATATTTAAAAGAACATATGGATTTACTGGAAAAAGGGAGTAGACACTTTATGCATAATTAACATTTCTATGCAGCTCAAATTTCACAGAGTCTTAGCTAGTTCGTTCTCTGCTGTTCTCTGTTAGAGACCAAACCGTCACGATTTGGTGAGAGAAAGAGATGCCAAGGAATCAGATGAACATTTCTGAGTGAGAATACTGACAAAGGGCCATTATGGTTAAATAATGCAAATTTAACTATGTGAAAATGCAAGCAGAAGTTCTTCTTGCTGAGGGCAGGAGAATAACAGTTATTTTTCATGTCCAGTTTATTTTTGCCTTTAATCTGCCCACCCAAACCAACAAAAGAAAACTTCAGAGGAAGGATAGGATATATCAAAAGGTCTGTGATATTCTGTGGGCAGTAAGAGGGTGAGGCCAGAACAGGCGTTTTGTAACAAAAATTTTAATTCTATAAGAATTTGTTTCAGGCTTTTAAACGTGAAGCTGATGGCATCAAGTTGATTCCAAAGGGTCACCTGCCTATATGAGAAAGCTCTGATTCAGCTTAACGTGGGATGGCATTTCTGTAACTTCAAGGACAAAATGGACAGAGATATTCTGTCACCATTGAAGTGATTTCTTGTAAGGCTAGCACCAAGGTTCAGTGGCTGAGATCCCTCAGCTATTGCTGCTGTCATACGTGTCTTTGGCAGCAAACCAACAATGTCAGCCTACCATAAATGTGAGTGCCAGATCCTTTTTTTTATCTTTATCTTTGTGAAGTGCACAGTCTTAAAGGATCAGGGTAAAGCCCTGGAGAAAACAATAGTCAAGGTAAATATCATCCTTGTTCTTGAGAAATTACTTTAGTAGCTGTTCTAATTAATCATGATCATTCCATATCTATATAGACAACAAACAGAAGTGTCACGTAACTCCTTTCAGAAGGAGTTTCTCTCTTTTAGACACACACATAGAGGCCTGAGTTAACAGAGTAACTCATCAGACTGCAGCTAAAAACAGTGAGAGCTCCTCTAAATATCAGGCTCTGGGTTTGGTTACTCTATTTCTGCAATTTGGCCCTTAGCATTATAGTCATTCAGAAACCAGCTGCTGATTACTACTAAAGCAAAATCTGTGATAGAAATGCGTGAAACTGTGAGACACTGAAGGAAATCACTTTGAAAATGCAGCAATGCCTCATTGATCCATCAAATTCACTTAGGCCACTGAAGTGTTCCCATCCCCATTATCAAAGCATTGCACATCTACCAGAGGTGGCCAGGCAAGACATAGCTCAGGTGGTGCAGTTTCCTTCCCAGTAACCGGAAAGCAAGTGAACTGGAATTTTGAATCTCAGCATGGAAAATAATTTTGTTGTCTTTGAAGTGGGTGTTGTTTCACCTGTGGTCATAAATGAGAATGAGTGGTGAGCAACCACTTTGGTTTAGTTTTAATTCATAGGAAGTCTCATTGCTAAATGATGGAGAACAGTAATAATCTGTTATAGTTAATTTACTACTACATAAGTAAAAATGTGCTAAGAGCAGCACACTTGTTAAATTAAAGCTCACTTAATGATTACACAGCAGTTGGGAATAACATCCAGTTAAAGAGTAAGCAGTAAATTGATGTTTTCTTCAGAATCATTCATTTGGGGAAAATTCGGGGATTTGTTCTTGTGGTGAATATTGCAGTACTTACTATAGTTGATACAACTTCCATGAGAAAGCTACTTGGGCCCGATTCTCCACCCCATTACAATAGGTTGAGCTGAAGTCAGCACTGTTATCTTGCTCTATCTCTCTTACAAGAAACTGAAAAAAAAATCAAATACTGCTCTGAATACTACATAGCATTTGGACTTTTTGCTACTTTTTTTCTCATCACCACAGTATCTGAAAATGTGATGTATTAAACAATAGTAATAGCAAAATCTGAAGCCTCAGATAAAAGCTAGTGTTTGCCTCTATGGGACGAGGATTTCAGCCGAATCAGTTAATTTTTGGATAGGGAGTAACCTTGTTAATCCTGGAGTGGTGATGAGAATGGTAAGGATAAGTAAACAGTAAAGAGATGGTACTGTAACCTCTTTTCTGATGGAAAGGTGTTGTCCAAGGATTAGACTTTGGCATGTTTCATCAAGAAGTTGGGAGATGATCTGTCTGATCTCTTCTCAAAGATCATCAGTATAAAACACTTCTTGCCTTCATTCTCATCTTTCAGCCTGGGTTTTCACTTTTGTTCAAAGGTATTTCAGACCCAAGCATACTAAGAAAAAAGGGCATTGAGGCTAGATGATCTCTAAATTAAAAATTATAAATTCTAAAATATTTCTGTTGCATGGCTTGATACATAGGAAAAAATATTTTGAGATGAATCACAGAATTAACTGCTAAAGTTACATTTAAAACCAACCCAATCAGTCATAAGTATGAAAATATCTGAACCATCATTTCTCTTCTTTTCCAGAATGTACCTGTTGAATAAAATGTCGTATTTTTGCATTGAGTACTTTTGTGACAGAAGTTGATGTAAAAAAAACAAAAATAAAAATCCAAATGTGAAAAATCTACATACCAATTTTAGATCAGGTTTAGATCACCATCTTTTCATATGGGAGCTTTATAAGTAGTTCAGGGGCCACTGCATGTCCTAGCATGAGTGGATGATGATGGTTCAAAGCCTGATCGATCCCCTCTGGATGTCTTTGACAGAACCTGCTGTGCTTTAGCTTTATGCTAAAACAAGGACAAAAGTTACCAAAGGAACCCAAAGAAACTGGAAGCTGCTAAAAATCAAAGACCACTAGTTACATGTACTTCGTATGGTTGCCTCTGTTTCACTGTCTGCTACAGGAAAATTGTGGATTTGGTGATTCTTCATGAACAGAAATAGCTGATTATAAAAACAAACGCAATGAAATATTCAGTAACAAAATGGTCAGGTCACTAAATAATGCATTCAGCTGGCTCTAGTGGTTGACCTTTGCAAAATTTCTTGGAGGTGAAGTGCAAACTATTATTTTTTTGATGATGTATTCATGGGGAAACACCGCCATGAGAACTCCACATTTCACAATGAAAGCAGCTCACTTTTTAGCTTTAATTATGCATATTCTTTAGTAGGTGGCCTTCTTCCTTCTTAGTAGGTACTGAATCAGTACCCTGGCATAGTGCTAATGGACACTGTGCTACCTGAGGTGCCGTCTTTCAGAAGAGAGGCTGAAAGCAAGGTCTCCCGTCTCTGTGATTGTGAAGGCTCTTCTGGCATTTCTCCTCCTCTGTGTTTTTTAATAATAAAGGTGTTAGCAGCAGTGCCTTGGCCGCAGTCCAAGCTGGGTAATTGCATTCTGTCCCCCTAAATTTTGCTTTGTGCAGTTTTAATTTAATATGATGCTCTTCTTCTCTTCCTGCCCTAAGTTGTTTTGTGTCATTGCTGGGCACTATTAAATAACCTCCATATTTCCCCTGCGACAGCTGCAGTTAAGCTGTGGGTAAGGCAAAGCCTTCACATGAAATCTGTGAACCATTCCCAGAGAAGGAAACACAAGCTCACTTGCAATTATTACATGCCAGTATTTACCTGGAGAAACTCCAGCTTTTCTGCTCCCCTCCAGTAGTTGACTTTTCGTTTGGAATTTAACTTCCCAAATGAAAACAGCAGCTGTAGGGAACACTGTCTGTTCTCAGGAGGTCACAAGGCTCATACCTGGGAGGACTTTTTTGGCAAGCAAAGTAGTTTTATCCTCTGTTCAAGAACATAAGCTGCCACAAGCAGCCTTCCTTTACAAAAACGTGCTATTTAGCCATGGACTGCAGAGGAATGTTGGGGCAGTTACCCTATCCCAGTTGGGGGTCTCATCCCTCTTGGAGAGTCAGTTTCTCCTCCCAAGGGCAGCTGAATGGGGTCATGAGCTCACTCCTGCTCAGCCCTCAGTGTTCATCTAATACACACAGGGTTACCCTTCCAACAGACGAATTCAAACAGGCTGTACACGAGGCTAGAAATGAAGCTAATGCCAGTGCATTTCTGCGTTTCAGTTTACAAAGTGACCTTCCTGATGGTCTTAATTGTACCTAAATTCAACATGTTATGATTCTATATTGCAGTTTAGTATTATGATTCTGAGAAGATGCAGGAGCAGCACTGAGAGGAGTAACTGCTATTAGGATATAACAAGTAGGTTGGGCTGATTTGGTGGGAATCCTGAAAGAGCAGGGAGCTGAAAGAGCTCCTCATAACAAGCAACATAATGCAACCTCTGCTGTGAATACAGAGAATTGGACCTGCAGCTTCCATTAACACTGACAAGAGCCTATGGCTCAGGAGCTACAGTCCTTTGCCTGAGTGACCCCAGAGCAGCAGGGACCAGACAGTGCTATGCCTTGCTTTGGGCAGCTTCTGATGAGAGCATTTATATACAAAGGTTTTGTTGGCTAAAGAGCCTGTAAGAAAGCCTGACAGATGCTCAGGAAGCCTCCTGGAACCAGGAGAACCAGTCTGCTTCTGGCATCACATGGAGAGGGGAAAGTCCAAGTCCTTCTTGAAATGGTTTGAGAGGGGCAGTGGCAGTGGTCATGGCAGAGCTGTTTGGTTTACGCTTGTGGCAAGGAGACTAGCTGGAGCTCCAGGCAGATGCTTCCTGTGCTATTGCCCACACTTCCCTCAGTGCATACTGAATACTTCTAGAAAATGCTGTATCTGGAAGTAAAAGCATCTAGGAGACATCTACACTAGACCCTATTAATCCGGAGAAGCAAAAGGCTTGAATCAAACATAATTTTTCATGGGCATGAAGCCCTTCTTACGTAGACACTGCTGCTCAGAACTGAAGTAAATTAGTTGAGCATCACTGTCATGAGTTTTTCCATTTTTTTATGCTTTTAGATGCGGGGAGAGGGATTGTGTTACAACACAAAACATTAGTTGGCACAAATCCTTCTGAGGGTGTGTAAATCAAGGTGTAAATCAATCCTTCTGAGGGTCCTCATCAGCTTGATTGAAAAGTAAGCTAGACCTTATTGTCTTTTTTAAAAAAACCATATATTTGAAGTCTTGAAAATAAAATTGGGATCAAAACTCTACTGTTACAATTCAGCAAGACTCCACCAATTTTTCAATTTACTGTATTTGAGTAATCTTAACTACATATTATGGCACTTGGCTTTAAAACATTGCCAGAACTTCAGGCTTTGAGGTTTTTCATACTGACAGTATTGTTGCTCTTGCTTCAATTTTTTTATTTTTTAAATACAGTATGCTTTTATTATTTAATTTAAAGCTAATCAACCTTTCTCCTGCATGTAAAACCAACAATTTGGACACCAAATCACCACCATCTGCTTATTTATGGCAAGATCCAACAGTAAAGGGAATCTTTATTAAGCCCTCAGTGGGAGTCATGTGACTGTGCAATGAACTCAGTTTTAATTTTCCTGATAAAAATGAGACTGTTTCTTTACTGGTCTCTATTACTGTTTTGTGATGTTCTGCAACAAAAACATTAAAAGAGCCGTAATTTCTTGAGACCCATCCCCTTCACCCTATGGTGGCTGTTGCTTTACCAGATACATAGTGTGTGTCTGGTGCTGGCATGCCATTAGGTATCAGAATTAAATGTCTTTATTGATTTGCCTTTATTCAGTCAGTGTCTGAGGGGGAAGATAGGCTGATAATTAGGTGTTTTTTTAAAATTGCTGACAGTCAGAAAGAAACCAAAACCCAACAAAACCCTGCACTACCAGGGGTTTATAGTGGGGCAGCAAAACCAACTAGCTGAATGCCTACCCCCTCCTTTGGCCCCTGCCAAAGCCAGTCATTGCTGTTAGAAAGTGGAGGTTAAATAATTGAAGAAACCTGCCTCGTGTAAGTGTCAGGAGCAAGAAAGGTCTCAAAGAGGTTTTAAACTTGCATGAAGTTTTAAATAAACTGTGATCCTGAGGGACTTTTGACAATAAAAAAACCCCTTCTCTGTTCAAAGAAGAGTATGTGGGAAAGAGGAAGGTTGTTAAGTTAAAATCCTACTTTGAGTGGATCACTTTCCCTTCTAATGAGGACACATACCAATTGCAGTGCAGCACAAAGGCAGACTTCTCCTGCTCTCACAGTTCACATTTGACCCTAAAATACAGTGCGTGGGGGTAGGAAGTTGCTTTTTACTTCCAAATATTTTTTAAAATCCCATTGTTGCAGTCAAAGCTATCCCAACACACTTGTACAGACAGAGCTCACTGCACTACAGAGATACTTAGATCCAACAGATATTTTATTGGCTTTCATTGAGATCTACAAGTTCATAGCACAAATTCTAACATATCTGTACTATAACCAGAGGTAAAGCTCCTAGCATTTACTGTTTTAATTATATATATATATGCAGTTATACTAGGGGGTAAGTTAAACTAGGTCATTAACGTTTAGTAGTAATTATTTATATATATATATATAGATATACACAATTACATAGATTCTCTGTCTATAAAATTGTTTAAGTTTGTAGGGTAATGAGATTTTGCACTGCTTATCCTGCTTGCCACTATGGCTCCCTTTTTAGTCAAGGGGAGAAATAAATGTTTTTAGATTTACCCCCTCCTAAGGTAGAAATTGAACAAGCACAGACATGTTATGCTGCAGAAATTGCCACTTTTATCCCTTGACTATGCGAGAGCATAGAACACTAGGTTCAAGATGCATCCAACCCTCAGTCTGTAGCTGAGTTCTTCATCACCTAGCAATTGTTGGCAGCCAGCCATTGCTCTTTCTAGCTCATGCTAAATACAGCTTCTCTTTACGCCTATATAAAACTACTGAGTATGAAGGTGACTAAGTGGTATCTGAGTATGAATGAGGAGGAAAACAGACAAATCTCTACCCAATGCAACACATTCTCCAAAAAGAAGACACGCCTCTCATCACTCAGGTGGTGGGTACTTCAGTTAGTTTGCAGGGAAGATGATGTACAAAGAGACCAATTTGAGTGAAATCTTGATTCAACTGAAATCAAATGCAATCCTGAGCAGACTGGGACTTCAGCCTTTGTCTAAAGAAATGACACGTTTCTAACACAACTGTCACAAAGGAAAGAACTCTGGGTTGCTTTTCAAGGAATGTTAAGAAGCTTAAGCCCATCTTGATGAGCTTGCTGATTGTGATGTTCAGTCCAAAGAATGTAAAAACGATCACAGATTGATGCAAATGAGTTGTCCCAGGACTGGACTAAGTCTTGGGCTCTCAGAAGAATGATGAGTGTGAAGGTTCCAGAGAGAAAAACGCAAGCAGCTTTCCCTCCCACCTCTGTAATGCACAAAGAGAAAACAAATCATTATTTTCGCGCTGTATCCCAAGGAAAGCAGAAGACACTTTTCTATTCAGACTACTTTGTTCAAGCCTGTCCACTTCACAGTGTTCCTGCTCTGGCCACAAATCAATCACTGTTTATCAACATTTGGAAAATTCTGTCAGACCCTAATAACCCACCATTGGTGGTGGGCTAGCTAGCCAGCTGATTCTAAGCCCTGCAACAGTCAGGGCTTTTACATGGCATGTGTGAATGCAAATGTCAAAGATACCTGATCTGTGTGCAAGCTGTAGCTTGATACACAAAAGAATGTATGACCTTTAACTCCATAAATACCTGTCAGCCAGTTGTGCTATGGAAGAATCTACATGCAGTGCCTGTGATATGTTGATCCTCTTTCAGGCTATCCAGGGTTCATATCTGTTTTTTTCCAAACATTAGAAAATGAATTGACTACAACCACAGCATTCATGTAAAAGCAACATATCTGACATGAGTGATACAGATAACAATACCTTTCATCAAAAGGTCTCAGGAGTACTATGCATCTTATTCACAATAGTTACAGTCCTGTAACAAATTCTTGCTTAAATTTACACACAAGCCGCTCTACTGAAATCTAATAATATGCTTAGGCCCTCTCAGAATCAGGGTCTAGCACTGCACAAGAATTGTGTTTGTCTCTGCTGATAACAGAACTCTGTAGGGCAGAATACAAAAAGAAACCCTGCTAACTGTTTGAATTCCTTGAGGAATTTTGGATGTCAGATCTGGGTTTTGTCCAGACCACAAAGACCCTCATCATACTCTGGCTGATGATGCTCTAAGATATTTAATGATAGAAGATAAGCAGGATTTTGTGTATCTGAAAAGCTGAATACTCTGCTGGGAAGGTCTGAGCTTTTAAATGAACTTTCTCAACTGGATGACTAATTCTTTAGCAAAGCCAGAAAAGAACCCCTGCAATACAAATAAGGAATTAGAGTGGGAAAAAGAGCGCCTGATGTTCTGACAGACCCCAATTTTATACATCATCTCCAGCAACCTCGGAGACAGAAAACTATGTAATATGTCATCATGAGATTAAATAATCTGTTTTACTAACCTGCTGGGTCTCAATGGCTGTACAGAAGCCTGAAGCAATATAGAACCTTTCATCTTATTGAAGAAGAATAACTTGTAAACATATAAATAATGAAAAAGCTTTGAATCCCATTCTCATATAGGCTGTCAGATAGCACTGGTTACCAAATCATGATCCCATCAAAAGTATGTATCTAGAATGTACTGCAAATAATAAGAGCAGTATAAACCTGATAGCATAGCCTGTTCTATCACATGATTGAGATCAGGATTTCACCACAGTCTAGAATTTTGGTTTCGGTCGGCATCTGCTATCAGCAGGAGAGGACAAATTTTGGAGTTAACTTCAAAAATCTGTGCTCTTTATTTTCAGCTACCACATAGAGTCAGACCAGTGGTCCATCCTGACTTTCTGCTAGCCATGGTCTCTTGGCAGTATAGCTCCAATGTAAATAGTGAGGAGTGATGGAAAGGAAATTTCAGATCTAACTGTCTCTGAAATTTGGGGAAGCTCCAAAGCTGGATTTGGATGTGAGCCTATGCTAACATCACACCAAGTAAAACTTAACCTGGGATTGGTATAGTGATTGTGTTGAGAAATTACCAAAATGCAGTTCTGTTTGTGATTTCTTTTGAAACAGCCTTCTTTACTGATCTTCTAAAAGATACTTCTAAATATACAAAATAATAAACCTGTGATAGAAACATTAGTAATGTGCAACATTTCCCCCCTTTCTAATATGTACCATTTACAACAATTTGCAAGAAGCATGGAAATATTCTTGTGATTATTATAACACACTATAACGAAGTCCTTTGCACTATAAATCACATACAGCAAACTTGAAATGCAGTGTGCCCTTCTGTTCCGCTCACACAAAAGGAGGGGGTGTTCCTACCCACCTTATAATTCAGTTCAGATAATGCCTCTTAAATAATACACACTCCCTTCTCAGAAGGCAGTCATTTATCAGTGTTATCAGATAACTGCCTATTTTGAGCTGTTAATAGCAATACCATTGTTTGCCAAGTGTGGTAAAACACCTGCTTTCTGTACAAGTGGAATTCAGTGAATCAAAACCTGGAGGAAGAGATCTAACCTCTAAGGGTCTTCAGGGGAAGGTTTCAGAAGCAGTGGAAGAGCCTGGACTGTGCTATTTGGCAGCTTAACCTCAGAGGAAGTGCAGAGTTAAAAAAAAACACTTTGAAAAGTAAGTAAGTTCAAACACACACCGCTGCCAAATCCTCTTACTTGGACTAAGTCTTAGGTAACAAATCCAATCTCTACTTTAATCTGTGTACACTACAAAAAACCACAACCCAACCTGTTGATCTGGATATCTTTAAACACCATGAAATTAAAAATGTAATCAATATTTTGCTGAAAGTCTAAGTCCACTTTTATGTCACGTGCAGGTATTTTAAAATACTAGGGCTTAGGTGGTGAGAGAATAAATGGACCATAATTTTATCTCTCTACCTATCTAGGTTCATTTCAGAAAACTAAACTGTCCTGTTTTACACTGATGGCTTTATGATCCTGTGTTTCCACAAACTCAAAGGTCTTCCATGTCCTTAGAAGAGATAAAGGCAACATTTGTTCTTCACCAAGCCAATGACGTGAACAACATTTAGCAAATACTCAAACCTGCTAGAGTGTCACTGCAAGGCTGCTGCCCCCTCAACGCGGGTGCATATGCAGACTTTCACTAAAGACACAGGACAGAGCTGCTACTCAGCTCAGGCCCAGCCTGGCAAACAGAACCTGGAGCTGAACCCACACCTCTGGCTTATTCCAGCAGTCCCCTCTGCAGTCAGAAATCAGTCATCAGAAGGTCAATGTGGCGCTCTCCAGCCCCCTCTCCCAGGCTGATATCTTCTCTACAAGGTGTGCTATATGTGCCAATTGCTGAGGAAAACCGTCTGCTATATGGGTCCCAGGCATGTAGCCCAAGAAGTCTCAAGGTTGATGGCCAGCATGCTGGCTCTGTTTTCAGCAGTCCCAGTCCCCACTGACACAATGGAATCTCTACTCTCCCAGCGCCTCTACTCTCAGGTTTATCACATTCGTTCCCCCTCATCTTGCTAGGAAAGGTGGGAAAAGCCAAGAGCTGGCACCTTCCCATGATACAGACCCCTTTATGCACAGAGGCAGTACCAAACAAGTCTCACAGGTCCATGGAAACAGAAGCAGATCCTTCCACCTCCACTCCAAGGCTGGAAGAACCATGCCTCCCTCTGCTCTACTCTTGGAAACATTTACCCCAGTCCACTTCTCACCTTTCCACACAACAAGAAGTGTCTTCAGAAGGCAGAGGGCAACAGAGGATCAGGCCTGTCACATTTTGTTTTTTCCATCCTGCAAAGTCTTTTAAATTGGTTTGCATTGAACAATCCACAGCCCTGTCTCGTGCTCCACTTTCAGACTTGAATACTTCTGATTTTTCCATCAAATTGACAGGATTAAGGGTCCTTTTTCTTAAATATATCTTTTAACAAAACCTATATGGAATATGCTCACTTGTGTCAATGATCTGGAAGGTGTGCTTTGTCTTTCTTCCAGAGAACATGCACATTTCAGATTTCCCTTAAGCTTTCATAATTATTTCTAATGTTGATGATTTTACTTTGTCAGCTCAACTGATACCAACCAGATGAGAGAAATGATTTGAGGGTAGATTTTGTCTAGAGTGAAGCAGAGGAGAAAAACAGCAATAAAATTCTGGTAATTTATCATTGCATTGTAAAGACATGTTGTGGCTATTTGCATATTCTGGCTGTGAAGTAAGCAGTTATAATCAGATGATGCGGCAAGAAAGACTTGAAATGCCATTCAAGATTAAGGTGTAAGTGCTTATTAAACAACAAACATTTTGTATGAAGAATGCTCAAAGGAAAGCATCATAGTAGGCACCTTGCTTGGTAACTTGAGCCTGTTCTCACAAATACCACAAAGATTAGAACACTGAACATAACAAGTTTGTATATGTGAAGCATGTGTACACTACAGTGAATATGTACATGACCTGCTAGTTCAGCTGTACAATTGTGGTAGATAAAAGGCTAGCTCCTGTTGAGCTTATAGCATGCTGGGAGCTGCTTTAAACATTTCATTCATCCCTGTCACTTCATCCATCAGCTGGTGGCAGAATGGAAGGGAAGATGAGGTAGGAGTTACCAAGATACAGCTTGTAAAGGCTGAACCATAACCCTAAACGCCTCTAACTCAAGCTAACAGGGTCATTTAGGAGGTATGACTTGCTGTGACACCTGCTGAAGAAGAGAGGAAACTCTAGGAACGTTACATTTTAGAATAAAACTCAATTTCCCTTCAGCTGCTTTTAGTGTCTGAACAAACCCCAGGGTACAAACTCCAGTGCCAATTTAATACAGACTTCTGTTTGCAGAGAATCAGTAACATGGTGTACAACTGCTGAAAAAAGTTTAAAGTCTTGGCAGAAAGCAGCAATAACAACTATCGATTCAACTCTAGAAATGCTCCAGCACTTGCCCTGAGACTCACCAGCTGGGGAACCACTGAAGCATTGAGCAGAGTTTTAAGTGGACACCAAACCGCAGAACAGCCAGTAGCACAGAAGGGCTGCAGGCATAGGCAGGTCAGAACCGATGCAGTCTGTGTGGGCAGAGCTAGTGCCATCCCTGCTAACTGCTCTCCGCTAAATCAGATCTGCTTATATACTTCCCTTAACTACATGCTTTATTTCTTTATAAAGCAAGGCTTTACAAATGGCACACCACCATTTTGAAGGCCTTATTTTATGCTAAAATACTACAGATTTTCTCTTTTGCAATTTGTTTGGATGTGAGGTTTAATTTTGACTGCTACTGCCTTTGTATATACTTGGGCCCTTAGGAAAAAAAAAAAGAAACAGAGAGAAAGAAAAGTAAGTGCCAAAAGTATCTTATGCTCACTCATAAGTGCAGTGGTTTTAGAAATGGGTTGGAAGAAACTCAGGAAAAAACTCCAATTCAATTAAAAATTAATCAGCAACAAAGAAAAGTAAAAATGTGAATCTGGAGAGGCACAGGCATTGTACAAATGTTTGATCAGGTGCTGGGCTTGATGGCCCAGGCTCATTTTTTGTTACCTGTATCTTCTCTTGCTTCAGACCTATAGTGTGTAATAGAGATTTCCAAGTTCTTTCTCTAAGATTAAGAGCAGACATTATCTTAGAGGAAGTTAATGAAACACTTTGAGGGTGTGATTTGATACGAAATGCTTTTCATCTCCCAAGGATCTCTAAGCACTTTACCATTCAAATGAAGTGATACAGATGGCTCACACTCTCACTGCTCAGCTGTAGTCAGCTAAGGAATGGACTGCAAGAAACATTCAATAGTTCCCCTTTAAGCCTGCATAAATCTTTAGAATAGTAATTAAAATATAACTCTCAGTTGAAATGGGAATGGGAAGGTAGGTATAAAGAATTTAATTATCTGAGTTGCAATTTGACAGGGGAGTGTATCACACTTTCTTATTGTATGATAATGTTCATCTGCTCTGAGTGGCCTTCTGCACACAGCATATACAGCAAGCAGTCTAAAGTGCTGAGCCTGAAGATGGTCCTATCTGTCATGAAGATACTCCTGCAGCAGGAAGGCTGGTTTGTAATTGACACAACTTAGCGCACTTGAAATCCTTAATTATTTAAAGGGCACGGGCGAAACACGAGGAACCTCAGGCAGATGAGATGGTATGAGGGCGGTCTGCTTTCTGGTGCTCCCATTGCAAAGCCACTAGTGAAACAGCTCTTTAATAGAAGTCATGAAAATCTCAGACATGGAGGACCCTGATCACTGAGGGGCTCCCAGAGGTAGTTAGGTTCTTGAGCTAAGGTACAGCTGCTCCTTATCTGCTGCCTGGAGGTACCAACAGGTGTCACTACAAAGTTCACCATCTATATTAATGCACTCTCCCCCCCCCCAAAAAAAAAAAAAAAAAGAAACAAACAACAAAAACCTCCTAACTGGAGACAGTGGCAGGCAGTGACTTGAACCTGCAGTATTTACAGTGTTAGAATTAAAGAATACCAATAGTGCAAAACATCCTGAAAGATCACCAGGTTTAAATTCCTGCCCCCAAACAGGCTCGGCTACTCCTGATATCATTTTTAGTGAAAAATAATCTAAACTGTTCTTAAAGCTCTTCAGTCCTAATGAGACCACTTACCCACAGAAGTCTGTCTCAAGATCCTCACTGTCAGAAAGCATTTCCTAATCTGAATCTTGTTCTCCTGTCCACTGCAAAAATGAGGATGTATGTACTAAGCGCGTCCAGTTTGGACTAACGCGTTCCTTAGAAGATTGGAAGGAATAGGTATTGGCTGACATTGTATTTATGAAGAGGCAAGAAAAGGCAGTATTGGAAAAATAAAGGAATGCAGCTGAAGCATCAGGAAAAGAAAAAAAAAGTGATGCGTGAGTGATGTTTTGTAGAGTAAATGAATGCAGATTTGATAAGGAGCATAAGTAACATCCTGCAGAGTCAGCAGGAAAACCCTAATTAGGCAGGTTGCCCTTCCTCAGTATTAATTAGAGTTCTATGCTTGATTGAATAGGTACAATTCTTCCCAGTACTGCAGGAGTCCTGCAGCATAGAACTGAACAGTTTCTCCCTTTCTCTTGCACTTACAGACACATAACAAGCGTTGCTGCACAGGCTCTTTCTTATGCATATACATCCTCTTGCACTCATAGACACAGGTAGCTATAACCCATGGGACCCCTCCATCTGCTTCCTATCTTCTGTAACAGATACACTACTTATTGGATCCTCTGATTCAGAAGAAGGGTTAACATCCTCCTCTAGATGAGGAAGAGACTGTCTAGCGTGCCATGGCCAGTTGACAAAAGGGAAGAACAGAATAATAGGTGTATGCAGATTAATAGCTCACACCGTTTCATAACACACATCTCCCAGCAGTTGCCACAGATAATTATGAAACTGAGGGTAGTGCTTCTGAGAGCACTCAGAAAATACAGCTTTTATCTTGTTGCTTCCAGCCCATGTCTGGTAATGTATAAATAATGTGACCAGCATCCACACAGTCGAACAAAGATTGGATGTGCACTGTGTATGCATGCCTGGTGAAATACAGATTTTGCTGCAAACTTGAAATGTGTTACAAGAGGAAGGAAGGCCTTGGCCTCTTAAAGGCCCTAAAATACACATGCCAAGGTGCTACGTAAGAACAGCAAAACCTCCTTGCTAGATAAAAGCTGAGTACTTAGGGACTTTCTGGGTGTCCCTTTAGGCAAGTAGCCTTCAGACTGATTCAAGATAGGTTACGAATATGGTGTGGCAGCTGCTTGACGAGTGACTGACTCCATATGAAGCTGTCAGCTTGCTGTATGCCAAGAAACTTCAGAAATGCAACAGCTGTGATAAGCTATACAAGGCTCACTGTATGACAGTAATAGTTAACAACAGAATCCATTGTAGGTGCAGCCAACATTTTTATAAGGATAGACGTCAGCATGCTTAGGGAAAATAAGCAAAATACCAAAATTAATTTCTGCTGCATTTGTTTTTCTGTACAACTCATCACATTCTTGCATGCGTGCTTTGTACATGCTCCAGCCATACCGAGTTAGTCCACAAGGCACCTTTCAAATCTGCAATGAGTTTATCCCATCTTACTGCCCACAGATTAGGGACACAATCTTGCATCTTAAAATGCACTAAGCATACTGTAAATAGCATCTAAAAATGTGATGAGAAAATGGAGAATCAGAGGAGTTTTGAGGCAGGTATGCAACAAGAAGAAACATCTATGCAGAAGCTAAAACACAACAGCAAGAAAATGAACCACTGGTTTTTTACATGGATAGTAACACGTGGAGGGACTGCTACAACTACTTTGTTAGCTTTGGTTTTGCTCTTCAAACTTGTCAAAACGAGAGCAGTACCCAAGAGGAACAATTCTAGAAAATAGACCAATGTAGTTTTGTAAGTAAATTCCATTTTGTGAAGATGGCTTTAGGTGCACTGAAATAAATCACACTGTTGTAGTTTATTGACACATGTATGCTATATAACAGGCTTACAGTGGCTAAAGAACTGAAAGAGATCCTGTTCTCTGTAAAGAATTCCTTGTTATGTGTC
Organism: Psittacula echo; assembly: GCF_963264785.1. NCBI lineage: Eukaryota > Metazoa > Chordata > Aves > Psittaciformes > Psittacidae > Psittacula > Psittacula echo. The sequence goes on from NC_137743.1 coordinate 53,264,287, forward strand.
AGCATTATGAAGTGCAAACAGATACATGAGCTAAATAGAGGAAGGAAGTCAAAGAAGGAGAGCTAAATATTCAAACGGATCAATTTGATACAGAGTAAGGACATCAAGAAACATATAACCAAAAACTGACCCACAGTCAGCACTGATGCTGGGAACTAATGGTAGTCATACATTTTTACTGTTACTTTCCAAATGAGGAAAATACTGGAGTTTTTTAATCTGAAGTTGAAACATTGCCCTGCTTTTCACCTCTTTTTCTAAATGTTTTATGGAAATTCAGTTTGTGATGCAGCTTGTATCACTTTATATCAAAATACTGAAAAATTGTTACAATTCTATCTCATGAAACATCAAGCTGCTTTGCCACTGTACAGAAGAAAGAATGGATGTAGAAAATGAGAAACATTTTACTAACATCTATCCATAATCCTTTGTAAATAAAACTGTGTCATTTGGCATATTTGTGATTATTGCTATGACATGGAAAAAGCAATCAATAAAATTGAAAAAAAAAAATCTTAATAAGAATGCACAATCTAAAGTGAGTTTTACCTCCCCCCCCTCCAAAATAAAGCCCTACATATTTGTAATTTCTCTTTTAATGGTATTTCTCCAAAATAGAAGAAAAATATACCAGCATTTCACGCATGAGCAATTTTTAACTTTGATTGGCTTTCTTAAACAAAACCATGAGGAATGAAGGAAGAAGAGACTTTCATTTTTGTTTGCCTTTTAAATGTAGTCTATTGTGTCTCTTAGAATTAAATTCTCAAAAGTAATCATTCTGATACATGGTTTTCTACAAACTTGTTCACAGAATTACATGGGCACAAATACCAATGTACTGAGTTTAATTTTATGTGGTGCAAACATTTTCTGAAATAACTTTCTAAAATATGTTCTTATAGCTTTATATGCATGACCAATACTAAAAGTGCTGCTTCTGCATGACTAACAAGGTTGCAGTGTTTTGGTGTTAGCATGTGATACACTAACTGAACATCCTAAAGCATGTTGTGTGTGGTAAGCTTTTAAGGCTGGACTAAATACAGGGACATTTTGTAATTCATTCCAGTTAGAGCTAGTAAGGTCATAATAATTTCAGATTATTTAAAAGTGTGTAATGTCCATCTTGTGTTTTTTAGTAGATCAGAAAAAATATTAAGAACCACACACGGACTGTAAATATGCCCCTTGCAAAAGCAAAATGAGGATGCTCTAGTCATCTAGAATTGTCAGCTACCAACAGTTTTGGCCCATGCTGTTTTTGGCTTGGCAGAACTCAAAAGGAGCCTGTTGTCTCTTAAAAAAAATGCCACACAGAATGAAATGTTCTCAATTTAGCTCTTAACAGCCTTCAGTGTCGAAACCTTCCCTTAGAGGTAATCAGCATCAGTAGAAACAATAACCACTGAGCTAGGTCTGGGATGTAATGCGTTCATGAATCCCCTGGAGAGGTCCCTGAGGACCGCAGAACTGAACCTCACAGGGAGTACAGTAAAGAAAGAAGCTTTACTCTTTGCATGCAGATTTGATTTTCTGGATTTGATTTTCCAGGACTGCTTCTTTGGCTCCTTGATGGGCTCTAAATTCTTGCAGGAAGCAGTTCTCCTCGTAACAACTATTCTCCAGTACCCTGGACAGCAGCTTCTCTCAGGCTGTGTTTAAGTTAAATAATAAAAAAGTAATCTCTGAAAGTGGATACCAGTTTTGAGTTAGAAAAGCCCTTGCCAAAATATGCTTTCAGAGCAGAAACAGCACATATATTATTGAAAGGCTTTGTTTCTGTATGGTGTGCCAAGTTGGCAGAAATACAGTTCTGAAATTTAGAAATGATTGCTAGGGAGGAGGGTAAGAAGTAGGAACCTGAAAGATAGGAAAAAATTAATAGCATTTGTTTCATTTAAAGAATAAATCTTGAGCTGGTTTTCTTTTTTATGGCAATCTTGCATAATTTATCTGTCTTTCTAGGGTCAGAAAATAGGAGTAAATTTTATATGTGACAGTTTCGCGTAATCCACTTGTACAAAACAGATTTCCACAGAACACTGCAGTATTTTACTCTGCTGTCCTGGCACATAGGGGATGCATTTTAGAGTCCTTTGTGGTCTGATACTGTCTCTGGAGAGATCCTTGTGTCTTTTTGAGAAGTGGAAAATAAGAGAGCACAAAAATTATATAGGAGTAAAATGGTGTAACACAGCCTTTAAATCAAGAATATTAGAGACACTTCCCAGGGGAAAACTGGGCTGATTTTTTATCCCTTTTGAAGTCTGTAATCTTTTTCAAAGTCTCTGTTTAGCCACAGAACTTATTTAGAGGACAAGGCTACCTAAAGGACTAAGGCTATCAGGATGCACTACAACAAATTCTGACCCACTACTGGGGGTAGGGCTGACAGCTGTAATTTAAAAAAACCCAGCACTTAATAAAACCCAAACAACTGAGCAACGTCTGATTATGGCAGGGAAGTCATCTGATTAACATGAAAAAAATTACAAGAAACATCACCTGCTACCCTCAATCCTTTGTTCTTATTATTACTCCTTTCTATACAAAAAGACATAAAAGTAGGCAGCATTTCCCATATGGGAAAATTTCCATTCATATGGAAACAATTTGTAGCTCAGACTTCTAGAGCTGATAATTCTTTTGTACTTAAGATGACCACAGCTAGATATTATTCTCATGCTTTATTACCGTGTATGACAGCAGCTTCTGTAAGGCTAAATCTGAGATGCTGGCCATGAAGAATTAATGACAGTTTTGTGTTCGCACTATAAGCAGAATGTGGGAGAGCAAAACCTACATTAATGGCACACCTCTGGTAGGTCATGAATAGTAAGATATTTTTGCAACATCACATCAAAAAAGCCTATAGCATCAGCATGACCTCAATTTAGGTATGCATGTCTTGTGTAAAAAAATAAATTACCACCCATACCCCCCCCCCCAAGAACCCCAAAACACCAACTGGCCCCCAAAAAACCCCACAAAAATAACAAAATATTCCAAACTCAAATGATTTCTTTCACCACTGACCAAGTAAGATTCATTTTCATCCTGGTACAGAGCTTTGTCACAGAACGACAGCCATAATTTGAGCAAATTAAAGTATAAGTTCTTGCACAGGGTTAGATGTATAAGTAGTTAGGTATATGGTTTCAATATAGTTCTTGGTGCATACCAGAAAGACATGCTATTAGTACCCTCTACTACAGCTTCCTTCTCCACTTTTTAACTCTCTGGATCTACAGAAGTGAGATAAATAAGTTCCTAGCTCAGGCATGAAATATCTGTTTGATCCATTTGTAATTATGCCTGAAAAGTTTGCAAGAGGCAAGTGTTAGGCTAATAGCAGATACTAAATCCAACTTAGGATTCAGCCTGTGAGGCAAGTACTGTAGTAGCAATGTAGCAATCTGACTTTAGATGAGGATCTTACACAGAAACTCAACACAAAAATCAATTTGCCTGTGAAGGAAACAGTTGCTATTTGCAAAATTGCTTAAAGAAAGCTCTATCAGTGAGGTCATCCGTATTTAACATCACCACAGCAAGCATTCACATTGCAACAGACAGTATTGTGTTTTTTTTGTTTTGGCAAATGTTAAGGCCATTTAGCTTTTAGGCAGTAAGTCTGAAGCCTCTCAGAAATATACAGCAAGCTCCTTCACATGTCAGTTTGCTTTAAATATTTGTAAAATTCTGATCCTATAAGGAGGGTACAGGTCAGTACAGCACTTATACACATTAATAAAAGAAATAGCAATAATAAAAAGAGCTGCCTGGTTCCATGCTTTCAGGAGTGCATGAATTACACAATTGTCAGTGTCAAATGGAAGGAAGAATTAAAACTGGACCCACAAAATCCCCAGTGAAGAGCTAGATGCAACCCGCACACTTAAGAATCTTATGGCCTGGGGTTTATTCACCCAGTTACACTTTTCAGTTTTTGACACATGAATAGCAAAGCTCAAGAATGTGAGCCAGAAATTTTGGCATTGTTGTGGCAGTTCGTCCTCTCTTCCCAGTTGCTCTGGTTCTGCTTGTCTTGATGCAGACTAGAGAGAGCAGCTCTGTCTCCCCTGTGCACCTGAAGAGACAGGCAAAATATTAAACAGCTACAGATGCTGAAAAAAAAAGCAACTGTTCAGTCAGCTCTTGATTTTTTCCCCCCCTCAAAGCCTTGCTTGTTGGACAAAACTGATGGGAATGTGTGATGATTATTTAAAAAAAAACCCAACGAAAAAACCAACAATGAAAATCTGTCTGATAGGAGCACAGCTAAAGCTTAATCTATTTATGTAACAAAACAGAGGCAAACTGCTGTTAATATGCGACAGAGGCATAGAAATTTCTGCTAATCTATTATCGGGGACAAGCTGCTGTTCTGGCACAGCAAGGGCTCACATCAAACTACCAGTCTGGCAACACTTTTTGCTCAAAACCCTCACATCTCCTGTTCTTCTTAAGACAGGACTCCTCACTGTTATCACTCCCAAATGGTTGTCACACCAGAGCAGAGCATGTCCTGTTTCCCTTTTTTCTTTCTCAAGCATAGAGCTACAACACAAGACTTTTCGTTTGCAGTCAGTCAGTGCATGGGGCATAGTTTCATCACAGCAGGAGCAGCTTTTCCCTACCAGGCTGGTTAAGAGAGAGCGTGAAAGAACTATGCAGTTGGTAGGAGTTGGTGTGTATTGCTAGATTTAGCTTTCTTGTCCAATCTTCACATTCCATATGACCAATTTGGTAGTTGTCTTGTTTTGCCCCATTCAAGTAGGCAATGCCAGCTAAGGTTTACAGCGCAGACTCAACAGTCAGTGGGGAAAAGGGCAAAGCCCTGCATGCTTCTGCCGATGGAGTAATACCACAGCACCTCTCTGTATAGGACCAGCATTATTTCCATGGTGAAACCAAACCAAAGCAAACTCCTCCATTTGAACATATCACACTGAAAGACTGCACTTAGCAAGGGCTAAACACCTTGGAAGAACACACAATTCTAGTGAAATTCACAGATCTCCATCTCTGATCACAAGAATAGACAGGATTTCTTTGCCTATTACACTTAAGACTGCTCCATATGGCAGCCATTGAGCCTGTTTCTTCCAACAGCAGTGCACTACTTCAGTTTTGTTCTAACTAATCAGGCAAAAAAAAAAGAGTTACAGAAATGCTATCACCAAGCTCAGGTTTACTAGATACAGTGAAATCCACTTAGGTGTCTTAACATCCAATACATTCCCTGCATTGTGGCTCCTCCAGGGTGCAAGATAACAGCTAGCAGAAATATCTAGATGTTTTCAGTGCCATTGTTGAGGCCTAAGAGAGGCAAAGTAGCTGGGTGAGAGTTCAGCTGGGTGTCTTTGACAAAGACACAGGCGAAAAAGCTTTCCAAAGGACTGTTCTGTCAGTAGAAGTCAACACACCACAGGTCATGATGAGAAAAGAAAGAGGGAAGCTACAAGAAGAACCAGCTATCCCAGAAACTGCAATAGCCTTAACTTGGAGAATAAAATGGAGCCCCTGATCCAGCCACAAGTCATCCCCTTTGCATTTTCTTACCTTAGTAGCTATACTTTATAGGTGTGTTCCTGAACATACAGTAACTGTGTGACTTAATTAGCAGCTGTACAAACAGGATCTGTTTGTTAGGTCTGCTGTGACCCCATGGCTGTTGAATGCAGTGCAGCCAGGGAACAGAAAAATTCATGTTCTCCTACAGAACCAATAGCTTTTTTTCCAGCATCAGTTGCAGCTGACATCCCCTGTCTAGGCGTTGCCATCTGTTAATCATGTCACATCCATGACCTCTTGAAGGAGGCTGAAAGGACGAAACCATTTCAAAAGTAGAATATTGATACAGGAAGGAGACCACTGCAGTGCACTGATATCCTATATCCAAGTCACTTCGCTTTCAGAGTGATGAGCAGTGGGGTTGCCATGCAACTGTTCAGTTTGGTAAACCCTCAAAATATTTCCAGCCTCATGCTCTTCATTGTTCCAGTAAGATGTTTACCCATGTAAACTACATTCTTACATTTGACATGCTGCTCCACTTTAAAACATGGTGCTGTGGGTGTGCTTGAAGAGTAGACAGACACCAAATTCAAAGCAGGTGCTGCTCCGCACTTCTCGTGGGAAGAAGTGAAAGGTTATCTGTCCTTCCATTCTACTCCTCTCCCTGCCACCAAGCTTTCTACTCAAAACAATTACGTGCAGCATTTGACAACAGAGATGATAAATTATGTGCTGCTTGAATTGAAAATGTGAAGGATAAGAGGGATAAGTATCATTGCATTCACAGATGACACAAACCCATTTCATCACTTTCAAGGCTTTTTTGTTATGCTCAGGAATGACTTGCATGAACTAATTCTTCAGTACACCCTCTTAAAAAAAAAAAAAAAAAGGTATATATTCTCTAGAGGAAAAATGGACTATGCCTATAAGGTGGCTGACAGAAGAGAGGGAAAAGAAAACAATGGAAACCCTACAGCCCCTAAAGGGAAACATTTTAGGGGCATGAAGATCTCTCAGCTGAGTTTAGTTGAAAATTTTCCAGTTTCACTGGAACTAGAAATCACATCTGGCTCTCAGGTAACTACAGTTTATTCCCATCTGACTGAGATTTATATGCTGCCAGAAATACCTTCTTATGACTTATCTATAATAATTATAAGTGAACATTTCAGCAACAAGAGGAGTCTATCACTGACTTCCATTAAACATGGAAGTCAGTCATCTAAAAGTTGTGGCAGAGTGCTGTCTCTTGTAGACACCATAATTTCTGAGTGAAATAGCAATTTAGTCAATTCTTAACCCTTAGTTTAAAACTCTAATGTAGCTCTATTGTCATTCTCCGGTATTAAACCAGTAATTTTCCTAGGAAACCCTCCAGTGTAAAAAACAGACATAAATTTCAGTTTAGCTACTCATTTGCTAAAGGAAAACTTCAGAGAACTCATGCTAGTGACATGTACAGAGAATGCTCTGAGATCAAACCTCTGAATTCAGACTGAGTCATCCTTTTAAGGATGAGAATCATGTTCAAAAGGAACAATCACCACAAGTGCTTGATTTTAGAACTAGTGCTGTTGTGTTGGCAGATTTCTTTTTGACTAGCTGGGCTTTACTTGGCCAGCTTTCCTCAAGGAGGAGGTACCAACTTACTGTTCATTCATATATGCTGCAGTGCAGCACCTGAGGTTGGCCTCTCCTGACACACAGTGGTCTGGCACTGGCACAGGTAAAATCTGAAGAGCAATTGTGGGAAACCTGTCCCATGAAGACTGGCTACAGTTATTCTTCAGGGTGTTGCTTTCAAGATGAGCAAAGCCAAAGTCACACAGCAAGGCCACTGCTCAGCATGGCTGTGATTTATGCTATGATGTTTCTAGCAACTCTGGACATATTGAGGCAAAGAACAAGAGGCAAGCCAAATGGCTCCCTTTTCTGACTCATATGACAAGCAAATATTTTGAGGTTAGGAAAAGCTGATCTTTTGCTCCCTAGAGGCAATCAGTTGCTTTCTATTAACATGTCATTTTGTATTGAGTCCTTTGCAAATTGGAATGAGACAATTCCAGTCATCTTGAAGATAAAAAAGAAAGGAAGCATTGAAAAAGAATTATATACCTATACTAGCTTTGTGCTGATCCAAACTAAACCTTATTTACATCTTCAAGAGTGAAAAATGTATAATTTGTATAATTTATCACATAAAAAATGCCATGATGTATATTTATGGTATGAATTCTGTAGTTTTGAATAAAATGACAAATAGCATTAGAGATGGAACTGAGCTGCATAATAAGTCATTAAAGTGTACTTTTTGCCTGTTGACATCTCTTTTTAAGGGTAGAAATTAAAATGTTGAAAATCACAATCATCAATATTCTTGAAGGTTATATCCAAAGGGCTCAGTAACAGTATGTTAATTAGAGAATTAATGCCATAATGCAGATAACCCCCTCCTTACATTTCTAGAGGAAAAAGCTTGGAAAAAAATATGGTGTTTGTATATTTGTTCATTACAACTTAATTAGCACAGCACAATATTAAGGACCAACAGTAATGCTGAATATAAATTGAAGACTGCAGGTATATTTGTATTTTACATATATACATATATATGTAAAAAGTATATATATATGAATAATTGCCACTGTGATAAGTGGTGGAAAAGACTGCTGAAATACTTTAGTCATTTAAGAGAAGCAGTAATATCACCATTTTAAACCTCGTTTCAAAATCTCTTTCACTATTTATTTCCAAGAAAAAAAATAATCTAAACGTAAAATTTTCATTTAAATCTTTCCTCAGATTTCTAGTTTTACTTTACAGACCTGAGGAAGGGAAGAGAAGGAAGAAAGGACATTTTCTGGAAGTTTCTGTATTTGTCCCTTTTATTTATTAAGAAGTGAAAGGCACCTCCATGTTCATAGGTACCACTTGCAATAAAGGATTGTTTAATGCAGGGATTAAATTAAATTATGGATTATATGACGTAACTAAGAGCCCACAGATGTAAAGACAGGTAATGATCCACAATGACAAGCCTGCACCAAATCTCTTCTACCCAGTGACGGGGGTAGCAATACAAACTGTGTCACCTTATCCACAGGAAATTTGCAGCTCAGCTGTGCAGACCAAGACCACCTGCCTGTGCCTCAGCAGTTGTATTTTAGGACTGCTGAAACTCACAGCGCTGTTGTCATTGCACCAGCTCACACATAGCCCCTTTGATTTTGCTTTTCATTTGTAAGCGAGAGATATTTTTTTTCTTTCTTCTGTATTGTTCACAAAATCTTTGCATTACATAGCTCATACACCATGTTAAAGATTATTCAACTCTTGTTCAGTAAATCACTGCACAATATACTTTTGATATTTGTCTGATTAAATGTCAAATAGAAATGATGGAAAACTACACGACACAAGAAACCCCCCCTCTGTTGTTTTACACTAGCATTCACCATTGCATCAGACAATGCAGAAATAACCACAAAGGATTAGAGAGAAAAAAGCCACGTCTCTCATACGTCTGAACAGACGCTTATTTTCCAGACCTTACATGCAGCCAATTATCTGATTCACCTCGTTGGTCTGCTGTAGGATGTTTTGATGCCATTTTAACATTTTATAATAGCTGTCAGTAGCATGCTTCTAATGCAAGTAACCCCAGAGATAGCTGTGGACAAAACACAGAGAAACAAAGAATGTTTTGGCTCTTGCAAGTTAAGTAATGTAGTCTGGCAAAGAGACAGTGACAGTACTTCAGCAAGGAAGATCAGAACACAATTATGCATGGCCAGAAATGTATTCAGTAATGATCCATCATGCTGTCTCTGGCTGCTTTACATGCAGAAAGATCATCTGCTTTAATCTTCCTAGTCTCCAGATCCACACAGAGGATCATATATTATGCAAAAAGGTACTCTGGGTGGCAGTATTGAGTTCACCATTGCATCAGTCTTTATTGTTGTAAGGTGTTTTTTTGGTTTATATTTTTCAGTTCCCCCCCCCCCCCCAATCTATATCAGACATTCTCTTTCAGAAAAATGTTTCAGTCTTTCTAGCTCAAAGGAGAGGTTCTTGCTACTCACTGTTTCTTCTCATACTGTGCATCCTGCACCCCCACATAGAGATCCTCATTCCCCCATGCTCACATACATGCCTATGTGCATCACTGCCTTTCTGCTGCGTTGTAGACCCAGTGAGATCCTTCGGTGCAGAAAAACAACCAGCATGATGCAGACTTTTTCATTCCATTCTGGTTGAATGATTTAATAAATTAACCCTGGATGGCACTTGATTTTTTTTAATATTTTAATTGATCTCTGCTGGACACAGTACATGTGTGATAGAGAAAAACTGGCCTTCAGCTCAATTCAGGGGCTTTTCATCATGGAACAAAATGCATTTGCTGCAAGCAAGTATTACTGACAACATTCATGCCAAAAGGAGAGGCTAGGGAGAGGGAAGACAGTCTCATTAAAGGTTTCTTCAAAGGTTTAAAGGTTTCTTTAAAGGTTTCATTAAAGACCTCATCCAAAGTGGTGTAGCTGCTGCTGCTGCTGCAGAAGGTCAAGGAACAGATGCCTGTTTGCTCCCAGCAGATTTTGGGACAGATCCTCACACAGAATAAATAGATACAGCTCCCTGTGAGGGCAAGGCATTGCACCATGCTACACGTGGTGAGGAGCTGGCCTAAATTGTTGCTGCTTTTTCTGCTAAGTCACATAAATTCGATATATCCCTAAAACTGCTTGTGAGAGCAGAGTGCAGTTTCATTTACTTCCACAGAGTTGCCCCAGATTTTCAAGGAGAGGAGAGGAATAAGTGCCCAACTCCTCAGTGGCTTGAATAATTTTTGCCTGTGCAGAATGGCTATGAACTCCCCCATGTACGTAAATGAAACAGTCTACCTTTGCTCCCACATGGGATAAATGGAAGTGACTTGCCAGGGGCCAAAGCAGTGTGGAGCTGGCTCCGAGCCACACAAGCTAAAATGCAGCCTCTGCCAAGCTTCCTACCTGCCTCCTTCAACAAGGGCAGTTTGACCCAGGAGCTGATTTTGGTTTTTTGCTGTTGTTATTATATTAGCAGGGAGCTAAAGGCTCCTGAGAGACTGTTTATAGAAAGTGCTTTTGAATGCATGCTTCAGCATAGATATCTCCCATTTAAAACTGAAGATGGACCTTTTATCAAAAGATGTGACAGGCTATCATAAGGGTAACTGTCACAGGTGGAGGTATAAAAAGAAGAAAAAGCCCTTTTATCTATTGTTTTGGTTTTCTTGTAATTTTACCAAGCACTTAGAGGGCAAGATACTGTCAGATACATCTGTCTATGGCATTTTTAGGTGTGTATCACCTTGGAATTTAAGTGCTCGGCAATACGTGATAACTCTCTGAAATACTTCCATCCCCGCAAGTTTTTCTCTCATCTTTCCCTTATTTAATCTCAAATGAGTTCAAGTAACTTCTGATTTTGCATTTATCTAGATCTGAGGTACAGAAAGTAGGGTTCTATAATTTAGCCATTGGTAATAACTTTACAAGTAGAGTCCAAATCTCTAAGTCAAAATGAGCACTGAATTAGGAAAGAAGGAATAAACACAATTTTCAGAGTGTAAGAAAGTACTTAAAATAATTGTATCACTATTACTTTTCTTGTGCATCCTCTGTTTACTGAAGGGAATATCTGGACGCCTAGCTGTCCTTAAAATTATACAGAACAATAAGTCCACCTGCACATAATGATCAAATGTCAGTGTAAGATCAATACCAGAAGGGTTATTGTGCCCTCGCACAAGGAGCCATCTGAGTCCTATACAAAAAGAAAAACTAACAGGTTTCCTAGAACAAATTCACCCCCACCATGCCGCAACACACCAAAATCCCAGCAATGCTGTTCAGAGGGAGAAGAACATCTAGTAGAGGATTAAGTTCCCTAGACCTGAAAACCCTGCCCCCAGGGTGCAGCACAGCAGGACAGGCATTAGCTTGCACTTCAATAGGGATGGAGATCTCTCTGATACTGCACAGATGGCTGTCATTCAAAAGGATATCAGAGTATGTTCAGCTAGACCTTTTCAGGTGAATACGTGCAAGCTCTTCCAACCTTCTAGAAGCTGTGTGGAGATTCAGCTGGATGTATCATTTCAAATTTGGTGTTCTGCTAATGCAACAACATGGCTGCCAACTAGCTGAGAGCATAGGTCAAGCCTGCTCACATCAAACAAATCAAATGGCTTAAAGCAGACAAGAAACAAATAGTCCAGATACAAAAATGCTTTTGAAATCTGCATTGTTTGAGTTTTAGACTTTAACTTGGTCCATCAAAACATAAATAACACTTGACACCTTTGGTTTGGATCCAAACCATCTTAAAGTACACAAATTTTGAGCAGGCTTTTGAAATGAAAGTCTCCTTTCACAGCTGGGTAAGCTAGATAACATACATATGTTACAGACATACTTAAGGGCAGGAACACCATCAGGTGACTACTGTAGATCCTTCCCTGACATGTTTACTGTGACTTCTTCTTAATTGAATTCTACATTCCCTATTTTTCTGTCTAGTTATAGCTGTTACTGCACAATTTGTCTGGCTTTATCCTCCCCTCCCTCCTGTTCTGACAAAAAGGCTCCCCTGCAAAAAGCATATGAAAGTCACATATTTGTGCTACTGGTAACATCTTTATTTGAAAATAAGCTTCTAGCCAAAGAAGTAATGGTTTTCTAGTTATCTTCAGTTATCTGTTTCCATCTCTTGTCTGTAGCATTTAGCCTTGGTTTATTTGCAGGACAAAGGCTTACAGTAAACTCTGAGTACCCTGGGTGAGGAAGTGAGAAGAAACTCACTTCTTCAGAGTCTCCAGTTTGGGTGCACTGCTGCTTCCCATTTCCCAGGGTACACATCTTCTTATGGGCTAACTTGAACTGGGAGGAGCACTTAGCAGTCTTACACCTACATAACAACAGGGTATGAGCGAAACTTAAGACTCTAGTTATAGACCTAATCTTCTTATGAAAAAATTGTATTACTTAGCACCTGCTGGAGGCAATACTGTTTTAGCTTTCAAATTTAGTTTCAAAGAAAGTGAAAATCTCACATTTCCCCCTCGAGATCTCTGAGAGCAACCCAGTGTTGCAGGATTGCTGCAAAGCACTGGCTGAACCAGGGAACAGGGAAAGGGACTCAGAGCACTTTAACTCCAAACAATCAGTTCAGATGACTCTTTCTGCTGTTAAACTCAGTAACAACATGCAACAGCAAAAGCTCAAGTTCATTTTAGGTCAATTATTAATATAGCATGAAACAGAAGTACATTTGGATGTACTATACAAATGGGAAAATAGAGATACTTAAGTGGATATGGCTGGTCTCTCCCTATATAAATGATACATCATGGAATCCAAATTTCAGTGTTCAAAGAGAAAGAGGTAATTTTCAAAGATGTTAGACGACACTAAACCAGAAACCTAGTCCATCTCAAACTTCAAGTGTTTCTCCCCAATGAGACAAACATAAAACCTCAAGGAGAGTGCCATAAACACCCCTCATAGTGAGCAGAAGGCCACACTATTACCAAGAGAGAAATGCCACACCTAATACATTGTGCAAACTTAAAAATTATAAGGCACTGTGCTGATGTGTAAGCCTTTCCTCTCTAGAGGGGGATCTCCCTATTTTTGTTCTCTCAAACATAATGAATTACTGGGATTTCCCATCAATGCTCGCCTGTGGCACACTGTGTGCTTGGATGGCCTGACAGCTTGTGGCAAAAGCCCTAAGTTGAACAAAGGGTTACTTCAGTAACATGCATGCTCATATTATACTTGGCTTAGTATGGGCCAAATTTCTTCAGCTTGAGAAAAAACAGTAACAGTTTGAAAAATGCAAGTGCAGGGATGAAGCAGTTCATTTACCCTAAGCCTCACCGTATTCACTCAAGGCCCAGACTAGTATGTTGCCATCTTTCGGTCAGTTCTCATCACAGAGTGTATTTATTATACTCTGCCTTAGATATTGCATCAGTACCTAACCGGGAAAATGCTTCCATCATTATATGGAGGAATCACAAGGGGAGCGCTATTAAAAACTGTGATCAACTTGGAGCACATGATAGTATGTCCATTATCACAGTAAGTAAAAAGTATGTTTTACATGCCTGAAGTCTGATATTTGCCTTCATTTTACTATTCCATACGTTTATGATTTAATTGAAGTACTTCTTCTTTAGAGGCTAGATCAAGTGAGATAGTAATAAACCTGGACAATAGCAGGAGATGAGCAATCTTTGCATCTGCCCAGAGAGCAACACAGGTAGTACTTACAGTGACAAAAAAACAACAAAACAAGCAGGAGACCTGTTGTGTTCAACTAAACAAAGGATTGGATCCGTTTTTCTTCTAGTGCTTACCTAGCTAGATGGTACATGGTATTTTAGTATTAGTACATGGTATTTTAGACACTATCTGTGTTATTTTAGACACTACACCAGTTGCTCTCCTCTAGGAAAAGAAGTCAAGTATCTTCTTTCTTTTACACCATTTGTACTGACGGGGTCAGATGTTAAAACACTCATGCTGGACCCCTGGCTGCTTGAGGTACATTCATTATGGATATCATCTTGCCAATGGCCACGGCTCCATAAAGATCAGTTGACCTTCCTGAGAATACTTCAAAAGCAGCAGAGGTAGCAAAAAGAAGCAAGCCCACACAAATTCATGATTCATTTGATGGAGTAATTTGTCAGGAGATAGTGTTTTGTTGGAAGGAAATGCTTCCCCTGCAAAAACTCTCACAGTCAAAGCTCCAGGAAACCACTGTTCTGGCAACAGAAGGTTGTTATAAAGCATTACTACCAGGCAAGGATTGCATAGGGATGTAAGGATGTATTGGAGACTATTTCCTGCCTGGAGTGGAACAAGAACCTGAGGAGAACGACTGCATCAGTTTAGCTCCCTGTAACAGAAGAGAGGTGCAGCTTGCTCAGTGTTTTGGGGATAAAGCCAGTCTTCTCTGCTTACACCTGTCCAGAGCCTGCCAAGATCGGTGCAGAGATTCCCATTGACTGTGAGAAGCTGTAACCCATGGATCCAAATGATGCACTTCAAGAGATATATCATTGAATCTTTTAATGTAAGAGAAACAGTAAAATAAAAAACGCTATCAGAGTAAGTTAATTTTATTTTTAGAAGCAATTGTTTACGTGAAACAGCAATTGCCCATACCTTAAAGCTTCAAGTGCTGTTTACGTGCATTCCCAGTGTCTGTATGCTAATGTTAATTTAATGCCAATTCAGTGTGGCATTTGGATATCTTACTGAAGTGCCCAATTTTAAAGAGAGCTCACTATCTGTTGAGGACAATGTGTGTCTTGTGTCAGCAGAAATTTTTGTAAAAATTCTCGTCTTTTCTGCAAACAGAGATTCATATGCCCATGTGCACAAAGATGCAGCCACATTATGAATGGCGAAAGCAAAGGGATGTACAGCTATGGCACCACATCTGGATACACATGCTGCAACAGACATATAAAAGAAGAGAGGGAAGCCCTCAAGCTTTCTAGAAATCTGCCCTGAATTAACAAGAACATTCTCTCCAGACTTAGAGATTGTACATACCTAGCTAGGTAATGACACAAAGAAGCATCTAGGAAAAAATCAGAAGCATTTACTAATTGCAGGTTAGACACCCAGGAGGCATGGAAGTGTCTTTCCTACTTGAAATGTCTCTCAGTCATCTCCACCATGTTTCTAGCTTTTTTGGTGGAAAAGCTAAACTAGCTAAACCACAGTTTGGACACTGAAGGATGACAAAGACCCAAACTGTCATAATAGGCAAACATGCATTACAACAACAACAGTAGCAAAAGATCACTGCAATTGTTATTGCTGTCATTATCACACAAAGTTGAACACTCTGCCAGCATTACAACAAAACATATGTTCTTTACAGGGCACTCTGTATGAAATCCTCTCTGTTTTCCTGTTCCATGTATGCTGATATAAACTCACAGATGGTTTCAATTAACAGCCACTTCATTCGGGAGGGCAAAGCCTTATAAACCTTCTTCCATTTTACCATATCCACTGGAACCAGGTTTCACTCTGTTCCAAACATTAGAGCACAATGGAGTATTTGTAAATGTACTCTATCTTTTGTAAATAAATCCGACAGCATTAGAGATAAATCCACAGTCCCTTGAGGGCGAGATCAGTGCACAGTTGCATGCTTGTATGAGTGTACCCCTACTATTAGTCTGAAAAATCGGAACCTACTGACATAATGGGTAGTTGTGATCATGGCAGAATAAAGCTTTCTACCCAGTTCCTAAATTTTTCTGTCACTGTTAATCATCTCTGTTTGGAGCAATGTTTTGTGTTTACTAGCAAACAACTGCCTGTAGACAGGCAAAATATTTCTCTATCAATGCTATAGTACACACATAACAGGATTCAAATCTGAACTGCCAGCAAGAGAGATGCTCTTTCTCCCTTCTCTCTCCTCTCTCCCAGAAACTCAGTGGGATTTCTGTAAAGCTGTCTTTCCCTGACATAGACCAGCAGGTCTCATCTCTCTAAGGACACTGTCCTAAGAGTCTCCCATTTCCTTTACACAGGCTTGAATTAACAAGCAGCCCCCCTTGCACAAAGCAAGCACAATTAATCTCAGTGTCACTAGGGGTTACCAACACCTGCTAAGGTGCCCTGCCAGGGTCACAGCCCTGCTGTGCATTCTGATGGGAAGAGAGAAAAGCACAGGGTGTTACTCTGCTGAACACAGGAGATTTGAAACCCTGCTTCTTGCAGGTGTTGTGCTGAAGGTATCTATCTTCCTGCGTTCACTGAGCTAAGCTGGTAACACACCTTAGAGCTGGAGGAGGACAGCAGAAGACTAAAACTGAAACCGAGTACAGCTGATGTTATAATGGCAGCTCTCTGGAAGCTGATTTTGGAGCTTAATTATTTTTCTAAAGAGTAATGATTCATCTTTTTGCCCATACCATCATCTGCTGCAAAGCTAATTCTCATTTTGAAGACAGGAAAACTAATGACAGAGAAAAGGTTTAATGTATATAACTCAAAAGAAAGAATAAATTCACTATAATAGAGTGCTAGAATCCATCAACAAAAACTCGTACCCAAAAGATCACAACTCAGTGTATTCCCAGAAAATAAATATTTTCTAGAAGACACCATCATTAGCAAAACCCATCAAGCTTTTGTTTCAATAAACAGCATCTGCCAGGAGCATCTTCTCTGAAACAGACAATATTAAACAAAATTTGGTCTTTCATTTATTAAAGGGACAGACTTCTGGGCTGGCGTCTCAAGAGACTTCTAAAAGCTATAAAAAACCTAAATCAAAAAGAGGCCTTTTGAAGAAGGCTTATCTCATCTGAGCAAGACTTGCCATCTTAAATACTCTATCAGGTGTTATGAAAGCACCTAATGTTCTGGACCTGCTGAATATCATTTCACCAACAGCACCCTTAACTCCTGAATCCCTCACCTATACTAAGTAACTACATAGCCATCTTTCTGCCTTAACAACAGAAAGTAACTCATTTTATTGCTGTTAAAAAAATTAAGTAAATGAACTAAGGGAAACCAGCTGTGAAAGAACTCAGGTACACAGGCTTTGTTGTAGGAGCTATGTATCCTATTCACATGCTAGCTTAGCAGTGGAAGTAGTGGCCAGCCCTAGCCGAATCCTTGGGCTCCCAACAGTCTGCCTTCAGGAGAGAGGCAAAGGTACCTAGAAAAACCTCTTCCTTCCTCCCAGTGAGATGCACAGAAATAAGCAAAACCCAAGGAGCTCACCCAGGATAACTGCTACTCTTGGCAGAGGCTGAACCAGTGATCCCAAAATGCAGGGTGTTCCTTCTCTCACAACTAGTTCCAGAAGTTACATATTTTTGTACTCGTTTCCTGGTTAAAACACCCCTTAGCTTCTCTTCCACACACTCTCATCCTGACTCTGTTTGTTGGTGTGTAAAAAAACCCCCAAACATAATGCAGAGAGGCCCCAGAGCTGAATGCAGTGCTCCAGATGGGGCAGACCAGAGCAGAGTAGAGGGTCAGGATCACCTCCTTCTACCTGCTGGTCACGCTCCTTTTGATGCAGCCCAGGATATGACTGGCTTTCTGGGCTGCAAGTGCACACTGCTGGCTCATGTTGAGCTTCTCATTAACTGACATCCCCTTTTCCTCAGGGCTGCTCTCAATCCAGTCTCTGCCTACCCTGTATTTGTGCTTGGGACTATCTCAACCTAGGTGCAGGACCTTGCACTTGATCTTCTCCTACAGCGGTCAGTTCTTCATTCTCCCAATCCCTTCATTTGCCTTCTGCAGCTTGAGCAGTGCGGCTGGAGCTTTTGCCAGTGAAGACTAATGTAAAAAAGTCATTGGGTACCTCAGCCTTTTCCACACCCTGGGTAACCAGGTCCCTCAGTTCTTTCTGGAGAGGGCCTACATTTTCCCTAATTTTCCTTTTATACTTTTTTTAATATTTCATTATATTCTTTTGTGCTTTTAAAGTGGCAGCTGAAAGAAAAATTCATCCTTAGAACACATTGGGAATACTTTTTTCAACTAACTCTAGCCATGCTGTAATAGCTGTTGTAATACCACAGGCAGACTGCTTTACTGTGTCAGTAAATGCTGGAGTGGCAGGAGTGAAATGTCCTCTAAGTCAGTGCTGAAAATGACAGAAAAATCAATGTAAACTTAGTGAAGAGAAGGCAGTCCCATTACAAGAAAGTCATTTTCAGGGTCTCCTGTGGTAACAGGTTCCAGACAGAAGACATACCATGTGGTGGGTAATGCTCTGCCAATTGAAAAATATGATGTCAAATGTTCTCATTAGAAATTTATTTTAAATTAATATGATATATGTAGAGAAGCTGGAAAGACCTGGTGTCATATCCAAGCACTTCCCTTGGTTATCATAGCAGGCAGGTTAAGGCCAGACCTGTGCCCCTGAAATCCCATGAGAAACAAGTGACCAAAAAAGCAAAAGCATTTCAGCAGTGCCTATTGATTTTCTCTGCCTCAGGATTTGTTGGTCTCTGCCGGTGAAAGGTCAGCAGTGTGCCAGCCAGTGGCAGTGCTATCCCGTCAGCCTTAGCCCAAGGCCTCTCCAACCTGCTACTTCTGCATGCCCGGACCTGAGTGACCAGACTGTGACAGAGCCAACAGCAAAGTGAAGAACAAAACCCAAACTCCCCAGATTTTGTAGAGAAAGCTGATCCAGAGCTCATGTGTCTTTGCAAGACGTTTTTCTGTGCAGTTTTCTTCTCTAAGCCTTAGTTACCTACGTCACTCTGAAGGACATTTTGGCTTCAGCACAACACTGAAGTTTGCCTCAGATGCTACTTTCATAGCATTTCAAAATGGTTTGACTTCCTTCATGTGTGAGTCAAGAAGTCTCCTTTCTGAGGCACAGAGGAACATCAGCAGAGACTTATCCAGCATTAACTCTTTCCGTTTTTGCGCACGCTCTAAAGATAAGATAGGAGCTTTCTTCCAGCTCTGCAAATGGATTTGCAAGCAGCAGCTCCTGAATATTTTAAATTCAAATGATATTAAAGTCAGGTTAAACTCACTGCTGCAGAAAAAGTCAATAATGTTTTCCCATCTTGATTTTTCTTTCCTCTCATTTCATTCCTCACCTACAGCTGCTGCAGGGATACTGACTGCAGTTGGCAGTATAACCTTACTTATGACATGCTCAGGAGCAGATGTTTTTCTTCACATCTACTGCTCCTCTCCTACATTTGGAGCAGAATAATGAGATACTCTGCAGCTCTGGTTCAGAGCATGGTTATTAAACAGCTAGGGGAAATGATGTTGGCATGGCAAACTGTGTATCGCTGAATTACCACGAAACATGGTGATGAGAAAATAGATCTACTTTGAAGGAGAAAAATGGCCTGTTTTCAGTCAAGAGCTGTTTCCTGTCAACCAGCCCAGCCCATCAGCAAAGTATTAGCTAGTGTACACAGCAATTTGTAGGCTGCATAGAGGGCAGCAGTTTATGCCTAGAAGCTGTCACATACCTCCCTGGGTGGATATATCTACCTAAGGGCCATTCACATGATGAAGAATTTATGAGCTGTGATTATTGGGGATTTGTTGTTTATTCTACTCTTTACAGCAATGGAGCAAAATAATACAGTTTTCCTGCAGTTTCCCCTGTGCAAGATGTTGATTAAAGCCCTGTAGCTCAGAGAGAAAGTCTTACCAGATCCTTCCTGTATGGCCATTCTTGAGAAACAGAGCACTGCTTTCCAGAGACACTGGCTAATTGCTTTGTTCTGAAGTTTATTTTGAATTCCATAGAAAATGACTGCATCAAAGGCAGGGAGAGGCTGACTTGCATTAGCCCCTATGTATCTAGCCTGAACATGCAAACTTTTGGGAAATCTCTCTTGTCTCCATTTCTGCTGTCACAGGAAATCAATCACCTGCAGTAGCACCTTTCAGGTAATTTTATGAGGTTCTGTGATACAGGAGATTTCATTTTCATAGGTGAAGGGTCTCCTGATGGAAGCTGTCTTAGCAGAACCTCTGTGATACTCCTTGGCAGAAGCAATCAGGAAATGGTGGGCTCCTGCTTCCTCACTGTAATCACCTAGCAGGGAAACTCAAGAAGCCCATGAGCAGAAAATCATGGGTCTTCCTATTTTTAGCATGCTGGCTGTGTCATTGCTGCCAGGGAATGCTGCTCAATGATGACACAGCATATAGGATCACTGGGCTTTTCTAATTCTCATCCTTTCATGATGGACAGCCACAAAGCTGTCTGTAGCTTCTCTGGTCTGTAGGACTAGCCAGTATGGCAGGAAGGGAAACTGGAGGAGCGAGTTTTAAACTTCGGTGAAGTAAGCAAGTTAATTGGAAGTTTTTATCCCCACTCAGTCCTGTGACACTGATACACAACACAAAGAAGGTTGTAGGTGCAGGACACAGGCATCAGTATGTTTCTCTCTCACCTGCATTTTCAAGGTGCCTCCTAACTACATGCACCTTCGTGTCTGAAAGATAAGAGCAGCTCTGGTAACAGTATGTGACTCATTAAATGCCACACAGGAGGTCTTCATGACAGTCACACTTTAGCCCCAAGGCCATCCTTCCTTTCTGCATTTAAAACATCAGTTGAATAGACTAAGTCTGCCTGTATCCTAGACAACAGCTTCAATGGACTGCAGCTGCAGGCAGCAAAAGGCAGGGAGAGATGAAGCACAACTCAGACCTGTACCTGACTTAAAATGGATTTAAGCGAGTTCTCCTCTGCTGAGTCTTATCAAGTGCCTAATCAATCTGGGAGCATTTCTTTATTGGTTCATATATGGGTCTTTTATGCAACCCACCAACAGCACTAAGCTATGTATCTTAGTTTAGGAGATTATAAGTAAATAGGAGTGCCTCATTTTGCTCTTTCAGACAAGGAAAAAAAACCCAAACCAAACAAAACCAACAAATCACGCAAATAACTCTGAACCACCACCCCCCGCACCCCACCCCACCCCACCCTGCAAACCCGGAAGAATTAGTACTATTCTGCACCAAGTCAGAAGCAAAAGAGAGTGCCTCCAAAACTAAGTCCAAACAAAACCCTAAAACTCATTCTTAACCTAGTCATTCAAAGAACACAAATGATCTTTTTTCCTTATCCCAGCATCAACCAGCAGACCACAAGGTTTATTTTGCGAGTTTATTTTTGTTTTCCTAGCATCTACATACACTGCAGTTATGTTCTTCAGATGTTCTGTATGAGACTAAAAATACACATTTTTTATAAGGACAGAGACCCGCAGATGATTTCTTAACTCCAAAATAAAGTTTAAAAATTATAAGACATGGAATAGCATCAAAGGAACAAAATCACTGCTTTTGAGTGGTCATTATAAGAGATGAACTTAGAGATCTTTAAGAAGAATCACTTCTTAAATATGAACCATAGAATAGAATCATAGAATAGTTAGGGTTGGAAAGGACCTTAAGATCATCTAGTTCCAACCCCCCTGCCATGGGCAGGGACACCCCACACTAAACCATGCCAACCAAGGCTCTGTCCAACCTGACCTTGAACACCGTCAGGGATGGAGCATTCACAACCTCCCTGGGCAACCCATTCCAGTGCCTCACCATACTTACAGTAAAGAATTTCTTCCTTATATCCAATCTAAACTTCCCCTGTTTAAGTTTGAACCCGTTACCCCTTGTCCTGTCACTACAGTCCCTGATGAATAGTCCCTTCCCAGCATCCCCATAGCCCTTCTTCAGATACTGGAAGGCTGCTATGAAGTCTCCACGCAGCCTTCTCTTCTCCAGGCTGAATAGCCCCAACTTTCTCAGCCTGTCTTCATACGGGAGGTGCTCCAGTCCCCTGATCATCCTCGTGGCCCTCCTCTGGACTTGTTCCAACAGTTCCATGTCCTTCTTATGGTGAGGACACCAGAACTGCACACAATACTCCAAGTGAGGTCTCACGAGACCAGAGTAGAGCTCTGCTTTTCATAACTTCAATTTAAGACAACCTCAAGGAAAAACAAAGAATAAAGAACTAAAAAGGCAACATTATTCTTCATTTGGATGGAAAAACGGAGAAAAGAAATCCCAAACTACACTATAGCCTGGTTCATTTGAGCTGGTGTGGTACAGGAGTTAAGTATTACCAGAGTCATTTTACAGTTAGACAGTATAACATTCATTGCAGACAGAAGTCTTCAAAAGGGAGAAACATCAGAAACAAAAGGCAACTTTTAATCCCTCCTATAACCATTAAGAGAAACATACACTTCACTCATTCTCTCCTTTAATTAATAAAGTATGTGATAGGCTGTAACGTTAGGTTTTTTCCAGCTGTCCATTTTATCACCTTTATCATATTAGATATTCAATTATGTCCGTTATTTATTTATTTATCAATAATGAGCAATAGATGAGTTGCATTTTGTTGTTTAACGGCACACTGATTAAGAAACCAATCATTCTCTCGTCTTCACTTTCTTTCTCATATATCTTAATCTAGATTCACTGTGTGTGGGTGTCTAAGTAAGTGCTGTTACCCCTTTGATAATCAGCAATTTCTTACCACATTATAGGTGGCCTAGGCATACAACCTAGGAGCTGCCACTAACCTGAATGTAAGCAGAAGGCATATTATTGGGTCACAAGGTAGATGCAATGGTTAGCTATAAATGAAAGTAAACAACACGAACTTTCTTTTCAAACTCAATTATTATTTTGAGGGGTGAGAGAGGCAGACTACTTGAAGTTGCCAGAACAGAAGGAGGATTTACTAAAACACATTTAGACGCATAAAAATGTAGGATGTTAGATAACCAAATGTGGGGAAGGACACCCACACAACACAACACCTCCAACCCCAAAATAAAATAAGCCCCCCTAAGCTTCTAAGCCCCCCAAAATAGAAATAAAAACCAACACGCAATACAAAAAAAATCCAGCTACCAAAACAATAAGCCAGGCTAATAGATTTGCTGCAGAGAAGGTCCAGAGGCAAACTGTGTCTGGTCTAACATGATTCTACACCAAAGCCATCTGGGGAGCTTCATGCAGCACGAAGTTAAACAAGGGAACTTCCAAGTTTCTGGTTTAGAGGCTCTAAATTGCCTGACATCACGTTGTGCTGAACAGCCATTCTAGCCCAGGTGAAAGTAAATGCACACTGCATCTGAAATGCTTTTAATTTGGTAGCCCTACTTTGCCAGTGCCAGATTGAAGATCAGGGTTCCTCTGCTAGTTCAGGATGTCGTTCCTAGGGGGAGGAAGGATTCCCAATGATCCATTCTGGGTATTATTTGCTTGTTCTTTTATGTGCAGTTTTTTTGCCGGGGGGCACTTCTAAGCTTACAAAAACAACTGTTGTCAGCTTGAG
This sequence comes from Psittacula echo, assembly GCF_963264785.1. NCBI lineage: Eukaryota > Metazoa > Chordata > Aves > Psittaciformes > Psittacidae > Psittacula > Psittacula echo. Next base: position 53,287,720 of record NC_137743.1, read on the forward strand.
TCTCTGATGAGAATGCAATGCAATGTTGTATTACTCCAGGTTCTGCCATGTACCTCAGCTTGCTATCACAAAGGCAGCGTTCAGAGTACCCTTCTGTGACAACACAGTTGTTTGCACTGTACCTAAAAACCTTAATGCTGTAATGAAGTGGTAGACAGGAAAATACTTGGCACTAGCATTCAGTTGAGCTAAACACTAGTTTCTAACTTAATATCAGAACCTGCATTCACTTTGCACATCCCTGTCTGTAGGTGCCAGACTATTATTAAAGTTTGCCCAAATTCTCTGTCAATTTAAATTGAACAATGATCTTAAATTATCAGCTGCCGCTATGAACTGTATACAAATTCCAGTTTGCTTTGTAAGTGGTAGCTTTGTGACAGCAGTTCCTCTCTTGCCTTTGTTTTTGACCACTTACCTAAGGGTTAGAGAAATAAGCCAATATTTTCATAGAAGTACATATGCCTGTCATATAAAGATCCTGCCATGTGGACAGAGTTGGACATTAATACCAGCACTAAAAGTCACGTTACACCACATGCTGCTCCAGGCAAGCTTAAATCATCAGACTCACGTAGAAATGACAAGGAGGATGAAGCCCTTGCAGTACTGCCCAGATCCAGGCCTCCTCCTTCACCTTTCCGTTCTCCTCACCATGGGGTCACTGCTGACCCTGCTGGCCCATATGCCCCACAGGCACCCTGAGAATAACAGTGCAACCACTAATGGCCTTTCTTGTTGCCTACTGTGTGTCTAAGGTAAGAAGTACCATCTATTCAGAGCAAGGGACTGGCTGTTGTAGCCATGCCAACTGCTTTCCCTGATATGTAAAGCTTGGTATGTTAAATCCAGGCACAAGTACAAAACTTTGTGGCAGCTCCTGTCAGCTTTTTCCACTGAAAAACACATCATATTGGCAACCTCCCAGCAGTACTGCCTGGTTAGTGTCTCCTGGACTCCAGGGGTGCTACCTGTGCTCTGAAATTAGAGACTGAGCAGCAAAGTGTGCAGGTCACACAGGTGTGCCATTCACACAGTTGTGCTTGCTCCCTGATTGTAATCTTGCATTGACGAGCTGTTTGCAATGCAGCAATAATCCCATGAAGCTGTGGAGTTATACCAATGTATTTGGAAGTGTGCTTCAAAAGTCTACCCTCTCACTTTCCCGTTTGAGCCGACAGAAACCACCAAGGTGTAATTGTTTGAGATGGCACTTCTAGATGATTTACATGGGACGCAGTAAACACACCAAGCTTTTCTGGAGAGGACAAGCTGTCTTTGTCTGAAGAATACAGAGCTTGCAACCCAATGTCATTTTCCTCTCTAATTTCTAGGAACACATGAGGAACAAAGGAAAATAACATTAAACAAATCCTTAGCCGTTGTCAGTGTGTTATCTGGTACAAAGGCAAAACAAAGAATACATTATCCAGGAAGGTGAATAAAGTGCTCCAGAGAGACAATACCCAATTGCCTCTTGCATCCTTCTAGGCATGACTCCACTACAGACTGGCTTAATGCCTATCAGTCCTCCGGAAAATGGGGCAGCTCCGCTCCCACCTCCATAAGGATCAGCTGCTTTCTCTACATTATCTGTTATCTCCCACAATGAATGAGAAGAGGCCTCAGCAGAAGTCACTTGAGGGCTTAATAGCATGTAAAACATGGGGCGAATTGTCTGGGATGTGTCATGGGGCATTTTACCAGTCAGAATTTCATTGAACATGACAAAGAAAGCTAAGAAAAATTTAAGAAAAAAACTTACCAAACATAACTCCAAGCACACCCCCAACACCGCAAAAAAACCAACAAAATCAGATAACCCAGATAGAGGAATGAACCTAGAATGAAATCTATTCTCCAAAGATTATTTTAAAATTCCTCTAAAATACTGACCAATAACATCACTTTTCCTACTGCTTTGTAGCTTAACGTCATGCTTCACTTGCTGGGCATGCTCAGAGCACTATGTGAAGGACAGAGGACACTTTTCTGTGACCCTGTAATGTAGCGTCCAGTAAAGCACACAGTAGAACAGTACTTCTTAAGAGGAAGAGGAAATGAACAGTAGTATTTTACAGAACTGGTGAGAGCCCTGGGTACCTGGCAGAATCCTGGCAGGGCAGCAATGTATCTCTCTGTTTGCATGGCTTTTGCACTCTTTCTCCCTCGTGTCCCCAAAGAACTTCTTTCTTTGGCTCAAATCCAGGCTCTGCCTGAAGATAAGCAACTACAGAGACACCTGTACCTGTTTTCCTCGCTACTGTGCTTCCCAGGTAATTGGTGTACTTTTTAAGTAGCTGTCCCAGCACACGGGTCCCCCCGTCTCCTTCAGAAAACATAGGATGCTTTTTACCACTTTTCTTTTATTCTTTCTATCACTGCCCTTTTATATATATAATTATACATTTTATTTTGTAAGGAGAAAATGGACAGTGGGAGGAAAAGCATGATCTGTGGGGAATATGAAGAGGGAAAAGAAACGGAGTTGAAGAAATCAATCTTATACAATCTGAAGAGACTTTTAGAGTCAGCAGTACAGGGGAAAGTGAGAATGGAGGAGTAGGTGAGAGGAAAAAAAAGTACCTTTTCAGAAGTAATGCTCATGAAATTAGCTCTTTCAAGCTATTTTCTGATGCTTAAGAACAGAAAGGAAGTGAATACAAACCAGCAACTGTAATTCAGAATTAGACATGCTGTGTAACAGAGAAGGACTTTCTGCAGTGATTGACCAGACAAAACGTGATCTCAAGGCCAGTGAGGTCAGTCCACAGAGCACTCAGGCCACAGTAAGGTTTGAAGTAAGAAGACTGTTTTGTTTCTTTCAGATTCAGTGGTGGCTCCAAGTCTTCCAGACTCTGCCTTGTACCCTTACTTGCAGTGGTTCAGAGGAAGCAAGGAATGAATGTACAAGGCACTAGAAAGTAGTTTTCACAACGGCTTTGCAGAGCTGTAAATACTGTGAAAGTGAAAAATCACAGAAAGAAGCTTATAATAACTCAGTCTTAGTTTAGAGTTCTTAAAAATGGAGTTATATGTACACTTTTAACTCTCTTTTCCATATGCATGTCTGTGAGAGGATGGAACAACACTTGTAGTATTACTCTTTTCATTGTCAATATACAGTGTTTAGAATGGGAGTGCATTCCTCCATCCTTCTTTGCCCCCATCTAGAAGCTTCTCTAGAAGACTCAAATGCGACATGCCAGATGAGACTTATTTCTGTAACAGACCCAGCTGTCCACCAGTAGTGAGATGTCAACTGCCCAGAACTGAGCTGTTGTGAATCAGGGATATTTGTTGTTTTTTGTTGAACCATAGATGACTAATACCATAAATGGGCAACTTGGAATTGCCCAATAGCATAACACCAGTCATTATCTCTCAGGTGTCTTTTAGAGGTGGTTTCTAGATCATTTGTAAAAGTAATGAGATCATTAATAAATAAATCTGCTTTAAACTCTCTTCCTTCCAAAAAGCCTCCCTAAATTTTTGAATCTTTCCCATCCATGTCTGGTCATACTTCTCTTCTGATCTGAAGTACTGGCACCAGTTGTCAGAAGATGATTCTCCTTTTCTGCAAATACATCACTGTCTATTTCAGCAGCTTTCATTTGAGAGAAGCGCTTCTGTCTTTGTCTTTCAGCCAAGCTGACAGTCTCAAAATGCCTCTAGACTGGTTTTCATTCACTTAATTACATGACTTGCCTACATTTCACAGCATGGCTTTAGGAGAACACAGAGCTCGAAGAAAAACCCCGGAGCAGACTGCAGCTGCAAAGTCTTTTTCATTCACCGTTGTTATGTCTTAGCCCTCCATTGCATCTCCCTGGCAGTCACTCAGGGATCAGAAATAAGTCTCATCTGGCATGTCATATTTGAGTCTTCTAGAGAAGCTTCTATATCGGGGCAAAGAAGGATGGAGGAATGCACTCCCATTCTAAACACTGTATATTGACAATGAAAAGAGTAATACCACAAGTGCTGTTACATCCTCTTAGAGACCACAGCCTTTTAGCCCCAGAGGTTTCAGTGAAAGAAAGAAAATTAAAAATAAAAAAGTGTTCTAATAAAAATAAAAAAAAACAACCCAAAAACCAAACCAACAAACCCCACAACTCCAACGGTTAGAAGCCAGCCTGTACTTTCTTTTTCATATCTCATTGGGCACCATACATAACTACCTATACTTATGTTCTGCTGCTCAGCAACAACTTACATCTTTCATTGCTGTCTTGCAGCAAAGCTGTGTCCCTTTGCCCCATTCTCCAAAAGAGGCATCCGAATCCCCTTTTTAATAGCTCAGATCACCTTTCTATCTTGCCTAGACAATCATCTCATTGCTCCCCCACCTTTTGTATTGTGAATACACCTATCTGCCTTCTTTGCACAGCCCTTCAGACAAGTCCTTGACAAATTAATCAGTGCTTTGTCCTTTCTGCACAAGTGACTGTCAACAAAGCAGATGGTGCTGTCCCTTACAACACCTTGTCTCTTGCATCACTCTCTCTCTTTGGGTCTGTGCCCTCCAGTTTTCTGACAGGGCTGCGGCATTGCCATTTTGTTTTTATTATTATTTTTAATAACACTGAAGACAATAGACTGCTGCCACAGGACATTGCTTACCTGTTCACAAAGGTAACAAAATAGTAAAGTTGAAAGAAGTATGCAAATGACAAAATGCATCAAGAACTCAGTCCTTCAGCAGAAGCCTGAGGATGGCTAACAGCCTGTTGACATAGGAATATTCTCAGATTAAAAAGAATCCTGGGAAACAGGATTCATGAAGACTAGAAGAGTAGCAAGTGCCCATGGACCCTGAACAGACAGGTTTGACTCATACAGTGAGGTAACTGTCACCCTTCCCTCAAATGGCCTTTAGTTTTCTAACTGAACCTTCAAAATTTGGGGATGATAAAGCTTAAGCATCTAAAATGCCTCCTAGTTACTATGATGTTTTCAGTTATCAGGAATTCCAGCCCTTGCTTCTCCCCACATTCCCTGAACAGAATGAAGACAGACTAATAAACAGAAAAACAGAAAGCTTTCCACCTTTCCCTTTCCCGGTACTGTTTGTTCCAATATCCTAAAGTCCATTTTCCAGGGCTAACTTTTGAAAATGGAATTTATTAATGACAGATTTTATTTGAAAGAGTCATTCAAGCTCAGAATTGCCAATATCAACAGTTCATCTCCCTCTCCTCCCCATTTTGATCTGCTGTTTCATAATACAGAGACACTTGGATTTCAGTGGAAACTGCTGGAAGAAGAAAGTAAGAATCCCTTTGGTGCAGAATACCTACTCCACACCCACACATAACATCCTCAGAGACCCACAGAAAGGCCTCAGTTGAAAAAAACCCTCCACTGAGACCACCCACCATACATCAGCCAACACTATCTTATTCCACTGGTATCAGACATCAGAGCCATCAAAGAACTGCGTAGGAAAGACTCATTACTAATGCTCCTAGCTGATGAATCAATATCTGTGATAAGATCAGTACCATCCATGAATGAGATTTCTACTGTGGCATGCATTAACAAAAAGCTGTGAAATGGTGCTGTGAACTCAGTGTGTCACTGAAACACCTACACCACATTTCTGAGTAGGCGAGGAAGAAGGGAATAGATTTCACTATTTCTTTTATGTGAATTTGAATGTAAGAGGGACTATACCATATATAAGGCATGTATCTATTTAATATGCTGTTTTGCTACAGCATCACTGCCCATAATATAAAGGGCTTCAGCCATCTTTCCCCACACAGGGTGTCTGGCTACATAGCACTTCTAAGCTATACTCCTCAAATCATACCCAAGCAGGGTGAACTGAGACCCTTGCTGAGCAAAACTAAACTTTGGAGTGGCAAAACTGGGATAGAGAGCTAGAAACAGCCACAGAGGAAGAAGAGATGCAATGTTAGGCCCTGCTTATGGAAAGAAAGGGAGCTCTTGTCACTTATTAATATATACCAATAATTCTTAACTTCAGTGAGATAGATCTGCCAGAGCAGCTATTGTTAATCAGGGAACTGGGGCAAGGTATAGAAAAAAAAAAAAAAAATAATAGTAATAATAATAATAAAAATATTTTCCCCATGAACAGCAGTACTTTCCATACAAACATAACATTCCTCATCTGGCCCCCAATTCTTCCCATACATATAACCCGTTCTCCCATTTATGTTTTATCCAAGAGCCTTGATGCTGACTTAACACAAGCTAGCTTTTCCTTCACTCTTTCAACAATTCCTTGCAGTTCAAGAGGTCTGAAGTCAGCCACAGTGTTAGACAGGGACAAATGCAAATGCCTAGGGGCAGACCTGTTTAGATTTCAGCATAAATATAAATCACCTCTGATTCTGTTTTCATTTGCTGCCTTAAGCTAGTCATTAACACATTGAAAACAATCTGGGTGCAATAATTTTCTTCTGATCCAGCTCCTTTCCCCTGTAATCAGCACTCCAGGAGAACATATGGGCTTCCTCTGTCACTTGGCTTCCGATTTACACCAGTGTAAATCTACTGAAGTCAACAGAATTCCCCAGGAGCTGCACTTGGCTTTGTTGCATGAGAGCAACCGCTGAAATCAAATGAGCACCTGTGCTGCAAAGAGGTCGCCTTGTACAAGTATTCCTCAACCTGGGGAGGATGTGCCCAGTGAAGACAGGGTGCAAACACCTCTGCCCCATACCTCCAGCACACTGACATCTGGCAGAGCTGAAAATCCTCTTCCACATGTAAAATCTTACATTCTTGAGAGTTCACCAAGTGCTTCAGAAAGCTGAACAACACATCCAGTTTGGGAGAAAGAAGTTCAAGAAGCGCTCTTCAATTTTCAAGTGTGTGTGTGTTTGAGGGGGAAAGTTAAACATTTTTCAGGGTATGTTAGGTGAGGAAGAAATTATCAGGAGATCGATGAAGACAGAAATCTTTGCAGGAGAAGTGCACAGTATGTTTAAAATGCAGGTTGGTCAGTACTGCCCCGAGAACATCTTTCGCATCTAGTGTTCATTATTAGTGTTAATTCAGATTTCAGCTGCACAGTCAATCAGTTCAAATAGTCTCTGGTTGGGATTTCTGCCAAGCTCCTCCTTCAGAGGCAATTCCTTCTCTGCTTCCCTGTTTACACCAGGTTTATTTATACTCATCTCCTACTGTCAGCAGATCCAAGACAGCTAAAAAAGCAAAGATGGTACAACCTTTCTCCCTGATCTGCATTCCCCATGTTACAAACATAGAAACATAGAATCAGCCAGGTTGGAAAAGACTTTTAAGATAAACAAGTCCAACCATTACCCTAGGACTGCTAAGACCACCACTAAACCATGTCACTGAGGGCCTCATCTGCATGGTTCTTGAACACTTCCAGTGATGGTGATTCCACCACTGCCCTGGGCAGCCTGTTCCAATGCCTTTTTCAATTCCGATTTCTTCTTGGTGAAGAAATTTTTCCTAACATCCAACCTCAACCTCCCCTGGTGCAGCTTGAGGCTGTTAGCTCTTGTCGTACCACTTGTTACTTGGGAGAAGAGACCGACCCCTACCTCTTTCCATCCTCCTTTCAGGTAGCTGTAGAGAGCAATAAGGTCCAGCCTGAGCCGTCTCTTCTCCAGACTAAACAAACCCTGTTCTCTCAGCCATTACTCATCACGCTTGTGCTCCAGGCCCTTCACCAGCTTCATTGCCCTTCCCTGGACCCGCTCCAGCACCTCAATGTCTCTCTTGCAGTGAGGCACCCAGAACTGAACACAGGATTTGAGGTGCAGCCTCACCAGTGCTGAGTACAGGGGAATGATCACTGCCCTGGCCCTGCTGGACACACTTTTGCTGGTACAGAATTGCTGCAGTTTAAAAAAAATTAATTTAGAGTTTTCTCTTGTCAAGCCTTCTGGAGGAAAAATATGCTAACGTCTCCACTTGCAGAATGGGTACAGAGATAGCATTAATAGCTCTGCTGTACCTCAGCATTTTCAAATCTATCAGCTCCACTCAGATGTCTTCAAAAATCATAATATTCTCAAAGTCGATACTTTTTTGGTACTGAACCTCAGTTTCTCAAACCTTCCAAGATAAAAATAAATCTCTCTTTATAGAACCATTTCTGTTTAATTAGGTGAGAGGAAGTTCACAAAATTTGAAATTCACTTAGACTTTGAAAGCAGTTAGGAAAACGTAAAACAAGCTTGGTGCGTTTTGTGATAAAATTGGAAGTGGGCAAGCCAGGAAAGGTAAGGTTTAGGCTTACTCATGAAAATCTAGACCTGGTCATTTTGCTTTATCTTCACTGATCTGTAAATTCAGTTTGATGAACATATACCTTGCTTATCCCATGGCTGTTAGGTCTGTGTCAGTGTCCTAGGGAAACTGAGAAGATTTTAATTGGTGCATGAGTTACCAGAATGTAGGCCTAGATTTACACATGTAAGAATCATCATAAACTCCACTAATCTCAAACAGCAGGATAGCAAAAGGAGTAAGAAATAGCTCTCAGGATCCTATTACCAATAGCACTAGCTCAGGAGGTCTTTCTCTGACCCCAGACTGTGCTGAGGGTTTATCATGGGAAATGGACACATCCTAAAGATCCCATCCCTCTAAGAAGAAAACAGGGCTTAGAAACAACCCTGAGAAGACAGCCAACAGCCATCTTCCCAACCAGATTCTTCAACCAGGTTCATGTCCTTGCTATTGAGACCCAGTGAGGGTTTACTCTTTACTGTAATTCCTAAAACTGTGCAGGAACCTGAGCAGGAGTTCTTCATACCTCCTGACCTCATCAAATCACATCTATGTTTTCTGGCACTTTTCATGCTCAGATGGGTCAGGAAGGTACACAGTCTTACAGGCCCCATACACATCTAAATTACTGTGATAGAGATTTTGTAAATGGTGAAAAAAAGCTGATTTATTCATCACCACCCCCTACTGACCTTATTAAAATATCCTCCCAGTGAAAATCAATTTTTCATTTTAAACCAGAATATTTAATTATCTTAAAACTATCTCAAATTGCATTGATATTACTAAGAAAAAATATAAGAGCAATCCCTCCTGTGGTAAGCACTCTCACATTGTGCAGGTATTTCTGACTGGGCAGATTTTCCCACTGAAGGGCTTTTCCTCAGGAAGGCAAACCAAATGCTTGCTGGATAGTATATGTATTATCCCAGGGGATATTTAGTTTCAAAATGATGCCTTGCCATCTCTCTTGGGTGGTAATTACAGTTGTGGCAAGATGTTAGTCTCATCCCCCTCTTTTTTTGACAGTGTGTGTGGATAAAAGAGCTCTGGGCTGTCACAAACCTCCGGGGAGAGAGCACTGACTGTTGGAACTCCCATCCACGGGCTCTGCTGCTCCTTTAAGCAGAAGCAGAGAGTGCACCCTTCACCCCTGCATGCTCATCTGACCGAGCAGCTAACCAGGCAGCACATGGGAGGCTGCCTCTCCCCAGGGCAGCTCTTGCATGCCCAAGCTGCAGCCACTGGATGTGCTGCAAGTACATCCCCAATGTCTCTGTAGTTGAGAGGGGAGGGCACAGAGACCTAATTCCAATGCATCCAGTTCAGAGAATTGTCTTTAATCCCTAGGTACTTTTAAAAATTTATTATAAGCTATTTATTTGTTATGCTTTTTAATGATATAGGGAATGCTCCAGCAACCATACTTTCCACCACATTAAGCAGGAAGTCATGGTACTAAAACGTAATAAAGTAGTACAAAAGAAATATGTAGATTCCCACTTCAGGGTGGGGGGAACAAAAAAATTAACAAACCTGTACTGGCATGGATTTTCCTTCTCTCCCTTCATTTGATGATTTTACATGGTTGACCATTACCTTACTGGCTGAATGTGTTCACATCAAATAGCAAAAAAAACCCCAAACCAACCCAAATCTAAAAAGGGAGACTCCTTTGTCCTTGCCTAATGTGATGAATATGTAAAATGCACTTAGACCGAAGTCAGCCCACTGCATACCCACGTATCTGCATGTTTATTAGCTTGTCAGCTGAAAACCAAGCAAAGCTCTTAACCAAGCAGACTGCTGATGAGTGCCTTGGAGATATTCTAAGTGAAAAAGAGACTTCACATCCTTATGCATTTCTAGCTAAATATGCAATACCTTAACTATTATAGGTAACAGGGGAAGAATGACTGGCTCCCTAGGATAAAAGTAAATCTTTTCTATATTAATAAGCAGCCAGGAAAGGAACTGTTTTCTCTATAAATTATACAGCTATCTGTTGATACAGGAAAGCTGTCTTCTTGTCTAAATGCAACAATGTTAAAAGCAGTGTAGAATGTTGACAAGGATAAGCAGAACATATTTGAGGTATCTTCACATAGAAGTACTGGAAAATAAATAAAAGCAATAGAGGTTGTAAACCTGCTGCTTTGGAATTACCACTTTGGGACTACCATCTGTCATCTATTGAAGGAAAACAGTAATAATAGTCCATCTCAAGATTCCCCGCGTTTGCTTACTCTGGACTTTGCCAGAGATTCCCACCCAGTTCATGCACCAACTGCAGCATTAGGGGTATTCACAACTCTGAAGAAATCAATTGCCAATTGTCACAGCCCTTAAGAACTAATGAGTAATAAGAGAATTCAGGAGAGCTCTTCTTTGCCAGAAAACTACATCTTTTATTCACATCCAAAACCTAGCAACAATACTACCAATTCATGAGTGTCCCCACTTTTGCCAGTTCTCTGTCATAATAGGCCAGTAGTTCCCTCACCTTCCCCATGGGTAGTGGGAAGTGAAGTTCTAACATGCACTTGTTAAATCACCATGAAAAAGCTCTGACATAAAACTTATTTGAGGCATCTTTTCCCCATGCGGTTTTTCAATTAAAAAAAAAAAAAGAAAAAGGTTAAAGTCAACAACCAGCCAAAAAAATAGGAGAGAAGAATCTGAAGATCTTTGGCCCATCTCAGTCTGAGGGAATTAACTAACACACTTATTAACCTCTCTCTTACTTTAATTTTTGTTTAATTGAAGACCCAGCCATGAAATAGAGGAATTAATAGAAGCTGGTGTTACAGGGCTTGTTGGCACTGTGATCAAAAATAGTATTAGCAGTCTCCCAAAGAAACTGCTCTTATCACACAGCCGTGTGTTTAGTCAAGTGTTCCAGAATGTCTACGAAACCATTTGAATTGACAGGTAATTTTTTCAAAACTGTTTTAATTACTACAAGACCTTTATTTACCTGTATTTAAGAATCCATTAGCAGGACAAATAAAATAGAATGATAGGTATTTTGACGGTAAGAAAGATCTGCAAAAGGCATCTTCATACAGTCAGCAGCAGATCTGAGTGAACAGAAGCCTTACCCTGCAACTCACATGTACTCTGGAAACATTCTCATTCATACCTCTCTCTCCATTGCAGGCCTTCACATTTTTCTGTGCAGAGCTTCCCCCAGATTTCTGAGCTACACCAGACCCAGTGGCTCTCATGAGACCCAGCATGGGCCAATAGCACTTTTACACAATACAACCATACTCTCATGTAAAGCAGGTTAAAAGAAAGACAGCACACTCCCCAAGTATCCAGCTCTTCAAGGCAGTTCTGTTTTAGGAGATAAATATTCAAACTGCTATTTGTTTTTTTTTTTTAGGAATCAGTATTTACTTAAGAGCTATTGTTGCTCTTCCAGGGCCTTTTATCTTACCACTGTGATGTGAATCTCTTACTCTCTTAATGAAAATAAATTACTTCCCCTGAAAGATCAATATTTTGGGCGTGATTCTGATTTTATTTGTGCTTCTTTATTCCAGCAGCTGCAGCTAATGGAGTGTCTGCTGATTTACATCCACAATCAGAATACGCTTCTTTCCATTCACAGCAAGCATGGTGCATGCAGCATCGCTGGAGTCCAAGCAATTTGGAATACAACTGAGAGTACTCTTGGACTCTTTCACTTTTTTGAACTTCTATATCATGCTGCTTCTGCTCACATAAGACAGAAAATGAAAGCACAGTGTGCTGTGTAGCGTAACTAAGCAACAGAGCACAGCAGGGAGACCCAGTTATCTGGTGCTAATCATACCCCAGGGATCTGAAGCTCATGAATTAAGGGCCATTTTAACATTTATCATACTTCTTTTCATTTAAAGGTAAAAATAAATTATTTCTATAAACTGCTTTGATCCTTGGAAAATGTCTTCTGACATTAAACCCACTCCACCTGGCTATCAGAGATTAGTATACCTCATACCTAGCTGCCACTCAAAATGCTGAGTCCAGAGCATTGGATGGTCCAGATCACCAACCCATGTCAAACATCCCAGTCTAGATTCACCTCCTCCCGGGTCTGATCTGTGCTGTAACATCTATGTATGTCACTTCTGCAAGTCCACAAGTCCCCCACTAGCCAGACTGTAGGACTAATGAAAGGCTGCCCACAAAGATTCTGAGTTGAAATGGCCCCAAGAAGTAATTAAAATGTCAGTGTGTAATTTACAGCAGCGCGAAAAGATGCATTTCAGCTCTGTTGTTGATGGGAGCAGCCAAGACTTTCCATAGCAGGATATGTACTGGCGCCTGTCCCCACACTCAGGAAGCGCAAAACAAAAAAGAGCATGAGAAAGTGCTAAATGTAGTCTGAGCTCCTTTGGGCTCATCTCAAATGGCACCATCCTATCTTGCCAAAGGAACTCAATGACACTGTCAGCAAAGTAGTATGAGACACACAATGGCTGCAGGTGACAGCACCAGCATCAAGCCTGCAGCATTCCAGAGCGTGCCATTATTCAGAACTTGCAGTTAGCCATTCTGTGGATGAACATATATGTAAGCTATTTGGCTTTTTGCTTTATCCTGTCTCAAGGCAGGGGCTAAACAAACTAGTTAATGTCTATGCTCGTGATTCTATGTTCACCTATTAGGCTGCTTCTGAGAGCATTTTGGTTTATTCAGGCTGTTCCAGTCATAGCAAGTCATTCCAGCAAAACAGTATGAAAAAGCAGAGACAATGCTGGTGCTGTAAGATAAGTGATCAAGATTCTTCAGTGACTGGACACTAGCTGCAGCAGATGGCAGCTATGTGAAATGGAAGTATTAATCTTTGAGCTCAGTTATTAGGGATGGGAATGCCTAATGTTGTGCATATGCCTGCACTTGCAGCCAAAAGGTTTGTTACATAGGCAATGCCAGAAAGCAATTATTGCAATTAGGTGGTCTTTTTGACCCATTTTAAATAGAATAATAGCAGGGATTATTATCAGCTTGTATTTTGTTCCAGTGATAATCTGAATCCTCCTGCACTGAGGATTCAGCACAAGCTGTGCAAGCACAGAGATAATTTCTGTCTAATTTAGCATGGTGCTGAGCTATGGGAGAAGAACAGGGGACTGCAGGGCTGGTAAAGAATAAAGGTATGATCCCAGGCGCATGGGTGACCAAGTCTCACAAACTAATAGCACAGCTATCTGCAAGGGCTGTTTGTTTTCATGACTGTATAAGTAATGGTAATATCAGCAGTTATATATTAGCTCCATGCCTTATTTCTTGTGGCATGTAGAATAAGGCAAGGGAATATAGCAGTGTATAATTATCCTTCTCAATTCAAACACTGCCCTCCTAGGCAAGAGTTGAATCTTCGTGCTGGGGGGTAGGCTTTTTTGTGGATATCCTGAAAGTACAGGCACCCAGAAACAGAAAACAGAATCACATAGCCAAGAGAGGAAATGACCTGCTGCAATTTTGCACATTATTTATAGCCAAGAGGAAATAAGATTTCCACCTGGAGAACGGCACAGGAAAAAAGTTTAATACTGATAGCAGGGAAAGCAAATCTAGAGGTTTCATGGGAAGACAGCAGGAGGAAAATGACCCTCTGACAAGGAGGAAGTTCCTTTCTAATCAACCACATGCCTGAAACGAGCACAGGAGGCATGTGTCTTACAAATCTCTTGTGATTTCAGCACCAAAGTCTTTAACTATGTTGGGGAAAAAAGGGAAACACTTGTTTTATATTTTTTTATATTTGCTTTGCTCAGTCTCAGCATCTCTGTCATTTGGTTTTCCAGAACACAGAGAATACAAGTAGTTCTCACCAGTGATCTTGCTAAGAGAGACACCTGGCATTTCAGGGTGACGAAGCTTACCTCACCCTCAGCGTGTGAAGCACTTTGTCCTCTTAGCTCAAAGTGAACAATCTATCTAAAAATTCTACCAGCAGAAAAATCAGGTTATGCCCAGTTTAATGGACACTAAACAGGAAGTCATTGAGATGCAGGGTCTCAATTTGTCAGTTGCTGTGCTGGACATGAAAAGATTTTTCACATATGGAAAAGGACTAACAGCCTGATGGCTAGGGCACCCTCCTAGGAGGAAAGAAGCCAAGGGCCCAAGCCTTGCTTGACTCTCTGCTGACCTTCCAGAGGTCAGTGTATGAACGCCAGCATTGGTTCCCAAGGCTCAATGAGAGTGCCTGACAGAAAGGAAGGGCAGGAAGATGTACACCAAAACAGCTGATGGTCTGTTGGACTGGTTACACCAGTAGATGGATGAAAGTGTGCAGGAGAACAGCAAAGCTTTGGGCTAACGAAATACATTCCATGCATTTCTTGTGTCCTTCTCAATTAAATATTCAATCAAATCCAGTTCACTATAGCGAGCAAAGTGCCTGTAAGAGAGCTATTCTCTAGCTCTAGTTGGCTGACGGCAAAACCAGAGATTTTCAAATAAGATCTCTCCTGTCTTTTGAGGATCAGGAACATTTTTCTCACAGTGTTCACAGGCACTACTTACAGTTTTCAAGAAGGAAAAGCAGAAACGTGGTCCGTTGCTCTAAGAAGTAATCCAAGAGCAGGGATTTCTTATCAGCATTGAGGCAATGGCTCTGGTCACAACAACAGGGTATTATAAAACATTGAGAGGTCACACTAAGTGTCCCTGTCCAATGATACAGGAAAATAATGAGAAGACCACAGGCTACATGAGCAGAAATGGAATACGGGTAACATTTCCCAAGGGAATTAGAATGGACTTGCTTTATATATTGACTGCCGTTAAATAAGGCTGAATTGAGGACCCACCAGTAAATCAGAAGGAAGATCTTGGGAGTGCCTAGGTATGGCCTTTGGTTTTTCAGTTTATGCAGATCCACTTTATGGGCACACAAATTGCAGAGTTTGAATCATTAATATCCAATTGGGGGAAGTAATTGGAATGTAGCTGCTGTGTAGGGAAATGAAAATATAAAGCTATCAACAATGTGTTAACATTATAGTGCTCCAAACAAAATGAGCGGCAGTAGTTTATAGACACAAAACTTTCTCGCCTAGAGGGGCAGCCTTCCTTTTGCCTAGGTTAATTCCTAAGAAAAGCCTAACACTATCTGGCTCTTTTCAGATCAAAGTAATTTGCTTATTTGGAAGGCTGAAGACAATTTCCTAGTAGTGGCAAGTGAAAAGGCAGCCTGAGGAACTGAAGTACCAAATCCAACTACTTCACATGTCACTTTGCATTTCTCTGGAGAGCACTGTCACTTAAATCCCACTGTTTACTATCTTGGATAGCATTCATGTTGTGAAAAGTACAGAAAAGACATAACAGAATACACCAGAAAAAAAATTCCTCCTCTTGCTTTGTGAGCCATTGTTCCCAAAAACTATTGGTTTTTTTCTAGGGTGGGGGTGGCGAGGACTATTTTTTGACTGAGATTCATCTGACATGAACAAGTATCCTGGTATAGTCAGAGAACAACTAGAGATGCCAAGAGGATCCTTTTTTTGATTACATTTCATGGATCTGTACAAGGGATGGGTAAGGCAATGTCTTATGGAACAAGAAAATTAAAGATTCTCCAAGGAAATATAAACTGAAATGCATTTGGGCTTTTTGCTTTTAATATCCTAGTGTTTGCCATCTGTTATTTGATGTTCTGAATTCTTATTTAAACCCTGTTTGGCAAACAGAGCTTGATAGAAGAAAAATTAGAAGTTCAAAATTAACACATAAGCTCTGGTAGATGTCTCATCTGTACATCTTCATCTACACTGATCTTACCTAGCACAGCACAAACCTGAGGTTGTCCTAAACAAACCTCATGAAGCGTGGTATCCCACCTGAAGTGAGGCTTTTACTTACAAATATTTTCCTGACATTTCAAGAGAAATCATTATCCTGTTCTACTTCTTATCCATAAACATTGCAGAAAGCAGCTGTTTCCTTCCAAATCTTCACCATGCTGCACTTCAAAGATATTTCAGGAGTGGTTTGTGTGGGTTTAAAAGCATCTTCTAGATATAGATACTTTGCTCATGTTCTCCAGAGGAGATGCATGGCCTTAACAAACCTTGGGTCACCTTAACAAACCTAGATTCACTATCGATTCCACTCAATAGTTCACACAGAGAAGCCCAATATTTTTGTGTTAAGATTTCTTTGGGCAACATTAATTCCTTTCAGTACCTTTTGAGCAAGGTTATTAGGAAAAAGTTTGTCACACTATTGAAAAGGAAGCATGAATGCTCCATCCTTGGCAGTGTTCAAGGCCAGGTTGGATGAGGCCTTGGGTGACATGGTTTAGTGTGGGGTGTCCCTGCCCATGGCAGGGGGGTTGGAACTAGATGATCTTAAGGTCCTTTCCAACCCTAACTATTCTATGATTCTATGATGCCAATGTTAAGTGAGAGTTTATAGTAGTTTGAGAGTGTGTAGAGAGATGAGAAAAGATCCCAGATGAAAGCAGATCATTGGTAATTAAATACAGTGTCCACTATTGATATAAAAGTTTTCTATTAATTTGTATGTAATAGATTTACCTACAAATAATACAAATTTGTTTTCAGAGTAGCCCTACCCATAAAAAGCCTCCATCTGTTTATTCCCTAGAGATACCATTAGCTCTTCTCCACTAGTAACATGACATCCACTTTTCAATTATACCAAATCAATACAGTCTTATTACCATACAGTGTTTTCCATTCAATTACATGGTATCTACTATGAGCACATACTTTCCTCCAGTAATTTTTTGCCCCTAATGTTCATCAAAAGAATAAACCAAAATACTGTTTGTATTAAAAAAGTTGGCAAATAACATCTTTCAATACACACTGGTTTCAGGAAACCGGTACAGCACTGTGTAGACTCAGCTAATAGGTTACATTTAAAAAGTATTGTCAAGCATATGCAGAACACCAGAAGTTTTCACTGTGGCTTTGCACAAATTATAGCTAGAGAGGCTGGCATTTAAGAATGTGTTATTCTGATCATCAGGTCTCCTTAGGTCACCACAAGGGGTTATTCTGTTTAAAAAGAGAACCCATCTTCCTTATTTAAATGAGATTTAGTAATCCTGACCATCTTCTGCAAAGAGACAGCTGCTTCATTCTTGCTTTCCCAACAGCTTATCTCCATGAAATCCACTGTCTGTAGGGGGAGAGAGTTCAGTTTGTCATCAGCTGCTTCCTCTCCTTTCCCATGCCAGCTCTTGTTCTTGTTTGTCTCTTGTTGGCCTGTGATGTGAAGAATTATATTTCCTCTTTGATCTTGTTTTTTGAGCTGTATAAGTAGTCCTTGTACAAGGTTTGGAGCCAGCTTCCCCATCTCCAGCAGATATAACTCCCTCTCTGTCTACCATATGGTGATGTCACTTCACTCAGTTGCTTGCTTTCTTATTTGACAGTAGGACAGGTAAGAAGTAAGACCGTCTCTCTCCCTCCCTTACTACATGTGTGCACAGCTCTGATTGCAGAGTGAAACCTGTAGATATTATTCCATTCACCTCCATTAGGAGCTATTCTTCCTCTACTATGTGGACCTATGAATGACTTTAAAGGTTCAGTTTAAAGGTGTTTTTTAGAGGACAGTTATGGAGTAGATAGTGGAAATTCTTTCCTGTGACTTTTTCTCATGCTATTTGGAAAGAAATACAAGTCCTTCATGTACACTGCTTAGATGTCTAGTGACACTGTTAATCTCCAGTTAATCAGTCCACCCTAGTAGAAATTTTCTCTAGGTAACTGCCCCACACATTTCTGTGGCAGTGGAATCCTATGGTTTATGTGACTTATTAATAACTTCTTAAGAATGGAAAAGATTAAGAAAAATCATGTCAAGTAGCTAAAAACCTACTTTCTTCTAGATTCTTGTTTCAGCAAAATGCAATACAGATTTATTCTAAATGGATACTTGCATGCTTCATACTTCACTGAAAAGTACAAGGTTCTTCAAGAAAGCTGCCACATGATTTTCTCTTGAGATGGTCACATTTAAGCAGAGCTGGGCAGCCATCCCAAACACTGTTTTTCATGCAGTGTTATCATTAACCATCAAGAATAAAAGCATAAAGAATCCTACTCTGTCATGTAAGGATCTCATTTTGGAAAAGCCTCAGTAGCAGCTACTTAGCAATGGTATTAATGCCAAAAGAACCCCATATCAATACCTAGCTGTGGAGCTGGAAGTCTAACAGAAGTCACCAACCCTGTATCATGAGATTAATGCTGTTTCTGAGGGGAACTGTGCATTTTTCTTGCTTCATCTCTATCACCTGTCTTTTATACTGGCTTAAAAATACAATACCCCCTTGCCCTCAGGTTACTTTGAGGACAGTTAAGCTGCAACAAAATAAGAAAACCAGCTATTATTACTTTTTATGTTAGAGACATGGGATCAAATAACAAAACCGTGCACAGGACACATCCTTGTTTGTCTTATTAATTTCTCCAAATTTGTCTCACTTGAGGAGTATGAAAATCAAATTCTTTTTGCCTGGTAATGAATAACTGACACCATTAGGCCTATGAAGGTTGTGGATGTCAGGGAAAATTGATAATGGACTGTATGAATTTCTCTAGTGGAACAGGACATCAATGGCACACTCTTGGAGCAGATTCTCCTGGAAGGCATGCTAAGGCACATGAAAAACAAGGAGGTGGTTGGTGACAGCCAGCATGGCTTCACTAAGGGGAAATCCTGCCTGACCAATTTGGTGGCCTTCTATGATGGGGCTACGGAACTGATGGACAGGGGCAGAGCAGTTGATGTCATCTACCTGGACTTCTGCAAAGCGTTTGACACTGTCCCACACGACATCCTTGTCTCTAAATTGGAGAGACATCAATTTGATGGGTGGACCACTCGGTGGATAAAGAACTGGCTGTTCAAAAAAAACAACAAAGAGTTGTGGTCAATGGCTCGATGTCCGGCTGGAGACTTGTAATGAGTGGTGTCCCTCAGAGATCAGTGTTGGGACCGGTCTTGTTCAACAGCTTTGTCAGTGACATGGACAGTGGGATTGAGGGCGCCCTCAGCAAGTTTGCCGATGACACCAAGCTGTGTGGTTCAGTTGATACGCCGGAGGGAAGGGATGCCATCCAGAGGGACCTCGACACGCTTGTGAGGTGGGCTGATGCCAACCTTATGAAGTTTAATCATGCCAAGTGCAAGGTCCTACACCTGGGTTGGAGCAATCCCAGGCACGGCTACAGGTTGGGCAGAGAAGAGATTCGGAGCAGCCCTGCAGAGAAGGACTTGGGGGTGTTGGTCGATGAAAAAATGAACATGAGCCGGCTTCAGTGTGCGCTCGCAGCCCAGAAAGCCAACCGTATCCTGGACTGCATCAAGAGGAGTGTGACCAGCAGGTCGAAGGAGGTGATCCTGCCCCTCTACTCTGCTCTCGTGAGACCTCACTTGGAGTATTGTGTGCAGTTTTGGTGTCCTCAACATAAAAAGGACATGGAACTGTTGGAACAAGTCCAGAGGAGGGCCACGAGGATGATCAGGGGACTGGAGCACCTCCTGTATGGAGACAGGCTGAGAAAGTTGGGGCTGTTCAGCCTGGAGAAGAGAAGGCTGCGTGGAGACCTCAGAGCAGCCTTCCAGTATCTGAGGAAGGGCTATGGGGATGCTGGGAAAGGACTCTTCATCAGGGACTGTAGTGACAGGACAAGGGGTAACGGGTTCAAACTTAAACAGGGGAAGTTTAGATTGGATATAAGGAAGAAATTCTTTACTGAGAGGGTGGTGAGGCAGTGGAATGGGTTGCCCAGGGAGGTTGTGAATGCTCCATCCTTGGCAGTGTTCAAGGCCAGGTTGGATGAGGCCTTGGGTGACATGGTTTAGTGTGGGGTGTCCCTGCCCATGGCAGGGGGGTTGGAACTTAAGGTCCTTTCCAACCCTAACTGTTCTATGATTCTATGATTCATTCAGATTGTCACCTGCAACACCTAAAATTCAGACCATTGGAAAATATTCTCTCTCTCCAGGTAAGCTTGTTTGTGATGAAGTCCTTATTGCCCTTTCATTAATGTTGAGCTAACAGCCCACCAGGTATAATCCGGTTAGTAACAGTAGAGATCCACCAATACCTCAGGCATCATCCTCATTTGGACACATCCTTCTTGTGCCCTGGATTTTAGAGGGAAATTATATTGTTATGTCTTTTCATCACTATCACTAATGCGAGTAGGATTTGTGCAAAGTTATATGTGAAGAGAGAGCAAACCAATGGTGTAGGAAAAAATAATTTCTATCACACATGCTTGCTACATAAGCTAAGAGGAAAGGATCTGCTCTGTTTGTTTTGTATCCACTGCATTTGGTCAAGAGATTTCCAAATGTGATTGAGCAAATAAGCTCCAGCATAGACCAAATTGTTTGCAGATTTAAATCTTATTGCACTCCATGAAACCAGATACAGATTTTTGCAGTACCCTTGTCAGTGAGCTTCATAGTTCCAAATGAGATAATAAACAAGATCTGCATTTCTCAGAGCTGCCTGGGTTTGAGTTGGCAATGAACATAAACATAAGCTTTAGTGGTTTACATCTCATGGCAAACCAGAGGCACAGACTGTGCTCCAGGCCGAGTCCTTGTGTAACCCACAATCCCAGTTTTGCCTTGAGAAGGAAACTATGAAACTTAGAAGCACGTAGAGGCTGTATGTGAGGCCCAGGAGCAATGTGAAATACACACACTGAGGTGTCTGGCTTGCTCTGGAGTTGCTGAGCTGTGCTGGGAGGGAGCTTCTTAAGGCACATCTCAGGGAGGTGCCTCAGGCACCTCCATGAGGCACATCTCATTTTTGTTAGTGACTAGACTTTCCCCTTCTCCAGTTTGCCTTACTCAAGGGCTCAGAGTTTCTGCTCACTTTCAGAGGAGAACAGATTTTGTCTCTGTGACTGCACCAGTCAATAAGCAGGTAGAGCTGGCTGCATCAAATTCTCAGATGACCATGTCCCTGCAACGATACAACAAGGACTATAATTATCATAAAAAGCCACAGACCTCCATCCATTCAGGGAAGAAAATCTTACCATAAAACTAAGCTTTCTTTTAGGAATAATCTCAATATTCTGAAATTGCTCAAATCCCTGGAAAAGCTCATCTTACTGCTTTCATTTCCTATCTGCCTACTGTGCATGCCTGCCACAGCCAAGAAAACACACTCACCACTTAATCTACTGCTTGCAGTTCAGGATCAAGAGCTTCATTTTCCATCTACCTATTTGAGTACTCAAGCAGCTTTTTATTTTTTTCTCAGTTGTTCCTGTGTACTAGGGATTTGGGGAAACTTTCAGTAGCGCTTCCAGCCCAAAATAAGCAACTAGATAATTGAAAGACATTAGTGCCCCTTGAAATTCAGACTTGGAGTCATACTTCAACCATAAGAAGGATTTATTTGCTTTTCAATATTCTGCCACAATGACTTTAATATTCCTTTGATACTGTAACAGAATAATATCAATATAGTATCAATATTCGGCATCAGGGGTGGATACAGCCACCAGTGTAAACTGGGAGAAGAAGGAGGAGGAAGAGGCTGTGCAGGCAGAGAGGCTACTAAGCATGACAAGCAATGCTGGGCCAACATACCTGCTGGAATGCTGGGGAGGTCTAAAATCTTCTTCACCCTTTTCCTGCTTTTTAGTGTTTTAAAGTATATCCCTCTGATGAGCTCTCTAAGGGTAATGTTAAAGAGCACTGCAAACTAATACTCTGGGCTATTGCTGCAGTCCTTGTAATAAATGATGGATTAACAGATAGTCCAGGAAGAGCCATTACAAAGAATTCAGCAGCTATATGTAAGAATGCCAAAGCTCTGTTTTACCTTTCGTTTCACCTGTAAAGGCAGATGCAAGTGATGCTGTAGAAGGCTGCTATCCTAACTTAGATATCTTCAGCTTGATTACAGCAAGATTCCAATGCTGCACCCCAAGAAGAGCATAATACAATATGTATGCACAGTAAACAGGCACAGCATCTAATTATAATAGCACTGCTTCTCGTTAGTACTTTCAGGCCCTGTAGGTTATTTTCGCTGTGATACTGCTTACAAATTCCTTTCCTCCTCACCATTGTCCTCTTATGCTGAGAAGAGCCAAGAAAAGCTCCTGCTGTGTGCAGAATGCTAATAATTACCTGAGTTATCAATCAAAATAGATGCAGACAAAAGTAATCAGCATCATCAGAACATCTTTATGATGCAGCAAGGAGGTATTTTGAGCTCTGCTCAAATGAATGGGCCAAGCTAAGAGCTAGCTAGTGTCTGAGTTACACTAATGTGACGTGACATTTGCTTGAAGCCAAGTCCTTCTGTTAATGAGTTTCAGAGTTCTCACAGCAAAGTCACAGCTACTGTTCAAGGTTCAGAAAATCTGCAGATGGCAGACCAGAATAACAGCAAAGGTAAAAAGAAATAACAGTGAAATGCCAGGGAAAAGGAAACAAGAGCAAGCGAAGTGTAACTTTCTAGGGGGTTTACATTCAAAAGCATCTGTAGGAGTATGTCTCTGCAGACATATATCAAGCAAGCTGACTCATTCACTCATCTGGACCAAAACTTCAAACATGTCATCTGTCCCCATGCTTTACTGCTTAACTTGATCAGGCAGTACTTCTCATGTTGCAGCAGTACGTTTCTTTATGCAGTAAGAGGAGACTTGCATCCTCCAACATCATTTAACTGAGCCACCTTTTAACAGAAGCCATCAGCCATTTAAAGACCATCACATCAATTCAGGCAGTGCAAAGATCTTCAGGAGTCAGATCTCTGAGACATTAAGCAAAATGAAAATATGTTTATATATATATGTTTATATAAGTATTCCTTGCCTTCCTTAAACATTGTGGGGTTTTGTCTCAGACTACGGTGTTTTACTTTGTCAGGGGCTGTTACACAGTGCTAGTCTCATCTTGTAATAATTTCTCTGTCTTGCTCCAGACGTAGTTGAGTTCACATTTATGGATTTAAAAATAATACTTAATTTGCATCTGTGTTAGCTTGGTTGATTCAGTAGAAGTGGTTATCAAAAACACAAGCTGTTCTGAAGCTGGCTGTTAAAAACTCAAGCTACTCCTGACCTCCGCTGTTGCCTGTCCCCAGTATCCACACTGGCCATGGCTGGCTGGACCACTGTTCCCCCAGCCTGTACAGCATCTCAGGCTTCAACCCAAATATCTCCTGTGTCAGAGGTGAGGGAGGGAGGAGCAGAAACAGTCTTTGCTGATCTATCCCTGTACTGACATCACAAAGTTGCTTGTTCTGCCTCGGTATCATTCGACTTCAGCTTGACAGCTCTTTTCTCGTTAAATGTGTAAAATGTTTTTAAAAGCCATTTTTTAAGATTAAACCCTCCAACTTTCATGGAAACATATAACTAAAGAAAGGATTCTTATACATTTGGGTACTACATCTCTAGAGAGCTTTAGGATTTAGCTAGACACTGTCAAGATATCTGAAATCCTCTTCCCTTCACATCATTGTTTACAATAGCTCCTAGTAAGCATGCAATGGAAATTTTCTTTCCCATTTCAAACTGGATTCTTTCCTCATGTAAGTAACATCACTGACATCAATAGGGTTACCAATTGGGGTAACCATCTCTTCAGCCATGGCATGCTATTTTCATCTCCTTTCCCTTCTCTGAATTACTTATGTACCTTTGTGCATATCACTTTCACTGATATAATGACACCATAGAAAAAATCATGTATTTCAATCTGCATGCACTTGCAATGCACATGAATAAAGAAACAGTACCAAAAATAGGCATAATATTTAGATACAGATTTAGAGACAAAGAAAAAATATTTCTGGGCAGCTAACCCTAAGTGTTCTGGTTAGGGTTTACCTACAAGTCGTAACTTGTAGCTAAACAAATGCCAGTAAGAGTATTTTCCTCTTAACTATAAAGTCACCTAGTCTTTTTACATATGGTACTCCATGCAGAGACTCAGAGCTGTGCAGCTGAATAGAAAGAGGATATAAAAGACAGGTTCAACATGTCAGGCCCCCAATAACAAATGAAATTTAAGGAAAACCAAATTCATACATTTTATAAAAGCTACATGCAGCTCTACCTGGTGCCATGTGAAAACGTACATTTGCATTTCCCCATTTACAGGTATTGTCACTTTTGCAGTCCTTTATTGGATACAAACAGCATATGACATGTCCAGATTGCATCAAGCCAGGCTACATATTTTCCCAGACTACAGCAGAAACCTGGAACTGTGAAGCACAAATCAAGCAAAGGCAAGAGAACCTGAGAAACCAATGCAAGGCCAAGAAAACTGTGTCATTTCTAGTTCCCTGCTCTGCCTATTGGAAGGGGTCCAGCAGCCATGCCCCTCACCAAGCACTTCAAACTTGGCTGCCTTGCAGAAACATGACAGATGACTCCATTTTGCAAGGCAGTGCTGAAGAAATAACTTTATAGGCCCTGAAGCATCTTAAACACAAGGGCTTGCTTTCAGCAAAGCAAGCAAAGGTCCTTCTAATTATGCATTTCTCCATTTAGTCATCTTCTCTCCTGTAATAAAACAGTGACTAGGAAATGCCCTAACACTTTAAAGAAACATTTGCTCTTTACATCAGGTAGATTAATGATTATGTTATTTAATTAGTTGTTCACACAGCACTTTGAAGACACAGATATAAGAACGTAAAGAGGTTTGTAATTATAAAGCATAATATAAAGGTAACATCAGTTGCATTCAGCTTAGCACTTGCCAAATACTTCTGCCTTATATAGGTGCTAGACGCATACATGCTGTCCCATTTGTCCAGCCAAAATGGACATGATACTGCACATCTTCATGGAAATCAGTCCGTTTAAGATTATCTGACCTGGTTAGGGAGGGTGAAATAGGTCCAAAAGGAAATGTGGCAGTGAAAAAGCTGTCATTGCCTTGAACATACAGTGTCTCGGGCAGCTCAAGGATTTGTGGTGGTCACTCAAGGCACTTGTGGAAAACAGACAGAATAGTCCCTTACTGAGCAATATTAACTGAAACAAACCAAAATATACAAAAATCCCAATTAAAAGCCAACCCCATAAAACATTACAGTTCACCTTTAAGGATAAAACAGATTTTGGTTTTGCAGTCATTCAGAACAAAACAGTGAAGAAGCATCCTTTTGTATCTTAGCTTCTCAAGTTCTGCTTCAAACATAGATGCATTTTTTGTACCCAAACCATGAATTTTAATATGTTCAAGTAGGTGTGTCACTTTTAGATAATTTTAAATCTAAGCTATTAGACTTACACGATTTAAGCTACAGATCTCAAACTCTGACTATCACGTACAATCTTCAGACAAAGTGCTATTCAAATATCTCATTCAGTGGATAGCTTAAAAAAACCAACTTTCATTAGCTTCCAAGAGCTTCAGAAATTCAAGATTACTTGGGCAATTTCTGGACCAACAGAAGAAGGCAAAATTTGTCAGATACATGACTCATTCTGCCAGAAACACAGTGGCAAAAATCCCTCATGCTAGATGCAGAAAGCACAGGTTGTGCTCTGATATGCAGCATTATTTATCTGACAGCTTTCATGGGCACTAAATGAACTTAGAAGTGTAAAGATAAAGATAAAAGAAAGGAGGTGACTGATAAATTTTGGAAGTTGAAAAAAAAAAAAAACCAAAAAAGGAGAGAAGGTAGCTCCTTAGTGTGTAAAAGGATCTCTCTGTCACTTCAAAGTTACCCAACGAGATTAAAAATAAAAATGCTTTCCTGTTACGTTTTGAATATGAGACGGAACAATCAAGAACATTCTTCATTCACATTACAATCACACTTCACCTTCACAATTATAGTCAGAAAATAAATTATGTATAGATTAAATATACATAGCTGAAAATATCCAAGGATACGGAGGCATTCTTTATTGTGGTCTTCAGGCAGGCTGTGGATGCAAGCCAGTGACAATGCACAAAAGATGCCTCAGTTAGCGAATAAAATCACAAGTACCACCTTTGCCTGGTTTTTCTGTAGCTGGAATGACCAGCTTGAATGTTTTTAGGTAGGTACCAGACTGGTCTTGCCTGCCAAAACACAGTCTTCTGGCTGCACACGAAAACGCAACTTTAAGAGCCCCTGAATCACCTGCAGTTAAACAGAGCATGCCATAATCCTGACTGCTGATGTAGGCACCTGTATCTCTAAAAGAAGTCACCCTTTTGGCACAGGCGTCTGGCATCCATAGAGGTAGGGGCTGTGTATTGTAGCAGAGAGCACAGTGGGATCTTCTTCCCCCTACCTAGAACACCCCACGTTCAGTCTCTCTTTCTCCGGGCATCTTTTGTTCCTACTGCTGCTGTTCCTCCTTTCCAACAGTCAGCTGTTAGAGGGCCTGAGGTATATTTTTTCCTGGCTGGTACTTCTCTTATGACTGTGCTGTAGCTCAAGTCTTTATATAAGTGGTAGACAAAACCAGCAGAAACAAAATTTGCTCTAATGTCAACAGATATTTATATAGGGATATCATGTAAAAGACAGTCTATAAGAACTTCTTTATTTGGTGCTCTGTTGTCAGACCATCACAGTGTGTAGCCCCACTGATGTGACATTAAAATAACACTGAATTTTCAAAGATGCTTCTGAAAGCCAATGCAATCAGAGCTGAGCTGGCTCTACCACCTGCACAACTCTTTCCAATTATCGTACAAGGGAAGGAGCTCCTAAGAGAGCACAGAACTGGTTCTAGCCACTGGCAATCTCAGGGTCTGTCCTGAAGACGGGGAATTTCCCATTTTTCCCTATCTTAAAAATAAACAACACCTCCACATGCTGAAATTTAAAAACATATGCATTCATCCTATTTTCCTTCATATACATAGCTGCCCAAATAGGTTAGAAAAACAGATCATGTTGAATGTGTTCATTGAAGTGTTTTAAAGAGCAGCCCACATGCTTTGTTCACATAGATCCTCACAGGTTTTGCTTCTAAGAAAGAGATGCTTTCCCATTTACACAAATGTAAATTCCCAGGTCACATGAAACATGCCAGTAACTGACATTTTGGGAGGGTTAAACCACTATTAACATTCACAGCTCAGTCTAACACAAAATGGTAAGCATGAAATAACTATTAGAACAGCCTGGGAACTACAAAACATCATCAAAACAGCAAGCATTAAATTCCCTAATTTTCTTCTTTTTGTTAGAAGATGTTACTTTCCTTCAAAGTTGAAAAGTGTGGTAGCTCTTTGAAGTCCTGACAGTCATTTTTCTGCAAAAATTCTCTGTTCTGTTTTCTAATTGCTTTTTTGTTCATGCAAAGTCAATTAAAACCCCCATAGATCACATTACCAGCATTTCTTGCTTATCTGGCCAGTACAGGGAAAACTGCTTGGATATGGTGTCACTCTCTTTTTATTATTTGCCTACCATCCATTGTTCAAAAAATAAAGTCTGTTAAGCCAAACAATTCAAAGGAGCAACAACTGTGGTTATCAATCTTTCCAACCTTATCATCCCACCTCAGCTTTTGTGTATCATTAAATCTTCCACACCTTTAACATGAAGGCATTCTATTACAGACCAACTACAGTTTAAAAGTAATGCTTCCAAATAAAAACTCCACAGCAGATATTCCCTACTTTTTTTTTTTTTTTTTTTTTTAAACATAAAACTGAAAATTTTTGAAGGGAACAGAATTTTCACCTCACTACTTTCTGCTGATCAAGCCAGTAGAATTTTGTTAAAGGTTTTGTGTGAAACATTCATCAGCATCTCCATGAACAAGCAACAGAAGAGTTCAGACCCAGGTGTTTAATAAATCCTGGTTTTTTTTTTTTATTTCTGATTTTTTTGTGGAAGATGTGTGCTCATAAAAAAAAATAACCCTCAGCATCCTCAAATAATATTTTAAACCTTGTTTTAGTGTATAGATAGAATTATTGATTTCATGACTGTTAATTGCTGAAGAAATACTTTAAAGAGATTATTGCCAAATTACATGTTTTTTTATGAATATGTTCTTTCCAGGTGGTTATGAGCATCTAAAGGAAGCAGATGAAAGCATTTTACCAGATTTCTGCCCATTTTGATTAGAACAAGCGAAAATGAAATTAATCTCTGCCCAAAGGACTTATTGATCTATGGCTCTGTCTACTAAGAAACATTATGTACAAAGTGTAAAATGTTCCGAGACACAAGGCTTAATAAAATAGTTCCTCTGAATATTTGGTGAAAAAAAATACATTCAACAATATGAGCAAATGTAGTGAACACATAAGAAGATATTTTCAAAATAGAACATGCTGATTTTCTGATTCTAACTTCTTCAAATTTTGTACCAGTTTCTTTTGAAATAAAATAAACAGCATTAAAGCACACCATATAAAGAAATACTGTTTCAAGCTGAATCAAGCATGGTTCTTTTTCCAGTGAAAAATATCAAAACATTCTTCATGTGGAAAAGGCTCAAAATCATTCCTTGATGCTCTCTGAAAGACCATGTATTATTCAGACAGATACACAATGAATTTTCTCAGATTTAGGTAGCCTCAAGTAAGCTTGAACACTCCCAGAGTACAAGTTAGTAAATAAAGAAAATATGACTGAAGGGGTGAACTGGGCAATTCTTTTTTCACCAAAACAAATAGCAAAAATTTACTCTAGGACATGGGAGGCAAATAGGGATTATCTCTGCTTTCAGATATAGTTATGTGAATTGTTTTGCACTAGTAAAAGAAGGCAAGAATAAATTTCCTTAAAGTAGGGTTTGCATGTTGTTTTCCATTTTAAAGAGTGATCTATTTCAAGAAAGATAAAAAAATGGCACTACTACATACTTTTGTTCACACTTTCCATAGCACTGAAGCAATTATGTACCTTTTGAGAAGACAGATGCTGATGGTGTTGACTCCGTGCTAAGAAGGACTTTTCCACAGAGGCCACTGAGGATGAACATATTACAAGTGGTAAAGACTGAAACCCTGCTAGTGGTGGTGGTAATAGTTTCAGTCCTACAAATGTGAGTTTCTGCTCACTCAGGTTTTACTGCAGGTGAAACCCCTTGAAGAATGACAGGCTTTCCAGAGTGCTCTCTGACCACCTCATTTTAGCACAGGTGAGTGTCTGTAATTAAAACAAGGATGCTAAAAATGCCCACTTGGGATGTGGCCTAATTCCTCCTCTACTGAGAGCCGATGCAAGGGCCTTGGCATCTGCTGCCTCCCAGCAGCTCTGCAAGGCTGATGTCAAAACCAAGATGTTGGTGTGAAGAAGCACAAATGTGATAATCAATTTTAATTACTGCCTAAAGCTTGTAATTTCTTCTCCCAATCTTGTGGAGAAATCCATGTAGTCAGAGTTCACAGGAAGCTCCTTAAGGGGAACTTGTTGCAGGAAGGATGAATTAATTCCTGCCATTCTCTGTTCTCTAAACCCCAGTAAGTAACATCTTTCCCTTTATTAGTATCTCTAGAGACTCTCTTTTTTTGCCAGCTCTCTTCAACAATACATTTTAAGGCATCCAAACAAGTATCCACACTTTCTTCCCACCCCACTTAAAGCTGGATGCTACCTATAAACTCCCATTAATCTGTTGGGCAGGGAGGTATCTGGGAGCTCTGCTCCTGAACAGGATGGCTGCGGCGCTGTGGAGTGTGCACTGCAGCACTGCACTGCGTGCCTGGGAGGCTCAGGCATCTGTGTCAGGTTTATAGAGTAGCACACAGCACAAGTACAGAGATAGGGCTTTCTATTCAGTAGGGGCTTCTATACTGCAGCAACAAGCTAGATTTGCAAGTCAGACTATGCTCTCCAAGTCATATATTTTATTACCTTTTTGTTGTTTTACTCCCATAGACAATCTGGAAAATTATGGGGGAATTTCCTTCAGCCTGTGCTATATTTAGGACTTATGTGTGCTGGCGACATCAGCTGTTAGCTGAGGCCGCCTAATTTTCTGCTGCATAATGACCTTACAACAGAGGAATGGGATCCACTCAGAATTCCTTGTAGTGCTCTTACAAATTTCATTTACTTGTAAATTTAGGCAAGCAGCAGATGTACTAGATGCCAAAGTGCTCTGTGCCACTGTGTATCTGCTCTACAATCAGCAGCAGAGGTGTCCATTTCTTTTCTGCCTGCCTAGGCTTAGTTAAAAAACAGAAATCAAATGTGCTTTTGCCATTATCTCTCCCCCCAGTCGTTAAACAAATGCGACTTTTAGCCACAAAATATACACAAACCCCAGGTGTAGCCATTCTGCAGTTTCTGAAAAAGTGGGTTTGCAGCCATGCCTTGGAATAGCCTCTCCTGCTTATAAGCATAACAGAGTAAACAAGCCAGCTGTTCTGATGATGATTTTTAGTTCCCTGCGAAACCCACTCTGATGGGCTGACAAAATCCACAGTCACCTATCTCTGACGTGCTTTTCCTTCCCTTCATGGGTTTTCATTGTGCAATTGCTTCCCCTACGTTTGCAAGGTGTGGATTCACAGAAGAAGTACAGGATTAGTGTAATGCCCTAAATCAGTTGTATAAGGGCAATTGAACATCCCTCACTTTCACCTGTGTTTTCACCAATACCTGTGATGACAGCAACCTCTCCGTACAGTCTGAAGAGCAAATGGGGAGTTTGCTGCTGCTGAATGGGCAGGACAAAGCAGAGGTTTAGCCCTAGAGGTGCTACTCATGCTCCCTCCAGCACTGGGCTGCAAATGCTCCCCTACTGTAGGTGAGATTTAGAAGAGAGGGAGATTTGTTTGTTACAAAATGGCATCCACAGAAGAATAATTATCCAGATGTGTTCCTAGTGACAGATGCAGAAATAGATAAGGATATATTCATATCAAAGAGATCCTTTAGTAAAGTCAGTAAAGATGGTATCAGTGAGAGAAGAACTTGTGCTTTTGTGCTGAAGAGATGAGCAAAGAATTCATGGATCAGGCAAATGAGAAATGAATAATGAGGAGTCCAGTTCAGAGCTGCAAGGAGCAGTCATTATGGAAATGGTCTCTTTGTGCATCTTTCAGTCAAGGTCATAAGAACATCTGCTTTATGTCTCCTGAGCTTAAGAAACACATCAGTGACCACTCCTTTGCAGGCAGGAACAGCTACAAAACCTAAAGCAAAATGGTGGGAAAAGAGCAAAGAAGAATCAAGAGTCAGACTGGTTCAGAAAGGCTTCCACAGTAGGAGGCACTGAGCAGAAAGCCGCAGGTGGTATGTGCTGTTCTGGGAAAACATCAGGCGGCCAACAGAACAAAAGTGTTTGGGGGTGGGCTGTGCAGTCACGTCACTGTCTCATACTCCCTGTAAGTGCTAGCCCAGCCTTCCTGGACAAGGAAAACTGCTTCTTTCTGCAGAGATAATAAAATCTTCTGTGCAGTTCTCAAGTCATAAACCCCTGACCCCATCCTAGGCATGCCTGGAAAGTTCACAGTCTCCAAGTCTTTTTAAACCTTGGCTGTCCTATGGAAACAATAGTCTGTCTTATGGCTGCCTCAAACAACCATGGCTTGTGTGGTACAACCCTGTTGGACAAAACCAGAAGCTGAGGACGTAATTCATTTCAGGCTGTGAACACCTGCAAAGTTATGACTGGTATTGTGTTGGCACAGATCTGACCTGGTTTTTCAACTGGTGACACGGTGGTGAAAACTTCTGTATTTCCTTGCTCTGAGCTATCCGTTTGCTCAGATACAGTATATTATGTTCCTTGTGGTGGTGGTGTTCATGAAATATTTAATGGATGCGTACAATGCTTTGTGGATCACAGCAAATCATGTATTTTTGCAGAAATTATGTAAACCATCACCACATGCTTGTAAAATACGTGGGTTTATTACATGTAAACCTGAACCCTGTATCATTAGTTATAAATTAATTTCTTTCTGCAGACAGGCTAAGACAGAGTGCTGCAACCCCTTTGAAGCATTTAGTGCAGTTTGAATCATAAGTGCTGTTGGAGTCACCACCCCCAAACTGAAAGGCCATTGTTTGACACTTTGTTTAAATCTTACATACCAATAAAGAATTTGCAATGGGTCACAGCATCCATTGCTAGCTCAGGAGAAAGGGAGTAACAACTACTACTGTATTATGGTTACATTCTTATCACAAATCAAGTATGCTGTGGTTCTCATTCAAATTAGGAGGAATTCAGCCGTTGACCTCAAGTAGGAGTAGAATCAGGAAGCACAGATTTTTAGGAGAAAATAAAATATCTATCTCTTTCTCTCAAAAAAAAAAAAAAAAAAAAAAAAAGGTTGTGGCTATTCCTTTTTGTTCTTATTCCCTTTATGAGTATGATCATCACTAGCTCTGGGCAGCTGAAATAGAATTTTTTTGAACATCATCTTTTGGAACCACTTTTGGAAGAAAGGTGGGACCTAGATTAAGTTTTTTATTTTATTGTACTGAAAAGCATGTGCTTCCATGGGAAGTTTAGATTTTATTTTTTAGGTATTTTGTCTAAACCAAATTTTTTTTTCAGCCAAGACCCTTCAAATTTTTGTGGTTGCTGTTTTGGTTGGGTCTGGACAAACCGAAGTAGCAGATTTATTCAATGAAATTAAAGTACAGAATTCTGTAGTATGTGCAAAAAAGTTCTGAAAAATTCCAAATTTTGTTTGCTTTTGGTTACTATATAGACAAAAGAAGCCACATATACATCCTGGATGCAATTTCATTCCTTTATATGAGACACTGCGTCAGAAGATAGAAATAGTCCTACTGCAGATATGTATTTCCCTGTTTATGTGCCTGTTTTTGTGTTTCACTGTTTTTAAATAGACATAAAATTTACATGTTATTTGTAGCAAGAAGAATTTGGTTGTGGCTTCCAGGAAAGACATCCATTGACTATCATTATGAAATAAAGAGAAGAGATTTTAATTTCTTACAAATAGTGTTAGTACCTGCGTAATGGAAATGTACAGCTCCATGGGTAATGTATGCCAGAGATGGCATACAAAGAATTCGTGTGAATCACACAGATCAGTCACGCATTGGGGATGCACTGGTAATGCTGACAAAAGGCTATCCACAAATGCTGCTTGTACCAGGTGGCTGGGCAGGGGTGAAGTGTGGGGGGTAGGTAATGACAAAGGATAGAAGGGAAGAGCTACAGCTCCTTTAATGTTGTCCCTGTAAATCCACCCTTCACATTATTCCTCAAACCAGCACAGTGGCTGTAACTGAGATTGGTTTTGTCACCTTAGTTCAGTTACACTAAAAAGCTGATCTCAGTCTTAAGTACTAACAGGTGCTTGCTACAGTATAATAGTGCATTGTAGGCAAGAGGGGCAAGAGAGCAACCAGGGTAGAATGAATTGCTCTGCTTTCCCGGACTGAAAGGACAAAATCCTTCCCTCCAGCCTTCTGTGAGTAACATATTTCTCTCTGCTCTCTGTGCAGAGAAAATACAAAGCAACATTAGCTCTCTCTGCTGCTTTATCTAAGGGCATACTCCATTTTCAAACTGCAAAGCAGCACACAAAAGAAAAAGCAATGAGCATCAAAACTGTTGGAGTTAGCAAAGAAAGTGGTGGCAGAAAGAAATGAAATCAAAATCTTCATTACATGTCATTTTGACCAAAAGCCCCTAATACTGGCTGCCAGAAAAAAAACCAAACAAAAATCACTGGCTTAATACAGTCACAGAAAAAATGCCCACTGCATGATTGCTATGACAAACCCAGTTTTTATACAGTACAGGAACGTTAATAGTACACTTAGTGAAAATGTATACATTGCATTTGGCACAGTGTTTTCTGCTGTACATGACAGGGTACTAATCTACGTTTTGTAACAGTGAGTACTGAACACAGAAGATTTTGTCACACAAAACAACTGCAATAGCTAATAACACAGCAGAAGTATGAATACTGAATGCAAATCTTAACTGTAAATTTCTATTTGCAATCTGCAACAGAGTGACGTACAGAAGAGCTAACGAGGGTCATTACTAGGATGTCATGCTAACCTGCTCCAGATCTCATAAACCCTTTTCAGCCAGGTTTTCTATTAGAGAGCTGGCTCATCTGGCAGGTTAAACCAGAATTCAACTCCTTTCAGTATGCTGAGTTCAGAGCCTCAGATCTTTCTGAGGATCTTTCTGAAGCAAACAAGCACATAATCCCCCAGGACTTTCCAACAGCTCTCCCCTGCCCAGCCCTTCCAGCAGTCTGGGCAGGAGGATGGGGTGTGTGTAAGGAACCAGAGAGCAGCTTATTATAGCATAAACATCCACCAGATCTGCTGCTATGGGACTGGCAGCAGGAAGGGCAAAACTGTCTTGACAGAGTTTAGGAGTCTGTCAGCTCTCATCCACTGGAGGCCAGTCAAGTTACATAAACCTTTACTAACTTCTTAGAGAAGCTATGTCCTCAGATTGCAAATACCCACAGAAACATACCCATAGGATGATGGCTATTTGATGCTAAATAAAACTTAGGCCTCTGAGGACAAACCATGGCCACATAAAGTGGAAACTGAGATCTCTTTCCCCGTGCATTACAGGATCATGTAATTAATGGAAGCACTAATTAAAATTTAAATAATTTATAACATTAAGACTAAAGAACTACATATAGAATGCCAAGAGGCCTAGAAAATCTTGCAGTAATTGGGTTAACCGTGTCTAAGGAGTAGCACTAAGCAATCTTCCCACATGCATACCCAAAACAAACAATGACTGGCCCAATGACATCTGTAACAGAGGAAATGATGCAGGAGAGAATAGAATAATGTTAAATAAGGAATAGGGCCACATGGACTGAAGTTGTTCATCAGTAGAGCCACAAGCAACTCAGCTTCATGAAATCACCAAGTTGGAAGGGGACCTCAAGGAACATCTGATCCAACCTTTCTTGGGAAAACCATGGTCTAGACAAGACGGCCCAGCACTGTTTTCAGCTGAATCTTAAGTGTCAAATGTTGAGAAATCCACTAATTCCCCTGTGAGATTATTCTAATGGATCATTGTTCTCATTGTGAACATTTTCTGCTTGTGTCCAGTCAGAACCTCCCCATAACTCATGCCCACTACCCCTTGTCTTTTCCATGTAACTCCTTGTAAAAAAGAGTCTTCCTCTTCTTTGTAGCCACCCCTTAAATCCTGAACATGGTGAGAAGGTCCCTCCCGAGCCTTCTTTTCTCAAGGCTGAACAAACCCTGTTCTCTCAGCCTTTCTTCACACGGCAGGCTTCCTGGACCTTTGATCATCTTTGTGGCCCTTCTCTGGACCCTCTCCAGCCTGTCCACATTATTTTTGTAGAGCGAGGACCAAACCTGAACACAGTATTCCAGGTGTGGCCTGACAAATGCTGAGTAGAGTGTGATAATGACTTCTTTATGTCTGCTGGTGATGCCCTTGTTGATGTAACCCAGCATCCTGTTGGCTTTCTTTGCCGCAGCTGCACACTATTCACTCATATTGAGCTTCTTGTCCACCCCCATGTCCCTCCCCACAGAGCTGCTCTCCAGCTGGGTAGATCCCAGCCTGTGCTGCACTCTTGGATTGTGTTTTCCCAGGTGCAAGACCTTACACTTGTCCTTGTTGCAATTCATGAGGTTCTTGTTACCCCACTCTTCCAGCCTATTCAGGTCTTCCTGCAGGGTGGCTCTCCCTTTTGAAATGTCTACTTCCCTACTTAGTTTCATATCATCAACAAACTTGCTCAGGGTACACTTGATCCCATCTTCCAGATCACTTAGGAAGATGTGTTGAGCCTCTAAGGAACCTCAGTAGCGGCAGGTCACCAGTTTGAAAAGGAGCTATTTACCAGCACCCCCTGGTACCAGCACCAGCCTGTCAGCCAATTCCACCCCCACTGCACAGACCACTCGTCTGGATCATAACACATCAGCTTCTCTAGGTGGTGGCCGTGGGAAACTCTATCCAAAAGCCCTGAAGAAATCCAGTGGGACAATGTCCATCACTCACCCCACATCAACTGAGCAGGTTACTTTATCGTAGAAGGCATCAAGTTTGTCAAGCGTGATTTGCCCCTCG
Source organism: Psittacula echo (assembly GCF_963264785.1). Classification (NCBI taxonomy): domain Eukaryota; kingdom Metazoa; phylum Chordata; class Aves; order Psittaciformes; family Psittacidae; genus Psittacula; species Psittacula echo. The sequence goes on from NC_137743.1 coordinate 53,323,953, forward strand.
CAAATCTGTGCTGGCTTTTCCCAAACACATGCTTCATTTGACCCTAGGAGGATTCACTCCATAACTTTTCTGGGGAACTGAAGTAAGACTGATGGGCCTGTATTTTCCTGGATCCTCCTTTAAACCCTTCATGTAGACAAGGGTATTATTCGCCTTCTTTCAGTCTTCTGGGATGTCCCCCAATCTCTGTGATTCCTCAGAGATTATGGTGAGTGTCTTTGCAACGAGGTCAGCAAGCTCACTTAACACCCTCAGGTGGATATTGCCAGGGCCCATTGATTTGCAGGGTCAGCCTCCTGTAATCATTCATATATCAACTCCTCTTTCGCTGATGGTGGGTCTGTGTTTGCATTAACCTGGATTTTTGTTCTCAAGGCTTGGGGCTCAACAGTGCCGGTAAAGACAGAGGTGAAGAAAGTGTTGACAATCTCTGCCTTTACAGCACTGTTGGTTATTAATTCCCATCCCCTGCTTAACAGCAGGCAAATATTTTACATCTACTTTTTCTTGCTGTTTAGGTACCTGAAGAACCCTTATATAGTTTTTGACATCTTGGGCTACTGAGCTGAACTTTTGTTTTTCTAACTGCATCTCTGCACACCCTGGCAAGGCCCTTGTAGTTCTCAACAGGTATTCGTCCAAAGGTAGTGATTTGTGCCATGCAAAGCCATGGAACAGATGAGGACTGTAACGAGAGTAAAGAGCATATGATACCATTTGAAATGGAATGGGAACTTTAGCTGCAGATTTGAGCATAAAAGCATCCTGTCAATTACTTTATGTCTTTACCATGTGATTAGTTGGGTGGTGCTGACAACTAGCCTACACAACAACAAGGCAGAGTTATTGATTGAATCATTTGGAGGAAAGGAGGGCATAGCAATGGCCAAAGGGAGTTAATCAACAGGGTGTTGTCTTGGTACATCTGTTAATGACAGGTAAAGCAAGAGTTGACAAAGCAGAGAAATTTAACTAGCTCTGTGTTGTTTCAAGACTACTGCAATGCCAGTCAAAACCTAAGGACACTCACTGCTCCCCAGAGCTCTTTTGTCTTTCTGAACATTTGTCCCCTGTTCAAGAATTACTTACTTCACCTGCCCTGTATCCAAAGGCTTCTTTCCTGGTTTTTAACTTCAGAAATCTGATACTGAAATCTTTTTGCCTTCTCTGCAAGGCTTTTACCCTGTCTGGCATTCATAAGTGATTACATATGGAATGAAAGCTCTTAGGAGTGGGGAGTGGTACAAGAAATTCTGTTATTGGTGATCATCATAGAACAATTTACACAGGAACTTAGAGCAGTGCTTCTCAAACCCAGGCTTCTGTCACCATTAGAAAAAGGTTCTATTTAATGAGCTCTGAGTTTTCATTAATGGCGTGAGATAAAGGCTGCTTGCCACTAGGTGAATACTAATAGTTAATCTTTAGGCAAATGAGACCCTCATTTCCTTAATTTTAATATATGATAGAATAAACCATGCTTTCTTATTTTCCATTTTGTTAAGCATAAGCTTCACTGCAGACTCCTTGCTTCAGCAATTGAAAACATTTGGTTTTACTTTGTACCCTTTCCCTTTATAGTTTTATTTGGAGGAAAACATTTTATGATAAAGAATGAAAAAAAAAAACATTATGGCAAAATAACTAACTGCATAGAAAGCTCCCTTCAGTTTAAATATTCCACTGCAGTGTGTGAACTGAGGGAGAACCAGAGAAATGAGCCTACCTCAAAGCAAATGTGAGGCTGACAGGTGAAGCTTGATGCTGTGGCTATATAAGCAAGTTGCCCTGAGAAAAAAAGGAGGGGAGATTTCCCGCACATTCACTGAACCATTGGAACTACCTGTGCACATGCCTCCTCCAGAGGTAAATGTGTAGCTTGCCCTTGGGTGAAAACGGATCTTGCCATTTCCAGTAGATAGAGTCATTGGGCTGAAAGAGATACCTGTAGGCAAATAATGAGGTAAATCAGCAGAAGCTTATGAGGGATTTGTCCCAAGGCCTGTTAGTGGAATCTATTTTGTTGGAAATCTAATACGTGGACTGAGTTACTTGTGATTAGTCTGAAGCAGGAACTGGACACAAACACTGGATGGGTGCAGTCTCTGAAAGCCACTTACGAATTACAGGATAGGGAAAATGGAACCAGGATGCAAAGAGGAATATAACATATTCAACTGATGGACTGTTTAAAACCCCTTTACAACAGTTTGAGGAATTATTGGAACTAGATGATCTTAAGGTCCTTTCCAACCCTAACTATTCTATGATTCTATTATATTTATTGAGAACAAAGAAAATAGCATTGCAGCAATCAAAGATACAGAGAGAGTGACAGAATTTAAAGCATTTCAGTTGTTAGGAAGAACACAGTGAGACTTATTTCAAGGATCTTAGAAAATAAATACCTGCAGGTTCTAGAAATATCCAATATAAAATTATGTCTAATTACAGTTTAAATAAAAGGGAGGACATTGGTATTTTTTCTGAGTACAATAGAGCAGTAAGGAAGGCTTAAAAGGAGAAGATTAAAAGGTCTCTGTTACCCATCATCAGCCAGAGCTGATGGGTAAGACACCCATAGGGGATGGTAGATTTTAATTTGGATTGAATGAATCATACACATCACCATGGTCAGTCTGTCATCTGCACAGGTACTGTAACTGAACTTATATTTGTAAAGGGGGACAAGAATGAATCAAAGTCAGAACCTGCTCAAATCTCTGTGAAAATTTTGGATGGGTTTAGCAGCACTTCTATATTGTGCAAAACTTTAAGCAAAACCGCAATCTTCTCTTAACCATCTTGAGCTAAAATGCCATTTTGGAAGGCAGAATTTGTACAACCATAGCTAAATTAATTAGGATGACAGAAAACATATGATGAGATTTTTTTTTCAATTTCGAGTGTAATTACAATCTCCCTTTAACCCATCCCTTCCTCTTAGTTGCATTACGTAATTGCATTATTCCAAAGTCAAACCATAATAATAAATTATAATTAGTCAAAGCATGCAGAGGGTCTTGTGTTTTGGGTTTTTTTTTGGTTTGGGTTTTTGGGTTTTTTTGTCAATTGCACATATTCAAGAAACAATTATATTTTGCTTTAAAAGCAAGAACACTTGGTGCTGCGCTTTCTTATTATTGGTTCTCAGAGCACAAAAATCATATTTTATTCAGGATACTTACTGTCCCAGATAGGTGCCTGGCAAATTGCTCTTAACAGTTTCAAGCGCAATTATGGACAGATTGCTTAAAGGTTGAACCCGATAAATGGAATGGCATTGTGACATAGTTTCTGTTTATTTAGAAGAAAATATAAACAGCTTTAACCCACTTACCCCATCTAATGGAGTAGAAAGTCCTTAGATTGTGCAGCTGTTGTCAATAGGTAGTTATATTTTTATAATAAAGCTAAAATGAACAAGCCATGAATGAGTGACTAGAGAACAATGACAATTACTGACATTTTTAATTGTACAGCAGTAGTTCGTAACTTACAGCCTTTTTAATTACAGGTGTTGTTTTTCATATTTAATTCTACTTAGTATCAATTCCTTAATCTAGTTGACCACTAAACTGCATCTGCTGACAGATGGAAGAGGCTGTACAGAATGGAAAATAGCAGGAGGAATGCAGACACAGATTTTTGGTAGTACTGCAATCTTAAAACCTTAAAAGTACTTCAAGTAAAATTGAGGAGCCCTTCTTCCTCCTCACAGGTTACAGAAGCCATGAGATTCAACAGAGCAACAGGACATGGATTTAGCTAGTTTGCTTATTTGAATTTGTCTTGTGTTCTTGTGCTTCATTCTCCTTCAGTATTGCATAGGGACAACTACCACCATTTAGAAGAATCATCATACTGAGCTCTAACAGGTGCCTTTCTAATTTTTGAAGAGGATCCTATTGATTCAGTTGCACCTCCAGTGGAAGATGTAATAGAAGACTTGGATGATTTTTCTTTGTAATACAGTTAAGAAATTTCTTGGGAAATTACTTGGGATCCATTAGTATTTACAAATAAGTCAAAGCCACATAAATACATAGAGGGAAGTCTCCCCTCAAATTCCATATGTGCTCTGATATGGAAGCTTCTTCAGGTGGTGGCTTGAATGTCTGGCTTAGGTTTTCAAAGGAAATACACTTGCACTCACATAGTTTGACAGGTCCTTGTCTACTCACTTCAAATTTAACTGGAAACTACAGAAGCTACCTTTATATAAACACACAAATAGAAGAAGTGGGATGATCATTGGGCTTTACACTACCATAGATAACAATCCATCAGCTTAAAAGGAAAAGGCACAAAAGAACATAACAATGGCCATTCTACATGAATGAAGTACAGTGCAGTGAGACCCCAGCCTCATTTTCGCTTACCTGACCCTTTACTTACCCTTCATAATCCAGACCCACACAAGCTGAGACACCCAAACACAAAGTTAATCTCACACTTTGCTTTCCCTGCCCTACAGTTTGGCAGTTAGTCCAAAGCTTCAGAGCTTGCCCTACCAATTTTGCTCTGTGTTCCAAAAGCCCTTCAGAATTTCTGCAAGCAGAACTTTACAGCAGCATTCAAAGCTTCCCTTAATTTCCAGAGCTGATCAGGAGGGAAGCTGGCCCTGCAGGTATTAACTGGCAATTTGGATTAAAATGCCTCATTTAAAGAAATTACTCTATGGATGAATGGTTACCTTGCAGGAAGACAAAAATAAACTGAAGGACCATTAAGCTGGCATATGTTTGTGACCTGCAACCCAAGATCCCTGGGAGTAAACTGCAAAAAATAGCAAAAAGAAACCTACTTTGCAAAAGCAGCAGGATGAACAATAGGCATATCTCCAGTTTAATTCCAGGGCAGATTTGGCCCAAAGTCTTTCCTTCTTACTGTAGAGAGCTGTGAGAATCTGTGCTGTTATTTTAAATGCATAGCCATCAGGAGGAAGGCTGGAGACCATTTTAACATGAAGATTAAAAGTGAAGCAAAGAAAGAATAACATTCAGATGATATGATTTTCCTTATTCTAATACAGTTTCCCCTTTTAACTACAGAGGTGAGGTACAAGATGAGGGACTGACAAGAGCCAGACTGTTTTTCCACAAGTTTACAACTTAAGTACACAAAGCATACAAAATGTTAAAAGGAATACTTCATTCCCATTTTGAAGGATGGTTAATTCAGGGACAAAGAGATTCAGTGATTCATTCAGAGGGAGCCTGTAGTATACAGCAGGAAAATACTCTAGAAATATACTCATCCTCCTTTCTCCATGATTAATAATATTATCTTGTTAAAAAATTAAAAATTGCTTTTCTAGGGCATTTGCAAAATATACTGGCTTCCATCTGTTTTTTAACAGACATGTGAAAAGAAAAGAGTTTCAACACCGAAATGACAATGACATCCTACCAAAAAAGGCTGGTGGGAAGTAATTACAGAGCTACTTTGCAGATACCTTTTGTAAGGCTTGTCAGATCTACACTTGCAGGGCTCATGGGTCAAGTAAAGTACCATAATGTCGTTTCAGGTCTGCATCTTACCTGAGCTCTGCCCCCTAAAAGTAGCTTCTAAGCAAGGCAGTTACTCAGAGACTTAATTCACAGAGAAGGATATCTTGGTACGGCATCACCCACGGGTGTGCTGTTAAAAAACAGTGCATGGTCTAACCCTGCTGCAATAAGTGTTAGAGGAAGTTCTTCAACTTTTGCAAGTGTTTCTCAAAAATCACATACCTCTTCTGCCCTCAGTTTTTAAAAGAGACAAAAAAGTAACATTTCTAATGCAAATCTATTTTAAACTCCAATTTCCTGTGCCTGCTGGAAAGGTATCTACTAGCTCATTTCGAAGGTCCAACCAGGTGCATAAAATGAAAGGAAAAAAACCAGGTTTCACAACACAATTAATCCCTAGTGAATCTTCCTGATTAGCTTATTTTTGTCAGGTAATTAAGATCTCTAGCAAATTACTCACACGCTCAGGTTATAAATGTCATTTATTTCATAAGCCCTTTTTCAAAACTGCCAAATAATACAAAAAAAGATGCAACAGGAGTGGGTGGATGACGAGGAGATAGTGGAATAGAAAAAGGCTGACAACTTTTGAAAGGAAAATGTAATTGCATGCCACAGGCAGGAAAGGAGAGAGAAAACGTGACCTGGAAAGGAAGTAAATGATAAGACAATTAGTGGCCCTGACCATACTAGCCATCAAAACAAAAGGGGGTGCTTCAAGGTCTGCAACCTCACATTAGTCATGTACCCATCATGCCCATTTTTAAATAGGAGGCCCTATTTCACCTCTCCCCCTCTCAGCCCTCCCCCCCTCTATTTCTCCACTCAAAATGATGCTTCTCCAGGCTGGAACTGCCCCTACAGTGCTCACAGAGGCCTCAATCTCAGGCAATGCCTCTAAATGCTATGGGGAGACAAATTACAGTAAGTAGGAAAGACAAGAGAGAACTCCTAGTCCCAGGGAATTTTCCCATCCATGTAGATCATCTATCTTCTGTGCTAATACATTAATCCATTAAATAGAGAGTTAAGAAAAAATAAATGTTTTGCTCTTTTGAAAGCAGTTTACACAACTGACCTTTTTTTTTTTTTCTTTCCTCTGAGCATTTCATTGCTCTGTTTATGGTTCTTTCACCACCTATGAAACTCAAACTTTTAAAATACAACACTTGAATTCCAGCAAAAGGGGTTTTATCTCCTTAATGAATACAAATGTCTCTAGTCCACTTTACAAAACTTAAAGCCTATAAATGTACTATGGGTGTTTGATGACGTTTGTCTCCTTTATTAGTCATGTAATACAGCACTGCAATGTTTTTTAATACAGCACTGCAATGTTTTTTCACCTTGGGTGTTAAACTCTTCTCTCTGGACCCTAATTGCTAGCTGATAGGCTCAGGATTACAGTCCTTTGGCCCCTCCTTCGTGCCTGGCAGACTTTCACCAAGCAGGATGCTCTGGCAAATATTTTGAGACCCACATTTTCAGAAGGGAAGCACCATCAAAATTGGCAGCGAGTATCACTGAGCATTACCACTGCTGTGCCTGACAGCATCATGAATGTACAGCATATTTGCATCCTAGAAGATCCCAAAGCAGGCATGGCCTGAGCTGCAGCTGAATGCTTACAGCCAGCTTTTGCACTTCCCCAACTCCTGGGCTTATCTGTGCAAAGCTGTTTGTCACAAAACAGATGGAATAAAGTCTCAGTCAATGCTGGTTGCCTGGAGTCCCTAAGGGCTCACCGCCCACTTAACTACCACACTCTCTGGTGTCCCAAGCTTGGCCCCTTGTGGTGGCAGTGAGGAACTTGCTGCAGTATCTCGGCGACTCCCTCGAGCTCCTACACCTGTCAGCGGTTTGAATCCACACATCCATCTTAATAGGCAGGAAATTGGACACTGGGTATGATGATTCTTACATGTCTAATCTTAATATTCCCACTGTTAATCAGAGGCACTATCTTGAAATATATTTGTCTGAAAAAAGTAAGCAACAAAAAAAATCATGATCTCTCATATGGGTTGGAAAGACAGACTGTGTCCCCACCAATCTTACTTAATTGCCTTTATTTTTTCCATCAATAAAAAATAAAGCCCATAGATGGGCTGCAAAAAAATGAAATTCTAAGGCAGCAAATTAGCAATATTCTCTGCCAAAATCAGTTAACTTTGAGTTCAGGAAGAGGCCGTGGAGTTTTGCAGTGTGCTGCAAGTCTCTGCACGTGTCCACGCATCACACTCCGGGGCACACAGATCACATTTTGCTTCAGAACTAACTTGCGGGGGTATTGTTAATCTCCTATTGCATTCAATGAGAAAAAATCCTGTGTACCCCTAAAGCCAGAACTTAAGTTACAGGGCTCCATTACCATTGCAGCATGTATTTTGAAAGCCAGCCTGAAGCCAGCATATTTTTCGACTTAAAGAAATGTTGACTCCTATCTTGAGGGCAAAGTGAACATACAGTAAGCACCATCAAATGAATTATTAATTGCTCAGGTAAAAGAATCAAGCCCATTCCATATTGAACTCCACCAGGATCCTTCTAGACTCTCTATAAGATATTGATAAGATAGACATCAGAATTTGGAACACTATTTGCAGAGTTAACCAAAGTGAAATGTTACTGTAAAAATGTTGTTGCAAGGATAATTTCATGTTGTGAGATGCAAACATTGTTAATTATTTTACTGCCTACATGAAAGCAATGCTTCTGTGATACAAAAAAAGCAGGAGCAACATTTTGGTCAATCAGAAATGAGGGAACTGTCAGCAAAATCTAAGCTAAGACAAATTTGGGTGCGGGTGCCTGTGAACCAAGTGCAGGCAATGAGATATTTTTAAGTTTAGTTTTAGTCTTAACATGCATTTCATCAAACTGCCAGAGAAATGTTGAGTTTTTCTTCTTCTTCTTTGATTTACTCCCCTCTACAAAATCACTGTGTAAATCTCCAGTTTTAGCTGCCTTGGAGACAAAGTCACACGACTGAGAAATGGCATATTGCCTAAAAGAGGCAGTGCATCATGAAAGCTAACGTACTAATACCCTGCTGAGTATCTGATTACAGGTTACAAATGTGCAGTGACAGCAGGCCAAAGTTTATAGATGCATCCTGCTCGTGGTGAGTTCTCTCCTATTTCCCTGGGGCCAGCCCACAGCCTTAGCACTGCAGTACTGTCCATGCAGCTGTAAAGAGAAAACCGTGATCCTTTGCTCATTCTCTGCCTCATGAATTAAAACCCCCACAATTTGCTACTCAAGTTTAGTACATTTTTCATGTTTGCTGGTAACTTCCACCTGCAGGAAACCAAAGATGAAAAGACAGTTCTGAGTGCAATAGCTGATTGCACTTGTGCCATCTGCACGTTTGCCTACTATTTTTACCTCCTCCTTGCTGGGTGTGAGCTTGCTAGAACTTGTTCAGCTTGGGGTTGACCTCTGACAAGTGCTGTGCAAGCATAAGATGATTTGTACGTGGTCCAAGGAAGAAGCAAGCACATATTCTGCAAATTGCTTCTTTGTGGAATCATAGAACATGTCAGGATCTTCTGTGTTTGGTAAAACACCACAGAAGTATTTCCAAGAGGTTAAAAGAAACTGAAGCAGGCAGATGGGATTGTAAAATGATCTCATTGACAGATTTGCAGAAGAGAGGTGAAATTCAGCCCCCAGTCACACACAGAGAAAACCCCATCCCACAGACCTCTTCTGCTCTGTCCTAGAATCCAGAGGGATGACGCACGAACAGGATCAATGAGTAAGAAAAGGAGAAAGGGGGGACTTTGTATGAAAAATACTTGTTCTGTGTCTGAAGAGGCTCTATATTCATCAGAGCAGCATGATCAGAATCACATCTCATGACAGCAGAAGTAATAAAAAAGATTTTGCCACATCGCTAAAAGAGGAGGCCTCTCTATCACCCCTGGCCCAGTGGGAGAAGTCAAATCTTTCAACTGCAGTGAAATTGAACTGAATTAAAGACAGACACTAGGCACTGGCAATGTTGGTGTTCTGGAAGTTATCATCAGAGAACGACTGGGTTTTCAGGTACACCTCAAGCACTCTTATTGTGGAGAATTAGGCTCTTCAATTTACCTATAGTATCCACTAATTAATTGCAACCATGAACGTGATATGCATTGCTTCAGAGCTCCAGTTGCTTAGAGCACACAAAGGATATTCCCTCTACTCACAAGCTGCCTTAGAGCAGTGACGTTCCTAGATGACATGTCGGATGCTTGGTCTGACCGCTATATCTGATGGAAGTGTCTTAAGGCAGACTGATTGCTAATCTGGGAAAAGAAAAAGAAGTTCTCACCTAGTAAAACCTTTGCATGGGCATCTCACTGCTGATAACTCTCAGCTGACAAGAATTCCGGGTTGTTGGCCCCCATTGTTGGCATCTCCTGTGCAAAGGCACTAAGGCAGCTACTGAAATGTATTAAATATTAAGAAGCAGCAAAGATTTGCAGAAAACCATCAGTGTTGTCTTAGAGGAAAGAACTTTAGGAAAGAAGAATTGCCACCTTACCAGTAGAGAACTTTCTAACACATACAGATCTTCCTCAATTAGAAAAAAAAAAAATTAATAAGAGCTCACACTTTTTTTTTTTTTTTTTACGAAGAGAATGTTTGTCAATAGCCCACTTTTAGGACTCCTAACAGTATAAGACAGCCCTAAACAAAACCTGCTACTGCTGTTGCAGGTCATCACTCAGTGAGAACTCTCTCATATGTTCACCCTTTACAGGACCATTCTGGAAGTCTGGCCATTTTGACCAGATGGCTTCACAACCTCCAATGAAAGCTTCTACCAAATGGTTGATTGAATAATCCCAGCTAACTGTTACCTCCATCTTTAAAAGTATAGCATAGAAAAAAAGGTGTAAGTTACAGTAAAATAGTAGTTGTAAAGGATAAACGGTTTATCACTCTTACAATGAGAGTGATAAACCAACTGTTACTGCTTGATGCTCCTTCCTAGTAAAAAATAACCTCTCCACACATTAGCTTGAGCACTTCATTTAGTAAAACAAACAACTAAAAGTAGATTCATCTGCTTTTATAGTTGCCAAACACCCCACATATAAAACACGAATGTCTCTTAATACAGCAAGGACACAGGCAAATTTATAATGACCAAATGTCCCAGGAATAGTAATAAGAAAAAAACAATTGCCATCAATATTAAGATGTATACTGTGCTTTTCGTTGCCACTGTCCTGATCTTCGTTCTTTTCTGAACTTAGTCCTCTACTCATCAATAGGAATTTTGGCCAAATGGAACTTTGGTTTAGTAAAAATGGAAAAAGATTGAGTTAATGAGGAAAAACAGAATAAAATTGAGAGTTTATTTTTGAAGAATTAAAATCATATCACTAATAGTAACTTGCAATAACAAATGCTGGTTTCAGTGATTTACCTCCTGTCATGGGCTTTGTTTTAAGGTTATTTGAGCTGGAAAGACTCAAGCACTCATTCAAACTACTACCCTCATTTCTGTTGTTCCCAGAAACTCAGATTTCAGACTTTCAATTAAATACAAAATTGCCTTGTTGATGTTGGTGGAGTAAAAACTCACTTTAGTCTGAGAAATGCAGCAGCACTGCTGTTACGAAAACAAAATCAAACCAAACCAACTTATATGAGTAAATGTACATCATGACAGAATTTTGGTAGATCTATATGGGAGTAATTAAAAGTAAGGACATTTCTGTAATAGGCTGGGAAACTCTTAACTATAATCTGAACTGAAAATACCAGCTAAGCTTCCCAAAATGGAAGGAGTTTACCTACCATCCCCAGTAAAGGTTGGAGCTACAGCATGGAATGAGTTGTATTACATCAGTTCACCACTGAAAGCACAGAAATATCTCTCAGACATTACCACTGGGGAAGACATTAAGCTGTCAACCACATTTTGGCACAGCTTGTCATAAAAAATCTAAAGGCTTTCTTTTTTAGAGTGGATATTTTATCATTGTGGTTGGGCCCAGAATTCCTGGGACGGAGGGGTTGAAGGAGCCTTTTTATAAGCTCCAGATCAGTCACTTGTGATGTGATGGTCACACCATGACTGTGACTGCTGCTGAAGAGAGTGGTGAGAGTGGTGACTCCTTTCCCTCCTTCTCTCTCCCTCCCCAAAGATAATTTTCAGTGCAGGTAGTAATGAGAATAAGGTGAACGAACAGACGTTTTATGGATCTTACGTCATAGCTATGCCAAAGAAAGGAAACATCCAACTGCCATTAAAGAAAAGTAAGAACTTAGGGAGGAAGCTTTAACACTTCTTCTACCTATTTGGTGCACGCGCTGTACGTTTTCAGAGCTGTATTGAAAAAAAGAAAAAAAAAATTCTTGAACCATTTGAAAAATCTGTACCTTGAGGTGATGTATTTATTTCTACTAGAGAGAAAATGGAAAATAACAAAGTTTTTAGTTTCTTGGAGCAAATGCCACATACTGGAAGATAGTAAGCACAGCAGTAACATCACAAATTATTGCAAATCGAGTAGGTAGCTGTAATTGTAATTTCATTCTTTCTTGATAGATATTAGCTTGAATTTGATTAGATTTTATGTGAATTAAAGTGGTGTTAAGAGCAACTAAATATGCAGCTCCCTGAAGGAAGCACACAACAGTTAGGATAGGTAACAGGTTATTGAGGTTGCAGGCATACATCATCTAAGACCACACCAGGAAAGTAACAAATGAGTCAGAGTTTCTGTCTGTTCCTGACTGCACCATTGATTCCCTATATGACTTTTTAAAAGTCATTTACAACATGGGTTTTAGCTAAGAATTTCGGTGCGTGCACACTTGAAGATCCTCAAAGTTTGTATATCAGTGCAAATTAGTTTGTCATTACTGGAACTAGCAACCAACTTAGGAGAGAGGGACATTGATTAGAGAAAAAGATGTCAAGTTTAACAAGTCATTGCCCTTAGAGTGCAGTCCTTTTCAGAACAGACCTTCTTAGAGACGTAGCTTGTTCATTTGATTTTTAGTGTTCCAGTGGACGGAAGCATAATAATATCTCCTCTATGGATAAAAAGCAGGAGTAGCAAGCTACTGTGTCAGGCTCCTTCAGTCCTTAGCACTGGGAACAAAGATGGGTATAGCCAAAACCCGCTGCCCACATGCAGCTCTGACCTGACAGATCAGCCCTCACTAGTCCCAGTAGCCAGAGGCCACATGAGCATAAAATTGTCTTTGAAACTGGCCAGGTATTTTACAGTATTTTTATGTAATTGCTTGGGTGATGTGACTGAGAAGGGAGATTGGACTAGATGACCTCTGGTGGTCCCTTCCAGGCTCAACCATTCTATGAATCTGTGATTCCGTGAATATGCCAAGTGATATCATCTACCTAAATAATCCTAAAACATCTCAGATGACTTTCATTGTAAGAAACATCTGTTCTTCCAATTGAATGCTCCAAATATTTTGTGCCTTATGCTGAAGAAACAGCAAACCTGAGCAACAGAAAACATGGCCTGCAAAATTTTGACCTTAGCAGCCCAGCACAATGAAGGCTCAAAATATCTGTTGCGATGATTCTGTTGACCAGGGATCAGATATTTTTTATGATGGTTATCACAGTATGTTAGAGATTGGAAGGGACCTCAAAAGATCACCCAGTCCAATCCACCTGCCAGAGCAGGAATACCTAGATAAGGTTACACAGGAATGTGTCCAGGCGGGTTTTGAATGTCTCCAGAGAAGGAGACTCCACAACCTCCCTGGGCAGCCTGTTCCAGTGTTCCGTCACCCTCACTGAGAAGAAGTTTCTTCTCAAGTTTAAGTGGAACCTCTTGTGTTCCAGTTTGTACCCATTACCCCTTGTCCTATCATTGTTTGCCACTGAGAAGAGCCTGGCTCCATCCTCGTGACACTCCCCCTTTATATATTTATATACACTAATAAGGTCACCCCTCAGTCTCCTCTTCTCCAAACTGTAGAGACCCAGCTCCCTCAGCCTTTCCTCATAAGGGAGATGCTCCACTCCCTTAATCATCTTAGTTGCCCTGCGCTGGACTCTCTCCAGCAGGTCCCTGTCCTTCTTGAACTGAGGGGCCCAGAACTGGACACAATATTCCAGATGTGGTCTCACCAGGGCAGAGTAGAGGGGGAGGAGGACCTCTCTCGACCTACTGAACACCCCCCTTCTAATACACCCCAGGATGCCATTGGCCTTCTTGGCCACAAGGGCACAGTGTTGGCTCATGGTCATCCTGCCGTCCACTAGGACCCCCAGGTCCCTCTCCCCTACACTACTCTCTTACAGGTCGTTCCCCAACCTATATTGGAACCTGGGGTTGTTCCTGCCCAGATGCAGGACTCTACACTTTCCCTTGTTATATTTCATCAAGTTACTCCCTGCCCAACTCTCCAGCCTGTCCAGGTCTCGCTGGATGGCAGCACAGCCTTCTGGCGTGTCAGCCACTCCTCCCAGCTTAATGTCATCAGCAAACTTGCTGACAGTACACTCAATTCCCTCATCTAAATCGTTGATGAATATATTAAATAATACTGGTCCCAATACTGACCCTTGAGGCACTCCACTAGATACAGGCCTCCAACTAGACTCCGCCCCATAGACTACAACTCTCTGGCTTCTCTCCTTCAGCCAGTTCGCAGTCCATCTCACTACCTGATCATCCAGACCACACTTCCTCAATTTAGCTATGAGGATGCTGTGGGAGACTGTGTCAAATGCTTTGCTGAAGTCAAGATAGACCACATCCACCGCCCTGCCATCATCCATCCACAACGTTATTTCCTCATAAAAGGCTATGAGGTTGGTCAAGCATGACTTCCCCTTGGTAAAGCCATGTTGACTGCCCCTCATAATCCTCTTATCCTTGACATGCCTTGAGATGGCACCAAGGATAAGGTGTTCCATCACTTTCCCAGGGATGGAGGTGAGGCTGACCGGTCTATAGTTACCCGGGTCCTCCTTCTTGCCCTTTTTGAAGACTGGAGTGACATTTGCTTTCCTCCAGGCCTCAGGCACCTCTCCCGTTTCTCAAGACTTGGTAAAGATGATGGAGAGTGGTCTAGCAATGACTTCCGCCAGTTCCCTCAGCACCCGCGGGTGCATCCCATCTGGACCCATGGATTTACGGATGTCCAGATTGCTCAGCTGGTCCCTAACCCATTCCTCATCGACTAAGGCAAACTGCTCCAGTGACCTGACTTCATCTGAGGTCTCAGGAGTACAGGGCTCTTCAGGACTGCCTCCGGCAGAGTAGGCTGAGACAAAGAAGGCATTCAATAACTCTGCCATCTCTGTATCTTCTGTCACCAGGGCACCCACCCCATTCACAAGTGGGCCTACCTTGCCTCTGGTGTTAGTTTTATCAGCCATGTATTTGAAAAAGCTCTTGGTTCACCTGGCTTTGAGTATCCTACCTAAGGAGGATACTCAGACACCCCATTTAGGTGAATCAACTCTAAAGAATCTCTGTCATCTCTGTATGAAATGAGTAAGAACATAAGGAGGTATAATGGGAAGTGAAGAAGAAAGAAAAGAAGCGAAAGGAAATATTCATTAGAGTAGCAAGTGGATTACATTTCCAGTGACATGGTCCCTGACTGGTTCTTGAACTCCACTGCTTCACCTCTAGTACATGTTTCAGTCATGCTCCGATCTTTCGAGCCTGGCTGCTTCTCTTTGTGAGGGGAAGCACTATGCAGTGCACAGAAAGAAGTGCATGTGTGTGGAAAAGAAAGTATAAAAAAATCAAGGTTCCAAGATCTGCATTTAAAAATGACCATGTTAAGTCATAGGCTGAAAAAGGTAAGCACAATCTGAATCAATTTTTTCTTTCAATCAAACTCCAGGCTTCGTTTTAGCCTGCATACAACATTCTTGCCTGCATCTAATTTCCTAGGTTGTTTCATCTGGCAGTTTTGTTCACAGTATTGTGCTATGTGCTGCTATATATTGTGCTATATGCTACATCCCTCTCTTGAGGGTGACTGCGTTTCTGTGATGGGTGAAGTGATTCCCCTATCCAGGATAATCTGTAATCAGCTTTTCTGCTTTCGGAATGAAAGGTAATGCATAAATGTAATCAGTATTACAGTACCTGTCTTTCACTTACTCTTGCAATATAGAAAACATGTTGTCTTACATTTCATCTACAGCAAAAGCACTTTCCAAGACATCTTCTACCTTGCTGCTGACACATATTAGCATCTAAAGAAGAAAAGCTCTCCATTATTATTTTTTAAATAATGAAAACACTATTCCTTCTCAACCCTGTCACCTGCTATAGATCTTAATCAGTTTCAGTCCCATTATGACAATGCTTGCTGCAGTGAAACAGGGTTTGAGAAGAATTTGTCACCCAGGAAAAGATTATTTTCTTTTCAGTGCAATCCACAGCATTCAAAAAAAAAAAAAAAAAAAAAAAAAAAAGCATATGCCCTCTGATATATTTTGTAGCACTCTAAATTTCAGAAATGTACATGAACCAAATTCTAGACAGTTTTCAGCCTTCCATTAAAGTTCTGCCTTGGAAGCCGTTACTACGGCAGGCTGCCAGATACAAAGAGAGTAGATATGTTGTTAGGAAGGACACAATTTTTTAATGTCTTTTTCCTTTACAAAGTTGTTGCAGTCAAATGATGCATGGCTGCTGGCACTTAAACAAACAATGATGCAGACACTGGGGAGTTTTCTTTTTGTTCTAAATCATCTTGCCCTCTCTCCTCTAGTTAACCATGAACACTGTCAGCAGATAGGCCTCTGAGGCTCCCCTGACCTTTGGTCTCATTTGTGGATGATTTTTTCCCCTTTTAAATTTCTTGATCATTTCAAAAACACCCTACAGAAGAATACCCTATAGAAAATTAGGTATTTGCACAGAAGTTGGTTGCTTTGCTGGAAGTTCCCTGTGATGCTCATGGGTCCTCTTTATGCATCTTCCTCACCCAGCTCACTCTCTTTCAATTGGCAATATCAGATTTTTTCTGGCAAATCTGAAACCCAACCACACATTCTCAAGAGACACAGACAGATGGCATCACTGAGACTACAAATGAAGATCTGAAATCCCATTACCTGTCATCACAGCACAAGATTGAGGGTAGGACAGCAGATGAAACTACCTTTGTCCATTGCATCTCTGCTCTCATAAGACCCCACTTGGAGTACTGTGTGCAGTTCTGGTGTCCTCAACATGAGAAGGACATGGGGCTATTGGAGCAAGTCCAGAGGAGGGCCACAAGGATGATCAGGGGACTGGAGCACCTCCCAGATGAAGACAGGCTGAGAAAGTTGGGGCTGTTCAGCCTGGAGAAGAGAAGGCTGCGTGGAGACCTCCTAGCAGCCTTCCAGTATCTGAAGGGGGTCTACAAAGATGCTGAAGAGGGACTGTAGCAATAGGACAAGGGGTGATGGGTTTAAACTTAAAAAAGGAAAGTTCAGGTTAGATATAAAGAAGAAGTTCTTTACTGTGAGGTTGGTGAGGCACTGGAACAAGTTGCCCAAAGAAGTGGTGAATGCTCCATCCCTGGAAGTGTTTATGGTGAGGCTGGACAAGGCCTTGGGTGACATGGTCTAGGGTGAGATGTTCCTGCCCATGGCAGGGGGGATGGAACTAGATGATCTTAACGGCCTTTCCAGTCCCAACCCCCTATGATTCTATGATTGTGTCAATGGCTAATCCAGGAGTAATCCTAGATAAACCATATAATATCACTGAAGTCATCTGTCTTACACCATGAAATAGGAGTCATTACTCATGTATTTTTCAGACCATTTTGAGATTATAAGATCAAAGATGCTCTCAGTGTACATGCAAAAATAGTTCCTACACCAACAACTGAAAACCTTAAGTCAAGTAAACGTAAGCCATAAAATATCTTTGGCATAAAAAGCTTATTGGGATTCAGGAAATAACAAGGTTGAAACTTAAACTTTTTCTGGCTCTAGTGAAAAATGCTGACATCCCATGTTATTTGGCCTCTATCAAATTGGCGTATTTGGATAAAAATTAAAAGGATTGGAAATCCCTTTCTTGTGTTCAATATCAGTAATCGTCAGTCATTAAACAGATTGACAAGAAGCCCTGTCGCATCACTGTTTGACATGTTTGTGCTATGCCATTACTTCATTGTAGACTGAAGTGAAGGGTAAGGTGATTGCAAATACATTAAACAAATCCAATGCACACTATTCTGATCCCTTTTTATGGTGAAGTACTTCACTCTTCTTTTGATTTGATAACTGCTGCATACATCAGTGAGCAACCAAACCTCTAAAAAGATGAAAATAACTGCGTAAGCAAAGTCACTCAAGGACAGTCTCCTTCCTTGTATGACCAGCATACGCATCTACACAAATAAGGGACTCAAATATTTCACATTAGCCCTATCTCCTTTCCTATAGGTAAGGACTTAAATAATTTGTTCAATACTTTCTTCTCCCCCCATCTTTGAATTTATTATTTTTTTTTGTTTGGTAATTAACCATTTTAAAAAGTTCCTAAATTGTCACAGATTATTCCTTACCTTTGAATACCTTTTCCCACATGATGCAGTTATGAGAAGCAATATAGTACAGGTTTTCCCTAGAATCTAAAACTACAAATCTTAATTTCTTTTCCTAGTTGCCCTTATTGTGACTCATTTCTTATCACACTGTTTGGAAATAAAGTAGTCGTTAAAACTTATATGCAGTACATAGCCATGCCAAAATTATAAATACACAATCACTTAAAATATACTCAAATCTGTAAATCATGGGAATAATAGTGATCCCTAGGTAACTGTTTGAATATATATTGCAACTCTGAAGCTATATGGAGCATATGGCTCCAAACTCCGGTCTTAACAACATTTATACTCGCAAATGGACTTTCGCTAAGAATCAGGGTAGAAAGGGTATGTCTATAAAGGAAGCCCAAATTTGCTTTCTTTCTACCTCAAAATTTTGACTCACACAATATGTTATTAGTAGTCTAATTCTATTAAATTGTAAAATGTGAAAGGACCTGGTTTCATTTTTCATGTCCTACTTCCCAGCATCTTTGCTTGCCTTCTTGAAGCACTGTAGCATTTGTTGCTTTCTATACCTCATTTATATATCACTTCTATTGTAGACCAGTGTGCGTTTCACACCAGTAAGTCTGACTGCACTAAAAATTCCTTACCCCTGCCTTACACCACCATGACATTCTTATCCTCAATTTATGACCTGTTAAAGGTTACAAAAATGCAGACAAATACAGTCATACTGCAATTTTCTATGTTGATGGTAAAACAGAAGCAAAACAATTTTGTTTATATGTGGGGGAAATGTGTCCTAAAGGATACCTTTCACACTGATACTTCGCTGTTCTTTTAGGAGCTCTTTACCAATACCTTGCATTCCCTCAATTGCTCAGTTGGGCTCTATTAAAGAATAAATATCTATCTATCTCACAGTATTTAATTTTTTTGTATTTAATGATATTGGATTTTAATTATCTTTTCCTCTATTTCCCTTAATTTTAACTATCTTATTGTTTATCTTGATAAATTAACTGTTCTTTTCTCCACTTACATATTCTCTCTCCAGCTAATGATTATTATGCACTACTTTCTACTTGTACTAAAGTTACCTTTTTTACTTCCCCTGTTACTAATTACTTTTAAACTCTCTCCTGCTGAACATTTCTTTTTCAATAGAATCCAGCCTAACACTCTGTGTAAGCAACTGGGTGCCATAACTGAAATGAGGTTGCATTTTGTCCATCAGAGAGACGAAATACCTTCCCAATTTCTGGTCTGACCTTTAAAAGAAAGTTTGCTCGAAAATGAATGCACAGGCTATGAATTACACACAAGTTTATACACAAGGTGACTTGCCTCATCTGTACTATATGGCTTCCCAGTTGGTTTGGCAGCAGCCTAAAAATGCAAAACAAGAAGAGCATCTGGACATCTTTTTTGTACCATCAGTAAAAGCACTTCTCTTCAGACAGAGGGCTCAGTGGCTCCATCTCAGCAAAGCTGGCCTCACTCAGCAATTTAGAGTTAGCTCATCCCACAGAAATTAATGTTACTTCCTATAGCCTGGAGAAGGGTGACACTGCATTGCTCCTGCTCCCAGCCATGCCCTTTCTCTGCCCAAAGCTACCATGAACCAAGTCATACAAAGGTCAAGGAATAGACTGCCATTAACCCTCCTCTCAAGAACTGCTTTGGGTCACTTCAATGGGTTTTCTGCTTCTCTGTGCTTAGAGTAAAATTTCCTACCAACAGATTGGTGAAGTGTAGCATTTTCTCCACTAAGCTGTTCTGAGATAAAGAAATATATCACTGACCCTGACTTTCTTATAGAAGGATTTTTTCCATGTGCATTTGCATATATTACTGCTGACCACAGACATGCTTAGCCTTTACTTCTGTTGCTCTTTTGTACCCAACTAAAATTCTTAAGGATTCCACTTCCCCTTTGTTCTTTCCTACAATCCCTAGTAAACCTGCTGCACTCCTGCAAAATGTGATTGAGACTATTAACCTTTCTATTGCTTGACCAAGCATGTCTGGATACTGTATGTTCACAATTAGTGTAGGGACATTCCTGAAGAAAGTGCACACTGAATTGGAGCCAAAGGCAAGTGCATACTATATACACTTTCCCAAGCTGATGATAAATATGATACTGTACTCTTGGAATAATGATGTCTGTGTGTACCTGAAGCAACTGCTGTAGATGAACACCATGAATTTTGCCAGCTTGGAAAGGGACTATGAGAAACAAGCCCAACATTACTGTAGATATATGAGAACTGATTGTCACATGTGGGTCTAGAAACATGGCAGACAAAAATCACCCAAGATCAGCTTTCAGAGAAAACAATTACCCCTCACGTTAGAGAAGGTTTATTGCTTAAATCAGACTTGACTCTGCAGAGGCTAGAGTCATTGCTAGTGAACTGAGTCAGCAATGGTAGAAGTGAAAATGCTAAGCCAGGGTATAGCAAGCACTGTTCAAACTGTGCAGCCATTCCAGATGGAGGTTTAAAGTGCAGCCTATGGAAAATTACAATGCTGCAGGTACATGCTCAGCACACTCCAAATAGACGGGGAAAACTCTGCTACCACTGTTTCTGCACATGGTATATTGGAAATTATGCCGGATGTCCTGCAAGAGCTATCCAGTGCAAACACTGCATGAAATTGGACATTTCGTGAGAGTACATCCTAGCTCTTCAAATGAGCAGTAGGTATGTGAAATTACTTGTGCCAGAGGTTCCTGTTATGAGTGTCAACAGAAATAGCCCTAGATTCACTGCGCATGTAGCTGCATATACTGTTAATGTTGCTGCTCTATCAGGAGAGCCACAAGCCAATGAACTGATGCTAATTCTGAGCTCTGAAGTCTCTATACTGCTCAAATCTGCTTATTTGAAAAAACATTGGAATTTGGCCAGTTACAGACTTGAGGTTGTGCCTAGTGAGCTAGCTATGGCACTGCTCTTCTGCTTGGTTACCTGTCTGCAACTATGACTTTGGGTTCTGTATTTTGCAGCAGTGCTAAAGGCAGTTTCCTGTACTGAATATGTAAATAATAAATAGGTATATTACTTCAGCACCAAATATTAGTACATCACAGGCTCCAGTTTTACCTATTTTGATTCCGAGAGTACTGAGAAGGTACTATGTAAAATATTTTTTTCTATAATTCCAGTTCAGCATCATATAGTACCTGTACAATAAAACTGTATACTGTCATTTTCTGTGAGAGATGCGGCTTTACAAAAGCTTGAAACAAATGTCCAGAATGACACTATCAAAGAAAGTGAAATTTCTGACTGGTGCTCATCAATAGTGGTGACAAAGAAGAAGACTGGAGAGATTTGTCTTTGCATGGACTTGAGAGCTAAACTAAGTTATAATGATTGATAGTCATCACCTGAACACCAAGAAGCTCTATCTGCAAAACTCAATGGTATAAAGGACCTCCTTACCCTTGATCTACAGTATGGATGAAGTATACTACAGGAAGAGAACAGAGACCTCACAATAGTTAATACATGCTGGATTTTACCCCCATTTTATATATGTGCATTAATAGGCATGTATCTAACATCCATGTGTTGTCACAGAATTATGATCATGATTCTCAGCTACCAGCCTTGCAGTTTTACTGGAACAGAAGAGCAGAAGTGGAGTTTTACCAAATTCCCCTTCAGCAGTCAGCACATGTCTTTTCCTGGGCACATCAACTTTCTCCACTGAGACTAAAACTGACCTTGACAATGCCATTCTCTTTAAGGAATTCCTATCACCACAAGCCCCACTTTTCTAACTCTTGCATCACAGTACGAGACATCATATCTTGACTATGTTTTCTTGGTAGAGGCATTATGAGCACTTGCTTGCAGAATCTCATGCTTGTTTTTGAAAATGCTGCATTAGTAGTTTCAAAATGTCTTTAAGAGGGGTCTAGATAGACTGGAGTATTGGTCTATGATCAATGATATGAAATCTAACAAGTCAAAATGCCAACTTCTGCATCTAGAATGTTGTAATGCCAGGCACAAGTATAAACTGGGAGAGGAGTGGCTGGAGAGCAGCCTTGCAGAAGGTATCTGAGGGTGCTGTTCAACGGCAGGCTGAGAATGGGTCACAGTATGCCCTGGCAGCCAAGAGGGCAAACCACATCCTGGGGTTCATCAAACACAGCATAACCAGCTAGTCAAAAAAGGTGATTATCCCATGTATTTAGTGTTGGTTTGCCTCATCTTGAATACTGTATGCAGTTCTGGGCCCCATACTTTAAGAAGGATGTGAAGGTTCTTGAATGCATACGGAGGAGGGCAACAAAGCTGGTGAAAGGGCTTGAAGGCATGTCCTATAAGGAGCAGCTAAGGACTCTGTCCTTATCTAGTTTAGGGAAAAGAAGGGTGATAGGAACCTAATTATCTCTACAGCTTCCTGAGGAGAGGAAGTGGAGAAGGAGGTGCTGATCTCTTGTCCCTGAGATCCAGTGATAGGACATGAGGGAATGGTTCAAAGCTGTCCAATACTGGACATTGGGAAGCATTTCTTTACCAAGATGGTAAAGACTTCCTACAGAAGTAGTTGATGCTACAAGCCTGTCAGTGTTTAAGAGGCGTTTGGACAATTCCCTTAATAACATGCTTTAACTTTAGGTCAGCATCAGATTGGTCAGGCAGTCAGACTAGACGATCACTGCTGGTCTCTTCCAACTGAAATTGTCCTATCCTATCCTATCCCACTTGAAAGCCAGTTTTGAAAGAGTAGTGAAAGTGCTTGTGTTACCTATGGCTGTGACTACAAATGCTACAGGATTATGGGTCGGATGTATTATCTATTCCTGTCTCAAAAGCAGACAGCACTGTATTTAAATACTTAGATAATCTGCATATGTGAATACTTACGTATTGTTACAGAATGCATGCACTACAGAAAAATGCAAAAGTAATGTTTGGGACCTTAAATTCCAATACCTTAGAGATCTCTGCTCTTTAATCAATCAGAAATGACTTGGGTAGCTAGGAATGTGAATTGTCTGGTGATTAGCAAACTAACCTGTATGGAAGGAACTGAAGACTTGATGACTTTCCTTTGTTGCCCTACCATTCACTAGAGGCCTTGAGAGAAAATGACTTGGTATCATCAATTGCACTATTGCCAATACACTACCACAGCTGCAGAACGGTGATTTAAAGGTCTTTGCTTAGTGGATAAGATTTAAAAAAAAACCCACCCCCTCCTTTATGTCCTTAGCAATTCCAAATGATACTGCTCCTAAGGGTACTATCATGACACTTCAGAATTCAGAATGAAATATCCTTATAAGATATGCGATTTAAAGTTATTGACTTGCCACTCCTAAATGCTTAAGCAGTAAATCTCCAAAAGCCAATACTAGCAACTATTACCCCTATAGCTCCATGGCATGAGGACGGAAATGCCTGCCACACAAAGGAGTGTCTCTTGCTCTGCATGATAGGCACTGGGCTTGTCAGATCTCAGGAATAAGGTCCGTCCCTTCCGTTTGCTTCTAAGGGGACTTATTTCCTGGGGACTAGGGGAGTGTCGTGGTTTAAGCCCAGATGGGATGCTGCCTCTAATAGTTTTATCTGATTGTCCCCAGACATAACAGTATGCAAGGAATAATGTGCTGCTCTGCTTACGGGACTGAGCAAAATACATGGCTCCTTTTCTCAAGGCTTTGCAGCAGCATCAGGACCACATGACATTCTGGTCAGAGGGTAAAGTGCAGCTCCAAACCTCCCTAGGAACTAAGCCAGGACTCTTCGCAGGAACAGCAGGAGCAAGAGATTCTCTTACAGAAGCAGCATTTTGACAAGTGCTATTGTATGGCACAAGGTCAGTCATGTGCTTTACCATGTAAATCAAAGAGAATTTTTAATCATCTGCTGGTATGTGCTGATGCCTGGGAAATTTAACAAAGACACAGAGCAGTACAATTAACTGAGTAAAGAAAATAATGAGCTTAGTTGCATTTAAATGAGAGCTTAGTTGTATTTCAAAACAATCATGATCCATAGCAATAATCTGACTTCTTCCAGATGTTGCTGAGGTTTTGCTCCAGCAGATGTCCCTGTGATACAGGGTACCCCTTCGAAGGACCCTGCTTGGTTTCTCAGAGACAGGAAGCCTCTGGGTGTACTGTGGCATTTTCCTCTGAAAGGAAATTTCTGAGGAAAAGAGCTGTTCTTGTTCTGTCCCTCTGCACTTCACCCAACAGCAGAGGGATTATAAAATCCTGAATATACTGAATTCTTCTCTCAAGATTACAAGTGTACTCCATCTAAATAAGAGAAAACTATAGTCACTTAATCCATAGCTTGTACAAGCCTGCTTCTTGTTTGGAATATCTGCCTCCTTTTTTGACTGTGCTGGTCACTAAATGTATTTCACTAGCAAAGCAGCAGAAAATATTGCTCATGAAGTTGAGTGTATATCTATGGTTAGGCTGCAAACAGGATCAGGCAGGCTAGGTGGCTCTTCTTGGCCTTTGTTTCCTGATATGTCAATTAAAAACAGCAAGACTTGCCTTCCTGCAGGCTGGAAGGTTTGGTTTGGGCACAGACAGTGCATGAAGCAGGCTGAGATCGATGCTGCCTTTGTAGCTGCTCACTGCCAGCATTGACTGGGGATGCTGGCCTCAGCAAGCATACGCAATGGCATGTGAGCCATAACATGCCAAGTTCTGGCAGGACAAAATTTGCTGTGAGGGCCTCAAATATAAGGAACTACATAAATGGTAAAGAGTCTGTTCATTAGATCTGACATGCTTATTTCTTTGGTATTGAGGAAGAGCTCTCACTTACAGACACTGCAAAAAGAGCACAGGGAAAAGCAACCATGAACATAAGGATAAATTTAAGGCTAAACTTTAGACTAAATGTAAAGCGTAAATTGACACATCCCTACCAAGCTTTTAGGCCTCAGCTGCTGTTATATTCATATGCCTAATAATCTTGATTTATGTCAGCTGGAGTATTGGCCCAGAGTACTGAAAAGAGCTAGGAAAAATAATAAAATGGAGGCATTTAACCTAGTATCTTTTTAAAATAAGGAATAGGATTTAATCTAAAAAAGCTGGATGTTTGCCCAATATTAACATGCAGATTTTACACAAATAGATCATTTTGAGAGTTGGCTATACTCAAGGGATTTCCTCCTCACCCTACCACCCCTTCCTCATTTGGGTTGATAACACAAAGTTTAATTTATTTATTTGAGGAGAACCATTTTAAGGTTCTGTGATATTTTTGCTATAATTAGACGGTGTCATGGTTTAAGCCCCGGCTGTAAATTAGAACCACGCAGTCTACTTCCCCCCCCCACTCCCCAGAGGGATGGGGAGGAGAATCGAAAGAATGTAACTCCCACGGGTTGAGATAAGAACAGTCCAGTAACTCAGGTATAACACAAATCACTACTGCTGCCACCAATAATAATAATGATAAGGGAAATAACAAGGGAAGAAAATATGATACCGCTCGCCGGAAAAGAGCCCGACCGAAAAGAGAACGTGCCCTTCCGGGTAGCTCCCAGTTACATCCCCGGGCATGACGTGCTGTGGTATGGAATACCTCTTTGGCTAGTTTGGGTCAGGTGTCCTGTCCCTGCTTCCTCCCGGCCCCTCCTCCTCCCTGGCAGAGCATGAGACTCACAAAGTCTTTGGTCAGTCTAAACATCAGTTGTTATCAGCTTTGTTCCGAGGCTGAAAGTCAAAAACACAGTGCTGCAACAGCTACTAAAAAGGAGAAAAACTGACTGCTACTGCTGAACCCAGGACAGACGGGTTGCTATGTTTGCCATGAGGCCTGATGCCACATGACCTGATGCCATGAGGAAATTATTTGTTTGTCTGAGCTGCCATATTGTATTCTCTATGCTGTGTAATAAACACACAGAGGTAAAAGGGAAGGTTTTGCTGTCTGTGTCAGGCACTTCACAGCCACTGGCAAATTGCAACAATCATCAGCTCCTGCTTTATTGGTATTCAGGACTTGTCACCACTCCCCCAGCCTTTGATGCTGGATACAATCTGCCATTTAGCCACCACAGTGGAGCATGTTTCTCCAGCCATTACAGCAAGCTCTCAAGGGAAAGAGAAAGTTGGTTCACGAATACTAACATAACTCTCTGTCATATTGACCTGTCGGTGTTCCTGCAACCTGAGAAGACAAAAAAACCTTACCCCCCCCAGGCATCTATTCATTATGTCACGTTTTCTTTTTGAAAGCTTTTCAAGGTAAGACATCCAATTTACTGCCATTTCTTTTTCTGCAACCTGATAAGAACTGATAAAATTACCTGGCACAAAGACTCTCATGAAATATTCCTATTTCTCAGCACACACAGGAGTTATGCAAGGGCAAACAATTCTTAGTAAAAGTGTCACATCTTGGGGGACATCACAATGCTTTGGGCGGCTATGAAAACAGGAAAGCTGTATTTGATAAAACAACCATACCTTACACAATAAAGGGCTCTACAAGAATCTGGTCAAAGCCAGCTGCACCTGATTCACAATGTTCTGCCAGTCTAAATTTAGGCAGATCGAGTATTTTTTCCTTCAAAGACATCAAAGCAATTGGTAAAGCCCTAGCTGTTGCACTGGTTCTAGGAAGAATGCATTATCACCACCTTAACACAGGGGGGAACTGTGGTAATGAAAGGTTCAAGCAATCAAATATCAAATATGTAAGGCATAAGCCTGGTATCTTGAATCTATCCTCCTCTGCCCTCTAAAGGAGTCTATTTTTTTGTACTCATTTTTGAACAAAGTAACTCCTTCCGTGCCCGGGGACTCTGACAGTCAAAGTCTTGGTTTTAGTGTGTCTACTTACTTTCACAACTTAGAAGCTGGGAACATTGATATTCTGCAAAAAACTCAACAAGCAAAACATTTTCCCCTCTAATTTGCAGTGTGCACAAATAGTGGTTGAAGGCTGTCGCCCCAAACTCAACTGACAATTGAGTCAGTCAGACTATCCCAGAGTGTCATTTCAAAGAAATTACATGATTTCTTCTTTGACTATGGGGGGCGAGGAGGGGGTGTGTGAAGGTTTGTGCCCCCATAGCTCAGCATGTCTACAAAAAGTCACAGATGAAAGTTGGCAGAATAGTGTAGGCTAACTTGGCACCTCTGGAGCTGGTAATTGTTCTGTATGGAGCTGGTGCCGGACCAGCCCATAGTCACAGTCCTAGGCTGACCAGAACATTTATAAAACCTCATGAGCTTTCTACTAACCCATCCCTTACAGCTTTGGTTTAATTATAATGTCATATTTATTAGATATTTTGATTATACCTGAATTCCTATGGTATTTTTACTGCAGGGGATATTTTTTATATGCTGAAGTTGATGGAAAGCACATGTCAAAATTACATGCATTGGCAATATTAATAAAATGATTTTTTTGGGTTTTCCACATGTAACTTATTTTATGCACATTGCTTTAAAACAGGTTGGTTAAGATGAAAGACAGGTACTAAACTGAGCCCAACTTTGTATATGGC
The DNA here is from genome assembly GCF_963264785.1 of Psittacula echo. NCBI lineage: Eukaryota > Metazoa > Chordata > Aves > Psittaciformes > Psittacidae > Psittacula > Psittacula echo. Next base: position 53,351,501 of record NC_137743.1, read on the forward strand.
TTCTGGCAAAATCTGTTTGCTCTTACTGACATAGGTTGACCCAGGTTTGAACACTCCTGAGCAGTTTGATCAGCAGTACAAGAAAAAGAGCAGTTATGAAATCTGAATGCTGGCTCATTTCTTCAAAGTCTGAATTTGGGACCCTTTATCCACCTCTAATTTGTGGATATCACGTGATATTTCCTCACATGGAAATACATATATGTGGTAAAGGCTAAATGAATTTTGGAACTCACTAAAGTCTTGTTAAAAAAGCAATGAAAAGAGTCATGTTTTTAAAAGGGACAACATGGGCGTCAGGTTGTGTAAGAGGCTGCTTAGGAGAGTGAGCCTGGTGTGGCTTTCCAAAGGCATCCCCTGTTTCCAGGCAACCAGGGGTGCACTCCTGCCTCTTAACTTGTAACTGTTGTTGCAATTTGCTTATTAATTCTTCAGTAAATGGAAGAAAGTTTCCATTCCCTTTGATGGCTAATGTACTTTATGGTTCAGGAAACAGCCCTAGGTTTGGTTGTTTCCATTTAGAAGAAGTTCAGACCTAAATGAAAAGAAGACTGAGCCATCCAGGACTTGGAGGTCATGGGAGGATAACAAAGTTCTGACTGCTTCAACTATGTGAGCTGGGAAAACATTTTCAGATTGTTTTTTGTTTTTTCTTTTATGAAGAAAAATATAACCCGGTATTTGAATTGACTGAAAAGCTTTGCTAATGTTTGATCAGGTTGTTTCTGGAAGAAACTCTCCTCGGGAAAAAAATGTTTCAAAATGAAGACATTTGGTTTGATGCCTCCAGAATGAGAGGTTTAATTCTCTAAGTAAAAACATTTCTTGCTTCAGAGGTAACAGAAATTTTAGTTGAAATTCGGCAATGATATAATGTGGAGAAAATGTTTTAACACATTTTGAAGATGCTTATATACATATTTATATAATTAAATATTAATTTAAACCCAGCAAAATAAGAGAGCCAATTTGGGTCTTACACAAATACCTAGCAGTTTACCATGTTGCAAATCACTCTTCTAGTTTTGCCTAAGCAATTAACTTTTGCCCTCTTCGCATAACACCACCATTGCCCTGTGCAAAATAAGTTAATGTGAATAAAGAAGTGCCACCATTTTGCAAGAAGAGAGGTAGGGGACCAACTACACTTGGAACAGGTGCCCAGATGCAGTACTTAGATAATCTATTAATGTATTTTTAGTTTTGCCATAGAGCAGCTGAGAGCTAAGTGACATCATTGGAGCTCAGCATTATGAGTAACTGGAATAGGGACCCCATCTTTTGAGTATGCTTCTGATGCTTTATGGGATGTTCTGCACAAAGCTAGCTTACCTTACAAATCACTTTTTCTTCTTTTTCATGATACACAAGAACTTCCTTTTTTGGTGCAATTTGGGAGCTATGTTGAAATGTCTTAGATCCAAAAGAAAACCTCATAGTTGGGTTTAGTTTCTTCCAATCGCAGCTTCTTTGTCCTTTATTTCACCAATTAAACTGGGATTTTCTGAGGTAGTCATGGGGTGCAAAACATACTGCCCACAGAGAGAGTCTTTGGTGGTTTTCTAACAATGAAAAGTTTGAGAGTCACAAAAAGAGGCAGAGAAAAACCTAAGGTAGGCAAATACATTCAAATTCCATATCTCAGTTGGCTTTACCTCTTGCTCATAAGCAATAAAGATTTCAAAGAAGACAATGAGAAGTAGCAGTTCAGGACAGCACTAAGACCACTGCCTGCTGATACCAGTTTTCAACAGACTTTAAATCCATGGAGAAATTTAAATGGGTTAACAAAGAATAAATGTAGAACCAGTCCATCATCTGGTTTAAATCAGAGTATTCCCAGTGAAGTAGAAGTACATAGATGGCTTACGCCTTGCAAAATATCTGAAGTGGAAACATAGGCTCAAAAAAGGAATTACAAGCCCTGAGATAGCGATCATTGCTGAAGAGATTTACAGCAGGGAAAGACATTCTGTTTTAATCTATTGCAAAGACCCAGTTACGTTATTTTTCAGCAACCACTCAGCTTGATAATTATCATGTTGTGCTTTGCACATGCCTACATGAAAAATAAAATAAAAGCTAATTTTAGAGTCCTCAGTCAAGCCTGCAGTTAGTCCTAAATCTTGATGAGCAACTCCAGTTATTATCTTCTATTTTTAAAATATTTTAATTGCTTTTACTATTCTAAAGAACTAAACTGTAAACCATTTCTGCTGGTTTCAAAGCTTTTTCTTTTAACCAGAATGAAACAAATGAGCTCTGACACAAAGGTGGTGAGGGAAAAAACCACCAAGTAAAACCAGGTTTTCCCTGTTACTGGAATTTTCTGCCTGGAGAAAACACTCCCTGTTTGTCAAACTCCTCACTGTTGTCAAACTGTACAACATGAATCTTTTTCTGAAATAATGCTACTTTGCCACTGCTGTTCATTCATATTCTTTTCAGCTATCTTATCTGTCACAGTAATAATAGCTAACAGCCTTGGTCAACAAGGCATACAGAGCAGGTCCCAAAGCATATTTATACATGCATGAGGGCCTCTTGTGGCCAGAAAATGGGCAAACCACAGACTAATGCCCTGCAGTACTGAGCATCCTGGCAGAATCATTCCCGTCCACAGCAATAGTTGTGTGACTGCTATACACTACAGAAAATACACACAATGAACACTGACCTCACTCATAGGCAAGAAAAAACATGGCAGGAAATGGTTTTCTACTTGTTATTGAAGTCCTTTTGGTATTATTTTGGTAATACCATTTGGTTTTACACTTCCTCTGTGAAAACCATGTAGTGAAGAGGGTGTCTGGGGTGTTGGAGACCTCAGCCACAGGTATGGTGGGAGATGCAGGCATGTCCCCAGTGTGAAACAGGTTGGTGCTCTCCAGCTGGACAAACAGAGAGGCACTAACCTCAACCTGCTGTGGTTTCTCCTCATCCTACCCATTTTGAAGGACAATGAGGATGGAAGGAAGATAGGCACCTCCAGGAAGGACCTTGGGGGCAGAAGCTTCATGGGAGCTCCTAAGTCCCAGCAGGAGTTGTGCTGAGGATATTTCTTTCTCAGTATCAATGGCATTTCCCTAAGGCCCAGCCCAAGTGGCTGCATTGTGGTTTTTTTGGCTGCCATTATCAGTTATTTAAGCCTTCCTAGGCTTTGCACAGGCAACACGGGTGGCTGTCTGCCAGGTGGAGACTGCAGGCTTCATCACTGTTCACTAGCACAGCTCCTGGCCTTTGCTATTTTATTATTCTGGCCAATATAACAAAAATTTGCTTGTAAGAAAAAGGTAAAGATTACTAAGTGATGCCATTCTTAATGCTGTCTTCGCAGAGAGTTGTGGCAGTTTTGCCTGTTACCCTGCAAGCAGACACTTACTGGAAGGATGAAGAGGGCTTCAGCCTCTTGCTTCCTTTGTTGTGGTAGAAACTAATAGTACAGTCCAATGTTTCCGGGGATAGGGACCAGAGGGAAAAATACATAAATCACTGAGTACCAGGCTTTGCCCTGTCCCAGTGGGAAATCAAACCCATCTGCCATGGCAGGGGCAGTGCCCTAGCCATAAACCTGACTATGCTCCCCTCCCACCTTTCCCATGGTATGGGGACTTACGTGGCCCTTAGTTCACAATAGGATGATAGATGTGGGTTCTGTATTTTGTAGGAAGCCCTAAAGGCATGGAAAGGGTAAGTCCTTTCTTAATTTTTAGCTGCCTATCATCATTAGAAAGCCTAATTATCCCTAGAATATTTGAGGCAGGGAGGAAGGAATCACAAAAATAAAACCCCAAACACAAACCCACAAAAACCATTAAGCTGAACCACTGGAGCCAGTTTTGATGTCATTCTGAGTTTTTTCACTTGGGCTATTTCCATCTGTAAACCTCCAGTTTTTAAAAACCAACAATAACTCTCTTTTCACTGTATCAGCTGAATGCCTGACAGATGTTAAACATTATTTGCTTTTTGGCTTTCTACTTTGCCTAGTTTATCCTAACTTATAAGACCTCAAGGACATAAAGCATTATCAAAATAAATAGCACCACTAGCAGAACTGTCATTCTCAAGAAGAACATTTGCCTCATTAACTGCAGGATTTCCAAAACCAATGAAATGCATTTTTACAAAAAAAGCAGGAACTACTCTGTTAATGAAAGAGCATGTAGAGGACCTTATTTCCTAGATCATTAATGCCAGTCAATCTGTCAAGGATTTACATCAGAGACAATGAGGAAAGACATGATCTCTTCTCAGGAAAATCCGATGAGCACAAGAACACAGTTCTGGGACACTTGCACCTTCTGCAGCAGATCAACTTATGCACTTCAAACTCTGCTACTAGCATGGTCCCAGCAAGGGTGACAGGGCTTTGCAGGACTGATCACAGGACTAGAAGTACATTAAAGTTTCCATATGTTGGACCATTACTTGCTCTCAGTCTCATCAAATGGGGATACAGGAGTAATGTGAATAAGACAACTAGACAAAACTTGCAGGAGAAAAGAAGCTAGACATGCTTTCTCTTTTGCCAGTTAAATTGTACCCGGATGATTTGACAATTAAGTTATCAGGGAAGGGATGCCATCCAGAGGAACCTTGGCACACTTGTTAGGTGGACCGATGCCAAACTCATGAAGTTCAGTCAAGCCAAATGCAAAGTCGTACCCCTGGGTCGGAGCAATCCCAGGCACAGCTACAGGTTGGGCAGAGAAGAGATTCAGAGCAGCCCTGCAGAGAAGGACTTGGGGGTGTTGGTCAATGAGAAAATGAACATGAGCCGGCTGCAGTGTGCGCTCACAGCCCAGAAAGCCAACCGTATCCTGGGCTGCATCAAGAGGAGCGTGACCAGCAGGTCAAAGGAGGTGATCCTGCTCCTCTCCTCTGCTCTCACTTGGAGTATTGTGTACAGTTCTGGCATCCTCAACATAAGAAAGACATGGAGCTGTTGGAGCAAGTCCAAAGGAGGGCCACGAGGATGATCAGGGGGCTGGAGCACCTCCCGTATGAAGATAGGCTGAGAAAGTTGGGGCTGTTCAGCCTGGAGAAGAGAAGGCTGCGTGGAGACCTCCTAGCAGCCTTCCAGTATCTGAAGGGGGCCTATAACGATGCTGGGGAGGGACTATTCATTAGGGACTGTAGTGATAGGACAAGGAGTAATGGGTTCAAACTTAAACAGGGGAAGTTTAGGTTAGACGTAAGGAAGAAGTTCTTTAAGGGTGGTGAGGCACTGAAACAAGTTGCACAAGGAAGCTGTGAATGCTCCACCCCGGCGGTATTCACGGCTAGGTTGGTCTAGGTTGAGACATTTCTGCCCATGGCAGGGGGGCTGGAACTAGATGATCTTAAGGTCCTTTCCAACCCTAACTATTCTATGATTCTTAAAATGAAAGGGCAGCTGGATCTGATTCTGGAACAATCCTTGTATCCAGCAGCACACCATCACCTTGCCAGTATGTAGGAGGCAGATCAAAAAACGCAGACAGATCTTGGGATGAAATGCAAGGGGGAAGAGCTGGCTAGCTTACAATCAGCGGATGGAGAGCCATCTGAAGAAACAGCTTCTTTTCCTTGGAATTCTGTGTGGCTTTACAATCTGTTAGCACGCCTGCATGTGCCAAAATGCTCTGTTAATGTTACACCAAACAGGATACACATTGCCTGAAATATTAAGCCTCATGCAAGATCACTGTCTTACGTGCTTATGCTAGAGCCAGAGAGGAAGAGAACAATGCTCTTCAGGCAGTAGCATCCAAAATGAACTTGTCAGGCCCACTGTGACAAATAAACATGCCTATAAGGAAGTGGCTCCTGCCATTAACATTGCAGGCAATGCCCTGGGTTCATCCTGAACTGCTTGTTGCTTCCTGATGATTCCTTGTGCGAGACAAGCTCCAATCTGTGTTGTGGCATGAATCATAATTCACTGTGCAGTTTATCCTCTGAGGTTTGTTTTTTTGATGTGTGTTTTTTTTTTGTTTGTTTTTTTTTTTTTTTTTTTTAAATTCCACAAATCCTTGCTTCTACCCATTTTGAGTGGTTTAAGGGCTTTTCATTCTTTAGGGTTAAAAAAATGAAAGTTTGGACTCCCAAACTTGTTACAGACATTTTTATTACAATAGCAAGAACAGAAAAACAGCTGAGTTTACCTATTCAGAGATTTAAATTCGTTCTGCTTCTTTCATAAGATTAGTTGATCAAAGGGCCAAGCATCAGTCATTGAAAGATACCTTTATTTGTGATAATGTGAAAAATATAATGAGCTGTAGAAGTCATGTCTTGAAGTTCACTGGGAAAAGGAACATTTGGTATTTTGTCTCTCCCAAAATGCTGAATACTGATGTCTACCCAAAGCAGGCTGAGGAACCATGTATTTTTCCCCACATAAAACAGATCACCTTCTTAGTCCTTCTGGAATCAGAAAGTGACTTGAGACACTGTCAATTAACAGTTATGTTTGAGAGTGTCAGACCCTCAACCTGGAGCAGCAAATAACAAAGAACACATCTCTGGTCAATATTTCCTCATGATAACACAAAGACAGCTTGCATGTATTTTATTTATCTTTCTCCTAAAGAATGGGGCACCAGCCCTTGCTAAATTTGCTGATGTTCCTAGATGTTGCAGACTTGCTTAAGGTTAGATTTTAGTTCCTATTGCCTGCACAATCTGTTCCTGTCCCTGCTGGCTCTGTTTCTGCCTCCTTTTTCACTCTAACTGCAGCCTCTTGTACTCTGATTCTACAGACTCAACTTTCTCACTTACTGCTGCATTTTCCCACTCCCTTTCTAGAAATTAGGGGGCTGATGTTGAATCATGCTGCCCTTGGGCTCTGAAGTGAGAATTACCCCATTTAGTGGCTTACAATGACTCTTTATTTGGGACTGGTAGTCTGACTCCTGTGTGAACTTTAACTTGTTAACTTCTGCATCTTTCCTGTCCCCTCAATTGCTGTGTGTTCCATTTTTCTGGAAGAAATACTTACATCCACCTGTGGGCAATCATGTCACCTTCTGGGCAAGACCAAGGACACCACAAGTCTGTGAAAACTGCTCCTCCCTGAGTCATAGAGGAGTGAAAAGAAGATCATGCTCCCAACTCTTCCTTAGGCTTCCTGTCTGCAAGATATGATTTGTTTGATGTTGAGAAGGCCCTTCAAGCTTTGGGACAGGTTTTTCCAGGGCAATTGATGGCTTTGCAAGAGACAATTCTGCTACTGTTCTAGTGGGATAAAAATATAGAATAAAAACAGCGAAGAGAAGAAAGCAGCTTCACTCTGGACCTGCAAGCTGTGCACTCATGACTGTAATTAAAGACAGCTGACTTTTTCTGCCTACTCATTTTCTAACAGCATCTCTCAGCAAAACCACATGTAGCCCTGTGGACTCAGAGCAGGGCTTGCAGCCCAGATGGCTGCTTTGCTTCAAGCCTCAGGTAAGTGTCAAAAGCACATTTGACTTAGCCCTGTAGGTTTACACTGAACACCTCCAAAAAGGAACATGGTTAATGGGTAAAAAGAAATAGGGCCAAAAAACAACTGAGAGTGGAAATGAGAAAAAGCACAAAACACGAGAAGCAGAGTGTCATGCTTTAAGCCCAGCCAACAACTCAGCACAAGAAAGCCACTCATCTCCTGCTTCCCCCTTCTTTGAGTGGGATGCAAAAGAGAACTGAAAGAATGTAAACCCCACAGGTTGAGATAAGAACAGTCCAGTAACTAAGGTATAATACAAAACTACTACTAATAATAATGATAAGGGAAATAACAAGGGGAGAGACTATAAAACTAAAAGGAGAAAGGGAAAAAAAACCCAATAAACACAAGTGATGCCCAATACAACCGCTCACCACCCACTGATTGATACCCAGACCAACCCAAACAGTGATATGCCCTTTCAGGCTACTCCCCTCAGTTTATATACTAGACATGATGTGCTGTGGTATGGAATACCCCTTTGGCTAGTTTGGGTCAGGTGTCCTGTCTTTGCTTCCTTCCAGCTTCCCGTACCCCTCCTCACTGCCAGAGCATGAGACTCAAAAGTCCTTGATTGGAGTAAACATTACTTAGCAACAGCTAAAACCATCGGTGTGTTATCAGCATCATTTTCAGGCTAAAGCCAAAAACACAGCACTGCATCAGTTATTAAGAATGAGAAAAATAATTGTTACAGTTCAACCCAGGACACAGAGGTAGAATAGGACAGAAACGGTTAGGAAGGTTATAACAGTCAATACGCCTGAACAGAGTGCCAACAGGCATAGCAGGAATGGCATCTGCTAACTGGGTAAAAGCAGCACTTCCAGTTCCCCTAAGCGGAAGGAGTAGATGGAATTATGTTTAGGTAGAAGTTGAAGAGTTTGCCTGCACAAATTTCTTTCTTCCTCTGCAGCTCTGTTCCAATTCGCAAGTGAATGCAGGGCTCTTTGTTACCTGCACACTGGTAATATCACCACATATCCTTCCTTGCCCAATGTCTGCTTAACCTTACTACCTCTAGGCCACAGTCTATCAACTTGACACCTAGTTAAGCCTCTGCAGTTGATGAACCCCATTCAGCTGCCTAAATTGAGCTTAGAATTTGGCCTTTATATGTGTTCATGTTCCAGCAAACCAATTGCCTATTCTAGTCTGAGGATTAGAGTTTACATGGTCAGCATCTGGGACAGCATGAAGCAGAAAGAAAACCATCACCAATTGCAAGAAATAGTGAGAAAAATTGCTAAACCATGATCAAGGGTCTTGAAAGAAGGATTATGCCTCATAATAGAAGAGTAGTACAGAAAGACATTAGGCTTCTGCTCTGGCCATTTTACATTTTGCATAGTTGATGAAAATCCTGCCTTTCAAGGAACAATAAAATTTTGCCTGAGTATTCTCAAGTTTATCCCTTCTTGGATACAGCTTTGTAGCATGTATGTGGTGATAGTCCTTATCTATGCAATAAACCATAAAATTTCTTATTAAGTATTATAGGGAAGTGAATAAAAGGGAGGTAATAAATATAATATACCTGTGGGGACTAAAATCAGAAACCAGTAAAAGCAATGGGAGAGAAAACATAGCTTCAAAGACTTCAGTTTTGAAAGATTACTTGCTCCCTCTCTGCCCCTGGGGTGCTGGTATTTCTTTGGATATGCTTCTCTGTCATGCCAAGCTCATCTGAAGTAGCTCCCATGTGTTCCTTTCTATATGACACTCCTGATTCCTAAACAGTTTTTCAGGAAGTCATGCAGTTCACTAAAAAACTTGACACCACCATTTGCAAACCTATCCACAGCTATATAACAAATAGTTGTTCTACTTCCAGAAAGCCAAACAAGCCCATGACTGCAATTGTTATGCAATTATTGTGATTGTAGCTTTGCTGGACATTTTGCTGAAATGCCTCTGATAATCAGTGAGGAACAGAACATACTTTTCACAAGTGCCAATATCATCCATTTAGGACTTGCAGGCTGTATTTATAAACAAGTTTGTATTTATCAACAAGGCAGGTAATATTTTCTGCTCACATTCTGCCACCTGTGGTATTTCTTCATTCCCAGTCTGAACCAGAAATACAAATTTGTTCCAAGAATGCTGTAGAGCAAACAAATCTTTAAGGAAGAAATAGCCTGGCTGTGAGCCAGACTCTTCTAATCAGCCTATACAGAGCACACACTAAAAAAGCCACCTAATTAGACAAATGGCCAAACTAAAGTTCACACTACCTAACACCACACAACAACTCCATCCTTCTCTGCTTACACTCAGCACATTCATATAAGATAGGAAATACATTCAATTTCAAAACAAATGGAAAAATCTCTGTGAAGGAGAGTAGATATTTGAAAGACGTGTAAAACTAGAGAGAGTGATAGGCTTGTCATACCCTTGGGAGACTCTCTTTAGTAAGTGCTTTGCAAAATGTGTCTGCAGTGTTTACCTGCTATTGTACTCAGGGGAGAGGGGAAAAAAACCCAAAAAACCAGAAACATAGAGGCTTCCATGAGGGTCTACCTGCTTCTCTTTAGGTACTGCTGCATAGAGCTCTGGGCTAGCTAATTACTTCATACAGAGCCAGTTGTTGCCTGTTTCATTATTTTCTCCTTGGTGACTGGTGATTTGTACCTGTCAACAAAATGGCATCAGCAGGTGCAGCCACAGTAGATGCCAAACTGGATCTGGAACTGTGACAATGATTCCAGTAGCTTTTTTCCGGGACTCTATGGTCTAATTTTCTCTCATTGCTCTGAAAATGTGCCATATTTCCAACCTGAACAAGTCTCTGCTGTTGTAAAAGTTTTTATGAACTGAGTTTGAGAAATACATTTCTTCCTTAACCCTTCTGGTTTGGTTCTATGGCCTTCAACAGAGGAAGAACTACACAATTACATCAACTATTGTGATGGATACTTCCATCATGGGCATCAGTGAAAACTTTAGGGTTAAAGATGATGTATTTACTTATTTTCACTTGAAATTCAAGCCAAGACTGAAACTGGAGTTTCAAATGCTTAAACGGTAATGGTCAAATGCACCACTCTAGCGCACCATCACAACACACAATGCAATTCTTGCACAACTGAAAAGTTTCACTGCACTGCAGATGTCCCCCTGGTCTTAAAGACATTACATAGTAAGGGAAAAATATAGTAGCATTCATGTATAGTTCTCAAATATCTATTGAAATATATATTATGAAAAGTCCACAAAAAAAGCTGTAATGAATTTTCTTGTTTTCACTAACGCTCATGATCTGGATATTTGACTCTTTTTCTCCTTATACTTTATTCTAGTTTGAGCCTTTGTAAATATTCTTTTAATACTTTGTCATCCTATCATTAGAGCCTTGAAAAAATACCAGACCAAAGTAAGCTGAAATTCCTAAGTAGTAACTTGACTGCAGGAGATACGTTGTCTTTAAGTAAACACTCATTATTCTGCAACTCACAACACAATTTATGAAGAATATCATGCTAAATAGTGTAATTGACCAAGGTTTTACAGTTACATACTGCATATAATCCCTATGAAAGACTGAAATTGTCCTAAATCTTGCAGCCATGTATCAGCTTCATTCAGTCAGGCCCCTAATTGTCCTTTGTCTTCCAGATAGCAACAGGTAATGAGGGCAGTTATCCTCTCCACCCGTTTTTCCCTAATAGGTAAGATGAAAAAGGAGCTATGTCTGGCCCTGCCTTATCAGTATGGACAGTAAACTGACAAAGGATTCCCTGAATTGGGAAGTCCTAGCACTGCAGCCAGTTTTAAGTGCTCTGAAGGAAACTTGTGATGGTTAACAAACAGTAGTGCTCTCTCCCCTACTTGTCAGCTTCCCCTCCTTTGATACTTTGACAAGTCTCAAGCCCAGTTTACCAGTTTGCAAGAGCTGTTCCTTTTAACAAAATCCACCCCTTCGCAGAACAGGTATCTGGCACTACACAAAACCTATACTGTCTCAGACAGAATATTCTGTCACCTCTTTCTAGTCTATTCCTCAGTACCATTGCTCCCTATAGCACTGAAAATTTGGCATCCGTGAGAAGTGATGCTAATGGCTCTTGCACAGGGATGATTTGAACCAAGCTAAGGAAAAGTTGTATGCAGTAACTACTCAAATTATTATTTTCAGAAGCTTTGAGCAATCAGAAGAGGCACTGAGAGCAACACAAATCATAAGCCTTGAGGTTTCTTAATTCTAGCATTAGCAGCATGCCACAGTGATACAACAAAGTTCACAATGTTAAAGAAAATGTCAGCGACAAAAGCCTCTGCCTTTATTAAGGTCTTGAGATCCCCAAATTTCTCTACTCTTGCTCCTTTATTATTGCACATTAATATTTGCTTCTGCTCATACTCTAAAGCCTCTTGGAAACATGGACTCCATTTATTTATTTACTTAACACATTGTCAAGTTCCAAGGTAGCTGTGAAGAAGTAAATTTGGCTGCTGCAAAATACAGATGGAATTGTTTTGTTTCAAAATCTGAAGATTGTTGTTGGTTCCCCCTCCCCCGAATGACTTAATAAAAAATAAAAAAGAAGCCATTAGTGACATCCAGAATGACAAGCTAATAAATATAAACCCAGCAGCCTAATTCTGTAAATTAGAGAGTTTGAGACAAGCATTTCAGATCATTAACAGATTATTGCTCACAGAGAGGGAGACCTGTCCTGCACTCTGCTCCGTTTTACCTGGTTCCTTCTCACTGGAAGTATTCCAAGATGGGGGAACTTGAAGGGCACTAGCTCTTCAACTGAAGAAATTAATACTGAAAAATCTCTACAGCGATAGGTGTTATGCTTGGACCAAACTGAATCGTAATCATAAACTTAAAATTAGACCTTGTTTTCAGGTTTAAATAGCTGCATACTTTATTCTCGAAACCCTTCTGCAACTTCATATGCAGGCTTCCAGTTTGGCAGTTCTAGCACTAGTCACATCACTGGAATCTGCTTTAACTCATACCATGAGAAAAGCTATTGTAGAGATACCAGCCTTCCATAAGTCTGCAACTGGCTTCACTTAAGTGACTCATAAACACACAATCACCACCAACTGGAATCACATGAAACCCTTGCCCTTCTCAGGGCTTATCTGAAACACAGCAGCACTAGAAGAAAATTCCGCTTGCTACCCAACCTAGACAAATTATTTACCTATTGGCAGGCTTGGGAGGGCAGCTATTTTCCTAGACAAGACATAGACATATAGCATCCTTTTGGAGGAAGATGCCATCAGAACACAGTCATGATTACTTTCCTTGTAATAGCATGTATTTTTAGCTGGTGTGAAGCAACTGGGTAGTTTGGAATTCATCACAGGCTTTTTTAGAATGCATTTTCACTGAACTCCTGATTCTTTTTCAAGAGGCTCCCCTATGAATGCTGCATGAAACCTGAAAGAGAAAAGACAAGGCTGATACAGCTCTTTTTTAACTTTTTCTCTGCCTAGCACAGAACCTCTAATCACATTTTTTAAACATCTGTGAGCAAGTTCAGTGTAACTAAAAAAGCAATGGTAATGAAAACAGCCAGAGCCAAATGTGTGTGGGATGTCTGTATAAGGTTCTGTTGTACGCAGTCTCATCCAATTTACTCCAGCCAATTTACTCATCACAATACTTGATTTCTGCTGCCTAGTCAGAATTCAACGGCTTGCCTTTTTAAAGCTCTCAAGGCAATCATACTGAAGGATATTGTCTTACTGTTGATTATCCTTTGGCTGCTGATATAAAACTGCTCTAAACCGAGAATTTGCTGTTTGAAATCAGATCAGGGGTATTTATTTGGGGCTTTGGGTTTGTTGTTTTTGTTATCTGCATTTGCTCAGCTCTATCACAGGTGTGTTCTGGTCCCTGCCTGATGCTCTACAGTACAATCACTGTAACAATAGTTATGAACAACTTCTCATATCCTTAAGCTACTCCCAACCTGAAGACAAAGACCATAGTAGAAAAATTCAAGGGTCTTTCTCCATGTTCTACTTAATGTAATTAAAATGTAAGTAATTCTGACTCCTACAGTTCAGCATTCCAAACTGTGTTCAAGCGAGACATGTTGATTAGATCTATTTGTATAAGAGCTTCTTAATTTCAAATTAGCATAATTCAACAGCACTCTTAACCTGCTTATGCATTTCATTTAGATATCCTCTGAGTGAACTATTTCTTTACACAGCACTCAGAGGGCTGGGATATAGAGACAGCCCTATAAAAAAAATCAGTATGTGACATAAATGATACAAGTAGCACTGGCAAAATAAAAAAGGGAAAAGACATACCTAATGTTCAACTTCAAAATGCATTACAACCTACATTCCTGCCATTACCTTGGCCTATTTTTACCTTCTCATGCATTTCTTTTTTGCAGTTGAGGAAGATAAACTGTTAGAAGTCTATTTCACTTCCACACGCTTGGAAAACTGTGAGCGCATGAAGGTTGCTATGGCATTTGAAAATTCATAAAATTAAATATATTTGGCTGAGTTAAGACACCTATGCCACTTTATTTACAAATATGTTTTTTAAAAATCTTTGGGTGACTGAGGTGTAAATACTGTAGTTGTAAACCTTAAAGCAGAAACTTTAAAAAAAGTAGCATTGGTTCAGGGCTGATGGGGTGTCAAGTGTTGCACTTTTCTCAAGCTAGAACATGGAGGTCTTAACAAAAAGGGTGATCTGAATTTTACAAAAGATTTTCAGTGACATACCTTTCTCTGAAAATGGGTTCTCTCAAGGACAGTCTGAGAGCCAGTCTGACTTGTGAGGCTTTCTCTGCATTACATTTGGAATTGTAAATCATTAACTGTCCCTGAAATGTTGCTGCAGTTGCTAGGCAGAGGCAGTTAATTTATAAAATATCCTTGTTGCCAGGAAATCTAGATTTAGGCACTTAAGAAAAACCATTTAGAGCAAAGGGTGGGATGAACAGAGAAAGCAGAAAATCTAAAATATACCTAACACTATGTCTTTCTCCCCCAAAATAACTGCGTCTAGTGAATTTTTGAGGATCTTCACATCATTACATATGGTACACACTTAACTGGAGGCAGATGAACTGACAAGAAGAATAATATTTCAAAGTGGCTGGGTATTCTGATGTGAAATCAGTAGGGGTTTTTTTTCTCATTTAATAGATAATTCTTATTTCTTTCCATGTCATATTTTTGCACCTAATTTATTCTACTTGTTTATTTTTCATCTGGCAATGGTCCTGGCCTGTTTTTAAGCAGCAGGCTAGTAGATTTCTTTTGCAATACGCCATGTTCTGCAGTATGCCAAGCACCTGTTGCTGTGCAGCATTCATTTGCTTACACCTGAAAAATCACACAGTTCTGGAAAACTGTAGCCTCCTTTCACAAAATGCTGGATTACAGGTGTATCATCATATATCACTGAGATATGGAAAGCAGATAATTAGACTAAGAATTTGAGCGACAAGCTACCTTACCTCTAGAAGAGAAAAGCCGGTTTCCCTGGCTCTATATTTGCTTCATATTTCTGAGATGCAAAAGCTTCTGTTCAACAAATTCTATCTGATTTATTTTCCTGCCCCCTTTCTTCTATTATTGTTAAGAGTGCAATGTGCAGCCAAAATTAAACTTCAGGACTCAGAAATTAGATGTCTCCCTCAATATGCCATCCTCTTCACTTTCCAGCTTCTCACACTGCACCATTACAAGTGCACGCTTGACAGCATTTTCATTTTAATTTTGTTTTACTGGATGTGTTCTTAAAAGCAAAATAATTATTTTACGTCAAATTTAATCAGAAGGGGGAAATTTTCCCACAATAATCTCCACCTCCCTAAGTATGGAAATAAGTTATTTATAAGTGTGCCTTTAATTTTTTTTCCCATAGAAAATATTATTCTTTAATTCTCCAGTGACAAAGTATTCCATGAGTCCTTTCCCTGTGACCTTCATCTGACTACAAAGTCAGATGGCTAAGTCTTTACTATGCTTCAATGAGAGCATGTGCAGGTCCTTGCAAATAGCACCAGCCAGCATTATTTTAACCTCATGATTTAGAAATGGCTTCTCAGTTCCCTAAGATGAGATCATTTTGAGGCATCAGTATTCTGAAGGACTTCTCATGCTTCCTGTGGTGGCAGTGGTAACTAGGAAATGGATGTTGCTTAGAGTTTAAAAATAATTAAAAGATTGTTTAACTTGTATTAAGGTCAAATCCAATTCACTCACTGCAGATTCTATATGTCAACACCTCTCTTGCCATATGAACTGACAGACAGATGAAAGTAACTGAAATAGAACTGCAGAAAGACTTCAGATATGTTGATCTGTTGGTCCAATATATTACATTCCCTCTGCGTCACCAGTCTTATAGACAGCAACTCTGATCTGTTTCATATTTGCTTTATACATTTTACTTTTAGCCCTTGTAGCACTAAAACCAGTCTATTGAAAAACTTCTTCTTTTTTTTTTTTTTTTTTTTTTTTTAACAAACTTAGAGATATTAAAAAATTTAGGGTGAAATCTCAAATACTTTAGCCCAGAATAAAAATATTTTGAAGAGTTGTATTTGAGACACTGGACACCTGCCAGAGATATTTTGTCCACCAGGAAGGAGACCTCCTCACATTACACACTAGCAATGCACAGGAGCCATCCTTTCTCATAGGGGTTAAGTAACGTACAGTGACAATTCCTACCTATAGGACATAATGAAAGCTAGATTTATGTTGAAGGAAAACATTTCTTAATGCAGAAAGCTACTCCCCCTCCTCTCCCACTATGGTTTGTCCTTAAAAAAATATATATATTAAAAAGGTAACAGATTTTTTTTTCTTCTTGTGGGAAGCAAGAAAATACATTTTGAAAAAATGTTTCATTGGAAGACTTGTAAGGCCCAGTTAGAATTAAACTTGGCTAGGGATGTGAAAGATAACAGGAAGGGATTCTACAGGTACATTGCAAATAAAAGACAGACTAGGGACATGGGCCCCTCCAGAAGCTATCAGGAGAACTGGCTACCCTGGATTTGGAGAAGGCTGAGGTTCTTAATGACTTCTTTGCCTCAGTCTTCACTGGCAAATGCTCTGACCACACCACCCAAGTCTTGGAAGGCAGACACAGGGACTGTGAGAATGAAGACCTTGGGCCCACTGTAGGAGAGGATCTGGTTCAAGACCATCTTAAGAACCTGAATGTACACAAGTCCATGGGATCTGATGAAATCCATCCATGGGTCCTGAAAGAGCTGGCAAATGAAGTTGCTAAGCCACTGGCCATCATATTCATATATATATATTTATATATAGTGATCCATGTAGGTGCTAGTGATATAGATAGTAGTAACCTGGAGAACATAAAGAAGGACTACAGAGCCCTGGGAGAGGTGGTTAAGGGCTCTGGAGCTCAGATAGTCTTTTTGTCAATTCTCCAGGATACAGGGAAGGACCCTAAACAGGTTAGGAGGATTGGCCAGATTAATAAATGGTTAGAAAGGCAGTGCTATAGTCATGGGTTTGGATGTCTTGAACATGGGATCCAGGTGTGTAGGCCAGGTCTACTGGGGGCTGGTAGAGCTGATCTGACAAAGAAGAGGAAGAGTGGTTTTGGTAGGAGGCTTGCCAGACTCGTCAAGGATGCTTTAATCTAGATGTGTTGGGGGAGGGAGGCATCATTCCACCCCAACACACCCAGTCAGTTGCCAACACCTATAATAAATGCTTGGAGCAATGTAGAGATATTCCAGCTGCTCCAGCCAATGAGCTGGCTTCATTTGGAGCTCAGCTCAGATGCTCCTATACAAACGCCTGTAGCATGGGGAACAAACAAGAGGAATCAGAGATGTGTGCACATCTACGGGGGTAAGATATAATAAGCATCACAGAAACATGGTGGGATGGCTCCTACGACTGGAGTGTTGGAATGGAAGGTTACAGGCTCTTTAGAAAAGACAGGCCTGGCAGGCGGGGAGGGGGAGTGCTATTTATGTTAGGGATAGGCTGGAGAGTATGGAACTCTGTCTGGGGACGGGTGAGCAGTCAACAGAGAGTTTGTGGGTCAGGTTAAAGGGAGAACAGCGATGGGGGACATTACTGTGGGGATCTGTTACAGATCGCCTGATCAAGAGGAATCTGTGGATGAAGTGCTCTATAGGCAGATAGGAACAGCCTCATGCTCACAGGCCCTTGTTCTCATGGGGGACTTCAACCACCCTGACATCTGTTGGAGGGACGGTACGACCCGGCACAAGCAATCCAGGAGGTTCCTCGATTGTGTGGAAGACAACTTCCTTCTGCAAGTAATAGAGGAGCCGACAAGGAGAGGTGCCATGCTTGACCTCGTGCTCACCAACAGGGAAGGGCTGGTTGGAAATGTGACGCTCCAGGGCAGCCTTGGTTGCAGTGACCATGAGATGGTCGAATTTGAGATCCTCAGGACAGTGAGAAGAGTGTGCAGCAAGCTCACTGCCCTGAACTGCAAGAGAGCAGATTTTGGCCTCTTCAGGAACCTGCTCAGTAAGGTTCCATGGCACACAGCCCTAGAGGGCAGGGGGGGCCCAAGACTGCTGGTTGTTATTCAAGGATCACCTGCTCCAAGCTCAGGAGTGTTGCATCCCAACTAGAAGGAAGTGCAGCAAGAGGGACAGGAGACCTCCTTGGATGGATAAGGAGCTGCTCAGGAAAATTCAAAGGAAAAAAGAGATTTATAAAAGGTGGAAGCAAGGACAGGCGGCCTGGGAAGAATACAGGGATCTTGTCAGGGAAGCTAGGGACCAGGTGAGGAAGGCTAAGGCTCAGTTAGAATTGAACTTGGCTAGGGATGTTAAGGATAACAGGAAGGGATTCTATAGGTATGTAGTGAATAAAAGACAGACTAGGGACAACGTAGGACCCCTCCAGAAGCTATCAGGAGAACTGGCTACCTTGGATTTGGAGAAGGCTGAGGTTCTTAATGACTTCTTTGCCTCAGTCTTCATAGGGAAATGCTCTGATCACATCACCCAAGTCTTGGAAGGCAGATGCAGGGACTGTGAGAATGAAGACCCTAGGCCCACTGTAGCAGAGGATCTGGTTCGAGACCAGCTTAAGAACCTGAATGTACACAAGTCCATGGGACCTGATGAAATCCATCCGTGGGTCCTGAAGGAGCTGGCGAATGAAGTTGCTAAGCCACTGGCCATCATATTTGAAAAATCATGGCAGTCAGGTGAAGTTCCCGACGACTGGAAAAAGGGAAATATAACCCCCATTTTCAAGAAGGGGAAAATGGATGACGCAGGGAATTACAGACCAGTCAGTCTCACCTCTGTGCCTGGCAAACTCTTGGAGCAGATTCTCCTGGAAGACATGCTAAGGCACATGAAAAACAAGGAGGTGGTTGGTGACAGCCAGCATGGCTTCACTAAGGGGAAATCCTGCCTGACCAATTTGGTGGCCTTCTATGATGGGGCTACGGAAATGATGGACAGGGGCAGAGCAGATGACTTCATCTACCTGGACTTGTGCAAAGCGTTCGACACTGTCCCACATGACATCCTTGTCTCTAAATTGGAGAGACATCAATTTGATGGGTGGACCACTCGGTGGATAAAGAACTGGCTGGATGGCTGCACACAAAGAGTTGTGGTAGATGGCTCGATGTCCGGGTGGAGATCAGTAACGAGTGGCGTCCCTCAGGGATCGGCGTTGGGACCGGTCTTGTTCAACATCTTTGTCGGTGACATGGACAGTGGGATTGAGTGCGCCCTCAGCAAGTTTGCTGATGACACCAAGCTGTGTGGTTCAGTTGATACGCTGGAGGGAAGGGATGCCATCCAGAGGGACCGCGACACGCTTGTGAGGTGGGCTGATGCCAACCTTATGAAGTTTAACCATGCCAAGTGCAAGGTCCTACACCTGGGTCAGAGCAATCCCAGGCACAGCTACAGATTAGGCAGAGAAGAGATTCAGAGCAGCCCTGCAGAGAAGGACTTGGGGGTGTTGGTCGATGAGAAAATGAACATGAGCCGGCTTCAGTGTGCGCTCGCAGCCCAGAAAGCCAACCGGATCCTGGGCTGCATCAAAAGGAGTGTGACCAGCAGGTCGAAGGAGGTGATCCTGCCCCTCTACTCTGCTCTCGTGAGACCTCACTTGGAGTACTGTGTGCAGTTCTGGTGTCCTCAACATAAAAAGGACATGGAACTGTTGGAACAAGTCCAGAGGAGGGCCACGAGGATGATCAGGGGACTGGAGCACCTCCCATATGGAGACAGGCTGAGAAAGTTGGGGCAGTTCAGCCTGGAGAAGAGAAGGCTGCATGGAGACCTCATAGCAGCCTTCCAGTATCTGAAGAGCGGCTGTAGGGATACTTGGACTCTTCATTAGGGACTGTAGTGACAGGACAAGGGGTAATGGGTTCAAACTTAAACAGGGGAAGTTTAGGTTGGATATAAGGAAGAAATTCTTTACTGTAAGGGTGGCGAGGTGCTGGAATGGGTTGCCCAGGGAAGTTGTGAATGCTCCATCACTGGCGGTGCTCAAGGCCAGGTTGGACAGAGCCTTGGGTGGCATGGTTTAGTGTGAGGTGTCCCTGCCCATGGCAGGGGGGTTGGAACGCGATGATCTTAAGGTCCTTTCCAACCCTAACTATTCTATGATTCTATGACTTTCCCCATTGTCCCATCTCCTCCCCAGTATTAATTAAATTGACTTGTTCACAGCAGTTTTCATATAATCAGGTATTTTTCTATGAGCCATTTTTATTCCTTTCACCTTCTTCCCACTTTTTCCTCAGGAGCAGAGACTGTTGATCTGCTATTAAATATTATTTCTGTCTGGAAAATAGGAAGAAATGTTGATTTTCATTCCAGCTGGGCAAAATCTTTTGATTTGCAGAACCTCCCAAGCCACTCTAATCAATTAGAGAATACATCTATATTTTGTTTTGACCATTAACTAATTTTGATTCTTCCAGTTTGTTGATTAAGCCCTGATTAAGTATTTGCCTGTGACAACATACAGCCTTTAAGTGGTGTCAGATTGTGAAGAATCCATTCAAAATACTTATACTTCTAACTTCACGTGATACTGATTTTGAAAACAACAACATAAAAAACAATAAAGGATAAGAGTGGCCAACAGCTCGGAAACAAATCCTGTTCTCAACTAAAATCTTATTTACGTGTACTGTGAATAATTCCATAAAGAATAAACCCAAAAGTACAAGTATTTCTCTGTGGTAAACCCGGGGGCCCACATGAGGGACTTGTGAATGGAGAAATAAGCAACTGCCTAGCATGCTAACAGGTAAAAGCTCCACAGAAAACCTCCACAGAATTTTTTCCGAATGACAGAACAAAACATATTTCTTCAAATTAAGAAAATGCTCACTGAACAAGAACTTAAATTAGATACATTTTCCATCAAAGAACATTCTGATTAAGCATCTTATCTCTATAAAGGGGTTGTATTTTAAAGGAAGACAAATTAGTTTGGGTAACACAAGGACTGATCCATGCCTTGCCGTATAGCATGAATGAAACATTAAGTATTCTATTTACTTCATTCTTTTACTTCTGCCTTAATCCCATCTTCCTTTAGTTGCACCCCTGCTTCATGATCTCCATTTGCCTTCATTCTCTACATTTCATTTTTCTCACCAGAAAAGGAATAGGAAGAATTGGAGCATGGGAGATGTGTGATGGATAGATTCAGAAAAACCAACAGAGAAGCTGTGGACTTGACAGAGCCCTGGCTGGCATCCTGCTATCCATGAAATGTAGAAAACCAGCAGGACCAGACACAGGAATCCCACAGCAAGTGTTCCCTTTTCCCCACTGCTCTTTCCTGAGGTGGAAGTGAATGCTCAAATTCTGTGAGATGATGAGGGCAGGAAACGTGATACCAAAACGCATAACTGGGGTGAACAAATCTAGTCTTTTAACAAAGTGGAATACATACAGGAGGGCAGTGAAGACAGGGAATTAGATCCTAGTTTGGAATATGGTCATCCGCATAAATACAGGGCTGAGCTCTTGAAAGGATTTCTTGATAGTGTCAAAAGGACTGGGCAGACACAGTGCTTGTACAGGACACGCTGCTTAACATGCTGCTGAGAGGCTGTTAAGTCACAGCTGTCCTGAATTTCTAGATGAGGAGGAAAAAAGGTAGGGGAGGAGGATCTTGGAAAATACAAATGTACCATACAGATACCAGATGTAGAGATATGCTGCTCAAATAAAAGGGTCATCCCAGCAAGAAAATCTGGAAATGCCTCAGGAAGAAGAGTTGATGACTGTCAAAATCATCAGACTGTGATGAGTTCTTGGTACACCCTTTGATTACAGGGATATATACACTCAGTTCCCAACACACTCTTTCTCCCAAAGTTTTCTTTCCTGCCTCTTCTACAGTTTTCAGTTTTTCCACTTCTTTAATTACAGCTGTCAATTCACTCACACTCAAAGACAGGTCATACCTACAGCTCACAGAACATCATGTTGCTGGGTGGAAGCAGTTTTGCCTTTTTGTCTTTCCTTAGCACTATCCGTCAAGTAAGAAAAATAATATTCTGACCTCTAAAAAAATCCTACAGTCTTCATGTAACAATCATGATGACAAGGAAACTCTTCTAGACCTTATCTAACTAACGATCATTTTCCTCATTCCTTTAAATGAGAAATAAAGCTCTATTTAAAAATACTTATAGGGTGGATGACATATCATGCTGTGAATCTTTCTGTCGAAACACTCATCAGAATAACTATAACTCAGGCAGGAAAAGCTGACAGTATTCTATAGACATGTAAACAAAATCAAGTGAGGGAACTGAAGGGCAGTCAACCAATAGAGGTTATTTCTACTACAGATATAAATCTCAACCATACCTTCCTAGGGACTGTTGGTCCCTAAGCTTTCATAATAATGTGATTCTATTTTGTTTAAGCAAACCATAATTTCCCATGGTACTCACTGTAACCAAGATAATGGGAAAACTGTTGGTGCCAATGGGCAATGCTTCTGAAACTACAATGGCAATTGTAAATCATATAAAGAAATAATTTTTACCAAGAACAATGCTGAGTACTCTAGGATCCATGGTTTAAGTCACAATGTGCAAATTATACGCAGACAGGACCAAACTTTCAACTTTAGCAGATGACCACAGCTTCCTTAATGCCAGCACAGGGTTGGATCCCTAGAGTTAATAGAGGGCAGTGTGATGTGCATCTGATTTTATGCAACACAAGACAGAACGAATCATGTAAGTGGAATGATACACAGTTGTCCCTCTATTTGCTAGAATTGAAAAAACTTTACCTTTTACTAAATTAAAAAAAGATTATACAATAAATCATTTTGCCATTTATAGGGTAACTGTTCTAGAGCCATACCTTTTCTGAAATTGCACAATTCCAATTTTTGGATCAGTAAATTTTTACTTATTTCCAATCTTTCATGCTTAAATGTAAAACTCCATGCTGCAATGATGGCTTTCTCCTCAATAATTAGGCCCTGATCATTATGGCAAGTTGAATCACCGACCAGAAGGGTTGTACTTTAAAGGTAGTGCAGGACTTCTATCAGAGAAAGCTACAGAACAGCAGATGCTGAGGTAAGACAGTTATTTTTGTGCAGGGTACAGGGTAAGAAACTTATTCTTTGCTGAGGTAAAATTGGCTTTGAACATCTTTGATTATAGCTGTACCTTCTCATTGTAAAATAGTAATATTAAAGAGCAGCAATGCAAACAAAATCACTTGAGGTAATAAGAATAGTCAGATACTCCTCCACAGCATAGCAAACTCTTAAGGACCACCTCTTTAGTCTTGTATTTTCACCATAATTCACAATTTGTGAAGAAATTTAAGCCTAAAATATATTCAAAACATCCACTCTTTTGAGTTGGCAAGAGGACCCCTGAATTTCCCAAGCACAAACACAGGTTGTGCAGAGAATGGATTGAAAGCAGCCCTGAGGAGAAGGACTTGGGGGTGTTGCTAGATGAAAAGCTCAACATGAGCCAGCAGTGTGCGCTCACAGCCCAGAAAACCAACCATATCCTGGGCTGCATCAAAAGAAGCATGGTTAAAGGAGGTGATCCTCCCCCTCTGCTCTGCTCTCATGACCCCTGTGATTTAGTATGTGGAGTACTGAGTTCAGTTCTGGGGCCTCCAACACAAAAGGGATGTGGGTCTGCTGGTGTGAGTCTGGAGGAGGGCCACAGAGATGATCGGGGGCTGGAGCACCTCTCCTATGAAGACAGGCTAAAAGACAGACTTGTCCTGCATGGAGAAGAGAAGGCTCCAGGAAGACCTTAAAGTAGCCTTCCAGTATCTGAAGAGGGCCTACAAGAAAGCTGAAGATAGACTTTTTACAAAGGGCAAGTAGGGATGGGATGAAGGGTAATAGCTATTGACTAGAAGAAGGTAGATTCAGATAAGATGTAGGGAAGAAATTTTTTACTGTGAGAGTGGTGAGACACTGGAACAGGTTGCCCAGAGTTGTAGATCCATTCGTGGAAGTGTTCAAGGCCAGGCTCTGAGCAACCTGGTCTAGCGGATGGTGTCCCTGCCTGTGGCAGGGGATTTGAACTGGATGATCTTTAAGGTCCTTTCCAACCTAAACCAAACCCAAATTCTGTGATTCCATAATGTTCTCTCTCTCTGCTGTGTTTAGTAACATTCTGAATTGCTTCACAATTAACAGCTTCTGCAGGTGATGTGTTGCGAAGCAGAAAATTGTGAAAAAGTGTTAGATTTATAAATAGCAAAATGAAGTAGAAATAGCAATAGATTATGGTTTTGTCATTTTAACATAAAGTGAAAAAAATTTGTCTCAATTTTTCTTAAAAAAAAAAATCTCACACAGATGTGTAAAATATTTATATTTGTCCCTAAAAATAGTTCATTAATAGAAAACCATCATTCTTCTCAGGTTTCACAGAGAAGAGGTCTGGTCTACTAAACAAGTGAGCTTGGTTGAAAAACTATCAATGATGTATTTACACCCAGGCACGCTTTAACAAGTCCATCCATATTACATGAAATCAAAATTCCCATCTACTCAGGCAACGAGCAAAAAACCCAAATGTATGCTTTCTGAGATGATGACTCATTGGTATTGAGTGTTAAGTTGTATTATTCAATGTATGCTCTAGGTGCCACCATGATAAGTTCAGTCATGCCCATCTAATAGAGCTCTGTATACATATGCTTCCACCTGGTGTTAACACAGCAGATGCTATAAGCTTTCCCTGTGTCTAAGGATGTTAACACTGCAGGTACTAAAAGCATTCCCTATGTCTAATTCCCTGTGTGTAATGTATGGACTGCAAGCATCTTGCCTACCGCTAGACTAGGGCATCCTAGTTGTGACTACCACCCATTCCTACTTAAGATCCACGACACTACTGAATAGCTAATTCAAGACAGACTGAATGGAAGGGAAGAGAACGAAGAGCTGTAAATCATGCAAAGCAATCAAAATAGTCTCTCCTTTGAAACTGTTGCTTAACTGAAATTGCTATTTCATAATCCAAGAAAGGCTGGATTGTATTTTCCACCACTGCTTGGATTGACCAGTTTTTTATAGTAAAAAAATTGTGCCTTCTGCAACTGAACCATTTTGTTCTAAAGACTGTCTTGAGACTATTACACAAGCTCAGGTAACAATGACAGATTTCAGTCTACCGCAGTTAAGATGTTGCACTTCAAACATGTTTTTAGACAGAATGCCAATATCTGTCATAATCAACTTCAAGCTAGTGCTGAATAGTCTTCTTGTCTTAGCTAGTCCTCCTGAGGACTAGGTTAGACAGTTCTCACAAGAAAGATTTTCCATTTAAATGTATCAACCTTTCAAATTCTAAGTAATAGCTAGAGAATAGAGACAAGCAAGCAAGTTCCGTGGATGTATTCACACCACTGAAGGCACTGCAGCATACCCTTTAGTTTGAAGCTGTCTATTTGCAGACCACCAAAGCCTAAACTATCAGTCCAATGATATGCTCATGAACAACATTCAGTCCAAACAAGATATAGCACTCTGAATAATCAATTCTATTTGCCAGTCTTGATGTTAACAAACCTTGTGTTTTCATTAAAATATTTTCTTATATTCAGCTTTATGCCATATATTATTCTAGGTATAGGCCAGGTAAGAATTACTTGAAGTTTATCTCACTGCATAAGAGCAAGATCTGTTAATATCTTCTCAATTGTAAGTACTTTTCCTATAAAAAGACATTATAACTTGAATAGGCTAGAGACAGGAATTTTTTCATGTCTTATTATATTATATTATTTAATAAAATACGAAAAGTTTATAGAGCCACATGGAAGTACATTTTCTTTTATCCTAAGGCCATTTAAATGAGAAATATCCAATAGAACAATCATGGAAGTCTTCACTCTAGAAAGACAGAGCTTTGAGGATCCATTGGATCCCTTTATGTATACTGGTATGACAGTAATAATGGGAAGTTCTATAGCTGATCTCAAGTTATACTGTGGAGACTCTCTATCCAGGGAAGGCATCATAAAATGCCTCCACAGGCCTAATTCTATTATGTGGATTTTGACAGAAATGCTATTCAGTCACGAAAGTAAAAGATCCATAAAATCTGAAGGAAGCAGCGTGCAAGTTGAATCTAAATGGGCTACAGCATAGTAAAAAAAAAAAAAGCATTTCTTAAAAACAACTTTTCTATTCCCTCCAAAGGTTTATACTTGCATTTTACTGTATAATTTTGCTGATCAAGCAGATTTAAAATAAGCCAGTTGAACAGAACAGGTTTCTATCTTCTAAAAATGAATCAGAATATAAATTGGAGATGACTAACCATCAGTTACTCATTTTTGCTGTAATTATGGTATTTGGTCAGTAACTTTTATTCAGGTAGGTTAGAATTTATTGCTCATCTGAGATAACTACTTCTTTTACATGAATTTCCTGAGGCTGCAGCAGCCATCTCAAAGGCATTAATAAATTAATACATCCATATACAGAACATTATGGTTTCCCAGGCACCCATTTAAAAGTATAAAGATATCAAAAACTGCACAATTCACAGAACTGTTTTTATGAAACCTGTGCTTTTAACTCAGTATTATATAATAGACAGGTTCTATCTTGAATGGTTTGGAAAGAAGCTTGTCCACAATGCCATCACTGAAAAGAATTTAAAAGTTGTAAAGAAAAAAAAAAAAAAAAAGGCAAACAGATTAAAGAAGGAAAGGTCTGATTCTGTTACTTTGACACATAAATATGGCAGAATTATTAGTAAAGGTGACAATTCCAATCATTACATAAGAAGAGAAAAATCTCCCTCCCAGCCAGTGGAGAAAACAGCAAATTAATACCTTAATTCACCAGCTTGCCTTGCATGATTTCACTAGAAACATACTTATCACTTCAGCAGAAGTCGCTTCTATGCAGACAGAAAATATCAAGTCTACTAGTTGAAAGGCTGTGGTTTCATGGATGGTAAAATTTATTTGAGGAATTGACAAAGTACTTCCACAGAATAGTTCGAGAAAGTGCACAAGACCCTTCAAAAGTCATAGTCGCATAACTAAATCATCCTGCACCTCCCTGAAATGTGCAAAAGTCTTTCAAAACCAAAAGCTAGTTCTTTTCCAAGAACAAATAGAAATGCAGACTTTTAAAATTAAAACCAAACATATCTTAGAACACTTGTAAATGAAGATCTTACCATGTTTTTGGTGGATAAATCCTCTTAGGGCTGGAAGCTGCCCTCCTAATACCATGTTCAATAGCTCCAAGGGCAGAAGAGTCTCTCCTCTCATAGTAATTTCCTTTCTGAAGAACATACAACATAAATAAAATACATATTGAGGACTTTGATATGGATGAAACTGTTAGATATAAATACATCTTTCCTTATCTTTTCTTAAATTTCCTTTTATCTCAGTTCTTTTAAATTCTTTATAATTTCATTCATTTGTGACAATTTTAATAATCAATAAAATTCATTAAAAATACATCAGTATAAATAAAGTAGAGATATTAAAAAGCCAATTATTTTGTGGCTGGTACTTTAGTTCTTGCTAATGGCAGACTTATGCAAGGATGTATGGTGGGAAGGAAACTTAACCACATAGCTAATTCTTAGTACTTGAACTCTTATATTTGTCACGTTGCACAACATAAAGTGCAGTGATCCTGTGAGTTCCTGTAGAGGTTGAACTGCAAAGACAAACCATGAATATAGGCAATAGAATACTATAGAAGTTACATGCCTGCTTTTCTAGACAATTATTAAGTTCCCAGAAACCTGATTTGCCACTTTCATATCTTAATTCCATAACCAGTCTGATCATGGTTAATAACATGGAAATTTGTTTTGATTCACCACCAGTGGAATTGTTCCAGAATTACCTAAAACATCATATTGGTAGAAAATACAGATTTCATTTAGCATCTGTGATTGAATGCTGACACTAAAGATTTAGGAAGAAATTATTTTCTTAAAAGCTTTTTAGTCAGATGTCCTCTAGAAACAAAGCTTATTCATTTACTTGTCTGTCATCTCTGTCCAGTCACTGGTGTTCTTCATGGTTTTGTAAAGACCCTTAAATGATAAATAAGAGATTCAAATCAGTGCCTCTGCTGAGGGCAAAGCAGGCATACTCTGGCTGTCAGACTTTATTTGGCAGATGACAGCTTACAAATTAACATATGCATACACTAGAACCACATGCTGAAATGCTGTCTGTCTAGTGATGGAGACTTGTCTGGAGTATTACGGTGGGAGAGAAGGCTTAGGAAGATGGAAGAGCAAAGTCTGAACAGAAGTGGGTTTCAAGCTTGTTTCTGCTGTATAACAGTATGCACTGATTGCTTTTACTTATAAAGGTTGTTAATCTCACACTGCCAACAATGCTTTTCATGTTTAAAACCCCTGTCTTTGAGGTAGGAGTGTCATAAGACAACTGTTCTCAGGACACAAGGAAGGCGTGGTCATGGGGGGAGGTACTTTATTATTAGAGCAACTGGTATATAACTTGTTACTTCTTAGGTGGAAGACGGTTCTTAAATCCTTACCTTCTATCTTATTATTTTCTTCCTTTCTTAGTTCTACTTTTTAGGCTGTCATTTTAAAGCACTTTTCTTTCCTCTGCCTAAAAACAGGGCTCCTGGCCCAAAGCATCCAAAATAATGTCTTACAGTCATCTAACAAATAAACTACCAGATTTAGAATGCAATTACTTTAACCCATTACTTTTAGAATGTCTGTAAGACAAGACTTACACGCTTACCTCCAGAGGTCCCTTCCAACCCCAATTATTTTATGATTCTATGGTTGTAACTCATAATCCTTACAATTCAAGAATCAAGACATTCTGTCTGCTGAGAAAAGATCGAAAGCTAGCAGATCTCAACAATTCACTTGTTTTGCCATTTCTGTTCAGGGCTGTGAACACTATTATTGGGGGAATTCACCCTGGAACTGGAAGAAGCAGAAACCTGACAATCAGAAAGGAGAAGTCAGATAATCATCTTGCTTTTATATTCAGTTGTCAGGGATTTACAGTTTTTTCTCCTTTTGAAACCAAACCATCTCAGAGAAATTAATTTTTAAGGGATGGTTGGCAGAAAGGATGGCTCAATTGAATTAAGCTGAGAAATGATGCACTGGGTTTCATTGCAAACAAACTCAGTCCTTTATTTATACATATTTATTTGAGGGTCACTAAATATGTAACAGCCAGAATCAGAGTATTTTGATCACAGCCATCTTGCTCCCTACTGTTGATATAGCCCTTTGAGCAGATTGCTGAATGAAAGTTCTACACAGCAAATGCTGAAAAGCTTAGGAGGCTCATAAACTCTAGCACAGGGCAGGCAGTGAGAGCTGGTTATGTACCAGGGGTACTGCAGGGAAAATGCAGTGCCTCTTCTCTTTTTTTTTTTTTTTTCCAGATTAAATTGAAAAAAAGCAGAGCTTTTCCATTGTTGTTTGTTTTCTCTTAGAGGACTCATTAAAACTGATTGCTCTGGCTGATTTACAGGAACTCAGGTTAACCAATAAAGAGCTAAAATGCTTACTGAGAGGATAATACAATTTGCTTTGCTAGTTATATCATTGCAGGTAGGCACAGCTCTATGTCTGAACATTCCCACAGAAAATATCCTCAAAGCATCATCTAATAGGCAATAGAAAACAGTCAGAACAGTTTTCACAGAAAGGCTAATTCCTGGAGGCAGAATATTTGCTAGTGAAATGAACAAATTGACTTTTAAAATTAAGATCATGTGACTTAGGCAGATTCTACAGACTAATTAACCCCTTTGTCTGCAGTTAAAAATTTTTTGCTACTTATAGGAAGAACAAACTAGATTAACTCTCTACACCACTGTGCAATTTTATTACTCAAATACCATCAAAAAACAACAAAAAAAGAAACTATGATTTTAGACGAGGATTTTTACCCCATTCCTCAACTGAATATAAGTGCGCATAATTCCAATCTTTTTCAAACTGACAATGCTTTATTGTAAATCAAAACTACTTACATCCTTCCAGCAAATACTCTGAAAAAAATCCTTGTTACTTTAAATCGGCGATCTAGCAGTCAGCATATATCCACTGCAAGTCCCTGATTGGAAGGTGGCAGAGAAGACTTAATCTGCTTCTCTAAGGCTGTTTAGTGTGTGAGAAGGTTGGGGTTTGTTTTGTTTTTTCTCCCACCTGTATTTCTAGCACCTGAATATCCCTTTCATGTGTTTCTTTGCAAATATGACTCACTGCTCCCAAACAGAGCAGTCCCATCTTGCCTGTTGGGATTAGCCAGACTGATGGAAATGCAGAGGCGGGTCATATAGAAGCCTCCTTTTTTCCATACCTTGCTCTTGGTTTCACTGAGTCCAGTTCTGGCTAATGTTGTACAAGCTTTCTTTACATTTAGCATATGACTGCACATGGCTGACAGCATGCACACACATTACTAACGCTAAGTACTGTTGGAACCCTCTGTTACTACCATGATATGGGAGACAGATAAGTGAATCACCCTGTCTTAAACTGGAATATGAATGTCACCCTGCTGCAGGTATTTGGTGTAGTCTTTCCCCTTTCTTTCGGTTATTATTGATAAATCCTAGAAAGGGGCAAGAAAGTCTCAAATTGATCATCTGGTACATAAACCTGCCCTAAATCAACTAAAGTATTTCTGACAGATGGTGCTGTAACCACTCCTTAAAAACCTCCAGTGAGTAAGCGTCCCCAACCTCTATATACAGTTTATTCTGGACTGCAATTATCTTTGTCATTGGAGCATTCTTTCTACAGTTTCTCCTAAATCTGCTTTTGTTCCAGTTTAAGTATATTACTTTTTCACAACTTGAACAGAAGAACAATTTGTTTCCCTTTCTCTTTGCAGAAACTTTTAAAATACTTTTAAAATATTTAAAGCCTGCTGCATATCTCAGCTGTACGGTTTGGTTTTTTTTTTTTTTGTCTAAAATCTAGTTCCCTCCATTTTATCTTGCAGGCCATTAGAGTGTCAGACACAATGCATAAGAGGACAAGACAGACAATATGAAGCCGCGTTTTCTTCCAGGAATTTCAGTATGAGGAAGTTAAAGCGAAGTTAAAGGAGAGTCAAGACAGTCTTCATACAGAATTTGAATTATACTCACAGATGAAAGCTTCCTCTACTTTGGCACTTTCAGGAGTCTTATCAAACAAACAAACCAGCCACCCCTCAGCAAAGTAGCAAAGGCAGACTTCAGAAAGGCCACAGGCAGCTAGGATTACCTCTAAAATAAACTATAGAAGATTATCAGGATTTTCTTTTTTTTTCTTCCTCTCGCTTCTTCTAGTTAACCCCAAAGATTCACATTTACATAGTGGCAAACCTTTCTTTTTGGAGAGTTTCTTCTTAAAGCATGGAAGTTATTTATTTCTCAAATCACAGGGACTGCTGGTCTGACAATCTCAGCAATCAGTGGGTCCAGCTGAGGTTTTGCTCATTGTATAGGAGAATGTTAACGCTTTCTCTGCCATTTGCTGAGAAGATGCTCCAGGTACCTTGCATCAGCACACTTGGTGATTTTAATTATTCCTGATTGATTTAAAACTTCTCCTAGGCTCTCTCCTGACTGAAAAAGTAACATAATAATACTGAGTACTTGCAAATAAACACAGGAATATCTAAGATCAGTTTTTCAGAATAGAGGAAGCCTTTTTCAATCCATTTTATTATGAAAGCTAACTGCACTACCAGATTTTTGTTCATTTACTTCGCACGTTAGATTTTTTACTGACAAATTCAGTACTTCCTATAGAACCTGTCTTTCAGAAAAGAAAGTGAAACAGAAGCAGACGCATACCTCTGACAGCAAAGTTATGCAGAGGGAGTTTGTTTAGTGATATGGTGCATCAGCATGAATTTGGACTGCATTCTTCCTCACAGAAAGCTGTATAATATGTAAGGCTCACCACAAAATGAGGATCCAATTCCTCAGTAAGTTCAGAAAGCAATCTCAAAATTTAATCTGCAATTGGAGGTACTCTGCCAGGCCCCTTATGATCCTTTGCTAAGGGTCCTGAGAAAGAAATCAAGGAAGAAAACATAGCTTCACAACATCTCATAAAGACTAGAAGTGTTTAGTTGTATTTACAGATAAAACAAGTTAGAAAATCAGTAGGTATTGTACAGGTACTGACTTTAAAAAATAAAATAAAATAAATGCATCCTATTTTCCCATCTATAAATTGACAATAGGATAATTTCTCATAAATTTCTATAAATAAAACAAATTCTACTAGTTACTAAAATTTTACACTCTTAGTGTATGTAAACAAATGAATATGTAGGAGAGCAGCTAAGCCTCACAAGAACCTTTCTGATAAATGGCATTGATTTAATTATATAAAAGTCAGCAAATGGTATTCCATATCCAGACTTTGCAAAAAAAAAAACAACAAAAAACCAACAATAAAACCATAAAAAACCAAACAAAAAAAACTCCACCAAAAAATAAACCAAACCAAAAAACCCACATGGTCCTAAGTACTAGAATTATAGTATTGAAGAAAACATATTCATTCTTCCAGCCCAAGTCTGCTTACTCTTTTAAATGTCTGACTGAAAAAATACTGATTCTTGAGCTGGTGAAACTGGAAGAGTAAGAAACCCACCTTTTAAACCACAAGTTTCCTAATGATGTATTGGATCTCTGTTGCAGCTATCCACCTGGGGAGTATGCTGGTGTCATGGTTTAAGCCCAGCCGGCAACCCAGAACCATGCAGCCGCTCGCTCACTTCTCCCCTTTCTCCCAGTGCTCCTGGAGGCATGTGGAGTAGAATCGAAAGAATGTAACTCCCATGGGTTGAGATAAGAACAGTCCAGTAACTAAGGTATAACACAAATCACTACTACTGCCACCAATAATAATAATGATGAGGGAAATAACCAGGGAAGAGAATACAACTGCTCACCACCTACCGACCGATACCCAGCCCGACCCGAGCAGTGATCTAGCCCTTCTGGGTAACTGCCTCCAGTTTATATAGTGGGCATGACGTGCCGTGGTACGGAATACCTCTTTGGCTAGTTTGGGGCAGGTGTCCTGTCTCTGCTTTCTCTAGACTTCCCCTCCTCCTTGGCAGAACATGAGACTCAGAAAGTCCTTGGTTGGAGTAAACATTACTGAGCAGCAACTAAAAACATTGGTGTTATTAGTGCTGTTCCCAGGCTGAAAGTCAAAACCACAGCACTGCATCAGCTACTAAGAAGGAGAAAAAGGACTGCTACTGCTGAACCCAGGACAACTGGATCTGTACTTCAGCTGGGGGGAGGACTCCAAGGTAAAGAGAAAATATCCAATGTATCTATGATCACCCATAAGCAGGGACAGAGACATGATGCCTGAGTCTCAAGCCTGTGTTCCTTTGACTAATTATATCTGTAACATTTACATCAGTGAAATCTGCTGTTGGGCCAGGTAATTCCCACTCTAGTATCAGTACAGGCAATACGCATTATCTAGAGAGAGCAAGCAGATTAATTTATGTCATCAGAATACTTACTTAACAGAGAGAGTAAATAGAGTAGATGTAAAATAAGCAGGAAGCAAGATCTTGCATTCAACATTGGCCTTAAGTGTCTTGCTTTAAAGCCAGTGTTGAATTCAGTTTTATGAAATTTAAGTTACATTTCTTTTAAGACATAAATGTCTGTCAGAGTGAATCCTTGACTGGCCCTTGATAGATGACATTGACAGACAGTTGGCATTTTAGAACAGTTGTGCAGCACATTCAGGCTGTAGAATGGGAAAAAAGGAGAAAAAATGAAAGTAATATGATCCCCAAAGACACAAAACTCCTTCTGCCTTCATCAATATTCTATTAACAGTACCCCTTCACCCTCCATACTATTAACTGTGTATTTAACAATGGAATAAAAACTAACACAGGAGCCACTCATCTAAGGAAGACTGGAAATGTCAGGTTGAAATCACAGGTTGCAGTGTGAAAATATAAAAGAACTCATGGCCTTTACAATTTTTTGGTCTGATCTGTGAATGAAGTATGGATACCTATTAGAAACATTCATTCTTCAAATGGCTTTGGGTAGCAAAACTCTAAATAGATAAATAAGCAAGCCCCTTCTCTCTTTAAAATTTGGTAGTTGCAATTCACATTATAATTGCTAAGTGGTATTTGTGTTCGAAACAACACATTAATCATCAGAGATATGACCTTTAGAAAGAGAATATTCTTGCTCTTTTTGTTTGTTTGTTTTTACCTTGGGACAGGATACTGCATAAGTTAAGGCAGGTCACACTTAATACAAATGGAAGAAAGAATGGAGTCATTTAAATCATGCTAGCTATAACTTTATGTAAGAAAAAATATATGAAATTGTTTTGGCAAGGTTCAGCAGAGCATTGTTTGGTGATGTCTAGCCCAACTAGAACTTAAGCTGGCAATTGCTATAAAAGACAGTAAAAAATGTTTCTAATGTTTCTATAAATACATTAGCAACAAAAGGAGGACTAAGGAGAATCTCCATCCTTTATTGGATGCATGGCGTAACATAGTGACAAAGGATGAGAAAAAGGCTGAAGTACCTAATGCCTTCTTTGCCTCAGTCTTTAATAGTAAGACCAGTTGTTCTCTGGGTACTCAGTCCCCTGAGGTGGAAGACAGGGACAGGGAGCAGAATGAAGCCACATAACCCAAGGGCAAATGATCAGTCACCACTTAGACACACACGTCTGTGGGCCTGGATGACATCCAGCCAAGGGTACTGAGGCAGCTGGCAGAGGTGCTCACCAAGCTACTTTCAATCATTTACCAGCAGTCCTGGCTAATGAGGGAGGCTCCAGTTGACTGGAAGTTAGCAAATGTGATGTTCATCTACAAGAATGACCGAAAGAAGGGTCTAGGGAACTACAGGCCTGTCAGTCTGACCTCCGTGCCAGCAAGGTTATGGAGCAGATTGAGTGCCATTATGTGACACATGCAGGACAACCCGGTGATCAGGCCCAGTCAGCATTAGTTTGTGAAAGGCAGGTTCTGCTTAACTAACTTGATCTCTTTCTATGACAAAGTGACCCACTTAGTGGATGAGGGAAAGGCTGTGGGTATTGTCTACCTAGACTTTAGTAAAGCCTTTGGCACTGTTTCCCACAGCATTCTCCTGTAGAAACTGACTGCTCATGGCTTTGGAGGGGTGTACTTTTCACTGGGTAAAAAACTGACTGGATGGTCAAGCCGAAAGAGTGGTG
Organism: Psittacula echo; assembly: GCF_963264785.1. Lineage (NCBI taxonomy): Eukaryota > Metazoa > Chordata > Aves > Psittaciformes > Psittacidae > Psittacula > Psittacula echo. The sequence goes on from NC_137743.1 coordinate 53,386,699, forward strand.
TTGAATGGAGTTAAATCCAGTTGGTGCCCAGTCACAAGTGGTGTTCCTCAGGGCTCAGTATTGGAGCCAATTCTGCTTTTAATTATTAATTATTTAGTTATTTTTTTAATATCAGTGATCTGGATGAGGGGATTGAGTGCACCTTCAGTAAGTTTGCAAATGACACCAAGTTGGGTGGCAGTGTTGATCTGCCAGAAGGTAAGAAGGGTCTGAAGAGGGACCTGGACAGGCTGGATAGATGGGCTGAGGCCAGTGGTATGAGGTTCAGCAAGGCAGAGTGCCGGTAACAGAACTTGGGCCACAGCAACCCCAATGTAACACTACAGGCTTGGGGAAGAGTGGCTGGAAAGCTGCTTGGCAGAAAAGGACCTGGGGGTGCTGGCTGATGGTGCTGAACATAAGCCAGCTTGTGCCCAGGCAGCCAAGAAGGCCAACGGCATCCTGGCCTGTATCAGCAAAAGTGTGGCCAGCAGGGCCAGGGCAGTGATCATTCCCCTGTACTCAGCACTGGTGAGGCTGCACCTCAAATCCTGTGTTCAGTTCTGGGTGCCTCACTGCAAGAGAGACATTGAGGTGCTGGAGCGGGTCCAGGGAAGGGCAATGAAGCTGGTGAAGGGTCTAGAGCACAAGCGTGATGAGTAATGGCTGAGAGAACAGGGTTTGTTTAGTCTGGAGAAGAGAAGGCTCAGGGAGGACCTTAGGATGTTCTCTTCAGCTACCTGAAAGGAGGACGGAGAGAGGTGGGGGGTCATTCTCTTCTCCCAAGTAACAAGTGACAGGACAAGAGGTAACAGCCTCAAGCTGCACCAGGGGAGATTGAGATTGGATGTTAGGAAAAATTTCTTCACAGAGAATGGTGGAATCACCGTCCCTGGAAGTGTTCAAAAACCACGTAGATGAGGCCCTCAGTGACATGGTTTAGTCGTGGATTTGGCAGTGCCAGGTTAATAGCTGGACTCAATGATCTTAAAGGTCTTTTCTAACCTAAACAATTCTGTGATTCTATGATTCTAGTTACTAGATAAGATTTTCACATGCTGAATTCACATGTAACCAGTATAATCTTTCTAATAAAGACTGAAGTCAGGCACTCCAGCTGAGCTCCAAATACGAGATGGGGGAAAAAAAAAGTATAAAAATAAAAAAGGAATAACTTCCAGTCCAAGTTCTTTTTTTCTTTTTTTTTCTTTTTTCAGTGCTGTTTGAAGTATTCTACCTGGAGAAAAGAGAAGCAGCCTAAGCCTGAAAGACCTCATCATTCTAATACATCCACAGAAAATTTGTTCCGTTTTATTCCCTTTGAAAATCTATTCTGTAGAGGTCATTTCAACGAAAGTCATAATGAAAATGGCTGAAGAAAATATGCACTCTCTTACACTCGTGCAAATGCATGATCATATCTATGATTTGTTAAAACTTGTGACAGAAGGGATCAGAAAGGGAAAAATCAAAGTTTATCCTTATCAATTGTCCAAGCTTTTTGGTATGAAGGGTCTTGGTACCCTGGATTTGCAAATCCTATCCCCCTGTAGTATAATTATGTGACCTGTCTGAAGTGAATTGCGTGTCATGAAATACTGCATAACCCCATAAATAATTAGCATTTCCATTTTCCAAAACATATTGATAGAACTGGTACTTGGCTTAGGTCTTTCAGCTGAAGAAGCTCTATTAGACTTGTGATGTTAACTCGGTCTTCCACAGTTGGAACGATAAAACCAGAGGCTTTAAAGCTGAATACCCTCACCAGCATGAAGAGCAGGTAAGATTTCAAGGAGTTACAGGAGGTTCAGAGTCAACATAAATACCTTTTAGAATACAACAAGTATTATGAGAATATTTTTTTTTTTAATCTGTTTAAACTAGCCCTTCTTCTGTCTAATTCACTGAGGAAAGACACCCTCTGGTTTGTGTGGAATATGGGGTGGGATTTTCTACCCATATATTTTAGCAGTACTAAGTCAGATGTCATTTGCAACAAAAGCATTCTATATTTTTTTGATACCAATACAGACTTCCAGAGAAACCCCAAACTCAAACCTCAGAGCACAAACCTCAGCGATTAACAGATTCTGAAAGCAGATCGTGTCCTTGCATTTGAAAACTGTAATTCTATAGCACATACCTATCAGTACAACTCAGTCCCACATCAAATTAGCTTAAGGTCAGAAATTTCTGAAAAGAAATGTGAATTCACTTCAAATGAACTAAAAATGAAAGCAAACCTAAGCAGATGAAGATATGGATTTAGGCAGCATTCAGCAAATACTACTTTACAATACATGCAGGAAGTGTCTCTTCTGATCTTTAAGACTTGAGATCCTGGCAAGACTGCTAATGAGTCAGAGAAGAAAGACTGTCTGCTTGCTAGAAACATGACAGTTTAAAAACAAGGCAATTGTCAATTTTGGCCCAATGTTTGTTTTTGGAGAATGACATATAAATTAGAAATAGAACTGCTCAAAAATCAAAATCATCCTTCAGGGAGTATCATATTCATTCAGATGGAAGAAATGAGTCTTGGCTTATTTCATTCTTGCTTGCTAGGAAAGGAATTCAAACATCACCCAGATTAAACCTTTATCAATTTGGGCTGTCTACATTTCTATTAGTACCCCGAATTGTTTTGGATGTCAACAATATGACAGCTATAATTTGATTTCAATCTTGTACATTGACAACATTTGCAGGTGCTTCCAAAAAAGCTTGAGAACAAGTACAATAAGGTGTGGAGGATCTGAACACCAAAAAGCTTGCTGTTTGGTCGCAATCACACGTCTGGGCTGGAATAAGAGACACAAAGCAGATAGATAAGAGTCCTCAACTGCAGAAAGACCGTGATTATGAGGCAAAAAAAAGTACAGCCTGGAGTGTTTCATTCTGATTATAAAATTGTCCTGTGATATCATAAAAAGAAAAAGAAATGGCCTTTCCAAAGTCCACAATAAAATCCAAACATATGGTCATTTATAGCTGTCCAGATAGTGATTTCCATGCACTAGCAGGTCAGGCAGATTCATCCAGTACCCAAATAATACCCCGTGTCCTCACAGCAGAAAGAAAAAAATGTAAAGGAAATGTATGGTGCAGAGTAGAGACAAGAAGAATTTAATTCTGCTCCAGATATTTTCAACAGTGTCAGTATTAGGGAAGGCTGAGAAGGTGGAGCGAGGTGTAATTTGTATTGCAAGTAAAGAAGGGACGATCTTCAGATGTTTCAGACTCTTCTTTGCAGCTGTTAGCATATCTGGCCTCTTGGCTAATGTCTCCATCAGATTTTCTCTTTCCCGAGTTTGCTACACTAGTGGTCCAAAAGGAGTCTTTGCTACACAGAGATGACCACAGTGCATTGCCCTAGCAACACAATCTTCTGCAAAGTAAAGCTGCTCAGGAATTTGCTGATGAGATGGTATAAAGTTTATGACCTACGACTTTCCTGTCAGCATAGCACGCATGAGTCAGAATAATGCAGCAGCAAAGTTATATTTTTCAGCTAGCAATAGGATGATACATGGCCAGATTGAGGCCATGGGTAGCTGCTTGGGTGGCAATGGTCTGTTGGACTATGTGGATGGGGAAGCAATGCTCCTTGGGAATCAAACCACTCACCTACTCCGTATCAAGTGTAGCATAAGTAAGTCTCCCAGGTGGGGACATGACCATTGCCGTAAGTAGCCAAGCATGGGAGGTAGCGGGCACTCCAGATCACCATCTATCAAAGATCTGACCTCCACTGTGGGATGGTTGCTGTTGCTGTGTTAAAAGGAGGACCTAGAAGTAATATCAACACTTAAGCCCTGATGACACTTTCAAGGACTAAACATTTCAAAAGTCAGTCAGGCCCCAAGACAGAGCTGCATCCAAGCTCCTTGGCCAAAAGCAGCCTAAGCTTTTATATTTTCTAGCTATTCATGGGTTTAACTCATAACAGAAATCTCTGAGGGACTCTTTTCTCTTTTTGGAGTAGCTTTTATTAGCTATTACCTTAAGCCACTTGCTTCATTTTGGAACGAACTGGATGTAATCTTCAAAAGTAATGTTCAAACACACCAACAAAACTTCGGCAAAAATCTTTTGTGAGATCAAGCACAAAACCTGCCCAGCTTGATCAGTAATATTTAGAAGACTCCATAAAAAAGATTTACTCACATTCCTCATAAGCTTCTGTAACAAGTTTTTAACAACTATTTGTCATTTACTAATTCTTAAATTACCATTTTCAAATGGTCCCCTAATAGAAATTGTTATCCAAATCTTAATTAAGTGACTTTATTTCTGGTCTTTTGTGAGTTGTTTGAGTGACTCCACAAAGAAACAACCCATTAAGAGATGTGTTTCTCAAAATAAATGGAGTTAAATATATTGCACACATCTGCTAAAGTAACTGAAGCTGTGCCCCATTTCTTGTTCTGAACAGCATTGCAGTGGAGTGCCACATTGTCTCTGGACAGCAAAGTATTGTCTCTGGACAGCAAAGTAGGACTTTGTGTCATGACAGCTTTTATATAAAAACATGACTGATTTAATCTCTCCTTTACCTGCTAATTATATCCCCTGGTCCAACTGTAAGATGAATGTGAGAATGTGTACAAGTTATACAGTAGACTCTTATTCTTGTTTGGCTTTGACATCCTGGGAAATTGCAGAGCTCTCTGTCTGAGATCTATTTCTCCCAAGGGCTTCTTGGTTTTCTCAGTGTCCAGCTACTGTGCCAGGAGAATGATGATACAGTTTAGAGGGAGTCAGGAAAAGAAATGTCTTCAGAAATTATTCCCAGTGCAGAGGAGCTCTATTTGGATATAACAGAGGATGCAGAATATCTATCCTGGGTTCAGCAGTAGCAGTCATTTTTCCTCCTTCTTAGTAGCTGTTGCAGCGCTGTGTTTTTGACTTTCGGCCTGGGAACAGAGCTGGTAACACCGATGTTTGGTCTGACCAAGGACTTTCTGAGCCTCATGCTCTGCCAGGAAGGAGGGGAGGCCGGGAGGAAGCAGGGACAGGACACCTGACCCAAACTAGCCAAAGAGGTATTCCATACCACAGTATGTCATGCCCAGGATGGAACTGGGAGTAGCTCGGAAGGGCTAGCTTGCTGCTGGGTCGGGCTAGGTACTGGTATCAGTCGGTGGGTGGTATTGTATTCTCTTCCCTTGTTATTTCCTCTATCATTGTTATTATTGTTGGTAGCAGTAGTGGTTTGTGTTATACCTTAGTTACTGGACTGTTCTTATCTCAACCTGTGGGAGTTACATTCTTTCGATTCTCCTCCCCATCCCCCCAGGAGCGGGGTGGAAGAAAGGGGAGGGGGGGGAAGTGGACTGTGTGGTTCTAATTTATGGCCTGGGCTTAAACCACAACAATATCTCAGGTCCAGCATGTAATGCCAGATAATTTTCATCAATTATTAACACTCCCCTTAGTATGTCATTACAGCCAGCCTGCAGATGAAGATATAAAATTGCAGATTTATAAAGAATTGCTTTTAAATAGTTCCTGATAAGACTCTAGCACCACTGGTCATATTGTCATATGCCTACTGTGCACAATGTGGGGGAAGGTGCTATTTAACCCATATTTTTTATATTTGTGCATAAGGATCATGGCAAGATTTACAATCCACTTTTAATAGTCATCATCTGCTCAGGAATTGGAACTTCAGCTCATTTGGCTGCTAGGTCCAACTAACACATCCTCCCCAGCACAGCATGTCATCAATAGCTTGCCTTTTCCAGTCCAACTAGGAAGTGTTGGCACAGCTGGCTGACTTCAGGCAGTCCATGTGCTGGGGCTCTTCCAGAATGGAATCTGAAGACACTATTTTAGGCTGTGAAGTTCAATTTGTACTATGGTGTCTTTGGGAAGATATTTCTTCTAATATACTCAGCCACAAATGGAAAAAAAAATTAAAATAAAGCATTCAAGCTTGTGTGATGAGGAAAATATGTGAGATTTTACAACAGAACTTCATTCAGATGTTTACATTTTCACATATGTTTTTGTGAAGGCACTTTCCAATATGTTGGACCAGTTTCTCACCTGGTACAAATGAATATAGTCCCAACCTTCCAGTGCAAAGAGTGTCCATATAGGTATTTCACTATATTTAGTTTATGTCAGCTGAGTTTTGTTTCCTGATTTAGAATAATAGAATGGTTTGGGTTGGAAAGGGCCTTAAAGATCATCTAGTTCCAACCCTGCTGCCACAGGCAGGGACATCTTCCACCAGACCAGGTTTCTCAGAGCCCCATCCAAGCTGGCCTTGAACATTGCCAGGGACGAGGCAGACACAGCTTCTCTGGACAACCTGTTTCAATGTGTCTCAAATTTTTTCCTAATATGTAATCTAAATCTCTCCTCTTTCAGCCTGTGGATATTGTGCCTTGTCTTGTCACTACATGACCTTGCAAAAAGTCCCGCTCCATCCTTCCCGTAGGCCCCTCTAAGGTATTGAAGGGCTGCTCTAAGGTCTCTCTGAAGCATTCTCTTCTCCAGGCTGAACAAGCCCAACTCTCTCAGCCTGTGTTTACAGGAGAGGTGCTCCAACTCTCTGACCATCTCCATGGCCGTTGTCCGGACTCTCTCACACAGCTCCATGTCCTTAGTGCTCTATTAAGCACAAATGTGTCTTTAAACTCAAAGTGAAATTTATTAAGTATGGCTGAACCTGCCTTCATTTTAAGTTGCAGGTAAATACTTCACATTTCAATGAAAATTCATGATTTGTCTCGGGTTTATTTGAAATGTATGCACACAGACTGAGTATATTTCTTTCAAATACCCAAACCAGCTACATTTTCAGCTTCAAATTCCGTTATAAACATGCCACACTGCTCAAATTCAAATCAATGTGCAAATCCAGACAACGTTAACCTGTAATTTCAGCAAAGTAAACTCCAGAAATTGTGCCTAGTTCTAGCACCTAGTTCTGTGGAGTTTGTTTCTTAAAATACACAAAAAGGCACTCCTCAGATCAGCATTTAACGCAACACCCTCAAGTATGCTAATTGTGATTAAACCCCTTATTCCTCATTTGGAAATAAATCAAAGCACTCTTAGAAAATCCACAGTATGAAAAAAAAAAAAATCAAAGACATGTTTCATCACTAGGCTTTTAGATTCTATAGGATTGTAAGTGCTTTGTGGAACATGTTTGGAAGGAAATGAGAACTGGTCTGATATATGTATTAGGTTAAAGACTATATTTTGTTTTGTTGGCCTAAAATAGGATGCCTCTTTTGAATTACTTTTTCAATACATAGATCTAGGGCATATAAGTAAGTGAAAGCATTTTTTACACAGTGCTTCTAAACTTTATACAGGTGCGAAAACAAGGTCTGTCAGTCTCGAGTCTGATTCTCTATATACGACAGATTATTATAACAAATCACTAAGAATGAGAAACATGAAATGACAGCATTCTGCATTATTAAGTTTAGGTATTTTTAACCAATTCTTAACTCTTAAAAATCAGGCAGTATCATGCTATACAGCTTAAAAGGTCAACCAGTTACTAGAATAAAAGAAGAAATCGTCAGGAGTGCCAAGGAAAGAATGCTTATTTGGACATTCAGAGAAATGAAGGAGGGTGAGGTGGAAGAGGAAAATAGATTAAAAAACCCCACAGGCACGCATGTTTATCAGACAAGGTAGTCATGCTGTTTGATTTCCTTCTAATAGATTATTTCAAGTCTGAAACTCTAGATCTTTTTAACTTTTTTCACATGGCAGATGAAAATTGCAAAAACCTAAAGTTTTCTCTCTACTGGAAACTGAATGAAGACTTTTATTATTTTTTCATTAATAATAGGGTATGACAATCTGATCAAGTAGTAAAAGAAGATACAGTGCTTTGCTCCAAAAAGTCACCTAGTTAATTACATTAATATGCTATCATTAATACACAGCATCAGACACAAGTTTAAATGTTCCATGTTAAACACTCAAGTGAGTATTAAAATTAGAAACTGTCATTCAGCAATAGAGGTAAAAATAAACTGCCAATGCAATGTACATGCAATAGTGCAATGTAGAGACTGATCCCTTAGAAAACAGCAGCTGTTACAGAACAGTGCGGCACCTGTCTTTGGAAAAGAGTTTCTGTGCAACTGCCTTGCCCTGAGGAACACCATCACCTCTGCACCTGCTGAGGTCCTTAGCTTCAGCTCATTAAATGGCTCAGGCTCAGCAATCTAAAAATCTTCTGGAGCTCCAAGGCAGACAATGTAGTCACTAACCGAAACTATCAGGAGCAGATATTACAAGTAATAATACTTTTCTTGCCCAGATATCCATCTGCATGGGAGTCAGAGCTTTTCCAGGGAAATCTCAGGGCAAAGGATGAAACTTACATCCAAAATTTCATTACAAACTTTATCACCTTTAATACTCAGGAAAAGACAAATTTTACCTTACTTGTTCTAATAGAATATATGTTTAAACAAAGAAGAAACCCTGGAATATACTAAAAAAACCTGACCTCATCTACCTGCATGCAGAAGAGATGAGGGAACAAACCAGAATTAGCAGATATTAGTGACTGTACCAGGTGTTCTTCAGGAAGGCATACTGGGTTGTTAAGTGCAGTATTTACATGCCTATGTAGGTTACACTGGACTAAAATAGAACTGCTATAAGGAGGAGAATTTATATCCTGAGAAAAGGAGAATGCTTGCCTGTGATTTACTGATTTGTAATGTCAAGGTCAGCTAGGTAGCATACATAAACATACATCTTAAAGCAGTTATGCCTTTCTGTTAGGAATACACAAAGAAATTTCTGGTTACCAGATAGAAAACATAACTTTTTAGGTCCACAGAAACTGTGGATGAATATGGACAGGACAGAACCATATTTGCATGACTAAAAATGCTTCTCCAAACATTTCTTCAGCTATACAGATCACCTGAATATGTATGAACTGGGAGCAGAGCCAGTATTACCCTCAGTCTAAGTGGCATGCTTGATTAAACCAGAAGAGTTTGCAAATATGTCCCAGAATTATTTCTGCCTGTCCATCTTAGTAACTGGCTTTTTAAAAAACACAATGGGGAAAAAAACCCAAATCCCAAACAAACAGGAAATACTGTGGCTTTTCCTTCCAAAGCCTATGCCCCTACTGCCTGCTGACAGCATAACGCAGACCAGATTTCTTTTCAATATCTGAGCCTCAGCTGACTACTGTGAACCATCAGGAATGCCTCACAGGGTATCTGAAGATAATACTGCAGAGTGTGCAGGTTAGTTACAAACAGATAAGAAAATGGGGATACACAAAGAGAATGAAAGAGAAGGCTGCTCTGCTTATGACTGGCATGCTTTGAAATGGTAGAATATTATCATATCAAGCATTGAGATGTATGCTGATCATTCCATCCTGAGCTCACAGTGGAAGAAGAAGGTTTCTCAGTCAGGTAGAGTACTTCCTTCTGCTCCCAAGAGCACTGGGAAAGAAAGCACTTGGATCCTGCATGAAGACTTCCAGTGAGAATTCAATTTGAGCATATGTTCTTAAGCAAACAATAGTTTTCCTAGTACTACCATTCTGCATCTTTTTTGATATACTGCAAGACAAAAAGAAAAACTGAACCTGGTTTTAATTACATTACATAAAATACTTGCATTATTACATAATTCATCTAAATACAATTGTCAGCTCTCCTGTTCTTACTCCATGAGAACCTGAAAGTCACAAAAAAGACTGTAATACACTAAAGTTCAGCATATCTTTATTATACTACTGTGACTTTGCATTGCTCTTTTATAAAAAATATCCCTTGAGGATGTTCTTTCCTGGTGTTATCTGCCACCCAGATGATACTAAAAAGACTGCCTGTATTTAATGTGATCATCTTTTAACCGTTGCTTAGCTGTTAGTAGTAATCTAAAGTGAATACAGGAATTCAGCATTTTCAACACAAAGCCAGGTTTTCAGATAGCACTGAACACTTTAGGAACCTGCTTAGTAAGGTTCCACGGGATATAGCCCTAGAGGGCAGGGGAGCCCAAGACTCTTGGTTGATATTCAAGGATCACCTGCTCCAAGCTCAGGAGTGTTGCATCCCAACTAGAAGGAAGTGCAGCAAGAGGGACAGGAGACCTCCTTGGATGGATAAGGAGCTGCTCAGGAAAATTCAAAGGAAAAAAGAGATTTATAAAAGGTGGAAGCAAGGACAGGCGGCCTGGGAAGAATACAGGGATCTTGTCCGGGAAGCTAGGGACCAGGTTAGGAAAGCTAAGGCCCAGTTAGAATTAAACTTGGCTAGGGATGTTAAGGATAACAGGAAGGGATTCTATAGGTATGTAGTGAATAAAAGACAGACTAGGGACAACGTAGGACCCCTCCAGAAGCTATCAGGAGAACTGGCTACCCTGGATTTGGAGGAGGTTGAGGTTCTTAATGACTTCTTTGCCTCAGTCTTCATAGGGAAATGCTCTGATCACATCACCCAAGTCTTGGAAGGCAGACGCAGGGACTGTGAGAATGAAGACCCTAGGCCCACTGTAGCAGAGGATCTGGTTCGAGACCATCTTAAGAACCTGAATGTACACAAGTCCATGGGACCTGATGAAATCCATCCGTGGGTCCTGAAGGAGCTGGCGAATGAAGTTGCTAAGCCACTGGCCATCATATTTGAAAAATCATGGCAGTCAGGTGAAGTTCCCGACGACTGGAAAAAGGGAAATATAACCCCCATTTTCAAGAAGGGGAAAATGGATGACGCAGGGAATTACAGACCAGTCAGTCTCACCTCTGTGCCTGGCAAACTCTTGGAGCAGATTCTCCTGGAAGGCATGCTAAGGCACATGAAAAACAAGGAGGTGCTTGGTGACAGCCAGCATGGCTTCACTAAGGGGAAATCCTGCCTGACCAATTTGGTGGCCTTCTATGATGGGGCTACGGAAATGATGGACAGGGGCAGAGCAGATGACTTCATCTACCTGGACTTGTGCAAAGCGTTCGACACTGTCCCGCACGGCATCCTTGTCTCTAAATTGGAGAGACATCAA